>NC_089721.1:60114549-65382049 GCF_031753505.1 Anomalospiza imberbis
TCAGCCATGCAATTTGTCCCTCCACATCTCAGTGACAGTGATTAGACCACAGTGTTCCAGCTGCACAGTGGTTTCCAGCTGCAGCTGTGGGCATTGCTGCATGGGCACTTGACCTGTGCTACAGGTTGTCTCACCTCTTCAGATGAATAGTTCCCAATGTCTCTGAGGCATTCCACAGGTGTTTCTGTGTTGGTTTCTAATACATTAGCAGCCCCTGGTTTTTCCCTATTGTTCAAAATCCCCTTCCCCACTAAATCTAATTTAATCCTCTCCATATAAGTCTGGACAGCTTGTTGGTGAACAACCTTCTGCCCCACTTTGTCAGGTGAATCTCACAAGCTCACAACAGACCCAGCTTCCAAAGGCAGGTCCATGATCGTGGAAGCCAAAACCTTGAGTATGGCATCAGCCACGCAGCCAGGCATTCACCTTTCAATTTGATTCTGAGACAGAGTGAAAATTTAACAGGGTAGAAATCCATTTGGATTTAGGTGAAATGTGCCACTTTGAGCTTGCTAACATAAGTAAAATATGCTGTTTAGTCTGGTAATTGCATCACTAGCAAAACTGCCCCAGCTAAGGAGAAAGAATGCAAATTTCCAAGCTAAAGAGATAATAGATAAGAAAGTCTCCTTGGACCTTGAAACAGACAGTGCAGAGTGACCCAGGAGTTCTCTCTGTACTTTCTGACAAAAACTGAGTACAAGCGTAGCTGTAAGTGTAACGCGAAATCAGCAGAGTGAATATACATGAATCTATTGTGAAATTCTATGAATATGTAAATTAATAAGAGTAATAAAAAAGGATCGGGAGTTCTCATGGGCATGCATGTCCTTTGAAGGGGAATGATTCCCCACAAGCACCCAGCACTGTAATAAACATACCGTTCCCTACAAATCTTTATTGGAATTGTGGTGTCTTGATTTTTCACCGCAATTCAATTCCTCCTTCCTGAACTCCTACACCTGCCTGGGAGGACAGAGGAAAATGTGACCTGTGCTCCAGGGGATGTGGTATTGCTCTGAGGAATACACAATCTCTTCCTAGTGTTCAGAGTTGTCTTGCCACAGACCCTACATAGAATGGTATTGAAGCAGATGGTAATTTGAAGGGTACAGTAGGCTCAGCAGCCTCACAGTGACATTGTGAATGCAATCTGTTGATAGGCAGTGACCTTCTCTAGAGAAATATCTGGATGAGAAATAGGTGCTTTGGTGGCTCACAGCAAGGAATCTCCAATTACATCTTCTGAAGCTACTGTTTCTCACACAAGTGATGGAATTGAATGGTTGCGGTTTCCTGGATCCTGTCCATTTTTACTGTGACCTTCATTGTGCATGCCCAGAGCACAGCATCTGTTGTGTCAAAACACTTTAGGGGAAGATTCTCCATGCTGAGAAAATTATGCAATCTCCTTTATCTCATGAATTACTAGTGTCAGAAGGTTTGAGGTTAGATTCCCTTGTGCAGCCTCAAGGCAGGGTGGTTGGTCAGTCTAGCACAGCACACAATACCATTTATTGGCTTCTCCCTCACATTCCCAGGCCCTATACCACCTGTTGAATTCCTCCTGTAACAGCAAATTGTCTGAATTGTTCTTCCAGCTGGTTTCACTTGCAGCTATGACAGCCACTGGTAGGGATGGATGCTAGAGGGATTTTCAGGTATTGGAGCAACAACAGCTACTCTGGACAGCTACTTCAGTTTTTGGCAGATCTCTTTGAGTGGAGATATCAACACAGGTGTAATGTTTCTGCTTTGGTTTCAGCCTCAGCCTTGCAGTTGCAGGAAGTGGGCATCATTTTCTTTACATAGGCAGTCTTGTTACAGATTACAGGAGGAAAAAAAAAGAAAAGCAAACGACACACACTTGGAAAAGACAATTCTTTTGAAAGACTCTCTTCTTCTAGTTAAAATTTGCTGTATACCTCAAGTTTCTGTGTAGGCTTGAACAGCCACCAGCTAGCTGGGATGGCTGTCAGGGCTGCAGCACAGGCCTGCTGCTCAGCAGAGTAGGCAGCAATTGAACAGCTATCAGTGCACTGCCCTTCTTGCACCATTTTTCACGTTAAAGCACCTGTATCATATGGACAGTCCAGCATTTCCAAATTGAGGAAGCCGAAGTTTTGAAATTCTGTTTCTTTTTTGCATTTGCATAGTTCTTCTAGCAGAACTATGGACTGTGTTTTGTTCCAGAAGCATCTGCTCCATATTTTTAGATTTTTATGCATGTATTTAATTTCGTAAATATTGCTGTGTTCAACAGGGAAATGAGAAGTCATGAGACAAATAAACCTCAGCAGATAGAAAACAGTGGCAAAATCCCAGAAGTCTAAGTATTCATATTAATGTATTTTTAAAACCTTTCTAAGGGAGAATGGGAAAATAAAAATTACAGCAAACCCTGGAACTCCAGCTTTAATTTTCTGCAATTTCTTTCCTGTGGAAATGTTGCTTTACAGACCAGGTTAAACAAGAATGAAGAAACATTATTAAGACATCGAAACTAAAGCTCAGAAATAAAAAATGGGAGCTGCCCCATTGCGAGGCTCAGGAAAGGGCTAAAACACTGTTAAAGTCACTGTTGGCACCTCTTCTTTGCACCACTCGGTATCTAGTGTAAAGCAAATTAAGTTTGATTACTCAGTACCTTTCCAGTATTTGCTTTCCCTTTTCTCTTTCCCCAAACAACATGTGCTTTGTGACATTTTGCTATGAAAGCAGTTTGTAGTATTTTCACGTATAATGTGACAACTGGCATCTTCTGCCAACTGTCATCTTTTCATGGAAATATGAAGCAGAGCAGGAAAGATCCAGCACCTATTGGTGCACTGTAGCTTGCTTCTGACAGTAATGCAATGTTAGCAACATACAGTAACTTGGCCGAGGTCAGAAGCAGCAGAAATGGGTTTTATGCCAAAAAAAAAAAAAAGTAAGTTATGGAGTTAGCACATATTTGAAAGATGGTGACATTATACTCTGGGAAAATACTGAATATAAAATCTGTCTCTCCAACTGTCTTAAAGTAATTCAGTACCTTGCTTTTTATTCTTTGGTTAAGAGGAAAACAGAAAGAAGTGCTTGTGATCACAGCATAACCAGAGAATCACAGTTGTCCTGGTGCACAAACAGAAATTAACACAAGGAGAGACAGTCCTGTTACAAGATGAATCAACTCACCTCAGTTCTTCCATGACCCTCAGGACAGTTAGCCTTGTGGCAAAACAAAATCACGTAGTATCTTACCTCTTTTTAAGAAAACTCATACACAAAGTACTTACTCCAAGGTAAAAATACAGTACCATTTTCATAAGGCACGAAGTCCCATCCCTGGGTCTTCACTCATTTCAGCATGGGCTTAGTGTCTTATGAGACATAAGCCTGACTAATGTCAGACTTGCCAGGAACAAACCTGTTTCCCTTCTCTCTGTTTCTCTATCTCTGTTCCAATTTGAGAAGACTTTGTCATCACAAACCAGAAATCTTTCCGACATGTGTTGTGAAGGGAATTAACAAAAGGAAGCAGTGTCCAGAAAGGGTGAGTAAAAGATGGTTATATCTATGTGTTATGTGTGAGATTTACTGGTGACTTTAATGTTTGGCTAATGGTCCAGACTTAGAGAAGAACTTTTATAGAAAACAAGATATTTTCCAGGTATATTGATGAAAAGATCATGATATTTTGGATAATGATAAAAAAAGATAACTGGGCTAAGGGTACAGATGCAGGAAAATCATTGAATGTCACTGACCTTGAACTTAGCAAGATTATCAACATGGTTTCTTACAATACCCTTTTATCCAAGACAGAACTTAAAGGTTTAGTCAGGCAGATAATTGCCTGGATGAAATATTGAGAGGATCACTGGGTTCAAAATAAAGTGGCTGATGTGTATTCCACTTAGGCGGAATGACAGGTGGCTTTTCTCAGGGATTTTTCCTGGGCCCTATCTGATATTTGGTATTGTTATCTATGACCTACATAAGTAGACAATGCATTTCTCACATCTGAGAATGACCCCAAATTGAATTTGTAGCTCATATATTTGAGGGCAGATCTTTCATTCATAGAGACGTAAATAAGCCAGAGAAATGGGCTTTCAGAAACATCATGAAATTCAGTGAAGAGAAACGAGGAGTCCTACACCTGTGAAAAAAGCTTGTTTAGCCTGGAGAAAAAGATAGCTTTGGAGGTACCTCATATTTGCCTTACAGTACCTACAAGACCATAAAGAGGACACAGCAAGTCTCTTCAAGCAAGTCATGTATGGAAGAAGAATCAGAGACAGTTCTCAAAAATTAAGTCAGTGAAGGCTTGGATAGATATAAGGAAAAGAAATTGAAGAGTTTTCCTGGATAAAATGTCCAATCTTCATTTTTGGAGGTTTACAAGACTTTTTGGGTAAAACCCTTGAAACCTAGTCTGAATTCAGTATCAGCCCTGCTTTAAGGATGATATTGGATTATAAAACTATGATCAAATGTAGGAATCTTGCAAGGAATGAGAAATAAACAATATCTATTATCTGGCTTCCTGATTTCCCAGACACTGAGGAGTCTCATCAGCCTGTCCAGCCTTACACAAGCTTTGTCATTCTGACAGGGTTCAGGGCTAGTCCTCCCTCTCCTGAGAAACCACCAGAGTGGAAGCTGTGCAGTGAAAAGTCATAGCACAGTTTTGCATAAAGAGGTAGCACGCTCAAAGGCCACTTGCAAAGAATGTTCTCTAAAGGGACCTGCCATATCCACCCACAGCAGATCCAGGTTGCCAAGCCTACCAAATATTATTCTCCACATACTGTGGCAAATGATAATTGCAAATTCCACAGATCATCTGACTCAGTTGTAAGATGCCTCATCCTTTATATGCAGAAGAGCAGAGGTTCTTGCCTCTTTGAATCAGCATATGACATTTGTGTGTATCTTTCTCAAGAAGGGATTTGTAAGGAAACAATACTGCAATATTAAAGTTGAAAAATTAATTTTAATTTAGGGCTGAGTTCCAGCTGCCATTTTGCAATGGAATGTATATGACAACGCAAATTGAGGGAGGAAAGAAATATTTAACAGTTGATCGGAACACCAGGAACTTGAATTAAGCACCTTGGATTTAATTCAAAGGTCTCCCATCTCAGAGTGAATACTTGTGTTTCACCACAAGCTAAAGAGTTAGTAACAATCAGACTTTATTCAGGCCAGGAAAGTTTATTACTGCAGTAAGATTGTAAGGTATTGTGAATGATGCAGCAAGTGATTATATTTGCTCTCTTTAGTCATAGACACTGTGCTGTGTGCAATTCACAGCACCCTGCACCAAGGCTACTAGCCAGTTACAGCTGACACAGTGCCAAAACTAAAAACTTGCTTTGCTATCACAATTTTTTTCTATTCATAAGCTCAAAAAGGTTGTTGGAACAAGGTAAACAACAACTTACTTCCAAAGTGATCCTGCCTACACTAAAAAATTTAAGACAATGCTAGTTAGTGCAATGCAATTTGCAGCAAAGCCAAGGTTTGATTTGGGAAGGGCATCTGAGGACACAGAGCATGAGTTTTACAAATCCATATTTTGAAGAGAGAATGGGCAAAACATGAATACAGTGGGGGGAGACAGAAAGTAAGGAATTTGTCTCTGCAATTCCTTCTCTTTGACCATTAGAAAACACTGTCCAAAGAGGCTCCTGTGGTACAAACAATAATTGGATGGAAAGAGGCACTCTTTAATTTAAGCTTTAATGTCACAATAAGGAAACAGCACCTGAGCACTGCAGTGGTGAAGCACCCTGCCTGCAAACTCACTAGAGGCAAGCTACTGCTGCCACGCTGCAGGGCTACCTGCAGCACAGAGGGAATCACGACCAAGCCCTCCCTGCAGGCCTGGGTAAACCACACAAGGAACCCACAACTTCTTCATAGCTGTCTAACTCATTCCAGAAATAAAACTACAGCAAGCAGAGATTCCCTCCCACCATCTTTTTTTTTTTATGTGTGTGTCACACACCCACAGTGATGCTGAAATTAACAAATTAACAGCTTACATTAGAAGATACTGAAAACTTTTCTTCATCCAGCTTTGTGTGTTCCCATTTATATATGTAGCCATCTCCAATTCTAGGTCCAAAAAAAGAGCCCTATTTTCAGAAGTGTTATGCATGAGCAACTCTAGCTGCTGTTCTAGGTGCACTGCAAGTAGTCAGCACTTCCAGAAACACTAACAAAAAAAACAAAACAAAAACCAAGAAAGCAAAACACATTTGGGTACACGTAAAAGGACTGGCTGGAAGAAAAAAATGTTTCTCATTGATTTGCCAAGCAGCAGGTGTTACCTTTAGTTTAACTTTACACACTGAGAACCACTTGATTGAACAGCCTCGCATCGACTCAAAATAAATTAAAAGTAGGTTTGGCTATGTCACAGCTGTAAACTAGTTTTTCAATCTTAGAGTATAGCAAGTTACAAATTTCAAGATGAAAAATCACAATGCAAATTGGAAGAAATAATTTAAACTACTTGTATACAGCAAAGGGAAAAGAATTAGCTGAATCAACAGCTCAATGAAGACATTCGCTCAGTATGAAGCATCCTCCCCTATTTCCTTCTCTAGCCCAAACTTCCTTGTTAATTTTTTTTTTCTTGTTACTTTTACAGTATCTTTGCTCACATTATAGTATTTTGGTATATTTAACAGACAGGTTCTTTTTGCCCCTGTGTCTACTACAAATTCTAATCCTTTTTCTTGGGGACCCACTTTTATAAAGTTATCACAGACTCTAGATGGTATTTGTCCCTTAAAAAAATAGAGCCTCTAACATCCCTATTCTTCTTCTGTGCTCATCTCTCAGAAGATTTTCAGATCTGTTGCTCTCTTAGGACAATTTCTCTTATAATGTCCTTTACTCTTACAGTAAAAGCAGACATTCCTGGAATGCTCCTGAGACTTGGTTTGTATTGGGGTTTTATTTTTTCCTGTTCCCCTGTCTCTACTACTGTCATATCTAGGAGTAGTGTTTGTGTGTTTTTGATTTTTTTATTGTAATTGTTTTCTCACATGGTGACTGACACAGTCCTTGCTTCTAGTTTGGCTTTGGCCACAGACTTTCTGAGACTCCTTTAATAAATCACCTAATGACTTGTCATGCTGATCTTCAATTTTTTCCATTATCTGGCCAAGCACAAAGTTAATCTTTAACAAAGCTTTTCTCACATCAGTCTCAGGATCCATTCTGGAACGTTGCCTTATATTTCTCCCAAGTCTGTCCAACCATTCAGTTGGAGCCTCCCCTTTCCCTTGCTGTGCCCCAAAAGTCCCTTCAGCATTTTGCCCTCGAGATGATTATTAAATTACAATACTCATTCATATGTTTTCTCCCCTCCTCATTATTTTGACCCCGCTCAGGAGGTGCAGTTGGCATTTTGTCCTCTCCAGGGGGGGGCCTGTGTTTTTTCTTTACTCCCTGCTTCTTTGCTTGCAATTTTGATAATTTCCCTTTCTTCTGGAGAAAATAGTATCTTTATTATCGACCACATTTCTTCCCATGTATAAATGCTTGAACCTAAAAATTGGTCTAATTGTTCAGCAGTGCTTATGGGATCCTTCAAAATCCCTTTGATTTCCTTTATAAAATTCCTGACCTCAGAAGAAGTTAAAGGAGCATTTACAAACTCAGTTCCACCCCCTCCCATTGGGACCTCTCTTAGTGGAAATAGATCCCAGGCTTTTTCTATAGCCTTTCTCCTGTGTTGTGAGGAAGAGCCTGGAGAAGGTTGTTTTCTACTGAACTTCTCGTGTTTCTATAAGGGGCGTCCTCCACATGCGAGTTTCTTTGAGCTGGAACTGCGGTTACCAGGGGAACGGAGCTCAGGGGAGCATGGGCAGGGTTCGCTGCCAGAACCGCCAAACGAGGGGGCATTTCCAGGGGGTACCAGCTGGAAGCATGGTTAATGGTGGCTAGGTCAGCTGTTCCCAGCAGAGGCAAAGCAGCAGCGGCGCTGCCCAGCGCAGCTGGAACGGGCAAAGTCTCTGGGGATGGCACAGAGAAAACAGCTGCGGGAGAAGCGGTCAAGGATGGGACAGACGGGATGGATGGAACAGATGAGAGCCCACCAGGTGCAGCCGGCAGAGCGGCCATGGACCAGCCGGGTGGGATGGGGGCAGGGGCCGGTTGGGCAGCCGTGAGCAGCGAGACAGGGACTGGTACAGAAGCTGTGGGTGGCGAAACAGACACCAGGACAGGCGCCGGCACTGGGGCAGGCGGAGCTGAAGTGAGCAGCTCGCTGATACTTGGGACAAATGCCGGGACTGGAACAGGTGGAGCTGAAACAAGCGGCGAGCCAGGGCCCAGGACAAGTGGCTCAGCCGCGAGTGGTGTGGTTCCCTCTTGTTCCACTCCCTTTTTCTGTTTTTCTTCTTTTTTACTGGTTTTCTGTCCCTTTTGTTTTTTTTTCAAAACCTTATATAGTCATTCCATGCCTTTTTTTCTCACTTTCTCTAACAACCTGAATACTACCTTCTTTCAACTACCCATGCAAAAAAATCCTTTCTCTCACAAACCATTCGACATAATACACCTCCCTCCAAGGAAATAAAGTAAAGCTCAAAATAAACATCTACATCACATATCTTCCACTCATTTCCATTTACTCACCTTTTTTTTCTACTTACTTTCGCACACACATTCACACCCTCAGGCCTGTTCATTCATACTTCTACATTTCCCTTTATTTTATTGCACAGAGGAAGGAAACATTAGCAAACCTCTTAGACTTACACAAAGGGATTTCTGTTGCCAGAGAATCATGGATAAGCCCCCACCTTGACCCTTCCACCTCCCCGAGGTTTGGCTATCCCTCTTCCCTAGAGATAGCTTCAGAGTCAATGGTTCGGACCTCCATACCTTGCCCGATCTGGACTCCCCACACCCCCTCCCCCCCTCCACCCCTCCACCAAGAAAACCCTCTTTTTACCTTTTATTTTACCTTCTATTTTACTCTCCCCAAGGGGTCCCACTCTTTCCCTGAGACCCAGTCCCGGTTTTCCCCACGAGGATTCTCCCACTCTTTTTATCACTCGCTTCGTCTCTTTACTGACCGCTTTTCTCACGAAAAAGACGGAAACGCAGCATAGGAGACTACTGCACTCACTTAGAAGGTCTGGGGTAACCAGCCCGCCTCTCATTCACACACATTCATCCCCCTTTATCCATCCCATCCCAACAAATTCTTACCTATCCCTTGTCCTTGGGTGTTTGTTCTTTGTGTACACTTTAGTCTTAGGGGCTAGTCTTACCGTGGTTTTAGGGAATCCTTTCCCTTTTCTTTGTTTTATTGTCTCCTTTTGTCCATCGGATTGTAACCTGCATCTATTGCTAACACCAGGGGAGCACAGTGAGGCCGCCTAATCAGGGCAGGACGCGTCTCCCTCACTTCGACTCTCCTAAGGGACTGGCAGAGAGGTGTTAGCAACCATCCTCTGCTACCATAATTGTGAAAAATGCCAATCACTTGGTTTTTAAAATTTTTAAAGTTTAATGATAATAAAATAGTTTTAAAAATAGTAATACAATCACAGTAATAAAAATTTAGAGTTAGGACAATTGCAAGACAATAAAAAGCAAAGAATTGCGGATGTCCGGATGCTCTCGGGCACTTAAGCCCGATAAGCATACCTTGTGAACAAAGGAATAACCTTTAAAAGCAATAGCCTGTTGCATATTCATATATCTGATACATGATGCATAAATTCCTTGCAAATTAAGAACTTTTCTGGTTTTTGTCAACTTCTTCCCCTTAATCCTGGTGGTTCCATAAAGACGGAGAAAAGGTGAAAGAATGTTTGTCTTTTCTGATAAGGAGGCAGTAATTCTTTATGGGCCCCCATCACTGCCATCTCTGTGCGAAGAGTTTCTTGATTATCTCATCTCTTGCTTGAGCTAGTTAAAAAAAAAAAAAAAACACATACATAGTTTCTATTTTAGCTACAAAACTACATTTGCCATACTATTAAAATGTTAATACAGCACTTCTAACCAATATAACATAATACATATAGTATTCAATTTAATATTTGCGAAAAGCCAATCATAAAATATGCATTTTTCACATACTGACATTTGAAAATTCAGTCACAGAGAGAATCTCTGCAACTTCTTCTGTACACATATGTAATTAGGAGTTTATATTGTGCCCTGAATACAAAGCCCTTGACATGATCAGTGAAAGTCAAACTCATCTCTGTTGCATCCCGCGTTGGTACAGTTAGGGAATTTATTAAATGTTAGTTAGATCGGTTCTATGTACCCCTTTTCCCCCCTCATAACAGTTTGCTCCAAGCTGTATCACAGGAGCTTGGTCATGTCAATCTTGTAACCACTCCCCTTCCCCTCAGAAAGCTCTGTATCAATCACCCCACCTCTGCAATCCCATTCGTCCCAGAACCCTGTACACACCCCTGTTATGTTCCCATAGGATGCCCTGTTCCACGTCACTCCCCTGTTATCTGTCCCCATTGGGCGAGGGGGGCTTCTGCCCCTGTCGGCCTGCCCCCTATTTAACCCCCTGCTCTCAGTACCCCACCGCCATTTCTGTCCATGCTGGATTGAGAACAGTTGCGTTGTCCACCACTGTAGCCATGTGGGAATAAAGACTTCCTAACCACGTGAGCAGGGTGTGCCATCTTTCCTCACCCTTTGTTTTGTCTCAGCGTCTGGCTACGGCGCGGCAGACCCATGTGAAGGCACAGCCCTAGAGCTCCGCACACACACGGTGGCCCCGGTCTGGCCCAGAAGCAGCATGCTAGCTGGACACCCCAGCCGCCCGGAACTGGGGGAAGAAAAATGAAACGCCGCACATCTCCATCTGAGACAATGAATTTTATATCTTAGAACTGAAAAAACTCACAAAATCAGGAAGCATTTCAGACTCACAAATCTTTCCTGAAGTCAGCCACTTATTATATTTACGGCTACACTTAAGACTCAGTTGCCTCTATTATTTATGTTAAATCTCCTAATGACACTGTAAAGAGTTGTGTACATCTCAAAATGGGACCTCATTTTTCAGGGGAAATGAAAGACCAAGTGTATCCACGTTTCATTTCTTAAGGAGCTTTAAAAACCACTCTATATTCTAATAAAATTAAAAAAGGAAAGGAAAAAAAAAAAAAGAAACCGATAGAAACAAATTAGAGAAAAGACCAGGGCTTCATAGTACACCACATAGTCAAAAACTTGTGGAAGTAAACATGATGAGAACAAAGGACCATCTGAAGTGTCCCTCCAGTGTACCTGCACTGCATCTGAAGTGTAGCATTACAAATCCCTTTCAGAGGTTCATGTGGTAGATGGGTGAAAAGCAAGGCTCTTTTAAGCCCACAAGCTCTATTTTAGTAAGCAAAGCCACGCTGTGTCCAGTAGGACACTGTGAGAGGTATCATTCTTAGCATAATCTCTGAAGGTTAATAAAGACAAGTTAGGGGTTTTTTAAACAAGCTTCCTTCAAGTCACAACAAGACTTACATGTGCCTCTATCTGGCCTCCATAATTTCCTAAAAGCTGATTAAAATTAAATGTCATTGGAGTATTCATTTCTATCACCAGTGAAAAATAAGTATTACAATCATTAAGTGGAGTAAGTTATCCATGCAGATTTATAGTAATTTGACTAGAAGTATACTCTTAATTTCTCTGAAGTAGACAATAAAAGTTGAGATTCAACAGAACCAATGTCCTATGCTAGTGTCTACTTCTTTATCTCCTATTGCATCTCTGCAGAGGATGAATGATTAATTCACCGATTTTTTTTTGGTTTATTTGATTTTCCCTGACTGATTTTTACTGTGGAGAGAATGGAGAAAGTGAGTCCACTCTCTACTGGACTCTAAAGTGATTTCTCTTCCATACTATGTAGAAATATCTCCCACTGACTTAGACATTTTAAAATACAGCCTTTTGACCCCCATTTCATATAGTATTTTGTTTGAAGCTACAGTTGTGGGAAAAGGCTTTCAATCTCATCAGAACTTCATGTATCTTTGTTCTTACAGTGATTGGGGAGGGAAAGTGCAAGAAAAAATGGTTTTCAACCAGACACTTTTCTCCTGAACTATGGAAACATTTTTATTTTTAAATAATGGAATCATTCTTAATGGAGACATTGGAAAGACATGGGAATGCCCTGTACCTAGCTTGTTCTTTTTATAACACAAACTGACACCTGCAGCTTGCCATAGTTTTGCTCCTTCCCTGTAGGTTCCAGTCAGATGTCACTGTGTTCCTTGATGATAGAGGAGCTTTGAAACAGAGAAGGCAGGTGATGGAGGGAATACAGCATATGAGGAAGGGCTACACTCCCACAAAAGTGCCGCATGCATGAAAGCTGTGTCCTGCATAGCCAAAATCCATCTCTGTATTCACCCATCATTCTGGAAGCCTTTCTAGTTATGATCTCATCTGAGGCAAAAGCAAAAGTGGTGTTTGGTGATAGCCAGGCTTTTGATGGCCTTGTTTAGATTCTTTCATGAGTGGCCTTGTCTTCTAAAGCTCCCAGATCTAAAGGGTTTTGTGACCAAACACATCGTGATTTCCACTGAGTATCTTATAATGCAGTATCAGGCTTCCTGTTCCAAAAGGGTGGCTTCCAAAAATTGTCCACGTGTCAAAGAAGGTTCCTTTGATTTCCCTCTTCTTTTAAGTTTATGTCAGGCATCACAAATAAAGGAGATGAAGTTTTGTCCAATCTCTGCAACTCACAGGAATAGAAAAATACTTTAATTCAGTAAGGAGCATATCACAGGTCTGAAGAAGTTAAACTGGTAAAAGTTTTGAGTGTCTGAGGAGAAATATCCCAGTCAGTGCTTTTTTTAAAAATTTGGTCACTGCTCAGGTTCAGATTTAGAAAATTAGGTAGGCGAGTTTGGATATAAATGGGATCCACAGTGAGGGGAGCTGCACACATCCTCTGACAGGTCCCACCTGTTCCACTCTTTTGTCCCAGAGGAAAACCCTCATTCTGACATAAACTGGAACACATAGTGTACAAACAGGTCTATCTCACATGAAAGTAAGGTACCATGTCACCAGAGGACACAAGGAAAAACGACGCACCACAGCTTTGGTCACGATGAAGAGACTAATTTATTTCTTCTGACTCCAATCATTTATAGTTCTCAAAAGGTGCCAGTGGATTGGAAGGTGAATGTGCCACCTCTCCAACGACACTGGACAAACTACCAGTCTATCAAATTTCTCTGCCTCTATGAAAGAACGCAAAGCAATAGGTTGTTTACGGAAAGTTGAGTGAGAAAGTTCTCTACAAGAATGTAAATTCAGAAGGCTTTAGAAAATCCTAAGAAATCAGGGTGACAGTACCTGAATAACAAGTGATACTTTCCTCAAAGCATTTGACCTTTTCCTTTGCTTTGTAAAAATTTTGGTCTAAAAGAAAGCAAAGAGTATTTCAACCCATACAGGGGTTAAAAGAATGTAAGTGTTGGGGTTGTTTCAGAGGAGGGCTAAAAATTATCAGAAGAATGATGAGAAAATATTTAGAGGGTTCCTGTATGAAAGACAGAAGCAGATTATTTCATGAAGTCTGTAACAATAGGACAAGAGGTAATGTTTTTATACTAAAGGAGGAGAGATTCCAGCTAAATACAAGGAAGAATTATTTTACTGTGAGGGTGGTGAGGCTTGGGAACAGAGAGGTGCTGGATACCCCATCTCTGGAAATATTCAAGGTCAAATTGGATGGGGCTCTGAGGAGCCTGATTTAACTGAAAATATTTGTTCACTGCAGAGGAGTTGTACTAAATGAAATTTAAAAACCCCTTCTAACTGATTCTATGATTACAATATTCTATGTAAACACAACTTTAATGTTTGTTACCATGAAAATTTCTTTATGAACAGAAAGTATATTTCCAAGTGACTTTTTACCAGAAATAAAACTTACTACGAGCAAGGGTAGTTTTTTTATGGGGTAGAAAGTAATTAAATAAATGAAAACAAATAGAAATAAATGGAAGAAAGTTCTATCTAGCAAAAGGTATGATAATGAACTCCCTGAAAGTGTATAATGAAAAGAATACCTCATAAAAGCTATTTCAATTAAAATATTCCCCTTTTATTAATTGACCATTAAACTAATGTTTTTTTCAATCACATATTTAATTTGCTTTGCTCTACCCTACCTTTCATTTCACCAGAGCATAAAATCAGCATTTCTAGAACAGACAGGTTCTCTTGAAGGTACTAAAAGGACTTTGTGATTTTTCTGGCAACATAAAGAAATAAAGAGGCATCCAAATATCCTTGCTACCAATGGTAGCCTCTTTTCTTGTTTAGGACATTTAGCCTTATATGAATTATTCATGTCCTGTTGCTGTTAAGATAACAGAGCTCTTTGCAAAAGAGCCAACATAGAAACTCACATCAGAACCCTCCGATTACAACAACTTCCCCCTGAAACAACATCCTCAAAGGAAAGGTCTTTGCAGCTGTTTTGAATATTCCCCAAGACTGAAAACCAGCACAAGGAAGAGATAAAAAATCCTTACATACTTGCACTTGTAACTATGCCCTCAGAAAATCACATTAGCCATTTTGATTTTGTACCTGCAGTATGCTAAAATAATGATCAGTTACATTTAAACAGCATTACATTTAAACAATCAGTTACATTTAAACAGTTTGGTGGGATTCTACTTTGATATAACGTCTTGGCTTAGATGTCTCATAGACATAATTAATTTCAGAATTTGACCATAATCTGATCTGCTGCTTTCTTTACTTTATCTAATTCTCTGCTCTTTTTTAAAATGGGGAAAAAATACTACATTTTCCAGCTTACAGTCTTTGCTGTTTTTTAAACATCGCTCTTAAAGACCATCATTAAGTTTTCACAGGTAACACAAAACCAAGCACACTAAGAAGGTAATAGTCTATTTCCTCTCCTTCTCAACTGATGGATCACATAAATATTTTTTAAAGATTTAACAGCCAAATAGAGAGAAAATCCCTTCTGAATGTGTTATGTAAACAATAACTGAACAAGAAATGTGCAGATCTGAAGTTGCATATACATCTTATTTTGATCTGTCCATTGTGTTAGAAGTGCAAGACTGGCTCTTACTAGCTATAAAACAGACGGTGTATTAAAAATAGGTTTCCAAAGAATGTATCTTTCTGCAGAATTCACAGGAGAAATCATCACTCTGCAGTCAGATCTTGTCTCCCACCCTTTTAGCAGTGTATTAAAAAGTTCTTCTCATTCCATTCCAGGTGAAACCAGCCAAGATGCAGGTGGCTATTTGTTTATAGTTCCAGGCAAAAGGGGCCTGTCTATTTCTTGGATGATTCTGGTCTCAGAAGGCTATGTTTCCTGCTACTGTCTAACCCTGAAAAAAAAAAAATCAAAACAAAACAAAAAGCCCAGCAAATTTGAGAACAGCCTTTACTGTGTCTAACCAAGCACCCATCTGCCACAGGACCTCTCCTACAAATTGGTCACATAAGACAGTTTACAAAAACAAGGTACATACAACACTATCCTCCCCTCTCAGATATGTGGCTTCTATCTTCAGCAATCCTAAACCTCTGCTCCTTAGCAGTGGGTTTCAGGGGCTGCTGCAGGTTTCTTTCTTTGGAGAAGCTTATTTCTGGTGAGAAACATAGGCACCATCCTGGGTTTTATTCCTTTTATTCACATAGCAGTACTCTTTGTATGATCATTTGAAGTAGAGCTCTACTTTACATAATTATCCATACTGATGTATACAAGGGCACAGTTGTGTATAACTGGACTTATTTGCATCTGAATATACATGTCTGTGACAGAAGTCCTTGTCTAGACACACCACATTCCATGTGGGGAATGCAATAGGAGATGGCTGAATGGCAAATTTGCTCATTGAAGAGTAGAACAGAACCATCTCTGCTGCTCTTGGAGAGATAGAGACCCATCTGTTTTTAAATATAGCTGTTTAAATATATCAAAACATTTTGTGCTGTCCTCATTAGAAGCACAGAGACAGATTATAAATATCTGAAGCCAATCCTAAAACAGGTTACCTCAACTTATAAAAAGCTACCTTCCAGTGATTTCTTCTTGGCACACAACTGGCTTTAAGAGAGCAAGATCCTACAAAGATGCTTCAAGAGCAATATCCCTTGATGTCCTGACAAGAGCAGTTAGCAGGTATGCAAAGAATGTGCTACAATAGTGGTGTGCTCCACAGTGCCCTCCTCCTCTGCTTCCAGTCCAAATGTCCTCACAGTCTTATTGCCTTCAAGTAGTGTTGATCAACAACTAGTTTGAAGGTGTTATTTTGAACATGCCATTTTTCACCCATCATTCCCACCAGTAATGATTAAGGGTGTGTGGAAGAAAATGAAAGAGTTTTCTGACCTCAAAAACACTACCATTATGATCCTCATCCTGCCACACTAGCTATTCATCATCATGGTCTCATAGCATTAGCCCTACCTAGCCCTGAGAAAGATACAGGAAAAATTTACAGATTCCTGTTGGATTTCCCTGATGAAAGCCAGGCTGTTCAAATAAAACACCCTCAGCAGTCTTACTGAGCAGGAATTTCCTTCTCTGTGTCAGCTACCTATTTTGTGCTTCTGCTGGTCTCTCCTTCCTTTCACCAATACCATAGGGTACCATGAAAGGTAATTCTTGGGGCTTTCTGAATATTTTTTTCAAACAATGCAGCATGCAAACTGCTCTGTGGCAGCATTCTAATGTATATAAGAAGGCTGCCAGAGCCAGTCCCTTTTTCTCCCACCTGACTGGGAAACAGAATGTTGATTTTCCTTCTAGCCCTGTGGCTCTTACAGAAAAATTTGCAAAGAACACAATCTGCTGACAAACAGCAAAACAGGCTTAATCCTGCCAGTGAACACTTTGCTTGTTCAACCAGATATAACTGCAGCTTTTCAAAAGCTCAGCATCTCTGCAGTGTACCCTTGCAGTCTTACACGGCAGCCTCCAAAATCTGCATTGAGAGCTGATGACCGCGCACTGCAGTGTGACGCACTCCTACCACAGTGCTGCAGTCTGTACAGACTGAGTAAAGGACAGCAACAAAACAAGAGCTTCTGGCAGAGCTCAGCATCCCAGTGAACTTCAAGGGCGTTTCCTTTTTAAGGCAGAGCTTAATGTTTTTAATGCAAAACTCCGATAGTAGAATGATTCTGCTTAGATTTCAGTTGTCACAAAGTGAAGCCTGTTTAAGGATTAACCCTAAGATGACAGTGAGAACTTTGGAAGCTCAGTGCTGCATTTATCTCTACATTTTTTTCTGATGGAAAGAAGTTCCCAACAAACTTTTTCAGCACTGAATAGCTTTGCATGCCAAACAGCATGTGAAGTTTCAGGACCCATGTCATACATACAGCTGAACCAGGGCATCAAAGTAAAAAGGTGAAAAGTTAAAGGGGTAACCACACATGAACAATTTGCCATTTCTACCTCGCTTTGTCTCACCTTCACATTGCAGCATTTCTATGTCAACTAGCAGAGTTGTGCTGTGGAAGATCAATCTGATGGTGTATAGTTCAGACTGCAGAAGCAAGCCCAGGACTGAAACCTGAAGACTGTAGTTGTTCCTTCCCCAGCTCTCTCAAAAAATGAGTTTCACTGAAAGAGCATAAATGTTTCACTTAGAGCAGATAATAAACAGAACAGAAGCAAAATTCCATAAATATCCAAAGGCATAAGATTTTGAAGGAAACACAAATATTATTGAAAGACTTACCTGTTCTGGATTGCAGAACCTGAATACACAGCTACAAGCATGAAAAAACCTGAAAGAAATACTGTGACATCCTATCACATGAACTTACCTAAAACCTCTTTGCTGCATTACAGGAAAAATAGACTCACTGAACCTTCATCTTCCATTAAGGTCTGTGGGATTACCATTTATTAACTCATGTGGCTTGACTCTAATGTTATTACAAAGAGAATCAAAAAGTGCAGAATAAAAAAACACTCAAAGCACACTCTAAACCCCATGTTGCCATGCTGTCTGCTTACAGTGAAAGAGAAGCACTCTCCTCTATAACAAAGGACAGAGATATTTCTTTTGGGGAAGTTAAGGTTCCAAGCACTGCTACAGTTAAGGGGTTTTGAGTAAAAATACTCATTCCTGGCATTCCTTCTTGGCTCTTAATGCTGAGTTGGGTCTGGTAACAAAGATGTGAGAGAGTAGTCAAATGCTTTCAGGAATACCGCACAACAAATTGATTTCTGTTAAAATAGCTCTTGGCATTTCAATACCTCAAGCTGGCACTATTTCCGGAGATATTCAATAATGCTGCTTTAGTATGCTCAGAACAGAAGAATGTGGCAAACTGAATGCTTGGAAACTGGGGGAAACAAAATGTTCTCAATGTCACCTGCAGATGTGATTCTGGACAGAAGGTCAATGGATTTCTTTAAACCACATGACAGACTTCTGCAAGCTGAAATAAATGTTCTTTTTATTTGCCTTGATACATATTTATTTTGACCTAGTCTGTAATTTTCTTCTTCAGTTTCATATCATAGGAAATCCAGATGCATTTTTGTTTCTTTTCTCATTTTCTTACATGAGAATTCAGCTCCACAGGCTTTCATGCTTACCTTTAACTTCAAAAAGTTAGCACAGATTATCTTAATTTCCTTCTTTTGGAATCTATTCTGCTTTTCATGACTCAAACTATGCTTCTCTTGTCTGACACAGACAACCTGATAGATCAGAAATGACACCTTCTACTGGCAGATCTGCAGAAACACCAGATTCATCACAGATAGGAGAATCCACTCCCAAAGCCATACCAGTCCAAACCATTATTAAAAAATCTGTTTTGCTTTTGTGTTTATGTCATCTGAATACAGCACTGGAAGGAAAGGAACATCTCCAAAAGGACAATTTGCTGTGTCAAGCACAGATCCAGCTCCTTTTCTGATGCAGACCAGAATGATTATAACTCTTACAGAAGTTCACCAGCTAACTCCATGGCTTTCTCTTATGCTCAGACCCAAGGTGCCTGCATCTGTTCAAAACCTTCTTCCATGTCATGTTAGGAGTCCTGCCTAAGGGACAAGAATCATGTTCTGAAAAAAGAGTCTTCCATAAGGAACCTCAGCCTCTCATAGCCAAAAGAGTTCCTTACACCCATCTTAATGTCCCTTTGTTCTCCCACAAATCCTTCTAAAACTTGCCACAGCCTACAGAAGAGCATGAATCACAACTCTCTATTATGCTAATAAAAACTACCCTCTGCTTCTTGTGATGCCATGTCCATCAACACCCACCAGTGCTGTCTTGCTTCCAAATGCAATTATATCTTTCTGTGGCAATGAGACAAGATTTCCTGTCTGGTAGGACAAGTCACTAAAAGGATGAACATAAACAAACAGTTGTGGCAATCAATTCTTGATCTCTGGGCCAAATATCACCCCAGACTCATGAGAGCAAAACACAGGTGTAAGTACTGCTGGTGCATTGAAGGAGGTTGCAATGCTGCTTGAGGTTTAGCAAGGACAGCAGTGATGCTGCAAAATTGTTTCCAAGAGCAAGCCATTTCAGCAAGAAAACACGAAGAAAAGTCCAAGTGAAAATGGCAGAGAAAAAAAACAAACCAGCAAACTAAATGCAGAACCCGGTAAGGCACAACTACATGTTAGATTGCCCAAGTCTTGTTGTGTGCCCTTGCCACATTAGGAAACACCTTTGTAGCTACTTTTCTGCCACACTGAAAAGCAGTCACATAATGGCAGGAGCACCAGGCACTGGTTCAATAAGGTATGTAGAAAGCGTCCAAGATTTGAATTGCAGCCCAGGTGAGTGAAAATATCAGCAGTAATATATGCAGTATCAGAGAAAGGAGCAGAAACACATCCCAGAAGTACAGGCTGGCAGTAAAGGAGAAAAAAATAGTGTCACCAATATGGCAGAAGGGTACTGTATTTCCTGATGTCCCTGAAAGCAGCCCCAGTGTCCGACTACCACTTCCTCTGAGGTTGCCTTTCCTTTCCTGGGACAACGCTCATTTTGCTGACAGGCACTGTTCACAGACACTTGCCCAGATGAAATGTGAGCGCTACCTCAGGTCTCTGATTCCAGAGAAACGCTGTTTCCAGGTGTTTGCAGTAACCATAAATGCATGTCATCCAAGAGGCACATCAGAGCTGCCTCCTCTGAATACACCCAAGGGGACATGGAAAGGCATATCTAAGACCAGCATCATGCAAAGCCCAATGCTTGCTGAAGCTGGACCAGCTGAGCAGTGGAATGACTGAGGGACAGCTGTCATGCGCCTTAGGATGTCAGAAGCTACCTGTCCCCCTGTGAAGCATTGCCTATTGCTTATCACCCATGAGAAGAAACTCAGTCCTAACTTCCAACTTCTTCTAGACCCAAAGGATACATCTGACCCAGATGGGGGTTCTTCCCCTATCTCAGAGGCATTCATGTCATGACTACTCTGTTCTGACTTTGTTAATATGAGCTGCACTATGGCACTCTCAACAGAGGTGCTGATTCTTCTTGTAGGCTGCAGTTATGTGCAGATGTAGGTAGTCTTGTAGACTACAATGATAGTCTTGCAGACTACAGTTAGGAGCAGATCTGGACAAAACAGGCATCTCCTTTCCAAGTTTTCCCCCTGCAGCACAGGTTCCAGAAGTCTCATTTTTTGCTATTGGTTCCAGTTTCATGCACAGCCCTCATTCTATGCCTGTAGGGTGTTATGGGAAAGATTGCCTAGTAAAGTTCATGCCCTTGTGCTCTCTGGCAGAAGATACACAGCGATTTCTTGCTTTCCTTTTCCTGTTCTGCTCTGGTACAAGGCAAAAATGCTGTTCAGTTTTAGGCCAGGGGCAAGCTTCCTAAAGCATCTAAAGCAAATGTATTACCAGTTTTTGTAGGACCGTTGTAGTTGTGAGTAGCCTGAAAACACACTTGCTGGGACTATTTAGCTGGACCTGAGGAGCACAGTCACAGCTAAAACAGAACAGACAGCATGGACAAAGACATAAATACTACAAAATACAGATAGTTCTGGGTTGCTGCCTGACAGGAACTTTAAAGACACTTTCTTGTAACAAACGGGCAGAACACAAGCAGACTAGTAGGCCTGGATGTATCATTGTATGTATCATTCAGTGTGTTCAGTTAATGATCGGAAATGACACTGTTGCCAAACGTCCCCCTACAGATAAGAACAGACTGTGAGCCTTGGCAGAGCAAGAGAAGTCAAACTGGGACTGTTCTAACAACACATTCATTTGGATGTGGAGAAATGACAAAGACTGAATCCTCTTGCTCTTGGGAAGGACTGTGTAATGTCAAGTCTAAAAATTAGGATTATAGGGAATTGGGAAAAAGCAAGTTTCAAAGGGAAAATTGCTGTAGTTTCGGCCTTATTTCCCTTTCTCTGCAATGGACAAGTTGACTAGGAAATTAAATGGAAGCTTTAAAAGAGAAACCTTCTAGACTTTATTATTATTATCACACAAGTATTTATTTAACAGAAAATCTTGCACAAGATCACTACATTCTGGACCAGCTTTCAATAGTTAAGCTGGCATCCAAGGTAAAGCTAATGAGCCCCACTCTCACATTTGTGCAGGCACCTCGTTCTAATATGTGTGAGTATAAAATGAGAGATTGCACATGCAGATCCAGCATGCACAAAGTCCACAGGAGCCATTTGGTAAATCTACCTGTGCCTCAACATGTTTGGAAAGAGAAGTTGGAAACTAGTAAGGTTTCATTTTTCTGCCCAGGTAATCACTGGTACTTTGAAGTACATACCACAGACAGTAGAGCAAATGAGAATAAAAAGTAAGCAAAGATGATTTTCAGTCTTCCTAAGCAGGAAAAAGAAAATGGAAGTTGTCCATTAAAACAATGTAAGGTAATGAACAAGTAGCAATTGCTCATTGTTTCAAGAACCCTATTAAACAGACCAATAACTATGGAAAAAAAGAGAAAGTTTCAGTCTAGTTTTGCTACTCATTGTTCAAATTCTACAACCTGGGGACTGGTTCTTACTGTGTGAATACATATTTCTGGAGGGAATGACTGTCTAGAGTCCTTGAAATTTATGTCATAAACTAATTCCCAATGATTACATTTTAGACTACATGACTATGCTAAATTATGCTCATGCTCATAGCTCTTCTGGTCTTCAAAACCAGGTACTACTTTAAGAAAATGTTGGAGATCGACCCTTTCTTTTGAAAAATATTATAGAAGTGACACTGTTAACAACTATACAATCACAGGTGGTTTTGATACAGCAAATAAATTTTCTAATTCAGCGTCGACTGGAATGTATTCTTGCCAGGAGTTGAATAGCCAGCACACTAGATAGAGGTGTACAAAGTTTTGGCTGTAATCCAAATCTAGCTACTGATCTGAAGCATGTCCTTATGCAAACCATTTACTCTCCATTTCTCAACATATTTCTTGCTAGCCCTTCTGAATTTACATGTGAAAATTTCCAGGAGTAGGGAAAGGCACAAAGTGTGTGCCTATGCCTAGCAGAAGGAGGGCATCCAATTCTGAGTCAGGTTCTGCAGCTGCTGAAGCTACATAATACTAAGATATGGATCTGGATAAGCATGTGAACACAAAGTGTCCAGGAAGAGAAATTATACTTCAGCATTTAAAATTAAGGGCGACTGTTTTAGTAATCCTTTTGTGACCTTCCATTTTTAATCACTATACTTTAAAGTCTCAGCTAGGCAAAACAGCAGATTGCTTTTAAAATGTCACCCAATAGCTATTTTAACAAAAAGAATCCACCAAACACTGAAGATTGTATTACTATGAAATCAAAACCACTAATTTGACATTAAAGTAACCTTTAAAAATCATTCCTCAGAGAAAAACCTAACCTTTTTAGCCAAGCAATAAGATACATACTTTGCATAAGTCATATTAGATCTGATACTTCTCATGAGCAACTGAAAATGTAGGGAGGGCATCAAGTCCTTTTAACCTCCAAAGGCAGCTGTCTCAGATATATCTCACAAGACACAATCCTTCAAAGAAGGATGAACTTACTCTGGAATTTTGTAGCATACATAATCCCAAATGACAGGTAGAGAGGCAAATGGGGGGGGATCCATTGATCTGCCTTCATCTGGGCTTCCCAAGGGATGGAAATAGATGACAAGTGCTAGCTTGTCACTTCAGTGTTCTCAAACCTGAGCAGAACCCAAGTCTCAGTGCACCCCTGATGTGAAAATTCACACTCCATGTCAGAGAACACAGGCTGTTCTGAGTGTGAAACAATTGATGGCCTTTCCTGATTTTCCTGTGGAACAAGTTTATCCTTGAACAAGGCATAGGATGAGCATGAATCCAGGTTCTGATCCCCAGCACAGGGGACAGTTAAGAGGTTTTCCTTATTTTTTTCACTCTAGTAATGCAAAGGTGGAAACACAGTGAAACAGACTCTGCAAGGCACAAATGCAAATCACTTGCACTGATTAGTCCAATTTAGCAATGTCTAATTTCACAAGAAACATGACAAATGATGTTTTGCGGAGTGTGCTGGCATTTTTACAGCTAATTCATGAAATAACATGAAGAAAACTTGCCACAGATGGCCTTTAATTGCGAAATAAATAGGTAGAGTGCTAGCTGCTAAAATATCTGATGAGAGCTATATTTACAATGCACGAGCTAACCAAACTGTGTATTATCTACACCTCATTTAGCGGAGTGGTGTCCAAGTAATTTTGTTACTTACCCAGGAAATTTGGCAAGGGGAACAAAAAGGCATACAACAAAATATTTCACACTATTGCTCAATGTGTTTGTAACTCTGTATTCTTCTGTGCTTAGAACCCGTGATGATGGCAAAAAGAGGGCTGCTGAATAGCAGTATAATTTCATGATTTCCTTTCAAACATGGATAAAGAAAAGGTACCCACACCCGCATATTTAATAAATTCTGAATGCTGTCCAAGGATCCTTTTGAGTCAGAAGTATCTCTTAGCTCAGATCTGTACATTTAGAGCCTGCAAGAATGTTTTGGCATAAATATTTTTTCCCAACATGAGTGATCTCTTCCTGCAAACACTGGTTGCTGTGCTTCAGGGATGTTCAAGAATCATGTTCAGGATGACAATTACCTTTCAAATACTGAAATGCTACAGGAAAAACAGCACCAAAAAAAAAAAAAAGGGTAACACATGACAGAGACTGCAACCTAACACTACAGTTTCTAATCAAGCCCATGTCCAAAGCAGTCATTATCAATACCATTTGACAGATGGGTAAAATAAGGTTTCAGGAGCACTTCCAGAACTTGGCCCCCCTTGTCTATGACCACAATTGCAGCCATGTAGCATAATGCACTCCCTGTACTGCAAGTTGGAGAGGCAGTTTTAAGTGCCACAAAGCAGATGAGGCCAAACAGTCTAGAGATTTCTGTGTCATCTGCCCTGATACCGCCTCATAAATTAGCACCTTTCCCATCCTCCACCATCCCTTACCTCTCCACCATTGCTCCTTTCTCCATTTTAGTGGGCTAGAGGCAGTGTGTGCTACAACTGACCTGGAGCTCCTGAAGCACTGTCTGATGCAAATAGAAGAACTGACCAGCTGGCTGCTGTCTCTGAAAAGGGCTGCATTCCACCCATCTTTCCCTGAGCCTCGCACATGGTATTTGGATTTCTTTCCTCTTGGAGATCTCTGTACCTCAATCAATTTCAATTTTGTTTGGTTAAAATTTAAAATTAGGTGTGAGAAGGAAAAGAGAAGAAGTGTTAAAAAAAAACCTCTGGGTAAATATACAAAGAAGGTGGTTATTTTTTTAGGAAATAAGATAAAAGTCTAAGTCTGTATCAGGTGGAATAATATAATATCAGAAGAAAAGTCAGATTAAATGTGCCCATCTGCTTTTGTTACTAATATAAAGAGGGTGGGGAAATATATGTCTATGTCACCCTCTCAGAAGTGGCTTCAAACCAGCTGCTGTGTCATGAAGAGGCCCTGGTTACACCTCTCCACTCAGGAAAATGCAGAGAAGGCAACAGGGCCAGATCCCTGCTGGACTAGTTAGTACTGACTGATTATTAGAGAGTGTAAGCTGTCAAGAGTGAAATGCATTAATGGGGTGAGAGAAATGTGCTGGAATGGTATTGGATGTCCAGAAAACAATTGTTTTGTTAATGTAATACAAGAAGAAACCAGGTAGTATAAAACTTTGCAATTGACAGAAGACTGGAGAATATTTCTTTCTATTTGTAGGGCTAGAACCACATAGATATTATAGAAAAGCAGAGATATAAAACTCTTGGGAGATGAACGGTGTTGGCAGCAGAGGAAGACATCACGTAAGATCCCAAATTAAATTTTGATAAAGCAATGATAATTTTACATTCTGAAGAAGCCTTGCATATAATGATAAGTCTGTAATGAGGACCACAAGGCTTTGCCATTTTAAATAGGAGCCCAAATAATGAAAATATCAAAGACAGGAAGGTACCCAGAGGTCCTAAGATAGGAAACAATGTGGGCTTTTTTTTTATGCTTTTTTTTTTTTTTTTGCTGCAATAGACATAGCAGACTGAGATTATACTGGCACAAGATGCAGGAGCCTCATCTCCCTACAAGTCTCTTTGGGCATTCAAAAACAGAGTAGCACAAAGAGCCTGGAAACAACAGCAGAGAGATTGTTTGCAGGAGCAATAGACAGTGCTGTATCAAATGACAAATGGACTATCAGTCTGGAGGCAAATGGGGTATTTGTTCATTTTATGTTGAAAATAAGCACACCAGCCAATAGCCATAAGTCTGCCAAAGATAATGATGGGGAAAAAAAAGATAATTCAATGGCAGATAAGTAGGTAAGGCCCTAGGGCTTATGGTAATATTTTTGCTCCAGCTAAGTACATGAATTAATGGGATGAATAAATAGCAATTTGAAAAAGAGAGTTGGAAAAGCACCATGATCAGGTGAAAGTGCCTTTATCTCATCTGATGAGGAGTTTTTTTAGAAGAGACTGCTGAAGAAAGGTTTTCCAGAGAGAGTAACCCTCACCGGGACATGGATGGTAAAGAGAAGGTGTTATCTGGGAAACAGGTTTTAATTGAAGATGAAACAGGACTGCAGCATGAGGAGACAGCTGCTAATGATAACAATATGCCAGCAACTTTGAACAGGCCCAGATACCAGTGGTGTGGTAATCATGCAGCCCTGTAACACAGCCCTGCCATTCTTAGGTAAAGGCTACAAGGTTTGCAAACAATGTGCAAGTACTCTGAATTGAGACTTCTCAGGTCTGCCCTCTATTGAAAATGGGACTACTTTTTTCCTGTGTAGGCTGGACCATTGTCTGTTTTTATTTCTTGAGACACACCTGGTGAAGCAAATGCTTACAAAAAGAGATGACAAACATGCTTGGCTGTTTATCTTGTATGCAAGGAGACAAAAACTGCACATGAAAAGGTGTCTACTGAAACATGGATATTTTTGAATTTCCCAAAAGAAAGTGTCCAGGGAGATTTTGCCTATCTCTGATGGATATCTGCCCTCTCTGAAATTTCCTTGACCTGTCTGAAGCTTTATGTTGCTTCTCTTGGCTGTGGCAGCAATTCCTCTGGCTGATCAGGTTTCTGTGCTGTTCTGTTTTACTTTTGCTTCTCCTGGTGTGGTGTGACCGTGGTTTTGCATAAACAGCAATGACAAGCTGCTACTCCATGTGCAATGAGATTTATACAGCAGCAACTTGATGACAAAGTGCTGACAAACCCAGGTCTGGTAGGACAGCAGAGGTCTTGAGAAGGACACAGGATATGGCACAGAGGAGCACAGCTGCAAACAGATTGCCTACCGTGTCCCAGATTGAGAAGCAAGATGTATTCCATTTCACATCTCTATGGCAGTTGTCTTCTGTTAAGTGAGCAGTTTTCCTTATCTCTATCACAACCAATCCTCTCTCAGGGGAGACATCTGCTGATAATGAGTGATTGAATGTCACCGTGTGACTGGTAAGAACTATAACATCCCATTGTGAGATGCTCCGCCCAGAGGGAGGAGCCAAGCATTCCTAACTGGATATAATCTGGGTCCTGGGGACATCAGAGCCAGCCTTCCCACTGGTTCCCAAGAGGAACAGCTGGGGTTTTCCACTGGACCTTCAGAGGAAGACTACATACTTCTACAGGATCACTGCTCCAACAGAACCACATCTGCCACTCCAGGAGGACTGCAGCCACTCCAATTTGGACTGCTACCAACACGCTGGCCAAAGGGGCGTCAGGTTGTATTCTGAATCTGTTCATGATTTTTCTTTTGTATTATTGCATGTATTTTGTTACTTTTCTTTTTTCCTAATAAATTGTATTTCTGACTTGGAGACTCTCACTAGTTTTCCTTTCAAACCAGAACGCACGGTCAGCTAAAGTGTGAACCTGGAGCTGGACAAGCTGGGTTCAGGGATCATGAATAGAACAGACAGAGAACATACTGAGATGGCCGAGGGTGTATTTAATTTGGATGCAACTTGGAGCTGCAGATCAGTGTAGAAAGAGAGCAGCATATACAAATTATAATCAACATATACAAATCATCAACCTATACAAATTATCCCAAGTGATCCTGGAGGGACAAAGAAGAATTCATAACATGAACATTCTTCCTTGCAAAGGACTCTGGGTGCTTAAAGCTCCCAATAACATCCCCCTGTGACCTCCACCAGTGAGGAACCTCTCGAGACAGGGGAGCAGTGGAAGGGTAAGCACAACACAGAAAAGGGCAAAATGAGTGAGAGAATGTTATGTGATGATAATTTCATAGCAGTTCTTCCACTGCATTGCTATTCCTTCATTTTTGCAGCACTTGGAGCTGGATTAAACTGAAGAATCCCTTCATATTTCAGTTAAACAAACATTAGATTCTTGGCTTTACTAATAAATGAAATATGCTTCTTTCTTGTCCATAAACAAGTTTGTCAATGTAACAGCTTGCTCGTTGCAGGGCAATGAATATCAGCAATTTGCAAGAAGCAATGAACAGTAAAAGTTCATGGTTTTAAATAGAAGAGTGCCTTTTTCACTCAGCAAAATCCAAGTATCACTCAGAAGGGCCAGAACCTATTAAAACTGGCAGCACCAAAAGGCAAAAAGCAGTTAACCCACAGAACAGAGTTCACTTCACAGAACCAGAGAACAGTTAAGATTAAAAGGGTTTTCTTGTGATCCTCTAGTCCAGCCTGCCTGCTGAAGCAGGGTGAGCTAGAGCAGGTTACCCAGTAATGTATCCAGTTGGGCTTGGGTATCTCCATAGATGGAAACTACTCAACCTCTCTGGGCATCCTATGACACTGTTTGACCTCCCCTCCCCCCCCCAGTAAAGATTTTTCATGCCTTCAGATAGCATTTCCAGAAAATGTCATTTTCTACTGTTGTTGTGGCTGAGAGTTTGGAGCAAGGAAATTCCCTACACTTACTGCTTTCACTTTTTTAATATTACATCCATGATAAAGAAACCAGAGATGTTTGGAAGGTAAAGTTGATTCTAGATTTGTCTAGATTCAAACATGTTCATGAAGAATTTATTACAATGGAAATTCTCCTTTTCTGAGGCTAAGTGTGGATCCTAAGTCTTCAGAAAACAGGAGGGTCCTTTCTGCACTTCATGACTCAGTGGGAAGGTTTCTGTGATAAAATTTGTCTGAAGCTTCCATTATTTCTGCCATAATCAGCTTATAAGGAACTCAGCATTTTACTGTTGTGTCAGTGGTAATGTACAAATTGCTGATTCCACATAAGATTGATTCCACATCATGATAAATGGTTCATCTCATCACAGATTAAATACTGACAGCAAATTAAACATAAAAAAGCAAAATCTCTTCTGAGATTCATTACTAGACAATGCAAGATATAATCCCAGCTAAGATTTCAGCAAAAATAGTATTTACAGTATAGGGACCTGACATTTTGAGAAATATATGTGGCACATCAGGCAAGCAGAAAGAATAAGCAGATGTTTATATAGCTGGAATTCCCAAAAAAGACTTGAAAGGAGCTCCACCAACAGCTTCAGACACATAAAGGGCTGCTGTAAAGTGGCAGCGAATAACATTTCTTATGTACAAAGTGGATAGAACAAGAAGCAGTGGAATTAAATAAATGTAAGAAAGCTGTGTGTTAAGGGACCTAACACTGAGGGAAATCAGGGAAAATGGGTTGTTGAGAGGAAATCAGGGAAAATGGGTTGTTGAGAGGAAATCAGGGAAAATGGGCTGTAATCTTCACCTTTGGAAGCTTTATAGACAGCCTGGCAATGATATATCAGGATGTCTTCAGTGAGACATGAAGGTAGGCTACATGTCCCTTTTACAGACCTCTTCTGTCTGATTCTGCACTTTCTATCTCAGCTTAACAATTCATTATTTACAATGAAATAACTGATTCCTTTAGACTTTAGCAAGACTACTAAAGCATGTAGAATCAGAGGAAATTTACTTGACTGAACCAGGCCCTAGGAAGTCTTAATGAATTAGCATGCAAATTCCATATAAAAGAAGATTGAATTTGTACCTCATATGAAACTGTATTATTTTTAAAATATAATTTGGTTTCCTTTCTCTTTGTTTTTGGGTGTTTCCCCAAGAATAAATATTCCCAGCAGTAATGCAGATTTATAGACAAACATGACATTTCTACAGCCAATTTTATTACATTTCTAACTCTGTCAAAGTGTGCAGCAATTTTTTTGAGTGCTCTTTTTAAGAGAGCAAGTGGAAAAAATTCTCAGTGATTCTGGAGAGTTCAGCACAGATAAGAGCAGGAAGGGAAGGAGAGAAGGTTAAATATCCTCTCATAAATCTATTAGGGTAACAGAGATTTGGGATCTTTTTACTTCCTCATTATGGACTAGGTTCTCAGGTGCTATAAGCTTTCTGATCTCAATATATACCTTATCCATTATATCATTCCCTCAGCTATGGGAATACAAAAAGATCCAAAATTTTCTGATCATCTGACATTAGAAAAATATGTAATCCAAACCACCAAGAAACTCACTGAGGGGAGAAGGAATAACCAGGATGGTTCCCTTGCAGTTTAACAAGGAACTTGGGTGTGTGTTCATTTTTTTCCTCTTTCCACTGACATACTTTTTTACAATAACTGGATCATACCCACAACAGCTGTCACTACACATATTGGTACCTCATTGGGCAATCCACTGAAATAGATGAAGATGAGAGAAAATTACTCTAGTTTTCACAGGCTTCCTGGGAAGACACTGAAAATCCTATGGCACTTGTCTGATAGTTTCTTACCTATGCTCCCAAGAACTGTTTTGATTATGAGATCAACATCTTGTCCTTCTCAGGGGTGCTGAGATCAAGCACAAGATGTAAATGGCCAAGCAACACACAGTAATATCAATCCTCAATTTTATAATATCATACTAAAAGTAATATTTTAAAAATTTCAGTCTTAGTAAAGTATGTAAAACCACCAAATAAAATCAATATTTTGTGTAGACAAAATGTTCTCTAAAAGCAGTTGGGGAAGATAAAGATTTAAGTAATGAAGGTACAATGAACAATATTGTTAGAATGAGTCCTTTTTATTTATAGCATTAATCCAAAGCCTCTCCAGGGAATGTATATTTAAATACCCTCCTATGAATATATTACAACTGTAAAAGACAATCTGATTGGAATAGAAGTGTTATGACAATAGGCAGCCACACACTGCGTATTAACAGAATACTTACTGAACTGAACTGAGGCCATCAACCAGACATCCAGTTATCCCTGCGACTGTACTTGATGTTATAATGAAACCAGTCAAAAGTAAGTCTCATGAAAAGCTGTGATATTATCTCAAGAAATTATACTAAGGGGGGAGAGTGTTCTAACACAGTAGCAGTACTTCATAAAATAAAATAAAATGCATTTCCATATATTTCTTCATCTAGAAAAGTTTTCACCTTCAATGGGGAAATTTCTTGAAAGATGAAGACTTCATGAAAGATGCAGGCAAGGCAACTACAGAGCATCCTGTTTAATTTCTTCCGTGGAATGTCATTTTGAGGAGGAAACATTTGCATTCTTGATTCTTCATCACACTAAGGGGGCAGCAAAGAAATTTGTATCAGCCAAATACCTTACCTCAGAAGGACCAGGACAGGATAAAGGGTGGCTGGACTGCACCCAGGCTTCTTTCTGAAGCCTGTGTCCCTCCTTTTCTGATCTGCACTTTACTCATCATAGCTTCCTGCTAACAATCTGTTGAGATCTGCCTGGCTTTCCCCCTCCCTTCAGCTTCTCTGTTGCTATGAGCTCCGGAGGTACATGGAAGTATGTCATTCCCTAATAAGGATGATTTGGGCATCGGAATTAAAGGGGGATAGACAGGCTACTTCCTGCTGGTGTTGTCTTCCCCAGACAGTCCTTCCAGTAATTAACTGGGATAAAAAACTGAAGGAGGAATTCAGGTCAACACTAGCCTGTTATTCAGTGTCCAGCTGACTGACTTCAAATAAAAACTCCTCTTGTAAACAGAGTTGCCCTACTGTCCTGGTGGTGAAACACCAATTTACATTCACCTGATATGAATAAGACACAACCTTTCATGTGAAGTCAGCTGTTAGCATGAGATGTCAGTGAAGCAAGAAGGAAATTTTAGTTCAGGACTGAGGAATGGTATGGGATGATTACCTTTCAGTAGAGGAAAGGAGGGAAATGGATATTGTCTACCTGAACTTCAATAAAGCTTTTAATACTATATCCCATAGGAACCTCTTAGACAAGATGCTAATGTATAGGCTGGATGAAAAGGCAATGAGATGGATTGAAAAACAAATGAAGGGTCAGGTCGTGCACAGGGAGATCCTTGGAACAAGGCGTATTTGGAGATCAGCAAATAGCATTGTACCCCAGGTGTCAATACGAGTTTCAATCCTAGTCAACATCTTCATTAGTGATCTGAATGATGGCTCAGAGTATATCTCCAGTAAGTTTGCAATTGATAGAAAACAAAGCAGTAATGATATGCCAAAGGATCGTACTGGCATCCTGAGAGATGGTAACAGGCTGGAGAAGCTGGCTGACAGAAACCTTATATATTTCAATAAGGACAGGCATGAAGTTCTATGTCTGGGGAAGAACAACCAGAAGAGGCTGAGAGCTATGCAATTTGGAAAGCATCTGGGTAGAAAAAGACCTGGGGGTCCTGGAGGACACCAAACATTACATGAGCCAGCTCTGCACCCTTGTAATTCTTCCACAAAGAAGGACAATGTTGCTCCTGGGCTTCACTGGGAAGATATTGTGAGCAGGTCAGCGGAGGGGTCCTTCCCCTCTTCCTAGCACTGGTAAGGGCACACACTGGTGAGGGCATACCTGCTCTGGGCTCCCCAGCATAAGAGACATATGGGCATACTGGAGAGAGTGCAGCAAAATGCCACAAAGATGATTGACTGCGGTCCCTGTCCTACAATGAAAGGCTGAGAGAGCTACAACTGTTCAGCCTGCAAAAGAAGACGCAGCAAAGTCTCCATCAATATGCAAAAACCTGAAGGGAAGATGAAAACAAGAAAAAGCCAGAGTCTTTAAGTGATGTGCAGCAACAGGACCAGAGACAGTAGGTATGATTGCTGCAATTGTAACACATTGAGGGGTTTGGGTTGTTTTTTATTTTGAATTTTTCTGATTTGTAAGAATTTTTTTTGTTACAATTTGTCCTTTAACATGGGCAGGGAGCATGGCAAGGCTCTGGGCCATTCTCTGCACGCCCTTCTGCAGTCACTCTTAGGTTATTAAATTGCAGTCAATGAGAGCATTTCAGTGTTGTGGCTTTCCACCCAATGTACCTCGGCAGCACTGAAACAGTCTCATTTTATGAGCAAGTAATCTGAGGGCTGCTTCTCTTGCAATCATCAAGGAGAATGCCTCCAACTAATGAAGACTGCAGATTTAAAGTAGACTTGATAAAATACAAAAAGGCCCTGTAAATCTGGTGTTTTGCAGAAGAACATCACCTTTTATTCAGCGTAATTCCCCTCCACTTTTTATGTAGTCTAAAGGGGTCTCCAAGGAAGATGCAGACAGCAGCTGCATCACTCAGAGAAAAATGTACCACATGCCTATTACATGGATAAGACATGATGATAAGTGTGTGTGGGCTATCCCAGACCGAGTCCCACGGGGTGACCCTCAGTTGGCTGGTCAAAGGGTGCCTGGATAGCGTAATTAAAATCCCCACCAGGAAGATGGAAGGACTCTTGAGCTGCTGGAATCCGAGCAGGTTTACTGAGGATTGATCAAAGGAGTAGGGAGGCAGAAATAGGAGCAGGGAGACAACCACACTCAGGGGAGGCAGACTCCAATCACCCTGGGAAAGGAGGGACCAGAGTATATAACTGGGGAGGAAAGGAGCAAACAGGGTACAAATGATCCAATGGGAAGAGGGTGTAAGGGAGGAACAGGAATGGGGTAACAGAAACTGGGCCAATGATGGAAAAGGGAAGGAGTGGTTTACAGAGGTGTCGTGGTTTGACATGAAAGTGATTTTTTCAGGATGTTGGGTCAAACCAATCAGTGGTCAAGTTTGGATATTGGCACCCAAAGTGGCCACTGAAGGTGTGGATGCGCCTCTGAGAACACAGGGGGTTAAAAGCAGGAACTCCCAAGAGCTCGCTCTCTCTTTGGTTCCGGTCAGGGTGCAGTGCAGACCTCCCCTGCCCAGCCATGGGGCTGGGTGGGAGAGGGGAAGCCATGCGGCCTGGTCGAGGTGAGCTGAGGGGTAGAAGGACTGGAACCGAGCCAGCTCCTGTGGACAGAAGGGTGGAGAGAAGCGGAGATGCCTTTGTCATCCCCCCCAGAGGGAAGAAACAGAAAGTCCGGACGGCACCTGTAACTTTGCCGGCGCGGAGGAGAAGGAGGGCGGGGGAAGGTGCCCAGCCTTGGCCTTGGGAATTGGCTGCTGGGCAGAGATATCAGCCGTCCAGGGAGTCTGAGCTTTTAACCCTTTCCTGAGAAATGAAGGCTTTGTAAAATATTACTCCTCCTTGATTTGAAGTAGAAGAGAGACAGTCTGGGATCCAAGATGATGGAAGAAGAAATTCTTGAGTTGGAAGGAGATGATGGAGTGGCTTGTGGCTGGACTTTTCTTGTTAGCCATAGACTGAACCAAATTCTCCTAACAGAAGCTGCACTTAAGAGGGTGCGTTGGTGAGCCAAGAGACTTGTTTCAGTGATTACCAGCAGAGAAGTAGAGAGAACAGAGGAGAGTTGAAGAAGGTGGGGAGAAGCCCTCTGTCTTAGAGGAAGAAGAAGAGGAGAAGAAGACCTCTGTTCTTGGACCCTCGGCCCCAGGGGAAAATGGGGGGGACTGTAGTCCCAAGATGAGAAACTGAACTGTTGTCTCTTTTGGTCCATGGCAAAGCATCCTTAAAGGAGCCCTATGAGCAGTCTGTCCATGCACGGTGGTGAGAGCACTGTGACATGGAAAGGAGAGTGTCACCATGGCAGATTTTCTCCAGGTGGTTGCCATGTGTGACATGGAAACACAAGGGTGGCAATTATGTTTCCTGGGGAGTCTGTGGCACAGGAGAGACTCCTGTCTCCCTTGAAAGATTGAGTATTTGATTATCTGAAGGGTGGCAACTTGATCAAGATCCTGGGTGGTGTCTCACTGTTGAGTTTCTTTAGAAATTAGGTGAGAGGAGGAAGGGTGTTTTGGAAGGTCTTCATCCAGGATTTAGTGTTTGTAGTTTTTATAGCAGTAGTAGTTTAATAAAGTTCTTTTCTTTGTCATTAAGCTTGGGCCTGCTCTGCTCTGTTCCTGATCATATTTCACAGCAATTATTTAGAAAAGTACATTTTCATGAGGGCGCTGGCATCGCACCAGTGTCAAACCGTGACAAGAGGAAACATTAGAAACAACGAGAAAGGGGAACTTTCCAGAACTTGGGGAGATGACAACCACAAACTGACAGGTGATGGGCATGTGCTCATTTGCACTGGGGGGCAGAGGGACTCTGGGGAAATGCCTTATGCTAAACAACTGTAGTTTCCCAGGGCATTCCCACACTGTCCTCCCCATCGGCACATCCCACAAGTGTGGGACTTTTTGTTACCATTATCAAGGTTTAAGGCGGGAATATTTCTCTGTGTTTCTGCAGAGTTTTATTTGCTCTATAATGTTTACCAGAAATAATATTGATTTTTATACTTCCCTTTTTAAAGTTAAGTATTGCCTTAAATAAATCTCAGAAAATCTGGGAAAAGTGCATAGACACATCTGAGTTTCCTTTTCATTCTCCCCACACACATTAATGAATGCTCTATCCCAGTTTTAACCTCTTCCCACATAAGGTCAGTCAGATCCTTTAGAAGGTTTTGTGCAGTCTTTTTCAGAAGTATGAATGATGGCATATTCAATTGTATGGTGCGCACTCACTGTACCTTTTTCATGACTTGGGTGAATTGTGCCATGCAGATGTTATAAATCAAACCCAGCATAGCATGAAACACAGGCAACAACTGGTTGACATGATTTGTATCCCAGGGACAGGTGTGTTGTTGTTGCTAAAGATGATGTCCTGGAGTTGTCCAACAGGGTAAAACTAGCTCTCTGAGAGAGGAAGAAGATTCCTGTTTGTCTAGCTGAGGCACAGAGCTGACAGTGCATAGCAGAAAGTCATGAAGTGTTATCTATTCTTTGTGGCAGTGCTCGGTGGAATGGTGGAAGAGATGGTTTGATTTCAGTGTTGCATTCTGTTTAAATTGCTCTTCTGTGAAGTACACTGAAAGACTTATTGAAGCAATGAAAGCTTTTTCCACTTTGGAAATATCAGCAACACCAAATTCAATTTGATATTACTGTGCCAAACAGCCACTGAAGGAACAAGCAGCATGAATTACCACAGTTCAGCAAAAATCAACAAATACGTCTTTCCCCACCCCCCTCCCCTCCCCCAGCTCTTTGGGGCACATGAAGTTGTCAAAAAGAAATAGAGAGCAACAGACCTTCCACTCTTGTGCACAGCCCTGGCAGGGGAGGGTTGTATACAGTTCAAGAAATCTCTGAGGATATTTGGGTTTTCTAGGTCTAAAATCTCTGAGGTTGGGAAGGTGGCATGAAATCAAGACTTCTTTCCAATACAGCAGATTCACTCTGTACAACAGCACAAGAAAGGAAATGCTCTTTGTCTTTCAGATGACAGAAAACTTCACTAGCTACATCTTGCATACCTGAAAGCTGTGTTAAGAGCCGCATCTGCAATTTTTGTATTTATTACTCTGAATTTTGATCTCTGCATTCCTGCCAGTACTCCAGACTCTGAAGAGTTGCTCCACACGATCTTGCTTGATAAAAGTCTTTACACACAGCCTAGATGTTTAAAATGAAAAAAAAAAAAAAAACAAAAACAGAAAAACCACAAAGATAGATAAAACACAACAACTTCAACTATTTTTTACCTATGTACAACTCTTTATACAATAATTTAACTCTTTAAAAAAGGAACTCTTACTTTTAATTTCCATAAACATACTAGGGAGAAGCTTCAAAATCAGCCTTAATGCAATTTTCCATGGACACAGCAGGGCTGATGATTGCAACTTCATTTTACACATAGCAAATACTAGAATTCTTTATAGCTGTTTCATCACCTCTTTGTGCCTGAGATGCTTTTGAAGCTTCTAGTTTTGAGGAGTGGTGCCATTCCCACTTTCTCTCTACCAGTTTGTATTCAATGTTCTCTCAATCCTTCTTTTAATGTTGCTGTAGAGTGGTGTGAAAGGAGAGAGGGAAGAGAAAGCAGAGACTCATTGTCACTGTATCTGGCAGCAACACTGATGCAAATGGTTCTTTCTCATCCAGCAAATTAAAAATAATGAAAAAAATCCCCAATTTACAGCAAGCAAAGTCATATGACACTACCTTTGAGCTTTTTACGCAATGGTTTTTTGTTTCACTGTTAGTAGTGGAGAATGATTTTAACTGGGTGCCTTGTAGATAGAAAAGATTCTGGGTCAAATTAATGCTACAGTTCAAGTAAAGCCTTTATTTCTGTGCAGTTAACTCTCACCAGTTACAGAAACACAGAGCTCAGTGGTTGATTTTCCACAGATAAACAGTTTTACATATGTGCGGCTTTTAATGGCTTTTTGCTCAACCCCTTCTTTGTTGGGCAGGATTTGATTTTCATCCATTGTGTTGTTTCCTTCTTGTTTATGCCCATTAAAAACAGTAACTGTGCTGGGCCTCACCAGACAGGAAAGGACTCCACTTGGAGGGCTATAATGGCTGAACAGTTCCTTCAGAATTTTTTACTTATTTCATACTTTCAAAAACTAACAGACCAATAACAAGTACTGGTGTCATGGCTTGAATTTTCCAGAGGGCTTCTGTGCTGCAGAAGGCTAGAACAAGACTGTTTTTCCCCACACTGCATAGTGACTCATTATGATTCTATGGTGAGAAACACCAGACAGTACAAAGTGAGATAGCACAGAAACTTCTGGATGAGATCCTTCACCGTGATTCCTTTACACCTAGGAATTTCCAGATTTTTTTTTTTTTTTTTCTTGTTAAAAACAATCTGCTATGTACAATGCTGAGATAGCCTAGTGCTTTTGATGTAGCTGTGAACTGGGTTTAAAGCCTGCCCCTCCTGCTTCCACCTTCCATATCTTGATAGGAGATTTGTTTTGGGAGGGACATGATCAACAGCATAGGGTAACAGCAGGAATAAGGCAGTTGCCTTTTCTGTCTCTAAAGAAGATGGAGGAAAGGATTGAGAATAATTCACGCACAGGGAGGGAACACTCTAGGCATGCATATTTGTCTAGCAGGACACTTTCATGTTACACACCTGATTGTATTGGAAAGTGACAGTGCTGCTGAACTGCTTTCACAAGAATAACATCACAGAGACAGCCAAATTGCTTCCCATTCTCTCAGTACGGGCCCTTAAGCTTTCTTACTGTGATGTCCCTGAACTGATTGTCTGAAGCCAATTCTAACATAGTGTGGAACCTTGAAGCAGAGAAGCACCTTCCCTTTTTTGTTGCATCTGGGAGACCTGGTTGTATCGTTTATGCAGGCAGTGAAAGGTCACAGCCTGGCCTAGTCACTGTTAACAAGTTGTACACTGACTGTCCAGCATGCCTGCTGTGAGTTATACTGAATTAAAGAGAGGGAAAGCTACCGCTTCTGGCTGATTTGAGCTGGCTCAGACCAAAGCAGGTTGATTAAGACTGATGAGGTACCCTTCACCTTCTTTTCATTCTCCACCCCCAAATACATTTTAGCAACTTTGCTCCAAGCCATGGATGCAAAAAGCGTCTCACAGAGTGCATTTAATGGAAGCCTCAGCAGGAGGAACACAGGCAGCCTGAACACAGAGCAGGTGCAGGCACGCAACTGGGCTGGCAGGACAGTAATCAGGGCAAAACACTTGGCTTGGAATTTAGCACACCACCTCACACCTTCTTTAGCGGCAAATCAGCACACAGAAGGAGAACAAAAGAACAGCTTTGTGACTGCCTCTCCAAGACGACTGCAGGAAGCAGTGAGATGACATGTAGATCAGGACACGGAGTCTGACTTAAAATGATCCTAAACTAACAGCATGACAAACTGGATCCCCGATTTGAATTTCCCTGGGAAGAGGGACACAGAGACAGCAGCAGAAACTCTGAGAAAAAATCAATTAATGGAAGTCCTTCCAAGACGTCAAAGTTTTGCTTAAGTTGCAGGAAGAGGGATATGTACAGTCTGAATCTAGGCTACCTCTTCTCTAAAAGAGAGAAGGGTGCTAACCTATAGGAGACCTAAATAATGAGATACCTCTTAAAATATCTATTCAGTAAAAAATGTTGCACTTGGAAAATTATTTCACAGCAGATTAATTGCTTTTTCCAGCATTCATTGCTTAATAGTCCCTCTAATCCATTGTAGCCTGAATAATGTATTTCTTACAAAACTAGCAGCATTTCATTCTACACTGTGTCTTCTTTGAATCTAGAAACAATAGGCAATAAAAGATGAAAGAAATGAATTAAATAAATGAGGAAAGAAATGTAACTGAAATAAAGTCAGTGGTAATTCCAGCTCACCAGCTTTAGACAAGTAATGATTCCCATTTATTTCTCCAACCTCTAGCTTCTCTAGCCTATATAAATAAAAGCAGTGGTCAACTAGCAAAAATTAAACCATCATGATGGCTCAAGAGAGACCCCTGCATCCTCTTCTTATATGCTTGTAGAAAACAGGTCCTCTCATACTAGCTTAAGAATGGCATGAAATCAGAATATTGAAGAAATAGTAGTAAAACAATGGTTTTAATGCTATTGGTAAGGCGCAAGCTTCAATCTTAACACACACATTAGTTAGCCATCTCATAATTTGTCCTTGATAGTTGGTGAAATTTACCTATTATGGTCCATGTATGAAGATTATAAGTATACCTATGCAGATGTGAGTCAAGAATAGATATGACTCCACAGAGCAGGTGAAATAAACGTAGGGCTGATCTGCAAATGATGAAGAACCGGCTACTCCTCCCTCAGGACCATGACTAGGGAGAGAACCCTCATTTGGTTGAGGGAAAACAAAGGAGTGGCCTTGTAGGAGAAAAGGCTTTGATGCTGTACTGCAGTGGCAGGACCTGGTGGAGGCCAACAGAGCAGTGCCAGATAACATGCTGAAAATGCAAATCCGTGAGGAGACCTGTCTGTGTCACAGGATACATACACTCCATCAGATGAGCAATCCTGAGCAGACAGCTGGTCCTGTGCACACCTGACACAGATACACCACACCAGAGGAAGGCCAGAGGAATTAGACAGCTTGAAAGCTGTTGAACTGTAGAGGTTCAGGGTCGGAGTTTCTGCTGACGTACTCTTGCAGTAGGCTTCTAGGTCTGTCCTTCAATCCAATTCATCCACCCCTAAATAAAGAAGCAAACCAAGCAGTTCAAGAGCAACTACATCCTTTTAAATTTCCTTTCCTCCCTGCCCTTTATGCCCTCTTCTCTCTTCACTTAAGCACTGCATTTCAGCGTGGATGCCTCAAATTGGTTGCAATTTATAAGCATGTTATCTTCACAGCCAGATATTGATGGGAGCAGCATGGAGCCCTGGGGCTCTGTGGACATCCTGCAGGCAATTCTTGGGATACTGCAGGTGGATTAATTATTTCTATTTCTACAGGCTGCTGCTCTGAGACAGAACATCCATTCTAGGCACATAAAACAGCAATTAGCAATGCCAAGCATGTCCAGACAACTGTCTACTTTCAACTAGTCACACACATCTTCAGGATGATCTGTTAAACTATTCACATTCGCCACTGCAGTTGCTATGGGCTCAGCTGCAGTAAACACAAAGAGCAGAAGTCAGGGATCAGAAATGGCATTTTCATTGCATTAGACCATGGCAGTCTGAGCATCCCCAAAGTTTCCAGCTGGCTTGACTGGGAACAGGAAGGGTCTTCAGGGGCACAAAAATTAGTATTAGGGCCCATATTAACAGCTGCCACTAAGTACCAAAGTTTATTGGTCCTCAGAATAGCTATCTATGGTCGCATGCTACTTATTTCAGCAGATGAGGATGAACAAAGGAAGACTCTGAACGTGGACTAAGGCCCAAAAAAATCATCTGGTGGAAATAACAGCATGGACAATACCAGAGTGCCATTCCAGACTCTGCAAAGTCTGGAACAGCCTGGGAGCTATGTAGCTTTGTAGGTAGTGTTTGACTGCTGGGGAAAAACCAACAGTGTACAGGGATAGACTTGCTGAGAGAAAAGAGTAATCTTCTGTTTCAACAAGCCTTAGTAGAAATACTTGGAGAAAAGCATTTGTTTGGAGCACAGTCCTTCTGAAATGTGTTGAGCACTTTTGGTGAAAACCCATAGGGCAGTCATAAGGACATTACAGACAGACTGGGAGAATGAGGACTTCCAACTTTAGAGTGGGGAAGTAAAACTGACTAAAAATCTGGCAAAGGAATCAACCTTATGCATAGGTGATGATGCTTAGGACATCAGAAGAGTATTCTTCAAATATATTTCCTGCTGTGATTAGAGACGAAATCTTTTAGATGTGACAGCATTAAAAAGTTAATAATTATATTTCATTTACCCTTGTAATTTTCCATTTCAATTAAGTGAATGGAATAATAATATTTTATATTCTGCATTTTACTCTATTATTGCATTATCACTTAAAATTATTATTAATTATAATGGTTGTTTGAATTGCATTTGAAGACTATTTATACCAGTGCTGGACTTATGACTCTTTTCTTGTAGGCAGAACACTTTTTTAGTATTTGCTCTATTCATGAGATTAATTATGGACAGAAGGTGTGTCAAGGAATATTTGACAGAAAACAGATGATTACATGACAGCAAGTTCACTCTGTATATTGGAGGTTCCTCAACTAGCATTATCAAAATTTCTTCTGAAGTTGAAAAATGCATTAAAAATAGTTCTTTTGCTGTAACTGAAAATACAATTTTTCAGCCCATAGTATCTTTTTTTCCATCAAAATAAGGAAACTGAGAACTGAAAGAAGTTTCTCTTCACACAAATTTCCTTCCATTAGAAGTCAGAAGTTAGTTTTGGCCCATTAGACTAAAAGCAACAGCAACTTAAAACCCTCTCAAACCAAAAAATTCTCAAAATGCACTGAAAAAAACCCAGAAACTTTAGAAAGTCTGGTAGTGCATTTCTCCCTGTCCTGAATCCTGAGCTACACTATCATCTCAGAAATGCTTGTTGGTCCTTAATCTTGATGAACAGCACATGATCTCAGCTGCTCTTGAGTTTATGTCTGCTCTCAGGAAGTGGTGCTGTCTAAAAACCTCCTGGTTTTAACAAACACCATTGGAAACTTATATTTTCATCTGAAAAACAAGACAAGAGGAACAACATTTTTGTTGTTGAACTTTAAAAGAAAGTTACTGACTCGAATTGTGGCCAGGACGTCAATGTGCTAAAAGCCAGTGCTCTTGTGAACCTATAAACAGTGGTCCTAAGTGAGACCCTTTGACTTCCAGCTTCTCCCTCTGAGTGGGGCCTCTCAGAACCAGAGAGCTCTCAGATTTGCTGTACTTGGAGCACCACTGGTAAACAATGATGACAAAGCCTGGGCCAATACCCCCACCCCTCGAGGCTCAACCCTTTGCCTGCTGAGAAGATGCAGACATCTGACATGAGCACTTCACTGAGCTCAAGGGAGAGTTTTCACTCGTACCTTGTATGTACTCTAGGTCTGTGTGAATATGCTACAGAAAATGTACCTGGAATCTCTTAAGTACTTTGGACTGTTAAGTCAGGCCTATAAATAGAGCTTGAAGTAAATACTATATAATCGTTTGTAATCAGTTTAAATTAGGTGATTGTTTTAATGCTGTTAAACTCTTTAGGCACAAACTACTGTTCAAGTCCAGAGTTAAGTTTTGCACAGGAGTCCATGTTGAAACTTATGATTCAGTGGGAGGGCCCCCCTTTTTATTTTCATCCTTACCCTTTCCCATCTTTACACTTTTCCATCCCCAGGCTCCACACAGATAATTTTTGGTTGATTTTAATTTCAGATTAATTGATTTTATGTTTCAGTCCCATTTTTCATCTGTGTGCTTTAACCATATAGCAAGTAATAGAGTGAACTGAGTAATGAACTTCATTATTGTTACATGTAACAGGTATAATTCATGCCATTTTCTTGCATTATATATATATATATATATATAATATTAAATAGTTGTTAGGATGTACCCTTTGGCATTAAAAGCCCCCCCTTCTCAGGCAAAAATAAGTGTGTGTTGAAACCTGATTTACAAGCAAGGGGATGTGGCTCGCCAGGAGATGGGCCTTATCTGAGGCGATATGGAGACACCCAGGTGCTGATCATCGCGTGAACGACCCAAGATGGACATCAGGATCATCCCCCCGGGCCGATACATGTGAATACTCTGTTCCCTAAATTTCATCAAGAGCTTCCAGGACACAGGACTTCCAATTTTTCTGCCTTGTCCCCGAGAAGGAAATCTCATCAATTTATGGGATTTTGAATGAAACAAAGGACTGAATGCCGAAATCCTGGCTTCAGGCAAAATTTTCCCTATAAAAATCGCTTGTGATTCCACCACATCCCACACCAGGATGGTGGTGTGGGAGCACAGAGTGAAACCTCTGCTGAGGCTGATCTCTGTGTCTTGCACCCAGCGCCGATCCCGGGCTCGGCACTGTCCTTTTCCGTGTGGCTGGCTAAGTTAGATCTCTATTGCTAAAATAAATTCTTTTTATTTTTTTTAATTTGGCTGGATCATTTTTCATTTATAACAATCTTCGTGACCCCGACGTGATCCAGTTTGGGGTATCAGGGGGACTCCCTATCCTCGATCCGGGTGGCGCCTCGCTGAGTTCAGCGGCCGGACGGGGAGGAGGAATCCCACAGAACCAACCGGATTACCAAAAGCCGCAAAAGCCACGCTAAGAAAAAAAGGTGGGCCCAGAGCTCTCGGAATTCGGAGCCTAAGTCTCCGAGGCTGCAGCAGAAATTTTTTCACTCATAAAATTAACGTGCACCAAGAATCCACGCAGGAAAAGGAGCCGTAAGTAACGCATGGTTGAGTGAGGCATGAGTGGGTGTGTGTGTGAGACGTGACCTCGTCACGGGGTGAGAGCGGACCCCAATAAACCGCAGTTTCACTATCCCGCGAGGGAAGTGGTCGGCTATGGGGGAAGTGAAAGAACTCGGGTACACTCACAACACGCATACGACCTGAAACTCGGGGGAGTTACGGGGATCCACTCACGGACAGGTCGGGGGAGGGAAGGTACGTTCTCGTGGGTTCGAGAAATTGGTAAACCTCACCGACTTCTGGACTCATGGAGTCCAGGGAAACAGGTAAAAGAGAGCTCACCGTTCTTCCAACTGAAAACCCACAGAACGGTTCACTGTGCAACTACTAAGTTGGCAAGGCTCGGTCGGGGACAGACCGGTTTAAACATTTGGTAAAACTTGGTCCAGGACAGGACTAGAGTTAAGACGCGGTCCGGGACAGGACTGGAGTATACATTTAGCACGCGAGTTACTGACTTCTTGGAACGGCTTACGGACACCGACTCGGAAACACGGTAAGGAAAAACTTCAAACATGGGATAAAGGAACAGTAAAGTCCAGGGGAGGACTCAAGAGAAGAGTTCTAAATCCAGGAAAGGTAAGAACTTAAAATCAGGGAAAAATAAATCGGGAGGAGGGAAGACAGGTTGCCCGAGGTTCTGAGGGAGGGTTCCCTGGGCTGGATGTTGGAGCGCTGGGAGGGCTGCTCCTTGGGGCAGGGGAAGTCTGGAGAGGAGACGATGCACTACTGTGTAGAGGTATGGGGAAACAGGGAAGTTGGAGGATTCCTATACTGGCCCATTTTTGGTACCTTTGAGGGTGGGTTTTGCCAAGCACTCTCTGAGCACTTGTACGAAGAAGGGGAGTGGGATGATGAAGAGCTGGGGTATGCCAGGCTGTGGGAATATGCTAGCGCGCGGCTGTTCCCTATTAAGACCTCCGGCAGCAAGGTAAGTTCAGGTAAAACTTGGGAACCCCTGGAAAACCTACCACCCCCATACCAACTTCCTCCATCACAAGCACAGGTCCCGGCCACCCCACCAACAGCACCTCCAGCTCAGTCTGCATCGCCACCTAATGCCCAAATACTGGCTGCAGACGCACCGGGACCTTCTCAACACCCCCCACCCCCCCACCCCACAACACGGGGACACACACACAGCCGCTTCACACTGGGGAAAACTCATCTCCTCCCGCCAGTAGAAGTCGGCGTAAAGCAAGGAGAGAAAATATGGAGGATAGTGATGATGAAAGGGACAGACCTAATCTATACCCTTTAAGGGAAGTCCCAACCGCCCCCGGAGTCATCGGATTTGTAAACGTTCCCATCAATATGGGGGATGTAATGGCTTTTAAAAGGGAGATGGGGAAACTAATAGATGACCCGCTGGGGGTGGCGGAGAGGTTGGATGAATTCTTGGGAAATAGTATATGCTCATACGATGATATCTCAGCCATATTAAGATCCTTGTTTAATGCAGAGGAACGAGATACGATAAGGCAGGCTGCAATCAAGGACTGGGAATTCAGAAACCCCCAGGGAGGGAGCGGGGCGGAGAAATGGCCAGAACAAAGACCATCATGGAACGCTCAGGCGGAGGAGGATTGGGCCACAATGATCGGACTAAGAAACATGGTAATACAAGGTATCCGGGGAGCAGTCCTCAAAGGACAAAATATAAGTAAAGCACTAGGGAACCTACACAAAAGGACAAACAGGTAAGTGCCCCTGAATGCTTTTACTGTAAGAAAAGAGGACACCTCAAGAGGGACTGTAAAAAAAAAAGGATGAAAGATGAAATGATTTTTCAGGAGGATTAGAGGTGTCAGGGGCTCTATAATTTGGGGTCGCAAACATCTGGAGAGCCCTTGATAAAATTAAAGGTTGGACCCCAAAATCAGGAGTTGATTTTTTTTTAGTTGATTCAGGAGCAGAAAGAACCACAGTCCGGCAACTACCTCCCGGGTGCACAAAAGGTAAGGATTCTATGACCGTAACTGGGGCAAAAGGACCTTTTAGAGGACCAGGACAACAGGGTTTGTTTACAGTATGACAAGGTATTCTGCTTCACAAGAGACAAAGAGAGAATGGACCCAGAAAACAGGATGAAACAGGTAATGCAAGAGGTAAAAAGACAGGAGGCTGAAATGAGAAAAAAAGAGGGTAGAACAAGAAAGATTGAAAATTTTAAGTGAGCAATATGACCAATTGGAAAAACAATACACAAAATGAGGATTACCTGTTTCAGATCAGAATCTATTTGTGGATCTGATGCAGGAAATTGCCACGGAACTAGGGTTGTCAAATTGCTGGATCTGTGGGGGGGCTAAAATCTGCTGAGAAATGGCCTTGGAAGGGCGAGGGTTTGACTCCTGAACAGCTACTGAAGTGGAAGGCCGACTGGACCCCCAAAATAATTCAAAGACCAGAGGGGTGATCACTCTTCACAGAGGAAATTTTTTCTAGTATCCAACCTAAACCTCCTTTGCTGCCATTTGAGGCCATTTGTTCTCCTGTCAGAAGTGCATTTAAAGAACACATTGCCTCCTCTACTGCTCCCACAAACCACATGACTGAAATCTCAGCACCATTTACTGTGTAGGGAGGTCTCTTATGTACCTGCTTAGTAGAAAGGCTGAGCGAATCTCATATACTGTTCCGTCCAAAGGTTGGGTGGGGGAAAGGTGTTAAAGTCACTCACAATTATCCAAGCAGAGTCCTGAGCAGTGAAGATAAGGCTAAAAATCAGGTGGTCTTACAGAAATATTCTAAATAGCAGATGAAATCAAGACAACTCAGCAAAAAAAGGGACTTGACTTAGTATGTGCTTTTGCAGAAAATACTAAATCCTGGCATGGTTGTGCCAAACTGCTTATTTACAGATACACTTTTTAAACTCTACTTTGAACACTTATGTAGTAGGGCAAAGGAACATAGTGAGAGGAATTTTCCAGTCCCGGACTCCCCTGTCTGACCTGCCACCAAGAGAGTTTTAAATGACATTCTTCTCCTAGACCAGAAAAGTCTGGTGATGAATGGGATCACCTAAACTAAACAGAGATAAACTGTTGGGTTTGAGTATTATTCAGTTTCATCTTTTCTCACTAAACAGCAAAATCTGAAAATATCCCTCTTTTATTGAAAACTGGCAACATACCTTACTGCCTATAGAAGCACACCCAAATATGAGAAGCCATGTCCCTAGTCACTTCAATGCATTCTTCAAAACCAGTGGAGGATATTAGTAAAGTGCTGATGGAGATACACCTTGTAGTGCATTTCAATGCCATATCAATGAAAGTATAATAGTGCAACACAGTGACTTTCTCAGAACATACAATGAGGCCAGTTCAGGTGAAATAAATCACTAAGTTCCTGGCACTGTACTAGTAGGCTGCCGTACTTCACATTAACTCAAGACTGCAAATCCTCCCATCTCAGAACAATTTTCTTCTCCACAGAAATGAATGCTTAGGGACCAAGGGAACTATGAATCCACTATACATAACATTTCCCTCTGAGTTTCCTTCTGTGAATGAGGACAGGAAGCTACTGTGTCTAGAAAGCTTCACTGAGTACTATGACCTCGAGAGTTCAAAGTTATAAATACTTATGTCTTTTGCCCAAGTCATCCACTGTGGTGAAGTTTTCTAAGAGAGCCTAGCACTACCTGTTTGCAAGGGACAAAATGAGTCAGGGAAGCAGCAGAAATCAGCAGAATCTTTGCAGTGAGCAGATATATGACCCTAAATGAAAACTTCAGAAGCAAACCAAGCTGCCAAAAATGAAAAAGATAAAAAGAAAAGCAATAAAAAAAGAAAAAAATGCAGTGTTTCTGGAGCTGAGATTTGTCAATGAGAACAGCCTGTCCCCCATGTGCAGGGGAAAGCTGTTACAGTTCTGCACACCAGAACTAACCTAGCTCCAGTTTCTCAATTAATCAACGCACAAGAGATAGGGGATAACCCTGACAAGGTTAAAATGCAAGAGCTGAGTGCTAAAGTAGATAGACCAAGCTGTCAGAAAATCAGGTTATTTAAGGTATCGGAAGAGAACTACCCCAAAATGTGGTAAGCAGAACCACTCAGTCTCTGCAGAACACTGCCATCCTCTCAGGTTTATCTGCTGATTTGAGCCAGCGGAGACAACTCCATTTACTGGGGGAAAGGCAAGGGGCATTTAGGATGCAACTGCCTATTTCTAGTTTGTATTTCAACAGGCCCCCAAAGCCAAAAGGCTGCATAGGATAGCAGGAAAAGTTGTTCTGTCCAAATATGCTGACTGTTTGAAGGAAAAAAGTCAAACGGGAGCAAGGAGACATAGGAAAAATTTGGATCACTACTGCACATAATGGCAGTTTGTGGACATGATAAATGAAACTTATTCTGAAACTAGTTTACCAAAGGTACATTTTAAAGACAGAAATTGAGAAAGGGCTGGAATCCTTCCTTTCAGGACCAGGAGCTGAATGTCTTAGCTTTTCTTACCCAATTGATTTAAAGAAAGAAACTATGAGGCACACATCTACTTCAAAATAAATATTCTTTTGAAAATTGCTGTTCCCATGTAGTATTCCCATGCCAACAAATCTGGGACTAGGTGAACAGTCCAATCAAGCTTTACAAAGTATAATGATAAAGAGCTATTATATTGCTGGAGCAATGTTTAACAAAGCCCACAATTTGCTCTTATGTTGGGGCGGTGGTGGGAGGGGGGAGGAGGGTGAAGGGCATGAAAACCATGCATTTGATTTGGGTGTCTTCATGGTTGTTACATCCAATATATTCTGATCTTTTAACAGTCTAAATTCTGTGGTTCAGGAGATTTGGCTTCAAATCACAGCTCTGCTGCAGATGTCATTATGTGACCTTAAGAAAATCCACTTGACCTCTTTTCGTCTGTGAAGCAGCAACAACACTCCTGCCCCCCTTCTTTAGGGCAACAGGAGCAAAAATATTCCAATTATCTCTGTAGACAACTGCAGTCATGTTCAGAAACTAAAACAGAAAGGGAAAGAAAAAGCAGTTACATAATCTCACCATATACATACATACATACACACACACATATATATGTATACAGATTATGTAATGTACATTTTTTAATATGAGAGGGATTTTGGAGAAGGATTATTTGTTTTATTGTTTGTTCTTCAGAGATAGGATTGTGAATGACTCTGTAGGATAAATGTACCTTGAAAACTATAATTTTTATGCAGTTTTATCAGAAGCTGACATACAATATCACAGTTCAAGTCTCACCTTCCAGCATTCTGCATGGGCAGTTTATTAACAGCATTGTATTACTGCTTCATATCAGAAATCCTAAAAAACTCCTGAACATGTTTTTAACTCATGATGCTTGCAAGATGGCTGCTAACAGTTAAAATACAAGCACATACATTTATGATCTCAGTCACTGAATAAAGCCCAAACTGTAGTAAAAAAAGGGGGAAAAAAGCAGTAGTTTATCAAGGGAAAGAAAGCAGCATAATCTTCTGAAAGGTAACAAAACAGAGCACCAGGAATACAAATGTCAACATAGCAGAGGATATGGGAGTTTTCAAGCAGGAAAGCTACCAGTTTTCCTTGTTTACTCATAGAAGCTGTACTTAAAAACTGAATTTAAAAAGGAAAAAAGCCAAAAGAAAAAACAAAAGAAAACCAAAAGAAAATAAACATGGATTAGATCCCTAGCTGTCTTTTTTTATTATTATTTTTCTGGCATTTTCAAGGGCCCTATCACAATCTGCAAGCCTAAGCAAGTGCAACAATGACATTCAAACTCATGGTACATGGATAGCCTCTTACTCCCACTGGCTCACCATGCATCCTAATACAACCTGCCTATTTTGAAAAACAAACTTCCTGGGGGTGATTTCTGACTCAGTTCTTGGCATACTCCTGCTGCTGGCAACTGAAAAGACATGTATTTTTGATTGTGTAGGCCACCCAAAGTTTGATGTTTATGTTTGCAAAATGCTCTGCAGAATTATGGGCTTTTGAAAAATACAGGGTTTCTCCTTGTGACATTGTTTTTGTTTTATATGAAAAGATATTGAATTATGGGAAAAAAAATCAATTTTTTTTCTTTAATAAAAGACCAAATAACTAATTCCCTCAGAACTCTTGACATCCTTCCCTGATTTATCTCTCTTTGTAGAAAATAGGATGCTTAGGGAAGTATATGATTTCCAGTTGACTGTTACTGGTAATTTACTTCTGAGACATCTGCTATCCCAGTTAACACTAATTCCCAGAACTGCAAAGCAGGGTCAAGTATCTGGCCCTTCCAATCAGTCAACTACAGCCTATATATATATACTGTTAGTATATATACTGCTGACATCCAGTATATATGTGTGTGTATATATATATGTATATAACTGACATCCAGTTTGCATTAAAATTGTGATGGAAACTAGCACATATCAATGGCTGTGAAATTGCTGTTTATCTTACTCCATCTGCTGGGACATACAGCTCTTTGCAGGATCATAGCAGAGGACAGATACTTCAGATGTACTTATGACACCAGTGTATACTCCTCTACTTATAAAGCAAAGCCAAACAAGACCAACAAGAATTTATAGAGTTCTCATGAACCTGTTAGTCAGCAGATCAGCAGTGCTGCTGCTCCGTGCCTCTGAAATCCCAGTGGGAATGACGGCAAGCACAGGGACACTGAAAGACAAGAAGAAAATGAGGCAACTAGCTGTTACAATGAAAAAAAATTAAAAGGCTAATGCTTTGTAAACTTCCAGAAGCAGATGACAAACATTAAACTCCAATTCCTGTTTGGAAAGTGAATCAAAAGAAGATGGCAGGCATGTAGCAACAAAACCATCCAGTAAGCATAGCAAAGGAAAATAAAATGCCACATACTCAGTATTTGACAGTGGAAACCATGTTGACAGTTGTTCACATTGATCATCATGTTGTGAATGATGAAATGGTACCGAGAGAGATTGCCTGTGCTCCTCTTCCCTCTGTCCTCCTGCCCTTTCCCAAATAATGGCAAAAGATAGCCAGTGCACAAACTACTAAAGAATAATTTCAGGAGTAGCATCTTTATGCCAGCTTGCACATGATATATGTAATATAAAACATATTTTGTCTTTCAGCATAAACTGTCAAATATGGTGGGAGAAAAGAAAAGTCACTGGTCCCAATTAGAAGTCAAAAAGGTGGCCCTGAAGTCCCATGTTCTGAACCCCACAGCCTGTACATTCTGCAGCAATACTTCTCACCAGTGCTTTCAAAAATCTGACAGGAAATAAGTATTATGAGTCTTATCTGTTTCTAATGCTGGAAATAAGGACCATCTTTGCATGCAACTCACTAATATTTTTATGCTCACACACCTGCTGTGCAACAACATAGGCAGCAAATGTCTAGCACCATCAGTGTGGCTTCTAATCTAATACATCAAGTACAGATGTTGTCCAGGTGTTTTTCCCTTCTGCTACAGCAAATGCAGAAGGCACTCCAATATTCTTTACTGTGTTCACACAATGGAATAAGTATTCTCAAACCTAGTATTAGCACTTTCTATAAATAGTTTTCATATTCTGCATTCTTATGTTGCAGGAAATTTTCCACAGGGATCTGAAAAATTTGATATTGGATGAAAACGGATCATACACATATGCATGCACACATATGGCAACCAGAAATTCAGATTTTGGGTGGAATACTCAGATGGTGAATATAATCAGAAAACCTCAGTCAAACAAGTAGTTTCATAAGTCTATTGTACTGGTATTCTACAGACTCTAAAAGAGTCCTCACAATCCAAAGGGACTAAGATATGATATTAGACAGATTATATGAATTACAGAAGTCAGTGTAAAGGTATCTCAAAAGGTCTAACCTACAAATTTACCCACACCTACAAATTTATCCATGAGGGAAATATTCCACACAATTTCACATACATGGCTTAGATGTCATCATGTCCTACTTTGAAACCTGTGTTTTGTTCAGTTCAGAAAGCAGCCAGGCCAGTTGGTCAAGGATTGTCTAATGAGCCCCAGGTTAATTACACACTTGACATCCATTTTCCTTGTCTCAGACTTGGAGAAGATCAGGAAAAGTTCTGTTTGTTTGTACATCTCAGCACCACTTGTCACCAGAGGACACAAGGAAAAATGACGCACCACAGCTTTGGTCAAGATGAAGAGACTAATTTATTTCTTCTGACTCCAATCATTTATAGTTCTCAAAAGGTGCCAGTGGATTGGAAGGTGAACGTGCCACCTCTCCAACGACACTGGACAAACTACCAGTCTATCAAATTTCTCCGCCTCTATGAAAGAATGCAAAACAATAGGTTGTTTACAGAAAGTTGTGTGAGAAAGTTCTCTACAAGAATGTAAATTCAGAAGGCTTTAGAAAATCCTAAGAAATCAGGGCAACATCTCATCCTTCTCAGTTAAAAAAGAAGAAAAAGGAAAAAGAAAAATGAACAATGTTCAGTGTCCATTCATGGAGGAATCATCAGAGTGATCACTCGTGTTGTCTGCATCCGAGTCATCACTCAGCGATTCACCCACTTGATGCCTTTCAGGTTGGTCACGGTTTCCATGTTGCCCGTCGGCCGGATTCTGTCTCTGTGGTTGCAGGTCAGGGCAAACACACTTTGAAGGTACCCAGCGTGCCCCAGTATCTGTGGACACACAAGCATACCCGCGCCCAGAAGCGATAAGGTCATAAGGACCTTCCCACTGTTTGGTGACTAAATTCTGCACTCGAGGCTGATGTGCCTTTGCTCGAGGCTGATGTGCCTCGTCCGCAGCCTGCAACGAGAAATGATGGTTCAAAATGACAGGGTTATTTGAGTTCTGTTGCACCGTAAGATGATTGATGGTGTACAATGCTTTTTCCAACCGACTGTGCGGGGTTTCACCCTGCATTCCCCTTTTCTGTTTTTGAAGAACCCGCTTCAGGGTACCATGAGCGCGTTCTACAATAGCTTGACCAGTCAGAGAATGAGGGATACCAAACTTGTGTGACACACCCCACAACTGCAGGAACTGCCGCACCTTTTGCGATGCATAAGCAGGACCATTGTCAGTTTTCACAGCAGAAGGTACCCCCAGGACGGCAAAAGCCTGCCGCCAGTGGGCAATGACATCGCGGGCCTTCTCTCCAGTGTGAGCAGAAGCCCACATTGCAGAAGAGAACGCGTCCACTGTGACATGCACATACTTAAGCCGGCCAAACTCGGCAATCTGGGTGACATCAGTCTGCCAAAGCTCCAAAGCCCTAAGGCCTCTGGGGTTTACCCCTGCTGGTAAAGGTGGAGCAAGCGCATGGCAGTCGTCACAGGACTCGACAATGTCCCGAGCCTCCGATGGTGTCAGCTGAAACTGCTTCTGCAAGGTATGTGCGTTCTGATGGAAAAATCCATGTGATGCCTTGGCCTGTGCGAGTGTATCAGGCTGAGGTGCTACCCACACCGGGTTAGCCAACCTGTCAGCCCTCGCGTTACCTTCTGCCACAAATCCTGGCAAGTTGGTGTGACTCCTCACATGCAAAACGTAAAATGGATGAACCCGGGCCTGAATGGCACACCACAATGTCTTCAGTAAATGAAACAAGGCAGGATTACTGACCTCCTTCAACACTGAATGACCCAATCGCTGTGCATTGTCAGCCACATAGGCGGAATCCGTGACCAAATTGAAAGGTTCCTGGGAAAATCTCTCAAATGCCATAACAGCAGCCCTTAATTCAACCAACTGGGCTGAGCCATCCTGATGACCTTCCAGAACCTGCCACTCAGATCCATCCTGCCAGGTAGCAACGGCCTTTCCTGTCTTCCCCGAGCCATCAGTAAAGACGGTGGGCCCTTGCACGGGTTCCTGACTGTTTTTGGGCCGCTAAGAAATTTGTGTGGATTTCGCCACCTGCAGTAGCTTGTGGCTGGGCAGATGATAAGTGATCTGCTCTGAAAAGTTTTCCAGAGCACATTGCAGGGATACGCTGTGTGCAAAGCTCCAGTCAAAATCCTCCCAGGATACCGGGAGTATGATCTTTGCGGGATCCGCACCCATCAGTTGCAAACACCATTGACGGTATTTGATTATCAACTGAGCAAGCAACTCAGCCAATTCAGTTGCCGTCTTCTGCGGCCGATGGGGCAGGAAAACCCATTCCAAGATGTGCAGAGGATCAGACCATTTGTCACTCCATTGGCCAATGATACCTGTGGGATGCGAATCAGGAGTGGTAACGAATACAGTGATGTCAACGGAGAAATCAATGCCATAAACTTGGCGGGCAGAAACAGCCTGCTGAACCTCCTCCAGCACCTGACGTGGCTCAGGGGTCAACGTGCGAGGTGACTTTAAATCAGAGTCTCCTTTCAACAAATCATACAGAGGAGACAGCTGTGCGTCGGTTAGTCCCAGGTACGGATGTAACCAAGTGATGACACCCATCAACTTCTGGGCATCATTCCGTGTCTTCACCGAATGCACAAATTGCACCTCCTGGTGTTGGATTGTCCGTTCCAGAATTTTGACCCCCAAATACTTCCAAGGAGGTTGTCGCTAAACCTTTTCTGGAGCCACCTGCAGTCCATGCTCATGCAAAGCATCAAGCAACTAAGGCTGAATCCTCAGCAGCTCATCCTGGGTAGAAGCGGCCACCAAAATGTCATCCATATAATGATACAGACGTCCACCAGGAAACTGCTTGCGAACTCCAGACAAGGCACGAGCCACATACCATTGACATATGGCAGGGGAATTATGCATCCCCTGGGGCAAGACTCTCCATTGATATCGCTGTGCGGGCTCAGCATTGTCGATTGCTGGCACTGAGAAGGCAAATTTTGGTCTGTCATCGGGATGCAAATGAATTGTAAAGAAACAATCCTTCATATCCACGATGAAGATCGGCCAATTTGCAGGAAGCATGGTAGGCGACAGCATGCCTGCCTGCAATGTTCCCATACTTTTCATCACAGCATTGACCTTTCGGAGGTCTTGTAACAACCTCCATTTCCCAGATTTCTTCTTGATGCAGAACACAGGAGTGTTCCAGGGACTGGTAGAAGGCTCCAGATGACCCTAGTCCAACATCTCCTGCACCAAATCTCGAAGGGCGCTCAATTTATCTTGAGGGAGGGGCCACTGGTTCTTCCAAACAGGTGTGTCCACCAGCCACCGTATAGGAGGCGTGGGACACTCTGCGCCCTTCGTCGCAGTGGCCCCCATCAAAAACCCGTCCCAATGCGCCCCCCCCGTGCAGACAGAACATCCCTTCCCCAGAGTTTAGCAGGAGTAGAAGTAACATGCGGCCTAACCCAGGCCGTCTGTCCCTCTGGGTTTGTAATGAGCACGGACCGCTGGCTCACGTAACATCGCGCTGTTCCCCCCAGTCCTGTGACAGACGTCTCCATGGGACTCAGAGGCCAGTCCAGAGGCCAGGTGGCAAGGGAGATAACCGTGACGTCAGCGCCACTGTCGAGAAGCCTGCGGAGGCGAATCTCTGACAGCATCGCACCGGGGATGGACAGAGTACACGACATCTTGGGACGGTCTTTGGTCAGGACAGCGGTCCACTGAATTTAAGGCGGCCCAGTGGACCCAAAACCACCGACTCCACGCAGCCGGCCAGCCGTCCTGCGAACAGAAGACTTAAAAGGTACAAGTTGAGCAAGCCGTGTCCCCTTCGGGATCGTGACGGGGGGGTGGGTGTGGAAACCATTGCACAAATCTGCCCTGTGAAGTCTGCATCAATGAGACCCAGGTGCCCAATGATGCCCTGAAGGGTGGCACTAGACCTTCCCATAAGGAAAGCACTCATCCTTCACCCAAAGGACCAAAAGCATCCAGAGGAACCTTGTATATTTGACTAGATTCTAACACAGCTGTTGCTGCTGTGCAGACATCCACACCTGCTGATCCGTGGGTGCTGGCTGTAAGCTGGCTGAGCAAACCTCCATGGGCTCTGGGGTCTGGAGAGGAACTTGTGTCTGAGCATGCTTCCCCTTCACGCTCCGCTTCCCGTTTCCCGGGCCTGGCAGCACCTGGCCATTAACATGAACAGTTGCCTTACAGGCGTATGACATATGGTCGGGCCTTCCACACCGGCCACACAAGAACATGGGAAATTTTCCCTTCTGCACTCTCTTTCCCTGTTTGGTGCTGGCCCGAGCAGTCCCCTGCTGCTGCTGCCAGCCCTGCGGCACCAACCAGACCGGCTGCGCAACAGTAGTCCAGGCAGCCGTCTTTTGAACGGAGGGGCTGAGGTCTGCACAGGCCTCTACCATCTGCGAGACAGTAGCCGTACCAGGAAGAGCCCCTATGACTCTCCTACAGTCTGCGTTACAGTTGCTCCTGGCCAGGTTCGCAAGCACAATTCTCCTTGCCTCAGGATCTGCTAACTGCCTCTCCACAGAGGCAGTCAGTCTCCCTGCAAATTTCATGAAAGGCTCATCTACCCCTTGGACAATGGCTGCAAATGGCTGCAGAGGAGCAGCCATTTCCAGGGTCTGAACCAGTGCTGCCAAGCCTAGCGTCTGGCACGGGTCAAGCACAAGGGGATCATATCCAGCTTGCCCCTGAGGATCAACATAATTGCCTGTGCCCAGCAACATATCAGTGCCAACTGCACTCCTGGGATCCTGTGGCCCCCGCGTAGCATTCTTTTGCACTGCGCTGGCTACCAAACAAGCCCACAAACTGCACAGGGTCAAAAAGTGCACGTGCCACAGAACGGATGTCGGAAGGAGTCAGCATCTCAGCAACAAGCAGACCCAACACCATGCTGGGCAACGGTATCACGGACTTCCTTCAGTGTCTTAAACGGTAAAGGTTGATGTGTGTTGTGAGTAACACCCCTAAGCACAGGGAAAGCCTGGGGACCCACCCCTTGTCAAGGTCGCATCACCCACTGTGTCCCGTCCCGTGGGCTCCACAGGGACAACGGCAGCCGCCTGACTGCGGGGCAGTGCAGCATCACTTGACACCACGCTCCCCGCAGCATCAGCAGAGCCAGAGGAGCCTCCCCCGCGATCCTGCAGGCGCTGCGAGGAGGCAGAGTCGCACATCTCCTCAGCCTTATCTAGGACCTCCTGCCAAAACCGCCCGTGGTCCCTGGGACGCACGGTCACCTGGCGGGGGGGAGGGTCCACAGGGCCGATGGAAAGGATCCGCGGCCACGGGAACCCACCGGTCTCCCGCCGGCCGCGTCAGCAGTCGCGCTAAAGGTAAACACCTCAGCGCCCCGCTGTACCGCAGCCTCAGCCCCCGCGGCAGGCGGGGAAGGCGGAGCCGAACCAGCCGGCAGCTCGGCGGTGCCGCCCGCCGCAGCGCTGGCAGAGGGCACCGCGGCGGACACTGGCTGCGGCGCGGAACGCAGACCCGGCGCGGGGGAGGGATGGGGCGCAGAGAGAGACGCGGTGTGCGGAATCACATTATCACGGGCCGACACAAGGCAGTCCAGCACGGCCCAAGGAGCGTCGCACCCGTGCCGCGCAGCCGCGCAGCGGGCACCGCCCCCGCCGGGCGGAGCGGGGCGGGCTGCCCGCCCGCTGGGCCGGGGCCCGACGGAACAGCGACCAGCGCCCCGCCTCCGGCGGCTCCCACTGCCGCCGCACGCCCAGCAGGCTGCGCAGGCTCAGGAACGGGAGACGACCTTCCCCCAGAGGACGAGCCCGAGATCGAAACGGGCGATCCCGCTCTCGCTGCCCCCAGGGGATATGTCGTAGAAACACCGCAGTTTGGACAAAGTGTTGTCACCGAATCAGACGCAATCAGAGGCGAGGACTGATCCACAGGCCCCTCTCCGCCCCTGAGCGCCGGGAAGGCACAAAGAGAGGGCGATTTCTCCCCCGACTCACTACATCTGCGGCGCGGGGCGGGGTGAGGCAGCCCGGCCGGCCCCACCGGCTCACTGCGCCTGCAAGGGGGAGCGGGGCGAGGCGGCCGAGCCGGCTCCACCGACCGCTCGCGTAAGGCCAGCGGGCTGGGAGCCCGATCCACCTCAGAGGAGGAACCACCTGCCAGCTCATCGTCTCGGGGAGAAGGGGAAGCACCCGCATCCTGCATAAACTCAAAGTCCCCGTCGTCCACGTCCGAGATGGACAGTTCCCCCAAAGAGCTCCGAGAGCTACCAAATTCAGATCCCGGCCACACTATTTTCCATCCAACGTCCACAGAGCAGTCGTCAAACAGGGCGTCCATGAGACTGACCCCCAGCTGAGACCACACTTCCCGGGACATCACCTCCCTAAAGTCAGAACAGAACCCCTGCCGCCTTGCCCACAAAAACAGCCTTTCAAAATCACTCCAGGAGACGGAAACACGATTCCTCTCCAGGACATTCCTCCAGAGATCCAACATTAGAGATTCCATCCCAAATCCGATAGAGGTTTCCATCACTAACACAGCAGGCAAAACGCCCAAGGCGGGGGGTAAGCACTCTCTCACCCGACCTAAGCTGTAGTACACGCCCGCGGCCACCAAATGTCACCAGAGGACACAAGGAAAAACGACGCACCACAGCTTTGGTCACGATGAAGAGATTAATTTATTTTTTCTGACTCCAATCATTTATAGTTCTCAAAAGGTGCCAGTGGATTGGAAGGTGAACGTGCCACCTCTCCAACGACACTGGACAAACTACCAGTCTATCAAATTTCTCCACCTCTATGAAAGAATGCAAAACAATAGGTTGTTTACGGAAAGTTGCGTGAGAAAGTTCTCTACAAGAATGTAAATTCAGAAGGCTTTAGAAAATCCTAAGAGATCAGGGCGACACCACTAACTTCTCTTGAGGACATCACAGAAATGAAAAACCTGGAAGAATGAAAAATGCTGTGAGCACAATGGCAGGCAACATTTGCCATTTCAGTTTGGTGGCATAAACTGGGCATCAAATATGCTGGTTAGTACAGCTACCAAAACATTGGGGGGTAAAAAACCAAAAACAAAACAAAAACTTGTTTTTTTCCAAATTGCCTTGTACTGTGTGTCCTTATAAAATTTTGATGATTTGCCACTGTTACCAAAAGAAAGAATAACACACTAAAAGACGGTGCTGGTATGACCCATGTTTGGGCATCTGCCATTCCAGCATTTGATGTCAGGGGTAAGTAAGGGTCCTCTCCTCTTAGGAGGATTTGGGGTCCTCCTGGCCAGACCTGGGATGTGTTACCAATCTGAACCAACAGGCTGCCAAAGCCAGAATTTGAGAACAGATGGGATCATTATTGGTTGGAATGCAGTACAGGTCTCAAAAAGTGGCCTGAAAATGAAAGTATATTCCCACTTTGTGACAGAGATTGAAAAAAAACAAAGGCACACCTGCCCTTAGCCCTTAGTTTACTCTAAAGGCCAGGCCTGGGAAAAGCAGCACGAGTTTTATTTCATGGGCATTCCCATACTGCAGGAGTCAGAGATGAACTGAGAAACCAGGTACACTTGAGACACTGCACTGAGCAGACTGCAAGAAGTTACATGAACCCTCTCACAGGCAAATCAGTTCATTCCGTATTATCAGGTGGTTACTTTTAGCAGCAGCAGTGTCACTGCTGCAGTTACAGAAATGCATCATGGCATAGGTCAGGCTGCCTGATAGTGGCACAGTGTGTACACTGCAAAGCCCCTCTGATGAATTATACCCTAAGCAGGTATACACCCTGTACAGGTGGAATGGTTGAGCAAGGCACAGAAGAACCTTTATTGCTGATGAGTAATGCATCTGCAACAGTTTTGAGACTCCAGTCTAGCTATAGATTAATTATATACAGCAAATCTGAGAAAAAATGGTCACTAAAAAATCTAAAGGAAAACTTAGTTACTTGGAATGTGATCAAATACTGGAAAAGGCTGGCCTGAGAAATTATGAAATCTTCATCTTGAAGATGCTCATGACTGAGCTGGACATGTCTGAGCAACCTGCTCTAGCTGGTCCTTATTTTAGTAGTAAGCCTGGATTCAGAATCTCTAGATAGTTTTCTAACCTCAACCGTTTTGTGATTCTATGAAATAAGCACATTTTACTGTCACAAGACAAGGCATTGAGGATACAAGACACAACTTTCAATCTGCAGCATTATACAAATTTCAGGTAACCCTGAAATCATTAAGGCAATACACAGGTGTTAATTTACGCAAGGAGATGGTGCAGTTCTCATAGCAACTCCAGATCAAGAGGGCAGAAAGGTAGCTTTTAAGCTGCTCAGATGTTCTTCCCTGTGTTCCAGACCCTGGGTGATGATTCCCTGCCACAAAATTTTCCACTCTGTGCATCTTCATTAAATACTGAATTTAGGATCAATTTAAAAATGCTTTGAGATAAGATTTTGTGCTATCACAAAGACTGCTTTCGGATCATTCTGACAGACTTGGACAAGATTCCCATGTCAGAAACCAGGATAGCAACAAACCATACATAATTTTCTACTGAGAGGTCATCTAGGACATTCTAGCTAAAATTTTTCTGCTGGCTAGCACAAAGAGTCATATATCTGTCCTGTTCTCTTTGACTGATCAATTTAGCATCAGCACCTGTAATCTGTGTGCTTTTACTGCAGCACTAAAAGGATTTCCCTGGCTTTGCTTTTCTGTAATTCTATGCCCAGAGGCAATTCAATTCATGCTTGGACCTGCACAAGATGACTCACTCTTTTTGTAAAAGAATTCCATTACCGACAAGCAATGACTCATCACCACTCATGACCAGATTAGCACTGCCAAGGTTTTGTGACTCTAGCCATTTCCCATGCAGCTTGAAATTCTGCATGCTCACAATGCTTGGGATAGAGTGCTTGCATCTGCTGAACCAGTGGTTTTCACTTTGCAGCAAGCATGCCCTTGCACTCTTCTATGTGTTACAAGTTCCACATAAAAACACTTGAACAAATAGTTTCCCGTGACAGATATAAATGTTTGGCAGACACCTGTGTGGAGCTCTTTGGAGACAGCAAAATTATTGTTGGCAAAATTTAAGTTCTTGAAACAGCCTACTTTTCATTTGGTCTAGCTGAAAAGCAGTGTGAAGGTGATTCCTTCCCTACAGTGTATCTTTCTGGTCAATTTGGTACATAGATAATCCCAGAAAAAATAAGTGTGTTATATTGGAAGGTGTTCCACTGGTGATTTTTAAATCTTGCCTTCAAGACTGAAATTATCAACTTCACTGCTTGCTTTCCATACCACATTGCTGCATATATAACATAAACAGTTTGCACGTAACTTGAAGGGGAACAAAAATCATACCTAGAAGTCAGTCCCAAGGCAAGGACACTAAGTTGGCCCTTGCTGATTGCAGAGCTGGGACCATGCATGAGGACAGGTGGGGTGTTATTCCTTCACAGCAGCACTGGGATGAGGGGTGGCATGGACCTGGCTACATGTCCCTCCTGACAGGCATGGTCTGAGGGAAGAAAGCATAAAGCTGTCAGTACACATCACTTCCTTCAGCTGTTGCTCCCGTCCAGCAGCTAAGAGTCAGCAAAGCCCTGTGCCCACATTTACACCTCTGTGGAAAAATCCCATACTCTTCATCTCCTTATATCTTCATCTCCTTAAATCTTCATCTACTGCAGCACTTGACTCTGTTCAGCTCTAAATCCCTTTTGTGTGCCACAGTAATAAATCTGCTGAGAAAGTTTTCAGAGGCTAAAGAGAGGTCATTTGGAGAACATCTGCCTGTGATATCCATGTTCTTTTCCTCAGAGCAGGTCTGAATGGCATGTTTCACCAAACACGCGGATTTGACTGGTTGCTGACACAGACCACTGAAGTGAATCATGCCAAGTGAAGTTTAGCATTATTGTTAGCAGCAGACCACTGGGTTACAAAAAGCTTGGAAAGAAATGTTTGGGGTTGTAATTCCACAAGTAACATGGTTATAGACTACTGGATGGCATTTAACATGATTTTGTTGTTGCTGTGGTTAATTATCTCATATTGTGCAGAAACTATAATCAGAGGCAACCAGATAATTCTGGAACGAGGTTACATGAATTAGGATATTAAAAGTGACTTTCTTAATGCCTTTTTGATCCAATCCTTAAGTCCTAGGACTTTAACAGTTTCTTAGCATGGAGGATTCCTCAAATAATGCTGCTAGCAATACTGAGTAGCTAAACATGTTAGATTGACATAAAGAGTTCATCCATCCTTTTTAAAGAGACACAGATTAAAGAATAATGAGAATAACATGATTTTCCTAACAAGCATACAAAATGAGAATTTAGTTCCACCTTCAATCCTAAATTGAGTGTTCAGGCAAGACCAAAGAGCAAAGGAAGAAGGGCTTTGCAGCATTCATTTTCCTTAAATGCAAAAGGGCCTCTATGCTACAATTTCTTGTCATATCCCTCTGGTAGTGATAAATTGTATTTGCAGACAGTATGACCTGCTGTACGAAATTGCTTTACTTATTATATTAAAATGATGGGAAAACCAAATTAAAAAATTTCTCTCCAATTTCATCTCTTTGCTAAACAGCTTCCTGCCATTATGCAAGTTTATCTTCCCAACAGATTAAGCAATGTTTTTAGGGTCATTTCTCTGCTTTACTCATGGTGGTGGAACAGAACATAACTCATATATGAATTTAAAGCACTATTTTTTTCTACCTCAAGGGAAAAAGAGCAGGGATTAGAGATCAAAACACTAGGAGTGCTTGCACATAAACTCCAGCCTAAGTGCTGCCAATGACAGAAGTTCAGAGAGAACCAAGAATAAAATAACAATTTCTGAAAAGCCTAAATCATAATTGATCTATCTTTGTTCTCAGTAAAAAAAAATGAAAACTGAAAACCAACAGAAAATACCAAGTTTAAAAAGCTCAAAACCTTCTGAACACATAATTTGGTGGCTATGAGTGTTTTTTTTATAAATGACAGTTACTTAAATGAAGTCCATAGTATACTACACCAGCTGCAACAAACTAGAAGAGACTTTAAACCATTTGTGTCAGACTCAAGAGCACCCACTCTCACTAAGCAATGGTACTTGCTTGGCTGTATCTATCTTTCACTGTAACAGACAGGGCATCTCTCTCATACTCTGAGGCCCCTTCACTGCTGAGAATGCTTAACCACTACAAATAGTATACTGAAAACCAAAATGAAACTAGAAAACGAGATGTATTTTCCACATCAGAATTAAATTGGTTGCAATTTTAAAGGTGAAACCAAATGACTGTATCTTTTCATTTTCTCAGTCATTGATGATAAAATTCCTACTGCTTTTGCTTGCACAAAATTTAATTTATGAACTATGATCCCACAAAATGAAAGAAATGGATCCTATCACCCAAACCTTTTAATGAGTTGATTCAAACCAGATAGGATAGCAGCAGTCAAATACTGCAGAGAAAAAATGACAAATTTCCATGACAAATACCTTACAAAACAGCTGCAGCTTATTCCAGATATCAAGATTTGGGTGCAACATAACAAAGGTGAACGTTCAAATAGAGCTGTTTATAGGAAAATTGAGAAAGATTTGTAGACACCATCAAAGTATCTCTTCTCCAGCCCAGTACTAAAGCAGCCAGGATAAAGCTGGTGGCTAGACTGAAAACCTATTTATGGAGGCTGGTGCTGTTGATGAAATGGCAGCTAACGTTAAGCTTTGGACATTTAAGAAATAAGGATATGCTTTGATATGCATTGAAGAGTGTGTAAATACTCAATATATGGGCTACAGACAAGCTGGACATGTTATTCTACGATGCATAGAGATATGACATAACCAAAGCACGGGATTAACAGCAGAATGAAGCGTCTGCAATATTCCCTCAGAAAATCTCCAAAATACTTCCATGATACACAGACCATTATCTGCCTTTCATTTTCTCCTGCTGCATCCACTACTGACAGAGTGTGCCTGTTAAATTGTTCAAACAGGGAGATGGATTTCACAGCTTAATTGCAGGTACTACTAGTTTAATGTAGCTATAACAGCTATCACACAGTAACCAGGCCACCACTTGTCACTACCTGAAGTTTAACTACTTGACAACTATGATTTTTTATTGCATAAATCTCATTTTGCATTAACATGTAAAGCCTGAAAGAATTGAACTCTTAATAAATTTATAAGCTCAGCAAGAGAAGCAACCGTGTTAAAAATAGGTTGGGAGTGCTGGCTTCACCTGGGCTGTCAGAGCTTTCAGGAAGTGAAGGACAATGCATGAAGTCTTCAGTGACAGCAAATCGGATTGAAATCGTATAGCTAATGGCATTATGGTCAAGTCACAGTGTGATATGTAATTGAAAAGATCTGTAGGTGAATCTGGCAGTGCTTTTAAGGCTCTTGAGGACCCTTAAGCTATTTGTATTAGTCAAATCTGGTGCACATACACCTGTCATAGCAAAATTGTCCCCTTTCTTGTTTCTAAACAGATGTGTATTAGCAAGGCTAACAATAACACAAAATATCATGTGTTACAAACCATGGTTCACCTCTGAAACACTCACACCTCACTGAAGTCACTGAAAATGTATGTTTTTCCATAGACTTTGAGGTAAGTCACTCATTAATTTCCAGGGTATTACAAGTGTCAACCATAAGCTGATTAAGTCATCCTCTTAATTCATGATTGCAGACTATCCAAAAGCTTACAATGGAAGTTTGAGCTTGTTTCTGCCAGGCAGTAGAGAGCAATATCTTCCTATTTAGAACAGAAAATCTTTACCATGCCTTCCTCAAATGAGAAACAAAATTTGTTTCGATATCATGTGTGTTGCTACCCAGCAGATCTTATTCTATTTCAACAAACTGAATTGGGTACTACATGTATTCCTTAGCAAATTTCATAGCTCTTTTGAATTTAAGAGAAATTAATAACATAACTGTAGGACTACAGGTCTCTTGTGACCTTTTAAATTGTCTGTCTTAGAGGTTAGTGGTAGATGCCTGCTAATAATTATCTATCCTACCTTTTTTTTTTAATTTAAAATATTAATTTTCAATTCACTTTCTTTTCCTCTTACAGGTCCTCTGGGTTTTCTTTTGAGTCTCCCATCTTTTTTCTTTTTCTAATGATGCTTCGAAAAAAAGGCTCTATGGAATGTAGAGATCCTTAATTATGATTTATTCCCTGTTGCCATAGATTACCACAGAGCTTTCTGTAATCCACAACATTCCCTCACTCCATGCTATTTACACAATAAGGAATTATATTTCATTTAAGACCTCGGAACTGGCACATCAATTTTCATTAAAATACCTTTATATTTATAGCTCATACTTCAGAAATATAGTATTTTTATAATCAATGGTTGTGCCATATTAATTAGTTTCAACAATTTTATAGTTGAACAGGAGGCTGAATAGCCAAGGAAAGGAACTAATTTAATTCCTTCAGCTGTTTTCAGCCTGGATTGATTTAGGTGTATATCTTAAGCCTTTTCAGACAAGCCAACTCAAATTTAATAATGAAATTCACTGTACTGTCTTTGGTCATTTGTTCAAAATTATCGAAAATGGCAAAAATTTGGGTTCTTTAAAGAGTAGTTTCTCTAATAAGGGTAAGAAATTAAATTCAGCTGAAAATACCACTCTTTTTGCAGCTTGCTGATAAAAGTATGGCCTGCCAGCAAGACATCGATTTAGATACATTATAGAAAACTGCCAACATGACAACATGATTTTGACTCCCCTTGAAAACCTTTAAAATATTTTGACAATGCAACACTGAACAACTTATCCCAGTCAAGTTAGTTAAGGCACAAAACATAGACAGCAATGGTCTAGAGCTGGCTTCCACCCATGTGTCTCATCTTGGTGAGACTGGGAAGAGGCAGCAGCTGGGTGGAGAGCATAATACAGAGAATAGTAACTGAACCACACTGGTATTTTTCATAGAACTGTGTGTTGAAGAAGCGTATTATTGCTAATTGTAACCTACATTTTGGGGTAAATGAAAATTCCAGGGTAACATCAGGAATGTTCAAATAAAAAAAAATGTGTGTTAAACATTACACTCTCTATGCATAGACTACCTAGAAGAATGTGGTCATACTGTATAGTCGCACTGATGTAACTCATATCAGTGTATCCAAAGACCTGAGAGTTCAGAGGTAAATGATGGAACAGTGGAAAGAAAACAAACCCTTTTCTCAAGGTGTTTAAAAAGCAAATAAGACACTAAAACTAAAAAAAAAAAAAAAGGCACTTTTAGTCATCTATTTGCTGAGAAGCAAACAAAGAAAAGGACAGATGGCAAATGGAAGAATGTACTCTTGTATCTTTCAGATTTCTCATGAAGTTTTTTAGTGGAGATTACTGTTCTTCCTGGCTAGGCAAGAACTTACTTAAAACCCTAATCTAGCGTGAACTGTTTACTTAGTACTAGGAAAGAATTTACAAGGGAAAGGTGGAGAGGAAAAAAGATTTTACAGATTTAATCAGGTTTAAAGTGTTCAGAATTCATATTAGAGAACCATTTTCCATGATTGGGTGGATAGTGGACCATATAGTGTGGACATCCCAACAAAAGATTGCATTCTATCTACTTGATTTAATCATGTGATCAAAGACACGGAAGACACTTAAAAAATTCCACAATTTCAGTGCCCTGAACAGCAGAGGGAATGCTTCTGCGCAAATTGACAAAAAATTGAAATCTGTAGCTGTTCAGCCAGTAAATATGGGGCATGCAACCCTTCAAAGAGTGAAACAGCATAACCTTGAGATCTGAGACTGACATATGGAAAAGAATACCACCAGATATTGCTGAGGGCTTTGCAGAAGGAAGTTGTGAGAAGGCAATGCAATTTTTCATAGATATTAAAGAAATGCAACCAAAAGAGATGTGAAAGGTAAAACAAAAGCTAACTTAAGAGTAAAGCTGCAGGAACAACACAAGTATATACTGTTTGTCTTGCTGCCAGATAGGGACCATTTAGACCAGACTTTTCAACCTTAACCCCACAAGCAGATGAAGTAGAATGAAGATCCATGTTGCCTAAGGTGGGAAATGAGCAATGTAATTTTCACAGTTCTTTTCTGCCCTATTTTTTCACCAGACCCATCTCAGATAGATGTCAGAGGTGCTCTCCCAGGCAAAGGACTCCAAAGACAGGTTCAAGTGTTACAGATACTAGCAGCTGGGATTGTAGGAGCCTGTCCACAGCTCTCTCACCATCTCTGAACTGTAGCACCAGGAAGTGCAGTGCTTTGACACTCCTTTTGATAAAGAATTACTGACATAGGGATTCATTTTCTTGCAGGTACCACATATACACTAAAAATGGGCAGGAAAGTGCTGAATGGCAGCACATTGGTAGATGAGGGGATAGGGATGAGCAGTTCAGAAGAAAACAGAAAAACAGCCACAAACAGTCACTACTGGCAGAAGGACCTGAGGAAATAGGCTTGAAATATGAGTATAGAGCTGGCAGCCCCTTTCATAGGCAGGAATGCCAGTTTGCAGCTACCAGAGATGCCCTGGGTCCAGTGTCATGCCCAGAATCCTGTTTGCCATGGAAGCAGACAGCTCTGCACTTCCCTCCTGCACAGTGGCAAAGCATAAGAGGGATGTGATCAGAATCTAGGAAGAATTTGGGTTGTTTTTAAGATGTACTAGGAAAACGGAGCTTTTGAATATCTATCTTCATTTCTTCATGATTTATTGTTTAATAAGTCACATTCAGACTTGAACAGTGAAAACTTCAGAGCATAGTTTCTGGATGTGCTTGGCCTCAGTGCTGGTTTGTTGCAAAGAAAGAAGTGCTCGTGTCAGAAAGGAGTGCAATATCGGGCAGGGAGCATGCATGGGAATCTCCACAGTGCCACCTTGAAACATTTCCTGTTCCTTAACAGTAGCTAAGTGCTCACTGGATGTATGTAAACAAGGAAGCTAACAGGAATTGAGCGGAGCCAGACAAAGCATGTGCAGATGTTTGTGCCATTAATTATGAATATGAATGAGGGCTCAATTTCTTTATGATACTGCAGAAGTAACAGTCCACTCCTCTCCTCCACTCTGTGTGACAGCAGACAAATCTAAGTAACTACTTTCTCAAATGGCCTGGAAATAAAATGCCCACCAAGAAACGAGAGCACATTTAAGCCTATTCACATTTAGCACACGAAGGCGTGAAAAACTATTATGTTTTTATTTTTCCTTCTACCACATAGGGACCAAAGAGAGTACTAGAAGGATGTCACAACTTTAAAAGTTCTTTAATTAAGCAGAAGCCCCCATGAAATCCTCAACCTTTATTAAAAGTGCTGACATTTCCTTACTTTCATTTTTGTTTTGAAGGATAGAAATACTCTTCTTCTATTAATCTGAGAAATTATTTAAGCTCTAAGTTATGCTCTAACCAATAAAAATAGAATAAAGCTGACACAGAGAAAGGGCTAATCAAAAATAAAACTGGAGGAGAAGCACTTCACAGCTGATGTTTCAGGAAAATGACACCACCAGAAAATTTCTGCATGTTGTCAGACTCTGTTGATCTTTTCCTGGCCCTCCATGGCCTGGAAACTGCTTTCCAGATTTCTGATGTTTGTGCAATGTCTGGATGAACATGAACGGACACATAAACAGACTAATTTCACTAGAGTAGCCACATGGCATCACTTTGCTGTACAGAAAAAGGGAAGAGACAACAACAGGTAGGAGTGGCAGTGCATCTTCTACCCTTCAAGTGGCCATGCTCATTCTCTCACATTAGCCAGTGGGAAGACGGCAGTCATCTTCTTACCCTGAAGGACAAGTAAAGCTGGTAAATTTAAGCCCTCTCCCATCTCACAAGTGCTCTGTTTTCAGTCCATCAAGCTCTAGACTGACTGCAGTTAATCCCATCCATGAACAGAGATGAGGTTCTGATGATAAACACATTGGCTAACTTCACTAAAATTTATGCATATCAGGAAGAGGTCCTGAAACCACCTGCTTTGACTAACAGAGCAATTTAATTTAAAAATGTTTCATTTTTCAGATACAACCTTCTCTGAGCCTCTCTCTTTACTGTATGGGATCTTCTGAACGTCTCAGGGCCCATCTGATGGAGACCCAATTGCCCAAGTGAACAGGAGTGCAGGTACAGCAGTTGACAAGCTGCTACTTCTCAGGCAGAAGCATGGAGTTATCTTCCTTGAGTAGTTCACAGGTAACTACAGAAATACTGCTTTATTTGGAGATAGAGTGCAGCCAAAAGAAAATGGACTCCATCAGGAGCAATTACTGGAGCCCAGCCCAGAGCCCTGGGCCCATGCCTAGGCTGAGGAACATGGTTGTTTCTTTCTCATTTTCAGTTTCAGCTAGTATCAAATCGGAGCATGTACCCCAGAGTCACACACACAGACACACAGAGGACGAGCAGTCACACACACTGACACTGACAAGCTGCCCTCACAGCACCTGCACACCGGACTTGCACAGGCAGAGGCACAGACAGACAAGTCCCCTCCTCCTCGTGGGCTTCTCCCACAGGCTCCCCAAAATCATAGGTCTCCCCATGCCGAAACTCGGATCTGAGGCCCCTCTGCTTTCCAGCTGGTTGAGATTGACGATTGTCAAGAATGACATCACACAGACACCCCCGCAACATGCACACACTCATTCACACTCCTGGGGAAGGTACAAACACTCATTGCCAGCAGCTGGCAGTAGGTACACATGCTGTGACCTGTGGTCCCACTCCAGTCACTGGTACTCAGCTCTTCAGTCACAGTGGTCTCCCAGTAGCTGGTTTTCAGGACAAATGAGTCTCCCCGGATCTGGTTGAGAATGGAGGGCCATGGCATGGTATCTTATCTTCTTGGTCCTCTTGTGGCACTTCTTGCCCGCAGATGGGATTGTGTGTGGAGAGTAGGCTGTCAGGACCCATGCTAAGGACAGCAGTTGTTATGATGGGGACCTCAACTCTGCTGTATCCAGCAGGGCTGCTGGAGAGGGCTGGGCTGGGAGCAGAAATACTCTCTTGAGAGTCTGCAGGTTTTCTTTACCCTTACTTGATCCATATGGTGTCGTTGTCTTCCCAACACCCATCATTTATTAGCAGCTTCTTTAAACAAGTGCTCTCCTTTTTGCTCTTTCTTATTTCTGCCATTTTTCATGTTTCTGTCTTCCTGGCAGGTCACGGCTGGCTATCAGCATGCACAGATACCAATGTATCTGTGCATGCTGATAGCATGTACATTGGTATGTCACATATATAGACCTTACAGCATCTTGTATTCTTCTCCCTGGTCCATGATCTTCAGCAGGATAATGTTGCAGCACAGCTGAGCCATTCTTTGTAGAGTTCTGTGGATGTGAATTTGTTTTCTGCAGGGCTATAAACAGCCTGTTCACTGAGAAGGAAATGAGGGAAGGAAGGAAGGAGAAAGAGTTCAAAGAGACAAAATTCCGTAGTGCCTAGGCTGTAGTAGTTCAGTGGAAATCCTACCTAAGAAGAAAGGCAGAATCATTTCAAGAACAGTCAACTCAGAAATGCTTGGATTTTGCAACTAAATTTATTATTATCTTTGTCATAAAGAACAGTGGTAAAATTAAAATATTTAAGAGTTTCCAAAATCTGGAAATGCCATTTGAAGGTCCATGTACTTAGAGAAAGATGGATACAGTTCTGTGTAAACAAGGCTTCTGTACTTGTGTGTGTGTGTATGTATGCTGCTTTTCCAGTGTGCCTGTCCATCCTTCTTTACACTTACCTGATTCCAGCAGCTGCAGTGAGGCCCTGGTGACCCAGCCATTTCCACCTTCCCAATGCCTGCTGCAAGATGCTAACAGTGAAGGCAGTGTAACACAGACAGACCAGGTGACTGAGCTAAGGGTGCATGGGGAACCTATGGTGATGCAAAGGCCTGAATACAGGTTCCCCTGTCTCCATGCAGAACACTCCACATTCTCAACCTGCCTTCAGGAGCACGCAGATATTTCTAAGAAGAATTTAAGAAAATTAGCATCCTCTTCTGGCTGCTTACTTGCACTTTCAGCTTGGAAAGCAGGCATGCTGGTTAACATGGAATTGAGAGCTGAACCTGCCTCCAGGCTCTCTAGAACTTCACATCCAGTGCTGTCAAAGCCAGGTGTTTCCAGTACAAAGCTGACCAAGTATTGCTGCTCCTTCTCTCTCCTGTATGTGTGGCCCTCTTTCATAACACTGCTATTGCTAGTAAATTAGTCTGTAAGCTTTGCAAGCAATGTGCAAGACATGTGAACTGAGACCTCTCAGGTTTGCCCTCTCTGAACTTTCCTTGACCTGTCTGAAGCTTTATGTTGCTTCTCTTGGCTGTGGCAGCAATTCTGGCTGATTAGGTACCTGTGCCTGTTCTGTTTTACTTTTGCTTCTCCTGGTGTGGTGTGACCGTGGTTTTGCAAACACAGCAATGACAAGCTGCTACTCCATGTGCACTGAGATTTATACAACAGCAACTTGATGACAAAGTGCTGACAAACCCAGGTCTGGTAGGACAACAGAGGTCTTGAGGAGGACACAGGATGTGGCATGGAGGAGCACAGCTGCAGACAGCTGAAGTGTGAACCTGGAGCTGGACAAGCTGGGTTCAGGGGTCAAGAACAGAACAGAGAGAGCACACACTGAGGTGGCCCAGGGTGTATTTAATTTGGATGCAACCTGGAGCTGCAGACCAGTGTAGAAAGAGAGCAGTATCTCATCAACATATACAAATTATCCCAAGTGATCCTAGAAGGACAAAGAAGAATTCATAACATGAATGTTCTTCCTGGCAAAGGACTCTGGGTGCTTAAAGCTCCCAATAGCATCCCCCTGTGATCTCCAACAGTATGGAATTTCTAGAATAAAAGGGACCAGTAGAAGAGTGAGCACAGAATCAAGGAAAGGAGTTAAATGAAGAAGAAACTCTGTGTGTGTGTCTGTGTGTCTGTGACAATTTCAGAGCAGTACTCCAGCTACATTGCTATTCCTTCATTTTCACAATTAGAGATGAAATAAAACTGAATAATCTCTCAATATTTTAATGTTACTGACAATAAAATTCTTGCTTTACTTCTTCCTTGATATGCTTCCTTCTTGACCATAAACAATATTTTTAGTGTAACAATGGACAACAGAAAATTCAGAAGGTTTTTTTCACATCCATGCACAACGCATTACAAGAGACTGTGTGCTCCATCACAGGAAATACAGGAAGAAATACAGAAGGTCTGTTTTTTGTGTCTTACTACTATCACTGCTATTAATGCATTCTTTGCCCCTGAAGAGCAAAATACATCCAGATGATTCTGTTACCTATTTTAAGTTTTTTCTTCTGCATGCTTTTTGAAAAACACAAAAAGCTGGGAGACAGAGCAGGTTGGGAAGGTTGGTTGTAATACCAGGGAAGTAAGTGCTTAGCTGTCTTCATGACAGTTCAGGTTTTTTCAGTTTGTTAATTATTATCAGTGTATGCATTAGAAAATCTGTCTGTAGGTTTTCAGAACCTTGTTGAGTGACAGTGGATATTCCCAGAGAGTAAACACCAGCTAAAAATGCACTTTAGTGTGAGTCAAGCCACAAAAATGGCTTCAAGCTTCTTTTCCCTCCAATCTTCCACTTCCCTGAACTGCTCATAGCCCTGCAGTGAACTTCAGCTCTGCACAGTGCAATCTGCTTCCCCAGATGTGTCACTAAATAGATAGCAGTCCTTGTCAGAAAGTGTCCTCTGTGAAATGTGCTGTCAGGGAAAGTTTTCCAAAAACCCTGAGAATAAAAATGTCCCTTCTCAATGTGACTTTAGAAATGTTGACAGATGGCTGAGTTTTCCATCTTCCTTCCCTCCCTCCCACGTTTAGTTCAGAAGAGTACTGCCTACATGAATCCAAAGCACACTGTGAAACGTTCTTCAACTTGCCATTTGTGTTTCTGCCAGGAGGAAGCCAAAAACAGTGGAACCAAAATGCCTAAGGACTTCCTACCAACTGTGTGAGCCTCCATCAACCTAGTGCAGTTACTTACATATCCCCAGTCTTTCCTCACTATCCATCAGAGTTTAGAAGGTTTGCACCACACCTCCAGAAAACTTCAAAGCAAAGAATAAGATTGAAGTAAGCTTAATAGTCCCTCTGGCAGAAGAAGGAAGAATTTGTCTTTTCCTAGATCTAACTCTAATAGATCTTCCACATAAGAAAATGAATTGTCTCTGGGAAAGAGTCAGTAAAATAATAACCCAAGAAAGGCTGTGTTGCTCACATCCTCAGTGGTAGTTCATCAGCTGAGGGTGCAGAAGTGATGAAAGGAGGAGAGAAGTGAGAACTTACTACACGGTTATTAATTGCAGAAATTCTACCTTCTCCCAAAGGACACCAAATATCAGGATCTCCATAAGGGATACTACACACAAAGCTGGTAATAACACAACTGCCAAAAAGTTTAAAAAAAATTAAAAAAAAAAAAAAAAAGCAAATCAAACCTCAAACCCACAGCTTAGACACTTTTGTTTTGCCTGGCTCTTTGCTCTGCACTGCTGGCCTTCTGACTGTCAGCAGAGAATATAAGAGATTTTTGAGCTTGGTCAAAAGTATAAATAAGAATGAATAAGAATAAATAGGAATAAATAAGAATAAATATAAGAATACATTTATATAAGGAACACACTCTTTATTGGCTGATTACCCTTCCCTTTTGCTACATAGGCACACAACAAAGCAATGCTGAGACAGCACAGTTAAAGTACCACAAAAGGGAACAAAAGGAGGCAACAGAAATTCTTTTCAAAGTGGTACTGACAATTTTTAGGATATATACAAAATTTGCCCCTGGGGTTTTCAATATCATGCGATAAAGGCATACTTTGGCACCAATTTTTCCATTTAGCTCTTCCTTCCAGAAAACACAGGAAAAAGCTGACATGCCTTTGTTCATGAATCCCTCAGTAAATCTCCATGGATTACACTTATATCAAGTCCCACTAGGCCATTTGTGCTGTGCACTGTTGTTAAGTAACTTTGGTGTCACATCTTATAGCATCACAGCCACTCGTGGTGCAACATGAAGCAGTGTTATGGCAGTGGTGATGTTGTTGATAATAAATCGAGCTGCTATCTGGGAAGCAATGATAGCAGACAGTCCACTACTGCAGACAAATCTGACAGACATGTCATTTTGTCTGGATAATGACACAGACTTCCCATGTGGCACAAATGATCTGTGGAAGAGATTGCCATGGACATAAAATTACTCTGCCTCTCAGTCCTTGTTTCCACATCTGTCTGATGCAACCTTCCTTCTGCCAATATGTGTGTGTGTGTATACACACACATATATTATACATATCTATATCTATCTATCTATCTATCTATCTATCTATCTATGTGCTCTTTCTATAGACAGGTTGCCACTCTAGTAAATCATGGTATAAATTCTGTAAGAAAATCCCACACAGCTCTGTGACATTCACCAGGGCCTAAAGGAGGATTTATCACAGCTAAAATCTAGGCAAAACAAAGGGCATTTTGGGTCATAAGAATTAAAAAAAAAAAAAAGAAACAGCCATTCCAGCAGCCCATCCTGGTCTCCACATCAAATGGCTAGGCAGTGCCACCTTTTATCAGAACTGACAGCATCCTAGCAGTTGTACAATCAGCAGTTGTACAAACAAGCAAATGTGATGGGTCATGTTTGAAAGTAAATATTCCCAGGGATATGTATTTGGCCATCTCTAGGTACCTTAATCACTACACAAGTTCCATAAATGCTGTTTTATCAACAATTTCTGCAATATTCAGGTAGTTTTTTCTCCCTCTCTCTATATATGTGTATGTGTGTGTATAGGTTATAGGTCAGCTATCCCATCTCTAGTTTGTTGTTTACTTTGCATTTAAACGTAGACATGCTTAAGTTGAAACTTTTTCTGATTTTAGTTTTGTTGTGCAGAAACTCGATCAAGGTCCTTTGAAGGTCTTGCTGCGGCACAGTCAGGTGGACATTATGGAAGTGATACATAGCAGAGCACTGGAGAACTAATAGAAGCCTAAGATCTGCCTGCAGCAGACAGCATTCCTTACCTGACCATAAAAATCACATCACTCACGAGATTTGTTTGCCTGAAGTAACCATGCACAAACTCTTCTGTGTCATCCCACTCCAAAACCTGTTGTTTACAAATAGAAGTAAAAAGCCATTCTGAGGTGACTGTCCGCATTCTTACAGACAGCACTAACAACGTGGCGAGCTATGCCCGTGTGCCCCTGAGGCTGTAGGATGAGGGAGAACAGTGTCAGGTTGGCTGCCCAGCACAGGGCTCATATGATAATGCCATTTTTTTGGAACCATGAATAGTCTTTGTTACTCCAACCTGCAGAGAAGCACAGGGCGACCCACAGCTGGGAAAGTAATGGTAGGGTCTAGCTCTCCAAGTACAGTGCCGCATGCAAAAAGCAGGCTCTGAACTGGCAGTGAGGTACTCAGTTTATTATTTACTCATCCTACTCTCTTCACCCAGTGCTGAAGAGTATTACCAGTCTGGCAGTGAGTTTGATCAGCAGAGCTGCTTCAAACAAAATATGTTAAATCCATATAAATATGTGTGGATTGTGTGTATGTATAAATATATATATATATATATTTCTATTTGTACTTAAGAAAAAATGATTAGAACTGCAATAAACAGCAATGATGTATCCTTGAACACTCATTATTTAATTATGAGACAAGATTAATTTTTAAAATTTCCAGGCTTTATTAGACTGTTCTTGCTCTATCACTGCTATTGCAGAGTGTTTAAAGGGACAAAACAGACACACTGCAAGGTAAATACAAACGTGCAGCAGTATATCTCATGTTATACTAGGCATAAACAAGAGGTTTACTTCTCTTGATTGTACCATTTTCTAGAATGTATTTGAAAAAAAGCCATACTTTTTGAAAAAAGCCATACTATTTGAAAAAAAGCCAAAAATACTTACCAGGACAAGATGTTCTTGCCATTTCTCTTTATTCCAAGCTGAAATACTGTGTTGCATCAGTGCAGAAATACCTGTATGTCAGTTGTGGTTTAAGCCCAGACACCAAAGAACCACACAGCCACTTGCTCAGATAGCGGGTTGTGGGAGAATAAAAGTGAGAAAACTCGAAGTTTCCAATAAAGGCAATTTAACAGGGGAAGCAAAAGCCACAAACACAAGCAAAGCAAAACAAGAAATTAATTCACTGCTTCCCATGGGCAGGCAGCTGTTCAGCCATCTCCAGGACAGCAGGGTCTCAACCCCCTTCATAGTGACTTGGCAACACAAACACCATCACTCCAAACACCGCGCTCTTTCCTCCTTCTTCCTCTCAGATTGAAACACTGAGCAGGATGTCAGATGGTCTGGACCATCTCTTTGGTCAATTTGGGTCACCTGCCCTGACTGTGTCTCCCCCCACCCTCCCTACCAACTTCCTCACCAGCTTGGCAGTACAAAAAGCAGAAAAGGCCTTGGCTCTGTGTAAGCCCTGCTCAGTAATAACAAAAACATCTCTGTAGTATCAGCCCTGTCTGAAGCACAAGTCCAAAACACAGTCCATACTAGTCACGTGAAGAAAATTAACTCTAGTCCAGACAAATCCAGAACAAAGCCTCAGGAAATGCCTGTGTCAGAGCAAAAGCTCTGCCTGTCAGAGTGGATAAGAACAAAGGAATTGAAAAAAAATGAAGAAACTTTCACTGTGGTTATGGTCTGTCCCGTAGGTGTCCCTTTGTGTATTTCAAGATGAGTGATTTTGAAAACCACAGACAAAAGTCACAGCCACATTTATGTTTTTCCAGGAGTTTGTTGGGTTATTTTTTATATCTTCCACACACCGGTACCAATCTGGTTTGGAAACTGTTTGGAAAACTTGAGGGATTATCTAAAAGTCTAAGTTTATTCTTTGTGATTTGGCTACCTTTTCATAGAGAAACGTTTCCAACACGTGCAGCCTGGTCACAACTGCAGTGCCAGCATTCATAGTTGCTTCTGTTTCTCTATCCAGACTCTTCCTAATGCACTAATGAAATACACTAATGAATACCCCAATACACTAATGAAAAGCAGCAGCTATGAACAGGAGAAGGGATGCAGCAGCCCTTAGATAGTAATAGGAAATGCACAGCATGTAGAACAAACAACTGTCCTCCAAGTACAAGGTGATAAGAGGAAAGAACTGAGTATTTTCTGTCCCTTGGAGAGCATAAGGGCAGTCAAGCCACAGGAATGAAAGAAAAAAGGACAGATCCTGACACTCCAGCCAGAGACCTATGCTCTTGAAACAAACACGAAGAGATGGGAACTGTGCTGACATTAGCAAGTTGCTGCAGCAAACCATATTGCTTAACATTGATTGTCGTTGCTTTCCTCTAGTAAAAAGATTGCAGCAGATCTCTTTTTTTTTTTTTTCAATCTAATGTTACCATTCAGCCCGATATTCCCCCCGCCTCCAGCCTCTGTATCTTCTCTGAAATAATATCTCCATTTCTGTGGCAGAGCTACAGCTAAGTGCCTACAGTCAAAAGGCACCTATTTATTCCTGAGCTGAGTAGTTACATAATCAGTAGTACAAACTGTATTCCTGTATGCGTACTTATTACATTTCACTTTGCCTTTTAATAAAGAATAAAATAGTGCAAAGTTGCTTGCTCCAAGAATCCAGAACACTGATAACTTGACAGTCCACGGGCAAATATGAGACTCTTCAAACTTTCCTGACGGTTTTGCTCCACAATTTCCAAGTGGTGCTGTAATCCAAAACCTGTAGTATTTGCCAAAACTATAGTCATTAGGAAAGTCAAGGCAGAGGTGCAACAAAGCAGAGAAGAGATAAAGTTGATCCAAAAGGATGCACACTAAAAGGAGATTTTCTTTTGACTAGAAATGCAGAACTCAGCACATATTCCCTCACCATGCAGCCAAAGCAATACTATAGGCAAGGTCATTTCTCTCCTCTCTGTCTTGTTTATCCTAACACTAGCTGAGTCTATATTGGTATTACACCAGATCATATAATCTCCATGCCACAGTAAAATATGAAAATTAGGCTCTGATCATGTTACAGGACAATACTGCATATGCAATGACCATGTGCTGAAAACTGAGCTGCTGCACCCATCATTCTTATTCCTTCCAGAGGTCATCCCAATTTTAAATCTAACATTGAAGGTCACAGAGGCCATTTCCGACCTTAATGAGTCTATGATTCCATGATCACTGAAAAAACAGCCTCCAAGGATTGTGTGGTTTAGGTCTCTGGCATGTACAAGCTTACCTAAAAACTACTCACTTTGAAAAACCGAATCTCCTGACAGATACTAATTTCCCTTGACTTTTCTGAAAGCAAGAAGAGAAGCCAGGCACTCCTCTGCACCACAAGACCAATTAACTCAGCTGCCATCAACAAATGCAGCCCCATTTCTCCCCAGCTCAGTCCTGACATGCCTGTGCCTCAGAGACATGCAGGAGAGAGTTTAATTCAATTCACTTACAAAGGCCAATACTGGCAAGTTCTACAAACACTTTACAACACTCCCTCAGAAGCATCAGAGTGAAACTCTGCAATCAAGCATTCAATAAAGAAAACTTAGCTGTGAACAGCTTCTATAAGTGATTGGTACCTTCACTGCAGAACAAATTAAAGATTTCCCCATGATTGTCAGGGCACACCTGAAAATATTGGGCTCTGTGTCCAAGCAGAAGCAGAGCCATGCTGTGACTGTACTCCTGAATTGTAACACAGAGAGGGAGAATCAACAAGAGAGCTCTGCAGGAAACATAGCACAACACAGCACTTCAATTATTCTTGTACCAATCCCATACTGCTTCCCAGACAAGAAGGATAAGATTGAAAAGTGTGTGAATAGTCTCTGTCTTGAACTGCCATTACACAGAAGAACATTACAAGGCATGAGACTAAACTGGAAATATTGCAGCAAACCTATTTTTATCAGGAAGGACTGCCTCATCTCTAATGCCAAATCAGCCTTGCTCAGATTTCAAGCCTTCTTAAGACCTCCTTCTACAATTCTGTCACATCCTAGTCAAGAAACAGTGATTTCAGGCCTTGCCTGGCAGTTGTTGTGTTAAAGCACTGACTCATAAATATTTAAAATATTATTATGCTTTATAAAGGTAACATATTAACAATTAAAGTGTGGCTTAATATTATATAAATGTCTCAGAAACTATTTATGAATACAATTTAAATAGAATTTCCTTCCAGAAGACCCAAAAAGTATTCACCTATTTAAATATATATGTAAAATACACATGCAAACGTATCTTATTTCTAATAGCTGAGTACACCTTGGTTTTTGTAAATAGATGCCTGGGAACTGAACTGGCTGGCATCCACTGAGCTTATTTATCATGAAGAACTGAGTTTGAGATAATATCTCCTAACCAGACAAGGTAGAATTATATCACCTTTTAGTCTGGAAAACAGCCCTAAGATCACCAAGTTCAAAAGGGCATGATGGGGTCCTCACTCAGGTTTCCTGTAGTATTGTCATTTTTGATACATATAACTAAGATACAAATATTCAAGCTTCTGTGGAAAATCTGAGTGGAACAGTCTTTCTAATAGGTGAATGTACCACAGAAGAAAAAGGATTGTGACTGAGATAACACAGATAAAAGTAGGAACACTGGCTGCCTAAAATTAACCCCTTTGTAAAGGAGAGTGTTCGTTTGTAAAGTGACAATAAACAGGGTCCCCCTATGGCTGGTGTTGCACAGTCTTCAAGCCAGAGACCCTGCGTTCTGGAGTAGGAAGACAAGATAGAGGTGGATGGCAGAAGCTCATCTAAAACTGGAGATACACAGAAATCTTCAGCAGAACCAAAATCTCGGAAGCCCCACTCCAGTGTTCAGTCAGCTGCGGTGCTCTTTGAGTTAGATCAGTGTTTTCTCTCTCTCCTGGGGTCCACAGGTTCATATCAGCTCAGGTCATCAGAAACCAGTAAGGACAAAGCTCAAAGACTATGATGCAAACATAGACCAACATCCAAGGGTTTCATACACAGGTGAAGCACTGAGCAGATCAAAAATTAATTCAACTCACATAGTTTTAAATGTAATGGGGTTCATCTGACCTAACCTGTATTCTACTTCAGACACAGTCATGCATCATTCCACTTGTGGAGAGAACTTACTATTTTTAGAGCCCAAAACACATGGCCAGTTTTCAGATATCCGCCAAAGAACAGTAATAATTCCTTGCTTACACTGCCCACTAGAAGTCTAGATGGAGACATGGACATCCAGCCAAACAAGTTTGCTTAACCCACTGTAAGGGACATAGAAGGAATCTGATTTTAATGGGAACACCAGTTCTGAGAATTCTGAGAATTAAGTCCTATATTTCTGACAAGACACTACCTACATACAGCAGTAATGACTGATCTATAGTCTTGCATTTAGGAGTAATCGTAAGGCTGCTTTCAGGGTTGAGAATGGAAGAGGAGAAGATTTGGGTGGTTCTCAAACTAGTCTGTATTTTTCAATAACTGTGTGGATGAAAACAGCTGAAAAGGGATGATGCAGATACATAACACTGATGAGCTCCATTAGTAGGGGGCAATGATAACAAAGGGAAATTAAGCAAATTGTCACTGTGTAGAGGAGAGCTTCAGGTGCAGATAAACATATTGACAACTCTGGGATGAGGTCAGACAGAAAACTATGCTGCAGAAATCGACCCCTGTAAATGAGGAGGCTGACTGGCTGTCATTTCTACAAAAAAACTTCTCTGAGAAAGAAACATCTCCAAAGTAGAGACTTCTGGCACAAAGTGGAAAGGCATCTTGGACAAAGATCTTTATATATTTCTGTTTTTTTGCATTAGTGTCTGCAGCCACAGTTTGAAATGACATACCCAAATAACAAAACTCCAGGCTGACCTGGAATGGACTCCTTATCAGAATCCTTGTATTCCAGATGCAGTGCTTTTCCAGATTTGTTAAGGCTGTTGTATCTGATTATAGATGGAAACCCTGCTGCCTCCTTTCCAGACTTCTGAAACTTTTTTATAAGCTTATCAAATCAGGAGCTCTACCAAGAGACTGCAGTATAGTAACACTGCATGAAGGAAAACAAAACACCCAGGCTGTCACCTGGCCTACAGTCAAGCCAATGGCAGAGCACAGTGAACAGAGGAGCACTTTTAAAGGGGAAGAAGAAACCATGTACAATTTGTGCTTTTATCATACATAACTTATGGCTGGCTGAATTGGTGTCTTTCTCTAATCACTTATTTTCTAGAGAAAGGAAACGCACAAGTGTTCCTTTGTCTGGATTTCAATGAAGCATTGAGCAGATATGAAACTTTCACTTAGGACAGAGACAACGAGAATTACACAAAGAACTTTCAGGAGAGAATTGAGCTTGAAGAATATGTAAGACCTGAGCCAATTTCAGGGAAATTATGTACACCACACCAGTGCTGTTGTGTGGCACAAGGTTTCCAGTATAAACAAGTTTGTTCTGTATTTGGGAAAAGATGGTGAGGGGATGATAACTCTTGATTTTTGGTGTCCAGTCAAGGGCCTGAGTGTAAAATTTTTTTTTCTACTAACAGTGACTCAGATTTCAGTGTCTTGTTTTCATCTAACTGAGACAAACATTTTATTAAAAGTTTAAAGCAGTTCTTCTTTGAAACCTGTGCCCTTTTTATCAAGTTTGCTGAAATCAGCTGACAAGTTCAAAATTTTCAAAGGGAACAGAAAAATTAGTATAGTTTTTCTGCACAATTCCATACATTATTTCATCACCTTTCTCCTCCAGAAAGCCTGGTTTAAAATATTCATGCATATATAAATGATATACTAAATTATTTCTAATGTAGCATGCAATGTATTTAATTATAATTAAATATTAATATAATGTTAAAAAAAGAAGCACATTGAAAATAGCATCTAAAGCTCTGAAAGGTTGCAAAAAAAAAAAAAAAAACAACATTCTGTTAAGAACTGTCATGTATTAACCCCCTCTATTTGCAAGTCTTTTTGTATGATACTAAATTTGGGAACTCCCTTTGCTAAAGGACAATGGAAAAGAAGACTGTGTGAGCTGGCCTGGATATCTTCTCTGGTGTTGTTTCTTGCAAGATTGACTCTGTTTTCCTTGATGACAAGATAGACATGACATGACATGACATGACATGACATGACATGACATGAAGGACAGAGGAAAGCCTGAATACCATCAAAAATACAGTTTCTGTGGCCTAGCACCAAGTTGCCAGCTTTGCAGAACGCCTGTGCTGATGCAGGGTACAACCAGCACCTGTGCTGATTGTCTCAGGCTTTGCATAAGATTGCTGTCCTTACACACAGCATTAAAAATAACTAAACTCCAAACCCAGCTAGACACAAGCTGTGTTGACCCCATAGCCTCTGCCAAGCAGAGGACAGATATTAAACTGTGTTTTGCTACCTGAAGCAAGTCCTCTGTATCTGTATACTGTGGCAGATGCACAGAAGCTTTTCTCTAAGAGGTGTCTAAACACTGCAAACCTAAGCCCAAATCAATATTATCTACAGCAGGGTGCATCAACTACAGCTTAGGCACTACTGAGAATAAAGAGAGGAATATGGAGGTGCAGGGAAAGGTAGTGAAACCAGGCAGCCAAAATAATTCCTCCCTTTCCCAGGTTACTAGTCCAGGATGACTACTCTACTACATCCTCTCTAGTTAGAAACCATTATTTAGGGCAAGGGGAAAAAAAGAGGAGAAAAAAAAAAAAAAAGAAAACCTGGCTTTTTTTTCTTTGCTGAAAGATCAGACTCGTAAAAACAAATTCTTTAATTCTTAGATAGAGTCAAATTCTTTAACTTGGACGTTCAGCTGTTTCCCTGGTTCAGCAATCTAATGAGAAGACCTCACTGTGCAGTTAAAGTCAAGGGAACACTACTCAAATAAAATGTGTCATCAGCTGGGTAAAATATTTTCACAAGAATGAAATTGCCCTATATCATGGGAGCCAAATGTTGCAGAAAGTACTTGTCTTGCTTTTGAAACAAGTGACATGATCAGATACAGAAAAAGTATGCATCTTGTAGGACTTTCAGCTTCACCTACAGACTTTATTTCTTTTCCTAGTGTACTCTTCTACTTCCAGGGTCTATTCTCTCTTATCCTGCAATCCCTCTCCTGTTCTGTTCCTTTTCAAAAGAAGAACCAGTTGTTAACCATAGAGTTACAGAATAAATAGAATCACACAGTGGTTTGGGTTATCAGGCACTTTAAAGATAATTTTTCTGTCATGGGCAGCTTTATCATGTCCACCAGCTCAAGTTGGCCAGGGCCCCATCCAACCTGGTCTTGAGCAGTGCAAGGGACGGAGCTTCCACAGCTTCTCTGGGCAGCCTGTTGCTGCATCTTACCACCCTCTCATGCAGAATTTCCTCCTAATATCTGATTTAAACCTGTCCTCTTTCCAGTTAAAGCCAATTAATCTACTTTTTTTAGCCCCATTTAAATATTGGAAGGCCACAATGAAGTCAACCCTTCCCTGGTCTTCTCCAGGTTGAAACAACACCACCTCTCTCAGCCTGTCTTCACTGAAGAGATGTTCTATCCCTCTAATCATTTTCAGGGACCTCCTCTGCTCCAAGGGCCCATGTTTTTCTTATGCTGACAACCCCAGAGCTAGATGCAGTACCCCAGGTGGGGTCTCATGATACCAGAATAGAGCACGGTAGAATCACCTCCCTCATCCTGCAGGCCACACTGCTTGGTGCAGCCCAGATAAGGTTGGGCTTGTGGGCTACAAGTGCACATGGCCGGGTCATGTCCAGCCTCTCACCCACAAGAACCTCCAAGTCCTTTTCAGCAGGGAAGGAGAGTGGATCCACCTCCTAGTCTGTATTTACATCTGAGATTGTTGATCCAGGTGCAGCACCTGGCACTTGGACTTGTTGAACTTCATGAAGTTCATAGGCCAAATTCTCAAGTTCATCCAGGTCCCTCTGGAAGGCATCTCATCTTTGTGTCAGTTGCACTGCTCAGCTTTGTGTCATCTCTAAACCTGCTGGGGATGCACTCAATCCCACTGTCTGTGCCATTTATGAGGACATTGAAGAGCACTGGTCCCAAGAGAGAGCCCTGACAGACATTATTTTTCACCAGCTTCCACTTGGACATAAAGCCACAACTCTCTGGTTGCACCCATTCAGCCAATTCCTTATCTGCTGTCCATCTATTAAATCCATGTCTCTCCAGTTTGGACATCAGGATGTGATGTGGGACCATATAAAAAAACCTTACAGAAGTCCAGGTAGGTGGCATACATCAGTCGTGTCTTGTTGACCATTGCCATTACTCCATCACAGAAGGTCTCCAGACTGGTCAGGCATGATTCGCCCTTAGTAAAGAAAGCTATAATGAGTGTCTCAGATCACACCCTAGTCTTGTATATACATTGATTCCATAAGGATCTGCTCCATCATTTTCCAGGCACAGAAGTGAGGCTTACTGGTCTGTAGTTCTCTGGATCTTCCCTTCTCCCCTTCCTAAATTAAGAGTGACATTCTCTTTTTTCCAATCACCAGGGACTTCGCCTGACCACTGTGACTTTTCAAATACAGTGTAGACTGTCTTGGTAGCAATATCATCCAGTTCCCTCAGGACCCTGGGATGTATGTTGTCAAACCCCATAGACTTGTGCCTACTCAGTTTCATCTGGTGGTCTTGAAGCTGCTCTTTGCTTACACTGGGAGGGACTTCATTTCCCCATCCACTACCTGGAGGTTCAGGGAGTTGAGAGAAGTGGGAAGCCTGACTGCCAGTGAAGACTGGGGCAAAGAACTCACTGAGTATCTCTGCCTTCTCCAGATCCTCTGACACCTGTTCTCCTTTCTCATTTATCAGGGGGTACACTCTCCTTGGCCTTTCTTTTCTGACTCATTTACATATGCGGTTTCTTTCTGTTATTGTTTACATCCCTTGCCAAGTTCTGTTCCATTTGTGTCTTAGCTTTGCTGATCCCATCCCTACATATCTAAACTGTTTCCCTGTACTCTCCCTAGGCCACATATCCCTGGTTCCACTTTCTGTGTATTTCCAGCTCATTGGAATCCTCCTCCTACAAAAGAAACTTTTGGGGACTTGAATAAGCCAAGAATTAATAAATAATAATTATGCACAAAGCACATAACCATGGTAGCCAGGTTCGCATTAGCATTTCCCAGCTTTCAAGTGCCCAGCCATACAACATTTATACACTTTTAACACTGGTTTTTGAAATTGTTCATGAAGCACTTAGCATGTAAAAAGCCCCTGTTTAAATGCCATATATTTATTATTAATAGAAATAATGCAGGTGTAGCAGCAGGCAAGCACAATTGCTTTTTTGAGATTACAATAAAACCAAAAGAGTGTTTGTGGAGCTCTAGCTCCAACAGAAATAAATATAAGCCCATTGGTGAAAAGTTCTTGGCTCAGCACTGAAAAAAATATAAGAAAGCCGGAATGGCATGGGAAATAGTTATGCATGGAGGAGATGCTGGCTAATGTCCTGTGCATTTGGAACACTTGATGATCCATGATAATGAAAGCTTTATAAAGCCTAAATGGGAAGCAGAGTTTCTAAGTCCCTGTGCACTTTGAAATAAACAAGACCAGGATGGTGTATTTCAGCTGACACAAGTAAAAGTGGCAAAAAAAGTAGCAGCAAGAGATTCTCTAGCACAAACTAATAAGCTGCCTACTAATCCAGTCAACATCTCCACTTCTTCCCGTACTCCCAGGAAGCAATATGTGAGAGATGGCTATACTAGAGACTCATAAAAGAGGTCTCTCTCCTCTTACTCTGCTCAACAGAGAAAATTGCATCATCCCCTACACTTTCATCCAGTCCTTTCTCATAGCCTCAGCCATCTGCTGAAGACAAACAGATAAAGAAGAGCCCTGGTATCTCTCCATCAACTCACCCCATGCTGGCCAAGTGAAGGAGAAAGCTGGCTTCTGCTCCCCTTCCCAGTCCTTGTATCATATCCAGGAAACCTTAGGAAAAATAACAAAAAGGCAGAAGATGTCCTCAGTGCTCGACTGCTGGGCAAGGCAATGACAAAAATCCCTTATTTTAAGAGCTGAAAGGAAATGAGCAGGGATCACCATGTTCTACACAGCTGCTGGAGCAGCAGGCCAACTGAGAGGTTATGGCTCAGGGCTAGGACAGAACCACAGGGTCACTCAGCTAGAAGCATTAGAGGTCACCTGGCACCAGACAGTTTCATCCCCTTCCAGGGGGCTAGAGATCACATCTGTTATATAATGGCTTCATTTAGCAAGCCATAACTACACAAGCTCTGAGAGAATAGAGGGCATCTTCTTTCATCAAGTGCCATTTGACTTTGAAGCCCTGTTCTGTCCTGGCATGCTACACTTCTCTAGGAATTGCTCCCATAAAAGCTCTTCAGACCCCAGTTTCAGAGAGCATGTAGTTAGGTCCTGAGGACAACGAAGTAAATATTAAACAGTGTTCATCCCTGGCTTTCTGATTAATTTCCTACATCTGTGCTTCTCTAAATCAGTCTTCAAATTAGAAGCAAATATTCATAATTTCCTGCATTTCTTTCCCCTGAATGTCTAAATTCAGACTCATGGGAGGATACCTTTTCTTCTCTGCACTGGTAAAGATGCCAATGTGACTGCTGACCGGTGGCATGTTGCACAGTGTATCTACGCCTACCTCAAGCCAAAAATCACCAGCAGTATTTCTATAGCTTCAGACTGATTTGGGGTTGCCAAGTTAAAAACAAACTGGCAACTGTAAACAAATGGATGACAAAACTCCTTCCAGAACATTGGATAACAGCTTCTCTTGGTGCCCTGGCAGAAAAAGCTAGCCAACAACCATACTTGAGGGGGACTCAGAATGTGGATTGAGTTATGTGTCGTCTACTTCTCTGAAGCTCCATGGGGATGCAAGGGAGTAAAAAAGATCCAACACTATTTCTACCATCCAGATGGGTACGGGAGATTCTGTAATAAGCTGGCAAAAGATACATGAACACTTATGAGCTTGTATTGATTACTTACATGGCATTTAGGGCCTCACTGGGAAACAATCACAGACCACCACAACCACTAACAGTGAAAATACAGTACGAGAGGCCTGAACTGCAAAGAATCCAACCCCAAGCTCACAGAAGTCAGATTTTTTCCAATGACTTCCAAACACTCAGAGATTTTAAAGAAACAATAATTACTGATCACTCTTTTGCTAACAGTTAGCTATAACTTACTGTGTAGGACCTCTATAATTCAAAACAAATAGCTAACCCAGTAATAGCTACTACATCAGTTCTCATGTATTCTCTCTATAGATGGACTACAGTGATGAAGCTTCTTCCTGGTTTTGAAAACAAAAACTGTAACAGTCTTATGCAAGAGTATTAACTCGGATCATCTTAGCTGTCAATGCTGTTGCATAAGTTTCAGCAGCATGAAGGGATTTAGCATATAAAGGGCAGTCTTGAACAGCAGTGAATTAAGTCAAGCAGTAGTATTTCTCAAAGAACCAGATTATAGGTCAGGTATCTTCTAGCATTTTATTAATTAGCTAGAAGATAAGGGTCAGCTGTGTGCTATTTAAATTCACAGCATTGAACTGGGAAGTGTTAACAGCATCTCTGGGATATCAGAAGTGCTATGAAAAACAGGAAAAAGAAATGCACGGCTCACTTGAAAATTGCCACATTCCTGCATCTCAGAAAAAAGATCCAGTTCTGTGGACAAAGAATATTTCTTGGGGGTGCATTACTAACTCAAGTAATGCTTAGACCTCCCTACAAAATGAGCTTTTGTGTCGTTTGAACATCATTACTATACTTAAATTGCACCTTGAGAAACATTCATACATGATTTGAGCTAGGATTGAGGTGGTTTTCTTAGTAGCTGGTACAGTGCTTATTTTGGGTTTTCTATGAGAATAATGTTGATAACACACTGATGTGTTAGCAATTGGTAAGTAGGGCTTACTCTAAGTCAAGGATATTTCAGTTTCCTATCCTCTCCCATTGAGCAGGTGCAGAAGAGGCTGGGAGGGAAGACAGCCAGGACATGTGATCTGAACTTACCAAAGTGGTATTCCATACCATGGAACATCATACTCAGCATATAAAGCTGGGAGAAGAGGGGACATTCAAAATGATGATGTTTTTCTTCCCAGATAACCATTACATGTGATAGAGATCTGCTTTCCTGGAGATAGTTGAACACCTGCCTGACAGTGGGAAGAGGTGAATTAATTCCTTCTTTTGCTTTTCTTGTGTATATGGCTTTTGCTTTCCCTAATCAACTGTCCTTCTCTCAACCAAGGAGTTTTCTTACTTCCACTCTTTTGATTCTCTTCCCCATCCCTACTGTGTCAAGAGTGAGCCAGTGGCTGCGTGGTGCTTAGTTGCCACCTGGAGTTAAACCACGACAGATTTTATGTATATGTGGTGTTGGAGTTTTTTGGTTTATTTTTTATTTTGCTTCTAAAGCTGTAACTAACTTTTCTTGCAACAGCCAAAATTTAGGTCATGTTTCTCTTTTGAGGGAGAACAATCCAGAGCTTAGTGAATTATTCTTTTAACTGACAAGACACAAATAGGGAAAAAAATCCCAAACAGATTTAAATTTTCAATTTTGTGTTATTATAAGCACTTGGACTCCCTGCCATCTCTGTGGTAGCTTTCATGACCTACTAAACATAGCTTAATAAACAAAAACTCATATGTACCATAAGGTCTGTCTTTCACAGAAAATCTGAATTTGAAAACAGGTGAACTTTTGTCCTTCCACTCAGCCTTGAAATTCCATCTTCCCTGGACTCACCCTCAGCATTTTGGTTGGACAGGTATGCTGCCCTAGTGTGATTCCTCACCTGATACTTTCCCCTGGCACTCAGAGCCATAAGTCCTGCACTGCTGTGTGTCACACATTCCTGTAAACTGAATGGCCTTGGCAAGGAACCAGCTAGAGCAACCTTTGCTTGTGTTGTCAACAGTTACCAGAGCCATTTTTCAAAGCATAAGTAAAATGAAGGGAATCAGGTGACAGTGACCCTTTGTTACCTCTTGAAGTCCCACAGGCCTCTGGCCTGCTCTCCAGGAATTATCCAGGGAATTGCTGCAGAGCAGATCTGTCATCATGTCTTGCAAAAGGACATCCTTCAAGTATCTGATGCTTAATCAAAACATGGTAGAGCCATTATGGACACAGTATCCTTCTCCTGTCCTTCATGAACTCATGAAGGCAGTCCAGCTTACAGGGCTAATGGCAAGCTTTTGCAGAAGACACAATGTTTGGTGAAACATTTCCTTTTCAAGGTTGTTGCAAATACTCTTAGACAGGTAGGACCATGTTAGTCCCTTCCACCAGAGATTTGCCTTCAGGATCTTCAGACCTGTTATTCCACACAAGGATTCCTCATCAGTCCCTGTCCTGCTGCAACCTTTCCAGGTCTCTTTGATCTTCAGCCAGTGCTTCCCAAGAGCAGGGCATGGAAAGCAACATTGTCCACATGCTTTGCACAGGTTTTGCTCTCAGTATGACCTTTCTTGATGTAGGACCCCTGTTCTCTCACTCTGCCTTCATTTCTTCTTCCACTGACTGCATAAGAAAGGTTTTTTCTCCTCCTCCTTTGGCATTCCTATCTGTTCTCAAGTCCTAAAGACGGTTTTACTGTGTTCCACAGTATTCATTCACACAGCTATTCATACGCATTTTCTGGATCAGGCTTCTCTACAACTTGGCTTGCCCTCCAGTACCTTTACAGAGTTTGATTCCCACCAAGGGAAGGCTTTGCCTCCAAGCAGTTTTCACGAAGTCTCCATCAACCTCTTCCTTTTCTAGTATAGGGAACTCTTTTGTACCAAATCTCCCAGCTACTCCAACTGCCTCAGCTGCTCTGCACTCCTCCTCCCGGTTATTTCTTCTGCAAGTCTGTCTGTTCCTAGTCCTTCTCTTGGTACTTCACTCATCCCAGTGCCACCTCCCATATGTCGCTCCTGCCCAAACAGAAAGTTCACTCTCAGGCTGCACAACCCACAGCAGAAACATGGCATGCACTCAACAGCATGCGCATGCTACCTGAATCAAGACACTTGAACTTGTGGGGATAGCCTATGATCTATTAACAATAGCCAAAATAATCAAAGTTCCACCTGGGAAGTACATAACAGTTGCTGTCACATTAAGAGTACATTAATTATGTTACAAAACAGTGGGTCAGAGAGGTTCTTATAGTAGTCAGAGATACATTTAGCATTTTAATGTAATTTTCAGCATCTAGACTTGGCCCCTGATAGTACTGATTCAGCACTGAAATAACACTGAACAGCAAGTGCCACAGCACTGGACATCTGCTAAAACACCATTTACAGAAACTCCCATTCACTATGCCAAGAAACAGAATATACCTCTCATCCTGGGCATAGGTTCACAGATCTGTTGTAAGCAAACATTTTAGCTCACTCACAGTTCATGACCATTCAAGCTTGTCAATCAGCAACACGAGTGATCCTCTGCCTGCCCACCCAGCAGAGAAAATGCCAAAAGCACAGTCCACATGAATGCAGACAGAGAAGCAGTCACTGCAGGAAGGTAACTCTCTGCATTTTATTCAGGCTGTAAGAAGGTGATACATATATTGGTCTAGTGAAACAGAAGAGCCAGATCCCACCTTCACCCAGCCTCCAGGACTTACTTGTATAGCTGTGGTGATGCATCCTCTCTCCCTGTCTCAAACCTGGAGTCACACTATGATCTCAGAAATGCTGGTTAGGCCTCAGCCTTGATGAATGCACCTCGTCTCAGCTCCTCTTGAGCTTATCAGAAACCTAGTCTGCTCCCAGGAACTGATGCTATCTAACAAACACCTGTTTTTAACAAACACCATTGGAAACTTATTTCTCTTGCTGGAATAAAAACCAAAGTGGAATAATAATTTCATCGTCATCAAAATTTCAAAGAAAGCTACCAATCTGAATTTCAGACAGGAAGGAAAATTACTGTGACTAAAGCCCACTGTCTTGTACCCCACAAAGTGATCTTAGGTGAGACCCTTTGACCTGGACCACAATGACCTGTGACCAGCACCTCCCTCTGAGTGGAGCCTCTCAGAAATCTAGGGTTCAGTTTGTTGTGTGCAATTTACAGAATGATTCTCTAAAAGCCAAAGCCAGTTTAAACATCAGCTTGCTGGTACTCAGATGTTTGTTGTCACAAACCTTTGAAGTGTTACAGACAGATTTTCAATATTTATTTTATCTGCTGATTATAAATTAGTGTCTTGTGTTTTTCAGACTAAGTTTACCAGGGTACTTTTGTTTACGAACACACAATGATATTTTATTTCCTGCAGCCATGCTCACAGACACGATACCTTACAATTAAAACAAGATGACTGGATCACCAAGGAGGTTGGTATTCCACACATTCATATTTTTAATTTGTACTGATCTGCAGCAACAGCAGCAAAAATCACAGTCCCTGCAAAGATATTGACACTACTTTATGCAAGGGTGATACTTGGAACAACTACAGTTGTTTTGCTCTCTCCTTCCCCTTCTTCTTCAAGAGCAATGAAATGTAATCAGTCAGAGGGCAACCTCCCTCCAGCCACATAGCTGCCATGCTTGAGAGTATAAATGGGCCACAATGCTGAAGGTGTGCTGCCTAAGAGAAAGAATTGGGGACAGGTGGAAAGGTGGTGGCATTATCTGCTATGGATGTGAAAAGCAGAAATTTCCAAGTCTAAGGCTGAGAAGGTAGAAGGGGGGCACTCATACCAAGACTGGAAATGTAGGAGCAGAATACCAAATGGTGTTGGTGGACATGATTTTCAAAAGCTAGCCCAGGAAACAGACAGTTCTCTGAAAGTTATAACTACCCAATGTAGAACTCTGAAAAAAATGGGCTTGATTGAAAAATGCTGTTGATCCAGGACAGAGACAAAAAGAGATTGTGCAGGTACCTCACAGCTAAGGCAATGCTCTCTGCAAAAATGTGTGCTAGATTCTCTCTGCTTCCTTCTTTCTGTCAGTAGAGAGTCCACTTGCAGAGGTCCTCCTGGAGAATTAAATTCACTGCTTGGAAGGAGTGAGACAGCTCTTTTTTTCTGAGAGCAAAAAAGCTAAATTTGAAAGCAGGTTTTCCATTACTCATGTGGTGGTTCACCCTGGTTGGGTGCCAGGTATCACCAAAGCCGCTCTATCACTCCTCTCCCCAAATGGCCTGGGGAAAGTGAAAAGAAAGGTTCATGAGTTTAGATAAGGGCAGGGAGAGATCACTACTGGTTACTATCATGGGCAAAATAGACTGAATTTGGGGATATTGAATTTATTGCCAATGAAATCAGAGCAGGATAACAAGTAAAACAAATCTTTAAAAACATCTCTCCCCTACCCCTCCCTTTTTCCTGGGGTCTGCTTCCTCTCCCAGTGGCACAGGGAGACAGGGAATGGGGGTTGCGTTCAAGTCATCACACATTTTGCTGCTCAGGGAGAGGAGCCATTCACCTGCTCCAGCATAGGGTCCCTCCCACGGGAGACCATTCTCCATTAACTTCTCCAAGGTGAGTCCATACCATGAGAAACAGCTCTACACCAACTGGTCCAACTTATGTTCCTTTCCACAGGGTTAAGTCCTTCAGGCACAGCCTGCTCTAGTGTTGGTCCCTGTCATGGTTTAAGGAGTGGTACTCCCCAGTTTAGTTCTCCCACCAAGACTTTCCAAACCACATAGCTGCTTGGTCATTCTCCCTCCCCTTTCTTCTGCTCCCACTGTGAGTGGCTGGAGAGGAGAATTGGAGGTACAAAAGGCAAAAATCACTGGTTGAGGTAAGAACAATTCCCTAGAAGGAGCAATGAGGTAAGAAAAAAAAAATAGGAACAGCAACAATATTAATAACAGAAATTATTAATATTGTACAGATAGAGGGTGATACACATAAAAATTGCTCAATCAAAGACAATGGCAATTAGGTTCCCTACTCTGCCACACTTTTTGGGTTTTTTGACCACAAGCCACGCCCTCCTTCCCAAAAGTCCCTCACCTCCACCTCTGCCTGTGACTTGAAGTGGTATAGAATAACAATCTAGACATGCCCACATGGCTTCAGGCTTTGCCTCTCCACACATACTGCAAAAAAATTAACTCAGTCCTGGCTGAAACCAGGACAGTCCCCCCAACAGGGTCACAAGTCTGACCAGGAAAAATGCGTTAGCATGGGCACCTCTCTCCATGGGTCTGCAGGTCCCTTATAGGAGCTTGCTCCAGGATGAGCTTCCCGGAGGGTCACAGCCTCCTTGTAGGCATCCACCTGCTCCAGTGTGGAGCTCCTCCATGGGTCACAGGTGGATCTCTGCATCCCCCAGGGATCTCCACAGGAAGCAGAGGCAGAGCTACTTCTCCATGGCCTTCACAATGGGCTGAAGTAGAATGTCTTCTCAGGCAGTTGGAGTACATCATCCTCCGCCTCATTCTCCACTGACCTTGGTGTCTGAAGAGTTCGTCCTTTCACTTTGGACTCCTCACTTCTCTGAGCACAATTATATCTGTGCAATATTTTTTTTTCCTTCTAAAATATGTTACCAGGTCACTACTACCATCTGTGATTGGCTCGGCCCTGGCCAGCGGCAGGTCTGTCCTGGAGCCATCTGGCATTGGCTCTGTTGGGAGTCCACTGCCAAAATCTTGCCATGCAAATCCAACACAACTCAACACAGTTCAGCCCTGAGCTTTCTTCTGACTCAAAACTAATTTCAGATAAAAGGGCAATATTTATCTCTTCCCCAGCTCTTGCTTATCTCCTCTGTTCACTATTATGCCTTCTCTTTCCTACCCAAAGCAGAGCCCAGTCATGTTCAAGGCTTTGAAATTCCTTATGCTCTAGGTATAAAATTATCACTTGCCATTAGCAGTCTATTGCATGACTTATTCAGTAGCTGTTTGTGCCTGTCATCTTCCTGAGGAGACTGAACCATCCACACACATCCCAAGTTGTCTACTGTTAAATTCCCCACTTTCTCCAAATGTAGGATAAGGAATAGTTACATTAAGGGGATGGGCTTGCACAAGTCATCACTAATTCAGAAGAAGTCATATGAGAACTGATTCCCAGCTCCTCTCTCCCCTTCCATCCAAAGTGCTCATTATGCAGGTGCAAAGTGGATGCAGGGTCCAGCTGCATGCATTCAGTAGTTTAATGCAGATCATCTTCCTTTTGATTCACAGTGTACAGAGTTACTCTGCATTTTTTAAAGTTTTGCTTGTTTTCCCATCAGTGTCTTGAATTGAGAGATTTTCACCTGAGGTCACATTTTCCACTGTATTCTTTATTTCATGGCTCCTCCAGAGTCTTTATTTCTACATACTTGTTTGCAGTCAGGACCACTTCACAATCTCACTTCCAGTTCAGCATAATATCCACATCATTATTAAAGCCACATACAGCTCCCTGAAAAAAATCTACCATTTATCTCAGGAAAGGAAACAATCAGCACAAGAGTTATTAGTCTTGTTATATTTTCTGTCATAGTGTATTTCTGATTTACAATGTCCTCCTTAGAGTCTGATGTGTGCACTTTTTTCACTGCATGGTCAACCTGAAAACAGCAAAGGGGAAATATAACTAAATACTTGCAGCAGCAGTACTGCTCAATGGAATCTGCATTTAAATAAAAATAAATAGATTTTTCAGAACACTGAATTAAACAAAGGAAGCATAATCTGATTCCTATCTCATGTCTCCCTCCAATAACTTCCTTGAGTTCACCTTTTTTACCATTTCATTTGTTTCTGAAGAAGTAAAATCTGTAATGCTGAAAGGGTGGGGTCTGGGAGTGGGTTAGATGCAGATATCAAAATTAATAGAGGCAAGTAAAGCTAATAAAATTCTGATCAGGCCCCATCCTTGCATAATCAGATTGTCTGCACTAGAGTCATTTAAATGAGAAAAGCAGAAGAGTTTCCAACCATGCACAAGAAACATCCTGTGTTTTAGGAGAGATTTCTCTCACAGGCTGCTGTACCTGATCAGGGATAGCTGTTTTGGATGGAGAAACATTTTACTAAGGTCACCTAAATTGCCCTGGGTATACTGACAGGCTTGAAATTATTCCTAATCTGTCCAAGTTACAGGGCTGCAGCTGCAAATGTAAATGACAAGTACTCAAAGGGGAAATAAGAATGATTCAGTAGGCAGGAGCACCCAGCCAAACAATGCTGGTCTGAGTGTGTTCAGAAAGTGGAAAAGAAGCTCTATTCTCCAGCATCAGCTCAAGTATCATCTCTTGAATTGCAGTGAAAAATCCAATTCCAATAAAGATTTGTAGGGAACGGTATGTTTTTATTTACAGCACTGGTTGCATGCAGAGATTTCCTCTTCAAAGGACATGCGTGCCCCTGAAAACTCCCGATCATTTTTTATTACTCTTATTAATTTACATATTCATAGAATTTCACAATAGGTTCAAGCATATTCACTCTGCTGATTTCGCATTACACTTACAGCTACACTTGTACTCAGTTTTTGTCAGAAAGTAAAGAGAGAACTCCTGGGTCACTCTGCGCTGTCTGTTTCAAGGTCCGAGGAGTCTTCCTTATCTCTTATCTCTTATCTCTTATCTCTTATCTCTTATCTCTTACCTCTTTAGCTTGGAAATTTGCATTCTTTCTCCTTAGCTGGAGCAGTTTTGCTAGTGCTGCAGGTACCAGACTAAACAGCATATTTTACTTATGTTAGCAAGGTCAAAGCGGCACATTTCACTTAAATCCAAATGGATTTTCTACCCCGTAAAATTTTTACTCTGTTTCACTCTTAGCATTGTTATGTTTTCTGGCCTCATAGAAAAAAAATTCATGCAAATCTTGGGGACACAATCTTTTCTGACAGCTGTCACCTTGCCTAGACTGTGAATGGTCATCCCCAGGGTGTCATATTTTTAATCTGCCTGCCCCTCTGAAACCTGGTTGTAGTTTCTTACTGGGATACTGTTGTGGTTTGACATGGAAGTGAATTTTTTTCAGGAAGTTAGGTCAAACCAATCAGTAGTGAGGTTTGGATATTGGCACCTAAAGTGACCACTGAAGGTATTGGACACGCCTCTGAGAACACAGGGGGTTAAAAGCAAGAATTCCCAAGAGCTCGCTCTCTTTGGTTCCGGTCAGGGTGCAGTGCAGATCTCCCCCGCCCAGCCATGGGGCTGGGTGGGGGAGGGGAAGCCATAAGGCCTGGTCGAGGTGAGCCGAGGGGTAGAAGGACTGGAACGGAGCCAGCTCCTGTGGACGGAAGGGTGGAGAGAAGCGGAGATGCCTTTGTCGTCTTCCCCCCAGAGGGAAGAAACAGAGAGTCCGGATGGCACCTGTAACTTTGCCGGCGTGGAGGAGAAGGAGGGCGGGGGAAGGTGCCAGCCTTGGCCTTGGGAATCGGCTGCTGGGCAGAGATATCAGCCGTCCAGGGAGTCTGAACTTTTAACCCTTTCCTGAGAAATGAAGGCTTTGTAAAATATTACTCCTCCTTGATTTGAAGTACAAGAGACAGTCTAGGATCTGAGATGTTAGAAGAGGAAATTTTGGAGTGGGAGGAGATGATGGAGTGGCTTGTGGCTGGACTTTTCTTGTTAGCCATAGACTGAACCAAATTCTCCTGCAACAGAGACTGCATTTAGGGGGATGCAAGAGACCTGTTTCAGTGACTACCAACAGAAGAAATGGAAAGAACAGAAGAAAGCTGAAGAGGGTGTGGAGAGGCCCTCTGTCTTCAAGAAGAATATGATCTCTGTTCTTGAGACCCTTGGCCCCAGGGGAGGAAGAAAATAGGGGGGACTGTGGTCCCAAGATGAGATACTGAACTGTTGTTTCTTTTGGTCCATGGCAAAGCATCCCTAAAAGAGCCGTATGAGCAGTCTGTCCATGCACGGTGGTGAGAGCACTGTGACATGGAGAGTGTCACCATGGCAGATTTTCTCCGGGCGGTTGCGATGTGTGATATGGAAACACAAGGGTGGCAATTGTGTTTCCTGGGGGAGTCTGTGATGCAAGAGAGACTTCTCTCTCTTGAGGGACTGAGTATTAATTATCTGAAGAGTAGCAACTTAATCAGGAATCCTGAGTGGTGTCTCACTGTGGGTTTGTTTAGAAATTGAGTGGGAGGAGGAGTGTTTTGGAGGGTCTTCATCCTAGATTTAGAGTCTGTGTTTTTTTATAGTAGTAGTAGTTTAATAAAGTTTTTTCCTTTTGTTATTAAGCTTGGGCCTGCTCTGCTCTGTTCCTGATCACATCTCACAGCAATTATTTGGGAAAGTGCATTTTCATAAGGGTGCTGGCATTGTGCCAGTGTCAAACCATAACAGATACGTTTGCCTACTGCAGACAAACTCTGGTCTTTAGGTCCTCCAGAAGTCTTACTGAGTTCAGAAATCTCTGTTGGCAGCTCCACACCTTTTAGAGAGAAGCTCCTGCTGATGAGCACTAGTCATTCCCTGTATGTGAACTTTGACACAAGAATAAACAAAACAAGCACTTTATGGCACTCATATATCTAAGAGTGGGAATGTGAAAGGAGGTTAATTCACTGGTTATGTTTTTGGTGTTTTTTTTTTTTTTTTTTTTTTTTTTTTTTTTTTTTTTTTTGCAGTGTATATTAGTGAAATTTCCAGTTTTCTGGTTTCTTTCCCATTCAAAACAATGGTTTTCTTACTAGGAATCAGACTCAGTGAACAAAACAGAGATTCCTCCAAACACTAGAATAAAAAATTGTTTAAAGGCATTTGAAAATAAATTATTGGGAGAATTAAATATGCGCTGTCATTTATCAGACTGGCTTCTCAAATCAAAAAGCTAGCCTAGAGACCTGTGTTTCATCTCTTTATTATTGAAAGCAATTCAAATCAAATAAAGCTATAAGAAATTAGGGTGGATTCATCATATTAAAACTATTACTCAAGTGTTAAATTTTAGTGCTTGATTATATTCTAAAACTTTTCAGGTTGCCTAACTGATGCAATATAAAGTCAAAGGACTGGTGAAATGCCAAGAATGACACATTATCTGAGAACAGGTTCCAGGCTCTGAATGCAAAGTAGCCATAACCAAGAGCTATGTCTGCAGATCTATCATTTGGTGCAGAGGTTTCCACCGGTCATACTGTAATTTGGATAAAATCTCTATTTCGACAATAGATATGTATGCAAATTCCTCCAAATCCAACCTATTCTTCATCTCACTTATGCCAAGAGATTTAAGGTCCTGTCTTATTTTCTGGTGTGCTTTTCCACTGTTTTATTTATAAACTGCTTTTCCTCAGGTCTCAGTTCAACAAATCAGGCAGCCCCTACTAATAACATGATTTGGTTATGTCAGTCAACCAGGCAGTAAAGTGAAAACAAATCCTTCCTTCTTCTTTACAAATGTACAGCTTTTCCAGAGGGTCTTACACACTAGTTGTTCTTGGAACTTACTGTTGATTTAATAAATATTAGATTACTTATTTTATTAACATGAGAGAGCATGTCAACAACTGTATCAACACTTGATTAACGTGCAGAAATAAAATTGGTCACTCTAGATGTCTATTTTCCCTTTTCCTGCCCAATTTGTTTTTCACAGTTCTGCAGTGATATTGCCCTAGCTACACACAACTGCAAAAGTCAGGAATCGCGTATGAAGAAAACATTCTATGCAGTATTGTAAGGAGACCACAATGATCAAGAAAGACATGACATGTAGTCTGAAACTGATTAGGACAACAGGGTAATTATATCCTAGAGAGACCAAAGTACCTGTTTAGAACTTACTACAAAACTATCCAGAGGCAAATGCAAAATACCTTCCTTGAGAAACAGACACAGCATTCAGGAAGAGTGTGCAATCACTAACTCTTGCAAACTAAAAACCGCTGCTGCTGCAGAGCCAGTCAGCTGGAGCAGTCAGGTGAGCACAGCAGGCTGAACTAACTGAGGCATGTCTGAAACCTTCACTGCATCTGTCCTCATGAGCTAGCTCTGGTCAGTGCTTGCTCAGAACATTACAGTTCACTGTGCTTCCAGAACACAGAGAGGAACAAGGCTAGATACACAACAGGCACTGAACGCATTTGTCTTGCCAGAGGCCTGTAGTAGTATTCCCAGCAACCCTCCAGCTTCTCCAAGATGCGCCAAGATAAGTACTTCTCCCTTGATGTGTGAAGCAGGTTTTCTCTTCATGAACCTATTCTGCTGTTCATCTGGGAGCTTTACATGTGCTTTGCAAAAGCCCCTTGTCCCACAGCAACACTTACTCCCTGTCACTTGGAATACAACCTTAGGATACACAGAGGACTTTACCCAAAAAAGGACAACTTCCCAATGAAGAGTGCTTGCTTTTCACATTAGTTATCCTCAAGAGAGAGAGCACTTACACTGTGGATTGAACTCATTAGAAAAATACTCCCTTATTGCTGCTTGACTGTTACTCAAGAATTTCCTCATCTTCTTTGACTGCCAGTGATACAACCTGGTTCCGCTAAGCAGGAGATAGATAGTGGCTTATGGACACAACTCCAATGAAATTTAGGAAAACTAGCAATTCAGACTTGTATTTGTTAAAAGACTCCTGCAGTGAGCAGACATACTCCTGGCATGAAGACCTTTGTTCATGCATTCAAACTTCATTACAAACAGCATTTCTATGAACCTCTTCCACCAAACTTCTTCATCAACCAGACTAATTCTTGTTCTTCCCTAACAGAACTAATGCAGGTTGCAAACCCAAGTTCATCTGCCTCTGTATCTCCACAGTGAATACTGAGGGGACATAAAGGCAGGCAGAGAAGAGAAACTCTCAATCTAGCCAGAAAGCTGAAAGTACTGAACACTGCAGACAGGCAGAAATATCCCAAGCCATGCTTCAAAATCTCTTCATGGGCTCTCAATCTGGCCCCAAAGTCCATATCCTGAAGGGTGAAAGAGCAAATCCTTTGAATAGTGATATAGCTAGAATCTTTTGCCTGCAATTGCACATTGAATTCAGCTGCTTATGCTTCAGTGATGCAGCCCACCACAGGGTGGGCCGTCAGTGATGCAAGGATATACTCGTGACATGCATTGTCAGAGATAAGAGCTCAAAAAGAGACTCACAGGAAAGGCCTGCACAACTGAACCAAACTAAAATGCATTTCTTATGAACAGGAAACCTTGGACTTAGGTTAAAAGCAGGCTGGAGTTTTTCTACCTTGAGAAAATATTCTGAGGGATTTTCTTCTGGGCTCATTCTCACTGAAGTTCACAGGACCAATCCAGTGGGCAGGTAAACCTGTGCTCCTCCAAAAACAAAGAAAAAGCCAGTTGTTTTACAGTCACTTCACCTAAGAATTGGGTGCAGAAAATGAAGGACAAGACACACAGAGACCTCACCTTGTCCTGATGCACATCTTACAACAGGCTCATAATCATTATTTCCAGCTGAATTTCCATTCTCAACTAGGAAAAGAATGAATTCCAATACCAGACCAAAATAAATGATCAAAAGTTCTCAATTCTTGATGACCAAGGAAGAACCAAACTTTCCTCACAATCAAGGGAAACCAAACTAGTCAAAAAGAAATCCATTTAAAGCAAAGTACAGAACATTGCCTGTGTTTATATTCATCACTGGGCAAATATCCATTCTTGGAAAAAGGAGAGCAGTTGTCCCAGTGCCAGAGACAAACCTCAAAACATAGACGACCTTACAAAGAAATAATATTTAAGCAGTAGCTGTTGGTATCTGTAACCACAAGAACACAAAAACTTATTCCACAAACCACTCTGATTAATGTAATACCATGAACAGGTTTATCCATTTGGTCAGGCAGGAATAATCTGTTACTGATCTGACACCACGTGGACATACGAGCACATATATGTCCCTCTCACATCTGCAAATGTGTAACAGGCTACTAGAAAACCCCAGAGAATGCTGAGGTTTTGTCTCACTGACAGTGATGCATCCAAGAAAGAGTAACAAAACCACACGCATGGAGGAAAAGTTGGGGAGGATTCCCATACATTTCCATAATCCATTTAAGAAATCCCATGGAAAGTTTGTGCAGTTGCGCAAGCCCATTAAAATAGCTCATAATAAATTTACTTATTCTCAGGAGACCAAAGACATCTTTTTTCCCCCTTTTCATTTACTGGAAACATCTCCAGTTAAATGTCTCTGAGGCTATGCTTAGTTCCTGCAAAGACCTGACCTTACAACTCTGGTCAACTTATTAAAGCTTGTATATACATCTATTTATTACTTTTTTTTACCTCTTAAATTTGTCTCTTTTGCTGAATAGCCCTTAACTAGATATCACTACAAACCAGGGATCCTTATATTCCACACATATTAGCTGGAATATGGTGAGCTGATAATGCTCCTGTAATGTGAATCATGCAGATAATCCTGCAAAGATTTGGAAGGTGGAAATCTTTTTTGCTTTAAGGTAAAAGCCTAGCTGACAAGCCTTTACCTAACACTTTGATGTTCAGTTTATAGAGCTTAATTTATATACAGAAAAATCCTGGTTTTTAAGTCAACCATCCAGTCTTCTTTGTCTGGGGGGCAAGTGGGGACAATGTAAGTTTGATTTCTTGTATAGGTTAGATTTCTTGTTTATGTTATCATGTGTTTGTGGTGGTTTATCCTGGCTGGATGCCAGAAACCTACTAAAGCCACTCTATCACTCCCTTCTGCAATTGGACAGGGGAGGGAAAGAACAATGAAAGGTTCAGGAGTCGAGATAAGGACATGGAGAGATCACTCTCCAAATATTGTTTCAGCAAAACAGACTTGACTTAACCAAGGAAATTTATGAATTTATTATCAATCAAAATCAGAGCAAGATAATGAGAAGCAAAACAAATATCTAATGTCAATACCTTCCCCAAACCCTCTCTTCTTCCCATCTCTACCTTCACAGGGAGATGGGAATGGGGCTTATGGTCAGTTCACCACACACTGTTCCTACCACTGCTCAGGGAGAGGAATCCTTCCCCTGCTCCAGTAAGGAGTCCCTCCCACATGGGACAGTTTTCAATTAAATTTTTCAGCCTGAGCCTTTCCCACAGGCTACAGTTCTTCATTAACTGCTCCAGAGAGGGTCACAAATCCTGCCAGAAAAGCTGATCTAGCGTGGGCTCCTCTCTCCACATATCCACAAGCCCCTGTCAGGACCCTGGTCCAGCCTGGGCTTCCCACAGGGTCACAGCCTCCTCTCAGGCATCCATCTGCTTCAGCGTGGGGCTTGGCCACAGCTGAGGATGTATCTCTGCACCCTCCATGTACCTCCATGTTCTAAGTGGGGACAGCTGCTTCACCACAGTCTTCACCAGTTTTTTCCTTCTTAAAGACGTTATCACAGAGTCATATACTGCCATCTCTGATTGACTCATACTTGGCCCACAGTGGTGGGTCTGTTTTGCAGCCATCTGGCATTGGGTCTGACAAATATGGGAGAAGCTTCCAGCAGCTTCTTACAGCAACTACCCCTACAGCTGTCTCCCCTCCCCTCCTCTCTACTAAAACCTGGCACTGAAAACCAAATACACCATTTCATTTCCACAGTGAATTAGATAAAATAGAAAGAATAACATAAACTATGAAATGGGGTTAAAAACAACAAAGACATTTTACCAGACAAAAATAATGTTTTGCAAATTGTTGGGCCCATCTGCTGCTCTTCACGATCATGGATTTAACTGCACCATGAAAGACTGGATCAGCAAAAAGTAGGATTGGTTCACTGAACTGCTGAATATGATACAATTTTCATAGTTGCATAGAGGCACTGACCAGAATAGGTGAAGTGACTTGATAGGTAACTCATATATAAATGTCTAATCCACAGCCTGGATCTTTGGCCAGCCATCTGTGGAAATACTGTCTTCACCAAATTTGTTGATCTTTTTTATATGAGTATATGGGCTCATAAAGACAGACAGAAAACAATGACTGATGGATGTTCGCCATCCCGACAATGCAGAGGCATAACTTTTCTGAAAGAATATTTCCTAACTAAGGATTCAGCCCTCTGCTGCCCATTACTCTAATACCTAGGATGTTGTCCTGCAGTGAGCCAGACCCACCATCTGAATGTTCATGTTTCCAAATGGCTCATGTCACTGAACACTTCCTACAAATTCCGTGTACTTCTACAAATGCCACGTACCTCATAGCAAAACCACTTCCCCTGACCTATTGTTCTGACAGGTGGGAAGGTTGGGGAGGTTCCACAGTTTGTACCTGTAAGAGTACAAACAGATACTCTTTGGAGTAGAATCCTCTCCAGTTATCAAATCCCAATCCCTTAAGTATTTCCCAGAATCACTGTTCTGAAAACTAGCCTAAACTCCCAGAACACAAAACCTTTTGCTAGAAACAGCTCTGCATTGATGCAGAGCCAGACTTTTTCTGCTTCTTTCATATTAATCCACGATTTCATTATATAAAGTTACAAAAAATTAAATACATCCAATTACAAAATTTCAAAATCTATTCAGAAATAGGAAGGGAGCACGCTCACAACCAGCACAGTCCTTAATGCAGTTTCATAAAGCCCATAGCAATTAAGTTGCAAAGTGCTGTAATTTACATGAACAAACAAAAACAGGAGTGGGTGTAGGAGTCTTTGCTTCATAAACAAAATAAATGTCACAGACAGCTCTAATACAAGTCTGTACAACAAGAAACAGCAGGGATGGCATTGCTCAGTGATGCTGGCTACTGCCTGCAGACATTCAGGTTCTTTTCAGGCGGGCCAGAATTGGTGAAAGTGAGGCTGGAAAAGCATGGGCGGTTTCTATCAGAGGTTCCCATAACAAGGACAGCAGTTAGACTATGCCCAAATCTAGTGCCTGGCCCCAGAAAGGGCATCAAAGGAACAAGATGCAACTTGGGAACATCACCTCACATTTTAAGTGACAGCCTGTGACTACATCCCTGAAACATCAACAGGAATGTCAAAAAATCTCTGCATTTTCACTTTTTACTGGGCAAAAAATCAGTACAAGGAAGGGGTTTTTAAAGGAGACCAGCTCTCTGCTCTCCTTCCCATCATGGTAAGAGGTGTCTGGGCCCCATAAGAAGAGGGAAGCAGAAATCTCTCTCTGAAGCTTTCTTAGCGGAACAACTGTCCTTAACATCATTGGAAAAAGCTACTTGGCACCCTCATCAAATATCTCATCAACAGCTCAGTTAGTGTTGTGGATGCTCAAGACAGTGGGACCAGTTACCCCCAAAACTCCCTTACAGCCTTTGGGCCATGCTGTCCAATTCTGAAAGTGTAGGGTAGGGTTTAGCCCAAGTTTTCCTAGGAACAACTGGTCCTTCAGGTGCTAGGGAGAACATGCTAGTCATCCAGACAGTCTTTCTGCTAACTGCCTGACAGGTAGGGGCTCTGGGGCTCCCAGCTTTCTTCAGACAGGCTGCTGGAAACTAGGAGAAAGTGACTCAAAAGTGAATTCATAAGCTGCAAGAGAAATGTGTCATTTCCCCTTTCCATAGGTGTGAAAAATACATGAAAATGTCACAATATCTCTATAGGAGAGAAATTGCAACTTTAACCAGCTTACCTCTGAAATTTGTCAGCATTCTGGTACACTTGATGCCACTTCAGACAAAACAAGCATAGCTCATCTTCCCATCTGTGCACACAAGCTGCAATAGCCAAGGCTGTAGAGAGGAATTACATAATGGTTCAGCCTCCTGTCTCTGATCACTTCACCCTTCCCTCATTAAAGTTGGGAAGAGAAAGTACATTATCATCAGCTGCAAGGAAGGCTTTTACTGGTAAAATAGTGTGACTAATGGTGTTTAAAAATAGTAAATGGCCTTTAGAAGCATTAAATTCCCCAGCAATTTCACAGCTTAAAAATTGTAGGAAAATCACTTTTGCTAAAGATCTGTAAATGTCACATCAGCATTTCATAAAAATGTTTTCCAGCTGTTTTCCTACATTTTAAGTAACATTATGTAGTGAAAGGCCTGAAGCACTTCCAGATGTCATTCTTTCCTAGAAGAATCAAAATATTTCAGGAAAATGGTTTCATTATTTCTAAGTCCTGTATAATTTCTTAACAGTGTTCAAAAACATGCATTGTGAGAGATGAGCACCAGAAGACATCCCTGAAGAGCTTCCCTGTTTTGCTTGAGCCACCTGTTTCACACCAGAATTCTCTACTGCTGCATGAGCCCTTCTGAGCAGAGGCAAAAGCATGGTGGTATTGTCCACAAAATTGGATTTGTTACGTGGTGTGCAACAAGCCCCTAGTTGCACATTGACAGAGGCATTGATCACTTTTTTTTCAGATTTGTGCTGTGTGCACGGAGGTTTTCCACAAAAAAAAAAAAAAAAAAAAAAAGCACATTGGTAGGATCCTCTGCAGCATTATTTATACTCGAAGTGTACAGCCCACTCATTTATGACTGGTTAGTAGCTTCCATTTAAACAAGGTAATCCTAACTTCTACACAAGCCCAAGGGAAGGCACGTGTCATTCTGACTTTTAGGCATGACTTTCAGCGTTACAATACAGACAGTTCCTCTAAGGGATACATGGTCCTTGAGTCATTTGCGAAGCTTATTCAGTGACATTCATAGACATACAACAGCTTCACTCATTGCACTCTTATAGCTTGGTTCTTTAGTCAGATATCCTTGACTAAAGAATGCTGTTTGTTCCACTGATTAAGAGTCCTTTCTTGCTGATATAGGAAAGTCTTAATTAGCCAACCTAAAGTATTTAAAGAACATCCCAATTCAAGATAATTTCGACATATTCCTCATTCTGCAACAGTGGTACTGAGAAAAACTGTCACTTTTCACACCCAGAAATTGGTCCTGCTGCTTCAGTCTAGAATAGAAAAGGGCTCTACTGTAAATTACAGACAGTCTTTAAGGCAAAATCAAGAAAATACAAGCGATTTTGACAAGATGTTTGAAGCTCTGTGATTAATTTTGCTGCTGCACTGTACAGAGAGATTGGATGTATACTTGATTATAGTACTTCTGCTTGCATCCAGAGCCAGAAATATCTATGACTCATGCATGGTAATCTACACCTCCTGTGATCATTATATTCTACCAAAATCCTTTCTGCTGGGGAAAAGTTCCCTTTCTAGCTTTCACAGATGCAAAGAAATGTGAGTGCCCCGTTCAGCCTTTCTGGGCTTGAAAGAGAGATGGAAACCTTCGCCACGGTTTTCACAGGTTCTGTAACCATTTTTAGGCTTCTCACCACCATGAGCAGTGCTGATCCCACAGCGAGAGTGTGGCCAGGATTTGAGCACTGGACCCACAGCATGATTGGAGGTGACTGGACCATAGATAACACTTGTGACAGCATGGCTAAAAAGCCCTAAATGCACACATACACACTCATTCAGTCTCCTAAAAGATAATAGTGGGAGTCACCTATATGTGTCACTTACATCCTCTTCTGGAGGAAACTCTGAATAAGGAAAGCACAAACCTGTTGTTTTTTTTTTTAACTCCCCTGCCTCAGCTTTGAGGAAGGCATATCTGGTGTCCTAAATTGCAAAAGCCAGAAACAACCAAGTTCTTCCATCCTTGCCTTGCCGGTGCAGTTGTTAATCTGTGTGGCTCAAGACAAACTTGCCTTTACAGAGCCATCATTGCATTCTCAACCAAACCAGAGACGAACCAGATGTGTGCCTTGTGCTCCCCACTCAGGTAGCAGCAAGCTTCACCCATCAACACCTCCACATAACTTCTCAGAGAAATAATTGGGTCCTGTCTGACATTAGGAGGCACAAATACGGTCTCCAGCACTGCCATCTGCTGAGTTAAAAGTACCATGACAGCACATGCCAACCTAGCTCAGCCTCAACCAACACCGAAGTGCCAGTGGGTCTTATAAATCCTTTGAATTCTTCTCTTCCCCTGTGCACTGGAAGGAAGTTATTGCAAAAATGTAATGCTCAGAAGTGCTAGAATATATAAAAATAATTCAGAAATAAAACAGAGATTTAGAACATACTACAAACCCCTCTGCTCATGGTCTGACATATCTGGCAGAAAACACAACTATGAAATTATAGTTGCACTGGACATGGCAACAAACGATGACTAAAACAAATATTTGCGACTTTTATCTTTAAAACACTTCATAGGTGTTAAAACAGTCAGAAAAGTAAATCTTCTGGGCAGGTCTGTATTTCCTTACTGTATAGTCAGTGCAAATTCTCTGAGACAAAACCCTGAGCTTCTCCCTGATAGCAGTTTGGCTCCTCATAAGAGATAGAACTCCTGTAGACTTAAGCATTAGATGGATATTGCTGTAGGATTTTATTTTATATTTGCATAGATTGAGTAAATTTTCATATCCACTACATTGCCTAGTTAGTTTTACTGAGGTATTTGTATTGGAGCCTGTTTCTCCCTCCTGCAAGATTTCACACATTTTCTGAGTGTAGCAGCTCAAAAAATGCCCCACAGCATCTTCTATATAAACAAGTCAGCTGTGCTCACACTTGATACCTATGTACCTTCCTTCCTCAGCATGGATTACAACTTTTTTAACCCAGTCTTACTAGGCTTGTGAAGATTTAGAGCCCTCAAAGGACTGAGTAACCAATTCCAAATATGACTTTGGCACTTCTCTACTTTCAAGTAGTTACCTACTTGTTAGCAAGCATCCTCTTTATGGAAATCTTTCTGTGGCTCAAATATCACAAGAGGCTACTAAACCCTTCATAGTCTTTAAAAGCATGGTTACATGTGAATGTACCATGTACATGAACATGAAGAGTTCATACAGTCTAGCCCTCCTGCTGTTCTGGTCAATTTGAGTTGTTTAATTTGAGTTATTAAAGTTGCTTTGCATTTAACCAGAGGACTTGGGATCGGGCAATGTCACATTTCAATTATTAGTACCACATGCTGTTTTCACTGGAATTTTTAAATGTCTCACATTTATTTGGGCTGAAATCTTCTGACACATTTAATTCCCAAGGTGGTCTGAGATAAGAAATCTGCTCACAGCTGCTTCTAAATTTTGCTTCCATACAAGCTATATCACTTCTTAGCATGTTTCAAGTGCAAACTGGTAACTCAACAGCTAAACCTTTTACCGCTCACTTTTTAGTTCTCCTGTATCTTTTCAACTAATCTGAGACCACTAACAGGACTATAAAAAGGAAATTTACAAAACTAATATACTTCTCACAGTGTGCAATTGACTGAATAGAAAGTTTGCTAAGCTGCAGCTATTCATACACTGCCTGACTTCAGTAATGACACCACAATAAGAAAACACTGAGGTCTGAGTTGCTCCTTCACCTCCATCTTGCTTTGGCTGTGGATTCTGTGTTCCATAGTATACACTGGAAGGTTTGTAAGAGCTCACAAGGGAAAAGATGGGGACTTAGGACTCCATGGATATGAGGGTATGAGCTAGGGCTCCTCAGCTATGAATGCTTAAGCTTCACCAGCTAAGGAAGGACAGCTTTTAAAAATTCCTGTTAGGGAACTTTTATCCAGAACACTTCCTTGAACTACTTTGTTAAATCCTGAGTTAAAAAATCTGGAAATGAATCATTAGATGAGAAAGACTTTGATTATAGCAACACATTTATAATGTTCTTATTCACTGCCTCAAATTTGACTCCAGAAATCTTCAGAAAGGAGATAAAGAGAAGGTTTTGCAGTCCAGATACTGCTGGGTTAAATAAAAATTCTCTTCTAATGCCTTTGAAATAGAAACTGTGTCTTCACACATAATAAATGTCCAATGAAGAACAAATGCACAAGAAAATTTTTCATTTTCCCTCTCCAGTGTACTTTCAGATAAAAGAAAATCAATAGTTGCTGTGAGATCCACATCAGAAAGATCAGCTTATTTATGTATGAGCACAGCTCCCTGACCCCCTGAAGATGTCTGTGCCATTCCTGGGAACAGGTCAGAATGGCCTGAGTGCAAAAAAAATTCAAGGACAGAGTACTCAGCAGTGACATAGACTTTAATCTCTGATAAACTGATGATTTGTCAAATCAAGGGACAGTTTTGTACTTTGCTATGGTTGCACAACCTGTTTTTTAACTTCCTTTCTATGCAGCAAAACTCAAAGAATGCTTCCTTTTCCCCCTCCCTAGCTTTCTTTATTCTGCAAAATGCATTTTTCTGCTTAGAGAGGTGTTTCTCCTTACAACAGAATGGGATTATCTTCCTTAGGAGAAATGTTTTAATATATTCATAGACCAAGCAACGGACTATGTACTTCTGTTTACCAAGGTACTTTAAATTGTTGAAGTATATATATCTGTATTTCTGTCCCATACTGAAGTCCCAAAGCAGAGAAGCCAGAACTTTCCAGCAGACTTTAGGCTGCTTGAGACCTACAAGGCACTCGTTGACATGTGGATCCACACCTGTAGTTTCTCCAAGGACAGGCCATGGAGAAACTCACCAGCAGGCTGAGCCTGGGAATCAGAAGAGGACCTGGTGTGTCAGACTTTAAGAAGGTAATCTGATCTTCACAAGACTAGACTAAATTGTAGAGGTAAGGAACTGGGACACACTTTGCTCAAGTGAACAGGAGAGCTAGAGATGCAAATACTGGTTGCATACTGTGTACCACACTAGAACCATCCTTTCTCAAAGATTCGACTGATAAAAAAAATATTTTCTATTGTAGATTTAGACTTTCATCTTTACTCATTTTATTGCTGCAAGCCTTGACAATTTCCAGCAACTCTTCCTTGGCATATTTCTGGATTAGAAGAAAAAGTCAATTCCCTCAAAAATCTATTTTCAGATTCAAACTTATAATGAATTCAAGCTCAACTCCATCTCTTATCCACACCTACCAAATGCTGTCTAAGATACTTGGCACACAAACACAGGAGACTGAACTGGAGGAAGACTAAGAAATCTCTTCCAGACTGTCAAAATTTTATTTTCTGAAAGAAAACACTTTCCTTTTTACAAAGAAATCCTTCATGACAGAGCATGAACAGAGATACCTGGACAGGGCTTTGAACAGAGTACACTGAGCCATTAGTAACTTGTAATTATTTTCTTCCTTTAGTTTCCAGTGTTGTCTCCCTGAACAAATGGTACACATTGTGAAGATGCTCTCTTCATTACCATTTTAACTGTGTTGATTCTGACAATATTTTTTACATTTTATTTGGAAATTAATGGGATACATCTCTCAAACTGTCAAGCTATGAGCATAAGCACTGACAGAAGGTTTGCTGCAACATAAATTAGATTGCATAAGAAGTAATCAAAGTTTAAGTATCAGATAGTACTGAGAGACACACATCAGCATTAAAGCACACTAAATGCTTTGGTACCTACTGTAATAAGCAACAGACAGTAAGATTATGTATACTATGGTACTCTAATTTGCCAAAATCTTCCCTGACTGTCCATGAAATGTTGTAGCCTCCAGTTTATAGCAAATCTCATCTGAAAGGAGTCAGCTGAGACTACTGAGTTTCAGAAAACAACCTGTGGACAAGCAGACAAAACACCATTCTTCCATTCCCTTTTCTGTAGGAATCAAAATGTTCTATTTGAGGTGGTACAGAATTTTTTCAAAATGCTTCTTAACAGAGAAATCACAAAACAAAAGTAGTATTTCTTACCAAGCACACAGAAAATTGATTTAGAAAATTGCATATTGTTCACACTGTTCCTGCATAAAATTTGATCTGCTGGAGTGCCACGAAAGTTCTCCTTCATATGTTCTCTGCCAAGTACCAGACTCCAGAACTTGAACTGAATGAGAATGGACAACTTTACACATGTTCTAACTTCCCTTTAACCCCTAAAATCCTGGAGGCTCTGAATAAAACATTACCAAAATAATTCACAATTAATTCCCTGCAGAAAACTCCGGATTACCCCTTAAGATTCCTTGTACAAACTCTTCATGTCCTTTTGTATGTAATACATGATGAAAGAGCAGGTATTCACAGGTGCTGTCTTCTCTCAACTACATCTAACAGATAAAATGTTTCAAAAAAAGGTGAGAGAGAAATGTACATCTTGGGGTCAGGAAGAACCACTTGCTAGCAGTGATCTTTGTTCTTGGCTGTAAAGGGGTTGAGCCAGGAGGGACAGGGTTTGCTAATAAAGGCAGGAATTGTTTCACCAATGCAAGGTCACTCAACAATCTAGATGTGGAAACAGGGACCACATAACTGAGCGCAATGCCTCTGTCACAGCACGGCACCTCTGCCCACTTGAGGGGGCACTCCAGAGAAAACTTATTATTCTGTTCCTCTGCTAATGATGGTGAAAAGCTTTCACAGAGCTTCCTGAAGACAATGCTTCACTTGCAGAGGAGGAGGTTTGATGCCAGTTGGCAGGAGACAGCCTAGAAATCTCAACAGAAAGGGGCATGCACCTCTCCTGTTCAACTTACCCTGGCTCACCATGGCATCTCAACACCACTGAAATTCTCCTTTGGGAATCACCACAGTGTGATGAGAAATCTCATCATCTTTGTGATGAGAAATGAGAAGAGTCTTGGTGAGGCTGGAAGCACTCTAAGAAAGCAAACCTGGATATGAAAAGCAAATGAATGAAAATATAACAGGTTGTGTGTTCCCAAGAAGACAGCATGGAAGAGGCGGCTGGGAAAGAAGGCAGCACCTTCCCAATCTGCACAAACACATGGCAAAAGGCAGACCCATCCAAAACATAAAATTCAGTGAAGAACTAAAAAACAAATCATTGCCGGTGATGAAGGTTGGGGAATCTCATCAAATCCTGATTCAATTCCCAATTAGGGAGACCAATTGCAGATGAATGGACAACTGCATCAACTACCCAAAGGATAAGTACTACAGAGCAAGTCCCATGGGATCAGTTAAACAAACACAAGTGCAGGAATGAACAGTGGATCCCAGAGAAGGATAAACACAACCCAAAACAGTCATCAGCCTGCAGCTGGTTGTAAAAGCTCCTTTTTCTGCCCATAAACACAATGGTCCCCATAAACTGTGAAGAAAAGACGAGCTTATAATTTTTTTTTGCTTTAAAAACATTCATAATTCGACTTTGATACTTAACTCCCTTCTTTTGAAATTTGTGAGAGTGTGTCTGTGTGTGTGTGTGCACACGCGCACGCATGTGTGTTTGTAGGCTGGTGGTTTCTTTTTTCCTGTTTCCAGTCCACAGTTTATTTTTAGACTTAACCTTTTGTTCTGAATCAGAAGGGAATAATAAAATAAAGCAGTGAAAATTCCCACAAGGCAAAAAAAGAAAAAAGAAGAATAAATGTGTTACAGAACACCAGCTTTTAAGGTAGACACAGAGTGACCTCACCCTTCCTCAAGCCCCTAGGAGATCATCCCCATAACTTTTCCTGTGGCATTATTTTAGCTCACTCTCCCTCCCCACAGACTGCTGTAGCCCTGACCTTCAGAAGCTTTCCTTCCTGACCACATTACACAGTGTTTCTATCTGTCGCTGTATTCATCGCAGGTTGTTGCAATGTGCAAAATCCCCATAGCAGGCAGGCCAGCTCAAATTTCCCCATCTAAAATTAGTTGCAAGGATGGGTAAAGAGCAGAACAGCAAGTTAGAAAATCTAATTACTTAGAAAACACTGTAGTCTCAAAACATCCTTTAGTGACATAGGGAGAGGGGGAAATGTTTCACTGAAATAACTCCAAATAAAAAAATCTGCTTTACACAAAACCCACACAAGCACTTCTGTGTACAATTGATGTAACTGCTGACAAGTTAAGCTGTTTATGTTACCCAAGGGGAAAAAAAAAAAAAAAAAAAAACAAAAAACAACAGAGAGCAGGTTTTCACTTGCAACTGGAGTTTAGCTTGTTTCCAGGAAAATATCATGGACACCAACAACTTTCTTATTTTTGCTTCATTAGTTTCTCATTCCAAAAAACATTATTCACAAGAGATTGATTCCTTCATTTTCAATGCAGCAGACAGAAATTTTGCAGGACAACACATGCTGGCATTAGAAAGCCAGACTATGGATTGTTTCAAAATCTGAATACACAAAACTACTCTAAATCACAATCTGCTTTGGCCTTCCAAGCTCTCCTCAGGCTCAGAAACTGAGGCATCAAGAGCCACTTATTGCCATGTGGTTCAGAGATTTCATTGGCTCTGGAGCACTTACGCAGCATGGCTTGAAAGAAGCAGCTGGCTAGAGACGGACACAAGCACACACTGCACATGGATTGTGACTGTTCAAGTCCTTTCACTTGCAAGAGCAGCGACTCTCATTCTCAGTTGTTTCACAAAGGCATTGCCCGGATGACAAACACAGTGAGCTTATTTGCTGCTTTGCACTTGCTGACTAAAAAGCCTTTACAAGTACAAGGATTTGGCATGACTCCGACAGTGGTTGCTAAGCTGCGCATTCTTCCTCAAACTCCGCAGCTGGGAAACAGCTGCCTGAGCAGAGCACACTGACCCAATGGTCTCCCTCCTCTCCAAAAGATCTCCCACAGTCCTCACAGGCAATGGACACGTGGGAGGATACCTGCTCAAGGGCTCTTCCCAGGAAATTATGTATTGCAGGCCATAATGCACTCCTGAAGGTGCAAAAACCTGACAGGAAGTAGTACCTGTGTCGTGCTAGTGAGCATCCTCAGATGCCAGCTTTCTCTGTTCTGCTACTGGAACAGAAAAACCATGAACTAAGTAATTCTCTAACAGAGAAAACAATCTGCCAGAGAAAACAGACTGAAATGAAGCATTTGCAAACACTTTCTCCAGACATGTTCCCAACTACTTTCAGTTGCTTCCTGAGATAAAACAGTCCCACAAGGTCCCCAGAAATGTGTGTGTCTTTGTCCCTGGTCCTTCTAAGTTTATCCAGTTTCCTGTATCATCTGCCCACTGAAACTCTTGGCACAAACATATGGAGCCCTTACTGCCCATCGGCTGGGAGAGTTCTGTTTTAAGGCAATAAAACCTGAATTTAGCAAATACTTTTTTCTCCTCACATATAATCAAGCAAGCTGAGCATATGGATAAGGCACTTCAAGAATGTTACAGCCACAGCCAGGAGATGGCATTTGTTTCGACTCTGTGCAAAGTTCTGTCAACAGAGAGACAAAAGATTTTGAAAGAGAGCCAAATGATCATTAGAAATCTTCATGCTTGTGGGGTGTTTCTCTCATGGCACAACCTGATAACTCCTTCACAGTTTTCAGACACCAGAAAGACTCCAGCTCCAGGCATCAATTAAGCTTCTGAAGAATTTTCCAGTGCTTTGCAGAAATTTGATGCATATCATCCATCAGCAGCTGGGTTTTACCTGCAACAGAAGTAAGTTCAAAGACCCCTCTAACTTTTCACTCAGATGGTTTATGTGAACTCCAGAAAGTTTTGGCAAGTATCTATATTTTTACCATATGTACATAATGGCTGAAAGGACTTATTTTGTTTCAAAACAGCTTTCCCACTGCTTTTTTTCCCAAGTCAGATAAGCCATGGCATGATCAAAAATATAAGAATCTTTCTCTACTGGTGAACTCCTATTCTATGAGTCTCTTGTGCATGCACAGGTTTTGCACTTTGTTTGGCTTTCCTCCTATGGTTTCAATGATTCCCAGTGTCCATTTGATTAAAGCACAGAAGAGGTTAGAAACTGTCCCTTTACTTTTTTTTTCCCTCACTATTAGATGGTGCATTTTTGAAAGAGCTTCATAATCCTCTTCTCCCAGTTCACGGATCTCATTTGCGGGTGCATGTACCACAGCAGCTTTTCTTTGTAATATCTTTTCACCTCTGCCTCATTTTCCCTTTTCTTTGTGTCACAACAATGCACAGGGCCTGGTCTATACTGCCATCTAAGAAGAGCAAACAGGTCATTCTGAATCACATACCTGATAATTCAAACCAACACCAGAGCACGAGGGAGATGCAGAGGCGTGCCCAGCCAAGTGCAATTCTGTTTCCAGGATGTCACAGGGCCATGTCATAGGCAGAGTAAACTGACTGGCATTACAGAAGGGCCTAGGCGTAACTGTGGTTCAGCTTATTAATCCTCAGAGGTTTGGGAGTTTCAAAAGAGGAGATGCTGTCATGAAAATGCTGTTACTGTGAATTCATCTTATCAGCATCACGAACCATTCAACACCTTTAGGGAAAGCCAGCTCTGCAGTGAAAGAACACAAAAAATTACCTAGAAACCCACATATTGAGCTATGGTTTTAGGGGAGGGTTGGAGATCTTGATATGTCTGTATGTGTACACTGGTCTTTTAAAGAGTATACAGAGGACAGGAAAGATCTGTGGTGCTCTCACAGCTCTTTTTCATTAACCTGAAAGAAAATTACTTTGTTACTATGAGACCAACACTGCTGAAAACTGAACAGAAAATTACAAAATCAGTGGTAATAGCTTTGGAGAGGGTGGAATTCACAGCTTTACTTTTTAGGACTTCAGAAGCCTTTATGATCTGAAGACAAAGTTACTATTTTTCTATTATATCAGCAGAGAAATAATCACAAGGTGTTGAACACGAAATGCATCCCCAGGCCAAAAGCCTTCCAAGGTGGCAATAATTACTTTTTCCTGTCTGCAAGGCCTTTACTGTAATGAAGCCTTCACTCTATTCTTCACTCTATTAGTCAGACTCAAAATGATAACTTTCTGCTATTACTACTGATGATTGCACTAGGCTTTTGGCAATGTTCTGAACAATGAGAAAAGTTTAACATCCAATAACTGGGGCAAGAATGGTACAGGAAGGTTCCACACAACCTCAGGACCTATTGAGTCCTGAGCAGAAACTGCTGGAGGCAGCCAGGAGAGCAAGAAGAACTGAAGCAGTCGAGGGCAGATAGGATAAGCAGTCGTGATGGCCAAAGGTGAATGTAGAAAACTACTCTGGAGGCAGCTCTGCAATCAGGTAGCCAAGGTATTTCTCCCACGCATTTGTTTGCTTGTATACTGGGAGAGAATTAGCTACGCAAACTGAAGCTTGCACAAGCATGGATCATTTTTTCTATCTGCTAGAATAGTTTGGCACCCATGAAACATCACCACAACCAGGGATAAATATCCATACCACTGTGCATCTATCATCAATTCTCCTCTGCTGAAGCTACTGACTTTGATTTGAAAATTAAGAAACATGACCTGACTGACTGTTTTTATGTTGCTGCTTCTTTTATTTATATTTATTATTATTTTTAAATCAGTTACAAGGAGATGTAAATTCTTCTCATTTCTCCAGTTCAGCCAAAAATTAAAATACAGATATCTGTGTGCACTTCCCAAAAAGCAGCATTCTGTCAGTTCTCCCATTATCCCTGAATGACTTTTCATTCCTCACCTAACTTCCTTCACAAAACTTTTGTCTTCACTCTTCTGCCACTCATAGCAGAGAGTTGAAAGCTCCTCTGTTCCTTTTTGCCTAGAGCTTTAAAGGACAGTGAAGGCCCTATGTGGCCACCTCTCCCTCTGCTTTTCTTCCCAGCATGTTCTCAGGCAAATCTATATTTATCTGACCTGATTACATGTCCAGACTCTGCTGCTGACTGGGAACCTCTCTAGAGACAATCAGGTCACCAATAGCCAGAGCCATGAGACCTGGGGAGTCACAGGCCTGCAAACACTCCGTCTGTATTTGGCAAATTCACAGAGAGTCTTCTAATCAACAGAGCTTACAGGCACATGGATGAACTGCAGGCACAAAGAACAGGTCACAGTCATGTTTGTGAAGGAAATATGTGCTTTACTAATTTATTTGTGTTCTTGGGATGGCCTGGTAAACATGCCAACTTGAAACAGTTCAGATGGCTTTCAACACAGCCCTCAAGAGATACAACTCTACTATGGGATGGCAGGCTAAAGCCCTCATATAAATGGTTAAAAGAGAAAAGATAAAGAACATGAGAAAGTGGGGGTTTATTTCAGCAGAGGAAAATCTCAAGAGAGCTGCATATCAGTGACCTTTGCTGTTCCACACAGTCTCAAATAAGCTTGTAAAAGGTCAGAAGAGAAGCAGGGGGGCCAGAAACTTCACTAGCCTAATCACAGTTATCCAGACAGGAGCTGACTTTGCATATGTATCTGGTAATATCAAGTGACTAGACAATAAAAGAGCAGATTAAATTCTATGTGGATAAGCACAAAATTATGTATAAGCGTGGGAAAAATACTGCCATCAATTTAATAGATAAAATGATGCTCTCTGAGATAATAAGAACCCCTCAGGAATTGTATCTTAGTTGATGATACACCAAAAACACCAGTTCTGTACTATAGACCTGTAGTTAGGTAAATATGTAACTACATAACTCTAGACCAGATATAAACTACAACTTGCTTCCCTGATCTGTTAACTGTCATCACTGAATTTATTCCTTATGCACCAGCACAGCACAGCATCTTGGAAACAGCAGTACAGGATATGAAGGAAGTGGAATTAATACCTGAAGGAATGAGGCATTTCCAGGTTAAACAACTCTTGGTGACACTGTGGTCACTCTTTGCAGCATGTTTTCCTAGGCCATATGCAAACCTATCTAATTATAGATTATAAAGCCTAGCATGCTGGAATAGTAGCACCTTACAAAATCAATAATGTCAAAAGGTGGACATAATTAAAAACAATACAATTATAATCCTGCCAAGAGCTGGCTCTGGCACACCGTAGGAAACAAACCAGAACAGAGCTGTTCCAGTGGGTTCATCAACATCCTCGCTAAGCTACAACCAATTTCTAAATTTTGCTACTGCTCCAAGTAAGTAATGCTATTTTCCTCTTACCTACACTTTCCTCTAAAGAAAAAAAACCTCATTCCCATATAACCTCAAAATGCACAGGTCCCATGTCTTACAAGTAACTTCTGTGTCCGATCACAAACCAAACTGTCTTCCCCCTTGCTATGCACTCCATTTTCACTAGAAGTTTCAAAGTTCTACAGTTAGATTGTTTCAGTTTGTGCCAGATACAGGTTTAAAGCAGAAGTGGATGCTGTGAGCAGTTGAGGTCCTAAGGCGTCTCTCTGTCTCTTATTTCCATTTTCAGTGCACTTTAAGCTGCCTTGTGTTAGTAGTGATGGACCAATCACAGCATATATTATCATAGCATGAGACAGGCAGAAATCTTGACTTCTAGCTGAACTAGGAAAATTACCTTTTCTCCCTCTTAGAGTTTCTGCTTTCCCAAGGTGTGAAGGAAGCATATTCAAGTAGATCTTGTGAGTGTGATGGCAAATCAAATTCAGTTATCAGAAAGAAGAATCAGAAGCCTGAAATGGCCAATGTTCTTAAGCACCTTTCAGAATTATCAGTGAAATGCATGGCTCTTTGCCCTCATCCATAAAGTGCCCTGCACACACAGTGTGCAGTGAATCTGAGATTGCTGCATTAGGATCCTTGTCAGGAAGGGGAGAATAGTTTCTTGGTTTTGCTAAATGAAATTCTTCCTTGTTGACATGCCTATCAAGATTTCCAAGTAGCTTTCTCTCCACCTGCCCTTGCACAGCTCCAGGAGAACCATCCCAGGCAGCCCTCTCCAACTTCTTGATCTCAGGAATCTCACACATGCAGATCAGAGCTGCTGGTGACTAACCAAAATGTTTGCAAGAGGGATCATACAGTTTGTGCCTCCAACTGCTGGGCTGCTTACCAAGTTTCTCTCTAGGTTACTTTGCTATTAACTCTTCTTTTGAAGAGTGTTCAATCTGTTACCTAATGAGGCAGAGAAGCTGGCAGACAGGCCTTGGGACAGTTCATCAGACACCTCTTCCCAGCCTCTAGCTCAGACCTGATCCTGCAGACCTAATGAGTAACAGCAGCAGATGTGTCTCCATCAGGTGGAAATGGCTGCTTTGGTAGGAAATGTTAATTAACATCTTACAACAGCAACATCAGCAGCATGTGGGGAGGAGGAAGACAAAGGGAAGGTGAAATTTAAAGCCAGCCAGAGCTCAGTGGAGCACTAGTGTCCAAGTCTTTGTCTGCCAGCCTGCAGGCCTTGGAGGGATTTCATTCTGTACCAGCCCAAAGGGACACTGCTTTCTCGTGACAAAGGTTCTGTGGAGAATGTTCCTCCCCAGCTCTCCTCAAGTTTTTTTCTATCCTCACTGGGATGAATGATGGGAAAACAAGTTTCCTGTCTTCCTGGAGATAGAATGAGAGGGTGCTGGCATGCTCCACTGCAGATTGCTGCAGGTTTGGCCACACTGCTCAGCCAAGTCAGACATGAATTATTCTAGTCAAAAGCTGTGTTGGGATTTCAGGTGCTGTAAGTCAAGGATCAATCAAGCAATAACCAAAAAGTGTGAAATACAATATTTCACTTAGAGCCATGCTACATGACTGGACTCAATCTGTAAAATCACAGTGCTATTCAAGGGAACTTGCATCCAGATGTGTTAGAGGGATATTGTTTCCCCATAATATTTATATTTAGTCTATCACAGCAATATTCTTTCTTCCTCCAGCAGAGAGCTGTCAGGAGCTCCACATTGTCCCCCATTTAATCCTCACCGTGACCAAAATTTTTATTAATTTCTCTTGTGAGAGAAAAAGGCTCCAAACAAAATAACTCAAAACTCTTCTTTACTCGCACTACTGAGTACAGTAAACTATGTAAGCAGTGATTGTGTCTGTCCCAAAATATTCTGACGATCAAAAACTGAAATGATTTGTTCTTCCCATCTCTGAGCTTCTTTCTTTGTCTCTTGTCCAGGTGGAAATGAAGACAATGTGAGAATCCCATCCACTCTATTGCAAATTCCATAGAAGAACACTGAATAGAAGACAAGCACTATTCCTAACCAGAGAGAAAGATCTTATCTGTAAATCCATGAGCAGTATGTTTTAAAGTCCAGTACAACTTTTCTTAAACAAAACCAGGTATTTTTATCCATTTCTTACAGCCTGGCAGTAAAATAAAAACGATCTATTCTGATTCTCAGTCCTTCTAAGGTATATAATAGCAATAAATCATAGAAAAATAAGAAGTGCAAGTATCAAAATATGCATTGGTACTTTCCCCTGTACTGAATCACCAGCTTGACTTCCTTAGTCTTGATAGGCTAAAAGGTTTAATTAAAAAAGAACATACTTATCAGACCACTTGCAGAAAACTCATTTTACCATGAATTTTAAGATAGAAACGGTCTCTCCTGGGGCAACTGTAATTCTTTTTTTTTTTTACCTGATGTGTGGAGGCTATCTAAGCAAAGCAAAGGTATAAAAAAGTCAGACTAAAGAAGATATGTAGGAAATGTGCAGTGACATACTCTGCATTAATAAAGCAATAAGACAATGGCTTGCACCCTCAAATAAAGTGAATACACAACAGCTTTGCAGGAAAATAAACCTAGATTAATAAACTTTATTCTGCATTGAATAAGAGGTATTAGAACATATCCCATAGCATTATGCAAAATAGATGTATCTTGTATTTGTAAGGATGGTTTTGCCTTTTCCTTTTTTATTATCCACCCAAATTACATTACTGCAGTTTGACTTTCAGGCTGTGGCCTCCAAAATTAAGTAATGGAATTTAAGTGAGGGATAAAGTCATCGATCAGTTCTGAAGTAGTTTCGCTAATGTACTTTGGGAAATCCTGCCAGCTGGACTGGCTCGTATTGTTAACCAAGGGCAGCCAGAGCAGCCAGCTGCCCTTACAGAGCCTTTATCTTCCCTGTCAGCAGGCGCATGCCTCGCTCTTCACAGTGTGAAGAGGCTGGTCTGGGCTGCCAAAATTCCAAGAAAGCGCCTTGATTTTGTCAAAGGTAAATTTTATGGTAGCCCAGTGAGGTTGTTTGGGACAGGTGGTGCAGCACAGGCACAGAATCACAGAATTGATTAGGTTGGAAAAGACCTCCGAGGTCATCAAGCCAAACCTTTTGACCAATCAAGACTACTTTGACTTAGTACCACGTCCAGTTTTAGCTTAAACACCTCCAGAGACGGTGACTGCACCACCTTTCTGGGCAGCCCCTTCCAATGTCCAATCACCCTTTCTGTGAAGAAACTCTTCCTAATGTCCCATGGAAACATCCACTGGCACAGCTTAAGACTGTGTCCTCCTGTCCTGTCACTTGCTGCCTGGGTGAAGAGGCTGGTCCCCACCTGGCTACAGCCTCTTTTCAGGGTGTTGTAGAGAGTGATAAGGCCAGCCCTAAGCCTCTTTTTCTCCACAACACACACAGCTCCTTCAGATTTTCCTTGTAAGACTTGTGTTTCAGACCCTTCACCAGCCCTGGTCTCACTCCAGAGGGAGGAGCCTTGTGAGGAAACAATCCTGTTCCAGCATTGAGGGGAAAGTCTGAAACCACAGGTTTCCCCAGGACCAAATACAAGAATTCCTGTATAAAAATATGCCTAGACCAGAAGTCTTAAATGCCTCGTGCACTGAAAATACATCACACAAACTAGGTTATACGGGAGTGAAAAGTTAAATGTGAGTCACTGCACTACCATTATACATGTATTTCATTAAATACAGTACTCTCCCAAGAGGAGATACGAGTATTCTCATAAGAACTGTAAAAGATGGATATGTAGAAAGAAACATTGAAGATTTTTGATATAACTAAAAGCTAGATTATTAACTTTCTCTTTTGGACCACCTTTTTGCCTAACAAAATATGTTTTATTTAGCAAAAAAAAATATCCCAAATGGATGAATCATTTTTTTTGGAACCTCAATACATTACTCAGAAATGCTTATATATTTTAGTTTGTCTAAATTTATAAAGCAGCTACAGACTGCCAAGAGAATTATATGTTTACTACTACAGCTCTGCTAGGAGATCCTCAGTAGCAGTTTATATTGGCAGGTCAGGAAATGCAGAAGAAATATTAACACTGAAAATATTTGGGTGGTGAGCTAGCTGTTTCAGCTGCCTCCCTAAAACAAATCTAATGCAAACCTTTGGACAAATAACCCATAACAATACTACAGCAGATTTGAATGAATGAAATGACCTGGAAACCAAGATCAGAAAAAGCGGTTCATGACAATACCTCAGTCTTTAGGACTGCTTTACCTTTCTACTTCTACATACCTAATGCTAACCAGTGTGGACAGGGTCACGGGAGAAATCCACCAGCAGTGTCCATGCACACACTCCTCTCCCAGGTCACTTCTGTTAGAGGCTCTGACTGATGCACCCCTAAATCTTTGCAGCCACAGTGTGAAAGACACAGACAGTCTTCATGGAATGAGGATGCAAATCCCTGCAATGGCAGAGGAGGAGTTATACTCAGTTTTTCACCAGCCTGCACCTTCCCACTGGCCAGGCCCCAGAGCTCTGCATGGTGATATTGGCATACAATGGCACTATGCTGATGGGCAGCTGCACAAACACTCAAATCAAGGAACTGTTTCCATCCAAAAATCTAAGGGAGCTGCATGTCAGTCAGTTTATCAAAGCATGTCATTACCTAGAGCATATTTGTACAAAAGACAAGCCAAGGAAAGGAAAGGAAAAAGGACATTTTTTTCTACAATGTAGTGAACTTCAATAAGTTCCAAAAATTGCTGCTGAAAATTAAGTCTCAGAGAAATACACCTGGTGACTCCAAAGTTCAAGTGCTACACAATGGCCAACCTGCTGATGTCTTCCTTCTAGTGGTCATATATCAGTTCTTTGCCATCAAGCTACAGGAAGAGACCAAACAGGCAGTGCACAGGGGAAACTATGGACATGACTATTTGGTATTTGATCATTTTGGAAAATGCTAAGGCTTACATCAGTGGTCCACAAGAGTAGAAGCTGTGAAATAAATGCTCCCTGGGGCAGAGAGACTCTTCCTCTCTCCCTCAGAAGGAATCACTTCTAAGAGTTAAATCAACTTCTAGGAGTTAAATCAGTGTCTTATGCCTTGAAAATTTCCCAGTGCTCTCTTTTGTCTCACAGGTAATAGTACTGAACAGCAGCACCACCAGATCACCATGCAAAACATGAGACACATCTTTAATTTTGCAGGTGTCAATCTCTCAGTGGCATTTCTGATTTTTTTTTTAAGGAAGAAAAGGCTTTCCAGAAGAGATGTGATGCCTTAAGAGAACAACCTGGGTTTGTATGTCTTCTCTTCTCTGTATTGTACCTTCTGAAACATTAAAACACATATGCACTGCAAGAAGGAACCTGCCAAATTACCTGTGTTCTGGTAGAGGGTCTGAAAGGCAAGAAACAAAGCAACTGGTGATTTAGTTCTGCCATTACGTCTTTGCTAAATCTTGAATAGAGGTGACCCCTGCAGAGGGTTCAGATCTGATGTAGTGATGCATAAATGTTACTCACAGCTTTAGTGGTTGGGTCAGACTCTCCATCCCACCATCCCACTGTCCCACCCGATTATCCATCTCCTTGGGAATTTGCCTTTATGGGAGCTGCAGAGCAGGCTTGACTTCTCATTCCTTTCAAACACTGCCACTTCCTGGTTGAACTGAACCACTGCAGTTCTTCACTTACAAGAAAAGCTGGGATGTGGACTAGACATGGACTCCAGGAATTACCTTATATTACTGTAAGAGGCTGACGTCTGAAGCAGGAGGAAGCCTGAAAAAGTTTGTATCCTGAGGAAAATTTCAGTAACTGTTTTGGGACCAGTTAGACTGGTCTCAAATCTTCCATTTACTCATCCTAACTAAATCTGCAGAGCAGCCACGAAGTTACAGTATGCTTCAAATTACCCCTGCTAGCTCCCTGGAGCAGATGGGAGATTTTCTACTCTTAAAAAGCTAATGTATTACTCGATTAGCCCCCTGAATTTTATGTATTCCTACTATATTCTCATAATTTCAAATATTCCTTTGGAAAGTTAAATAAAATTTGCAACTATAAATATGCAAGAATTTCTGCTGATTTCCCATGGCTGAGTTTATTACAAACACCTCAAATGAAAGTTTCTTAGGGCCAACAGTTAATTTGCTTCAGATATTAGCTATTAAATCTCACAGAATCCTGCAGTCCTCAAGTGTCTCTCTTAGGCAGGCAATGGTCAGCTGCAGGCTTAAAAAAGAAACATTTGAATATGGAGGCACACTATGAATATTTAATCACTTGCATACATTGCTTTTTAGGGTACCACAAATATTTGGAGAACATAATCTCTGTCTTTCTCCAAATGTAAGACAGGTGGTGCTAATGAAACTGCAGTGGGTGGGTTTTAAAAATACCTCCCTGCAGAGATTTTTAGGAGTGGTTGATGTGACTCTCATGCAGCTTTCCTCCAGTACTATTTATAACCAGCCCAGCCATCTGAGGTGCCCTTGAAATATTTCATTATGTCAGCATATAACATTCTGCATACACTGATGGTTCCCTCTGGCGCAAAGCAGTTGAAAGAATTGTCCTGCAAAGAAGAGCTTTAGGTTATGCTCCAGAAAGCTGATGAAAGCCTGGAAGGACCTCCAAAATGATCCAGACCTCCAGGACTAACCTGACTTAGACTCACAATCTGTTTCTATTGCAAATCTAGAAAAGATCTGCTTTACCAAAGTACTTCCAAACTTACTGCCAAACTCACTATGAGAGCTCTACTTTTCCTGTCCCCAAGCCCCTTCATTTTGTTCAATAATCCAATACTTCGATCAGTGAACCAAATCTATTGAAGTCCCTTCATGCCCACAGATTGCACATAAAAAGCATGGATGGATGAGGGAAGTTTTGCAAAATGGTTAGAGAAATGCAAGGCTGACCAGGATGAAGAAAAGATATCAAACAGCACATTAATCTAAACTCAGCTTTTTTTGCACTCCCTGGACTAGGATATGCTCTGCAGAGCCCACAATTAGCTCAAGAAAATTGACTTTTGAAAGCACAAGCATGGAAATACCCCCAAAATGTAAGCCAGAAGGAGGAATAGCATAAAAAAAGCCATTGCTTTAAGTCAATGTCTCTAAATGTCAGTCCTCCTTCGTGCAACATTTCACAACAGTCCAACCCTGACTGTGACCCCACTTCCAGTCTGTCTAGATAGCCTGTTGCTTTGAAAAGCCATCAGGTAGATGCCGCACTGCTGTTATTGCACTCAAAACCTATGGGCAGCTCAGCTTGTGCTTTACTTTGCCAGCTATAATCCTTTATTCTTGCCCTGAAGAAATATATTCCATCCCCAGCAAAGCTGAACAGATGAGGAGAGGAATCTGTGCAAAGCACTTAGCAAACCTCATGATGATCACCTACAGAGGCTTTCCAGGAAGAATTGTTTTTCCTGCCAAGGTGAGAACTGCCACCCCACTGCAAGAGATGGGAAGTATTTAACATAGGCATGCTTGATAGTGGTAAAAGTAATAGGCTTTTTCTTCTCTTCTACAAATTAGTGGTGGGCTTTAAAGAGAGTTTATTCAAAATGCCTTGGAAAATTCATAAATGCACAAAGTCTGCCTGCAGCTGAGCTGAGATGTGCTTCTTTGACCTTTAAGGATAGCTTGCAGCAGTGGTCATCCCATCCAGTCTCTCCAAAAAGAGAAGCAAGAAAGATCTGCAACCAGCTCTTGTCTACTACTCCTCCTCTACTCTGCACATTCACAGCAGCAAAACTGAATCACTTTTGCACCAGGATTATTTATTTTTAGGCTTTATTTAATTCTGACACAGGGACACAGTGGCAGGAAAATGAATGACTCTTGAGGAGCCTTGTCCAACCCCTCTGAAGGCTGTCCCAGGAGAAATGCCCAATGTTCAGGTGTCATACCCACCCTCATAAGGCATTCAGGAGCAGCTCTCCAGATCAGGTGTCTGAGGGGGTTTGCTGCCTAGGGCTGTGAAGTGTTTTATGAAATGCAGGGGAAAAGCAGTTCTGGACTGCACATGACTTATTATGGGATGTTTAGGGGAGGAAACAAAGGCAGGAAAAGGAAGAGGCTTAGGTGATTGGAGGCATGAAAAAACCCATAGGAAAACAGAGCTGTAAAGAGATTTAAAAGGACCGGGTTTGTGTAAATAGCCAGCTCACCAGTACCTATGCCTTACTGTGCAGTGTACCTGGTGTGCATCTGCCTCATCTTCCACAGGGAACTCCTTTCCACCCCCTTCCTGCATAGGGGCACTCAGCTATGTGTGCAGGTGTCTGGGGGATGGTGAGTGATGTGTATGTGCTGGTTGGTACCAGGAGCTGGAATGGAGCTGTGACCTCCAAGACATGTATGCCCAAGCAACAGCAACTGGGGAGACTGGGATTTGGTGTCCAGCTATTGGACAGGCAAGGGACTGAGTCCAGTCCACCTTGTACTGAGTAAATGCTTTCCCTGAATGACTACAGCTAAAGCTCAGAGGCCCCAGCACACACAAGCACACACAACCACATGTTCTGCTACTGGTGCCAGTTCTGAGCTTTTGTTTTGTCTTTGGTTTTTAGAAAAAAGTGCCTGTTTTTCTCAAAACTTTGCTCTCCCTTAACAAATGCACTTTTGCAAGCAGTGTGCTGTTCAGCGTCTGATTTTTTGCTACACATTATGCATGACTGTCTGCTCTGAAACAAGCTGGAAATGGCTAGCAAGGAACACGGTTTTCAAATAGACCCATTGCACAGTAAGACAAAAAACATATGCATGAGTGTCAAGGAAAGGCCATGTAACTCAGCTTTCATGTCTGTTGTCAAGAAGTTGGGTTTATAAACAGTGGAGAATAAAACCAAGAGGCTTCCTGAATTATAAATTCTAATGGTAAAAGAGATGTGTTAGCATGCAGCCCAGTGTACAGTGACAAAGTCAGCTGTCCCTACTGCATCACATCATCTGCAGCCATCTTCTACCCCGTCCACTCCTCTGAGATCTGTAGATCTCTAGACCTTGTAGTTATAAGGGAATCTCTAACTGCTTCTATGCTGCAGTTCAGAGAATGGATCCACCACTGCCTTGGCCCAATTGTTTGCTTCGAGGGTGGTCAGCTGAGCAATCCAACACTGCCCTGCTACCATTAATAATCACTGAAATGAACCAGACCAAAAAAGCACTTGGAAAGGAGCTGCCATAGTGTGATACAAAATGCCCTAAAGTGAAGCAAAAGAAGTAAGGGAAAACCAGCTAATGAGTTCTTTGATAAAAAAGAAAAACTGCAGCTAAATCAGGAAAATCCAGTAGTAAAATAATCAGAGCCATTTCTAGACTCCAAGACCAAGAAGACTAACAGAAGTGGAATGAGCAAAGAGCTTGAACATGTAAGTATAAAACTTTGAGGTCTTAGAATGCTAAGTTGTACCTGCTTTCATGTTGAAATCTTGCAGATGTGCTCCTAAAGCTCCTGTGAGTACCTGCCAGCAGATGGGTGGGATCTAGCTGACACTGGCTCTGGATCAGTACTAAGTTTAAAATAGCTGCATGCATCTCTGATAAAACTGATCTGTGAGAGGGCAGATGGATGATAGGTGGACCATTAACTACTCAGTTAATAACTGCACCCTAGCTGTCACTTTGATGGTGGGCATACCCATTCTCTCAAAAATATGCCTTCTTTTGCCTGAGGCTGGCTGGCTGGTAGCTGTCCATAAAGCTACATGCTTGTCTTTGGCTGCCCCTCTTGCTACTTCCAGGGCTTACCCCTCCCACTGGCTGTTTGACCACCTCAGAAGTGATCCAATGACCCTGGAATACCCCAGGGCAGAGTTTCTAGCTGTGACTGGCCACCTTGGAGCCTCCTTTCTAAACAAGGACCCGATTCCCTTACAGCCACAAGACTCAGTAAGGGCCTTCTCGCACAGCTTCTGCACTGGGGTTGCTGGGTCACCAGGAATTGTGCAGGGACATCGGCCCAGCACCTCCAACATGCAACAAGACATTTAGTGGTACATGATACAGAATCCAAAGCAACCTCATGCACTGAAACAGGCATTTCCCAACTCATCTCTCTTTTCCTTTGTGTCTGTTTCCAATTACTTTGCATCCAGAAGTGTATAGACTTCTCAGACATCCCAAGTAACCCCTGTGAAGCCCATATTTTTCTGTTGTCTAAGAACAAACTTCACTGTTTCACAGTCAGCTTACCCTTCCAGATGACCTTCAGAATCTCCTGCAGAATTCCATTATTTTCTTCGACTTTAAATTAAGTCTATCATCAATTATGTAACAATGGCTGTCCTTTCAGATCCACAGCCACAATAATTAAATTTTGTATGTTCCAGGCACTTAGTGTGTTAGTCTACACACACTTCTTACCTCTTCCATGAATTATGGATAATGATTGATTAGTAATAGAATCAGCCTCCTCTCCAATTCCAGCACAAAATCCAGAAAACAGTAGACAATTTTTAACATCATGAGTACCTGTGTTTGGAGAACCTGGTATTAAGAGAAAGACTACAGAAAGTGCTTCATCATTAAGTCTGCTTATCAAAAGCTCTTCTGGACACCTGAAAACTATGTGCATGATGTATTGCGAGCAGCCCCGCTTGAGATCCATAAAAAGGAAGGCAAAACCTGTGCAAAAGTGTGGAGAAGAAAGAGAAGGGCAAAATCTCTGACCTTTGCCTTCCCTCACCCACCAATGCCTGTTGCGAGACACCTCAAGGCCTCCAGGAGCCGATGCTGCCAGCTCGAGGAGAACCTTTTGATCCTTCTTCCTTGGATCCAAGTCACAAGCGAGTTGTGGAAACCCCCCATCTCCCTGCTCCTGCCTTTTGTGGTGAGAGCACTGTGAGTGGACCAAGGCTTGACTGTGGGGATCAGGCACTGTACCTGCATTTTGGAGGAAGGGTGGCTGCTTTCCAGCTAAGCTGCTCCCAAGATTGGAGACGGCAAATAAGACACTCCAAATGGAAGAAAATAAGAAAAAAAAGGCACAAACTGCTTCACCCCAACCTGGTATCAGTGGCAAAAAAAGGCAGCAACAGTGTGGTGGTGAGCTATACTATGTTTTTTAAAGTAACCTTAGCTTTTTCTAACTTTTCTCTACTTTTCTGTCTCTTTGCCTCTTTACTGTTAAATAAAATATATAGAAATTTTTTGGTATCAGTGTCTAACCTCATTTTGGTTTTATTCTTCTTTCTGGGAATAACTGAGCCTTTGAGTTCGTCCTACTTTATTCACTGAGAGTTTTCTTTGCTCCTCCATGACAGGGGCAGATTGTAACAGCACCAACAGAACTGGCTCCTGCTCCCAGTGTGAAGCAGGAAGCTGAAATGTCACATGCATCACTTACAACACGATGTGCAGCATCAAATGGGGCACAGATCAGAGTAACTGAACAGGGAAAGATGGAGAAATGAGGCCTTGTCACATCCAGCAGGAACAGCTCCCACACTGCAGCAACAAAGGCAGTCAACCCACCAAGGCCAGTGAAGCAAGAGTATGAGGCCCAAGGCAAGTTGAAAGCATACTTTCTTAAGAAGGACCCTCGGAGCTCAAACAAACAGTACCAGTCAGCTATGAAAAATACTGAAAGTGGGACCCATCTGCTATTTCAGATCTGAGAACTTTCTTGAAGGCAATGTGAGGTTCCTCAGGTGCCCATCACAGCCCTTTGAACAACTCCTGGCACCTGCCTAGCCTCCAGCCATTCTGATTAAAACCAGCAAAATTACTTGTGAGGCCTTGTGAGCCTGAATAGACAACCTGAAACAGAGATTTTTGGAGTTCACTTAAGTTACCAAAATGAATTAAGCATTTATATTCTAGCTTGTAGAGTTATGTGTTAAATTTTAACCTTTTACTTAAGAAACCTCTGCCATGGTACAAAGGACATAAGAAAATGCAAATTTCTGAAGATTCTTGCATAAAGAACAATACCAGAAAGGACTGAAGATGCAAACAACCCAGATAAAGAGGCTCCTCTGTCCCCACGCCTATCAAGACTGAAAAACGTACTCAGATAAGCACCAAAGGACCAAAAGCGCATGCGCAAAGGAGTAAAGTTCAAAAGTTCAACTATGAAGAAGACCACAATCTTCAGCCTCAGGAGACCACCAGAGACCCCCACGACCACCACAGCAAACCACGCATGCCCAGAAGGGCGTGGACCTATTTAGCATGAGAGGCGAGGACAGGCGGGGCCAGGGGTTGAATATGCATGGAAAAGTTGTGTAATGTACTATATATGGAACACCTTTGGGAATAAAGGTGTGGGCCAGACTGAGGCTTGGGGCACAAGGTTTTGGAGAACTATCTCGCTTGTGCCGGGCGCCTACAATACATACCCACTTCATAACTACCCCAGGTTGTGGAGTTTATTTATTTATTCCATGTATCCCTTCAAACCTTGTCTGTAAAGGATACTGTAATCTCAAAAAGCTCTTGAAAAGAGAAAAGGTGGAGCAGTCCCTGTCATATCAGAATGCACAGACTTGGGACTGCTTGTTTTCTAGGGAAAGAGGAGACAGCAGAGAGAAAAGCCTGTTTTCTCAAGTCACAACACAGAGGATCTGCTGAGGTGCCAGTGGCAGAGGATCCAGAAGCAACTCATTGTATATGTTTCAAATCAGCACTGACCATTTCTAAACAATGCCCACTGCAATAGCTGCAATAAAATCTAGAGAGAGCCTCAAAGCTGAGCATTTCACTTGAAATCATCCAGTCTCAGATGCTGAAGTTGCAGTCTGCAACAGACACGAAGCAGAGAAAGGAATCTTTTCCAGATGTGTGAGAGCAGCCCAAGGGATACATTCTACCTGACATCCAGATTCACTCTTGTACTAGTCTATTTCTAGGCACATCTGTAAAACAGTAAAATGCATTTAAACAATAATCCAAGTAATGCTAATACAATCCATTGCAGCTAGTTACAAAGGCATTGCTCAACTGGGAAAACAGAAGCATTTGGACAATGCATTGTATTACAAAATATACCAAAGCAGAACTTCTGCTCTGCACCCCACTGAGCACCAGCAGAAAAGACCAGGAGTAGAGACATTATTTACTGCATCAGCAATGCAATACTGTCATATGGTGCAGCCTTGGACCACCCAGAATCAAAGCCATTGTGTTCTCTTGGAAGAAGGATTCAGGCAAGGGACAGTGAACTTTGCATCAAAGAAGAAAACAAACAAATAGCCTTAAAGAATTTCATGAGATCGAAGTTTCGCTTTCTTCAGGTGTGTAAAGAAACAATTGCAACCTACAAACAGGGGCAGGAAACAACAAACATGGCTTTAACAGCAAAATCTCATGGAAATCACCCCATCAGTCTTCAGACAGAAGCCAATGGCTTTCATTGTTGTTCTGTTATTATTTCCATGGACACATCAACATGCAATCATTAGACAAAACACACAAAGCACAGATATGTCCAATTCAAGCCCTTCAGTAAAACACCTCTACATAGTGACAAGTGCAAACGTATTGCCATGTGAAAGACATATTTATACAGACATGGACCACATCTTCCTTTTAGCAGCCAAATCTCTCAGACTCCACTCGTAAACCTTTTGCTTCACTAATGCCAGATCACTGCTTGACTTTCTCAAAGAAAAACTCATGAAAAGGAAGCCTAAAAAAATCAATACAAAAAGCTAAATGAGGATGATGCTGGAAATTAAAGATGTACAGGGACTTGTTATGGAGGTACACAGGGATTTGCACTGAAATATACCTCTATTCCTTTGTGGCACTGGATTAAGCCTAACTTGAGTTGTGACCAATTGAATGCTGAGTGACTACGTCTACATATGGGTTTAAACAGCTGAATTTATCTTAAATGTACATATTCAACTGATATGGATTTCTTCTCTGACTGCTCTAATCCCAAGGAAGAAATTATTGCACAAAAAAGGTAGTACACTCAAAGTAATGATTTTTTTAATAGCAGAATAGTCAATCAGCAAAATAAGAAAATATCAGTTACATATAAAGTAAGAAATACCAGTAAAAACTTTTTCATATTGTATTTTCTCTGGGGAAAAAAATGTAGTTAGCTCCTACTGGCTGAAGGGCAGGTTTATGCTTTCAGGGCTAGCAAACACAACTGTTACCACAATTTATTTTTGTGATGCTTGGCAATTTCAGTCAAATAGGAGATGTTTTTACTCTTTGTTTATTAGAATAACACCATGTTCAGGAAAGGGAGGGAGCCAGGCCCAGCACTGGTTACTTCACAGATAGATGGAAGCAACCAGTAGTGCAAAGTTCAGGTAAGTATTAAGACCACTTATAATAAAGGCATGGAGGACTTCCAAAATGTAACACTTGCTGAAATAGTGCTAATTTTCATCCAATTTTAAGTGACTCTACACTTAAGGCAAAGGGACTTTTCTGCAGTTAGTCTCTCATACTGATATTTAAATGAAGCTAGTAAGTGGTAAATGCCTAATTTCCTCACAATTTCCACACAAAAAAGGACAATTATGCATGGGTAATATCAGTGCAAATAAGAAATGCGTGTATGAATAAAACTGACTTCAAAGCAGCCCCGAGTTGCTGGCAGTTCCTAACAAGCCAAGAGCATAAATAAAGATACTGTCCTCTCAGCATCTAGAGCAGTTCACAAGCTAAACATCTGCATTACTGCATGTAATGCAGATGCTGCAAGAAATTCAAATACTGTAACATCTCTTTTGCCTTGTTAATGTCTCAACCAGGGTAAGGTTAAGGTTGAAAGGAACACATACAAGTCAGGTAAGTACCTTTTTATCCAGGTACATAAAGACACCAGGATAATGCTGTTTTCCCTCTTGGTGACTGAAGCCATTTTATTTCCTATCTGGCAGTTACTTGACACACACTTGCCACAGACATTACAGTGGAGTAATACTTTAAGCCATCTTCTGTTTTAGTAAAAGGCAGATTTTATGACAATGCAATGCAACACCACCTCTGTTTCAGTCACACTGCATTTATTCAGCGATACGATGACTGTTAGCTCCTTATGTTCCCGGGAGAGAATGGGACAAAAACTTTCAGCCTCACAGCATTTCAGTTAGTTTCTCTGCTTTTATTAACAAGCATATAATATTCATTGGCAAAACACTGGATACAAGCTTCACTATCATAAAATCAAAACATTAAGCATTAATCCCCAAAAGGCTTATTCAGACAAAACTAGCCACCAGTAGTACAGAAATTACACAGCAACACAAAGCATAAAAAATTGTAAACTTTTAAATGAAGCTAAGCCAAAAATATGGTTTTACACTCTGACAGTTCTAGAATCTTTATTATGCCACATATGAAGATAAAAGGCTTAGTGGTTGCACTGGCTAATTGTCCCTTAACTGCAAAATGATCCTGTTTGCAGAAGGAAAGAACAAACTTTCCTTTTGTTCAGATAAGTCACTTGAATTAAAGATTCCATCAAGCCAATACTTTGTATTTCAAACAGAAATAACAAAAATAGTTGAATATCAGTACTCAAAACTCAGGAGATCTTCCTTCAGCCATACCTTTGTTTGAATAAATGATCCCACTGGTTTCTGTGGAACCATTCAGGTTATTAGTAAAGTTACCAATGTAAATATTCATAGAATTCGACATTTAGTTTCTACCCTACCTCCAGGACATGGACAGGTCATTGTGGCTTCAAAAGATTTCCAAAAAACTCTGAGTAGGATAAAATACGGAACAAATGGTAGAGTCATACCTTTAATTTGTATACAAATAAACAGGTGAAACATTACCTGTTAACTTGCCACAAGACTCAAGTTCCTAAGTATGTTTTGTCCTGACTGCAAGTTTTGATGAGAGCAGAGACTGAAGCACTGCTCCATATTCTTCAGTGTTCTCTGCAGCTTTTTCTTCAAAAACGGATCTCAAGACCCAAGTAACATCTAATTATATCTTATGTAGGGAGACTTGTGTGTGGAACAAGTAATGTTACCAACTTTAAGCAGACTAACTAAAGTTGCATTAATGTTTTCAGTGAAACAACCAAACTGAAGTGATTACCTGAGGAAAAGTAGAAACTTGATTTTTCTGTTCAGTAAAGCCTTCTGTACAAAATGTACCTAAGATTCATCCCACTGATGTACAGACTGGTTGGCTTTTTCCTAGTATATTTATCTCAATGTAATATGCAGAATGCTGTAAAATAGCAAGTTATATTTATTCATCTAGTAGAAAAAAAAAAATCTGTAAATCCCCTAGGACTGTGTTGTTATAAAGACAATAAGAGCCAGATAAGCTTTCAAAGGCTCATAGCCTATTGGAAAAAATAGCACCATCATAGCTGTAAGTCTGATATTTTTTACGGTCCCATATCTCCTGAGTGACAGTGTTGTGTATACTATTGCACAACCAGTAGAAAAAAATATTCCCAGGTGTGATAGTACACAAATATACCAGACCTAACAATGGCACAAAACATTTTCAGATAGGCTGCAAGTCTTGTTGATTGCTTCCACAATTCACATTAAGGTTTCTTGCAAGATCATTTATTTTAAAATATTGCTGACAGATAGTTCTTGTACTTACAGAAATTTTAAATCCCCCATTTCACTCTTAAAATTAAAAATGGAACAAAGCATAAAACACACACACCCACCCCCAAATAACAGCCCCAAATAAAACTCCATTTGAACAAGTGAGAAAAGCCATCTACATTCCTTTTAAATGTAATGGTAAGTAGATGCTACATTTACAATTTAAACATAAGCCTAATAAATGCATGTTTCAAACCTATTGCACAAAAGCATAAGTAATGCTCTTTATCCATACAAAACAAAAACATACAAATGAAAGCTAGTCAAACAATGTAAAAGGAAGAAGCTTGTAAAAACATCTTAAAATTTCCATTTATATGTAAATAAAGCTGGACCACTAAAACCAAAAATACTTGGATGGTAAAATAAGACAGAAGGCTTAAAATAGAATAAATAATTTTATAAAGTTAAAATTTAAACCCCCAAATCTTATTTAAATTCAATATTATATATTCTATCTGAATTCTTTATTTTTAATGAAAGTATACTTAATGAGACTCTAAGCCCAGGTGATTCATCAGTCTCACTGCTGCTGAGGATAATGCAACAAGGTACTTCCTTACTGCAACTATTTACCAGCGTAAGAAATTGTAAAAACTACTTCACAGTAATGGCATCTTCACAAAACCCAAAATCAACTACCATGACCTCATCAGGACTAAGAAATATCTATGGCCTAGTCCAAATTTCAGTTCAATTTTCAACAGTATCAGGGTTACTTTACCCAATATAATCTTGATATAAATTGTCTCTTAAGTGTCACAGAAATCAAACAAGGCTCTGTCCCAGAGAAGACCTTGCTCTACACTGTAGTCTTTTAGTGAGACTAACATATGGTACAGACACAGTCACACCACTCCTGAGGGCAATTTTTATAGTGAAGATGTTATCACATGTGATTTAGAAAAACAACTGAGTAACTTTGGGGTTTTTTGTTGGTTTGGGGGTTGTTTGGTTTTCTTTGTATTTTTTTTGCCTTTTTTTTTTTTTTACTGGTGCATTTTTATCAGATTAAACACATTGCAAAAGCAGTTACACACAATTACAAGCAAAAACCCCAGCTATAGGTATTAATACTGGCTTGAATTTATGTATCCATATAAACAGAGTTTTCTATATACTGATAGCACCATAACAAATTCAAGTGATTCTAAAGATGGTTATAAACTTATACATTTTGTATTGTAAGTTGTTACAGCAAGAGATAGATTTGAAAGGCTTCTGAATTTGTGTGTTCGTAATTAATTTCTCAGTTGCTCAAGTACACAAGGAAGAAATGAAATCCCAATGTACTTTAATGGCACTGAGTCAATATCTAGTCATACAAAAGTTTTCTGCAGTACACACACTTGAGGTAGACAGATCTCATTTATATGTGTATATGTGTATATAATTTTGTTAGTATATATACATATATATATATATATATATATATATATATATATAGATATATTCTGATTAAGGTGGTTAATCAGAATGCTGTCTGGCAGCTTTAGTTTAATGTCTACATCAGGTACAGCCACTGCATGTATACTCCGGGTGCACAGAGCTGGGACCCTTACAGTCCTGTCCACATTCTCAGGACCTCAGTGGCAAAGCCAGACTCTTATTTACACTAGAACAGTAACAATCACATAAGAAACAGCTCCAGAGAGGCCCAGTATGTCAGCTTGTGTACACATCCATACCACCTGCATTGACTGCTTTCATGAAAAGTTTTAAAAATGGTAGACAGATGATCTTGTTTGTTCTTTTCTGCCAGATCAAGTAATGCTAAAAGACAGGAAAAAAAGCTGAAAATACAGAAACAGCAAGACAAAATCAGAGCCAAATTTGATTCCATGAATCACAGACATGCACACAAACACCACACAAGAACCAGATGTGGAGTTCTGTGTAACCTAAACATTCAAATGCAGTTATCTTAGACTTTCACCCACAAGGACAGCAGCATGTGTGGCCTTTGTGTGGCTCTCCTTTCCAACTCCGCAATTCAGGAGGCTCCCTTTCATGCTCTGCTCACATAATTTTTTTTTTTTTCATTTCCTTCCTACTCACATCTGTGACTGTAATCAAAATGGAGCCCTGTTGTCAAAGGTAAGCACAAGCAGCAGCAAAGCTGGGAAAGAAGAACTGAAGACTCGAGAGAGGAAATTAAGGGAAATGTGCTGAGGAATGTAGCGCTTTGAAAACTCAAGAGGAAGAATACTTTAAATGCTTAGATAAATCTCTTGCAGAATCAGCTTCCGGTTACCAAGTAACACTTTCTAGCAGAAGAAGCAAAGGAGCACAGCAAGAGGAAGCAGGGCTTCTTATCCTAAGACAATTCATCAAAAAATAACAGGGTTTAATAATAGGAATAGCGACTAGCATTTTCAGCTGACAGGAAAACTCACCCAAAAATTAGATTAACTATTTCCAGCTGGCAGTAATAGGGCATACACTGTTTTCAGTGACTTCACATCTGTGCCAGACAAATGTTCTTACAATTGTACTGTGGATGATACATGGTAGATATAGCTTGCAGAAATCACTTTCAACTACAGTTTTTTAAAAGTCAATTGTTTCCAAAAGCCTTACAAAAAAGTGCAGTGAGCTCTGCTAAGTGCCATTGAGGGTGCTTTCTTTAACATACATAGTTACATGTGTATATAGATGTATGTACCCAAACATATATTAATGTTTATTACCTTGCATCAATTAGGGCTGATGCAAGCAAAATTACTAGTTAAGGCCAAAAGGTGCTAAAATAATCTTGTCTTGACTCCCCCTTCCTCCCCACCTCATGTAAGTTAGGAATTGCATTGAGTGCTATGGTTTCATAAGAAAACAGCTAAAGAAATTTAAAGCTGCCCGTAAGTTTTAATCAGTGAAATAAAAAATCTGCAATACTCCCAAAGTTGTCCAAGAGCCACTGTTTCAATAGCTAGTGATAACAAATTCTCTCTAAATTAAAAACTGATTTCTGCAAGCCGCAAATACATAAGAAATATTTATTTTTTAAGAAATTCACAAATCTAGCACTTGTGAGTATTTGTCATTACGTGGTGCAATTTATACCATACCAAAATATGTATCACAGCACATTAAAATCAACTGAAATTATTTCTATTAGTCTTACCAAATTAACACATATACAGAAGTATCAAAACTTTATTAAAACACAAGGTGAGGAGAGCAATAACTGGGCAAAAATGACAAATTTACTGGTTCCCCAGATTTTCTTAAGTTTTCAATGCAGCATAATAAATTATCACCAGTCACTGTATTATTAGGTATGTTCAATGCTCTACAGAATAACTTGAATAAAGCCAATGCAATCAGGCATACTATATAAGACAATAACACTTTGCAAAAATATAGTTTTTAAAGATTTAGAATGCGAGAAGTAACTAAATGCAACTTGGTGTCAAAAGCAACATATTTATATCACCCCACAACACTCAAACTTTTTTTCTGTGTGTAACTGTAAGAGACAAATCAGGCTGAGCTACATGGAACTGTGAAGTGTTTTCAGTATCTGTAAACTTAATGCTGGTAGTGTCTTGCTGAGTTGAAACTTCTTTCTTCCGTACAAAAAAAGTATAAATATTGTCTGCCCAGAAGTCTAGGTAACACATTGCTAGAAGAAATGCTAGAAGAAATATTCAGGACAGCCCACTATGAAAGCCCTCCAGTCTTCCAAAATTATTCAGCTGGTTTGTGTCATGTGATTAGTGATGCACTAAGAAGGTGCCAGATGATAGTCTCTGCAAAAAGCTCTGTCCAGAAGGACAATAAAGTTCCCTTACAGCAAGTCCATTTTGGGTCTATAATGTAGCAGTAGAGGTGCTTTCTGCAAGACAGAAATACCAGTAAGTTAAGAAACAAATCTGGAATTAATCTGTTCAGTAGGAAAAACTAAAGCTTCAATTAAAGACAAGAGCACTATCTGATCTGTCAAAAATTCACCAAGGCAAAGAAAAGCTGCAACTTCATCTGTGGGACTCAAACAAGTGATAAAGAACTCTTTCCCCTTTATCTCAGGAGCAGATCTGTTTATCTTTGAAAACTCCCTGAAGTAAGGGAGGTCTAGAAAGCAGTATCAGAGTATGTGGTACCTCACATTTAATAGCTCTTCTGTAAAAGCATCTGTTGATTTTTTTACAAGTAGGCAAACTTCTAACAACAACATCATCCTGCATCATGGACTTCTGTGTCTCACAAAAACAACTACTTCAGCTTGTTTGTTCTGGACCTTCCATGTCTCAGTTCCATTTTACATCCACCATTTCTTTCACTTGGGAAGGCAGTTTACAGTTCTGCTTTCCACATGACTCACAATTACACAGATCTCTCACAGGTGAAGAGCAAAATGTACAGATGCACATCAGTTTGATGCTCATGTTTGGTTCTCTCGGCTACAAAACCCTAACGTTTGCATTGTATCCTTTTATCTATACCTGCATTAAACTTCAGGTGTCTGTCACTCAGAACTGTAAAGACTTCATCCAATACTTTATCATCAATCTGTCACTAACCTAATTAATGACAATGATGTCACTGTACTGCTTATGAACTACTCAAATCCATTTCCAGAAACACCATATAAAACAGATTCCAGCAGGATTCCACATGTGACATTTCTGCATTTTTTACACACAGTGACTTTATCCTGTGACTCTTACACATGTCAATTATTTTGTAATTCCAAGATAAGAAAATGCTTCTTTACTCCCACATGGACCTCTTCCAGATATGCATCCAAAGCCACTGAGTGATTTCACCTCAGTGTACATTGTATGCTCAGAATGTGTTGCTTTTGCATTACAAATACCAACTTCTAGTTCCAATAATCCCATGTATACATATACTGACTCTGTTCAGTGTTGACTTCCCTCCTAAGTGTTCAGTTTTGTTATTCATTCTTACTGCCTGAAGGGGTTAAAAATAATACATTTGTAGCTTCTACCTCCTCTGACAGACCTGATAACAATTTGACAGCTAATGCAGTGTTCTCTTTTCTCTTGCAATGAATACTTAATTCTCCTTTCCTTCACTTACTGGAAACAAATAAATACTTGGTGTCTAAAGATATTGTAGTAAATATTTATAAAAGTACCTTCTATAAAGGTATACCACAATATAGTTCCAAATTATTGCTATTTTGTAAGAATTTTATTTGACCCCTTCATGATTTCCATTGTATCACTGTGTCATACCTTAAATCTCCATCTAGTAACAACTACAAACTTGAGCGTATGGTCCTTGCCAAGAATCTCTTCATTGCATAATATGTCCAGCTGACAAAATAAAGGTGACAGTTAATTCATTGGGACCCAGTGCACCAAACAGCATATTTCACATAACACATACACATTTGACAAAACTTTTTTTCTCTGAAGGTACTGGAACTGGTAATCCTGAAGTTGCCCTGCAGACAAAAATCATACCAGGAAAGAAAAGATAGTATCTGTTTTCAACATAAAGAACTGAAAGACCATGTCAACGCCTGCCTAAGAAATATAGTATGATATGGATTTAATGTTTATCTTCCCAAGCAGTACTAAGGTCCTTTCCTGAAAGCTTTACATGCTTTTAAAAAGGTTGAATACATGAACAAGGGGACAGAAATGTCCAAGAGAGTTGTTATTTAGCATACTGTGAATTTATTTTTAGCTAACACCAGTCAGTTGGCATTGTTACCAGGACAGACTTTTATTAACACTGTCTACCATATACTTATATGCTATATTTACAGGGGTTTTACAGATACTCAACAAGTATTTTTTGTTTTCTATCTCTGCTTTAAAAGAATATTGATATTAGAACAGGGAAGATCTCAACATAAAAGCGGGAGGATCATATGACGACTAATCAGCTGAACTACAATATCTGAACATGAACTAAAAACAGGGAACATGTATGAAAACAAGTTCCACCAAGGTGGCTTATGTTACAATGCTTTACTCCATAGCCCAGAAAGGTCTGAATGTGCATGCAGTCTACTTAATTGGCAGTAACTCAAACCTGGAATAGTCTGTATCAAGCAACCAAGTAACCACAAGCTCAAATTCTCCTTCTGTGTTACTTGGTACTGGTACAACAATTACACAACCATTTATGTACTTTTTAAGAAGGCAGAAAGGGATAACAAAGAAATAAACAGTACTCCAGAAAAGTTCAGTAGAAATAAGTAGATTTTTAAGTCACATCTTGGCACACTGCATTGGAGGGCTTACACATGCCAAAGAATATATTACAACATATTACCAAAAGAATATGTTAAAAAAACCCTTTTAAACAGTTCTTGTAGCTATGTGGCTGCTGGGCTAAATCAACCACCTCTGAGTTAGCTGAGAACAAGACGGGATACATGGCTTTCTTTCAAGAAGACTGGCAGAGTTTGGGGATATACTTGAACCATAAGATGAAGAGAGTGCTAGTTTGAAGCGTACAGAAGCTATGAAGGAAAAGTGACAGAGATTCAAATTGGCTGTTGACAAGTTCGAGCAGCAAGGTGTTGACACACTGGTCTAGAAAGCAGATGATTTGATTTGGATGAAATGTCTTAATAAAATTCAGTGAACAGGTGTCATAACATGGAGTTGAGAGATGTCACGCTGAGAGTCAACTGAGATGTCCAGAAACTGTTACCAAGATCTAGCCAAGTGATAAACAGGGACTACATTCATAGTTTGCCACTTTTAATTTTTGAATCTGGTCTAACAGAAGTTCAAAGTATTGCCTTTCCTTCTGTACCTTTCAACTTAAATTATTCCCATGATACCCTGCAAAGACTCTGGTTGTATTAGGCAGCAACTTCAGATTGAGCTTCACTAAGAGCACAGAAAAGAACAACGTATTTGTGCTGCTTTCCCTTCAACTAGGCTTCGGTGTTGAAGTGTTGGTTTCTGTCTGGCCCCTGTAGAGTGCAAACGCTGGGGATAAACTCAACTACAATCTCTCAAAGAAATCATCTTGCCAGAGTCCATTTCAACACATGTGGAAGCACATAACCAAGCCTTTTTGCTCAACCATCTATAAATGCACATGAAAAGATGCACTGCAAACTAAGTGGACAGTCCTGTACAGACCCAAGAAAGGACAAGAAAATTAGCATATAACATATAATTCAAGAAGCAGTGTATGCTTCTGTTTTCTGAAAATAAAATCAGAATAAAAGACATCCTTTTGCAAAGGAACAAACTCACCCCTTTCAAGTTTTCATATCTGTAAGCTTATTTTTAAAAATTAAAATATTACCTCATTAAAAGAAGAAAGGTTGAGTTTTTTGGCAATGAACTTCTTTAGATGCAAGACTGTTGCTTGTGCGGAGCAACGAATCCATTTTCGTTTCAATCCACGCAGTTTGCTGCTATTGCACTCCAAGCAGATGCTTACCTTCAGGAACAGGCAAAAAATCAAGAGTTGGCTGCAACAATTTTCGGCAGTCCCCCTTATGTACTCCACATGTAGTTTTTATTAATCCAATACAGTGAACTACAGTACTAGTGTTCTTTAAACAGAAATGCCTATTAAGAAAACCACATTTTCTAAGATTTCATAAGCTGAGTGGTAAGTAATAAGACAAAAATGTTCAAGTAGTAATTTTTGATGTTGGAAGAAGGCTGCTTCAGTCCAAATTCATATGCTGTCAATAGCTTAAGAGGACTATATGTTAAAAGCTAGAGAAAGAAAACAGTAAGAAAACCATTGTCAATTCTTAATGATTGCTTCTAACTTAATTTCTTACAGTTAATGCAACTGCTAATCTAGTTTAATTTTAGCATGTTTAAAAAGAATGAATACAAATGATATGACAAGTATTTCAAATTCTCACTTCTTTTCCCATCCAGCTATTCATTAGAGTCTAAACTCTTTGTGATGGTATGCTTGTATTGCACTAGGATCTACTAACAAGTACAATCCCTTTGAAAATTCTCTTACATGGCAACTGAGAAGAAAATTAACCCAAGCTAAAGTTACTCTGGACACACATAACCAAATGTGTGGCTTTTTTATACCAAAGGGAGTTTTCACCTTCAAACAAGCTTTGTGTTTAGAACTTAACAGTGGGCTTCCTTGCTTTTATGGTATTTTTATGATACAGGGGCTAATACTGACTTAGTATTAAAGGCTGAAAACAAAATATGTAGTAAGTTAGTAAGAGTGCTGTTAAGGAAACCTGTCTGATCATCCAGGAGCCACTCTGGCAGTCACATTCACATCACCTAAGCTGGGACTGAAGCTCCTTCACAGCTACAGCCCTCACACTCACATTCAGACCAGGATTCCTTACCAGCTCAACCCCAGGTTTCCCACAGCAGATTCTCAAGACATCCAGGTTCTTCAAATAGCTTAATCATGGTGCAGTAAGTAAATAACAGCTCCAGCTGGTGCCCCTGAGAAGGGGCCCTGAAAAAGGAACCCCTGGGCTTTCATACCCTCACAGCACCAAAGTCTGGGGGTCTCAGCTGCTGCTGTGTCTCAGTGTCCAGTCCCCAGGCTGGTGCCACAGGTCCCTGTGCCCATTTCTGTGCCAAGGGTCGGCAGCTCATGGCCTCTTGCCTCTGGCTCCCACCCAGAACTCAGCCTGCAGCTCTCACTGCAACTGCATCCTGAGCTAACTACACTGAATGTGTTAACAGTGCCAGAGGTTTAATTCGTAATTATCAATACACATTCAGCTTAATGTATCGTGGTAACACTGGGGTACACTCCTGTAGAAGGTGGAAAATTACATGAATTTGTTTTGGCAGCAAACTTTAAAGACTCATAAACAGTCAGAACTATAAAGACATTTGCATGACGATTTGAACATATTCTCTATTCTTACCAAAACCCAAAGGTAAAAGCTCATGCATACAAAAAAGCACTGCCCAAACTGCATCATGTTTGTATCAGAGAACAGAAAAAGTAGCTTGAAAGAGGCTTATTTTCTTCTCTGTTAGATTATCAAAGTTACATTTCCAAAACACAACAGCTAAAACACAAGATAAAACTAGAGCATGCCCTATGAGCCCACCTGTTCATCACTTCGGTGGTAGTCATTATCTTCTTCCTGTTTTTCCTCCGAAGTTTCTTTATTTATATTTTCATCTGCTTTAGTTTCACCTTAGATAAAAAAACCCAGATATATGGGATACATATATATTATCTTCATATATAAACCCCAGATCTACTCAGCAGCAGCTTACAGTGCTAGTACAATTAAAACAGCACATTTCAGGACCGCAGTATAGCAAAAGCTTTGCTATTCCCAAATTGTGCTTATCAGCTCAAGCAACACTTGCAGGCAACAGCCCATGACATGAAAGAGGAGAACACCTATGGAGTTCAGCTGCTAGCAGCCCAGAAGTTGGGTCATTTCACAGCTCCCATGTAGGCACTACTATCAAGACCAACTTTTGCCACAAGTAACATGCTATTAACAACTAAAACCAAAAATTCTGTGCACAAATAAGGGACAAGGCAACAATCCTATGCTGACTCTATTCCTCGCTGTTAGGAAACAATTGTGACTGTTATATACCCACTGGGCACATACTTCCAACAGATCTGTTTATCAATTTACTCTATGTCACCCACCAAAGACAGAATAAATAAAGGACTATTTACCATTTCGATGAGAATCTAGGTGCTGTTTTGTAGAACATGTCTCCCCTTTGATGTCCCCTGGAACTTCCATGCCCAGTTTGTGATAAAACTCCCTTTGCTTTTTCATTTCCGCTGTTTAAAATTGCAAATATTAATCCCTGTAATAAAGTTCTAATGCAATATTTATGAAGTTATTCCAAATCCCTTCCCACTTAAGGATTGCCAACAAGTGGTGATGGTGTCATTATTTACTGTCTTCTAACTCTCCTATCACATCAAGTTATGCCTAATCTTATTTTTCAGAATTACAAAAGCATAAAGTTATCTGTATAATTACTACTATATTATCATTACTATATGTAGTAAGTTAGCAAGAGTGCTGTTAAGGAAACCTGTCTGACCATCCAGGAGCCACTCAGGCAGTCACATTCACACCACCTAAGCTGGGACTGAAGCCCCTTACACTCACATTCAGACCAGGATTCCTTACCAGCTCAACCCCAGGTTTCTCACAGCAGATTCTCAGACATCCAAGTCTTATTTTTCAGAATTACAAAAGCATAAAGTTATCTGCATAATTACTACTATAGTATTACTGCTATAATGAGATGGAATTTAAAATACTAATTTTAAATTAGCAGCTAATTTTGAATATCCCCTATTTTGAATATGACCACATTTCAATCAACACATTGCTTTTGAATTTTTATTCATAGTTCTGATTTTCAATATCCCAAAAATAATTTTTAAGTACCTATTTAATCACATTGATATTTGAAAATGCTCTGGTTAAAAAGCAGCTTCAATAGATTAAAATACTCTATTTAAATGAAAGCTTTAATATACATTAAGACAAAAAAAAAAAAACACTGCACAATATTTATAAAGTATTTCTTTAGTTTAACAGATCTAGTGTCAAAGAAGATTATGAAAACAGTAATTGAAAGTTCTCTAATAAGAAAGAACTCTCAAAACAGCAGAAACCAAAAGCATTTTAAAATTGCATTTTACCTCTGAGAATTCTAGAAAGCTTGCAAAACAGGTATACAGTTTAACAAAAACGAATCAGAGTTATGGTATGGCAACATTCAAAAGCTGAATGATTATTCTGATTTACATAATTCTGCTTTTGGAAGAAACATCCCCTGTTGCCTCCCACCACCCCCACACTGAGTTGCTGAAAGCACAGGTATGAAATTAAATTAGTTGCTAAAAATTACACAAGTGAAAGAGTCTGGTTTTCCACTGTATTTTTTCTCAGTTGCCCCCCCACCCCTTTTTTTATCACTTTAAACTTTATTTTTTTTTTTAGTATCAAAGAAGTGTGCGCAAACTGACCTTTAAAAAGGTCACACCACAACTTACCTTCTTGGAGGCCTGGCACAAGTTTGTAAACAATATCTTGCATTGTTCTGTCATGACTAGCAAGGAAAAAAACAACAAAAAAAAACAAAAACAAAATCAAAAGCTTAAGTTCATGATTTTGATTGAAAACATTTCTCTTTAAAAAGTTCCAGTACTGACCACCTGCAAAAATCTCTAAACTCATCTAAGAAGAACTTCTCATTCAGTACTTCTATCAAACCAGAAAGAACAGCAACACAAAAGAAATTATGAAAAAGTACAAGCTAAGACAGAAAACAAATGGAAGTTTAAGAAAGACTAGGCTGTAGAAGAATTCACCCCACTGAGTATGTCCTTCTGTCAAGACAAGTATATCAGCAATAATCTAAAATTCTTTTTTAGCTTAGAGATAAACTTATTTTTATTACAAAAGAATCAGTAATAGCTTGTTTCTCACCCCTATAGACTAATTTCTCACATTTCTAGATTAGTTATCTTTACTAGGATTCTTCTAAAATGCATGAGACCAGTTCACAGAAAAAGACAACAACTAAATTATACTTTTTTTTTTTTTAAAGGACAAAGTAACTGTGAGAAACATTATAAAGCTAAGTAGCCTGTAGAAGTATTGTGGCTCAAATGCAAAAAAGGTAATAATCCCACTGCAAGTAGAACTGTAGGGCCAGTTAAGATTCTAAACTTTAACCCCCAGCTCACCTAGAAAAAACCTGTTCTAGTCCAAAATAAGTTATGGTCTCAAAGAAATTAAGTATTACGTTAAATTCTAATTAAGAAATAGTATAAAAAACATTTCAGGTTTCTGCCTTGGCTGCTGCAATGTCATTACCTGTCAGAACCCAGAATGTCCCTTGGACACTCTTGGATGTTCCGGGCCCACGTCAAAAGCATTTGAGACCCTGGAATGCAGCCACAGACCCCTGTGGCTTTGAACCTGATCCATGGAACAATTTACCAACTTTGCAAGAAGAACAAGAAATCACAAAAGTTTAGATATTACAGTAGAAGTAGTCACAAAGTGAGAGGAAGAGTTTTTGAGTGCTGTACAGGGGGGTTTTAGGCCTTGTACAGAGAGGTCTGAGTTTTGTACATGGGGGTCAGAAGTTCTAAGATGGAGGGACTTGGGTATGCCCTGTCCTCTTTCCTTCTTCTTCCTAACCTCCATGTTCTTGGTGATGTTGGCACTCACAGATTGGTTTAGAGTAGAAAGTCACTGTTCAACATAGGTGATGGGCATTGGGGAAAAACTGTAAACATCTAATACCTAATGTATGATATAAAAAAAGGCACCAGCCCCCGGGCGTCAGAGAGAGAGTGTCAGAAACAGAGAGAGAGAGGGTGCAGAGTGTGCCTTTGCCTGACTGCTGAAAGGACCGCAGCAGCTCAGGGAGAAATCTTTTAGATAACATAACAATAAACTACCTTGAGACCGGACAACTGAAGACTACTGAGTCTTTCTTTGGAAGCTCAGGTTGGAGGAGAGACTTTTCCACCTTTCCGGGCCACCCCAACCAGGGGGTGAGGCCCAACAACGCAACAACAGCCACCACAATTACCTCCAAAATGTCTGCAGTATTGAGTCCTGATCTGGACTTGAACATAAAAAGCTTACAAGACTAGTCTTATCACCTGACATGAGCACTTCACAGTAGTGGAGAGCAGTAAGCAAGTACAGAAATGGTGACAAATCAAGACATTTACAAAGAGTAATTACAATATTCTAAGTAGCACTACAACAAGATAGTTGTAGTGCTAGTCAGAATATCACTTATCCTAAATTCGTGTCATTTTCACCAGTAGCAATCCCGTTTGTACTGGCTGGGATTATGAAGTGTCACATATGGACTGCAAACACATTACCAAAATTATTTGAACAAAAATATATAAATAAGACATCACCTTTAAATCAGAGGTGACAATCTGGGGGTTGGAAGTAGATCATACAGATGATCTTCAAGGTCCCACAGAATTTAAGATTCTATGATGCTATTTAACAGTATTTAGAAATGTAAACAAGGAGACACATTTGGCTTACCTAGTTTTCAGACAGACAGAGATGAATAGGAGTTTAAATCTCCATTTTCAAACACCTTATGAAACTCCGGACTGTCAAGTATTTTTGAAAAAAGGTAAACAAATATATCCAAAAGTAGGCTGGACAAAGTCTGTTTCTGTTTCAATGGGGCAATATTTTACAACTACGTTAAGCAGCTTACTTAAGCTAAAGTGTATTCAACAATAAAAAACAAATAACAAATTGCCTTCTAGCTGTCCATATCATGCCTTCTAGCTGTTGTCAATATCATGTCATTTCCTGGCACCTTTTTGCACAAAAAACGGGTTTTTGAACCAAGGCAAACATGTTGTCTTACATGTCATTTATTCATTCTTGCCTATTTGCATGTACCTGTCCCTTTAATTATACACTCATACAGGAGTATGAGTGCATTATATAAATGTGGAGACAGCATACTTAGCTTCAGGCTCCTGAGTAAGGATAAGCTTGAGCAATGTAAGTGTGTATAGAACATTGACAGTTTCCTGTAGAAGTGCAATCAGACTCATTTGCTAAAAGCACTGCTTCAGATATTGTTATAGAAGTGAGAAAGGCACATTGAAAAATGCTATGAACAAACACAAGTTCTTTATAATAGAAGACAAAACACTACTTGATAGGCAACAGCTAATGCAGACACACCATTACAATGCATTCAAGGATAAGAAAGAGAATGTCTTTTCTGACAAGAAAAGGAGGAAAAAAACCCCAAAAATACTTAGTGAACATGCAATTTGACAATGCAAATGCAGATGGAAAATAAGGAGGCCACTGGCAACAGCCAGCAAGGCTTTCACTATGAGCAAACTGTGTCTGACAAATTTGGTGGTCTTCTATGATGAGGTTACAGAGACTGTGGATGAGGAAAGGGTGAGTCAAGGCATCTACCTGGACTTGTGCAAAGCATTTGATGCTGTCCTGCACAACAGCCTTGTCCCTAACTGGAGACATGGATTTGACTAATGCAGCGCTTGTTGGAGAAAGAATTGGCTGGATGGCTGCACTCAAAAGAGTTGTGATCAACAGTTCAATGTCCAAGAGGAGACCAGTCACAAGTGCTGTCTCTCAGGGGTCAGTACTGGGACCATCACTGTTTAACATCTTTGTCAGTGACAGTGGGATTGAGGGCACCCTCAGCAAATTTGCCAGTGACACCAAGCTGTGTGGGGCAGTGGACATGCTGGAAGGAAGGAAGGCTTAGGAGGTGGGTCCATATGAAGCTCAAAGTTCAACAAGGCTAAGTACAAGGTCCTGCACCTGGATTGGGGTAATCCCAAGCACAAATATAGGCTGGGCAGAGAAGTGATTGAGAGCAGCTCTGAGGAGAAGGACTTGGGGGATATTAGCAAATGGAAAAATCAACATGACCTGGCAATGTGCACTTGTAGTCCAGAAAGCCAACTGCAACCTGGGCTGCATCAAAATAAACTCAGCAGCAGATGGAAGTAGGTGATTCTGTCCTTGTACTCTGCCTGCAAAAGCCCCCATCTAGACCACTGCTTTCAGCTCTGGGGTCCCCAAATAAGAAGGAGGTGGACCTGTTGGAGTGAGTCCAGACAAGAGCCATGAAAATGATGAGAGGGATGGACCTCCTCCTCTGTGAAGACAAGCTGATAGAGGTGGAGCTCTAGAGCTTGGAGAAGGAAGATTGCAGGGAACCCTCAGAGCAGCCTTCCAGTACATGCAGGGAACCCAAAAGAAGGCTGGAAATAGACTTTTTACACAAGCATGTAGTCATAAGACAAGGGGGGGATGGTTTTAAACTAAAAGATGACAGATACTGGTTAGATACTAGGTTGAAATTCTTCAGTGAGAGTGGCAAGACTGGAAGAGGTTGCCCAGAGAAGTTGTGCATACCCCACCCCCAGAAAGGGTAGCGGGGGTGGGGTTCAGTCAAGGCTTCATGGAACTTTGAGAAACCTGGCCTAGGTAAAAGGTGTCCCTGCCCACAGCAGGGTAGCTGGAACTAGATGATCTCAAAGGTCCCTTCCAACCCAAACCATTGTATGATGATTCTATGACATTTTATCTGTTCCTACAACCTAAGCAGACCTTTGAAAGATTAACTGAACAATAAAGCTGAAAATTATTTCTCTTATTACTGTCCGACACTGAAAAGCACTGTTCAACTGAGACTAATTTTTGATAATTTTGTAATAGTGTAATTCCTACAAATGTTTCATATATATAATTTTTACAACCCAAGCATACAAAATGAGGAATGACTATATCCCATTAAAAATCACACAGAAATTAAACATTTGAGTATACAGTTCACTTTTTTGTAGGTCTGGAACAAGCTGCCATGCTAAGGCCTTGCAAACTGATAGCAGAAGTTTCATCCTGTATCTCCTCCTCAATCTCCTTCATACTTCTTTTTCAATGTTTAACATGCATCAGCATGTTAATAATAATAATAAGCAAGAATGAAAATTTTGAGAGAACCTGTACTGTATCAAAGGGGACAAACCAGTCTAGAGTGAAGCTACTTGCATTTCTGCTTTTATACTTACCCAATATACTGTAATGGGTGGCTCTGATGTATAACAATCCTACAGGTTGGACAGGTGTTATTTTCCTCCAAATATTTCACTAGGCAGCTTCTACAGACTTGTAAAAAAGACATTCACAATTAAAAAGAAATAAAAGTAGCATAACAGAAGTCTGGTTTTATACAGTCACAGAATGGACATTACTGACATTTACATGAAGTTCATTTTTCTATACCATATGTGCACGATGTCTAATCTTGCAGAATACAGTTTCCAGTACCTTCAATAAATTTTCCTGATACAGGAAAAGGATGCACTAGAATTAAAGCATCCACACCTATCAAAAACCTTAACACAACATCCAACACAAAATATCACTTCAAAATTTACTAGAACAATTTCTAGCAGGTCAACATTCAGCTTGCATGGATGACATTACAGGAACTATTTGCCATTAAGATACTAAACAAAACAAATTTGCTTTGACCATGGCCACATACAGACCAAATGTGTGTGATGGCAACACACAAAAATAATTCCAAAGCAGGAAAATGGATATCTGGGTGTTATTTTATTTCTAACTTTCACAGAGTATACTACAGCTAAACTTCCACCAGAAAAAAAATTTACATTGTCACAGACCCTCATTATTAGTAAAATGTCCTGCCAGGAGTTGCTAAAGTAGTCATCCAGTATTAAGCTGCATGTTTCTATATGCATACACACAATCACCCATCTCTTTCAAAATAAGTTATTTATACACCACTCTCCTCTCCTTCCCCAAAACAGTACTCATAAAATACACTACTACATGAAATCCTCACTCACTTGAAGTTACAACTGAAAAGGTATGGCGAAAACAAGGGAGGTTTTCTTGAAAGTGCACTAATTCGGGTAGTCTTAGAATTAATGCACTTATCACACAAAATGAAAGGATTTCTGTAACTATAGTGCCATCTACCTCTCAAACAAGAAGATAGTACAATTACATAAACACCCATTGACTAAAAACAAAAGTAACAGTAAATGAAGTACTGTAACTTCGCATTATGTTTTGCATTTACAAACCTAGGATGACAGCACTATTGGCGGCAAAAGTTAGACAAAGCCTCATCTCGCACAGCAGTTTGTACCAGCAGAGTGCCAGAACAGCAGATCCATTTGCAAAAGTGAAGCCAAACTCTATTCCTGCCAAGTCAATAAAAGCAGAATCTGATCGAGGAAGCAGGGACAGGTATCTTGGAAAGAGTATAGAGATGTTGCTAATTTGGGTAGGGAGGGGCCAGAACGGCCAAAACACAGCTGAATCTGAACTTGGCAAGGGATATGAAGCATTATAAGGGTTTCTCTAAGTATGTCACAAAAAGGAGGCCAAAGAATGTATAACCTCCAGACAAACATGACTGGCAAACCAGAAACAAGGGACAAGAAGAAGGCTGAGGTATTCAATTTTTCTGCTTCAAGTCTCCTCTAGCAATTTCTCTTCCCACAGCTCTCGCATAGATGAACCACAAAGAAGGCACTGGGTTTGTAAAGTCCCTTCTGCTGTGTGAAAAGATCAGACTCATGAACACCTGGACATGTGAATACATGTAAGTCTCTGGGACTTGATGAGATGCTTCCCAGGGTCTCGAATTAGCTGATGTAGTTGCCAAGCACTAACAGAGATAGTCCTGACAGTCAGGTGAAATCCCTGGTGACTAGAAAAAGGGAAACATTGCTTCCACTTTTAGGAAGTGGTATAAAGGGAGACACCTGGAAATTACCAACCTGTCTGCCTTAACTCTGTGCCTGGGAAGATCATGGAGTAGATCTTCCTAGAAGCTGTGCTAAGGCATGTGGAGGACAGGGAGGTGACTCCAGACAGCCAGCACAGCTTCACCGAGGACTCTGAGCAACTTGATGCAGCTGAAGACGCCCCTGCCCATTGCAGTGGTGATGCATTAGGTGACTTTTATCGGTCCCTTCCAACCCAAAGCATTCTGTGATATCTAAAACATTATCCCATATTAGTAGATCTTCCAGCATGGACTAGGTAAACACTAACTCCTCCTAAAATGAACTGGTCACAAGTTAGCTAATATTCTAGCAGGTTTCAGTCTGAGCACAGCATCCAAATAAGTGCCACTAGGTGCCTTATGAATGGTGCTGCAGCCATCTAGGTTCTTTTTTTCTGGGGTCAGGTTGGGATTATAAACTCTCCTGAAACTAGAAGTCTTTGGACAGGCAACATGGAAATCGTTTTATGGTCTGAAACAATATTATTTCTAGAATTTTCCATTACTTTGGTTTTCCAAGTTTTTGATCTCTGTTTACCCGGATATTCAGGCACTGATTGTGGACATGAACTGAGCTGTACATTTTCTGATTTCTTAAACACATCAGAAAGGTTTAATCAGAACAGGAACGGGCAAGGCTAATGCTCACTTTTTTATTTTAACAGTTTCATTTCTCTTGACTTTTTTCATTTCTGTGTCTAGTTCAAGTCGACCTTTTATCATCCTGATGTATTCAGAAGATGATACATTTCATATGAGGTTTTCCCTTTCATAACACAGAAGGACAGCTTTCACATGTAAACACTAAAAAAACTGACATTATAAACACAAAGTTTAACAAGACCTGCACATATCACCTAGCCTTGAAGTTTAATCAAGAAACAGATACAAACTAAAAAAATACTTAAGACTTTTTTTTGTTACTACTAATGAAGTTTTTAGTAACTGACTTAGTGGCCTACCTGCCACCAGCAAACTAAAACCATGGCAGAGAAATAAATAGGAAAGAAAGCTAAAACACTTTGTTTTCTCCTAATTTCAGTTTTACAAAAATTTGCCCTGTTCCTCCTGAAGACAGGCTTTGGTCCTCCAAATTACTTTCACTAAAGGACTAAAGAACTTCATCTACTACTGAAGAGTCTTTGAATGGCTGAAGATCAGTAAATTAGAGAAAAATTGAAAAAGCAAGAAATATGTGCAGTCTGAGTAGAAGAGAATGAAAACTTCAAGGTGGTATAATTTAGAAGAGAATTCACTATCTCAACAGACAGGGTAATTCCATGATGGATTTTGCTAGGATGTTTTTCCAGGAACATACATTATTAGCATTATCTTACACAGTACAAACAATGCCAACATGTATGAAGTTTTGTTAAAAAGACAGGACTCTGTACCTCTTCTCACAAAACTAATTCTAGAGGGCACAGAGTGAAGTAGTATTCATAAAATATAAACTGTCAAAATAAGGGAGAAAAAAGCCAAAGAAAACCCCAGAAAAAGCAGCAGGAAGAGGCAGTAAGGTGCAATTCCTGACTTGCAGCAAGCGCTGTAGAGCTGTGGATCTACGTATTTCCTCCACAAGCAAATATAAGAGATGGTGTGGATGATATCGGCTGAGGGGTATTTGTGAGGTTTTGTTTTATTTTTAAAGAACAATAAAAAATGACCTCTCTCTAGCTCTCTGTCAGCCATGTTAACTTGTTATGATACTCATTTTGGATACACTCTTCTAACTAGCAGCAGTAAAGAAATTTGGGCAAAACTAAGTCTAGCTCTGAAAACAATACTACAGAAATTGAGACAGGAAGCAAGAAGGCTCTGGAAAGACCTTAAAGCAGTCTTCCAAAAGTTGAAGGGCACGACAAGAAAGATGGAGATGAACTTTGTACAGGGGCATGTACTGACAGAAAAAGGGGGAATGGCTTCAAACTGAAGGAAGATAGGTTCAAATTAGATATTAGAAAGAAATTATTTACTGTGAGGGTAACTGGCAAAGAAGCTGTGGACGTACCATCACTGGAAGCATTCAAGGCCAGGCTATATGGGACTTGGAGCAACCCAATCCAGTAGATGATGACCCTGCCCATGGCCAGGGGATTGAATTTAGATTCTAGGACCATTCTGTGATTCTTGGAATCATGGAACAAATCCTTCTACTGTCCTAGATTCTATGAGGATATTTAGAATTACATGAAGTGTGACAAGTGCAACAAATTTATCAAGGCTGATAAACAGAGATTCTAAATGGAATATAATAAAAACCATAATCACTGACAAATTACGAGCATTGCCCTTCCCCTTTGTCAGATATAAAAGATGCTAACGCTTTTTGTTTTATGATAAAGACACAGTCACCTAATTATTGCCTTCTAGAAAATTTAGGACTAAGTCATTAAGTTAATTAAACAACCTACTAGCTTTATCAGAATAAACATAAATATTGTGGCAGAACAATTTTAAAACATGGGATGGATTGCAAGGTTTTAAGTCATCCTTTGCTTACATGAAAATAGAAATTCACTGAGTAACTTATCAACAAACAACTACCTTATCACAGTGTTTTGGAATACAAGCTTATTTCCAGGATACAATACAACATACTTATTCCTTATTGATAAACTACTCTGTTTTCTGCAGAGGAATGGGAGAGAAAGAGACATCTGAAAGGCTCCAGGTGGAGAACATATGCTACATCAACTGTCACAGAAGACAGAACTAGGTATTCCACATTCCTTTAGCATGAAGACAGACTGCATTCTTGAATATTTACATTGCCTCTAATTGTATATGGCTTCAAGTTTATGCAGCACAGCTTTAATGTTCCCTCCATTTGCTTTATTAAAAAAGCAAATCATCTGTTAAAGAAAAGCAATCTAGTAAAGTACATTCTTTTTGGCTGATGCACAATAGCTATTTTAAATTTCAACTGAAAACCATTACAACATGTTGCATAACAAGTTAAAAAAAAAAAACCAACAAAACCAGAAACAAACAGAAACCAAATCAGCAACTTTAATTTATTTATACTTCTACTTACAAGTATGCAAGCATTCTGTTACAGTAGTAGCATCAATCAGGTATCCATTGCACAGACGACAGGTTATATGGGCATTAATGTCCCAAAGCTTAATCTTCCTTGTTAGCATCTTTGGTGTCTATGAAAGAGATGTATCATAAAGTAACACAGCTGTAGTCATTTGGGAATAAATGATTAACTTGTGTTAACTTTTGTACAATGTACACGGGTGTGAGGACACAGTGGTGGCACTAACTCTTATGTCACTTAACAGAAACTAAACAATGTAAACCCCACACTATTTTGCAAGCCAGTACTGCAAGAGCATAGAAAATGGCCCTTCCAGTATGCTACTAATGAGTTCCTTTACCAACCAACAGACTCAGATTTAAGCTGAAACCCTACTATCCTGGTAAACCTGAGTCATCATACTCAGTCTAGTAATGACAGAAAACTCACAAGATACGGAGAAAGAAAATCCTCAAAGTAATTTCAGATTCAAAAGTGTTTTGACAATTGAAAAGTCAAAGCAACTGTTCAGTTTAACCACACTTTTAAGTGTTCGCCTTGTGGCACTATGTTAAAGCATAATTTTGAATCTGTCTCTCAATAATGGGGCTAGAAAGTAAACCTTCTGAAATCCCTTTTATTTGAACACAAGTTAATTGAAGACTACATTACAGATAATTTCTTTGGCTGAGGAGCAGTTGGTTGTGCTAAAACTTGAACTAGACATTTTTCCTTTCTTTTAAGCATGGGATGGTATACGCATCTTTAAAAGGAAAAAAATATTAGAAATCAAAAATGAAGAAGCTCATTTATTTTGCAGTAACACCAATTGCTTAAAGAGAAAACACCACACAAAGCTCATGCCTTTACAAATAAACTGTTACGTTTTAAACACAGCTGTTATTATTTTTTTCAAAATATTTTGAAAATTGTACTGTTACCAGAACTTGACCAGCATTCTAGTTAATTAACAGAGCAGGCTATACTTGCTTACAACCTACTATATTTGGTTCTCGCACTGCAGTAATCACCAAATTACACTGTTTTCCTTTAAAGCGATTTTACTACCCCTGGCTCACAAATACTAGTTTTCATCTAGCTCAGTCTGGAAAACATTTCAGAATTTGAATGGTAACACATGTTCCCCAAGTTTCACACTGAAATATTGCAACAAGGTTGTCTGATCTTTAATTTTACCTTTTTTTTCCCTATGTTCAGTGAAGTGGTACTAAGAATAAAGAACTATCAAACAGCAAACTTCCACACCTATCTGAACTATTCCCGTGCAGAGAGGTACCGTATGTTCCACTGTAAACTGTGGAGAAACATATCCAACACCCACCCATTTAAATCTGCATTGTCCTATATAAAAGACTAGAAAGACTTCCAGTTCTCATGGTTAAGAAGTAAGCAATGGGAGAAAAAAAAAATCAGTATTATTTTATAGTATTTGAGATTTAGTTATAAATCTAGTAACCTCCCATTAAAGAAGAATAAAAAAGCAGCTTGGTTTTGCAGTAGACAAAATAGGTAAGAAACATATACTCAGAACCCGAATTACTTTCCAAATTGTAGAATTATTTTTAACCCTCTGAAAACCAGACACAGATTAAATCCTTGCAAGTTAGTGCATGAGGTCACCAGTTAAATGTTACTACATGAGGTATGTAGGTTTCTGTGGTGCTGAGGAAGAGCTATTAAACGTCACTCTTCAAGAAGAGATCAAGGGATGGCATCAAGTCACCAGTTAATCTGAAAGTGGGCACACTAAAAAACACAATTCATGACAGACAAAAGAGAAATTAACCTAAACAGATCCTGAAAAAGGCAGTATCAATACAACTAGTCACTTGTCTAGGCAGGAATTCACAAGAAGGTGTTCAGGAAAACCACAGGCAGAAATCCAAGCACTTCTAAGGCAGAAGAGCCAAAGACTTAATCATGAAATCTGAACCAAAGAAGTTGTTTATTTTCTAGGAAAAAATTTACAATTTTTCCTCCTTACAGTAGAGATAAATGCTGTCACTAGAAGAACCATCAACAAACAAAACCAAGAAAATTCAGATGGGGTATAATATTATGAGAACAATGACTGAACCACACAACAAAAGCAAAAATAATACAAAATAAAGCCCTTTGTGCCAGGGGAAAAAAAAAAAGAGGATATCAAGAATAATACACACTTTTCCAACTTAATAGGAAAAAATCATACACATTTTGGCACTGGAAAAATGAGTTATCTTCTAGAATATCAAGAGCAAGTCTATCAAATCAACCTTATTAAAATTTCATACACCTTTGAAGGAGGACAGAAAGTTGCTCTTATTAAATGTTTAAAAGATTGAAAATAAGATCTATTGGAAGAAGCAACAGAAAGGTAACAGGTCTTTCCAGGGCAGTAGACACCTCAAAAGCTGATAAAACCTACAGGAGATTTCTCCAGAAGGCCTGTCCCATGCTGTTTTCTTGCAGCTACTAAAACAGGAGAAGGATCTCTTCTCTCTCACGCAGAGATCCAGACATGATTGCTTCAGCACACCTTGAATCTCCAATAAACAATGCAACTTTTAAGGTCTATAAGCAAGCTAGCAGTGTCACACTTTATTTAAGCCTGCATTTTCTACAACTGTGACCCACGTCCTGTAGTCTTGCGAAATAAAAAGAACTCAGAATGCCTCTCTTGCTTTTCAAAACAGTTAACCCGTTATAAGAGGACTTACTAAGAATTAAAAAATTAATAAAAATAAAATTTTTAAAAGGGCAGACCACTTCATATCTGTTTAGAAAGGTAGAGAGAAGCTCACAAAAAATGGCATATTACCAAGATGTCAGTTCAGTCAGATAATATAAATGCTCAGACTTTGCAGAAAACTTGAATTGCTTCCTAGAGGGAAATAGAAAAAAAATTTTAGCAGAACTAATGACACATATAAAGAAAAAATAGAGACACTAATGTTACAACCTCATATAAGAAATTAAATTCACTAATCTTAGCAACTAATTAAAAACATTAAGTAATTCCACATTATGTAAAGTAATTCCACATTTATCACCTGCCTGATCTGTATTACTTCAGAGAGAAGTAAATAACATAATTGCAGATTTCACCATCAACTATTTTTTTTCTCATTATTACTGCATTTGAAGATGATACACAGTCATATTAGGAAATACAAAGCTAAGCTACTACTCACAATGCTTAAGACGAAACACTCCGTGTGGATATGGCTAATACAGGATGTCTTTCATGCTCCTATCTGGAATACACTATCAGCTCAGAAGGGGTACTAGCACTACCTGAACCACACATCTGCTCTTGGGAAGGCATCCCAAGATGCCCATGTTTCTACAGCCTAGTGCCAAACAAAAGTTAAGCACCACTTTTATCATATAAGACAGCCAAGTTGTTATTACCCCACCAAAATCCATGCCAGTAATCTCATACAAACTAGAACTAAACAACAAGACTACACAACGTCCTAAACATCAAACTTGACTAAGAATCACACAAGCTATTTTTCTGTTTTCCAGACAAATCCAGGTCTCCCTTAAACAACTTCTCTTTGAAAAAGGGATATTTTTTCAAATCTGAATTAATGATGACCTCTTTCACAGAACTCATCTTCCCGTTTCTCAGTTTTATGCTGAAAAAAAAGCTAAAAATGAATTCACATACCTCCAAAACAAGTAATCTAACCTTAAAAAAAACCCCACACAAGTCTAAATACAAATTCCCAAGAAACCAAGCAGCTTAAAAGCACAGATATCTGGATAACACACTGAGCCACTTGGTCTGACCTCAGTTGACTCTGCTTTGAGCAGCCAGATTATATAGAATATCTAAGTTGGAAGAGACCCATGGAATCGTCAAGTCCAAATCCTGCTCTGCACAGGACATCCCTAAAGGCTTTCATGTGCCTGAGAGTATTGTCAGAATGCTCCTTGAACTCTGTCAGGCTTGGTGCTGTGACCACTTCCCTGGGGAGCCTGTTCCAGTGCCCAACAACCCTCTGAGGGAAGAACCTTTCCCCAGTATATAACCTGAATCTTCCCTGACACAGGTCATGCCATTCCCTCAGGTCCTACTACAGGTAACCACCTCACATGAAGGACATGATCTTTTTCTAACCTGAATCATATCATCCTATGAATTTACTACCTCTGCTTATCCATGTAATAAACAAGCTGAACTTTTACTATATTGACTGATCTCAAGCTGCTGATGACTGTTAGACAACCATAGAGGCACCAACTCAAATTAAGTTAGCATGAGCTCAACAACTAAAACTGGCTGCTGTAAAAAGAAAACATACAGAATCATGTTGACATTGAAATCATGCACACCAGCTTGAACCAATAATAGGAAATAAGTTTACTTTTCCAAAGCACAACCTAGGCTGATACCTTCTTACCTAAATATATATATAAAAATCAGAAATCAGACCAAAAAATATCTCCTAATTGACACTTTTTTTTTTTTACAGAGACTCACTAGACTGTGCAGGATTTAGTAGGAGTAGCAAGCCTCTAAAAGAGACCGTTTACATTTGCCTTATTTCATAATGTGACCCATCATGCACTGTAGAAGACGCATGCTCAAGCACTTCTGAATCTTTCACAGGATTACAGTCAAGTTCAGAAGCAAAAGTTTCACAGAAAGCTACCATCCTATATAAAAACAGGTAAATTCAAAGGACAGAACAAATTCTGAACATTTACAGTATCATTTTCCAAACCAAACAGCTCATTTGAACACTGCAAACCTCAGGCTCCCACTAGACTCCCACAGCAGTTAACAAACAAGAGAAAATGCCATACCTTGATTTAGTTTTTAGAAAGTCAAAGCCAAGAAAGGCAAATCTCTGTAAAACAGAAATTCTTTAGTTCTTCTAAATTAAATTGTTAGTTCTTCTGAGATTTACCTGCTCAAATAGTAACCTATGACAGCAAGCAATCTCAAACTTTAAGAACTGTAGATAACCTTGAAACTTTCAATCCACTGACTGAACTGTGACACTTGATTAAAAAAATTTAAAGTTTTATTTTGTGCTTAGTCAACAAATGAACACTGGGGCCAAAATACAGTTCTTCTCCCTCAAAACCATATTGCTGGAATAGTAAGAAGTCACTCCTCAGTTCTATAATCACAAAACTCTACTCAAAGCACCAACCAACTAACCAAAAAAAAAGAAGAATCAAAAAAAATCCAGAACACAGCAAAACAAAAAACAAAGCGAAGCAAAACAAACAAAACAAAACAAACAAAAAAAAAATCACAAAACAAAACCTAAAAAAAAACAACTAAAAAAGACATACAATACACCAGCCTGACCCTCAACTGTTTTTACAGGAAATGTAAAATTCATAAAGTGTCCCTTCAACATGTTACATAGATTCATAGGATAATGTTATGGATATTATGAAGTAACCTCTCCAAGCTTCTCTAATCCAACCCTGTACTCAAAGCAGGCCCACTTAAATAAAGTTACAGTGGGCTATTCCCACTTCACTCAGAAAATGCTCAACAATTAATATTCCACAGCCTCTTTGGGCAACCTTTTCCAGTGCCTGACCACCCTCACTGGCAAGAAATGCTCCTACTGTCTCACAGGAATCTCCTGCATTGCAACTTGGGTACAATGTCTCTCTTCCTACATGTGTGCACCTCCAAGAGTAATGCAGTAGCATCATCTTGATTTCTGTCCACAGGTTGTGTAGAAAATAGCAGTAACATCTTCCCTAATTCTTAGCATCATCTTCTTTAGGAGTTTTGTTAACACTGCATAAAAAAAGAGCAACACCAAAATCTTACTCAATAGCTGAAGAGCCACTCTTAACCCAGTTGTTAGTACTTCATCTTGGTTATTATTTTGGAGGCAGAACAAATCAGCACTGCACCGCTTTAGAGAAATAGGAAGCCCTCTGATGTGCTTAAAATAATTGAGAGATCCTGTTTAAAAAAGTTAAAAAAAGAAAATACTCACACCAATCTTTCTCTTACAAAGACAAAGCCTACTTTTCTAACATATGCCACCACATCTGCTTGAAATGGATGGAAGACCTGGTAGAAGAACTCCATTTTGAAGAGACAGTTTTCTTACCAGCTGCCAAGTAATGAATTATTCAAAAACAACATACCAACCAACAATGGAGAGAGAAGAGACAATTTCTTTCAGTGCTGGAATATGAAACCCCAAACAAACACAGAAAATGTTCCAAACATTCAGCTAACATGAAAAAAAGATCATTTGCAAAAAGATTAGTATTTCTTCATCTTGGTTCCAACTGACACTATTTTAAACCACACAGCTGGCATGGTGTCAGCCTCTCACTGTCTGGATGTCTTACAAAACACCAAAAAGGGAGTGAGGGCATTTACAAAATCTGGACTATATTCCCAATTAAAAAATAAGCAAAGAAACACACACACACACACACACAAAGTCATGAGAGGCTGAAAGGGGACATGCACATATCAGAAAGTCAACTTGTTTTGTTTGTGCTTCATCCCCTTTGTCCACTAAGGCAGTGTTCTCTTAAGATGATCAAGCAAAAAGTTAAGCAACATATTACAGGTCTCTCCACTAAAATTGGTAAGATAAACCTGCTTATCTCAGCACAAGCTTTCACATTTCAGAGGGATGTCAGCACTGAAACTATTATTCATGCAAGATTACAGAGAGGATCAGCAGAGGGACTCCTCAGAAGTACAGCCTTATCATTTATACAGAAACCAGTCCAGAATATTTTGGCCTACATGAGGCATACCTCTTAAAACAGCATTTCTTTTCAGAGTCTGCCATCCAGAGACCTGAAAAGACAGAAAAATAGTCTGAAAGTTAACATCCAAAATTCCTCTAAATACAGCTGCCACAAAGAAATACTCAGCTCACTAAATTCACCTAAGTATTTAGGCATCTCTATTAATTTAAGAGAACAGTGGAGCAGAAGCACTTGTAAGCAAGAAAAGGGGAAAAATTTTGATCCTCAGGAAAAAGAAAGAAAAATAAGATTTAACAGTCCCCTGCTAGACAAGGAAAATTGCTCAAAAAAGAAATCCTAAGAAGTCCTGTTACCATGTGATGGAAAAATAAAAAGAAATCCATTATCTTCAAAAATGACAGGGAAAATAACAAAATAAATCAGCAGATTTCTTTAACAACAACCTATGGACTAGAAAGTCTGTAAGAAAAGAAAACATTTTGAATTGAAGATGCACATTTAGACAAGCAGCATTCTCAGTTTTCAAGCTATGTTTTCAAGTAATCTGCTCTTTGTATCTTAATCTTCCAAAATCCTTTCAAGGATACAACTAGTATTTCCAGAATCTCTTGGTATTTGCCAGAATAAAAGTATATTTTTAAAAATAATAAAAAAATAAGATCTTTATTCTTTAGCTAAAGGTGATACAATCTCACATGAATAGTTTGACAGAAGAAGCAATTTTTCTTATTGATTCACACAGGGAAGATTCAGCTGTTACAGTGACAGGTAAAGACTACTACTAGTTCTATCTTCCTGCTCCAAAAAATCAAAGGCATAGTAGTTACTGATTTTGTTGTTATATTGCTAAGGGAATTAATGAAAACAATGACAGAACAAGCTGTTAATGATAGTACTTGACAAAAACTTCAGAAAAATGTCAATAAAAATCTCTTTGCAGTTCCACTGTGAACTTCTTTGACTGGATTCAAAAAAAAAAAAATATTATTAACTGAAAGCAATACAGAGTTGCAGGAGATGCTTTTTTGTTGGAATCCACAGAAAAAAATCCCAATTGAGGACACAAAGCCTCCCATACAGTAGAATAAACTCCTTAAGACTTTTTTATTTAAAAGATCTGTTTTTCCAGCAAAATGTGGAGAACAGAGCAGTTACTCTGTTTCTAAAGAAACCAGCTCAGAGGCTTATCACAACTCCAAAAGCACATCACAACATGAACTCAAGTAACAAGTCTTCCAAAAGGCCTTGTCATGCATCTTCCCTCACTGTTGCTGGAAGATGATGAGGTTACACTTTGGTTCATGGAAAAAGGAAGTGACACTCAATTTCTGAGTGTCAACAACCAAATTGGTCCTAAATCATCACCATATTCTTCCAGTTCTAGTTACAGGGTGATAGTGACGCACTATGAAAGCTGACAACAGGGAAATTCAGTTCTTTTTTAGATCTAGATGATTGCTGGAGACTGGGAAAGTGGATCATTGTGCTGACCTTGTAGTAAGTTAGAAATGAGTACTAGTACTTCCTTTAAATGATTTCTTAAGTGCTGTGATTGCTATTAATAACTTGTCAGATTATGAAACTGTAACTGTTGTTTGTACCATCTAGCTTTGTGATACAACAAGACAGAAAGTTATTCTTACCAGGTACAAATTCAGAACTGAAGAGAATGGCAGATTTACAAACCATTACAACTTTGCTCTGTTTTAACAGAATAGGCATACATATTTTTCTTTCGCTGAAACATAGCACAATACTGTTAATTCATTAAAAAACAGAAGGATAATGCTCACAGTGGAGAAACCCTGAGAAAACCAGCTAAATGAAGCAAATAACAACAATTTAGCTGAATAATCTTGCTGAAAGGTACTAAAATCATACAGCACTGGAATGTGAATGACAACCGTACTGGAAGCAACAGGTGTACCTCAATTCACAAGGACATGTATTTAACATAAAAGTCACAACTCTAAGAACAAAGCACTACAACAACAGAATTTTGTTCAGATTCAAAACTAAGTGTGGAAAAGAAAAATTTCAAATTTGATGCTTATGATTGTGCGGCCTACATCGGGCATAACCATCTCACTTTCGTGAGATCACGAAAGTCATGCATCTCACTCAGTACAAAAATCCAGATTTTCAATGAGCTGAAATAAAGTGCAGAAAAAGAATATAGCCCTTACTATGGCAATAAGTTTCATTATTCTCAAAGAGGACCAAAAAATATTGATAAATTAACATTTTAACAATTAATTTAAATATTAACATTAAATTCCTAAGTACTATTATATATGTTCAATTTTAATAGCTGTTTCTATTTCATTCACAAACTGTACTAGCTGAACAGGCCTGGAAACACCTTATTCCATAAAGACAGAATTAAAAAATGGCTCCTGATATTGTGAGCACAACCATGTAATGAGAGAACTAATGCAATTAGTTATTAGAACTAAGGCTAATTCACACTTCCATCACAATGCAAGTAAAGTGTTGTATGGTCATGAAGTCAGAGATTATGAAGAGATACAAGCACAGAATTTCTCTTTTTCAACTACCTGGATTAGAACAAAAATAGTCTGTTATTCTAATCAGTTGCAATAGAAAGATAGAAGTTGTTCATTACTGAACAAACAGACCTCTGTTCCATAAGGAAATTTATTTAAAAGTAACTTATTAAAATAATATGGTGACCTGCAACAGATGAAGAATAACAGCTAAATGAAATTACTTAAAAAGCCTCACCAGCTTAAAATAAAGTACCTTTCTCTTGTACAAGTTTTTCCATTGTAGAGCAAGATATTCACCAGTCAGACATTTACTTCAAGAGAAATGAAGAAGCAGTCATAGTCTTACTTCCATTGCTAGAAATGTCAATACAGCCTGTACAGTATTCTGAAGAAGGATGAGGATATTACCTCAGGCAAGCAACTCAGGACGCAGGACATTATTTCAACAGATGGACGGACAAAGAAGACCGTACTGTGGTTGCTTTTGCTTCGGATACCAAAGTTTTTTATTTCAACTGTTGTCAGATGTATGTTGTTGAACCTTTACTTTGAAACAATATATAAACAACTTATAAAAGAGCACAATGACTTTAAACATTAGCAGTGAGAAGTTAGTGGTGGTTTTAGCAAAATGGCATAACAGAAAGTATTTTGTCTTTTATGAGTTTTAAAATATTGTAAGCTCCAATAAAACTCTTATGTTCTGTTTGCAAAGCACTGTTTCATAAAAGGAACTACTAGAAACAAACCTTTCTGTTGAGCAGAATGAAATTTAAAGATTTAAATTTGCTGTAGCAAGCTTAGTTATGAGTACATGTGCAGATTTTTATTACTTAATTCAAAAAAATAATTACATGCTAGGCAGAAAATATATCCAGGTGCTTTTTTTAGTATCATGCTAGCAATTTTTCACATCTCAGTGGAATTCCTCACAAGTGGTTTTTCTCATTCCTGAGAATGTCACCACCAGATGGCACTAGTACTCTACCTTCAATAAAGCAGGTAGCTGTATCTTAATAACTGAGCACTGAAAAAAACAGGACTGCTCTGAAACAGGAAAAAAATGAATTAAAACAACACATTCACCATCATTTTCACGATGGAGACTTCCAGATCTTGCTGTGTCCTGGCAGCCATCCAGACTCACTTAGTCACCCTAACAGTCAGTTCCACCCATCTTCCCCTTAACATACACACATGCCTGTCCATGCTGGTGAGATTGGTTAGTTTGTCAGTAGCACTCACTCACTTTATTTTAATTGCTGACACTATAAACTATTGATTCAGCCAAGCACATCACTAAACCATATCCCTTATTGCCACATCTACACATCTTTTAAACACCTTCAGGGTTCCAACACTGCCCTGGACAGCCTGGTTTGATGACTGACCACTATTTCAGCACACAAGTATTTCCAAATATCCAGTCTAACCCTCACCTGGTGTAGTTTGAGACCATTTCCTCTTCTTATACCACTTGCTTCCTGGGTGCAGGAACCCCCACCTGGGTTCAGCCTCCTTTCAGATGGAGAGTGAGAAGGTCTTCCTGACCCTCCTTTTCTCCAGACTAAACAACCTCACCTCCCACAGCTGCTCTTCACAGGACTTGTGCTCTAGACCCTTTCACCAGCTCCTTTTCCCTTCTCTGGACTTGCTCCAGCACCTCGATGTCCTTCCCATCATGAGGGGTCCAGAACTGAACACAGAACTCGAGGTGTGGCCGCACTAGTGACGATTATAGGGGGACAATCACTGCTCTGATCCTGCTGACCACACTATTCCTCATACAGGCCAGGATGCCATTGGCCTTCTTGGCCATCTGGGCACACCCTTGGCTCATGTTCAGTTGCTGTCGACCAGCACCCCCAGGTCCTTCCTGCTGGAAAGTTTTCCAACCACTTTGCCCCCAACCTGTAGCACTGCATAGTGTTGTTTTGATCCAAGGGCAGGACACGGCACTGGGCCTTATTCAGTCTCGTATCACTGGCCTCAGCCTACTAATCCATCCTGTCCAGACAACCCTGTAGAGCCTTCCTGCCCTCCAGATCAACACTCCCACCCAATTTGGTGTCATCTGTAGGCTGACTGAAGCAGCACTTGGTCCCCTGATACAGGTTGTTGATAAAAACATTAAATAGAACCAGCCCAAATACTGAGCCCTTGGGAACACCACCTGTGACCAACAGCCAGCTGGATTTAGTTCCATTTCCCACCAGTCTCTAGGCTTGGCCATCCAGAGAGCTTTTTACCCAGCCAAGAGTGCACTTGCCAAGCCCTAAGCAGCCGGTTTCTACAGAATACTGTAGGAATTGGTGCCAAAGGCTCTACTAAAGTTCATATAAACAAGATAAGCCCTTCCTTCACTGATTAAGCGGGTCACCTTGTCACTGAAGGAGATCAGGTCAGTCAATCAAGATTAAAAACTAGGTCAATACAAGACCTATATAAAAGTTATCAGAATGCATTTACCTTTCATGAAGTGATTAGGAAGAAAATCACCATGCCTTCTGACTCCAGCTACCATCCTTATCTATTTTGTTTTTACGTATCCCAATACTTGGGAAGGACAAGGTGGATGGGGATGCTGAGACCTTTCACTGTTCCTTAATAAACTAGGAACTTTCTTTAGCAGGGATAACTATTTAAGATATAGGAAAAATATGGCTTTCTTCCCAGTAACTCGTATTACTGCATGCTTGTGTCAGAGGTACTGCTTCCAAGAACAATGCTTACCAAACACATTCACAAACCCTGAGAACACAACTAAGCAAAAGGGAAGGTGATAGGAGAAGAAAAACTGGAGCAGTACTTAAAGCTCTAGACTATCATATTTTTCTCCCTGAAATACTCCCCAAGTCTAAGTTTATTTATTTCATGTCCAGTTTAGAGGAAATAAAAAAATGGGGAAAAAACCCAGAAAACCAACCAAGGACAAAAACCCCACCTTTATTTTGCACACAGCAAGTAAAAACATCCTTGATACAGACCTATTAAAATTTCCAACTTATACAAGAGCATTACTATTGCCACAAGTATACTGGAGAAAATTTTTTAAAAACCAAAGCTTATGATCCTAGTTTTAAAGTGACTGTGTGAGTTGGTAACTGAAAAGGCTGTTTAGATTTTGTTTAGATTTTGTTATTCGGTTTTTTTCATCTCTAGTCTTGGTTCTGGAACTAAACAAATGAGTGAAATGTTTTTTTCTCTTTCCCTGCAACCAGCTGGCAACTCAAATAAGCTCTATCTGAACACTTCTGCGGTAAAATTTCCTATACATAGGAACTTGATCTTCAATATTGCTTCCCAAGAGGCTGATTCAGTGATGAGCTTTATGCTAGACAGATTTTTATTCTAGAAGTTCTTACTATTCACTACACAATACCCATTTCACATTCATGATCAAAAGACAAAGAGCTGACAAGTCAACCAAAGCACAAATAATGGAATCTTTAGCCAACTTATTTGTAATTAAGTTTGCTATGTTATTTCAGAGAACTTGGGTCATGATCAGTGGTAATGTCAGCTATCAGGTAATACAAAACAAAGAAATCTTCACTATCACACCACTTTCATGAAAACATCCTTGAAAATGAACATGTAGTATTTATTTCTTTGATCTATTACACTCAAGAGGCCTGGCTCTTTTCTTGAGAAGACTTGACTAACTTGTTAAAGAGAAACTACTCAAGATATATTCAAATTACTAATAGTTGCATTAAAGTGGATTAAGAAAAGTTCACCCCAAAGCAAAACACACTCACTTTTACACACAGCTCATTCATTTCAGTGTAAAATAAAAAACAGCACTGATAATAAATGACATGTAAAAACTGACACAAATGTTTGAGATAAAGCAGAAGCAACAATCAGGATATAGAAGCATTAAATCTACCCATCTACTCTTTATTCACATCACATATTTTCTTTTATGGTACAATGAGAGGCTGATCTATCTGGTACTTCTCCATCAAACACATGTCCAGAGAAAATGAAACAGGCCTTGCAGTAATATGTCATAATAGCAAAGATGTTCAAAATTTCTGTCTTACATGTCATCAGTGAAAAGGCATAATAAAGAAAAGAAGGATTTCATTTCAGACAGGAGAAATAGCAATGAAGTTGAAGTCTAAGTCACTGAGTGACTCAAAACTGGGTCCCACACCCCTTCACACAAATTTTGGTAACATTTTCTGTCATTTCAATCTGAAGAATGAAATGATGAGCATAAAACACCACCCCCTCCCAGCTGTCATAGGAATTAACTGCCTTAGAAAATTCCTAAGACATAAATACTATTAAAATGTTAAACATATTAAAAATCAACTTAATTCCCCACACACAAAGTGATCACCACAAAACAACAAGAGCCATTCAATCTCAGTTTGCCAAATATCTTAAAAATCTCATTTACTAGACATTTGTTTAATACTAGAGTTGAATACAATGACATTTTAATATAAGGTTTAATTTCAGTATTTTCTCCTATACATTGCTTATATTTGGAGTCTTTATTAAAATTAATTGACTGCATTAGAATCCTGAATCATGAAGGAACCTGTTAAATTTAGCTAAAAATGGTTACAAAACTTAGCTATCAATGTGTTTGCAGCCAGAGATAAACAAATACCAGAATCATCAAAGTAAGAGATCTTTGAATTTTCAACTTGCAACAGATACTTATAAAGCACTAAATTAAGGAAGATACATTGAAAATCAAGTAACCATTATTCCTCCAATAAAACCAACTAAAGACAATAAATACATATTTGTCAAAAAAATGGCAACACTAGAGCATTATTATACACAGTGTTTACTTTAAAAACACATCTGCATCTTCACCTAACAATAACATACGACTTCAAAGAAGAAAGACATAATCCCTGCACTGAGATTCATATTTCATTTTCAATAAATATTGAGTTTCATTACATTTATTGTAGATTTTAATTCATAGATGCCAAGAGTTAACAGTATAAAAAAACTGCATGGACAGTACCCTCCATCCAAACATGTGAAAGCACAGGCTTCAAGCATTGGCAATATTTACTGCAGACATAATCAGATAGAGACTAATCCAGAATGTATCATGGGCCAACTTAAATAGTTACAGTCTGCCTTAAATGCAATGTTGTAAGCCACTAAGTAAAGCATCTTTTGAAATAATGTTCAATTCTAGATGAACGCATTAAGAAGAAGGACAGGAAACTGGACCAAGAACATTACGTGAGTAAAAAAACCCCTCTGTCCTTCCTTTATTCACCTATCACATCATGGTCTGAGAGGGCTATATGATTGTTACTTACAAGATAAGGAGAAAACAGAAAGAGTTATTTAAATTAAATATACACTGGAAAGAAACTACATGCACAAACTAAGAGTTATATTTATTTCGGCTTTAGAAAAATGTTTCCAAATATCTGTAATACTCTTATACTTCAGATAATGTAGAAATGTAATAAGGCACCTTGTTTGTTTACTTAAAAGACAGGGGGAGAGTGAAGTTAACTAAATGACCCAGACAGTGTTTCAGGCTTTACAGTTTCTCTAAGATGGTGCCTTTGATACAGCAAGGTCACAGCAAACACAAGAAAATTACAATAAATGTGTTTTTTTCTTGCCAGTATGCCAGCTGCAGAAAACCAAACAATGTCATATTTTCAACTCTGACTTGCAGTACAACCATTATTTAACCCCTCTCATAAGGACCACCTGTAACTTCTCCAAATCTGTATTATGGAAGTCTGCTAGAGTTTTGCTGCAGGACTACATCAAGAGGAAAGAAAATGAAACTGCATTTAAAACATACAAATGGGAATTAAAGAGAGCAGAGAAACAAGCACCCTGCCTCTCTATAGGAAGCTGGAGACAGATTTTGCCATTAGCTGCCTTAAGCTCTGAAGGCAAAAGCAAACACAGTGTAAAGCAATTGAAGATTAAGGTTTTCTTGATGTCAAGCAATGATGATTAAAAATTGTCTTATATTAATATGCATAAAGCACCAATACTAAATCAGAATTGGCATTTTAAAAGGTTCTGTTTAGGAAGAAGAGCAATGAGAGTGAGAAATAAGAAAATGGCAGATTTTTGAAGTAAGGAACATGTACATACATGCACACTAAATGCAACATCCTGGACTTGATTGCTTTCCACCTACCATCACAACTGTCAGTCCCAGTGCATTATTCCCCATATCCTTCCTCCTCCACTTTTTCCACTGCCTCAACATTTCTTAAGAGTCAGACAAGGGATAAATATGTATTACATCCACCCAAGACACACTGGAAGTGTTATTATGGAAGAGATCACATTCCCATAGTTCATCAAAAAGAAGCTTTTCAAGTGGCAACAGATGGCAGGCATTTCTTATGAGAAACAAAACATGATAATGACAATAAGGTAATACATTATATGAGAATTTTTTATAGGTACTTTCAGTTTTCTTTCAATAAGTGTATTAACTTTAAAAGTTACAGTAAGTGCAGTTGCAGTGCTTTTACTTGAGCTTGAAAGTTACAATACAAATTTCACTGTAAAATGGTATCTTATCTTAAAATCTATATTCAAAATTTATTGAAAATAATCCAAAGACTGCTGCTGTTAATAAAGAAGAAGGATTAAAAAAAACAGGGGCTGACTACTGGAAGAAACATTCATCCTAGAGAAAGAAACATTAATTATAAAGACTATGTAATCCTGTAGCTAGCCAAAAATGTACAAAATACAAGATAAATCCAATTCTCGGAGTACTTTCAGATTGGCTAATATTTTTTTCCTATTATTTTACTGAAGTGTATGAGGATACTAGGGTTTGGAGTATTGTTTATACAGTGGTTCACTATTCTGTATCCAAGTAGTCATCTCAAAAGCAGCATGCTACAGTCACTATTCCTAAATTGTACTGGTCTTACATATTAATATCATAAAGCTAGACTGTAAACCTCAATAAAGGGGATAAAAGGGTGATTATGCTCTTCAAGGTTTCTTGAATGACATTTAAAATGGTAGTAAGCATACTACCAGAAAAATACAGGGATATTTAGTATTGTGAATTCCTATAATTTAAACATGCTTTTTCCACATCAACATTTCCTTCATCAGGCAGGATGAAAGCAACTGGCTAGCCAGCCAAATTTCAGATGCAAGATATTGAACTGCATTAGTATGATACCCTAATTACTGGGATCAGATTTACAAGCTTTTGACCTAGTACTGAATTTCTGTATCTTGGGAAGAAAAGTGTATGGCAAAAGATCTCCAATGAGCAATAGTGTATCTGGAGACTGAAACTGAGGGCATATGAGGTGGCCCTACTGCAACAGCACAAAAATTTCTAAGTTTTGTTGTACTTGCAGTGCCAGCTGCTAAGGGAAATGTGATTTTTTTCATTTTCAGCTCCAGCCTTCCTAATCATTCACTCCTTTTAACCTGAGACAAGTAATGCAGTGGGCAGAGCAGGAGTCAGCAGCACAAAATCAGAGGGAAAGAAAGGGCAAGACAAAAATATTTTGAAATCAACAAAACACCTTTAAAACTTGGTGTCTTGCACTTGTTTTGGCTGCGCTTGTACTCAGTATCACAGAAATTAGGGATATATACTTAAAGATAATGTCAGTTATTATACTATTAAGCCCACTTAGAAAGAGGATGAAATTTATTACCAAGAATTTTATGCCCTTCTTTTACACACCCTGACAGACTAAGTATCATCTCCAGGGAAAAAAATGTATCAAATATAAAAATTTCACAGGGCAAAGAATTCTGCACTCACCTGTTAATGTGGAGGGGGCATGGTTTTTAAAACTCGCTTGACAGCCACAAGCAAACACCTACAGTTTGTATTTCAGCCCACTCACTACCTTGCCCTCCACAGAAACCATTTTGACACAGTTCCTTTCACTAACAGCAAGTAATGTACCTATGCAAGTAATGTATTTAATGTATCTATGTGAAATCATGTTATGGTAATGTAAGCCATTTCCATTTCATTCTGGTAAGATTTAGGCAGCTGCAGCATAAACAGAGAAAACACTGTCTCAAAGCAGATGTTTCATTTGGTAATAGAAAACCTAAGAGAATCTCAAGTATTTCTAATATAATCCAAATAGAAATGGTGATTTAATGGTCTCAAAGTTCTAAAATATCACAGTTATTCTTTGTTTTTATTTGGTGGATTTTTTAAAAATCAAATGCACTTACCACTGTATTTGCGGTTTATTGTACAATACCTATATGTACACAAAGTCCTGTACAGACTAGTAAGGTATACATTTAAAATAAAATTTCATTAATGAAATCTTTACTTACAAAGGCTTTTATAAAATACACTATCCATAAAATTCTTTGCAAGAGAAATATTTGTTGCACTTTACATTAGAAAACATGTTTTCTTAACTGACATCTAGCTTGTCTTGATTAGCAGAACTTTAGAATTTCACCACTGAACTGCTCAAAGCATCTCCTAATAGAGTCACATTAAAACAGTATCTTCCAGACAGGTAGTGCTGTTTCAAAGCTTAGAGATGCTTTGGGAATGACTCAAATCTGCGGATGGTCTTCTCCAGGACTGCTAAATTCACTTATTCACAGGAAGGTTAATGGAGAACTTGAGAATGCTCAAGCAAAGAGGATGCACTGCATGGTAAAAACTGAAATTTGTTTGGCAGCAAAATACCACTAGCTTGGCTCCTCAGTCTGTGAAACCACTTCCTTTAAAACTCTTAATTTAGGAGCTTTCCAGACCCTTCTTCCAATTAAAACATGCTTAATTGTTCAGACCATGATATGCTCATGACAAGATCTTGACACAGTCCCAAGAACAAAGTAACAAATACAGGGACAGAGAAAAATATTTGTGCAACAACAGATAAAATTCTCTGCAAGATAGCTTGAATAAAAACATCTGTCTGGCAAGATTTTATCCTACTAAACATTTTCCAACTTCTGACAAAGAAACACTGATTTAATTACATTCAAATTACTCTTTACATTCTGCTATTTCCTTTTTTTGTGCTGAGGTCATTTCCAATCAACATCCATTTACAAGCATGGATAAAACTGGGAAGCAGTCTTAGAGTGCCAAGGTACCCAAAGTCTAAAAAATTATAAAAGCAAAGCATTACTGCAGAAGTGAACTTATTTTCTGTAATGAACACTACTATGACCTTCCCTAAATAACATATGGCTCATTGTCAGAAATCAAAATCACTGCTAGAGGCAGGAGGCTTTTGAGGAAAAGACTACTCTTGATCCCAGATCAAGTCTTGACAAAATCTTATGGAGACATTTGTCATACACTGGAAGAATATATTCCAGCATACTACATTTTGAGAATTTAGAGATGTAAACTACAAGTCATTAAAAAAGCATTTTGTTTCACACAGACCAAGAGATCCTTAACTTCCAGTAATTAAAACTGAGATCAAAACCACCCCTGAATCTCATGAAGAAAAAAAACCTTCAGTGAGATTTTACTACCTGATTTCACATCACATTCTGAATGTTTAATATCCATGCACTTCAGGGAAGTAATTTAAGGTCTTAACCACAGCTGAAACAGACTGTAATGTTCATTTATGAAGACCTCTGCAGAACAGATGGACAACTCAAAATAACAAATTACTTTCAGTTGTCATTTGAATCTAATGGCATACGTTTGAACTGATTGCTCTGACTTCATCCAGACAAGAAAACGAGGGCTTGAAAGGTTTACCATGAAGAAGCAAGAAGCCTTATGGATCTGTGCCATCAACTCCCCAAAATCTTTAAGCTTTGGTGATCTTTGCCTTCCTCATTCCACTTACACATGTATGTTTTAACTTACGTTGTTGAAAAATCCTAATTATACAATAAAAATATCTAGTTATGTAAGAAATTAAATGCCATTCTATAACCCCAGAAATCAACCACTTATTAACAAAGGCAGGAAAAATGTGTATCCATAGCAAGTAACTGTATGATAACTTGAGTATTAGGACTTCTATATCTTTCATCACAGATCTGTATCAGAAACAATTTTCTCTATCAATTAGTTTGTAAAATAGAGAGGAAGAATCTTCATATAATTGTAATAAGACAATTTCTCTTGTTATCTATTAAAAGTCTCATAAAAATTCAGGTTTTCAGTCACCTGACTCCACTTTTTGGTCCAGGTACACTGGCAGACCAGTAAAAGAGAAATCTGTAGTGACAGGCCAGAAGCTAGCAGCTGGTAAGAAGTAGGAGGGTACTACAATTCAGCTGAAGACACATTTTACCTACAAACACTTTTTCCTATTCCCATGTAGATTAAGCCCAGATAGCAGCACTTGATGGTTAATTAATTCTAAGACTTGAAATGGCCGGAGAAACTACATATCCTTTGGTTAAAAAAATTAGGTGACTAAAGCTTTCAACTTCACTGATCTGCCCAATAATTGCCTCTGTGCTGCTGCAACAGATGACAAAAAAATGTTGCTAGAATTGCTCCATAACCTGCAAGTGGTTTGATGGTATTCTGGAGTCTTTCTGTATTCAAATGTACAGACAGTATATTACATAAAATTAGCTATCCATGTACCATATAATTCAAATTCTAAAGGAGCCTTGCAAAATTGTTCTTTTGTTCCTAAAAGCCTGGAAGGACTCTAAGATGCACTCTGATTCTCCCATTATTCTGACATTCAGCTCTTTCAGATATACATTGCAGCAATGATACAACAAACTCAGTCTCCTTTGAACTCTTGCTGCAGCAGCTTTCTTACCTCAGACACAATCCTCACGTCTGGCAATAAGAAACAAACAAATAGTTTACATTATTTATTTCATATTAAATACTACAGTGGGACTTTAACCAGTAGAGCACAAAAACTATTTTACTTTCCACCTACAGCTGTTCAGTCCTCCATTTCTTTCAGCATTTAATTCCCTTAATTCTTAACTTGATGTCTTAAAACTTTGGTTTTGACAACATTTTCCATCTTTTTTTCTTTCTCAAAACAAATATATTGTTAAAGTGAAATCATGCTTGGTATATTAAGTGGGGGGGAGAAAGAGGAACAAGAGAAACATTTGGCTTGATGGCATTTGTCTTCTCAAGTGACAGTTAAAAGTGATGGGACCTTGTTCCTGGAGATGGCTGAACAACTGCCCATGGGTAGCAGTGAATTTGTTTTCTTGTTTCCTCTGCTTCTGCACAAGCTTTCCCTCTTAAACTGTCATTATCTAAACCCATGAGTTTTTTTACCGTACATCCTTCCGATTCTCTTCCCCCTCCTGCTCCAGGGGAGTGGGTGAGCAGCTGCGTGGGGCTTGGTTAAACTGTGACAGTCCTTTTTTGCACCAGATATGATGCACAAAGGGTTCGAGATAATGACAGATTCCATTGGGACATATTAGACTGAATATATAGCTGTCAGTACTGTTCAGCTGGTAAAGAGCAGCCTCCTGTGCTTGCCCCGGGGCTTGCTTTCCTGACACGTATTAAGAACCTAGTGCTTTCTAGTGCTTGCTTTTTGCTTTCACTGTTTTCTGTACTGCTGCGTTACTTCTCACCTTCCTGAATTATGCCTGAGAACACTCTGGTAACACCATATGGATGTGTCTGGGATGGAAGATGGCCAGGGTAGTGCTGCTGTGCTGAAAGGGTCAATTTTGGTCCAAAGATGAGCTGAAAAGACTGTGATGTGTCCCTCCATGGTCGAGGAATCATCCACCTGCAGCCCATGTAGAATCCCCTGCTAGAGCAGGCTTGTTAAGATGACTTAACAAGTCTGTGACACTGTAAGAAGCCCATGGTGGAAAAGGTTTGCTGGCAGGACCTGTGTCTCTACAGGGACTCTCATTGGATCAGTTTATGAACAACTGCAGCCCATGGCAAGGACTCACGTTGGAAAAGTTCAAGAACAACTGTTTCCCATTAGTGGGGCCCCACACTGGAGTAGGGGAAGCAGAGAGTCCCTTGCAGCCTGTGATGAAGACCATGGTGAAGCAGCCTGTGTCCCTGCAGCCCCGGGAGGACTACAATGTGGACTCCACTAACAGTAGACTTTACCAGGAACCCCCTTGCAGCCAGGCTGGGGACAAGAAGAGGATTTCACTCAATATTACACCCTGTAAACCCAAAAGGATCAGGTGTGAAGATTATAATGGATATATCATTAAATTGTTACAATCCATTATCTGAGTTGTATGTTGCAGGAATAAATATAACAGGAACTACTCAAGCTAAGGAAGGAGAAACCTTCCAAGAAGTCCAAGCACAGCAGTGACACAATCTGAGCTGGCTTTGGTGCCCAGTAATTGGACTTAATTAATTGCATGCAACACATCTCCTCTCCCGTCCTGAGTGGCTACCATAAGAGATAGAGTCCAAAGTCATGGATTAAATGAAATCAAAGGATATATTATGGACATTTTGCAGGGATGGTCCACACACTACAGGAATGACATTTGGGTATTTTATCAAAGAGAGGGAAGGGGAATGGTCATTAATGAGCTCGGATGGAATAGTGTGCAACCTGAGCATGATGTAAATGGTATGGAATAAGGGGTGGAATCTGCTGATTTTGAATAGGGCACAGCTAATTCTCTTCAGAGTGGCTAGTATGGGGCCACATCTTGGTTGTGTGATGAACAGTGTTGATAATACAGGGATACCGCTGAACAGTGTTGATAACACAGGGATCTACTTGGCTGCTGGCTGGAGTTAAATCACAAGAGACTTTTATGTGTTATTCACAAAGACTGGAAGATTTCTCCTTGTTAAATATATGCCAGAATACACTATTAAAAGCTTCCCTTTTTTTAACAAGGAGACCTGCAATTAATTTCAATGATACATTAATCCATTAACAGTTGGGATAAAGCCACACTTGTCAGTCACTGCAAGCAAAATAATATATTGGGAAAACATCATCACTTATTAGTGAGAGTGCATGTGTCACAAAGCAGCATCCACTCCTATTCTAGCAGACCACTCTTCAGTGTCAACCCCACAGGCCTTGTACTGCACTTATGTTTCTCATGGTTAAGTCTTTTTCATTCAGGTACCACTCATGACATGTGATGAACTTCCCTTGAAAGACAGCAGATAGCCAGCAGTGAAGGTCCAAAAGCCATTTCCATCAGCTTGCAACTGAACAGCAGAACTGTCCGAAAAATGTAAGACACTATTCCTCAGCTGCACAAAAACCCCTTAGGCCCATCTGTCCTCTGCAGAATCAAGGGCAATAAGTACTTGTCAGCCCAACAAAGGCAGGGAAAATACAGCAACCTGGACAAATCAAACCTAGCAGAACTTTCCTTTTCTTCCTTTGTACCAATGCGAACTGCACTCAAATAACAGCCTTCAATATAAACAGCCTAAAAGGAAAACTGCCAACAGAGTGACAAAAACATGTAGGCTTGTAGCAGAAGAAGGAATTGCTGAGAGGAATTAGGAAAGAAATGGACACATTAACAGGTAATAAAAAGGAAAGTGAAAAACAGCAGTTTGAAAAAAGGAGGACTAAGACAAGGCATAAAAAACCCTAGACTCATCCAATAAGCATGAAACCACATCCTTCCAATACAGTAAAATTTTAGCTTGTAAGATCTGAGCTTATTTTGACATAATGAACATACCACTTTTACCGAATTAAATCAAAATAGGAACATAAAGAGCAGCCCTAAACTACTAACCCAGTTGTCCTAAGAGGGTTTTTTTAACCTTCACAATTTTTTAGCAATTAGGTGCTGTATCCATTAGAACCAGCAGACAGCACAGAGATCTCAAAGGATCTTCTACCAAAACACAGAAGACATTCATAACTAGATTTCATCAGCCATGTCTCTCACATTTCATGTATTCTGAATTTTTCTTACTATGTTTGTATTTAGGATTGGTCCCATTATGTGAAGGAAAGATTCCACTCATGCCTGTGGCAGGCTTAATGAAATAATTACAGAGACATGAGCCTGGCATCTCTGAAATTTCTTTACATTGCTATGTGTGCTCATATAAAACAACTACTACACTTCCAAGTCTGCATGATTTCAGCAATGAGGATTACTCCACTTTCCAGTTCAAAATATTCTCAGCAGGATGACAGCATTTGAAAACTTACACTTGTAGAAAGAATGATACCTTTAAAGCACTCACATTCTATTTACTTTCATTTCTTTGTCATCATTAGATCTGGTGTTTTGCATGCACGTAGGAACGAAAGGAAGAAGTTAAATGTGTAGCAATATGAAAACATGCATTATATTCCATAATGAAATGATACTTCACAGAAAAAATATCTGCAGTTACCAAAACTTGTTCTGTTTTGCTGGGCATTGCTTTGAGGTTTTTTGATTGTTTTGTTTCAGGTTGTTGGTTAGTTTGTGGGTTTTGGGTTTGTTTTTATATTTCACTGTAAATGTTGCAGAAAGAAAAGATTTCCAAAGTTTTACTGTTATGATTTTTTTTATTGCATAATCTAATAATGGGTCACAGCTCAAGAAAACCTGGTAGTAAATAGAGAATATCAATCATTCCAAACATCTCATCAAAGTCATTATTAACAGATAGTTCCTTAATCTCTGACCAAAAAGCAGAGTGACACCATCACACCACCACTATTTTGTCTGTCAGTGTCAATGATGAACATTGCCCACAATGGATAACAGTAGCATGAGATGCTTCAGCCCTTACATCTGAATTCTTTGCTGTCATCTAATCACTGCCATGAGGTGACATTTGCTGGCTTAAAATTAAGAAAATTTGCTGGGCAGTATGCAGGAGCTGAAAGGTCTAAATTACTAAGGCAACAAAATCTCACCACAGGCTAGTTTCACTTGTGCAAGAGTCTAGACAAACTCACTTCTTCAGTTTTAGAAACTACTGATTGGAACTGTCCACTCCCCTTGCTGGAGATGACCACCTGGAAGCAAAACCTTCTTACAAATCAGATGCTTATTTTAACAGATACTACCAGAAATTAATTATGAAGGCAACTTCATGGCAATATAGGCTTCATATAGCAGAAGGGCAAGGAGAAACTTCAGGAAAAAAGGCAGGTGTAAAAAGAGGTACCTCCACCAACCTGCCTGACAGACAGAATTCTCAAGTGGTGTTTTAACAGAAAACATTATTAAGATCGGCCAAAATGATACTCTGTATTTTCTCCCCCTAGTTCATTAAGAGTTGTAGTTTAATCAGGAAGGAGTAGAGAAGGAAACACTTGCTCAATTGCCAAATACCATCTGCTTAACTGAATCCCAGAGAAAGTAAGTGGTTACCAGTTTCTCTTACAAGCACCTCAGCACTTGCTGCAACATTAACAAAAGATTCACATAATGCAGCTAGTAGAAGTTTCCCTTTCCAGTCTTGCCTATAGTCATTTTGCTAAACAGAAGCCTCTCTGGACTTACAAATATAGAAAACACATAATTGAGCAGTGCAAAATTTAAGCTGCTCTTCCTTATCCAGTCCTGTTAATGGTACTCTACAGTTTCTGGAATATATTAGTTTTAGTCCAAAAAAGAGTTGCAGACATGTTCTGCATGTTGTGCATCTCTGCACAAAACTCCTGAGAATCCCTTAAAACAAGACATTAATGTCAATGCCTTTTATAGGTAATGGGAAATTGTTAGTGAAAATAAAGAAGCTGGAACAGAAACCGAATAACCAGCTACCTCTTGCCAATTTCAAGTAAAAAAAGACAGCATTAACAGACAGGTAAAATGAAGTAAAATCGGTTATGTGGAAAACTAGTATGAAAGTAGATTTTAAAATGACTAAAATATGACTAAAATGGCTTTTATGCTGTGAGGAGTCATGACAGCATTTCAGATGGACATAATAATTTTCAGATGTACTGATAAACTTTTCTAATCCAAAGTTTAAGATAAGAAAGCAGCAAAATACAAAGAAAGCACTGTCAAGTCATTGATGAGGTACAGCTTTTTATAATTATCTTTTGGTCAGTCTGTATAAAAAGGTATCCATCGTTAGAAACATCACTGAACTTACAGAATTGATAATTAACATTAAAATACACAGTCATTACCACCCAAAACTGTTTAGCTGCACATTGATACAAACTGTTCAAAAACTGTAGAAATAAACTATTCTCTGAAAAGACTCAGCTTAAACAGAGACTGACAGTCCATGCAAGGAGTAAGTAAATAAATAAACACTATCTCTGCTACTTATCTTAATAATTGTATTCCAGATACACTTTTAAACTACCCTCAGGAATTTTTTAAAGCCTAATCACTTTCATTACACCCCTACAAATTCCTAAACAAATTTCAAGTGGTTGGATGTATGACTTGCAGTAAAAAGAAATGAAAATCTTTCACTGCAAGTTATTAACTATTGCAGTCTGCTAGTAGTATCTGTAGGCTTGAATTTAGTCTTTCTCTGTAATTCACGAAGATCTGCTTTTGGTGACTGAACTATGCCATAAGAGACAACCGAAATAACTTACCAACTTTATTAAAAATGCAATAACTTTTTAATAGATGACACCCACACTGACACTTGCTTCCCTTCATTCTTCAGAACACAACATTCATCACAACAAACATGCACCAGTAAAAGCTCGGCTGACAAGATCAGAAAGGATCATGCCTCCCAGTGATTTCCACAAAGCAAATCCTGGGCATCTGAAAGACTTTCTGTTCTCAGGATTTACCATGTATAAGTCTCTTCATACTCAAAATAAGTAATTTCAGAGGAAAAAGAAAAAAAATAATTTCCTTGGTTTTGGATTAAAGTTGGGAGAAGAGAGCTGAATTTGGGTTTTTTTTTCCATTTGAATGCTAAAATTGTCAAACTCTGCAGATGGCGATAATGGATGAATAAGTCGAAAAAAAGGTTACTTATGGGAAGCCATAAATGGCTAAGGAATCTGGGGAGAAGCAAAAGCAGCTCATTTTCCCTTGTCTTCGCTCTTACAGGGAAAATATCTTATGGTAACATCAGGCCTAATAATGGAAACTACAGAAGAGGACTCCAGAAACTTTTCTCATGTATTTACACACTAGATTTCCCATACTAAAGTTAAAAAAACAAAAAACAAAAACAAAAAAAACCCACAAAAAAAACAAACAAACAACAAAACAAAACAAAAAAACTATTATACTTTCCAAACTCCTCCAGAAATTCAATTCATTGGCAACTAATGCTTGTGACTGGAGAACAAATGCTTTGACAGAGCACTGGCTTTGGAAGTATACATCAAGTTCCACTATGAAAGTAATTTGACCCATTTGGTGGAGTGATGGAGAGAGGAACTGAAGAATGGGGACAGGATGTACTTTCTCTTCCCTAAGGGAAGCAGCAAAAGACCACAATCAATTTACATATTTGATCAAGAATAGCTTACATAAATAATTAGTCCTACAATTATTTTCAATTCATAGCACTGATAAATTCAGTAAATTAGAAAAAAGGCCAGGGTAAAATATATCTTTGTCCAAAAAAAAAAAAAAAGAAAAACCAAAACTACCAAAATCAATGGGAAACAAAACAACTATTGTCCTCCCTGTATCTGCAAAACTTTGTCGAAATTCAAGCCATTTTTAGTAATAAAATCAAAATCACACAAGCCAAGAGCTATTATTGTCTGGACAAAATAACCTTACATAATTTGAATAACTGCTACAGATTAAACAGATTTAGATAAATAATTTCCAGTGGCAGTATCTAAGATTATCCTTAAAATGTTACATTAAAAATGACTGCAACTAATACAGTACTTTTACACCTGTGTATTTCTAAGACAGTAATACCACATAGATCAGTGTAGAGACTGCTTCTGCTGACTTTTATCAAAACTTGAAAGAATCTCACAAGCAAGAAAGTGAAGAGAAGAACACTGCTCCACTTGGAGTCCTCTTTTCCTGGTGTGGTGCCATTTACAATGCATCTGATACAAGTCTAGGCTGCTTTTCCCGTGTCAAATGGCCAAAGAATATCAAATGAAATATTTTACCAATATAAACACAAGTTTTCTGAAATTGCTGCAGAATAACCTGATCTTGGGAAGGATTTCTACCTCATTCTAGTCAATGAAGAAAGAAAAGTACAAGACTGGAAACAATAAATCAATAAACTGATATGCAAATAAATTACTTACTCAGGTGCTACCAAGTCTAACACTACTATTAACAAGAACACATGTTATTAAAAAGCATTTCAATTAAACTCCTCCTATTCAACAATAGTTAGATTGAAACTTTTGGTAAAATATGTTATTACTACAGTAATTTCAGTCACAGAAAAGGCCTATGTGGCTTTTTCAATGGAAAATAGAAAAATATTGGCCATTTGCAATTTGAGAACAAGCATAAATCAGAGAACTTTATTTTAGTGTTTGAACTAAATATCTGTGAAGTAATCATCATCTTATGACAACCCAATAAAAAACATATGATCTTAAAGCACAAATTGATTTAAGATGGAAGTCTGCTTTGCAATTAGTTTAAGGCAAGTGCTACAGGAAAAGATAGTTTGATTATTTATTTCATTCAACAGATTGAATAAATCCATGCAAATGTTACTAAAAAAGGTAGATGTTTTTCTCTAAGACCACAGATTTCACACAAAAGTGTAATTTTTTACTACACTTTCCACACCACAGAACTTTTCCACAGGTGTAGTCTTTTGCACACGGTAAGAACAACTTGCACATGCGGACCAGAAATTTTAAGCGAGCATTTAACAAGTTATGCTTGCTTTTTCCTAAAAAAGGTTCAGTAAAGCTTAAAAAACAGATAGTAAACAAGCAATTAATACAATACTAAAGCAAAAAAGATTAATCATTTGCTGCAGCACTGCAGCTGGGGGGCTTCCCTAAGTACAGAGAGAAGCAATCAGGCAAACACTGTGCACTGGTGTGGGGTCCAGACCTCAGAGGAAAGGAGTAACTCAAAGATGGAAAGAAAACCATTCCAAGCATTAAGCAGACAGGTCTGAATACAGTGTGTTAGCACTTTCTTAAAGTGATGAAATACTATTAGAAGTATCTTTAACAAGTACAGTTTTAACAGATGTTCTAAAATGTAAATACTTGGATGTAGGAACGGGGGCATATATACTTTTAGCAGCATGCATGATTAGGTACTTACACAGCACATAAAAAATTCCCTTACCTCTTCCTATTTTGAATCCTGAAATCAATATCTGAGTCCTTGTGTCCAGAACATAATTTATGTACAAGGGGAAAAAAAGTAAATGAAAGAAAATCCAGTTATTATCACAACAAAAAAGTATGAAATACAATAATGTGACAAGCAGGAGTTAGGATCCCAGACCACGTTGATGTTAGTGCCAAGGCAGAACTCAAGCTTCTAAATGTCGCCATGTTCCAACGATTTTTGAGAAAAGCCACTCTGAAGGAAAAGATAGCACTATGTTGGGGAAAAAAAAAATCCAAAAATTCCTGTTCCTCAAATCTGTTTTACTGATTGCCAGTGCTTAGTACAACAAAAATAATTTTATTGTAAAACATTTTGTCTAGTCAGTTAAAATAAATTTGGCAATGTCCTTTAACTAAGTAATCAACTGACCCATGACTTTTATTATGCCAATCTGTGTACTCAATAGTTCAAACAGAACAATAAGTGTCACATACAATTATTCATAAATAAAGAATTTATAATTTAGCCAGCTGTACTGTATCTTTCATCTTCTTCTTTCAGGTGACAAATCAGAAAAAACTGTACAGCACAACACATTACCTGAAAATTCATCAAACACTGCACTGACACATCCACAAGAAAAATGACATTCATGATTACAAAAACTGTATTGTTTGCATGCATATTGTAAAAGAATAACAAAGATGACCTGTACTGGTATAATATAAGAATCTGCACCAAAATTGTATTATATATAGTAATTGTAATGTTACTGGATAATAATCTACTAGAGAAGGTATCATATGAAGTCTGGTTATGCAGAGAGAAAAAAAAGTCCTTAAGTGAAAATCTTGACAACGCAGCCATTTGCAAGTTAGCAAATAACATCAAACTCATTCCATTAACCTAAAAAATTAACTTTTCCTCTCCTAATTGCACAGGAACTGCACAGCATTTTCTCATTGACACCAAATATACACAGAATTCTTTCTGTCTTAAATCAAAATGAACATAACACTACTCATAAAGCAACAGTTTCCAGCAATAAGGACAGACTCCGTATCAAACAAGAAGGACCATTACTGCTGCCAGAATACAGACCTTTTTAATGTAGACAAAGTTCTAAGTTACTGTCAGTTAAAAATTCAGAATATAAAATAGTTATCTCTTAAGATCAAAAATGTCTGCAGGGAGAGTAAGTCTTCTCCACGCCACTTTGCAGAGATGAAAAATAGTATCAGAGCATCAGAGTGTCAGAGTTCTTCTGCTGACAACAAAACTACAAAAAAGACTGATTATCACTCTTGCATATTTCTTCCTTACAATCCCTGCACTATCGTAATGCTACCACATATACCTTGATTTACTCCAGTTCTCACCCCCACCCCCTCAACAAATTCTCCCACTGGCTCAATCAACTTATAATTGTGATTTGAAAGAGGCAGTCATAACTGTGAGAACAGTCATTTTCTGGCACAAAGAACAAGTAACTTGAGTTCACCAGAGTTCGTCATTCCCCCTACCTTTAATGATGCGTACCACTTCCTACTTTTGAAAAGTATGTGTTGTGTTTGTCAAAGGAATAAAGAGACCCTTAAGTTCCTACATATAGTTTGAAGTTCCAAGTCTAAAGTATTGCTTCTGATTAAAGAGAAAGAAGGCAGAAGGGGGAAAGAAAATAATGGCATTGAAGAACTCACTGCTGGTTTATTTGTTCCTACAATGCTGGCTCTTCGGTATGATTGCAAAACTTCAGGTCTCTACAAACTGCAATCAAACTTTCAGCAGCACATAAGGTTTTCAGTCCAATTAGTTCCCGCCACACTGAGTATTTCAATTTCATATTCTGTTGATTTAAGTATAGACACACTTAATCAGTAAAATTAACTTGAGAAAAGCTAATTTTCAGTCAGACAATGAGGCAGCATCACCTGCAGTGATTGAGTTAAATGTGGGGGTGAGCACTAGATCAAGCTTTACAGGGAGGTTCCCAAGCTCAGAGACTCCTAAGCAAGAGCTCAGAGCTGCATCCAGACCTGGAAGCCTTGGAGAGCCAACCAAGCTGGCAGATGGAGAGCAGCCCTGGGAAGAAGGACTTGGGGGTGCTGGTGGTGGCCAGCAGGGCAAGGGAGGGGACTCTGCCCCTCTGCTTTGCTCTGGTGAGACCCCACATGGGTCTAACCCTAACCCTGCATCCAGCTCTGGGGTCCCAGCACAGGAAGGACATGGACCTGTTGGAGCAAGTCCAGAGGAGCCATCAAGATGATCAGAGGGCTAGAGCAGCTCCTACAAGGAAAGGCAAAGCAAACTGGGGTTGTTCAACCTGGAAAAGAGAAAGCTTTAGGGTGACCTAACAGCAGCCTTTCAGTACTTGAAGGGAGCCTACAAGAAAAGAGCAGGATTTTTTACAAGAGCATGTACTCTTGGACATGACAATGTGGAATGGCTTCAAAGTGAAAGACAGGAGGGTTAGATTAGATACTGCAAGGAAATTCTTTGCTGTAAGGGTGGTGAGGCACTGAAACAGGTTGCCCAGAGAAGCTGTGGATGCTCCATCCCTAGAGGTGTTCAAGGCCAATTTGGATGCTGCCCTGAGAACTGGGAGAAGTAGTGGGAGGTGTCCCTCTGCACAGTAGGGAAGTTGGAACAAAATTATGTTTAAGGTCCTTTCCAACCCAAACATTCTATGATTCTATGAATTTCGATAAAAGCAGTGAGTTCTGTCTAGGCTCTTCAGAGCAATTATAGAACAAACCACTATTTATAGTGGTTCCAAACACTATTTATAGTGTTTCTTCAGTTAGCAATGAAAATATGTTACATATCACAATAGGTAAGATTGCTTTTAACACAGAATAACCTGCTCCTTTTTTCTCTTGTACTGCATGTAAGACTTTCACATACTAGCTAAACTTGCAATACTATTCTAATATAGCAAGCTTGTATTTTAAAAAGGGTGGTGTAAGTAATGCAAAACTACTTCAAGACAGAGCTTCCAAGTAAGTTTTGTGAAAGCTAGAAGACATGGGCACCTTCTGCCCAGCTTCTAACTTACTGCAGTGAAACTACCCTGAGTTCCTCCACATTTCCTTTAAATATAACAGCAAACCTAACTGAAGTTTAAGCACCACTAAACATCTTCAGTAGCACTGACAAAAAGAGACCAGAGTTTAGATTAATAAACTCTCAGGAATGCTGAAAGTCATAAATCAACTGCATCTCCAAATGCTACTATCAAAACAAACTTCCACTTAGTAACTACTGACTTACTACATACATATATCAAACGACAATAGTTTCAAAGCAAGAAGTAGAGAAAATATTTCTTTTATAAAATACAAGATGTCATTACACTTTCTTGTAATCCAGTATTGCAATTTAAAACAGTAGTTGTAGAGTGAAAGGCTATCAACATGCACGCTTTTCAAAACATCATGTCCACATCCACTTTATAGCTTAGAGCTTAGAAGCTCCACTTAAAGAGTTTTAATGGAAATGCCTCAACTTCTTCTCACAGTGTTACCCAAGGAGTTCAGGAATTTAATCCAGAATTATTTCAGTCCTGGGAGTTCATTACATGATAAAAGCTAAAAAGGCCAAGCTACCTAGATTAAATGGCCATATGGGATAAGAAAAATGAAAGCTATTAAAGTATGTGCAGAATGGTTCTTGATGAGAAAACTTATCTGTATCTCAAATATAAAGCTTTGAGATGACCTCCTCTAAATCATGTAAGTAGACAGAAGATATAAGAGCAGGACAGCTGCAGCGACTAAATGCTGTACTTTACATTCTCTTAGTAGCAGAAATCTTTCATACCATAGCAATTAATTTCTGCCATTCTTGGCATTACTATTAGGCTAGGATAATTACAAATTCTAAGTTGACTTTATTATAACATTTACAAGTGTTTAGTCTCGATTTTCTACAGTGACAGCAGCGTAACAAGACTGAAGCAGCCAGATCAGCCCACAGAAAGAAATCCAATAGATTTTCCTCAAAAACTGGTTTATGAAATGTTTTATTTCCAAGCTTTCTGTCAGTGTGCACCTATGCATCTCTAGAAAGTCGCCTGACCATCTTCTAATGCATCCTATGTGTTTCCACCAAGTTCTGCACAGCTTCTGTATTCCCTTAAACATATTATAAACTGTCTATAAGTAAAGCTTCAAAAGAAATAGTAACGCTTCTGAAAGGGTACAAAGTTTGGGTTTCTATTCCCCTTGTTACCAAAGACACTCATGAATTTTAGAGCACCTTTATGAGACTCATGATGAGTATCACAATTGAGATTCTAATCTGATCTGCCACTAAAAGAATGAACACAAAACTTTACAAGTATCCTACCCCAAAATAACTAACAGTAATTACTACTAGTACTTCCTAGTACTAAAACAACTACCTAGTACTAAAACAACTCTTAACAGCATAGCTACCATATGCTTAATTGTTCATTCTGTATAAACAAAACCAATCTATAATGGAAGACACACACATGACACATGGGATGCTCCCTAAACATGAAGGCTTATCTCAACTTTTTTTGTTTTAATTCAAAGCTTTTCATCCACAGACTTAATTCTTCTGTGATACTCTGGAAGAAAATACACAGTATTAATTTGAAAAACACTAAAGAAAATATTTTCAGAACGTTCCAGAGGATGCAGTGGTCATAAACCAGAATTTTTTGAACTCGTTTCTCAGAGGCATGCATTTCATACAGAAAGCAAGAAGAGCCTAAACTGTTCTGACAGAAAGCCTGCACAGTTTAGTAACCATAAAAATAATTTAAAAAAAAAAAGAAGAAATTGCAAATATGTGAAGTAGCAAAATAACATCCAAGTGCTTGATAACCCTCAATAATCAAACTTCCTTTGAACCTTATTAACTTTGGGACCCGCAAAACTTTCCACACAGGACACTGAAGTAACACCCAACACTTTCAGGCTAGAAGTGACCAACTTAAAAGGCCAAATGTGACACCACAAGTTACTAGAAACTAAATGGTTTAGAAAAGTTTCCAAATTTCTTAATACTGAATACATATACGTGTATATACACGTGTGTGCGCGCGCACATATATATATATGTATATTTGTGTCCAGACTGTAAAACAGACTACAGACTTTAAACTGTAAAACAATTCCAGCCCCTGTGAGTATCGATTAATTTCACATTTCTCACAACTTCATATCACAGATACAGAGCACTGGAGTCACACACCTGCACGGCTGAAGTCGCACACCCAAGGGACGTGTCCCCTCTACCTCCACCTTACTGGAAACGCCATTTTCACCCCTCCACTCAAAGAGACCCTTTCTCCTCAAGCCGTGGGATTCTGTCCCCTGCCCAGGCCCCTCCACACAACCGGCAACTCCTCCCGAGGGTAGGAACGGGTGGGGCGGGGGGCGTGAGGGTTTCCTTTCCCCCAGCGGCCGAGAGCTACCTTCCCCCGCGGTGGGCACACGCGGCAGGACAGGTACAGACGCTCCCCCGGCCCACGGAGACTCACTCACAGTTTCGGCAGAGGAACCCTCAAAACCCCCACCCCGCCTGTGACCGACCCCCCCTCCCCGCACTCGCCCCGAAAGTTCTGGCGCGGCCCCCCAGCCCCGGCCCGCTCCTCCGCAGCTCCCCACGCCGGCGGTGCGGAGAAGACACCCGGCCCTCACCCCCTCCTCTCACCCCGCAGCCCACACCGCAAATACCCCGCAGGCGGGCCCGCCCCGCCCCCGAGCCCCTCTGGTGCCCTCCAGCCCCTCGGCGGGGCAAGGCCGGGACCCCCACGCCCCCCCCGGCCCCGCACTGACCTGACGGGGGGGGCTCGGCCGCCGCTCGGGGCTACAGCGGGGGCTCCCCCCGCCGCCGCCGACCCTCCGCTTCCCGGCCCGTCCTTCTCCGAGCGCCACCGCAGGGCAGAGAGCAGAGGAGCCGGAAACGCGAGGCGGAGGGAAACACCGGCCCCTCTTCCCTTTCCCAAGAAAATTTTAAAAAGAAAAAAGGGGGATTTAAAGGGCTCGGCCCGGAGTTTAAAACAAAGAGGCGGAAATAGCCGAGTGCAGCCCGAGCGGAGCCGAGCGGGGGCGCCGCGCTCGCGGCGCATGCGTGCGGGGCGCTCACCCGGGCGCGACGCCGGCCGTCCCCTCCCTCCCTCCCCCGGGCAGCGGGGCCGGAGAAAGGGGGTCCGGAGCCCCCGATAGGCCTGGCCCCAAGCCGTGCTCCGGTCACAGAACCGCAGAGTACGCTGAGTTGGATGGGAGCCATCAGGATCATCGAGTCTGACTCTTATCCTTACTCAGGACACCCCTAAGAATCATACTGTGTGCCTAAGAGCATTGTCCAAACGCTTCTTGAGCTCTGTCAGGCTTGGTGCTGTGACCACTTCCTTGGGGGACCTGTTCCAGTGCCCAGCCACCCTCTGGGTGAAGAACCTTTTCCTAACACCTAACCTAAAGCACCTCTGACACACCTTCAGGCCATTCCCTTGGGTCCTGTCACTGGGCACCACAGAGAAGAGATCAGTGCTTGCCAGTCCATCTGCCCTGGTGAGGATGTTGGAAACCCCAATCCCCCCTCAAGTCTCCTCCAGACTGAACAGACCAACTGACCTCAGCCACTGCTTGAATGGTCTCCCCTCAAAGCTGTCTTCAGTGCCCTCCTTTGGACATTAATGGCTTAATACCTTTCTTACATTGAGGTGCCTAGAACTGTACATGACACTCAAAGTGGGGCCACACCAGCAGAGAGCAGAGGTAGGAGCAGAGGCTACGTGCCCAACCTTGAAAAATGCATGCAACTTGTGAGCAGGAAGGTGAGATCAGCAAAGGTGGTTGGCTTTTAGGCAGGATGTGCCTATGCATTGCTCCAAGCCCCCTCTTCTCGCTGAAAGGTTTTCCTCAAAAGCACACAGGTGTCTTTCCAACTGATGAGAGTGGAAACTTGAGTAGGAGCTGGGTGGAAGGAGAAACTAATAAGAGTGCTGGTCGCAAGACACGCTGTATCAAACTGTAGGTGGCTCAAAACACTCCTGACTGCTGAATTACAAAGATCCTGTCTTCCTGAAGGTGTGAAGTCACAGGTCAAAGAGCATGCATAAAGCTTGGAAAGCCCATGCCAAGTTCAAGTTTGCACCAAACAGCTGAAAGTTTAACTTGCAAATACAACTACTTAAAAAATTAACCTGTCCAAAGTCTAAAGACATCAAACTGATCTTCCCAAATATGCATATATTTTGAATGTAATCCTTTAAAAATACCTGCATATTTCCCTCTTTTCTTACTTCTTTTCCAGCAAAGAATGAGCCATGAGACAATCTTCCACCTTGTCTAAAAATGCCATTGGAAATGGGCTATCTGATATGGCACAAGCCCTCCATGTTCTACAAAATACTGAGCTTTTATTGCATGCCAAGACAGGGGCTGTGCTTGGCTCTGGGAGCTATGTTTTCCAGATGCTAAGCCTGAGTTAATGGAAAATATGTCAGCATTTTAGATTTGCTTTGTTTCAGTTCAAGGGTTATGTAGTTACATGAGTGTATCTTGTCTATCTGAAATATAAATTCTATTTCCAGTTTAACCACAAATTACTTTGTATGGGCCTTTGTTGTGTGTTGTAGAAAGTAATGGGGCTTCCTATCTGACCCCTGGAACTGGGGTTCAGGTAGCCAGAAGCAAAAGTAACAAACTATAAGAATGTGCATGAAATTATAAACTGTATGCCTCCTTTTTTTTTTGTTTGGTTGGCTTATTTTTCCTAGTGTTTCCAGACCAAACACTACAAATTAGGAAAACCATTAAGGCCATGGTGTATAGGTGTTGACTTTCTCTTACTAGAGAATTTTTTTAAAAGATGGCGCCTTAAGCAAGATGATACAACCATGCCTACTACAGCAATCTACTGTAATATACCCAAAATGACAAGATTTGTGACCCTCAGAGCACAGACAGTGGTTTGCTCTCTTCTCAATCTCATCACCTAACATCAGTTCTAATGCCTTCGGCAATACCATTAAAGTGTGTGTTAGCCATAAGTGATGTTTCTGAAATATAAGCTTTTTCAGTGACTACAGTATCTAATATCACAATTAGAGTACCTTTTCTGAACTACAACACTGGATATTAGAAGAGAAGTGAAAATTTCTGTTTGCATTCATTGCAAGTCAGTGAGCCCATGGTCAAACTACAGAATTTCAGAGAGTGACTTGAGGAGAACTAGGAACTGCATTTAAAGGAGTCTTGAAGTTAGCTTTACATGCATTACTCCTCACAATTTTCACACAAATTAGGGCATTATGTGAACATGGGTAAATTGAATCTTTATCTTCTAGAAGCATGTATTTCCTTGCTAAAACAATTAATGGAACAGAATCTGAGAACTTCTTGACAGAAAAAAACCCCAAACATCTCAGGTTTATCTTCTTTAGGTCTTCTTAGAGTAAAAAGGAACTGGTCAGCATGAGCATGTTAATAGTAATGGTATAAACAAAGAAATTACTAGAAACCAAACAAAGCAACACATTTTCATAAAGCAGAAGAGTAGCAAATAAAATGAATAAAGCACAAAGCAGGAAAATAAAGGACAAAATTACTGTAATTTAAGACTTATTAATGATAAAGTGTTAAACATTGAGAACTAATAATTCCAGTAGTTTCTTAGAGCACAAGAGCTACATTGATTCTGTAGATCTGTGAATGAGACTGTTTGTGAGTGCTGAGAGAGAGTGCAATGAGAGATGGCATTGCAAGGTTACTCCCCAACTATGACCTTTTTGAGATCACGGTGACCAGGCAAGTCCTTCAGTACTGGAGAACAGTAAATATTTCACCTGTCTTTGAAAACAGTAAGAAAGATAATTTAGAGAACTACAGCTTCCCTCTGGTTCCTGAGAATCATGGAGAAATCAAAGATCTCAGAGCTGGGCTCGAACATCACCAAAGACCTCAAGCACTGACCAGCTTATTTCTTGTACACAGATGTACCAGGCACAAATTATTTAAGCACCATATTCTAATGGGTCAGTCTATAAGATATGGGCATTATCAGAACACACACAGAGAGAATGTGTGAGGTTGTGTTGGGGAAGATGAAATAGGAAAACCGTATAAATATGATTGCCTGGCAAAAGATTTGGAAAATGCAGACATTGAGATGAGAACTAGATTTGAAATAACAAACCTTGACTACTGAATAACTAGAAAACAATAGTATAGCCAGGTTGAAAGCAATCCCCCCTTCTGATTAAACAACGCCCTTTACCTGCAGATAGGTCCAAAGGTCACATGGAATGCTCTGTCTCACCCCAATGTATGGTTCATCCCACACCTGTGACCCTCCCCTGAAGTATCAGGTATCTGTGACCCCATTGGCCCAAGTCCTGTTCCAGCTCACCTTGAAACCCCCTGATGAGGTGTGCCCGAGGGACCGGACTCTCTCTTGGACCTTCCCCTGGGACCCTCACCTGGAACCCTCGCTCCCTCTCTCTCCCTCTCCCTATCTCCCTGGGCCTGCCACAAGTTGCGCCTGGCAACTCCAAGCAGGGCCTTTCACCCCTTTTAATAAACCACATTTTCTAAGACCTGACTTCAGAGATCTCTCATCCATCCAAACCGTCCTGGAGACCCGCGCTCGCTACAGGTTGGAAGGGGCATTTGGAGATCACTCAGGACAGTCTCCATGCACAAAGGAGGATAAGGTAGAGCAGCAGTGTCACTTCTTTAGTTATCACCAGACCAAGCTCTGCCATTCTTACGTTATAGATTCTGCATGGTCATCCTAAGGATTGAATGATAACTTCACTCTTGCCCCAGAATGATAACTTCACTCTTGCCCATTGAACCATCTTTTGAACGTCAATTTCACCACAGTTACATTCTGGCTTCAGAGATACGGTCTATTAATCCTCTGATCTAAAAATAAAGACCGAGACGTTCTTTACAGAAGGAGCGATGAGCTACCACACCCTATGGACACAGCTGCATAGGGGACAGGCCAATCAACCAGCAAACTTCTTTGCAAGAGACTATTTGGATGTTCACTGTTCCCCAAATTCTGACATTATGAAATACGGTTCAGCATTTTTTTATAGATGTTACCTGAGCATAAGCATAATAACCATAAGTTTTTAACTCCATAACTGTTTTGCAACCTCCTGCATCTATATAATAGTAGGAAATTTCTGTTTCCTTTAATATTTTGGGTTTGGTGAGTTGATATCTTTCTCCATGTTGTCCTTGCTAAAGAATTGATAAAGCATTCTCTTAGTCTCTAGCTAAACAGTTTTATTCCTAAACTGATCTGCATAATTTTTATTTTATGATTTAAGGACACTATAAAATTCAAAGAGTTTTAAACCCAGGTGATAAATATTTAACAATACCCTCAATCATTCCAACCCACTTGAGCTGTTCAATAGTCACTGTTACTTGGCTTTCAAGGTCCTCCATTTCCCATGGATAAAAAAAATTCTTCATTTCCTCTCTGGTCTCAATGTCAAATAAATCAAGTTCATTCCTTAGCCAAATCCACTGAATGGTACAAGACAAACTGATTCAGCAATCATTTGTAAAAGAGGAAAAAGCAAATACCAGTTGTTTAAGTATCTCTAGTCTTACAAATATTTCCACTGGTACGTGAAAGATTAGTGCTCTTGCCAGAGCATGTAACTGTTAGCTAGCAATTAGAAACTTCTGGTTATGAAGTCTTCCTCACCAGAAAACCTCTTAGTGTTTCAAAGATGAGCATTAGATAGAAAACTGGAAATAGTGAGGGATTTAGTGACTCAAAAAATAAGAATCTTTTGCCACTAATTACTTCTATAAATACAGCTTAGATCCCTTCAATGATCTGGGCTTTAAACACAAAAGCTTTAGCAATATACTTACTTCTAAATGATGAAATTTATACTGAGGGCAGGGGGCAGTAGGGAGAAGCAAAACAGAAACTCATGCTCAGTTCCCAGGAGTTCTGCATCTTGGATATTCTGTTCTCAGAACCTGGAGCTTGCTCCAGTAAGAAGAAAATTATCAGCAGTCTACTGCATTGCATAAGGCAATGTGTTATCCCTGTGACTGTCATCTATAGATACTGCATTGAAACTAAGGAGGAAGTTCTCTTCCTGACTTCTTTATGACCATCAATTTTAATTTGGCTCTAGTATGCCAGACTGAACACTGACAAGAACACTGGCCAGTCTTTTGATAAACTACACAAGTACAAACAACAAACATCAATACTTAAATTCCAGCAATTCAGTTTCAGATACACTTCCACGCAACCTGTACAAAATTAGAAACAGAGGTGGTAAACTAGAAGTAAAGTCCGTAAAGAGGAGCAGGCTACAGGAGAAAGGAACATTTAGAAAAAGGGATAAAAATAATTCCTTCTTGACTATCCAGCATTTTCTGATTTACCACTTAGACACTCATAAGGTGGTGTCACATCATTTTCAATCATTTACCAGCAGGCGTGACTAAAGAGGGAGGTCCCAGGTGACTGGAAGTTAGTCAGTGTGACACCCATCTACAAGAAGGGCTGGAGAGACAACCCAGGGAACTACAGGCCTGTCACTCTGGCAGTGGTATCAGGGAAGGACATGGAGCAGATCATGTTGAGTGCCATTATGCAGCCCATACAGGACAACCAGGGAAATCAGGCCCAGCCAGCAAAGGTTTAGGGAAGGCAGGTGCTGCTTGACCAACCTGATCTCCTTCTATAACAGGATGACCCACTTAGTGGATAAGAGAAAGGCTGTGGATGTTGTCTCTGTGAACTTTGGCAAAGCCTTTGACACCATTTCCCACAGCATTCTCTGTAGAAACTGGATGTTGATGGCTTGGATTGGTGCACTATTACGTGGGTAAATCTGTCTGAAGAGCTGGACCAAGAGAGTAGTGGCAAATGGAATTACATCCAGCTGGTAGCTGGTTGCAAGCAGTTTTCCCCAGGGCTCAGTATTGGGGCCACTCTTGTTTAACATCTTTATCAATGATTTGGACAAGGGAACAAGTGTCCCTTCAGTCAGCCTGCAGATGACACCAAATTGGGCAGAAGTGTTAATCTGCTGCGGGGCAGGAAGGCTCTGCAGAAGGATCTGGACAGGCTGGATTGATAGGCTGAGGCCAACTCTATGAGGTTCAACAAGGGTCCTGCTTTTGGGTTATAACAACCCCATGCAGTGCCACAGGCCTGAGGAGGAGAGGCTGGAAAACTGCCAGATGGAAAAGGACCTGGAGGTACTGATTGATGGCTGGCTGAACATAAGCCAGGACTGTGCCCAGGTGGCCAAGAAAACCACTGGCATCCTGGCTGATCCTGACTCATATCACCTATTGTCTTTTGTGCTGAAGTGCAAATACTTCCTTCCATGGAAAGACACATATAGCCCATGTTGTGATCTTCAGCAAGGCACAGGGATTCCTGAGGCCTTTAACAATTTCCTTTCTAAACCTGTCCTGAGCATCCTTGGACTTTCCCTCCTAAGCTTTCCAATTCTTTGGAAGGCTTCTCTATAGCATTTTTCACAATGGTATAACAAGAGCTTAATGAATTATCTTGTAAGTAGATGGACATGTCCTGTATGCTGATGGAAAACATCTTTTCCCTATAAATGTGGTCAGCTGGTAATGTATCCATATGGAATTGGACAAGTAGTTAGGAAAGTCCACCACAGGATTTATAAATTTATGATCAGGTTTCTTGTGGCAGGAAAAACGGGGATATCCTGATGATATGCTAAAGTTTGTCAGATTGGTGACAATAGCAGAGGTACTGGAGTGCAAATGTTTCCAGATGCCGCTGCAGCTTTTGAGATGAAATATGCTCTTGACCTAGGAATCAGGAGAGAGACATAGGGAGTAAAAAAGGCTCAATAATAATAATTTACTGCCATCAAGACCTCAGGAATTCATATGTTTACCTTCTGATATAAACATTTGGGGGACTAGCATATTAATACTGTGCCAGCCACAGCCACAAACAGCCACCCCACTCTGAAGAAACACTTGTAGTCCATTATGAAAAAGTTATCTTATGATAAGCTGCATCATATGCCTGGACTTGAGTACGACAAGAATAGGCTGCACCTCTAGGAACAGGGGGAAGACATGTCCTGAGCAGCTTTAGATGGTAGTTGATGGGACTTTCTACTATGATTGTGTTCAAAGAGCTACAGGATTCTGTATGAGACCTTCTGTGCTAAGTGACACAAATCATCCCGTGAAATACCTGGATCTGCATCATGTAGTGATTCTCACGGCCTTTTTTAAAGCAGGAACTACTAACACCACCACCTAATTACCATGAAGCTCCACAGAAGCATGTGAGCTACTCAACTTTAGGCAGAGACTCACTCCCAGGACTGAAGAAGATTCAAATGTGTATTTATATGAAGGACAAACAGAATGTCTGAAGCTGTTTGATTAAACCAGTTTGCTAGTGACCTGGACCTTTCAAGAGCTGTACCCACACCTAGGAACTACCTTTTATAATTTAATATTCAGTTAGATAATGTGACTCAGTGAAAAATAGCCACCTTGGCAAGCCACTTGGCAAGGCAAGGCCCTTTACTATATATCAGTTTTTTCTGGTTGATCTTCGTGACCCTGTCTCACAACGGAACAAGTTTCCTGCTTCTGTGATATATACTTGGAAGAGTTTATACCAATAAGGAGGAACAGATAGAACCTTGGACAAAGATAAATGTTTAATGGTGACTGAAAGTCCCCAAAGTAGCTATTTCTTTTGTATGAGATACTGATACAATTTTGTGGGATAATTGTCCAAAGACAGTCTTAGACATCTCAAATTGAAGGCAAATCTCTTGTAGATATTGACATTGAAAGTGTTTGGACTGTATTCCTCTTTATAATCACAGAACCTACTCATAAAACTTTACCTGGTTCCTCCACTTCTCCATCATCTGATACTGCATAGTATTTTTCCTTTTTATCTAAGAGAATGGCCAAGGAGCAAAGTAATGGGCTGTGTTAGAGGAATAAAAGGAGGCTGGGAGATAGGCACCCTGAGATCTGCTAGGCAAACTAAATAGGGGAAAAATTGAGCACAGATTAATACTAGGGGAGAAAAGAATACTGCAGAGAAGGAGGAAAAAAATAAAATAAACTTTGAAAGTCTGTAGGAGGGAAGAAAGAGGGCAAAAAGAGAAAGTGGAAGAAAGAGCATATGAAGTTTGGATTTAAGTTTTACAGAAAATGTAATAAGTGTACATAAAAGCCATTTCCCCATTTATGACTTTCGGATATTCTGCAAAAACACTTCTCTTTTGCAGGAGACTTGAAAGCATTGGTAGGGAAAATGAAATGGGTGTCTCCCTTTCTGTTTGTGTCTGCCACTTTTTGTTATTGAGCCTAAGAGGTTATGTGGCAGTGTCTCAAGGTTATGTGCCATGACCTAAAGCCACCTGGCTTGTTAGATTTATTGTATTTTCAAATTGACACTAGTGCATTCCTTTTATTTTCAAAACATATGCTGAACTGCAATATAGTTGAAGCTGTGAATTTATGACAAGTTTTGAAAAGACATTTAGAATGAAGGCCTTCTTTTAAAATGCAGCCCAGGAATTTCTGGGTTGATTTTTTTCGTATTTATTTTAAACAGCTTTAGTAAAGGAATTGCTGATTTGAGGCAGTTAGCCATTGTCCAGCAACATGTACCAAAGCCTGCAATACTTTCAGGCTTATGACTAACCTTTTTACAGTAGTTTAAACTGAAGAATCCTAAGATTTGAATACTAACTATCTTCTCTAAGTCCTCTTCACTTCTACAGTATCTGCCCCATTCTGTAACTGCACACATGGATAGCTTTTCTACACAACTGCAGAAGAACTAGTTCCCTCAAAACCAAAGAAATAAATCAGGTCTCTGAGTGGAAAAAGGGCAAGCATTTCAGTAGGAGATCTGTAATTGCCTATCTAAAACTCCTCCTGCGCTGGCCACAAAGGAGCTTCCCTTAATGACATACTCACTGAGCCTAACAAAGGAAGTGAAGGCCTGGCTCCTGTACCCCTTCTTCCTCCCAGGTCTAGTAAGGACTGCAGCTCTTTCCATCAAGAGGGCTACAGTGATGTAGTGTCTCTCGACCCAGCCACCTGCTATCATAAACCTCATGACAGCTAGAGACTGAGGTCACCACTTTACTGCTGAATATCTTGGAGATTGGCAGAGGAAATCAAAGATTTGGAGGAGGCAGACATAAGCCATTTTTCTTAGGAAAACAAAGATCAAAATAAGAAGGCTACAGCTTAATGTAAGACATACTATTATTTCAATCAGGCATTCCCATAAAGGAGCAAATCTGAATCATGGTTTTGTGGCACGCATAGCAGTCATCCACTGATTAACAGTCTCTGCCTGGATTAATGAGTCAGCCAAATCACCCACACTTATGAAAACTACAGATAAAATGTATAAGAGCTGTCATTTTCCTCGAGGAAAAGGCAGCTCTGATTAATGAATCTTAGTCTGCTAAGGTTCCCAGTCATGGACAGCTACACATTTATTCCTTCTATGAACTCTGAAGATGATGTTACTCACCAGTGATTAATGACTTGGGGTATTTCAAATTGGTGCAGTATAAGAAGCATTGCATTATCACTCTGGAATTCAGGCATCTTGTTTTGGTTTCTTAAATCAATACATTTAGCCCCTTTTGAAATATATTGGCCTTTATTTTTTTTTTTAATAAGAAGCAAAATTGCGTTAGAACCTAGCTTCCATTCTTAAATCCCTTTTAGGTTCCCTCAAATTTTTTGCTTGAATGAAAGTGCCATGTTTCTAAGAGAACAAAAAATAAAACTACAAGCACTGCTGAAGTACCAACCATGTACTAGCCTGCTTTGAATTCTGGATTTTTTTCTTAACATTTTTCTTCCTTATTTTTACCTCAAATGCTACTTATTAGCACTGTTTTGGTGAGCTAGTCCTCACTGTTAACCTGGAAGAAAACTAGGCTGACAGTAAAGGACTTTGGAGCAGGTGAGCAGTTAACAAGGCAAATACCAATTATATGGCTCCTTTAGCCAGCATTCTCTGAAATCAGATCCAGCTCCTAAGGTCAACTAACCAAGTTTGTGGATACAAAGTTTTGCATTTAAGTTTATGCCTAAGACATTTAAATTAAATTTTCATTATATGTAAAGAGAGAGTCAAATCTTCACATTTATCTCCAGTCTAATGAAGTGGTCAATCTGCTCGATAGGTTGTGGCATGGACTGAGAACAATATTGGGACCATCTGAGCTGGGGTTGCAGCTGTTTTATGTTCCTTATTTAGAGATTAACAAATCCCTCAGCAAATTCCTACAGGACGACCTTTCTCTTTGGAATGAGATGGGTGAGAGTGGGAAGGGGTTCTCCTGGGGAGTCCAAATCTCTGTCAAAGAGAATTCTGTTGAGTGTTGTGGGTTAGAATTTAATCAATTACTGAAGATAATAATCTAATGGTTAATCTACACCCATTTATTTAAAGATTCAGCTTGGCTCATTTAACACTGGGCAGTTCAAAGATTTGTTGCATGCTAGAGCAAACAGTTCCCATACGGGTGCTTTTCGCTTTCCAGAGTTCAGTGTCATTATGACATTTGCATACTGAGCAGCCATCCATGACTTCATTACAACAGCCTCTTCAGTCAACAGTACCAGCTCAATTACCATGTTATCCAAAATACATATAATGCTCAACTATCGTATAAAAAGCACAGCAATAAAAAAATCTGCGTGAGCTCAGAGACCTACACTTGAGTAAGTGGCCTCAGAAGTAATTCCTCCTCATTAGCCCCATGTCTAATGCCAGATGGACACTGAACAACCTAAAACTCTCCTGAATACAAAACAGCACATGATTCTCCTTTGAGGAGGAGAAATTATCTCAACAACGATTTTTGGCACTTCCTGATTTGGTAATATGTGTAGCCTTCGCGTGGTGTAACATGGAAGAGTTACTGTGTCCTGAAAATAGGAGCTGAGCAGAAGCAGCCCTGTAGAGAACAGTAGCAAAAGACAGATTTCCATTTGATATGATCGGATCCTTTTAGGTCCCTGGATTGTAACTCACATTCTGTACAAACAGAAAATATACATAGTTTGATTTTTTTCCTGTCTTTTGCCCATTAAAAATCTACTTTTCAGCCCCACTTAGGCCTTCCTAGAGATGTTAGGAAATCGATTTCCACTGTGGTTCTCCAGAGGTTCTTCTCTCTCTCTGGTCAGAAGAAAACCTCTCAATCTGTGCTTCCCTGCCCAGGACAGTACCCAGCCCAGTACTGGGATACCATAAACCTTCTCAGTGTTCTTTTCTACCCACTCACCCCATGAACCTCCAGTGAGTGGGTTTAAATACTGACAAGGTTCTCATGCACAACCACTCTCCCCAGTATGCAATCCTCACAGACAGTACAGCTCCATCTGTGCCACGTTTCCAAGCATGTGGAGGAGGATCTGCAGGCTGCAGGTTTATTTCAGTGGCATAGAACTTCCATAAGCTTTTGCAGCCCTGAGTGGGCAAAGAGTTGGAGGGCAGTAAAGCTGCCATCCCACCTTTCTTCCCTTCTCACAAGTCAGCTTTAATATCAAAGAGCAAACTGCAAACACAGAATGAAACAAGATGCCAGGCTTCTGAAAAGCAATGCCAGTGATTAATTGTGTGATCATGCCAAGACATTTGTGGGTTAGCTTACTGCAGTTCAGATTTAAAAAAGAAAATTGAGAAATGTATTTGCATGATGAGAAATGCATGAAAGACTCACAGTGACAGGGTATTACTATGGTGACCAGTGCAGTATCAGATTTAGACTACAGTGATAAGAGATGTTGGTGTGGAATCCTGGCTCCTGAAGCAGCCAGACCTTTAGGGGAGTTGAGTACACTTTAAAAGGAGGATGAAGGTGTTCCCCAGAGATAACAAAGCAAAAACACAGACAGAAACACTGTCCTAGCCATGCAGAAGTTTGGAGCTGAGATTTGAGGGCTCTTGGATTCCCAAGTACAGCTCTGAAACTACAGCACTACTTTTTCAATATTTCTAGTGCAGCAGGCAGAAAAACAGAAACAATGGGTGCATTTGTGAAGCTGGATACCAGAGGAATACAAAGACTGTATTTTTAGCTTCTTATGAGGAAAATATCACAGCTCAGTTGTTTTCAGTTTGCACATTGATGTTTTGTTGCTAAGGAAACCAGGGCAAATCATGGGATACAAGGCTCAGACTCAGGAAATAGAAAATAATCCCAAAGACCATATCTAACTATAAATCACACATTATTTTTCAGAAGAGCTATCTATAAAGGGAAACACATTGTCCCGTAGCTGTGTGATAATTTTCCCCTGAAAAACCTTCATATCTTGAGCATGCCAAACAGATAGTATTCCATCTTTGTGATAAACTGAAAGCATGCACCTGTGTTAGACTTCAGGTCTACCCTGTTAGCATGTACCTGTGTTAGACTTCAGGTCTACCCTGTTCCTTGCTAAGTTGGTTTTTGTTTTGTTTTGTTTTGTTTTGTTTATTCCAGCAATATGTTCATAAACTTCTTCAGTTGTCTTCTGCTACTTTCACCCTGGATTAGGCCATTAGTCTTTTCTTGTTTGCTGCTACTGCAGCACTGGTGCTGCTACTACCACCACCAGCTTTCCTTAGTCCTCTACAGTAGCCATCATCTAGCTTGACTTGCAGAAGCCCTTTATTCCTGTAAGCCTTTCTTAAAGCTTTACTTGTAAGAATCCCAGCTAATTTGCCTGGCTGTAACATGACACATTACAGGTTTCTTTTTTAAAACACTAATAACTTTTGAAATCGGGATAAATCGAGGCATCATAGCTTCTTGAGGAATGGGCAGTAGGAACCAAGCACTACTTCTGTTAGCTCTGGAATGCTAACAGATTGCAGAGGATATTTCAGAAAATGAGCTGAAACAGTGTTCAGGAAGCTGTGACATAGTATTGTAGAATTTTTTTTTTTCACAAGAGACCTCTGGAGGTCTGTGATCCACCACTTGCCCCATCACTCATTTAAACTCCATGTTTAAAGGAGCGCCAGCTGAACCAGGGTGCCTCAGGACTTGTTCAGTATAGCAGGGAATATCTACAGGAGTGCAGATCCCATGGCTTCTCTGTATCTGCCTTCCTCAGTCAAGCATCTTGCTGGGGAATAAAGGGGCCCCTTTGGTCTCTGGCCATTGTCTTTGGTACTGTCCCTCTGTACCTCAGAGAAGAGGTCTGTCTCTTTCCTTTCTGTTTCTCCACCACAAGGAAGTTGAAGACATCCAAAAGAGTCCTCCTCTCCCTTCTTGTCTCCAGATTGTATAAAAGTCTTTTCTCCATCCCTTTCCAGATGTACTGTGCTCCAGCGCCTTCTCTATCTCTGTGGCATCTGCTGGGCTTTTTCCATGGAGTCAGTGGCTACCCAGCTTCAAGGAGGCAAAACTGGGCACAGGTCTCCAGATGCAGCCAGGCTCACTGATGCTGATGCAAGGAGAAAAACACCTAAATTTGGGATGAAGTGGCACAGTAGCAAATTCAGGCAGCTGAGTCTGTTAGAGTCATCTGAAGCACTGGTGCTCTTGGTGCTCTCCTGAACTTGACAGGGGAATTATTGGGTAAGAAGTTTTTGTGTACCAGATACTGATTTTTTCCAGGAGGAGACATCTAATTGTGAGTGGCATAGAATCAGGTGTATAGAACTGTTCCTTAACACTGTGCCAGCCCTGCAGGGGAATACTATTTAGAACTCTCCTCAAGGGATGCTGGACTAGATGTGTTTCTTTCCACTGTCTTATGCCTTAAGTCCTTGTACCTGATTTTCTTTGGCCTCATAAGAGGTAAAAAAGTGACAGATATTAGATTGTAATCTATTTTATGCCATGAGACCCCTTAAATAACTGTACTTATTAATTTTGGTTTTCATTTCTGGCAGATGCTGATGTGTGAAATAGTAATCCAGATTCTAGCACAGTAAAATGAATACTGTCCCACTGCCTGTCTACCCAGGGCAGAGGGATTTCTTGTCCATGAGAAAACCATTGAAAGGCTCCCTAACCTTTATGTGGAATATCTACACTCCATACTAATACTTCAACATTGACAACAGTATTTTAATTCACATTTTTGTAAGTACCTTTCAGAAATTGCTCAAAGACTTGTCTTTGTACAATGATCTAAATGCTATCCACTTCCATTGAAACAAATTATTTTCAGAATTAAAGAATTAATCCAAAATTGTCTCTGAAACTGCTTTTCTTAAAAAGACAGAATTAATTTTAGACACAAAAATCCATAGAAATAATTGTATATTCTTTAAGTAAACTGTTGAATTTGGAGCTGGACTTCAAAAATGATCAGTTATTTTTGTATTCTAAGTAGCTTGACTAAGATTTAAATTTTAGAAACCAAAATCAATCACTTTAGCAGAGTAAATCCCATGGTTTAAACTCAGCTCTTCTATAAACATTTTGGATAAAAAATACTTGCAAACAACCCTAGGAGTGGAGAAAGCAAGATCAGCTCTTTCCTTGGAGTGGCAAGGGCTTATTGTTGCAAACCCACAGCCTCTGTTCTCATATGATGGGGAAGTGAGAAACCACATATAATTACTGTCTACAGTCTTGGAGCCACTAGCTGCTTTTAATTGCAGAGTTTGCAGACTCTGTCTAATGTAAACTCTCTCTGCAATTAAATCCAGCTCACTCACATCTCATCTGTGCAACTGACCCTCAGTGACCCTGCTGGAGCAGGGGGGTTGGACTAGACCAGGACTTCCAGAGACCGCTGCCACCCTCAGCTGTTTTGCAGCCCTGTGATGCTGTGATCCCCACCACAGCAATGAGGAGGTGTGGTCAGCAGCCACCCTAAGACAGCCCTCCTCCCTGTGCAGAGCAGCGCCCCAGTCAAACCCCAGGTCAGGAGGTCTCAGCTCCTAATTCCTGCTCTGTGCCAGAGCCCAGCAAGTCCCCTACCAGCTGCAATGGCAGGGTGAGGGCAAGATGAAGCATTTCCTGACATGCTGGAGTCACTAGGTAGGAGCTCACACTCAGAAGAAAGATGAAGCGGAGTGATAATGGTGAGGGGCTCACCTCATCATGGAATGCCGAGCTGCAGAGCAGAGCTGCCCCACCAGAGCTGAAGCCCCATGCACTTCCTGGTCTGACTTGGGGATCAAGGACACACCAAAGCTTAGAAGCCCAGAAAACATGGACTCCTAGCTGAGATGTGATAAAGGTTTCTTTCAGTTGACACAGGCTGCTTCTCTAGAGGCCAGTGCTGGTGCTGAGGGTAGCTTTACATTGTTATGGAAGAAGAGAAACTGCTTGGTGATGATGGAGCAGTTCTTGAGGAACTCCTTGCTTGCTGTCCCTGCCTGTGGGAGGAAGCTCTGTGCAGAGACTGAGCCAGCATCTGGCCTCAATAAAAAGCTATGATCAGTCTCTGGGACATAGTGGTGAGACAGAGTAAACAAGAAGTCCACAGGCTTACATGCAGCATGATTCAAGGGTCAGAGCTGCACTGTGCTGGCAGGGTCATGAACAGCAGACCCAAGTGCAGCTAGAGTGATAAACATAAGAAACCCTCACAAACACCATAGACTTTAGGAGCCCTGGCTTCTGGAGTACTGACTTGCCTTTGTAATAACATTTCCATGCTCCAAACATCCTCCCATACCCACCCACAGCAAACTACCAGCAGGAAAAACAGGCTGCACATCAGAGGTAGAACATTTGTTGGGATAGGAGGAGCTGACATGATTTTATTTTGCATACCGTTTAAGACGTTGTTAATCTGAACAAATACATTCCTGCCCTGAAATTACTTTAAAGAGCAATTTTACACATTATATGCAGAAATTACCTGGGCATGGCTGATCTAATTTATTATGTTCTTTAATGTTCTTGCAACAAAAACAATCTTGTCATTCTCCTCTGTACAATGAACCTTGTTCAAAAGGATGCTAAAAAATAGCCTAACAAATCATTCTCGATGGACATAAATTAAACAAACATAATTCAACTGCTGACTCATTAAATAGAAGCAAGAGAAAAAATTCCTGAACTTGAAATGATTTAGAGATGTGGGTATGGCAACAATACATTGTCGAATTTTATGCCAAGCATGAGTCTGAGTAATAATTCCCATAAAGGAAAACACATTGGACAATGCAGACATTGCTGCAAATGGGCATTGGGGTTCCCTCACCGTGGTGCACTCCAGATTTCTCTGCAGCGAGTACTAATTCTGATTGTATGTATGACTGCATGTGAATGTAAAATTTATACCAGAAAGACCTCTTTAACGCATAAGTAAAATTCCAGACTTCTGGAAATAATGTCAAAATCAAATGAGAGCTCCTAAAAGCCTGATGACCAGGAGACAATGATAAAGTTCACATTTTATTTCTCTTAAATGAGTGATTTACCATCTATGTAGCATTAGGGAAAATGGAAAGCATAGGGATTATCTTATCTTCATTACTGAATGTTTATGTCAGGCAGATGTGGGGCTAACCACTAGACATGTTAATGTTTTGTTATTAAGGCGTTATCTGAAGAAGGAAATGATAAACCACATTGCCATACCAGATGTGCTATTGCCCAAAAGTTGGTCTTTCCCCAGTTTGCTCAGGACAGAGCAGACTTTTATAATAGGCATTTTCCCACTTAGGCCAGGCCTGTAAATTATCTTGTTAGAAGTCTTTTTTAGGAGGATTTGGTGGAGATAGGTACTTTGCTGTACAAAAGGATTCATTACTATGACGTGCCTTTGCTGCTTGTTTTAAATGCAAGCCAGGCTTTCTGCATGCTCTTCAGAGGGATTGCAGGAGCAGATTTGGAAAGCTTTTCTTCATTTTCTCAAGCAGTAATGCTTCAGCAGCCTAGAGACCTTAGTTTGTTTCCATCTGCCTGTGCAGACTTCTAAGAGATAGAACTGAATGATATTTTTATTCCAGCAGAAATCTCACTGAGATTTTACTTTGATTGTGGCCTTCACACATGCTCAAGAGACATTATATCTGTGTAGAGAGATAGATGGAAACTTATCCTATAAAGAGGGAAGCAACGTCACATCAGAGCCCTCTATGGCTTAATTACAGCCAACGTGCCTGTGTCAGATGTTTTGTAATTGGGCACACTACACCAAATACTTTTTCCAGACATTTGACATCAGCAACATATGACAAACATGCTAAAATAGCACTTCTTTCTCCACTGGGACTATCAAAAACTCCTACAATTTCATGCAAATTAGTTTTAGCTTAACAGTTGCCCTCCAATGTGTGTGGTATGGGTTTCATCATGTTATTAATAAGATTAGTTAAACTGCATTTCTGATGTGCCTTTGAGCTACAAGTCAAAGGAGAATTGACTGTCAGTACGTGACTGGCTCTTATTCCACAGCTCTTCAACCATGTTTCCAAGGCAGATGATTTGTGTATTTGACCCTGTGATCCAGAACAATCCACATCAGGAGAAGGCCTTCAAAATAGAAAGGCAAACAATTTGCCAGTGCCATAGAGCACGAGAAGCTTTGGTTTGAATGGTGTTTGTCGAGTGGTGTTTGTTGTTCCATATGCACATTCTCGGCAAAAGCATGTCCATGCTGTTATGATTTATCTTCCTTCCATTACCAATACTCTTCATTATAATAGGTGTCTCCATTCACAGTTTCTTCACTATTGGCTTGCAGATACTTACCCTAGTTTAAACACTGAACATTATCTAGCATAGTTACTGTTCAGTGATATAATTCTACTTAGTTTTTTATTTCCTTAATTAATATGCTGTTACTTGAAATGGTGCTACTTCACCCAGTTAAAACCAGATTAAAGAGCAGAACATGAACTATTAATACAGGACCTAAATGCATACTTGAAAAGCTCCCTGAGACCTTCTGTGATTATTTTATTATAATGTCTTTTATTGCAGTGAACCTAGATGTCAGACCTAAATAAAGGATACTTATTTATACTTTTTACAATATAATTAGCATAACAGGTCAAACTTTGAGTCTGCCAAGACTTCAATAAGATAGTCAGAGGTCAAAAAAGAAAATTAGTTAAGTTTGAATGTATGAATGGCTTTGGTTTTAAGAATGTTATCAATAAGTCTTACGCAAAATACTTCTCTTAGGAAAATGAAAATGTGGGAGAAAGGTTGTATAGCTAAATTGCAGAGAGATGTCTTTTTGCTTTCTCAAAAGTGTTTGAAATACTTATTCCAATACAGAGAGAATCCTTATCTTTTAAATAAAATGCAGGCTAAAGATTTAGATGGGTCAGAGGAGAAAACCTGGCCTATATGTTTTTACTAAAAGCTATCAGAAGCTACACTCTTATCCCTAACCCAAAGGGGAATTCAGGAATATAAATAAATTCCACCAGTGTCAGAAGTAATGAGTGTATAGCAGCTGATTGCAAGGAAAGCCTGTGAGCATACCGTGGTGAAGCACAAGAGCCAGGCAGTCTCTAAGTCACTTGTAGTTCACAGCCCATTTCAGACAGCTTCTCTGCCCAAGAAGTCATGTAAGAGAGATTTAATTTTAAGACACAGCTTTCTTAACTTTTTTTGGTCCTCTTTCTAGATTTCAGTGCCAAATCAGAAGCTTACCTTGACAAATAAAATTTCCTTGTATCATGTTGACTGTTAACTAGGCAGACTAAACAGTTGCGCTCATGCTGATTATACTCTCTACTCAGAGACAAAGCAGAGGAGAGCAGCTTGATTTATTGTCAACAGGAAGCTGCTTTTTCCAGTGTGGGAATGTGGTGTCTGAGGAGGCAACAGTAATTCCTGCTGCAATTCACAGTACTTCTGACATGAGAAATGTAAGGGCGTGCTTTTTTCACAACAGTGTTATTTTCTGAGGGCATAGGTGAAAAGTAAGCAGCCTCACCTTAATGAAATGAGTGTGCACACTTCCCCTTTTACATTAAACCTTACAAGGAAGCTCATCTAAAAATGCAATTGATGAGGTGTTCAATGTGAAAATTGTTATATGTAACAGGTATCATTCACGCCATTTTTTTTGCATGATATATATATAATATTAAATAGTTGTTAGGATGTACCCTTTGGCATTAGAAGCCCCCCCCCCCCCCCCTTCTCAGGCAAAACTAGGTGTGTGTTGAAACCTGATTTACAAGCAAGGGGATGTGGCTCGCCAGGAGATGGGCCTTACCTGAGGCGATATGGAGACACCCAGGCGCTGATCATCGCGTGAACGACCCGAGATGGACATCAGGATCATCCCCCCGGGCCGATACATGTGAATACTCTGTTCCCTAAATTTCATCAAGAGTTCCCACGACACCGGACTTAGAATTTCTCTGCCTTGTCGCCGAGAAGGAAATCTCATCAACTTATGGGATTTTGAATGAAACAAAGGACTGAATGCCGAAATCCTGGCCTCAGGCAAAATTTTCCCTATAAAAATCACTTGTACCAGGATGGTGGTGTGGGGGCATAGAGTGAAACCTCTGCTGAGGCTGATCTCTGTGTCTTGCACCCAGCGCCGATCCCAGGCTCGGCACTGTCCTTTTCCGTGTGGCTGGCTAAATTAGATCTCTATTGCTAAAATAAATTATTTTTATTTTTTTAATTTGGCTGGATCATATTTCATTTATAACAAAAATGAACAGCTGGATTTTAGAGCATTAATATAGTAAAATAAATTGGTTTTGTGTAGGTTTTTTTCTTTACATTAGTGATGAGCCAGCATAATATACTGCAGCACCAGCCTGAATGGCTGACTGCATTGGCTCTGCTATCACAGTTGACCTTTGTTTTACAAGCAACCAGTTCTACACAGGTTACCTTCACTGGCCTCTGTAGTATGTAATTTATCCCATGCTCTTTGTTTAAAAAACTCCTCTGGGTAACACATTACAGTGTCTCTCTTCTGCATGTGCAAAGGCCACAATGACAATCAAATATCAATCTCATTATTTTTGCTGGAATAAAAAATTGTTCAGGTCTGTCACATGGAAGCTTTACCATCCATGCAGTCTATGAGTTTTTCAAAGTCAAATGATAATTCCAGCTTCGTAGTCTCAAGCCACAGGATGTAAACACCCCATCACTTACACAGAGGCTAATTATTAGCTAAAAGTATTTAAAATTTTGATTTTAAAAATTTGTGCTGCTGAGAACATTTAAATGGTGTATTTGCATTTTCAGATATATTGGCACATGTGACAGCATGGGACAGAGAACAAATCAGCCTCTAGTGGATAAAGCTCTAACAGGAGTTGAGCTTCAAGGCATTTCAGTAATTCTGCAGGGCCATAAAGAGAATTTAAAATCATAACAACTGGGATATATATTAAATAATTCTGTCTTCAAATCTGTTAGATATACATGGAAACAAGAACTGGGTATTTGCTCAAGGTGGGAAGCAACTGTGAAATTCAGCAGAACACAGAACACAGAAGAGGTTCTTTGTGAAATAATATCCTAGTCTAACAAATTTGAAGACAGACCTAAACTATACCCTACGTATTTTCCTAACAACTCTGTGATATTGTGAAAAAAAAATCATTAAAGCTGAAAAAAGGAGCAAGAAAATAGGCATGGTTTTTAACCAGCTGGTTTTTACTTTCTGGCCTGGTATAATAAAAATCTAAACAAACTGGTCTTTCTGCAGAAACCACATATTTTTCATGCATTTCTTCCCAGTATCCACTCTACTACATGAATCTTTTCTTTTGGTCTCCCTCTAAGACCTAGAGTGTCTCTCATGACCCTGAGCTCTTTTTGGTTGAGTGGACAGCAGGCCAAGGGACAGTGTGTGCCTTGGCTGGCTTGGAACAGGAGACAGGGTGCCAACTTCCCAGCTTAACTCTCCCCCTGAGCTTTTGGGGAGCCCACCAGAAGACACAATACCTGATCCTTCTCTGCCTTCCTTTATGCACAGTGCTGTGTTTTCCTTCTTGTCTTCCTAAAGACCAATTTTTACAAAATTTATATGACATCAAGGCCTTTGGGATTTTCAGCAGGACTGAAACAGGTCAACACACACAAAAAGTTACTTACACAGATCACAGACTTTTCCTGTGGCAAAAGGATGAGTCTTCTAGTGCAGCACTAAGCAAATTGTCCTTTTACAAATACTTGCTAGCTCTCATTTTCAGTAACACTGACTACATCCATGACAAACATAATTACTTTGCCATTTCTCATCTCTCTGGGCTGGTTTAGGCCCAGTTGGTTTGTTTTATATTTACTGGTCAGCAGCCATATCAGAAACAAAAGAAGGACTGAGATTAACTGGTTAATTCTGGACTTCTGTGAAGTTTTCACAGAAGCCACTTTGGTGGCCACTTTCTGCCACCACTGTGTAATAAAAATATTGAATTGCTCTTTTCCAATTACACAAACTGACAGTGGAAAACCAGGAGCAAAGCAAGCATGCATGCCTCCACGTGTTGTGGCTGTGAGAACATTCTGTGTGTCCTCCTGCAGAGAAATTAAGAAGTCCCCTGCTGGGGAGTTCTAGCATGCACAGATAATGGCAAAACAAAAGAGGAGGGAAATAACCTTGCAGACCTTTGCACTTTTGCAAAGGTCTTGGATTTTGGACAATCCTCTGCCAGCCTATATATGCCTCACCCAGCCTATATAATTGAGCTTCTCTCTACATCTGCAAATTTGTATAAAGCAGAAGGAATCCATTAGTGCCTTTGACTATTGAAAGGCAAAACTAAAAAAAGTTTTTAAGAACTCTGTAGTTATTATCAGTCAAAAATGACAACATCCTCTTTGGTATTTTGAATTAAGTTTAGGAAGGGAATTCCATTCCAGAAAAATATCCAGCTGAAGGAGCATATAACAGAATGTGCATCTAATGACATGGTAAAGTCCACTGAAGAGAAACTGAAAATACCACAAAATAGGTCTTCCAAACACTAGAAATTGAACTAAGATGACCAATATGCAGGAAAGGCCTAGATAAATCACTCAACCTTTTTTGTTGTTTTGTGGAGAGAAGGAAAAGGAAAGGGGACGATGAAAGAGAGGGAGAAGGAGATAGAAAGGCAGAACAAGGAGCTACTGTCCACAGGTATCACTGCTTTCTGGGAAGATGAACAATAATGTTTTGAGGTATTTAAAACCAGTAATGGTATGGCCTTTGCACAGTATCCTTAAAGCAGATTTAACTAAGTCCCTTGTGTGCTCCATCTGGATAGCACTGACCATCTCTTCTCATCTTCGTCTTTGTTGCAGTGCACCTGGAATTGTAGCTGTTGCTTTCTGGAAGCATCAGGCATCTAATCGTGTTGGCAATATGTGGATCCTTACTTCACTTATTAGCTCCCATTTAACACATTTCTTTGTGCAGAGAACAAAGGACAAATCTGGGAATGTTTCTGAGAAAAAGCCTGTCTTGGCTTGCCCACACCTGAGGGACAAGGTCCAGACACTGCTGACCCAGTGAGCCACCTTTGTGCTGACAAAGAAATAAGAAAGAAAAAAAGAAAAAAGAAGAGCAGAGGCAATGTTGCCTCAGGAAAGCTAATTATAAAATTTCCTTTTACTTCAAAATATAAATTGGACCTATTTTGTTTGGCTTTTGCATTTGCTTATTTTAAATGGATCATGAAGTATGGTCTGATATAATGATTCTGAAATAGTTTCAGCTATGCATGTTTGCAAAGCCATTAAAATTATTATGTCTTTCTACACAGAAAATAACATAAAATTGTAAATTGAAGTATTATTTCAGTTTCTGTTCTTGAAAAATTTATTCTGTAAGGCACTGAGGAAGCTGCGAGTTCATAAAGGATAGATTTTTAGATGAACTATAATTCCACTTGCTTGTCTTGTATAACTGGGAAAAATTGATACAACTATAAATGGAAACAAAATAGCTCAAGGAGGACTAAATACAAAATAAGAAAATACCTTGAAATACTAGGAAATTTTTACATCTTTCATTGAGTAATCTTAGACTTCAGAAAAGACTAGCAGCAGAAATACAGCAGTCAGGAGTGTGTTTTACTTCACATTCACAGGATCCACTTTCTAAGGCATATGTAATTTATTTTTGCCAAAAAAGAGCTGTTGTGAGACTGGATCTCGCCATTTGAAGGAATGGTTGTAGCTACGAAGATAAATCTTTACTCAGCCTTGGGAGAAGGTACATCTCCACAAGGAGGAGTGAGACAAAGTGTAGACAAGTTTTTAACTTACCCTGCAGAAAATTATTCTGAGATGAGACTGCATAAAGGTCTTGTCTTGCACTGGCACTTAGAGCAGCAGAGGTGACACAGCTTCCCATGCTTTTGGCAGCTGCTTGCAGTTCCCTTACAGTTGGTTTTCCAGGCTCACAACTGCTAGTGATGGCAACACAAGGAATCATTCCCTGGACCTGCCTCACTGTGAAAAGATTCATCCACTGGACAACTGGTTTGCTACCTGGAGTGTTGGACATGCGTTTTGCTGTCTCCTGTGATATTTTTTTGTGATTTGACTGGCCTGTTTTGCTCTGTTCGTTGAAGCAAGCAGCTAATCTAGGAAAGTGTCTGGTTCAGCAGTCTGCAAACATGCCAGTGCAGCGACTTCTGCATTCCTATTTCCTCTGCATACCTGCCTGTAATGTGGAACTTGCATATGCAAAACACTCTTGCAGTCTGGGAGATACTTTGGTGCTGTTTTGCTCTGTGCACTCAACAATTGCTCTCCCTTCTGAAATCTTTTGTTGTTGCTGTTGTTTTTTAATTTACGATCAGCTCCATGAATGGTCTTAGACTTGTATGATGGCAGTCTTTGACATAAAGATTTAACTAGTTTGTTTCAATTCACCTTCCACACTGTGCACTGTGGAAACAAACACTATGATTACTGACCTCCAGGTCTGAAGAATGAGTCTTCATAGCCCTCTCTGCTAAAAACCAAACAAATTAACACTTTAATTAGCATTAAAACATCCAGATTAAACAAAATTCAGGATTCCCCAGGGAAACCTCTTTTTGCTTCTGAGATCTAGCAAGAAAAAAAGCAATGGACAGTGGATCCATTTATGTAACAACAGCACATTTCACCATATTTTTGTGCAATGAAAATTAATTAAGACTTGCTAATTTAAACATTAAAACATTAGGAAATGCCAGAATAAAAATTGCTTGAGCAATCCTAATTCTACCTCCACCCCCATACACACATTCTGTATTTAATGAGCCTGCATGGCTTTTAATTACACTTTCAGGTACCATGCAGGCTCGTTAGATAGTACAGAATGCACAAAACTAGTAAGTTTGCCTATTTCCTTCTCCTTTCTTTCTTTCTTTTTTTTTTTTTTTAATGTTACCAAGTTTTAATGATACATGGCAGAGAGACAGCATTCCTAACATCAGGAAACTCCCTACAGTTTCCTGAAAACCTGTAGCTAAGGAGAGACAAGAACCTATTAGCACCACAGCACAGAAACCTGCAGTGTCAGCAGCAAGCAGATGATCCATGCAGGAAGATATTACTAATGCCTCAACCATGATGAAAGGGTTGCAACTTACTCAGCGCTAGTCAACCCAAAGGTACAGCCCTAAGGTATCTGACTCCTTAGTTCTGCAGCTCGGGACATCTTGTTCCCCACCTCTTGCGCTGCATAGCTGCTTTTCATTCTGTCACTCCTTCCAGCAGTGATGAGATCTCTGAAGCTTCGACCAAATGTAAGAACAGTGTTCAGGAAAAACAAAAGAGATAAATAAGCAGACCAGATTGGGTAAATAGGGAATTGTGGCAGAACTCCAATACAAAAAAAGAATATACAGAAAATGGAAGCAGGGATGGGCTACACAGGAGGAATTTACAAACATTGCCCAGGCATGTAGGGAAGGTGTCAGGAAAGTAAAAGCTCAGCTGGAATTTTAACTTGCATGTCAATAGTAACAAAAAGAGCTTCAGCTGCTAAATGGTAAGCAGCTGAACAAGGAAAATGGCATCTGGTCACTTAGTAGGTTGGGTGTTTTACTCTAAGTGGACACAATCAAACCCGAGGAACTCAATGCCTTCTTTACACAGCAACGTCTTCTAGGGCTTCAGGCCTGGGATTCCTGGAGTGGAGAGATGATCATGAGTGGGTGAGTTAGGAGTTGCTGTAGAAAACTTGGCCTATACAAGTCCATAGAAATACAAGGGCTGTGTCCAAGGATGCTGAGAGAGCCGTCTGATGCCAACACAAGATTTCAATCATCTTTGAGGAGCCATGGATATCCCTGCAAACAGTAGAAATGTTGAACTTACACTTAAAAAGAACTCAAATAACAACCCAAGCAACAGCAGACTGTCCAGTCACACTTCAATTCCTGGCAAAAAAGACTGAAAGTTCTCTTGCATGATATTTCTAAACACATGAAGGAGAAATAGGCAATTGTGAATAATCAGCACAAGTTCACCAAGGATAAGTCATTACAGTGAACATTCCTGATTGCCCTTTTTTGATAAAAGAATGGGATTTGTGGATGGGTGAGAGCAATGGATGTTATTTACCTTGAATGTAGCAACATTTTCATCTCTGTCTACTAGTGTTCTTGAATTTAAGCTAAGACATTATGGTCTGGATGTGTAACTGATCCAACTTTGAATGAGGTCAGAGGGTTGTGCTTAATGAGCTGTACCCTATCTGAGGGCTGTGTTGTGGCATCTATCCTAGGACTGATCCAGCAGGAGAATCAATTGCCCAAAGAGGTTGTGCAGTCTCGGTTTGATTTATTAAAGAAATATGGATATTGATCTAGATCCAATATCCAACTGTGACGGACAAAAACTCTCTAATAGTTTAAAGTTAGAAAGTGTATGTCTATTGCAACACGGGGCAGCGTGCAGGACAGCTCCCAAATACACACTGCACCTTTCAAATGATTACAGAGTCCTTTTATCCATACAAATATTGAATACCCAAAATACAAATACATATTCATCATTTTGGTACATCCCATTCCTCGCTTCATATGCTAATCATTTCAAAAGCTATTAAGCATGCGTAGTTTGTTCCTTGAAATGGGTCAGTGGTCCCTTTCATGGGGAGGGGTCCCAAAATGAGGAAGCAAATGAAGTCTTCCTCATTCTGACCTTTCTACCTTTTCAATGCAAATATGACACATGAACCTTGGTAGAACTCCCATTCCCTGTCTTCAATTGGTTTCAGAACAGAGGAGGCCCACAATTGTCTTATGTTCCTAAAAGCTATTTGTCAGTTTCTATATTCTTCATTATAAACCCAGCTAAATAAACATTGTGTTGACAAGCAATCAATTATTAGTTAACTACTAACTCTTAACTTCATCAAGGCCTACTCATTTATTTTAATTAACTCTAATAAGGCTTATCTCTAACTAAAATCTTAGCTCCTCTAAAAATCTCTAAATTCCTTAAAGTTTATATTTCAGGTCGCTGAGGGTTTTCAAGACCAGATTGAGTCCTCAGCAAACTGGTCTGACTTCATTGCTGTAGAGTCCTAGGAGACAAGAGGGCTATTGTGTATGTCTCAAACACCAATAGCCAGATGGAGCCAACCATGGATTGTTGGTGACAACAGCCAAGAATTGTTGGTAGTAATACACTGAGAATGAACAGGATGTGGCTGGAGAAGAGGCCAAAAGGAGGTAGGGCAGCACTTTCCTGGGACAAACGTCCTTGTTCTGACTCCAGGAGATGAGCAGTGTGAAAAATGCATATTTTATGATTGGCTTTTTGCAAATATTAAATTGAATACTATATGTATTATGTTATATTGATTAGAAGTGCTGTATTAACATTTTAATAGTATGGTAAATGTATTTTTGTAGTTAAAATAGAGCCTATGTATGTGGGGTTTTTTTACTAACTCAAGCAAGAGATGAGATAATGAAGAAACTCTTCACACAGAGATGACAATGATGGGGGCCCATAAAGAATTACTGCCTCCTTATCGGAAAAGACAAACATTCTTCCACCTTCTCTCCGTCTTTATGGAACCACCAGGATTAAGGGGAAGAAGTTGACAAAAACCAGAAAAGTTCTTAATTTGCAAGGAATTTATGCATCATGTATGAGATACATGAATATGCAACAGGCTATTGCTTTTAAAGATTATTCCTTTGTTCACAAGGTATGCTTATTGGGCTTAAGTGCCCGAGAGCATCCGGACGTCCGTAATTCTTTGCTTTTTATTGTCTTGTAATTGTCCTAACTCTAAATTTTTATTACTCTAATTGTATTACTATTTTTATAACTATTTTATTATTATTAAACTTTTAAAATTTTAAAAACCAAGTGATTGGCGTTTTTCACAAGCAGAACACAGCACAAGTGCAGGGGTGAGGCTGAGAAGTGGGCATGGATTGTAAGAGAGGACTGAGACCACCAAAGATCCCCAAAGCCTTCCAACCCATTTCCAGAAAAGTCTAGAGGAATGGACTGCACAGGATTACTAATTTGCATAGAAAGTGAGAAACTTATCTCCAATATGGAAGATTTATCTGTAAAAGGTACCCCCATAAAGCCTGGGTGCAGGTGCTCCCAGAACCCTGAACATACAATCAGCTGGATCAGTGCTGGAGCCAGGACTGGTGATCTCACCTTCTCCCTTTTTTTCCTTTCACTCTGTCTCCTCCTCTCCAATTCATGCCTCTGTTCTCTGTTCTCATTCAACCTACCCCATTACCCAAACCCAGTGCCATGTGCTTATACCAATTTACACACCAAGAGTGTCATTTACTAATAAACCTTTGTAAGCTTTTGCAGCCCCTCTGACTTGTAATTTCTTTCAACCATGAGCATCTACAAATCTCGGGTACTCCCCTCCCCCTTAAGCTACAATTTCTGACCCTGCTTTGAACCTGCATGATCCTGTAATTACCATCCTGGGTGCTGAATACTTGGAAAGTGCTATTTGTGTGGAATTCTCATCTGACATGAAGTTATTTCACATCCATTTTTCAACCAAGGTAGACTTCAACTACTCCACTGCTGAAAACTTTCTTTCCCTTACTTACTGTGTCAATTGCATAGTTAGATCTGTTCAGTGTATCTTAGATATGCTCACCCATCAGAGACTACAGGTATCCCAGTACAAGTACCTACAAAACAAGAAACTGCTTAACTAAGAAGCAGAAATCTGGTTTATGCTTCCAGTTCATAGAAACAAGAACAGGACGAAAATAGGGTAGGATGTGCTTGGGTGTGGAAAAGAGAGGGTGACACAGCAGAGAAAGAAAGAAACTGATAGAAATATATTAGGAACAAACAGAGCACCAGGAAAAAAAAGAGAAGATGCAGGGCAGACAAAGCCATTCTCCTTCAAAACTAATCCTATTGCTGTCCTGGTTGTGCTCCCAGTACAAATGGTGCCCCTGTTTATAGGGGATGTGGTATAGAGCAGAGGAATGAGGTTGCAAAGAGCTGCTTGAAAGCTACTCCTACCTTTCTGCAGCCCCAGACCAGTGCTTACTGGGTGCATACAGCAAGGCAATACACCTAGAAGGATAAGTGGAGAATAGGATTAATTTTACTCCCAGGTGTGGGAGTAAATTGTTCTGCTCCAAATATCAAAGCAGTTCTCTTCTGCTGCATTGTCCTTTTCCCTTTCTGTAGCCCTGTTTGACACTGGATTTCTGATGTCTGCACCCAAATTGCAGAACTCTCATAGAAAGTATCTCCCTCACCATCCAGCTCCATTTTTTTCTGGGACCCTATTTCAAGTAAACAGCACATGTTATCTTGACATAAATAATACAGAAAGGAGCTAAATAGGGCAGACATGATTCTGATCTGTCCTACAAATATGTGCAATTTGAGCTTTTAATGTATTTTACTAACAAAATGAATCAGTAAAGGAATTTCACATCATGATTTCTGACAGCATTGTTCAGACATCTTTAATGATAACAGAGATTTTAAGCAGAAAAGGGTGCGAGCATGGTGATGTTCATCTACACAGAGTCTTAGTGAAGTTGATTTTCACTTAGGGCTTGTCTGTCAGGAAGACCAGGGAGAGGAGGGAATGATGGCTCTCCTGGTGAACACTGGCCATTGTGCCTTTCTGCTGTCCCACACACCTGGGCTCTTTCCAGCATGTTGGTGGATAAGTTTCTCTGCACGTGACAGCAATGCTGAGTCAGGAGGGCAGCTCAACTCAGATCACTGCATGTCTTTCCAGAGCAGGGCAGGAGCTGCTGTGCATCAGCCTACAACATACAAACAACAGTGTATATTTGTCAGAAGCTCATACACCAGGCAAACCAGGTCAGGCATTTGTAGACAGATGAACATGTCAATCAATAATATTACCTAAATATTCCCACTCGCTATCACAAAATGTCAACTGATATTACTAAATGTCAACCCCTAATTCCAGCTAAGAGAGACTAGAAGGCACAATCTATCACTCAGTAAAGCTGACTAGCTTGCTCACTAGCACACATGACCTATGCTTCTCTCTAGCATGAAACAGCAGGCTTGACATGGGCTAGAAATGGTTTCTTCTTCTTCTTCATTTTCCTCTCTCCATTCTCTACTCCTCTCCCACCCCAGCAAATTTCAGCTAAAATTGTTCATGAGAGAATACTGGCATGCAGGATAACCTTCCTTACCCACTCTTCCAAATATACTCAAAGCATTTGGAATAAAGTCCTTCAACAGTAAGTGACCTCAGCCTCTTACTGAGAGGGTCATAGGGTCTTAGCAGGCTGTGGTGAGGAATGGCACGAGGATTTCAAAGGCCTGAGCAAAAGGTTACATGGTGGATGTTAATATTTTGGGGCCATTTCTGGAATCCATCAGCCTGTTGGCTCAGTACTGCTGAGGCAGAGCCATTGGTGTGTGGTGGGAGTGTGAAGGTGATTACATTTCAGAGTTGACATAAAAATGCCCAGGCACTACCAGTGTTCATCCGATCTGAAGTCACAGGTCTTGTTTGGAAACAGTGGAGGCTTTTCTTTTGCATTCCTTTGCATTTTTTCCCTTGGTGAGTTTTTGGGTAGAAGATAACATCCAGTGGGGTGTCTCTACATGGGGGGAAGAAAATTGTGCTGTCTGCAGCAAAACCAGTCATAAAAATCCATAACCAACCTATACACCCTGCGGCTGCAAGACGTAAGGTAAGAGAACGTCTTACCATTCTCCCCTTATTCTCCTCTAGTCCTTTTTCCACTCCAGTAAGCGATCACCCCTCGGACTGTTCCCGCAAGGCTTCTCCCGGCTCATGCCACCACCAGCACCCCTGGTGCTGCGGCAGATGCTGCTCGGGTGCTGCCCGCAGGCGATAGATAACGGTGACTCCCACGGAAACGCGGAGCCGTCAGCGGGCATTAGCGATGATGGCGACGCTGGTGTTGTTTTTTTTTCGCGACACACGAGCAGGAGAGGCGTCTCCTCGCCAGGGCAACCCCCTTCCGCGCACCTCAGCAGCCCCTGCGGAGCGCCAGGCCTTCCCCTGGGCGGAGCGCAGCAGGTGAAGGGCTGGCGCCCGGCCCGGGGCGGCTCCGCAGCGAGGGCACGCCCGCAGCCCCAGCCCCAGCCGGGCCGAGCCGGGCGGCGGCGCGGCCGGGGCCGCCCCGGGGAGGCCGGGAAGGGCGGCGGGGCGGGGCGGGGCCGGACGGGGCAGTGCCGAGCCGAGCCGAGCCGAGCCGCGCCGCGATGGAGGGCGCCGAGGCGGCCAGCCTGCTGGGGGAGCGCAGCCCGGGGCCGCCGGCCCGCTTCAGGACGTATCGGCGGCGGTGGTTCCTGCTGGCCGTCGTGTGCCTGCTGAACTGCTCCAACGCCATGGTGAGTGCGGCCGCCTCTCCTGCCGCGGGCAGCCGCTCCCCGCAGCCGGTCTGGGACGCCTCTCCGGGGTGGTGGGGAAGGGGACGGCCGCCGGCAGCCCCGGGTGCCCGGGCAGCAGGTGGAGGCGCAGAGCAGGCAGGGCACACAGCCCTTCCCTGCCGCCTCGCCGTGCGGCAGATCTGGAGAGCAGTTCTGGCCGCTGCTGGTGCTGCTGCGGAGGGAAGGCGGGCTGACATGGCTCGCCAGAGCCAAAAGCACCTCCTGCTTCTTCCTAGAAGCAGCCAGGCAATCGTCAGGGCTCTGCTCCAGTGCCCTGTCCCAGATCCACCCCCTCATCCTTGGAGCACCGGAATCGGTTGTACGCGCACAGTTCAGAGAAGCGTCAGCCTGGCCGTGCCTTATGGACAGAATAACCGGCTTTTTCCTTTGAACTTTGTCGTTCTGGTTATGACCTTGGCCTTCATGCTTTCCTTTCTGACCGGTGGGATCCGGGGCACCGAGGGGTGGTGACAGGGGAAGGACAGGATGGGGCGGGAAGGTGTCTGGGATCTCCAAGAGCACAGCAGGAAGTACCGCAGCGTCAAGTCAGACTGGGATGAAGCAAAATGTGTCCTGGAGCACAGCAAAAGTTCCTGCCGAGTCCACTTCCTATGCCATGGGGAGACAGAGAAAGTATTCATCGTCTCTGAGGGTCATATGTTTCTAGCCTAAGAATAGCAGAGCAGTGTTGAAACGCCGTGGAGAGGAACAGGAGTTAACTCTGCCGCATTGCTTGCCCGTGACAGCAGATTTATCTGGTCAGGAAAAGAGGCAAGCTTCCTTTCAGGATCTGTTGCATGTACAGAACACTATAGGAGTGATTATGCACTAAAGAGATGGTTGTAAGACCATCTTTTTGCCTACTCTTAACTGACTTATTCTGAGAGACTTGAAAAAATTGGATGCCAGATCATACCCCACCTGTTGAGCAGATTTAATTTCAGTAGTTACAGAGATAAACCCATGAAGTTTCCTCTTATCAAGGCTTAGTATATGAAAAAGAAGCCCAGATCTTTGCTCATCAAGTCATTGAGGACATCGTTGATAATTATCAGATTGATGTAGAATTATTCATGTTCTTGAGGATTACCATGCTGTGAATGCAGGCTGTCTGGCAGACAAGATCAGGCACTGCAACCTGCAAACATTTAAATGCTTTGAAGGAAGATTAGGTATTTCATGATGCAAGAGTTCTGGAGTAAAGAAATGGAAAAACATAGTGAGAATTTGGCTGTATACGGGGAAAAAAAAAAAGTGCACCTTCTCAATGGAAAATCAGTATATCATTTAAGAGTGTAAAAAAGTGTACTGCAGAAAAGCCCCACTGCTTGCTTGCAGTTAAATTGGCACAGCAGAAGAACATTATGTGACAAGAAATAAACCCACCCTGCTAGAAGTGGACAATGATAGCATGGGTGAAGAAAACTTTACCAAGCCTTTTCCAGGATGTCTTGTCAGATTTTGACTTTGCGGAAATCTTAAAGGTGAAACTGAAGGGTTTCTTGAACAGATCTTTTCAGTACATCTGCAAGTATTACTGTGTCCTCAGTGTTTTGCTGAAAACTTTGTAGCCCTGGAATATTGACCTGTTCAGAGTGGAGTTAATATGATGTAGAGGCTTTTACACCAACGATAAATACAGCCCCTTACTTGTGCTTCTATTACTGATCTGAGTTTAAAAGCCTCTGTCTCTCCCTGCTGTACAAAGTGGGTACTACCTTAGCAGGAATTTGTTGTCGTTTCCTAAATAGGGCTATTCTGGGAATTCCTAGCTGACAGTATAGTGTAAGAAACTCCTGCCTTATCTTAGGAAGGCCATAAGCAGACATCAGCATAATATGCTTGCTGCCTGAAGTCATGCACAGAGAGGATGTTGTGACCACAGCTAAGCTTAGATGATTTATCCCCAGCTGTCTCTTGCAGCGCTGCTAATGGGGGGCTGACATAACTCTGCCTGTGGTTTCTCCCCAGATTTGTTTTGCCAAACTTACGCTGTGGTTATGGGTATGATTTTTTTTTTTTTCATTTGAAGGCTTAGTGTTTTAGGGTATTCATGCTGTGCTTGCAGTTTTTCATTTGAAGGCTTAATGTTTTAGGGTATTCATGCTGTGCTTGCAGCTGCTGTAGCACATAGCTCCTTCCTTTTTTTTCTCCTTCCTGTGAAGCTGAACAGGTGGGCACTTTGTATTTCACAGGAGGGACTTTCTCTTACTTTAGCACTGGGGACACAGAAAAAGACAGAAGAATGAAACCAAGAGTGTTTACTGCCCAGTTCTGTGTTCACTAGCATGAGCAAGCTGGGAAGGAGCAGGGGAGCAGAGGGTTGGTGCTAATTCACACTTGGCCAAGTGGCTACTGACTCACTAAGTGGAGGACTTACACCACCACTCAGTGTACTTGGGAGAAGAAGGAGAGCTGGACAAGTGGAGCCTGGCATGCTCCAGGGCAGGGTGCACACGCTCCTCACCCACGCCTGTCTGCTGCAGCAGTACCCCTGTAGATATGCATGCACACACAGCTGTTGCTCTTTTTTCCTGCTACTTCTCTTGAGACCTGTAGAGACTAAAAGAGACATCTTGGCAAGGATCTGGCCTTTTCTGAAGATCACACCTCTGCCCTAATGTCCTAAACTCCTCTATCAGCATGGGTGCTTTCAGCTAAGCACTGGGGCTGTTTGCTTCCAAACTGTGTGGCCCTTTTAGCCTTGAAGATGAGAACTGTGGTATAAGGGCTTCATCTTCTGGTTTCAGGGGAGAAGGAAGCAGCATACTTGTCACAGAAAGACCTCTTACATCACCTTGTAAGATGTCTTCAGGTGCATGAAAGAAAGCATGGAGTTGGCAGAATTGCTGTAGGCAAAGCCTGTGTGGGGACTGGCGAGCTGTGCTGGTCCCTATTACGAAGCAGAAATTCCCATTTCATGCAAGACAACCCCCTTGGCTCCTCCTTTTAAAACTGTACATAAAAGGTACTGCAGGGGCATTTCTACAGTCTCTTTCCATAGTCAGCTAAACAGTATGAGAGATAATGAGAAGCACACCATATAGCAACCTTTGCTAGCTTATACCACCACTGACATGGCAAAGTGGCCTGATTCCCACCCTGCCTGATTGCATATGCTTGCCTTTCTGCAAATATTTTGCTTTCCACTTTTAGAATCTTGATTTGTGTCAAGCTGGTGTTGATTACCAGCTTGCCTTTTGTGAAGAACATGTCTGGCATTGCTTCTGGTAGGGTTGTACCTGGTTATATGTGTGAGGCATCAATACATCATTGCTGCACTTTGAGATCCAAAAATCTCACATCTGTCATGTATGCTGTTTTCAGCATACATGACAGCTCACAGCTGTTGCTTACCAAAGTGTAGAGCCTATGTGGGGTTCTGCCTTCAGCCACCACCTTTCTACCATTGCAGACAGAGAACTGGTGTCTCACAGTCTACCTCCTGCAGAAATGAGAGGAAGGACAAACACTGGGCTCCCTTTGAATGGGTGGAAGCAAACCAGATCCTGCAGGTGAAATTGGTCCTGGAGAGTCTGTGTGGGAGTGGAAACACTGAAGGCAGTAGGGTGGAAAAACTGAACCAGGAGAAGATGGAGTTATAAGGGGAATGAGTACAGAAGGAAAACAAAAGGAGTGGGGTTGATTCTGGACGGAAGTGAGTGGGATACCTGTAAACCCTTTCCTATCAGCTAAGGGTTTACAAGGATATCAGAAAGGACAACAGAAGAACTTAAAAATGGAATCAGGATGAGAACAGCTGTAACCTGTTTTGATGACAGGAATGCCCATGCAGGCCTGCAGTTGTCATAAGATCGTGATCATAGAATCATAGAACGGTGTAGGTTAGAAGAGACATTAAAGATCACCTAGTTCCACCCCTCTGCTATGAGCAGAGACACCTTCCACTAGACCAAGTTGTTCATCCAGCCTGACCTTGAACACCTGCAGACATGGAGAGTCCATAACCTGTCTGTGCAACCTGTTCCAGTGCCTCGCCAACCTTAAAGTAAATTTCCTAATATCTAATCTAAATCTACCCTCCCTTAATTTAAGGCTAATCCCCATGGTTCTACCACTATATGCTGTGTGAAAAGTCCCTCTCCATCCTTCCTTTCAACCACCTTTAATGAAGATTAAATCTCAGTTAATGGAGCAGGGACCAAGCAAGTCTCTGGCAAGTGCAGGAGAATTATAATGTCAGCAAGAAGAAGATTAAAACAGAAGGCAAGAGACCTGAAAGTGGAGCCAGAACCATTCCCAACATCAGTATTAGTCAGATAGTTTGAGTGTCAGTGCCCTGGCCCTGGTGCAAGCTTCATTGTTAAAGAAGGTGTGGAGGGGCCCTCCTGTAACTGAGGATATGAGTCAACTGTGGGTAGAAAACATTTCTGTCCTTTTCTTCTAGTGTTGAGGTATGGCTCCTCAGTCAGACAGCTGCGTGCAGTGGGAGTTACAGCTGTACTCCAGTGACAGCCGGAACAGGCTTGTGGATCATCAGGGGCCCTTCTGTCCTCTTCCTCAGCTGCTGAGCACAGGTTTTTATACTGAAGAGTGTATGTTGAGGTATGCCTTTCAGACCAGACTAGCATGCACTGGAGCTTTTGCTATCTTTAAACCTAGAAACCACAGTGAGATGAAGGTATTTCTAAGGCTTGAGCTCAGAAGAGGGGTGTAGGAACTAAAATTCCTGCCTTTGGAGAAGAAACGATATCTATTATTATGCTGGCTGTTCCAACATCCTGCTGGATGCATATTTGAAAGGAGGGAAAAGTCCAGACCAAATGGTGAAGGAGCAAATACTGTCATCTAAAACATCAGTGAAATAATGAATGATATTGGATTATACTACAGGAGGAGCTGTAATTTGAAAACAACTAATGCAAAATCTGTGAGAGATTGCTGGGGAAGTGAGTTTTGACAAGTGTCAGGGGACTGAGCTCACAAACTCATTGTGGCTTTTTGGCTTGCAAAGGCAAGAGTCGCTGTGATTTAGTGACTCTGCATGGGCTTCCACGTAAATCTTTTGATTAACATTGCAATGGCCCAGAAAGTGAACTGCTGCTGACTTTCATCATCATCTCCTCTAACTTGTGCCAAACTGAGAATTTTGTCAAAGTTTGGCAAAAGATTTTCATTAATTGTAGCACTGGCAGGTGTTTGAAGGGATATAAGCTGTAGTAGGTGAGTGAAAAATGCTTGTCAGCATCGCAGTCAGGAATTGACATTGTAGCATGAATTGAGCTGCATTCAGAGAAGTGCATGTAAGCACGGATGAAACAGTGCAGTGTGTAGCAAGGACTCATCTTGATGCCTTCTGCAGCTCACACTGAGGCTCTGGTTTTGTGTGGCCTCTTAGGCACTGGAGCAGTGTGCAGCTTGACCAGACCACAAGGGTGTATTTCCTGAAAGTGAAGCTTGTGCAGGGACTGAAAATTGCGAGGACTGAACAACCCTGCAAGAGGTGTCTCTCTGTTTCGCCTTCCTTTATCTGTCCCAGGAGCAACAAGCTTCTGGGGTCTGACATCCTATAACCCCTCACATTGTCTCTCCCCTTGCATCTGTCACTGTGATCTACAGTGGTAAGCTTTGTTACAGGCCATTCAGTTAAGACTTGGACTTGATGATCCTTGTGGCGCCCTTCCAATTCAGAAAATTCTGTCATTCTGTGATTCTGTGGTTTTGGTGTGCCAAAGATGAGTGAAGAAAATGGCCCGTGGGGAGTGGTGGAGGAATCTCCATCTCTGTCCTGCATCTTTGGAGCTTACAGGACTTTGACTTCACCAAGAGAGAGCTGCATTTTCTTTACCTGTTCTACCTGAGGGGCCCTACCTCTGGGCAGCCCCTGTGTAGGTGCCAGCCTTGGCAATGCAAAGTTTCAGAGAGGCATGTTGGAAAAGGGCTCTAGGTTCCAGCAGAAGAGTTTATTAACTGCTGTGGGTGAAGTTACCATAACTGGGAAAACCAAAAGTAAAAGGTGGTATACTGACTGTATTTCCCTGTGTAGGCAAAACTCCACAATGCCGCCTCTTTGTTGCAGGGGCATTTGGTGGCCTCTTTGACTACAGCTGCATCTTGAGCTCCACTGCCCAGTTCTGAATTTCTGTGTTAGAGCAACACATGGTAAACAATGAAACATACTTTTTCTCTCCAGACCCATAAATAGACCTACTTCCTATTTTGAGGGACAAGCTCATTCTTGGACAAGCTGCAACTTTCCATCCTCGGTGCTCTCACATGGATATGCTAGGACTGGAGCTCTTGCTCAGGATAGGAATATGGGTGGGGCAGCCCCTATGCTTGGTTTTCTGCATAAAATGGTTTTACTAGATCTAATGGAATTGTGCCAGTGCTTTATCCCAGATCACTTAGATGCATACAGTCACTGAACAGAAAATGCTGTGCTCTGGCTTGTGGCATCACTTTCCTAATGATGTAATGCATGGTTGAGCATGTTTTGTGGAGGAGCAGGAGGGGTGAAAATGTACCTGAAGCTGGCTTACAAAATGTATCATCTCTTTAATTGTTTCCTAGTAGAGTGTTTAATCAACACCACCCCTATGTAGAAAGTGTTGAGGAACCCAGAAGTACTATTGTGGGAAATACACAGCTGGGATTTGTTAGGCAGCAGTTTAGCATCCCATAAGCAAACTAATGCTCACGCCTCAGTAATTCTTGTAACATCTAAACAGTTACATTAGCATTAAAAAATTAAACTCTCATGCCAGTCTGATGGAAGTCTGGAAAGTGGCCTGGATTCGTCTCTTTGTTGTCTAAGAATACAGTTTCCTTCAGCACCTAGCATCTTCCTTCACTGGGCTGTAGAAGCTGAGTAAACACCAAATCCATCCCCTACCAGACCTTTGAATGATGTCACATAAGTGTGTCTGAGCCCAGCATGCTGATGTGAGCTTTGAATTGAATATAGGAGGTACAGCATGGCAGCTCCTTTCGAAAAAGAAGAAAGGGCTGATGCTAGGAGTCCTTGCAAGGTTGCTGAGAATAAATTCTCTGTTACTACCATTTACTCATTGCATCCCTGCTAGGTGAAAAGCCTAGCTAAAGAATCATTTGCATGTAGCTATTGTCACACGGTGACTCTAGGGAGGAAAAAAGCCCATCTCCCTTCTGCTCCTGTCTAATGTGGTAGTTTTAATGGTCCCTATTATGTAAGAAAAAAACCCCAGGAACACTGGAAACAACAGGAAGCATTTTGTAGGAGCACACGTTCCTCTGAGATTATCCAAGCCTTTTTCAGTTACACATAAACACCCCATCTGATGCTGGCTGCAGGATGCAGACTGTGAAGAGGAAGCTTGTGATGACAGAGAGGAGTACCTGGAAAGTGACTGTGGGTGGAGTTCTTCTGTAGAAAGCTATAACTGAAGTTTTTGTTCACATTTCTGCAAACTTTATAACCTTGAGTATTCAGCAGCAGCAAGATTATCTTCTAACAGTGAGGTAGCCTGTAATTGACATTATTGAATGGTTAGGCCATTTGACAGGTTAGACCAGTCTTTTTGAAAAACATCAGGATGCATCTTGGCAAAGAATCTACAGAAACATCCTCTAACTTGTAGTACCTCATTTTCTTTCTTGTGGATGTGATCTTAGAACCTGTTTTTAGGATCAAGCAGTTCTTGTCATTCCCATAAGACACCAGAAGGAGACAGGAACCATGAAAGCAGTGTCTAAAACAAAGTCTGGGGAGCTGTGTTCAGATATGGCACTGGAAGAAAAATGTGGATAGTTGTTAAGTACCTCTTCTGTGTGTACCTCCCTCTTATATGTTCTAATACATTAAATAATGCAATCTCTAATACATTAAATAATGCAATCTCTAGGTAATTTTCTATCTGTTGAGTGTCTGTGTAGGAAGGCAGGGAATAATGTATCTCTTGGCTGACACATAGTAAAGTTGTTTTTACAAGACCACATCCAGGTATTACAAATGAACTGAAAATACCAGTCCAAGTTTAAGGGGATCTTAGCTGCAGAGAGGAGGTGGCATATTCTATTTTGTTTATGCTAGCACAGAATGAGTCCATCAGGTAAGTAAATGCATCAGGGCCAACCTGTTCAACATGGGAACAGAAAAAGGTACTGACTTGTACTTTTGCCAGCCTCCAGAATCAGGACTAGGGGATTGGAGATGAGGCAGTGAAATGTATGGTGTGCTCTGGGCCAAGTAACTGCAGACACTGAGGGTTTGAACTTTTATTACTAGCCTTAACATCACAATTTCAAGGAGAGACTAAGATAGCGAGCCTCCTCACAACTCAGTTTTGAGGGGATGCTGAATTACTCTTCTGTTGGGGGTGTTCATGCTTACCCATTTTTGGTCTTTGTTTGGCAGCTGTGGTTGACGTTCGCTCCTGTGGCTGATAAGACAGCTGTTTACTTCCACATTTCCCTGGAGACAGTCAACTGGCTCTCAATGGTGTACCTCCTCATTTCAATCCCATTTGGTCTGGTGGCAACATGGGTCCTTGACAGCGTGGGGCTCCGCTGTGCTGTGAGTTGAAGTGTTCTGCTTCCCTGAGGAAGTTTCACCTGGAGGTAGCAGTAGAAGCACAAAGCAGTAACGTACATGCTTTGAATAGGAGTCTTGCCAAATGCTGCAGAGAATTAGCACGTTGAAAGCTCTATCCTAGTTCAGTAAGATTATCTCTGTGACGATGCTGGAGAGAGCAGTGGGAAAAGTAAGAATAAAGTTGCATGCTTGCCTTTTCAGCTTTAGTTTTCATTGTCTTAGCCAACTGATAGGGACAGACACTGTGAGCTGACTCAGTGAAGAGCTTTCTGTAATTAGGTCAGATTTGCTGTGGAAAAGTCTTAACACTGTCTCTGGGCTAGTTTAAAGAATAGCAGGACAGAATGCAAGCAAGAGACCCCTGTCAGGTTAGAGCTTGGCCTCTGCTAAGCCAGCTTGTGATCTGTACACAATCCCAGAATTGTGTTGTGGAATGCAGCACTGAAACACTAGCATGCTAATAGAATAGAAGAACATTTGCAGGATCCATAAGCTGGATGATTCATTGCCATTATCTTTGGATTGTCATAGCAATGGGTGATGGTGCAGACTTGATAACAAGGTGTAATTAGTGAACTTCAGATTTCTCATCAATGTGGTTCTTATATGGGCCTGAGACAGCCACCTTGCTCCCTGTCACCTCAAGACACTCCCTAAGGAGGCGGGTAGGATCAGGAGCATCTTGCAGTGGCCCAGAGGGGTGGGGATGGTCTGCAGGCAGTGATTACTAACACTCAGTGTCTCCTGTAGAGCATTTGAGACCTTGCTCATGCTAATCTATTGTATTAAGTTCTGCCCTTCAGGCTTCAGCACACAAACCCTGTTTGTTTCTGCTCACTGCAGGTGGTCCTGAGTGCATGGCTGAACATGGTTGGTAGCATCACCCGGATGTTCAGTGTTCTGAAGATCCTGAGCTTGGGTTCCCAGAGTTACTGGTACCTGTTTGTTGGACAATGCTTCTCTGCATTAGCACAGCCTCTTATCATCTTTTCACCAACAAAGCTGGCAGCACTATGGTTCCCAGACCACCAGAGAGCAACAGCAAATATGATTGCATCAATGTGTAAGTTATAGCTGCAAAGTAACATTGCTGTCTCGCAGAACTTGGTAGCAAGAACTTGGTAGCCTTTCAGAGGCAGAGGAAGTCCTTTGAACTTCAGCCTTTAGCCTTTGCAAGTACAGCTCCACCCAAGAGTCTTGTAGTCATGTGCAACAACACAGGCAAACAAGAAGTGGATATAAGCCACATCCAAGTGCAGTGCTCAGTATAAGCCACCCAGAGTCCTAATTTCCTCTCTTCCAGGACCAGGTTGTCATCTTTGCCTAAATATCACATAAGTTGACAACAGCCCTTAATGCTACTAAGTGTTTAGTGGCCGTAATTTTGCAGTTTCTTAGGCAGGTGTCTTAAATTGTATTGTAGTGCCAATGGTCACAGTTGCCAAGTTCTGTAACTGGATAGAGATGAGGTGAGGCTGCTGTGGCAGTTTTGCCCACCAGTTCATCCAGCAGGAAGGCTGAGCACATTTTCCTAATTGGTATGTATGCACACACAAACAAAATATACTTGTCTGTCTGCACAAACATGCTGAGGATGCTAAATGACGGGACTATCCATGCAAAAGCACACTTGCCTTGCTAAGTGCCTGGAATCTGGGAAGCTGGAGGAGAGGCACCAGATAAGCTTGTTCTAACCACATTCGTCTCTTGGCTTCTTTGGGCACAGATAGAGACAGGATACTGCACTTGATAGACCTGTTTCCTCCCTTCATATGACATTTTACTCAGCAGCCAAAGAAATCTCTTCTTCTTTTCTCTAAGGACTTGAGAGGTGCTCCAGAAACTGGGCTGGTTCACTGGCTCCAGCTGTGAAGTCTCATAGTACCTGCATGTGTGTGGCAGCCCCATCTGTCCTTCCCTCGAAACAACCAGCAGCTGCCTTGCCTCCCCATTGCCTTGAAGCTGTAAGGAGGGGTTTAGCATGGGGAAAGAAGAGCACTCCTGTGCAGATTTTCCAATGCTGCTGCTAGACTAGAGCATGGGCACTGTTATTTAGGAAGAATGGATCTCTGGTGTCAGAACAAATAAATTATTTTTGCACTGCTTTTCCTAGAATAGGGTGGATATGGTGACTCACCTGGGTTTCCAGTGCTGAGACAGACCTTCACCTTTGCTGCTGGAGAAGGAGCTCTGTTGTCAGTGTGGCATGATACATGCGTTACCAAGGACCACTGGGCACTCAGTGCTTCACTGCCCTGAAGGACTGCAAACAAAAGGCTCTTTTAAGTGAGAGAACAGCCACAGAAGCTAAAGAGCATTTTGTTCACACAGCATCCTCAGTCTTTACAGAACCAAATGAATCTAACTGTGACAAAGAACAAACCTGAAGAGCAAGGAACGGTGGAATCCCAAGACCTGAAGCTATTCAGTGTCTGGCATGTTGGGATGTCCGAGTGCAGGCTGAATGGGCTGTGATTGTTGTCTGCTGCAACACCTGCACGTTGCTCTATGGAAGGCTTCCATTAATAATACCTGGTTTCATCCGTAATGTCTGCTGTACAATATCACGATTTTCATCTCAAGAAAATTTAAATACTGTCTGGAAGGAGCATCTACTGCAGCCCCAGTTGTTTAATCCAGTGGTTAATTAGCTCATGGTAAATGTCAACATCTCAATGCTCTTTATGCCCCATGTATTCAGTCTTGTTGCACCTGTCTGTCAGGTGGTTATGGACAGAATCAGCTCTTCTCTTCTTTGTCTTGAAAGACTGAAAGGCTCCCACCCAGCCACTTTACAGCCAAATTTCCCTTTGCTTCTTCCCACTTGTCTCCATTCTTCCTGTTGCTGATGTGAGCTTTTTGTGTCATCTTGCTCCAATTTATCAGTGCCCACTTCCTGTGTAATTAATGCTGAGCAGCAGTCAGCATTCCAGTACTGTCAGTATGAGTGCTGCATAGAGAAACTGGCTCTACACCTTCCTACTGTTAATGCCCAGGCTTCCCTGAGCTTTTGTGATAAAATATGCACCTTGCACCCAGGATCCTGCTGAGCAGCTGAAATTACTATGACTCAGCTGTCATAATGACTAATGACTCAGCTCAAGTGTTTGTTCTACCCATCACTTGTAGAGACTTACTCAGAGTGAAGCAGTGCAGGGCCAAGAACTCATCCCCTGTGAAGATCACAAGAAATTCTCCTGTGTCAGAAGGAGAAGGAGTTGTCTGAGTCCACTGAAGTGACCTCTGCCTCATCCATAGGAGTCTTCATTTACTGAGGTCTGTTGGTATGTCATTTTCTTCACCCTAAAGAGTTCCAATGCATCAGGGTCACTGACCACAAAACACACAGCCCCACTGCAGAGTACTGCAAGCTAGTCCACCAGGACCCCTTGATAATGATGTATAGTTGATTAACTCAGTGACCTCCTTTCCATTCATAATCTAGGCCAGGTAATAGCTCTTCCTAGGGAAAAGAAAGGCAACTGAAACCATGTAATTACTCAGGTGGTCTCAGTCCTTTCAAATTTAGCCCAATGCTCACCTATACCTTTCCAAGCCTCATCTACACTTTCTGGAACTGCTTCCATGTTGATAGTTCATGGAAACAGCTGACTAGTTTATAGGCAGTCCCCTACAATGTCTAGTTATATTTTACTCCAACAGAGAAGATGTAATCCACCTCCTTGGAAACTGCTGTTTAATTGTTTCTATGTACTTAGAAGCAGGTAATATTTCACCAGCATCATAAGCTAGTACTTTCCCAAGCACAGAGTAGAAATGCTACAGTTGTGTGCTATAGGATTATTAATGACGCCTCAGCATCATTATAGAACAGACAGGGGTGGAAGGCACCTCTTGGGATCATCTTGTCCAACCCCCTGCTCAACCACGGTTGTCTAGACCAGGTTGCCCAGGTTTATGTTGAGTCAGGTTTTGATTATCTCCATGGATGGAGGTGTAGCAGCTTATCTGAGCATCTTGTTTCAGTGCTGAACAGCCATCACAGTAAAGAAGTTTATATTCAAGTAGAGTTTCTTGCATTACACTTTGTATACCACTGAGAAAAGTCTGGTTCCATCTTTATAATTGCTGATCAATGTTCTTTTCTCCAGGCTAACCAGTCCCAGCCTCCTTAGATATGAGAGATGTTCCAGACCTTTAATCATGCCTTTGGCCTTTGACGGACTTGCTCCACTAACTTGGTACCCTGTATCAAGGAACCCAGCATTGGACTTGGCACTCTGTATGTTGCTCAGCAGAGGAGGAGGATCATGATCTTACAACTGCTCTTCCTGATGCAGCCCAGCATGCTGTTGAAAACCTTTCTGCAAGGATTCATTGCTAGCTTATAGTCAACTTGCAATCCACCAGGACCCCACGTCCTTCTCTCCAAAACTGCTTTCCAGCAGCTTGTCCAGGCTGATCAGTCCCACCTCTTTTAGTGGATTCTCACATGACAGAAGCTCCAGTCCTCTAATCATATTTTCCCATTTCTGGACTGGTAAATTCATGTCTGTCTCACACTGGGAACCTGAGAACTGCTCACAGTTCTCCAGATGTGGACTTGCTAGTGCTGAGTTGAGGGTAAAGACCCTCAGCTGTTGTCAACTCCCACTGACAACACTGCCTAATGCTGAGCCCAGGATTGTGGTGGCTTTCTTTATCAGAAGGCTGTGTTGCTGGCTTATGGTCAAGTTGGTGTGCACCAGGACACCCTGCCCTCTCCTCCTCTGGTCCTTCTCTGCAGAGTTGCTTTCCAGTTGGTGAGTCTCAGGGGCTACTGGTGGATGAGTTATTATTCTTCCTCAGGTGCAGCATATTATATTTCCTTTAGTCAAACTTCACTCTGCCTATTTCTCCAGTCTGTTGCAGTGCCTCTGACTGTCAGTATGGCCATCTCTTCTGCAAGTCACTCCTCCCATTGTCACATCATCTGCAAACTAGCTGTGGGTGCACTCTGTCCTATCATCCAGGTAAACTGTATGGCCCCAGTATCACCCCCTGGGGTGCATCACTGATGACGGGCCTCCAGCTGGTCTTCATGTCAGTGATGACAATCCTCTGGTCCCAGCCATTCAGCTGGATTTCAGTTCATCTCGCTGTTCACTTGTCTAGACAGTACTTCATCTGCTTGTCTGCAGTGTCAATTGGTCTTTCCTCATCCATCCAGCAATCATTTCACTGTATAAAAGCTACCAGGTGGGTTAAGCATTTTTCCTTTTCACCTTGTCATCCGTCATGTGCCTGGAAATGGTGGCAAAGATTGGCTGTTCCTTGACCTTCCCAGGGAACAAAGAAAAACTGAAAGGCCTGAAGTTCCCTGGATTCTCCTTCTTGTTCTTCTTGAAGATGGGAGTGACATTTGCTCTCCCAGTCCTCAGGAGCCTCTTGGAATTGCTATGGCCTTTTAAATGTATCCAAAAATGGCCTTGCAACGGAAACAATCTGTTGCTTCAGCATTGATGCATCCTATCAGTCTCATGGATTTCTGTGTGTCTGGCTTATTTCATGTTCTCCAACCTAGTCTTTCTCCATTGAGGATAAATCTTCATTGCTTCAAGCTCTGCCTCTGGTCCCAGATCTGAAGGTCAGTCTTACCAATCACAGAAGAGGTGAAGGCGGCTTTGAATACGTTGATGTTTTCTGTGTCCTTTATCACTGAGTCTCCTGCTCCATCCAGCAACAGGCTCACATTTCTCTAACTTTTGCTGCTAAAGTACTTAAGGGTGCCTTTCTCATTGCCCTTCATCAGACTCACCAGGCTGGCTTTGGCTTTCTTAACCTTATCCCTGCACACTATTAGAAAAGCAGCTTTACTTGTTTGACTATTTGCAGAATGTTGCCTTAACATTAAAAAATTGTTGTCTGTGATTTTGGATGTTCCCCAGGTGAGTCCCAGGAGTGCTGCTTCACACACTGCTCAGCTCCAGCCCCATAATAATGCAACTGCCTCCTCCTGTACAAAATCTGCATGATTCTCTGCTGCCATGTAATTTTTGTACTTGGTAGCAGAGATCAACTTGTGCACCTGCCTGGCCTTTGCAAAGGAAGTATAAAGGCTTAAAAGGTCTCAGGAATGACCTAGTGTCACTTTTCTCTTCATGGCCTTTTGACAAAGAAAAGTAATGGAATCTTGGTGACCCTCATAAAGAGCATTGTCAGCAGCTTGAGGGAGGTTGTCTGTTCAGATTTAAAGAGCTGTGTCTGGTTGTAGATTCCTATGTATAAGAAGGACATGGACGTATTAATGTAAGTGCAGTTAAGAAGCCACTAAGACACTTAAAGGAAAGGAGCATCTGTCATGGCAGCAGAGGCTAAGAGAGCTGTGGCTGTTCGCCCTTGAGCAGAGTAATCCTCTACACAATGTATACATGCCTAATGGCATAGGGGAATACAGAAAGAAAAACACCTCTGTAACTCCTGCTATGTAACACCATGACAGATGACATGGATTCGCCCATTTCAGTTTTGTCCCTTCAGCTTGACATTTACTGAGGCAGCCTTGTGAGAATGAGGACATCATAGTCCATATGATGTTGAAAAACAGTTTACAGAAGTTAGGAGTTGAAGGGAGATGGTTTTATAGAATGGATTTCATGGGGGTGAGACAACAGATGTGGCAACAGTAAGACCACACAGTCAATTTCTCCAAATGTTCCCCTCCTGGTTCTCCCTATATATGCTTTGTTCATTGTAGTGCTGCACACTGCAGCTGTGATGCTGGCAGGCAGTAGGGGTAGATACATGATTCTGACTGCTTGCATGAAAATAATGTTTCTCTTCTATTTCCTTCCAGCCAATCCCTTGGGCATTCTTATAGCAAACTTGTTGTCCCCTGCACTAGTTCCTGAAGGAAAGCACATTCCATTGATGGTAAATGAAAACTGCTTTAATCAGTCAGCTGGGCTGATTTGGGTCCAGCTGATTCATTTGTTTGGAGGTGGTGGAGCTGGAAAGACTGGTAACTTGTCTTGTCCTTCTGTTGCGTAGCTGGGTATTTATGCTGTACCAGCAGTAATAGCCTGTGCTCTGGCAACTCTGGGGATTCACGAGAAGGTCCCACCAACGCCGCCATCGGCTAGTGCCACCAACTCCAACTCACAGCCATTCTTCACAGGCCTCAAAATGGTAAGTGTTGCAGCATAGGGACTGCCATGCTGGAGTGAGGGATGCAGCCCTGCAAGGTGGGGATATGCTGAACAATCTGCTTACTAAGCAGACTCTGAATGCCACTCCTCTAAACCTGCCATCGAAGTCCCTTGAAGGAGATCAGTATTCCTTCCTTCCTCAGGGAGTGGAAGCTGCTCACAGCAAAGCTGCAAGAAATGCTATCTGACCATTCAGCTGTGGGCTGGCAGCCATTCAGATAGCTCAAACAGACAGACTTGGGCTTAGCCAAGAGGAGCACACAACCTGAATCTTCTGAACAGATGTGGTAACAGTTAGGATAGCACATAGCAAAGCAAAAGAAGAATTTGAGCACTGAAGAGTTCTTTCCTCCCTAACATGGTCCCCATTGTAACTTGTCCTCTGGTTGAACTGCCAGGACAAAGCTGCACCTTCATCAATGATCATGGCATTACCTTGTCAGTAATTTCAGCTGAGGAGTCAGAGCCACTGACCCTCAAGTCTGCTGTCACAGACAGGCCTTTTTCCTCCTCCACTTATTTACATTAATTTCTTTTTTTAGCTCCTCAGGAACAAGCCATACATCATCCTGGCAGTGTGTTTCGGAGGAGGAATTGGGATGTTCACCTGCTTTTCAGCTCTGCTAGAACAGATCCTTTGTGAAAAGGGGTATTCAAATGTGAGTCTTCTTCCTTTTCTCCCCATTGTTCACATTGTCTATAATACAATCAGATTGATATTCCCTCATAAAGGACTCAGAGCAAAATTAAGACAGTTGAATATGTTGCAGTCTCATATCTTATATGCTCATGTTATCTAATATAGATTAAGCAGCAGATTAATCCAGAACACAGTCAGACTCTTAGTATAATAGATGACCTGCATTTTCATTACTGCCCGTGGCCAGGCTCCCACTCACAAACAAAAAAATATTTAGGAAAAAAGAATATTGTGATTTTTCTAAGCCACTCCAGAGCACTGCTCTCTAGGCAGCCTTCTGTCACCTACTCCAGAGCAGAATGGGGCCCAGGCAGGTCCTAAAGTGAAGCTGAAGACCGGCTGATGCAAGCACCTTTTCCTCTTTGCACAGATTTACATGAAGCCAGGGCAGCAGAAGAGGCCAGTGGTACTGTGACAGCTGTTTTTTCATCCTTCTCATGACACCAGCAGGTGCTGCTTTTACAGTTCAGCACAGTATGTGCACAGCTGGTTCCTGCTGCTCTCTCCCTTCTGCTTATTATGAGCCTTTTCTTCCCCTCCCCACCCCCCCCTCCCCACCCAGTTCAGGTGTTTCCTCTCAGCAGACTGCTGCACTTCAGTCCTGGTGTTTGTATTGCCATGGGGGTCCTGTTAAAACACCTCTCCAGCTGTTACATATGCACATGAACATGTCTGGTCTCTGTCCACCCCCTCTTCAGCTCCCAGATCTGATATCTGGCTCAGGCCTCCATATCCAGGTCACATTTTGCACGCTCCATTGGCTTTTAACTGGAAACCTCTTAAACTTTGAAGCCTTGCTTTCTGTGCATCCTGATTTTGTCTCTCTCTGACTGGCTTGTCCTGGCCCTTTAGCCCAGAGAAGCTATTCCATATGCCCTTTCCATCCAGTGCCCCTGAGGGTCCTGAAAATGTTTTTCCAAGTTTGTTAAGAGCTTCTCTGCTTTCAGGATTGCTGTCTGCATTTGAATTCTTATGGAGCTGAAGAAATGCTACAAGCAAAGAGCAATCACTGGAGGCAACAGAGCATGTACCCTATCCTAGCCACTGCTCACTGCCTCTCTAATTAGACTTTGACACAGCCGGTGTCTCCTTAACATGTTTTGGTGTGCCAGTGCAGGCCCCTGGTAAGAAAAGGGCCAGGAGGGTAATTATAAACATCAGCAGGTACCAAGGCAGTTGGGCCTGTTGCCACCAGTGTGGAGAAAGCACCTGACTGCACCTGGAAAAAGCCCAGTGGCTCCAGGCTGGAATATTTAATGACAGGGACCTGCTATGACTCTGCATCCAGCCTCCCTTGACAGCTGTACAGAGACTTGTCATCCTTTGGGAGTGCTGTCACCCTGCTGTCCTCACACACTTGTAAAAGCACCTGGACTCTGTCATTTGCTACTCAGAGCCCTCTGAAGGCCTCAGCTACTGCAATAGGCAAGGAAGCTTTTCCTACCTCAGTAAGTGAACCACTGGTAGACAGCAGATGGGTCAGTGACATTAAAACTTCTTTCCTAACTGCTCTAGTTTCTCATTACTTGTTCTTCTGCCCTCCAGGATTTTGCTGGCCTGAATGGTGCACTGTTCACAGTCTGTGGTTTGTTGGGTGCTTTCCTGCTAGGCATGTACGTCGACCGGACAAGGAAGTTCATAGAGTCCACCAAGATCAGTTTCTGTCTGAGTGCACTTGCCAGCATCATGTTCGCAGTGGTGAGTTCTCCCTTGCATTGTGCCATTCCCATGGGCTTATTTCTGTTGCCATCTGAAAAATCATCAACTTAAACCAAGGTCATATGATGTCATAGTGTTTATTAAGCCCTGTGTTATGCTTTCGGATCATCTCTTTGGGCTAGGAATTTCTTGTTTTAAAGAAAAACCCTTTACTGAGGATTTGACAGTCAATGTGGAGCCTGAGACAGACTGATTTGGGATAAAGATAAATAGGCATAATTTTACTTCTCTATACTGGATCACCATGTTTGCTTACTGACTCCTGAGACCATTCTTTCAAACAAAAAAGAAAGGGAATTTTAAGTATTTATATCACAACAAATGAACAAGAATGTAATGTTTTTCAGACTCCTGCCTTTAACAGTGGTGAGTGTTAGGGCTGTAGCATTAGTGGAAAGGACCTAGTTGTATTCTAGTTCTGAAGCAGTTCCTTGAGGGAGACGAGAGAGACAGAAGAGGAGAACACTTGAATTCAGCCAGGAGAGGAATGCACAACCTGGAGACTTTATACCCATGGGGCCAGATTACGAGTACTGCACTTGAGCACAGCCATTGCCAATGCGAGCCATCACACAGCAGGAATCTGATCACAACACACAGCACCACAGAGAACCCAAAATGGTGCAGGTTTCTGCCTTCCCAGCAGCCTTATGCTGTGCATTTCTATTGTGTGATGAAAAGTCCAGACTTTCAGTAGAGGGTGATCATACCTTCCCTGGGGCCAAGGCCACAGAGATGGTAGCTCCATTTGGAAGAGACAGATAAATGCAATCCTTTTGTCAATGTAGGACAAGGTGCCGAAAGCACACCTTGCATTTTCCCCTTTCATATTCTGGCATTTGTTTTGAGGATGACGTGAATACAAGCCAGCTTGCCTGGACTCAGGTGAAGCACTGAGTAGGTAAGAGGCTATGTTAGGAGCAATAAGCAAACCTATTCCTCCTGCCATTCCCTTCTCACTTTCATCCCATACAGATGAACTGTTAGTTCAAAGAAGTAGAACAAAAATCACTCATTCAAATCTGTTTGATCCCTTTGTGCTTTGAACTCAGATTCCAGACACATAGAGTTTTCCTTGACTTAACCAGTTTAGCTGGGCCAGGTTTGCTGCCATGCCAGGACAGACACCTCGTGTTCCTTTGTGGGAATATATTACATGGTCAAGGAAGGAGGTACCAGCAGCATGGCTGCAAAGTCATGCTCAAAGTCATGCTCAAAGCATTGTCCGGGCAAGGTCATGCTCTTTTCTCCAGAGTTAGGGACAAGGCTGTTCTAGGCACTAAACTAATCTCTGGGTTTTGTAAGTATTTCAGGTGTTTTTTGTTTGCTTTTTTGTTTGGGTCTTTTGATGTTAAAATCCTAGTGTTACAAATGCGTTTCTGACTGATTTTCCCTATCATGGAGCTGCAGCAACCCAGAATTCTCACAAATAACCTAATGCAAACATAATTTCCAAAATGTTATTTTGCTTTGGGACAAAGGTGTGTGTTTCACTTAGCCCTAGAGAGATGTTGAACATAGAACTGTTAAGTTACTGACCAGTGAAGTTACTGTAGTACAACCACACCAGTGCTTTTCAGATAATTCTGCTGATCCTCTCCTTACTTCAATTCAACAGATAACTCTCCATTTTGTAGCCTTCTGTTGACTCTAGAGGGCTGAAAGTAAAAAATTGATTTCAGGAAAAGGTAGGGAATACACTGGTGAGTCACCCCCTGGGACTTCCTGCAGGTTAAAGGTTCTGAGACTTTCTGCACAACAGTGCTGACATTGAGACTTTGGTATTGTTTTTTTTTTTTGCCTGTAGACTTCTCGGTTCAGACATCAGGCCATCATGTTGGCCATCACCAGCTCGCTCTTCGGTTTTTTTGGTTTTGCCATCTACCCTATTGCCATGGAGCTGGCTGTGGAGTGCTCCTATCCCGTAGGAGAGGGCACATCTACAGGCCTGATTTTTGTTGCAAGGTAAGCAGGCAGATTAAATCCAGTTGACAGATGAGCTTGGGTTCCAACACTCACACACACACACAGGAGTGTGGGTGCAGATATAGACATCAGTGCTTGCCGTCCTGCTGAATGTCTTTCTGGTGTCTGTGCACATGTCCCTGAAAGGGGACCTGGCTGGCTGAGCCATAGAGTTGAAGAGCTAAATGTTTTAGAACAGGGAGGACTATGTGGAAGAGGTGCAAGAAAAGCAGTAAGGAAGATGAAGGTCTCCCTTGGCTGGCACAAAGTATGATTTAGCCATGCCCAGCACCTCTTGCCTTTGAAGTAGATGGGGGCTGCATGCCTGAGAGAGGCACCCATTCCCACAGCAGCACAGGGACAAGTTCCCAGTGCTCTGCTGAGGGAGATGGGGCTCAGCAGTTAATGAGGGACAGTGACTGTCCTTCCAGTTACCAATTTACCTGCTTAGGGCTGGCTCTGGACTTCAGCAGGAATGACTTGCTGGAGCTCTAAGCAGTGACACCAATGATCTGATGCCATGTGTTTATGTCAGGTGAAGGTGCAGCAGCAAGAAACGTCAGTGAGGGGCATCAGACACTGTGTTTGAAGGCTGTTCTCTCTCACTGGTTGTGGACTTAGTGACTGCTGCCAGCCAGCTGTGAATGAGGAGGAAGCTGAGGCCATAGCCTTTTGTGTATCCTCAGTCCTGCAGTGAGAAGTGTTTCCAAGTCTCTGCCCAGTGAATATGCCTCAGGTTTTTAACAGGTGTAGTTCAACACCTGCTTGCCTTCAGAGAGAGTATATAGTGATCCTACTGCACTGGCCCTGTGTCTGGAGTTGACCTGGACACCCTGTGGGACAGAATCAGTTAACCAAATGCCTGTGCCACAGGAATCCAGCAGTAGCTTTCTGTGCTAGAAGAACAGTGCTGCAGAAAGAGGCATCATTCTCTTCTAGCTGGGGAAGGTGGCCCTGTCTGCAGCTCTGTACCTCAGGCAGGTAACATAACTGCATTTTGGCTTCTCCCCACAGCCAGATTGAGGGTGTGATTTTAATGATTCTTCTACAAGCTCTCACTGTCCATATTTCTGAGGATCCATTTTCCACCTGTGCCCTTGACCAGGATGGAGCCCTGGACTGGACCAGTAAGTATGTCCTTGGGAAATGATGCTGGACACTCTGTTGCACCCCATGTGCTCTGCACTGTCCTCCAGGTCTCAGTGGAGCCCTGCAAGTCTGATTCCTATTGTAGCATATCTTCCAAACCCCTTTCTGAATCTGATGGTGCACTCCTTGCTGCTCTTGCTAAACCAATCCTGCAAGATTGAGATAGAAAGAGCTCTAAGGTGCTGTGAATGCCACTGCTGGCTCTGGGTTAAAATTTCTCTTGCAGAGACTTGAGTTTCATAAAGCTAGAAAGCATCTGTTCTGAGGGGAAGACACTGTCCATGTAGCATAACCAGGGCTGGTTTTCATATCAGAGGTTACAAGTGCTTTGACTGAAAACTACATTCCTTTATTCTGCATACACAGCTGCCTGTATTTGTAACATACTCGTATAGCTTTGTTCTCACTTACTCCATATTTCCCTTCCTTTCTTAGCTGGTCAGAAGAGACAGCAACTGAGATCAACAGGAGCACATAAGTGCTTTCAGTGCAGGCTAAACCCTAGTCTTGATATCTCAGCTGGTTCATGTTTATGTAATACTGACACTTAGGGACACCGTAAGCAAAGGCTGACCATCACCTATTAAATATATCCTGCTTGGCTGAGCTGAAACTCCCCAGAATAACCTCTACTAGCTGTAAGGGATCAAGGCTTCATAATAACTGTCCCCAAAAAGCAATTTGACTGCTTCATCTCTGAAAGCCTGCAATTTGCCATTTAATCAGATCAGAGCTGAATCTTGGGATTAGGTACCCATTCATATTCCTTTTGTGGAGAAGCGGATGAAGATGTTCAATTGGGACAGTGGTGAAATTAGAACTCCTTCCAGGCTTTGTTGCATAGTCTTTTAGAGATACTTTTTTTTCCCTTCAGAAAAGATTCTTTAAACACAAATTTGTCATTAATTAAAGTTCATGTAATGTATTTTTCTACACTTCGCTCTCAGATGATATTACAATAAGCACTACCTGTGAGAACCTTTTCCCTTGTGGAGCTCAATTGATTTGATTCAATCTTTTTTGTAATGTTTTTTCACTACCCCCCAGGACACAAATGCGTACACTTACAGAGGGACACACACTCCTACAAGTACAACGTGTGCTCTGATTTAAGACCTCCACCCTGGGGGGTCATGCAGGACAAAGTGTTCTGGAAGCTTTCCACATTTTACATAAATACTTTTCTTATGCCAGTGTTAGGTAAAGCAATATTTGTCTGTTATTAAACTGGTAATACAATGTCCCACTGTGGTCTGCACCCTGTCCTCAGGGTTATCTGTTGGGAGGAGGTCAGAGTGTGTCATTTTGGGGAGTTGACCTGTATATTTCTGCACCCATGGGGAGTTTTGGTTTCACTGCCTAAAAGTGTATCTCTCTCACAGCTCCGGTACTGGTGCTGGCTGGCCTCTGCAGCAGTATGGCTTGTTTCTATGTCATCTTCTTCCACACTGACTACAAGCGGCTCCATGCTGAGACAAGCAGTGCTGATTTGGTCAAGGTAGAAGATACAGCGACAGCACATGTTCCTGAATCCTAAACAGGCCAAAAAGGGGATGCAAAGGGCCAGGAGTCAGACTAGTGGGCATGGACCAATCCTGAGCTGGTACACTGGGATATCTGTGTCATGTTGCACAACAAGCGAGGACTAGAGCAAATAGCACCTTTGCTGTGCATCTCTCAGTCTTGTGTTTATTTGGGGATCTGGGCTGTTAAGAAAGGCTGTCCTGCCAGAAAGGTCAAAGTGGCAATGGACAACTATGCACGCAGCTAACATTTTTAGCTGACTGGATTCAAGCTAAAGAAATGTCACAGTAGCATCGTATTTCAGCCATTTAAAAATTTTTATGTATGTGGAACAAAGGTGAAGATTTCAGAAAGATGGAAGCTGTGCCTACCACAAACACAGTGGAAAACTTCTATTTAAGGACTGTGGTACAGAATAACAACTCTTCCACTCATTTTGGAGCTAATTGTGCCTTATAGCTAAAGGGCAGTAGAATCTAGAGCATCGTTCCATTCCAGGGGGGATATGTATGTGATGTGTAATACAAGTCTGTTACAATGTCTGTTACTTTGTCTTCTACAAGAAAAGAAAAGCCTTGCCTGTAGTGCTGCCTATAAAAGAAAGTATCAGTAAGCAGTGGAAGTTAAATACAACAGCATTTCTCACCTCTCTGCTTCCCTGCTAAATGCTGAGACATTCAGGATTAGCTTGTTTTACTTCGGATTCTGTTTCTTCACCTCTCTTGCAATTTCAGTGTTTTAAGTTTTCCACAAGAAGACAAACTTGCTGGTTTAGTATTTGTGTGATCATTAATGTGATGCTCTCCTATAGAGCATCATTCATTTGAGAATGACACTGTAGTGCTTGGCATAGTGGAAGCTGGCAGAAGAACTGGCAAAGGTGACACTTTAGTGCAGGGACTTGTTATAAGTTTCTGCAGGTGACAGGGGGTTTGGGGACGAGACCAAGAAACAACATCAAAAAACACCTGTTCTCTCTGCAACTGACATCTGTTCTTTAGTACTAAATGAGATGGGAAGTGATAGAAAAGATCCCATTTGGAGTTCAGTTACACTGACAATTACAGTGGATACAACTGGATTTTTCATTTTACAGTACTTCCACAGTGTAATATCATGCTTTGAGTTCAGGTCTGGGAGTACTCCATGAGAAATTCTTACTTTATAATACTTATGTGGTTAAAAAAAAAAAAAAAAAAAAAGATAGTTGGGATTTTGTGATGCTTCATCTTATACGTATTTCAAGGGAATCTGAGTACTCTCTGATTAAGGGACCTTGTTGCAGACTGAACCTGAGACTAACTTCATCCAGTCCAGCTAGAAGACAATCCCAATGCCAAGAACACACTGTGCCTGAGGAACACCATAAAAGGAACTCTCTCAGTTACTGAATTCTTTTCCCCATTAGCAACTGGAAGGCTCTCCCTTTGTAAAACACATTTGCATCCTTCTAAGGAACCTGCTTGTTCCTACAGCTCCAGCTGTGCTCTCACTAGTAAGTACTGATGTTTGTCAAAAGGGGCAGGAAAGAAGTCTGAAACCAAAGTGAAACAAGATTGTTCAAACCTGTCAGAGGAACGAGCTGTCTTTTGCAAAACTAGGTGGTCAGTTCTGCAGCCCTGGAACTAACACACCAAACAGATTAACACCAAATTTACCTGCCACTTCTGAGTTATATTGTACTGGGAAGCAAGAAGCACTTGATACTTTATAATTTTATATATTTACAAATGTTTATGTTTTTTTTAATAAAGGGTGGTTTAAGAAAGGATTAATCTCTTCTCACTGTATCGACTTTTAAAAAGTATTTTATAGATGCAAGAGTGTGTTGGATCTGCTGTGCAGCACAAAGCAAAGGCCCCTGTATTTGCTAGATGTGCTTACACTGACAATGTGTGAAGTATAATCTCAGATTAATCTCAGATTCTTAAAATGACCATGTGAAATTTGCTGTAGATTAAACTATGGTTAGCTCTATTTTGAAGGATAGGTTAAAGGAATAAGGAAATACTGCTAGCAACTGTCTCCAAAACCTGCTGTTGCCCAGGTGAGAGAGTCTGCCTTGCACCAGCTGAGATACTATATTATCTTCATCCAAGCACATCAAAGAGATGATAAAAAGGGGAGACTTTTTTGTCTGCTAATGCATGAGACATAGAGGTGTGTGAGGCTCTTTTTGGATTCCTAATGAGTAGTTGCTCCCTCACTCTATGGTTTGCCATACCCTGACAGCGTGACACAAAGATGTGATGGCACTGCCAAGCAGTGAGGCCAGACAGCTCATGCAGGTATCTGCTTTGCAGCATCAGCTCCTTCTGCTGGCTCAGCTAACTTCACATTTTGTATTTATAACAAAAGAGGCTTGAGTGTCCGTCCTAGTCTGTAATTACCGCCACAGCTGAAGGAGACTTTCTGCTGTGTACTCTTCTTACAGCTCACTTGTAGATGTGCCTTTCCTTGGAAAACCTATGGAAAATGTGAAGCTGAAATCTTAGGAAAACAGAGGGATTTTGATGTTAAGGCATGGGCCAGGTATGCTGGGGACCCATGTCCTTTCCCTGCCAAAGGAGTAGCCTTCCATGACCCCAGCAGAGACCTCTACAATTAGGTCTGTAGGTGTCACTGAAAAACTGCAGAAAGCCTCCTGCAAAGGTGAACCATCCTGGCTGTGTTTGGGTCTCACTAGAGCCCTTCTGGTTTTGTGAAGTCAGAGGAGAGGTGATGGGACAGTCATGTCACTGGTCCCATCACAGCAGTGGATCAGAGAGAAACCCTCTGAAACAGGCAGGGATACACAATCTTGCTGTGGCTGCAGTCTCAGGTCTGCAGTGCAGCCTCTCCCTACAGCAGTCCTGTCTGGGTGGCGACAGCAGACACCACCAGGATAGATAGGACAGATCTCAGATTGCAGGAAGAGACACGTTTCTCCTGGGGCATGGACAGGCAGCAGACCTGCATGCAGAACATGTGCTCAGGTGGTGCACCTCCTGCAGCAGGTGGCTGAGCTGCAGAAGGCAGTGAGAAGGCTGCATAACATCAGGGAGACTGAGAAGGTGTTAGATAGCTAGTCCCAAGCTCAGCCTGCAGTGGCCCCATAAGCCGACAACCAAACAGCCAGAAAAACTCCCTCACTAGCACATATGGAAGGGAGGAGCTAATAATGCAGAAGAATGGAAGCTTGCAATGGCAAGGACCACAGGGGGAAGAGACTTCCCTGAAGCCTGAAGTGCCTTTGCATAACCACTGTGTGTCCCTGTGGACTTAAGAGGAAAGACCTGTCACATCAGGAGAGGCACTGGAACTGAGTAAGGCAGCCCCATCTGCTCCCTGTATAACAACTAGTAAGGCAGCCCCATCTGGCCCCACATCACAGCCAGCACAACTAAGAAAAGGCAATGGGTGATAGCAGTAGGTGACTTCTGAGAGGTTCAGAGGTACTGAGAAACCTAACACACTCTCTAGAGAGGTGGTGCTTACTGGGGAGTCATAATGGGGATGTCACTGATAGGCTGCTGAGCCTTGTACAGTCTACTGACTATCACACACTGCTGTTTCATTAATTCCCCCCTCAAAGGGAAGGTGTTTAAAAGGGCCAGTCAGATCTGGTAAATCAACAAATGGTTACAGGCTGGTACCACAGTCAGGGTTTTGGCTTCTTGGACCACATGACTCACCTTGATAAACTGGCTGTACTGAGGGCTCACGGGGTCCGTCTGTCAGAGAAGTGGAAGAGCATCTTCCAAAGCCATAGGCTTGCCAGGCGGGTGAAGAGGGCTTTAAATTCAAGGTGTCAGGAGATGGGAACCTCAGTCTCTTTGGTTTTTCCAGTCTGGTGGCAAGTCATCAAGAGATGCGCAGAGCTTGGAGCAGGTCAGGAGGAGAATACATGAAAATTTATTAAGGAATTCCTGACACTCCAGTCAGTAAGTCAGCTTCATCAGGGACTGAACTTAAATGCCTTTGTGCCAACACACACATCACAGGGAATGAACAAGAGGAGTTAGAGATGGGCTAACAGGCACCACAAAGATATGGTGGGATGACTTCTATGACTCAAGTGTTGAAATGAGAGGTTACAGACTTTTAAAAAACCAGGCAGGAGAGATGAGGAAAGAGTTTTGCTCTCTGTGCCAAGAACATGCTGAAGTGGATTGAGTTCTGCCTTGGGATGGTGAGGAGCCAACTGAGAGCCCATGGATCTGGATTAAACGCTGGGCAGGGACAGGTGACATTATAGCAGGAGCCCACTACAGGCTGCCTGACCAGGAACACTGAGCACATGAGTCCCTCTATAGACAGATAGGAGCAGCCTCACATTCACCAGCCATGTCCACAGCAGGGACTTGAACCACTTTGACAGCAGTTCAAGGGAGAATACAGCAGGACATAAGCAATCTGGGGGGTTTCTGGAACTCAATGATAATTTCCTTCTCCAAGTGATAGAGAAGAAGGAGACATGCTATGCAGGATCTTGTTCTCACCAAGAAGGAGAGGCTGGTGGGGAATGTAAAGCCCAGGACAGTCTGGGCTGCAGTGATCATGAAATGGTGGAGTTTGAGATCTTCAGGGCAGTGACAAAGGCACACAGCAAGCTCACTACCCTAAACTTCAGGACAGCAGGTCCTGCTCCTTCAGGAGTGTTTAGGGATAAAGTCCTGGAGGGAAGAGAAGCCCAGGAAAGCTGGTTGATATTCAAGGATCACCTCCTTCAAGCTTGGCAGCAATACACCCCAGCAAGGAGGAAGTCAGGCAAAAAACACCAGGAGGCCTACACAGATGCCAGGAACCCCTGGACAAACTCAAACACAACAAGGAAACACACAGAGGATGGAGGCAAGCACAGGTAGCCTGGGAGAAGTGCAGAGAGTTTGTCCAAACTTCCAGGGATCAAGTAAGGAAAGCTAGTTTTTGGCCTGGTTTTTGGTAGCAGGGGAGACCACAGAGGTGGCTTCAGTGAAAAACTGCTGGAAACTTCCACTATGTCCAGCAGAGCCAATCCCTGATGGCTCTGAAGATGAAAATGCCACTGGCCAAGGCTAGAGATGATGGTAATGCCTCTGTGATAACATTTTTAAGAAGAAACCAAAACAAGGGTGGGAGCACAGTTTTTATTCCAGCCAGAGAAGAGGATGAGGTGAGAACATGTGAGGCACCAAGGTCAGTGAAGAAGGAGGGGGAGGAGCTGCTCCAGGCACCGGAGCTGAGACTCCCCTGCAGGCTGTAGTGAGACAATGGTGAAGCAGCTCTGCCCCTGCAGCCCATGGGGATCCACGGGAGATCCACCTGCAGCCCATGGGGCAGGTGCCAATGCCAGGAGTGGGTGGATGCCTGGAGGAGCTGTGATCCCGTGGGAGACCTGGTGGAGAGAGGGGGCCCTTGCTGCCAGGCTGGAGCAGCCTGTCCTTGGAGGACTGCACTCTGTGGAAGAGTGACCCACGCCACAGCAGTTTTGGGAGGACTGTTTGCCCGTGGGAGGGACTTGCATTGCAGCAGCTTTGGGAGGACTGCTGCTCCTGAGGTTTGGAGCCACGCTGGAGAAGTTCACAGAGAACTGTGTCCCATGGGAAGGGACCCCACGGTCTCACAGGGGAAGAGTTCCTCTCTGTGAGCAACAGAAGAAAACCTTGGGTGATGAACTGACCAAAAACCCATGCCCTATCTCTCTGTGCTCCCAGTGGGCAGGAGGGAGCGGCTGGGAGACAAAAAGGTGTTTTTAAGGGCTTATCTTACTCTTCAATATCCTCTGATTTTTTTTAGTAATAAATTCACTTTGTATCTCTAAGCCAAGCCTATTTTGCTCTTGAAGTGTTTTCTCCTGGTCCTTAACTCATGAACTCATGAACTCTGCCCAGCTGTAGCAGAGGAGGGTGAGGGAGCAGCTTTAATGGGTGCCTGGCACTTGGCCAGTGTCAAACCATGACAAGTCCTCATAGACACAAATCTGACCAGGGACAACAAGGGCAACAAGAAACTATTCTATAGGTATACTGCCTAGGTACAGTAGCTAGGCTGTCTCAGTCACTGTCAAGTAACAACTGTTTTGGCAATGACAAAGGCATGGTGACAGAACTATTGCTGGGGATGGTCCTGATGTGAGAAGGAGGCCGGACTGAAAATGTCCTTCTAGCAGCACAGCTGTAAGTCCCCATTCAGATGAAGAAAACAAGTGGGTGGTATGTATCTCAAATCCCCTCTAGTAACTCAAGCACCATGGGAGCCAGACTTCCAGGATTACTATTTACAGTTTCCAAATGATGTCAAGCACTTCAAAAGGATGACATGCTGACGTGGTTCTTTTGGAGATATTCCCAGCCTAGCCCTCTCCTGGACCGTGCCAAGAGTGGCTGCTCCCTCTCCACCCTGAGGTCGGTCTGGGTAGCGGTATGAGCAGGGCTGATTAGCACCCAAAACAGCTGGGCTACTCTCTACAGTTACTGATCTTAAAAGGCATCGAGGATCAAAATAAAGAAACAGGAGGGGTCCCTTGCATGAGTTCCCAAGAGGTTTATTCTCAAGAGGAGTCAGAGGCAAAGAACCAAGAACAACAGAGTACAGTAACTTATAGAGGAGGGAGGTAACCATGGGAGGGTACAGACTTCAACCAGCTTCAGGGAGCCAGGGGAGGAGTACAAGGTGGGGAATACAGTGCCTAGACAAATAGGGGGTAACAGGAGAGGAGAACAGTTTGAATACACCAATGAGGTCTCAGGGGATATACAAGTGACATGGAAGGTTCTAGGAGCAAAGGTGGGGCGACAGTGATGGACAAAGGAGGAGGGCAGGGTTACCATGATGGGCATGGAAGGAACAAAGGGCAGGTCTTTGGGAAGATGGACAAGGGAGGTGGGAGGATACGACTCAGGGACAAACCATCTACATAGCGGTAACGGAACAAACCATTACAAATTTGTAACAGAAAAGCACACCATGCCATATGTTCTCTGGAGGATATCCAGCTGCATGTGTTCCACCATCAGATAAGAGACTGCAGAATATCTTTAGGTAGGTCAGGGTTGGTCACTTTTGGGTCCAGTTGCATTCTGCAAGAGTCCTCTTGTCTCACACATTAGCATAAAAGAAGCCAGACACAATGGAGGAAAATCAGAAGACATAAGACAAGCTTACTTTAACCTCTCTCCTCAAAGTGCTTTTGTGCCTTAACACCATTCCCTCCATGACTAGCAGCCACTCAGGGCCACAGGCAGCAATGCTAGAGAGGTGGCATCTGCTACATGGTACTCATAGCTTACTGAGCACTGAGCTACATACTCACAGGGTGGGAAATGAAGATATGATGAACAGCATGGAAGAATGAATCACTAGCAAGAACTGTGTTGTTACAGAATAGATCTGCAATTCCTCACCTGATAGATAAATACACATATATTCAGATATCAGTCCTGGTTTGGGTTGCTGTGTTTCTCCAAGCCTTCCTCCACAGGTCTCCATGCCACTTCCCTTTGCAGGCTCCTGCAGGTCAGATTCTCAGAAAAGTTTGAGAAACCTGACAGCCTTCATTGAGCCTTTTCTGGCACTGAGGAAACACAGAGGAAAAGAAACTATAAGAGATGCTGCTGTACCTATCATACAACCTCTTCTTAACCCACTTTTTCCTTGCCAAGCAAGTTGTGAGTAGAAAAGTGGAGGTCCCACTCAGGGGCTGCTGTTTCTGGAAGCATGAGGTATGCCAAGGGGAGACATGGAGGGACTGAGGAAGCACTGATGGGCAGTGCTTGGTGTCAGCACTGACAAGACAAAAGCACTCAGGCTTTTTAGGTCAGCTGGGGTATTGACAGAGGCAGACTTCATTCTACCTTCATCATTCTACTTCTTCATTCTACTCATCTGGGATGAGTGAGCTGTCCACCCTGCAACAGGGCAGTCTTCATTTGGGCAGAGGGGCTCTGCTTCCCAAAGGCATCTTCATCCCTGAGGTGCTGACTCCACATGGATTCAGAAGCTTGCAAGTGTCTTGAAGGTGTCCTCAGCTTCCTGACTAGTCCCACCAGCAAGGCTGCAAAGGAGCTGGGGAGTCAGTCTGAAGCTGTTCCTCTGCTGACAGTCACCAACACTTCCCTGGGTTCCCCCATGCTGTCACAATGGTGAAAGCTTCTGTGGCTAAAGCAGCAGCCCCTCCACATGGATGAGTAGCACATGTATGCACACTGCTTTGTCTCTTCCCTCCTTTCCTTGTCCAGCAGTCTTCACTCCCATTCTTGCCCACAGTGAGGGAAGACTGCACTTCCTACCTGTTCTGACTTGGTGCTTAATGTTTGCACCAGCAACACAGACTATGCATGCCCAGCACAATCCTGTTGATCCTCCAGATGTGGCAGGAATGGGGGATGATGATGCAACTCGGGGAGTTCCTGGCCTGGCCTCCCCCCGAATGAGTGCTCCTCCCCTGCTTGGAGGAGAAAGAAAAGAACATAGAACTGAGAAAGTTACACATCCAAATATCAAACTGTTGAAGCATCCCTTGCCTAAGTCTATCACTTTGTCACTCCACAGTAATTTCAAGATCTTTTTGTAGTTGCCCGTAGGCTAGAGAGAGCTTCCCAAAGGCTTTTATTAAGCCAACAGCATTGCTACTACAGCCAGAAAGGAATGACATGCAAAGCTGTTGTTGTTTAGCAGTATTGCTCTCAGTGCTTGGCCCCAGAGATATCAGAGGATTTTCTCTGGCTGGGGCACTCAGGAGTCACTCTCACAGCAACAGAGGTGATCTGGGAAGGAAAATTCCTTCATGAGGGACCTGGGCATTTATTCTAGCCCTCCTAGGGTCCTTTTCTATCATGACACCCACTGCTGCAGCACTGGTGATGGAGCAGCTCAACATCCCCAGCTGCCTCCAGACCTCACAGCACTCAGCAAGTGTGGCCATGGAGCTGGACAGGAGGTGGACAACTGTTGTCCCATCTGCCTGGACAGATAGGATGAGGCCAGCTATGCACTGCTGTGGCTGCTTTGCTTCTGCTGAGTGTGCCTTCTGCAGTGGAAGCAAGCCTGAATACCCTCTCTGCAAGAGGAGGGTGACCTCCATCCTGTACTCAGTGTGGGGGGATGACAGCTTTGAGGAGCATGTCATTCCACCCCACACGGCACCATCGGACATACTCCACCTGAGAAGGAGGTCCCGGGTACCCAGCTGCCCCCATCTGCACAGCCCTGCAGCACCCTGGCCATCAAGTGGGAAGACAGCCGCCTCCAGCGGCTGAAGGTGAGTACAGCAGCTGGAACTGCAACATGTATGAAGCTGTACTCATTGGCATATGCCTTCATTCAAAGAGAAATTTAAAAAATAAAACAAAACAAACCAAACAAACAAACAAAAAACCAAACAAAAAACCCAACAAAACAAACAAAAAGAAAAAAATACAAAAACCACTAAAAACCCCCGACAGATATAACACAAAAATAATGGACTCTGCTCCAGGTTTGTATTTCTGCAGTTGATACCGGGGCAGATGTTTCCAGCCAGGGGGACTCCACAGTCAGACTCCAGCACTCAACCTCTCAAGTCCTCCTCGTCAGTACACCCTGTGCCCCACATCGCAGGGCTCTGCTCTCCTACCAGCTTGCACTGCCCACTGCAGCCTCACCAAAGCAGTGCCCAAATCCATCCTTCTGCCTGGAGTGACAACTTGCTGCTGCATTGGCCCAGGGTTGTACCCTGCCAAGGCAGAAGCCCCAAGAAATTCAGCATGGGGAAGTGCAGTTTGCAGTGAAAGAGAAGTGAGTGAGTGTTCAGAACAGGCAAATGAGAAAAGAAAGGCCCAAATGATTAATATTTATTTAAGACATTGTTAACCTTTTCCTTTCTTGGCTGGTGAATAAAACTGTATTGAGTGGAAAGGCAGAGGAGCTGTCCTGGGGGAGCCAGGCATTGTGCAAAATCTTTTGGTGTGAAGGTAGCACCTATCTTACACCTATCATAGCACTTATGTTATCTAGAAAAGTTGCACAGAACCTGCCAGGTAGTTGTAAAACTTTATGGCCATTGTGAGTCTATTTTGCAGGAAAGCAGCACACCTCAGTGTTTAAAGCAGTCCATTTAGACAATCCCCCTCGTAGCAAGAACCCAAATTTTGGGTGCTTTGAGTAGAATTGGCAGGACATGGAATATTGTGGAGCCAGCAAGAGCTATGGCACATTGCAGTATATTTGGGGTTTGGTGAGACATGTATGAAACCTTCGGCTTGGCCTTGGAGAAGTCTGAGAAAGTCTTGGGAGGGTTTAGGGTTTATGTTGTTTGTGGACATTTTAGATGAATCTTTGGGGACAGTTGGCTGTGATTTGAGATGTATTCCTAGCCCAAGAGAAAGGTTTCAGGGTGTTTAGTAGCTGCAGACCTGGACACAGGGTATCGGAACTTTTGGGGGCCATGGACAACATTGCAGTTTGTTTTGTGGCTCCTGGAAGGGACTTATGGATGTTTTGTGGACTACAAAAAAGGTTTATGGGGTATTTGTAGGAAATTATTGTTTGTGGGTCTTTGAAGAAGGACTTTCAGGGGTTCAGAAGATGGGGTTGGGAACTTTGGGGGTTGTGAGGCAGGTTTGGGGGGTTTTGAGGGTACTTGGGTGGGGTTTGCAGGTATTCATGACATCTAGATGACATTCTCCAGGTCCCATTCAGAGGACCATTCAGAAGTATTTGGATGCCTTGAAAGCAGTTTTGGGAGTGTACTCTGACAGGATTGGAGAATGCTACAGATACTCAGGTAGGTTGTGTGGATAAGTGGAGGTACCCTGGCACAGGACTTAAGAGGGTTTTGGGCTGCTGGCATGGGCAAGGGCGTCTTTGGGGACGTAGGGTGGGGGGAAGCTGCTGAGCAAGGTTCAGAGGGAGGGGACTAGAGTAGGATTGGGGATGCTTTGGGGACCTGGGATAACTCAGGCATGCTGGGGATTAGTCAGGCAGGGATTTGGGGTCCTGAAGCTCTTGCATCCAAAGGAAGGCTACAAAGATGGTTGAAGAGCCTTGAGGAGAGGCCATATGAGGAGAGACTACTTGATCTGTTCATCTTGGAGGAGACTGAGGCAAAACCTCACCCCATTGTTCAACTTCCTTGTGAGAGAAGGTGGAGGGGGAGGCACTGATCTCCCTGGTGACCAGTGACAGTACATGAGGGAATAGGGTGAACTTGTGTCAGGGGATGTTTAGGTTGGATATCAAGAAACGGTTCTTCACCCAGAGGGTGCTTGGGCACTGGAACAGGCTCTCCAGGGAAGTAGTCACAGCACCAAGCCTGACAGAGATCAAGAAGCATTTCGACAATGCTCTCAGGCACATGGTGTGATTCTCTGGGATAGTGCTGTGCAGGGCCAGGAGCTCGGCTGGATGATCCTCGTGGGTCCCTTCAAACTCAGAACATTTTGTGTTTCTGTGATTATGTGAGGCCGAGTCTTGGGGGCCTCAAGCAGAGCTCTGGGTGTTTGAGGTGTGGGGCTGGTTCGGGCTTTCCTGGGGGCCCCAGCGATAACCAAGAACCCCGAGGTAGTGTGGGGAGCCTTTTTAAACTGAGCACACGCTTGGCGATGGGCTGGCCCAATGCTGCAGGGACATGCTCCGGGAAGGTCTTTGCCGCTCCCCCGGCTCCCGCCAGCAGAGGACATCCCGCCGCCGTCCCTCAGCGCCTCAGCGCGCTCCCGCCGCAGCAGCGCCGGCTCGCCGCGGAGCCGCCGCGGGCAGGCCCGCTCCCCGCCCCAGGCCCTGCTCCCCGCCCCAGGCCCTGCTCCCCGCCCCAGGCCCTGCTCCCCGCCCCAGGCCCTGCTCCCCGCCCCAGGCCCTGCTCCCCGCCCCAGGCCCTGCTCCCCGCCCCAGGCCCTGCTCGGGGTGCTGGCGGCCGCCGCGCAGGAGCAGCGGAGCGGCGCGAGTCATCCCGGGAACAGCGCGGGGAGGCGGAGGTCCCACCGCGGCGGGGAGCACGGAAAGGCGAGGGCGGCCTTGGGGCCGCGGCTCCGCAGGCCGCGCGGCCGCGCACATACCCCTGGGTGTGCCCGCAGCACCGCGGGCGCCGAGGGTGGACATCGCGCGTGTGCTGGGCGCGGAGAGAGGCAGGGATAGCGCAGGGACGCTGCTCCGCAACGAGAGGGAGAGAAGGAGAAGGAGAAGGGTAGGGAGCGAGAAGTGCGGCTGTGTCCGAGAATGGAAGGGAGGGACTGGGAGAAGAAAACGGATGGTGAGACAAGAAGTGGGGATAGAGAGAATGAAATAGGGACGAGGAAGGGAGGAGGAAGAGAAGAAGGAGGGGGAGAGGGCAAAAGGGAAGCAGGGATAAGGAAAGAAGTCTGGGGACAGGGAAATTAAGGGCTAAGAAAATACACAAAAAGGATACAGAAACAAGCCTGGCAGTAGGAGGAAGAGAAATTGGAAAAGAGAGGGCAGAGTGGAAAAACCAGGGGCAGAAGCAGAGAAGAAGAGGGATGGAGAGCAGGAAGGAAGCACAACGGGAAAGCAGGAGGTGGACACTGATACAGAGAAAGAAATGTAGAGTTGGGAAATAGGACCGATAAGAAGATCTGCAGGTCTCAGGGATGCACTTGCTGGTGAGCACAAACCCCATCTTGGCCGAGTCCCTGTCAGCAGGGCCAGAGGCTGGCATTGCTCCCTCACCAGCTGAGCAGCCACCATGCCCAGTGGTGCAGACCCCAGCACCCAAGGAGGGGAAGTCACCCTCTCAGCTGAGCTCTGGTACGATGCCCTATACCTCTATTCTTCTCTTCTTGTGTGTGGAAAGTACAGAGCAGGGACTGAAAAATCAGAGCCTGAGCCCTTGGGGATGAGAGGCTACTGCAGGCCTGCCTGACAGGGCTGGAGCTTCTTGCACCTTGCTTTTGTTGTGCAGCTTTTTCCATGTGTCATTGGATCATGCAGAGCTCAGGTCTCAGCTCCATTGTTACCTCAACCCACCCACAAGGCATCTGCTGCCTGCAAGAGTGGGGAGCCATGAGATCCCTAGTTCGTGCAGACCTTCCTGACACCATCTGCCTCCTTTTGCACCAACAAAAGGAGTGGACTCCTCCATAGCTCTCTTCCTTGTCTTCCTCATCCCAGCATCCAGCAGAATTAGGATCACCCCAATCCAGCTCCCTGCTTAACCAGCCAAGTATTCATATCCTGCAGTACTTTCCTATCCTCCAGCATCCCCAGCCTCACCAGCAAGGTCACTTGGCCTGTGCATGTGTGGCCTGGTGTTATCCACCTTCACTGGAGAAGAGCTGAACCCACTGAGTGGTCTCTGCAGCTTGACATGCATGGTGAAACCCTGGTCATGTAACTTCTGAACAATGCACTATATCCATTCCACCACTTGACAATTTTGGCAGACTTCCCCAAATCACTCATAACTCATCCAAACCATTCCTGGAACCTTTCCAACACGTCCTGCATTACAAGGGCTTTCTTCATCCTTCTTTCTCCATCCTCTTGCTCAGCTGTTAAAGTGTGACTGTGGCCAGTTGTCCTATATCTCTGTTCACTTGCAGCATGAGGTGCTGAGGTTTGGCTTGGAAGTCAAGTCAGTGCTAGGAGGGCTGACTGGGCAAACTCAGCAGCAAGCATGGTGAAAGGTGAAAGGTGGTAGAAGAACTGTCTCACCTGCAGACAAACCCATTCACAGAGGAAGGTTACCCAGCTGAGTTGTACCATTGTGACCCAGAGGAGACACAGCCTCAAGAAGAAAAGGAACAAGTCACATAACTTCAAAAGATCAGAACACAGTCTGAACCACTAGGTAGAGCTTTGACATGGACCTTGTCTATAAGCCCCAGTCTGCAGCAGTCCATCCCAGGTTTCACAGGAAAATGGCAGTGAGAGAAAATGTCTGCCTCCCAGCTCTTTGGTGAAAAATCCTGATTTCTATATTCGTGTCATCTGTTTCTGCAGGAGATGGGGACTCCTACAAATGGAGCAATGAAAACATCCAGAGCTGAGGAGCAGATGTGCATCCTTACTATAGGACCTTAGCCAGAAGGGCCTGGTTTTATCTTTTCTGGGAAAGCCTTTTGCAGTGGCAGCACAGTTCAGGTGAACATGGGAGAGGAGGAGCACAACAGACTTGCACTATAATCTCGTTCTGGCTGTATCCTTCCTAAACAACAGCCTGTGAGAGAAACACACCTCCAGGCCCCTGCACTGATGACAAAGCCTATGTGAACAGTGATCCCAACAAAGAACCTGGTTGCAGCTTAGTAGTGCAAACTCTAGACTCCATGGTGTATATTTGGTTGTCAGACATGCTAATTTTTACCACGTGACATGGTTAAATGACTGTCTGTGGAACAAAGCAGCCCAGGCATTTTGGAGAATTCACTTGTAGCCTAATTTTGAAATATGGTTAAGAGCTGAGGAGTGTAGAAAAGGAGTTGGACTGCAAAGCCTCTGGTTTCTGCCTGTCTGCATTTGCAGGCTCAAAGTGGGATGTTGCAGCACCAAGTGTCTTTCTTGCAGACAGCCATGATATAGGTAGATTTGCCATCCTTGTGAGATCAGTGACCTTCAGCCTGTGCCCCTGTGAGTCATTTGCAAAATAGAGATCTCTGTTGAGGCAGCTGGGGCACTCAGAAGTCACTCTTGCAGCAGCAGAAATTATCTGGGAGGGGAAAACCCCATCCGGGGAGCAGGGAAGGTTTCCTTCCAGAGAGACGTGGGTATTACTTCCATCCATCCTTAGACCAGACAACAACTGTGGCCTCACTTTTCTAGTGCAACAATTGCTGCTGCAGTGTCACTGAAAGGCGGTGAAGTGGTTTGTCATCTCCAGCTGTCTTCAGACCCCAAAGCACATGGCAAGCATGGCCATGGAGCAAGACAACTGCTGTCCCATCTGCTTGGACAGCTGGGATGAAGCCAGCTATGCACTGCTGTGGCTGTTCTGCTTCTGCTAAGTGTGTCTTCTGCAGTGGGCTGGAAGCAAGCCTGAGCACCCCTTCTGGAAGAGAGGGTGACCTCCATCCTGTACTTGGTGTGGGGGCATGACATCTTTTAGGAGCATGTCATTCCACCCCACGAAGCACCATCAGACATGTTCCACTTGAGAGGAGGAGGTCCTGGGTACCCAGCTGCTCCCAGTCCCCACACTCTGGCCATCGGTGGGAGGACAGCCACATGCAGTGGCTGAAGATGAGTATAGCAACTAGAACTGCAATATGTGTGAAGTTGCACATACTGATGAAAGCTGTAATTTTTAAAGGAATTTAAGAAAAACCCAAATCTAAACCAAAAATAATGGACAAAACTATGCTCCACGTTGCTCTTCTGTGGGGATGTGAGGGAAATAGACAAGGAGAAAAAGGAGAAGTTTTGGTTCAGGTGCCCCCCAGTCAGCACCACTGGCTGCAAGAACAGGCATCTCTGCTGTTGGACAATACCTTTTTCCTGATCCAGAGATGGGCCAACTGAGAGGTGTTTTAAAAAACTTTTATTCCATTTTTAGTCTCATGAAAATGGTGAGACAATACAGATGTTATAATTCACACCATCACAATCAGAAGCTATTTCCTAATTGCAATACACTATATGCGTTTCTTGGCCTATCAGGTTTTTGCCATACCATGCTGTAGATACCTTAAAGCCAATCATCTAAAACTACTCCTCGTGGGTCCTACTACAATGCATTGTTCATAGTTCTATTTCTCCAAAGTACCTGGTCTTATTTGCAAGGCCATCCTTTGAAACTTTTTTCTAGCTCCATTTCTCTCTCAACAATATCTGTGTGGCCTTTCTGTGAGGCCCTGAGAACTCTCCACAGATCCATTTCCCACACTCTGCAATGGACTCTGCTTAAGTGATCTTCCCTGCAGGGATCTGTGATCATGTATCAAACTCACAGAAAGTCTGATGCATGATTTCCTGAGCACTTAGCTGTCCCCAATCTCCATTGCCCTGCAGCACTATCAGACCTAGGTTAGAACCTCCTTCTGCTCCTAGTTCCCACAGCACTGCAGTAGTCCTGCCATCAGCCATGTGGCCACTGCCCTGGGGTCAGTGAGCATCTCCTGCACTGCGTCTCAGCATCCCTTCTCTACCTTGCTGTTCTCTACCACCTGCTGTCGTCGTTGCATTGGGAGCTGGGGCAGGTCTTTGAGGATGGTAGGAAGCAGCAATAGTGCAGTGCCTTGTCCCATCCAGCCTGCACTACTTTGGCCCAAAGGAGGCTTTGTTCCAGCTTCTATGGGCCTCCCTGCACAGGCACATAAGGAGCTTTGCCCATTGGCTTATTGACACCATCACACACAGGCTCAGTGGGGAGGCCCAACATCAAATGGGCCCGGAGGTCAGCAGTGCAGCTGGAGAGTGGGAGGGCAACCCCTCTACAGTCCCTGGCCCTGATGCCACCCAAGGGGGTCTCCCAGACCAGCCTTCACGCGCTCCCAGCAGCAAGTCCCATTCTGTCCCCATTCCTACCCATGGGGAGCAAGAAGGGGCCTGGGAGAACCCAGAGGAGGCTGTGCTTGGGTGTTCCACTTACAGCTGGTCAATGAACGCTCACCTGGGGCACCCCAACAAGCCTGCAAAGGGAGGGCCAGCAGCTCTGAGGACCCTTTCTGAACCCCCAGGAACACAGCCCACTATCCAGTGGCAGGATGAGAGGGCATTAGGATACAGCTAAATCAGTCCAGGCTGCAGCTAGGGTATATACCAGCCCCTTGTGGTCCCAGTCTTCCTATTTAACATTTACTGAAAGAAAATGAAAGCATGAAAACTGCAGAAGACATTTGAGTGTTACTAACTAATGCTGGTGGTGTTGCTCTCTCCACTTGTACTGTTTTCCTCCCCTTTCCTGGTTCTTTGACCACTGATTTCTCATGTGTTTCCTGAGCATTATAAGTTTGCAATTCTGCATTTGATCCCAGAGCAGATGTTTCCAGCCAGGGGGTCTCCACGGTCAGCCCGTGCCCCGTCACTTAATCTTACAAGCCCTCCTCCTCAGTGCACCCTGTGCCCCACATCCCGGGGGCTCCTACCAGCTTGCACTACCCGCTGCAGCCTCACTATGGCAGCGCCCAAATCCCTCCTCCTGCCTGGAGTCACGACTTACTGCTGCTCTCTGCGTCCATCCAGGGTTGTACCCTGTCAAGGCAGGAGCCCCAAGAAAATCAGCAAGGGGAAGTGCGAAGTGCTGTCCCTGCTTGCAGTGAAAGAGAAGTGGATCAGTGTCAAATGAGAAAAGAAAGGCCCAGATGATTAATATAATTCATTCAAGACTTTGCCTCACCTTGCCTTTCTTTTGCTGGTGAATAAAATTGTGGAGAGGAAAGGGAGCCAAGGTGTGTACAAAATCCCACAGTGGACAGCTGGGGAAGAAGGCACTTGGAGCAGCTCCCTACATCTGGTGGAAGTGTTTACAGGAAGGGGTGCACCAAAAATGGACAGGAGATTGGCTATTTTCATATTTTCAAACTTTTGCACTATTGAATCTCCCATGCCATCTCTGCTGGGACAAAAGGCAGGTGTATGTGACAGGTGCTTGCTGCAAGTTGCCCTGGCAGCTGGGAGAGAGCAGAGGGGGACACACACTAATTCATTTCACCGGGAAACAGCTCTAGAGGCACTCGAGTGCAAGCAGTGGAAACACTGCAGCCGTGCTGTCTCGAGTTAGGTACAATATGTGGAGATGTGGAAAGCATCTCCAAGGCAGCACACTCCCCCTTCTTGCAGTACACAGACAGCTGTGTGTGAGGATCACTTGCATTTGCTCCTGACCAGGGAAAGGCTCAGTGTGTTGAGCAGTGTGAGTCCAAAGGAATGTAACCTGTTCCTTTGTGTTTGGATTTACTGACCAAGCACTGAGCTGACTTGGGTCCTGGGGACTAGAGAAGCACATGAGCAAATGCACTTTTCTCCCCTGGTGGGAAGCTGGTTTGATGCCTTATTACTGTAATTGCCAAATCCATCAGTCATTGCCGGCTGTCTTCAAGACTTCATCCTCTTTCACCCTCTGCTCAGGAAGGAGAGCCAGCTTATTTTGACAATGCTGACAGAAAAATGCTTGGCATTTGTTTATTCTGCACTGTATCTCTGGTCATCCATGTTCTTCTCACTCTTTAAAGGTAAGCTTATCTGTATTTTTGTTGTGGTTTGGATTTTTTGGTGCTGTTGTTTTGATTTGTTGTTTGGGGTTTTTTTTTATTACTTTTTATTTTCTAAATGCTAGTTACATCCAACCCCAACTTTTATTTTCAGGAAGTCCGGTATCTGCTTGTATTTTGAACTTCATTAGAGTCCCATGCTGGTTTAACTGACTTTTGTAGTCAGTTTGGGTAAGTTTGTGGATCTTACAGTGCTGGGCATATTTTTTTAAGAAGGAAGAAGCATGTGTGTTTGTTTTTGTGGTTTTTTTTAAATTAAAGGTAATTTTAACTTACATAAATTAATTGAAATGTTTGTGTTTCAAAAGAAATATGTTCTTGCTTTCCTTAAAAATGTAACCTTCCCATGGTTTTTTGACAACAGGAGATTATAACTCCAGGCTGGGCAGAATGATTTGGGAACACTGTAGGTGTGTGAGTGCAATGGAGTTCTACAGAGCAATACAAGCAGAAGAAAATTCATAACTGTTTATTTTCTGTGCATCATGTAGAAAGATTAAATCTGTATAAATACATAAATGTACTAATTCTTGTTTGTTTTTATTAAACATACTCTTAGTATGCTTAATAAAAATCAGTTAAGACAGAGATGGATATATATAGCTGGAAATATTTAATAAGAATAATGGGCTTCTGTAGTCTAAGGTGTCAGCTCTGACTAAGCTATCTTCAGAAGTTTCAGCATGGTGCTAACAAAAATAGGAGCTGTGTGATTATTTCAAAACATTCAGGATAGCAAGGCTGACAATAAAGTGTTTTTAAGTAAGAATGTTGAAATAGCCAGTCATGAAAGATATTCAGTATTCTACACAAAATGTGCTTTTATGGCTCCCTTTCAGCTGAAACATAAATGCCTGCAACAATCAAAAATTCTAAAACTGAGTATTCTAGGTGTGAAGGACCATGTCTTGTTTCTCACAATTTATATATAAAGCAGGATTGTCTTTTTAAAGCAGAGAAAGTTGTCCACCTATTTCAGAAGTGCAAGGGCACTGGAAACTTGCATAAATGTGATGTTGCACTGGATAATTCATGCCACATAGATAATTCCTCATTAATTATCTGAAGCTGTAAAACATCTGTTCATTCCATTGTTACAGAATCATATTTCATCTGCCTAATGTAGTAATGTTACTGCAGAAAAACGTTTCCCCAGCTTACTAAATTAAGAACCTTGCTGTCTTCAAGACACTTCTGTGCTACTGTAGGAGCTGAACTAACAGGCAGGTTATAGCATCTAGTTATGATAAGTAATTTTGTGGACATTCGCATTTTGAGAAGTTGTGTAAATCCTGCCTTTTAAATGTCATGTCATAAAGTCATGTAAATCCTACCTTTTAAATAATAAGTAATCACTAATTCATTGGGGGATGCCTAGTTTCTCTCAGCAGCACATGAAGAGAAACTGCTTTTATAAATAATTCAGAGAATTTTTTCAAGTGATTTTACCAACAGCTTAAAAGTATGCACTTTTACAGAAAAATGCTAAAACAGAATAAAATTAATCGCTGATAAAGTTGGTCTGTAACTGACTTCTGCTTTACAGATTTTTTTAACTTTAAAAAAAAAAAAGGGAAAAAAACCCCAGAAAGACCTGGGAACCGAGCAGCTGGCGCAGAAGAGAAATAAGTCAAGATGATATTAGCATGTTATCAGTAGCAGAGTTTTTTAATAGTAAATCCAGATAAACTCCCCCCTGGGTTCCATAGTTCGCTCACATGGAAGTCACGGCAAATTCAAATTGTAGCTAACATCACTCTCGCATAGCACCGAGTTGTTTCAACATTGTTCATAGCAATTTATCAAGTACTGGAAACTCCTGTAGGGCTGTTTGACAGGAAAGTTGTCACAAGAACTAGATAAAAACCAAACACAAACAACACATGAAGAACTCAGTTTTTTTCCTAGTTCTTTCTTTAACTGTCTGCTTCAACCTGACTTTACTCGCAATAATGCTAGGAGCCCCAGCAGTCATGTCATTTAAGCTAGGTCATTGCAGCCCTCCTTCTCGAAGGGCTGATGATCCTTTTTTTGAGACATGAGTCTAAGGAAAAATCAAGAAACTGGTTTTCAACCTTCCTATATCCCAGGTGAATACTCTCAGGGTCAGATATCCCTTCCAGGCCAGGGGCAATCCTTGAAGGAGCATCCAGAACATAGAAGGACCCAGTGAGTCTCAGCAGCTACCTAACAACCTTGGATGGAGGAACTTGAAAACCCTGGTCCAGGGATTGATTGGAAAGGAGAGATCAGACCCATTCCTGCTCCATTTTTTTGAGTGTGGTGCAGTTTGAGAGATAGGATGCAGACAACTGTGCAAGGACATTCTGAGAAACATGTCACAGTGACCACAAAAACGCATAGCCTCTCTGAGGAGTTACCTTCAGCTCAGGGCACAGGCACCTACAGGGTTTGAACAGCCAGGGAAGTTAAACATGTACTTGGCTAGTCTCCAGTCAAACCATGTATTCTTATTACTGTGCCTTTATATCCTTTTTTATTTCTTGAGTGAGACCATTACAGTGCCCACATGCCACACAGAGCAGAGTCAAACCTCTTGGTTTCTTTGCTCTATACAGACTGCCAGCAGGGTCATATCTGGGCAAGTAGATTTGAAAAGCCCAACAAAGGCAAAGGCAAGCTGAGGACAACAACCTTTCTCTGCAGTCTGGTGAGAATGTAAGCTCTATGGGACAAATCCTGTGGCAGGGGATGCTGCAAGTGAGCTAACTAGCTCACAGATGTAAATGATGAAGTAATTCAGCCTGACTTGGTGTACCCAGCTGGTGCAAAGCAGCTTTTCTTTGGCTGACTCACAATAGAGATTTGAATTGCAGTGCTACGCCCAATTTCATGCTTTTTCACACCTTTGCTTATTTCAATGGGGTCTAAGTGATCACATCAGAACAGAAATGATGATCTCTTGGAGCAAATCCTCACAGATTTCTTGGTTCACTTTCATGCAAGCAGATGCTGTTTCTGCAACAGCAGAAGCATTGACAAGATAGCCACAAAAGGCCAGATTCCACTGCCAAGCTACAATTTCTCTAATGTGAGCTAATTAGACTGAGGTGACATGAGTTTAGAGATCTATGTAGTAGGAAGAACAAATAATGTTACTTAAATACCTATATATGGAGTCTAAACTTCAGGCCTCAGCTGTTTAGACCTGATAGACTGCAATGATGTGTTTTAATAAAACTTATTTACTCCAAAGAGACACAGTTGAACAGATAAAAGGATTCCTGTGCCTTAAAAGAGTACAGTGTAATGTCATTGATAATTTAGGTGGTTGGTGAAGTAGCTGTATTTTTACATCTCATAACTGCTATCAGAGTAGAACCAGGTGTGAAAGTTAAATAATTTAGAATCTTTCATACCCTTAATTAGAGGTCTGAAGGTTGTATTCACCTCAGCTCTCCACATTCTCTATGTTGATGCAGTTCATATCATCATACAGTTTTTAAGATAATGCAGCTGCTACACATTTAAAATAGAAAAGATATGAGCTAGGCCTTAGCTTGTACAGGTAGCTCTTTTCTTCCATATTCATGGCATAAGAAGATGCCACACAATTAACTTTCAGACACGGGAAATTGCTGTCAGATCTCTGCCATGACTTTAATATCTAATAGCACAGACAGCAGGGCTGGTCATTCTGAATGCTGAGAGCGTGCTAAGGCATCATATATGCATGGAGCCAAGGGTATAAATGTACTTGTCCATATGTACCTGCACATATGCTCTGTGATCAGGAGCACTAATGCCATTCATATGTGTCAATACATTTAAGATGGGCAGGCAGGGTCCTAAGCAAACCCCTATTTCCTCTGCGTTACCGTCTGCTACAGTAACTTGCTGTCCATGCCTGCTTCTTGAGGTTGACTTTATAGTTCAATGAACCAGACCTTGTGTTCAGTCAGTAATCTTCTATGTGCATTCACTGGCACAGCTCTAAGGCTGATCTGTATTATCATAGGCACAGCTGTGACAGTGGAGCTGGCCCAAGCTTCTGAGAAGTTGCCAGGCTCCAGGAAAGTTGGAGGTATTTCTATGCACATTTGCTGATAGTGATCTGAGCTAAATCTTGTGTTAATTCTTTTCAAATATCACTGGAAAAAGTGGGCAGGTCCAGAAAAAGCAACTGAGTCATGACATCACCAGTGCCTATTGTTACATGTACCTATTGGTATAGCAGTCTTGCATGTAAGGAGGGGTCCAGATGCAGATACAATGCATGACAAAGTAGCATCCATCTGATCTTTGGGATAATGCCAGATGGCACCTTGGGTCCCTTCAGCCTTGCTTCAGCTCATAGAGTTTTCTGATGGTCTCCGAGCAGATGTTCTCGTTCCAGGCAAAGGATTTATCTCTTAAAGGCAGCTTCAGAACCCTTTTTTTCTCTCTTGTTTATTTTCCTAAGGCATGTGGAAAAGAACATGAGTTAGTGATGGTGGTAGCGTATACAATTTAATTTGTATATGACAAGCAAGGAGGGAGATATAGTCTTTTCAGCTCTAGAGTGTGATTAAAGTAGATGAAAACCCTTTGCATCAGTCCTGACATGGTTGTTTGAAGATGTCTACTGCCTAGAGATCCTACATAAACTAATTAAGAAAGAGATCAAATCTGACTGAGACAGGTAGGGCTAGCACTGGCAATCAGTATCAACCCAGGAAATGAGAAAGGCAGGAGTTTATTGCTGTTTTAGAACACAGTCCTGAGAAAATGTGGCTTGAAGAAAGGTTTTTGGTTATCAAATACTTTCTGCATTGTGCAAAACAGCTGATGAGAAGGCTGAAACCAGAACCAGATGGAGTGTTTGGAAGTAAGAATCTCCCCACCCAGGGCTTGCAATTAAGTCAGTAAATTGCCATGGAAAGGGAACCTGTAGTCAACATGAGAACTTATGCATGTAAACAGTGTGGTGCAGGTGTCTCCATCTTGCCTTGCTATCAATTGGCTTTGCTCAATTAGAAAATCTGTGCTTAATCGAGTGCTGAAACAAATTCCTGCAAACCTTATCACCATTCAGAAATGGATATTTTCGACACTTTTGCATTCTGTAGGGTTGAAGAGAAAACCACAGTTCTCATTTCCATTCTTAATGCAACATAGATTTGGGTAGAAAAAATTACTTAGAAGAAACAGGCAGGCTTGAGGAGGTCTTGTTTCTTATTGAGAACTCAAAGAGGTTGAAGTCAGTTGGCCGACTGGACTAAGACAGTTCACTGTGTTTCCTGAAACTCAGCTGTGGTTACGTGGAAAAACATCACTGGTCACTTAGATCTTCACCATACCAAGGGAGAAAATTAAGTTGTAAATTGGAAAAGTTGTGTCTGTGGCAGCTGAGGTGAGAGAGGGTCTGATCTATACAGGTTCATATAGTAGTAGAATAATTTGGCTGGAAGGGACCTCCAGAGGTTGTCCAGTCCAACCCTTCTTCTCTATTGGGTTGCTATCTGAGGAGTCAAGCTCCAAACATCTTCAAGGACAGTGGTGTTCCTTATGCATAGTACCCTTGAGAAAAAAAAGGCTTTCTTACTACTGTGGGAATGCCCCACCATGGATCTTTATCTTAATGGTCCTGTCCCTGTGCACCTCCCAGGAGAGCCTGGCTTCTTCATGATGGAGTCCTTCCTCATGGAAACTGAAGGCAGCCAAAAGAACTCACCCTTGTTTTTTCATCTCCAAGCGGATCAAAGGCATATCTCTTTAATCCATCTGCTGTGTTACAGCAGCCTGTTTTCTGTGGCCTCCACTCTGGTCACTCCAAGGGATCATTGCTGCCCAGTGGAGGCTTCATGACACAGAGCTAACTGTGTGTCATGCAGTGGGTCTCATTGAGTGCAGGCTGGCTGTAGAGAATGATGCTGCTTAATGTTCTCATCACATCTGAGTCAGTGCATTTGGGAAGAAACAAATGTAGGAAGTCATATAATCATGCAGATAATACTTTACATAATTCTTAGCCATCTTGTGGGTTTTTTTGAAGATCCTGCAGAAATAATAAAGCAACTGATGGAGTACTTTCCCTTTAATATTTTGTCATTTTAGAAAGGTAGTCAGCAAACTGAAATCCAGCTTGAGCAATCGTAACAATGGGAAGAAAAGATCAAAACTTAAATAAAAAAGCTGCCAGATAGTTTGCAGTTCTCTCTGTTTCAAGTCGCAAATGGACAGCAACTTTGAATTAAATCTGTTCATGTTCAGGCTTCACACACAATCCATAAATGGCAACTGGGCAGCTTCAGGAGCTCCAAGCAAAAGCTTTGCCTTTCTATTATAACCAAATAACTATCCTGTAGCATACTCTCTGCAGTAGCATTTTGTTCAAGGTCTAAGACTTCTATTGTAATTTCCAAAGGTATTAGGGTCACCCATTATAATTTAAATGTATTGGATTGGTATCTCAGTTCAAGCACTTCAGCACTCCTGGTGCCGTCAGATCTACTTTCATGTTGCTGGATGATATGAAAGAGGGGGCAGCAGGGTAAAGAGAAGGTAGATCTAAGGGAAACCAGTTTGTGGGTAAGGAGAAGAGACATTCTTCTCCAGAGGAGGTCTCTGTCAAGTGGGCAAATTACTTCACCTTTGGGTCAAAATGCTCTAGCAGTCTCAGGAATTATTTTCTGATGAATGCAAGAAGGCAGCCCAGACAGCATAGGATCACTTTCTGACTTTCAGTCTTGTTCTGGTCTCACTCAGAGACTGAGCATCCTGCATCTGCGGCATTGCTACTGTATTACAGGATGACAATCGTGCTCCCTCTGGACGCACAGGGCACCAGTTTTGTTTTAATTTTGTTTTGTCTGCACCAATATAATTCAGGAGCAGTAGACTGAAGTTACCAAAGCTTAAAAGCAACAGAGTAAAGACAGGACAAAAATCACACTCCCTAGATCATCATTCTCTAGAAGTACCTCAATTTCACTGTGATTCATTTCTGCTCTTAGCCAGGATGAGTGACTTAGCCAATGCAGGTTTGGCTGGCAGGGTGTAGCAGGGAGAGACCAATATTTCATATAACCACTAACAAAACCAGGATGTGAGCCATGTACCCAAGGAAAGACAATAGCATCTAGTGTTCTGAAAACAGATCAAGGCTAACCAACACTCAGCTGTCACTGAGATCTTGATACCTTTAAAGTCTGGAGAAAAAAAATCAAACAACAAAATAGATGTAAGGTTTTAAGCCATTGGTTTGCATATAAGCAAATTTGGACTGAGTCAGCTAAAGCATAGTACATACAGTTTCAAGTGTCTTAGGTCAGATCTCCCCAAACCATGTTTGATTGGTCACAAGTCCAGTTTGCTCAGAGCCAGTCATTTACTTCATCGAGACAGTATTAGAAGCAGCTTTTCTCTCCAATGTGAAATAAATTCAGACTCCTTGCTAAGAATTTTCACTCAATTATTTACAGTTCCACTTGTCTTTGAAGACCTCAACCACCAAAGCCTCAGACTTCTTCCCCTTAGAAAAAATCCCTTGATAGCAGCCACTTCTGCTCCAAACTATCACCAGCTGATTGGCAGCACAACATCTCACATAGACAGGCAGCAAGTTTGACCTGACTTAGTGAAAGCTCATTGATGCTGCCTAAAACAGGGCTGAGTCTTATCTACAGGTGTGTTATGAAAGTTCTGCTCCCCAAGTGTGAAACTGTTTCAGATTTAGGAAACATTTAGAAAATGTATCTCTATGTTTCCCAGTTCCCATACTAAGCGCTGAACAACTTAGGAGTCATTCAACGTGCAGTCAAAATTTTCATCAGACTAACCCCCATCCATTTCAGAGGGCTCTTGCACTATGTTTCTCATTATCCATCATTTGACTTCTGGTATTGTAAAGACAAACTTGGAACTTTCTTTGCATTCTCAGATCCGTGTTCACTAAGGATATTTGTGTCTTGCCTGTGCCTTGCAGCCAGTGGAGCTCTCACTTTGTTCATGGGCAACAGCTGTGGCTTGAGTGATGAGGGAAAAAGGCAGGAGAAACCATCTCTACCCTTGCCTATTGCATCCTCAATGCCTTTGCTGCTTAGCTTTGCTATGCAAGTACAGGTGGCAGGCTGGCAAGGCAAAAGTTCATAGTTTGGGAAACTAGCTGTCTCTGGGATCATAACCAGCTGATGAGCACTGCAGAAGGAAAAATGGAGAGAAGCACTGTAACATCTCTGAGCACACTGGGCAGTTCCTTTTCACAGTATTATCGTCTGTATCATTTCCACTCCAGCCTGTCCTCTGCATTGCCCAGAGGAGTTAAACCCTATTAACACTACTTCACCAACAACACACTGAGGCAATGGTTTAGAGCAAGATCTCTCCCTCATCTTTGAACCATAAAAAAGGGAATGAGCTATTTTTCCTATTAATGACATGCCTGTGACTAAGGAATAGCTTTTGGAATCTTTGCTCTCTTCACATCTTGGGACAAAATGATTACGTTTCTCTTCCTGGGAAGTTAGTATATCTCAGTGTATAAACTGGGGGAAACTGACCAGAAGAGGCTGATTGCTGCTCAGGGGTGGGCTGGGCACAGATCAGTGGGTGGCAAGCAATTGTGTTGTGCATAATTTCTCATCTTTGGGTTTTATTTCTGTCTCTCTTTTTGCTGTCTCCCTTTTCATCATCATCATCATTATATTATTATTATTATTATTATTATTATTATTATTATTATTATTATTATGTTTCATTGCATTTTATTATTATGTTTCATTAATGTTATTGTAATTTTTTTCAAATTCTTCTCTCCATCCCCTTGGGGGAGGGGAGATTGTAAGCAAGTGACTACATGGTACTCAGTTGCAGTGTGAGGTTAAACCACAACGTCATTGCAGGCTCCATCACTGCTATTATCTGCATTGGTTTTAGGAAAAAGAACTCCTCTTACCTATTGTTTTTCTCAGCCTAATCAGACTTGCCTATCTGTTTCCATGGAAATCATTATTACACCTGTCCATTCACTTATGACTTCCCCAGACCTGAGGTCTCCACATGTGCCTGGCATGGTGTAGAGTGGGCTTTTGATGGGGAGGTGCAGACTGACTTGACCCTTTTCAGAGCCATCTATTAATGCTGTCCATTATGCCATGGCTGCTGCATTGATGGCACTTAGAGGGTGAAGCTCATAGTGCTTTCCCAAGAAGGGTTTTCCCTGGGTTAACTGCTTTGGATGCTGAAACACATAGAGATGAAGGGATGTGACAAGATGCTCTGCAAGCCAGTGGAAGCAGGGTGTGCAGAAGGCCAGTACAGTGTACTGATGACCATAATACTGGTATCTTGCTTTTATCTTATGGTTTTGTTTCTTTCCTTTGGCCTCCATTACTACTCCTCTCCACAAATCCCAGGAGGGCTGGCAAGAGTTGCTTCCAGACAGCCACAGCACTCTGTAATGTGTAGCATGTCTTCATCACTGCTCCGGATTCCTCCTCCTCTGCTCCTTGTGCATCTAGTATTGTAGCAATGATACTTATATTGCATATAGCTAATGTAAACTAGCATTACACTAAAAGTACATTTTTTTGCCTTTACAGGCTGTAGCTAGTTAGGTTTCTGACCTGGAGTAATGAGGCAGTTTAGATAACAATGATAACTATAATTGAGAGGTATCCCACTGTTAATACCTCAGAGTGTGTCTCTCTACCTTACACACATTACTCAGCCTTTAAAACACCTGCAACCAAGCCAGTAGGGCCAAAACTATAAGCCCATTCTTTCATTATATAGTTTTAGCATGTTGTCACGGGCCTAGAGTCTTTAAGAAGAAACCTTTCCTTGCATACCTTTTTGATGCCTATCACTGCTGGGAACTCCTTATCTGCTATGAAAGAACAGAAATTACCAGTGTCAGGAATATTAGGCCCTTCTTGCTTAGGAAATCAAATAATTTCTCACATTCCTCTGGATAGCTGATGAATTTTGCGTGTAAGATGCAGAAACAATCTGCATAGCGAGAGACAAAGATTAGAGTCAAGGATTACCCAGAAGGGAAGTAGATTAAAAAGAGCTTTTAAATAAGAGAAATATTCAAATATACAACACATAAACACACACACGGACACACACAGGGTAGAGGTAGCTGATGTGATTCCATTGTTTGTTATGTGAATCCACTTCCCTGAAGGCATGATGGCATGCATTTTAAATCAAAGGGCATTGAAAGAAATAGTGCATTTGCAGCCACAGATAAAAGTAACAATGCTGCACATAAGAACAAAAGCAGATGGGACACATCTGTGTCTCTGGGGATTAAGTGACATATGGCAGTGACATGCTTTGCATTCTCAAAAATCTGCAAAATATTTAAAATAAGTTGGTTTTTTATAGCTACCAAATCTTTAGAATATGCCTCATTTCGTAAATGTTCTTGCCATTGCAGTTCTTTATGCAAATGAAATTGTCTGTGAAACAACCTGCTTTTTTCCTGATACTTCTCATGTTGCTTCCCCATAATTCATTATTGCATGTAGTGCATGTTTGTGTGTGTGTGTGTGTGTGTGTGTATGTATGTTTCCTATGATCATTCTGTTTGGATTCTGAAAGCGTTAGCTAAAAATCACTGCAAGAGTACAGTGATAAACTAAAATGAAATTAAATAATAGAAGAGGAGCTGTGGCAGGAAGGTTTTAGGAAAACAGTTTCAAATTCTAGGTTTTAACTCTGATAACCATAGTTTTTAATGGATTTTTCCTCTGTAAATATTCCAGCTATAAGAAAATTAAATACAATCATTACAGAACTAAACAATACTTCACAGTATAATGGCACTGTTTTGTTTGTTTTTATAAATGCTAGAACTTTACTAATTTTCTTTTATGAAAGAACAAACAAAACAAATAACAAACAAACAAACCAAAACGAAAGACACATGTCAAAGTAACAGTGCTGAGAGAAAAAAGTTACATAGTTGTGGTAAAATACCTGCAGAAGGTACAAGGGGAGTGAAAAAATGTCACAACCACAGTATCACTCAATTTTTGAGACTTTTCATGATGTATTGGGGGGCAAAATATATAAAAGCAACAATGTGACAGATCAGAAACATGCTGTTGATTGTAACTTACCATGTTCTTCAAAAAGATTAAAAATGAAAGTGATTCTAGGAACTGTCTTTGAAAACAGAAGAATAAAACAGAGACATTTTATAATTCAGAGGCATGTTAGCATGTTAATATAAAGTGATATGGAAAGAATAGGATATTTTGTCCAAAAGCCATCACGTTAGGTACTAATAATCTTGTAAGAATAACGTAATAACTTGTGTATTCAGACTCAGGTGTCTGCCTAAAGAAATGAGCAACAGCTAGAAAACAGCTAGAAGCTCCCCCTCTCAAAAAGCTGAGAGATTATGAAAACAAAACCAGGGAACACTATGAAACAGAGATAGAATGGTTGATAATACAGGTATCATCGCTGAACTAGTGGAAATCCATGTTCTACTACCTATCATCTTGTCAATATTATGTATTTTTTACTGTGCACAACCAGCCACAATGTGTCTCACATCAGGGTTCTCAGTTAAGAAGTTGACTACTTTGTGAACAAACCTGGGGAACTGGAAGGACTGGACTCTTGCCTTATAGCTTGGGGACCTTGGCATGCAAAGTAGAGCAGGAAAATCAACCAGCCAAGACCAGACATGGTAACAGAGCTCCTGGAAAGGAGAGAGCATCTGTCCTTCCTGGGAATGCCATATGGATAGTCTGGTCAGACCTAGCTGCAGGTTCCCTTGCTGTACAATTCTCAGCAATTACATCCTGGAAGGAAACATGAAATACAACTATAGCATCTATTCTCAAAAGATTGGTAGCAGTTTATAGTTTATATAAATCATTCAATCAGTGGGCTTCTTGCAAACTTCTTTGCACATTCATAAGCTTGGAAGGAATTCAGAGAGGTGTTTAACATAGTGCATGAGTAACTACTTTCCATAGAGCTCTTCACAGCCAATCCGAGGATTGGTTGCCTTGTGCTTCCCAGTTGTCTGCAAACTCCAGGAGCAGTTTAGGGAACATTTCAGATTATTAAAAAGTAAATCTTGAGGAACAATCCAGCCCTTCATCTGGTAATTCCATGTTTCCTTTCTACTGATAAGCCCCGGCACTGGATCCAGCATTCCAGGTATGTATCACCAGTGCTGAGTAGAGAGGAAGAATCACTTCTCTTGATCTGCTTGTGTGGTTCTTCCTGTTGCAACTCAGGATGTTGGTGACCTTTGCTACAAGGGTGCATTGCTGGCTTATAGTCAGCTTGGTACCTGTAAGGTTCCTCAGGGCTTTTCTGCTATCCTGCTCGCCAGCCAGCGAGCCCCCAGCCTGTTCTGGTGCCTGAGGTTACTCCTCAGGTGCAGGAAAACTTTATACTTAATTACATTGAACTTCATGGGGTTCCTGTCAGTCATTTCTCCAATTTTTTTAAGGTCCTTCTGAGTGGCAGAAAACCTTGTGCTGTATCAGCCACTCCTCCCAGTTTTCCACCATCTGAAAAATAACCCCTGCTTGCTAAGGGTGCACTCTGTCCCATCATTCATAACAGTATCTATCCCTGGAGTACTCTACCACTGGCTGGCCTTCAGCTGAACTTTTTGCTGCTTACTACAACCCTCTCAGCCTGACAGTTCAGCCACTTTTCTGTCCAGTGTTCACTTATCTAGCCTGTAAGGCATAGACAAATGTGTGTGAGAATTTTTCCGAGATGGTGTCAAAAGTCTTGCTAAACTTGAGGTAAACATCCTACACTGCTCTTCCCTCAAATTTTAATGATTCTGTATGTTTTCCTACTGCTTCAAAGATATTTTGGAGACAAGGGAAACACTATCAGAGGCATTGAGTCATTAGAACTCTCAGATCCTTTCCTTAGAAAACATGCCCTTTGCCAGTTACTTTTACTTAGCAGTAACATAGGCAAGCAAGTCTGGCACTGGTTTTGGGAGACTGACTTGGCAGCCTTAAATATTGACATCCATCATCTAGCGTAGTTTAAAAGATGAACCAGTGCCACTGCTTTTGGTTAAACTTGCTGTGACTGAGGGGTAGTCAGTGGTAAAGCTTATTCTACCACTAGTCCTGAGAGATTCAGGCTTCCCCATCACCACCACTCCATTTAGCACACAGAGTTGTAGTGTCAAAATGCATTAGCACAAACATTATAGGAGAAAAAAGCAGAAATCTCTCTGGAGTACGAAACATTAAATATTTGAAAATTATAATTTAAAGAAAAAGTCTGTGAACATATAAGTCAGACTAGACTTCAACCTCAGTTCCCTTCTCCAGAGCAGCTGTAGCAGAGAGATGGCAGTGTGATTAGGCTTGCCAGCTCTTTGTGGTACCAGCAGCTGCTGTGGCAGTTTGCCAGGATACCCCAAGGCTCCATCGCTTCTGAATATATGTCATTTTGTAAGCAAAAACCATGCAGCACAAAAATACATGGTCGCCAATACCAACTCGGCAGACTAAGAATAGATCAGCTTCAACTATGTTAACCGTTTTGAATACAAGAGATTGCAAAGTATCAGGATCACATTACAGAGAGGAGAGCTGAAGAAAGGGTGGAAAACTAGGTGCAGTTCTCAGCTACTTCACCTCACGAAGTTTAACAGGGAAAGAGGCTTGACTTTAGCATGGATGAAGCACACAGTGTAAAGACAGCTTTCCAAAGCCTAGAGCAAAGGCTTATGCTTAGATTTCTGCAAGTCAGACCTCCCTTGGTGGGCTGCTTCAATGTATCCCAACAATGGAGGTACCAGGGCAGTCTAGCAGCCCGGTTGGGTCCAGAGACTGGTGAAGGGTGCTTTTCTGCTTGTAAAAGCTGAGGCAGCCAGTAAAAGAAAGGTTGAAGGCAAGTGTTATGTAAGTACTCAAGATGAGAGCAATAGTTCAGGAAGTAATTTCTTCCCTAAAGCACAGGAGCATGGGTGGGTAGGTGAGTGAAAGGACAGCAAATTTTCTTCAAACTCAGAGCACAGGACAACATGTGGTGATTTTCATGGGTTTCCTTCACACAAGACTTTTATGATGGAGTCTAGTCCTGCTGAGGCACTGGAAAGTACTAAGGCCATAACAGAGAACTTAAATCTCTGCTTAAGTAAGCAGGGAAGATTACTTAAGATGCTGAAGGAGAGATACTGTGGTCAAAGCTCATTTTTGCCATTGGTGAAAACACAGCAACCAATACTGAGGTGTCAGCAAGGGCTATGGGAGGCTGCTTACAGCATTTGCTCCTCTGGGTGCCTGTGATCATGTTGGCTATTATGCAAGAGGAGAAAGTGCCCATGAAATTTATGTGAAATTGGTGTAATTTACCAAAGTGAACCAAAATACTCTTCTTTCTTGTTTACTAGGCACTTCCATGCTAGAAAGTCACAAGCTCCCTTGAGTATCAGCAAAAATGAAAAGAACACAATTTAAACAGACTTATGAAGTGTTTATAAACTGAATTTATTATTAGTTTTAAAAGGCATGGCTGCTTTGTTGTAGGGCAGCTTGTCTCAGGCTTGAAGGGTTTGCTAAGCATAGTAAAAGACTGGGAAGGCAGAACGAGTTGTTATATTTTGTTTGCACTGTCAAGAAAAATATTCATCACAACCTCTCTGAGAGAAGTTTTGGTCTCAATGTGCAGAGCTCTGATCAAGAAGTAAAAACCATCATATACAGCGAGTGGGAACTGCAGTGGATAGAAATTGCTTCAGTCCAAAGTAATAATGATTTAGAGTGCAGATTCTCTGCCAGGGATTGAATTTATACAGTTCAGAGAATACACACTCATGCTGACAGGACTGGTTGACCTCAGGGAACCTGCAGTCCATGACCTTCCCTCTCTTAGGTGCAGCTCTTAAGTAGAGCTCAGGCTGCTACTAGCCACAGCACCAAGACTGACACAATTTTGGGGAAACTAGGGTTCTGAGCAGTGTATCCCAGCAAACTTCTTGCTTTGCTGAGGGAGGATACCCAAACCTTTACCATCCATAGTTGTCGTGGCAAGGAAACCTGGTCTTACAGGTTAGACAGATGCTCTCTGATGACGGAGAGCATGCAGGTTAGATGGATGCTCACCCACCCCAAAGGGGGGAACTAGAGCATCTTGGAAATTAAGCTTAGAATGAAGTTCTGCTTATCTTTAACATGCTCAGCTGTTTGCATGACAGACAGTGTGGAGTCTTTTCCCAGCGCAAACTGAGTTAAGAGCGTACTACCAGAAATTCAATATCTCTATAACGGCTGTCAAATACTCTAGCCTTCATACCACCACCTCAGTAGGTGTTAAAAAAGTGTCCTGCCATCAGATGGAAAAAAGTTAAGGAAAGTAACCCAAAACCTGGAAAGACTGCTGCACAAAACTGACGAGGGTGGGAAGAACAGTTGTTACTGTTTCTTGAGCATAGAAAAAGGCCTGATACATCAGCTCCAAGAAATAAGAGTACCTGTTATGCATGCTTGGTAAAAACACAATATGGCTAAGTAATACCAGTGCTGGCTCACAGTAGCCAGTGTCTAGGAAATAAGAGCAAGCAAATTAATGAATTCATTTGCTTGTCTTCTAGGAAGCTGTCTGGTAGTTTTGGAGCCATTACTCTACTGTCTATCATCAGGAGGGACTCCAAGGAATGGGGACATTAGGTCAGAGCCCCAGATTCTGTTCAGTAGTATCTGAATGTTCATAATGAGTTAGAGTGTTAGTTGTAAAGAGATCGCGGGTCTCCAGGACGGTTTGGATGGATGAGAGATCTCTGAAGTCAGGTCTTAGAAAATGTGGTTTATTAAAAGGGGTGAAAGGCCCTGCTTGGAGTTGCCAGGCACAACTTGTGGCAGGCCCAGGGAGATAGGGAGAAGGAGAGAGAGGGAGCAAGGGTTCCAGGTGAGGGTCCCAGGGGAAGGTCCAAGAGAGCATCCGGTCCCTCGGGCACACCTTATCAGGGGCTTCAAGGTGGGCTGGAACAGGACTTGGGCCAATGGGGTCACAGATACCTGATACTTCAGGGGAGGGTCACAGGTGTGAGATGAACCATACATTGGGGTGAGACAGAGCATTCCATGTGACCTTTGGACCTATCTGCAGGTAAAGGGCGTTGTTTAATCAGAAGGGGGGATTGCTTTCAACCTGGCTATACTATTGTTTTCTAGTTATTCAGTAGTCAAGGTTTGCTATTTCAAATCTAGTTCTCATCTCAATGTCTGTATTTTCCAAATCTTTTGACAGGCAATCATATTTATAAGGTTTTCCTATTTCATCTTCCCCAACAGTTAGTAGTTAATTTTTTTGAGAGTTCCTCATTCACATATGCAAAAAAGCTGTGTCTGTCACATCCATGTGCAGAATTTGGGTGGTATCTTTAGGAACTGCTTTCTAATACAAACCTGGTAAGAGGGAGTTTTCAATAAAACAGACAAACAATGGTGGTTGTGTGACAATGTGAATGACAGACACCTTCTTTCTTTTTTTTCTAGTCTCTCAGCAGGGGGAAAGCCAGAGACGCTTGTACAGAGATCTGCTGCGGAACTACAATCGTCTGGAACGACCTGTAGTGAATGACTCCCAACCGCTCATAGTTGAACTCCAGCTTTCCTTGCTGCAGATAATTGACGTGGTAAGTTACTTGCTGTTCTCTCCTCTGTGGCACCCATTCAGCGTAACAAATCTGATCTCTCATCTAGGAGACATACTTTTCCTCTTTATCAGGCTATCAGAGATTAAAGCAGTCTGTCGTTTGCTAAGCATCCTCCCCAAATGCTGGAGTACATGCTTTGACACTTTAGAGGACTGAATATTGTCCTAAAAGCACAGCCATTTCTGACACAACATGAGCTGCAAGGAGATGAATTATGTATTTTTTTTCCATTTGTTTTAAACAGAAAAAATAATTCAATCAATTAGAAGCTATGTGTTACTACAAATTATTAATGATACATTCTTCTCAGAGCTGTTTGGGATGCAGTAACTCAAGACCATGTGCAGCATTCAAAGCTACCATCACTGCAATTACACTTTTTCTTTAGATATTATAATGGCATTGGCCTCTTCTCCCATCATATTTTTACCATGCACTGCAACTGAATGAGTCTGCCGTGAGCTGAGCTTAGAAATAAATAAAAGTAAAACCTGGAGGCACAGCCCTCTAATTGTCTTGACTGCAACATGCTTTTACAGAATTGGAGATTTAACCCACGGAAAGTTTTAACATAATAATGCAAATCCTTTTTTTCATCATGAAGAGGATTCTGTATGATAAACCATGATATATATAGACAGGATTTCTTTCATTTTGTAAGAAAAACAAGCCAGGGGAACAATTTTGACCATCTTCACCCTGTCAGCAGAGCAAACAGATGAACACACTTGTGCTCATCTTCATCCTACCTTTTCCATAAACAGTATTTGGAGCTGGTTTATAATACACTGTCACTGTTATGGAGGGAATGAGGAATAGAGAGAGAGAGAGAGAGATGTGGAAACATTTGTGCAGCTGCAAAGCAATTTAACTGGAGCTTCAAATATTTAAACTTTTTAAAGCTCTCACAATCTTTCTGAAAATGTGTAGTACATCAGGTGCTCTCCCTGGAGAGGCAAGCAGGACCCTGAAGGTGTAGCTGCCAACATGCAAGTGGCAGGTCCAGTCAGCTGTGGTATTCCTGGAGGCAGGCAGGAGCCACTCAGATAGGGTATGCATCTTTCTGTTTTGAAATGTTACCAACTGCATTGAACTGGAAGAGAGAAGAAATCTGTACTGTCAACCAAAGGCCTCTACATGAATGAAAGAGCAAAGATTTCCTGCAGCTAATTTCAAGTACATTTCAGCAAGCAATTCTAGGTTTAGCAGAGGTGTCTCAGCTCCAAAAAATCTTCCTTCAGTCCTTCTTTATCTGTGGCATTTTCTTTCAACCTAATTTGAAAGTTGGGGGTATTAAAGGGCCATAGGTCTGTAACTGTACATTTTCAAAGTCAGGAGGAGTTACATAACACAATTTTCAACTGTGTTTCACATTCATATATAAAACCCAACCTTTCAGGAAATTGGTATTTTTTAAAAGTATTTTATCTACATTAGGTCAATGTCTATTATAAGAAATGTAGTTCCAGTGTTCCCTTTTGGTTGTCCATAATAGCTATGCTATATGTTCATACCTTTCAGAAATGAAGCTTTTTTTTCCCTACATTTTTTTCCCCTACATCTTTGTACCCAGTACAGATGCTAGATGCTAATCTGTTTTAATCAGAACCTGTTCTAGGCTTATGGTCTTGCAAACTGCACCCAAAGTGTTTTAAAAAACACCCACAGTTACCTGAAATTTTTTATCTTGGATGATGTGAAAAGGTGCCAGTCTTCTCAGCAGAGGACAAAATATCACTTGGCAGTTGAATCCCTATACTGAAAATGTCATTGTGGCATCAACAAGTGGCTAAACTAACCAACCTGTAAGTCCTAATCCCCCGGGTCCTTAAATCAGGAATCAATGCAGAAGTATGCCAGCAACAAACACTGTACTTGTCTCATCCTCCATTGCTGGCTGGACAGATTATAGTATCCGTCTGCTCCAGCTGCTGAAGTAAATATCTGTTTAAAAGGAGGCTCATTATAGCCACAATGATGTAAAGAGAAGAATTCAATCTTCTTCAAGAAGAAGTCAAGGAAAAGGTAACTTCTATCAGCAGAGACACCATGAGGCAAACCAAGAGGCCATCTCTGTTCAATCAGATGGGAGTCTGGGATGAGTATACTCTGCCTCCTCAGCTGCCCTGCCTGGCAGAAGACAAAGCAGCTGGTGCACAGCTCTTCATTTGGGGAAGAGGAAAGACAGCATCACAGTCTTGGCAACGTTGTATGCATTAACAAAGTGAAAAGCTACTTTTTTTGAGGACTTGTGTGTCTGGTGTGGTCCATTACTGTAAAAGAGCAGGGTGCTAGGCAGGGCCCCAGCATGAGGGCACTTTTTACATGATACTCCCTGGGGAGGAGAAAAGCAGTCTATGCTCAGGGAAGTGTCATGTGCCAAGGCATACTACAGCATTGCTGGACTCACTGAGATATTTTGCAAGCAGTCACTGCAACGGGCATGAGACAGTAGACCCTGTTCTGGTTTCCCTGCATGAGAAAACAATGTGAAGAAGATGAAAACAAATCTGTTTTGTTGGTGCATGGATATGAGAAGGGGTCTGCCACTGATACTCAAAGAACCTTGTGCCTTACCCATGCCAAGACCTGGATCACATCTAAAGCAATTCTATCTGGAACAGGTTCCATCACATGCCTCCATAAGTCTGTTTCCTACACATACTGTATTAAAATGTAATGAATCCTAAATTCAGCTTCTGCTGACAGGCTGCTGAGAACAGCATTGGTGACAATCTAGTTGCACACTGTTACATAGAGAGAAAAGACTGCTCTGAGATTGCTGTGGTTTTCCAAGCAGTAGTACAAGTAAGTACTTAAAATCTCACCTCCTCTTCTTAAAACCCATCAAAGAAAATGTCAAAGCATGACTTCTTTGGATTATGTTTTCTGCTTCTTTGTGCATGTATTTGCCTACACAGGATATGTATGTTGTTTAGGATTCTAAGCCAGCCATCATACTCAAAGCTGAGAAGAACACATTCTCTACTTTCATACTGTGGTAGACAAATGCAAATGAAGGACTGTGGGGTTTGGACTTTTTTCCAAAATTATATTAATTCATAACTACAGCTATGACAGGCCCATTACATTCAGGAAACAAATGAGCAGAAACAGGGACAGTTACAGCCCCTGTGTAACAGCAGAGTTCAGTTCAGTTTGCCTTGTCCTCTGTGTTTAAGGACAGCTTCATGCTGAGCTGTCTCATGTGTATGCTATTTCTGAGGGTCACTTTTGCTTGGAGCCTGACCTTCAGGCACTCCCTGTGCATCAGGAGGGCATTGGCTGGTGATCTCTCTCACAGGCACTGTCAGACACTGCCAAGATCTGCCAACCCAAGCAAGAGTAGACATCCAAGACTACTTGGACCAAAAATTCTCCTCTTATTTTGTCTGAGAGACCAGTCAATTGGTGAGGGTAATTAAGAAATGAGGCACAGTATTTTCTGTAACAGAGGAAATGCAAGCATTTTCCCTTGGCACAATGTGAAAGGAAGCTGCTAGGTGAAAACTATTTGTCATCATGAATGATTGTTTTCATTTCTCTTGTTGGCATCTGTAGGAGACCTTATCTGAAGGGGTGTATATTTAGTTGCACTGTTAAGTTATTAAAAAAAAAAAAATACAGCTGTTGCGGTCCCTGCATATGGTGGAGTCCTGTGGTACTTTTCTCCTCCATGTTCAGCCTTCCGGCTGCCACTGTCAGAGGTCATAATGACAAAAAAAAAAAAAGGAATTGCAAGTAACCAGTGGGAAGCCACAAAAGTGCTGAAAAAAAATCCCCAGCAACCTATGAGTCATTATGCATTTCCAGAAGCCAAAAAATACATCTTCCTGTATTTTAGGCTGCAAACCCAAAACAAATGCTGTGTCTGGAAAAAAATATTATGGACTGTTTTGATTCAATTGCAGAGCATGTGATATGATTGCACATCCTAGGGACTGCAGGATTATCCCACACCTCATGGTTGGGATATCACAAGGTTGCAAACAAATTCACTTTTAAACTACAGATGTTATTGCTACAGTGTGTCAAAGCTCTCCACATTTTTGGAAAGCAGCAAGACAAGGTAATGTAGGAGTTTAGTAGGACAATAAAAACAAAGATTCACTTTGTGTTTTTTCCCTGAAAACTGGGTCTGAGCCTTGCTGTTCAGAGAAAACAAGAGAAAAGACCTTCACATACCTTCATGAAATGCTCAGGTGCAGTCACTATCATTACAAGCAGCATACTAGCTTAGCAGCATAGATATTTTTGCCTTCTATACCCAGATCTTGTCAAATTGTTGGATTCAAACTTAAGTTTCCACTGATTTCCTCTAAATCAAAGAATACAACCCTGAAGGAGTTGGAGTTTTTTGTTATTTTGGGTTGGTTTGTGGGTTTTAAGAAGTGTTTGACAAGAGACCAACTTTTAAATGCAGACATCTGTTGACATTGAAGCTGCCTTCACCAGCCTGCTCATTTCTCAGGTGATCTGTTCATCATATAATGGAGTTGTTGAACTCAGTCCTCAGGAGCTCAGACCTTTTTGCTGGGGAGTTCTCTACGTGAGTGAGAGTTGCCAGAACTAGAGGCTGCCTGTCAGTTTAGTGTACCAGAAGTTAAAGGTGAGAAGGCAGGAGGAGAGGCTCTGCCTGGCCCTGGGGTGCATCCTTTCTGACACAGCCTTCCTACTATAGGGTTTTCCACAAAATCTCTGTCAGATCAGAATTCCTTTAGCAGTTGATATCCTTGTTTTTAAATTATTTTGTTTCATAAGCTTTCTAGGGCTGGTTCTGCAGGTGTATTGAAAGGCCAGAAAGTTCAAAGTTTATTTTCTAGCTCTAATTCACCTCTTCCTTCTTAAAATGGCCTTACTAGGTCATTCCCTCCCACCTTTCATTCCAGCATTCTCACACATACAAAAATCTATGCTGGGTGTTATGTAGGAAACCCAGATCAACAGACAAGTGATTCAAGGAAACAAATATAAATATGCAGTGCACATAAGCACCTATTCATTTGTTATTCCCAATATAGTATCAGTATTTACTAGATTAAACCATAATCCCTATAGTACATCTCGTAAAATCTTTTACAGATAGATATCTTCAACTATGTAAGCTTGACCATTCAGCTGACTCTTTCAGCTCTTCTAGATTAAAGTATCTTTTTTTTTTTTTTACTTTCCTAATAATGCCTTTACATTATTTGTGGGCTTCCTGGATAGCTTTTTTGAGCAACATTTACTCTGTTTCTCCCTGAAAGACCTACTCTACCAAACCACATATCTTTCTGGAAAGTTTTGTTTCACTGTCATCTTGCAAGAGACAATTTGATGAGACCAGAGCAGCAAGGCTGATGCAAAATGGTGCAACTGAGAAGAAAAACAGACTGGACTCCATTATAAAAGCTGAAAATCAATCCATGATCAAGATCATTAAAATTCCAGACAGAAAAAATTACAGAAAGGATTCTAGACCCAGATATTCATTAGAATTAAATCCCAAAATCTCTCTCTTGGTGACAGAACTCACTTAGTGTGACCAATTTTCAACTCCAGGAAGAAAAAATAAAATTCCTCTCCATTAGCATGGCAGGATATTGAAAATCGGAAATTCAAGGCTAATTGAGCCATGAATTTTGGCTCAATTTTGTCTTTTTTTTTTTTTTTTTGGCTGTCCCCTATGTGCCAGACATTATCAAAATGCTGGTTTCACTAAACCAATTAAACATGCAACATCTGAATTTTTTAGCACAATGAAGTTAAGTGCCATGCGTAGTATGGCTTCCTAACTAATACTACTTGCACATGCTTGCATAAAACATTATGATGGAGTTTTAATTACCTGAACCTTACTGGCATCTTTTTATTTTGTATGACTTCTGCTCTGCTCAGCTCAGAGTGGAGGCAGCTCGCTCACTTAGTGAGAAGAAATGCCATGGTTTGTTTTCTTTCATCTTGGTTCCCCAAGTTGTACTTAGTGGCAGTGGCTCTAACGAAAGAAGGGCTGATTTCCTTCTGAGATATTTGGTTGTGGTCATCCAGCTTGGGCATTTCATTATAATTAAACAATTTTCTATCTGACTGATGAAAAGACTGTACTCTGTTGTTTGTAGATGTAGGAATTTCAATCTTGAGCTCATATATATTCCTTAATTTTGGATAACTAATCTGAGGCATCAAAGATTTGCAATAAAACAGTTAAGCCAAAGCTGTTGGGGTGATCTTGAACCTAATATTTCTTAGTTTCTCTGAGTTGTCTGAGGGTAAATCCTGAGAGACAGAGAGTTCAGCTCCTGAGTGAAAACCTTTCCCTCCATTTTCTATCCCTAATCACAGGCTTTAAGAGGTCACTTGAGCTTTGGAACATACCTACATTCCCTTATTTTTTGCTGTGCTGTCACACCAGCATGCAAATATACAAAGAAAAGTCAAAGGGAACCTAGCAGATAGACTTAGTGTGAGTCTTGAATAAGTACTTAGGGTTGACTTTCTCAACCATCCTTCTGCTGTTTTCCTTGTGATTTCAAATGCTGAAAAAGACAATTAATAATTAATATCCTAGAATAAAGATTTGTGTCTAATCCTGTTTGTTTGAAACACCTGCCAACTGTGCACAAAATACATGGAGGGTTATTTCAGGAGGAGGTATCCACCCTGAAGAATATAAAAACCACCTACATGCTATGTATGGATATTTTGGGATTTTAAGGGAGGACTGACAGCTTTTGTATGGTGACATAACACCCTTTCCCCCAGGAACTAAGCATGTATGTGAGTTTATCCAAGCAGTTAGAGATCAGCACTGTGCTGGAAGGCCTTGTGAGGCGCTCTGACCTAGCTTCTGGGGTTTCCATGAGAATTATCTCTGAAATAGAGGGACAAAGCTGGTGGCTTCACTCTTCCCAGGATCCCATAGAAGTCTGGATGCAGGGAGTCCTGTGATTTGCAGGTCTTTGTGGAGGAACTTGAAATCAAACCCACTCAAGACCTGTGAGGCTACATTGTGTCACAGTTCACACCAGTCCAAATCTTCAGGGACTAGTGAAAAACCACAAACTAGAAAAATAAAATTAGTTTCCTAAGTCAAGTACCTACAGCCCCAGGCATTAGTTGGAAGTCATGTTGCATGTGCAGAGCAAGAACAAGACTGCCTTTTTCACCACAATGGAAATTGGAAAATGCTGGGGGGTAAGGAAAGTAAGACACAAATCAAGTAGGCTTGGGAGACTCTCAGTCACCAGTTGTGCCAGTGAATGGGAGGGCTGCCTACTCTGAGGCCCTAACTGGCAACAGGAACTGGCATTTTTTCCCTTATTTCTTACTCCTACTCTCATCTTTGGGGAATGCATGGGTTCAGTACTTGCTGCAGTGGCTTGGTATCCAGGCCTTTGCATTTAACATCCATGTCTGGTTGGTCTCTGACATACAGGAAGCCAAGGCTTTCACAAGGAATACCTCCTGAGGACTTTTGGTAACCATGCATTACACAGCCTAACGAATATGGCTGGTATCCCTGTGTTTGCTGGCTTCCCTGGCACAGTCCTTCTTTCAGTGCTGTGCTTCTCTGAGTACAGTTTTTTCTTAAACTCTCCACTGTCACCACAAGTGATTGCTCCTGGCTCAGGGGCTTGTAAGGAGAAGAGTGTGATCTGACAGGGGCCAAAACCTCCAATACTTAAAGTTCCTGTTTCAAAAATAAGTGAATAGACTCTGCTGAAAGCAGCAGATAGAGATGCAATGGCACTCCCCCAAACTGGGGGGAGAAGAATGCAGGTGGTTAAAGACAGTGGGACCACACAGCCTACACAGACTACTACACTGCTTTTGTAATAGCTGCTACACAGTGGAAAGACCAAAGGCAGATTGCACTTCTTGTCAACAGTGAAAGAACACAGTCCTCTTCAAGACAGGAGGGAAGCCAAGGAGAAGCATGACCTCAAGGAGAAGCCAGTGGCATCAGATGGGAGTGTGATTCAAAACACTTATTAGACATCACTTCCAACCATTCATAGGAGGAAATCCTGAGCAACGAAGATGTCCAGCTATGAGCACTTGCCCAGATGTATCTTCATCTTGATGGGCAACAAAATACTCAGCAAGTTTTTGTTCTTTTGTTATTCATTTGTATTTTTGTATTTCTCCCCAGTCTTTCACCTTAACTCTGGGCACTCCTGTCTGATTTCCATCTTCCTCCTGAGGGTGCTTTGTTAAAGGGATTGAGATGAAGTATTTAAACTTAAGTTATCCCTACATAGTTGATGTTACCATGAAAAGGTTTATTTCAGGTTTTTAATTGGAGCCCTGAAATACAAAGGCTGTCCAGCTATCGCTTGAATGTTGCCAGGGCAACCTGGGCACTCCTCAAAATTACTGGTTCTGTGAGCCTTCAACCATTCAATGCATTTGAGCTGAGTTTTAAATAATCGGCTGAAAACTGTGGGCAGATTGGTGGCTCAGCAATGGAAAGGAGTGCTTGTGCAGTTGTAGATTGAGCATAAAAGCATTTGAAAGCTTGATCAATTAATTTGGATATTTTGAATAAGATCCCACTCAAAGAGCAGTGTCTCTGCTAACAAAACTTTCCAAGTCTCCATGTTAATATTTTCATGTCACTTGACTGTTTCCCTTCTCATCTTCAGGTACAAAAACATTAGGAAAAAAAAGTTTAAATTACCTGAAATAGTACCAAAGTAGTTGCACATGACCACTGAGAGTCATCTGTTCAATTAGGGACTTTTCTGATCATCGTCTTGAAATAATTCAGTGACTGATTCAACTCCCACTTTTGTGGCTCTGTGAGAAGGCAAGAATTAATGACTCCTGCTGATAACCTGGCAACAAATGCCTTGCTACATAGATGACATGTAATCCTATGATATGACTACTGAACCAGGAAGGGCTTTGGGTTTATTTGTTCAGGTGATATGACCCAGGTAATTATGTGGCTAAGGGCAATTATATTTTATTTAGATGTTGACCTGGCAAGGGAGAATCTGTTGACAGGCAGTGGTGCACAATGCAGGCAGATGTACATACATTGTAAGCTTTGACTTTAGGGCAGGGAAAAGAAAACCAAACTAAAACATTCACATGTCACAGCATGTGCACCAGAACAAAGCAAACTGTCACTTGACATGGGTCAAAGGTGGCTGTAGGAATAAGCAGATATCCAGGGCAGGGGATTAACTGGAGTCAGGCTAGAGATAGAAAGGGCAGAAAATGACCCAGATAAATCCAGGAAGGATTTAGAGAACAAGTGTTGCACTCACTAGTGACCACAGCTTTTCCAGCATTTTTAAATACTAGAAGCAAATTTGTCTGACCTGAACATTTGCGAACCAGGAGAACTGCCAGGAGAATGATGGAAAAGCACCTCTGGGAGCTAATAATTTTCAGTCTCACCCAGAATCTTTTCAGGGCTGCTTTTAATGCTTTACTGCACAAAAAGATGGGAGCTGAGAGCTGGCCAATGCAGAGGGAAGGTCATCCCCAAGGCTGACAGTGCCAAGATAAGAATCTTGAACAGAAAAATCAGTGTGATAGATTATTCAAGTTTTCTTCTGGGAGGAAAGGCATCCTCTCAACTAACCTTTAAACTCCTCTGCATAAACCATCGACACAGAATGAGGGAACTGCCTCCAGCACTTTCCAAGCTCAATAATTACCTTTTAACTTAGGCAAAGCTAAGTGACCAGTTATCTCCTGAGACAGAGTAAAGTACACATGTTCTCCAGGTTATTTGTTTGTGAGTGTCCATGTAACAGAAAAATACAGTCCCTTCTGTGCTGAGGTATTTTAGAGGTGCATACAGCACACAGGTCGTGATGAAGATGGCAAGAGCTGTAATTCTTCTGCAGCTCTGGAAAGGCAAGGTAACCAGCCCACTGCAAAGGCCAAAGTATTTCCTTAGAGAATGCAAAGCTACATGGCTCAGTAGACCACCACAAAGATGGAAAGCTCCATAAACACCTCAACTCTGAAATGCCTCTCACTGTAACAGGGGGTGGACTCAGACTCAAGGTTCCCATGGCCCTCATCTCCTTGGCAGCCCCAGCAGGCACTTTTTCCTCAGGGTCCTTCTCTAGAAAGGACTTAGCAGGAGAGCTACACCTGGACAAATGCCTGTCCAGTGTAAAGTCAGCTTTGCTGCTTCTGCAAACCAGGTGCTTTTGGAAAACTCAGATCCTTTTTTGAAAAATGTTTTGCTCTGTTGTGCAATGAGAAGGACCTATCAGGCTGCATCTGTTGACCAGGCCTACATATGGAAGCATTTTCTGTGTTTTGCCAAAATGTCAGATGCCATTTAAGAGCTCAGCAGCCTGAAGGCAAGTATGAGAATAGTCTCTGAATGGCCAAGAAAACATTCTGAAGTGACTTTTTTTTCACTCAAGCTAAGACAGACATAAGTAGCCCAAAGCCCCAGTTAGACCTTGTGGTTTTGCAGCTATCTAAACACCAGACAAGGAAGAGCATTGTCGCTCTCTACATAAGCATTTCAGAACTCAAAACTGTAAGTTTTGCTTTGGCTACAAAACATATCTAAGCACAGTAGCCCTGTGAAAAGCAGGCAAAGCAGACCCCAGACAGTAAATTTAATGCTATGTGAAATACCTGGCTGATTAATTGTTTGGAATCAAAGCTGGTTAGCCAGATCGTTAGTATCTGACACACAGAAAAACAGATAAGGACAACAAACTGTTTTGTGAAATACAGAAATCAGCCTGAGATATCTTCCTCTGCAAGCTGTCAAGTATAAACTTGCTGTGCCAGAAAAAAATTAGTTTCCTTGTAAATCAGAACCATATATGAAAGGCACCTGATGGAAGGTATCTGCATACGCTGGAAACACCCAGCCTCACGGTTGTACATTGGCCTTTAATGCATTCCTGTGAGGTTTACATAGGTAGATGACAAAATGAGGAATGTTCCCTCTTCCCTTGCCTGTAGGTTTCAGTGTGGATGGGGAAAATCCTTAGTTTTGTACAGCAATGGAATTGGCTGATTGTTGCTGACCAGCTTTTTAATCATGTTGTTCAAGGTCTTTTAACACTACACAGAAAGTCTTGTTAGGAGGACATGCGCAGCTTACAAGTATAAAACAGTATTTGGTAACAACACAAAATATTGTTAGTACTTCATGTGCAGTTCAGATGACCATCATGCTTGCCAGCCCTACAGGACACCTCAGGAGTCATTGGTGGCCAGGAATGCATCAGTCAGATGGGCTGATAGCTAGCCTCTGATGATCCCTGGGACACAACCGCTGTGTTTCTGGGTTGCTTTCATTTTACAGGTGAGTGGACACAGATAGCTCTGATGACTCTATCAATTACCAGCTCTGAGGTTATTCTTTACTTTAGAATTTTATTTTTCAAGATGGTGTTTGAATCCTTCAGCATCTAAAAAACTTGTCTCAACTAGCCCAGTCCTTTTCTTATTTTTCTGCAGATTTTCTTACAAGTGCTTCAACCACAGCAACCAAGGGAACAATAGGGGGTGCAGAAGGACCAGGCCTCTGGAGGTGGGTTGTAGTTTGCATAGAGAGAGGAGTACATTTGCTGGAGCAGCAGAGAGGAGAAAGAGAAATATATGATCAGTATAACAATATAAAATCACGTCAGATATTTGTGTGGCATCTCATAGCAGCAGAAGCAGTGCAGTCAGATCTAAAGGGACTCAAGAGGAGGTAGTGTGGTAGACAGTTTTGTGTGGATCACTATGGCAAAGACCTGTTTCATGTCTGAAGTTTACCTTTCCTGGAGACAGGAGCCTGGTTGCAGAGCCTAACTCTCACCACAGTGCCAAAACAATCAGGAATCCTCCAGGTCAATGATGTCTCCCTGTCGTGGTTTGACACAGAAGTGAATTTTCTCAGGAAGTTTGGGTCAAACCAGTCAGTGGTCAGGTTTGGATATTGGCACTTGGAGTGACCACTGAGGGCATGGACACACCTCTGAGAACACAGGGGGTTAAAAGCAAGAACTCCCAGGCGAATTCTGTCTTTGGTTCTGGTGCAGAGCTCCCCTGCCCAGCCACGGGCTGGGTGGGGAAGGGGAAGCCATGTGGCCTGGTAGAGGTGGGCCAGGGGCTGAAGGACTGGAACCAGGCGGGCCCCCTGCGGACGGAAGGGTGGAGAGAAACGGAGATGCCTTTGTTCCCACCCCCAGAGGGAAAGAGACAGAGAGCCTGACTGCACCTGGAATTTGCTGGCAGAGGAGAAGGAGAAGGTGGGGGGGAAAGTCCCCAGCTGTGGGAGTTGGAGTCCTGGGCAGAGATTTCAGCCATCCGAGGAGTCCGAGACTTTTAACACTTTACTGGGAAATGAAAGTTTGCAAAATGTTACTCCTCCTCGATTTGAAAGAGAAGAGAGACACTCTGGGACCTGAGATGTTAGAAGAAGAAATTTTTAGGTGGGAGGAGATGATGGAGTAGCTTTTGGCTGGACTTTTCTTGTTGGCCATAGACTGAACCAATTCCTCCTGCAATAGAGACTGTATTTTTAGGGGGATGCAATGGTGAGCGAAGAGACCTGCTTCAGCGACTCCTACACAGGAATGGAGTGAACAGAGAAGAGTTGAGGAGGGTGTGGTGTCTTCAGGAAGAAGAGGGTGTGGTGATGCCCTCTGTCTTCAGGAAGAAGATGATCTCTGTTCTTGAGACCCTCGGCCCCAGGGGAGGAGGAAATGGGGGGGATTGTCCCAATAAAAGGAGAAACTGTTGGACCCTCGGCCCAAGGGGAGGAAGAAAATGGGGAGGACTGTGGTCCCAAAATGAGAAACTGAACTGTTTTTCTTTAGGTCCTTGGCAAAGCATCCTTAAAGTAGCCCTATGAGCAGTCTGTCCATGCACGGTGGTGAGAGCACTGTGACATGGAAAGGAGAGTGTCACCATGGCAGATTTTCTCCGGGCAGTGCCATGTGTGACATGGAAACACAAGAGGTGGCAATTGTGTTTCCTGGGGGTCTATGATGCAAGAGAGACTCCTCTCTCCCTTGAGGGACTGAGTATTGATTATCTGAAGGGTCATGCCTTGATTGAGGGTCCAAGTTGGATCTCATTGTGGTTTATTGGAGTTTGGGTGGGTGGAAGAGGAGTGTTTTGGAGGGCTTTCATTCTGGATTTAGTGTATGTCTTTTATCATAGTAGTAGGTTAATAAAATTCTTTTATTTCTAAGCTTGGGCCTGCTCTGCTCTGTTCCTGATCACATCTCACAGCACTTATTGGGGAAGGTGCATTTTCATGGGGCTGCTGGCATTGCGCCAGCATCAAAACATGATACTCCCTTTCTAGGTTGTGGTATTTCTGGAGCTCCAACAATCCAAATGTAAGAAGAGGAGATCATGCTACAGACAAGGTTCAGGAAGGGAGGAGAGGAGGAAAGGCAGAATGAATGTAGCTTGAGGTGAGCAGACCTCAAGCAGACCTCATTATTTGTGAATAAGGGAGTTTAGGTTTTTCTACCTTATTAGAGAGTAAGTACTGCAATAAGGACATGACCAGAGAGGGCATACAAGTCTGGGAAACTCTTTCTATGGTTAAATGCCTACCAAGCAGCTTGCAATTGCAATGTCTACCACCTGAAACACTGCAGACAACCATGTAAGCTTCCTAGGGCATAGACACACACAGGGACAGTGTGTGCATGCAGTGAGCCAGTCCCCCTGAGCAGCACAGCCTCAGCTCCTGGGAAGTGCAGGGCGTGGCTATGGTGGTGTTTGCGTACCTGTGTATCTGCACCACAGTGACTCTACAGCCCTGCTTCTCCATCCCCAGGGTGCAGGGTCCTGCACCTGTAGAGTAACTGCAGAAAACTGGACACCTTGTGACTCCCCAAAAAACTTGGGCACCAACTATGTTGTGAGAGCATCTTTGGTTCTGTTATAAGAGATTCTTCCCCATGGTCTCTGCATGCAGGAATGAACCTGCAGACTCCTGCTCTATGCAGGCGTTGTGTGAGCTCCCTCTCACACAGCATTTGTGTCCTTTTAGCCAAGTGATAGCTTCTGTCCAAGGCCAGCCCTTTCTTTCCTTTAGCCAGACCTAAGTTACATAGCAATAGCACTTGAAAAGGACAGCACTTCCAGCATTATTTCACCATTGCTTTGCAGTGGCAGCAAATACAACATAAAATCTCTCCAACTATGATACACAGTGTGCTAGTGGAGAGCATCTTGTTTTGAGCAAGTAGCTAGAAGGTAAAACTTGGTAAGGAGTTCATCCCCAGAAAAATAAGAGAAATCATCTATTACTTTCCTTTCTATTGTTGATCAGTTATGATAAACAGGGAGTCTGTAGTTTAAAGGATAAGAAGAAGAGCCACTATTGTCTGGGCCAAATAGTGGTGCTCCAGTGAGCTCACAATCTACTCCATGGAGTTTGGTTTATGTACCCCAAAAGTCTGGATTCTCTAAAAGACACAGAAACTCTTCCATCTCTCATCAAACTGTTTCACTCCTTTTTCTCCTGTCTTTTCTTTCCTCCCCTCTTTTGTTCAAAGGATGAGAAGAATCAGGTGTTGATCACCAATGCTTGGCTGCAGATGGTGAGTAACCTCTGTCAGTAAAGAAACTCTAATTGAAAACTACTGAATGTGATTTCTTAGCAGAAAAGCAAGACTTCTATTTTATAGCTCATGTATAATGCAATACAAGAAGGCATTTTGAGTCCTTTAAAATTTCCCTAGTGCTCCTTTTAGAATTGAAAATTAAATTCAGGAGACTACACTAATCCTTTGGACAGACCTGTTGACCTTTTGATCGTGTTTTGCCAGTGGATGTAGTGGTCTTGTAACAAAGAGTCCAGAGTTAGGGACTAAGCTAAGAAGAGTCATAGCTAAGAAGAGAATCTTCAAGGGGCTCAAGGCCCTTTCCATAACCAGTGATGGGGACTTATGAACAAGCCAAACACCCAGTAAGACAGGCACCTGCACTTGACACTTCTGGGAAAATCCCATCTCTGCCTGAAATGGGGAGCCAGGGCATCTGTCCCTGAACACAGATGTGGTCACTAGACCACACGCAGACTACTCATAGGGGGTGGTGGGTAGTCCAGGGACCACAGAGGGCCTGATGCTGCTTTGCTGCTGGCAGCACCCAGGCAGCTTTCTGGAATATTGCCTTCCCTCATGCTTTACAAACCTCTTACATAAACATTCCTCCTCCCTCTTCTGCAACCTGCTCCAGCTGAGGATTCACCTGCATGCTCACACAGAATGAGCAAAACTGACCTTCACTAGGGGAAGGGACCTCCTTTGCAGGACGGAATTTCCTATCAGGTCTGCCTGGCTGCCTATGGTGAGGGATACAGTGTTTTTTTTATGCTGCACAAACAGATCTCCTTAAGGGCTTGTGGTCAGGAAAGAAGCAGTTCTTGAAGGAAAAACCAGTGGGAGACTTGAATGATTAAACTAATTCCACTTTGATTTTCACAGCCAAACACTATCTTATATTAATATGTTCAGCTGAGCAGGCTGTTTCTTCCTCAGCTACCTGCTGGGATTTGCAGCAGAAATGAGCATTTTTATATTGCAAAAACTAACCCAGACCTAACCTGTATGACTACAGGATTGTTAGGTCAGAGCCTGTGGGTGTCCTGTGCCTTGCAGAGATGTTCCACAGGTTCAGATGTTCCACAGAGATGTTCCAGTGATTAAGGTTTCCCTTGCAAGCCTCCCATTGAGCTTCATTGAAAGTCAGAAGGTTCTTTCCAAAAGCTGTTCCTGCACCTTTCTCGAATTAACTGTGTTGAGGTGGAGAAGATGGGATCAGAAACAGCCCCTTGGTGTATGAAGTTCATTTGCCTACCTCTCATGGCAAGGTGGTTAGTAAAAGAGTCACCCAACCTTTGTAATAGATTAAATTATTTCCACCCAATGGAGAGTCTCAGACCATGGTCCACCTACCACTAACTACCTCAAAAACCAATTCACTTCAGAACCAGCAGAGCTCATGGAGGTGCCTACTGCCAGTAGTTCTGCCAGCCCACCAGGAAAGGTTTGGGATGCCTGACTTCTGGCCACAAGATGAAGAGCTAAACACTGTCCTCAGTAGTCACATTGTTATTTTCTCTATATATGCCAGCCTTTCTTAATAATTAAAACTGAGAATTTAACTATTATCATACTGTGGCAATTGCTATTGGCAAAATCTATTCTGTTCCATAATATTCCAAAGAATTTAGAGGACTTTTAAAAGCTCATATAATCTGATGTATGTGTTTGTTAACAGTCCTGGGTTGATGTTTACTTGTCTTGGGATCAATATGAATACCCAGGAGTGCAGAACTTGCGATTTCCTGCCGACCAGATTTGGGTACCAGACATTCTTCTGTATAACAGGTAAGCAAGATGTAAAATGGCTGGTAGGAAAATAGAAATATGTGCTGAAAATCAGCCATGATTCACTGATACTATGCGCCTTTTGCTCTCTATGGATTTGGTCTTACTCTTAAGAGTAACGAAAACAAGCAAGCATCAGATAACAGATTTTTCTAATAGCCAGTCTATTCTTACTTGCTGTAGTTCCCTGTAGTTCCGCGGATGTCTTCTTTGGCTTTTTCTCAGTGAACACAGAGAGAAAACTATTACAGTCTCTTCAAAATTACCATATCTGCAGGAGAACTACTGTCCTATATATGTCATAGTGTTTCTGATTGAAGTAAACAAATGGATTTTCATCTCACTTTTGTTTTCACATATTTTCTAAAACTCTCTGTCATTCTTCTTCTACTCTTAACATTCTCTAATCTGTTTTTCCCTCTACAGAGATGAATCTAGCTCTCTAGACAGCATTGCTGCAGTGTTGAATGAAGTGGAAACTTTCTAGACATCTGTTTCCTTAATGCTTTCCAGGAGAAGGGGATTTGGGGTTTTCTCTAATATCTTAATTCTGGACTTATTTTTTGATCTAATGCAAACCCCAGATGTTATCATTCAGCTCTGCTGTCTTACTAGATTTTCCCTGTTATGTTTTTCTCTGACAGTTTTCAGGGTAATACTTTCTAATTACCTAGATTAAATTTCATTTTGTTAGTTTCCAGAGTTCACCACGATCTATATTCCATTCTAAACCCTCGCTACAAGATATCCAAAGGAGGCCTGGAGAGACCTAGATTGTTTAAGCGTTCTTCTTTACTTCAGCTTTGCTTCTTACTGTCTCTTTATTCCTTTTCTATCTCTAAAAATGAGGCATACAGCTTGGTCCATATTACTATAATTTATAAGAAAATGCTGAAATTCAGATAGATACCAGCCTCCTCTTAGTAAGAAAATTAGATTGATTTGATGCAGTTGGCCCTTCACAAATCTTTGCCAGATGTTTCACCCCATTTTCTTTGAAGTTAGGCTGATATGTCTATAATTTCACCTTTAAAAGAAGTCAGAATTCTCTTTGATCTCCCCTAATTCACCATGCCCTTCCCTCTTCTCCACAAGCTCTCACAGATAATTGTTAATGCTTTGGAGGGTATTTCAACCCATCCTTTCAGTTCTCAAGAGTAAATTTCATCAGCTCTGCTGAGTAGAATCTGTCTTATCTACATTTCCTTAACCTTTTCATCCCCTGTTCTGCCGTGGACTCCTGACACTGTGAGAATGAGTTGCAAAGAGTGAGGCACGCAGGGTGCAGGATACTGCAGCTCTCTGCACCCTGTTGTTTTTTTCCCTTCCTTTCCTCTTGTCCTCGTCCCTTTCTACTTATAAAACCCCTTTTTGTTGGCTTTTATGTCTTTGATAATTATCATTCTTTCTGGACTTAGGCTTTTCCATGTCATCCCCTTTGTTTTGTGTTGGGGACAATACTGAGGACTGAGGACTCAAGACATGGATAAAGAGCAGATCAGAAGAGTAATGGAGGCTCTGAATTTTTAAAATCTGGTTAAAAGACAGGGTATGTAGGATGGTGTAGTCATGCGATATAGACCTACACATAGCCACTACAGGAAAGGCTCTATAAACCAGGGGATCCCTCTGTGGTTAATCTCTTCCTAAGAGACCCTCTGGAACAAGCTCCCAGACCTGCTTCTTTGAAGAACCGTGTCCTTGTCTGGCTCATTACCCCTTTAATTTTCTCAGAATTGTTGTAATAGTAAAGAAATTCTCTTTTCTTGGTCCCTTTTGCTCTTGGAGTTTCAATGAATCTCCTCCTACAAGCCCCTAAAATAGCTTCTCTCCAGTGGTTTCTTCCAATGCTAGAAGCAAACTCTTGTCCTCTCTGCATCTCAGGAGACTGCAGAATTGTTATATCAGACCACCATTGCAGTTACAATTTATCTGTTAGAACAGGTATCTGGGAAAGGTAACAGATAACCTGATTTATGTGGTGAGTTGCCTCATTTTGACAGGTCCCCTAGAAAAACCTCGTTGTCCCAACTGTCCAGTTTTTGGATACAGCTAATGTGACACTTTTGCGTCTTTTCCTCCTGCCTTTTTTCTGAGACATGCAACACTCTGCCTCTCACCTCTTTGAGAATATTGCTGCATGCAAGCAGCCTGCCCAGGTGTAGGCTGACAGCAACTAGGAGGAACTGAAATATTTATCAAGAGTAGATACTTCACCCAGATGTAGGAAATTAATTCAGCCAAAAGGTTATTTCTATGTTGACAGTTAAATCTTTACTCACACATCAGCTTGCTTTTTCTTTATTTTGCTCTGTTTTTTTTTTTTTTTTTTTTTTTTTTTTTTTTTTTTTTTATACTGTGTTACAGTGCAGATGAAAGATTTGATGCAACATTTCACACAAATGTGCTGGTGAACTACTCTGGATCCTGCCAATATATTCCTCCAGGTAGGGCACAGAGAGTCTTTGTTTACTTTTAATCAAGTAATTTCAAGCAGGTTTCCTTCATGAATGAAACCAAGGTGTTTAAAAGCCATCTGTGGAAATTTTGCAACCAGTCTAATAGTGGGACAGACCCACTAAGAAAATTTAAGTCCATTATCAGCAGCCTTTATGAAGTAGTAAAATGTTCTCCTGAGCAGTTTGTTCAGAACATCCAGAGTCCCACCTAAGGTGTTGTGCAACATGTCATCATGTTTCATGTGCAGTCCAGCTGGGTCTCTGTTGTGTGGAGAGGTGTGTGAGCAGAGGTGACCCCAAGAGCAGCACTCGCTCAGCATTGAAGCCTTCTTGTCAGGCTGAGGCTAAAAATCCAGGTGAAAGACAAACCGGGATTGGTTTCACCCAGTTGGGCCCTAGGCTCAGTCTCTTTTAATCTGTGCTGCTGATTCCATGTCTGCATGGTCCAGTATCCAAGGACTGACCAGCGAACACAGAGGCTATCCCACAGTTGCTCACTGTGGTGGACAAAAAATTCCTAGACTTCGTGTCATAGCATAGCACTGTTCCCAAGCAGGTCCACAGGGCCCAGTGGGGATCAGCAATGACTTCCGTGATGGCTGCTCCCTTGTTGCTCCCTACCCATTAGACCCCATAAAGCATCCCAGACCATGAACTAGGCACATCCAGAGTTAAATTCAAGGCTCAGTTACCACACAGATGATAAAGGCCAGCAGTGAGCAAGGTTTAGGTCTACAATGTGTTTTCAAAGGACTGTGGGTCTGAGGCATGGCCTGTCCAGGAACTCCTTTTAAAGAGCTGGTCACAGCACATTAAATCCCTGGGGCATACTCTTTGTCCCTGTCAGACCAAGCAACACTGCCTATAATCTGCCAGGGCCAGCTGACACTGGGAAACAGGCTGGGCTGCTCCTGGATGGCCACAGTGTCCCAGGCAACCTTCCTCAAAGATGCAGTGAGAGAGATCTTCACTAGTGGAGGAAGGGACGTTGTTCCGCTCATGGGAGCATCTTCCACCTGCAGTACTTGTTTGGTTACCCCATGACTATATCAGATAGAATTTTTGAAGAGGAAATTTGCTCACAATCAGAGACTGATAAGGGTAAGATGAAATGCACCCTGCACATGCTTGATTGTGACTGATTTTTATCTACAGGCATTTTGAAGAGCACATGTTACATTGATGTCCGCTGGTTCCCCTTTGATGTGCAGAAGTGTGATTTGAAGTTTGGCTCCTGGACTCACAGTGGCTGGTTGATTGACCTGCAGATGCTTGAGGCTGATATTTCCAACTACATCTCAAATGGAGAATGGGATTTAGTGGGTAAATTTGCCAATCTACAAATTTTCAATGGTTTAATTTTCAAAGGCAAACTTCAAATATATAGAAATAATCAATCAATTGGACATGGAATACAGATATTAAAAATATAGATCTAAGAAGAAGTAAAAAAATAGGAAAAAAAATCACATATCAGAGACAGTCTTTCAGCAACGTTCATTGAACTGTGTCTGAAAACACTGTTTCTGAAGCAAATGCCTGCCACTGACTACATAAATGAACTACTACATAAACTACTAGTCCTGACACATCTGAGCAGTTTGTCAGTACTAAACTTGGATGTGTCTCATGTAGGTGCATGGAACACTACTATCACATTTACTCTAATACATCAGCAAAATCGATTGGTGTAAAAGGTATTTCAGCAACACTTTTACATAAATGGATCTTCCTCACCCAGAAAGGCATGAAAGTGTTTACCAGTTCATAAAATGCACAGATTAGTATGTCTCTCTTCTATGCTTTGGAAGATGCCTGTATTTTCAAAAGAACTTATGTCCAGAACTAGTTATTCAGAGAACTTTCTAGTAAGTTATTTTGAACTCATTTATGTAGCTGTAAGTCACAAGCAATGTTACAGAAATTGATGGAACTTAGACAACTGCAAGGAGGGGTTACAAAAAATACATTTTATCTTCTGGTCTGGATATACAGACAAGGAAATCAGAATTGGGCCCAGCTGCATGCAGTATTTTTACCATTCAGGGCATCTGAGAAATTATATTCAGTTTTATAAGAAGCCAGAAGACTCCATAGTGAAGTCCTTCTAAAGTCCAGCTATTTCAGAGCAATGCTCCCTCCCAGTCCTCCTTTACAGTGGGTATTTTTGTCCAATAACTTTGCATATCTGATTAAGAGTTTGTGGTTTATCTGCCTTCAACCCTGACCGGGGAGAACAATACAGGGACTTATTTAACTCATGCAGCAAAAGCATTAAATAGCACCTCAGGCAAGCCATGGCTATACCCTTTAAAAAAACTTTGCTGAGCCTCTGCCAAAATGCATACATTGTCATATCATCTATCATGTCCACAGAAACAAAAGAGAAGTGAGGAATTTTGGCATGAAAGGTACAAGGTACTGACTTCTTCCATCTCTCCTGACATTTCCAGTGCTCTTGCAGTCCCATCATGCAGCATGTCAGGCAATCTGCTGCAGTGGGATCACCATGGGCAACCCTGCAGTACATCTGTATTGGACAGCTATGTCTCTAAACTTCAGATATGACAGACTTTGAGCTTAACTTGGCAACCTTTTTGAAAAGTAAGCCTGTCTGTTTTTTCTGACAAAAAAAAAAAGAGCAAATATGTATAGAGGATCACAGAAAAGTAAGAAGCAGTGGTACTTGTCAAGCAGAAAATCTGCTACATGTGCTAGGGAATATCACATCAACAGTATGTTGCCATTCACAGAATGTAGAAAGGCAGAATGCACATTGCTGAGGTTATGATGCCCAGGACTGTTTTGTTCTGGCTCAGATGAGCTTTATTAGCTAAGCTAGGTTTGAATTACTCAGAAGGCATGAAAGTTAACCCTAGAAAACACAGAAGGTGAACCAAAAATAGCAGAGATGACACACATTTGCTCATAAACTTAGTCCAGTCCAGGGAGGTAACTGGGAATCCTGCACCTCTCCCCACTGCTCTGATCACCCTCTCTGTAGGTGTCCCAGGGAAGAGGAATGAGATGTACTATGAATGCTGCAAAGAACCATACCCAGATGTGACGTACACCATCACCATGCGTCGCCGCACCCTCTATTATGGCTTGAACTTACTCATTCCCTGTGTTCTCATATCTGGCTTAGCACTGCTTGTATTCCTTTTGCCAGCTGATTCAGGGGAGAAGATTTCTTTAGGTAAGTGCTAAAATATTCATTTGTTTTATAAGCATCCTATAAAGTAGAAAAATAAATACCTCATGGCACTATGGTGCTTGATGAAGAAAGATTTCAGTAGAAGAGCAATAGAAGTACTTTTTTGTTTACAGGAACAAGGATAACAGCTTTGTGTATGGCACTTACACATCCTCTGCTACACATATAATATCTTGTGGACTGAGAGGAAGCTGAACTTGTTGCTGGCACAGGTGGTAGTGATAATATTCTGTAATGCCTGTTGTTATGTACTTTAGTACATCTCAATGCATTTCACAGCTCATTGACTCTCTTTTTCAGATGGAACATATTAGGAAGCAAAGGGTGAAGGGCTGTGAAGGGCTGCCAAGCAGCAGCTTGGCACTAGATTTTCATCTTCAAAATTAGCTCCCAAAACACCTAGCCACATGTCCCCTGTGAACACAGCCATGGAAGGGCTAAATGAGATATACTGTTCGTTGTGTGTGTTGATAAAAATGGGAAGGGTCTCCTTCCAAGAGGAGATAGGGAAGAGCTGTAATTACACAAGATTAGGCCAGATGAGATTTTAAGAGTTAATTGTGCATGATTCTGTCTGAGGACAGAGACTTCTAATCATATGAAGTGTCCTCGGTGGGACTTTTTTTGGTTTAAAAAAAAGGTATCTGAGCAGCCTGCCTTACAAGAAGGAAAACACAGGCTATTGGGGGTACAATTGCTGTCTATGAAATATAGGATGGGGATACAGAAAAGAGTTATTTGAGCTGAAGTACAATGCTGACATAAAAATAGGAGCTAATGTTCATGCATTGACCTTTTGATTTCTCAGTGTCAGGATGGTTAGGTTTAGCAAAAGCCTTTCCAGATAGAATAAAGAGCTTATTTTAAAACAGACTGCATGTCTTTGAGGGATGTTATATAATATGTGATAGCAAAACTTAGGCTGCTGTCTGTGCAAGTCTCTCCTAGCCCTTAACAACCATTTGGGCTTTGTGCAATGTTTTGGGAAAACACTGTAGTTCACCAGTTTTGCAAGCTTCATTTCATTCAGCAAAAAAGATTTCTCCATTACTTTGAGAGAAGCAAGAGTTTGTGTGCATTGGAGAAAAGTGAAAAGAGAGCAGATAGAGTCGCTTCTAAAAACACTCACACTTTGTGGAAGTTCTAATCTTCACTGACAGACATGAAGTCATGGGTTTGGCTTAGCTATATATCAGGACAGTGCTATATTTAACAACAAAGACATCAGAGGAGCAGCTGCAGAGTTCATTTTCCTCATTCTTCCCAAATATGTTCACTCCCTCCAGGTATCACTGTCCTTCTTTCCCTGACTGTATTCATGCTGCTTGTGGCTGAGATCATGCCTGCAACCTCTGACTCTGTCCCACTAATAGGTAAGTTGATTTTCACTGCTTTGTGCACTGTGTATGACGCCTCTCAAGAACTGTTCAAAATCAATTTGAGGATGACTCTCTTTGTTACTCCAGTTTTACATTCAGCAATGTCAGGAATGTCAGCCTGGACTTCACCATGTGCATGTATGAAAAGGACCTACACGATGTTACAAAAAGGTACAGAAAATATTAGATAAGCAGGTAACTGCAAGGATTTAGAGGACACAGAATCAACACTGCAGAAAATTAATTTTTCTTTTTCTGTATCACACCACCTCCCTGCTATGACAACACAAATCCTTCCTGCCTTCCCTCTGAATCTGAAGAGCAAGTCAGGATACAGCAGTCAGAATTCAAGTATATCATTGGAACACTTTTAATATGTACTGAAAACTATGGAACAGATCATCATCTTGGGATTGTGGGCCAGACAGACATTGTTACAGCTTCTGTTTTTATAGGACCACCCCTTTACCTTGGTCTCATGGGGCCTGATTGCAGGGCAGAGAAAATAAACCTGTCCTATTTTACAAAGTAAGAAAGAATGAACACTACCTGAAAGACCTGTGAGTACAAATCATGACTAAAGTACACGTTCTAGACAGTAGATATGAACAAAATAGTCAACAATATATTTAGGTGCTGAGGGAAGATGCACCCCACAATTGTATAATGAAAGCCTCAAAAAAATTATATAATGGTTAGGACAAAAAAAACCCATTTACTCAGACAGCTTCATTATCTTTCTTCAAGGCTTTAAGACTAGACCTGACTCTGAGGAAGGATAAGCATGCAACAGTAAGGACAATGGCAGCCATAGGCAAGAGTTTCTGAAAGCCTCCAAAAACTTACACATCTTAGTGAAAGTCAACAGGACTCTTGGCTTTGAGTCATACGGGAACTTCCAAAAAAACTAATAAAATCTCTTTCTGAGCATATACCTGGGACACAATGGAGACAGAAACAGTTCTAAGAGAAACTTGTGTGCAGGGAGGAGACACAAGTCATCTTGAACTACTGTTGACATAACTTTGCTGTGTATAATACATAACAAATCCCATTTAGAATTTGTAAAAGTCCACTAGCTTTAATCTGAACAGTTTCTACTAATACAGTCTTCTATCATAGAAGGTAGGCTTTGTACCAAGAAAAGTTATGAATAATTATGTATTTTTCTGGATGTTGTAATTTGATGTTGTAATGACAGACAATTTCTGCTTATCAGAGAATTCCTTAAGTTGCTGTAAATGACATCCACTACTCTCTCATTCTCTGCAAATATTCGAATTTGTTATTGAAGGCAATCATGTTGGTCAGACATGATTTATCCATACGTAACATTGGATGGCTGTTCCCAGTCCCCACTCTCTTCCTCAACTGCCCAGAAATATTCGCTGAGGACTTGCTGCCTGATTTACCCAGGGACAGAGTCAGAATTACAAAGGTCTTGTTCTCTGGATTGTCCTTTTGAGAGGTGGATGCAACATCTGTCTTTCTCCATCTCCTTGGTCTTGCAATGATCCCTTTAGGATTCTCAATTATCCCATGGATTTGGGCAGGTTCAGATCTCATAATCAATCCATGAGTCCTTCCTTACCTATTGCTGGCTGTGTTCCTCATCCTTGAACCATCTCTAAACACAGAGATGTCAGAGACCTTGATGGTGCAAACTGAGGCAAAGTATACACTGTCTTGACCTAATCACTGTTCACTGTCACTAAATCATCCCCTCCTTTCAGCAGCAAGTCTGTGTTTGCCTTGTTTAGCTGTTTGTATAGTGTTTGTGTAGTGATAGAAACTCTTCCTGTTGCCTTTGATTCCCACACCAGCCTCAATTAATGAGTTTTAACATTTCTGACACCAACCATAATGACCAGATAATGCTTCCAAATTTTAATTTTGTAGCCTGTCTCTGCCTGCCACAACCCCATCTCTTCTGCACTGAAGCCCTACCATGAGTTCACAGTTTAGCCACACTCATCTACTGGTGTGCTTACCTATTTCTTCCATTTGGAGGCACTGTGCTTTAAGCCCTTGCAGTTTTCATGTGCTGCTTTATCTTTCAGAGCATTCCCTGGTGGGATCCCAGCTACTAATTCCCCCCAAAAATGACAAGTCAGTTCACCTGAAATCCAAGGTCTATGCTCTGCTGTTCTTAGTCCTCACTCAGTTAATGGTCCTGAGCTTCACTATTTCACAATAACTCCAGCCGAGGTTGCCCCTGATTATCATGTTCCCAAACAGTTTTCATTGCTAGTGAAGCACAATGTGTGCCCCCGCTGGTTATACGTTATATATGTGCTGCCTTTTTAGCAGTCATCAGGGTAGATCAAGCCCCCAGTGGCAATGAGAGTTTGTGAGACAGAGGATTCCCTGAGTTGTTTTAAGAAGTCCCCATGTCCATTGTCTTTGGATGGTCTATTATGCACTTCCACCATAGAATCACTCCTTTTGGCCTCTTCACTGAAGCTGATACACAAACTCTCCAGCAGCTCTCATCCATCCAGACAGAAGCCTCTTACATCCAAGTGGCTCCTTCATACAACTTCTCCTGAGGAGCTTCTGGTAGTGAGAAATGTCCCTCAACATCTCAGTTTTCCAGTAGCATTATTTTTTCACAGCTATGTGCAGAGTTTCAGTTGATCCTGCATATTCCCCAGACTTAATACATTTTCTTACTCTGGAGGTGAGTTCTTCCACCTTGTTTCACCATTCTTGAAGTCTTTCTTGCTCTGACTACCCAATACCATTTTTTTCCACACTTGCCTGCTACTTCTGCATTTACATTTGGGTTGTTATTTCACTTCCACAGTATTTCTAGTTTAAAACCTTGCCCCTGTCTTCTTGCTCCACTCCAAATTTGCAGGGAGACTGCTTATTCATTTGGCTTCTGCACCCAAACAGCCCTTTTTCAGTAAGTGCTCAAAGCTGGTCTGTGCCCTTTTACATTATCTTGAGTTCTGAAAACCTTATCTTTGGTCTAACAAAGTGACATAGCATCTTTTCCTCACAGTGATCTTACAGGTGATCCCTAAAAGGATATTTTAGCTGCTGAATTGAATATGCTGGGTCATGATCACAGTTTTTCAGTGTGATCTCTAGGTCAATTAAAATCCTCAGAATTAATATGAGGAGAAGGAGTACATTTGGAAAGCTCGTTCCCGTTTTGAAGAATCAGCATGGTTAGCAGCAGGTCGCAGGAATAAACAAATCTTATAAAGCATGTGATTTGTGAAGGATGCAGATAATTTGATCTTGAAGTAGAAAGATCCCTTGCTGATCTGCTGAAGGGTCACTGTAACTGGTCTTCATGCATGTGGATGCAGAGATGCTTTGAAAATGTGACTCCACATGCTTTAAAAATCTGCATTGTATTTTTAGGGCCTGAGTTTTAGAAAAAAACATGCATCCATACCTCTCTGGATCTGCATGCACTCTCACAGCCTTTGCTATTTCAAAGCCACTAATGTCTAACATGCTGTACTTTCTTCTCCTTCTGACCTTGGCTTTAACTACTGAACTTTAATAATATGGAAAAATATCACAGCTGCTGTTGGAGTGTCTTTATTGAGGTAGCAAAGGAGAACTGGTCTAGCATGACACCAAGAAAAGTATTAGCTTTTGCAATCTGGAACATATTTACAGAGCAATATACAAATCATAAGTTAGTTCCTCTTAGTTAAGGGGAACCTCAAATTATATTAATAACAAACAAAGCACCTATCAGATTAAATAATCTGAAGGATGAAAGTGGGACAAGACAGTTGCTTTTTTGTACCTTTGCAAAGTGGGTCACCCCTTCCTTGGTACATGCACTTCATTCTCTGTCTTTTTATAAAGCTACCCAAAGCAGAGATTCTCTTACTCCACACATGCAACTTCCCCAGATGAGAGATTCCCATTTCTCAGCAGCCTACCAACTATCATGTTAATATATGTTAAAACAGGTCAACTTCTTTTTCTGTAAAGAGCAAGTGACAAGACTTGGCCTAGGAATCAGTAGCTGGCTGCTCAGTACCTTAGAGCACCAGGACCTTTCATAGAGCTTTCGTATGTTCCAGGTGGACAGACTGGCCACTTGCTCTCACTCAGCTTTCTTGGGGTTTGCATCCACATCAGTAGCTCCTTGCCCAGCTGCATGTCGGTTTCCATCCTTCTCTATCACACCCTCCCTTTTGGGGAAAATATTTATTTTCAAAGCCCAGTTTTCAACAGCACACATTTATGCACGGAAAGGCACCACAATATTTCAAAAGTTGAATCCTGCCCTTCCACAGAGATGCCAATAAAAGGAGAAGGCCGAACCAGGGAACGATGTCTCCGTTTCTGTTTAAAACATTAATCACCCTTAGCACAGCAATAAGCTCAACCATTTAAATCAAAAGAGCTGAAGGCCCATGACATCTACAAACACAACTTTGGCTAGAATCCAGCACATGTCAACTTTATGAACAAAGATCCTTTCTCTACAGGGTACTGGAAGTCCCTCCTGGCACTTAAAACCTCTAGAGTGTAGCTCCTGAAAAACTTTCAGACCATGGCTATACAGCAGCAACTGTGTCCTAAACTTACCCTTCCTACTGTAGCTTAATCATGGCTTGTGAGAAGTGTGTCTTGCACGGTCATGATTTTACTTACTTTCAATTTTTCTCTTTAAAGTTACTTTTACCAAGAGTCCAGGAAACGGGAGTTCATTACTTGAAAGTATGTACAGAAGTGCAGAGAATTCCAGATGTGCTAAACAACTAAATTACTGGTCTGACTGTGCTAATCACTGGGTAAAATCATAAAGCCTGTGTGATACAGCTCAGGTATAAGACGATTGTTTTTTCTCTTTCTAAGAACCTATGTAATTATGCAGATTTGTTTTGCACTATAAATGCCAGTAATTTCTTGTGGATTTTGTGCACCTTCCAGTCCCTATTATCAAACTCATTCAGTGCATTACATAGGAAGATGTAACCATATCCCAGTGTGTTGATTTCCTGGTTCAGCAAATAAATCAAAATTAAACAAATATTGTTATTAACAAGTCCTGTTATTTTAATTAGAGCTTTTGTACAATATCAGTTTCTGCCTTTTGAAATGAAAGGACTAGTAATTCATCTGAAAACTACATTAGAGTTATTTAGCTCTATACTGTAAGGACTATTTTTTTTTTTTAAAGACATTGTGATCCATGTTAGGTGAATGGTTGCAACCAATTATGTTAGAGGTATTTTCAAACCTAAATGATTCTATTATTCTAGGTAAATAATAGTGGACAAGGATGTGGTTTGCCAGATCCAGGCCATTTCTCAGGAAAGGATGAGTTCTTACCTTAGGCAATAGATATATGCCTGAATTCCTTTAAGTCTTCCTATCCCTGATCTGTTTCATAAAACTGTGGTTTCTATCCTAAAGCAACCTTATAATTAAGACTAGGAAATCATGCATTAAGAAGTCACTAAGGAAAAAATTCCACAAAGTCAATACAGATTCCTAACTACCTTTCATTACTTGGCTAGAGCCTCCTTAATATTACACATTTGGTGGTCATGTGGTGCCACATCCAGTGGTGCCAAATAAAGCAGTGACCAGAATCAAATTTATCATGCACTGCTGTGGGAAAGTCTTCAATAATGCCTCAGGATAAGTTGCTAGTTTGAGCTCAGAGACTTAAAGAAATTAATCTCCTAATGAAATACTTAGTTCCTACCAAAAATCTGCTGGTTTTTCAGAAAGACAGATCAATCCACAGCCTACGTTAAGTCAGACATGGCCAAAAGCCATTGCTCTGGAAAATTTAGGCCAAGCCAGTGAGGAACCTAACCAGTACACTGTCCTAACTATTCTTTTCCCCTGCCTGCAATATCACCTCCAGAGAGGCAAAATTTTGGGGCAGCTTTTCTTTGTCTTATTTTGCTAAGCTACTCTGCTTTTTTAAAACTTACAACTTACTTGCTGCTTAGGGCTCCATTATGATGATATTTTCCAGCTGTGTCCTCTCCTTGCTGTTCCTTACCACGCCTACGCCATTTCAGTAAGCACGAGCACTTCGCAGTGTAGTTAAGTACCTTTACAGCAGATGCTTGGGGTGATTTAGTCATACAGCAAATGGGACTGGAAATTACTAGGACAGGGAAGCAATTTGGTGCTTTGTCACCTTCAGGAGTTACAGATTGTTTTTCTCTAGTTGCTCTGACTAGAGAGAAAATTAGATTAATCACTATTACATTTTTTGTCATCTTACAGTATATTCTCAGCTGATGCTATCTCACTTTGCTCTGTCCCTATTTGGGACAGATTTTTGGGACACCCCATTTTTGGAGTGCTTTTCTCCCATATCCTTTCATGGTCCTGCCTTGTACCTTGTCAGAATCAGGCCCCTACTCAATCTCTTTCATGAAACAGAAATTCTCATTCATGGCAGCTCTCACAGTTTCATTCCCCATGATCAGTGATGCTTTTCCCAAAGCCAAGAGTCTTGGATGTTGTTTTTCTTTACAGAAAAATACAATCAAATGAAATAAGAGAACAGTTTAACTTTTCAAACTCCCATTTCTATTCTTCAAAAGCATGTGGAATGAGAAGAGTTTCAAAACACAAGTACCATAATTGTATGTCCACTTATGTATTTATTTGCTGTCTGTGTACAACAGTAAGTCATAAAGAGACTTTCTCCTCTATCTTTTGATTTTTTTGGTCTCTAAGTAACTTTGCCATTGCCATTTGTAGACTGTCGCAGCATCTGCCCAGCATCAGGCCTGGTCCCTACCACAGGAGAAAAGAAGAAGGGTGGTTGTGAGCCCCTCTGCCAATATCTGAGGTTTTCATCAACCTGCACAGGCTTTAGTTCTCACCTGGACCATTTCCAGAAGGAGGAGCAGTGAATATCACATTCTGAGCTCACAAGAAGCACAAAGCATTCGGCCCTGAATGACTGAAATTACTGGACTTAGAGTGGCTCTAACCCACTTATTCATTTCACATGCAAAACCTGATGTTTTCTGAAAAGATAGAATAGAAATAGGAACACCAGTGGGAGGCATCCAACATCCAACTTGATCAGTGTGAATACTTGAGCACAACACTTTCCTCCTTCCCCTAGTATTTCACAGGAACAAGAAGACTGTGGCTGGTCACAGTACAGATACACTGTCTTTCTTGTGATTGACTATGTTAACAAATCTGGTCAGATGATAACTGCCGGCATGATATGATATATGATATGATATAATGATATCACTGTTCCCTGACAAAATCAAGGTGAAACATCCATCTTAGGGATTCTGTTTTGTTTACCCTGTCCCTAATCAGTCCTTGAAGTTAATCCAGTTTCACTTCAGCAGCATGTCTTCCAAAATATCTCTAAAATAATCTTAAGGTGCTTCTCTAACATCAGATAATGACACAAAACATCCAAAAATGGTACTGAATGTTCTTCAAATTATTAATTGCAAATCACTGCTATCATTTTGGTATAGGTGACATCAGAGAATGCCCGCAAAGAGCAAATAGCTGTTCTCACTGACTTTTTAGAAGACCTTCTGACTATCTGTGGTTTTATTAGATCCGTATTTGTTATGACAATGACACCTTATCATCTTCTGATTGTCCTGGGACAGATGATGACAACTCCTAGATGTTAAAACTGCTGTCCAGATACTATGTCACATAATGCCTCTGGCAAAGAAAAGGAAAAAAAAAATCAATTGTACAAGAACAAATACTTTGTACTTCTTGAAGATCAGTCAAGCACCCAAACTAGCTGTTCTGCTCACTCACCTCTGCTGAAGAAAGCATCATACTGGTTTTAAAACCTATGAAGAGCATTTAGAAGTGACCGGTACAGACCTCAGTATCCCTGAGAAATGTTGCTGTGTAAGTCAGGGATATTGAGGGGCTCCAAACACAGGTCTTCTGGTGCATTTTTCTGGCCTGTGGCAGCTACCACAGGCAGAGTGTAAATGAGCTACTTCCTCTCCAGACTGTGTCAGACACCTCCAAGTTCTGCCTCAGAGCCAGTGAATTATCAGCAACCAGATCCCTGGTCTTTCACATACAGCCTGATCTGGGATCGCTGTTCCAGATACTTACCACAGTGAAGGGAATTGTTAAAGATTCCAAGCTAATCTAGTAATTAGGAGTTACAAGTAAGACACAGAGGGATGTTTAGTGGGAGTTGTTAAGCATTTTCTTCCTGCAGTTTAAGTGAAAGGGGCTGAGCTTCTTTGTAAAATCAGATTTGCCTTTACCTCTACAAACAGACACATGGGCGTAGCACTTTGTGAGAGCAACAGCTTCAAAGCACTAAATGAATAAAAAGGAATTAGGATGGTTCCTAAAATACTACCAGAAAGGTCTGGTGGCTAGGCCAAGGCAGTTCCTTGGGAGACCAAAGCTCATTACTTGTCCCCTCCATGCCCCATCTCGCAGGAGAGCATTCTGTTTCTGTGCTCAGCAACATCAGTGGAGACCCAGAAATAGAGTTTGCTAATTCAGGGCAGTGTGGGGCTAGGGTAGAATGAATAAAGATTGAAGTCCAGTGGCTCCAAGGGAACTATTATCCATGAGCATTGTAGCTTGATCCTTTCAGCCTCAAGGCTTCTCTCCTCACAGGGTTGCTGGAGAAGGCCGAGTCATAGTCATAATCAGAGAGGATGCCAGAGGTGATGTCAAATTCCACTGTGGGGAACAGCGAAGAGTTCTTTTAATAATAGGTGGTCGGAAACTAAATTAAGCCAAATGAGGCAAACATTGTATCTGAGAACCATTTATTGGTAACAAAAAGACAAAATAAAGAGGATTTACTCTACTAAAGAGGGCTAGAGAAGACAGATTAAGAGGAAATAAAATGGGAGAGAGGGGGAGAGAGAGAGAGGAGACAGAGGGAAAAAGAGGGTGTTGCCTCCAGAGATCGGGGAGTGCCCTTGATGTCCCGAGGTGGGGCTGCACATGCTGCCTGCCTGTGGACAACTCCTGCAGTGGCTGGACACAAGGTGGGGGAGGATCCAGCAGGAGGTCCAGAAGTCTGGACAGGGTTGCAGTGAAAATTGCAGTGGTGGGCAGGCTCAGTTGGACGCAGGTGGCCCAGGCAGGGACACACAGATTAAGCAGGAAAGGAAGGCAGGACAGATGTGAGGGTGAGCAAGAGCTGGCAAGGGCGAGAGAGCCAAAACATCAGCTGGGGCCAGGGCAAAAGTGTAAGCCTCAAGAAGTCCCCAAAAACACAAAAGACAAAGGACAGAACAGACCCCAAAGAGTCCCCAAGGCTTATGATGCAGTTACTTTTTATGCCTCCAGATCCTGCTGAAGTCTGCCTGCTGACAGGAGACCATTGGCCCAGTCTGATGTCCCAGTGCAGTCCATTGGCAGAGACCTTTTGCTGTCGATTGCAGAGTGTCTCTGGGGTACAGTGTCTTCAGTGTTCCCCTGCTGACTGCCTGTCCCATGTGGGACATGAACTGGTGGCCAGGCAAAGTCTCCCCAGAGACAAGGCTTTCCTCCATCTTCTCCTGGCTGTCTCCTGGACATGGCACATGTGCAATCCCTCCCCCGCGTGCCTCTGACGACCATTGCTGAGGCATAACAAAACTGACTTGGCTTCTCACAGGTGAACAGGGACAGCAGCCCTTGTAGCTGTCACCAAGTGATGGGTTTGACCTTGCTGGTGCAAGGGCAAAAGACTGACAGGAACAGAAATGAGCAGACTGGAAGATTAGGCCAAGCTTTTAAGGAGGTTCATGGAGGACAGCACAGAAATTCTCCTCAACAGTTCTCCTGCTGCAGTATGACTATGTTTTTCTGCTGCCAGAAAAGAGAGCATGTAGGATTAAACCTTAAGAAGAAAAGATCCGAAAATGCCGAGTAAGTAAAGATATAATTTCAGAGCCATATTAATGCTTTTTCTCTTCAAGCCAGGTCTTATAAGCTCTCAGAGATAAGCATTATACCCTTGATAGCTCAGCTACCTCAGGTGGCATAAAAGAAACAGGATGGCTCCTGTGACAGTGTTGGAAACAAAAAGTTTTAATAAAAGGCAAAATAAAAAAGCTCTTTACAGAGAAAAAGTGAGCCAGGGCAAGAGGTTCTTGCTCCTGTGAAAACACTTTATAAAAGCAATTACTTATTTTGTTCTCTTATTTTTCTAGTGAATTGCTTAGGCGGGACTTTTTGGCTCCTGTCCAATTAGCTATCCTTAAGTTTGAGGTGAAGTCCCCAAGGTCCTATGAGGTGTCTTTTAACCAAATTGAGGAGACAAACTTCTAGGCTTTTTTCTTTTTTAAGGAGACAAAGGGTAGCTTGTTTACTGCATCAACAGGGGACACATTCCTACACCATATACTTTTTTTTTTTTTTTTTTTTTTTTTTTTTGCCTTGTGGACATACCCACTGGGTTTTGAGGTCTTTTCTTCCCTTACAGGGGAATGGTCACTGAGTCTAGATCCAGGGTCTTGGCCATCCCTGCCTGGTTCTAGATTGTAAGGACAGTCAGGTTTTCAATCAAGGAGATGCATGGGCATGTGATCTAGCAATTCCTTTGTGATCAATGGCTATTAGTTCTACCTTCTCCTGTTGCACAAAAGGAGGCAACAGCCTTTATCATATCTCCAGCTAGAGATGTGAAAGACCAGCAGCTGTTGCAGTCATTGCTATATTTTTCCTCCACTTTTGCTGTTGTCTCTTCAGGACTGGCAAAATCCAGCCTTAGAGCAGTCCTGGGCATTTCCAGGACTTTGCAACTTTCTCTCTGAATACAGCATCTACACCTACCCAGTGGGCATAGATCTACCTGCCAGATTTCAGATTTCTACCTGCCTCATACTAACACATAGAGCTCAAGTACTGTGCATTATGTCCTCCATCCCTACTTTCCTAGACTTCAGTGTACCTTGAACAGGAACACCCTACTCCTCCCCTCAAAATGCAGATGACAAATCTCCAGCATCTTCCTTGCCTACCACCAGGCAAAACTATAAAATATCATTCTTTATGGGTCCCTGGCTCCCCTCTGGTTCCCAGTCTATTCTGGAGAGATCTGTTTTCTATTTAATAGCTTTTCTATACAGCACTTTCCTGACATCTGTTCCTGGGTTTACAGCATAAAAAAAACCCCGGGAGCATAATTCCTCTGCTAATCATTGGTTAGGATCTTGAGTCAGATATCATCAGGTTGTTTTCAAGTTTAACCAGGTGACTAATTTTCCAAGGATATGTGAAAAATCTTAGCTTAAGCCATTTTAAATGGACCATTTCAGGCCTTTCAAGTCTGGTGGTATCAAAATGCATAGAGTTTAAGGAAGTTGTTTACTGACTCATGGCAGTAATTAAACCAAGGGTATCAACACTACTGTGTTTCTTTTACATGGGGCATGTAACAACTTCCATGAAACCTGATTTGCTCTGCTTCTGCCTGCTTGTTGACTCTCCTCTCTGTGAATAAGTGCAATAGAGACCTTTAAATTCATTTCACCCTTGGGACTGTTCTAATCTAGATAGATATTTCATTTTGTCATGAAAAGCCATACCTCTTGAAGCAATTGCAGCCTTGTTTTCAGGAAGGCCTTAGAATCTCATTATCGTAGATTTTTGCTCCTGAAGCTTTTTGCTGCTGAAGCAGTGGGATTCAGTATTAAGAAACACAGGCAGAACAAAACTTGCTTTGGAGCTTTGATTTAATTTTTTTTTTTCCTTCAAGCTGCAAGAGGCTGCAGTCTGGATCAGTGTGATGTGCTCTCCCACACTGCACCATTATGTCAGCCAAAAGTAATGCTCCCTGGTATTTTGCCACTGAAGCCTTCAAATGTCATTACCCCTGTGGGTAATTCTGCTTTACACTCCAGCACATAAACCTCACTCATGGCATGAGGAAGATGTACAGCAACTTAGGAGACGTGGCTTCAAGCCTCAGTTCTGGCTTTCAAGATATTGGGCTTTTTTTCTGCACAGCAGATTTAAATTTAACATTCAAGGAGGCTGTAGTGTACTTTCATAGGAATTGGAAGAAGTGGTCTTGAGGGCACAGAAGAGTAATGAGAAATATGCCTAACCACCTGGAGCTGTAGCGGGGCAAAGGTGGGGAACTGGTGACACTTTTTGAAGGGATCCAGAGGCATCATGATGAGAACATCTCCCTCCAACACCTCTGCTGGTATCACGGAAGGCCTAGGACTGGGAATGCTAGTCCCTGTGAGTGTTGTCAGCTCAACTTCTCACTGTCCTGGCAGCAGGCACAAAGGTGTTCTTACTGTAAGGCCCTACACTCCTCTTCAGGGGCAAAAACCAAACGGTTTTCACCTTTCAAGTGTTCTAGGCCTTCCCTCACAGGAGAGAAGGGAGCTGAGCAGATACACACCTCAAATGCTCCAGTGCAGCAGACCATAGAAGAGAGTGTTCAGATTTGATGCAGTGCTTCCAAATGTAGATCTCGAGGCATGGCCAAGGAATATTATGTGCTCTTTGTATTTCCCCCACTTAACCAAGTCCTCCTTTTGCTTGCAGCTCAGTATTTCGCTAGCATCATGGTCATCGTTGGTCTGTCTGTGGTGGTAACAGTGCTGGTTCTGCAGTTTCATCATCATGACCCACAAGCAGGAAAGATGCCCAAATGGGTAAGCAGCTTTGGTGATAAACATTCAGGAGGTTACTACTGAAATAAAAGAAAATTATCTAAAAACTACTGTAAACTTGTTATAGGTGAGAGGCAGAAGTTGTTTTCCATTACACTGAAAAGTCAGTTACAAACAGCATAGTTGATGCTTATGTTTGCAATTGAAGGGGAAGAACAAGGGAACTAAATGTGCTTTCCCACTAAAACCAGTTTCTCTTATTCTCCATTTAAAATAGTTTCTCCTATTTGGCCTTTGTTTTCAACCTCATGATGGAGTGGTTGAGTCATTACAAAATTATCGCATTCACCACCTACTCTGCATGTGCAAACCTGTAATTTCATATCCAGCAGACACTAGTACTGACAGAATGTGCTAAACAAACGCTAGTCTCTACTGGGCAGTTTCTCTGCTGCTGTCTGATCTCTTCCCAGTGCATTAGCACGTGGACCCTCTTTTTTCTGCAGCAGCAGACTTTGTCAGCTCAGTGAGATCTGGCACCAATGCCAGCTGGCTTTCAAATGGAATGTTTCCTTTATATTTTCAAGTTAAAAGAAAATTATGTTCTTTCTCCTTCTCTCTTTTTTCTAATAGATTTTAGAATAAGCAAGGTATGCTTTTGTTTACAGAATGAAAAGTGACAAAAACAGAAGCAGATAGTCACAGTCAACTATTTACCACCCTGTTTGTAGGAGTCCAGTTCTACAACATCCTCTGATATCTTGTTTACTACATTTTTCATGCTGCATAATTACCCTGACATTTCCCAATTATTTCCCAAAGTGCTGTATGATTAAAAAACCTCTTACTTTCAAGGTAGCAGAGAATGTGAATTCTGGATGAACCTTCTTGTAGGCAAAACTTGAGGGCACAAATCTGGGAAACATGCTTCAGATGTCTTCATGGACAGAATCTGCAGCAGTATAACAGAACCATTTGATTGCTTTTTGAGGAGCCCAGACACAATGGTCCATGTTAGTCCTCCTCACAGGCCCTGCAAGTCAGCTCTTGCTCTCTACCATTCTCATGTTTCCTTGGCTGAAAACGCAATGTGCGGCAAATTCTCATTCAGAAGAAACCTTGTTCAGTGGCCTGACAGCTGAACTGGCATACATTTCAAAACATGCCATCAGGAAGCAAAAACTGTGGAAAGCATTACTGGGAAGTGCAGATGATAGACTGTAAAAGGTATAGACCAGACAGGTTGACAGGGCTGAGGGATCTCAGGAGGAAAAGAGTGAATGCCAAGTGTGTAGGGAAGAGGCTGACCCCACAAAAGTAGGCACTTTTACCCTACAAGCCATGGCCAAGGCTCAGTTGTTAGAATTCATGTTCATCTCTATTCTTTTTGTTGCTGTTTTGGGTTTTTTTGGTTTATTTTTCAGTTTTGCCTGTCCACCCATGTCAAGTGTTTCTTACAGAAACACCTTGAATGACTTTTGCTCAGTAAAAAAAAAAAAAATTCTGAAGTGAAGCAGTAACTTCAGAAAGAAGAAAATTTTTTGCATTACATTTTTCTGCATTTCCAGTACCAGCTGCTGCCTTTACCATTTAATTACTCCCCACAAAGTTCTCTTCATGTCAGAGCCAGGCCTCAGTTTATTGCAAACTCTAACCCTGATTAATTGGATATTGTTACATGATTGTTCTCACCTCTTGCTTAAATAGATTTGTCTGCTGGAGTCAGTTGCAGGGGGAGGCATTGGACAATTGGGCATGTGTGGGAGCTTCTGCAGACCCAGAAGATTTGAATGGATGCATTTCCTAAACACAGCTGCTTTCTAAACCATTTACTGTAGAGCAGTTTATTTTCCCTGCCTGTCTCACAAGGGGCCTGTCCTTGCACTTTGCAACAAAAGTGGGAGGAGAGTGCTTGTCAGTGTTTATCCTCTCTGTAGGTATTCACTTTCATTATTCCACTGCTTAGAATTGTGCCTTCCTTTGTATTAATCTTTGATGACTTACAAACCAGCTTTTTCCAAGAGAGGAATTTAAATCCAAGGTGTTCAGTCAGGGCATTTGTTGGCTACTCAGTTGAGAAATGACAGCTGCTGGCTGGTGGACACTTTTGATAATGTCTGCTGAGCTAGCATGGAAAAAAACACTAACGAAGACCCAGCTAAGGAGCTGTTTGGGAGTGGATTACATCAGGTATGGACTACAGTTCAACTGACCTTTCTCTGCTGACAGACAAGACTGTTTCATGGGAAAGAGATATGGAGAGACCAAGCACTGAGGGAAGAAGGGGTTTTGTGGGAAAAGGCAAGAGAACTCTTGCTCTTTGTTGTGCCTAAGGCAGGTTTGTTATGTGTCAGGATTCTCTTTTGATATACTTAAGACCTGGACGTGCACAGTTCTGCTCAGGTGCAGATGTCCCTTATCAAGAGAGCTTTAATTTGAGACTCTCTGCTCTGGACTAGGCCAGGCTGGTGGCTGTGATGGAAGCTAGCAGTACGGTTGTATTATAGCTAGGAGAGGCTCACAGAAGGGTTGTTGACCTCTGAAGACAGCTGTACCTGTGTACTTCCTTCATAGAAATCCATATATGACAATGCATATGAGAATATAGATTCATATTATCATACTCAGCTGTTATCCAAAAACCTGTATGTTGCAGCTGTCTCTTGAATTAATTGGTATGACAAGAACAGATTGATGTCTGAGTGTCTGTCTTTTCAAGGAAATAGGGCATTTGAAATCCAAGCTAATTAAAAGCTGTGTTACTGTCTTCTGGGTATTTACTTTTCTATGGGAAATGGGTTTGACTGTAGTTATAAATGTAATTTCCCTAAGGAATAAAAACTCTGTATTGAAGGAAAAAGCAGCATTCCTATATAAAAGTGCTTTTTCACCTCACATCTCCTTTCAGAGTTAAGGCATACACATATTAACATTTTCTAATGAGAAAGTTTGTCTGACTAAGTGTTTTGTAATTTCACAGTCCTAGAGAATTAACTTCTCTCTCCCCTTTGCAACTGACACTGTTGACACATTGCTAGCAATTAAGACTTTTATTTTGTTCCATGTTGTCCCATTTTGTGTCCATGAGCAGTCTGAGTGCATTATAATTAAGTTCAATTAAAGGCAGAATCAGTTTTTTACACTGCAATGCTATGGGTATGGTTTGTGGGGACTATGGGGGAAATAATTAAATATTTAAAGCAAATAATATGAATAATGGAAAACAGTCTTTCAGGACTTTCATAGTTTAAATCTAGCTGGGACCTAAGTACCAGACAGCCACTTGCTCGCATCCTAGCTCCCGTCCCTTGTGATGGTGAGAATAAGAAAAACGCCAGTTTTTCTCAACTTTGTGGGTTGAGAGAAGAACAGTTGTGTAATTGAAACAGAATAAAATATAATAGTATGAATAATATTAATTAAAGTAATGAATAACAATAATAAAAAAAAATAGCAAGGATGAGAGAGAGTGATAAAATGCAAGAGAAATAAGTGATACACAATGCCGTTGCTCACCACCTGCTAACTGATGCACAGCCTGTTTTTGAGAAGCAATTGACAGCCTCCAACCAACTCCCCACGCTTTACATACTTTTGGAAGATCCCTTTGTCTAGTTCAGGTCAGCTGTCCTAGCCATGCTTCCTCATGGCATTGTGTGCACCTACTAACTGGCAGAGCACAGGAAACTGAAAAGTCCTTAATTCTGGGTAAGCACTATTTTTCCAACAACCAAAACATCAGTATTTTATCAACATTATTCTCATACTGAATCTAAAACACCACGCTGTACCAGCTACTAGGAAAAAAATTAACTCTATCCCAGCCAAAACCCCGACAATGATGAAGAACAAAAAATTTGCTAGTGGGAGAGAAGTAAAGTGGCTCACAGAAAATGGTACAGGATTGTGACATAGAAGAGCTTACATTGCAGAATTAAAAAATTGTGTAACTGCTTTTCACTCGTCATTAGTTTTGGCTATTATTATTATTATTATTATTATTATTATTATTATTATTCCTATCTGTGATTACTAAGGCTTCCTCCTTTCTGAAATTATGCTTGTCATTACAGCAGTAACTCCAAGTGCTAGCTGTAATTTCCCCATTCCTGTATCTGTTCTGTGCAAACACAGGAGTCAACTTTTCCTGCATCTAAAACAGCTTTGGAGGCAAAGTGTGGTCCCAAGTCAAACACGACCAAAGTAACAGGAGCAGGATTACACGGGGAATCCTTGTGAGTAAAGGCTCAAAAGGGAAACCAGAGGCCACATCTGTTCCCTCCTTGATGTCAGATTATTCGGCTTGCAGCCAAATTTATTTGGCTTGCAGTCATCAAAGAGGCCTATCTGAATAGAGGGTCCCTCTCAAGCACATTGTAAATGCCCTTTTTGTATGCATAACACCTAGAGGATCTTATAATTACAAGATTTTGCAAATTTAGTTTGCTGGTCTGCACATAAGACCTTACAGAATCCACAGCTTTTTTCCTGCCTTTGGCAGTTAAAATATTACCAATAGGAATTCTAGCCGGCTTAGGCACAGACTCAGACCAAACATCTGAAGGTCAGTTCACTGGGAAAAATTTCTGGAAGCACTCTCAGGAGTTAGTTCACTTTATGATCTTGACAAGAAGCATAAGACTCACAATCTGCTGTGTGCACATTAGAGCGTCTTGTGATGCACCAGCACACAGGGAAATGACAGCAGTTAACAGTGGCACTTAGATTTTGAGCTGCTAAATGTAATTGATTTACTATTTTGAAAAAAATCCTGCTGTATTCCATGGTTGAACTCCTCAAAAGAGTATAAAACAGCTTTCAAAAAAACCACGAAAACCCAACTAAGGTCTTTTATTTAGATGTAAACAATAGCAATGGAGATGGGAAATGTTCTAGAATCTGTTGTATAGGGATTTTTTTCAGCAAAATCTAAACATTGGCCCCAAAAGTATTCAACTGCGTCTCTTTCTTTACAATCTGAGAAATGTTTGAAAACCATACAGTCAATTTTGTGCTATCTGCTCAATTGCAGAGATCTTGGAGTGTTTGATAAAGGTGGGTCTCCAAGGACCATTTTGTAAAGTAAAATTTTGCATCTCTTTTGCTTTAAAAGCTAAGTGGGCATTGAACACCTCTGTGTTCAAGAGAGATCCAAAAAAGGGCTATCCTTGGTAAAAAGTTAGACCCTCAAAGAAACATTTTGAAAGCAGATAGCTGGAGAACACAGAAATCCATCAGTATTTCTAAGAAACTGTGCAGACTGACTATAATAGTCACAAAAACTTTTAAAATGCTGAAGAGTGTCCTGTATTTCTGCCGTGGTAACTCTCTTTCAGGTTCGTGTCATACTGCTGAATTGGTGTGCCTGGTTTTTACGAATGAAAAAACCTGGGGAAAACATAAAGCCCCTCTCTTGCAAGTACAGCTTTTCCAAGCAGCAGCTGAGTGTAAACAGCATGGAGGTGAATGTCCTTCCTGGGCACCAGTCCAGCAACGGCAACACCATCTACGGCTACCACACCATGGAGAGCCCGTGCTGCCCACAGCAGAACGACCTGGGCAGCAAGGGCGGAAAGATGACTTGCCCCTTAGCAGAAGATACTGAGCTTGTGCAAAAGAAAGCTTTAATGGACACTCTTCCAGTGATTATGAAAATCTTGGAGGAAGTCCAGTTCATAGCGATGCGGTTCAGGAAACAAGATGAGGGTGAAGAGATCTGCAGTGAGTGGAAGTTTGCAGCTGCTGTCATAGACAGATTATGTCTGGTTGCATTTACCCTTTTTGCCATCATTTGCACATTTACAATACTCATGTCTGCTCCAAATTTTATAGAAGCTGTTTCAAAGGATTTTGCATAAGGTTTTCAAAGATAAGCATGATAATAAAAAAGTGAATATTGCCAGTATTTTACTAGATAACGTAACTCAAATAGAGAAGTGTACTTATATGTGCTAACATACACAGAAGGGGATTAAAATAATTTCAGGACATAATTATTCCTGATGTTAGCGATTGTAGTTACTGAATAGTAAATATATTGAACTCCATTACTTATTTCATAGACTAGTGCCACATGTAATTATGTCATGATCTGTGATAAGTGATAGACAAGAATTGAATACATTACAATACTATAACATATTTATTACAAGTTAAGACTAGTATCAAAGTATTACTTTGAATTTGTGAACTTTTGGATATTGTTAATTTAAATGACCATTGAAGACCATAATTTTTGCATCATTTTATTGTTTTCAGTATATCTGTGTTTTATAATTACTGTTTGGTGTGGCTGTGACATGCACTTCTCAGATTTGAAAGACGTATCTCCACAGTCTCATGATGCTGTATATTGTATTTATGAAAATAAACTGTCATCATATTACCTCAAGCTAGCACAATGACTGGAATGCTTTCTTGGTAAATTTGTCAGGAATGTATCTTTCCCAGAAAATCACTTGTGGGTTTTTTTTTTTTTTTTAATTTTTATTAGGAAATATTGGTTGTGACATTGGAAAGAAAATTATTTCTCCTTGCTGACAATCATATATGTAATTTACAATCCTTGCTTAACTGTTTCTGTCACCTGGAAAGTCGACTTAATTTAAATATCACTGCTCTCTTGGAAGACAGTTGTCAACCTAATACTGACTAACTCTGTGCAATTAGGGCAGAATCTTGTGGCTCCATAATATCTAGGAAATAGTCCACAGATTTAATTTGGCTCAGATTTTTTCCTATCTAGTCTATACCAACAAAGTAGTATTTTTTTTTAAATTCTATTAGTACAGTTTCCTTTCTATGTGGTCACTATGTGGTCCTTTGTTAAAAGGAGTGCATAAAAAACTAATTTTATTTTGCTCAGCTTTAATGTATCAGTGTTTATTATCAATTTTCTGTCCCTAAATATTCTCTAATATAATGTCTATGTGTTAATAAAACATAATTGAACTATACCACTTCCTGGAATATAGGGGGGAAAAAGCACACTATTCTCAATATCAGCTTTTTTCTACCCAGTACTGTGGGTGTGAATGATGCCTTTGTTGCATGATTTTATTTTCCCTACTGATCACTGTAGAGCTACAAAAGAACATGGTCTGATGTAGACACCTTTTCCCTTTGGAGTTACACCACACTTCTCTGAATGTTCACTAGAAAAAAATAAGAATCTATTTTCATCTCTGGTTGACTTTCAACTTCCTGTTCTTCCAGGGTTAGTGAAACATTTACATTTCCCCTGTCTGCATGATGAGATCCTACCCACCCTCACTGTTGGAGAGAAAGAATATGATCATGATTTTACTCAACGGGAAGTACTTCCTTCTAAAATGGATGGTGAAGCTGGTAGTTCTACAGATTGAAGCAATATGCTACTATTTCTTTAAGGAAAAGATCCCTTAGCTTTTCCACTATGGCCTTTATTAGGTGGTGATCACTGGCTTTAAACAGAGACTTCACTGTTTTGAATGTTAAATCTCTGTAGCAGTAACATTAGATCATCACAACCATGGATTTATTGTACTTCTTGGAGTTGTGTTCAAAAAAGCACCTAAGGAGGTCAACCTAGGAAGGTCCTGATTACAGTGACCTGTTTTATATTTCACATAGTTTTCCTGGTTACTTCAGCTCCAGATGCAGCTCCAAATGGTAACAGTGGTAAAATCCCCTACTGAAAATTCTATCCATATTTCAGAGAGATTTCTTCTTTATAGGAGCACTAGTGCTCTAAGTAACTCCAAGCCTGCAGGAGAAAACTCCCGATACCTGGTTATTCCTCCTGCACATTTTGCTGCTTCTGCTTACAAAATTGTCCTTGCTGAGGTACAGAATATAGTTCAGGAGGGTTTTTCCTAATAGAAAAACCTCAGTGAAGAGCAGAATTATTTGGGGGGTTTGGTTAGTTATACCAGACTCTTCTTTAGGACAGCAGCTGAAATACTAATTTCATTTTTCTGTTCGCTAAAAATCTAAATATTCAATTATTTCTGTAACTTGTGATGAAGGATTCTAAATGAATTTTGGAGCACTTGTTCAAGGACCACTAATATTTTTGCTTAAGAAGCATTTTTGAAGGAGATTTTCAGTGACAGTTAAAAAAAGGTAAAAGCTAATGTTAAAGCACACAGTCGAAATAACTTAGTGTCCTCATGCAAAGCATTGTTCCCTTACATGAAATGAGTTGTTGTATAAGAGTATTTTTAACTCAATGCATAGACATTAGGATCAGAAGGAGGATGGAAACTACCTGAAAGCAATAGTGAAAAATTAGTTTAAATAACTTCTTTTCATATATAAAAGTCGATGCAAATTAAAAAATTCCATTTCTAGGCCATGACTTTGTACTGTTAGATTGCCAGGGCTGGATTGTCTCTTACAGATATGTCCTAAAATTCAAATTGCAATTTACAACTCTTTACACTAGAGTGAAACTACTTGCTGATAACTTTTTCAGATTGCATATGAGGTAGATCCTTTTGCTATCCACTTATCGCTTGGCCTTCTGAAAGGTAATAACACAGTTACACAAAATTTGTAGAACAATCTGTGTAAAATAGCACAGAAAAATGGTTACTGTACATCGAGAACCTTGCAGAATAAAGTGTGAACCAATCTAAGATTTTCCTGAGAATTACAGTACGCTTGGAAAAATTGATACATACTGATTCACAGCTCTTTATGGCATCACCAGTTAGCGTTGTGGTGTATTTAATTCCAAGAGAAGGAAAAAATCCCAAATTGATTGCAAAGGTTAAATGGCATCAAGAAACTAACCCACAATATCCTTCCCAAAATCCAGGCACTTACAGAAATGTTACACAAGGAGTGGTGACCTTACTGTCCCCTGGTTACACAGAACATGATAGTAAAGGTCCTTGTGCACTTTATCTTGCTGAGGAGCACCTTATTTCCCAGAAGGCATGGTAAATTTCTGCTATGAAGCTATTCAGCATAACAAGATGAGAATCTGCCCTGATTTATAATTCAAACATAAACAATAGTTCATATAATCAAACATAATCTTTACTTTTGACTCATTAGTTATCTCAGTATATCCAGATATACACATGAAAGTCTGTGGGTTTTTTTTGGTTTTGGTAGAACATTTTTGTCTTGCAGGTTTTCTGATTTATCTGCCACCATGAGAAATGCAGCTGTGTAACTTCCAACAGTGAATATCAAGTATTTCTATATTACAGTAAGGTTGCATACTTCTTTCATTTGAAATTAACTTTTCAGTATTGATGACAATAAAGAAGTAGGGGATCATGATCTAAACCCATTATTCTGAATTACCAAGTGCCTAGGAAAAGAGAATGCTATAAATCAGAAGAAAGTTAATGAAGAACAGCACTAATCTGGGATTTTAGACAATAAGGATGTCAAATACTGAGAAATCCCCAAATACTGTGAAATCCCTACAGAAATAAATAAAGGCAAAATATGTAGGGTTTGAAGGCTGAAATTCCTTCACATTTGTGAGGTTCCTCTTGGCGGAATTTGGAACAAAAATTTAGAACTCTGTTAAACACTTGGTGAGGTTACATCTGGGTTAAGAGATTGGGCTAAGCAGTGATCCTCTGGCTGAAAGGTTTTTCCAGAATTACATACCCAGTTCAGAATTAGATGCTAAACAAGGGTTTCTAGGTTATTTTCCCCTTGATGACAAAGATACTAAGGGAGAAAGGACATGCAACATAGCAAGTTTCAGCATAGGTAAGAAAGCATGTGCTCAGAATGTTGCCTCATTTTCTTTCTTGATGAACAATCTAGAGCATACGAAGGGCTCCGGACTGGCGAGAGTAGAAGAGCATCTTGGATTTCTGCTTGATACTGCAGCTGTTAAAGCTGAACTCCATCACAACTGCTTCCTGACACCATTTCAGATGGTCTTCAGATCTCCGACTCCTTGTCAGGTCTTTTAATCATACAAATAATTCACACCATCTTTGTCCTCTCCCAGTATGGGAGCAAGAGTGGCTGTGTCTCAAGTGCTTTCTTAACTTCCAATAACAGAGAATTCAATTTCCCTGATAAATTATTGGCATATTTATTACTCCTTGTTAATATCTAGCATATAAATGAATCTAGTCATCTCAGTAACTTTAAAAACCCCCATTTCATATGACAAAGCAAAATATCAGGATTGTTAGCTGATTAAGGATGAATAAAAAAAATATTTATGGTGATAATCATGATCATTATTAGCAATCAAAGTCCTAATCATGGCACAGTTTTTTTAATATTGGGAATACCTTGATAATGTAACAGGTACAATTTTGGAAAAGAAAGTTTACTAGTTCTTCAACACATAGAGAATTTATTTTGTAAATGGAAGCCTCTGAGTTGTTACACAGGCTGTCAACACACTATCCCTGTCGATTTTCATTTAGTGGAAAGAACTTATGAAGACCTTCCCAAGTAAAACATAGGTTTGACACAGACCAGATAGACTTGTCTGACTGAAGGAAAAAATTTGTTGAACAAAAAAAAACCAACAAAACAAAACAAAACAAAACAAAACCCCAAACTCCAATACAATTAGGATGCAGGAAAAAAGAACTGAATGCTAGTAAAAAACATGCATTCATTCTCTAATTGTCTGCATCGCTCAAGGTTAAAGCTGTACATTTAGCTATTTTTGTCAACAGAAAACACTGGGAGATTTTTTTACACAGAAATTTCTTGTCAAAAAAAGGAACGAAAAGACCATTTTTCATTGAGAAAAAAGCATAAAAAGTGAAAGAAAAGTGAAAAAAAAAAATAATCCTTATAATGTTTTGTGAAATTGTGGGGGAGAAAATATAGTCTTGATGGTGTTTCAGGCAGAGATTTCTGAAATCTATGAAGTACAGCATTATAGTGGGGCAGATTGTGGTAGGAAAAGGGGGAAGGGTTTTAAATTACAAAAGGAGAATTAAATTAGATGTTGGAAAGAAATTCTTTACTGTGAGGGTGGTGAGCAGCTGGAACAGCTTTCCCAGAGAAGCTGTGGATGACCTATCCCTGAGAGTGTTCAAGGCCAGATCGGATGATGCTCTGAGCAACCTGGTCTATTGCGGGAGGGCTGGAACTAGATGATCTTTAAGGTCCCGTCCAAACCAAGTCATTCTATGATCCTATGATTCTATGGTTCAATGATCCTATGTCAGTAGACACTGATGCAACCTTTCACCCAGCAAAGGTTTAGATTTCATCTTTTGTGCATCCAAATGTTCACTTTCCAGCTTAAACAAGTGAAGGTTTTGAACAGAAAAATGGAATTTCAAAGAAATCCTTATCTGCCTGTCATTGGCAGGTACCTGCTCTGGTTATGTATGCTGAATGTTACACTTCCAGATCAGCTTCACAGCTCCTCTGCATTTCCAAGTCTCTGGGACCAATAGACTCATTTGTGTAGATGAGGACTCTCCTGTGACTGTGTGCTGTGGTTTAACCCCAGCCAGCAACCAAGCACCACACACAGTCACTCTCTCTCAATGACCCACCAGCAGAATAGACAATTGGAAGGGTAAAAGCTGGAAAACTCACAGGTGGAGAATAATTCAGTTGCATAGGGAATGCAGAAGCTACACACACACAAGCAAAAAGCCCCAAAGAACTCATTCACCATTTCCCATGGGTATACAGGTGTTTTGCATCTCCAGGACAGCAGGGCCCCCTCACACCTCACAGTGACTTGGGAGGACAAATGCCATTACTCCAAACGTCCCCTCCTTCCTCCTTTTTGCACGCAGCTTGGAATACTGAGCAGGATGTCAGATGGTCTGGAATATCTCTTTGGTCAGCTTGGGTTTCTCCCCAGCCTCCCATGTACTCCCAGTTTCCTCACCAGCTTGGCAGTAGGATAAAGCAGGAAAGACCTTGGCTCCGTGTAAGCCCTGCTCAGCAGTAACAAAAACATCTCCGTTATCAACCATGTGTTCAGCACTGATCCAAAACACAGCACCATACCTGACAGTGTAAAAAACTAACCCTACTGCATCCAAAAGCAGCATATAGCGCTGTCATTATCCCAAGGACTTGCAGTCAAAAACATCCCATGAACTAATAGAATATCCTCAGGACAGACACTGAAAAGAACATCAAAAAGTGAAAACAATCATTAAAATGTCACAGACAAGAAAAACCAACCAGAAACCGAGAATCCACTCAGCATAAAATATATAAGTTCATGAAGGAAGAGATAAGGTCAAAGCCACACAGAACTCTAAAAATAGATGTACCAATGTTATTCTGAATTTAATTCTAATTAGAAATAATTCTGATGAAAAACTTTCGCTAGTTTTTATGATCTTTTGAGAAGGCATATGATTAGTTGTTAACAATTCATTTTTATTTGGGTAGCACTATTAGTTGGATTGTATGAAGAAAAATTACTGCTAAGCTAAAGCTAAGATTTTTCACTTCATAGTCAATAGAAGAGTGATCCATAGTTAACCTTTGCATCCCGTAGAGTCTGTCAGGCCGTGAGGACTATCCAAAATTACAGGTGATGGCTTCCTTTTTCCTTTTATGTAGGGGAAACAAAAAGGAGACATCTTGACATATGAACAACTAAATCCATGTTCTGGAGCTCTGTAGCAAACAAATGTGTTTCCATTTAGGGCATTGGTTTTTGTTTGTTTAGTTTGGAGGTGGTGCTGCTGTTGCTGTTGTTGTTGGTAGTGGGGTTGTTGTTGGTGCTGTTGTTGCTATGGGGTTTTTGTTTGGCTGTTTAATTGGTTTTTATTGTTGTTTTGGTTTGGTTTTAGTTTTGGATTGTTGGTGGGGTTTTTATAACCTGTCAAAAATCCCTGTGGAAAAGCAAAATCAGGGAACAGAAAGACTTTTGGTGACTTTTTTACAAACTCAGAGAATTTTACTGAATGTAATTTGCCAGTTTTAACACTGTATACTTAAACTGTAGTTGAGTGTTTACAGCTAAATTCAGCCCATCTGAAACACATTTAAATTATGCATAGTGCGATGATGACATGTCCTTCTAGACCTGTGTCTAACTAAGAGGACCAAAAATTTCTATGAACTGATTATGCCTTCCTAAACAGAATTTCATTTCTACAGCTTTGCAGCTAGCAGTACTTGAGGAAATAAAAGACCACATATTATGTGTTGAAAAGAACTGAGAATATAAAACATGTTTATGGTTAATTTGAACATCTCCACATATGACCTGAGTATTTCAATAATGCATTTTCTCAGCACTCTGAATGCTGAGATACTTTGACTTCACAAGGAAGTCAGAGCTGAAACACATTTTTTGCCAATTCAGAAAGTTTCCAATTTTATCATATGGCAACCAAATGTTAAAATCCTATTGAAAAATTATGCGATTATTATATAGCATAGGCATACAGTAATGAGCAGAAGGAAGTGGAAGTGACAAGAAAGAATCTTCTGCATTTGTTATTGGGTGCATAAGATTCTGAACAGGAGAAATTGAGGGTTTAGGACTATGCTAAATACATAATCTCAAGCACTAGCTCAACTCCAAACATAAAATTTGACATGCCCTGTTTGTTAAAGTCCCTTGGGTGTTCTTTGAAGATGTGTCCACTGAACACTACCACTCCAGCAAACCTCTCCACTAAATTCCTGCTGCTGCTGAATTTAAAATGAACATGCTCTGGGATTAACTGTCGCAGCATACTACCCACAGAAGATCTAAGGTCAGCAGAAAAGTCTGCCAGAGATTCAGGTTCTCAGCAGGAGTTTTTTTTAAAGGCAAGTAGTGTTTGTGGTAAGGAGTAGGACACCTAGAGACTTAGTTCTCTCTAATTATGTTAAGATGTCCTCAGCCTTAATTGGAATACTGCTGCCAGAAACATTCTAGACCACACACCCGAGAAAATGGCATTAAGCACATGATATTCAAAGTGGAACAGGAAACAATAGCTCCAGAGAGATCAGACAGATGAAGGGAATGACCCTATCTCAGAGACAGGTGCAGTGCAATGACCTGGAATTCTCATGCTGTGGAGGTGCTGACTACCACATATTCCACAAGGACTGTGTTTCAGCATATTCTCCCCATTGCCCAGAAATCTTTGTCTTGAAGAATAGCAGCAGATTGCAACCAGATGTCCAGGAAAAGTCTCTACTGACAGACTTTTCAGTCAGCTGTGTGAATTTAAGATTTTAATTCCAAATTACCTTTGGAGAAAGGAATACAAAGGAAATTTGGGCCAACCTTTTCTTTAATATCTCTGGACAGGTCTCCTAGTTAAAAGCTGAGAAAGGTTAGCTTCAGCATATGCCATCTAGAATGGCTATCCTGAGGTGAATCTTGTACAAAGCTTCCTAAAGGCTTCAGAGGATATGCTGCACTGGCTGACAGAGCAGAAACCTGTTTAGAAAACTGCTATAGATGTTCTCCATCTCTTCTTACATACTCAAAAAAACAGCATTACCTTTTTTGAGAGTTCCCCCTGAGTTCTAAAACCAAGACTTAAAAGCATTGTCACAAAATCAGAATTGGATCACTTGTGCCTTACTCATAGTTGGTTTTTTGTAATTGCTTCCACAGAATAATACCATGCTTTTTATGCAACAATATAATAATCTCAGCTTTTGATATTTTAGTATTTGAGGGAGATTTTCAATAGCAAAAAGCAGCTAGATTTATACAATGAGCAGGATGGCCAAGCAAAAATTTAGGCTTTTGAAGGGTCAAAGACAAGCATCTGCAAAACACTAAAGATTCCTACGAAATTGTCAGAATTCAGTGGTGAGAGAGAGAAAGATATGTGTTCGTAAGGAGAAATGTCATTTCCACAGTTCCTGGGGATGCATGAAGACCATCTGACATAAAAACCAACTGGTCTTCCAAATCTGGATAAGGCAAAAAATTAACCACACGTGTCCATGCTCTTCTTCCATGGCTGTTAAAAGATGGAAACAGAGGTACTGTTTACAGTTAGACAGCAATTAAATGTGTAATTTTGATGATTTTGATGTAAAAATACTATAATATAGTAGCTTTTGTCATTCCCATGGACACAACAAAAGAGCTTGGCTTTTATCTCATTGACCAACCATCAAAAAATAGTTCCAGCTTTTTGTAGCTCATTTTCTACCACATTCTAGTAGTGTCTTCTTAGCAAGATGACAATCAGTTCTCCACTCAGATATGTTGTGGATTACTTCTCCACTGTGATAGGGTTTTCCAGGTGACACAACTGAAGTCTGTGTCATGGAGTTCCCTAAAAGAAAAATAAATGGAAACAAGGAATTTGTCCAGTGGCAGAAACAGCCATTCAGGGATTAGTCTTCAACATAGGCATAATTTTGCCATAGTGTTCACCACTTTTAACAGACAGAAGGCAAATATTTTATTGCCCCTTCCCAGAAGTGCAACATGTACACATACTTATGGTAAGAATCACTGGTGTGCTTCCTGGTGTTTTCCTCTGCATCAGGAGGAAATCCCTGTCAGAGCCCCATAGTAGCTTGAGGCTGCATATAAAATTGCAGCATGAAATGAGCAGGGCTAATGCCTTCATTAATGTTCATCTCTTTATTGAAAAGATCAGCTGGGCAGGGGGCCTGACACAGAGCTCAACCCCGCTGTTGCAGTTTTACCAGGTAGCTGAAAGGGAAGGAGGCGTGCAGAGTCTGTTGCTGAAGTCCAGAGCAGCAGCTGTCCCCTCTCCTTCCCTTGTGGCAGCCTCCGGAAGTTCTGTCTTTCCGTCTCCGCTTCCCACACCCTACTCTAGTCTAGTCTTTTAGGTGATGGTGATGGGCAAAAGTTGATTAGAGAATGTGTTTCCCTCTTCCTCAGCTAGGGCATTTGTCTAGCCACTTCTACTGTGTTTAATTCTTCATAGGGGCGTCTTTATCTCCTAAAAACACTCCCTTGATCCCAGGGGTTTTTTTATTTGCATTTTAGTCCCAGAATGGCAGCATGGGGGGGTGGGAGGTTGGTTATCTCCAGGTAGTTCAGAGAAAACAAACAGAGCAATTAGCTAATTAACATTTCAATATCGGTACTTAGCTAGAGTTAGTAGTTGTTTCAGTGTTGCCATGGGAACTAGGAAGGCCCTGCCCAGGAGTATCAGGAACTTTGTTCATTACACAGCAGACACCTGACACAGTAGTACTTATCCATTGCACAGTGAATATTTGAAGTACAAGGCACATCTACTGAATATTTAGCAGTGGTTCACTGTGCTCATAAAACATGGCACCCATCAAAAGAGGCACAAGCACCGTTGTCTAAATCAGTTTATTCATAGCCAAGCTCAACACCAATATCACCAAGTTTCTGTAAAACTTCCAAGAAGTACAAATGAAAGTGTCCTGATATGAAAATGCAACAAGAAATTATACAAGTTTAAAAAGTGATGATCTGAAATTAAATCTGTTTTTCCATTCAGCTATCGTTTATAGATGTTCTCTGAGTTTATGAAATAGTTTCAGAAGTAAGGCTAGTGAATACTAGTGGTAGATGTCAGGGAATTATTCTCTCCACAACATACAGAGAAGTAGAACACATATATTCTTTTCTGACTGCAGTGCAGGAGTGTTGCGGTGTGCCTTCATGGCTTACCCCAGAACCCCGGTTTCTCCCCTGAAGTTGTCCTCCCAGGTGTGTCAATCACTCCTCCTTTCCCCACCCTGACCCCTGTTGAGCACTGTCTGTCACTCCTGGAATTCCAGAAGGGCGTCAAGTGATTGGGCAGATTCAAAAGATGCCCTCCACCCCCGGGGGGGCATTGGGCCATCCAGGTGTCCTTTGTCCCCTGAGACGTCCTCTCTGGTACCTGGTCGGTGGGCTCCCTATCCCTTCCCCCCTCCCCTCCCCCAGGTAAAAGAGAGGGGAGCCACGCGGTCTGGGGAGTACTGATGGAGCAGTGACAGGATTCAGAGTTCTGCTTGGAGCTGTTGCTACATTCAGAGGCCTGCGGGCCAGAATAAAAGCTCTGGATTAAACCCTCCATCAGAACCCACTCCTTTCTTTCACCATAGTCTTAAAGGATTCTCCGACAGCGGGAAACCTGAGGAGCGGACCCTCGGCGAGAGGAGGCTCCATCCCGCTGCCACCTGAGCTCCAGCATGCCTGGACTTGTCTCCACACGCCCAGCTGCAACATCCAGCTATCCAAAGGTGTCTCTGGGGTGAAACACCATAGATGCCACCATTTGGTCCAGCACCAGGGGCCAGACAAGCCAGGGCACGTCCTGTTCTCGATATTGGTACCACCAATACAGGAATTGTGCACTTCTCTGTTTGTACTTGGCATAGAGAAGGTAACTCTGAAAAAGTCTGCCGTAGTGACCCATCGTGAAGCTTTAATGGGGATGGACGCCTCCTGATGTACAGATCTGGAGTAGTCTGATACAGACTGACTGACCAAAAAAACCCCCCAAAACCATGCTGCCTATACTCAAAACAGAATTAGTTAGATCTGACTTTAGTAAAAAGGCTACAACTGCAAAGTTACTTTTGTTTACTGATTGAAAGAAGGTTTAAGCTCTCAGTATCAGTTAATTTATTCTCGAACTGCTCTATTCTAAGAAACACTACCAGCACATCTTCTCTACACTTCTTACCAATAGCATGGATGTAATGAAATTTTGATGGTTTTGTTGCTTACAAGCAGGTTTGCTAAAAGTAGCTTTGAGATTGAGGAGGTCTAGATACCAGAGCACAAGCATATTTCTAGTTAAATGTGGATCCCTGCTTTCCTTTATCAAGGGCATCTGAAGGGTGATTGAGAGCTTTGATTCAGGTGTCTGCATTCACACCTCAGCATCTAAATGCACATTGTCATTGTTCTGAGTCATCTTCAGAACCTTTGCTTTCCACAGACATAAACTAATGGTGCAAGTGCATTGACCTCCATAAAATATGCTGGAATTCATTTATAGTTTTGTATGGAAACACTCATCTTGCATTTTCAGCAACAACTTATGGACCCCGTGCAAGCTCACCTTTCTAAAATTAGCTTGGAACATTTGGTGATTCACTGCAAAGTACAAGCTAAAGGATTTGTGTAATATCAAAGCTGTAGACTGAACTCTTCCTGCACTTGTTATATGGACTGGGTGAAAGAACTCTTGGTGTATGATGGACATACAAGTTGCTAAGTCAACGATTTCAAATTATAAGCAGCAGAAAGATTTGTGTAAGAGCAGAGTAATACAACAGTTACTTCCACTCTCTGATTTGCTTTTCAGCTGTTTCAGAGCCATCATAAGAGATTTCCAAAATATTGAGACATCTCTTACAGAAAAAGAAACCATACACTTCAGGGCAATTAAGATTTTCACTACAATGTAGTAAACATTTCTAACATAAGGATTTAATGAAAATTATTAACAATTATTAACAGTGTAATCACTCAGCTGGGTAGCTGGGTATAATGCAGTCTAATAATTATTAGTCACAATGCTTTTCATCATGTTCTACGCAGAAAACAATGTCTAGATAACATCCTTTCAAACATACTACAAAACAGAAACAAATTAAATGCTCTCAGAATTATAGTCATCAATAATAGTATTCCTATAGGCAAATGGGGGCAAGTGTTTTTGAGAAAAACATGACACGAGAGTGAGTGTATTGGCCTTGCTTATGTATCAAGTGCACAATATTACTGCAATGCCTATTTGGAAACATAAAGCAGTATTTCTAAAAGGATTTGGAAGTCTTAAGTGATTAGAAAAATCATCTCTACTGCTCAAATAAATTTTCCTGATCAGGTATCATAGCAACAATATGCAACGTTTGTTCCACTAGGGGAATACCTGGTTTCTGGTGAACAGCTTATATTTTACATTCCTTACATTTTATCACATTTTATATTCTGAAAGAAAATTTTAACATTCACATCACTTAAATAGCATAAATCTCACAGCTGGTTATATGATCACCTATAAGAGGGGCCAGTGAAAAGATTTGCCTGCCTTACACTGATGTATTGAAGAGGCTTGGTGTTTGTCACCATCCAGTCTCAGTGAACTTGGTGAGAATAGTTCCACTGGCTTGTCTTAATCCCTCTTCCCTGTTCCCATACAGGTGGAGGGCCCATCAAACTAGCTTCTAAAAAAGAGGAGAAATGGGAAGAGCTCAGCTAGAGAAGGAGCTGAACCCAAGTTGAACTCAATCTTCATGCACTTCATTTTTCCAAGAAACATTTTCTGAAGTGCAAGAGGTTTTTTTCTGGTTAGGGAGCCAGAGGAAATCCTGAAAGTAGGTGCTTAACCAGCTGAATTTATCACAACCTGGGATTCTGTCCTGATGCTTTTCTGAATTGTGTTCTGCTGATGACAAAGTGCTCCACCCTGCACCTGCAAGGCCAGCAAGGTAGCAGAAGCCAACACAATTTAATTTATTGGTTTAAATGGTTTATCCCACCCACCTGCTCTGGCATCTCTTCATATACAGTGGTTTGCAGCACTGGCCAGCATGGGGCACCTGGCAAGAGTCTGCTAGCAATGCAATTTGTCCCAGCAGAATGTTTTTTTAGCATCAGTCTTTACAATGATTACTGTATGGGGACCTTAATTCTTTAAGCACTTGAGTTATAACTCCTAATATTTATGCTGTGTAGCACCTGTCTATACTTAGCAAAAGAACTTTAGCTTAAAGGAAAAAAAAAAGTGTTTTGCTTAATAATATATGCTTTCTATTCACCAGTCAAAATGTCTTTGTGAAGATGTTCAAAGCACAAATGACCATTCGTGCTCAAGGATGCTTTATACAGCAACTTCTATTGATTAACCATGATTTATGATTGGGATTTCTTCTCCTTTTAACATTCATAGTACAAAAAAATTCTTGAGTATTAGAAACTTTAACTTTTTATGCTATAAGTATAGATACTATTTCATTAAATAAGATAGATCAGGATCACCACAAGTGCACTTTTGTTAGGAGTAAGTTTATTGAAGAGAAAACCCATTTTCATTTTTTTCAGTCAAGAAGGTTCACAATATACAACAGCAGCACCAGGAAGGATGAAAGTGAACCTGTCATACCAGGAGGTTTGGACAAGATTGGACTAGCCAGTGCTTGAACAATTTCATCCCTGTTTTTTCCTGATCCCTGTGCTTTTGTTCATGGCTGCAACTCAAGGATTATTACCATTAGAGTATTTATCTCTTTATGCTGTAGAGAGAAGAGAAAGAAGAAAAAATAGGCATCCTTCAGAGAACTTTTTAGAAGCCTCATCCTGTTTTTTCCTCTTTTTTCTTTGTTCCTAGGACACATTTCCATGGAATATTTGGGATTATGATTTTATTTACATGGCTCACTCCAGAATTTAGTTCTGGTATTCTGCACCAACTTTCTAGTTATGCACCAACTTTCTCAGCTATTTCGTAAAAGAATACCTACACAGGAAAAATGCATTTCCTAAATTTCATACCCAGAAATATAATGTATTTTTTAAAATTCTGCACCATTCTAGTCCATTGAATTGCAGACTAGGAATTCTATTTAAATTCAAAATAGATGCTTACAATCAGATTAAAGTGTTTATTAATACTTCAAGCTGATCGTTCTAAAGACAATTTTCACTGATTTCTACATAAAGAAGCTTATTCTTCTCAGTATGTTTCTAATTTGACCATTAAACTCCTTATATATATTTTATATATATATATATATATATATATATATATATATAAGTATATATATATATATGTAACTAAATGAGACTTAAACATGAGGAAATGCGTTACAATTTGAATGATTTTACTTCATTATCTTAGTACTAGATGTTATTAAATCCTTGTTGCAAGCCCAGAGGAACAAAGTTTATTAAATATTGTGTTATTTATCTTCCCTATTTTCTGTGGGAAGGGTTCTCCTTTTTTTGCTAGTACTTCACCTTATTGCTACAGAAGCTTAGTTGGTATAACTAATTTTAATTTATGAACACATACTGGAGTTTTTTCCACCAAATAGAGAGCTATGAGACCCATATATAGATTTGGTTCAAAAACTGCTTCTAACAGCGGAAGCTGATACCGTCTTCCCAAAAGAACTGGTATATGTTTTGTTGCCTAATGGATTAAGAATAGGAATTTAAATAATTAAAAATCCTGTATAAACTGTCAGACAAATGGCAGAATTATGATTTATAGGTCAGGGTACTCAGAATGATACAATGTGAATGTGACAGTGTTTCTAAATTCAAGAGTGGTCATTATTAAATAGAACAGGTATAGGAAGAAAGCATATCTTATAATCTCTTATGATGAGCAGAAAAAAAGACAAAAAGAGATTAAATTACTTACCCAGAGGGTCTGTAGTACAATCAAGAATTATACAAAATGGCTGCAATTCTACCCAAAAACCTTAAGCATAAACTAGAATTTTTTTCTTCTTGTTAATGCATCCATTAGTTTGTATTTAAGGTCTCAAAATTCTTATCCTGTGTGTTTCTAAGCATATAATATTACTTTGATTCAGCTGCTATAAATGTCCTGCTTAAGAAGATTTTAGAGGATTACTAGGGTACCCGTAGGAAAAATGAATAGGATTTAAAAATATAATATTGAGAACTTGAATATGAATAGCTTTTTAGTATTCCTTCAAAGTGCTCCTTTGTGAATTCAGAAAGTATAAAACCACTATCCCACAAAAAGTGATTGATTTGTACAAAGCCATGGATAATATATATGCTAGCATAGAACATAAAATGAATAAATATTAATAAGTTATTTATTAAAACCTGAGTTGGTAGGAAATGGGCTGAAGAGAACATCCAAGAATCCTCTGTTATGCAAGAGGAGCCAGATCTAACAAGCAGTACAGCCATTTCTCATTATTTCTGCTTAACAAACTGTAATCATTAATTCAAATTCACCCTTTAATCTACAAAGTATAATTCATTTAACAAAACTATTTTAGAAATGTATTTAAGAAAAATCCACAAAACTGAAACATTAGGTTGGCATTTCTGGGCATTTTAAGGAATCCTGATTCTATACGCAAAAGGTTTCAATGTATTCTTTGAAGTCTCAGCAACTGGCATGCACTGAGCAATGTACATACACTCTTGTTGCAGAAACATCCATATATTTATGACATCCATATTAAAGTATTTTTTTGTTAATTATATAGGTAAAATTTAACATCAGCCTATACATATGTTATCAAAATAAACCAAGGATTTTCCTTGAAGTATCTGAAGATATATGTAATTCACCATAAGAAAATATCAGTGGGAAGATATGGATAGTAAACTTTTACACAGGTGGTGACAGATCAGTATCAGCTTTTGATATCCTCAAACGGAGCCTTGAAATTGAGGGATTTGCTCCCATTTAAAAACACAGATGTTATTCTGGAATACTCTGTCTTGACTATGGAGGACAATCTGAAGTTTGACACTGTGTCACACACATCCCCCAACTGTTCTGCAAACAACACAAAAATAACAAAAAAAAAATATTTAGAAATCCTGAAATCTGTTTCAAGTATGAGCACTGAAAATTAAATCACACAGCTAAAGTGAGCCAAGTGAATCACCTGAAGGTGGTCACTGAAAGGGAATGTATTTATTTATTGTTCTTCTGCTCTTTGACGTGAAGAAGGAATTAAATGAAACCATCAGGTCAGTTTATGTATTTGCAGATAATGCTTAATAAAGTAATGCTCAAATAATCTACAGGCATGATTCAGAGATAGATATTGCTAGGTAACGCCAAACTTGGGTCAAGAATGGCTCCCTGCAACTCTGCCTGCTGATCAGAAAGCTTTGCATATTGGAAATGAAGGACATCAGCAATAATTCACCATAGAAAATAATAGTTTTCTATATAAGCACCTGTGAAGACTAGAACTGAATTTTAGCATATTGCTTAGATGCATTGAGTGAGCTTGGTCTTGGATGAAGATTATTGCTTCTCTGTATCAAATAAAACAGGTATGAAAACACACAACTATTCACATTCATGGAGTACAAACATAAAACCTGAGTCTGAATAAATAACTCTACTCAGATTGTCAGATAACAGAAATATTTTCATTCTTTCCTGGAACTATATGTACCTGATTCTGTATATTTGTCATGTTTCAATGTGCCAGCAAAAAAGTATCTTCAAGACTTTATAAAGGCTGAGGCAGTTTCAGATGCAGTATTGACAGATTTCTACTGAACATAAAAATGCACTAAGAAATATTATTTCATATTTCTAAATATTCTGAGTATGCTGATTGATCTAAGATGTTTTTTTATTGCCATGTGCACAAAAGTGGAAGTGCCTTCACATCAGAATCAGTTCTTTTCAGTTGTCAAAGTATAAAGCAATACTGGTAGTACTATAAAATCAAGCAGTAAAAATTATGGAAACATTGAATATTGGACATCATACATAAGCAACTGTATACCTTGACTTAAACATGGTCATGGTTGCAGCTGCATATTTATGCTTTTATTTGCCTCGTCACCCATGTGAACAATCAGCTAATTTGGGTCATCTACTTGTACACATGCCCGATTTCCTATATGAATAGAATCAATGCATGTGCCAAACAAATATTTGTTTTCAATTTCTTCACTTGCAACTTCAAATTATGATCTTTAGTGGGAACATCAATAAACATGAACTATTTTTGTCTTAATTTCAGATAATGATTGAAAGGGTTTAGAATTCTATATGGAAATACTAGTTTCTTAGTAAGAGATAAATGAAACTTCCTAGACATACAAACCTTCTAAAACTAACTTGGTATCAGCACTGTTTGATTACACATGGGCACACAAAAAGACTCTCTGAAAGACACAAAATGCATTTTCTTTTGGCTTGTCAAATGAAAAGTGGAAACATTCTCAAGGGAAGAAGAAAAATTATGTCAGGTATTATTATGTGCTCTGACTTTTATCTCAAAAGGCAAATATTTGTGATACAGTAAACAAGAAGTAAAGGTTAATAAAATGAATATGATACGGCTAAAGAAATGCCATGTCTTTTAAATGTAATAGAATTAATTTTTGTTTTAAGATGACTGCTAGAAGAAGAATAAAAAATAAATCCTTATATGGTCTGTGTGAAACAGAGATGTTTTGCAGAGTTTGTCTTCGAGGGCTGATACAGCTACATCTGAGAATCTAATTCTGTGTTACCTTGTGGTTTCCACACTTTTTTTTCCTGTTATTGGTGGCATTTGCATTTTTAAGGGTCTGGCAATTAATGGAAAACCAGATTATCAGAGTTGATGTTCTCATGACTGTCACATTTCTTTGAAATCCTCGGGTAAAATCTAGAAAGAAAATCTACCTTTTTTCTCTAGAATTGTTTAGGAGTCAGGGCTACATAATACCAAAGCAATACAGTTGCATTTTCATATTTCATAAGGGAAAGGAACAAAATAAAAGGAAATAAAGAAAAAATATTTTAATAGAGACAATTAATTCTGCACAAGAATCATTAGAATAATCAGATATTAATGTATATGCTCTCTCTAATATAGTAAAACAGTTTCAAAGGCAATGTGATGGCCCCTTATGACAGTGTTACAAAGCTGGTGGATGAAAGAGTGACTGAGCTTATCTTGACTTGTGCAACGTGTTTGCCACTGTCCCATACAACATCCTTGTCTCTAAACTGGAGAGATGTGGATTTGCCAGATGGAGCACTTGGTGGATGAGGAATTGGCTGGATGTCACACTCAAAGTGTTGTGGTCAATGGCTCAATGTCCAAGCAGTGACCAGTGGTATCCTCAGGGTTCAGTACTGGAACTGGCACTGTTCAACACCTTTTTTGCTCCATGGACAGTGGGATTGAGGGCAAGTTTGTCACTGAGCTGTGGGGTGCAGTCAACACACTGGAGGGAAGGGATGTCACACAGAGTGACCTTGACACTCTTGGCTGGTGGGTCTGTGCAAACCTCATGAGGTTTAGTGAAGTGCAAGGTCCTACACCTTGGCTGGTGCAATCCCAAGCACAAAATCAGTCTTAGTGGGGAATGAATAGAAAGCAATCCTGAGGAGAAATACTTAGGAGTGTTGTTGGACAAGGAACTTGACATGACCTGTTGATGTGCACTTGCAGCACAGAGGGACAACTGTCAAGTTGGATGAGGCTTTGAGTAACCTGGTCATGTGGAAGGTGTCCCTTCCCATGGTGGGGGGCATTGGAAACAGATGATCTTTAAGGGCCATTTGAATTCAAACCTTTCTGTGATTACATAATTGTAGTCCAAACAAAATCTGTAATCTAAACAAGCATTTACTCTCTTATGCCAAAGAACAAATCTTTGAAACTCATAGTGAGCTGCATTCTGCAGATCAAAATGCATTTTGCTTAGGAAGGATGTTTGAAAACACTTATTTCAACAAATACATAGGGTCTTTATCTTAATTCTTTGCAAAAGAGTTCAGAACAGTATGCCTAGTTTTTGGTTTGTATCTTTTAGCGCATGGGGAAGTTGACTAAATAAAATAGATAGTATTGGGCAAAGAAAGCACTTTCATACTTCAACAGAAAGGAGAAGTTTAGATAGAAGCTCTGCCTCATCCTTCCAGCTATTTTTCTCTGTTATACTACACACAGTTACCTTGGTTCCCTTACCATTACTATCATAGGTGGAAGCTATGACTCCAGTGGAAGTTGGGATAGTAATGATGCAGTCTTAAGCAGCCTGGTACCTTCGTACCAGGTACGAAGACTAATGAGTAATACATCACCACTTCTAGAACACAATATAAGAGAGATATTTGTAAAAGTGAAAAACTTGTAATAACCTTGCAGAAAACACTGCAGTATTGTGAATGCCCTGTTCAGTAACCCATGGTGGCAGAAATAAATTATCTAAATCTGTCCACTGATTCCCTCAATACATTGAACAGATGCCTGGTCAGCCTTGGAGGGAAAACTTCAGGCATAAAATAAGCAGACAGCATTTCTTTGAGAATGTCATGAAGGTATGTAGTCAAGCAATTGTCAAATGCTCCTGCTGCAGAGGGTGAGAGCATACAGCTGCTCTCTGCTCTGCAATGACATGAAGATTCTCTCTGTGGATGCTCTTTCTGTGAAAGCAAGAAGGAGATAATCAGCTGGGTAATGGCCAACACACTCAGTAGACAAGGTAATGGTAGAGTTCAAAGAGGACATCAGTAAAGCAGTTGCATAAGCCAAAGACTGTGACTGTGACTGAAAATGGAGAGCTGTGAAAGCTCCTTACTTTAAGAAAAAGACATTGCATTTTGTGTTAGAAGATAAAAATTGGAAATTTGCTTTTCATCTTGGAAAAGGGATGTATGAGGTAAATGGTCTCTGTTAATATGAGAAATTTAGGGTTTTTTTATGTTCTTGTTTTTGGATAGAAGACTTCAAGAAGATTACCTATGACTTGATAGGCAACATGTAAGAATATTTAACTACTCTGTATATAAGGACTATATGTGGAGCCGTTGAGTTAGAAAGTTCTTCATCTTTCTGAGAAAAAAAGAAAAAGGGGTTTAAAAAATCAAGACCTCTGAGTTACATTAAGAATATTTCAAAGGCACTCAGTTTTGACTCATTAATCTATGAGTCTGAGATCAGTAGTGATCACAGATCCTGGACTTCAGTTACTTGATCCTTTGTTTCACTGGGTGCTTCAGTTTTAGAGAGTATGTGGAATTCAGCCCACTTCATTTTAGCCTTCAGAAAAAACAGTGCCTTTTTGTTAGCCTGCTATCTTGAACCCTCCCCAGTCAATAGAATAAGAAGGGCACCTCACTAAGGTCATAATAAATCAGGAAGAATATCTAAAACAGATGGAATAAACATGTTAAACAGATGGAATATGCTGTGTCTACACAGTATGTGCTTTTCCTTCTTCACCTCCTTCTCCTTGCTTTGTAAGGGGTACTAGAGACAGCTCAGAGAATAGACCTATTAGCTTTATGCCACAATTAAATGCAATACTTCTGCCTGTCAGTAACTAGCATTCACACTACCTTTAGTATCCCATGTCAAGCTGTATTAACGAGAAAAACATCTTTGGGTTCTGCAAATGCTTTACAGCTTCATTTGGCAGCCAGTTGGTTGTGTCAGCTCTGGGCCATGTTACATAACCTACCTTCTGTAGAGCTCTTCTTCTCCGACAAATGCCAGAAGCAGACAGCTGCAACACCGCAGTGCAACTGCTGTGCTTGTTATCCAAGTCAGGGCAGCCCACGGCCTCTGCCTGCCCTGGCAACAACGGCTTCAGGAAAGTATCACCTTCATTAAATTCATGCCAGATGTTCCAAGCAAGAGACGCAAGTGTTTTCCTTTTTCCTGTCCTGTTTTGTTTAAAGTAAAATGCAGTGCATCGTTGTGTGGAGTGGGTTTTGCGCAGTTCTAGAAACATGTAATGAACAGAGCACAGATCACACCTTGTCCCCTAGGGCACAAAGAGGTATATCTGATGATCTGTCTGTGTGCTATGGCTGAAACCACTAGTGCTCAGAAAAATTCCTCTGAATTGCCACTACATTATTTCTTGGAAAAGCTGAACCTGTCAATTCAGCACAAGTAAAATTGCTTAAGCAACCCATTGAATTCCACTCTCTACTTGAATGGTGATGCCCTGGTTTGGACTCTAAAATAAGTTTTCATAATTTTTAATTTTTTCCCCCCAACTTCTAATCACCTTTGTTAGAAATTTTCTTCACAGATGTATTTTTTTAACACAGATTCTTCCAGATTTTTTCCTAAGTGGGATGAATGAGAATGGTCATGCAAGTGTTTTTTAAGTTACAGCATCAATTTTCTCAATAAAATATTTTAAAAATCTAAAAAGAAAACAGATTTTTGTTCTCAGCTTTTGAAATCTATAGTGCACAGTGAGATAGACAATGGGAAATATTGTGAAAACAGGATTTAAGCTGAAACCAATGGCTTTTTAATATGCATTTGTAGTCTTAGAACACATAGCTTGGCAAATTTTCATTGCATGACTGAAGAAATATGAAGTTGTATCTACAAGAATTGATAAAAGAGAAATTGGAATGAAGCTAAATAAAATTTATAACATTGTTTACAAGTAAACTACTGTTGGTTGTAGTGGAAAATGGGATAAATATTGACTTACTGCAAAATCAGTAAAGGAATATTAATAGTATTTTTATTAAAAACACTTTCAAAAATCAGGATGAAAAGAGACTAACAATGGAGGCATATATATCCATATGTCCATTCCCAGTCTATGATCTTATACTTCAGATATGTAGTTTATTAATTGAACTGCTTGGAAACACAGAGATTACATTCTCTTTTTGTGTTTTCTTCCTCTGTCTTGTAATTTTATAAGTTAGTTTTAAGTAGTAACCTTGTGCAGAGCTTTCTTCAGAATCATAACTAATATGATTGATGAGAGGCTTCATAGTAGCAAAATAAACACTGTACTGATTCCTTTTGAGCTAGTCACTATATAAAATCTGCAGAAAATACTATTACAGTTGTGAAACTCTCTTTAAAGAAAAAATCCTAAATACATAACACAGGCATAATAACTGTTTTAATAACCGTCCCTTCCTATATGTTTCAGTACCTTCAGACATACCTGTCTAACAGCTCTAGGAAAAAAAAAAAAAAAAGGAAAAGCCCCACAAATGCCAAAAAATATTTTTCTCTTTTGCAAATGTGTTTTGCAAAAGATATATTCTTGAAAAATTGTGGCTGTCATTTCTGTGAATGCTGGCCATATGTCTGCATGAAGTCCTTTTGCAGGTTCATTAGCTATATGAATTAAAAGAAAAACCACTAACTAAATAATTTTCTTTCCATTTTTTATGATGCTGTGAAGTTAACAGATGGATTCTAGCAACATGGAAACTGGATTTCCATTTTCTGAATGAAATATATTTATCTACAATAGGTTTTAGCTTTAGTCAGATGAGTATGCTGATTACATAAAAAGTGGCATTAAAATTTTGCTACATTTGAATGTGGGAAAAAAGAGATTTAGAGCACAAAAAGATGTAAAATAAACGGTCTTGCAGAGATGGGCATGACCATGCTATAAATTAGCTGAATGTTGACTGGGTACATCCTATTATAATGTAATGGTCTTGCTTAGCTATTATAATATCCCATTTTCAAGCAGCAGTTACCTTTCCTAATGGGCAGAAAGAATAGCCAGGCAGGAGAGCCAGTAGCTTGATTAAAAAGATAAGGGTTGCAAAGGTAAGCAAGTTCAGTAAGTATGAAGAGAGTATAAAATCAGAGAGGTCATAGAATTCCTCATTCCTCAGAACCTCTTCTAGGTACCTTTGATTTGTGGGGTGCTTATGCTTTCCTAACCTAGGGGATGTTTTCTTTCTTTTAGATTTCATATAATGAGGGTTTTTTTTTTTTTTTTTCAATTTGCTAACTAATGGCTCAGTTTGATGCCCATCCTCCTCTTTTAAAGTACACTGTTATTTCTCTTCAACATTCTTTTGATCTTCTCAATATAAAGCTCTGTTATTCACTTCTTTTACAGGATGAAGGTCTCTAGCCTATTTAATTGCTCCTCATTAAAAAAAAATAGTTTTACACCTGTGATGATGCTTATTGCTCTTTTCTAACCTTTTCTAATGATGCAGCTTTTGACAGGGGATGACCAGAATAGCACACAGGACTCAGTGGGACCAATGTGACTTGTACAGAGGCATAGTGTAGAATTGTGCTCCTCTCCATTACTTTCCTTGTGCTTTTTTTGCCTTTTCCTGACTGCTGCTCTTAGGTTTTCATAAAACTGTTTCTCACAACTTCTCAGACTGCCTTGTAGGAAGAAGCATGATTTTTTTTTCACATTAATTATTTAAAGTTTATCTATACATCTGCCACTTTATTATTCATTTTACTGCATGAGATTCTTCAGCAGCTCTTCAGTTTGCTTTTGTTTTTACTTCTCTGTATATCTTCAATAATGCCACTTCATCAATCATCCCCATTACAGCAGTTACAGCCGTAATGGACACAAGTGATATTAGCAAGGAGACTCATGGGTTTTTACTAATTGCTCACTCCACTGTGAATATCATCTACTCTGGTTTTGGATTTTATGTTTAAACAAGTACAGACACTCCTTCTTATTCAGTGGTTTGCCACTCTTTCATTGGAGATTTTGCTGAGTATTTGAAGGCCAGGAGTGTTACCAGTATTACTACTGGTTTGTACCTTTAATTCTTTCAAAGATCTGCAACTGATCTGTGAGGCTTGACTTCACTCTACAAAATGGAATTCCCTTATTCTGTGAGGCTTCCCAAGAGTATTTGCTTATCCATTTTTAGGAAAAATGGGTAATAATATTCCAGAATAAATTGATGCATAAAATGAATCACAGAATGTGTAGTAAATGCTATGATTCCATGATTCATAGTTTTTTCAAATTTTCTCAGTCTCAACAAAGACTGTTGCATAGTTTATAATAATGTCTCTTGAATACTTTTAAAAATTGCAGTCACATTTGCTACAAAGCAAACTGCAGATACCAGGGCAATTTGAACTGGTCTATTTACACATGAGTGAGTAGTACACTTTTTTCATCCTTGCAATGGTCTAAATTTTTGAGGTCAATGCTACTCTGCTCTTGTTACTTGCAACTCTCAAATATATCAGGCGTTGTATCTACATCACTTCTACCAATACTAAAATTTAAGACAGAACAGAGAGGTTCTGGTTGGGAATTACTTAAAGTTCATCCACCAGAATTAAAAATGCAAACTGCAATTTATGCTTTCCGTCATAATCATTCTGTTCTTTGATCATTTATTTAACTGGAGATTTCCACTTCTGGTTTCTGCTATCATTGGAAAAGATCTATTTATGATTTATTTTTTGCAACTGCCTCTCTGGAATTTTGAGTCAAACACATCACATGTTTTTGAAAAGCAAGGGAGGATAGGAGTTTATTCTGTGTTTCTTCAGAACCTACATTTCCATTCTTGAGACTTGATACAGGTGCTTGCTTAACAGTTATATTTACATGCACCACACTATACACTAAGACTAAAATTGCGAAATATCATGACTTGTTGGAACTTGATATTCTTTAAGTCTTCAGTACCTCCAGTTATGACAGTTCATCCCATTTCATGTAGCCATAAGTAAGGCATGTCTTAAAATTTAAAGGAAAATAAGACAAATACATCAGTGTGTGAAACCAACATCCACAAATACATTTTTTAGAAAATAACATAAATATTTTATCTGAGGGATTCTATAAGGAAATGGTTTTTTATTTTGCTTTGTATTTTCTGAACACGTTTTATTGGGAGTATTTGGCAGCACAGGGACAGCACAGGTTTTACAAAGCAGAGAGCTTAAATGGAAGTGGAAGTTCCCATGAACAGAACTACCTGAAAAACAAATAGCTTTTGTAGTTTAACCCCAGCTGTTAACTAAGCACCACATACAGTCACTCAGTCACTGTACCCTTGGTGGGTTTGGGAGAAAGAATCAGAAGGGTAAAAGCTGGAAAACTTGTGGCTTGAGATAAAGACAGTTTAATAGGGAAAACAAAAGCTACACACACGAGCAAGAAAAGCAAGGAATTAATTCACCACTTCCCATGGGCAAGCAGGTGTCCAGCCATTTCCAGGACAGCAGGGCCCCATCACACGTAATGGTGATTTGGATAGACAAACACCATCATGCCAAATATCCTTCCCCTCCCTTGCTCTTCCCCCAGCTATTATTGGCTGAGGATGAGGCCATGTGTTTTGGGACATCCCTTTGGTTAACTGGGATCAGCTGTCCTGGCTGTGTCCCCTCACAGTTTCTCATTCATCCCTGTGAGTTTGTGGGCCCCAAGTTGGGCAACTCCCTGGGGGCTCCCCTGGCAGGGGAGACCCTCCTGGAGCAGTTCTGTGTCAGGAACGAGAGACACATTGGACTTTTTCGGTCTTCAGCTTCTGTTTATTGTTATCTCATCAAAATATCAGCACACTGTCTGCACCAGACTCTGCATGCAGGAAAAACAGCACAAAAATGGCTAACAATCTCTTGTTACAAGGCCTTTTAAGTCTAATAAAAAACTAAGCTACCCAATTAAGAAGTGACACCTAAATTATTTTCCTTTCTAACCCAATAACTATGACCCCTAAAGACCTGCAATGTGGATTTTTCTACCCAATTACAAAATACCACCTAAACCCAAGAAGAAGAAGGAAGAAGATGAAAGAAGAAAGGAACTTGAGACAACACCCTGTACCCTCTGTCTTGAACCCATCTGTAACATACTAAAAATCCTAAAACCTAAATTTCTCACCCATGTGACATACTACACTACTCTCTACAATCTCTACAATCTATTTCACACTTTTGTGGTTTCTAGTTTACCTTGAGGCTTTGGAAGTTTTCTCCATTAATGAGGGTCAAAGTCAGTGCTCCCCTGGGGGTCAGGACACCCCAGAGCAGACAGATAAATATTCCTGGTGCACTGGGTTTCCAAGCATCCCCAGCTCACATACAGTGGGTGTGAGAGACAAAAAAGGCCTTGGCTCTGTGTAAAGACTGCTCAGCAACAGTGAAAGCATCCCTGTTATTAGCACTGTTTCCAATACAAACCCAAAACCAGCCCCATACTCATTACTGTGACAAAAATTAACTGTATCCCAACCAAAACCAGCACATATGAACAGCTTGTTCTCTTGTTAAGTTTGGCTTAATGCTCTAACCCAATTTTTATTTTAAATAACATGGTGTCACAAATCTAATTAAAATGAGTACTTTAGTAATATTTGCTAATTTCTACATGAGTGATTTGGGGGACAGAATAAACAATTTTCCAATTGCATTTAGGAATCCTACTTGGAACTGGGGAGTTTGGAATTGGTTGGAGGTTCAGAAGAATAAACAAAGGCACAAAACCCACAGAAAACTTATGGGAGATAACAGTTAAGAATTAAAACTAAAGGCAGAAGATAATTATTGAAAATTGCAAAGGCAGTAATTATATGTTGCTTGTGCAGCCATATAATAGCAAAAACAATCTCTTTTTTTGCATAAAATTTTATCGCCATTGCTTGAATACTGATATCCTTTTTGGCATCACTGCTACCTATTTAAAAAAAGTACAAGACCAATGAAATTAATAACAAAGAAATCAGAGATTATGGATGTCTAAACAAAGTGAAATCCTGAGAGATATAAAAATGAGCACCTGATGCTGGTAGAAGAGTAGACTCAGCAAAAAATTATGAGGGATTGCCCTATGTTATGTAGACATTTCTATGATTCAGTTCTCAGGCTTTAAAACCGGGTAAGTGTATAGGTTTCCAGTGGATTGTCTTTCATTCTTTCATAAAAGAGCCACATGTACTGTGGTACACCTCAAAAAGCCATAAAAAAATGGGATATAGACTGAAGGCTACTATAGTGTAGGCTACATTTTTGCATAACAATAGAGCAAATAGCAACTTTTAAATCTTAGAGCATCTTTCCATTTATCCTAAACTGTGAGAATTACAAGAGCACAGTTCTGATCTGACATTAACTTTGTGAAAATGTGCTCTAATGAAAATTACATACTTGGCTAGGTTAAACATTTTACAAGCTCTTATACAGCTAACTCCTACGTAAAGATGATTTGTCAGTTTACCAGAATTATTCCATTTCCCTCTTTTATTGCATCCTATATCATATTTTTCTGCTATAGAGCCTTTGCTTTATCCCAGCGAAATTTACTCCAGTCTGCAATAAAGCAAAAGTTTTATGAGAGTTCATATTAAGTACAGTTCTGTATCTGGTCACTTTTGAAATAATTGAAGCTCTTGATTTGCCATTTTGAAAACTCTGGAAGAGTTGAAATCAGGATTTTCAGTCTAATATTTAGACCTAAAATGAAAATGAATTAATTTTCTGAAGAACTAAACACCACCAAATCTGTGAGCACATAATTTTGGCAGTAGTGGCTTAAAAACCAGAAATCAAGGCATCATTAGGCATTTAGTTGTTCCATACAACTTTAGACACAAAAAACCTGCTACTGGTCATATAAAGGTGAAGAATTACATAATATACATAAAATGTGTAGAAATATATATCTGCACTTACACTATGTAGATGAAATCTCAGCTTCTATTAAGGCAGCAGTAAAATCTTGTCAATTGTTACACAGCTAAGATTTCATGCACGCCAATGTAGCATCAAGTATTTTGACACAATAAGGATATGTTTAAAAGAGACTGGCATTTTAAAGGGACCAAGTAGAATTCTTTTCCAAATAAGCCTAAAGATATAATTTCCTAAATATCACTAAAATATTTTGATTTTGACATCTGTAAAAATCTGCCTGACAGCATATGCAATCATGAAATGGATACCTTTCTGAACATCCCTGCTTTTTGTGAAATTGCTCAGAAGCTTCAATTGGGTCAGGACATGTGCTCAAGACAAGCACCAATACAGCTGAGGAAGGTTTATCCTTATGCAGAGGTCAAAATCCAGCCTGGAGATTCTCTATGAATTGTTTTCCAAGATTCGCTATTCCAAACTCTGCAAGTGCAGAGGCAATCATAGGAAATAATGATACAACTCTACGTAAATACAGAAAAGATTAGCAAAGAGAATTGTACCTTACCAGCAAATCCATTGCTTCTTGAAAAATACCCAACAAAATCAGATGTATCCTATTTTTTTTATTGTTATATAAAGAGAAAAATAATTAAAATTATATAAAAAAATCAATCATCTAGGATACTAATTCAAAAATTTATCATGTCTAGAAACAATTGCCTCAGTATATCCACAAGAAAAAGAAAGAGCTCTCTTCAATCTACTAATTCAAATAATATTATCTGCAACTGTCAATGCTTCAAGAAATTGGGGTCAGCTTCTAAAGGCTGGACCTGCTCTGTATCACAGGGGGGAACTACAACAGAGCAGTCTCTCCAAGTAGTCTCATCGAAGCCACTGTTCCCACTGCATTCACAAATATAGACTGCAAATGGCACTGTACAGCTGCAAAAAGCCTCTAAAAAGCAGGACGTACAGACAGAAGCTACATTTCAGATCTATGTTCCTCCATAACAGCTCTGACTCTACGAGCTAGTCTGGGTCTACATTAAACCCATCTTGAACTGTCTCTTAGAGACCTACGCCCTCACTCTTTCAGGACTCATATTTCATAATTCCTTTCACAGACAAGTATTGGAGTTTGGAACAGGTAGAATTCAAAAGGAACCATAACTTTTCTGCAATAAAGAACTTTACCACAATTAATTTCTGAAACCTGATCAGTCTTGAGTATCAGGAGCTTTTGTCACTTTTTTATTTCTTTCTTCCTTGTGTTTCTCCATAGGAAAGGGTTCCTAATCATCATGTCCCCATTCTGGGTGAACACGAATTCCAAAGAACTCTACATATGGAACTACCATTTTCCACGCCATGATTGTCTAGCCCATGCCATATCAATAATCTCAGATCTAGGTCATAAATATGACACAGATAAAAGAAAGAGATTTATTATGCTTCTGAGATAAAAGCCCGTGGAACTTCAAAGTGAACACACATTTTATTACATTCTCTGGGAACACACTACAAGGATTAAAACAGAATCAGAAGACACATACTGCACAAAAATCAGTAAATAAGTCTTTGAGTCTTCTTTGAGAGGGAGGATTGATCTAGGTAATCTCTTGCATCTGCTCTAACTTCAGTAAATATGTGGTAACAAATAGATCATTTTCAGACTGACAGCCATGCACATTTTACTGCTAGAGAAAGTTTTTGTGTGTAGAGGTTACTAAAGCATATCTCATCAAACAAGGGCACAAACACTGACATGGGTCTGGGTTTGGGACAAGGAACAGCTAAGTGTGGGAAGAAGGGAGAAGTACTCCACATACTCTTTTGCATTGCTTTTGTGGTGGTGGAAGAGGAGTTTTGAACTCCCCCATCGAGGTGTGTGACAACATCCTTTTATGCAGGCTGAGGAAACAAAGAAGTGGGTTTTAGGAAAGTACTTACAGGCAGAGTTCAACTGTTGTCTTTGAAATTGTTCAAAAATACATCCAACGAAATGAGACATTGTCACTATGAAAAATCTGCTTTTAAAACAATGGGTTGAAAATCACAGAAATATCTTTCAAATATATCTAGTTTCTTCTGTTACCTAATTTAATGAAGATAGGATTACCAATCCCATCCTTTTGAATTTCTTTCTGTACACCTAATCTCAGTCATGCCACATAAATCACACAGTGTCTTCAAGCCATGGCACATCCAGTTTAACAAGGCATTGCTCTTGAGTAGAGAGAATACTTTGTGAAAATCAAATAAAGAGAATTACAAATAAAAGTTCAGGAAGTGTATGACTTTCAGCAGGCAAAATACAAGCCTAGAAAACAAACAGCATTGATAAATAACATTAATTAAAAGCGATTTTAACACATTTCTTACTTTTCAACTGAAGGAGAAGTTGCATTTAAGCATGCCTAGATATATGTTCTTAAGTTCCACTCATATGTTGAAGTACTGAGTATACTTTCCTGGACTCAGGCATGCAAATGGCAAATAACATAAAACCATGCATGGTTTAGAAGATACTTTATCTTGGAAAAAATATTAATTGTGACCCTACATATCAATATTTTTAAGTCTAACCTCTACAAAATTATCTTTCTCCCTTGTCTTTAAATACCACTATAAACCTCAGATGTCTAGTTTTTGACAGGTGTCTTCAACCCAAGCCTGTTGTAAGGTACTTAAACTCAAGTCAGAAGGCCCCTGGAGGCAGAATTCCATTCCTTATCTCTAAATCCTCCTCTTTGCTGTAGGGTTTCAAGACACAGCATAAAGCTAGACAGGACTTTGTCAGAGACTCAGAAAGACCTCAACAAACATTTGTGCATATTGTGTAGAGAGTCTGACTAAGATGTATTAGGAAGAGGTTTTCTAGATTATCGTTCCCTTCAAAAGTCTTAGTAGTTGTACTAAATAGTTGAAAGAAGAACAGATTAGCTTTAGATGAGCTCAGTAATTACAACCAAATCCTGGAGTAATTCACTAGACTATCTGAAACCATTACTCTTGATTTCATGTGCTAGATCACAGTTTAAACTAAAGATGTCATAGACCCTCAGTTCTCACAAGTGACTCCCTTATTTTTTCCCTAGAAGTAGCAGTGTATTAGATGCCAAACAAATGCAAAAGCACTAGGGAGGCAAGATGACAAGAAAATTAGTGTTTTTTTTAAATGGGGACACCTGCAAAGCAGCATATTCTTATTTTTGTTTTGATGGTGATAAACCAGGGAGGGAAAAATGAAATATTAGGGAAAACAAGAGTAGAAGAACCTGGTCCTATTAAAGAGTTCTTATATGACCTTGAAGAAAGTTGATTTAGTCAAATGTTTCTTGATACTTAGCTTAAACTCATCCACCTCACAGTAAAAATGAGCTGATTTCAAAAGATGATGAACAGTAATCAGTCATGGCAAAAGGTGATAAGAGGAACTTGCAGAATTTCTCAGTCAGTGAAGTTTGCTAATAACAGTTTAAGCAAATGCTTGTAGAGAGAGATCTAGGCATCTGAAACCCAACTTTGGAAGAGAAGGGGATGAGCACTCTAGGTCCAAGAGCATTTTGTAAGATTTATCTAAGCATCTTGACCTTAAAAAGAAATTTATATATACGTATATATGTATACATGCATAGGTATATATATGCTTTGAAAAAGAAAGTAATTTTATTTGTCACCTAAACTAAGACTTAATACAGAATATGCACTGAAAGTAAAGCATGAACATTTTTACAACTTCAGTGACCTCATTAGTTTCTCCTAATATGCATACAAATACAATTAATGCTTACATGAGGAATAGAATGAAGGAGTCTGGCCTACATTGTAGGATAAATTCATAAAATTCATGCTAATCCCCTCTTCTAGCATATATTTTTAAGTTTTTTTTCCTACAAATATTCTAGTTTGTAAGTGTGGAAATTTTATTGCAATTTAATAAGGTGGTGTCTTGGGGCATTTAAAACATGGGTAATGCAAAATGCTATTGTCTTAAAAGATATTCTAAACAAACCTGGTAAAAACACTTCAAAGAAAAACTGATACATAGGATCTGTCTCTGGTAGGCTTGCCACTGCAAAATGCATGAGAGACTGGTGACAACTGAGTATTTCTCATGAGTGGTGCTCATTTTCTGTAACATTTCTTTTGCCTCCTTCAGCCTTGTAGTAATGTAAAAGAAATACATTTTCCCACACTATTTTTGTATGTTCTTTGTAACTAGGAACTGAACACTGGAGGAAACTTTCTTCTTCCAAGGCTGAAATGGTTACAGGGACAGCTTGTCAGAGCGTATTTGGTATGTAAATGTTAAGCCATGCTGAAGGAGACCTGACTCCACTTAAATTTCTCTCTCTCTCTTCTGTTCACCAAAGGCAGAAACTCAGGACAAAGGATTATTTCTACCCTGGGTACTGTGCACTTCTAAAATAATGAAGTAAACTTAAAACCCAGAGGACTCTGCAGCATTTTGTGGCTTTAGAGCTGCAGAAGTTAATACCAAGGAAAGGTATTAGCTAGTATTTTTCTACAGGCACTGTGCCAGCAGAGCATGTCAACTGACTTCCTGATCCAAAATTATGAAGAATTATTTTCTGAAGAAGAAAAAATTATGTAACATGTTCTGAAGGTTTCAAAAGTAATCAGTTGATGACCTTTACTTCAACATAATAATTTCTCTGCTCTGTTTTCTGGGCAGGGTGGAGATACCAAAGTTATTTTCAGCTATAGAGGGACAGCCTACTTAAAATGTCAATTAAATTATGCCACATAATAGAAGTTGAGGAATGTCTTTTAAGAAGAAATCTACATGGAATATGTGCAAAAAGAAGTTGTTTTCTGAGAAAGGGAAAGGTACCCAACTCCTTAAGGCTCCCTTATTTAAAGAATCATAGAATAGCCTGGGTTAGAATGGACCTTAAAGATCACCTAGATCCAACCCCCCTGCCACAGCCAGGAATACCTTCTGCTACATCAGGCCCATCAACTTTACATCCAACCTGGCCTTGGGAGGGCAGCTTCCAGGTATCCACAGCTTCTTTGGGTAACCTCTGCCAGTGACTCACCCCCCTCACATTAAAGAATTTCTCCCTAATATCTAATCTAAACTTACTCTCTCTCGGTTTTAAAGCCATTTCCCTTCATCCTGTAACTGCTGTAACCCAACTGGAGAAGGCCACCAATTTTGTTAGGCATTATCTACTTAGTGAAGGCACATTGCTGATTGGTCATCAACAGTTACCTAATTATTTTTTGTGCACTTCTGTATTTTTCCAGGAGCATCTGACCTATGATGGGTCAAGAAACATAGGTGAGACTTACTGGCCTGTAGTTCCCCATTCCATCCTTACATACCCTTTTTTAAATGTGGGTTATGTTTCCCCTTTTCCAGGCAATGAGGACATCACCAGACTGTCGCAACTTCTCAAATATGCTGGACAGTGTCTTAGTGACTTCCTTTACCAGTTCCTTCAGGATCCATGGATGAATCCCATCAAGTCCCGTGGACTTGTGCACCTTCAGGTTTCTTAGATGGTCTCAAACTGATCTTCTCCTATAGTGGGTGGTTCTCCAGTCCCTTTACTTTCTGTGACTTCTGCAATTTGGGCAGTGTGGCTGAAGCACTCACCAGGGGAGACTGAGTCAAAAAATTCATGGAGTACCTCAGTCTTCTCCATGTTTCTGGTAACCAGGTCTCCTGCTCCGTTCCAGGGAGGGACCATATTTTCCCTCGTCTTCCTTTAATCACCAATGTACCTACAGTAAATTTTCTTGTTGCCCTTGATGTCCTTGGTGAGTTTTAATTCTATCAGGACTTTAGCTTTCCTAACCTTATCCCTGGCTGCTCAGACAGTATCTTTGTGTTTTTCCCAGGCTGTTGTCCTTGCTCTGTGTGCTTCCTTTTTGTGTTTGTGTTTGTCCAGGAGCTCTTCATTCATCCACATATGCCTCTTGATATTTTTGCCTGACTTCCGCTTTACTGGGATGCATCAGTCCTGAGTTTGGAGAAGGTGATCCTCGAATACCAACCAGCTTTCTATGGCCTCTCATCCCTTCAGGGAGTTACCCCATGGTACTCAACTAAGCAAATCTCTGAGGCAGAAGTGTACTCCTCTGAAATCCAGGGTAGTGAGCTTGCTGCATGCTTTCCTCACTGCCCCAAAGATCTCAAATTCCACCATTTTATGGTCAGTGTAGCCCAGGCTGCCCTTGGGCTTCCCATTCCCCACCAGCCTCTACTTGTTGGTGAGAACAAGGTCCAGGATAGCACCTTTCCCTGCTGGCTTCTCTGTCACTTCGAGAAGGAAGCTGTCTTCAATGCATTCCAGATTGCTTATGTCCTGTCCTGCTGTATTCTCCCTTGAACTGCTGTCAAAGTGGTTCAAGTCCCTGCTGTGGACATGGCTGGTGAATGTGAGGCTGCTCCTATCTGTCTATAGAGGGACTCATCTGCTCAGTGTTCCTGGTCAGGCAGCCTGTAGTGGGCTCCTGCTATAATGTCACCTGTCCCTGCCCTGCATTTAATCCAGATCCATGGGCACTCAGTTGGCTCCTCACCATCCCAGGGCAGAATGCTATCCACTCCAGCAAGTCCTTGACATGGAACAGAGAGCAACACTTCCTCTGTAGAAATAATCTCATTCTGGAGAAACACGACACCGAAAATCAGCACATCAATAATTTATTCTGATTTCTGCCCAGGAACTGCAAGCATGTCTCCTGCATTTGGTTGCTGCAGTAGATCAATGAGTTCTTCATTCTCCAGAGTGTTTCCATAAGAATCTTTCTGAGAGTTTTATCTTCAATTGTCCAGATTTTTGTACTTTTTTTGTCAGCATTGGTGCCCACAATGGTTTGAATCCTTTGATCTTCAAGCCCTGATTTCCACAGATGCACGTTATTTCTATGGAAGATTTGTATTTCTGTTGGTTACCCTGACATTTGTAATCCTTGTTTTTCTTTTCTTCAGTTCAGGGCTTTAGAAAGTCTCATTTTATCTCCACAAAACTAAAACAGATCCTTTTCTGTTTATTCACCTCTTAATTGTCATAAAGGGACCACCATAAAGTCTCACACTTCTGTAACTTGCTGCTTTATCCTGGTGCTGTTGCAGGGCTAAAGCTCAGCCCAGTTAGGGGCTTCCTTTGACAGAGCTGTAAACCCTTGACAGCTACAAAAGCACTGCACTTACTCCTCATTAGCAATTCTACAGACAGAATAGAAGCCGTTCTCCTAGTGCCTGAACGTACAAAATTCAGCACTTGGCATAGTGGGAGTGTCTATTTCTCATATCAGACTCTACCTATTCTGCCTTTAGTAAATTTTAAGTTCAAGTTCTTGAAGACAGAATCTTGGAAAAGACATGCTTAATCTTTTCTCCATCATCTCTGCTGCTGCACAGTCTGTGGACCTTTTCCCACAGCTTCTTCATTTGGCAACACCATTTCTCAGCACAGGCACACTTCCTGCAGCATAGGAAGCCTTTCCCCACTGCTCCCACTGCTCCATTCCCAGCAAGAGGCCGTAGGCTCTCCTGGAAGGCAACATCCACCCACCAGAGCTCTGACAGTGCAACAGATCAAGGGCCACAGGGACCATTACCCCAGCAGGTATTGAGGGCTGCTCTGGGGTACAGTGACATCACTGCTGAGGACACACGTGCCTTTCTACGCCAAACTGCTGAGCCCCATTCTGTGCAGCCTACTCTGCAAACTGCTGCATTTCTTGGCTGCCTCTGAGCATTACCTCTGTTAGCTGGCCCCTCTTACCAAAGGACCTCAACTACAGAACAGCCTGGCAACCAGCATCCTTCACATGTATACAAAATATATGCACATTGTGCTAAAAATGACACAGAATTAACAATAAAATCAAAAAGCAGTCACAATTCTATTTAAAAAAATTAGAAATACACAGCATTGAGCAACAAGCAACATTTTTCAGACTTAAAAATTAAAAAGTGACTTATAAACTAGAGTTTGACACAAATGGGCTGTAAAATCTTCACATCGAATGGATTTCAGAGAGTAAACCTCATGATAGAAACTGCTACCCAGTAGATTTTAGTTTTCTGAGTAAAATAGATTTAATTGAATAAATACAGGATTATGGCACTCGAGTATTGCAATTACCTAATCAAACATTTTAGCATTGTTGACTTAGAACTCTTTTTTGTGCTTCCAAAAGAGCAGAAACTATTCTTCTGAAGACTACTTGGATAGTAAAGGCAAATTATCCTGGGTAACCATAACAAAGTATTCTTGTATCCTACACATTTATGGTTTTGAAGCACATTTATGGTTTTGATACTCTACATTTTGGATCCCAAAAACACTTTGGGAAGAAGCACTTTTCTGCTATGCTACTACCTGTTCAAGTTATTAGATTAGGATGCTCATTTATACAATGTCAGTCTTAGTCCAAAGAGGATTTTTTTATCTTTTTGCTGAGTGGTGTGATACAGGGACAGGTCATGCACTAGACAGTCAAAAGTTCTGGTCACAAAAAACTGTTTTCATCTCTCCCCAGGGAAGTAGGTGGAGACAAAAAAATCGAAGAAGTAGTTTCTTAGTTATGGTTTACAGGAAGAAACTAGAAATTTGATGTGGTTTCTGTCTTCTGGATGCCACCTGCTGGGTAGTCAGGGAAAGTGTGAATTCTCTGTAGTCTGTCCAATAGATAACACCAGGAAAGGGGTGCCACTGTGTACTGTTTATCTCCAGATATGTCAGTACGCTTATTTCTTCTTCCAAAGCTTTTCTTTCTTTGACTTTCATAGATCTGGTTTCTGTAGTTTCTCTTCCTCTGCCTCTTTGTCCTTCTCAGAAGGTATCAAGAATCTTTATCACCTTTTTCTCTCACTGTAGTCTTGTCTCTGGGTGTTGCCATCAGTAATTAAAATCAAACAGCAGTGCTATATTGTCTTAAAATTAATGTCCTTCCATCAAGACAGTTTCCAGAATCACAGTTTTAAGCTTTGCAGTTTTCTCATATTTCCCCATCATATGTATTTTTTAAAAAAAAAAAGCATTTTTTGTTCAGAAAACCAAGAAATATGTTTTAGATTAACAGATTGACCCTTTAGAGTTATTAGGCAGAGATAATTATCTTGACTTCCTTGTTTCACATTACCTCAGAAACTGAGAATTGTTCTCTACAAGAAGCAGTCTTCGGGGGGTTTCCCTCCAACTTTTTTAGACAGCATCTCTGATCTTGTTTGTTACACAATGAGTGATTACTGTAGTTTGTTCCCAGAGGGCTGTTAAGAAGAGTTCAAAAGACCCTGAATTTTCATTTCGTTAAGCTATTGACAGTAGCCAATATTTTTTAAGAATTTGGACCATTTTAGGTATGAGGCCTGCTCAGTACTCTTGAAATATTAGGCTTTGAAAAAGAATCATTAAAAAAGTAAAACATTGACTATTGTACAACATTAAGGACAAAGATCACTTAAAGGGTAACTTGTTTTGTCTGCACCTTCTTACAAAGTATTTGCCTACATTTATATACATACACGCTCAGAGATATACAAAAATGTATTTGATTTTAAGGATATGCCTTTGTCTTTCTTTTCCTCTTTAATTCTTCTCTTTTTGTATTGCCTTGTGAAAAGATACATATTTGGGCCTTCCTATTCCTTTTTCTCCTTCAACTAAGAACACTATTTCTACAAGGTAAAGTATGTTAAATTGGCTGCAATATTAAGCTTCAGCCTTTCCAGCTGATTAGTAATCATTCCTCTGATGATGCCAGAAAATAATTCAGTTTTGACTATGAACTTAGGTCACCTTTCTGAAATACTTATTTACCTACTAATTCTCACTAAAAGCAGGCTACCAATATTATATCCAGACCTGACATATCACTGTATTCATCAGAAATCCTACACAGTGATCTTTTCAGTTATACAGCAAATGTAATATCCTTCTCTGTTCAAATGAGCTAAATAAAAGATTAATAATAGACACTGACTAAAATTTCTCTTTTCCTTCTTTTAAAATAAGTATCTTGATATCCATGCAAAATGCTGTCCGCTATAATCCAATCCGGTATTTCTACTTCTCTTACTTTAGGTCTGATAGTTATCTATCCAATCCCTCCTTTACAAATATATTACAGATTCAACAGAATGAAGAATATTTATATCTTTCAAGAATGTCTGTATTGCAATCTACAAGTAAGATTGTACATACATTTGATTATCATTTGCGACAGTGAGAACTGACAAAGTGACCACAAAAATTTGTTATAATGGCATACTCATATTATAAAACATGTGAAAGATAGATTAAAAAATTTTTAAAAGCATGGCAAACAGTTGAGAAGGACCAAAAAATCCATGACCACTCCTTCAAATCCACAAAAATCCCAAACACATTCTTCACAGTTTCCATTTTATGTCCTTAAGTCATGGAGCCAAGGACAAGTCAAGAAAGACCCATAACATCTTTCATATTGTGTGGGTATGGTTCATGGATCACCTTCAGCATGAAAAGATCCTGATAGAAGCCAAAGACACAAAGGTATGAGAATTTTTGAATCCCCATAAAAGTGAATTTAGACTGCAAATGAGAAGCGATTTGAAAATACTTGAATAGAAGGATGGTTGTTGAAACCCTTCTGATTATATAGAAGATCTGAGAAGCTGAAAAAAACAACTGCTTTTGATGCAAATAATCACCATAAACACTTCTCATAAAAATAGTAATTATGGACAGGTAGCCTCCTAAGCTGATTTTTGTTTTAGACAAAGCAGAGCTCCTGAGAAAGATGTGTGCTCTGCATTGTACATCCAAGCCATGGATACAAAGCTATGCAGCATCCCTGGTTAGACTGCAATCCCAAGTCAAGCCAAGCCATGACTATGCAGCTGCTTGAGCTCTTGGCTCCAGCACTCAGTATGGGAGACATTTCCAGTAAATTACAACTGTCTACTTCACTTTCAGGTTGCCACAGATTATCTTCAGTGTCAGGACTAATACAATTTGCCATGTCAGCCACATCTTCATGCAGACTATCAGTCTTTTCTGTTCCAAACTGAGTGTAAATTATCCAAAGAAGATAAAACTGTGGAAAAACTATATAAAGTAGTACAGTTCTGAAACATCCTAAAGTCTACTAGTTCACATTTTCAAAATTACAGCAACACACAAATGAATATATTTATTATATTAATTATATTATATTATATTATATTATATTATATTATATTATATTATATTGTATTATATTAATATTTATATTTATTACAGCAACACACTTATGAATATATATATTTTTATGTGCGGTCACACCCTTATCTCAATTTTCAGTTTAGCTTTTTAGCTCTTTAAAAGCTCCACCCTCTCATCTTTCAATATAGGTTACAATAGGCAATCCACTTATTCTAATTACAATTAAATTATGTTTCATGCCTCATTTTCTGTCAAATCACTCTCACAATGCAGGTGGAATATTTCAGTTATTGTCACCTCTTATCTCATACATATATCCTTGCTTACTTGCATGCGAAATTAATTCTTCCTACCTCTAAAATGAGATATCTTCTGGGACTAGGTAGAAAGGAATTCCTAAAAAGTCCTAAGTTTCCACTTACAGAAGTCAAACAAAGCACAATAAAACCTTTGTTTATTAGAGAAGAGTAAAAACATCTTTGAGAAGGGTGGTTGCCTCTGAAACCTCTTCTGATGAAGAGTTAAGTGATCTGATCTTTTTAATGAAAGTGATCTAGCTTAAATTCCTTAAATTCCTTTTGAGCATAATTGTTTTACTGAAATTCATTGTTTAAAAAAAATTAATTCAGGGCTGGAGTTTAGTGTAAAACGAATGGTGTCAGTGACAGATTCCTTTCCCCTTTGTTCCCTTGGAGCTGAATGATCAAAATGTTGTATGTAATTTACCCTCCCCTGGGACCTGCAAAGAGGCAGGGAGAATAATTAGTGCTCCCAGTTATTGGTATTGTACATGTCTATCTGCTAACTCTTGAACTACCATGGAACCTCACTTGTCTATCCAAGAAATCTCACTGAAGTGGGAATAAATTAATTTCAGCCATTACAATTAAGATGAAAACTGTGCCTTTGAAAGCAGGCTTAAAAAAAAAGAAGTGTATTTTAATATTGTTTTTTAACTGCTTTTGTTAGAAAGGCCTGAATGAACTTACTGTGCAGCTTCACAAACAGGTACCAAGGAAGAAATGGCATATATTAGAATAAGAAAGAGCTGACAGGAAGCTGGGACGTTTTCAGACAACATTGCTGCTGACTAAGTTGCACTGTCAAATCCTTGCCATTGCAGCTCTAAACACATTACTATTAACAGCTCCCAAGCATTAGCAGCTTGCTCTGCTGAAAAACAGATCAGCTACTTCTGTGACAAACAGATCAAACTTCCACTTATCGTTTTATTTTCAGAATTTTTAGCAGGTCCTCTTGAGTGCTTAGACCTCATGAGCTGCAGTGATTACAGTGTTATATGTAATTCAGGCTATTCACAAGGGGAAACTTGCTTTTTGGCAGTCTGAGACCACAGCTGGACAAAACACTCTTTTATTAATACAGTCATTTACAGTCATTTCATGGTAAGTTCTGAAAATTAATTTTCATGCGAAATGTAAAGGCACATGGAGAACTGGGATGTGATTTGTGACAGCCAGCATGGCTTCACCAAGGACAAGTCCTTCCTGATCAGCCTACAGTGGCCTTCCAGGACAGACGGAGACAAGAGATCTCTAGAGCCCAGTCCTAGGATATATGGTTTATTGTGGGGGTCCTGCTTGGAGCTGCCAGGCGCAGTCCGAAGCAGGCCCCAAGGAGTGGGGGCAGGGCGAGATAGCGAAAGAGTTCCAAGAGAGCAGGAGGCAAAAGAGAAAGAAGAAGAAAGATGAAGAAAAATGTGCCCGGCTTCGTGGGTACACCTTATCAAGGGGGCTTGAAGGTGGGTGCGGAAAAGGACTTTGGACCAATGGGATTACAGATACATCATACTTCAGGGGAGAGTTACAAATGTGAGATAAACTCTACATTTTTGAGGAATGAGACAGAGCACTTTATCTGACCCTTTGCTTTGTCTGTGGGTCAAAAAAGGGAGTTATCTTCCACCAGCTACACCACTGCCCACCAGCTACTCAGCAACCAAGGTCTGTCATCTCAAAGCTCGTTTTCATCTCAAACTGGCTCACATTTTCTGCATTTTCCCAACCCCCTGCTAGGCAATCGTACCTATAAGGCCTTCTTGTTTCATCTTCCATAACATCTCCCCTGTTCTGATGAACAACTAAGATGTTAGATACTGTCTTCCTCATCATTTTCTGCACACATTGAAGTATGCAGGGTCCTACAAGTAAAACTACAACTATCACCATTAAAATGATCAAGCCTACTTTACAGAGTTCCTTTAGCCAAGGTGCAAAGCTCCAACCATCAAACAAACCGTCTATCCAAGATGGGTCATCTGTCGTAATTTGGTTTAGCTAAATCCCTTAACTTTTGCAGTTGTTTATGAATGGAAACAGAATGATCGGAAAAATTCATACAGCACAATCCTTCAAAAACCTCACAGCCATGTCCATGTGCCAGTAAAAGAAAGTCAATGGCAGCTCTATTTTGTAAAGTGGAATGTCTGACCGCCTCTTCGTCTGTTAGCAAATCACTGATCATGGAAGAGGCAGCATTTACTTCCCTGCTGAGCCAACACCTTCATTTGCTTAATTTAAAAAAATGCTTGTAACAATTGATTTTTCTGAGTTCCAAGGGTGAAAGTTGCTGTCACAGTTGCTCTCATATTGATGTCCCCAGGAGGATCTAATCCTCCTTTTTTTTTTCTTTTTGACTGCTTTTTTGACACTGGGAGCAATTATTGTCAGTTGTCCCATGGCACAAGGGCCACCATCTATTTTTGAAGGTATAGCTTGCCAGGCCCTGTCTCCACAGATGAGCCAAATTCCTTTAGGAAATTGAACAGGAAGTTTGTTAAAACGATCTGTGTGCGGTTCGTCATATGGGAGAAGCTTAGTTTGATTGCACCAAGAAGACATATTGCTATAAACTGGGTGGTAGGGGGTAACGTTTAAATGAGGGCCGTTTTCTCCTAGGAAATAAAAGAAGTAACAGGTGTCCATAGTTAACGAGCTAAGATTTCTAGTTCTTGAAGGTCAGATTTGTCAATTTTGAAATTATCAGTGTAGGTCTGGTGTCTCAGGCTGGGAGTTGGAGATACGTGATGATTGTCATATGGCCAATATTTGCCAAAAGTAACATTGTCAAAACCTCCCTCCCCTGATGCCCACGCTGCTTTGGGTGCAGCCCAGGACACGTTTGGCTTTCTGGGCTGGGAGAACCCATGGCTGGGTCATGTCCAGCCTCTCACCCACCAGCACCCCCAAGTCCTTCTCCCCAGAGCTGCTTTGCCTCTGTTCATTTCCCAGCCTATGCTGATGCCCTAACAGTGATGCAGCACACTGAATTTGGTCATAGTAAACCCTCATGAGATTTCCACTGGCTCACTTCTCTTTACGTGGCAAATTCTCAATTTTTTTGTCTCAAAACTGTTCACTTGAAACAAGGAACACAAGCTTCATTGTTGCTTTGTTGTTTAATTTTGTGCAACCTCTCAAGTTTTCATTATGCAATAGGATATAGTGTTAGATGAAAGGAACAACATCCTACGGATCTAGTCATGCTGCAGACATCTAGATAATATTTTTATTTGTAGCCTTATGCAGTAAAACTTAAGAGAAAAACCTGTTGAGTCAGTAAAAAAACAACCAATCAATCCCCTTCAAAAAAAGTCAAACAAACAAACCAACAATCCCCAAAACCAAAACTAAAACCAAAACCAACTAAACAAAAAGCCCCCCACCAACCAACCAAAGAAAAACCCACCAAAAAACCCCACCCCACAAAATCCACTAAGCATGAAAACAGGGTGGGTATTAAAGAAAGAGTAAATTAAGGAAAGATAGGAAGGAAAAAAAATGTTTTCATGACATTTCATATCGAATCTCAGAGTTAGATAAGTACTTAAATCAGGCAAGTAATTTTTAACCACCACTCTAAATCTGACCACTCAGATGGTCTCAGGATGACTAAACTTCCTCAGTTCAAGATCTAAATGAATCAAGGCAAGAGATTTTATTATCCCAGACATCTTAACTGTCTTCTATGATCTACCAATGACAAACAAATCACACTTCAAAAAAACATTTGACTTTCAGGAAGGTCCAAAGTGGTAAAATTTTGGAAGGAAAACCAAAAACCATTCAAATAAACATGTAGTGTTTCTTCACTGCTACAATTTAGTATTTTGCCATTGGGGTTGACAAAAGAGAAAAATTACATGGAGCAAGAGGAATTGCTAAATTTTGAGAAGCTCCCCAATGAATACATTTTATTAGTTCCATAAAGGCAGTTGTTGGATGCTGCCATTTTGTTTTAGCTGTGTTCTTTGGGCTCCTCAAAATGTAATTTTTTGTTTATTTTATATCAACATGTTTTTATGGGTAGGTAACTGCTGTTTGGATTATGGAGTGAATATACTTTGTGAGAAAAAGGATGGTTGCATTGCAGACAAAACTATTGATAATAAGAGCCAATTTACAGCTCAGTAGAAGAGCCCAGAGTTGTTCAGTTGAACTGTCAGGGCTAAGCCTAGATGTGAATTAAATGTGGATAGGTTTTCTTTCTATCACTGCTAGTAAGTTGCCTGAGTGGTAATATACGACAAATACAATGTAAAATAAATTGTAATGCCAGACTATATGGGTATGATTGAACATCACATTTGAAAATATACTGGCAATAATTTTTAAAACTTTGCTATATAACAGGTTACAAGGTAAAAAAAAAAAATTGAACTATGAGATAACTCAATTTTGTGCCCGGCTATGAAAATTTAAGGACCACATTTTTAAAAGCAAAGTCACCGTGGCCCTTAATATATAATTAGAATCACAAACAAAATCATGAAATATTTTAGGCCAAAAGAAACCTCCAGGATCTTTTTTGATCTCCTGCTCAAAGTGAGACTAATCAAGTTAGGTCTCTTGTCCAGTAGAGCACTTGTCTCTACTTGTCCAGTAGAGTGTTAAATATCTCCAAGGATGGAAATTTTAAAATCTCTGTGAGCATATTATTCCAGTATTTTCTCACCCACATGGTAAAAAAAAGGGACAAAGCAAAAAAACCCCAAACCCAAACAACTTAAAAGACTCCTTAGGGTTTTCTCTAGGCAGATCAACAAACCCTGATCCCTCAGACTTTGTTAATGTTCTCTAAGACATTGTTAATATGACAGGTGTTAACACCCCCTCACTACCTTAGTGGCTTTCCAGTGGAACTAACTCTAGGATATCAAAATCTGCAGCAGAAAGTATTTCAAAATGTTGATATTCAAATAAAGAAATAATTAGGAAAATAATTACCTCAAATGTAATTCTTTGTCTTTTCCAATTTGGAATCAATAATCTCTTGTGTACTTGATGCTGTCTGAGCAGAGAAATTTAGATAAATTGGCACATAGCCTGTTTATCTTGTATTAGTGGTAGCTACAGACATCAGAAAGGAAAAGAAATTTTTGTAACAATAATAGCACATTTCCAGTTACAGGCACTGTATATCCATGAGTATAGTTGGATGCCTCCATTTTATGCTTAATTATGGAATACTGCACATAATTCTGTTATATAATTCAAAGTAATGGAAGGTGTGAAACAGATACAAATCCTTCATTCACTTTTCCAGTTCACCTTGCAAGAGGCTGCTACACTACTCCCCTCCACTTCCAGGGACACACACCAGCACAAACCAATGTACTCAGGATATTTCACATTAGACCTGCAATGTCTGCTGCTTCAGAACAATGAATTACCAGAAACTTTTTTCTACCAAAATTAGGTATTGCAGAGGAAATCTGCAATCTCTGAGGTGAACTGCACTGGCAGTCAAACTCTGGAGCAGTGGATTGCATCAAGCACCACAGGGAGTTTTCCTAAACTGGAAAAAATTCAATCTCAGTGCAGAGAGAAGTCGTTAAGTAAGGACTTCTGGGACTCTGATGAGAGGTGGCTCCAACACCATGCAGGCACAACTGGGAGTGGCAGCAGCCAGATCCCTGCATGGATCCCTCTGCATGCACCAGAAAGGATATGGGGAACCTAGACAGAGCTCCCACAGACTCATGCATCCATCTGGATGTCAGGCTGTGGGGAGGGCCAGAGCCTGTCACCGGTATTAGCTGGCACTAGGGACAACACTTCTGTGAGGTGCCCCTAGCTCAGCCAGTAGACAAGCTGCTCAGCCTCATGTCAGAGCTAAGAGAGGAGGCAGAATGGCTAAGAGGCATCAGGAACTCGGATGCTCTTCTGAAGAGGAGATTGACTGGTGGAGCCATGCTCAGCCACCCTGAGATAAGTGCCCCTGCTGGCTGCATTGCAGGAAGGGAAGGATCCTTCACCCGCTCAACCCCCTGCAGAAGGAGAGGACCTAACAGATGGGGGGAGAATGTAATCAGATTGCTTCTTGGGGTGGCAGGTGAATCCACTCCTGGCCTACGTCCTGACCAGCATGACCAGGGCAGCAATCCTGCCCCTGTACTCAGCACTGGTGAAGCCACCCCTCAAGTTTTGCGTCCAGTTCTGGGCCCCTCATGACAAGAAAGACACTGAGGTGCTGGAGTGTGTCCAGAAGGGCAGCAGAGCTGGTGAAGGGTCTACAGCACAAGTTTTATGAGGAGCAGCTGAAGGAGCTGGGATTGTTTAGCTTGGAGAGGAGCCGGCTCAGGGGAACCCTTATTGTTCTCTACAAGTACTCAAAATGAGAATGTAGCCAGGGGAAGTTTGGCCTCTTTTTCCAGGCAGTAAGCAATAGGATAAGAGGAAATGGCCTCAAGCTGTGCCAGGTGAGGTTTGGACTTCATATAAGGAAAAACTTCTTCACTGAAGAAAACCCTTTCTTCACTGAAACAGGTCACCCATAGAAGTGGTGAAATCATCATCCCTGGAGGCACTTAAGCCATGGTGCCTAAGGACATGGATGAGTAGTGAACATGGCAATTCTGGGTAAATAGATGGATTTGATGATTTTAGAGGTCTTTTCAAATTGTATTGATTCTATGTTTCTATAAATGAAGCTGAGGAAGGTGTATAGAATAACTTGGTCCTGGTATATTTTGTTCTTGAAATTAAATTGAGTTTGGTTGCTATTTCTACCTCACCATTTTTGATGTATCCTGAAATCATCTTTGGGCAAAGGATGCCCAGGCCTTTATCTTAAACAGTCAGATGAATGTAAGTAAGTAATATATGTAAAAACAGTCATAGTAAAGTAAAATTCACAGACAGACATAATCATTGGCCATGAGAGCACTGCTTTGCATATGCCAACACTGAATTTCCTATGCTATGAAGTTATGCTTTTCTAAGAGTTGTGAACAGATGCAAACTCCTGATTACAACGCTATCACAGTTTTCTTATTCTATTCTCCCTATTTTTACTATCCAGAAATACAGACTACAGAATACAGAAAACTATCTTCTCTTCAGCTTACAAAATTGCTAATTAATATTTTAAGAATCAATGTCTGATAATTTTGAAAGACTCCACAGTATATATAAATATGTACTCTTTGCTATACCTCTCCAACAAACTGCAAGTTTTCACCAAACAGAGATACTTAACAGATGAACAACTCTGTAATTAACACTAGGAGGAAACCTTCCACATCTGTGTGGTGGACTACATGGAGTGAAGAAGGCTCACCACTAGAGAATCACAGAATCATTTGGTTGAATCAAGTGACTGTGCAGCAGTGCACATAGAAAAATTCCATTATGAGCACAGCAGTACCCTGATATGCTACTGCTCTACATTTTAATTAATCACTCAATTTGTGAAACAGGAAGTTACAAAAGATGACACACACTATGCCTTTATAAACTCATAGCTGTATAAGTAAAAGTGAATATACAACATACAGCAAATAAAGCATAAGGTTGTGATGCTTAAAAAAATAACAGACTTCCAAAGATTATAGGGATCTGAGACATGGTGTTTCAGTAAATAAATAGTACTATTCTTTTTATTTCTGCATTTAAAATTATTAAAATTTGACCTCCCGAATTTCACTTCATAGAATTACTGGGTTTCTTCATTTTGGCATCAGGGCTTTCTTTGAACAGTTGTCATACAAATACAACAAAATCATATCAAGAGTAATCAGTTTAGTTTCCACCCACTGACCATGAAAAACAGAATACAAAAGCAGGCAGATAATGGTATGTGGTTTTGAGTGAGGAATAAATAGTGGTTAAAAAGTGTCTGTACAGTATTTTTCTGCAGAGTACCATTTGAAACAGATCTTGAAACTATACTAAGTCTGCTGATGCTACTAAATTGGGAGGAACTGTTGACTCCCTCAAAAGCAGAGAGAGCCCAGAGGGAGGCCTGGACAAATTTACAGGGCTGTACAATCATCAACAATATGAAGTTTAACCGGAGAAAGAGACGGATTCTGTACCTAAAATGGAGCAGTCCCGGATGTGCAGCCAGCCTGGGGAATGAGATACTGGAGAGCAATACTGCAGAAAGGGTTCTGAGGGAGGGTTGAGGTCAAGTTGGACATGAGTCAGCAGTGCCCTGGCTGCCAGGAGGACCAACTGTGTCCAGGGGGCATCAGGCACAGCATCACCAGCTGGGCAAGGGAGGGGATTGTCCTGCTCTGCACTGGGGCTGCCTCATCTCAAGGGCTGGGGGCAGTTCTGTGTACCACAATATAAGAAAGACATTGAGCCATTAGAGAGTGTCCAAAGGGGAGCGACAGAAATGGTGAAGGACCTTGAGGGGAAGCTGTACAAGGAGTGGCTGAAGTCCCTTCGTCTGCTCAGCTTGGAGGAGACTGAGGGGAGACCTCATTGCAGTTACAACTTCCTTGTGAGGGGAAGAGGATGGGCAGGCACTGATCTCTTCTTTCTGCTGACCAGTGATAGAATCCAAGGGAATGGCCTGAAATTCTGTCAGGGGAGGTTTAGCATGGAGATTATGAAAAGGTTCTTCACCCAGAGGGTGGTTAGGCACTGGAACAGGCTCCCCAAAGAAGTAGTCACAACACCCAGCCTGTCTAGTTCAAGAAGCATTTGGACAATGCTCTGGGACACATGATGTGACTCTTGGGGTGTCCTGCACAGGGCTTGAGTTGAACTCAATAATCCTTGTGCTTCCCTTCCACCTCAGGATATTCTATGATAATATGATCATAAATATGTCATAAATTTATCATGTACATAAGTGCAAAAGAATCCATATTTGTAACTTTAGCTTCCCTGAAAGTTATCATCTACTGCAAAACCAGAGATATAATTTCAGTATCAATATGAATAAATTCATCAAAGCAGCACAGTGTCCCAGATTGAGCCAAACCATTGAACAAACATCACTTCATATGAGAAGAGACACATTCATGGCTTTAGTGTTAGGCGTTTTAATTGTTTTACAGTAGGGGCTCATTCAGTTTCAGAAAAAACAGAAGTAACCAGGGTGGCCAAAACAAAATGATTTTTACAGATTTTCAAGAATCCAGCAGTCATTCACAGCCAGGATGCATATCCTGGTAAGGTAACATACTACCATGCAATTAAAGGCTGATAATAAAAACTTGAGGTCTAGCCACAGAGATTGCTCCTGAGAATAACTACCATACATGGAGTAGCAGGGAGGAAAGTTTTATGGATAGATACTTTATCATCACAGTTAATATATCAGATGGATTATATGCAGAACAAAGTTACTGCACTGAGTGAATGCCACTATTTCCATTGTTACAAAATTATTTTAAAGAATAGACTAACTTTATGAGAGAGTGGCAAATTTGTGAAACCTATGGATAGGTGTGTGTATTTGCAGTATCTACACAGTCTACTGCCATTTTCTGGGGAAACATTAAACAGACAAACAAAATGCATTATACTTAAATAGGTCTCAATCTGTCAATTACGTGATGTCAAAGAAGTTGAGTACAATCCCTATTTCTATCCTTTTGTGGGGTTGAAGAGGTTAAGAATTGCATTGATTTGCGCATCAATGAGAATTATTTCCACAAAAGGGAACTAAAGTGTTGAGCATGGAAAGCCATGGGAATAGAATGCACAGGTATTCACAGAGGCACAGAGTAAAGATAGATCTAAGAAGAGTTCTATACCCAAAAACATCCAAAGCCTGAGTGTTAATGCTCATATGTACAAGTGTGATGTTTCTTACTAATATGTAAGACTATGTTTTACAGTTTGGCAAGTTCAGTCTGAATGAAGTCATAAGCTAAATGTACTTCAAACTGTTCATCTAAGTGATGACAATGATGCAGGTATTGAAGTCTGGATAAAGACAGATCTCTGTGTAAAATTAGAATGTTTTAAATTATCTATTTACAGGTATTTACAAAAGTTAGTAGTTGCAAGCTGACAAACATTGATTACTCCGCACAAATCCCCTTTTTGTTCATGCTGCAAATCAATGTCATACTCATGGGTACGAACTATCAACCTAAATGGATACAAGTGGTTAAAAACTATAAATAGAAGCTTTCTACAGCTGCATCCAATAAAAATCCAACAGTGCATTAACTGAACAACAAAAAATATAACTAAATCCATATAATTTTTAAGGTTATAACCAAACTTGGACATGCACCCAGGTAATCATACACAAATGTACACTGGGATAAACCCATTCTCATGGTCTGGTTATTCAGACCCAAGTTCCACTAGTAATGTCCCTATTTTTTCCATTCAAAATTGTTGGCAGATTTGGCACTTACAGAAATGAAAGTTGTATTGGGCAGGTTTGTACATGAAGAAACTCTGTACCTCTTTAGCCAACTCCCCAGTAACAATCCCACTGACATGCCTGCCAATATTTATCAGGTCTGTTTAATTTAGGAATATCTCTGTGTAATTTAGGAAGATTACTAGGAATTAATGCATCCACTACACCTGCTGAAATTAAGAAATACATTATAAGGCCATTTTGTTACAGAGTGTATAATACAACCTTCTTAGGATTATCCAAGTTTCAACAGATGCAGGGAGTAAGAAACATTTGTTTAGTTCATAACTAAAAAATAAAACTTACGCATTTCAGATTATATTAGTGAAATTTCCAAAGAGCAGTAAAACAAAGCTGCTTTTAATTTTCATTTATTTGATTGCTTCAAGGCACAGAAAAGTAAAACCTACACATTTAAATACAGTCCTAGGAAGTCTATAACCACTGTAAGAAATAGGAGAAAACCAAAGAGGCTAACACTACTCAGAGGACAGTTCTGTAATACCTTCCTTATTAGGAATTAAATATTATGCAGAGCTATACAAGAACAAATAACCTTGAACATCTGAGCACTTTTAAACTTTTTTTCACACACATAATTTTAGTAGTCCTTCCCAGAACAGCTGGTATGTAATTACATCTCCATAGGTATGGCCTACCTGAAACTTGTGATTATGTTTTTGAGCAATGTTGGGCATTAGTGGCATTAACCACAATCTCAGGTTTATTATTATCTAGCTCTTCTTGGAAGACCAACTAAGCGAGGAAAAATCTGTGAGTTTCAGTGGAGTAAATGCAACTAGAGGAAAAGTTTATTTTTAAAGCATTTATGTCGTTGTGTTTGACGCAACCCAGAACATTAGGTAGTTCTGATTTTCCTGAAAAAGAAGGTCAAATATTTGAAGAGTTGCTGTAGACCTACCTTTCTAAAACCTTACTGCCAGTTTGTGGCGGGTTGACTCTGGTGGGATGCCAGATGCCCACCAAAGCTGCTCTATCACTTCCACTCTTCTATGGGACAAGGGAAAAAGAATATAGCCAAAAGCTCATGGGTTGAGATAAGGACAGGGAGAGATCTCTCAGTAATTACCATCATGGAAGGAATAGACTTGACTTAGGAAAATAAGCTTAATATACTACCAATTAAATCAGAGTAGGAAAATGAGAAATAAAACCTATATCTTAAAACACATTCACTTCACCTTCCCCTTTTTCCCAGACCCAGCTTTACTCACAATTTCTCCAGCTCCTCCACACCTTCCCAGTGGGGCAGAGGAAGAGGGAATAGGAGTTGTGGTCTGTTCATCACATATTGTTTCTGCTGCTCCTTCCTCCTCGGGGAAGAACTCCTTACACTCTTCACCTGCTTCAGCATGGAGTGTCTCCCATGGGAGATAGTTTTCCATGGACTTCTCCAATGAAGGTCCTTCCCAAAGGCTGTAGTTCTTTACAAACTTTTCCAACGTTGGTCTGTTCCCTGTGGTATAGTCCTTCAGGAAAAGGCTGCTCCAGGGTGAGTCCCTCATGGGGTCACAAGTCCACCAAGAAACCTGCTCCAGCATGGATTCTCCTCTCCATGGGGCCACAGGTCCTGCCAGAAGCCTGCTTCATTGTGGGCTTCCACAGACTCTTCTGGGCATCCACTGCCCTGTGGAGGTTCTCCACAAGGTGTAGGTGGATCTCTTCCAACAACCCTTTTGCAAGGTCTCGGGATTCCAACAGACAGATTGTGATGTGAAAGCAATAGTACAACAAGGTAGCTGTGATACCAAAACTCCAACATAACTAACAGAAAATGCCAGAGCTTTGCGCCAGTGACATCCAATTACCTTCTCCAGCTGTCTAAGCTGGGAACCTCCAGGTTCCAGTAACCTTTTCCAATATGACAAAGACACAGGTCACTGAGTTTGTGTTACATATTTTGAACGTCAAGCAGTGCTAGCTACGAGGGCTGCCAGCCAATAAACACAATTTACCAAGATAAAGCTAAATTTTTAGAAATATGTAGTTTTTAGACTACAATGAAGCAGCTTGTGTTCAAATGTTTCCAGAGCTAATATAGTATATTCTTGTCAGAGCATACCCTACATTATATCTTTGCCCAAGGTGATACTACTTGTGGACATTTTCATTTGAAAACAGTTCAGCTATTTCAAGGACATATAAAGTTACCAAGAGTCAGGTTAAAAATTACGTACTTCTTCATGTAGGAACATGAAAACTGAGCCTCTCTCTCCTGGCTTCTAAAGCTCTGCTCCTCGGCCGTCCCCCAAGACTGAGCTAGCATAACAGTTCAGGGGGGCAGTCAGAGGGCATTGCATTAAGTATCGATTATCTGAAGGGTGGCAACTTGATCAGGATCCTGGGTGGTGTCTCACTGTGGGTTTGTTTGGAAATTAGGTGGGAGGAGGAGGGGTGTTTTGGAAGGTCTTCATCCAGGATTTAGTGTTTGTAGTTTTTATAGTAGTAGTAGTTTAATAAAGTTTTTTCTTTGTTATTAAGCTTGGGCCTGCTCTGCTCTGTTCCTGATCACATCTCACAGCAATTATTTGGAAAAGTGCATTTTCATGGGGGTGCTGGCATGGCGCCAGTGTCAAACCATGACAATAACATTAAGAATCAAGATACAGCACATTGATTTCATTGGGAGAATAACTAATATAAAAACCAAGAGTGATACAAATCTCAAGAAGAAAAGCAGTAAAACCAAGAAAACACAGATGATACTTTTTGTCAGCACACCAGAAAGGAAGGGATTTTCTTCAAGAAAGGCACTAGGACTGGGTGCAGAAGTGGCTTTCTCTCACAGGTAATGAGACAGAAATAGCACAGGGTCTCCTAGAGCAGGGTGATATATGTACAGTTAGCTTGGTGTTTACTTATGATCATTGGATGGAATTCAGGGCTCCTGTGGTTTTATTTTCTGTGAAAGAGTCATGATTAAAGCACTTTGAAGAATTTGCATATGGCAAAGACTTCAAGGTATGCCTCAAAAGAACAAGAGCAGTGGTCTGGCCAGAGTTCAAAGGACTTGGCTGCCAGTACACTGGCCATTAACTCCTCCAAATACATGAAACTCTAGAGAGCTGAATATTGTGATTAGATTTCTCATCTTTAATATAGGTAATGGTTTTATCTCTAAGTGCACTTTTTCTCCCACATAGTTTTAACTGTCCCATTCAAGCACTTAGATATATATTTAAAAATGTAACACCTCTGTGTGGGGAGGAAGCACCCCTAGGCCCCTTCTTAAGAAAAGAGACAGCAAGGCCCAAATAGAGCAAAACGACTAATCTAAAACAGGTAAATGATGCCTGGATGGGCAGGGATGTGATCAAAGCACTCCAGTTTCCCACTTTTTTAAGAAGGCAAGTAAGAGTTTCCTTTCAAATCACCATTCAGAGAGGACTGGCCAGATATGAACAATGATGAGAAGAATAAGAAGATATAACCACCACTTAAAGTGAGGCAGAAATATATTTGTACTCTTGACTGAAATAATTCTGAAATAGGAAGCCCATAGCTATGTACCTAGGGTAGTTTTCCTAAAGCTTCAAGCTTGCTTCCTTTTGCATGACGAGTACCAGCTTCTGAAGTACAAGGGCAACATCTAGTGTTAGCTGAGGCATACTGCACATTTGGGCACCTCCGTGAATGGTTGAAGATCTGGATTATGTACAATCAATAACTATGCAAGAGTTTCCCTGAAAACTCTTGGTCAAGTCAAGAGGATGTAACCCAGAGATCAGAGAGGTATTACCACAAAAGGTATGCATCGTGTATTTACTTCCCTTTTCTCAATGCCTGACTGCTCTAGGTGGTCTATTCTGTTGGTGTCCATTTTAAACTTACTAATAAAAGGTTTGGACCTTGAGAAAGCAGGTTAAAGGTACGGTGTCAATTCAGAAGTGATGTGTTTTAGACAAACAATTTTCTAATCCACAGGGTATCCCTGTGTCTGCTCTGAGAGTCATCCAGCAGCCAATCTTCCTGCAAGCTGTAGATCATTCACAAGCCACAAGTAAGCTGAAAAAAAAGATGCTGTCATTTGCTTCCACTGGGCTCAATGCAAGGTGAGGGCGGCTACTGCTGCATCATGAGGTCAGACAAGCTATTAGATCCAGGTGTCATGCTAGCCCTCTTAACTGCATCACCTGCAGTTTTACTTTCCACGCTGGACTTTCAAAGACAGGAATACATTCATGTGTCTTGGGTTTAGCAACACAGAGCTGGTTTCAGCAAAGGAAGCTTTAAGGTGAGTTTGAGACTCTTTTTGCCCTGGCCTGTACTCTTCCTGACTCAAATCCAACAATAAAAACCACTTGTCTTTTTGTCATTCTACTGGGAAAATGTCTTGTGCTGTGGGTATGTGAAGGTAAGAGTATCTGTCCAATTAAGCTTAATCAAGGACCTATTCAGTGCAAAAGAAAAAATATATGAGGGGGAAAGTGATAAGGAAGAACGCAAAAAGACAAACCTTATAGACCACAGATAAGAGAGATGATGCCAAGGATTAATAGTTTCTAGTAACTAATTGATGAATGATTGAAAGAAACTCCCAGGCCCAGCTTTGGTGATGGCCACCTTCATAACTGGTAAGAAGAGGGGAAAAAAGAGGATTGTGGGGATTTGTGGTGTTCAAGGGGAGAGGTGTAGTGACTAGGAAAAATTAAATAAGAATGTTTAGTGAAAGGGTATTACGGCTGGAGCTCTTGGGGTCTATCTGACCCCGGCTGCTGTAAGTGTCCCAGATAGCACTGGGCAAATAAGCACAACCTGTCCAGGTCCCTCAGGCTCAGCTCCCAGCCGCAGGCAATCTTAGCAAGCAGCTCAGATCTTAAGTGAGATCAGCTCTTTGGTGAATTCAGCTCTTTGCTTGCTAAGCACCTCGGCAGACACGGGGAAACAGAGAAGGCTGTGTGAAGTTCCACAGCCGTGTCTTTATTGGCAGCTCCTGCGAAGGGTTTCAGTGACAGCTCTTCAGCTGAACTGGGCAGAAATGGGGGTTTATATAGGGTACAGGGGTTTTAGGAAACAGTCCAATCGTAAGGGTCGAGGTGAATATGATCTGTAGTCTTACAGAGAGATAACGAGTGTCTGAAGGCAGAGATAACGAGGGTCTGAAGGCGGAAGAGGGGCTTCTTTGGTCCAGTCATCATGACTAGGCATTTCTTTATTTTAGGCAAGTGACTGCCAGAGAGGCCTTGCAGGCCCTGTGGCTGCTACAAAAGGCGACTGGGGAGAAAAAAGGAAAGGGAGTAGACAGGAAGTGGTATAAAACAGATTGGTTTGCTGGTCACTACACTTGTCTGAACACACCCTGTGCCTGATCAATGAAGTTGTTCCTGTCTTCTTTATTAAATCTTTCCTTAAATACAGTGGGTGGTGGTCTTTGCCACCAGCCATTGTGACAAGAGCACTGAGCATCCTGAAAAACAGAAACTGTGAGGGAGAACAAAGCAGGTGAGGGACTCAGCTCCAGCAGCTGGACTGAGACCTCAAGTCACAGGCACATGTGCATGGCACCATTTGCCATGAGGCAGAAGAGGCTCTGTATCTTCTGCCAACCCATTGTGTGCAGGTGTGGAGTGCACTTCACTGGCAAACCTCAAGTTGTACCTGTCAGCAAGCAGGTGTGGGGCGGAGCAAAGGTAGCGAGTAGGCAGAGGACTAGTGCTGGTACCTTGAGGGGACCTGTGATTGTATGGGACCTGTGAGAGAAGCGTGTGAGTTCTGGATCTGTTAACTGTACGAAATGGTAAGTAGGAGACTTGTGAAGCATGCAAAAGGATTCAGGATCCAGGTGGGAGTGGTGGATAGACAGAAGGATGGGCCATGCCAGTACAAGATGATTGTGTGCAGCAAGATAGAGGGTGCTACAGAGACCTCTAATGCATTATGTTTTACCACATACAGAACAGACATAAACACCTCCAGTTGAACAGCACACTTACTCTGCATTAAAAAAAAAAAAAAAACACCAGAACTAACGCATTAAGAAATGCACTTGCCAAATTGCAAACATGAAGAACTTTTAAAACAAATTTGAGTTTTAATGAAATTCAGGCGCAAAAACTTCTATGTAAAGCTTGAACACATTAGTAGAGAAAACAGACTAGACTAAACAGAGAAATCCAGTAAAGCACGGGGCATTTGAAGAATATTCAGCTTCTTTTTAGCAGCTGCCACTGAAATTTTTAGAAAGGGTTTTTTTTTTTGTCAATTTTCAGGCTGTAGACCAATCTCTGTCCTGTACTTTATCATTGACATCCTAATTCCTGGGCAATTTATTGTATATTTATTCACAGTAGTACACCTAAATACTTTACGGATTATCAGTTTCCATTCCTGCTGACTAGGTGAGACAGTATTTGCCAGCTCTTCAGCAAACTTCTCTACTTGCCTTCTTTCCTTTATAACTACTCAGTTCTTGGGCTCAAAAGATTGTGTTTTCAGAATTCTGAAACACAACTGATCTTCCTCAAAGATGAGTCTTACCATGGAAAACAACTCCAACATTACAGCTTTACCTCCCAAGCAGACAATGGACAATTATACCCACAACAATAAATAAATAAACAACGCAGTGAATTCTGCTGAGCATAGTACTTTTAGTGTGTGTAAGCTTCCGCACATCCAGACAATTTAGGCATCAAGCTTGAAAAAGCTTGAACAAATTTGAAAAGGCTCTTCTGCCAGCCCATGATCCTTTGGCAAAATATGAATGCATCATAGGCAATGTTTGGTGATTTATATTACAAAGACTCAGTATTTTCTTGTATCACTGTTAATATGAACAAACTTCACCAGAGTAACACTGCCCCCACCCCCACCTTCTAGAGAATACGTTCCTTTGCCAAGTAGTATTTTGATTAATACATTCTAGTTCCATAGGTAGTAGTGCAAGCTAACAACACCGCAAAAAAAAACCAAGTAGCATCGTGTGGCATTTAAGAAGCTGGCACTTGTGTTATGGGAAAAGCAGCCTGTGTGCATGCACAGGAGCCCAGCTATGGGATGTCTATGTAGCGATGAAGCTCTCCAGCATGGCTGCTGTGTTTGCACAGCAGCAAAGTGCTTGGAAACATTAAGTCCCCAAGACAGAGAGAGGGCTGCTGTACTTGTGTTGCACATATTTTTACCTTCCATTCCAGGGCAGGAGACTGATGTTCAAGATTCTTGTTGCTTATAGCATTTCAGCTCCAGTACTTTTAATGGCCTTTGTCCATTTCATCCACTTAGGTGTGAGTTTATATCCTTGAAGCTGTACTGGCAAATAATTATCCACTTTGCTGCAAAAGTCCAGCACAAAACTTCATGTGCCTTCCACATGCTACTGAGGTCCAAACCCACCATTCGAAGGTATCAGAGAACAGCCTTGCCTGCCACCAAGCTCTGGGATGGGCCAAGTGAGTTTATACTTATAACACTCCACTACGTTAAAATCAGCACATGAAATGCATTTCCTAGGATGACCCAAAAAGCCAGGTGGAAAATCACAATAATATAATGTGCATATCTGCTGCAATGCAACTTGAAAAAACAGTGTCTTATTTTATTCTACTGCTAATCTGAACATAATCCAAATATCTGATTATTACCATTTCTTTAGAAAAGGCCACCTCCATACAGACAATGTCTTCCTAACCAACTTTTCAGCAGCAGGTAAAAGGCCACCAGGAGGAGCTCTGGTTCCAAACCCCCTCTAGCAGAGAACTGAAAACATGTCTTACTCAACATTTTAATCTCAGGGCTACCTTAGAGCAAAAAAGCTCGGCTCCATTTTTTCTTGGGACTCCAGAAGCAGTTCCTCCGCTGGGTGTCCTCGTGTAGAAAGCTGGACATCTGATCTCCTGCTGGTACTTCTACTCTAGCCCAGATACATTTCATTCCCCACAATGCTACTGCTAACTGTGACACTTCGCCTCTCCTTTCTCTGTGTTCCTCAGCAAATGGAAGAAATGTAGCCTGAGTTCAGGCTCAGCCCTTCTGGAAATGGATTGAAATTTGAGATCAAGAGATGAAAAGACTCTTAGGAAAGCTGGAATCTTTGTTGTTCCTCCTCCGACATTCCATAGAAAGCTGTGAAAAAGAACTACTTTTTACAGGCAATGGAAAAAGCAGTGAAGTATGTGTAAAGGTATTGGAAAGGAAACAGGAAGGTTTGTTGTCTCATTAGGGCAGATGATTACTGATTTTCCAAGTTACTAAATTACAAGTTACTCCACATAGTGGCTCTAAGTTCACCCATGGGTGAAACTTAGATCTTCCCAGGCAATGAAACCCTACTAAGAGATGGGGGTGAAATATTGCTAGAAATTGAGTTAAGTCTGATCACAAGAGAATGTCCTGTACAAATACAGAAAATTCATCACCACTTCCAAGCTTATTTACATTCAACAGTCAACAACACATCTACTTCACACAGACAGCAAAGGACTTAAAACAATTTGGAAAGTGCGAGCAATGAACTCAGTAGAAAACTTGAAAGGATTTTCTATAATTAAGTCTTAATTGTGCAAATCACCTCTTGAGAACTTACTTTGGAAGACTCCAACATTATGATTTGTGACATTCCCACAGAATTGTTTTTTTCTTAAATGTACATTAGTTTGCACTTATGAGACCTCTGGCCACTAGAGGTTCAGGGGGACCCACCTTAAATAGCACCAAACAGACAGCAGACACATTCTGTTCACAAGTGTTCACTGTTTTATTCTACTGTAGGTGTTGCTATGAACCTTTATATGTAATCTGGAGCCCTAACAAGCAAGAATTAAAAGCATTACCAGTAGAGACATAGAATACCAACTCTTTTTCCCAGCTGTGCTCAGATGATAAAAAATAATCTGTTCTAATAAACAAGTCAGTTGTGTGTAAATCTTTCTACAAGGCACCGAAGGTGAAAAATATGTACTTTAATTGGGCTCAAACAGCAAAACAACAGCTATGTTATAGCGGCACTATAATCTCCCCAAAGCATAATGGGATAACATGAAATAATTCTTCTGCAAGAGAAGGATAAATAACACTTTCATCAAAATATCTTCTCCTGTATTAGGAAGGTCAAACCAATTAATAGAGTTAATGATCCGGACTCAGGAAAAGGAGGCAGTTAAGAACACCCCAAAGAATAGGTGTCCCAACTCATAGTCTTCTATTTATTTTTTGCATTAATTTATTTTTTTTATTTTTAAGGCAAGAATCTTGCAGCTTGGGTCCTCCTTTGTTTCAATGAAGCATTATCTTATGCAAAGTCAAAGTCAGTAGTGGAAGGAAGAGAGAATGGGAAAGCTGGCGAGCACTGCTGGTGTCTGCGCGAGTGTGACTGGACCATCCATGGCCCCAGGGCTGGGGCTCGACCGTGATGTAGCCATTAATGATGCGGATCCGCGGAGGACGATTAGTAGCACTGCAAGGCAAGAGAAGAACATACGTCCTGGCCCAGCCCACAATTGCCCAACAGCCACAGAGCAGGAGGTGGTCAGCCTCTGTGACCCACTGTCAGTGTTCTGAGTCCATGAATGGTCTCTCATACAAGTTATACACTGACCAAAAGTCTATGCCTCCTAAATGGCAGAGTGCTGTCTTGTCCCTTCCTCACACATGTGGACAGCTCCCACACCAGCCCACAGGATGAGGTGCTACCCAGCCAAACTGTGAAGCAGACTTGAGGGGTAACAGTGAAGAGACTGAGGAGGGTGATGACACCACCAAAATACCCACCCTGTCTCAAGTCTACCCAGCCTGCTCATTGCTCCCACACAGTCAGTCAGGTGGGTAAGATGATCATATTCTTAGCCCTGTCAGCTAAAATAGATAAGAACAAAACAAGTATTGTTGCAGAAGAGTGTCACTGCAGGGGCTTTTGCTGAGCACAGATGGAGTGAGGCACCTGTTTTCTGAGTACATTTTCCTCAGCCATGTTTCATACACCTAAGTGCAGACCCACCTTGTTTCTATACCATATGATCTCTTCCACAGGTCAGGAATTACAAAGATTTACATGACATACTTCAATCAGAGGAAGAATGGCTTCCAGAAACACATCCTAGATAACCATATTCCAGAGTAACTCCCAGTGGTAGAGAGTACTCTGACATTGTGATGAACAAGGACAGAATTAGAGCATACATGAGCTGCACTCCCATGAGGGCAATACATGATGGAGGAGAGAAATTTGTATGCTCCAGGCTGCTAACGCCAACTGATCTGAACTGGGGGAGATCACACACCACAGCAGGCCAAGAGTCAAAAGGGTCAGATACTACACAGTTTGCTGTTCTCTTTGGCAATGAACTGAAAGCAATGCTTGACACCACAGCTGTGTGACTGATATACCCTCCAACACCGCATGGTGCTGTGTAGGACTTGAAGACAAATCTGGACAAAACTAAAAGCAAGTTCACCTGGCAAATACAAAAACTGAGTAATTTCTTCTGCACCCAGTCCCCAGCTGCTGCGCACCATTCTTGTCTTATTTCCGTCCACTAAGCAAAAATGCTTTGGGAAATTAAAGGCAATTACTATCCTTTTTAAAAGCACTTTACTCTTCCTTACCCAAAGGGCTCCCCAGAAGATCTGAACAATATCCAGAGAGAAGCCAGCTGGCAGCACATCAAGGAAATAGAGACAGCAGCTGATACATACAGGGGCACGAACCAAGGCCATTCTGACAAACCCACTACAACACTATTCAAGCACTTGAGCTACACCTTTCACATTTTCATTCTCACAGGAGTAATCATAGAATAATGGAGGTTGGAAAAGACCTTTAAGTCATCAAGCCCATTTGTAAACCTGAAAGCTGTGAGTGGCCCATTCCTAAGAAACCCAACAGCTTTACCTGTGTCTGCACACCCTGAGGAATGTTTAGAGCAAGGGCTGAGACTCACAGTCAGACGTGCCCTGCACAGGCGAGCTGGAGGACAGAGGCGCTGGATTTCCCTGGGAAAGGACGCGCCGCAAGGTGGGGCTGTCAGCCCAGCCCAGCAGCGGCACGGGCACTGCGGCAGAGCCCGGCAGACAGCCTGGGCTTTACAGAAGCCCAGCGCACAAGTGGGGCTCCTGCCTGAGGGGCAGCAGCCTTCCCTCAGCACTACGGGGACAGCAATCTCCCAGGCATCCTTTGTCTTTCCCAGCACTGCCATACAATGTCTCCATCTCCAGATATTCAAGCTCCCTGCGGCTAAGGAGTCGCCCCTACAAAGCGTTTGTCACCTAGGACCAGAGTAAGTTTCTATCACAAAGAATGACTTCAATAGGAGGGGAAGAAAGGAAACATAAAAAGAAGAAAAGAAAAGCAGCATTTCCTACTCCCATATTTATGCAGTAGTTTCCTAGGCTGCCATCATTTGCTTTGCTTTTGCCTCAAAACTGCCTGGCAGTACTTAAAATCTAGTATGCAACCCTAATGTGCCTTCAATTTGGTCACAGTAGCTCATCTTCCCATTGTCCCTCTACTTCTGAAGGCTTAATACTGCAAGTGCACAGGTGTCACTGCCCACTGACTTCCCTGAAGCTTTGCTTTGCTTTGTGGAAGCAACTGCATGTGAAACACTGAATATGGCACTGTGAAGGCATGGTGGGAGATTAAGACAGACACTCCTTAGCATTTCAACTAAACAGACTATCAACAGAAACTCCAAAAATCCATTCACAATCAGCTAGTATAAACGATATTAATAGTTTATATCGAAAGTAAATCGTATACTAAGAGACAAAATGAAGTGTGATCAGTATTTGTTATATTGGTGAATCTTGAACTGTGTGTAGGTCTGTCAGAGGACATGTTACATGAGCATTTGTCTCCCAGATACTTAATACTAGGGCTGAAAGAAGGAGCAAAAAAAGGAATGTGGTCTAAAAGATCTTACAATGCCTGAATGCCTCAAAGAGAAGAGGTGTTGCAGTCACTTGTGGCCAGCGTAAGCCATGTATCACTCATAGTAGTGGTACAATTAGGATCCAGGGACATGATAGAAAAGGCACAGGAGAACCCTGCTGTACTCAGAAACTTGGGGAGCAGGAAGAAGTATTCTCCAGATGGGAAAAAAAACCAAATAATGTACAGGCTTCATTTCAAGAACTGTCAGAGTTTTCTCTATTACCCCAGCCTGTCTGGTTGTTTATAGTACCACAAAAATTTAATGCCCTCAAGCTGAGTATGGCAGAGATATAGACTCTCAAAGTACAAAAAATACAAAAGAAAGCAGATTTGGACATGTGTGTTATCTGACAGGAGGAAAACATTGAGGTACACATTCAGTCACAGGCTCAAGTACAGGAAATGAGAGAAATTGTTTGGTGGTTTTTTTTTTTTTTTTGTTGGGTTTTTTTTTTTTTTTTTTTTTTTTTTTTTTTTTTTTTTTTTTTGGGTGGTTTGGTATTTTTTTTTCTCCTTTCCTTTCCCTGTGGGTTGCTGTAGTTCTGGTAGGTAAGTAAGCTTTTCTGGATGAAAAGTAAGGGGATATGTGTGAATGTCTGCCCTTCAACACACTAATTTTTTATATAAACTCTGCCATCCATTAGGCTGTCATGCTTTTTCAAACTGAAATAATACAGAGACTGAAAATACTGCATGAATACTGCCCAAGTGCAAGGAGAACATATGCCAAGAATGATAGTTTCCTCATATACAGCAGCTTTTGGTTAACAGTCCAAGGCTTTGATCTGTACCATCCACCACTGGACCCAGCCTTCCGTGAAAGAGAGGACTGCCATATGCTCACAATCCCTCAAACCCAAATGCAGAATGATCTAGACAAGACTTCCACTTGTTTTATGCCTAGTTTTCCACAAATCTAACTATGCAAAGAAAAAAAATGCAAGCTTTCTTTTGCCACTAAAAGCACAAGAAACCTCGTGCAAACACTTCAGAAAGAAGTGGAGAAGGTCAGTTACTGTCCACAGGATATATCTACCCCTGCAGAGGTTTGAGGATCTGTATTAAACCATCTAAGTTAAAGTCCAGTTTGCATGACAAGCCATCCTCCCGCTCCCCAGCCATTAGCTACCTTTCTTCAAGGCGAACCCAGAGGTCATTAAATTGTCGCAGTTTTTGCTTCTTCTGCTGCTTTTTCTTCTTCTTTTTGTACTTTCTGTCTACTTTCATGAGCACATCAATGCTGTCAGGGAATAGCAGGTGAGGCAGGAACTCTTCCTCCTCCTCTTCCTCCTCCTTCTGGGGGTGCAGTGGGAGCTCATGGGACATGACATAGGGACTGTGTGATGATGAAAAGGTTAACAAGGTTTTGGGAGATTTTTGGCTGGAAGAAAGAGAGAACACAGATAACATTTAAAAGGACTTTGAAGCAAAATCCTGTATCAAGACACATACATATAAAATAGATGTTTCTCCCTGGATGCTCATTTCTCTGCTGTGTATTCCTGCACCCTCTTCCTTAAGTCAATATTGATTTTATCATCAAAATAGTGCTCTTTAGCAAAAAAAAAAAAAAAAAAAATCTTTGGAAAAGAGGCAGTCTGTGTCAGAGGAAAGAATGCAGTCTGGATAAGGTTGGAGTAACTCTTGTTAATAAGCTTACATATCTAGAAAAAGACAAAAACAGAATCACTTCTAAGTCAGAGTCAAACCACACTCCTCTAGTCTGATGTGCTGCAGAACACAGACCAGATTATTCCTTTCAACATTCCTGTCCAGAGCAAACTCACTTGGGGGACAAAGGGAAGGGGCAAACAAAACAACTAAAGCACACCATCTGATGAAACCAGGTCTGGATCAGCACCTTTCACTAGTGGAGAAGGTAAGAAACAGGCTAGCCTACAGACTATGTTCATGGCTACAGAAACACATCTTGAAAATTACCACCTTTGAAGGGAAAGGCTTAGCATGCCACTAACAGTAACCTGGTTGTGTGCTGGACCCAGAGAAGGCTGAGGTTCTCAATGACCTCTTATATCTCAGTGTTCAATAGCAAGTGTTCCAGCCAAGCTGCCCAAGTAAGGAAAGGCAAGTGGGAGTATGAAGGCCCTAAGCACAATGTAGGAAGGAATCAGGTTTGAGACCATCTAAAGAGCCTGAATGTGCATAAATGCCTAGGGCCTGATGAGATTAATTTGTGGGTTCTAAGGAAGCTAAGCCACTATTAATCATTTTTGAAAACTTGTGGTACTCAGGTAGAATTCCTAACACCTGGAAAAGGGAAAATATAATCCTCATTTTTAAAAAGGAGAAAATAAAAGTCTCACCTGAAAGTTTCTCCTGAAACCTAAAACAAACATGGAAAACAAAGAGGTGATTGGTAACAGCCAACAAGGCTTTACCAAGGGCAAACAATGCCTGTTAAATTAGAGTATCTTCTCTGATGGGTCTGCAGCATTGATGGATGTGGCAGAGCAACTGCCATTGTCTGCCTGGACTTAGGCAAAGCATTTGACACTGTCTCACACAATATCCTTGTCTCCAAACTAGACAGACATAGATTTGATGGATAGATTGCTTGGTGGATAAAGAACTGGCTGGAAGGCCACACACAAACAATTGTGATCAGCAGCTCGTTGTCCACATGAAAACCAATGCTGAGTGGTCTCCCTCCGGGGTCAGTACTGGCACCATTGCTGTTCAAGATCTTTGTCAGTGACATGTACAGTGGGATCAAGGGCACCCTCAGCAAGTTTGGCACCAACACCAAGCTCTGTGGAGCAGCTAACAAGCTGGCAGGCAGCAATGTCATCCAGAGGGGCCTGGATAGGCTGGAGAGGTTGGTTCTGTGCAAACGCCATGGAGTTCAACAAGGCAAAGTGCAGGGTCCTGTACCTGGGTTGTGGCAATCCCAGACACAGCTACAGGTTGAGTGGAGATTGACAGCAGCCCTGAGGAGGAGAACTCAGGGGTGATGGTTGATGAAAAACTTAACACGACCCAGCCATGAGCACTCCCAGCCCAGAAAGGCAATGGGATCCTGGGGTGAATCCAGAGCAGCATGGGCAGCAGGGCGAGGGAGGGGATTCTGCCCCTCTGCTCTGCTCTGGCGAGACCCCACTCAGAACCCTGCATCCACCTCTGGGGTCCTCAGCATACGAAGGACATGGAACTATTGGAGCAAGTCCAGAAAGGGCTACAACACTGCTAAGAGGACTGGAGCACCTCCCCTGTGATGACAGACTGAGAAAGACAGACTGGATCTGTTCATCCTGGAGAAGAGAAGGCCTCATGGCAACTTCCCAGTATCTGAAGGGAAGGTGGAGAGGGACTCTGTCAGAAATTGTAGTGACAGGAGTAACAGACACAAACTGAAGAAGGGATGCATTTAGTTTAGGCCAGGTATTGGGAAGAATTTCTTTACAGTAAGGGTGGTAAAATACTGGAACAGGTTGCCCAAGGAGGTTGTGATGCCCCAACCCTGGCACTTTTCATAAGACTTGAGCAAGCTGGTCTAGTGGGAGGTGTCCCAACCCATGACAGGGAGATTAGGATTACATCTTTGAAATCCTTTCCAATCCCTTAACATTCTATGATTCTATGATAAAGGAATCCTTTGGGCTTTCTAGTCTGCATCAACTGAAAGAAGATTAGTTTTGGCACCATCAAGTTCACTCTCTTCTCTTCTTGATGAATACAGATAGTAAAAAGCAGTGGATTCACAGCCTTTACAAAACATCACATCAGAGGACATGTCTGACACATAAGAGACCAGAGCTCAGCACGCCGTTCCAGCATTGGCTTCTGGGTTGATCTGCAAAAGGATGTAATGCTGTTCTGCCACTCAGAAAAAGCACACCAAGGAGCATGAAATGGTGGTCTTTGTGGGTTTTACAGAGAAGTATGGAGGTCTACATGAAGGGAAAGAAACTGAGAAATTGCATCTCTCTCATAAGCAGAGTTGAGCTTTGTACACAAGTAAAGAGGGAGTGGGAGTCAGGCCTTAGTCTTCCAGCTGCCCAGATCCTGTATTAGGCTGGTAGCATTATTGGCAATTCCAAAGGAGCTCCAATGAGATATGTCACTGAGACTATGTGCATATACAAACTGTGTTACAAGACAAATCTTGGAAACCCCAAGTTGAGCTCCCAGAAAAAGCTCTCAGGTCTATGACTACTCAGCTTCCTGTAAAGATGATAAATTAAAAAAAAAAAACCAATCAGCTTCACCCTGATTACTGAAGCTCTGTTTCTTTATTTTTAGAGCAAGCAACATCTCATCTATACTCTAAGGCAGGCAGGCTGCAGTGTCCTAGTCACTCATGGTTTTGCTGGCCCACATTTTTCATTGTTTGGAACAATTTTCCCTCATTACTTGTTTATGACCATCTTGGACAAAACCACAAACTCAAACCATTCCGTGTATATGCAGAACCTAGCAGGAATATCTGACTGATCTTTATGGCTACTTCATAAAGAGAAGAAATGCAAGTCTTCTGTAATGAAAGTGCAGACTGGATTGGGCTGAAATTCAGGAAAGTAACAGAAAACCACAGACCACCAAGCAGAAACCTGCCTTTAATCAATGAAACTTCCCCAGAGCTGTGTTCCTTTTTCACAGGAGGTGGTCTGGAAGGAGGCATATTTCAGCATGGGTGCAGTTTTCAAGCTAGCCCATCACTGTATGCACACTCATTTGATAGCAAATAGAGAATAGTTCTTGGAGAAGGGGAAATGAAGTTGTGGACTAGAACATCGAGAGAGTAGATGGAAAACAAAGATAATTTATCTTATTTACTTCAAGGAAAATCAGAGTGATCACATGTTGAAGTTTATATGAGAGAGTCTGCTGCAGAATAGACCCAAGTTATCAATCTTGCTCAAAATCATTGTGGTGTCACACATTGTCACACTTTATCACCTCTGAACTGTCATCACCCTTCAGCTCTCCTCCTCATCTGCTTCACATCATCCACTCTTTAACTCCACCTTGCAGAGTGATGATCTCTCATTAGCTCTCTCCAGCAACCTGATTTAATAGGTTTTAAGATCTTCTGCCCATGATTCCCTTTTCCACCATTTCTCTTCACTGTTTTTGTTCCTTAACTAAGTCACAGAGTGGGTAGCACCCCGCACCTGTAGATTAGAGTGCCATGCTGCCTGCAGCCTTCCCTTCTGAACCCAGCACTGCTACAGGTAGAAGATGACTTACATCCTGCATGGCAAGACATTTATTCTGATAGATGTGGCCTCAGACACATCCATGTATCAAACCTCCTTTGCAACGTTTCCTGCAGGCAATTCTTATAGAGACCATTGGAAAAGGCACACAGATTCAAAAGACCATCCTTCTTCCCCCCAAGGCCAATTTCCCATCACAGTAGCTGAGACAGAGTCAGCAAGCACCTTAATTATGGCTGTGATTGTGTTGAATATTTTACAATATATAACTACATTCTAAAAGCAGGAACAACAGTTAAAGACCAAACTGAGTCAGAAGAAGCTTGACTGAACTTATGGTATTATTTATAAACTGTCCTTTGCAATACTGCCTGCTTGGGGCACCTCTTTTGCCTTCCCTGCCTGGGAGACACCAGGGAGAAGGAACCTTTCTGTCTCCAACTAGGGGCATCCACCCCATTTGCTCTGGAGATGGAAATTACACCACAGGCAGCCCTGCCTGCTACAGGAAAATGAGCATGACTATCCTGCATCCTTATTGGTTCCTATACATAGATATCTACAACATATCTTACAAGGAACTTTTTGTTTAGCCAGAACACAGGAAGCAGCAGACTGTGCTTCTACAGAGAAACATCATGTTGGAGGGAAAGGAGATGACTGCAGACTTCCCCCTTCTTGTATTTTAGGACCTCTCAACTAATGTGTCTGACACCAGAGCAGTTTTTTAAACTCTCTGTCTCAGTACAACCACTTGCTTTTTTATCCTGTCTCAATCATGAGCAGTGAAATAGTGCACAGGTACTTAGCATAGGTCAGAGGTAGAGCACTACATAGGACAATAGCTGGATACAGTTCCACCTTTATGTGATCAATGCTGGGTTTATTGTCACAGGCTGCTCTGCTATTTGCTCCTAGAACAAGCCTAGGATAGCAATCAAGTGAAATCTTCCTTCCAAGCCCTAGGACTCCGACACACTCTTGCCACAGGTCCTTTCCCACACCTTAAACGCTCTTTTCCTTTGAACCCACATTTTTCTTAAAATGTATTTAATATTTTAAAATCTGTTTCCAAGTCATCCAGAAATGCTGACAGCAAAGTGCCATCTTGTTACCATGTTTAATATCAAGACTCCAGGGAAGATGTTCTGTCCAATAGTCCTAAAAAGAGGTTTAAGATGCAACTGATGCCAAACTCAGGGCTTACAAAGGCACAAGAGGCTGCAAAATGAACTCCCATGATGTAGTTATGGAACGGGGTGCCCAGCTACTCCAAGTAACCTTGATACCAACTTTCCTGATAGGTGAAAATCTATCCCTCCTTTATTCAGTTTTCTGCCCTTACAGTTACATCTTTACAGAGCAGTATCAGTTCTTGTTTATTCTCAAGTACCTATTAAGCTATCTTTCTTTAAGCTTTAAGAAGCTGCTGCAGCTGTTTTTAGGAATACCTAAGCTAAGAATTAAAAAACAACATGAAAATATCAGTGCAGGCTATTTTGGGTTTGGGGTTTTTTTTGGTTGGTTTTTTAAATCAACCTTGTAAACACTGATACACTGGATTTTCTAGCACAACTCCAGTGTCACAGAATCATTGTCTTGTACTTAAGCACAGGTTCTTCTGTTTGTCAGACCATGTGCCCACTGGTAGAAACAGGGTTAGGGGCTGGCATTCATGTAATCGTGGGCTGTCTTGAATCAGTTTTTTTCAGTGCATGTAGAGTTAATGATTTATGTCTATGTCAAGAATCATTGCAGAAATACGACCTGCCAGAATTTCAATATCATGTTTTCAGACAACAGCAAAGGTGGTATAAAGAGAAAGATGAAGCAATCAGAGTACGAGAAAAGCAGCTGTCATTAATTTGCACCACACCTGTAGAGCCCTTGACATAGACCAAGACTCAACACTGTGCCCTCTGCACAAATCCTATCAAAAGGCAGTAGTCCTGCCTGAGAGTCCCATATCAGAAATGTGGGGGAGGAGGGACAGAGATGTAAACAGGGACACTATGCCCAGCACAGAAGAGAAAAGGGAAACAGTACCATAATTGGGACTAGTTTCCAATTTTCTCCTTTGTGGTTTTTTAGGAGTGAAGAGTAAGTAATTCTGGCAGCTACATGTTTGGTAAGAGTCTGGAGAAGGGGAAAGCAAAGACTGCAGACTCTAAGCTGGTGGCAAGAATTCCAGGAAGAGGTGAGTCAAAGCACAAGTAATTCTTGGTAGAGAGTGGAGGAGGAGATGATCTGGCATTCTGTAGTTACCGAAACCATGGAGGACGATAAAAGCATCCAGTGAGAGATAAAAAGAAGCAGGAAGGGTATATCCCAAAGGACAGCTGCAGGATGAACCAGAACAACAAGTACCTTAGCTTAAAAATGCTGAAGAAAACAGGGGACATGAGAGCAATCAGTCATAAAGACGGCTTGCAAAGACTCTCGGCAATCAGATTCCAGGCTGGGAGAGAGTAAAGAGAAAGAATGAAAAATAGCAGTATAAAAGAAGGGGATTATTAAAAGGCAGGGCAGTCAAACACATAAAGGAAAGGAAAGAGAAACCTGGGAGCCTCTGTGGTACAAGACAGCATCCAGATCTAATGAACCAAGCATTCATACTCTGCAGCTGTTAATTTAAGAGTTAAAAACTTACAAGGGTGGAAATTTTATTAACAACAACAAGAACAACAAAACAAAAAATAATACAAAAAACCCAACAAACAAAAAAATGCACAAAAAAAATCACAAACCCAACAACAATAAATCAACAAACCAAAGAGCCCCAACTCCAACAACAAAACCCAGAAAACAATTAAAAAAAAACAACCAAACAAACAAAAAAAAACAAAAAACAAACAAACAAACAAACAACAACAACAACAAACCCCAAACCAAATAAAATCCCCTTTCCAAACTAGCTCATGGAAGAGAAAAGCAAACTGCTGGGAAGGAGAGAAAAAGCCTAGCTCCCTCTTAGTTATAATTCTAGCTACCATTCCTACTTCATAATCGTTTACAAACCCAGCCCCCCAGTGGCTGCTCAGCTAGGTAAAAGCATGCATTACTTGTTGATGACTTGTCCAGCTGGAGTGTGCTCTACCACGTACCCTTCTCTCCTCAAAACATCAATCACTGTGTTGTTGCCCATGAAGTGACCTGCAGTTAAAAGAAAAATGACATCAGAACTCACCAACCACGTGGAAAGAGGGAGAAGAACAACAAAGTCCTTCCTCATCACAGGAGGTGTGCCACACTCAAGGCAGGCAGGGCTTTATCACTCCCCATCAACATGCGCTAGAAACACAGGTTCTTTAAAGAGTGATTGCTGAATTTTCCCAAGGTCAGTCCAATTAGTACAGTTACATTCTTTCATTACTTTCTACATTACTTTCTAAAATGCAGATGTGATTGCAATTACTCTGGTCCCACAGATTGTTGCATAATGGGCTGCCCAGGGAGGTGGTGGAGTCACCATCCCTGGAAGTGTTTAAGGAAAGACTCAATGTGTCACTTAGAGCCATTGTCTCGTTGCCATGGTGGTGATTGGTCAAAGGTTGGACTTTATAATCTCAGACGTCTTTTTCAACCAAACTGACTCTGTGATTATCAGGCCATTGTGGATTACTTGAGGGAATAAGAGATGAAGTTTGGACACCCCTGTTTAAGAGCAGCAGTGAGTCTACCACTGGTGGTGATGCAAAGAAGGTCCGAATTGGGCCACATTTTAATGCTCTCCACTCTGAAAGCCAATGACTTAGATCATCAAACTGATCAACTTCTTCATTATATGCCACTGGGGCCAGAAACTTGACCTCAGTCATGCTGATGAAAGGACTTAGTTTTAGAAAGACTTAGATAGTTCTGCCTGAGTTCTCTGATACTCTATTCTCAGACAGCTGTGGTGGCTGGTAAGATTGTATTTTGGCATCATAGTGAATAAATGACTACTCAAAGACTGCAGGAGCTTTCCTGACTGTATGCTCTGCTCACAGAATATCTTCCACCATCAGACCAGGCTGCTGAGAAGCAGAAGAAATAGAGAACAAAGAGAGTGCAAAGGCCTTGCACACTCCCTCATAGATCCAGCTTTCATAAACATTTCTTCTTTTAACAGCCTACATAAATTAAAATTGTCCTTTAGCAAATTATTCATTAGAGTGATTCCTTGCTTCTGTAGATGTACACAGTGCTAAAACTGATAAGTAACTCCAGAAGAACTGTTTTCTGATAATACCATTCATAAATACATGGCAATAGAATCAACAGAATGATTCTAGTAGCAAGGGAAAGCAAGAAGTTATAAATAATACTGAGAATATCAGCACCCAACAGTGCTGAGAATATCTGGAGACTAAACATAAGGGATTCATGACTTTTCATTCCAAAAGGGGTTGAATGAATTGGAGTACAAAAATTCCAGTTTCTCACGCCACAAGAGCAAACTGCTTATGATATACCAGCTTAAGGCATGAGTTGGATGGTACCATTTGAGCACAAGATGAGCTTTCCCTCAGAGCCTAAGAGCACAAACCAATCTAGCTCAAATGAAACCTTTTAACTGAACACTGCAATGTACACTGTGGTACACATTGGGTACCACATTTTCTCACACAGTAATTGGATTTTGCCCCACCTCCTCAAATTAAATTTTGTCTTTAGAAGGAGCAAATCTTATGTACCATTATGTTGACCTAACCTAATACTGATATTATCTGTTGCTTCCCGATGGCTCAACTCCAGGTACAATTAACCAAGAATTCCGTCATGTCAGCAAAAAAGACCAATTGCAGCAGGGAACTGGAATGACTGTAATGAAATATTGTAATTGAGTAAAATTAGCTACTGCAAAACAAACACTAGGTATATAAGATGCCAGACCTAGTTTCCATCTCTGACCTTTAACACAGAGGAGAGGTATGTGCAAAGGGAAGGGGAGAGGAATTCATTCGTCCTTCTCTACCTCCACACCGCAGAGGAAGGGGTGCTTCCAAAGGGTGATACATTCCTTGCAAATGACAGGGAGATAGGACAATTTGGACTTGTAGAGAAGTACCTCTCAACTGACAAGCATAGGGGCAGTGTATATTCCAAATTCAGATGAGGCATTCACCTCATGCAGGCAACGATGCATGAGCCAAATATCATCTTCAGAAGTGAAAAGCAGTGCCAAGTTTCTGAACTCACATTTTCCTAATCCAAGTCTTTCAGGAGGAAAGGGACAAGACAAAAATAAGCAATCTATAGGACAATATATGGTCTTAAAATAATTTTCTTTGAGCCAGATCAAGAATTTACAGTTACATGAATTTTATGTGTGAGTGAACTTCTGAATAGCTGCTCATACCAGACCATTAAACACACTAGTCCTCCATCAATCTTCAGTCATGCTTGCTTAGAGCAGTGATTTAGAGTGGAATGTAGGAAATCACTACAGGAAATCACTGTAGCACATGGATGAATCCCATTTCAATCAGTCAACCTGCTTGAGTGATTTTCTGTAGCTGGGCTCTTTATTTTTAATTTAATTTAATGCAGTGATAAGAATATATTTTTTATCACAGTTATCTGTATATACTTTCACGGAGTGCCTTTGCTCATTGTTGCCAAGGCAATGAGTTATATCTGCATGTGAGAGAAAAATGACGTGCTAATATTGTGCAAAAGAGAAGAGACAAAATGAATGTATATGTGTTAAACGGATGCATACAAATACAAACAGGCATGGGATGGTAGATTGTTCACAAGACATGATCAGTCAGTGGTCACTCAGGTTAGGAACATAAAGGGTTAGGTGATGCAGTATTCACTATCCAAAAGGTGGGCCATTCCGTCTTCATGAGACAGAGTTTGTTTGTGGCCCAGAGGATCTACAGGTTCAACTGAGTGAGATACAAAATTTAAAAAGTGGCAGAATGTCGGAACCCAGAATGTCCCTTGGACACTCTTGGATGTTCCAGGCCCAGGTCAGAAGCATCTGAGACCCTGGAATGCAGCCACAGACACCTGTGGCTTTGAACCTGATCCATGGAACAATTTACCAACCTTGCAAGAAGAACAAGTAGTTACAAAAGTTTAGATATTATAGTAGAAGTAGTCACAAAGTGAAAGGAAGAAATTTTGAGTGCTGTACAGGGGGATTTTAGGCCTTGTACAGAGGGGTCTGAGTTTTGTACATGGGGGTCAGAAGTTCTAAGATGGAGGGACTTGGGCGTGCCCTGTCCTCTTTCCTTCTTCTTCCTAACCTCCATGTTCTTGGTGATGTTGGCATTCACAGATTGGTTTAGAGTGGAAAGTCACTGTTCAGTATAGGTGATGGGCATTGGGGAAAAACTGTAAACATCTAATATGTAATGTATGATATAAAAGAGGGCACCAGCCCCCTGGGTGTCGGAATGTGCCTTTGCCTGACTGCTGAAAGGACCGCAGCAGCTCAGGGAGAAATCTTTTAGATAACATACAATAAACTACCTTGAGACCGGACGACTGAAGACTACTGCGTCTCTTTCTTTGGAGACACGGGTTGGAGGAGAGACTTTTCCACCTTTATGGGCTCACCCCAACCAGGGGTGAGTTCCGAGAGCAGAAGGTTGAGGGTTTGATGTACAGGACCCCATCAGGAGCCTCTCTAGAGTCAGAACTTTTGACTCGTTACTGGGGACCACCAGAAAAAGCACTCAGTGGTGTATGAGAGATCAGATTGCCAAAAACAACAGTAAAAAAACACAAGAAAGAGTAACTTTCCAAGGTTTAAGATGAAACAGCTATTGCTGGAGGGGAGACTTAGATGACAAGTCATGTGACGGGGTGCAGGCCTCTTTCACCTGTTCTCTATTTTAGCCTAACACAGTTGAATGCTCCCCAAAAGAAAGGCCCTGGGCTCTGTCCTATCAGAAAGCCTGCTCTTTTCTTTCTGTACATAGCCCCGAATTATCCTCACACCACTAGGTGAAGAGATGCCTCCAAGAGGTCAACTTACTCTGGCAGGGGGTGGGGAGTCATGAATCTTTATTCTTCTGTGTTCAAGCTCAAAGAGAAACTAAGAATCTGTTGTGTGGACCAGCTCAGCCATGCACTCTACTGGAGACTAAATAAAACCCAGGCCTTTAATCTGCACTGAAAGGAGATGGCATGCAGAGACCACAACAGGCAATATGCTCAACGAACAACGCAGTTTGACCAATGTGCACTTGCAGACTTGACCACTCATTGTGTGCTTCTGACCTTTCTCAACAGCCATACCCAATCTTGCAGAACACGAGCTCCTACTACTGCCTTGAAACCTGTGTCTCCTGCTTGCAGCTTTTACTGTCAGCGCTTGCAGAGCTGCTTCCATAACTGTGCCAGTTTAGGGAGGTTTAGATGACTGTGGGTTTCAGCAAAGATTGTTGAACCCAAATTTGAGCCATTGTGAGTCTGAAATATTTCTGCATCTAACAAAAGGAACTAGGAAGTATTGCAAGACAAATGTTCTGTTCCTGTTAATAAATTTTAATTTTTCACCAAAACCAAGTCTGTAAGACTCATGAAAACTATACTCCTCACTGAATTTCAATAAAATTGACTATTCCAAGCAGATAAAGTTCTTTAACCTCTTAGAATCATGTTAAAGGAAACCCCCAAGTATACATAATTCTGTGTTTTCTTTAGTAGAAAGATAGCATTTCCTATCCACCCCAAAAGCATGTCAAGACCTTATCATTTCCAAACAACCCAAGACAATGAATCACTTGACATACATGTAAAGACACCAAACTGTTTGTTAGGAAACCTGATCTTGACTGCTGATTTCCAAGATGTTGTGGGAACAATTAAAGGACAGAATTATAGTACTGTAATCACAAAACAGCACAAATTAGTCCAGCCACTGGGGACATCATAAAGCTGGATGTTTATTTGGACTACAAGCACTCGAATGGACTTTTGGTGCCAGAGACTCTGTGCTTCACTGAAACAAATACTTCCAAGAAAGTTTCACAGGTATAGATCTTACAATTATTTAGAAACTTCCTGGAAATGCCTATGGCAATTATCATCTGCATTCATTCTTCATAATTTGCCTTTAACATAAACATAGTTATACTTTTTAAGTACACACTGGGATGCAGAACTTGGAGTAATTTTAACCCAGCTAGCACAATTATGGAGGAAAGCAGGTGATGTGATCAATTAAATTACAAATCAGTTTCCTTCATACATATGCTTTCTGCACACAGTTTCCAAGAGGAAGACACTGTTTTCAAGCATGAGTACGATACACCAGGTGTACATACTTCACTTCTCCCAGAATCAGGAGGAGGAAATTTTGCACAGTTACATTAGACAATCCAAGCAACATATGGAAAACAGCTATCAGTCACAAGTGGCTGGAATTCCAAATCTGCCATTTAAGTGTATCAAATGCAAAACATGTAATACTTAATCCAGTAAATTCTTGATTTTCACAATATTTCCAAGTCCAGAAATGTCCAGGTACCAGAACAGAAACTAAAGAAAAAGAACATGGTAGTCTCACAAATTTAATACTGCAGGGAAAAGGAAATGACAAAGATTGAAAGGGATGAGGTGGCACCAGTGATGCTGTAAGTCAACTTAAAGAATCCTTGAATTCACATTAAGTGTAGGAGTATAGGGATGTTGCATTCAAACACTTCTGCAAGCTTGCAGGTCAAATCCCATACAAACAGCCCTCCCATGCCCTCCTGTATTTTTCAGACAACAGACCTCCAAACAAAATTGTTCCTTTGATTACCTACAAGATGAAATATTAATGAAATACTACTCCATAAACTTTGAAACAAGGTTTTATCCTGCTGAGACATTGATAAGTGTTTGTCCACAAAAACATGTTTTCCTGGAAATATTTTATTAGTACAAAGCCTTAGTGGACCGTATTTCAGTACTCTTGAATCAAGCAGGAAAATCTGTTGGGTACAATTGCAGAACAGTGGTGCTCTCTATGCTCAAGAAAGTACTTTCCCTAGACATGAAAAGGCTTAAAGAAAGTGCCTCAAACTAAAATCCACTCAGGAGGAAAAATATAATCAATTTCTTCAAAAGTGATGTGGTTTGCTAATCAACTCACCCATGTAACTTCTCAGAGTAGTAGATGTTGTGTAAGTAGCCTTGTACAACGTGGCAAAAATGGTCTAATACCATGGAAAAGAAGCATGTGGAGTTACAATTTGCATGAGCCAAAATGAAGGCATTTTTCTTGTGAAACATAAGAAGATATTAATCTACCTGTTTCTGTCAAAATTAGTCCTCTTAAATGTAAATCTGAGTATTTTTTATGGCAGGGATTCCCATTTTTACCCTTGTGCAAAGTGAAACATCCTGACAATCCCCAAAAATTGAAGTTAGAAAAAGTTTTTCACTGATTATCAAATGGAATTTATGACTAAATTAACACAGAAGAAAAGTTTACATGCCCATATTGCTTGTTTTGTAAAAAAAAAAAAAAAATTAGTTAAGAGAAACAGTTTATATGCAGGCATAGCTTAGCTTAGCATAGCTTAGCTTCTGGGTATCCACTTACTCAGAGTCTTCCTTAGGTTATGAGACAAGAAGGCCCTTACAGAGGTGCTATGCTAGCAGCCAGCATTATGTTACCAGTAAGGGAAGGAATTACCAGTGTAATATCTGAGCTACACTACTCACAGACACCTCTGCCACTGGACCTGCTCCCATTACACACCACTCCTTCCTTTCCTACAAAAATGTTATTACGACTTGAAATTCCCCTAGCTCAAAACACAGATTACATGATGAAAGTTTTCCTACTTTAGCTGCCCAGTAAAGGTAGTAATGGGCAAACCCAGCACTGATAAGAAGACTGTCAGTACCTGAGCAGAAACAGCATGGTATTTTTGGCCTGTCTGATTTTGACTGATTAGCTGCACTAATATATTGGAACAGAGGTTACTGCCTCTAATGGAAAAATGCAAAGCTTTCTTCATTTCAGGGTCAGAGATGTCAGGAGTAGTGCCCTTCATGTGAACCCTGGGGCGCTGGATGTGGGTCCTGCCTCCACACATTATCTTTCCCCTTCGGGGGTTGTTGTTCTAATAAACCCTGTCATTAGCATTCTGAAGACTCAAAGAGCCTACTAAGGAAAACAGTCTCAAAGCTGCTGGGCTGTATCTGACATTCTCAGATTACAGAGGTCCCAGGCACACCTTCAGGCACTCAGCCTTTCCTCCCACCCAAGGAAGCTAAAATGCTGCTGCATTCCAGAGACAGAAGCATGCAGGCAATCAGCAAGCCCTTTGAGCCCAGGGAGAAGTGACGAGGCCCCACAAGACTCATTTAATCTGTTTTTAAAATGTATTTTATCACTGTGTTGTCTTCCTGCCCCTCCCACCAGCATTTTTTTTGACCTCTTCCAGGTTCCACAAATATTCACTTTCTCACAGACTTTTCATGAACTTACTCATTAAACATTTCAAATTTTTTACATAAGGCATAGGTAAGTCTGCATTCCCTGTGCAGCCCATATCCCCAATTCCAAATGTACTGATGGCAGCTTCAAATTTTCCATGATGGATTCTGTATTCCCACCACATTTCAAAGTGGTATCTCATTTCCCTGAGCAACTTTTGTATTCTCATGGCAAGTTTTTGTTTAGTTTTGTTTTATGGGTATAAACACCCCTACAAGCTGGACAGATACATCCTGGGCTTAGTACTGTTGACTGCTTTTTACACCCACTGCTGACAGGTCCTTTCTCCCATCTTTTCTTACCCAGAGACAGTAAATCTTGCTCTTCTTGTATAATTTCGCATCGAAAGATTCCAGATGGAAAAAAAATGTCAAGAAGTAAGATTGAACAACTCTACATGGAAATAGCACAACACATCACTCAAATTCAGCACAATTACACTTGGCCCTGGAATTTTTAAAGTTTAGTTTTGTTTTTTTTTTTTTTTTTTTTGTTGTTGCTGTGGGGTTTTTGGGGGTTTTTTTGGTTTTGTTTGGTTTGGGGTTTTGTTTTTTTTTTTTTTTTTTTTTCTTTTTATGACATAAGGATTGATGGAAAAGGGTTTAGACATGCCTATGTGGCACCTAAGGCTGACACAAAACTGACCTCTCACATCATAAGGATTACCTCAAAACCTAGAGAAGATGAAGGAAGCCATTTGGTGGGCTACAGCAGTCTGGGATAACCATTGTTCGTAACCCATTCTGTCTGGGAAAAAAACAGTCAGTCCCTGGAGGTTTGACTCCATACAGTCTGACTAATGCCAAATTAACACATTTGTTATTTCCTTTAGTAATTAGAAGAAATGGTAGCTGAAGAAGTTCTCACCAACATCTTTTTTTTCTTTGTCTTAATGGTGGCTTACCAACATCCAATATACTTTAAAGCCTCAGAATGATGTTTTTTTTCAGGAGCAAAGAAAAATAGCTCTAAGAGAAAAAGGAATTTTCCAGTGTTCTCAAGATTAAGAGAACCAGCTGCTGAGGTTGTCAAATCAGCCAGCCTCTCTCACTGAAGTCAGTAATTTCTTCCACAGGGATATAAGGAATCTTAGATCCCTCTGTACTTCTTATTCATGAACTGACACTTTGGAGTTTCTCTGTTCAAAGAGGCAGGAGAGACTTGAGGGAATTTTAACTTGGCTCCTATAAACCTGGTTTCAGGAGAGGTTTTGTCTGTCAAAATAAAGTCAAGCTCTCAAGCCAGTAAGTATGCTTCCTCCTACATAATAAAAACCTCAGCAATTTTTTTCCTCTCCCTTATTCTTCAGCTCCTCCAAGAGAAACCATAAGTAAGCTGAAGGAATAAAATCGAATAACATGACTGTGCTTTAGAAAAACCCATCTAGAATTGAATCTGGTTAGAAATATCAAGGGGAACATGGAATGCCTCTACTGGCACATCAGCAGTAAACTATAGACTAGATAAATATAATCTTGGCACTGAAGGGGGCAGAAGACCTGAAGACAAAGAATGTGGAAAAGGCCAAGTACTAAATGTCTTTGTTACTTTATTTAATGGTCAAACCAACCTTCAGGAATCTCAGGTTCCTATGACTAGGGAAAGTCTAGGGCAAAGAAGGTTCACTATGGGTGGAGAAGGAATAGGTTAAGGAACATTCAAATAGACCAACCATGTTCAGGTCCCTATAGGATACATCCAGAGAAACTGTATGAACTTGCTTAATGCCACTAGAGGCCACTCTCAATTACCTTCAGAAGGTCATGGCAGGTAGGGAAGGTCCCTGAGGACTGAAAGAAAGCAAGTATAACTCTTGTCCTCAAGAAGTGCAGGAAGAAGGATCTGGGGAATTATAAACTGCTGAGACACACCTCTGTTCCTGGGGGAGCCTGCAAAATATTTCCAAATGTGTCAGGGATAAGCAAATCTTTGGGAGAGGTCAGTATGGATTTATGATGAGGGGAACCTCAGTTCATAAAGTTCAGCAAATCAAGTTCTGCACCTGGGCAGGAAAAGCTCCAGGCACCATGACAGGCTGAGCACCAGCTGGCAGAAGACTAGTTTGGCAGAAAAAGATGTGGCATCTTGGTGGTCATCAAGTAGGCCTTAAGCCAGCAAGGCAAAGGCAGCCAATGGCCCCCTGGGCTGTGTGAGAAGTGCTGCTACAGATTGAGGTGGGGTGATCCTTTCCTCTTCCTCAGCCCTGGTAACACATATCTGGGTCCATCCAGTGTCTAGCTCTGAGCTTCCCAGTTCAAAAGAGATGAGGACATACTGGAAAGAGTGTTGCAAAGATGATGAAACAATTAGACCATGGGTAATTCTAGGAGAGGCTGAGACTATTCTGCCTGGACAAGAGAAGGCTTGGGGGCCATAATTTATGCATAAATACCTCATAGGAGGTTGCAAATTAGAGCAGAACTTTTCCCAGTAGTAATGTGCCATGAAAACACAAGAGGCGATGGACAAAAACTGATATTTAGGAAGTCCCATTTAAACATAAGAAAAAGCATCTTTAGTGATTAAACACTAAAGAGTTTGCCCAGAGAGATTCTGGAGTCTTCATCCTTGCCCATATTCCAGTCCTCGGAAAACTACTCACTCTCTATGATCCTGCTCTGAGCAGAGGGATGAATCAGACAATTTCCAGAGCTCTCTGTCAGTATCGACTATCCCTTGACTCTGGGAAGGTTTAGCCAGCATGCAGCACCCTTGTAAAACTTGGACAAGTGGTAAAACTCTTCACAGTACAGCAGGACAATACAGTTCTCACTACGTCAGTGTGAGAATTACCAGCATTACCTGGCTGGCTGGCTATGGAATCACATGTGCCATCACTTATATTGGCTTAGCATCCAGATCCCAAATGTACCACTCCAGAATGCAGTGAAATTAAAAATGCGTACGGAAGGAAGACTGCTGGTGAAAGATTATAGCTGGCTTTGCTTCACAAGTTCCACCACTGGCAAAAGGGAGTAGGCCTGGCTCGTAACCCCAGTGCCGCCATACATAAAGGCCTGTCCACAATTAAGATAAATCTTTACTGAACATAGTGGAATGCTGTTGGCATTGCCAACTCTCTCTTCCCATGCTTTCCTCTAATTCCCTCAAAGAGACTTACTTTGGCTTGAAACTTTCCTTATTTGCACTCTGGCCAGAAGCAAAGTGTTTTGGATCTCTTCAGCAAAATCTGCTGGTATTTAGTTCTCCGCTTTGGTGCAAATTACTTCCAAACAAAAATAGTTCCAGAAATGAGCTCTGACTTTGAAGCATTTTTGACCAAATATAGAGAGAGTTTGCCTGATTGATTTTTAAAAAGGCATAAAATGTGCTGAATCTAATGATCAAATTTATTATGGCCCAAATTAACACACAAAATTTGATATAAGAGGTCAACATCTATAGCCATGCAGCTATATCAAGACCTGAAAAGGGAGAAGACTTATTTTGCAAAATGTATTTCACATCTCTAAATCTGATCAATCCACTTAGAATATAAAATAAATTAGTATTTTCTGATTTTCCTCCATTTAAAATAAAAATACCAAGAGTAGTTTAAATAACAAGAGAAGGTATATGTAATCAATCCCACAGTCACCCACAAACCATGATCTTGCTTGATGAATTGATGACAAAAGTTGCTTTTTCAATGGTGTTTCATTAATTGAAAGATTGAACTTTCCTTACAAAAAAGCCTAGCTGTTTAAAAAATAAATACAGGGTGAAAAAATCTGTAAAGAAAATAACTGAAAGTCTTCTCTCCCCTTCTAACTGGGAGACCTTTAAATATCCTACTACCATTTTAATATAACTTTGTTCTGCAGTTTATAAGCTACTGCTAGGATATACTTTCTTCACAGGTGGTCAGAAGAAGGCAAACCACCACACAGCCATTATTTATTTCCATTCCTATAGCCTTTTTTTTTGCTTCTCTTTTCCTACTGCTCATTCTAACCAGCCTTGCATGAGCACTTTCCTGGAACCTTTTCTCAGTAATTAACAGCAGTACAATTCCAAGCAATGCTTAAAACTGATCACAAGATATTTGTTCATCTTCACTGCTTGCTGGCATAAAAATAACTCTTCCACATAATTATCTATCACATACAGCAATCTGCATAAGCAAACAGCTGAATTAGCTTGCTGGAAAACAATGAAAGACTGCATTCATAATTGAAATATGCACTCAGGAAACCTCAGAAATCTGTAAAAATTGATCTGTTTTCTGCAATATATCCTGTGAGGCTACTTCTCGTTTAGATGCTTAACAAGAAACAAATGAAACAAACAAAACAAATAAAAGAACAAAAACCCACCAAAAAACCTCATGCATTCAAATAAGGGTGTAATCAAGAATTGTGCTGCTAAATGTGGGAAGCTGGCACTATCCTTTGAACAGAACTATTTGGAAGAGCAGATGAGAACAGAGTACAGACTGGTATCAAAGCCAGAGAGTAATTAGAGACAATATCAAAATCAGTCCACAGTCCCCAGAGAAGACAGGAAAATTGTCTGGCTTCAAAAGTATGATGGAAAAGCATGAGAAGAGCACACCAGGTGCTAGGAGATCAAGCCATGTACACATAAGCCAAAGATGAAGGATGTTTATTTAGGCACAAGGCTCCCAGGAGTGCTGCAGCATAGAAATGTTGGCAATCAAGACACAGAAAAGAGGGAACCGGGAAAATAAAAGGAAAAAGAAAAGCAAGATTCCAGTAAACCTGGGAAAGGATTTTGGTACTGTCATGAAAGCTGAGAACAAGAAAGCTGAGAAATTAAGAAGGACAGGGATCTGTCCTGGTTCTGCAGAGCTTCTGGGCTCTGGGGCAGTGTCTTAATTGTCACACCCATGACAATTAAGACAGTCTGGGGGAGAAGGGCAGGAACAGAAATAAATTGATGGGAGGGGAAACAAATGACACAAAACCATCTAAAGACATGTGATTTGCAGCTGCTAGGATTCAGAGTGTGTGCAAGGAGGTGAAGAAGCTCTCTCCTCTCAAAGGATCTTGCTCTTGGGACATGTCAGAGCAACACATATGTCTGCTTACGTGGGCTGCTCATCACTGAAGCTGTGATGCACTAACCAAAACCCAAATATCTGCAACTGGCCTCCTGGCAGAACAGTAGCTACCTGCAACAGATGGAACATGGACTTGGGCCTGGCACATGCTTTTGTCAGAAACATCAGTGCAGCAGGTCCAAATGTGATCAGAACTTCAGCAGTGGAGAGCAGCAACGCCCTGGTCTTAGCCTACAGAAAGATATGACCAGAATCTACACAACCGGGGCCTGCTTCACTGTTCTTTGTGACAGCAAGTTGCACAGAGGAGAAATACTGCAGGAAGACTGCAGGTTACAAACTTCACACACATCTGAACAAACATGGTCAGCCACCTTTCCTGACATCCCGGCTCTCACACATTTGGCCCTTGTTATGCTAAATTTGTAACCACAATTTCCTGTTGCAAGTACAGAAATTCTCACACACTCTGAATACAAATGCTTTTAAGTGTTTAAGTAAGTATTTTCCTTGCCTTGTCTAGATCTTTCATCCTCACTAAAGCAGTATGCACTGAGACTGGAAAACTACACATGGATGCTGACACCAGTTTCAGTTTTCCCCCTTTCCCAAAGGTCATATGGCTCATGGTGGAGGGGATGTGATACTTCTCTGGGAATTAGCACCTATCTTTTTTAACACTGATCCTAACATCTTCTCTTTCCTGGAGATAGAATAAAGAATGGGAGTCATGGCAAAACAATCATATTCATACCCTTCACCTAGCCCTAGTCTGAAGTGTAGATGATAACCTCATTGAGTTGGATGTGCTGTTGGATGTGCCTATAGAGTCCTGCTGATTGCTAAGAGGCAGAAAATGAAGTAGGTTTTCTCCAGCTGAGCCCACTGTGCTGCTCCAAAATACCAGCAGATACAACTTCCTTGTGGAAGCGCAATGAAAGAGGTAAGGTGGTGCAGGAAGAAGAGAAAAGTGAAATTGTGCCTTGCTTTTCCCTTTGCATTAATTGAGTCCCTTAGATTCAGACAATTTGGCATATTCTTCTTTTGAACATGTCCTTGAAAGGTTATTCAAGCACTGGTGCAGCCTCAGATGTGCTGCCTTTCATCTCAGCTCCCTTTTGCTCCTATACTCTTGCATTGGTTGCCCAGACAATAAACATGTGTGTATGTCTATGACCTGGTCCTCCTGTGCATGCACTGCAGTTGACTCAGCATCTTTGCCTCTGCATACTACAAATATGTCTGTAATTAACAGATATTGCAGTAATCACATGCACTGTGAGCTCTTTGCACACTGAAGAAAAACAGTCTCCTACACTGAAAAGGTTTTCCTACTAGGGTGCAACTATCGGGGAAAAGCTGAGTTCCATGTCCACTACAGTAAAAATACTGACTCCTCTTTAAACTGAGGCAAGCATTTGCAAAATATTTCTAAACTACATGGGAAGGAGGAGTTCAAGTTGAATGGCATCACATACCAGCTCCAAATGCAAAGAAGAAACTCTTCTCTGGGTGTTCTTCCAGAAGGTCCTTCACCCTCCTGCCCATTCGCTCATTTCGTTTGTAGATGAGCTCCTGCCGGAAGTAGCTGTCTATTTCTTGGGCAGTAATGCGTTCATGGGCTGGAAGTGTAGCGTTAATGAAATTTGGGACCTAAGGTAGAAAAAAAAGTCTTCATGAAAGTGGAATTTGTTTCACAGGCAGCCATTATGCACAGGCATTTTTGTTCCACACAGTGTAGCAACTGCCTCATCCCTTAAGGCACAGCCAGTAAGACAAAACCCAAAGCAAGCTAAAAAAATACTTAGCAAACTTCTAATGATGCATGGTGCTTTATTTCTCTCAATACATCATTTCATAAGCTAGCCGGATAGATATTTTTTTTTATTCAAAGTCAACAAATACTATCATTTTGCCACATTGAAGATCCTAAATCCTGATTACTCAGTTGAAGAAAGTTTTGCCCGACTGCGGGTCGGGAGGCTACATACCTCTTTCTTAAACTGCCATAGGTATGACATAACTATAATGATAATCATGCACTTCTAAGAGAATTCGACTGGTATCAGAGCCCTCAGGCTGCCAATGAATAACTGTGCAATTTGAAGTAGTTAAAAAAATCTCTACACTTTAAGAGGGTCAGATTTTCTCAAAAAAAGAACGTGTTACCACCTCCAGTTGCTCTGTCCTGATGGTATCTTTTTAAATGTTGGCTTCCCCTCCTGGGGCCCCCAAGGACAGCTGTTGCTGCACACTACCCTGACCTCTTGCCAGCGGACAGAAAACCTGGGTCTGCAACTGTTGCAGCAATCCTAGCTTCTTGACAAGTAGCTTTACACATTCAGTTATGGGGATGGTTAACTAAAGGGCCTGCAAGCAGTGATTTCTGGATAGCAGAGCCACTAATAAGCCAGGTGCTTTCCCTTGCAAGGCTGCAGCAGATGCAGAGACTTTGGACCCCCTCAGAGAGACTATTACAGAATATTTCCAAAGGGTAGCTAGCCCACAGGTAGTCATCTACTGGGCAAGCATGCAGTCGAATACAACTTACTGAGAAGTTCTACTTGAAACATAAACTGACAGTGTGGCAAACTATCAGTATTCAGCTCTGCTGCCAAGGAGAGTGCCCGGAGGTGGAGCCCTCACATTAAATTAAGGACAGTTTTTCCCTTGGCAATATGCCTGTCTCATAGAGCTGCTCTCTCCAAGAACCTAGGGGCAGTGTCTGCAGTCTGTAACATCTCCACAGGATAGTGATGCAGCATCTGCATCCTCTTAAAATGCTGGTGTTCTCTGAGAAATCCTTTGAAACCTATGCATGGAGCACATGGTGTAAAAGCTAGGCACCTGCGGGAGGGTGGGTGTGTGGGATGGGAAGACAGCAGCACACACACAAAGCTTGGCACCAGAGAAGCAGGAGTTAGTATGACTGTAGCTCTGCAGCTCTGTACTGTATGTTTCCAAAGGTCATAGCAAAATGGTTATTCAGCACAGAAATACCTGGTATCAACATTTATTCAGCACTCTAAGGATGGAGCCTGTGTTTTCACTGATGTGCACAAATTGCCAGGCAATACCTAACAAATAAGATCAGAGAAGCCTGATGTCTCAGCCTGAGGTTAGTTAATCTAACAGCCCAAACAGGCCAAACTGGTCCCTGCTGGGCATTTTCTCATGGTTTAGAGATCAGTGTTACATTCCATTGTGCTGCTTAGGAAACCATCTCCATAAACCCAAGTCTGTGAGGTCTCAGAAGGTCTCTTTTCCTTCACATTCAGTCTAAATCCATCTTTTCTTTGTTTCACTCCATTTCTCTTCTTTGGCCCATATCCACAGCACACAATCAACTGATAGGGTACATTAAACAGCTTGTAACTTGCCCAGCCTTACAAAAGCATCCAAATCACGAGTGCATTTCTCTGTTCCTATTCACACAAGAGAGCCTGCTGTTGCTTTCTGTTGGCGTTAGGTTTGCTCATACCTAAGCTAGCGCAATTCCACAGGATCCTTAAGAAAGTAAATTATTAACTCATAGAGCTTTGATGCTAAAGCAAACAAGGCACTCATCCAAAAGGGAAAGCCAGGTGCACCTTCACTGCTTGGGTACAAAACAGGGGTTGAGATGGTGCAGACTCCTGGAACAGAAGGCTCAGGAAAACAGACATACCAGGGAGCCAGCCACATGCCCCTGGCCCTCACCTAGAAAAGGCTTGCCTGAGGAGAGATGAGCACATGTGTTACAGGGGTTAGCACTACAGGGACATGTGTGCAGTACAAGGGCTGCAGTGGCAAGACTCACTTGAGAAGTGTCATGGTTGAAGATGATGGAGCTGAGGTCCCCACAGTTGTAATGCTTGATAAGGTCTTCTGTCGTATAGGGGATCTGGAAACTCCCTGCTCGGAGGCTCTCCTGCTGCAAGAGAGTCTGATTCAAAGCAAAGACCACCTGAGGGAGGGGGAGAAGGGAGGAAAAGACAGAGTTCCTGGTAAGTTCTCTTTTCATCCCATGAGAAGGTCCCAGATGCAATGCCACTGACTGAAGGCTCTCTGAAGCTGGTCCTGTTCTCAGCCTGCCAGTCTAGACATCACTACCCCATGCCTCCTACAGCTCCACAGGTACTCACACCTTGGATCCTGGCTGCTCAGAGGGCATGGACTCACCACATTTAACCTCTCTCAAGGTGGTGGCCTCAGGGCCTGACCCAGACACTGGCTGCTGATCCAGCTGCCCCCTGCCTCGGACGCTCCACAGCCCATGAGCATGACAGCCACTTAAGAGGGACAAGAGAGCACTTTGGACCCACAGGTGTCTCTGAAGCCAAACAGATGCAGAATCTCTGTACCCCATACCACGGCAGACAGCAGCCACCAAGCTCCAGGAAGGCAGGAAGCCAAAGAAGGAGTTGGGGTGGAAACTCCCCAGGCTGAACATGGAATGCCTGTGGGCACCTTTAGTGAGGCATGGAGCTGCATACTCCCCTGTGCCAGGACCAATCCTCTGTCACCACCTGGCAAGTAAAACACTACCATCTCTTCCGAGCCCATCTCTTCATGCTTACACTCATGCTCCCACTGGTTTTCACACCAAAACTGGACAACTGTAATAAGCTTTCTGACTACCTATTGGTTTGTTATTTTTATTTTTAAAGGAAGCTCAGATATACTGCTTTGAATTTTTTCAAAAATTACTCATGAGAGTGTTATTTTGTAAGCTCTGGTTACTCTCTGTGTAATTAACTCCTGGACATTTGCCTCAAACACCACCAAAGGCAGTCTAGAACTGAAAGTATTTGCCAACACTATGAAACTCACACATGAGTAAGCATACTCAATGTACTGAGACTATGCGAACCAAATTTTGGGATTACATAGCAGATGTGGAAACAAAGAGGTGCAACTTTCCCCCCCACCTCCCCCTCACAACCATCTGTCAGAATTTGCACAGAAAGGTGCAAATTCCATCAGACTTGAAATCATGCTGTCCCTACTACAGCTAGGCTTACCTCTTTGGTTACAAATCACTGTGTATGTAACCCAATATGAAAGCGCATAACACAGCATTAATTCTGTGAGGGTGAATAGCAACATTCACTCACATCTCGTGTTTGTAAAAAGGGAAAGAATCCAATTTGTTGGTACAAACTGCACTCAATTAAAATAACAACTCCATGCGGACACTCAGGCAAGTCACATCAAACTAAGCAGTGGCTATCTTGCAACGGACCTCTGTTAGATTTTAAAGTAAATTGAACAAAACCAAATTGAAACCATTTTACATCTGAACATAGGCTTGCATGCAGGCTGGGATCTATCATACTCCAAAGGCATCATTTTCCATCTGTTTGGCAACATTCACTGAGACACAAGTCAAATCCATCCTGAAAATATGGGACTTCTACAGCCATGACTGCTTGGCCATGCCAGGAAAATGTCATATGTACAATCAGTCCAGTCAAAAGCACTTCCATGAGAATGGCCTATTTTTAAGCTATTGGACACCTCCTGGTTGATTATTTACCATTAAAGCCGTATGTCCTTTTCCAGAGTTCGAAACAATGACCAGACAGTCCCTGTCCAGACAGCAGTCAGGAAATGTAACAGCCTCCTGAGCTGTAGCATTGCCTCAATGTAGACCACGCACATCAAAGAGGCTTTGCAATCTTTACTGTTTGATTTTCATCCAAACACAAACTAGAAAACACCAGCCTGCTGGGTGAGACATGAGAAAAAAACCAATCTTCCTCTCTCTGCTGTACCCCTGCAGCCTATACTCCTGCTGTCACTTGTTCTGCATGCTACCCTCAGGTCCATACAGATCTCTTCCTTCCTGCCCTGCAATGTGCTTCAGGTGAAATAGATTCAGTCTTGCCTCCAGACAGACTGGGCCCGCACTGCAGCAGCCAGGCCAAGCCATACAGGCATCTTCCTTCCTGTGAGTACACAGGAAGCTTCAAAGAGCTACATAAATCTGCCCCAAAAGCACAGCATAAATTTTCAATGATGACCTACAGTTATGGAGGATCACTGCACACATTTAATAGGAACAGAGGCAACTCACCCCCTCTTCCTCCGTATCTCTAATCTTACTGCCGACATGACAAAAAACTGCCCCAGTGAGGCAGCTTTGGCAGTTCTATGGCCTTTGCTAAGAGTACATCTTTCTGGTTGGAAGTGTGAGAGTTGATACTGGACATATGAGGAAATTTCAGGATGGCAGCAGCTGAAGGGCTTGCCTGCCCAAACGGGAAAGCATGAAAGACCTTTTACAATGAAGTTGTTCATGTGTCATCTCAAAGAACAAAGTGTCCCAGCTCAAGACTCCTGCATCCCATCCTAACCACAACTGCCTGGGGACAGAGCATCCAGCAGCCTGCCTTGGACTCCATGGCCATATTGGTGGTTTTTGTAGCAATACGTCGACTGCTTTTCTTTGTCATGGAGGACTACAGCTGTTCCCTGACAGCTCAGACTTCCCCACAAACAACCTCTTTCCCCACTCAGACCTAGACCTGCATCCTATCACTGTACATAGTACATGAGGGGGAGTCACACAAGAATCACCTGAAATTCCCGACATAGAGAGTGGGCTTCCACCTTGGTGCTGTGAGGGACAGAGGTAGTCTCTGCTCTTTTGACGACAGAGCAGCAGGTCAAGTCCTTCTGCACCAGGAGCAAGAAAAGTCAAGATAAGACAAAAAGGCAGAAATCAAGAGAGCATCAATGTCCTTGACAATTAGCCCTCCCTAATGAGTTACAGTAATTCACGCATCAGGCTTTGCACAGCTGGAGTACTGGAAATTCTGTTGTCAAAAACACCCTCCACATCAGCTGGTCTGAACAGAACGGTGGCATCTGCTGGAGGGGGGATGATGGCATACCTACTGAACAACTACACAACATTACAATTTGCCATCAGCATGAGTGTACAGCCTCTTAAAGCAATGTGATAGTTCCTCTCAATTCCTATATCACTCCTACCTTCTTGGGGGAATTCAAACTCCTCAGCTGAAAAATAAGGGGATGTGGGGGTAAAGGATGTGTTGTGATATCAGATGTTACTTAAAGCTCTGCCCTGGTGAAAAGGTTATCTTCAGTAAATAGTAATGGATAAACATTGTCAGGGTCTCAAAAAAAGGTAAGATTCCTGAACCTACTGTTCTTAAAGGATTTAATTTACTGATATGGGTCTTGCTCAGAAGTTGTAACTCATTATCTGTCATTATTTCTCAAAGAAAACATCAGACTAGGTGCAAAGTGATGCTTAAAAAAGACCACAGCCATCAAACTCTGCAAATTGGATCTCAGTCTTGTTTATCAGATGTGAAAAACCGAAGAAAGTCAACACAGCAGAAGCAGAGACCACATCAGCAGCTGGTCTGAAATTGCTATATTTGCTAGGCACAAATATTGCTTGCCTTCAAAAATCCTCATTCGATCCTGCAGTCCTTTCCTAGCAATTCTGAGCAGTTAAGAAAACAGCAAATATGGGAAGGTTAAAAAGAAAATTTCGATTTTTCTTAGAAATGAAACCTAAGATTTTGGGTAGATCTGAGCTCCTCCAGCAGGTGGTAGAGAAAGTATGCATCTCTTTTGCAGGTATCTCTTGCATTACACTATTTTACTATTTCAAAGATCTTTTCTGTTGTCCAGATTTCCAGATCTTTCCTGAATCCACAGAAATCACTCTACATTCATCCTCCTTGCAAGACTATTCTTCATGTCACACATCCCCTCCAGCAACTCCATCCTACTCTGCTCCATTAAGTGCATTCATACTAGCATCAAAGCATCTTCTGAAAAGATGTATTTGGAGAACAAAAGCAACAAGTTTATTAGAAAGGGATTTTTTATCTCCCACATCCCATTTTCACTGGGATCTCTATTTCCCCCCAACACTCTCCCTTTTTGTACTGTGGAAAAATCGATTAAGCTCTCCAGTATACATATTGCTGCAAACCTCATTCTCCTCCTGGAGATTTCTTCAGCTGTCAGGAGACACTTGTCCCCTTTGCTAGCATTGTTGGAGTGGCCTGCTAGGCTAAGGGGGTGGGAAACGGGAGTTAGAGCTTGACAGATGCCTTTTTTGTCAAAGACAAAAGACCCCCTGCCATCCTCTCCACTTTTCAGTACTTTCATCCACATTGGATCAAAGTGCTATTCTGCATATGAAAGGAACCTGGCATTATTTGCCTCAAATTAGCCTATCGCCATCCCGCTAGCCTCCAAGTTTTTCCAACAAAAGCGCTCACATCTGTTCCATCATTTGCCTCATCTTAGGGTTTTTTTTTCTTTCTGCTCTCAGTTTTTGAGGGCCATTCGGCCCCTTGAATTATAGTCTGGGGAGCATCTTCCTTGCTCTGAGATCGCTCAGCCGGACAATTTGCTTTTAATTGTCTTAAGGAATCATGGGCTGCTTTTGGGTCCTTCTCAGAGACAAAATGCATCCATTACAGCTTCCATTCAGCCTCTTCAGCCAATTCTTTCCCTTTTTCTCCTCCTTCTCAAAAGCATGTTTCTCTCCTTGCTCTTCACCTGGAGAAGACCATTGCTTCTCTGTGGCAATGAACACTATTGCCCCAAATCAAAGCAGGCCTTAAATCAAAAGCATCATGACTATCAAAGTCAATAATCCTCCTTTCACATGGTAATCATCCAGGAGGCCAAGTGTTGAGAAGAAAGCAGGATTTCTTGCTCCAGTGTGATGCAGCTCCTTAGAAGTCTGGTGAGTCTTCTACAGAAAGTTGGGACTGGCAATGCCAGAGCCTGGAAGCCTGAATCCACCTACCATGAGGAGCTCCAGCACACACAGGCGGGAGAAGTCTGATTTTGGCATGGGCTGAAAATTGCAAAAGGAGGTTTAACCTACCATCTGCAGCCTTCAGAGCAGTCCAAGGGACTTTCAGAACTGTTGCTTTAATAATGAAGAGAGAAAAATGAGGCAAATTATCACACTTGAACCACTTCTGTGAGAAAGACTGGATTAGAGACAGGTTGTATGAGGGACCTGCCCAGCAGACAAGAGACGAACAGTAGGAGTCAGTGAAATAAAAGGAAATGGAAACAACTTTAGGTTACTTATGAGTTACACATTTCCTATGGGCTTAGTTTTATTTATATTTGGGGTTTTTTATCAAAGCCAGCATTGCAAGTAGAGGGAGCCCCTTTTCTGTGACAGGATCATCTAAGTCACTTAGATGACATTGAGTTTGCCTCCAGTCAGACAAAAAAGTGCTGACACAGGTAAAGGCAGTGAAGAATTTTATTTGTCTTTGCTGACAATAAACTCACACTGACACATCTTATGCCAAATTTTTGCAGTGTGTGTTACCAGGACCAAACAGAAGACACTGAAATTTTTAAATTGTTATCTGAAATTTAAATAGGAATACACAAACCTATAGCTCCCTTTTCAACTAGGAGCTATAAAAAACAAGGCTTTAGAAGCAATTAATGAATTTTTCATTCTCTTCTTATTGCAGAAGGATGGTTGATAATGCTGAATCAAAGGAACGTTACTTACAGCACTGCTGGAAGAAGTGCAAACCATTTACTTGTAATAGACTGCACTAATACATAGCCTTTTGTCTTAGTAATTTACATTGATTTACCGTGTTAAATGTAACTTTTATGTTTCCACTGACTGAAGCAGAAATAAATGCTCCAGTATGTACTGAATGTGGAATAACACCAGCAGTAGTATAGATTGTTCCCATTTCTCAGGATGGCTTGTAATTCACATCTGGACACTTCCAAGACCTCACAGGAACTTGCTCCTATCTTTCTATAGGGTTAATTACGTGACCATGAACCTGCAGCTGCACTCATTCCTCCCTGTCCTGCAGGAATCTCCCAAGCTTTCACAAAGTGCATTCTTCCTATAGTATAGAAAATCCTTGAACTGGTGATCCATATTTGCACATTACTGGAGAAGGATTAAACTTTTTTTTTAATTCCATCTTTGTTAAATATTTTGTAAATGTTCGCTAAGTTTGTTTCTAAAACTTTCACATATCAAATCTCCATCAGATACATTTTCACCTCAAGAAACAGAACTAGGGACTAGCCCTTTGTCTAATTTCAGGTTTCTGCAGTCCTGAAGCAAAGTTGAAGGCAAAAAAAAATGCCCTCTATTTTCAACTACTGTACTTAGAATTCCTACCTGTCTCCTACTCAGCGTTTCTTCAGTTAGCAATGTCCAGCTTCAAAATCATTGGGAACAATGATCCAAATGAAATGGAAATACTAGCAATCCTGATTTCTCTTAGAATACACTCACTTTCCAATTTACAGAACTGTCTAACCAGTACACTAGTAGCAACTGTTTCTTTCTTTTGCCCAATACTTACTTCACAAGACACTTAACAGAACCATCTCAAGATTGTATTAAAAGAATAAGCAAGTTGCAAAGCAAAAAAACTGAAACTAGAGTTTCCTGGACTGAGACTAGCTATACTTTTGAAATGCAACATCTGCAACTGATGATTTAGTTGGATTTTGCTTGTTTGTTTTAAATAATCTTCCACTAAAATAGCTGCTTTAATTCACTTCCTCCTCCTTCCTTTTTGCTGGATAGTCTTAAATGCAGTTGAAACAAAACTAAAATACTGAGGTTAATAAAACAATTTTTTTTTTACACTTTTTAAAATCTGTGCAGGAAAATTATTTTAGAAAGGAACAAATTGTCTTTCCAACTGTAGAATGCATTTTAAAAATGTAGAAATTATGACACTTCATTGTATTTATGACTATAAGGAGTAAGCTAGTAAAATTGCTGAAGACTACCTATCTTTCACAGCTTCAAGGACAACATTTAGAAACACTTTTTATCTTCCTGACCCACAATTACAGAAACTAAACAAACTTGGTATTAATGACCTGGGATTTAGCCACCATGTTTTTTTCACTCAGTGCCCATAGATGCTCTCTGGAATACTGCTAGACAAAAGAAAAATTCTTACAAGTCCCTACTTGCCTTCAGTATTTTTTTAATTTATCGTCTCCACCACAGGCCATGTATAGCTTAGGACTAAACTCAACAACAGTTTCAAATATTGCTTCCTTAGAAATTTAGAATAGTGAACATATTCTCACCAGTATGTGTACATCTTTATTTTTAGTGGAATAAAATAATTCAGGACACATATTTTGGAATGCTTCTCCCTCTTTTTGCAAAACTGATGTACATTACTCGCATGATTCCTATGGGTGAACAAATCAAGACTATAAGGTTACTAGAGTAAACAACCTAACCTTGCAACACCACGAACAAGCCCAGACAGTTATCATATGTCTTCTGGTAACCGTGCAACAGGATCTTTGGATTTTCTTGAAGTTTTTCCAGCTAGGAAAACATGTTCTGTATAAAACATTCAGCACTGATAAAACATTTTTTCACTTAATAGAACAATTAGGCCAGGACTTTGGCTGCTGTTCCAAACAGAACAACAGTTTTGAACTAGTGCTTGTGTCGTAGGTAACTAGAAGCATCTTTAAGAGAAGGTTCTGGCTTCCCAAAGGAGTACAGCAGAGCACCAGATGACCTTTCCATGGGTACAGGGGTGAAAGAAGAATTTACATTATATTTCTATGTTGTTATATACTGTTACACTTGCAACAAAAAACTTCAAACAAGAACTGCTGGAATGGTCCCTAGCTGATTTCAAGAAGATCAAAGCCTGGAAGTTCTCAATGCAAAAGCTTTCCAAGAGGAATAGCTCACAAATTTTCAAATAGTGAGACACAGGCCTTAATCTGCGTTCTTCGTAGTACCTGTGAGCTCAGCCACACAGAAGAAATACCATGTCCCAAGGTAGGATCGGAATTCACAAGCCACCAGCTGTGCAGTAAGAAACCCCTGAGATGATACTCTTGGAATGAGTCACATGGATCCACTGCCAGATGGCACCTCCACTCACCTCCCTGGCTGACCACATTAGGACATGACCACTTGTCCCAGTTCAACCAATACACCAATCTAAAATATTTTGATTTTCAGACCCAGGAAAATCCATCTGCTACTAACGCCACCTGAAACAGCTGAGTGTTTGGCACTTCTGAGCAAAAGGCTAGAAAGTATCTGAGTGGTTTTGTTATGTTCTTGAAAAGGACTGTCATATGCCAACAAGGACTCCACAGGAATTTTAAGTGTCTGTCTAAATTTAATTAATTTGCAAGACATCTCCTATAAGGTAAACTGTTGCTGGCAAAATATGGAAGATTTTAACCTGTGGATTTTACTGAGCCAGTTTCAGTGCATCCAAAACCAGAGATTCTTATTTTCCTCTGCTAGCCCTGAGACTTGTTAACTGTACTACATGCCTTTATTATTCAAATTCCCCTGCTGCCTACATTTGAAAATAAGTGTTATATAATCAAAATGTAACTGCAGTCCATCAAGATATGAATGCAGAAAGATGCTAGCTCAAATTGGATAGCATAAACTTTATTAAAGATCTCCTCCATCACTACCACTTGGAATGGACAAAAAAAAAAAAAAAGATATTGCAAGATTTTGTGGGGCAAAAAGGGCAAAAAAACTGTGAGAGTATCTTTAAATTCAAACCTTTTAGACCAACTGAACAAAAATTTCTTACACATGTCAGTAAACAAGGCAGACGACTGTTCCAACAGCTAACCCTGTCTTCTTTAGTACTTTTGAGCCCTAGATAGTCAAATCATTTTTTTAAAGGCCAGGGCAGGTCACCTTCCCCACAGCAGTTACAGGACATGGTCACACACACTTACTGTCAGGGTAAGTGTTCTGGATAAACATTTGCTCAAAGATCCCTGAGAAAAGAAGAGCTATCTGCCAAGAGCTCAGAATTTTTGCAAAGTCACCGTGATTATGTAAGTCTGACTGTCTTAAGATTAAAGTGGTCCAAGATAAGCAGGCAGGCTCTGGGGTGTGATGAAAGCAACAGAAACAAGAACAAAGGATGTCAGGATTTATCTTATGGGCATGTTATGCTTTGGCCTCAAAGTGAGTTACTGGGTAGTTTTCCTGAGCTAGGCAGGTCAGTGCTTTTCAGAAATTACATGAAAAAGCCACAGTGTAACTGGTATAAAACCCAACCAGCAACTCTCTGTATGGAAAAATGCAAGAATATATTGACTTATGGTCTGTAATATTCAGCACCAAATCAAAAAGCTCTGGTGCAAAAGATTGTAAAGGATGTGAAAACATCTTTCTCCAAACCCAATTATGAAAATAACAAACAATATTGTACAACAGCAGTTGCTTAGTGAGTAATTGCTAAAACTGTGACAAAAACAAAACAAAAAGCAGGTAGTCCAATGCAGCCCTTCCCCAGCGCTACACACACCAGCATGCCACAACACACAATGCACCCTAACGCTGGGGTTCTTACACTGCATTCTGTCAGGAGTCTGTTCCCAAAGTTGTGCTGGTTTGCCCTCCAAAGCAACCCTAACTCCAAACCTCCCCTTCCTTTCTAGCAGCTGTTTTTTTCTCAGATGCATTACCTTGCTTTCTACTAGAGTCCACACTTGGGAGTTTTTTTGCCTCCTTACACATGAGCAGAACAGGGCCTCACTGATGACAGAGAAATGTCAGCATTACTTCTTGCCTAATTTTTTCAGACACAGCAGTATTTCATCTGGGAAGAAAAGTCCACAAGAGCCCTGCTAGTTTAGGAATCTTCCTAGATATTGTCTTAAGAACACTCATCCAAAACCACTCCTCCACCAAAACCAGACTTGTGTTTCTCCCAGCCACGCCAGTTTTTCAGGCTCTGCACCATTCAAGATTTAATAAAACTAAACAGAAACCTAAAAGGACAACAGAGATTCCTGTTCAGAACATGCTGTATTTACTGTGTTGCTCAATGCACTTGGTGCAGAAAAGAAAATTCACATCAAACATCTTGTTAGGAAATCTTATATAGAATAACATCTCTTTGTGACAGACTAAGCATGGAAAGAAATCACCATCCCTCAAAACTGCATTTCAAACTCTTATATAAATCCCCAAAAAAACTCTGAAACATGGTCACACTTCCAGAATCTGCTGAGAAGTTTAGAATTAATGTAAAAGGAAATATAAGTTTTTAAAGAGATTTCAGAAGTCACTGGATACTTTGCCTATCAGCCTCACTGTGATCTCTGCGAGCCCAAAATACAGTGAATGCACATGTGAATTTCAAGCATAGAGGACATTAAAGCCTTTTGTCATGTGCATGCACACCACTTTCCAAAAATTCAGCCCTACCCAGCTACATGCTTCCAGCTGAACAGTGCTGAAGATTAGGTGTAACACTTGTCTCACTTCATTGCTTCTACTCGCCTTCTTGCTTTCAAAAATAGGATTTCACACTATATGAGCACATTGAGCTGGTTGTGATACATGGGCTGAAGCCTTTCTTCTTGCTGCAAAAACCAGAACTCTATATTAATTCTCTTCCTTTTCCATTCCAAGGCCCCTTTTCCAAGCTTAGTCTTCCCCTTCAGCTTACTTGAGACCTGCTGGCATCCACTTTGACTGTGTGACTATCCAAATAAGGCACTGAGTCGATGAAAAGTGCCATTGGTGGGCTGCAGACCTGACAAGTCCAGTAAGAGCTCACTCAATTCAGTGTTCCCAGTTTTCTGCTGATCCAAAGGGTAGGATCCATTTCTGATGGTCACATGTTAAGTGCTGTCACATTTGCTTTTTATAATGAGGCTCTCCATACCACCCGGATGCAACAGCAAAAGGTGTCAATATTTCAGTATGAAATTTGAGTTGCAGGGTGATGTATCAGATTCTCCTGACATGGCAGTATTGATTCTCTGCCTGATGACAGGAAGCACTGTGGAAGGAAGTGCTTTCACATCCACCCATAAATGGTGAGAATGAGATCACAGGGAAACAATTCACTTCCTTGGTATGTCCTCTGCTACCCAGAACCCCAATCCTCTGTGGCCTCTACTGCAATCCCCCTGTACAATTCCTTCCAGGAGACCTTTCAGATGAAATGGACAGAACTGCTACCTGAGAACAGTCCTGCTTGTTTTGTTCACACCAGAACAGTGCAAGCTCACAAACACAAAAACAGCAGCACCACTGCTCAAAAGGTGCAAACCTGAGTCATACAGCAGGCTCTCAGTTAGCAAGTCTAACTGCATACACATTCCTGAACAGTTCAAATCAAGTAAAACAAAACTTGAAGGCTGTACGCCCTTGGCAAGTAACTACTTCATTCTCTATTCTTGGCTAGGGAAACAGGCTATTCCAGCAATGGAACGTGGCATTTCTCTGAAGTCCTCTTTTTGCAAGAAGGATGTCAGATAAATGTCAATCCAAATAATACATTGTGTTCCTAGCCTGCCTGCTAGAGATACATAGCCTCTGATGGGAATATATCACCCCTCTATAGAGGCCCTTAGAAAATATTTTAGCACATTTATTTTTTTATCCAGGTTGGAACATAGAGAAAATTTTACTCACATTTCAGTTAATCCAGGTCCATGTTTTCAGTTTACTCAGAAATCACATAGCTCTGCTCCAGAGGCCCTCAACATTTTGTCAGCACAACCCTTTATCTTGAATGGCTCCATGAAACTCAAAAGCAACTAGGTCAGCCCTCAGTACATTGGGTCAAAGATGTATTTGGTGCAGCATAGTGATGATTTAAATTTTGGTCAGACAGAGGAGTCATCCAGGGACACCAGGCAATCATACATTAAATGACTGCACATTTTGAAAACCATCATCAAAAATCAAACCCAAGCAATCATGAAATAAAAATAACTCATACTTTAAGCCTATCATAATTTTTTTTCTGTGCTGATGGAATTGTTGCAGCAGCATTGCACAGAATGGTCTGCAATCCTCTACCAGCAGAAAGGCCTAATCTAATTTCAATTCAAAATAGCTCAAAAACTGTTTTTTATATAAGTGCTGACATGTTTGACCTTCATAACATTTGAAAATTGTTTTAATTCAACTTTCTGCTCAACAATTTCCAGGGACATGGCTTTTATCTTGTCAAAGACTGTTACTGTATTTGCCTAGTTCAGTCTCCTTGGATCTCATTTGTTTTCCATGAAAGTTCAAACAGGCTGCCTAGCAGTTTGTATTATCCTGTACTAGGTCCTTTAGAAGCCTTGGCTGCATGTGCCTGCTTCTGCTGGTTTTTAAATAATTAATTTACAGGGTATCCTCTCACCCTCCCCTCATCAGTAAGTTTCTGACTAAACCAGTATCAGTTCTATTATTTTCCTGATAGTCCATATCAGCATATTTTTAACAAAAATACTTGCTTCCTTCAGCCTTTCTGCCATGATCAGGTAGTCCAAGGTTGCTCTTTCAAGTCCTCCTCTCCTCTCCTCTCCTCTCCTCTCCTCTCCTCTCCTCTCCTCTCCTCTCCTCTCCTCTCCTCTCCTCTCCTCTCCTCTCCTCTCCTCTCCTCTCCTCTCCTCTCCTCTCCTCTCCTCTCCTCTCCTCTCCTCTCCTCTCCTCTCCTCTCCTCTCCTCTCCTCTCCTCTCCTCTCCTCTCCTCTCCTCTCCTCTCCTCTCCTCTCCTCTCCCTTTCCTCCTCCACAGCTTCTGCTCCCCTGCTGCAAAATGGTGCAATGTATATTGGGGCATAACAAGGGCCGACCTGCTGGTGGACAGTCCTCAAAAAACTGGCCACCAGAAAAAATATTTAGTACATATCTTGCTTATTCCATTTTCCTATCACACTCATTAGACGTCACGGCTTTATCTACCCTCTAAGAAAATTCTTAATTTAACAAGTCAAAGGAAAAAAAAGTATTAAATTAGCACCAATTATTGTACAGTCAACTTCCTCCTTTGGAAGGGAATGTAAGTAACAAAACATCAGCTTCATAAGTAACTGGTTTGGCTAAACCCAGAAAGTCCTCTGCAACTTTTATCCTAGTTTTGAATGGCAGTTAGATATTTACAGGTTACTACAGTGGGCGGCAGCAGCCTTAGAAGGGGAGTCCCATGGTCACCTTCTCTAAAAAGATTTTTTACAGTCTTTTAAATTCTTAACTGCTGACAAAAGAAAGTATGTCTGCTTTTGTCATGAGGTCCTTAATCCTCAGCCCTGTTCTCTTCAAAAACCAAGCGTGGGGGCTCTTTCAAAAGTGTTGTCAAGAACTACAGCTAACATACAAAAGAAGCCTTGCAGAAAGCACACACTCTGGAGTGGAAAAAAAAAAACCCACAGTTAACAAACAGCCCAAGTGCTACCACCAGATTCCCTTTTTACAGAGTGACCAGATGGATGCACCAAGTCTCTTGAAACAGCTCACCAGGAACTACCAGAAACTTGGAGCATGAGCTCACTGCTGGCACTAAATCTAAATCTAACTGCAACAATCCTCCTCTGCAGATGTGAAATAACACATTTACCTCAGACACATTGCTAGAGCTCCCAAAACATTTGCTGCTTCCCTTTCCAAGCAATGCACACCAAACATGGACTTAAGCTAGAGCACACACACTGCCCTGTGCTACTGGGCACAGCTGTATCATGGCTTAGGAGTCTGCAGACACACATGGCTTGGAACTTGTGCAGCACTGCAAAACACACTGCACTCAGGATCACTGCACAAACTGGCACAGCTGAATGAACTAAAACACCATAATCCTTCCACATTTCGCTTTATTCTTCACATGTTTTGACATTTTAATAGGTATTTCATATCCAGCGAATGCTTATGGGATTTACTACATTAATGGAATAAATGCACATTTACAATTAATTTGTAACATTTCTGACAAATTTGGGTTTCAAATTGTCATATCTCTTGAGCTTCCAAACCAAAAGGGTACAGAAATCAAAGGATTTTTTAGACTTTGAAACAAGCAATATGTTTAGGCAAGATAATTTATGAGGTCCTCCCAGGACAGGGGCTCTCACTGCAAACTGAATGTACCCTTTTGTAATAGGCTAAAGAGCTAAAAATAACAAAATTGATCGTGAACTCCTGAGTCTCTATCTCAGTGCATGAAGATTTATTACAACAAATTTTGGTGGGGTTTTGGTTTGGTTTGTTTTTTTTCCTTTTTGGTCAGTGTTGTTTTAATTCCAAGGTCAAAAAGGTCAACAGAGCTTGTCTTTGGAGACAGCACAATATTTCACAACAGTTATGGTAAAATGAAAGGATAATCTCAGGTGGTTCAAATCAAAATGTGGGAAGCAAAAATCAGGATCAATACAAAAATAAACATGAGGAATTATTGGGAAGGTTGTAATACCATCACAGGATCTGTGGGTGGCAGAGCATTAGAAAATTTGTGAATCAACAACATGATGTTTTTGCCAAAGCAGTTTCCAGTAGTGTAATACATAACAACTGGGAAGCTGTCCTATCCAGTCCTGTCAAGGTCTCTGCCAGACTCTTGCACCCTGGTTTGTACACTACTGAGACAGAAACAAATGCAGAGTCCAGAGTTAAAAGGAAGACTGTTCAGAGGTTTGGAAACATAAGCTACTGGAAAGGATGAAGACACTGGCTTAATCAATTCAGGACCAAAGAAGCCCAAGGAAAGAGACAGGCATCACCACAGTTCATCCTGCCTACAGAAGACAGCTAACAAACAAAAGGATCAGCAGTTATGGTCCACAAGAAGAAGACATCATCTTGCATCAGCAAATATGTTGGGTATGAGGTGAAGTTAATATGGAAAGGAAAGAAGAGGAATGGATTTCCCTGGGTCACTGTACAGTCTCCAGCACTGCATTTAAGACAACATTAGCTTCATTTCCATGGATCATTTTGGTTTATATCTACCTTGGGACAAGAAAATTAATTTAATTTCCTCAGCAAGTCTTTTTAGCGGTCATAACCAAATGCTCTCATGCTATAAAGTATATGCTTCTTCAGGCATGAAAACAGCAACTCTAGACAGATATCTTTTAGGAAAGGCTGAGTTGCAACATCCATGTGATAGTTCTTCAGCCTTTGATGCCTAACTCATCACGTGCTTACCACTCTTGTCAAGCTATATTTTTAGGGAAGGTTGCTCAAAACAATGGCTCATTTCACAAAATAAGTAGAATACTACATATGACCTGTATTCAGACAAAAAAAAAAAGGCAAAAAGGGAACAAGTTCCATTTTTATAAGCCATACTAGAATTCCTGGACAAAACCAAGCAAGGTGTTTCAAACTATTTCCTACAATAGTAGTATCAATTGACTTGCCCAGTCCATCTCCATTTTGAACTGATGTAATACTTGGGGATTTTTGCTTTCTAAAAGGTTTGTTGCCTTATTTCCTCATCTTCTGGGTCAGGCTACTTTGCCCAGAGCTTTCCTATTTCAAGTGATACCAGAATACCTACCAGCTCTTACCAGCCCTGAAAAAGAGGTTGCTGAAATGAAACCAAGAGTTCTATTGACTGATGGGTTGTTCCAGCTTCTAGTCTTTTTTGCACATTTGTTCCTCCCTATTAAAAATGTTTCAGCTGCTGCTGTAACACTGTGCTGCTTTTGGATGGGGTAGAGTTAACTTTCTTCACAGTGTCAAGTATGGGCCTGTGTTTTGGGTTAGTGCTGCACACAGGGTTAATAACATAGAGATGTTTTTGTTATTACTGAGCAGGGCTTGCCAAGGCCTTTCCTGCTTTTTGTACTGCCAAGCTGGTGAGGAAGGTGGGGGATGGCTGGAATGACAGAAGGGGACACAGCCAGTAAAGGTGACCCAAACTGACCAAAGGGACATTCCAGATAATTTGACATCCTGCTTAGAATTTTAAGATGGGGAGAAGAAGGAGGAATGGGGAACGTTTGGAATGATGGCATTTGTGCATTTGTACTCCCAAGTCACTGTGAGGCGTGAGGGGGCCCTGCTGTCCTGGAAATGAGAAACACCTGCCTACCCATTGGAAGCAGGGAATGTGTGTGGCTTTTGCTTTTCCTTTTAAACAGTCTTTATCTCAACCCATGAGTTTTCTACCTCTTACCCTTCCCATTCGTGTGGGAAAAACCAAGCTGCTGCCTGGGGCTTGGTTGCTGGGTTGCTGGCTGGGATTAAACCACAACAACTACAAACCTAAAATTGGGTAAAACCAAAATATTGTATGCACAATAATTAAGAGCCATCTAGAACAGTGAAAATAAATGTATGCAGAGAGAAAGTCAGTGATCAAAATAATAAGATAATCTTCCCAAAGATTAATTTCTGAGAAGACAGAGTATAGAAAAATATATGCTCCCTGGCAGTTTTGTTAAACAAACCCACAAGATATGAAATGTTTCTGTTTGTTACATGATAAAGCAATTCATCTTGGAGATTATTTACATAGCAGTGGTTATAATTTTCTCAGAATCATGAGACCTGGTCATAATAGAATTATCCTCATCATATGAGCTCAGTAGCCGTCTGCAAAACAGCTCAGTCAGGAACTTTAATAATTACCAACTGTAGGTCCTTCAATTTCAATTTTATTAAATTAAACCAGTCAGCTCATCTTATAAACCTACTTAATCTACCAAGTGTCATTGTTGAATTAACTGTTAATTTAGTTACTGAACAAAAATTATTCATGGATACCCACAGAGATCAGTGGCCACTCAACTTGTTCCTACAGAACAGACATACTCTCAAGATATTTCTAGTAACCAGAAAAGGTTGAAAGTGAGACTGCAGCCAAGGAACTGCACTAATCTCTGCCACAGATGAGTCCCTTCTACAAGTCTTTAGACCAGAAGGCAAAAAAAAACCCAAAAATCCCACTGAAATAATAAGTCTCACAAAGAGAATTTTGATTTCCCAGTACTCCAATCCTTCTTGACAAACCATGTCTCTGCCAAACCCTATCTGTCAAGTCCATGTCTTTCTCAGATCCCCTTCACATGTGTCACCTCCCATCACACTGCTGCTTCAGCTTAACATGCTCATATGAACACACACACACACGCATTTGAATGGGAATGTGTATCACAGAATCACAGAAATCACAGTAGCATCTAGGTTGGAAAACACCTTTGAGAACATAAATCCAGCCTGTGACCAAACACCACCTTGTCAAACAGACCACAGCACCAAGTGCCAGGTCTAGTCTTTTCTTAAACACCTCCAGAGATGGTGACTGTACCACCTCCCTGGACAGCCTGTTCCAATGTCTGCTCAGCCTTTCTGAGAAGAAAACTTCTCCTTATTCCAACCTAACAGCATTCACAGGCAGAGAGTTCTAGTCTTTCCCTACTGCCTTACACTGCTGGAAACTTGAAAGCCCATGAGAAATCTGCATTGAACAGACTGCCAAGATAGCAAGCAAACATCCACTCTTGGAAATGCTGGGCAGAAGTAAATCAAAGCTATCAGAATTCCAGAACAAGCCCAGGAATTCAGCATAATGCATATCCAGACAGCTTTCTGAAAATCAGAGGGGTGTTTTTCAAAATGGGCTGTCCAAAGAGAACCAACCTATGACTGAGCTCCTGTATATAAGATATTGCATTTCAAAAGTCTTGTGCCTCTTTCAGCCCAATTCAAAATCACTGGCAGTCAGTACCTCTAAAAAAATATTTAACTTTTGCATCCAAATATAATGAGATTTAAAATTTAAAAATTTGGAGATACAAAAAGGTCAGAGTCCTTCTAGATTTCCTGTAGTCACAAAATTAAAGTCACACTGCAATTCAAAACAGGGAGATCTTACTGAAATCAAGAAAATTCTAGTGGAAAAATAAACCCTTTCCCACACACTTTCAGCTGTACCTTTGAAAACCAGATCAGAGAAAATATGATTACTTGCCTTCTGGCTATGAACAATCCAGTGGGGAAAGAGAATAAGGATCAGCTACCAGAGTTGTCCTGAAAGATCCTTTAAGCTACAGAACTCAAGGACATGGCTTGTCTTCCCCAAGCCAGCCTTCCTCCTTATTTATTTCCTGTGATAACAATGCTATATCATAACAAAAATTGTTAGCTGTTTGTGCAAAAGGTTCAAATCTCCTTTGACCTGAGTTACATCATGCACATTTTCAAAAAGCCAAAAACATCACCACCTGAGATCGCTGAAAGATGATTGTTTGCACCTGTCTTTGTCTATCCCACCATCTTTGCTGTAAGCATAATCCATGGAAAAGATACTCAGCAAAGCACTTGGAAAGTAAGCCACAACCTCCACTCTGCCCTAGGCCAGTAGCGTGCTCATGTTTTCCCTTGGCATCTCTGTTACATAGCAGCACAGCTGAGAGCACGGCCAAACCAGCAAGAAGCCATCTTCTCACCTCCAGCAATCTGAGCTGTTATTGCACTAACAGCTGGAAAATCACTTGTTCACACTCCTTCTGCACTGGTATTGATGATGGGGCTGTCACAACACAGGCAAAGTAATAGTGAGGAGATTCAGACCTAACTTCTTCTAACAATCTCACTGAAAAGAAATAGGGCCCTTTAAATAGCTCTCTCAAAAATCCAGAATTATGCAGACTTTGGGTTATTCCAGCAAAGATTTTTAGATGAGGACTGGAATATAAGAGTCCAAATAATACTGAGACTTAAAAGATTTGTTCTTGCAACCCACCTCACCCTTTTCAAAATCTGCTTCAGCCAATGTATATTTATTTATCTGGCAAACATCACATGTAGGAGCAAAGGGATGCTATTTACACTGCAAGAAGCCTACATGAAATTGTTCATCTCCCCCTGCATTAAACAGAAACCCATCGACATGACACATAGGCTTGAATTAAAACTTGCCATTACTCAGCATAACTCATTTAACTATGAGACAAAGCACTCATGAGACAAAACTCTCAAGAACATTATCTTCAGACCACATAACAGCATCTGCCAACACACCCTCTTCCCCAGTCTAAAGGCACTTACCCTCCTGCTGTTTTTTTAACATGCCCATTGATGACAGAAGTGTGAAATACTGTTCCAGTCTCCAAAATAATTCAATTTACATTCACTAGAGCCCTGAAAATAAGGAAATTGGGAGAAAACACCTATCGTCCCCTCCACAAAAGTATGTAAAGTCACTGGTGCAACACTATCTTCTGGACCCACTTGTGTTTCAGAATATAATCTTCCCAAACATGACAATCTAATTCCTGCTGGAGAAACTGAGGTCTATTAAGAAGCAAAACCCAAAACACCCAGCTACTGCTGGGTCTCTGCAATACTGGGCCACTGTCAATCTTAATGAAAATTGTGCTAAAATTAAACAAACTAAAATTAACAAAATCCACATTCAATAAATTCACAGCATCATCACCTGAGATTTAAAAGACATATTAACAGATCAGTGGACACAGTAAGCAAAATAACCCTTTTCTGGTATTTGCTCTTCTCCTAGGTAATTATGTGGCTGTTGCTTACAAGACAGATTTTGTACGCATCCAGGAAAATGTATGTGTTGTAATCTTGATGCAAGATTTCTACTTTTTTACCAAAACTAGTCTTAGCTCTTGAAAGAAAATATTTGAAATCTAATTTATTAACCTAACTTCACTGCATATGAAAAAACTGGATTTCCTGGAGAACTAAATCCAGCTTCATCCAAAGCAGACTGATTACCTCACATGTTGCCTTAGCTTGCTTTGCAGTAACAAGCCCAATCTACCTCCCTAAAAGGCTACTGAAATAGCTTGTTACTAATAAGGGAACTAGATTCTCAGACTAGGAAAGGATTAAAAAAAATGAACCTAGACAGTGACTACAGCATGTGGCCAGGCTGTATTTGTTTAGGAAAGGCAACAGCAGAAGCAGCATGCTCCCATCCTCTGTTCCTGTGGACTCTTTTGCTACTGCTATTTCCAAGTACTGGCACAGCATATTCATTGCAACATCTCCATGACAGCTCCGCACTGCACTGTTAATCCTGATATTATACAAGGAACAGAAGGCACAGTACAGGCAGAAAGGTAATGGCAGGTCTCGGAATTAAAGCCAGGTCTTCCTAGTATAATTTCTCAGCCTGGAGACATCAGGTTCTTTTTCCATTATATATTACACCAAGCATCTCAAGCATCCCAAGCATTCTTCAATGGAAAATAATGCTTTTGCAAAAACAATCCCAAACAAAACCCAAACCCACATAACAGTAACAATATAGTTTTTTCAAACCATCATCAAGATTACATTAACATGTTCATGGTTTTCTTTCAAACTTAGGCCTCTCTGGCCTTTTCCCAAAACTTTTGGTAGAAAAGAGTTTCCCTCAGATCCTCAGAGTAACTCTAGTCAAAGCCCACTACAGAACTGGCAATCAGGAATTGCAGTGCTGCCACAGAGCTGGCCGAGGACACAGGGCATAGGTGAGACATGGGAGGGCACCACACCACCTGATCACTCAGTACAAGATATAAGGGACTCTGCAGGAACACAACAGCAACAGCACCCACTTCCCCCGTAGCACACAGGACCTGTTTGCAGAAACTTGCTTCCAGCCACCACATGCAAATAAGACTCTCCATCTCCCTCTCCTGAACACCAAAGCCTGCTCCTACTCTACACCTTGTCTTGCAAGCTTTTTCTGGCATCCTTGAACACATCCTTTGGGCTCAGCCTTCTTTCCTTTTCACTGGATGCCAAGTCTCTGGCATGTGTCAGAACTAATCACTGGAGACAGCGATGGAGCAGAGGTAAGGGAGAAGAGACTATGTAGCCAGGGAGGTGTTCTGACACCAAGAGCATGTGTTTGGAGCTTCTGATCCCTGTTCTCCCACTTCACATACCCCAGTCCTACAACATCATCAGTGCTCTATACTCATCTCTTCAAGGGGAGATTCATTGTGCATAAGTAGGGCACTTGCAAAACATGCTACATTGCAATGCAGGGTCCAGGCCAGCCTAGCTTATGTCATGTGAACAGTTAACATGGATATGTCAGCACACTGTTCCTCTGAACCTATTACAGTGAGTAAAATTATGCAGTAGCATTTGCTGCATTCTGATTCACTCCTTTATGGAGCCACATCTTGTTCAACTCTCCCTCCTGGCTACAGCTGGATAAGAAGCTAGCCAGGCCTTGGAGGGATGCACCAGCTGTAGTACCAGCTCATCTGCTACTGCACTGCGTCCCAGCTCACTAGTGAAATACTACACTGATTGCCTCTAGCAGACAAAGTAAAAGCTAGGAAACCGTGACCTCAGAGGATAAAAAACCTGGAAAACATTTAAGGCCAACACTTACTAATTCAGCTGACCTGATTAACATGCTTTGACCTGTTGGAACTGTGGGAAATAATAAAGGTAAAAAGATTTCCAGAAAGCTGTAAAAGCAGGCCTTAGAAACAGAAAGAACAGAAAACTTTGAGCTAACTGCAGCTGCAAAATCTGAAAGTAGAAAAAGTTACAATAGTACAGCAAGCAAGGACATGAAACAATAGTTTGAGTTTTAGGCTTGGCTAAGATAGACCTTAAGACTGCAGAAAAATATGCTTAGCAAGATAGCAGGTTTTAAGCTTAATAATTAAGTATTGTGTATTGTTAATAGAGAGCAGACAAGCATTGTGTGAAGCAAGTGTATGTGTGCTTTTAGTGATTGGCTAGAACAATTGTCTGTAAGCTTTAAAATATGCTATTGGCTAGAAAGTTTTTAAATGCTCTGTAACAAAGAAATTTTTAGCTGCTGCTGGCAAGATGTGAGATATTGCCATTTTCTATTGTCTCAACCATGTGATGAGGATGATGCTGCAATAAAAGCTTAAGGAACATATCCCAGCAGTCCCAACTTGTTTGTGAAAAAACCACCAACACAGGAACAAGTACCACTGTTTATCAGAAGGTCCAGATCAGCAGACACAAAAATCACATTACAAGATAGATGGTTGAATGGAAACTTCTCTTGTAGATCCAGTCCCAAACTAGTTCCTTTTCCTATGCTCCCTTCCCATTTCTAGGGAAGTTATCTACTTCCACTTTGAAAGATCAGTGGAGACAACAGATAAGTAAGTCTGTTAATGTTAATTTCTAATTTCCTTGCTTCAAAATGCAATTTTCTGCATGTATTTTCCACTATGCTGTGCTGTGTCCAGCCACCACCGGACCCTTCTCTGGTTTGCAAGCATTGAACTATATGTCTTCTATGTTTTCTGAGTAATCCAATCCCTAGATTTTGGAATGACAAGCTAGAATCATAATTCCTAGTTTTTACAGATAAACAGTGAATGCAAAATTGACATTAATGAGTCAGGCTGCGCTGTGACAATGGGAACTGCTATGTTCAATCTCTGTCCAGGAATTTCATGTTTCACTGCCCACTGGAAATAATATAAGTGTATAAAAGATGTCTTGTTGTGCAATTTTCAGTTGTAAACTGCTAGCTTAGGAAAGAGTAACTGATCTACAAAGCATAACTGGAGTCATAATGTCTGATTAGATGCAGCACAGAACTGCAAATTAAATTCAGTAGAGTCTACAATATAGCAGGCTGCACAACAGGGATAGATTTACTAGTTGTGTCAGCACAAATCAAAAGATGAAAAGGTAAGAAATACTTTTGTCAACAACACAGGAAGAGGACTCTGCTATCACAGGTGACACCACTAAAAAATACTGATGCAGTACTAGGCAATCTTTGGTACATTTCTACAGACAACTTGCTGTACAGCATTATAAGATTGCAGTCAAATAGAAACCATAATGGGCTACAATCCAGTGGGCCCCATACCTGTCTTTCCACAGTCCAACTCTCTGCTTCTTGCCAACACAATCCTTTCTTGTGAGTCTACAAAGCCCTGCCTAGCCACAAATCAGCAAAGGAGTTCATGGCTGGCAAAGCCATGTGGATTCCTCACTGTTTCACCAGGACAAGTTGTGAAACAACTCCACGGGGGAGCTCAAACCAGCTGGACATCTAAAACCTGAAGTGATATATGAAAAGTGATAGAGACCATCAAGCATCTCTCTCATGAGCTGTACCCTGTGCTTTTTAATTCTGCAGTTAAGCATTGCTTTATGTAGCTGCCACTCCATTTGCCACATGAATCGATCCACAACAAGTGACTCACCCCTACATCTCAGTGGCAGAGCCTGGTGTAAGAATAACCTTGAAAAACCTTGGAGCCAAATTCTGCAAGGCTACACATTGCTTGAACATCAGATAAAAAGAGTAGGAGCAGGTATACATGAAATGTAAACACTTAAGAGCAACCAGACATCTACAGGACATGCTAAGTGCCTGCCACTGGCGTAGCTTGGAGAAGCAGAGGAGAAAGCAGTGATGCCAACACTAGGAGCTGTTCCATTGTGCCACTTATCATGCGCTGTCACTTAATGACTACAGTATCTCAGACTTCTAGTCTCTGTCCTTGAGAAATTTGACTTCAGCCTTCTCCACTCCTGCACCAACCATTTCACAACCCATTTTCCCACAGCTGCTCATGCTGGGCAGTTTTGAAGCCTAAACTAGAAATCCCTTTGCTGTTTGACTCATGTTGTGACAGAGCTGTTTCCTACCACAGTTCTGCCACTAATAAATAAGATGGCATGTGACTGATGATAAGATCATCTTCCTGGTAGGAGCTGAAGCTGAGAAATGGATTGGCTTCTATCACCACTCTCTGAGACCCAGATACTTCACCAGATTTTCATTCCTGTGAGCCTTAGCAACAAGATAGTACCTTAATTTTCTCCTGCCACTCTTATTAGAGGTCATAGCAGAGAAAAGGGATGACTGCTTCTACTAAAATCACTCTGAGGCAAGTACAGTTTCTCCCTTCATTAAAACTAAATGCAGTACAGCTTTCAGAAAAGTGCTTTCCCAACTGTATTAACTCTTAGCTATGAAAGCGCATTAATAAAATCCTCTGCTGGAACCGTCTGTGGCCTGGATAAAATTCCTGTTATCAGCTAACTAATCTGCAATCACTCACCTCTAGGGAGTGAAGGGGATGGAAGAAAGCATCTTGTCCGGGGCAAATGTTATTAGAATCCGAATAAGCTATCTACAGGATGTTTGAAAACCTCATGTAATACTTACAATACCTAATGTGAATACTCATACATTGGTGAATCTCCAGGTTTCCATTCTATGACATTCAGCTAAACCCTGGATGATAAATTGACTAGTTTCTAGGAGCGCCAGGCTGGATTAAAACAGTGTGAACAGAGAGCAAACAGGAGTTCAAGCAAACCAGCAGTGCCAATGCAAACACTTGAGCTCTGACACTGTAGAGGCAGGCATTTGCAAGCAGAGATACTGGGACTGAAGAAGATCATGGTCAATTTGAGATCCCAGCTTCAAAGCAGATGTTCCTCCTAATTCAGCAGTACTGCATCTCTGCCTGGCATGGGTAATGGGGAAAAAAGAGGCCGAACGAGGGGAAAGAAAAAGGCTCTGAACAGAAGCATTGCATTGTGCCCTGGAGCAGTGTGACAACATGGAGAACCTCTGGCTTACTGAAAGTCCTTGAGAAAGGTAGGTGAGCATATAAAACCAGGAACCTCAGCTAGGGAGAAAATAACTGAGAAAATGCAGCAGCACTAGAACAAAATGCCTTGTTGCCAGCCTTGAAACAAGTCACATTTTTGTTCCCTCTGCCAGGCAGAAGATGACAAATGTCTGCACAGCTCTCACCACCGGACCTTGGGAAGCTCTTTAACCTTCAGAGGAATAGCACTATCTACATACAGCATGTGCCCTGGAGAGCCCACATCATCAGCCCATGCTCTGGCCTCCCTTTCCCAGCTGGAGGGAAGAGCCTTCCTTTTTACTTCACAAGGAGCTGTCAATGAGTGGAAACCTAAGCTTTATCCCACCCCTCCCTGCACCTCTGCTGTGCAATTTGCAGAGCATGCAGAAGTACAGATCCAGCCAGGAATGCAGTCCTGCCTGGAGGGTATTTTCAAGCAGTGTGTAGCAAAATCTTGGCAGTCAGACTGGCAGGAATCTGGGCTTCCTTCTTGGTCATCCGCTGGCCAGGAGCATAGTGGGGAGACCTGCTGCCCCGAGCCCGCACAGAGGACATCACACATATTGCGTTCAATGTTGGAGGAAGAAACCTTCAGCAGATACCAGCTTACAGGAGGCTTACTGCCACTACAACAAGGAGTTCAAACAGCAATGCTTTTGCAGGGCTGATGCCTGTCACACAACAGTCAGGAAAGTTTGCTTAATAGTTGCCTTTGTCTTTAAACATGAAGAAAAAGTGCTTGCTTGGTTACACTCAGAGCTCAGGCACTCCACTGCTTTGCATCAGACCTAACCAACTGTGAATAACAGTGTGTATTCCAGGAAGAATTCATGAAAGGAAAAAACCAAACCAAACTAAACCAACAAACTTCTGGCCAAGTGTTGATTTTAAACTGTAAAAAGGAGACAGGCAGGAATGCAGTTAAAACTCAGTTCTAGATCTGCCCCTTTGTGCTTCTTCCAGAAAAGAGCAGGAGCCCAGATTTTGGCAAGGGGAAAGAAAAAAGAATTCTGCTCGTCCTGAAGAGGAACAGGACTGAATTTCTGATGCCTGTGGAGTTCAGAGGCAGCGGAGAAAATGACAACAGCAGGATTATATGGAACATCGCAGTACCAGGCAAACCAGACCTGACTTTAGAGTTTCTATAAAACTAGGTCCTGGATGTGTGACAAAAGGAAAAATTATTATCTGAAGCAGAAAATGGGAGTAACTCAAATCCCTATGCTTTTACCTCTCCCCTTCTTCAGCTAGACACACACAGTTTGGGGTTTGTTGTTGCTGTGAATACAACCATGTGAGCACCAACTAACATTTCATTTAGCTTCTGCAACCAGCAGTGACATCTGCCCTAAAACATATTGCTGTTAAGATAAGGAGAGAAGGAAAAAACCCAGATCAAGGGAAAGTAGAACTGAACATGAGTGTTTCTATTAACGCTGTGTCCAAAGCTCTTGACCACTCTTTCTCCACATTGCATGGCTAATGCACTGACTTGGTGAGGTCTAGCACCATGTAGCAGTTCTACAGACTTGCTTGAACCAGCAGGCTCTCAAGAGATCCCCAGCATCTATATTAAGAGCAATAACAGCAAAGCATGCAGCACATGGGACCACAACTATGTAAACTAAGCAGATATGTAAACCAAGGCACTCCATCACTGCACTGCATTGCCTGAGAACTTGCTTTAAGCCAGCATCCAGTCCTGCACAACCTGAAAAACCACAGCCACCAGTGCTGAGATCAGCAAAGAGCCCACAGGGTGGTTCCTTCCAAAGAGGTATTGCTGGTAGGAGGATACATAGAAGCAATAATTATGGATGAACATACATCTCCTAAAGAAAATGGATGTGGAAACACCCGTTTCTCCTGTCTCATGGTCACACAGAAACACAGAATTAACTAGGTTGGAGAAGACCTTTGAGATCATCAAGTCCAACCTATGATCTAACATCACCTTATCAACTAAACCGGACTCTAATTAATTTAGGTTCCTGATCTAAGGACATAATTCCTCTAAATTTTAAATGTCTGCATAGCTGCATGTGCACAATCACACAAGGTAAATGGAACATAAAAGCAGTGCCATGGACTTCCCCCTGCAAGCCCATGATCTCTGGAAGTTACAAAAATATTATGCTCCAAAAACAGAGGGAACCCATCTCCCCTAATCCACCACAACAGGGAGCAGATACACTCAAGACAGATCTTCAAAACACCATAATATCCTTGATACACTACCTGTTAGAAAATTACCTGAGCAAGACAATATCTTTGGCCAGGTTTCCAACCCACTGAGCATGGGGAGGACAGAAGAAATACCTCCACCTAACTACAATGTTATCTCTAACAGTGACAACATAATGACATTTTGGAAGCAGATTTGCAGTGCTGGCAATGAGCTCCAACTATTCCTTTGGTAAGTTGAAAATGTTAACTTTCATTGTCAAACTGAAAAAGCCTAAAATAACAATCACATTTTGGCCAAAAGAAAGTAGATTACTCCCAGAGAATTCATTACAGTGGCACTGTGTATACATGCTGCAGCTTCCTCAGAAAGTATGAGCCTCAGCTAGGGAGGAAATACTGAGAGTATGAACAAAAATAGTGAATGTATTCAGGTACCTACCATCACCACTGCTGCCACAATTTCCCACCTCGATGCACCACAGGGTCCCTGACACTGCTGCTCTTACAGTAACCTTCACAAAGCACTGCTCTGGGGACCAACTCAAGTGTCTTAACAACACCACACAGGAAAGTGTCTAGTATTCCAGAACAGCCTTGAATTAAGGGGACCTGGAAACACAGGTGCATTCTTCATCTGTCTGGTGCTCCCGGTACTCAGTGCCACACATCAATGACAAGTTGGGACTGTTACTACTTGCCAAAATCCCAGCCCCCCACTTGACAGCTCCAGGTATGGCAAGGGCTTTTGTAGATATAAGGGGTCCAGTGTCACACCACATGCTCACAGGGCATTCTGTCCACCTGCCATTCATCCCTGCACCTGTCACACTCTGGGGGCCATCCCCTACCCTGTGCCAGCCAGAAAGAGTGCCTTGGAACAGAGGTAAACCATTAAGGTTAAGGCAGGGCCTTAGTGAGATGAAGGCGCTGTTGAAGTGCAGTGTCTCATTCCTGACTAACCTGAGCAGGAATGTGGCTTCCAGGCAGCATTATGGCTTTAAGGTCCCACTTCATTCCTTGCTAAGCAGGTAAACAGAGTCCAGAAGAGCTGGTACCTGCTCCTTAGGGATCTTTCTCTGCGGGCATTGCAGCACTGCATGCAGACCTACAAGTCTTTTGGTTCCTGTTACACACACACAGACACACAGACACACACACAGACACACAGACACAGGCACACACACAGACACACACACACACACACACAGAGCCAATGCCTGAGGACATTTTGAACAAGGTAGCAAGGGCCTCCAGTGCCTCAAGATCCCTTCTTCTCAACGTTCATTTAAATGTTCCTAAAAGCTCAGACAATTTGCAGAGGATATGCAGCAAAGAGCACACAGCTTTGGCCTGCAGCTGCGAACTCATTCTTGCCTGCTGAAGTCACAGTACCACTGTTTTAGGAAACCGTACTGTCCTATGCCTCATTGTAAAAAAAAAGTCTAGTTTCACACTGGAGTGAAGACAGTCACTGGCCAGATAGATCAAAATGTGCATTGATACCCTACACAAATCAGCAGCTACCTAGAAAGAGTTTCTGTTTCAGAGAGATATCTGGTGGCAATTTGAAGTGTAAATAATGGCAGTTCCACTAGGTCTTAAGGAAATTTGTTAAACTGCCTAATTGCCTTCACTAGAGACCAATTATATTGAATCTAATAGCTCATACATATCTGTTTCTTCAACATAGAGGCCACTGGACATACAGCATTTGTTATATTGTCCTGCTGCCTCAAATACCCAAACAAACTCAAGGAATTATTTGTCTGTTTTTCTGGACACAACTTTTCAGATCAAATTTGTTTTTTTAGGGGTTTTTTTAACTTTTTAAACTTTTGTTAAAAAAGCATGGTCTTCAGGTCCCAGTATCCAGCTCTTCAATGCTCTCTGAAGTGCTGACACCAGGATTTGGCAGCATTCCTGCACTAGGGTCCTCAGAACATTTCTCCCCTACTTCTGTCACTCACCTGAGGACTGCAAGTTCCCTCTCAGCTGAACTACTGAGCTTGGCAGTCATGTTAACTGATGTCTTCCAATCTTGCTGCACCACCAGGATATTCTAGACAAGGCCTCCAGTCTTCCTAGCTTGACATCTGTGCCTTGCTCTAGATGTACAGCCTCACACAGAACAGCTGACCTGTTGTTTACATCCCCTCCAATCGCAGCATCTCCATGCTTGTGTCAACACTTATGCAGTATTTGTATCCCTGGCAAAGACAGTGGGTAACGCAGGCCCAGGAACTGACACCTTTAGTACTTCTTTACGAGATTTTTTTAGCTTCCCTACTCCCTGGTGTAGGATGACTCCCCATCTGCAGCTGTTTCATAAGAATGCACAAATATTCTGTGTTATTTACAAAAAGCCACTTTGATTTTGTCTGGTGTGTACTCCTATATCAGAGTTATCACCAGGAGCAAGGTGAAAAGCTTCCAAAGCTATGTGCAATTATGACACCACTAACAAAAATCATAGTCATATGAAGAAGTTTTCTGACAAAGCCAGTTTCCCGTTCAGGGAAAATTGGCTAGTACCATACTGTCTTCTCTCAATTCTTCACCAGCTGCAGAGCTTATCAGACTTTCTGTGCTCTGACAAAACTGAACTTTGGGTAGTCTGGCAGGCTACTCTGTCATTGTTCCAGAATAGTGCTCTTACAGTAGTTTTTTTTCCACTCCCCTGAATTTTTTTCAAGTGAATTTGATGATTCAAAGAGCTCCTTGGCTTAGTCTCCAAAAATTATGGACTGTAAATTAAACATTGTTTTGAACATTGAAAAACAATGATATTTAACATTTTTGCCAATTACTGGAAGCAATTTGTCAGCAGAGCAGAAAACATTCTCTTATGACCAAGCTACGAATACAGTCTTCTCTTTTCCAAACATCACAAAATAAATACTGATTATTACTGCCACTGCTTTTTTAGTATGCTGTTTCACTCCTGCTTAGTAAGGAGCCTAGAGCACTGCTAGGATTTAAGGAGTCCCTGATACCTTTACAGAATTTATTGTTCTAATCTGCTGCCCAAAATCTCTTCACTGGTACACTTCAATTTCCCCATCAATTGTCTGCCTTTGCTTGCAGATTACTTGTTTATGTTGCTTGCTCTATTTTTCCATTCATTGTATTTTGAGGTTTTTTAATGCTTTAATCTCCTTTGTTAACCAAACTAGCTTCCTTTAAAAAAATTTGTCTTTGCAAATGCAGAATTGTGGTTTATCGGGGACCTAATTAGGATTCTTGAACAACTCCCAATTATCATTCCTATTTTTATGCTTAAGTTCTTCTTTCTACTTTATTTGGCCTATAATTCTTTCCTGTTTCAAAAAACTGACCCCTCTTAGGCCACCAATCATACATATTATTAGTTAGGACTATATATTCTATTTTCACATAAAAACAAAGTTCAGTCATTATTATTTGTACCTAAGGAAACATCTTTTTCAGTTCAGTGATTAATTCATTTTTTATTAACCTGGATAAGATCTGAAATTGCATTACTCTAAGACAGCATCAATACTTTCTAGACAGTGTTATTCACATATGTGTCTTAGGTAAATAGCCTTCTCGGAGTGCTGAAGTACTAAATGGGTGTATAATTTTCTCTTGTTCTTCTCTGGTAAAGTTTCAAGGAGATGCTCACCTAGGCAATGTGAAATACTGGTAACAAATACTTCCATCCCCTGCATTACTGCTGATCAACTAAAACCTTGAGCTTCCCATGACTTCTTCTTTTGACTTGCCAACAGCTTCAAAGCAAATAAAAATATATGTGGTGTTACCTTCTCTTCCTTCTCCATTTAATTCTTTCTAGAAAACATGGCTGTGGCTACTTTGTTTTTGAACATTACAAAAATGCAGCTTATCCCATGGGACTCCAGCTGTGACAATAGCCCATTTATCTTTATGAACAGGCCTTATAAATTCACACAGGGGTGAAATTTGTGATCAAATTACCCTAGCATGACAAGTTACTGCACACTAGCTGAGCAGCAGAGACTGTACAGGAGCTCAGACTTAGGCTGCACAGTGTGATTTGTTTCATCAGAAATGCCTCCATTAGAAGCTTCCAACCACTCCTGACATGAATGCATTTTACAGAATCAAGCCATATATACAGGCTGTTGTGAAACTGGAAATGCAGTGGCCAACACAAGTCTAAAAGGTACATTACCTGTCTATATTAGTCACTCTGGTCTCAAGGAGAGTATAGATACACCTCATCTCAGGACACCTGCAAGTACTTGAGTAAGACATTTCAGCCTTAAAAACTTCTAGAGACCATTTTGCCAAATATATCAACAGTGACAGGACTTTAGTTCCTCTCTCAAAGAGCTATCAAGGAGTTTGATATGTTTGCATTTTGGGGGATACCCTGAAACTCCAGGGGCAGGAATTTCCTCAGGCATACATGGAAGTCAGGGGAGTTCTTGTAAGATTGTAGGCATTGGCTACCACAGGTGACCCTACGGTTAGCTCATTTGGTTAGCATGGTGTTAATAACACCAAGGTTGTGGCTGAACCCTGCATGGACCATTCACTTAAGAGCTGGACTTGATAATCCTTGTGGGTTGCTTCCAACTCTGAATATTCTGTAATCTGGAAATTGTGGTTCTGTGATCAGGTGATCAAACTGCTGCACATTCCCAGCAGAATGGATTGTTTCGGCCAGGATAAGACAGGAGCTTGAAAACTGAGCTCAGAACAGCAGCAAATCTGTCTGCCTAGCAGGGGCCAAGGGCATGTCTTTCCTGCTGAGACAGCTCTGGTCTTAGCTAGCATCCACAGAGCTGCCACAGCCGTGAGTGAGATGTATAGTGAAAGACCTGGGAGAGTTAGCTTTCTGTTGATCCTGTGTAATCATGGAAAGCTAAGCTGCTTTCATTTTCTTTACCAATGGATTCTGACATAACTTACTGGGAAGAAACCAGGGGATTTTGAGCATCTGAGTGATTTAGCCAGCTCTCCTCTGCAAAATAAACCAAAACCAAAACCAAAACCTGCTTTTCACCCTGGCTCTTTAGGTGTATGCAGGAGCCAGGACTCAAAGGTTTGCAGTTAAAGAGGCAAGAAGATGTTTAGGACAATGTCTAGACAAATTTTCTCAGTGGTTAAAATCTTTAAGAAGTTAATCCAGTATTCAAAACAAAGGTAAAGCTTTTACCTCACACAGCTGAAAATTTGGCCTGCACTGAATCAGGCAAACTGCAGTGTCAGTACTAGAATCCTCAACAACACTTTGTGCTAGGATACCTCCAGCAGCACACCAAAGCAGGGCTGCAGCTCTCCTGCTAGTGTAGAACATCTTGTGTTATTTATGAGCAATGTGTTTCCACGAGAAACACAAACACTTCCCCTGAGCTTGGAGGAAGCTCTTCAAAACGCCAAAAGATGATTTAAGAAAAGATGATGGAAGAGCAAAGCCAAAGAACTGTATGATGCCATCCTGTTCTGACTTCTCTCAAGCAGAATCGAAAAAAGGCTTGCATAGGCTCCCCACTCAGACAGGTGAAGCATACCATGAAACTCATGTCCTTGGTGATAGTAGGATGGCTCATCCTGTGTGACATCCCAATGAGCCAACTGAAAGGCAGAGGGGCTAACTCTACATGGGACACTCTCAAGACAGCAACAAGGCACAATATTGTCCCCACAAACTTTGTCTCAGTGGGGTCTCTCCCTACAGCTATTACAAGTGGACAGTGTGACCATACCTGTCTACCAGACATACTCAGCAAAGGCAGCCAGAATCTGTTTTTACCTTGGAGAAGATGGGATAATGCTTGCTGTCTACATCAAGTAGCACGAGGAAGAACTGATTTCTTTGCAGATAATTCAGCCAGATTCAATGCATAGTTGCAAACCCATTTAATTTGTCGTTTGACAGCCTGATGGTACTAAAATACATATAAATATTTTTCACACATGGTGCTGTCTGAGGAATATGGAGGGAGTGGGGTACACTGATGAACCATATAGAAATTAAGTGTTTGAGTAAGATGCAAATCAGTCTCTAACACTATGTGTTGCTAATGAACACACTCAAAAAGGAAAACAGGTCATACAAAAGCACATAAAATCTGCCATTAAAAAATTAGAATTTTATTTGCTAGAAGAGTCTTGTAATGCATTTATCAGACTTGACTTTGAGGAAGTCAGGTGAGTGCATCTATTTTTGTCAAAGATTAATCTGAGTTCTGGCTGAAGCTAGCAATGCTCCTAATCTTGTTAAGAACAAAGGGATTGAGAAATGTACAAGGCCAGTTACCTAAATCTTCCCTTAAAGAGTAATAGGACAGGATTGACATCACAGTTAATTACAGACTAAACATTTGGACTTAATTGACAGGACTGTTTTCAAGATCCATGGATAAACCTTCCTAAACCTCTCCCTGTTTTCAGACTTCACAGCCAACTGCTCCGCATGTACACGGCTGTTCACATGGGACCTCTGCATGCCCAAGAAAGATAAGTTTTGTGAAAATGGAGAACATATGGGCATCTGAATTATCCACCAGGGACACTGCCAAACTCACTTCAGCTGACCCATTCCATATGAGCTTCCAAGTCCATCTCAGTTACATTTTGGGAACAGGCTGTCCACATCTGCCCAGTGGAGCGGAAGCCCACAACCTACAGAACAACTCCTCCACTCACACCTGCCCCCATTTCAAGCTGACAGAAGCTGAGAGATGTCTTGAGCCAGAGATGGCACTTGGGACATGTATGAGTTTCCCAGGTGTGAAACTTCATCTATCTGTCTAATCCCTTTGAAACTGTTCACACACCTCAGTGTCTGAGCATTTTTCATCCAGGCATGCTGGAAATGGAAGATGTCTGGTGTGGATGTGCATATAGCTGCTAAGATTGGTGGATTGAAGGAATTTTATTGAGGAACCCAATCTTTTCTCTATTAACAACAAAAAATGAACACTTGCTCCTACTCTTTCCTTTTTGTCTTAGGCCAGAAGAAGAAACAGTTATCTTAAAACTATGTTCAGCCTCATCCTATTTGCAATCAATCTTTCAAATTATCAAATAAAAGCCTTCATGAAGACTATTGCAAATAATTATAGGATATAGACATTTTAAGTCAATAAGTGTAATGGAAACCATACCCTTCGCAAAAACCTTGATAGTGTTATGCAAGTTTTCTGCAGTGAGACAACAGCATCAATGAATAGTTTTCTCAAGAGAGTGTAAGGCAGTAGGAATTTAGAGAAATACAAAACCAACACTTCACATACTGAAGACATGGGGAACAGAAGCAGTACTTAGAAGACCTAAAAATGTAAATACAGATGAGAAAGAACATGCAAGTTCACCTTGACCAGGGAGCAGATAGGGACTGGGCCAACACCAGCAACACTTTTTCTTCCCTGGGAAGTAGTGTGAGTAAAAAGGACTTTGACAGCCCAAGCATGAGCACTCTGCTGTGCCTGAAAGAACCACAGCCAAACACAGATGCATAAACAAGGGAAGATGAGGACAGTGACAATGCCACTGCATCAAGCACAACCATGACTGTCATGCCACAAGACAGATGCTGCTAGGCCTGGGAAGACCTGAGTCAACAGTTAACACATAGAAAATGTGCAATTCTGGGACAGGCTCAACAAACAGAACAGTAAAGGACAAACTGGTTACAGCTGTAATACTCACGCAAGTACAGCAGAGGCTCTTCAGTGTATAAACCCTCACAAAATCAAACGAATGAAAACTAAATCTGGGCTTTATTTTTCATCTGAATTTGTTGATGAAAACTAAAAATCAGTCTTCAGAATCACTGCCATAAGTGAGAAATGCTGTCAGTTAGGATGCAGGAGCCAATGTGGATCTTGCAATCCAGTCCGGGCCAGAAGCATCATCTCACCAGTACTGACAGGAGGATGATAGGATTGCAGTCCACTTCTTAAGTGTGAAAGGAAGCTGTCTTCCACAACTTCCACAGGCATGTGCCTTTAAGATGTCTGGACTGGTTGCAACCCTTTTGTCCAAGGGAAAAGCTGGCAGCTACAGTCCCATTTTTTGGGTTCTCTAATGGCATTAATTAGTGAGCCCTTGGGATCAGGCATCTGATAGAGCCACAGCATCAGACCACTGTGATTCATCACTGTAATTCTATCAGAACTTGAGAACATGCAGAACAAAGCTTTGCACAGGGGCACCCAACTCCTGAACAGCTGACTAAGCCAAGGTCATATCTCTGCCCTGCTCCACACTCCTTACTTTTGGCTGAGATGTTCCAAAAAGCATTCAGCTTAGAGCTTCTTTGTGCTATCTCGAGTGTCCACTGACACCTGGCACCCCCCAGCCTGCTGACAGGGCTGTTCTCCTCTGCAACAACACTGCACTCATCCAAAGCTGGAGGATCTCAAGTGACACCCAGTGCACTTGCCAACCAGCCCACCAGTTTAGCACTACTTGACAGAGGAGAGCAGGATAACCCATTCTAGTGCACTTGTCAGAGGTTAGCAGGATAACCCAGTCACAAGAGCTCTCAGAGCTGTGTACACATTTCATTGCCCAGCCCTTGCTCAGAGTGAAAAGGAAAGTGCACTGGCATGCTCACATTATAAAACTGGCAGCCAGACACTCACAAGGAACCTCCGTCCCTCAAGGACAGAAGAAGCCACATTTGCCACCTGACATCTTCTGTTTCTGTTGTGTAATATGCTGAGCTAAGGGCATTTTTAATGGGAAAATCCAGCTAGCTGATAGTCATATGGAGTGCAAGTGCAAGGAGCAAAGTTCACAGTTTGGGATTTCACAGCCCTACTAAAGAGTCCACTGTTTGAAACAAACTTCATACCCCTCTGAATGCAGAGGGGGCACATCACCACTAAATGCCACTTTCACTGAGAGAAGAGCCCTGAAATCCCCAGACAGTCAAAAATATCTTAATTAAACAGTAATTATTTCAATAGATAGGCAAAGCCTTAGTTATTTTGGTTCCCACCAGCCAGCCCATTCCCCATCCCTGATGTCTAGACATGGAGTCTGCAGGTTTGTTTACACACAAGCTGAAAACAAAAACAAATCTAGGCCAGAGACTCTAGTAGCTAAAGATGCAAATAGGATCAATTCATTTGTTCAAGCTCCAGTTCATGTGCACAAAACCCTGATGTTCCCATTACCTAAGGAAAGAAGGTTGATCCTAACAAATAAGTCTTGAAGTTACACCTGTGGGGCAGCAGATGCAACCAAGTTACTGCAAGCAGTGTCCCATCCAACTTGTTTAGCAATAAAATGCCCTGCTTCTCTGTCTGCTCCTTCATTAAGCAACTACTCTTTGCCTTGCTCTGCTCCAAATCTGGACCTAAACCACAGAATCTAATCTACTCTTTGCAGATTTTGTACTGTGTGCCCTTCCTTGCTTCTTCTTTCTTTGAGATTCTCCATTACTGTTCTTGTCAAAGATGAGCCCGAACCAATTTTTTGTGAATGGAAACACAGCCAAATCTGGCCTCATCATCCCAGGAATTAAAGACAACTATTATAACTGGCCAATCAAGTACAGCAAGAACCCCCTTTACTTGAAATGAGAAATCTAGCACAAAACTCACCAATTTCATATTGTATCCTTTGTGCCTAATTTCAAGGCATCACTTCTAACTCCCTGAGGATGGGAGAATATCCAAACCAATCAACAAATCATGTAACACTTGTTAACAAAGCAATTGTGTCTTTGCTTCCTACTTTCTCCATAAATACAGGCTTTTCCTAAATAATAACTTTATACAAGGGGTTATCAAGGATGGCACTTTCACCCAAGCAGGTACACAGATTAAGCAGCAAAAATGATGTTGCTATGATGTCAGAAGGGCTGTATTTGCTAAGCAGCAGTCTACAGTTCTCACAGTCATGTTAGTAATCCAGAACCTGGAAGTGCTGGGAAAAGCAAGAGTCTCTCAGCACTTTGTTGTTTGCAAAGGCTGTTTTTTTGAGTAGAAACATAAACAAATTATGTTTCCTAATTATACAAAATGGTCAATGTAGAAAATTTTGCTTCCTTTCCTATCTGCAATAAGCTATATGAGAGACTGGCTGGAAGATGGAAATGACAGGACTTTCAAGCACTCAGCTCCAGAGTTGGAGCCCATGGATGTCCCATGGCCTAGCCTGGCCAGTGAGCCTGCCATAGCCAGGATCAACCTGAGGCCATGGAAAGCAAAACCCTAAGTTTGGGGACATTGTTTCAAGTAAGGGAGAGTTAAAGTTTGTTTGAGGGGATCACTGGAGTTACTGTGCTAATAGGGTTATGTTGCCAGTTCTGATTTGTTAGAATGTTGCTAGAATGTTCCCTGTTATTGTATATAAGTTGGGATAGCTCCTTGTTCCAGGTCTTGGTGTTTGGCTGTGCTCGGGAGTGCACGTGTTACTGCGGCAGAAGAGTAAAGGACTCTCAGATTTTTCCACCTAAGACCTGTCATCCGCTTTTCTTCCACGCTGACCCATCACAATCACTGCCTGTCCTCGCAGGCATGGACGGAGCAACGTGACAAGCGGTGCCTGAACAGGGACCTCTAGTTTTATAGAAGACCCGGCTGTTTGGGAAATCAGCTATCAGGCAGCAGCAGTTAGCTGATTCGATTGGCAAGGCCCCTAGGAATTCTGGAGTGCTGCAAGATGCAGGCACTTGGAGCGGTTGGAAGAAAAAGCATCTGGATCTGACACTCATCTGCAGCAAGAGTGCAGGTAAGCCTGTAGGGAATTACCATAGGACAAGGAATTCTGTGGAACAGAGGGGCCCATATGGACGTTTTAAGGCACTTTTAATTGAGCATGGCAAACAATTGCTTAAGAGGATAATGAAGTGAATCTTTCTAGTTTTCCTGATGCTACAGCTTTGATTATCATTACTGTTGATTTTTGGGACTCTGTGGGTGTTAAACATTATAATCTAGCTACTAGGAGAGACCCTGAAGCACCCCATATGCTGCCTGCTTTTTGCGTTATTTTGGAAACCTTAAAATTAGAAGTTAAGTTTAATAGCTCCGGTACTTCTGTTATCCCTATTCAACCCGAGGCAGCACAAACCTGTCCTTCTTGCCCTTTGGCCTCTGTGAGAAGCATACAAGACGAAACCCGCCAAGAGGTGTGGATGAGCTGCCATCCTTCTACCATCTTGTCTCTTTCTCCTCCTCCTCCTCCTCCTCCAGCTCAAGATGGTGGTGGCCACACCATCTTGAACCCTCCCCTTCCTCCCTCCTCCTCTTCTGGCATCCTCCCAAGCCACCATCTCGCCCCAGGGCCCCTCCCATGACTCCACCCTCTCCATGGGCCGCACCCCCTCTGTGGAATCAGAAACCAGAACCCGAACTTAGCTCCAGAAACATTAGCTCCATCTTGTCTTGTGGCCTACCACCCTCCTCTGCTACAGCTAAACATCACTGCTATAGCCTTTCTAAGAATAAAGCTACTTTTATTTCAAGTTATTCTTCTCAGAAGAAGACCTCCTGGATCCAAGGAACTTCCACCATGCCCCTCAGGTCCTAAAGACCATTGGGAAAAGATCCAAAAAACTGCAATTAAAGAAGGGGATCTAGAAGTGGCAGCAAAGTTTATTGTGGCGCTGGGACAGTACGGAAGCAGGGAAGCAAATCTGCAATGGGACCCATTGACTTATAGGGAAATAAAGGAACTACGTAAAGCAGCTAAGAACTATGGGAGGGAGTCACCACTTTTTAAATAATTTATTTCATGCAACCCTCACAGCTTATGTTTTAACCCCTTATGATTTGAAGTATTTAATGACAATGCTGCCATCACCACCACAGTATACCTTATGGAAGGGAGGATGGAAAAGGCTATTAAATCAATTGTTGGTGGACTATGTGGGTAATCAAGCTTTGGCAGCATTGACAACAGATCATCTTGCTGGTGAAGGAGCGCACAATCAACCTGACGACCAGGCCACAAACCTCCCAAGGCAAGCCTTAGATGATGTTAAAAATGCTGCAAGAAAGGCACTTATGAAAGTGCCCAATGGCAATACGCCTACACTAGACTTTGCAGAAATAAAGCAAGGGCCTAATGAGCCTACATGCACTTCATCGATCACCTAAGGCAAGCCCTAGAGAGACAAGTTACACACGAAAGGGCAAGAGATGACTTGGTAAAGAAATTGGCTGTATCTGGTGCAAATTCAGAGTGTAAAAAAGATACTACACGCCCTTCCACGAGAGCCTGAACAAACTCTAATGCAAATGATCAAGGCTTGTAATTGCTCGGGACATCAGAGCACTCTGTAGCCCTACATGCACAAGCTGTAGGCCAAGGGCTTGCTGAAGCTTTAACGGCAATGCAAGGCATTCCAAAAGGGCCACAACAGCAAGGTCCCTGCCCCTGGCACCTGGTTATGGGTGTGGCAAGCAAGGGCACATTAAAAGAGACTGTTTTAAATCTAAAGCTTTTAATATATGCTCCAGATGTAACAGAAGTCATTACCCTAGCCAGTGCCACTCAAAATATGTTGTTGACAAGCAAGCCACTGCTGTGAAACCTCAAGTGGAGTACAGCCCCGTACAATGACAAAAATGCCCCAGTTGCCTACGCCCGCAACCAATGGAGGCCTGGCAGCCCAGAGCTTCAATACCTTATCTCAGAGCTACTAGCAACCTTGGAACCTCAGGAGCTAGAGCTCCTTGGTTTGGTTAGAATGGACTATTGTGCAAAGTTTAATTATTCAAGCTGGAGTGTAACAAAAGATTAGTCAGCTTTCTGGGATGTTTCCCTTTACCACCCTGTCTATAAAAATGAAAGCCTTTGGTGCAATTATACATCACCCATACTTTCATGGTTCAGTAACAAACCTCTGCAGCTGCCACAAGGAATGTTTTCCATTTATGGGGATAGGGCCTGGCCTGCCCTTCCATCGCACATTAAAGGTGGACCATGTAGCCTGGGGAGACTTACTCTACTAACACCGAACATCATGCTAATTCACAATAGAGAAATTCAAGAAAAAAGATTCATCCATCAATTTCAATCAGAATGTAAAGATGAGGTTATTTTTTGGAACAAAGAAAAAAGAGTTGCAGCATCCATATTGGCACCTTGCATTTCTGCAGCAAAAGCACCAAAACAATTGGATAGTTTGGGGTGTTGGCTGAGTAAGCAAACCAATGCTACGTCCCTTGCACTAAGTGGTCTATTAACAGATGTCAGTAGTGTTAGGCATGCCATTCTATCTAACGGGGTTGCTTTCTGCTGTAACAGGTGACTTTCTGCTGCTGGCATAAAGGCATGGATGACAAGACTTGGAAGGATTATACTGCATGAATCTGTCTGACCATAGTGAGTTGATACACCAGAGCACCCAGCTATTAAAGGAAGGAGTCGAGAAACTACAAGTGGAAAATGGTAACAACTGACCGTTTAAAGGTTAGGGCTTATCAGCTTGGTTGTTATCTCTGGTTAAGACAGGATTGTTAGTTCTTGTAATAATTGTTGTTATGTTGATGTTATTGCCACGTTTAGTGAGTTGTTTACAGAGGATTTTGCAAAAATCTTTGTAAGGAATGTTTATTGCCCAACAGAAAGGGGGAGATGTGGGAGTTGGACTGGCAGGGACTGACAGCTGAGTTGGCTTTGGCTGACTATGCAGAAGATATCAACCTAATATCATGGGATGCAAAATGCTGAAGAAAGAGAATGTCTAGACATGTTATGGAGAATTGTGTGGGTACCATCAAGATGGATGCTGTTGTTGAGATAAAGAGCCTGTCAGTTTAGGCATGACATAATATTATAGGTTGAGTAAATATACTGTTGAATAAACTAAGCTAAAATGTGTTACTTAAATAAGTTGTTAAGGAGTTTCACCTAGAGGATTGTAGGATTGTTATGTTAATAAAGAGTATGTCATTGTATCCTATTAGGTAAAGCAATTGCTTCTAAAAATCATCTGCCTCTGGTTTTCCTTTTCCTTACGCTGCCTGTATTGGAAATCTAGTAGTGGGCAGTAGTGGAGGTATGAATTTGCAGTGCAATAGCTGCTCCAGACCTGCTCCCTCAAGGGACAGAGTGCTCCTTCCCTGGGAAGTGAGCAGGCAGGGAAGGAGCTGCAGCCTTTGTGATGCAAATGCACACCTCTACTCACCACGGGGCAACCAAGGGATATGATTTTCCTAACTAGAGGCTATATTCTCCTTCAGGTTTTGTCTCTCTGGCCTTCTCAGAAGGCTGGGAAATTCTGGATGTTGCAGCTCTACGTCCCTTACCCATACAGCTTGTTGGATCACTTGTTATTTATCCCATCTGCTAAACAGCACAAAACCAGTTGCTCTTTGAAGAAAGCTGTGAAGGCCTAAGAGTCAACATTTACATAAGCTTAGTAGGGATATGATTTGCAGTCAACATATCTCAGTCTCCCTACCACTTTCTTACAAGGCAGTGGAGAAAAATGCCCACACTTTCACTTCTATCATGATAAACTATAGGGGCAATGCCAGCAAAAGAAAAACATGGACAATAATGCTTATAAATCCTCAACCAGGTAAGAGCTGAAAAAGAAGGGATTTCCCAGCCTATTCCCAGGTTAGCTGTGAGCAAACAACAAGAGCTAAGGATTCAAAGCACCGTGTTAAGCAAAAGACTAGAGATGCAAATGAGTTTGCCCAGATCCAAGCAATGGAAAAAAGAAGTGCAGAAGAAGTTGCCTGTAGTAAAGGACTGTTCAAGTGATGCAGCCTGGGCTGTAGTGCTATTCCCTGCACCATAGTCCCCACACCAATGTTGTCCGGGGTAGCAGCACTTCAGACATTTGTCCTGGGCTGCTGTCCCTGCCCTTGCTGTGCTGCATTTGCCTTCTGCTCTTTCCCTTCCAAACCATCAGTGACAGGACAGGGGAGAAGGTCAGGCATCAGTCAAAACTCCCCAGCCCTATGACTAAAGGTCCTCCCATCTTGTGCTACTAGGGCATACTGCAAAATGCAAGTCTTGATTATTCCTAAGCAAATGCCACTTCCACTCCCCAAACTAGCACCACCCTGCAGCAAAGGTACCCACGTCAGAGAGCAGCATTATGCCTGTGATCCCACTGGGCAGAGACAACAACAGACACTACTGCCTGGGGTATTTTGTTCAAAGAGGAGCACCTCATCCAACACATGGACAACATAGAGGTCATTCTGCTGCATAGACACTGCTGAAGTCCAACAGGTTTGCAAACACAAAGGCATTTGCACCAGGGCCTATACCAGTCTGTGAAGCTCCCTGAAGAAAGCTGTCCTGTGCTGACCCTCACCTGGTAACAAAGGAAGGGAAGGGAAAAGAAAACCCCAACAAACAAAAAATACTTTTCCCATTGTGGATGATGAGACCCTATTTCTGAGGGCATCAGACATTAACTGTGATGCTTTCCAACCAGCAATTACTTCTCAGCACTATTCACAGCACCCCTGCTTTCCCCAAGCAATCACTTCTTTCTTTTTAACTTGCTATTACAAAAACAAGTTTGGAGACTGAGTCCCAGCATGTCCTGAGCTCCTGCAGGGCAGCTCAGTCAGAGTCAGAGAGCACACATCCAAAGGTCTGGTGTCTCTGAGGGTAGAACATGCCCAAGGCTGCCCAAGGAAGAGAACAGGGGTCTTCCTAGGCCAGGCCTGGGTGAATTCAGCTCTGGCCTGATCCTGTGCTAGCAAATTCTCCTAAGGATGCAGGCAAAGGCACAGGCTGCAGGGAGCAGACACAAGCCTCTGGGAGGAAAGCACTTACCCCACACCCCAGCCCACGCTGTTTCTGCTGCAATATCCAGCTCAGCAGCTAGCCTGGCACCCTGCACACCACTCCACCTCACCTGGGAGAAGTTCAGCCCATTGAGCGGGTGGCACTGCTCTTCTACTTTCTCCACAGCACCTGTTGGCTTCCTCAGCCGCTCTGCTTCCTGGGCCAGGAACAGATCCAGGACGGGGACACCTCGTGACTTGATGTCTACCTCTGTCAGGGAGTTCACCATCAGCATCACCCAGACTGGCCTCTTCTGCTCCCAGTTGCCAGCAATGGCATTGAAGAGATAGTCTGCATACAGCCCTTTGCCCCGTTGGTCTGGGGTCATCCAGGTTGGCATCATGAGCTTGACATACTCCAGGTGCCGCTTCAGCCGGCGGTAGATGTCTCGGGGCAGCACATCTTGGAGGTTCTTCCCCTGTGGCAGGAGTTGGCAGCTGGTGAGAGCTGAGATGGTGTAGGGGTCAGTGAGATCCAGCTCAAAGTACACGATGTGGCTCTGCTGGAAGGCTTTCTTGGAGTTCTCTGGGATAAAATCCCAGACACGCGTGTATGGGACATGAATGGTGCCAAAGAAATAAGATGGGGGATCTCTCTTGATTGTCCACAGGAAGGAGTTCAGCTCATTTTGCTGGGAGAGAGGGAGACACAGCTGAGTAAGTACACGCATTTAGGTCAGGCCACTGCAGCAGAGGGCTTAATGAAAACATGCTGCCCAACCAGCAGGTCACCTGGATCAGCAGCTTGCCAGCATGAACTTTTCCTCAAGTGACTTTACTCACATAAAGTCCTCTTTGACCATTGTTTTTTTCAGGTCCTGAGGTAAAAATTCCATTTTCATGAAATAAAAACATAATAACATTGGCTTGGGCTTTCTCCTCCTGAAAGGTAACACTGCGTCTTCTCAACAGTAGTATCACCTGATACATCATCTGGGTATCTACCAAAAGCAGCAGCAGAACACAGCCCTAGCACACCATGATTCAAGCACAATACTCACCCAACTTCTGCCTTTCATCAAGTCAAAAATTGGCACCACTTGCTGAAGCAAAGCAGGACAGCAGGATTTCTATCATTTTCACCTCTCACTTCAGCACAGCAAGGCACCTTTCATCAAAGAAACTGCTGTGCCACTTAGTCAGAAGGTGGTACAGCATTATGGGTGAACTTTCCACTTGACTATGCTGGTTTTGGTTGGGGTGGAGTTCATTTTCTTCTCAGTGGCTGGTATGGGGCTGAGTTTTTGATTAGTGCTGAAAACGGTGCTGGTATTATAGAGACGTTTTTGTTATTGCTGAGCAGTGTTTGCACAGAGCCAAGGCGTTTTCTCCCTGTCACATGACTGTGAGCATGCATGCTGAGAGTGCACAAGATATTGGGAGGGGATATAGCCAGGAGAGCTGACCTTAACTGACTAAAGCAATATTCCATACCATATGGCATCATGCTCAGCACAAAAAGCCAGGGAGGGTTGGGGGAGAGGAGAGAGGACATTCAGAATTATGTCAGTGGGGTTTGTCTTCTCAAATCACTGCTACATGTGATGGAGCCTGCTTTCCTGGGGATGGCTGAACATCTGCCTGCCCTGGGAAGTGGTGCATGAATTCCTTGTTTTGCTTTGGTTGTGTGCGTGACTTTTGCTTTAGCTATTAAGTTGTCATTATCTGAACCCAACAATTCACCCTTCCAGTGCTCTCTTGCAACTTCTCTTGCATGGAACGGGAATTTAATGAGTGCAGTTGACAGCTGGGATTATAACACAACAGCAAGACACCAAAAAAATGAGTAACACAAAACACAGCTGGCAGGCAGACTTGCTGGAACAGGCAGAAATAAAGTTTTGCACATGGCAGACAGACACTCAGTAAAGACCCCTCACAGCCCAGTACTCTTTTTCGAGTAGCAGAGAAGAGCGTGCAAAAAAAAAAAAACTTGTCTGCAGGCCAAACTTGGCCTGTGGTTTCAGGGTTATCTACTTGTTAACACAGAGGAATAAAAAAAAGCATCTTCTTTTAAATTAGCTTTTAAAACCTCTCAAAAACCACAGCCATCACAAAGTCAGAATCAGATTTAAATTTAATTTTTTTCTGCTGGAAAATACACCTCACAGCATTACCTGAGATACCTCAATACAGGGTTGTGGTGTTCCCATGGGACAGAAGGGCAGATGGGACAACATGGATCCTGCCTGAATCCTTTCAACTCACTTTACACCAGCAGCAGGCACAGCCTTCATCACCCACAGCACCCCATTGGTGCCACAGTACTTACTGGAACAAAGGATACAAGCGGTGTCTGTCTGCACAGACAGGAAGAGGTAGCCTTTGCATGTCCAAGTCAGAGAACAGGCTTCCAGATGCACTCAAACATCTGGTCAGTCTTGAGCCAGCAGATAACTCTAACCTCAGCACTGGGGCTAACTGTGCATGTGTGCTGCTCTAAACAGCCTGCCTAACTGCCAAAAGCAGAACAGGCTGCTTGGAGGAATTTACTGGAAGCACATTGCCTATAAATTTCTGACACTAAAGACTCAGGGTCAGGAAGGTTAATCTTAAAGACTGCTCTGCAATGACTCATCCCAGACAACCTTCTCCAGCAGCTCTTTACAACGAAACCAGGCCACAGATCAGGCAGCACTTAGCAAAGTGCTACCACCAGTCCACTTCACCTGCATGGACTACAAAATACAGAATATCCTGAGCTCAAAGGGACACCCAGGGATCATTGAAGTCCAACTCCTGGAGCTGCATGGGAGAGCCCCAAGAACTGCACCACGTACCCAAGAGCATTGTACAAACCAAATATATTCCAAAGGGCTCTTCAGACTGTTCTTCAGCAGATCAAGCATCAGAAGGATGCTTCAGACCCTGGCAACACCATCCTTCAACTCCAAATCCTACAGGACCATCCTGGAATGCATATCTGAATTACAAAGCACAAAAACTCTCCTGAGGACCATAGCAAGAAGGGTTAAGAAACATGAAGAGCATCAGGGAGTACCAAAGATACAGGGCAACAGGGGAATAAAAATCTAACATAGACCTGGGAAGAATACAGAAGAATGAATATGCAAAGTAAAACAAGAGGGAAAATGAGAGAGAGTTCTCCCCCAACATTAGTCAGAAGGGGAAAATGGAAGGGCATGCCACTGTAGTGAGAAATTAACTGGAAGTAGTGGTCAGGCGGCAAGGAGGAAGGACCAGAAGTGCTGCTTTCCATCTACTGCAAGTACAAAGACAGAGGGGGCACCTGGGACACGCATGAGGTTAGGAGGTCATTACTTCTCTTTGTTCAGGTCTGATCATGTATGTGGGAGTGCACAAAACCAGCTACAACTGCAAGGAATCATGCAGAACAAGTGGTCACCAGCCAGCTTTTCCGCTCCTCAATAAATCCAGCAAGAAGGCTCAAGCCCAGATGACTGGTACCAGACTTTAACATGATCATTAGCACTGCTCTGGACTACTGCACACAACCCAGCTAGAATGGCTTTTGGAATTATACTCTTTTTTTTTTTTTTTTTCTTCTCTGCTTATCCCCACAACTTCCATAATCAGATACTGAAAGCAGGGTAATACTGCCTGGTACCAGTGGTACCTCCGAAGAAATAAAATAGGCCATCAGGCACAGAGTACATTAAGTCTTTCTTTAAAGAGCCTGTAGCACAGGCAGAAGGAAAGCAGGCTGAGACATCACAAAAATTTTCACACAGTTCTCAAGACCCTGACATTACAAAGCAAAGCAGCTGAGCACTCCTGCTGACACTTGCATGTCAAAAGGAGTAGTCATGAACTTGAGAATCACTCTAAGCAGCACTCAGACCTTCACAGAAAGCTTGGAATCAGCATGAGAGGACTCCTTGGACCCTGCAGAATCAGTTTTAAGGCACCAGCAGTTGTTATCATCACCAAGTGATGGATGGTACATGGGGAGCTCCCAAACCTCACTCTCCCTCTAAAAGGTGGCACCACAGCTGCTCCAGACATGCTAGTGCCTCACACTCCTTTGGCATCTCCTTTTCCTTCCAAAGTGGAGACTGGAATCCCAGCACTGCTCTGTTTCTGTGCCAGACCCCTGCAAATAGTCTCCTGTGCAAGTGGGGGAAGGGGTAAAGCCCTTGGTGTGCCTGAGCAGGCCTGTCTTCCCCTGCTGTACCTTTAGGCACTCCCATCTCCCTGCCCACCTCCTGGAGATCTTGCATGTCTCAATGCAGATTCAGAGAGCGAAAAAGCAAGGATATAATCTCACTCCAATACCATAAAAGGGAAGCTGTTAAACAGAGCTCTGTGTAGCCATGAAATAGCACAGGAGCAGCGCTGAGGCTTGTTCAGCATCACACCATACACCATCACTGTGGCACCTCACTTCCCTGAAAGCAGGCAGTAGATAAAAGTGCTACAGCCCAATTTTCATTTGCAGTAAGATCCTTTCACACAGCTGTTTCAATTAAAAAAAAACAACAAAAAAAAACAACAAAAAGTGGTGCTTTAAAACTAACAAATTACAGTCAAAGTGTTGTCTTGCAGGCTTATGGCAGCTGGGCTGTGCAGCTTGAGGAATTTCGGTTCCAGCAGCGTAACAACAAAAAGGTTCACGAATAGATCAAGATGCATGGATATATATTTCTGTCTCCACTCTACAATTTACAGGTAGTACCCAAAGCATTATTCATCACGGGAAAAATCCTGAGCAAGGGCAATGAGTGGCAGTCTCACAAGAGAACACAGGTCTCCCAACTTGCTGCCACACAAAGGTCTAAGCAATCACCAGATCAAGTTATTTCTGAATGCTCAGCACTACAACATGCTGCCTTCTCTGCTGCCTTACCTCCCTAGGTAAGAGATCCATTATAGGATGCAACCTGTAGTCTTCAAATACACAAATATTGCATTTGTCAAATATCTTACATCACTTCAAGTGAGGCAGCAATGATTCTTCTGGAAGTTTTAGAAAAGCCAAAGAAAATCAGAGAAAGTGTCTTCTTTTTTTTCCCACAGAAACCAGCTCAAATTGGGCTGAATGACATACTAACAAGAGTAAAATTGGCAAACATCCAGAAAACATTTCAGAAAGACACCAGGAGGAACAAAGAATTCATCTAGTGACACCACTCCAAACATCTAGAGGAGCATGAGAGTATAAAAAACCAAACAGAAAAGTATAGACAGAAGGCTGTGGTGATGCAGGGAATGAAGGCTCAGAGGTAAAGGAAAACTGCTGTCTAGAGACTGAAGAACTGGACGACAACTCCAGACATGGACAACCTATAATTGGTCTGATTTCTTCTACATGAGTTCTGCTTCCTTCCATCTTCGATCTCATCTATGTAAACTATTAATTTAAAAGCACAAAGTGCATACCTCACTGTGCAGATAGGCGCCCTCTGTGCCTTCACTGTCTTTCAGGACCCTTAACACCTGACCTCACAGCCACACCTTCCAAACCTCAGCCCAGAACCGCACTGTTTCTCAATCCACAATATTCTCCTGCCTTATTTTTCTTGCTAGCTACAGAAGACAAAGCACATGGCATGCAATATTTCACCCAGGCAGGCAGCCCTATAACCCTACCTATTAGGGCTTCCTCCCTCTCTCTTATCGATCCTGGCATCCTATCTTGCCATGTTCCTTTATACCTAACTGGGGCAAAGGTTTTACTCACCACGTTACATGCCCATGCAACTATGGTAATGCACACAAAAATGTTAGCCACATTGTTAAAAGTACTTATCTTGAGCTTTTGCCCACCTGCTTTAGTGACACTCTCAAACTCAGCTTAAGACTGAAAGCAGAACTCACCTGGTGAATAAACACTGCACTGGCTACAGCTACTAAGAGAACATAGCCAAAGGGCCAGAAATGAAAAATAAAGTTTTTAACTAAAAAGCCACAGGTTAAGAACAGACAGATGACTTGTTTTGCTGAAGGGCATATATGGGGAAAAGTAGCCATATAAATTAATTGGCCCTCTATCAGGAACAACACATCATAAAATACTAACCAACTACAACTACAAGCATTCCACCATTAATCCCTGATTTCTGGCTTTGATTTTTCCAATACACTCCAATTTTAAACAAAAAGAAAGCAATACCAGACCACATTACTTAGTATCTGGAATACAACCCAAAAAGATTCTAGCGTACTTTATTTTAAATTAATTGCTTTCAATGTCTTTCTTTTTCTTCTTTTTTTTTTTTTTTTTTTGAGAATGATAAGCCACACTGTTGGTTGTAGCTTTAACCATAATTTGGAGTCATGATGAGAAAACCTTCTGAAGTACTGTAGGTTTATTCCTTAAAATAGCAGCTTTTCAGCAACAACACACATACTTCTTTCATGGCAGAGACTGAGGCAACCTGACGAAAAGAAGAAAGTTAGACCTGTCTAAGAGAGGTAAGAAAAGGAATCCTATAAATAACTAAAGTAAATTAAAAAGCCATCCGTGGTGATACAGGAACAAGACAGTATTCCCTAAGGAGTTCATGTAAATATTCATAAGGATAAAATCAACAGTTTTGTAAATAAGGCAGACACTGCCATTCCTAGATAGTGTGGTTATTACCACTGTCCTAATGACCCTCGGAAACAGCCTACCTATTGCAGAACTACAGGTGGTCTCATATTTTAATGACAACGTAATCAGCAGATAATTACCTACCATTAACACATTTCACCTCCAGTCTTGCTAGCAACTGGCAGAACAGTCAACTGTTTCTGAAAAAACTTCCTGCAGGTCCCACCCAATCTGTGAAGTTATCCATTTCCACAAGTATGACCTCTGCTCAGGAGCTGTCCTCTTTGTACTTGGTCTCACTAGCTCCTTGCAGTAGTTTCATACCAGCCCACATCTTTTGCACCTCATGCCCTCAAAGAGAAGGGGGTGCCCACTCCAAAGGCTTGACCTGGCTTTATGGCAGTGTCACAGCTGGCCACCTACAAATCTAGTTGACAAATTGGTTCCAAGCAAATTGTAAAGACACCATGCCACAAGGTGGGGCTGGGCTCTGTTTAACTCAAGCTCAGGCAGACACCTCCAGTGAAGAACATGTAACTTGGCATATGGCTGATTCCATAATGCCCTAAATCCTAGGAGAAGATATTCTGGGGAACCAGCATGCTCACAGAGGCAGGAAGGCTCCCAAGAACAAGAGCTACATGTAGGTGCAGGAGCAGATGAGAGAACGGAGTAGTCACAGAGCAGACCTTCTTCAGTTGCAAAACTTTCTGACACCTACCCTGCAGTGAGCTTGCTGTGGCTTTGGCACCTCCCCAGTGCAGCAGGTCTGCACTTCTAAGGGCTTCCAGTTTCCTTAAGAGCTGTGCTGGTGGAGTTAACCCTGTCTGGGAGGGAAGGTGAAGTGTTGGTACACATATCCAGAAGCACGTCAGGTCCAAGTAGATGCCAAGAGACAGCACAGATGGCCTGTTAACACAAAGTAAGTTCAGGAAGGCTTTTCCTACATGATTTTTGGTATTTTTATCTCAGAATCTTCAAGCTTCAACAAGAACGACCTTTTCTGATCTTTCATGGAAATGACAAGACACCGTCTACACAAGCTTCACACTGGCCGTAACATCACCCCTAACTTGCAGCAGGGATCCTCTGCTGTACTAATCATGCACCGGAGTTAAGTCAGTGCATGCTGCTCCTAGCTACTGCAGTCGAGCTGCTAAGTTCAGGACACGAGCAAAACCTAATATAATGTGCAACCGCGTTTTCACACCAAATGGCCATTTGCTGGTCCGAACCTGTTCCAGCACGCTCGGCGTTCTGAAGTGGGACCAGGCGGTAACCTTGCGTGGGATGGTGTTAGCAAGTCACTCCCGGCCGGTCTGTCTTCTGGCGAGCAGCACAGCTCGTCCTACTCGCCGCAAGCAAAAGATCCTGCTGGGGTTCAGCCCAGGGTCCTCCTCCCCCGTGCACGGTCCCAGCACCCTGACTCGCAGTCCCGGGAAGCCGCGGTGCCGCAGCCGAGCGCTTGCCGCCCGAGCTCGGCTCAACGCGCTCGCCTGACCGAGGGGACTCAGCCGCGGCCGGGGCGGCCCCGCACGCCACCGCCTCCCGTCACCGCATCCCGAGGGGACCAGACCCGCGTCCTCCGCCCTGCCGATGCGGGGCGGGCGGCAGCGCACCCCGGGCAGGAGGACACCCCGAGGCAGGAGGGCACCACGGGTGGCGCTTACCTTTCTGCGGAGCGGGCAGGCGGCGGCACGGCCGTGCCGGGCTGTGGTCAGCAGAAGGAGGGAGCCCTGCAGCAGCAGCAGCAGCATCAGCAGCAGCAGCAGCAGCAGGCGGCACAGCCCGCCGGGGCGCACCATCCCCGCGCTGTGCGCAGCCTGCGGACCGCGTCGCCCTGCGGTTTCCTTTTTGTCCCCTCACCTTGCCGTGCTTCCGCACCTCCCGTTTTACTCTCTTTTCTCTCTTCTCTTCTCTTCTCTTCTCTTCTCTTCTCTTCTCTTCTCTTCTCTTCTCTTCTCTTCTCTTCTCTTCTCTTCTCTTCTCTTCTCTCCTCTTCTTTCTCTTCTCTCTCTTTCTCTTTTTCTCTTCTCTTTCTCTTCTCTCCTTCCTTCCTTCCTTCCTTCCTTCCTTCCGTCCTCCCTCCCGTCCTCTTTTTTTTTTTTTTTTTTTTTTTTTTTTTTTTTTTTTTTTTTTTTTTTTTTTTTTTTCCCCTCGTCTTTTGCCTCTTTTTTCTTTTTCCTTCTCCTCCCTGTTAACTTTTGGTTTTGGCCGTCCGATTCAATCCCAGAGCTCTCGCAGGAGCAGCTCTGTCCCCCAGCCAAGCCCTCCAGCCTCTGCCCCCTCCTCTTAAAAGGTCCCCTGCGGGGCGGGGGAGCAAGGGGAGGGCGCGGGGCTCGTCGCATCGGAGGCAGGCGGTGGGGCGGCATCGGGGGGTCCCGCAGCAGCCGGCCGGGCAGTGCCACGCTGGGGCCTCTCGTGGCCCCGGGGGGCTGGGCGGCTGCGCCCCACGTCCCGCAGCCCTCGGCGAGCCCGCCGCGCCCGGGCCCGCCGGGAGCGCAGTACCCCGGCTCTGTCCGCCCTGCGCCAGCCCGCCTGTGTCTCTGCCCTTCCTACTGCGCTCCTTAAGAGAATATAAAATGGAATATTGTGATTCTTCACAAGCTTTTATATCATCCGTTGGCTTGAATTATTTTGACTCATTCTTGTTTCATGGGCAGCCATTCCAATGTTGTTAGTCCAGTGTGCTTTGCATAAGCAGTGTTCACAGCATCACCAGAATATTCTGAGTTGGAAGGACCCGCAAGGACTGTTGAACCCAACTTTTCAGTGAATGGCCTATACAGGGATCAAATCTGCCATCTTGGCATTATTAGTACCGTGCTCTAAATGTGATCCTTACATGATCAAAAATATGCCAAAGAATGTATCAGTCTCTAACAGTGAAATTCAGCTGTCCCTGCCAAGAAGACTAGTATTTAAATCTTCACGAAAGTACACCTTACTGCTAAGTACATTCTTAAAAATATTGAGAAAAGTCAGAAACGCACCAGATTTTAATCCGGTGCAAATTAAAAGAATGAGCTTCCATAGCTCTCAAAATATTCAATAGTCTCCTTCTGATTATTTTATTATGGCTTGTGTAAATAATTCCGATATAGCAAAACTGTTAGCACTTTTAAGGCTTAAACTGGGTAGACCTTTAAAGTTAAAATGCTAACAATCTGTGGCTCACTAAGGTGTGTGGTGTTATTGTACGGAACAATCCTTCCTGCTCATTCCTACTTTTTTTAATTAAATACTTTCCAACAAAAAAACCAAAATCTATTGAAGCCTTAAATAAAAAGACAGTAGAGGTCAAATGAAAAGTGAAAGGCATGTCACTCTACAAAGCAGTATCTTTTTTGTTTAAGTAGAAGAATAAGGTGTTGCTTTTATGCAGCTCATTCTCTATGATGAGCTGCATCATAGAGATGCATTTCCATCTTTCCTCAGTATGATTATATATAATTATATTAATTATATATAATTATAATGTAGTAAATATTATTAGTATACAATATTATATTAGCAACGTATATTATATTAACATATTAGTCATATATACTATCTAGTAATAGCATTTTTATAATTTCTACCTTAGTAGTGACCGTTATGATCACTGTCCTGAGGGGCTGAATGATGTTTCTTCTGATTTGGGTTTGTTTTTTTTTTTTTAATTGCTGGTAGTCCTGACCTACCCTTGGGCTTAGTACACAGAATGAACAAAGATGGTCTTGAAAGACAACTATAATTTCTTTATTAATGTGGACCATTCCTTCCAAAGCTATGTATATGAAAATACAATGCACAAAGCAACACAAGAAAGCATCTCTGGCTGTTTGCAGACTCAGCTAGTCACCGTCTCTTTAGCTTTCCTATATTCTTACTTCTAAAAACATTTTATACCCCAGACATCCAGATATCTGTCCCAAGGTTAAATTCTGGTTTAGAGTTGATGGGAAATTTCTCATCAGCTCAAAGAAAAAAAAGGTGCCATTCTTTACTTTTGTCTGGTTTTTTTGGTGCAAATTAACTGCCTCCAGAAGAAAGTAGGCAGAGCCAAAACCCTTAATTGTTTTGCCTTCTTTTATGTGCATTACTATATATCTGAATCTTGAGGATTTTGATAAGGCAAATTATTCTGGAGTAATACATGAAGTGCATCTTCTATGTTAGGTCATGCCAACCATTTAGAACAAAGAGCATTATATGACCAAGGATATTTTAATTATTATTCTTTTTTTTTTTTTTTCAGGGAAAAATACTACTGGCATTTTGCCAGCCACTCAGGTACTTCTGTAACAATCAGAGCAAGAAGTGCAGATGTACCTCTTTCTTCATCTGCCCCCTAAAAAAGAACCCTGATTCAACACTGGAGCTTCAAATAGTGAGTTTTCCCACCAGTCACAGATAGTCAAGCATCTTTGCTGATCACTCTTAGCAGCCACATATTTGGTCTGGGCATGAAAGCCAGATAGCATTCATTCCTGATCAATCTAGAGAGAATAAATTTTTCATGGCAGAAAGATGTGCTGGCAGACGGATTAGGTATCTTCTGTGTGACCATTTGGTTTGCTTTTTGTTTTAAAGCAGCAAAATGCATAACAGTGCTTTCTGAAATACAGTGCACAGGCTTACAAGCAATGTGCATTAACATGCTGCTTGGCCTTATTTTTGAATTTGTGGGAAATGCATTCTTTGTGGTGAATTGCTAATGAAAAATAGGGAATGAGAAAAAAGACAAAGGCAGTGTCTTAAAGAGATTTCCAAAGTAATTTTTACTTGCACTGTGACATTTCAGTAAAAAGCCACACCCTAGCTCTATTAGCAGAAATCTAAGAGATAAACACAACATTTTTATTTAATAAATTTCTGTCTGTAGCATGGCCAGGATTTGTTTATCCCAGTCCCTTGCAAAATTATTTCAATAGGACTTCAAAATGTCCTTACATTTAAGCATGTGCTTATGAACGTTGTACAGAAAGGGTAAACAAGCACGCACTTAAATGCTTTTCTGGATCAGGGCGTTAGACCACAGAGAGTCTGTGCCCTGAGCTGTAACTATCTGGTACTTAATTCAAGGTAATTGAAGGAGCTGTGCTTGCTACAACAGCACAGTTTGAGCAGCTAGCTGAAGCAGCTGTCATGCACAAGCAGTTGCTCACACTCACACCCCAAGCTTTACATATGCCTGCAGGTGGGGCCAGGAGGTCACCTGGGCTGTGTGCAAAAACAGACAGCATCATCTTTTTTTTTTTTTTTTTTTTTTTTTTTTTTGGTACATCAACTGATTCTTAACTTCAGTTAGTTTCCCAGGCCATAAGAGCACTTGTGTGGAAATGGCTGAGAGGCTGTCAGAGGCACAAGTCTCCTCAAGTGGGTGTTACTGGTGACAGATCTGCCGAGCATCACTGTCCAAAACTCCTGCATGTGCTAATTGGGATGGCATGCATCCACGTTTACATGTGACACAAATGCCTGAGCGACCGCCAGATCATGCATGTGCCTTTGTTACCTAACATTAACCTGCAGAGGGAAAGCAAGCCACCCCACACAGCCAAACACAGTAAACCTTGAGTGAAAGAAGATGCCACAAAAGAGGTTTGCACAGAGTTCAGGACAGAATTACATTCACAGTCCTTTAACAGGCAGGTCAGCTCTGATTCACCCCCTGTTGAGCATGAATTCAAAACTGATTTTAAAGGTCATGAAATTTAAGCATGAGTATTTCTCACCATTTAAAATTATGAAACATATCATAAAGCACATAATAAAGGAGCAAAGGAACTTTTTTCATCAAGAAAAAGTATTTTATCTGCATTTGAAAGGAAATTTGCTTAGAAGGATTGATGTGGACTTCAGAGATTCGTGAACACAGAGTCCCATTTATGCCTCAAGATAAAAAAGGGTTAGTGAACTTTGTAGTATGTTACTGTATTAAAGTGCTAGGTCAGCTGGAAGGGAAATATGGGGAATATATTACAAAGTGAAGTGGTTACATGTAATTATCAAGCATAGTTAGCTAAAAGCCAAAAATAAACAGGAAAGAGTAGAATTTTGTTCTCCAAATGCATATTGACAGTAGTAATCTCAATTTGAATGGGGACAGAAAGCTAAACAAAAATAAATCTCTTCAAGATTGAAACGAGGTGAAGAGAAAGTACATGACCATAACAGGGAGCTCTGAATTTTGCTAGGCCCCAGCACTTTTGAAATAAAGGAGAGGATCATTTGAAGCCAGGCTGGAAGGCGTTAAACGACGGTTTACAAACCACTTTCCCCAGTCTGAAAGTATTTTTATAAGAGTGCAGTCAAAACCCAAACTATTTAAAATGTGAGAATAAAGTGCTAACAAAATAGTAAAAAGTAGAGTGAGTTAGTCAGTTAGTAGTTCATAATGTTGGAAGAAAAAATGCAAAGGATTGGAAAAATGAATGTGATTAATGCATAATTTTATTGAATTCAGTAAATAGGGATTCAGTCACTCTCTCTCTGTGGGAACTGTAGCCCCACTGCTAGCCTATATATGGCCCTCAGCGCTATTGACAGAAAAAAAGCTGCTTAGGCCTTGGAAAGGAGGGATGCAGCAGTCCCTCTTCTCTTTGCACTCCCTTCTCAAGCCCTTCACTGGGCTGGAGGAAAGATGCAGGAGAAATCAGTCCTGAAAACTCCAGTGAACCCTAGTCCTATGCACATAAGCATCCATCTGGGAAGCAGCTGGAAAGACTGGGCCCCTCAGGAATGCTCCAAAATTTGTAAAATCTTTAGTTTACATAGGTATATTTCTGATGTCTTCTAGGAAATATCAGGACAGCTTTGCTTTGGAACAACTGAAGGAAATTTAAACAACTTAGATATGCATTGAATTCAGTTTATCCATTAAATTATCTTTTTTTTTTTTTCAGGATGAGGTGGGGAGAAAATATATCCTGATTATTTTAGCAACTGTAATTAAGGATTTTCCACAAAGCAGAGAGGAGTTTTCCAAGTGATAAGACTTATTTTCTCCTGGTTTTGTAACTTGCTCTAAAAAATATGACCAAGTATGTCAGAGTTGAGGACAATATGTAAGCAACAGTAACTTGTTACAAAATGTTGTCTTAACAGTATGTAAGGTGCCTTTTTTGTTTAACCATATAAATGCATGGTGAACACTGCTTACATTTACTGAGGCAGCAACAGAGCCACAGAGTGCATCATAGGCGTGAAGCTCCAGCACAAGGGAAAACATTTTTGGTGTTTTTCAGGATACTAACTTCAGTGGGGTGGAATTTTTCTTTGGGGTGATGAAGGTGAAATTAGTCATTTGAGGCACCAGAGAATTGCCATGTTTTTTCCAACCCTTTCAGACCTGCCTTCTGAGAAGCACTTGAATGTGTCCTTGCTCGGCACTGAGCCACTGCTTATCCTGCTGGGTTATTTGCTATATAGACTTGCACAGCTGATGGCCATCCCTGCCTTAAGGCATTTAAAGCTCAGGTCTTGTGAAGTGCTACAGGACAGTTTGCTTCACTGACTGCAAAATGTCCCAAGAAACTTAAAGAAACAGCATACTGAGAAAGTTCCATGCAATTCTGGATTAGCCTTGAGCTCTCTCACAAGACCACATAGCTGGATAAGAGCCTGTCAGTGGTTATCCTTTACTTGACTGCAAAGATTCTTGTTTCTTGTCAGCCCATCAAGTGTAGCAGTGCTGAAATTAAGTTTTTGTTCTAGGTCTACTTTCATAAGGAATTTTCTTTTAGTCAGCACTTGCTTTGCTTTCTGTTGACTGGGAATTTTCTTTCTCCTCACTAAAAACTGAAGAAAATGCCTACATTTCTTCATCAGGATTAAAGAAGATAAATTTAAAAGAGCCACTAAATGTGCTTTCTACTAATTCCAAGAAATGGCACAACTCTAGCTTGACAATTCTAAATGCTGAATTTATTTGCTGAAACAGCATGTTTGGGTGGGGAGGGGACTAATAACTGCCTTCAGTCACAGCTGTTGCACCTCACTTTGCCAAGCAGGTGATCTTGAAGAGCTGAAACACTGTCCAAACCTTTATCAGGCACCATGAACATTTTTGCAGGAAATGCTGTTTAACTTTCTTAGCCAGTCTGGATCTGATTTGCACTCTCTCTGTGGCAGCTCTGGACTCTGGACAGCTGTGCCCAGGATTTCAGTGACCACAGGATTACTCCCTAAATCCTGAGTTGAAGATGTGCTACAAAAACAAGCCAAATTACCTCCTCTGCACCCACTATGATGACATAAACCAATTTTTTTTCATCATTGTGGTGTCTTTCCAGTGAGTGAGTTGCCAGGGACATGAAAGCAGCAGGACCTTGTTCCTCCAAACCAGGAGGGTTCTTGGAAGCATGCTTAACTTGAAGCAGATGGACAGTACCACAGCTGAACCAGATCTCCACTTGAGGCTGAGATCTGGTCAAATGTTCTGTTGTGCTGAAAACAAACCCAAACCAGAATAATCAAAGGAAATTGAACCCTCCACTGGTCTGTGTGTTTAATACTGAATACATGTAAAAACATTTACAAGGGAGGTTCCTAGGGAGACAGTTATTTCCTAAGGATATCTCCTCATCATGTGAAGATTAAAGACCTACTTCTGAGCCATATATGCCAAACCATTAGCAAGACAACACATTCTTCCCTGGTTCAGGCACATGCACACAAGCTACTTCACCCTGCTTATTTGCCTTCTGGTGGTGAGCAGCACTCCTACTTAATTACTGTGACTATCTGCAACTATTTTAAACCAAAGCCTTATTTTTTAAGCTTCAGAGGCATTTGCCAGAATTAGCTTTGACATTTCATGAGGCCTGTAGCCTTTCTTCATACAGACAGGGACACCTAAGCCATCACTAGAAAATGCAAGATCCAAAGCAGGACTTCTATGAATCTCTCTCTCTTCATCTCCACACCTGAGAAGCAGTCAAGCCAGCTGCTACACCTTTGTTCTCCCCAGGCCATGGGGTTAGCTTTTATCACTAATAGAAGCTCACAGGCTCATCTCAGCTGATTTCTTTACTATGCACCCACCAAAGGACCAGGGCTACTTTCCCAGCCTAGACTGCACAGGATTGCGCCCAAGTGCACACCCATTCACAAGATACTGTGCAGATGGGGTTTTGAGTAGCATTGACTTTAGTCTTCTTTCTCTGCAGATAAAGGGATTTGGGATGTATTGTTTGCTTCTCCTCTTCTTCTGATCCATAAAGACATTCTGACCAGAAGATGGTATTATGATTTCTATGGATTCGTCCTAAAGCATATCACTGTACATTTCCTAGGATGATCTCTTTTCCCTTACCCATCTTCATGACATTCTCCCCACTGTGGAAGGCTTCAGTCCTCAATATCTGTAACACATTTTGAACCATCTGCCTTTGGGTCCTTCTGCTCAATAGCTGCCATCATCACAGCCTAATAGCAGGGCAATGTCTAGACTCCACACAGAGAGTGGAGACTGGTACCAAGCATCCAGTGGCATTACAAGCCAGCTGTCACAGCTTTGCACAGAAGTTAAGAGGACCATATGCTCAAATAAAATCATCTAGGTTCAGCACAGGAAACAACTTTGACTAATTCTACTACAAGAAATAAGGGAGGCCTTATTTTTTTCTGGAATCTAACTTCCTAGTCCTATTTAACATTTCTAAATCCAGTTAAAGAGTGTTTCTTTTCTCTGCTGTCTTCTTGATTGTGCCTCCTATTATCAAGCAATAGAACAATAAACCAAGAATAATCAGTATCTAAATGTGTTAGTCTGTCTCTGCACAGATGCGGCAATGAAATGGAGTGGCAATCAAACAACTGAAGTGGACAGAAAATGTTTTAACATCAGCAATACAGAGACTGAAGATATGAAAATTTGGGGGAGAAGTGGTTTCAAAGACAACAGCATTTCCTGTCTGAAAGTTTATTAAAGCTTTGTCAGATGAATACCAAGTCTTATAGGATATATCCTGGTCACTGTCAAGCCAGAAGAACAGATAGACGTGGAAGTTAAGGCAGGAAGAGGTAGTGTTTTTTCTCCAAATGTTTGACAGGGAATTAATTGTTAAAACAGAACAAAATTTTCATTACTGCTGGTACTGCTACTACTACTTCTAAAAGCTATAAACAGGCTTAGGAGTAGGAAATCAGCTTGGATAGTTCCCTACTCCAGCCTGTATATGCCTTTTGCCTGGATAAGAATTCACACAAATGCATCCTGGCAGAATCTTTGTTTTCTCTAGTGAGGAAAGAGGAAAGAGCCCAACATAGTCATTCTATATTTTGGGACTAGGGCACAAGAATTTTTCTGCATGTCACAAAACCTGTGGTGCCAGAGCTTGGCTTTGTTCACCACCTGTTTTACCCCCTGAACACTGCACACCAGCTCAGGAGCTTTGCTGCATCTGCTGCTCATCCAGTCTTTGCATTGGCATTTTATCTTTTGCATTATCCACAAGATTGCTTTCCTGGCCCTGTCTAGGAAAGGAGAAGTTTTCTGCCTGTTTGCACTTAGCACATCCTCAAGGTACTCTGCTAGTAAGGATTTCTTTTTCCCAACCTCTTGCTCCTCCATTCTGCTTGGCACTGCTGCCAGAATGACACTTAAGACTTGGCTTGCACACACAGCAAAATCACTAGTCCCAGGCATGGGGCCCCCTGAAGTGACTGTGGGCCGACAGGGCTTAGCTAAAGGCTGAATAAATGGAAGTGGATACCAGAGCATCAGTTATATATGAGAGGGATTTTCCTTACAGTAAGCTTACATTAAGTCAGCCTTTCCAACTAAGATGATCCCTTCAAAAAATCATCATCACCTAAACAATAGACCTTTGTGGTAACAATTCTGTGGCTGTGTAAAATGTCATCCTGGAATAACACTCCCTCCGGCTGCTCATCAGAACCAGCTAATATGCCTATAGTGGAGACCATGATGAGATGCAGTGTGCCAGGACACGTTCTTCCTGTGCTGGCACAGGACACATCCCCATCAGTTCTAAAAATGGCCTTCAGGCTGTAACCCTAAATAAAAGGAGGAGATTGCGCTTCCTCAAAAAGTATGCCTCCAGGCATCCATAAATTACAGGGAGGCCCCCAGTAAGGATTGCAGGACGGACTATTTTTTTCCTGGAGAGCCTGGGCCAGTGTTGATTCATGACACTTGCTCAGAAATGCTCTTTCAGCACATTTGTATGAGACAGCAGCAGTGTGGGGGCCCTTACAGACACTAAAAGCACTGCAGGACCTCTCCTAAGCAAACAAGAGTGTTAAATTCTTGGCTAGACCCCAGTGGAGGAAACCAGATGATATACACCCCACTTCCTGGGATTCTTCCTATCACACCTGGAGACACAATGAAAACTTGTCACTCCTTGCCTGGGATTCAAATCCTTCTGAATTTAATGCACCCTTTTTGCTCACCTGCACCTACCAAGAGGTCAGTTTATTGACAGACTCCAGCAGATTTCTACAGGATTGCTCTCTCTGATTCCCTTCAAGAAAATTTGCAGTGGAGGGATGGAGACCTAGTATGAATTTGGCCCTTGTCATCTAATTTTAAGGCAGTGCTGGTCACCCCAGAACAGGGTCTGGCCTCCTGAAACATTTTTACAATAATTTTTCCTGCCTGTCTCTTCTCACACACGTCCATAGGCAGATCTTGTTGCATATATGGAAATGCTGGGAGAATTCATATTTGCAAACTGCCTGCTGTGTCAGAAGAGTCTAACTTTTAGGATTGGTCACCTCTCTCGAACCAATAGAAGACACCTTATGAAAAAAAGGCTCATATTTTTACAGTTTGTGTTTTCAAAAATTTTGAAGAATACAGTTCGACAGCCAGGTGTTCAAGTTTGCTGGCAAGTATACGGGGGTTGAAGGTCCTTGATAAACAGCAGAATGAATGTCAAATAATAGTGTTGTGCTGAGATAACAAAGCTAATTCAAAGGCTGGTAGGGTTGCACAACTCCACAGGGCAGCAATATGGAGGGGCCAGTTGTGCAGTGTGTCCACCAACCATTGTGGGGGACAGGGTACTAAAGCCATCCTGAGTGAGGATGAAAAGTATCCCAAAGTGAAGCACTGTAGTCAAGCATCTTGATACATCTGTGGCAGCCAGCACTGTCACAATCATTATCTATTGCTGGTGTAAGCAAAAACGAGAGTTTAGAAGTTACATTTTTAATAAAAAAAAAATGGCTGATTAGATAACTATAACTCTATAACATATAGTTATATGTGATAACTATAGTAAGAAAAAGTTTTTTATCTCACAAAAACCTGTGGCTGCACCTTTGCAAGTGTGAACATCACAGATGAGTTCAGCAGACGTCAATTGCCACAGAAGCCACTGGAGAAATGGGACATCCATGCTGCAGTAGTCTGAGCAGTAAGAGGGCTTTTCTTCAAAGCCACCACACCGAACCATGGGCACATTTGCTTGTCTTCTAGCCATAAAACCTCTGCTAACTCTGGACATAGTTATCTTAAAGATACTCTGAAAGTAAGAACCAGTAAGAACATAGGTCCCAGGGTCTTACTATGCCACTGATTATGCACAGGCTAGGTTGATCCTGGCACCAGAATTCCAAACTCACTCAGCTGTAACATCAGAAGGGCAAAACCCCCTGCAAAATGGCATTGATATCTCACATAGCTGGTGCTCTGAGACAAAATTCCCTTTTGTATCAGCTTCAGAAACTTCATGTTTTAAATGCTTAGCAATGTTTTTCCCAGTGCCTGTGTTTTTCCTCAAGAGAAGATTATTGCTATGGCAAACATCCCAAAGGTTCTCAGAGTCAAGACTGATTTCCACAGACAGCAAACTATGTCAGCAGTAATGTTGCTCCACTGCATTTCCCATGCTGCATGCTCAGAGCCATGGTTTAGGTCTTAGACTAGGCAGTCACTGAAAAATTTTCCCTATATCTATCAGTACCTTGTGAGAATAGATCACTCAGCATTAGGGCTGGTTTTGGGTCTTGTCTCTGAAAATTGCCCCAACTGAAGCACAGTAAGAGGCATCTCTGAGGTCTGGGTTACAGCATTCCATTTGTTATTTCCACCTAGCCAGTTGATGAACATATTTTCATTATTTTTTCTTAAGATCAGTTAGAGGCAGAATTTCAAAATCTATCCAGTCCATCACACTGCTGCTTGTTACCAACAGACTGCAAGCATCTGGAGCATATTTCCCCCACACAGTGGAAGAAAAATGTTCTTGCTGGCATTTTATTTAATTTATACCACAGAATTCCTTAGTTCTGAAACAAAACTGACCAAATCTTTGCCTGTGTTTCAAGTTTGGTAGATCGTAAAAGGTTTTGCATCTGCTGATTATTCAGAGACATTTCCAGTTCTGTTCCTCTTCTACTTTTATGTGATTTATTTGATCTGAGCAGGGCACACTTGCAGCAATCTCACTTTTGTCAGTTTACCAGTTAAATTGCCCCCAGGCATAAAGGACAGAAGCAAAAAGGAATGTCACTGAGTTTTTGTCGGAGAAAAAGCTGGAATCCATTGCTTCTTTTATTCCCTAACATTATAATGTTGCATAACCACTTCACACACTGACTGGTATTGCCTAGTGCATTGGCCTCCAGAACTATCTTACACCTAAATAACCCCATATCAACTTTCCAGGGCCTCATTTTCCCATGGTTGTGAAATGTGGGTCCTTGTTAATGTGTCTGCAACAGAGACAAGCTGCACAAGAGGAAGGACTGCTACTAACAGATGATCATGGCTAAGGCATTTCACTGCCATGTGCCACTGAGCTGGTGGACTCCCATTACCTGGGTGAAGACCATGCTCACATTAGATTGGTCTGAAGAGATGCCTTCACTCACTGTCACAGAATCACTCCCAGAGTCCAGCAAAGCCACTTAGAGCCAGTTGCCCAGGACTGAGTCCAGTTGACTTTTAAATATCTCCAAGGACAGAGATCTACCACCTGTCTGGCCAATCTGCACCACTGCTTGGTCACCCTCACAGTAAAAAAAAATGTTTCCTGGTGTTCAGAGAAAACCTCTTATGTTTCAATTTCTGCCCATTGCCTCTGGTCCCCTTACTCAGCGTTACTGAAAAGAGAGTAGCTGAAACATATTTGCACACTTTTTCAGATATTTATACACTGTTATGAGATACATGCTTTTCTCCCCTTTTGATTTTTTGCTGCTTTCTTTTGATGCAGAAAGACCTTTCCTCCAGATGGCATGGTACAAATAAAATAGCTCATGCATAATACCTGAGCCACAGCCTTCAAGGAGAAGATCTCTTTTCTCATGTAGATATCTGTAATCTCACACAGGATGCCTACAGAAGAGGGGATTTGTCTGCTAGGCCAGCCAGCTGCTCAATGACTGCTCTGCTCCTGCCAGGAATAAAATACAGTCTGCAAAGCACTTACCCAGGCATCAGAGTCGTACTGGGAAGTTTGAACTACTGTGCTAACAAGCTACCCTTGAATGGCAGAGGGAAGATTTTTTAACAGGCTGGTTGATGGCTGTGATTTTAAACTGTATGGCAGATCCCCTCTGTCAACTATAATAGTCATAGAGTCCCACAAGGCTGCTAAAGCGAGCCTTCATCTCTCCCTGCCTCAGAAATAGGGTTTTACCAGCACTGTCTGCATGAGACACTCTACACTCATTGCTCTCAGAGCAGCATAAAAAACTAGAGCATGACATGATCTGAGCAGAGGATGTAGTTGCTGGCTATCCAGATGTGGTACATGAACAGCAGTTAGAATCAGAAAGATGTTTGTAAAAAGGTGTCACTTTCTAAATTTGTACCTGCTGCCTGTATCATGTCTGGGTGGTCACATCTCCCTGAAAACCTCACAGATACATGCTGCTATCACTTCCCATGATGATGCAATGTAGGGCTAAGTGAGAGAGATTTTCATTTTGTCCTCTCGGGCATTGTTTGGAGACCTGCCACTCAAGTGATAATTTCTGAATCCTTCACTAATTGTTGGAAGGGGAACACAAGCCCCAGGTCTAGGCTGATTTTGTGGCACTGAGGGATGCTGTATTTGCTGCAACAGATGCAGAGTCATAAACCAGGCCACATGTCTTTGCACATCACATTAAAAAACTAAAAATGAGAGTCTTTTTAATCATCATCATGCATGTATGGTCTTCCAGAAATCAATAAAGAAGCAGACAGAAGAGCAATAACTGCATGTGCATGTGCTATAGGAAGTGGGCAGTATGAAGCAATGAGGAATGGTGGGGACCAGTGTAAATGCAATCAGAGATTAGGAAGACAGGAGATAAGACTTCAGCTTCAAATAACAATCTCCAGTGTCACAACTGCATTTGAATAAACCTGATTAAAAAACAAAAAGAGAAGAAGCTCAAAAATGTTAAAGTCCCTGTAACAGAATCTGAACGCTACCCTCCATATTTCCACTGAGATCCCAAAGCAGTTTCTGGAAGATTTCATTATATTCATTTATGGTTTTGGTGATGGCTGTCACAGATGAAGTTATTTTTGCCAAGGACAGATGTGTTCCCACAATTTTGAGATGTGGGCTTTCATTCCCTTATCCATATTCAACCCAATAACTGCACCATGTAAGAAAAACAACTGCAAAACACTGTTTTTGCAGTCCTTCCACTGCAAAAACAGTGGAACTATATAGAGTTGAAAAGAAGGAGGGGCAGGGGGAACAACCCCCACTGTGCCATGTAGTTTCTCTTTTCCTGCTGCTTGGTTATCTAGCCCTATCAAGCTCAAATCAATCAACTGACGTCTGATGTGTTTTGCAGATGGATCAGCAATGATGCATATCTCATGCACAGATGTTTCAACTTGGATTTGCTAGCTATCCAGAAATCAGACAGAATCCTGATCATTCACAGATGTGGCAAAAAAGACCAAAACTCCTTCATCCACTGTAAATAAATGCTAAAATTTATGCATTTTACTTTCAGTCAGCCAGTGCTGCAGTCTCTTGTGAAAACCAAAGTGGGACTCTCAGCTAGGATGGTGGGATTTTGCAGTTGGCAGCATTGTAGGTGCTGCTCCTATGAAAGGGAGATCTCTAAAGCCATTGCTTAAGCACGTGAAACTGTTTTAGCTGTTCAAAAGGCACTTTCGACTATCAGCCAATGGAGAGAGCTGTGATTGAAATCAAAGTCACAGCTGCTTAACTGTCTTGTTCTTTCAGTGGGGACGTTTAGCCAGCCTGTTGAGGAGCATGTCTGTGGGACTGTGGGCAAGTCAGAGCTACAGTCGGGGCTGTAGCTGGGGTGTGACAAAATACCAGCCTGGCAGCGCGGAAGTCTTTAGCTTAGCACCAAAAATATCTGTGCCATCATTCCGGTTTCTGAGAAATCATGGAGTAGACCTGAAAATATCAAATAAAAAGTAAATACAGGTGGAATTTTTTTCTTTGTTTTTTGAGTGCTTGTTGAATCAAGTTTTCACATTTTTCTTCATGATCACAGCTCTTATCGGAGCCTGCTCTATGAAAACTGGTTGTCACCAAGAATTCTGGGCTTTTTACCTATTACTTATTTACCTCCATGGGAGGTAACAAATCCTGCACCAAAAAGACTTCTAAAGATAGAAAAAAACCTCATCAAAACTATTTGTCTGTGGCAGGCAACCATGATACTAGCTACAGCTGACTGCCTCAGGAGTCCCAAAGAGCAAGCGTCCCACACCACTTGCAGTATCCAAGTGCTAGGCTGATGGCCTTCCCGTCACCCACAACACTCCCACAGCAGAACCAGACAATGTAAATTCAACTCTTGCCCTGCCTGACTCATAAGGGTTGAAAGTAGACAGCATTGGTCCTCCCTGTGATGGCCAGTGTGTGTTACTCAGAGAAGTGATTTGTCTTGCTCTTTCTCCTTCAAACATGCAGTGTATAGATTTTAGGCAGATATCTAAGACAAACCTGCCCTTCCTGACACAGCCAGGCATAGCCAAAGGTCACCAATGACAGCAGTTATGTTATTCTCTGGCCCTGTACAACCTACATTCGTGCTACCATGTAATTAAACTTTGCAGAGTACTTTCATCAAGGACCAAGTCATCTGATGTCTTTTTCCTGAAATTCTTAATAGTATTTGAACACTTTCTGATCATCAGAAATCACCTGTTCATCATAGAGGTGTTCCAGACAACAAGCTAAAGTACTCAAATTCCTTCCTTAGAAAACACAATCAATGCATGATGTGCAGCCAGGCCTCCAACACTTGGTCCCTTACATGCAATTCCTGCTTAGTGATTTCTGTTTAAAACTGCCCCAGCTGCCAGGCTGATGATATGTCTGAGCCCTGAGTGTAGCTGCACCTTCAAAGTTGTAGCTTCACTACAAAACCGCTTGGACCTGCTCTCCAAGTCCTGGCAGTGACAATGTACCCACAGAGATAAAGATCACAGAAAGTACATAAGGAAGAGATTTCTTAGTTCCAGTGGTTTCCATTCACACCTAGGATGCTGTCCTAGGGTGACGTTATGGTGCTTGTATCCCCAGTCGTGTGTTCTGTTTATGCTTGATGTTATGTTCTGTGCCTTCAGGACTGGCTTCGAAAGGTGAAGATTTGTTTTGTCTTGTTATCAGCCAGCTCACCTCCCGCCATGGCTGGTGTCTAGGAGAGAGGCTAGGGCTTGCCAGCTTGCCTGGCTTGCTTGCTTTGCTTTGCTCTTGCTCCTGCTTTTATCTTTTGCCCTTGTTTTTGCTTTTGCTTATTAGTTAGGCAGTCCAATTCTTTTTCCCTGGACTGTTTTCTTTCCCTTTCCTGAATACCATTTGAACCTGTTCTGGACTGGAACCTGGGAAACACCAAGAAACACCAAGATCCTGCATTTTGTGACCTGCAGCAGCCATCCCCAGCACTGGGGACTGATAACTGGGTGACTGCTCCCAGGAGAGACTTTCTGAATTTGTCATCTCTTCAGAGCGGTGAAAGAGTTTTTGTCATCTGGTGCTGTTCATTTTTTGTGCTGGGGAGTGTTTTGCTTGTTAAATAAACAGGTTTTTTCCACTTCTCTCTGAGGAAATTCTTCCCAAACCAGGTGGGGTGAGGGGCCGTGGGGGTTTGCTTTCTGGGGGCTCCTTCCGGAGATTTTTTTCCAAATTTGCCCAAAAACCAGGACAGATGTCAGAGCAGGAGATGAGAACACCAAAGCCATGTGTGTACTGTGCGGTGCTCTCAGCTTGACAGACCTCATGAGAGTGCATCCCTGCAGTATTATCCCCTCCAGGTCCTTCCATCTTATGCCACTTCTGCAGACCTCTACAGAAGTCAAGTGGTAGGTTTTAGTGTCTAATGAGTGTTACCTCCACAGTAAGTGTTAAAATAGACCTGTTTCCAAGTTGTACCTGGTAGCAAAAAGTTGATGGTGTGAATGCATCTGCAAGCATGGCACTGTCATCCCAGAAAGGGAAATGGACACTCTTTATCCACTCTTTATAATGACAAGTACAGATAACTCTTTTGGCTTGACCTGGCCTTGGCTCTCATTCTCTGCAGTCCTTAAATATACAGAGTAGCCAACAAGACTTTTCACATTCTGAAAATCTAGAAATCTAGACATCTAGAAAATCTAGACATGGGTGCCAGTGCTTTGCTGAGGCAGAGCTGGGAACCTGGCCTTCTGATACTGCTGTCTCACATTACTGGGTTGCTCAGGACTCCTACAACCAACCCGGGTTTCTAAATCCCATAGGGAGAGCAAGGGAACAAGGGCATGCACCTCTTTTGTCGTGTTTATGACACATTGCACACAGGGAAATTCTTTCCCAGAAAATAGAGGTGTTGGTAGGTGGTAATAGCTGCAGGAAGGAAGCATGGGACATGTCAGGGCCTGGGCCCTTCACACTGCACATTGGCAAGAGCTGGGCTTGCAGAGACAGGCAGGCTACTCTCACTTCCAAAGTAAGAGGATGGGAAAGATCCTTGGAAGCCATTTTCCAGCTACCAAAGGGAGTTACTTCATCCTTACAGCTGTGTCTACTTCCCCTAGCCCCCAGTGACACTGGAGGGCATGGAGGACCACAAGCTGGCCTGAAGATGGGGGAAGTGGCAGAGACATTGGTGCGTGGGGAGAGCTACCAAGACCAAGCACCCATTGGAAGATGAGAGGCTTCACATGAAGGGGGAGTTTCATAACTGGGCATCTTCACAGCTGAAGGAGATTACAAGCCACTGCATTTGAAACACAGCTTGTTTGTCACTTAAACAAAATATTCACAAATGCGTCCTGCAATGTGCTAACCTTCCAGTTTCCAAGGTGGCTAACATTCCTGTTTCCAAGGTGGCTAACTCATTGAGTTCAACCAGAAATCACATTCCATGGTCTCTAGAGTACTCTGAGCTGCACCAAAAAGTATCTTATGCAGAGGAAGGGGCAGGGAAGGTTGCAGGCTGCGATCTCCCCGCTTTCCTTTACATTATGCAAATATTTACTGTGCAAAGATACTAGAAGTCAAAGCATTATTTTCAGGTACAGCATGGAAATGTTGCTAGTCTGATACAGCTTCACATAGGCTTGCTGAATTGTGTTTGGTGGTTACAGGAAAGCCTACCTGAGGAAGGAAAGCAGATATATGTCAGCAGCCTCCCTTCCCCTCTGCTGTGTCATATCCAGTAGATATGTTTCCACTGAAAGTGGAACACTTCCGAGGTGTGTATCATATTACTGCTCCTCTGATCCCCCAAGTCCTGCTTGTCCTTTTCTGTGTGACTCAAATATTGCAGTCATGATGTTGTTGTTGTACTCTCTCTTCATCACGTGTTCCCCAAAGTTTTGCCAGCAGTAAGGCTGTTCCAGAGAAGCCTTGTCTGTCAAAGGGGTTACAGGTGCCACTCAGAGTCATATGCAGGAGGGATTGTGTGCAACCTGTGACATCATTTGCCATGACAAAGCACACTGTTGAAATAGAGGGTCATGCACTCACAGCTCTCAACTTGATAACACTTGTGTCACCAAAAGTAAGGGCTTCAGTGGCTCTTGGTGACTCCCATGCATGTTGGAGCAAACCTCACTCTTCAACGTTGCCACCTTTAGCAAAATCCTTTTCGAAAGCACATAAGTCACATCTCAGGAAGAGTCAGGAGAGGTAAGGGAAAAGAATACTGTGCTCCCAGAGCAGGCAGCACTAGCCTGCAAAGGCATATGGTCCACATGGCCACCAGAGACACAGAGTTAATCACTCACTGGAGTCAGGGCTCAAGGTCTTTGTTAGCACATACTGATAACCAGGCTGCTGCTGAAAAGCGGTGCTGCCAGCCACGCTGGCAGGGCTTCAGCACGCATGCACAATTCAGCCTGAACTGGGCTGGATTATGTTCTTGTCCCAAAAGCTCTTGAAAGCAGAAGTCTCTTCCTTGCTCCTAATACCCCCATCCATGTTTTTCAGAACAGATCACTCCCCCCAGCAATTTTTAGTAAAAGTTGCTCCTCACAGGGCCTGAGGAGACAACATTCCCCCTTGCCCCCAGCAAACACTCCAGGGATGTATAGGAACAAATCAATATCAATATTACTACTGCCTCTGTGAGGCAGCTCAGACAAGACCAGCTGTCCTGTCCTTGGATCACAAAAAGAGGAGAAAAAAAAAAATAAATTGTAGCTGCTTATTCCATCTGGTACTAGAGGAAAATTTGACTTCCCCCCTCCAAGGTTATAAATCTCCCTTGAGCCTCTCGCATGCATAGCCTTCATGTTAATGTACCATGACAATCTTTTCCCTTTCCTTTTAGCAAATGAAGGGTGAAGGTGCATAAACTGCAGTTTCTGAGGTCACTGGCTTACAGGACAAGGGATGTGACATATGCTCTACACTGCTTTAAGCTCCAACTCTGAAGCTTGTGGGGACATTCTTGTTCACCATTGGGTTTACTCCCGCTTCTCCCCTCTAAATCTTTTTACTGTTCTTTGGCTGGAATGCTGGACATGGGTGCAAATCAGGAGCGCAAAGCTGTTAGAGCCAATTAAACTATTTTCATGAATGTGAAAGCTGCATAAACAAGAATGGCATCAGGCCTTAGAGTTTGAAAATAAACCACTTCTAGCAGACAAAAAAACCCAATAAATTTTCTCTTTTTTTCCGAGACTGCTTCTCCTCTTGAAAGAAAGCACACATATTATTCAGACATGTTTTCACTTAAAATTGTATCTGAAGAGGATTTGTGACACACAGATTAACATCATGGTTAAGCAGGAAACAATTTAAAGTGTCCTGTCCCCACCTGCCCTTCCTAGCCTTCTCAGCCTGTTAATTTTCACTCACCCTGTTCCCTCCTACACATGATTTTCAGAAGAGCACTGTATTTTCACTTCCTAAGGTTAGCAGCATTGTATTTCTCTCCCAAATAAAGATTTTTTTCCAGTTCTTCCTTTTAAGGATATACTGAAACCCTCTCAAAGTCAAGGATTAAGAAATGGAGAACATTAGGGTGTTTCTCTACATGGAACTGTGCATCTGGGTATTTCCAAGAGGTAGGCTACAAGTCTCCCTTTCAGGATTTGAGGAAAACCAGTCTCAGGTATAAAAACCCTTGAAGCTCTCAGAACAGCCTTGCAGCACAGTAACTGGGAGAATATTGCCATTCACATCAAACAGTAACACAAGAGATCCAAAGGCAATTTCCTTACAGTTTCTTTTTGCTTCTCCCAGGAATACTAGTACTTCAGGTTGGGATTTTGAGGTTAGAGACTTTGAAAGGGATTTTCTCTCCCCTACACATTAAAAAGTTACAACACTGAAAGATTTAAAGACTAGGGGGCTGCTCAGTTTTTATTGTGGTTTGTCTCAGAATTAAAACCCCTTGGAGTCAGTATTGGGTTTTTGGGGTTTTTTTCTACCTAAATACAAGACATACCCTATTCTGGACACATATTAGAGCATCAAGGATAGAGCAGTTGGATTAAAAAAAAAAAAAAAAAAAAAGCCTAGCAAATCCTGCAAAACAGAGAGGAGAAGGGTGAATGATCCATCTCTAAACAGGAGCCCATCAGTGAGGAAAGCTAGCTCCAAAGTCCTGTTCTGGCTCAGCCTGCCCATCCTAGCTCACAGAAGAGCAGATTGGAAAGGACTGCTCCCAAGTCCCCTCCACTAAGTGTATTTCACTTAAAGAGAAATTTGCTAGATTAGGATTTGGAGTGAAGCTTCATGCATCCATGCTGTATCTGCCTTGCAGTCCAAGTCAGGATCCAAACTATGTGTTAACCTCTTTATCTGAAAATGTGTCAGGTCTGTTTCTCAGGGCATTAAAGCATTGATGAATTTCTGTTACTAGGCCAACATAATGAATTTGGTACTATTTTAGAAAGCAAAACAGGGGCCTTCAGCTCTAGTACAGCAAATATCTCATCTAAAATAACTGCTGGATACAGTTTAAAATATTAGCACTTAATTGGCTTTTGCTTGTTAGACAATATATGTTAGCAATAAATGGAAACAAGGAGGGAGGCTTCAAACAAGGAAGGAAATTTGCACTTCAGACGGAATTTTTCTGAGACATTCATGATAACTTCCCCGCAGAAATCAGAGATGAAACACCCACTGAATCACAATCTTAGGCCAGGAGCAAATGGCTTATTGATGGCTTGTCTCCACTTTGGGACATGACAAAATGACAGCACACTGCGGCAAAACCTGACTCGGTGTTTGGCTATGACTACTGTGAACAAGAAGGAGTTTTATTGAAAAGCAAAGAGAAACTGCTGCTCCAAATGACACAGGAGTCACTGAGCAGTCTGAACCCCATTCTATTTCATAATCAAAACTCTGGCCAAATCCAGTAATACAGGTGTCTAGAAAAGGAGGCTACAAAACATCTCTTCCTAGGCCCCAGAGCTCTCTGGTTCTTGGATACTTTAGGTACTGAGGCAAAGGTTAGGGACAAATATATATTCTGTTTTATATGGGTGTTCTATATAATTTTTTTGAAAACAATTCTGGCAAAAGCAGAAGAGAGAATCTCTCCAAGACTCTTGAAATCTCAACACTTTCCTCTCCTATGAGACCCCCAAGACAACTCATATCTGTCTGTCACAGCTGCAGGGCATTTAATCTCCACTTTACCACAGCAGCATGAACATATTCTCCTCCTGGGTGCAAAAGCCAGGAACAGTTTTCTTGGCCCTTCTATGTGTCTTACACTAGTACTTTGTGGGAGGAAGGTGCCCCATAGAAATTTCTAAACAGACAGATTTGAATTCTGAGTTTCAGCGGTGCCAGTGGGCTCTCCATAAACATTCTGACGCAAAAGTACCAGATAAGCCTGAAGAGTCTGACTGGCTGCGTCAGATTAGTCCGTGCTCTGGTCTGTAAAAATCTCAGTTCCCAGGAGATGGCGCCATCCGTTTCACCGGTGCTTTTCTTCTGGTTCGTGCAGCAGGCTGAGCCTGCACAGCGAGAGCTCAGCGGTCCCCGAAACCGGCGTGAGAGCACAAACCACCCGTGGTCAACACACGGACACCACACCGTTGAAAGAATGAAGCTGCAGCAGCCTGGAAATCAGCACAGCCATGAAGAAGATAACAGCGTGCAATGGCTGCTGTGCTCCATGTGCCACAGGGATCGCTGCATGGGCAAGGCTCTGTCCTGTGCCCTTCAAACACACTGCTTTTCAGATCTGTTCCTTGCCTGGGGGCACCGTGGGGTGCATCGCCCCCGCCTAGGAGGGGATGACATTACAGCTCCAGGCAGCACAAGACATCATCTCTCCTGCAAGGCAGTAGAGAAATGAGTAATGACAGCAAGGTGCTTGCAACCCTGTTTCTCACTTCTGGAACTCCAGTGCCCATTCAGAGCTGCCATCTCTCATCTTCCCTGAGGAGATGTTGAGTTAATAGTACATAAAACACATAAAAACTGTAATGGTTATTTTTCATAAGGATTTAGAAGCTCAGCATAGTTATTGTATCAATTTATTCAAGAGATTTATAGTTGTCTAAACACGCAGCAGGCTGAGAAAGACGTTTTTTCTCTCAGAGAATAAATTATTCCTTGCTAATTAACTAAAGGGGAATGGGAACATGCATTACTGTTTAAGCAGAGAAAAGCCAGGCCAAGGATAGCAGGAAGGCTGATACTGTAGGGATGTGGTATCCCAGGGTACTAGGGCACAGTTTTTGGCTCAGACATACTTGTGACCTTGGGCAATGCACACAGCCTCTCTGAGGCTTCTGACAGTGCCATTTTACAGCACAGGAGTCAGAGGTGAGGGTACATGGCATGTCACAGCCTGTCTGTGCATGAGCTGATTCCCATATGCTGTGTCTAGTGCCTCCCAAGCAGTTCCTGGCCTCAGCTTCCCTTTTGCTTAAGCAGGCCTAAAATTGTGAATGGCTGGAGACCATCTCCTTAACAGTACTGGGCAAAGTAAGTATACACTGGCTCTTCTCTTGACACAAAATCCAGGTCAGAGTCCCTGTCCCCCTGCTTAAAATGCTCCTCAGGATTAATTTTTGAGACTAAAAAGCTCCATTCATCAACCACTTTGTTCTGTGAAGGGGAAAATCTAATTGTAACTGCTCAGTAGTAGAAATTTGTGACCAAAGTATGATGTGGCACGGAGGGAAAGAAGGCCCATCTGGAAGAAGGTTAATCTGACTGGAAGCAGGAATGACAGAAGGATTTCGTGAAGGCTGTGAAATTTCCCTTCACAAAGTGATGAGATAATCAACAACCTCAGCACTTTCTTGTAGCCATCCTATAATGGGATCCAAGAGGAGCCCAAACTCAGGGAACACCCTTGGACAGCAGAACTGGGCTGGGGAATAGACTCACAGTTGGTCTGAGATGTCCCATGCATCCACTCTTGGGATCAGTGCTGCTGCGAGTGTACATAAAAAGTGTACTTGAGATGGAACTTTGCAGACTCTATGTAGAACTTTTTGTTGTTGTAGGATTTTGCTCAGAGTACTGTTCATTAAGCTTTTCTTTTATGTTTAAACAATAATGTCTGTTTAATTTACCTCAAAATATACCTTAAAAATTCCTTATAATCTACCATGTTCATTCCTTTTCCAATGAATTATACGATCCTGGCTTATCAGAAATAAAAGGCAGCAAGACTCATGGCAAGTTCTGGACAAACATGCAAACACACAATTTATGACCAAAAAGTCACCTTGATTGACTGTGTCCTAGGTTGACTGTATGATGCTTTTATCCCCAGTCATCTGTCCTGTTTATGCTGAATAATAAGTTTTGCACCTTTAAGACTTGCTCCAGGAGTGAAGGGAGGAAGAAGAAGCAGAGATTTTGTTTCCAGAAACTGCACTCATTCCTCCACATTCTTCTCCTGGACCGTGTTGTCTGAGGACGGACAGACAGCGAGACAGAGCTCTCCTTTCCTTTTTGGTTAGTTTTAGCTAGCTGAGGCAAAGAAGCTCCCTGGACTGTGGCTTTTCTTTTTCTTTGGACCTGCTCAAGCCTGCTCTGGACTGAACACCAAGAAGAGCACCGGCAGCTCGCACCTGTGGCCCAGCGGCCAGGCCTGGGCCGCGGCATTTCCAGCGCCGGAGAGACTGAAAGGGACTGAGCGAGCCGAGCTGCAGCCCATGGCGGGGGGACTTTTTCTGAGTTTGTCCCTCTTTTGGAGCGGCAAGAAGTTTCATTGTTTAATATTGTTTAGGTTTTCTTGTTTAATAAACATTTTTTCCACTTTTCTCCAAAGAAGTATTTTTTTCCCGAATCAGTTAGGGGGAGGGGGCAATTGAATCTGCCTTCTAGAGGAAACCCTTTTGGGGTTCTCTCCCATATTTGCCCTGAACCAGGACAAACTGGAAAAATTAGTGTCTCATTTGGCTGTGACAGAACTGATAACTTCTGTAAGTAAAGAAGAGTATCTTGTCAATTTAGCTCTTGTCTGACTTTCTCTCTCGAACTTGGAAACTTTAAAGCCTCTCTTAGGAAGCTCTAACAGGAGAATATGACTGTCACATGACATGAATTAATTCCCTTTCTCACCTGTGGTGATCACAAGACCTCCAAGCACATGGTCAAGACTGGTGAATACCACACGGGGCAGCCGAGACATTGTTTGCTCTATTTTATTGCTGTAAAAACCCGGAGGAGTTTCATCCAGCAATAGCATTTTTCTTAGAGGCTAGAATATAGCTTATTTATTTAAAGAACCGTGTAAACTCATTTTAATGCCTCTGAGAGTTGATGAGTCCCAAACCTGCTTTGCTGTACTACTCAATTACCCTCACAGCCAAATGCCACCGAGACCAGTGCCTGCTTCCTGTCTGCTGAGGAAAGGATCCTAACTGGAGGAAGACTTCTGGTGGAAATGTAATTTTCAGGAAACAAGTCAAAAACATACTTTTTGAAAAATAACCTGGCTTTATTTGCATCATTTTTGCTGAAGTCGCTGGAGCAGTGGCTGGGCTCCCCCCACTTTGTTTCTAATAGTGGAAGCTATATTGGTATCAACAGTCCGCTTTTGGATTTATTGAATATTTGCAGATGTCTCTGTTGTAGTCGAAATCCTTCTGATGTACCCAGCAGTTAATTCTCTATTTTCACAGCTGAAAAGACTGTGAAAGACAGATGAACGTTTGCTGGAGCTGAGACTGAAATTTATGCAGTGCTGGCTTCATAGAAAATAAGACTGTTGTGCTTTTCCACCTGCCTTCTCCTGGTCCAGAAACAGTGAACTCAGTCTTTGCACTTTTAGTTTTGTATTTATGTCTGCTCAGGGACTTAGAGCAGCTGGTGCCAATCCCTATCGTTACTCATATGCTTTTTTAAATGTCCTTCCCTCAGCTGGCAAGGCAGACTCCTTTGTATAGGAGACACGATTGCTCTCTAGTGGAAATCCACCCATCTCATCTAGCTATCAACTGAGCATCAAAATTTTTACTTGGATGAGCAATGATAGGCCTGAGCCCAGATCTCTGCTAGAGGAACATAGTCAGTCCCCAGATCCTATTTGATCTTAGGGTACATTCTGTAAACAGGATAGCTCTTACTGACTCAGCTCTGATAAGAAAAAATGAGAGGCAAGAGGATGGTAAGAACACTTTGGTAAAAGTGGTGAATGTTCCCAGCATCTTCTCTCTTCTAAGCTTGTATATCCTCTCTGCAGCAGCTAGCAGAACCAGAGTTCTCCCAGACCTGTGTGTCTCAAGAGGAAGATTTAACCCCTTCCCCATTATGGGAGACCTGCAGTGGCCTATAATTTCCATCCTAATGCACCTCTGCCCCTTTGATTCACAGCTGTTCCAGAACAATCTTCACTAGCAATGCTCCATTTCAGGATGATCTGTCCTTTTGTGTCCAGGAGGCCTGTATCGCAACACCTAACCAAGGGCTGCCTAAAGAGTGAACAGTGAACAGCCCTGCCTAAAGAGTGAACAGTGAAGCCCCAAAACAAGTTTGCTTGTTGCATGCTAGTTTCAACAGGCATTGCCATTTTTTGCTCCTCGGCTTTTCCCTTGCTTCACTAAGATTATGTCACTACTCATGGGCTTCATACTAAGGACTGGTTCTTTCCTTCCTCATTTACATCTTCCTACAAGACCTTTCTTCTTCTGCATCCATGGTCATCTTCTGCTTGATGACAGTGAGGATCTTTTCATGTCCATTTAGTCTATACAGTTATTACACCTTTCCTTCTGACTGCACAGTACCCACATGCTACCGCTTTTACCCTTCCTACTTTTTAAACCCTCATGGAGTCCTGGGCTTGAGCTTGATACAGCCCCATCACCACCAGGCAAAGCCTTACCTTCTCTGTAACTCCAGGCCTAAGTGGCCAAACCTGCTCTTGCTAGAAAAGGAGAAAGGAAAATTCAGGGTAGCAAAGAGCCTTGTAACCCCTGCAGTACAACTACAGTGGTACAGAGGGACTGGGCTTACTGGAACAAGGAGAACTGGTCTGGTGCTTTTTTATAATTATACAAACTTTGTAAGAATATAATTCCACTGGGTTGAGCTGTGAATTGTCTCAAGTAAGAGAAATAAAAGTCTTATCCATGCCCATGACTACATCTCTCCAAAGATCAATTATGCTGTGCCACAAGCCTCCTGTCTCCTGATTTTGCTTAATGGGTATGCACCAGATGACAAGGCAGTCATCCCTTTGATTCCTTTTGATTATGTTTGATTACCTTCTCAGAAGATGAGGAAGTTACATGTACTCTGGAGGACAGGTCAGACCTGAGATTGTATGGAACTTGGCTTCAGAAAGAAGAAGTCACTCCTTATGTTTTAATTATTGGTTCCAGCATCTAATGGGCTTTCTGTCATGTGATGAGGATGCAGAAGGGAGGACAAACTCAATTCTTTCCAAAAATTGCTGCAGCAAAATATATACAGGAAGGGGGAAATGAAAAAATAAAAACTATCAAAAGAGTTCAGTTTTGGGATGGGACAGACAGCAGTAAAATTGCAACAAAGAAAACCAAAATTTTAGCACAAATTAGAAAAAAATAAACCAAAATCAGTCAAAATTACTCATCAGTTGATAGGAAAGGAAGATAGCCATCTTAGCCTTGTTTCTTGCAGGGGGTAAGGTTCCAGCAAAGGAGAGTCCATCACCAACAAAAAAGAAAAAGAAGTAACATATGGAAATATGGAAAAATACTCTGTCAAGGAGTCTGCTGTCGAAAAGCACAGAATTTTTATCTGTGTTTTGCAGACAAGAAACGGAAGCATTGAGGAACTATGTGGTTGGACCAAGACGACGCACGGAAAACATCTATAGTCACAAAATAAATCATTTAAATGTTTAAATGTTCAAATTGCCATTTTGAGGTAAAGAGAAGGTTCAAGAATTGTGGTGCTATGCCAATGGAAACCATTAGAATAACTGCAAAAATCCAGCCCACAACATGTGTCCTCACACTATTTTCAGCTAATGCAGATGTTAAGATCCCATTCTTTCTTAATGTAAAGATAGTGCAGGCTCATAGTGACACCTTCTTTTTCTGGAGAGGCTTTGAAATTACTAAGCCATCTGTCTGCTGCCATCTGTTGTTGCTTTGGAAATGAATTTGTCAGGTCAGCTGGAAACAGATTTCAAATAAACCACTGCTCTGAAAGATAATTTCAATTGGTGGTGTCACCCTTCCATCACAGTGCATCTGCCTCTCAGGAACTCCCAACTGGTGCCTGTTTTGTCAGTGGGGAAAGTACTCTCCTTCTCCAGCAGAACTACTACTGCTTATGCACATCTTCCCTTGTGGTGGGGTTGCTTGGCACACAGGTGTGATTTGCACCCCACCCACACACACTTCCATGTGGCCTTCTCCCTGCGTGGCACAGAGGTGACACTTGAGCATATCTGCACTCCAACCCTGGGTGCAATGGCTAGGCTGCTCCCTCCAGCTGTCCATCAGAGGACAGGCAGATACACTTCCACTGTCAGACTGGAGTCTCCCTACCTGAGGGAGATCAGAAAGGCAAACAGGAAAGCCCGAGTTGGCATGGGACCTGCCCTTTCCCCACAGTATATACAGCCGTGTACTTAGAGCTGAATTACAGTGTCAGCTCTGCTCATGAGGGTGCCCTCAGGACAGGGATTCAGCCTGTGTGAGATATTTTTGGGTGCATTATATCTCTTTCTACCAATGTAAATAAGGAACAGTATATTTAGATAACCTAGTGCTCACAGAGGACTTGAAAATCTGCTTGGGAAAATGTGTAGGCTGGAAAGGGTTCCTTCAAGGCTTCACGCTCTGTCTCAGACCTCTGACAGAAACAGTCATGCTACCACAGGTATTACATGAATATAAGCCTGAAGTTTATAAGCTCTGCACACCTTTGCTTTGTAAAACTGCCTGTACTATTCAAATTTCCTTGCTGTTGAGGGGCAGGACCAATTTGTTATCACAACAATATAAGAAACATGGAATCATGTGTGAGCTAAGCCTTGAGATACATGTCCTTTATTGTATTTGTAGGACCATACTGAATGTTTCTTCTGTATATACAGACTTTTCAAGGGTGATCTGTCCCATAGCTATTGCAGCTTTTTTCATATGGTGGTTGGATTCACAAAAATGGGTGGTAGAAAAGGAAACTTTCTATATTTCTTCTGGGCACAGAACAGACTACACACAGAAAGTGTGAATTTGAAGGTAGCCTTAGGGAAATTCATAAATATACAAGGGCTGGTAAACAGCCACTTCTTGGAAAATGGGTAATTGCTGGTCCTTTCTTGTCTGTTGTACTGCTTCACTGTTCTGCAGCAACAATCCAAGGCACTTGGCCTCTGCTAGTCTGACAGTTCAGGAAGAGAAAGAGAAGCCGAGCCACTCTCTGTGCCACTCTCTGTGCCATCTCTTCCTCCCCATTTGCAGCAAGGAGACAGGAATCTTCCCTGTATAGCCTTTGCCTGGATGTGGGATCTGAGCATAAACGGTGGTGGGGCTGATCAGGGTGGGGACATACTACTGTTTTGCACAGAAATCAAGTCCTATACACAATCTCACCATGCCACTAATGCAGAGGGGCTCTCATAGGTGATAATTTAAAAATTATTAATTGAGTATTTCCTGCAGAGGGTAACAGAATTAAGCAGACAATTCCTAATGAATAATGTGAGCAAAGTATTTTCTGGAAGGACACGCTACCTGAGCTGCAGCCTGCTTCCCCAATACTAGCAGGCAAGATTCCCAGGGGAGAGTCACTTTTCTACAGGAAAGTCTGGAAAGAAGACACTGTTTTTATTGAAGAACTAGAACAACTTTAAACAGCAATTCTATGCCTTTATTTACCCTTATAGATCAAAATTCTTCACCTCTCTGCCCCAAGTGTGCACCAAATACCTGAGCTCCTTATGGGGAGAGCAGGAATAGGACTGAGCAGTAAGTAATGGACCAAGGCAGTGCTTAGCCAGGATCCCACTCACAGTGGAAATCCAGAACAGCATAAAGGGCCCAGGTATCTTTCACAAGAGATTTTAATTCTCCCAGTGCTCTTTGTTTGCTGTTTGTGCACTCTGCTTGTTGGTTTGCACCCTCTGCTCTGCAAAGCAGCCCCCCAAAGCTTCCATATCTGCATACTGTGCTCTTTTCAAGAATTACATGTATATTTGACTCAATGCTGAAGAGCCAGAAATCATTACGCCCTCTCATTGTATGACCTTGAAGCTCTTGGTAAAGAAAACTTATTTTATTTCTGGAAGAGGAGGTAGGCTAATTTTAAAAAGTTCCACTACGTATAAGTTATGCTTATGCTGCTGTTATCCAGAGGACAGTGAGTATTTATAAAGCAGAAATGGGAACACTATCCAGTTGAAGCCATTTAATGATACAGAGAAAGAGCTCACTTATGTATACTGATGAAGCTTTGTGACAATGAGTGCAACAGCATCAGTTTCACACTCATTGCCAACACAGTTGAGCACCTCTTTGCATCAAACTTATTACTCATCTCATCCTTCAAAGCAAAATCATCTCCTCCCCCTACAGAACACTCCTGCTCTGTTACTGAGTTCCCCTGTATCCTCTGTGACTTGCCATGGCTCCTTCTTTGAACACACCACTCAGTTGCTTCCCTTTCTTACTGGCTTAATTTGCTATCAACATAACATGCCAATATTCCTTGATGCATTGCTGCTTCCAAACCACCGCCCTGCCTTGCTGAGTATCACTGAATGCCTTTATTTTTCCTGGGTCTTTTGTTTGTATTCTTCCCTTGAGATACATCTTTAAAGCATCTTCTTTACAAGCCATTTGGAGTGTGGAAAATCCATCTTCCAGAGAAAGGCTTAAGGAGCTCTTGTGGTTTAGTTTACACAAAAGAAGACAGAGTGACTCAGTTGCAGTCACAGGCAACATATTTAGGGACCAGACTCCTGGATCTGAGGTCTTGTTAATCCAACCTGCCCCCTACAAAGCCCCTCCCACCCCCAAACTCCAAACCACAAGTTCTCAGAGCCTCCCTTCCCCCAGCCCCCCTCAGTAATTTTGAATATGGACTCAGGGAAAATCCGTAACTTCTGCGGCAAGACATTGAAATGATGCCTCTCTCATATAGAAGAGACTATTTTAATGATTTTAAGAAAAAGGTGAGTTTAGAATTTCAGAGTTGTACCCAGTCAGGCAGAAGATGAGGGCTTCCTATGGGATTTCCAAAATGCACTTCTATGGCCTGAGCTGCACAAGTCCAAGAGACATACACATCAGTCCATTACAGTGGCTTGGTTAATGTCATATCTACACTTTTGCCTTCAATGACATTTGTTACCCTGGCTATGGATACCAACATCACAAAGTCCATTGTCCTTGCACTTAGACCTCTCTACTTTGAACCTTCTCCCTTGGTTCAGGGCAGCTCCTGTTACCAACACTGGGGAATAAAGGGATGGAGAGCAGCCCTGTGAGAAGGCCTTGGGGGTGCTGGTGGGTGAGAAGCCGGACATAACCCAGCCATGGGCACTGGCAGCCCAGAAAGCCAAACGTGTCCTGGGCTGCATCCAAAGCAGCGTGGGCAGCAGGGGAGGGAGGGGATTCTGCCCCTCTGCTCTGATGAGAGCCCACCTGGAACCCTGCATCGAGCTGTGAAGTCCCAGCAGAGGAGGGATATTGGGAGGCCACCAGGTTGACTAGGGGGATGGAGAACCTCTTCTCTGACAAAAGGCTGAGAGAATTGGGTTTGTTCTGGAAAAGAGAAGGCTTTGGGATGACCTAATTGCAGCCTTCCATTATGTGAAGGGAGCCTACGAGAAAGATGGAGGGGGACAAAGGGGAATGTCTTCAAATTGATAGTAGGTTTAGATTAGATATTTGGAAGAAATTCTTTCCTGTGAGACTAGTGAGGCATAGGAACAGGTTGCCCAGAGAAACTGTGGATGCCCAATCCCTGGAAGTGTGTAAGACCAGGTTGGTTGAGGCTCTGAACAATGTGGTGTATTGAAAGGTGTCGCAGTCTGTTCTAGGAAGGATTGGAAGTAGGCAATCTTTAAGGTCCCTTCCAGCCTAGACCATTCTGTGATTCAGACAGCAAAGAAAAAAGGCTTTTTTGTTGACCAGGTGGTAACTAAAGAGTCCCTCACCCAAATGTGACTGATTCAAGCTGGCTGGCAGCATCAGTAAGGCCAGCACAAATATTCCAGCTCTCAAACAGTTATGCATCTGCAGTAACACACTTCAGGAGGAATTTCAACTGAGACATGCTTTATTGTAGTTTTTTTATTCCTCAATTTGCAATGTCAATTGAAAGCCAGAGATGACAGAAATGTTGGTCTGAACAGCTCAGAGGTATAATTGGATATGAAATGAGAAATTGTTTTGATGTAAAAGGATAGCTGAGCCACATGCCCTCATATACTTACTGTGCTTTCACCTTCTCCCCAGATTACTTCATCATTGCCTTTTACAGAAGAGCTGAATCAGAGCTCCATCCTCTTTATTGTGTTTTGGCACTGATTGCTTTGATCATGTTGAAGTGCAGTATTGCACTAATGATCGCTAAACCCACCTTTGATGTTAGTTGTGAATGTGCTGCTTTGCCAGGGGAGAGAATGTAAATGCTTTTATTTTCTGATTATTGTCTGTCATATTTACAGACAACAACTCCAAGACAGGGGAAGAAAGTGTGCATTCCTAATGGAATTAAAAATTTGACCGCTGCCTTGCTCCCTGCATCCACTCTCAGGCAGTTTCTGCAGAGACAGAGCTGAATGCTTGGCTCCAGTGCTGAATTGTGTGGGAAAAGCTGAACCAAACTATATGCAACATTGCCCCTGGGGAGCCAGGCCAGTACACTGGTGTGGAAGACCACACAAAGGCAAAGCACAGCAATTCCACTGGGGATTAGTGCACTCAGCTGGCTGCACCTTCCCCTGGGGTACTGATGGATGAAAAAAGTCAGGTGCTATGGGTTTCCCCTACTGCTTCCTATCACATCTATGCAGCGTCTGGCCAAGGTCCAGCCCTTTCTAAATTTTTGGTTGTGCTGTAATCTGTCTAGGCATTTACACTATGTTTAGCCCCATTGTATCCAACTGCTCTATAGTACAAGAAAGTCCGTTCTGTGACAAGATCTGTCAACAGTGAAAAATGCCATTGTTATGCTTTGCTTCCATATACTTAATCTTGACAGATGAATCTCCAGAAGGGAGATGCAGCACCATCATCAGGTCCTGCAGAATCAGTAAAGTCTATGCACTGTAAATGGCTGACCACTGTGGCTTTAATTTGGTTACTAGCCCAACAGTTACTGATTGCATTTACAACAGCTGCTGTCTGGACTGAATCTCAGTTTCTCCCATGCCCTGTGGTCCTGGAGTCTTCAGGTTAGCCCCAAATGGCTACCAGGAGAAATGGTGATTTGGATGGTATTTGGTGACTGACAACTCATGTTCAGTGCATCATGGTCAAGCCATTCCAACAGCCCTAGACAGCTAAAAAAACCTCAGTATCTCACTTGAAGACACACATTTATGAAAAAAGAGCCCAACCTCCTATTTGCACCAGGAGCTCCATCATCTTGTTGCAGTAGATGAGACTACTTACATTGACAGGATCATTTAAAAAGTTGCATCCATTTCTTACAGGTCTCTCAAGTTAAATGAGATGCAGACTATTCCTGCCACTACCCAGCTGTTTCTTGCACTGGGGGAAGCATGTGTGTTACAGAATCCAACGCAGTCGAACTCAGCAGCCAGTCTCCTCAGAGAAAGCAGAGCCTTGGCATATGAAAGTGCAGTGAAGCAACCGTAACAAGTGAGAGATCTAGTCAGCCTGACATCTCCATTACCCACTGCAGTAAATTATTTCTACACTTTTAAATATGCTTCACTTCATTTAGTCATTTCATTTTCCTCAGTCCTGTCATATATAGATTTGCCATCTCAAATAACTTATTTCAAAGCCATCTTGATGATGGGCAGTACTGGTATTCCCATAAATATTTATTTATTTACTGGTATGCCTATAAATATTTAACGTTAGAAAATTGTAACTTTTTGCTAAAGATAACTTTTGAGAGACATTAGCAATGTCTAGGTTCTTTTCTATCTATTTTCAGGACAGTAGTATTGCTTCATTAACATATTTATAGCATGAAATACCAAGGGTTGTTTCTGTGCTGTCCCCTACTTGGTATGACCTTGAGCATGTACTTCAAACTATATATATATGTATATATATATATATATGTTACATATGTGATGTGCTCATAACACAGTGGTCTGAAACTTGCAGGCAGAATTTTTCCTTAACATAATTGCAACATAGTTATCAAAAGGTAAATATTTCCAGAAGAGAAATGCTGATTTCACTGACACTAAGTCATCCAGAATCACAGTCTGGCTGAAATTGGAAGGGACCTCTGAAGAGCATCTGGTCCAACACCACTGCTCTATCATAAGCATCAAGAGCCACTTGCCCAGGACAATGTCTAGACAGCTTTTGAATACCTGCAAGGAGGGAAACTCCACCATCTATCTGAGCAACCTATGCAGTGCTTGGTCACCCTAGCAGTGGAAAAGGGTTTCCTGATGTTCAGAAGGAACCTCCCACGTTTCAGTGCTGTCTCTTGCCCTGTCACTGGAGCACCACAGCAAAGTGGCTGAATACAATAGCTGTGTGTATGATTCTGTTGGTGTCAGCAATGCAGGGAGAGGGCCTGACATGAAGAGGAAAAGTACAAGATATGCAAGGACTCTGAAGTTGCAAAACAACCATTCTGTGCATTAAACTAGTGACAGCCAAAAGGTTTATCTGTGAAGGCAGCTTGTCACAAGGGCCAGGTATGGGAGGCATGGCCTTGAGGCAGTAAAGAATAGAGCTCGAAATAACTGGAACTCCCCACCTTTGTGGCGCAGAGAGCGAATTTTCACAGAATCATAGAATGGCTTGGTTTGGTAGGGACCTTAAAGATCATCCTGTTTCAACCCCCCCCACCATGGGCAGCGACAATCTCCACGAGACCAGATCGCTCAAAGCCCCATGCAATCTGGCCTCTGACAGGGAATTCTGACAGGTATGGGACATCCACAACTTCCCTGTGACTCTGTATAATATCACTCATGTCAACAAAATTGAAAGTTCATGGATGCCCATAATGTTACCTGCTGCATGGAAAAGACTGGCACGAGAAAACCATATTACCCTCAAAACTAGTAGTGTGCTTACAAGTCTGAGGTATGTAGACTCGGCTAATGTTATTCCACAGCAGGAGTTGTGGACTTCTGGAATTTATTCCAACTTCTATCCCAAAAGAAAGCACTGCCATTGAAGTTACAGCTAGAGGCATGATTTTTCCTCAGAAGACAAGTCAGAAGTTTTCAGCAATCCTCAAAGACTGATGCATTGTAGTGAAGTTGCAGCATAGGGAATATTACTTTGTCTGCATTTGTAGGGGGGATTAACTGCAAAAGAAATACTTGTATAAGGAGTATGATCTCCACTGTGAGGGGAAGATTATTTCCTATCTGGCAAAGGAAGAGAAAAAACAAGATTTGCCAAAGGTGTACCTGCCCACCCCACTTCCAAAAAAAATTAACAATAGAGGAAAAAAAAAAAAAAGACGTCTTGATTTCCTGAGGCTGTCTTCCTGTCTTCCCCAACGAAATAATTACAATATTCATGCTGCTTTTCCAGTCTTGTGCAAAAAGAACCTGTAGTCTTTCCTGAGAAGTGCAAAAGGGTACAAGTGAAAAGAGCACAGGAACAAATTCAGGAAGCGCTGTTTCCTGAAGAATGGCATTTAGCTGCAAAGACTTCTAGCAAGAAATCTCAGAACAATTAGAAATTTAGAAGCATCAACATACAAGATTCCTGGGGCATAAATGGAGGGAAAGATTGTTCTAAACACTCAAAGTGCATCCATGGGAAATTTGATCATAGCAGGGTCTCTGAGCTGGCAGCAGCATAGACATATAGGTCCCTTGGGCAGTGCAAGCTGAATTGAGATAAATTTGAACCAGAAATCTGGTGCAGTTTCAATAGAAAACAGATAATACAGTCATTAGGAAGGCCCAGAAAAACGTGTGCTATTGTTAAGCAAAGGTACTGAACTGCAGGCAGGAATGAAATCAGGTAACTACCAAGGCCTGGTATGACAAAAAGAATCAAGTGACCTTTTTTCATTGCTCACCACAGAGAAAATATATTTGCAGCTCTTTTTCTTCTATAAGACTAGAGATGTAAAGATTGTTTTTCAGTTCAAGTGTTCCCTGATAACACTGGAGATCTACTAACACCAACTTTTCCCTGTGTTACATTGAACTGCGTTTAAACTGCTTGTTTACTTGCAGGTGAAAGTAACGTGTAACAGTGGTTACGTTTTTCAGTTAAACTCTGGGAAATTAGCTTCTTTAATGCCACTTTTCTGGAAGAGCCAATCTTATACTAACATACCTGATGAACCTTGATGCATGAAAAGTCATTTTAGATGATGTGACTTTCCTATTGGAACATTTCACTAGGTCACATTTTCAATACTTAAAAAAAATTTTGTTTATGTGTTTTGCCTTCTCTTTCTCCCCAGTTATTGATGTTTGTTTTACGTTGGGCCCTTCTGGGGGCTCCCCAAATGGGGGAAAAACTTCTTGTAACAGTTCTGTGCCAGGAAAAAGGGGCCGCAGGGGACTTTTTTGGTCTTCAGCTTCTTCTTTATTGTTATCTAAAATTTCACACATTGTCCACTACAGGTTCAGCACGCTGGAAAAGCACCACAAAATGGCCCCGAAATGTACAGTTTCAAGGTCTTTTAAAGTGGTTTTATCCAATTAAATTTTAAAACGTACATTATTTCTACTTATCTACCCATAACTCATCCCTTGACTGTCCACATAAGCTCTGCACTGTGCTTTCTTTGACCAATCACCCTGTGCCATCAACACTGCAGTAAATGGAATAGATGAAGAAGAAGACAGGTACTACACCCAAATCCCTCCATCTTGCTTCCTATCTATACCATACTAAAAATCCCAAAACCTAAATTTCTCACCCAAGTGACATACTATACTACTCTCTATTATCTATTTCATGCTTTTGTAGACTCTAGTCTATCTGGAAGTCTTGGAAGTCCTCTCCAAGGGCGAAGATTAAAGGCAGTATTTCTCTGGGGGTCAGAACCCCTCAGAGCAGACAGAAATATTCTCTGTGCCCTAGGTTCCCACACCAGTGAACTTCATTAGAATTGCTTAGTTCTGATGAAGTGGAATTTTCAGCCAGAGCAGGCAGGTCTGTTGAAGACCATTCACATATAATGTAAGGTAAAATCTAAGATGAAAGGGCAAGCAGGTATCCCCAGTCAGTGTTACCAGCAGGAATTCAGAATGTGTGGAAGCAGATGTTCAAGGAGGTCTTCAGAAGTCCAAGGACTCTACAGTTCTATGAACTTGCAGGCCCGCCCTGTTCAACTTGGGACAAATTGCCTAGAATGGATGGATACTCAGAAAAATACTTTTACTAACTGATAGAAGCAGTGCTGTGGTCACCTACCAAAAGATCTTATCCTGTAGTGTATTAGAGATGGTTTTTTAATGCACCTGCTACCAAGACTAGGGTAAAAAAAGAAAGACATTTTGCTCTGGGCTTCTTGGGTATCTTTCTCATTTCCAGAGTATTGTCACTATGGGCTGTGTGACATACAGCCATCACCATTTAGAAAGACAAGAAATCACACCAACTAACATGAAGAATGTTGACATTTCCATGGAAGCAGTCCATAAACTTCCTCAGGCATATCTTGTGTCTCAATAGGCCATGATACTTAATAAATTAAGAAGAAATGGACCAAAGCATCCTCAGGCAGAGTGGAAACTCCAGAAGTGCACAGTAAAGGACTTAAGTCACTATGGGTTGGCTGGACATACAACATTAATCTTGAGTGTGAGACTGATGTTTTTGGCCTAAAAGACATGAATTATGATGTGTCTAAATCTTCTGATGTATCCGATATATACATGTACTTGCAGAGGTGTGACTTGTGGTATTTGATAGATTGCATTAGGTCGTAGGCCTGCCCTTCATCTAACCAGCTGCTCCAAGTCACATGAACAGAGGTGGAGGGAAGGAGTGGTGTGCATGTCTGCAGGACACACCTGGAGCAGCAGTCTGATGAGCATACCAGTATGATTGTGTGATCCTCACCAGTCTTTGCCAGCTAGGCTGAATGACACCACAGATTTGACAGTTCATTAGTGCACTGCGACTGCCAACCAATTTTCACTGTAACAAAATGATTTTCACAAAAAACACCCCACATTTCACACTGTGCTGCTAAGCCTCTTGAGAACTGCCTGGTTTGTTTGTTTGTTTGTTTGTTTGTTTGTTTGTTTGAGGTGTGAAATAATACCTGCATCAGGAAATTTGCACAACTGTATGGACTCATACCGGATAAGACTTATGTTTTCATTGCTTTCAGTGCTCCAGGCACTGTTCTTGTGCACAACAAGGATATTCCATGTGCTGAATCACTTGGTCAGCACAGGAAAGGAGATTAGCAGGGCATCTATGATAGAACTCCAGCACCTTGTTTTTCAGACTAACATGTGGCATGCTTGCTTTTTGAGGGATTAATTCCCATTTTAGCAGTGCAGAAATGTCTCATCCTCCCACCTGCAACTGTTCTTTCATCCAAGACCAGAAGCCTTTCCACTGCCACCCTTTTTCTATCCTGGGATAGTGTACACCTTTTTTACTGGTGGTATGTTGTTTGGGTTGAACATCACTTTCTCCTCTGCATATTTCCCACGCTTTCTCTGAGATTTCATTTTGTTGGGTAGGGCAAGCCAAGCATTCCTGATAGATACTTCCAAATAAATGCAGCAGGAAAAGTCAGCTTTTCCAAATGTTGAGTTTTATGCACTTTTATGGACGGTACTTCACCTGTCACTTGTACGTTAGTATACATGTTCCTCCAAGATGCCTGGAAGTTACTTTATTGGTGGACAATACAGAATTTCTGAGGGTAGTGACATGCATGACATAACAGTATGAGAGTTGATAAGCTTTTCTATTTCCATGGCATTATCTACTTAGTCATGTCTCCTAGGAGGCCTTAACCTCCAGATTTTACATCCTCAGGGCTGATATTGGGCAAGTTTTTCTGTGCTGTAGCATAACCAGAGCCCTGAATGCTACTCAGGCTGCTCCTGGGCCCTTAACCCTTACACATAGGTGCATCTGACTTCAGTGGGATTGAATCTGCTACATCTTCCCAAATCCCTGGAAGGCAGAGAGTGCATGACAAGGCTCCCCAAAGATGAGGAAAACTCTCAGTAAGGACACAGAGTGCTGTGAGATTAGGAACTGGTGGAGATTGCTACTCATTTCAGTCCATGGAGTAGCTTAGTGCTAGTAAAAGTAAATTCCAGTGCCTTAAAAGCAATATCATCAGGAAAAGTCTGATGAACTTGTGCAAAAGGATTTGTGCTTCAAAGAAGGAATGATATCATTGCACAGAGTGGGCTGCATGAGGTGATCAACATTCAAGGGAAGGTTTATTCACTAAGCCAGGCACCATGCAAAGCAGCTTCAGCTCCCTGCTCCTTCAAGTGTGTCAACAAGTCCAAATCGTGTGCAATTCCAGCAGCGGTGGACAAATCAAAAAGCCTTTGATAAGGAGGACAACAAAATTATCCCCTGTCCTTACCTTTTGGAGTCATGAGGAGTCAGTCTATTGGGTGTAATAAACACAGGGTCTGAACCAAAATCTTCTGAAGAAATTCAAAACAGTAGAGCCCTGAATTCTTTTGAAGAACAAAATACTTATGTTTGCTCTGAATAGTTATGAATAAACACTAAATTCATGCTTAGTTTAAGGATTCATGCTTCGTTTTACTGGTGCTACTAGGAAACTTCCATGCCTCATGAATATGTTATTGTCTATATCTTGTTTTAGAAATGGTTAAGAGTGAGGATTTGATTTATTAAAAAAAAAAAAGTTTAGTCTTTGCCTGAAAATATATGAGAGCTTCTACTTGCACTTAAAGTAAATAATATCTGTTTCACCATTGCTGAAAAGTCCCAAGCTTTTAGGAAGTCTGGAAATTCAGCCTTCAAGATTTAAAACACAGCAGGTCCACCCAACCTTATAATTTTTATTTTGACCTCCAGTTCCACTTTATTTTTATGAGTTTTTCTTATTTTTTAAAACAGCTTTAGGAGGGAGTGCAGTGTGAAGTGCTTTTAGTAGTGTTAACTTTTTGGCATGTTGCTGTTCATATGAACATCTGACTGGTCTGTGATCTGTTAGACCATTCAGCCTAGTTTAGCTGTAGCAGAAATGCATATCTGTGGTCCTGTGGTTCCTGCTGGTAAGTCATCAATAAATACACCAGTTACCCCTTTTTTCATGGCATTCTTGACTGTTAGAAATATTTTGTTCCATCTCCAAGAATAAAACTAGGTAATCTGGTGTAATGTCATAAAGCCACACTGATGGTTTCAAACACAAATCAGGGCTCATGAAAAGTTAAAAAGAACTGAAATAATTGTGTGGTTCCTAATGCGCAACAAATGTTCCAGAGAATGATTGTGCTAACATCACCACCTGCAACCATGCATGAATAGAAGCAAATGTTCCAAGCACAGAGAAAGCGACTATGGTGTGGATATGAGGGGAAAGTCAGATTGCGCACATCTGTCTGGAGACTGTTCCTATTTCAGCCAAGAAACTGGGTTATTCAGCATCTCATCTTCAGCACCTCAGAAGGCATTTAGCCTTCTGATAGGTGAAAGCACATTTGGTATCACAGGTTTTGTTCAGACCCCACTAAATGGTGCAGTACTAACTGGAGAATGTTGACCAGTTGTGCCTATGTATGTCTCATGCCAGACTGAAGGGCTGTAGAGTGGCTGGTTGAGAAGAAATGAGGGCAGCAGGCACTTCCTAGTGTTGGGAGTCTGTAGCAATTTATACCTTGTTAAGGTGCTGAGGTAAGTTTAAGGCAAAACACAATGTGCTCCTGATGACATCCGGGGTGCCCATAAGCCCTGAATATCTTTTCAAGAGCCTGTAAGGTTTCAAGCCTGTCATTTTCTCATGGACATAGTCTACCTTATTATATGGTAGCCAGGGAAATGTAGTAAGACTGTTTAAACTGGTTTAAGTTGTCCAAACATGTAATAATTGCTCCTAAGTGTTTGTTCCGTTCAACACAAACTTCTGTATTTTCAAAATCTCCTGTTGTTTCTGCAACAGTGATCTCCAGAGTAAAGCCTTTGTTATATGCAAATCTAGCTGCTTCAAACCTGCCAACGTTTGGAGTCCTCAAAGACATCCCACAGCACATGGAGAAGTTTTTGTTCCTCCTGATGCAATCACCACATTTACCCCCACAAGGGTCAAGAGACAAAACGGAAGAGGCAGACTCGAGTAGCACAGCAATGCGACTTTACCTGGAAAAGGCCAAAAACTGCGGGTCCGGGAGGCCGGGCTCTTGCCGGCGGAATTCAGAGAGACCGTGTGGGACCGCGGCTGCTGCAAAAGTAAACCAACACTGCCCTCGAGTGCCGGGAGGAAAAACCACAGCTCAGCCGAGAGCGCCGCTTGCGCCGCTTGCTGCTCCCTGCTCCAGACGGCAGGGCGGGGAAGGGGAAAGGGAAGGGGAAGGGGAAGAAGGAGAAGGAGAAGGGGAAGGGCTCTTCTTGGCTTCACAAGCTAATCTTGTGTTGGTCAAAACTTGGCATCACTGTAACCTCTTCCCAGAGGTCAAAGTTTTTGCAATACTATGTGTGTGTAGAAACAAAGGGTTACAGACTTTACTTCCTGCCTATATTTATTTTGCTCAGCCCAGGAAGAAGCCTTTGGGCTTCCCAGTGCCTGGTATATCAGAGTTTACACATAAGGCGGATTGTCTGTCACCTTGAGGTCAGCAGAGACCAACCTGACGAGACATTTAAAAACATTAAAATGTTTCTTTGTTTTGATGTTGGCTTGCAGTGACAGTATGGCACAACAGAGGTAAAGAGAGCTAAGTTGTACAAACAAAGAACAGTGCAGGAAATTAATTGTCAAAATGTTATTGCCAAAAAAAAAAAAAAAAAAATCATCAGAGCTCTTGTAATGGACTGTGTAGCATTTTCTTGTGTGACCCTTCACAGTCAACCCTTGTTGCTACCTGCATGTCTTAGTGAGCTAGGGCATAGACTAGGACATCCTAAGCGAGTAACAAATTACAAGAAGGAAGAAATTGTTACAGTTTATCCAAGTTTCTCTTTACTTTTTTTTTTCATTTTTGACTGAATCTTAACCACACTGTACAGCTCTCATGCATTTGTACACCTGTGCAGTGGAGATTTAGCTGGTTGTCTTCAAGCAAACAGAGAAGGACATATGACAACTCAGGCTAAGAGTAAGATGGAGCATGCAGAAAAAAATTAATGAGCTGGCCTTGACCCATAGTGCATTCAAAGCACATCTGGAAGGCAAAGATTATTCACGTGCTGTCTTCTACCAAACAGAGTCAAGGATCAGGCAGAGATGGGCCAAGCTGAGTATTTAACTGGAGACTTGGAGTCTTGTTTCAACGTTACCAGCATTAATGAACCTTTCTCCAGGGCAGCTGTTCACCTGTCTGAAAAAGAATCAGAAGTGAGGCAGAGGATTTTCTTAACTCTTTCCTCTATCCACTGAAAGTGAATACAAAAGTGTAGATACCAGGAAGTTCTTGGTTACCTTCCCTGAGATGGAACTTCCTTCTCATTGCTTTTTAGCTTGAAATAAAAAAAGGTGATCAAACAACCACTGAAGGTTGTCTGCACATGTGCCAGATGCAGCCTTGCTGCATAAGCTATGTGTTACAGTACTCTGATGCTCAGATCAGTCTGCAGAAGAAAGTGTGCAGTACTGAGAACGAAGAAGATGAGGGCAGAAGGGAGAGGCAGTCTGAACAAAACTGTAAGTGGCCACACTGCTGAGCAAAAGTCCACTGAGGAAGGGAGAAAAGAGCAAAATTCCATCTCATCATGGGGGAAGGATCCCAAAACATTTATGAAGTGGTGTAGACTTGAGACTTTATATCTTTCACTCTGCAGATACTTTCAGCAAAACTTCAGGGTGTAGGGGCTGTATTATCCTTGACTGTCTTGAGTACTGAGCTCTCAAAGGGTGGATGCCATTCATTTTGTTCCATTTCATAACAGAAGAATAGGACATCAATTTTTCAACTTGTATAATTGCTTAGCCTATATTTCTGTGGAAATGAAGCCGAACAGTTTCACCTACAGGTGCTTTCAGACAGATGTTTTCTCAATGTATAACATGTGCTTTGTTAGAGAATATTTTAAGAGGAAACATATGCTTTTTCAGAATTGTTTTCTGTTGTTATGGGAGCTATGAATGCTCACTTGACCACTATATTCACAGAGAAAAGAAAAGGGCAATTAATCTATCTTGGTGCTAATCACAAAATGGGCCTATTTTTTCTCTGTTATCATGCTGCAACACAAAGTCAACTTCAGAATAGCCAAATTCTGTTGCTATAGATTACCAGTTTTTCCATAGAATCTGCTCTGCCACGTTAATGTTCACTTGATGAGGCATAGCATCTCACAAGCAATTAAAAGTATCATTCACAGAGGAAAAACTATCATATGGGGATGAAATAGCAGGTCACACAGGCAATTGCAGCACCCGTCCATGCTTTTAAAATTCCATCTTCACGAAGAGGTTTTAGAACACAGCCATCAACATCCCATTTTTCTTTTCATTAAAGAATGGGATTTTCAGAAGAGCTCAATATGGGCCTTATTCTCCTTCTACTGATCCCAAAGGTAAAACACTCAGTGATTTCAGTGACAGAAGGGTAAAGCAATTTCCTGTGCTTTTGAAATCCCATTTGCTGATACTGTCTCAAGGGAAAAATTGCAGACTCAAGGAATAAAAGTCTTTATTCATTAGCAGTGAAACAGCACAGGGTCTAGCAATGCAAGGATCCTCAGTCTGCTTGCCCAAGGATACAGCCCAACCAGACCTAGAACATCCATGAGTCAGAACGGAGCTTCTCCTCTGTCTTGTCCCAGTTGTCTATGGCTGAATACAGTCCTTTCTGCTGAGAATTTCCCAGAGAGTGAAGATCAGATTTTTCCATGAACAGATTCAGGAACACAAATACCCCATGAATCTGTAGTGAGATTTAAAACACATCTGTAGCATATTTGCAGTTCTAAGGTGACTAACTTTTCAGGGTGACAGTGCTATTACATAGTGAAGAAAAATCTAGAAGCAAAGAGGTAGAAAGAAACCTTCATAATGGACTGTGTGAATGTCTAGAAACATAAACCACCCTGCTTCTAGTAGAAACACAAATTTCATCCGCAGCTTTGCTAATGCAAAGGCACTCGTTTCTCAGCTGGCTAGGTAATATAATGTACATGGAAGTGCTGCACTGTTCTCTGCTGGACAGGGCAAAGGCCTGTGGATAAATACAGACATGTAAAGGAAGTCCAAGGTAGGAGGAAGGAGAAACTGCGATCACTCAATAGGCCCTGAAAAACTCCACAAAGCACAATATGAATATGTGAATATGTGCATAACCTGGCCATACGACATGGAGAAGGGGCCATGGTGTCACCCACAGGGATGGGAACATGAGACAATCAGTAATATTCTTACACTCTGTAGCTGAAGGCACTGAAGTTTGGAAAGCTCTTGCAAGAGGAAGAACAGATTGCAGAAGAATTCAGACCTTTGAAACCCATAGTCAATCCAGATCAACACTGGGTCAACACCAGCAGTCAGCACTCATCACAGAAAAGTCTGTGCAGGGTAGCCATCCCATCAGAAAACTTCTGGTCTACAGCACCAAGGCTGGGCCTAAGCTGCTCTGGGTGCACCTCTGCTGACACAGAGCAGTAAAAACACAAGTTATCCAACATGTTCTTTACCCACATGGGAGTTTTATTCTGCCATAGAACACAGGGGATCTTTAAAAGAACATAGAAAACCAGCAGAAACCAGAAGTTGAACTTTATAACAAAACCTAAACTACAGGTGATCCTGTATCTCATATCCCTTTGTTTACAACTCAAAGTACATAGAAGACCTCATACCTATTTTAGCAGAAGTCCTGTCTGACATTGAAGAGTCTCAGGGCACCTCCAATTCCTGAATATCTCTGCTATTCAAAGTACTTCCTCATGAAGGCAAAAGTGGTCAAATGGTAGCAATTCTAGTGAAAGCCAGTATCATTAAGGTATCTGCATCTTCTTCCCCTCCTTTGATTTTCTTTCCACCTTGTCTAACAGCAGCATTTTCCCTGCCTTTGCAGGTAGAAAGTGCAGAAACAGCTAGACTTAGACATTCAAAGCCATCCAAGACTTTTGTGGCCACCACCACTGACAGTCTGGCTGCTGATACCACATTACTGCTGCAGTGCTGCTGTGCTGGCCTCCTCATTTTCTAAAGTCACATCCATTTCCCAGTCACATCCACCCTTTGTCAAAACAAATTAATCTTTAAATTACTTTTCTTCCCTGTGTTTCTAGTGTTTAAAATCTAGTGCAAGGATTTCTAAAAGCAGGAGCACAATGCCAAAACTTGTAACTATGAGGGGTTTCTTGTTTAGTTGATTATGAGGTTTAGAAATCTCAAAATAGGTCAGAAAATTACTTGAACTTCCAGTTAGCAGCAGCAATTGTCAAAAGAATGCCCTTGGGTCCATGGTACACAAATTCAAAGGAAAGCACAAAGGCACAACACGTGTGGCATGCAGAACAACTCACTGGGACCAGGTCACCAGTTTTCTCACCCCGTGTTTTGTTAGAAAGACATAACTAACAAATCAGTGAAACCAAGCAATCTTTCCTGCCATCCCAAATCAAACTCTTGCTTCCAAACCAAAACTTTTGAAGTTTGTTATGTGTATCTCAACAACTGTGTAAATCATCCATTCATTTATGGCTGTGAATGCTAGCCCACGTCTTTCAGAATAGTCAACTGAATTACTAAGGCTGCAAAACGTTCTCCAAGACCTGAAATATTTTTGCTTCCTGCAGTGAGAATCACAATAACAGTAACACTGGAAGAAAAAATAGTCCCAAAACTTGACCTAACACATGCTTTGGAATTGAAAAAATAGTAGAAAATATTAAAATTATTATATATTCAATGCATTGCTTCCTTCAGGAAGGTGATACACATGAGTTCAGGATTTGCACAGCTAGTGTAACTGGAAAAAATGCACCAGGGAAAAGAGCTTTGGAGGTTCATTGGGAAGTGAGTTAGAGAAGGCTTCAATATGTTGATGCTACTTGTACACATAAATGATTCAGGTTTGCTGTTTAGACATTGCTTTGTAAATTAATTACTTTATTAAGGCACACCAAGTGTAGACATGTACATATTTTTCATTTGACAATTAAAAATGAATCCACAAAGTGAGTTTATTCCTACTGAGTAACAGGGAAATTAGTTTTTTCCTCAACTGCCATCAAAATGTTTTTGAGCAGGGTGGTTTGGTTTAGCTTGGTTGTGTTTTCTCAGACACTAAAAACTGTGTGTCACCTGGAAATGCAGGTGCAGAACTATTTTCTTTCCTTGGTCTACCATGCCTTACTTAATGGTCTGGAATGAATGTAACAGCTTTCAGCAAACATGTCGAAACTGAGGCTTTCCTCAACACCCTCTAACTGTTTCTCGGGTAATAAAAGACCTTGACACAGCGGAAGCCCAGGATCAGTTAATGGCTGAAAATGAGCTGTCAGATCCTGAAGCATGCAACAAGAAAAATAAAGGGATGCCTGTCAGAACTCAAATGTCACCTTCACAAGCACTTTCCTGAAATAAGCAACAGGAATGGCTACCTAGGAAAACCGTTAGTGGAGATGACAATTCTGACTCCAAACTGACAACTGAACAATTGTTTCAGTGATCCAGTCATGGGGGATTCAATCTTGAATTCATAATCCATGCATGCTTCTCTGAATGTTAACTTTCAGCCACATGTCTAATGGAGAGTCCTGTTCTGGATCCTGAAGACAACCAGTGATTGAAACTATCTGTAAGACAACTCAGGGAATTTCAGAAAAGCAATCTCAGCCATTTTTCTGGAAGTGACAAACCAAATCCCAAAATACCAGACATTTTAAATTCAGAATAATTACTGGGAATTTATATCATCAAGAGATTGAAGGTAGCTACAAATTGGTTGAAATATGTGAAATTTCAAAAAATGCTAACTTTCACTAGAAAGTGAGAGCTTTGTGAAACAAAAGACGAAAAAAAGAAAAGTGACTTAGAGGATTCTGACATTTCACTCCAAATGAAATAAATGTATGCTAATGCATACTAAGGAGTAAACTGACAATCAAGTCCTCCAACAAAATAAAATGTTTGGCTGATAAGCCTGAAACAAGTGAAAAGAGGTATCTTTGCAAGAAGGGAGACAACTAGAAAATGATGCCAAAACTATGGAGAGCAGAAGCTAAGAGGAGGTTTTACTGTTGAGAAAGTTGACAAGGGAGTTTGTGTTTACATCTCTTCTATTTGTTCCATTGCCTTTGAAATGTTTCTATCATACATTACAAAATTTTCTTCCCATTCTTTGTGGCCATATTGCATGGAGCAAGGGAGAAGGAAAGGCTTGTCCCCCACTTTTTTTCTCTTTTTGCAGTGCACTAAGAAGTCCACATTGGTAACATGGGAAAGCTGAGACAAAACTTTGAAGGCAAGTGGTTGTTGTAGTTTAGGAATGGTATTCTCCAGTTTAGTATTACCACTGAAGAACATGTTGAGATAGGAACGATTTACTGAAAATAGCAATGACATAGGAAAACAAACAGTAACAGCAACAATATCAATAACAAAAGGTATAAGGAAATATACAAAAAAACCCTGATAATAGACAAAGACAGACAGCTCCCTTCACCATGTTTTCTCCTCCAGACAGAATCAATTCTCCCCAGAAGAGAGTCCTTTTGTCCCAGTGTCCTGGTTCAGGGCAAATTTGGCAGAGAACCCCAAAAGGGGTTCCTCTAGAAGGCAGATTCAATTGGCCCCTCCCCCCAGCTGGTTCGGGAAAAAAATACTTCTTTGGAGAAAAGTGGAAAAAAATGTTTATTAAACAAGAAAACCTAAACAATATTAAACAATGAAACTTCTTGCCACTCCAAAAGAGGGACAAACTCAGAAAAAGTCCCCCCCACCAAGGCTGCAGCTCAGCTCACTCAGTCTCTTCTCAGTCCCTCCGGCGCTGGAAATACTGCGGCCCCTGCCCGGCCCGCTGGGCCACAGGTGCGAGCTGCCGGTGCTCTTCTTGGTGTTCAGTCCAGAGCAGGTTTGAGTAGGTCCAAAGAAAAGGAAAAGCCACAGTCCAGGGAGTTTCTTTACCTCAGCTAGCTAAAACTAACCAAAAAGGAAAGGAGAGCTCTGTCTCGCTGTCTGTCCGTCCGCAGACAACACAGTCCAGAAGCCGGAATGTGTAGGGGTGAGTGCAGTTCCTGGAAACAAAATCCATGCTTTTTCTTCCCCCCTTCACTCCTGGAACAAGTCTTAAAGGTGCAAAAATTATTATTCAGCATAAACAGAACAGATGACTGGGGATAAAAGTATCATACAGTCAACCTAGGACACCCAGCAATGATGTGAGGTGGTACAGAATAATCTCAGTGCTCCAGCCATGCCTCCTCCCAGCTACTGCAAAAAATTAGCCCTATCCTGGCCAGAACCAGGGACACTGTTGTGGTTTGCAGGTCCTTTGACAGTAGTTTTCTCCACTAGCCCTGTATCCTTTCCTCACCATCATCTTTGCCTCCACCCCTATTTGTGCTGCTTGGAAAGTAGTGACACTCTCTCAACTTTAGATCTTTCTCAATGTCTCAGAGTCATTTTTCCTAAATATTTTCTCTTCAGTCAGGTTTTGTATTCCTCTTTTCTTGTTATTTTCTGAGTTTCGTCAGTTTGTGCTTCTGAGCCTTCAGCTCAGCCTATGAGAAAAAGACAGTCAATGGAGCAAGTAATTCAGCTGGTGGAAATCAGTCTGCCTTCTGATTTGTACCTCCTGCAGACCTTATCCATTATCCCATATTGCTAATATAAATTTTCCTGTATTAAATAAAGAAAGTTTATACATTTCAGAACTGACAAAGAATTACACGGGGATTAGCTGCATAGTTAAATCACTACAATGATTCAAAAGTGCTTTTAAAACCCTACAGGAAGATTAATGGAACTCTTTCAAGCTATATCAAAATAAACTATTCATCTCCCCATAGTTCATTTCATCCAGAGGTAAGACATGGAAAAACACTTAGTGGGTGGAAATCCCTGAAACTCCAGTATGCCAATAACCTGTGTATGATAGAGTGAAAACACACGCTTTTATAAGCACACATATTTATCAAGACGTATTTGCAGAGCACAATTGAGGAAACCATCTACAGCAAGGGCCAAAGAGGTCAAAAGAAATGGGTGGGGGAGGGACAGCTTCACCTCTCACTTGTGTTACTTAGTGGAGGAAAAAAAATGTAAGTCAGCACCATCTTTAGGCAGCAGGACACTTTGTCAGAGCAGAAAGCAGAGACTGACACTCAGCAGGCCACAGAGAAATGTACAAACTATGACAGACTGCCCTATTTTTACAGTATGGCGCTGTTCTTCTAAATAATGATAATCGTACAGCAACACAGATGATTAGCTCAACATGCAGATAGCTGTCTGGCTTATATCAAACCTATGTTTCTACCCACTGTCCACTCACCTGGGAAGCACCCTCACTTTATCAGACTCTATCTGCAATTGACATAAACTGAAGTCCGTGTTTTTGTTCAGCCAGTTCTCACCATTGTGTATTCATTGTCCAGGCTTTGCTGTGAGAAAAAACAGCCCAGCTCACTGAAGTGCAGGGAAGAGGATTATGATGGGAGAGCAGGAGCTTTTCAAAACATTCAAGGGAGGAAGAGTGAAAAACAGAAAAGCATATTTTGAAAAATGTCCTTTGCAAAATATCCCTTAACCTTTGGCCAAGAGTAACAGATAGTAACACTTGCAGCAAAGCCAGACCTGCAATGCAGAGCATAATAAGGAGAAAAAATAAATATTGATCCTGTCTTGTGTTAAAGAAAGAAACAAAGACACAGAGGAAAGAAATCAAGTGAAGAGGGAACATTTTTTACATGGCTAAAATCTTCTTTTACCTGCAATGTGATGCTCAAAATCAGTTTCTCAGTCAGAAAAGGGATGCAGGTCAGATTTTCTGTCAGTTTTAAATAGTTCAGAGTCAGGGCCACAGGAGCTCTGCTGGACTGGATTAGACCAGGCACTCCTTTTTTCAACTCCTGACAAATTTGCTATCTTATTGTGAGAGTATGGAGATCTTGAACAAATCATGCCACCAACTTGTAAGCAACACTCGCATTCTGACCTCCAAAACAGTGTGCGGTGCATGGTGGGGTTACTCTCTCACTGTCTGCTGACAGTGGATGGACCACCTCAGCAGGTGCAGTCCTGCCCACTTCTGTGCACAAAGACAGTCTGCTAGACAGCTTCAGTAGGAGCACAATTAGGGACATGGCAGGAAAAAAATCTAGTGAATTCTGTGTACTTCCCAGAGACAGAAATATTTTTGAAAACTCCCCTTGCCCCCAGAGGAAGACTGATGAGCAGAGTGCTGAACCCATAGCAAAGTAACAAAGCTTTTCAGCTCTCAGCTTTTTACCTCGAAGAGTAAAGGAAGAGCAAACACTCTCTTGTTGAGAGAGTATTCTGCATGTCACAAGCCCCCTGGTCTCTGTCTTAGCTCCAAACTGAAATGTGTTTCCCTGGGCAATGGGAAGAGAGAGAGCCCTGGGCTGTGTGCCCAGCTGGTGTAAAGTGACACAGCTTCTCCAGCAGAGCTGTCCTGTCCAGTCCACAGCCCGCACCACCATTAGGGTCCTGGCACTGGGTTCAAGCAAGGTTTAACCCATGCCTTTTCCAGAACTGCTCAGCTACACTGCAGGGGATTGGCACTGATTTATAGTAGCTGAGGGCATGTCCTACTCCTTAAGGAAAGTCCTTGAAGTGCAAAGACCCATGTCAGACAGTTTACTCCCTCTGCCAATCTGTAACTCATATGGTACATATTTGTATATGGGTAAACAGACAGATAGAAAAATTTTAAAAATAATACATCTGTTAAAATGGGATTTCACCCACATTCAAGCTTATGAGAGCTGACCAGGAGCTGAACTTAAACTGATGTGGTCTCAAATTCCACATGAAGACCATGGGACAATACCAAAGTTGTGTTATCAATCTGACTAACATTATTGAAGTTTGGACTCAGCATGGATTTCTAGGGTTCTTCAGTGAATGTCACTATTGATTAAGCAGAAGTGAGACATTCAAGCAGTAAATCCTGACACTGTGTAAGAGTGTAAAATATCGTGTAACATTATTATACTGTCTTCTTAGCAAAAGGAAGCAGCTCTTTCTCAGGAATCATACCTCATGGTTTTCAGCAATTTCCAATAAATAGACAATGTCCACAAAACCTCATGGGAGTGGGTCTTAAATGTAGCAAAGTGAAAGAGCTAAATTAGGGTAGCTTTGTTACCTTTCTACTTTAAGTCACTTGAGATAAATGCTTCTGAACCTTGCATATTTAATGCTTCCTCCTTCTTCATACCCACGGGCCAGGGTTTTCCAAACTGTAAGCATTTTAGGCAGCTTGCAGGGGCAAACCAGATTGGGAAGAAGGAGACACATAACTTTATCATGCTCTTGTTTCAGGCATAGAGTCACAGAAAGTCAAAGATCTCCAGAGAATGGGATCAGAAAACAAACAGCTACACAGTAATCGCGTAACTATCTGCTACATAACAGGAGAGGCAGTCCAGTGAGATCCTGTGATGCACAAAGTCTGAGTTCCAGTTACTCCAGAGCATCCTGCTGCTGCTGCTGAACATTGTGCTGGCACGATATCTCAGCTATGCTCTCAGAAATGCACACTGAGAGCCATACCTGATCAATGAGATGCAGACTTCAGTTTCACAGCAGGGCTCAATGACAGCTTGCAAATGCCAGCCTCTCATGTGGATCCAGACTCCATCCCTCATCTGTGCTGCTGCTTGCATCCTCTCCAGCAGCGGCTGCTTGTGCTTGGTGTCTGTAGGGGGTGAAGGGACATAAGCTATAGGAAAGAGAGCTGTGCTTAGCATGCACAAGGCATACAATTGCATTAAAATCCTAGTCAGGAGACTTGGCCTGTCAGACAACCTTCTGTCATCTGTCTCCAGACATGACGAATTGCATTTCTCCTCCCTCCCCTAGCCTCACAGGGTGGGGGCTAGGAAGAAAAGGGACAGTGCTTCTCCCTTCCCTGGTTAATGGTTGGTGATTTACATCCTCACTCCTTGGTCATGGCAATTTCAGTTCCCCTCTTGCAAGGTCACCTCTGTATGAGATGGAAATAATTTTCTACCTGTGATTTCTCTAGGCCAGACTTTCCAAGGCTTTTTACAAAGTTTGGCTCCACCCTATAGTTCCCTTTTCTGGAACTCATAGATTTTACAGTCCAAACAGCTTCAGCCATCTACTGGCAGACACTGTTTTATCCCTTGTGACACTTCTGACTTCTCAGCTGGCAGAAGGATTTTAGTTGTGGTACTAATGTGTCTTTTGTGACAGTATTTCTTAGCTCTTTCACTGCTAACCAACCAACGTGGCTGACCGATAGATATACCATCAACAGACTAACTGGTGGTCACATTCTTAGTGCTGTGAAAACTCCCTTGTCTGAGGCTGTCATGGGGAACAGGCCTTTCCACACAGAGAATTTACTTCCCAGAACTTGCCAGAGCTACCTGTTCCACATGGCAGTCTTCTTCATTGCAGGTAAATTACTTAATTTGAGTATTTTCCTGAGTAGAAAGAAAGCTTTTTACAAAGTCTATTTTGTTTTCTGGCCACAGTAATAATGGCCAGTTGTTGCACCCTGTCTTTGGAGCCATCCCACAAGTCAAATGCCTCAGGAGTTTACTAAGGTCCTTTTGATGTTCTTTCTACTCTTAAAAAGGAAAAAAAGTTTAAAAAAAAATTTAAAATTCAGTGTCAATTCCCATAAGGGTTATTTTACTTTTACTATATTATTTTTGCAGTAACACTGCTAACCCAACAGTTAACAGTCTGCCCCAACATTCCTCAAAGAGGTGCAGAACTTGGTCTTTGGCAACCTAAAAGTCTATTGTGACTAAGGAGTACAATGTCTTCTGAATTTTTTTGGCTAGAAGAAAAGACAGATGTCCAGTGGTGTTCTTGACCTAATGTTCCTCATACTAGATATCCAAAGTCAAGAGCTTGCAGACTTGGACAAGTTTGTTTGGATCAACATTAAAGCACCACTAGACACAAAGAAATGTATCATAGCTCAAAATCATGATACAGTGAATGGTAACTCCAATTACATTAGCTCATGTGAGACATGGAGAGAGAGAAGGATCTCCAGGTCATCTTGCACAACTTCTGATTAACAGTCAGCTCCCGAGGATGTGCTTTTTCTCTTTTTTTTTTTTTTCGGGGGGGGGGTTTAGATGATTAGGCATAGATATCCTCCGCTATTGCTCTAGACCAGTGAGTACCAAACACCATAGAGCAAAGCAGTTTCCTAATTAATATTAAGACACATATTGCCTGTTCAGAAATGCATGCCAAACACTATGAGAAATAAGTCTTCAAATAGAATATAGTTTTCTGTTGATGGAAGATTTGTATCACACCCTGAACCCTAAATGTCCTGCAGATCCTCCAAAAGAGTCTCCCAAGGATATTTGGTACAGTATAGAGGTAGTGAAGTATACATCTGAGATGATAAAAAATTATGAAAATGTGAAGAAAGAATACTTTGAAATACATAGCATCATTTGTCACCTATTTATAGATTATGAATTTATCTGTCAAAAGCACTTTTAATGCTTTCTTTTGAAGACATTGTGTACAGAGCATTCATTCTTCTACATGTAGACAGTCATATCATAAAAACTCATTTCTGTATGATAAATTTCTATATAGCAGTGATGTATAGCACATTTCAAAATATTTGAATGAGTACAGCATAAAGATGTCATTACTGGTGCTGAGCATGCAAATAGAGGTAAATTGTGTATAATTTTATCATCTGCAGTTGTTGCAGCTAACAACCGTGGTGAGTGGTGAGAGCAGAGGGATACTAAATGCCATGCTTTAATACTTAAACCCATTTCACTACAAGTGGTTATGAAGAACCTTATGCTAGGCAGACTATCCAAGAATGTCAGAGTGCAAAGTCCTACACTTTTCTTCGCATCTTACAGCAGTGACAGCTGCTGCCATGAAAATCCAAGGCAAGCTGGACTGTCTGTCGACAGCAAGCTTGGAATTTTTTGCTTTCCAGATCCCTGACAGTAAGCTGCAGCAGTCTTGTATGACTGTTCCTCAGTGCTCAGCAAAAAGTGCTGAGAAAGCAGACATCTGCCACACCTGTAACTGCAATTTCTGGAGCCACTGTGTGTGCAAATGGCAGAAGAACACAATTTCCCCCACCCTGTAAGTGCACCATGTTACTTTCAGTCTCCCCACAGAATGAATTATCATATCCAAAGGTAAGCTGTAGGTATGATGGGCATGTCTTGTTGTCCACAGGCATGACAGGAAAAGGCATCAAGAGTCCCTTTGGGTTTCTCCTTCTGTCTGATTGGGGAACATGTGTGGGCGACTTTCCTAAGTGGCCCTCTGGAGAGACCAACCTCTTCCGTTCTGTCATTCAAACCATTCACTAGATTTCCTTCTGAAAACAATGCAGGAAATTTAAGGAATTTTATGGGATACTGTGTGGGATGTTAATTCCTGCCCCTCACTATTTTACCTTGTTTGAAATGATATGGTAAACTCAACTTGAAGATGTCAGTGTGGAAATTTTGCTTCTGTAAATAACAGGCTTCCATTTTTTTTTCTGAGCTGCGCACATAAAAACATACCCACTCATAATGGACTATTTCTAGTATAAGCAAGTTCGTTTAATATATTTACAGGGAGTTCATAGGCGTGTTGCACCTCAAAGTGTTGCACAAAGTGAATTGTTTTAGCATGCATCACTCAGAAATACTACCAAATATTCATTTAGAAAAACCCATGAATATGTGAAATAATTAGAATGAACCCTCTAAAGCTGACGTATGTATAGGGAAGAGATGGCAAATAATTCTTGCATAGTCTCCTGCCATCATACATTACATAATCTAAATGATTTTTGGTCTCCCCCTTGGGATAAACCAATTATTATGATGTGATAAAGTGCTGGTCTATCCATTACTTACATAGGAATTTCAAAAACTGAAGAGACCTAGAAAGAATAGTTTGCAGTAAGTACAATGTGATGTCCAGAGCTGACCCACTTCAAGGAAGGAGAGATACTCCTGCTGTTCCCTGAAATCAGGCTGCTAACAACAGCAAAGCAAGACAGAAAGAGTGTATGTCCACACAAAACTAATGTGCTGATCTCAGAAAAATGCATCTTTGTTTTACTGTGGGATTTGTAAGTACAAAGAAATGGAAGAAAGTAAACTGCCTCACTCATTTTAATCACCTGCCTCTATAAAAGAAGAGCTGTGAGCAAATTTGGGATCTCAGTCCTTGCCCTCTGACTGGCATGGGGGATTTTCCATTGGGACATCACTTAAACACTGGGTCACAATGCAGGAACATCCTTGAAGTAACAGCCATTTATGGCAACAACGACCAGGCAGAGACATTGTGATGCATGTAATTTCAGACAGGCACCATCCTTAAATTCTGTCACCTGGTATTAGGGGGGCTCCTGGACACCTCCCTACTTACACTGGGATGCCAACAGCAGCACAAGAACTGATGACACACGTCCACAGAGGGGCCTGAAGCCCTTCCAGGAAGCCCCAGTGGTGCCCACATTGCAGAAATAGAAAAGGAAGAATGTCTGCTCACCAATGGTGTACAATGGTAGGAAAGTTGGGTCCAGCAAAATATTTTGTATTTTGCTCTCTGTGTGGTGGGTTGACATCCAGTTCCCACTGTTTCACTCATCTGCTATCTCTGATCCCTAAAAAGATCGCCTACCCCTTGAGCAAAGGTTTTATTATACCTTGGAAAGCGCTGCCCTTCAGGGAGCTGGACCAGCCTCCTGGAGTCCTTTGACAATGAGACCTTGGACAATGGGCTGTTGGTTTCAAGGCAATAACATTGTGTTATTCACACCATTATGTTATTCACACGCAGTGTCAGTTTGGGCATGGATAGTGTTGACACTCACTGTTTTTGCTGCATCCCTTAACAAGGACCATTTTACACAACCTAAAGCTAGAGTTTTGCTGCATTTACCCCTCCCTAAGCAACTGCCCCCTCAAACAGAAACTTGCTTCCCTACTGTCGTGGTTTGACATGGAAGTGAATTGTTTTAGGAAGTTGGATCAAACCAATCAGTGGTCAAGTTTGGATATTGACACCTAAAGTGACCACTGAATGTGTGGATACGCCTCTGAGAACACAGGGTTAAAAGCAAGAATTCCCAAGAGCTCGTTCTCTTTGGTTCCGGTCAGGGTGCAGTGCAGATCTCCCCTGCCCAGCCATGGGGCTGGGTGAGGGAGCGGAAGCCATGCGGCCTGGTCGAGGTGAGCCGAGGGGTAGAAGGACTGGAACCGAGCCAGCTCCTGTGGACGGAAGGGTGGAGAGAAGCGGAGATGTCTTTGTCGTTCCCCCCCAGAGGGATGAGACAGAGAGTCTGGACAGCACCTGTAACTTTGCCGGCGCGGAGCAGAAGGAGGGCGGGGGAAGGTGCCCAGCCTTGGCCTTGGGAATCGGCTGCTGGGCAGAGATATCAGCCGTCCAGGGAGTCTGAACTTTTAACCCTTTCCTGAGAAGTGAAGGCTTTGTAAAATATTACTCCTCCTTGATTTGAAGTAGAAGAGAGACAGTCTGGGATCCGAGATGATGAAAGAAAAAATTCTTGAGTTGGAAGGAGATGATGGAGTGGCTTGTGGCTGGACTTTTCTTGTTAGCCATAGACTGAACCAAATTCTCCTAACAGAAGATGCACTTAGGGGGGTGCGTTGGTGAGCCAAGAGACTTGATTCAGTGATTACCAACAGAGAAGTGGAGAGAACAGAAGGAGAGTTGAAGAAGGTGGGGAGAAGCCCTCTGTCTTAGAGGAAGAAGAAGAGGAGCAGAAGACCTCTGTTCTTGAACCCTCAGCCCCAGGGGAAAATGGGGGGGACTGTAGTCCCAAGATGAGAAACTGAACTGTTGTCTCTTTTGGTCCATGGCAAAGCATCCTTAAAGGAGCCCTATGAGCAGTCTGTCCATGCACGGTGGTGAGAGCACTGTGACATGGAAAGGAGAGTGTCCCCATGGCAGATTTTCTCCAGGTGGTTGCCATGTGTGACATGGAAACACAAGGGTGGCAAGTGTGTTTCCTGGGGGGTCTGTGGCACAGGAGAGACTCCTGTCTCCCTTGAAGGACTGAGTATTTGAACATCTGAAGGGTGGCAACTTGATCAGGATCCTGGGTGGTGTCTCACTGTTGGGTTTGTTTGGAAATTAGGTGGGAGGATGAGGGGTGTTTTGGAAGGTCTCATCTAGGATTTAGTGTTTGTAGTTTTATAGTAGTAGTAGAAGATTAATAAAGTTCTTTTCTTTGTTATTAAGCTTGGGCCTGCTCTGCTCTGTTCCTGATCACATCTCACAGCAATTATTTGGAAAGGTGCATTTTCATGGGGGCGCTGGCATTGCGCCAATGTCAAACCATGACATCTACTAATTAGTCCTTCCAAAAAGTAGAGTGCTACCTCCCTTTCGGAAGGATACAAGGGACAAGGGCGTGTTTGTGTCTTTCCTTTCTTAGAAGGAGAGAAAGATGGTTTGTGCTGTGTCCTGAAACCATACGTGTCTGGACAGAGCACTATCTATAAAGAAGGGTGAACAAAAGCTGTCCCCTCTTCTTCTAAATGTCTTAATCTGTGAGAGATCCCACCCAATAATGCATACATGGGAAATGTATGTGAAGTATACTATGTTTATTTAGCAGAAGCCTATATTGCAGGCCCTGGGCAGTGAATGCAGGCCCTGCCACAAGCTGTGAAGGGTTTGTGGCCTCTGGTTCCATCTTTCCATTTTAAATTTCTCAGTTAGGATGAGACCTTACTAAAGGTATTTTGCTCCAATTTTGTCTTAATCAAAGCTGTTTAGTTTTTTTAGTTCAGATAAAGAACTAGCTGCTCAAAAGTTCTTCCAGGAACAAAGTGTGAGAACAACTGCTTTCTGCAAGTGGTATCTTATTAACAGCAGGAGCACTACTTAGGCTGCCATCCTCACACCTCAAAGCATTTTACAAAATCAAGAATTTGAATGGAGTAGCAACTGTGCTTTGCTTTTACTGGAAAGGTTTTGACTAGAACTGGCAATTCAGTGCACTTAGCTGAACTGGTTGGAATAATGTAACTTAAGTCATGGGTGTACTGAGGCTGTAAACACACACAAAACAAGGCAAAGCATGGAGCTCCTTCCTGAACTACCTGCCACTGAAGATCATCCAGTCAGCAGGGAGAATTTGTGGTTAGTGGATGATGTTCATCACATCTGTCAACAGCTTGCAGTATAAATATATAATGGGCACAACAGGCACCAAAGATTTGGAGAGGCATTTGAAATAACTGAAATAATTTAACAAAACTGTATCTTTCCAGGAGCTAAAGACATAACTCCTATGTGTCACTCAACCAGAATGCCAAGTCCTATAATTCCTTGCACTGCTCACCAACTTTTCTTATGCCTATCTGAATGCAGATGTAGTATAAATTGCAATATATCTTTCAGTTTAAAGGAGTATCTTGTAGAATTATGTAAGATGTAAGCTTTTTTTTTTACTTTCAATTACCAACATCTAGTCAGAAACATATGTTATTTGCTTAATGTGTATAGGTTTTGCTGCACGCATGCTGACAGGAGAGCTCCTGTTTATGTAGGAGTTGTTCCATGGCAAATACCTGCCAGTCAGGTACAATCTGCTCTAGCAAGTTCCAGGTCTTTTCTTTTTTATAATTTTCCTAATGAATAAGCCAAGTTGCCACAATTATTTAGATTGTCTTCAGCATTTACTTTGACTGCAAATCAGAGTCTTTCTTCTCAAGAAAAGCCATTTCTGACTCAGGCTTGCCATTCCCTTGCTCTCTGCATGTCTGACCTACCTACTCTTAAAATGCACAATCACCTCTTTGAAGCAAACCACTTATATTGTCATGAAAACCTATTATTGCTGTGAAAATAGAGATGTACCTGTTGTGACTGTTGAGTAAAATGGCAACATTTCATTTTCATAATTTATTAGCATCTCGTATTTAGCTCACATTAGAGGTTTCTCTTTCAGTGCAAATAATTGTACTGTTGATCAGATTCAGAATTTCTGTTTGAAAATTAAAAATATGTTATCTTTAATATGTGTGAGTGCTAACAAAGTGAACACACATAGCTGCACAGGAGCCTTGCTCATCCTGACCCTGGGGTATTCTTACAGCCTTAAGGAGTTCTTGGTCTCCTTATTCACTAGATCTCTTGAAAACTGTGTTTTGTCTGCACTTCAGAAATACAGTCTGAATTTCAACACTTACCAGAGCTGCTGAGAGCTTGCTATGATTGAATGTTAGGAAAGCAAAGGAGGGAAGTTCTTCACCTCCTCCTTATGCCTGCCTTGCACTCAAGCACAAAGTAGATTTTCCTTGAATTAAATCACTGATGGTTCTTCTGAGGACCTTTGCTGTTTTCTTTCTTGGATATAAAATACAAGCAATCTGGCTGAAAAGCTGGTGTAACTTCAACATGATCATAAAATCATAAAATCATGGAATCATTTAGGCTGGAGAAGACCTTTCACATCAAGTTCAACTATTAACCCAACACTGCCAAGTTCACTATAACATATCCCTCAGTGTCATAATCCTATGTTAAACTCTTAGGAAGAAAATCACAGAGATGTTGGCAGGGACACATTTAATTTTTAAAACATCCTTACTCATGTTGTTTTTCTTGTTTCCCAGCTACTCACTCTCGCTGCAGTTCCCAGTTACTGCTGTGTCTTTGGAGACAAGCTGGTTGGATTTTCCTTTCAGTATACTGATCTCTAGTTTAAGTGCACAGAATTTAAATGCCAGTGAAAATATTTTAAAATAATACTATTTCCCCTGTGTCTTATATTTTAATTCATGCTTAAGATTAAATGTTTTAGTAGTTGTTATAATCTGAATTGAAAAAAAAAATACCCAAAACTATAGTATTTGCTAATTTTTAAGTGCTTGTCCAATGTTATTGCACAGTTCAAATACAGCACACCTGTGTTTATGAACTGTCACATCCGCACAAGGGATAAACACAGTCATTGTCTATTTATAGTAGAAACTGGGTATCTTTCCTTGCACAGCAAAGCAGAATTTGAAATGCGTGTACGTGTCACTGTACAGATAGAAAAGTAAAAAAATAAATTGGAAGAAATGTATTGCTATTGACAAATAATCAAAAAATATTTTCTCCTGAGAAATAATTAGGTTAAAACCGTAGAAATTTGGATGAATCTAATGTAAAAATGCAAAATTACTTCCCCCTTATATACGTCAAAACTTGCTTAGGACTGGCATTGTATGTGTACAAAAATGTATATGCAGTGGTGCCAGGCAGGTCTTTCCATTTTAGACATTTGTGGCACCTTTATCAGCCATTTGAAAACTACAATTGTATCACTAGATGTTGGAATGTTCTTTGATTCTGAAACTTTGTTGTGGGTATCACAGTCTCCATTTTCTGTGATTTTGTAGTTTGGTTAAAGACTTCATAGAGCTGTAAAAACCTCTAAAAGTGTTAGAGTGCTTCTTTGCAAATGTAAAAAGACATAGCTACAGAAGACTTGATTCTTAGTTCATTTCCACAGCAATTAAGTAGGAATAATTGCACCAGAGTTCCACCAGATTTGCACAGCTGTGAATGTGAGAAGGACCAGGTCTTGCTTTTTAATTACTATTGCACTTATCTATTTGATTTGAGGCTTTGAAATGGAAGTCACAATGAAGATCAAAGGAAAAGGCATGTGCTTATCATAAAGCACCGCCTTCATGTTACGGTGTCCCACATTTAGAGTGACATCTCCAGGACCTTCCTGATGCATCATCCTCACCAGGAAGCCTTTCAGAAGAAATTTTTGGGCAAATGAAAAATAGTATCTAAACACATTCCTGAAAGAGACAACACAAGGAGAAAAGAGACAACACAAGGAGAAAAGAGACAACACAAAAAGAAAACTCTGCTTGCTTCACTACCTGTCCACAAACATATCCCCTAAACAGGAATCTCTGTTCTATACCCAGATGCAGGTGTAGCATGCTTGTGGTGGGGATGCATGACCCAGCACTACCTGACTCTTTGGGATATAATGGATGGCCTCACTCACCTGGGCCAAAGTCCTACCTGCACAGGGAGTTTGGATGAGCTGTCAGTTGCAGCAAAGTGTCTGCAGGAAAGCAGATACAGAAAAGGAGATATACCTGGATGAGAGCAAAATCTAGTACTTATCTTTTGCTTTCATTAAAGTAGTATTAAAGCCTAGATGTTGTCAGTGTGAAGATTAGCCTTTGTCATTCTATGTGTTTGTTCTTCTGTCATGAGGAGGAGAGGCTGGTGCAGCAGCAGTGCAGCCTGGTTTTGGGAATTGAATTTTAATGTTGGCCCAGATAACCTGCTCCCACACAGTCTCTTCAAGGATGGAGCTTTCAATGAAAGGCTTTTACTTGCCCCACATCAAAACCAAAAATCCCAAATCCCTTGTGTTTTTGTATCACTTATCTCCCTGGTACCTCTTTTGTAGACTCAATTATTTATCTTTCATTATGCCAACACAGGCTGGGGATGAACAGATGGAGAGCAGCCCTGTGAGAAGGCCTTGGGGGTGCTGGTGGGTGAGAGGCTGGACATGATCCAGCCATGGGTGCTCCCAGCCCAGAAAGCCAAACGTGTCTTGGGCTGCATCCAAAGCAGTGTGAGCAGCAGGGGAGGGAGGGGATTCTGCCCCTCTGCTCTGCTCTGGTGAGAGCCCACCTGGAATCCTGCATCCAGCTCTGGGGTCCCAGCACAGGAAGGTCATGGACCTGTTGGAGTGAGTCCAGAGGAGGGACACCAAAATGATCAGAGGAATGGAGCATCTCATATAAAGAACAGCTGAGAGAATTGGATTTGTTCAGCCTAGAGAAGAAAAGGTTTTGGGGTGAGATACCTGTGGCCTTTCAGTACCTGAAGGGAGCCTACAGCAAAGCTAGAGGGGGTATTTTTACAAGGGTATTTCTACATGATATATTAGGTAAAATTTCTTTGCTGTGAGGATGGTAAGGCACTAACAACTGGTTACTCAGAGAAGCTGTGGACGCTCCATCCCTGAAAGTGTTCAAGGCCATGTTGGATGGGGCCTCTGAGAATCCTGGTGTAATGGAAGGTGTCCCTGCCCATGGCAGGGAGGTTGGAATGAAATGACCTTTAAGGGCCCTTCCAACCTAAACCATTCTAAGATTCTATGTACAGAGGCCAAGCCTTGAAATTATAATCCAGCTAAAACTGGAATCGAAAGGACAATTCTGACTCTTCTGTATTACACACAACAATCTATCGCATATTACTAGCCAAGGAGCTTGTTAAAATTTCATGTACATTTGCCTGCTGTGTATTTTTTTTCTGGGTGTAACTCTTAAACACCTGTCTATAGTCCTGCCTAAGACCCAGATGTTATCTCTTTGTGCATACACTCGTCCTCCTTTGTGTCAAGAGTGCTGCTATTAGGAATATATAAAAGCGTACTGAGAGGATGACAATTGTCGTGGTTTGACGTGGAAGAGATTTTTTCAGGAAGTTGGATCAAACCAATCAGTGGTCAAGTTTGGATATTGACACCTAAAGTGACCACTGAAGATAGGGATACGCCTCTGAGAACACAGGGGGTTAAAAGCAGGAACTCCCAAGAGCTCGCTCTCTTTGGTTCCGGTCAGGGTGCTGTGCAGATCTCCCCTGCCCAGCCATGGGGCTGGGTGGGGGAGGGGGAGCCATGCAGCCTGGTTGAGGTGAGCCGAGGGGTAGAAGGACTGGAACCGAGCCAGCTCCTGTGGACGGAAGGGTGGAGAGAAGCGGAGATGTCTTTGTCATTCCCCCACCCAGAGGGATGAGACAGAGAGTCTGGACGGCACCTGTAACTTTGCCGGCGCGGAGGAGAAGGAGGTGGCGGGAAGGTGCCCAGCCTTGGCCTTGGGAATCGGCTGCTGGGCAGAGATTTCAGCCATCCAGGGAGTCTGAACTTTTAACCCTTTCCTGAGAAGTGAAGGCTTTGTAAAATATTACTCCTCCTTGATTTGAAGTAGAAGAGAGACAGTCTGGGATCCGAGATGATGGAAGAGGAAATTCTTGAGTTGGAAGGAGATGATGGAGTGGCTTGTTAGCCATAGACTGAACCAAATTCTCCTAACAGAAGCTGCACTTAGGGGGGTGCGTTGGTGAGCCAAGAGACCTGTTTCAGTGATTACCAACAGAGGAGTGGAGAGAACAGAAGGAGAGTTGGAGAAGGTGTGGAGAAGCCCTCTGTCTTCGAGGAAGAAGAAGAGGAGCAGAAGACTTCTGTTCTTGAACCCTCAGCCCCAGGGGAAAATGGGGGGGACTGTAGCCCCGAGATGAGAAGCTGAACTGTTGTCTCTTTTGGTCCATGGCAAAGCATCCTTAAAGGAGCCCTATGAGCAGTCTGTCCATGCACAGTGGTGAGAGCACTGTGACATGGAAAGGAGAGTGTCACCATGGCAGATTTTTTTTCCGGGCAGTTGCCATGTGTGACATCGAAACACAAGGGTGGCAAGTGTGTTTCCTGGGGGGTCTGTGGCACAGGAGAGACTCCTGTCTCCCTTGAAGGACTGAGTATTTGATTATCTGAAGCGTGGCAACTTGATCAGGATCCCAGGTGGTGTCTCACTGTTGGGTTTGTTTGGAAATTAGGTGGGAGGATGAGGGGTGTTTTGGAAGGCCTTCATCCAGGATTTAGTGTTTGTAGTTTTTATAGCAGTAGTAGTTTAATAAAGTTCTTTTCTTTGTTACTAAGTTTGGGCCTGCTCTGCTCTGTTCCTGATCACATCTCACAGCAATTATTTAGAAAAGTACATTTTTTGAGGGGCGCTGGCATCGCGTCAGTGTCAAACCGTGACAACAATCCACCCTGTGAAAGTACCTCAGCCCTAGACAGAGGAAACCTGTCCCTGCCATACACTTGCCTCTGCCTTGAAGACAGAGACTTGTCCATCAATCAGCACACCCCACTGACTGTTCTCACCTAATTGTTAGAGAGTAACCCAACAAGATGTGAATGTCCTTCTGCTGATGAGTAATGATTTCACTGCTTCCCAAATTATCTTAGCTGAGATTGTCCAAAGCAAATAGAGGAGAGCTACACATTCTCTTCAGGGGCCTGGAAGAGCCACACATTCAAAATGATAACAAATCTTGAGATGATTACACACCACATGAAAAATTATTTGCTAGATCACACATCCAATACGCTAGAATTCTCCATCAGGGTCTGCAGCCAAAATATATTTGAACTGCTGATGCAGAGTAACACTTCCTCATTCATCTGTTTCCTAGAAATTAAGATAGCCAAATGATGAATCAAGTGCTACTTAGGATGGCAGCATGTAACATATTTTGCACAATAACAAGAATTCCTAAATTGGGATTAGGGTTGTTTGAGTACTGATGGAGCAAGACTGATGGTATGTCATTATAGAAATTTAATGCTTTAGTTGACTATTAGATATACCTTATTCTTTCCTAGTTGCTTCCAAGACAGTCATTGAGAATTTACTAGCAGTTTTCAGGGATGGTGGAAAATTGGTCTGTGAGCTTGCATGTTACTTCATTGACATGTAATTCCAATTTCTGAACTAGAAAGATATCCAACACTTGCTTTCTTCCATTAATTATTTTCAGACCAACTGGAAAACTGAATATTTGAACGGAGGTTTATAAGAAGGAATGGCTCAGGGGATAAAGCTCAACTGCAATGCAGAAGTAAACCAACTGTTGAAGGGGTATTTTTTATCCCCCTTTTTTTTTTAAGGAGATATTGAGAAGTTAGTTAATCTGAATCTGAAGAAACTAATCTTCAGAGCTGTCTCCATGCAGCAGTTGATGCTTAGAAACATAACGTTGCAAACCTTTGGTGACCTATAAAAACATAAATCCCTATTACTTGTCTTAAAATGGGATGCTTAAGCTCAATTTCAAACTCTCTGAGATAAAGCTGCATTTCTTGAGCACAAAGAGCAACCACAGGAGGAAATGAATTTGAGAGCCTGCTGCAAAACTGTTCCCACCCACAGAAAAACCAAACCCTTTTTCTGGAATAGCAGCAACTTTACAGGGAATTACTGTGCTATAGTAAGGTATATTCGGCAATTCTTATGGAGGGATTGAACTACCTGAAAGGAATTGCACAGACTTACTGCTTTGAAGAATGATGACAATGCAAGCTTAATATTAACATTTATCCAAAATGTAAGTTCTGTGAAAATAGTGCTGTTAATGCCTTGCATAGTTTTCTGAAGAAATTACTACCTGGAATAACCATTGAACCAAAAATCTTCACACCAGTAAAATTTCAGAATGTCAGCATGACTCATGTCATCTTCTACAGCATTAATGGAGGACTGGGCAACCCCTGCAGAGAGTGGAACAGAAACAACCTACAAGCTACATAAAAGCATAAGAGTAATTTGCAAAGTGAAAGAGAAAAAGGAGTTCTTATCCTTGCTGGCTCTGATTTATTAAAGAAATATGGATATTGATCTAGTACCGATATCCAACTGTGACGGACAAAAACTCTCCAACAGTTTAAAGTTAGAAAGTGTATGTTTATTGCAATGCCGGGCAGCGTGCGGGATAGCTCCCAAATACACACTGCACCTTTCAAATGATTACAGAGTCCTTGTATCCATAAAGTATTGAATTTCCAAAATACAAACACATATTCATAATTTTGGTACATCCCATTCCTCGCTTCGTATTCTAATAATTTCAAAAACTATTAAGAATGCATAGTTTGTTCCTTGAAATGGGTCAGTGGTCCCTTTCATGGGAGGGGTCCCAAAATGAGGAAGCAAATGAAGTCTTCCTCATTCTGACCTTTCTACCTTTTCAATGCAAATATGAAAAATGAACCTTGGTAGAACTCCCATTCCCTGTCTTCAATTGGTTTCAGAACAGAGGAGGCCCGCAATTGTCTTATGTTCCTAAAAGCTATTTGTCAGTGTCTATATTCTTCATTATAAACCCAGCTAAATAAACATTGTGTTGACAAGCAATTATTAGTTAACTACTAACTCTTAACTTCATCAAGGCCTACTCATTTATTTTAATTAACTCTAGTAAGGCTTATCTCTAACTAAAATCTTAGCTCCTCTAAAATCTCTAAATCCCTTAAAGTTTATGTTTCAGGTAGAACAAAAATTCACATCTTTAATAATTCAGCAGGAAACCTTTTATTGGACCATAGAAAAAATGTTCTTAATAGGAGTCGATGAACGGTCCTTGAGAACACATTATACATAGATTTGAATCCTCACTTTTTTCAGTATAAATGTAACTAGATTTGTCCTGATGCGTTGCATGGAGCAATCCAGGCCCCAAGCCAATTCTCAGGGCCCATCCAATCCTCTAGTTCTACAGCATAAAAAGGCACTTGGCTTTGGTTAGCTCCAAGGAACTTCTTCTTAGCTGTTGCTCACTGCTCACCCCCATGTCTCTCCAAGGTACAGTGTTACGATTACACTGGTGGTGTGAGGAAACAAAATGTACCACCTTGTTTCACATGTTGTCTTGTGACAGAAAGCATAAACCTGCCAGAGTTATGTGGCACTGGGCTGCTGTCATACTTGCTGTGCTACAGTGCTCTTTCATGTATAAGCTGTAGTTCCACCTAAGCAGGGTTTCCATGAAGGTGGCAAGCGGCAAAGCAGCACTTGGCTTCAAGGAGCCCTGCAATGAGGCTGTGGTGCCTGGAGAGATGTCCAGGTGATGCTGGAATCTAATTGCATGCTGATAGCTGGTAGTAGCAGTACTATTTTTCACATGCACAGTAATAACAAGCCATTTGAGGAGATGGAGGCCCAATATTTGAGTGTCATACATTGTGCTGCATTGTGATGAAAAGTGAACAGGCCGTAGCATGGTATCACAGGTGGCAAATAATTGATTATGTGTAAGGGTGTGCGAGACAGACTTTAATTAGTGTCTTGAACACACAGGCAGAAGCCTGAGAGTTTGCTACCCACCATCAGAACACAATGGCTGTAAACTTGGCAGCAAATGGACAAACAAAAGAGGCACATTCCAAATCACCCAGTGAGTAGAGAGCCATCAGACAGCACCACCAGTCAGGAGGCTTATCATACATTGTCTTTCTGCAGGTAGACAATTTGAATTGAGAAAATCAGGTGCTAGAGTCTCCAGAAAGGAAACCTGTTGCCAAAAGAAAAATTCTCCCTTAAAGAGGTGTTTTTGGAAAGAAAATGGGATGAGAAAGGAGGAAGGTAACCACCTAGCTGGAGGAAAGATCCTGAATGTGGTGGAAGACTCTAGAGATCAGAGAGATGGAGAAAAATGAAATTAAATGATCATGGTCCTCAGCTGCTGATGCCAAAGTTAGGTAGTTCTGTGAAGTGGTACAAAGCAACATGACTTTCTGCCCAAGTATCCCGCACTAGCCAAATCCTCACTGCAGGGAAAGCAGCTGAGACCTCACCAATGTAATGCCAAAGAACAAATAATGTCTATGTAAGATATCAAGAAGGGTAAAAGCTCTAATCTCTGTGGGTTTTAAATAAACCCTGGCATCCAGATCCATTACCAATTATCATTCACTCTATCTCTCAGTGACAGTAAACAGCACAGCAGACCCACTGCACCTTTGCTGAGGACCATTCCCAGTTGCAGTGGAGGAGGCCTGATGTTACACAGTTTAGGGCTTGATGCTGCAGTAGGTGCCTTGCTGGCTTCCCTGCAGTTCAGACTTTACAGTGACAAATTCCAAACCAAGTATCATCACGGAAGAAACGGAGGAATGTTTCATATGTGCTCAAAGAAGTACAGCTACAGGAATATATTCCCATCTCTTACAGGGAAGAACATGCTTTGCTTCTGTAAATACTTTTCAGTATTAACAGTGTAGTTCCCTGCACAGTAAGAAGGCAACCATTTATATCACAAAATGCTTGAAACTATCTCTCATATGAAAGATAGTAAACAACTATTTTTCTCTGCTCTGTGATTTGGAATAAAGCAGTTTGCTGTTTGCTTTCCTAGCATCACATAATCTTGTGTTTGGCAGAATATGGCACATGCTTGCTACATTAAATAGGCACAAGGTAATTCAGAGAGAAGCTCAACAGGCACAGGGACTTTACAGTCTCGTAACACACGTGGCAAAAGCTGTAGCATTAGGGAATCTGAAAGCATATCTAAAAATTAACAGATATTATCAATAAACTGTATAAAACTTTGACTTCAGTATTTTTATTATTTACAATCTATCTATAATGTGAGTGTTTATGCCCCTCAAATCACAGTATTCTGTGGGAGTGTAACATTAACTTTGACTTAAACAAAGAAAGGAGTGTAACATTAACTTTGACTTAAACAAAGAAAGGTGTGATTTTCTTAAACAAAGAAAGGACAACACTTGTACTCATTTCTTCACTAGGTGGAGAGGAGAGGAGAGGAGAGGGATAATGTATAATTAATATATTACACATTAATATAACATTAATGCATTTTTTATGAAGCACTGGATACTCATGTTTATATCTGTTTGTCCTGAATTGCAGTGAGATGTAATCAACAGTCTCAAGTGTACACTAAGATCCTATATTCAGAAGCAATTACTAAGACTTCCCCATTGCAAATGACAGACCAACATTAATGCTGTACTGTGAAACTAAAGTACAATGTATGTGACACTCCTAAGTGGTATTTGGGTATGTTTCCTAGTAACTTTAGTGGAACTGGAATGACAGTAATGCTGTCTCAACATCATCATCATCATTGTCATCAAAAGATTCACTAATAAGATTTTCCTCCCAAATATCCTTATTTGTGATTAGTACCTCTTCTTGTACTAAAAAATACTGAAAAAAGGTTGTTTAAGATTTTGAAGTCTTGAATTGGAACAGTTAATTAATTCTGAACCCTTAATTTTATTTCCTTTTTTTTTTTTATTGTGGAGGAAAACGATTTTTCATCATTTATTCAAGTTCAAGAATTACGTACTACAAGATCAAGATTAAGTGCATGCAGATGGATGTTTTTTAAAGGATATTGCAAAGCCAACTGTAAGCAAATTAATGCAAAAACAACAGGAAATTTCCTTATAATCTTGGATAATTTATCCAAGAAACAAATTATTCTTTAGACAGTAAGCATAACCTATCCATCTCTGTGGGAGAAAAGTTACTCTGGGACAGGGTTGAGACACTAAAGTGAGAATAAAAGAGCCCTGCAGAAAAGAGAATCAAAGATGGTATAACACCTCCATCCACACTTTTCAAAGCAAGGACTTTTAAGTCATAGAGGCAATAATAGCTCTATTGACAATAAAAGCATAAAACAGATAGTGCCCACTAAGTTGAAAAATGCATCTGTGCTTGCCTGGGCTTTTTCTGATGAAGTTAACATCACTTGCCTACAATACACCTGCCACTTAAGGGCAATGTTGCTGAGTAGGAGGTCTACCAGGCTTCTTAAAGCACACTGACTGGTACAGAGCTTTGAAATTTCTCCCTCTGATACTCCTACATATTCATACACGGCCTCTCTAGAGTACCTCAAGTCTGTGTCTCATTTCATGAAGTAAGCATCAGTGAACACAGAAATATCAACTGTATGTGCTTAATGTCCTCAGAAATACTGGAATAACCTGCCCTTGTATCCTCTGACCCTGAAGTGCATCTTTTGTTAAGGGCTTGCTTAGAGGCAGCAGGAGAGAGTAAGTTTTGCTGGTGCTGAATGCTTTGGGCTATAGCACAAACACAGCTGCATGGGTGAACACAAGAAAGCCTATCTGCTTCCACTCTTTACCTGCACAGTTAATTCTGGCTGAAGACCCAGTAACAAACATTTTCATTAAAAAAATATTTTATGTAAGGCAGTTACCCTTTAAATTTCTGTAGAGCTGCTATAGCAGGGGCAGGTGAGATAGGGTGCTGTACCCTCTACAATAAAAATAGGGTCTCCCAGTCACTGTGTACTTGAAAACTTTGCTTGTCCAAGCCCTGGTTAACTCCAGCTCCCAGGTTGATGAGGCACAATGCAAGAAATCTGATGATAGTGATGATAATGATGACAGCAATAATAATGCTTCCAAGAAGCAAAAAAAAAAAAAAACTAATCAAACCAAACCAAAAAAATCCTATCAAACAAGGCAAAGCCCTTTACCTTGCAGTTCTAAGAGTATCTGAGCTTTTCCTTGCAGCATTTGCAGACTCAAAAGGTTCATGTTTATCTGAGTCATGAGAAACTGAAATAAATTTTGTATTCAGATAATTAAAGTTGCATTGTATAACTGATCCAGTTATAGACCAAAGAAGAGGGAAAAAGGAAAATTGCCTCACTGTGGTAATGCTGACAGAAAACTCCTCACCTTTTATATTTCTTTTTCAAAATTAAGTCACTTATGAGCAGGGAGGAGAGAAGTAGAATGTATCACAACTGTATTATTTGTATACCTGTCTAAATACAGAATTGCTATGCCTTTCTTTTGAACACTTTATTTGAGGAGAGCAGCATAATTTCCTAAGAAACAAAAAAAGCAATTCCTTTTGCAATGACCTTGTGCAAAATGCTCAGCTACAGCAAAGATCTGGTTCTAATATGCAAGTTAAATCCCTCTAAGGAATGAATCCAGCATACTAAATGCATCTTAGGCTCAAGTTTTTACAAACCTCTTCCTTGTTCTCAGTGTCACACACAGAAGAAAGCAAAGCAAAACAAAACAAAAAAACAGAAAAGGACTCTGAATGCATCCAAATGGGTGAAAGGCTGGCAAGAAATAGAGAGATTTTACAGAGAGAACTTGCATTGTAGCAACATTATCATGCCTTAAGGAAGGGTAGGGTTGCTGCTCCAGAGAAGGCCTGTGTCCAGATGGACAGTATGGCAGATAGCACAAGGCCCTTCAGACAAGCCTTACTCTGGGGGTACTCTGAGATCCATTTCTGTTATTTTCTGCTATTGCTGCTCACACAGGCCATCCTGCTGACCTCAGCAGTGCTGCCTGCAGGAGCTGAGGATAGGCCAAACAAGATACCACAGTCCTTCAACATCAGCAATCTTTTCTGCTTAAAAGACTGATGCAGAGAAGTGCAGGTCTTCAGACACCTACAGCTCTTCCACTAGCACCAAAGGAAGATGGTGTGGTCCCATGTTTCTTGAAACAGAAAGGAAATTACTGGACATATCTGAAGACTATACAGATTTGAAAATTCTGCTGGCATTTTTTACTGGCAGTGGCCCCTGCTTGAGACCAGCAGTCATGGTCATGTCTCCCCTCCATGTGATTATGCTGCAATTATTGGTGGTGTAACAACTCCTCCTCCAAAATAGATTGGTGATTATGTGGGGAACACATAAGACAAGTTTTATTTTCTGGACAAGGGATTAGTTTTGTGGTATTGGTAGTTAAATAATCTAGTTTCTGTTAGCAAATCAGCATGACTGAGGTATAACTTTCTGGCAGAATTTGGCAAAATTTGACAAAAAAATGCTCATCCTGACTGCTGTTCTATTTTGAAGAATACCATTCAGGGTCACATATGCCAAGCAGGTTTAGGTTGTGTGTATATTCTTCCAAGGAGATACATCTACCTGGCTTTCCTCTATATGAATTCCTCTTTTAGTTTTCAGACCCAGACCTAGAGCAGCCATGTCATACATACCCCTCCTTTCTTTTCATTAGTCAAATCCTTCCTGAAGGTGCGACATCATCTGGGATGGGTTCTCTGTTCACCCCTTCTGCTCATTCCAAGAGAAGACATCATTAATAAGGTGACCATCAGATGATTCAGGTTCTTCCTGACAGCAATACCAGTGTCCCTAGAAATATTTAACTCTCAATGTGAGCTAAGTTCCAGAATCAAAATGAAAATTGAACAGACTTGTCCATGTTAATCAGTTTTGCTTTGGTTTCTTTAAATACAGCTTGCTTTGCAAGCAAGAAAAGCATGAGGTAAGTTTGTATATTTCTGTTGTACTTGTCATGCAGCACAGTGCTGGGGATCTCCTGGGAATGGAGCTGTGACCTCTGTTAGCTGATGGGAGCAGACTCCTCCTTCTGAGCTGATATCTCAATCAACCGAGCTGCTGCCATGCCGGAGTACACCCTCCAGCTGGGGTTGTTACATAACAAATGGGAAACATACTACCATGTATTTTTACTGTAGTTCATTTGGAGCAAAAGAAAATAAATGAAGGTTCTAAGGCCTTTAGCTGAGGACAAAGAGTTCCATGTTTTGAGTTTCCAAAAGAGTGTTTCTGCTACTCAAAATAACACTGCAGGCTGGAAGGGAAAAAAAAGAAGCACAAATAACCCTCAATCAGCCAAGATACTGCCTTCCTACATAATATTTATCATTCTCCCAGGAATTCCTTTACTTTTTTTATAGAGTTAGTAGAGCTTACAAGGGACATACCCCCAAAGATGAAACAACAAAAGCACTTCTTTCACTTGATTATAACCTGTTTACAAACTGATAAATTCCCAGCTCATCTGGCTTGTGTCTTGCTATTGGTTATTTATAACATGATAGAAAGGCAATGTCACAGCCATCAGGGGATTTTCTTCACTGACGGCTAGTTCACATATCTTCAGCAATGCAATTGTGGGTGAGTCAAGGCATTTGCTGGTGGCAGTGAAAGGCACTTCTTTTTCTGCACTTCTGTGACTTATTCAGTGAGGTCAAGATCTGTGCCAGAGCCTGAAGACAATCACTGCCACCCAGACCAGAGATCATCATTATAATTGCCTGTCAGTACTATGACAACTATCTGATTCTAATTCTTACAAACGATAATGTTTTCTTGCTGTAAAGTTAGAGTGTTTTGCTGTGCTATGGCCAGTGCTGGTAATGGCTTACTCTTTCATTGTACAGCTCATTTACTAGGTGCTTTCCATAACATCACTTAAAGGGCTGTTTGCATTAAATCCGTTCTGAGAAAGCGGCAAAACAGGACGAGGAACTGAGCTGCTCAGCTGAAATATATGGTATGAAGTAGAGACATGCCAGAAGGTGGCAAATTCACATTTTTGGGGCATTTACTTTTCCCAAGTGCTGCAGAACTGATATCTGAACTAGGATATAGTAAGATGGGGCAGCCACATGGCAGAAGCCCACAGCCCTATGCACAAAAGCCCACAGATAGAAACCTACGCAAGCCATAGTCAGCACTGTCTCACTGCAGGAGGTACTGCTGCATACTGAAACGAGGAGCTTTGCCCTCTGTGCTCTCACTTGCACCTGGATGCAATTCCCAGGTTCACAGAGCCAACAGTCTGATGATTGCAGCCAGTGAGGGAGAAGGTGATACCCCTGATGAATGCTGTATCATCACCTGATAAAGGATCATTCTCAAAACCAACTCATTCCCTCTCTACTCTTTATTTCTTTCATCTTTTTCATTTCATCTGTAGTACAGGGATCATAGTGTCAGGTGGTCATGGAGAACTGGGCCCAAGTCAGAGGCCTTAAAGGAAGTGGAAGGCTATTGAAACACAGCAAGGTCCAATCTCAAGCCAAATGCTGCTTCCCAGGGACAAACAGCAACAGCAGGATGCATGGATGTAGCTCACAGCTACAGGTGAGCAGCCACTGAGGTGAAGATCAATAATGGAGCTAAAGGCACAGCTCAGATAACCATCATGGTAGGCTTTAAAAAGGAGCAGACCAAAGACCATCTGCACTGGATGTCTGGGAAACAATGGAGTTATAGGGAGCCCATCTTACAAAAAGCTGAGCATTGTACAGGTTTGTTTGCTGGAAACATGACTAAGAGCCACTGAGGCTTAAAAAAAGTTTGCTCACAGAAGAGTAGGAGGGATGTTTCCTCAGCCCACTAGAGTTAATCCTGTCAGGAATGTAGGTCTGGGACAGAAGCAGAACTGAGTTTCCTGGGAAACCTGTTCTAAAGACAATCTGCAGGAGAATGTATCTGTCTTGCCATTTACACCCTTTTTATGAATCCACTGATGTTTGGTCTAGTTTTTACAGGTAGAACACTATTATGATGCCCTCTGTACATCCAACAGAGCAAAAGCATCAGTATCAATAGCATTGGCTAAAATAGAGTTAGGGTCTGATTTATACTCCAGAGGCTGCCGCATCAGGAGCATAATGTCCAGGTTGGTGTCACCTCACTCTAGATCTTCTCTCAGAATGTGTCCATGGTTTGCATCAGCAGTTGTGATGATGAGAAACTATTAACACAGTTATGTGTTAGTAAAGAGCCTCTAGGATGTGTTTGATGTAAAGATAAGATACTTTTTTCTCCCATTTTATTTGATTGAGTTTTCCTTCTTACAGCAAAGTGTAGCTGTTTCCTGTACTACAGAAAAAAAGTAAAAACAGACAATCAATTAAAAATAGAAGTTGCTGTCTTACTGTTTTAGGGGAACTTTGCCTGGAATGTACTATTTTAGTATTGATTTTTAATTTTTTTCTTGGAATAGGATATATGATTTTGAAACACTTTATTTTTGTCTCATATATTCAGCAGTGAGGGCAGAGATTAATCATGCAACCCACTGGTAATTCTTTGTCTTCAATCATGGGAGCATTTAGTACCTGTGAGGGTTACTACTTTCTTCCACAAGAATCAAAATTCAGAATCTGTTAAATGTAAAAAGTGCTGAGAAGTTGCCTAGTATGACCCAGCATTATGCAAAAATCTCTTCCAATTCCTGTGCTTCTTCTTTAGGAAAAGCCAAATTAAATTCTAAAGTGTATTTAGTTAGCATTGAGAACCATACAGATTGCAGCTTTAGAAAACAAAATCAGAACATTAGCAGCAATGAGCCAAGTTGCATAACAGACTACAAAGAAAGACAAATATTTGGTGCTTGACAAAATCATAAATACATTTGAAGTTCTCTTTTCCAATAATCGATTTGTTTGGTCAGAAAAGGCAGTGTCCAGAATTGACCTAGTCTTGGTCTTCTGCCAGGGTCGAGGTCAGCTCTGGGCAGGAGGAGTTAACTGGGATCAGATCACTTAGTAGAGCATTGGGGGAAGACCTGCCATATCCCTTATGTAGACCCCAGCCCCAGCTTCCCCAGTAATGGGTGTATGAGGGGACATGGCTATTCTTTGCCACAGCTCCCCTGTCCTGGATAATGAGTTGTCTCCTGATATTTGTGCTTGAATAGCATTGGGTCCCATCACAGTAATGCACCAGTCAGTTTAGACAACAAATATCTCACAGATACAACCTTTCCTCAAATATTTTTTTAGTATTTAGCTGAATTTATCTTTACTTTTAATCTCCCTGTTTTTTTTTTTTTTTCACCTAAAAGTAATTAATATATCGTTAGAATTAGCTCAAGTCATCAGCTATGAACTCTGCCTATAAATCTTTATGCATTGAACATCACACCTTTGCAACACTATGATGTATAACTGATCTGCTACCTGACTGTCTGCTTGCTATTACAAGCCTACATACACACACAGAGAAAGGCATTCATTTCATGCAGATATCACAGTTTGGGCAGGGAGGAATTGTCAAAGAAAAGTAAGCAGCAGAAAATACACAGAAACCATGGATTCCCAACATGATGGTGCTCTGAGTGGAGACTGAGGTCACATCACTGAGGTGAGCCCTCACATTGCCATCCACAGTCTTCTCTGCCAAGGCAACCTGAGGCAATGCACACACAGGATAAATCCTGTATCAGTCCCTATAGACAATTCAGCTCTTTATGGCCTGATGGGGCAAAGTGGAAAGGAGAACATCATTCACCCACTTGTTTGGCATGGCATCTATGTGCAGTGCTATCTGTAAGAAGAACCTGGTCTGAACCACAGGGGAAGAATGTGGAGAGTCAGCTTGCCTGCTTTACGTGAGCTGAAGCTGCTTGGACTCCCACTGCCACAAATGAGGCTCAAGGGAGCTCTGTGAGGAACCCTGCAACCATCTCAGTCTACCCAGTCATGCCTGTCAGACTGCTTCCACTGTCCACAGTGAATGGGCTAATAAAGACACCTCCCTGACAGCAGATCTCTGAGTGTGCTATTTAACAAGACATAGAAAGTTGTCCATAAGGAGAAAATGGAATACTTGCTTGTTAAGGACTGAAAAGCCCAGATAAAAGTAGAGTGAAGAATCCTGGGGCCCAGAATGTGAGATTTTAATGATCCTATTCCGACCAGGCAGAGGAGAGGAGTTTTGCAAAGAGGGACTCCAAATGACATCTTTATGTCAGTAATATGATTCTAGCCTTTTCGAAGTGAATGCCAGCTTGCTGTGTAGACATAGTTACGTGGCTGAACTGTTTCCTGGGCCATGCAGGCTCTCTGCAAAGGCAGTGCAAAGCAGCAGAGGTGCTGGTGCCTGAAGTGGGGAAAACCACAGCTTTCGTCTGGCAAATTAGCCCTCACCTGATGACTACTGCCCCAAATCCTTACAAAGGTGTGCTCAGTCTTGGGAGATGGGTGGTTGGGCACCCAGGGCAGCAGCCCTCTGGATATCTTCCCCACATGAAACAACATGGATGCAGAAGTGAGCCCTTCTGGCCAGGCAGAGTCAACACAATGGACTGTTTGGGCAGGTCTTACTGGTGATCCTGATGTCTCTGGTTTTACTCTGTACTTCTATTTTATCTATCCTATTACTATTACAGGGAGAAGACGATATTGTCTCACAGCCCTCAATCTTAGAATCTCACAGAAGGCAATATTCTTTTCCTTCCATGTCTGTCATGTTTGCCACCTTCCCTACCTTCACCTTTTCTCCTTGTGGCTTCAGCAAGATGAAGTGACTGGACCCCAATGAAGGCTTCAAGATAAACGTCCTCATTGCATCAGAACTGATGTTTCCTCAGGATTTCTAAAGGCTTTTATCAGGGCTTTTAGAGCAGTGGAAGTGAGGTGCATAGGTCTTGTCATATATTAAAATGTGGTTAACAGGTAGGAAATGAACAGCATACGAGACCAACCATTTTTCAGCAAGAAAGCAGGATGCTGTCAGGAGAAGCATTAGGGCCCCTGCGCCTCAGCATGCTTTGTAATGACGTGAGGAGCGAAGGGACTGGTTAAGTGGCAGATTCCCTGATGATACACCATGATTTAGATTAGTGAGGCATAGAGAGCTTTATGAAGAACATCACAAAGCCCCTAGTGAAAATGACTATTTGGCCACACATTTGTTGTTAAATTTCAGTTTGGGGAAGGGCATTTGTCGTGGTTTGACATGGAAGTGATTTTTTCAGGAAGTTGAGTCAAACCAATCAGTGGTCAAGTTTGGATATTGACACCTGAAGTGACCACTGAAGATAGGGATACGCCTCTGAGAACACAGGGGGTTAAAAGCAGGAACTCCCAAGAGCTCGCTCTCTTTGGTTCCGGTCAGGGTGCTGTGCAGATCTCCCCTGCCCAGCCATGGGGCTGGGTGGGGGAGGGGGAGCCATGAGGCCTGGTCGAGGTGAGCTGAGGGGTAGAAGGACTGGAACCGAGCCAGCCCCTGTGGACGGAAGGGTGGAGAGAAGTGGAGATGTCTTTGTCATTCCCCCACAGAGGGAAGAGATAGAGAGTCCGGACGGCACATGTAACTTTGCCGGCATGGAGGAGAAGGAGGTGGCGGAAGGTGCCCAGCCTTGGCCTTGGGAATCGGCTGCTGGGCAGAGATATCAGCCGTCCAGGGAGTCTGAACTTTTAACCCTTTCCTGAGAAGTGAAGGCTTTGTAAAATATTACTCCTCCTTGATTTGAAGTAGAAGAGAGACAGTCTGGGATCCGAGATGATGGAAGAGAAAATTCTTGAGTTGGAAGGAGATGATGGAGTGGCTTGTGGCTGGACTTTTCTTGTTAGCCATAGACTGAACCAAATTCTCCTGACAGAAGCTGCACTTAGGGGGGTGCGTTGCTGTGTCAAGAGACCTGTTTCAGGGATTACCAGCAGAGGAATGGAGAGAACAGAAGGAGAGTTGAAGAAAGTGGGGAGAAGCCCTCTGTCTTCGAGGAAGAAGAAGAGGAGCAGAAGACCTCTGTTCTTGAACCCTCAGCCCCAAGGGAAAATGGGGGGGACTGTAGTCCCAAGATGAGAAACTGAACTGTTGTCTCTTTTGGTCCATGGCAAAGCATCCTTAAAGGAGCCTTATGAGCAGTCTGTCCATGCACGGTGGTGAGAGCACTGTGACATGGAAAGGAGAGTGTCACCATGGCAGATTTTTTTTCCGGGCGGTTGCCATGTGTGACATGGAAACACAAGGGTGGCAATTGTGTTTCCTGGGGGGTCTGTGGCACAAGAGAGACTCCTGTCTCCCTTGAAAGATTGAGTATTTGAATATCTGAAGGGTGGCAACTTGATCAAGATCCCAGGTGGTGTCTCACTGTTGGGTTTGTTTAGAAATTAGGTGGCAGGAGGAGGGGTGTTTTGGAAAGTCTTCATCCAGGATTTAGTGTTTGTAGTTTTTATAGTAGTAGTAGTTTAATAAAGTTCTTTTCTTTGTTACTAAGTTTGGGCCTGCTCTGCTCTGTTCCTGATCACATCTCACAGCAATTATTTTAAAAAGTACATTTTCATGGAGGCGCTGGCATCGCGCCAGTGCCAAACCATGACAGCATTGCAAACTGGCAGTGCACAATGAAAGAAACAACTGAAGCAACTTGAATGTACTGGTGGGTTCTGAGTTAGTCACAACCACTGCTCCTGCCCAGCCAGAGAAGAATGAAAAAGGAATAGTTTTCCCTGCGGACAATGCATTTTGGAGAAAGAGAGAAAAAAATTTCATGTGTCAGACAAGTCAGGAACAGAATAGTAAACAATCTGAAAATTTGTGTACAAACCCCATGGGGTCGTCTTCATCTTGAATCTTTCATTGAAGTCTGGTCCCTTCATCTTGCCTGATCAAAATGTATAATTCTGGTCTCTTCCAACACTGTCTGCTACTGCTACAGCTGTATGTGGGCTACAGATAGTTACCCCTTTTCTTTTTCAATCTTTTTGTATATATAAATTCTGCCTTAATTTTAGTACCTTATTACTAAGGAATATGTTGAGGTTTTTTTAGGCCTTTGCCTCCATAGTTCATGCTTACCAGCTATAGTTGTAACAGAAAATAAACTGAGAATCCTTATTTTCCAATAACTTTTGCCTTTAAGGCCAAGAGAAAAGTACTATTTCGTATCTGTGCAATGGGTCTGTCCATTTCACACTCTAATGGTCTAGTACAGACACTGACTGTCTTGCAAACTTCATATTTCTGATACACAGCAAATAATTTATTATTGCCCTTGGTATCCTTGGCTTGCCCTTGGTATCCTTGCTCTTGAAATTTCCTTTTATCCTGCTTCCACTCTGGCAGGAAAGGTAGAAGATTAGTTTCCACTTCATTAGCATTACAAGAACTAGATTTCCATTTCTTAAACAATATTTTTTGTATGAATATATCCCTACTCTTTGCCATTTCACCAGAGTGCTTTCTATTTCTTCTTTTGCCTTCTGAGTGATACATCCTTCCTGTGACTCTCTGTGCCAATCAAAGGCTCCTACTACTACAGATGTGTGCTGTTGCCTAATGTGTGTATTTCAATGCGAGTTATAAGTAATATGCAAAAATATGTTACATGCAAAATCCATTTTCTTCCATCTCAAAACCAGTTCCAAAATACTGTGGAAAAGGTGCTGCAGTGCATAGTCAGATACACTAAATTTCCTGAAACATTTATCACCTGCTGAAGACAAGTGCTTTTTTAGACAATTCCCCTTGAGAAATCTCTGCTGCCTAGGATCCCAAATACTTAGGCATCAGGCTACATGCTGGGCAGAATTGGCTCATCACAAAATGATGAGCTCCAGATCTAGGCGTTCATCCAGGAACAGTCACACAGATTCTGCTGGAGCAAAGTATAGGATGCAAGGAAGGGTGCCTTGCTATCTGTGCTTAACAGGGATGTTGAGACACATGAGCAGGCAGAGGGGCTGAAGCAGTCACTTGGTTATCAGGACTGCATTTGTCAGTCATCAGGCTGGAAGTTCCTGCAGCTTCAGTGTCCAGTCCAAGTTCTCCCATGGCCAAAACACCTCTTTTCCCACAAAGATCTTTATGTAGGCAGAGTGTGGAAGTAGAAGGGCAAGTGAAAAAGCCAAGTCCTGCAATGTCACTGGCAGTAGCCAGACCAAATAAAACCCACTTGCTTTCTAGTCTTAGCAAAGTAGCACTCACAGTGACCTGCTTTTTTGATGGGTATGACAGTAAACACAATCATTTTGTTTTCAACAATAAGTCATCACCACTCTCTTAGTATCCTTCAGAGAGAACGTTCCACTAAAATGGGATGGAAAAAAATTACAAGTGACTCTTTTTGATCTTAGAAAGTAGATCCAGGATTTTAAAACAGTTTTATTTTTCTGATGTTCAAAGACCAAGTAGCAGACAATTCTCGTCTTGCTTTTTCAGACCAATCTGCATAATAAATGGCAAGTTTGTGGTAGACTCCCCAGTTTACATCACATGCAGAGAAGCCCAGGTGGGTAAACAAATTCCAGAAATTCATATTCATAAACAGGCTTCCAAGATAGTTTGCAATGGTTCCAGTATCAGCCCTGAAAAATACTGCAATTTCTCAACAGAGCAAGTAATTTAACTTGCCATTCTTCTATATTTGTATTTATGAGGGAGTGATTACCTGTGCCTTACATATATGTCTTTGTACTGACTACTGTATGCATTCCACAAGGTATTCATCCCCTTCTGAAACATTTGAGCACAGCAAATTTTCTCTTCTCTCAGCTCACCAAAATGCTGATATTGCCTTTAGATACAGTACACCATCCTGTTTTGAAAGCCACAAGAAGTTGCTGGACCAGTGATAATGCTTTGCAGAGGAAATTTGCTAATTTTGAACTTTAGTGCCAAATATACTTTTCATCTTAAAAGGGGCAAGGAATTGCTTATTGCAGTGCAGATTGCAGGCTGAGAAAATTATCCCTGAGACTCCAAAGTCAGAAACAGTGGAGGTCTAAGTGGGGAGTGGGAGCTGATAGTTTTCAGTTGTGGACCAGGCTTTATGAACCTCACATGCTCCATTAAATCATGCACATCAACGTGTGTTCCCCATGCTGAGCTGTCACCACTGGCTGTCTGCCTTTGGGCCTGAAGCCAAGGGAGGCAGAGACTTGTTTTTGTGACCCCAGGCCCAGAGAGAGAGCAAACTGAGCCTTTCCCCTTCAGCTGATGTAGCAAAGCAGAAGGAAATGAAGAGAGGCAGTTGATTTTCTGAGAAGTAGGAGGAATTACAAGCACAAAGATCAAGCAGCCAAGCCCACTTGGGATCATGTCCTTGGACTGCTCACCCTGCATTTTGCATACCCATACAGAGGAAATATTCAGGAGGTGCTCAATTCTCCCATCATCCAAACACTGCTCCGCGGTTGCGCGTTAGTTTTCTCGGCCCCGATCAGCTGTCGAATGCCCGGCTTGGGCATCTCAGCTTCTCTTCGGGGCCGGGGCTCACTGCAATTCCCAGGCGCTTCTGCTGCTGCACTCCGGGGTGAGCTGCTGGCCGCGCTTTGCCGTCAGCGCGAGGGAAGAAACAAAGAGGCATGGAATTCATCCAAGTCCGTCCACGTGGCGGTTGGATGCTTTATTGGCCGCGAGAGCTGCCAATGGCAGGCAGCCTGGAGCTAACCACGGTGGGGTGGGGGAAAACCCAGGAGGTGCACGAGCGTACACAGAACCAGAAAACTAACAAAGAAAAAACCCATAATTTTAACCCAAACCCAGGATGCAACATCTCCCCGCTTTAAAAAATATAAAAAACACAGTTGCTTTCATTTGGATTCTCGCACGGTGGCCTGTTCTCCTAGCTTCTTCTGCTGCTGTGACTGCAGTGACTGCTTTGCAGATAGAGAGGGCCTGGAGATGATGCTGGAGCTGTTTTTTCCCGGGGTGTTTGGGGATAGGGGAACTGGGGCAACAACTTTATTACAAATGCGGGCTGAGGCAGATGTGGGAAAGGTGCTATTTAGGGAGATGCTGAGTCTCTCCCTTTTCTGCGGCGCCTGTGATTGGATGGAACCCCTTGGTTGGTGGGATCACTGGTTGCATCCACTGGCACTGTATCGCTCCAACTCACTGACTGTCCTGGAATATAAGGTTTGACATGTCTCATGGGGATCCACTTGACTCCTGAGGGCGTGGATACGCAGGCATATCCCCATCCACAAGTCAAAAGTGGGAATGGCCCCTGGATTTCTTTAGAGTCCGGATCCCTCACTAATACTGGAGGCCTCTCCTCTGGTTGGAGCTCCTGATGTTGTTTGAAATGTCTCAGGGCTGGTGGTTCTTTTCTGTCAAAAAAGCAGTTTAGGAAATTTAGGAAATTAGGCCTTGCAGAGCCTCTCGTGCGGTGACAGCACTCGCACATCTCCCCGCTGCTTCCGGAGGACCTGTTTCAGCGTCTGGTGAGTCCTCTCTATTATGGCCTGGCTGGTGGGGGAGTGAGGAATCCCAGTTTTATGTTGGACGCCCCATTCCTGCAGGAAGTTACTGAGCACCCTGGAAGTATATGCTGGACCATTATCAGTTTTTATTGTGGCTGGGACCCCTAAAGTAGCAAAGTCGTGTATGAGGTGTTTTCTCACGTCTGTGGCCCTTTCCCCTATGTGGGCTGAGGCGAAAACCGCTCCCGAGAAGGTGTCCACGGTTACATGGACATTCTTGAGTTTCCCAAATTCGGGGACTTTGGTGATGTCCATCTGCCATACCTCACAACTGCGGAGACCTCTGGGATTCACACCTGCTCCCAGTGTTGGTAAAGCCGCTTCCTGACAGTTGGGGCATGACGCCACAATTTCCCTGGCTTGGTCACGCCGCAGATGGAACTGGCGTACCAGACCTGGGGCATTTTGATGGAACTGCTGATGGCTGAGCCTGGCCTGCTCGACTATGTTTGGCTGGCCTCCCAGCTGTACTGGGGCTGCCAAGGCGTCTGGTCTGCGGTTCCCTTCAGCAATAAAGCCTGGGAGATCCGTGTGTGACCTCACATGTACCACATAAAAGGGATGCTCACGGTTAGAAAACAGGTGTACTAATTCTGTGAGCAACCTGAAGATGACTTGATTCAGGACCTCTTTTATGACTGCTTTTTCAGCTCTAGACACTGCTCCTGCTACATATGCCGAATCTGTTACTAGATTAAAAGGTTGATGGAATTTTTCAAAAGCCCTCATGACAGCACCCAACTCAGCTACTTGTGGGGAACCTTCCACCACCTTAACATCTGATTCCCACAACTGAGTCTCTGGGTCTTTCCAAGTCACTACTGACTTGTGGGACTTCCCTGACCTGTCTGTGAACACTGTCAGTGCTCTGAGTGGCTTTTTACTTTGCAATTCTTTTGGTAAAAATTTGTGTTGAACAGATGATGGCCAGGATGCCCGATTTGAATTTGGCCTGAGAAGCTGTCTAGAGCAAACTGAAGATTTTAATTTTGTCTTAAAAGGTGTTCAAAGGTCTCCTTGGTCATTTTCCCTGTGGATGTTTGGATTGGGAGGTGGATACATGTGAGTACTTGCAGATGAGCCCTGGCCCGTGTTATGAGCTGTGCCATCAGCTCTTGTGGCTTGGTGATACTTTTGGACTGTCTGTGGCCAAGGAACACCCACTCTATTATCAAGAGGGGGTCCCGTTGGCCCTTGTCCCACTGGAATATTATACCGTATAAATGGGGTAACTCACCCAAGATGATGAAGCGGAAAGGCAGCCCTGGCTGACAGCTATGGGCTTGCCTGCTCGCGATGGTGGTTTGGACCTTCTCGAGTGCGGGTCTGGCCTCCTGGGCCAGGACTCTCGGGGAACTTATACCCTCATCCCCCTCCCTTTCTGCTAACATGTCAAAAAGAGGGGATAGTTCCCTCGTGGTGAGTCCCAGCCATAGCCTGATCCAATTTAACGATCTGCACAAGTGCTGGATGTCATTCAGCGTCTTGGGGTTGTTACTTATCTGAAGTTGTTGAGGCCTAATTGTTTGGTTGTTGATTTCTATGCCCAGGTACTTCCAGGGTGGCAGCAACTGTACCTTCTCTTTTTGTAGCTCAAATCTGGCCACTGACAAGGCCCCAACAGTGTCTTCCAGAGATGCTTGGAGGACTTCGCTGTCAGGGGCACAAATCAGCACTTCATCCATGTAATGATAGAAAACACAGGATGTCCACTTGGCACGCATTGGGGACAGAACCCTGGTGACATACCACTGGCATATAGGGGGGGAACATTTTAGCCCCTGAGGTAGTACTGTCCAGTGGTAGCGCTTCATAGGAGCTTCCCTGTTGATGGAGGGTACAGAGAAGGCAAAACGGGGAGCATCATCCGGCTGGAGCTTGGGGAAGCAGTCTTTCACGGAGGGACCCATGTCGATTCCCTCTGCTAACCTGGCTCCCACCTGCTCCCAGAACTCTGTTTGGTGCGCATCCTCCGCAGTTAAGCGTGGGAAGGAAAAGCACAGCCACCGTACAAACTGTTTGACTGAATTTTTGGGGTAGGGACCTTTTACCGATAAAATTCCCTTAATTTGGGTATAGAATTCCCTTTGTTGGGTAGATAGCACGGTCCCCATTCTATTTCTACCTGCAATCTCACCCCTGGTGCAGAAAAAGTGGAAAAAAAAAGCAAAAAACGCGAAAGACCCCAGCGGCTTGCCGCACACGCCGCGCGCTGCGTGATCCATACCCTCGGAAACGTGGCAGAGCCCACCCACGTGAAGGGGAGTATTAGCCGGATACCCCTCGCCGCTAAACACTCACCAAACCGGAATCTTCACAAATAAAAGCTGCTATCAGGGTCTTCTTTCCCAGGAAGCGTCTGTTCTTCATTTTTCCGTGGCTGTGAATGGTTGTGCTTCCAGTCCCACGCGGGAAAACACAGTGTGTTTTCCTGTGGGTGGCGGAGATGTCACTGACTTACTTTGGGGAGACTCTTGCTCCCATTTTCAGTCCAGCACGGAGCACTTTTCCGTTGCAGACTGTGACCCTGCACTGGCGGCTGCGGTTTTCCGTGCGGATCGTGCTTGCTTGTCTCTGCAGTGACGCTCACTGGTCAGTGGCGCGGCTTCGTGGCAGCGGCGCTCTCTCTGTGCGGCTCCCAGGTGCTCTGTGGTGACTCTCTGCCTGCTCCGTGGCTTTGCGCTGGCCTTGACCCCAGTGTTGGTCACCACTCACGGCTGCACGTTACTTTTCTCGGCCCCGGTCAGCTCTCAAGTGCCCGGCTTGGGCATCTCAGCTTCTCTTCGGGGCTGGGGCTCACCCCAGTTCCCAGGCACTTCTGCTGCTGCACTCCGGGGTGAGCTGCTGGCTGCGCTTGGCCGTCAGCGCGAGGGAAGAAACAAAGAGGCAGGGAATTCATCCAAGTCTGTCCGTGTGGTGGCTGGATGCTTTATTGGCTGCGAGAGCTGCAGTGGAGAAGCTGCAGCCTGCTCCCAACCTCGCACGGACGAAAATGGCCCCAAGCGTGGAGCGGAGTGGCATGAAATAGTGATGGGACAGGGTGGATGGGGAGTTCTCCCACCCAATGGATACAGATGTCGTGGTGATGACATGTACTACAGCGACCAGTGGGAACCCAGCAGGGGTGGACACGGGTCTTTGGGGTGACTGGGACCATGAGAATGGGGTGATGGGCACGGAAACCTCAGGAGTAGGCAGGGAGTGGTTACAAGAGTGACAGGGGGAAAACTCCAATGGCAGGCAGCCTGGAGCTAACCACGGTGGGGTGGGGGAAAACCCAGGAGGTGCACGAGCGTACACAGAACCAGAAAACTAACAAAGAAAAAAAAACATAATTTTAACCCAAACCCAGGATGCAACACTGCTCTGAAAATCAGGAGGCCTCTAAGACGGTTGTGCTGGATGCTTTGTGTTTGAAGAGGCCTCTGTAATTCTGGGTGTTCACTGCTGCAAATGCATCTTCCATCACAGGTTTCGGAGCTCAACCACACCAGAACCAAGGTCGCAGGCCCCATGTGCCTTCCCATGCTGTGGGAATGGCAGGGATACCTTACACTTCAAAGGGTCAGATCAGTGCCAGTGGTCTGTACCCAGTGCCTCACTACAGTCTTGCAGTGGTAATATTATGCAACTGGGTTTCAGGTAAGTGCTTTTCCTTCATTTTCCCATGGTTCCTATGGAAACCAATCCCACAGCCCTTGCCGAGTGAATGCAGAAACCACAGCAGGGTTCGTAAGTGGGAGATTTGCCCATTTTCTGTATTGCCCAAATGTTTACTCTACTTACATTATAATAGCTTCAAGACATACAGTCAAAATGCTACATGCTTTGGGAGATCCTGCTTATTCCAGTGGGGTTGTCTATGTTTTATTAGGCTGCCTTTTTCAAGAAATAATTTGTTACATCTGCAAATTTTTACATATGAAACTAATTTATGTACATGAAAATGTTCCACTCAGTTCTGTAGTTCAGCAGAACATGGTGATAGAGATCTCCTGGCACAAGATCCCTGTAGTTCCCACATGCATTAATTTATTCATAGGAAATGCAAAGATGGGATTTTGTAAGAATAAAAAGTGATTCTTAAGTATTTAGTCATTGCTGCATATTTATAACTAGGGGAAAAAACCTTCATTAAAAAGGTAGGTTGTAACCTTTAATGATGACAGACTAGGGATGTCAGAAATGTCTGACCACAAGCAGAGATTTTCTGTGAAATACTGCTTGCACAACATGCCTGACAAAGAAGTCAGCAAACTGCAGGGAAGAGGAACGATGCCTGGGCACTCTGTTCCTTACAGGATTTTGGGAACAGCCTAGTCACTTCCCTCTGCACCCATACCTGACTGCATCCCTCACCCCATCTCCCACATGGCTTTCTCTGTTGTGGCTCATACTCTGCTGCAGCAGAACATTTTGGCTGCAGAGGCAAGCTGAGTGAAGCATACCTTGTGCGCAGTGAGCAGGAGGTACCAGTGTAGCTTTCTATGAAAAGTATGTTCAAGGCAGAGAGGGAGTAAATTGTAAAATTCAGCTTTGTCAAGCTTCAGACAGCACAGGCAGCAAAAGGCTTCCTATTCAGCAAGCACACTCAGGCAGCATCTGATCCAGCAGCTGTTTGAAGCTGCTGAAAAGGCCCCTGCTGACTTTGTGCAACAGCTGACTCATGCCTGAGTAAAGACTGGTGGAAAGTGGTCACCTGCAGAGGATCCTGCACCTTAAACAGAAGGATTTTCTTCTGCATGGAAGATGGGAGAGCTAAGTAAGTCAAGCCCTTTACTTCCCAAGGAGGAATTTTGGTTAACACAATTTTAATTATCTGGAGATAGACTGGAGTAGAAAGAGTATAGTAGCTCCAACAAGCGAAGCTCCTTTTTCTGCAAGAAAAAGTTGACTTTACAGTTAACAAGTGGGAGGATCTTAGAAACATTTCAGTGCAATAAAGCCTGCCGTTCAGGACAATACCCTTTCCTATAAAACACCAAGACAGTGACAGAGATGTAATGAGATCGTTCTCCTCTTTCCAGCATCATGATCAGTCTACCAAAGAGCATTCTGGTTGTTTTGTGGGCAGAAGAGTAGTTGCAAAGCTGATAACATCCTCAAAATGTGAGAGCGGAAAAGGCTTTCCTAAAGTGTAATAAGGGCACATTTTCTTCACAGGCTCTGATTTGTAAAGTGCTGCTGAAACACCTGTCATTTGCCAGAGCTCAATATCTTTAAAGCAGAAGGGAGGACAGTGAAACACAAAGCCTAGGAAACTGGGAGCATTCTACAAACCATGCTGCACACACCTAAAAGCACTGGAGAGATGGAGACAAAACCTCTGTTCATAAATTACTGAGGTACAGTGTGGGGATTAATTTAGAAATGTAAAGTTCCAAGTGACATACTCAATCCATTTGTCTGAAGAGATAATACATCTGCCATTTGTCTGTTATTCCCCAAAGTGAGTTGAGGCCAGGACCCATGCACCAGGCTGGTCCCAGAAGACATTCATGACTGCTCATAGCTTTAGTGTGGGAAACTGAGGCCATGTCTCCTGAAGTGTTCACCCCTGACACAAAGGGCGTCCTGCAACAAAGGCAGAATGCAAGTACAAAAACGATGTTTTCTCATCCAGCAGTGAGGTCTCCAGGAAATGTGAGCTCCTGTGAGGAGCTTGTGACAATTCTGTGCCATGAGGCTGTTCTGCTTGCTTTAACTAACCTTCCACGTCACATCAAACAGGCCTTATGCTGCTCCATGTCACCTGGACAACCCCAGGTGACAGTCACTGGCTGAGAAATACCTGTAAGCCAAACCTCTGTTTCTTATCTGCAGTTGTTGCGTAGTCTCTATTGAACTAATGGCTCTGCAGGAGAAGCTGGAGCGGAGACTAAAAGTCATCCTGCCAAAATAATTTTGGGACCTTATCATACACTCAGACAGAGGGATTTAGGGCTTCTGCTTTTGGAAAAAGTCAGCAGGTAGCTATCATCTCTGTTATGAAATCACACTCATTTTTTAGTGCTCTCTCTTGAAGACAATGTCATTAAATCTTCCTTCAGTGGTCAACCCATCCTGGTTTTGGTTTCTCCTTTGCTCAGCTTCCCCTTCTCGTCTGTTGGCTTTTGCCAAAATCAATCATGTCCACACATCCACTCCCTTGTCTGCCTCCCTAATTATCATCTCGCTCCTTCTTCCTGGAGATATATTCAGAGCCCCTTTTCATACTACCTTTGCCTGCTTGTCCTGTCTGAGTCTCCGCTGCCTAACTCCACCTTATTCTCCTCTTTACAAGTCGGTGAAAAAGGCAGCTCACAGCTTATTTTGTCTAGGCCTACCCACAAAGAGTCTACTCTCTCTCACTTCATGGTTCTCCTAAATAGCAGCAGCAGTCCTACTTGCAATTCCTCAAGGTCACTTGTGCATGAATCACCTCTTGTCCTCTTTTCCTAATGTGTGTTGGCATATCTACCTTGTCCTTTGCTGGGGAGACTTCCAGAAGATCTGCAAGTGCTTTACATAGGATATGCATTAAGTGAAATAAATGTGTTTTATAGAATAATGGTCTAAGGTGAGGATTGACATTTCCAGATTTCGTCAAATCAGGAATGATCCTGAGCTGTGGATTTCAAAGCTCCATTAAGTTGTGTCTGTCTACCTGCCAAGCTACTTAAACCATTTTTTAACACCATGTTTATGCAATTAACAGGGAAAATACAATTTACATTTGTACTACTCCAATAATGTTATTAATTGTAATTGCAGCAGGGTTTTTTTTTTATTCTAATAATAAATATTTTTTCCCCCTAGTATGGAATATACCCACATTTGTAGAACACCACAGTAAGCTTGCCTATCTTTTGTTTGTTCATTCCCTTGGGGACTGAGCTGTGCCTAATGTTTCAATTACCTTTCCACTGCTGTGGAGATGATTGAATTTGGAGTTTCAAGGGACTGCAAAAATACCAGATAGCTAGACAGAAAACCAATACTTCAGGAGCCAACAATTTACTTGGCATATCTTATAGCGTTTAAACAACTTAACTCTGGGCAATTAATGGCTGTAATGGTATATTTATTAGACAAGTAAGGGAAAAGGAAGAAAATGACATGAATGTTTAATAAGACATTAACAGAAGCCACATGAAAATGCTGAATTCTCTTTTCTACTCAGGAAATACTAAGTGGCTCTTATCAACCACATGTATATGTGATATGTGAGCTCATTTAATCAATAGGCTTTACTGCATTTCTTAGCCCAAAGAAGTTCTTATTCTAAAATAAGGAGGATGTAATTAATCTAAATATACCAAGTATAAGAGTGCAATGCATTTGTTTGCTGAAATGATCTATCTAGATAAAAGGCTATTTTGTAATTTGAATACTGGAGGACGGTGCTTGCATTAAAAAAAAATTATATGGACAGTGAAATAATAAGACAACTTTAATTTCAGAGAATGATTTCTGTTTGTCCCTGATTGGTTCAGGAGGATTATTACCTCTAGTGGAAGTAATGTTAATTTCAGATCCTCAAAGCAATGTCCTTGCTCTTATGATCTGTGTGATACCTGGCTGATTTTCTGTCTTGAACAAAAATACAAAGTAGAATAAGGAAGACCAGATGTCCAACAGCTTATAGAAGTGCTTTTTTCTTGCAATCAGCTATGTGAGACCAATTTGTGTCTCCTGAGGTTTGAATTCTAAGCACCTACCCACACCATGCCTCAGGAAAACATACACATTCTAAGTGTTGTTATTGTTTTTTGGATAAGACACAGGACACTGTATATTCAAAGCCCAATTCATACCAACTAAAGGACTGGTCACTGCTCTTGTTTTTGAAATTTAGAGAGGGAACGTTCATGATTTAGTTTGTCTTGGTACTCTCTTCTCAGGTATGTGTCTAACACTTCAGTTCTCGGGGGCTAAACAATCCAGACCACAACTTCCTGGGCCCCAGCATCAGAACAATGCTAGCAAACCAAAAGTACAAATTCTATGTGCTAGCCAGAACACGTGGTTCACTTTAGCTTGCTCTGCCTGCAGAAAGAGAGATCCAAGAAGCCTTCTGGCACCAAAAAGAAACCAAACCAAAAAAAAACCATTTAACTCTGGCAAAATTTCTATGACAATCATGGATGGGCAGGGTGACTTTTCATGCATTGTGCTGCTGTGGCACTTTGACAGTAGGGGACTATTTTTTCTTTGATAGTAGGGGACCTAATTTCAAATTCTCTATATTGTCAGAAAAGACCTGTCAGGTACCATTCAACAGCTTTGGTTGACCAAAATGACAAATAGATTTGGAGTGCTAGTGCCCTCCATCTTCAGCTTCATGAAGCCTTCACTATGACCATTGCTACCTTGCCGTTGCTGGCATAAATATGGAAGCTCATCTGCTCTCCTTTCAGGAGAAAGTGTTGTGTTATAACATCAAAAGGAATATTTGTGTCTAAAGATGCAAAGAAGCAGTAGCAGAAACTGAATGACGCAATCCAAAATGCTCTTTATTTATTCAGTGGCAAACCAAAGAAATCAGCTGTTTCAGTTTGAAAATCCTCTTAGAGGGCCAAGCTCTGATATTTGCAGAAACCTGTGTTTTACTGTGTTATATGTTCTCATTAACTCTCTCACTGAAGACTGGCTGGCATAGATGGTGGTGATTACTCATATCTTCAGAAAGTTGTTATTACTTTTGAAGATGAGAAAATGTATTAGCAGCAGAAAATGTCCTCATATTTGACCAAGAAGAAGGTAAGGAATGAGATGTGCTTTGCATAGACCCATGATCAACCTCACTGTTCAGAGTTTATCAGGTGTTTGTCAGGGTGTGCAGCTCCCCCCAAATGCAAAGAAGCACTGAACAAAACTATTTTACCTTTTGCCACAGGGCGGTCTTATTTATCACAGGCCTTTCCCAAAGCTGGCAACAGCTACAAAGGTGTCAGGCAGCAGCTAATGAGTGGAGGGTTAGATGAGGGGATGGTTAATGAATCCTGAGGATCAGAGCCTCAGATACACAATAAAAATCCATATCACAGGATAAAAGTTATTGTTGTAAGTCCTCAGTTTATATGATACAAACTATATTCAGCTCCTTAGATGACATAATATCTTGCAATACAGCTGCTCTCCTTAGAAGATTTTATCGAGTCTTAATGGAAATATTGATGAGTAAACAAATCCTTTATTCTTACTTGTGCTTTTGAAGCTAGGATTTTAAAGTACATTATGCAATTCACACACACATACCCCTAAGCAGACAGATGGCTATAAAATATGGGCAGTTCAATTGACTGTGATCAGAAAAAGTATCTAGTTTCTGCAAGAATATGTACCTGTATGACTCACATATTAGCTGCAAGGCAAGAGTCTCTTTGCTAAAGTTAATGAGCCTTTCTCCATGTTAATATCTGCTTCACTGATTGCAGTCAAAGAGGCTACCTGCTATGGTAACTAACTTAATTTGCTTTTTGTATTTTTTTATATAACACACTGTATTAAAGAATTAAAAATAGCACAGTCTAATAGGCTTATGGACAAACAGGATCACTTAGAAAAATTGTTATCTGTTCAATAGTTCAGCAAATATGCTAAAGCAACTCATTCCAACAGTCAGGGAGGAGGGATACAGCCCCTCCATGCAGCTCCTCAATTATACAAATGCAGCTGAAAGTATTGATTTGCATAATGACTGGAGGAGCTCCCCTATAAGGGCTGAGTCTTGCTAAATTGCTTGCATATAGGTAAGGGGGAGGAGGAGTGGGGGCTTTTCTACCAAGACCTTAAATCCACACCCTGAAAGTTACCTGGCTAGGGCTCACAGGAACATCTGTGCAGGCTCACAATTTTTATGCTCAGTTCTGTTCCATGGTAAATTTTTTTATAGAAGTTTGAGCTGTAGCAGGACAGACATTTTGCATACAAGACAAGTGGATAAAATACACATTCCCACAACAAAAAATGAATGCTGCCAGATCTGAAAAGCCTCCATTCAAAATGTACAGCATCAGCAAAGTGAAACTTAACAGCAAAAGATTACTTATTTTGACCATATGAATAATGGGGGCAGATTGTGTGTGTGCTATGCTCACCAGAACTGGGAAGGACATCACTAGCGGCTGGTGGGACATGTGCCACACTGGTCTTATCTGTGGGCTAAACCACCAGGTGGACTTGACCTCACTGGCATACCTTCAAGGGATGGCTCTTATTGCGGCAGTGCTTCCTCCTGTATGAAGAAATTCTCTTACCAAGATGGTGGAGAAAAACAATTTTAGTGGATGCTCCCTAAGTAATTTCTGACTGTGAAATTACTCTTGCTCTTTTGACAAAACAAGGTCCTCAAAAGCTCAAATGTTTAAAAATTAAAATTATTCCAATTTCTTTCCTCTGTTTCCCAAAATAGCACTTTGGGTTTTGCCTCTACCTTGTCCTCTCAGTCCATAACTGATTATTTAGATTGAAAAACCTTTGTAGGAGGGATTTGTTCTTACAACAGGTGTCAGCAGTGCCTAACATAATGGAGCTATTGTCTTAGATATTCCTAGGCACTAATGAAAATAATTCATAGTAGCACTGTTAAGCAATTCCATGGGATATCTCGGTTGTACTAAAATAACTAAGCATCAAAAGTAACATATCAGACAGGAAAGAACTACATAAGTGCTATGTGTAAAAGCCATGCAATGCTATTATGATCTCTAATGCTGCTTATTCAGCTAGCATTTTAGAGCCACAAAATATAGTCATTCCCAAGCACTCATTAATCTGATGTTCTGCACCCTTACACAGTCAATTCCACCCAGATTTAGCTCCCAGATGTGTTAACACATCTGTTTTAAAGGTGCTGTCACCACACAAAGTGCATGCAATGGGAAGGAGATAAAAGACGTCCTAGTCCAACCAAATGGTTGTCTTCCTGGAAAAAGTCAATTTCAGCACCAGTTTTTGATTTTCTGCTGAGGGATTGACAATAAAAACTGCATATTCCATCAGTATGTGAAAAGTCAGTAAAAATCTGTTTTAAAAGACCGATGATTTGCTTCATACAAATGGTTCCATCAACAAGAGAATGACTGCAGCTTGGCTCCTATCAGTGCTGTTTGCAGTACAAATTCACTAGCACTGAGCAGAGGCTGATCTCACAGCACTGCTGCCTTTCCCTTTCTTGGCACAAAAGCAGGGATCCTCTCTCCCCTTTCTTCTAACCGTATTCCCCTTTCTTTCTTTTCTTTTTTTTTTTTTTTTTTTTACTTGCCACCCTCCAAAACCCCATCTTCTGTCAAAGCTAGGTGAAAGTAGCTAGTACAAATAAGGAGATTGGAGAGGAGTTGTAGCAGACAGAAAAAATGTCACTGCAGGTGGGACAAGAGCATTGCAAAAATATCCCTCATATTTGTGTAGATAACAGTCACAGCTTTCATTTTGCCCTGAGGAAAGGGACTGGAAAAGAAGAAAGTATATTGCTCCTCTTCCTGTGAATAGGGCCAACCTGTGCTGAGCCAGCAGGGGCTCCTGCATGCAGGTCAGGGGTGCATCTGCCCCACTGAGCAGAAAACTCCCTCCTCTCACCATAGCATGAATAACAATTTTTCAGAAACCATAACCTCAGGCAAGACTGCCTTGTTATGTTATGGCCACACATCACGGGAGATCCAGGTCTAGTACTCTCTCTGTCTGTAGCTGGGAGCTGGATGAGATGGTTCCTGCCTGGACCTTTTTTCTGCCCCTACATCCTATTGCAGCAACAGAAGAAAGAGAATAACTGAAGAACCACCATGTATCCAAGAAGTCCCATAGCTCCACTTGAACTTAGCAAGTCACTTATTTTTGTGCATAAGCAAGGAGTTAGATGTGTGTTTTGAGAACACTTAACCTTCAATGTTTCTTATGCTTCTGTAGGGCCTGCATCCATCTCCTTTCATACTCTGCCATCATTGTACTATTCCCACCAGCTTCCCCATGCTCTCAAAAGCATCCTGGTACTAAGTGCTCAAAAATATATGTGCTGCTACATCACTTATACATTCCAGACTCTACTCTGATTCTTCATGCATGAAGACTGATGTTAAAATGTATTGTATTTTATAGTGGGTCTACAAAAAAGGCAGCCAGAGTTCTGTTTTGATTTTGCAAACAAATTGAAACTTGTTAAGTATTTGTGTGTTCTACCAAATTCCAACGCTACAAAAGATCCTTTCATGTTTGTTTTAGCTTGAGATCATGATTGATTATTGCCCTGAACCAACAGTACAAATACATACACATATATACATATACATAACCTATACACTAATATCATCAGTAGTTCAGTGTCATCAAATTAGAATACTTGCAATTTTAAAATTTTATAGGGTTTGTTTTTTTCTTTACACTTTTATATTTACCTGGAGGTTATTTTCCTCATTTCTTACCCCAGGTACTGAATTCAGGAGAAAAACAATGTTTTTATGAAGGGAAAGATGTCTTTGAAGTTGTAGGGAGAGAAGATTTAAAATGACAGGTTACTACAGAATCAGATACCAAAAAGAAAATCATAGAAACAAAAAATATATAGATTTTTTAATCCATTATTTTGAACAATCCTCTGAATTTTTGGCACATGACTCATGATCTTTGAAATATTTATCACTCAACTACTAGTGGTTCACTTTCTTATTAAAAGTAGACTGTGGAGTGGGAACAGTTAAGGAATGGAAAATCATCAGTTGAGTAATAAAGAGCAAATACATGTTTTGCCTTGTGGGTCTTCCTACTCTTCTGAGCTCTCTAAGTGCTTCCATCTTCTTTTAGAACTCCCTTTCTTTGTTTTCTGCAGGTCCTTCACGAAACATTGCAGAGGTTTCTGCAACAGCGTGACAACATGAAAAGCCATGGGCGGGAGGGGTGCCTGTAGATGCACAAAGTGATGAAAGAGGATAGATGCATTATTATTCTTGACACTATTTACTCCTGACACTTAACCCCATCCTTCAGCCTCCAGCCAAGGAAGACACCTGGGTTTTTGCTTCCTATTTGGCCATGATTAACAGAAACAGGGACTCTTGTCCTCCAATACAGACATGAGAGAACTATTTTGTTCCCTAGATTTAGCTCTTACCTTGATGCTTCTTTAGATGCATGTGTCAGAGGTGTTGAGGCCACAGGGAGGGAGTTGCTTTCCCTTCCAGGCAGGAGGCTCCTATGTGGAAAAGTAACAGTGAAGCCATGGTGTCCTGGCATCAGGGAAAGGTATGGTCAGGACACGAATGATCAGTGTGCAAAGTCTGAAGGTCCTTGCTTCCTCGAAGGAACAATTAGAAGTTTTCTCAATTCAGGAGCAAGAATGGAACAGGAAGAGGATTCAGGGCAAATCTATACTCACTTCTAAGCTTGCATGCCACTGTGTATGCACAACACATTCCAGAACCAGTCCCCTGGTTTCTGAGCCAGAACCAAGGTTTCTGTTCTCTCAGTCCTACAAGGTGCTAAGGTTGCTGAGATCTGAGGGCATAGGTTCATAAATCATAGACACCCACACCGCAGAATCACCCTTTGCTCTCCAGTGTGGCCTGTCTGTGCTGAGGTCAGCATGCACACAGAACTGAGCGGCTCCTTCCCACTGATGACCTTCAGTAATATACAATTTCTTCCAGTCTCCAGAGGCTGGAGTGAGATAAACATTGTGTTTCTTGCTTCAGAAACCTTGATAGCTCCAAAGCTACTGCTGGTCATTATATCCTGATTGCTAGTTTTAAGATTGAATCTTGATGACAGAGAACCAGGAGCCAGGCTTCCGGGAGAGATGATAATGCAATTGTAAAAGTGCTCAAAAGAGGACAGGAGTTTACAGAGAGAACTGAGCCACAATCACATGTCTGGGGATTTAGATGTATCGTATGCCACCACAAGTCACATAACAAACATAAATGTGGAACTTGTTTCAATCTACTTGATTTAGAGGTATACCAAGATTCTAACAAAATTAAAAAAAAAAACCCCAAACCAGCAACACAAACCTCTTGTCGTTTCCTGTGGGTGGCAATGTACCCAGAAAACATACTCCTCTGCTGCAGTCACAGTTGTGTTTTTAGAACTCTCAGAGCCCACTCATTATCCATGAAAATATCCTGGAGCAGGGGGAAGGGGAGATCCAGCAGTGGTGAGTCAGCAGAAGTAATGTCCACACCAATGTCTACATGATGATGATAGCGCCTCCTAATTTCCTCCCTGCTCCCCAAGTAAAATGGAAGGTTGTTAAAAGCCCAGACAAATCTCCAAAAGCTTGCCTCCCCCAGTTTTAGGAGGATCTCCAGCCTAGTCAGAAACACACCCTTTGCTTTCTCATGCTGTTCAGAAGACAGCAAGGAAAGATGAAGATGGATGTACCAAGAGACTAACAACATATCTGAAGGAAAGTCTGTTTTGTCTGATCACAAATCACATACTGTGAATCATCAGGCAGCCTCTGTGCTGTCCTTCAGGGGACACAAATATTAAAAAAAAAAAAAAATTGAGAAAAGAGGGAAGAATCATTACCCTGGCTGAAGGAGGGCAATCCCTTTTTACACTTGGGTTCAGAAAATGCCATTGTTTTTCCAGGATCTCATTACAACAGTCTTGGCCACCATATACACTCTGCAGGCAATGAGGACTAGATGACTGAAATAGCAATCAAGACTACTAATGATCTCACTCCTTGCCTGTCCCTTGCCTGTCCTCCCATCATGACCTAGGACCATGTCCAAAGTTGGTGAAACAATGAGAACTTGCATTTGGAAAACGCTCCTAGTATAGTTTTTACAGATTTAGCCAGAATGAGATCGAGATAATGCTAAAAGAGAGCATTTCCCTCTCAGTTTTCTCCACAGTCCCATGATTAAGGACTAGATACTGCTACATCTCTACTGTAGTTTCAGTATTTCCAGCACTTCCTGATCCAGCATACCTTTGCTAGAGAGCTAGAGGGTCTGACATGATGTAATAAAGGGATCTAAACCTTCATTCAAAAGTCCCTGAGCCATGATTTGTAAATCACTGGAAGCTTAGAACTTGTGCCAAGAAAGTGCCATTACCCTACACATAGATTGTGGTTATCTTTTCTTTTCAGGCACCAGTTATGTGCTCTATGTGAGAGAGGGCTGAGGACTGAGGGGTTCAATGTGTCACCAAGTGCAGCTGATATCACTGTATTTACCTTCAGTAGAGTATCTGGATATTTCTAATTTACAATGATATTCTGGATATCAGTGGTGTCTTTGTTGGGCTATAATGGCTTAAGCTTAGCTGAAATATAAAAAAATTAATATAATGATTCTGACACAGATGCATCAGGAGAGAGAAAGACACTTGGAGTTACAGTTAGTAAGTATAAATGTTGAGTTAAGCCACACTTCTGCTTCCAGAATCTGAACTTGCAAAACTCTCAGCTTGGATTTTTAACAACACTGAGATAATTTACATTAAGATTCTTTGTGTTTACATAGACACTCCTCCACTTAACTGATAAACCAGAACTACAGACAGATCAAGGAGGAGTATTCAGGGCCAGCAGGCACACATGTTGAACTGTGATGAGACTATGTTATTAAACTTCAGTGTGGACTGCAATATGAATCAAAACGTTTTACCTCTTTGAAAAACACTGAGAATAGCAGGGATAGATATCTGCCATGAGATTTCCTCCCTACACTTTGTAAGCAGAGCACAAATTCCATCATAATTTTAACAATCACTTTCTTTAAACCAACAGGATGTTCCATTTGAGTGCTATATTACCATAATAAAAATCACAACTAGAAGTATCAGTTCTCAGCCTTTCCTAGCTGGCAGCAAGAAAACACTGGTTGTCAGACATCACCTGCAAGCTTATGGGTTATTTCAGAGCCCAAGAACTTGTTTTTGCATTAACAAAAATCTTGAGTGAGTGCGAAGAGAAGAGTAAAGCCAAAGTAAGGAGACAAATCATTCAAATCACCACTGTTGCTTTTGCTAAAGAAAACACAAGCCCGTGATGGTAAGCAATGAAATGGAGCCCATAGAGATAATAATTACAGAAAGGATATCCTTGCAGTAAAATGCCCCCCTACACCTTTTTCTGCAAACCCAATGCCTGGCAGCACATACCCACTGCTTCCTTGTGTCCCAGCTTTGCTCTGGGTTGTACATTGTGAGGTACTGAAAAGAGGTGATATCTGATGGAAAGGACAATCCAAAGCTCAGGATCATGAGAAATCAGTCATTGACAGTCAAGTAGGCAACATGCACTAACCCATTTTCTCCAAGGTATGGCTAAGCATCTTTCATTGGTTTGCTTTAGCACTGGGGTGTTTTTAATACAGGTAAATATTGGGAGCTAAAACTGTTTTAATTCAATTACAGTTAAAATTTAATACTGTCAAATCTTTTTTCATGGGGTTCTAAAAAGAATGCAGAGTTATGATAGAGCAGTGTAATCACCACTGGAAGTCTAAAACTGCCTGGCCAGATCATGTGCAAGGAAAAGTTACAACCTTCACAATGTATGCACTTTCTGGAATTCCAGCTTCTTCAAAGCCCTAAAAAATGCACAATAATGACTTACAGCTCCTATGTTGACAAAACAATTAGTAGTGCAACTCATTTTTAAATGAGCTTATCCACCCAATTATAACAGTCAAGCACAACTGCACTACCAGTTGCTGATTCCTCTCTCAAAAGCAAAAATGCTGTGAAGTCCAGAGCAAAGATATGCATAGTCATAAGGTTTTTCCAAAGTGGAACATATTTGTATAGGTTAGAGCATCACTAGATGACAGAGATCGTGCTATCCTCCACCCCATCCTGCTCCAAATAAGCATGGATAGAACTTATTCTGGCCTCAATCAGTGGGTGGGATCCTCTAAAATCTAATAATGAGAACAATGAGTATCCTTAAGGCTCTTCAGCTTGCAATTTCATCAGTAAACAGAGAACCACATACCCCTGTAAAAGAAGTGAAATACAGTAGGTTGTTTGGAGTACTGTGCTACATAAACCGTTTTCCCCAGAGATGCCAGGAGAGAATGGAAAACAGCACGGCACTGACATGGCTTAGTCAGACATAACATATGTTGCTTAGTACAATAATAGAAGGTTCTTGAATTCTGCAGGGACAATGGAAGGGAGTGGAAAGGGCAGCAAAGAATCTTAGGTCTGAACTGTTTCTGAAAATTGTAATTATGGTCATGCAATTTTTTAAAATAAATTGTCTTAGAAAAATACAGCAGCTCTCATTCATATAGGTGCGTATATTCTTTTCACAGAAGATATCTGGAGGCGTTGCAAGACAGTGAAACTTGCAGAGCATGTGCAGCAAAGATATCAGATCAGCACAGTTTTGATAGGGATCCTTACATCAGGGTCCATCTGTACAGAAAGAGAATGGGGGCACTCCAATGACACACAACAATCCCATGAGGGAAGGAGACAATTACCTGCCAAAAAGTCAAGCCTAATTCTAAGCAACACCCTCACTGCCATGGGCTCACAGCACCATTCAGAGGGTTTAGACAAGAGGAAAATTTGAAATAGAATGGTGGATGGTAGTTTTAATTTGTGGCTATCATCTGTTCCCAGCTTTTCTAATTAAAAATATTTCTTTCCAAGTCTCTTTTCATATATTTAGAGACTGTGGTGGATAATGTAGCTCTCACTCTGAGTACTCAGGCTGATAATGATACTACTCAGAGAAGTCAGCTGAATAAACAAAATGTAGTGCATGAACATCCTAATATTCTCAACAGCTAACCCTTTGGCCAGCTCAAGCAGGAATGAATCTTGTAACAACACATCACGGTTATTTGCCAACCTCTTACTGCAATATAACAATTTTGTCGCAAATGAGACTGCTATGAGAAAACCTCTAGAGAGAAAGAGCTCATTTTGGCCATAACCTGTTACCCCACAGCAAGTGGGACATATGCAAGCCCAGTGTGTCTCCAGGTGTGGGCATCTGCCCATGACTCTGCATAGCTAACCACTCACCAATGTTAGTGTAAGTCAGCCTTGTCCTGGGGTGCATCAGACACAGCATCACCAGCCAGTCAGGACAGGAGATTGGGGATTGTCCTGCTCTCCTCTGCACTGGAGCAGCCTCACTGTCAGTGCTGGGGGCAGTTTTGGGTGCCAAAATATAAGAAGGACAAAAAGCTTTTAGGGAGTGACCAAAGGAGGACAGTGAAGATGGTGAAGGCCCTCAAGGGGAAGACATACAAGCAGCAGCTGAGATCCCTTTGTTTATTCAGGCTGGAAGAGACTAAGAAAAGACCTCATTGCAGTCTTCACCTTCCTTATGAGGGGAAGAGGAGGGACAGGCACTGATCTCTTCTCTATGGTCACCAGTTACAGGACCCAAGGGAACGAAATGAACTCTGCATGGTTTGAGTTGGATATTAGAAAAATATTCTTCATCAGAGACTAGTTGGGCACTGAACAGGCTCCCCAGGGAAGTGGTCACAGCACCAAGCCTGACAGAGTTCAAGAAATGAACTTCCTTTTCCTATTCATGACCAACCCATGCTAATGTGTGGAAAATCATGCTGCCAAAAGCCACTATCCACAAAGGAGACAAAGTAGTCCTGCAGTAATCAATTTTATTCAAATAAAAAGAGAATCCAGTGGGACATACCCGTGTGGTATCTCTCAAGTTTTTGGGATGCAGCTTTCTTTTTATCCTAAATTCCCAACTACAGGTTGCCCTCTTCATTTCCCAGTTGGCTGAGGTACCCAGACTGCCTAATACATATTCCCCCTTTAACGTGCACCCCCACATATATATCATATGATCATTAAAATTAGCTTAAAGCCTACGCTGGCAGAAAAGTTATTACTCACAAGGCTATTAAACCTGCACTAACCTTCCCTAAACCTCAAAAGTTTAGACCCTGTTGGATTCTGTAACAAACTTGTACAGTTTGATGTTTGTAAAGGCCCTCACACCCATTCTTTCAGAACATGGGAGCCTTGGTTAATATGCTTTTTAAAGCTTTGAAGTTCTGCTTTCCTTCTGATGTCCATGTCACAACATTGGGGCTGTCTTCTGTTAAAAGGTCATGCAGGGGTCTGGCTAAGAATCCTCAATCCAGGTTCTGCAACACCCTATTAGTCCTAAAAATTGTCACAGATACTTTTTAATCCTGGGTAAAGGTACTTCTAAAATTCCTTGGACCCTCTCTAGGTCAATACATTGCAAGCCTTCAGTCAGAGTATGTCCCAAATATTTAACCTTTTTCTCCACAATTTGTGCTTTCTTTTCAACTGCTCTAAGCTCCTTTTTAGCTAGAAAATTAGGCAATTTCACAGTGGCTTCTTCTACCATTTCCTATTGTTCTCCTGATAGGAGCAAGACATCCACATGTTGCAGTAACCTAATCCCTGGGAGCATAATAAATTCTTTCAATAATTTTTTGTGAGGCTAGTCCAAATAAGATCATGTATCCCTGCTGAAGGTCTGCCCATGTCAATTGCTGCTTTCCTATTTTCTCTGCTTCATCTTTGAGTTCCCATTACAAAGCAAAATACTGTTTACTATCCTCTGTAAGCTGGCATTCACAGAAAGCATCCTTTAAATGAAGAACTAAATAGTAATGATATCAGGAGGGAATCTGGTTAGAGATGGTATAAGGATTTGGGACCATGGGATGCCTTGGTTTAATAATCTCATTTATTTTTCTTAGGTCCTGCACCATTCTGTAGGTTCTATCTGTTTTTTTAACCATCAGGATGGGAGAATTATAGGGACACATGCATGGCTCCAAAAGACCTGTCTTTATTGAGAACTCAAGAACAGGCTGTAATCCCTTTCTTCCATCTCTTGAAATAGGGCATTGCTTCTTCGACACCTCTTGTCTAGGTTGTTTCAAAATAATCTGCAGAGTGTCCATATCTAATTTTCCATATTTCCCCAGGACTGACAACATTTCTGGATCCACTTCAGCTTAAGCTTAATCAGAGAATTTACACAGTGTTACAGAAGTATTACGCTCTGTACCACCTTTTATAATATCGATTTGCTTTTCCAATTTAGCTGTTAATTCTCTTCCCAATAGGTTACAGTCACAATTTGGAACAAGTTAAAATTCATGCATCTTGTATTTATCTCCCACATCCACTAGGAGTGGTTGAATGAGACACACTCACTCATCTTTTCCATCTATCCCTTGAATAACCAAAGACCATTTTGATAATTGTCCCTGCTTTGGCATAAGATTCAAAGTAGACCGAGAGGCGTGTGTGTCTACTAGGAAGTGTATTTCCTCTTGATCCAGAACCAGTCTGTATGTTATTAAGGGCTCCTGTGGTGGGTCCCCTGACATCCCTAACAATCCATTTCCATCAGCCAGTGGACTTCCTTCTCACAAGGGCCACTTCTCTCTGGCGGCATTCCCTCTTCAAATCTCCTTCTTTCTTACAAATGGACATTAACTCCTTCTCAATGCTCTCTTGGCTGACCTCTACCACCGGGGAAGACATATTCCTGTTAAATTCCGGGTTAATTCCTGGTTAAATCCCCCTTCTCTTTTGACCTGCATGTCATTGCACTTTTTGCTTCAGAGATTGTAAAAATTGTAAAAAGGCCATTATCCTTGCCTTTACCTTTGCCTTTTCCTCATCCCTTCTTACATACACCTGCTCTGCCTTTCTAACCAACTCACGGAGGGGCCTATCCTGCCACTCCCCGTATTTCTGTATTCTTGTATCAGGCCAGGATTTGGTTACAAACTTTACATTCAGAAATGTATCAAAGGCTGGTCCCTCAGGGTCCAAACCTCCTTCTTTCCTCAAGGCATCCCTAGTCCTTTCTAGACAATCAGAAGGACTCTTGATTTTTTTCTTTCTCTAAGAATATAGAATTGTTAGTTCTAGGAACCACCATTTTCACTGCTCTAATTAAATAGCCACAGTAATCTCAAATGTAGGCCAGTCTTAATTATTCAGGTCCCACTGAGGATCTGCCTGGGGAATTGCATCAACCACTGTAGGTAAATTTTGTCCAGTCCTTCCCATGGCCTCTGGGTGTTAATCTTCCCACAGATGGGGAGCTTTCTGCAAAATATCCATTTTTCCTGTGTCCTGAAAAAATGCCTAAAAGGAAATCCCAATCTTTACAAGTACAATCTGCATTTCCCAAATGTTCCTCTATCTTTTCCCCCACCCCTATGGAGTCATCCAAATATGGGAGTAACTACTTTTTCAACACTCTTATAGCCTAAGTGGTAACTGGCAGAATTAAAAACCAAAATCCTCCACCCTGGCCCCCCAGTGGAACCTGACATAGGGACAATCTCTGTCTCCAGTGTCCTAGGGGCACTTGATGTCTTATTACTGGGCTCCCTCTCTAGTTCTGGAGAGGGATACGATATCTTGTCCTTTTGCCTTGTATCTGAGGGGGGCTGTAGGAACAGTATTTTCTTGTTTTCCCTTTCCTGGAAGTTAGAGATACATGAGATCTGTATCCAGTTCTGGATCTTTGTAGATTTTAAAGACAAGGTGGGAGAAGGTACTGGAAAACATCCCCATCCTCAATCTTTTCTTCATTTCCTTTTCCTCCTTTTTCCTCACTACATGGACTCCTGCTGGTACTTGCCTTAAACATATTTTTCCACATTCCATTTCAACCAATCCTTTCTCAGTATAACTTAAATACAATGAAAATTTTGACAAAGACTAACATCATCTGTCCCAAAAGGAGGCCATTTAAATCCACTTGGCAGATCATATTCTGGCCAGATAAAATAACATTACTCGATGATTATTTCCTTAGTTACCTCTGAGGGAATGCACAAACTATCTCAGAACCCCAGCGTTCTCCCCAAGGAACTATCTGGAGGTACTCCATGATTGCAGTAGCTATTGTTGAGATCCCTTCTCATCTTTCCTTCACTGCCTCCCCTGGGCATCCTTTCATGCTTAGTTCCCAAAATTCCCATTGCAGTCTGTGGTGAGATTTTCAGTGGTCCCTCCCTGTGGACCTCTTCACGGACACCTTTGGTCTGCTGCTCACTGGCGCTCTCAAGAACCCAATCAGTCATTCAGTGCCAGCTGCCACTGAAGAGAGTGATCATCTAATAGTGGGTGAGGTGCACCAGGAGCTCTGTTTGCCGTCTGCCATCCCTGGAAGGTGAAAGCTTTCCTGTATGTGCAGAAAATCACACTGCCAAAGGCTACTATCCACAAAGAAGACATAGTAGTCCTGCAAGAATCAACTTTATTCAAATAAAAAGAGAGTCCAATGGGGCATAACCCTGTGGCATCTCTCGAGTTTTCGGACCATGCAGCTTTCTTTTTATCCTAAATTCCCAACCACAGGTTGCCCTCTTCCTTTCTCAATTGGCTGAGGTATCCAGACTGCCTAATACACATACCCCCTTTAACATGTACCCCCACATATCATACATCCTATGATCATTAAAATTAGCTTAAAGCCTACGCTGGCAGAAAACTTACAGCTCACAAGCCTATTAAACCTGCACACTCTTCCCCAAAGCCCAAAAGTTTAGACCCTGTTGGATTCTGTAACAAACTTGAGTGGTTTGATGTTTGAAAAAGCCCTCACACCCATTCTTTCAGAACGATTGGTTCTTTTAGGCTACCTAGTTTCAGAGTTTGTTTGTGAAGGCCACCCGCACCCATTCTCCTATTACTAACGAGCCAGGAACTGGAATGAACTTTCCTCATTACCTAGTAGCCTGTGGGCCTTCCCTGTTGTCAGGGTCCGCAGGATTTTCGGACAGACCCTGACACCTGTATTGAAGACTATCCAGAGGGAAGAGAAAAGGGAATAGTATGGGTGAAAAAAACAAACCAAAGAGTGGGAGGGCTTTTGGACATCACTGCTGTTATGGGCTTAGGGAAGAAGCTGCTGTCTAATAGCCCTGCCCTCTGGATTAAAGAGAGGGAGAGAGGATAGCAGGCAGCTGATGGCATAGGAAAAGAAATGTGCAGCCTTTGCCCCATTACCTGTTACTTCTTCATTCAGGGCAGAACATTTACTGCGCACACACAGCCCAGCTGGTGTTGGTAATCAGCACCTAACCTTCACAACTGTGGACTCCACCCCCATGCCCCCAACAGAACACTTACTCTCTCAGCCCTAGAAAAGACTAAAATATCAACAAGCACTTCCCTTCTCCCTACCTTGGATACAGTGCCATCTCTCAAAAGACACAGTCTAGAAACAAATAATTATAGTAAGCAGGATATAGACAAAAGGTAACTGGGGGATGGAAGAGAGCTAAATCAAGAGATAACTGCACCAACTTATCAGAATACATTTGCAAAATACGTGGTAGCATAATGCATTATTTGAATAATACTGATAGCATTATTATATACTAAATCATAATCCATATGCATTGGCGAGAGAGTTAAGGTAACAGCAAATTCACCTGATTAATACTTTATAACAGGTTAGAATGATAAATTATCCATTTCTCAGCAGCATTCAGTCCTTCTGTCAGCCTTGAAATGGTTTTACAGAGAATGAATTTGCTTTTACAGAAAATGCACGTTACTGAGTTATTGCATAGTACAACAGTTTCTCAGCCTTACTAATTTCATCAGGATATAAAGAAAGTTTGTGCAAAGATTAATCCTAAAAACAGCAAGGGTCATGTAAGATGCTAGGCCCTGGTTTATCTTCTTTGTGCAGCTCAGTTGTGAGTGAGTGGTAAAAGTACTGAAGGCTGCCCTGCCAAGGTGTAACTCTATAATGTGGCCTAAGTGCCTTCCTCCATATTTCTCAGAATAGAGGGATTATGTCAGCATCAAAAGGAATAACCAGGATCTCCCCAGAAGAATACTGTGTTATGGAGTTTAAGATGAAGTTGCAAATTCCTACTTCACTATCTTTTTAGTGGTTTTCTGGTTCTAAAAGCTGCCTCCCCTCTGCTGGGCTGATCTATGCATGTTGCATGCCTCTTTTCTGCCAACAGCCCCACCCATCTCTGTCTTGGGTGCTGGAGGAGGTCCACCAGAGGAGCACAAGCAGGCAGTGCAAGAGAAGGCAGCATACCCTCTGAGCAGCCTTCCAGCTCCAGGTGAGCCTCTGCAAGGCCTATCTTTCCCTGTTGACAGACAGGGCACAGGGTCATGGATACTCACAGTGGTTATAGAGGCTACTCTGGCACTGTGGCCACTTCCCTGTCCTAAGCCAGCTGGCATTGTCGATAAACACAAATAACAACCATGAAGATGTTCAAATGCAAATCTATTATCTTCTCTCCATGTCTGAGATGACAGTCAAGCTGAGGGAAGGGTCCCTTCAAAGAGGAAACCTTGTCATAACTAAACTATAAAGTTTCCATCACTGTTCTAAACCTTTCCAGTGTCATGCTTTCAGTTCTGCCGGCAGAGCTGCAGCTGAAAATCTCTGAGACACTGAGCCATCCTACTAGTGTTCTCTGAAGCATGTAGCCCTGGTGCAGCTCCCAGACGGTCTTCCACTCCAATCATGGCAAGGAAGCTCTCTGCCCCAGGGTGAACTAGAATTGTCTAGTGGAGAACCCACCCTGAGCAGTCAGGATACCTGAGCTGCTGAAAGCAGCCTGTATACTGACCAACTCCCACTGCAATTCTAACCCAAGGCTTGAGCAACCTCTTCTGAATTTTCATTTGCTGCATTTCACATAGCAGCATATTGTATGAATATCTGATATTTCTGAATCACTGAAAAGTGAAAGAAGATAAATTCTTGTTTTCCAGAGGGAGAGCACAGCCTTCAAGGCACTGGTGAACTCTGCTGTTGGAAGAAAAAGTGATTTAAAACACAATATTTCCCTTTGATGCTTACTGTCTTAGACATCACATTAATCAGAGCTTTGCGGATGGCTGATGTGCAACCACATGCACTTTTACTTAAAAGCAGAGAAATCAAGGACATTTAGCAGCTCCAGATATGGTATTTTTAAACTTCAAAAGTAATAAACTATTTTTGAAGTGCCACTGAGGGGAATATCCAGCCTATATTTGTTTGAACAGTTTGCCTTTTAAAAACAATTACCAGGTTTTTTTCTTAGGTGTATACCAATTTACTGCAATGTTAATGTGCATGCAGACCCCAAACAGAATCACTAGCCATTGCTAGCTTCCTTTTCAACAAATGAAAGTAGAAGTAGATTTTCACTCACCCTACAGAAAATGTGGGCGAAAACTCCAAAACCAAATAAAAACAAAACAAAACAAAACCAAACAAAACCCTCATGTAGCCTCAAAGCAGACAATTTCCTTGAATGGGAAAATTCTAAAAACATTTGGGTGACACAACCTACCATGCAGCTCCTCCAGTCAATCTGAGCTCAGGTGCCACTGTTACCATAGCTACCATGAAAGAAAAGGCATCTGAGAAGATGATCCATTTTTCCCCAAGGGACTGCCCAGGCTGGGGAAACACCTCACAAGCTTTCACCAGAGGTTCTATAACATAAGGAAGCTGTAAGATCAGAGAGTAGAAAATTTTACACAAAAAAAAAAAAAAAAAAAAACTGAGTTAAAACCTATTTGCTGGAAAATCATGTTTTCCCACCATTCACACAAATGTCTAAGGAAGAATCTTAGATTGAGATGCTTTGGCTAAAAGCCGTCTCTGTCTGAGGAAGCAAGGTCCCAAAATAGTCCTGCACAAAGCTGCAGCTGTTTCCTGCTGCTGCAGCTCTGAACATGAACATGGGTTTGCCCAGATGTGCAGACATTTAGAAATTCATATTCTGTACCAAACCAGTACTCTTTCATTTTCTGTGCAGTTCCTGCACTGTTTTCTTTCCCAGGAAATGGCTGTTTTGTCCTAAGTGGGGGAGGTTCTTCTCTCAGCCTTTTCAAATACTGAACATCTACAGTTCGTTTGCACTTCCATCTTCAAGAAAACAAGCTTGCAGTGCTTTAGGCTTTTTTTAATTCAGCTAAACACAATTGAATTAAGAAGCAGAATAAAAATTTCAACTCCTATAAAACCTGCAAGATTCTAGTATACATATATAAAAAAAGAGAAAAGTATGATTTTTAAATGAAAGGGACAAAACAGCACGATTTCCAGCATATGTGGACCTCTCATAAATATGATATCCTAGGAATGCATTTTTTTGTAATCTAGTAGCTCAGTTACCTTCAGGAGGAAAAACAAATCTGTTTCAGGAGGCTTATTGGAAAAAGAAAGGAAAAAAGAGGTGAAACCAATGAGAACAGTTTACCTATTTAAAATAAAGGGACTGAGAAATTCAGCATTTTTCCTGTAACTAGAAGAGAACTATTAATTTTTTAAAAAGCAAATGTTTCAATACATAAAAGGTAATTGAATTAGTTTAAAATGCCATCAAAAGCCATTTTTAAAGGACTCCAGAACTACAGGTTTTCAGGATGCTTCACACTGCATTGCTAGAAGTAAAAAAAGGAAAAGCATTTCTGTCAGGAAAAGAATAGCTATATTGTTTTTCTATTAATCTCTTCTGGAAGTACATTGATAAATGAGAAAATTGTTCAACACAAATGGCAGCTGGGTGCCTGAACTATATAGCCTTCTTAGGGACAGGATCCTAAATGTTATTCTTGCTTTTGAAAACAGACAGCAATAGCAAGTAGGTATTCTGCCTAACTACTTACCAACCTAGAATAAAAATGCAACACAGAGAAGCACAGGCATGGGAAGAGAGCAGAGGACTTGAAAATACAACTTTATGAATATAACCAGATCTATGACAGGGTTACTAAAACTCACCAAAGTCAGCTACTGGTCAGCAAATGAATGCAACTTTATGATCTGAGTAGTGTCAGCTTCAGATGTAGCAAAGAGAGCAAGTAAGGGGTATTCAATATGAAGAAGTCACCATAAATGGTGAAATCACATATGGACTGGAAAAACTAACTGTATATAATTTGAAATAAAAGTGTTAGCATCATTTAACAGACTAATAATCATTATTTGACTAAGCTATAAGACTTTTATAGATTTAGAGTAAATTTTTATTCTCTATTGCTTTGGACCATCTGAATGTCATAAATTAGTGCAATAAATTGCAGGATAATTTGGCAAATTAGTGGGCAATTTGGATGAAATTATTTGGTGGAAATTTGTGCAAATTACACTGTTTAAATGTAGTTTAACAGTCTGAATCCATTGAAAACTTCAGCTTCAGTGGGAGTACAATCCCTGCAGCTCCAGTCAGAGTTTCACCCAGCTCAGAGACCCTGAAATTTCACTGTAAGCAGCAGACTCAGTGCAACTTCAGTAAGTATATCTTGGATAGCAGCCATGCTGGCCAGCTCCTAAGACCTCTGGAAACAGCACTAAAAGATCATCCAACAATTTTCTTGGTCTTCCAGCTAACTACAGCAAACAGGCAATTAACTGGACTACAGAGGTCTTCCTCAGCTTTGCTTCCATTTCACACAAATAGGAGCATTGTGCAAAGGATACAGAGTCATAGGATGTGCCCTATACACAAAAAGCTTCCTAACATTACTGACCAGTGAGTAGACCTGCAGAACAAGGCTCAAAGCCTTGGTCAGTACTTAAAGTCTTCTCAAAACTCCTGCAGGAGTCAAGCAGAGCCTGAAAAACCCAGATGTGAGGAATCAGGTCTCTTCCACACATAATATATAGCCACTTAGAAACCCAACAGCTTCCTATGTACATCCAGAGCAAATGAAACCCCAGAGAAAAGAAGCGGTGCCGTAATTCAAGTAATTTAGTGACTTTTTATTAGAATAAGATCAGAAGCAATGCTAGAGTAAATGTGATGAAGGAACACAGAATTTGTGATTCACAACATAGAAAGAAAATATCTTGTTTCCACGTGACAGACTTACCTAAAAGATGGGAGTTGAACAGAATCCAGAGCAGTTTGAACAATTTGAATACGTCCTACACCATTAGTGAGTAGCAGATAATGCCAGACATAGCACCATAAAACAGTGGAAAGGAGGCAGATCACTAATACATGACTTTCTGCTACATCACAGCAAGAAACCCTCTGACAGAACAAGGTGCTGAAGACACTCTTGCTGAACTCAGCTGCATCATGCCTTAATCACTTGTTGTGCCATCCAAATGAAGCCAGTAGGGTGGTCCACTGGCAGGACTCAGAGAGGAATTCAACTGCAGGCAGCCAAAACAGTGACTAGCCTTCAAAATATGACTTATGGCTTGGATCTCTGCATGGTCCCTGCATTGACTCTTCCTTGAATTTGAACTCTGCAAAGACCAGATATCATGTTTATTGGAAAGGTAATGTCAAGGGAACTGAAGTGAAGCATTCCAGTAAAACAATTTCTACCAGCTGAAACTCTGTTGCTGCTAAGACGTTTCTGTCTCCATACCCATCTTACTGTGTAAGAAGTGGAGACAGCCCAAGCTCACTGGCAGCAGGCTGCACAGCCCTGCAGGCTGCAACAGGATGTCCTCTTGAGCAGAGACACCTCTCATGTTACTCCTTGGAGCCAAGAGATTCCTTGGCACATTTTTGGTGAGTGATTAGTAGCATGCTAAACTTTTGAATTTTAGCTAAGTAATATAAAGAGATTATTTTGTTCATACAATCCTTTAGACATAAACTGTTGACCAATTCTAGGGCTAGAATGGAACCCAGGTGCACCTAGACTAATTTCTGAGTTTAGAAAGCAATGAGGTTCTTTCTGAAGCTTATGACTCAATGACAGGAACTCCCTGAATGTTTTGTCTGGCCCTGTCCCTATGAAATCAATAATCAACCATACCATGCCATCAGTTCAACCACTGCCACTTCACCATTAAATTTTGTCAGCTTACTGCTTTATATCAATGAAGTATACTGTTGTTTCTCTCTTATGAGTGAAATGCATTACTCCATCCTCACCAGTCACTTCTGAAGGAACACTTAGAGAGATGCCAGAGCTAATCTCAAGTTGACTCACTCCATTTGAGAAAAATGCTGGTGTTTGCTAGTTCTTTCAGGAAAAAGTACCCTGACATAGAAGACACCCTTTGTGTAATTCTAGTGATGCCATAAAGGCTTCAGCTGGCATTCTTTCTACAGGGAGGATCCTGGAAAATCAGGCTCTCCTGACCCATCCAGACAGCTAAAGCTCCCTGTTTAATTACTAATCTGTGTGCATTATAAATGCACTCTGTGACTAATATGATAATACTATAATGCCTCATTCCACTTCAACCCTACAGGTGTCAGGAGACTTGAAATGGGTATGGTAATACCAGAATTCAGAAGGTAACCACTAGCAACACAAATGCAGAGCAAAGTTATGTAATATGTCCTCACACTACCCTCCCCCTCCATGTACTTCAACAGGAGGGAAAGTGTGTGTGTGGAGGGGAATAGGGTAGCAGAGGCAATTCCAAGGATGACAGAGGTAGTCTGAGATCTCAGCCACTCCTGGGTTAGAATAAGGGAATAGCATATCTGTCATGCAGAGAGAAAACTAGAAACAGTACCCTGCAAGGTACTTAACAGAGATAACGGATGTCGGAGATATCTGGTTAAAAGACAGCTCTAAGCCCAAAGCCTTTCTGCTGTATTGGCGCCACCACAAATCTAGGCTACCTGTCTCTGGGCCTTCCCAAGAGGTTTAAACTCAGAGAGAGCTATCATCTACTCCGTGTGCAGACAGTTCCAAGTAATCTCATGGCTCTGTCATATCCTGTTACACGAATTATTTCACCCTAGGTGCTTGTTTCTGTTTAAGGATAGCCCTAGTTAAGTGGTTTACTCCCTCTGTATTTTCTCCTCCACCAGTTTGGAAAGAAGGCAAAGGCTTCATAATGTTTAAGATCAATACAAAATTGAAAGAAAATACATTCAGGATAGTAAAGAAACTAGGAAACAGAATCTGAGTAACAGAAGAGCGAGAAAAAAAAAATAAAGAGCAGATTTGCTACCTACAGACCATAAGCTTCATACCTGTTTTCATTTCCATTATCACGAGGGTCACTATTAAATTATTTGTCATTATTGGAAAACGGATCCATAAGTCTTTTTTTGAGATTTAAACCACTTGGAAAGTATCTTCCTACCATCTCTCCTGTGCTGCAAAAACCCACCTTTGTTTCTTCAGATAAACTATATAACGTGAGTATAATAGTTTGTCTGTTCGCATGATATATCCTAGAGGAAGACACAGGGAGGTGAAAAAAAATAAAAAGGAGGAGGAGAGGACCAGTAACAGATTTAACACAATTTCAGAGCTTACACAAAGTAGAGAAAGAGCCAGGTGTGGGTGCTATACCAACATGATCTCTTACAATAGCTCTTCCTCCATGCTCATTTGTTTTGCCACAGCACTTGGTCATGGGCTGTGGTGAGTCTGTCTCTATACACCTAACAGAAATACCTAACATCTGAGACTTCACACATGTAAGGCCAACAACTGGTAGGAACTGAGCAGCATCTTTTATAAACATCTTTTATAAACCTTGACCTTGCTTAGCCCCTCTTTCAAAACTCAAAACATAACCCTCTGCACCTTTTTCACTCATGCTTGGCTGGCTGGGATTTCTACTGTGTTAGGCTAGATGCATCCTTACAAAAGACCTGGCTGTGAGAAGGATGTGTCTGCTGGAACTGGTACTGCCCATCACAGGAACGTTGTCCCTAGAACAGATGAGGTGCAGTGGTGGGTGAACAGGGACACTGCTGCTGAGGTTTCAGGCTGTGGCTGCCATGCTGGCTGCAGCCAGTTGCATGAAGTGAGGCTGCAAAGGAAGAAGACAATGAATGCAGAGGAGCAGCACCAGCCTTTAGGATGCCAGCCCAGTCACCCAGAGAGAATTGCACCATGCTGTTCACACTGTTGCTTCCCTCAGCTAGAGCTCTCACAGATGTCTGGGTTTGAAGGCAAATCCACAGGGTAAGCAAGACCAGTCCTTACACAAGAGCTCTTCCCAAACAAGACCACATGCACCTCTCATTCCCACAACTGTCATTGTTCATGATGCAGTGAATTCAACTAAATTTATTTAAAATATAGTCAGATCTGCTATGGAGAAATGACTCTGTTGCAGTTAAAAGTCCTTGTCTATTTTTCTTGTGTCATCAGCTGAGGCCACTGTTGATACAGAGGCAGGCAGGATAGTATCTGTGGTTCGCTATCAGCAAGACTGTGTGCAAAGCTGTAAACTGGCACTCCTTTCACTTGCTAAAATGGATATTCTCCTTCCTTCCCTGCCTGCCCAAAGGCACTTGCACATCTTTAGTTTGCAACTGCCTATTCAGCTTTTGTTTCTACACTGAGCAGAAATTATAGATTTGTTGTTTCCACCCATTAGTCCACACTGGCAGGATTGCCCCAAGGATCAGTGAAGATGCAGCGCTTTTCTGCTGCCACTTATTTCCACCATAACCAGGAATCAGGTGAGGTCATAACAACTCTGCTTTCCACCCTATGTCCTGCAAAGGGAATGGTCAGTGTCACTCTGCAGTCTGGTGCAGTGGGATGACATGCTGCCCTCCAGCAGACCTGCTCAAGCAGGCCCAAGACTGATCCATCCCCTGATATGTTCCCATCCTGCTCACTACAGGCTATAGGGTAGATATGCATAAAGAGGAGGAAACTATAACCAGAGCTAAAAGAGGGACATTACATTTCACTCACAAACTTATGAAATATTAGAAAAAGCTTAATGCAGTGATAAACCCTCATTTAACTAATGGGTTATAATCACAGTGACAATATTCACATTATGTACCATGAAATTCCAACATTTTGTTTAAAAAGAGAACAGAGGGAGAGAAAAGTAAAAAACTGGTTGCATAGCCCAAAGTCAAAGCAGTGCATCCCAGACTTATTCAGGCAGACACTAGATTTCCTGGGTTACAGGACTGGAGAAAGGGTGTAAATGCTTTTACCTACATAATTAAAGCGTAAAAGTTAAGTGAAATAGGAGAAAGTTTTCAAGCAACATGGTGCATGAGTTTCTCTCCACACAGTGGGTGAGAAAGTTTTTGAGCTCTATCAACACATAGTATCAGCATTGCAACTAGAAGACAAATCTATTTTGCTGGACATTTTAAAAATATTTAGGAAATACAGTAACCCTAAATTGAACATTGTATTTGAGCAGCAGCAATTTTTGCCTCATCATGTTGCAACAAATGGAATTGACACATATACAGCCAAACCGAGACACAATGAGCAGCAGCAACAGTCTGAGATTACCAAAAATGATATACTTAGAAACAAAATTGTTTTCCATGTGACTGACAAGGGGCTGGGAGAGAGGTTATTAAGGGAAATGGATTTGTGCTTGCAAAAAGGCAATAGATGTCTGCTAGGTCTTGGAAGCCATGCACTGCTAGAAGTGATAATGTCTGGGCAAAGTATTAAAAAGTCTGTATACTAATACTGTCAGTAGAAGCAGCAGGAAATGTGGCAGATAGAGAGCTCAGCCATGAACAAGACATGCAAATCATCAATAAAGACATAGATGGCACTGGCCTCCCTGCTACTGAAAATTATTCTGCATGGACAGCACAGGAGATGCTAAGGCCAGAGCTTTCTTCCCCCAGTGAAAACTTTTCTCCAAAAATCACAAGAACCAATGTCTGTTCCTAGTCTATGCCTGTCAAAAGTAGAAGTAAGAGGATGTCTTAGCTTTGGAAAACATTTTCTGGTGCTGGAATTGTTAATAATATCTGATTCTGTTAAAAAAAAAAATCTAGGAACTGACCAATTAAAGTAAGATTCTATTTCATCCAGAAATTAGGAAACAGAGACACCCATATCACTAACTGTTGTAGAAAGCTATTGCCCAGAGTCATGAAGGAAAACAGAGCTGCTGTACATAACTATCTACAATCACAGAAAAAGGCATAATGATGAAACTATAGGGAACAAAAAACATTGTATCTGTAATCTGATTAAATTACTGAAATATTCATGAAGGAATATTACTGTTTTATGAACCCTCTGCATTGCCCAAAGGTCCATATGTAACTCATCCAGAAGCTGGGAGAGTGAAGACAGAGGACACCCAGCTGCTATAATACTGGGTGCCAAGTAAGGCTTTTTTTTTTCTTTCTCCTTTCTTTAACAATGACTCCTACCAGCTCTTCTGATGCTGCTGTTCTCATGTGCATGGAGTTGGCCCCACTGGGAGCTAGTCAGAGTGCTGACAGCAAAGCACAGGTTTTGCTGACAGTGCAAAACCTCACCTGAGTGCAGTGCAATGCCACTCTTTGTGGAATTGTTCAGGCACATCAATAGGCCGAGGTCTGCCATTCTGCATGAGGCAAGTCAGAAGGAGAGAATGAAGAATTTGAGGAGGAATCAAATCCTAGGAATAACCTACTACTACATATAGGTCCCTTCCAGCAGAAGAGCATAGGATGAATGGTGCTGGCAAGTCCTAAGGCCAGTGACCTGGACAAGAGATTGACAAACTTGTAGTTCAGTTTAACATGAACTTGCTTCCTCTTTACTCTGCTGTTTTCGTTTTTCTTCTCCTAGACACTCACATGTATGTGTAAATACATAAAAGTATAAAAATATAAATATATTTAAAATGTATTTATATCAATATATACATATATAACTACAGCAAAAAGGCATTAGAGATTTCTGAGCCAGGCAGTGTTATATCAGAGACCAGCCCATTTAAGGCTCCAAGATCAGGTGAACTTGCAGAAATGGAGCACACCCCAGAAAAGGTTGGTGTAACTGGGCCTAAGGCATCTGTCAGAGGGGACTGGGGATGATGGGGGCTTGGGGCTTGGCTTTGCTCATCTAGTTGAAATCAATAGCTTTTGCATAAGCAGTTTTCTGTAACCGGTGAACTGCCTGGAATGCTGCTGAAAAGTTCCAGAATTCTGAGGGGCAGTTTAATTACAAACGCCTGTGAAGACAGGAGACCACAGGAAGGAGGTTCCTACTGTGAATAGCACAGGCATAATGAGTCAAATTCTTGAACAGATACAAACCAACTCAGTGGCCCTTGTCTGTACAGTTACTAACAGTTTTTGAACAAGGTCTGATGCATTGGCTGCCATGTTTTTTGCTTCCTGAGTGCCTTGATTCCATGTGGGATTTTTTTTTTTCCTAGCTGATGCAGTGCTGTGGTTTGCATTTACTATGAGAATAATGTTGATAAGACACTGATTTTTTAGCTATTGTTAAGAAGTGCTTACTCTAAGTCAAAGACTTCTCCAGTTTCATATGCTCAGCCAGTGAGCAGATGCACAAGAAGCTAAGAGGGAATATGGCCAGGACAGATGACCTGAACTGACCAAAGGGATATTTGGTATCCCAGAATTCTCACTATATGAAGGAAGTTGCCCAGAGGGCGTCCATTACTGCTCAAGGATGGACTGAGCAGTCCTAACTGGGTGGTAAGCAATTTTATTGCATATCACTTAATTTAAAATTGAGTTTTATTCCTCTTTTTTTTTTTTGTTATATCCCTTTTATTTTCTATCGTTGTTGGTGTTGTTATTATATAGTTACCTTATTTTATTTATTAAACTGTTCTTATCTCAACCCATAGTATTTTTGCCATTTTCAAATTCTCCTCCACATTCCACCACAGGGAAGAGAAGTACACGAATGGCTGCATGGTATTTATTTGCCATCTGGGGTTAACTACAGTACTGAGAAATGCACTGAAATAGGCTGACAGGAATCTTGTCTTGTTTAGAATACAGGTCTATTTACCTAAGTAATAGAGAAAGGGCTAGAGTATAGAAATTTCTTCTCCAATTCCACTAAGTATCCTGTCATCTTCCCTGGTGTACCTGCTTCTCCACATCCCAAACCCTTTCTTAATCCTCATCCCTTGGTGCTGCAGTCAATTAACAGGCTGTAAGTGTGATGGGCTGTGAAAACACCATTTTCAGTGGTGTGTTCAAAACCTGTATCTGTGAATTGACTGGTGCATGAGCATGAGAATCAAGTCTATTTTTAAAACTGTGTCATCTTTAATGAATGGATTTTTTCAGGCTTAAAACGTAATCAGTCCCAGACCTTCCTCTGGCAAGTGGTGGATACTTACTTTAATATGTATGTGATCTCTGAACAAAATCTTAATTTTAGGGAGATTTTTTCATTCTTATTGTTAATTGTTCCCAATGTACAACTGACGCTTCTCCCCAGAAACTGCTAGATTTGTTTGCTATATCTGTGCCTTATACAAAAATGGTCCAGAAAGCTGCAGCCTGAACTACGGCAAATAGTTATCATTTAGATGCATTTAAGATTTTCTACATCAGGCTGAAAAAATACAAATTAACCTGCAGAGTGCTATGCTTGGTAAATCTATTGCACATTGTTATTACGGAGCAAAATGAAATCTAAAATATAAACCTCTGCACTCCACATTATATATAGTTGCCACAGAGTTTTCCCAGAAGCTGTTCAAAATGAAACAGGTGGTAGGAAATGAGGCATTATTTGCTACCTGTAGGGCAGATAGCAGTCATCCAGTTTAATCACCACTGTGAAGCTGGGACAGCTTTCCTAGCCAGCATCTCCACTTTATACTGTACAGCATCTTTTCTGGATCTGCCCATTTCTCCAGCTGAGAAAGAAGTCATCACTCTGGGTAAGATGTTTCCAGAGAAGCACATGAGGATTATGTGATGCTGCAGAGCACCTAGATGGGATCAAAGAGAGTGACTGTGAGCTGTTCCACTTTTCCAGCCAGAGAGGATAGACACTACAAGGACAGGCTGCCTCGATGAGATTTTTACCTTGTTTTTCTGCCTCTAGCTAGCACAACAGACCCTTCATCCTTGCAAGGAGCCTTCTCTCTGCAAGTCTGACCATAACAGCTTGGATACCCCTTGGATAGAGGACTACCCTGAGCTACTTACTCACCTGTGATGTCTGCTGCCTTTTCTTTGCAGACTAGCAAGGCTCAATCCTTGCTGCAGCTCTGAATACAGTCTTACAGGACTTGTAGGGGCAAGGATTTCTTGGGTGAACCTGGACATATAAATCATGGTAGCGACATGGCACTCATAAAATGATTCATTAAAGCTAAGCAGACTTCTTCAGGAAAGGAGTATAAAGGCACCAGTCTCTCTCTCTCTCTCCTGTGTATACTGATGCAAACACACAGCATAAACATGAAAATTACTCTGTTGCTACAACTGCTCAGTCCTTAAGCTTCCTCTCATAAGAGAAATGTTCTTCACCTTTTATCCACCTGTTTTCTTGGTACCTGAACTGTTAAAAAATGTATTTTTGTCCTTTGTCCAATATGACAATGTCTCTCTCTGCCTGGTAATCACAATGCATTTGCCTCAGTGCTAGAAATATGTCTACTCTGCAGGTGCATTCAGTAAAGATGCAAAAGGTACTACAGTCTCTTTGATATGACCTGAGCTTTCCACAAACTAAAGTATTTCTCTTCCTCTGCTGTAACAGAAAATGTACTTTCTTAACCATCTCTTGATACATATCTAGCAAACAATGATCAATATCTGGTGTCTTGAGAAAAATCCATTCTCAAAAGCTTTTAGTGTCTGAATTTGTCTCCTGCTAGACACTTTGTGTAATGTAGAGGCACATTTGCAAGGAAACAGTAAACTATTGACTTGCTGGTGAGTGTATGAAGTAACTGAAGTGATTAAAATTATAATTTTTAGAGAAGCCCCTCTGCTGAGAAGGCAGCACATGTCAAAGTTTTATAGGATGAATTTGTAAAGGAAAAGAAGTCAAAGATATGAATTTTGCATAGCACCATATAACTAATTTTATTTCTGTTAGGATACTAGTATATTTCTCACACAGTAGCAACACTACTCACAAATCATAACTCAAAACTATTATGCCCGGTTTCCCTAAACTGATGCTAAACATAGAAAAAAGCACAGAGAAAACTAAAGCCAGGAAAGCTACAGATATATTCCAGAGAAGTTTCTACATCAAAAATACAAGAATAAAAGTGTTCCTTTGAGGGCTGTACCCTGCTTCCACAATAAGACGAACTTAAGCCTATACATAACAGCATCTCCTGGGAAGTTTCACAATAACTGTAAATCCTCTTCTGTAAACCTAATGGGCTGACTGCTGAATTTACTGCAAATTCCAGAGATGTTGTAATCCTTGGCAATGTATCTAGAACATGGCTCATATCAACACATAAGAGCCAAGGACCAGGCTTGCACCAGGTTTCCTCCTAAATGTTTTTCTCCTTCCCTGCAGTTACAGAGAGCGCAGACCCCCACTTACATGCAGAATAGCCTCTCATCCATACTCTATGGCACCACTCTATCCTCTACCTACTGCAGCACTCATGTATCCTGTTTTACTACTTTCTTTTGGGGCCAGGAGCACACAGGGACATTGCTTCCTTAGTAACACCTGCTCAGTGTCAGGATGCTCAGTGCTGTATGTGACATGTATCAGATATCACTGGAAAAGCATGCACAAGTGTCATCTGCAAACAGGGATCTCCAAACAGCTGTTCGACAGGGAGAGCTGTGACTGGGCTAAGATATTCCCAGCACTGCTGCCTACTGTAAGCAGCCATGCTGTTGGCAGAAGATGACAGCACTCATGTCTCAGACTCAAGGGTAGACTGGTGCTAAAAAACACCATCCTGCACTGGAGTGGGGAAGGCAGTAATGGCTGACAGCTGACAGGTCTCAGAGCAGTGAGATCTGAATACAGGTTTGCTGTTCAGATTATAATTCTCAGCCCACGAGTAGACATGTGTGAAATATGTACCATGCCATGTTCTTGCTACCAGGGCAGAGATGAAACTTGGTGAAGCAACACTTGTTGACTGGATTGAGGCTGTATGCCAGATGTTACAGAGAAGTTGGAGCTTGTGCCAGCATTTACACTCAGTTTCATGGGTGCTTTAGGTTTATCTCATTGTGACATCCCACCTTTAAAGGGAAAGGAACACACAAGATTCATAAATGTTCATGGTCAAAACTAATGACAAAAGTCAGGGGGTCCACAAAAGCTTTCAGAGTTCTATTAGTAAATTACAGTCTTGGCATGGAAATTTGTGTAAGTTGGTCCATGATATCCCGTATGAGCACGTGGCAGTGGGTTTTGGATAAAGGAGTAGAGTGAAAGGAAAAAGAGAAAGATACTTGAATTAAAGAAGAGGAGAAAGAATGAAAGGTAAAGAGGAAGAGAGATCACCAGTCCTGGCTCCAGTGGCAAACAGTGGCTCCAGTGGCTGGAGTGTCCTGGGGATGCCTATACACCTGGGCTTGCTGGTAGAGCATATAATTTCCACACCGTTTTCACTTTCTATGCAGATTTGTTATCATGCAGAGTCCATTTCTCTAGAATTTTCTGGAAAAGAGTTGGAGGGCTTCAGGGGTCTTGAGTGGTCCGTGCCCACTTCTCAGCCTCACTCCTGCATTTGTGCTGTGTTCTGCTCATCTCCTGGAGTCAGAACAAGGACGTTTGTCCCAGGAATGTGCTGCCCTACCTCCTTATGGCCTCTTCTCCAGCCACATCCTGTTCATTCTCAGTGTATTATTACCAACAATTCTTGGCTGTTATCACTAACAAGCCATGACTGGCTCCACAGCTATCTGGCTATTGAAGTTTGAGAGACACACGAGCCCACTTGTCTTCTACGATTCTACACTCAGGAGTTGGTCTTATTCTTGCCCTCCTGACAGCAGCACAGAGCTGTATGCACTCTTAGTTATGTAGCCCTGAAGTCAGCTCTGCACTCAACAGCACAGCCTTTATTTAAAGGAGGCATAATCTGGAATGAGATGAAGTGAAGGCCCTGGGTGATAAATATGCCCAGTTCAGCTTCACTGTGTTTTGTTTCCCTCCCACTCTGAAACAAATCAGCCATCTTATGAACAGGAATTAAATTAAAGGCTGTTTGCACTGCTGTTCACCTGTTGCCTCAGTTTTCCTGTTTCCAATAATGGCTGACAGCTGACAGGTCTCAGAGCAGTGAGATCTGAATACAGGTTTGCTGTTCAGATTATAATTCTCAGCCCACGAGTAGACATGTGTGAAATATGTACCATGCCATGTTCTTGCTACCAGGGCAGAGATGAAACTTGGTGAAGCAACACTTGTTGACTGGATTGAGGCTGTATGCCAGATGTTACAGAGAAGTTGGAGCTTGTATCATTCTGCTACCATAAAGCAACCTGACCGGCAAAGAAAAGCACCAGAGTTCACTTAGTAACTCATTCAGCAAAAACTGGTCATGGATTTATAAGAAGTTATTTAACCTTTTTTTTTTTTTTAATTACTTTTCCAACTATTGGAGCTGAAGGAGTCATTTGGTTTCTTACTATGATTTTACTGTGTAAATACTACAAGTACTTTACCTCACAAAAATAAACTTCTCCAGCTGTTCTTTTCTCGCATTCAGATTCTAAATTCTGGTCCAAAGAGTACCCATTATGGTCCAAAGAGTACCCTTTTTTTACTCTAATACATTTCTTTTCTGCTTGTCATTTCATCAGTATTTCTATGAACAAAAGAACAGTTGCCAGTAAGTGGAGCCAACACTGATTAGTCCAAAATCTTGTTCAGGCAGTTACCAGCAGAATAACAAAAGCCCACCCTGCAAAGGCACTAACGAAATAATTAATATCACAAGTTTGATCCTTGCTCTCAAATTTCCATCTGCAGTAACCACTAGGTCAGGTATTTTTCAGTTCATTCCAGAGATGCAGGATGAAAAGGGTTATTTTCCTTATGGAGAAGTTTACTGGAAAATTGAGCCTCTCCATACTTGCAACTGTGCAGGAGCACAGCAGACACAGAGTGATGTGGGAGTCATGAAAACATTTATGTTGGTAGAGACCTCTAAGATGCGGAGGTAGCCCTGAGCAGCCCACTTTCTGTTGTGGAAAGCTGAGTGCTCTATCCCATTCCCACCAGGGTCAAGGGCCCCTGGACACCTCTCTTCGTCATGGTAGAGGTTGCCTGCCCTACTGGGCTCCCTCATTCATCTCTTGACAGTCAGGTGGTTAAGCAAAGCAGGAGACAGCTGAATTCAGTTTCATGCCTCAGCCATGGCTGTGGTCACGGCTGCAGCAGCTAGAGATCAGTGGGTTGACTGGACAGTTAGCTGTCCCACTCATCTTTCCAGCATCCCAGGGGTGTGGGAGAAGCCCATGCCTCTCCCATCAGTAGAGCCCCAAAGCAATTTGCGGCTGATTGCTTTGTTCCACCCCTGTTGGTGTACAGCTGACAGCTGACACATGGAAGATACAGATGACTTGAGAAATCAGCTCCCCTCCTGACTCACATGGAGGAAAGATGCCATAGTGACAGCCAGTTGCAGACATGAGAGAAATTGAAAAATAAAAAAAATAAATAAATACACTCCAGCATTGCAGGGTGATATTCTAATGATATGAAATGGATGTGTCAAAAATAGAATACACCCACTTAAAATGAATATATTTTAAAGAAAGGAATGTTCTTTGCAGAAGATGAAAGGCTCCACAGCGTAACACATGGGAAGGCAAATAAATGAGTAATGGTTGCAAAGGTAACCACTCCAATGTGAAGAGCATTTCCAGTTCCCTGCACTGCAGCTGTACAACTCCTTAGTACAGAGCACATGTATTATGCACATTTTAATTTCTTTGCCAGGTCTCTAGAAAGACCAAGTCTTTGAAGCCAGATTGTGACAAGCAGCACCTGGTCACTCAGACCCAGCATCACACTGAGTCCACAAGAGCAGCTCCGTGAGAAAATCCCATGTCTACACTTCCATAATTACTCATAAAATTGGACAAATAAGTGAGGCTTGGGTGACAAAATTTAGATCTTCAAGTTAAGAGGTATAAGTTTTTGTCTGATTTAAATAGGTACCATCAGCCAGCTTTAAGACCTAAGCCACATCAGCAAACTATATGCTAAAAGGAGAAAAAAATTATTCAGGACTAACAACAGACAAAATTACACATAAGCTCCTCGTGCAACAGGATATTTAACAAGTAAATGGGTTTCCATGTGTATGAATGAGGGAATAAGATTTAGCACTGAGGTCTTTCCAGCTTTCTAAACAGAACTGATGAGTTCAATGTCAGAATCCCATAAATTGTTCACTTGTCTATGCTTTTAAAGGGATGTTAAAAATAGATTTCCTTATACTTGCAAAGAGATGTTAAGAAAAATTGAAGAGACTTTCATGAGAAAAGAAATTGTGGTTTCAGGACAGCCTTATTGTATAAGTGATTCAAGGAGCCTGAGCTGCTTATCTTAACACAAAAAAAAAAAAATCAGAAGATAGAGGGGTGACTTGATTACAGAGTACAGGCAGATTCACTGAGAGAAAATCAAAAATATTAAAGGGATTTTTAAAATGGATATAAAAGCCATGCATAAACCCACTGTCTGGAAGTTAATGCCAGACAAATTAGAAACAAGGAACAATTTGTTACAACAAGGATGATTAACCATTAGGACAAGCCATTTCTTTCTGAAAGCAGTGGATTCTTTTTTTCTGCTCAAATGCTGAAAGAATATTTTCTTGGCAGGGAAGCTTATTCTACAAGGTTATGGTCCTATATACAGCAGTAATAGATGAAGGCATATCACCTCTATTGCAGCAGTTTGGGCTGGATGTCTCTTCTGGCCTTCATATCTGTCTTTCCCTGGAATGAAGTAAAAAATACCTGACCCAACAATTATTGCAAACACCCTTTCGAAGGTAAGGGTCAGACTTGTGAGACACCTTTTAATCTCACAATGGCCCTTAATCTGGCTATTAATGACAATCCAGCACATTAAAATCATATATCCAATCTCAAAATAATTTCCTTTTTTATTCCTAAAGAAATTCAATTGGATCAACATGAAATTGATCTAATGCCCCAGCTGAAGCCATTGTTAGCTAGAGTGGGTGTAATTTTCTAAACCCTTCTCTAGTGGCCTGCTGTGCCAGGAACAATTTATTCAGAGTTTGTCTGAAGAGTAGAAAATCTGCAATAAAAATATGTATCTTCTAGAGAGAATCAACAGTTTTCAGTGACAGAAATCCTACAAACAAAAAAATAGAAGATGTTGTACATTTATAGCCACACAAGGGATCAACTTGTCTCCTAACTATCTGTTGCATATAAAGCAATCTATATGAGGGTTGATAAGACATTAAGTCAAACCTGGCATCTAAATAAACTCAGTTTTTGGCAATGTTGTACACTATAGTATGTTCCCTATCCAACTTGAAGCTCATGTTAGCTGACTGTCTGATTCCGAAATGCACATTGGTTTTGTACCAGCCAGCAAGAAAACCTCAGCAGTTACACCAATAAAAAGGGAGAACTTCTTGCAGCAGCAAGTACACGTCACCTGAGCAGATTGTTTGCTTGGTCATCCAAAAGCTTCAGCAGTGAAAATAATGGAGTAGCTGTTCTCAGATTCTGAGGGGAACAAGTGTTTGTTTCTGGGAAATCTTTATACTGTGGCTATGCTGGACGCCCTTCACAAGAGCACATGTGTGCTGTGCATGCATACAAGGCAGCTCTTCCTGCAGCCTACCAAGGGTGGCACCCAAATTCAGTGACAAGGCAGTCTCTAGTGGCAGAGGAATCAGCAACAATTGCTGACCATATTACACCCCTGCTTTTTTCCTAGGTTGCAATGTTCTGTGGTGTCTTGGGTTTAGTAATCCCACCCCATCGCCAGCAAAACTCTTTGGGATTAGCACACTGCACCTGTTAAAAGGATTGCTGAGAGATACCCTGCCACACCCAGACTCTCTGCAACTGACCATCAGAGCACATTGAGCACAAAATGGAAAGGAAACCTGTTACTCCTGGATCATGCCACTTTGTTTGTCTGGACAAGAGTAACTTAATTTCTGGCAATCCAGTGTACATGTTTCTGTGGAAACAGGGACCAGCAGAATGCGCACTTGTAGCCACTGGTTTGCTCCAGTCTCCATGGAAACAATCATTGCATGGGAGAAAAAACCCTAATGATTGCAAACTAATGGCTTACTGGAAGCTTTTCTCTGTCTTGATTTTTCTTTTATCATCCTTATTACTACAAAATAAAGAGGATGTATATGATGATGTCTCAAATTCGTGATACAATAAAGGTCAGAGTCAGAAAACATGGGATGAAGCTCCCAAAAGCTCAGGCAGCCCAGCACCAGGCTCCTGAGAAACCTCTAGGGTGCAAATGGTGGGCTTGCATTCTGTAGAGGGAGAAAGATGGGATGCAGACCCACCCAGCTTCCCCAGATATGCTTGTTATCTCTGAACACAGCCCATCCCAGACTCCCAGGCTACCAGAACTAGTGAAGGCAATGCACCTCAAGAGAGTGACCATCACTCGCATGCTGATGAGGCAGCCCTGTGGTGATAAGGGCCTTGGCAGAGGGAGGACACATCCGTGTGGTAGTGCCAAGGCACACATATAACTTTTCCAGTTCCTTTGGCTTCCTAAGCTTTCTTCACAGAGAAACCCAGTTATTTTGCCCTTCCTTCGCTTTTTGTCTCTTACAGAGGTTGATCAGTCTCCCAACATGACTCCCAGACAACAGCCACACTTTCTGTGATGTGACCTCCAAAGAAATAACATCATGGCAATATATGAAAGATCAACCCTGTTGATCCTCAGCTGAGGATTTTCACACAATCTACATGTGTGACCCAAAGATTTCTTATATTTCTCCCTTTACTTCTGAGGACTTTCATCGTGACGTTATGAAATTGCTTGTGCTCACTCTGTTTTTTTTTCATCCCTAGGGTCATTAGCATCTTTGGCCCACATGTATTTCACAAGAAAAACCCACATGAGCACCTTTTATTTCTGTCAGCTGTTCAGGATTGTTGGTTACTGTTTCACCTCATTTTGCCTTCTACAGCCATTCTCATCTCCCACTTCCTTCTGGTAACACAGACAGAGATATCCCATCAAGCAGTGATGCACTGTGCCGGGCAAAGCCTGCACTGCACTGATATGGTTCTCCACTGTGACTCACCAAACACACAAAGACATGTCGCCATGTCCTCAGCATGTCAGAGCCCATCCAATTCTTGTCTTTGTGGGTACAATAGCAGCAGGTTTTAGCCAGCATTCTTGTGCAAAAGGATTGGAAATGGTGTTGATGTCCATAAAAGGGAAGTGACAGTAAGGACAAGACAAAATGCAGCTGGGGAAGACTGGCAGTATGGTGAGGGGTCTGTAGCCTAATAGAGATGAAATTTTGTACTCACACAGGCATAGTACACAGAGGCAGGTTAAACACTGGAAAGTTGAATCAATGACACATGTCCTAAGTCCTTTACTTGACCTTGGTCTGTAAAGGTCAATCCCAACAAGCATCCTTCCTGCTCCTCCCCCAGTTTCACCATTTTGCTCCTTTGCCTTCAGGACAGTGGATTATGCATAGCTGTGGTGTAGTTAGTGTGACTGCTCCTTCCTTTGGTAGCAATTTAAGAGCAGCAATCCCACAAAGTGCTCCACTGCCCATCCCTGCCACACAGTTTTGTGGTGAGACATTCTCTCCCGAATGGTGCACACACTTGCCTGTTCAGGAGCAAAGACTTTTTGTGTTCAAGCAGAATTAACTGAGGGTATTCAGGTGGCTATTTCACATCCCCACAACAATCCTGTGAGCAAAGCTTCTTTCTGCTCAGGCAATCTAAATAAATAAAACTGGCTGCTAATAATTACCTGACTATAAATTCATGGCAGGAAATAATTGAGGAGCTTAAATTGTCTTTGGCACCTTAGACTAGCAAAATGAAAGGTCCTAACATTGATACTGCTTCTTAATTGTTCCATAACTGCCAGAAAATCAGACCTAGCCCATGGATTTAGGGACTTAGGGCAGGAAGATATCTAGTGTCCCCACTAGACTATGCTAGATTGCAATTTTTTTGTACTACAGTGATGCCCAGGAGCCCAAAAGCTACATAGTGATCCATATCCTTACTCCAGTTTGCCCCTCATCCCAGCATAGTGCTCTTTTCTCTAGAGAGTTCTCATTCTGATTAGTAGTTATGAGATAGAAATGAGACAATACTGGTGCAAAAAAATTGCTAACAGAGGAAAAAAAAGCAAGAGGAACGATAAAATTGCATGTCAGAAATATAGTCTTTCAGGGCATAGCTGTATTTTATCCTTTGGATAAAAATATTTTCTGTGCATCCAAATTGAAAAGTAAAGAAAAAAAATAACAAAAGTACTTAAAGTATTCAATTATAATTAAATGTTGAAATATTGATTTTTTTTCTTCATTCCTTTTAATAGACCAGGAGGCATACTTGTCTCACATCCACTGTCATAAAAGCAAAACAGAAAATTCAAAGTTTAATATTTCAATGGGTACAAATTCTGGGAATGCTAACAGCATTGTAGTCATAAAAACAAGGACCTAGCAAATACTTCACAAGATTTTCAGGTTGCTCCTATCAATATTTATGTGACTGTCTCTTCCACTGAAGATCAAGAAACTGTCCCTCCTTCTCTGGGACATATCTAGAGTTACAAAGAAGCTCATTAAAGAAAAGGTTAAAAATATTCTGCTATGAAAACCAGATTCAGAGACAGAGACCCTGTAATATCCAAACCAATGTTAATGCAAAACAAAGATCAAGTAGCTCAAGGCATAATAAATATTTACAGAACAGATGGGAAAGGTGAAATGAGAATATTAAGAAGAATTAGTAGAAGATGTGGCTGCTGTGACACAAAGATACTGAGCAATTAATTGCCTAGCTAAAGCTGCTTTCTTTTACTGTAAAAAATATCAGAAATACAGAAAATTTCATAAATCCCTATTCATAGACTTCAGGTTAGCTGTTACAACCTGGCATTGCATCTAACACTGCTACAAAGTTAAAGTGGATTGGGACAAGAGATCTGCAGGATGACAGTATCTACAAGGTAGTAACTCTACATGCTGATATTTCCACTTAAGGTATGAGTATTCTTTTTATAAATGACAAGTGAATTGTGATAGTGACAAGGTTTAAACAGCATATGGAAATTTATCTCCAAATGACATGTCACATCAGAGGTTTGGCAAGTCACTCCACTCTCAAAAGTAAAATCTATGAAAACACAATCTGCGTAACACTGGCAATGTCAGAGTTTTGCTTTCTCTTTTACCCTGTCTGAACACAGATAATGGAAGGCACTCAGGTGGAAAATTCACATGACCCACGTTCTGCACTGCCTGCAAAGCTGTGTTCAGATTTCATTTTTCTAATGTAGCTGTCAATCAGAGAAGCGCTGGGATGCTGTGAGGAGCCTGGATTGCACAAGTACCTCGATGAATGCTGCCTCATCTGCTTTTCATGTAGCCTGCAGGATCCTTTTACTCAGGTCCACACAGTAGAAATCAGCATGCCTGCTCCTTTCGGCAGCTGTGGAGAGCTGCCAGTTCCCAAGTGGAGAACTGCCAATCCTCTCCAGAGCACAGAGGGAAACACAGGCAGGACCGTCGAAAGCATTGTAGTCCAGGCACAGGGTGATGTCTGACTCTCAAGGAAGGGAGCAGGGGACCCATGTCTGACCTCTGCAAGACTCTAGAAACATTGCCTTCAGCAAGGTCATCTTTTGGCATCCTCAGTACTGCCAGCTATCCAGATTCCTCTATGACATTAGAAAATATGTCCATTAAACCCTTCGATCAGTGTGGGATTGAAAGAGAGAGAAGAGAAAACACAAATCACAGTCCTCAGCCTAGCCTCTAAAATGCCTATGCCTCCTTATGCCTCTGCCAAAGCATGTGTAATGCATTCAGTTCCAAAGTCAGACATAAGTGATATGCAAGTAGCCATGATTCAGCCTGGATGCTTGGTTATGGAATTTGCTCCCCTTCCAAGTACCCTCCTAAGCCGCTGGAACAAGCACCCTTTCTTTTTTACAGTTTCCACTTCCTTCCCATTGTCACCCCAGTTTCAAATTTCCCTCCAACACAAAGAAAACTGAGTGAAAATGAATGGCCATGACTACCATAAGAAATATTTGTCTTCATGTATCCAGTTATCAAGTAATTTTTTTGTTAAGTCTTGTGTGAACTGCACAGCTCTTTACATGTGAGACTAAAACAATATTTTTACAATAGCTGCCACATTTAGACCTGTTGGAAACGCTTTAATCTGATCAGAGGGCAGGAGTTATAATTATAGTCTGTGGGTAATTTTAATCTTTTATTCCTATACTTTCAAAGCACATAATTTCTATTTATCTGAACCTGATTGCTTCAAATCTTTTAATTATGATTTCCCAAACAGAATGAAAGACATTTTGTTCCTCTTTACCTTTCTCCTCCCACCACTGTAAGAACCAGTTTCCCTCCTATGTTCTTGAGACTTCCTGCCTTGCTGCTCCTTCACAACTAATGAGGGTTGTAATGCCACATTTCTGTCCCCCTTTTCTGGGCAAGGACCCATTAACCTGCCATGCTACACTTAGCTCTTCTTCCAAGCTCAACTATTTTCTCACTGTCATGTTTCTCCCCTCCAGTAGTGCTTGCACCCTTTCGCTTTTCCATGCTAGGCTCCCCACAGCATCTCACCCTCCCCAGGCTTGGAGCAGCTGTCTTTTTGCCTTTGTGTATCCCTTCAACACAGCTGAAAATGGATGACACACTTCAGGATATAAGTGAAGAAGAGCAGCCATTTGACTTGGGTCTGTCTTACAGAGGGTGACTGATTTTGAATAAGGGCAGATTTGTGGGCACATTTCCATTCAGTTCTTCCCAAGGAAGCTGTGAAAACACCCCCAAACTTCACAGTTTGCAACAAAATTATTCAGGCTGCCAGTACTGGCCTGACCCACTTCCCATCAAACTCAAGCAAGGGTGAGCTTATGCAGCATGATGCAGCAGCTTATGGAGAAACCTGGGACAGCCGAAGTACAGAGAACACCTTAGTATGCCACTTCACACTGGTTAATCCATCTTACCTTTTAGTAAGCTAGTTGTCATCAAATAGAAGCTGTATTAACACACCTGCATAACTTTTCGATATCTGAGATAACATCAATGCCTATTGCACAGGGTAGGCAAACTCCAAAATGCTTCCAATTTTCCATGAAGAGACACAGGCAACTTAAAAGGGCACTGGTCTATTGAACACAGGTAGGATGAAGGAGATAAAAGAGATGGAAGCCACACAGATGCAATCTGTGATCATTATTCAGCTGACACCAAATATCTCTAATGTAATCACTGCTTTCCTGCACAGTCTATGTAAAACATGCAACTTACAACATAAATGGACTGCACACATGTGTTTATGGAAACTCTTGGTCTGGCTACACAAAATGTGTACTTTTTTGTCTAAAAAAAAAAAATCTCATTCAGGTGTACCTCCACTGAGTCAGGAAGAGTGACATGCTTCCCATACCTTAGAGACACCATGGGAGTAAAACTCAGCAAGGACCCATGAGTAGAGAGGCTGAATTCTGTACCCACGGGTGGAGGAGAGGCTGGATAGTGGTATTTTATGTGACAAGAACTCACTTTAAGGTCCTCATGGTGTAAGTTGCAAGCTACTGCCTCTGAGATCCTGATTCATATTCTTAATAAAATAAGTGTGTGCACAGAGCAGCTGGTACCACTACCATGAACAGCAGCTCAGAGTTCATGCTTAACAGTCTGCCTGGCTGTGTCGCTGCTATTTACCAACCAGAGACTCAGCTGAAAGGCACTTTAATCTCTACCCTGAAAGGTAACAGCAAAACACTGACCTACCTACTTCTTTCCCTGCACCATGCTGGAAAAATTGTTGCCCCTGCGAGAAGCAACCACAGAATTGCAATTCAATGTTTCTCATGCTGTGGTAGATGCAGCTGGTTTGCACATTGTTTGGACTGAATCTTTCCAAAACCTCACCATGTTGAAAATGTTCTTATGCTCTCCTTTTTGCAATCCCTATCATTACTTATTTCCTGGTATTCTTTCTCTTTACCATGCTGAAATGCATTTGAGATTGTGAGGCCCTATGTTTCATTGTCCCCTTTTGTAAAACATCATATTGTTTCCCCATGGACAGCATCAGATTCAGGTATTGTTTTCAGTAAATACACAAATTGTTTGGAAAATTACTTCTGATTTGGGGGTGACAACAGGAATGGCCAGGAGATCTCCCTTCCTTCTCTATCTTCGTCCAGGCTGTAATGTAAAGGGGATTTTGCTGTAGGAGGAACTTCAGGAAAAGCTTCTCCATCCCTGATCAAACAAGTCTTCTCACCCGCCACACTCCTTTCACTGATGGCTGACATATTTTTGAAAAGAGAGGATTGAGTATGCTGATATTACCAAGCCACTCAAAACATCACAAAATTTTTGCACCTCTATTTCTGTTTCAGGGTTACAACTGTGAGATATTTTTCAGGATTTTATGCCTAATAAAATGCTGCTGTCTCTCACCAGATTCTGTCACTTTAAATTACTCAGGAAGACTAAAAAATGTGTCTTTTCTTTCTTCAAAGAAGTCACTAAAAATCACTTAGTTAATGTTTAAAATAAGCACTCTTTTGCTCACCCTCCCTCCCACAGACAGCAGAAGAGAAGGATCTTCACGTGTCCTTCCAAAACTCTCATGCTGCTAAATTACTCTCATTTCTGGTTCTCAGGGTCTCACCCTTGCATGAATATGAAGAACGCCCCTGCAAGCAGCCAGCATTCAGTTAAAATGTGCTGCTTGCCATCAGCCCTGCCTGGAATACTACAGCATGACTCTGATTCCAGCAAGTCAGGGAAGACATCCATGCATGAGTGGGACACATGGCTCAGATCAGGCTGTCAAACAGAATCAGAGAGTGAGACAGAAGAGGTTGTTTGGCCCTCTGTTTTGTTTTCCAGCAAAAACTCATCATACTCATCCCATGAAATTGACAAAATCCACTGCTGTCCTCTCTCTCACTGTTGGTGGGTGATTAAATGGAGGTTAGGTATTGGTCCATCTGACCCTCCGGGGGCTGTACCTAATACCTGTCTGACTAATGCCACAGGCATGCATCTGTGCATGCCACTTGTTTGCACTCTACTGCTGCCGCCTTGCCCCTTTGCCTTTTTAAAACAGAACCACAAGATCACAGAATAGGTAGGGTTTAAAAGGACCACCAGTGGGGTCATGTAGTCCAGCCTCCCTGCTCAGGCTGGGCCATCCTCTAGCATATGGCACAGGATTACATCAAGATGGCGTTTGAATACACCCAGAGAAGACTCTAAATCTCTCCAGGCAGACTGTTTCACAGTGCTCTCTCACCCCCAAAATAAAGATTTTTTTCCTCATGTTCAAATGAAACTTTCTGTGTTTTGCTTGTGCCCATCGCTCCTTGTCCTGTTGCTGGACACCAACAGAGAGAGTCTGGCCCCTTTCTCTTGACACACTCCATTCAGATACTCAGACATATTGGGACTCAGGTATATTACCCTCAGAGACATTGGTAAGGTGCCCTCTCAGTTGTCTCTCCTCCAGGCTGAACCAGCCCAGCTACCTCAGATTTTCTTCATGAGAGAGATTCTCCAGTCTTCTCATCATCTTCCTAGCCCTGTGCTGGACACTCTGCAGTAGTTCCTTGACTCTCTTGTCCTGAGGGGCCCAGAACTGGACACAGAACTCCAGATGTGCCTCACCAGGGCTGAGCAGAGGGTCAGGATCACCTCCCTCAACCTACTGGCAATGTTCTTCCTATTCCTCAGGATCCCATTGGCCTTCTTGGCCCCCAGGACACACTGCTGGCTTATGGACAGCTTGTTGTCCACCAAGACCCCCAAGTCCTTCTCCACAGAGCTGCTTTCCAGCAGGTCACCCCCAGCCTGTGCTGGTGCCTAGGATGGTTCCTCCACAGGTGCAGGACCCTGCACTTGCCTCTGTTGAATTTCAGATGTTTTCTTCTCTTCCCATCCCTGTCAAGGTCCTTCTTCACAGCCCTCTGGGGTTATTTCAGGTCCAGAAAGACTGCACAGCCCTCTGGGGCATCAGCCACTGCTCCCAGCTTTGTGTCATCATCAGTAAACTTGCTGAGGAGGCATCTACCCCTTCATCCAATTCATTGGTGAATAAGTTAAATAACATTGGGCCCAACATTGAACCTTGTGAGACCCCAGCAGTGACAGGCCTCCAACTTGACCATGTGCCATTGATGATGGACCTCTGGGATCTGCCATTCAGCAAATTCTCTAATCTCACTGCCCACTCATCCAGTACAGTGGCACAGTCTTCCCAGTAATCAAAAATCTACAGCCCATCTGGACTATTTGCCTGCTCCAGTTTTCAGGAGGTCACAGTCATGTTTTCCTTTATCTTGTTTCTGTCATGACTATGCCTAAAATGCTACACATAATCAGTTTGCATCCCATTAGCACTGTAGCAAATACTGCATCTACCAACAAATGTCCAGCATGACTAAAAATCTCAAGATCCAGAAACTGTTAAGTCTTTCACTTCACTGCAAACATATTAGGAAAAATTTCTTTACCAGAACTTTGCCAAAAGGCTTTCGAAAAGGCTGTCCAGGGAAGTGTTGAGTCACTATCTCCAAAGGTACTTTAAAAATATGTAGATGTGGCACTCAGCAACATAGTTTAGGAGAAGATTTGCCAGCAGTATGTTAAAGATTGGACTCAAAAATCTTAGAGTTTTTTCCAAGTTATATGATTCTATAAGTCTATCATTCTGTGATCTATGTCACTGAGGTAATGTCCTGAAACGGTTATTAGCTTGTATATGAATAACAGACAGCAATTATTAAATTTTAGAAGCTATTATTTCAAAAGCTGCTGGAGAGCAGTGCCACAGAAAAGGTCCAGGTGGTCCTGGTTGATGGCCACTTGAACATGAGCCAGCAGTGCCCTGGCAGCCAGGAGGGCCAGCTCTGTCCTGGGGTGCATCAGACACAGCATCACCAGCCAGTCAGGACAGGGGATTGGGGATTGTCCTGCTCTCCTCTGCACTGGAGCAGCCTCACTGTCAGTGTTGGGGGCAGTTCTGGGTGCCACAATATAAGAAGGACAAAAAGCTTTTAGGGAGTGACCAAAGGAGGACAGTGAAGATGGTGAAGGGCCTCAAGGGGAAGACATACAAGCAGCAGCTGAGGTCCTTTTTTTTTTTTTTTTTTTTTTTTTCCTGTGAGCAGAAAGACTACTCAGCCATCACCAGGCAGGGACACCTGGATCTCAGAAATGAAGGATGAAGGCTCCATGTTGCACACAACATTGCTAGACCATCTCTCTTATTATCCAATGAAATATTTTGCTTGTAACTTTAAAGCCTGAGGTTAAGAAAAACAGGTTTAAGGAGAGGTGTGCAGGAAGGAGGAATAAACAACACAGCACCCAAGTAATTTGTACCTTGAAAGGAAGATATGAGTAACCAAAATATGGAGAGCAGGGATTTGATGCCATGAATGGCATGGCCTGCAGATGGTGAGGTGGAGAGATGACTAAAAATTAGGTGGGCTTTGGTAGGTGGATCCTATAGTAGCTGACATTAGAAATGAGCAAGGAATTTAGTGGGAGACACTGAGAAGAAAGAGTGTATTTTAGAAGTCTACAGAGGAAGAAATAAAAATACTAAGGAAAAATATATCTTAGAAAAAAAGAATATTATAGTAAAAGAAAATAAATCAGAAAAAACAAAAGCTAGTATTTCAGCTAACTTCATCAGACAAGAGGCTTACAGCATTAAATTAAATCAATGCCTTGTATTGCAAGCAGGGCTAATTTGAACAGGTCAAGGTCTTAGCACAAGAAAAATACAGCTTTCTTAAGGGAACAAGGTACCATGATCACTTATAACTCCTAAATTTCTACTCTTCAGGCCTCATTCACACTCACACTTTGCTTCTGTAGATCTGTAGGTAAATTATGTGGTCAAGCTGTGTGTCATGTCAGTCCTGACACTCCAGATGGTCTTGGAAATCTCAGCTAGGCTGAAATTTGTTATTTCTTTTTCACTCTTTTTCCTGATCCATGAATGACTGCCCTCTTTTCTGCTGCTTTCTATACATATCATGATTCTTGTGTTCCTCAGTTATGGGTTAATCGCAAATGAGAAAACAATTTGTATGGTAAACTACACTTGCTGCTAGTAATTTTGATTTTCTCAATTCATGGCATTTGTGTTACAGAGCATTCAAAGGGCAGACTATTTTGGTAAGGTTGTAGTGTGTTTAAATAATGCACACAATAACACAGTGATAAGAAGACCAAGCCCCATGGCAGAACAAGCAACATCTAAACCACACTTGACTAATATTCCTCCAGTTTGCCCATATGGGAGGGCATCCAGTGAGTCAGAGCCCACCACTTCCTCATGACTTCTGTTTAATGACTGCCTCAATTACAGCATGTAATGATGGCAAAATTATGAAAAGTCTTTTATCACCTAACCTGTATGTTTTTCCGTAAAATTAAACAAACTACTTTTTGTTCTGTTTCACTTGGCCATAATGTACAATTGATGATCATCCTCTTCAATCTTTTCTATACTTTTGATGATTTACCAAGTTCTGTTTAACCATTCCTCTTTCTAGAGCAAACTCTAGCCCTTCTTCTCATGTTTTCTTTAAGTCTTTTAACACTTTCCTCTTGCCTCTCTCCAAATTGTCTGTATCTTCTTAGAGCTGGCATACAACTTCAAGAGTTACTGTAATGCAGTAGATTGCACACATGTGCATTACAGCCTGACCAACCTCGGAATAATTGTCTTTTCTGTCTCACAGACTATGCTATCAATAAATTCAAGGACAAAATCTGGCTTTTTCACAACAATATATTCTAAAGAACCTAATCCAAGGCCCTGACATTTCCTCATCCTTTTCTTATTCTCTTGTTGTAGTTGAGCATTTGATTTCTCTTTCATTACTGAATTTCAGCTTTCTGACTCAGCCCACTTTTCCAGTTCATTAAGAACAATTTGATGCACATCAGAAAGAAACAAAGACATTAACATAGCCATGGTTTGGTTTGTTTTACTTTTTTTTACCAAAATACAAATCTGTTCTTGAAAAACAAATTCCTTACCTAAGTTAGGGAAGCAAGTAGGAGAAACAATGAGATAATTTAAGAATTTATTTTAAAGGTAAACATGTTTTCATCTTCCTTACCTGTGGATATTCGCAGTTCAGTCAGAGAGAAAAGGAGAGATTTCTACCAGGCTGAGCCTGGGAAAGAGTTTGAAAGGAATGTAAGTATTAATTATCTCTCTTGTTGTTCACATTGTTTATAGATATGTTCTACCACCGTGCGCCATTCACAGTGCACCAATGGTGTGAGATGTTGTCATGGTTTGACATGGAAGTGAATTTTTTTCAGGAAGTTGGGTCAAACCAATCAGTGGTAAGGTTTGGATATTAGTAGCTGGAGTGACCACTGAAGGTATGGACACGCCTCTGAGAACACAGGGGGTTAAAAGCAGGCACTGCCAAGAGCTCGCTCTCTTTGGTTCCGGTCAGGGTGCAGTGCAGATCTCCCCTGCCCAGCCATGGGGCTGGGTGGGGGAGGGGAAGCCATGAGGCCTGGTCAAGGTGAGCTGAGGGGTAGAAGGACTGGAACGGAGCCAGCTCCTGTGGACGGAAGGGTGGAGAGAAGCGGAGATGCCTTTGTCATTCCCCCCCACCCAGAGGGAAGAGAGACAGAGTCTAGACAGCACCTGTTACTTTGCCGGCAGAGGAGAAGGAGAAGGAGAAGGAGAAGGAGAAGGAGAAGGAGAAGGAGAAGGAGAAGGAGAAGGAGAAGGAGAAGGAGAAGGAGAAGGAGAAGGAGAAGGAGAAGGAGAAGGAGAAGGAGAAGGAGAAGGAGGGGGAAGGCGCCCAGCCTTGGCCTTGGGAATCGGCTGCTGGGCAGAGATATCAGCCGTCCGGGGAGCCTGAACTTTTAACCATTTCCTGGGAAATGAAGGCTTTGTAAAATATTACTCCTCCTTGATTTGAAGTAGAAGAGAGAGACAGTCTAGGATCTGAGATGTTAGAAGAAGAAATTTTTGAGTGGGAGGAGATGATGGAGTAGCTTGTAGCTGGACTTTTCTTGTTAGCCGTAGACTGAACCAAATTCTCCTTCAACAGAGACTGCATTTAGGGGGATGCGGTGGTGGGCCAAGAGACCTGTTTCAGTGACTACCAACAGAGGAATGGAGAGAACAGAGGAAAGCTGAAGAAGGTGTGGAGAGGCCCTCTGTCTTCAGAGAAGAAGAAGGTAAGAAGAAGATCTCTGTTCTTGGACCCTCAGCCCCAGGGGAAAATGGGGGGGACTGTAGTCCCAAAAAGGAGAAGCTGTTGGACCCTTGGCCCCAGGGGGAAATGGAGGGGGACTGTAGTCCCAAAATGAGAAAGTGAACTGTTGTTTTTCTTTGGTCCTTGGCAAAGCATCCTTGAAAAGAAACCCTATGAGCAGTCTGTCCATGCATGGTGGTGAGAGCACTGTGACATGGAAAGGAGAGTGTCACCATGGCAGATTTTCTCAGAGCGTTTGCCATGTGTGACATGGAAACACCAGAGGTCGCAGCTGTGTTTTTTGGGGATCTGTGGCACAGGAGAGACTCCTGTCTCCCTTGATGGACTGAATATTGATTATCTGGAGGGTGGCAACTTGATTAGGAATCCTGAATGGTGTCTCACTGTGGTTTTATTTGGAAATTGGGTGGGAGGAGGAGGAGTGTTTTGGAAGGTTTTCATCTGGGATTTAGTGTTTGTGTTTTTATAGTAGTAGTGGTTTAATAAAGTTTTTTTCTCTTTGTTATTAAGCTTGGGCCTGCTCTGCTCTGTTCCTGATCACATCTCACAGCAATTATTTAGGAAGGTGCATTTTCATGGGGGCGCTGGCATGGCCCCAGTGTCAAACCATGACAGATATTTTTACTTTAAGGCCAATGAAATTAGTCTGCACAATGTGCTCTATAAAAAGAGCGGTGTATTTGAAATAAATCAGTTCTCTTCTCGCCTTCTGACTTGGAGTCTTCATTATTCCCATCCTGCCTCAACAGCGACACTTTCCTACCACATCTTATTTCAGAGAAAGTTTAAATGTTTTGTCCTAAAACCAAACAACATTTCAAAACAACCAGTCTGAGGAAGTAAAAAAAGATAGGACCTCATTGTTCTTCAAGTAGAAAAAAAAGTTACAAACAAATTAAAACAGGTGCTTGTAGAAGAATATGTCACTCCATCTTACTATTATGTAATAGCCTGCTCTCATAGAAGCTTAAAACATAAAAAACCCCACATATTTCCAAAAGATCATTAATTTCATTACATCATTTAACAATGGTTATTATTTTCTGCAGTACTGCACTTTTATGAGATGGTTGCCTTAGGAACTGAAATCTCTCTTAACTCAAGCTCCCATTCCTTAATAGTAAAGTCATCATTTGACCCCAAGTCTTATCAAATCAAATTACAGTGATGTTATAAAATAGTGTGGGGAAATTTTCCTGCAAGCTTATTCCAAAATCTCTGAAGTTCAAAAATGGCACTTCTTAACTATTCCAGCATTAAGTCCATTCTATTTCATACTTTTTTTTTTTTTTTTACTAATTTGCAGCAGCATGAAGGAACTTCTGCTGAATCAGCCAAAGCTTGCACAGCATATAGTGTTTAATATCAAAACTCCATCTCCATTTACCAAGACACCAGAATTGCCAAGCTATAGCAAATAAATAACTTCAGTACATATTAACTTGCATACTTGCTATTCTAAACAAAAAAAAAATGGCAGCAACATAAAAAGAGTCAGGCAGATATATATGAAAACTGAAGAATATACATTGAGTCTTCAGTGTGAATGGCAAGTGTTTGTTCTACATTCCCGATTTAGAGAATAAAAAGGAACAGGGGCCTGTGGTGCCCCACATGTGACCACTCCAAATTAGCCAGCATACATGAAATCTTATATTTCTTATCAAGAACTTGCAATGAGAAATTTATAACTTGAAAAGCATTTCAGGAGCAAGTAACCACAATGAAACCTAAATCAAAGAATGGTAACCTTTATAAAAAATCAAATAAAGAAAGAAGTTTCTAAAAACTGCTTGCCTAGTCTTCTTTCATCACCCTTTCCTCTCTGAGAAGGCCTGACTCATTTTCCTTAGCAATATGTTTCTTTCAGTAAATATCTCAAAATAGTGAAGATGACAAAAATCTCAAAAAAATATTTGGTTTATAAACTGGTTCACATCCCTTCACTTTAGAGACTAAACTTCTGCATAGAGGGAATAAAAGTACATGCAGATACTGCCAGCAAATTATTGTAGTGCCTGCTTGGGGAATAAGAGATGAGTTATATCTTCATCAAGTTTTGCAGAAAGAGCTCGATTTGCAGCTTTTGTGCTGACTGGAAGCTTGAAACTGCTGGGGCTAAGTTAATGTCCTGTGCCTATGTGGTGACTCTTCCCTAAGTAATATCACAATGATACAGCTTCTACGCTGATTTTGCCTCAGGGTATGGAATGATTGACCCCTTATCTGCTTCCAGAATATAGACTTACCTTCAAAAATAAATCAGTGACAATGTTTTTACATCTTATTTTATGTGCACTATATTTTATAACAAATATGTTTCAGTAAAAAATCATGTCAAGCCAACATGTGTCTGGAGACTGTCTCAACAGTTAAATACCCTCTTAGGATTTGTTTTCCTTCATTTTCAAAGGATGACCTACAGATAGCATTTTCCTATCTGCAATCAATTATTGTCACTCTGCAAGGCTCCTGATGCTGTCCAAATGTCTTGTCCAGCAACTTCTTATGTACATAACAGGAGTGCCATCAGAGGGCTGTGAGGAAGATGCCTAACTGTACCTCCAAGCACTTAGGGAAGCCATACATCCTTAATGTGCAAAGATGCAATGATGTTATGAGCATGCCAGAAATTAAGAAATTCCACTTTTTGCATCCCTAGAGATTCATGGAACAATTTATGTTGAATGAGGCCTCTGGGGGTCTTCAGTGCAACACCCTGATTTTGAAAATCTCCATGGCTCTAGGAACTCATTAGTCTGGTCCCTATCCAAGGGCAATCCTGATTTCAGGTGAATTTTTTTTTTTTTTTTTACTGTTCAGTCAAATCTTCCCTTGCTGCAACTTGTTTCCATTGTTCCCCATCCCTTCACTCTGTGCCTTTGAGCAGAGTCTATCTCTTTTTTCTCTGTAACCTTCCAATGGGAAAATTAAGATGGGAATAAGAATCATAGGATCATTTAGGTTGAAAAACATTTTTTAAATCATCAAGTCCAACTGTTCACCCAATACTGCCAAGACCACCATTAAACCATGTCCCTCGCTCCCTTACATTAACCTCTTTTAAACACCTCCAGGGACAGTGACTCAACAGCTTCCTAGCCAGCCTGTTCCAGTGATTGGCACCACTTCTGCAAAAATATATTTTTCCTAATATGCAACCTAAACCTCCCCTGATGCAACTGGAGGTTGTTTCCTCTCATCCTGTCAGTTCTTGCCTGGGAAAAGACATCAGCTCCCACCTGTCTACAATCTCCTTTCAGGTGGTTGTAGAGGACAATTAGGTCATGTCTGAGCCTCCTTTTCTCCAGACTAAACGCCCCAAGTTCTCTCAGCCACTTCTCATCGAGTTATGCTCCAGATCCTTCATCAGCTCCATTGCCCTTTGCTGGACATGCTCCAGCTCTTGCAATGTCCTTCTTGTAATGACAGGCCCAAAACTGGACTCAAGGTGTGACCTCACCAGAGCGGGGTACTGCGCCCAGGTCATGCTGGTCCTGCTGGCCACGCTATTGCTGGACTGTTGGATCATGTTCAGATGGCTGTCAAATACCCCCAGAATTAGACTACCTCTTATTATTTCACTTCTGGGCTAAACAAATCCATCTTCTCCCAATAGACACCTTGTTCTCTGCCAAACTCCTCAACTTAATCCCTGTCTTCTGTTGGAGTCACTCCAGTTTCTCAGTATTTTCACTTGCATTGAAGAGCCCAAAATTTTACATAATATTCTAGATGAGGCCTCAAATCTGCTGAACAGAGGAAATAAATACTTTCCTCTAAATGCTGACTACAATTTTCATAATGTAACAAAATAGATGGTTATCTGTAAATGCTACAAGGGAACATTTATGGTTCTTGTTCATCTTGCTGTCCATCATCAGGTTCCTTTTTAGCAAAGGTCCTCCCTATTCAGTTAGAACCCAGCCTAAGTTGTTGTTTGTAGTTATTTTGTTACAGACAGGAATTCACACTCCCCTTTGCTGAACTTCTTGAGGGCCTGTCAGTTAATTTCTCCAGATTACGACATTCTTGTAATGGGAACTGTAGGTCCAGTGTATCAACAATGTGCTTTTATCCCAAATTTGTCACCCACAAAGGACATAAAGTGGATTTTGTCCATCATCCACATCCTTGATGAAAATATTGGCTTTGGCATTTACTCCAAAGTCACAAAGGAACACCACTCTCTCAAAGGAACACCACTCTCTCAAAACCTTAACCTATGAGTTCCCATAGAGTGCATCTGCAAATGGACACACAGAATCATTTCCTTTCACATCCAGCAGGACAGGTAGATAGATATAAAGATGCTGAAGATGTTTTCAGGTCTTTTCAGGTCAGTGAAGGCAATCTGAATATTTCAGATACATGGGATATGAGAGAGGCTGTTTGTGTGAGAGCCAAAAGCTGTTAGTGGCAGGATCTGGCTTTGGTATTGTATTATCTCATAGGGTTTGCCTCAAATGACACATTTATCCTATGCTGATTCACACTGTTCTACATGACTGTTTAAGAACAGATTGTGGTCTCACATGAACCTTGTGTATTTACCCAGTCACCATCCTTAACATGGGTCTCTCCTGGTGCAGGTCTCCTCCTCATGAACAAGTCCAGCCTGAGTTCACTAGTAGATTGCCTGCTAACAGCACTGCTGCACACAAAGACACACAGACACCTGAAATCTTCTAGGAAAGATAGCATACCTTCCATTCTTTCCCACCTAATGATACTTCAAACATGGGGCCTCTATGGCCTTTTGTGGTTTGGAAGTAAACCAGTGGGAGAAATGAACCCCATACAGATATATGGAGAGAGATTTCAGGTTGGAGTTACAATTTAATAGAAAGATTACAAAAAATGCAATGATACAGGAAAAGTAGCTTAGACCTGCAAAGTCAAAGTAAAACCCAGCACCCTGTTGGTCAGGGTGTTGGTTTCAGTCCATTTAAGCGGTGGTTGCACTGCTGAAGTGATGGTTGCAATCTTGTCAAAAGTGGTGGTCCTGTGGAAAGTCTGGTCCTCCTGTGGAAGTTCGGGTCCTCCTCTGGATCCGTCCAGTGGTGGTGGTGTCCCCAGAGTGCCCAGACTGTATGGTCAGATTCAGGCAGGAAGGTTCAGTGCACTGGGCAACTGTTGCAAGAGACCTACCATTCACAATTCACTAGTAAAAACGTAGGTGTGAGAAGAATGCATAGTTTGGTTACATCCCACTTTGTAACCCAAGACAGACCTTCAGTCTGTGTTCTGGCACTCAGACGCACACAAATGCACGCTGAAGAGAGAGTGAGATGGTGAAAACAAATAGGAAGAGGCTGTTACGTACCATGGCAGGACAGGCTGCGGTGACCAGGTGCAGGATTCAGCCACACAATGTCTGTGGCCAGCAACCTGTTTTACACTCTGTGTTACTCTTCCCACACCATCCGTTCACCACAATTGTTGCTCCTGAATCCACCATAATGGATCCACACTTCCTGCTTTGGCCCTTTGCTTGAACATCTCATAAGTAACACACATTCCCTCTGTCATCTTGAAAAAATCTCTTACACAATACTACAACACTCAAAATTATCCTATACAAAGTTTTCTTTCTCCCTTGAGACACATGGTAACCTCATTTTTTCTCTTCCTATTTCTTCTGTCTAACTTTCTCCAAGGAGTGGTTCCTGCCCACCAACTAGTGAGCTGATATCTGAACTTCAGTACTGTCTGTTATCTTCTGCTTGTTAGGGTTTGTGTATCTAAGTGTGGGTGATCAGTTTTCCCATCACTTGCCTTTGATTTTATGCTGAATACCAGCTAACAGGATATGCATATATAGCCTTCCACATATCCTTCCAGAGGCATTTTTTGAATGATGCTACATTAGGTCAGGTTACATAAAGGAAGAGGAAAATTAAAAAAACAGGGAGGAAACAGTTCACAGATGTCAGATGTCTACACAGAGCAATGTACAAAACCTTGCACATTTGTGCATGTTTTTCCAGGGCTGCAACATTTCTTTGAAGCCTGCAGGCAACATTTAAGGAAAGCGATACAGAAAATGCTTTCAAGCATTTACAACAGGGTCTTACTAGAGTTTATCTTACTCTTACACATCCTTTCTCTAACCCAAGACATCACAGGGCTGTAACCTAAAACCATCAACAGTCTCAGAGCAGGCATCCTACTGAGTCAGCCCTTTTGTTAAATCACCAGCTTGGACGGTCAGGGGAAGGAGGACTCAATGTTCAGTGAGATTCACGTTCATTCAAAAAGAGGGATGGGCACATGTCTGGATGTTCCTGCATGTCCCTGTCTCGGCAAGTATGTCCATTAGGCCTAAAGCAGATAGTCTTCTCAGCTCTTACACAATCCTTAGGTTGGGTGCTGTACTGGGTGCTGCGATGAAGCAGGTATTTGGCGCTCATGCTTTGATGTCCCTTCACACAGCATAAATGTGCAGCTGGAGACAGGGAGGAGCAGGGACCCAGATAGCCCAAGTATATTTCAGAAAACATATATTTGAGGCACATTTGACCAGAAATCCCACTGCTTTGAAGAGATCCTGACACGTGCCCTTGCGAAAGGAGACTGACTTGTTAAAGTGAGAAATCTCATAGTGCAGGAAAAGAAAATGAAGAGCTGGAAACAGGTCCTGCTGCCTCATGAAACAGTTTTTTTTTAAAACAATTTTTTACCCAAAGTGCCCTATTTATCAGAATGAAGATTATGATACAGTCAAAAGTTGTTGACACCAATTTAATGCAGACCAAATTGGAAAGAAAGACTAAAGAAACATGAGAGAACTTTCATAGATTCTTTTTGCACTATAGACATTTGATTCAAAGTATAACTTTCATGGAAGCATCATTAAATATTCTTCCTGGCAACGGCTATTTGTGGCAAGCACAGCTATTCAGAGATAGTCTGCTGACAAACTCCAGCATCCTTCCAAAAGAAACACAGCTCAAACACTGAACTTAATTGATGTCTGCATTATTTCTTCAGTCCTTTTCAGAGCTACTGACTACATCTGCCTTAAGATAGAGGAAAGGTATCAATGCCTTTCTCTCAAAAAGATTTAAAAGGCCAGATATTTCTTTCACCTCTAACAGCATTTTAGTGATTCTGAAAAAGTAGCATGATAATACACCATCACATCAAGATGGACAAGATATAATTTTTTCAAAGGAAGCACAAGCTCCTTAAAGGAGGTATTGAAGCAGTTTTGCTGGTTAGTTATGACATGACTTTTATCCCAGAGTAAAAGTGCAGAACCTTCACAATAAAGCTGGAAGCACAAAACATCTGTAAGACCATCTAAAGACAAATCTCCTTGAAAATCACACCACAGAGATTTAAACTCCCATCACAAATGCAACTCTATATTTATCTTGTCAGAATAAGCTGAAATGCTACTAAGTCTTATGAAGCATGATGCAGACAGAAGCCACTCAACCCTCACGGATTCCTCCTGCATTGCATATCCACATTTGCGCAGTGCTGTTCATAGAAGAGGAAACAAAGTACAAAAGCGTTGACTAAAGACCTCACAGAGAAAGAATGATGGTGCTTTTCTCAAGTTATCTCTCCACAGTGGCAGCTAACATCAACAGGCTTGTACTGTTTACTGCTAAACATGGAACTCTGTGAAGCTTTGCGGAGCTTTGGAGAGGTGTGATGACTGTGATGTGAAAGTGGTTTAAAAGGAATGCTGTTTTTTTTTACCCATGAGCAGTTTCAGGCAACAGAATCCACTGAGAAATGATCTTCAGCACTGCAAAAGCTCAAGTTTCCCACTTAAGATGAAGGTGAGAAGCATTCAATGGCTATTTTTCTCTTGTGCTAAACTGAAGACTTTTAGAAGAGCTCAGGAGAATAAGAAAGAAGGGAGCATAAAACAGTGAAAGAGCCTTAGAGAGGGCTGGGAGTCCGCTATCTGAGCACCTCTGGCCATATACATATATTTAGGGATTGTACAATCATTTGCTTCAGCAGGAAAGAAGTACAGTAATTCCACTGTGGAAAACATAATCATCAAGGCATGGAGGGGTCATTATTTGCTAGGATAGGAGAGGCACCCAGTACAATTTCTCACAGCCCCAGAGGAAATCACCAGCCTAAAATGTGGACCAGCTTTAAAGCCATATAAGGGGATAAAACCATAAAGGGATATTTGGTCAATAGCAAGTCATAATTTGACCATAGTTTGTTTTTTTCAGAAAACAGCTAGATTTATGCCACCCTTTTATGACTTTTATGACCAAGAACTGCAGACCAAGCACTGGTAAAACAGCTAAAACAGCAATCCTGGCAGAAGACATGTACATGGGGACCTGGCATTAATAGTCCAACCTTTTTGGCAACTAAAGATTTTTGTAACACAGTATGTTAGATATAGCAAACATCATGATAAGCATCCAGGAAAGTATCTGCCAGATTCTTCTGGCATTGTCCTGAGCTTTTGCATCTGTTGCTGCATCACTGATGCTCATATGACTATTGTTTTTCCTGTCAGTCTGCAACAATACCTGGCAGTAGGACAAGAACAAACAAGATGGGAAGAAACTTTCCTTTTCATCTTTCACAATAAATCCGGATGCTCTCCATATCATACAGCTATTCAATAATCTGCCAAATGGATGAAATTTTCATCCTTGATCTCCACCTATGGAATCAATCTCCAAAGGTTACTGCTGCCTAGAAAGCACAGTCTTTCCTCAGGTAGCAGGGATCCCTTCTCTTCCACTGTGCTGTCTTACATACCTTTGTATGCAGCCTAAGAGATCAGCATAGCACCACAGCAGGAAACATAAATTTTATCCTGACACACAGAAACAGATAAAACGCTTGCACCACAGTCTTCATTGCATTTGGGTAGTGCAGACAGCTGTGTGACGAAGAGCTGGTCTCACCTTTACATCATCTGCTGGGATTGGCAGCCTCTGCCATGGCCAACCCAGTGGCCACCCCAAGCCAAGGAGAGTCACTGCTTTTAAGTCACTGAAGTAAGTTGCTCTTTTTGCAACATGACAAGCTAGTCTTCCAGCAGAGCATCCAGCCTGGACAGAAAATACAACCACCAAATACAGACAAGTTACCCAGCTCCACCAGGAATTCCTGCATGCATTGTTCAGCAGTATAAGGTGCACAAATTCAGGGTTGCTTGTTCACAGCCACTTCTTCCCCCATTATATTAATTTAACCTCACACAACAGTCCACGAGCTGTGAAATGGCAGTGGCTGCTTTTACCCTCCAAGTTTGTTAATTATGCTTTTTTCCACCAAAGCAGAGGGAAGGCAAAGAGAGGAAGGGTACTGGTGTGGAAGATGGGGCTGGGGAGAGGAGAGGAGAGGAGAGGAGAGGAGAGGAGAGGAGAGGAGAGGAGAGGAGAGGAGAGGAGAGGAGAGGAGAGGAGAGGAGAGGAGAGGAGAGGAGAGGAGAGGAGAGGAGAGGAGAGGAGAGGAGAGGAGAGGAGAGGAGAGGAGAGGAGAGGAGAGGAGAGGAGAGGAGAGGAGAGGAGAGGAGAGGAGAGGAGAGGAGAGGAGAGGAGAGGAGAGGAGAGGAGAGGAGAGGAGAGGAGAGGAGAGGAGAGGAGAGGAGAGGAGAGGAGAGGAGAGGAGAGGAGAGGAGAGGAGAGGAGAGGAGAGGAGAGGAGAGGAGAGGAGAGGAGAGGAGAGGAGAGGAGAGGAGAGGAGAGGAGAGGAGAGGAGAGGAGAGGAGAGGAGAGGAGAGGATTTTAGTGGGGAAGTTTATTCAGCATTTAAAAGCTAGGTGGGGTCATTCCAGAAGTATGATTTAAAGTATCATTCATTAGAAAGCATCATATCTGAGCACCTACTACATAATTTGTCCCTCCGGTGCAACAGTTCACTAACAGCACTCAGATAAAGGAAAAATGTTCCTAAACTTGAAATTAGTACTAACAATGAACAATGCAAATCCTGCTGCTGAAATTGTACACTGAAAAAAGGTAAGTTGTATTAAATCCCATCCTGCCTTCTAAATCTGCTCAACTACTACAACTTTGTGCTTAGAGGTGTAAGCCATACACTAGCAGCAGACACAGACTGGCAGTAGAAAAGCAGGCTGCCAGCCTAGCAAGGGAAGGCAACACCCATTAGCCATTGCCCTCTGGCAATGAGAACAGGTACTTGCCTTCTCTTTTTTACACCTGTGGGATCACTTAGGTTCCCAGGAGGTGAGTCTTCCTGCCCGTGGAAAAGAGCTCCACAGCCAGGCTGGAAGAGCCAAAGCGAATCCACTGCCTCAATGAGCATTCCTAGAATCCTTTCACACTACCAGGGGATAGTGGGATCGTGAGAATAGCTTCAAGTTCTGGTAAAGGACCATTTAAGAGGAAGCAAAGTTTCCACAAGGGTCATGGCCTTTAATATTTAGCACAGCTGAGCCTGCAATTTGATGAAGGATCAGTAAGGTTCTTACCACATGAAGACAGATGGGTAAGGTTCCTAGCACACAGTTCACTCATGAGCAACTTGTTATTGGTGACTATGCAATACTCCCTGAAAATTAATTTTCACATGTAAGAAGAAACAGAGGAAGGGGAATTTCAGACACCTCAGAAACATGAATTGGCACATCAATGATCATATTGCTAGGTCAGCAGACTTTGCTCTGTCCTTCAGAAATCTGCATAACCATGCCAGATCCTTTCAGAAGCCCATGGCACACATTCTCCTGGCATTCTGCCAGACCTGCCTTCAACTTCCAGGGCTCACTGAACTTCCTGTTGGTTGTTCATGGCCTGTGTAGCATTCAACATTGGGATGAGCAGTGTAAGGCACGTCATTTGCCACCCTGGGCTCTTCAGAGTAACTGGCAGATATCTCATTAAGAGAAGTATTCCAGAGAGGGACAGTTGCTTTTCATGCCTTTCAGACCTTGCTAGATGTTGTTACGCAGTTGTTCAGCAGGAGGAGAGACTGTAGCTATTCAGTTTGAATGATGACAGCCTCCTTAAAACCTTTGCTCTCAAAACCCACTTTCAGCCCTCAAACGCTAATTATACATTAAAGATGGTGAGTCTTTATGTCGTGTACATGTAGTTGCTATTCTTTCCCATCTTGTCTCCTTAGCAGACAAAAACAAAGAGGAGGAGAAAACACGAGAAAATTCTGCCAAGGTACCTGATGTTTCCAGCACCTGTGTCATGGTTTGATGATGGTGCAATGCCAGTGCCCCCATGAAAATATATTTCTCTCAAATGAGTACTGTGAGATGTGACCAGAAACAAAGCAAAGCAGGCTCGACCTTAAAAATAAAGAACTTTATTTACCTACAACTATAATAAAAGACAGAATTCAGAATGAAATAATAAAACACAGAATTCAGAATGAAAACCCTCCAAAACATTCCTCCTCCCCCTACCCAATTTCCAACAAAACACAGTGAGACAAAACCCTGGATTCCCAATCAAGTTACCACTCCTCAAATAATCAATTTGCAGTCCATCAGGGGAGAGGGGACTCTCTCTTGTACCATAGACTCCCCCAGGAAACACAATTGCAACTTCTGGTGTTTCCATGTCACACATGGCACTGCCCCGAGAAAGTCTGCCATCATGACATCCTCCTTCCATGTCACAGTGCTCTCACCACCGTGCATGGACCAAAACTGCTCCTAGGGCTCCTTTAAGGATGCTTTGCCAAGAAGAACAGTTTCTCATTTTGGGACAACAGTCCCCCGCATTTTCTCCTCCCCTGAGGCTGAGGGTCTCGAGAACAGAGATCTTCTTCTTCCCTGAAGACAGAGGGCACCACCACACCCTCCTCATCTTCCTCTGTTCACTCCACTCCTGTCACTCTCTTGGATCAAGTCATCGCATCCCACTAAAAATGCAGTCTCTGTTGCAGGAAAAACTGGTTCAGTCTATGGCTATACAGGAAAAGTCCAGCCAAGGCCACTCCATCATCTCCTCCCACCTAGGATTTCTTCCTCTAACATCTGAGGTCCCAGGCCGTCTCTCTTCTCTTTCAGATCAAGCAGGATTAATGTTTCACAAAGCTTTCATTGTCCAAGAAGGGGTTAAAAGTCTCGGGCTCCCAGGACGACTGAAATCTCTGCTGCCTAGAACTCCCATGGCTCTTTCTCCTCTGCTGGCGTACTGCCGGCACATGATACCGGATTTCCAGGTGGCACAGGCTCTCTGTCTCTCTCTCCCCCTCTGGGGAGGGGGGCAACAAAAACATCTCAGTTTCTCTCCACTCTTCAGTCCAGCGCGGTTCCAATCCTTCAGCCCCTGGCCCACCTCTCCCAGGCCGCATGGCTTCCCCTTCCCCACCCAGCCCGTGGCTGGGCGGGGGAGCTCTGCACTGCACTCTGACCTTGAACCAAAGAGAGAGTTCCCCTGGGAGTTCTCTGCTTTTAACCCCCTGTGTTCTCAGAGGCGTGTCCATACCTTCAGTGGTCACATCAGATGTCAATATTCAAATCTGACCACTGATTGGTTTGACGCCAGCTTCCTGAGAAAACTCACTTCCTTGTCAAACCAGTACAACCTGGAAGACAGTAAAGGACATGTTTCAGCAGAATAACACCATTTCGAGTGCTGCCCTGCAACACAGTCTGGAAAAGTGGGAGGAGGGAGGTATCACTTTTATGTTGTAGTGGCACATTTTGGGGGGGGACCCCCCGGGGGTGTCCCTGGGGGGGCCCCCCGAAACACGCCACTACAAATGGCGCCCAACTCCGGGCTCGAGGATCGGTGATCCTGAGACCACCAACGCCCTGCCAGTACAGCGCAGAACCCTGTGGAGCACTGCCTCCAGCACCGCGGAGTGGCTGCACGGAGCCATGGCCGCGGCCCCATGCGGCCCCGTCACCACCGCACAGATGCCTCGATCCCACCACCACCAGCTGGCACAGCCCCGGTGCGGCGCGGCCCCGGCGCAGCGTGGCCCCGGCACAGCCGGCCCCAGCACAGCGCGACCCCAGTGCAGCGCGGCTGCAGCGTGGGCCCGGGCCCCGGCCCGGCCCCAGCCCACCACAACCCCACCGCTGCACGCGCGCGCCCCGGCACCCAGAGAAGCCGTGTGGAGCACACCCAGCCCCTGCCTGGCAGTGGCGGGGGAGCCCCTTCAGAGCAGGCAGACCGTGTGGAGTGCCGAGCCCAAGCAGCTTATGCCCTGGACCATAGCAGTGGCAAAAGCCCACCAGTTTCCATGAGGAAGCCACCAGACGATCCAGGCACAGCACCCTTCAAAAACTGCTATTGTCAGTTCTGTGACCTCCTTCCTCAGTCTCTCTCCCTCCCTTGCTGCCCCTTCTCCCTAACTTCCTCCCTAACCCTCCTTCCCCTAAACAAAACCCCAAGAGTATCCAACATAGCCACGACCATGTGTCAGCCAATATGGCTCCAGCCACATGACATGGCACCATCTTCTGCTTTCTCTTTACTTAAATCCCTTTCTTCCTGCTTTTTCTCCCACGTGCTCTGCCCCTTCCCTGTCTCTCGTGAACCAACCCTCCCCTTCGGCTCCTAATTCCCACCTTCCGCCTTCCAAATCCCACGGGGTGGGAGCTGGAACTGGGGAAGAAGCTGAGAAACCAAAACCCAAAGCTAAAATAATTTTGTAATACCAGTTTTAACAGCCTTGTATATTTAGTTGAATTGTAAATTGTACTTCATGATCTCCTTTTCCGGTTATTCTAAGAGCAGGATGATATCCTTCTCTGAAATCCATACGCCTTTTTTCCTTATTTTGGGTAGCTCACCAAGAGCAAACACTCAAAGGCGCAGGGTACCCCGAAAAGATTTTTCTTTCGCAGAGGCCCTGGCTCCCCGTAACCTCCCCAGTTCCCAATCCCTATCCACTTGTTCTAGCTGAAAAGAGCTCGTCAGCTAGAACTTTTATCCCAAAACCCTCTAACCTTTTTATCATTCTTATCCCATACCTGTCTTCTCTCCATTTCCCTCCCGTCCCCATGAAGTAGTTTTTACAATTATGCTTTTCTAGTTTAAGTGTGTGTTCATATTGCAGATTGTCTGTCCTGTTTTCAGTTTTAGAAAGCAGGGGCCTGTCAGGTTACAAGGGTAGATCCAACAAGAAGCAGTTTTCAATTTTTTCTTGAATAGCAAGTGTTCAGATAGTATTAGCCTGCTGGATTAGAATTGCTTTTGGGTTTATGCTGTCCTCAGTAGGTTCTGAGGGTGACTGATAACCTAAAATGGTGTCTGGGAAAGTATTTTGTGATTTTTGTGGTGAATAACCCCTACCTCTACATTCCCATGGGCTGTGGAGATCCGGGCGGGAGGGAAGAGGTGGGAGGATGGAGCGGGAGTCTTCCCGCACACCCTGCCTCCATCTTCCCATGGGCCCTGGAGATCCAGGTGGGAGGGAAAAGGAAGGAGGGGGGATGACCTAAAACTGGGGGTCTTCTGGGTTAAACCGGTTGGAAGGTGGAAGCAGTAGTAAAGCTCAGATCCAAGGGTGAGGATCTGAGGCCACAAACCTGTGTGGAGTCCAGGGGGCTCCAGGTGTTTTCCTGTCCCTGAGAGGGGGAACAGAAGTCGATGCCATAGCCTAAAACTGGGGGCTGTGGTGGTCCGAAAACCCAGTTGGAAAAGGTAAGACACTATTGGGTCAGTCACACTGAAAAGGCCAATCCCAAAACTCTCTTATGATGCTTTAAATTCGTTTAAAAATCTGCAATATGGACCCACATAAGCCGTTTATTACAATTAAATACTCATTTTATCTTTGTACTGTGTTAACACCCTATCAGAATGGAACAATACCTCCCACCAAAGGCAAACAACAAGTCAAATGGACTGTTTATAGTGTATTCGATTAATCCTCACTGCAATTGTACTTATTTTATGCTGTGAAACTGTGTAATTACTGCTTCATTTTTAAATTGTTAATTATCATAATTCTCTTCATCTTTTTTCTAACAAAAAGGGGTGAAATCGCGGTGTTATATTTTAGTTAAATAGTATGCCCTGTCTCACCCCTCGAAAATGTATGGTTTATTCCAAACCTGTGATTCTCCCCTGCAGTATCCTGTGTTTGTAATCCCATTGGCCCAATCTGTTCTGCGCCCACTTTGAATCTCCCTGTTCAGTGTGCCGGGGGATGGTTCGCTCTCTCTTAGCTGCTCCCCTGGCCAGTGCTCTCTCAGCCCCTCTTTCCCCTTCCCCTTTCCCCCCTCACTCCCCTTCCCCCCCTCTCCCTCAGAAACCATGCTACCTCCCAGGGTAGGACCCCCAATAAACCTCATCTAATGAGCACCCTCAGAAGCCGTGTGGAGTCTCCTTGCCTGCCTGCTGCTGCCAGCGGACTCGCAGCCTAGGGGGATCCCCCTGGGGACACCCCCGGGGGCTCCCCCCCACCCCGAAACGCACCGCTACATTATGTCTCTAAATGCAGCAATTCTCCTTGCCAGGTTGACCTATCCAACACACTCTGATCAAATTTTACTGTACATTGCTGAAACATACACAAGATGGTTGTTGATGCAGAGAAATGTCTTCTGAACTTGCAGAAACACGTGTGCAAACATGGTAGTTTCTGAGTAATTTTTTGCCAGGTGTTCCTGTGAGAAACTCAGAGGGCAGCTGAGAACCTAAAAACTTCTTTAGGACAAAGACATGTGGTCCCTTCCCCCACTGTCAGCAATACACACACAAAGACATCATATTACCACTGCTTTTACACATGAAAGGAGAGCTGAGACTGTTTACTGTTGTGAATCACTCAACATCTTACTCATTAGCAAACATATTCTCTCCAACTGTCTTTTTGTTTTGCAATATTGCATGCATCTCCAGCTACTCCTTATTTTCTTCACTTCTAAATAAACAATAGTTTTTGTAGACAAGAAGAGAATAGCAGTAGTTAAGCAATTACCTTTACTTACACAGAAGCTATATTCTTACTTAATGTAAAAGTATAAACCATTGTTCTCAAAATCTATTTCAAATCTATTTCAAATCCCCAAATACTTTAGTTATAGTTTACCACATTCATACAGTCATTACTTCTCAGAAACATTTTTGAAAGATAATCCTTTAACATATATCTCTTATGAACAAAAGCAAATGCCTGTTGTTTTTTTTGTACTTGCCTTTAATTATGTGTGAAGAGAACATATGAAATCACATGGAAACATTAACCAGCCTGTATCCACAGAAGTTGCTTGGATTCTAACAGCAACACTCTGTTTGCCATCAGCAAATGAGGATCAAACAAACCCTGCATCTTCCACCTGCCAACCCCGCTCCCCACAAAAGATGCAGCTGGATCAATAAGGAGAGAAAAAAGTAAGAGTTCACAAGTCCCTCCATAGTGTATCCATACTATCTGGTAGAAGATAGAATATAAAACAGTAGATCTTTTGGTAGAGAAAAAATGGACAACTTTACCCTGGGTGCAGCAAATCCTCATTTAATGTTTCAGCATCCCTCCTGCTGAAATCTAAAAATGGAACTTATTTTGCCAGAAGTGCTACTAGCCTAGAAAAGCCATTATGCTTTCTCAGTTACTTTTAATTGACTGAGTGATGTGAATTTGGTAGGCTGCAATTAAACAATCCTATATGGCTAGTATGGGACTCTCCAGCAGCCACACCATGACCATCAACACCTCTTTCAACCTTGCTGGTAATGAACATGGCAGAAAGTCAATGTGATCTCTCCCTCTCTTTCTGTGTCAGGTTTTAATGCTCCTTCTGTTAGCAAGGAGTTAATCACCAGGGCTTTGGATCAGTATATAGCATAATGTGACACATGTGACAGCAACATTTGGTCTGCAAGGGGCAGAAAGTGCTCAGGGCTCTGGAGCTGCAGAAATAGGCAACAGAGCTGAGCAGGATTCTTTCTTGCTGATGTTACAGGAGGCTGGAAGCAGTCCCAGCATTCTCTACAGCTGTGGAGGAATTGATGATGAAGCAAATTACTTCCCAGAGCATACTCCTGCTCAAATGATTCTTAACAATCTCACCAGAAAAAGTGTGGCAGATTAACCGGCTGTGGGCAGCATGTGATGTCTGCAAGTTCATAACCCCATCCAATTAAAAACAGCACTTTTGCAGAAAGTCTCCAAAGGCAGGCCTCCTCAGTGAAGCTGATTTCCAGCTTCCTACCCTGGTCGTTTATTTCAGGGACCTTCTAACAATAGGAGGATTATTTCTGCAGTCCCAGAAAGCAGATTTTGCCATTCTCATTGGAGTCGGAGAAGGGCGATCTCTGCTGAGTCTTCAAAAGGAGTCACACAGGCAAATCCCAAAAGTTTGTTTGGGGAGGTGGTGAAGGAGCAGGCTAGCAGCAGAAAGTAACTGTGAGATCAGGGCAATTTTTTAGACCAGATTGCTGTCAACCCTGTCAAAATACTGCTTATGCTTTTATGATACAAAACACTGAAGCTATGCCTTAATTGCAATATGGGCACTGTTTCAAAATGGATTTTTTGTCCAATTAAACTGAAGAGTAAAGTGAATGCACTAAATTTGCATGCAGGTGAAAATTCAACCATTCTGACACTTTGTATGATGGGATCCAGACCACAAGACCCAGACAGGGTTAGAAAACTACCCTACCTTGCCCCTGCCTTCTTGGATACTCAAGCCCACAAGCAGACTCTGTGGTATTGTCATGGTGACAAACTCCCACACCATGACAGAAAAGCGTTGCTCCTCTGTCAGGCTTGGTTACAGATTGCCAAGGACAGATATTACTGGGCTGCACCTATTATTTTGGTGGTTACCCATTTTTGGCAGGACAAAACCCTTACCTGTTCTGCACCTCTGCACATCGGTTAGAGGAAAGTGAGGGCAGCTCTCCTTCACTGCAGGTTACCTGCCTCACCCTCCCAAGGCCTGCTAACAATCATTCACTGACCTCTCAAGGAATGTGCAGTGGAAGGATATCTTATTTCTTTCCTTTTCTCTCTCTCAGAAAAGCGTATTCTTTCAAGATTTTCTGGTTACAGACTTTCTCACCTTTAATTGCTCTTTCTTCCTCCTGTGGACTCTCCAGTTTGTTTCTAATTTCCTAAGGAAGACCTCATCAGTGCAGAGTACAGGACAATAATTGCCTTCTCTGCTGCAGAGAACTGATCTGCTGTTAACTGCTCTAAGTACTGCTGGCATACTAGGAGGAGGAATGCTGTGCTTTGCCACCAGCTTCATTGTCATCAATTGTGAGCCCACAGAGATGGAGTCAGAGGAGAAACATAACAGACAATAGAAAGGGTAGCTATAGAGAATGGGTGAAGAGCTCTGGGAGTGAGTAAAAGGGACTGACTGTGTAGAAATGGGAGACAGACAAGTCCAGCCCCTGAAAAGGTGTTCCTGCCAGAATAGAGGGCAGTGGGAAGCTGTCCAGTTTAGTGTACCAAAGGGGTAGAAAGGAAAAGACAGATAAAACCACATTCCTCTGTGCTAAGTAGTTCTCCATTTATCAGGGTGTTGGTGCTTGTGGCTGGAAGTTTGGGAACGTTTGTTTTACATTCTTCTAGCCACTTATTTGGACATCATACTGCTGCCACCCATAATATCCATATAGAATGGATAGGAAGAATTCCACTGGGAGATCTCTGGAATTCCATTTTGTTCATGTTGCATTTGACAAACAAGAACATATCAGAAAGAAAAAACAAAATGCCTTTCCTGCATGAAGTGATACTTGCAGAGAAACAGAATATAAAGCAGCAGATTCAAATTAGATAGGCAAGAGAGAGAGTTATCAGCAAAATAAAGTTAAATCTATGTTAAAGATTGTTTAAAGTTAAATCTATGACAAAAGAGGATGGAGAGAGGTATGAAAGTATCATGAACATTCAAAAAAAGAAAGGAAGAATCCAAGAAGACAAAGAAAGAATCAGCTTGAGACACATGTATTCATGAGAGAAAAGAACGCCAAGCACTACCAGGCAACAGAAATCTTAGTGAAGATGGGACATTACAGGTACGGAGCACATGTGGGTACCTGGGTAATTCTGCTGTGTATCTACTTGGAAGATTAATTTCTTTGATTCTCTGGACATTTAAATGTCAAACCATAAATTCCTCACTCCCACAAGCAAAGGACTGCTAGTACGGAGAAGCTGTTGCTCATGTCATTACCCTATGCCAAAAAAACCCAAAACATTTCTTTTCCTTGGGGATGTAATCTATGAGTAGCAAGGTTGAGGAGAGTTTTACTGAGTCCTACCTGTAAATCTCTTATACTCTTGGTTTGTGCGGGAGTCTCACAATCACGTCAGCTCCGTTTTTAGGTTTTCTATATCTTGTGCATGCCATGCTGTTGCTCAATAATTGTCAGTGCGCAGTTTTGTCAGGAAATAATACTGTTTATTCTCTGAGAGACTTTGAATGTTGTTCTTCATATTTTATAAGCCACTCTGAGTCACTAGTACCTAAGGGACTAAGGCAAAAGGAATAACATAAGGAAAAAATAAAGGCAGTTGCTTGACATTACATTTACTTAGCAAAAGGAATTATTCTTGGAAATTTAAAGCTACATTCTTTATTTTGTGATCCTAGTAAAAGCTTTTCTTTGGGGCTGCTGAGAAAAAGAGAAAAGATTTTCATATGTATAACTAAAGTCCCTTCTGTAACAGGGTGTGGTTTAATGCCAAATGGAAACAACAGAGCAGGTGTTGGAGAAGCTTTGTAAAGTCTTGAAAATATTTATACACACTTAATGATACTAGGCCATAAACTATCAGCTATAAACACTTGTGCAGCATGACAGGTATAATCTGAGGACAAGGACTGAACAGCTTCTGTGGAATTTTGGATAAGGCTTCCCACAGTCCTGCTTTTCATAAGGTTCAGGCATGGGCAAGTAGGTAAAAATCTTTCTTTGTACACCAGCTGGGAGTGAAGGCTGACAAACCCAAACGTTAAGGTGCATCTTTGAGCCTTGGTCAATGTCACATGCCAAACCTGTGAGTGAGCAGAGGTAGCACAGCGAAATATCCCTGCTCAACTCCAGTCTCCCTGACGTATGCAGACTGATTTTGCCTCATAAGGCACCTCTTTCAGATCTACTTCTGACTGGGACTTCTTAATGATATAATTTCTTACATGCTTCACTGGACAATGAGCTTCTCTTTAGTTACCACAGTTAAGATTAAACATGGTGAGATGTTGTATCAAGATCTCCTGTGGAACTCAATTTGTTTAATATTTCATGTTAACCTCCTGCTGAGCCCCCAAACTCTTTTGACTCTTAGCATTTTTCCAGAAAGGTCTCCCACCTTTGCTCAGAGACAACTCAAGAGATACACCAATTCTTATATGGCTTTGTTCCAACATAGTTAAAAACACATAATCCTCTCCTTTAGCCTGAAATTCTGATCTGATATTTAACTGTTAGTTCCCTGTTCCCTGTTGCCTTTATTTTCTACACCCAGAGTTCCCCTCTGGTATTTGTGCTCTAATGGCCCTTTAGACATTAGAGGGAGGGACCACGTGGAGGTAAATCTCTTAAATGCTTTCCAAGTTTATCTCTACAGGGGCTATTGGACAAGATTATCTGAATTAATTCTTAACTTTATGTCCTTTTTGGAAATAAGCAGACAGAGAGAAAGACACTTCAGTTAAGTTTTGCTTTCTTTTCTAGGAGAATGAACTATTTTATAATGAAGTACAGTCATATTTTCTGAATGAGGACAAGTAAAAAGCAAGCCACCTGAGTTTAGTCTTTCAAAAATTTGTAATTGCAGCTAATCCAAAAACATTTCCTTATCACCACAAATTAAAGGTCCAATTTCCACCTTTCAAGATAGTTTTTGCCTCTCTCTCCCTAACCCCAATTCCCACATCATTTTCTCTTCTCTGAAATATTTTCTGTGGCCATGGACAAATGCTGTATTCCTATATTGAATTTTCAGTATGGTTTTTCTAGACTTCATTTATCAATTGCATATATCTCCAAAGGCAACATTATATCCACCTGCTGTGGCAACGACTGTGTTTAAATATTTCAGTAGTTTTCTCCATTTTGATCCCCAAACTATTTTCTAGGTTGTAATCCCACACCCTGCAGGTAAGGCCACCATTCCCTATCCACACCTGCACAGTCTTACGCCAAACAGAAGCATTTTTCTTCAAATGGCCTGCTGAAAAATCCTGATTGCTCCTTTTGTATAGCAGTTTTTTGCACATGGTTTTGCAGACATTTTTTCTGATATTGTGTCAGCTGAACTTTTCAGGGAGTTTGTATTCTCCTTTAGGTATTATGAAAGATACCAAATAGGCTCAATAGAAAAATTTTTAGAACATGCTGTAAGAACCCATATTTATCATAACTTCCCTTAAAAACTGCCTATGTCAGCTGGCCAATTCTTAGTGCCTGCACATTTCAGTGTCAAATAGCATGTGTTTCTGTATGAAAAAGGCAATGGTATAAGATCAATATCGTTACAGGGAATCATATACCTCCACAGCTGCCTTCATCAATGAGACTTACTATCTGAAGGAATAAAATAAATTCTACTTGACAAGGTTTATTTGGCATAAAGCTATTTTTACTGGCATTAATTATATTCCTACACTTTAATTCTCTACTAATTGTATCCTATATCAATTTTTCCATTATTTTCATCAGGAGTGATGTTAGCTCAACTGGTATACACCTTTCTGTGTCATCTTGTTCACCTACTAATAGTCCACTTCTAGTCTCCAGATAATTAATCAGTTTTCCAAGAAATTATCAATAAATTATTTTCTTTCTCAGTGGCAGAGGGGAAGTTGTATCTTTCAGTCTTTCTTTTGAGATCATGAAAGCAAATTACTTAGACTACTGATTGAAAGTCTCTGTTGATTTACCTTCAGTTTTCATCAGTTAGGCACCATTCCATGCTTCTTCCTCCAAGTGCAGGAGACAGGAAAAGCTGGAATACTTTTACTACTCATGCTCATCAACATCTTCACCACCCTTATGTCAGATCTTGTTGGCCATATATGCCCCAAACTGTCTTGGTCCACCTAAGCATGAAATTTCTTCTGTTGACCATGCCCTTCCTTAAGACCTCTTTCCTCACTTAAAACAACTCGTAAAACAGTTTTGCACATCTTCCTCCCTCTCCCATCTATTTTGTACTTTCTATTTTGTCTTTATCTGCAGCCCCAGTCACTGCCATTAGGAAAGACACACAATTCATTCTGGATTCACAGCTTTGAGGGCAAATACCTTCTTCTGAGATCACAACAAATACAAATATTTGAAGCAAATACCTTCTTCTGAGATCACAACACATTGATTAAGAGCCTTGTCCCCAGTCTTGTGTGAACTGTTCTGGATGCTTCTTAAATTTGCTTTGCTCTTTCCTGTCTTATTCATTAGCAGGAATACACCTTTTATGCAGAATGATTGCATGTGCTCTTCCCTGGTTTTCTCCCCGCACTCCACAAAAATCTGCACTCTTCCCTGACACATGCACAGCTGCAGCACCCTCTGCTTTACATCTGTTTTGACAGAGCCCTGCTGTGTCTCCCTTTCCATTCCCAGACTCAGTCTCAGCCCTACATACAATTTCAGTCCCTTGCTCATGCTGTCTGTTGTTTCATTCATACTCTGCCGCCTCACAGAGATGCTGTGGTGCAGGGAGACATTATTTCCACATGCAGCAGATCCCAAGCACGGTGTGCTTCTCTGCTCTTCTCACAGAAAACAATAACTTTGGGAACCTACAGTCTTTGCAAGTGCTTCACAGCTGATATGAAAAAGTTATTCTAAAATTGCCTTTGAGGAGGCTCAATTTCAGGATGGCTCAATTTCATTTTACTGGCATTGATGCTATTGCTCTGAGAAATGAATGAGAATTATTTTAGGAGCTTTCCATGTTTTCCTGAAGTTTAAAAATGAGGTGTGGAATATTGCTGTTTCAGAAAGTGGAGGTTTGGGAGACACTGTGCAAGAACTTGACAAATGGCACCTAAAGATAGCCTCTGAAGATATAAATATCCCATTTGGAGGTTTTCTTTTTAAAAGATTCCCAACATTGACTTAAAGACATATCTCCCAAGGCTTTGATTGCTGCTGTGGAGACACATTTTGGTGATGAAACTAATATAAAATACATATGTATAATTTTGAAATCTAGATTTTAAACTCCCTAGGATAGAAAATCTGTGTTCTCAGAGGATTCCACATTGAACTCTTGGATGGCTTTGAGTTTGGCTCTCAGTTTTGCAAGGTCTATCGACACCTTTCATGAAAGTTCACGCCCAACTACATAATAAAGGGGCAGGATACTGTCATGTCAGGTTATTTGAGAGATCATGTAAATAATTAAAAATCAAAAATATTTATTTCTTATTTTCTTGGAAATTACACTTTCCAAAAGCCTTTGTCACCTCTAAAATTCACACCTCTAAGATCTTGTTTCTAGCAAATAGTATTTACTAATTTCTTATTCCTAAACCTTGTAATCTGTATACACAAGCCTGCCTAGTTCTGGTAATAGCCAACAGTGATTAATCTCAGTGCAGCTCTTACAGACTCTGCATGGTAAAGGGATCTTCCTGGTAAGAAAAATCAATACTTCTACTTCCAACGGGAAAACATGAACCCAGAGACATTCAGGGCAGTCACTAAAGATCAATACCACATCTCTCTTACAGGTCTGTATCAGAAAACAGCAGGGACCATAGCTTGTAGCAAGACCCCAGAAATTTTCAGCTGAGTCCACCAGAGCATATAGACCTAGAACATGGATGAGAGTGAGATGGTAACCCTGGCAGAGATTTGCAAGTGCACACTTGCACTTGTATTTAATCCTATGACATTACAGACAAAGCTTGTCCTAAAAGGTGACATTCATCTCCATACAAAATACTTTCCCAAAGGTTATAGGGAACTTGCAGGGCTCACCTGATGGTGATGCCTTGAGATGGAGCACCAAAAACAACTGACCTGCTTGGGCTGAGCTAGTTGCAGAAACAGGCACAGATGTGGCCTGTGATCCCCTTGCCCTAAGGAGACCTCAGCAAGTCCTAGTTATCCTGTGTGCCTGGTGTGTCAGTGCGAGCACTTTTCTTCCAGAGGCCAAGGCATCTCCCACCCCACGTAGGGACAAGGAGCACGTTGTCTGACTTTGAAGATCTCTGTGAAGGTAGTACTGCATAGTCTGTGCTTCACCTGGAGGGTTTCAGAAGAGAGCAAAGAATGTGAAGGACCAGAGTAACAGGTGTTGTTCAACAAATATCCCTGGCAGATGGTATTTTGGACTGCCTTGCAGCAGCTCAGGGAAGCACATCCTCATCTGGAATGTATGGAAGAAATTCCAAAGACCCTGGTTAAGTGTTTGTAAAAGGAAATACCAGTACCAAAAGGCTCTGAGTCTGCTGCAGAACAAACAATGAAATCCATTTCTGCCACAGGAGTCATGCTGTGGTGAAAACACACCCAGCACCTCAGGCACATCTGTGGAGTTCAGCCTGTTTGGGGACTTCTACAGAACCTCAGACCTCTTTGTCTCTGATTAGAACAACCTCTTCAGCAAGAACGTCTCAGGTCATTTGTCAAATATATTTAATTCTAGTTAGATCCCGTGGCAGAACTGAGAGAAAAGGTGACCCCCACCCCTAGCAGAGCTCAGCTTCATTTTAGCTGAGAGCTGTTACATCTCAGCCTCTCTCATGGGCTAGCTGCTATTTCTAACCTGTCCAGTGCTGCATTATGTCAAAGGTCATTATTTATTCAGAAGGACTAGAGGGTGAGATAGCATCCCAGTTCTGTAACAGGTGCCTCTTCTATAATGAGAGCAATTTTTTTTCTTTTTAAGGCCTGATTTCAGAGCACTTAGAGAATCATTTCTAATGCTGAACCATTAGGGATTGTTAAAAACATCAAAGCACTACTAAATGATCTATTAAAAAATACTATTGTTGCAAGTGCTATTATGCTAATCTACATATGATCTTGTTATTCTACATAGTAACAAATTCCCAAAGCTAAAGAAAGGTAGCAGCATTAAGACTAGGAAAATAGATTTTCATGGAAAATTAATTACCTGTTAGTATAGACAATTTTAATTTCTTTATCTTAACTTCACAAGCCAAAGGCTTCTTTCTCTTAATTGTCTGGAAAACAAGAAAATTAGATGTGACATACACACTGCTGCAGATCTCACTTTCCTCTTGAAAAGAGCACCATGAAAATCTGTCACCTTGATTGGCAAGTAAAGTAATAAATCTACTACTATTACTAGTAGAAGTAGTAGTACTCTGCAGCAGCAGCAGCTAATAAAAATTGCCTTTTATTGGTGGAAAGAGGTAAGAGAGGGAAAAGTAGAGTTTATTCTGGAAAGAGAAAATAAACCAAACCCCAGAAAAAAGTCCCAAGGGAGAGGGACAAATCTTGCATTTTTCAAACTTGCTGCAAAACTCTTTGACAACCCTGGGGAAACTGAACCATCCTTGTATCTCCCTGAATATCATAAGGGTTCTTAAAAACAAGTGAACAAAATCAGATGTCAGACCAGCATCAGAAACACAAAAGTGTGTGTATACTTTTACTATTCTTTCTTTATAGAGAATATCAAAGAGAGCAATTAAAGAAAAAATTGCATCAGATTAGGTTCTGTATCTAATGGAGAGAAGAGATAGCCACTACAAAGTCAAGGGAACAAGTGTTTATACTCTGTTAATTCAATCTTTTCTATTTCTTAGGTATTTTCCAGTAGAATACATATTAAAAAGTCCTATAAAACTGCACAATGATAATGATGTTTTCCTTTGTGCCATGTGTTTTTCTTAGTGCCCAGAGGAAGCTCAGATGTCCCTTAGACAGACTACTATCTATACTCACAAGAGAGAGAGAGACTGCCAATAAATAATGTGAAGGCGGAAAATCCAGAGAACAAAATTTCTTTTACCAGGCAGAGCTGGCAGCAGAACCCAGGAATAAGGCAGCAAATAGGAGAAGTTGAGGCTGGTGTGTGCTTTTCTGTGCCTGTGAAAGGATTCTGCATATAACTGAGAGTGAATCAAAGCTGTCCAGTCATTATTGATCCCTTTGGCATACAAACTTTCAAGCCAAGGAGGGTAAGACTGGTTTTGTCTCCAATACATTACAAAAATAAGGAGACTCAAACTAGAACATGCATGAGATAGTACTTTGAGGGGGTTCAAGGAGGAGGAGGAGGAGAGAAATACGCACTGGTTTGCAATAGAAAGCTACCTGTAGCATCACTCGAACACTGAGAAGATTGGCTCCCCTGGGAACTCCATTCAGAAGGGGCCAGCATGGAGGGGCAGTATTCTACACCATCAACTAGAACTGCTCTCAGGAGAGAAAGAACAAAGCCAGGGTTGCTCTCAAGAAAACAAATAAACACACAAAATCGCAGATTCTTCCATAACTGCAAACCTTTCCAGATTAAAAAGGGCCTGTATCTGGGGAATCTGTATGCAGATGCCCAGAAAGGAAGACCACGCACCCACAGCAGGGCACAGAATAGCCAGGCTTCGTGGGGAGCAGCCCAGAGCAAGGCTACTGGTGTGAGATATGCTGTCCTCGTGTAGGCAGACATGCAAGACTGCTGCCTGGGCTTCCACATCAGCTTGCAGGGAGTGGTGGCTGTCCCCAACACAGGGATACAACCCGCTGTTACCTACCAGCCACAAAGCCAGCCTAAACAGGTAGTTCGGATCCTGCGTGGTGCCGTAGCCAAGCACAGGTGAAAAAAACCCAGGATCTGAAATCTCCCTGCTGCACCCCTAGATCTCTTCCTCTCCAGAGTAAAGGATGGCAAGGACAAATGGAGTGACTGTTTTCCTCCTGGCCCCAGAATGGCAGTCTGGTCCTGGTCCACTCAGTCTGGGATTAAGCCTGCAAAAGGACACTTAAATCAGAAATTGAAAGCTGAGATTGTTATCACTATTACCTGGGATGCAACATAAGTTTCATGAATTAAAGGAAGAGTTACTGTCAGGGAGATGGTCATTACGGATCAGACTTCAATGTTGCATTATCTGTTTTTCAATACTTAACAATAACTTTGAATTAGTGTATTTTTTATTTAATTGCAGAACTTATTTTATTTCTCTAGTAATTGTACTATTTTTAAAATTTATCTTACAGTGGAATGCAGTAATTTTCTATAATATTCCTCCCACTGCTTAACCTACTTAACAAATTTCAACTCCTTGCAACATAATGCATATAAAATTGATTTTAATTTCAAAAGCAATGAAAGATTTTTATTGCAGACATTTTAAACACTTTTCACATACTGGAAATCCACAATGCATGGTGTGAGATCAAATACAAAGTTATGATCCTCCAGAATGAGCAGTTTTGTGTTTAAATTCTTAAAATGCATTAACAACTGAGATAATAATTTATATATATATATATATATAAATATATATGTATATATACAGAAAGGCTTTAGTTTCTAATGTAATATTAGATCCAAATTTTCATTTAAAAATAAATTGTCCAGGTGCATTATATATTCTCAAGCATTAATCAGCCAAACATCAGCGATTTCTAATGTGAAAGAATACCTACTGCATCTGCAAGATGCAGGTTTATAGGGTATAAAAAAAATTTAAGTGTTTTGTTTACCATGGCTGAGGATAAACACTGCTGTACTCTGTAGCTGAAATGCCAACACTGGAATTCTAATAGAATGTAATTTTTTGAAAATTATCTACCATGATAGATGAAATGTGTGCTCAAACATTTCTGCAACAAATCTATGGACCAGACAGAAGATGGGAAGAAAAACATATGAAGTATTTAAGAACACAGGCTGACTAGCAGTAAAGTCAGGTAAAATGTTTAGGTTGCTGAAGACCCTGACCTGTATATAGTCTACTAAATATAGTATTTAGCAATAAAACAGGCGTGTCCCTGAATGGAACCAGGCTGGGGTAAAAAAGGAAAAGAGTCAGGAAATTTATTTTTTGCTATTGTTCCTCATATCTGTCAATGTGTCACTCTCCCATTTGCTATGCACAGTTGCTCTTAGCATAAGTGCTCAGTCCAGCCCTTCTCCTGGTTCTCGTCCAGTTTGAACGAAACCAACATTCTAAAAAAGAGCAAGATATCCATCCTTGTTCCCACCTTCAAAGAAGGAGGGACATGCAACCTCCAGTCACAAGTGTGGGAAACACCTAACTGATGCATTTTATACAAATAACACTTTCCAGCATTTTGCCTTGGGTAATAATTTAGCCTCACACCCTCAGGCATATATAAATAGCTCAGAAAAATGTCTGGACAACTGGTAGATTTTTGAACTGACATGAGATTTTGTATTGTGGAGACTGTCTGCCTCCAAAAAAAACAGAGCAGAAACACACATTTTCCTTTTGCTGGACATACTGGTTTTAAATTTTAAAATGGCCTCACAAAAAATAAAAATCTGGCCTTCACTTGGAAATATTTTCATAAAATTTTGCTTGTTTGACTAGCACAGTTCTTCAGACAAATTAGTTAATTGATTTATGATTTTTTCCCCACATTTTTTTTCCACTTGCACACATTCCTTCCTTACTGCTAAATGTTCAGATTCCTGCCTTGCCTTCCATGGAAAGGAGCCCCTCAAAGGGAAAACAAGCCATTAAACTGTCCCAGGTGTACAGGGAACAAGGTGGGCACAGGGCATGTTGTTTGTCATATGGGGAATTCACCTTGGTAGCCTGACCTGATAGTTTACGTGGACTACCAAGCCCAGGTGGATGTCCTCTCAGAGTGGCCTTAACGTGGCCTTATTACTGGGGGCTTTCTCACATTCAGAAATTAATATTAATTAGTGTTCATGCAGGAACATGTATTTCTTGGCTTCAGTTTCACAACTTGAGAGCTGGGGAAGAAAAGACAGGGTGACAAAATCTTCTACTCTAAACCTGACCCGTTCTATCGCAGACGAGGGCACATTTCAAATTGCAGCCTCACAGAAAGTGGAAGTTTTCAGCAGTCACTGCAGAGTCATTGGAGAGTCATTGGTTGCACTCTGGGGTCCAGCTAGGCAGGACCTGTTTTCTCTGTGCTGATAAGGGAGAAAATCCCTATTCAGGATCATGCGTCTTCTAGTGGATGCCATTTACTGAACGGCAAGAACCAGAAATCTCACAAAAACATCCAGTAGGTTGAGCCTAAGAGGAAGATAAAGTTTTGGAAGCTGTAGGGTCTGTTGCATCAGGTACTTTGGATGGACCACCTGTAGATGCAGTTGCTCCTTGATGACTGGAACTGCAGCCTGAAGTATTGGCAAGCCTCATAACAGTACTCCATAAAGCCTAACCAAGAGCACATTGAGGACATTACCTGCTGTGCAGGACACCAGAGTATTGTGTGCCAGACACTTACCCCTGTAAGAGCACTGTCCTCCCTGAGGGCTTGACAGTGCCTTCAGCTGCACCAGTGCAGGCAAGAGGACACTTCCAGGGCTTTATGTTAAAGCAAAGGGAGGAAACCAGGGAAGTGTGAGTGCCCAGGAGAGAAATCCCCTTCCCCTCCAGCTCCAAGCCCACAACTTTTAACAAAGTCTTAAAAATTGTGAGAGATATAGCCATGATTTTTCAACAAGAAGAATATGTAACTAATTAGGAACCTTAATCTTGCCCTGTCTCAAAATATGGGACCAAGCACCTGAGTAAGTTATTATTGAGTCATTTGAATATTTCTCTATAAGCCTGCTTTCTCTTTTTTTTAACATTTCCATTTTTTGCTCATGGCTGCTGTACATTTTATTTGGCATAATGTAAAAAAATTATTCTCTTTCACCAAAAGCAAGCAAGAATGAGATTCTAGCAAAGACAATTCAGCAATTCATTTATGAAGCCACATTCAAAAGTTTTAGCAAGATCAAGATAATACTATCTTTTATTTTCTTTTTGTAAATCCTTACCTTGCTTCTATTTTTTTCCCCTCAACAGTGTTATAATTAGCTATGTGTTTGACTTCCTATGGCAAAATCATAAAGATTACAATTTGAAAAGGTATTACCATAGCCTGATTTTAAGAAAGTATGCCTTTACTGGGACCAATTAAGGACTTTCAGTTAATCATTAAGCAAGTGCTTTAGTGAGCTGAAGAAAGTATCCCCCAAAAAGATTATAAAACAATTTCTGTGCAAGAGATTGGAGGGATTTCATTTTTAACTGTGTCTAGGTTTTTGTAGAACAAACAAAGAAATTAATCCTATGAAACATCTTATTAGTGCATTGAACTTTTTTCCAACAAATCATGTAGCTTCTGCAAGTTTATTGTGCACAGTGTTTGATAAAATCTAGGCTTTGGTGAGTAATACAGTCATGGCAGATTTTTTTTTCATAATATATTTCAGAAAGCTAGCAGCTGTGTGAAAACAAAGCCCATATAATTAGAAATGTTCGTATAACAGCAGTTCCTTTCCCGTGTTCCTAAGCCACACACTGACGGTAAAAGAGAATCTGCCTTTCCCCTGAAAGGCTTTACAGTCACACTGAGGGGCTGATACCTGAGGGGACCCACACCCAGCGTGCAGCCGCCCCAGGCCCCACAAGGAAGCTCTGTGGCAGGCAGGAGCTTGTGTCCTCAGTGCCACAAGGACCTGGAGCACAGCCCGAGCCAGGCTCACCCTCCGACTGCAGGGAGGCAGCCACACCACCTCTCCCTCACCGGTTCCATCCTACATGGGAGAGACGCCAGCCCCTTGCCCCTCCCGCATTCCTCCTCCCATCCACCCACCCTCTGCAATGACTCACATCTGAATAGTTCAGGCAGGATCATTAATAAAGCTAGCTGAAAAATGGTTTTGGGTGGGAATCTCTAGAGCTTGCAGTTTAACAGTGTTCATTATGTGCTCTTTAAAAAAAAAAAAAAAAAAAAAAAAAAAAAAAAAAAAAAAAAGTAAAATTCCAAATCTTAAAATACAGTAAAATGTCAGTGGAAACCATTCTTGCAAAGGGCTTCATTTTTCACTAGACATTTTAATCTCAAATCCTGGAGGTTTTTAGGTTTTGTTGGTTGTTTTTTTTTGTTTGTTTGTTTGTGGGGGTTTTTTTGGTTTTTGGGGTTTTTTTTGTTTGTTTGTTTGTTTTTTCCCTACCAAAACTGCTTACCCAACATTGGAAGGGACTTCTGCTTTATAAGAAATAAGGAAACCATGGTAACCATAGCTGCTGTTTGCATTTGGCTAAGAAACCAATTTTCCTTTGAACAAAGCAATCCTGGTAGAGGGCTTTCTCCTAATTTTGAAAAGAAAAAGCCTTCTTTCCTGGGGACACATGAAGCACATTGCACACTTAATCATGTATGGGTCAGCCAACTAGATGGGCAAATAACCTTTGTAAGCAGAGAACAGCAAAACTTACACAAAAAATAAGTGTGCAATTTCTTTGTCCTCTGGGTATTGGAGGATGAAAGACTAAGGTGCCTACTAAACTACAGCTGTTACTCAGCCTATTCTCTAACCAGCAGTTCCTTGTCAGGTTTTTTACTATGAATGGAAAATAATAAAATAGGGCTTGCTGTATGCAGCTGCTGGGTGGTATTTATTTATAGCTCTACTGTGGATAGTGTGACTGGCTGGGCAATGTAGTATTAATCATCTTTCCAGTGAAAAGCTGGAAAGTGTTCTCAGAATAAGATTAGACATTAAGAACTATATTGAATATTTTTGGGAATATTGTGTGCTGGCCAGAGTGGAGCTGGGGGAGCACTGCACCCAGCACATCCTAGAGAGAGCATGTGCTGCAGAGAATGGGACACTTTCCTCTGCTAGCCAGCTCTGCTGGGTGCTGCAGGAGACACAGCAGCACAGGAAGAACTGAGCATTGCTTTCTTCCTTTGCCCTGCCTTTCTCTTCTGGAGGGAAGACCTTTACTGGAAACAGCCTTGGACCAAGGGCAAAGCAGAATCCCTCCTCTCCAGGCACCAGAGGAGAATGCTGCTCCATGGAAAGGCTGGATGTGGTGTTGGCTGAGGCACTGGCATTGCATGGTGACTTGGGAATGGAACAAAGACCTTACAGGTACAAAGAGTACCTGTAAGGTACTCTTTGTACCTGTAACCCTGAAAAAATATCCCTCGAAACACTAGGAGATAAGCAGCACACATACAGCTGAAACTGAGAGGAGCTGGACAATGAAAAGCAGCAGCTCTAGCTGCGGTCTGAGAAGTCCTATGCTTTGCAGCCACAAAGCCCAGAGACAGAACAAAACAGAGCAGTGCAGCAGTGAGGACTGAAACCAGCAGCATAAAGCAGTGACACCCAGAAGGTGATGTACAGCTAAAGCAGGGAGAGAAAAAGGTCCCAGCTTCCACCAGGAAAACTGGCCCCTCCTGAAAGCAGGGATGCTGGATGGGTCTGGTGGCTCTACACAACTCTACAGGGATGGAGACTCAAGGGTACTAAGCAACTTTGAAAATCAGAGGGAGTAAGTACTCCTGTACTCCTGCAGCACCTGCCTGTGCTACAGGATGTCTGTTAACATGGCAAGAATGCCCTTACTACCACTACAGGCTGTGAGGTTTGAAGGAAGGTGTCAAAACAATACTCAGTCACTTCAGGCTCCTGACACACTTGGGGGCCCTGTTAGAGCTACAATCCAGGTAACTCATGGACAAAAAGAGAAGACGGGGATCAATTCTACCTGGTCAGTCCTCTAACTGAATGAGGGTCCAACCCTGGTTTCTAAACTTGATGTTTAATCTTGACCAGCATATTTTAGGGCATGCTTGTATCAAGCCTTCAATTACTGCAGATCTTCCCTACTTCCCATGTGTACACATGGCTGTCCTCCCAGGGGAGCTCCTACCCCAGGAACCACAGCAGCATGTCATAAAGAAAATTCAGCATCAATGTGAAGCCCCAAATCCCTCTGTCAATCCCTCGCCTCATTTACCAAGTGTTGGCCTACTTGAGCTCCCTCCCTGTACTTATCCGTGGTTTAAGCATATCCCTGGCGCCCATCATTGCACTTGAAAGCTAGCATCCCCACAGCTCATGCCCCCTGTGCACAGCTGGAAAGTCAGGCAAATTCTCACCCCAGACACCATTTCAAAGCACAACATTTGCTAGGAGCCTAAAGCAGGGCTCAGTATTTCAAGGCAAATTAAGGGACGTTGCACCTGCAAGACCATGTAAAGCCTGACCTCTGAGATTGTGATGTGGGCTAGAGGATCTCAGGTGTCCCCTAGACTGCTGCTGAAGATCTTCCCTTTGGTTAATGAACCCCAGCAAATAAACAGACCCCAGATGATAAGCTTCATTGGCAAGTAAACATGAAATGAGCGGAAAGGGAGAGCCAACGGAAGGATACAAGCAATAGGAATATAATTACATAGTGATTCATCTTGGGCATGCTTGCACACTGGGAAGGGGGGGGGCAGGAAAATAGGGGGAACCAAGTTTTTTTTTTTTTTTTTTGGACAGTAGTAGAAATCCACAGAAGATAATCTGTAGGAGTGATTTAAAAGAGACATAGGTGGATATACTGCAAGGATCAAGGAAAGTGAAGCAGCCCTTTGATTCTACATAAGCAATACAGAACTGTTCTTCTAGAGTGCACAGTGTATGCTTTACTGAGATCACAATTTCAGGGGCTTAGAAGGCATTTACAATGTTATCTTCTCTCTTTGTAGCTTAACCTTCGTGAAACACAGAAGCTTTCACCAACCTTAAGGAAAAACTGTGGGATGAGAATTCTCATAGGCAGCCTACCAGTAGTCTATAAATATCTGAGTAGTGGCAGAGGCAGATTTCAAGCACATACAAAAGATTGCTTTTGGGAGATCTTTAAAGCATTGCAGAGCAGGTGAACTGCTTTGAAATCTTGAATTGCCATTTTGAATTAAATGCTCATATCTATTGTATTTATCAAGTCAAATTAATTGCCAGTTGTTATTGGCACCTGGGGAGAGTGATACAGAGCATACTCCCTGTGAGCTGTGTGTGATCAGCCCAGTGGGCTATGAGTGATCAGAGGTCAGGAGCAGCACAGTTATTCTACAAGTCCATCACTCAGCTCCAGCAGCAGGGCTGCCAACTGGCAAAGCAGCGGGTTTGCTTTTTGCCAGGAGCCGGAAGTTCACTTCTGTGGCCATCTTCCTCTCATGACCTCCTGCTTCACCCAGTATGGATCACCCTCAAGTGCTTGCAAGGACAACATGATCTCAGAGCAGAAGCTTTTCTTCTTCATTTCCATAACATGTACTGGTGAAGTCATGTCAACTTTGGCAGCTCTGCACAAGCACTCATCAGTATGGCTGGAGGTGCTCACACTGTACAGGTGGACAAAGAATACTCCCCCTTTTGGGCAAATGCAGGTAAAATTGACAGCCAGATCTTACAGCAATGTGTGAGAATCACATGCATGTTGGTCTGTTGCATAGTGCATGGGTCTTCTACTTTTAAGTTTTCTAAAAAAAAATCACAGTGAATAGACATTAAATGAATAAAGGTTGATTTTTTTTTTTAATGCACGAGCCAAATTAATTATAAATGAGCAGCAAAATAAATCCAAAAGGCTATCATCCCATCTACCAATCAATAAGTTGAAAGTATAAATAAACTAGAATGATATAAAGTGCCTGTGGCACACACACAGACCCAGTGAACTAAAAAAGGAAGGAAAACATTTCCAGTCTTCATCTGGAGAGATGCCACAGATTTCATCAGGCTAAGATGAAGGGGAAGAGTTTTTGTAACTACATGATTTTTATAGACTAAACCTCATCTTAGCAATCTACCTAGGGGGGAAGTATTTTCTATTAGCCACTAAGCATCACTGCTAGTCATGTGCATGTACACATACATCAGAACTAATGACCCAAGCAATCTTAATGATTTCAGCAAGGGCAGGAGGCTTATCTTCAAAGAGATAGGAAAATGTTTGTTTGAATAGGGGCCTAACTTAACAGAGACAGGCAAACCCAAAGACAAGGCATTGCATACGTCAGTTTACAGCAAAATCCTAGAAAAAGGTGGTTAAAATGTGTTGTGCAGAAAGAGACAACCAGATAAATATCTTCTGCACAGTGATACAGTGATAGCTGTAGTCTGCAAACAAATTTGGTGTCTCATAATCCATTCCAAGAAGCATTTGAGAGGTGTGAAAGAAAAGGACCCAATATAGCAACACTATTCCTGCTCAGTGCCAAACTACCACACTTTTCTCTTGCTAGAAAAGAATGACAGTTCAGGAACAACCTCCAGCTGTTGCAGAAGCCATCCCTGTGGCACCCTGAATTGACTTTCCTCCCTCTGAAATGACTGGTCAGGTGTCAAATGCACACCTACATTCAGGTCAGCACAACTGCCGGACTCCCCACAGAGTCCACATTGCTCAGGCCAGGCTCATTGAGATCCAATGGCTGGCAGCTCCTCATAGAATCTTCTGAAAATTTTACCACTAGTCTTGTTTCTCACATGGAAACAACCAGCAAAGATTTCATATTGTGGCTGCATTTGCTAATCAGCTGTACATATTAAGCAAAGACAGACACACAACATCATCCACTGCAATCTGCAAAACACAAAGCTTGAGGATGTTTTCAATAGTCCCATAAGGCTCAGTTTCACTCTGTGTTAAATTTTTGCCTGTCTATTCTATATGCCACCTCCAAGGAGCTCTCTTTATTTATGGATCATCCTTCTCTTCTGAAAGCCCAGTGGGGCCTTAGCAGACCGAGTGTGAACACACATTTTAGTGTTCTCCATAATCAATGCAGAAAATTCATGATCTGAAAGCTGTCTGTGGTAAAGCTGAAGTCTGTAGCTCAGACACAGGCTCTGCCACCTTTGTCTTGAAGACAGACAAGCTGCAGTCACACACGCTCTTAGCCAGGCCCTCAGCCTTCATAATTTCATTAGTCAGTCCTCACAGACCCTCATCACTAGGCTGTTATGTCCAGCCTCCTAATAAGTTTTCAGAAATTTGTTGTCAAGCACTGAATGCAGCAGCTGAACTGGAGCAGGTACAGACAATACCTACTTTCTCCTTGTTCTAAGACAAAGTGCTTTTGGTCAGGCAGTAAAGAAATACAGCATAATGATTGATAATTCAGGATTGACAACAGTGCCTTGGCCACTCCTCTAGCTCCATGCTTCCCACATTGTTCTCACCCACAGAGAATATGTGTGTGTTCTGTTTCAGATTACTTTATATTTTCCCTTTTTCAATGTCACTCCGTAAATTTTTTCTCCTTCCACTGCTCTCCCCCTGCCAAAATTTTGCAATATTTACATGATGCTATTTCCCTGTCCTCATTACTCTTCACATTTGAGATATATAGTGAACCAGCTGCATTATCCACATAAAGAGCTGTGCTTCATTTCCAGGTAAGGACAGCAGCATCAGCTGTTAAACGCATGAGGTAGCCCCATGATGTAGGTGTATTTAAACTGCTCATTTAAGAGGCACAGGCTGATCAATGCCATTTCAAATAGAATAGCATTTGCATAAGGAAACCCAAAGCCACTTTTCTCTCTGGCTCTCATTCTTTCTTCTCTTCTCTTCTCTTCTCTTCTCTTCTCTTCTCTTCTCTTCTCTTCTCTTCTCTTCTCTTCTCTTCTCTTCTCTTCTCTTCTCTTCTCTTCTCTTCTCTTCTCTTCTCTTCTCTTCTCTTCTCTCTCTTCTCTCTCTCTCTTCTCTTCTCTTCTCTTCTCTCTCTTCTCTTCTCTTCTCTTCTCTTCTCTTCTCTTCTCTTCTCTCTCTCTCTCCTCTCCTCTCCTCTCCTCTCCTCTCCTCTCCTCTCCTCTCCTCTCCTCTCCTCTCCTCTCCTCTCCTCTCCTCTCCTCTCCTCTCCTCTCCTCTCCTCTCCTCTCCTCTCCTCTCCTCTCCTCTCCTCTCCTCTCCTCTCCTCTCCTCTCCGTTATGCACACTATATTTTTCAGTCTTGCTTCATACATCACTGGATTGCTTCTAGGGACTCTTCTAGGGACTCACTTGTACTACCCTTCCTACCCACAACCTGGACCTCATTTGTTACATTTCTGTCATCTGTGTCAGCCAGTTCGTACATCCCAGAAACAGGATTTTCATCTCAATGCCACCAAACAAATATCTAAGTAACAGGCCAGAGCTTCTCCTGCTGCAGTGCAGCACAGAAGTCCTTTAACTTCACTGGAGCTGTGTGATTCCTTGTCACTCCACAGTGACCACCTGGATCAACCTCTCTGACAGACTGCTACCATCACACAACCAGCTGATCATATTGGTCAGTGGTTGACTGACCCGTGTCAGTCAATTAACCTGTGTTCATCTTAGTGGGTCAGAAATCCCAAACAGGTGCACTTGCTTTGTGATTCTTTGTGGGCTGTACCAGCCACCTTTTTCAGCACCTCTTTGAAGGATGGACACTGGAGTCAGCTGGGGCCTTGTAAAAAGAAAATATGAGCATTACATAACTGTAACATTAAAAAGCAAAAGCAACAGTTGAAGAAAACATTCTTGCATACAACATTTATGTTGGATATGCGCACGCACATAAATGAAAAGTGTAATTTCTTACACAATCTCTGGAGTTTAAAATGCACATATTTTGTCCAAGAAAGGCACCCAGCAAGATCAGTTTCATAAAAATTGAATTTGCTGTGCCATTGTGGAGCTGAACACAGGGTGAATGCATACTGCATAGGTTACCTAGGCTACTTTGATTTAGCATAACTAATAGTAACACCTTAGCTGGGGCAAGGCAGAGTAACGTATCTTTATTAATGAGCTGGAGAAGATGGTGAAACAGACTTGTCTAGATCTCAGCTAGCAGCAAATTGTATGGAACAGTCAATATTGCATTGCCTTGACAATCCCACTGTACTTACGGGAAAGGGATCAGTGACATGGGGCTGGGGACTTCTCATCTTGGGAGGATGAGGGACAAAAGTTGAATAAGTGTTTCAGACCAGGTATAAACATAAGGGTTTTGCTGCATGGACTGGGATCCAAAGAGGAGATGCTGTCTCAATCCTCAGAGTTCTTCAAGACCTGACTGGTCTGACTGGACAAAGGCTGAGTCCATTTCACACCGAAGCATCCTTCAGTCCTTTGGATTCTTAAAGATCCAAAGTCATGCATACGAAAAAATCTAGAACCTGGTTACAGGAAGGTTCAAGACATAGATGTCTGCAGGGCCAGTGGTGTCCCATCCCCTCTGCTGCTGAGGGTGAATTCCAAAAGCAAGCACCCTGACAGATCTTGTTCACTGTACCTCTTCTCCTATTACAATATTGAGTACCCAACCCTGGATCTTTAGGCTTGGATGGCTTTGCAAATGCTTTCTCTATGTCCTGAGAGCCTAGGCACTATTTTCACCATGCCACACCATGAACAAGACTTACCTGGAAGTCTTTTCGACACTGCAGACCCCTTCTTGTTTTCAGGAAGAAAGTGCTACATTTCTTCATGCCCTAATTAAGCCAGAGTCATTTGCATTGCCTGGTAATCATCAGAAATTGTAGTTACTGACCTGAAAGCCAAGAACAGTGGGTGATAATGTCAATTTCCAGGCAAGAGAACTCATTGCATATGTGAACAAAAAAGTTGCCCTTGCTTTTACAGCCTGTTTGTTCACTGTGGGCAATAGTAGGTGATTTAAAATAATAGCTGTGTTCCAAGCATTCTCAGTGTTTGAGAGAGTGAATACACCTGGAATGAGAAAATAACAGTCAAGAGAGAAAGAAGAATACAGCAAGCACCTGCAAACACAAAGGAACAGTGGCTGGGTGCAAACCTGATGGCTTCCAACAGTCAAAACGTTTTCTCACAGCATCATAATCTTCTAAGCCTATTTAAGCACTCTGCCCCTGCTACAAAACTTTCAAATTTTTTTTTTTTTCTTTTCATATAGCTGGTATTTTGCAATTGAATTTGCTTTGCATAGATAATAGAGTGTTCCAGAGAAGCTGCTTTAGTAAAACCTTGCTGCCTCCTAACACTGGGGCATCTCAAAAATCTAGGGATCCCTCACATAGATGTAAAACATTAGAATAGCATGAAGTGCTTTTGTTCCACCTTGGAACCTTTGGGAAGGCTTCAAAAGCTCTCTGCAAGGCTTTTTTTTCCAGGTAAAAAACACTGCACTGAACTTTTGTTCCCAAACCACAGAGCAACCTTGGCTAAATTCCTTGGGATTGTAGTATCTACCTGCGTGCTGCAGGCTGTTTTCCATTACACATCACAAGCTGGATCTAGCACTCCAATTTCTACCCATAATTATCTTTTGGAGAACAGGAATTTCATTTTATTGGGAAAGCAAACCTGTGAAAGCTAAGCTTGGTCAGAATGTTAATGCTTCCTACTTATTCCTCATCCTATGGAGCTGAGGTAACCATGGAGGATTTATCCAGGTGATGTTCAGCTCAGCTATCATCTGAAGCATTCTTAATGAAGTACAAGTTGCAAGGTTAATCACAGTAGATGTAACTGCAAAACACAGGAAACCTGTACATGAAACTCAACACTCAGAGTCTTTCATAGCAAAATGACATGAAAAAGTGAATCATGGTTAGACTTGAATATCCTACCTTCCATTTGACTGGCACAGCAGAGCACTTTCTGTTTGCTATCTAAGCTCATTTGCTCTGTCACTGTGTAAAAGACAGAGCACTGTTCGTCTTTCTCCCAAAATTTTTCTGTAATTATAAAGATTACCTGTACTTTAGGCTATCCCTTGCACCCTAACAGAATCTGTTACACAGTTTCCTCATTATCTGGATTAGTATGAACTATGTATAGAAGAATGGAAGACTGACAAGTGAAGCCTCTGTAGTACATGACCTGGATCTCTGTAAAATTAGGGTAAATTAAGGACCATGGCAGTTCTGTACCACTGTGAAGCTGACTGCAATATTGCAACTTTCTTCAGTGACAAGACCCCAGCATGACTGAGGCTGGGAGACACCTCAGGGATACCTCCAAAGATACCTAGACCAAGCTCCCTGGTCAGAGCACGATTGCTTACATCAAGTTACTCAGGATATTGAATAGTCAGATTTTGAATATCCAGAGGATGGAGACTCCACAGTCTCTCTGTCCAATTTCTGTCAATGTTCAGCTACTATAACAGTGAAACAAACAAAAACAAACCCACAACCCAAAATCTCCTTTGCTCCCATTTTCACTTGTCCTTTCATTGGGCACCTCTGAAAAGATTTTGGCTTCATCTTCTTTATTCCTCCCCAACAGTTATTCATACACAAAGGTGAGATTCTCCCAATTCTTATGTTCTGAAGAATAAGAAACCACAGCTCTCTCAGCCTCTCATGCCATAGGATCCAACTTCTCTATCCTTTTTGTGCCCTTTTGCTGGACTATTTTCCAATATGTTCATGGCTCTCTTACACTGGAGAGCCCAGAGCTGGAGTTAGAACTGTAGATATGTCTCAGCAGTGCTGAGGTGAATGGAAGGATTGCATCGTTTGATCTGCTTGCAGCACCGTCCCTAATTCAGCCAAAGATGCTCTTGACCTACTTTGCCACAAGAGCACATTGCTCACTGATGACAGGGGATTAGAGCTCCATTTGCCACTTCTTCCAACTACATGCCAGTGTTAACTCCAGTGACTTGAATGAAACTACAGCAGCCTAATTAATCCTGGAGTAAGTTTACTTCAGTTAAGTTTAGCTTTATGATGCAGATGGTCCTTAAAACTTTAAACTTTATCTAGACTGTTGGAACAGGAGTATTTGAGATGGGAATGTATCCTGACTTCACTTGTCGATTGCTACATTGGTGCCCAAGAAACCATACACCAGGACAGTTCAATTGGTGCTCGTGCATGCTTACAAGCGTCACAGAGCCGGCCTTCAGCCTTCTTCACCACCACACCACAGGAGCAGACTCACTTCACAACTCTTTCTCAGCTTCCTGGATTGTGGCAGGGTATTGTAGCAAAGTGATCAGTGCTTAATACTTTCATTAAGGGCATCTGTCAGATCATGCTTCTTTGATAGGAGAAAGCTTCAGCGACTTTTACTAGTCATTAGCTCCTGGGAGGACATCCCTATTTCATTGTAAGTTATTTTTCCATTCAGTTAAATCAATCCACCTAATCTAAATCAGTTTAAATTCACTGTTTGAAAACCGGGCACTTACACTGAACAGATAAATCCTTCATTAATGGTATAAATTGTCCTGTGTAAGAAGGAAACAGTGGTCTCTCACTGTGAGTTGATTGAGGGTTGCCTTACATTTATGTGATGAGGTAGAGTATGAGGCTTCTGAAGTGTAAGAGTAGCAGCAGTGATTGCTCTCAGAGTCACCAGGATGAATGTTAGTGCAGGAGAAGATCCCTTGTTTTGACAGCTTCCCACTGCAGCAGTAGATGCACCTGCTTTTCTCTCTTCAAACAAGTGTAAATCAGAGATGTACCAGATGTTTTTGTTGAATAGGCTGCAAGAGCTGCACTGAGTCAGCACTCCCAGTACACCACAACAAAATTTCCCTGAAAGTTTTAGCTGGATGCTCAGCAGTATAACACATGTAGCCACTTAGCAGGAAGAAGAATAGGTCATTAGGGATTTGGCTTGGCTTCTGTTCCTTTTGTTGAACATGATTTTCCACTTTCTTCCACAAAAAACTACAAAGAATTTCTGCAAGATTGCCCCCCTATGACACACCTATGACTAATCTAGTAATGAGACAAGCACTTTAATTCACTTCTCATCTAAGGCTACCTTCAGTACTTCTATCTGAAGCTGCTATCAAGAATTAGACCTACCCATTCATAGGGCTGGCGTTATCTGCAGACCCTCCTCAGCAAGCAGGTGAGCAGACACATTCAGCAAGCAGTGAGGAATCACTGCATGCTCAGTAGTGCAAAAGCACATCAGTCCTGAATTTATGAATGGGAAGCAAGGCTTTTGGCACTGTCTCACAAAACATTCTCATAGGTAAACACAGGAAATGTGGATTAATTGAACAGACAGTGAGCTGGATCAAGAACTGGTTGGAATGGTAGAGCTCAGAGGGTTGTGACCAGCAGAGTAGAATCCAACTGGAGGGCTGTAGTGGTGGCATTCCCCAGGGACCAATACTGGGTCCAGTCTTACTCAGCTTGTTTATCTACAACATGGATGAAGGGATAGAAAATGACCCTGAGCCAGTTTGCAGATGATATGAAATTTGGGAGAGTGGCTGGCACACTGAAGGCTTTGCTGCCACTCAGAAGGACCTTCATGGGCTGCAGAGTTGGGCAGAGAGAAACCTAATGGGGTTCAACAAGTTTAGAGTCCTGTACCTGGGGAGGAACAACCCCAGGCACCAGCACAGGCTGGGGACTGACCTGCTGGAAAGCAGCTCCGTGGAGAAGGACCTGGGGGTCCTGGCTGTCCATGAGCCAGCAGTGTCCTTGCAGCCACAAGAGCCAGTGGGATCCTGGGGGCATCAGGAAGAATGTGGCCAGCAGGTCAAGGGAGGTAATTGTCCCCCCTACTCCATTCTGGTGAGGCACATCAGGAGTGCTGTGTCCAGTTCTGGGCTCTTCAGTCCAAGAAAGACAAGGAGCTACTGGAGAGGGTCCAGTGCAGGCCACCGGGAAGACTGGAGAAGAGATGACTGAGAGGGGATCTCATCAATGCATACAAGGCATATGCCCAGTGGATGGTGCCAGACTTTTTTTCCGTGGTGCCCGGTGACAGAATGAGGAGCAATGGCCATAACCAAAACACAAGAAATTCCACCTCAACATTAGGTAGAACTTCTTTACATTGAGGGTGGGTGTCATAGCACCGGCTGCCCAGGGAGGTCATGAGGTCTCCATCTCTGGAGATGTTCAAAACCCACCTGGACAAGCTACTGTGTACCTGCTCAGGGTGACCCTGCCTTGGCAGGGGGGCTGGATTGGATGATCTTCTGAGATCTCTTCCAATCCTAAGGATTCTGTGATCCTATGATTGTGTGAAGGTCCTGCCATTCTCTATCTTGCACAACATACTGAGAGTCAGCCATTGCCCTGAAGCTCCAGCCAAAATAAACAGAAAAAAGGACATCCCTTTGGCTTCCATAACTACACAAAAGAGGCCAAGCCCCATCCAAGGCCATACAGACAATCTACAACAAGGCCAGGAATAAAAGCCAGATATTTTCAGTTCAACTGTAGTTCTTCAGCCACTGGAGTTTTACTGATTTCATTTACGTGAGAACATTCAGAAGAGCAGAGCACTGTCTACCTCTGCATTCCAGCTGTAGTGGGTGGCCCATGGTAGTGCAGCAATCTGCCTCATAATAGCACAGAGAGGACCTAATCTGTACTCCTCATAGTCTTATGAACAGGAATAAAGGGACATTAAATTAATTCAAGGTTTTGTTGTGTGGGTTATCCTACATCCAATACATTTATGCAGCTGTGTATGATCAGGAACTTGTGCAGTTTAAATTACTATGTTGCAAGAATTCAGACAGTATTCCCTTTGAGAAAGCAAGGAGAAAACCTCCTGCACACTGGTCTCATACCCATGAAAAAGCAGCTTCTGCATGACTGCTCAGTAGCTTCAAGTATCCTTCCTGATCTATTGCTCAGGTAGGATACCTGACTTTGCCAACACCTAAATGGACACTGATCAAGTCTATTGGCTCTTAAAATTGTATCCTTCAGACCTGGCTTCTGCAAAGGCTGTGTCATCCAGCAAGAAAGCAAAAGGAGAGCAAGTACTACATCACAGATGAAAATACCTAGTTAGAAAAAAGTGCCCTGAAAAAAGCTAACAAATAATAATATTTCACACTTCTTACTGCCACATCAGGGATACTTCTCACATACTGTTAGTATTAAATATCAATAAATCAATATGTTTATAAATCATCTGCAAACCTGTACTAACTATAGAAAGTGCCTTATACTTGCAAGCCTGAATATCTTCCAGATAAATTCCATTTTCTATTATGAAGTTACATGTTCTCATTTTGGTAAGCTTTTTCTTTAAGAGACTTAATTTACTGCCTTGAATAACTTTCATATCACTGAAAATCTTCTGCTTCCTACTAAGAATATTTATTTTGAGAGAATTTGAAGTTAGTAAAAGATTCTTTTAGTTGGTGGAGCAAAATTTGTTACATTTCAACAATTATGACAGTCTGCAAAATGCAGTTGTACTATCTTACTGCCAAGATATTCAACCTGGCCCTTAACCCTGGCCATGGGAAAATGCTGATGATGCCAATTGTCACTGCGGAATGTGTTTTGGAGACAGCTGGATTTTTTAGTACATAATGATTTGCCAAGGCTAAAGTCAGAGCAATCATCTCTTAATTTTCCCTTTTTTCCACTAACAAAAAAACCCCAAACAAACAGTCCCAAAATAAACTCAAAACAACAAAAACCCTTTACATTTCCTGAATAAAAGATACTTCCTCCATTTCCTTATAATGAAATTGTTGTCAAAGTGATTCTTAAAAGACTGACAGGTCCTGAGAGACTAGCAAATGTAATGAACTTTTTATGTTTTTAAACCCAACTGCATTTCTAATGACATCTTAAAATCTAGCATATATAGCCACATTATCCTGGTCTGCTGATGCCCTCCTTCTGCATCTGAAAATAATTCTGCACTCAACCAACTTCAAGAACACTAGACAGTAGACAAAATGTGGCAAAAATTGTAAATATCGAGAAATTTTAGAAATATCTGAAGATAGAAGATACGGGTCCTAGCAGTACTTCACCAAAGAGGAAAATAAAACAAAATTGTAAATATCAAGAAATTTTAGAAATATCAGAAGATAGAAGATACGGGTCCTAGCAGTACTTCACCAAAGAGGAAAGTAAAATAAAAGCTTGATCCTTGTTAGGATCAATCCAGACATGAGAATACAATCCATGTCCCACCAGCCGCGACAATGTACCCACGTCTCTCAATTTCCTTTCGCAATTCAGATTCTATGACAGCAAATAAGGCAGAATGGAAAGATCACCTTTTTCATGTGGGCCTGCCAAAATCACCCTTTCACCTATTGCTTTCCTCCTCTGAAGTAAGGAGTGAGACTGAGATGACATTCAGTATGATTTAGAATTTTTTTAAAAGCCAACTGTGGTGAACCCCATTAAACACTTGTTATTCACTTTAACACTTGTCTTTATTTTTCTCTTTAAAAAAGAAGTCATAATGGGTGACTTCACAAATGTGTTGTAGGCATGGTCTGACAGTCCATCTAAAGAGGATGAGTCCATCTAAGTCAACTCTACAACCATCCCAACATAAAGTAGCAGGTATCCAGGAAGTCAGAGACACACCTGTGAAGGAGAGAGGCCATTTCATGTAGGTATCCTCAACCACAGCTTTATGACTTATTTGACAAATGAGGTATCTAGGGAACGGGGGGAAAAACAAAAGTACTTTCTGCAGTACAAACACATTGTCCATTGCAGTGAATACACACTACACAATGCGTCCATTTCTTCAAGGATTTGTGGATACATCTTATCCTCCAAGCTTCTAAGACTGAGGTGACCCAAATGCTCATAAAATGCTATCTGGGACGCCAAAGATGAACATTTTGCAGCATAAAGAGAGTGTATGTGAGGCAGAATGTTTGGAGGTTCACAAGAACAATACTGTATGAAATGAATTCAGTAGCGGTTATTCACATTAACATGAGGACAACAGCCTGATATACTATTTATAGACAAAATGGCCAGGACAATGTAACTTTCTCCTGATACTCCCTCCCAAACTGTCCTGATCTGTCATATACCAGTGGCTGTGAACTTAAGACAGCCAGTGAAACCCTCAGTGTGCAGACATACAAACATAGGAGACAGTGCCAAAGTAGTCAAGCATTAGTAAAAAGCAAATACCTGAAAAAAGCGTTTAAACAAAAACTAAACCAAACAAACAAACAAATAAAATTTTAAAACCAAACCAAAACAACAAACAAACAAATCAGAGCCACTGTGTGGCTACAGCTGGGAAGTCCCTCTGCAGACCCTCTAACCCAAACCTCCTCTTCCAAGCAGAGCTCATGAGAGCAGGTTTCTTAGGATTGCATACAGTTGGACTCCCACTAGATAATTTGCAGATTGCTGATGATGCCTGCTGTCCCTCAGCCAAGGCATTCACAGAGATTCAGAAAAGCATTAACCCCAGTATCCATCCTAGGATGTTGCTATGGTTATGGGGTTTTAGTTGGACTTTGTGCCATCAACCACAGAATGGTTTGGGTTGGAAGGGACACTTAAAGGTCTTCTAGTTCAAGCCCACTGCAATGGGGAAGGACACCTTCCAATAAATCATGTTGCCCAGAGCCCTGTCCAATGTGATGTTGAATGTTTCCAGGGATGGGGCATCTACAGCCTCTCTGGGCAACATGTGACACTGTTTTAACCACTCCAGCATAAAAAGAAAACACTCTTCTTTATTCCTGGTCTGAATCTATCCTTGTTGAGTTTAGAACCATTAACCCAGGTCCAATAACCTGTGAACCATAGCTCCAACTAAAAAGTCTGGTTCCATCATTCTTATAAGCCAATTTAAGTACTGAACACCATAAAAAGGTTATGCTGGAGCCTTCACTTTTTTTGAACAGTCATAACTTTACAAGTCTGCTGGGAGAGCTGCTCTATCCCTCTGATCATCAGCTGTCACTCCTCTGAACCTACTCCAATAGTTCCATGTCCTCCCTGTGCTGGGACCCCAGAGCTGGTTGCAGGGCTCCAGGTGGGCTCTCACCAGAGCAGAGCAGAGGGGCAGAATCTCCTCCCTCCCCTGCTGCCCACGCTGCTTTGAATGCAGCCCAGGACACGTTTGGCTTTCTGGGCTGGGAGTGCCCATGGCTGGGTCGTGTCCAGCTTTCTATCCAGCAGTACTTACAAGCACTTTTCCCTTACAATGCTCGAACATTGGAGTCAGTTGCAACAAACTTAAAGAAAAGGTTTTTGTGTGTGTTTGGTTTGGTTGTTTGGTAGTTTTGTTTGTTTTGTGGTTTTCATTTTGATTTTCTACCTGTAGGCAGATACAAGCCAATGGCTTTTTATCGCATGCAAGTACCTGGCACAGTTGTGCTTATGTAGCGACTGCAAACAGCTTCACATAACTATGCTGGCTACAGATTTTCCTTCCAAAATTTCAGCACATTTCTTGTGTTGTTCTATCTACCCTGCCTGATGGTGCTCCCTTCCACAATGTATTTACCTGTCTTCTTTCCCCATGTTTCTAAGGAAGAGATGAAAACCTGCCACCTTCCTGATTAATGTCCAGGAGACTCTAAAACCATGGAGGTCATTCTTTCCTTTAGCCCAAGCAACACTGTTTCATTTTGGCTGGCAGTGACTACCTGTGGGGGTGGCATGCTGCTGGGACAAGCCTCTAGACCCTCACATGTAGGTCGGCTAAGGTGATGTGGCAGGTTGCAGTGGCTTAGGAGCCCTTTAAGTGTAAGAAAATGCTGCACAATGAGTAGTGGGAAGGGAGCTGGATTTGGCTTTTGCAAACCAACCTCATGACTTTTGGGGAGCTGGCTCTGAAGCTCTTTAGCTACAGATTTGAGGATACACAGCAGGCAATAAATCCAGACAGAAAGCAGGTTTAGTGACGCTCTCTCACTCAGGGAGGTGGTTTCTTCTAACCTTCAGTTATCATGGAGAAAGAATAGTATAAAGGAACTAAGCACCTGCACACAAGAAGGTTCCTCATTAAAATGTCCAGCACTGTGCAAAGGCTAAGAAAGTGCAGGATGAGTTTTTGAGTATTTCAGGCTATTTCAACAGAAATTCTATTCCTTCTGAACCTAATAAAGTTTTATTACCTCCTGACATTGCTGTGCTGATCTGGCTTGAGTTGTGAAAAGTCCCCTGCCACTCCATAGGCATGCAAACTGTCATGGACCAATTATCTTGGCTCATGAGAGCTTTCAGATGATCTCACTGAAAGTCCTGCTACACCCATGCATCCAGAAAGAATGCGCAGTCACGAGGAGAGCTTGGCCAAAGTTTCCTCTGAGGCTACATCCTTCCCTGTGGTGGGACAGGCCCTTCTGTCCAAAGGTTAAGCTCAGCTGAAACTCCTTCTCTGGGTTTAAAACAGCTTCTCTTTTGGATGGCTGTGCTTTACTGCAGTCAAATGGCTCATGGTGGACACAACAGCCTAAAGTTTAGTTAAGGTACTTTAGACCTAGACTGACAGTGACTAATCAAAGAGATAAAAAGTGACAGATCAAACTTCTTCATGGAAAGTTTATCAGGCATTGGAACAGACTGCCCAGGGAAGTTGTTGAGCCACCATCTTTAGAGGTATTTATAAGATGTCTAGTTGCTTAAGGACACGGTTTAGTGGTGGACTAGGCAGTGTTAGATTGACAGTTGAACTTCATGATCTTAAAAGTCTTTTCCAAACTAAATGACTCTATGATTATATGACCTTGCAATAGTCTGTCAACTTCTGAGATTGACTGGTGAAAAACAAGCAACAGAGCAATGAAGAGATTGTTCTTCATCAGAAAGCATCTTTTGTTTCCAAACAAAATGTGATGATGAAGTAAAGGCGAAGTGTGCTTCAAAATAGAAAGATAAAAGTGTTCAGTCAGTATTTTACTGGAAAAGCATATCAAAACTTACAGAAAGAAAAAGAAAGTGGAATAGTCTTTCAGGTGCCAATTTTTGTACCACACCAGTAACACCTAATACAAGCTGAGAAAATTCTTTTTTAGGATAAACTTCTTGCAAGGTAGTCCACTTCAATGAATCCTGTACTTAAAAGATAATGATTATTTAAGTCACAGAAACAGCTCTTAAAAAGAAGAAAATTCCATTATCATCTACTTCAAAAAAGAAAAATACAGCTGAAAAAGAAGGGAAAAAAGGAAGAACTTCTGCAACCTTTGAAGTCTGGATTCCCAACTTGAGGCAGTTCCCTAAAATGCAAGTTTATACCTTGAGGATCAGAAGCACACACAAAATAAAAAAAAAAAAAATCAGTGATAAATCCTGTTTAGCCATGAAAAGATAATTTAAAAAATCTTTAACCATATGTCAGTCTGTGTATAAAATAGCAAAATAAAAGCTAGTGTGTCCAAAAGAAGTGCCTAAGAATTAGCACATACAAAAATTGCTAATCTTGGTAAAATGGCCAAGTAACTAATGAAGGTTATTTTGAATTAACCCAAAATTTCTAGTATATAACAGAATAACATTAAATGTAGGGCCCAAATCCAGTCATTTCAGAAATGCAGATGGATGTTGAAATGACAAGACACATTTCATGGAGACACCATTAAGATTCTGAGTTGTGAAGACTCATGCTGATGCACTGAATGTTAAATAATCTAGTTTAAAAGTACTCTTGCTCAACTTGCACAGTTTGGAGATACAATTCTTACTAGAATTTTCTGAGGAAAGTATAAGATAAACAGAAAAATATTTGAAGGAGTCATGGGAGTATTAACCCAAACCTCTAAGGACTTCTTCTTAGATCTGCAATCAGCAGAGCTACAGGTGTTTCCAAAAGCACATGATTATCCTGCAGTTGGTTTCTAGTAGCTTAAATTTTCTGAAAGTAAGGCTAAGGCTAATAAGGGGATATTTTATGGGCATAGTTCAGAAAGGTTTTTTGAACTGAAATTTCATACTGTGTACCAATCAGTACACACAGCAAATTTTTTTCTTTTTCATTACTTTTGTTCAGGTTCAAAATTCTAGTGGTTTTCTGGAACTAAAGATTAAAACTAACCTTTGTGCCTCCTCCTCCTACTACTGTGCCTAAAGTAGCTGGGTATTTCATAAAAAGCTGCTGTGTTCAGCCTCTCTCCATTGCTTCAGCTCTCAAATGCCACTTGTTAGTCAGTTTACTTCACCCTCAAGGAATAGAAAAATCATTGTCTTTTTCCAACACGAGTTGTAAAAAAAATATTTTTCAGATATTTTTAACATACACGGGGGAAATTGTAGTTCTATGCATATAATATGTGGATACCAATCAGAAACATTCAAAACTTCTGCTGCTGTAGGCAAAATCCCCCTGAACGAATGGGAGCCTTTCCTCCAAACACAGTGGAAGTGGGATGAGCTCCTAGACCATTGAACTATAAACATGGGATGTGCTAAATGTATTAAAGAAATGAACTCTGAAAAAAACACTCAAAAATTTCTTATCCTTTCTGTTCTGAGCTATATTTTATATCAAACCCTTTTTTGATAAATATAAATTGTAAAGGTCCATTAGTAGATTGCATTTACAGTAGCAACATTTGGTATGGAAAAACAGTTCTTTTATGTCAATATCAATCTGCATAAGAACATGAGCTTTCAATTCTGATAAAAGATGTAGAGCTTCAAGAAAATATGTCTTCAGAGGAGTTTTCTATGTTCTTTTTCCATCAGAAACATATTAAGACAAAAACCCATTGAAGGAAAACAAGAGACGACCAATTAGAATGCAGTTCCAGAGCCATTTGATTCAGCCTCTAAATGGTATCCAGGAGTAAAAATTGCTTACGTTTTGCTTATGTTCACTCCCTCCTCTACATGGTATAAGACATTTCATTCCATCCCAGAGGGAAAAAGCCCTTCTTGACTGCAGCAACTATATTTTATAACAGTGTCTCTTTCTCAACAGTATCATTTTTTCTCATAGAAAACCTAAAAAAAAAAAAAATAAATAAAAAACAGAGAAAAATCCATCAATTCATCTACAGGCATGAAAATGTAAACATATCCTTAAGGCAAATAAAAGTGGGACAATAAATCAGGCCTTAAATATTTATTTATTTATTAATAATTTCAATTATTTATTTTAGTGTATAGATAAAAACAAAAGCTAGAATATTTGTCCTCTTCAGAAGAACACAAAATAATATTGCAGAGAGATGACAGAAGAAGATAAATCACTCATGTAAAACATCATGTACAAATATTCATTGCTATTAAGGTGACATTGAAATAACTGCCCTGTCTCAGTCTAAATAATATATCAAAATCAGCACCAAACAATTATACAGAAGTCTGATTGGAACCAAGTCTGATTTGGTCAAGAAAGACCAAATTTTTTTCCATACCACACAGGTGATTATTTATGACAAGTTCAAAACAAATAGGCAAAGTAAATCTTAAAATCTTTTTTACTTACTTTTGTCAAGATTTAAATGGCATCACAAGGAGGAAAGGAGGGAGAATGAGCTCTTATCCATTGCCAGTGACTTGTGGCAATTCTGGACTGATCAACTAAGGATATTAAGAAACCAAGAAAAGTATTTCAAATCTTCCATTTAACAAACTCAGCATGCCTCATTTGTCAAGGCATCATGCTATCACAGAAAAAATGCAACACCACCCATTAAGATCACACCTTGAGCATCTTCATTGTCCAATCATTTCCAAAAAATTTAGCTTGGTTGTGTTTAACCTTTATATATTTTATTAAGCCCCTTAAAATTTCCCTCTTCGACAGTTTAGATAACAGTAATGACCTTCTCCTGAAGTTCATTTCAGGTGTAGTAGACACAGCCCATTTCAGGCAGATAGCCTGTGTAACACAGTCTTTTGGACAGTAAGGTGTGTAAAACAGAGATTTTTAAAATTTGAAAAATTTTATTACATTGTTCTGCATTAATGATATTGATTAAGACACCTAACTGGCATCTGAACTTTGTTTTCTGAAGGTATTTACATGCTTTACAAATTTCTCTCTAAAGTTTGAACAAGTACTTACTAGAAGAGCAGATTCCTATTTATCCTTTCTTTCCTCAGAAAAAGAAATTTTATATAATCTTCTCCACACTGACACTAGCTCTAATAAAAATATAATATAATATAATGAATATAATATCTTATCATATCATATCATATCATATCATATCATATCATCTTTAATCCTTTCTGTGAGCATTGAGAAGGTAGGATTGTAAAATACCTCTACACTGCCATATTTTGCTGTCTATGCTGGAGTTTGGTAATGCAAGGACTACAAAAGCAGATAAATGTTAGTCAGAACCCTCTGTAAGACATCAAAGAGAGAGGTGAGTTCTGGTGTGCAGATAAAACCTGACTGCTGCTCTCAGTATTCCTGAAAAGAACTATTCTCCTCTTCAGTATTTTTCATAGACTGTTCTAAGTACTAGACATGAGTAGTTCACGTGAATTCCAAACAAAGATCCGTTTACAGATCTCTTTTCTTCAGTGAACCCTTTAATGTGAACTTCATCTTCCTGTCTACACATTCTTGATCAACTTCAAGGAACATATTTAATTATTTCTTAAACTTCTCCTGTAAACTGCTCATTTTTTGTTAATACCTTAAGATTTCTTAATATAGTGAAATCTTGTATTTTATCTGCTTATCCCTCCAGCAAAAGCTCCACTTTGCACTGGACAATGCAGTTATGGAGGCCCCACTCAATGAGTTACTATTTATCTAACCAACTAAATTATTAATTTTAATTATCCTATTTTCTGTCCCAGGTGATTCTCTGCTCTTCCAGGAGATCCTGTAAGCCATGATAACTGCTGCTCCCCAAAGCACCCATGTCTTCTGAGGAATCATTTCATATGCTTCTGTCAACCCACTATGACCTCAAACTATGATTTCTTCAACTACAGCTGTTTCAACAAACCTTCCACCTTCTTTGTGACACTAAACCTTCAGAACTTTACTCAAAGTTGATTGTCCTCATCATTTTCCACCATGAGGAGACCAGTGTTGTGCGTAAGGCAGATATGTTGTGTACTTTGACTTTCTACTGCCTTTGACACAATCTCTCACAGAGCCCTAACCAGCAAACGGGTAGGACACAGACTGGATAAGTGGACTATGCAGTGGGTAGGAGCTGCTGGTGCCCTGGTAACCAGCAACATCCCTCGGGGATCAAAACTGGCACAAAGACTATTACATGTCTTTATCCATGACCAGGATGTAAGATGGTGCCTTCTGTCATCAGGTTTGTGGATGACACCAAAACAAATTTTCACCATTTGTGAAATGACCTACAGGAGTATTGTGAGGTCCAACAGGAGACAATTTAGTCCTGCTCCTTGGCGGAATACAGGCCAGGGATGACTGTCAGAGAAGCAATTGTGCAGAAAAAGATCTTAGTGTCCTTGTGAGCAGCAAGTCAAACATGAACCAGCAGTGTGACCTCACAGCAAAGAGGGCCAGCTGCATTCAGACCTGTTTTGGTACTTTTGTAACTGTCAGGGCCAGCAGAGTTCTTTGGCACTTGCGATACTGCAGGTAGTGTTGCGTCTATTTCTGGTCACTACAAAAAGGACATTGACAGACTGGAATGAATCCACTGGAGGCCACAAAGATGGCTAGAATTTGGAGCACATGAAGTATAAGAACGGGGTCTAGAAACGGGAAAAGTTCATCTTGGATTGGAGAAGGGAATGAGACACATTTCTGTTCACTACAACTGCTGGATCAGAGGTTATCTAGGGGATAAAACCAGACTCTTCTCAACCACATACAGCAAAAGGACAAGAAACAATGGAAGCAAGTAAAAAGACAGGAATTCTGATTAGGTAGCAGGAAATTTTTTTTTTGCCATGAAAGTAGTTAAATACTGACACAAATTGCTCAGGAATATTATCAGATTTTCATCCCTAGAGGAGGTCAAGATTTAACTGGTCATGTCCCTGAGCAATCTGATCCAATTAAACCTGCTGGATTTAGGCAGTTTTGGGGCAGAACATCCCGTCTCTCCAAATACATCTTAAATTCAGTTTACAGCTTGTACAATAGTCCCTCTAACAGAGGATACAAAAGAAAGCAAAACAAATCCCTCACGCCAGTTAGGACTTCATATTACAAGTGTTTTTTCAGACTGTTAGGGGAACTCACAGTACACCGAAGCACCAAAAACACATTTCTTGATAAAAATTTAAGGAGGTATTACAATCCACATGCAGTTTCCAAGGCATACCAAAATGGCAAAATAAAATATGTCCTAGAGATCACGGCTCATGTGTACAAAGTAGATACATACAAACCCTAGACTGGTACTGGTTGTACCAGTCCAACCACCCAGACTGGGACTCATCTGTCTGCACCTGCTGTTATGCATTCCTGGGAAACTTCTTCCAGATGAAGGAATAGGTTTTGTTGGAAAAGAATTTAGAAGTTGTGAATTTTATCAGCCACAGAAACTTTCCTAAAAATCACAATATCTGTAAATACTATCTTCATCCAAGAGTCATCTGAATGTAGGCCTTGTTCACTAAAATGACATAACAAATAAAAATTTTTCTTCATCCTGAAGTGTCATTTAAGATTTATATGATTCTGTCTGCTTGTGTGACCTTCTTAATAAACAGGGAGATCCTCCTCTTCCACTCATAAATTATCTATCATATGTTTAACTATTCAGTAACTGTAATATATGAATTATAAAATAATAATGCTTTAAATAATGATAGCCAAGCATGAATAATAAAAACTTTTTCTGAATACTTTGGGGAGCAATCCCTGTCCTAAGTAAATTTTTTTTCATTTTGTGATTTTCAATAGCCAAACTTATGAATAAAACAATCTTTTATTTAGGCGTCAGAGAATAGAGAGGTAGAAGCAGTGATGAAGGTGAAAGAGACTGAATTAATCCATCACATCTGCTTTTGCCAGATTTGCTCTAATCTATTGTGGAACTGTAGAAGATCAATAAAGAATAAACTTTTAAAAATACAGAATAATTACACCAGATACAGTTGCTATTAGTAAAAAGCTACAATCTATATCAATAGAAATTACACTGTTAAAGTCACTGTTAAATTCTTGTATTTGTGGTCTATTTCAACCCACAGTTACAGCTATCACTTCAGCAAAGTTACAGTGATGTGTCCTGAGACGGGCTCAAATCTTTCAGTTGTCTTTTATTTCCAGTTCATGACTCAATGATAAACAATAATGACTTGTTTCATCTTATGACTTCCATTCATGTAAGAAATAATTTGAAGCTTATTGGTTTTTCACTTTGTGATTTTATTCTAGAAATTTAGGAATGAGGTTCAGATACACTTATTTCAGTATATATAATGACATTTCAAAAATCTCTTTGAAATACCTGATAGCTTTCTTCTTCCTCTTTGGAAAGCTCATATTCAAAATTTCCCCACAAATTGTTCTTAAAACATGTTCATACTTCAAAAGAACAGATCAGACAGGAAAGTTAAAAGAAAATTTACAATGTATTTGTTATTTCCCCTCTTCTTAGATACTCTTGATAGACTTCTTATTTCTGCCCCTGTTTCTTATGTTCTCAAATAGAATAATTTATTAACAGATTTGTCATCATTGTAAAACAAGCATATGCAGCCTGAAAAAAAGAAGTTATAACTTCTGTTGAGAAAAATTACCCACTGAAAACCTTTCTGATTTTCATATTTATGGGAAACAATGTCCAAATAATTTCCTAATTTTTTTCCAGAACCTTTATAAGGAAGATTAATCTCAGAGAAAATAATGCTGTTAGGACAAATTCAATAGCAGAACTGTCAATATGAGAATGATGACGCTATGCATGAAAATTATTCTTGTATTCTTGTAATTATTCTTGTAATACAGGGAAGAATTTATTAATGGATAGAAAATGGAAAATTTGCAGTAGGCTCAAGCAGCATTAGCTATTCTTGCAGTATTGTGTGAGGAGTCAGTACGAATAGTGCTTAGCTTTCTCTGGAAACAGTTTAAGACCTTTTCCAATACAATGGCCTTAATCTGATCTCTGGTGAAATAGTGACCCTCAGCAAAAATCTTTGAGTGCTACTTGGCAGACAGTCCTTGCTGTTCATCCATGGAAAATCCTTGGTGAATCCTGTTTCACAGACACAATCTTCTTTTGCTGTTCTCCTCTGAGGGTTTGGGGTTGGGGTGTTTTGGTTTGGTTTTGTCTTTCCCCTGTTAAGATTTTTAACTCTGTTTTCCAGCAGAGATATTTCAACAGATTTTTTTTTTTTCAGTATGGCATTTCACTGTTAACTGTGCCACATGCTTCATGCTGTTCAGCACATCCACAAACATAAAAATAGTGGGTCCTTCCAGGGTGCCCATGTCAAAGCAAGGATGCACTCCTCCACACCAAGTGTGTTCTGGGATGGGAAACTGAATGATGCTTCATTGCCCCACTGCCAAGAAACAGCAAAGAAAGCAGTGCTCCTTGCAGACATGGTGGGAATAACAGACAGGAACACACACGTTAGCAAATAAACACTGGAAGAGATGCTGATAAATGCCTGGAGATAAGCAGTGCTCTGGTCTTGCTCCCAGCGTCTCAGTGCCAGGGACAAAGTCAAAGTGTGACACCAGATTGGATTAGAAAGAAAGTAAGTCTTCTATGCAAACCAAGCAAATCCATGGAATTAAATTCAGCTTCTAACTAACTTGAGGAATACCTCACACTCCGGGAGACCTTGCACTGGGAGCTGGGAACTATGCTAGGAAAGTTGACTGTATATTGGCCTTTCTCCTAGGTACTCACAAGTGGCTAACTGATGGTTTGGAAGCACTTTCAGAACTTTTCAGTGTCGTGCTCCTCCAAATCAGTTTTAGGTTTCCCATTTCCATCCTAAGATGAGCAGTGTGGGACAGAGAACAGAAGTTAGATGGACTGGGGCAAGGAATACAAAATCTTATTTCCTTCTCAACACACAGTCCCAGAACACCAGCACATGATTGCATTAAGGGTTTTATTTTTCACTGAACTGCAGTTTTAATTTTGAATGAACTGCAAATATAAGGCACTCTTTTACCTGGGTCCTTCCCAGAACAGTTGATATTTACCTTGCACCAGATCATCACAACAGCTAGCCTGAGGGGCCCACAAGGGCCTGAAGCAATAAAGAACACAAAAGCACAAGACTTTCCTCTCAGGCTGTCAATGAGGCTCCAAAAAGAAATATACCACCTCACTTGACTGTATCTGGAAATGCTAAAGGAGCCTGAACAGAACATTTTCTCAGTCAGACAGAAGGGAAAAAATGCAACTACTCATCTGTACATTCAATGCAAACATTATTTCTAACTGAAGAATAAACATATGTACCATGATGTGGTATCCACCAAGAGTGGTGACCACAAGCATAGGAAGGCAGCAAGCATGATGTGACATTTTTCCAGTAGCTTCCTTAGCCAGAGACAGTCAGCTCTTGTACAGCCTGCAGCAGAACTTTCTCCCATGACTTTTTCCTCTGTTTTATATGACTGTCTAGAATTTGGGTGGGAGGTGCTTGGAGAGATGGTCCTGAGCCACTGTTAGTGTTATTGCCTGCCCTCTAGCCCATGGATGAGAAAAGAATTTCCTCTTCTCTTTTCTGCATGCCATTTAACATTTCATAGACCTTTGTGCATTTTCCAGGTTTTCGACTCTGAAGAAGCCAAGTTAGTAGATGCAATTTCTTGCTCCATCTCTCCCACCACCTTTTGTACCTTTAAGCCTTTGACTGTACCCCTTGTAAGATACTAGTAATAATCCGTGGTGTGAGATTTTACAAAAATAATTACTGTATTCTGTACCTGGCACAGAGTAATTCTGAACAAAAGTATAAATTCAGAGAAGAGTGGCAGGAGAGCAGCCCTGGAAAAAGAGACCTCTGGGTGCTGATTGACTGCAGGCTCAATGTGAGTCAACAGCAGGCCCTGGCAGGCAAGAGGGCAAACCACATCCTGAGGTGCAGTATCAGCAGCTGGTCAAAAGAGGTGATTATCCTGCTGTATTCAGCATGGGTGCAGCCTCACTTCCAATGCTGTGTGAAGATCTGGGCCCCAGAGTTTGAGATGGATGCAAAGGTTTTGGAATGCATCCAGAGGAGGGCAGTTGAAGTAGTGAAAAGGATGGAAGGCATGTCCTGTGAGGACTATATAAGGATTGCCTAATTTGGAGAGCAGGAAGCTGAGGGGGGACCTCATTGCTCCCTACAGCTTCCTGAGGATGGAAAAGGAGATGGAAGTGCTGATGTCTTCTCCTTTCTTTGATATCCAGCAACAGGTCATGTGGAAATGGTTCAAATATGCATCATGGGAGGTTCAGACACTACCTTAGGAAACACTTCTTTAGCAAGAGAGTGGTCAACATCTTAACAGGCTTCCTGGAGAGCTTAGTGTTCCATGCCTGTCAGTGTTTAAGAGGTATTTGAAAAATGCTTTTAATAATATGCTTTAACTTTCAGTCAGCCTGGATTGGTCAGGCAGGGGGACTAGTTAAGCACTGTAGGTCCTTTCTCTGAGTTATTCTATAATACTGATTAGGACTGTCCACGGTAGGGACATGCATTCCACTGCATGGAATTGTGCAGTGAAATAATGGTATATTTAGTTCAGTCTTCTACTTCCTACTCAGTGCCATGTTCTGTGCCCTTGTGTGCTTATTACCACTGCGTATTGAACTGACATTTACATAGCCCCTCTGTAACACCAGGATCTCACACCTCATTAAAAACAGTCAGTCCAGAGTCCTCTATGTATAAAGCTGTAAGATTGCTCTTCCCATGTATTTTTCTTTACATCTTCCTTCACAGAATTGCCTGTTTATGCTCCATTCAGTCTCATGAGATCCTTCTTTGATACAGTCCCAACCTTTAAAACTCTGAATAAGGTTGCAGTATCAGCAAACTTTTTTCCTCACTAATCACTTCCTTTGTCCAAGAAGTCATAAATATGTTCAACAACACAGACTCTGTCTGATTCTACTAGTGACTTGATTCTTAACTGAAATCCCCAAATTTACCATTTATTCTTCTCCTTCACTCTCTAGTTTAGTTGCTTACAGATTCATAGAACACTTTGGGAAAAATTATCACTTCTGCTATAAAATTTACAACTACCCTACTGACTTACATATTTGGTCTTGCTGCTTCCTACAAATTATAGGAAAGCAAGGAAAGGCCCAGGTCTAGTCACTAGGTAGGATGGTGGTTGGGTTAGTAGTAACTCAGGTTAAAAGCATAGCAAATTTCACAACTACAGCTCTGGCAGTTGAAGTAAATGTCACTTTATGCTGTCCTCTAGAAAACATTCACTATTACTAAAGGATTCTTAATGCCTGAGCTGGCAGAATTGCTGCAGTCAATTAAATGAACAACATGCATTTTTCTGTAAAAAAATAACCTAGCCTTTTTTGTTTTTTTCAAAATTAAATGCCAGAGTTGCATACAAATACCTAAATAAAAATCATTGGATTTCATCTCATGTGCCTCCCACTATAAAACAGAAAACTCATCTACATAAAATTGCAGAGGTCTGCTCAAGAAAGCAGAGCAATCATGTAAGTACATTTTAAAGTAGAGTTTGACAAATGGTTCAGCCACTGATAAGATTGGCTGTCCGTGACACTTAGTAACATTTCCATCACTAATATCTTCTGTGCATATATTCACACAGAGGTGCAGTTGTCTGGCATGAACTTACGCTCCTGCCTAGGACTAAGACTTCTAGAAAAGACAAACTCAGAAGAAAAAACAGAAAAAAACAGGCACAGAAGAAAAAAAATTGTTGCCTGAAAATTAACATGGTACCCAGCTATATACTTTGCTTTGCCCATTATACTGGCTAAGTTAGTAAAACTTAGTAGTCCCACACAAAATCTTGCCTAGAGCCCTCAGACCATCACAGCTACAATAATACTAGGAAGATATAAACTGGCCACCAGTGTTTCTAGTCCAGTGACATGGGACATCACATGGCAGCCTCTTACTTTCCTCAGAAGTAGAACATGACAAGTCTGTAGGAAGTTCAAACAACAATTGTACTGTTAGAAACTGACTGAAACTATTTGAAACTCTTTGTTAAACCAACCAGGATCAGCTTGATTATTGTATTGGCAAATACATCGCCAATGAGCAAAGGAAAACATCCCGCTAGGAAATCTGTGTCACTACCTGTGCTGAACTCTGGTCAGACTCGCTTTAACTAACAAGGCATTTTAGAGCATTAGTTTACTATCCAGTCAGTATATATCTGTACCAATTCCCCAGATTACTGGCACTAAGAATCTAGCACAACAACCAATTCTATTAAGAAAACTTCCAAAATGGAAGGAGGTGATCTTTTCTTCTTACAGAACACCACAATACAGCCTCCATCAGCAATACCTCTCATCATCACTCTGCACCTGACCTCTTCCTGCCCACCTCCCTGGACAGCCCTCATCAGCACACTGTCATTCCAGATAGTCTTCTGACACCAGTGGCCTGGCTTTGCACAACTGGGGTTGAGCTCACAGCTGATAAAACTTAATGAAAAATAGATTTGCCAAAGATTGGCATCTATCCTGAATTCCATGTACCACCTGAAAAATCCTGTTAATAAACATATTTCATGGTGCCCTGGTTCTTCCCCTGAGCATTTTGCACCCTAGTCTTTTCATACCAGTAGAGACAAACAGGCACTTTACACTGTAATCGTTTTAATTAGCAAGGGAGTACTCAGTCAGTTAGACACCAGAGGGATGCCACCACACAGCAGCAGCCCTTCTTTCCTACACTCTGTGCTCTGGCATGCCTGTAGCATACCAAGGATTTTTATATCAACACATTCCACAGGCATTATTGTGGTGTGGACATCAGCATCCCTCACAATGACTACAGCATGGAGTCCTGGCTTCTCATCTCCAGTCTGTGTTCCCCTGCACAGAGCAGTACTTCAGTCACATTGCCCAGACTCAGAAAAGTTATTCCCAAGCCCTCTAATCAGAACTAAAACACAATCTTCATCTCTGCATCCCTTAACTTCATTGCAAATCTAGAGGTGGCATATTTTTTCCCACATCTGAAAAAAATTAGGTCTACAGTCTCAGAAACTACTATGCAGCACAAGTGAAAGTGACGGATAGGACACACACTAAAATGAACAGCACAAGGGCCTCACCTAGGAGAAATCTAATTGATTTTACAATGACTTAGTAATTCAAAGACTGACACAGATTTATTCTCCTCCTGTCACTTATGTCCCATGGGTCTTTGGACATATAACCTTTCTAGCTGTCACACTGGTGAAATGGATGATATTTACAAGCCCAACTACTCAGATTGCTCTAGCATAAAAAGACAAGTTTCTGCTGGTGTTCAGAAGCAGCATTCAGAAACTGTGAAACTCAAGAGTGTGATATTACAGTTTATTGAATCTGGCTGAGATGGAGTTAATTTTCCCCATAGTGGCCCTCACAGAACTGTGTGTTGTACTGGTAGTTAGGAAGGTATTGGTAACACACCAATGCTTTGCCTATTGCTGAGCAGCAGTACAGTACCACCTCCAAAGGCCAGTGGGCTTGGGTGACCCAAACTGACCAAAGGCATATTCCATACCATATGACATCTGCTCAAACAACCAAAGCTAAGAGGAAGGATATCCAGGGGCATTTATTATTGTTTGTCTTCTGGAGCCACCACAATGTGTACTGAAAACTTACCTTTGACAAAATGGCTGGACATCACCTGGTGATGGGACAGAGAGAATAAATCTTCTATTTTCCCTTGCTTCCACATGCAGACTTTGGTTTTGCTTCATTAAATTATGTTTCTACTGATCCATAAGATCTTCTGTTTTACTTTTTTTCCCCATACCTTGCTGAGAACAGGAGTGATAAAGTGGCTTGTGTCCAGCCTAGGTCAGCCTACCACATACAGAAATTACTGCAATCCACTGAGAAGGGGATCCCAGATAGGATCAAATCACTATTTCTTATCCCCTTCTTCCAGTAAAACAACTGGAGAAAGCATAACCACTCCTCTACATTACAGGGAATTAGACTTGGCAGGGCAATGAGGACAAGGAAAACTAACATAAATCCATCTGTAAGTCTGTATAAAAGCTGTCAAAGAACAGAAAACACTGGACAGCCAGGCACCTATGTGGCCCTTGTTACCTGGAAAGTTCACTCACGCTTCTCTTGAAAAGTGCCAAAAAATGGTCCCTGTTTTGTAGGTCTTGAAGAAAAGAGAGAATGTAAAAAAGTGGCTGGAGAGGGCCACTGGTCTATCTGTGCCTGTTTCCCTACACCCAACAGGACCAATGCACTCTTCAGGCAAATTTAGCCAAAGCCTTCCCCACAGGAACCATATTCCTTGTGGAGCTTATGAAAACTCTCTTATAAACCTCTCCTGAGGTGCTGCAAATAACTGCCTGTATTCCCAACTATGGAAATGCTCTTCATACTTTTAAGACTGATCTTAAGACTGCTGCTGGTTTTATCCTCACATCCCTTCTTTTCACATACAGAAAGGCATGCCCATGTTTGGCTTATCCCTGCCAGCTGCTTTACGACAAGGTCAGAGAAATTTATCCCAGTTTTTACCAATACATGTGTCTGCCTATAACAATGAGTGATGGTTGTTTTGCTGGGACCATGGGAAGTTTCCAGTATGAACATCATCCTGATTTAAAAATGAAGTTCATCACTTAAAAAAAAAATCAAGTGAAATATAATTGGAAATTTCTAGGCAAGGAAAATATATTAGGTTCATGATGTTATGTCTTTACAAGGGCTTCACAAATAAGCAGGTGAGATTATCTATTTTCCTGCACCCATTGCCTTTGCTTAGAGGGTCTGGCATTATCACAGCATGAAATTCACCAAACACCCCACTGTCCAAAAGCACATATAGCTTTTAAATGCTCAGACTTCTCTGTTTGAAATGTGTTTTCCCCTAAACTGTCATGATGTTGTTTCCCAAAGGGGAAAAAAAACAGTATGACTGACCCTCCAGAGTAGCACAAATACACAGCCAAGTGCTACTGGTTTGGGATTGTATTGCAAAGGCTATAAACATTGCTCTTCTACTCAAATTGAAGTCAGCGGGTTGGCACCCCACTGAATTCCCAAAAGCTCATGTCCCCATTCATTTCCTGCAAGAGCAAGTCAGAGTCAAGTTGCTGCGTATCAAACCTGCCCTACTCACCCACTTCATGGCCTTAATAGAGTAGGTGAAGAAAAACAGACTGACAAGTGTGGACACAAAAATACCCAACAGAGAAGCAATGCCATAACCAACATGGCAGCAAAACAGCATCACAAATAGGCAAACCAGAAGGGCTGCCATCCTGATTTCTTTCAATGGCTCTGAAAGCTGTGCTTTGTAAACCCCTGTGAAACCAAATCCTGCAGTTCCCACTCAGCTTTTGTGGAAGCAAGCTTCCCATTGACGTCAAAGAACACATTACCTCATAAAGGACTGCAGGGCTTCTTGCAGAGACATCCCTCATTATTCACTGTGACTGCACATTTTGTGTAGAAGTAATGCATCTTCATTCTCCCCTCTCCTATGGAAATTAAGAGCAGTCTCCTGTGATGCAAGAGCATCTGTAAAATCAGTCCAGAGGTCAGATTGCTGCACACTGCGATGCTACGTTATACAGATGCTTACAAAAACACACTGCTTATCCTGGAATGTAGGGAGAGCACATTTGATTTCCAGTTACCGTGACAATTCTTCTTCTATATGCAATAAGGATTCCTGCAGATTTAGTAAACTGTCCTAAATTGGGCAGCAGGCTCTGCTTACATTTCCAGTCCAGTCAGCATGGGATGACTAGAGTGGCTCCAGGTTGCAGATTTCTGTCCTTTTCCCTCTGCCAGTTGATGAGGCAGGCTCAATATGTTTCATACATGCTCTGCAGCTGCCAAAGTTCACAGGAAACATTAAGATAGAAGTACCCACAGGGTGTCTGCAGGAGGTATGTCTTCCATGCAGTATCTTTCTGCTGGTGTGAGAACAGCTGCCAAAGAAGGGAGGCAGAAAATAAGGGAAAATAACCTTGGATCAGATGAGAACATGATGCTCAGTGCAAAAGAATAACCGCATGCCAGATTCAGTGAATCATTTGCCAGTAGAGTCAACTTGTCAACTACAAGAAGCCACATGGGAAAGGTATTTCATGTACCAGATCAAGGGCTTGACCAAATAAATGTAGTCTATATGAAAACAGTCTTCTGTATCCAGCTGGACATGGCAGCAGGGCCAAAACAATATTCAAGAATAAACTGGCATGCATGGCAAATGTGAAGATGGGGCTAGGTATAAGCAAAACCAGGCATAAGTAAAACCAGACAAGTTTTTCCATAGTATTTGGTCAGACATTTATACATTATTCTGTCTCTTAGCAAACAAATGGATTTAAAATAGCCAATAAGTTATTACTGTATAAAAGGAAGAATGTCAGAATCTAGCTTGAAATTGCCCTCGTTAGAGATAAGAAACACATTTTACATCATCATGGGGAAATATTTCAGCATTCTCGCCACAGACCATTCAGCAGTAATTGCTAAAATAAATAAGTGAGGATTGATTGGATCTTCCATTTAGATTTACCATTTATAACTTCCTCTTACTGTTGACTTTCTCTGTCTGACTAGAATTCATACTCATACAGCTGGAATCAACCAGTGGATCCAGAGCTGGCAGGTGTTATACTTGGTTTGGCAATTCAGGTAATTTTGCCCTCTGTTGCATCGCAGTTTGGGGTTTAGGTTAGGGGTTCTGATCTGTTAGCTAGCCGTGTTCTGTGTACCCCCACGCACACCCTGTGTCTGTTCCCCTTTCCTCCCCACCGCGGCTGTTCACTCGGGGTCCCTGGCTGTTAGAGCCAATCCTGTGACCACTCCTCATCCTGCCCGGAGGGTTCAGTGCCCTTCACGCCGAATTCCCATCCCCTGTCTACCCCAGAGCCCAGGGTCTGCCCCGGCCGTGTCCCGTTGGGTGCCGTGGTCCATGTCATCGCCACGGCGCCTGCCCCCATTGGGTGGGAGGGCTCCTGCTCTCCTCGCTCTATCCCCGATATAATCCTGTGCCTCAGAGTGCCCGAGGCCGTGTTTCCTCATGCGCAAGCTGGGAGCGGGCCGCAGCGCCTCTGCACAGCTCCCCGTGGCAATAAAAGACTTTCAGCCTTCCACACGTGGGGAATACGGACATTCCTTCACTCTTTACTGGTGTCTCTTGCTCGCAGTGGCAAGGAATCCGCTGGCACCCCTGCCCGGACTGCTGCACGGAGCCAAGCCCGGAAACACGCGGCGATCCCGGGTCCCGGAGGGAGGCGGCACTACTCTAGGTGCCGGAGCTGCCCGGGGACCAGGAAAACACTGAGAGACGCCGGGGCCCTCTGCACCATTACTTAACTGTACACAAACAGCACCTTGATGGGCCATTGGATCCAGTGCTGAAACCCAAGATCCTAGCTCACCATCATGCCTCTACATGCACAGGCATTTCTGGGGAAGGTATAGCCCAGGTGAAAATGTTCTGCAAACTACTTCTTTTCTGCACTTAATATTGTTTGATTAATCTGCTCTATACCATGTTGACATGCAAATCCATATAGAGTGGCAAGGTGTACCTACTGCATTCAGACAATTGGAGTAAGGTACACATCACCACATTCTCTGCTAATTACTATCCAGTCATAAAAATAAATGCTAATCTGACTTCTCCTTCCCTATTTTAAAAGAGACTTCTGTAACTTCAGCAATTGTCTCTTCTTCTGGAAAAGCAGAGATTGAATTTGGAGCTCTGCTGGAATCAGTGTGAGGAAAGCATCCCTTCACACAACAGCATATTTCAGCCATTTCCTTCAAGCTCTCTGAAAGGTAGGTCCACTGGCTATTTTACAACTTCCACTGGTTGCCAGCTGCATTCTTGGTCATGTTGCTGATCTCATATATCTCATGCCCACTGACCGCCTTTCCTTCTGCTTCAAGAGAACTAAAACTTGGCAAGTTACAAGTTTCACCGGTGTATTTCAACGATTTTCCTTGCCGGTCCTCAAAATTCATTCTTTGAAAAACCTTGCCAATGCATATAAATAATTGGTCTCATTCTCTTATCTTTGCAGCAGCCTTTTTCAAGTAAGAGTAAACACAGTTGTCTTGTCTTTTCTCTGACTAAGCCATCTGACTGTTGAGTCCTTGTCTTATTTCACAAACTCCTCTGATTTTCACAGCACCCTTCTGAGCTCCTCTCTGCAGTGAACAGGGATCTGAGAACTGCACTGAGGATTGTCCTGCAGCAGGTTTCCTTGTTTCACTCTTTGCTTTCCCTTTAGTGCACCCTGATTTTTCTTTCACTTTCTGCCCAGTAACATCATGGTTTTGCCCCTATTTCTCCACTGGCACAGATCCTTACTACTGCCTACATTCCCCATTTCCTTGGCCTGATCTGAAGGACACTTGTATTTGCCTTCCTCTCCTTCAAGGAATCATCAAATGTAGGGCAGAACAGGAATTGGAGGTGGATGTTCGCATTTTTCTAAGTCGCCAAAGGGAAAAAAAAACCACACTATCTGCAGCTGAGAGTTCAGGATAGCCATCAAATTGCTCTTCCATTACTGATCCTGCTGCACTATGTCCAGACCTACTATTCTCTCTGACCAGCACTAGCTTCTGAGTTTCCTGAGCTTTATGAGACGAGAAAAGCATAATAAGTAACAGCTTATTCTGAATACAACTGTGTGGACAAGTACAGAGTCCAAGTACCTTATCTTTCCACATGTAGAAATTCAGTCTTCCAGCACATTTTGTTCACTATTAAATACTAAATTAGGTGTCTGTCACTCTCAGCAGCAGCATTTCTTACCTAAACTGCCTGCTTTTTCCTACTTCATCTCCCCTCTTCATCCTTAACTTCCCTTAAAGTTTTTTCCTCTTTTTATTATATCCCTTATTTCAGGGTTATAGTTATTTCAGTTCCTAATCCCTTGTGTATGCCTCCCTGAAGACAAAATCTGGGATTGAAAAGGTACATCACTCATGCAGATGCCTTTCCCTGGCCACTGCCCAGCATTGTAGCTGTGAGCTGATGTGCTGGACTCTCCCCAAACTGTGACACAAGTGGTACGGTCCAGGTAAAAATATCCTGGCAGTATTCCTGAATATTTGTAGAGGCCTCCAAATAGGCAGAATACTCCCTGCAAGTTAAGTGCATTCATCAGTCAGAGGGTGTAACAGAGACTGGCATGATGGTGCCCATAGGAATGAGTAAAATAAAAAAATTAAAAATTTGAGTTGCACGGTGAAGTATATCCTTTTACTGAAAGGGAAATAAAACTAAAAAAAAAAATTTGCCTGTTCTAGTACATGGAGTTCTTTGCCCATCCCAGCTTTTAAGGAGAGGCAGTTCTGGAGATGGGATGTCACCACTCCGTACATCATCAGTACTGCAGCAGGAAGTCTCTTGCAACACAGAGAGAGCAAGTGCTAGGTTTTGATATTTGTGTGACTGTAAGATTTCATCTTAGAGAAATAGTGACACATCTGTAGAACCTGTCAATGCTTAATGCTTACAAATGGGCAGAGTATGAGACAAACAACAGAGAAAATATGCTATCTCTTTTAAAAACTCCATCTCCGTTGCTGGAGTTCACTAGAGAGGAACAAGCACATAGAACATGAGCTATTTAATAAACCACCACAGAGATCTCCCGACCAGGGAAGAGAGCAAGGAAAGATACACACACAAAACAGATATTAACCCCATTCTTTGCTCACGGCAAATATCTGATGCTGTGATAATGGACACACTAACAGGACAGAAACCGACATCCTGCTGTGGAAAACAATACAAGTCTCAAGAACTGCACCCAAGCAAAACCATCAGCAACCCAAAAGCCTTCTTATAACCTTTTTGAGAGATTAAAAAGATAAATACATACATAAGCAGCCTCTATTTGCCCTGTGGAGCTTATAGGCTTCCCTGCAGGAAACTACGTGTGTTCTTCACCCGCACACAGACGCTGCATGTCTAGCTGTCTCTGAGCTGCTGGCCTGCATTAGTGGAATGGCAACAAGGCACCAACTAATGGGAGACTACTACCCAAGCTCGTTGACAGTTTTGTTGGCTCAGTTGTTGTGCCATCTTCATCAGTGCTGCAGACCACTGGTAGTTACTGGTTTTGTGTGCTGTTAATGCCATGATTTATTTCCTTTGTTCCCCTTCCTCTTCCACCAAACTTACCCAGATGGACATACACCACTTCTGCATGCTTTGCAGCACTGATCCAAGTGGAATGGAAGTATTTGCCAGGTGCAGAATACCAACAAAGGAAGCTCTTGTCTTCCCCACATCTTGATGGAACTGGGAGCACAGAGACTTCATTCTAGCAGCTCTGTCTGTTGCGATCCACAAGCACTTCACTATTAGGAAACCTAGATCTGGATGTACTGACGCCAGAGCTCTGCTCAGCTCACCTGGAGACGTGGGAGCAATGATCACTCCAAGCTCCCTCCTGTTCTAGCTGCTGAAGCTCTGGGGACTTTCCAACAGCATAAAGGTGCATATCCAATAAATTCTGCAACAGATTGCATGCATGAAGCATCAGATTAGCTCCCCTATTGAACATGAACCTCTCTAAAGCATTGCTAGCATTGCCTCTAGTCCCAGCTTGAGCCCCTGTAGTGCTGCTTTCACTTAGTACCATTCATGAACATGGTCTGGTTCAGGTTCTCCTCACATGAATGGGCTCTGTTAAATCCTTTTACCTTTTGCCTATGCATGCAGCATGCAAGCATATTCATGCTTCATGCACTAACACCAAATGCCACCAAAGCAAATTAAAACAATAAAAATGGTATGATGAAAAGGCTAATTTCAATATTTCAATTTGAGTGCATGATGTTCATCTTCTCTATGATGTTAATCTTGAGTCTTCCTTTTTGAAATGTTTTTGCTCTCCACTACTTCAAGTGCACAGTGTGCCTAACACAGCCACAGGAGAAATTACTTGACTTTTGCAGACTGCATTTCTAATGAGAAAATTGTTCCAGTTTATTGCAACTTGATATATATAAATATTCACTGCAGGATAAAACTCCTGAAAAAAGTCTTATTTTCCAAGTGTCCTGGGACACAACAGACAAATTAATTCACAAAAGAATTTCACATTGGGTAAATATTTTTTTACATCAATTCCATTGTAACAAAATACTACTACTACTACTACTACTACTACTACTACTACTACTACTAATAATAATAATAATAATAATAATAATAATATGATAAAGTTTAAAACCTAACCCCAAACCATGCAGGCATCCCATTTTAATTCCAAGGGTGATAAGGCACAGAAAAAATACAAGCATAGGCAAACTTCCTTCCCAACATAGAAGGATGGTTCCTGTAATCAGAATTTTGGAAGAGGAAGGAGAAGGGAAAGGGAAAGGGAAAGGGAAAGGGAAAGGGAAAGGGAAAGGGAAAGGGAGAGGGAAAGAGAAAGGGAAAGGGAAAGGGAAAGGGAAAGGGAAAGGGAAAGGGAAAGGGAAAGGGAAAGGGAAAGGGAATGTTTCATGCATCCAGCAGACCTATTGAAATAAGTATGTCCAGAGGCCTGGCAGATAGATTCAGGGAAGACTGAATCAGGTTTAGAAGTTTTCACTGAAAAAGACCACAGAGGTGGCTCTGGGCAACTGATCAAATAGACCCAGGAACCAAAGCACAGTGAAATGGACCATGGAATGAAGTGGAGAATGAAGAAGAAAAGACAAAGATATGTATAGTTTTAGCTCTGTATAATGGCAAAGACTGAATACACTCACATCATGAAGGTTTTAACGGCTGAAATTTACAAGGATACATCCTCGTATATTTTAATATACTCTAAATCTGAAGTTTAGTTCATGCATTAGATATTTTTTGTATTTTCTGTAACTTTTAGAAAGTGGGAATTACACCATGCACAGATCAGCGGCTTGGCCTCTGAGATCTGGATGCACAAGAAATATGGCTGTGTTCACAAAGCATTCTGCACAACTGCAGTCCCTAAAAGCTTCACAGGGATTTTGAAACTCTCTCATTGGAAGTAGCAAAATGCTGGATTTGGCAAACAGAGTGTGCATGAAGTTTAGCAAGTCTAAAAATGTATGGCAATGCACTTGAACAAAAATAGCTCAAACTTTTACGTAAGCTGATGTTCTGCAAGCGAACTTTTGTGTGCCATCAAGGGAAAGCCCTCTGAGTCACCACACGTAAGTCAACACTGTCAGATGCCCTGAAGCAGGTGAAGCAGCTACAGTGTGCACATGTGCTGCAAAGCATGCTATCAAGATGATCTTAGGCAACTGCGTATTTTCTTCTTAGTACAACAAACAGGAGTCTGTGGCCAGTGCTTAGAGACAGTTGTCTGTACAGCTTTTCCTTTCATAGACCAAATGGAACTTTTCAAGGAGAACCTGGAGCAGCAATTAGTGCTGTTTGTCCCAGCCTAGATTTTCAACTCTTCACATGGAGAAACAACACACTGAAAATTGCAATAAGCTGCGGCCTCAGCCATCACTCTTCTCCAAATTTTGTTGCTTTCAGGTTGTCTTAAAAACCATAGCTAAGAGTGGGGAGGGAAGGAATTGCATTTTTTCCCCATCTTTTCTGAAAGCTCATACAAGATGAGGAAAGGAGTGAGGCTGTGAAAATGCAGTATACCTTGTGGGATCCCTGTTCTGATGTCTAAAAATTGCTCAGGTGTAGACTTTTTGCTACCTTTCAGTGCCCTGTCCCCCAAGGTTGACTTGTATAGCAGATGAAATGAATGGGTAGGGAGGATTCATATTTTTAAAATTCACATTTAAGTGTTGCACCAGAGGCAAAATCTTGTGCCCGCCTTCACTATTTCCAGAGGGTGCTATGATAAGCACCTTTTGAATGTTCCTAGGTGATGGGCCATCACAGAGGCCTGAGGATGCCCGTGGTGAGGAGAATTCATCATTCATCTACATCAGACCCATAGCAGCACAGAGACTTTTAATTCATTGAAAAATCAAATAGAACCAAAAAGTACAGCAGTGTGTCAGCCTCTCAGAAAAGCAGGCTAAAGAGGCATCTCAGCAGGAACAGCTCTACCTGAATGACCTATAGCAGATACTTGCCAGTCAGTCTGTTATTGGACAATTTTAATAACATCATTTCTATAGGTTGTCAAGCCATATGTTCCCCAGGAAAGTATCCAGACAGACTGAAAGTTTTACTTAAAACCAGTGACCACTAATCTTGCCTGTAGATAAGACAATAGGTTACTCATTTCTTCAACATGGTAGCTGCCGCAACTTACAGTACAAAGCCTAGTGCCTCTTCCAGCCATTTCTCCAGAGGCATATTTCAACAGACTAGAATCAACACACCTTCTGGTAGTCAGCCTACCTTCCAGACTCCAAGCCATGCCAAGGACAAGGTCAGCATGGAAACTGACCCCCCCTTCCCACCATTGAATGGACCCTTTCAGGTCAGGCAAAGGCTGGCCAAATACTGGGATAAAATCATTTCACTCCCCAGATTTTCCATAATGTATTTATCAACAGCTCTAAGCTAAATAACTTTAAAATCTATGAAAACAAAACAATCTCCTAGCTGCCCTCACACACATATCCACACCCAGATAAAGGCTAATTCTGTTTGTAGTTCAGCGTTTTTGATTAAAAGTTGCAGGAGGTAACACTGCTACTAACATTGCCAAGTGACAAGATTTTCTGGCTTTCTGTGTTGGCACTACACTTGTGGACATCAAGGTTTCATGCAGCCCTTATTTTAGAAAGGATACAGCTTCAAGAAGAATAGGCCAGAACCAAGGGTTTTTGAAAACCCCACGCCACAAAATCAATATTTAACACATTAGATTTCCTAGTGAGTCTTCAGAGACAAGTGTCTGACATTTGAGTTGTCCTGGGTCAATATTAATTGCACATATCTTCTCACCTGCATTTACTGCCACATTTCCACAATTAAATTATAAAAACTAAATGAAATCTCTGAGTTTCATAGTTAAATCTGCATGCTCAGTTAATTAACACTGTAATAGAAACCACAAAAAAAACCTCTGGCCTGTCTGATCCAAAGTCCATTAAAATAAGTGACAGCTTGATTATAACCTGAGGCAAGTTAATAGCCGTGCAGCTTTAAAAAATGGGGTAGTGATGAACTGTTTCATAGATGTCAAGAGACGGTTTTGCATGGATGGCAACGGAGTGACCTCCTTCTGCCAATGTTAGCATTTCTGGCACCTACTGTGTGTGCACTTTCTGTTTTCTGTCAACAGGACACAGGCCAGACCTTGCAACACATGCTAGCAGTCTCACTGCTTCCAGCTGCTCTTTAGGAGGCAAAATGCTAAGAAATGTGTCAGCCAGCATCTAAGGTACCAAGAGCCATTGTCACATGATGGGCTGCGCTACAAAGGAAGAGGCCAATTTTATTTCATGGGAGGTGCAGGATGCTGGGCACCAGAGTGCCATAAGATGCCACAGTATGCTCCTCACACATAAACTGCATCTTGCTCTTATTGCCAGACTGCATTTGTATTTCAATCAATCAACTGTTCTTTACAACCTCCTAATGCATGACACCTCAGAGCACTTTCCAGCAAGAGCGACAACAGCAACAAAATTAACATTAAAAGGAAAAAATTGGGAGAAGCAGACTTCAAAAATAATAAAAGCCAAAATTTTGGCTCAGTGGTTAAATTAGAAAGCTGAAGGCTTATTCACCATGTGTAGCACTTGGGCCTTTGTCAAACATAGCACATACTCATCCAACCAGCTTTGGCAAGGTAAGGAGTTGTAAAATAGGCACTGAGATGCTGTCATGACCAACAGCTCCCAGAAGCATCACGTGAAAAGCACCAATGATGTGCTATGAGGATCCTGCAATCAGAGTCCTACAAGCTGCAAGTTAATTATGCAGATAACTGAACCACAAATTATTGGATTCAAAGGCATAGTACTGAAAGGAAAAAATGAACACCTAGAATATGGATGAGTTTGTATAACCTGAACCTGCAAATGTGGATTTCTTAGTCATAAGCCAGCTTCAAAATACGGCAGAAGTGTTGCAAAGCTTAATATGGTTAATTGAAGTTAATTATATCTAATTATGTATGTAACATATTGCAGAGAGTTATCTCAAAATAAGTATGCTTAATAACTACAAACAGCACACATAATAGGGAATGCTACGATGAAGTTTTAAAGAAAAAACATAATTGATATGCTCAAAAGCAAAAGCAGAGTGACAAGTGTTGAAGAGCAGCAACTGCTCACACCATCCTTCTGAGAGTATCTGTCAGGGGATGCCCTGGACTCCCTTCTCTCTCTACACTCACTTGGTGAAAGAAACCCACCACTTTCCTCCTTCCAGCCCTACCCCATGGAGACCACACAGGCCTGACCACCCAGCTGTGCCCACAGGCACAAAGCCTTATCGCAGAGGGGCACTCTGGCATCTGCAGTCCCCATAGGCTAACACAAACTGTCTCTGCTGGATCTTGTGGACAAAGAGGCCAAGAAATACTATCCTGTCTCTGTCAGCAGGTTGCTCCTGCTCTAGGTTACCAAAGGAATTGCAACTGATGGTCAGGTCCAAATGTCTCACAAAAACACTGCCCAATGTCCTGCATCAAAAAAACAATGTATTTGAGCACAGCCCCCTGGACTGGGACTGCCAAGGAAGCAGGCTCAGAGCTGCTGGGATGAACTTCAGAGAAGGGAAAAAGTAACAATCAAACCCATCACCAAATGAATTGTTTTACAAAATGGTAATGGTGGGATACAGCACAGGCTTCTGATTTAGCAAGACTCTTATGAGGTGAAAGGGGAATCAGACCACATCCTCACTAAAGAGTAGGAGGTAGTTGAATCCTTGCAGGACTTCCTGATTTACAAACATGTGTTACTTATGAGATGTTCAAGTTTCATCCCACCTTGCTGGGTCTTGAAAGCTTGCTCAAGACAAATTAGTTCAACATGCCTCCAGGAAGATGATAAGGGCTGGAGGATACTTAAGACCGCCTTAAAGAGACCTATGGTAATGTAGTACCAACATCTCACAGTGTTCACTCACTGTGACTGCTATAGGAAATGGGTTTCATGCACCTAAAATCATTCTTTCTCCTCCAAAGCAAAGTTGGACTACATGATGGATTCATATAAATCAGTTTTCCCTAGCTGTCAGCTCTTAGGCCTCAGCTGGGCTTTTCCTAGCCAAGGATAAAGAATTGCCTGTGCAGCACTTCAGCTTTGAAACCCACAACTTTGTCCAAGGTTTTTGCCATCAGAGAAGACCACTGCCTATCAAATGATGGAAAGGATAACTCACAACACAGACCTACAGTGAAGACAGTAGGATCAGATCTAGGGAAAGAACTGTAATTCTCTAATGTAGCAACTGAAGAAAAAATTACCTTGACAACTGAGTGAGGAATTTAAAGAGTTCATAGGCAGAAATTAAGGAATCCAGCAACAGAAATTAAGTTCTAAGTGCAGTGGTAGGTTCTTTCATGCTTTTGAAAATGAAGGCAAGAAACAAAAGTCTGAAATCATGGCAGTGATGGGAAGACCTTAAAAATTTGTAGACATTGGGAGCAGATAAGAAGAATAGGCATGCCAAGCATCCTTTACAGCATTTCTGAGTATGAAAAAGAATCCCTGACAAATGCACCTCAAAGTCAAATAGGAATATGCAGCCATGACAGAGGAAAAGAAAGACAAGAAGAAGATGGCTGAAGACATATAGGATAGCATAGATCTTTAGCTCTGGTCAATGCACAGAGCAGAAAACATACAGCAAAAACAGACTTCCTCTAGAGGACTGAGGCACTCCCATTAGAGGTGAGGTACTGCTTGCACCCAGATAATGAAAAGGAGAATTAAGCAGAAGGAAATGTGATGGTAAAGACAAAAGGAGCAGAAAGTCTAACATGAGAAATAAGGGCAAAGAGAGGCTCTGTGAGGGAACAAACAATACAGAATAGACAGAAAATTATAACAGAGAGACCTGGAAGCCAGCCTCCAAACAAGAGAGGGGCAGATTTATGTAACAAAGGACTCTGGGAAAAAAAAAATCTGTCATCTGAGGAAAAAAAATAAGGTTCTTTGAGTAGCGAGAGGCACAATGAAGTTTTCAACAGATTGTTTGAAACATCAGAAAGAAAAAGATTTAATTACCTGAATGCGATAATAGAAATTTGGGGGAAAACAGTCAAATAGGAGGAAAGGTCATCAGTGCCCCCAGCTGGCAGCCCCGCAGCTGGATGGAGGACAAAGAATGAGGTGCACTGAGTACAAATGTAGCCTTCTATGGGAAAGGCCTGTGGAAAAAGCAATCAAAATTATAGGATAATTGGGAAAGGACATTCTACTAGAGATGAGGAAGCTGTAATACCATCATTCAAGGCCTTGGTAAAACCACAAAAGATACAGCATAAAGTCCTGGTTATGTGCTTAGGGATGAAGTCAAACTGCAGAGTATAAAGAGTTTTTAATACAAAGGGGGAAAAAAGAAAAAGAAAAAAGAATAAGAAAAAAAGATCTGGCCTCTTTAGCAAAATTAAATCTCAGAGGCAGTATGTTTGCTGTCTATAAATACATCCAGAGAGTAAACATCAGAGAAGGAGAAGAGCCATTTAAGTTAAAGGACAATGTTGGCACAGAAAAATGTGTGCAAGCTGACCATAAAATACACTTAGCACTGAGACAGGCAGTTTCTAATAATCAGAGATGTTAGGCTCAGCACAATCTTCCAACAGGCAGACAAAGAATTCTAGAGAAAAGTGGGAGTTGTTCATGGTGCTATGACTAGGATATGATGTGTGCAAGACCCGCAGCCTTACAAGCTGTCTTATGATGTCCCTTGTGTCCCAGCATTTGCTAAAAATTTCCACCCTTTTTTTACCTTAAAATATTTCCAGTGGTGCTGCAGACTCAGTACAGTGAGTTTATGTCCCCTGACAAAAGTTTCCCCTTACCAGCCCTTTAAAAGCAGTCCACCAATGTCCGAGGGAATCAAGAACACTCCAGTGCTACGCTGTGTCCATGGAGAGTGAGCTCTTCCCCCAGCACTGCTGCTATGGGCAAAAATGACAGTGGGTCTGCTGCTCCTTCAGTAGTACTAGCTTCACTGCCCACTGCTCACCAACCCACACCTCCAAGTGTTCTCCACTGGCATGGAAAAGGATGCACCTTGATGGCGATCACTTGCAATTACAAGCTAGGGAAAGACCAGGCAAGCAGCTGAGATAGGGCCTGAGACCTCTGGGAGAAACAAGCTGTGACAGGCAGCTAGGATAGCAGTTTTGTTATCAAGCTACAGCAGAAACCACAGCTCAACCACAAATGCAAAAATTTGTAGGCATCATTCAGGCAACAGCCACACTGAGCCCCCAGGCAGCAGGGAGGTCCTTCCTAGGCTACAGATCAGTGTAGATCTACATGAAGGCAGACTCACCATGCTCTTTGCATTCAAGAAGCAGCCAGATTATTCCTTGTCTCAAAATCCAGCCAAAGGAAGAAATAATGATGCAAGTGAGCTACACCTTCCTAGCATGACTTTTGCTTACAAGGTAGCCACAGGTAGGAGAATGATTTCACTATTATTCTGATTGAAGAAGATCCTAATGTACACTTTCCCAGTATGACAACTCTTGCTGGAGTGGATACCTTCTCTCCCCCTCCACTCCTGCCTTGAAATCTCCTTCTGTAGAAAATTCAAGCTTATTTAGGCTAAAAAAGATGCACTCCCAATAGGCAACAAAGTTTAGTAAAGTACCCAATAGAAGGTGACTTCTAGTCCCTCCTTCAAGAGCAATTTATGCCCCTGATATTAAACAGTCACTGAATGAAATGCAATTCAAGTGCACAGAAATGCAGAAGTACAGCATCTTCTGAGGACAGTCTCCTCTAAGACAAAGTAGCATCAGCAGAGTTCTCAAGATCCCTGTGTCAAGTCCGGTATCTAAATTTTGGACCTGGGCAGGTGAGACTGACAAGACAGCTTCTTGAATAAGTGAGCAGCATCTGATCCATCTCAACTCACCTCATGCACATGCAATCCTTCCTCCCCTCAGATACAAACAGGTTTGTTGTCCCAAGAGATGGGAGGGTACAGTGTCAAATTACAGGACACAGAGCTAAGTAACCCTTTTCTCCAAAATTAGGAAGCTTGTTCCCCTTCCCATAAACCTGAAATAAACCCTGCTTTGCTTATTTTGGCTTGGCTAGAGTTAATTTTCATCATAGTGTCAAATATGGGGCTGTGTTTCAGATTTGTCCTGAACACAGGGTTGATAATACAGAGATGTGTTTGTTATTGCTGAGCAGGGCTTACACCGAAGCCTCTTCTGCTTTTTGCACTGCCACGCTAGAGAGGAAGGTGGAGGTGCCTGGGAGGCTGAGAGGAGACACAGCTAGGACAGGTCACCCAAACTGACCAAAGGGATATTTCAGACCATTTCACATCATGCTCGATATTTAAAGTGGGGGGAAGAAGGAGGAAGAGTGGGACACATTTGGAGTGATGGTGTTTGTCTTCCCAAGTCACTGTCAAGTGTGATGGGGCCCTGCTGTCCTGGAGATGCCTGAAGACCTGCCTTTCCACGGGAATTGGTGAATTAATTCCTTATTTTTCTTTCCTTGTGTGTGCAGCTATTCCTTTCTCCATTAAATGACCTTTATATCAACCTACAAGGTTTCTATTTTTGCCCTTCCAGTTTTCTCCCCAATCCCAGTGGTGGCAGAGTAAGACACTGACTGCATGGTGCTTGGTTGCTGGCTGGGGTTAAGCCATGGAATCATACAGATCCTTCAAACTTCTTAATGTCTTTATTAGCACACTCATTGCTCAGAAGAAGACAAAGCATAGATGTATGATTGCTGCTCAGGTCCTCTGCTGAAGGCTTAACTAGAAGCTAAGAGATATGTCAGCCTTAAGCCTTTGTATAGCACTGATCTCAAAGATATGGGAATATATAAAATATGCAGACTGAACTGAAAGACTAAACAGAAACACTCTTCAAAATAATCTGAGAGCCCAAAGTGAAGGACTTTGAGACACATTTTGGCTGGCAAAGTGTTCAACAATTTTTTATGATCAACTTAACAGCTTCCTAGAACCTACACACTAGAATACCGCCCAGGTCCCACCATTAGAACAGTAGTTAGGAAACGATTAGTTTTCCAAAAATTTGCCACAATTTAACAATTTTGTGACATAAGTAAAGAAGTCCTTGTTTAAGTAATGTATCAAATAGTATGAAATAGGCCCAAGCAACCCAGTCCAACCCCAGAGACATGCCTGCTTTGAGTAGTTCTCATTAGACACCTTTACTGGTCCCTTCCAACCTAAATGACACATGATCTTAGCGTGTAAACCACCATGTTGTTCTTATAACCCTAACTTCTCAAATATTTCTTCCCTTATTCCCAAACTCCTAGCACCAACAGCCGCCAGGAAAGCCTTGCATGTTCTAGCATAGGCTTTGCTTTCTCTATTTCAAATCCTTATATTATCTTCCCAACCTCTCTGAAATGTCACCCATTGAAGCAGCATTTGCAGAAGTTTTTTCATCATTGCCCAGTGACCAGTTAGGTCCAGACTTTTAGCCTTATATAGGTTCTTCTCTAGCATGTGTTCACCATAAATTCCCTGCAGAGATGAGTCTTTCCCATAAAATACAGTGAAAATTAGAGAACAGCAGGTCTCTAGCACACAGATATATGCTTGTGGACCTTGTAAATGGGAAAGAAGAAGAACCAGAAAGAAATACAATGGGTTTTACCTTCAGAGTTTCAAATTTCTAATTTCTAATGTATTCTGTAACTGCACGTACAGCAATTTTTGCAAGGAGATTTTACAGTCCATAATGTCTGCTATGGAAACAGGAAAAAAACTAAAAGGAAGAAGTACTAGGAAACAGAATAAGTTATGGTAGGTTACACAGCCATCATGACTGAATAGTTAAAGCTATAACAACCATTTATCAAACTGGCACAGAAATAACAACACATATATCTTATCATAAACACAGTGTGGAAGAAGAGGCAGACAATAAAATAATGTAATGCACTTTGGTGGCATAAGCTGAAGATCTCCATCCATTTTACAAGCATGCATTTTGGCTTCAAGCCTAGAGTGCAAATAATTAATATCTCTGTTGTCCTTTGTGCCACTGAGTCACCAAAAAAAGTTAAGAGGCTGATCTGCGCGTTACTGAAAACATCCAGTTCTGTGCGCAGTAAGCAAAGCAAGCCCAGGTGGTTGGTCATGGCAGTGCCTACTCCCAACAAGGCATCCAACCCAACAAGCAGAGCTCCCTCAGCTCCCCTGTGAGCCAAACAAAACTTTGAACCAAAGATTTCCTACCATTCTTTGGAGACAGGAAATGGCTATAAATGACTACCAGTGCAACACACAGAAAGCCCAGACTATGATTGTGAAGACACTGTTGGGAACATATGTTCCAGGCTGATGCTACTCTAGAAAACCTTATACACTTGCTCTAATGCCAACCAAAATAACTCTTGAAAACAACTTATAAACTTTGGAAAATGAAAACATAACTAATAAAGTTTAGTGATAAAACAGCCGCCAGGGACTCAAACCTACGTGCAACAACTAATTTAGCAACTGCTATCTGTCAAGGCCAAGTGGCTTGCAGTTCTCTCATCTTTTGTTGCATACAGATACTCTTTTCTTTTTTCAGCAGGCAGACCTGGTTGAGGAATTAGACACACACAGATCAGCTATGAACATGCAAATGGGCATCCTAACTGTACTGGAAGGAGCCACTAGCTAGCACCAAGGTGATCAGCATGACCCTTTGGGGTCCAGAGAACTCTTCAGTGCCCTTTATTTGTAACAGGAGGTCAACCCTTCTTTTTTTACAGTAATGCCAATTCAGTCATCAACAAATCATTCAGTATAAGTATATAGATGTTTTATAGAGTCTTATGTCTACTATTATTAATGTACCAATATCATTACAATGTTTTTAGACCTGTTATCCAAAGAAGTTGACTTTCAATGTGCAGGATATGCTAATGACCATACTCTGTGTATGTGTATGTGTGTGTTTAAAAAGTATCCTGTTACTGAAAATGTGTCACAGTGCAAAGCTGTAAATAAGCTGGTGAAAAACTGGGCTAATTCAGAGTGGCAGCAAAACACGGGAAGTTTATGAATAAATAACATGTGGTGAAACAAGTTGGCAGTGAAACTTCTGGCTTTGCATATTGAACATGGTGCTTGGAAGACAAAGAGATGTTTTAGGGACAAGCAGGTAAAATCTGGAAAAGGTTAACAGTAACAAGCTGCTCCACAGGACGAATAAAAAGGTACAGCAGAATTAGTAATTACATTATTAACTTTGTGTGTTAGCCTGGCCTCTCACAACGCACAGCTTAGTGGGATGCAATCGAAGATCAGTCTCCTATCACAAACACAGGGAAGAAAAGGTCCTTTCTCTAGAAGATAACACTCAAGATGAGGAAGACAATACCAGAAACAGCTGTAGGAACACCTGAAGAGCCATGCTGGTGAAGCCTTGTTGACCACTTCTGGCAGTTGCCAAAGCGAGAAGGAAAGAAACACCAAGAAACACTTTGTACAAAAAGGGAACAATTTGCTGCCAATGGAAAGTTTGCTTTTTCTACTCTAACCGTTGTAAGTTAAAGGCTGATTAATAAATTGATGCATAAAGGCTTAGAACTTTTCTTAGTTTTGTATTTATTTAGTGTTAAACTAATGTTCTCACCATTCACAATAAATATTTCATTTTTTTAAGGTCTTGACAATCAAGTTATACAAATCAAACATTTCCCTCACACGTAAATTTTTTGTGTGTCAGGGAGTAAAGCACTTTGTCCATTTTACATACAATGAGTTCATTAAGTGTTTACTCCCCACTAACTACATCTCCTCATCCTCCACAGAGAGTGTGTCTACCAGGGTTCTCTGGATTAACAGCTAGATTGAGAGTTTACATGTGCTTTCTAAAGCAGTATTTTGATGCTCAATAGAGATCTCAGGAGGTGTGTGCTATAATTTGTAAAATCCTGTGTGTCCTCTATGTATTCACATTTTAAGAGTGATGGGGTGAGTTCTTTTCTTTTCCAGACACCTGAAGATCTTCCCCAGCAGCCCATGCACTCACCATGAGCAGAGCCAAAGTCACAGATCCTATAGCAAAATCTTCACATGGCCAAAGATCAGCAGGCCAACACACTCAGTCCTCAGGGTAAGGGAAAACCTGAGGATGACTGGGGATCAGATATCCAGCCACCCCTTTTTCAAGGGACACAAGACAGGTTTTTTGTCTAAACACACAAGTAAGGACTTTTGTGTTCTCTCACATACTCAGTGCTCCATGGCCCCTTTGTGAACAAGAAGGAGAGAGCAAAATTCCCTCATCTATGGGGTCCCTTTTGGATACTGAGCCAATGATACCTCTGGATACCGCAACCTTTAGAGAGCAGGCCTCCAGGTAGGACAGCCTCCCACCAAGTGTCCCTGGGAGCACCACTGCCCCATGCAGGGCCCAGAAACCTCTCTTGGGGAGGAGCAGCTGCTGCAAAGGAGACCTGTGCCCATCTGGCAGAGATTACAGCCGGGTGCTGCTGCTCCTCAGGGAGGTGCCAAGAGGGCCTACACCGACGGGATAGAGGGAGCAAGGCCACATCTTGCAGAAAGCTAAACACCGGATAATGCCACACATGCCCCTCCTGCCACCAACAGGTGCACTTGCGCTGCTGGAAGAGAAAACGATTTGGAAAACTGCTTTTTCTCTCTCGCTTGCTCCCCTGAATGCTAATCAGCGGCGCCGGCTAAAAATACTCAGCAAGGCTGGCGTGCGCGCGGCAGATAGGGAAAATGGGGAAGCTGAAAGGCTACAGCTTCCCGGAAGAAAAAGAGACTGGCGAAGAGCCTTCCTCAAGAACCCCTTGCCAGACTTGCCCACTCCGAGGCTGAGGTTCCAGCCTCTCCTTCACAAGGCTACTGCACGTCCTCCCGGAGGAGTCACCGGGCCACCATCTACCGGGGAGACTGGCGGCACCACCCCCAAACTGGCTTCCACCCCCGGCGCTGCAGGCGCTCCCGGACGGGGCGTCCCGAGGGTGCTGCCGTGGCCATTCCTCCCTCGAGCCCCGCCGCCCACGGGGTGCAATCCCACAGGGGTTCACCGGCGGTGCACGAAACAAAGAGGGCTGCTGGGGACCGCCGCCCCCGCCGGCACGGAGGACTTGCGCCGGGCAGCGCGGCGAGGGGGCCTTGGTCCACTCGCTCGCTGCATCAGAGCCGCCGACAGACCGCAACGCGGTCACAGTGATGCACGGCGGCTCGCCGGCCTCCTGGTGAGCGCAAGAGCTATGAAATAAATAAATTAAATTAAAAGAGGGAGAGAAGGCAGGAACACGCAGACAAGCAGCAGGCCTCGGCAACGGAACCCGCGGGGGTGTTCAAACCCCCGCCACCCCCGGCCCGAGCCGCGCGTTCCGAGCCGCGCTCCGCGGTGCGGGGCCGGCCGGAGGGCGACGTGCGGCCCCCCCGCGCCACGCCGGTGGGAGGGAGGGCTGGGCAGCTCCGCCGCCCCCGGCCTCACCGGGGGTCGCATTCTCCCCCTGCCACCCGCGACGGCCCGGTGGGCCGCCCCCTCCGTCCCCCCGCCCGCCGCGGCTTCCATCCATAATTAATCGCCTCCCCGCAGCCGCCGCGATAAGAGAGGGCGGGCGGGGACGAGGAGGCGGCGGCGACCGGGAGGCGGTGGGGGGAGCGTTGCGCGCTCGCCGCGCCCGGCTCACTGCGGCCGGCAGCTGCCTGCCGTGCGGAGCGGAGCGGAGTGCAGCCGCCCCGTCGGGGAGCGCCGCGCTCGCATGGCCGCGCCGCGCCGCGCCGCCGCCGCCGCGGGGCCAGGGGGGGCCGCGGGAGGAGGATGAGGCGGACGGCGGGGCGGCGGCGGCGGCGGCGGCGCGGAGGATGAAGTGGAGCGTGCGGGGAGCCTGCGCCGCGCTCTCCAGCTGCCTCCTGCTCGCCTGCGCCCTCAGCGCCGCCGCCGTGGGCCTCAAGTGCTTCTCGCTGGGCTCCGAGCTCAAGGGCGAGCCCTTCCGCCTGGGCACCGCCGCCGGCGCCTTCTACTCGGGGCTGCTGCTGGCCGCCGGCCTCTCGCTGCTCGCCGCTGCGCTGCTCTGCTGTCGCCCGCCCGACGAGGCGCCCGTGGCGCCGGCTCCGGCACCGGCCCCAGCACCGGCACCGGCACCGGCTTCTGCTTTGGCCCCGGCCGGGGAACCGGACCCGGCGAGCGGCGGCCCCGGCGGGGCGGAGGCGGCGGCCGCGCCGTCGGGGCCGGTGGAGAAGGCGTCGCCCGGGGGGCGGCAGAACTTCCTGCTTCTGGGGGTGCTGGTGTTCATGCTGGGCGTGCTGAGCGCCTTCGCCGGCGCCGTCATCGACGGCGACACCGTGTCGCTGGTGGAGAGGAAGTACTCGCACTATTGCCTGCTGCAGCCCGGCGGCGCGGCCCGCCCGCGGAGCGGACCTGCGGTCCCCGACGGCACCGCCGCGGCGCTCCGCTGCCAGAAGCTGCGGGACTACCAGCAAGGCTTGGTGCTCTCCACCGTTTTCAACGCACTGGAATGCCTCCTGGGCCTGCTTAACCTGCTTCTTGTCAAGAACTACAAGGCCGCGCAGCAGCGCGGACGGAGGCGGCGGCGGAGGCGAGCGGCCCCGGCGGCCGCGGCGGCGGGCGGGCGGCGGCGGCGGCGGAGGGGCGGCGGCGGTGGGCGGCGGGCGCCGCGCCACAGCCAGGGCTCCCTCTTCTCCGGCGGCGAGCCCGAGCTCAGCCCCGGGGATTGCCCCTTTCAGGCCGTCTCCTACATCAACGTGGGCGTCTTCCACGTCTTCGACGAGGCTGGCGTGGAAGTACACTGTGGTGGACATCCCTCTGTCGAGCTGCCCGGCTACTCGCCAATGGACCCCGAGCTCAACGCCTCCTATCCCTACTGCTACCCTCTGCCCAGCGAGCAGCCCCCCGCCTACGAGGAGATCTATCCTGGGGAGCCCTGCGCTCACGGCACTTAGCGCCGACGGCCGCCGGGACGCCCGGCTCCAAGCCCGACCCCCGGATCGCCGTGACAGCCGGGAGCGGGCCCGCCGGCGCTTCGCAGCCGCGGGGCTCGGGGACACTTCTCGCACCACCGACGGGATGGTCCCGCCATCGCGGGCGCAGCGGGACACGGGCGGCGTTCCGCCGTGCCTCTGGCTCTGCGGAAGCTTCTCCTCCCTCCCTCCCTGCTCTCCTCTTCCTTCCCCCCCTTCCCTCCCCCACACCGACCCTTCGTCCGCCGGCGGCTGAATTTTCCGAAGGCTGGCCAAGAAACGCCTAAGGGTTGGTTCCTCCCGTCGCCTCTCCTCTGTAGCCAAGTTTAGTTCCCTTCAAGTGATTCATCAGTCTCCAGCTTTAGCAGTCCAGAGTTATCCATTTATGATAACCAGCCAGTGTAAGGAAAAGGTGTCATGAAGCTTCTTTACCTCTCAAAAGAGCTAAATTTCTAAACAACGCAGAGACATTTGTGTCACGTTTACTAGAGGTGTATTGGGGATCTTTAACGTTTACACTACTCCTTGGGAGAATTGAGTTCTGTTTTAAGATTTAGTGAGTTAAAACATTCGTTGGTCTTGTAAGATGCACATTGAGAAAAACCTGCACTTTGAAAAAGAAACAGGAAAAAAAATCAACAACGTTTTTGTACACTAACGTGCCTGCTTTTGTTGATAACTTCTTACTGTAAAGGCTTTCAGAAGTCTATAGTGAAAATGTTTGGTAAATTCACTGCAGTTTAAAATTGATGATTAGTTCCTTTACTAAAATAACTGAGATGTTGCTAGGATATGGCAGTTAAAAAGGAAGTCCAAATGTAGTACACATTCCTTTTTGTAAACAGGTTCTGTGTTTTTAATGCAAGGCAAGATTTCTTTTTGTTTTGCACAGGTGAAGGGTATAATTCTATTTTGTACAACTACATGGTTTACCTTGTAAAGAGTTCCATTTTACCTGTTACAATTCATCAATCTGGTAAGCTTGAATATTAAAAGTTTTATTTGAAAAATATATATATTGTAAACAGCCTTAACTGGTGCAGTAGTCACAGTTTTAAAGGATAAATATATATATATAAAAACCATCCTGGAAGACATCTTCCAAATGTGTTTTCAAAAAAGTATTTATACTCCTATTTTAAAGCAAGGATTTTATTTGTTTGGTTGGTTTGTTTGTTTATTTAAAGAAAGGCCAGTGTTTTTTCTGAAAAGGGGGAGGGGGGACGTGATGGGATCGTATTCTGTTAACTCTTCATGAATTGTGAGGTATTAAAAAGGGTTTATGCAAAGAGAAGAAATGCTAAATCCTCCTTTTGGATTCTGCTGTGGAATGCCAGTACCAGATAGTATAAAAAAGTGCCAATTAAAGAGAATCAGATGCGACTTTTTTTTTTACATCATTTGAGAACAGACAAAAGCTTGATTTCATGTTGCAGCTCTTCTGGTTGCATTTGGTTCAATACCCCCTCGCCCAGTTAAGGTATATTGAAATGAAGTATTACAAAATAACCTTTTTGTCAATCCTGTGTTTGGAGCCTGCTGCATAATGCCAATGTGTCAGCTACCCAGGGGCTGGGGGGGTGGGGGGAAGGTGGAAGAGGAGGGGAGACAGAGTGGAGAGAGAGTTAAGAGTATGCAAAGTTACAGTCTATTTCTGTGGTTCATGGAAAATTATTTTGAACTTTTTAGCTGTAGAGAGGCTGACGTAATTTGCAGCCTTAGAACTGGAGAGAGAGAGATTTGATTCTAAAATATTCAAATATTTCTGCACTGTTGCTTTCTAAAATGTTTTGACTTGCACACTTTGTATAATCTAAAATGCAGAATGCCTGAAAAGTCTTAAAGTTGCAAACTGATGTCTGTGAAGCTCACATTTAAAGCTCTAATCTAGAGAAGAGAGTGAAAAGCAGCAGTTGCCAATTTGTCAAGTAGTTCTAAATAGCAGAAATTTAAAATAGAGCTCCTTTTGGCCAGCAGATTTCCTGGTGTGGAATGCCAGTCTAAAACATATGCCCTAGCTAGGTCCCATTTTAGTACTGAAGATTGGTTTTATGCTGCCTCTCTGCAGATGCACCTTCTTAACCCCTTATGGGAGAGTGAGAAGTCCAGTAATCTTTGCCTGTAATGTTGATTTAGGCACAAGACCAATTTTATAGCATACCTTATTGCTCATACAAACGAGATTTTGCAAAATGAGTTACTAAAGCAGGGAAACTAAATTCTTATGTAGGTCTCCAACTAAATGAGTTTATGAGACAGCATAGTACCTGATAATGAATTAAATGGGAACTGCTAGACTGCAGAGTGATTTTGAAAAACAGACAAACCAGCTAGGTGCCTAAATACTGATGCAGATGCGTAATAATAGTTGTTGGTTTTTTAAAAATTGGCTACATACATTGTAGTTCATGGAAGTTGTATCCTAGTTTTACTTAAGGAATTGATTTTTTTTGTCGTAAAAAGACAACATTTTACTTAAGAAAGTTATTTTAGGAATTATGAACTAGACAATTCTGAAACTCCAGATGTTCCAAAGATCAGTGCTCAGGGAAACAAATGGAAAGTCAAGAAAGCTACCTATTATACTCAATTGTTTAAATGTAAACAATTTTAGACTATGAATTTTTAAGATTGTTAAAGTCATAACTTTTTTTTGTATGTATGTGTGTGTACATGCCTGTGTGTGTTTGTGTTTTATTTAAGTCTTTTCAGGATTCCATTGAATTAGAATATTTATTTGCAGCTCTGTTTTAGTTCCTAAATTTCTACTTTTCTTCATTTGGGCTTTTATCCCTGGAATAGTTTAATTTAGTGGTGGACAGATTGCCAGAATAAATGTCCAAGTCAGACTCCCACGGAAGCCAGTAGGCGTTGTTTCATTGACTTCAGTGGATCTGAGCACAATTGATATATAACACCTACTCTAAATAATCTTCAAAGTAATCTCAATCTTCTGGCATGACAGGATGCAGCAGTAGCATATTATTTCTCAGTTATTTGTGATTTCTATGGATAGCAGTATTAAGGAAGGTCACCTATGGTGTTATACACATGTTTTTAAAAGCAGGAAAAGAAATTGGCAGGCAAATTGACCAAACAAGCCATGTTTTATTAAAGATGGTGTAACAGTGTTTCAGGTGTCTGGTGACTAACTTTTCTGACAAAACACGAAACACCACACAGATTTATTTCTCAGTGAGAAGAAACTTATAAATACAGGATATGAGATGAAGCTTCACAGGCATGATTGCAGTATTGTGAAGATGTTTTTAGTAAACCTGAGTCATCATTCTATCTTCTGAGCAATAATGTTAGAGTGTATAAACTATACTGTGCCAAAATTGAAAATAGGCTGGTGTGGGAAGCATTGGAGCTTAGGTTAATTACCTGAGAGGACTCATACTGTCCCTTTATTTCCCATTCTCCATCACAGGATTGTCAAGGTGAATGCAAACCTGATCAATTCCTGTCACTTGGTAACTGCAAGGCTCCTGCCTTAAGTCGCAAAACCAGGGAGAAGGGAAGAGAAACATGTATGTGCTATCAAATCTCCATTTTGCCTTCCTGAAGTAATGACAAGACTTCTTTTTGCCTTATGGCTTGTTGTTTTCATTTGCTTCCAGCTTTACTCACATCTGTTCAAAGGGAGGGAAGAATAAGCTCAATACTACTGTTTTGGTCACATTGAAGTATTGATTTAGTAGCAGACTGCTCTCAGCTTTTGTGCTCCTTCTGCAGGTAATAGTGGCTAGTCAAGATCTGAAACAGTGGAAAATCAAGTCTGCTGTGTTTGATGAGACAGGATTTGCCTTCATGTGGAAAAAATTTATTCCCACCAGCCTATTAGCAATTCACATGAATTATTTTCACACTCCAACATCCTTGCTTAAATCTTACTTATACTTTGCATTGTAATTGACAGACAGAATATACATTAATCTAAAAACAGGAAAAAAATTATGTTAGAGGGAAATTGTATTAAAGTAGTACAGATTTTACTCAAAGTTTGATTTCACTGTAGGACTTCTTTGGTTCACCAAAAAGTGCTATGGAGGCTGGTATAACTTCGATATATTTCAGACATACTGTTTAATAATCAGAAAAGGTTTCTGAATGTTCACAGGAGAATGGCAATCTGTTTCTGCTTTTGGATATAGTACATATGAAAACCTTTTCTTCATTTTGCCATTTAATCCAAGATTGATCCTCAAGAAAATGTCAGTAATTGATCTTGTAACTTTAGGATCAATAAAATAAGTTTTAAAGCACAGCATATCCTATAAGAAAAGCCTAATGCTCTTCATTTCATATTCTTTATTGTCTTAGGTGAATGTCTAATAGTAATAATAACTGAAACTAGTATTTAATTACCATTTTCATTAGAAAAACTTGGTTTTCGGATACTTAAAACTGGTACAAGAGGAACCATACCATTCTAGGTTTTACCATGAAGTTGAGTCTGTTTCCTTAAGTTAGGTAGTTCTCTGTTACAAGATGTTCAGATATTTTAGATAAATTCTGCTGGTAAAAATGTGTTCATTTTGTATGATGGCACTCTGTACAGGTGTTAGAGTTACCTCTCTTTAATACAGGCACATATTTCCCATTAAAATGTATAAGGGTAGGGCTCAAATTTGTCATGATCACTGTCCAGTTTTTAAATTTCTTAATTATCTCTCAATAGTTAATGGCATGGGGCTAGTGCTGATGTATGTTCCAGAATCAGCTGCAGCTCATCTAATAGCAGTTTAGCAGATAACAGATGGACTTCAGGAAATCCACAGGCTAATGGAGTGCTGGAGGAAAATCTTCCATTACCTGTTGCAACAATTCAGCATACAGTGTTTCCCACTCCAAAGGAGGCACTGCCTAAACAAAATAACTAGAAGAAATCTGAATTTTAAATTTAGTACATCGTGTTCTCATTCTTACACTACCAGTTCTGAAATTCTTCCCTTGCATAGCTTTTGAAGAGTGAAATCCTTCTAAAAATATGATTTGAGTAACTGCCTCGCTTTCTGTTGGCCAGGTGTGCTATGTACATTCTAGCCAATGTTCAGGCACCATGGGGAAGTTCAGTTGAAGTTTATGGCTATGTTTCCCTGATGTCAGCCTAGATAGTCTGTAATTGAAGACCAATTCATCTAACAAGCCATAAGACTCTCTTAGTTGTATCTCCTTTACAGATGAAAGTCCTGCTGTCCTGTTTCATTCCTTTTTCATACCCAAACACCTTAAACTTCAGTGAATTTACCTAGAGGCAGGAGTGGAGATGACATTACAGTAGTAATTACAGTACAGTAGTTTGCCACTACTTTGATTTTGGAATTTTAGATATCTGGAAGACCTCCTTAAGGTTTGTGGAAAGAAACACTTCTAGTGAAAAACATATAGTGGCTCATCACCAGAACACAGAAAAGTCAAGTGTAGATGTATTCCCATAGCAATACAACTTAGCAGAAGTTCCCAGGGTTTCACTTACGGACTACTTCTGGCACAGGTCTTTCTCATGGGGAAATTCATTTAATGGTCTTTGCAAATGAATCATTTGTTTCACTTCATCAGGTAGGATTTAAACACCTACTAAATACCTCAAGCATCCTTAGCAGTTTGTCTCCTCCGTGGCCATTGTTAGCAGAGGATAAAGTGAGGTGTGGGAAGAGAGAAAGCTTATCATGATCCTCTTAATGGGTTCCAAGGACTAAACGTTACAAAGCTTTCATTGGTTTTATATTAAGATTTGAGAATGGAAGAATACCTATAATATCTAAAAGGATTATTTTCCAGGCTTTATAATTTTGGAAATCTAATACTTAGGTTTAGAGAAGGTTCTTTCAGAATTTGCTTTTTCTCCCAGGTTCTACATTTTAAATGAAAGCTCATCTCACAAAAATACTCAGTGAAATCTCCAGGCATTTAAATTATTAAATTTAGGGAGATTAAGTAGAGCTGTCCTACAAATTACTGAGTGCCACCAATTCCTGTAGAGGTCATATAAGGGGATGAGGCCTTACTTGCCAACATTCAAATTCTGGCATTTCGTCACAAATGAAGACGGCAACAGCGCAAAGTTGTGCTACGAAAAAAGGAAGTTACAGGCAATCAGACAGTCATGGATTTTGGATGTGGTATGTTCAGTCTCAAGGTCTGTGCAGCTGCCATCCATTCATGATTAAAACGTATGCCCACAGAAGAAATTGTCAATGGTGGATCTGAGTAGAGGCTGATCTTGCTACATCTAGGTCCAAGATGGTTCCTAGAAACATGGAAAAGTCCTACTGAAAGAAACTCATATTTCACTAGAAAGGAAAGAGCCACTGAGACATTTCTATTTCCTTGCATTTTGGAATATTTACCACTTCCTGAATGACACACAAGCTAGTGGTATATGCAGATTGTCTCAATTAGACTCCTAGGAAAATAGGAAATGGAAATGTAAGTGTTGAAAACTACTTAATCTGTAGTAAAACCTTTTGATGTGTAATCAAAAGTTATGTTAATTCTAGTAGCATATCCTCCTGACCTGGGCACTCAAAATTATTAGAACTGAAAAAATTGCTATCACCAAAATAAGACTGAAAGATTGAAAAAAAATCATATTCTGCTTTCTGATTCATCTTTTGCTCTAAATGAAAACTAAATTCTGATACAGCTCTTTGTGAAACTGTTGCTAAGAAATATGGTTTGTTATTCTGAATGGAACATAAGGGTGCTTCTCTCAACAAACTGGGAGATGATAGCTGCACAGAAATGCATTTGGTTAGAACAGAGACTTCATTATCAGTGAAGTCCTTGGAGAGCTACTAGAAATATATTGAAAGGCACCATCATCATCCAGGTTTACCTGGACCATTGTTAACTGCATTGAGCTTCATGCTCCCCTAAGCAATGAAGCTTGTCTTGTCAGTGGGGACAAGCATCCGTCTCTTGTGACGCACTAATCCAGGACCTGGATACATGCAGGGAGCTTCTGGCCCCTGAGAGTCAGAGTGCTGTGGCACCGTGCTGTGTGTGTGTCGAGAGCACGTGAGGTGCACAGCCCAGGTGAAATGCTGTTCTGTCTTACAACAATGAGGAAAGCAGATTGCTGTCACAGTGCCAAGTTCCAGACTTGTCATGCAGTAGTCCTGGGCTGCAGCCAGATCTTGGCTGCATTTGGGGAGCTGCTTCTGGGTCATTTCTGCTAAAGCAAGTTGTTAAAGTCAAGTGGAATGGGAAAAGAAATAAATGTCTTTATTGCTACCCTCTCCCTCCCCCTTCAAAAACAGTAAGTGATCCAATTGCAGACCTTCACAACAAGGGTGTTAAGTTGTGTCTTGGGTTCAATATTTATCCTCTGCTTCCTCTAGCCACTTCTCCAAAGGAACAGCTAAGTCCACACTGTCTGTTGCCTCTTTGCTTATGGGGAGAGCCCGCTAATGGTGTACTGAATTACTCAATCAGCTGGTGGGGCAATAAACAGAAATGAGCAACAAATTATACCTGGCACATTACAAGAGTGATGAGCTGCTCTGGGCTGTCCTTGAAGGGCTGTGGCAATTCTTATCTGCTTAAGGTCTGCAAGATCTAGAGGTCCAAGAATGAGGATCCCTGTTGGAAGTTTTCCTGGATGAATTTATCTCAGAAGTCAAAAAGCAACTGTTCCCATGTTTCAGTAAATGCATCTTGGCATCCAAGCATGAAGAGGTAAAAAAGCATAAACAGGGAAAAAGCGTTGATTCATTCAGGGTTCATTAATTTTTCATTAAAGGGCAAAAAAAACCCAAATATTAGTGTTAACATTCCAGATTCAGAGACTTGCTTCATTTTAAGAGATTTTGAAGCTGCCTGATAAGGAAGCAGCAGAAAGTACACCAAAAGAAAATTGATATTTCACAATGCTACTGTCAGACCATTCATAATGTTAGCAAAGGCTAACAAGACCATGAATTTCATCTTCCCTTATACATTCAGCTGGAAATGCAGCAAGTCTCTAGGCAGTATTCAAAAACTTCTATACATGACTAGACTAGACTTGTGGTCTAGTACTTTCTGTGTTCATAGATACATGTTGGGACTTTTCAGTGGTGTGTGTCTCTGTGTGTGTGTGGGTGTGGGTGTGGGCATGTGTGTGAAAAATGTGTACACTGGCTGTGGACAGATGGCCATCTTCATCTTCCCTACTGCCACTGCAGAGCCAAACTCATTCATTCTGTTCAACACTGCAGCAGAACACCCCCACTTAGGCACTAAATCTCAGCAGAAGTGCAGGCACTGCTAGCATCGTGGAGCCACACCTGACTCTTGTCCCATCACGCTCCATGGGGGATCTCCCAGTAGAACCTGCAGGTCTGTGGACAGAAAGATTCCACCACAGTTTTTCTCAGGGAAAAAAAAAAAAAAAAAAACCCAGCAGGGTATTGTTCAGATCTTCAGCTTCTCAATTTATACTGCAGGCCCCTGACATCCTCAGCAGCAGAGACCCTCACTGCACCCAAGGGTGCACTTTTGTCAGGTGCCAAAATAAATGCCTTTCTTTCCTGGAGGAGGAATCACTGTTACAAGAATATGCAGAAGAGAAACCAAAGCACTGATCTCCCTTACTTACAGAGTTAAGTAGTTTGAGACAGAGAGGGCCAGGGTACTGTCTGTGATCTCCAGCCCCTATAGCTTATCACTTGATGCACATTGATACACAGGGAAGCAGAGGGAGCAGAACGACAATCACATTTAACCACTTAAATTAAACACTGTTGGACCAGCCAAGGGGCAAATACAGAGTTAAAGCACACAGAGGCAACCTAATCCTCATCCTGCCCTCTCCTGGGCACATGCCTAAAGAACTTCAATAGGTAGAGATTTTGTGAGGGGAAGTTTCAGTTGCATCAAGTGGAAAGAAAACCCCACTTTACAATGGAAATGTCAGGGTATTTCCCCCCCAAAATGGTCACCTTGTTACAGCAATATAGAAACAAAAAAGAAATTCCCAGGAAAGGTAATGCTGATGGAGACATCCAGCTAAAACCCACGTAAACAGAGTAGAAGCTGATCTCTTAAAATTCCACACCTCTTCTTTCTTTTGGAACAGTCACATCATTTTGTTCTTTGCATTTTCAGCTCGAGCTCTCGGGAAAGATAGAAGCTGGTAGGAGACAGACACTGATAAAGGCTGTACTGGCAAAGTGTCAGGTAAAGGGAAACCATTTTTACATTTCTGCTCTGACAAGAGAGGACAATATATTCTAGACTGAAAGCTTAGATGGCAGAAGCAGCAGTGATTAATTGCTCTAATTAGGGCTCCAAATAGGAAAGAGTTTCCTGAGCTATTGCATGCTAAATTTCCTCGTTTCTATGAATAACTGTATTGCTCAGAGGAGATGGGCATCAGAGTACATCATTAGAACAAACATGTACCCACTTCAACCTAGAAATGCCACTACAGCCTCAACACAAATAACTAATGCAAAGAGAATGGGCCATTTTGGCACCTGGGAGGCAGCATAACAGTCCAGTTCCTCTGCTTCCCTAAAGACATCATAAGTCAGAGAATCACAGAATCATGGAATGGCCTGGGTTGGAAGGGACCATAAAGACCAACTACTTCCAACACCCCTGCCATGGACAGGGAGACCTTTCACTAGAGCAAGATGCTCAGAGCTCCATCCAACCTAGCCTTGAATGCTTTGAGGATTCTGGCAGCCACAGCTTCTCTGTTTCAGTGCCTCACCACCCTTACAGTAAAGAATGTTTTCCTTACATCTAATCAAAACCTTCTCTTTTTCAGTTAGAAGTAATTTCTCCTTGCATGTCACTACATGTTCTTGGAAACATCTCTCCCCTTCTTTCTTGTAGGCTCCCTTCAGTTACTGAAAGGCCAAATTAGATCACCCTGAAGCTGCCTCTTCTCCAGGCTGAAAAATCCCAATTCTCTCAGCCTTTCCTCATGGGAGAAATGCTTCATTCCTCTGGTCATCTTGATAGCCTTCTCTGCACTTGCACCAACAGGTCAATATCCTTTCTGCATTGGATGAAAGTTCATGTACTCTGTACCCAGAGCTGGATGCAGTGATCATGTACTAAAATGCATGCATGAAAATGGGTGAGCTCCTAGTCTACCACACCACCACTTTCTGGTTTTAGTGAACTACGAATTTCTGCTGGCTACCAAAGAATTAAAAGGAGATTTTCCTGTAACAGGGCTGGTATCTTAATCCTTTTGTGTTCTTTACTGATGTTTATACCCTACCATCACCACCTGCCTTTCACCCACCAGTGAATAAATGTCAAGTCCTGATTCTGACCATTTTGATGTGGACAAATGGAAATAAAATCACTACAATCAGTAGAACTACACAAAAAAACATACCTTATATCACTAGAAGGAGAAAAGATCACATGAAGTTCTGACTGTCAGCTTTGCAAAATGCAAAAATGCATTATGGGAAATTCTGAGTACATTTCTTAAAAAAAAAAAAAAAAAAGCTGGAAAGCGTTTAGCAAAAAAAAAGAATCCCACAACATTCTTCTTGGAATATATCCTACACAGCCTGAGAGTCAGCCAACTTTAGCAACACTCTTCTGTCATATGCAGGAAAAAGCTTTTGCTTCAGCTGAGTCCAGCTGCTTCTTATTGACAATCAGATGTACTGGCACAGAGAGCATCTAAAATCTGGATTGTAGCCATCTACAAGTAGCTAGAAGCACACAAATAATAATGGTTCCTCATTGCACACTGATTTATATGAGGCAGGCAGCGACATGCATATGTCCATTATTTTTCTTTCAGTCTTTGTTTGAACTCCTCACTTGCCTGACTAATAAAACACACTGATAGAGGCCACCAGGAAAGGAGGAGCTTAGCATAGGTACATGCCAGCAGGACTTCACATTCTGTAAGAACAGGGTTCCTTTCACTGCCTGTGCCTGTCAGAGGAGTTTCTACAGTGCTACATCACTAGAGAGGCTGCCATCAGTTCTGCAGAGGATTGTAGGCTGGTCTGAGAAATGTTCCTACTGGTAAAGGAAAGCAGAGCAGAAATATGCAAAGCAAGCCTCACTGCTGATTGTACCCTCTCATTTGTATGCTCAGCACTCTTCCAGTAATGATTCATCAGCCCAAGTTCTGCTCAGCTCATCATGGCTAGAAATGCTGCAATAGCATCAAACTAGGTGGGGGGACACAGATTCATCTGCAAATGACCAAGCAGGGAAGATAGTGGATGGCTATAAAACTGGCAAAATTATACCTTGCTGATGTTGAAAGTGTCATAATATACAGGTATCCATGGCAGAGTTGAACGGACAAGAGATATGCCATGACAAGGTGCATCAGTGGTGAAGCAAATGTTATTCCCCTCTAGTAAGAGTACTCTTAGAGTACAGCAAAATTACACAGCTATGTCCATGTTTCCTTTAGTGAGGAAAACTTTTCATGTCAAGGTAGGGGGAAGCCATGTAAGTCATGGGGAAAAAACACTCCATCCCTTTCCAATAATCCAAACAATCTAGGGAAAAAACACAATGTTTTAGACAAAATGCTTCATACATTCCCAGCCAGAAAGGCACACTCTGTTCCAGGTGTCTGCAGCACTTACCTTAACATGGTGCCTGGAAATTGCACCCTGGTGAGCAACAAAAGGGAACTACCAGTCCCATGGACACCTGAGACCAACTATGAACTTTTTCCTAGTGATCCCATCTCTGGAAAAAGATGCACCTGTGCCTGCCAAGAACAAAGCTTACAAGTGGAGATAACAGAGCAACACAGTAGGGCTTTTTACAAAATTATATGATGAGAGAGTGAGGGAGTTTTTTGTTAACAGCTCAGTTTTGGTTACAGAGATTTATGCATTAGCTTAGCCAAGTGGAACAAAGCAGAGGGCTGGAAGAACTGGAGGGACACACCAACTCTCAGGTACTGCCTGTTGCCAAGTTGAACTCATGCAAAATCCACCCTGTCTTGGTGCCCTTCAGGGGAATAGCAACAGGTGAACAAATCCCAAATGCAGAGGAAATTAAAGATACACCAATGCCACATATAATAAAGGGGAGACATGTCTAAGCACAATTTCAAAATTAAAAATCTAAAATCAATTTTGTAAGGTAACATTTCGACATGGAGCCATTTGTCTCCAGTGTCAGTGGTCTCTCAGTTCCTAGAGGATCTTAGTACCTTCTTGTTTTGGAGGACTACATTAGGTCTTTGAAAGCTTTACTATCAAGGAAATTGGGGATCCTTTATAAAGCCAGTCCTGAGGGAAGAAAGATACTATGGTTTCCTGTTTTGTCATGATCCACTTACAGCAGAGCTGAAAGGGGAACAATGAGAGGATCACATATGTCATCTTCAAATACAAGGAAACATGAGATATTAATAAAGAGATGATTAAATGGAGATAGAAAAGGAGGAAAGGAACTTGAAAAAATGTGTTTTTAGGAGAGCAGGGGAAACACAGAGATTGCTACAGCTTTATTCTATAAAATACACAGACTGGTCATGCATCTCAGTTAGTGACTGAAGAAGTATTTCCTTCCTCATGGGTTGGCCACATGGTTCCATAGACAATGTATGCTCCTTTTCCTCTGTCTCAGTTCCAGAAATTGCTGCCTTTGCCATTTTTGCTGCCTGGCAGTATTGTGGAAGGAGGTAGCAGCTCTCCATACCATTACAACCAGGACAGATAGGGCCAACAGGCCAATAGCCCTGCACAAACACATTAGCTCCAGGAATTAAGACACTTCCTTTTCCTGCTCTATTGTTGCTAGGGAGCTCCTGAGGTTCCCCTGGATACCATGCAAGAGATAATAAAATGCTGTCATCTGTCTGAACTGAACAGTAACTGCTACCAGTAGTTTCTCTTGTTTTCTCTCCTTTTCTTTGTTTGCTTTACCCCTCATTTGTCCCCAGAATCAAGGTACTGCCTAGGGTTGGTTTGGCATAGGCAAGAGAGCAATAAGATAATGTACATTCGGCCTTGCTTATTGTGCAGACACTGAAGCAATGCTGAGGCAACACTGAAGCTGCTGTGCATGTCAGCAGCTTTGTCTGAACCTGCTGGGAGAGGCAGAGATGTGTTCAAGGCTGGGACCTGATGCTTACGTTGAGCCCAGGTCCTCATTACATAACACAGCAGCACTTCTAGGGTGCATCCACAGCATATCCTTGCCTCATAGTCACTCTCCTTGCTTGCCTGAGGTATCTGCTTATGTGCACCTCAAAATGCATGTAGCAAATTAGATTCTGAGTTGAAGCCAAAGAAATAAATACCTTCTTGTAAACCACTGTGACCAACCCATATGTTGCCTGCAAGGATGCAGGCTGGGGAACAGCAGGTCTGAAGCAGAAGAAGAAATGTCAGATTGGCTGGAATCATGAAGTAAAGCCAGAAAGGGAAAAGTGCTCCATTCATACCTCTGCCAGCAAAATTTGAAGAAGATGGTTTCATCTGTTGGATTTCCAAATGAGCCAAGATTCAAACATGAAGCATCACTGAAGTCTTGTTCATGTACCTTTCAGCTTCCTGAAAATCTCATTGTTTCTCTATACCCGAATATTTCATGTTCAAATCACAGCACAGATCTTATCTGCAGACTCTGCAAGACTGAAAAAACTTCACAACCAGAATAGCAGGTATGGACTATCACTGTATCAGATCTAGCTGAGACCAGGTACCAATAGTGATACATCATGTCAGCTTAAGCAAGAATAAAAAAAAGTCTGCCCAAGGCTCTCAGCGGCCTAACACATCTTAGGTATGATAAAATCTCAGCAATATTAAAGTTATTCTACTAGCCAGCTCCAAAACCTCCTCGATAATCATCCATTGTTATGGGGCCACCTATAGCCCTTTGGTGAAGACAGATAAGTCCATCTCCAGCCTTTCAGTGAGAGGAATACTGCCTCTTCTCAGCAGGTACTGGCAACCCCGGTGAAAAGTAATTTCCTGGCTCCCTTCAAGGAAAAGTGAACCTTGGAGTCCCCAAGATCAGCCAGAAGATAGCTGGGGACCAAGTTAGTATGACCTCTTATTCAATGCATTTTTCTAAATCAGGACAGAGATGCTGAGCGACTGATATTTGAGCATTTGCTTTCCTCTGCTTTTCAGATGCTTTTCCTATGCTTTTCTTTCACCCGTGAGAGGAGTTCCTATATTTCTCCTTTTGCAGCAACTTGCCCTGCAGAATGACATCATTCTCCAGCTTGGGACTGCACTGGCACACAGAGCCCAGACCTTGGAGCAGAAGTGGGATGCAACAGAAAGTCGTTTGGCCAGCTTCTGTCTATTAACTGCTGGCCACAGCACCACTAAGCTCCCACTGGTGCTCCACAGGTGCTGGCTGGGTTTTCTGCTGCAGAAGGAAGGGAGTACCAGGTCAGAGATACTAGCCAGTCCTGAGCTGATAGTGTCTCTCAGCCATAAAAAGCGGCTGCTACAGCAAGATCAGCCAAGCTCAGCAGGGTGTGTGGGGTGAAAGCCTTCCTCCTCAGGGCCAGCAGGCAGACAGCAGCTCTGAGCTCAACAGGAGACCTGCTGCACTCAGGTCTGTCTCAGTCTCTGGCAGTGCATTTACCAGTTGAAAAACCCAGAGCAGCAGCTGGGATAAATTGCCCAAATTCAGCTCAACAGTTATTCAAAAGCCAAGGGAGATACTGAGAGGAAGTCTTGACTCCTTCAAAGGCAGAGAGGCTCTGCAGGGAGACCTAACAAATTACAGGACTGGGCAATCACCAACTGTGTGATATTTAACAAGGGAAAGTGCTGATTCTGCATGTGGGACAGGGCACCCCTGGATGTATGGATAGATTAGGGAACAAGAAGCTGGACAACAGTGTCATGGAAAGGGCCCTGGGGGTCCTGGTCGATGGCAACCTGAACATTAGTCAGCAGTGCCCTGGCAGCCAGGATGGCCACTCATGTCCGGGGGGGCATCAGGCACAGCATTACCCGTCAGGCAAGGGAGGGGATTGTCCCACTCTGCTGTAATAGCACCAGCTCCTCCGTCTTCCCTCCAGGCAGCTTCGGGGCATAAGCCATACTTACCCACAAATGTAAACTAAGCAAGGACACCAGATACAGCAAGAGGAGGTGGCTTATTTTGTCACCACTGTTGCCCTGTGATGCCCTGTGACAGGGCCCATTCGTAATATATTCTGTCCCTTTAGGTTGTGGTCACCACATTCACAGCACTCTTAATCTGTAGGGGGTGAATCAGCTCTGCCTCTTCCTAGGGCACCATAAGCAATGGTGCCATAAGCCATGCTTTGCAAACCACACAGGCCCAGCAAAGCTTGGCTTTTCACAGGCCTCGAGTTCAACTGCAAAGGATTATCTCAATAGAGATACATGAAACCCTCACCCTTTGTGGCCCCCTTGTGCCCACCCTTTGTGGATAATAACTCAAAAATGCAAAACCAAAAATTAAACCTGATGGCCCTGTTCTGCATAAAAGATATTAATCTGGCAGTGGTGAATTATCTGCTACATTTCACCTCTTCTCTTCACAGATCTTTAAAAGACAAAAAGATGATGTCAGTTCATCCATTTCTTCCTCAAACACCAGTTTCAGCATTGTGAAGAAAGAAAAACATTAAAGTAAAAAAAAAAATTAATAAAAATATGTGTATAATGAACTGATTTTTTATACTTCCCCACAGACCACCATCGATAAAAATGGCTCCTGAGAATATAACGCCAAGAGTTCCCAGCAGAGAAGGAAACCCAAGCCTTTGTAAGTGTTATTAACACTCATGTCAGGACTGCTCTGATCTTCTCTCTTTCTTTGTCACCCTCAACCTTATACATCATCTCCCATCCTATTTGCTCAGCTAGGCACATCCTTGATCTGTATTTCTGAGAAGATGCCACCTCACAAGGCCAGGAATAATCGGCAGTACACACACAGCATAACCTAACTTAAGCATGTGAGCTGGAAGCTTATACTCTGCAGTCATTAGACAGAGAAAAGGGCTCTTTTAAAGCACAAAGCAAGAACAGGTACCTAATTTAGCTTCACTGAATTGTCCTCTGGAGAAGAACAAGGTGCTTGATGATAAATCAGGAAGATAATCTCTCTAGATAGTTGAAGATTTACCAAACATACCCAAAATGATGCAGCATGCAAACTCACAGGCACAAGGACTGCACCGAGTGCAGAAATGGAAACTGGCTGTGCTGCACGAGGCTAATGGGGAGCTCACCCATGGGCCGGAGCACACCACTGCTCAAGCATAGCTGTTTTCCCACAGAAATCAAGAGAGGAGGGCCACTTGCAGCCCTCGATGCCCCAGTCCCCTGGGATGGCCAGCAGGTGCCCAAATATGGACAACTGCCTTAGCATTTTCGTCTTCCTGAACTCCATCTCAGGGGAGGTCTGTGCTGCAGCACATGCCTTCACACAGCGCCTGGAGATGAGCCCTACCAGCAGGCAAAGCACAGCCCTGTTCCTGCTCGGTGGCTGCTCAGAGGGTGGTTTCCATTACTGCCTGACCCCTGCGGGCAGGGAAGTGGAGTAATTCAGCTGCTTGGCTAAAAATAGAAGGAGAGACTTCCCTTTCTCCCTTTGGCCTGTTCAGTGAAAGCTCTCCACACTGATTTGAGCCTCTTTAACTGCTGTCTGCCTCTTTCCTTCACTAGCCTTTCGCAGGTCTGATATTCTCTGCCCCTACATTTCATACCCAGTCTACCCACCTCCTCTCTGCCACAGCACTTCAGACTTTTCTGTCTTCTTCTGCTTTTGCAGCTGCATCCTACCCCTGCAAGCTCCCTTTCCCCATCACTATTTGTGCTGTCATGTTTAGGGCATCACAGATGCAAATAGAAGGTATATGAAACCATCATTTTGAGTTCAGCCACACTGCTGCCATGCCTTCTGATGGCGACATCTGGCAGGAGTTGATGTCTGCTGCAGGCATCTGGACTGGTGGATCTGAAGTTCTGCATAGCCAGAGAGCAAACCAAGTGCCAAGAAATACGATCCTGATCCTTCACACAGCATCCACTCTTCTGTGACAGCACAACAGTGTCAGGTTAGCAGCTGCCTGAGCACTGGGAGGAAAACTGAGAGGATGGACTGAGGCATGTGGCAGCTTGGAGCAAACTGAGACTCGGACTGTACAGTAGCTGTATATGAACTATCTTTGTTTAAATTATTGCATTTTCTCCACATAAAAATTAATCCAAATGAGAGCAGAATCCGGCTTTACTTTCCAAGCGTCCCATATGCTATTATATAATCCCTTCCAGAAGTATTTAATTGCACTTGTAAGTACAGTGTCTCTGATACTAGAAAACTCCAGTGGTGTACCCTACTAAAATCCTTTGGCTAACATCTACTGCTCCATGGAAGGACACAAAAGTCTTGGACATTAAGTTATTACCAATTAAGCTGCTTGTAGATTGTTTCTTTCCAGCCTACAATGAAGCTGAAGGATGATCTCTGCCTGAAAGCATGGGACTGAATGTGCTGATTGCTTTCTTGTATCTCCTTTTTTGTAATTTAAGAAGAATACAGTATTCTTCTTCAACAGTATTGAACGTCAGGATCAACGTTTGATCCTGATTACAAACGTTGTGAGCTAGATGCTAATAAACAGCTGGGAAAGAAGTCATCAGAACAGTACATGCCCTTCTCACCAGCTTTGGCACAAAGGAGTCATCATGGAATTTTACTGTCATTAGAGTACCTAACATTAAGACTTGTGGGTAGAAAGATAATTTCACGAGTCAGTATTCTGGTCTCAAACCTGCCACATCACATTTATGTAAGATGTGGACTACTGACCACTTTTCTGGAAAGTAGTCCATACTTCTAATGTTTTTCAAAACACAATATTGTCAGAACTGGGTTATAAAACAAACAAACAAACCAACAAACCCAATAAAGTCACATTTATTATAGTAACATTGTCAGAATGGAATTATTCTACTGAAAATATAAATCACTGCATATTTATTTTAGACCAACATCTGTCCCACCCCTTTGCAAAAATTTCAGTGAAAAACAGAATTTACACTAGATGAAGCAAAGTATCTCTGGTGCAGAAGATGCATAACTACATAGAAAATGTATTTTCCAAAGGAAAAAAATAGCTGACAACTTCTCGTTAGGTAATTGCAGATACTGTCATGAGACATTAACTATCTATCCAGTGACTAAATGTCATTCATCCTTCCCAAAGGTAACTTACTAGGTTTACCACCTCTCAGGAGAAAATGAAAGGCTATTCCTGTGTGGTCTATATTGCTGACTCCCCAAGACAATTTCCTGGAGTCTCCCATACAAACTCTCTCTCATGTCTGATGGCCATACAGAGGCTGGTGCCTGGACTCATGCAAAATATTTAACATTGCAACAGGTTTTTACTGATTTTGGAAGGAAAAGGATTTTCTGACAGAGGAGCTGTTGGCTGGCTTGCTTTCAGTTCTTGTGAGAATGAAGGCAAATGAAAGTAAGAACTGAATTTAGTGTTCAAATGCTTTGTATTGTTCCAGAAAAGGTACGGTGCTGACAGCAAGAAATTCTGGTGCAGCACATTCACAGTGATAGTGGTAGTCACAGACCATGTCCAGGCCCTGTTTTATCATTTTTCTCTAATGCTCTACGTCCTTTGCATCAGGTGGGACAGCCTGGGCAGCACAGGAAGCTAGTCAGACTGAAAAGTAGTGTCCTCTTCCAACTGGAAAATAGATAAAATCCAGCCAAGGCTTCTCTTGAGCAACCAGAGCTTTTGCAAAGGATAAGGTATCAGATGTCTGGGGAGAGAAGTCTCTTCATCTAGAAGAGAGTTACTGCATTAGAGGTGAGACAAAAGAGAATCCCAGTCAAGGCAAAGGAGACTGGAACATATTGGTAATGCAACAAGGGTGTTCTTCACTTTGGTCTTTGCAGCTACTCTACAGTTGCAAGATGATAATCTACAACTACCTCACAGACAGCACAATCTGCAAAACCTCAGGTGAAAGACAGAATTCTCCTTTAGGAAAGTTATCAAACATTACTCCCAAGCTCTTACTTTAACAACTGAAGGCCTGAGTAAAAGATTAAATTGAAGAAGGGTAGTTAATCAACACAAGACTTTTCTTTAGTTGAAACCAAACAAAACAGCATGTTTTGGGAACTTGCAATATCATACCTCCTGTATAGAGGAAGTATTTTTACTGACATCCTTACAAATCCTGGGATTTTGTCAAGAGGTTAAATGTTTATTTTGTTAATCAGCTTAAGATTCAGGAATCATACAGCTACAGATTTTGCTCTCAAAGTTTCTAGCACTTATGGAAATTTTAAAAGCTTCATAAAGCCCTTTCCCTGTCTTCTTCCTGCCCCCAACCTTCTAACCCCCAAGAATAAAACAACAATAAAAGAAAAGAGGCCCACTATGATTTTTACATCTCTGTCATAATATACAGATGCCACTTTAACAATATTTTTCATGGAAAATTTATGAAATTTTTTTGCTACCACTAAAGTTATGTTCCTTGATAATAATCTAAGCTATTAAAATAGATTTTTCCTTTCAAGGAAAAGACTGGAGCATTTAAATTAGCCTTCAAGAATTAGATAGAGATAATTTTCTCTAATTAACCATTCCAATTTCTTCCTAAATGACTTCCCCCAGTAAGTCAAAGATATTTTCCTTCTTAATTCTGCTACTACTGTGTCTAAAATAAGTCTACACTCAGTTTTACATTTCATTTTCTGCTACAGTGGATCTAATAAAGCACCTGATTTACAGAACAGAATGCACAGTGCTTAGGGGCTACAGACAGAAGTTGTCCAATCCATTGATTTCAGAGAGTAATTAAAATTTACCCTCTCTCCAGCAAATAAGAGACATTTTGCAAGCTTGTTTCCAAAAGGTCAGCAAAGATGGCCATGACTGCTAGAAGAAGATGCTTGAGGTGATGTGCTCTGAGGATCAGTGATTAAGAGCTGGGAAAGAGTGGGAAGTGCTGGTGTTCACACAAGGTGACCTGCTGCTTGGTGCTGCAGGGGTGGCCACATCAGGCAGAATGGCCAGAGACAGACAGTGGGGCCAGGGAAAGGACACATGCACTGAGTGACAACAAGTGGCACAGACTTCTACTGGGGAGAGACAGCCAGGGGTGGTGAGGGCAGTCCTGGAGTGGCAGAAATCACTACTCCCACACCACAGAAGAAGACCTGTCATTGAACTCTGCAGCAGCCTAAACACAAAATGGAAAAAAGCTTTTTGTCCACAAAACTTGGCTGTCAGAGGTATCAAGAACAGGATTTTAGGTGAATTGCCGAATTGTCTTCCAATATTATCTCACATATTATCCTTGTCCAAAAGAACATTTGTCACTAGTCATAGTCCAAGACTAGATACTGGAGCTGGGTGATCTGTGGTCTCTAATCCCAGTCAAGCATTTCCTCCATTTCATTTCTGGAGACTTCTCCAGAAAAAAAGGGAGATCCTAGTCTCAGGGGGAAGATAATCTCTCTTATCTTGTGAAGGAGAGATTTTCAATATCTTGTTAATCATGAAAACACTTTAATCATTCAGTATCATACATATTCCCCCCAAACAGGCCTGCCATGTTTCTCCTCATGGAGGGTTTTCTAGGACAGAAATCATGGCCATGCATGGAGAGAAACTGTTTATAAGGACATGCAGTCATAGAATAAAGGGGAATGGTTTAAAATAAAAAGACCAGAATTTAGATTAGATATTAGAAAGAAATTCTACCCTATGAGGCTGCTAAGGCACTAGAACAGGTTGCCCAGAGAAGCTGTGAATGCCCAATCCCTGGAAGTGTTCACAGTGACACTGGATGAGGCTTTGAAACTTGTGGTCTAGTGGAAGGTGTCCCTGCCCATGGGGGGGGATTTGGAACTGGGTAATGTTTAAGGTCCCTTCCAACCCACACCATTCAAATAGAAGTGATTCTATGACTCTGTGTCCAGCTCACTGCACAGAACAAGTCCCATCACAGACAAGATTGTGCAATGAACCCCTGGGATCCTGAGTGACTTCCTCTGCATTGTGTACAAAAGGTTCAACACATCCATTTCAGTGTGTAGCAAATACGGCACTTGCATAGAACAAACCAGTTCCTCTGCAGTGCTCCAACTCAAAATTATTGCATAACAACTCTGGTCAGGACATTGAACATCTGGAATTACAGGCAAACATCCAAATATAGCAGGTTTCAACCAAACATCATTTTCAGCAAAAATGGTATATGTGAAAGAGCTGGAAGCATAACAGCTTTACGAGCCCAGAGCCAGCCATTCCTGTCAGAACTGAAATCTCCTACTCACTCATTATAAAATCAGCTTTTTTTTACAACAGAAAGCAAGTGGGGTTTGTTTGTTTACAGATTTTTTTATCAAATACCTCAGGAGAGCCCACCTCTCTTTCTATTCTCCCTGTGCTTCTCAGGTACTCATTCTCTGGTTTTCCATGTTATCACTACTGGCCTGACTTTCTATGCCTTATTCAAAGCATAAGGAGTCACTGGAAGTTTTTCTGCTGATTCAAGCCCTGAGCACACATGCAGTCTCCAGAGAGTTTGTCAGGGAAGGATTTGCCTTTATCCAGTCCAAAGCCATTTAGATTGCAAACTCAAGAGAGGCCTCTGGAGTCAATAAAAGGAAGCTGCAAGTGTCTCCCAAAGCTCACTGCGTCCCAGCACTTGCTGTCTCCTCCCTGCCTTGTGAAGCAGTACAGACATGAGCAGAACAGTGGAGAAACAAGGTTCCCACCATGGGAAACACTATGAGAAAAGAAAGAGAAAGAAAATCCCAGGAGCTGCAGCCAGTCTCCCCACAGACCAAAAAGAAGGGGAAACCTGGACAACCAAAAAACATGTTTTCCTCCAAAACACAAATTTGGCATACACAGCTGTGGGGCCACTGGAGATACACATGCAGAGGGTACATCACCCAAGTCTACAGCCTCTAGACTGAAATGTTTATGACAGAGGAAGAACCAGCATTAGACCTCTGGTCAGAAGAACGTTATATTTGGGTAACAGATAGTCACTTCTTGTTGTCATGTCCGTGAAATGTGTTAAAACTGGATAAAAATTTAGGTATAAAAGCAACTTGTATCATGCCTACAGTAGCCTTCTCACCTTTCTCCAAGGGAAGAAAGGTTGAACCTGAATGACTCTTACAGTCTTCTTCCTGGCAAACAAAAAATTTCCTCTTTAGAGCAAATTTACGTCAGTGTTGCAGTGCATATTTCACAAAGAGCAGAAAATCCTTTGCTAGGGAGCAGCAGTTTGCTATTAACAAATGCAGTGTGTTACTGCCTAGTGGAGCAGAGCAGCTCACAGAAAATCTCTTTTCCCCTTTTGATTCAAAAGGTCATACGTGTCTCAGAGACAGTATCTACTGCTTTCATAGCTACTTCTATAGCTCAGATAGAACTTTGCATAGCTGCCTGAACACTAGAATTAGTCCTTGGCATAATAGTGAAAATTCGGCCATTGAGCCACCAGTGAGAATTTGGCCATTCAGCTAGCAAGGAAACCCTCTCTAAGCTTTTGTGCAAAGTATTATAAAACATTAATATATCCAATAGCAGGAATAGCAGTAAAGTAGTACTTCAATACAGGTGTAGTCAAAGCCATGTCAAAAGCCCAGGTCCAGGCTCCAGCTGTTTCACTCCCAGACTCTGATCCCAGATTGATAGCAAAGATTTCATTTGATCTAACTCCCTCTCAGAGGAAAAATGCACAGTTGACAAGGTATTTTTTACATTATTGTCTCCATCATGACATCTTATAAACCTGCACTCCTAAAGGTTATCCTGTTTCATGGTGCACACAACAGAGCATGGAAACTAGAATGCAGGAGGGCTGTCTGCCATGAAATGGGGATGTGCTAATCCCCTCCCCTAAAACAAGTCTCAGTTAGCCTAAGATGATGTTTGTCTTCTGCAGACCATCTAGAGTCGTGGCAACATAGCCCAAATGTATATGCTTTGACTTCATGATCATAATTCCATGTGCCTTGCCAATTCTTCTTCTGTACATGGCCTTCCTTGCCTAGGCTAAGGAAGAAGTTTCTGCATAGTCTCTCCATTCCTGAAGTACCACAGAGGAAAGGGTAATCTGGCATCCAGCTATGGCACTTTTCCCTCAATTCTTCCCTCTCTCCCTTGTGCTCAAGCAGAACAGACTTGCCTTGCACTTGGATCAGCTAGGTTTGGGGCCCAGGAGGAGTTGGGAGAGCAAAGGATTATGCTGAGATAAAGGAGGGAAGGGACATGGAGTCATATCCCGGAATCTGTAGGCGGTTCCCTCCCTAGTATTCAAGTGGCTGGGTACCCTGAGGGTTATCACCAGAGAGGCAGTGCCTTCACCTCACACCCTTGGCCAAGCAACCCATGCCAGGACAGTGCTTCCTGCAGCACCATGGAGGTTGCCAGTGGTCCAGCCTGCCCCATGCCCCACAGAACAGTAAAGCAAGCCCTGAGATGAGCCAGGGGGATGACGCATTGCTGCTGCATTCCTATGTGATTCCTCCACTTTGAAGGATGCAACACCTGCAAATCACTCTGGGGAAGAAAACTGAGCCACAGTGGGGGTTAAAGCAAGTGCACAGTGCCCTGCCAGCTTTCCCCAGATGAATGGCGAGCTAGGGATTGCTGCACTGCTAAATACATGTAGCAGGAGTGCTGAGGTTCAAGGGCAACCTCTGAAAGAGGGCTGAGACTACATCAGCCTCAATTAACCCAGATGGGAGAAACTACCCTTCATTTCAGCTTTTAATTTGTTTTGTTTTAAGCTGCAGCAACTGGGTCTTATTATCTGTCTGCCTGCTTTACTGAAGAGCCCTCTCTCATCACAGCTATGTTTCCAGCAGGTACTTACAGATTTGGATCAAGTCAGCCAGTGGCCTCCTGGGTGATTAGTCAAATAAATTGAACTCCCAACTGTTTTATTACAAAAGCAACTTTCCTGGTATCTTACTTGTTTTCCTCCCTTGCCTCAGAGCCTCCTCCAAATTAGCAGCATGTTTCTGAGCTGCAGACTAAAAGGGCTGGACACAGCATTTCTGCTGCAGTCACACCTGTAGCAAGCACAGTGGTGACACTGTTGCTCCACTTCTATCCCAGTGCTGCTCTTTTCATCCCAGACTCACTCTAGGATACTCCTCTGTGTGAATATCCAGCATAAGATCTGTCATGCTGAATATGGGCTGCCTTCTTAATTGACAAGACCTTTGTCCAAATGGTTTGTTTGCACCCAGCTCAAATGGTGAGCTCCAGGTTCTTTTATAGAGTAGTAACATATGTCAATAATTATTTTCTAATCTGTGTTTATTACAACCTTAGTATTGTAATTTCTTTTATGACCCCTGATGCCTTGATCCACATCCCACTGTTATCTGTCTTCTTGAAGTGGACAGGAAGATTTCTTCTCTTCCTAGAAACAAAGACAGATTTGCCTATCAATGGATATGTTGTCACACATCCCAGGCCATGAGAGGAAGTTTTGTCACACTAGCTCTCAGTCTGAGAAGGGCTCCTGGGTGCGTGTCACCAACACACCCCTGTAATAGTTGACTGCAATATGCCAAACCAGCCAGAAGAACCTTCTAGAAGAGACAGCTTCTCCAGGGCAGAGTGGGATTCAGCCCCAAGCTCTGTACCTTGTGTAGCAAAAGCTGAGAGCAACAAAGGAGGGAAGTGGTTCTGTGGCTGTGGCCTCTTCACCACAGAATAGCAGCACTACAGGGAGGATCCATGCTCCTGTCCCCTTGCCATATCTGCTGTGCCACCAGCCATTCCCAGAGCAGTGACACAGCTCAGCAACTTCACATCATCATGTGAAGGAAGAGTGTCTCCCTCTCTCCCAGATCCCACTCAATTTTTTTTATTCCTGCATCAGGAATAAAATGTGTATTCCTTGAGGACCTGGGGCAACCAGGATTGGACCAAGGTGGCAGGCTGCTAGTCTCCAAACCTGTGTCATTCATTCATCCAGCAAACATCAGCAGCAACATCACAATCACTGCTATAAAGTTCAGGGTGGCCCCTTGGAAGGAAAAGAAGAAGCATCAACATTGTCTCTCTGTGCCCAGCTGCTGGAAAAAACTTGAAGGTATTTCCAGCTGTTTGAGAGAGAGTTTAATGCATGGAAGGGTCTGTCCCAGCTCTGCTCGATGGTCGCACCCTGTCCAAAGGAACAAGAGGATGCCTCCAACTGCTGTAAAAATGAAGCTGTGCTTGGAAATCTGACCTAAGTCACCCTGCCTGTCAACAGAGAGTGTTAAAAAAGAAGAACCGTTCCACAAAGACAACCAGGGCTTTTCTTCCTCATTATGTGTCTTCTCCAGGGTACTTATTTACCACAAACTTAAAGATTTTGCTTGGCACTACTCTGAGCCCAAAACACTCTGAGGCACTGGGGCATGAAGGGCACTGGAAAACATTTTTTAGCCAAATAATTGTTTAATGTCTTTTCATTTAGAAGGCGTATTGAGGACAAGTCCCACGGGGATGTATTCAAACACTCTCTCAAGAGTCATTTAATGTGGGGCAGGTGATACATGACCATAATGGGTTTCAATTTGATTTGAATTAATTTTATTGCCTTTCCAGAACCCTTGTTCATTAACAAATGCTTGCTGTATGAACTTTTTTAACTAGTAAAGTATTTTAATACCCACCAGTAGCTGTTTGGCTTGACTGTTACTCAAGACACTCTCAAAAAGCTCACATTTCCTTTGATAAACATGGAGGCACTGTCGCAAGGCACTGAACACAACACAAAGGAGCTTGAGGGCTGAGTTAATTTTGTTTAAGTAAAAAACCTCAAGTGCAGACATTATCCTTTGTTTCTAAGAGCATATTTGTCAGCTCATTGCATAAGGAAAAGACATCAACTCAGTAGACTATGGATAACTTTTTAGAATAGATGCAGATCAGACATGTTTTGTTTTTGGGTTTTGGATGACAAGCCATGCAGAACTATGAAACACTGTGTGTGTGTATGTGTTTGCAGTGAATTTATTGACTGAGTAGCAGAAAATTCTGTTAAGAGGTGGACCAAGAAAGAGGAGTCCAAGCAGCAGACAGAAACATCTGTCCCTCAGGACTGAGCATTCACATTTAGTTAAGCCTAAATTGATGGCTTCAAGCAGCAGGACAAGCAAGGAGGAAGAGCATACAATTTTTTCGTGTTGTGGCTTATGCCAAACATTTTGTCATGCATGTTATGATTTTGGAGAGATTTAGTGCTTTACGAGCACACATTACAGGAAAAAGTCCATAAATGGGGACATGATTGCATACATAGAGGAAGGTGCATTCTGGATGCTGCAAGGAGAGCTACAGGGGTGGTCCCATACTTCCAAGAGAAAATACGCACTAGTTTTATCATCCCTACAGGTTGTCCCTACCTTGCAGTATTTCCTTTTTTTCAGAATAGCTCCCAGAAGCTTACAAGAATACTCCTGCACACTGCAGATCTTCCAGCCTGTAATAAAAATATCTCCCTCCTTTCCTCCCAGGACTCCTGCACAAGATCAGCCAGCGGTCCTGAAGCTTCCTGAGGTTTTCAGAGAGAAGCAAATATTAACATTTTCAAAATCACAGGGTTCCTAGAGGGCAACAGGGTGGCCAAAGCTGTATCTGACAGAAGCTCACCCCTCTGCATCTTGATCCAGTATCATGTGGCTTTCCCTAGCGCAAATTCCTCCATCCAGAATAAAGGCACAGGCAAAAGGTTATTCTCCTTGCTGTGGAAGCAGCGGTAATTTTCCCACTGAAAGGAAAAATTTCCTCCAATGTACAAAAAGAGAAACAATAAAACCAGCTATATAATAACAAACAGTATTATTTGTTTTGAGTAGTCAGAACTTAGTTTAGTATCTCCATGTGAAGCTCTCAGATCACAGGAACTGACTCTTATAGTGAATAACTTTTAAATCTGTTATGTATGAACGGATATTGATAATGCTGTAGCAGTAGCCTGGAAGAGTGTGCACATAAACACTTAATCCTAATCCAGAACACATACATGACTCCAGCTCTCTACATTTCCCACTCTATATCTTTCAACGGCAGGAATTTCATATTACGATCACTTCCAACTCTAGGTATCTTATTTTGGAAATAATCTTTTAAAAATATGTTAATGCTTTAAGCATCCCACACAGAACTGGTTGCTCTGAGTTCTCCATTATTTTTTTAGCATAGTGAATGCACACCTAAAATTTCCTAATAGGTACTAAGAAGCTCAAGGCAGAAAAGATTTCTAAAATAACTCATGCTATTTTCAGAGAATCCAATTTAAACAAGTGCCAGCTAAAATATTTCTGCATTGAAAAGTTTTCTATAGTAACTTGCAAATACAAAATCAGTCACCAGGACAGTTCTAGCTGCTATCTTTTTTGTCAAAGACCTATACTTCTGTCCAGTTAAAAATTCGTAGTTTGAAAATAGAAAGGTGTGAGATAAGCACTGATTTTTATCTAAATGTTTCAAAAAAACAGATTCGTGTTTCTAAACCACAGATTACAGGTGAGGTCAAAGGATAACTCTGTCCAGGGGTTAGTACAAGGCTTGCTCCTACAGCTGCTGGAGGAAACGTAGCTATAGCTTCTGAATGCAGGATTGATGCTCAAGTTCTGGCCAGTGCAAGTTTGGGCCAGTTGTGACCCACAGCCCTCTCTGTGGATCTCACAGACCTCGTGTTGCAGCATCCCAGACAAATGCATTTGCAAGATCAAGACCAGAAAACCCCACTCTATGCTTATTCTATTTTTCCTGGCTCCCCCTTTAAATTCTCACTGCAAAGCAAAAGCTACTTTGTGATATAAAAAGGGGGAAAACTGGAGCTGGACATAAAGAGAAGCTGAAAACCTGATGTCAGTTGCACAAAGGCTAATGGGCAGTTCTGTTATTTTGTTTCCAAATGGTTTCTACTAAAGCCTTTGGGATAATCTCTGCCCATCTTCAGATTTCAGCCTCTGTGTGAGATTTTAAGCACCTGCATTTCAGCAAGCAATTTCCAGGCTCCAGGCTCTTCTCACAGACTCCTGTGACCCTTACTGTGTACACCCAAGTCAAAGAATCTGTTAGGAGGACGTATGAAAGGTATGAAGAGCATACCTGCTCAGGCAGGCAGGGAAACATGGCTCGTCCTTTTCAACATGTGAACCCTCCTGCCCACACTGGCGCTGGGCTGGGGAGAGGGCAGCCCTCACTCTGTGCATTCAGGTCCTGGGACACAGGCTCCTTCTTCTGCTCTGAACAGTTTGGAGACAGCTTCTCTCTCACAGCAGCTCTTCATGTCCCTGCACCAGTCCCCAAACTCCCCTGCCAGTTTTTCATAGCTCGATCTTTCTATTTAGCTCCTTTACTTCCAACACTGAAGACTGGTCCCCTGGGACAGCTCTGTAAGTAGAATCAGCAGATGGAATTTTCTGTATTAAGAAGCAAACAGCAAAAAAACAGCTTCTTTAGCCCCAAAGAGGTGGATGTCAAGCACCTTCCCTTCCTGGAAAGATCGAGACTGTACAGGTCTCTAGTATGACATTAGCTGCCACACAGCAGACCCCAGCACACAGGAAGATTTGAAAGCCTAGATCCTAGAAACTCAACGAGATCAATCCCACTGGGGATGGAGGAGCCAAGGCAGAGGACTGACTAGAACCCACATGCATCACTTCTTCCTCTGTCTCAGTTGGACAGACAGAGCACAAGCCATCAGAAAAGTTCATGCACTGCTGCTTTAAATAGCAGCTAATTCCCAAAGCCCAGAACTCAACAGAAAGCTGCCTGAGGAAAAATATTCAACAGCCTGAAAATCCCAAATTAATTCATTCTGATCACTGCTGCCAAATAAACTGAAATGGATTAATGGCAGCACATAGCAGAAAATTGACTGTAAGGGCTGGCTTTTGGCTTGTTGCTTGGCTCTCCAAAAGACATCACAGCACATCTCCATGCAGGGAGTTCCAGCTGCTCTGCCCCCAAGCAACATTTGTAAGACAGGAAGCCAGGGGCTGGGGCTTGGGTTCCAGAGTGTATGTGGGCATGCATCTGCTTTCAAGGACATGTTGAAAATCCACCGAAATCAGCCTGTAGAGGACCAGGGCTGGGTTTACACTTGCCCCAGCAGCCCCACTGCAGCCTTCACAGAGTCACAGTGCCATTGCCTCAGCATAAGCACTGAACCACCTGCCCTGGCCCATCCATGTCTGCAGAGGGTGGCCTCCTCACCAAGGATCTCACACTAAATTCCCTTCCTGCCACATTCTGCCTGTGTCAGACCCTCCAGGTAGATCCTCTTAAGACAGAAGCAACAGTTACCTCCAGGCAGTGCTAGTGCCCACATCATTGATACGGGGTTTCTGTCTTCCCTCATAACACATCTCTGCCAGAACTTCACACACTGAAAATGAAATCTCCCAAATGAGCATGTGGAATGAGCACCTGGGAAAATGTGGTGGCTTTCTATAAAGCACAGAAATTAAGAGCTCCCCATCTTCCATTTCATTTGGGAGTCTCATCCTCTGGCAGCCCTTAGCTCCTTGAAACAATGTCCCCAAGGAGCTCCACCCTCACCTGTCAGCACCTCATCAACCGACTTCTTGCTTTTGTTGGGTGCACCCAAGAGAGCACCTGCCCAGAAAACTGCTTCCCTCTTAGATTAGACACTGGCGGTCCATGCATACCTTCAGTTGACTCTATTCATGGCAGTACATAAGCCTCTTGAAACATTGTGTTGCTTTTCTTTCAGGCTCTTCATCTGGACAAGACAGCCCTGCTCACTTCATCCAGTTTAAGAAAGTTTTTGCCTTTTCTTCACAAATTCACTTTAAAGTCTGGAAAACAGTTGTCTTCAGGTCAGTAAAGTCTCCAACAGTTGGAAGGAACCACTGAAATGTTGCTTCTCACACACCAGAGGAGCAGACTTACCAGAGAAATCATTCCTGTCTAGACACTTACATGAACATGGACATTCATAAGTCTGGGTGGAACTGCTGAGTACTAGCTTAAAGGACATCAGTTTCTAAGAGCACCAGTTGAAAGCTTCCCACAGAGCTGCAGGAATTGCCAAGCTCTTCCTTCCTGCACATCAGCTGGCAGTGAGATGCTTCCAGGGCTTTGCCCAGCCACCTGCAATGTAGTAAGCTGCCTTCTTCCACAAGCCCTTGAGGATGGCCATAGCAGGAAATGTCGTTAGTTGGGGTTTTTGGAAGGTGGCACATGTTTTTCTATGGCTTTCCAACTTTTTATCACTGATATTTCCCTCATATGCGTATCTTTTGTGTAGACATTCATACAGGAACCTGCCTGATTTTTGCCTTAGCTAATAAAACTTTTTCTCTCCCCTTCATGCCTTGCCTTTACAAGAAATCGTGTCCTTTCCAGATCTGACCCTGTCTTGTGCACAGGGACATCTTACCTGGTTCCCTGCAGGTCACACTGCAAGCTGTGCTGAGGGCAGTGCTCCTCGTTTTCCCTCTCAGTCCTTCAACTTGCCTAAGTAATGTAAATATTCATAGCACAGAGGAAAACAGCTCATTATCTGAGGGAGGAACCTCAGCTCTGATGGATGCTGAGCTGCTTCATACGAAGGAAAAGAGAGTAAGCAGGAGGGGCTTGTACTGGGTTTCAGTACGCTTTGGTGGTCGGGGGACTACAAGAGTGGTCCCATGTCTGTGGATACCAACAGCCAGGTCAGAGAGAGAAAGCCATATAAACTTTCCCAGGAATTCTTCTGGGAAAAGCTGTGAGAAGCTCAGAGAAAAGAATTTACCAATTCTTATCTTAAGTTTCTGTACCTGGTGTTTGCAAACATGGAATGTGTTATGGAAAGATGTTTACCAAAGGGTGGTTTCTTAATTAGCCAGTGGTGATGGCGTGTTGATTAAAGGACCAATCAGGTCCACCTGTATCGGAACCATGTATAAAAAGAATGGGTTTCCTCCTAAAATTATTGTTAGCCTCTGATCATGTATGGAGTACGTGTCATCTGTCTTTCCCGGTCCTGACTCAATGGTGACACATGTCCAACAGAGCCAATGCCGAATGACTCCAGGGTGGACCTGCCACTGGTCAGGGCTGAGACAGCCAAGAATTATAGTAATGCCTCTGTGATAACATATTTTAGAAGGAGAAAAAAAAAAAAAAACTTACTGTGCAGATGCAATTGCGGCCGGAGAAGACTGGGATGAGAATATGAGAGAGGAACAACTCTGCAGACACTAAAGTCAGTGAAGAAGGAGAGCAGGAAATGCTCCGGGCACTGGAGCTGAAATTCCCCTGCAGCCCCTGGTGCAGCCCATGGTGAAGCAGCTGTGCCCCTGCCGCCCATGGGCATTCACAGGGATGCAGAGATCCACCTGCACCCCATGGAGGAGTCACGCACTGGAGTAGGTGGATGCCTGGAGGCGACTGTGACCCTCTGGGAGGCCTGTGCTGAAACAGGCTCCTGACAGGAACCTGCAGACCCATGGAGAGAGGAGCTGGAGCAGATTTCCTGGTAAGACTTGTGACCCTGTGGGAGACCCATGCTGGAGCAGACTGTGCCTGAAGGACTGCACCCTGTGTAAGAATGACCATGTTGCAGCAGTTCATGAAGAACTATCTCCAGTGAAGGGGATGCCACGCTGGAGCAGGGGAACAACTGTCCCTGAGCAGCAGCAGAAACAACATGTGATGAACTGACCCCCATTCCCTGTCTCCCTGCTCCTTTGGGGAAGGAGGTAGAGCTGGGAAGGGGCAGGGGGAGAGGAGAGGAAGATGGTTTTTAATAGTTTTTTTATATCTCATTATCCTGCTCTGATTTTGCTAGCAATAAATTCAGTTAATATCCTCAAGCTGAGTGAGTTTTGCCCATGATGGTATTTCGTGAGTGATCTCTCCCAGTCCTGATCTCAACTCATGAACATTTTGTTATGTTTTCTCTCCCCTGTGCATTGTTGGAGAGGAGTGAGAGTGTACCTTTGGTAGGTGCCTGGCATCCAGCCAGGGCCAAACAACTTCAAGGGTAAAAGCACAATTCAGTTAAAGGTCCTGACTCCCTAGAGCTGGAGGGACTCAGACAACTATTCCTTCATCTTGGCCATATTGAATCAGAGGGCTCTGGAGAAAAACCTGCCACGGCCAGTTTTCTGTCCCATTTTGTGACCCATCTCTAAGTTTTACCTCTAACCATGAAATCACTGCTGTGAATTCAGCCTGAACTGATGAAGATGAGCATGGGTAGAAGCTCATTTTCCTGTGAATACATTGCACAGCAGAAGAAAGAATAGGCTAAGTGTTTCTCTTTTGCCCTTCTTGTGCCTCCTCCTGCAAGATCAGAGCTAGACCAGCTGCAGTTTCCATGCCATAATATGCTGCCAGCCTCATCAGTTAGCAGACTGAAATACTCATGTTTTTGTGGTGTTTTACACAACAGACAGCAGTTAAGGAGAAACATGCAGAAGAGGATAACTTTGATCTCTGCCATTTAATTTGGGAAAAAATTTAATTTGTCATTAAAAGGAGTAGAATCACAGAAACTTCACCCTACCCCGTTTGTCTACATACCAACAAGGCAGTAATTGCCCTGTAAAAGTAGAGGCACAGCACTACTGATCTAAAACAACTTTTCTCCCTCTTGAAACACAGTAGTTTCTGTCAACATAGCTGTGTGAAATGGACTAAAACATACACAGAAAAACATGCATAAAGTTGTGAGATGCACCCTGAAAGAGGCACATGGTAGTGGTGTTCCCACAAGCTGGTTTGTGTGCAGCTCAGTAGTGCAAGGACTCAGCAGTTAAAGCAAGAGAGGGTAGAAGTTGCCTGAAAGATAGAAGTGATGACACAGAAACAAGCAAAACAAGCATATACAGATGCTGTCTTCCACTTGGAGTGGTCTTGCATGTTCCTGTAAGAGGCTGTCATCAGAAAATAAGGGATTTCTAGATACATATCTATTCACAGACTTGCTGTGTTTTTCTTCCACCAGCAAAACTCTCTCTCTTTAAAGCAATGAAAATTCTCAACCACTTTCTAGATTCATTCTTCTTTAAAACAAGCTTCCCTTCTTCATTCACAAGCTGAGACAGGACCTTTCTTGAGATGTTACCTTGAGGGAGCAAGCAGCTCTGTGAAGTAGGAGCCATAAAATGAGTGTTTTGTAAAACATTCATGCATGAAAAAGGAAATTGCTCTGTACTATCAATTTCAGCAATGCTCAGGGTGCAATGTCTATGGATGTTTGTACATTACTTTTACAGCTTTCCCACCCTATTCCTGCTTTTCATAGCATCATTGCTAAGAATGATTTGGCCAAGAAAGATTTGGCTTGTAAGGGATCTTTGAAGATCCTGTAGCCCAAGACCCCTACAATAAGCAGGGACATCTTCAACTCTATCAGGTAGCTCAGAGACCTGTCACACCTCACCTTGAACATTTCCAGGAATGATGAATCCAATTCCTCCCTGGGAAACCTGTGCCAGTGTTTTGCCACCCTTATCATGAAATATTTCTTCCTTATATCCAGTCTAAATCTCAAAGAATCATAGAATCCTAGAATCATAAAATCATAAAATGGTTTGAGTTAGAAGGAACCTCAAAGGTCATCTAGTTCCAACCCCCTTGCCACTGGCCAGGACACATTTCATTAGACCAGGTTGCTCAGAGTTCAACCCAACCTGACCTTGATTGCTGGAGGAATGGGGCATCCACAGCTTCTCTGAGCACTACTCTCACAGTAAAGAATTTTTTCCTAATTCTAAATTTACCTTCTTGTAGTTTAAAACTATTGCTGCAGATCCTAATAAAATGCTTGTCCCCATCTTTCTTTTAGAGTTCCTTTAAGTACTGGATAAGTGCTGTAAGTCTTATTGGAGGTTTTTCTTCTCCAGGCTGAACCGCCTGAATTCTCTCATCTTCCTAGGAGAAGTGCTCCAGCCCTCTGATCATTCTTGTGGCTCTTCTCTGGATCCACTAGGTGGATCTGCTTAGGTCCATGTCTTTCTTGTACTATTTTTCTACCTCCACTACATTGCTCTGTGCAGGTCTGAAGCTGCACAGAGGGTGATCATGACAGAATCCCATGAAATGTTTACTAGTCAGCAAGCGAGGCTAAACACAATGAGACCCCAGCACTCAAACACTGTACTGTGGGATGCTGTTCATAAGAAATCATCCAGTGTGGAGCAGAATGAACGTTCCTTGAGATGAAGAGGGAGAATTCTCAGTAGGAGCAGGAAGTTTTAGCTGTCAGTTCTTATAAATGCTACTGGTCTTCAAACTAGATCAGTTTTCCAGCACTAGTTGTTTTGTCCAGCCTATGTTTTCAAGCCCTCTTTAGTTTTCTTTGGATTTCAATTCACAAGTAGAGTGGATTGAAGTTAGTCACAGGCCCTCAAGAAATACCTTGAAAACAGATTTCAACCTAGCTTTTTTCACATTGCCACCAATAATTTGAAGATTCAGTCCCTGACACTGGATTCCCATATTTCAGTCTTCCTCATTTGCCTCTGTTCATTTGTCTTCATAGTGTTTTCTATGTCCCATCTAGCTACTTCCATCTGGTTCCAAACACTCTATCCACACTGTTCTTTTCTGGCCTGCAACTGTTCTCACCACTTCTCCTCTCCTGACAAGTCTCTCCCTCCAACGACCAGCACTGCTCGGGAATAAGATGGAGACTGCCTCTCCTAGTATCAGTCTGCTAAATGCAGACCCAGCCTTGAACACAAGAGTAGCTGGATGTCTGTGACATCCCTGCAGAAGGCCTTCTCCACATGCTTAAGCATTTTCAGGATCTGGATCTTTGATGCCCTTGAATAAGAGAATGCACCATTCTCTTTGCACGATCAACAGCACTTAAGGCAATTACACTCAGAAAATAGTACTCAATATGCAAATGCCTACATAAAAGCAGCATGACACTAACATTTCAAATGAAGAATTAAACTTATTTGGTCTTTATTTTCTAAGAGTACTTCATACATCTCAAGCAATACAGCATCAGGCAAGTAAGAGATTTCAGTAATGGCAACTGGAAATTATTTGCAAGTTAGGGCTCTCTTGGCTCTATGAGCAAAACACTCCTGATTTCAGTGGGAATAAGCAAGGCTCAATTAAAAAGCCTATTCCAGGGAAACAGTATGTTTAGTGGGGGGGGGGGGGGGGGGGAGCACATCACATGTAAGAATTTAAAATTATCTAATTGATCTGATGAAAGAAACCCAGCAATTTGATTTAAGCATCTAACAGCAGGTGAGACACTTCCAGGGAAGTTACACTTGCTCTGTATTCAGCTAAGATATTTTCAAACCATCACATATCAAAATACAGACTAATTATAGTCTTTCATAATGGAGGAAAACTGCCCAATCTCTGTGCTTTTGTTTCATCTAATCTACGTTCATTGCACTCCTCATGCAAATGTGCACATTTGTTACAAATGGAGTAAAATTACTTCGCTAATCATCTAGTATCTTATCATCTGAGTTTCAGACTTTAAATATCTTGTTTGTCTATACCTGTCTGCTAGCTGTGGTATATAGCACATGGTACACTTTTGGTATCATGATGTTTGCTCTGCAAAATTCACCCTAGGGCAAGCAAGCAAGCTCCACACAAGTGATCCTTAAAATGGAAAAGGAAAGTCAGACCTTTGCTGTCTCTGCTGATCTGTGAGCTAGGACAGTGTTGTGTGTCTTCTCAGGTGGCAGACAGCCCCCCCACTCATGGCCCTACAGCATTCAGTGAAGGGGAAAAAGCATTAATTCCCAGCTCACTGTCCAAGTCTCAGGCAGGCTGTGTGTCACATACCCTGACAGATGCAGCAGTGTGGAGGAAAGTGGAAAGGGTGACTCATTTTGATCCTGCATTTGTACTCAGGAATCAAAACAGGCAGCAGCTCTCCAGACTCCACCACAAATATGCTAAGGCAGAAGTGCAGCTGTTGACCATGGTTGTAGATAAGACCCTTCATCAAAAACCCAGTAAAATTCTGCTACTGAGGCACATTTGTCAGATGACTGTCTCTTTAGTGAGTAAGAAGGAACTTGCAGGAGCTTCTGCACGTTGCATTTAAATAAGGCTGTTCCAGGACCAGGGGAGCTAGCAAGGCCACGTTTCATCACCTGTTCTTTGCCCAAAGCCCATGTGCATGGACTGGTGAGGCTGCTGTTATGTGAAATGGACACTAGCTAAGTCCTGACTGCCCAGTCTTTACAGAATCACAGAATTTTTAGGGTTGGAAGGGACCTCAGAAGATCGTCCAGTCCAGCTGTGATGCCAAAGCAGGGTCACCCTGAGCAGGTGTCACAGGAACATGCCCAGGTGGGTTTTTAACATCTCCAGAGAGGGAGACACAGCGACCTCCCTGGGCCTGTTCCAGTGCTCTGTCACCCTCAATGTAAAGAGAGAGGTGTTAAGGTTTTTCTTGTTAAGGAATTTCTTGTGTTATGGTTATGGCCGTTAAACCTTGTTCTGTTGCTGGCACTGCTGAGAAGAGTCTAGCAGCATCCTCTGGGCATGTGCCTTGGAGATATTTGTATGCACTGATGACAGCCCCTCTCAGTCTTCTCCAGGCTAAACAGGCCCAGCTCTCACAGTTTCTCTATCCTCATAAGAGAGATGCTCCAGACCCCAAATCATCTTAGTGACTCTCCACTGGACCCTCTCCAGTAGCTCCTTGTCTTTCTTGGACTGAAGAGCCCAGAACTGGACACAGCACTCCAGATGTGCCTCACCAGAATGGAGTAGGGGGGACAATTACCTCCCTTGACCTGCTGGCCACATTCTTCCTGATGCCCCCAGGATCCCACTGGCTCTTGTGGCTGCAAGGGCACTGCTGGCTCATGGACAGCTTGTTGTCCACCAGGACCCCCAGGTCCTTCTCCACGGAGCTGCTTTCCAGCAGGTCAGTCCCCAGCCTGTGCTGGTGCCTGGAGTTGTTCCTCCCCAGATGCAGGACTCTAAACTTGTTGAACCCCATTAGGTTTCTCTCTGCCCAACTCTGCAGCCCGTGAAGGTCCTTCTGAGTGGCAGCAAAGCCTTCAGTGTGCCAGCCACTCTCTCAAATTTCATATCATCTGCAAACTGGCTCAGGGTCATTTTCTATCCCTTCATCCAAGTTGTAGATAAACAAGCTGAGTAAGACTGGACCCAGTATTGGTCCCTGGGGAATGCCACCACTACAGCCCTCCAGTTGGATTCTACTCTGCTGGTCACAACCCTCTGAGCTCTACCATTCCAACCAGTTCTTGATCCAGCTCACTGTCTGTTCATTTAATCCACATTTCCCGAGTTTACCTATGAGAACGTTTTGTGAGACAGTGCCAAAAGCATTGCTGAAGTCAAGGTAGTAGCAGAAGCCTGCCCTGGGAACTTTCTACATAAGACATTGTGGATGTTTAGTCAAGAGGTATGGGAACTCAGAATACCCTGCAAGATCTATTTTTCTCCAGGTTTGATTTAAACAGGTCAGCAGGACAGATAAGGTCACGTACATTATACATTTTGTTTCCTTCTGCTCCCCTTTCTCTCCACTAGCAAAACTTTTTGAGTAGAATGTTGAAATCAAAGCCTATTGGAAGTCAGCTGTTGTGAATTTATATGTAGCTTAACTATTGGTTCCAGTCAGACAACTGTCTTGATTATTGTGATTGGGTTTTTCTAGTTGGAGTTTGGTTTGGTTTGGTTTGGTTTGGTTTGGTTTGGTTTGGTTTGGTTTGGTTTGGTTTGGTTTGGTGTGGTTTGGGGGTTTTTGCTTGGTTGGTTTTTCCTTTTTTTTTTTTAATTCTGAGGTTTTCATAAAAGGGATTTCTTTTGGCTCACTCAGAAATGATACATGTGTTGAAAGGGCAGATAGCCTTGACAGGACAGCCCACCCTTCAAAACTACCCCACAACAGAAAAATTCAACACCATTGCTCTCAATAACTACCATTTTGTTTCATCCTTGCACATCCCATACCACAGCTCTACTTTCCCTTAAAGGTTTTTCACATCCCATCAGGGAATCCTCTCAGTCTGCTATTGCGAGCCTCGAAAATGAACCCCAGTGCCCTTACAGGGATTCCCTGGGCTGCCCTCTGTGCACCCAGACCTGCCAGGCATGGAGCTTCTAATCACACACAGCTGAGAATGGCTCTCCACATATTAATCTTTCACACACTTCACACATCAGACTGCGCTTTGTAAACCAAAGCTGTGCCCCATGCTGCTGATCACCAAAGGATTTATCGCTGCAGGCACTTCAGTGCAAGTGACAACATAAAGTGCTGTGCTGTGATGGGGTCCCTGAGGCAGTGCCACCCATTTCCCTCCCATGGTGGATCTCCACAGGGCTGCCCTGCACACTCATGGCAAAGCAGAAGGGAAGCCACTACTTATGTGCTGTGGCACACTGTTGAGCAACATCAAACAGGAAACATTTGAGACTTTCTGCCTAACAGAGCAGAAAGGAGGTGTTCGAACTCCCAGAAGCATGTCTTTGTCAGAGCTGTGGACAAGAAATCTCCAGTCATAACTGCACATCCAGCTGTGAAAATCCTCTCTAACAGGCCTCTCTGTCTTTTCTCAGCAGCTGCCTTGTGCTCCAGTTGTGAAAGGGAAGGACCAGGGACCTTACTCCAGTGACAAGACACCTCCAGCAGGGTTTTTGTGGAGGAACTAGGCTTTCAGTGCCACTGCCAAAAGTCCTGACCACTGATGTGTAGGGTGAATTCATGTGCAACCAAAATCTAAGAAGCTGTTTGCCCACTCCTAAGCCACTCACTGCTCTGGGCTGTTAACTCCAGCCATGTTAGTCTCTTAAAAATTTATTCAAAACAAAAAGCCACCCACAATACAAACCAATTTGTGCCAAACCAGCAAGCCAGACACTACACCACTCTCCAGGGCTGTCCCTGTGACCACAGACTTAGCTTTCTCAGGGTACCACCCCATACTAATAGCCTTTGCAGGTCAGCAAAAGCTTAAGACCAAGAAGGGCTATTTTGGGAACTCCTTCAGCCTTCAAAGACAGCAGCTTTTCAGGGCTTTTTTTCCTATTAGGAAAAGTTGAGCTCAACTCTTCCTTTCTAGACAGATAGAATCAGCTCTCAGGATAACAGGTGCATGGTCTTCTGAGTGTTTGGGACCTCATGTCTTCCTGGTGGTGAGTAATACACCAACATGCAGTACTGGGTACATATTTGCTGTGTGAGCGGGACTGTGTCAGGTTCTGCATCACCGCTAGTCTTTGCAACAGACATCAGCAAATACAACACACTGCAGTGGTAATGTCAGAGGTCTAAAAGGTCTAAAAAAGGCATAGGTGGTTAAAGTTTTGCCATGTATAGTTCATCTTGAGACTAAGTACCATGCTTAAGGCCCATCTCTAGTGGCTGGCATCCTTAGTTCTTCAAATGACAATGATGTCATGCAAAAATCGTGGTGCTTTGAGCAACAGATTGAACTTCTCACTGAGTTACACCTTAACCACTGTATCACACTTAAAATGTGTTCTCAGTACCCTGCAGGTGGGGAGGAAAACAGTATTATACTGGGTGGGAGAGACAGCTGAAGGAACAGGGCTATTCCTCATGGCAACCCAAGCTTTTCATCAAATGTTGAGGGACAGGTAACAAGTCCTTTGGGATGACCCCTTTGGAAAATAAAAGGAATTAATGTCCACAGGCCAATTTCTCAACCTGAATAGAGAAAATCAGCTTCAGAAAGTTAGTCACCTATGTGTGTCCTACCAAACATACCCAACACAGACGTGCAGAAATCACAGCCAGGCCTGACAGGCAGGCTGAATATTTGGAGAACCATCTGAATCACAACAGAGGCAATAGCAGAATAGGGCACCTCTTGTAATCAAGTCTGAGATACTCAAGGTACAGAGGCACTGAAGGGCAGATGACATTACAAATAGGGTGTCAATGCATGGCTATAGAAATTAACAACAATTTTCAACTGTGAGGTTTATATACTTTTTTAAAATGACACAGATATTTTCTTTTTTCTTGGGTTTGTTTTTTTTGTTTTTTTTTTTACTATGAAATCAATTACAAAGTTTTTGACTTCAGGAAGTATCCTGTGAAATTGAAGAGACAACTTCAATCACTAAGAAATTGAAGAGACAACTTCAAACACAGCAAAACCACAGAATCGTTACTAAATGTTGGCTGGAAGAGAACTTCGGAGCACACACAGTACAACTTCCAACACACAACAGGGGTAACTAAATGAGGTTGCTGCAGTGCTGGAAGATCTCCCAGGGTGGACACTTGGGGCTCATCCCCACAGTAAACATGCAGGTAAGAAGAGTCCCCTGACCTTCTAGAAATGTTCTGTGCTCCAATTTGTGCCTGTTGCCTTTGAGGCTCTCCCTCTGCCCTTCTGAGAAGAATTCAACTCTGTGCCTCCCCTCCTTGGAGCTGATGGCAGCCAAAAGGTCTTTGATGCATCCTCATCCTCAGGCTGAAACAAGGCACAAATCACTGCAAACTTAGGTGATAACAGACTGTTCATGATTGCACAAAGGTCAGATGGGCAAGGACTTGCTGAGGATCTCAGCTAACCTAATTGCTTAATCAGCAATTTATAGTAATTTATTTAGATGACAATATAATCACTCACTAAGCAACTGGACAATTATCCCTGGTGTGACGCACACCAGAATTAGTAAAAAAAAAAAAAAAAGAAACATCTCCTCCCAAAGACCTTGTAGACTCAAGGAATTTATTGCCTGGAGGAGCATAGGACTCATGGCATCCACAGGGAAAAGCACTTCAGGATTCAGGAAAATTTATGGCATGTGTTTAGGGGGATTGATGGAACATGCAAGTCATACATAGTACTTATGGAAGAGACAAAAGGACAGGAAAAGACCAAGATGGCTCAGAAAGGAATGAACATGGGAAAGCAGAGGAAAACGTAAAGTGCTGTCTCTGTATAAATAGGCCTCTAGTGTGTGTATTCCTGTGTCTGAATCCTTCATCACTGCTGAGTGCTCCCTCCTCTCATTAAATCCTACTTCTTTTGAGTGCATCCTCTACTCTTGATAGATGTTTATGAGCAGCAGTGAACTTCAAGCTGGGCTCACTCGTAAGAGAACAGGTCTGGATACCAGCAACAGAAGCTGGAAACCTCTGGGATTCCTTTGTCTGAATGACAGCACCAGGGCAGGCCACTGGGATCTAGGCCAGGTACTGGATAAACTGTCCATGCAGATGTGTGCGTGCATTTGCTCCTTGAACAGTGATGAGCTGGGGAACAGGATCAGGTTGTCAGGGCTGCTCAGCAGCCCATGGGCACCATCCTGCATCACTACCAGCCAGGGGCACGTGCCCAGGCTGTACTGCAGGTTGTCAGCAGCCCCTTTCTCTAGTATGCCAAGCTCCCTCCAAAGGGTGGTCCTCCCCTTTAGCATATACGCCACTCCCCCTACTTGGTACCACTTCCAGATTTGCTCTGGTGTCTCTCCTCATCCAGCTTAAGAATGACCCTAAAGTGCCTTGCCCTAGTATCACATCACTTCCTTCTCTGCCAACCAAGGCTGAGATGGGGTGACTCAGACCACCGAAGTCTGAGCCCAGAGATCCAGTCCACCCTTCAAGCACACTCATCTATTAGCTCAACATGTGGCTGCCAAGTACACCCTGCTGAAGGCCTTGCTCAAGTTGTCCAACATCCAGCACCCTTCCCTTCTCCACAGAGTCTGTCATCTCTTAAGAGAAGAAATAAGTACCAATGGGCCAGACACAAACTGTCCTGCAAACTCCCTCTCAGTCATTTTCCCTCCATCTCGCTCTTGACAAAGAGTCTCCCTCTGTATTATCTACCTGCGGACTGAAGAGAGGCTATGTCCCAGACTTTCCATACTTCTGTTAGATGATACAATGTCAGCCTCACAAACATCCCCTGAGCAGAGTCATTCACAGTTAGGAGAGTGGGAGGCCTATAATGACATCAACCAGCTCCTTCTCCTGCCCCACTGACCAGTGGGATCACAGCTTCCTTCCCCTCCTTCTGCTGGAGAAGCGCTCAGGAAAACCTTGGTTTTTCAGAGGAAGCCCTTCATGATAACTTGCAACTGTGGCCCCTCCTCTGCAACTGTGCAATTGTGGAGCTAAATCTTGTTTAGTTAGCAAATGCCTGGTGTGAGGGATTCCAGAAACTGCCCTGACCCTTACAGAGAGAACCATGGAGGAATAGTATCCCACCATACATGCCCTGCCTGCTGGAAAGGCCGAGGCTCACACTGTGGATTTTGTGCTGGCTTATGCAGAGGCAAGGAAAATGGAGGCTTTTTTTCCTAGAGAGCAGAAATACATATATGTAGTATCTGAAATACTAATAGATTTATTATTTTTTTTCTTAAGCCGGAATTCATTTACAAGAACGAAACTGAAGCTTCACCACTGTGAATCCATGAGACCATACCAGACATCAGTTACAAGCCTGGAATTGTGCTGACTGGTGGTGATCTAATGAAATTTAACAGAGCAAGCTGTAGCCCACAGTAACTGGTTGCACTGTCTGACCAGCAGTAAAGGTGCTGAGCAGAAATATTTAACATGGCAAAACTTTATTCAAACAAAGAAAACATCCCTGCTCAGAAGGTATTTAAGGAGGAGTCTGTGCCTGGGCACAGGGCACTACTGAGGAAGTCCAGGCTGATCCCACATTGGAGCAGGGAATACAGGTGACTTGGACAGAAAAAACTGGTATGCTCAGAATGCTACATTCCCAGTAGCATTCCTGCTTCCCACATCATTTGTCTCCTTGTCTGAGGGCTTGAAACACGCTGAACATGACAAGAAGTGAGGTGGAAAAACTAACTAGTGAGATAAGAATTTGTGTTCAGGCATTTGCTTTATATTGATTTAAAATAAAATTATTATAACATAATCCCCCAGTTAAAGCCTGATTGCCTGCAGCAGGAACTAATTCATTCCTTCACTGCCTAACATTTGCATTACTAGAGCCCATAAGCTCATGAAGCATTATTTCATTTGCCTACACCCAAAGGGAAAGGGTAAAAAAGAATAGAAATGTCAGTTCTGAAGTTGAAAGCACCATGTTTCTTTCACATATCATGCAAACTCATGAGTTGACTTGAGACAGAGATGCAGTCTCTTCTCCCTCTTGTCTCTTTTCCTAGTATTGAAGACATAAGTAACAGCTTTCCCAAGCCATTTAATTCTACATCCAATCTGGACATCTTTCAACTTCAGAGGAAAAGGGGGACACTGATCATTTAACTAAGTAATCTGAAAAATGCAATCTTAATACACACACAATAGTTTAGATTCCATTATTTGATAAAAGAGATATACTAGAAGGGAAAAAAAAAACACAGAAGGAATAAAAGACCTTGTAAATGTCATCCCAGATTGTTTTAGGATTCTGCACATCAGAAGCAACTTCTGCTCTGTCCCTTCCATCTCTTTATTAGCACCCTTTCTCTCTGACTCAAATGTCTCTATAAACATACTCTGTATGACTTTCAGGGAGGATTGCTTACGAATTAACGATGTAAGTAAAAAGAGAATATGTTGATAATGCCAACATGGCTGCTAGCCAGCAGGTAACCAAAAAAATGTTGAGAATTGTGAAAATGGTAGATTCATATTCACAAATACAAGCTGTTTTAAATAATCATAATTGGCAGGAAAAAGTGATTTATTAGAAGTATTTAATTTTCAATCTTCCAACAGGTCACAGTAAATGACATTAAGATCCAGTACTCTGTCCTCCAAGTAAAGAGCAATATGCTGCCAGTGTATTGAAAATTTTAGTTGTTTTACAGCTGAAAAAATATTTCATTATGAGTAATCAAGATGGCCTATTGTTAATGTATAAAAACTAAAGGCCTACATTTTGAAATCTGCATTATCTGTAACATGAGACAAAAAGTTCATCACTGATTTTGACTGTGCTGTCAGCTATATCAGTCTTGAAAGCTTTATTGTTCCATATTTGTAACAAAAGTTAAAAGGTCTCTGTATGCTTCTCTTCTGATACACCTCAAATATATTTAGACTAACTCATATTAGCCACTAAGATGGACAAAACTAAGAGGCAAAAAGACCCCACATGAATACTGATAGTCTGCAAAGTCATTAACATGTATCTTCTTGACAGAAGCAAGGAAAATAACATTGTTAGAAATTAATTACAGCACATTCAAGTGAGATGGCTAGACAGGTCACTAGGGGGATGGTGATGCAAGCTGCAAACACACCTTTTACACATTTTATTCTTCCGGTAACTTAATCCATTAAGCTGCTTTCCCGTTCACTACTCACAGCTCTCTACCCATGTGTGGAAAACATGATGAAATGTTCAGCATAGCTGCACTGACCTGATTTATCATTTATACATTGATAAGAAGAAACAACATTTTAGAGGTGAATGGACTCCATAAGATTCATTACTTTGTTAGACAGTAAGTGTTTCTTATTCAGGGTCTGAGGTGCAGATTGAAATCGATTACAAATAATGATGGCACACACCTTAAAAAGAAAATGCTGCTTTTAAACAGAAATGCTTGCTGCCTATGCAAAACAAACAAAATCTCTTACCTAGGATGTTTGTACAATAAAAATTTCAATGTATCCACTAGAAAGAAAACAAACACAAAAACCCCCTGAAGCTCATGTAGTCAGAATCTGAACAGCACCTAGAAATCCTGTACATTTTTAGGATTCTGTGGTCTAAGAAAAAAAATTGTATGCACACAAGATTTTTTCTGTGCCCATGAGGCACTGGTCTGTATTTATATAAAGATGTATATTTTTAAATTCAAAACATGTAATATCACCTTTCAGTTATTTGGGAAGTGCTATAATGACAGCTATAGAACAAAAGGTATCCATGAGAAAACAGTTTATTTCAATTCAACATTTTTAAAGCAAACTCAATTGTAACACAAGACTGATCTTTACTAAAAAAACCCAACTCATTTAAGAATTTACTCTTCAAAATCTTCACAACAATTTAAAGCCGATATTTTCCTTCTTCCATTCCAGTGGCACACTGGACATTGCAATGCAGAACCACATACCACACACCTATTTTCAGTCTTGCACTTTGTAAGAGTGGTTCTGATCCATTGCTGTGAAGAACAGGCAGACAGCAGCTGTGATGAGCACATGCACTCCCTCGTACAGGAGCTTTGGCGAGAAGACACTCCATATGAACAGGTGGTAGCGCAGACCCGTCACCAAAACAACGTAGACGGCAACTGGAATTGAACGCATTAGAGCGTAGCAGAAACAGCCGTGACCCACTGCTGCGGAATTCCTGGGAACAAAAACAGACGAGTTCATTCTAAGGTAAACGCATAAAAGATACTGGAGTTCCTCTCCTCTTTAGCATTACTTCACAACACAAGGAGTATTCAGAGACCTCCGCTTTGTGTTAGAAAACTGATTGTTAACGCAATGATAAACCAATAAAATTTGTTCTTGTCACCTCTATATATCCTATAATGTGTATGTCAGGTGTAAGCATAACAACTGCCATTGCAATAAAGGCGCCCAGTAGTTCACTTCACACTTAGATTGTTCTGTACTTTAATGTATTTTACTCTAATTTACTCTAATGTCGAAGTTTCCATTAAGCAGTTTCAAGATCACTTTGTCTCCTGTTGGCCTTACAGTGCCGTTCCACAGAACCTGAATGGTAGGAGGAAGAGAGGACAACAGTACTCCCCACAAAGCTTCCTAACCTGTTCAACAAACAATCAGATGGAGCCTGCTCCCCTCTTATAAAGAGCATAAAATTTTTCAGAGTGCACTGCTGCCCACAGCCAGCAACACTGTACAAAACAACATAAAAAACTGTGCTATTGGAAAACTTAGCAGAGCTAACTAAGATAACATTCTCCAAAGAATACCATATTCTTAGGCTCATAGGAGCCATTGCATTCCTGTCACAGCTGCTTAGCTCTGCTGGGTCCACTACATCCGAAGAAATGTCTGCCCTTTGTAACCTACATGGTCCATATCCGCCACACTGATGCATTTTGGTGGGTGACAAGAGTCAGATGAAAATGGAAGTGAAAAGGTTTTCTGCACTTTGATTGTCCTCTCTCTCCTGAGGCACTAACTCAAAGCAATGCTGGGTTGGCCACTGTCCAATTTCCCCAAAATACATCTGCAGAGATAAATTCACACTAAATTCCGATGTTTACCCCTTCAGACAAAAGGAAGGAAAAACTATTTCACTGGAATAATAAGTGAACATTTTCCTCTCCCCATCAAAATATTTTACATAAGCAGTTCCCAAAAGAACACACTGGCAAAGAGTGGAAATGTTTTACAGCGAAATCCTGATTTGAGAATCTGTTCTGCTCCTCCCAATTTTTAATTCTAATCTTGTTCCAAGTAATAAAAATTTAACATGGCTAGCACTTCTGCAAGATGTTAATTACTCACTTATGACTAAGTAAGCTACAGAATGCAGTATTTTACATAAACCATTAAACTTCTTATTCTTTAAATAAAAATAACTTGAATACAGCCCTGGTTTCTAGTGAAGTCAAGATCTAAATTCCCAAGGCTTTCAGTAGAAGGAAGAAGAGGTCATGAAAGCAGAGTTTTAAAATCAAGAACAGCAGGCATGAATGACTGAAAAACATACATTCAGTTCACAGAAAACTATTTCCCTTGCTTCTTAGCCAAGGAAACTGAGACTTGGGAGTGAACTAGCTCCCCGTTTCTGCATAACTACCTTAGTCTTCAGTGAGCTTGTGTAAATAATCAACTTTATGTTTAATAACTGATTTTGTTGACAAGGATTAAACAAAGTGCAGTTCACTCAGTCTTAGTTGTTTTCATGCTGATATGAGTTAAAACAGTATTTGTAGTAAAAATAGTATTTGTAATAGTCAGATGACCTCTGAATAAACAGAGGAAATGGTTTTTCAATCAGATAAACAGGCATTTAAAAAAGCATTTTATAGAGTTAAAAAAGCCCTTGATAGACCATATAAATGAATCCCCAGGTGTGGCAAGCACATTTCTCTCTCTCTCTCTCAGGATTTTTATAAAGGTGCACAGAGAGAAGTGAAAGAGAAAACAATTTCTATTTCTGCTCCTTGTTTTTCTCTTGTGGAATGTGTTTGGAGAACTGTTTACCTAGAGCGAATGCCTGGTTGGATCACGGTGGATTGTTTGGGCCTGATGGCCAATCGGATCCACCTGTGTCAGGGCTCTGGAGAACAGGGTCACGAGCTGGGAGTTAGATATGATAAAGAGAGTAGCATGTAGTTTTTAGTATCCTCTTTTATATAGTATATTAATGTATCATAGCATAATTATAATAAAGAATTCATTCAGCCTTCTGAAATAAGTCAGACATCATCATTCTTCCCATTGGGTTCGCCGACATCTACAACACCCAGGTCAATGATACAATTCTTTCTGTATTCTGGTATCATAAAAATAGCTGTTTTCTACTTATAGGATACCTCTACTTATAAAAGCTCTCAGCACTCACTTCACCTCTTAAGATAACACAGACACATACCTTCAGAGGGAAAACTAGGACAAGTTTCACTGTACAATGCAGTGGTGCAATTTAGATAAAGCAGCAAAAGCACACTGTATCCACAAAGTGAAACTGTAAGTGGGATTCAACAGCAGAATAATTGGGTTTATCTCAGAGCTGGTGAAAGAATTCACAAATGGATCACTGCAGACAGAGCACTGGAATGACCGAGCAGTTAGACCTACTTGGCCAGATAAGGCAACAACTTAGCTCTTCAAGCACATCATCATTCTTCTTACTTGAGCCAGAGACAAAATTTGAACAGTTAATAGTAATGCCTTTGTGTGCTCCTTCTCCTCATACAGACACAGTGCACACAGCATCTTCAGGCCACAAGGAAAGCAGCGTCCAGGGATCAGGCAGCTACTGATAACATAATCATGACAATCCAGCTGGCTCCACTAGTTTCTGAGTTACTCCAAATGAATTCACCAGAGGAACAGAGAAAGCTGGCTGTGGGATGCCACTCATGTATCCTCATGTTTATGATCTGGACCAGCCAGTAATGAATAACCTTGCAAATTCTCACTGCTGTTTCAATTAAAGTAATGGAAGACTACAGGACATATCTAAAGTATCAATCTGTAACTAATCCACACTGAATGGTCTCTTCAGCAATTAATACCTTTCATTATTTAAAGGAGAAGAGCACAGACAGATATAAACTACCTCCATGTTCTGACAAAAAAAGCCCACTATTAAGACCTCTGCACAATGCAGGACTAACAAAGAGGAATACTCAGCTTCTAATAAGCTAATGTAGGAAGTTAGCTTATGGGGACCTTAAAGAGAGATCCATATGTGTTACAGATGACAAAGCATATTCAAACTTCATGTAAGATCCAGGAAAAACAATGTTTTTGGAGAGTTCTGAAGCAATGAATACTACAGATTAAAATCACTAAACATGCTGTAATTAGAATGCAAACATTAAGTATGGTCTAGAAAACATACCAGCTTTCAGCACAAATTGTCTCTTTTAATGGAAAATATTCAATACATAGTAAAATATGCCCAAGAAACTGTTATATTAATAGGTTTACCACTTCTTTGGATATCCTATACCCTAATAGTAAATGTTTAACCAACAAATTTTTCACCTCTTAATCCATCTCTAAGGTGCCACTGAGTAATTCAAGGCTTGCAAAATGAAAAAACTACGATGCAAAAATAAAACCAAAAAAAACCCCACCACAAAACAAAAAAACCAAACCACTATTTTATTGTGAAAACATGTCTCCTAGTTATATAGAATACTTGGCAGTGGGTGACAACAAGTTTTGTAGCTTAAAAATCAAGAAAAAAAATCTCCATAGACAGCCCTAAAATGCATCCACAAGGAATTTTAAAATACACTTTACAGTGTTTACAGTGTTCCAACCCTTTTTCCAACACACCATACCAAATAAACAGTTTAGAAATATGTAAGCATATAAGGGTGGAATACCCTTGTATTGTCGCTCTTCTAGGAAGAGTAGGGTCATTCTAGAGGGTTTCAGTAAGAATGTGCTGAATCCTTTCAATGCGAGTTACCCTCCAGCGTTTCTGCCCTTCCACCCCCACCCCACTTTTCTAGCTAAACATCACTGTTTAAGTTATCTTCTACTGGAGATACTGAATTTGCCTGTTTGAATGCAGTTTTTACTGTTTTAACATCTTCTACAGTATTAAGTGGTGCTTCTCTTTCTAGACATTCTACAGTTTCAATGATATCCCTGTTTAGTGTCCTCTGAAAAAGACTTGGCATTTTGCTCATCTGCCCCAGATATACTAAAGAAGAGTTGCACTCAGAAACAAACTGTGTAGCACTCCAAATTTCTCCAACATCTTAAGAGTATCTGCAATGTGTAAGAAATTTCTCTGATCTAAGCAAGTATCAATCGGTTCAGCAGCAAGAAGAAATTTGCTACATCTCTCCCACGTCCTATTCTCACTCAGTATAATTTTACAATACTATTTTAGATTATAGAACACAATCCTGCATTGTCATGGAAAAACACTTTATATTTTTAGCAGTTCCAAGGGAACCAAGAGTCCTCTGGAAATTTACATTATTAACTCTGGTAGAAACTACCAATCAGAACAACATTTTAAATCCTATGAAGTTACAATTTTTGTCACCACACCCTATCAATAGATAGATATCAAAAATGGTGGTTGCCAGCAAGACAAAAGGGCTGTAAAGTGTATTCTGCTGCCTTGGAAAGGATGGAACTAGGGAATGACTAGTTTTTCTCTGCACTCTGCATTCTTTTTCCCAGTAAGAAAGGCAGAGAAGGTACAACTACCTGAGCAAGGTCGTGTCTGTGGCAGTAAGTTACAGGGGACTGTAGCGCATGTGGACTGTAGTACAGGGTTCAGAAGGTTCTCACAAAGACTTAGCTGTAAAATGCTATTAGGACTTGAAACTTCAATTCTCTTAATTTCAGCATCAAGAATACAAAAACTAGAATTGTATCAATGTTTTTCCCTGTTCTCACTGCTGGCATAATCAGTTGTGCTGTGAGCTTCATGTCAGCAAAATAAGAAAAAAAAAAAAGGAAAAAAAAAAAAACAACAACCCACACACACACAAAGGACCCAAAACAAAGACACATACACAAAATAACCCCCCAAAAACCAAAACAAACAAAACAAAAAAAAACTCAAAAACACACCAAACCAAACCAAAAAAACCCTCTAAACCAAACCAGCCTATTCCTGTTGACACTGTCTCAGATTTTATTGCAGCAAGGTATAACCAAACCATCTTAACAAGCAAAACACAGAACATAAGCTATTTCAAAGCCCAGCATCAGTCAGTTTTCTGTGACTATTCTTCAAAAATTCACTGAACAGTTCATAAGGTCTCCAGTAGGAAAAAAAACCTGAAGCATTTTACACTGCCGTCATACATGCAAGAAATAACAAGGAAATTTATAGGTTGATTTTCTGTTAAGGTGCATCTGCAGGCTTTCCTGCTCATCTTTGTAAACGAACAGTTATTCTTCATGACCTTATCTAAAGGTGTGAAGAAAAATTGCATCCAACAATTGTTACTGACAGATGGGATCTGAAGAAATTTAACACAGACTCTTAGTGTCCAAGTTATTCAATTAAATTCAAGTGTAACACATTAAAATATACCAGTCTAGCACGACACATCGACAGTGACACAAGGCATTTCTAGAAAGGTAAAGCACAATTTATTTAAGTATGGAGAGGAAACTGGCCAGCAAGGCCAGATGGGTGGTGATCTGTGATTTTTACTCAGTGTGGCAGCCAGTCACAAGTAGGGTCCCATAGTGAATGTCATTGAGCCCCAAACTGTTCAATATTTTCATAAATAGTCTAGATGGTAGGATTGAAAGCACCTTCACTAATGTGCTGTTGGCACAAAACTGGGCATTGAGGTGGACACAGTAGAAGGGAGAGCTGTCTTACAGAGAGATCTGGTCAGGCTATTAAGACCTATATGAAATTTAACAAAGACAAGTGCAAAGTCCTGCACCCAGGTTACGGCTAGGATGCATGTGGCTGGGAAACAGTGCTGCTGAAAGGGATCTGGGGGTACTGGGGGACCATTAGCTAAACATGAGTCAGCAGAGTAGTGCTGCAGCAACAGTTAAATCATGTCCTGGGCTGCATTCTCAGGGGCATTGCTAGCAGGGAAAGATGTGATTATCCCAACTCTACTGAGTGCTTGTCAGGCCATACCTGTAGTACTATGTTCAGTTCTGGTTCTCCATCCTTCCAAAAAGACATGGACAGACTGGAGGGGCTCTAAAGAAGGACTGGAGAGCATGAAAGAGCTCTACAACATATGACAGTAGAAGTTAAGTCTCTTCTTCAAGAAGAAGGCTCAGGCAGACTTCATCGCAGCATTCCAATAATTAATTATTTCAAGATGGCAACAAAGGATGGAGGTGCTCTCCTCACCAGGTGGTACATGGAGAAAATATAGGGCAATGGGTACAAGTAGCACTGGGAGAGGTTTCCTCTCAGTATAAAAAAGACATGATCTATAGTGAGAACAATCAATCACAGATACAATCTTACCAGGGATCTGGTAGAGTCCCCATCACTGCAAATTTTCAAGACAAGACTAGACAGCATGCTAGATGATTTCATGGAGGCTCCTCTTCCCAGAAAAGGCTGAACCAGATGATCTTTTAAGGGCATCTCCTATCTGGGGTGTTCTGTGGTTCTGTGAAGCAATGCTCACTCTTCTGCACTGAGGGCAGAGTCAATTCTTTCTTGTATTTTTTCACTACAGTAACTATTTTTAAACTTGTGACTTAAATAAAATAACAGCTCTCTCCTCAAATTACTCTTGCCATCCCAGTAACACAGGCATTCAAGAAGAATTTGTTAACTTCAAGAAAAGGTGTGAGAAAAGAAGATAGAAAAATCCTAGATAAATGCAGAATGACAGTATGTCATGCACAGTCCTATCCACAGCTACCAGAACCAAACAGTTGCGTTGGCCATGGAACAGAGGAGAACAGAAAACTAATGGTGGAAAAGGAAAAAACTTGTAAGAATAGTAGGACAAGGCCAACACGAGCAAAAGTACAGGTTACATCTAGAAACATTGCTACAATAAAGAGGTATTAAGAGGTACAGAGGTGAAGAGGTACAATAAAGAGGTACATAAGCAAAGATCTACAAATATGACCCTCTCTTTCCAGTAGTGTTCTTCTGAATGACTCTGCTTCTGCTTGAGCAGCAGCATAAACCACTCAGAGTCTAGCATCATCACACAGCTCTTGCTAATTTAAGAGAGCAAACCAAGTTGGTACTATGCTCCAATCTATTTCAGAATAAAGAGGAAGGAATATGCAAAGTACTGAAGAGAAAGGAGTGATGGAATAATTTCTTCGGTGAACTGTGCGTTCATGCACCGTATCAAAATATTGCTCCCAACTTTCTTCACAGCTTTTTCTAGCACAATGCACAGCATATTCTTCTGCAGAGACTATTTTTTGTGGTGCAATGGGATGTCTTCTGGGACTACACAGGAATACTCTCACTAAGCCCAAGTGTCATATAGACTTTTTACTTTGGCAAGTTTATAGGAGTGATGGACTTCTTAGTAATTCAGCTTTGTGCAAATTACTTTTAAGAGCGATACTCAGCATTAGGATAAAGTCTGCACAGCCCCCATATACTTTCTCTGGAAAAAAAAAGGATTACAGCATGATCTGTAAATCTATATCCTAAGACCTCTGCAAAGGATGAGACACTGCTAATACCATTAAAAGGAACAGTGAACAAAAATTGTTTCATCTTAGGAAGTAAGAAATTGCAAGACCAATCTGATTTTTTATGAAGATACTCTGATTAGTAGCTGCAGACCCTCCTCCTCTTTGGACCCTAGTTGAGAAGACAGGCAAATCAGCACAGGATTTTTCATGCCCTGATTTTGACGATACCATAACTGTAATGGCTCTGAGACAGAAAATGTAAACAGACACAAGTTTCAGAAGATTGCAGATTTGCACTTTGGTAATTTGCACTTTGAGTAGGGGGGGGAGGTAGGAAGAACTCCAGGAAGGAAGGAAGGACTCCAGGAAGGAAGGAAGAAAGGAAGGCACAAGAGGGGAACATATACTGATTGAGAGGGATCAAGAGTGTGTAAAAGTGATAAATATTCACAGTAGAGACAAGGGACACGAGAGCAAACAAGAGGTAAAGTGTGTATGGGAAAGTGAAAGAGCCCATCAGAGAGGGAATGCACATGATAGAGCAAGAAATTGAGGAAGAGAAAGTACATGAGAGGAATATGAGAAGTATGAGAGAAAGATGAAAAACAACAGGGAAAAGGAGGGGAAGTATACCAGGGACACACACTGAATGTGCCTGTAGGTGTGAGCATATGGGGAAGCCAGAGAGAAAATGAGAGAGTGTGTACACAAGAGAGAGGAAGGGTGCAACAGAAAGAATGAAAAAGTGTCAGAGAGGGGAAAGGCAGGGGAAAATGAGAGAGAATTTACATAGAAGATAATTTTATTAGGAATACACATGTGGAATCACAAGCATGTGACAGAACAGGAAAGTACACAAATGAATTGGAAAGTTTCCAAGTCAGCACAGGAAGGGAGGAAAATGGCTGCTAAGGGAGGGAAAGTGTGCCCAACAGAGGGAAAGTAAAAGCAATAGAGAGGAAGTGTAAGACTGTGAGATGGGGAAAGTGTACCAGAGAGGAAAAATACATGCAGAAAAAGGGTGACACACTATACAGAGAGAAGGAAAGCATGCATGCAAGGAAGTAGAAACTTGAAAGATGAGGAAATCAGTGATAGAGTATGAGGCATAGAGGGTGGAGAAGCATACACAAGGGAGAAAAGCGTACAAGGGCAAGCAAGGAAAACTGCAACAGACCAAAGGAAAACCACATGCAACAAAGTAAATGCATAAGAGAGAATTCTAGGAATTGAAAGCATTAACTAAAAGGAAAGCATAAAAAACAGGGAATGTGTGAAAGAGGGATGGAATGTGTGAAAGTGAGACAGAAAGCATGAGCAAAAGAGAAGAGGAGAAGTGAAAGAGCAAGTGAAGGCATGGGTAAGAAAAAGGCAGTATGCATGAAATTAGAAAAGTACAAGCAAGAGAGACTGGGATAGTGTTCAACTGAAACTAAATGTGGTTAAGAGAAAGCATTAAAGACAATGAAGTAAAAAATAGAAACAAAATATGTGAGACAACCCACAAGAAAAGGAAAAAAAATGTAAGAAGTGCCACAGGGATAGGGAAGTGTATATGCAGAAGAGCAGGAGCCAAGACAAGCATGGTAGAAAGGGAAGCCCTGTGAGGCAAGTGTGAGAAAGCAAGCAAGAAAGTGATAGAGGGAAGTGTATGAAAAAGTAAAAGAGGATAAGAAGGTGAAAGACATCTGATGGGGGAGCCAAAGGTACAGTGGGTGGGAGGGAAGGGATGTCCAGAGAGGGATGAAGGGAGTGCAAGGGAGAGGGAAAGACCCCAGGAGAGACAGACTGATGGGGAAGGAGCATGTAGGAGTGACAGAACCTGTGTATGCCAGTGAGCGTCAAGGTGTGTGAGAGGCAAGAAGGAAGCAAGAGGGGGGGTGTTAGGGTGAATTTTGGAGGGAAAGTGAGGGGGCAGCAAGATGAATTAAATTATGGAGGAGAGAAATGTGAAGAGAGAGGGAACTAGCAAATAGACAGTGAGAGGAGTGCTACTGAGTGAGAGACACTCAGTACAACCAAGTACAACCAAGAGTGACAGCATGTGGTGGGGCTAAAGTGCAAGTGAATGACATGAAGCATGCAAGGGAGAAAACTACAAGGTGGCAAAGTGAGAGATCATGATAGAGGGAAGAGTGTGAGAAATACTGAGAAAAACAAGAAATCATGCACAAGAGGGAAGGAAAACAAGAGAAAGAAGGGAGAAGGGAAAGCAAAAGAGATAATAGATGAAAAGGGGCACCATGAGAGAGAGGAAAGGAGCACAGGAAATTAACAGCAGGAATAAGAGAGGCACAGGAGAGGAGAACTGTGTGCCTTGTACAACAATGCAAGAAAGGGGGGCAGCATAAGAACAAAGGGACAGAGGGCAAGGGTGTGCAAGAGGAAGATCACACACACAAATGAGTGAAGGCATGCAAGCGAGAGACAGAAAGCAAGAGAAGGGGTCAAAGTGCATCCAAGAGAGAGAAAATGCACACTCAAGAAACAGGACGTGAACATCAATGACAGCAGTAAGGGCATATGACAGAGGGAAACATACTGTGAGAGATGTAAATAAAGCTAGAAGAAGTGTGAAGGGCAGGAAGTGGGACAAGGACAGAGAGCAATACAGAGGGAGGAAGCAAGCTAGAGGGGAAAAGCATTATGCTTCCAGAGGCTGGAAGCATAAGCAAGAGGGAAATCAAAGAGGAATAATGTGAGAAAGGTGGGAAAGCGTGAGACAGGAGGTTAGTGAGAAAGACCTGACACAAGATAACAAAGGAAACAGTACAGCACAAGGGAAAGAAAATGTATGCAAGAGAAGCAAAGCATTAGAGAGTGAGCACAAACTGCATGTCCAAGACAAAAACCACATGCCAGACAGCCAATAAAACTGAATGACAGCATGAGGGAAGATGTGTGTGACAGGGAATATGGATGAGGTGAAGATGGGGAAGGGATGTGAGAAAGTGCGAGATGAGCAGAACATGACATCCATGTAAACCATGAAAAGTTCAGGGGAAGCACATGATAGAGAGAGGCAGGGCACGTGAGAGGGAAGCAAATAATATACTGCTAAGAAAGTGTGTGAGAAAGATGAGGCAAGTGACAGAGAGGGTGGGAGTTGGAGAAAGAGGTAAGGGGGAATTGAGGACAATAAGAAAGAGGGAATGAGGAGAGAGGGAAGGCTAGAGAAAAAGAGAGGGAGCAAGACAAAGGGATAGTGACAGCAAGGAGAGGGAACAATGACATTAGACAAGACAGAAAGCACAAGTGGCATTTTTAGTGCAAAGAGGAAGGGTAATTTTGTGAGACAGAAAGCATGCAAGAGAGGGAGAAAGACATAGAAATGAAGAATAGTAATACACGTGACAGAGGGGAGTGCCAGAGAATGATAACAGCAAGCAAGGAAAAGCACATATGAGAGATAATGTAAGCATGACAGGCAGAATCCATGTGAGAGAGGAAACACATGAGAGTGAGGAGGATGCATGTGAGAGGGAGGCTGTTGAGACAGACAGGCACAAGGTGCACCACACATGGGTAAAGGACACAGAGAGAGGAAAAGCGTGTGGCAAGCCTGTGGAAGGGCAAATGTGAGGAAAAAAAAGGAGAAGAGGCAAATGATAGAGCCAAAGATAAAGGGATAACAAAAGGAAAAGAGAAGGATACTCAAGGAGAATTACAGAATCACAGAATGAACTAGGTTGGAAAAGACCTTTGAGGTCATCAAGTCCAACATATGAGCTAATACCACCTTATCAATTAAACCATGGCACTGAGTGCCATGTCCAGCCTTCTTTTAAACATGTCCAGGGATGATGACTTCACCACCCACCAAGGCAGATGGTTCCAGTGCCCAATCACTCTTTCAGTGAAGAGTATTTTCCTGACATCTAACCTTATCTTCCCCTGGCACAGCTTAAGACTGCATCCTCTCATTTTGTCAGCTGTTGCTGGGGAGAAGAGACTGACCCCCACTGGCTGCAACTGTAGAGAGTGGTAAGGTCTTCCCTGAGCCTCCTTTTTTCCAGGCTAAACAACCCCAGTTACCTCATAGGGCTTGTGTCCTGGACCATTCACCAGCCTTGTTGCTCTCCTCTAGACACATTCAAGCATCTCAACATTCTCCCTAAACTGAGGGGCCCAGAACTGGACACAGCACTCAAGGTGTGGCCTCACCAGTGCTGAGTACAGGGGAAGAATCACTGCCCTGATCCTGCTGGCCACACCATTCCTGATACAGGCCAGGATGCTGTTGGCCCTCTTGGCCACCAGGCCATACTGCTGGCTCATGTTCAATCACCTGCTGACGAGCACCCTCAGGTCCCTTTCTGCCTGGGCACTGCCCAGCCACTCTGTCCCCAGCCTGTGGTGCTGCAGAGGGTTGTTGTGACTCAAGGGAAGGACCCGGCACCTGGACTTGTTAAACCTCATATCACTGGACTTAGCCCATCTACCCAGCCTGTCCAGGTCCCTCTGCAGAGCCTTCCTACCCTCTAATAGATCAATACTTTCATCCAATTTGGTGTCATCTAGGTTTGCTGATGGTGGACTCAGTCCACTCAGACTATTAATAAAGGTATTCAGCAGGACTGGGCCCAGCGCTGAGCCCTGGGGGGCTCCACTGGTGAATGCCCACCAAGTGGATGTGACACAATTCACTTCCACTCTCTGTGCCTGGCTATGCAGCCAGTTTCTAACCCAGCAAAGAGTGCTCCTGTCCAAGCCGTGGGCTGCCAGCTTTTCCAGGAGTGTCCTATGGGGAGATGGTGTCAAAGGCATTGCTGAAGGTCAGGTAGACAACATCCACAGCCTTCCCCTCATCCATCAGGTGGGTTACCTGGTTATAAAAGGAGATCAGTTTGTTCAGGCAGGACCTGCCCCTCCTAAATCCATGCTGGCTGCATCTGAGCCCTGGGCCATCCTGTAGGTGCCATGTGACAACACTCAAGATGATCTGTGCCATAATCCTGCCAGGCACTGATGTCAGGCTGACAGGTCTGTAGTGTCCTAGATCTTCCTTCCTGCCCTTTCTGTGGATGGGCATCACATTGGCCAGCTTCCAATCACCTGGGAGCTCCCCAGTGAGCCAGGACTGCTGGTAAATGATGGAGAGCGGCTTCAGAAGCTCATCTGCCAGCTCCCTCATCACCCTGGGATGGCCCATCTGGGCCCACAGACTTGTGAGCATCTAAGTGGCTCAGCAGATCTCTGACTGTTCCCTCCTGGATTACATGGGGACAATTCTGCTCCCTATCCCCACCTACCAGCCCAGGAGGACAACTTGTCTTTCTGCTGCAACCTGAGGCAAAGAAGGTGTTAAGCATCTCTGCCTTTTCCTCATCTTTAGTTACTAAATTCCCTCCTGCATCTAACAGAGAATGGAGATTATCCTTGCATCTCCTTTTGACATTAATGTATTAAAAAAAAAAAATATTGTCCTTCACTGATGGACAGATTGATTTCTAACTGGGCTTTTGGCTCTCTGATTTTTTCCCTACATGACTTCCTTAAACACTTCCTGAGACACCTGACCCTCCTTCCAGAGGTGATACACCCTCTTTCTTTTCCTCAGCTCCTTCAGAAGTTCTTTGCTCACCCAGGCTGGTTGTCTTCCCCGATGGCTCATCTTTTGGCACACAGGGACAGCCTGCTCCTGTGCCTTCAAGATTTCTGTTTTGAAGCATGCCCATCCATCCTGGACCCCTTTGTTTTTAAGGGCTGCTTCCCAAGGAACTCTATGACTAAGTCTCTTGAATAGGCCAAAGTCTGCCCTCTGGAAGTCCAGTGTGGAAGTTTTGTTGGTGCCCCTCCTTGTTTCACCAATTATTGAGAATTCTATTATTGCATGACCACTGTATCTCAAATGGCCCCCAACCACCACATCTCCCACCAGCCCTTCTCTGTTTGCAAACAGCAGGTCTAGCATTGTCCCTCCCCTGGTAGGCTTGCTCACCAGCTGAGACAAGTTGTTCTACACACACTCTATGAATCTCCTAGACTGCCTCTTCTCTCCTGTGCTGAGTTCCCAGCATGTATCTGGCAGGTTAAAGGCTCCTACAAGAACAAGGGCTGGTAATTGTGGAATATTTTCCAGCTGTTTATAGAATAGTTCATCCACCTCTTCATCCTGGTTAGGTGGTCTATAACAGACTCTCACCAGGATGTCAGCCTTGTTGGCCTTTCCCTTGATTCTTAACCATAGGCACTCAACCATATTAATATCAAGTTCTGTGGTGTCAAGAGCCCTCCTAATATACAGAGCCACCCTCTTCCACTTTTTCTCCCTTTCCTGTCTCTTCTGAAGAGCTTGTTGCCATCCAGTGAAGCACTCCAGTTATGTGAGTCATCCCACCACATTTCTGTGATGGCAAAAAAGTCATAGCTTTCCTGCTGTACCATGTTTTCCAGCTCCCCTTGTTTGTTACCCATGCTGCATATATTAGTGTACATGCACTTCAACTGGGATGCTGACTTCACCTCTCTCAGGCCTACCACCCATGGGCTTGTTTCTGGAAAGCCTAGTTGCATCTCCTTCCCCCTTTGAACCTAGTTTAAAGCCCTCTAAATGAGTCCCACCAATTCATGGGCTAGAATCCTCTTGTCCTTAACAGATAGATGGAGCCCATCTGACTCTAGTAGGCCATGTGCTGTAAAAGCTGCCCTATGATCAAAGAACCCAAAATTCTGCTGATGGCACCAGCCCACTTGGTGATAGTGTAGGTTCTATTGTTCCTTTCATCATTTGTCCCTGCCACTGAAGGGACTGAGCAGAACACAGCCTGTGCTCCTGCCCCATCAACCACTCGACCCAAAGCCCTGAAGTCCCTTTTAATTGCCCTGACACTCCTCTTTTCAATCGCATCACTGCCAGCCTGGATTATCAGCAGAGGGTAATCATCAGAGGGCTGAATCAGCCCAGAAAGTCTCCTGGTGATATTTCATACCCAGGCCCCAGGGAGGCAGGAAACCTCCCTGCAGGATGGGTTTAGTCAATATACGGGGCCCTCTATTCCCCTCAGAAGGGATTCACCTACTATGACTACCTTTCTTTTCTTTTTAATGCTGGAGGTAGTGATTCATCTGACAGATTAAGTGTCATTTAGAGGCTCTCTGGGCAGATTATTTTCTGCAATATCATCTGGCTTACCTTCTGGATCCAGACCTCACACCTATTATGAAGTGGCACCTGGGCAGGTGATGCGGGTCAGCAAGAATTTTTACTAAGTCCCCAAGTAGGGATCCATTTCCATTTTCCTTCATGTACTAGGTCTCCTCCTTCTGCTTGATTGTAGGAGGCACGTGTGTCCTCTGGCTCCTGGTGGGCTTCTCTCAGGGATGGAAGGGTGAAACTCCACAATATTTCCCTTTCACTTTCCCTAATACTCCTTAGTCTTTTGACTTCCTCCTTAAGCTTGGCCACCAGACAGAGGAGATCATTCACCTGTTCACACTGCAGGCAGGCATCTTCTACACCATCCTCTGGTACTACTGACAGGCTTAAACACTCCTTACAGGAAAGGGTCTGGACAGATGAGTCCTGCTTGGGGGGTTCTGTTTGGGTTGGCACACTTTTACTAGCTATGGCATTGTTTGGAGACCATTACTGAGAAAAAACCCAAAACTAACCAACCAACCAGCCAACCCCCAACACAAAATAAAAACCCCACTAACAGGAGGATGACTGCAACCCTGCCTGTGCAAACTGCCATGCTGCTCCCTCAAACACGTGCCACAACCCTGTTCACCATGCTCACTAGAGCCTTCTTTTAATTGCACCTCTGCACCTCCGATGGCCAAAGGAAGCCCTTCCCTGCACCTGAATGGCTGCTAAGAGGAAGGGGACCACCTGCTCAGCTCCCTTTGAGAGAAATCTGTGATGGAAGGGGAGAACAAGCACATAGGGAGGAAAAGCATGCCTGAATGGCATGGGAATGAGAAGAGATAGCAAGCAACAGGGGTAGGGAAAGTATGAGCAAGAGGGAAAGTGCACACATAAAAACAGAAAATTGTGTCTGAGATGGAAACGCACCCAAAGGGGAGGAAAGAATGACACAGAGAAGAAAGACTGGGAAGAGGGAAGTGCAAAAGAAAGTAACAACACTCAAGAGTGGCAAAGCATGTGACAGAGGGACAAAGGACACGTCAGAAGCAGTGTGAGAGAGGCAAAGAAAGTAAATAAGGAAGACCATGTGAGAGAGTGAATGTGACAGGGAAAACATTTAGATAGAGTAAAAGGAGGGTAAAGAGAGACATAGAGTAGGGAAATGGGAAGATCGGAGGAGGGAGAGAGTGAGGGGGAAGAGAGGGGAAGAAAAAAAACCAAGAGATTGAAAGGGGAAGGTGAGAGAAAGAAGGGGAGAGAGGGATAGCATGAAAGAAGGTGGGGAAGCACAAGAGACAAAGCATGAGGGAGGAAAGGTACTAGCAGGAGAGAAAGGGATTGTGTAATAGAAAGCATGTTAGGGAGAGGAAGAGAGAGGAATAAGAAAAGGCAAGAGAAAGAAGAAACACATGCAAGGCTGGGAAACTACAGAGAGATGTGACCAAAAAAAAAAGCACCTGAAAGTGGGAAAGCTAAAAGAGAAGTAAGTAGATAACTTTGGGAAAGTATGGGAATGAGAGAGAAAATATCCCAGGGGAAAGATTATACAGGTGAAAGGTAAGCCAGAGACATAGAGAGAGCAAAAGAGGGGGTTAATGAGAAAAAATTAAGAATGAAAGGAAAATAAATCAAGCTGGAGAGAGAGAACAGTGTGGGGGAGAATGGAAGAGAATGGGTGAAAGGGGGAAGCAAGACAGGTATGTGGAGAGCAAAGCTTAGGAAGGGCTCATGAAAGAAAGGGAGGAAAATTACAAAGCACAGGCAGCAAGAGCAAAAAGAAAACTGAAAGCAGGAGATAGGGAAATTGTGTAATAGGGAGAAAGCATGCAACATGAGGAAAAGGCTAAGAATGCAATATCGAGAATGAAAATGCAAAAGAGTGAGAAGGAAACACAAGAGGAAAAGGAACATACAACAGAATCGAAGCACATGAGATACCAAAGCAAAGCAAAAAAGAGTGTTGAAGCATGTGCAAGAAAGTGACAATGCATCCAAGAGACACAGGGACAGTGGGGGGCATGCTGTGCAGTAAAGGAGGGATAATGAACCAAAGAGAGGGGAAGGCATGAGAAAGAGAGACTAAGAGTATAAATGAGGGCAATAAAGAACATGTTTCAGAAATGGAAAAGTATGCAAGGGATGGGAAAAACATAAGACTGATCAGCAGAGCAAAAGAGGGAGAGGGAAAGTGAAGCAGAGCAAGAAATACAAATGCAAAAACCAGGCAAGATGTGGTGGGGGAAAGAGTGTCTCCAAGAGAGAAGACAAGTGAAGGGTAGGGGGTCAAGAGAAGAAAAGTGCATAGGGATACACACACGTACATACCACAATGACACAACATTCATAAAGTCAGGTAACATGAGACAGAAGTGAACCATCTATGAGGTAAAGTGATGTAAAGGGAATGTGTGTCAGGGAGAGGTACAGCAGAAGAGGGGGAAAGGTGAAAAAGGGAGAAAGGTGAAAGTACAAGGAAAGGTGAGCTATGGAAGGAAGGAAGGAATGTGTGCATGGAAGAGAGAAAACATGCAAGACAGGAAGAACACGGGAAACCATAAGAAAATAAGCATGCTAGAGGGAGTGCTAGTGAGTGGGCGTGCATCAGGGAGATGAGGAAAACAAGACAGAGAAGAAAAGCACAATCAAGCGGGAAAGCTTACCAGAGAGTGGGAAAGTAAGTCAAATAGAACGGCAAAGCATATCTGAAAGAGGGAAAACATGTCTGATACAAATGGAAAGCTCAGGAGAGAGTAAGCAAGAGAGGGAAGAAGTCAGCAATCGAGAATGAAATAGTGAACAGAGGACAAACAAGAAGTCACAGGCATGAAAGTGTGCACAAGAAAGCAGAAAATTCTCAGTGATGAAGTGGCATGTGAGTCACAGGCAAAGACAGTTTGAGAGAGAGTTATAACAAGGCAGGGGGACAAGGCAGTTGAAGACAGACAATCAAGCAAAACAAGGTCAGTAGGGCATGGATGTGTGAAGGGGAAAGTGAAAGATGAAAGGGAAAGAGAGAACAAAGGGAAATATGAGAGAGGGACAGCAATAGACAGTAAGGAATAGCACAAAAACAAGAAAGCACAAGTGTGAAAGTGCAAGTAAGAGAAAAACTGCAAAAGCAGGAACATGTTAAGAGGAAGAGTAAAAACCCATCAGAGAGACAAGGAAAGCACACAGAGAAAGAAGGAGAATTTGGAGACAGAAGAGAGAAAAATACAAAGGGAAAGTGAGAGCAAGAGAAAGAGAAGTCAATGGTATGACAGCACGGAGAAAAAGTGAGTAACATAGAAAAACACAAACTAAACGTACAAGAGCATGAACATTCACAAAAACATCAGGGAAAAGCAAACCAAGAGAGAAGCAACATGCGTGTAAGAGGTAATCTGTGTTAGAGAAAGCAGATGTGCTTAAGGTTGTAGGAGAGGGGAGGGGTCTGTGAAAGAGAAGGCTAATCAAAATGGAAGAGAAAGCACATCCACAAGAAGGAGACAGTTTCTTTGGGAAGGGAAGAACATGGCCAAGAGGGAGGCAAAAGTTGAGAGGTAAAAGGGAATTGACTGAAAAAAGCACACTGCTAAGAGGGAAAACAGGGAAGGATAGAGACAAGTGGAAGGCAGAGCAGAGTCCAGAGAAAGCCTAAGACAAGCAGAGATAAAGGCAGAAGCTACACAAAGAGAAGAAAAGTGAGACTGGGACGTAATTTGTGAGGAGGGGAGGGAGATAAAACATATCTAAGACAAAGAAAAAGCCCAAGAGACAGATGGATGGAGAAAGGAAGGCAGTGGGATGCCAAGAGCAAGAAACAGCAGGCAGTGTAGGGAAACAAGTGAGGGGGTGAAAGCATGAAGGAGCGGAAAAGTGCATGCGAGAATGTGTCAAAGAGGTAGGAAAGCGCATGAGGAATGGAGAAAGTGAAACAGGCAAAGCAAGGGAGAATGTAAAAAAGCAAGCATGGGAAAAAACATATGCAAGAAGTGAAGTGAGTGAGAGGCAAAACATTTTTTGGAAGACAAGAAAAGCTGCAAAACAGAGATACAAATGAGAGAGGAAAAGCCTATCTCATGGAGGCAGAAAGATAGGAGACAGAGCAGAAGAGATGAAGGAAGAGGACAGAGGCCAAAGAGACATGGATTGATAGGGAAGAGGGAGGCAAAAAGACATGTAGAGTGAAATGGAAAGTTCAGGAGGGAGAGGAATGGTTGGAGGCTGTGACTGAGAAGGCGGGATAGTGAGCAGAAGAGAGAAGTACACTGATGCAAAGAATGAGACAGCAAGTGACACAAGGGGGATAGTGAGAGACAGAAAGCTGTCATGAGACAAAGTGCAAGGAGAGAAAAACTGAAAGATGGAAATGCATGACAGAGAAGAATGTTAGACACTATAAGAGAGACTTGGAGAGAAAAATGTCTAAGTTGACTGCAAAGTACAAAAGACAAAGCCACAAAATGTATATGCAGGAAACAGAGTGGCAAAGCACACACACAAGAGGCAAAGTGCACATGCACAAGAGGCAAAGCATGAGCACAAAACATTGAGGAGAGCGAGAAAGAAAGAAGGCAAGAAAGCAAGAAAAAGAGAGAAAGGCAAAGCACATGACACAAGAGATAAAGCACAAATGAGGGAACAGCAAATCATGTGACAGATAAAGCTCACATGAAAGACAAAGTATGTGAGAGAAGGCAACGTGTATAAAGATGACAACATGCAGAAGGGAATGAAACATATGTAAGAGGTGAAGTGTACAAGGGAGGGAAAATGAGTGCAAGAAGAAACATGCAAGTGGAAGCAAAGGTCAAAGCACAAGAACAAAGTGACAGAATAAGAAAGGGAAGTTCAGGGTTACAAGAAAAAAAAAGGCACATGAGAGAGGCACAGCACAATATTCAGGCGAAAGGCAGGAGAGGCAAAACACACAGGAGAAAGCAAGCACTGGAGAGCAGGGAAAGCATGAGAGGGAACATTCATGCAAAAAACATACAGAATCATTTAGGTTGGAAAAGACTTTTAAGATCTTTGAGTAGAACCATGAACCCAGCACTGTCAAGTCCACACCTAAACCATGTCCCAAAGTGCCATATCTGCATATCTAAATATCTCTAGGGATGGTGACCCAGCTACTTCCCTGGGTAGCCTGTTCCAATGCTTGACAATCATTTCAGTGAAGCAAGTTTTTCTTAACATCCAATCTAAACTTCCCCTAGCCCAGCATGAGGCTACTTCCTTCTGTCCTATGACTTGCTACTTGGGAGTAGAGACTGACCCCCACCTAGTTAAAACATCTTTCTGGTAATTGTAAGGAGCCTCCTTTCTCCAGGCTAAATAATCCCATTCTCTAAGCTGCTCCTCACAGGACTTGTGCTCCAGACCCTTCACCATCTCCATTGCCCTCTCTGAATATGCTCCAGCCCCTCAATATCCTTCCAGTAGTGAGAGGCCCAGAACTGGACAAAGAATTCAAGGTGTGGCCTCACCAGTGCCAAGTACAGGGGGACAACCACTGTCCTGGTCCTGCTGGCCACATTATTGCTCATACAGGCCATGATGCCATTGGTGATTTTGGCCAACCTGGGCACTTGATGTTCAGCTGCTGCCAACCAGTACCCCTGCAGTCCTTTTCCACCAGGAAGCTTTCCAACCATTCTGCCTCCAGCCTGTAGGTTGTTGTGATCCAAGGGTAGGACCTGACACTTGGTGTTTTTGAGTATCATACCACTGGCCTTGACCAATAGATCCAGCCTGTCCAGATCCTTCTCCAGGGCCTTCCTGTCCTCCAGCAGATCAACACTTCTACCTAACTTGGTGTTGTGACTTGATCCCCCTGTACAGATCACTGATAAAGATACAGATGAGGGCAGGCAAAGCACATGAGAAAAAGGCAAAGCCTATCAGAGAGAGGGAAATGTGGGTGCAGAGATAAAGAGAGAAGAAGCTTCACAGTGAGAGGGGGAAGAGATCTGGGAAAGGAACAACAGAGAAGAGGAAGAGGAGAGGAACAACTGGAGATAATGACAGAGGGGAGGGAGGAGGGGAAGCCACTCTGTTTTGGGAAGGACTCAAGAAAGCTTGAAAGACAGATAGGAAATTCCCAGGAGAGAGGAAATGCAAATCTAAGAGGGAGGGAGGTTCAAGACAAGCCAAAAGCAGAGTATGGCTGAAGGAAGCTCTACAGATTTAGAAGAAAAACTATAGAGATGGAAAGGACAGAGAACAAGTGGGAAGAAGAAAGCACAAGTGAGACACTGCAAGCTTAAGAGAGGCATGGTGCATGTAAGAAAGTATGTCTGTCAAGAGACTGGAAAGCATACAAAGGAGAAAGTAAAAGACAAAGAGACAAAGGAATGTGAGGGACGGAAGTCCTAGAGAAAACTGCATGTGAAAGAAGAAGGGGAGGGGAGAAGATGAGGACCCAGGTAAAAGATTTAACATGGGACAGAGAAGGAGAGTGCAAGCAATTTGCATTTTAAAGTATTTGAGTGCATGTGAGAGCTGGAAAATCTGTGAGACGTGGGAAAGCATGCAATAAAGGAGAAAAGCTACAAAAGGGAAAGGAAGACACAAAAAGGAAAAACAAGAGACATAAGGATGCACAAGAGAAAAACACAAGAGACCAAACATGCACAAGAAAGTAAGAGAAAAACAAAGCATATTCAAATGAGAGAGGGAGAACATTTGCATGCTTGCAAGAGGGATAAAGTGCATGAGCAATGAGAGTTGCATGCGTGAGAGGGGGAAGCATGCAAGGGGGGAGCTGCAAGATGGGACCACTCAAAAGAGGAGATAAGTGTGCCAGCCAGGGGAAGAGCATAAAGGTGAGGGAAACAGGCTAGAGCGAGGGAGAAAGGTATGTGAGAGAAGGGGAGAAGTGTGTGAGAGAAGATGTAAAGAGCACATAGAGCAGGAGGAACACATATGTGAGAAGGAGTGAGCATGATTGGGAGATGGAAAAAGGGAGTATGAGAGAAGGGGGAAAGCCATGATGGGGAGTCAGTGAGCCATGATGTGTGAGTGAGGAAGTGTGTGAGGAGGAAAGCTCATGCAGAAGCATGAAACAGGAAGAAGCATGCTTGCAAGGGGCTGAGGAGGAAAGCATGACAGTGGGGAAGCCCATGGGAGAGAGGTAAGCATAGCCAGGACAGGAAGCACATGCACAAGAGGCAGGAACCAAACACATGCGGCAAGTGGGTAAAGTCTGCATGTAAAAGAGGAGGGAAACCCAAACACAAGGGGTGATGAAAGCACAGCCATGAGAGACAGGTAACGTGCACAAGAAGGGTAAGTGTCTGACAGGGTAGGAAGGCAAGAGGGAGGGGGGCAGAGAGAAGACAGATGTAGTACCAGACAAAGAGAGAGAGACTGACACAGGGAGAGAGAAGAATGAACAGAGGTGTTAAACCACATCCAGGTGCCTCAGTTTGACTGGGACACCTCATATGCATAAATAAATATTTACTCTTGTAATTCTATGCTTTCCATCTTGGTCTCTCTCCTCAGTCTGCATGTAGCAGCCTTATCTTGATGCAACTGTGAGAGGGAGAGATGTGATGCACATGCAAGTGAGAAAAAATATGAAAAACAGGTGCAAAGTGTGTCCAAGAGAGAAGGGAAGTTTGGGGTGGGGTGGTGTGGTGGTGGCAAGTAGATAACAAGAGAGAGATAGGGAAGATACCAAACAAGCTAAAGAAAGGGATACAAAGGAGTGAGAGGAGAGACAGCAAGCAAGATATAATGAAGGACAGTGAGTCAGAGACAGCAGAAAGGCACATGGGAAAATGAAACTTCATTTTATTGCAGCACCAAGCTTCACAGTTCTTCATCTACTATGAGCAGGACAAATCAAAATTTTCTTACATGGCAGTGTAGAAAAACCTAATCCCTTTCATACAAGCTTACTAAAATTCTGCTTATTGCAGAATGATGTGTTTTTTGAAAATAACATACTGCATGACCACCTATTATCCTGCAACTTTGAGGAAAGTTCGTTTTCCTCTGTTAAGTTCCAGATCAGTAACAACAGGAAGGACTGCCATAAGTTTATTTACAGACACAAAACTTAATCAAGCTTTCATTATTATCTTTTCAGCTTTTCAAGTCCTTTTAGAATCCTGCTAACAGTTTCTTACTAGACTGTCATTATTCTCTGAGGATACTCTGCATGCTTACCATTGGAACACAAAACTTCCCCTAGGTTACTCATGTCCAACATGGTTAATACTGATTGTCTTAATATATTCAATAAGCTTTGCATGTATCAACATTTAATGAACTCTTTTGTGTAAGCAACTTTGGGAAATCTAACCATACAGGATGGCAGAAAAATACTGTCTCACAACATGGAAGTTCCAAACAAAAATAAAGAACAAATACTGCACCCTTTTGTACAGCAAAGTGGTACAACATACGTGCACTGTAGGTAGTTGCAGGTCTAAAGATGCAATGAGAACTGTCAACTCAGTTATGTGCTCTTGAGAAAAAGTCTCATGAAAATCAGAAGAACAAGAGGAAGAAGACAATGTAACCATGACAACCTCAAATAAGAGCTTGGGCAGAAATAAAAAGTATTTTCAGAACCCTTTCAATTTAATATTACCCACAAAGAAAAAGCAGTAGACTATTTCAATTAAAAAGTATAGCTGGTATTACTCAAAGTGTCTCTACCTAAGACTGCAGTTCTGTTGATGAGAACAAATCTCATAGCAATTGCAATAAGGAGCATCAGTAAGACCATTTAAAAGCCAAGTGAATAAGTCTCAATGATTTAGGCAGTAGCTAGCACACTGGAGGACAAGTTCTCAATTAGTCATCAGTCATAACTGGAAAGCAAATCTCATGCTGAATACATTAACTCTACCAAAAATTGAATCATAATTTTTTAAGTTCTAAATCTATTCAGATACCTAATTTTATCTATAGAAAGCAAAAATAATCTAACCTACCCCAAATCTGTGTATTCATAAATTCTGTGCACACAATTTTCCTTAATACTTACATAGAAAGTGCTTCAGCTCCTAAAACTGATTCATGGAGCAAAAGGATGATATTTATTTTGCAAATGGATTTGAAGTAACTTGTTATTTGTTTATAACAGAAGCAACCCTACTTTGCTGGATCACTTTCCAATTAGAAAATACTTTTCAATACTGAGAATCATGGCTGCCTGGAAGAAGCCTCATAGGAAAAGTCACTGTCTTGACAACATGAAAAATGAATGAATGAAAAGGTATCCATCACAGAGCAGTAACAAAGTCCAAGAGAAATCTTCAGCCATCTCTACAATGACAGCATCTCAGGAAAAACATAAGTGAGCAGAATACCCTTCCAGCTTGTGGCAATAAACCCCCAGCCCAGTTTTAGCCAATCACTTTCAGATTTCCATGCATATCAACAAACAAGTAGATAACCTCTGTATTTCTTTTTATTTATTTAGAGAATGAGACTGCTACAATATAACAGATAACAAGTATTACAATTTTAGAGAATGCAGCAGCATATACTCTTAGATGCCAACATTTTTTCAGCTTGCACCTTTTTCTTTTTTAGGTTTTGCTAAACTAAGTAAGACAGAATGGATTTAAACAGAAGAATTAAAAACTACTTGTATAAAATACTTAAGGGTTCAGTGGAAAATGTTTGGACTGTCCTTTGTCTTGACAGACACACTTTCTACCCAGGACTCAAAAAAAAGGAATATTGAAGCACTCACTGCACGTCCACCTTACATCAGAAGGAAAAGTTTTTAATGCATTAACATGGGTAGTGAACAGGGCTGTCTTAGATTACAAATGGGGGTGTGTATTCTATTACCATCTGTTAGAGGTGAGCCAGTTTCTTCTGTTAATTGGGCCATCTGTTAAAACCAGGTGGGGCAATTTTTTTATCTCTTCCATGACTCATCCACCCTTCAGGAGATATCTTCTGTTAATGGCCACTGAGTGCCACAGCATGACTGATAAAATTACATCATCCCACTGTGAGATGCTCCACCCAGGGGGAGGAGCCAAGCATTCCTACCGGGATATAATCTGAGATCTAGAACACCACAGGCAGCCTTTTCCCACTGGATTCCCAGAGGAGCAGCTTTCTTCTCCACTGGATTCTCAGAGGAAGACCAGGCCCATCTACACCACCACTGGATCTTCAGAGGAAAACTGCACCCTTCTACAGGATCACTGCTCCAACAGCACCACATCTGCCTCTGCAGCCACCATTCCAATTGGACTGCTACCAACACCCTGACCAGCAGGGTGTCAGGTTGTATTCTGACTCTGTCAGTGTTGTTTTGTATTACTGCATTTTTATTTTTCCTAATAAAGAACTGTTATTTCTATTCCCATATCTTTGCCTTAGATCCCCTTAATTTCAAAATTATTATAATGCCAAGGGAGGGGGTTTACATTTTCCATTTCAAGAGAGGCTCCCGCCTTCCTTAGCAGACACCTGTCTTTTCAAACCAAGACAGGGGACTCAATCAATCCAACACATTAGGCTGAAGATGGCAAAAGCTGACACGAACTGCTGACATTCCTTTAGCTAGCGCACCTTCCTAATTCTGTTTAGATCAGCATCATAAAAGAATTCACAGCAAAATTTAAGTTTGCTGTGCCAGAGCTCTACATTAAGAAAGTCAAGGCATAACATTAAAGTTATGCAACTATTAACACCCTCCTGTTGGGCATACATCCATTTTTGTTATCTTAAAGCCATTTGCTAATGCAAAAGCATTATTAAAACCGCTGATATCTGAGGAACAAAAACTAATAGGCATGCAGGCTTCTAGTGCTAGGAAACACCCACCCTGACACCTAACTAACTAAAGCAACTAAAACACGGATTTCAATGTGCTGGTAATCTGAAAACTATCACAATGCCTAACTGAAGAGTGGTAATTATACAACACTGTGAACATCACCCACATGACAATTTTGTTTGGGTAGGAGCTCGGAAACTGATCCATCTGGAGTGTACTGCACAGTGAGGTCATATAAAATAGGTCAAATTATCCAACAGCATGATCCTTTTCTAGTTTAAGGACCCAAAACCCCAAAGTTCTAATTCAGATCAGAGCAACAGAGTGGTCACTGTAAAAACTACCTTTTATATGAACCAGGTACTCGCAGGAATTTATGCAAGTCACACACAGAACATTTGGTTAAGTTCAGACATCAGTTTAATCAGTACTCTCCATCTCAAAAATAGTTTCAAGAGTTATTGCACAGTTTCCATGGAGACTGAAACTAAAGCGTTCTTTCTATTTCTGTCTGTGAAAATCCCTTCACATTTATGCTGCCAAGTTTCTCAGGAGAGCCTGAACGATTAAAAGTGGCAGTAATATCCATGTTAGTGTCTATCACATGCCACTTAATTATTTTAGAAACACATTTATCTTTCTATACGAGGAGAATATCTTATAGTTTCACGAGTTTATTCAAATGAAAGCAAATTATTTAAGGACTTCCAACTACATTTCCACAGCAAATGCACTATCTGAAAACCTCCTTATCTTCTATCCCACCTTATCATACCAACAAAATATATATGGGCTACATGTATCTAATGCACTTTCATCTCACAAGTAAGCTTTTAATGTCTCTCATCACATCTCCACAAGCGAACTGATGCAGTGCAGGCTAGGAAAAATGGACATTCAGGTGAACTGATAAACTATTGAGATGCTGCAGAAATTCCATCTGAAGTCCAGTCACCAGTGATCAAGCACAGGATGTCACACAGGGGCCAGTACTGCTTAATGTCTTCACTAATGAACTAGGTGATGGGCAGTGCCCCCTCAGCAAGTCTGCACACAATACACAACTGAGAGTCTGTGCAGGAGCAGGAAAAGTCTGTGCAGGACACTTTTTATATGTACAGGTTCACTCTTTTGTAAAATAGAGTGAAATAATGTAGAACACTTTAAGAGTTTGGTTACTGGAAAAATGTATTGGTTGAGCAAAGTAGTAACTAAAACTAAACAGGGGAACATTAGAAAAAGAGTTAAAACTCTGGTGTCAAGTCAGCAGGTAGTAAGGAATATTCAAGAAAGGGCTTTCTGAGGTTACACAAATCAAGACATCAGTAATTAGTGTACTCCACATATACTCCTGCTGAAGCAAAAAAATACTAGAATGATCAGAGAAAAGACTGTCTTTCAGAAGTATCATACTCAAACACCAGTACTTAGACCTTATCAATCTATTTAAGACCAAAGACAACTTCAGGGTAGTTGGCCCCAGACTAAGAGGTAAGGTTCTACAGTGAATCTCAATTTACACTAATGAGTGCATGAGTAGATCGGTACAATGGCCCACCACTGGTCTGCATAAATCCACAGCAACCAAGTAGAGACTGCTAGACATCTTTAGAGAGCCATGTAGCAGACAGGCAAATCAGTGAACAAAGGTTAATCACTCTGAATACCTGTTAAGGAGCCTGTTAATCCAGAAAAATGGACACAGGGACTGTGTACAAATTTAGTCTGGTAGAACAGATCCATCCTGGCTCAAAAACCTCACTTGGTGATCCCATCTCCTTACACCTCTAATGAACCAACACAAGGACACAGTGTAGGCATAGACCAAAACAGAGAAGCAAAAGGAGAAGAGAGAAGCCAGAAAAAAAAAAATCACTAACAGGGTGAGACCAGATGACACTGTGTAGATAAAAGGGAGTCAGAGGTTTACAGATGTTGACAAGTAAGGCAAAAAGTTGTGATAAACTAAATATTGTCTAAAATCCCACCTGCTAAGCCTACTGCAATATTTTTACAATCACAAAAAAAAAAAAAAATAGATAACAGAGAAAAGACTCTGAGATGATAAGCATTTAATCACTGTCGAATGTCAATTCTGTGAAAATTCATGAAGTTTTGGCATTTGTGAATTGATATAATACGATATGGAAATCACAACTCCCCTATTTTTATGGTATCACTCAGCTTAAATACCCTCAATGATGAGTTAAAAGCAATTTTAGAGTCCAACTGGATTTTATATGCATGCTCCTAAATTTCATTAGCATTTTACAACTGTCTTCTTAAAATTCCAATGCAATAATTCATTTTACTTTAAGTCATCCACTACACAAGATACCCAGAAAAGTACAAATATTTTAGCTCCAAATGACTGCAATAACCAGTAACATACAATAATATTAGTGTGTTTTATTTATAAAACTTTGCGTGTCACTATGTCAAAGAAGGACATTCAAAGAACATCATGTTAGTTAAGTTTGAATTCTATTATAATACTTTAAAAAGCCATTCTCAGGTCTCAAAAAGTTTCAAGAAAAAATGCTTTTAGGCAGAACATGCTGTCATTAAAAAAAACATAATAAAATTTTAAGTAATTTAGCACAGCAAACTGAGAAATCATTAAGAAACAAAATTAGTAAAAAATACAAGTATATTCCTGAAGAAAAACTTCTGCAGATAAAATGGAATTGGAAGAGTTAGGTGAACTTCTATTGAAAAAAGTAACATGCATGTTTTTAACACAAAACTAACTTTCAGGGAAAAAGATTATGTGAACACAAATTTCTTTGAAAATATATATACTTTATAGTTGGTGTTTATAACTGCAGCGCATAGAGAAGCATTACTTTAGTTCAAAAATTATTACCTGCTAACTTCAGAACTCAAGTAACACAGCAGATGGATGGCCCAAAGGAAAGGTCCCGCATATGTTGTAAATGCTGTGAGGAAGATAGCTGGTATCTCCACATAGCTGTCTAGTCCCACAAAACCTGCTGAAATGTCCACAGTAGCAATGCCATTTGAATTTCCCTGAAAATAGGGATAAAATAGTAAATATACAAATACCTCCAAAAATATATTTCAAATACATTAGAATCATATTAATTATTGTACCCATTAAGGACTTATTGTTTAAATTGCTTTACAGTACAGCCATATTCTTTACATCTGAATTTCAATAAAACAGCTTACCAGACAAGTGCTTACAATTAAAATTTACAGGCATAAACAGCATGCTATTTTGGGAGTTTTGTCTGCAAATTAACATGCCTATTGTTTAATAAGTTACATTAAAAAAAATTAAAATAAACAGCTCCAATTGCTGATTTCAGACACATTAATGAAAAATAAGTATTTTTTTGCCACACAAGGTTAAAACACAAGATTTTTTAGGTCTGCTGCCTAAAATATTCCTTGCCCTTAGAGACAGCAGGACTCTAATTTAGAGCTGTAATGGAACATTACATCGCCCACCTGGCTGCCTCATGGCACAAGTTCCTGCATGTAAATAGATTAAGACAGGCAAATTTAGAGAGGTTTCTCCTTCTCAAGTCTCTCTACCACATAAGATTGCATTGAAATAGACCAGAAATCAGTCTAGATAGCCTGAATCATCAATAAAAGGCATTTAAACCTATCAAGAGAAAAACAGAAGGAACATACAGCAATTAAAGTATCAAGAGCTGTCAAAGTTTGGTATGTTTTACCTAGTTTTCTTTTCCAGTGACCAGGCCCACTAAATAACAAGGAACAATGTAAAATGGAAGGAAATGTTTTCCATTGAAAATCCAATAATACTTAACTTTACCCAAATACCTAAAGTAACAAACACACCCTAAGATTAAGGCAGAATATTTCTTAAATTAACAGGTCACGGATAGGTTTCCTCAAACTAGTGAGAAAGCTCTCAGATATTCTTGCTGTACCTTGAGAAACTGATCAGTTTCTACAGCACTGATATTCTAACAGCCATCAAACCCTCTTTTTCCACCTACAGAATTCCAGAACAACACTAATGTAAGGACTGTCACCACCAATAGCCTTAGACTCAGTTCCAGCAGAGCCTATGAGGAGTGGTGGCTCCCCATTTCCCTCAAACCTGACCTCGGGTCACCTCAGTGACTGCAGTACTCTTGAACTGCAAGTTACCCCAGCAAGAAAGTGTTATCATCAAATACACACTTCTGTCACAAAGCCCAGAGCACACAGGGAAGCACAAAAGATAGGCAGCTTTTTTAGGTACATAACTAACTAGGCACCAGCAAAAAAAACCTGATCCTGAGACCGCTCTAAAATCCAAGAGAAAAAAAGCATCTGTGTTGATGGAACCATTCAGAGCCCATTATGAGCAGTCATCATCCCCAAACTCACCATGAAGATATCCCCAGAATGTAGGGGAAGCCTGAAGCTGTAAGAGAGCTGTATGGTATGGATTTTACCAAGATACCATACAGTAGAAAAATCTTCACTTATGACTGTTAGTCTTCCTCATTTTGACTTTCATCATGCACCACTGTAGTAAATCACTGCACCAGTGTAATCAATTACTAGTGCAATGTCCAGCAATGCCAGGAGCAAAGCACAGCACAACTAATGATAAACAGCTAAAAAAACAAGTGTGTCTGTGCCCTAGAACCTGTAATACGAGACTGTAAAAGAAAGCTGTAAAATAAGGCTACTCCTCAGGTTTAACCAGTATAGACTGAGGTCATGGCAAGAGCAGAAAGGTAAGTGTAGCACTTTGAGCGCTGAGCAGGGCTCTACTTCTCAACAAGCTAGAGTTTGACAGGGACAGGTAGGGAGGGAACCTGACCTCTTTTCCTCCAGTCCCTGTTCACAGCAGCAGGTCTTTTGCCCACCACATCTAATTATTTTTCATTGCCCTTCTCCTCTGCATGATGCGTACAGAGTAGAAAAGCTGAGACATCAGGAGATCCTTCCTGCTCGTGTCATGAGGAGCTGAAAGGTCTCTACACTGTTTAATCCACATACAGATGGTTGATCTTTGGCACCTTGGGGCAACTCCTCCTGCCATTGTATATGACAAGAAGCAAGAATAAATGCAGTGTTGCAGTGCACATCACTGGTCCTGCAGAACCACTGCAGGCAAAAAGATGTACTTCCCTATGGAAGGTAGTCAGGGCAAGTAAGGAACCTGGATGAAGGAACAGGTTCTCCTTCTCCTCAGCTCCCTGAGTCCCTTCACCACAGGGCTCACTCCATCTGTCTTTGACTTTGTTTAAAGTGACACAGCTGTAGAACAAGGACGCACACTTTGGATCCACACACAACTCCAATCACACTGTGAAGTGCCTGAACACCTTACTCCGAATGTGAATCTGCTGAGCCTTATGGATACTACTGGCACTGTTCTACTGGAAGAGCCCTGGTGAGTAGTAAGAAGCATTTTTCTTCACATTAAATATCTTTCTCCAAGAAAAATTCATGTATTTACACTAAATTTTCACAGTTATAAATTCTAACACTCCACACAATAAATAACTGACAATTCTGAGAGCCTCCTTTTATTTTAACATATCACTGTAGTATTTCAGAAGAGGTTGGCCAGAAAGGTTCTGCTGTCTCCGGATGAACCCTGGAGGTTTCAAGACCCCGAGCCATCTAGTTTGATCTCACAGCTAACACTGTTCTGAAAATGGGACTGAACTGTGAGCCTGTTGAAGTCCTTTCCAATGTCAATTATCCTACAATGCTTTGAAATCATAACAAGAAAAAGTTAAAATCACTTTAAAATGTCACTCAGTCCATCTCTTTACTAAAAGGCAAGTCGAATTAGATATGATTCGAACTTTACAAACCTATTCTGGTTTCCTACAGTGATAAAAACCACCAGAAACTGGAACTGTATTTTCTTTCTCTCATTCCGCAGATATACTGCTCTAAGCATGGCAACAAAACCCTGCAAGACTAATAAATAAATAGATAGAATTTTTGTTCATTTATGAGCATTCACACAAGGAAATGAAAATATTTTTAGCAACATTTACAGCAAAATAAGTTTTTTATGAGCTGGTTTATTAAAGAGAAAAAAAAACCAAGTTATTTATTTCTATTCTTACTGCATTTTAAGGACAAATAGTAATGATAAAGATACAACACACTTTTGGGAAATGACTGCTGAGTTATGAGATGTGGACAACTCAGGGCTTAGGAGAAAATAATCAATTATTCAAGCTCATTGCAAAATTCATCAAGAGATTCTCAAGCTTGCAATAATATCCTGAAAAATAAGTAGTATTCTGACCAAATGTATTCATTTAATCTATTTTTGACAATACTGGAGTATTTTAAACTTTGTTCACTTCATCAATTCACACAAAGTGATAAATCAAGCAAAGACCTTAATTACTTAAACAAGACTAGAAAACAAATTGGGTTTACCCAGCTCCACATTAATAACACAGCACTTTATCCAGACAATCTCCAAAAAACTCCAAGCATGAAGACTGCACAACCAGTGTGAGCAACCTTTTCCTTTGCTTACTATTCACAAAAACCTTGCTAAAATGCTAGAAAAATTACATCACACATAGCTTTCCCATTTAATTTACAACTGTTTAAGAAATTTGTCTTTTAGATCCAAACTGCCAGAGAGCAGAAAAGGACTTCCTTTGGTTCAGCAAAGGAAGGTATGCTGGGAAATGAGTGTGAAAACAAGGCAGGTGAGAGCAGTAAGATGGGACTCATCAGTGGCATGTCCAGGTCAGGGCTGGATCCAGAGACCGTGATCAGGGCTAGATGCAGCCCAGGGACTGGAAGTCTGTAGTGACAAATTCAAGATTAGGACAGAAAGTATAAGATTAGGCCAGAAAGCCCAAGATTAGGCCAGAAAGCCCAACCATCAGGTCCAGGTCCAGGGCAGGATCAAGAAAGTTTAAGACAGGCACACACCTACCTGCTTACACAGCTGGGATAAAGCAGAGGCAGTAAACATCAGACTAATAAAGCAGAACCAGAATGGAAAGAAGAGTCAGGCCTCTCCCTCTGCTTTTCTCCCATCAGCTCCTCTCTCAATCAAGGACTGAAGTCTCCTAACTAAACTCTGAGACAGGAGATGCACTCAGGGTTCAGACACAGATGAAGTGTAGAATGCAAAACCAAGTGTTAAGATCAAGGTATTTGTTTTCAACCCATCCTTTTTTTCCCCCTACTTAGATTCAAAATCAAAAAGTTAGCTTCCACACCCAGGCACTTCATTTTTTCCCCCCATGTTCATCAGCTATAGCAACTGATTAATGAAAAATAGTATCTGTTCCTGTCAGCTTTGCATACTGAACACTTGGAATTTTTGCAGATCTACTTCCATGAAGCCTTGAAGGACTCTACAATAATTCTTTGAAAGAAGAGTGCCTCGTTCATTGAATATGCTACCCTGAACAAGGCTATTTTTATTATCATATTCAAAAGGCCATCACTTATAATCTACACTCAGCAAGACAGAGTTACTGCTTTAGTCATTATGTACCATATTGTCTACCAAAATTTAATAATGGCTCAGAAACATGGGCAAGTCTCATTTACTCATAATCACACCAAGACGTGCAAAAAGTAGTTCTCCAAACCTCTCTCCTATTTCCAGATGGAAGCATTCATTTTGTCATATATATTTCTCTTCTCCTGCCTCATTTAGCTAGCACAGTTTAAATTTAGTATCCAATGTGATCTACATCACCAATGAATTTCAGTGGTATTCAATTTTTGTATTTCAACCATATGCCTGCTATTTTTTTGTATGCTACATTAGATCTTTATGCCTGTCTGGAAATTAAAACCCTAGCATCACTCTGAACTCAGCCAGTTTAATACTGAGGCTCTAGTGACCACAAAACTTGGAAAAACAAAACCAAGGAAGACATTTAAATCTATGCCAGCAGTACATATCATAGCTAATTATACAGTTGTGCTTCCTTCACATCTCTCCCCTAGAATTCTAGCATCGGTATTGCTTGCTACTGAGGCAGTAAAAAAATGACTGTCTGTTACCAAGAGCAAGCTGAACAGAGGTCAGTACTGAAGGGGAGAATTTGATGGACTCCTCCAGCAGAAACAGCCCAGCTGTACTTCCTTAATGTTTACTCAGTATCTGAGAACAAACCATACATGCTCTGTCTGAAAGACAACCCTGTCCTAAGTCAGTCAAAATGTAAGAACTCAGCACTGATGGTCATGGACAGGACAGGAAGTTGCTAGAGCTGGGACAGCTGAACTGTACTTAGTAAGAACAGTGTCACTTCATGGAGAGGTACAGAAGTAAGGTGGGGATCTGAAAGTTGTCACCATGCAAAGACCTTCCCTGTTTTCCCACAACATAAATGAAAAAGGTCAAATGGCTTATTCAAACAATTAAAATCTGTTACTAAACTGGTATGGGTACATCCAGACCTCCACCCTCCATCACTCACTTAAGGAAGAGCTGGAAAATGTACACAACCATGCAGAATCATCTACAGCTTCACCTGAGTCACTTGCCTATGACACTCTCAAGATACATGAAGAAAGCCTGAGTGCCTGCATTTGGCAAAGGAGGTGTGAGTAAACAGGGAGAGGTTACCTCCATGTGTTTGGGAAACTGGGGATAGATTTTTTTTTTTTCCAAACGAGGTACACAAAATAGCACAAATATTAGTAAAAGTTGACCTGTTGTTTAACTGGTATGGATGCTGCATCTATAGTCCAGTGACTGGCAGTTAATTATCAATATATAATTGTCAGTTAAATATGTGTCACTAATAAACTAAAGAAACATTTCAATGCTGATTTTAAGCTGTACAAAGTGAGCACTTTTCCCTTTGCAACAAGTAATTCAGCTCTAGACAGAACTCAAAGGAAAGGGAAGAAGATATTTAAATACATTTTTAAAAATCCAGTAATGAAGAATCCACTCTTGTATGTTGCCAGCTTTTTGATTTTCCCAGATAATGCAGATCAGAATGCCACACCAAGAAAAACAACATAAAAGAGGCATGAAATTACACATATTTTTTGTAAGAAGTTCCTTTTGTCCTTGGAAATATGGACCCAGACTGGAAAAACTATTCTCAGAATAAACTGAAATTTACAAATTGAAGAGAGAGCATTAATTAGATTTTGAAGCACCTTTGTAGCCGCTGTAATTTATGAACTACCAGCTCGACCATTCTACTTTTCTATGCTAACGCTCTGCATATCAGATAAATGCTTTCAATTGTGAAATGCAAAAAAAAAAAAAAAAAAAAAAAAAAAAAAATCCCTCTTACCCTTGTATCAATTAATTTGCTTCTTTCCATACCTTCAGAACAATTTCTTCATCAGAGAATAAAAGAACAAGCCAGCATCTAAAGATGGGTATTTTGGTCAAACTCTTAATCTCCATCCTAAAAAGGCATCTAATATTAAGATACTTATAACATTTCTAAAAGAGAACCAAAAACATATTCTCTAAGGGGGTTGGGAAAGAAAATTCCATCTGTCTTGACCCTTAAAAGCTCTTTTTTCACTAGCAGAATTGATTTCTCTCTTTCTGAAACATTTCTAAGATGTTCTGAAAACAGGAAAACAAAAAGAGAAATAAAGAGAGACAATAGAGGAAAACCTTCCTGTTCAATTACAATTCATTTGTCATTCTAATCAGTCTTTGGCATTGTGAATAGGCACACATCTTAGTTTTTGTGGACAGACACACAAAAAATTCTAGAAGACTGTCAGCATGTCCTTTTGAAATTGATACTTTTTAAATGGTACTGTGCTAAAACAAGAATTCCTCAAAACTTTTGCTAAGCCATTGCTAATTCAAAATAATCTTTTCAAAGCTAGAGCTTTAGGACATGTGATGGGACACAAAAAGGCAGCTTCTTAACTGGGCTTGCTCTATTTCATACATCACAGCATGGGAAACAATATGGGGGGAAAAGCTTTGCTGTGTTTCTAATAGAAGTTTTGATAAGTAATTATCACACAGATTAGATCATTTTCCAGATCTTACAGTGACAGGACATGCATAAAGACCCATCTAGAAATCTGGCTCATAATAGAACAGTAGAGAATTTCTCATTTATGAGATTTGGATGCTGTGACTCAGCAACATGTCTATGTGGAAGAAATTCTCTTGTCAGAACTAATTTTTCAAATATCTTGAAGTTCACTGAAATCTGTATTATACTGGAAGTTATTATTTCCAAAGGAAACACTTCTAGAAGAAATGTCAAAATTGCCAGCAGAGTGATAGGGCCTAGGCAGATGCTCTGAAACTGCAAGATGTGCAAAAACACAATTTGCAGTCACATAAAATGGAAATCACTACTTCCAGTCTTCTAAAAACAAACAAAAAAAATCCTCAATTGCAAGGGTAGTTGAAACTGCAAAACATTCATAATGAAAAAGAGCAGTCTTTTTTTTCATTTTTCATAACACCAGTTTAAGACCTCTAGAAAGCTGAAACAGATGTTACCAGATCCTGTTATCTTCTATTGGTCTTGCATAAACATGTTTTTATTGGTGTAGAAAAAAACCCTTTGACACAGCACAGTAAAACTGAAAGATGCATCAAGCTCTTGATAACTCTAGCAGCTTATTTCTGGAAGATGTTTATAGCTGCTTCAAAGCTGATAAATCCCTCCAGAAAAGTTAGTCCCAAATTTTTGGCATCATTCAGAGTAGAAAAGACACAACATTTAATCTGCCATATTAAATTTCCAAAACAAACTATTACTTTAAGAAGCTTTTGTTTTCTTTTACATCATGCCATACTGGCTGAAGATACATGGCCTACATTTATCTAAGGCACATTCACCTCATGAGCACTTTTAGCAATCTCCTCAGACAAACAAATGAATGCAGTCCAGGCTAGGAACCTGGACACTCATGTGGACTGGAAACTGCTCAAATGTTGAGTTCACAGGGAACTTGAAGTTCATCAGCAGCTTGAAGTCCATCAGAAGGCCAATCACTAGTGATCAACCACAAGGATTGACACTGGGGCTGATACTGTTTAATATCTTTACCAATGACCTGGGCAGTGGGACAGAGAGCTCTCTCAGGAAGTCTGCACACAATACAGAACTAGGAGAGTGGCAGATACAGCACATGGGTTAGCTGCTATCAGAGGTGCCATCAGAGGCACCTCAATAGGCTGAAGGAATGAAATGACAAGAAATTCAGCAAGTTCACCAAAGGGAAATGTCAAATCTAGCACCTGGGGAGGAATAAAATCATACCTTTGGTGACACTGGGAACTAACCATATGGAAAGCAGTTTGGAAGAGATCAGCCAGCCATTGTCCTTTTTGTGCAAAGACCAACAGCATCCAGGACTCCATTAAGGGCCTCCCTAGCTATATAAGGGAGATCTCCATTCTCTCTAATAAGCAGTGGTGAGACCCACATTTGGGTGCCTGGGTCCAGTTCTGGGCTTGCCAACACAGAAAAGCCATGGGTGTGCCAGAAAAAGTCCACTGAAGCAACCATAGATGATGGCAGGAACAAAGCACATGTCATACAAGCAACTCCCTGGGTCTTTTTACTCACAAGAGGAGAAAGCTCAGCAGGGATCATAACAATGTGTATGACAGAAATGTACCCGATGAGAGGAAGTACAGGAAATGTAGCCAGACTGTGACTCTCAGTCACCCAACAGTGACTACCAAAGGGATGAAAAGCAATACACAGAAACAGAAATACAAGAAGTTCTGATTAAAATCAGAAAAAGCTTTTTTTATTAGCTAGGGTGGTCAAGCTCTGGACCAACTACCCAGAGAGCTTGCAGAGTCTTCACCCTTTTGGGTATTTAAAATAGGGAACGGACACTGTTTAGACCAACCTGGTCTGTTTGACCTGCTGATTCATGTCAGGGTCAGGTTGGACTAAATGGTCTCCAGAGGCATCTTGCAGCTTCAACTCTCCTGTAATTTCATGGTCCTGTGATATTCTCAGCCAAGTGTACCAAGAATTCAACAACATTGAAAACATTTATGAACCATTTGCTGCTTTATGAAAAAATCTGAACCATTCTTTTTTTAGTCTCTTTTCCACTAGGATTTTTGTGCCAACCTCCTCACCATAACCTCAGTATAGAGATGGCTCTGTCTTCAGCATTTTGCCAGCTGGTCTAAAGGATGCTCTCAGAAGGCTGTAATCAAAGCTGACTGCCTGAACAGGAACATTCAAAACAAGCAAAAGCCACTCAACCAAGACATGCTATGCCCTCTAAACAGGAAAAGTGGGTAGGAAGGGATGAATCATGATGATCTTACCTGCATGACCAATTCCCTATCTACATATACTACTCTCAATCAAGCCAACCCTCAATCTGCAGTTACAGTACCCTAAGCTTGACCGAGTTTCAACATCCCCAGCCATGGCTCAGAGGTAGTCAACTGACGTCTGACATTAAATTTTTGCAAACGCCACCTCTTAAACCTGATTCCCAGGATAACAAATGCTCACTTTAGACAGCCTGCTATGTTAAGGTTCCAACAATACCAGAAGTAGAAAGATCCTCTCCAGCTTCAGTGCAAAGCAAAGTTTTTGTGGAACTGCAACCTTATTTGCAATGCAGAGAACTAGGTTATTGAAGTTAGTAAGGCTCCTCAGGAAAGAAAGTATCATTTGATATAATAAGAAAAAAATTAGTTCTGGTTCTCATAAGAGATATTACATGCCACAGCACTTTGTTTCAGTCTTAAACAGTATATAGACCTACCGTAGTTCTCAATAACCAGTGACAAAAGCCACCTTTTACTGGTATTCATCAACTCAGATGAAATTTTTTAAGTAATTATCACCTGCAAAGTACTTATGAGGCCCATTAACAGACCAAAATCATCCTGGTATAGGTCTCACAACTTTGTAACACTTTTGGAAATCTGCATTGAGGATAAGACACTAAGGTATGCATCTTTCCCTGATTCTGAAAACTAAACATTATTAAAGCATTTAGAAACTAAATCCTTCTGAGAACTGAATAAACTCTTCCACTGTAATATTTAGTTAGCCTTTTATTCACAATGGACAATATTCCTTTGAAAAACTATTTCATTTCCCACCTCTGCAGCAGAGAGAGTATTCAGCTTACCTGAAAATAGAAGAAAGCTTGGCCAAACCAGTAGTGCATGATAGTAATCTGTGCTGCATCAAATTTCAAAGGTATCCAAATATATTTTGTCATCATTGTCTGAATCAGCAGACAAAACATCAAGACTGGTAAATTGTGAGGTCTAAATAGAAGAGCTGCTAGTAGAACCAATCCACTATATACTTCCCATAATCCTGTGCTCTTCGTGTTGGAGTCTGCAGAAATAACCTGTGACTTTAGTAAGTCTTTAGTGCCAGTGAAGACTATGCCAAGAACAAAGACATAAACAAAACGAGCTTCAGTAATCCCCCTAAAGAGAAAATAAAATTGAAAAAAAGTTAATAAATAAATAAACCAGAAAGATTAGTTACTTACTAATACCTACTTTAGAGCCTTTCAAGAGAGGTCAAGACCAACCAGTTCTGCTGAACAGGTTAAATCCAAGGCCAGTATTTTTGAAATCCCTAAGCAATTCCTTTACAAAAAAAAAAAAAAGTAAGTTTTAAGTTGTAAGTGTAATTAGCACTTACATCATCTTCAAACCACTTATAAATTCTGTTGCCTCTTAATTTCCAGCTTCTGGAAGAAACACAGCATGTTGTCCAAAAAAGTTGACAAGGATCAGTAAGCTTAAAAACTGTGACCTGCTATTCTAAAAGTGCAAGGTCTGAGAAACTAGGACTGAAATGGCTAAAGCAAGTCATCTGATCCAATCTTTTGCTCAAAGCTCAAATGGGGTCATCCTAGAGCACATTGCACAGGATTGTGTCCAGATGGTTCTTGAATATCTCTCCTGTGAGGGAGACTCCACAACATCTCCATGCAACCTGTTGCAGTGTCTGGTCACCCTCACAGTAAGGAACTTCCTCAAATTCAAGTTGAACTTCCTGCACATCAGTTTCTGCCCATTGCCTCTTGCCCTGCTGCTTGGCACCACCAAGAAGAGCCTGGATCCACTCTCTGACACCTCTTTCAGAGACATTGCTGAGGTTGTCTCTCAGTCATTCTCTCCTTAAGGCTGAACAAGCCCAGCTACCAAAGCCTTTCCTCACTGAAGAGAAGCTCCAGTCTCCTAACCTCTTTCAGAGTCCACCTCTCAACTCACTGTAGGACCTCCATGTGTCTCTTGTCCTGAGGAGCCCAGAACTGGACACAAGAACTCCAGATGTGCCTCACCAGAGTTGAGCATAGGGACAGGATCACCTCCCTCGACCTGCAGGCAATGCTCTTCCTAATCCCACTGGCCTTCTTGGCCCCCAGGACACACTGCTGGCTCATGGACAGCTTGCTGTCTATCAGGACCCTCAGGTGCTTCTCTGCAGAGCTATTTTACATCAGGCCACCCCCTTTCTCTGCCCAACTCTTGAGCCTTTTAAGGGCTGCACAGATGTGCCATTCAGCCAAGAACTAAGTGTCCACTCATCCAGTCCACACTTCTTAAGTTTGTCTGTGAGGGTATTGTGAGAGAGAGAGTTGAAATCCTTGCTAAAATCAGGGTGACAACATTCACTGCTCACCCCTTATTCATCCCTGTATTTGTTTCATTGTAGAAGCAGTCAGGTTGGTCAAGCATGATTTACCTTTATTGAAAGCCCATGTTATAGAACACTCAACTGCAAAAGCAAGGTATGGAAAAGCAGCTCTCTGAACTACTAAGCACTTTTGAAACTAAGAAGTAGCTAAATGAGCTTGGCTTGTGCTCTGCTAGATGTGGCAAATCCATTTAAAAACAAGAGATGGTGCATTTGGAGTTTTTTGTATCAAAAGATATAGAGTATAACTACTAGATTTTCCTTATATTATTTTTTATCTGACTGGCTTCTCATTTGTCACAGTGAAAAGACACTTCATGTGGCTTAAAATCAAGCACACATCACACAAATTCAGTGCTGGTTACCTACAAAGTACAATTCTATTTGTAAGAATGTAATTCCAAGCTAGAATATCCTATCCAACTCATCCCCTGATAGCCAAAGTGTTCAACACCTTGCTAGTTACTTATCTGCTGATGAACTTACTTTGAAATATCTTTGCCACCATATTGCCATGGAAATGTGACATTTCCAATAGCTGCCCGGTAACTGTAGACTCCCAGGAGCCCGAGTGCCATAGCAATTTTTGAAACCAGGGAGCATCTTCTTTGAACCAGAAAGAAGATCATAAGAAGGGAGACTGCAGCCAAGAAGGAGAGTTCAGATTTATGTTCAGAGCTGGGAAAAAAAAAAAATAAAAACCTTTTTAAAAACAGTAATTAGTGCTAAACACACTTGATAAAGCCTTAGCTACAGCACTGTATTAAACAAACTGTATTAATTAATGCAGCACTAAATTAATCACTGCAGTGGTGTCTGTTATGAACTTTCCAAGAGGTATGGTAAAATATTTTAGTATTTTTAGAAAAGCAGTTTTATTAATGAGGTTTTCTATTCAAGCATGCATATTAAAAGTGTAATTATTGTGTTCCACTATATGCTAGTTATTCTGTTAATCATATAAAAACTGAGCTGCATATTGCATAACAGAAAAGGGTCTACTGCTTTTAAACTAGAGTTTTGTTATTTATGCATTTTGAAAAAAGTGTGTTTTTCTTATACTACAGTATTTTATTTCCTAGCATTACACAAAAGATTTTTGCATTACAGGATTAGAACTGTCTTTTGAAATAACTACATATGTATTTGTTTAATTTTAGATACATTACCTATCCTACCACCTATAGAACACTTTACCCACCCAAAATGATCGAAAATATACTTACATAGTTTAAAACACACACACAAACTCATTAGCACAATATGATTCCCTTAATCAACTATAGAACCATGTATTCTGTCAATACATACAAGAGACAGAAAATTTGCATAACTGGTAGAGAAGATCACAGATACAGTTTGTTTGTTTGCTCCCCTGCATCTTAAATAGGTAACACTCATTCCAGAAACAAGGGCATTCCATTGAGCATGTTACCAGTGTTACATATTTAAATCTTCAGTAGGAGGAACCAGCACTGCAAAATGTAACAGGGTAAGGCAAAGATGTGCACCCACCCCCTAACATGTAGTTTCAGAAATCCTGCTGTAGTCCAAGAATTGCCAAGCCATGCCTACTGAAAATATTTCCAGTATCCCAAATAATATAAAACCACTAGTTTTGTTAAATTTGCCTTCAGTTAAGAACAACATGTAGAATTTGAGAGCTAAGGGCTCCATCTTCTGTTTTCCACAACTCAAAATCCCATGACAAAATATCACTAACTTCGGGAAACTAACAGTGTGCCTGGGTTATTACCTGCATTGAATTCAACCACACTTATGAAACTCCAGTGTTATCTCTGATTTAATAAAAGTTATTGTACTTCAGAAACAGGTTTACTTTCCTATTCCCTAGTATACACTTGGGAATATCAGGAGTTACACTTATCAGGAGCTTGACCAATAGCTGTTCCAAGTGTTGTGCCTTAAAAGTCATGGAGGAAAGGTTGTAGGGCAGAAAAATAGTCCTGTTAGTTCTGCATTCAGGACCCAATCAAGGAGCTCGTACACCTTAACAAAATTCCCAAGAGATGCACTGTTCTCTGAAACCCAGTGGAGAAAAATGAGAAGCGTAAGACCTAGAATACTATGAGACAGAAAGTGTAGTTTACAGAAAACGTAGATGTTTCTCCTCCCAATTATTCTTCCTCTACACATGGAGAGAACAGAAACAGTGGACTTCTGCAGCAACCTATGAAGATAACATAAGCAACACCTTCTTTATGATCAAAATATAACAAATTAATTTAGTAGCCACTAAACCTTTCAAATGAGCACTTACAGAAAACTCTAAGCATTCCGGTCATATTCTCCTTGGCCAGTCATTGTATGAGAGCAAGACAAATCAGGGATCAATAACAGCACACCTCATCATCATCCTTGTCTCTTTATCTAAAAAAACTCAACATACACTGAGTTTACATTCTTGACTGCTAGCACAGGGATTAACATACATCTCGTGTCCAGGTCTTCTTGTAACAGTCTTCTGTGATCTCTTGTTTGGAATTTTTTTGAATCATATAAATCTGTTGGAAAAAACCCTACCCGTGTGTTTCACAGCATTTGCTGAAGAAACAAGGAAAGGATTTACAGCCAGCAAAGTCAAGTCAGCACAAATCACCTACAGCTTCAAGGTTTTCCAGCCAAGGTTCTTACAGTTAGGCAGCTAAAAGATATGTAATTAGCATATATTTTAAAGGGAGATGGTAGCTGTTTAACACAGAGTCCAATCATTTAGCTAAGTTCTAAATGGTTTTGATAGTCTGCTCAGAAATACAAGCACAAACAAGCTACTCTGATCTCAGCTGCCATGTCCTGTGTTTTGCACAAACCACAAAACTGAAAGTGAAGAACCAATAGCTCCCTGAGAGAAAATCTGGTTAAAAGGGAAGGAAAAAAGAGGACTTTGGCTCTATCTTCCTACTGTAACAGCTTGTTAGGTCTACACACATACTTCTGGTAATAGAATGAAGGTTGAAGACATTTTCTTCCACTGCTTGGATCTCACCTTATTACTGCAAATACAAGTAGAGTGAAACAAATTATAAATGTGTATGATTAATAACTTAAGTGGTTAAGGTCCTTTTTAATTGTTTCTTTCATTTTACAACCGAATACACAGAAGTCACAAGGTCTGCTAGCTTTGAGTGGAAGGGCATTTGGGGATGGTTAAGTACATTATTTAAAGAAAATGTTATCATCTTCCCATGCTGATGCTTCTCTGCAAGCTAACACTGCCATGTAGCATCTCTGACACCTTTCAAGTACGAGCACTGACCAAGATTAACAGCCAAATAAAGCTAACTGAATACCAACCAATCAGAAAGAAAACCTGACTTCCAGTCAGATTTAGATTGCATGTTTTCTTCCATTTCATCTACTGCCTGATTTTCTTTTGCTCTTTTTCCCATCAAAATCTTTTTCAGGTTTCACAGTCTGTCTGCAAATAACAAAGAACATTTTCCTTATTTCAGCACTGCTGAATGCTTTCCCGGTAGCCAAATTCAACACACTATAGGTAGATTGATTTTCTGTGTTTTGATGCTTACATCAAACAGGAAAATCCGGACAACAGTCTCTCTGTTTTAAATGCTGAGCCCCTTAAGCACTGTCTAGTTAAGCAAAATCCTAGTCTGAGCATGAGCACAGATGTCCAGAAGATCAATACAGGGGAGCAAAAAAAATTAGAAAGCTGGCTAGAAAAAGCCTGAGTAGCCCAAACTCAAGCTAACAACAACACACATGATCTAAGTAAGGTTCCTAATTCCTACTAGTAAAAAACATGCTATTAAGATGTAACTACACCAATTAAACTAATACTAAAAATAGAATAACAATCAACCTTATAGACGAGTGATGCATTTTGGGAAGAAGAATAAGTGCTTTAAGCAACTCCGTTTATCACTAACTTTTAATTCATACTCTAAGGAAAACACATCATCTCAATACTGATCAAATCACTAGGAAACAGACATCTCTAGTACCCTAATATCACGTGAAAGAGAAGAAACAAAGATGTTAAAACTCCTGACCAAAGAAAATGCAAGCATGCTGGCCAAACAGGAATTCCCAGACACTTTACAGACCACAGGATGTGTAAAGATTTAACTGCATCATTGACTAACCTTTCTGAAACTTGTTCAGTGAGCCATAAAAGAGTCATACACTCAACTACATCCTATTATTCAAATCCAAAATTGTCATACTTCAAATACTACTAATCTTTTAACTTTATATTGCAACTGAACTTTATGTCACCATGGACACATACATAATATTCTCCTGTTAGGCTGAAAATTGCTCCATTGTTTTAAATCAGGATGTGCCAGGGCTGCTATGGCTCTGCTCTTTCACTTGGTCCCTAAACACAGCAGAAGTAGTTGCACCAATGAAAGGGAGAAGGCAGAACTGTGACAGTGACAGTCCTAATCACATATCCTCTTAGCCTGCCATGGCACAACACTCTGGACTGTTGCATAAGTTTTTTAACCTCCCACAGTACAAGGCAGGTAATCATTGCTTCTTTCCCAATTAGATTTGAAAGGCAAGTGGGTTTTTGTAAGGAATACTTGACAACATCAGAAAGAAAAAAACTGTTTGTCTGCAGCACTTGAAAAGATGCAGACACCTCCACCATGTTCTCTTCATACAGTAATTTCAACAACAGCAGTGCTGACTTGTATACACTTCCCTTCCTGCATTCCTGTTACTAAGCCAGCCCACCAACTGCCTGCCAAGTCTGATGGTAAATCAGAGTGAGAAGAGATCCAACTGAAAGCCAAGAGTTTCCCATGCCATCTTGAGTTATTTTTCCAGACACGTCTACTCAGTGATGTAGTAGCTCACCATACTTACACAGGAACAAGTAAAATACAGGCCAGTGAGGTGAGGAGAAGGAGAGCAAGTTCCTTGCCTTGTATGGCAAAATATAGAATTTTAGCCAATCAGACATAGCCTAAGACTACAGATGTAGAATCTTTTCTCTTCTACTTGCTTCAAGACCTAAGCAAATACACTCAATGTGAGGTCATAATTTGAGGAAGAAATTAACCTGTAAAATTCTGATACTATGTTTTGCTATCTAGCTGCTGTACTTCAGCCTTACTGAAGAGGAAGGCAGACACTTTTAATAATAGGGTTGTGATGGCTTTTTGAAGGAGAATACTTTATCAGCCTGAAAGATTTTTGTGATGAGACAAGCTCAGTGGAAGAGCACAAAAAAGGCATTGTTGTTTATCTGTGCTTTAACAAGGTTTTTGCCACCAGCTCCCATAACATTCCCATAGGCAATCTCGTGCTATAGAAGTGGACAGTCAGGTGGACTAAAAAGTACTCAAATGCTGGATTCACAGAGTTGCCACTAGTAGCACAAATTCCACCTGGAGGGCAGTCACTATCTGTCAACCCTAGGATTTGGGCGTTGGCCCCCACCGGGGCCCATACTGTTTAATGTCTTCACTAAGGACCTGGGTGATGGGGCAGTGCCCCTTCAGCAAGTCTGGACATAATACATAGCTGGGAGGGGTGGTTGATACAGTTGGTGGGTCTGCTGACACTCAAAGGCCCCTTGACAGCCTGGAGAAATTGCCCACTAGAGATCTTATAAAGTTCAATGAGCACAAGAGGAAAATACTGCACCTTGGAAGAAATAGCTACAAATATCGGGACAGACTGAGGGTTGACCATCTTCTCAGAGGTGACTCTAAACGCCTGGGTGGACTCTGACTCAACAATAAGCACGCAACATGCCCTCATAGCAAAGACAACCAAGAGTATGTGGAGCTGCATATGCAGAACCCTACCAGAAGATGGAGGAAGATTATTTCTCACCCTGGGTTCAACCATGGCTCCAGTTAGGGGTAACCCAATACAGAGAAAGATATGGACAGATTCAAATTCATGTGAATTCTAATTCACAGGGACAAAAACCGAACACAAAAATAGAATCTTCTCTCCCTTCTCCCCTCTCCTTCCTCAAGAAAAAAAAAAAAAACAAACACAAAAAATCCCACAAAAACAAAAACAAAAACAAAACAAAACAAAAAAAAAAAACACAAAACAAAAAATCCACCAACCCAGAGTAAATCAGAACAGATGTAAAAAGACTTGGGTTTACCAGAGTAGGTTGCTTGGAAGTTCTTGACAGGCAACTAGTGTTAGAGCTGGGCATATAGGATTTCCCACTTTTGTTATAAATTAGGAAGCACCTGCTCTATCAGCAGTCTACACTCCATCTATGTTATCCCCTTGAGACCTCCACAGGCCAAGGCTACAAAAGGTTTTGCTGCTTTCCAGGCATACTTAGCACCAAGAAATCAGAGGTGGGAGCATACTAAAGCAAGACAGGATCTTTGAAAGTTAAGTCCACGCATGCACACACAATTTTTAGAAGTCTGGTAACATTTCCAAGAGTAAATAAACATCTCTGGCAGACCACATGAGTAAAAGCATGTATGTGAAACAAACCAAATTTTTCAGCTGCAGGAGTATCAGATCTTTGTCTCATGGCCTTGTGGCACCAGCACACTCTAAGGAAAAGGACTGACAGTCTGAAGAAAAAAATCTGGCTCAGGATATTACCGGGCAAATAAATCTTCTGCAGATGCTCAGGATTAATTGTAAAAATCCTCACAGTCACACCAAATCACACTTCATCCAGCTCACACATTGGCTTAGCTCATAATGAAGGCGTGAGTTATCTATCATATGGACTTGATGTAGGAAATATGACATTTTTTCCTCATTTCCTCACCTCAAGAGCAGAAATGCACGGTGAAAACTCTGGTATAGAATAACCACTATTATGCAATAAATTCCCTCATAACTCATGTCTTTTAGCACTCATGCCTGTCACTGCAATTAGCATTTCATCCGTGAGGCTGCCAATAAATAACAAGTCTCATATTAGTCCATTTGCTCATGTAATCTTTAATGAATGATGAATGACATTTCATCCATGTGTTGTAAAATACTAGCAAGAAATCTCTTTATCTTACACAGCAGAGCCTCTTCATCGGCTGTTTGCAAAACATTGACCAAACAGTCAAAAAGTATTGCATCTCCATCCACTAACTGAAGTACATGAGACAGTTCAAGTATCACTGAAATTATTGTTACTAAACTGTAGTTCTTAAAAACACTGAAAGGTATTAGAAAAAGCAGCAGCTCTTCTCTGCTGTACTTTCAGTTATAAAAAATTCCCTTTCTTGTTTATCATATTACACTCAATAAATTCCTTCAGCTTTTCACCCACACATTATAAGCATGCGATAGACAATGAAGAATTCTATGTGTGGCATCTTCTCTTGTGACTTCATAAAGTTTGGAATTATGCAGAACCTTCCTGCCCTCATTTCAAAAGTTTAATTCTATCAAGGGATTTTTAATTTCTCAAACCAGACACTGTTGACTTACACATGGAAAATACTTACTTTTTGCTTCTGATAAACCTATCATGTATAATTAGCATTAATTAGATAACTCATGGTGCAGGGCAAAGATTATAAACTATTGATAGTACACAAGGAATTACTCCTGCATGAAACAGAAATTAAAAATTCCTTATGTCATGTTATCGTTTATCTGCTTTGCATGTTTGCAGCACTTTCTGATCAGAGACTGTATAGAAAAATACATATTTCACCAAATTAAACACACATTAATTTTTAAATAAGGCAGAAAGAGTGACAGGAAATCAGTTACCCACCTTGTCAACCAGTGTCCAAAGTCTGGCCGATGAGCCCACTGAACACCTGTCTGATTCAAGGATCGAAGCAGCCGACAGCAGATAAGAATGATCCATGGAGTTGCTAAGCTTATCCACTTATCTGATCCTTTTATGAAATCAGATGAAGAGCTGGCCTTGCCCAGTTTTGAACTACTTGCTGCTGGAATGTCTATATTCTTGCACTCAGAGGATTCTCCAATACCATCAAAATTTTGTTTCACATTGGTGCTATGTTGAGGGTCACATTCTTTCAGAAGAAAATTATTTCTACAAAGTTCCTGACACAGCACCAAACAAAGTGTATTGATAAGAAAATACCAGGTTTGATGTTCCTCTTCTATAAAACTGCTTGCCCCCAAACTCAAAACATGGCCAATAGTTCCAGTCAGAATCAGGACATCTATTTCTGACCAGTTATAACTGGACACAACAGGATTCTGTTAAAAAAAAAAAAAAAAAAAAAAAAACAAAACCAACAACTTTCACATTTAAGTATTCACAGTGTGCTTACAGCAATTTACAGCAATGAAAATCAAATAAATAGCAGGATAACTTATTTCTATCTTTAGAAATCTCAGAATTTCAGTGAAGCATACTCAGCTTTACAACATAGTAATAATTTTTAAAACTGCATTCTGTTCGAGGAATAAAACTTCTCTATGAATAATCATCACAACTGTATAGATTAAGATTCCCCACCACCCTGTAACAGAAGGTTCAAAAGAAGTTCATTCCCTGTTGCATATTTGTAGAAGTAAAAATAGAAATCTGGCAAAAATCTTGAGAGATAGATAATAAGTAATTCTCTAGTAGTTGAAATCTGTGACATCTTCAACTCAATACAGTGACAACCTTCACTACTCAAGTTATTGCCTGATGGCACCCCTTAACCTTGCTTAGCTTGAAATCCGTCTTTCACCATAAAAACTACTTTAAACTGTTACCCATCCATCATTTACTTTACAAACTGTGCTTATCTAAAACCACAATATTTTTTGTCTAATGCCTTCATTAGCTCAATTTCCTGTTCTCAGCAGCTAATTGAAGTTGCCTTACCATTACTACCTTCAACAATAGGGCTAAAGAGAAAACATAAGGGCATGAGGAAATTGAGAGTACCCAGTTTATTGATGTTATCAGATAAAGAACCATTTCAGCACACAAAGAAAGCCATAAAAAGACCACAGAGAGACACAAATGTGGTAAGTATGCACTAAGGAAGATCATAAAGATGACCAAAACTCTTCAGCCATTAATTGACAGGCCAGTAGGAAATCATAGGCATAGCCCTGAAGAGTGTCAGTCTGGACTCTGTAACAAATAAGGGAAAAGTGACAGTACACGGGCATCACAGACATCTGATAGCGCCTGTGGATCTGTACCAACTCATTAAAGAGAGTTTCAATAAAGTGTCAAGGGTGGGGAAGAGGGGGTGGTGAGGAACATGCTGGAAGCAGGGGCAAAGTAAGAGAGGAAAGGAGAAAGGATTCAGTTACATGTAAGATACATTCAGTTACATATAAACAGGAGTCAGTGCACATCTCTGAGTCCTGCGACTGTAGTCTATCCTGTCTTACTAAATCCCCTCCTATCTTTTCTTCAGCCCCACACCCTGTCCTGCCTGTGAGTGTTTCAAGATGCTACTTCAAGTAGCTGGGGACAAGCCTGCATGTCAAACTTGAGACCAGAGCAAGTAAAAGCAAGAACCAAAGGACACTGGAACAACCAGGAGCTTCCTAACAGGCCTTAACAAAGAGGTTAACATACATGCTTGTGAAGAATTTTGGGAAAGACACTGTCAATACACTGTCATACATTACTATTTTATTTAATCTCATTTTGCACTATTACAGAGTATTATGGAGAATCTCTTAAAATGTATTTTAAGCACCTAATGAAACAAAAATTTAAAAGCCAGATTGAAGTTACTGCATGCCATTTTTACTTGAGAACAAAGATCTCTGAAACTACTTTCACATTCATTTATTTAACTGCATATTTTAACTACATCATCCTCCTACATTTGACCTATGAACAAACTTTTTAAAAAATCTTGAATATTCACAGGGATAAATTTCACAGAGAACCTACTAAATTAAAAAATGCACAGTGTACTACAATTCCTACATGGTTTAAGTCATGTTAATAGAAAATCAAACCAAACTGACCTTTGAGTAGATAACAAGAAAGCAGGTATAAACAATACAAGTATCTCTGAGCATCTTAAATGCAAGTATCACTTGTGTTTATGACTTCCTGACAGCAGCACATATACTTTTGTTCAATAAGCAAGACAATGTAACACAGAGAAGACAACAAACACATGACGCAAAAAGATAATTAAAATTATTAGGAATTTTGCTTTAGGGAAAAAAAACTTTCGCAAAATCGAAAAGTAATGAGATGTACGTGAAAGACTGCAGGAGCTATAATTACAATGATGACCTATTCCCTTCTTCTTCATTTCTTGTGTTGTTAAAGAATACATTACATCAAAGTAATTTCACTTAAAAAAACCCAACACAACAAACAACCTGAACAAACACATAAACAAACCCCACACAACCAAAAAAGTCCCCATGAGGTTACACACAACAATAATGGGGGGGAAAATACCAATAATCAGAAAAAAACCCAAGGTTCAATCTAAATTTACTAGCACTTGAAATTTCTTTGGTGTTCTAAAGACCACTCCAGGTTTGTTTAGTACTCTGTTCTGAAAAGCAAATACCATAAGATGGTATTTGGAACAAAAGGACAAAGTAGTCTCTGCAAAGACCAAAGAGCATGAAATTCACAAAGCTGGGACAAGAACAGTACATGATAGATCTTCAGCAAGTTTAAATTCCAATAATTCTATCATGCTGACCTTAAAGTTCTTGGCTAACTAAATAAATCAGCATGTAAGCACCATCTGCTTGCAGAGACAAAAGAATCTGAGATCCTAAATAAAGGAGAATGAACAAGTCCATGATATAATGTGTGTTCTTGGTAAGACATAACTTAAAATCTATAGAAGGATTGGTCTCTTGTATCTGGTTTCTGTCAGCAACTGATATGAAAACTGAAGAAGTGATGCATTATCAATGGGGAACACACAAAAACATCATTAAAATGATGGCATTAATGTGAAATGTCCCAGGGTCAGAAATATCTATTTCTTGCCTGCTTGTCTCTCATAACTTCAGTGAAAAGAGAAAAAAAATTACTCCTACATTTACACCAAAGGATTAAAATCCAATGACATTTACTGATAAACCACATTTCAGATCAGAGTTAAATCACTATGCAAAATTAAAAATTGTGATGCAAATTATAATCTCCTGAGCCTTGATAATCTTAAGAAATTGTAGAAATACCTTCATCAAGGTTTTCTAAACTTACTTCTAATCCCTTATATATTAACTGTGCCTTATTACAAATGCCATGAGTATGGTGTCATATACAGACTGACCTTAGATTATTTGGATTGTACCTAGTTTTTAGATTTGGTTTAAAGGCATTGAAATGTAGGTCTTACTCTGATATTCACAGTTCTGTTTTTCCAGCTGCTGAACATTTCCAGCCCTCAGGGAACTCAGCAGACACTCCAGATATTAAAAAACCTGCATGACTCTCAGTTTGTTTGGTATCTTGGCAAAAAAACTTAAAACAGAAGCTTTTGTTTAGAAATCTTTAAATGCCAGGCTTCAAATGATGTTAACATACCATCTCCCAAGCCAAGGCTTTAAAAACTGATGTATCAGCACTAGTATTTAAGCAATACAGAAACTGACCTCTCTGCCCTGTCTTTGAACATACCTTGCTAGCTTGAGAAAGTGTCAGTACATAAATGACAGAGTACATGCACCTTTGATCATTAAATTTTGAAATTTCTGCACATTGAAATAAAGCCTCCTGTAGTCTGTGTTCTGAGTCTTATTCCCATTATCCTTTTTTTGGGGGGGGGATTAACCATCTACAGTTTATGCCTGAGAAATTCTGCAACTACTTTTCAGATGAGAAACATTTTATTAACATCACCATCACTCACAATTTAAACACTTATCATTATGTTCCCTTCTGATACCTGAGCTCCCTGAACCCATGATTCTCTATGATGGTAACTTTTCCATGACAAAGTACTACAGATCACACTTGCCCCTACATTTTCACAGCAGTTTGGGACAATTTTTGAACGCTATCTGGTAAAGACACCACCCAATTAGCTTTTATCTCCCCAGGTCAGCGGATGCCAAAATATTTTATGTGCAATTGCAAAAAAATGTAACATTGTTCAATTCATCAAGAATATCAAAAAAAAGAAGAAAATCAAAAATACTGATAAAAGAACAAGTGCTTTAAAATAAACTGAAAGAAGGATATTCTGTAGATGTGATAAAAACCCACTGTGATTCTGCATAATGAAAAATCTCAAGACCTCTACTTGACAAGCCTTAACTTCTGTATTCTAGTTGCAAAAAAACAGTTTTTATTTCTATCAGAAACAGGGCAAAAAAACCCCCACAATTAGTAGTAGTAAATACCATGCTTAAATCAACTATCAAGCAATTACAGTGAAACTATGAACAAGAAGTTTAAATTTTCAATGATTTTCTGGAATTCATAAAGGTCTGCAGAACTATTTAAAGCCTGAAGTATCATTAAAAGAAGGGACTGGTTCTGCTAGAAACACAGCAATCAGAATCTATAAATAACAATCAGGAAGCAGATGCTAACACTGCCTGCACTGGTCTTCAGAAAATTCATGAACTTGGTAATGAGTTTCTATATTCAGCTACAGTGGGGGGAAAAAAAAGCATTACAAATGAGAAGCACTTCAGAGAAATCTTTAGAAGTTAACGGAAACAATTTGAAGGAAAAAAGCTCTGAAGCCATTAACAGGAGAGCTTATCTTAATTACTTTTAAAATACCTACATTTTATCGTATAGCTTGAGCTTAGAAAAGGCTTTTTAGCTTTTTTTTTAACCAGAAAGGCCAAGATTCAGGATTCTACTCCCACCATCAGAAGACGAGGGCTTCAGAATTCTTTCAGAAGAGGACTCCACAGGTAGATTCGCAATGTGCAGATGCACAGGTCACAAAACACTTGGATTCAGAGCTATTTTAGCATAAGTGATACTCACAACTCACAGAGAAGGCCCTTTGAGATCAACACACAGCATAAAAAAACAACCTATTTCTTCCTCAAAGCCTAGGCTTTCTACTGGAAAGGGGATGAAAAACAGAAATGAATGTTTGGAACACATCTGCACTACAAGCAGCACCAGATTTATACCCTGCTTCTTTCACATTCTCCAGGCTCTGTATTTGTCTAAGCAGACCCAAAAAAAACCCCACCACATCATTCTACAACAGCCTTGAGACTGTCATTCAGAACCAAGTCACTGCTTTTACACCTATCTAGAATGAAGGCACATACTAACTAAACCCAATAAATATTTCAAGCTTTCTTTGGAACTTCAACAGAGACAGCAAAGCCTCTCTGACTGATGCGATGAGATACATCCAGTAATTCAGTCACCTATGGAATAAGAGTGAAGACAGGATGACAAAAATGTATTTCTACTGGTGTGAATACAAAGTCATGTCTGCCCAACCAGAATTACTATTGCCTAAACTTCATAAGATATACTTAAGCTTCCACATTTTCAGATATATCTCAGGTAGCAATGTGATCACAGACCAACCTGGGATGGAGAATCCAGTATTTTTTATTTCTAACTGCCCCAGCCCTGGAAAAACAAACATACAAACAAACCTGGAAAACATTGCTGAAAATCTCATTTGTGTATTATCAACTTGAAGCAGATGATCTGAGGGTAGTGGGATACTAGAACAGGTTGCCCAGAGAAGCCGTGGATGTCCCATCAGGGTCAGGCTAGACAGAGCTCTGAGTAGCCTGGTCCAGTGGAAGGTGACCCTGTCCATGGAAGGGATTTGGAACTGGATGGTCTTTCATATCCCTCCCAACCCAGACCATGCTATCATTCTGTGATTCTTTGAGACTATCCACCTGGAGAAGAAATGTATCATCTGTTGTAATTGCTCTCCATCCTACTGAAGTGGCATGTATGTAAATTTTATGCAGGTCTACAAAATTCATCATATTTAGATTTCTACTGTTGACTAAAGTTAGAAAAACTAGTAACCAGATGAAAAACAAGTTTATCATTTGTGTTTGTCATTGCACACCAAGTACACGTGAGATTTCTACACTGGAGCATTAGTAATTATTTCAAGGTTAAATTTTTCTTCTTTTTCTAAGAAAAAAAACACCTAGTCAGAAATTATATACATAGAGAGACATGGAGCTCCTTCAGCAGGTCCAGTGGAGGGAAACAAAATTACAATCTGGTATAGTTTGAATAAAATAAACTGGCAACCCTACTTAAAAGAATTTAGATTTAAATCTACACTCAGGAATTACAACACATATCTGCACAGACTGCAAAAATTTTCTGAATTGTAAGAAATATAGCTGTTACAAAATGTTTCTTCAAGTCAGACAGTTTGCTTTTTTTTTCCTTCATAGAGCATGTTGTCATATCATAAAAGCAATGTACTTGCCATATTTTGTCAGACACTTAAAAAAAAGGTACTAAACCCCCAAGCTTGATTCTACGAAACATAGATTGATGAAGGACTGTACTGCACAGAGACTGCACCCTCACATGGAGTTCTATGAGCTGTGAAGCTATTGAACATCAGAGATCTTTGAAAAATATAACTAACAAGCAGTAGAAAAAACAGCTAGAAGCTGATTTTATGGTGTGACTGACAGCTCTTGGTACATTAAGTTTCACAGTGGAAGAAAAGACATTGCAAATTCTATTTCCTTGGAATTACCTGTATTCTACTGAACACAACAATAAAACTCATCAAGTAACATACAGAAGGTAACTCCTCACACTGAGAACACTTCAAGAACTCCAAAGATTTTAACAAACTCTGTTTCTTAAGCTTAAAAAGTAGAAAAGACAGATTAAATTATCTCACTCAGTTGCACTTTCAAAACTATTAAAAAAAACCCCAAACATTAATAACACCAATACAAGAAAAGGTACACTGGAAAAGTATATTCTTCTTACAACATTACTGTCTGTTGTATCATCACTTGTCCTTGTTCAATTCATATTGTTGTAAAGTATTATACATCTGGCTTTAATTGCAATTGTGAAACCTAACTATGTAAAAGCATAGGATTTGTACAAGGCATAACTGTTTCTGATCTCATAAAGTCAACCGAAAAATACTGTACAGTACTTAAAAAAATTCTTCAAATCATGTCAATAAAAGCACTTCCTTAGATCTTCATCAGGTCAGTATCATGCCATAGGGACAACAATATATTCCACTTACAATTTTAAATAATAACACATATTCATATTGCATTACAAATAAGAATTTCTTTAAGCACACATAGAGAAAACAAAATTTTAACTGACAATATTATGAAAGATAGAAGACTGTATATGAAACACAGTATATGAAAGATAAAACATTTTGAACCATAATTAATGAATGCTCTCACCTTTGGTGGAAGTCTGTAATTCTCAAAGATCTTTGCAATAGCAGATAAAATACCACACATGAGTGCAGAAATCAACACCATCACTCCAACTGCTGTTAACCAGGACATACTGCAGAAATAGCACAAACTTTCTGCTGATGTGCATACAATGACATGAACAGCACACAGCATCAGACACATCAAGTAGAACAGCAGAGAGTACAGTGGAGGGGAGAGGGGCACTTCAAATTCTGCCTGCCTGCTCAAGGCTTTGGGAATACTGAGCAAAAGCAGTATCAGAACCTAGAAAAAAAAGGAGGATTAATACTTTGAAAATTTGGGTTAGCTAAAGCATACAGGAAGAATTCACACAAAAAACATGCTATTGCCATCCATGTTACTATGCTAAGATGCATACTTTATCAAAAAACCTGTGAAGAATTATGTTGGATTTCTTCTCTCCCGGTCAGATATTACCATATAAATGGCAGAACCCAATATTGGCTTTTTATTTATTAAGGGCTTAAACACTCAAGTTCCCAAGTTTAATAAATCATCATATACCTCCTCATCTGTGGCAACCAATGATATGTATGACCTTCATTCCTTGTAAAACATTTTGAACTCCCAATACCAAAATAGTTCCTAAGCAAACAAATTTGACCCATTGTTTGTCACCTGTAAATGTCTGAAGTTAATATGCTCTGTCAAAGGCAATTTATTTCCTGTACGAGAAATACATATGTATGAGATCCTGCTGAGCTAAATAGCTTCCCAAACAAGAGGAAGTTCTCATACCATCACACAAGTGTATGCTGAATTTTTAGCTTATGAATTCTCCAAGTATTTACTTCATGTATCTTTCCTTTTGTAGTTGAATTTATTGGTTTTATTTTCATTTTGCTCTGACCTGCACATAGATGGAGCAGAATTCCAAGTTTTCTCTTACGTAACTCTGGCTGCAGAGATGAACAACATAAAGAAACTTTCTGCTACTCATATACAAACCTTTACCAAGAAGTGGGAAATTTCAGCCTCACACTAAAATGTTTGCAAGCTGCAGAGATGGAGCTAAGACTAGACTGACCTCAATCAGCTGGTGCTAGGGCAACATTAAAACAAATCAAAACAAAAACAACTACATCAGACCACAGTCAACCTATAATTTTTCACTGTCACTTGTGAAAAACCTGTGCCTAAAATTTTCTCCACACTACAGTGAGACACAGTAGACAAAAAAAAAAAAAAAAAGCTTTTCAATAGTCTGCTGTTTCTTCATATGCTGCTGCATATTTCATTTGGTTATGAAAATACACAGTTTTGAGTAGCACACAGGCTTAAGTCTTACATTTCAGCCCATCACTTAAATTAAAACTAAAACAGCACTCATGGCAGAAAAATGCTCAAACTGTAGGTATCTACCAAACTAAATTTAGGTCTTTTGAGTAAATGCACCGTTATCAGTTCACATCTCAGAGGTATTTTCTTCATCTGAAATATAGGATAAATGGCATTTATAGCATAGTGTAGTCTGAAGAGACATCTGAGTTTCTCTACTATTATTTATTCAGTGAAGGTGGAAAATCGATACCAAGACAAAAATATTTCGGAGAGCTTGCAGCTTCTTTAGTATTGCAGTGGAGAAAAGAAGTAACTCCAGCCATTTTGCTGGAGTCTTACAGCTATGCTGAGCATACACTTCTCAACAAAAATTTCTGTGGTTAGTAGCTGCATATTTCTTTGATGAAGACTAATTGTGCATAACACCTAAGATTTGTTTTCCAGAAATAGTAAACATCTACAACTGCAGTCAAAAAAAAAAAAAAAATCCAGGGCTTCAGATCTAAAGTAACTGTCAACAACTTGAATGCACAGGTCCTGAAAACAAAGGGAAAAAAAAGATATGCACCTTCAGCTTTGCACTGAACTTTGTCCACCTCCACCAGATCTTCTATCTGTAGAACAGGAACATAACCTACTATCCCATCTACCCAAGGGCACTATGGAACTCATTCCTGTGAAGTGATCAGCAGACTCACAAACCCCACTGAGCAGCAATTTCAGAAACATTCTGTATGCAGAGAGCAGTGCATGGGAGATAAGGCACAGAGCGCTGCCTGGACAAAGGAGACCCAGCACTTGAATTTTCCCCAAAACATCAGTTGCAGAGATCCACATAAAATTAAAGGTATGTGCCGCTGTGCCCATCCTGAAGCTCCCTGGCTTCGCCTGCCTGGCCAAGGCACGGTCAGCAGCGAGGGACACTCCCCTGTGTCTCGAGAAGATTCGGGGAGCAGCTAAGACAGAGCACTATGCTGTCTGTCTTGCATGGCAGAGAGGTGGCGTCCGAGGAGGTAATAAGGGAGCCGACAAGGCTGGGGAAACAGTCTCAGGTTTAATCCAAGCTCCGAGGAGCTCCAAATGCCATTGTATCCAACAGCCGAAACCCTCAAGGATTTCCCAACAGCTCAAATACCGGGGCAGTAACCAGGGGGAAGGGAGCGCCCATTCACCAATGGGATTCGGGGGAGTGGAAGGCGGAGGGACAGACAGACACACAAACCAATGGGGGAAGTATAAGGGAGGGACCCCTGGCCCTCGTCCACTCATTTGATGCCCAAGGTGGAAGATTCTGGGAGAGTGGGATGAGGAGCCGAGTGATGGACAGGGCACCAGGGAGGGGACAGGGGAATGACAGCATTTTCAGGGAAATTGGCATTGAGGGAAAGGTGGGAAAACTCGGGGTAGAACCATTGGGAGAAAATGGGGGGTGAAGGGGCAAACCATTACAGAACTGTTACAGAGATATAAAAACACAATACAACAGATATGGTATATCTTATCCTTGTAACTACAGGAGATATGAAGAGGTAACTCCACAGCAAGTATTTATTTCAGGGTTCTAAATCTATCAGTACAAGGAACAATTCTTGGAACTGTGAGAATTTTCCATTTAAGGCAGTGCCTGTTCGGAGCAGCTATACTCAATGTTAGATAAAGGGGAACAGCTAGGGATTTACTTGCCAGACTCTTTTTTTTTTTCCTAATGTAGTAAATCTACTAAAAAATAAAAGGTTAACTAATATGGGAGTAATTGAAGTTGTAGTACATCTGTATATCTACTGTAACTAGCTACACTAAAACATAAGTAATTCATATCAAAAGCACTCTTGAATCATTTTAAAGACCAGATTTTACTTTAAAAAGAGTATTAATCTTAAGCAAGCAGAATGTCAGCCAACCCTAAGAAACTATATTCAGTAATTTTAAAGACTAATAAGTGTATATATTACATATCCAACACCAAGATACTTTACTTTTGTGCACTTAACTTCTACACAGAAAAATCTATTTTCGTACCTCCATAATGATCACAGTCCCCACCATCATCGAATACATGTCATATTGTGCCACTTGTTTGCTTAATGAAGAACTCAAAGTCTTGAGGGCCTCCAAGTATTGCTTCAGGACCTTCTTGCCAAGATTTAAGAGTATTTCTGAATTATTCCCCTCTAAATACAGTTTGATCCAATTACCATGGGATTTTTCTGCCATCTTAAAATGTTCATATCCAGGATCTGGAAAGAAGGAGAGAAAAGAAAAGAAGCAAGAGGATTCATGAACAAAGAAAGATTACTTAGAGATGTGATCATATTTTTATATTTGCTTGCATAATGTATAAAAATATATAATTGCTATGGCAGTTGAAAATTTTTTCACAGGTACAAAATTACAGTACCTTTCTGCAGCAATACCAATTATTTGGAATACAAGCAACTAATTCTAAGCTAATAAACCGTCAAGACCTCTAACAATTGACAAACTTATTAAAATAACCATTAATTTTTACAAAATGTTTCCCAGACAAACAATTTAAATGCTTCAGATACTGCAGGGGCATGACATGAGGGGCGAAGAAAGAAATGTTGTCCACCAGAACTACTCATTATCTAGAACACAGTGTATAAGCTAAGTAGGAAATGATCAAATAGCTGATGTCTAGTGAAAACACCAAAGGAGACAACACACACACCACATCAGCTGGTAGTACAGGCTGGATGAGTGGATGGTGAAGGTGGACTGAGAACTTAAAGAAAGGCAGAGCTCAGAGGGTTTTAATCAGCAGTGTAAAGTCTATCTAGTTGGAGGTCTGCTCATAGCAGCATCCCCGATGGGTCAACATTGGGTCCAAAGAAGTTTAACTTATTCACCAATGATTTGGATGAAGGCACAAAGGCCTCCCATGAACAAGTTCCCAAATGACACAAAGCTGAGGAGGTGGCAAATACCCCAGAGAGATGTGCAGCCCTTCAGAAGGACCTTGACAGGCTGGAGGGATGGGAAGAGAAGAAACATCTCAAATTCAACAGAGGCAAGTTCAGGGTCCTGCACCTGGGGAGGAACAAGCCCAGGCACCAGCACAAGCTGGGGGTGACCTGCTGGATAGCAGCTCTGTGGAGAAGGACCTGGACGTCTTGGTGGACAGCAAGCTGTCCATGAGCCAGCAGTGTGTCCTGGGGGCCAAGAAGGCCAATGGGATCCTGGGGTGCATTAGGAAGAGTATTGCCAGTAGGTTGAGGGAGGTGATTCTGTCCCTCTGCTCAGCCCTGGTGAGGCACATGTAGAGTGTGTGTCCAGTGTCCAGTTCTGGGCTCCTCAGGACAAGAGAGACATGGAGCTCCTGGAGCAGGTCCAGGGGAGGGCAACGAAGATGATGAGGGGACTGAAGCATCTCTTCTACTAGGAAAGGCTGAGGGAGCTGGGCCTGTTCATCTTCAAGAAGAGATGGCTGAGAGGGGACTTCATCAATGTCTGTAAGTATCTGAAAGGAGGGTGTGAAGAGGATGGAGCCAGGCTCTTCTCCATGGTGCCCAGCAACAGACAGGAGTCTGCCAGTTGATAAAAGGCAACACGGAATTCAGGAAGTTCTACCTAAACATGAGGAAGAACTTTTTTACTCTGTGGGTGGCTGAGAACTAGAACAGGTTGTATGGAGAGGCTGCAGAGCCCTTTTCTCAAGACATGCAAAAGTTGTCTGGACATATTCCTGAGTAATGTGCGGTAGGGGACCCTGCTTTAGCAGGGTGGTTGGACTAGATAACCTGCAGTGATCCAGTCCTATTTACCTAATCTGTGCTTCTGCTTTTCAAATACTGGTCATTGAATACAGTATGCATTCACAATACAAATTCAGTTGAAGCAAGAGCATAATGTTCAGAAACTTGTATCTCACGGAAACTTATGCTATGCATGAATATTCACATTTATCTGCATTTTTTCTGAAAAACAGATGTTTCATTTCACTTCACACTAACAGTACCTCCTATTTCCCTGCAATTTAACTTGAAAGGTAAGGATAATTTAAGTACAAAAGGTTGATTTGGAAATTGTATACAACTTGCAGTTGCATACAACTTCTTAGCTGGAAGTAGGGTGAAACATTTGCTGTACAGTTTCAGACAAGAAAGGTTAAAACAATGAGTGAAATAACTTTGGTGTCACGAAGACTTAAGTTGCAGCTCTTTTTCACTCCTTGTAGATGAAGAGTGTATTCTACTTGGAAAAAAAAACACTTTATCTTTTGTTAAGCCTTTTCAGCAAAAGTATATTATTAAATCCAGGAACATTTAAAATTTTATTTCAAGTGAATGAAAGTGAACAAAGTATTTCTATTCTCAATTCATACAGTCACGAAAGAATCGTGCTTACTATTTACAAATCTCTTATCATACAAGACAGTTCATCATCTACTGTGGGCTGAATTCAAGGTGAGAATTTTAAAAGGCAATGTTTAACTCAAAACATCCAGTCTGTTTTCCCAAGACTTCTAGCAGACTCCAAGGCATGCTGACCCTGCTATGCAGGGGGCTTGCAGGGATCTGCCAGAAAGTACATTCCAGCCAGCAGCAAACACCTGTATATCAAGACAGCTGCCAGTGCACACAGAGGATTTAATTTCCTTCCTGTAATCCTTTTAACTTCTCTGTAAAGTTTCTCATTCAGTATATTTGAAATAAGAGTTAGATATTCATACGTTTGAGGATATCCATAAAGGATCATCTAAAATGAGCTTTAATCAAACTGAGATTTGACATGACACTTTTTCATTATACAGAAGACTGAAATGAGTTCAAGCTATATTTTGAAACATAAATAAATTCCCTCCACATCTTCTGCTCCTGTTCCACTTCCTCTTCATGCTTCTTGACTAGTCTTCCTCTTCATTCCTTTTAGCATTTTTATTTCATTCTCATCTACTCCTTTCCATGCTAACTGCCCACCAAAACCACTGGGTCTATGTTATGAAAGATGACTTTTAGCCGAACTCTCATGAATGAGTGATTTAAAGACCTTTCAGACAGGAATAAAAGACCATGGTTGCCAAATTTCATTGGAGAACTCCAGTTATATTAGTTCAGTGGCACATTTATATGCAGAAGGCATAAAATATTAAAGGTCAGGGATGCTAAGTTGTTGGAGAAGCATTTTGGTAACAGGCAGGTAATATTTTTGGCAACAAGCAGCAAGTCACTCCCATACAGAATACTTATAAGAAGTCAAAAATGAAGCAAAATACAAAGCAAGCTTGCCCAGCTGCACATTTCACAAACCACTGGCAGTGTTTTACTTGCATAGTATTATATTAGCAATTTGTGCTTCAGCCTCACTACCATCTTATCACAACCAGATGGATAAGTTTGCAAGCATCTGTTTGACAATAATTTCACTTAGTTCCAGTCACAGGCAGCAAACATTTAAAGAGTTATAAGGAAAGAAAGAATAATATAAAAGTGATTTCTCCAGTTTCAACACATACATGTCCCAGTAAAAGTAAAATTATTTTAATCTAATACAAGTTCAGGATCAGTCCCAAATTGAAAAGCTTGCACTCATTTAAATAACACCAGCCAACCTGCTCTCAAGCATGACTCTTCATTCCACTGTAAAATGTCTTTCAAAGGTCCTAATTTATCATTCAACTACATGTTCAGGAGTTCAGAACATGAGGGAAGCATTGCTATCTCACACTGAGGTATGAACAGTGTGTTTTTAGATAATTCTTATCTCAGCTTTTTAATTTTTGCTAGCTATTTTTATTCTCCTTTTTCAGACTTTTTCTTTAGCTGCATGTATCCACATCTATCAAAAGAAAACCTAATGCCTCACATTATAATTTATTTGGATGTTTCAAAAATATATGTTTTAAATAACAAAGCCCTTAGTCAACCTTCAAGTTTATAATGTAAAATTTAATTTACTTGATGATCTGTTTAAGTGTGAGGATTCTTTTGAACCTCAATAAAGCAAAGCCAAAGTCCCATTAAATGTTGTGCAACCTCTTAGTTTGAAAATGTGTGTTTATATGAACAAACATGGGGGGAAGTTACTGACCTGCCTTCATTCTGCTCTTTATTTAGTAACAGATATATTTAAAACACCTGAAGATGAAAACAAATTTTTGTGTACTGTTACAGTTTGCTTTTAACATTGGAGCAGTTGAATTCAGGGAAATCCATGGCTTCTTTATGAAATAGCTTGCTAAAATCATTCTGCCTTCCCATCTGACAGCAATTCAACTCAACTGACAGCTGACTTCATCTCATTGTGTTAAGAAAGAAACGAATATTCCACCAAAAATGAATGCATATTTTACGATATAGCTTAATATGGGTGAGCCTTTTCCTAACTCAGTAATCATCCTCATGGTCCCAATAGCTGGTGCTCTAACGCCTGTGCTGTAAATTACAGCAGTGGACAGGAATGCCATGTTTTCCCCTTCAGTAGAGCTTACTGGTTTGACCTTAAGGAATTGAACTTTTTTTTTTTTTTAAGCAGCAAGGCTTATGCTATCCTTGCAAGCATTTTCAAATATATCTTTCACTTTAAACTGAAGTTCCAGTCATAGGCATTTCTCTTGGCATTGAACTGAAATGTTATGATCCACTAGTTGCTACTAGAGGAGAATCTGCATTGGAAAGATTGAAACTGCAGCAGCAATTTCAAGGAGTGATGTCCAACTAAGTAAATGGGAGTGATGTCCAACTGACTCCAACTGTCTTTCAGGGTTTCTTTCACTCAAAAAACCTGGCAGAAGACCTTGTCTGTGGAATTCAGAAATTATATAGCCCGAGAGCTTTCAGCACAACTCTGATGTGTGTTCAGATGTTCTACAAATAGAAATTAAAAGGCTCTGAGCGGAGTGAGCTAAAGATTGCTCAGATCTGTGTCCAGTCAGGTCTTGAATGTTCATAGGTATGAAGCCTCCACAACCTCTCTTGTCAATTCATTCCAGTGTTTGACAAATCTTACCTAAAAAGGTTTCCTCCAAATTTTTTTGTGAGGACCACCAATTAGACCCTGGTCTCATCTTGTTTATTCCCTCCTATTATATAGTACCTCCATTGATAAGACCCCTCCTAAACAGTCCTAGCACCCTCAGCCCCTCCTCATATGATAGACGTTCCAATCCCTTCATCACCTTCATGACCATGATCACTTACTATGTTATATCCACTAAATTATGGTACTGAGAAGCCCAGCACCAGACCGAAGGCTCCTGATGCCTGCTCACCACAGCTGATACAAGAGGCAGGATTGACCAGCTGATGACTGTCCTCCTAATGCCACCTTGGATGTTATTGCCCTTCCTTTCATGAGGGTGCTCCGCTGCCTGATATTCAACTTGGTGTCCCCAGTCACCCTGTGGTGGTCCTTTCAGCTGTTTCCAGTCAGTCAAAACCCCATCTGCTATGATACATTGGGATTGCTTCTTCCCAGGTGTAGGATTTGGCATTTCGCTTTGATGAACCTTAAGAGATTCCAGTCAGCCCATTTCTCCAGCCTATCAAAGTGCTTCTGAATGGCAGGAGACCTATTGTATCAATAGGTCTATTGATATACCTATTGCATCAAGTACTTCTCTCAGATTTCTATTGTGTACTTCCCCTGCTGAGACACCATTATGTCCCACTGGCCAAATCACTGATGAAGACGTTGAATAGTTCTGGCTTGAGTCAAGCCCTGTGGTTGACCACAATATCCTTCAGGGGGACTTTGTGCTGCTGATCACATTCACATGAACCCAGCAGGTGAGCCACTTTTCAGTCCATCTCAACTGTCCAGTTATCTAGTCTGAAATGCAACAGGATAGCTGAAGCACCACATGAGCACCATAGATGGTGAAAGTAAGAATTCCTCTAGTTGTCTGAAAAGCTACGAATTCCTTACAATCCAACTGTCTGCCCTAGACACCTATAAAATATTGCCCATGTTGGCCTGTGCACTAATCTTGACCCAGAAGTTCTCAACTATTTTATCATCCACTCCCAGGCACAGCTACATGCCTGTCACCACTCTCTCACATAAAGATCAATTTTCCATCCTCAAATTCCCAACTTACAATCTTAGAACTGTAGAACTATTCAGGCTGGAAGTTGATTTTAAGATAATCTCGTTCATCGCCAGCACTGTTAATGGAGACATCTTTTGCTACATCACCACTCATTATTGGTTTCCAATTAGACATGAAGCCATCAACTTTACAGACATGCAGCTAATTTCTTATTCATTACAGAGTCCATTTGTCAAACCATATCACTCTAACAACAGCAGCAGGAATGTTCAGGGAGGCCTTGCCAAAGGCCTTACAGAAATCTAAGTAGATGACACATATTTTGTCCACTGATGCATTCACTCCATCATAGAAGGACACTAAATCAGCCAGGCCAAATTTGCCCATGGCAAAGTAGTGTCAGTAATTTCCAATAACCTTTTTGTCTTCCACATGTTTTGTCTTCCAGGAAGATCTGTTTTGTGATCTTACCAAGGACAGAGGTGAGGCTGACTGGTTAAGCAGTTCCCAGGACCCTCCTTTTTTAAAAAAGCAGGCAACCTTCTTGAATATGAATCAGATTACTGAATATAATAACTTCTCTGCAATGTAGCCTCCTTCCAGGGAAATCCTGACAGATGTGTATGTGCCTGCAATGGGATTGCATTTATTTTCACTTAAAAGCCATGCAAAACAAATGTCCATGCATGCATGCTCTTGAGTTACATATATTAGTCACTGAGTTAGTGACATTGTCTTTAGTATTTCTAAGCCTGAAGTACCCACATAAATCAAACAACACTAAACAAACAGAACATATTGCTTCCCTGCCAGTCTTAACTGAACAAACCAAAGCATTAACCTATAGCCTAGCACACCTAGGACACTCTAAGAAAAACAAGATCCCTCTAAGAATTTGACAGAAAAAGGGGAAATTGACATTAAGACTCTGTAAAAAAAGCTACCATGACTTGGACCTAGATTTGCACCATGCTATTGAGACTCTTCATTACTGAAAGGAGAGAAAGTCATTGTGGATGCTTTGCCTCCCAAACTCTTCCCAGTAGGGTCACACATCTACTAAGTTTGCAGTCACTAGAAAGCACCATAAAAAATCCTCACATTTTTATCCTCAGCAATTTTGACTTTCATTTCTCAGATGAAAGCTACAAGTCAAAATTAAGCTGTTCCCAGGAGAGAAAAAAAAAAAAAAAAAAAAAAAAAAAAAAAAAAAAAAAAAAAAAAAAAACACAAAAATGAAGATACAAACAAGAAGCTGGTAGAAACTCCAGCCTGCTTCATCAGTGTTTGCAGAAATACTGTCAGATGGAGTTTTGTGATGGCATTTTCAGCAACAGAGTCATATCCTGAAACCCCGTCAACAGGGCAAGTTCCTCACTTGCCACAACTGGGTTAAGTGAAGAAATCTGCGCAGAAAAAATAGTCAGAAGAGATGGAGCATGGGTCCTGCTATAGGTATGTTGTTGCTACAAGCAGAATTTGTTCTGTTGAGAATCCAAGGTTTAATTATGATTAGAAGCTGTGATGTTGAAAGATAATTGATTCTTGACCCAGAACAATCATTTTGCTAAAATCTACATTGCTATCCACTTTAATTATTCCTAGTTGTAAAACAGCTCTGCATTCTCATCTAGTTATTTTAATAATTCAACAGATTACAAATCAATTGACAAGCTTCACAGTCACTTCAAGACAACATCTTCCAATGCCAGTGATAAAATATTCTCCTTCACCCTCTGACTCAATTTTTTTTCAAAAAATTATCATATTACCTTAATTATTTATACTGCAGTTTGTATCATGCTTCCTAATGAAATACCACATTTTGCTAGGCTTGGTTTATTTTTTCTATTTTTTTTTATTCTTTCCTTCAAATATACACACACACCCCCATGCATTTTTAATAAGCAGTTCTCTAGATTCTCATTCCAAATAAATACATAAAATTAAATAAAAAGAGAACTTACCCTAAATTATCTCCCAGCTTTACATGAAGCATCTTTTTATTTAAACTAGAAAATTCAGTCCATTGTGTTGATTCTCCAAATAGCTCAGAGTCAGTGCCCTATATAGAACACCTCACAAACAGCAGTTATGAAACCACTGAGATTTAACTACATTGGCAGTTTTACTTTAATCTTACTCCATCATTATTTTTTCTCCTTTGCCAACTAGGAATATTAGCAGTCATTAAAAAAAACTGCATTCAGAAGCAGTGTATCAAAGTAGGTTGCAGTAAAGATTGAATTCAGTACAACTGTTCTGAATACTGCTCTCAAAAGAATAGCTAACTTGCAGTGCAATGCCACACTATTGAATTTAGAAGTCCAAACTGTTTTATAAACAATCTCCTTTTAGTATATCTGTAACACCTTTTTAGCTAATTTACCTTTTTCATATGCAGGCGTATTCTCTTGCAGCAATCTGCTAAGCTGGAACCCATTCAAGTGCACAAAACGTAGCTGTTCTCTCATTGTCTTGCCTCCAACAACTGGCAATATAAGTTTCCCAACACTGTTTCTTGAAATTGGTAGGCCAAGACCTATTGCCAGTGTGTTAGCTAAATCTGTTTGCTGCACATGTTCAGGCTGGGCTAGAGGAGCTAGGATGAACAAAAAAAAGAAAGAAAAAGAGAGAGGAAAAGAAGTATTTCAGTAACAATCCCATTCTATTTCTCCAGAGACAGCTGGCACCTTATTAGTTTCAAAATTGTTTCACTGGCGTTAAATCAGCTATTTTAAGTGGTCTATAGAGAGCTGACTGATCTTTTTCAGGTGCTATCCTCTGCTGCTCTAATACAATATTTATTAAATTCTTAGCCACCGTCACTCTTCAATGCTAACAACTACTGTAAACACAACATAAATGTTATACAAGTACAAGTAAGAAAACAGATGGTCCAGGACATCACCTTAATATCAAATTACAGCCTACATCCTAAGAGAGTTTCATAACTTTTACATTAGAAATAATAGAAACCACTACAGTAGGTCAATTCAATATATGAACAAAGAATGAGAACCTAAAATAATGTTGACAGCATTCCAGAAGCTTCTCAATATAATGACAACAGCTCAAGATTTACTTAATATCGGGTTGCCAGGAAAACAGAATTAGACATCAGGTAAAGAATGTTGAGGCTCCAAATCCATGGCTACATGCAGGCAAACCCAGTGATTTTTAAAGGGTCCTGTGTAAGATTCCATTAATTTACTGCAGTTATCAGGATTAGCCTTCAGTCCCACAGAAATCTACAGACATGAATGATTTTATTAACATAAAGAACCTTCTGTTTAAGATTGTTTTACCAGCTGTTCTTTTTCGTGCTGAACTAGTTAGGTAATGGTGTTTTTCTATATGCTTTTATTTCATTCTCTTTGTAACTTCAGGCATTGAGTGTTTTGACTTAAATGCAATATAGAAAGAATTCTATATAGTCTTTATTCCTCTCAAGGCTGCTTTTAAGAGCATTAAAATTTGCCTCATTTCTCATCCAGCTCAAAGTAATCCCATACTTTTACAGAATGCCATCTATAATACGCAAAGCCTCTTTGCATGAGTGCCTGTATGTCAGCAGTTTTCAGATTTTATCTTTAAAGGCAAGTTCTTAACTGGTAAAAAAAAGCCAAACTACCAAACACATTTAGCCAATCATGGGTGACACATCTCTGTAGAAGGCTGTAAAAGTAATATCCTGACAGCATACTGAATGTAAAAAGCCCACAGGATTACTATTTTGAGGTCTACCAAATTAACCACAGTACATTTTGTTTACAGCAGGATCATAAGGAGCAGTCACTAGAATCCTGATTCCTGCACCAATGAAAAGTAAACTGCTAGATATTTACAAAGGCATTAAAAATCACAAACTCTATCCCAAAAGACAGGTAAATAGATATATTTTACTGTATTGTAAAAACTGCTCATTCAGGTTAAATCTCAGATAAACTAATTCCAATGAGCAGGAGACTGCATTTACAGAATCTATACTCTTGTCGCCTGACTATCAACATATGCTAGTGAAATTCATAAAATAAAAATTTAGCCAAGAGCTTTGATCCACTCTTGACTTTTTTTTGTTTACAAACCTGAGAAGAGGTCAAGGACTCCTCAAGCAGTGCTTTCTACTGCAGCTCAACAACAAGTTTACAAACAACAGGAAAATCTACCACCACCATGCTGCAGGAACCTCCAGCAAGATAAATAAATCAAGGTTCTGCACAGAGGTTTTAGAAGAAAAGAAATCACATGGAAATGAGCAAGTGGCAGAATGAAAGGCAGAAGAGAGTATTATTTTGGGGAAAATATTCTCTCCTGGTATAACTACATTCCACCAATCCACTCAGTCAAGGAGCTTGTTTAAGCATAACTCTACAAAGTAGACTAAAGATTCTCTACCACTCCATTTCTTTATTGCCTCTTGCTTTTAACTATCTTGCTTTTATTTTTTATCATTATGTGGAAGTAGAAAATCAGCTTCAGAAACATGTGAACTCACATCAATGATATAAAATGAACTAGCCTATACAGTAAATACAGTCAAGGTCTATATTCTATCCTTAAGACTTAGCAATCAACAGTCATGTTATCGGTGCCATCACCTCTCACCTGTTCACAAGGGTCAGATCAATTTAATATTAAAAATAATCCTATTTCCAATAGTCTCTAGTCTCCCAAGGGCTTTCTTCCTCCTTCTGGTGGACTCTGTGTGAGAAACTGTCATTCATTCTTCCATCCTAGCTGTCTGAGAGAGAAGAATGGAGGCCAAGGAAATACTCTGGCCACCAAAGACTGGGCTTTCCCAAATAACTGTAAAGCAAACCAAAGCACTTTTCAAAAAGAATTCTAGCATAATATAAATTAAGAGTTGCCAGTGTGTTCTTGTCCTGGTTTCAGCTGGGAGAGGGTTAATTTTCTTCCTAGTGTCTGGTACAGGGGCTGTGTTTTGGAATCAGTATGAGAATAATGTTGATAACACACTGATGTTTTAGCTGTTGGTAAGGAGGGCTTACTCTAAACCAAGAACTTTTCCACTTCCTGTGCTCTGCCAGTGAACATGAGAAGCTGGGAGGGAAAGCAGTTGGAGCAGCTGACCTGAACTGGTTGAAGTACTCCATACTATAGAGCATCGTAGCCAGCCACACAAACTGGAGGAGTTGACTGGAGGTTATGGATTGTTGCTTGAAAGTGGGCTGGGCACCAATCAGCAGGTGGTGAGCAATTGCATGGTGCATCACATGTTTCTCCTGGGTTTTACTCCTCTCCATCTCCACTTTCCCTTACAATAATAACTGCTATAATCTAAAATTAAATATTATAACAATAGTAATAGTAATGAAGACAGGGTGAAGAATAAAACCCAAGAAAAACAAGTGATTCACAATAAAATTTGTCACCCCCTGCTGACCGATGTGCAGTCCATCCCCAAGGAGTGACTGGCAGCCTCAGTTTATATACAATGGATGATGTTCCATGGTATGAAATATCCCTTTGGCCAGTTCAGGTCAGATGTCCTTGCTATGCCCCTTAATGGCTCCTCTTCCATCTGCTCAATGGCAGAGCATGGGAAACAGAAAAGTCCTTCATTTAGAGTAAACACTAAAACACCACTCTGTTAATAACATTATTTCTCATATTGAATCCAAAAAACAGTCCTGTAACCAGCCACTAAGTAGAAAATTACCTCTATTCCATCTGAAACTAAGACAGTTCTAAAAAAGGTCATGCTTCTTTGATCCTTACCACTTCTCTTCCTGAAAGCAGAGCTGATGAACAGCAGTGGTGTGTGCACTTCTCCTTCCGAAGAACCACCATGACTGCCTGTTTCAGACATTCCATGATCCCCACAAACAACTAACAAATTGGGAAGAGAAGCTTCCTCCTGCAAATCACAGAAGAAAAAAATCTAAGTTACCATACATACCAACACAATTCATTTATATCATTTCACTATCTTCATCATTTTCAAACATGAATATGTCTCAAAATTAACTTCAGTTTTGAAACTTGCTCACCCTGGGGCAGATAATAAGAGATCACTGCAATTAAGTGTAAATCAGTAATTTTTAAAAGTCAAGGCATATTCATATCTAACACACTTGTCAGTATCTTAGCAAAAAAAAAAAAAACCACAAAAAAAGCTTTGAAAAAACCCACTGAATTTGCAGATTTACAAGAAACTCTGTGGAAGATTAAATAAAGGCTATCATACCATGAGAAGAAAATCAGGAGTCCCAGAAAAGCATCATTAATAAAGAAATATTCCCTCTCTTCATTTCTTCAGCTTCACTAAGTTTCAATATACATGATGAATTATTAATATTGTAAATACTAACATAATATCAATTCAATATTAAAAATAATGCTGTTTCTAACAGTCTCTAGTTTCCCATGGGCTTTAGGGATTGAAAACTGACTGATTTGGGGTTTATATCTGACAGTCAATGAAGATTAATTGTTAATGATTGTTGAAGAATGATGTTGAATGAGGTGTATGTTTCTGAATAAAGAGAAACAGAAACTTAAGTGAGGCTGGTCCAAGAATCTTGAGCTAACAAATCAAAGCAGCAGAAAATTAACAGTCATTCAACAACAAAGTACTTTTTTATCATCTCTAGTTATTATCAGTACATATTCTATCAAAACAAATAGAGTGCTTTTATTATGTCCGTATTCTAATACAGAGATAAAGGCTTGAATATAAATGGTAAAAGCAAAGATACTAAAAACAGCAGAAACAAAACTGTAACATTCATAGAACTTCCACACAAAGGATTTAACCTTTCTTTTCATGTAATAGTATCCACCTGACTAAAAATACTATTAAAATTTCATGATCAGCTATTGTGAATTGCACTAGCTAAAAATAAACAATAAAAAGAGCTTCAGACCACCTGGAACTAGGACTTGGTATTTCAGTATCCAGACTGCTTAGGTAAATGACAACCAATATTTACAAATGTAAAAATAGATTCAGTTGTGCTACATTTACCATAAAAAATGCAGATTAAGACCACCACTTCCATTTGAATTTATCAAATATCTAAAAATTACATATGCCTTCATAATTCTGGACATCACAGCCATTACCTACACATGCCCATTACTCCTGTGGAATTTCATTACTAGAAAGCATACCAACAACCATTTTAATTCACAAGTGATGAGAGAATTTTGGCAGGCATCGCTCTCCTCTTCCCACACATCAAAGGGCAGTTATTTCCCACAGCTGCCCAGAAAAGGCTGTTAGCAGATGTTATTAAGGTCAGCCACCAATTCCTTAAAAATGCTACACTGGGAAATGGCCCAGGAACGCAAAGAACAGAATACACACTTTAGGCCATGAATAAAGAACTACAACTACAACCAACAAGCATTTTAATGTCCGTCCACAACTAACAGACATTGACCCAAGAAGAAGCTGTTTTACCTTTGAAAGAAGGGAAATATGAATCTTCTTCAGTATGTTATCCATTTCACGGAGTTTTGGTCCCACTAATGGGCTGTTTGGCCCAGTCATATGACCAATATGGTCCAACCCCAGGTAATGTAGTATTAGGAGATCCCAGTCTTCTCTCTTTAACACTCTATCCAAATGTCTGGTAACATTATCATCAACCTCAAAGAAAAGGAAAACAACTATAAGGTAAAAAAAAAAATTTCCCTTTTAAAAAGCAAAAAAAAATTAACTACACTACCATGAAAATTCCATAGAAGTTTATGAGATTACAATCATGCACAATGTTAATAAGAAAAAAAATTATTAGTTCAATGTCAGGCAGTCAAATATATTTGTCTAAAAATAGATTCTTCACCCCATTTAATCTTTCTGGTGAGGATGCACCAGATCACACGCAGACAAGGCAAATGGCTTGCCAAGCTTCCACAGAAACTTCTAAAAACTGTTCCAGGAACTTTTCAGTCACTTTCACCCTGCATACTCCAGACTATCACTTCACATGTGATACATCGTGTCACAAGTACAACAAAAAGTCTCAATTTAGGGGTGGGAAGCTCAGGGGTACAACAAACCCTAATCTCTCAACTCCATTTTTGCTAGTGTGCAAACACAAGAAGATGGTACTTCTTCAGCAAAAGAACTGACAACACAGTGAGAAAGAAAAACTGTTTGAAAAGTGCTATTTGGGGCCTAACTCAACTGTTTTCCTGCTTAGACTGACAATACATTTTTAGTTGCATATACTCTCTTCAGTTATTAAAAATCCCTACAATATTTCCCATGTGATACTATTTTGTTGAGTCTGTATATAACTGCCAAAAGAACTATAAAAAGCTGTGTGTTTAAGACTATATTAAGACACTATAAGGACTGCATAAAGAGCTTGGGAGCCACATAACCACAGATCTAGTAGAACATTCGTACTTTTTACTCCAGGTAGAAGCTTTTGCAAGTCTCATCAGCATAACCAATGCTTCCATGTCTTCCAATTCACATTAGACCTTTCTAACTTCCTTAAATAATAAAATACTTCAGTCAGTAGCAGCAGATCAATGGCTTGAGGTTTTACAAATCATAAAGGTTCAAAAATGAAGAAAATTTGTCAAAGCATTTACTCTTCTAATGTGGCCCAAGTAAGAATTATTAGAGTTTGTTTCACTTACTTTCTATGCTCCCTCTTTTACAACATGAAGAAGCACTGCCCCCATTGCAATCACAAAAATGATGCAATACTATAAAAGTATACTTTTAACAGACCAAGCTAATATGTTAATGGACTTATTAAAGATTGCACAAACTAAAAATATCTGACAGCAAACTGAAAATGTGGATAGTAGAATTTTTAAACAAAGCAACTAGTCAAACTTCCAACCACAACAAGTTTTGTGAGAAAATGGCATGTTTAGGTAAGTTATAGAATGATAAATTGATGAGTACTGTATTATTGCAACACTTTTTACAGCATATGCATGAGGGATTCAAATGCTTAGCTTTACAGTGCCCACACCAAAATTAGATACAAATGCAATTTCTATTTAATTGCCAGGTGAATATTTCAGAACAAGGGCAGATTTACTCACTCATTCTAAGAAACTGTTTGTTTGTACTCACTTCATTTAACTTGGAATCATACAAAGCCTCTCACCTCTGTAAAGTCTGACACAAAAAATGATGTTGTTCCATCATATTCCACAAAGTGCTTTGGGAACAATTTGACCCAAGTATCATCACCATAAAATATTATTCTTTTCCCAGCTGTTTTTGCCTGCCATATCAGATTGTCATCCAAGAGAGCTGGAGAATTGAGGTTCACAACAACATCGATGAAACCAGGTATGCTACCTGTCATCAAAGCCTAATGAAAGAAGAAAAGAGACACATTAAACAGGAAACTTCCAGTGCTCAGAAAACAGTAGCAAAGGGAGGAAGCAATAAGCCAGATGGCAGACAAATCATGTTTTTTGTAAGGAAACATAACAAAGTAAAAGAACACAAGCTGTCTTGCCACATAACCTCATCTGCCCCAACACAGTGCTAGCTGACGTCCGTGATAACTGCTTTACAGAAGGTAAAAATATTACTGTCTCAATTAATGAACAGAAAAAAGACTTTCAGTCTTTTCATCAAACAAACAGCTGAAGTTTGTTTCATTTACTGGTCATTAAACCACCAAAAGACAATTCAGGTGTAAGTAAACTGACTCCACATTAACAACAACTGTACCTTCAAAACAGTAAGTAAGAAACTTCCAGAAGAAGCACTGAAGTCCACCTATAAAGTTACCAGACTGCCTCTCCCTCACTCTCTCACTCTCCTGCTAACTGACCTACCAGTCATCACTCCCTCAGCCTCTTCAGTGCACAGAGTTGTTACTCGGATCTACCACTGACAAGCCTGGATGATCTAGTATTTTGATGACACCATCAAAATTCATCTTTTATTTACCTGGAACTTGGCAGAATTCCCTTTTTAAACTCTTCAGAAACATCCCTATGAAAAAACAATTTTATACTAAACTGGATTGTCTCTCAGAAATTACAAGAATACAGAGAAATACAATAAAAATTATCCTAGATAGAAGACAACTGGAAAACTGGACAACTAAGAGATTACTGCCTTCCCATGATTACAAATAAAAAGGCTATGTCAATCATTTAAGCCTGGACTAGGGCCTTATCTATCCTTAACCTCTTGCCCATGGCAAATCAGGAGTCTATTAACTGCACTACTACAGCAAAGAGACATTCAGCCATACATAGATTGCACTAACACCACACACATCCTTTATGCCAACTCCAAGCATATGAAACAACTGATACTTCAAAAGCTTCTCCAATGAAAAGATAGGAAAAAATCCCACTTACCTTAATTCGAGGCATAGTCACAGTGGGTGGCTTGGCTTCAGCAATGAAACTGTAGGAAGTCCCTTTTTCAACAACTTGAGTAGTATAAGGCATAAACTGTTTACCTTTGGATCCAAACACAAAGTCATCTCTCAAAGCATCTATCAACACAATGACAACTTTTTTGAAAAGCGGTGGAGGAATCTTGGTCCAGTTAGAAACTATTCCTAAGCAACAAAAACAGGGCATATATAACTCATCAACAAATTTTACTGAAAAGGATACAGAAGTTAAAGGACAACTTCACCACATAAATGAGAGCTTTCAACTTCTTTATTAATTCTACACACAGAAACAAGAAGCTGCAAACAGCAAACCTGAGAAGTAATCTGAGGAAGATGAGTTTTCAAGCCATCCAGCACAGGAATAACACAACAACAACTCCAATACCACCTCCAGGAAGTAAAACAAGATATGAAAGGAATGTGTGACATGAAATTGGGAAAACTAAGTAAAAGCTTTGAAATGGAGAGTGTTCAAAGTAATAAGAAGGAATAGCTGCTACCTCCTCTCCTTTTACTACAGTAAAGCTGAGCTAACTGTATCTGACAGACAACTTCTGTTAGAAAAAAAGACATAGCATTCACCTGTGCTAATACCCAATTTTGCACATGACAACATAAACAGTGCCTCTGTATGAAATCTCACCATAAGATAATAGAAAGATTACAAAGAAAGAGACAATTTCACTGAAACTTGTATGAAACAGATTTATGTACATTCACTCCCTTCAAGGTAAAAGACTATATGACAGACTACTTCAGTGATGGCAGCTGCAGGGCCAAATCCAATTCCAGAATTCCCTGAACACACAGGTGGGTACAGGAAAATGCTGCTGTGCATCAAGTAATAGGCAACGCCATGCCTTCAAGCCCACCTCTTTCTCTTGCATGGACTTAATTCTGGCCACAGCAACTCTTTATCTGCATTGAACTTGGTCCACAAGGTGGCATTCAGGTCTTACAGCAGCATTTTTGCTCCAACCTCTACAGGTCTCATTTCCCTATCAGGAAAAAACACGTAAGGGCAAAATGGAAGCAGAATATATCCTACCCACAAGCCTCTATCAAGACACCATTATGTTGAATCGACTGCTCAGTACATGCATTATATAAAGTTAGGGGTTTTACAGTCCTTGAGAGTAAAGGTTTTTTCCGCAAAAAAGGATGACAACTTGGAATGGTCGCAGATAATGGTGTGTCTAAAACAGCAACATCAAAAACAACCCCAGAACTTTTATTTTGGGGTACACATATAAGCATCAATAAACTGACATTCACAGACTAGTTACTGCTAGTGATTTTTCCAGATCAGGAAATGGGAGAGGAGGGCACAGCAGGGAGAAGAAGGAAATCACAACAACAAAATGCTGACTGCAAGCAATCCTAATTAAACTGATAATTTTGTTTTTTCCAGGACTTGAATTATCAACTTATCCGGCATGCTTTGGCTCTCCATTAAAAACAAGAAGGCACACCAGATGTTCTCGTAGTTACATCTTTCCCCTATCCACTGTTTAGTGAAAGAAAATTGCTGGACACCAAAATTGTTCAGATCACAAACACATATGCCCTACTCCTAACTTCCTCCTGCAGTGTGATTTATAAGAAAGACAAAGTGTTGAGAAGTTCAAATTAATTTGGAGTCATTTACAAGCCATGTGAAAATACTTACTGTAAGATAGCTAAAGCAAGACATTGTACAAGCCTTGCCCTGAAGCATGCTTATTTATCTCTACCAGGTTTACTTGGAAAACAGTTACTCTAAATGGACCTGAACTTCTGTGAAGAAAACCACACATTCTCTATCAAGAACTTATTACAATAATGTGCTGCAAGCATTCAGTATCACAGCCTTCTCGCAGCCAAGACAGCATGCACTCAACAGCAGTCAGGACTGTTCACAAAGGGAAACATTCAGGAGTTAAAGAAGCACTGGAGAAATATTCTTTTCTGAATAGGTCTAAAGTAGGTTGAAAACCTTCTGCATCATGGTTTAGTAAGCACTACCCTGCCTTTAGACCTTATCATCCAGACATCACTCTGTAAGCACATCATAACCAAGTACTACAGAAAGTATTTTTCTAATGTCACTCCATTTTTGCCTACTACACCTAGGCTTGCTCATGACATGCCTAAATTTAAACTGCTTGTAGAGCCCTGGTGGCACACACGTCCACTCTTTAACACAAACTACTCCTTTCAAAACCAAATTGTATGACATCTCCTTCCCACCCAAACAGTCTCTTTCTACATTAGTCTTCTGCTAATAAACACATGTGAATGCAATACTTCACTCACAGCAGCCTATCAAATATCTGTGACAGTCTTGGTAAACTCCAGCTAAAAATCAATCAACCTGCCTTCCAGCAGAAACCACTCCATCTGTTACCAGATTAGATTCTTTCAGTGTTCCTGCTTGACCAATACCAGCACATCACACTCTGTATCACACAAACTTCTGTTCTCTTCACTGCATCTCAAAATTTAAGTAAGCCCGTCCCTATAGGCACAACATCACACACTTCAGAAGAATTAACAGTAAATATCAAGCAGCTGAAGACCCAGTCTGGGAGTTACAGTCCTGCTCCAAAAAGTTAACCATAACTTGGTGTCCCAATCAAGAGCTCGGTATGAGCAAAATGTTATTCAATCCAGCTGCCAAGTGAACCTGAAGTTTCATCCCACGAGCTCCAAACTGGTGAAAAACAGTCCCTCAACTACACAGTCCTCTTTACATTACTTTAATACAACTTGTGACTGAACATATGAGTCAAGTACTTTATTAGCACATCCTATAAGGCTCCTTAAAAAGATTCTTGAAAATTCTGGTTTCACAAATTCAGCTCTGGAATGGAGCAGGACTTGTAAAGACAGTGATTTCACAGAAACGGTGATGGACGGCAATACTGTACATATTACAACCTGCATTACTACAGTATCTTTGTCACTACTGAGGTGTTAAAAGTCTCACTGAGGCGGCATTAAAGCACTCAGACACCACAGAAACAGTGAATCTCGGACACAACACAGCCAGCGAATAATCACAAGAAACGCGTGTGGCGTTTTAGCTGAGGCGGCATCATTTAATGCAAACAACCTGCCATTGAACACGACCGGGTATCACGGCTCCATCAGAGTCAGGAAAAGGGAAACAAAACGACAGGAAAACACACCCTGCAAAAAAGTGACAGCTGACGCTTGAGGCTTTCCGACTGCGAGCAGGTATCCCTTCCTGCTACGTGAAAACCAGTTAAGATCTAAACTACCCGGGAAGCTGGTCTGGGAACACGAGAGCGCTACAGAAGGATGTTCCGTGACACCGAGCCATGGGGTGCGCAGCTGCTCGCGTTACCTGGGCCGGGCGGGGCCGGCTCGGCGGGAGCGTCCGCGCGGGCCTCTCTGCGGGGCACGGACCTGACGGGCAGCGGGAAGAAGCCACGGAGGAACAGCGCGACGCCCAAGGCCTGCACGAGGAGGCAGGAGGAGGCGAACACCCCCGAGCGCAGCCGCATCCTGGCTGGGCACCGGCGACAGCAGCAGCAGCACCGGCACCACCCGCCCCGGCCGGCGCCGCGCCGGCTCTACGGGGCGACACCTGCGGCGCCCCGCCCCTCCCGCATGGCCCCGCCCCTCCCGCATGGCCCCGCCTCCGGCCCGCCGTCCGCCAACCACCGACCACCGCGCGCTTCCGCCAAGCCTCGCTATTGGCCAGCGGCCCGGCAGCCCCTCCGCGAGCGCGTAACGGCAACCCCCAAACGGAAGTACAGCCCCTCGTTCTTCCCCCACAACCCTGCTCCCGGACCCGCCTCCCGGACCCGCCTCCCGCATCCCGGACCCGCCTCCCGGACCCGCATCCCGGACCCGCCTCCCGGACCCGCCTCCCGGACCCGCCTCCCGCCTCCCGGACCCGCCTCCCGGACCCGCCTTCCGGACCCGCATCCCGGACCCGCCTCCCGCCTCCCGGACCCGCCTCCCGGACCCGCCTCCCGCCTCCCGGACCCGCCTCCCGGACCCGCCTCCCGGACCCGCCTCCCGCCTCCGCATCCCGGACCCGCCTCCCGCCTCCCGGACCCGCCTCCCGGACCCGCCTCCCGGACCCGCCTCCCGCCTCCGCATCCCGCCTCCTGCCTCCGCATCCCGTATTAGATCAGAGGACTGGATCCGCCTCCGGGCCCACCTCCGGCCTCCGCGTCCTTCCTCCTGGACCCACCCCCGAGCTCCGCGCCCCACCTCCGCAATCCGCCCGCGGGGCCCACGTCCCATTGCGCGTCCGGTGTGTGCATTCCAGCCCCCGCTTGGCACTCTCGCATACCGATCCCGCGTCCCACACCTGCGACCCAACTCGTACCCCTCGTCCCGACCCCGCGTTCCCCGGCGGGAGGGGAAGGGAGGTTTGATGGATCGCTGCAGCAAAGAGTGCTTGGCAGGTGAGGAAGGAGTCCCGGACAGTGGCTTTTGCGGGTGTTTGGCAAGCAGAATCTTTCCCCACACAAACACACCCCTCTTAATAAAACTGAATAGTGGTTTCTCTTAATCTTTCCGTTGGAATGGAAATGGACTATGGTAGGCAGATCATGTCAGAGGATGAGGAGAAGTAAGTTTTAAACTTTAATTTTCTGAAAAAGAAAACTGAAGACACTCTGCAAAGTGCTGGTCTCGCTATGTGTACTGAAATAGGAAGATAGCCTCCAAATTTTATTCTCCCAAAGAAAACTGCTCCTCATTTCTACCCAGGCAGTTTTTGTGTGGCCCACCACTGTGCTAGAAAGATGTGGCACACGTTCCTGCAGTGTACACAAGTCCTTGGCCTTACCTGCGAGTGGCACCTTTTCCCTAATCTAACCAGCACAGCCCCCTGCCAGCTGCATTCCACTTACACCTGGACATGTCTCCTTGTGGTCATTCGGGACAAAGCTGCGCTGCCACAGTCTGCTGCTGGCACGGCACCTGTTTGCGGCCACCACCCACCCACAGCCGTGTGCCTGTGCTCCCGTGTGACCCTGCAGGAGCCATGTGAGCAGATTCCAGGGTGGTTTTCCCACTGGGTCTTTCCCCTCAGCACAAAGCATGACCTGTTTTGTGCAAACACAGGCCAAATGTGTTGTACTGTGCTTTGAGAAGTGTTTTCCTGCTGCAGTTGGTCAATTTGTGGTTTTACTGCCAGTTTCACTGGCCAGCTGTTAATTCTGGGCTTTGCAACACCTGCCACAAGGCAAAGTTGCTGTGATGTGAGAAGCATGTGTGAGTGGGTTCAGGATAAAAGCTTTGTATTTGGCTTTTCCTAGCATCTGCAAATATAGAGAAAAAAAGTCAAGGAGCCTGAGTCCTATGGATTCATGCTCTTTATGTATGAGCATCCCTGAGCACTATGCTACCTTTAGGCTACCTGAGTGCTTTTTCTGGCCACTTTTACCACTTCATGCTTCTACTGAAAATACTGATAGCATTTTCATTTCTTGATATGATCCAAAACCATTATTTTTAAAAGAAGTTTCATTTTTGCAGACACTATTCACTTGTTTATTTGCAGAACCACCACTCTGAAGGCCCATGAAAATTAGTATTCAGTAATTAACTTCAGCTGATTATAAGCAGTGCAATGAAATTCAGAAAAAACATGCAAGGAATGTTGCTTGAAACAGTAGGACATGGCAAAAAGCATCTTTGGGCCATTGTATTTAAACTTTAAAATGGCTTTAGGTAATATGCCTTAAAGTTGCATTATTTGTACGTCCAAGACAAGCTGTATTTTTTGCTTTTTATGGGTATTTTTCCTCTTCTTTAAACCCTGAACTAGTTAGACTCTCCAACCAGAAACTAGGAAAGGTTGCCTAACGAATATAAAGCAACCTAATGTAGGCAATGTTTATGCATCACAAAACAGCATCTAAGAAATGTCTTCTTTTTATTTCATGTGTAAAGCTTACTTTCCCTTTCAGTAAGTGGAAACTCCCCAAGCTGCATCTTTCTGCCATCATTCAAACCTTCAAATTCCCACAGAAGATCAGAATTTCTGTGTTCAGGAAAAAGAGTTTCTCTACAGACATAAAAAACAGCATCTAGCATGTGATTCAGACTCCCTGGGACCTATCACTGGGTATTTAGTGAGTACCATCACCATTTGGCAAGTTCTTGCAGCAACATGCTTTCAAGTCCATTACTGTAGCACTTAACTGCAGGGGTCAAATACAGGAAGAATCCTGAACATTGTACAAGACTTTAAATCTGTCTGTCTGTGAGTCTACAAGCATGTTACAACATAATATATTGACAATCACTGCTGTGCACTGCTGTGGCTGTTTTACAAGCTCTTGGGTATAGCCTCCTCTGTTGTGCATAACACATTTATGCCCTGAGACCTGGTGATTTCATGAGCATTCAGAGGAATTTTTTGTGTGCTTCCCAGTTTGTAAGCACACAATCAGTGTCGCGTGCACCAATTTATGTCAAGGGGTACTGGCTGACTTAAATAGCCTTTGGAAGGTTAAAGGTTCATGCCAGAATGTCTGGAAAGGTGCAATATAGTGCACTACATGTGTTTCAGAAGGCTTTTGTTTCATCAGAGCCAGCACACATTTTAGAACACAGTACAACCCATCCCTGTGGGAGATGAATTTGCATCTTTCCCTACAGGAGACCACGTTGCTACTGCTGCTGTTGTGAAGAGCCACTCAAGCAAATTTACATCTCTGTGTGTTGAGGAAGAAGAAGGAATCTCTGTGCAAATCCCTCTCTAGAGGCATTTTCCCAAATCTGCTCAGAAATCAGCAGACTGAAAGCCAACCAAACCTTGTCTTCAACAGACAAATGGAGGAACCAGTAGGAACACATTTTGGTGAGTGTCTTTGCCACCAACATTTAAAGCAACCAGGTGATATTGTTAGTCACTCTGGCATCCCTCAGGCCTTGCTTCACTGAGGTAACTAGTAAAAAGTAGATAAGATAAAAAATTGGTGTGTCCCATGAGGGAGGAGCACACCCCTTCCAACAGTCTGTGTCCTCTGCCACCACTTAGTGAAACACTGCCCATTAGTCAGCATTCAGCATGTCTGCTTCCCCAGCTCCTTCTCTCCTGATTCTTTCACTTATGTTTCACAATTTGGTTAGAAAAACAGGCCCTATCTTCCCTTCTCCTCTAGTTTGAAAATATGCAGTAAGTTTTCTCAGTTTTTTTTTCAATTTTTCCATTCTCTTACTTAGCTTTATTTTGAATAATTCCCTTGTAGTTTTGCTCTCAGGCCTGTTTACCTGCTGTTGATAAGTTCTGGGTATCTGCAGCTCACCACCTTGCTTTTTGAACTGCCTCAGTTATTCTCCCTCTCTGGGCCTAATTTAAAAGGATTTCACATCTGAATATGTGTGTTTATGTGAAACCTGCACATCTCTTCTGACACTGACAATGTCAGATATGTGAACGCCTCATGCCAATGATTTAAACAAGCATCTTTTTTTCTGTAATGTGATAACTCTTAAACTTGTCCCTAATACATTTAATATTGTATTGGGGAAGACCCAAGTGGAGCACGAATATGGACAGTGGCAAAATTGACATGTATAAGCAAAAGCAATCATTTTTACATGCAAGGGGTGTGAGGAAGAATTAATTCAAAATTAACTGAAGTTGTAATAAAAAACTAGACTTCCCAAGGTGATCTGACACTCTGAAAGCACTGTGATGTACTTAGAAATTCAGAAGGACACATTGTAATTTTTTCTCTCCTATAATTTCTCCGTTCTTTAGTACATGGCAATTTGAATGTATGTCAGGTCTCTGCTGTATTTAAGACACAGTATAACATCAGAAAAGGTTATAAAAGACTGTCTGCTGAAGTGTGACTCTTCCTCCCGCATTCTGGTGCACTACAAAGCCTCCAGAGATTTGTAGTTGCTGAGGCAAAAGACAAAGCAGAAGCATTGCATTGTAAACCCAGCTTCTGAAATCTGAGACTAAACAGGAATTTCTTCACATAAAAAAAAAATGTTAAGAAATAATTCAATAGCTTTATCCACATAAAATCATTGATTGTCTGTGCACACACACACGTGTGCACACATGCACAGAAGTCTGCTTTCAGATTTAGCTATTTTGGAAACCCTGCTTGCAGAGCTTATGGGATTTGAGATTGAGGCAACCAGGGATCACTGAAGAAGATAACCCCTGATAACCCCTGAGCTGGTGAGCTGTAGGGAACCAAAGCCTGGTTTGTTTCTGTAGACTGCAGACTTGTTACTTGCCGCAGTATGAGATTACTTGCTTTTGAAGGGGAAGCAGAGCTGCAGAGCAAGAACTAATTGAAGAAAGAAGCTGCTTGTTAGTTTCCCCCAGAGCCTGGCACTCAAAGCTTACACAGTTTAGTAGCAATATCCCTCTTTCTCTGCACAGGGTTGTACAGAGATGTAACTAGTCATTCCTGCTTAAGAAAGCCTTGGCTTTGGAGCTGCATTTGTGCACTTACCCAGGCAGGTTCTTTCAGAGCTGCAGCCATAAACTGAAGTCACTGAGCATGAACCCCATATGTGCTGCTGATTATAACAAATCATGGGATGCTCACCCAAGGTAAGTTTTTCATTCAGTCTAAATGAACTGGTTAAAATGTGAATGAAGAAGAGTAAAACCTCAAGGAAAACTTCTAAAACTACTTATGTAGACGGACTGATTCTGGTAATATTAGTGACTGAAATTGCCCCCAAATGTCAGCAGACTCCACAAGCTAGAGTAATGCCAGTCATCTAGCCTTCAGAGCAGGCACTGAGAGAAGGAACCAAATCAGGGCTTAGCGGAAGAAACATCTTTTCATGACACATGAAAACTAACCATAATCTTTCCTCCCTACAATTTTACCCACTTATTTGCTTATCTTTTACCCTCCTTTAATCCCACTTTTTTTCCTATCTCTATCCTGCTCTTCCTTACAGCCTTAGCTATTTTTAGAGAGGTAATGAACAGGGAACCCAGTGATACTAGGTTTTTCTAGATTTAATGATGACTGGAAACAGCAAACAGACATTGTCAGTGCCCCTACCAAGGAAACTGCCTGTTGTGTAAGCTGACTTCCTATCAGGTGCCAAAGCATCCCATCCAGAATGATGCAAAACAATCAAATGTTTGCATCTTGGTTACCAGGGAATCCAGCAACTCCTCCTTGCAACTGCAAGAAACCAGACTGTCCCCTTTCCTGCTTAGCTACTGCTTCTCCATGACATTAGTACATTATATTCAGCATGCAGGTGGTGACTCCAACTCCTTTCAGTCTTCCTTGCTTGCTTGATCTGCCTAGTGCTAACGAGATTTCTTTAGTCACATGGTCTTTATCCTACTGAGAATTTCTCATGCTGCAGAAATCCTCTCTTCCTATGTCCCTGCGAGCAATGGTGATAAACAATTACAATGAAGTAGGAAATGTAGCTACATTTTTCCATGACATATGACTATACTAAAATAACCTTCCTAAAATATCCTAGTAAAGTATTTTTTTATCTTCATAGACTCCTTGCCTCACATCTTTCCTTTCTCTAAGCCAAAGACGTCATTTTTAAGTGAGTTACCTGCAGGTGCCTGGTGTTCAGTGACACTGGCTTTATTTACCTTAGGCCTAGGTATTTTTTACTAGCTAAACACTAAACTGTGTTAAAAAATACCAAAATATAACATAAGCATTTCTTGTTTCAAAAACCAGCTTCTTCTCTGACACTTCCTCATGCACTTGTTTCCAGGAGAGAGGTCTTTATTTGTTGCTTTTCACTGCAGGGAATTGCCGTGCTGTACCAAGCCAGCATCATAAACCTGCTCATCTTAATGCTCAGACGCTCTTCAACTGTCTGAGCTGAGAAAGCAGAGAGTGAGGAAGGCTGGCAGACATTGAGAGTGCAGGCAGTTTGTGAGCTTGCTAGCTGAAGTGTGCACTTTGTCAAATTTCATGCTGGATAGCCAAGTCATTGCCAAGGGAGAAGCTGAAACTATAGAAGGGGCCTTAATAAGATGTGTTAGTAGCTGCAGGGAGGTCAAGAAAACAAGAAACTGTCAGCTGGTAAATTATCCAAAGGAAAAGTGTTTCTGAGGGGGGAACAAACAGCAACTTAGTTCTAATCAGCATCATCAAGTCCTGGCATCAGTAAATTTTGAAAACGGTTTTCAAGTGCTTATAGTTTCAGGATAAATTTCTTCCAGCGCTGTGTACCTAGAATTTATCGCTTTGATAGCTTTGTCATAGAGTAACAGTCTGCCATGCAGATGTACCCATTTCCTCCCCTGTGGGAAAAGTCTAGCTGCTCCTTCATGGGCCAGAGTCATCACACCTGGGTCCTCTCTCCTCCACACCCTGAATCAACTAGCTCTTCAAGACCATTGATTTTGGGGTTCTCCCAGCTTGCTCCTGCAATGGCAGAGTGGTATGTTTTCTGGGGGGGGAAGCTGTCAGCTGTTGCCCGCCCTGTGAAGGAGCATAGAGGATCAATGGGAACTTGACCTGCCTGAATGGTCTCAGGGGGTCAAGCCTGGTGCAGCATCACCCAATGGAAGTAGGATCCTGAGACAGATTATCTGCATTACCATATTTCAATTACCTGTGTTCACACCTGACCACTGCAGCCAGGCCAAGAAAACACTGCCAGGCAGAAAAACTAAACCATCTAGGTTTTCTAGAGTTTAATTTCTTTATATGGCTGTACCTCTTGCTTCCCCCACCTAACTGAGCCAATTATGATGTCTCATGGATTCCTAAGGTCTAATAAGGCAGAATTTTGATTTTAGTGCTTCTCTTGTGACAACCTCTGGCTCCTTCCCTGTTGCGTAGCACCAACTCACACACCCCAAATGAGGTATTTCTGCATCATATTCTGGTTTGTGCAAAGGAGGGAGCAGGGTGGTAGCCCTCAAAAGACTGGCTTCCCAATCATCAAAACTTTACAGCATTTGTACATTTTAACAAACAAAGCATCAGCATTCATTGCTTACAGATTATGTGACTTCCATTAATTAGCACTCAACCCCTTATTTGCCATGCTAATTAGTCTGCGGGTGCAGTTCTTCCCTCTGACTCCCTGGTCTGTTTGGAGTAGGTGGTCACTGAGTTGGTGGCCCACTGCTGGAATTACCTCTCCCTCAGCTACTGCTCAGTTCTGACCTTACTTCTGGTGGCTCTCATCCAGACACCCCATTCATCTTGGGATTGTCTTCCCTTTTCCCTAAAACAAGCACTAGCCAACCATATAATGTTAACAATGCAATTGCTTAATCATAACTGTCTAGCTACATCTACTGATTGACAGCAACAAAAAAATTTGTGAAGTTGGCTTCAGATCTTGAGACACTTAAATCTTGAGGGGGTCCATATCACTTCCAGCCTTTCATAGGTCCTCTCTACCTTACTCAGCCATGTCTCCTCAAGTGCCTCTACTCAAGAGGCAACATTGCTGCCTCTCTGCATGTTTCTTTGTACTTGATAAGGGGAATAAAGTGTTAAGATGGACTGACAGTGACACAGAGACATTATAAACCTGTAAATCCTATTTCTAGAGGAAATAAGTCAAGAACTCCTTACATCTAATTGCAGGCTGTTAACCTTATCTGTACTAGTAAACTGAAAAAGTTTCCTTGTCTGAGCTTTTATTTTTTCATTTCCAAGACAGCTTCTGGCATATCCATCAAATGAAACAAAGCTTAAGCAGGATTTCTCCCTTACTTTAGACTGTTCTCAGTGCCTATGTTCTCAAAATATAGATGGAGAATGAGACTTGGGTCTCAGCAACACTGGAACCAGCTTTTGGAAGATGTTCAAAGATCACCAGTGCTCCTGACAGTAGAAAAAGAAAAAAAAAAAAAAACAGTAGTTTTGTGTCCATTTTAATAAATTTTGAAAGCTTTCGATGAGGACAAGAATTACTATAACCAAGAATTAAAAACCGTGAAAAAGATGAGATTTCTATTCAGCCCTTAGTAAGAAAGGTTCTCCATTCCTTGAATGCCTGTATTATTAGGAAAGGTATCTGCATATCCTCTTTTATTGAAGTGGGAGTCTTCCTTGCACACTCTATTTTGAACTGCAGCAGACTGTACTGTGAGTTTAATTATCAACATAGGCAGAACACCAAAACCACACAGTGTAATAGGTACAACAGCAGGTCAAGATTATTTTTTGTTGTTTTTTCCCCTCTGGTTTGTTTTTGGAGGGGTCTTTTTCTATTATTTTGCTTGTAATAGTGATTAAGCTCAGTCCTAAAAACTCTACAAGGAAGAATGAACTACAAAAAATCACATCTCTTTTTTCCAAGCAAAATGGCACAGGGAAATAGATGAAGGGGGCACACCTCATCATTTTCCTATCATCTTACATGCTGGCTTCCTTAAACAAGTTACACTCCATGTTGTTGTTATTTGGGCTTCTTAGGTTATTCCAAGAGGATCAATTACAATTGTTAGGAAGCTGTGAATTTCCACCCTCACCATATTGAGGATCCCTTGTTCACATGCCAGAACTTCAAGTCATCCAGGTTAGCTCCTGTCACTCCCAGCAGGTTTTTCTCCCTCGGAAGTGGTAACTTTGTTGAGAAAACTGTCGCCACACTTTGGCCCCTTTTGGCTGTGCTGCACCCATCTAGGTTATAGTTTGCCACATTGGGCCTCATTTCAATGTTCCAAGAGACCAGTCCTGCCCACAGTCTTTGAAGAAGGCCTCAGTAGGTCCCAAGTGACCCTGAGAGTCTCTTTCCTCTCTGCTAGCAGTGGCCATGATATATCTGAAGATATATCTTCTCCTAGCTGTGCCCCCGTTTTATAATTGGCATGCTGTCATGCATTTTGTTTCGCCTACATGACCTCTGATGCATTTCCAGCTGAACACAAAGATTCTAGCTGCTGGTTCTCAAGACCATAATCTTATCACTTTGGATTACTGAAGCTCATGTTGTATCATTGCTTTCCTCTCCTTAAATAATCCAGTTCTAATTCTTGTGCCAAAAATTACTAGAAAAAATGTAAACAAGTTACCATCCACAGGACAGCACAGATCAATCCTATCTCTAAATGGGCTATTGCAGTCAGCACCTACCGCCTTTGACTTCTATTAATCAGCTATTCCTCAGAATCCCAAGTGGAGTACCTATAAATTTGTCTCCTTCATTTTGTTGTGTTAACATGACTTTACTGAACAGACACATTCTTTCTTTCTGAAGCTTATAATTTCCCTTACTAGATGAGGAACTTAATTCTTTCCACCCAAGAACAGGTTTCACTGCCACTCTGGATGGTATCCTTCTCCAAGTATTTCTGTCCATTGTGTTACCCTGTTTTTATCTGGTTCTGGGTCCCTTTCTGAGTACTGAATGCAACAAGAAAAATTGTTCTTCAGTTTTTTCTCAAAGCATAGCAGTAGCAATCTTAGTAGTTATTAACAGTTTAGAAGTCCCTTACCAGCTTGAAACTCTGGTGAAAAATGTATCAAAGTCACCTTGGTTTTCCTATAAGCAGTTGAAGTGTGACTTAATGGAAGCAGTCATAAAAAAAAAAAAAAGACATTAAGAAAAGGAAAGAAACATAAACATCCTTGACAGTATAAGTATGGGTATCTGGAACTGCAAAGAAGGATGGCAGGTTGTGAGTATAATGCTTCAGGATATGCCACTTAGTCAAGTACAGCAGGGCCTTGCTGTCAGCTTCTTGCTGCCTGCAATACTTGAAGAACATTCTAAGGTGAGAAAGGAGATCTGTCATGGGAGGAAGGGGCTCCTGGAGAGCAGAGAATTGTGGAACACTGACATTCAAAGAGAATGAAGCCATTTCTGTGGGGGGAGACTCTAAAAACAAGAAGAAATAAATAATCCCATCATCAAGCCATGGCTCCTAGGAAGCAGTCCCTTCTTTCTCTAAGGAGAGAATCTGTAGCATTTCTTCAAAGATTACATTGCATATGAACTTAAAAAAAAAGCAGACAAAAAATCACATTAAATGGCCAAACAGTGCCATCTGGGGACTACTGTCATAAGAATAGCATGAACAAAAGGCAATAAAGTTCATGAAGGACCTGCTTTTTCATTCAGAATGAGCAGAACTTTATTCTGTGGGAAATTTTGATTATTTGCACAGGACCAGTCTTGGGGTCAGGAACTGAGTGGCACACAATGCTCTATTAACAGTCCAGACTGCCCCAGGAAAGGAACACCAACACATCTCTAAATTCAAGAGCTGTGGTCAATCAGCTTTCTTGTACGTTCTTGATGGAAAGAATTTCTTAATTTGAAGCTTGTAGGAAACAGACTACATGGAAATCAAGGAAAGGACAATATGATGTAGCACGAATGGAGAAATGCTTTCAGAGCTTCTTGTTTTACTATGCTATACAACAGAAGTTTATTTCACAAAGCCTCCAGGGCACAGTCATCCCCCATTTAAAGCAGTTCTTTTTATATGAATGTCTGAGATTTTGCTTAAGAACTGCAGTAAAATCACAGAATCATTTCATCAGAATGGTTTGGGTTAAAAGAGACAAGAAAGATCATCTGGCTCCAGTCCCCCTGCCATGGGATACAGTGAGCACTACCATGTAGCTGTTTGTACAAGCAGTGGGAATAGACCACTTTTCAGGCTGGTGTAGATGATACAAATGGAACCAGAGATCGTTTGTAAGGAGAGCCGTGTCATTTCAGAAGTGGCATGGGGGAAAGGAGGGTGCAGGAACAAAGCACCTGCTGCTGCCTTCAGGCAGGCAGATTCAGTCTGGGCTCCTGCAGGAATGCAAGCTTGATGGTTGCCTAGAAAATGCAGGCTTTTCAGCAGAATATAGAAAACCCAGAGATGGACCAAATCTGCTGATTTGGGTGTTGTGCAAACAAAAACCAAGAGCAGCTGCTTTTAATCCCAAGCTGCATACACAAAAAAGGAAAGTAGGAAAGTAGCAAAGGCAATAATTTTTTGCATTTCTTTCAGAGCCTTAGATTTCTTTGAAGGATTATGACTATTATGTTAAAACCTTCAGTTTAAACTGGATCAAAGAGGAAAGAGGCACCAGAGAATGTGGTCTTCAGTAAGAAGCTATGGAAGCAATGTAGGCTTTTATTTTTACTTTTGCCCTCAAACTGCCTATAAGCCAGGCTAGTTCTTGTAAAACCAAAGTAAAAAAAAAAAAAAAAACAATTGAGCTGCATCAGAAGTCTCTGCAATGTTTGGCTCCCCTTTATTTTAACATTTACCCATATTTTAACATTTTCAAGATTTCAAAATGTTCAGTACACAAGTATTCCCTTCTGTTATATTTTTAGGATTTAAATCACATGCTGTTTATTCTATTTATTATTTATAATACATTAATTTCAATTCACCTGCTACAATACAAAGTTAATTTTTAATACATCATTTCTAATTTCAGTGTCTTTGCAAAATCTGCCTTCTCTTGAGCTATCCCCTGGAACTGAGTTCTTATCCAGAGACCGGTGCCTGGGAAATCTGCTAAAACAACAGCACAGGATCTGCGTCCTCATGAAACTGTCTGACATTTAGGGTCATGTTGATGTTAAGGCTGCTGAGACTGGAGTGAGAACAATAGGCACCAAACTCTCTCTTTCTTCATATGCAAGGGAAGCAGAACAAGTTATCCAGCCACTAGAGTGAAGTGACCCCCACTTTTCCACCTTCCTGCTCAGTCTGAACACACATAAGTGATGTTTTGACCATCTCTCTGTTGTGGCTACACTCACTATGGTGTGTGAAGATACCATGAACCTTACTGGGGACAGATTTTTGTCGGAACAGGCACTGAACAACCTGCTCTTGAGGAAACTCATAATCAGATGAACAGAAATCAAGCCATAGTAAATGAATTCCCTCCAGCTTGCAGCAGTTTCCAGGCAGGATAGGTAGTTCCATGGCACACATATCATACCAGCACTCAGTAACTCCTCTCAGTCTCAGCCAGAGTCCCCACAGGCCTTTGGGGAAGTTTCTCTCAGCATTCACAGGGGCTCTCAAGCCCATGCTTGAGCCCTCTTGCACTCTCCACTGCTCCTCCTTCTTGCACCAGCTCCCTGGACAGTTTGAACCCCTCCCCTCCAGCAGAATGATGCTACATCCTCTGTTTTCACAAAGGAGTGTTGTTTAAAAAGTGTGTTACCACGGACAAAAGAGATGCTATACAGCAGCTGGCAAAAGATGCTTTTTGTTGGTAGAACTTCTTTGCAGGTATACCAGGGGAACTAGAATAACAAGAAAGTTTTAGATTGTCCCCACTATGCTGTCTTTAAAAAAATCACCCTTTGTTTTATTCATTTCTTCAGATACAAAAGAAATATGTATTCAGCTCCTTAAGGAATTGAACTATTGACCTTTCTGAATGCCAGAAAGCCTAGAAGTCAGGCAGAGAGAGAATTATTATCATATTGTTGAAACAGAAGAACTCCCATATCTACTAACTATTAGACCTGATACCACCTGTGAAAAAGGAGGAAGACAGGATGCTGTTGTTAGAGGAGGATCTGTTGGAGGTTGGTTGCACAGATAATCCAGGGTGGCAGAGATTTCTCTCATGTTTTGGAGGGCACTTGACTTTTTTCAGGTGGTGCACACAAATAAGTCACATCCTTACAATAGTTGTTTGCAAGATGCAGGAAGCAGCATTGACCCAAATCAGGGGGGGTTTCGCCTCAGGGGAACCCTCAGAAATATGTTTCTGGTTGAGGTGCTCAGGCATATTTTCTTCCAGACACTGGAAGTCCCTGTGATGATGGACAGTGGGAGGGGGGCACATACACTGCCACCAGACCACTTTGTCTCAGGGAGTTGCCTCAGATCCAGGTCAGACAGTGCAGAGACCCACCCTCTCTCTGGTCCCTGCAAAGCCCCTCAAAAGGGCACATGCAGACCCTCTCATAATTCATAGCACGTACACAGGCACCCCATGACAGCACACAGGCAGGTCACTTTCCCAGCCCACTGTGCAGGAGGGGGTGTAGTGGGCACGACTTGAGGACATCACTTCACCACTTCTGCCAACTGCTTGGCAGCCTTCGATCATCTACTTAAAGCTAATTTCCTTCCCAGGGCCATTGGAGACAAGAGGGCTCCGTCCATGTGTGGGTTTCAGGTGGTAAAAGAACACACCTTTTAACTGTGTGGGTGCCCTCACCAAATAGGATTCATCAACACTGTGGAAGCAGCAAACAGTCCCAGCTGCAGAGTTCTGCAGAACCCAGGACACACCAGAGTGCAGCCACCTGCGGAGCTGAGGACCCATGACATTTTCATTTTGACAATATCCCACATACCGCAAGTGTCCTCCAGGACGGAACCAGAGCCATTACTGGGAGCCATCTCAACTGCAGTGACAAGGCAGACATTTCCTTTCACAGGCCAAGAGCTAGTCATCATTTATTTATCAATGGCTTGTGTTTGTTCAACAGTGTATGGCTGGTAGCCAGATAACATTAATAAAAGTGACTTCACCTTGTGTTTTGCTTTGGTTTCCATAGAGTTTCTTTTTGCCTTTTCTGACATGTGTCCCATGTGAGAAGGCCTGTCCTAAACTGGCAGTGACAGCAACAAAGATCATCTATTTTCACTGGAAGATTTCACCGTTGTACAATTCATGATGAACTAAAATTATTTTAGAAATTAAGAACTGCTAAAGAATTTTTTGTTTCTGTGTTCAAAAAACCCCAAGAACCTGTGCTTATACCCAGTGAGGCAACCCAATTCCTTTACCGGCAGTTGTGGGATGTACATATATTTGGAAGAAACTAGAGTTCCCAAATATATTCTTGCCTGTTTCTGTGCTTCCAGGAAGCAGAGTGCAGTGTTTTTAGCATAAGAAAAACTTCTTCCTGGGATTTCTGTGAATGCAACTCCCTGTCCAAGCTGCAGTCCTTGTAATTGGACAGCAGGTGGATGTTCTCAAGAGGAAGCTGCTTAGAGGGGCAGAGCTAAGGTTGAATAAATATTCAGATTCCCCTGTGCCCTGACTCTTGCTTTGAAAGGAGTTCTCTGAAATACCAGATCCCCTAGAGGAGTCCCTCCAGGTAACAGCTGCTGAATGCCAGGGTTCAAAATGCCTGAACCCCAGGTGTCCAGATTCATTGTCAAGCAGCCGCTGTCTTTTTGAAAGTTGCTTTGATTAGGATTCAATGACTCTTGCAGTATCACATACACTAAATGCTCAAACACCAACATAAACCAGAGATCTGAGAACAGCTTTTACACTCCTGGGAGAGTTTCTATGAATCTGCTGAGGAACCACTGTGTCTCACAGCACTGCAATTTGTCTTTATCTCATCTTCTCACTGCCCTCTATTTCCAAGGGAAAAAAAACAAAACCAAGGAAAGCTTGTGATACAGTTGCATGGGAGAGTTGTCCAGATCAATAAGGTTGCATTTGGGTTGCCAAAGCTGAGGGAATGATGATCCCACATCCCAGGGTGCATGCAAAAAGCACTCTGCATTTGGGAACTGTGGTTCACGCACTTCTGTGCATTGTAACAGATAAGCTAAAGGAAGGGTTGGTGGTTACTCAGGAGGTCTGTTTCCTAAATGAATATCCCTCATTTCTGAGGTCCAGTGGTAGCAATAGCTGAGGGTAAACATCTACCAAGGCATACTTCAAGGCAGGTTTATGTCTCTGTGCAGCTGTAGTCCCTGAGGATGCCCCGGGAGCTTTTACACCTCCCTCCCTCCCTCCCTCCCTCCCTCCTCTCTCCCTCCTCCCAGCTGCGTTTTGCTGATCCACTCTGCGCTGCAGCTGCCCAGGGAGAGTGTGGGGCGGGTACTGCCTCCTACACCAAGATCAGGCCAGGAAACTGTGTAATTTTTGTTTCTGCACAACTAACTCCTACTCAGAAACCTACTGAAAAGCGGGGAAAAAACAAATCCTCTTTATTCCCATCAGCAGAAAGGAGATTTTCTAAGCTACTAAGTAACAGGTGTGAGGGGATGGTGAGGAGTTACTACCTGCATAAGATTATTCTTTTAACAGCTGTGTGTTTGTAGCATTGCTTGAAACAACTGAACGTGTGTATGAGCTCTGCCTGAAGCTATACACGGAATAAATAGACTCCACAACTCGATGTAGTTATGAAGTGGGTATGTATGTCAGCGCCCAGCACAAGCGAGATAGTTCTCCAAAAACTTGTGCCCTGAGCCTCAATCTGACCCACATCTTTATTCACAAAGGTGTTCCATATACAGTACATTACACAACTTTTCCATGCATATTCAACCCATGGCCTCGCCTGTCCTCGCCTCTCATGCTAAATAGGTCCACGCCCTTCTGGGCATGTGTGGTTTGCTGTGGTGGTCGTGGGGTGGTCTCTGGTGGTCTCCTGAGGCTGAAAATTGTGGTCTTCCTCAGGATTGAACTTCTGAACTTTTCTCCTCTGTGCATGCGTTTTTGGTCCTTTGGTGCCTGTCTGAGTACGTCTGTCGGTCTTGATAAGCTTGGAGACAGAGGAGCTCCTTTATCTGGGTTCTTTGCATCTCCTGGTCTTCTCTGGCTTTGTCCTTTATGCAAGAAGCTTCAGAGATTTGCATTTTCCTATGCCCTTTGTACCATGGCAGAGGTTTCTCAAGTAAAAGGTTAAAATTAATTTATTTTGTTAATTCAAGTGAACTCTAAAAATCTCTATTTCATGCCCACTGGGGCATTCAGTGGTTAATCCACAATACAGGGATCCAGAGCACAGCTAAAGATTTGAAGAAGGACTTCAGGCTTTTCTTATATGAAGAATGGAAACTATAAGACAATTCACCTCAGGGACTATTATGCTACTGGTACAGCTCTAGACAATTTGAGACCTGCAAACAGGCTTCCACAGCAAGAATCAGAACATCAGTAGTGCTCAGTGGAGGCTCAGAGGAAATGGGCCAAGCTGAGGAGGAACAAGCCTCCAGAGAAAAGTTTGTTGGTACTGCTGTCCAGCTCTCCACTGCCCTCCTTTTAGGAATCCCTTTCCAAGAAGAACCTGGTTGTGTTGGATGGATGCAGCAGCTTCTCATGCCTAAAGGACCATCTCAAACACTGTGTTTGTGCAGGTCCCCTACCATTCCGCAACAGCATTTGAGGTGTGTGGAGAGAAGCTTGCTGCCCTAAGTTAGTCACTGGGAGCAGTCTCTTGTTTGGCTGTAAAGCAAACCCAGGTCTCTGGGACTAACCCTTTCATCATGCAAGGAGGAGAAGGAATCATTGGATCTCATTGGAGGACTTTGCTCTGCCAGCCTGAGGAAAACCTGTAGCAGGAACTAGTTCCTAACAGTGGAGGAGCTGGGTCAGGTGCACCTGAGAGAGAAACATTGCTCTGCAATGTTAATTAGCATAATACTAAAAAAATAATACCCTGCCTTCCTTTCCAGCTGAGCTAGACTGAGATACAGCTCATGGAGGAGGGGTACACAGCTCCCAGTGAACCTCTCTGAAGAGACAGAGGTCCTACTCCATGTCATCCAAGGCCCATCAGTTCCTTCTATGTATGTGGTGGGGCTCTAAGAGCCACAGATCCAGTGCAGAGGCTAAGAGTGGAGCACTTTGAAGTTTAGGCCAGGTGGGAGAGGCTGCTTTTCCTCACTCTGAGAGCATTTAGAAGAAGAGAATTGACTCCCAGTCTTGTGAGGTTTCCATTAGAAGACTTTCACAGTGATGAACTTGGTTTCCTTACTTTCCCAACCACCCCCCTGTTATGTCATTTTTGTACGTTCTGTTTATCTGAGAGGGGATTGAGCTGTGAAAGAGAAGGACAAGGACAGCAAAGCAGAGGATCAAGAAACAGGATACTGAGCTATGCAGTCAGGGCTGTCCAAGGACAGCTTCCACACAGCTGTGCACCTGAGCACTACAGCCAAAAAATAAAGCAAACCTGAGCATAAAAAATAAACCAAGCCTTCTTTCTCGTACCACATATGCCTAACAGCAGCCAAGAGGGTGAGGTGGAGTGCAGAGAACAAGGGAGCACTCAGGACAGACAGATCAAGCATCCCCAGACCCATTCCAGACCTGATGGCCTCAATATCTTCCTAATACCAATAAGTGTTATAGTCTTAAATTTCCATTTTGTTGTGTGGGCGCATCTGCATGAGTGCACACATGCTTTACACCTCCTTAAAAACACATAGTCCCTTGGCAGCTTCAAATGCATCTGCATCCATCCTCCCATCTTCTGCAGGGAAGAAGGGAGGCCTTTACAGTGTGAGACACTCTTTAGAGATCTCTAGTTAGATTGATTATGTCAAACGTTGCAACCATATAAAACTATTTCTCTCAGGTGTAACTTCAAACTGAAACACTAAAAACAGATTCAGAGAAAAACAGTCACTGTTACCAAACTCATCAGGAAAGCTGAAGCACAGAGAGGAGAGATTTGCTTGCATTAACTAGGAACAGAAAGAGCAGATGACCAATAAGAGACCTGGCGTCAAAACCAGTTGATGAGAGGGTGATTATAAAGTCTTTCTTGGATCAGAATACAAGCTGAAGCGTTAGAGGCAGCGAGCACCTCTTTCAGTGAGTATGAAATGTTCCAATTTTCATACACAATTAGCCTCATTAGAGCAGTAAGAGCTGCCTCAAGTCTCCTTAATGTATTCATTGCTTGTGGAAAATTTCCTCTTGCATTTTTGTTACAGTTTCTCCCACAACATATCTCTCTGAATAAGTTGATCATTTCAGTCAGAGTGTGAGGAAACATCTGGGCCCATCTGGCTCAATTAAAGTGCCTTGTTCGAAAAGCATAACCCATCATTTTCTGCTCATCTTGTTGTATTTTCATTTTTGTCTGAAATTAGGACACACTTGGAAACGCTAATTATTTTATGAATCATCTAACATCAGACTTGATACATTTTTTTTGTTGTTGTTGCTGTTATGCAGAGTTCTTACTTTCAGTTCTTTTGTCCAACATACCAACGTAACGCTGTCTGGCTTATCTCATTTCACAGGCTCTAAATAAAGCCTTCCTAGCACTGAAACTGGCCGTGTGTATGGCAACGTGCTCTGCATCCCCAAGGTGTCTGCTCGGCAGCAGATTAAGCCTGTGCCCTCTGGAGGAGGCAGATTGTGCTGTTCGATGACAGGAAGGGGATGCTGTCAGCCACTTCCCACTAAAAGGGTGCATCGACCCGGGGCTCAGCATCGTTTGCAACCCAACAAGCCTTTCACCCAGACACGCACCAGGACTCCAAAGGACACACGTAAAACCTGTTCCAGGGCCAAAGCACAATCATTGCTCACTGCTAGGCACAAACCCTGCGACCTCAAGCCCAGTGTGGCTCAGGGCAGCTCCTCAGCAGAGGGTGAGAAGCTGTAAATGGTGTGGTGCCCTGTAGGAACTCACCCCTGGTTGGGGTGAGCCAGAAAGGTGGAGGTCATCTGGCTAATTGGCTTCTCACCACCGCCCTCCCAGGGAGGCCAGCTGTAGGAATGTTGTTGTGTTGTCGGGCCTCACCCCCTGGTTGGGGTGGCCCGGAAAGGTGGAAAAGTCTCTCCTCCAACCCGTGTTTCCAAAGAAAGACTCAGTAGTCTTCAGTCGTCCAGTCTCAAGGTAGTTTATTGTATGTTATCTAAAAGATTTCTCCCTGAGCTGCTGCGGTCCGTTCAGCAGTCAGGCAAGGGCACACTCCAACACCCAGAGGGCTGGTGCCCTCTTTTATATCATACATTACATATTAGATGTTTACAGTTTTTCCCCAATGCCCATCACCTATATTGAACAGTGACTTTCTACTCTAAACCAATCTGTGAATGCCAACATCACCAAGAACATGGAGGTTAGGAAGAAGAAGGAAAGAGGACAGGGCACACCCAAGTCCCTCCATCTTAGAACTTCTGACCCCCATGTACAAAACTCAGACCCCTCTGTACAAGGCCTAAAACCCACCTGTACAGCACTCAAAATTTCTTCCTTTCACTTTGTGACTACTTCTACTATAATATCTAAACTTTTGTGATTTCTTGTTCTTCTTGCAAAGTTGGTAAATTGTTCCATGGATCAGGTTCAAAGCCACAGGTGTCTGTGGCTGCATTCCAGGGTCTCAGATGCTTCTGACGTGGGCCCGGAACATCCAAGAGTGTCCAAGGGACATTCTGGGTTCCGACATCTCCCCCTCCTGTTTGCACCAAGACCTGCCTTGCCACTTTGTCCATGGCTCACCAAATGCATAGAAAAATGCATGGCAAAACAAGCAGAAGAACTAGAAATCCTATCAGCATATAAAATGTTATTTTCAAAAGCTCCCTCCACAATGGTGAGAGACTAAAAAGGTTGATGAAATCATCCTACCAGGATCCTTTAACATTTTGCAATTTGCTGATGCTGTTTTGCATTTGTTTTATGTTTTCATGGATAGATTTCGAGTGATCGGACAAGTTCATGTAGCACATTCCCTCAAATTCTTCACACCCATGCCCATTTGACAGCAGCAAATAATCAATTGCCGCCCTCTTCTGAAGTGCTGCTTGTCTTGCACTGTCGATGTCTGTTAACACGTTACTCAGTGCAGAGGAAATGGCATGAGTATGTTTGCTCAACCAATACGCCATGTGATCCAATTGTGTCAAGGCCACCCCCAATGCTGCTTGGGTTGAGAAAATTGCTACTGCAATTCTCTGAGCCTTGTTCCAGGTATAAACTTCATCATCACAATTTGGACTGTATTGTTCAATAGATCTGATTTCTCTGTGTGTCTGTTCCCTCAAAATTTTCAAATTGGGTGTTATCAATGAGAGTTCTCCAATGCTGCATGGACCACCCCTGATTTTTGCAGGGATAGCAGGCCAAATTCTGTCCCCACAAATCAAGAACATCCCTTTTGGTAAAATGGCTGGACTTTGGAGGGATGGTTTGCTCATCATCTTGGTATAATTGCACCAGGATGATGCATTTCTATAAAAGAGGTGGTTTGGAGTGACATCTATTGTGTGGTTATCTGTCTCTGCTACTCTCAATGGATCAAACATGATGCAGAACTTCATTCTTGTTGACCCAAAGATGTCCAATTCCTGAGGTTCAAAATGAGCCACAGGAAGGAACTGTGTCCAAACATGCCATCCTTCCACAGGGTCTGAAAAAGTCTTCAGAACCTTTGGAGGGATATTTTTTAGAATTGGCCATTCCTTCACTGGCACACCTATCAGACATGTTGAGAATGGTTTCTCCGGTCTTGAATGGGTCAGACAAATGCTGTCCAGACCCGCTGCCTTTGCCAAAGTCTCCCACACATTCCCCTTTGGTTGTCTCATGGGAAAATCTGTCCTATTGCTCAAGGCAACAGGCAAGAGAATTAAGCACATGAACACTATCTGTCTGAACCCCATGCCCATGTCCTCACTCTCTGTGAGAGACCTTGCAGTGCAGCAACACCCAAATGACACTTGAGTCCCAAGAAAAACCCCAAGTCTCTGAGTTGTCAATCGTTGTCTGATGAGCAGCATCGTCGTCTGCTTTCATCTGCGTGCTTGTCTCTTTGCTTCTTGGATCCGCGTTCACTTGCGTCTGTGTCCGATAAGGTTTCACGTGCCTTGCTGACACCCACTTCAGTCCTCGCCCTGTGAAGACATAAACAAAACCCTTGCCCCAAGTGATTAATGTGAATGGGCTTTCGATTTGTCTTGTCTCTGGGTTTTGGATCAAAACTAAAGAATTCTAGAGAGAACTAGAGAGAACCCCCTAGTTTTGACTGCGTGCTGTTTGTGTAGTGTCTGACAATTGGAGGAGTGGACTCTGAGAAAGAGCCATTTAAAAATTCTGATGTGTGTAACAAAGTGTTTGTGTTCTCTGCTCTCTAAGATTGTTCTCATGCATGATAGATATGAATATAAAATGTCATTGTCTCTGTGCTTTAAAAGTGATCTCTCTGAATGTTTGCAAGAGCTTCCCTGACACACTTGTCAATTCGCTCTTCCAACCGCTCTTCCATGAGGGATGCAACATGCTGTGGTGTCCCCACCTTGCTGCATGCCTCTATCATGTCTGCCAAGGTGGCTTGGTGCGGCATCATGCTGATGATTTGCCTGCATTCCAGACTGGCACTGGAAAACGCGAGGCTTTTGACCAAATGTGGTTTTGCCCTCTCGTCTGCCACCTGTCGTTCCACTGCCTGGGAAAGACAATCCATGAATGAGGAGAATGGTTCCAAAGGACCCTGCTTGATCTCTGTGTAGATGCTGTCCTGGACTCCCGCTGGAGCAATCTGTAGGATTGGTCTTAGTGCCACTTCTTTGATGTCATTGAGCATGTTCCATGGAAGTCTCACTGCTTGTTGAATTGGGTCGTCTTCAGGAGGATCACCAGCAAGCTGCACCATGGTGAAGTTCGCGTTTGGTCCGCCCTGGTATCTGGCTCTCAGCTCCTCCAGGGATTTCCTCCATGCCTTCTGCCACATGAGAGCTTGGGCGTCTATAAGAACTGATGTTGCGAGATATTTAAGATCATAGGGTGTTAAAACGTACATACCAAAAATGCTCTTCAACATCTGCTTGAAGTAGGGTGATGACAATCCATTGTCTTGGATGGCCTTGGCTAGGTCCTTGATCACACCACGGTCCAGGCGTTCGCACCTCGGGTTTTGGCGCTGAGCGTCGTAGCTCACCAGCATCGTGATGTTTCCTGAGCCCTGCAATAAACCTTTCTCCTTTTCCAATTCTGCTCGAACGTCCTGCCAATCTAATTTTATATTCAGTCAATCTGGAAATCCAACAGGTACTTGCCTGTACAATGAAGACATCTGTTGTGACTGCTGCCTTGGTGCAGCAGAACTCACCGACATCCACAGCATCTGTGGCATCTGCAAAGGTGAAGGCTGAGTGCTTGCGGATGAGGATGAAGCATCTGCTGTGGAGGAAAACACACGACTGTCCTGCATTATTTGAAGAACTTGCGGAAAATGAGCCAACAGCTCTGGATGCGACCCCAAGGTTGTGCCCAAGTACCATAAAAGTTTTTTGACAACCTCTTTTGATACTAAAATTGTCTCTCCCTGGCTCGAAGGATTGGCAGACCTTGATCCTGGAATTGTCCTGATTGGAACACCCTCCGAAGCAGCGATACGTACAGTATCATCCTGTCGCTGCGCCTCGGCAGGAGCGTCCTGAGTCCCATGCCGTTCTGGAATCAGCGGAGGCTCCTGCTGTTGTGAAGATGTGGTTCTCTTCTTCTTCATCCTAGATTTTTCTTTACTTAAGACTGGAAAAAGGTGCTGCAATGTTACAGTCCCACCATTGGGTGGCGCTGCCTCCTGACCGGCTGAGGTCGGCATTGCAAGAGGCTGTAACGTCTGCTCTCCCACCTGCACTTGGGACAAATCTCTAAGTATTTCTTCTAATAATTGATTCACCACTGCAAATCCTGCAGTCTGGGCCATTGATTCTTGCTGGATCAAGTGTTTTAGCTTTACCCTATCTCAAACTGCGGCTGGTTGTGAGCTGGCTGCGTGTGTTTCAGTTGCCGTGGGACCGGAGAGGGGCGGTGCCCTGGCAGAGGCCTGCACCCTGGACGCGCCGCACCTCTGCCTGCGTCACCCCGGGGGTTGGGACGCTCCCGCCCACTGGCCCCGGCACAGCCGCGGTGTCGGAAGTGTCCCTGTCCTCCCCGAATCTGACGTCGCCACCTTCCCGATCCCACTCCGGCTCTGATGTTTCCGCCCCTCCTGACTGTGTGCCTGCGCCCACAACCCGAGCGCGCTGTCTCCGCCCCGTTTGTGTGCACGCCGCGTCTGCAACATGCGAGGTGCCCTCCCCCGCCACGGCTTCCAGCTTCCGCTTCACCGTCGCTCGCATGCGCGTTGCCAGCAGCGAGAGACGAGCGTCTGCCGCGGGCCTCTGCTCTGTCTCGGTCGGCTGCCTGGCCAGCGCCGCCGCCGCGATCTGGGAGCCCTCCCCCCGTGCCTGCCGGGCGGCCGCCGCGGCGGCTGCGCGGGCTCTCGCCATGGCGCGCGTCACGGTCCCCTCAGCACGTACAACCGCCGCGCTCGCGCTCGCCGTCTCCTGCGCGGTTCCCCTCGCCCTCACGGCTCCCCCCGCTCCCGCCGGCGCCGCGGGAGGCTGCTCCCCCTCCTCCCTGGGCTCTGCACTCCCGTCTGCATCCTCCCCCGCCGCTGCCGTTTCAGCCTGTCCCGCTGTAAGCGTGGTTCCTGGCTGATCTACGGTCGACTGGGGGGATTTTACCTCGGAGGACCCTAGAGATTCTGGGGGCTCAGGGGAATCTGAGGAACTGTGGGAACCCGGGGACCCCGGGTATGACAGAAAATTTTCCCCTTGTTTTTCCCCAGGGGGCAATCCTGCTTCCCCTGGGTGTGTGGTGAAGAAAGCTACCCCATGCTGCTGGCTGGGCAGTTCTCCCCCCGGCGCTCCCGCAGCGCCTGCTGGAGCTGTGTGCTGTAAAATGGCAGACCCCTTGCTGCGTTGCGGAACTGATTCTAACATTATTCTTGCTGACGGTAAAAGTTTTGTGGCGATCTTATTTCTTTTGCTGGCCAAATGGTATAAATGTCTGTTGATGTGTTCCCAGAAAGTTTGATCAAACAAGAGGTTTGTCTCTGTGTGCGGATAATTACATTGCACTCACAATAGCAGTGCTCTCAGCTCTTTTGGAGCCATCTCCACAGGATGTGTGGATACCACCCCCTGTAGGGCTGAAAAGATTTGGACCGGCTCTTGGGAGTATGCCCCCCCCCACTCCATGTTCTTGATTCAAACTGTTCTCACCAAAAGCTGAGTCAGCACGAGGTCGGTCCGGAGGTGTTCCTGGTCACCGTCCAGCAGATCACAGGCGAGAAATTCCAGGTGCGCACTTCTGGTTTTTCTCCTCTCCGGGCAGCTCCCGAGATGACTTGTCTTGGTGAAGGTCAGGGTGTTTTGTCTTGAGCATTCCGCTCCCTCTCTGTTCCGAGCCTTCTGAGTGCCTTTTTCCCGGGTGGAGGTTAGAGGTGTCTGATAAATTAGCTTCTTTTCAGAGCCCGCCAGCAACGCCAGTTGTAGGAACTCGCCCCTGGTTGGGGTGAGCCGGAAAGGTGGAAAAGTCTCTCCTCCAAAGGAAGACTCAGTAGTCTTCAGTCGTCCGGTCTCAAGGTAGTTTATTGTATGTTATCTAAAAGATTTCTCCCTGAGCTGCTGCGGTCCGTTCAGCAGTCAGGCAAGGGCACACTCCTACGCCCAGTGGGCTGGTGCCCTCTTTTATATCATACATTACATATTAGATGTTTACAGTTTTTCCCCAATGCCTATCACCTATGTTGAACAGTGACTTTCTACTCTAAACCAATCTGTGAATGCCAACATCACCATGAACATGGAGGTTAGGAAGAAGAAGGAGAGAGGACAGGGCACACCCAAGTCCCTCCATCTTAGAACTTCTGACCCCCATGTACAAAACTCAGACCCCTCTGTACAAGGCCTAAAACCCCCCTGTACAGCACTCAAAATTTCTTCCTTTCACTTTATGACTACTTCTACTATAATATCTAAACTTTTCTTATAATATCTAAATTTTTCTACTATAATATCTAAACTTTCTGATTTCTTGTTCTTCGTGCAAGGTTGGTAAATTGTTCCATGGATCAGGTTCAAAGCCACAGGGGTCTGTGGCTGCATTCCAGGGTCTCAGATGCTTTTGATGTGGGCCCAGAACATCCAAGAGTGTCCAAGGGACATTCTGGGTTCCGACAGTGCCCTGCAGCTCTGCACAGCTGTCCCAGGCAGGAGGGAAGCCTGTGGGAAGTGCCTGTCCCTCTGTGGTACCAAGGAAAAACCAGGGTGAGTAGCAGGGCCTGTTGTCCTGTTGTATGACACAGAGGTGGGTCTGTTGCAGAAGGGTGTGTAGAAAACTTGAGAAGTACAAGTTTGGACTGTAAGGAGAATATTATGTTCCTTGCCTTGTAGCTGTTGTGACAGGAAGAGTAGGGGCAGGCCTCTCCAAGACATTTAGGACAGGGTTTCCTGTCCAGGACAGGACAGGCAGGTTCCTCTGGCCTCCTGGCCAAGCATGAGGTATATCAGGGGGAAACAGCAGGAGAGCATAGAGGGCTGGTTGAAGGTACCCAATTCCTTTTATTCAGCTCATTGTCCCATGGTACAAAAGGATTTGTTAGCATGACACCAGTCCCTGGAGAAGGGCAGTTCCCCTCTCTGATGCTGAACTATTAGACCTGCATTTTCATGGTCAGCTGCTCCAATGCTTCAGGCTCACAATATCACAGACACTGTATGAAACTTTCCAGAAAACCCAGGATATGATAGCCCTGGAGCCAAAAGAATAACTGTTCAAAGACTGACTTCCAGGGGTCCAGACCACACTACAGAGAGTGGATCTATTTCAGGGTCTCTGAGGAAGCAGTGTGCAGATTCCCAGCTATCGTGCCTTGCTTCCAAAAGGTTTGCTCTGAAGTCAGAGGTCCAAGACCACAGCAGGTACCCAGAGCCCCAGAGCTGCCCTTCTTCCTGCAGCAGCCTCTGTTAGCCCTAGAACAAGCTCCTGCAAACAGCTCCCCTGCAGCAATGCAGAGCAGGCTCCCTTGTCAGCTCCTGGTGTTGAGTCTCCAGCAGCAGGAGCAGAACCAGTTCTGCCTAGCAAGGTACTTCTGCCAGATGTCAGTCCCTGGTCTGTGTAGCTGCACGCTGCTCATACAGAGCCTCAGGGTTCAACTGGCCACCAGCAGCTCCCACTGCTCCTGGACCTGGTGACTATGCAAACTATGATATTATAAGTAGAGGGGCAGGAAACGGCTTGTGCCATCTCATCCTCCATGTCCCCAGGGCTGAAATGTCCATATTAAAAGCAAGAAAGATTCTAACTGCATGTGTTATTTGCTAGAGATCAATTACAGATCAGTGTAAACAGCTGATCTCCTACTGAATTCACTTCTTTGTTGTACAATTTATTGGAGGATTATTCAGACAGCTCAGCTGGACCTTACTAGCACATCAGTATTTATTCTGCCCTTTAGCAAGAAGCAGAAGTGGAAAGAATTTTCTTACTAGACTCTCCTGCTGAGAAGGCTGCACCTTGCTAATGACACAGAAATCCTCTCTGTCCTCCATGAAGGCTTGTGGCCTCATGCAGACCCACTTCTGGGCCTTTCTTGGGAGCACAGCCCAGGTGGCACAAACACAGTGTCCATGTGTCCCCAAAGAGACACATCTGCCCAAATCAGGGATCCCACAGCACTGGCCAGTCACTGCTGACTGGGAACCTGAGTTGAAGCTAAAAAGATAAGTGGAGGCACGACTGCAGCAGTACTTAATGCCAGGGGAATGCCTTCAGAATTAAAAAAATTCCATAGTGAGAAAAATAGATAAATCACCATTATTTCAGATTACTCTGACATTGGAGTTGCAGAGATAGATATGCAGATAAGTCTGCAAAAGCCACATACCTGAAAACAAGACTCTGCCTCAGCACACATTTGCCTAGGGTGCCGGGCTGCTTTCTTGTTCATGCTCACTGCTCCAAAAATAAATTGCTTCAGCATCAATAACTGGATGTGTAAAACAAGGGCGAACATTACTTCAGACACAGTCAAATACCAGGAAATATGATATACATAGGCCTATAGCAACCATACTAAAGGCACTAAAATGTAAAAACCTTGGATTTTTTAGAAGCTGCCTAAATTATCAGAAGTATTGACCTCCCATTGCAAAGTCCATAGTACCATAGGTTGTTTCAAGGACTTAACTCCTCGTAACTCTTGGAAATTTCTTACAGAATAAAGTGTATGTTTGCTCTCCACAAACATCACTGAAAACAGAATTTCTGAAATTTTATATCTTTCCTATCAAAGAGGTCTTGGATTTGCCCTTTCTCACCTAGAAATTGTAACCTTGTAGCTCAGCCATACTAACAACAGATCTCGAACTTCATCAGGCCTTAAATCTATCTTTGCTTGATTTTGGCCATCTGTGCAAAATGCATGTTAAGATGCATCACTTGCAATTTACCTAAGATTCTTATTGCCTAGCTTGTCTTAGCTGCAACAGCAAAATTATCTGATAGTCAGTGCCTGCTCTTGTGCTGTGGCTTAGAGCTTTTTTTTTTTTTTTTTTAGATATTGCCTCAAATGTCTTTTAGTGTAAGTTTTGCTTAGCTTGTGCTAATTGTGTTGTTCTTCCTTCCTAAGAAATTGTGCCTTATACAAAGGAACAGCAAACCTGAATAATCATGTATAATTAAGCATCTGGACTCACAGGAAACAAGAAAGTATAACCTACCAGTATGTGCAAGGTTGACACATACAAAGATCTCCCTAAACATACCCAAGAACAAGAAGAAAAATAGTAACCATTTTCCACAAAGCATTTTCCAGGAAAATGGAGTGAAATGCAAATGAACAATGTACAGGAAGCGATAAGGCAAGATATTGATGAAGTAACCAGTGTTATAAGCAAAGCATTGTACCTTTTAGGACAAACTTTTTGCTCTTTTCCTTATGTTGGAGAAGGCAGCTCAGGAGTAAAGCTGTGCCCAAGATGAAGCCAGGACATGTCCAGGCTCTTCAGCTCCAATAAAACTCCTGCCCCTTGTTGTGTCACGATATGCCCTTTCCAAAAGCCCCTCTCTCTCCTTTTTATAAGCCCCCTTTAGGTGCTGGAAGGCCACAGTGAAGTCGTCTCAGAGCCTTCTCTTTTCATGCTGAACAATCCCAGCTCTTCAGAGGAGCGCTGCTTCAGTCCTCTGATCATCTCTGTGGCCTCTTTGGAACTCACTCCCACAGGTCCATAGCCTTATCCTGAGGGCTGCAGAGGTGGACTCAGTACTACATGTGGCATCTCACAAGAGCAATGTAGAGGGTAAACTCAAGCCATTTCTAAGAGAAAGGTAAGGAAAAATTGCTTGGTTTTCTTTGCCTGGAACTCGAGTGACTTCCTGGAAGAAAATGCTGGGGTGGGTCTGGCAGGAGGACAGAGTTGGCACAGTAGGTAGGTGTGTGCCTTCTGTGCATTGCCCAGTGGGGGTCATTAAAACTGATGCGGCCTTTTTCCTGTTAAGGGATACAGAGGTACACCACTGCTCTGCAGAACTGGAGCTTCATTTCATAATTCTGGGTAAGAGCATGGTCTTCTAACATCTCCTTCTTTGGATGCTTCTGCAAAAATTGCAAATACTGCCAGGAGAAATGTCTTTGGGAAATGTATTTGCATTTCTGCCTGTCTGTGGAAAAGGCTATGAAGTATTAAATGCCACCATGAATCACAGCAACAGGAATTCCAGTCTGTGCTAAAGATCTGCCGAAAAATTCAGCAGATTCTGATCTTCCAGCATCTGGAGTAATCTTCTAATACTATTTGCATAGCGCTGAAATTAAAGAACAGCATTTATCATTTCTCATTTGAAGCAGACACATTACACTTCACAGCAATGGAATTAAAAGTTGAAGCTGATCTGATTTTATTTGCCTTACACAAGATGCTTGATCATATTAAAGATGCAGTTTCCAGTCATTCATCCAGGTAAAACTCAAACTTTGTTTTTGAGGTCTTGTTGGTATTAAATTATTTTGAACTGTTGTCATTTGGGCTGAGTTTCATACCATCCTGCACAGGGATTAATAAATGCACATATGTTTTCCTTTGAAGCTGTGAACATTTCGTTTCAGACAGGAAACATTCCAGGACAGAACTTGGTTCAGAAGCTGAGTTTGAGTATTCAAGATGCTGACCAGATTAATTTTGTGGCACTCATGGTGGGGCACAGGAACACTTGTGAGAAATGGGCCTTTCTATGAGAGCTCTTCTTAAGGATGCTAACCCTGGGTCTAGCGCTGGGCCATGCAGGCAGGCACCCTTTGCAGTCACTTGGGAACCTCACACCTAGTCACCTCAACAAGCTCCCCATGGGTGAAGCAGCCTGGGCTGAACTGTCAGGGTCTTGTTTTACAGCCTCGTTTACTCAGAGCAGGTGTTAGGACAATACAGCCGTGAAGCTTTGGGTGCTTAGTCTGTTCTTCCTCCTCCCACTGCAGCTGTCTGAGTACCTGCATTCTAAGTACTGTGTGTCTGTGCTGAGGTCACACCTACTCACCACAGGCTGAGCACAGGCAGGGCACAGCCCTGGGATCTACCTGGATGTTTACTGCCCAGCCCCTTGCTCTCCTATGCTTTTTCCAGTCGCTGTGTCCATCCCCACCTGAAGTTCCAAGACTCCTGTGGTGCATGTCTCCTCTTCCTCATTCTCCAGCATAGATTACTTGCTTCTGTCCACTTAGTGGAGCATCTGTTCTCATGTGAGTTCTGCCTCCGGCATTGTCAGCCTGTGCATTTAGACATCCAAAAACAGCCCTTTTTTGCAATATGCACATACAAACTATACAAGCATGTTCAAAATGCTTAGTATTTAAAAAAAACCTATGTGGCATGAGTGTGAAATGGTGATGAACACATCATTCTGCCAGCAGATGGCAATCAAAATAAAGAAACATGATTACTGATGATAAATAATTCCACATAAAATCAGATGCATTTTATTCAGGGGAGCAATGCAGTTGCCACCCACCACGAGGGTACCTGGCAGAGAAAGATGTCCCTTCTGCCTCTACCCCTTGCATTAATTCCAAAAAAGATTTTATAAGAAACTTCTAAACATCCTTTTATACATCTGGAGATGGTAAACAATTGCAGTTCAACCCTTCCTCCACAGGACATGTGGTCCTCATGATGTCCCACATATGGAAAAAGAAATAAAGTGGTCTGACAGAGGCTCATACCTTGCATATGTGGGGCAGCAGCTGCAGTGCATGCGCAGAAGCAGACAAGGAATTTCCAGGTATAATAGGTGTTAGGCTCATGGTGGTAGAAGCAGCAGAAAAGCCTAGTGACAAGTGAGTGAGGGAAGAAAAAGCAGGGCAGCTTCCATAATGAAGATAGCTGAGGGGAAAAAAAATTGGTAATAAAATGAAAATTTAAAAACCCTTGCATTCATCCCTGGTTTCATGATGAGTCAGTAAAGGCATGAGAGGCAAATTTAGCCACAGTATATAAAAGCATCTCAATGTGAAATGAGATGGAATATACTCTGGGTTCAACAGCCTTAATTCAATCCATTGAAAAAACATATAGGAGTCCAGTTCTTGTGGTTCATACATCACTAGAACAGAACCTGGCAACTTATTTGCCTCTACGGTGAGCCACCACTAGGATGCAGACAGAGCAAGTGTGCAGCAAGAAAGGAAGAGCTAAGAGCCATCACAGCAGCTAACTGCTGTAGGTCAACAGTTTCTGGTTCTGCTTTGCTGGAGGTCAGTTTCCACATGAAGTCTAGTGAACTCCAATCCATTGCTTTAGAAACTCCAGAAGACCAGAGAAAGATGAAATCTTGGAACTGATGACAAGAGGGAAGTCTTTGAGTCAAACACTCTTCTAACATCTTCTAGGAATGCTGTAAGCAGCATTTTTGAACTTCATAATGAGACTGACAGTACTAGGCTAGCAGGGATGAGGAGAGGAACAGACCCAGCAGGAGTATCAAACTCAACCATTATGGAACACTCAGTGCTTCACAGCATATATAGCAACATCCCTGCAATGGCAAACCAAAGCTTGTAATTTAAACCATCTTCCTGAGCAAGCTGGATGAGCTGTTTCTTCACATTTCTTCTGGCACCTTAGAAGTGTGCTGGCTGTGTTGCATGTGGTCAGGGCTGCAGTGCAATGACAATCCCATCTCCTGCAGATGAGTTGTGCTGTCCTGCTCCTCTCCAGAGCCATACACAAAGAAACAAACATTGCAGTTCACCAGTTAATAATGTCTGGGTCTGCCAGCACCATTATACACCAGAAAACTTCACAGCCATTGTGTGTGCCCACAGCTTTGACTAGGAGCTGAAGCCACTCCAGGAGAACAGCCAGCAGCTTAACAGATTAAAGGAGATGAGGAGTTCCTTGTAAGCTTGTACTAAAAGGGATCCTTCTAGATCAAGTTTTCACCTACCTACGTGCTCAATTTTCCCCTTTTCAGTGATTTTGCCCAAAAAACTACCAGAAGTCCTTCTCGTCCCTCATAAGAGAGGCAGCGCTGAGGCAGGGCAAATCGTCTCCAACATTATAGTAACCAGGTCAGGTGTCTACAATTGCAGACTTGGAAGGCTTTGATTGCTACAGGCTGCTCTGCACACCACAGTATAAAGTGTTTCTGCTGCCGTTTTTTAATCCCCCATTCACTCTGTTTTGTGTGCTTTGCTTGATGTTGAATTTATGGCCATGCTATCTCTTTGTAATGCATTCTGGTGTAATTACTGATGCTTGCTAGGCTGACTCTTCAGGATTTCTATTTGCTGTGTTCTCCCAACACAAGTCTCTCTAAACTCATGTCAGAGAAGCCAGAAGCCTTGCATACAGCAAAGGAACATGCACTTGACTAACATTATCCTTTGCTGCAGTGGTGAAGGACTAGAAGTAGGTATCAATACATTTTTCAGCATCTTTGCATGTTAGGAATAAACTGATTAGCAGCAAAAGTGGTAGTGTGTTCTGTACGTGATACAAGGAGAAAGATCTTTTAGCATCTTGGCACTGAGTAACCGATCATAAATTCTTGTAAACCCATCAGATTATTCAAAGTAGTAAGCAGAATATGAAAAACATTAATGGCCTCTGCTTAAGTGGCCATTGCTACTGGATAATTTGGTCATGCCTGTCCATTTGGTCATGACTGTCCATTCTCTTATTTCCTCCCAGTTTTTACCCTTCTCCTTGGGTAGCCCCAGTGGTAATCCTATACTTTTGTATAGGATTTTAACTTTTAAAGAAACTTTTTCAATGTCACGGAGTGGCTTGTTCCCACCTATGAAAGATCCTGCTTGCCCATTCTTGTTGCAGAGTATGGAGTCTTCCATACTCTTCCGGGCACCTTGTCAGTGCACTCCCAGCACTTCCGGGCACCTTGTCAGTGCACTCCCAGCACTTCCGGGCACCTTGTCAGTGCACTCCCAGCAGAAGTTCATCCTTTGCCATGCCACATTCCCTCAGATTCTTGCCATCTGCAGTCCTTCATCACTGGATGTGTCCCCCCGCTATACCTACAGGCTGCTCATACTCCTCTCTCCTGCCTCAGTCATGTCCATATGCTCCTGTTCTCTTCCCTTTTATTACTGCTATACACTTAAGCCAGAGCTTCCCCTGGGCAATGGAAAAGCCCTGCAGCAGATCCTGTGCAAGAACCCCCTCAACCCAACACAGGCACTTAGAAAATGCAGCTGCCAAACCCCAGGACACACTGTAGCGACCCTCTCTAACAGAAGAAATACTTCTCAAGAGGCACTTAGCTCCTAACAGGTTCAGTCAACCTAAGCATAATGAGAACCACTTCTCTAACATTTGCAGACTGTTCTGGAAGACACAGTGGACATGCTTCAGGTGTTCAGGGAATTTCTCTCTTGGGAAAGAAGGAAATAGATAAAGTTATTTTGTTTGTTTTAATTGATCACTGATTAAATTGTAATACATTTCAAAGCAAAATATTCTGTTCAAGGACATTGTACCAAACATTAAATCTACTTTTAAACAAGGCTTAATTTGACTATTTTACCTTATATACATACAGGTATAAGTTTCATTTCACTAGTAGCAAAATTACACAGTACATTGCATTTCCTGAAAGATGGCAAAAACAGGAATTGAGTGTCTGTTCTGTCCTTCCACACACTCCAAATCAGAAAAAACCCACAGGTAATGAAAGTACAATCACAACTACAGGTAAATACAATAAGGACCTCAGAGCAAGCCAAGACCTTATGAGAGATGACAATCACTTCTAGAAATCAACATTGCAAATATACGGTACATTCCACTAGAGTTTTGGGAGTTCCCACAATGCCTCTTAATCCCCTTTTGGTAATAAAAGCTTCTATGACAACACGTATCCTTCATAAAAACTACTGAAATCATATTTTTGGAGCATAGGTTGGAAGCTTAATGCAGTCTGAGCTGCCGTCCACAATAAGCTCACCCAAAGAGAGAGTAAGCAAGCACTGCAAGATTCATAAAGTTCAGAACCAGAGCTCAGCTCCTCGTCATTGAGCTGGGTGCAAGAGGTGCTCTGCACAAGAGACGGGCTCAAAAGGTGGGAAATAATACATTCCTTTTACAGCTTTTGCAGGTCAATCACCTGCAAGTTCTTGACAGAAAATGTCAACTGAGTCATACAAGATTAACTTGAACTTATTTACAAAGCAGCCATTACATTGCAACTGTTGGACAATTAAGGACACAGCTAAGGAGCAACAAGGTTTCCACATTTATGCTATTCCTGAAAACATTTCTGTGAGCAGCAGTGAGTGCAGCAGCCAGCAAGTATGGAAACATACTGCCAGTGCTGGGGAAACTGCAGTCTGGCCTCAGGAAGTGGAATGGCACACAGAACACAGCAGCCCCAAAGGCCTGATGAGATTTCTGTTCTGCTCAAACTCCGCTTTGGTTTGTGCAAAAAACTGACTTTGTGCATGTAGCTTTCACAAACTAACTGTTGCTCTGTGCTTGGCAAGACAAATGGGAGGAATTGTCTAGAATTACCAAGAACATGGAGGTAAACAAGGCATTTTCCATGAGCACTAGTTACCCTCACAAGTGCAACACCAAGGACTCTGCCACTGTTCCAAGGAAATGTACTTCATCAGCACTTTTGGAGGTTTTCTGTTCTGTACTTGCTGAAGAAGCTACCACCAATTAGCAAAATAGCCGAACTTGACCCAATAAACAATGATGAAGACCTTTTCCTTCCAGGTTTTATGTTTTATGCCAAAAAGGCATGCCTGAGGTTGAAGACACCAACTGATTTCCTCCAGTTAAAATACATCACTTGTTTCTATTAGGCAGACTCCAGCCACACTCTCTTAACACCAATTCTTTTTCACAGATCTCTGCTTCAGAAGTTATTTTGCTGTACTCTCCAGATCTAACAGCAATGTAACACAAGTAATTTGTAATAAAAAAAAAAAAAAAAACCCAAAAAAAAAAAAAAAAAACCCCACAAAAAAACCTAGTGGAAACCTGGCCATTTTTAAAACCTGCTTTATATAAACTTGGGGCGGGGGGGAAATAGGGACTTGGTACTCCCACTTGTTACAGTCAGCAGTGTTCTAAAAAGGGATGGAAAGCAGACTGCAAACCAGGTTCTCTCTACTAGTCTACACCTGTTTTTAGCAGAGGTAGATAGCAATAGGTCAGTGGAGAGAGAATTAGAAAACAGCATTTCAGATGTACTTTAGAGCCCTGGTGTTTTTCTCTACTCTTCATTTAATCTATCTTGTGCTCTTTTCCTTTTTTCTTGCACTAACCATCTCAGCCCACTTACTTTTGGAAAGTGAGCCCTGGTAGGCTGCAAACAATATATGACATTAGTCAGGTGTTGTTACCAGACAGAGGAACAACCAACATGGGCCAGCAGGCACAACTTGCTGCAAGAGTCAAGGAAGTGCTTCGTAAAGAGAACCTCAAGTGCCTCAAGCAAATCCTTGGAGCACATGTATGCATGCAGAGTATCAACCTGCAGGCAACACCCGGTGACCTCACCTTCAAGCTTCACAGCCAGCAGAAGCAGACGATAATAAAGTTCAGCTTTCAGGTTGTGGCTTCAACACTTCAAAACTTAACTGTGCAGTGAACAACTAACATGAATGGAAAATAAACATTTTAAACAAAGAGAGAATCTAGCCAAGTCTCTAATTAATCTTTTTTTTTTTTAAGCCTGCTCTAAAAGCTTTTCAGTTTGTGGACACTAAGAATATAACTACAGTGAAATATGTGTGTTATCATTTGAGTGCACTCCTAATTCATACAGCAGACAGACAATTAATGACCAAGCACAAAGCAAAAGGTTGAAAAGCCCTCATTCCCAGACTGTCTACCATTTTTATTACTGTTTTAAGATGAATTTATAAAACTGCTGTACTTTTTTCTTCCAAATCACCATCTCCCACAAAAGCAACATTAAGACTCAATACACATTTATATGACATGTACTTTAACTTCCCTCTTCCCAGGTTCTTGTACTTAATATCTAAGCCTTGCACTAAGAAACACCTTTGGTGGTCCTCATGCTGCTTTTTGTTGCACAGAAAACAAAACTTCCATTTATTATGTGCATATTCACCACTTGAACTTTTTTTAATTTCCAAATTACAGTTTGCTTACAGAACCTTAATGAAATCCCCATTGTCTGCCCATTCTTGTATGTAACACAGAGAAATGACACAATAAAACTAAAATCGAAACACCCTACCCAAAATAGTTTCACCGTCAAGATTTATCAGTTTACCAAACCAATTTTCTCCCACATTCTTAGCAGCAAATTTCAATTATGTAGAAAGGAGAAGGACAGAGAAATAAGCCAGTTCCCCCACTGAGAACCAGAAATGACTAAGCCATAATATAAGCTGAGTGGCTCTGTCAACCTGACTGAAGTTTCAGTAATTATGTAATGGCTCCTGGAAGAATCCATAGCCAAATTTCTTGAATTTCCATAATTTTTAAAAGAGACGTAATTTCAAGAGATCTTCAGTTCCCGGTAAAATACTTGCACTCTTGTTTTCCCTGCTAACTTAAACTCACATTTAAGATGTTTCAAGAAAATTTTGCACGCAAGAGAAATTTAAAAAAACTTGATGTAGTCATCATCCAGAAAACACTACCAAATATACAAAGCAGAGGAAGATATTTTCCTCTAATTTTCATGTTTTAATTTTTTAAACACATATTTCAAGAAAAGAGCAATTAAAAATGTATGCCCCAAAATTACGTTGCCTGTACGTGCTGAATGAACGTGGGACTTTCCTTATTCTAAGCAGCCCCCTTAGAAATGCTTTATCTCTGAACTGCATATAGCACTACAGTCGAAGTCGTTATATATCTGTGTTTGTCTTTTTAAACCTATTACGAGATAGCATTCGCCCTAGAACTGCAAAAAGGTCTCCCACAAACCTATCCTACCAGCAGAAGCCTTTAATTTCCATGGTTGCAGAATACATACACAAAGAATTAATGAAGTGTCCAAAGGAAAAAAAGATTAACTCTTACTTCAAATCAGATAGCAAGTTACATATATTTATAAAGAAATCTACTGAGATTTAAGACTGCTTGAAAGCAGTAACTGAAATACAACAGCAGCTATGAATAATATATAACCTTCCTGATTCATAACTGATCCTAGCTTCACCTTAAAAAAAAAAAAAAAGAAAAATCACAGCAGCTGAATATATATGCAGATATACACAGACAAAACTTTTGATCAGAGGTTAATAAGTAACTCTGTTATATTAGAGCTAGAGACTAGACATTGCAAGTGTTCAGCAGTCTCTAACCCACCAACTCTTGGCCTGGTGCAGCAGTGGAAAATCTCATCCAACACACCTTTCAGGAGGCATTAGAATCTCATGTTTCCTGTTCAGATGGTGCTCAGCTGAACAGTTACCTCTGCTAATAATACAGCTTCCCTCTCAGTTAAGCATGCAAAATGTATAAAAAGGCAAGTGATCAAAATATCCCCTTGAATGCCCAACTGTACGGTATCAAGAGACTGCTGCTGAAGATTTAATAGCTCAGCACTGATTTTCAACATTTTTCAAACTTGATATGAAAATTGCATTTTGTTATTACACAGAGTATAACAGTCATTGGTCATTTGCATCATCCACACCAGCACTAGTGAAAAAGTGCCTTCTGAACAGGGATGAGAAACATGGCATGCTTTGTTACCAAGTTGTGTCTCTACTCATCTTGCACTAAGCAGTGCATGGAAATAGGTGAGCAGAAATTCAACAGTATACCAAAACACACCATGTTTTCACAAGCACTGATTCCATCCGTATCACAAAAATGCACAAGTTCAAACATGCAGCAAAATGTTTGTTAAAGCACTTTAAATGCTCACCAGATGATAATGAGTGATTTAATACTCAGACAAATCAAAGCACAATAAAAGATTTGTGCTTACACTTCAAGTTTCAGAGTAAAATTGTTTCTATCAGAGTGTTGGAAGTGCAATGAAAGGAACATTCCACTGAATTCAGAAACAGAAGACACCATTTAAAGAACTATAAGCGCAGGTCAGAGTACTGCAATAAATAAACAAAACAGTAGGAACATGCAGACCTCAGAGTCAAAATGTCTTTTTAGATTCAGGATATGTAAAAAAAGAAAACTAAAAAGAAAAAAAAAATCAAGAACAACCCTGTCTGACTTTCCCACATGTGGTGTCTTTCTGGCTAAACAACTGTTACGCTATTGTAAGGAACACAGATATTACCAGAAAACATTATTTACAGAATGATTATCAGATCGATTATATAAAATACAGATGAAAATATACACCCTTAGGTTTGAGATAAGCCAAGCAAATTCACTGCTGCTAACGAAAGCACTTTGAAGAAGGTGACAGGCACCAAATATCAAAATTGAATCACAAAATTACTTGAAGTAACAGACAAATTTGGGATGGTAGAGGAACAGCAAAGATAATTAAGTTGGAATGACTGATAACTAATACTAGCCTATCATTTATTACTTAGCTTCATTCAAATTCTATTTTTCTTATACGAAACTGAAGAGAAACCTTTACTCCCAGATTGTGATTTCTTCAACAGCTTTTTTCTTAATGCATCTATGTAATACTTTGTACTCTACATCTTACAAAATACATCCCCACAATTAAGTGCATTACTAGAAACTGTGCTGAAATAGTGGAAATGCGCTTCATAAATCTCAGGTGCAATAAAGTCATAACAATGATCAGCTCCAGTTTCTGGAAGCAGTTCTGTGAAAGGTGAAGTTTCAGAAGAGGGACTTTGATCCCTGGTTTTCGAACTCTGACCATGCATCATTCAATTCCATGAAGATCATTTTGGCATATTGCTCGTAGGGCTGTCCTGTGGCCTGGAAACAAAGAGAATGTACCATAAGCATTAAAACATTAGAAATTAGGTCTTTAGAAAATATCCCACCCCATTTATATTTGCTTTCTTACTCAATAGTTATAGACTGCTCTGTGAACACAGTTTTACAGACAAGAGAACTCTCCAAAATTATCCAAAGCTTGCAATAAGTATTTTTTAAACAAATCCAAATCCTTGGTTTCCTTATGTTACTTTCAAGCTTCCAGTACAATTCATAAGTAATTGAAATTTAGCTAAAAACAATTTTCAAAGCTGTTCTTTTCATAAATCGTTTCAGCTACTATTACTTACTAATCAAATTAAGTCATTTTTGGAATTGCTTCCTGAAAGATCTTGCAGTAGTGTACAAGGATAAAATCTCTTTAAAGGTGACTTTTTTTAAATTAAATTCCCTGGAGAAAAATCTGTTGCTGATTGTGACTGATGCTAAGACTCAACATGACTGACATAGCACTTCCTGTGTTTTTGCTTCCGTACTCATAGATAGTACACTCCTGATTCCCTGCCTCTTTCACAGCTGCCCTGACTCTGGGCCAACACAATCCAACCCTTGTGGTTAATAAACATCCAGTCCCAAAATATGGTTATCTCCAATAAAAAAGGGAAGCTCCAGAGCCTCCTCCAGTATCCTTCCCCTTCTCCTGCTGCTTAACTTTTGTCACCTGCAGTACTTTATTGACCTATAACAGGTAAGTGGCAGAATAAAAGAAAAAGGAAGACAAATATCCCTTAAACAGAGCTTTGTTCTGACTGATGAATTAAGGGCCTTACAGAAAACACCTAAAAAACTACCACAAAGGTGGAAGAAGTCACATACCCAAGAACTCTGAAGGAGAGTGGGATCCAAAAAACATAATGTTTGTTATGGACACAAGACAGCATAGGATTTAGACTACTGCTCACTAAACCACCAGTGAATGCAAACCTGAAAATTCAAACCAGTTATATCCAATGCTTCTCTTTCTATCAATGCAAGAGCTCAGAACAAGAAGCTACCTTGATACATTAGGATGCATTAAGTATTTTTATAAGAGAGCTGCAATGTAATATTCATGACAAAATTTTCATCTGATAACTTGTTTATTCTAGTAAGTTTACTTTTTTTAGTAAAAATTGTTCAGTAAATGAGGTTCAGCAGGTTTTTCCCACCAGTTTTGCTGTGGTAGCCTCTGAGTCTCCATACTAGTTCTAAAAGACTTCAAGTACCCGCTCACAGAAATTAAATAGATTCCACTAATCAGCATTAAATCTGACATCTGCCATCCGTCAGTCAGAACCCAGCATGACTGACCTTGGTGTTCAGTACAACTCTCACGGGATCTTTCATTTGTTAACACTTCTCTGTTGAATTCTGTGCTGTGTCAGGATGACAAGAATAATTCTGTACTACCTGAATGCAGTAGGACACCACATTCAGAAGACAATGGAAGCACAGTGAAGAACATCTAGGGTGCTGATTGAGAAGCAAGGCATTTGCCAGTAATCAGTATGGTATGGTAAAAGCAGTTTGTATTCCTCCTATAATAAAGAAGATCAGAGGAAAACACTCACCTTATCAGGATGAACCACAAGCACTGCTTTCCTGTAGTACTTCTTTACTTGTTCAGGAGTTACTAAATCTGCCATGCTGACTGGCTTCCACTTATTTTCCCCTTCCCAAAGCACTGTATGTAGAGTGGATATTAATGCTCTGATATTTCTCTCCTTTCCTTCAATCCATTCAAGAATCTGGGAAAATCAGAATATATAGAAGTGAATGCAGCACTGTAAGCATTTTCAGTCTCTACAGACATAATCTTCACTCTTGGCAAGACTACATGATCATGACTCAAGTACAGTTGACCTACTGCACTCACTCCCCAAATTCAATTGCCATAGCCACTCAAAAGCGATACTTTGCATCTACCACGAGAGCATAGCTCAGTTTATTGCAGAAATTCAGTCATTGCAAGAGAAATGACTGAGATAGTTACATGTTACAAACACCTGTATAATTAATGGCAAGAGAAATTACAGGACTAATTAAAAACATCTATTACAATTAGATATTATATTCATCTTGTTCCTGTCAGGGCACACATACAAATTATTACTTGATTTTTACAAAAGCATAAATATATTTTAAAACTTCTATTGCACAAGCTTTAAACAAAAGATCATGTCTAGTAATAATTCATGTTTACTTAAGCAACCTGCAGAAGTGCAGACTAAAGTGTTCTTTGAGATATCCCCGAAGTCAATTAGAGTAATGTTGCTCAGACTTTAACAGCAATATTCAAGCCATAACATAGGGATACAGTGTTTTCATCGTACACTTACTATCACCAGTGAGGATGGTAACTAGGTATCTGTACTTATTTCCATTTGTGGTGTTTTGTGTTAAAAGGTAGGCATGCAAGCTACCTACTCTCTCTTCAAGGAAGGACACTTTGTGAAAACAAATTTCAGCATTCCTTTAAAGTTCGTTTACAAACTTTTCTGAAGCACCATAAAGACTAAAAAACTGTAAGTGTATTAATATATGAAGTTATCAATGACTAATGGGTCAAAAAAATCTCAACAGCAAGGAACACATCCCAAACTAATTATACATCCTGTCTCCAGAACTCCACCTTCTAGTAATTTCTTAGGACAGCAGCAGCACTTCTTAATGAGAAAATGAAAGTACATTATCACCCTGAAGAACAGCTATTCTCACATACTTCATTTTTAAAGCATATTTTTGTATTATCAGCTAAATCCATCTTTTCTAAACCATGAACCTTTAGTTTCTCTGTTGGTCATTGTATCCTTCTGCTCTGTTTTCAGTAGTTCTAACCATAAGATCAGATTTTCATTTGAATCAAAATCACCGTTAAACAAACCTTGAGTTTCAAGGGGTCCATATCTTTAGACATCTCTTGTTTTCTCATCTCAGCAATTGTCTTTGGTCCCTTTTTATCAGATTTTGCTGAAAATCCTTGATTAGATAAGAGATCCTCAAAGTCATTTTCTGAAACTTTTGGCTTTTGACCTATGAAAAGAGAAAAAACATTAAATGAGAAGTTTCACTGGAGAATACATTAACAGGAACAATATATTGCCCTTAGATACACCTGGATGGCATTTATCACTGTCATGATAAATATCCTTCAGTGATGCCAAAAGTCACAAATCTGAGAAGGATAAAAGGGATCATTAACAAACTTTCAGTCCAGCAGAGCAGACAACCTAACATGCTAACCTCTGACTAAATACTTGCATGTCCTCCCTTTTTAAAAAATTGAGTAGATTTGAGGGAGCACACATCTATCCATGATTTTGGAAACTGCTCCATTTTTCCACTGTAAGTTAGTTTCAAATGCTATGCAGCAGTTTTTCAAGTAACCATATACTCAATACTATAATTGAAAGCATGTAGTCAACACCTAAGTATGTTAAAACTTATCCAGAATATTGAATGGATAAAATACCAACATAAATATTCATTACAGAACCAAAAAATTTCAGAGAACTGTAGAATAACTGAACTCTGAAGAGTCCTCTGGATGTTGTCTAGTCCAATCCCCACTCAAAGCAGGGACAACCAGGTACATTTGTTAGGTCCTTGTCCAGCAGAGGTCCATCTGTTTTTAAGGGAGAGGAATTACAACAACCTGTTTCAGCATTTCATCACGCCAATTGATTTTTTTTTTGCCTTGTTCTACAGACTTCGGTGTTCTGCAACCTATGCTCACTGCCTCTGCATCCTGACACCTTTTTCCAGATATGGACCAACAGAATAATTCCAACTTAAAGAAGTACCTGCTGTTCACTTACATGTCAGTTTAAGGGAAGCATAATCCTAATACCAACACATCAGAAAATAAAATTTTTCTAGAAAGTTCATACAGAAGAGGCCAAGCCTAACTCTATAACTCCAGGTTTGTCTACTCAACTGGAACATGTTAAAGGACTGTATGATTCCACCTGGTCCTGTCCCCATGTCTCTTTCAAACACAAGAATTTTCAGTAATTTTAACCTCAATCTTTCTCAAGACAAGCTACTCTTCTTCAGCTAGGAAAAACAGTGTATCCCTTTACTTTTGTATCACAAACAGAATATGAAGCAACATTATCAACCATCTCTCCCCAGATGGATCAAATTTACCTTTCTAAACTGACTGATACAAAACCAGTTCCCATGTGGGTGAGTAATTATAGCCTTGAGATTTTATGCCCAAACTCACATATACCTGTGCTATCATCAGCTCGTCTGTAATGTATTGGGATAGCTTTGGAAAGGCAGGATATCAGATTTGCCAAATGTTTTTCTGTTTTCTAGTAGACACAACTTAAATGTAAGTAAAAATATGAAGGCAGAAGAGCTTCTGCCGGTTTCAGCACACCCAACTAACTTCACATGGGACATTACAAGTACTACACATTCAAAAAACTTACCAAAGCTTGGGGCTCTGACTCCTCTTTCTTCTCGTCCTCCAATTACACTAAAGTTAACTGTGTAGTTGGGCTTAGCTGCTGTGCTGGACTTAGTCTGGGACTGCCATGAAGTACTTGGTGGTTTGGAGGATTTCTGCCACTGATTTCCCAGCTTCTGAGATGGAGCAGTCTTCTGACTAAATCCACTACCCAAGAGTCCACCAGTGGATGAACCTAACAAAAATACTAAGTTAGTTGTTCAGTTCAATGCCTGTCACCTGTTTAATACAAGTAACACAGTTTGGTCTTGACATATAACCACATAGCTCACAGTGATGTAACAGGAAAGTGTGGATAAAATGAAGAGTCTCTTTAAGAAGTAACTTGGATAGCAGGACCTGGAGGCTTTACTGAAAGTCTTCTCTTACAACTCAAGGTCTCAAATGTCAGTTTTAGCAAAAACATGCACCCTTATCTGAAGGGTCAGGCACTTGTCAGGCTAGGAGATAATGTGGCTGTGACAGTAGTTCTACCTCCCACTTCTGCTGATATGCAGTGCATAATAACTAATTACAAAAAATGGTAACAGACTGAGAAGATTTTCATACTAATGCTTTCAAAGTCTCTAGTGATTCCTTGCACTACTGTTTAAGGAAGATGAGAACATTATTCTATAGCACCATTCACAGTGCTATACAGGGAATATACTGCATGTGAGTAAGAAAAGCCCTGCAGCCTGCAGGAGATACTGTAATCACTCACCTGAGCCATAGGCCAAGCCTGTCTGGGTATACACAGCAATGCAAACTTGTTTCGCTCTTTCAAAAATGGCTACTCACACTTCATCTCTCCTGATGCCTCCCTTTTGAAGTGGCTGCCCATACCTCTAATTTGCACAAGAGGATTTCTCCCCACGGCCATGTACAAGATACCATACTATATCTTGAAATACCATACCTGATAAAACGCAGTATTGCAATACAACATCCAGTAAAATCTAGGAATGCACTGCTTTTTCATTAAATCACTCAACTGCAGCCAACTCAGTTTTCAGTCATTGACAACTTGTGAAATTTACAGAAAAAAATGTGTTACTAGTCAGAGCAAATAACCCTGCATACTGAAAAATTATCTCTTTCACCTTTTCTTTCTTATGTTTATTATTGCAGTTTTCAAGGCCAACAAATTCTTCCTGTACGACAAGTCAATGCCTCACTGTTCACAGAAACTTGTCAACACCACACTCCTACTTTCTGATGGAAGACCATTCCTAAAGAAGAGTGTGATAACACCAACCAGGCACAGAACACTCTTGGTAACCCACCAATATGCTAATACACGAGTATTAACTACTTTTAGCTGCTATTTCTTTTGGGTTTATAGAGCATTCCTATTTGAGCAGCTTGCACTCTCATAAATTTTCTTCCAGAACAGCATCTTGTATGTGGAAGCCAAAAAACTGCTATGAAAAATACAACAGAGTGTGGTATTCCAGTTGTATTCCAAAACTGAATTCCAGTTCTTGTGATGCCTTGAAAATTCATTTCAAGCCTGAGAATGTTAACTAGGACAGTGACATCTGGCTACTTCTTAATGCAGTCATTTTTCCTACTGAAAGCTAATGAAAAAGTAATGAATTGACCTAAGTCCTGCTAAAATTAGTTTGATTTCTTTCATCTGATTCAGTGTGGGCTATACCTACATCTTCAAGTCAATAAATTGACTTTTTTTACTGTCACACTATCTGTGCATTTAACAACCTGTGTTAACCTGAATTATTAAACTAGAAAATTTTTGATTTTTTTTTTTTACTGCAAAACAGCCTCATTGGTACTGCTTCAACACCAGAATTTTGCAGTGCTTATGCCCAAGCAACATCAAGAAGTCAAACACTGCATGCTGCCTAGTGTTTCTACAAGAATTCCACTCAATTCAATACACAGTGCTAACTGCCAAGGCAACAGAGTAAAACATCCATCAGCTCCAAGCTAAGAGAAAAACAGGTTTTCTCAATTCAGCAACACTAGGCTGTTCTGAATTATTCTGTGTACTCTGGGCAGCTGGTCACTTCTGTTATGGCAGTGTGGATTCTGAAATGCAAAGACTTCAGCTCTTTTTTGAGTGCTACAGGACTAAGTTCCTGAGTTTCACGCCAATAAAACAACCTGGAACAAGAGTTACTCTGCAATGTGTCTTATCTTCCAGAACTCCTTGTACCCTTCACTGCAAACCGTCAGACATTCATAATGCTTTTGGTACTGGTGTGCAATGTACGGGCTTGATTTCTGCTCATCTTACAAACATGGTAGATGTGAGTAGCAGAGCTATGAAAATCTACTGAATTCAAAGGAAAGTACTGAATTAACTGTTACTTTGGAACTAAACAAATTTAACTAATTAAATCCTGCTTTCATTTTAAATCTTTCAAGAACAGTATTAATCAATGCTAAGTAAGAAACCTCATGCTCAGTTACTGAATCAGCAAACTCCTGGTTTCTCTTACCATCTCAACTCGATTCTCACGCATTAATTATTTTCACTGTTCTTACATCACAGCTGTAGATATCTTCTGAAATATTATTCTGGATGTTTAAAAAATATCTGGAAGATTCAATCTTTTCTTGTTACTCATCAGTTCTCAGCAAATATCTCAAGCTGGACATTGACAATTAAAAGGAAACACTTTCCTTTATAGGCTGGGAAACTAAATAATGGCAAACTATATAGTGGGAAACTATGGGCACTATATAGTGCCTTTAAGGCACTTCCCTTATAGCCCATATAGGCTGTCAGTAACATTTATTGGTACACAAAGCAAATCAAACAGTAGAGGCACTAAATATAGTCTATCAAAAGTAAGATCATACCTGGAAGGCCAGATCCCAGATTGGCAAGATCAGCAAAAGGATCAAAGTTCTGAGCTTTTGCCTGGCTAAAAGACAAACCTGAAGACACACTGGACTGGCTTCCAGTGGAAAAAGCTTGGCCTGTATAAAAAGAAGATACATCACATACCTAGTCTCTTTGGAAATTGAGAGAAAGAATAAAAGTAGTATCGACACAACACCTCATGCAAACCACTGAAATATTCTACTTCACATCGTATTTTCCCATTACAAGAATCAGCATTACTATAGAGAATTGAAACAACTTAAGTCCCGTGTCTTGAACTTTAATCTGAAAAACTACACAAGTGCCTTACTAAAGGAGCATTTAAGCAGCAAAGCAAAAATACATGAAGACATGTTCAGTAGTTTCAGATGATTAAACCGACCCAGTCTGGAGTATTCCTCTAATGGAAAAATTTAATTTTGTAATACCTTCACAAACAGGCTTCAGCTGTGGTGCTGCTACATTGCTGGTTGTTGAGGAATCTGCCCATGAATCCCATCCACTTATGAGATCTGGGTGGCTTGTAGATGATGATATTTTAGGTGGCTCTGGTGTCAAATTGCCAACAGAAGAAAAAAGAAATGTTTTCATGTTTAAGAAAACCATTATAATAGTATATATATTTGCCTATACCGACAGAATGTGTATCACATTGTCAGCTACACAGCTTCCTTAAATCTCTCGGTAACAGTTGTGCAGTCTTAAACAGGACTTAGAAGGGTTGTACCACTGGAATTCCTCCATTTCTATTTTAAAACATCCCACGCACTTCACAGACAAGGTATTTTCATGAACAGGCAATGCTAAGAATGTAACAGCTTAGGCCTCCTGACCAAAAGGACTAGCTCAGGTACAGATCTAGGGCATGCTGCTGTTTCTGACAACACAGCTGGTAAGCGGAAAGCAGCAGTGCTCCATGAATGGTGCTCTTTATCAGTCAGCAGTCTGGGTGTCACACAGGTGAAGCAAGTTCACTTCAAAATAGAGGTTTGCCTAACCCAGGCTGCTTGTGACAAAGGAGCCTCTTGGCCAACTAATACACTCTTTGAAGTGTAACACACAAATGAATGCACACAATGGAAGAGCAGGATACAGGAAGAATTATTTCTTTCTGGGAAAAGGTAAAGAATCTCTAGCTGCATGGATGAAAACCACTTTTCTATACACCATGATATCTAAATGAAATAGTCATATTTAAAAGCATGCAAGGGTGCTGCTATTAACACCTGGAAAATGTCATCTCCCATCTAAAGGTATTATAACTGCCATCCCTGACACTTCCAAATGATTCCCCTTATTCAATTCAAATGATTACCCACTCACACAAACTGTGGTGAGCCATCCTCAGAATGAGATATGCTATGTACAGAACACTCAAAACTGCATGCCAGCTCTGAGCATTCTCCTTGAGCAGAGCTTGTGGAGCCTCACAGTGAAGCAGGACAGCTCTTGAATGTAACCCCTACTTTAATGCTGTAACAGCTGTCAGTGCTACAGGGAGAGGGGATATTTCAGTAAAGCACATTTAGTGGTGGTCTAAGACATTTCACAGACATAGGGTTAACCCAGCCATCCTTAACAAAAGCAGTAACATTCTGAGGCTTTGAAAGTCTCAACTACTACATCACAGCCTTTCACTTCTCTCACCATCTCAGCTTTACATTCTAAATATTAATATCAAATCATCTTAATTAAGGAAAAAATTAGAAGCAAATTAAATACCCCTATAGTACCTCAATCTACTAATACCATTTATAATTAGATCTTACAGCTGCAAAGTGAGCACATCAAATACTGTGTAACAAGCATCTGCCGAAAGCCTGTATTTCAGCACTATTCTCCGCTGCACGTGAGGGAAAACATCAGAATAAAATTCAAGAAGTACCCACCATTTCAGCCCTTTCTCCAGGCCCAGGCTTCATCTCCCTGCTTCTAAAACCATGGGAGAAACAATATATATTGGTCTCAATACTCAGGATCCCAGCTATCTGCTAAACCACAGCGTCACTGGCTATAAATCAGCACCTATTCATCAGCTTAGAACTTTATTGTATCATATTCCACTCCCGAAAGTTAAGCAAGCCTTGAATTACTACTAATATTGATTTTTAGGATAGAAATTATTTTGTTCTACAATCTCTGTGATTAAAAGTCTTTTTACAGGAGCATAAGAAAATTAACACCATCATATGAAATTAACTATTATGAAAACAAATTGAGAGAAACAAGAACAAATTAAATTACAGCCAAATGCATTTGAAGGATTGAGAACATACTATGGGAATGAGCTGTTTTATAACAGTTGGCTTAAGAGAAGTCAAGTTCATTGCCCCCTTCACCCTAAACTAAGCAGGAAGTAGCCTACTGCTACGTACAGTAGTAAATTCACTATTAATAGTAAAAGCTCATATACAACCACTATACTTATCAGAAAATTTTGAAACAATGCAGTGTACAATATACTGAACAGATAACCCATTCTTCCTGAAACTGTTTGTTCTTATGCTATCTTCTTTTTAGGTCTACAATGTGGGCATTATGTCAGATTTTAATATCAAGAGAAAGTGTTATCAACTTTTTGATGTTGATACTTTGACTTCTACATATTCTGAAGAGGTATGATGAGACCATACTGAATGCCTATTTTTATAGCTGACACATTGCAGTTCATACAAACACATTAAGATAAAGGAGCAGAATTCCTAAAGAAATGGTAAAACATGAACTATAGCTCAATTTTCCAAAAATGGAAGCAATTAAGATCATGAACATGCAGATCCAAACCTGGTTGTCTCAGGTTTTTTATGTTTTAATATATGCATATTGATAATCCTTAGCCATACAGCAATGAACCACTGGCGGTCACGGCAAAAAACATTGTTCTTTACTAACACTGCTCAAACTAAGCTAAGATTCAAGAATAAGGTGGTGGTAATCAGATCACACTTTCCAGCTTCCCAAAATAAGAGACCTGCATTTTACGACACACAACTTCACATAAGGTTTTCTTTATTTAGCTTGTCATGTCTACAGGAAATCCTTTAATCACAGACAACAGGATTTTCTGTGAACCAAGAGGCTGGTTTAGTATGATGCAAGTTTTTTTTAACCTTATCTAAAGCCTGTCTGAGAACTCAAGTTCACAGAAACTAACTTCTCCTCAGAAGAAAACTACACTGATCACTCAGGTTTCTTTTGATCACCCTCCAAATCTCCTGCTGTCTTTGAGGGAAGTATATCTTGACTCAACCTGCATTAAAGATGATCTGCTACTTAAAAAATACAGAAGAAAATTAAGTTACCTTGTTAATACACAGCTCTTTAGCAGCAATAGCACAACATTTTCCTGTTACAGGACAGAATGCCATAAAATACCAGATATTGTGTAAGAACTATCCTTCATTTTAAAACTCCTATGATTTTTAATTTTAAGCCAACGTCTGAGAAACACAAGGTTAAAGTTCTACATCTTGAACTTGTGTTCACTGAAACATCTTTTCTCCTGGTATCTATAGCAGTTTAATAATCATTTACTAACAAATGTTATCCATCACTAAAATTTGATTCTAGACACTTTACAACTGCTCCAACAGTAGAGTCATCAAATCTCACTACTGCAGCTTATTTTGAATGGTCACTGCCATTATGACTAATTTATTTTTAGTTTAAATTTTTTTCTCCCTTTAATGATCTTATGTTTGCACTGTCTTCTGCTCACTTAACGCAGTTCTTCTGAATATGTCCTTTGAGAACATGTTCTTATTTTTCCTTTCTTCTCCAGTTACTAGTGATACTGTCCTTTCAGGACTTTAAAAATCACATTAAGTGCAACACAGTCATTAATATGCCTTACTTACTTGATAAAATTGTTACCTGTAACTGGATAGAATGCTGAAGGCTCAAATACATACATCATTTCAGCTAAACACACATATGATTTCTCATTTGAAAGACAAATGTAAAGGAATATGAAATGCTACCCCAGTTCCTCCACTTCCACACAGTTTTTAAAAATTGCATTGCAATAGAGAAATATTGGGAAATCAATGTAAAACAGTAGCCTGAGGAGAAAATGGGTACATTTTAAGTATCCTTTCCTATGTTGACAGAAAGCTCCAGAAATTACATTAAAATAGCAGGTATCCTAATACACTTAGCAGGGTGCAAGCTATCAAATAAAATCAGGAGTAAGCACAAAACAATAAGCATTGAAGTTGCATGTAAAAATATTCCATTTTTTCTCTACTTGCTGTTATTAACAGCTGACTATTGATGGTGTTCTCAAGGTTTCAGATAAACATCTAGAAATCCGTATTTTATTTTTCCCACTTTAATTTAATACATAAAATGTTTTTCTGTCTCCTCTCTGATATCAGGATTCTGATATCATTAAATGTGGAGAAAAGAACTGGGAACATTCTTATAAATGTGTAAAAATATTTAATCTGAAGAAACAAAAAAAAAAAAGACTGAGTCAGACTCTTCTCTGTGTTGCCTACTGGACGGACAAGAGGCAATAGGGCACAAACTTAAACACGGGGAACGCCATTAAAAAATGCTTTCTTTCCCCTAAGATCTCTCCAACACTGGCATAAGTTGCCCAGCTATAAATGCTAAAAATCAGAAAGGACACTGTCCTGAACAGCCCACTCTGCATGACTCTGCTTTGAGCACATCAGCTAGAGAATCTCCTCTTGAGATGTTCTGCCTCTCCAGTGAGTCAGATTTTGGTTGAGATCATAAAATATGCTGAGCTACAAGGGAACCACAAGGATCACAGAGTCCAGCTTCTGGCTGTACAAGACAGCCCCAAGAATCACGTGCCTGAGACTGTTTTCCAAACACTTCTGGAACTCTTGTCAGGCTGGTGCTGTGAACACTTCCCACTGTTCCAGTGCCCAACCTACCTCTGGGAGAAAAACCTTTTCCTGATATCCAACCTAAACGTTCCCTAACACAACTACAGGCCATTCCCTTGGGTCCTGTCACTGGTCACCACAGATCATTTCAATGTAGGCACCTCCTCCTCCCCTCACAAGGAAGTTGATGACTGCAATAAGGTCACCCCTCAGTTTCCTCTTCTCCAGGAGGAACAGACCAAGTGACCTCAGCTGCTCCTCATACGGCTTCCCCTTAAGGCTCTTCACTATACTCATGTCCCTTCTTTGGACACTCTCTAATGGCTTAATGTCTATTTTTATATTGAGGCACCCAAAACTGCCCCCAGCACCCGAGGTGAGGCTGCCCCAATGCTGAGCAGAACGGGACAATCCCCTCTCTTGCCCGGCTGGTGATGCTGTGCCTGATGCACCTCAGGACAGAGCTGGCCCTCCTGGCTGCCAGGCCACTGCTGACTCATTCAGGCTGCCAGCAACCAGGACTGCCAGGTCCCTTTCCATGGTGCTCCTCCCCAGCATCCCATTCCCCAGTCTGTCTGCATCCAGGTTGCCCCATCCCAGGTGCAGAATCTGGTGGAGATAATGCTCTGCAGATCAGTATGGATCAAATCTTCTATTCAGCAAAATATTTATGTTTGGTAATCTCACACAGGGACGGCAGTAGTGGCATAAAGCTGGCAACTACACAAGTACGCAACTGAAACATATGGCTCTTGCTATCTACAGGAATGAATAAAAACATTGCAAAGGAGGCAGCAAGTGGAATCTTCTCAGCAGAATCAACCCCACCTGGAATATAATGACTAATAATATGATAGAGAGGGCAATCAGCTGGGTAGCCTTCCATTTCAAAGAGGAAGCCCTTCTCTCAGTAAGACAAATAATGCATTTTTTTTTCTGTCCAGTTTATCTATACCTAACACTCAGACTGCATCACTCAGACACAGGGTAAACTAGAGTAACTGCTAAACAAAGAGAGGCAAGTCAAAGCTGCATGCAATAAGCCCTGGGAAGAAATCACTGGATTCAGGAAAAGGTGTGGGATACCACCATTCCTAGCTACTGCACATTGTGAATAGATGTCTGCATGAGAAGAGGCCTGGACTTCTCTGTTGGACACAGCCAGCTCCAACAGACTCACCACAAGCCACAGATGAGCTTCCCAAATCAGATGTCTTTGGGAAAACATGTTTTCCCAAAAAATGCTGCACAGCAGCTGTAAGAGAGGGGACAGGTGTGACAGAAACAGCTCTGCAGACATTAAGGTTGGTGGAGAAGGAAGAGGAGGAGGTGCTCCAGATGCCAGAGGAGAGATTACCCCCCAACACATGTAAAAGACCACAGTAGAACAAATATTCACACTGCAGCCTGTGGAGGACCCTACACAGGTGGACATGTTCTCGATGAAGCCACAGCCCAGGGAGAGCAGCCCACACAGCAGCAGGTTCCACTCTGGCAGGACCTGCAGTGCCTGGGAGAACCACATCCCTATAGCAATCTCTTCCTAAAGGACTGTACCCTACACAGACCTGTGTTCTTAAAAGATTGTATCCTGTGGGAAGTGCCTATACAAAAAGAGGAGACAGAGAGTAGCAGAGAAGAGCCCTCACACACTGAGTCAGATGTTAAAAAGCTTTAACACTAGTAGTTCTACCACTCCACCATTTTTGCAAATGTCTGTTTCTCCTTAAAGAATGATGGGAAGACTGAACATATCACAAAGATTTTTGTTTAAAGATTAATAGATTTTAAAATAAATGCATGAGGAAAAGGCTTTGCCAAGAATATATCAGAGAAATGAAACAAATAAGATTAGAGTATTACATAATGTACTTTGTAAGTATATTACCAGAATACATTCAGGTCAGGAAGGTGCAAGCTAGCCTCAGCCTGCACTTTAAGAACTGGCTACATTATAACTTGACTTGCTCATTTGTCTTCCAAGGTTTCCAGAAAATCTTTAAAATCTGAATACAGTCAATATAGCATACTATCATCTATAAAATAAGTTTCCAGATGTTTGGGTACCCTCAGTTATTAGATCATTGAGAGGAAACTCCAACTGCTAACATATGGTTAGCAATACTAGAAATCCTGTCACATCATAAATAATAGCATGACATTATACAGGAAACACTTGCTTCTTGGTGCATTTGCATCTGTACTTCCAGAGTACAACGCTAATTAAAACAGCAATCACAACAAGTGGATCTATTAAGACATTAATCCACTAAGCTGAAAGACAAATGCACAGAAGAGAAGAAACTGTTGAGAAACAGAACACCAGAAGCACACTTACCTAAATTTAAGAAATCTGAGCTGGAAGAAGGTGGAAGTGAACTTTGTGTGGAAGGAACTGTATTAACTGTAGATGTTGAGGTTGGATTAAGGAAGTCCCCAAAGAGGTCTGGACCAGACAGAGCTTGATTCTCTGAGCTTGATGACATTGGGAATGGGTCAAATGGATCGGCTAAAAAAGAAGCAGAAAACAAAATTATCTCATGATTCATTGTAGAATAAATGAAGTTGAAAAAGCCTTACTCCTCTGTGGGCACAGACAAAAAGCAAAGCTCACACTAGTAACTGCAGCAGCCTTCTGTGAATTTTGTGTGGCAAAGAGTAATCACCTATTCCTTCCTCTAGAAAAATGAACTTTCACATGGTATAAAAAGGGTCTCAGCCATACATAATACGAACAGCTACATCTTCTAACAAAAGCAGCAAGACTGCATACTGACAAGACAATTCAACAACATTGTTAATTTCATCCATTTAAGACACATCTTAAATTTGTGTGATCATCTGACACACAGAAGAAGTACATTTGTTAAAATACTCTATAATGCCAGATCGGCAACAGATTTGAAGAAAATGGACTATTATACTATTAAAAAGAATATGAAGTAAAACATTCATACTACCATTCAGACTTGAAGGCATTGGCGATTCTGGGGCAGAAAACACGTCAACCCAAGAATGAAAACCAATAGAAGTAAGACTTCAGCAGGTCTCTAGTGATGCCAATGAAGAAAAAACTAACTGATAGAGTATTTATAGTCAGCATGGCATAACATGTGACAGTCAGCTGGAACCAGGGCTTTAGATATTCCTGTTTCTGCTGCCCTCTAGGGTCAAAACCCCTCAAGAGCCCAGGGAGTCTTGCCAGATTCATTCAGAAGCTGAAGAGAAGGAATAATCCTGCTGTAATACCTCAGCACATCCTCAGGTAATGACCACACTGTACAGGACTCAACATTTCAAGCATATTTAGTATAGCATCACATATAAACAAAACCTCAAGTATTTGTTTGTTGTGCAAGCTAAAATACAACAGTGGCCAAATATTCTCACTTCTGCAAATACCTCTCTTAAGAGATACAATTCAATGAAATATGCTGAATGAGAATGACTGCAAGAATGAGATATATACATGACTACTGATCAGATGTTTCATGCAATAGACATGCTAAAGAAAGATAATGAAGGTTTCCTTTTATAGAATTCTACCTATGTAAAAATGGTAAATTAAAATTATTCTTCCCTGACCACAGTAACAAAGCACAATAGTGAATTGCCTCAAAATAAGAAAACTTCTAAAACCACTTAAATGCTCTGTAAAAAATACTTCTTGTTGTCTAGAGATGAAAGCTTTTAGTAACTATGAATTATCTATGTGCAAACAAACAAAACCTTGTAATGGTTTCCCAGCTTATGTGAGTAATATTCCCAGAAATCTTACCATTAACTTCAGGCAAAGAATTGTTATTCCCGAAAAGTGACAAAGAGATGAGTATCCACTGGTAAGAGGAACAGAATCTCTGAACTAAAACATCTTGCTTAAATACCAAATAGACAGCACTACATAGCATTCTCTTTAAGGATACTGACTTGCCAACAGCATCAGTAAAACCAGCAAGAAAATATCTTTTAGCAGTATCATCATCCTACTGGTTTGAACAATAATCTACAGGATTTCCAGCTGCTCAGCAGTCTTATGTGATTAACACTTACAAATCCCACGCAGACATTTGACCTAAGCGACACAGCTCTGTACATCTAATGCCTTTGCTTTACGTAAAGTTCAAGTTATGACAAGTCTGTGCCTTTACAAGGAAAGTTAGGGATTTAGAAAAGGATCTAGCATGCAACATTCATACGGGAAAGCTAAGAATTCCTAAAGATACTGAATTCCCTTGAAATTCAAAATTTGATACTTTTCTATTTACAAGAGTTTGAAGTTAATAGGATACTGGCAACATAACAGAATATCTGGGTAACATATAGGAACTTCTATCCTTCATGCAGAAGTAGCACCTAATCTATTCAGTGTTGCTACAGACTGACATGTCTTCACCATTCACCATCTTAAAAAACACAGTACTTATTTTCTAAGCACAATGCAAGCAGTAGTTTTCATGTGTTGACAAGTACTGATATTAAACTCACATACCTGAAGACACAGCTGCTGCTGAAGATGAACCCTGAGTAGCAGGTGGATGCTGACTGCTGAAAAAGAAATCTGTTCCTTGTCCAAGAAGATCTCCTGTGGGCTCATTTGAAACCTGTGACACACTACTCACAAACAGATTGTTCAACAAGTCAGTATTACTTGATGAAGAGTTTATTTCTGAGATAAGTTGTTTCTGTTCTGCTGAAATATCAGAGTCTAGTCCCAGCAAGTCCACATTCTCTTCAGGGAGAGATTTTTGTAACGGTGCAGATGGAGCTTCAAAACTGGCTTCAAAAAGCAACTCTCCTTCTGGAGTAGAGTCTTTCTCATCAACAATTACTGCACTTCCTCCACCTGGAAATGTCGGGAACTCCTCATCTGAAGGATCACTCTCTTCCCTGTCATCAGACACCTGAACACAATCATTTTTAGATGAATCGTCCTCTATTCCACTTTCTGGAGTTTTTCCTTCTTGAATAGAAAAAAAAATAACACCTTTAAATAACCAGCATTATTCTTCTGACTAGGGTAAGAGAAACTTTCATGGTGACAGCATATGAAGTTAATTCCTAACTAACCGAAACTCATATAAGAATTGACGAAAAGGAACTACATGCTGCCTGCCACCTCTTTGTACAGGGCAGAAAAAGCAGCAGCTGACTACCATATTTGCCACTCCACAAAGGTAGGCATTATGAATTTTTTCAAAATGAGACTGACTTGGACATTCATCTCAGATCACTGTGTCTCTTAGAGCTTACAAGATTTCTCAGTAACTGCTGCACTCAATAAAAGTATAAGCAGCTGCTGACATTTTTAACAACAAAGCAGCAACCAGAAAAGGGAGTTACAAATGCGCTATAAAATTACATTTTCTTTGTCCTACTTACTGATCTGGACCCCACTGGCTAGTCTACTTTGTTTCTCCTGTTCCTCAGCCAAACTGGGGTTGTGGGAGTGAAAAGCTTCCTTGCAGATCTTTAAGATTAAGATTTTTACAGAAAAAGAAAAATTTACCTCAGCATTTAAGTTATACTCAACACCAAACCCCCTTACTTGATGTTTATCCAAATGAAACAAAATAACCTCCTGTTACTCTGCAGGACTCTTTAAATAGCTTCTCCTCATGGCTAGTGAATTAGAGACTTTTGCTACCTAAGAAGGCTTAAGCATTCACTGGAAGGCATATGAGACAAACATAAACCACACAGTACTTCAGAGGAAAATCTATACCTTTCCAGTCCAGAGAGTGAAAGAAGTTGTTTGCATCAGTACTACCACTGTGTGGGGATTCTGTATCAGTAGGTGCACTTTCTGAAGACTGCTCCAACTGGGATGCCTCTGCCTCATATTGTGCAGTTGAACCTGGCTGTCTAGGCAACTCTGGTTTCCCTATAAAACAGAATTTAAGACAGAGCTCTTAGAGAGAAACTTCCCAATCCTCCACATGGCAGCTGATACTTGTCTTTCAAGCTGACTGCTGTAGGAAGACAAATTATCTCCAATCTATTGCTCTGCAAATGCAAATTCCTGCCCCCACTATCTTTGAAATTAGCATTAACTTCTTTTCAACTGCAAAACTGGTAAAACCCAGTTTTTAACTAGGACATTAAATCAGAATCATAGAGTAACACTCAAGCATTCTATTTACATTTGTAGGAAAATGTAATTAACACCTCACTCACACCAACCGTCCTCTAAAACAAGAAAGAGCTATGAACAGTATCTGCAATAAGAGACAGAAAACCAGAAAAAAGCAAATGCAGCTGTAGAAAAACTCAAAATATGCAAAGCCAGTGAAGAACGTGGAGAGGTTAAAAATGGGGTGGTACACTTTATGATGCTATTAACTGCTTCTTATATATCTTATTTTACTGAAATCAGGTATTAAGTGACTCTTGTGTAAGATTCAGTTGCGCTGTTACCTACTGTTGTATCACCTCTCAAAACCCAAGTTTCTTAAGACAAAAGAAGAAGACTTCCTAAATAAGTCAATATTCATCCACTGTTTGAAAAAAATAGGATGGATGGCTAGGACAAACCTATTTGTCTAAATTTAAATACACAACTGGTAGAGCACTTTTTCACTCTCCTTCCACATTCTCAGTTGTAGCTTAGAGATGCTGAAAAAATAGTCCATCTCAGAAAACATACATGAAAGATCATAACTAATGAAACAGTAAATTCAATTTTAATGGCAAAGTTTTTTAAAAATCAGTTCACAGTACATACTTTTGTCCTATTCCCTTCCCACCATTCTTAAGAAATACTTTCAGTGTAATTTGAAATCCTTATATTTCCTGTACCAGTCAGAAAATGGAAGTGACTTAAGAAAGTAAGAGTAACTTTTAGAGCCTCATCATCAATGATGATGTAGAGCTAAACACCTTAGCTTTAGAGAGCTGATAGTTGTGTTCACAGTAGGATTAAGCTAAGTTAAATAGAAAATGGCCTCAATCATAATACAAACAACACATATCTGGCTTAAAAGAAAAAAAAGGCCAGTAGCAACTATCTTGTATGAAAATAAATGTGCTTGAGATGTACCATATTAACAGCACAGGGTGAGACCTCAAGTATCACTAAAATCACCATAGTAATCTTCATCATGCTTCTTTATCTTCAAAACACAGAGAAGGCTTAAGAGCCTGAATGAAAATGGCACAGCTAATCACTGATACCAGAAGAAGAAAGATACTGAGAAGCATTAACTGCAACTAATGCAGGCATCTACAGATAAAGCACCGAATATGTAGAATTATTAAAACAGTGTCTGCTGGAACATATTAGGAAAAGTTCAGGCAATTAATTACAACATTACATGGCTATGCATAAGAATGTTGATAAAAACAGTCTTACCTAAACACATTTGTAAGAAATGCTCATATAATTTTAAGTGAAATGATATTGGTGCCAGTTTAGCCAAATAAATCCCATTCAGGACACTGTGCTACAAATACTGACTGCTACAATTCCATTTGCTAGAAGTCCCTCCATGCAAATGGCCTATTCATAGCTTTGTAAGCCATGAAACCAAGCATATGTAAGCACAGTAGAAATAAGACAGGTATAATTATAATCCTCATTACTGGAGGTTAACTTAAGCTCCTCCATACAATGCATATTTTTAACTGATATTTACAAAAAAAAATCCCTTTCAGATTTCTTTCAATTAATGGAACATCAAAAATTAAAAAAATGCCTCAAACACTAAGTACATTGAAAACTTTTTCACATTTTCTAGTTTTTCAACAGATTCATTACCAAATTTTGATAAAATCTCTTGCTGTTCCTCTCGTGTGGAAAAGAGGATCTTGGGATTCAGTCCCTTTATATTCATGTTATCCCAAGGTGGCTGTTCACAGTTGGGCCTATCTCTGGGCTCCACCTCTACTTCCAGATTGACTTGAAATAAATCAGGGTATTTCTCTTGTATGTCACAGGCATCCAGATCGTATCTGTAAAGACACAGACAAGAAGTTTATTGATAATGATGGCTAACTGGATTAGATCTACTGCAGTCCAAAACAAAAGCAATTAGTACAAGACATTAAAAATGCTGTATTTGTTTACTTTAACCATTTTAAACAGGTGGTATTTTTGTACATTGTTTGTATCATGAACAAAACATTTAGTTTCCTTAAGGTAAGTAAACTAAAGACTCTTGCTGCAATCAAAGTCATCTACTTCCTGCACTGACTATATTTCCTCTCCCTGGTATATGTTGATGTTTGGCAGGTTAAGCAGTTTCAAAGACAACTTCTTCCAGTCTCCTACAAAAAGGTGTCAACATACTTGGCAAATTTCACTGTAGTGGCATTTCGGGGCACAAAACCTGTATGGAACTGAATCTGAAACATCTTCATTGAAGCCATCTGTTGAAAACAAGAAACAGGAAACTGTATAAATCCACATGAACAGTATGTACAGTGTTCTGCCTTTAACATAATGCAAAGTATTATCAGTATTAAAATATTTTGAAGTACTTGCTTTGCTACAAATTTTCCGTATAATTACAAGTATACTTTATCTTCAAAGATTTAAATGCAGTTGAGACAGAACATAAATAGATCTATTACTAGCACTAACAACCCAAAAGACCTTCAGTCAGGTATGTCTCATCATTAACCTCAAAACAGACTATCACAGTGTAGACTATTTCCAGATCGTGTTCTGGAGGTCAAATTTGTATGACCCTTGTTCTTCTTCTGAATAGCATATGCTCAGAAAAATCCATTGTGCAATATGCCAACCAAGAAATATATGTACATCACATATAAAGGAATAGATTTAAAACAGTTTTAAATATACCACATTTAAAAGGACACTTCAGAAGACATGCAAGGTGGTTTTTTTGTGCAACTTCAAGTCAGCCATTCATTCCAGACAGAACTGTAGGGCTTTTATGAACTGACTCATTTTAATCACTTAACTATTCAGAGAAAAACTACTTTCCCATGCCTGATGGGAATACAAGTGTCCAGAAAATGCTACTATAGAATACTCAGGTAGCTCCTGATCTTGCACAAATCCAAATTACAGCTCACTGATCAATGTAGCCTGTATTTGTTTCCTAGCATTAGTCACAACACCTGTGATACAGTCTTGTCAGTCCTTACAAAGAAGTCATGCAGTAGTGGTCCAGAAAATATTATATAACAAAACTGAATTATGAAAGCTTTCCTTGTAAATGAGTATTTACTGAATATCATAGCCAGAAACCAAATAATACAGAAAGTATTGCCACAGATTAAGGGGGAGTTGGTCCTTCCCCTCTACTCAGCACCAGTGAAGCCTCATCTGTAGTTGCAATGCCCAGTGCTGGGCTCCTTCGTACAAGAGAGATATAGACATACTGGAGGGAGCTTCTCTGATTCTTCCATCCCTATCATCACTTTCCTAGAAGATAAACTGAACTCTATTTAGCTGTGAGAAAGTAGAAGACATTAATAACACCCAGCTCTAAACTCAGGAGAAATCTTGAAATGTGGTGATTAATCTCTGTAAGAAATCTGCAGAGAACTTTAGAGGTCAATTTACAGCACATAAAACTAAGGACACATTGAATATTGTTCCATCAAACCTTCAAACCCAGATCATCACATACACTATTGAGGTATTATGTGTTATAGCTGACAGCTGAGAAAATTCTAGTCTTTCCTATCAGTGAATAATGCCATAGAAACCACATCAAAGAAACTCTACCACTCTACCATGAATAAAAGTGAAATGGTACAAGGAGTATAGCCTAACCTTGGCTAAATTTTGTCAGTTTTATGCCTTTTTCCTGATGACCTTGAATCTTACAGAAGTTATTTTTGCTCATTAAGGAATCATTTCACTGAGTTTTTAGTTTTAAGATATTCTGGAAGGTCTTGTTGAACATGACAATATTTGATACTTTCCTACTCACAAGGCAGAAAAAAAAACAGGGGGAAAAGAATTTCAGTAAACACTAACTATGTATGAATACACATGCATGTCCCACATGCACTGAAACTGGCTGAAAAACTGTCTTATCAATTTCCATAAACCTCCAAGCTCTAAACTTTGGGCTATCCATTCTTATCTTTCACATGGACTTCCAAGTTTAATTGGGTTACTTATTTGGAGAAAAAAAGTGCATGCCTCTTTTTTAAAAAAATTTGAAGACAGGCTTCATTAACAAGTTTTTTGTTATCTTGCAATACATTTGCATCCACAGTTGAATTAAAAAAGGAAATATGCACTCTCCCTAGTAGAACAAAGACAAGAAAATTAGCTACAAAAACTGAACCTGACTTTAGAAATAAGCTCTAAAACCACATGGATTTTTCTAGCCTGTTCTGTACAGGCAGTCTCTGGAATCCCACTTTTCTGCTGAATGGTATTTTTCCTTTGTTTGCAGTTTATGTGCACAGAATTCAAAAGTTCCAGCTTGCTGTGCAACTTAACAGATAATAACTGCTGCCTCAAAAAAGCTGGCTAGGGGCTTTCCTTACAAATATAACAATTATCAGTACTGAAGTACTTTCCAGAAATGTTTACAAAAGCATCTACATGTACAGCATTAGGAGTGGACATACTCAGAAGGCTTGAAAAGGTTGAATTCACAAGTGAATGAAAACCTCAAACATTTCTCTGAACAAAGAATAGTAAATAAAGCAAAGTACTCAGTAGATAACTAGTAGGATACAAAATTGCAACTTAAAAAAAAAGCAAATCTTCCATTCATACTCTTAAATTTATGGTTACCTTGGCTTGTAGTCGTCCTCCTAGAGTCGACCTGGCATGATAGATCACAATGAGAACATCCCCTTGGACTGTTATACCCAATGGGATTACTGCTTTCCCATCTTCAATTTTAAACTCCCTAAAGGAAAAAAAAAAAATAACCACAGTCAACTTAGTTTAAAAACAAATTAAATAGTGTATTACTTTAGATTTAGCCTGCTTTCTCCAAGGCCTTCAGAAGCTAAAACTTTAGTAGAAAGACTTTAGTATTCTCTCATTTCACTTGTCTGTCGTTACCCACATCTAGCAGTATTACTACCATTTGCAATTGTGCAGACACTAGAGCTGTGTAGGGGCTAATAAGCAGGCACCTTGCACCTGCAATGCCTGGGGAATCCTTATGGTTTCCATGACTAAGACACGATGTTAAGCTCAGCACAAGTACATCGGGGACCAATGCTCCCAGTCTTCCATCACATGGAGTGAGAAGAGGGTCTTGCTCACTGCCTCACAGCGTCCAGTGTGCTAACTCACCATCACCCCCACTGTTCTGCAAGACCAGCTGCTGTAATAGCCAGATTCACGATTCACCTTTTCAGACCAGCTAAAAGGGGACAGAGGAATCTGTCCCTTTTAAAAACTTGGAAATGCTAGAATCTAGAAAAACATAACTTGCTGTTTCAGAGCAAGTCACAATCTGTACTTACTTCATTTTGTCATATTCCTGGGAGGTAGTGGTTACTCTCTCATCTCCCACGTAAATCTCACAAAAAGGCCTGCAGCCATTACGCTGCTTACTGAAAAGCGGAACGGGAGTCATGACAATTGATCTGACCAGGATGGGCTTGCTGTGAGGAATAATGGGCTCTTCAGCCATCATGTCACACATGTACTCAATGTATCTGCCAAAAACAGATGGTACTCATTTAGTCAGAGCACAAAATTCTAAGAAATGGGTGAACACATAAGCAAGTTACATCTTACCCAGTCACTAAGCATTGTTAAGTGTTAACAGTGAAACAGTGGGAACATTTACCACCACCGCCAGCAAACAGATTTTCAAATCTGATAGAATGACACAAAAGGGTCTGTAGCTTTACATATAAATACTTGTAAGGTAAACTAGTGACTATTTCAAAAGGTCTTAAAACACTAATCTAGGAGAACTATTTATTTTGTATCTTATACATAATGGATCACTCAAATCTTCCTAAAGGCTTTAAATTTGTCCTGATTATTATATATTATTTTGTGGAGAACCCCTTAAGTATACATGAAGTAAATGTGTACAAAAACAAAATCTGTCATTTATACTGAGTTAATACTTTATTTCCCACCCTTCAAAATCTATTCCTTTTTTTAGGAAACGCCCTTACTAAAGGTGTCACTTGTTAGTCATACTTCACAGTTATAAGATCTATCAAATTAAGTCAAATAAACATTTTAAAACATTTGTCAAAAGTATATGCAAGTCACCTCTGCATGCACTCCAAAAAAAAAAAGCACTAGGCATTTTTACCCAATTGACAAAAATAATTTCTGGTATTTCCTCAGAGCTTGCAGTGTTCTGACATAATAAAACATATTGTAATAAACTAGGAAACATGAAATATATCTTACACATGTGGAAGAGGATTTTGTAATTAAGAAAGCATTCAAAAGCTCTGCATACCCTTGTCTTCACTCCTAACACTTCTTCACCACAGGGTATACTTGACCCATTTCTGATGGGTACTTACAGGCTCAGAAAATTCAGAACTACCTTTAATTCACAATACAGCAAAGTACTTGGAAAAATAGATGTTTGAACACGGACATTATTGAAAGAATTTATCTTTCTAAACACATCCTATACCATATTCAGAACTGAGTAACTACTTGCTTCAAAAGTACCTTACAGTACCTTTTATGAGAAGGCCAAATGCCAGGTGGACAGCGTTTCATACTGAACATATAAACAGCAGCTTCAGCAGTAGTGAAGAGGCGACAAAAACACAGAAAAGAACAGACTACAACAGCAGATGCTGCTCTTCCATCCTAATAAAAAAGTAAAGCAGCTTTGTTAGTAAATCTAATGGAAAAAGCATTATCGAAGTTACTGAAGAACTTCCCATTGTGTATCCTATATCCGATCATTATTTAATGTCATTATGTCCAAAGGCTAGTGTTATTTGATTTGAAGTTTGTATCTGAGTGTGAAAGCTTTTCATTTAACTTCCACACCACACAAAAGATACTACATATTACTTTATTGCTCAAATGTGAATAACTACTTTAGCTTAACACTATTTGAAATTTTCAATTGATGTTCTTTACCTTACTGTAACTAATACCCATTTTTTAGGTTTATTTCCTGGCTGCTATCTGAAATCCCAGAACACTGCTATTTTTGACTGACAGCCATGGACTTCTGCCGCAAGAAAAGTGCAAAGACTCAGAAGAACTAAACCACACTGAACTCTTTACACTTTTGTCTAAACTATTAAGAGCTTGCCATGAAACAAAGAGAAAGAGATTAAAACTGAGCTTCTTTCTGCAGGAATCCCCTCTACACATATATCCCAAATACATCCCTGTATTATAAAAGGCAGAAGATTTGAAAGAGATAATGGTTGACAGAACAGGACTTCTCCAGGTTTACTGGCTAGCAACATGGAACAGAACTTTTATCACTCATTTCTTAATGTTCTGGTGTACACTTTACATCACATCTGGCACAAAGCCATGTATATACAAAAGTTTGCCTCACACTTGAGAAAAAGAAATTAGTTAGGTACCTTGAACAAAACACTTCAAGGGAAAGATGTTACAAAAACTGGTGGTAATTCATCACATCTGCTTCTTACCTACTTGACCAGCAATCACGTGACACTGAGGTAGTAGAAGTATCGCATTAATATAGAATTAGATGCGTACCTCACAGCAGCACTGAAAATTATACTGGCTTTCAGAAGCTGACATAAAATGGCTTTTTACTTGCAAAACACTACGTAACTCACAAATATGGTCTGTCAGATTAACAAATCCTGGTTTTGACTCTGATAGTGATACTCCCTATTGATGGCAGCTTCGCAAGTATTGTCACATAGTCATGTTTCGCTTTTTACTCTGCAGCAAAATAAGAATGTCAAAATTTCACGTGCAATTCTCTTAAATAAATGTAAGAGTGATCTAATTTTCAAATTCTGAGCAAAGTATTCTTTAAATTCATTTCTGCCACCATGTTTGACATGAGGTGGCTCTATAGGCAGTTTTATTGCTTTTTTTGGTTGTATCAAAGTTAATACTTTGGAGAACAGTGAAATCTACAGAGCAATCTGCTGCCAGCAAAATCAGGTAAATCGGAAGTCTTACAGTCAGTTTCTGAAATTCTGTGGCTGCAGATTATATTCTAAATGGACAGTAATGGGATATGCAGTGTACATCCATCTATCACATAGAAAACAAAAACTGGAGCAAATACTGAAAGAGTAGAGCACTTTTTTTATTTCTTCCAAAGAATACTTTCCCTTAATACTGTCTGTATACTGCCTTCCACTCTAAATGCAAGCAAGCAATGGCTCAATTTCCATACCAATTTCCCTAAGGAGAAAATTGATGCAACTTCCCCACAAACACAGCAGGAGGGAATTGACCCTGGGGCATCCAGTAAAGAAAGCCAGTAACAATCACAAACTGAATGGATACCAGCACCCTTCTTCACAATTTAAAGCTCTATTGAATAAAGCACTTCAGACTTAAACCAATTTCTTACAAGGCAATGCACAATGCAAACATTTTTCTGGTCTTGTTTCAGCCATAAATGCATGTTCTTGCATATGCTATAGAGAGTCTGAAGATTTGGTGCTCGTCTTGCTGGCCAGCCACATTCAGAAACCTGCAATGAGAGAGACAAGAGACAAAGAGACATGAGAAACGGTATAATATTGTCACATATCCACAACTTAGGTTATGCAAATGTCTACAAGGCAATTTTACATTTGAATGCCACTTTCATGTTGAAATTAAGAAATACATTCAAGAAAAGCAGTGTTACACAGTGTAAACACCATTTTTTAGGATGAAGTGCAATAAAACTTCAGTTCTGTCTACAAATCTGCTGCACAAAAAGTATCAAGTACTCAGATTGCTACCTGAAATATTCTCAGAGCAAGGATTAAAATACAGTAGCTTTCAACTTAATTTGTGCACATATACTTAAGCAAAAAAAAACCAAACCAAAACAAAACAAAAAAAATCCACTAAAAAACCCCAACAACAGAAAGATAAGGCTTCTTTGAAAAAGAGCTTGAATAGCGCAGTAATATTCCATTTACAATTACTGCTTCAAAACACTAACAAAAAATCACTTCACTGCTAAGAATCTATATCCTTAAAATCAACTGTCCAGTAAGGATGCAGGATATGAAACTTGATTCTTGGAGCACTTGAAACATCTAAAAAGTAGATATATTAAGGATTGAGGAAGCAAGTTACAAATTAAGTTTTTTGTTTGTATTTGAAGCTTTTTTTTTGTATTTGTTTTTAGTCTCAACTGCAATTGCCAGATATTGAAGACCAAGTATTCCTATCAGCAACATGTTTTCCTAGCTAAAGAGTTCAAGGGTTACTCTGAGATAAATTACCTGAACTGATTATCACAAAAAACTGTGTTTGTGCCAAGCACAGAAAAAAACACTGAAATAAACAGTCTAAGTCTCCTACAACTTTTCATTGTACTCTAGTATTTTAATTTAAAAATGAGGCCATTTCAGAAAGCATCGCTTTGCAAGAGATTTAAATTGCACATTTATTTGTTAGTGCAAGCTTATGTAAAGTCACCAGTAAACAAAGAAAAGCTAAGGAAAAAAAATCTTTTATATCCCTGTTCACCACAGGATTCAATGTGGGCTTCAGTACATCTCAAATATTACAACAGTAGTGTGTGCTGGTTTCAGCTGGAGTAATTTTCTCTGTAGTAACTAAATGAGGCTCTGTTTTGTATTTGTGAGGGAACCAGTGTTGATAACACAGGGTTTTTTTTTTTATTGGTAAGCACAGCTTAGACAGAGTTAAGATCTTTTCTGCCTCTCACATCACCTCACCAGCAAGCAGGCTTGGAGTGGACAAGAAGCTGGGAGGGGACATAGCCAGGACAAGGGACTCCAGCTAACCAAAGGAATATTCCATAACATAGGACATCATGCTCAACCCATAAATCTGTGGGAAGAAGAATGGAAGGGGAAACATTTAGAGCAATGGTGTTTGTCTTCCAAAGGAATCATAATGCATGATGGAGCCCTGCATTCCTGTACACCTGCCTGCCCATGGGAAAAGGTGGATAAATTCCTTGCATTGCTTTACTTGTACCTGTGGTTTTTGCTTTACCTATTAAACTGCTTTTATTTCAACCCACGAGGTCTCACTTTCACCTTGTGATTCCCTCCCCATTTCTACCAGGGAGGAATAAGCAAGTGGCTTGGTTGCTGGCTGAAGTTAAATCACAACACTGCAAAAGAATCATATTGAAGCATTGCAGCTTCAGACCAGAACACAGCCTAAAAAAAGTGTATTCAAAAAAGCAAAAAGTATTGACTTTTTTCCTTTTAATTTACCATTTACTTTCCACTCAAACACTAGGTTTCCTACAAGATGTAACAAAAACAACATTACTTTCTGTTTTTTTAGCTGTGTTTTAAGCTCTAAGTGTACTGACAATTAGCAGAATTATGGATAGTGCCCAAACTCTCAGAGCAACTTATTCCAAAAAGGACTCAAAACTAGCAGAGAAGCTAGTTTCAAAACTACCATTACTTTTAACCAAGATTAAAGAAATTTGTAGAAGATCTATACAGAGAGCAAACAGCAAGAAACCAATAATATGTAATTTCATAAATACCTTCTAAACAAAGTGTCAGAATTAAGAATTTTAGAAGCTGTTCTCCTCTGATCATGCTTAAAGGCTTACCATAATCATCTTCTGCCAGCATTAAAGTAAACCTAAGCTTCTTTAGGTTCCTACATGGCTGCTCTCATCCAGCACTGAACAATGAAGTTAGTCAGTATTGCTAAACATCTGAATTTCAAGAATAGGCAGGTAAGAGTTCCAAATACAATTAGACTTTGTTTCCAAGTAAAATAACTGCCTTCCTAAATACTCCTAGACAATAAAGTGGTCATGAACCTGTAATGTTTCAACTAATTATGACCTACTATCACTTATAAACAAAACCAAGATCGTATTACCATTCTTAGTACCAACACATCAGAAATATCAGGTGTATAGACACCTCAGACTTGCATAACCAAAAAAAATCCATTGGTAAGCAAATTCCCAGTCACAGAATTTATCCTTCCATAAACAGAGACTGATCACTTTGCAGGATGTGGAATAAATCAGTTCACCACATCAATCTCAGACTTTCCAGCAATCTAGTGCTAAAAAGAATTGCTGAACATTTTGCTTTGAGGTACCTGCTACAAATAATCATGCAGTAGATTTCCTGCATAATCAAGCTTTTTTGCCTTCCATCTTGAATAGCCTCTGCCTGGACCTCATATTGAACCAGATACACATAAAGAAGCTGACTGCATTCATCCAAAGAGGCAGTAATGTTTTCTTCCAGGTGTGACAATACTTTATCTTGTTTACAAGGAAACTAAAAGAAGTGATAGCACTAGAAAGAATACTTTAAATATATCTCACCCCAACATTTTAAGTCAACTCTGATAACTGAAATAATGCTAAGGATGGCTCTGTATAATAAGGTCAAAAGGCTTTATTATTCTGTAACAAATAATGGTTCTAGACCCTCTTCTTGGCAGATAGTACTGTGTGCAAGGAGCATGATCACTACAGACTGTTAAGGTGCTGGACAACTCACAACACAGTAACAGTCCCAGCTGTTGAGCCAGGACAGGAGCAAACACTGAAGTTCAGTATCTTAGCATCTAACAAGGTGTTCTCAACACCTTGTTGCTGAATTAGGCAAATGCCTTCATATTAGTATCAGAAAAATTGCCAGGAAGGATAATGGAGGCTCTAGCAAAGCTACAACCATACTGAAGATGATGGAAATAATCAGTCAGCTATGGTTGAGTCATATGGGAGTCAAATGGTATGTAATGGGTCAAGGAGAAATTCCAGTGAACAGGTTATGCAAATCAGTCACCATGTCCTCAATACAGGAAATGATAGAATATAGGAGAGATTGACATTTTAGTAAGACTTTCATTACTTTAAGTATTCCCCACTTAAATTTGAAACACATAAGGTACATGAGCATGTTTTCAAAGATATTACTATGCTAGAAAAAACAGACTTTAGTCTGTTTAAGATTAGTAAGACTTTTTAAGATTAGTCTGCTACCAGTTAAGTTTGGTTTTAAAGCAAAGACAAGGAAAATATAGGTAACTCTTTGACCTTGTGTTTATACTTACTCTTTCGTCATCTTTTTGATTAACCTACTTTAACCTATTTTGCAATAAAAAGCTGAAGGTATAATGAAAACATTATGTTTCAAGGCCTTTTAGAGAAATACACAAAAACTACACACACCCTGTTATGGAATCTTGAAGGTCTGTATGTTCTTGGAGAGAGATTGTACACAGCATAATGGCCAGGATGTTTAGAGTCCAGACACAATCGCACATCTTCTATGTTATTTTTGATGGCAGATTCTACACCTTCAGCTGGAAAGGACATCACTGAAGACAGAACAAACAGCAAGTTAATATTTTCATGTATTAATAGCAAGGAGAAATTATGTTTAACAAATATATAGATATCATACCAGCAATTCTGGAAGTGATGTATGATATATCCAAGTCTCCTTTTGCGTAACTGAAAGAGAACACATTGGTTTTAATACTGGGACATATAAACATTCAAGCCGTAAGTCTAAAAGCCAGATGTCTCAGGTGGCACTCACCATCATGAATAACGTTTCATTTCTTCCATATGAGGCTTGTTACATTCACATTTCTAGAGTTTCAAAACAGAGCTTTCAGAACAGATACCGTGTTTAAGCAGTTACTCATTTAAATTAGTTGCACCAAAACCATCTGTGGGGTTTTGTGCAGATACCTTTAATCTTTAACTCACTCCTCTAGCCCCTGCTCTTACTGATAAAAATGCACTGAAGGGTGTCAGTTTGAAAGCCTAATGATGATACATTAATATCATGAAGAATATATCAATGCTTGAAAGAAAGACTACTAGTTGAACATCAAAGTTTAAATTATATGGCATGTTACTATCTATCACAGATGGCCATGATGCCCAATATCCACATTCCATATGGACAGCGTTACGAACACTTCCTTGTCTAGCCATTCAGGAAGGACTCTTGGCAGCACGCTTGAACCACCACCAGACCTGTCACTGCCAGGACTGAAGCCCTTTTTCAGCTGGAGAGCCAATGGGTGTCCCACTTGACTCCCTACACATCCCATACTCACAAAGTCAGACCAGGTTTCCTTACCAGTTGGACCCCAGGCTTCCCATAGCAGAGTCCCACCCCTATGTTTGCTTAAAGTAATTTATTCCTCCTGTAGCAACAGAGTAACAGCTGAAGCTGCTGCCTCCCAGGAGGGACTCCCAAGAAAGGAAACCACAAGCTTTTATACTATCACAGTTTATGGGTGCCAAAGTCTGGCGTCTCCCTGCTGAGTGCCTCATTGTCCAGTCACCTGGCTGGTCACAGGTCCCTGTGCCCTTTGCTGTGCTAAACATCGGCAATTCTGGACCTCTTGCCTCAGGCTCCCAGTCAGAGCTCAACCTGCAGCTCCCACTGCAGCTGCACCCCGAGCTACCTGCACTCAACACAGAGAGCACCTGAATCTCTTTCATAGTTTAAATAATTCTTACAAAAATTCACTTCCAGAACTCCTGTAAGTGAGAAAGGCATTAGTCATTACTCATCTCTCTCTCATACAACTATGCACAGTTTAATAGTGCAGCATTTTCAAAAAATCTCCCAGTGATCCTTAGGTCAATTCCCTGCACCTTTACCTAATCATCCACATTATGTCAACAATTAACTAATTTAAGACCACAATTACTTTTGTGTTTCTATGGTATCTGCTATGTAACAGAATGAAAAAGCAAGAGAAAATAACTGAAGAGAGCCAGTGCAGGCCAACGGCCTTGAGTATAACTACACTGGTCTGCACTCCTGGATTGGCAAAAGAACAAAACTCACTAATAGAATTTGATTTAGACTAATGGGTGAATTTGATTTACTCTAAATTAAATATCTCAGTAGCTTATTAACTCCAGAATATCAAAATGTCATTAAAACACTATGATGCATATTTAATTAATTCAGAGGCAAAACTCTGTATCACAACTAACAAAACTTCAGTATCACAATAAAATTTCAAGACACTGCTTAGAAGAGCAGACCTAGGATACTACAGTCAAATTTTCAAACACCAAGAAAGAACATTAAGTTTTGATTCTTTCCTGCTTGCTAATAATGATGGAGGTTAGCATGACTGATCAAAAATATACATTATATATATAACAGAAGAAAAGCATGCAAACATAGAGTGTTTTCAGTCTGTGGCCCAACATGGGAAACTGTGTGTTTTTAAGGGTCTAATTAAGCTCCAAAAAAAGTATGATATGACACCAACACTTAATCACTTCTCTGATAATACCAGACTTCTTCAAAACAGTGACTACTTCACTGTGGGACAGGACTAGACTAGTCTAGTCTCTGTATGGAAGCAGGGTGTTGTTTCCTTACAATAGCTAATGGGGGCCTACAACAAAGCTGGAGAGGGACTTTTTGCAAGGGCGTGTAATGACAGGATATGAAGAAATGGATTTAAACTGAAAGAGAGCAGATGGACATTAGTCTGGTCTAGTTGAAGGTGTCCCTGCCCACTGCTCAGGGATTAGAATCAGATGCTGCTTCCAATCAAAACTAATGTTTGATTCTATGAAATTAAGCAAGTAAGACATGAATACTGATTTTGCAGAATAAATATCAAAGCAAAAATAAGAAGTTTTAACTACATGTTAAAAACTTCTCACTGTGTAAATGGTTGCCATTATCATTCTTGCCAGAGACTAGGGCACCTAAAGACCGTAAGTATTATTAAACAAAAGACCATTAATTAAAAAAATGGAAATAAAATTAGCAACTAAACTCACAAAATAAACTAGATAACATACAGAACAAAATTCTACAACAGTACCATCTGTTTACTAACAACTGAAGATGATAAAGAACAAAGAATGACAAACCAGCACAGCTACAATTTAAGCATATCAACCATTAATTAAAATACTGCCATAACATTAAGCAATCTTCCTCTAGACATCTCTACACTTATAAGATTAGAAAAAAATATATCTCTACCTTTTTTTTCAGTTTATTTTTTAAAATCCAGGAAGAAAAACAGCGCTAAAATTCACATCAATCTGTTCCCACTTGATTTTGCTTCATGAAACTGAATTAATCATGCAACTACCTAGTGCAATGCAAAGATCCATGAAATAAAATGCTAAACAAGAAAAAAAATTACCTTAAAATCCAAGAAAGCAAGCATAAAAGGCAGCTAATTGTTCCTAGATTACTACATTATAATCTTTTCAGCAAAACATTGTTCTGACAAAGCTAAGGAAGACTGATCACAAGTTTTGCCTGCTGCTTTCAATACCAGTGAAAATCCGATCCTTAAAACATTTAGCTATGTTTTTTGGCAGGGCATTTGTAACCTGTATGGATGCAGGCCTCAATAAACATAAAAACTGGTTCCCAAAAAAGGGGCACAGAAGCTCCACAAGCGAGAAAAAAAAAGTTCTCTGAGCTTAACAGAGAAATGCTGTGGCTGCACAGCTGCAGGCTGAGCTTTCAGGCACATACCGGCACATCTGCTGGATCAAGGCTCCTGTCTGTGCAGATGGTGCCACTTCACAAAGCGATGCATATATTCTCCATCTCCACCCTAGTACTTGCTTTTAAGGCAGTTTGTAACAAGAGGGCTGAACCTCCATTGCTCTTTGTTCTCTAGCAAGTAACTATAAGCTGCTGCACCTGCCTGACCTGAACCTGCAACAGAGGTTATGACACTTGCAACCGAGGTAGTCTGGGGGACAATGAAGATGGCCCTCATTAACTCTCCTATTCTGAGCAGACTGCAATGTCTGTTTCAGTTTTCAGATTTCACCATTTACTAGGAATAACAAGAGACCAAAATCAGAATCAAGTTAAGGCAGCTACAGAAAAGAAAAAATTAAGTTTTTTTATCACAACAACAAAATACTTAAATCTTACACCGTAGTTTGGATTTGGCAAGTTAGAAGTCTGTCTGCAGACAAAGGAAGTAACCCTGTAATTCAAAAAAGCAATGACAAGTAGGAAGGAGAGAGCCTACCTTATGACATTATAGACTCCAAAAGTGCTTATGTGGGGTGAGGAAAATGCATGACAAAGAAGAGACATTTTAATTTTTCCAGAATGTCTGCTTCTTATGTTGGTTGAAGAGTTTTGGAAAGGCAGTCAAAGATGCAACAGCAGAATAGGTATTCTCACATTGCCGATTGTATCAGCTATATCCACAACACAAGTTTGTGAAGGCAGAGAATGAATATGACAGAAACAGACATGCCCTATAGCAGATGCAAACAAAGAAATAACAATTCAGCTTTATTAAAACACAGTTTAAGAATGCACGAGCCCAGTGGTGGAACTCTCAGCAGAATAGTGAATGTTAAATGCTAGCAATGTTGGAATACTAATGGACATAAGCCTGCCTTAGGCCCTACAGAACAGTAACTATTAGTCATGTCAATTCATGTTTTGCCATTTCACTGTTAAATACAGTAAGGATTCAAAATATAAGGCAATACAAAGAAGGAAAACTACACAACTCAGGGCTGCTAAATAATATTGGTAAATTACAAGTGTAGAGAGTTTGTCTTTCAGTCACTGGAAAAAGAAGTATTAAAGTAACCGATTCTCACTAGCATAATTAAATGCTTGGAGCATTTCCTCTTCTTTTCCTACTCCTCAGTCCAATGACTAAATCCATTCAGATGATACAAAAAAAGAAAAACCCAGCTGTATAGAGACAGAGGATTCTCCACAAAACCAAGATTTGCTTATGATAGTGCAGAACTTAAACACAAATTTGACAGCTTCACTTATTGTGTCAAAGGTCATGGTCAAGAATCACCTAAACAAAACCTTTATTCCTCCAACTGAGTCCAAAACACCTGAGAGGGACTGATCTCCTCATGATCAATCTTGGGACATAGCATACACTGTCTGACAAGCCTCTGTCAATCCACCACAGTCCATACAAATGTGTATTCCTCAGTAGCTTGAAAAGGTCTCTGGCTAATTGATCTTATTTGGATATGACAACATAACTTCCCATTAAAAGCTACAAACTAGTATGAGGTCAAACAATTACATTTTCAAGATACTCTGTTCTAGTAAATGTCCATATATGACTTACTGTAATTCAAACAAATGACGTAAAAGTAGTTAAGTTTTCCTTCGACTAATATTTAGTAAGTTCCACAAGCCATGCATTAAGCTGTTGTGTTCAGCCACAGAACACTAACTAGCAACTGAGAAGAGGCATACTAAGTCCCAACAATAAGGCAGATGCAAGACTTATTTTGGGCAGTCACCATAATCGAAACAGTTGTAGAGAAGAACATGAGAACTGAACAGAATCTTTTCAGACAGCAAGCACCCACTGTCCGGTACTTCAGAAGTTGCTAGATGAGCTCTGCAGATGTGGTTGGATGTACAGTTACTGTTTTATTCCTTGCCCACTACACTTACTATGGAAGCAACGGAAACCACACAAAGCAAAAAGCTACACACATCTGTAAGGTAAGAGAAATAAAAATAAGGTGTAGGCACAACACAAGCCATTCCATATTAAAAAGTCAATTTTAGACAGTCCTAACCCCATGCTGGAAAAGGGAAAAACTGCACAAGATGAAATTCAAGAAAGTGATTAAACTCCAGTAGCCTTTAACGAAGAAACTACTTGCAAGAGCAGGAAAGCTGCTTCAAACATAACTAAGTGATGAAGGTGCACCCAAAAAGTCATGTGGAGTCAAGAGAATAAGAAAATGAAGTGTAAGAGTACTTCAGATGCATGTAATGTACAATAAAAACATAGTAAGATCTAATAGACAGCCATGTGAAAGTAGGGCTTATAACTTAGTCAAAAATGCTTTTTATCATGCAACAGTTTGCCCCCCTTGTACACCTCCCTGCCCTGTGTCCATGTGATTTTCCCAGGGAGAAATGTTAAATGCCACTGCCCCAGTTACTTCTATAGAAAGCTTAAGGACAAACCAAAGCAGTGCAGCTTTTGCAACTTTTAAAAAATAGAGGACCTGGCCTTTCTAAGCCATATTTAGAAGTTTTAACAGACTAAGTGTAAGAGCTAACAGCTAAAAACACACTTGAAATGGATACAGAGCTGCAGTATCTACAAATCTAACTTACCTGACTATTATAAATACTTTAAAGCAGTACTATGCACAAGTAACACCCGAATTCTGAAAAAAACTACATATGAAGAAATATATTTCACAAGCTGTAATACAATATCCCAACTAAAGGAAGACAAAGCCTACAGTCAGAAATAGAGTTCAGTATTTTTTGGAGGCTCTAATTCAGACCAAGTATTCAGTAGTGACTTACCTGCTCTCATTAGAACTAAGGAAACCCTTTAGCACTGCATAGAATTTTATTATGAGCCAAAAATGTATAAATTGTACAGACTGATTAATATTGATCACAAGGAAGTATTAGAAATATTTTAAATGGGACTGATAACGTGATTAGTAAAAAAAGTAATCAGACAATATGAATCTGAAAACATACACCTCTAAACTTGAGAGTATTCATACATGCAATACAGAGCACAGAAGACAAAGAGTGCCTCTCACACTGTCTAGAAGGAATAGGATTCCACCTAGAAACTAAACTGAAGAGCTTATTTCCCTGCAGGTATTTTTCCCTCCTCACATCTATTCCCTTGATTTGTACATTTCACCACTCCATCTTTTTAATTCCTCCTTTATTCATGAAGGCCCTAAATAATAATTCAATTCTCCGTGCTGCTCAACCCCCACCTCCTCATGTCTCAAAATTTTTTGGTATTTAAAGCACAGTAGGGCAAGTAGTACTTACAGACACGCTCTTACTGCAACATTCTCAATTCTAGTACATGACTGTTGAGGTAACATTCGTATAAATATCATACATAAAATCTCAGGGGGTAGCTATCAGCTATTATAGCTCAAAATTGGACAAATATGCTGAATTGACCATTTCTGGAGTAAACTCCTGTGCCTTCATTTAGAACTCTTATCAGCACAATTTTTTATTTTTGTATTTTTTTTACTCACTTGGCCACAGACTGGATAACTTTAGAAGATGTATCCTTAATATTAGTGAAAAATCGTTCTGTTCCACCCCTCAGAATATCAAAGAACCCTCCATAAGTCTGGTCACATTCCGCAACGGTCAGGCCTAGAGTAGTTGAATAAAAATAATTGTACTTTATTATGGAGCCCATTTCAGGATATGACTTAAAGTATGTTGCCTTTAAAGCTGGAATAAAGTACCTTGCTGTACGGCTCACAGTTCCAAAGTTCTCCTTAACTATGACCTATGCAAAAAAATAGTACTTCCAGCAGTCAGGAAGTACCAGTAATATACCTAACACATTGTTTAATTTGCTGTCTGTATTTATGAGAAAACATGATAGAAAATTCTGGAAGTAAGGCATATGTTTCTTAGTGTCAATGCAAACATTGCCTTTCTTTAGTTTTGCACTTTCTGAAGTGCAGCTTATCATAAGCAGATCTACTTAATCATCTCCAGCAGACACATTTAATGTAGGGCTTCAGAAGCAGCTGGCATAGTTAAGCTTAAGTTTTAAGCACAACATCCCAGATAGCACAACATCACAGCACAATATACCTATTAATATGATTGTATACAATAAATAGTAGGCATTCTTGCACAAAACAGATGACCAGACAGACTTTTGATTGTAATTGCATTAGGATGCTGGATTCTTCCACAGATATTGATATACACACATTATTAGTGCAATAAATGTTATCCAATTTTAACATTTCCCCATGAAAATTAATATCCCTTGTCTCATTGACAGTTCATCATAATTAATATCAAACAAGAAATATCAAGCTGGAAGGAAAACTGCATACAATATGAAATAGTCCCTTGATATCTTCTACACTAATTGAAGTGCTCCATATTCAGATAAAATAGTTAATAAGGGTGCAGAAAGAATAGTAAAAAACTAGATGTAAACAAGCCTATCAAGCTTATTTTCTTTACTATATTAAGTATTTTCAACTGAATATACTCTGGATTATCTATTTCTACAGACTAAGTATGTCAGCTTTTAATTGTGTCATTTTGGAGACATGTTTTGGTTGATTCCATTTAGTTCTGCTAATCCAACAACTGTTTTTCTCAAATGGAACTCCAATTCCTCCTCCTCACCACTGACATCCTACAGTGCAATCCTCTCCTGAAGTCCAGCCTGGACAATGCTCCCATAATTAGCTGGATTCAAGGCATTACCAGCTACAGCTGGTACTGCCTTCCAGCAGTAGCTGGTACAGCTACTTCCTCAAAGTTCTGACTGGATAGCCACTACAACAAATTTAGACTGCTGCCTTTTCCCTTTGAGGCTGTCAGACATGAATCTTGGAAGTGACTGCTGACACTGTCAGATGCACTTCAAAGTATCATGGTGGAGTCCAAAGTCTTTTTGGGCAGGAGAGAAAATGAGAGAGAGGTGGACCCAGGTACTTATAGAAGTATTTCTTCCTCATACAGACTTTTTGCAGTCTAAAATAAACACATATGAGGTCAGCAACTTCCAGGCATTACTGAACAACTATGGTCCATAGCCAGAATCCCTACAATTTCTTCTGCATTTATTAAGCTCTCTGTATTTAGCCAGACATGAAGCCCATTTTAACGCGAAGTGATAACAACACACCACAAATAGCTGCTATCTTTTTATGTTGTAACACATCTGATGTTAAACAGTTCCTCTTGAAAAGCATAGGCAACTGTGGCTTTTTTTACCTCAGAAATTCAGTGTCTAACACAATCTCAGGCTATGTCCTGATTTCAGTACCTTCTGCCACAAGGTAACAACATTTCAATTAAAATACAGAACCCAAGGATTTTTAACAGTTTAAATTGAAACTCCTATTAAATGCTGCTCTTTAGACAATGTACTTTCAAATATCATTGCCTCATTGAATCAAAAAATTTCAGGGTTTAAAATAAGCTATTTTCACCTATTTGTCATAATCTGAAGACTCTTCCTCTACAGCTCTTATTTGTTAGACCATTATTGCTTCTTATAACCACACTTTCACCAAGTTTTAGTTCACTTACGTCAACACTCCTGCCTCTACTGGTCAATAGTGCATTTTAAATTATTTTCCATAGGAAACATAATTTTTATCTTGCACAGCAGTTAACTTGAGAAATTAATATTTGCATATCAACATAGAACTAAACCTTGCAAAAAAAAAAATACAAGGCTAGAAACAATGATAAAAATACCAAATAGCTAGTACTAGTGCAAAATATCTAAAATCCCTGAATGACTTTTTTTCCCTCATGGAAGATATGCAATTGTCTTTACACTAAAATGACATCTGTTTTGGAACATACCTGCATTGTACAAATTGTTGAGCTGCCCTGCAGGCTTGGAACTCTGTGAAACAGACATCACAGATGTCCGAGGCTGGGCATTGTTTCCATAGCCTCCATTTTGCTCCAGGAGCTGAGGAGAATAATACTACAGATGAGAATTTTCTTGCTAATTTAGCCATCTTGCTATACTTGGCAAATTACTGCTCTTTGGTGAGAACAAGCAAACTAAACCTCAGGACAAAGCCAGAAAGTTAAGATACACTAATTGACTCACCTGCAGTATAGTGCATATTAAGCATTGAACAGGAGATGGCTAAGTGGGTTTCAAGTTAGTGTAAGCAGAGCCTTCATATACAAAACTTTTCTGAGCAAGTTAATTATGATAGAACACAGCATGTCAAACAGAGTGCTAGCATACTAAACCAAGAGGATGAAAAGGTTTTCAAAAAGCAGTAAGAAACACTAAATTTCTTTTAAGGTCTCTGTGCTTTAACAGGCACATTTTCAAAGATCCTATGAGTGATACTGATCAATTCAAATGAACTTTGAAATAAATCAGTGCAAAATTTTCAAAATATGAAGGAACAGGGGACCTGCTCTGAAATCTTTTACTAAATGCACATACACTGCAGAGGACAGAAAGGAGGCCTAATCAATTATACTCCTTTTGAGACATTTTTACCTCTGTGATGGGGGATTTAGGATTGACATTCCTAGCTGCTGCAATCTCCTGCAGTTGGTTCACAAGTTCAGTGATTGACAATCTCTCCTCTGGGTTCACTTTCAAAGTGGAGCCTAAAAAAAGGAGATCCAGACAATGTAACAAACCCGTCAAAGATTTTCTCCCAGCTGATAATAATTTCTTCAATACATTCCAGAGCAATAAGTAAACATCTGACCAGAATGGAGAAACTACTAAATCAATATCCAAATATACGTCTCATAATAGTATCCATAAGAAAAAACCAACACTACACAGGATCAATAATATTTCAAAGAATACACCTTGGGATCAGTTAATAAAGAACATCAGAGGTAACTTTGTGTCTAATACTATTGCAGTCACATACATTTCTGAACAGTAATTAACATTTCCAGTAACCTATCTGAAACCTAAAGCAAACAATTTTTAAAGCAAGTTCAAAGAAACCAAATCAAAACACCAGTTGTTCCAATGGACTAATTCAGATAAAATGCAAGATACTTAAAAGAAACTAAAAAAGCAACTTTCACATAAAATTTTGTCATTTTTCTATAATGCATTAAGTTTATTAATAAAATAAGAAGTTGCTGCAGTTTACCTTTTTCGCCATCACATGTCAATAACATTTAACTATCAGTAAAACAACTGTAAATAAAAACATGTATCCACAAAGACACCAAATAAAATAACACTGTAAACTTACGAATGAGATCATGAAATACAGAGTAGCGGGTGTCATTTTGTGGGATGACATATTTTCCATTGACTATGCGAAGTTTAGCTCCATCTTCAAATGGGTGTTGCCTAAAGCACAGCAAGTACAGGATACAGCCCAGAGCCTACAGATGTAAACAGAAATACTGCATAGGATCTTGGGGACCTTTAGGCTGGAAAAGACCTTTACAATCCTCAAGTTCAAATGTTAACTCGGCACTGCCAAATCCACCACTAAACCGTGTCCCTCAGTACCAGATCTACACATCTTTTAAATGCCTCCATGGATGGTATCTCAACCACTGCCCTGGACAGTCTCTTCCAGTGCCCAATAACCCTTAGAGTGGAGAAATATTTTCTAACATCCAACCTCAACATCCCCTCGTGCAACTTAAGGCCATTTCCTCTTGTTCTGTCATTTGTCATTTGGGAAAACTATTCCTGTCTTTTTTTAAAAAAATCATTTAGAAGTCATTACAAGAAATTAATTTTTTGAATTTCAAAGTATACAAAAATGAGTAGTCTTGCCATACTGAACATGTTCAAGAGCAGGATTATTCTTTCAAAAAAAAGTTCAGAAGTTTTGTTTTATATCCTTATCCTGTGCTGCAAGGAGACACATTTTATTTGTCATGACAGAATTTGGTCTAACTCAGATACATTGTTATGCAATACAAAAGCTCGTTGATGATGTAAGCATTAAGCAAATTGCTTAAATAACTCTAGGGAGAGATACAACACTCTCTCTAAAAAGCATCTTCTGACAAAGGTTTGAGGAAAATAAGCCTAAAATGACACTCCCTTCATTCCCTACAGTCAGATGGCTATTCCACTCTTGGAACAAATAAAATTTAAGACCATTTTCAGACAAGTTCGTTCAAGCCTCAAAAATCACAAAATCCGGATTACTACATCCTGGAAACTTCTAAGTTCCTTCCTGTGTTCAACTTGAGATTTTTGTAAACTGAGAAGGCAACAACTAACAAAGACAGAAGTTAGTTCTGAATTCTAATCTCTGAATAATCCAGACGTTAAGGATTAGCTAGGATAACTGAATCTATTACTGAAGTAAATGCAAATTGATACATATTTTTTCAAATAAATTAAGATATGAAATATGCTGACAGAGTTATAATATCATAACAGAAGCCTGTTCCATTTCACCTATAAAAGTTTGATAATAAAGCACCCAATGCACCACGTAACTGTTGGCACAATGAGTTGGAAAATTCCTCCTCTAAGTTTCTTCTGAACTCCAGCATGTATAGTTACATAAGTATTTGGGCTTTTATAGCCCTCACAAATGAAGCAATCCATTGAAGATGTTACCTAAGAAAACTGCCCACTGCCTCCAGCCCTTTGTGTGCACCATCTCCAACTGCCCTTGACTATCAATTTATCCCAAGAACAGCTTCTAAGGTCTGAAAGTTATTGAAGTCTCTAAGGTGTAGGGATTTAGTTACTCCAAAATACTTTGCAAGTCTCTCAGTCCAGTACCAGAAATAAAGTACATATGTTAATTCTATATATTCTTGCAAATTTTTGTCAGGATGTGGGGAAAAAACTCTCTCTAACCTGTATGTGGAAGCATCATACAGTCCACACTAACTAATCCAGCAGGGCAATACAGAAAATACCATCTACTCTTCCACTAAATGCTTGCTCATAAAGCAGATCAACATTTAGTTAGAAGAATGAAACTACTCCCTGTGCAGTCCAAGACACTTTGTGCATCAGGAGAGAGCACCCACAGCCACACAGGAGAGAAAAGCACCAAGGCAACCAGCTGAACGCACAGGAAATGGAGCAGCCACTCAGATTTGATTTTTGCTCCAATTGCTGGAGAATGTTTTTAATTTCCTCTGTTCTACCTGTAATTTAGGATTGCAACTGTGATAAATTCTGGCTGTTCTAAACACCAACTGTCATTCAATTTGGTTAGAAGGCAATTTCAGTTGCAGCAAGGCAACTCCTCAAAGCCAACAGCATCCACAAAACCTCAGCACTACTACACTTAATAGGAGAGTCCATTCCCAAGATGTTGTCCCAAAGCTGCACAGTCCTTCTACAGAAGTTACCCAGATCCATCTGAGCACTCACATGCCAGAAGGTAAAAAAGCAGAACCACAAAGTAGGAGTAACTTTTTAACCTGCTACTGGGCCTTTACCAGAAACTAATTTAAATCATCCTTAAGGTGACAGTAGGGTGTCACCTTAAGGGTTCAGATGGTGTTTGGGGATTGAGGGGATAAGGAAGGGGTGGGATTGTTTGGAACAAATAAAAATATTGTTATTTTTCCCCTGACTAGCTTCAGGCAACAAGCTGCATACTGTTCTACAGTACAGCTGCAGGATGGCACAGATATTAGACCAAAGTAAAATTAAGTCAAATTAAACTACATGAAACATGAAGAGATTGTTCAGCTCACATTGAATTAAAACCTGCAGAATGTCATGCACAGACCATTAAATTTTTTTCATTAGATATTGGTAAGGAGAACCCAGCTCCTTAAACATTTCCAAAGTCAACTATTTTGCTTTTTCAGAAATCTTTGAGAGTGAGAGGGTCTAAAGGGCCTTTCAAGCATGGAGAAAAATCACCTGACAAGGAACAGCCTGTCACTTAGTTGAATTTGTGTTCAGGAATTCACATTAATTTTGAAAACAAGTAACTAAAACATTTGGATTTAGTGTTTGTTTTCTGGTCTTTAGACTTAGGTAGGAAAAGTACAGAAAGCAGTCAGCTAAATCTAAAAAACTCTGGACTTTTAATGACACCTAATCACATTCCCATTGTGGAGTCAATGTGGTTGATAACTAACCTTTCATCTGTGCTGCTGTCCTAAGACAGACATGACTTCCTTTGTTTTTAAGCTCACACAGTGACAAACACACAGACTCAAAAGTGTTAATGACTCTACCTTTTTCTTAAAAAAAATGTGTTTTTTCTAATCCTAACCAGAAACTACAAATCATTTATGCTTCCAGAGACAGGGCCATATTCTACCGCCAAATACTTTTATATTTTTATTGAACCCAAATCATAAAGGAAAAGATACGGAACAATATATTCTAACTCAGGTATGGTGAATTAAATACATCTTCCCAAAATACAGAAGGAGACCACCATGTTAGCACTAACACATACAGAGTTATTTTTAACAAAAAATAAACTGCAATTGCCCTTTTGAGTGAGGCTTTTATTAAACACATTTCTGATTTTGTTTTTGACTGGACATTAACAAGGCAAACTTGGATGGGCAATGAGGTTTTGAAGGAACTTCGGAATAAAAAGAGGATGCATCATCTCTGGAAGGAGGGTCAGGTATCCCAGGAAGTATTTTAGGGGGTTGCTAGGGCATGTAGGGAAAAAGTTAGGGAGGCCAAAGCTCAGTTTAAACTTAATTTGGCAACTTTTGTAAAGGACAATAAAAATGTTTTTACAAATATATTAATGACAAAAGGAAGGTTAAGACCAACTTTTGTTCTCTATTGGATGTGGGAGGGAACTCAGCAACTGCAGGTGAGGAGAAGGCAGAGGTGCTTAATGTCTTCTTTAGTGGGAAGCTTGTCCTCAGGACAACTGTCCTCCTGGGTTGGCAGATGCTGTCAGGGCGCAGAATGGTCCCCTTGTTATCCAGAAGGAGGCCATCAGAGAACTGCTGAGATGCTTGGATGTTCATAAATCTATGGGACCAGATGGGATCCAGCCCAGGGTGATGAGGCAGCTGGCAGATGAGCTTGCAAAGCTGCTCTCCATCATTTACCAACAGTCCTGGCTCACTGGGGAGGTTCCAGATGACTGGAAGTTGGCCAATGGGACACCCATTTACAAAAAGGGTGGGAAGGAGTATCCTGGTTATCATAGACCAGTCAGCCTGATCTCAGTATCCAGCAAGGTAATGAAACAGTTTATACTGTGTGTCATCACGCAGCATCTACAGAATGGCCAGGGTATCAGACCCAGCCAGCATGGGTTTAGGAGGGGTAGGTCGTGTTTGACCAATCTGATCTCCTTTTATGACCAGGTCATCCGCCTGGTGGATGCAGGAAGGGCTGTGGATGTTGTCTATTTGGACTTCAGCAAGGCCTTTGACCCTGTCTCCCGCAGCACACTCCTGGAAAAGCTGGCAGCCACGGCTTGGACAGGAGCACTCTTTGCTGGGTTAGAAACTGGCTGGATGGCCGGGCCCAGAGAGTGGTGGTGAACGCTGCTGCATCCAGCTGGTGGCCAGTCACCAGTCACCCTCAGGGGTCTGTGCTGGGGGCAGCTCTGTTCAATATTTTTACTGACTACATGGATGAGGGCGTTGAGCCTTTCATTAGCAGATTTGTAGAAGACACTAAGCTGGAAGCGTGTGTCAATCTGTTGTGGAGGGTAGGAGGGCTCTGCAGAGAGACCTGGAATGGTTGAATGGATGGGCAGAGCCCAATAAGATGAAGTTTAATAAATCCAAGTGCCAAGTCCTGCATTTTGGCCAGAAAAGCCCCCCGCAGTGCTACAGGTTGGGGACGGTGTGGCTGGACAGTGCTTAGGTGAAAAGGGACCTGGGGGTAGTGGCTGACAGCCAGCTGAACATGAGCCAGCAGTGTGCCCTGGTGGCCAAGAAGGCCAACGGCATCCTGGCCTGTATCAGGAATGGTGTGGCCAGCAGGAGCAGGGAGGTTATCCCTCCCCTGTTTTTGGGACTGGTGAGGCCACACCTTGAGTGCTGTGTCCACTTCTGGGCCCCTCAATTTGGGAAGGACATTGAGACTCCTGAGCACGTCCAGAGGAGGCAATGAGGCTGGTGAGGGGCTTAGAACACAAAGCCTGTGAGGAACAGCTGAGGGAGCTGGGGTTGTTTAGCCTGGAGAAAAGGAGACTCAGAGGTGACCTTATCACTCTCTCCAGCTCCCTGAAAGGTGGTTGTAGTCAGGTGGGGATTGGTCTCTTTCTCCAGGCAGCAACTGACAGAACCAGAGGACACAGTCTCAAGCTGTGCCAAGGGAAATATAAGTTGGATATCAGGAAAAAGTTTTAATGGAAAGAGTGATAAAGTGCTGAAATTGTCTGCCTGGGGAGGTGGTGCAGTCACCATCCCTGGATGTCTTTAAAAAAAGATTGGATGTAGCATTCAGTGAAATGGTTTAGTTGAGGTGTTAGGGCATGGGCTGGTCTCAATGATCTTGAAGGTCTCTTCCAACCTAGTGATTCTGTAATGCTGGCTCAGGCTGACTGTATTAATGCACATGAAGAGACCAAGTGGTCAGAAAAATGTGTTTTACTTGGTGTTTCTTCACATGCCACAAGGATCTCACCAACAGCTGTAGAAACTGAACAAGAGTTTCCACAGTATCTTGCAACTAATTTACTAAAGTGAATGAAATTCCAAGATTCCATTAAAAAATCTTTTAAAGCACCAGCATTACATTTCCTCAATTTGTCTTTTGATACACTGCTAATACAGGTAAGAACTGAACAGCTTGACACCTGCCTCTGTAAAAAACATCCCATAAACTAAGTCGCTAAGTGCTACACTACTGGGGAGTACCTCAGTACTGCAGCATTATGCAGCTGGAAAAGGTACAGCTGAGGATTTAACATTTACCTTTAATTCTCGCTACAGATTATTTAGTGAATGCGAACATTCGTGCTTTCTACACAAAGCATGAATGATCTCTGCATTGTTCTCATTCATGGTATCTGTCAGTATTTTAGCTACATCTCATACCTGGACATAACCATTCTGAACTCAGCAACAGGCTGTCCCAGGATTATATACATGGCAGAGCATGAAAGGCAAGAACTTGAATCTAAAGACTCTAAGCATTCTGGATTTATGGTGGCAGGCTCCAACTAGGCAACAGTTCTATCAAATGTTAGAGAAGTTCAGCATTGCCTCTCAAATAGAAGTCAAATTTGAGCCAGGAAAAAACCTTGCACAGTACTCTAAATTCTTTTAACATTTAGATACAGAATCCATACTACTTAAGTTTATTTTGATCTAAGACAGCATCCTACATTTATTTTGGTGCTTTAGCTATTAAATCAACAAACTAATACAAAACCTGCAAAATCAGTTTTACTATGACATGAGCAACTATGATGCAGCAAGAAAAAAGACTTCTTACCCAAATGTCCTGCTTTTCACCAATTGGGAAATTTGAATACAAGTCTATCATTTCTGGTGTCCTGTACATTGGTGTTGTATTCCTTGTAATCTGGAGAAGACAGAATTTATTGAAACAATCTTGAACGATGAGCTTTAACAGCATTCAAACAAGGAAACAGCTCTCCATGCAGAATGACTAGTACTCTCATTTTTAAAATTAATTTCAGAAACAAGTGCTGTCAAGGAAAAAGCCATCAACTGAATCCTGCAACAGTCACAACAGCTTTGACATAAGGTCACATGAAGACGGTAGGACTCAAATAACATTGTGATCGCCAAGAGTCCGCAAAGCACATTAAGCGACTGTTCTACATGAAGCAAAAATAGACAGGAATAATAATACCAAAAATCAACAATAAGCCAATAAGTGAATTCACATTCCAGTGCATCTCTCTCACTTTCTCAGCACACTTAATGATAGTGCAGACACATCCAAAGAGAAACTCTGGTTTAAAGAAAATCTGGAAAGACCTTTTCTACCATCTTTTTGCACAGTCTATACAATACAGTGGTACAACATCATCATTTCATCAGTGCAACGCTTTCCAAGAATATCAGATAGCAAAACATGAGCTTGCAGTGATGTCAGAAGTTGTACACATAAACTTAAGTGTATTTCTCCTGCTGATGTACTACACCAGATGTACTAGCATTACTCTCAACTCTAAACTAAGAACAAATGCACTTTGCAAAAGTACACTGCATGCTAGATTTGGCTGCTGTAGTCCAAGGCACCGCAATACTGCCCAATCCTATTCTGCTGAGCAGACTTGCCTCTCATTTGCGTCATTCAACTGAGGAAAAACAGATCAGAAGATGGACATGAGTGTGGCACAACCAATTTCTTGTCCAGTGCAATTAGAAGAAGCCCAGAAACTACTTTTATTTTCAGAGCAGATTGCAGAATGGACACTGACCATGCTGAAGCAGTGTTTCTACATGTAGCTACAGAACACAAACTACAATTGTAACTGCAGACAGCTTTTGAATTCAAGCAAAAGAAATACAGAACCAAAACTTTATAAATAACACTCTAATTGAAAAAATCTTCAGTTGTCTTAGATGTCTCATGAATTAATATCAGATTAACAGTAACAGTTAAATTGTTGATATTAGAATAAAATCACATTAAAATAGTCTCACCTCTTCTTCAACCACTGCCCTCTTCTGTGCAGACCAGTTGTAGTCAGGATAGTAAGCTATAGTTGTAGCACTACCGAAGTCACAAAGTTTAATTGTCCCCTGATTACTAATAAGCAAATTTTCCACCTTCAAAAAGATGTAGAGTAACAGATTAAAAAAAAAAATGTCTTTTTTGCCCTAACACAAATGCTTTTATACACATCATCTTTCTTGTGCATACATATATCATCTTTCTTGTGCATATATATAAAAACTAATCACTTTAACCAAAAATATTGTTTGGAGGAAAACAAAGTTTTCAGACATAACTGTAGTTTTATATGGTAGCAACATAGCCAAGTTTTGAAAGGAAGCACCAAGCACAGGAAACATTCCAGAGAGCAAGAAATAAACCTCAGGGGAAAAAAAAAAAAGTCATTTCATCAGAGACTAAGAAAAGGCCAGTTTTTCAGATGAGAACTTGTAGAAGCAGTGTCTTAGAATCCAAATGTTTTCAGGCATAAAACTGAACACTGTTAGCTCAACTGCGGTGGGATGAAGGTTAGGACTGCTATAGGCAAAAACCAGGGAGGTACTAGTAGAGAAGCAGGCTGCTAGGAGACACCCATAAGGAAGCACCTGTGACCCTGTGCAGACAGAAAACAGCTATTTGAGAACCATGTGCTGCCTGGATAGTTCATCATCCATTATCCCTGCCTTTTTCTACTTCATAAATTTCAACCATCCTGTATTGTTAATTGAAATGTGGAAGAAACTTAAGGAAAGAGTAAAAGTATTGGGCAGATGTACTTGGAGTCATAATCACAAAAGGACTGAAAAATAAAATTTGTACCTCTGTATAAAGTTAGGAAAAGGTGTCAAAGTTAATTGGCTCAAAACTCTGACTTACAGTTTTCTATGCTGCTGACCTTAGTTTAGACTGCTAAAAAGGGTAGCAAAGTTAAATGATCCCTATTTGGCTCCTGGCTGTAGTAAGGCCTCTGACTCTTGCAGCACAACAATAATTTAATCTTGTTTTGCAGCCTCTGCAACATGACACCCACACAAAACCAAATTCCTGTCTTTTCCCATGTTTTATCTCTGTCAGGAAGGTACATTCCTTGAGAAGAAAAAACAGCTCTGAATTACAGCATTAGCTTAATGTCTATGCACCTGGCTATAAAAGAAATTGTGTATTAATTTGTAAACAGATTTTTTTACTTTTTTTTTTCAGAAGAGAGATGCACCTTTTCTACAAAAGCATATAGAAATTTCAGTGAAGAATAGTTAACATGTCTTTGACACAACCTCTCAACCTAAAAGCCTGTTAAATGGTACCAAGCAAAAAAAAAAAAAAAAAACAAAAAAAAAATCAGGAAAGGAGTGCTCTCTAACCAAAGCTAGGTTTATATTTATGGGGTATACTAATAACTAACATCAAAGCTTTCATTGAGAGTGTTGAAGATAATTAACAAACTTACTTCTAGAAGAATTGTCTTATTTTCTTTTTCCCAAAGTAATTGAGTACATGCTTACTTAAGGAGGAACAAATTTTCCTATTTTTGTATTAAATGAAATCATATCAGGCTGGATAGACACATGTGAAATTTAGACACTATTCCAAGAATAAGAATCTCCTCTGTCTTATTTTTTATGCTAAGGAAAATTCAAATATATTCACAGTACAGCAGAATCTCAGTGATGATGAGGGCTTCTTCATCTAAAGCATATTGAAAGGTGAACCCCTGTCTTGAAAATACAAAATTCAAACTCAGATAAGTCCTTTCAAATCTCCAAAGCTCCTAAAAGGTAAAACACTCTCTACAGGATAATCCTATAGATTCCAGGTAAAGGCAAATTAAAAAACAAAAAAACAAAAAAACAAACAAAAAAAAAAAAAAAAAAAAAAAAACAACAAAAAAAAACCACCCAAAGAAACAAAATCTAACCTCTAACCTGAATTATGCCTGTCAAATTTTACAATTCAAAATAAAAACAAGCACTGAAGTACAATGCAAGTTACCAGTTCAAAAACTAACAGCTTACTACCCATTCTCAATGGCAATGTAATCTTTCATAGATAATTCAACATTCTTCTCCTTCAAAGCTTTACTTCTTCTATTAAGACACCAACTTAAGCCAGAACTGCACTTCACTAGTCACAACTGAATATTTTATCAAAAACAAAATATTGAGTCTAACTCAATCAGCAAAACATGATACACTACTTTTCTGCCAGCTTGTTTCAGATCGAGTACAAGCAGTTCTTAAACAGCAAGCACAAGGACAAGTTGTTTGAAGAGATGCAAGTATTTCAGTGATGATCTCCACACTCAATAGTTACAGCAAGGCAACAGATCTAAGCATTATGCTCAAGAATCGTTTTTAACACTGATCCAGCCCAACAGGCTCCTTTGCTCTTCAGAAGTTCAGCCTTTATTTAAATATTGTAACATACCTTTAAGTCTCTATGAATAATAGGAGGCTTCTGCTTATGCATATGCTGCACTGCTCTGCAAGTCTGATAAAAGATCTTCAAAACTGTGTCACAAGAGAGAGGTCCTTTGGATTCTACTTTCTTTAAGAATTCCACAAGCTGTCCTGCAGGAAGTGAGAGAAATTCGCATAAACACACAACAAAACACTGCAAATTCTGAAAGCTTGACACATATAAACCCTTCTCAAGAAAGGCTTACAATCTTGAGCTGTATTAAATACATTTTCTGAAAATGGCACACTGACTACAATGACAAAAGAAGAGTGCTCTAAGGAACTACTCCTATTCTTCCTTTCTCTGACTAGTCTCAAAGAAAAAACTTAATGATTACCTCATATTTAAGACAAGGTTAAACTGTAGTCTAAAAAACCATGATCTGTATCCTATAAAAGATAAGTCTGAACTCTAGCTCCACTGAACCATGCTATCTTCTACAGTCATTCCAAGCTTTTAAGTTAACAAGCAACCTCTGCAAAACAGCTGCCAGAAGAAGTGTACACTGCTGGGAAAAGAAATAAAGTTTACCTTTACATAGCTCTGTAAGCAGAAGAAACTCTCCCTGTCCTGTGTCTGATTCTTCTTTTCCTATAGATGCTGCAGAGCAAAACTGGACAATGTTGGGATGACCTGAAAGTTTTTTCTGGAGATAACACATTCAAGGAAGATGACTCACAAGTTCATTGATACTATTGCATCCAGTAGTTCATTTGAAATGTTAGCTTAAAACCACAGAAAGCACAGTAGCTGCAATCAATACCCTAATCAAAACAGGGAAATACAGGTAATGCAATAAATGTCAAAAAATATTTCAAATCCTTATGATTACAGCTTGGAAGAAACTGGACTCAGTAACAGGGCTAGTTCTTTTTGTCTTTTGATAATGACTGTCTAGCAGGAGTAGCAGGGACATCTTCTAATTATCAGCTGCTTCTCTAGATGGCTGATCAAGAAAGGGCTATTGTATCCTCCCCTATCTTTCCCAAAGAAGTATTAAGTATGCCATGCTTCAATTTTAAGTAATTAAAATAGAGTTCAAAACAATTAGAGGTCTAAAAAGGCAAGGAACTTATCCTCCTATCATTAGTAATAATTTTTCATGCTAAAACCTTTATCATGTTTCACTTTCAGTTCAAAAACTTGAGGTATCATTTTTGAGCTATGGAAAGGGGAGTACAGTGTAAGTGATCTCAGCTCCTGCCAGTGGAAGTTATGTTGCATTATGCCTGTCTGTACATACACTGAGACTCGTGCCTGTGAGAAAAACACAATCTATTTACAGGATGCATTCACCAAATCTGATGAGAGAAAAGCAAAGACTTTGTAAGTAGAACAAAGCTATTAAAAAGGGCAAGCTGGATCCACACAATTCACATTAATCTGATCTTATGCATCTCTCCACAACCCTCTATTCAGAGCTGCAGGAATTAATTGCATTTCACAGTCTTATCTCAAAGTTAGCAACAATTAACCCTTCATCATGTTGTATCTGCTTTAGTGACTCCTCTGAGCTGTGAAAAACATCAAAAGAACACCGAGTTCTTTACTCTTGGCAAGATAATGTCAGAATAGATAGAAAATGTATAGTGCTATGGTACTCTGTCTTGGAAGAATACTTCTCATAAGTGGTGTTTAGGCTAAGATTTTGCCAAACATATCAGCAATCATAAAAATAAATGTTTCAGTAGCTTAAATTAGGATCAGTGGGTTTGCCTGCTAATTCAAAATGAAGCTGAACACTCAGAAGGGAACACAACAGTATACCACACCTGAATAACTGACTCTTGAAACAAACTAAGGGTCCAAGAGGAGCCAGGCCAGGGAGAAAATATTGAATTTACTAAAATCAAGGATTTTAAACACACTGAGATGACATTATACCCTACTATCTGACATCACTGAAAATAAAGAGGACAGCAATGACACTGAGAAACATCTGCTTATTTCTGATGCATGTAGACTACTGAAATTTCTTCCTTAATAGCTAGCACTACTTCTTAAAGCCAGATGTATCCAAAGAAGAAATCAATAAACATTGAGAGTAAAAGCAAAGAACAATAAATCCAATGCATGTGAGGGAATTCTATTTAAGATTTAACTATCATGTGAAGTCAAAAGGTCTCCTGACGACACTCACAGAGCTGCAAGAAAGCCCAAATAAGAATTTCACTTCTTGCCAGAAGTACATGGCAAAGTCTACACTAGTTACAAAAATTATTTGCACACATTGTATTACTCCAATTTTTGAAGAACTGAACTTTCTGCATGTTGATTCACGACAAACCATGAACCCATACCTGCAGATTGTCAATCCTCTTAGGCACGAAGAAAAACAGAATCTGTACAGCAATCTTTTGTTACCCAGAAATCTCAGGCAGTTAAATATGTCACAGAAAAGGATACCATAAAACAAACTTCCTGAATGATGGCTTTGTTCTTTTCCTCTTCATTAGACAACAATCGCTGTCAAAAAAAACAAAATAATTGAGAAGATACAGTTACTGAAATGTAATAATGTAATAATAATGTATTGATTTTTTTTTCCATAGAATATGAAGGATAAACTATAGTCAAAAACTTGGAAAAGTCAAAAAAGGAACTGTAATGGGGCAGGAAACAAAGCTGGCTTATTGTATGTTTTGACATTCTGTCATAAATAATACCCAGTTTTCCAGTTACATGGACTATTCAGGTTTTGTGATAATTGAGGAACTACAACTTTTGACACTCTTTAAAGTAACTGTTCTGATAGTTCCGATATATAAAGCACTCAAGTCCCCTGGCTGCAGCATTGTGGCCTATCAAGGAAAGATTCACCACCTTCTGTCTGAAATATTCAGCAACTGAAATATTCAGTCATTCTAGACTAAACTCCTCCAGATTATGTAGCCATGCTTTTTCAGTGGTGTTTGTGTAATCAGTAGCAAAATTAAACATTACTGTTTCTAGAATTAGAATTTCTGGATTTGCAGTCAACATTTGACTACAAGCAGCCTGAGCATTCTCTACAAAAGTACCGGTTTTACAGAACAGAGGAAGTATAGTAATGGTTCACCTTTTACCTGTTATTTTTTAATGGGGCTACTTCTAGAGGACCTTTTGAACAGATATAGTATATGGCTTTGGTCACATATTTTGTTACTGGAGGATGTGGAATCAAATGGAAGAAGTCAAAGTTGTTACTGGTGGTATAATGCCAACTTACCTCTCCCACCCCTCATACAAATACCCTATTAGAGCTGATTAGCAGAAGCCTCTAGAAACCAAGAATCCAGAGAAGTGTCTCTAAGAAGTACCAGGCCAAATGTTTAAACAATGAGTCAAAGTGTGGAGCATTATTTTTAATACTAATGAAATTTACTCCTTAAGTAAGAAGGTAGGCTAAATCTGCTTCTGATGAGTGAAAAAGAATGCTGTACTCCACTTCAGGTAACTATGAAATATTCTTTTTACTCATGCAACAAAATGCTTTGGACTGGATCATGACTTCCTACACCAAATAAAAAAGTAAAGACCAGCGACACCTGAAAGACCAATTCCCCTGTTTGTCACCAAAGTATGAAGTGTAGGGTTCTAACTGGAATAACCATTCTAAATAGTGGGCTACAAACACTACTAATACACTGCATTTCTCCAAGTTACTTGCTCAGTGGCATACATAAAGGACTAATTGTCATGCTAACATATCAAGCTAAAAGATAGACCTTACAAACCTATAGTGAAATAAATTAATATTACCTTCAAAGCATAATCCTTGCCACTTCCAAGATCTTGAGCTTCATAGACAAAAGCAAAACCCCCTACAAGAAGAAGGCACATTAAATCAGTTTTAATTTCAAAATTCAGGTACATCATTCTTTTTAGTCTAACAGAATCAATACATGAATTCAGATACATTTCTAAATGTACAAAGCACACATTTTTCAGCATCTGGTCAAGACTGCTGATATTCAGCAAGAGTTCAGATATTCTATTCCTTTCTTGTACATATGCAAAGAGCACACCGACTTTGTTACTTTCCTGCATTTTGTCTAGACTGCACATGCAGATTTCTTATGAAGCCTTTTTTTTTAAAAGGTCCTTATAAAACCAAAATTCAGTACAACAAATATTACCTGATAATTTCAATTCAATTTTTTTGGTATTACATTGCTAACACTTTGTATGAAAAACAGCAATAACTAAAGAAGATAACTGCTAAACATACACCACCTGTTTTTAAGATAAGTGTCATGTCAGAAAGCATTTTCAAGCACTGAAGAACACATTACAATAAGGGTAATATTATTACCAAACTGCAACGTGTTAGTGCATAAAATATTTCCCTTCCAACTCCTTTTGTCAAACTATCTATTTTCTCAAACACTTCCTTTTGCTCAAGAGCACTGTGCAAACCTCACTGAGACAGCAGAAGTTTGAGAGCACATAACTATCTTAAAATATGCATCTTTACTTCAGTGATTGCACTTTATTATCAAGTACTGAAATGCTAAACAGAATGGAGTTCACTAAACTTTCCAGATCTTCAGAGAAAAGCCAACGGTATCATGCCTGGTTAATTCCTACTTCATTGCACCTGCCTTATAGAGAATCCAACTGCTGCGGCCTACAAGCTCACCTTTTACAACAATGCCCCTCTCAAAACATCAGGTTCAAGTTTCCCATTCTGTTGTTTTCACTCTTTCACCTGAACAAAATTCAGCTCCATACAACGCAGCTCATTACATGAAGTGTTTTGTTTACTACTACTGCAGCACTACAGCAGAAACCAAATTTAATTCCATGGATTTTCTGGGATACCAAAGGAGTTAGAGCATGTTGTAAAGGTACTTCTAACTTTTTTTCTTTTAAAGCCACCTGTTGTTAGTGAAAACAATTCTTAAACAAAAAGTAAAACTAGTCCTACTGCTTCATTCGTAAAAGCAGTTTCATTTACAGTTTGATGATGGCTCCCTTGAAGAAGTAGTCTATTAAAGCAGTTTTAATATACCCTCAGTAGGGACAAGTTTACTGGCAAAACTTCTCCTCTGTCAGAACAGTTCACTCCAAGCCCCCTGACCAGTATATTTCGCAAACATTCAGAAAAAATAATTTTAAAAGCACTTTCAACAAACACCTGGTACAGCAGACCTAACTGAGGCAAATGGTAATATGGAAGTTAAGAGAAGAACAACTTCTAGGGTTGTCTAAAGAATGTATTTACATTGGGATGTTTTCACTCATTTTTTCAATCCATGTAAATGTTTGTAGATGGTTTTAAGACAGTTTTCTGAGGATATCTGTATCAGCAAAATCATCTTACTATTCCCCCATACAGATCACCAGTGTAGAGATATGTACACACCCATCCAGCTACTGCCCAGAGACAGGTTTTGCATTGCTAAGGCATTTCAGAGCCCTATTCTCAGAAGACAGCCCAAGCCCTCCAAGGTCATCTCAGATAGTATTTTCTAGTTCAGAAATTACAGCAGAAGAAAACTGGGTTTATTTCTTTTCTGTAGACACAAGCTCTCACACATCAAGGCTCACTACAGAGCACCACACCATCTCATGAAAATCAGGAACTCTACCTCATTTGCTTTATTTATTAGCAAGCACTCTACACTTATTCTTGCAACACCACAGGCCTCAGGCAGTGCTCCTGTCAGTACTTCATCACTCTCCTACAGAGATTTGAAGACTCTTGCTTTTCCAACCAAGAGATTTGGATTCTCCCTCAAGTCAAACCTAGGCATCACATAATACTGAATAACTTCACTTGTATTTACAAATCAAGTTGGATTTTAAACTGCTTTTTTAATCATGTTCCTGTTTTACATATCTTCACAAATTATTTTTTCAGATAGGCAGCTTCAGTAAAATGACAGCTAGGGAAGCATCAAAATAGGGACATGAAGCACATCATAACAGTGCTTGCTACTGTTCACTCACTGTTTCATTACACACTGAAATAGTCATGAGAAAGTAATGGTGTGAGTAGCTTCCTGATTGTAACTATTTGATATGACTTGTCTACTGCCCTCCCAAATACTGACCAAATTTGTTTCCATATCAACTTTCAGTGGTTTATGTTTCAGCTGTAGCTTGATTGAAACACTGTTATTCTAGCCTGGAATGTAAGTTACAGTGCATTTCAACTGAAACCTTTTCCATGAGAGCATCAAAACAGAAAAGATGCTCTGTTATTGTTGCCAAGCATTGATTCACAAGCTTTTTTTTTTTTTTTTGAAGTCTAGTCATGTATTTGTGTCCACTGCAAGTCCTAGTGACATGATGAAATTGCCTCAAGAATGAAGGATGGCCTAAACTTAAAGATCTGTACAGTTTCCCACACCCTTGAGAAGCAGAGAGGTAGAGTATCTTCAAACTTTGAGAGCTCCCCTGCCAGCAGGAATTGCTACAGCTGAGAAACAACTGCTTTACAAAACAGAACTTTCTGTGCCATGTTGAAAACATTGTCTAAGTTTACAGTAACAAAAATGGAAGCTGGACAGCTGCTAGGTCAGGTGCTTTAGTTGTTCTTTAGGAATCACCTTTTTTTTCCCCTATCTGCCAGCAAATAAAACTAACAATGTTCAGAGAAACTTGGCGTTAAGCATTCAGTGTGCCTCTGCAGCTAGAGGTTTACAAAATAAATCCACCCAAAAACCTGGACTTAATTAGGTTATCACTCTCCTACGAATCCAGTAGTTGCAGAAACCATAGAATTGCTCCGATAAGTTTGGCAAACCGTAATGCTGTCTGTTCACACTCAAAATCTCAAAATACTGAGGAAGCCCTGAAGTAAAGAAAAATAATTTGCTTTAATTGCAGAAGTTTCACCTTGACAGAAAACAGCTTGTAACAAGTCACCTACCTATGTGGCTTCAAGTTATGACATCTATTTTTAAACTAAAAAAAAAAAAAAAAGTCTGCACCCAGACTCTAAGGCTGTAGCCTACTGCTATATTTCTGACTAAAGAATGATTTTTTCATTATGGTAAAAGCTTTAGACTCAGATCAAACAGATTGAATAATGCATTCTTTTTCTCATCATGTTTCTCTTTCTTGTGTGCTTTTTTGTCAATGTTTGTTACTCAAAGGAAGCATGAGATTTCATTACATGTGAAGAAGGGTTGCTAAATATGTTCCCTGTTTTTCACACAATCTGGTTTATTCTAAATTGTTCAGTCTCATATACAAAAGAAGCAGCAGTATTGACTAATTAAGCAGGAAATCCGTGACTATTTTACTGAAGTAAAACTGTGTGGGGGTCCATGCACTTAACAGGAGGATCCAAGACAGCCGTGACACCTGAAGCCACCATCATGCCAAGAGCAATGAGGGATTATATGTAAAGGCCTCCACCAAGGCCCTCTAAAATCTTATCTGCAGTGAGCTACTGAAATGTCCAAGTGGGAAAAAAAAAAACAGGACACCATAGTCTAGAAGTGCTCAGTCCAGTCTGTGACACACTTGGTCTGTTCTTGCATTTAGAGGTAATATCAGCAAAGAGATCATCACCAGCTCATCCCCCACAGGTTGCTGCAGCAACGCGCCATACTGTCAATCAGCCCGGTCCTACCCCAGCACGACACCTCTGTGAAACAACCAGGAAAATACATCCAAGCGACCTGTGCAACAAATCTCAGCCTAGAGCACAGCCAAACATGGATTTGGTGTGCACTACAGAGCTGGAATGAGTTGTGGGCTATGGGAACAACTGAACCTGTGCTGCTACATGATACTATGCAATGCTAAACCACAGGCGCTGTTCACACCAGCTACAAAGCTGAGCGTATGAACCTACAGGAAAGTATGCATTGGCAGATGACACACAGTTCACCATGGATTTGAAATCCAGATTCAGAAAGCAGTACTTGTCTTTCCAAAAGGGAATCTGGCATGAAAGAACTGATCTAGAAAAAAAAACAGATCCCATATTTGTAACCACAGAAGGGAATACATGTAAGCCACAGTTGTGGATCCATGTATCAGAAGGCACTACAACGTGTCCAGAGTTGAAAGATAAATGCAATTGAAGCAGTAAAATAAACTATATGCTACAGACAAATTCAAGTCTGAAGATCACGGGAGAGGCTGGAATTTTTATATTTTACATCTATTTTACCTTTATACTCAATATACTGCAAGGGCTCTTTTAGACCAGCTACATCAGCTAGAAAAAGATATTTTCCAGAAAAAGCAAACAGTTAGCCCAACTTCAGTTAGCAAAATAAACAAAGAAAACAACATAAAACCATAACACTGAGACAAACATGGAACATAAAGCAGTGGTTACAGAGAAATTGTAAAGAACTGTAGGGTTAAAGTATGTCTCCACTTGCTTTAAGTCATCTAACCTGGCATCTTTCCCCTGACATTTTACAATGCCTGTGTCATATTCTGGGAAACAGTAGGCTGCTGTCAAAGTAAAGTGTTAAAATACCTGCTCCAGAACCAAGAACCAAATAGTATATATGCCTGAAAAATAGCTTCCTGCCCCAACTTTCCTTTGTCCTTCAGTAACTGCTGTGGTCACTGCCAGCAAGAATTTTACAGTATCAGCAGCACAAACAGTTCTTTTAGCATTCACATTCTACTCAATGCTTACATTTCAGTCACAACTCTGACTGTAAAGAAGCTGTAAGTAAAGGCTGAAAGCAGAACAGGAGGACATGACATCTAGTACTGTTTAAAATGCAACTTACTACATAAGAAACTGCCAGGTTTTCTCTAAGATCATATGGCAAAAGTGCTTGAGCATTCAAGCAACAAATTACTGCCCTTAAGAAGATACAGCAGTGGTGAAGACCTAGCTGTTGTTGTTTTACAGCTCAAAAATGTTGTAAGTAGCTTGCAAGTGGTTTGAACTAGCTAATTTTAACCAAATTTTTCTTCTATGATGATCACCAAGATTTCAACAGAAAACTACTTAGTATCAGATAATTACAAGAAGAAACTCCAGCAACCCAAAGGAGCTCTAAGCAGAGTTTTGAGGTATTGAACCTAACTAACATCAACCATCTCTACAAAGTTAATGAAATATTTAACTGCAGCAGTATAGAAAAGTCCGCATTTTAGTCTTCTGAGAGTAGCCTTCAATGGTTCTTCTGCTGGAGGAAATAAAGTATTTTCTCTCATCATAAGCATTAAGACGATCCAAATTTTTAATAAATCTAAGTAATTTGCATCTATCAAACATATAATCTTTTCTAAAACAGATTAACAAGCAGTGTGCCAGGCTACCTACCCAAAGCTTCACTGAAACTGGAAGCTGCCTAGATATTTAACTTTCTGTACTCCAGCAAAGTCTATGTGCACAGTAAGACCAGCCTCCTGACACACGTGTTTAAAAGCAAACACATTTCCTGCATTCCACAGTCTTCCAAACAGCCCCGAACAACAGAGGCAACCTTGCATGTTTGGCAGAATATTACACATTGTGATTAAAAAAAAAAAAAAACAAAAAACAACCACGCAATCCCGATTTTTCATGAGGTTCTTGGTAGGTTATAAAGTCCGTGACAGACTATCAACTCTTCTGAGTTCTATTATGTGGTGAAGGCATTTTAAACCACGAAGCCAGCGAAGAAACGGCCACAGAACACAGCGGCTCTCGGTGGCTATTCCTGAGGGGAGACAGTAACACCAAGCACTTCTGAGACCCCCGGGCCTGGGGACACCGGCTCTGCGCGGAGCGGACGGCGCGGACACTGCCAGCCCTTCCCGAGAGGCCGGAACCGCCGCCCGCCCGCCCCCACCCGGGCGCGGCCTGCCAAGGAGGAAACACTCCCGGTCTAGGAATAGGAGACGGGGAAAACGGGAGCAGGAGGCCCGCGGGGAAGCCCATCCCAATCCCGCAGCGCCGGGGTCCGCCCCGCACGGCCCGGCCCTGCCGCCCGCTCTTACCCTCGGCGATGATCCGCTTGATGCGCAGCTTCATGTCGCCCATCTCCACCGTCTGCCCCACGAAATCGTTCTGGTCACGGCTGGCGGCTCCCAGGGAGCCGGGGCCCGCCAGGAAGTCCAGGGCAGACTGAAAGAGCGACATGGCCCCCGGCCGGCAATGGAATTGAATGAGACGAGGAAGGGATGGAAGCAGAGGGGGATGGAGTTGGAGGGCTCCGCCGAGCCACCGACACCCGCGGTGAGAGCTCGCCCGCCTCCCGTACCGTCCCCTCCGCCGCCCTCCCCTCAGCTCCAGGCGGCTTCCGGGAACGCTGCGTCACTTAGGCGCTCCGGTGCGGCCCGCCCGCCGCAGCCCAGCCGCCCGCGGCCCCGCCCCGCGGGCGGAGCTCCGGCTGCCCCCCGGCTCCGCTCTTGCGGCTTAGTTTCACCGGGTCCTGCTCCCGGCGCCCGCTTGGCTCCGCTCCCGCAGCATCCCCTCACCGGCTCTCGCTTCCGCCGGCCGCGGGGAACGGGCGAAGCTCACCTTCCCGCCCTGTCCGTGGCGCTTTCCCCCTGGAAGGGTCGCCACTCCCCTGGCAGCGGTGTGTTTCCACAGTTTAACACTTAGGTTGGCGGCCGGCGAGAGATAAATGTTCTCCTGTTCGCCGGTACCGCTTGGCTCTTGGGCAGCACCTGCGCTTTTCCCGCAGAGCATTGCTGCCGTCCTTTCCCTGGTCGTCTTTCCTCGGGATCTTCCCACACCTGCCGCTCTTCCCCGCAACCCTGACGCTGCCCTCCCTACACCCCCACTGCCAGCACCGGGACGCACGGGCGGGCGTGGCGGGGGAGCGCTCTCCGTGTGTCACACTGTCGCGGTTTGACACTGTGGGTGCAAAGTGACAGCCACCCACGAGAGCCGCTCACTCACCCTCCTCTGCTACAGCTGGGCATAGGACAGAAAAATTTAACGAAGAGTTCATGAGTTGAGACAAGGACCAGGAGAAAACACTCCAAGGGCAAAACAGGCTCAACTTAGAGATGCAAAGTGAGTTTATTACTAACAAAAGCAGAGGAGGATAATGAGAAGTAAACTATTGAAAACACCTTTTCTTGCCCCAACCCCTCCCTCCTCTCCACTCACAGCGCAGGGAGACAGGGCATGGGGATTTTGGTCAGTTCATCGCCAGAGGTTTTCTTTCACTGCTCAGGGAGAGGAGCCCTTCCCCTGTGAGGCCGTGTGATCTCTTCCCATGGGACACAGTTCTCTGTGAACTTCTCCAGCGTGGCTCCAAACCTCAGGAGCAGCAGTCCTCCCAAAGCTGCTGCAATGCAAGTCCCTCCCACGGGCAAACAGTCCTCCCAAAACTGCTGTGGCGTGGGTCACTCTTCCACAGAGTGCAGTCCTCCAAGGACAGGCTGCTCCAGCCTGGCAGCAAGGGCCCCCTCTCTCCACCAGGTCTCCCACGGGATCACAGCTCCTCCAGGCATCCACCCACTCCTGGCATTGGCACCTGCCCCATGGGCTGCAGGTGGATCTCCCGTGGATCCCCATGGGCTGCAGGGGCAGAGCTGCTTCACCATTGTCTCACTACAGCCTGCAGGGGAGCCTCAGCTCCGGTGCCTGGAGCAGCTCCTCCCCCTCCTTCTTCACTGACCTTGGTGCCTCACATGTTCTCACCTCCTCCTCTTCTCTGGCTGGAATAAAAACTGCACTGCTACTTTTGTTTTAATGTCTTCTTAAATATGTTATCACAGAGGCATTACCATAATCTCTAACTGGCTCAGCCTTGGCCAGCAGCATGTCCATCTTCAGAGCCATCAGCCACTGGCTCTGCTGGACATAGTGGAAGCTTCTAGAAACTTCTCACAGAAGCCATCTCCATGCCTTCTGCTGCTACCAAAAACCAGGCTGTGCAAAACCAACACACATGTGAATGTTGGGAACAGCCATATCCACAGAAAGTGTCAGCCTGAGTTTTTATAGGCAAGGGTGACTCCTCTCTGTATGTGTGGTAGAGCCCAAACTGGTCAGTCCATTTCCAGAATATGGCTGTATGACCTGAGGCAGCAGATCACTAGAAGAAAGGCTTGCCTCCAAGCCTTTTGTTTCAGAAATAACACCAAGTCAAGATTCTCTTTCAGAAGTTTAGTCCGTACTCTCTCCACCTTGCCAGCAGCTATCCCTTTGAGACAATCCTAGGCATCCCCAAATTCTGCAAGATTTCAGGTGGCCATGGCTACTTTCTCCTGCACAGATGGCTGGTTAAATTTTTTGAAGTTGTATTTCTCAATCAACTTCCATAAACTAAGAACTTGCTCTTCTTCTTTGCACTGTGTAAATTACAGGGGCATGGCCTCTGTCGCTGTGCCTGCCCTGAAGCTCCCTGGCTTCGCCTGCTCGGCCGAGACACAGTCAGCAGCGGGGGACACTCCCCTGTTTCTTGACGAGATTTGGGGAGCGGCTAAAACAAAGCGTTTTACTGTCTGTCTTGGAAGGAGGACAGTCGGCATCCGAGGGGGTAATAAGGGAGTCGACTCAAGGCCAGGGAAAAGGTCTCAAATTTAATGCAAGCTCCGAGGAGCTCCAAATGTGCTCTCGAGGCTCTCACAATCGTCTTAAGTACCAGGGTGGTAACCAGGGGGAAGGGACGCCCACCACCCAATGGGGGGATTTGGGGAAGTGGAAGGCAGAGGGACATGCAGACACACAAACCAATGGGGGAAGTTCAAGGGAGGGACCCCTGGGCCTCATCCACTCATTCGATGCCCAAGGTGGAAGATTCTGGGAGAGTGGGATGGGAAGCCAAGTGATGGACAGGGTACCAGGGAGGGGACAGGGGAATGACTGAGCATTTTCAGGGAAATTGGCATTGAGGGAAAGCGGGAAAGCTCGGGGTAGAACCATTGGGAGAAAATGGGGGGTAAAGGGGCAAACCATTACAGAACTGTTACAGAGATATAAAAACACAATACAACAAGCCTCTTGTGATTTCTGTGCTGTTCTGTAATGCTTGGTCAGTCAAGGAGTGTAGTCTTAAAGGCAGGTAGATTTATATGAAGATCCCATGTTTTCATACCTTTAATTTAAAAATTTTATCAAAGATTCTAATAGAGAACTTCCTTCTATCTGCAGCACAGGTCAGCTGCTATTTTTCTCTTTCAATTTTCCCTGAATGAAAACTTCTTCTGTTACAGTAAATCACACCACCATTACTTCTTTGCAGGAAATCCTACCTGCAGGAGCATTTGACCTTCAGTCCTTCTTTGGTTTTTGACTTTCCTGATTATTTTTGTTCAGACAAATGCTGTAATTATTTTATTTTACAAACGAACACTGCTAGTTAGGCTTGCTACACCATATTGTTCCACTCACCGTCCCTTGTATCATTCACCTGCACCTTCCCCTTCAAAGACTCATTCATAAAAGGCCACTAGAAAAAGGAGGAATTCCTAAAAGGACCCACAGAAGCAATCTTTCCGGTTTTGAAGGTCTAGGTTTTATTTTAGTAGCTTTCTTGTTCCCAAATGGAAGACTCTGTCATAGACAGAAAATGAGGCAACTATTTCATATTTCATATTTGTTCAGCTTAGATGAAGACTGAGGTTTCTGATGTAACTTCAGTAGTAGACTTGAGTGACATGGGCTAAAATAACCTCGTTTGCATGTTTGGGTTTTTGTGGGTTTTTTTGCTGACCAGCTCTAACACCGTGCTAAAATTCCCTGACTTTTTCACTGCTAAGCCTCACATTTATCTCAGCTCAGAAGAGATGTCCCAAAGTCAGAAGAAACAGCTGAGCATGACAAGGCAGCAGGACTTTGTCTCAGCAGCAGCATGCCTGATCGAAATGCCTTTAAATGTGTTGTCTGAGAATCTTGTTTCTCTATCAATGTCTACCTTTTTAATGTATAAAAATTAGTAAATAAAATTCCATCCATGAAAACTGATTATATTTAAAACTTTTGGGTTTACTGCTTATGCAAGAGATTTGACTGTTGAGAAAGTTCTTGACACAAATAATCAAAATTCCAGTCCAAAAATTATATGCAGGTAGGCACCAAGTGTGAGGTTTGATAATAAAAACTCAACCAATTGTTACTTGAAATTGCTCAGATAGGTCAGTCATAGCTTACAGTGTGAGCTTGTTCTCAGAAAGATTGCATGAAGAGTAACTATGTTACACATGAAGGAGGTATAACAAAAGATGTAGGATAGGCAGCAGGATGGATTTGGCACTGCAACTGCTGCAGGTAATATGGGAAAGCCTTGATATGATTGCAGCTTTTGTGGATTAAAAAGTTTAAAAGAATACCCAGGTAATATTTTTCTGACCTATGGTTTTAAATATCCAGGACAATACTGGAGAGGTCAAGCAGATCATTGAGTGAGTCCAGAAGGCTCTGTCGTGGTGGTGGCTGGCCCCATTTTCATTTATTGCTGAGGCAAAAGTCTGATAAAATGCTACAGTTTTTAAGAATACTTGGTCAGAAAAAAAGTATTAATTTTATTTATGCAGCATGCAAGGCCCATGGGTTGGGTTTTTTTTTTTTTTTTTTTAATTGCTAAAGGTGGTAAGGCTTATCCATTTATATGCTGGCACAGTTGCTGTTGAAAAGCAGAAGAAAACAAGGTTGTACCATCTGTTACTAGTTTGCATCCCAGTTCTGACAACCACACTGTACTCCAGTGGGATGCTTTGCTTGACCTCCTGATTAAAATGCTCTTCTCCAGCCTTCCTCTTGTAACTCTCTCATAGTTTTCTCTCTTCTACAGCATCACCCAGAATGTACCACAAATCATTCTGGCCAAAAACCTTGGGTGGAGAAGATGGTAAAAAAGGATTTCCTCTGGTGTCACAAGGTCAAAGCAGCGCAGAACCATAAACTCAGGAATTATTAAATGAAAAGTTCCTTTTTTCTATTAGCAGGTAGTAAAGATAGCACTTTCATTTTCATTCCAGTAATTGCTTTCAGTTTCTTAAGGAATAAATTAATTAAACAGCAATGAATTAACTTTCTACTTTGCATTTCTCTGTATAACCTATAATCAAAATACAACTAGAAAATGGCACACATAATAATGTCTCTGTAGATCTAGATAGGGTTCATTAGGTTGAGCACAGATAAAAATCTATTTTAGAAGTACATCTCAGAATAAAGATTAAATACTTCTCAATGTTTGTACTTTTTATTGTAATTGCTCTTGTGATGTAGTCCAAAAGAATGAGTGGTAAAGCTAGTCCTCACACAAAGCAAACACAAGAGGATTGACCATTCTTAATTTAATATCTTTGATTTGCATATAGAGACCCTTCCGTTTCTTCTCAGATCACAAATATACCAAAGGCACACGTAGAGCCAAGCTGGCACTTCTGTCCAGTCATTTTCTTTCCTAACTGGCTAGCCTAGATTTGAGTGAAACTGCACCCTTTTGAAATATTTAGGTTTATTTCTGCCTCACACAATCCACCAAGAATCAGCAGATTTGGGAAGTGAACAGCCAGTAGAACCTTTGTGTTACACCCAGGTAATTTTGTGCAGCACACATTTTTTATTCATGTTACTTTTTGTATTTGTTGCAATACAAATAAGCTGTTGTGTTCTTCTGATGTACTTTTTTTTTAATGCAGATATACTTTTTCATACCTGCTGTTGGGAGATTTTTATAATATGCTCTAGCTGGATATTTCAAATAAGAGCCTGTTCATTTGATATTAAAATAATGAGGTTAATAAAGCAGTATTTGAAACATTTGGAAATAAAGATATTTTAATGTATCTCTATGTATGAATGTTATATTCTAGTTTCACTAAATAACTTATTTTATTGATTTGGGAACCCTTTCTTTATAGCTGACTTTCCAGTTTAATTTATTCTTTTCTGATAATAGGGAAATATGCCAATGATTAAAGAAAAATTACCTCACTGGTTTTGTGGAGCAATAGTTTTGTCTCTAGCTTTGGATTAGACAAATTAAGAAGATGTATCTTTTCCCTGTTGGCTGGCTTCAAACAAGGAATCTTCTTTATCTTTTTGCTCTTCTTTAGGAAAATTATATATAGGGCAAATTTGCTACCCTGTATAAATAAAATTAATTTACTGGTTGTTAGAAAACTCACTGAAATTTGTGGATAGGGTCTCTGGAGACTGAATGTACATTGTACCTGTTCCAGTCTATAGTTAGGGATTTCTTCTGCAGTTGGTGCTCCTGACTTCCTTGAAACACCAAATAATGACAAGGGAAAGAAAGATTTGGAGTCTACCCAATTCCTTGAATAAGAAGGTCTTTAACTTTGAAGCCAGAAAGGAAAGTGAAAAAAGTGTTTCAGGTATGTTTTGTTACTGTCTGAAATACACAGTGGGTTTTTTTGGGTGGTGTTGCTTTACTTGTTTGTTTGTTTGTTTGTTTGATTGATTGTCGATAAGCCATGATTACCAGACACCTCAATTGAAAAAATAATTTCTTTATTAAATTTAACATAAGACTTTTTATCAAAATGGTCTTATACTATGAGAACCAAAGCATCACTGTTTCACTTTGGAAAGGTGAATTATTATGACAATATAATTGATACTAGCTGTAATTGAGACAGCTGTAAAATTGAGACTATATGCCCATTTACTGAAGTCTCTTTCTAAAGGCCACTATAGTCATTTCACTGTGTGGTCATCTCTGCAATCCCTTGCCATTTAAACATTGTACCTCTACATTACTAAAAGTGGAAGTTACTCTGACATTTCAGAATTAGCAAGCTACATTACCATTTCTTAGGCAATACTAATTTGAACAAATTTTAATAAAGGTTAATGATAGATTTTATGCCAACCTGGCCATATACAAACTAAACTGGATTATGTTCAGGAAATTAAAGGGTCTAGGGTCCTATGATAAAAAGCAAAACTTGTCATTAAATTTTAAAAAATGCAAAATTGCACACAAAAGAATTGCAGAAATTAGTTTTGTGGAACTAAAAGATATGCCTCATGTATAGGTCACAAGGACTGACTGCAGCACTCCTGAGCTAGATCAAGTTAACCGTACCAGGACAGGTAAGGTGCAGGTGCAGATGTACAGTGACCTCACTTTAGCTCTGGTCTATCAACGGAGCAGTGGATTGATCAGTTTTTGTGAAGGAAGAAGCTTTTAAAAACTTGCTTGAGACTAAAGATATAATCAGCTATTTGCACTTGGTTAGACTTACCACTGGAGCCTTTATCCTCCTTTTAACAGGGGTGAGGTAGCCGTATTGCTTAGTTGTTTATTAAAATTTCCTGGTATTACGGCAGTCATAGCATTCCAACATTGTGTCTTAGTTACCAACTAAATGATAAATTTTGCCAGAATTGTTATTTTTGATATTCAAGCATTTTCATTCTCTCTAGTCCTTAAAGAGAAGCTAAATGATTTTGAATGCCCTCTCTGCATTTTAAGAATTCAGCCAGAAAAGTAAAAGGAAAATAATGTCCTCCAAGTGTTTTTTTACATTTTATTACATTTCAGAAGCGGCCAAAATAAACTTTATTGAAAATTTCTACAACCAATTCCAATTCATGGAAAATTCAAGTATGAGAGAATGACTATAAATGAATAAAATAATCACCACAGAGGAATTAATCAATTTTCACAGATACAACTACAAAATTATAATGTTCAAAGCAAACAAATAACACTACATAAGAGCTAGGTATATGTAGGGTTACAATGACTAATATTCAGAAATGGGTTTTTCTACTGATTTGTTTAAACATAACTGAAGCACCTTAACTAAAGCTGTAGTTATGGAAGTTCTGACTGAAATAATTACAACAATTTGTGCTATTTCTGCTGTCCTCTCACAGGGATCTCCTAAAGTTACCTCACCCACTTCATCCACTTCAGTATGAACTTAATTGCGTAAGCAATAGCAGACTTCTCTGGCTGAACAGAAATGGCATCAATATCCACACCCATTTTAATGTCTGATCACGTCAAAGGCCTAAATTATTCACGTTACCCAATCAAAGCTGATTTAATTGTGACTATCTCCTAGACTGAGCTGCGTGCATTAAAACTGTAAGGAGATTGTGAAAGTTAGAAATCAAATACAAGTAATTTTCACAATGTGGTTGCTCCCTTGAAAGTGGAAAAGAGATACTGTTTCTCTCCATTACTGGAGTATTTCAAAAAATGTCTAAGAGATCCAGGTCTATCAGGTTTGGTGAAAATCAGCAAAGAGATTAGGAAGTTACTCAAGACTGAGAAGTTACTCAGGACTGATTAGGAAGTTACTCAGGGACTAAGTTGCTCCCTTAAAAGTGGAAAAGAGATACTGTTTCTCTCCATTACTGGAGTATTTCAAAAAATGTCTAAGAGGTCCAGGTCTATCAGGTTTGGTGAAAATCAGCGAAGAGATTAGGAAGTTACTCAGGACTGAGAAGATGAACCTGTACCCTTAGGTCTCAGGAAGCCATACTACGAAAAGGCAAGAAGTTCTGTTGCCTTGAAGTTTACATTAAAAAACATACAGTTAGTCACAAATGGGAGAAAAATAGTGAAAAATTCCAGGGTCAAATTACAGCTCACTGGACTGTAGGTTGGTAACTGCTGATAAGGACAAGTACTGATCTGCTCATCTCGTCCAGTCCTTTCTTCTCTCAAAGAAAAGAGTAAATCCCATGCTACTTTAAATATAAGGATTGTATTTGTCTAAAAGACTTGCTATTTCAGCCCAGAAATATTCCAGCAATGGTGGGCTGCAAAAGGCAGTGTTAATAGGTTTGGGGATGCATGTCCTATCTGGTTGTATGTATGTAAAATTCACAAGTGAATTTTAACTTCAAGAACATTCATTTCATGGCTGTCCTTGTTCTGGTTTTTAAATTTATACAGTAGTTAAATTACAATAGTCTCATTAGAGTGGTTCAGATCTGAGCATTTAAGAAACATGGATTCCTCCTTAGTTAAGTTTTGTTGACTGCAAACTGTGACATGAAGCACCAAAGCCTTTCAGCTGTCTCACAAGTTGTTTCCACCTGAATATCAAAAGCACAGAGCCCAACATTTCTTTCAGAAAGAGCCAGTGTTTCTGTTGCACTTCACATAAGGCAGAGACTCGGAGCTTTACACACCCTGTAAACAGACTGGAAACCCTAACTATGTCTAATGTTAAACTTCAATTCTGCTTCACCAGGCATACTACCACCTGGCTAATGAATTGCAACACAGCTTACTACCAGGGTTACTGGTAGATATACGTGGTGTAATTTAGGCTGGTTTACTTAGTGCACTTTATCAATTGGTTCTTGTATGTTGTACTGGGTGCATGAATGAGGGGAGAGCAGAAATTATATAAATTAGAGATTTATGATGGAGGTGACTTTCTTGAGGTTATAAGCCAGATAATTAAACTGTAACAGAGAGGATTAAAAATTATTCCATACAGTAAATACTAACATCACACAAACCTTATAATAGCTCCAAGGTATAGATCAAAGTCTTTATGGACAATTTCAAGCAGTTCTTCAGATCTATCTGATGTTCCATACTGGAACACAGAGATGGCAAGAGGGTGTGAGACAGATAGCATATGATAGCTGTAGAACACAAGCATACAACCCAAATACAATTAATACAGTCCTTCCTGCTTTTTGCTTAAGTGAAAGGAAAGGCTTATTATATGTATCAGGGTAGAGTTTACTAACATCCTGTTGCCACAAGGAAAGTTAGGAAATATCTTTTTGCTATTTGTCTTTCATGTTAGAAAATTATGTTTTCCTCAGAGCCTGGTCAAATATCAGACATAGGTGACACTCCTTTAAACAAAAGAGGTACTTTCTGTAATCCTCAGCTACTGCCATTCTTCATCCTTCAGTTTCAGGTAGATACAAGGATTTAATGCCTTAAAGATTGGAGATTCTGAATTCAACAAATATTTATGGCTTGGTTTGGGTTTTTTCCTCTTGTTTTGTTTTTTCTAGAAACTGTTCTAATCGTGACTATCTTCCCCTTAGCTAATTATGAGATTATGACATCCATTTGCCATTAACCAATAAGCTGACAATTCTTTGTAACACTAAATAATATTGTGTTAATATATATCTAATTAGACTGCAGTTACCTCTATTGTCCACTTTTTCCTTTTGTTGTGAGAGATGTTTACCATGAAAATAACATCCATAGGACAGCCAGCTTAGTTGTCAGCTTCAGTGAAGGCTGGCAAGGTTTCAGTGTAGCACACAGATAGTAGTGGGCTGAAATCAATTTTACATTTTCATTTCCATTTCCATTTTGTTAATCTTTAATCCAGCCTTTTAAGATTTCGAAAGACATTGGCTTTTTTGGTCTCCTGTCTTTCCATTTTATCTTCATTGCTAGTATCTGAGATTTCCATAATTTGCTGTTAAAAAGATCCCTCTTTCATTGTCTAGAGACAGGTTCAGATATTTAAGGAGAGACTCTGAGAATTACTGGAATAACAACATTCCCACCTAACTCAAAAATAAGTGAGGTAGATGTTAAAAAATGACCCTTAAAATGTGTATACAAAGAGATCAGAAGTTTGTATTCTTTCCTTCAAAAAAAAAAAACTGTGAACAATTTGGTAACCAAAACTTATTTGTGCTTGGTTTATTCCCAAGCTACCCTTTTACTGAATAACTGCAAACTATCAGATGCCAAACACATGCACAACATCTGAAGCAATAAGCCTTGTTGCTAATTGGGATGTTTGGATACTGCATTGTGGATCATAATCACATGCATTGGTCTTCTCCTCTGCTCCATAAAGAAAGCAAAAATATTTAAACACACCACTGCAGCAAAACATTGGCTAGATTGCTGCTACATTTTACTTACTTAGGACACAGCAGCTACTCAGAACAAGTGTTTATATAAACTAGAATTGCAAATTGCCTAGGCAAATGTCACTTTAATAGTCACATTGTGTTCACATGAAAGTGTCAAGGTGACAGTAAAATATCTCTTTCTACTTCTTTGACTTAGTTATCAAAAAAATTCATGCACAAAGTGCATTGTTTTTTTGTCTGAGCATATAAGACTAATGGAAGTTGTTCTTGTCTTAAACTCTAAAACAGTTGAATTTTGCTTTTAGTCACACCCTATACCATAGAAGAATACTAGGAACAAATTAAGGCAATTTCAAGTGTAGCTTAAAACAGATTAGTTACATCCAATATGACCATACTGCAAGTTGCAAGTTGAACAGCTATATCTAGGAAGTGCTCCCGTGACTGTAATGTGCTGTGCAGCCCAGGCTGGGCTGCTGGGCATGCAGATGTGTGCAGAACAGCTAAAATGCAACGATGATGCAAAGAAGTACCTAGACCTGGGATGACAAAGGAATTGGAGAAAGAGCATTACTGAGAACATCGTCTGTTTCAGGACCATCCTGACCCATGTCTTTGGCTTCCCTCATAAGGCTCCTAAAAAAATTCCAGAAGCCCCATTCTACTATGAGAAAAGATTTTCTGAAACTGGAGAGAGGCTGTGATGGTGGTATGTCCTCTGAGACAGAATTTGTGTTTCAGAATTTGGTGTATTACTTTTATGGGTGATCTTATCTGGATTAATACTCTTCTACAGAGACCAGCTTTCTCCAGAGATTTTGCAATCCGGTGGGCTGCATATGCTGCAGAACTATCATCTTGGGAGGGACCTTTTCCAGAGAATACACCTCCACCATGGACTCCTCAGCATCCATACCTATCAAGAATGACCTTCTGGCCAGTCAGTCCAGCATCAGCCTGAAGGACAAACAACTAAATTTATTCATAAGATACAATATCTCATCCAATACCATATTAGGTTATTGAGTACAGCTTTCTTTTCTATTTGTCATGTATATGACTTTGTTCACAATGTTCACATTCCCATTCAACTGCTTAATGAAAGAGTTCACTAGGTGGCTGGAGTACTCTTCAGAAATGTACTAAGTCATCTGTGCTACAGTCACTTTTGAAAACCTTTAACAATGCAGCACAACTGTAAAAATGACAAAAAGATTGCTGCCTTCAAATCAGCAATGATGAAATGCTCTCTCTGGGTTACTGGTCAAAGTCTTCACTCAGCAACGCTTTGATGAAGACCAAGAACTTAGAGAGACAAAAACAGATCACATACAAACTATAAGGTTAACAAGCTTCAACTAGATACACATACTAAATGAGAGGCAGGGGCTTAATGAAACTGCAGCTCAATGTTTTCAGCACAAGAGTAATGAGAAATTCTAGCTCAGTTCACATTAATGGCGCAGTGGTGACACAAGTGATACCACACTTCTTTCTTCTTTCTTCCTTCCTGTGCCTCTGATAATGGTCCCAAATTCTTGCATAGATTTTGTCTGCCTCCTACAACTTTATGAGTTGATCTAACTTACTTAACCAAGAGAGATATACTGCCTCTCTGTCAGATTAGTAAAGCTGGCAAATTCATGCTGATAAATTAACTCCAGAGTGCTGAGAAATTCCATCCTGAAAGAGGATAAATGGCATTAATCCACTATTTTTCAATCTCCAAATAAGTAACATGGGAGCAAAGCCAACATTTATTTCTCAGTTAAAGGGGTATCCCTCCATTGTTCCAGTGTGATTAAAAGCACACCTCATAGTTTAAATCCTTTTGAACTCTTTACACAAACAAATGGTTTTGTGTAACGTAACTATTTACAATTTCATAGCAGTGGCTTTCTTATCTAGTGCCAACACCTGGAAAGCAGAACATATATCAAATTCTAATGACTATTGATACTTAGTATGTTAAGTCTCCCTTGAAATTTGTTCAGTTTTGTGAGTAATTTCAGTGTAGATATCAGATTGATTGTTATTTCTGGTTTTGATTTTTATTGTGGAAGTGCAGAGATACTGCCAGCCAGCCATTTTAGCACATAACTTAAGAATTGGGTTTTCCTTATTTAAAATACTTTCTGGAAGCAAGACAAAGATCCAGGAATGTGTAAATGTTGCTCTATGAGCAGGTACATCTTCAGTTTAGGTGACAGCTGTCCAGTAGGAAGGCTCCAGTAGAAATAACCGAAGCTTGCTTAAAAATGCAAAGACTTTTGGTTAAAGGTATGCCATACAGTTCAAGAGAGCATTTACAAGCATGTGGTGGAGTCCAAGTCTGCATAGGCTGTTATTCATCAAAGTACCATACCTTAGACCACCTTCTACAAACTTTTCACTTGCAAGGAGATGATAAATGGTGGCCTCATCAAGATACTTCTCTGGAATGACTTTTTAACAACTTTCACCATCAGCTCATTCTGTATTTGCTGTAGCAATATGTCCAGTGCATAATTTACTGAAATCACAAGTGTGTGCACTCAGATGGGCTCCAGTGCACCATTACATTCCTTGTATTCCATCGGGACCTAGTGAGGAAAAAAGAATGGAGGATGAACACTCAGGGCCAAAATGAACACTCATGGCCAAAAGCACTTGTCTGAAATCTGGAAATGAACCTCACAGTTATTTTCTGCAGCTAAACAGATGAAAGGAGATGGGATGAAAAATGATGAATTGTTGTCAATGCTTAATGTAGGAAAGTAAAAACACTACAAAAGGTTAACGACAGGACATTGCATGCATTGCCACAGAGAAGTAAAATAACAACACAAAAGCTACAAAATCCCATTATTTTAGCAGCTGATGCTAATCAATCTGGTTTGCTATGTTAACATAACTTCAAATTGTGGATTAGCAATAAATTTTGTAGAGCCCTGCTAAAATGAACAACTGTAGATCACATGATAGACAGTATCCTTTACTCCCTTTTACATGGCTTTTATGCACATGCAAGTATAAACTGGCATTACTCCATCCTTAGTACCCATTTTCTTACAGACCAAAGTGGTCTCTCTACTTTCCTACTCTTCAGCTGCTTGAATAGATACATCATATATCAATCAGCCTGTTTACATGTTCTGTACTCTCCTAACAAGAGGCAGGGACACAATCCATGTTGTATTGCAACAACAGTAGCAATACATTATGGGCACTCAGTGCACTTTATCCACACTAAATAACAGAAATTAAGAGTAGAACACTTTGCTGTACTGGAAAAGCCACATGTATGCTTTGCCTTTCCTGTCCTGCAGGTTCCACACCTGCTGAACTTACTGTCTCTGAAACAGCCAAAGTGCATCACTCTTGCAGTAGGCTCAGTGACTAATCCACTGGACAGAGCAACACAGCTGTCAGCAGCTGGTAATTATTCAGAAAAAAACCCAAACCTCATTGTTGGTAATTTGTTAATGTTCTTTATCTACAGGGGAAACAAGGAAAATAGAAGTATTGTTTTGAAGAGACCTGCTCAGACACTGATAGAATAAACAAACATATGTGCTATATAGAAACATACATTATGAAACTCACATCACCTTGGAACACAAGAATGACAGCACCATTTTTGACAAACATAAATTCTAATATAGTAACAGACAGGGTAAATTATTTCTGTTGCTTCTCACCCTTACAATGTGAGTTGTAACATGCATCTGTTAGAAACCTGTGTTTTCCCATCTGGTCTGACCCAGGGCCATGTTCCATTCCATTCCAGAGCCCTTATGCTTGCAATCAGTTTGTGTGCCAGGAGGATTGCTAAGGGCATACATTCCTCAGTTTCATCAGTAGCACAGCCTAACATCAAACCCTGCATTAAAAATAGGGGAATTGCATTGAAAAATGGGGAAATAAGCCACCTATTTCCATGTTCTCTTTCCATTCTGTACCTTTGTCTCATAGTACTTCAGAACCACCCAAGTTTAGCAAGAGACAGCAGTAACATGCAGAGTTAATACCCTTCACATACTACCAGCCCGAAATAACATTTATGTGCAAAAATTACAGCCACAACAGGGGCTGGTTGCCCAGAATGGCTCTGCCTTACACATCTGTAAGAACTCCCTACAAAGGCTTCATTAACATAAAGCTCATCAAGACTGCTCAGTCTTCTCCCCATATATGACACAGAAATTTTTGCCAGGCTCAAGGACTTGAAAGATCAGAAACTTACTGACTGACAAAAACCTTAATTGTAGCTCTATCCTGTTAAGACCACTGAATATGGGGAAAGCCACTTGCCTTGAAACTGGTGAAGGCTGTGTTCACACTTCTGGTGATTAAGAGAGTGCACAGTGCTCAACTGCGGATTCTTGCAATTTGCACAATAGTTTTTAAGGAAAGGCTCCAGTCCATTGTAATTGTAACTGCTTGTGCTTAAACTAGATGTGAGTAAGTGCCTGTAACTTCCTGATCCCCTACTCCAATGTCATCATTAGTCTTGCCATGGGAGACAGCTTGCTTGATTTCATTACATTGTTGTTCTAGGGCCACTGAAACGGTGCAAGTCTTACAGTCCAGTCTTATTGTAAAGTTAGCTCATACATTCCTGGGAGTTAACAAATCACTAGAGAAGTTTTTAAGGATTATCTAGTTATCTTGGCTAAAACTTTTAAATTTCTATGCATGTAAGCTTCTGTACATTTTTTATTGCTAACAGAAGCAGACAATCAGCACATTTATTTAACAGTTTCAGGATGTGGGTAGGTTAGTGCTATTAAACCAAACTTGAATTTTTGAAGCTGATAGGATACATGTAATCCTACAAGCTACCCTGCCAGAACTTGTTATGCTTATTATGATATTGTTTGTTATGACATTGCTTATTTTGACTGGCGTTCAAACCATTTGGGTATTAAACCTGGGAGAAGTGTTTGGAAAATGGTACCAGAAACTGGTATTCAGTTTTTCTTGTAGTTTGTTCTAGGATTCAATTGAATTGGAGGAAAAAGTACACATCATACATGAAAAGGGAAGACTGAAGGGGAGTAGTGATGTAAGTAGTTCAACTGCTGGAAGGAAACTCCTTCAGGATGCGTATAAAGAATACATGAAGAATTCCTTTGGTGTGAACTTCCAATGTCACAGGCTTGTGCACCCCAAGGACAAGGAACATCAGTGTTAAAGCTTTCATTGTACAAAGCTACAGATGTAACCACCTTCTGACATTTGTCCAAATACTAGCTTTTCTGCATCAGAAAAGAAAGGGTGTCACATTACGACACGAAATTACTCACAGACGCATGTTATGTAAAAGAGGGAAGAAAAAGTACCAAAAGAGCAAACTTTATTTTCTGACTCCACTACATATAGAATAGCAAAACTGACAGTGGATTGGAAGATGAAATTTCTACCTCTCCAACCACACTGGTCAAACCAACAGTCCATCAGTTCTCTCCACCCACAAAGAAGAATGCAAAACAATCATTTTTTATATGAACAGTGTGTGAGAACAACAGTAGAAATATGTAAACATCAGAAGGCACTGAGAACATTTAGAACCTCAAAACTCTCAAAAGAACAGTGCGACACAAGAGATACTTGACACTTTAAAGAATAAGTCTTCTACAAATATGCCACCTTAAAATAGCTCCATCAATATCATCAGTGAGAAATACATATCAACAACAGTTGTGAGTCTTTTCCGAGGCCTGGATACACGCTTCATTTTATTCTTAAGAAGATCATAAAAACATTACTTGGGCCACATGCAGAACAGACCCATGAATGAACACACGTAGGATCTCATTGGGGAATGACAGAGAATACAAAATATTCCAAGTTGGAAGTGACCCACATTGATCATCAAGTCCAATTCTTAAGTGAATGGCCCATATATCATTTGAAACCACAATTAGTATTATCAGTACCATGCATCTCACTCACTTTTGGAAGAGTCATCATATGCTATCCTCTTAAGGGTCCTTCTTAAAATTTGTTGATAATCTACTATAGCCTGGGATGTGGTCTCTCCACAGAGCAAAATCATTCCAGCTTTTGCCACACACTCTGGAGAAAATATGTCAGTAAAATCTCAGAATTTTACTTATGCTATTATACAGAGAGATCCTGAAGATTATTCTGTGAACAAAGAATTAATCACAGGGGAAACCCAGTGTAAAGCCTTAGCACACTTATGGGTCTTTGTGCAACGACTGTTCTCTTCAGCTGATATGAATATTTAAAAGCCTGCATGCCAATTATCCTATCTTCACATTGTCTAGAAGCAAATGTCTATAAGAGCAGATCAAGTACATAGGGCTGTTTCTCCAAATAAAAGAACTTCAGCTCAGTGTTTTTCTGAAGCCAAAGTAACATAATTTATTAACAGATGGTATAACCAGTCCTTGATATATTTTTATTACAGTAATTCACCCCGTTGTCCTTGGCAACCACAAAAACTTCTGGCTTCAACAAGATCCTGGAGCAAGATGCTATGCAACTTCTTTAGAGATTTTGTGCAGAATCATTTAATATTTTATTTTGTTTTTTGTTTCAGGAGTCTATCTGGTCTGCAAACTTCTCTGTTTTATGTAAAGACATATAGCAGACAATCCCAAAAAAAATTGGTACAACAATATGATCTACTAGGTCTATGTAATCATGTCACACCTGTTTCTCAAATCTTACACACATTTTTCCTTGACATTTTTGCAGCATTCCTCTGTTACCATCTTCAACTTTTCATCAGCTTTAGAAGAATAACTGCCTGAAGTATTGAAATACAAGCTTCATCAAGTCTAACACATATGCTAAACCCTCTCCTTACATCTCACTGCTCACATCTATGCGCCAAGGATCATATGAGATGTTTCAGATGAAAAATTTTAGATCACTGTGTTTGAGATGCAGCTAGTCCTCTGTGCTGTAACTATGGCCTTGGTGGCTTGCTCTAGAAATAAAATCACTGTATTTGGAAAGCTCTTTAGGTACATTCCCTTTCTGTGTCCATTCTTCTGTGGCAGTCCATCTCATTCCAATTTGGTAACATGTTCATGGCCTCTATTGCAAGTGACAAATCTGTGCATAGTCCTATTGGAAAGTCACACAAAACAGCAAGCCACTTGGATCACAATCACATTCAAATGCTCTTATCCTTCTGTGAACAAAAGGCATTGCCCTAATTACTCTGTGAAGACATGGACTTTGACATGTATCTTTCCACACATCAATTTTTCCCTGATTTTATTAGATTCCTCAGTATTATCCACCCTGACAAACCTACTTTTCCATGATACCACCTAACATGCTTATTACATTTCATAATTTTTAATTTGCACTGGAGTACTATGTCTTTCCTTTATTCTGTTCATTTTTTCAGCTTTTCCCCTCCTTTTCCTTCTCTTCTGAATCAGAGTGCCACAGCTGAGCTCTTTACTGACTGTGAAAGTCTTGACTGATAGCTAGCTATTGCAGGAATTCTGGAACAAAAAACATTATATCAACATTGATTACATGCTGTACTTTATTAATCTGTTTTTCTATCTGTATTGTACTTACAACAGGCAACCTTGGCATCTGGATCAATTCTGAGATGAGCATCTAGAACAGCATCATTTTTCTGATCACATGGCTTATCTAGAAGATAAAAATAAGACAGATATCACATTTCTTTCTTGTGATCAAAAAAAAAATTGATTTCTTAATAAAATGTAATTTCCTGTGGTTTAGAGACTTCTGGTTTTTGGGCATCTGCCAAGAAGCAATTTTATCAACTTACATCCTGAAAGGTATGTCTTGCCCTGTTGTCACTTCTCGCCTCAAGTCAGTTCTGACATTTTACTATCACCTGCACAGGCCATCAGTCTCCTTGGTGAGGGGGCAATGAAAAATGCCTGCAAAGGCATCTGAAATAATCCAGATAATTTCAGGAGAATTAAATACTCTTGCAGCAATTTTGGAAGAAGTATTTAAGCCAAGACCTTTCTTTTGCAGGTTTGCATTCTTCTCCTCTTTTATTTTCAACTTTGTGTTGCATTTTTTGCGTGCATTACCTGTTTTGATCTGCATTTTAAAACTGCCAGAGGTCTGCACCTCTGCAAGTGTTTATCCCTTCTGTACATGCAGTGTAGACCTCTAAATATTGTGTGTCAATTTTTGTGGATGACAAGAGGAATTGCTATCCCTACAAAAGGGTACATTATATTGAAGTCTGCTCCTGCAATTATGCACTGTCTCATTCACGTTCAGAAAAGCTTCTGCAAACATTTTCTCAGGGTCAAGCATTGGCCCCTCACCATTTTTTACAGTTACATTTCTGAAGTGCTGGTCATTCTGTTTCAGGAAAGAAGCACTGGAGAAAAAAAGGTTTTACCCATACCGTCTTTAGCACCTGTGATCTATTTTTTACATGAGACCTGAGTATATCAAATGCATTTGGTTTGTTAAAAGTTAATGAACAAGTTAGGAGACAAATTGGGATTGTCTCATGAGGATAACTGAAACAGTGCAAGCAATCTATGTTGTTACTTCAAAACTACAAGTTGAGAGAGGTAGCATATCTACAAAACCAACATGAGGTATATGAATTAATTTTCTCCCATCATCATTACAAAAAAAAGCCATCCAAAATATATTCAGCCACACAGGTACACAGCTGGATCTACAAGATCATCTGTATTAGTGAGCCAGATACCCACATAATTTGTAACAGTCTATATAATTATACATGTAATTGCCAATTGAAAATAGCATCTCTCGAGGGCCCACAGAGAAAATTAATGGAGAGGCATAACTGAATGTCCACCTTAGACTACTTATTTACTTGTACAGATAATCTGGTTGGGAAGCACACAGACATCAGGATGAAATTATAAGTCAAAAGTAGAGTTATTCTGTATTCCAAAAGGTCTGTAGTTCAATGCAGGGTTTAAGTATAAAGAGAATTTTAGTATGAGAACTGTAATTATCTCTCATCACAATCTAAAAGCAAGGAAAAGGGAGAAATGCTAGCAGGTAGTTTTGATGAACCATTAGGCCATCCATACCACCACATTCAAATACAAATTATAACCGAAAGCAAAGCATGAGCACTAAAAATACATGAAGCCCTTTTATAGGCTACAGTGGTCTCAATGTCCTCGTGAGATTTTCTTATAGAAGTGCACAGGTTGCTTCCTCACTGACATAATTTTCACAACATGAATGAACAATTTCTGTACTTTTTACATTTTATTTCTAGCATTTTCCCCAAACAAGCTAAAGGTAAACATCTAATTGCATTTCTTAATAATTTGCAAAGTAAGTCAAACAATTTAGAGGCTTGGAAAAAAGCCAACATCACCATCTTGATAACTGTAAATCCTGTCTTCAGTTCTTTGTGTTGCATTATTTCCCACCTTAATCATTATCCTCCTGGAATTTATTGCTACTCAAAGGTTAACAATTCTGATCAGTTCCATAAGTTATATTTCACCTTCAGTGATAAAAATGGACCACTGCTTGAAGACACAAGGACATAAGATGAAAGGCAGAAACAACATGTCATCATAATTTCAGACCCAGAAGTCATTTGAGCACACAAAGCATAAAATTAGAAATGCCATGTCACCTGGCCAGTTTGATATCCTGAGGTAAACTGAGTTCTGAAGACTGAGAAACTCATTCCCACTAACGGGTGCAAGGCTCGAGCGGGAATGGCATAACCTTTAACCACTGGTAAGTTTTATTGCCTAAGTGCACCATTACAACATGCAGTGCACTATTTTACAGCGGACAAGTGGTAACTCAAGATATGGTGCACAGGTGTCAGATCTGGTAGGCTGTTCATTAGGGACAGGGTAAATGGGCTAGTATAACTGCTCTCACACTGTACCATTCCCCTCTAAAGAGTAAGAATATGGATACACAAGAAAAAGTCACCACAAACCTTAGTGTTTGACACCACCCTCTATTTATCACTTTTTTTTTTTTTTTTTGTCTTTTCTTCTACTATGGAAAAAGTAGGAGGCAATGTTAGTTTTACTCTTAACATGAAAATGCTCAATTTCAAAACACTACCTTTACTGTAAATTTGAGTCATTACCATGTGTCTTGGAGGCCCAAACTTCCTCCAGTGACTCAGTTACTACAACTTCTAGATAAATACTACTCAAAAAAAGCTGCATGACAGCTTAATTTAGTGAGCAATTAGAGCTGAAGCATTGAAGCAGGGACCAAAAATAAAAAGGTGAGCTGGACAGGAACAAACGCAGATCCAAACCAATGTGGTTAATCCTACGTTCTCCCTTTATTGTTTACAGACAGTAGTTTTTATACACTTCTAGATAGTTTACAATCGTGAGCACACTCTCATTGGCAAGCAAACATTGTTTGTTCCTGTCTTAAGGTGGACAAAGTTTCACACTGCAGACCTATACTAATTCACACCTAGATAGCTCAGTACTTTCTGTTATACCTTGACATAATTTCTGACTGCGCTACAAACTTATTCTTAACTGCACCACAGGCTTCCAGGCCTCGCCCAGGCCCACATCTGAGGCCTAGGCTGGGGTAGCTCAACCTTCACTTTAAACATATGAATCACGCACATCCAGATCGTGACCCATTTCCCTCAGAAATTCCTCTACAGAGCATTGTCTTTCAGTTCAAGACCTGGATAATGCAATGGTGTTATACATTCTAAACTTGTAAACTTGTTTTAGTAAAAACGTGACAAATAGACATATGCAGTATTACAGCAGTATCTGGAATGCAGCTCTGATGTAAATAAATGCTTAATATTCCAAACATTCCAGAGAATCAAAGTTTAAAGATCACCTATAATATACATGCGCACAAAGTGTTACTTTTTTCCATACCAAATAAAAAAAATGAAATTACAACACTAGTACACATGGCAACTCCACTTCTACCTGTAGACTGATCCATGCTTTTCTCAAGCAAAAGTTTAAAGTTACTTATGTCAGATTAGATTGCATGCTAAACAAATAAGACTTTAGACATTAATCCAAAGTCTATTCAAAATAATTAATTTGTTTTTTCTTTTCTCCATTGGGGGAGATCTCTCTGAACTTTCATCAGATAGCATTCTACTGTGTGAGCATCAATAAAAGCAAAAATACAAACAGCATTTTTACTTACCAGAATGTCCTTCAGCAACAGATTCTTAGGTAAAAAGAAATAATTTTTCTTTTTTTTTTGACATGTTTTGATATCTTTAGCAGGACTGCAAGGGAGAAACAACCAAAGCAACTGGACTACAGAAGAAACACAGGCAGAAGGTGAAGTGGAAAGGTTAATGTCTTAATGCAAACTGTTGATGTCATTGCTCCTCCTGTTTGTTCCCCAAAGGTTCAATAGGTAAGACTGATATGGATGGCTTTTACAATGTACTGCTACAGACACTTCTTTCCTAAGACTTCAGTGTGGGTAACCTCCTGAACTGTGCAGAAGTGTATCATTATGAAGGAAATGTGAACATAAGTAATTCAAAGTTCAGTGCTCTTTGCAGAATTCCCTGATCCTCCATTATTACTCTTTATTCTAAGTGCTAACTAAAGAGTATTTTAAGACATTAACACAGAACACAGATTTTATTTGAATTTGTAGGGGTAAATGATGTTTTCAACTAGCCATAATATCCATACTTTTTACTCAGCTGCAGTAGTGAACTGTGCATAAATGTATCTCTCTTTAAGTGAAAACAAATGTTCAATACAGCTCCAGGTGGAAGAACTGCTCTCTCCTTCCACAATATCGTGGCTAAGTCAGGAGCTGTAGAACAACAAAACAGCGCACTCTGTAAAAACAGGGATGAAGACAGTGGGTTCATTACAAGTTAATTACCTTGAATTCTGAAACTGAAAGCTATATCCTAGCTCAATAAATTTTTGATTTGTTAATGGTCAGGCTCTCACAATTCATTTTAAAGACTCATACTTTTTGTCTCAATGGACAGACACTAGTAGGAAGCAGATAGACTCAAGTATCCAAACTAAGCAAAGAAGGCCTGCCCATTTGGAAGCACTGTTTCCCTTTGGCTAGTTTCAGAACACAGGGCAACAACACACCAGAGCACCTGAATACAGCAGTGTCAAAAAGCTGCCTAGGAATAACAGTTGTGTTTGAGCAGCTCTACACTGCTGCTATACATTATGGTCAGCTCAGCTTCTCAATCATTCATCACTTCTAAAAATGATGCTCCAAAAACTAAGCATGTTAAACAGCAGCAAGAGTGGTACTAAAACACAGGTACAACTTTGCTGACAACAGAAGGATTTACAACTGTCCATTATGAGCAAACTACATTCCTTACCAGGCCACCAGCAAATATCTCACAAGAGATGTGTGTTCATTCTGAGGACTTCAATGCTAGGAAGAGGCACGACTTCACTTCAGGAGACTTCCCAGTAGTGTGGTACATGAGGTAATAAAATCAGTAATGAAGGCAGAGCACTTAAACAAATGAGACAAAGCCAACCTTCAAAAAAATAAAGCAAAATGATATCTCAGCTTCAATTATTGCAGAAGGTACGGCCTGTGGCAATGTAAGCAGGAGCTAGTGTGCTGAAAGAGGCCAGTCACTAACAGTGAAAATCACCTCTCTGGAAAGTGATATGTGAAGAGGATTTAGTTGAAGGGAAAAGACCATCTTCACCTTTTTTGGTTTTGTCTTACCTTTTTTTTCTTTAAATCCTAGAAACAAAAGTTTTCAGCATGTAATGTGATATAGAAAGTGATATGTGAATAGGCATTAGTTGAAGGGAAAAGACCATCTTCACCTTTTTTGGTTTTGTCTTACCTTTTTTTTCTTTAAATCCTAGAAACAAAAGTTTTCAGCATGTAATGTGATATAGAAAGTGATATGTGAATAGGCATTAGTTGAAGGGAAAAGACCATCTTCACCTTTTTTGGTTTTGTCTTACCTTTTTTTTCTTTAAATCCTAGAAACAAAAGTTTTCAGCATGTAATCCAAGAAACACCAGCTCGCCAGAGAACAATGATTACTTGTTTGTGGAGAAGTGCAATAAACAGGAAGATTTTAAACCATGTTAATAATTATCACAAATGCCCTGTGAAATCCACTAGCTATTTTGTTGCCTTTCTTTAGTTTCAGAATTTATTATGATACAGTAGAAAATTATACTAGCTATGCAGAGATTTGTGTGTCTGGAAATATTACAATTATGTGTAATAAATGCATGTTGAGTTCATGTTACATCTTGACATAAAACACTTCATACAAAGCATGGGAAAGCATTCAAATGAATAATTTCAGTCTCCTGCATCAGGAATTCATGTTACACTGCATTCTAAAATGCTTGTGCTTTTTGTTCCATGTGAAAAGGTGATGGAATGGCTCATCTTGAAGGATACCTCTATCCACGTGGATGACAAGAAGATGATCAGGAGTAGTCAGCATGGATTCACTAAAGGAAAATCATGCTTGACCAACCTGATTGCCACCTACAATGGGACAACTACCTGGATGGATGAGAGCAGTGGATATTTCATACCATGACTTCAGCAAGGATTTCAACACTCTCTCTCTGATGTGCTCATAAGTAAGCTTAGGAAATGGAACCTGGATGAATGGATGGTGAAGTGGATGGAGATCTGGCTGAATGCCAGATCCCAGACAGTTTTCAGTTGGTGGCACAGGGTCTGGTAGAAAGCCTGTCACTGGTGGTATCCCCCGAGGTTCTAAGCTGGGCCCAGTGCTTCTTAGCTTGTTCACTTGGATGAAAGGGCAGATGCTTCCATAGCAAGTTCACTGATGACATAAAGTTCAGAGGAGTGGCCAATACCCCAGAGAGATGCACAGCCCTTCAGAAGGACCTTGACAAGCTGAAGGAATAAGCAGAGAGAAACTGTCTGAAGTTCAACAAAAGCAGATGCAGGGGTCCTGCACCTGGGGAGGAACAAGCCCAGGCACCAGCACAGGCTGGGGGTGACCTGCTGGAAAGCAGCTCTGTGAAAAAGGACCTGAGGGTCCTGGTGGACAACAAGCTGTCCATGAGCCAGCAGTGTGGCCTGTGGCCAAAAGGCCAGTGGGGTCTTGGGATGCATCAGGAAGAGCATTGCCTGCCAGTAGGTTGAGGGAGGTGATCCTGTCCCTCTGCTCAGCCCTGGTGAGGCACATCTAGAGTTTTGTGTCCAGTTCTGGGCTCCTCAGGACGAGAGAGACATGGAGCTCCTGGAGCAGGTTGAGTGGAGGGTGACAGAGATAATAAGAGGTCTAGAGTATCTCTCTTAAAAGGAACTGTTGACCCTGTTCAGCCTGGAGAAGTGAAGATTGAGAGGGGATCTTATCATTGCATAGAAATATCTGATGGGACAGTGTCAGAGGAAGGATCCAAGCTCTTCTCAGTGTTGAGCAATAGGATAAGATGCAATGGGCAGATACAGATGCACAGGAAGTTCCACTTGAACATGAGCAAGAACTTTTCTACTGTGCAGGCAACTGTGCACTGAAACAGGTTGTCCAGAGAGATTGTGGAGTCTCGTTCTCTGAAGATATTCATAAGCCATATGGACACAATTCTGAGTAATGTACTCTGGGGGACCCTGCTGGAGCAGAGAGGTCAGACTAGGTATTCTCCAGTGATCCCTTCCAACCTTACCTATTCTGTGATTGTATCTTACAAAATACTCTCATTCAGCAAATACTCCTTAGTAGGGTATGCTCCAATTACAACCTTGCAGGAAAAAGGAAAAAAAATACAAAGAAAAGTAAATTTTTCTGAGTGCTGTGTCAAGATTATAGAAATATGGCAGAAAATAAAACCTCTGGCATTCCAGCTAGTCCAGGGAGATCAGAGGGGCTGGGTGCATCGGGGCTTCATTTCTGATTGTAAACAACTAGGCACTGTAAGTCTGGTCATGTTCAGTGAGATCCCAGGTGCAGAGATTGTGTGGGTTACACCAGAAATCCGGCCACATTAGCGATGCCAGATTCACGAATAGTGTGGTTCATGAATTCCATGCTGGAAGTTTGGTCGAGCTCAAAAACAATTTTCACAAACACAGATGAACCAATAGTGTGGTTTATAGAAACAAAAGTGTCCTGGTTCCAGCCCACATCAGCAGGAGGGGGCATGGCCAAGAATTGTGTTATTTGGTACCACCTTAAGTCATTGCCTGCAGTGGGGAAAAGGGACTTTCTCACTTCCAGGAAGAAGAGTATCTGTTTTTGGTGGAACAAAAAGTGTGCTGGTGTGGGAAACCTGTCACGCATTGTTCATTCTCCCAATCCAAGATGAGCATTTTTGCATACAATTTACCGTCTTTTCTTTCTACTTTTGTTTTTAGTATTATTGCTGTGAGTGTTGTTCAGTATCATACCTTATGTCATTGCTGTTTCCAGCAAATTTGTCATGTCTCAATCCAATTTTCACCTTTTGTGCCTTCAATTCTCAACCCCATTCCCAGAGGGGAAAAAGGGAGGGGAAGCCAAGCCAGCTGCATGTGGTTTGGAAGAGTCTAGGTGGGAGAACTGAGTTGGGGAGTATCATTTCTAGACCACAACAAACAGGTTGTAGATTCCTGTCACTTTGCTGGTGACAAAGGCAGTAGACCTAGAAAATATAAGTGTATAGAGTATGTAAAAGTGTTCCAGGTACTCCTGGATACATGCTCCGATGCAGCTGGAGGTAGATATCTTACTAAAGAGGTGTCCTTCTTGGGGAGAAGAGCCAGCCCATAGACTGGTCTGTGAGGGTATACTGTTACTTTTGTCTTAAAACAGTGGACGAGGGCAGACACTTTATATATAAATGAGGGATATTAAGAACTAAAAAAGAGAAAAACTGTGGGGTTTAAGAAAAATGGAACAGAACCAGTAGTATCACTCCTTCTTCCACTGCTGATTGCAGTGATAATGGTCATCTAGCAATAAGAGTGGTCCAGTCTCTGCCTGGTGACCTATCACTCCCATCAGGTGGCTATCACACCCACAAAATCCCTTCACGGAATATCTCCCAGCATATCTCATGGTTTTAGGTCTCATTCTTACATTATTTGTGCCGTGGCTACAGTCGCACCTTCAACTCAGTGCCTCCATCACACCTGCACAATAATCAACTTTTTGGGGTATCCCTATAGGGCAATTCCTTATCCGTCTCCTGAACACCTTCCGTTTTCATCCATCCAGACATTACGTGTAGCTGACGGATCATTACACATGCTTTGACATACCTGGCTATTATTAAACATTCAATATTAAAAGAACAACAGGGTGAAACAGTCTACTGAAAATTTCCACAGCAGTGACTGACCATGAAAAGGGTGTCCCACCATTGATGCTCTCCATCCTTCTTCACCAATTCCAAGACACCATGTATTTCATCTGTATTATGATATACAGTTATCAGAGCCTTTTATCCATTTTTGTGGGTCTGTTTTAACAGCTGTTGTAAATCATCATGTCATAACAAATGTAACATATGACAGGACCTGGATAATTAAGGACACAATTCTAACAAAAATACAAGCACAAATATTCAAGTGACTATTTCTATCTCTGGTAATATTATCTACAAATACATGATCACAAAGGGTTCACACAGAAATACATCCTTTTCCAATGTGCCCAAATATAGTATCAGAAGTCGTTATGGATGTCCATCAGGACTCTGAACCATTGACCATCCAGAAGGTAGTGGTCAATGGCTCAGAGTCCTGATGGACATCAGTTAAAAGAGGTGTCCCTCAGGGGTCCATACTGGGACCAGTGTTATCCAATATCTTCATTAGTGATATAGATGAAGGGATTGTGTGCACTCTTACCAAATTTGCAGATCACACCCAGCTGAGTGATGTGGTTGCCATACCTGAAGGACTGAAAGTCTTCCAGAGGGACCTGGATAGGCTGGAGAAGTGTGCCCATGTGAATCTCGTGAGGTTAACAATACCAAGTGCAAGGTGCTGCACCTGAATCAGGACAATTGCAGTGGATGAGAAGCTTGACATGACCCAGCCATGGGCACTTCCAGCCCAAAAATCCAGAGGTGTCCTGGGCTGCATTCAAAGCAGCGTGGGCAGCAGGGGAGGGAGGGGATTCTGTCCCTCTGCTCTGTTCTGGTGAGAGCCCACCTGGAACCCTGCATCCAGCTCTGGGGTCCCCAGCACTGGAATGGCATGGACCTGTTGGAGTGAGTCCAGAGAAGGGCCACCAAGATTAGAGAGATGAAGCACCTCTCCTATGAGGAAAGGCTGACAAAATTGGGATGGTTCAGCCTGGAAAAGAGAAGGCAGCATTCCAGTACCTGAAGGGAGACTACAAGAAAGATGGAGAGTTTGGGCAAGAGCATGCAGTCACAGGTCAAGAGCAAATGGCTCTAATCCAAAGGAGGGGTTCAGGTTAGGTATTAGGAAGAAGTTCTTTACTATAAAGGTGGTGAGGCACTGGAACAGGTTGCCCCGAGAAGCTGTTGATGCCCCATCCCTGAAGTGTTCAAGGCCAGGTTGGATGGGGCTTTGAGCAATTGTCTAGTGAAAGGTGTCCCTGCCCACTGCAGGGGGGATGAAACAGTCAATCTTTAATGTCCCTTCCAACCCAAGCTATTGGGTGCAAATGCTTTGCACAAGTCCATGTAGATGATGTCAGCTCTCCCCTCAACGATCACCTCTATAACCCCATTGCAGAAGGCCACCACACTTAGCAGGCATGATTCGCCCTTAATGAAGCCACATTGGCTGTCACTAACCACCTCCTTAATTTCCATGTGCTTTACCATAGTTTCCATGGGGATTTCAGCAGGCTCAGAGGTGAGACTGACTGGCCTGTAGTTCCACAGGTCTTTATTTCACAAGTTCACAGAATCACAAAATGCCGAAGGTTGGAAGGAATCTCAGCAGGTCATTTAGTCCAACCTCCCTGCTCAAGCAGGGTTATTCTAGACCCCATACTACAGGATTGCATCCAGATGGTTCTTGAGTATCTTCACTGAGGGACACCTAACAATCTTTCTGGGCACACTGTTCCTGTTTGTGATCACCCACACAATAAAGAAGTTCATTCTCATACTCAGGTGCAGCTTTTCTGCTTGCTGGCTCTCATCTTATTGCTTGGCACCACACAGAAGAGCCTATATGCATTGTCTCGGCATTAACCCATTAGATATTTATAGACATTCCTGAGGTTCCCCTCTCCGTCGCTTTTTCTTAAGGCTGAAGAGGCCCACCTCCTTCAGTTCTTCCTGGTAAGAGAGATGCTCCAGTCCCCTCATCATCTTCGTTGCCCTCCACTGGACCTGCTGCAGGAGCTCCATGTCTCTCTTGTACCGAGAAGCTCAGATTTGGACACAGCATTCCAGATGTGCCTCACTAGGGCTGAACAGAGGGACAGGATCACCTCCCTCAACTGCTGACGTGCACTTCCCATTTCAAAAAGGGAATTTGTTTGAGGAATACCAATTGCTTCTGTAAGAGTGATGCTTTCCTTTGCCTCTTCTGTTGATGTTTCCTGACCTGTCCTGTGTAAAACACGCCGTCAGTGTCACTGGATTCCGGATGTTGTTATGGAAAAGGGAGAGGTGAACTGGAAGGCCTGTTAAAGGCGGGGTTGCTGCTTAAGCCGCTGGACCGCCAGCGTCACGACCACTCACGGACATGTACAGCATCGTTTCCGAGAACAGCCTTCCTCCGCCCCACAGCGGCGGCGGGCGGCTCCCGCCCCTCTGAGGGCGAGGGGAAGCGCCGCCCCTGCCGCCGCCGCCGAGCGCAGCGGGGCTATGTCGGCTCCGCGGGCTGCGGCGCCCGAGCGCGGCCCGGGGCTGGGGCCGGAGCCGGGCAGCAGCACGCAGACATCGCACCGGCTGCTGGCCTACAGCGACGCGCTACTGTCCATCATCGCCACCGTGATGGTGAGCCCCCGGGGTGGGAGGGAGAAGCCTGGCGCAGCCGCGGCTGGTCCCGGCTTTCCGGGTCGCGCCCGTGCCTGTCCGGCCCGCCCGGCGGCCCCAGGGGGCGGCGGCCGCCGGTGCCGCCCGGCTCCGCGCCCGCCCCGCTGTCGCGGCGTGTCGGCGGCCGTCCCGGAGCGGTGTCGGCAATGCCGGCCGTGGTGGGCCGGGCCACGGCCCGAGAGCGGCTGCGACTTCCAGAGCTGCTCCTGGCTACGCGATCCGCGGGCACCTGAAGGTTGTGTGGTTTTAGGGAAGTGCTCAACAAGGAAAAGAACGGAATGTGCTAATAAACGTTTTGTTATTTCAGATTTTGCCGGTGGCTCACACAAAAATACATCCTGACCAGGTATCACGTGCCGTTTGTTGTTTCTTGTGTCCTCGCAAGTAGATGTAACATCCTCGTTTAGCACGCCCGCTTCTTTTCGAGTTACAGGCTTTCAAAAGCAGCAACATAAAGCCTATCAGAAATTTCACATAGGGCAAAGAGCTGGTAAACTTTGGGAGTAAAACTTTTAGATTAAGATTTGTGTTATATGCAGATGTTGTGAAATACAGCCTGAATGAGCTCTATGTTGTAGGCCATAGATTATAACTAGTTACTTTTCTATGAGAGATGAACTGCCCATCTGACCAAAACATCTTTCAGAAAGGATCTGGTCTTTTTGATAATAAACCATCACTGAAAGAAGCCACTTATATAGCACAGTCTGAATGCTCATTTTAAAGTCAGTTCATAATAAATGTAATTAGAATAAACAATGGTGGAAAAAGAAGACTACAGAAAATAAATTAATTCTGAGAATACCCAGGAATTTTAGGAAACATTAATAATTTGAGAAAGTTTACAGGTTTTTTCTTTTATCATTATTTATTTTTCTACTCTTAAATAGACCTAAGTCTTAGTTTAAGAAGCTCAGATAAGATCTGTAATGCAGCAAATATACTATGTGAGTCTGCTTTAGTCATTGTAGTGGTATTTGCAAAATTTGCTGAGGTTAGGCCCTCTCCTTTCTCCTTTTTAACAATTGTCACATAAAACCTCTGCGATGCTTCTACTATGGAAGTCAGTGCTGTGAAAGAGGCATATTGTGTCCAGTCCTCTGGACAGTGCATTATTATAGTAACAGTGATGAGAGAATGCATAAATGAGTAACAAGGTGAATAGAGCATTGGGAAGCCCTTTTACAGATTCATGAGATGTGTTGGTACATCAAATGCCATATTTCAGCCTACTTAACAAGTTCCTAAAAACTGATTTCTCTGCAATATACTGAAGAGATTGTTGAATGGGAACTGCATTCTTGGGAGGCATTTTCCAAAAATACATTACATTACAGTACATCTCTTTTTCAGATGTTGATAATAATTTTGTTATATGACATTTATATTTTGTTTCCTTGGGTGTCACTTTCTGTTTCAGAAATTAGGTGAAAGCATTCAGCAACTTCTTCTAGCAAAAATTGCAGTCTACTTGATGACCTTTTTAATAGTCACAGTGGCATGGGCAGCTCATGTAAGGTAGGAACATGGTGGTTTAAATTTGAAGTCAAAAGCTAAAAAGTGCAGGAGATAACCATGTCTCTGATGTATTTCTGTCTTGCTGCCAGACTTCTGAATTGTCTTTTGTTGAATAATATTAGAAAATTGTTGTAAATAAATCCTACCCTTAGCAGTGTAAAGCTACTCTTACACCAATGCCATTGTCATACAGAGAAAAACAAGCATTATATATATTTTAGAGTTTTCATCTTACCTTGAAGGCTAGATATACTTCTAATTCTGCTGAGAAAACATGAATTTGTAACTTGCATGTTCCATAACAAAGGAACTGATATAGTACAGCTGGCCTAAAACTCATCTCTCTGTCTTCAGCAGTAGTTGTCACAAAGGCAATTGTAATGTTGCAGATTCTGTACTTTATAGAGCTGTGGACACTCCCACCTGCCATGTCTTGGTGGTTAAAAAGAAATTGGCATGCAGGCGTCATACTGGAACCAGGGCAGTTTTTGTCTGAATTTTGAAATTTACAGATGTCACAATGCAAGTGATTGGCTGCATTCCAATAAAGGCTTGCAACCTGTAGTTCAGTGTTTGAAGCTGATACATCACATCCATTCCTTTACCACAGAGCTTTTCTTTGCTTGTATAAGTAAATGCTGATAATAAAATAGTAAATACATTCTCCAGGTTTTGTGGAGGGTGACGAGTGCTGTTCATTCTAAGTGACAGTTTAGTGAATGAGGAGTTTCATTAACAAAACCTGGGGACACTTGCAAGGAAAGCTTTTCCTTTGTGTGCTGTCTCTTCCGGAGAAATTATTCTAAGCCTTAAAATTTTGAAAATACTCTGCCATTCAAATAGAAACCAGGTTCTTAATAACTACTCCATGATTGAACTTGATTGTATCTTGCTTTTAAGATTTTTCTAACAAATTACTTTAATATTTGAGCTATAAGAGTTTTGGTGGCACCTGGAATACTTGTATTAATTCTGTGGCAAAGGAAATTGAGTTCCCCCATACTATCATAAATGTACAATTTATATGTAATGTGGTAAAATATATTTTGTGAGTTGGCTTGTTCATGATAACCTTACTTTGCCTTGCCTTGACAGGTTGTTTCAGGTGATAGAACATATAGATGATGTCCTGGCTCTTCTAAATCTGGTGAGTCTTGTCAGACAAGCTGAATGGTTAGCAAGCAGATACAGGTCACTTAAGTGTGTCTGTGAATATTCAAAAGTTTCTACATTAAATAGCATAACTCTGACATATTTCCAAGTCAGGAAAATACAAAGATCTTTAGTTTCACTGTGACTGATTGATAAATAACTTGCTTTTAACTAGCAAATGTTTTACTGTAAACCAAAAGAAGCTCTGCAGCAGGTTAGTCTGAAGTTCATCTGAGGGAACTGTGTATTTTGCTGTGTTGTTTTAAACTCTGTTCTCTGAAAGCATGCAACCACACAGTTATTCTAATTTTGTTAATAAAAGCAATGTTGGAGCTCCATGAGATAAAAGTAGAGGAAATTATTTTAGAAGAATAGCCTAATGTCACCTGAGGACACAAGGAAAAACGACGCACCGCAGCTTTGATCACCATGAAGAGACTAATTTATTTTTTCTGACTCAAATCATTTATAGTTCTCAAAAGGTGCCAGTGGATTGAAAGGTGAACGTGCCACCTCTCCAACGACACTGGACAAACTACCAGTCTATCAAATTTCTCCGCCTCTATGAAAGAATACAAAACAATAGGTTGTTTACAGAAAGTTGCATGAGAAAGTTCTCTACAAGAATGTAAATTCAGAAGGCTTTAGAAAATCCTAAGAGATCAGGGCGACAGCCTAAGACATCTAATTCTCACCTAATGTAGCCTTCAAAGCAATGTGTTTCTTCATGTTTTTGTTTGTTGGGTTGAGTTTTTTGCTTTTTTAGATGCGAAATATTTACGATCAGCTATTAATGTTCTTGACAAATCAGAAACACCTGTTTAGAAATATACCTGTGGTATATTTAGCATTGCTACTTTAGAAAGAAGTCTCTTAAAAATCATAGCAAAACTTTTACCTGGGGTATTAGTAGACACAGAAGACAGTATTGTTTCCTACAATAAACTTGTACAATTTGCATAGAGAACATGGAAGATGTGTACAAAAGAATATGGAAGATGTGTATAAAGAACATGGAAGATGTAGTCAAAACTCAGCAACTTTAGAAATGTGGGTATTTTTCATTATGCAGCACGAGCATTTGATCTCCTTGTAAAATAGAAAGCAAACAATGCCCTCATTGAAGATGTGTTCAGAAAATACATAGTGTTTCAAAACGGTTTTTTCTGTTTTAGGCTTGTATGATGATCATAACCTTCTTGCCATATACAGTAAGTAATTTTCTAAAATATGACATTTGTTTAAATTACATTGTCTGTTTCTTCCTTTATTTGGAAAGACTTTACCAAAGTATTCAGAAACCCAGGAAAGTGTTGTTACAGTATAAACACCGAAGCCCTTATCGTAGGTAAGTGTTGCTTCTTTAAAATTCCTGAAGCTATTTTATAACTTTCAAATACTTCATGTTTTAGACCTGGCAGAAAATGGGTATTGTAGAAACAAAAATTACGGTTATGGAAAGTCATAGTATCATAGAATAGTTTGGGTTGGAAGGTGCCATTAAAGGTCCTGTTCAACCCCTGCAAAGATCAGGAACATCTTCTGCTAGATTGTGGTAAGCACGCATCACTAGATGAAGTTTCTCAAAGCCCCATCCAATCTGCCCTTGTATGTCTCCATGGACTGGGCAACTCTGCCAATGTTTTACAACCCTCAGGGTAAAAAAATTACCATGACTTCTTTTAAAAAGGCAACTGTATTGAAGAAGGTCCAGGTTATCTGATAAAAATTTTGATAAGATAAATAAAACTCCTCTGTGTTTGTGTTTCAAACTCCACCTTATATGGCAGGACATTTTCCTTTTATAATTTAGCCCAAGTTTGTAGTATCACTTCGGATTTGCTCTGCAAGGTTGATTCTGGCAGCTGAGGGTTTATGTTTAAAATCTGCACAATTTTGGTCATATGACCTCAAAAGAATATTTGCAAATGAATGCTTTATTAGCAGAACAAAACAGTTGCGTAAAATGCTTCTTGACTGTTGTATGTGTAAGACAGGCACCTGTTTCTCTGTGGATATATACGTCTTACATTTAGTCTGCAAAAAATAAGGCTGTGGTCAGTAAGACGATCTTTATCAGCAAGGGAACATAGTTTTCATTTTGCCTTGAAGCTGAAATTATTTTTTGGAAAGCTGTCTATGTTACCTTAACACTACACCCTGCTTTTCTTTTTTTTTTTTTTTCCTTTTTTATCCTCCCCTAAAGAAGCTGCAGAAATTAATACAACAGGAAGCCATGGTAGTAGACATAATAAAAGATTCAAAAAGGTATACTAATATCAAGAATTTTCACAGCTATGGCATCATGTCAACCAAAACCAGTTAAGCTTTATGCTCAGGTACAAGCCACTCTGTAATTAATATGGAGGCACCGTGCCAGAGTGTCTAAGGTTTATCACTGTCAATGTCAGAGCAAAACCATCTCTCCAGATGCCTTTGGTTGGGATGCCTGCATGTATTTGTGGCTAGAAATAGCATTTAATGGCATTATGATGGAATGCAAATTAGTATGTAGATTAATGAATATTTTCAATAGTGAATGAAGAGTGCTTCTGTTTCTCTACTGTTATTCCTGCATTGCTTCTTAATTAAATATATGATCTTGTTGATGTTTTTTCAGTTTTCTTTAATGGCCTCCTTTCCAGGGGTACCTTTTGGCATCTTCCTATTCAGTGTCTGTGCTGTTGTCATTGGCCTTATACAGGTATTGGAGCTATCCATTTACATTTTCACTTTTACATAGACTTTCTTTTGTAGAACTGAAATTAAGCTTCTTAGTGAGTGGCAGAAATTGCTAAATATGTTATTAATATAGCATTCTTTTTCAAAGTTATGCCCATTGATGATAATACAGTACCTGTATGTAAGCTTCACTATCCCATGAAGCTGTTTTATAAACTAAATCATCTGATCTCAATGTTCACAGAATTCATTTCCCACTCTTTTTAAAAATGCCTTGGGGAAAGAACGATTGAGTTTTCCTGATGATGTCCTTCTGAGACATGGAGCAGTGGGTGAGGGAACGTAGGCTTTCAGTCTCAAGTCCAGCAGCACTCTTCTTCCTGGTGCAGTGCTTTGTTGCTTTCAGTTCCTCATTACAGAGGTCTTCATTCCTCTTCATCAAGGATCAAAGGTCATGACAGACTCTGCATAGGAGACTAAAATCTTCACATGCAGTGTACTGTCAAATCTCAGAGTTTCTAGGACTAATTTTCCACATGGGAGTGAAGAATAAACTTGAAAGTGTTTTGCAATGTGTTGATTTATACCTCTATGTCTTATGTTTGAAATCCTGCATATATTTATATGTAGTAAGTTCAGTAATGCTCTTTTCCTTGCAGGCTGTGATAGTAGCATATGGATTCTATCACCCAAACTTACTGAATCAACAGATACAGGAGTCTGAAAATCAGAATTTCTATAAACGTCATATCTTAAAGATTATTCTAAGAGGACCAATTTTATGCTTTTTAGCAGCCATCTTTTCTTTTTTCTTTATTCCTTTGGTAAGTTCTCTTGGTTAACAGAAAACTTTGATGCAACAGTTTGTATTAGCTGTCTTTAGGACTCTGTATGAAAATAGTGATGTCTGTGTTAATTATGCACACTTTCTCAATTGCTAGTTCTAGGGTATTGTTCACCATGTTGCACAAACTGAAGAAAAGTGAACGCAATTGCTGCACTAACTTAGGGTGTAAGAGCAAACAGAGAAGGGAGACCAGTTATCTCACCTGCATCTCAAAACAAGTAATTTTGGCTAAGGACTTTACGTAGCCTTTTTCTCTTCTGTATTTATTTGATGTCAATGAGTTGCTCCTACTTATTAATAGCTTTAACTCTTTTCTGGAACCCCTACTCAGAACTGAAATCTAGTTTTTGAATATATCCTGAGCTTCCATTCCTTTTGTTCTTTATGAAAAGATGGATTTAACTGAATTTTGAGAAGTATTCCACAGGAATTGGCAGTATTTAAATAATCCCCAAGTTTGTGAGAAATCAGGTTGCTCTTGATGAAAGGAGCAGTTATGAATCCAAACATGAAAAGACCTAGTATTATGTGAAAATATGTTTTCCTCTTCTTCCTCACTCTGTTCACTGTAGTTTGATTGTTTGCTTTTAATATTAACAATGGTGAAATTAGTCTCCAAGTTGCTCCTCTGCTTAGACCTGTGCAAAGCCTGTGAACCACTTAGGACCCACCAATGTGTTTTTGTGACACAAATAGTAGAATCTTAGAATATCATGAATTGGAAGAACCCATAAGGATTATGTGGGATAATACTTCAACTTCCAAAGCAGTTATTCCTGCACTTTTTGTTACCAGAATTATTTCCCTACTTGTTTTAGTTCACTTTATTGCTGGTACTAAATTGACTAGGAAAAAGCAGTATTTGGTTCCACATGCAATATTCAGAAAGTGCATGAGCATTTCTGCTGAGCCTTTTTCTCTTTGAAAGTCAAGATTTCATTTTCTCAATGTTATTAGTTCTAAGATTGAGAGTTATAGTTTCATATTAAATCTGGTAGGTAATTTATATTTTGGTACCTATATTTAAACTGTTCATCTTCTTCTCCAACAGTCGTATGTACTTCTTGGACTTGTAATTGTTTTTCCACATCTCACTCGATTAATTACATGGTGTAAAACCAAAATTCTTGGTGAGTAACAAAATTCCTAGCCATAAATTCAGATTAGGTTGTCAACATGTTATGCAGACAGCCCAGAACTAAGTAATTTCAGTTCTGCTTTCATTTTTGGTCTTGGAACATAGTGATCTTAGGGTTTATGGATGTGCTTCTAAACAGTGTCTCCCTTGCTCCTTAGTTTCCCATAATTGTAATGAGATCTGTGTAAGGCACAACACATTTAAAGTGCAAAACCTTTCTGATTTGTCCTGATAATGCGAATGCATGGCAAAAACACCTCGGTATATGAATGACTGCTGCAGGCCATCTATCCCTTTTCCCTCCTCAAGAGGGAGCATGGAGATGGAAGAACATAAGGAAGCAAGCTCTATGCCTTTATCACTTTCTTCCCCACAATGCTGAATAGTCACACATTTTCAAACAGCCAAGCACTGCATCTGTAAATCAAACTTTCTCACAATAGTTAACTGTTCAGGGTATTACTTCTCATTAATCTAACTGCTATCATCTAAAGAGGTGCCTTCACACATGTCTTAAGTTAGCCTAAACCCATGCTTCCTTCCCTTATGTGCTTTCTGCCCTCGTTGTGTCAGGAGTAACAGTTGCACAACCATAGCAACCTGAGCTGCTCTTAAATCCTGATGAGAAAGAGGTTGCTGTTGCTAAAATAAAAGGAGTGGGGGATATCATGCAACCTACTTGGCTAAAAGGTGCAGTGTCCCTCTGAGAGGGACTACAAAACCACTGAACAGATAATGTCTTTGGAACTGATGCTCCCAAGCTGGGTCAGAAGAATAATACCTTTGTACTTCTACTGCTGCTGTTCAGACTAGTACAAGTCTGTTTCCAGTGCAAATGTGAGCATACTCTTCACTCCCCCATGTGGCAACAATAACAGGGAGGCAGATGTACTCTGAAAGGAAGAAGCCAGACTCTCAGAGCCTCAGAATAAACACATACAAATATTGTCCATGCTTATTGTGATGGGGCCACTGTAGTTTGCAGTCAGGGCACGTCTCTACCTTTCACCCTGTCAGATGGCTGAAATACTGCTTTATTGAATTTCTTGTGATTACACCTGCTTTGCATTCCTGTGGAACCTTAACCTTTTTCTTTGTCCAGTCTATATACCTGAGGTAGTGTATTTTGGCTAGCTAGGCAGTTCTGAGTTCACTCTTTAGAGATGTGTTCGACATTTCCTATAAAAGCTACACCTTTTGTCAAAAGGTTTGAATTATTTTAAGTGAGATCATTCGAAATCCCAGTTCAGCCCCCATGATTTTTTTCAAGACAGGTTTTTATTGCCATGTAGTGTAAGTTCTCCAAGCTGTCATAGAGGCCCTACAGCTGTTAGGGCTTCCTGAGGCACAGAATCTGATTTGTTTTGTTCAATTACAGCTTTGAGTCATTATTCACTTGGTGGAAATGGTTTGCTATACAGTTTAAAGGAAAGAGCTTTTTTTTGTTGCTGTTCCTGAAGCACTTGTCTTGAACGAAACATAAATTTCAGGGAGAGGCACATATGCCAAAAAAAGTGGAGTGACTGACATGTGTGGATGACTGGCATCCTTTTGTCTAAAGAAAAGTTTAGGCAGATAGGGAAAAAAGGAGGTCACAGTAGGTTGTTGAACTACCTTATTTTACACTTATTTTCATTATTAAGCCTCTGGATTTGTTTCCAGGTCTGAGAGTTGAGGAGGAGGAACATCACAGCTTAGAAACCTTCACTTTTTACCTCAGTGAGCCTCTGAGTAAGGAACGAGTAGAAGCATTCAGTGATGGGGTCTATGCCATTGTAGCAACCCTGCTCATTTTGGATATATGGTAAGGCTTTGTACTGGTTCTTACAGTTTGTCTTGTTAAACATACAAACTTCTGTCTGTACGTAATATTTGAGGGAATAAAATTAATCAAACATTGTGTTTGACTTCCAAAATCTGCAGTGGTTACTTTAAAATATGATTTCCTGGAAGGACGCAGAGCACAAACCAAAGATGCTTCTAACACCCACATTCCAGCAGTAATGATCATCAGTGTGTGTAATACATGTTAGGGTATAGAGTCTTGAAGAACAAAGCTTCCTTTTTTGCTTAGTTACGTTTTCAGATGAAAGCTTTTTATCAATAAAAGCTGTTTAGTCACTGTAGCAATTTTATTAACCCAAAGGAATACTAACCTGCATTCAGATTTCCTTTTATATATAATTTCTTTGCAGAGCTGTTATTTGAAATGGTGTTTTTGAATTACAAATTAGAGAGGTACGGAGTGGATTCCTGTTTTTCACTACTTTCTCAAAGTAAAACAGCATAATTCAGTCTTGCTCCAGATGTGTTTTTATAACAGTAATATGCAAAGTAAAGTAATTTTTCTCTTCACAGTGAAGACAATGTTCCTGATCCCAGAGAAGTTGAGGAGAAGTTCCATGGCAGTCTTCTTGAAGCTTTAAGTGAATATGGGCCTAACTACCTTGCTTACTTCGGCTCATTTGTTACAATTGGTCTCCTGTGGTTTGTCCATCACTCTCTTTTCCTTTATGTAACAAAAGCTACCCGATTAATGGGACTGCTCAACATCCTTTCATTGGCTTTCATTGGTGGGCTTCCACTAGCTTACCAGCTGACCAGTGAATTTGCAGAAAAGTCTCATAATGAAATAGAAGCCATTCAGGTCAGCTGTGTTATCACTTTCTTTGCCAGCATATTTCAGTTTGCAATATGGACTACAGCCCTTTTCAATGAAGAGGAAACTTTGCATGCATTTGCTAGATATGGTGGCAAGGAGCATGCCTTCATGTTTGCCAAGCTGGCTCTTTACCCTTGCGTAAGCCTGGGGGCCTTCTTTCTAACTTGTTTATTAAGTGAATTTAGCACAGCAATTTTCCATCTTATACAGATTGTAATCCCATTTGCTTTTCTTGCCTTGCGCATTTTTGTTAGAATTTCCTTAACTGCCATAAAGTCTGTGATGTCTCTCTCCAGACGGAAGGTTGTATTGTTAGAAGAGGAGGAGGCATGTTTGTCTTCAAATGAAACACTGTCCTAAATTTCTGCACAGTGCATGTGAAGTTACGCTCCTCTGACTCGCATTATATTCGTATGTGGATTATATTGATGTAAACCAAAGCCTGTATTGACCATAACTAGGGCATATTTATGTTTAAGCTGGCCATGCTCGAGACCCTTTCTCCAAAATCTGCTGGTGAAAATAGTGGGTAAAGAGGGAGTGCAAAGAAAAGCATATTCCCCTTCTTTTAGGATTGCCTTACAGGAAAAAATGCTGCTTGACATGTAACTGCAGCAATGATCAATTAAGAAGTGTGCAGATACCCAGCAAAATTGTAACCAAACACAGAAGTTGGTTGAGCTTCTGTGTAAGAGAATATGAGGCATGGAAAACACGGAGACATCTGGATTTCTGGATGGTACATCATAGTAGAATATATGTGCATACAAGTTATTGGTTTCCTTTTTTTAAATTTTTTTCAATGTTAAATTTTTTTCAATTTTTTTTTCAATGGTCTGTTCTGCATAGTCACAAACAGGGAATAGCAGCGGGAAATATGTGTTTGAGTGGCTCCGTGTGAGTTTAGATAGGAGTTGCAATTGTGATAGCAGTCTTCTAAGCCGTCTGAACACAAGCTCTTTGGCCATATCTATTATTTTTTTAAAAAAGGGTGTAACAAATGAGGATTCATGTGGCTTTGCATCCAAGTTTCAGCTAGCTGTGATGTTTTCTGAGGGAAAAGAGCTCTGTGATTAGACGTAAGGTTTTTTCTGTTCTGCAGAATCTTCTCATCTGAAGTTTTAATTTCTCAGGCTTTTTGTGTCTGATGTTTGTCTGTCAATGGAACATCCTTCTGTTAATCAGAAGGCATGGTGTCATATTCAAGAAACTCTCCTTGAAGACTGCAATGAGACTGCAATATGTGATAGTTCCACATCAGGTAAGGGAGTTGAGCTTTCTCCTGAGTTGTGGACAACTAAGGGATCCCACAGATTTCTGAGTCTCAGGAAGACAGCAGAAGAAACTAACCCCTAGAAGTTCCTGTCCATGATAATGTTGAATTTTTAAATTTTTTTTTACACTTACATGAAGCTGGATAAGTATTGTACTTTTCAAATCATCTAACCTTTGGCTGCCCTAGAAGCCATTACATTTCCTTTTGGCAGAGCAATTAATTTGTATCTGGAATTATCTTAGTGCCTGACAACTTTAATGCCATAATTAAAGGCATTTGGGGAATTTTGTTGTTCATCATCAAAGTGGCAAAATATGCCTGAAGAAATTATAGGTGAAAAACAAGTATGTTGTTTCAGTTGAGATCAGCCTTGAAAGCACTTGTGCTTTTATTTTGAAGCACCTTGATACCGAATATGTCATTGTGAATATTACATACTTCTTGTGAAGAGTATGTTCAGCTATACAAGGGGATTTATACCTAGTTGTGGTTAAATGACTACCATTGTGTTGTGTATAGCAGTTTTTCTGATACTTAATAAAAGCACTTTTGGTTCTGTATGGTTTTGTTTCTAATGTGCAGCAGACACATAGAAAATAGTGAATATGTGTATTTGTAATAAATTGCAGTCAGTGAGAAAACAAAACTTCAAGCCATTTATTTCTTCTCTGTCGGTGAACTTTACGGTCTATGTCTATAATTAAAATTACGTTAGATGGGTTTTTTCCTACAAGATCATCAAGGTCTCTTCCAACCTCAGCAGTTTTGTGATTTTTTTTACAAAAGACCAAAATGTTTTTTTAATGTGATGTAAAGAAATGTTGATTCTGCTTCTCATGGTACATGAAGAGAATGAAACCCAAAAACTGAATCTAACCAAGGAGTTTCATGTCAGTGTTTATAAGGATGCTTTGTATAAAGCAATGTATAAATATTACTGAGCCACTGTATTGGCTCAGTAATGCTTGCTTTTTTTTTCCTTTTTTTTTTTTTTTTGGTGTGTGTATGTTGTTGATTGGTTGATTTGGGGTGGTTTTGGGTTGGTTTGTTTGTGGTTTTTTTTTGTTTATCCCACTTACAAATAAGTAATTTGTTCTGCAGAAAGAAACACTTTATTTTTGCTTGTGGTCAAGACAGCATTATTCAACACAAATTTGTTAATGTCTCAGAACCTAAACCTGAGGACAAACATGACACGAGTCTTTGTATAAACAGCTCATTCATTTAGCATAATTTTAAGTTCTTGAGAAACAAACTTCATTAATTTCAATTGTGTCATTCTCAAGCAGGAATATCATTCCCAAATATAACTGTAACTAGTTGTTCTTTACAGAATTACTAATGACCACAGGGGTTTGTATCTATGAAAATTAAAGTGAAATATAATAATTATAATCGCAGAATCACAGAACAGATGTCATTAAAAGGGGCCTCTGAAGACCAACTACTCCAACCCACCAATTTAAAGTGGGGTTGGGTAGATGGGTTGGTTGCAGAGGTCTGTGTCCAGTCAGACTGAGCATCTGCACAGAGACCATAACCACTTAATGACAGACTCATTCAGGTTTTAGAGACCCTTAAGATCATCCAGTCCAGCCATTCGCCCAGCAGTGCCACTGTAACGCCAAGACCACTAAACCACATCACCTGCACCAGATCCTCATGCCTCTTGAACACCTCCAAGGATGGTGACTCCACCACCTCCCTGGCCAACCCATACCAATATCTGACCACCCTGACACTGAAAAAATATTTCCAGTATCTGTTTTCAAAGGGCTCAACAGGTTCTAATGTCCAATTACCCTTACGAGTTTTTTAAAAATTAAAAAATAATAAAAGAAAGGGTGGTTGTCTTTTGTTCCGCTTAAAAGGAATTTCCTGCACTTCAGTCTGTGTGCATTTATCATTGAAAAACATCGATGAGATCCCCCTCGATCCTTCTCAAAGGCTGCATAGCCACAGCTCCCTCAGCCCCTCCTTGTTGCGGAGACACTGCGGTCCCCGCGCCGCCGGAGCTGCTTCAGTGACGGACTCGCCGACTCTCGGGAAGCAGAGGGCAGCACAGAATTTGGCTTCCCGGTCACAGCTGCTTCCCGCCCCTTCCTGCCGCCGGGCTCAGTTCCGGCTGCTGCCGCTGCCGCTGCCGCCGCCAGGATGATCCCGCCGGTGCAGGTGTCCCCGCTCATCAAGGTGAGGGCGGTGGCGGGACCACCCGCGCTGTCCCGGGGGCGCACGGAGGGCCGCCCGTGCCGGCGGGCCGGGGTGGGGGCGGTGCGGGCCGACCGTGCCTGTAGGCTGAGAGAAGGGCGCGTCCTTGTCTCTGTCTTCCGCAGTTCACCCGGTACTCGGCGCTGCTCGTGGGGATGATCTACGGCAAGAAGCGATACGGTGAGTGCGGCGTCCCGGGCGGCTGCTCCCCGCTCCCCCGCGCCCGCCCCGCAAGGGCACCTTGAAATGTCCCGGCCGCCATTTCCCTGCCTCGGCCTGGCCGCGGCCCTGCCGGGACGGCCCTGCTGGTGTGAAGCCGCAGATCCCTATGAAATGTGCCCTTTTGCCAGCAAAACTGGCTTCTCCTTTTTGACCGAGCCCGCAGGAGCGGAGCTTTCTGCCGCGGGTTCGGGAAGTTGTGTTTTAAAGGGATTGTGTTGATGGCAGACTATCTGAAGCCGATTGCTGAAGAAGAGAGAAGAATAGAGGCGGAGGAGAAAAAGAAACGTGAAGAACTGGAGCGAATTGCCAAAGAGATTGCAGAAGGTAGTTCCTCGGTTTAGTGTGTTCATCCCACACTGTCTTGCAGGTGTTAGGCTGCAGGACTGGTGTTCCACCGCAGTGCTCCTAGGTGAAACTGAGGCCTGCAGCTAATCCCTGGAGGCAGGGCTTGGGGCCGTGTGAGGAGTAAATAGTACTGCTCTTTAATTATGCCTGCATTTTGAAAAGCTTGTCAGAGCAAGACTTAACACTTTTGCGACAGTCAGGACTTGTTAAATGGCTGAATTTCCACCGAGGAAACAAACTGCTAAAAGATGGTGGTTATTCTGTGAGGAAAACTGAATTTGTATATCAGGAGTGGCAGCATGTCCCTTTTTCATCTGGATGTGCAAGCACTTTGCTACATGCAGTGTAGGAACCTTGCAAATATGACTGAATATAGGGCATAGGCAATGGTATGTAATTGCAACTTGAGACTTTTAAGTGGCGTCACACTCGTATTGTTAGAGGTCAGCTTGGTCTTTTTGTATTTTGCAGTGTTAGAGCTGCATTTGTTGTATCTCTCTCATGACGAGGGTGTGCTGGAGGGCATCACTTGCAACTAGTACTACTGCATTTGTTCTCATTCTCTTCCACCTGCAGTATTCCTGCTGCAGCATTGTTTCCCTCGTCCTTAGGATTATTTCTTGTGTTCCCTGTACAAGTCTTAACAGAGGATTCCTTCCCCGCTGCCATACAGAGAAATGTACTCTCTAGCTTTATTTCACCTAGGGTTTTTGGGTAGACTTAGAACTAAGAAGAATTTTAAGAAAATTGATTAATAACTCAGGCTGTTCTTGGTGCGGATACATGCTCAGTAACTCTTTCCTTGCGGAAGAGTGACATTTGCATAGTTCTAATCAAAACTAGTGTGGAACAAAACACTATAATTAAATTAACTACACTTACAGAAATTAAAATATGTTTTGTCTATTACTTACTGGAGATAAAGTTTTTTATCTTCTTAAATACATCATCTCTGTTGGTCCTGGACTAAATAAATGGGTCTTTTAGATGTTCTCCAGTTAGATGAAACTTCCTGTATTTTTGGAAGTGGAGACTGTGCTGTAAAGTTGCTAGGGCACCTAATAAGGAAATATTCTTGATTATTGCTTTAGAATGTTTAATCTGTTTAAAAGTGGCACAAAGGTGACAGGGCTCTTGTTCCCAACAATGGCTTTGGTCTGTTTTTTTCAGAAAAGCAGTTGTTAAACGCTCATTATATGCAGTGCAGTTGCTGAAGATTGTTCCTTAAAGATGGACATACCTGTAGTGGCAGCTTTTTCTGGGCTCATTTGACTTGTCAATTCAGAAAACTGTCTTTTACTGCAGAGTAAACTTAAAAGTTTGCCATCACCCCAGAGCTGTGAATTCCAATTCTGTTGAATAAAAAGAAGGGGGAGTCATAGATATATATTAGCCAGAAGGAAATTATATAAAGATAGGCTTTGATTCCACTATGCTTTGCATGTTTTAGTTCTGCATGGGAGTGGCTAATAGTTTAACCATGTTTGTGTTTTATTCCCTTTTAGCAAGTGAAGATTCCATATTGAAATAAACAACAGATGTCATCTAAATTTTGCACATGGAAATACATGGCTAGGCTCTGAGCTGTCCAGTGGTTTCTAAACTCTGTGTGATACTCTTATCAATAAAGTACTTAATACGCTTCAGTTGGTATTTTTTCAGTGAATTACACAGAACAGCAGCAAAAATAGGTACAGAATGTGACAGGAAACAACTGTCACAATCTAGTTATTGTTGCAAATGAAATACTCAGTTATATTCCCCTAGCAATAGCCAGTTGCTACCCCCATTATTCACAGGTAATGATTGTGATCAGAAAATACATACAATTTTTTTATATATGGGCAGGTGGGGGAGACTGGCAAAGCACTGACTGCCTGAATCTCTTACTTAAATGGCTTGACTGGGGAGTTTCATAGAGTCATAGAATGTCAAGGGTTGGAAGGGACCTTCAGGATCTAGTCCCAACCTCACTGCCGTGGGCAGAGACACCTCTCACTACATTAGGTGGCTCAAGGCCTTGTCCAGCCTGGCTTTGAACAGTGCCAGGGTTGGGGCACCCACAGCTTCCTGGTGAACCTGTTCCAGAGTCTCACCACCCTCACAGTAAAGAATTTCTTCCCAATTTGATATAAATTTCCCTTCTTTCAGTTTGTACACGTGACACCTTGTCCTATCACTACAATGACTGATGAAGAGTCCCTCTCCAGATTCCCTGTAGGACCCTTCAGATACTGCAGGGTTGCTAGGAGGTCTCCACACAGACTTCTCTTTTCCAGGCTGAACAGCCCCAGTTCTCTCAGCCTGTCTGGGGGAAGTGTTCCAGCCCTCTTATCAATGCTGTGGCCTTATGACTGGGTCATGTTAAGTTTTTCATCAACCATCACCCCCGAGTTCTCCTCAGGGCTGCTGTCAATCTCCACTCAACCCGTAGCTGTGTCTGGGATTGCCACAACCCAGGTACAGGACCCTGCACTTTGCCTTGTTGAACTCCATGGGGTTTGCACAGCCCCACTGAAGCACAGCCAGACGACTCTTCAACTTAACTAAAGCTGAAAAGAGGGGGCCCTTCTCCCTCGCCTGCGTCTATCCCTTTACCACCTCCTAACTGGGATCTTAGTTTATCCCCTTCTTCCACTAACCAGCAAGAGATTACGGATGGACTCTGGTGTAATACTAGGTCAAGGACATCAAAACCCGAAAGAAGGATGCCCCTCAGAGAAGTCCCAGTGGGAGGAATGTTGGGAGGGGTAGGATTTGTGAATGCACCACTCACAGCATCGGAAATTCGAGGCTTCAAAAAGGAGTTGGGAAATTTAGTGGAAGATCCAGTAGGCATCTCAAACCAGGTGGACCAGTTCCTAAGACCTAACATTTATACCTGGGGGGAATTGAACTCCATAATTAACATCTTATTCTGTCCTGAAGAAGTCAGGATGATAAGAGCAGCAGGCATACACATATGGGAAAGGGAAAACAGAATAGGGCCTCCAGGAGACCTTAAGATGCCTTTAGTAGATCCCGGGTGGCATCCAAATCGAGAAGAAGACAGGAGTATGAGAGACTACAGGTCTCTGATAATCAGAGGTATAACGGAGTCTGTTCCCCAAAGTAGTAACACTAAACTGGCCTTTGAGGGTACTCAAGAAAAAGATGAGACTCCAGCAAGCTGGCTCAATAGATTAAGGAGAAATTTTCAATTATATTCAAACATAGATCCTGACAGCCCAGAAGGGAAAGTACTTTTAAAAATACAATTTGTCACAAAAGCTTGGCCAGACATTAGAAGAAAGATAGAGAAGATTGAAGACTGTCAAGAAAAAGGTATAAATGAGTTGTTAAAAGAGGCCTTGAAGGTTTACTTAAGGAGAGAAGAGGAGAAGGCAAAAGCAAAAGCCAGAATAATGGTAGCAGTTGCTCGGGAAAGTGTTGGGGCTGATAACGAACCGTCAGCACGGTCTCCTAGAATAAGTCAAAGAAAGCCAACACCCTCGGGAGGGCGATATTGGGAAAGGCCTGGACTTAGGAAGGATGGGGAACGACCCAGAAGGATAGAAGGAGCACCTAATGATAGGGAATGTTATTATTGTGAGGAATTCGGACACTTTAGGAGAGATTGTAAGAAGTTGAAGATAGATGAAGCAATTGTACAAGAACAAGAGGCCCTAGAGCGTGTCTTGAGGGGTGATGACTAGGGGTGTCAGGGGCTCTATATGTTGGGGGATCCAATGAAATACCAAGAAGAGCCCCTAGTAAATTTTAATGTGGGTCCCCAAGAAGAAGGTTTTGAATTCCTGGTAGATACCGGTGCTGATAGGTCCAGTATTAAAAAGCTACCCATGGGAATGACCATTGGGAACAAAACCTGTGAAATATTAGGGGCAGAAGGGAAAACGTTTAGGGCTTCAATTATTGAAAAGGTAAAAATAGAAGGAAACTCGAGGCAATGTGTAGCAGATATAATTTATTTACCTAACCTGGAAATTAACCTGTTAGGAAGAGATTTACAAGTCCTGCTGGGAGTGGGAATCATACTGGAAAATGGAAAAATGGTGGTTAGACTTATGAGGTTAACCCAAAGTGACCTCCAGGAGATTTACCCTGAGGTGTGGGCAGAGGAAGGAAAATATGGATATTTGGATATTCCACCAATAAAAGTAGAAATGCACAAAGAAACTCCTCCCATACGAGTGAGGCAGTATCCTACATCACCAGAGGGAAGGAGAGGATTGGCACCAGTGGTTGACCATTTATTGAGGGAAGGTATCCTAGAACCATGTATGTCCCCACATAATACCCCCATATTGGCCATTAAGAAGGCTGAAGGAAAATATAGATTGGTCCAAGATTTAAGAGAGGTAAATAAGAGGACTATTGCAAGACACCCACTAGTGCCAAATCCATATACATTATTGAGTCAGATCCTGGTTTACAATCACAGACTTAAAAGATGCTTTCTGGTCATGCCTTTTGGCAGAGGAGTGCTGGGATTGGTTCGCATTTGAGTGGGAACATCCAGACAAGAACCGTAAAATGCAATTGAGGTGGACATGCCTACCACAAGGATTCACTGAATCCCCTAACTTGTTTGGGCAGGTACTAGAAGAATTGTTAGATCAATTCCTTCCTAAAGAGGAAGTAAAAATATTACAATACATTGATTACTTACTTATATCTGGAGAACAAGAAAGTAGGGTTAGAAGTGTCAGCATACAACTATTAAATTTCCTAGGGAAAAAGGGGCTGAAAGTATCAAGAGATAAATTGCAATTTGTGGAGTCTGAAGTCATTTATCTTGGGCATGTGATTGGAAGAGGGTATAAAAAGCTGAGCTCGGAGAGAATTACAGGAATCCTATCTATCCCGGCTCCTAAAACCAAGAGAGACATAAGAAAACTCCTGGGATTATTTGGATATTGCAAATTGTGGATAGACAATTACACACAGAGTGTCAAGTTTTTGTATAATAAATTGGTGGACCTGGAACCAATTAAATGGACAACAGATGATGACCAGCAATTACAAAATCTAAAAGGTAAGTTATCTTCAGCACCTGTACTAAGCTTGCCAGACCTTAGGAAGGAATTTGATCTATTTGTAAGCGCAGAAGAAGGAATTGCCTATGGGGTGCTTACCCAAGAATGGGGAGGATCTCGAAAACCTGTAGCGTTTCTATCAAAATTATTAGACCCTGTAGCTAGGGGATGGCCAACCTGTCTGCAGGCAATTGCGGCTGCAGCGGTCCTGATAGAAGAAGCTCAGAAATTGACATTGCGAGGAAGGATTAAAGTGCACACACCACATGATACTAGGGCGGTTCTTAGCCAAAGAGCACAGCAATGGCTTACTGACTCTAGGATTTTAAAATATGAAATTATGCTAATAGACACTAATAATCTGGAATTTGCTACTTCTAAATGTCTAAATCCAGCCCAATTCCTTTCTGGGGAGCCAGTAGACAATTTAGAGCATGATTGTCTCGAGTTAATAAATATGCAAACAAAGGTGAGGGAAGACCTTGGTGATGTACCTTTACCTTATGGGAGAGTGATGTTCATTGATGGGTCCTCCAGAGTGATGGCTGGAAAAAGAGCTTCTGGGTATGCAATAATAGAAGGTAAAGACATGAGAGTTCTAGAAAAAGGAAAGCTGTCTCCAAATTGGTCAGCCCAGTGCTGCGAGGTCTATGCACTAAAAAGGGGACTGGATCTGCTAGAAAAAGATCCTGGCACTATTTATACTGATTCTCAATATGCATTTGGCATAGTTCACACCTTTGGTAAGATCTGGGAGGAATGGGGATATTTAAATTCTAAAGGTAAAAATCTAGTACACACAGAGTTAATAAAGTTAGTATTGAAATCCTTGCAGAAGCCAGCTGAAATAGCAATAGTACACATAAAAGGACACCAGAAAGGGGATACCTTTGAAATAAATTGGCTGACCAGACAGCTAAAGAAGCAGCCCTAGAACTGGGGGAACCAATTAAGATTTTTAAGCTGGAAAAAAGCCAGACAAAGGGGGGGCGAAGTAGCGCCAATATTCAGTGAAAAAGAGCGAAAGGTGATAGAAGAACTCCAGTTACACCAAGGAGAACATGGGGAATGGTTAACCCAAGATGGAAAGAAATTTCTAAAGCAAGCGTTAGTATGGAAAGTACTAACAGAAATACATGAGCTAACACATTGGGGAACCCAGGGTCTATGCGACCACTTCCTCAGAGAAAACATTTGTATTGGAGTATATGATTTGGCCAGATCAATAACATAAGGATGTGCAATTTGTCAAAAGATCAACCAAAAAGTAATGAGGAAGATAGAACCCAGAGGAAGAGAATTGGCTTTAAGACCATTTCAAAATATTTAAATATACTTCACTGAGATGCCTCCGGTACAAGGATATAAACACCTATTGGTAGTAGTAGACCATCTCACTCATTGGGTAGTAGCTTTTCCTACAAAAAAGGAGACTGCAGACGTGGTCGCAAAGATAATCCTGGAGGAAATCCTTCCTCAGTATGGGCTAGTTAACACTATCGATTCTGATAGAGGACCTCACTTTGCTGCTCAGGCCTTACAAAGGGTAATCGAAGCTTTGGGAATGAAATGGAGGCTACATACTCCATGGCACCCCCAGAGCTCAGGCAGAGTTGAAAAGATGAATAAGACTCTCAAAAATGTATTAACAAAGTTGATAGCTGAAACCAAATTAAATTGGCTCAAGTGCTTACCTTTAGCTCTGCTACGCATTAGAACGAGACCCCGAGCAGACATAGGGGTGTCCCCTTATGAGATGATGTTTGGGCTTCCCTTTTTACTATCCCCCTACAGTATTGGAAATTATTTGGAGGAGAAGAAGCTACCCAGAAATATTTAAAAATCGTTGGAAAAACATTAGAGGGTCTTAGGAAAAAAGGATATATACCTCAGACTTCTCCCCATGATGTAAATGTGCATGATACTCATCCAGGGGATTGGGTACTTATTAAATCCTGGAATAACATCCCTCTAACACCTAAATTTGAAGGTCCCTTTCAGGAGTTGCTGACCACACACACTGCGATACGGAACCAAGAAAAGAGCTGGACACATATCACTCAAGTCAAAGGGCCGGTAACTCCTCCTGACAAAGGACCCAACTCCCTTGCACCATCCGCAGGACCAGTAGAAAGAACCCCACCCACCAACTCACAAGAGTGGACCGTAGTCCAGAACCCAAAGGACCTAAAAATAATCCTCAGGAAAAAACCAGGAATTGATAAAGACTGAAAACAGAGTTAAAGAGTGTGCTTTATAAATTGTTATAAGCTAGTTGTAACTAATGTTGTGGATGTCAAGAATTGTTCTGAGTTAAGAAGTTATAAGTGTTGAAGTGTGAAACCCCCCCCATATAGAAAAACAGTAAAATTCTCCTACTGAGCTTTCCTAAAAGGGTAATAAAAAATAAGCGAATAGAGAGTGAAACGGCCAGGGGTGAAAGACTCTATTGAATCCCTAAGGAGACCTCAGCTCCAAGAGGCAAGACGGGGGGGTGTCAGCACGGGGAAATTACTCCTACTGGACTCTTGGGAAAGCTAATGCTGATGCTACTGATAAGTGGTACCCTTGGCAGAGAAGGGAACCCCTGTACCAAATGCTATCATCCCATCTATGATGGGGAAGACCTGAGGTCCTTATTCAGAGTCCACACTAATACAAACCCAAGCTGTTTTAATCACTCTCAGTTAATTACCTGTCAAGAGGACGGGAGAGTTTATTGGACCACCAGAAATACAGCCTCCTATAGGCAGCACCTGCCTGGGGAGTGCCCAGTAGGAGAACCCTGGTTCTGTTTCGAGCACGAAGGATTAAAAGATCTAATAAAGGAAAAACAATTGATGTGGAAGAAAGATGATTCCGACATCCCCTTAGGGAAAAATCTATTCATAGATTTAGTTGAAAGGATTAGCAAAGAGCTAAACTTGACTGAATGTTGGATCTGTGGAAGTACCCAAATGACAGAAATTTGGCCATGGGAGGTAATTAGTCTAAGCCCACTGGAAATTTTGAGATGGAAACAGACGAAACCAAACTATGAACTTTTGGCATCTAGAGCGAGGGAAAAATGGGATCTGAAATCTAAGGTAATAGGTGAGGGATGCATACTGAGAACAGGAAGAAGATACAACACCCCTGTAGGAAAAATGGCATGTAAAAGGTATCTATTAGTAAAGAATTCAGAGACTAAATGGGTCCCAAGGGAGCCCAACACATATTGGGCTGTCAGGAAAACAGAACAGGGATGCATATATCATGAAGGATATAAGCTTCATAAGTGTACAGGAAGAGGAATAAACCCCTTCTGGGGAACTAGAGAACTGTCAAAATTTTGGGAATTCCCAACGGAAATCAGAGATGGGTTCTGGCAAGTTCCAGAGTATTTATTCTGGATCTGTGGGGACACAGCATATACAAGACTTCCAGGGGACTGGGCAGGGAGTTGCACCTTAGGAGTCATCAAACCAGCCTTTTTCCTACTACCTAAGAAATCAGGAGCGCACCTGGGAGTCCCAGTATATGATGATCTGAGAAAAGATAATAGAAAGAAAAGAGACCTAATTGATATGGGAGGTACACAAGTATGGAAAAGTAAAGTGTGGACTCCAGAGGAAATTATCCAAACTTATGGACCAGCTGCCTGGGCTCAGGACGGATCCTGGGGCTACCGTACTCCCATTTATATGTTGAATAGAATAATCAGGCTCCAAGCAGTACTTGAAAAAGTATCGAATCGGACAGCATTAGCATTTGAACATGTAAGTGACCAGCTGTCCCAAACAAGAACAGTAATTTGCCAAATTAGGTTGGCAGTAGATTATTTATTGGCAGATGAAGGAGGAATATGTGGAAAATTCAACTCCTCTGAGTGCTGCTTGGAGACTGATGACAAAAGTGCAGTGATTTAGAACATCTCTAAGGAAATTCGAAAATTGGCTTATGTAGGAAATCAAGAATGGACACCTTTACTAAATAGTAACTGGTGGGATGAGTTCTGGTCTTTTAAAGGAAATTGGTGGAAAAAGGCTGCGTTTATAACTGTCTGTTCTATAACTGGATTCTTGTTTCTACCCTGTCTGTTCCCCTGTTTAGTTCGGATACTAACATCCACAGTGCAAGCAAGCATCCAGCTACCCGAGGCAATTAACAAGAAGCAAACAAAAATGATGTTGATGGAAAGCCAGAAGCAGGAGCATGAAAATGCCAAAGAAATATACAATGAATACCAAAGACTCAGAAAATATTATTTCCAAGAGACAGAAACAGCAAATTGATGCGGGCACCAGCCCGATCAAAGAAATAGAGGGGGGAATTGTTATGAACAAGTTCAATATGGTTGGAGCATTTAAAGCATTTACTGTTTAGGTTAATAAATGTTACACCCTTGTTACAACCCCCCCTCACTGTTAACTCCCTTGCATATGCCCTTGTTACAAACCCCCAATGTAAACTCCCTGAGATCTGCACTTGTTATTCTCCCTCACAGTTATCTCCCTTACATACACCCTGGTTGTATCCCCGGTACCCCCCTTCCTCACTAAATTCCCTTACACATACCCTGGATGAACCTCTTTTACCTGTCCCCTTATTGGATCCTTCGGGTATTGCCGCTGCTGCTCCCTAAAATGACGGCCAGAAACTTTCCCGGGAATATGCAAATCAAGAAAAGCTCAAGAAAACCCCACAAAAGACCCTGGAAACAACGAGCCAACTTAAAATTTGGAAAACTAAGTGACTGGACGTACTGGGGAGAAGTTCCTCTACCCTTCCGATGGGGTTTTAGAAGTCCATAACCATAACCTAAGTGGAACCAGACTAGAATGAGGACCCCAGCCGAGGCAGAAAGGGTCTTCCTAGGCACGCCCATGAGGACGGAAGCACCAGCTCTGCTGTGAAGCAGAACTGATCACCTCCTCCTCTGCGTCGCCAAAGGAAGCAGCAGCGGTGTGCGCGACCCCTCAGGCCCCCACCCAGAGCTGATAACTTTAATAAAGGCATCAAAGGGAGCTGGTTTCCTGGCCCATTTATTTCAATGGCCAAGATGCAGGATTAAAAATCCCTTGCCAGTTTCTCACTCAGGCAAGCCTCTTCTCCTACATGGATGGGAGATTTACATTCCAGCACAGAGCATCTCTCTCAGAAGCCTCACCTGCCAGTCTCACAGGGATATTAATTTTCCTACCCCCCTCAACCACCACTTTCATAACCAAGAATGGAAGTGTGTAAGTGTTATCCGCTTCAGTGAGGCACTGACAAAACAGATCCCCTCTGGTCTCCTGCTGCACTTGAGAGCTGCATCAAGCCAAAGGTGAAAACACTTAACTGGATTGTAGGAAATTATGCCATGAGCAGATTTGAGTTCTCTACAGCCCTCAACCAACCTTTCCTGAAACTATGTTGTAATTACATACATCTTTTTTCAGGCCTGGTGTTCTGACCTGCCTTTGAAGCAGGGTAACTGAGTTCTTGTTAATAGATCCCTTGCGTGGATTAGAGTGAAACAACGTTGAATGACTAGTATGTATACGTGAGGCAGGTTTATTTTTAAACAATTTGGTTGCAGTGGAAAGGCATTATGTAGCTGTTTTGGTTCTTTTCCATTAAAAAATGTGAAAATATCACAAGGAAAATACATAAGGAAAAGAAAGAAACAGAAGAAAAGCACAAGAGTGGATAGTGGAAAGAGCCAGTGACAAGATTTGATTGTTTCAATTTTGATTCCATGGTCATCACTCTGATGGTCACAGTTTTGATCTGTTGGGGGTGGAGACCCATGCAACAAAGAGTTAGATAGGCTATTGTATGTTCAAGCCTACATGGGAACACCCTGACAGCTCTCCCGGAGAGGGGTTTTACATTATCTGAGGCAACACTGTGGAAATGAGTCAGGGTGGTTCTTCAGGGATCTTTGATGGCTTCCGTTGCCTTCTAATAGCACAACTGCTGTTTGGCCCTGCTTCTGACAGCTGCATAGTTTTGCCAGTTGTGCCTTATCAGAAAGAAGGAATACTCTCAGGCCTAGGTGTGAACACCCCATGCCTCCTGTCCTGGGGTGACTTTATGATGCTTGTATCCCCGTTTGTCTGTTTAGCCCAGAAATAAGTTTTACACCTTTAAGACTGGTTCTGAGAGCAAAGTAGGGGGAGAGAAGAAGCATGGAGTTCGTTATCAGAAACTGCACTTGCTCCCCCGCATCCTTCTCCTGGACTGTATTTTCTGCAGCACAGACAGCAAGAGAGAGGTCTCCTTTGCTTTTTAGTTAGTTTTTAGCTAGCTGAGGCAGAGAAGTTCCCTGGACTGTGGTTTCTCTTTTTCCTGGAACTGTTTAAACCTGCTCTGGATTGAACACCCAGAAGAGCACCAGCAGCTTGCGCCTGTGACCTACCAGGCCAGGCCAGGTCTGTGGCATTTCCAGCGCCAGAGGGACTGATAACAGACTGGGTGAACTGAGCTACAGCCCACCAAGGGAACTTTTTGAGTTTGTCATCTCTTCAGACTGGCAAGAGGTTTTATTGTTTAATATTATTTTTTTTTTCTTTTTTGAGCTGGTGAATACTTTGCCTGTGAAATAAACAGGTTTTTTTCCACTGTTCTCCAAGGAAATATTTTCCCAGACCAGTTGTGGGAGGGGCCACTTGAATCTGCTTTCTAGAGGAACCGCTTTAAAGGTTTCCTCCCATATTTGCCCTGGAAGGTTAGATGCAGTTGTGCTTCACCAGAAGGAAGGAGTTTGGAATGATAAAAAGCATTACCCTACTTCTGCAGGATCTGCTTCTGATGTGCCTTTTTCCCTATCTGATGTGAAAACACTTTGTTTAAGACATAAATCCCAGATTATCATGGAAACTGGCTCAAGCAGCCCACCCAAGCAAAGTTCAGTCCATCACACCTGGGAAAACAGTGAGCAAATCTGTTTTCTTGGCCCTTTTCTTTCTCCATGTCTAACATATCCAAGAAGCCAGCTCCTAGCTGTAAAGGGAGACCACTGCAGGAGGAACTATGGCAAATTTCACCTGCATCTAACTGACCAATACCTCCAGTGAGAATCATTCACTGCTCCCATGGAATGGGTCCACCTCTGAGAAACAGCCTCCTCCACTGGCACCCCACACTTGAGTGTCCATGGACACCCCTGCATGCATGCATGCATAGTCCCCTTTGGAAATACCTGGGAGCATGCCCACCCTGATGCTGTGAGGACGAGCTGTGCTCCCAAAGTGCATGTTGGCAGACAGGGCACAACCACCCACAGCTCACAGGGTGTGATGGGCAGGCACACCATGCTCCTTTTGAGAGCAGCCCTGCTGGAGCACCCTGCAGTGCTCTGAGTGCTTCATGCTGGTTACAGGGAGCAGGAAGGTTAGCCTCCAGGTTTTATTTCCCAGAAAACATTTGAGAATATAGGGAGCTTTTCTCAGTATTTAAGTGTCCGGTGTCTTGTGGTGATCATCAAAATCCCACTGCCTACCACTGTGCCATACAATAAACTTGTGGCATTTTTTCCGCTTAAAAAAAAAAAAAAAAAAAAAAACAAAAAACAAAACCAACTTATTTTACTTCTTCTGCTGTACTGCTGTATGATAAAAGCTTCCCACATGGTCCTCTGCTCTTGTGAGACCCCACCTGAAGTACTCTGAGGAGTTCCAGAGCCCCAAAATATAAGTAGGACATGGAACTGTTGGAGCACGTGAGAGGAGGCCACAACATTGATAAGAGGGCTGGAACACTTCCCCCAGACAGGCTGAGAGAACTGGGGCTGTTCAGCCTGGAAAAGAGAAGTCTGTGTGGAGACCTCCTAGCAACCCTGCAGTATCTGAAGGGTCCTACAGGGAAGCTGGAGAGGGACTCTTCATCAGTAATTGTAGTGATAGGACAAGGTGTCACGTGTACAAACTGAAAGAAGGGAAATTTATATCAAATATTGGGAAGAAATTCTTTACTGTGAGGGTGGTGAGACTCTGGAACAGGTTCACCAGGATTCTCTGGGTGCCCCAACCCTGGCACTGTTCAAAGCCAGGCTGGACAAGGCCTTGAGCCACCTAATGTAGTGAGAGGTATCTCTGCCCATGGCAGTGAGGTTGGGACTAGATCCTGAAGGTCCCTTCCAACCCTTGACATTCTATGACTCTTAATAAAACCAAGACATACGACATGGTGTCACTACCTATTGTGTATTAACTTTCATGCAAGTGTACAAGTTTCTGTATTTTCCCAAAAGACGCATTGCTTCTCATGGAATTGCTGCATATTGATTGAGGATTACATTTTGCTTACTACACTGAGATAGGTAAATGATCACTGGGTACCATCACAGCTCTAGTTTTCCTTTTACTTACAATATTTTTGTAATTTGAAACAATATACTGAAGGGTAAGAATCCTGAAGGTAGCAGGAGTAATAGAAGAAGAAAATCCCCAGCAAAACAGATCTCCAAAGAATTTTTAAAAAGAAAGGGGGGAAGGGGAGGGAGCAGGACATGAGGGTATGTCTACTACTACAAGAGTGTAATTGAATGTTCTCTTTTTACGTGAATAAACATGAAATGTACTTTTCATCTGAAATAAGAGTCACAAGTTAGGAGTGTGATCTAAAACCCAGACAGAGCAGGAGGAGGAAAGGGAAGACAGTTAGTTCTGATCAGTTGTGTTAAATAACTGGCATTATGAGGCAAAACAGAACAAATTTATGAGATCTCACAATTCAGGTTGCTTGGTTAATTGTAAGAGGAATTGTAATGGGTAATGATAACACTGTCTTCTTAAAATGGTGCATAAAAGAATGAAGCTTCAATTAGTACACAGTGTGGATCCTGCTCCTGGAGAAGGCAGCTACTGTGTGCTGCATTAATAGCTCCATGCTTTGGGATAGCAACCTATCCAGATTCTTGAAGTGAATGCAGATGTATTATCTGTCAGAGTGTTTCTTGGATTTAAATTTAATCATATACTTTTAGAGCATTTCAAAGATTTACTATGGTCAGTTTTCATGTTTTATCCTTACCTTCAGGTTTCCTTCTGATATCCTGACAGATACAGCCTTAGCTATAATAACTTTATTTCTTCTTCCTTTTTTCCTACTGTGCAGGCTATGGTTGCATTCACTGTCAGTCTCATGAGGTTTTACAGAGCAGCACTATCCCCATCAGCTTTAGGATAAGAAGAATTTCAGTGCAGGAAAAATGCTCTTCCATAATCTTGCAACCTGATTTATTGGGCCAAATGTTGTTTTGACTTGTCACATGCCATCTGACATCAGGTGCATTAAATGGAGGACAGGAGACAGGATGGAACTGGCTCCCTACCATCAGGAAGAGATGCAATTAAGGCATACAAGATCTAGCCCTTCCCTGGTTGGTCACAAGCCTAATAAATTATCAGAATAGTCCAATCAGGAATGTATTTGTTCACCATGATTTTTTTAGGTGGTTTTTTTTTTGTTGTTGTTTTCTTTTGGTTTTTGTTGGGGGGGGCTTGTTTGTTTGTTTGTTTGTTTTGGGGTGGCATTTTTGTTTGTTTGTGGTTTGTTGTTGTTGTTTGTTGTTTGTATGTGGGTGTTCTCATTTTGTGTGGCATATATTTCAGTGAGAATAGGTTTAAAGTATGCTGCAGGTTCTGGAAGCTGGAGCTGTTCCTCCATTACAGGTTATTTCACCTGTCATACAAAAAGAAACATAGAATTAGACACACAGTCATAAATTTCCTTCTCAGTCATTGCAGGAGTTTTTTAGAACTTTTATCCAATGATCAGCTTAGGTCATAGCTATAGCACCCTATATAGAGCTGTCTGCAGTGCAAAGTAATTGTACATGTAAGGCTGCTTGGAAAGAGCATTGTAGAGTTAGTGGAAATTTTCCTTGCTTGAATATCAGTTACTTATTCAGTAAATAATTCTTCAGAGATTTTCTAGATAATAGTTCAAACACTTGCTTTTGATATTTTAAGTTAACTACTGTGAATCAAACTGAGATAAAACATCTGGACAGCTCTAATAATTTCTAAACTTTGTCATTTGAGTAATGTCCACACCATGGGCTGTTGGAATGTTGGTCCAGTTTAGAACAAAAGAAGAGTTCAGATACAGTCTCTGTGGAGTGAAGGCACCTAGTCGTAGCAGGTATTTGATCAGATATTTGGGAGGCCAGAAGAACCTTCTATTTCTGCCCTTTTGAGAGTCAAACAAATCCTCAGGCTATCAGAAAAACTTTCAACCAGCACCAGCTACCTCTGATGTTTTCCAGTACTACCCAGGCTGGGCCCACAGAAGAAGAAAACCATGTTTAACCAAAATAAATTGCTACTGGGCACTGCCAATACTGCATGCTTCTAGGTAGTACCTAATTCAGGCTAGAAATGCAATGAACCTTTATTTCTTAAATGTTCTCCTAGGACTTTAGGACCTTGTTTTAACTTTTCTTAGCTTCTGCTTCATGACCTGTGGGACAGCAGATCAGCCAAAGGGTTGTTTACCTGCTGTTTTCCAGGGACAGCACATGACATTCTGCTTTCCCCAGCTGCATGGGAATTCATACTGAGTGTGTTCTCACTAGTTTCTCAGATAATAGTGTTTGGGATTTTAAGTTGGTGGCCTTCTTGACAACCTGTCATGGTGTAAGGTTTGAAGGCAAGGTGCCTTCAGCCTTGCCAGTGTAGCCAATCTTGCTCTGCTGTGTCAGAAAAGCTTGCTGTAATCTGTGAGGGTGTCCATAAGCACGTTTTTGAATTAGGAAGGAAAAGCTAATTACTTTTTCTGACCTCTCTTTGCAGACATTCTCTCTTCCTCTTTTTTCTTCTCTTCCTCCAGAGCTTTAATTTTTGCATCATACTCATCAGCACGGGTCTTCCACTCATTTCTGTTGTTCAGCAGCCCATCAAGCATAGGCTGAATTTCCTCATGGAAGCGGGAAAATTCCTAATCAAAACACACCCTCTTAGTACAATGCAGTGCAGAGGGAATGCTTGTCCATCATACCCCAGGATAGACCTTTTCCGCTTTGCAGAAAGCATCAATGGCAGAAAGAGGCAACTTGTTGCAATGCCCCAGAAAAGGGCAGATTTTCACTTGTCTACCTGTTCCTCTCCCCAGGAGTGCTGCTGCTGCACCAGGACTCAGTCAGCTGGGATTTGAACCCCTGTTGATAAGGGTGGGGTGTGTAAGGGTGCACTTTTCTTACCTTGTAGACAAATGTACACACAAAGTCAATGAAACCCACTTGAAGCTTTGGAAGCTCAGCAGCTTTCCTTCGGTCCATCATCGGCTGTTGGAGGACACAAATTCACCATGATTTATGAGAACACTTAATTGAAAAACACACCTCTATTTTCTCCCCAAAACTGCCTTGTTGTGTCAGCCTGGCAGTTCTCTCATGCTGTCCTAAAGGCTGTCCATCACAGCCCTCTTCCTCAGCTGCAGAGGAGTGAAGAGAGCTCATTTCCGTTGCCATTTTAGCAGAAATTTTAGACAGCATTTCAAGTGTCCATAGATGGGGAGGAGAAAAAGTTTTTCCCTTGTGCCTCTCAAACAGATACCAGGAAAGGCTGTAAATTGTTGAAGAGGTTTTAAATTGTCTAAAACATGACTGAAGAAGAAATAATATTCTTACCAGATCTTGTTGATTACTATATAATTAGTGATGCCACTGTGGGTAGAGGGAGTGCATGAAAGTCTACATTAAAAATCCCCAAACCACACAGGTGGAGGACACTTAAAGGAATGACTCTTGCCTCTTTCAATGTCAAATTTATCCATTAAAAAAGTGTTAGAAATGCCCTTCCATTTACCGATAATTCCTTGACTCTATGAAGTCTATGTTTGCAGTTTTTCTCTATTAGAAGCTCTTCTTTCTTCTGTGACTTATCTGTTTAGTTTTTAAATTTTTCTGTAAGGGACCTGCACAAAATCTCCAGGGTGACTCACCCCTTGATGGTTCACAGCCACTAAACCCATCTAACTATATGGACAGCTGGACATGAGGCACTTGTCACTGTCAGGGATGCTCTTCACTATCTCAGAACATATTTTTCTAAAGGATTTTGGCAAGCACTGTGATTTTAGGCAGACACAGAGCACTCAGGGCAGCACTGCTTGTAGTAAGTCTCTGCTGAGACTTGCTATCTGAACTGAACTGCATGATTGATGGTTCTTGCATGGTACTTACAATGGGCTGTTGCTGAAGGACGCTTATTTCCAAATCTCCTTGCTCCCAGAACTCAGCTGCTACCAGTAAAGCTACCTACATTGACACAGAGGGATAAAGAGAAGTTAGCACCAATTTTAGCCCTATAACTTGATGCGCTTCACGTCTCCATTCTGCAGCAAATCTCACTTCTTATCCTTCTGTTTCTTTTGGCCGACCTTAGCCTCACTTTTTCTTCTGGGAAGGGCAGCTGTGACAATAGGATTTCACCTGTCTAGTGACAGCTCAACAGTCGTATTGCACTGGATCTCATTTGACCACTGCTCATCTATTGAGAAATATTTCCAATCTATTCCCCTCGAGGATTTGCCTACTGGTCACCTTTCGGGTGTCTATTTTTTTTTTCTGTTGTCCTTTCTTCATGCTGAACAGGAAGGTAGATTTTATTTCTTTTACTCTCCTTTAAATTTTAGCGTTTATTATTTAGCAATTGCTCAAGTACAGTTCAGGAAAAGTCTACTTACAGGAAAACTTGTCCATTACTGTTTCAGTAAAGGAAATAAAACAACTGAGCAAACTGCAGGTAGGTATTGCTATAATAATGCCAATGCATATATTACATGTAAAAAATCTCACTGTGACCTATGTTACGTCTGTGTAACTGGGGGGGGTTTGTTTTGTTGGGTGGCTTTTTTTTTTTTTTTTTTTTTTTTTTTGGTAAACACGAATTTTGTACAGAGCTCACAATTACAATCTGAAAGATTGGTTAATACAATCTGAATAATTGGTTAATAATTGGTTAATAATTGGTTAATCAAAACCACAGCTAATCCTTTTGGTAATTTTGGTAGGAGTCTTTGATTTAGCTTATAGGCAGCTTAGAAATTGCATTACTTTGAAGCATAAGCTACAGAAATCCATCAGGATATCAAGCACCTGACCTTACTCTGGACTTCCCAAGGCTTTGTGATAGCTGACAAGTCACAGGCAGTCATCATCATGGCCCTAAAAACAGGAAAGAAATTAAATTTTTTCCCTATTTGTTTTCTGGCTCAGGACCCTCATACCCCAGTACTGCATCAGGTGTCCCATGGCCCTTTCTGAACTGATAGATGTGTTGCTGTAACAGCCTTGGGACTTATGACTGGGACACTCACTAAATTCTGCTCTGTTGATTAAAACGGAATTATGATGGGGAAATACTTGCTTCTGATATTAAGATGTTTGCTGCTTTGACTTTGGAGTAACACCTTTGGCTCCCCCACAGGTGTGTAGCAGTGAAGTCTGCAGTGAGGTGGTGAAAGCACTTCATCACCGGCACAGAGCATCCTGCAAATTTTCTGTCTGGTCACAGCAGCAGCATCGTGCAACTCAGGTTAGTTGCCACTGGGAACAACAGCTAATGGATTGGATGTCCCTGTTTGTGGCCTACAGGGTGATCTGGTAGGAGTATATGACCAGAAGGCATCCTGCTTCTCCTTGAGAGTATATGATTAACAGGACACTTGGATGAAGAAGCACTTTAAGCCTTTTTCCCCCTGGGTTTTTTTTCCCTGCTTCTCCAGAAGATCAAATCTGAGTGGCCAGTAATGTATCACTTGTTGACTTTGCAGCACAAAGCATATCCTGGAGCTCTCACCAGGTGTGCACATCACTAACCTTTCCCCAGAGCCAATTACTCACATGACAACCTCTTTTTTTGTTGTCTCCAGAGACAGGTACTCAGTCCAGGCAGTCCCACTGTCGTACGTCTTAGACTCATCAACGATCTTTTGAAACATTGTTCGCTTTCTTTGGGGCGTGGGGAGGAAGGGTGAAAAAAAAGAAAAAAAGGTTAAAAAAAGAAAAATCTATGAAACAAAGAAATAAATATGACAAAAACAGGTGTTCAATCCTGGTATTGGTAACTCTGCCAGAATGGTTTCCAGTAGTTGCTGTCCTGACACTGATGTGCCAACAAAACCAAGCACCATCATCTGCATCCTTGACTATTACAAATGCATCAAAAATGAGTATTGTGGTGAGATATGAGCAGGTCCTTGAAAGCATGAGCTACTGTAAGTTATGTCAGCTGAGAAATGCTTACACCTTTGTATGAAGTTCAAGAAATCTTTTTCCTTAAATGTTAAGCAAACTGCAAAAATCTAGAGCCAGCTGGAGTATTTTTAAAGCTACCTGGCTTTATATACTTAGTCAGGCATTGTTAAACCTATTTATATAATCTAAATGCATATTGGGAATTCTGATGAATGGTTTATACACAATACACTCTTGTTTGAAGTGGCATGAGATCTGGAGAAATCTGAGGTTTCAATATTAGCAGAGAGAAGAGTTAGGCCATATCACAAAGTGACTTGTGTATGTGTTCTATCATCAACAATCCTGTGTCTTAGCTCAGCCAAGCCTTTGTTTGCAGTTCATGGACCAAGGAGGGCAAGGAGCAGTTTGTTCCCAACTGGTAAGGAAGTGGTGGTATATAGATAGAGGGTGCTGTATAGATACTGTATCTCCAGAGTATTCTGGGTATTCCAACCTCCCTCAAATTCCTCTTTTTTGGACTGTTTAAAGTTTTTGTAATTATACTGCAGTACAAAACACAGAAGCAGTCTCTGGTCTTGACACTGTATTTTGAAGGCACATTTTGAAAGCTCCTTGCTAATTAGGAAGTTATATGTCATTGAATTTCAGCCTCATGTCCCAGAAAGCAGATGCTGCTCCAAGATTTTGGCTTTTTTGGACCTTGTGTGTGGAATAGACTATGAGCTGAACATTCACTTACAATGAACTTCTTGTGTCATTCTGCTCTCAGAGAGAAGTTAGTATAGTCCTGGCCAGTCCACTTTCCATTTATAAGTATTTTCAGGTCTGAAATGCTAGGTAAATAAAACCAAAGCACACCAAAGCAAATCTTGACATTTCTTCCCATAGGGGATCACATAGCCCTGCCTTGTTGGCAATAGAGGGTTAAAAAGTAATGTATATGATTTAATTGAGTGGAAGTTCAAAATTCTTTCAAATAATTTGAATTCTCCCACCAGGTCTGAGGTCAGTATTAAAGGCAGCCTCCTACAGCCAGTGTCTGTGAAGAGAACTGCTGCACTGGTGGGGGCTTTCAGAGCAAAGCATCACGTTTGGCCCTTGTAAAGTGCCAGCTGCTTTCTGCCTTTCACACACGGTATGCATGACTGACTTACTTGAAGTAGAGCGCCAGGTCTGTTGCTATAATGGCAATTTCCATCAGGTGAATCACATGCTCATGCTGCCTGCGGTTGAGGTTCTGACATATATTCAGTGACTGAAAAACAAAGGACAGGACATTGAAAAAATCCAAGCTCTATGTTGTTATCAGTTCCTGGCGACCTCCCTTTCCCAAATGTGTCCACTTTTTTCTTTCAATAGTTCAGCTTGCTCCTCTCATGTGAAAGGGGTGTGAGCCTATATGCTACGTGTAGTGCCATTTCCCTTTTAATTCACTGAACAGGGGAAGGTTGTTACACAGTGCCTACCCAAACCCTGTCTCCTGACTGCAGTGCAAATTTGCCTGAAATTAAAATTTAGCTGTTGGAATATGTCAGCGTTGGCCCTATCAGAGGGGCTAATGGAGAACAGCTCTGCATTTAACATATTCCTATAGGGATAAAAATATGGCTTCTGAAGAAACCAAGACATGCATTTAGGAAGCCTATGTGCTTTGGTCCTGGGTGAGCATAGAGTCCTTTGGAAATGAGGCAGCTGCAGTTTCTTTACATCCAAGCCAGAGAAAGGTCTTGTGCTGACAACCTGTTGTTAATGAAGAACTTCCCTGAAAAGAAGATTATTCATGGTCTTATACTGCAGTTCATTACCAACCTCCTCAGAAAGCAAGAATTTTCCGAATTCCAGGTGATGTCTTTCTAAAATAGAGGATCCATGAAGTTTAGCTAAAGGATTTTGAGATCTGTTTGTATAAAGGAAAAATTGAAGACATTAGTGCAGCAGTTAAAATGAAAAGAAGTGTCTAATTTTGTATTTCATTTCTGTCACACATACAAGTTCCATTTTTTAAAAAAGGCTTATGAGTAGAACTTTTTAATAAGTAATGATTTCAGTCTAATAAAAGACTCTTGTGACATTGCTTATAACTCTTTGTACAGTGTGTAAAATAGTCTTCCAACCACAAATTTCATTCCCAATACTGTTTATGACTACATTGTAATTACTTTACTTATTAAGTTTGTTTAATTCATGAATAACTACATATTGAGATCTGATAATAGGAACAGAAAAACCTGCAATCCTTGGACAACTTTAAAAAGCAAGGCAACCTGCAATCCTTGGACACCTTACTAAAAAGCAAGGCCCTCTTCCATCAAAAACACAAACCAACTTTATGTGACATTTTTCCAAAGCTCCAGGATATACAAGAAGATATAGGCAGCAAGCATTGCAGAAAAGCTGTGATCTGACTACATTTAAAGTAACAGAGCCTTGACTAGGCAACGAAATTATGCAATTTTTTATCTGTAGCTAATGACTACCTACTGAGAGCAACATCCTCATAGGTGCTTTGTTTCTGTAGGTAGTGAGGGCAATGCAAAGCACGGTGCTTTCTCCATAGATGAAGCAAAAATTCGTCATCTTATGTCCAGGATGCTTCTGTTGACATCCTAAGTCTCCTGTAGTGCTCAGGATACTGAGTGCCTGCTCTGCGCCTGTTTCACACTGTAATGTACACTTCTGCTTTAAATCAGGGAGGTTTGCTAGGAGGTAAAGAAAGCCCCAGAGAGCACAGCAAATTGTCCTCACTGGCCAAAGCATAAGACCAAACACTGCAGCAAGCTGAAAAGCAAGGCAACTTGTAAAAAAAGGTTGTCACCCTTGTGTGTTTCACATAGCTGTACTGGAGTTTGGTGTGATCACAGCCTGATTCCACTCCAAGCAGGAGCAAGTGGTAAGAAAATGCTTACTTCATTTGATAGAGGTTGTTGGTTCCCCTGTGGTCAATATCGTGGCACAGAGCTGCAGTTACCATTGCAAGGGCTTCAAGGTCAGTGTAGTAACGTTTCAGTTTGCCAGTCTGGAGGGAGAGAATTTATATGCCATATGTTAACATCTCTGACAGGAAAAGGTAACGAGTGGTGACTGCTCTGTGCTGGGGTTGTCCTGGGACAGCCCAGGAGAACTGAAAATATTTGTGAACTGAAATGCAGTATACAGCTGACTTAGGTTAAAACAGGGAATCAGCTGGAAACAAAATACTTCAGACCCAGGCTGGTGCATCTGTAGTGTTTATGTGTTTGATGCACACGTGCAGGGTTGGCTACCCACTGCTATAGAAGGCTTGGCCCTAGGATTCACCCAGGCTGTCATAAACACGCCTCACAGTCACTGGACACAAAGCACAAAGTACTCTGTGAAATGGCTCTGTGTCTTTCTGGGCAACGTGCTTGTCAAGCTGAATCGCCCAAAAGATTATCCACACCTGTGTCTGCTCCGGATGGAAATGGAAAGCACGATTTTGTGTCCATCCCAGCCAGCTGACTTCAGTTTGGCTCTTACTATCAGAATCTACTGGAAGAGTGGAAGTCCTGTAGTCTCTCTCCTCCTCTTTGCAGAAGGATTTAATCTGAAATCTATTCAACACCATACACATCTGTCTCTATGAGAATTAATGCTCTCCATTTATTGGCCAATATTGACCAAAGCTTTCTTCATGTGTAATGCAATGACTGTCACTTCAGGCAAATGGAGACCTAGTTTTGCAGGACCTGTGCTAGGAGTTACAAAACTTTTCCTACACCAGGGTTCAAAGGGAGCCCTCCATATTTCTCAGGTGTGACAGAAGACCTGCTGTAAATAAAGCTGTGCCACAGAATTAGCCAGGGTGGTGTTACCTTACCATCAGGAGCGTGAACATGGTCTGTGCAACATTGAAGCCATGACGCCAGTTGTGGTAAGTTATCTTCCGATAGCCTTTGCTGACAGAGTACACAAACCTTACGAGAACCTGCCAGTGGGGAAGAGCATGTTAGTGTGGGTGATGAAGCTGCTGCCTGTTCATCTTGCAATAAGGGTCATGTACAGAAACCATGAATGAGGTTCAAACCAGCTCTGCAAAGGTAGGCCCAGAAAGGGATCAGAATGTGTAATATCATCAGGCTACCCTGACAATGGTGGTAGAGTAAAGCCGAGTAGAGAGCAAAAGTGGACAATGAAACAATGAAATATAGCCATTTTCTAATCTCTCTTTTTTTTTTTTTTTTTTTTTTTTTTTTTTTTTTTTTTTTGGTGGGAGTAAAAAATATAAAATCACAGACATGCCTCTGGGGTAAACAAGAATCAACACTGCCTGAAGGAAAAGTGATTTCATCATACTGTTTGTAAATTTATTGATTTTTTTCTGTTTATCTAGGTTGTCACTTATAAGATTTGTCCCTTTTTCCTGTGATTTATTAATACTCATGTCTCTCTACAGGAGATATGGATCCACAGATGTGGAGGTGAATGACATTTATATCACCTAAAGAACTACAATATAGGGCTCAAATAGAAAAGTGTTTATTTCCTCTGCAATCTACTTCTCTATGCGTGCTCCCACTTGTAGTTATGCAGTTTTCTCATTAAAGAGCCAATTATTTATTAATGAGTATTCATTTCTTAAAATCTCAACTATAAGAATCACTGCTTTTCACAACCTCACAAGGGGTTACTTGTTCCGGTGAGATATATTTAATATTTTTGACACTGACATTCTGCGTGTAAGAAGCACAGAGGTAATTCCCATTTACTTTCCTCCCCATTGCCCTCCCGCCTCTCCAGGGTGAAAAGTCTTCCTGCAGTTACCCCCGGATCCCACTAGATGGAAATCGACTTCACATGATGTGCAGAGAAATCCCTTCGGGAGCAGCAGAGCTGCTGAAATGCCAGTTTCCTGTAGGGTTTTGAACTAGCAAAAGTCGTGAGCTCGCAAGTCAGAGCTTGTGGGGTCCTCGTTCCCACACGGTCACGCCATTCCTGTCGACAGGTTGGTGCAAACTGCGCCAGCCTGAATGAAGGCACATGCGTGTTTGTATGGGGATGAAAAACACAGGGGCTTGCCAGAGTGCGTTTCAGCGTATCTTGGCTGAAAGCTGCAGGTTACATACTCTAGCAAAGGAAACAGGCAGACAGGTGGGCACTCCCCTACCCGTGGTGCGCCTGGGAACTGCGTTTTTACACTGCGGCTGCGAGAGGCATTGGATACAGAACGTGCAAGCAGCGTTTTGCAGGGTCCACCACTCATCCATACAGACCTCATAGCAAACCCACATCTGCGGCAGGCAGTGAGGAGCAGAAGACCGCTGAAGTTATGCTCCAGTCCCACACGAGAAACTGTTCCCTGCCCTCAGCGGGGTGAGGGGGCTCAGGACACACGACCCGGTCCCTGCAAGCCCCCGTGAGCCCAGCCCCGTGGCTGTTCTGAGAGCTGTGCTGGGCATGCACGGAACCTCGGTGCCAGCTGCAGCATGGGCGGGTCTGCTGTTCATCCAAGACAGGAGATCCTAGCTTTTGCCAGCTCATACCTCCTGTGGGATCTGGAACTTTTTCACCACGCCAAGTTCGTAGTACATCTGAATGCCACACTTCACCAGCTCTAGCTCAGTGCAGTCAAAATCAGAGAACCTGAACTCATAGATTTCGAACTTAGTGGGCCCCGGGAGTTCTTCTTTCTGTAAGAGAGGTGGGCTGGTTTATTGCTGTGCTGCTTATGTCATTCCTAAGCTTTGCTGAATAAAAATGTATCAGTCTGATGCTGCTCTTCTTTTAGAATATAGCACAGAAATAGACTGAAATGAAGCTTTTCATGATAACCTCATTAGTGGAGGAAGGGGGGGGCAGTTTTGTGCAGGAAATATTATTTGTTTCCTGTTAAGCATTTGATTTGATATAGTTTGAAGACTCAAAATGGGGGAAGACTTACAGCCCTCCTTAATTACTCTGAAAAACAAGCCAAGGTGGCTGCTGTGTTTCCAGATGGACTTTGAAGCCCTTGAGATAAAAAGGCAGAGAGCAGAGACTCCCCAGGAGCTGGGGAAAGCACGTGCTGAGACATACTAATGATAATCTCAAACTCAGGCAGCAAAGGAGGGCAGGGTATGCTTTGCCTTCACCCTTCACCAGGTAACAGCATGCCAACACTGGGAACTCTTCCCTGCATCTATGCAGGCAATATTTGCTTGCCAGGGCTGTTCTTTCCAGCAGTGCATTGTTCTTACCAGAATGCTTGCCAGTTCCTCTTCGTCACACTCACTTGGCTCCTTCCCCAGCTTTTCTCGTGTTGGCTGCAAAAAGCATGAGTGTGTTAATGAAACACCTGAACCACCCTGGACTTTTCACTGGGCAGCTTTGGGGCAATCTAGAGCGGCTCTCATATGCAAATTGTGCTTCTTTCCCGGACCTTACTTCAATTTCTTGTCTTTCAACATATTTTTCCTGGCAGTGTTTTCCCCTCCTTGATTTTGTTTTGTGTTTCCCTCACTTGCAAATGTCCCCCTAGAGCCAATGTTGTAGCTGGCCCCTCTAACTTCACATCCTCAGTACAAAGGAGGTTTTGAGGAATAAATCAGTTTCTGTTCCACTCCTACAGCCCTGCCCTGAGTAGCACCTCCAAGGTTGACTATGTTGAATAAGTTAGAAAGAGCATAGTGGTGCAGTGTGCCAAGGTGGAGGGCAGATCACAGAATCAAAAGCAAGGCTTGTTCTGCCTCTGTGCAGTTACTAGGGTCCAGGTGCTGCCGCCCCACCATGGTGGCAAGAAGCATCTCTGTGAAATGGGAGACCTGTGTCTGTGCCATACGTTGTGGGCCAGGCCAGTACACTTGGGTGTGAGCTCCACATTGTGACGCATTACCAGAATTTCCTGGATTTCATCCTTGTCACATTTCACGTGGTAGAGCACCATGTCCTGAGCAATGTCCTTACGATTCTCCAACTTGTTCATCTTATCATACGTGTCTGTGTTGAGTACAGACCAACCCAGGAACTGTGTCAAGGACTTGGTAAAGGGAAGAGAAGGAAACAGAGAAATAGCCATAACATCTGCTCCTCAAAGACACAGAAATATGACACTGTATGATACATTTTTAAAGAAACACAAGCTCGACTTTGTCCAAAATTCTAGCAATGAGCAACCACATCTTTGCTCCCAACTGTGACTTGCTCCTCAGCAAAGCAGCTCCCCTGCTGTTGAATCTGCCTAGGCTTTGAGAGCACCAATTCTGTGGAGGTTGAAGGACCCTCTGTCCAGTTCAGAGTACAGAAAATTAATTCTGTGTTTCTGCAGGTGTCTCCATACCTGTGGAAACGTTTCTGCCACAATGGTGACAGCAGATCAGGAGCTTTCACATCAGAGGAGAGCAGGGTGGTCTCATCACCTTTCACATGTATTTACTTACATCCTGTGCTTGCTTTCAGCTTGTTTGCTGTCCAGTGCCCAATTCAAACTGATTTTTTCCCCATGGTCTTTTTGTATGATAAGAAAAGTCTGATTCAGGAAATGTCCTGATTAATAACAGGTGTCAAGAGCTAAATAGTTATATTTCATTGAAACTAGCATAGGAACATTTCTAAGGAGCAAGGTCTTTAATCACAGCCACTGTTGGTGAATTTAATAACTGGCCTCCCTTTTTATCCTAGCTACATAGATTTACATGTCATTTTTTGTGGGACTTGCCTAGCCAGTGAGAGCCAGCTGGCAGATATGTGAATACAGGTCAGAATGGTTGTGTAGACACACAGTAGCTGCTCATGGCTAGGTGTACAGCCAAAGAATACTGGAAAAAAAATCACAAGAACACCGTTGGGTTTCTCATACCAAACTCCCCCAGTATTCCAAACAGTTGCTTTTAAAATTTTCAAGCTGATGTATAACACTTCTCTAAGCAGCAAAGATACCCACTTAGCTTCAAAATACTCAGGATGCTTTGCAAGTGTACATGGAGCAATAGTGGCCTCTTTAACTATATGAATTTCTTCCAGCAAGAAACTATACCTCCATGAGGGTTTCATCCTGTTCATCAAATGGTTTCCCATCTTTTCTGTTATAAAATGTGACAACACCAACAATTTCTTCTCTTTTATTCACTATTGGCATGGAGAGAACGTTTTTGATAGTCCATCCTGATTCATCTAGAGGACCTTCCTTGAAGCAACAGCAAGCAGAAATACATCATGAACTTAATATGTCTTACATATTATGCTCATGTAAACACATGAGCACTCCAGTTTTACATTCAGACTACAGGCAAAAGAAGTATTTATATGCCTAATATTGACCCTACATTACATTTCTTAAAAAAAAAAAAAAAAAAAAAAAAGTTGCATCCTTGCTAGAATGGGAAGTTTTCACGATACCTGAAAGTTAAACATCTCATCTGCAGCAGCATTCATAATGTTGCAAATCTAGGGGATCACACAGAAGAAAAAGTATTACAATATGGTCAATGAGAAGTTTAACTGCCAAAACAAAGGACTGAATTGCTGAGAAAGCAGAATGAGTATTATTCATCTCAGAAAGACTTGAAGAATCCCAGGGTAAGTACTTACAAATCCACTTTCAGCCACATAGGCTGGCAGTCCAGTAACTAGTGCCCAGTGATCCGGAGTAGGATTTCTAACAAAAGAAAAATGTATAAGGGAAATTAAAGGTATATGTTTTCTGAAAAAATATCATGGAGCTGAAGTATGTTCAGCTGATTGTATAATCCAGGTTTAGACCTGGAACCCCCAGTCCATAAATGGTTCTGTTACTTTCAAAGGATCCATGTGCACAAGAAAAAATTTTCCACATAAGTAAATACTTTCCCCTTCAAGGATTCAAAATAAAATAACTGATAAAATATCAGTTTGCAATACATAAAAATTCATTTCTAGGAGTGAAGGCCATGTCTCAGACCTTCAACACAGAGAAAGATAAGAAGAGATTCCTGGCGGAGGATGTCTGCTAGCCTGAACTTTGAACACTGCTGTACCCATGAAATGGGGACTTTTTTTGCAGCACATACTCTAGTGTAAAGCAGTGTTACCAGAACTGGAGGAAACCTCTCTTATTTCAGATTTGCCTAAGCTGCCCAAGGCTTCTCTGGAAAATTCAATGGCAAGAAGAGAGGGTAGTTCTTAGAGTCCTAATGTGTTAGGATGGGAGAAAAGGCCAGAGGTAGTCTTAACATGGGCTCAGTGATAGAAGGAGTAGAGAAAAGCAAGGAAACCTCATCATGAGAGCCTCCTAGCATCCTGGATGAGGCTCAGCCACTGACACAGGGAAGGCATGGAGGAGAGTGATGTCTCTGCCTGGGAAGGACAGCAGAAAACTGCAGGCAATCAAAGCAGCTCACTTCTCCATCTGAAAAGAATCACTGGTTGAATGAATTTTGGAGCCTGACTTCCAAGTCAGGATCCCAGTGCCCTTGAGAAAATCTTTATCCTGCAGAAATGTGAGTTGAAGCACCAACTTACATTCTGACTCTCGATCCTCTATCAGTCCTTTATGTTTCTCCACACGGATGTCTTTAAAACGTGGGGAACCTTGTTTTTAGCTACACCCTGTGTCGGTACCTAGCATTCAGGGACTGGGCACTTACGGGATGACTTTAATGTCTTCTTTTCCATGTAATATGTAATCAATGACCTTGTAAAAGACTATTTCCTATAAGTGAAAAAAAGAGTGGTGTTAAAATGAGTGGTGAGGCAATCCATCCAGAGAGGAGAGAATTAAAGAAATCTTGTTTTCACGTACCCTGCCATCCGGGGTTCGAGGTCCTGAGTAGGGAGGTACTTCTCCCAACAGAACTGGCCACAGGTCAAAAAACTCCTGGTTTTAAAATTTAGAAAGTATGTTTAGTGTAGAAAAGTGCATTCTGTCTCGAGCCTCAATGTAACCATTGCTCTACCATGCTGGTTTTGGTGTTGTGTAAACAATGCATGAAATAATAAAACTAATTCAATACTAGGCAGCAGAATGATACCCAGATATCCAAATCTGGACATGTGAGGTGCATTTATATGGCTGCATATTACCATATACTGCCTATATACAGAGTGCTGATTCATGCAGTGAACAGTGAGCCCTGGCTGTACTCAGAGCAAAAAGCTGTGACAATGTTTTTGTGTTCTTAATTTTCCAAAGCGTGACTATTGCCTGACCTACTACTTGCCAGATTGAAGAAGCAAAATACTTCTTTTGCTCTTTTTTCTTATGCTACATTATAATGTTGATCAAAATGTCTTTAGCTTACACTAATGATCTTTAAATATACCTCTTCACAAGACAATATGCTGCAAGAACTCTGTCAACAAGACAGCCTGGCCATGGGACAAAGAGAGCTCCACTGGCAAGGATGCTGTGTAACCCCCACATAAAGTTTGCCAAAGGTGCAAACTATCAGAACAAATCAGAGGTAACTTCAATTCTGTCAGCTTGTTTTCATGAAGCCAAATTTCCTCTAAAAGCCTGAATATCGTGAGCATGAATGAGTCCTTGAGGAAGGTGGCTGTTTGGTCACAAGTCACTTTGTGATATGGCCTAACTCTTTTCTCTACTAATATTGAAACCTCAGATTTTTCCAGATCTCAGAGACACTCCAGACAAGTTGTTAGCTGTTAGTTCCACAGGTGTTTCACCATACTTCCAATACCCACAGACTTTGTGAGGTTTTGTTTGTGCTGCAGACTTTGACCAGGATTGCCAAAGGCAGACACCTCTCCCCCTCCTCTGTCTTCCCAGCCTCCAACAGTCCCATTTCAGTAATAAACTCTTCCCCTTTCCTCTGATTTCATTAACCCATTATCCTAATCTTTGCACAGTAAAAAAATGCCAAGCAAAGTAGGAATAGTGGCTGAGGGTTAGCTTGCACTTTTAGTGCCTCAGTAAATCTTATCTGCATGCATTACCCCTCAGTGAATAACAGCAAGCAGAAAGATGCACAGCACACATGTGAACACTCACCTTCTGCTTTGTCATGTCCAGGAGACCGACTGAGTATCGGTCACAGTTCAGATATGCCCTCACCGTATAAAAAGCCTTGTGGAACTGCCTCTCAATGTCTGTCAGTTCCTCAAAAACCTTATTAGCTGACCACAACAGCACCTGCAGGATAAAACCAAAACGTAAGCACAGCCTTTCTTGGGGAGATGGACTTCCCAAATGTTGAGTTACAGTTCCTCAAAAGTGCAGGAAACCTACACCGCTTGTTCGTACTGGGAATTACTAGGGAGAAAGAGTCAGGTCATCACAGTGTTATGTAGGAGTCAAATGTTACCAATATGCACAAAAAAAGTAGTATTGTCAGGCAAAGAACTGTCCCCACTTAAATTTTATACACATTAGTAAAATGTTGCATCCAAAACCAGTTAACACCAAAAACATTGCAAATTCCAGAGTCTGCTGTTTGAAATATCTGAGTTAACACTTTCCTCAAAGTGTTTGAGTAGCTGTTTTGTGTGTGCATCAGCCTATGATACTTTCCCCCATCTTCTGGTACATTCTACAGATGTACCTTTAAGAAAGCTGCTGCTATTAGGCTCGTTCATTTGTAAAAGCAGAGGTTACACAAATACTGCTCTGAAATGGTAAAGAAGTCACCTACAGTCTTGCTTAGCTTAGTTAATGCATGTGTGCCTGTATCCCAGGTGTATGTCTGGTTTCTGAGCCCAGGACATATGAGGAGCCATGCTTCTGAAGCACTGAAGCTGCAACTTGAAGCAGACTGGATTTGTGCTTTGAAGAAGAAATACTGTTACATGGCCACAACTGGAAAAATTGTGTCTCACCTCTTCACTGGGCACTAGTAGATGTTTTTGAGCAATTCTGAGCTGCACTGGTCTCTTTCTAATCCATAAACTGGGACAACTCTGCCATTTGTATGAAGTCTGAGTTGTTCAGTGTCAGCATGCCTCAAATAGGATAGTGGCGTTGTCATACAAAGCATTAGATGAAAATGAGCAGCAGTTTAGCTTTTTTGGCACTTTACAGCATGCAATAAGATCTTAAAGCCACAAGCCTGGTGAGAAGGACTGAGAGAAACAGCTGAAATATATCTAAGCCAAGGAATTATGTAAGGAAGTTGGTAAAAATGTAGTATATAGTCTTCTAATAAGACTTTTCCACAGTATCTGAGCACAAGCAGACTGACCTGTCTTTGCACAAGCCATTTTACCCACAGTATCATCCAGTCTTTGCTGTTGGAATTCGCAATATTAAAATCCTAAACCACTTTTGAGAATGTCATTTGCTCACTCTGTACTTCTGTACCTTAAAGTCTAATACAATGAACTATAATAACTTTTACACAGCCCTAAAGACATATATTAGTCAGAGGTTTGACAACTGAGCTGTTGGCAGAACTAGAGCAATGTGTCCTGCATCTCCTTCTTGTTTTGCTCCCTTTGTGTGGGACCTGCTCAGACAGCAGCAATATATGAACACAGGACTCCTGGGTCCACTCCTGGTGGAAGCATTAGGCAATAAAACCTTTGCTAGTTCTACTTTAGTTAACTATTCATCATTGCTGGCATTGCTGGACCATCATTCATATTTTTGATAAATGAAAACATTAGGCAAAGCATAATTAATTAGAAAGTATAAGTGCCGTTCCAAAGCTCCAAAATAAACTTTCATTCTGCATCCATTTCACTAAGATAGGCATTTATTCTCCATGGCAATTCCATTGGAGAATAGAGCGTGGCTGCCATGAAGCACAGTTGCAATTCCATATCCTCCTGAGTGACAACTACTGCCTGCTACACAAAGTGATGGCAAGGATTCACATCCATCCCAATAAATCTGAGAGTCCTACTGTAACCCAACTAATGGGAAAGTATGGTGCCAGAATTTCAATCCAGAATATCCTAAACCCCTAATATATGTTATTTTCTACTGATGAAGGCCAATAAAACATGCATGTGACAGCAATTTTACTGGCTCTAAGAGGAAATTCAATAACACTTTTAATGAGCAGATAGGGGGAAAAGACCACATTCTTAAGTGTTTCAGAAAATCTCTTGGTGCTGTTGTCTGAAATGATGAAATGATCCAAGAGTGCTTCACAGCCTCAAGTCAACAAAACAGCTAGAGGCCAGTCCTGCTGAAACTGGTGCCACCGCATCAGGTCCTTCAGTTTTGCCAATAGCAGAAGAAAGAGTAATGAAGGACTCTGGGAAAGAAGCAGTGTCTGAAAGCAGTTGTGGGCATCTCTTTATTTCTGCTCTTCAGGGACAAATCTCTGAAGATGATCAGATTCACACTTTAAATCAGAAGAATGTATTAATTTGATTTTGAGATAGCCAATTTGCATTTTCACTCTTACCTGGCCTCTTCGAGTCTCACAGTTGTGAAGATAACTCAAGTGATAAATTTTCAAGTTCAAGGATGCAAAATTCAGATACTTCAGAAAAAGCTGAAAAGGCAAATTTTGAGATTGAATTGAATGCAGAAGCAACTTCATGTGCACTGTATTTCATAACACTGTTTTACAAGCATCAAGGTAATTTCCCAGGATAAATGCTTTGCTTTGCACTGTCATGACACGAGGCTTATCCCACTGTGCCTTCCCTGAAAGATCTGAGATAAACATCCCCATTATAAGCCTCTTCTATGAGAGTGTGAGTACTCTTAAGGGAAACTCACACCAGTGGAACTTCACCGAAGCAGGCTTCGGTCACTAGGGTAAAAGGATCTCTGTTACATGACAAAAGTAAAGCTTTTTGATAGGAATTCAGCTACTGACCACTTACTGTTTCATCAGAGCTGGTGAAGTGTGGGCCATTCAGCTTATTTATAGCCACAATGACAGCAACCAAGTCTTTGCCATTCAAGATGGGTGTCGCAAGGATGTTTTTTGTAGTGTAGTCGGTGAGCTCATCAACAAATGGGCTGAACTGGGCACACTGTTCAATAGAGAATTTACAAATAAGCATTTTTCACAACGTGTCTTGAAACCAAGTCCAAGCACAGCCCCTTAAGTAAGCTGCCTAAAGAAAGTTTTGCTTAAAAATTACTGAGGAAAAGAAATGAGTTAGCAGAAAATTGGACCATGTACAGATGATTAAGCTACTATCAAGAGCAGAAGGTGTGGCTTTTAACTGCAACATACGTGCTTTTAACTTTCTGTGAAGATGTTGCCAATCATAAGGTTTAACATGTCAAACTCTCTCAGAACGAGGGGGCTCTCCACTGGTTATTCTCAGATCAATGGCATTCTTCATGGTACCTCCTCCAATCCTTTCCTCTGACTTCTTCTTTGCACTGCAGAGTGGGTAGAGCCAAGTAGCACTCCACAGCAGCAGAGTATAAGCCAGTTCAGTCACTGGCAAGTTCACACACCCTCATTTTTCTGTTGCTTTTACCATGAAGTGTGTTGTCAGCTTGCTGCATCTACCCCTAGTTTCTCTTAAAAAGCGGGGAAAGAATAGTCCAGGGAAAGCAGACGGCGAATCACTTCACCTGCACGGGGCTTTATTGATACCATCATCACCTGCCATAGGAGAGTGCAGGGATGGTCTTGCTGACCAAAGATATTCTCCCTGTCCAAGTGAATAAATTGTCATCTATAGGTCGTTCTGTTTGGGTTAGAAAAAGCCACACAACTCTGATGATATTCAGAAGGCTGCACCAGAAAGAATGATCACTCCCTAATTAATCTTCTCCCCATACCTTCCCCATTGTTGGCCTTTTCTGCCCCATGGGCTAGACCAAGCATTTAGTCTCTGGGTCTTCTTCAAAGGACTTGTATTATGGCAATGTCTAAAAGCACTAGAGTTGGAGTGCAGCACTTAGCTCACAGATCTGAAATCCTCCACTGTATTTGCAGAAACATCAGAAACCAAAAAACTTTAAAATTTAAGTCACGTTCTGATGCTTCCCCCAACAACAACAATACGCCCAGCAAAAAAGAACCCAGGCTGCAGGACCAAAACAGTGTCTCAGTGTGTTCTGTGGAAGACAAGGAAAGATTTGCTGAAGGGTTGAGACATGCCTGCACTGAGCAACAAATGAATGAATAAACAGATGGTCTGTTTGTAACTAGCAAACAATAGATGGAGTAATCCCAAATGCCATATTTGGGTCACATGGATTTTAGTTCTATATGATTATGATTAGAACAAGCAGATTGTTATTCCTGCCATCCAGGTTTACACGACTGAACCAGAAGTACGGGGAATAAATACTATAATGAAGGCATAAACATAAAACATTAAAATCCCTCAGGTCCCTCCTGATAATGCAGATTGCAATTTTTGCTGAAAGAGTTTTTTTAGTCTCAGATTGTCTCTTGCTGCTTCTGATGAAGATCACAGCTTGCAGTTAACGTACCTGCTCTGGGGTCCACTCCCTCTGTTTGATAAAGATGCCTCTAAACGCCCCTCGCTAAACCTTCATCACGGCAAACATTTTCAAAGTTCTTTTGTCATGGAAAACCCTCTTTGGACTCACTGTAAAGAATTTCTATGTCTTTGCCATTTATTCATAGAATATAAAATTGTGTGGAAAATTCCATGTGCATTCAATGCAGATCTGACTACTTCACTCTCCTCTGCTGGACTGGATGTGATTTTTTTTTTCTTTTTTAGTTAGACAGGCAAAGTGTAGCAGTGCACTGTTTTCTGGCATTAAGACCTAGTATAAAAAATGTGCTTAGTTTCACTTCACCCCATAAATGAAATAGGATGGAACTTTCAGACTTGCTACTTGTTTCGAGTACACAGCTACTACACCACAAGGGCTTTGACCAAGCACTGTGGTGTGCTGCTGCCTCTTGACCCCTGTGAGCCTCTCTTCTACCTAGATAATAAATAAATGGCAAACGTACCTCACGGACATCCTTGATGTTCATGGTTTTCTTGGTCTGAGCAACATGGCCCACAATGCCTATGTCCAGTGGATAGACAATCTCGCAGTCTGGGGCGACCAGGCATTCCTCCAGAGTACTTCCTTCTTGGATGTTAAAAAGCCTTGTTGCCAGTTCAGGGGTGCCATTTCTCTGCCTATACATGAAGAGACTACAGCGGTCAGCATGAATAAGGGACCTGATTCTTCTCAAGGTCTTGAAAACCACTTTCTCCATGTTGATGCTTTCTTGCATGTCTTGGATCAACTCAAAAAGTATTTCACTCTCATTGTTATCCCAGGTCTCTGTTTTTAGTTTCTTCTCAAAATACTGCTTGGCAAAAGCAGGGTTGCGATCAAGAAACTTCTCCACGTCGTCTTCACTAATGCTCATTGTGAATGCCCTGGATCTTGTGGGTAAGCAGTAGCCCAAAGATGTGCAAGCAGCACTCCTAATTTCTCATGTGTCTTTTAAATTTTTGTAACAGAAGATGCTGTGTCTAGATTAACCAAGTTTGAAGTGTCCCTGCAAAGAGAGCTTGTCATCAGGAAGATGTATTCCTTTATAATGCTGAAGGTGAGTCTGTGGGAGGACAGATCTTCTCAACCAAAGAGATTAGATGAGCTCTACAAGAGCTTTGAGTCAACTTTCCTCTTCTTAATCTAACTGCAAACAAAAACTGAGTACTCACAATGTCTAAAAACACTGTCCTGTCTCTTGATAAACAGAACACTTACTGAAACAATTCTGTTGAGGCAGCAGCAACAGGGAAGGAGCGCATCTCCTAACATTGAAATAAGCTCTTTAAAGTCTAATTAAATATATACTGCTTGGGCATAATCCTTGGCTAACAAGGTGACCATCTTATTATTTCTGCTCTCCCAGCTCCCAGCAATAGTAGGAAGTCCATTCTTCACAAAATAACCCAGTGACCAAAATAAAAATAGTGAAATAACACTGCTCTTTTAGGACTCTGTCTACTATTGCATGGCTCCTGTAAGGGTTGTTCTCCAAGGTAAGCACCAATCCTGAATGCTTTAGTCCAGGGTTTGAACTGAATTGGCAAGGTCTACAGTCTTTGTTTCTTGCTAGCAAGAGCCACATCAGGAAAACATGCCTCTTAGTGGCATCCATATAGGAAGGAATCTGGAGATCTTCTGTTTGGGGTTGCTGAATTGAAGCACTCTGAGGAAATGTGGGAGGCCCTGCAGACAAAATGAAAAACAAACACCAAACAAAACCCAAGCAAATTGGGAAGGCAGAAATATTTCCCTCGTCACTATCAGTGGAGAAAGGGGGAGAATTATGGCTGTGAGGAACAGGAGCTGTTTCACATCAATGAAGCCACAACACTGCAAACAGCAGGTTTGGGTCAGTGTTATGCTGGGAGGCAAAGTGTACAGAGGCCATTGCACTTCAGAAGAATTAAACAATGCACAGGAGATTTCATTACTGGAGAATAAGGATTAATCCCATCTACTACATTGCTGGAAAATAACAAGACTGACCTGCTGAAGGAGTAGGGGTCTAAAGGCCCAGCCTGCCTGTGTCTGTGAATATTGTCACTTCTCCCAGAAGTGGTTCAATCCAGCCCAAATGTAAATGTGGATGCGGAGGAAGGTGGCTTGTTGTGGTAATTCTCAGTCAGGATATTAAAATAGAATTATTGCTCAAGAACACTTGAAGGAGGTGATATGGGCCAGACTCCCTTCCACAATGATGTTCCAGCAGAGGAACAAGGACCTCCTCAGATGTGGCATGGTGGGGGGCTGCTCCAGGCCTCCAGAATGGGGTGCATGAAGCTTTTTTGTGAGGACTGTCCCAAGCAGAGGGCTTGGTGGCAACAGGGAATTTTAGTAGGGATGGCAGTGCTTCAGGTTGTGGGCTATTCAGCAAAGTTTCACATGTTGCAGCAGTTTTCTGTGTACAAAGGGTGGCAGAAAGAGCAAGAGGCAATTTTCTTTGATTTTGACTGGAGGCAACAGCTAGAACTAGCAGAAAAATGAAGGTGGGAGGCACCTCAGGTGAGTGAGACCATGAAATGAAAGTTTCAAACTGGAAAAAGAAGGCCATTTTGTAAATTATGTGTTCCTGTTAATCTTAAACAAGAGGAAAACTGGCAGAAAATGTGTAACTGTGGTGAAATTATTGAAGATGTGTATAAAAATACCATGGACAAGTAAAAATGGAAAGTCAGAAAACTCAAGATCAAACATGAGGTTAAATTAGAAATATGAAAGGCAAGGAATATTTTCTGTTTATCATATAGGGAAGAGCAAGAATATCAAGAAAAGTACTGAAGAAATGAAGTTTTTAGGAGGTTGTGTAAAGTAACCTCTAAACTCTTAATTACTTTTTCTGACAACTAATGGAGGTTTTGAAAGTCTAGGAAAAAGTAGATGTAATGGTCCTTTCAGTAAAACAGGAAAAAAGAAAGAACTGGAGAATTCTACAATAGATCGTTTTTTCAGCTTGGTTTCTAAGAAAATACAGAAACAAACCTGTTTATGTACATAACTAGAAGAGACAAATAACAGCCAGTGTGACTTTGTCAAGAGCAAACTGTGTAATACAGCATAGTTTCCTCTGTGGCAGAGTCAGAAGTGTCTGGACAGAAGGAAAGTAATGGCTGTCACAACTCTTGACTGATGAGGAAACAACACAATATTTTGTGTCTTACAGTGAGGGTTTAGATGAGATAGTGAGAAGGTGTTGGCAAATGTATTTGAAAGATGAATAGTTTAAGTAGCTCACTAATGAAATGTATAATTTCTTGAATAGGATTCTCTGTGGAGGCTTTAACAGATGTAGAGCATGTCAGTATTTCCACTGATAGGTGTAAAAATATTAAGCCAGTGAGTAAGCCATGGTCAGGTGTCTGTAAATGTGTTTGAGCACCATCTTAAAACTGAAGAGAGCTGTGTTCAGGACAAGAGGGCTAGAATTCACCAAGGAGGCATGGAAAGTCCTACTTACGTGGAGAGCAGTCACCTGGCGAATTCATGGGGATGGGCCACTACCTCAGCTTAACAAAGGCTGCACAATCTGTCAGGACTTCCAGGCAGAAGGAGGTGTACATCCATTAGGATGAACCTTCTCTTGCATAACAGATTATGCCATGTTGTTCTAAACTGGTGTCTCACCTGGAATACACTGGGAAAATGTGACCTTTGTGGAAAGACCAAGGTTTCTCATGTCTCTTTTTGAGTCTTCTCTTTTCTAACAAAACAGTCCCCCATTGCATAAAAGGCTACAGCTAAGAAAAAAAAGAACAGTTGGTTCTCCATAATCATATAGGACAGTAGATTTTAGACCTGCAGAGAAAAGCCTTCCAAAACAGTGGGAAGACATTGCTCCCACCTTATCTAAGATACCCTTAGAAATAGGGGTCTCATCCTTTTTCCCAGGAAGCATTTCTAGTCAGAAGAGATGCCCACCAGCCAACTGGAATTGATATAGACAAACAATTTCTTAGAGCTGGAGGGAAACATATTTTTCTGTGAGTCCAGCCTTCCTGCCCATGGCCTGTCAGGCCAATCATATATAAGGAAACCATAGCTTGTACACCAGTAAAAACTCATTTGCAGCTGTGTAAACCTCCCAGATGGGAGTAATTTTATTTATGACTAACATAAGGAAAACTGGAGGCTGCCTTCTGCCTTTCAATGTCTCTCCTCCAGTAGTAATCCGGGCCCTTCCAGTATGTGGTAAAATACAAGCCTTGTTTCATCCCACAGTGACAGGGAGGAAAAAGGTTAAAGTAAAACAAATTAAATGTCTTTCAAGGAGACTAACACGTTTTGGATTCTGGTATCCCAAAGGAATGAAGTTTTCTCTCACCAAGTCTTTGAAGAAAGTCTGAAGTGAAGTTTAGCTCTTCTTACAGTCCAGCATATTGTTGCCTGGCAGTTTTTATGATCCTCCTTGTACCAGGTCAAATTTGTAAAAGGAGAGAAATAGCCACTTCTCAAAAATGTTTAAAAGTGAAGGAATCATAAGAATTACCAAATGTCCAGGAATGATATGAAGTGGATATCACAGGACAGAGCTATGCAGTTAGAGGATGTACTCAGGATGCCCTACATCTGAACAGAAGGTCCTTTGAACTTGGCAACATGTGGTGTTTTCCTGACAGATAAAAAAGGTTTTGTGGATGCACTAAGGGTTATGAAAACTGTTGTATGTGTTTTTCAGCTGTGATTTGGGAACTGAAAAACTGCGAAAGCCTGAACTATTCATACTGAATCACAATTGGCACTCTTTTGGATCCAAACCTTCCAGATATTCATACTTCATTTGGTGTGAAAGTTTATGTTCAGTTCAAGTGCTTTTGTTTCAAAACTTTCAGAAGAAGAACAGTGTCTGACCATGATACTCCAGGCTCCAAATATGAAAGATCCAAGATCAGTTCCTGCTTCTGCACTCAGGGTTTGAAATTTAGCAAGAAAATTTCCTCTTAACAAGGTGGAAGAATGAAGGTCCTAATGTACTGATGTTCATAGCTGCAGAAGTGGAGAAACTGAGGCAGTATTTCTTGAGGCAAGCCAGGGCCGTGTAATTGCCATACAATTGAAACCATGCAGGAATGGCAGGTGGAAATCTAAATTACCTTTGCAAATGGAGCCAGCTGAGCCAGAGCAACCCTTTAGTGGGCTGATGTACTCAGAATTAAAAGCATGACGCAAAGAGGCATAAGTGTTCCCTAGGCTTTCAGGGATATTCAAGCGACACCATGACAGCCACTGCCGGCATAACAATGATAACTGAAGTAGATGCAGTCTAAGCTTGCAATAGGATAATGTTCTTTGAATGGCCTTAGGCAGACAATGGAGGATTTTGGAGGAGGATGAGGCTGCTATTTTAGGAAACTTGCTCTAGGCTGTCACACAGCATAATACCATCTGAACACGTGTGGTTGCACAGACTTGTTTCCAATAGCTTTAAACACAAATTGGAGAATTGGCATAAGATCCCTGCTATGTCACATGTCAGTAGAAGTCATTGAAACAGTGTTCCAGTTGGAAACCTTAAATATTTAAGCTGTCCCAAAGGCTTAGCTGGTAGCTGGGAAAACAAGGTGAAGTTTCAGGGACTAAAATTCCTCCCCTCCCAACAACTCATATGACAGTCTCTCCCTAGTCCTAGCATGAAAACTACTGAAAATTTCTGGAGTAAAATAATCTGGCTGATGTGCTACAAAACATACTCCCCAGGAAAAGGAATAATGTTAGGGCCATTTATGGGACTGTGTCCAAAGCAATGGGGGCAAACACTGCCTGGCAAGCAAAAAGACGGATGGGAGGTGCTGAGTGTGCTCAGGCTGCTAAGATGCTTTGTGTTCCTTCTACATGGGAACATTGTTTTTCCCCCTAAATAAGAAGCCGTGGGGATGGGAGCTGCAAGTGTCTAAACTAATTTGATTAGGCATTATCCTTACAGGGTGCTGTATTGACAGCTATACTCAAACTTTTCTGACCCACTCATCTGTTGGCATAACAAGATTGCAGTTTATCTGATTTACCACATAATATTCTCATGCCACCTGCTTCTATACAAGAATAAGCTTTCCTGCCTGCAGCCATGGGAGCCCAGTGAGGATCAGAGCCACATCTCTCACCCCTCCTGGGCCAGGGTCTTCTTCTGTCCCCCAAAGTCTGGCCCCCTCCTTCAGCTGCACATGGATTGTCACTTGTCACAGGGAGGGCTGGCATGCAAAACCTTATGGCTCTTGCTCAGCCTCCTCCTCCTGTCCTTCCCCTCTGTAGCTCTCCAGGGACCTTTAGATGCCCCTATAACCCAACCTTGCCATCTGGGATCTCATCCTAGACTCTGCTGGGCCCCAGTCCTGGCCTGTGGTCCCAGCTAATGCAGCCACCAGTGGGTGGGATATTGCCGCAGCTTCCCTGTCTACACACCAGTGGTCAAGCTGTATGGGGCCAGATCGGGACAGACTGCACCAGGGCCAATCTGGGGATGCCACCAGTCTGGGGGTGCAGAGATCAGGGCTCCCCTTCATTGCAAGCTCAGGAGCTGGAGAATCTCCTTCAGCCTGGGCAGGCACTGAGTCCTGCCCCTGGAGCTGCTTGGAGCCCGACAGAGATGCAGGTTGGCAGCCATGGGGACAAGTGACAGCTGGAGCATGTGCATGAGCACGGCTTGAGACGTATTTGTTGTAGTGCAATCTGACTATCATACAGAAACACAGCAATCTGACTCACACAGAGGAGCACAGCAGCAGACTCTAGCTCTGCAGAAAATGCAGTTGAGCAGTAGCTGGTTATGCTAGTGCTGTATTTCCTTGCTGGCAGAACAACTGATAGCTGAGCTGTAGCCAGATCATGAAATGCTTGCAATAATGCATAAATCCCTTGCACTTTTGTGTGCAGGAGAAAGTGTGCTGCTGGCAGTCCACTTGCAAAGGAGAAGCATGTTGTCATATGCTTGCATTTTTGCCAGAATGTTGACTCCACCTTGTCATTACAAAGGAATATCAGCCTCCAATTTATTAATTCCTTTGGAGAATTATCTTAAAAGTAGCATACAACTTTTTGTATTGCATTGGTGAATTGCAGGAATTAGTCAGAGATTTCCATCTGAATGGTTCTTGTAGAAGGGGCATGGGTTTCTGAGATCACACAGGTCAGTTTGGTGTTTGTTAAGTCTGACTGTTACTATTCTGAGAGATATTGATGAGGAAATGTATCTATGCCATGCCAGAAGACTAGAAATATACCTGAGCCTGTAAGTCATCACAGGCTGGATGTACCTTCTTGGCTTCCTCCTCCTTCTATATGTTGTAAATATGCACAGATTCTCTTATTCTTAATTTGATTGAGAGATGGCTGTGTTAAAAAATATTACAATACCGTAGCAGTGGCAATTTCTGCTGCAAGTGTACATGAGTTTATTGTGTTTCAATTGACAGATTGTATCCAAAGCTCTTAGCACAAATCACTGGACCTTGAATAAGAAGATTACTTCATTCATCAAATGTTCTATGAAGATGAAGGACTAAAAAGATCTTTAAACTCTTCTCAAACCAAGCCATGTGCACAAAATACTTCCTAAGTTTCTTCCCAAAATGCTCTGGGTTTGGAGTTAAGGAAAGCACAGTGGTGTAGGACATACAAAAACTCTGAGAAGGAACACTAATGACACAAAATATGTGCTCAGATGTACCCAGAAGTAAGTTTGCTTATGCAGTCTCATGAAGAAACAATGAAGAAAAGAGAAGATGCTGTAAGGAAAGATTTGCAGAAGTTTGCAGAGCAAGAGGACATCGTGAGAGATGAGGGAAATTATTTGTGGGAAACAGGGCCACAATGGGGGAAAAAAGACAGCAGGATGGTTAGCAGAAAAAGAAGGACGCATAGAAAATTATTCTAACTTCAAGAGTAATGGAAGAGCCAGTAATGAGGAATTGAAAAGGGCTACCAAGTCTATAAAAAGCTGTGGAACCAGAAGGGTGGGAACAAGAATAGCCACCATGGGTAAGACAAATTCAAACCGAAAAGTCACAAGAAGAAGCTGGAAGTGTCTGTGTAATCTCAGGGCACCTGTCAGAACAATATAAAGAGGTTTGCAGCACTAGTAGACACAAGGCTGCGGCAAAGAAAAGCATATAGTAGTTGCATATAAGTATGCATATAGCATAGTTATATTCCAGAGACCAGCAGCAGGAGTGGTCATACAGGAGTTTCACTGGTCCTCACAGGAGCGGCCACAGCTCCCCATGCTAGGCCTGTAGGCACAGGATTGGAGGGAGTCCTGCAGAGGTTTTGGTGATGTTAAGCCACACTGTGGCCTGCCTCCTCTTCCTTCTCTTCTTGTGGGCAGAGGGATGCTTAGTGTCCAGTTCCTACAGTGGAGCTGGCTGCTGTGGTGGTATTTTTAAGGGGCCTCTCTCTTTGAGGCCACCCTGCAATTTTCAGTGTTTCCAGCTTGTTGCTCTGTCTGAAGCAGATGTAGCTCTATCTTCAAGTTGAGTATTCCAGTTGTAAATTTACAGAGGTGGTAACCATGGGACTCTGAGATTTGACTGCAACTTCTGTTTGTAAAATAAATATTTTTTCTGTGTAAGTGATGAGAAGTGTGCCATGGTGAAAACATGTCCATGGAATGCTTAGGCTATCTAAGGTCTTGCAGCTTTAAAGATCAGAGGCTTAAAACATCAAACAAACAAACAAATCCTCCATGAAAAAAAGTCATTCTATCATTTTTGACAGCTTAGAAAACTCCTCTTTCCCCACGCTCCATACTTCCATCCACTTCTCCTGCAGAAGAAGCAGATATAGAAATCTGAAGTACAGTCGGATGTGAAAGCATTTGCTTATTCTCTTAGCCCTGTGACTCACTAATCAGCCTTGTGTTCACAGCTGCCCTCCCTTTCGAGTGCAGAAGGGTGCTCTGACCTAAACCTTCCCTCCTTGCACCTTCAGTTCCACATGGAAATTATGTCCTCTAACACCTACTAAGGCCAGGTACTCGGCCAATGTCTTTTGACTGCATGCACATACAGATTTCCTTGGCTTTTGTAATTTGTGCTTCTGGTTTTAGCTTTTAAATCCATCATCAGGGCTGGCATGGACATCCTGGCTTACCCATAACTACTCAAGCTCATTGCCAGCAGTATCACTTTTGTAAAGCACCTTGAGATGCATGCTATATAAGGAGCTGTATATATTCCATTGGAATAATCTGATGCAATAATCTGGAGGCAGAATTTACTGTCTCAAACATGTAGACATATGGTCTCTTGTTACATCCTGCTTTGCAACCACTTAGACCCTATAGATTTACTCCTGCCTTTTTTTTTTTTTTTTCCTTGTCTTAAGCTGTTTCTGTTACAGGAACAGAAAAGGAAAAAGAATACTACATGCATGGTTTATACCTTCAGGGATATTCACATGACCTCTGTGCCTCCTTCTTTTTGGAAAGCATCCTGGGAATAACACCAGGGATTTCATTAACTCTGGTCTGTTACTTCGTTTTGAAATGTGGGAAAGGCTGACACTGCCTGAAGGAAACAATCTCCTTCCCCTTGTCTTCCCCCAGGAGAAGAATAGGATCAGACCATAGAGGTATATCAGAGATCTTTTCAAGTGTAAAGACCTTATCTCCACAGAACTGAGCTCCTTTCCTATTTGCAGATGCCTCCCTCCTTGTCCACAATGAAATGGCAGGCTCTCCAGTCTTCTTGTGCTGAAAGGGCTGGTCATTGCCCTCCAGGACCTGGCAGCTTGGAATGAAAAAGACAAATATTGTATCTTTAAACAAATATTGCAACTAAAATGAATAAACATGCCAATGTCTGGAAATGGATCAGTTTAGCAGTAGTAAATATTAGATTGGTATAGAGATATGTCAACAGTATGCTTTATAGTAAGTACTAGAAAATTACAAACAAAAAGTTTATCTTTTTATCTGATGGCCCCAAATAGTCTCTTTTTCATGAGGTTGCCTCAGGCCCGAATTGTATTTTGGTAAAGATTAGCAACAGGCCATTTGGGAAACTGCCATGGCTGGGGAGAAAATCCAGCAGCTCACTGATGGAGCTACAGCTACCATCTGCACCGTTGTGCAGAAACCAGCAGATGGCACAAAACCTTAAATTTACTTCTTTGGCCGGCAGGTCCTTGTGTGGTAAGATCCTGCTGAAGGAGAGATTTTAGCTAGCTCTGCATTCGCCCTGTTCTAGCAAGGCAGCATGACATGGGAGGGTTTGGAAGAAAGGGAACTTAAGTTTTCTGGCAAGCTCTTGTCAAGGCTCTAAGAAAACCATTCCCTCCCTTACTGCGCATCATGACAGAGAGGATGAGGCTTCTTGATTTCTCTTGCTTTGAGCAGCACCCCTGTTTCACTAAAAACAGGGTGAAAAGTGTGTATCTTTTTCTGAGATGTGTTGTGTGCACAGGAGCATGTGAAGCCCTGCTCTGCCAATTGTTAGTCAGTACAATCAGCAAGAATTACACTATCATTTTTCAGAAGAAAAAGGTGTGTCTCGGTTCCTGTCATTTTAAACTGTGAGGTATTTGAATATTGCCTTGAAAGTCCTAAGGCAGTGATTTATGATGCCTTTATAACCTAATTATATAACACGCCCAAGAATCTTGCCCTTGAACCACAGAAGAACAAACGTCAAACAATTTCCTCTTCATCTGTATTGCACCACTCACTTCCTTGGAAAAGATCCACATTTCTGAGCAGAAGTCACAGAAACTGAAAACCTCTATGTCCACAGCCTTAATGTGGTGTCTCACTGTGGGGAAGCCTTATTTCTCCTGTGTCCTGCCCCCACGAAGGAGTGGAGCAGACTACCACTGCCCTCTCAGCCCTTGGCAAACCTGGGACTGAGATGTGTGCTCTGCAGCAATGCAGGCACTGCCATGTGACATCCCCGAAAAATAGCCTGGCATCAGCAGCACGAATTAGATCGAAAGCAGAGGATCAAGTGCCCACAACTCATGGTGCAATAACCTCTGCAGAAGCGGTCCAGGGGGACTCTGAATGCACATACCTGTAGCTGTTCTCCAGTGCCCTGGCAAACAAACCCACAATTTGATCACCCACTGGACAGCAGGGAACTTAGTGCCTGATGCAGGAGCATATTTAGAGCTCTCATCCTGTGCCATCAGCTGCTGAGCTAGCAGTACAAAATTTACTAAATCTGAAATGCCAGTGCAATTGCAGCAATTCCCTGAGCAGTTTACCCAGTGCATATTCCAATAATAAAGCAAAAGGAGGACCTGCTAGGTGCAGGAAATCTGAAACTGCTGGTGATGTATTTCACAGGATAGGGAAGAAGATAAGATTAACCATCTCATCTACATACCTGTTTTGCTGCATGTCATTAAAATTACCAGCGATCCTTGTGCTGAATTCAGTACACTGAACAGTCAGGCCATCACTTCTACTAAAAACCAGCCAGTTTTGGTGAGCAAGTCTGGAACAGGCTCTTGGGTATCTTCTTTGACAACCAAACACATCTTTGGGTATCTTTGTTTTATAAAATCTGTTTCATGTTACATCAAATTCAACAAACCCAGGAATATGTTTCAATGCTTTGATTCCTCCCATTTTTCCCCTATGCCCAGTACAAATAGCCATAATACTGTAAAAATGAAGGTAAATTTTATTTTGTTTTCTTCTTGCTCTAAAGAGCAAAAAATGCAGTGACAGATGTTATGCTCACCAACCAAAATCTTGTGCTGTGATTAGCTATTATTAGCATGTGTCTAATCCCCAGGGGATTAAGTGATTCATCTAAGCATGGCTTCAAGTGTCACCTATGTCTCACATGGACATAAACTAATCTCTTTTGTTGGAAACAGATGAAGTGATAAGTGTTTGGAAGCCTTCTAATTTACAGAAAACACTGCAGTTTGTCAGGGTGAAAGAGTGCGTTTTATATTCTGTGTCAGTCCCTTTAAAATCCAATGGGCATCTAGCCCTGAAATGCAGTTTAAGAAGTTACTTTTTATGCAACTCTTTAAGTGGCCAAGTAGTCCCAGTTACCACGCGCTCATTCCTGTGTGGACTTGCCCAAGTTTCCTCTGAAGACACGCAGATGGCATGAATAGGATAGGTTCAGTCACTACACTGTATGCAAAGTACCACTGCCTCCCTCTAAAGTGTAAATGGAAGCTGTACAGAGACCAAATCAAAGTTGCCTCTAGCAGCAAGCAGGGACAGCTTTTTCCAGGCAAGATGCTTCCAGGCAAGCCCTAAACAATCTGCCTGTAAAGCAACAGAGTTCACACCAGCTGCAAGGCAAAGTTGTGTGCTTCTGTTCAAGAAGCCCTGGGCAAGAGGCAGTAAGCCCAAAACATCCAGAAGGCTTTAGGCCTCATTCTGGAAGTCCAGACTGTTGGATCAGAATCAAAAGTTTCAGGACCTCCTGGGCTGACTCCATAGGAATTATAGGGTTGTCCCTAGTGGTTATGTCTAAGGCTCCCAAGCACTTAGTACCCAGTGTGAGGAATAACTGCTAGTACCATCAACTCCTATTTGAATGTCTGAAATCTTAGATCTCCCAGGTGAGCCTGGGAGAAACCTGGGAGAGCAACCTTTGTAGTTAGAGAAATTATTTGGGCGCTTGAGAATGGCAGGCATGGTTTGCTGTCAAAAGTACTCTTCTAGTGATCTCTGCTTTCTTGTCTTTTTCTGATGTACTGTATTCCCATGAGAAGCTACTAGAAGGAACATTTTGGAAAGGAGAGAGCTGTAGTATTTATGTGACTGGAAATGCTGACAAAATTAGCTAGGAAGAATGTACATAAAAATGTTTCATTGCACAGGAGAACTGATATAAAGGACTGAGGACTGATATAAACATGAAGTCTAAACTGCATTGTTTGCACTTTTTTGTCCCCTCCCCCATGTAGGTAATGCATAACATCTTCCTGCTCTGAAAGGATCACCTTAATTTGATGATGCAGGTATGAGAAGAGCTAATTATGTACCTGCTCCATGCAAGCTGACAAAACACGTGCCTATGCAGATGCGTGTATATAGCCCAAGTGTTTCTCTAATTAATGCTCTGTGCCTATTCTCCTCAAGTGTTAGAATCAGAAAGACTTCAATGAGACAAAGCACTGGTACAATCAAATAATCAGATTTATTAGCTTTCTGGGCAGCTTTTTCCATTATGTAAAGGCTGTGTTTGTATTAGTATAGCAGTCAGACCCACCAGTGTGAGGATTACAGTTGGTTTTTACATAATGGATTATCCAAGATTAAGTGTTTTATTCAGGCACATGAGCAAAAATAACCAATTAGTGACTTTGCAGATTCCTTATTTAAAGGGAGCTGGAGGGCAATTGACACAAAATCCTCCTGCTACCTGCAGTCCAAAGACTGAAGCAGAGTAGTCTCAAGGACCTCCAACATCTCTACTCAGCAGGTAAGTCTCTCTTCAGCAGAGGTGGATCAGACATCTCTTGCAGCAGGGAAATGCAGCTTGCATGGCAGCAGCTAGGAATAGCCTAGTGTAGCTGCATGGGTGCTTGGGCTCTGGGTTGGTAGCTCAGCTTGGTTGGTGCTGACAGGTGTTAGATAACTGTTTTATCTTGGCATAAGGACAGGTATTCAATGTCAAATACTCTGCAAGAATGTATCATGAAGGTTCTCTCTTCCTGAAGTCTGAGAAACAAATATGCTGGGATATGGATGAGGAGGGATATCCAAGGAGAAAAACAGCCATGGGCACCTAGTGGTTGTGCTGCAATGACAGATCAGGCCTTTAGAAAATTAGTAGCATTTGTCATGTTTGTTGAAGGAATGACCAATATCAAAGTGTATTTTGCCATTAGAGCAGACACCTAGGAAAGGCCTGTTTTGGTGAGCAGAACTGGAGATAAAGAACATGGCTTCACTGGCTTGAAAGCAAAGTGGACACTCACTGTGAAATAATTAGAAACAACAACTTTACAATGTACAGTGGTTTACCAGAGCTCATTAGAACATTTTTCGTCCTGTGAAAACAAAATTCAAAACATTTCGATTTTTTACCAATTCTTACTGACCTTATCCATAGTCTGGCTTGATTTATAATACAAAAATACAATGAACTGCATTACCACTACTGGCAAGCAAAATACTCCTCCAAAGTAATTGCCATTGATGTTCCGTTTTGGCTGAATTTAGGTACCACAATGACTCAGTATCAATGGAAGCGCTGGTTGTATCAATGGAAGAGCTAGTATGGAAAGAAACTAGTCTTAAATAATGGAAATGCATCTGTAGCACTAGCTACCTCCATCTACTGCATGAAATAAACCCCCATGTTTGCTTTTGTCTTGCAGAATGAAATACACACAGTATGTTTTCCTGGCCTCGGTCTTCTACACTGTTGAATACAGCCTAGCTCAGACATGTGCAGTGGAGTCTTTCTCTGTGAAAGATAATTTTGATCCAAAAAGGGTAATTATGGTTACTTCAATAGTACATGTGAAGAAGCTTTACATATAAACTGTTTTTCCAGATTACGAGTTTTGTTCATCTAAAGGGTTCTTCACCAAAAAGCTAACTTCTTTTGTATTCTGTGTTACTGATCCTGTTCTGTAGTTTTCTCAGTACTGTTTAACACTACAGTAAAACTGGGCTTGAAAGCCAGGGATGTTACTAGAGCTCATCTTCTGTTAGCTTGGCACGACTTTGAGCTTCGAACAGTTATGTGAAAGGAACAATTTAGATCCATATCAGAGAGGAAGCTCAAGCACAAACCCTAGGGCACTTGCATCCACCACTAGTCATTCTTGGGAGCCATAGCAAATGGAAATCTTACCTAGTCTGGTATGCTGAACACTGACTCCTGCTTAAACACATAATTTATACTTCTGAGGAGAAAATGAGGGCTAATCTGCTGTTGGAAAGGTCCAGATGTGTGTCAGTACCTATGTTAACTAATGGTCAGCAAACACCACAATTCTAGGGGCAGCTGGGATATGGTGAGTACTTTGTCTATACAAGATTGGCTTTGCTTTGAAAACAATTCATGTCTGGGGAGAGCTTTGGGAATATCCCAGTTTTAAAAAGTCAAAGCTTTTGCTTGGATTCCTGTGTTTGAGAATCACGGTTTTGCAGACTTAAGCACATAACTTGCCTAACAGATGTCATTAGCTTCACTGCAGAATCAATTTTAACACAGCTAGCTCCTGCTCTTCTCAGCATTTCTACTGATAGTGTTAACTTTCAAGGGTCTTCCTCTCTGTCAGTCACCTGTTAAAATCTTGTTTTCATTTTACTAGACACTTGTACATTTTCAGGGATGCATTTTTTGCATGGACATATTCTTTCCCTTAATCTCACTCCATTTCTCTCTGCTGTTACTCTCCCCAAAACACAAATTGAGTATGTAATTATCATTTTCTGCTTTGCTGAGTAGACCCTTTTCCCCATCAGAGATCAACGGTGGCCCCTGGCAGCCACAAAGATTGTCTCCAGCCAGTCTTTGTACCTGCATTTTGATATTGTTGAATTTGCTATGGTATTCCATGGAAGAGAAGGGGCTTGAACAGCAACAGAGAAGAACCATTCTGACTCTCACAAGATGTGTTAGGATGGGAGATGCTTTTGGTGTGGGGTCACTGCGACAGGAATATCTTACTTCACCAGGACTACACACACAGAGCAGTGCAGAGCTGCTAGACCCACTTCTTCTGGCACAGAGGCAAGGGTTCATCAGGCAGCACTGCAGCATCTGTGTGCTACATTCCCTCCCAAACTCAGACTGGCATTTATCAGGCAGTGGGGAGTTAGAAAGGCACTTTGATCACAAAATTGTTTTTGTGCTAATCTTGCCACGGTGGCTAATGCAGATATTAATACACTTCTGTGACAGTATGCAGGGAAATGGTATGCCCTGGCCAAGAAGGATCCAGAAGGCCTTTTCCTTCAGGATAACATCTCTGCTGAATACACTGTGGAGGAAGATGGCACAATGACGGCATCCTCCAAAGGCCGAGTGAAGCTTTTTGGGTGAGCTCTCTTGACTTTCAGCTCTAGCTGCTCTTATGAGGTACTGGATGAGGGGGACATGGATGATGATCTACCCTGAATACACAACATGGCTGGGTTTTCTTCATCTAAAAGGGAAGCTCAGCCAAAGTATTAGATTAGAAGCTAGAGACTAGACACTTTTGAGCCCTGAGTTTCTTCACAGCCTGGCTCAGAGGTTTAGGTCCATCACAAAACTACTGCATAAAGTTAATTATTAAGTCAAATCTGGATTGATGGAATGATTAGATAAATTAATTGCAATCAAGTAAAGTAGCTAATGAAGGCTGTCAAGATGCAAGATTTCTCAGGAAAACCTGTGGTTAACTCTTAGATGTAATTGCAATGCCTGAATGGACAGATGGCAGGAAGCTTAGAGTTTTGCCTGTTGGTCATGATTACTACAAGGAATTACAGCATGTAAAGAGATTAAATAGCTTCCTGAGTGCAAAAGAGAAAATCTGTGGCTTCTAATATGCTAGCACTAGCAGGTGGCTATGAACCTTTTACATCTTAACAGTGCAGCACTCCAAGATATTTTGAGAATGGGAAAATGAGGTTTTGCATGCCATACTGTGCAAGGGGAAAGATGCCTGAAAGGACTCTTCAGAAACAAGCGAGTCTCAAGACTGCTGCAAATTTTATTTCTGCAAAGGCAGGATAAGGGGAAGCCCAGCCTGAGCAAGGAAGGGAATGAAGACCCTTCCACTGTTTCACTAATCCAGGTAATTCTTGGTGAGCAGTGTTGAAATGTGGATGGCATTCAAAGGAAACAGATAACAAACAGAGAAGGGCATTGGAACAAATGGACATCCACAGGGTTCTCAAAGGCTCTGTGACAGCTTCTCACCAGCCTGGCAGAGGGGCTGTAACTACTATTGTGCTTGTAACAGACATTCCTGTGCCCATATTGCTGGGAAGGGATAGACAGGGGAGAGCCAAGTCCCTGCCTCTTCCTGGGGGACAGCTACTGACCCCAAAAGAGCCCAAATGCAGGTGGACTCACCCTGCAGACTGCTAGCAGGGAGCCAAGAAACAACATTCATTATTGTGCTTGGTTGCTGTCTGCTTTTACAGAAATGGGTGGCAAAAAGCTTACTGAACTGAAGGAGGGTCAGGGCACTGCCCCAGCCACAGCATAGCCATACAGCAGAGTTGAGGACCAGAGGCCAGCAGCAATCACTGGCAGTGTTTAGGGGGTGTCACAGATTTGCATTAATTAATGACAGTGACTTTGCATTAAGAAAGGCCATGCCCATGCTTGAGGAAGTTGTGCCCAATCCCTGAGTGAAGGACACTCATTTGAAGCTCTCATGCTGCCAGATTTTATCTTGAATCTTATGGATCTCGTTGCAGTTTCTGGGTGATCTGTGCTGACATGGCTGCTCAGTACACAGTACCTGACCCAACCACTCCAGCAAAAATGTATATGACCTACCAGGGTCTGGCCAGCTACCTCTCCAGTGGTGGTGAGTTAAATTCTCCAGCCCCTTGATGTTTTTCAATTGCTTACAGCTGTCCAGATGTGCATTACCACATATAAGCAGAAAAAACAGTTCAGCTCAGATTGCTCCAAGTTCCCCCTCAAACATCCTTTTTGGGGAGGATGCTTTATCCAAGCAGTGCGTTTTACCTCCACAGAAAGGCCAGCATCCAGAGACTCCCCACAGATCCTTCTTATACATTATATATCTTAACAAGGAGGCTTAGAGACATTGGGCCATACACAATGGGTTCTGTACAGCCAGTTGTGGTGTTCAGCCTAGGGAAGCCATACTTCCTGGGGCCCACTGCGGGCATTAGGGAAGTGCTAAGGTCAGTCACCCTTGTAACTCCTCCTAGCTAAACAGAGGACACATGTAGACCCACAGCTGCACCCCAGCAACAAGACACATATCTCCTCAGAGAGACACAGCTGGACTCAAAGAAATGGAGCTCTTAACTCAAGTCAACCTTTCAGAAACTGCTCATGCTGAACCTCAGTTACACTGAGGGCCCTTCAAAGCCTATCCTTTGTGCCCAAGCCTCCCATAGCTGCAGTTCCTCAGCTGTGGAAGTTGGGGATGACTTCTAAGGTGTAAGAAAGAAGTACATTCCCTTAGTACTGGCAGATAAGCCACACCAAAAAGAACTAAGTTGAGCAACGCTAGAAAAGAGGAGGAATGTTTTACTGAGGCTTCCTGTACAGGAAATGTAATCTGTACTGTATGTCCTTCCTTCCACCATGCTTGAGCAAGCAACATAAAGAGGTATTTTGTCATTGAAAACCTAGAAAATCCTAGTCCTCTTAATACTTCTAGCCTTAGAAACAAAAGGTGAAAATGCACTGAGCATAATGGGGAAAATCATGGTCTAAAGATGCCCTGTACTTGTCCCAGTTCTTCCCCTCATGGTGTGGAGATAAGCTGGATACGTGACACGATTATAGATCCTTTGGAAAGCTATGCCTGCCTTGTGAAGTTTGCCACCTCCCTGCTGAAGGATCCACCTCTGCTCAGTTGTGCCCACTGTGACAAACCTGTGTGTTCTGTTGTTTCAGGGGACAACTACTGGGTGATTGACACTGACTATGATAACTATGCCATCACCTACGCCTGCCGCAGCCTGAAGGAGGACGGCTCCTGTGATGATGGCTACTCCCTGATCTTCTCGCGCAACCCCCGTGGCCTCCCACCAGCCATCCAGCGCATTGTGCGCCAAAAACAGGAGGAAATCTGCATGTCTGGCCAGTTCCAGCCTGTGCTTCAGTCAGGTACTTTGGCTAATTAGCAAACTCACTCAGTTGCACAGCTGGTGACTGCATTTGCTGTTAATGTCACAGAACTTCAGCAAACTCAGTTGTTCTTTTTTAGCAACCTTTTCCTCATGTTAGATCTAATAGGAAAACAGCTACAAAGAGAAATCCATACAAGAACAAGAGCCTGCTGGTTCTGCAGCCTTAAGATTGCTACTTACCGGAATTCTGTGTGTTGAAACTGGTACACTACCAGATGAAGATCAGCCTTGTTACTGTAGTAGACAGTACAGGGATGGATGCATCAAGTCGGTGTTTCTTCTCTTGGAAATGCTTGTCTTGGCCACTTGCATCTTACCTTGGGTCCATGCAGTGTCCTCCAGGAAAAGATGAAAAGGTGCCTCCAAGAAGGACCACTCTCACACTCAGTTCCATCATGACTTGTGTCCTGTGTGGTCTGAGTAGCAGGGGTGAGGGGCTCTGAGCAGCATTTCTGACTGTGTCAGCTGGCAGTGGGAGTCAGCAGGTGCTCCACATACATGCAAACAGACCATGTCTAATGCCATTTTGAGAACATTTTTCTGGAGGTACAGGAATTGATCTTCTAGTTCAAATGCTGCCCATGAAATAGGCAGACCATTTTTAGGGCTCTGCAGAAGGCAGAGATTCTTCTTTGTTGGCAGTTGAGCATTCACACCCTTCACAACCTCACTACCTGGCCTGGAAGTTGGCCCTTTACTAAGCCACATAACACAGGTTTTCTGCACTGTGGGACAAGGAATGGCAGCTAAAATCTCTTGAACAGCACACTGTTGTGTCAGTCAGTCCTCTACTACAGAGCAGGCACTGTCATCACCCAAGGCCATGGGCACGGCGTTGGCATCCCTGCCCCATACCCCTCGGTACTGCTCCCCATAGCAGAGGGAAGGCAGCTGGCTTGTAGGGTCATGGCTGGGTCCTCAGGAAAGCTGAGTGCCCATGGCTAACTGGGAAAGGCTGCCTGTGTCTATGCCAATAGAGAGAAATGCAAACAGCAACTTTTGCACCCTGCATCATAGTCTTGTACTGTGATTCAGAAGTACCGTAGGAAAGCTGTAGTTATTGCTTCACTGGAGACTTAATGGCTGTTAAAGCATTTGGCAAATTTACTTACACAGACTAAAGTTTACTCTTCTTTCTTTCCAGGGGCCTGCTAAAAGTACGCTTCTGATCCTATACTTAAGCACGGAAACCAGACCACTTGGTCTTGAAGTTGCCACTCAACTAATTATAAAAAAAAACATAGTATGGAATAGTGTGTTTTTCCTGAAAAACACATGAAAATATTGGGGGATCTTTAAACAGTGTGCAATATAATAGTGATATTTGAATTTTCAAGGGAATACCTAATGTGGCATTTGTCAATAAATGTTTTTGAAAAAAAGGCACCTCTGAAACTGTTTTTTATTGCCTGTTGTCCAGTCTGTTGGGGAGCAGAAGCACTGAGGATGCTCACTGAGGAGCAGTGAGAGAGCAGCCAAGGGTGCTCCCAGCACAGATGGGGCAGTGTCACTCTCCAGCACTGAACAAGGTGGGGCAGGGCAAGGATGGCAAGAGGGGCACATCCCCTGACAGGGCTGATTGTCAGACAGCAGCATGGTGACAGGGTAAAACTGGGATTCCCCTAGAAAGTCCAGCCAGCAAGTGGGGGCAGCAAGACACAGGGCAGTGTGCAGGCACATCAGTGAGATGGCTCCAGCCAAAAACAGGACTTGAGAGCGTGTCTGAGGCAGAGCTACCTGCAGCAAACTTCCCATGGGAGAATCACAAATGCAATGAAACAGATGCTACTTTCAGTAACTGTACAATGCTTTAAATAAGCGAGTGCTTGCATTTCTAATGGCATTAACAGTAATTTGCTCCTCTCTACCTTCATAATCCAGTTTTCAGTATCTGGATAGAACTCAAGAATTTCAAAGTATAGAACTGAAAGATATAGAACAGACTGGGTTTATGACAAAGAATTTCACAGATAGAGAAAACAAAGAGTACTTGGAAATCTCCATGTAGAAAAATGGTAACCTGGGTCAGCATTATTGACATGTATTTCCCACTGCTTTTAGTAAAATCACATTCACTTTGTGTTTCCTAGCAATAAAAAATACCAGTCTAGAACACCCCAGCATCCTGCTGAACGCTGCAGTTTATCAACTACACAATTTTTATAATTATGAAGCATAGAGGTAAGATCAAACTGAACAGCCCCTACTCCTGAGGCTTCCAAAAGGTGTGTGGAACAAGGCTGATGTTGACTGAAGACCTTCGGAGCACTACACCATTAAACAGCTTCTGCAAGATGCTTGCACAATCCTACCCACAGTAGCCAGAAAGAGTATAGAAGAGGCACTCTCCAGGACCAGAGACATTATCCCAGAGATGCAGTGAAGTCTCTCAAACTTGTATTTCCCGGGATTTCCTAGCAATACTTGCATGGTGCTCAACCCGCTTGAACAAATGTGTCCTTGCTCTTCAGGTCTAGGGAAAGCTACCCTGACAGAGAGCAAGACTGTGAGCTACTACCTAAAGCTAAGGACAGAAACATAGGAGCACTAACAGGCAATCCTAACAAAACCCCACACAGACAGAGAACTACTGAGTCTTGAAAAAATATCAGCCTTTTCTGCTGGATTAAGTGCAAGGTCAGTGCATTGATTGAATGTTCTCCACTTCCACCCCTCTCCCAGCAGGAAGTATTGGGGTGGAATCTGTGACCTTAGGACTTGTATAACAACTGATTAGACAGCACTAACCCTTACCTGAAGGAGCATGGCCTTTGGCCAAAACTGTCAGACCAATACTACCAGTCTTAGAGAAATAGGATTTTTAATGTCTATACTAATTGTGCAACCAGAGCAGATGAGAGTTGTAGCAAGAAGATACAATCAGTATGTAGGACCCAGTGCATCTTTATTGTGTTTGGTGTAGTCTGTCCAGATAAGATAGGCAGTAAAATTCCTCCTTAGCCACATGAGACAAAGCCTGCAGGATCATAGAAATATAGAGGTAAATCTGGTTGAATACACCATAGAGTTCACGTGTCCCAGGAATTGTACTTGTGGGAGCATGTTTCCATCAGGACCACAAGCAAGTCCTCATTGTATAATGTGGTAAGTTAATGAACAGATGGGAGTTACATCATATCCATTTGTCTCTAATGACTGCAGGAAATGTGAAAGACAAGGCAGGATAGGGCAGGCAGTCATGAGTGTATGCTGATGAGATTTACACTTCTCTTGAAATTCTGTTGAGTTCAACATGAACCATCTCAGGTATATCTAGAGGTAGACATCTTCTGTCTGCTGTTTGAGCTGGTTGATGAAAAGCAGTCTATTATTCCTGGGTTTTAAGTGTGTGTATAGGTCCCAAGCCATAATCTCTGTCCTGCACAAACTTTCCACTAACAAGACAAAATAAAAAAAATTATTTATTCATTAAAAGGACTGTTGTTTTGTCCTCAGAAGGTCCTTTAGTGCTGGCAGAAAGACTATGACTGTGCAACAGCAGGAGTGACCCTGCAAGGATATTGTCCTTCACACATCAGTGAACCTCCTCCAGCAAGGACACTGCAAATCCTCAAATCAGACACAATAATACCACCTTGAGTTTGACCAGTTTTCCCTGGGTTCTGGTAGCTGAGGCAATCTATGCATTTAGTTTTCTACTTCAGTCTCGACATTTTTATGCTTCAGTTATATGTAATGTTGGAATTTCCACAAGTGGAGCTATTTTTCTGCTTGTGCTGGTAGCCACAGCGAGCAGCTGCATGGTGCTTGGTTGTTGGCTGGAGTTAAAACATTAGTCCTTGAGAGTAGTCTTTACTTTCCAAGATTAAATTGAGTTGTAAGCAGTTTCTACAACACAGTGATCAGATCTTGTTTTTACGGGGTTCATGTGAAACATTAACAACCAGTTTTATTTGCTGTCACAAAAGACGGTAACAAATGTAGCATATACACAATTAGACAATGTAAAATACTCAGCTGAAAGCTTCTTTCAGTTGCAAAATGGTTATATACCCTCACAAGCTTTTGTTTGAAGCGCAGGCAAATAACCCCATGTTGCAGTTGCAGTTACATATTCTTATTTGGATTAATGAACAGCAAAAGACATACAAGTGTGCTCTGCAGCCTTGCTTTGGTTATGACACTACAGAACTACTAAGCACCTGCTATTCACACCTGGTGCTATGGATACTTGGCACTTCTGAAAACTCAAACTGTAATGAGGGACTGATCACTACATGTAACAGAGGAGATTAGTTAAACATGCAATTTTGGAAACACTATCAGAGTCAGGAACAGATGGTTACAGAAATCTCAAGTTTCAAGTAATAAACAGCGTTTTTCTGTAGACATTAAATGATAAAAAAAGAAAACACCATTTCAAAAACTTTTATAATTTGTAAGAAATAAACTCATACCTGGGAATACCAACTTCTCTTCTCTCTGTAATTGTTAATACATGCTCATTTCTTAAAGGAATGAGTTTATATCATAGCAGCAAAGAAGATTTTCAGAAGAAATCTTCTATTTTTCATGGTTTGCACATCTATATATTTTCATCCCTGCATAACAAAATCAATACTATTCACTACAGCTATGTTTCTTCTTTTTTTTTTTTATTTTTTTAATACACCTGTAACTAGTACATAGTCCTTGGTTTGATAAAGACTGCTATAGTCTGATTGCCAGGGTGGGCAAATTTTAAAGCAGAAGGGCTACTAAGTTGGGACATCCTAACATACTAAACTGTCCACTCAAGCTCCTACATCTTCCCCTGCTCCAGACACACTAAAATCTCTCAAGACCCTATACTTAGTATTTCTCTAAATCATTTTATTTGTGGTTCCACCTCATACTAGCAAAACAACATGTGTTAATTGCTAGATTTTACTTAACTGGTTCTTCACTCAGGGGCAATTATCACAAGTTTGAAATGTATTTTTACCTTCTCCATCCAAGTAGAATGTCTCAGTAACTTTTCTTAAATTGAGAGGGTTTTCAATTCAGTAGGACCCATGGCCGTTTTCTGTTCTGCCTGTACTGACAAGGAACTGGAGGACTAGGATGTGACAAGTGCCCCTTATTAAAACTTAAATGAGGCAAGAAACATTTCATCTGAATTCTGTGACAGAGTAAATCTTTTAAGGCTAATTTTCAGTAAAAGCACTTGAACAAGTAACCAGCAAGTAAGGAGATACAAGGTCACATTTCACATGCTCTGACTTTTTGTATATGTTTCTTTTCTGTGCTGTAAGAGTTGAGGGTATTTGAGGTAGTTCAGCTCTCTCCCCTACTGTGCAAATTTGGGCACTTCTTTTTTGCTGAGACCTGAATGTTTCATCAAATACGCAGTTTTTGCTGTTATGTTGGTGAGGTGGCTGATGTCAGCAAAGAGAGCAGCAGGGGATTTGTTTGTGTGACAAAGTCACTCCTCTTATGGAAAACACTCCAGCTGTTTTCACTGGCATTATCCTTCTCTCTGCAAGCCTGTTAAAAGGCACAGCTCAAACTGTGCCAGTTGTGAAAAGGGAAGAATAAAGCAGCACCCCTGCAATTTCAGGGAACTTTGCTGTTTACATAAAGTGTTTGGCACCTGCAAGCACAGCCAGTGGTGATCTGTAGCCCGTGATCTAAGGCAATCATACACTTGTGCACATGCTTTGCTATCATACATATCATATGCCCGTGATCAAGGGCTATCGTACACTTGTGCACAGGATCTCAAAGTGTTCTTTGTTGATTTCCTAAGTGTCTTAAGTAGTAGCCCTGCTACATTCAAGAGTGTGCTGTCCTGTCATATGAAAACACAAAAGGCTCTAACTAGTGTTTCAGCTTTCTCCTGGCCATGCAGAGCTGAGTGACCACTTACAGACTGTGAGGGGAGGTGTTAACTGTAAGGGCTGAAGAACACCAGGCTAGGTGACAGCAATGGAGAGAAAGAGGGACTTTCAGGGTTAGAGCCTCTACCACAAAGAGGCAGCTGCTGACGGCCACAGTGCAAACAGGTGACTTGGGCAAAAGCACAAAAGGGAAAAGGCAGGTAAGTCTGGAGGCTAGGGCTTTCTGTGCCTTCTCCCCTCTGAGAATGAGCTGATACCCCTGCCTCTGCCTATGGGAAATGACTCTGGCATCCATGTAATGGTCACAAATACTGAGAAAGCTGAGTGGAAAACCCTCTGTGAGAGAGTGAAAAACCTCATACACCTGAAGACATGGCAAGCATTCTGAAATAACCCACTGTGACTAACCAGCCAAAGGAACTAAGGGATCCTTTACTTCGTGCTCTGAATGTGTCTTGTTGCTGTGCACTTTTCCATCAAACTGTTAAGTCAAGACAGGCTGGCAGCTAAGCAAGCCAGCTCACTCACAGACAGGTCCTCCATGTGCCTTCGCTACCATCCTCACTCACACAGTGAAGCCATGGTTCTGTTCCTGCTACAGTTTGTGACCTCTATAAATCTCAACTTGCCCGGGCTGTTAGCTCAGTGAAAAAAGGGGAATAATAAATACGTATTCCCATAATTACTAGTTACCAGGCTGAATCCCTGTCCTATGGCAGCCTCTTACCAATTGCGTTGGCAGTTGTGGTTGTTTAATAATGCTGTCTTTTGTGCTGTGAAGAGTTAACAGGGGCAGTTGCTTCTAACTTGCATTCCTAACTTCATCATGTAATTTCCATACGCCTTCCTCAGCCTGGGAGGAGTTTATTTTTCTGGGGAGTTGTCATTTGCAAGGAACATACACCACTCTGACACCAAGCCAGGCACCACTCTTCAGCATCACTTGAAAGCTTCAATGTACCCCACAGGAAGAGAGGACAGGCCTGCCTTCCCCCAGTAGTCAACGGCACGCACTCTGTAAAAGCCGGAGACTGAGCTTCCTGCAAATGAAAAGGTTAGAAATGGTCACTGTGAAATGCCGACACCTGTGGTACTGGGAGGATGTGAAGCAGGCACTACTCCTGTAAAATGCAGGTTCGTGGAACAGGCTGGGGAAATCAGTTCTGCACCCTACATGTGTCTGTGTCTGTCTGATTAAATATGATAATAAATTCCTCATGGCCAAGTATTGACTTTTTTATCTTGTTTCACCAAAGATGTCCTCTCTACTTACTAGGATTAGCAAGTACAGCTATAGGACTGCTATACCAGCAGTTCCTTTGGAAGAAGGCTGTGACATATGCAACACACAATTAGTAATTTCCTTGTTTTCCGACTTACTTTTCTGCCTGAATTTTGCCTTTGGAACAGGTTATGTGGGGACAAGTTCAACAAAGAAGCAGAACAAGAAGCACGCAGGCTGACTGAAAACCCTCTGCTCTACTCAGGAAGCAGTACCACTTACTTTAAAGGTATGTGAGCTGATCTTCTGTGGTTCTGCTGCTTTTTATCCTTGATCCAATTCAAAGAACATAGCTTGCCCTAGCAGAATCTTTGAACACACAAGCAATATAAATTTGGAGGTATTTTATCTAATTAATTGATTTTTATATGTGTTTTAGTGATTTTATTCTAGAAAAAAAAAATGTGAGAAATAACAGGTGAGGAGGAAGTTCCTAGCAATAAGGAATGCTGAGACATGATATTTTTTCAAGCAGCCTTTTTTGTTGCTGTTAGTTTTGAAACAAACTATTAAAAGTGGTATATAATATTATAATACAATAATGACTAATAATTTCAGAGATTTGTCATAGCCATGATTTACAGTCTTTGCTCGCCTGTGCAGCCCTTACATTGCAATAATAGCTCTGAACTTTTATTTTGCCACTACTGCTGATGTTAAGACTTTCTCAGGGTAAGGTAAGCCCTTGTTTCTGGTAAAAACATCTCTCAACAGCTTTTTAATAGTATCACTGTAAGGCAAGGTTTGTCTGTGTTTCACTCAGCTCTCATCAGTGCTTTTTATCAATATTTGTTGGATGGTCATGTTGCAAACTAGACAGCATTTGTTTAAAAAAGAAAAAACAAAACAAACAAAAAAGTGACATCCACCACCCTCCACCTGCAGATAAACAAAAAAATACCCAAATAAAACATCAGCATCTTCCTTCACTTGGATGTTTCATCTGAGTAAGCTTCTATTGCAAGGTCTGGTCATGTTTTTTGTGGGGGTTTTTGTTATCATTTTTGCATAATTCTATACCAGCTCCAAAAGTGCTCCTTAAATTCTCAGGGACCTTGTCAGGCCTGCAGCTCAGTGACTGGCTTTTGTGACAAGAATTACCCATAGCATACTACTAATAATATCCTCATGACTACTTGTCGACCTCTGCTTGTCCTTGAGAAAAGGCTCTTACTGAGAATATGATCCTAAAGGAAGGGACATGCTCTTATTTGTGAGGGACTGTGTGTTACTAGCAAGTTACCTGCCTTCAGTAGTTACTAAACAATGGTTCACACATTCATGAGTGGCAATATCACATGACAGATTACCTAATGTGAGTATTCTTGCCATACCTGGACTGTAGACCCAGAGAGTGAATATTGTGTCTTTGGCATTAATCCGCTGGTATGCTTGTCCATCTGATGAGAATTCCACTTCAAATGTCTTTATACACCTAGAAAAGAGAACCATAGAGGTTTGTAATTACAACTGATAATGTGTGAACTGTCAAATACTATAAAAAATCAGGGCTATTTCAATAAGAAGGACAAAAAAAATAAATGTTCAGTTGATTCATTCCTACCAAATGTAGGATGGAATGAATTGACACTATTAGGAAGAACCAGGGCTCCAACAGCCCTCAGAAAAACACCTAGACTGACTTGCTGCTTTGGGTATATGCAGCATCACAAAATGTCACACATCTTTCACTCAGATACCAGGGTTATCAAGAATGAAGAACCTAGAGAGACTGGCTTGAAAAGGACCTAAGTCACTGCTTCCTGAGGCAATCTGTTTGTACACTAGATCACCTTTCAGAGCTCACCAGGGTTTCCAGTTGAGTCTAGCTTGCTGAAGAAAGCAACTGGAGGTTTTCTCTTCCAGTTCACATCCCTTACAGAAATGTGTAAGATCCCACTTAGGTATCTGCTGATAACGTAACTTTTACCATGAATCTTCCTGTCTGCTGTGCTGAATAGAATCCTCTCAGAAATGCCACTGAATGCTGCTGACCAACAGGCAGATTCCTTTGATCAGGCAGCAAATTAGGCAGGGTTGCTCTTCACAGTCTGTGCACACAGGTCCTACAGTTCCTTTTTTCAGCAAATGCACTGTATCATCTATCAAGGAGCAACAATTCATTAACTGTTGAATTTGTTTTACTCTGTAGGGATTGTGGAAACTTAGGGAGTAGTATGTTGGTAACTCATTTGTATTGATTTTATTTTAAAGCTACTTACTTTGACTTTACACAGTCGTCATCCCACAGCACAACGACCTGCCCCTTTGTGAGAGGGATCAAACGAACACCAGTCACCTGTCCAAAGACACAATCCCATGTAAAAAAACTGTACAAACCAATCAGAGAGGTCAAATTTCTGTGTTCAACCTTCCTTACTAATTATTTGCTTTTTTAACATTGAGATCAGCTGTAAAAACAAAAATTTTGGCTCTGTAGCTTTTTGCAGCCTATGTCTCCCACTCGTCAAACCTGCAGAAGACTTTCAGAGGCTCTGGGTACCATTGAGAACATGGGTGAGACTGAATGAGCAGATACAGATGTCTAATATTGCAGCCATGATTCCATTTTAGCTGTCAATTAACTTGTCAGTCCTTGTAGCATACCATGTAATTTTTAAAGAGATACTGCACTTTTCAGCACTGTTGTACTAATTTCCCACCATGGGAACTTCCACTCATCTTAGTGATGAAAAAGTACTACTAGATATAATTCAAGATAAAGTACTACATGGCAAGTGATAGGAGCCATCATATAGCAAGTGATGGCTCCTTTCACTTGCTATGTAGTACTTATACCTTTGAGAGCCTTGTCATCAAAAGAGAGAAGAATTTTTTATTTACTAATTCTTATACTTTTAACAGTAAATTAACTCAAAAGGTTTTCTCCTAAGATTTAAGGCAAGAAGCAGTTTCAGTTTTGATGTGTCTGATGGTAGAACACAACACATACTTGATCAGGAGCTGATCTGGGTCTTGCACAGATGTGGATAAGAAAGACTGAGGGAACAGGAAATTCTTGCTTCAGTGTCAGGATGCCAGCTTCAGGAAATGGGAATGGACCTGTTACCAGTGGGTCCTGTGGAGCCAAAGAGTAGTGTTGTGAAAAATCTTTCATTACAGCATCTAAAGACCAACTGTTAAACCAGTGTAAAGTGCCTGTGTATTTACTTTAGGACTCTTAAATTTCCAATAGAGTTGGTACTGCTAATGCTTACAGGCATCAAAGTTCTCTACACTGGGAGACTTTATACTCACTTGTTTTCCAGCTCTTCAGGAAACAGAGGGTTTGTCCATCTCACAAGCTGGGTTGATCACAAATGTCCTTAGGTACAACCTGTCACTTCTGTAACCTCCCATGGATGCCTTTCAGGCTAGAGGTCTTTACAAACCATGGCCCCATCTCTTCCCAGCGTGCACAGCAAGCTACTGCTAGCTACAACAGCTACGCAGCTGGCCTCTGGGGATGAGGCTGTACCAGATAGCCAAGAGTATCTAAAATCCTGCTGCTGCTCTTTTCAAGGAAGAGCTAATGTCTCCTACAGTATCCCACAGGCCTTTGCAATAGTCAGTTATGGTGACGGGGAGGAGAAGACACAGTAGTGTATACCAAAGTCAGAAAGTGAGTACTCTGTCTGTGGGTCCTGAAGGGGATAAAGATGACCTCCGTTTTTAACCTGGGAGTCTGAATGCATAGGGGAAACTATGGGAAGGGGAGCTGAAGTGACAGGCTGCTCACATATGCTCACATACAGTAAGTAATCTCTGCATGGCTTTCATCCATAGGGAGGAGAGGACTTCTCAGAGATGACTGACTCCTTAATTACCCCTATGGTGCATTCAGCACTAGTGAGGATAAGGCAAAATTGTCGGTCTCCCTGTGAGTGCCTCACAGTTTTCCGAGCTTGCACTGGTTAGTTTTCACCTCAGGGAGGTGTTTTTTTCTTATTATTAAGGGGGCTCATTTCAACTTTCTAATGCAGCAATTTGGCCATTCTGTAATATACACGGGGCCATTTGACTTACTAGGGGAGATGGAACAGAAAGAGTCTCAAAGCCCACTGAAGATTCAGAGAGAAGGCAGAACTTCCCCAAGAGCATTATTTTATGGGTAGGCCCAGAGTGAAGAGGTCATATAACAAAACACAAAGGCATAAGGTGTGCATGAGCTACACTTTTCTGCAGAACTGCAAGTGAATTTTTTGTGTATATGAAATGTGAATGACTGTGGACTAAGAAAATTTTTGTTACAAGCCTGATTTGTTGTCTTTTTCACAAGCACTTTACCCGTACAACACTTCAAGCAAACACATAATCATACCTCGACATCCCTTATTTCCTGGAACTGTTCTGGAGAAGGAAAGTCAGGGCTTCCTAGGTTCTTCCACTTCAGATAGGGATTGGTTTGGTTGTTATCCATGTAATACATCACATACACCATCTCTGTAGGAACACACAAAAAAAGAAGTAAACTATTTACTTGGATTTAAAGATTAACAGGAATAAATCTAGCAGGTGTGTAAGTCTACCTTTTCAAAAGTGATTTCAGCACTTTGGAGCCTGACTTCCACTGGAAAGTCCCATGGCCAGCACTCTCATGAGGCTGTACAATTTGCACTTACCAAGTTTACATTTCAAACTATTACTTCCACAACCAGAACCAAAATCCTCTTTTTGCATGTATTTGTTGGGTAACTGCATCAGCTGTGCAATTGTGTGCTCGTGTTGGCTGTCTTGGAATCATCTAATTAAGGGAATTGCTGCCTGGCAATTGCAGCCAAGTACACTGAGATCAGTAGTTTTCCAAAAAGGTAGCACTTGGCAGTTGCCATTAAAGGCAGGGTCAAAGTGTAGACATTAGGAATGAACCTTTCAAAGAAGGACCCTGTTATATCTCAGAAAATCTAGGAGTTCACAAATTATGACAGAGGAAGCTAGGAAATTAATTCACTCTTACAGTGAAAGGTAACACAGTAGAAGTTTTCCAGCTGCTATTCTGTCTTAAAGACCACTTAACATGAGCTGTCTACATGATATTTGTTTACCTCTGTGTTTGGGGAAGTGGGTGGCATTCACTATGACAGTGCTGATGTTGGATGAAGTCCTGTTATCCTCACTTGAATACATCAGTACTGTAGCTTGCCAGCTGTCTGAGGGCTGTGTCTCACTTGGGGTGTGCACAGATGCCAGTACACCAACTGTGCTGTTTTGAGCGCTTTCATCTCCTCTGATCTTCACTTCTGCAAAAATTTGCTTTTCTCCTTTAAAAAATGTGACAACTGTAAGCATCACTGTTAGTCAGTCCTGTGTCAGAAGCTGCAGGGTCAAAGCATGCAAATAGATTGAGCATAGGTTGAGCTACGTTCTGCCTTATTTTAGCAGTTATAGCCTCCAGTCAGATATATTTTACAACAGCAGAGTATGTACATACTACAGCAGTTTTTATGCTTAGCAGTTCAGCTAGCAACATGCAAACAGGTGACAATGAATTAATTTCTCCCTGCATGCATCTTTCAGCTACAGGGATTTCTTAAAGGCAGTTGCAGCATGATGGGATGTACCCCTTGCATCACAAGAGGGAAGTACCAGTCAACAAAAAATGAGTGGTTGGCACACAGAGGGTATAAACAAAGCACTAAGTTAAATCAAACAGATAACAGACTCTCAGGAATATTTTCTGAAATATCAATTTGTCTGAGGAAATGAAGTTTCATTTTCTTAACACAGCTAGTAAACAGTGAGTAAGGGAACTCATGCTTTTAGGAATAGCGAGATGGCTGGAACTATCTTTCTTAGGCTGGAAACTTCTAGGTAGGACAGGTAATTGATGTGCTCTTTACTATACCTAGCAGTGCTAGCAAGCCCATGGCAGTCAGCACTGGTTTCCGCACCATCTGGACATAAGGTGGCTTTGTGTTGTTCATCTGAAAACGTGCTGTCAGAGTCCGCTGGGTGAAGTAATGGGGGTAGTAGCTCAAGAAGGCATTGTCATTGCTCAGTAAGGAGTAGTTGATGGTGTTGTTGGCTTTGGAAATGAGCAGGTTTTGGTGCTGGATGATGACCTGTGAAATCATGGAGAAAATGAACCTTCACCTTGGAGAAAAAACAACAAGCATGCAGTCTCTGTATTTTTTTTCTAAACCTTTACAGCATTCTGTAAAGAACTGTCACTCTGCTTTTTAGAAAAGACTGAAGAAAATAACTGTTTATCATAAGTCTTGGAAAAACTGTACTTTAGGTGATATATCAATCACTGTAAAATCTGAAGTTCCTGCATAGTTAGTTTTGCCAGTAGTAAGTCTCTGAAATAATTAATACTAGAACTCTTCACAGATAATGAATACATTTCCTTGTCTATTGCACTTCAAATGATGCCCCTCTGTCTTGAATACTTAATTGGTAATCAGGATTTACCATCTGAATTAAATCTAAATGGTTATCCAAATCTGGAGTTGCTTTGTACCCACTACATCAGTGTCTGTGAGCTGGTCCTGCATTCTGTTTCTCAATTAGTCATTTTTCTCACATGGTGCTAACTTGGAATTAATTCTCCTGGTGTTTCACTGGTTGCTGTGCTGCTCTCCTGAAAAACGTCAAAGTTCCCAAATTCTCTGCTTATTAGATTGTGCCTGAGTATCAGAATTAAGCAGAACTTCAGAAGGTTGACAACTGAACAGTCTCACAATTGTGTCTCTGAAGGAACACAATGCTTCAGCTTCTATACAACCAAGTGTTAATTTTCCGCTGGTTGTGTCTTTCTTTCGCCCTTCATATCACCACATCATTATAAGCACTCCTATTTTGTCTTGCAGACTCTCTGTGATGCAGTCAATGACTTGTTGCCTTAGAGAAGATGGCTTGTATATGCAGTCTCGGGGAACTGGGAGCCTTTGTCTCCTCAGGAGCAGCTGATAAGATGCATCTTTTTTCTGGGTGACATACATGCTCCTGTGTTTAGGAATTATTCCTTTGTAAAGGAGCACTTGGACTCTATGTGCTGTTAAAGGTAGTGGGTCACAAAGCACCAGGCCTGCAGTGCAAGTTATTACTATGCAGGGGAAGAGTTGAGCTTGCTCTGGGGCTAGGGTGCAATTACTGCAGAGGTGGGAATGTTGAGCACTCTCTTCTCCTTCTGCTTTTCTGGTCAACATCAGTAATTACTAGCAGTAATTAATAAGATCATGTATACAGTCAGTATCCCAAACCAAAGAATGGACTAAGCCGAGAGCTCAAGGCACGTCTTTATTATGCTTGATGTCTCGTGATGAGATAAACTTCCGAATGAGCTGGGAAATAATTCTCACATATGTGAGGTGACAGCCAGCAGTACTGACATCAGAGCAGTAGTATTGCATGGAGAGGGCATGTGTGGGAGTAATCTTATCAGATGGATCTAACTGGGGGACTGTATACATTCTAGAACTCAGTTCTCTAGCAGTTCCCTGTCAAGTTCTCAATTTGGTTCTGGGTTGGACTTTTTTTTTTAAGGAAAGATGAGGAAAACAAAAATTAAATTAAATTTACAAATTAAATCAAGCTACTAAAATGAGACTATTTAGGGAAACCCCCTACTGCACCAGTAGGGAGATCTCCTTTTTTAAGATCTATTAGTCTGAGTAGCTGCTTAAAAATTAACTGTTAAGTCTATTTTTCAACTGCAAAAACACATCAAGGGATACTATAGTGCCAAAACTACCAATGAACTGTTACCTTTACAACCATAGCAGCATACGTCACATCAGCTCGCCAGAGCTGTGGAATGGACCATCCAACCATTGGATCTGCTTCATTGTTATATATGGCAACAGAAGAAAAACTTGGAAACAGCTTCTGAATTTGTTGAACTGCTTCTACTTCTTGTTGCAAGATGTAGAGAGAATTCCCATCTCCCTGCAACAATATTTCATATCTCCTTAGTGGTAATGAGAAAACAGTGGTAAACATACAGACATAACCTAGAGTCATAAACATAAAACATATTCGGAAAACGAATTCCTTGGTCACCAAGCTGCTGTGGACCAACAAAACTGGTATTTTTACCTCATCTACTACAAGCATGTGCTACTTGCATGTGCTCCTCCTAGAATACAAAATGGAAAATAAGTAGAAGAGCTGTTTTCCTTTGGTAATTAGGCAAAGACAAATTTGCTTTGAGTTGAAGTCTTGTAACTGAACATCTTTAAAGTTTTTCAAGAATAGGTAGACACGCTTCCTGCTATAGACTGGACACTCATCATCACCATCAACTTTGTAAATCAGAATAAAATATAACTTTGATTGAACTGATTGAAGAAAATAGCTTTAAACTGAAATCTTGGACTGACCTTCTTATGGAGAGAGATGTAATCCAGCCTTACACCAGTCTCCCCTGTGAAGAAGTTGGTCCCATTGTAGCAATGACACAGAAGACCCCAGCACATGGGTGACTTGGGTAAGGGATGGAAAGAATCCCCAGGCCCTCCAAATTTTAGAAGAGGACTTGCTGCTCTTAATCCTTCTGAACAAGCATCATAATAGTTGAGAAACCCTGAAGTGCAAGCAGATGAATATATCAAAGATGGTAATTCAAAACAGAAACTGGATCTAAAACTACAAAGAGATATTATAACTCTGTTATTTGATTTATTTGCAAGACCTCATGAATTGGGACTACCCTTTCCTGTGCACTGACAACACAAGAAGACAAGAGAACTTCAGTGAGGAGTCTTCCTCTTATTCCACCCTTCTCCCCTTTACTGCTACTACCTTTCTTTATAAGCAATTAATGAACTGCATCTTCTTAGTGTAACTCCTGTTTTGTTTTTTCTGTGCCACAACCCCTGATACTCAAGTAGGGAATAAAGTGTAGCCAGTAACATGACCTTAGCAAAACAGATTTGGTATGCCTGTCACACTCCTTATCATTGCTGTCTACCTTACTTCTCTGTCAGTGTAACTTACATCTCACTGTCACCCCTCTGCTCACCCCATACACCTGTCTCACTTCACCACACTCAGAAGTGCTCCAAAACATGCTCACCTTTTACTGTCATAGACACATTGTCAAAGTCGTGGTGGTCTGGCTCATTCCACGTCTCAAAATTCCATTTAGCAACGTGCTCCAATCCATACCTATCTGTATGAGAGGTCTCATTTATCAGTGAGCTGCATATCCAATACTAACAATAAGTTACTTATACAGACATTACTATTAATTCAGGCTGCAGGTGAGGCTCAGCACCCAGAACTATCACGAGATCATTTCCCTCATTATTTTTAATAATGAGGGAAATGTAATTTGTGAGTTTCAAAATGATTTCTCATTTTTGATTAAATGCAGCAATATTTGAAAGACATGGAAGGTGAGAGAGAGATGACTTACAGCTTTGTGATTAGGGCACTCACCTACCCTTATTTCAGGTTGAGCCTTCTGCCTTGTTAGAAATATTTGAAGCTGGCATACGAGAAGTGTTCAGGTTATCATGCTCCAGTGAAAGCTGGTAGTTTGCAACCACAACAATATAACAACGTTAAAAGTCAGTCCTTCGAGGCAGGTCAAATGTGCTACCCAGAACACTCTATTCATTCTGGATGTTGGCCATGGATCAGTAAAAAGAGGGACTATTATCCCATGGTCTCCATGGTCTGTTCTGGCATGTTTGTTTTCTAGTTTTGTGTTGAAATCCAGGGTCTTGAAATTGATCATAATACACAGAACTTTTTGAAGTAGCTAGAAAGGATTATGACAGAACAAGTAACAAGGCTTTTCTTTCTTTAACTTACCTATGTATCTCTTGGCCAGAACAGTAATTAAGTTTCTCCACTGTACTACATGTTCTTTATCTTCAAAATCTAAAAAATATCCTGATGGATTCCCCATCAATTCAAATCCTAAAAAAGACATAAGAAATTGGTCTCCTTTTTTTGTGAATGCTATCTCATTTTTATTAATGAAAGGTTATCACATCATCTGAAACAAACTTGTTAATGAAGAAGCATAATTAAATTGGTTCTCTTTCCTGTTTCTACATGTTGCCACCAGAAATATTTCAGATTTGAGGTTTTTTACTTGTTACTTGTCAGTGACTATAGTAGTCAAAGCTAATAGCTGTCAACATAAATGCAGGGCTCAGAGGAAACTTGAAACAATGGATGTTTGCATAAATTTATGGGAATTTATACCTGGAATACCTGCTTCTCTGGTTCTTTTAGGTATACATCAATGGATACAATATTCTCTTCAAGAGATCTATTTACAAGTACAACCATCTGAAACTGCCTTCAAAGGCAATGTAAAACCACTTGTGTTGTCTCAATTGCTATAATATGATTTTGCTCACAATGGGATATGATGTAAAGGCAAATAAGTAAATAATGAATCTTTTATCAAAGCCAGCTTTGGAAAAGCTTTCTAAGAATATTCTAATGATTGTACAATATGGACGAACAGATATACCAAGCTGTGGAGGCAGGGAGCTGTCCTTACCTGGAATCAGCTTATTTTCCCACAGGTGATCCATAAGATTATCCAAGGCAGTAAAATCATAGTTAAGTTTGCCATTCACCACTCTGAAGAAAAAAGGTAATAAAAATACAAATGTAAATATTATAGTAAAGATAGGACTTGATTAGTAGATAATGAGTCAGATGGCTTCCTTCTCAAAATGTGTTCTTGGAATTGTACACAATATTCCTTCCTCTAAAGTAACAGGTGTTCACCATAAGCAAATCATGTCTCTTGACTAATCCATGCCCTTTATCTATTTTAGCAGCAATAGAAGCAATATAATATATGGGTCTGCTTGCTGAATTCTGATTTTTCACAGAATATTAAGATTTTAAACTCTCTGATGAAGTAAAATTTACATAAATTTTCTTTTTTGCTCAAGCTGTTTTCTCAGTTTTCATTGGATTACCCACTGCCAGGCCAGCTCTTTTCCCACTGCCCCATATGCAGTCTTTCTTAATGTACTTCTAATCTGCAGTACATAGTATAAATTACTTAGTAGCACTCCATATGAATTTAGGTCCAGATGAAAAATAACTTTGTATCTTTCAAAGAATGCTGAATTCATGCACACAATGTCTGTAACTTTTACCTCATTGTAAGCATAATACTTCTCCTGTACTCCCAGGATCTCAGCCTGCAAATCTTTCATCTGGCTTTGAATAAATGCATTCAAAGAGGTAGCACCCTATGATGCATTACTTTGTGTCAAGGAATCTTGCAGGAACACAGGTACCAAAATGTGGACATGCACATGGATGGGGACACTGGAATTCTTTTATCCAGGGGATGAAAAGACATTTGCAATTTATATGTGGTACACTAGAAGATTTGCTTTAAATTCCTGAAAGGCTTTTCTTGCCTGGCATTCAGTAGAAACAAATACAAGGTACTATGCAGGTTAATTTCCCACAACTTCTGAACTTATGGCCTGATTTAACTGAAATCTGAAAGGGATGGAGAATTTTTGCCAGTATGAAGTGCCAAATAAGAATTAACAATGAATTTCTGTTGAGAACATTCTGTTAGTGTGACTTACTGATGTTTGGCCCAAGAAACAGCCTTGGCCTGGCGGCCAAATTCTGGCCTCAGAACAACCTGAGCAAAAGGCTTTTTAAGCACCTTTGACATAAATCCAGCCTTGGTCACACAGTGGCACTGAGTGAAGCCTTGGCAACCCCTCTCAAAGCTGATTTCTCCAACCATGCCAGGTCACTACAGCTAATTTTTCTGGTACAATGCAACCTGACCACTTATCCTGAAGTCTTACCTGCTCTTTCACAGGCACTTTGCCTTTGCTTGGGTGGAAAGCTATACAAGTGAACTACAGATGCAATGCTGCAGGTATGATGGAAGGGGGAGAGACAATCACAGTTCTTGCAACTGATCAGTGCTAGCATAGCATGACAAACAAACAGGATTAGACATGAGAAGGGGGCCATCAGCAGAGTTCTTAAATCAGTGCTGTGTTCATAGTGACAACTTGCTTCTTTCTGTACTTCTCCATGCATTTCTGAGCCTCTTTGATGTAGATGCTTTCTCTGTGCTTTCTTGTCAAGGAAAGGTTTTAGTGAAGAATCTGTAATATCAGTTCCAAATTCCCAGAGAATTAAGAAGGGCTGACAGAATTGCCCAGTGAATAAATAAGGGAACTATTGAACATGAAGAAGACAAATCTCTGACCAGGATCTAGAAGAGGAAGACAAGGCAGGCAAAGTAAGTGTAACATAAGCCATATCCACTATGCCAGCTCCACATGTTGTGTAACAAAGCATACATTCTTAGGCTGGTCTCACTCTTTTACTAAAGACCTGAATCAGGCTTTTTCTTTTTAAAGTATATCCTACCACCATGACAGAATATGTCATGTATGCGGTTGCTGATGAGCTTAGGGTTCCTGCCCAAGTCAAATGGTGCAGCTGTAAAAGAAGGAAATAGCAGAAAGAAATTTATTTGCTTTAGTATACTTTAAAGTATTTTAAAAGTCACTGTTGAACTAAAGAATGGCCATTTGGAACCTTTTTTTTTTTTTTTTTTTTTTTGCTTAGACAGAGGTTTAAAAAAAAAGTCTGATTCCAAAGTTCAAAGACAATTTTTTTTTGCTAAAACTAGCTCTGCTCCCTCAGATCCATTAACTATTTCCAGTTGTACCCTGTGTTCTATTGAATTATTTGCTTACAGGCACACTTACAGTCAGTGTGCGTAAGAATGATTAACTACGCTGTCTTGTAAAAAGTTAATAATGCCATACAGATAAAAGCAAAGGAACTACAGTCTTCCTGGCTTCAGTCTAAGGTCTACACAGTATTATGTGAAAATATAAGCATAAATAAGCATATAAAATATAACCATAAATAAAACCTTCTATATGATGCCTGTACACTTAAGATCCCAGGACATTTACATTTTTCCAACTGCACCAATTAAGTAACACATTTAAAACAGAATGCCATTGCAAACTACGACTGAGTGCTGGTACATGAGATCTTTTGTTACGTGTGTAGGTGTAGAGGCACTTCTTACGTTCTTTGGCTGACCTGTCACTTTAAAAGAATCTCTTCTTCCTACCAAGTGGACCAGACAATATGCTCACATTAATAAAATGATTACTTGACTGACAGGATTGACACTTGCTCAGATTTTGATCTTATACTTACCCATACTACATTCCTGATGTGAGATCGATGCATTTTTTACAGCGCATACAGTACCACTAGAATCTGGGTAGCATGGTTGCCTGCCATGTAGTGACTGTAAGCCATGCTGACAGTTGCACTTGAGGCACAGAAACTGGTACTATTTACATATGTTCTGCATGGACAAGATTGGCTCAACTGCCAGGCCCTTGCCAGGAGTGTTCTGAAGACAATTTTAGGACACTGAAGACCAGATCAAAACTGTTACAGGCACATGACAAGGTAAATGCATGGCAGAGGATAAATCCATGGCCAAAGTTGTTCAAAACATCTTTCTACATCTAAACTGTTGGTGGAACACCATGTACCTATGATTGGGCTCTTGGCTGCAAGCTTACAGAATTTTACCATCTATTTTTTGCCTGCTCTTCTTCCAATCTTTCTGTCATGGTTTCTAGATACCACTGCCTTCATTTACAAGCATGCAGAAGATTACATACTCATAATTTCATTTGAGTGCTTGCAAGACTACAATTATTCATTGTCTGCTGTCAGGTATTTTGAATGTCAAGCAGCAATCACTGTCCTGTCTGTGGCTGGCTTTCAACTGCTCTTCAGCTGGGATTTTTCCAGGAAGCTTACCACATAGACCTTCTTCATCTTCAGTCATTATAAACAACTACACTAAAGCACATTTACTGGCATTCTGGCACCAAGGCCCATAGAAGCACCAGGCCTGAGGCTGTTATATTCCAGAGACTGTTGCTTGCTGGTGAGGAAGCTTTCCAGTCTGTATCATGGTCTCACTTCTAAACCCATGTGCTGCCTCTTGGGAGCAACAATCATGCTGTGAATATGAAGAGCAGTGATGAGTACAGGGGGGTGTCTGCTGGTTGTCACAAAATCTGGTTGCTCCCTTCCTTGGAAGGGTTTGCTTCATGGGCAGTCCTTTGCTGAATCAAAGGCTACAGGCCCATCTTAACAGCTTTCCACTACCTCTTATTACTGAAGTAACGTTTTCTCAAGTATAGAGGGAAATTCTTTTCAGGTGCATAGGCAGCACTAGACAGCTTGCCAAAGTGTTGTAAGATACTCATGTTGTGCTTCTTATCCATAACACTTTCAGCCTACCCTCATTCACAAACTTAATCTCTTGGGAGGGCAGAGGTAAGACAGCTTTAGCTGTCAGCACCTTGCATCACAGCCAGATCTGCTCCAGCCAGCACAGCTGCAGATACAACTCCTTAGCCTACACCTATTGGTCCCTCCTGTGCCCAGCATCTGTTGCCTCTCTTCTGCCCTGCATTGATCCTGTCCAGGAATATTAGTTGCATGCCCTGGAAAATATGTGCACACCCAGACATTGAACCAAATATCTTATCTACAGAAAAGAGAGAACAAAAACCACAGGCAGGGAGTGTTTCCATTCCAAGTGATCTTCAGTCAAGTACTGAATCTCTGATAACACGTCAAGCTAACTTTATCAGACTTTATCATAATGTACTGAATTAAATCTCCTGGTATAGGAAGCCTTGTGGCTTACTGTCAGTAGGTCACAGCCAATTTAGCAATAAAAATGTACCAGAGATACTATGTTGAAGAGAGCCTATGATTAAGGATGGCTGGGAAATACCAATAAACTAGAATAGTACTCATCCTGACATTCTCATTCAGCTAGTATGGTCCCCCTTTTGCGCTTCTGTTAAACAGAGCTACCATACACACCAAAAGCTGACATAATCTGGCTTGCTTTCATCACTATCTGAGAACAGCCTCTTTGGGCAGTTTGGCCATAGTGGCTGGCTAACACCACTCCCACAGCAGCACAGCCTGCTGACATCCTCATTGGGAGCTTCTACTTGGAAAGACTGCTCACCTAGTTGCAAATGTAATCAAGAAGCAGGGACAGAAAACTGGCACAAGGTGTTAGCAGAGGAGAGATGCAACTCACACCCGTAAAATTTTCAGCAGGCTATTGGCCAACCTCACACTTGGAAGGTGGACTCCATGAAGGAGTCACCTACAAAACCCCTTTCTCCATTGAAGGTTTTCTGTGTTACAATCTTAGAGAAGCAACAATGCAGTCTAAGAGACTACCCTGCTATGGCAGTATCTAGTACCTCTGCTGAGATATTTATATTACATACCACTATTCATCTGATAAAGATCCTTAGCTGTGTGGCAGACCATTTTTGCCCGCCGTTGTAAGGGGGTTCCCGCAATCATAAACTCTTGTCCACAGTGTCCAGGTCCAGGATGTGGGCCAATAGTAACACCATCACCGTTGTTCTTGATAAGTGTAAATATGCATGATAATTAAATTCCCCCTCTCAAGACTAAATGAAGTGAAAACAGGTCTTGAAGTAAGTGACTACTATAAGGAGTGCTCATAGATACAGTGTCCCAAGTAATTGTTTACCACCTTTCTAGAATCCATGATGCCATTTTAGGGATTGTAAAACTCCAGAACACACTCAAGAGTCCATCTACCCTGGAAAGGACATTAGTGTCCAAAGTCAAGCTGTTCACTGCAAGCAAACAATAAACTTCCACAGGTTCCCACAACAGTAACTAATGGGGCAACGAACAACAGTAATCTATGCCATTTCAAATTCTTGCTGCTACAAGGTAGTCCAGAAGGAATGGTCTTCAGAAGTGCCTGTCTTTGCTTTTAGCCAGAACAGGCTGTTAAATGGACAAGGAAGCATGTAAGCTTAAAAGGAGAGCATCTACAAGATGAAGGTCAAAAGCCCTGGACAGAAAATGTCAGCAAGTTTATTTTTTTTCAGAGGAGAAACTTGTTGCCCTCCAAAGTGCCTCTTACAACACAAAAGGATCCCGCCCCCTTAGTTTTTCTAATTACTTTTGCAGCTATGAGGAATGAAATGAAGCCAATTTAAAGATCAGGGTTTTACAAAGACTATGTTTGCTCCAAACCCATCAATTGTCTACATAAGCTTCTTGTTCTGCTGAGTACTTAAAAAACCTCTGGACCTTAAAAGCATATCCTAAGGGACTGTGAGCACTACTGAAATGTTACCTCAGAGTATACAAAGGGCTGAATAGCCCACATTAACATTCACCTTTCCAGAGGCTGAATTCTTAGCAGTTCTCTCCAGGTCTCAGCAGTTTCAATCAAAAACCCTACTAGTCTGGTATTTCAGGTTTAAGTACAAGACCATTAATAACTAAGAAATTAGTAGACTTCTGGGTTATTAATAAACAACACTTCCCCCTCCTGAATTGAGTGGAAGCTAACAATATAATACTCATTCACACTAGATCTGCTTCTACCATGTTCTTGCTCCACTTGCTCTCGCTTCCTATGATCATTACAGATAAAGTAAATAGGCTCCTGTTCACAAAATCCCCATAATCCAAAATAATCACTATAACCTGACAGTTTTCAGACTGATGAACACTGATTCTTCCTCCCTGGTGGTCCCCAAGCAAAACACAGCCTGTGCTTTTCACATGCCTCGCTGATCAAAAACCTAAATCAGAGGCTTTTTCAAAGGCCAAAGACTACCACACCCACACTAAATAAACCGCATATTTTACCACTTCTGTGTCTATTTATAATCATTAATATTTTTCTTTGCATTTGCTTCTCAGTTCTATCATTTGTCTAAGCAGGGTTGGAAAATCTGCTTGCTTTACAATTAAGGCACAGCCTCTGCACAGAAGCACAACGCCCAACGCTTCAGTCGGTGCTGGCCCACACTTTGCACAATTCAGTCACCCTATAGCAGGAATGAGTCAGCCCAGCAGTAACAGGAGGATGCATTACAAAATCATGGAGCCAGGCAGCATCCAGCCTCTGCTGATGTCACAGCTTGTCACAGTTAATCCATCCGCACAACCAACCAGCGTGGTACATGCGCAAAAAGAAGGATGGGTATGAATCCCTGTGACTTAGGAATACACCGCTTCAAAAATGGAGAATACATCAGCTGGAAATCACTGCCTCTTCTACAAGCCAGCCAAGAGGCTGTGCATTCAGCTGAATCCTTCTATTTTTTAAAAAACATAAAAATAGAAATGACTTTGATTTATACAGCATCTTAATAAGCATCTTTGCTCTTTGAAATCAGCAGTGTTTGAGCTTCACCTTGCAAAGCAACTCACAAAATCCTTGCTGTGATCTGGCAGAAATTCACAGGCACAGAATTGCAAGCAAACAATGGATGTTTTCAAGCTGATGCTAATCACGGCCTATGATTTTCCATTTCTTACTCAGCCTGCTTTTGTGAGCATAGTCTCAGTCCTTCTTTCAGCAGTGAGCGTGCTGTGTGTGGGGGGAAGAGAGAGGCAGACAAAGCACCAACAGCTTCCTGTGCCGAGGTGAGTTAGCCTCAGAAAATATTGTTAAGACTGTTGTGTCTCTTCTTCCCCCCACACCCCTCTTCCCCATTAAAACAAATTCCAGATGAAAAAGAAGAAACAGGCTATACAAGCAGTTTAGGCAAAGGTATATGCTATTTTAGTATCTGACCTCTCTAGACATGTGAACATAGCCAATCAGATCACCTAGGCATGGACAATTCAGTGTCATGAGACCTTGTGATCCCTTGTTCAGGTTTGCTATGTTCACATTCATTTGCAAAGGGTACAATTAAATAAGGTGAAATAGCAGAAAATGCTTTTCAGCTGATTCTTCACTACAGATTTAAAGGCTTGGCAAGTGACTGAAAGGTTCAGTCACTGTATGTGAGCTGACTGTTAGAGGATACCTTTCTGATTGAGTTTGATGTATGAAATTGATTGATTTCCTTCTACATAACACTTGGCTATAAGTAAAATGTTCAATGTGGTTTGATGCTGCCCTTGATGATGGAACTCCAAATAAAGTCACCTATAAGCAAAAGTTTTGAAATGGGCTGACAGGGAGACTAAATCAATAATGAAGACTAAAGATGCACGAGGAAGAAAAAACATAACCAAATGCTAAAACTAGCTTACTTTAAGCATAAAACTTCTTTTGGCACTGCCTGGGAAAGCTGTCACTGATCTTTTCTTCCCAAGCAGTGACAGAACAGTTCTCTGTATGCATCCAGCATTCTAATTCAAGTATGCACAATAGTGCACCTTCTGAAATGAGCCTCCATGGTACATATTTGACTTACTGTTTTCCTTTCACAGTTCTGTTATTATCACCTCTTCATGTTCACATGTTTATTTGCTGTTTATGCTCCATCTATTATTTTGCCTGCTAGCTGTACAAGGAAATACAGTCCAAAAGTATGTGACTCCAACCATATCACAGAAAACAGCTTATTTACTGCTGTGTAAATCGTAACATTGAGAGGGAATTATTGCCCTCCCTGCTGCCAAATATGCAACAAGAAACAAATTCACCAATGCTTTACTTAGTGTGCTCTCGCAAGCACTTTGCTTGCTCATGCACATACTGTAATTGGACCTGAAATTTTGCACTACTGCACAATGTATTGCTGTAACCAGGTATTTTAACTTTTTCCATTCTCAAAACTTGTTTCCACTTGTCAGGATGTGTACCAAGAAGCATGTAAATGGACAAACCAACAGTCTAAGAAAAGAAAAGCATGGAGGTATATAATTAAGGTGTGCAGATTTTCAGCTAGATTTCTCAACTGATGCACTTCTTTTACATCTAAAATACAGACAGTGTGTGGTGTCTGATGAAGTCCAGCAGCTGCTCGATCTATTTTGTATATCAGATGTAGTTTCAGGTGTGCCTTTCTCTATCAATCCCTGATTCCCCATGGGCAACTTTATGTCTAACTTGAGTATGTCACTTTGCAAAATGATAACAAGTTTATTTTCTAACTTACTAGAGTTTAATAACTTCTGATGGTGAAAAGTCACATTGAATATGCCTTCCATGTCTTGTTCTTAATCCTGAAGAATTTTTGTGATGAGTGGTTTCTGAGTACTTCAGAACTGACAAACGGCCACTAAAAGACAATCTGGAGAGTGCAGTTTTTTAAATGGCATGCCAGTGTCTGCTCTTCACTCTCAAATATAAAACATAATAAACTTCTTACAATTAAGGAGGTAAAACTAGCCAGTTGCATTTATAGAGTTTTATATGAGATGCAAATCTAAAAGTCTCCACAAACTGAGATCTGATAATTCTATCTTGAACCTGGGTTTGGCATTACAATTTAGACTAGTGGTGTATTATTATATACAGTATTGATAGCTCTTACATTCCATGATCTTCATGTTCATGTATTACCTTTTTTTGTCCTTTCCTCCCCCATCCTGAAAATCTTCCACTAATACGAAAAATATCTCCCCTTTCAATATAAACATGCGTTACATTCTGTGTTTTTAAACATGAAAATTTACTTCACAATGCAGTAAGAACTCATCTATTTTCTTTGCACCCAGAAATGGATTTTCAATATCCAGTTAAGATTACATAAAATTTCAAGGAATGGGTGAACAAGCTCCAGAATTTCAGAGAGACTATCCTTGCTACATTAAATTTGCCTCTATGATATACAAATATCAGTAGTAACATTCATCTTCATCAATAAGCAGGCTTTGCTTCTACAGTTCTGGCTGTTTGGAGATGAAACAACAAGAGTTTTTCTCAGAAGGCAGGAAAGCTCAGACATTTTATACTCAGTGTCAGCTGATGTATGTAAATTCTTCCTGTATGTAAGATTTATGAGCTTGACCCCCTTCATGCTTTATTTCAATAAAAATGCTTTTTCAAAGGGCAAATCTCAATTAGTGATCATTGACAACTAAGCACTAAGTGTACGGACAGCTCCACATACTTCCTGCCCTAATTTCATTTAACACTTTAAGAGTATTTTTTCATCTAATTGAAGTTAAAACCCCTGAAAACCCCAATTAAAAAGACTATAAAAAGCTATGTCAGGACTGCAATTCTATTTGAACTCCACACAGTGTAACCAGTTAATTAAAGCAGAATAGCACAGGTGAGTAAGAAGTCAGAGGTTACCAGCTTCTGTAAGGTAATGATTTAAGGTTATCCTTTATCAGTGATTCTACTCTACAGGACAAAGATTTTTCAAGCGCTAGTGTTTATTTATATTATCTCACTGTAAACATTATGAGAGCAATAACCAATTGGCCCACACTATATCATGATACAATTTGTAATCTCTTCTTACAGAAAGCTGTGATCCTGAGGCACTGTGCTACTGGGTGGTGATACAAGAACTGTTGTGGAACTACTGCAGCTACTTTGTGCCCTTGGTAAGTGCTAATCCATTGGTTCTGTGTTTGTAGTGGGAAATAGAAAGGGGCTTGAATGCTAAATGATAGCCTTCCTCAATTTTGAATATACAAATCTGCATTGAATCTTGCAGATCTCAGTTTCTCCTGGAAACTGTACAACAGGAACCGCAGATGTTTTTGCTAAAAAAAAATCAATAACATGACTCTCCACATATATACATAATTTGTAGCTGCACCAGGCACTTGTCACAGCTAGAGAAGGAATGTGGAATGCAGTGCATAGTGGATTGAAAGGGAGTGGATGCTTACTTTCAGAGTGCCCATCTTTCCTATTAAAATGCAACCAAATGTGTGCTTTTTAGGCACATCACCTGCTCGCTATGATATAAATTACAGACTTGAGAGCATTTTAAACAATGCAGGCATTAGGATTAAGAGGTTTTTTTAATTCACTGAGTTTCTGAACTTCCCACACTTGCACAGAAGGAAGAACGTGGCTATTACAGCTGGACTATGTACTTTTGAAGATTAGATATTATTGACTGTGACCCAGTAAACAAACACTTTTAACTATGATTCTGTGATTCTAAGATTAACTGTGTGTATGTGACTAATTTAGCATTATTTTTTTAATAGTTAGGTTACTAGATATGAATTATATGTAGCAATACCATGATTTTTTCTGAAATAATCTGAAAATCCTCAAGTAAATGTGTCAACGTCAAATATATTTTATATCTTTACATCATTTATTTCATAAATACTTCTGTTCAATGCTGCTTTTAACCCTTTACAGTTTTTAGACAAATTGAAACTGTTCATCTGTTCATAAAGATAAATAGTAAGTCATACAAACAAAAATCACCAGTAAACTCAAAATTAATGGCCAATGATCATCATTCTTTTCTACTGTAGTTTCTATTCTTAGAGATGGGTGTTTCACTGTAGTACCTCTTTTGGCTGTTTTGGCCCATTACCACTGTTTCACTACTCAGCAGCTGACAAGGAAAGACAGCACATTTAGAACTGGAGCATATTTAGAGTATTAGTGTCAGTGGAATTCAACCAGGATGCCAGGACCAGCCCACTCAGAATTACTGCTGGACTGAAGCCTTGATGAATGACTTCATGTAATGGAGTATGAACTCTCATCTCCATAATCCACTAATGAAACTTCTGCTGTCAGTATTTTTGTATGTTAAGTAAAACTTGCTCATCATAAAACACAGTTCTGTCAAAACTACATAATTTTCAAAATTTCTACAGACAGAGTGAGAGATTGCTTCATTTTGTCACTTTTTTTCCTGTGTGGAACTGTCCTGTCTAGAGATCTTTATCCTCACTGGCACTGTGCTGTAATGAAAAAAATGTTCAAAATTATTATTTGAAGTTTCTTTCTTTTAGATTTCAAGAAGTGCTATTTTTAGGCTAGCTTGAGGCAAAACAAAGTTACAACCAACTTTATACAGAAGAGGTCAAGTGCTAAGTATACAATACTATCCACCTTTCTCTTAGGAGCCTGATATTGGGAAAAGTACTGTTGAAATGCAGAGAGATCTCTGTCAAAAAAATTGCAAAGTTGGGCAAACCCCAATTATTCTGCAAATTCCAAGACTGCAAATACCAGAAGTAACAGAGTTTCCAAATATTGTACAGGAGTTGAAAAGGAGAAAAAGCTTACTTAGGTACTGAAGCAGTTGGGATACACATTTTAGGAGGTCACTAGACAAGATAACTCTTGGCTCTAAGAATTAGATAGTAAAATAAATGAAAGGATGAATTTGAGAGACTTGAGTTTAAGTTACTTTATTTTTAATGAAGAAATACCTCAAGGCTAAAATTAAATTAACAGAAGCAGTGAAGTCTTCTATTCTGTAGATCACAAAACCAAAGAAACACACTATCTTTGTGACCAGTGTGGAAAATTCGGTATGCAGATAAGGTGTACTACTGTATCTCCCTTTTTCTAGGAGGTATTTGAGCAAAGGGGAAAGGGATAGGAGTGGTTGACAAGACCTTCCATAACAAAGAAGCAATCAACAGGATTTTGGTAGGACTGAAACTACCTTCTTTAAATTTTGTATTTAGAACGCCACAACTACTACCACCAAGTCTAAGCTCCTAGTAGTAGCCAGTAGTTTTATGACCATTTTAAGAATCCATGACCAGTCTGACATCACAGAAGTTCTATTTCTATTCCTCCCTCACCTAAGTTTTGACTTTTCATTTACATATTTTTTATGTTTTCCTCTTACTTATAAAGAGCAGCAAACAACTTTTTTGCACGGGGATAAAAGACAATGTTGAAACCTGGCCCTCTCTAGTCATGCTTGTGTGCCAGCAACACAGTCTTTTTGTGGCCTTGCAACTCCCATCTCAGATTTTTACCACATGCCAGCTTGTGCTCTTCCTTGGCTGAGAAATAGACACATCTGCTCATTCCTTAGCTTGTAGGCCAGCTGAATACAGTTCCTGCAGGTCATGGCCTTGTGCCCAACCTGTTAATCTGCACTGCTTAGTAACCATTAAACATTACCTATCACCTTTGTCAAGGGGAGGAGATGGATGTTTATTTATCACTTGGATAGGTCTGCACTTATACAAAGATCTTAAATAACTGAGAGTGAACTTGGTCATTTATATACCTCACAAGAATGAAGCAGACTTTCAACAGAAGTCTATCTTTGTCCTACTGATCTGCTGACATTATGAAGCCTTTGGTTTACACAGAAGCAAAAAATATTGTGATCTGAATGTGCTGACATGTAGAAAAAGAACTCCGACCTCCAGCTCTCCCATCCTATGCACTGAGCAGAACAGGACTTACACCAGCCTGCAAAGGATACAAATCTCAAGCAAGACGGAAGTTCTATTCATACACATTGAACATGTAAAATCAAAAGCTAATGCTACATGAAGATGCATAAACCAGATCAAATCTCAGATGAGAAGTAGCTTCAAAGGTCAGAGATGTGCTAGCCCAAACTCAGCACAATTTTTGGATCAGTGCTAGTTAATTAATAATCTTATGCATTATTTAAACTCAAATCCTCAGCTAGCGATACATATATATCCAGCTTTTCAAAGTGATACCAGTGACAACACACTACCAAACACCAAGATCAAAATTCCATAATTACCCATTCTTACCTTGAGGAATATTTAGCTAATAATTATCCTTTATGCAAATAGAGCAATGTCTGGCTGAAGACTTCCATTCATTCTCACGTGCAAAACCAGAGCTGGTACATTCCTGTCAAAAAGCTATCCAGGTAAGAGATTTGTCTCCCTTTCTGTGCCTCTGAATTCAGGTTAATTTGTTCTTTGTCTATTTTCAAAGGCGCAAAACTGCCTCTTTTCACTTACTTTGCTTGTGGGGTTTTTTTTTGGTTTTTTATTATTATGTTGTTGTTCATAAATATTGCTTGTAAGGTAGAAACTGGGCAAAAGTTTGTAAAACATACAGTCAGCTGTAAATGGTACAGCAACTATCTTTCCTGCAACCCTCATCCAATAGTTCAACCATTTGGTTAGTTTTTATTTCTATTTAAGGAAACAGGCTTCTCAAAGTACTACATTGATATTGAAAGTGAGCATTTTCTTAGTGCTCAAGTACAAAAAAGTTTCCAAAATACTGTCCTTATTGCATGTAGTAAACACAAGATGCCATAGAAAACGACAGGAAAAACCATGAGAATGAACTATCAATTTCATTTTCTCTGTGACAGCTTAGTATGGCTAAAAAATATCCAACAAAACCACAGGGCAGAACACAGAGCTTAGTATTTAATTTCGTGAATGATGACCAGGGTCTTGAAAAGCTATCTTGAAAGACTTCTGTTTTTTTTTTTTTTTTAAATAACAGACTTTCACTTTGAAACAGCTACTTTCCCAAAAGCAAGAAATCTGATTTTTAGGAATGTTTTTTGAATCCACAGCAAATGCCTATTTAGTGGTCATGTCCTAAGACTCTCCAGAAGAATAATGCTGTCTTGCCTTCAAGAGCGTGTCAATAATTAGATCAGCATTTTCTGGAATCCTTGCAAAAAAACTGTCTCTGCAGAATGAGTGAAACTACTTGACCATGTATCTGCATGAATGATCATTCCCAAAGATGATCTTGATGGGCCAGCCTTAACAATAGGTGCTGGCTGACTGCCTGAGTTCCATTGTAGCCCCCTCATCAGCTCTGGTATTGTTACCTGTCAGTGGCTGTCACCTTACTCACTGGGATATGGAACTGAGAATTCTTGGGAAAACAAGACTTGACACACAGCTGCTGGTGAATGCAGGCATTTAACAGAGAGTCTAACTTGCCTGGAAAATCCTAAACCAATTTACAGTTGAAAATGAAAATTGTGAATTGGAGATTTTAATTAGAAATACAGAAATCTGAAAGACTCTCAGAATAAATCTCTCCTTAATATAGCAGTTTAATTTGCAGAGGACATGATCTGGCTTTCCCGACTTGTAGAGACACTAAGCTGGAATGCTATTTCCTCTTTCATGTTTGAATTAGTATAACATTGAAACTCAATACAAAAATGCTTAGAAGCAATAATATTTTACCTCTATACAGTGAAAAAACTAACCAAACCTAACAAGGTTTGATTTTCCTAGAAGGCATTGCCAGGTTCTGTGCCTGTAGTCTGACAGCTTGCTGGGTCAGTGTATAAATAAATGGTTTTGGTTGCTGGCACCGTGCTTAAGCCTGCTTCAAAGTACATCTTAGTTCTAAAGATGAAAACACAATAGCTAACACAAGACAGAGAGAAACATTCACCTCACTTGTTCTGTTTTAGTACCCGATGACTTCTAAAACTTTTAGGTTATGTTGAAATATCTAAGCAACGCTGCAGAACAAAATATTAATAAATCAAAGCAATAGGTGCTAAAGCAGTATTGTCTTATATTATATGCAGCTCAGGGGACTTTATTTCAGACTAATCAGTTCTCACAAACTAAACGTGCTCCTCACATCTGTTCAAATTTGTCCAAAGCACCAATTGCTGACTTATGTTTTTATGCCACCATAAAGGGTCAAAGTGCACTGGGGCATAGTTTCTAGGTACCCTCCTCTGAAAAGAAATCCTATTTACAAGAATAACACACCCCTGTACATTGAATCTATGCACCACAAATGAGCCTAACCAAGGAGTTTCTTCAAAATCGTGTCATTGCTCAAAACCAGAACAGTAACATAACCATACCCATTAGAGCCAAGAAAGGTTTCTATGAGACAGAAAAAGCTTCTGATATGAAAGATGCGCAACATGAACAATTTAACTCAACACACGTGTTTCCAATCAAATGTTCAACTAGACTGATGTCTCTCATGTTTTTCAGTGAGTTATGCAGCAAATAAATACAAAACCCACCCTAACCACATTAGTTTTTAGTGGATTTTCATAGTTTAAACATGGAGAAAACAGCAAACATCGCATGACTCAAAATCTTTAAATGGCTCTATCCTAACTTACACGTGAACTCACTATTTCAGCAAGTGAACAATTATACTATTAGCTGTGATACCATCTTACTTCTGTTCTAAATAAAGCATTTAAAATATCTCAACATAGGGAGACAGGCTCACCGTCACTACTCCCTCCTGGGCTTTATAAAGATACAGCTTCAGATTTTTTGATCGACAATCCAGGATGGGGAGGCAAAAGCATGCAAAAGAATGAAATTTTTGAGGGTTATGCTGTTTCACAAAGAACAACTTATCCATTCAGAATGGTTATACATGCATCAGCAGAAACTGCCTGACAAGCTGCAAAGAGAAATCCCACACGAACGTACTGTGATGAAGGTTTCTTCCCGTGCAGAGAGATTTTGTCAAGCCACAGGCATGATAAAAAGACAGGAAGCAAAGTGGGACTAAGGCCAGTTGGAAAGTCAGCAGTTTGTTTGGCTTGAATGGTTCTTTCCCTTGTTTCTCTTTTTCACAAAATAAACTGAGTCAATGCATATAACCTGAAAGAATGAGTGGTTCAGACAAGGTTCTGCTCAATTGCTTTTGCTCATATGGTCAAAGGAAACTTGAAAAAACTTCACTGTGAAGATTCCAAACATAAAAGTACAATTAAAAATAACCAATTATAATATTGGTTATTATAATAATATATTATTATAATTGTAATTCTATGAATGTTACATATATACATGAATGTGCACACAAGTCATCTTTCACTTGTTTAAACAGTTGTTCTACCAAAGTCAAGTGCAAGGAACTAACATGTTTTATGCTATGTTCTGCTTCATCTGTGCAGCCCTGTTAAGAACAGCTCTTTCAGCAAATGATGACTTGAATAAAATGCAAACATTATCTTCTGTGGACCTCTGGAGGAAGAAAGGGAGGAATAGTGGGTTTCCATTTCTTAGTGTGGCCTAAGCTGAAAATGGGTCATTTGGTGAACCAGTAAAGGAATCCACCTACTGACCCCGTAGGGCTACTGCATACTGGTCAAGTATTACCACTTTAGAATAATGGTGGTGGATCTCAGTGCCAGAATCAGAAGGCTGGAGTCTGCTCGTGTGCATAACAGCAGACAGATCTCCTCTCCTCCATTCTGTCTTTGGAGATGGCAAGAACATTGGAAGCTCCAAGCTTTGCTAGGCTGCATAAGTGTACAGGGTATAGCACATGTCTGTGGTGGAATCCCATTGCCTTCAGGTGAAGCAATGAGTTACAGGCCTCACAGCCTGACAATTATTGGATTAAACAGCTGAAAATGGGTTGCTGATAACAATGCCCCTGCCTTTATTTGGTGTGGCTTAACTGCATTCTGAAAGCAACAAGGAAGCTTTAAACATTAACAGTTTCTGGATACCAATCTAGGTTGAGAGCTGACTGCTTAACACCTACCACGTTCATTTGACATGGAATCTGAAAGCATACATAGCAGAATAAACAGTTACTTACAGGAAGGAAACCTTTATTTTCAGGGAAAAAAAAAAAAAACAAAAACAGAAAATTACTTACTGTCCACTTGAACAGAGAAGAAACATACTTTACTGTACTACCTTTTTTTTTTTTGCAGGTGGGGGAGGCTTGGTTGTTTTTTACAAAAAGCTATTATTCTGATTATCCAGTATGGCAGTATAGTTAATATATATATTTGTAAACTATCATTCAAACATAAGATCTCTTAATAGACTTCCAAAGAAATTATGTTAAAATCATCTTATGTAATAAAAATCACTATTATCCCTCAGGGAGCTGCACAAACAACACACATATCTGAGTTGTAATGGGGTTTCTTTGTAAATACCAAATTACTTCCAGGTAAATTGTATGAGATTAGAGAGAGGCAGACAGCAACTATGCAATTAAATATATGAGCCTAGTGTACAGAAGCTGATGCAATCTTTTTTATGCAGCCTATTGTCGTGGTTTGACACAGAAGTGAAGTTTCTCAAAAAGTTGTAGTCAAACCAATCAGTAGTCAAGTTTAGATATTGATACCTAGAGTGACCACCGAGGGCATGGACACACCTCTGAGAACACAGGGGGTTAAAAGCAAGAACTCCCAGGGGAACTCTCCCTTTGGTTCCGGTCAGAGTGCAGTGCAGAGCTCCCCTGCCCAGCCACGGGCTGGGTGGGAGAGGGGAAGCCATGTGGACTGGTAGAGGTGGGCCAGGGGCTGAAGGACTGGAACCGGGCGGGCCCCCTGCGGATGGAAGGGTGGAGAGAAACAGAGATGCCTTTGTTCCCACCCCCAGAGGGAAAGAGACAGAGAGCCTGACTGCACCTGGAATTTGCTGGCAGAGGAGGAGAAGCGGGGAGGAGGGGGCGGGGGGGGGGGGGGTGGGGTGGGGAGATGCCCAGCCGTGAGAGTTGGAGTTCTGGGCAGAGATTTCAGCCGTCCAGGGAGTCTGAGACTTTTAACCCTTTCCTGGGAAATGAAAGCTTTGTAAAATATTAGTCCTCCTCAATTTAAAGTAGAAGAAAGATAGTCTGGGACCTGAGATGTTAGAAGAAGAAATTTTTTAAGTTGGAGGAAATGATGGAGTGTCTTGTGGCTGGACTTTTCTAAATAGCCATAGACTAAACCAATTACTCCTGCAAGAGAGACTGCATTTTTAGGGGTATGCAATAGTGAGCCAAGAGACCTGCTTCAGCAACTACCAACACAAGAGTAGAGTGAACAAAGAAGACTTGAGGAGAGTGTAGTGATGCCTTCTGTCTTCAGGAAGAAGAAGAGACCCTCAGCCCCAGTGGAGGAAGAAAATAGGAAGGACTGTGGTCCCAAAATGAAAAGCTGAACTGTTGTTACTTTTAGTCCTTGGCAAAGCATCCTTAAAGGAGCCCTATGAGCAGTCTGTCCATGCACAGTGGTGAGAGCACTGTGACATGGAAAGGAGAGTGTCACCATGGCAGATTTTCTCCAGGCGGTTGCCATGTGTGACATGGAAACACAGGAGGTGGCAACTGTGTTTCCTAAAAAGTCTATAGTGCAAGAGAGACTCTTCTGTCCCTTAACAGACTAAGTATTAATTATCTGAAAGGCAGCAACTTAATCAGGAATCACGGGTGCTGTCTCACTGTATTTTAGTAGAAATTGGGTGGGGGGAGGAGGGGTGTTTTGGAGAGTTTTCATTCTAAATTCTGTGTGTCTTTCATTATAGTAGTAGTAGCTTAATAAAGTTTTTTTTTTCCCCTTTTGTTTTAAGCTTAAGCCTGCTCTGCTCTGTTCCTGATCGCATCTCACAGCATTTATTTAGAAGGTGTATTTTCATAAAGGCGCTGGCACTACGCCAGCGTCAAACCATAACACCCATAAAAAGCACTCACTGGATATTGAACTGCCCACTAGCTTTTAAGTATGTTGAGCAAGGGCACAATACTTATTTCCTGGCTGGCTGAATTCATTTGGCTGTAAGAAGTGAGTGGCATTTAAATAAGGACTTGCTGTCCTGATGCACAAGTGTCTCATTCTTCAAACTAATTTAGGTAAGACAGGAAGTACTGGGATTTTGCCTTTTAAAAATGAGTGTCTTTATTACACTTGCTAGCATTCTGTATTTGGTAAACTTTATTCATATGCTCTTAAGTACTTCACCTGGTGTTGCAACTTCATTTATCTTTTCTGTCACCTTTGCATTCTAATAAAGACTAGATCCAACCTATTTTCCTGTCCAAGCAGATCTTGGCTAGCATAACTGTGCAGTACATTAGGGTCTAAAATAAACTTAGCATTGATAAAAAATGGACATGGATCTTTATAAATTATTATATTAAATTGTAATTATATATATATATAATTATATATATAAATATATATATATTATGATGGAAATAAACCTTACTTACAAACACAAAGAAATGTATACAATGGGAGCTAAAAATGGGTTTATATAATTGGGATGGATAAAACTCCACTAATTTTTAAACATATATTTAGACTACTATGTAGGTTATTTTCAACTTGGACAATCAGAACACACATTTCTAGCAAGACTCTCTACTCTGTCTTTTACCAAGTTATAAATTACCTGTAACACCTGAACATCCTGTTTTGAATTGTGGTTAAACTTTGCATAGCCTTAGAAATCATGCTGTATCACTTATATGTATGCTGTATCATAATACCTGGGAACTTGTTTATAAGTTCTGCTCTAGTTACAGATATATAATAATCTTATTATTGTTTTCAATCTGGAGGCAAAACATAATTATTAAAATATTGAAAACTATTTCTAAGCAGGATAGACAAAAGACTTTCTAATAAGCCACTCTCTATTTGGACTGCTCCAGGACAAAAGCTTACAGGCTATTGATAATCTGTTTTTTTGCTTTTCAATTATGTTTCCAGTTGGACTCATTAACACTTTTTCTAAATTCGGAATTCAACACCTTAACAGGCTGTTACCTAACATTAACAAATCAAAATGTTCTTCTTAACAACAAAAAAATCCCATGAAATTTACAGGGAATCCTGTCAGTAGCAGCTAAACTGTGTATTAACTGTTAAAACCATTAAAATTTACCAACAGAATACTGTGCCAGTAAGTCTACTGCAAGTTTTATGAAACTGATGGGTACAGAGTCTGTCTCTAAACACTGAAAGAGGAAAGAAATAGCTTTCACTTGTAAATGAAGACACTAAGTTTTGACACTATGGCAATGTCACTCCTGGCACCAAACAGCTCTGATGCAGAGATCCTGGCTGTTAATGACACTGAGAGAGGCGGAGCCTAGAGAATGTCTGTTTTCCTAAAAGTTCTGCATACTGTTGTATTAGCACCTACTATCTTCATCTAGATCAGTACAAGTCACTCCTTATCTCCCACTACTCTTATATGTGCATCCTCACACAGAAGTCTCTTCTTTCCCTCTACTGCTAACCAGAAAAGATTTGCCACTTGGCATAGCCCGTTTAACACTTGTGTGTTCTTATTTTATTTTTTTAGCTATATAAGTTAGGACACTTACATGTTTTGCTTCTTAGTCATGTTCCCACCTACCTCAAAATTACTTATGAATGCGCTAAGCTAATTTCAATTTAATTTTACAATTGAGTAAAAATGCTGAAGTCGAGTTTGGTGAAAACAGTTGTGTCCATTGAGGCAAGAGACATTAAAAGCACCCCCATCAGGGGAATACAAATCATCCCAGGCATCACATCCTAGAAAACAATCAGGAGAACCATAGGAAACACTGCTGTGTTTGTTCTGCTGTACACATAATTATTTGTTGTATCTCATTACTGGCGGAAAATAGTTGGGTAACTAGGGGTTTAAATCTGAAAATAATAACATGTAGCACTCTTCCATTGTGGTAACGTCATGGTGCTTGGTCTGTACGTTGCCATTGTGGCGGTATCTGTGACTAGGCATTTATGACCAGAAGCTGCACACTGGAAACAATCTACAGTTCAACAAGTTAATGTTATGTAGCAGCTACAAAGAGTCTATAAATTGTTTATGTATATATCTTTTGTGTAAGACTAAACTGTTGCTCTACAGAAAACTCTGCTTTACAGGTCCTATCAGAAACATTTTTCTCCTCTGCATTGATGACAACTGCAGTGACAGATCATTATACCCCATGAGAGTTACTAATCAATGATTACAAGATGTACTCACTATACAGAAACACTACAACTTACTTCACTAGTGCATGTTTATTTCACACCATTAAGTCCTACTTCTGGTCACAAAGATCTTTATTATAGAACATTTAAAATAGATGATGGAAATCTTTGTCATACCAAAAAATGGCTAATTTAACCCCATTTTTCTTTATTAGAACAAACTGGATTCAATTGAAAGTACTCCTTAATGTGTGCAAGAAAGGGCAGATTTATTTCTTAGCCTTATGTATCACTGGAGCCCTGTGAGAGTGTTCTTGTTGGGATGATACTTCCTTAAAAGCAAAATCAGGGGACAAACTTTTTATGTTAAGTGACTGTTAAAAAAACCTTCATGAATTGCAACCTGACAGAGTTTTTCTTCACTTTGCAGGAACACATTAAATGAAGTAAACACCGGGAAAATGGAAAGACCACTTGAGGCTAACAGAATGGAAAACAACATCTCATCCTGCCTTCTCATGGAAAGAAAGACTCATGTCAAGATTAACAGGAAAGAAATCATGGTAGCTAAAATGAGAAAGAGCTGCTCCTGCACACCACAGAAGCTGAAGAACTTTCTTATGGACTTCTTTCCCGTTTTACAATGGCTTCCCAAGTACCGATGCAAAGACTACATTTGGGGGGATGTTATGTCTGGGTTAGTGATTGGGATCATTTTGGTGCCTCAAGCAATTGCATACTCACTGCTGGCAGGTCTGAAGCCCATTTATAGCCTTTACACATCCTTCTTTGCCAACATCATCTATTTCTTAATGGGCACATCCCGTCACGTCTCAGTTGGCATTTTCAGCTTGATAAGCTTAATGGTGGGACAAGTTGTGGACCGAGAACTTCTCTTGGCTGGGTTTGACTTGAATGATGATGCCCCACCAGCCTCAGGTGATGGCTCTCTGCAGAATGACAATCTGTCCAACACAACTGCCTTCAACCTGACCATTGCAGGGATAAATGCCGAGTGTGGGAAAGAGTGTTATGCTATTGGCATTGCTACAGCCTTGACATTCATGGCTGGAGTGTATCAGGTAAGTGGTTGCTGATAACCAGAGGCAAGGTATAAAGTTCCTAAAGTTTTTTGCATGACCAAAGCATTGACTTGACTGTGTTTCAATGAGATACATCATTTGAATTTTAATTCATTTGAATGTACGTTGGGCTGTTTTCTCCAGGAAGCCTAACAGTAGGCAACTCAGAGACAGCATGAGGCAGGCAGTTTTCTTAGTTTCTAGCAAACACAGGTATAACAAGAGTCTTATGAAAGACCATCAACATTGTTTTGATACTCTTCTGCTTCTTGGCCTTGTTGCTTTCATGGGACAATGAGGGCCCAGCACAGATACAGGAAATTCCTAGGTAGCTGTGTACTTAAGAATAAAGAAATAACTCTCTATATTTTCCAAAACCATCTAAGGAAGGAGAATCAACTAGTTATGGACAGAATCATGGCGTTTGTGAGCTGTTCTGACACTTCTGATCTTAGGTATGCCACAAAGGCCACCTGCGTTCCATTTTCCCCTCTGTCCAGAGGGCTAAAATTAAAAGATGCTTAATGCAAAAGCTAAAGTAGGAATCTTATTTGTTGTCATTCAAGTTTTGTTTACAAGGAAAAAGCCATACATTTTAACTTTATTTGGTTTAAGACAGAAAAAAAGGAAAATTGACTTTGGTATAACAGAAGTATTTTGGACCCACTATTCTTGTGCATGGGGAATAAAAATCAGGCAAGCCACTTCAGTGGAGTTACTTCAGACAAATGTTAGACCACCCTATCTTAAACTCCTCATTCACCTCTTGGGTTTGCAGCATTCCACAACAGTAAAAGGAATCATATTTTGAAAGCAGACTGGAAATAAAAAAGGACAATTCCTGTTTCAATAATGAAATAGTCAAATACTATTGGCCTCCAGCTAGTTCTCCCTGATCTGTACCTAATTATTTGCAGCAATGGTTACAGCTCATGGTTTGTTTGGTTTTTTCCTTCTTCTGTTTCCTCAGGTTCTAATGGGGATGTTTCATCTGGGTTTCGTATCTATGTACCTATCTGAGTCCGTACTAGATGGCTTTGCAACTGGTGCTTCCTTAACCATTTTAACAGCTCAAGTGAAGTATCTTATTGGAATAAAAATTCCACGTAGCCAAGGCCATGGGATGCTGGTTATTACCTGGATTAACATTTTCCGGAACATTTCTCAGGCTAACCTGTGTGATGTCATCACAAGTGCCATTTGTATCGTGGTGCTGGTCGCTGCTAAGGAACTCGGAGATCGGTATAAGCATAAACTGAAATTTCCTCTTCCCACAGAGCTGGTAGTTATTGTTGTGGCAACACTGGTGTCACACTATGGTAAGTTAAATGAAATGTATGCATCTAGTGTTTCTGGAGCAATTCCAACAGGATTTATCCCTCCAAAGGTACCAGAGTTCAACTTAATGCTCCGAGTTGCTCTAGATGCTTTGCCTCTTGCCATAGTCAGTTTTGTCTTCACTGTATCCCTTTCTGAAATGTTTGCAAAGAAATATGCTTACACCATCCGAGCCAATCAGGAAATGTTTGCTGTGGGGTTCTGCAACATCATTCCTTCTTTCTTCCACTCTTTTGCAACCAGTGCAGCTCTGGCAAAAACACTTGTCAAAACATCTACAGGCTGCCAGACTCAAATCTCTGGAGTAATTAGTGCAATGGTCGTTTTGCTGGTGCTGCTCTTCCTGGCACCTCTCTTCTACTCCTTGCAGAAGTGTGTCCTGGCTTGTATTATCATTGTGAGCCTTCGAGGAGCCCTGAGGAAGTTCCGAGATGTGCCAGCACGCTACCATGTGAATAAGGTGGACACACTTGTTTGGGTAGTTACCATGTCTGCCTCTGCCTTGATCAGCACAGAAATAGGGCTCTTGGTTGGCATTGTTTTCTCCATGTTATGCATCATTCTTCGGACCCAGCGGCCACGGACAGCCCTGCTTGGTCAGATTCAAGACACAAGCTTTTATGAGGATGACTCAGAATATGAAAATCTCTCTACTGTTCCAAAGGTCAAAATATTTCGTTTTGAGGCCCCACTTTACTATGCAAATAGAAACTATTTCTTAAAGTCTCTGTACAGATTGACCGATTTAGATCCTAACCTAGAAGCTGCTAGGAGGAAGAAATATGAGAAGAAGGAAAAGCAGCATCTGAAAAAGGGAAGTCACAGAACAGCTAATGGACTGGGCATTGGAGAAACCACTTTGCAACTAGTTCCTAAGCAAATTGATTTCCAAGCCCTTGTTGTCGATTGCTCTTCCATCTCATTTTTGGATACCACTGGAGTTAGTACTTTGAAGGAAATCCTGAAAGACTACAAGAATTTAAACATTTCTGTTCTCCTGGCTTGCTGCAATCCCTCAGTGATAGACTCTCTGAAAAGAGGGGGTTACTTCGGAAAGGATTTTGGATGTATGCAGGAAATGCTATTCTACAGTATACATAATGCTGTGCTGTTTGCAAAAGACCAAAAGCTTCCAGCAGACTGCTCAGTTTAACCCTACGTGTTCCTTCATGATTTACTACAAAGTGACAGATAGACAGGGGTAGTTTGTAACAAGTAAACAAGACACACCGTTGGCTGTGTAAAGCCACTCCCCCCAAAGAGTTACACTTTATGTCATATGCTACACAGGGCAGCCACTGGGGAGGCAGTCCAGGGCAAGCATGGAAAAGTCAGACCACCACCTACACTTTAAAATACAGGCGAAGGCAGTCTTGTCCATCCTACCATGACTGTGACCCAACATGGATGTCAGGGGACTGTAGCGGTGGAAGGCCTGCCCAATGTTGCTGTCCCAGTGATTTAACGGCTGGTTTGTGTTAAGAAGGCTAAGCCACTTCCATGAAAATGCAATCAATATGGCATTCTGGATACATAATTGTTTAAACTGTGGCTTGCAAGGCCCTACCCTTTCCAGTCATTTTAGGTGGATTCCTAAACAAGTCCCCACTGTTTGCATAAAAATAAAATGTATAAAATATTGTGGAATGTAGAATATCTCTCCTCCTTGATCCCACAAGCTTAATAGCATAATCTGCCACAGGAGAATAAACTGTGATCCATCACAGGTTCCTCTCAAAATTACCATTTCCAAAAATTGCTGGCTTTGGAGTTACAGGAGTCATCCGTTCTATTGGATTAAATCTGTCGTAATTAGTTACGGAAGACTGTGATACCCCTGGAAGAAATATGACTCTGATGCGCAAATTTGAAACTAGTAAAAGGACAGACAGGATCAAGAAAAATGAATGGCTTTAACTGGCAGCTACCCAACTAGTTGTACCATCCTGTAAAATAAGTTGCCTCTGGTGGGCAGATGCAACTCTAATTCAGAGATACATAGGACCATCAAACATAAAACCTCAGAGCTGTGATGCAGCATATCACTATCTTCCTACAAATACCTGCCTGGATTCAAAGAAAAACAGGAGAAAATAAGGGTAGGGTGGGAAGATAAATCTGTGAGTTTTTTTGAAGGGGATTGATGGATCAGTCAGAACTGCCTGGCTGGTCTTCTCTGATGCAATGCTAATAAAGTATTACAAGTAACATAATGGGTCAAGTAAACGGAGCAATGCTTTGTAACTTGTGTATCCCTCTATGCTGAAAAACTTTCACCACTGTTTGTACATACTACAGATGTTGTGGGGGTTTTGTTTGCGTGGTGTTTTTTTCCTATCATATTAATTTTTGATTTGAGGTCTACTAGACCATGTTTTCTGGGCTGCTTAATTTCTATAATAATTTGCATTAACTGCTGTTCATTATGCTTTATATCATCAGTTGTATTGTCGTATATGTATGTTGTATCTTTTCAAATAAGAACAGACTTGGGTTTTGATTGTAACACAGTATGCAGTGTTCTGGCCCATGGCATGGGCAGAATATTCTGTTTCATACTCAAGTTTATAATTACCTGCACAAAAGACAGTTGTGCTCACTCTCTCTCCTTTTTCATGTCAGGTTCACACACCACCAGGCATGGAAGGAAATTCTATCACAGCTGTGCCTCTCAAAACTAACATGCTGTAGAAATAGGTTCCATATATGCAGAAGCCATTTCTTTGCCGTCCCATTTAAAGTCAAGTCAAAACATTGTATGACTTACTCATTTCAACTTTTTAGGTCACTGAATGAAAGAACAGTCAAACTGAGGTTCTCTAGGTGCCCCAGAACCTGTCTGGCTCTCAGAAACAAGTATTTTCTTAGAGGAAAAGCAGTGCACTTCCAAAAGACCAAAAACATCTTCACAGGGACTATGACTAGTACAGTATTAGGTTATTAAAGCTGGCGTTTTCACGTACTAATTACAAAGGAAGCCTATCAGCTTCACGCTGTTATTACTCCTAAAGCAGCAAAACCTGACAGAAACATCTGACACGAGATTAAAGGACTGACCATTAGCAGTATTTTCCTGTCATAAAACAATACACATTTTTATTTAAATTGCTGACTTGGCAGGATTAGCTTCTTTCTGTTCTAAAAGGAAGTGAGCAGTGCCCAAGGACAAAAACTGCTTGGTACCTGCTTTGTTTGTAACCATTCTTTGATCAGGAATACCTCCTATTTGGGCCTATCAAAGCAAATGGGTTTATAAGAGTTACTACCAGACAGTATCAATATAGACGCTCTTAGGACACTGTGCCAAAACAAGCTGTCATTGGAAGTCAAATAAAACATCCTACCAATCTACACTTTTTTTAGCTTCATGGATCCAGCTACCAACATAAAACACAAAGAAAAAAATGCAAAGATACCCTTAACTCTAGAGTAGCCTCATTTTAAAACTAAAAAAAAGAAAAAAATAAGGAAAAAAAAGAAAAAAAAAGAGAGAATTTCCAGTGGAAGGTGTATCTGTGCAAGAGTCTCTGGACAATAATGAAGAGGATAAGAAAGTAATATATATGGTGAATAAATATATTCACCATATTTACTTTAAGTTGGATACCTAAGTAAAGAAACTTGACTACACATAAGAGAGAAGGTAAACTGGTAATCTTTAGAATTTATATTTGAAGAAAGAAACTATTGGTCAGAAGAAACTGTAAGAACTATTTCCTGTTTTGGTTTTACTGGCAGAGCTGAGCTCAAAATCAACTGTGTTGGACATTGTCAAACACAACATGGAAACAGCTTCAATGGTTTGATGTAGGGATGCTGGCAGACTGTGAACTATTTCTAAGGAGTATGTAAAAGGTAACTAAAAAAATCAAGCCTTTTTCTGGAACATCTCTATTTGCTATACTGAGTTCTATTATGATTAAAGATATGAAGATTGAAAATTAACAAAACCTACTGATTCTCTTCTCTCCTAATTTACCAGAAATTAGCTATCATGTCTTGGAGAGGAGCTGGGGATAGGCTGGTAATTCCAACTAGGTTAAAACTAATATTGAAATAAAAAATATTATATGCCTTAAAAGAAATGTTATATGCTTCATGTAGGTTGACTATATTTTTTTTTCATTGTGATACCTTGTGATTTACCATGTATCATGTATCCAACAGATCTTAGTACTGCTACATAAAAATGGGAAAGGATTCTTATTGCGGACTGCGTGTGTCCCTTGGAACTGGGCAAAGAGCCTGAGTCTTCAGCTCAAAGTGTCCTGTCTTGTTGACTAGTGAAGTATGGCTAGAATGTGTGGTCTAGGTGTCAAAATAGCTATATTTACTGGCACTGGTAACCAACAACCTAGGAACTGTCCAGTCCATGAAAGACATCCTGGATTTCCCCACAATCATGAATATTCCTGTGTCACAAGACCAAGACCAAGAGACAAACGTGTGCTGCTGGTTGGAAAATAAAACTAGGAGTTATCTGAAAACAGTATGCCTTGTGGTATCCTTTCACAAGTGGCGAAATAATGGGCTGACTCCAAATAAAGACAAAGATGAAGAGAGGGCGTTGCTGTACTAGAAAAAGTTAAAATAAAGGGATGAACTTGGTATTGGGGGATTAAAAAACATAATGAGAAAGACCATTACAGAAGTGAGAAGGGGAAGGTGGCAGTCTTTTATTTGAGCACATCTATTTCTTGGCAGAAACATTTATGGCATCTTTTTTACAGATGGTGGCAGCTGTGAAGAAAAGCAAAGCCTTTATCTGCTAGACTTCCACAGAGGTCCTCTGTTTTTTCTAAGTGCTCTTCTTCAGTCAAGTGCCTATCTCTACATTCCAAGGAGTGCTCTCTACTCATCAACACCACGACATAATACAGTTCTGCATTCATATGGTTGCACTCAAAGCCTCTTTACATCCTTCTGGAAATCACTGGTTCAGGAAGAGATTTACACATGCACAAAATTAAGCATCAGCACTAAACTTCTCTGTTCAGAATTGCATTCCTGCTCCTGTTGTTTTTTTCAGTCCCAATGTTTGTCTGCAGGCTCCATGCACCTTCCCCTTCAAAAATTGCTGACATTTAGTCCACTGATTGTCCTCTCACAACTTACATGTCTTCTTGTCCATGACAAATGCACATTTTTTTGCAAGATGAGAAGTTTTATCTTGGTTCTAAACAGTAGCAGTTTCTAATTTCTATATGTCAAAGGTGGGCTAAAGATTGAAGCTGGTAGGGTAGAACCCTACCTTTGAGACACTACAGCTTTTTTGGGAACTTATTGATTAATTGCTATGTTTCCATGGTCCTAGAATTTTAATGGTATCAAGGATTGTATCCTACTTTTTTAAAAAGGCTCAGTGGCTCAGTCTCCACAAAGGCTGAGCAGAATGCATGACAGATGCATTCCTCTCCCTCAGTCATGTGCAAAGCCCAATTCAACACAATGGCACAGCTAACACAGGCTGCCAGAAGGGATTCTGGGCTCCAAGTGTAGATGTGGCTACTTTATTTCCAAAGCTACTCATTGATTTTTCCTAATTGAATTGGTTACAGAAACCTGAAAGACCCAACCCACCTCCCAGGAGAACTCTCTAAGACAGGAACTCCGGAAGTGGTGAGCAGTGGTGGTTGTCCTAGGCACTGGTTCACTCCAAGAGTACATATTCCATAGTCCAGTAAGAGAGGGAGACACACACAGGAAAGGGTGTTTAGTAGAAACTTCACAAGGGAAACAAGAGAGCGAGAAGCTCTGTTACCTGCTATGTTCACGGATAAACTAACAGAGGCCACCACGGGGTACTGATGCAATACTTACCCGTGTGCAGGACTTAGGACCACCTTCCTAAAAAACTGACATACACAAGCACACCTTAGTATCAAAGAAGAAAAATCCGGCTCCTAATGCAGACTCTGAAACTCTCTACTCCTCTGCTCACACACCATTTTCAGAGTCTGAGCTCTCCTTCCCTGTTGCTTCCCCATAGTGGTAAATTCTTCTGTGTCTGGGACAGTAGATGCAACAATGATGTGGACTGTAAATGTGCTCAGCTCAGAAAGAGTCTGAGCCAGGCAGAACTTTTAAGAGCTATTACAATTTTTCATGGGGTTTTTATGGTTTTTCCTTCTTCATAGACCAATTGCTCCTGCTCTAGGCATCTGGCTATTTGGCTGCTCCCATTGGGCATCTTGGTATGAGTCTGTTCAAGCTGAGTTAAAAGGGACTTGAAAGGCAATGAATTCCAAGTGCTCTCCTAAAGTCTGACATATATTTCCCTAAAACTAAAAATGCCATTTTGTATATAAAACCTTTTGGAACAGGGTATTAACTGGTATTACCGAAATCCAGCCTGTTTTAATTCTCACTTCCTGTCAATTAATGCAGTGCACAGGTGCCTTCAGGAGGCAAAAAGTAACTTCTAAAATGGGCAGAAGGATTATGGCAGCTTTCATTTGGACCTCTCAGTAAGTTAGGCCTGTATCAACCTTTGTTGGATTTTTTTGCTGTAACTCCTACATTAAAGGACTAAAAAGTAAGCTACCTTTCTAATCCCTCAGCTTCTCAGTAGAAACTGTGTCTTTCTTCATCTCTTAAAATTCCAGAATTATTCCCATCTGTTGAAACTTAGCTGACTTCCACAGAAGCAAAGATATGCCCAGCTTGCAATTCAGCTAACATCAAAGTGAGCACCTGTTGAACCCTTTAATGTGTCACATTTTCCTAGACTTTGACTTGAGGTGTTTGCTTACCTGAGAGCAACTAATTCCAGCAACCAGTGAATCCGAACTTGTTCAATGCCGCCATGTGGAACTGAAGAAATGTAGGCAAGATTTAGCTCTTGGTCTTTGCTCAGGTCAAACAGGTCAGCACGGTTGTGAGGTAAAGGAGGGCTTCAGGAAAAGATGGACAGAAAAGAAATACATTGAAATATTAAATAATAGCTCCAGTGGGCATGCAAAAATTCCTATGCTACATCCCTATACCACCTGTATGTTCCTACATGGCATGAGAAGCACTGTCTAACATGAGATGAAAGCAAAATGGAGTAACTGGTAAAGGCCACTGGTAAAGGCTTGGTAAAATACATCCATGTGTCTTCACACTGCAGCAAGAGATGACCTGTGCTCTAACTACACGCTATATACAAACTGTTTAAGTCAAAAACTGTTGTAGTCTATACCTTGCCTGTTGTAGTCTGTCTCCTATGATATTGACCAGACTTGTGCTGACTGTAACTCTGCTGGGAAGAGTCATTTATGTCATCCTTGCTTACTCTGTACCCATCCATATAATCATCCCGCCACCAAGGGCACTACCGAATGAATCTCCTACTGTATAACCATCTGTGTACAAAGGAAGAAACACCTGACCCCACCTGGATAAGAACTTGACACCACAGAGATACTGCTGATCTATTAACACATCTCCTGCATCCTTACCTGAAAGTTCAAGTCTTTACACAAACCACATCCATTTATAACGCTTATTACAAATCAGCCAGTACATGTGAGCCCCTCTCTGCAGTTTCACCGGCATACAAGGCACTTAAAAACTATCTCCATAAGATAGCTTCAAGTCACACAAGTGATACTGATAAATTACCATCGCCACTCTTACTAAAAATGTATGAGCCATCTGGGTCTTTTTTATTATTCCAGTGAATAAGGACAATGTTAACAATCAGATTCTGATGGAGTGCTTTACTATTACTCTGAAATTCAAACTGGTTTCCATTAAATAGTAGCAAAGACAATTATTTTTGCTTCATCCATGATGAATAAACATTCTGAAATTCACACCCTGTTAGAGAGAAATCTTGCAGAAACTGTGATGGGATACAAAAGAAAACTGACAGAATGTTGGGTTTCATTAGTGGTGCTATCAGTATCTGTCCTTTTCTGTTCTGAGTGCAAAGTGCCCATCCAAAAGAACTTCAAGCCTTGCTCCCAGGTTTTCTCAGCTGCTGATACACAGCTGGGCACTTGCCCAGAAAAGAAGCTTCAGCAGCTGGAACTCAGTTGTGCCACTGCATGACCTTTCAAGGGATTTTCAGAAATACTAGTGTTGGCCAGGTGTTATAAAAAAGTAACTGCTGACCCATGGATATTCTCTGCCTCTGCTACTGCTATTCTGTCTTTCCTTCACGCATGTTTCATGTTTGCAGCTTTCCAAAGTTTTTTGCACGATTAAAACCATGAGTGTTTCATAGGCTGAAGTTTAAATGGGCTAAACATACTATTTTTAAGGCAGATTTTCATTAATGATTCCTAATATTACAAGAAAAATTTAAAACAAAGCAAAACAAAAACCAAACAAACAAAAAAAAAGAAACAACGAAAGAAGAAAAAAATCCTGAAAGCCCAAACGTTTCTCTTCATCAGAATGTATTTTAGGTCTGTTCTGTTCCTCCCCCCTTGGAAACCTAAAGAAAAATCTTGTAAGTTTTTTCTTAGGGGATCTTTATGCATTATAAAAAAATGTGCACAAAGTCCTTTTTCCAAAGCACGTGCTCATTCCATCACTATTGCAACTCTTTTCCACATAAGTGTTACTTAACCCACTGTGTGCTTAAAGGAAGTAGATCATAATCACTTTAGTGTAAAATACAAGCATGGCAGTGCAATATACCATCTCTTGCTTTCACGCCTGCTAGAAGCTTTTTTAGTAGTCTCACAAAACTTAAAGGCAGTTCCAATCCCAGTTATCTGAGCAAGACCAGGCTTTCTCCGAGAAGCAAAGCACAACCAGAATACAGGAATTTCTGCATGGTCACCGCCTTCCCAGCTTGGGTCAACTCGACCCACTGGCTGCATCTGGTGGTGCATCTGGAAAACGTCTGTCAAGAAGAACAAACTCCTAGAACTATCAGTCTTTTGTTTGGCAGTACTAGAACTCTCAGAAGTTTTTTTCCTGGGGCCCTGTAGGGGCCTTGGCAATGGAAACACCGAGAAGTAAAGGGAAATGAGTTCTGAGTATCAACATATATACTGCGCTGGGTAAGAAGAAGGACTTTACATGTTCGAGGGAGCAAGGAAGCAAGAGAAGGGGAGACAAGGCCTATTTTTTGGCCAGTTCACATTAACTGGCCACATCCCACATCCCGCCCTACGCTGTGGACCCGGTCCAGCACCAGGCTAAGCAACAAGGGGCAGCAAAGGCCCTCTGATCCCACAGCAACAAGCCCAGGAGAGCCTCGGCTCTTCCTGGAATGCAGCGTCCGCTCGCCCTGGCGATCGAGAGGGCGGGATGCGGCCGAGGCGAGGGCAGAAGAGCCTCTGCCCAGCGGCTCGGGGCCCGGAGCCGGGCGGCGCGCGCTTACCAGAAGCCGGTGCTCCTCCAAAAGTGCCGCAGGGGCCGCTCGGCTCGCCGGGCATCCACGTACACCTCGTACGCCGCGGAGCCCGCGCCCAGCGGCACCAGCAGCAGCCACAGCAGCGGTCCCATGGCGCCGCGAGGGCCGCGGGGCCGGGGAGCGGGGCCCCACCGCCACCCGCTGCCGACGCGCCAGGGCACGCCCAGGGGCCCCGAGGCCCCCGCCCCGCGGAGCCCCGCGGCCCGCGGGAGCCTCCTGCCCGCCGCGCTGCTCCCGAGTCGCGGCGCTGCGGCCGCTGTCCCGGCGGCGCCGGTTGCCGGGACTCTCCCGCCGGCGGGGCCGCGGGGCGGGCGGCGGCGGCTGCGGTTCACCCTTGCCCCACACGGGGGCGGTGCGCACCGCCACGCCCGCGCTCCTCGCGCCAGGCCCAGGAAGGCCGCGGTGAGAGGAGCGGAACTGCCCTCCTTCCCCGGAAAAGCGTAGGGGCAGGGTGGGAGCCGTGTCCGCTGGCTACGTGTACACCAGCTGGCCTCGGTGTGTCAAAGAGGAGAGTGCGCTCTCAGCCCAGAAAGCCAGCCGCGTCCTGGGCTGCCTCCAAAGCAGCGTGGGCAGCAGAGCGAGCGGGGGGATCCTGCCCTTTTGCTCCCCTCTGGAGAGACCCCACGTGGAGTGCTGCATCCGGTCTGGGATCCACTACAGGAAGGACGTGGACTTGTTGGAGCAAGCCCAGAAAAGGGCCGTGAAGTTTACGAGGGGACCGAAGAACTTCCCCTGCAAAGACAGGCTAAGAAAGTAGTGGCTGTTCAGTCCCAGAGAATAACGGATACAAATTTAAAGAGGAGAAGTGTAGGGTAGTTATTGTGAAGAAATTCTTTACTGTGGAGGTGGTGAGATGTTGGAACAGGTTGCCCATGGAGGTTGTGGATGCCCCCTGGCACGGTTCAAAGCCAGGCTGGACAAGGTCTTGAGCAACCCGGTCTAGTGGGATGTGTCCCTGCCCGTGGCAGGGGGATGTTTGGACTAGATAATAGTGAAGGTCCCTTCCAACCCTTAATATTCTATGATTCTGTGAGTCTCTGAAGAGCTTCACATGTGCTTTATCACACGCAGCCTGCAGCTTGAGTCTCTAAATGCTTGTTTGTTACCTAGTACACCTGAGGAGTTCATTTTCCATAAGGTGTGACCCTTGTCTTCAGGATCATTCTCGTTTACCTTCAGGAATCTTGTCAAGCCTTCCAGGCAGGGAATCTAGTTCTATGCCGCTAGCTGCACTCTGAGCTGGGACAACAGCTGCCTGTGGGTTGGTGCTGTCGTCTGGGCTTCAGTGAGGGCTGATGGCATTTTGACAGTTTGAAAGGGTGATCCATGAGAGGAGATCCTTGCACCCACTTGACAACCAAACACCATACTGTGATTTTTTTGTTTATTAACACCAACCCTGCACCTCTGTATCTGTAAGTGGGGAAGGTTCATTGTGGGGCCAGCACAAGATGCCAGCAGTTTGAGCACCTAGCTGCGATGGGCGTGGAAACCATTCCTTGCAGAAGAACCAACAGCTCCATCCCCAATCAAAGACATGGACAAAAGTTTCAGCAAAAAGTTGTTTTCAAGGGAGAAGTCCCCTGAAGCCCATACATACTACCACAGACCATTCCTTTTGACATCAGGAAGGCTTGACCCTTGGAAACCAAGCTGACTTTTCCTCAGAGACTGCTAAAACAGAACTGTTGCATTCAGTTTGGCTGACTTCAAAGTCCAGTCTGGAAGACAGGGTGTCAAACCAATGCTATGCAGTTTTTGGCCAGGAAACTTCGGCTGTCTGTTGTAGATGTCGGTGAACCCAATGGGAAGAATGATGACATCTGACTTATTTCAGAAGGCTGAATGATTTCTTTATTATAATTATGCTATGATACATTAATATACTATATAAAAGAGGATACTAAAAACTACATGCTACTCTCTTTATCATATCTAACTCCCAACTCGTGACCCTGTTCTCCAGAGCCCAGACACAGGTGGATCCGATTGGCCATCAGGCCCAAACAATCCACCGTGATCCAACCAGGCATTCGCTCTAGGTAAACAGTTCTCCAAAAACATTCCACAAGAGAAAAACAAGGAGCAGAAATAGAAATTGTTTTCTCTTTCACTTCTCTCTGTGCACCTTTATAAAAATCCTGAGAGAGAGAGAAATGTGCTTGCCACAGCTGTCCTCAGCCATGTTGTAGAACGTCTTGAAACACCACAAAGCCATGGATGTAAAATAGTGCTGTGTTGACATTTTAGAGAAGTCTCTCTCAGAGCTCCAAGAAACTCTCTTCCCTGGGAGTCTGACAAGAACATGAACTCCAGAGCATTTCCAGGAAGATCCTTCTTAGAGATTGGGGTAGGGGATAAATAGAACATCCCCCTTGTTTTCTACAACTTATCCCAAGGCATGGGCGAGTGCTACATGTAGCATACTGGCCACACCAGGCCTGAACTTGAGTGACAGAAGAGAAGTAAAACCCCTGCTAAAGGCTCCATCACCCACAGGTTTCTCTTCCATGTCTAACAAAGCAGCTAACAAGATTTTTTAAGGTACTTCTGAAGAACTGCAATTGCCTGCAGGAAATCTTTTCTGCTCACCACAGCTGCTCTGGTGCCTCTTGTCAGAGAAAGAAAGTCCATCAGAATTATCTGCACCCTGTGAAGGAGCCCAATACACCTCTGTTCCGGAGTGTTTGGCCTTATCAGTTGTTTCAGGGGGTGTTGTGGAGGAGGCTTGCCTGCAGTGTGAACAGGTGAATGACCTCTTTTCACTGGTGGCAGAGATTAGGGAGGAAATTAAAAGATTGAGGAGTATCAGGGAAAGTGAAAGGGAAATAGATTGGTGGAGCTCAGCCCTCTCAACTTTAAGGGAGACACACCAGGAGTCGGAGGACTCATACGCCTTCCTCTCTCAGACAATGGTTGAGCACATGGAAGATGAAGGGGAGTGGAAATGGGTCCCTGTTCGGGGAGGTAGTAATAAAAATTCCTCCTGTCCCCCATCCCCTAGCCAGGTGCCACTTCAGAATAAGTATGAGGCTCTGGATCTAAAGAGCCAGCCAGATGATTTAGATGACTTAGATTTAGAGGATTTAGAGGGAAATTATCTGCCCAGTGAACCTCCCAATTATAATTCATTTGTAAGAAGGATCACCACCTCTAACATCAAGAAGAAAAGGGTAGTCGTAGTGGGTGACTCCCTTCTGAGAGAAACAGAGGGCCCTGTATGTCGCCCAGACCCATCCTACAGAGAGGTCTGCTGGCTCCCTGGGGCCCGGGTACGGGATATCACTGAGGGACTTCCTGGGCTGATTCAGCCCTCTGATTATTACCCACTGCTGATACTTCAAGCTGGCAGTGATGAGATCGAAAAGAGGAGTGTTAAGGCAATAAAAAGGGACTTTAGGGCAGTGGGTCAAGTAGTTGATAGGACAGGGGCACAGGTCGTGTTCTGCTCAGTCCCTTTGGTGGCAGAGAAAAATGATGGAAGAAATAGGAGAACTCACATCATTAACAAGTGGCTTAAGGGTTTGTGTCGTCGGCAAAATTTCAGATTCTTTGATCATGGGGCAACTTTTACGGCACCTGCCCTGCTGGAACCAAATGGGATACATCTCTCTGCTAGGGGCAGAAGGTTTTTAGCTCATGAACTGGCAGACCTCATTGACAGGGCTTTAAACTAGGTTTGTGTCGGAACCCAGAATGTCCCTTGGACACTCTTGGATGTTCCGGGTCCAGGTCAAAAGCATTTGAGACCCTGGAATGCAGCCACAGACACCTGTGGCTTTGAACCTGATCCATGGAACAATTTACCAACTTTACAGGAAGAACAAGAAATCACTAAAGTTTAGATATTACAGTAGAAGTAGTCACAAAGTGAAAGGAAGAAATTTTGAGTGCTGTACAGGGGGGTTTTAGGCCTTGTACAGAGGGGTCTGAGTTTTGTACATGGGGGTCAGAAGTTCTAAGATGGAGGGACTTGGGTGTGCCCTGTCCTCTTTCCTTCTTCTTCCTAACCTCCATGTTCTTGGTGATGTTGGCACTCACAGATTGGTTTAGAGTAGAAAGTCACTGTTCAATATAGGTGATGGGCATTGGGGAAAAACTGTAAACATCTAATACGTAATGTTTGATATAAAAGAGGGCACCAGCCCCCTGGGTTTCAGAGTGTGCCCTTGCCTGACTGCTGAACGGACCGCAGCTGCTCAGGGAGAAATCTTTTAGATAACATAACAATAAACTACCTTGAGACCGGACGACTGAAGACTACTGAGTCTTTCTTTGGAGACACGGGTTGGAGGAGAGACTTTTCCACCTTTCTGGCTCACCCCAACCAGGGGGTGAGTTCCTATAGGTTTGAAGGGGGAAGGGGATGCATCTGGGCAGTCTGGAAGCAGGCCCAAGGGCAGTAAGCCTGAGTTAGGGGTAAAATCAGTAGCCCAGCTGAGGTGCATGTATACCAATGCACGCAGCATGGGCAACAAACAAGAAGAGCTGGAGGTCACGGTGCAGCAGTGAAGCTATGATGTAGTTGCCATTACTGAAATGTGGTGGGATGACTCACATAGTTGGAGCACTGCATTGGATGGTTACAAGCTCTTCAGAAGAGACAGGAAAGGGAAAAGAGGAGGAGGGGTGGCCCTTTATATTAGGGAGGCTTTTGACACCATAGGTATTGAAACTAATGAAGTTGAATGCCTATGGGTAAGAATTAAGGGGAAGGCCAACAAGGCTGACATCCTGCTAGGAGTCTGTTACCATCCACCCAACCAGGAAGAAGAGGTGGACAACTTATTTTATAAGCAACTAGATTATATTTCAGGATCATCAGCCCTTGTTCTTGATGGTGACTTCAACCTGCAGACATCTGCTGGGAACTTAATACAGCAGATAAGAAGCAGTCCAGGGAATTTTTAGAATGTATAGATGACAACTTTTTGTTGCAACTGGTGGGTGAGCCTACCAGGGGAGGGACTGTGTTAGACTTCTTGTTTACTAATAGAGAAGGGCTGGTGGGAGATGTGGTGGTTGGAGGCCGCTTGGGGCAGAGTGATCATGAAATAATAGAGTTCTCAATAATTGGTGATATCAGCAGGAGCATTAATAAGACTGTTGCATTGGACTTCCGGGGGGCAGACTTTGGCCTGTTTAGGAGACTTATTCAGAGAGTCCCATGGGAAGCAGCCCTTAAAAACAAGGGAGTTCAGGAAGGGTGGGCATACTTCAAAACAGAGATTTTTGAGGGCACAGGAACAGACTATTCCTGAGTGCTGAAAGATGAGTTGACAAGGTAAATGTCCAGCCTGGATGGGCAAGGAGGTATTGGAGGAACTTAGGAATAAAAAAAGGATGTATCATCTCTGGAAGGACGGTCAGGTTTCTCAGGACGTATTTAAGAGGGCTGCTAGAGCATGTAGGAAAATAATTAGGGATGCTAAAGCTCAGCTTGAATTTAAGATGGCAGCTTCCATACAGGATAATAAAAAATGTTTTTACAAATATATAAATGGTAAAAAGAAGGGTAAGACCAACCTTTGTTCTTTATTGGATGAGGGAGGGAACTCACTATCTGCAGATAAGGAGAAGGCAGAAGTACTTAATGCCTTCTGTGCCTCAGTGTTTAGCAGAAAGATGGCTTGTCCTCAGGACAGCTGTCCTCTTGGGTTGGTTAATAGCGTCAGCAAACGGAATGGTCCCCCTGTTATCCAGGAGCAGGCAGTCAGAGATCTGCTGGGATGCTTGGATATTCATAAATCTATGGGACCAGATGGGATCCAGCCCAGGGTGATGAGGCAGCTGGCAGATGAGCTTGTGAAGCCACTCTCCATCATTTACCAACAGTCCTGGCTCATTGGTGAGGTTCCAGATGACTGGAAGCTGGCCAATGGGACGCCCATTTACAAAAAGGGTAGGAAGGAGGACCCTGGTAACTATAGGCCAGTTAGCCTGACCTCAGTACATGGTAAGGTAATGGAGCAGTTTATATTGGGTGTCATCACACAGAATTTACAGGATGGCCAGGGTATCAGACCCAGCCAGCACGGGTTTAGGAGGGGTAGGTCGTGTTTGACCAACCTGATCTCCTTTTATGACCAGGTGACCTGCCTGGTGGATGCAGGAAGGGCTGTGGATGTTGTCTATTTGGACTTCAGCAAGGCCTTTGACACTGTCTCCCGCAGCACACTCCTGGAAAAGCTGGCAGCCACGGCTTGGACAGGAGCACTCTCTGCTGGGATGGGAACTGGCTGGGTGGCCGGGCCCGGAGAGTGCTGGTGAACGCTGCTGCATCCAGCTGGAGCCAGTCACCAGTGGTGTCCCTCAGGGGTCTGTGCTGGGACCAATTCTGTTCAATATTTTTATTGATGACATGGATGAGGGAATTGAGTCTTTCATTAGTAAATTTGCAGATGACACTAAGCTGGGAGCTTGTGTCGATTTACCAGAAGGAAGAAGGGCTCTGCAGAGAGACCTGGATCAGTTGGATGGATGGGCAGAGTCCAATGGGATGAAGTTCAATAAGTCCAAGTGCTGGGTACTGCATTTTGGCCACAATAATCCCCTGCAACGTTAGAGGCTGGGGACGGTGTGGCTGGACAGTGCCCAGGCGGAAAGGGACCTGGGGGTACTGGTAGATAGTCGGCTGAACATGAGCCAGCAGTGTGCCCTGGTGGCCAAGAAGGCCAATGGTATCCTGACCTATATCAAGAATAGTGTGGCCAGCAGGAGCAGGGAGGTCATTCTTCCCCTGTACTCGGTACTGGTGAGGCCACACCTTGAGTGCTGTGTCCAGTTCTGGGCCCCTCAGTTTAAGAAGGACGTTGAGGTGCTTGAGCACGTTCAGAGGAGGCAACAAGGCTGGTGAAGGGCTTGGAACACAAGCCCTATGAGGAACAACTGAGGGAGCTGGGGTTGTTTAGCCTGGAGAAAAGGAGACTCAGAGGTGATCTCATCACTCTCTCCAGCTCCCTGAAAGGTGGTTGTAGTCAGGTGGGGATTGGTCTCTTTCTCCAGGCAGCAACTGACAGAACAAGAGGACACAGTCTCAAGCTGTGCCAAGGGAAATATAGGTTGGATATTAGGAAAAAGTTTTTTACAGAAAGGGTGATAAAGTACTGGAATGGGCTGCCTGGGGAGGTGGTGGAATCACCATCCCTGGATGTGTTTAAAAAAAGACTGGATATGGCACTCAATGCCATGATCTAGTTGAGATGCTAGGGCATGGGTTGGACTCGATGATCTTGAAGGTCTCTTCCAACCCAGACATTCTGTGAATTCTGTGAATTCCTAAAACATCTGAGGGGTGCTGCAGGGAGAGCAGCTGGGAGCATATGGCTTGACTTTTCTCAATCACGGTAGTTGACTGAGTCAACATGTTCTGGCAGCATTTGCAGGTCAGATGCCAGGCTACCCTGATGAAACTCCCTTGTCTGCTCTGCAATCCTCCTAATCCTCTACTTCCAGGGGCAATGCAAATGCCAAGATTACCTCAGATTACTTCCAACACACAGTTTGCCAGGTTTAAAAATCTGATTCATAGATGGATTCATAGAACCCATATGCTTAGGTTTCTGTGAGCATGGTTCTAGAAACAATGAAGCAGAGCCATGATAAAAACCTTGGTCAAGGTCACCAAGTAAAAAAGATTTCCCTTTTTCCTCTGACTTTCTGCTCCTCCAAGGGCTGGGAAGTGTCCAGCAGCAGTTTTTCTATGTAGCATTTTACAATGAGGTTTCCCACAGCTAGCACTGCCATCCTAAGTACTCTGGGAATTTTACCACAGCCTTCTCCCATCTCCCTGCAAAGACTGAATGAGAGCTCTTCCTGTACTGAGGCATTCCTGAGGAGGCACACAGGCATGAGGAATGGAAAGCAGCACTGTTCACTGGCCCTTTCCAGTATATTGAGTCTGACCCTTCCCAGCTGTCTGGCCAGCTTAAAATCCTCCAGTGTCTCAGATTGGGGAGATGAGAGATGTAAAACCTGTTACTCCCAAACTGAGTCATTCCTCTGAGAAAGAGTGCTTAAGGCATCTAGTCCCAGCAGCTCTCCCAGCAGCATCATGCAGATGTTCTGAGAACATAGACATTCTGGGCTCCTTCAGACACATCAGGGAGCTGGTAACTTCCTGCTGCATTTTTTTTTTCTTTGTGAAGAGGTACCTGCACAATGCACAGGAAATTTGGGTGTATGTGTTGAGGGAGTGTCTGTGTGTCTGTGTGAGTTATGAATGTGTGTGTGTGCTTTTCTGTTCAGATGCCTCCAGCTAATTTAGTACTTAATTGAATTATAAACTTGGCTGCAAAATCATCCTTGAAAATGCCAAGATGGCTTTGTCACACAGCCATCTCATGCCACATGGCAGGAACAAGACTTTTGCTGTAGCATATGGAACTTGAAGCCTAGAAAATCATCTGGAATTATCTGGATATTTTTGTAGTAACTAACTACTGTTATAATTAACTAATTCTTGATGAGGCCTTCCAAGGTTTATGACAGCCTTTGCTTCTTAGATGACTTCACTTTCCCACATGGTGGCAGCTGGTCTTTGGACAGATAGACTTGGCTGAATAGTCTCAACTTTCATGTTATATCTAATCCAGTCTAACCAGGACTTCTGTCCTGCTCTTCTTCCTTGCCACTGCTTGCCTGTTGCTACTGTTTCCCATGTGTCAGGTCCAACACCAAGGAAGGTGAAAGGTGGATCATTCATCCAGCTGACTGCCTGGGAAGCATACCCTTTTTTGATTCAGTCTGTGTTGTACACAGGTAAGCTGCAGAGACATGACGCTGTGTAGCCTGGTAGGCCACAACAGAAGAAGCACAGAGACAGAGGTAGGAGGGAATGAGACTGGCCCTGACTGAACTGCCTGCTGGTAGGCTGGAGAAGACATAGTATGAACTTGTGCTCCAACTCATGCATCTTCATGGCTTCCATAGCATGGTCAGCCTTGTAAAATCTAACTCTGAACTGATGCTGTTTCTTGCAGGAGTCTAGCAGTTCTATATGCCTGTCTCAATCACAAAACTGCCGCTGCATTCATAATGTCTCTGCAACATACTGAAGGTATCAGACATCCATATCTCACATTAGGAGTCTTATCAGCAACACAGTAGGAATCTTAGTTCTGCTTTTTTTATGGGTGGCTTGTTTACAAAGCTCAGCACTTGTGACGATGTTGCAGCTTTTACCCATGATCTGGTGGGCTTTGTGAGCCCCAAGATTTCCATCTTCAATTTATTTCCAGCCTTTGGGATGAGTAGTTGAACCAGATGTGGCCTGCAGCTATCTGTTGCCTTTCCCCTCGGTGGGACAGTGCTATGCTGCCTCAAGACATGCAGTACCTCTAGCACTAAGTTTCTGCCACAGGCTGTGCAGGTTGCAGACAGACATAATACCTGCTCCCTGATGGTGATTGCCTGTGCTGGACTTGCTTTTCTTGCAGTGATCAGCCCCAGACAGAAGTTGCACATGATGCAGGAACATGGGTGCACTCCTGAGGGAGCTTGAAAGCTTGAAGGTGCCTGGGACATATCATGCTAGAGTTGTATGGGATTATTGAGGGTGGGTGATTTGTATAGGAGAGAATAGGGTGCGTTACTCTGCTGTAGGATGGGATGTGCTGTTTCCTCCCAAGGGCTTCAGATTTTGTAGTTTCTGCTTCTTTCCTGGTGTGACGCCATTTTTTTTTTCCATCTCCCACTTTTGGTCTAGATACAATTCTGACAAGTTCAGAAGTGTTTCATAGCTTTTCCAGTGGACTTTCAGGACTTCATAGCTAAGGTGGATGTGTTCTGTGCCCCAAGGAGACCAACTGCTGGTATACAACACAGTCTGGGTTGATGCAAACAGACTGAGAGTGATGAAAATACTTCTCAGCCCTTAACAAGTGCTTTCCTCATCATTATTTAGTTTACCTAAGAGGTGAGTAGGAAGTCTTGATATCACCACTGCTGAATACAACAAATTTAACAAGTATTATGTGAATGCTTGAAATTCTAGATGCCATCCATGTGCATATCTCTAATATCCCAAAATTGGCTACATTCAGGGCCGGTATTTGACATCTCCTTGTCTTTGTGATACCTCAGTATATTTCATCCAATGCATGTGGCCTAAGGTTATCTGTTAAATGCTCTCTTACTTTTACAGGGACGTGGACTTTATCACCTAGATGTCACCTTCTATTCCACCATGATTGAGCATGACTAAAAGGGATTGTTTTGCTACAGTTCACCACTGTACAAATATTTTTGTCAACAGATGTAACCTGGTACATCTAATTCTGTCATTATGTCTCTTAGGCTGATGGCTTCATATCAGCCTGACAGTGTGTTGTCTCAGGGCTTGTCTTGGCCCAAGATTGTTTTAGCTGTGGTAAGGGCTGTTTGATAGTTGTGTGACTGCTTCCTAAATTTTTTCAGCTTAGCTCTGTGAATAGCGTCCGGGGTAAAATGTGACCGGCCTCAGCAAGGGCCAGCTTAACCCCAAGGAAACTGGCATCCTCATCAGCACCCTTGTTCACTGCTTCTGAACTGAGAAGCAAAGGCAGGTGCTAAGTAACAAATGTGGTCAGCCCAGAGTCCAGGTCATTAAATTGTACCAGGCAAGTATTGTGACAGGACAACTGTGGGGCCAAACTGGGAAGTCAGTCTATGAATCAGAGTCTAGATCAAAGGTCTGCGGCCAGATGTAGGCAGTGCTGAGATCAGCACTTATGCAAGATAGCTTGGGTAAGTTGAAGCCTCTCTGAAATGGAGCTCCTGGGCTGAAAGCAGAAGGTTGTGTTGCAAACAATGACAATATTTAGTTCACATAAATAGAAAGGACTACTGTAAAGATGCAGTGTTCTTCCTATAGTGGGTTAAGTACCAGTTCCTCCACTCAGGAGGATCAGGATGTCAGGCCTGAGGCTAGTATGTATTCCATCTGCATTTAACTTGGTGGGGAAATAAATCTGAAATATTTTACTGCCAATTATAAAATTCTGGATTCGCTTCACTGTCCCTGAGGAAAGAAGAACACTATGGCTGAGTGTCAAAGTTTAGATGAGAACTACTGAAAGCAAAACAGATTTTATTAACAAAACATCCAGGATAGCCCCAAATGGGACTCAGGCAACCACACTGCAATGACTAAGAGCCTACATTTGATGAAGAAATTGGCATGCCAAGGACTCAGTGTGATACCCACTTCCTGCCTGGGGAGAGCTTGTGTCCTCCCTGAGCCTTAGGACTCAGAAGGACAATGGCGGGCTAAACTTCAGGACAGAGAAAAGGGATAGATAATAGGAATTTAATATGTACCAGTCTCACTCTTATTTTCAGATTGTTCATTTTACCATAACTGAACCAAAGGCAGTGACCTCCTGCATTTTAGTTAGTCTGTGGAGACCCTAATTAGACTAACAATAAATTCTGAGCTCCACATATAATTTGTACTCCCTTCTGCCCATAGCAAAATTTATTTTAGAGTGTAGGAAGAGTGTTGTAGAGCTACCAGAGAGAATGGCATTGATGTTAATGGCAGTCACATATGTTTTGACTGCAGTCAGGTAGAAGTGAGACAGCACTGTGTTGGTTAGCTGAGGATGATACACTGCCTTGCATCCTTCTAACAAGTCACCTTTTATCCTCAGTTCCCTCTTTGGCTGCATCAGCTCCTCAGGGTAAAAATTACCATGTATTTGTGTGGCACCCCACATTGTCATTTCTCTTAAAACTCCTTTAGGTCCCTTGGTGGAATGAGGATTTGCATATATTTACCTATGGCCAGAGCATGTTCCACCACTTGCTTTGAGGAAGGGAGGCTGAGTGAGGAGGAAAGAACAGATTTATCCCTCAAACCTCAACAGTCTTTGCTACTGTCTTTGCTCCTAGAACTGGCATCAATACACAGGGTGGACAGAACACAGGGAGTTGATTTCCACAGCTTGGTCTGCCAAGCTCATTTGAAAAGAAGTCAGGGTAGACAACATCAGCTGCTCTTCCCTTGTTTATCCAGGTCTTTGTTTCATTGTTGGAAGGCAGCCAGGTTGGTCAAGCATGGTTTCCCTTTAGTGAATCCAGGCTGACTACTCCTGACCACCTTCTTGTCATCCATGTGGATGGCCTCATTTCAGAATGAGGTTCTCCATCACCTTTCCAGGGACTGAGGTAAGGCTAACTGGCCAGTAGTTCCCTGGGTCCTTATTCTTGCTCTTTTTGAAGACTGGGGTGAGATTTTCTGTCTTCCAGTCCTCAGGCACCTCTCCTGACCACCATGGCTTCTCAAAGATCTAGGGTATAGTTGTAGGAGAAGATCACACTGCAACTCTCTGATACCTTATGGGCACTGGGTCTTGATGAGAAGCGGTGGTGGATCTATTTTATCCATTGTCAGCACCTTTCTTCTGCATGATTGGGAATAGCTGAAGACCAGAAGGGAAAGTTTCAAATTCTGTGGTTCAGCAGTGGCAGTGCTGTCTGCTACCATGCAAAGAACATTAACAAGTGGACCTTTCTCAGCACTGAATTATGCTTCACAGTACTAAACAAGTGGAGGTTGTAATCAGCCACTGGTAGCTTGGCATCTGTGGTTACAGTTTCCAGGTACTCCCAAATGCTACAAGCCATGCAAGCCATGCAGTTTTATTTTGCAGCTGATACAGATGGGAATATTTATAATTTATATATCTGGTTTTAATTGATCAGTTAACTACCATTTGCCATAATGCTCTGTAAACAGAATCCAAGAGACTTTTTTTTTTGTGGATTAGAATTAAAATACTCTATATTTGGTCTGAAAGCAAGTTTTGGAAATCTGTGATGCTGGTTGTGCTAGTCCAAAGGATGACTCATGGATGGAACTTTAGGTTCATGTTAAATGCCAGTCAACAATTAATAAATACACGTTTGGAAGTCTGCCCCCAAAATGGAAAGGCAAGGATGTACACGTCTCACTTGTTTGTTCCACAGGACATGGATTGTAATTGATGTTTTGTGTGGGCTGTGGAGAGGCAGAGGCAAAAATAATAACAAATCAAAGAGTCCTCTAGAAAAATCCGAATAGCCACTCTGTGAGTCCTCTGGAAAGCTTACATTGGCACTTTTGTCTAAACAAGTCAACTCAGATGTACTCAGTTAAAAATATATCTCCTTTACAAAGCTATTTGCCTCTTTGACACCAAGTGTAGCCATAATTTCTGTGTTAGACTTCCTGTGGCTATCACATGAGCTTATGAGTCAACACATTAGAAGCTTTTCCAGTTATTAACCATGTCAATAACTGAGAACATAAGTATTCTCACAGCACTATGCTTGTGAAGCAAGTAAAGAAAACTAAAGGCATTGGGCCTCTATCCCTTTCAAAACAAGGAATAAAGATGTTTTCCTCTGCCTTCTCAGCTTTATTGATTTTAACCAGTCGACCAAAGTTCAAAAAGAAATGCTCTTTCATTCTACTGTTGCTACAGCAAACCTGTGGTTTGTATCTAATCCCTTTTATGTCTATCACATATAAGTCCTAATTAATGTTTAATTCCTTACTAAAGTCTTCCATTAAGGATTCACTTTATTTCTGGGAGGCATGGGGCCATCACAACTAACATGTATCATTTGTTTGACAGTTTTATGGTTCAGCTGGAACAATTTGCAGAGCTGTCCATCAGTATCTTCCCCGTAGCTTTGCAGCCTTTCTATTTTAAGTAATGAACTGCAGAACAGAGTAGAGTAACAGGCCACTAAGTGATACTTAGAAACTGAAGGAATAAAGTTCAGAAAAGCCACTGCAAATACTTTGCCTAATAATTCATTAAGTTGTTTTGCAAGGTTTAATTCTAGTACATTAGAAGAGGAGCTGTGCTTCAGAGATATCTTCTCAGCAGTGCAAGACTTGCAATATTTTTGTTTCATGGGTTTACACAGCTCTCTCCATAAAGAAGTCACACTAACTGTCAGTTCTCTGAAGATGCAGAGGGCATGACAGATACCTCTGCTGTCTTAGCATGGCCTTGGCAGTGCACAGTGAAAGGGTGGTAAAAGCCTTTCTGTGCTCCTCAGGTGTTTGGTCGTCATCTGATAAGGCACCAGAAGGGAGAAAGGAAGAGATGTCAACAACTTCAGCTGTTGAGCAGCTCTGCAGGTGCATTGCCTTGCAGGACCAGAACAAATTTATGCCCTAAGCCCTCCAGAGTTGGTCAATCTCAAGCTGTCTGTGATATGGCTGTGCATCTCCTTTAGGTACTTGCATATAAGTCTTCGGCATATATCCTCCCCTTCACTACCTGTCTTAGACTCATAACAGACCTCGTATCTTGATAGATTTACCTGTGGTCACAGTTGTACATGAGCCATTAATAAATAGTGACAGTTTGTGATAACATTCCCATTTCATTGCTATTCCAAATGATAGTGCAGAATATTCATGGATAGCATTTCATACAGCTTCCTCATGAAGCCCATTCTTCTACAGGAACAATGACCAGTGACAGCTGCTTCACCATTTCATACAGTGCTCTCTACAGGCTTTTTGTAATGGCAGGAGTCTGCTAAACCACACAGCACTGTCATGTGAAAACACTAGGGTTTGCACCTCAGGCTTATGGCCATGCTTAGCCTGATGCACAGTGAGAAAACAAGTAATCCTAAAATGGGGGCACTGTGGTACCCAAACTAAAGTAAGGTGGACTTGATGCATGGCTTGAAAGATTTTTGCTGTGCTTGCCTGTGGGTTTCCATTCAAGGAGAAGGTGTAGGTTACAATTACGGGTAGAAATGAATGGGAAATCTTCTGATGTAAGATTTTCTCATTTGCATAGTGGAGGAGTGGGTGTGCTCAAGTTAACTGAGTACTCTTTTTCAGGGAAAAGAACACTTAAAATAATGCGTGTTAAAATGGGCTGGTTTTGAAGATCACACAACATATTAAAAGAGAGCACAAGGTCATTCAGCTTCAGGGGTTTGCAGCTGCTTCCCACACAGAACATGTGAATACTTCTGCACAAGTTAGAATTCCCAGTTTTACCTCCTTCTGAAAATAGACTGGTAAACTCACTGAACTGGAGCATAACTGCTTTCCTCTAGAGCCCAAAGCACATTTAGCAACTCAGCAGATATGAGCATTGCACACTCATTTGGGATTTTATGGATATGTGCATCTGTACCATTCCATCCTGTGGTGCAGCCTAATCTGGACAGTGCATCCATTTCAAGTAGTCCTTGCACTCATCCTTCCCTATCTATCGACATGATTAGTAAAAATGTATATGCATGCACAGACATAAACACACAGATAGATACTCCTCTTACACTGAGAGTCAGCTCTCAGTTTCTTGTCAATCAGTGGTCACTGTCTGCAAATGGGTCTTCTTAGAGTGAAGACATCCAAAATTATCCTTTTTCTACATGGTGGCTTCATTTTTCTTCATGGGCCATAATTTGCTGCTCCCAGATTTCCATCTGACTAAACCTTGTCTTTTCCAAACCAGATCCTCTCCTTTGGCTTGTATTTTGCAAACTTCAACCATACTGATAAAAATTTCTTCACAGTTGTTGGATTTTTTTGGTTGAAGGTGGAAAGATGAAACAAGAGAGTAATATCTTTGACAGCTACTAATGTAAGAAGTAACAAAATATTCTGTGGGTACAGGGTAGCAAGGCAGTAAAATCTAGAGGTGTTTATGAGACTAGCTTTGAATGTTAATAGTTTACCCTTCCTAAAACTAACCATTTTCTTTTCAAGAGATCTATCTTCAAAAAAAAAAAAAAAAAAAAAAAAAAAAAAACACAAATTAGAATTTCAACAGAAATTGTTTTACCTGAAAAATTTCTGCTGGCCACAGAAGTGACCAAGAAAAATGAGATGCTCTTTGCAAAAAATGTGTTTCATTTAGTTTTTTGCCTTCTTGCAAACTTTGACCTTTTCTAAATTACAAGGCTTCTGGCCATCACTAAACAAGGGGATCCTGTTGGCTGAGCCAGCAACACTTTAGTTCCAGCAGATGTCAGCTGTCATTGCCGTTCACTTTTCATGGGTCTGCTCAGGGAATTTCACCTTTTGCTCTTCCTTGTCAAGCTGCAGCTCATTGACAATGTAAAATAGGTCAGACAATCACTGACACATTCTTGCTTGTCTTGGTGCTGATGTTTGACATGGCACCAACACACTGTGATGCCCAGTTGACACAGTGTGTCAGTTTTTCCTCTTCATCATGTCTTCCCCCTGTTGTTTGCATTTGTGGCCCTAGAACATTTTAACTGAATTTGCACCCTGAATCCAGGGGGTGTCATGCCAATTTATATTTACCTTCTTCACCTTTGATTCAAAACTGCTGCATCTTCTGTAGTATAAATGAATGACGGTTGACATTTGCCCTTTTAGCCACATTCCATCTCAACACATGCACTGACTTTGTTTATATCTTCATATTTACATCCCTCCTTAATCAGGTAATGCAGGATGATTTAAGATTATTTTAATAATGTGTTACTGGATGCTCTGAAAAAAACAAATTACAATACTTAGTTATACTACTCAGCTGCCCAACTCTATTGGTGATTGTTTTCATATGTTTTGCACCAATTTTTACTTCATCAGGTACTAGTCATGACCTCAAATACCATAGATGTACAATATTACTTGTACAATGCCTTAAGGCATCTATCATATAAAGTTGACATAAGAGTTGCTGCACAGCCTCTGGAGGCCTGCAAAGGAACTGCCATTTTTTTCCTCACTTCTGTCACTCAATTTTGTCCATAAAAACAAGCAGATTATTCTCATTATTCATGTAAGTCTACCCTGATTATTATCCATCTGAATGTCTTCCTTGTTAATGTCTATGTTTCAAATTTTAAAGGGTGTTGGGTGGTACAAGCATACAGTGAATGGATTCTGAGCCAGTCTCAGAGCCTAGAGAAGATCTGAGATGCAAAACTTTGTTATCTTGTTGTGCCAGATGAAACAATGGGAGGTAAAAGGATGGGATCTAGCTAGCCCAACCTAAACCACCCAGAAGGCAGAATAAGCTAGTCCCTGCAGAACAGTCTCTGAGATGTCTCTGTCTGAGACAAGCAGCAAATCTTCTACTGATAACAGAGAAAGCCTTGAAAGGGATGCCTCATTTCTGTATAGCTAGAGCTAGATGAAATGAATCCCCATTAATCAGATTATCTACATCTGCCTGAAGCAAAGACAGGAATATCTCAGCTCTGTCTAAACCTAAAATTTCATCACAAAGACTGTGGCATTGGCAACAGATCACCAAACACTCCTGGTCTAATCCTAAGGCTGTGTACAAGACATGAAGCTTTTTCCCTTTAGACAATGCCTTTTGGGATAATAGCCAAAGGCAATACTTTTGTAACTAAATCAGATGATGTTTTAAATTAATTTTCCCACTTCCTCCCTCTCTCAGTCACAATGCCCATTATCAGGTTGCTGATATTCCTTCCAAAAGCTTTTTCAGACAGAACAGAAAAGATGGTTTCTGACCATAATGACATTAGGCTTTCTCTTAGACTTTTTGCCCAGAGGCACAAGAGGTATTGATGGCTCAGCCTGTCCTAGAAATGTCAGAACACATGAGGTTCACAAAGCCATGCATTAAGTGAAGTGTACAGGACTGTATAGCTGTCAGACAGTAATTTAACAAAAATAAAGCTTTGCTATATAAAGAAGAGTCAGTCAACTTTGCTAATGGCCTCCTGCCTCCTTCACTAATACAAAGTTATCCATAAGGAGAGATGGACAAGTCCACTGACCTACCAGAAGCAGACTCTTGACACTTAATTCTTGTTAACCTAAATGCTTCCATTTGTGCCTTCAGTTACAAAATGACTGTTTTCTTAGCAGGACTGTTCTTCACATAACAGAGGATAGGTGTTACTTTTTTCTTTCTGAATTACCAGAAGATTTGGATCTTAACTCACGATCCATTTTAACTGGAATGGGCTGCTAGTCTCCTTTGGCAGACTTGAAGTGCTCTCCTTCCAGATGCAAACTTAAGCTAGCCCCAAAAAGGTTAAAAAATCTCAGGACCTCTGCAGCTTTGGTCACTTACACTGCGGTGTCTTCGTTCCTTATGCTGCTGCTGATTTAAATTCTGTCAGTCCCACAGCAGTCCTTTTCTCAGCACACTTCATTTGAAAGCCATCAATTAAGTAAAGAATTAAGGGGTTCAGAAATTAGTTTTTAAAAGAATGAAAAATATTCTCTGCTAAGAAAATGGATTTTTGTCCGAGTGGTTCTGATTATGGAAGGATGGCAGCATTTTCTAAGGATAAAAGAGTGCTCTCCCTGTCCCTCATATAAATCAACTGGCAGTTGAAATATTTTGCAGAGGACATATGCCATGATGAGATTTCATGGAAGATGTCACTTGGCTGCTTGCTCTTCTGAGAGTGTTGTATGTCATTGCAGTCATAGCATGCTTCCCCTCACCAGGAACTCTGTTAGGGAAGTTTAGGTTTGGCCAAATACTTCCTTAGTTCATTTTTTGCAATTTGCCTAAAAGGAAATTAAAATTTCATGTGAGAATCTGCATGATTTTCTGATAAACTGTAGGAAAGGCTCAAGTAAATAGCTTTGGGCTATTTAAAACAGCACTACTAAGGCACGTCAGCACAATCTGGGTACAAGTTCTATGGCACAGTGCAGACTTAATTTTAGCACTGAGATAACAAGTTTCTCTTTCAAAGAGATCAAAATTCTTCAGACACTTGCTCCAGTTCCTTCTGGAGGGGAAAAACGTCCTCTTTGAAGAATTCTGACAAAAGTCTCACCTGGTGGGAAATCCAAGCTCACTTGATGTGCTTTATTGCATGTTAAGGATCTGACATCAGTGCTGTTCTAAATCTCTGTGCTTTGACTGGTTTTCAGGGAGTCTATAGGAAAACATTTACACAATTTCTCACTTCTGCATGGAATCTTTACAGGACTGTTGAGGTGTGACTTAGTTCCTGCCTGTTTCTGTTGTTGATTTTGCTCTAAAATTTTTCAAGAACTTGTGTCTATAATTTTTGCCAGAAGGGCTCCTCCTGACAAATTTCCAGTGAAATCTGATGAAAAAGAGAAAAAGAGGCTTATTTTCAGATGAAATTATGATTGTGAATATGTCTCATTGTCCAGAAAGTCTCTTACTGGTTAGTGCATTGAAGCCCACATTTTCATGTTCAATTTTTGTTGACTCCCTTGATCGCTCAGTGCTTTGGCTGTTCCAGTTGTTCATGTGACCACTGAGCTCCTCCTTTTCCTCTTTGCCTTGCCTCCTGTGCCAGTTTTGAAATTGACGCCTCTGAAGATTGTCTGCCTGTCAGTGTGTTTATGTAGAGCTCTTGCAAAGTAAATCTCTTTGACACTGGAACGTTTTTGACACTGAAATTTGGCTGCCCATGTGTTACATGACTGCATCCTCCTTTCCCACTGGCATTAAGGAACTCCAGAAACCTTTAGTGATGGATTGGGAAAACAAGCAGAGAGAGAAATACTGGATTCTCTCAGACACAAACATTTTTACTGCTACTTTGGTTGTTCCAGAGTGGTGATATGGTCTTTAGGAGCAAAAAGGGAATAAGCTAAGTTAATAAGAGTAACATTCCCACCAATCGCAAGGGATCAACATTGCTCACAAAACCAAGCACAAATAATCTCAAACAAGACTCTTCAAAATCTACAGGACACTAAGGATAAAAGCATCTCACAGACTCTGAAATGACCAGGATTACTTAAACTTCTAGCCCCAGTTCAGATTTTTTTTCTATTCATTTGCATTTAATAAGGAAAATTCCCCCACAAAATTTTTAGTATGTCTTGAATATATTGAGCCCTTTTTGCCATGTGAAAATATGTCCATAAAATGTTGTAGTATGCTGGGAAATGTTGGAGAGTTGGACCTGAAGAATTTTTAAGAGAAACATTAGTAGATCATTTCAATGTTCCAAAATAAAGAGTAAGGACTGAAGTTTTGAGAACTTTCAAACAAAGCTTGCCAACCTCTTTTTGATATGTGTAGAAGCTGTGTCCTTCAACGTTTTCATCACTTGGGAAAGTGTTTCAGATTTCAGGCCAAGGTACCATAGATATTGTCAAAGCGGATTAGTTTCATTACAGGGGAAATCTGAGAAGTGAATGGCAGAGTTCCTACAGACATGGGTTATTTACCCCATATATTTACAAGTTCTCTCAAATGGCACCTTTTCTTTTTATTTCTTTTTTTTTTTTAATTGGATGGGGTGCTGCTTTTTTTTATATCATACATTATGTGTTAAATGTTTATGGTTTTTCTCTAATGCTTATTACTTACATTGAATAGTGACTTTTTATTCTAAACTAATTTGTGAGTGCTAACATCACTATGAACATGGAGGTTCGGAAGAAGAAAGGAGGAGGACAGGGTATGCTTAAATCCTTCTATCTTAGAACTTTTGTCCCTTATGTACAAAACTCAGACCCTTCTGTATGAGGCCTAAAACTCTCTTGTATAGTACTCAAAATTTCTTCCTTTCACTTTGTGACTACTTCTACTATAATATCTAAACTTTTGTGATTTCTTGTTCTTCTTGCAAGGTTGGTAAAATGTTCTATGGATCAGGTTCAAAGCCACAGGGGTCTGTGGCTGCATTCCAGGGTCTCAAATGCTTCTGACTTGGGCTTGGAACATCCAAGAGTGTCCAAGGGACATTCTGGGTTCCGACAGGGTGCCTGCTCTGAGCTCAATTTTCAGATAACCAGGATGTTGCTAAGGCTTTCCTCTAGCATCAGCAAGGTAAAGGGGTTTACTTCATTATCCAACCTGACAAAACCTTTCCCCTCACCTATCCTTTCCTAAATTCTGTCCTCTGACAGAAGATTAGTGACAGAGGAATGTCAAGTTGCCTAGTCTAGACATGGTGTATTTCTGAGGTTTTTATCCCAGGTAGAATCTGATGTTTAATTATATAAATGGATACAGTATTCATCACCATGCAGTCAAACATCTGTTATTTCTGCTGCACTTGGATATATTGGGGCCCAAATATTCCAAGAGATAAACCTTATGTGAGAAGATTTATCTTTCATCTTCAAGCTGGTGCTCTTTCTACTCCAGATTTTGGATGAAAAATAGGACAGATACTTAATTTATTTCCCATCTTATGGTTTTGTTTTCTATATATGTTTCTAATGATTGAAGCAAGAATAAGACTGTTCTTTATTTCACCCCTGCTTCCTGCTCAAACCATATTTTTTCATCACACATTTTTCTGTCTACTCACCCTTCCAAAAGTCAATTTTTAATGAATTTTAAAGAAAACTAAGTTTCTGTAAATTTGTTGTGAATCAAAAACTGCATTAAGGGAACAACTCAAATGAGATTTTTCTCATCTGAAGAAACAATAGACAGACTATATATCTCATTTGGAAGAAGTCACATTGCAATACTTACCCCCGCAGCCCCCTGGAGTTACAAGGCGAGCCCAGATCTGAGAGAGCTTTGGGGGGAAATATTTCAGGGTTAAGGTGAAAGATTCCAAAAGAGGCTCTAACTCCCAATGTGGTCCAAGACGTTTATTCCATAGGAGGAAGACGGAAAGAGAGCAAACCAGGAAGGAACAGGGTATTATCTAGACCCCTGTTCAGAAAGAGCCAATTGGGTCCAGAAAGGAAGGGTTAAACTAACATGGTTACAGCTGCAGGGGTCTCGGGGTGGGGGGATTCCCCAAAGCGATGCAACATCACGTGGTTAGTCAGCATGTATATGTTAGTTCACCAGTCACCATACATACACATAGCTCCTACCTGGCTTCTACACATGCTGCTTTGTACCCCTTAGGGATCTAAAAGTGAGCAAGAGGGATGGTCATGGCTGTTGAAATACTGGAAGTTTGGAGGGAAAAGATGCATGCACAAAAGATAAGATTCCATCACTCCTCCAGCTCATTGACTAGCCCATTTCCCTAATGACAACTTGGTTCTTCTTTTTCAATTGTTAGGGGATTTTTTCCACACTAATTAGTTTAAAGACTCTTTCTACCACCCCCCCCCTTTTTTTTTTGCTTTCCCCAACCACCAAGTTCTCCACGAATTTTATTATTTCTTTGGAACACACCCACAAACCTCAGTCCACTATAACACAGCCTCAGAGTAGTTATTCAGCCAGCATATGACCACAACCATGAATTGTTGGATCAACAAGAGCACTGTTAGGTGTGCTCTGAACACCTTGAGTTACTTGCTCTTGTGCTTGAGTTACTTGCTCTTTCCAGAGGTCTATTATTTCATTAATTTGTAAGGGCTAAAACTGGGCATTTGCATCTTAATCTTTTTTAGGCCAGGTGATTTCAGACATTCAGTCTGGAACTCTACTGCAGTCATATTCCCATCATTCACTAGCTCAATCTGGCCCTGTACCTTTTGTTTAAGACCCCTACCCTTTCCACTCATCACACTCATTGCTATTGTATTTTCCCTAACAATATTGATACTATATCTATTATCCTCACCACAAGGAAAAGACATGAGAAGACCCACCCCCTCAACAGTCAATGAAGCCAACATTTTCAGGATGTTACATCATAGCATCCCTTTGAGCATTCCCATTTACACTTCTGCTTGATTTGGTTTTTTCCCTACTTAAGAAATGCTAAATTTCTTAGAAATAAAATGTTGGCTATACTAGCATCCCTGGAGGCAATGCATGTTTCAGTATAGAATTTGGTTGCTTCCACAAGATCCTATTCAAACTTGTGTGGTCTTCATGTTATTTCTGCTATCACAACTGTGTGCATAAAGCTAGAGATTTATGCTGGCCTCTTTCTGTTATAGCTTTTTAGATCTGCTTCAAAACATTTTGTGATTTCCATTTTGGGATTAAGGAGAAATGGCATCTATAGTGAGGAGCTCAAAAGAGGGTACAGAAATAGCCAATGCACCTTCCCTGTAAGTGTCAAAGTATGCTTGCAGCAAAGAAAGGAACTTACATTAGGGAAGTGTAGAAACATATATATTACATGTTCAAAACCTACTCCCATGAACTGTTGCTTTAGTAGAGAATTCTTAAAAAGCTGAACAGAGGTGATTGGTTTGAAATTTAGTTCCTTGAAATGGATCAGATTTTATCACCCTATATAATCTCCGTCAAGTTACAAGAAGAGCTGGTCCAAGCTGAAGGTCAGTGAAGGTAAAAAAAAAGTGATGCTGTTAGTACAATGGAAGGTCCTTTGGGGATCAGTGACACTTTAGCTTGGATCTTTGTGCTGTACTCTGGTTACTGCATCTCCTTAGCAGACAAGATCATGGGAATAGCCATCCCCATTCATGTGCTTGTTTACTCAGTGTATGTTGAGTGCCTGACCTACTGACTGCCCACTTCATATCTGGGGCAGCAGGGGCAGACTCATAGAGGTGCTGTGGTTCAATCTCTTTAATGCAAAAGAAAAATTAAGAAAGGACTTTATCACAAAGCAAGCTACTGACCTGAAGAAATCCTGTGCTCAGTTTGTGGAAATGCCCTTATCAACACAAGCTTCAAAGCCTCTTCCCACACATCATTTAAAATCTGACTAACAACAACAAAAAAAAAAAGGCTTTAGTATAAAAGATCATGCCTGAAGCATGAGCACATTATTCTGCATACAGTAGTCATTGAAGGTCCATCTTCACTCATGCTTCACATCTCCTGCACACTGGAAGCCACTGGTCAGTGTCTGGTGGATCAGAGAGCAAACACTGAGTTGGAATATGAGGTTCCAGAGCACGAGAGAGGCCACAGGCCAGGACTTACACATGGGTGAGATCCAGGCTTTGCTGCAGGGGGTGTAAACATATTGTTCAGGGTGTGACACTTGGCAGATTGGACTGTACTCACACTTTAGCAGAGGGTAGTGTCCTGGAAGGGCTTTTGTGATAGTTGAACGACTTCCAACAAGGCAGTGAAAGTTGGATTCCTAATATTCTTCTGATAAATGCTTTATTAGTCTGATTTATCGTAGTAATACCAGAAGTTGAAACAAAACAGTGGATCACAACAGCACTCAGGGCTTACACAGATTAATAGTAATCTTTTACCTCTATGAGACTAGAGTTGTCACATATAAGGCTACTGTCAGTATTGATTCTATGAAGCTGTAGGAAATTATACTGTGAGAGGTGGAACACAGACCAAGAACTCATCAGACAGTGAGTTGTCTATTGAAGTGGGGGAGAAGGGATAGGGCTCGGAGAATGCATTTCAGAAACAGAACAGGAGTAACCAAGAAAAACAGCTGAGAAAGCATCTGGATGATGTCAGATGGGAGAACATAGAGAGCAGCAATTTTCTATGCTTTAGTAATAGATGCACACATGTTAGTGAAGGATAACTCTGACAACACAAAAGAATAGAATTCTGGTTTTGTCTCCAGCAGATGTAAATCTTTGTGACCCTTTTTGCCCAAGTAGTTGTGTGAAAAATGTCTCATGGGGAGTCCTAATTTGAGCCCAGCACTTGATGAGATCAAATACTTCCCTCAGAGGGTTGTTACAGGTGGCCTCTGCCTCCCTGCCTAATGTCTGCAAAGCCTTGAATGGTTGAAAAGTCTGCTTTATTTCTACAGTCAGCTGTCTTGAAAGATCTGGAAAGCGATGGTATCCAAATGCTACAAATCAGAACAGAGCATTTTAAGGTAAAATATCCATGTTCACATGCTGTTGAATTGCCCATACAGCACAGACATGGAAAAAGCTCAAATCCATATAAACTTTTCAAGCTAAACAGTTCCTCCATCACTCAGAACATAAGGAGCTTCATGTTCCAGCCTTTAGAGATTGTCCTTCAATTGCCTGCTCAATTTAAGTACCTCCCTTTCTCAGAAATCTCCCTTGTGAGCTTTAGCAACTTTGCTGTTTACCTTAATTATCTAATGCAGAAGATATCCAAGGCTGATTACAGGACTATTAGTCAGATGGCAGGACTTGACTGATTCTTTCACTATTCCATTACAGTTTCCTTCTGCTGGCATCCCTTTTTACTAGCAGTAGGTGTCCCGTGCCCGAGGAAGTGCTGTGTGAATATGCAAAGAGGACCAAGCTCTAGATGAGTTTGTTGATTCACTAATAACTATCTGCATGCAAAAGTAGTAAGTAGCAGAGTAGACATAAAATTAAATGCTGCTGAGATTCCACTCAGCTGTTTCAGGGCAGGTATCACAAGCAAATGTATAGGTAGACCTGAGCAAGAAGTGGCTCAGATCCCCACAGTGCTGCCAGAGCAGCAAAAGGTGAAAAGTGCCCCTAGTGCAAACTCACTTGGCTAGTGGTAGTTAGCAAAGAGTTGACAGACTGTGAACTCTTCCACTGGATGCAGGGGCTTCTCAGCAGATTATCAGGACATGAGTATCTCATGATGGAAAAAGTATTTGTCACAGAGCTGTTTGTAACTGTCCTATTGCAGTTTAATCCATTGCATTATCAAATCCTTACAAACAACTCAGATACAGCTCTCCAACAAAGGACTGCTTGGCTCTAGAGGAGGAAATCAGCCATTCAAACCTGAGCCCGACTCCAAATGGATCTGCCATTAGGATTGCAAATAGCACCAGGGAGCATGCCTTCAGCTCCTGGGTGCATAGGTAACCCTCCAAATGGGTCCTCTCATTGTTGGTCTTTTTTTCATTGTCAATACCATGCAGCTTTTACAACACCAAGTTCCAGTGAAGAAGTGTATCTATGTCCTAGAAACTTTTTGGTGTGTAGATTTTGTCCATCCCTGCAAGCTGCTTGCCCTCTTTTTCCTGAGCCACCTTAACTAAAGAAAAGAAATCAGAGATTTTTTTTTTTTCTGAGTGAATATCTGCTTGGGGATAAAAATACATGTAAAAGGAATAAATCAGCCTCTTCTTCCACACTTAGAGGGCAAAAGAAAAATGAAAGCCTGTCAATACATGCTTTCTGTTTGAGCCTGGCATTTTGCCACCTCTTTTGGCCAGTTCATATTAGATTAAATTAGGTATCTTCCCAAGCAGCAATGATTCACAACTTTTTGCTCTGCTTCCAGCTGGCATCCTTGTGCTGAGGCAGTATGTCAGCTGGTCTCTCCGCATTCTCCATCTGGATGCCTCATCGGCCGCTTGTCATGGCTCGGTTTGAACTTTGCCTTCCTCGTCAGCCTTTCCAAAAGGCAGCACCCAATCTGGCAGGGTCTCAGCAGCACAACGACAGCCTTTCCAAAAGGCAGCACCCAATCTGGCAGGGTCTCAGCAGCACAACCCCTCCTGGCATCTGCTCCCTGAATGACTGGTATTGCCTCCAAACTCAGCCTGCTTCCCCAGTCCCTTGCTCCCCATAACAAAGCAGTTCATTCCCTCATGTGTGGCAGCAAGGATCATCTTTGCCAGCTGGCCTTGCAGAGGCACTGCTTTCCGTGCCTCTTGAGGGGAAGCACACACATTACCCTCACCTCTGAAGACCTTTCAGTCTGCAGACATGCATGTGCTGATCTGTTAACTTCTCCCACCTGATTCCCTGGCCTGTTACATTTTTAGAAAGAACAGTAAGCTTGAAAATGTCAAAACATTTTAAGTTGGGGTTTGTTTTCAAATTGTATCTGTCTTACCATATGTCATCCTTCTAGAAGGACTGGACTTTAACAGGAGTGCATATGCCATGACTGCAGCCAGCCACAGGCATCCTGTGATGCCACATGGCTGCGTAATTCTGTTAGCTACAGTGCACCACGGGCACATCAATTCAAGAAGAAACTATGAACTTCATTTGGTAAGGTGAGGTAACTGCAAGTTTATGACCTGGACTGTTAATATCATTCTAATAAACACTGCAACTTGGGAAAATCTGGCATAAAGCAGAATTTTTTTGTGGTTTTTAGTTTTTTCCCTGGAAAATGTTGGTAAAATGGAAATTTAAAAGACAAATCACCATGCTGAAACCCACCTTTTCATCTTAAAACTATTTGCAAGGAGAATCTGTATCTAACTTCAGCTTAGAGCTGCCTCATAACCATGTCTTGTGGTCTACACTTACACTGCTGCTTTTGAGAGGGCAAAATTACTCCCAAACACTCATAGTTTTGTTTCTTTTGCTTTCTCCTCTCTCTGCAGAAGGCCCCCTCTCCCTAATGAGCTCTGGAGTAAGGCTGGTGATTGTAATCCTTCAAAATTTACTTTTCATCCCTCAAAACTTGTCATGGGCAACCACTTCAGGGATTCACACGGGTCCACTTCAGGGATCTTCTTTATTGCAGTCAACTCATTCCTAAGTCTTTATCTTCTAGACAGTCCTCTTCCTTTCTATCCATACTTCAACAATTTGTATAAATGACAATCTACTTTCTTATTCTGCACTGCAGCTTAGCCTCTGTATTTTGTAGTATGAAGGGCATCCTTTTTTCATTTTTTTTTTCTTCTCTGTACACTTTTACAACAATGTAAGTGCCTGAAAATGCAGCAGCATTTCTGTTTTGATCAAATCATTCATCCAGTCACTCAGACTTGTTCTTGCTGGATTGAGCACACATAATGGAGATTCCCTGTCTGAGTTGCTTTCTGGAAGGCGGAATGGCACCAAGTAACCTGTGGTGCCTTCCACCCCACTGCAGCTAAACAGGACCCTCAGTTTCTCAGATCCTTTTCCTACAGATTCTTTTCAGGAATTCCTGTTGCAAGGACGTGTACTGAACAACTAAGGAGGGAACATGCATCAACCTCTAAAGGATTTGTGATAATTTTTTTAACTTCTGTCATTAAGAGTAACACTCTGCTGCAGAGAACTTGGCCTGTAACAGCATCTGGTGGGTTTTTTTCCTTTATTCTGCTCCTCCATTTGCACACTAGCATACTGGCACAGGAGACTGCACATGTGAGGAAAAAAAGTTAGAAGAATTGATGTTGTAAACTGACTTGACTGTCAGGAAAGAATTTAGCATGCTTAGTTGCTCCTGTCAGATGGCAATAATAAGTCTACTTGCCTTGGATTTATTCAAGTCAAGATTTATCCAAGTCTACTTGCCTTGGATAATTATTAATTATTGTTTGAGAATACTGTCAAACAATTCTATTACTTGATGTTGTACTTATTTCAAGGTTCATATGGCTTCTGGTAGACATGTTAAAACTATGTAATATCCATTTCTATCAGATGAAGTATCAGTCCCCGGCTAAGAAACTGAAGCTGTTTCACCTCAGCATATTCTGACGGACTCACTCAGGTGATCACCAGGCAACAGCTAAAGCAGCTGCTTCAGCACGATGACAGCTCTTAACCCTTGGGTGAGGGGCTGAGTGAATGCTCCCCCTGCTCCATGATGGCTGTCCTGTGTCTTGCCTTCCCTCTCTCTCCTGCACTCTTACACATTCCCCGAGGCAGGGGTGCGGGTGACTGGAAATGGGAAGTCACCTGATAGGATGCTGCCTGACTCCCTTCGCTCTGCACGGCATAAGCTCTCCTTGCCTAGTGGTAGTGAAAGCAACTCTGCAAGGCTTTGCTCTGCTCAGCAAGCTGCAGAGTTTGCTGCAGATGCAAAACAGAAATCCATCCTTCTACTGCCTACTTACCATCAGGAAGGTTATATGTCTTCTTGCCTCTTGTTCCTTCCCCCAAACCTCTGTTCTCAAAAGGAAGCTCTGTTCTGCTGCTAGCAATGCATCCTGAGACACGGCTATGTTGGTGTTGCCCTGCTTTCTGTGTGTGGGCATTCGTGTTCACATCCTTGATTAAAGGTAGGCTCTCTTTGATACCAGTTTCTAGAATATTTTCTAGTTACTGTCTCTGCTCCTGTTTTCTTAAATGAATTCAATGTAAAGCTTCCACCAGCTGTTTCTAACCTGAAATCTGTAACATTTCAACAGTATTTGAAAAGAGCTAAAGCAATAATAGTTTTACAATGTAAAACTCTTTATTTTTGTTTGCTAACTAATGGAAGAACTGTTTCTAGAAAACGATAGAAATGGATTAGAGTTCCTAGTAGTTTCATTTAGTGTTTGAATTTGCAAGCACTTAAACAATGCAAGCTATGGATGTGCATGGTCAGTACTCACATTTTCAAAAGTGACAACTTTACCTATTGTTCACTACTGATTATGATCTGTGTTTTAAATATGCTGCAGTCATTCCTGCTCACAACTGTCACAGAGTTTAGCAGCATTTTTTTGCTTTTAGGACACATTTATTTTGAAAGTCTCACTTCTGCAGTTGACCAAGATGTGGATTAAATATACTGCTTGTGTTAGCAAGGCATAAGAAACTGTCTTAAAGCAGCACCATGGGATAAAACCTAAGTACTTGTCTGGTTTCGTTACTTTATTTGAAAGCATGTGTCTATTAAGAAACCAGTGGGAAAATTTCAAATTAAACATGATTTTAGACACATTTACTTTAGTCATGAGACTTCATGTTCCCACAGTAATGTGCTTCTAATCACAGTGCAATGGGTGGTGTTGAGGAAATCTGAAAAGAAAAATTTTAGTTCTTTTTTGAATGAAACAATACATGATATAAAAGAATCCAAACTTCATGACACATTTATGTGTCTTCTCTGAATGATGCAGAAAGGACGAAGTAAAACATCAAGTTTTCAAATTTTTACTAGAATTTTCTTTCCATACATGTAAGTGACCAGTAGCCAACATTTCATCTTGCAGTCATGATAATCCCCTGCAATTTCAGAATGCTTTGAATCAATTTAGAGGTGAAATCTCTTTTTCAAGAACAGGGGAAGGACAGTCTAGTCATTAAAGTGCAGTATACTGAGACCAAGTGTCTCCCTGCAGGACATCTGCACATCCACAGGCCCTTGTATTTACTGGAGGATATGTAAATTGCAAATTTATGTGCCAGAGACCATGCTGCCTGCCACAAACCCCTTCTATGTTTAGTATTTCTAATCATAAAGGCTTATTATGGTTATTTGCCTGATGTGTTCTAGTGCAATCTGGGACATATGCAAAAAATTTATGACAATGAATCTGAAAACAATTTTTTCCACAATTGTATCAGTAATATCTTTGGGATCATCATATAGCTTTGATAACACAGCAGTGCACAGCATGAGATAGATATTCTAAATCTTGAGCTTATAAAGTATTTTTATTTTGGGTGCTGAATTACAGTAATGTATTGTAATAGCAAAGTTATTCAAGAAAATTGTTCTTCTGAGCTGTTGTTGCCAGAGACAATAAAATATAATATTTTCCTTTTGACATAAAAGTGTTTAGCCTTTAACACTGTGAAAATAATTTTCAGGTTTGGATTATGTGTAACAGGTTAGGAGCATTCTTCTTAATGCTGCAGTGAGTCAGCTCAGTGCCTGTCACATACCTTGTTTCTTCTAAGCCATCTGGTCTGCTCTTCATTAATGAGGGGTTACAGCTGTGATCTGCTCGTTCCCAAAGAACAGTTCTGTATTACATAGATGCATGCTATTCTATAAGAAATGTTAATATTTCCACTTTTTTCTTGTTCATAGAACTTAATAAATGAACTTTCTGCAAAGAAAAATTGTGCTATCTAAAGAGTGGAAATATCAATCATGAGGATAAAATGCAGTCATAATGTTTAAAATTAGGAGGCATCGTTGTAGTCCCCTAATCACCTGATAGAGATTTTGATACAGTAGTTTCAGCCTCAAGCTTTTAGTTTCTAAGTAGTTATGCTTTTCATAAACACCCTGTTTTACCAGGAAGATTCACAAAAATTTTAAAAAATCTATCACATTTCTACTTCCTATATTTCAAACCACCTTACTTTGGTGTGATACCAGGGTGGGTCTAATGGAGGCTCATATGCTAAACCCAGCTTAGGAGACAAAATCTCTGAAGCCATTACCTTACTATTTGAGGAAACAAGGAGTAGCCAGCATTCTGCAGGAGGATGTTTTCAACTGACACCATACTGGCAGCCTCTCCTCTCTGTACTCTGGTGGCTTTAAACATGGTCACAAGCACAAGATCCAGAAATATAGCACAGACTAGTATGTCATCCAGCACCTTCTTCCCCTTTTTCTTACTTCTGGCTTATCTGTTCTTTATCTTTACTAATACAGATGCCACAGCCTGCAAATCAGAGGAACGGTTATTTCACAAACTCTTCTCCGACTACAACCAGTTCATCAGGCCAGTGGAAAATGTGTCTGATCCTGTTACAGTGTATTTTGAACTAGCCATTACCCAGCTTACAAATGTGGTAAGACTCACTGCAGAATACTGCTGAGCTTTGGGGATGGTTGTAAACACATGCAAATCGCTGAAGCAGGACATGTAATTGTGATGGCTGCACGCACCCACAGATCTTCTAGCTTTCATTTAATCCGTGTCTAAGTGCACGTGCTGAGACCTTTGCTGTTCTTTCAGTCAGATGAGTTGTTCCAGTTGCTTGAAGAAGTTGTTTGAACGACACAGATTTATTTCATTTCTCTGTAGCATCAAACCCCTCTGCTCCAGGTAGCAGCCTCCAGAGCCCAGGGCAGAACTACTGAATGTTCAATCCCACTCTTCACAGGGCTAGCACACTGCAGAGGCACCTTGTGTGTCCATGCTGTGTGTAGCATGTGACCAGTTCTCCTTTGGGGCTATTGTCATTTCCCAGTAGTCCTGAGGGGAAAAAAAAATTCTCCTTTTTTGCATTTTTTTTTCAATCTATTTGTTTCAAAATGATGTAAGGGAAAAGTGTGGCAAGTGGAAGAGTGGTGTTTTAAAGCATGGAGGTGGGGATCATGTTGCATGTTTTGGAATGCAAATGGGTGTGGGGCAAACATGCTGGGCAGGACAGAGGCAATGTGGAAGAAGCAAAGCATCACCTTTCTGATTCATGACTGATTGGCAATTGCAATAAGTGACTGTAAAAAGAAGGTCTCTGTGTAACAGTTACCTAATTTAGTGCTGGTCAAGTGCATCTGCTCTAGAGGTTTGCATAGAAATTCAAAACACTGTGATATAGATGTCATTTTCCTTGAATCTTGACCAATTCTGTACTGTGTAATAAGAGCTTTTTAAACACTGAATCCAACAAAATACACAGCCACAAGAAGAACATTATTCTTTTGGTACAGGTCAGAGCAATTCTAGGTTGTGTACTCTCCAGATACTCAAATGCCTGGCAAAACAGTGCAGCTTTCTGTATATCTGATATTTATGGAGCATTTTCAGTAAAGTTTTATTAATTTTTCAGTGAGTTGCACATAACAGTGTACAATGTGTAAACCTCTTGAAAGATGCTAAAAAAAAATCTGCTATCAGTTAATGTGAAATTCTATTTTCCAGTTTTATGGGCTAAGCCTTTGGCCATCTCAGGATACTCTAACGGTTGATGCCTGTGTTTCTTTATAGGATGAAGTCAATCAGATTATGGAAACAAATTTGTGGCTAAGACACGTAAGTGACTGTGTTGCATTTCTCATGCATTTTGCATCAAAATTATTAAATGTGTGTTATTTGTAAGTTACATCTATAGAATAAGTTTTTCTTTTGTAACAAGGATTTAAAAATTAATAAGTAGTAGCTCCACAATTGAAAAAGTAATTTCTTCATTCTTTTTACCTAGAAGTTATATCTTCTTTCTTTCCTGTGGGATATATTCTTCTCCAACTTCATGATGATTGGTTTTCTTCTGGAAAATCAAGCTGGATGTACTCCTTAAAGAGTGATTAAATATGCCACTCTGCAGTCCTAGGTCATCCCCACCAAAATATTTATTAGAAAAAGGAACATGCCTCCATTATTCCTGATAGTTTTAGTATTTTTACATAGGTAAGGATCCTTATAGGACTTAAACTGCTGAGAAAATATAGCTAACTTGAACCATTTTTTTCAGGCACTGATTGTGGTCCACGCAAAGTTTTTTGTAAAAAATACCATACTCGCGATAGGTGAGAGACCATGGAGCATGGCCTCATGATAGGGCAATAGACAGCAGTGCAAGAGAGCTGCTGTGCATCCCTTGCTGCCCTGACCTGGTATGTCCGTACTCCCGTGGAACCAATACTCTCTTCTGGGAGCAGCTGCCTGTTCATGTGCAGGCGGGCCAAACATGGGGGTGCTGGTCTCCTCTGGTGCTGTCCTACTCTCACCTGTGGGGTGCTGCAGCAAGATCCCTATTTTCTCTTGGCAGTGGGGAGGTAACCTATCACAAGCAAGTCTCTCCACTGATGTTGCAAGACAGAGGAGAGGTCTCAGCATGCCAGCAGTTCATAGCAATTGGCACCCCATCCCGTCACAGAGAAGAGAGCAGCAATCAATGGGAGCAGTATTCACACATGTTCAGTGTTTCTCCAGGTCATGGCAGTCCTGTCTTTTGGACCACTGTCCCCTTCTCCACATGCTACACTTTACTATAGTCTGTCATTTTACAGGAAGAGTGTGAGAAACAGATATTTGTTGATAATTTAAAGTTTTGTAATTCTGGTCCATTCTTCTTTCAGATTTGGAATGACTACAAACTGCGATGGGATCCCAGACAATATGATGGCATTGAATTTGTTCGTGTACCAGCAGATAAAATTTGGAAACCGGATATTGTCTTGTATAATAAGTACGATGATTCATTTTACCCATTTTATTGATTCATTTGAATCTTTCTCTCAAAAATGTCCCCTTGCAGCACCTGTAAAAACACCCATTACATTTTACTTTTGCAGTAATTTTTATTTGGTTTTGCCTCATTTGTCTTTCAAGTGCTGTGGGAGATTTTCAAGTCGAAGGCAAGACGAAAGCCCTCCTTCACTATGATGGAATGATCACCTGGACCCCACCAGCTATTTTTAAAAGCTCCTGTCCTATGGATATTACTTTTTTCCCATTTGATCACCAGAACTGTTCACTCAAATTTGGCTCATGGACCTACGATAAAGCCAAAATTGATCTTCTGATCATCGGATCCAAAGTAGATATGAATGACTTTTGGGAAAATAGTGAATGGGAAATAGTTGATGCTTCTGGCTACAAACATGATATCAAATATAACTGCTGTGAAGAGATCTACACAGACATAACATATTCTTTTTATATTCGAAGGTTACCAATGTTCTACACCATAAATCTGATCATTCCCTGTCTTTTCATCTCATTCCTGACTGTGTTAGTTTTTTACCTGCCATCTGACTGTGGCGAGAAAGTTAATCTTTGCATCTCAGTGCTTCTTTCTTTGACTGTATTTTTACTGGTGATCACAGAAACAATCCCATCCACTTCTTTAGTAATTCCCCTAGTCGGTGAATATTTACTCTTCACAATGATATTTGTGACTCTGTCAATTGTCATCACAGTGTTTGTCCTCAATATACATTACAGGACTCCAATGACACACACAATGCCCAAATGGGTAAAAACCGTCTTTCTTAGCCTGCTCCCCAAAGTCCTGTTGATGCAGAGGCCACTAGAACAGCAGAAAAAAACCACCTCTATCAAAACCAAGAAAGTATCAGACAGTAAGCTGGGCAAGTCAAAGCACAGCAAACACAAAGACACCAAATTGCACAAGGAGCAGTGGTGCAGTCACCGCAATCAGCCGACTGAACTCCCTACCACCAAAAGACGGCTGAGCCATCAGTCACTGAGATGGATGGCAGAGCACATGGAGTACTCTCCAGAGGTGAAGGATGTCATTAGCAACGTGCAGTTCATCGCAGAGAACATGAGATCTCAAAACAAAACCAAAGAGGTAAGGGAGGTAACCATCCCTTTAGGGCTTGTTTTGATTGTATTGAAATCAGTGGTGATGAGAAGGTGGAGTGCCTGCGTGTAAAGATCAGGGGCTAGGTCAGCAGGGCACATGTCCTGGTAGGAGTCTGTTACAGACCACCTAGGTAGGATGAACAGGTGTGTATTCTACAGGAGGCTGGAAGAAGTATCATGATCACTAGCCCTTGTTTTCATGAGGGGTTTCAACTTGCCAGGAAGCTGCTGCAAGTGTAACATAGCAGAGAAGAATCAGTCTAGGAGGTTCCTGAAGTGTGTGGGAGATAATTTCCTGACACAGGAAGCAAGCCAACCAGGGAAGGTGCCCCACTGTACTCATTGTTTGTGAACAGAGGACTAGTGGGAGATGTGACAGTCGGAGGCCATGGGCGCAGCAACCACAGAATGATAGAGTTTTCAGTTTGGGGTTAAGTTATGAGGGGTGCCAGCAGAACTGGATCTCCAGCAGTTAGACTTTGGCCGGTTTAGGAAATTAATTGCCAGAGTCCCTTTGGAGTGAGTCCTGAATGTCAAAGGAGTCCACAAAGGCTGGACGTGGTCTAAAAAGGAAATGCTAAAGGTACAAGTTGCTGGGGAAGAAGACCATCTAATGGATTGTTTGTGTCAGGTCATAATTTTTTTTTTCACATTTGGGATTACTGTAATAGAAAATGGTGCACATTGGAATTTAAAGGGTTCTGTGGCCACATCCTCATGTGTAAACACAAACTGAAAGAAGCTGCAAAAGGATTTTCTGACAACAAGAACTCATAAGGAACAGAAATTCTCTGACACTTCAAGATATTTATAGAAGTTTTTAGAACCTAATGAAACATATATCTTTGATCTGTCATGGAATTTTTGCTTTTTGTTTTGAAGCTTTCTAGATGGCATGATAGTAAAATGATAAAATCCATTTAGATGCTATGATGGTAAAATCAATTTCAAAGCTAAATACTGCTGTATTAATATTGAAAATCACAACAACTTTATGAGGGAAATGTTGATATGCATTATTTCTATCGGAATATTTTGCTGAAATTCATACTACTTCAGTGAAATCTAAAGATCATCTTTATTCCCCCCTTTCTTTATGCCCTGCAGAAGAAGTTTTGTCTGAAAGAAAAATAAATAAATTTATGAATAAAAGAGTAGAGTTAAGCTGGTGACTGAATTCATAGAGTGAGAATATAGTACATGCCAGGCTGAAGCAAAAGACAGGAATCTTTCGCCATAGAGGAGGATGGGGATTGAGCTAAGCCCTCCCTAGTACCCATGGCCTTAGTGTTTTGCTTAACCCACACATTTCAGCCCTGCTTTCATTATCACACCAGCTTCATAAAACATATCCATGTTCTGATTCAGCTGCTTTCTCTGATGGTCTCCCAAAAAGAAGTTTTCCATACAGTTATCCAAATAACTTGTTGTCTTGATTATACAGCTCAGGAGAAATCCTTCTATGCTAGTTTCAGTGATTTCCATTTTGCAAATCTCTCCTGCCACATGAAATTTTATTCTTAGTCCAGTGTGTTCATGAGCAGCTTTATATCTTATCTTTCAGAACATACTAGAGATGGGAAGCATGATTTTTCATTTAGAAAAATCCCCTTTTCAGGGAAATATCAGGATTTATTCTCAGGCAAGCACTGAGAAAAATTATTCTGGAGACTGCTTCTGCTTCAGCCAGATATACAAAGCAATATGGGTGGTGTTATAGTGTGTTAGTCCTATATAAATAAAAGCCCTTTAAAATTGTAGAAACATTACAACATGTTGTAGAAACATGTTTTCTACAACAATTGTAGAAACTCCAAGCTGTTGGAGTTCTTCCTGAGTGTGCTTTCATGCAAAGTACAGCTTCCATGTCTGATTTTCAGAAGTCCTCTAAGGTTCTTCCCTGACTACCAGCCTGTTTCTGTTCATGGTCATTTTATTATCATGGCCACCCTCTTTTTCATAACATCCCTATCACTCAACCCAACAATAATGACTATCATAGCTATCCTCTCAGTAGCACTGGGAAGTTGGATAGGATTAAATGAAATACAAACTTGAAAACTCTTACCTTATTTATCTGTTTCTCACTTGGGCTGTATTGCCGTTATCATAGTCTACAACTTCAAACTTACCCTACTTAAATTTTACTTACACTTCCCAATACCTACTGCTGTATTCCTCACCCTCAACACGATCAAAATCCTAAAGCCAGTATTTTCTTGGAGGCAAATATAATAAAATTGGGAAAACAAGTGGAAGATCCCTCAGCAGAGAGCTTTTACCTAGTTCCTCATTTATATGTGTGAATGTTCTTCTGATGCAGCGTTTCTTGTGCAGTACAAGTTTAAAGGTACAGTTTAAAGGACAGCAACTTCATTGAATGTGGTTCTAAGGTCTGTCTCTCAGCCATGCAAAATCCCCTCTGTCCTGGTTAGCACATGACACTGCAGTTTGCTCAGCTGGAACCCATAGTCCATGTGTCTGTGTGTCCAGTTTCCTGAAATCAGTAGGGCTTGATTGGTGAGACAGTGTTTCAAATCTGACCAGATTAGCAAATTGTGTCTTGTGTGGGCTGTCAGGATAAATCCTTCAACAGGGTTTAGTGACGTGCAGCTATGGTGGCTATGCCTGCTGTTAAACTATCCCACTCTTCACCCACCACATGATCAGGTCCTATTTGTTAATATCAGCATCATAACCATGGATAAGCTGCCCTCAGACTCAAATATTTAGAACAATTCAGCAGACTAGACAGTGTTGTATGTTCTCAGACAAAAGTGGTAAAATACCATTAGAAAATCAGCCCCCTCTGAAGAGCTGTGAAAACTGCAGCAACTATAAGCATGACAAGCAACATTCCTGACTTGCATGTGTTCTTCCTTACATTCAAAAGCACAAAGGGAAATTCTACTGCATAATGTCAACTCACATGCATGTGTGAGTTGACAACTAACATTACATGTAGTTTATCCTTCTCTTTTTTTATTCTCTTGCAGGTGGAAGATGATTGGAAATACGTAGCTATGGTGATAGACAGAGTATTTCTGTGGATATTTATAATCCTGTGTGTGTTTGGGACTGTAGGGCTCTTTATCCAGCCACTAATAGCAGAAACGTAACTCAATCCACTCCTTTTTATCCACTTTGGCTCTTGTTTCATTTTCAGTTCAGAAATTTACCTTCTATTTCTCTCCTCTAACATAATGTGTCTGCTCACCACCTCATCAGCACTCAGCCACAGAGGCTCCCAGAACAATAAAGTATGTGTTTATATCTATGTTTATAAACAGACAGATCTTGAGCATTTATTCATATTTGAAGACAAACAGACTTAATGTTAGAATGTGAGTTAGAATGCCAAGTGAGGCATACACATTTGAAAACTTCGTGCTTCTAAAATCTTTTAACATTAGTTTGATATGCCTCTTACCTTGCCATGTGACCAAAGTCCCCTTTACTTCCTGATAGTGAGTACCAAGACCTTGATGAGCTTCAGTAGGATTTCCAAGCCACATATCTCATCAGGTTAACAGTGGTCCTAGTCCACATGTTCTGCTCTGAAAACTCTTTCTTGCTCAGGCTCAGACATAAACCCAACAGAGAAGGGTTTGTCCCTTACTAGCTACTTGTAATAGACAGAACTGGTTTGACAGCAGTGGATTGATCTGAAGTTTTGTGTTTTTAAAACCCAAGACCAACCTAAATTATGCATATACCAGCAGAAGAAGGATGGATACCATGAATCCTATGCAAAGCTGTTTCAAACAGCTGTGCAGCAGTGTTCTGTTTCCTGACTCCTTATGGGTCTGTGCTGTGTGTGCAAACCTGAAATTTAGGGCCATGTCCTTTGGGGCTGATGTTGCTGCTCTGTAACCAGGTCTCAATCCTAGTGCGCTTCCTCCTGAAACACTTAGTAGATGTGTTCCTGATGTGGTTTCTATAAAATGTGGTTGATTTACCCTTAAGTCCCTTGTTTGTTTATATTCCTGTTTTGTGGTGAAAGATTCTTTTTAAAAGGCACCACTACAATTAAACCAAATGGTGCCAAGAAAGCAAAGCCCTTCTCTCTTATAAGAGCCTCTAAATTTAAGTGTACAGTGTCAATGCAGTGTTTTCAGTGTCTGCCATGCATCAGTCTCTGCTCTGAACATCACCAATCCTTGGAAAGTAAGACTCCCTGTTTCTGAAGTCACTGACTGGCCTTTCACTCTTTTTTGATGTTTCATAATAAAGAGAATGGGAATGAATTTGTGTATATATTAGAGATAAAGGCATAATGGCAAGAATATAATTGTCTTAATCTGCCCAGTCATGACTGTAGAAGAACGAGTAGAAGAAAACTATTATTTTCTGTAATCCCCCTGAATGTTGTTCAATTATGTATCAACTGACATACAGATGTATGAAAAAGCATGGCTTATTTTGTCAGCCTGTCAATTAAATGTCACTCCTGATATACACCTTCTTGAAGAATTTGTGGTTTGGGGTATTTTTTCAGATTTCCTGTTGTAAATGTGTTTATAGATGCTACTACTTGGCTCTTTAATCAGAAAAAAGGTGAGGGAAGAGAAAGGAAATTTGAAGAGGAGAGCTGAATTCTGAACCTAAAAACCCCATTTCTACAGAAAAGACGTCTGACTGTCAGCATTCACTGTTACACTCTATGACCATCCAAACCATGAAAATATTGTGGCTGAAGGTTCATTGCATTGGTGTCTTAAGCATGACAGCTACAGCCCCACAGTGAGTAATCTGACTTCAGCAAAATTCCTGATTTACAAAGTCATCTTCTGTCTCTTTTTAGTGTACTATTTACCCTTCCTTTCTCCAGCTCAGTAACTTTTGGACCCATCTTTTGCAATTCTCAGCCATGCTTGACACAATCAATAGTGGGAGCCTAATGTACTCTCGCCAGCTTTGTGAAAGTACTTGACTGAATGTAGAGAGGAGAGATGGAGGACACAAGAAGCATCTCAGCATGTCACCTTGAAGAAGGCTGCAGTAGGTGTGCCCCTGCAAGCAGACATGGAAGAGCTCACACAAAAATGACAGTTTTGCTTGCCCAAGTCTTGTTGAAGGTTGGGGGACCTTCTAAATGAAATAACAAGAGAAGTTACAACTAGAGCTAGTGCCATCCAAGATGTTAACTTGGGTCACACATTGTGCACAGCCACAGGAAAGGTCTATTTTCACCCCATGAGCTCCAAAGTCACATCAGCAACACCCCTTATTAATATGTCTCAGTGATGAATGTACCACTGGCAGCAAGAATTCTCCTCTCCTTGGGAGTGACAGCATCTATGAATTAATTTTAAAAGCACAGAAGCAATTCAACAGCTCAACATCTCTTTACATTCTCTTCCCAAGGGAGACCATTCTTCCAGTTTGCCTCCACTAAAAGGCCCAGAAGAGTTTTTCATATTTATCTTTTGGTGAGTGGGTCATATATATAAGTGCCAAAAGCAGTGCCAATGTCTCAGAAAACCAGTTCCCAGAAACTGAGGCAGCACAGGTCAAGACAGTATTAAGGCAGAAGGTTACTCTTTTATTGTTAAGACTTGTGATTTGCAATGTTGTCATCCACAGACAGAGCAGATAGAGCAGAGGGATGGCCCCACTGGAGGACTGTCTGCCCAAATGTCCTCTCTAGTTGTGTTTTTAGTGGCAGACCTTTGTGGGGAACATGTTGAATGCCTTTGTGGGCCAGCAGCAAAGAGATTTAGAGAAGCTCAGGACTGGGCAGCACAAGGGAATGAGTAGTGAGACTACAGATGTAGCAGTACCAGATGCAATGCTAGGAAGACTCAAGGCCAGAAGCTATACCTGTGCAGTTTTCATACATCTCCAACACATGAGCTCTGCTGATCTTCACCAGCGTAAGCCAGAAAAAGCAGCTTGGCATCAGACACAGACGTGTGAGACAGAGCCATGTGTTTCTTGCGGGTGGGCAACCAAAGTGTTGCATGGTAGAGACAGGACCATCTGTCAGATGGACACCTGAGGCAGTTTCCCAGGAGAGGAGGCTGTCATCTATCATGGCTAACAGCCAGCCTCCTGGACGTAGTGCTTATAGGGAATACCTATCACTACTGGACCTCAAAAGTCTGGAAACACTGAAGAGTTTCCTGGCTCTTTTCCTACAGACATTTCACAGTACTGTCTAGGGAAGCAAATGCACTTTATGCAAGAAGAGAGGAGAAACTGATAGAATGGTCAATGTGTATGAGTTTTACAGTTTTAATAGTCAAGTTTTATTGCAGTATCTTACGCTAAGATATCTCTCTCTATATGCCCAACTAAATGAGTTTATTCCAGCAATATAATAACCACATCTGAATGCTTCTTGCTCAAACGCACAGAGAGAGCTAAAAAGTAATAAGGACTTTCCAAGAACTTGACAACCCCTCTGTTGGAATAGATTTGGGACAAAACTTTTAAAATGGGCTACAGTCTAGCTTTGTTGACAACAAATCAACAGCAAACTCCAGTGTATGGACACCCCAGGAATCATTTACTAAATACATCTTTATTAATAATAATTGCACAAGTGAACAGAATTTTCTACATTGACACAACATGATGGGATTGCATTAACTCATGGATGTCTGGTGTGCATGCACAATCCAAGCACAAGAACACCTCTATGTATTTTTAACACTTTCTAACCTTCATCTCTAGAGAGACAGTTTCAAGGCTAGCTAAAACTTTAATACATATTTAGATTGTCAAAAATTGGATCTCCAAATCCCTTGCTAACCCTGAAAATATTTGCAAGCTCTGAATGGGATTTTCGAAAGCACACCATGTTGGAAAACACTGCCCCAGCAAAAGTAGTGACAGCTTCATTCCTGTGTTCAAGAGTTTCACCTGGGTGTTTTCTGTCACATCTCACTTATTTAACACTTTTAAGAGCTGTTTCTAATCATGCAAAAGGATCCCATAATAAATTAATCAAAGCAGTGAAATTCTGAATTGCCTAGGAAACCTGGACAAGCCAACGTCTAAAAATGTATCTTCCTGGTGACCAGCCCACCCCATAGCTCTCAAGAGAAACCCCACTCCTGTAACAGCCAAAACTTTCATCTGCCAAAAGAGATGTCTGCAGCTTCCCTCCAGCTGAACATTTAATGAATATCACTGTCGCCTTATGGAATAGCACAGCCACCTTCGCTTAGGTGATCTTCCACTTGTGAACAAGCAGGTGAAGGAATAATAGTTTCTAAATGAGGAAAAATCCTCAGTTTGTCAGCCTTCTGGTATGCTACAGAGAAGCAAGCAGCAAGCAAAACTGCAAATAATACTGAAAAGTGGGCAATCCCAATGGCTGAGGTGAGAGACAAAGTGTATATGCCATAAAGGCTGGTAGCAGGTGGGCAGTGGTAGGTTCTACCCCTGTCGAGCTGATCCTGCAGTAAGGTGAGGCTAGACAGTCAAGGTTTTAAGCATCCTACCTGAGAAGAATTTATACGTTTTCTGATGCACATGCTATGCAACTGACAGTTCTGACACATGCATAAAGCAATCTGTAGACACTTACTGCTTTTTAATTGGAAACACAGATAAACTGAGTAGAGATTTGTGTTCCTACTGTAACTTTTTTTACAATGTAGCATTTTAACTGGCAGATCTGCCTTTTAAATATAATGATTGTGCAATGCCTTCTATTTCCAATTTTAACTAATAATCTTGGCTTTTATAGTAATACAACCAAGCTGACAATAAAATAATGATAACCCAGTTGTGCAACCCCAGTTCACTTTAGGCCTTGGCTGTGCACCAAGCTCTTCTCTGATTTCAGCAAAATCTGTAACTGATAGAGTTATTGTTAAGATTGAAAGCACTAATAAATGCCCACTGTTACCATCATCTTCCCTCATTCTTGCTGCTGCTTCCCCTCTTGTACAGCAGAGACCAAGCTCCAAGGCACCACCATCCCTTGGCACCGTACTTGTATGTTACTGAGGGAGCGTTTTCTATAAAGTGTTGCTCAGCCACATCCGCAATGCAGGGGTAAAGATGAGAATTGAACCCGTCACTGACACCACCAGAAATAACCACAGGAAGATCCGATCCAGGACTTGAGCTACAAACTTCCAGTCTTGTACAACCTGGGAAGGACAGAGGGAGGATAAACATAAATAGTAACAAGCCTGGTACTGTGTTGATACTGCTACGTACATTTTAGCTCCCCGGATCTGGTTTTAAAGTTACACTTTTGTAATATGTGGTAGCCTAAAACTAACAGAGATCACCTTTTCAGGACTCATAGCTGCAAATCACTCAAACCCCCAAAACAATTCCGTAGTTCTATGCACATGGTGATGAGACTTCCTCAGCCTGTGCAAAAGCTTTTAGTTAAGTGCATATATGAAAATTTACAGACTTAGCCTTGAGGATGGCTTTCCAGTGAACTTTTTACAGACCTGCATCTTCCTGTAAATGCCAGGATGAGGCTCTGGCACAGCACTTGGACACAGGCATTGATTCCAGTACAAACAGTTTCATTTACTTGTGTTTGCTTAAGTGATTTGTTGACTCAGATTGGGTACACTCAGGAGGGGAATTTTGAATGGTGAGTGCTGGCACAACTATGCATATTAAAAAGTGCTAATTATTAAGGTGATTCAAGGAACCTTTTTATTCAAATTATTTCAGCTTCAAACAGGTATTAGTCATGGACAGTATGTGTTCACACACTATATGTTTGATTTACTGCTCTTCCTTCTGCTGTAGTCCTCTCAGCACAGTTTAAACAAAGCCTCCTCTTGCTAGGAGGATGCTAACAGAAGTTTTTTCCAAATGCTGCTGGCTGCATTGCTCTGCTGTCCTACCCTTGCATGAGATTCATTGTTTGCAAACACAGTAATTTGCTATTTTAAAAGCCAGGAGGCTCATTGAGTGGTGAAGGATATTAGTTGGGAGCTAATCTAAACAGGTGTTAGTGAAAATCTAGAAGACCTTCACTCAAAACAGAGCAACTATGCAGTGCACTGTATGTGCTAGGAGGCCAGGACTGGCAAATGCCATAGAGCTTGCCTGTAAGTGTAAAAGTTACATTTTTGATGATATGAGTTTAGAGGCTTCCAGATTTGTGTGTATCCCAAGCTTACACAGGACAAGGTTATTCAAATAAACCCAAACCAGGAATCGCTCCAGGAGAGGCTCCTGTGAAGAGCAGGGACTCTCACAGAGTAATATGCTTCTCCTTGAAGCTATGTGTTGTCTCAAAAAACATATTATTTATCAAGGTCTGAGGACGAGTATGTCTCAGAGGAGAGCAGGAGGAAGAGGCAAAGGGAAAAGCATGCAAAAAAGGAAAGAGTTTGGAAGCCATTGCTGTCAAGGAAAGTGTGATTCCCTCCTTGTCCTCCCTCCACCTACCTGTCTGATGAAATGCTCCTTTTTAACATGCCTGGAAATGTACCGAATGGAGTCAGCCGCCTTTTCCAGAAAGGCAATAACAATTTTTTCTCTGTCTTTTGCTTGCTTGTATTCCTGCTTCCCCAGAAACTTTGATTTCGAGGTTGTCCCCTTTTCTTCAGTCTCTGAGAATGAGCAGCGATCTACATAGGCCTTCATGCATAGCAGACGAGGCAACTTCTGGAGAAAGAGCCTTTTAACCCAGGGTGCCATGGGATGGTAAGTTGCTGAGGATCGGTGGTGGACATTGATAACAAACACAGTCACAATGATAGAGAGGGTCACAAAAATCATGATGAAGAGCAGATACTCACCAATCAGAGGGATGACTTTGGAAGAAGAAGGGATTATTTCCTCAATCACTAAAAGGAAAACAGTGAGGGAGACTAGAACTGACGTTGACAATGAAAGCTTTTCACCTTCATCTGAAGGTAGGTAAAATACTAGGACAGTTAAAAAAGACAATCCCAGGCAAGGGATTATTAAGAAAAGAGTGTAAAACAATGGAAGGCGCCTCAACACAAAGGAGTAAGTGACAAATGGGTAAGAGTATAGCCCATCCTTCCTATTGCCTTTCATACCTTTAGCATTTAAGATCTCCCACTCCCCATTATCAAAGAAGTCTTTCCTGTCTACATTTTCATCCACTAAAATCAAGTCCACCATATTGCCGTCATATGTCCACGACCCAAACTTCATGGAGCAGTTCTGCCTGTCGAAGGGGAAGAAGGTCACATCCATTGTGCAGGAGCTCTTATAACTGGCCGGTGGTGTCCAGGTCACCACTCCATTGTACTTCACTATGGCTTTGGTCATCAGGGATCCCTCAAAACGTCCGTCAGCACTGGGAGTTGGACAGGAAGAAACAGTACCAAGTTCAGGACTATGTTTGCCCCAGTCGTACCCCATTCGAGCTTTGCTTTCTATCCCTCACCTGGAGCACAAGGTGCACAACATTCACACTGCCTAAAGAAGCAGCCTTCTGACAGCATACACAAGCCTCATGGTAGCTGACATGCCTTGCCCAAGCTCTGGCCCAAGCCCAGAGCAAGGAGCCACACTACTCACTTTTCAAACAAAACGATGTCGGGAAGCCACAGAGACTCAGAGGGGACCCGGATAGCGGTGATTCCACCGTATTCATCTGGATTCCAGGAGAGCTTGTGGTCGATCCATTCCTATTAAAACACAGCGGAGTTCTCTGCCCACTCATATGCAGAAGCCTCTTTCCTCACCCTCACATGAGCCTCAACAACTGCATGCACAGCATAGCAGGCAGAACCTGCTATGAGGCTGCTCAGCTGCAGAGAGGGTGCCAGATGGGTAAGTCTGGGAGGTGTTGATCCCCACAAGCACTGCCCCTCCAGACACAGGTGAGACCCAAGAACCCATCCCTAGGCTAGCAACCTCAAAGCCAGCACTCCTCAAAGCCAGCACTTGACTCTCACTTCACTCACCACCCTGCACAGCCCACCTGAGAGTAGTCTAGAATGAAGGAGCCACTTCCCTTTAGTGCAGCAGCTTTTCTTCCTTCTGAGAACCAGCCCAAGCGGGTTTTGGCTGGCACAGACCCCATGGAAGACCCCATGGACCCTATGTGGTGTGGGTAGTAGCACTCAAATGAGTAGAGGTGGCCTCAATTCACTTTTCAGTGGAAACCTGGCTTTTTTATGTGAATGGAATACAACATCTAATACTTACACACTGTCCATGCAAAAAAAAAAAAAAAAAAAAAAAAAGGTCTTTCATCAGAAAAATCTGCAGACTATTGCAGGAAAAATAATATGTTATTGTAAAGTATTTGGTTACAAAAGCAGGGAGAGTCTTCTCCATTTTCATCATGCTGAACTCTAGAATAATTTCTCTCTCCTTTTTTTGGATTTTCAGATAGGGAGGTCATAACAAAGTGGCTCCAACAACCTGGAGATTTCCACAGAAAGGCAATGGAAAATCAACTCTCTGATCCTTGTTCATTATTAATGAGGATATTCATTTGTCCACAGAAATAGCAGCAACGTCATGCAAGAGATGTAGACTGTGGTCAATACCAAGAAGTGGAAAATGAACCAGTTTCCATTAAGCTGCAGTACTAAGAGACCTCCAGGGATGTGGAGGTCTCAGCCTTCACTGGGTAATTCCCTCCATGACTTAAGGATGAACCAAAAAAGCAATACTGTCTATTAATTGTTCATAAGGTTCCCTTCTTATTTCTTTGATTCCACATTATTTTCACAGCTGTACTAGAGACATTTGTTATTGTTCAGGCATGGAAAGAGAGAAAGGGCCATTGCTGTTCATAGCCTCAGAATCAGGGACAGAGTACACTACTTTTAGCATTATCTTTTCTCTGAGGATGGGTATCTAACAGATGTCTCCAGAAGCCTAGGCTGTTAAGTGGTCACAGTCTCACCTGTGTCCTGGTCACTTCCTGTAACAGCTACAATGGGGCTTAGGCTGGAAACATACATCATGCAAGGGGACAGCCAGGGCCGAACAGCAACCAACACAGTCATCTTGTAGCCTCCACTAACACAAGAGCAGCAAATACCCTGTGAACCACCTGAAGATAGAATCATCCCTCTGGAGTTGAATTGGAGCAGCCCCTTGGCCTGGGTGATTTGCTCCATCTGCAATACTCCTCGCTTTCCCCCGCCCTGCATTGATTTCTCTCCCAGCTAAAGTGCTCTTTCGTGTCTGCAAGGCTAATGGTTGTTTCTTCTTACTTGAGCAGAAAATAGGTTGTGTGCAGATTTGGAAGATGAGCAGTTTAAAACAGGAATCTCCCTGTGGGCTATGCTGACACAAACCACAGCAGCAGATGCATAAGGCTCTTTCCTCTCTTCTCCATTTTTTCCAAGTTGCTCCAGACTATGCAATTGCTCTGTCCTTCCTCCAGTTCTACCAAATTTCCATTTCTGTGCTGTCATTGAAGAGTTTCACCTACCACTAGTGGAACAAAATACATTAGACTCACATTCTTGACCCTTGCTACTAGACCCCATAGCTTGCCTGAATCCAGACACTTTCTCAGCAACCACTAAAGGCTCCTCTGAACCTTGTGTGTCAGCCTGCTTCTGTATCAAGTCCCACTGTCTTGAGCACCAGGATGTTTGAGGTTAACAAAACAAGGAAAAGAAAATACTTGTGTTTAAGGTTTGCTTATCCAAGAAAAATAAGACTCTTGCTGAGAAAATATGAAGGTGATCAGGAGCAATCAGCATGGATTCACTAAAAGTAAATCATGCTTGACCAACCTCACTGCCTTCTATGATGAAACAACTCCCTGGATGGACAAGGGGAGAGCACTGGATATTGTCTACCTTGATTACAGCAAGGCTTTCAACACTGTCTCTCTCACAATATCCTGGTAGGCAAACTCAGGATGTTTGAAGTGGATGAGTGAACAGTGAGGTGGATTGAGAGCTGGCAGAATAGCAGATCCCAAAGAGCTTGTAATCAGTGCCACAGGGTGGAAGCCTGTCACTGGTAATGTCCCCCAAGGCTCCATACTGGGCCTGGTGTTGCTTAACTTATTCACCAGTGACTTGAATGAAGGGCAGATGCCTTCTCAGCATGACATAAAGTTCACAGGAGTGGCCAATACCCCAGAGGGGTGTGCAGCCCTTCAGAAGGACCTTGACAAGCTGGAGGGATGGGAAGATAAGAAACATCTGAAATTCAACAGAGGCAATTTCAGGGTCCTGCACCTGGGGAGGAACAAGCCCAGGCACCAGCACAGGCTGGGGGTGACCTGCTGGAAAATAGTTCTGTGGAGAAGGACCTGGGGGTCCCGGTGGGCAACAATTTGTCCATGAGCCAGCAGTGTGTCCAGGGGCCAAAAGGTCAGTGGGATCTTGGCATGCATTAGGAAGAACATTGCCAGAAGTTCAAGGGAGGTGATCCTGCCCCTCTACTCAGCCCTGGTGAGGCACATCTGGAACACTATGTCCAGTTCTGGGCTCCTCAGGACAAAGAAAACATGGAGCTCTGGAGGAGGTCCAGCAGAGGGTAACAAAGATGATGAGGGGACTGGATCATCCCTCTTACAAGGAAAAGCTGAGGGAGCTGGGTTTACATGAACACACAATTTCCACAGCAGTACACATGGTCAGGCACAGGTTTTTAGTGCTCAGCCTGAGCTCCTGAGGGCACTTATACATGTGAAAACCACAGCCTGTGGCTCATTTTCCACTCCCTCTGCATTACCTTGGGTCTTGATGTTCTCAGCTCATCAGATGGAGAAGCGGTATTAGAAATGGTAACAACTCCAGAGAGCCCAGTTCTGGGAAATCACAGTCTTGTGTTTCCCTGAGGAGCTGCCCTGACTAAAGTCTGAGGATTCCAAAGGCTTCCAGAGACAACAGTGTGTCTACAGTACACAGGGCTTGGACCTGCAGGTGGGTGCCACAGTCTGCAAGGAGAGTGGGTTGGAAAGGAGAGAGAACAGATGAGGCCAGATGAGGACCCTTTATAGAAGGAAGGGTTCTGCTGTCTGCCCAAGTGGATACTCAAAGTAAGGGAGACAAGATGTGGTCTTGTGCTCAAAAGGGGCTCTACAATTGCAGCTAAAGGTGGGGAAACTGTAATACTGCAGGGTATTAATTCAGGGCAGGCTCACAGCAGTTGTATTTGGGTCAGGGAGAAATTTCTCCAGTAAAAGGGGAAAATCCTGTCTTCCCCACAGTGAGGGCAAGTCTGAGCTTTTCCCTCTTCAAGGGAGAGATCTTTACACACAATATCCATATTGGTTTTAGGGGTCTTGCTCCAGCCAGAATCTCACACTCACTGCAGCAGTATGGGACCCAGACTGAGAGAAAAATTGAGTCACACTTCTCCTCCACCAGCCCAGCGATCCCCAAGAACCTTTCCTCATGGCATGATTTCAAGTATAGTTTGGTTTTTATGTCCTCTTCCTGGGATCAGCTGACATCTTTACAGATACTCACAAGGCTGATTTAATTGTCACAAGGTCAATAAATTGGTGCAATGTAACCTAAACCAAAAACAGTATTCTTCAGGAGTGAAGAAGAAGAAAGGAGACCTAACAGTTCAACTTGCGCCTTTCTCTCATTTGTACAAATCACTGTCAGTTCCAGAAACAATTATGACAGAGAGATCTGAATAATTTGCTACAGCTTTTAATGGGAAAAGGTCTGTGGTGCGTGTGTTTAACGTACTGGCCTCTTCTTTCTCTTTACATATGCTGAGGAATGAAGAAATCTATCTGAGGCGCCACTCTTGGCTCAGGCAAGGGAGACAGTATTTGTGTGACCTCTAAGTATGAGACAGGATAGTCCCTCAGTGCACATACAACATCCCAGGGATAGCCACTGCAGTACCAGCTGTGTCACTTCCCTGAAACAAATACTGGCTTGAGCACACAGCTGGGGTGCAGATTAGGAGAAGAGGGTACCCTATGTCCTGAAGGCCTGCTTGCTTGCATTTCTGTCTCTATACATAGGCTGAAGTGAGAAGAGTGAAGTAAAAACTTTAGGTTAGGTATCTTGGTGCTGGCCACTCAGCATCATGAAATGGGATGGATGGCACAGTGGCTGGCAAACTCAGATGGCTACTCAGCTCAGCAGTTCCCATGGGGAAAAGGGAGGTCTGATGTGGTCTAATTTACCTGTTTCAGCCACACGTTGGTTGTCATCAGCTGATTCTTCTCATCCTAAAGTGACACAAGGGAGAGAGGATTGCAATACCAAAGCAGCCATTAGAAACAGACCCTATGCCTGCTGGGTCCAACCCTATGCCAAGATGAGGAGATCTCTATGGTCCTGTTTCCCCATAGGCTTGGGCTCTTCAGTCACCATTGAGAGAAACTCTCTTTCTAGGTGCTGTCCCTGCTATTGCTGGGAGCCTCTGAGGCTGGAAAACTGAGGTCCAGCATTTCACAGGAGCTCAAAGGGATCATACACCGAAGACCCAGTATGCAGCAGGGCTCCGCCAGCAAGTGGAATCAGGTCACACATGGTTGTAGGTTCATAGGATAGCTCATCTCCTGGCACTGCTCAGCCTGGAGTGAGTTTGGAAAGGTACAAGCTGAAACACTGTCCTAAGTATGTAAATAAAGCAGAAAATTAGAATGTGCCTTCCACAGCACAAGGGGACATTACCAGGGGCAGGGGGATGTAAGGAGCACACTGTTGTGTGGGTACCTCTGGGCATTGTGCAAATTCCACCATGCATTGCAGCAGAAAGAGAAGGGAAAATCTGCATAAAGGCAGAAACACAGGATTAGCTATTTACAGTTTTATCTTAGTGACCAGATGGGTTAAGACTTGAACTATCTTTGGCCTCAATGCAAGCCTGCTTGGAATGAATAATGTCCAACCAGCTCTTACTCTCTCAGTCCTCTCCTGTAGCTGTCTTGTCATTAAATTGCAACATAGATGTCAAGGGCTGTCTGGCATGGGTTGATTGATTAAAACCTTATGGAAATTAGGGCTTATTCCCTGAGAACAACAGGGAAAAAAGGACCTTCAGGTTTCCGTCAAAACGAATGAGTCCTACAGTCCATGCTAGGGGTGGAGGGGAGTGAGGGGGGAATGAAGATCATATCACCAGCAGCATTTCATGCTCAGTGTTTTGCTGCCCAACCATCACTGTGCATTTCTTGTGTTAGGAGGCAAAAGCTAATTACATTACCAGTCCTCTCAGGTGAAGGCACAACTATCTATAAAAGTGGTGTTTTACTAACATAACACTTACCACATCCACAAGCTGTGATATCTTTAGCCCAAAAAGGACTTTGATGGTGTCGTTGGAGTTTTCCACAGGGCGGACCCATTTCTGATAGCCTTCAAATAAGTGCTTGAGGAGCGCATCCTCATTTTCAGCAACTGAACTGAAGGCATTCACATCTGGAAGAGAGCAACATAGAGTGGAGGCATTGCCGGAAAGAATACATGGAGAATGCCATGACCTGAAAAAGTGAGACAGAGCAATGATGTGAGGAAAATTCACCTTTGGGCAGCTCTTGTCCTGTACAGCAAATTCTGCAGGAATTCAGATGCACAGCCTCTCAGCAGAACCAGGACCAGTGAACCGAAAGGCAAGATAGCCCAAGCCCAACTCACATATAAAATAAAATCATCAGACCAGAGCACTGATGACTTTGTACTAGGTTTATGTTTTCCATGGACTTTCTGCAAAAGCAAAAAGAGCCCATCTGGCAGCAGTAGGAGCTGGATGATGCAGTCAGAGCTAGATCTGACATACAAGCACAGAGCCATCATGGTCTGTACCTGCGTGACTTGTGACTCTCGCAATCACTGACACCATGCTCACCCTTCCCCTTGCTACCATGAAGGGGGAAGGGCAGTTAAGACCCTCCATCCTTTCCCAAACTTCAGCCCCACTCCCTGTGGTGTTGAGGTTCTGACATGATCTCCATCTCTTCCCTTGTGCACATACACAGCAATCAAGGGTGAGAAGGATTTTACTTCTCTTCAAAGCCACCACGGAGGAAAAAAGACTGGCCCCACACAACAGGGATCACAGCCAATATTGCTGTGTCAGCAGTCAAAAGGGACCTCATATGACACTATCCAGGGCCTAGCTTGTGCCTTGCCAACCCCAGGGTGAGCAGAACATCTGTGCCTGGATTGCCAAGCATTAGGTGCAGGAGTGGTCTGCAGGCAGAGGGTCATGGCCCATGGATGGTGCCAGGATCTGACAGAAAGAGAGCCCTGGAGGGCACAGTCAATATGCTCCCACACTGTGTGCATCAACAGAGTTAAGACAGCCCCCAGCAGGGGCCCTGTGCCACATGGAGGGACAGGGCACTCAAACCCAGCAGCCCCTCCAGTGAGATAACTGGAGGCAGAGGGTTTTGCTCTGCCTCTACATGGAGGAAAGGATGTGACCACAGACCACTATCTCTGCCCATATCCCCTTCCCCAGCAGCTGCTGTCCATCTCCTGAGCACAACAGGCTCCTCCACCTCGGTCAGAGACTGTCTGAGACTGCAGACAGGGCTAGACCTCATAGTGAGCAACACAGGTTGAAGCACTGCTCAAAGCAAAAACCTGATCTCATAACAGAGCCTTCCATGGGACAAAATCAATTTTTAATGCTCTCTGGATCCTCTCAGGATAGCACAGGGTCCAAGAAACACTGTTATCCCCCACTTCCAGCCACAGCAAGATACCATTCCTCTTTGAGGAGTTATAAACTCTGAAACCTAGTGCTTGCACTCACAGGATAACAACTTTACTTGTCAGATGTTCTGGCACAAGCTGTGTTTGTCCTCTGTAGCTGCAATACAGGTGTGGTGGAGTTACCAAGCCCTGGGCAGGAAGAGGCTGGCTGGTCACAGGCAGCTTTGTCTCTCATTTCCACCTGCTCCATCCCAGAGCCAGGCATGGTGCATGAAGCTGCCAGCATAGTTTATAGCGGTCCTGCAGCCACACTCTGCCTTGTCGCTTTGTCACAAACCCTTGAGGTCTGCTATTTCCACAAATGCCCCTTCTGCTTGTTCCAGGGTTAATTTTCATGCCAGAGCTGACCCTAGCTCCACCATAGCAAAAAAAGGACAGAGACTGCGGTCTGTCCTAGGAAATTAGATTGGCTGCCCAAACATGGCAGACAGGTATGGCATCTGCAACCAAAGGAAGAGAAAGAACACATTTCTCCCCTCTCACCACCCACAACCTCAGAGGTCCAATCCCTTGACTACTAAGAGTCTTTGCAGAGACTCCATCTCCCAGACATTTCTCTTTCCCTTTAGGAGATTCACAGGGGTGTATGGTTATTAAAAAAAAAAAAAAGAAATTTAACAGAAAAGCCATTGAATAGAAAAAACCATAACCCCAAAATATGCACAATCAAAACCAGCTCTTACTGCCAGAATACATCCCTCTGTTTTTGAGAATGACATACTGCACACATATATGCAGCCACACACCCTCTGTGTCCACGGGTGTGTACGACCTCCCTCAAAAGAAAATGGTGCCATTTCAGAGCTCACATCTCACATAAAGTTCAGGTACCTAATGCTCCAAGTGGGTATAGAAGACAGGTGGTAAAGCCGGGTTTGGGGCTGGATATGTTGAATCTCATCTGCAGAGGAAGCCACAAAAGTGAAAAAGACTTGAGGATCTTCACAAGGAAGAAAGTCAGAAGGAAGAAGATTGCTGCCTCTATAAGACAGCCTCAGTACTTTCACAAAGACTGTTTAAAAGCAGAAGTTATTAATAAGAAATATCATGTGGGAAAAAAGCCCAACAGTTCCTTTGACCAAGCCCTACTTTATGATTAAGCTAGATAAAGCCATGGAGAAAATACTGAACAAAGTAGAACTGCCTTTGAAAAAAAAGAGAGAAGCAGCCATAGGACAGATACATCCCTGAATCTATCATATGATACACTGAGAGGCAAAAACTGGGGAGTTCCCTGGCAGGTTAACATGCGTTCCAGTATTCAAGCACTGTCTGTCCTCTCCCCCCTCCCCCGGGTTCCTGTCTCTCTCTGTGATCCGTCCAAGTAGTAGTTCCCCACGGGTGCAGGACAGGAGTTCTGGGGCAGAAAGTCTGCTAAACAAACGTGCAAAACACCCCAATTAAGTACAGACAATACACTTAGCCTTTTATCAGTTTGCCTGAAGCATTTCAGATTTTCTAATCGTGACAGAAATTCTCCCTTAATTCTCTTTAGCAGCCAAAAGTCGACTTTAGGATTTTTTGTTAATTTCTAGCCAACAATTGCCCCATCACCAGTAATTAAAACCTAGTTGTCAAACTGACCGTGGTTGCAATACAAAGGCAGCAACCGATACAACCCTCTTCTGCCACTTACACAGTGTTTAAACGATTCACTGTATCCCAGAAAGCAGCAGCTAACCGGCGAACAGAAAAAAAAAAAAAAAAAAAACAAAAAAAAAAACCAAACTTGAACACTTGCAGCTCAGCTTGGAAGAAGAAGAAGAAATCACACCTACCTGAGCGGCTCAGACACAGCGCAATGAGCACTAGGCAAAGCATGGGCACCACCGTGGCTTTTCCTTTAAATCTGATCTTCTGTTTCCATTAGCAAATCACTCTCATCTTTGTAGGGGACTAAAACAATCTAGTTAAAAATCGAAGCAGACAGTTGAGTCTGTAAGGCAAAGCAGCACCTTTCTAGCCTTATCTTGCCTTCATTATGACGCTTGGTAAATCACACTTCATTGATTTTCAGTCAGCTGTCACATCCCATAAGCCTTAAACAGGGCTCTGGGTCCTAAACCCTGACTGATCTCTTTGTGGCAGTGTTCACTTGGCTATAAGCACTGCGGTCTAGGAGTATGCGGTCTAGGAGAGGAAAGTCTTTTAAGGAGGAAAAATATCTTTTATGCTACTGCTAATTACAGCTGGAAAAAAAAAAAAACAAAGTAGGTTGCAGTTCAGACCCAAAGATAAATCAAATGCATTAAAGATTATCTTTTTTTGTTCCAGCTGTATCACTTGTAGAGACAGACCTAACTTAACTTATTCCATGCTACACTTGCTGTTCTGGAGCTATAAAATGGATTTGGGGGGGAAAAAAACAGTAATAAGCAAGTGGGAAAACGATGCTGATTTCTAAATTTTATCTCATACACAAAACATCACAGGCAGCAGCATGGAAGTCCTTGAACAGTACTATCCACTGGCACAGCTTAACAAGAATGTTGCCCCAGGATCTTGTGTTTAGCAATGGGAGTGGGAATTATTTAGCCAGTTTCTCTGTAGTCAGACCTCTGTCAGTCCTCCCCAGTGACAACTCACACAAGGCTCCTTTCAGAAACCATCAGAAATTGGTGGTAATGACCAGAAATAGCTGATAATCAAAAGGGATGCAGGTTCCTCCTTTCCCATCCCCCCGACACTCCTCTGCTGAAGGATTATCAGGATCTTCTCTGTTTTCTTCTCAAATGAGAGTTACTTTGGCATATCTCTCCAAAGAGGAGGTTTTCTCCTGAACTTCTCAAGTTTAAGGAAGAGGCATGCAAAATTCTTTTAGCTTGTCCCCAAACCCAAAATTCCTCCTGCTTTGATTATTTCTTGCTGGCTATTCAATTGCTTGCTGACTTTTTTATGGGAAGCCTGGATTTTTTCTGCAACACTGGGTGCACTTCTTGCAGTGGCCCAGATTTTGGTACAGTCACAAGTTTTGTGATTCAGATTTGCCTTATCTAAGGTCCTCACAGAGGATTGATAACTGGCAGCTGTATTATTTATCTTGCTGCAATGAAAAGGTTGCCATATAAGTGTGGTTCAAAGTCACATTGCTGCTGCAAGTAACATTCCTGTAGTGTCCTATGAACTTATTTATGGTTCTGTGGCCTTGCAGCCTACCACATCCCCAGCTCTCAGGCAGGCCACTAGCAGCAACTCAGAGAGTTTGCTTTTTCCGCTACTGTACTACACACAAGGAATCTGCAAGGGCCCTTCCTAGCTCCTCAGTTCTGCCCCTGGTCACCCAGCAGGACTATAGGAGCAGCTGGCTTCTTCTGCACCCTTCCTCATCTCAGATGCAGAAAGTCATGCAAAAACAAGAGTGCTACAAAAGACCATCTTCAATGAAGTGTACTTTCAACACCAGCTGCTGTAACTTCTCAGTTTCCCTATTAGATCGACACCAGGCACAAACAGACAACTTCTTGAGGTGCACAGGAAAGCTCCTTTTTGTATCCTGTCTTCAAGAGAACAGCAGTCATTTGGCTAGAGTGGTGATTACAGATAGCACCACAGTCTGCCACCAAATTGGGTGGGGACTAAGCACAATCATTCTGCCAATACAAATTTTCCTGCAACAAGGTTACCCCTTTAAAATGCTCTCTGCAGATACTTTCCATCATGTTTGTGGTCCCGTACAGGACTTAGCACTCTCAGATCATCCATCTTTTAGCTACAAGACTGAAGCCCCAGCCTTTGCCCATTGACACCTCTGACTGTAGTTACTGCCTGAGATTGCATTCAGGCATTGCTCTCTTAGGCAATATGAGAGACACTTATTTCTCACAGGGCTTTAACATGCTGCCTTGTGGCAATGGAGTTATTACCTGCCTATAGGAGTAGGCTTTTTGCTACTGCATGATAGTTGATTGGAGTGAAATATGAAGTATGTTGCATTACCATTGCCTCCACCCACTGCCTAGACTGCGACAAGATATAAGGACCAGGTTTGCCTGGTCATTGGCTTCTAGAGTTACCAGACAGTCAGAGCAGAGTATTAGAGACAGAAATTCTGTTTGCCTGTTGTTTTCTGTTCACAAGTCTTTATGCAGCCATGCACTCCAACATTTTGGAAAGGAAGGTATGCATGAATACTCCATTTTGCAAGACGGGCCATGAAGCATGAGGTGCATCCACCCTGAGACAGCAAATTAATTATTGAGCAGAACTCTGTTTGTGGCAGTATCTGAGTGGCTATTCTCTGTTGAGAAAATGCCATTGCTTCTCCACAGTTTTCATGGGATTTGTAACTAATATGAGGCTGCAATTCCAGACTGCAAAGAGCCAGGTACTGCCTAGACACAAGCAACACTGGAGCTGGGCCTCACCCTCTAGGCAGCAAAAATGCCAAGAAAAAGAAGACAAGAAGTCTACCTAGAGGCACAAATCCATCCATTTGAGCACACATGGTTAATACCAGCATCAACTGAAAACTCAAGGTTACAGTGGACAGTCCAAAGCCATGTTACCTGAAGGTACCATGCAGTCAAGCATGGAAATCACAGATTCCAGGGGAAGGTGACAATGCTGGCTGGCAATCAGAGTGTGGGAAACCTCAACTAAAGTGAAAAGGATGGTGAAGAACAAGGACATAGATGGGAGATGCTCTGAACCAGAACTGTGAGGCTTTGTTTCAAAAACCCAGAGCCAAAGTACAGTTTGCTGCACCCCTAGGTTCATCAGCTCCAGGAAGGAGAAAAGAGAGTTAAGGCAGCACTACGGAACAAGAGACACTTTTCAGGTAGATGTGTCTTCTCCCTCCCAAACCCATCTCAGCTTCCCTGGTCCCTGTAGGTGACATGCCAGAAGCCAGCGTAGGCCCACCTGGAATGCCAGGACTGAATCCATTCCAGTGATGGAGCCAGGCTCCCTGGAGCTCCCAAGGGAGGACTGAATCCATCTTGTACAATTTGGCATGACACAGGAAGCCAGCAGATGAACACCTGCCTGTAGAAGGTGTGATAAATGAATATGATTCATGATAACAATTGTAACTATATCGATATTTTAGAAAATATTTGTTAAAAAGTAATAGAGGAAAAGGATATGTAAAAAAGTGGCACAAAACAGATGTTCTCAGATGTTCATGAAAGAATACGATACAGGATGTAGTTTGAGATAAATAAAATCCCAAAACAGAATAGGCCTTGGGATAATTAAAGAATTGGCCTTGAAATGGACAAAATTGGGATGATTCCAGGTATCTAGGAAATAATAAGGCTTATTTTTGGAATATAATGCTGGCTTCTATAACACAAGCCTTGGGGTGCATGTGCAACCTACAGGCTTGCTCAAAGGACAGTGACAATGATGAAAAGCCTTTGTAAGAAGTGACCACTGAAAAGCCAAGAAGACCCCTCAGCAACAAGTGGAGCATGTGCTATGCTGTACAGTGACACAGATTCAAGAATCGAAAATAGGAGAAGATTTATGGAAAATATTGATGAATATGTATCAGCATACAGTATATAAGTTGTGTTTGGATTCCTTTGTCTTTTGTATGTGAGGCAGGGTGAGAAACCTTCCCTGTACCCTGTTATGAGTAAAAAAATTGTTTATTTCTCAAAGGTTATGAAGTGTCACATTATGACAGGTTGCTAAGGAATCATTAATTACCCCTTGTTCATCTCCTGTTGATCATTCATTGCTCATCTCCTGTTAGAAATTCTCTTTCTGTCGGGTTGGGTTTCACTGTCGCTGCTTCCTAGAAAATGGCCCCCAGGAAGGGACACCAGAAGCAGTATGCAAATGGAGGAAGGCTTCGAATTCAACACCGAAAACCCCTAAAACAGCGAGCCACAACGAAATTGAAGGACTCCAATCACCTGTCGGGCCCGCACCCGAGCTGGTCACTTTTTTATAAAGGCATTTTAAAGGAGTACGATCTCCTGACCTGTTTATTTCATACCCCAGTCGGTTTTGCTTATGCCTTATCAGAGCCTTAATCAGACTTAATTCATCACTGCCAAATTTACTTTGTACGTGCTTACTTGATTGTACTCGTTTTACATAAAATTGCCGCTAAATTCTAATTTTGTGGTTTATTAAATTAAACATATAGGACTTCATTCATAACAAAGGCGAGGCACAGTTTCTGGAGCAAAAACGGGGTGGGAAAGGGCAGAATTCCTGGAATCTCATCTTTGCCCTGACACTTCTACGGTTCTTTCTGATCTCAGTTGTGGCCAGCAGCAGACACCTCTCCGCACCTAGCAGCTTCTCAAAACGTGTATTTTCACTGGGCAAGAACAGAGCTGGTTTTAGTCAGCTCACCAGCAGTTTTTCCAGCACCAGACATTTCCATGTGCCAGATGGAACAGTTTGGAGCCAACAGTCCACCTGTCCATACACCCTGTCCGCTCTCCTCCAGCTTCCTGTCCCCGCAAACACCCTCCTTGTTTCTCTAGGCACGCTTACCGGCCCCACCAAGCAAACCCCATTCAGTCTCTCCCTGCTGCCCTTCTCCCCTGGAATCCATCCCTCCTCCTCCACACACCCTCTTCCGACAGGAGCTGCGCTGTTATAAACGCCAATCACTCGTTTTAAAAATTTATAAAAGTTTACTAAAAATAAAATGGAAAAAAAATAATACAAGTATAGTAATAAAGATTAAACAATTAGAGTTAGGACAATTAAAGAGACAATAACAGCAAAAAGTTACAGCCCGGGCTGGGTACCTCTCTCTGGACAAAAGTGAGCCAGGAGAAGGACCCCGATAAAAAAGAATTCCCTCCTTAAGAGGGGTAACCTGTTGCATACACAAATCACTTCATGAATATGCATATATTTATTTAAAACAAGAAGTTCGTCCGGTACTTGTTGAGGAATTCCTGTTAATCCCAGGCGCCTTGAAGTCTAAGTTGAGTTTGGAGAAGTTCGGTTTTTTGTTGATAAGGAAAGCCATAAATTCCTCTCCTCTGGAAGATTTAGGGGTTTTTGTAATTGTTATCTCTGTGTGAAGAATTTCTTGATTATCTTCTCCTTCTCTTGAGCAAAAAGAATACCACACACACATATTTTCTATTTTAACTACTAAAGCTTAATTTCAATTACAAAACTACATTTACTATATTATTAAAATGTTACTACAGCATAACTTTCCAACCTAGCATAATACATATAGTAAATATCTGCGTAGAGCCATACATTCTGCATTTTTCACAAGCGCCTCGTCCCACTGCCCTCGTCTGTAACGCGGTGCCCAGCACAGGGGCCGCTTTCCTCCTCCGCGCTCCCGTCCCGCCTTTTCCGCCCTCGCTCGCCCCGAGCGGAGGTGCTCTGCCCCGCTCCGCGCCTTGCCGCGGAGCCGCGGCCGCTGCGCCAGCTCCCCGCCGTGGCGGGCCGCGGGCAGCGCAGGCCGCACCGCAGGGCCTGCTGCCTCCAGGACTGCGGCCCTTCCCAGGGAATGCACGCGGCTGCTGCGGCGGACTCGCCTGGGGTACGGTGCGCATTACACGCTGCGGTAGCTCTGTTCGGGAGACCAGCGTAAGGTGAGGTGCTAGGAATTCGGATGAAAACGTACGCGTTTGCCTTTGTGTCAGCCAAGGAGCACGCACCAGTCAGCGCAGCAGGCTCACAGAGGGCTGATGGAAGCCCTTGAGGAGGCTGGCTGAACTGAACTCGAAAAAGTTGCACCCACGCAGTTGTTTCGGCAGTGATCAGGCTCTGCACGTACAGGTACAAGGTTTTGCAAAACAAAAGTCGTTTCAGTCCACCTTGGTTTCCTTGGCACCTTCCTACCATCAGGAAAGCCCTCCCTGCCCTCCTTCCCATTTCTACCACATCCTTGTGAATGCAGACTTGAGACAGAGCTGAGTCCCTATGCCCTCTGACAGTGCAGAGTCCATGCAACTGCCTGCTGCACATCCCTCTGTGGAAATCTCCCAGTTCGTCACTGGGAGTGGGACACGAGTCTTTGGGAGGTGCAGAGGCTCTTCATCACTGTATGCACATTAATATTTCTAATAGGTGGTGCATCGCCTTCTGCATTAGAATCGTTGTTTCCTTTTGCAGTTCCAGTTTTACGGTGAGGTCTTATTTAGGAGTGTCCTGCAACACTGTGATCACTTCCTGCATTTTGGTGACACCACCTATCTTTGAATATGATAATTTTCAAATCCATTTGTTCTGAGTTAATTATTGTAAACAAAGGTCTGGCTCAGCTCTGCCATTTTCTCAGCTTTTCTTTCCATTTCATCAAGCGCATGTCTGCTTTCATAAATGCCCTTCGCATTATCTGCAAATTTTATCTGCAGCATCATGGACTTGCTGTGCAGATGTCAAGGCTTGGAAGATTTCAGGGTTAAGCAAACAACTAGTAAGGATCAAGACTTTTCAAGATGTCAGAGAAAAAATCTGCTTTAACGACAACTGCTTCAGGAATGACAGAGAAACTTGATTCATGTCTAACTGCATGAGCCTCTCAGCCTCTCATTTTCATGGTTACACCTGCTCTTTAGAAGCTTTTATCCCAACACATGCAGTGCTCTATGACAAAAGGTTCTGCTTTCTCATTCTGATTGAATACAGGATTTTTATCCCCAAGACAATCATAAAATTTAAAGGGCAATTCCTGCCACGTCCTATGGCCTCAATAAACTGCATGACTCCTTGCACAGCTTTGTCCATTTCATACACTTCTCTTTGGATGTGACAGCTCCAGCACACAGCCAGAAAGGTGGTAGCTGACAAATTTTCTTTTTGGAGCTGCTCTATCTGGCATGGGAGGATGAGGGGCTCCCTTGAAGATATCGCAAAATTAAATGCTTTGTCAGAAATTGGATGAACTCTACAAGCTCTGTTCCTGTCTGCATTTGAGGGCATTTGCTCTTTATGATCTTTTTCTGAGTCAACAGAGAAGGTTATCCTGTGGATCCACATAGTCCATGCAATCCAAGTAAGGGGGATTTTTTTTTAGCTTTAGAAATGTATCTTGACAGAGGTAATCATTCGGGACTGTCTAAAAGATGAAAGCAATTATCACATTTCATTATAAATGTTTGGAAGCCAATACTTTTTTGTGTCTTTCTTCATTATATTACTGTATGCTGTTGTGGTGCTGTTGGAAGATACTATTTTTACAGAAAGTGCAGCAGCACTAATTGTCTCAGCCATATTCAGCCTCACTAACTCAGGGTCCTATGATGTGCGTGCATTTTACTTCAGATTTTCCCTGGCTGAAAAGTAGAAATGGCTCTGGCAGCAGACCAGTCAACAGACCAGACCTCACCTCTGTCAAAATATCTATCACAAAATCACCTTCTCCATGGGAAAACAATGTGAGAGATTTTGCAAAGAGTTATTTATGTAATACCACCTGCCAACTCCTACCTGTCCTTCTCTAGGGTGTCACAGTAGGGCTCAAGTCAGCCCTCTGCTGTTTTGAAGACTCCTGCTTGAGGGTTTGAACTGGTATGCGAGCTTTCTATCCAGAGATGCCTGCTTGCCATGCTGAGTCTTATATTGTTGGGGTTATTGCCAAATACTTCATAAAGAACAATATTTATTCCTTCTAGAGGTTTCTTAAGATTAGATGGAAATGTTTACAGGAAGGAACCAAAGACAGTATATGCAGGACCATAATTTTGAACATCAGTGACATTTTGGGCTTCTATTTTCACTGATCCATAAACAAAGATAGTACACTTAAATGCAGACCTAGAAACTAACTTTCACATAACTTCCAGAATATTCCATCTATAATGACTTATTATATGAAGCATTGTAGTCCTTTTGAATGTCTACCTATATGCTTAAAATTTCTTGTTGTCTACCTCCAGGTATTTGCTTTGCTACGTTAGAGTTTACAAAGCTGTGCTCATGAATATGTACAAACAAAACCCCGTTCAGACTTCATGTCTGAGAATACTGAGTATAGAAGAAATAAAGGCATTTGACATGTATGCATAATAGCCTATATCCTCAACAGAACAGTTCTGAGTAATATCAACTAGCCTGGAACTATGGAAACAATTGATGTTAAACATGAGTGTAAACATAGCATAGCGTATCAGATGTTATCACAGTTTCCGAATGAAGTCAGAGTATGCTTTTCATACAATTTGCAAAAATTAACCTTTGGGCAATATATAATCATACCAAAAGTGACATGAAAGTAATGTTAGGTAGTAGAATGTCCTGTAATTATTTGGTAATAATGGTTTTGTAATTATTTGGTATAATTTTGTAATTATTTGGTATAACCCATTAGATGGAAATATATCTTAAAACTATGTAAGTTCATCAAATAGTTTAAAGTTATGAAACAGCAAACTGGAACGTTTTGATACCTAAACAGCTGTCTCTACTGGATGACATCTTTGATACTGGTCATTTGTCTTGCTTCTTAGAAGCCAGAGAAGCTGCGTACAAAACCAAATGGTTACATCTTCACCTCACTAGAAAGCATAACTGATATTACCTATAAAACATGCAAAAACTAGTTTTGCTTTTTCTATCATGTCAGAATATCCTATTTCCTCTAACTTCTAATGGCCTACCTAAATACCTATAGGTTAATTCTTGTCAGAAGAATTAACCTATAGGTATTTAGGTAACTTCACCTATTAGTAAACTGATGCTGGGTTGGAATAACTCCCTGACCTGGGAACAGAGTCTGACAATTTGTATATATTATGAGGAAGAGGAACATATGGGATAACAGCCAAAATGCTCTGCAGACTACTTCCATGGTGCAGGAAAAATGGGCTGGGAACATGTCCAGTTCTCCAACAGAAGGCCAGTGTAGGGCCAGTCCCTGGCGAGATGATGGGGCAGAGTGCCAGAAGACAACTTGGCATGGCCCTGATAAATTTTACAGAACAAATGCCACCTCCACTAAACTTCACAAAGGCCCAAAACCACCTTTTAACTGCCTCAGACCAAACTAGGCTGCTGTCCTCCTTCTCCACATTATCATCCTTGTGTGTACTGGGGCAACTCCTTACATTCTTTCAATGCAAGTCAGCCAACAGACCTGATTTCATATGGTTTGTAATGTTTTGAGGCTTTTCAGTCTGATTGCATTCTCCAACTCATCCCTAACTAAAAGACACCTGGAACCAATTAAGAGGCAGAGGACAATCTTTTCACAAGTTCCCGAATGTGCGAGCCCAGGCTCTACAATCGATTTGCCCTTTACAATAGGAGGAGGCAGCTACAGGAATATCAGTGGCTAATTTTGCACAACAGAAAGCCTGATATTCAATGTTAAATGAACTGATAGTGGCAAGACTGTGGACAGACTTAATTAAATATTTAATTATTACATGTAATGTAACTATTCTCAAGAGAGGTACTTGAACCTTTCCTTCTCAGTAACCTATTTAAATGCTTTCTTTGATTTAGGAATATTTAAGATGACTTTCTTTGGCAACTGTTTCAAGTGAGTCATAGAGGATTAAACAGCAACTTCGCAGCACATTTTTTTTTGCTCACTTTTAAACTCGTTTCAGCCTATGTAACACTGTAAGGTCTTCTGCCAATTTTTTGCAATAAAATGCTGCAGTTCTATCAAAGATCTCTGTATGAAGATAAAATTTGCATTGAACAAGTGCAAAGGGAAATCTCTAAGAGCAATTGCTGTAATATTTTTGAGTCACATACACTCTTTTTCATTTATAAACAAATCATTATTGTGGCAGAGTATGGTAAATAAACTGCTGTGCTTAAAACAGCAGGAGTTACATACCTGAACTTGCAGTCATCAACATGCTTCAGCAGATTGTGTATTGATGGTTAAAATTAGATTATAGCTCATCACATTCCACTCTACCAAAGCCACCTGATGAAGATTTTGACTCAATCTGTAGTAGCTGTATTTTCATAAGCACATTCTTGTTTCAGATATAACTGACTTCTGTAAAGTCTCTCCTCTTTATCTCATATTCTTTACTTCTCTTCCCGCCAGTTTTCCTTCAATACAATTGCTGCTCAGCAATACAACTTGTTTAGAAGTGGATCCAATTCCTATCTGTTGAAGCATCTGCCCATTTCAAAATAAGTATTTCTATAATTTAATGAGGGAATTTTTTTGCCAATTTTGCTATTTTCTAACTTGCTTGAATTATTCAGTTTATAAAATAGGCCCCAGTGAAGTTCATTTAAACAAATGTCAGCTACTTCACATACACTTGAACAACCACATGCCATCCTACAATTACAACCTCTGCTTTTTAACTCCCAATCACATATTTTCAGAGATGTTTAAGAAATTAGTGCTAATGCAGGTACCAGTTGTGGCCAATGCAAACAGTAACTGTTGCAGACCTCTTTAACAGATGATTGCATGGATGTACCACATCCCAAAATTTTAACACATACTGGTGGAACATATTGTACTTACTAGCTAGAACTCTTTTCCTAGCCTCACCACTAGCAGAGAGCCTTCATCTTCTCTTTCTATACTGCTACCACAGAAGAGAGATTGTAAAAGAGAGAGGGATGCAGTGTAGTGCATAAAAAAGTCAATTGCTAAAAGACAATCAGTTGTTTCTGTACCACTCTTTTCTCTCCACTTCAGAGCTCTGTGGTACTGAGAGCCCTCATATGTCTACAGAAGTCCACACTTAGTACATACATGGCTACATTAGGAGTTAACAAGACTTCTTTTTTTGAAAGAAAAAAAAATAGCTGCTGCAGGAAAAATCAAGCCTGTTGTCACAATAGGCTGCATGTCTTCTTAGTAAAATCATCTGGTAAAAGGAAAGGAAGACAACTGAGCAGCAGTCCCCTCTTCAGCCTATTACTTCTGAAACTGTCTAGACAAGGAACAATCAACCCCTCCAACAGAAGTAACATTTATAAGTCAGCTGTTAAATCAACTTCACCAATGCAAACAGCTTAAAGACACAAGGACTCCACACACCAACCATATATCAGCCATCTTCCAGTGTATCTAAAATTTAACTTGCAGACTTAGTTTTGTTCAGCTGCTTCCCTGAAGGGTTATGAAGTTAAAACACCCAAAGGAAGGGCCCAACAAGCACAGCAGCCAGAGCATAAGGTTGGGGGGAAACAGGGAAGCATGGCCCAGGTGGAAGGAAATGGTGCCCCTGTCTTTAACTTCTATCAGGTGTGGTACTGTTTGCCCTCTGCTACCTCTCCACTACAAGCCAAACCTGCTGTTTTAGTGAGCTGAAGTGCCCCACAGAAGGGTGCAACCAGCACCTCAGTCACTTCAGAGAACTGGAGGACATAAGGGTAGTAGTGGGAGTACACAACCAAGTGTTGGGGTGCAGACGCAGGTGTGGTATTGCAGTAATCCCCTGTGCCTCAGGAAGTCACACTTGAAATTCCTGCAGAGTAAGAAGAGAGGGTTTTCTGCAGAGAAAACAGACACAATCTGCTATCTGGCATACATGCCAACAGCATAGCAACAGTTTTTAAAATGTATTTTCCTTGTCACTTTTGAATTTTACCAATTTTAAACACTAAGTGTAACAGCAACAAGGCTTGGGAACCCAACCTCTAAACAAGGAAACTAGTAGAAAATAAAAACGTAAAATGTCAAGACAATTTTGGCAAAATCCCGGGAAAAGAGAATAGAGAGTGAATAATTAAAAATCTAACACATCATTTGCTTTTCAAATTTTTTATTAGGTATAATAAATGTACACAAAAGGAAGCATTGGCGTTTTTGTTCATTTGAAGTGAATTAAATGGTAGGGAAAATAGACACATGGCATGAGTGAGGTCAGAAGTATCAAGACTGGTTTGAAATATTTCAAAATGTCATGCTAGCGGGAAATTAAGGGAAGCTTTTAAAGCCATCATGAACAAGGCTTGTTTAACATCAGAGCTAGAGGTTGTGTGCCACATCACACACAAGTTTGATATAGACTGAGAAATCTAATTTTCCTCATGTCTCGTATATCCAGGAATTTCAGCTGTGAAGCCTACATTAGGGTTAGCCATTTTCTCTTATTTTGAATGAGTTCATTGACTAAATACATTTTTAGAAAGTAAGTGCAAACTGCTGCACTACTTTGTCATGCTAAATCTATTACTAGAAAGAGTCTTAATAAGGCTGAAGAAGAGGCAGCAGCATTTGAGATATTATAAACCAGTCTAGCACCAAGCAACTCCAAAGTCTAGTTCCCTATCTGCCCTTTGGTGGATGCCATTTGGGGAGTGAAAAAATGAAAGAATTAAACCACCGTATACTGCAAAGGCATAAATGTCTGACTCCCTGGATGAAGAACAAACTTACTTCATTTCCTGAAGTTACACATGGTTGACATGCGAGTTAATTTCAAAACCAAGGACAACACTCTACCAGTTACAGTGTTTATGGCAAGATGACCCTACAACATACTGGGACTGTGTATTACCAGTGTCCTTTTCCAAGCAGTCACTGTAAACAGAACATTGTCTTAATGATCCTGCCAACAGTGTAGTAACATACATGTTCAGGTCAGCCCTGCACTTCTGGATTATTTTTAAGTGCCCTAAAACAAAAGCTACTTCTACAGCTCTCGTTAGCTATGCTATTGAATTCTCCTCATCAGCCTCAAAACACTCATGTGGTGAACAGTTACTCCAAAAGAAAAGGTTCATTTACATACCTCACCCAAAGGGATCCAGGAATTACTTTTTGCAGTGCTTCAAATGCATAGCAAACTGAAGTTGGAAGTTTTCCCAGACTGAAATGTGCATCTTATCTATCTTTCTGCAACACTTGTGGATATTAGCTGTCCTAATTCTGTTCTTTCTAAAATCAGTGAAAACTACTTACTGGGGATTACCAAAGCCAACATTAGAAGTCTTGACAAAGCACTAGGTGTACAACCACCTAAACTTCACTCTCACCCAGATTCAGTTCCCAGCCCCTATAAGCATAAGACAGACATTGTAAAAAAAAGTACATTTCTATGTGTCTTTAATCTTGCATCCTTTCCTTCTCAAAGCAATTCATATTTTTAAAATTCATTGCATATTCTAATTCTGAGATACTTGTATCTTCAATATATTAAAAGTATTTCAAACTGAAATGACAATGAAGAAAAAATATCTTATTTGTATGACTGCTTAATTAGTGTTTTAGAATTCTAGAAAGTCTTACATACAGAATTAGAAAGAATTTCATTTTTAAACTGAATTTCTTGGCCTACCAAAGTGAAAACTGATGTTCATGACTCCTAGGCAGGTACTTCTACGACTTCAAAATAGTCATTAGGCAGAATCACATAGCCTTTTCCTGCCAATATGTCTTTTTCTTTCTGAAACTGAACAATTTCTCTTAGTTTCTCAATTTGTCTTTCCTGACGCCGGCACCGCTGTTGCACTGTCTTGAGCTTCTTCCGCAGTTTTTCAACTTGTTCCTCCAGCTGTTGAATTCTTTTTCGCTGATGGACTGTATCCTCTACGGTGTAGTTATGATCGCAAAAAACAGCAAGATTGCTGGGTGTCTGGAGAGGGGGCATCAACAATCCAATACTCGGATCTACAAATCTGGCCTCTATTTGAGACAAATGAAAAGAAGGAGTTGATGGAGATTGTGGTAGTACTGGAGCTGCTGCTGGTGGTGGTGGTGGAGGTGGTGGCGGTGGTGGAGGAGGTGGCAGTGGATCTTCTGGCTGCTCTGCAAATTCTTCAGACTAGAAAGAATGAGGAAGAAAATTGTACATTTTCATGTTTAACATTGTTTACAACACAACTCCCTTATTACAGCCCCAGAATAATCTAAACCACCAGGATTTAAACTAATAAAATAAATTTCAAAGTCACAATTTTCAAAACTGGCAAACGTTTTTGGGCTTCTCAACTGGACATATTTTTGAACAGCTTCATTTTAATGGCTCTTTGAAACTCAAGCACATATGTCTAAATAGGTTTTTTGAATTACCTAAGAAGCAAGAACACAGACTGCAGTTCCATAAAACAGAGTTCAGATGACCTAGCAATTCATTGCTGCCATCCTATTCCCCTTTGTCCCTCCTCCTTTCTGCTGCATCATACCACTACGTAATTGAACCTACCAGCTAACTTAATCAAAAACACAACAGAAGCAGACAGTCTTCTGGTGAGGTAGAATGAGGGTTAACTACTGAGCGGGCTGATAGGCTGGCAGAGCAGAGAGATATACACAGTAAGACCAGTCTTCTCAACAATTGGGAAGGACTCTGTTACTGGTTTTGGGCTGCAGCGTATGGGTTTGGTTAAAAGAGACATCATGAACCAAAATAAACAGCTCTTCAACAGCAAAGCAGCCTTCTCATCCTTGGTATTTACTCTTTGCTCCAACATAATTCCTAAAATGACAGGAAGCTATTTGATCTCCCACTATCGCTGCATAAATTTTCTGCCCATTATTAAATGTCAAAGCAATGCAACAAAAGGTGTAACATACAGGTGCCCTGATAAGTGGAAGGAGTGAGAATCACAGATTTATAGCATGGTTTAGGTTGGAAGGGACCCTAAAGATCATCCAGTGTCAACACCCCTCTACCATGGGCAGGGACACCTTTCACTAGACCACATTGCTCAGGGTCCCATCCAACCCTTGAACACATCTGGGGATGGAGCATTCACAGCTTCTCTGGGCAGCCTGTTCCAGTGCCTCACCATGCTCACAGTGGAGAATTTTTACCTAATATCTAATCTAAACCTGCCCTCCTGCAGCTTAAGGCCATACCCTCTTGGCCTATCACTACCTGCCCTTAAAAAAAGTCCCTTTCCAGCCTTCTTGTAGGCCCCCTTTAGATTCTGGAAAGTTGCTATGAGGTCTCCACACCACTTTCTCTTCTCCAGGCTGAACATCCCCAACTTTTTAAGCCTGTGTCTCTAAGACGGGTGCTCCATCCCACTGGTCATTTTCCTGGACTCCTCTGGATTCACTTCAGCAGTTCCATGACCTTCCTGTGCTGGGACCCCAGAGCTGGATGCAGGGTTCCAGGTGGGCTCTCACCAGAATAGAGCAAAGCAAAGGGGCAGAATCCCCTCTCTGGCCCTGCTGCTTTGGATGCAGCCCAGGACACCTCTGGCTTTCTGGGCTGTGAGCTCACACTGACAGGTCATGTTAAGAAACAGGAATGCATAGCTTGCAGATGGAATGGACAGGGGAGAAGCACAGTTCTCCCTTTTGGCAGCAGCAAAATATCAATTGGCTCAACTCCACTGCAGAGTTTTTTGGTTTTTTTTTTCAGATAAAACTGCAGGTTTTATCACATTGCTCTTGATAGGTCCACTTGTACAGGTCAGGACAACAGATTCCAAGCCATTTTAGTATAGGCCAGAGTAGAGAATCAGATTCTTTCTTCCCCAAAGGAATCCAGTATAATTCAGAAATGCTTCTGTGCACATGTTGATTGAAAAAGCACTGTTGAAACCAAAGAGCTTGCATATTCCATATTGAAAATAAAGCTTAAAACAGTCTCAGTAAAAGAGGCACTGAAAAAAATTTCTACCTATCCACCTGTTGCCAATACTATTAGTACAAAGAAAAATGTAAGGACAGGGAAAACACTGATTTTAAGAACAGCAAAGAGTCCTCACCATCAAAATATCAAGCTCATCAGATCTGAAGGTCGTATCATTAACTTCCTTGACTTAACATACAAGCAAGATAGATGTGTGGGTGTCTACCCGTCCACCATACAAACGACAACACTTGGCAGACAGTACCTGAAAATGCAGTTTGCTGACTGGTATTGAAGGAAAGTGGTGATTGGCATTAAAGGGAAGTTTAATATGCACTCGAATATAACTGATCACATGAAAGTACAGAATCAGCCAACTACCAATCTTATTTCTCAGTTATAAAAAACTGCTGCTGTTTGCCTACCTAATTCACATATGAATATTCTAAAGAATTGAATATTCTAAAGAGCTTGACCCTATCAGCAGCCACTATCAAACTTTTCTATTTAAAAAACCCTACAAGGTAAAGGTAGAACTAGTAAAAATAAACTCATTCTCTTGCTAGAAACAAAAGCAAAAATCAGATCACTGCTGGACTGCGGAATTCACAGAGACTTCTATTTGAAGCTATAGAGCATAAGCTACCTCTATATACAAATTATTATTGTCACAACGTATCACAGAGAACAGAGATCTTTGGTATCTCTGTGACATCATCAGTGACTTCTAATTATTTCTTCTAGCCAATAAATACTTCTCCTAAGACATAAGTAAAGAAAGTAAAGAAAAACAAAGTATACTAAATTACCTAGAGTGAAAGATAAAAACCTGTGTTTCAAAATCTGTGTAGATTCAACTGCAAAACAGCCACAATTATTCTTTGTTATTACATTGTTATTTGAAGGTATGTGGCAGTTTATTCAAAAGTGCCATGAGACAAATAAAAATAGAACTAAATCCTTCAGAATTAAAAGGCACTAACTCTTCTGTGTTTTTGTAGATCCAGGTATGACAGCGAAATTGGGAATGTGGCTCACTACTAATCCTGCTGCACCAACAGTACTTTTGCAGACTACCCTATAGACCCATTCAACTTTCAGACTGCAAAAAAATTTGCAAGTATTTTACACACAAGAAAATGTGTATTTCACAGATAAGCAATGAAGTGTAATCAAACAAAAAGCACAGCTATATTTTCCAGTAAGTTGTCTGTCTCCTTGTTTACATTCTGCTTATATTCTCTTATCTGTTATTAGCTACTTTTCATTTTTCAAATGTGCAGCCTTTTTATTTCTGCAGCACTCCAATATTGTACATAAAGAAAAAACTTGAGCAAGAAAAATCTGAGTTTTCTTCTGTGCACTTCATCCCATTTAAGTATTTTGCTCCTCAGACCTACTCTATCTATCACTATCTCCTTTGCCACTTTCTCTATGACAGAGCAGTAAGAGATCAAATGTTTTACACCTTTAAAGGAGTTAAAAATCAGTCTTTTCCATTCTTGTCTTGAAGTTATTACATCAAGAAGTAAGAACTCATAAGTGACCTGCATCTCACAGTAAATTGTTCTAATGGCACAGCAAAGGGAAGAATACCTCACACAGAAGACTCTACCATCAGAAGTCAGGGACCAGTATGGCTTTTGAAAACCATGTTAAGGCAAGACCGAGGTGCTCTCAGGACAGACAGATTGCAGGTGCAAGTGAGGTTCTGTCACTCACTTTAACTTTGCAAAGCCAAAGCACAGAGCCCTCTTAAAGAGGCCACTTAAATTTCACAGTTAACATCCACCACATCTTCAATGCTAGCAGTAGCCATCAGCCATGGGAACAGAGTAAGTGCCATTTGCAAGCATTAATGAAGGCTCTCAGACTCCGAATATGCAGGAATTGCTGTGGAACAGTTTAACTACAGGGCAGTATCTTGTTTCTTTGCTGCCATTCCATTTAATTCAGCACATGGATGCTGAATTAAATGGACACATGAGCAGGTCAGAGCCAATGTCTGCCTGTACAACACTTTTGAGCTCCAAAGCCTCAGAGAGCCTCAGAAAAAAACAAGCACAGCTGTTGGAGGTGTTTTCAGTCACCACAGCCCTCCTGGTGACCCCAGGTACACAGGCCAGCACCCTGCCAGCCTGCATCCTCTCCCGGCTCACTGCCCTGCCACGCTGCAACTAGTGACACGCACGACACGTTCCGGCACCGGCAGCCATGGGTCCTTCGGGTTTACCTTTTCACCGGGTTCAGTGTAACAGAATATTGTGGGCACTGCATTCTCTTTTAGGAGCTTGTTATTGCATTCCCTCTTAAAGCAATCAGGGGTAAAGTGTTCTGAGCAAATGCTGCTGTACTTGGTCGGCTTGAAGTTTTTCCTCTTAACAGCAGCTTCCCACTTCTTGCAAAGATCGGGTCTTGTAAGAGGAAACCTGCAAGCAAGAGGCACTTTGAGCTTTCTGGAAAGCTTTATAACCGGGGCCAAAACCTTCCTGCCCCTCATCGGCGTGGGGGGGAAATAAGGTTTCGGCCCGCTCTCGCTCTGCAACAGGCGGCTCAGAGGGTTCCGTCCCTCGGCTTTCCCCAGGGAGACGCCGGGGCGAGGGGCGGGCAAGGCACCCCACCCTCAGCGGCTGCGAACAGACACGTCTCTCTGTCTGTCTGTCTGTCTGTCTGTCCGTCCGTCCGTCGGGCCCGGGCGCGCCGCCTCCCGGCCCCCCGCGATACTCGCGCGCGCGGTCCCGCGCTGGCCCCGCCCCCTGGCGCGACCCCGCCCCGGCGCCCGCGCGCGCTCACTTGTGGAAGGAGATGGGCTTCTCTTTGTCGTATCGGTTCCGGCAGCGGTAGGCGGAACAGGACTGCACCATCCCGCCCAACCCCGCGCCCTCCGCGGCGCGGCCTCCGTGGAGATGGACGAGCCGGCGGGCGCTGCGAACTCACAGCAGGGCGCCCATGCTTCCCCCGCCTCCCGCGGTCCCCCCGCACGCCCGTGGCCCTCCGGAGAGGGACGGGAACGGGACGCGCGGCCTCTCCCAACTCCAAGATGGCGGCACCAACTTCAGCGGAACCTCTCGCGGTAGCGGCGCGCGCCGCGCCCCGCCCATTGGGCGCGTCGGCGCGCAGGGCGGGGTTGGGGCCTTGCTCGGCGGGCTCGCCAATCCGGCCGCCTCCTTTCCCCAGCTCCGCCCCCTTTTCGGGCCGTGCTCCGCCCGCGCCCCGCGCCCACGGCCGCGGCTGGGCAGCGCCGCCTACGCCCCGCGTCCGCGGCTGGGCAGCGCCGCGCCGCTCCACACCCGCGGCTGGGCAGCGCCGCGCCGCTCCGCACCCGCGGCTGGGCAGCGCCGCGCCGCTCCGCACCCGCGGCTGGGCAGCGCCGCGCCGCTCCTGGGCAGCGCCGCGCCGCTCCACACTCGCGGCTGGGCAGCGCCGCCTACGCCCCGCACCCGCGGCTGGGCAGCGCCGCGCCTCCCCGCATCCACTGCTGGGCAGCGCCGCGCCGCCTCACACCCGCTGCTGGGCAGCGCCGTCCACCCCATCCGGCACCACCTGGGATGAGCCGCTCCCCTACACATCCACAGCAAGGCAGCGCCTCCGGCCCCGCCAGGCACAACCCCGGGACTGAGGGCTGCGCTGCGGCCGTTCCTTCACCGAGGGAAACCCGTCAGGGCCTACTTCAGCCACGCCATGCCCGAAGTCGTGGCCGGGGATGGTTGCCCCAGCAGCAGGCAGGGCTGCGGTCGTGCGGACGGGTGTGCACAACGCGGCTGTCACAGGGACAGGAAGAATCCAGCGCTGTAAGCCCCGCGGGAGGTTCTGGCTTTCTTCGGGGAGAAGAAAAAAAAAAATTTAAAAAGGAGGGGCGGGGGAAAAGCAAAAGAAAACAACGGGAAGACCACGTTGCCATAACACACAGTTGCATTAAGGACGTGTATAACAACTCTGTGTCAACTCGCCTAAACGTAGTTTGCATGTGCATCAGCAAACAGTAGATAGCTCTCTCAACAAATCTTTTTGTTGTTACAAATAAGTTTTATTTTGAGCAGTTTCGACATGTTCCCATTCTGGGGCTCGGTTTTGAACTCTCCATTTGATCAACAACTAAAACCGTCTTACATAAGTGACAGTTTTTGTATAGGAATGACAAAGGAACCTACCTTTAGGGTCACCCCAGTCAAGTGTAATGTTATATCTAGAAATTCACTGACAATGACCCCAGACCCAAATGAACCTCCATGGCTTTTTCTCTGACCCCACACAGATCATTATTTTCTCTTCAACCTACTTTCCCTGTCTACACTTGCTTTGTAAGGGAAAGAAAAGAAGGTTTATTTGCCTTAGCTTGGAGGCTGTGGCTTCTCTGCCTAGACAGCTCTCTTTGCCCAGCTGATAGAAGGTACCAGTCACTGCCATTTGCTTGCCCAGGAATATGACAGAAAAGCCTGTACAGCAGCTTCAGCAATAGTTCCACAAAGCCACTTGCATGAGCTGTTTTCAGTACTCGGTGTTGGCTGAGCACTGTTAGCTCTGCTGCCTCTCTTGTTAGGTCAGCCAAGAGACAAGGAAACCAAAAAAAGCTCTTTCTAGCACTATCTTCCTTACCAAGAAAAATATGTTTACTCCTCCCCTATCCATGTGAAGCCTCTGTCCCTGGCCTTTGCCTGATGGCTTTCTTCTCCCTCGAGTCCTCCTGCTGCCAGTTTTCTGGGCAGCAATTCTGCCACAGCCTCAAGAACCAGAAGAGCTGGGTTGTCCCATAGCAAAGTGAGGTAGGGGTGACCAGAGCCAGGCTCACCAGCCTGGAGAGAGTCCTGCAGCACAAGAGCAGGGCAGACACTAATGGACACACCCACACATGGTGAGGTGATGAACCAGGTCCACCCAGGTAATTCAGGCAGGAGCAGCAGGAGATGGTGCCAGGAAGAGAACTAGAAACACAGGTCCAAGGTTCACCCAGGAGATGGAGCGGAAGAGAGTGACACCTGTGACACAGCCAGTTAGGGACTGAAGGTGCTGGACTGTGTTGAAAAGAGTTGGGGCCCCTGAAGTACTTGACTCAAGGTCATCAAGGCCTTAGTTAGTGCACCTAGACTCCAGTTCTCCTATGGACCTGAAGAGGGATTACGAGTCAAAGTCCTGGACTTGATACCACTGTCCATCTCCTCCACTGCTGGTTTTGGAATGAACCTAGGCATAGGGGGGCACAGCATGGCCATACAGATCGTGCTAAGAGCAGAACTCAGCAACTTCACTAGACACTGTGAGAAGAGGCACATGGTCTTGATATGTAGGAAGGAAATGCCTGGGGAGAAAGCATGAAAGCATGAGTAGGTTGCAGAAGGTGACACCTAACTGAGGGGGTCCATCACAGATGAGAAGATCTGGTGAATGTGTAGATGAGCCACTGAGACCATCAGTCACCAAGCTGATTTTAAAGACTTAAAGGAGAGCTTTCAGCAGCTCTGTCAGGATCACATTGGTGTCCTGAAGCAAAACAGATTTATAAACGACTGAGTAGAAAGAAATTTCCTTATCCCATAAGAATTTGGGAAACTTGGAGAAAGGCAGAGGCAATTGTCTTGACTAAAGATAAAAAATAAATACAACCCCCAAACTGAAAAATGCTATTCACATTTCAGTAATTTTGAAAATGTTGGAAATATGTCTAGGATGTTTCAAATCCTTTTTTTTTTTTTTTCAGGAAAAAAGGGCCACATCAAATTCATGGCCATCTTCTAGTGACTTTTAGTTTGACTAGTTGGAGTGTTTCATGATGGCCAAGCACTTCCCGTCAGACTTCCCAGCACCGTGTTGTTGAGAATCATTAGTCCTCGACACCTGCACTATCCTGTGCCCATCCATCACAGACCGAACGCACCGGCACCTGCCCCAGCAGCCGCCACGCTATGCCCTTGCTTGCTTTCCTTCTAAGGACTCCCGGTCCCCGCGCCGGACTAATGGCCCCGAGAAACCACCCCCCCCCTCCCGTTCCCGGACGACGGCCCCGACACTGCCTTCTTTCCCACACCGCAGTCGCGGGGCGAGTTTCCGAGGGGGAGGAGCAGCGCGGGCTCCCCACGGACACCCCACCGGAAAGCTGTTCCGCGCAAGCCCGGCGGGCGGGGGAAGGAGCGGGCGGGGGGGACCGGCGGCGGCAGCAGGGAGGCGGCGACGGCGGGGCGGGCAGCGAGCCCGGGGCGTGGCGCGGGTCCGGCGGCGCCGGGAGGCGGCTTAGTTCCCGCTGCCAGCCGAGGGCGGCCGGCCCCGCGGAGCAGCCGCCCAGCCCGGCCCGCCCCGCGCCGGAGCCGCCGCCGGCCGGCGAGGGCGGCAGCATGAGCGGCGGGCGTAGCGGGCGATCCGCCGTGAAGATGGAGGCGCCGTTTTACCCCGAGGAAGGACTGGAGCTGCTGCCCGACTTCGTGCCGCTGCCGGGTTTCGGTACCGCCGGCGGACCTGGAGCCGATGCGGCGGCGGGGCAGAAGCTGCTGCTGGGCGCCGGGAAGAAGCGGGACCTGCCGGCTGCCGCCCCCGCGCCGCTCCCGGGGCCCTTCGCCCTTCGCCCGCCTGCCGGCGCCCGCGGCAGCGCGGCAGCTCTGCGCTTGCTGCCGCCGCCGCCTGCTGCCGCCGCCGCCGCCCCGCCGCCTACCGCGGGCTCCGCGGAGACGGGGAGCGGCGGCGGGGCGGCGGCAGCCCGGGGCGGCCCGGAGGCCGCGCTGGGGTCGGCTGCGGAGCTGCCGTTGCTGAAGCTGCCACCGGCCGCCGACCTGGAGCAGCTGCTGATCCAGGGGGGTGCGGGGCTGGGCGCGGGCAGCCCAGGGCCGACGGCACCCGGGGCGGGGAGCGGCGGGGCGGCGGCGGCGGCGGGGCCGTTCCTCTACCGGCAGCCGGTGACGCAGGAACAGGAGGGTTTCGCCGACGGCTTCGTCAAGGCCCTGGCCGACCTGCACAAGCAGAACCAGCTCCTGGCGGCGCCGCCGCCGCTCTCCGCGCCGGGACCCTGCTGCACCGCCCGCCCGGGGCCACCGGGAGCCCCCGCCGCTGCCGCCGCCGACCCTCCGGCGGTCTACACCAACTTGAGCGGCTTCAACCCCGCGGGGCCGCTGAGCCCCTCGGGCAGCGCCTACTCCTCCGCCTCCGCCCCGCCACCGCCGCCGGGTCTGGCCTTCGGGGCGGCGGGTCTGGGAAGCGGCCGGCTGCCGCCGGCGCGGTCCCTGGAAGAGCCGCAGACGGTGCCCGAGGTGCCGCCGTCGGCGGGCGGGGAGGGTGGCAGCAGCGCGCCGACGCCGCCGTCGCTGTCGCCGCTGGACGCGGAGAGCCAGGAGCGGCTGAAAGCAGAGCGCAAGCGGCTGCGAAACCGCATCGCCGCCTCCAAGTGCCGCCGGCGGAAGCTGGAGCGCATCGCCCGGCTGGAGGAGAAGGTGAAGGCGCTCAAGGGGCAGAACGCCGAGCTGGCCGCCACCGCCAACCTCCTCCGCGCCCAGGTCACCCAGCTGCAGGGTCGCGTCCGCAGCCACCTCTCCTCTGGCTGCCACATCAACGCCGCCGGGCATCCTCCTCCTCCTCCTCCTCCTCACGCCGCCGCCCAGCCGCGGGAGACTCCCCCCGAGGTGGCCGCCGCCGCGCCGGAGACCAGCGCCTGCTGAGGAGGGACACCCCGCCGGCCCCGGCCCCAGCCCGCCCGGGGGCACCGCGGGGTCAAGGTGCGCGCCTGCTGCCGCCCTTCTGCTATTATTATTTTTTTAATTATTATTAATTATTATTATTATTTATTTGCGCCCGGAGAAGGCGGTTTTTTTGCGAAAGACAGGTGTTGCTAAGCGTTTCCCGAGTTCTGTCGATGTCGCATTCAGCAGCGAGGGTCTCCGTGGGTGGTTCTGGGGCAGGTGGTTGTTAATTTTTCAGTGAAGTACTTGAGGTCTGTAGAGATTTCCGAAAATAAGAAATTTACTGTTTACAGAAAGATTAAACTTTATTTTCATGGGGGATATAAAACGTGTTTCCTAATACACCTTACTGAACTGTATAGCAATGGATAAGCTTTTCAAACTTAAAAAAAAATAGCCAGAGTCATACCTTTTGAAAAGATGTGCGTGTATATATATATTTAAAACATAATATGGCTATGTATATTTTCTTGGTATTGATAAAGAACCTTTTCTAAAATACTGTCTTTCTCTAGAGCTTTAATTTGCCATTGAGAGTTAAGACAGCTGTGTGGGTGCTCTTGCACTTACATGGCTTTGATTTTCAAATCGAATCCTGGAGGGAAATGATTTTTGTTGTAAATCTTAAAGGAGATTGAAATGCATTGCTGACTCGGTCATAGGAAAATAGTTTTCTAAACCTGTATGCTCCATATTTCTTGTGCCAGTGCAAACTTGGGGCATTGATAGTTATTTATTGAAACTTGAACACTTTTTGGACATTGCCTAGACCTTATTTTTCTAGATAACACGTTAGTAGAGAAAATGGTTACTTTGGCAAAAAGAGCTTTACTTTTTTTTCCTTCACTGTGTACATTCCAGTAGTGCGTGCTCTTTCCATAGTATAGTAACAATTCAGTGCTATACAGAAAAGGGCTCAGATTTGGGGTGGGTTAGCTGTAAAGGTGATAATTCCATTGTATTCTGTTTGAATAAATCACAGAAATATTATAGAGAACTAGATTTATTTTTCAGTAGAAATCTGTGTATCTTGCTTCTTGGTCTACTTTGTTCTGAAGAAACTTTCTGCAATACTCTAGAGACGGAGTCAGTGCTAGAATGTGAAGTGTTTTTCTGGTTGGGAAGATTCGGTGTGATTTATTTCTTTGTCGAGAATTTACTAGTAGAAGAGTATAGCAAAGGAACTATTTCTGATTAGACATAATCCTCAATAAGTTTTTGAAAGCTTTAGGTCCCTTGCTCGGTGCCACTGCCTTCCGTGCTTCTGCTGCACCTGTGTTTTTTGAGCATAGCCGCTAGCGCATCGCTGCGAGCCCTGTGGCAATGGTGCGGCGGGAAGGGTCTGTCGGAGTGTGACGGTCACCTCACCAGAAGCCCCTCCGTGCGGAGGCCGCGGGCCGGCCCTGCCGCTGGGGGAAGGCAGGGCTTCTCTTGAGCAGATCCAGCTGCAGTGTGGGGCCCTCTTCCCTCATTGAAACTGTGCTAAAATCTCTGCTTGAACTCAGAGGAAAATCTTTCATGGGGATATGTGTCTGTGCCAGCTGGTGAAAAGGGGTAATCCTATGAGGAGCCAAGAGGGTATAACATCTCTATGTGTACAGCAATTGCTCTGATCTGTTAAAGCCACTCAGAAGCTGGTAAACATCCCTTACCTCTTCTGAAGGCTACAGCTGATGGTTTGAAATCCAGTAAGAATGGGATAGACTCACAGTTTTTCATGCTTTTATTGGGGATATGTGAGTGCTATCTGTTCAGAAAGTTGAGCTGCAGCAATCAAGTGCATGAGCTTTTCCTTTTAGTGCAGTTGTTCCTGGCGCATGTATGAAGTTATATGAGAATGGGTAGTTATGCTGTTACTCTAAGTGAGATGGCTCCGAGGATATTTATTTTCTTTATGCATATGCAAATTAGGTAGAAGCCATATTAATAATTGTATAACTGTTTGATCATGTCACCAGAGCCTTTTTTGGTGGTTGAAATGATTGCTTGTAACAGTACATTCTGCTACTAGAATTACTAAGGAGCAGATAAAAAAATATTTTGATCTTAACATAGGTTTAAAGACTTCTTGGGGGCATTCTGAACCATACTGCATACAATCTGTAGCATTGCCTGTTATATAATAACTGGGAAAAATACGTTCTTTTTCTTTGATAGTCATCATCCATCTGCAAAGAGGCTGCAAGTCTGGAGAAACTGATAAAAAACTTCTTTCCCCCCACACTTAATACTTGTCCCTAGTGAAAGAGGCAAAGCTGCCTGGTAGATGTGAGATACTTCGCTGCATATGTAATGAAGTGGGGTTTTTTTTTAAGGAATCCTGGAAAAAATTGTATGAAATTGCATGGGTGAGCACCTCTACTTTGATCCTTCTCTTTGTAAATGAGGGTAAAGATCTTGTGGTAGAACACAGGACAATAGTAAATGCAGCTGTGCAATACTTCTTTACTTACTTCATAATTTCTGCTCATAAAAAATTAGCAATATCCAAGCAACATGAGGGATCCATGAGGCACAGGAAATTGCTGCAGTTCCCCTTCCCAGACATGGGCAAGGCTTTAGTGGGCTATAGTCTAGCAGGGTTATAATAAGCTCCCCCTTTCCAGTATGGTAATATTAAAGCTGAAAACCACCCCACATTACCTCACTTGAGTTTGAACTTTCTGCAAGAGCAGTCTCACACCCAGCACCTCAAAGACCTCATGTGGTAACTTCTTTGATAGCCTGCTTTCTGTTCTAGCTGACAAATGTTCAGTGGTAGAAGTGGTGACAGGCCAGCTCTCTTACCCTGATGACTGATAAGAGATTACTAGTGAGGCTGGCAGCTCCAGCTCTCTGCCAGAGGCTACTGTTCTGGTAGTGAATTTGTCCAAAAGAAATGTGTTTTCTGTAGAGTGATTGGTTACTTTCATAAATGCCTTTTTTGTCTGGCATTCAGGCTGAGAAACAGGATCTAACAGTGACATGACCAAAATTTGAGAATAGTGTTGGGGTGGTTAGTTTTTTTTTTTTTTTTCTGCTTGGACTGGTTCTGCTAGAGGTTGCTGCATTTTTTGCAGATATTTGAGTGGAAAGCCTAAGCACCTAACACTTTAAACCTATCTAAAAAGACTCAGGAGTACTTACCTGCTGCAGCTGTCAGACTTGATTGTTCCTGTCTTCTAAAACGTATCAATACTCTGACTTTTAGCCCTGCAGTGTTCCTAAACCTTTATATATGGCTTCTCTATTTTGTCTGCCTTTTTTCTTCAGTTTATTGTTAAACATATATGTCTTTTAGGTTTTTTTGTTTTCTGCCAAAAACTTTGGTCACTGTGAGACATTAAAAGATAGATAGATACTGGGTAAAAAATTTTCAGACTGTTTATATGATTTGCATCCATGTAGCTCCTTTTCAGTAACTCCAAGCAAGTTGGCTGTGTGTTACTGTAAGGGAAAAAAAAAAGAAAAGTACCAAAACCCCTCAAAAACAAAACCCCAAAAAAGCAAACAAAAAATTAAAATCCCAAAATAAAACAGTTACGTTCACTGTTAGCTCAGTGCTTTTTAGCATTTTTCTTCATTCTTCAAATCTACCTTTGTTATACTTGTGCACACTGTTTTCTAGTCCTTGCGAAGACTCATGCAGCGTGACTTGATTTGCAGGCTACCCTCATGTCCTTCCAATTTGGTTTTCAGTCTAGATGTGAACCCATGACAAACATCCCTCTTTGTTTCTTTGCCCCAGGTGTAATCTGCTCTGGAGACTAAATAGTCTCCTCCTTTGTCTGTTTTGGTTGCTGGATGCTTGCTTCTGTGCATATTGTTTTTTGCCCAGCAATTTTTGAATGTGCTTGAACCAATATCTTGGTTTAGATGTGAAGTGCCTTCTTATTTAGGTGCTACAGCAAAAGAGTTTGATGCATATATGGCTTTGATTTATTTGACTTGTTATCAGATCTTTTCTGTCTTGGGAAGTAGGAGGGGAAATGTTTCCAGTAAGAGAATACTTGTTCACTCCTTCCTTAGGCAGAGGGTGGAGCCCCTATCAGAAGTGGCCCTGCTTGATATGAGTGCAAGGAAGCCGCTCTGATAACACTGACTCAAATGATGCCATTGCTAGGAAACTTTTTGGTTTGGTCTCCAGTGTAGTGAAGTCTGTTGGAATCACAAGGTCTCCAGACAGATCCAGTTAGCTGGTGAGTTGTTCTTAAAACTTTTAATATGATTCTAGGCCGAGCCCATTTGGTATGCTTATAGAGCCTTCCCAAAAGCAAATACTTTGCATACTTTGAGAATCATAGGTAAGTTGGACATGGTAAGTCCTGATCCTGGTGAGCAGTGATTCTGGTGCTGATGGCCATGTTTTCTGTTATAAGACTTTGATGGTCTTCCAAAAGGTAAATATCTCAATACATCTGGACTCTTCACTATATGTCCGTAGTCACTGCTGACTATCATGCTCTGTTTGAGATCAAGGGTGGCTCTATGACAGTTCTCTGTTATCTTGGTTTGTATTTGTATCTTTATAGAAGAAAGAGTCATCCTTCATTCCTTTAAATATCTGATTGACTCTCTCTCACCTTTGACAAAGGAGTGACCTCCCCAGGTCAAGCCCTGAAGCATTCTGCAGTTTGCGGCTGTTAAAGTGGAAATTGATTTGGCAACTAATTTTTAATCAGTTATATAAGTAATTGATGCTTCCCAAAATACTGAATAGTATTGTTTGATAGTGTCTGTAGTACAGGTGCGTGCCAGATCTGAATTACTAGTTGTGCTGAAAATAACATCTTGTCTGCCATAACTGGAGTCTTAACTATTTGAATCCAGCAGCTTCTTAGAGAAAATTTTTCTATATCTGAGATTAATATGCAAGAGGAAAAGATGTTACATCTGCTTGTAACATAGGTCATTCTTTCATGCATTTTATGTGTTCTGCTTCTGGAGTGCAAGTTAAAAAAGGAAAAGCAATGAGTAACATTTTCATTTATTCATATGTGCAGCTGTAACTGCTGCTAGATAATTTTGCTCTTTCCTTACTTGATTCTACAAGTTTCTATGTTTAGCAAGTAGACAAATTGGAGTATGACATATTTGTGTACATAATTGATTTGTACAAAATCACTTCCATTTTTGTTTGAAGTTTTACTGTAAGAATGAGTGTTGAAGAGTTCTTACCCTGTTTTGATGCTTGTTGATCGCTTCTGTTGTAGTGACTCTGTAGTCACTGCTCATCTTCCAGCAGAGGTGGACAGTAAAGTCTGTCAGGGATTCACCTCTTTCAGTATTTGGCAAGACCTGTATCAGCAGAAAAATCTTGGACAGAAAGCGTTCACAGTGCATAATAATCCTGCAAATGCTAACTCATCCTTCTCACACCACAGTCACTTGTTGCGGATTTGCATCAGGGTTTAGTGTATCTGATGAAGAATGATAAATGTTCCTGTGACAAAGTGCAGAATCTGAAGGTTGTAAGAACCTTGTTAATCTTGCCACACATGGTGCAACTTTACTATGAAGATGTTGAATTTAATCTGAATATATGGAGACTCAGGCCTTTATGGTAAATTATGGGGGACAAGAGGTAATAATAATTTATGATTACTCCTCTCCAGTGTTTCAGAGATCTGTCTCTTTTTATCCTATGAAGTGTCTTGCAGCTGTTTGTGCTGTGAAACTTCTCTCTTCATAACGATGCAGTAGCTTGGAGGCAGGACAGAAGCAACTTCTCCATGAACTGGTCATGTGTGACAAGCTAAATGTAGGTTTCTGAGAAACGCTGCAACAGTGACTGCACATTGGAGAACCTGCTGTTGTTTATGTATTCCTAAAAGAGTCTAGAAATGTGTTCGCATAAATCATAATGAGAGTAGCTTTCCAAGGCACCATCCTGTTGCCTTGCTACGGGCATTGATCCTTGCTGTTTGCCTTAGTCTGGGAGCACTTTTTCCTAAGCTGTTGCATACCTGAAGGTTTACTTTCTGCATCAACAACATCACAAACCGGATCTCTGCTTGGATGTTGAAACAGTTGGCTTCAAACAGGCGAGTCAGAATGCCTAGCTCTAGTTGTCATTGAAGGGTCCCACTGGGGAAACAGTGGTGGGGAGGAAGGAAACTAATCTAGGATCTGTATCTTCACACCAGTGCTGTGTATTGAAATGCAACATTCGGTTGAGTAGTCTTGACAAAAGTGTGTTACTGATGTAAAAACTCTGAATCTTGATCTTGTGTCTGCAGGGGACACGAGTTCTTGTGCTGGAGTCCTGCTTGGGCGGTATCCTCTCAAGTCAGTGAGGACTAACTGAAGAAACAGCAAATCCAGCCTTTATGAACTAATTCTTCTGAAGCACAGATACCTCGAAATGCATGTCGAGGCATTGTGTGTAGACACCAGCATGCATAGAGAAGGGGATGGCCAAAGGAAGGAACTGGGATTTTCTTAGCTGCAGCAGTACACAATGGGGTTTTTCATACGCTTTTGTTGTGGTCAAATTCTTCCAGAAGAAGACTAAACTGCATTTCTGTGTGTGATCACAAGGTGATTTTTTAGATTTCCAGTCAAATTGGAGGACTGTCAAGTCTTGCATTGCTAAATTTACACAAAAGGACAACTTACCTTGAAGTCACATTTAGCCTTAATGTTATCTGAAATGCTGCAGTACATGTGTAGTAGTTTACTACAAGATGAAATTATGATTATCATACATAATGTTTTAAAGTATTCACCCTAAATAATTACCTATGTGATGTTTGCTTTATTGTCTGCTGTCAAAAAGTTTCTATCCATAGCATAGCTAGCTGTAAATTGAGCTTTGCTCTCAATTTCTAGTACTAGTAACAAAGAGGGTCTCAGTAGTATCAGGAGTAAATGTTCTGGCTAAAGAATGACCATTTCTGTAGGAATACTTTGAAGTGATGATTGGGTTTGAAGCCTTGCTGACATGGAGATAATAGATATGACCAGTTCACTGTGCACTAATACACTGCTAGATTCTGATATTTAGCACACTGCTGATGAGATTTACTACTACTGTTACTTACTGGTTAAGAACCAAGTATAGGTGGAATTGTAAGTCACCTAAATAGGGTCCATTCAGCCTTGGAGAGCTGTCTTGCTGGAGATCAGACTCCCATCCCATACAAGGGGTAGGAGAAAAATCATTGTTTGCAATCTCTGTTTTGGTTTTGCAAGTTGAATTACTTTTTTAGGTTGATTCTGTTTTATTCTTATTTCAAAATTTTTTTTAGTAAATTTGAAAACCTTTCTAATAAGTACCTTGAAGCATGTCTTCCAATTGTTCAATTTCAGTCAGTGGTTGTCCAATTGTGGTATACTTCTGTCATAGATGAAGAAAGCTGGAGCTTCTTGCTGCATCCCTGTTCTTAAACAATGGTCTGAACAGGTGAAAAATCGTGACCAATAGCTTGAACTCTGAGGAGCTGTTTGATACCATTTTCTTGTCCTCTTCAGAGAGCTTCCCAAGGGATGTGTCCCTCCTGCTTCATATGGAAAATTGACCTTTAAGAACTAACTAACTAACTAACTAACTAAAGATAGTCTTCTGGTACATGTGGAGTAATTTGAAAGTTAACATACTGAACTTGACAATCTTTCCCACACCTCTGTTTCATAATTCTTCAGATTTTCTTGTAAAGGAGGATACAAACAATGGAGTAGTGTCAAATAAAGTTAGTGTGCTGTTCCAGAGAATGTGTTTTGGATAGTCTCCTTCTTTTTCCCTAGTAACAGCTATGGAAAGAGAGCAGTAGAAGATACTGGTACATAACTTGCTGTTCTTCACAAGTAGAGACAGAGTTTGAATTCTTGGATTTTTCCAACTTTTAGCATTCTGTCTTTTAACATCCTTCATGAGAGGGTGACAGAAATAGTGAGGAAATACTATTAGGGAGTTAAATGTTCTTGTTATATCTAATGTCACATAAGTTATGGCCGTAAGTAGCTAGGACAACTATTTATGGTCTGCAAGATGACACCTTCAGAATAGGGATTCCTAAAATGCTGCCAAAATGTTTTTATCAGTCCGAACCATTTTGTGCCTGTTACTAAAATGGTATTGTAAATCCTTGTGATTTTTGACAGTCTTTGTGTGCACCCTATAAGTGAAATCACTGCACAAGCTGATATGTCCACATGGTATGATACCAGTTTCCCAGCAGGCCAAAAGTGTCTAATAAACTTTACTTCTTTATTCCTTTCCCCACTGGTAGCAGTTCGAGATGATGGTTGAAGTCATCAGCACCAGGAAGGAGAAAAAAAAAATGGAATCCAAGGAAAAAAATAATACTTATCTCTGCAACAGAATTTAATGGTAGTATTTATTGTATGTTTAAGTAGCAGATAATTAGGACTGCTCTTCAGAATGCTTTTTAAGTTACTTTGTTTTCTTATTACGGCATAAGTGTCTTCTAAATGTCTCTTCTTTAAAAACTGTGCCCCCGCCCCCCCCCACGTTTGGCCTGATGACTAGTGATTTTACACTTACCCTTATTTATTTAAAGTTGTAGCCACCATACTGAAATGTCATCAAGTAAAGCTCAGGTCTGCATGCTGACTGGTGATGAAAAGGTCTGCTCTCTAATAAAATGCAGCCCGTGAAGGACGAGCTCCAAAAGGCAGCCACGCCCTGTCTTCAAGCATTTGCTCTAATTTCAAGGCTTTGCCATGTGGTGTTGCGCAATGTGCAGCAAAACAAGTTCTTGCGAGCCCCTTGAGCATTCCTCCACGTGTAACAGATTAAATATTCAGGCTTTGTTAACTCTCCCACCCGCCCGCCAAGAAAAACAAAACAAACCAACAAAACAACAACAACCAAAAAAAAAAAAAAAAAAGAAAAAAAAGCCAACAGAATCAAACCCAAACCCGAAACAAAAAGCCCAATACAAGTATATATTGGAGAATTGTTTTGCTTTGTTTCAAAGTGCTGGTAATTACAGAGACACTTAGTGCAGTTCTGGCATGTGAGCCGTCAACCTAAACACTCCCAACAGTGATTTTGCTTTGGTTGTGCTTTACTACTTTGTACAGGACAAAGGGAAGGGAGTAAGTGTTGCAATATAGTATTGTGCAATTCCTGACTTTTATATAGGAAATGATAGGCAAGTCTGCATAGTCTTGCACACCAAAATATAGCCACTGATTCTTGCCACTCCCACTCTTGGTAATCAGGAATGGGTATACTGACTTCTTAAGGTCAAAAAGAGAGGAGGGGGAGAAGGGTAGAGAGATTAAGAGATGGCACTACCAGGGATATCCTGCTGTGAAGGGTCTTGAGCCACCTTGGCCTTAAAACTCAATCTGTAAGGTTACCTCTAGTTTATGATATCTGAAGGTAATTCTTAGACTCCCAATGCAGCATCTTACCAGGAAAGGCAGCTGGGTCTGTATTGCTGAATAAGTCTTTTAGTGAAGTAGCTCTTCAGCTTTCTGTGTTTTTCCATCTGTGGAGTTGTAGCACATTCTTCCAGGGCAGTTTCTCGTAGTGTCTCATGTAAAATTGACTTGTTGTTTCTGCCTGCACTGAAAAATCTTTCTGAGGTTTGGGGGACCACACATGTGCCCTCACTGTGTGGTGTTTGCGATGGCTAATCTTGTATGACTCAAAAGAGATCCCCTTAGAAAGGAGTAGCTCCAGTTAGGTGCAGACTGGGAAAGATTAAATTTATCATTCTTTGTGCAGTACCAGACTGGGAAAGATTAAATTTATCATTCTTTGTGCAGTATGTCTTTCTGTCAGTTCAAAGGAGGAACTAACTCTCATCAGACAGAGGAGAGCTCTTGGACAGTAGGACCCAGCTTTGGAAACCCCTGGTGGTTTCTGGTTCTTGCTGAGCTTCTGTGATGCAGAAAACGCTTAATGATCTGCATGACTATAATTACCATACCTTGCAATATCGTGGGCTGGGCTGCTGGTAGTATCACGCAAGTTCTGTGGTCCTTACTGGGATTCATGCCACATGCTGATTAGTAGAATAAGGGATTTCCTGTAAAGGGCAAGAATCCCCTCTGTGCTGTGTCAACACCAGTATTTCCAAGCTCTCTTTTTGTCCAAAAGAGGTGTGAGCAAACTGCTGCTTCCTACAGTTCTTCAATCCAAGCTGGTTCTTCATAGGCCTCCAAGCATGGCACTGAAACTTTGTGCATCAGGGTAGCTCTTCAAAATGAAAGGTGGAAGCAGAGCAGTTCAAACTGAGCTTTGCTTTTCCAGCAGCTTACATGCAACTAGTTGGTGGGTGGGTGTCTGTCTGCATCCTTTCTTGGGTTTTTTTAAAGTTGTGTTTATGTGTACCTTCTTATTCTGCCTTACTAAATTAGCTGGCATAGAGGAAGCCTCTGAGAAACCCTTTAAAAATTTCTGCTTTTGTAGAATTTTATAACATTGCAGCATGTGACTAGATTGAAAAACCCCAATGAAATAAAGAAACCCAACAAAACAAAACAAACAAACAAAAAAAAATCCACAAAAAAACACCACAAAAGCAATCCAAAATAGACAATAAAATAAATAACTCTATATGGATATCATGGGCCTTTTTAAACCTGATTCGTTTTTTGAAGTTTTCAAACAGGTATGCTGGCAAGGGTGTTTGCACACAGATGGAGATAATAGTGACACAAAATTGAGCAGCTACTCATTTGCTGGATTTGATCAGGAGAGATTTTAAAGGACACTTCTGAGACCTTTTTTCTGATGTGGTGATTTTTTAAGATGTAAACAAGCTACAGGGTTTAACAACTGAGGATTATGTCCATTGTAATTTTTTAAAATTACTTTTACTAACTGTACTATATTCAAAATACTTATTTCTGAGACAAAGTGGACAATACTAGTGGGCATCTTGCACTTGATTAAATGTAAAACATTTTCTTAATTTAGTGATGTGTTTAGGAGAATACTGTAACTTACTGAATATACAACAGTGATAACTGTGTTTACAATAATTTTAAAATTCCTACTGTTCAGTGGTAGCCAACTTGTTTGAGAATTGAGAGTAAGGCCTACTGCAATTCACAATCTTGGAAAAGTTAACTCAATGCTGCTACCACTAAATACTGTGGGATGGATACCGTGGGTTTAAATGGCAGCAGGATTGTATTCCAAGCCTCTGTCTTAAGTACTTATGACTAAAAGGCGACTTGCCTTGTGCTCATTTATGTATCCCTGTGTGTAGTACATCAGTTAGAAATCTGTTAATGATTGATTTGTAACATTAGGACCTTTATGGAGATCACAGTGGGGTTTTTGTTTGTAAGCAGACACTTAGACATTTTGGAATGTATAACATTGATCCTTGTGCTAGAATTGTTTACATGCAAAAATGTATTTATGATTTTTTGCAAACTGCAATGTGCAATTTTGTACATGTGTTTTAAACTACAGAGTTTATAAGAAAGATATTGTATGTACAGTACTTGGACATGAGTATTATTTCTTTGATATAAATATCTAGAGGAAAATTAAAATTGCTTTATATTCATATTTTTGGCTGTGTTTTTTATTACTTCAGAAAGAAACTTAGAAGTCTACTTAAGGCATAGTGATTTGGGCTTTTTAAAAAGTACTTTTAAATCGTGCTTGATACACTCCTTGCTTTGATTGTGTCAACATACTGAAGTGCAAGGAGAGATTAATTTCTTCTTGTAAAAATGTTGCTCTTTGGGATAACTTCCATATATATATATATATATATATATATTCCCTATATATATGAGTGTAGCTGCAACTCAGAAATTAAACTTTTATAAAGAGCAAAAGAGAAGAAGAGACAGTTCAGATATGATGATATCAGATTTCTGGCCCTTGCTAAGAAAAGCTGACTGGAGTCATCAGCGCTGTGGGATGGGTCTCCAATTACCCACGTCTTGAATTCTGCGGTTCAACACAACGGATGACAGTAAGACGTTTTTGCAAATGTAACTGTTCTCAGCCACATCTGGAGTAAATCTGTTGAATTGAGGCATTTCTTTTTTTTTTTTTTTTTTTTCCTGTGATCAGTGTTCTTATGCACATTGATACATCTTGACATACTCCCGAAGGAGAGCTACTCGGTAGACATGCTGAAAACACGTGCTGAAAACACTCGTGAAGTCCCAGCTGAAGGCTCCCGTGCTCTGGGAAGGCAGCCCTGCCTTCCGGATACAACCTTTCAAGCCAGTGACGCTGGGCGCAGCGAGTGCCAAGCCCCACTAAGAATCTGGCTCCGGGGGTGCCAGATTGAAGTGGGAGCTGAGAAGCGCGGCGGTACCGGTGGCGCTGGCTGCGCCAGCTCACACGCCGGCACACAGCTGGACCCTGTCTTTTCTCTGGAGAGCGTGGGTTCCTGGTCTAGCACTGAAGAAACAGCAGAGGGAATTTTTTTTTTCTGGTTTAAGATACGAACGCTAGGATTTCAGAGGCATGGCAAAGCTGGGGGAGGGGAGGGGAAGGAAGCTGTAAGCATGCTGTCTTTGGATATGTTGTATGTTGGCACTTAGGTTTATGACCACATAATCAGTTTGGTGTAGGGTTACTGTGACTTATAAATGCGAACCGTGCCTCCTTCAGTGCTCTGGGAGTTGTTTAATGCTTTTTAATCTCCGTGTTGTGCGTGGCTTCAGGCTGTGTTTCACACATGCTAATCAGACCATTCCTTGCAGATTTCCACTAAAGACAGATTTCTTCCTGGGAAGAAAGCACTGTAGCACTGTTGCAATAATCTTCACACTTTCCAAATTAATTGCGGAGCGGAAGTAGAACAACAAAATGGTGTGTGCATTAACGACTTGGTAGATGTTTGAGGGTACTGTTAATTTTCTATGTCAATTTGAACTTAAGAGCATAGGAAAAGTGTTCAGAATATGTGCTACAAGTCTACTTGTTCTCTTTAAGCTTTGAGTTCCTCTTGCTCTGAGTGCTTCAGAATGATGCTTTCAGAAGTGCTCAGGAAGGAGATAGTTGAGACTGATTGTGCTTTATTATCCAGAGGGTGTGGAATAAAAGTGGATGCTTTACCCTGGTTGAATAACCTGCAGGATTGTGTTCAGGTTTTCTTTTTCTTCTGAGAATGTCCCTTTCTTCTCCCTCTGTGTCTTGGGGTTCTTGCAAGAGTGAAACAGATACGTCTCTTGCACAAAACCACAGTTATAACATAGAACCGGAACTCAACATTTATTCCTGGGCCCCACACGTCTTCCAGACTAAGGGAGGCAAAGGCCCATTAGTGCTCTTGCAGCCTATTGTTTGTTTTCCTTCAGCCAGGGTGACTGAGGTTCTGGCATAGGCCATTCAGGAAGATCTGACAGCTTCATCAGTTGCCTGAAGTCAAATAGTAGGTCAGACAAAAAAGCTGTGAAATTTTCTCACTTGTCCTGATGTGAGCTGGTTACTTTCTGTTTCATCTGTAGCTGGCTGCATTAAACTAAGTTTTCCCTTTCTCTGGTGTGACATAGTAAAGCGGAAGATATGACATGCGAGTTGCATTGGGTATCCCCCCACCAACTGTAAAGTGTAAATTACAAGATTTGGGCAGATGTTTCTGAGCCATTCTGCCAAATCTGAAATTCGTGCTGTCGTCATTCTTGCTACAAGTCTCAAATGTCAGCCCCAGAAAGACCCAGCTGCAGGGCAGGTAGAGAGTTAATGTCTGTAACTGATGGATTCATCAGTTCAGGGAGGTGGTTGGATGGATGTCAGCCTGTGGCCAGCAAGTTGGGCAGGGCTGGAGGCCTGATTCCTAAGACTCCAAGTTGCATAGGCCAGTCACAAGATACCTTGGATACATGTAATGCCCCATGCTATGACTGCTATGTGTAATGCATTGTAATGGTTGAATTCTGGAGGGTGTCTCAAATCTCATTCTTCAGGTATCCAGTTACCCAGACCAGGAGATGCAGGAGAAGACAAATAGGGCAACCAGAGCATATAATTTCTGACCATCTCCTTGTAGCTTTTATAATCTATGGGGACACCTGGAGTCAGTCATTCTCTGAGCCATACTTCTGAGTTAAAAGGGCTCTTGCTCTGCCCTGACCTGGCAGCACCTGTAGCCACAGCATCATGTAACCTCCAGCACAGCAGCAGCTCTGAACACCACACTGCCTGAGGTAGATACATCCGGGGTCAAATGTTCATCCTTTGCTTATTTTCTTGGTCATTTTTGTGTGTTTGTTTCCTTTAATCAAACAAGGTTTTTTTTTTTCCTTTGGACCTGATAGAATAGGTCCAGTTTCCATAGGGATCAGGACATCAAACAGCTCAGTCATCCATGGCTCTGAGCTACAGGGCCCACCTGAAAGGAGTATGAAATGGGTTTTTGGCTGCAACTATTACATCTGTTTGTTGTGATAGAGAGGCCTTAAGCAGATCCTACCCCAGGAGGTTTCCTGCTACCCATGGCCTGTGCTCTGCAGTGGAGTAGCCATGCCCCCGTGTTACTCTATTCCTCATTAAACAGCTGGACCTCTCGGTGGGTTGGCCCTGATTAGATGCCAGATGCCCACCAAAGCTGCCCTATCACTTCCCCCCACAAATGGACAGGGGAGAGAAAACATAAGGAAAGGTTCAGGAGCTGAGGTAACAACAGAGAGAGATCACTCACTGCTTACCATCACAGGAAAAAACATCATTGAATTCACTAGCAGTCAAAAACAGAGCAAGATAATATGTAAAAACAAATCCTAAAAACACCTTCTCCCTACCCCTCCTACCTTCCCAGGCTAAACTTTATTTCCAGTTATCTGCCTCCTCCCACAGATGATGCAGGGAGATGGAGAGTGAAGGTTAATGGTAAGTTCATGAGACATTATTTCTGCTGCTGCTTTCCCCTCAGGGAGAGGAGTCCTTTCCCTGTTCCACTGTGGGTCACCCACAGGGTCACAAGTTCTACTAGAAACCTGCTTCAGTATGGGCTCTTCTCTCCATGGGTCTGCAGGCCCCTGCCTGAACTCTGCTCCAGCAGGGGCCTCCCACAGGGTCACAAGCCTCCTCTCAGGTACCCACTTATTCCAGTGTGGGGAATCTCAGTCCTGGCACCTGGAGCACTTCCTCCCTCACCTTCTGTTGATGTCTGCATAGTGGTTCCTCTCACGTATTCTCACTCCTCTCTTCTCTGGTTTGCAAGAACTTTTTTCCTGTCTCAAGATATTATCACAGAGTCATTACTACCATCTCTGAGTGGCTTGGCCTTGGCCAGCAGCAGGTCCATCCTGGAACCATCTGGCATTGGCTCAGCTGGACGTGGGAGAGGCTTCTGGTAGCTCCTCACAGAAGCTATCTCTGTAGTGCCTCCATTACCTGAAACTCACCATGTAAACCAAATACAACCCCCCAGTGCTCTGGGATTCCTGATGCTTGTAGACAGTTGCAAAGGGAACTTTTTCTTCCTTTGCACCCTGTTTCCACCCTTTCTCTGTGTCTGAGCTCTCCTTTGGTGCCTCCTACTCACTGCACTTCTCTAACCCTAACAGTGCATCTCTGTCTGCTCCCTCAGGCTGCAACTGGCAGACTTCCCAGCTCCCCTCCCTCTCTCTTTACCTTCCCTGCCCAGGTGTGTGTAGGCACTTTGCTGTGCAGCAAACTGAATATACTCTCCTGAAGAGAGGACACAGGGCGTGCACACCGTGTTATCCTCCACGGTTTCACCGGTCAGTGTACAAAAGCAGAAAATCTCAGTTCAGTGACTAATGAACTGACCAACAACCACAGCGGTAGAAGAGAGGGGGCCATTGCCTAAGGTGAGTGTCATGAGCCTGCAGGTTCAGCACAGCCTTGCTTCCCTGGGCTGGACAGGGCTAGGGTAAAGCCACAGTAAGAATGTGGCCTTAAAACTATGTAGGCTTTGTGGATTTGCCCCTTGGTTCTAAGGAGTTCTTGGATCTCCCTTCTTTTTGGGTTCTGTGTTTAGCAGGCTTAAATAGGGAAGAAAATGAAGGAAAATCTCAGACAGAAAATTACACAAAATTGAGACTAATGTAAATACTTTGGGGAAAAACACCAGCATGGGGAGACTTGTTGCTATTCTCCAAAACATGCTTTAGAAAATCCAAAACTTGAAGGTAATTAAGAAAGCACAACAGAGATGCCAGATTGCCTTTGCTGTTTTGCCATAGGTCAAGGCTCTCCAGCATTTGCAATCCAGATTAAGTAGGAGCTGACTGGGAAGGAATGTATTCCAATATCTTTCTCTTATCACTGTAACCTTTTGAGGAGCAATGGAGATTTAACTCCACGTACTGGCCAGCTTGGTGGATCTCAGGAAATTAACAACTCTCCCTTCTCGCCTATAATGTCTCTGTTACAATGCTGCTGTGGGTGTTGGACAAAGTGCTTCCTTAATGACTATTCTGAAGCCTGTTTCCAGGCCACCTGAGAGCACACACTGTGAGTAAAGACAAACCCAGCCAAAACCAGTTGTACAATTTACTGGACATCTCATTATGCTACTGAACATCTTGAACCCTCAATATCCCCCTTGGATCACCTCTTGCCTTTCTGAAGGTGCAGGAGTCTCACTGATTGCTGATTCTGGAGATTTTAAGGGACATTTTTGCCCATGGGCAGCAGTTTGGGAGCAGCCATGTGGGGTTTTCCTGTGCCTGTGCAGCTGTGGCTCTGACAGCATGACTCACAACAAGCTTTTCCCAGTGTCTTACCCGTTAATTCTTTCAGTTTCTTTAAATGAGACACGGGGCAAATGTGACTCATTGTCGTTTCTGGAAATGACAGACTTAAAAAGTGGGGCCCAGGGAGTGTCTGCCTTGTGCCATGCAGCTGGGATCAATGGGCAATTGCCTCCTGACCTCATTCCCTTTCCCTTCTACTTTCAAAATTAGCATTCCTACTTGAGTTTTGACAGCCAATACCAGGAAAGACTTTCTGTTTTTCTCTGTTGACTTTGTGTGAAGTGAATGTTCTTGGTAGAAAGAAAGACAAATGCTTGAACTGAAGAACTTGTCAAATTTTATGCTGGTGTTTCTTTATTAAAACCACATACTTTGATTCCTCTCTGCACCACACCAGCCTTGCAAGGAGCTCCAGGAAGGCAAATCCCTTCTTGGATAGATCCATGGCTGTTAGAGCTGGTCACTGTGGTGCTGGCAGCTGGGCTAATGCGTCATATGTACAATTTTGTACTGTTTCTGACTGCTCCATGCAAATGTAGCAGCATCTCCCTGGAGCAGGCATCCCACAGCAGAACGTGTCCATCTGGCTTGCAACTGGTGCAACAGCTGCAGCCTGACCTTTTGGTGTGTGGCTTTTCCCTGGTACCTCTCAAATTAAAACCATGTGGGCCTTCTACAAAGCTGCTGCTTCACCCTAACAGTGTTTATGATCTACATTAGCACTGGTGCTAGTCCTGCCTAAACTTCTCCAGATGCAGAACAGGACATCTTTGCTATCAGGACACACAGAGAGCACTTTAGGAGTCTTTGCCCCACTGCTGTGTAACACAAAGAGTTTGGCAGCACTTTTGAGCTTTTTGGGCTGTGAGCTTAGGAGGGGTGAACAAAAAAGTAAAGAGAACAGAACACAACAGGGAAAACTTCATTTTATTCTTGCTCCTTAAGGTCTAAGTCAGGGCTTGCCTGAGTATGTGGTACCCAGCCAAACTGGGCACACCACTGAGAGAATCACCAGAAGGATGAATCTGCATCTGCCTTAACTGGACAATTTTGCCCAGACAAGGAGACCTGGGTGGCTTTCCAGGCTGTTTCATGCACAGCACTCCCCACGGCCACAGCTGATAATTTTATGCGGCATGCTTGTTTTTACGGGAACACAACCTAATGGAAAAAGATTACACACATAATTAAATGTAGACCTCCTAAGTGACTGCTCTGCTTGCAAGGCACCTACAGGTGGGTGAAAAAAATGAAACTTCAAGCCTCCACACATCTGGGCTTGTAGCAGACTGTAGTCACTGCAAACTTAAGACACAGGAGCTTAGCATTTACAGAGGTTCACAAAAAGCAGGCGTGGAATCTGCCCCCTCTCTTCACCTCCTGGTGCTCACTGGTGGGCTGGGCATGGCTGGTACACCTGCCAGCAAGGATCAGCTTTGTAAAGACTGCAGGTGAGTTTGGCAGCCTGGACATCTCTGACCTGCATGTTTGCCAGCGCCGGGGAAGGAGTGCACAAAGGACAGCAGTGCACACAAAGCTTTGTCCTTGTGACTTGGTCATTCTAGGGTGGGTGGACCAAGCACAATGTTCAAGGCACTGAAGTGAGAAACACGGCAAACAGGAGTGAGGTAGTGTCTGAGACCACAGAGCAAATATTTGCCTGCAATGCACTAAGGCAGATAACTGAAAGGCAGCCAACAAAGGGTGGAGGAGTCTGGTGGAGACAAGGCCCTGCTTGTTTGCTCAGCAGTGCAAAGGACATAAATGCAAAATCAGGGCTATTTGGGCCTCTCAAGAAGCTGTAAAAGGTGAAAAACAAGAGGGGGCCTGTTACAGCCAGTCTGCATGTGCCTAAATGCCCTCTGAGCACTGGTAGCTCACCTGCCTCTCATCTGCTGGCTTGTACCTCTAAGAAGCAGCTTTCCAGGCAGGGACACGGAGATTAAAGGTTTTCCTGTGCTGTCTCTCTTGCTCCACACCTGCAGAATGAGCTGAACTTTGGCTGGGGAGATTGGGGTGAGGGGCGAACACAGCTGGCATCAGCTCCTGATCCCATCTTGAACTTCCAAACCTCACAGTTTGCATGGTCAAACAAACTGCATTTACCTCCTGCTGGATCTATGGCATTAGGTGTTTCATGATCCACTCAGTTGGGAACCCTTGTTACCTGATAAGGATGCAAGAGCAGATCATACCCTTTCCACCAAAGGCAGAATTAGAGCCCCTTATGTTCAAGGAATCAGATTTTAAAAGGCAGAAAATATTTTTTGTGATGCTTTATTCTGAGCAGTAGCAAAACTCAGGCTCTGTCTGGACCAGACAGATGTTTGGGTTGGTGCCAAGTTGGTGACATCATTTTTTTTGTACCTGGTTTTGCTGTTCACAAAAACCCATGAGTATCCTGCTTTCTCAGACAGATTTGGTAGCACAGGGAAGGCTTCATCCCAGTGGTGACAGCTGCCTTAGCCCCAGAAATGGGTGTTTTGATGAAACTGGGTCTTCCCCAGCATCACTGGAGCAAGAAGTTCTGGATCCTGGCAAGGCAGAGATCACAAGGGCACCCCCTTTCACACCACCGCCCTCTCCCAGAACACTTTGGATGGTTTCTCTTCAGGTTTCTTCTGCTTATCTTTTTGCTATGAAAATCCTTGTTGAGTCAGACATCACCTTCATGTTCTGAGGTGAAAAACTTGCTGATGTACTGCTCTACCCTTCAAGAGAAGCCCCCTGGCCTCTTTGGAAATGAAGAGGTGCTGGATAATACACTCCAACACCTGAAAAGAAAGAGGAATGATCATTTATGTCCCTGAGGAATGGTTCACCTTCCATCCCTGGACTGGATAACGTTTCCTTCCTTCAGTAACTGTTGTGGGCAGGGGGAGACCACAGGGTAGGTAGCCCTGGTGAAGGGGCCAGCCACCAGGACCTGCTCTCCTCTCTGTGTTGTTGCCTTTCTCCCCATCTCTGGGCTTCATATAGGGGCTGTGCCCCCAGGGGAAAAGCCTGCCCTTCAAAGGCATCTACCTCACACCGATCCAAGAGAAGCCTGAGAAAGATGGGCTGATGATACTGTGGGAATTAAGATTGTTTCCTCAGCAGATCAGTGCTTCCTACGGGGTTGTTTTGCACTCCCTTTTTGTCCAAAAACTGTTGCAAGCTGGAAACATGGTACCACTGCTTGTTCAAGGACAGTGAGACTGTAGAGCCATTTGACACAGATCCCTGGCTGACAGCAGTAGACACCTCAGAAAAGAGTATGGCACAATAAAAGATCTTCCTCCATCTACTGCTGACAAACATTTGGGAACTTTTGGAGGGAAAGGTTGTTCCAGGGCTTCCATGTTTACCAGTTCACATGGAACTAGTGCCACAGGTTTGTTTAGAAGGAACTTTGGGGAACTGTATAAACTCTTAACATAACCAGTTCTGTCAGCAGAGGGTAACTGTGCATCTTGTGGAGCAGCTCATCCTTTTGCTGAATTTAGAAACTGTTTTCTGCTAACTCCCTGTGGTGTCACCCACACCTGGTGGCATCAGAAGAGGTGAATAGTGGTTTTCCTGTTACATCTCCCATGAGAGTCCTGTTTTTTTAAGATCTCTGCTGTACCTTCTCTGTTTATCAGGTTAAGGATCCTAGTACCTTTGCTGTGTCCAGGCAGAGAACTACGCTCTACTTCCAGCTTCCCTGAGTCTGCCCTGTCCTGTCATTGCACCCATCTTGAGATGGGGAGATCAGAACTCAGTGGAGGACTCACAGTGAAGAAGAGTGAGAATTCTCTGGTCACATGCATCAGAGGATTAAATTACCTTTATTACCTCTCTCATAATTCTCAACCTTTTATTTCCTTTTCTAACCACTGCTGAGCACACCAAAACATTCATAGCAGCTCTTGGGTCTCTTCCTGAGTGGCAACAACTGACATGGAGTTCATCAGTCAGCACCCATGGAAAGGATTGCTTTTGCCCCATGCTCACTACTTCGTGTTCATCAGAGCTGCATTTTATCTTCTAATTTATTGCCCAATTATTGTGACATTGTGGGCACATTCTGATGTTGTTAAGTAGAGAGACACAGCTTGTTAAATTCCTGTCTGCCAGGCAAACCTTGGGAAAATGAGTAAGGAGAGCAGGATCCCTGAGCTTGCAAAGCATCAGAAATAAGAGCGTAAAGGTATAACTTACCCTGTCCTCAATGAAGCCACTATTGCTACTTGTCAGAAAAACAGAGAGCAAAGATTGATACACAGAGATCTACCAATCCACTCTTATTGGAGTTGTTTTTCTTTTGGGTCAGCCTTTGTATCTGGTTATGCCTTTGGAAAGCCTAAGGCTGCTCCAAATGCTGGATTGCACTTCAGCACCCGGTGTTGTTGCTGGGGAGCAGTGACTTTCCCCATAGCAGATGGAGCACTCATGTGACACTTCGTACACTATGTATCATCTATTTACATCTTTTTTTACATTAGCAACAGATGGCTTGGCATAATTATATTTTTTAAATTAGGCAGAATATGTATCTAAAGCCTCACACATTTTCTAGAGCCTATTTTACTATTCCTTTCTACTTTTGCAGCACCAGTGCTGAGGTCTTAAGTGGAAGGACCTCCTTTATCCCTCCATTGCCTTCTGTGAAGAGGTGTCACACTAAACATGCAGGTAGCAGTATAGATACATACATAAACATACAGTATAGCAATAAGCAAGCAGAAATTTCCCTGGTCATGCAAAGGGAGAGGAAAAGGCAGCTTGGAAGGAAGCAAGACAAAAGGGAGAAGAAACAGACTTATGGGCAGTAGTAGGACAGAGGAGGAAAAGATAAGCATGAGGGCTGACAAACTATACCTTCAAAAGCTAATTGAACTCAAGTCCTACAAAAGCATAACCTTGCTTCAGAAATATAAAACCTAGCAAAACATGAGTTCAGCAGTTGGTTTCTTCATGTCCCCATTTTTTTGGCATATAAGGCTGTAAGCATGGGGTCCCCGATTCTGAATTTTTCTCAGGAAAAATATGAGACTTGTTGTGAAGAAGGGTTAATATAAACCAGGACTTTTCCATGCTCACGTGACTCCCAAAGCTGGGGCTGTACGCAGGGTGCCAGGTTGGTTTGATTTAGCAGTGCTGATGCTGTTAGAAGAAAAGAAGACACACTTGTTAAGACTATGGGAAGAGATACAGGATAGACCACGGACAGGCAAGATACTGAAATCTGTTTATCAGACTACATTTGCCTGGAAAGAAAAAGGTCCTTAAACAACAAGGAACGAAATACATCCTCAAAATTGCCAAATGAATCATCATCCTTGTGCACAGTGTCAAACCTTGAACACTGGCAATGTCCAAACTGCTGCCTTTTGTTGGGAAGGGACTGGGGCTTAGTAGGAGTGGGCCTACAGAGAAGAGCAGGAGAATGCAATTGGGACACAGGGCATTTAATATGCATTCCTTACTGCAAAGGGCTGTATCAGAGGGAAGGGAGACATCCATGGGGGAGCACATCTGTCCACAACCTCATCATTGCCATTGTACTTTCCATAGGCAAGTACATGATCTTTCTGGTGCCAACAGGAAGAATTAGAGTACAGTTTTGGGTGGAAAATATTTTTGATTGCAACTGCCTCTGTGAAACATCTCTCACGAAATGGCCCTTGGGCAATACCAAGATCTGCAGACAGAGCTCTAGGCAAAGGCTGTGGTACCCCTTGGTGGCCACAGACCAGTGGGCTCTGTGATTGTAAGTAGGTCTTTTCCAGCTCAGGCATATAAACCTGCTGAGATGTCATTCTTTTGCTAGATTACTTTGACCCATGGACCTTCGCTGCAGTGTATCAGATGATGTGCCTACTGGTTCTTGCTTGGCGTTTCTCAGCAAGCAAACATAGTATGGTGGGTGGATGCAAAGCTAGTTTACATTTTTACACTACTTTCACTCCTCTGTAAATCCTACTCAGTAATGACTAATCTCCAAGCTGATTCCCCTTTCCCATTCGGATTATTTTATTTTCACTAAATTTTGGTACTTGATAAAATTTAACCCTTTAGAGTCTTGTTGTGATTTTTCACATGCTATATGGAGAAGCAACTCACTCTAAGGCAGTACCCCAATGGAGATTAAAGGACACATCCCTTCCAAGAAAGCATAAGTACTTAATGAAAATGTACAGAAAGTGCATATTGAAAAAGAAACTATGGCAGATACCTACAAGGAGTCAGGTGAGACATCTGGGTATAGGTGTACCATCCAGAGGAGCCCACCTGTCCTGCGTATGTTCCTGAATCTTCCCATGATGTCAGGGACAACCTGGGAGATGCAGTCTCTACTTACCTGCCATCGTCTTTATCAAGATCAACACTACCCAGGAGTCACTGGGTAGTGACTGGCTGAAGCAAACAAATCAGAACAACAGCAGTAAGCTCATATTAAGCTTCTCTGAAAAGGGTTGCGCAACCAATTCATTCCTGCTGGGCTCTGGACACTGTATCTGCAGCAGCTCAAAGAAGCAACAGACACCCTGAGAAGCCAGGTGGTCCTCAAAAAAGTTGGAAAGCCCTGCTGCAACATGAAGGAGCACAGTGTGAGGACAATGCCACCAACTCACAGGGGTGGAGGGCCAGCTGCCACCTTCAGCTCAGCCCTGTCCCCAGGGATTGTCTTTCCTCTCTAGTGTACAGCGAAGCTGCTCTGCAGTGCTTAGGGAACAGTGGGGCACACCTTGCTTTTCTGCAGCTCCCCTCCATTGGCTCACCAATGCTGACGGCCAATGCCTATCCTGCACTTCCTCCTGGCCTTGCTTTTTGTCTGCCTCACACTCCTCATGGGATCATCATGCACCTGTGCTAGGATCTGATCTCACCACCCCTTGTACCTTGCTGGAGGCTGTTGTTTAGGGATTTCCTGGCCAGCTAGTAGTCCCCTGACTCCCTCTCTCTTTCAAAGGGTAAAGATCTCCCTACTTCCTTCTTCCATTCCTGGCAATGAGACATCAGCAATCTGGGATTATGAGATGTTTCAACTATCTGCTACACCCCTTTGCCCCAGATCTACCACAGCAGCTGTAATGCCCCTGTGAGTCACTGAGGGCAGCAGCCCACAGTAGAACAGGAGGCAGGACAGAAGTTCTGCCAAGGCTGGGGCAGTGTGGCTAATTTTGCTGATGCTTTAACATCTGTAAAAAATTATTATCAATAGCCTGTTTCTTCCAAGGTGAATCAGAAGTGAAAATCTGAATCCAGGGAAGGGTTTGCCCAGCAGCTCAGAATGGGAAATTCATGGGATTTCCAGAGAATCGGCTTTGTTGGCACCACTTTGCCAGTCCTTGTGGTTTTAATCAAGTGTCTTACACAGTTGGTTTCTTTCCTAGGGTTCTTGCAGTTGCAATATGATTACTGAGTTTTCTCTTCTTCTTTTCATATTGAGGCAATCTTTACTTGTGGGAACCGTGAAAGAAATCATGAGAACAAGAACCCCAGGGGCTCAAAATACCTATATGTAAATAAAGGTTAACACCACATAGATTATTTTCAAAGCAATGCTTTGTTTTTCATCAAGAAAAGACTTGTACCTGACAACCTCAACGACAGAGAAAACCAGCCTCTCCAGATGTGACTGAAACTGAATGCAACAGCTCCTTAGGATGTGGGCTCTTCTCCAGCCTCCCAGGCGCGCACACAGCCTGCTTAAATAGGAGGTCTGTGTGACACCTTGCTTCTCCTGGTGCTTCAGTCTCCACTTGTAGCTACCAAACCAGGAGGAAATACTAAGAGAAGTTATACGTGTAAGGAAAAAAATCTGCGGGACTTCAGATCCTGCGCCCATTTTTTGGAAAAGGTGCCAGACACAGGATGCCTAGCTGTTTGGGTGCACAGGAGGCAGAACCACAGAGCCGTACTAAACTGTCTTCTTCCGGTTGCTGCATGAGGAGTTTTCTGCAGTTGTGATTAGCCCTTTAATGACAGACACATCTAGCTTCCTCCCTGATGCATGGCCTGTGAGATGCAAAAGCATTAAGGCGTTGGCTGGAAGGGATACTCAGCGGTAAGGTGCGAACTGTTGTGTTGCAGTATATAAGCAAGTGATTCATTAGAATTTGTTTTGTGATGTTCATTTTGGTCCTTACAGAGAACAGTAAGAAAGTAGAAGGGGAATGAATAAAGCAGCCAAATCCTGCAAGGAAAAGAGAAATGAAACTAGAGCAGCTTCAGGTCAGGTTGGTCGGATGCTGAAGACCATAGATGGTGTGAAAACATAAACCGTCACAAGCTAGCAAACTGATAAGGCATACATTGGGTCAATCTGCATTAAACTGATTACCATGACCCTCCTTAGAGCCCACACATAATAGCAACCACATCTGACAGCACCAAGTCCTGGCAACTAGCTGGTGAAGAAGGAAGGAAAAAAAGTGACCTTCTGCTCTGGAGAGTAAGGACAAATCCCATGGAATGATGGGAAGCCTACCCCTGAAAAAGGTGGTTTACTAAGTAGTACTTGACTGCCCTGTATAAAGTGTGGATTATTTTCAGGTTTTGCTTTATCCCTATCTTGGTAAAAGAAGAAATTAGTTTCCAGAATGTAGGCAAAAGAGGAAAGGGGTAGAAAACAATTCTTGACTGCGAAGCACAGCATATGCTAATGTGAAGCTGAACAGCTTTCCATGAAACATACTCTAGCCAAGCTATTACTAACACCTGATACACCCATGGTCCCCCATTAGTTGCCTGCCAGCAGTGAGCAATGGACTCAATATTATCAATTATGTTCCTTTCCCCTCTCCTTCTCTCCCACCAATTAATCATCTGTTAATCATGAGAAACAGTCCTTTACTCGGAAAATATTGGACAAACAAGGAATTTTGCTGATAAAATGAAATATTATAGTAAATAATCTTTAAGGTGTCCTGAAATAAGATGTAGCCATATTGCTATGCCACAGATTTTAAACACTGCTTATTAGCAAAATTCCTGGGGAAAGGTAAGCCGGTCAGGTCTGCCAGCTGATGCATACAGGTAATGTGTGTCAGAAACACCATGAGCAATACAGACTTGGTCAGATCAAGCTTCTTTGGTCTCACATCTATTAAGGCGCAGATGAGCTGCCTTGAAAGCAGCCACCTTTTCATTGTCCTGATCTTTCTCCAGGCAGGACTAGCTGTGCAAAAAACAGTCCCTACAGGTGTCAGCCTGCCTTCACAGGCCTCCCAGGAGAGGTTCCACAACACAAAATCTCCTCCCCATTCACTATGGCAAATTTGTTCTAGTCAAAGTCTCATTTGCTATCACTCAAACTCCAGCCATATGCATTTCTCCAGTCCTACCTAATACAGAAAATACAATCCTGTTTTAACATAAAGGCTCATATCTTCCTCAGTCTATCAGTAGTCAAAATACCAGTTTCTTCAGACATTATTTCTGGATTTATTTTATATAGTCTTGTCATAATTCTTGTGCCTTCCATCTAGCATTAGCATAAACAAAGAGAGACAAGATATTCAGATGTCTTCATATGAGGACATACAGTACCAATGAGAGTATATTACACAGTTAGAAATTTACTTTACAAGGACCCTTTACTTTAGGAGGACCCCCCAACCTGCCACACCCTTTGATTTCACCTGTTCAATACAGCAGCCCTAACATTTGACATGAAGGTTGCGATAGAAATCCCCATGGCAAGATCTGAGATTATTTATATCAAACAAAATGTACCTAGGACAGACTTTTATGTCGACGCCGAGGTGACGATCAGATAAGGCAGCATGGTACAGAGCAGGGCATACAAGGAGGCTGAATCCAAGCTGTAGAATATGAAATGCAAGTCTAAACTCCTCTTTTCCTGTGGATTTGCAGTATTAATTATTTATTATTTGGATAGGCTTCTCAAGCCCTGAATGAAAAAAAATTCTCAACTTACAGAAAGCACCTGTACTTACCACAGTGTCTAATGATGTGCTGTCCATATGGTAGCAGGACCTCAAGACCTATGGCTGCTCTAATCTTCTATAGGTGACTAAGTTGAGTAAATCATAGACTGAAATTCAGCAGCTTCTTCCCCAATTTAAAAATATAGTACACACAACAAGAAAGAAGGCAACCTACTAGGACACACCATCTCAAAGCAATAGGGATAGCAAGACTTACTGCTCTGTCTCCATGGAACAAATGCCCATGTAGCTTTCAGTATGGGTGACTAACAGGCAGTCTTGTTTGGCTGACAGCTAGAAGTAGAAAATCTACCCAAAACTGCAACAGTACAACAGACCTCCTAAAAAATCCAAGTAGTTTAGCAGCCTTGGCTGAGGAACTTTCAAGTGTTTAGCTGAGCTTTTGCAAGCACAAGGGCATCAGGTGTCAGGACAAGTGTAGTATATACTCATCAAACTTTCAACCTGATTTAACAGCATCTTACCAATTATGCAATTACACATTTTTCTGTAAACGCCGGAACTGTGTACAAAAGCAGGCTACAAAGTTAACAAAAGACTTGGCCCAACTTGGCACTGGACTTCCCTGCTATGATTTGTCAGACATTTCTTAGCAGAATGGATCAGGTCTTCCTGATGCCCAGGGCCCCTTCAGGACATGAATGAGGAAATATTCAGGACTGCAGCACAGAGAAGTCACATCCAGTTCTTCCAAGCCCAATCTTCATCCTTCCTGTAGTCACTTACAGGGACTATTTTCTGTTTGCTTATATTCTCATACACCTGGATTTATGCTTTTGTTTGCTTGAGGATTGTTATGTGAAGGTGTTAACTGATCATCTGTACTGGTTTATCAGCCTGAAAGCTTAATGCTCATGGATCCGATGGAACAGGTTAGACTTCTAGGGAAGGACATCTGACGTACAATATGCTTTTGGGACTAAGGTCTTAGAAATTTTGTAATCTTTATTATAGAGTCATAGAGATGAAAAACACTGAGTTATCTTTAAACATACTGACCATGGACACCATGACAAAAATTAATCACAACTGCAGAAAAGTTACTGCCTGTAGAATCCTAGGAGACAAGAGGGCTATTGTGTATGTCTCAAACACCAATAGCCAGATGGAGCCAACCATGGATTGTTGGTGACAACAGCCAAGAATTGTTGGTAATAATACACTGAGAATGAACAGGATGTGGCTGGAGAAGAGGCCAAAAGGAGGTAGGGCAGCACATTCCTGGGACAAACGTCCTTGTTCTGGCTCCTGGAGATGAGCAAAACACAGAACAAGTGCAGGAGTGAGGCTGAGAAGTGGTCATGGACTGTGAGAACGAATTGAGACCACCAAAGATCCCCAAAACCTTCCGACCCATTTCCAGAAAAGTCTAGAGGAAAGGACTGCATCAAGCCCACATGCGTGGACATCCCCAGGACACCCAAGCAGGATGGATGCTGGAGTTAGGACTGGTGATCTCTCTTTCCCCTCTCTCCTTTCTTCTCTTTCCCCCTCTTTAATTAATTTCTGTCTTTCTCTCTCCCCTTTCACCTTACCCCTCTGTTCAAAACCCACTGTCATGAGTTCATAGAGGAGATAAGGTCCTAACTTAGACCAATTTCCATGCCAAGTATGTAATTTTCTAATACAACTCTGTGAGTTTTTGTGGACTCTCTGACTTTTGTCATTCCTTTTGACCCTGGGCACCTACAAATCTTGGTACTCCCTTCCCCTCGAGGGTGGGATGCCACACCCTTTACCGCATGGAAGTGGAAAAAGGGGAAATAAAACAATATTGCATCCAGATAGTCAATAAAATAAAATAATTCAAGAGAATCTCTTTAACAGCAATTTATTATCATTAAAAGTAACAGTAAGTAGTTTTAAATTCTTTTGTCTTAAAAATCTAGTGTAACATACTGCTACAGTTTTATGAAACTTACGGCAAAATTGTATCCCCAAACCACACTGTTGTGCCTGATTCTCACAGACATCAATGGTGCGGCACACAAATAGCACAGAAATGGATCGCTCTATACAGCGATGATCATTAGGCCTCAAGATGCTACAAGTTATTTTGTAAGAGCTATTAAGTATAATTTTTGTTTTCCTCTTTGTTAATATTGCTAGAACAATCAAATATTTCACACAGCTTTTGGTGCCCATGTGATCTTTTAAGAATTGTGTTTTATCCCCATACATCTTCCTTCTAAAAAACTTTTCCTTTTTTAAATTTTCCCCCTTTAGTGACACGCCTGTCCCCTCTTAGGAGACAAAACCATAGCGATGTTTCCAGTCACTCTGCATACATTCTGAAGCCAGTGTTCAGCTCTAACCCTCACCTTTCACATTGCTGACAAAACAACTTGGCAGCACACAATTCAGGAATATTACATGCTCATATTTTAATCTCCAGCTTCTTGGGAGTTCTAGAGCTTAGGTTAAGCTCAAGCTAACTACCCAAGATAGCTAACTTATACTATTTCAGATTTGTGGAAAGAAGCAGTGGCCAGACATTCCAGGACAGATGCAAAAAGCCCTGAACAAGTCATAATACTGTTTATCATTGGCTTGCAGGACCGAAAAAGAATATCCACAGGCAAGCACGCATATTGCTGAAAAGAACAGTTCTAATTCTGTCAAGCATTTAATGTGCTGAATTAAAGATTACAATGTTACTCAATATTCAAAAGTAAGCAGAAGCCTCTGAGTGAAACCCTTCTGGCTATCACAAATGTATTGAAGAAAAAGAACATGGGGAAACCTCATATAGTCTTTCAGATGTTGTTTGTGTATGATTTCAGATATTCAAGATCCCCTTAGATGGGATATAGGATATTTCCACATGAGCTTCACAGTAGCACATGAAATTGGGAAATTCAAAGAAAACCAATCAGTAAGCAGATTCATGTACATCTATATCCACTCTGTATTAGAGAGTCGTGGGAAAATTATAATCATAGGGTAAAAGTATGGATGAAGTACCAGATCAACAAATTCCATGAACAAACTCCACTTACTCTACAAGAGCAGTTCACGCTCTTCTCTAAGCAGACCTACAACTTAAACTCCAGGAGAAGAGAGGGTGTTATATTTACTCAATCAAAAAAGAACTTTTGGGGCTTGTGTTCAGCTAGATTTCTTGGGAAAGAAAACCCCAAAACCAAAAAAACAATACTTACAGCAAAACTGTGAAATCCTGTCTTACATAATATCCTAAACTACTATATTGCTTTGTAAATGCACCTAACAGCTTATGAATATCTCACCTTTACTCAATAACACCTTAAAGAGTTCTAACTGAGGTAGCCACTAAAACATCACCACACATTAGCAATGCCAACACAAGGTGAAAAGCTCAACCAAGATGCTCAAGAAAAGTTACCTAGCATTTGCTTCTAAAAATGTAACTTTCTATCTCGCTCTTTTCCTCCAAATCTTGCTTCACTTCCCTTTTCTCTTCTTGCCCATCTCTAACAAACAGCAACAAAGAAGTTTAGCTTTCCAGTTCATTTGTAAAATGTCCTTGGATTTCCAAAACTAAATTTTCAAATGAAGAATCGGTGAATTTAGTTTTAAATGAATGCCATTTTGAACACTGACACTGAAGGACAATCTGCACCCTCAATGACTGACACCTGAGGTTTCAGCACTATCATCTTCCTGCACATGCCTAAGTGCTAGAAGCTGTGCAAAGACACCTGCAAGGGGAAAACACAGAAGCGGTGAAAAAGTCCCTTTCATTTTAAGCCTCACCTATGTATGTAAACACACAAAGAATCACCTATTAATTCACTGTCTTTCAAGTACTCAGGAAGTTAAATTGCAATTATCATTCCTCTAGCTAAAAAGTACAATGATCTGTCATATCCTGGACCTTTATAGTCACAATCAAAAATGCTCAAAATGAGAGCATTTTCAAATTACTTGTATAGCTATGATAGCCTATGCTCAATTTCAATGAAAAAAAAATCAGCTTTAAGGATAATTAATACCCTGGTATTTTTGAAAATATTTTCAAGATTTGTTTATGGTCCTTTATCATAGACTATTTTTCAAGATAATTCAGAACCTTTTCTATTGACATCCAAATCAAACAACCAACCAAACAAGAAAACTCCAACTGAAAATGACCCCAATATCTATGTTGTTTAGTACACATAGATTGCAGAATGTACATTTGGGTAAACATCTACACTGTACACATACAAGTACATGGACATGTACCGTAAACATCCAGTTCTGACTTCATTTTTTCAACCACTATTTGGAACTTGAGTGTCCTCTCCAATTGGCCAAATGTTTTAATGCATATAGAGAAATGCAAAGATGCATTTCAGACATACTGCATTGACCCAAAGCAGCACAAAACCTCTGCTTCTAAGATATATACTTACCAAATAAAAAAGTCTGAAGAGAAAAACCATGCTCTTACTTAAAAAAATAGAGCACTAACGAGTGTGATGTGCATAATACTGGTTTCTCAATGTAAAGCAGATACAGTGTATATATTCCCAAATATAAAAACAGAATGGTACAAATTGCATGCAATACAATTGCATGGTACATAGTGCAGTTCAAGCAATACCAAGGTATTATCCTTATTTTTCTGAAGCATGTGGACAACAGCAAACTGCAGAGTGGTAACTGTAATGCGGTTCTTGGGTTTCTTCTTCCACATAGACAAACAAAGCAATTTTTTTCAAAAAACTCTAGCCCACAACAGGGAGACATCAAACAATTTAGTCATGATAACTGTACTGTGAAGAATTTCTGAATTTTCTTACACATCTAGGTTATGCAAAGGGTTTATTGTTTGAAGTACTTTGCTAGAACTCCTTTTTCACAAACCACAACACACCAAAGAAAGTGTTTCCTGCTTTCATTACATACAGTTGTTCATCATGTGGAAGTAGATGAAGGTGGTTTATTATAACACTATAAAACTAACCTCATCCTTATGAAGCATATGTAATGCACAAATGAAAGATTCCAGTTAAGCATCACCATACACTAACCCTTTATGTTTGTATAACATAACCAGCTAAGAAATTGTTACTACTGAAATCATACACAGGCACCTTGCTATATCATACTTATGTTATAGTTTTCTTTTTAAAACATTCCACAAATGACTCTGCTTTTAGGTCACTTTTGTCCATTTCATCTATTTAGACGCTGTGTTACCACTTCTCTGTACATGATAGAGATATATATCAGCAGCAGAAAAATTACAAAGAAATCATCCAAGAACCCCAGAATTCCAAACAGAGCTTCAGGAAGAAAATCCAGAGGTGAAGCCAGGTACAGTAAGGCTCCAATCAAGCAGAGGAATATTCTGATGCGAAACATCCAGAAGAGGCCCCCTACAGAAAACATCTCCCTGAAAGCATGTCGCAATAAAGTGGGGAGATCCATGATTCTCTCCATAATCTATAAAGAAAGAATCTATAAGTTAGTATTTTGCTTTAGCAACTCATCCATGCTAAACTGAAGTTTCTACTACTACATTACATCTTAGATTCTGTCAGTTTATAGGAATGAAAACAAAATCCAGGAAGAGTTAATGAGTTTAGTTTTACTGGGTAGAAAATCATTAGAATATATTTTCTATATATTTTAACTGTTTTCAAGAAACAGTTAAACTGTGTTATTCTACAATGAAAAGCATACACTTAATAACATCACTAGAAAATATACTGTCATGTATTATGAAGGAAAAGCAATGAACACTAGAGGAAAACAAATGACTGGCAAAGTGAGAAACAGCAAACAAGTTAACTGGAGTGAAATATTGATCAGAATGCAAGACAAACCAGGACTGCAAGAAAAAACCTAATCGGTAAAGTAGAATAGGTTACAGTTTTTCAGAAACACAATACCCCCTCTCCTGGTGTATAACCAGTGATTCACATAAGTTTCCAAAGGATGGATGAAGCTTCAAAATAAACTAAAGAACCTTTAAATGAATCCATTCCTGGCTCCTTTCCATTTTGCTACTATGATTCTGCCAGCTTAGCAAGACACTGCTCAACAGAAAATATTCAGGTTTTTGTTGTGATGAGTAAGGTGGGGTGAACTTTAAAACTTTTTTTATACTGGTACCCTTCTATGGTACACAGTTTCTACCTAAGAACTGTTAAACTCCATTAAAATGACTTATTGCCATAGCTGAAAAAGTTTTTGAGAAAGAAATTTTGTATGTGGTAACATTGTGTATAAATCAAAGACAATTTATCTAGTCCAATTATGGCTTTAGTGTAGATTTCTGGCATGACCTCGGACAGGTTACTGGGTACTAGACACAACTCGCAGAGAGGTCTAATGGAGCCTGAAAGGTAGTTTCAACCCCTTCTGGGCAAAACCCATACATTTTGTGGTTTAGAAAAATACTCCTCCCTCTTCTGTCTCTTTGTACTGTACATTTTTCTTGCTAATGTCTTCTTGCTATATCCAAATCCCATTACAAATGAAGACAAGCAGGGAGGTTACTAGTATGCATGTGTGTGCATTTCACCTTGCGAAACAGGACACGCACACAGGAGAAGGGGTCACAAGGCTGATTTTCTAACATTTGTAGAACTTTGACCACCCCTCTTAGCTATTTACAGGAAAAAAAATTCTTTTTTTCTTCACGCAGAGGGAAGAATAAAGACTGTAATATAACCTCGGGGAAAAACTAAAAAATCAAGACAGTGTACAGCTGTCTGAGGAGAAAGGCACAGAGTAGGACTTCATATTCGTCTAATCAGTGTAAAAAGACCAGTTAAGTGAATATTCTTCCTTGCAGGTCATTTATTTCTTTAAGTACTTTTACTGACTAGTTATTGATCCCTTCAAAATAATGATTCATATCTAAAAAACAACACATGACCACTTGAGAAAACTCAAGACTTATTAGATTCTCACTCAGGAAAAAAGTAAGTTTCCATACATTTTCATAAATGACAAATAAATAATTTTGGGTGTGATCCAACCATTTCAACATGAATTTCCTAAAGAAAAGTTGCCTGGTCCCTAAGCATCAGGAAGAGAAAATCCATATCCCAGGGAAAGAAAAAAAAAAAAAAAAGAAGGGAGGAAAAAACAAAACTACAAAAAATTTGCTCTCAATCTTTCCTGACACCACTGACTTCCAAATTTACCCAAAACGTACCGATCTGGGCTGTCCTGAAAATCTTCGATTGTAATCATTAACATCTTGAAACACTTGGGCTGCACCCTGCTGATCTTCACCAAAGAGTGGTAAGAATAGTGTTACCTAGGCACACCAGGGAGATTATGTTACACATGCAACTGTAAAACAGTCATCTTTAGTTAACTATATAGAAAAAACTTTGGTTTAGTTGAATAGTTAATAGGAAAATAAACTGAAAACTACTAGCATGGATACTGCTATTAAATTTTAACTAATTAATTGCTTACAGCTCCTTACAGAATATTATTTTTTAAAGAGATTGTTAAAAAAAAAGCATAAAATAACCTTCCTTTTAAGAGAGGCTTCCTAAACACCTAAATGCTTTATGTTTCATAAGTGGGACAGATGACTTGGAGAACAAAGTTAATTTACCAAATTAATCTAATTTTCTTTTCTAAATTGAAAATCAAATAAAGCAATCAATGAGGCCTTTGTTTTTCCATATTTTAGGATTGCCTTCCATGACAACAAACTTGCAGTAAAACTCATGTTTTTGCATATGGATCTTCATACCAAGATGAATTAAGAAAAAATATTAACCTTCAACTATTTTGTACAGACAGAGAATTTCACTCTGTTCTTGGGTTAACTTTCATGCAAACACAGAGAAATAAGATATATGTGAATATGACTTTATGTATGTTATCCTTCTGCATAAGAGTTGCTGAAAATGTAAGACTTCTATTTGGAAGCAATGTGCAGGTATAAAATGCAGATTATCATGGGAAGCAGGGAAGGCATAGCACTTAAAATTATTACAGTCTTCAGAAGCTTCCTCTCTACTTGGTGACTAAATACAAATCTGTGTGGCAGTCACATTCAGAAACGAGAGCACGAGCAGAACTACATTCAACTTCTGGTCCTGCCACAAACCTGTTGTATGACTCATGATCATGTACACATCTTTCCCTTCCCCATTTATGAACCAGGGTTAGAACGAATACATAACCATGCAAACAGTGCCACCTAATATACCTGTAACTCAGAGGAATGTAAATGAAAATATAGATAAGGAAAGACAATTTAAAAAATCACTTATTTTCCCCTTTTCCACCTTCCCCACCTATTATTTGTGTCTTCACTGGCTAAACTCTAAACCTACTCATTCTTCTTCCAGTCATATTTATTTTTCTTTTCTTCAACTGTCTTCTTACAGTCATTTGTCCTGCTGATACACACAATCAAAGTAGGATATTATGGAGGAGCAAGGGCATGAGTTACATAATTCATTAGAAGTTACTAGCTCTGTCGTTTGTGCACTGTTAAAATAAAGATGCACTTTTGTTAAAACACACTATCAGACTCAGAGATCCATCCTAAGCCTTAATGAGTTGCAGGAACATATTTCAAACTGACAATGTAAGTAAGTTGTGTAGGAAGTAAGTTAATGCTTGCTCTACAAAGATTAAAATAATAATACATACAAGTTAAAAATGGGACCAAAATAAGAAATTGACATTAACAGGTCTTTTGGTAGGGACAGAGGGAAGGGAGAGGGCATTTCTCAGGAACCAGAAGTGCTACTGGCAGTCCATCACAACAGCCAAGCCTTTCAGATACAAATTCTGGTAAAAGAAGTTAATAACATCCTGAACAGAAAGCATGAAAGGATCATTAATGCAATCTCCTCTGACTGCCCCCCTGAACTGTTATGCTAGCTCAGTCTTGGGGGACGGCCGAGGAGCAGAGCTTTAGAAGCCAGGAGAGAGAGGCTCAGTTTCCATGTGTTTATTTTCTGGGGAGAAGGAGGAAAAAGAGACCGAACAATGGCGGAGTGGGTTTTTATCTAGGTTCTGGGGGGTTGGGGCCATCTGGTCTCTGGCCAATAGGTTCCCTCTAGGGTTTAAGGGTCATTCTAACATTCCTATCTGTGGGGGTCTGCTGCAGAGTGATACCATTCCTTAAAGAACTGCAACAGATCATAGTTAAAATCTCACAATTTTCTGTTTTCATATACTCTTTACAGAAAAATAGCTGAGTTATCAGCACAGTTCACCTATGTATGAGTGGCAGGAACAATCTGGAGCCATTTGTCAAAGCAAGAAGTTTGGAAAAACTGAATGTCCACCATTCCTGGCTCACATAACCCTCTGTATTTTTTCAGTTTCTCAGACTTCTTTATCTGCCAGCCTCACTACTGCAGCTCACATGTAAGTGCCTTGTGGCAAGCTATCTTAGACAGCCAAACTGACAGGTCCATGATGATTTAAAATATTACCGTCTGTCTGCAGATCGGACAGCGGATGGCACCCAGCCATGAGCCATACCTCCAGTAGGCAATAATGCAGGAACCTGGTGAAGGTAAGGTACACACATTTAAACTCCTGAGATGAAAAATGCATCACCTGAAATAATATGTTACATGGCAAGGGAAACAACAGAAAGTGTATATAAGCAGTTAGGTTAAATCTACAGTTTCTGATGTAATTTTGTGTACAGCATTCACTGAAGATACCAAGAACTAATGTCTTCAAATTCAATACTATTAATGAGAAAAATTCTGAATAGGTTCAACGGAATCAGTAATTTTAAGGCATTATTTCCTGAAAACACAACAAAATTTTAATCATTAAGTGAAGAAGCAAATATTAAAATTTTAACGAGTTTAAAAATTAGAAGTCCCAAAAATGTCAGGAGATATAAAATTTATGCTAAAAACTTGGCTTTACCATCATCAGTTTCAACAGATGAAGACAAATATAAAAATATAAGTATTTTATCTGTCTCCAAACTTGCTTGTTTTTCCATTTAAACAACTAGGCATGGTATACACTATATACTTCAAAAAACTAGATGAATGCAGCAGGAGCTTTTCTTGCTTACCACAGAAGAGATGTCCACAGTTCGTTTCTATAGGAAATGTAGCCTGTTGCAAACAGACTGGACACGACATATCTGTATAGAAGCGATGCCGATCACCAGCAGAAGCATCCTGCTGGAACAGCAAGAAAACACAAAGTGTTGGAGATAATATTTTATATAAGCCTACTGAGTTCTAAAAAATAATAATAAATTGGTATTCATTCACTCTAAGTCAAACTGTCGAACGCAGAACTGAATTGAGAAATTCAGGGTTGAAATGAGAAATATATTCAAATGTAAAAATCAAACATACTTAAATGCATTGATTCAATAAGCAAGTTATTGTGTCAGGACCATTATTTTCCCTTCATCTGTTAAATAAGTGTGTGCTTCAAACCAGTTAAAGACCACAAAGAAAGAACTGCCTTGGTCCTTCACACTAAGTCAGGTTAGACACACTGGAGCATGAATAACAAACTCGGGTCTATATTGTTACTTCATTTTCCTGAGTAGTTCTGTCCAGAGCCAGGTAACTGAACTGTGTTCTCTTACCAGTTGCAGCATTTAGTGTTTCCAAGCCCAAACAGAGATATCAGTATGTGCATGTCATGAAACACTTTTTCTCCCCATTTTGCCGTATTTGTCTTCCACATAAATATGCAGTCATTATTTCAAGTATCATGATGAAAGACTATTTTCAATATTCTCCAAAAGTATGGCCTAGACTCTACCTGTTCAAACTGGATGTAGTCATAGAATCATTGAATGGTCTGAGCTGGAAGGGCCTTTAAAGATCACAAAGTTCCAACTGTCCTGCCATAGGTAGTGACACTTTCCACTAGACTAGGCTGCTCAGAGCCGCATCCAACCCTGCCTTGAACATTTCCAGGGATAGTGCATCCATAACTTCTCTGGACAGCCTGTTTCCAGTGCCTCACCACCCTCATAGAAAAGAATTTCTTCCTTACATCCCATCTCAACCTAGCTTCTTTCAGTTTCAGTGTCCTGTGACTAAAGGCTTTGCTAAAAAGTTCCTCTCTGTCACTCAGTTGCCTGGCTCTTGATGCTGTGATATTGTTCTGCTACACACTGCTTATCAGTCTAAACATCTACCCTTATCCTGTCTCAGCAAACTGCACTCCAAATTTCCTTTCCTTTACCCTAAAGTTCCCAGGAACATTCCAGGAAGCACACAGCATAATCTAACATACTCCACCTTGTGGCAAAAACTTATTTGAAAAAAGAACCAGCCAAAATTTAGTTTTAATTACTTGATGCATCATTTAAAAAAGGCTACATTATCCCATAACTTGATGGATTTCAAGAATGCCTCTGTATAGTAAGTAAGCTCCCATAACTTTCAAGATCATCTTCTTTCAGAACTTCAGAGAAGCCTGCAGCACCCCACATCAGAGAGCTGAATGTTGCCAACACTTGCGACAGCACCTGATCAGTTTGAAGCTGCTGACGAAGAGCTCGTACTAGCTCTTGATTTTCTGGATGTATGTTCTGATGTTCATTTCTGTGAAAGGAAATACAAGCAATAAAAAGCCCTGTGATCCAGCACTGAAAAATAACTCACTGAAACAAATATGAAACTTGAACAAAGGACAAAACATCATTATTACCTGCTATAAAGGATTTTAAAGGAAGTACACAAATAATTAAGGAAACAGGAATTTATTCTGGATCCTAAAGTTACTTTGGACACTTAAAGCTGTACAGCAGCAAGATTTTTCAGAGACTCCACAACCAATCATTAAATCATGTTAAAACTAGATTTTAATCTGAGAAAAAATTAAGCCTTGAACCTATGAAAATGAAAAAAATGAAGTTGCTTGAAAACCTTTTAATTAAACACACAGAAATATTTTTCATTTTTTCTCCACTGCTAGTTTCTTATTTGTTGGTCTACCCATAAATTAGTAGTTTTTCACTCACTGCCTAAGTCATAGAGTTGAAACCTCCTAATTACTTCAATTTTATCTGCTACCTGACATTTGCATAAGAAAGGGTAGACAAACTTACATTTAGAATATTGAATTTATGTAACTATCAGCAGACTGGATATAAAAAGAAACCACTCTTTAAAAATCACTCTCTTTTTAAAAAAAGAAATACAGGTTAGATATCCCACGAGGAATCATTGGGAAGGGCCACACTGAAGAAAGAAGGATGAATATATTACAAATTCAACAGCACAATGGGACAGAATTGAAATTAAAAATGTGCAACAATCAGAGGTGTTGAGTTACAATAAATATGAGTCAACAGCATATTAAAAACTGTGAATTTTTATGCTTTATTAATTCATATGGATTTCAATGATGATACATTTTGCTCAGCCCTCTTAAGGTCTCAGCTGGATTCTGTTCTCCATTTTGGGCTAAATGCACAGAAACATATAGAGAAGTTGGAGAAAGTTCAGAAGATAATAAGAACTACTGCCCACATTTTTTATACTTTAGAGATAGACTTAAGAAATGTCAGTTTATATAGAAGACTGTTCATGGAGTGAAAAGGGGACAGGATAAGTCTTTCATTATATAAACATGAGCAATTATTTCCCACAGTTATCTAAGGCGTGTGGAAACACATTTCTAACTATATAATGTACAAAATCAGACAAGTTTACCTCAGGCTATTTTGATCCATCCCTGACTAAAAGTTAAATCAAAAAATAGGTTGCAATGCTTCTAGGGATATTGAGGTAAGCTTATCCTCTGTCAGAGATGAGGGCTGGACTGGTTGAACTTTCATGACATCTTCTGGTTGCAGTTGTATTATATAATTTCCTCAATGGCTCTAGAAGCTTCTGCAATAATTTTCTTCAGTTAATGTAGGCAATCATAATATTGCATTATTGCTCAAATGTTCATTGCATTATTGCTAAAATGTTTAACATTTTGTCTGCTTCATTCTTTTTTCAAAGAGAAATAGACAAGTCCCATATTTTACAGGCTAATATTTACATGGTTATCTGTAAAAAGAAAATTTATTTAATACTAATGTGGGTAATATAGGAAAGTTATATGATAGAAAGTCTATATTAAAACCCTTCTTAAGCACCTTTGGTCTCCATGAATCAGATATTGTGGATGTTGTCTGTCATACATGTTATATGTATAGAAGTATTTTTCTGTTTGAAATGAACATATTTCGCATCTTCAGTTTGCCAGAATGTTTGATATATATTGAAATCCAATTTGATTCATACACAAGTGGAAGGTGTGAATTGTAAGAGAGTTTATTCTGATTTCTCCATAAACAACTAAATTAGCAGTAGCAAATTTGCTACTGAAAGTGTTCATTTATATGACCTTACCCTGGTATCACATACTAGGCCAAAATCATGAGAGCATTTGCAGAGCTGCAGAGGTACAGCATGTACTGTCACTTATGCAGTCACTTATAAGATGGTGATGTAGCTGAAAACCATGCAATGTTCAGGAAAGGACAGGCAGAGCTCAAGACACATCAAATTCACAACTTCTGTCATTCAATTAGTGTAAGAAGATAACTGAAATAAATGAAAACCAATATGGTGTCCTGTCATTAGAGGCATTATCAAACACAAGCCAGAAAGAAATAAAGAAAAGGAAATAGAGGAATAGAGGAATAGAAGAAATAAAGGAAAGGCCTTTTACTTCCCCATTTCTGACTTCTAGCAAGCCAAAACTTGAGGAAAAAGGTCCCATGATGTGGAAAGATTGTATTTTGTACCACAGAGGGCCCTGCCAAACTATTATTATTGGAAGGAAGAAGACTGCCTACTCATGCAGTGTGCAGTCTCACACAAGGAAAGAGAGGCACAGTACTTAAGAGGGCTGGTGCATCACTGTGCAGTGACGGACACTGTTAATTTTCAAGGACTAAGATCTCACTCCTGCTGAAAATAGTGACTTGATCTAATAATCAAACCATATGATGGATAGCAAAATTAAATTGAAACATCTAAACCTGTAGACCCATAAACATGGAACAGTTCAGTCATCTAGGACAAATCCCTTGTAGGGAATTAAAGGATCAAGCTTCCTTTAATTTGCCGAAAACAATGAATTTTCGCAATCTCATTTGTAATGTGATAACCTACTCACCAGTTTAAAAGATGATGGAAAAAATCTGGCTTAATTTTATCAAAATTTATAACTCAAAAGCACACAGGCTTCACAAAACTATCATATAGTGCCTGAACTATACATCTGCAACTTGTTACTTATGTTAAATATGGCTTGTAAGTTTCTCCGCCAGAAGCATGAATGAAGCCTTGATGTGATGCTTCATTGAGTTCTTTCACCTGGAAACAATTACAACAACTATATCCCTTAACAGTTCTCTCCATATTCTGCTTCTGCCCCCTAAAATCTACTGCAACACATACTCCTTGCTGCTCATTTCCCTTTTCATTCAGCTCCTGCAACTATTCATCACCTTTTAAGCTTTCTTTCCTGTATACTTACCCGTGACCTGTTCCTACCCAACTTAAGTATTTCAGTTCTGCTGATACAGAAGCACGAAAGGCAAAGAAAAACCTGGGGTAATGAACACTATATAAGCAACACAAAGACCACTGCACTGTCTAAGGCAACTAGAGAAGAAAAAGAAAAGACTCTTTTTCTCCCTCACTTCTCCGTCAGTGCTAAATAAATTAAAATTTTTGTACTGTACAGATTTTCTAGCATACTATGCAGATTTTGATAGCAACAATACAAAGGAGATAAATGAAGAGTGCTGCTGAACACAGACAATTTTAAAAGGTACCAGAAGGCAGAGCAGGGAGCTAAGAGGATACTGGTAAGACTTTCAGTTGTCAGTCACAGAATCACAGTTACAGAATATGCTGAGTTGGAAGGGACCCATCGGGATCATTGAGTTCAACTCCTGGCCCTTCATGGACACCTCAAGATACATACGCCTGAAAGTACTGCCCAAACACATCTTCAACTTCATCAGGCTGGTGCTATGTCTTCCCTGGGGAGACTGCTCAGCCATCCTCTGGGTGAAAAACTTTTTTCTGGTATCTTAACCTAAATCTCCTCTGACTCAGCTTCATGTCTCAAGTCCTCAAGTCCTGTCAATGGCCACGAATCAGACAATTGCAGACCTCCAAAGTCTGGAAGCTTTGTGTTTTCAGTTTGTTTGCCCCTGCAGAAAATAAACCATCAAGGCATGTAATAGGATTCACAGTCAAACTTTTTACCTACCTCATTACACTGCAGAGGCAGTCAATAACTAGCCTTATCTTCCTCCCTAACTCTTCATAATTGACACATCATTTCCTTGAACTTAATTCTGACTGAACTCCTGTTTTACTCTTGTCAACTTCTGACTCTTGTTCCACTCACTTTTTAAAAAATATTTCTTACTTGCCTTTCTAGAGTTCAAAAATAAAGTGTTAACTTTTAAACTAGACACTTAAAATTCAAGTCACAACTTCTAAAAATGTCAAGATGAAGGGTAGAAAAATCATAACAGAGCAGATAAAAAAGAGGCATTATTAAAGCAATCTGAGTAACTGAAACAACTTCGGGAAAAAAAAGGCAGGGTGAAGTGAATGCCTTTCTTAAGATTCCTTTGTGATTTCTTGGTCCTGAACAGAAGCACTGCCTTGCAGTCCAACCAAGTTTTTCCACCTGTAGCTTATTTAGTAGCTTTTTCTCAAGTACCTCTACCTTAGCAGTATTTCTCATGTGGACATATCCTCTTCAAGTTCCATGATACCACTGTTTCACTAAAACTGAATTCCCCTGGTTTTGAAAACTGTTCTGTGTTCAGAAGTTTGCACACATCAATAATATAATATAAAATAAAATAAAATAAAATAAAATAAAATAAATTAAATTAAAATAAAATAAAATAAAATAAAATAAAATAAAATAAAATAAAATAAAATAAGCCAATCTGAAGCTCAGACTCATTTTGCCCAAACACATAGGCTAAGATGTTTGTTAGGATGCAAAGAAAAACTCTGAAATAAAAATAAGCTTTAATGATTTGATCATTACAGTTACTGAATTCTGAATTTAACACTTTCCTGTATGGAATGCATATTGCAATCCACTGTTTTAAAGAATATTAATTTGAAAAAAAAATCCGTCAATTTATTCGGATTTGGGTTGTTGTTTGCTTGTTTTCTTGGAAAGAGACTGCAGCTAGAACATACACTGGAGGAATAAATCCAATTTTAATCCTGGAGTCATTGACAAATCTGTACTTTTTAACCAAATACCACACAGCAGCCATATAGACTGTGAATTTAACCATTTTCAGTCTTAAGGGGCGATGAACACTACTCAGTTTGATTATCTGAAGATAAGGAAGAATTAAACTCAAATTTTGATTCTAGCTGTGCCAAGCAATTAGTTAAGCATAGTAAGCAATCAAACAACCACTGCTTTACTGTCACAAAATCACAGTTTTTATGTACCAATGCAAGAAATTGTCAAGAAAGTCAGGATTTTTATAAGAAATTAATAATTCCTCTCAACACATTCTCACCTTAAAAGCGTATATACCAGAGCAGCAATGAAAGTGAAACTGATCACAACTGCCACCAGTACCTGGTCACTTACTCCTTCTATAACTGAATCATTATCTAGCTTCAAACTCTGAACTTCTGCTTGGTGACTGGCCATCACAGCTCTAAAATGCAAGAAGAAATATATATATATATATATATACATATATTAAAACATATGTGCACAGACATTTTAAACACAGTTACAAACAATATGTAAACAGAATAGTCATTGCTGGGAGAAAAGAGTGGTACAAAAAGAAGGAATGCACGCATTTTTACCAAACACTGAGTTTGCTGTAGAGGTCCTATGCAGTAGTAAACAAATATTAAATGACTGTGTTATGATTTAAAGATTAAAATAAGAAAATTAGTCAGATAGTTAAGTTGAAATCTTTATAAGATAAATGGCACAGGAACAGGTCATTACTGAGCTGGCCATATTCTAAGGACAGTCTACTTAAAAAAAATTTAAATGACTCTGCATTATCAAGAATTTTAGCTATGACACACCACATCATTCCTGGTAAGCTAAACCAACACAGAAACCTAACTTCCACCACTTACAAGAATGAAGAAACAACAACATTTTGGTTTCAGTATTAAATGCCCATTTGGATACACAGGAATCACCCAATACATTTTAAACTTAATTTTCTTTTTCTGTGCATTACCAAACTTTAGCTGGAAACATGGGGAAAATTTGAAAGAAAAACAGTGTTATCAGGCTTCCTGAGTTAGACTCATTTTATATTTGTTTCACATTTTCAGTCATCAGTGACTAAGGCAAACATTTATTAACCTACAGCACTAATCTACAGCTGGAGACATGCAAAATAAAATAGTTTCCAACCCACTGCCGAATTATTGCTGTTGCAATCAGGAAGTGAAATGAACTATGGCTGTGAATATTACGAAATCAGAAGAGTTAAGCAAACTCTGTCAAATGACATGAAAAGTCATACTGTAGCTCTATCCATACACAATTGAAGTATTTTCCATGAAGCTGACATAAAATCCCAGTATTGGTTTCTGAAGGTAGGTAAGACTGGTATCTTTTTCTCTGTTTCCTAGTCCAGCTTGCAAGCTTCCATCAGTGTTTCACTGCACTTCACAGCACATGTGTAATTTTTAATTTAAACCTCACTGTCTAGTAAATAACACCAAACACCCTCTGGTCCTGAATTAATTGCACAACTGAAATAGAGTACAAGTCATCAGGATTTCAGTGGATACCTGTAATGACTACCCTGGCAAATTTTCAGCATGTCAGTCTATTGCAAATAAAAAAGCACAATCTTTTCTCTAAGACAGCTACTGTCACCCTCCACATTTTTTCTAGTATAAGCAGTGGAGCATTTTTCAAGTTTCTTTAAGTTTGTGGGAGTTGCCTTCTGTAGCAGGAATACAAGAGAAGCTGATATATTCTAAGAGTATTATTAAGAAGTGTAAGTGGTATAAGTACCATAAGAGCAGAGCAAACTCGTGGAGAACAAGGGAAGATTTCATTATTTTTCGTATTTTTGGGCTTTCACTGTGAAAACTAAAATGGAATAATGAAGTGAAATGGAGTAATGAAGTGAAACAATAAACTAAGTTATCCAAAGTGTGCCAATCTGAACTGAGACTATTATTTCTGTAACTATAATCAAATTTTTGCTAATTACACCTTTCAACAAGCAACTGTGTCACAGTATTTGGAAAGAGTAACTGCTTTCAAAGGTGGAATACCAGTGACTCATAGAAAGGCATGTTTAAAGTAGGTCAATATTTACACACGTTTCATATATACTAATGAATAAAAGACCAGATCTTTGTGGAAAGGTCTTACATAGGAACATGGGCCTACACAAGGAGTTAGAGCATTTCTCTGCATAGCTAGTTATACAATTACATTCTTATTGCTAAAGCCGTGAGGTTAAGGTGTTGTGAAATTTTTCTTAACAGTGGTTCCCTGGTGCTGAGGATCTGGACTGGCAGGTGTGGTGTGATGCCTCCCTGGCTCAACATTACCTGCCTGTATATTTCATTTCTTTGCATATCCTGTCCTAAAGAAGCTTCTCCTTCTTACACTGCATCATTCTGAGACAGCAATTTTCCACAACTGTGCATGCTGATATCTTCAATTTATATGTTTTTCCTCCTTACGTATCATGATCAGTCGACTAATTTTTACTCTGTCCCACTGTTTTTTCTGGGTTGACCACTCAGAACAAAATCAGAAGTAAATGCCAGGGAACTGGTATAATTCCTCCTTTGTTCCATATCAATTCTGTTAGAACTGATGCCATGTCATTGCATGTTATACCAACACAGCAATGACAACTACATCCCATTAAGTGTCACACGAGGTTTTGGTTTTGGGTTTTTTTTTTTCAAAAATACCTGTTATGTCAGAGACATACAGATGATTTAACTGTACCTTTAGAAGGCAAGTGCTTCTTATATTAACATCTGAACATCCTCTGTCACTGCTTGCTTGATGCACTTTGAAAACAACACATGGATTATCAATATTACACATGGATTATCAATATTTAAATCCGTTTCCCTGAACAGCCTTCAAGACATCTACTCCAGCTCTTCTCTCTCTGTATGTTCCTTATAACAACACTCCAAATTCTTATCTGTCTACCATTAATAGCACTCACTGCATCAGCTTGCCTTAATTTCTGCTCACCTACCTTTCTTGAAATGCCAAGCTAAGTTGCCAAAGTTAGCATCAGAACACGAAAAGAAATATGCAGATCCTCACTTTCTCTTCCCTCTTGCACATAATGCCAGTTACTTATATCAACTTCAGCCCTTCATTTTGAAACATATATAACTTTCCCAATAACCTTTTTGACATAAGCATAGTGTACAAGAAAAAGTCTTTCTCTCCGCATAAACACTCTGAGACACTTTGTCTTTACTTATGTATCAATATCACAAAGACTATATAGAGGGGGAGTGGAATCTGCCTCAGCCTCACTCCCAGCTGCTTCTACCACTGAATTCTAGAGAAGATAAATTATCAATGCTTAATGCCCATGTTGTTCATATTTTAATTTACTTGCTGTTTCTGGACAGCCAACAAGTGTAGTGTATATTTTTCTTATTACTTCCAACACTTTCTCTCAACAAGATCAGCACACAGGAGAGCCGGTAAGACTTGTGTAGACTAGGTACTACAAAACAGAAGGGTATCACTTCAAAAGAACCAATACATACTTTCTCTGAATTCATGCCTCAGTAGAGACAGCAACAATCTCCTCCTCCTCCCCGTCCTATCTCTGAGATAGCATGATAAAAAAAGCAATGTCTACAAAGAAAATGTTAAAATACTCTAATAGAAAAAATGTCTGACTGAAGAAGGAAGGAATTTTGTGATTTTGAGGCTATCTTGAATGTTTTCAAACAAAATGCCCAGAACTGGAGGTTTGCAGTTCATGTTTCTTCAAGTGCAACTACAACAGCCAAAGAGTGATCTTCAGTGGTTTGAATGTATGATAGGCTAGATAACTAAAAATAGCTTCTAAGAAATCTTGCCTCACAGTGCACGTGTTCAGCAATTGTACAGCTGGTACAACTAAGAAGCAAGCTAAAGGAGATTTAAATAATGTAATGAAGACTCAGTCTTCGGAGACAGCCAGCCTTGATAAAGACCAAGTGTGTGTCAGAGAAACCTTCCAGAACCAGACTTTATTACATATATCTAATCACTCCTAAAATAGTCACTGTTAATAATTTGATGCAATTCAAGAGTGAGTTAGTATGCCTCATACTAAATTCCATCCGTTGATCCATTACATTTTTCCAGTTACGAAAATATGATAGCATTTCATCAACCTTTTCTCATATAATTATTTCCAGATCTGGGTTCTATATCACAGGCTTTCAGACATTAAATTACTTTAAAGTTTTTCTTTCTTTCTTTTCTGTAGGCTTATGTTATCTTGTTTCTTTCTAAAATTGCAAAGAAGGTTTGGATTTTTTTTATTGCTCTGTTTCTATTCTTTAATACAATAAATTAATTCCTGTCTACACTAGCTCTGAGGAAAGTACCAACTGTATAAGATTACTTCAGGGGAAAAATGACAGTAACTGAAAATAGATTAAATTCTGATAAATTATTTTTGGTTATACTTAAGACTTTTTCTCTTTTTAGTCATTTCATAAGGATGGCTTTCTTAAATGCAAGCATAACTCCACCCTATGTTCCAATGAGAGGATGAAAACCAAGCAACATCTAACAATACTCACATCAAAACTGGAATTTATACAATTAACTTCAGAATTTTAAAAATATCTATCGCAAACTTTTAAAAACTGAAAAAATGCTGGGCCTTTTTCCTACTTCAAAAACAACACCACCAAAGCCCAAATCATAAATTCCAAGTTTATTTCATCTTATCTTCAGACTACTGGCACTTGCTTCAAGTAAAACAACACAGAAAAGCGGGAAAAGACAAGGAGTTACTCCTCCATTCCATTTGGGCTGGCTAAGTTACAGCTTGACATTGCATCCCAGTAGAGTGGGATCCGGTTCGTCGCCATGAGGGTTCTGGATGGCCAGAGAGTATACACAAACTCAGAGTAAATTGTCCACAAAAGGTTTTGCAATAGAAAGGAATGCAATTTACTGTTTGCAAAGTCATACAGTTTTATTTGTAAATCTGTCAGTAATTAATTATCTGTACAGAAAATCACCTTGTTTATTACCAATTTTTCTCAGAGTGATCACTGACAGAAAGTAACACTAATTTTTTTTTACATTTCAAATAAGAATCTACAGATTTTTTTAAAGTTACATTTTCCCCTCTGTGGCTATGTATGAACAATGCATGCAGATTTAAGCAAAAAAAAAAAAACAACAAACTATAATGAGCAACACTGCAAGTACAATGGCTTTTAGTCTTGGAAATTCATACAGATCACATTGAAGTGTGAGGGAATGAAGGCATACACTAGTGTGGATGTATTATTTCTTAATTTTTCAGATCTGAAAAGTATTATTAGGACTTTCAATGTTCAACATAAAGCACAGCTACAACAAAACCCTATGCTATGACTCAGAGAGTTTTTCATGTCTTCATATTTTCATAAAGACATGAAAAACAATCCAGTCTTTACCATGATATGTTAAACAGCTGTCAGCTATCCAAAGTCAGATTTTTTCCCATAGTTTTCTGAAGTATTTGAACTTTTCTGAGTTTATCAGGGAAGTGCCATATGATAATATACTCTTAAAACCACGGAGATTTTTAGGACCAGCTACCAAAGGAATGTGCAAGCACAGTGAAAAAGAAATAAGAGGCTCCCTTGATGTCTGAGAAGTAAACGGTGAAGTAACACACAAGCAATACTGATGTGAGATACAAGTTATTAGGCTTAATGTATTGACTTTGTGAGCATGGTACAATTTGCTCAACATCTGAAAGGTAATTTGAATAACAATGTGTCCAAATGGGATGGGCTGGGAGTGAACTGGATGAGAAAAATGGAGTTTTGGGTTTTCATTTATTTCAGTTTTATTTCGAGTGTTTTCCTCTTGATGCAGTACTGGCAGCCACCACCACTTCTTGAAAAAATTATTTGTTAATTATAAAGTGATGGTGGGCCAGCTTGGAAGCCAGAACCTGCAATTCCTTTTGCCAGTTGCCTTTTATTAGCAAAAGCATCGCCCCCGCCCTTTGAAAAAGCTGCTTAATTTGTAGAGGTTGTGTGTTTTCCAGGATAAGCTAATTAATCTCCAACTAGTCAAACACCACAGGTCACACTTTCTTAAGATCAAAAAGGCTTTGACCCCTCATATTTTCTTCTATGTAAGAGAAACAAACAAAAAATTGGTTTCATTTGTATCAAAAGGTTTCTATTAAGACTGGCCTGTTTTAGATAACATAATCCAACTTTTAAGAATTTAAGCATACTGAAACAGAGCATACCTATTCTGTAATTCACCCCCTGAACACATATTAGCTTATGTTGAAATATCTATAGGCAGAAATTTAGTGTATTTTATTTATCAGAAAAACAGGCAAAAATTCCCAAAGACAAACTTTATATGTAGGGCAAAAATTGAGACCTGTCTCATCAGAAGCTATCTAATTACTTCCTGTTCCAGTGTAGCAGCAGGTCATGGCCCTGCTCTGTGGTTGACAATGGGACTTTGCAAATGGATTTGACTGAGCAAACTGGATCCTACAGTTATTTATGCACTCTTTCTTTAAGAGTCCAAAGATATGCCCAGACTGCATTCAGAAACAATTAACAACAGCAGGCATGAACTACACATCATGAACAGTGGCAGTGTTGAAGTCTGTGAGTTTACTAGCCTAAATCCTAAATCAGCTAAATCCTGAGGCGATAGATTTTATCCAGTTTCCTTAGTGTTCCTTAGTGTCCTTAGTAAGTTGGACTTCAAAGAAGTGGTTGTAGGCAAATATAACATTATAGAACAGAAATAATGGAAATGATTGATGGTGTACTTAGAAAAAGTGTTTCTGAGGAAACAGGATTTATTAGATTTTCATTTTGGTGAGCACAGTCTTACTTGAATAAAGCACCACACAACAATCTCTAGTACTATGTATCTCCCTACATTATAAAAATCAGTAGGAGAAAATTCAAAGGGCACATTTATTAACGGAAATTAAAAAAAAAAATCGAACATAGCAATATATAAATTGATGAGATATATTCTGTGACAAGGCTGTTAAAACTGACTTGGGATTATCCTACTAGAATTTCATGCAGTCTGTTAATGCATCATTATTATGAGTTTGCATCAACCTTGGGTTTACAAGCCAGTTCAGCTGGTACAAGAAATACAGCCAAACTCAGCTGTATAATATTCAGTTATATGCTTACCATGAACCACCTTTGCTTTCAGGATTGTGCTGACTACATTTAAGTGTATGCATACTCTTTGCAAAAGAGAATGGAAAAGGCCTAAACAGTCTTGCCAAGAGAGAGGAGAGGGAAATTTCAGTAGGCAAAAAATGATTTTGTTGAGTATATCTTATGAAAACTGACCAACTGAGGCACTTACCTGATAAAGCAGGTTTCTGCAAGGTCTGAGGTCAGCAGGTTCTGAAGCACATTTTTTCCTAAAGAGAAAAAAGAACAAGAAAAAAGAAAGTAGATATCCTACTTTTGCTGATGGAATCATGCTTTGTAAATTAAAAGTAATGCAGCTGCAAACAACAGGTACAAGGCTGTGAGGGAAAATAATCCAAAACTAATATACCATTCTACTGGGAAAACAAAACATCTCCAATAATTTTTTCTCCTGAGCCAAAAACCACGTGGATGGCTTGAAGCAAAAACACAAATTCAATGGCCTATTTAGCATTAGTATTCTGAATATCTGCCTGGGTGATGTATGACTTGTGTAAAACAATTCCCAAGAAAGTTTTACACCACTTCATCAGGCAAAAACATACTGAAATGTATAGAGTTCTGAACAAACCAGAGGGTGGAACTGAATTCATATGCAGATAGGAGCATGAGAAAGAGCCTGCTAATGCCTTCAGCTTGGATACCTGACTTTCCTGGTCAGACAGAAAGAAAAAGAAAATATTGTCATTTCATTATAATAATGTATACTGGAATATGGTAGTACTTCAGCTAAGCATGAGGAGGCTTCAGATCTCTCAGGAAAAGTGCCCAAGAATTCCTTACTGTAGAAAGCGCTACCTCCATATACAGCCTCGTACCTAAAACAGATAGCAAGGCAAAAAAGCAATACAGTATTTGTTTGCATCAACAGGCAAAGCAAAGAGCGGGAAATGAGACACAGAGAAAGATATGATAGAAAACCTTAAACAATGCAATGTACCTGTGAAAGCATTGCTTGTCACAAGTACCAAGCATGTTGCTTAAAGCACACATTAAACCTTGGAATGGAAAGCTGGTAGTTGTGCAGTTTTCTGAGACTTTAAATTCATCCTGAAACTGAAAGTTACCTTTAAATGAAGACAGATTTGATTTATAAGTTATACAGTAGATCTTGGGGGTCTGGAGATCGAGGTGACCCCAAGAATGCAAAAGTCTTTGCTTCCCAACCTGCACAGCCAAAGAAGAAGTCTGAATGCATAGGGTCAGCTTCTCAAGGTTGTTTATTTTCTCTTATCTATATCATTCTTTCTCTGACCTGCTGAACTCCATTTAGCAAGTCAGCCATGGCATTCTGTCTGCCCTCTCAGGCGGTGTTTAAATTTTATACTAAAAAACTACGTGTACTATGTTTACAATAACGTGCCAGTATCTATCATCTATGTTGGACAGTGTGTCTCTACTTTAAACCAATAGAAAAGTGTCACCATCACAGCAAGACATGGAGGGCAAGAAGAAGGAGAAGAAGGTCAGGACACGCCCAAATCCCTCCATCTTGTCCCCTTGAACCCTTTATTTTAAAACCCTAAAATTCTGCTTTTTCACCCTGTGTTAATTCAACTATCACACTACTCAAACCCTTGTGGCCTGTAATTCCTCATACAAAGTTGGCAGCTTTTCCATGGGCTAAAATCAAAGCCACAGGTGTTTTTGACTTCGTGCCAGGGTCTCCAAGCCCCCTGCCAGGGTCTCGAGACAGCCAGGGCAGCCAGAGGGATGTCCTGGGTTCCCACAAGTAGATTATACAATGAGATCAGTAAGAAAATACTTTCCTGGGAAAACATGAAAATTTTCATAACTCCTACAATACTCTTCAGTTCAAAAGAAGCTTGCATAAAGGGAGCACTCAGCTTTTTTCCATGTTACTAATTCATTAAATGGAAAAAGTCTGAGAAAACAGGGAAAATAGTGACAGTTTCCACATTTGTGACCCTTCCTGTTTATACAACACTCCACTGTTATCAGTGTCTTGTGCCTGCCACTCCATGTTGTTGCATGTCAGGCCCATTGTTAACTGATAGGGAACTGCAGAACATATCATGATGCCACACACTCTCATTGCAAACTTCAAATAATCCAAAATCCAACACAATATTGACAAAGAGTTGCTTGAACTCCTCAGGTGACCCATTTGTAGCGTGATCGAGAGCTTCTCTGGCTGGGGCACAGCAAGGATACCGGGGCACTCTGGCCACAGACAAACTCCTTGTTTTTGAGATAAAAAATTAATTTAATCACCTGAAGAAATCACACAGAACCAACTAAGCTGGAAAAACCACTGAGATCATTAAGTCCAATCTAAGACTGAACACCTCCCTGCCAACCACACCATAACACCAAGTGTCATGTCCAGTCTTTCCTTGAACACCCATTGGGACAGTGACTCCACCACCTCCCTAGGCAGCCCATTTCGAAATCTAATCATCCTTCTTCCTAGTCACCACTTGCAACTAGTTCTAAGCAAGTAACTTATAGAATCACAGAATGTCAAGAGAATGGAAAGAACCTTAAAGATCATCCAGTCCCAACATCCCCACGTCACAGACAGAGACACCTCTCACTAGACCAGGTTGCTCAAGTCATATCCAAACTGGTTCTGAACATTGCCAGGGTTGCGGCATTGACAACCTCCCTGGACAACTTGTTCCAGCATCTCAACGCCCCTGACAAAAAAAAGTTTATTCCTGCTATCTAGCCTAAATTTTCTTTCTTTAAGTTGAAACCCATTACTCCTTGTCACTACAGTTCCTAACAAAGAGTCTCTCTCTGGCTTCCCTGAAGACCCCCTTTAGATAGTGGTGGGTTGCCTATTCATTAAATTTACCACAGCAGGGCTTTGTTGAAAGGAAGCTAACGTCGTTGTCTTCCCCAAAAACAGAAGAGAAAGTCGTCAAGGCTGCTCCATACACAAGCGAAGCCACACTAGATACTAAGACTGTGCGATACGTCTGTACTAAGACTGTAGATATGTCTGTGGGTGCAAGGTAATTTCCTACTCCAAAAGGAGGAAAACCTTGTGGGGGCTGCTCCTTTCACAAACAGAAGGAAGTCTGCGGGTGAAAGGTCATTTTTCTACTCCAAAATAAGAGGGAAAACCTTGTAGGGGCTACTCCATCCAGAAGCCGGGCCACATTACACACCAACACTGATAATGCCTGTGGTACACCATCCTCACAAACCCACGCTCCCACCCCCCGCCGGACACTCTCCTAACCAACTCCTCCGCGCCAAGACACACACACACACACACACACACACACACACAGACACACAGACACACACACAAACACACAAACACACACACACGCGGAGCCGGGGCAAGCGCTGCAGACTCCTCCTACCAGAGGGCCCGGCGTCGTACGAGGTGCCTCGGCGGGCATGCGACAGAGGAGTCCGCGTCTCCCTCACCGTCCGCAGTCCCCCGCGGCCGGCCGTGAGGGGCGGACAGCCCAGCCCCGCCCGCGGTCCCTCAGCCGCCGCTCGCCGCCGGCCCCGCGGCCCCGCCCCGCGGCGTCGGGTCGCGCCGCGTCCCCCGCCCCGCGGCCGCCGGGCGCAGGCGCGCGGCCGGTCCGTCTGGGCGCGGTGACGTGTCGGCGCCACCGCCCGGCCCGGGACGGGGCGGGGCGGGACCGGCGGTACCGACCCGGCCGCGGCCCCGCAGTCCCGCCATGTTCAACGTGGAGAACCTGGAGCGCGCCGAGCTCGGCGAGAGCCTGCTCACCTGGGTGAGTGTCGCGCTGCCCGCCCGCACCGAGCTGGGCTGCGTTTCTGGGCCGCGGCGCCGGGCGCGTCCCTCCCCCCCCCCCCCCGCCCCGCCGCGGCTCCGCTCCGGCGGTGGAGGCCCTGCGGCCCGCACCGCGGCCGGGCCGGGGGCGGCGGAGCCCCGGCGGCCCGGCCTTGCTTTGTTCATGTCTTATCTTGGCGCTTCGGGGGTGCCTGGGCAGGGCCGTGCTCCGCCTCAACGCTGGCCCTGCAGCGGGGTAACAAAGGCCCGGGGGGCCGGCGCGGGAGCGCCCCCAGCAGCTCCCGGGCTGGGCTGGCGCGCTGCAGGCCGTGGCTCTGGTCCTTGTCCCTCCTGTGCCGTCGGTATGTCAGTACCCCGCTGTTCGTACCTGCCCATCGCTCTCTGAGCTGCAAGGCCGCCTTTCTGACCAGAAACTTGCATTTCCGCCTGTTTGTTTTTCTGTGTTTTTTAAGCAGAGCTTGAGTCTCGAGAGACAGAGTTCACCGATGAGGTCGAGGATTTTACACTGTCAGCCTAAGAGGTGATATATTTATTCCTGGAGGTGTTCAAGGCCAGGTTGGATGGGGCTCTGAGCAACCCGATCTAGCTGAAGGCGTCCCTGCTTATGGCAGGGAGGTTGGAACCAGATGATTTTCAAGGTTCTTTTCCAGGCCAAACCCTTCTATGATTCCATGATCTTATGATAAAAATTACTTTGTACTACTTTAATGTTTGCAATTTTTGCCAAACATGTCTTTAGGTTATGCTGTCACTCAAAGAGCAGCCAAAATGTAGTGGACCTTAAACTTGGGTTTGCAGCTACCTGTAGTCTGAGCAGTGACTGTAACACAGACGTGGATCTTGCATTTCTGTAGTAGCTGAGTTATTGGTCAGTTGTTTGAAACCACTGGATTTTGGTTTGAGGCTGGTTTGGGTTTTTCCCCTCTATACTCAAAATTGCCAAGTAAATACCTAAAATATGAAACTCTGCAATACAACTGATTGTAGGATAGAAACAGAAATTTTCAGACATTTTTTCTATGAGAAGCCAGAGCTGACTGAAGCTCTGATGGTGATGAGTAAGTTCCTGGGGAATAACAGGTTAGATTTCTCAATGAAAGTCAGAAAGGATGAGCAAGGGAATTAATTTATTCTTAGAAGTGAGCAAGTGGCCTGGAAAGTATAGAAGGCAACAATTCTGGGGAAGAGTTTTTTGGGGAAGTACTTTATATAGGTCTGGATAAGTTTCACTTTCCTTCGCGTTCCTGCCAACTTTTCCATCTGTGTTATGGACAAGTGTTGGCCGCTTGTCTTGCTTTTGGCTTTCCATGCTTTCTCTTTCAGGTGTGGGGAATAAAAAGTCCCAATATGAGGAAGTCAATGTGTATTAATACTGGCAAAGAAAAGTTGAGTGAGAGGCTCAGTCTTTATAATCTGCAGTCCTGAAGCTGTACCTGCCCCATGCAGCCTGGTCCTATCTGTAGGAATGGTCCACGCAAGTCCCTTTACACTTCTCAAATAATGAGCTAATGAGGAGACTAGCTGCATCTCTTTTGATTAGCAGAAATAGTAAATCTTAAACAGTATTTGAATGGGTCAGCTTTATTCTGAGATGAATGTATGAAGTTACAGGTTATTTTACAGTTTCGTCATGTATGTGGGAATGTGGCTTTGAAACATACTCAGTAAAAAAAAAAAATGAAGAAAGGTGACTTTATTCCAGCATACATGAAACTTGCAGAAGAGGCAGTGAAGTTTTTTGTTCCTCAGTGAAAATGACTGTGTATAAAGAAGGTGCTTTTTTTGCTTGGCTTTCTCTCAAGTCCCATAATTCTTGGGAAACCATTCATTTAGATAGGAGGGTAGAGCTGTCTTAATAACAGTTTATGCACATCTGGGAAGGCTAGTCATTTCCCATTATGCCAGAGAAGCTGCCTGCTCTTTAGAACTAGTTTAGCCTCCCAGATTTCTTGCTTAACATTCAAACCAGAAGTAATTAAACTGGTTTGTCTGTGTTTTGAATAGATAAGGCTTTCTACAAGTCTGAGAACCTGTTTGGCCTAAAATTAATGTTTACTCAGATGGATATAGGGTAAGAAGAAAGTGTTCCTCCCTCTGCCAGCTCATTATTTTAATTAAGGAGCATATCTCTTAGGCTTTTTACCCTACATGCCTGTGATTTTTCTTCTGCTGTGTTTAAGCTGGAGCAAGTTGCCTCTGAATATGTTTTGGTTTATTTTTTAATATTTTGCCAAAAACCATTTTTGTTGTTAGGTTTTAGCTCTAGCTAGCTTTAGCTAGCTTCTTGTTTATTTTTCACCTCTTTGACAGTGTCATCAAACAGCTTCCTAAATATTTTTTGTTCAAGATTTTAAACAGCTGGGTGAGTTTTGACTTCCTACCACTTTAGCAGGTGACCATGATGTCATTTTTAGACCGCCACAGTAGTGGCAACTTGAGCAAAACTGAATGAAGAACTAGAGGCCTAGTACTGGCCTCTCAAAACTGATATTTGCACATTAGCAGTGTTTGCAACCTACTGTAATTATAGAATTTTTGCTCTACCAAAGATCTCTCACAAGATCTCCTCTGAGACTATCCTACGCACTATAGAATTGTTGTCCAATATGCATTTTAGCCAAGATAGTTTAGAAAAATGTGGCTGTGAGGTAAACCTGCAGTAATACTAAAGTTGTTTCAACGTATCTAACAGACATTGACAACTTATTTTTCTGTCTAAAAGTAAAGACTGGTTTACATATGAACACATGGGTTTTTGGTGTTTGGTTTGGGTTGTTTTTGTGTGTATGTAGTGTCAGGATCGCTCTCAACTTAGATATATGGCTGAGGCATTTCATAAAAGGTGGAGAGGTGTCAAACGTGGCTATGCAAATTACACTTCAGTGTATCTGAAATCGTTGTGATAGCTACAGGCTTTTGCTGTGTAACCTGAGAAGTTTTCTTTTCTAGTATAGAACTAAGATATGATACTGAAAAGATTGCCTAGCCTTGGTATGTAAACAGGAGGATTCCTCAAAGAGGTTGCTGCTAAGCCGTTGTAAGTAGTAAGTTGATGTGGAGATGTCATGAACTTTCTTTCATTATGATAAATATCACTTATTTTAGTATGGTGCTGCCTCCACCAAACTGCATCTTGCCTGCTTTCTTTCTTTTCCAGCCCTCAAGGCCAAACAGAGTTTCTGTTAAAACTTTCATGATAAGTGAGAACTTTCCAAACATTGCAAGGCTCCTGTTTCAGCATCCTACACTTCATAAGCACTTCAGTCGTTTAGATTGACCTTTCCCCCTTTTTGGCTGAAAATCTCTTCAGTACAGTGTATCTCTGTCTTCTGTGTCATGGCCTTTCCCCAGCTGTAAGGATTTATCTGTGGTAGGATGAAGTATAGAGACCAACTACATGTGACCAACTGCTGAAACAGGTTCCTCAAGAGGGCTGCTTGGAAATGCTCGATAGGTACTCTATTCAAAGAGAAATTACTGAGGGAATCTACTGGGAAGGCTGTTTTTTCTTGCTGACCAGTTATTTTCTTTATAGATTATGCTGTTCTCATCCTTGTGCATTTGCATTTTTAAGTACTCTTCTGGTTTCTTGTAGATGCCAAGATTGTAGGCAGCTTGCTGTGCCTGTTTAAATTGTTTCTTCTTCCTCTCCTTGCCCACTGACCACAAAGTTGTAGTTTCATTTATTTCTGATAATATAATTGCATCAGCATATCTTACCTCTTGAAAAAAACATATTACAGGAGTAGTTGATTGTGCTGATGATGACAGGGAATCAAGAAAACGATTCTGTTTGATTACAATGTGTTGCTGTTCAGAGGGCAAAAACACTTGAACTTGTCAGCAATCATGGAATATGGCTTGAGGAATCTGGCAGATCACAGCCCTTGTAACTAATATGAAAGACCAGTAGGCTGAACAACCTTTTTTTATAGTTTATGACCTCTCACTAAGGTAGTAAAGGATCTGTTGCTCCAGCTTTTAAAGGGATAGTTGTCTATGACTGTGATATTCTGTGTGTAACATTCACCATGTTTGAAGGATCTGGAGTGTCTAGCACCATTATTGGATAATAGGGATTTTTTTTAACGTATAACTGAGAGGTCAAGCAGAAACAGGAACTTCTCTTCAAGTTATATTGAAGAGCAAGTGATAAAAGGCTGATAGCATAGCAGTACAATAATTAAAGGTAATAGGGTACGGTTTGTTTATGTTCCTTGCCATCTCCCCCCACCTCTTCCCCCCCCCCCCCCCCCCCATATTTTAAGTCAACCTGATAAAGAAAGACTGAACAAAGAATTTGGAGGTGCCGGCATTATTCATCATGCATGATTTTCAGTCTTTGGGGCCTTGTCCCAAATTCTGCTATTTTTTCTGTTCTCTCCTTCCAGAAGAGCTGTTCCATACAGTGTACATTTATAGTAGTTCACTGAAGAAAAAAGACATTTTGATATGATTTAGTGTGTACTCAATTTCAGCTTCCAATTCTACCCCCTCATTTTTTGGTGAGGGGTTGTGAGATGCAGTGTGGAAAAGAAACAGACTTTACTGCTAGGAACTATGAACCTTAGAGAGTGTAAAGGACCAACTTTTCTGTTAGTTTGTTAATCTCAAAGTGGGAGGTGTGGAGAGAAATCTGTTTCTGTCTTCTCTGAAATACTTAAAACACAGATGTTTTGAAGAGATTAAGTCAAACTGTGAATTTTGCACAACTGTCTTAATTGTGACATTTTGGGGCTTGTAAAGTTTGAGATCGTATTCTGTCCTTCTGTTCTTCCTGTACCATTAGAAATCTTTGCTACAATGTGTAGACATTCAAGTTGAGCCTAGGGCTTCTTCTCTCTCTCCCCTGCTACACAGTTGCACTTGCTGCTCTCTCCTTTGTTGGATGTCTCTTTAGCGTGGTCGTTTAGAAAGGTCTTTGCCTACGTTTGGTTTGTTAAGTGCCCCAGCTTCAGAACCTAAGTCTGGGGTTTTTAATCAATTTAATTTGCAAGTCCTAGTGATTAATTAGAAAAAACCCCAAACAGCAGCAAGGTTATTTGCCACATGGCAACCAACACTAGCACAAGGCTACAGCAGGAATACATGGTTGAAAGTGAGGGGAAGAGAGTAGTAGTGTCCTTTCGGCTTTTGTTACCAGCAGCCTGGCAGGTCCTGCCATACAGGATAGGGAGAGGGATTAACTCTTTCTTTAACCACAGGTAGTGGTTTCCTGCCCTGCAGAGTATGCTTGCATTGTTTTTCTGCCTGCATTTGCCATAAGTGACTTAGATCGTTCCCTCCTGTGAGTTCCTTAGTACTGCTCATTCAGGGCAGAGAACAAAGAGACAACATGGAAAGGAGAAGGGTTTTGGTGAAGGGAAAAGCTCTCTAAGGTTAAGGGTGGGGGAGTCCGGCCAGTGCTCTGCTCCTGCCTGTGGCAGGCAGAAACTTCTGAATGGATACAAAGCTGGAGTTGTGTTTCAGTGGACTAGCTGGGGCCACAAAGGGATGGGATCTTTTCAAAGGAAGCACACAGGAAGTGTTTTTGAAGTGGTGCAGGTAGTGGAGCAAGTATTGCACAAGAAGATGCATTGTAAATATGATGATAATGTGCTTTAGCCCTGGGATTCCTAGGGCTCTTTCATGCCATTTAGCTGCAAGTTTCATTGCAAAAGTGTGTCACGCTGTAAGTGTAGTGCTTTGTATCCTTTGTGGACCTCCCATTTTAAGCTAAGTCTCTCAAGGTAGCTAAGTTAGGATACTTAAACAAGAAATGCATATTTAACCCCATGTTTTGGGGACAACAGATCAGGGAAATGAGCATCTGTAATTTATTCACTGCAGTGTTGCAAAGTATTAAATGAATTACAGCCTTTCTACATTTCAGGATTATGTAAGATAAATCTTTGAGTGAACTTGTTTGCCATGGCAGCAAGGTATCCATAGTTTCACTTCAGTGTAGGAATAAGTAGAAATAAGTGTGTGATTAACTGCAACAGAATTTATGTGTGGGGTTTTTTTTGTTTCTTAATTTATTTTTGTGTGTTTTTTGTGTGCGTGTTTGTTTTTGGTTTTATTAATTCTACTGCCCCATTTGTGGCTAGGAAAAAAGGCCCAGCATGACTTGATCACTTTGGCAGGGTTAATGATTTAATTTTATGGGCAATGCCAAAAGATGGCTACCTGTTTCATGGTGGCTGCTGCCTTTTTTTTAATGGAATTTGGTTAGCCTCTGAAAAATCTTATTCTGCACAGAATTCCATGAATTTCAGGTAATTGTTTGTTGAAATATAACTAAAGAAAAGGAGAAGAATTGAACTGCAAGATATGCTAATTTTACAGATTACAGATACATCTGTTACCAGTCCTAGAATCTGTTCAGTCTGAAATTTCTTAACCTGGTGAAAACTTAGTGCCAGCTTTCTCTTAATCATATCTTTTAGCTGCTAAATCTTTCTTATTCATGTGATCCTGTGAAAGCCTGTGTTTCCACACTGGTCAGAAAGTCTGTGCAGATGATATTTCAGTAGAACTTAATGTTCTTGGATTTGTCTTCTGTGATTTTGGGGAAGAGAGATATTTCTTTCGCCTGTCAATAGATACTGTTTCTCATCTGAATTATAAATGCAAAGGTTGGAACTACAGACTCTAAATAGTTGTTCTTCTGTATTTTGCAAGGGGAAGGCTATAATATATTTTTTACAATTTGTTGTTTTGGTTTTGTTTATTTATTTCTTGTTCTGTTTGCTTTTTGTTTGGTTGATTTGTTTTGGGGTTTTTTTGTTTGGTTTTCTTGTTTTGGTGTGTTGTGGGGTTTTTTTTTTGTGTTTTTTTGTTTGTTTGTTTGGTGGTTTTTGTTATGTAATGTTAGAAATATGTATAAATTTGGAAAGTTTCTCTAGCCACTAGCCAAGAACTAAATTGGCCCTGTGCCCTCACATAAATGCTATGTCCTGCTGCCTGGTATTTATTTTAGTATGGATCCATTTGGGCACATTTTCCTGATGTTGTTCAGATTTCTAGTAGCTTAGCCATGTTCATTCAGAATAGAAAGATTTTCACTCTTTCGTTCATTGAGGGCTGTTCTGCTATTTTTATTGAACACCTACATTTACAGAAAAGTTTCATTATCCTTCTCTGGTGAGACTTCAGGTGTCCCAATTCTATGGGCTGGATTACCATCTGGGCTTATGTGAGTCAGAGTGCTGAAGGTAGAAGATCCTACTTCTGTGTTTAATATGACATCATTATAAGTGTGTTATTTTGTCTCTTCTGAGCAGTAGAGATGGAAAATTTTGTACTCTGATTTGCAGAGGAAGCTACTGGTTCCTGGAAAACCTACCATTTGTGTTTTGGATTGAGTTTTTTTTTCCAAAAAAGGAAAGAAGATATTTCTAGTCGTAAAAGGCACTTTTGAAGCTTTCTAAAATTCATTGGTGCTTGGTGCAGTGTGAATGTATGTATCCCATAAATGTGGGTGCATTGATTTAATGTTTGGCAATTTTGCACTTTATTAGTAGCTTGTATTTTGAAAAGAGAAAGCATTGACTGATACATACTACTTTTAAATAAAACGTGATTAAATAGATGCAGGCTCGGAAAGAACTGCTGGTTTATGTTGCTGTTTTAGGCCTTCCTATTATGTATTATATATCTTCATTTTATCTTCATTACAAATGCTGTTTAGAATTCTTTTTCATCAGTTGGCTCATTCGGATTTCAACTGAAAACAGGAATATGTTAATTTTCACCACAGGAGTGGGTAGCTTAGCTTGTATTTTCATTAATGTTTCTGAAATGGTTAAACCAAAAACCATTCAGACTTGAGGCTCTCTTCATTGTATCTTAATAATTTGTCATACTTGAACATGTCAATTAGCAGCAATTTGGTGGCAATGCCAAGACAGTGCAGTAGTAACTGGTTTGTGCTCTTGTGGCTCTCTCATCTCTTAAATCCTTCAGTAAGTAAGCCTTAGTCAAGCTGTGTCTTCTGCTTTCTGCACTGTGTTTCTGCAAAAGAAATATTTAATAACTGGAAAAGTGTCACTTTGAATAACTATTTGATTGAGGTATTTAATGGCTTTGACCTATTCAGAATTTGGGTTTAAACACAATATACATAAAATGAGAGGCAAATTAATAAAAAATTAATACTCAAGTCCTTCCCTAGAAGAATCCCCACCCTGACCAGTAATGTAAAAACCTTGTCAATTCATTGTTGGGCTAATTGAGTAGCTAACATTACAGCTGGATTGCAAAGTAATTTTTGATATTGTAGTGATGAAAGCCTGACAACCTAAAAATCAGTGGAAACATTCAAATCTTGGAATAAAACTGCTGCTTGTTAGAGAATCTGTTTCCCCATTGTTTGTTTCATGCAGTCTGCTGTTATCTTGGAAAGCGTGAAAAAACAGCTTATGCCATGACTATGCAGGCCGAAGATAGCAGTGCTACCAACTGTGAGAAGAAAAATGGGCAAAGAAATCTTAAAGTTATCCAAAAGGACAAGATCTGCTTTTAGGATGGGAATGCACTTCTAATTTGAAAGGACTGTCTCAACACAAGAATTTTGAGGAAGAAAGAACAAGAAATCTGAGGAAGAATAACTGTGTGTATCATTTAATTATCTTGTTATTGTGCAAAGAGTTACTCTGGTTTCCTCCAGGCATTGAAGCTGAGTTAATGTTGTTTTAGTGAGATTCTTGCAGATCTTGTAGGTAATACAGGATTAATGTGCAAGGACAGAAGTATCCAACCCGCCTTATTCTTCTCTGCCAATGCACTTGTTGCATCCAACCTAGTGAAGCTGGTTCCTTTCTTGTCTCCTTTCACGGCCACTTGTCTCTGTTGATTTGTTTCTTCTGTACTGGCACGGCATTGTTCTTGGCTCTGCGTAGCAGCCAGCTGTAAGCTTGCATAGTCAGTTCCAAAAATATAGGGAAATAGTGGATGAACAATTTTAAAGTGGTGGTGCTATGGTTAAATCCTTGTTGGGAATTAAGGATCACCCAACTGCTCACTCATTCCCCCCAGATCCCTTGCCAGTGGGAAAAAGAATGGGAAAGAAAAGATAAACATTGCAGGTTGACATAAGAAATATTTAATAATTGAAACAAAATAATACAATAATAATAGGCTAGACATAACATAAATATAGAATAGTATGAATAATGAATATAACATAGTACTAAATATGCTAATAACAATAATAGTTATAATTGTAAGGAGAGGGAAAGAGAGTGGCAAAATCTGACAGAAACAAGCAGGTTGGTCAGAATCTGGACCTATGCTCAGTTTGTCCCCCAGCAGTGAGTGGGGAGTGCTTTGCTTGGATAAATTGGAAATTGGGTACTACTGTTTGTTGTGTTTGCGCTTAAGGTAACCAGTCACACAGTGTTGTATGCGCTAAGAGCCACTAAGAACAATTTCAGGTATTATTCCAAAAGAATACTTTAGAGGTTTGTTACATAACTGCATCATTAATAAAAACCAGGCTGTGTATATAATCACTGTGCAAAGAGCAAGTCTTTCATTATCCCTTAGTGTTGAGAAAGAAAAGGTCATTGAGAATTTTTTTCGTCTTTGAGGTGGAATTGGTTTGCTTTGTTTCGTTTTTTACTTTTTTTCTTTTTCTCAACATGTTTCATGGGATGCTGGATTCCCCATGACGTTTTTATCCTGGTTTTCACCTACCGTCTTTGACAACTGAGTGTTTGTCCAATTCACTGACCTTCATATCAAAAGCATTTTTCATGAAATATATTTTTGTCCTATCCCTAGCAGCTAACAAATCCTCACTAGTCATTTATATAATCAGGAACTGTAACTCAAATTTGCTAAGGTATTGTCTTCCTGAAGCAATTATTTAGTCCCCGGTGATAGCCTCCTTTGCATTGTAACTGGAACATGATAACTCTTATTCTAAGGTTTTTATAAAAATTGACTGTTCGTGTCCATGTGGATCAGAGATCTGGATTAATATTCAGCAAAATTAAAGAACCCTTTTCTCTCATTGCATGATAGTTGATGGAAGGTATGAAGGCCTACTAGACCTAGTGGTTAAATCAAGTGGCTGAGGTTTTTCACTTTACCCCTTTCTTTTCCCCAGTGTCTTGGGTGATAGGATCATAGAATAGTTTGTGTTGTAAGGGATCTTTAAATGTAAAGTAGTCCAACCCTCCCCCTACTCTTTCCCCCTGTCCCCTTCCCCCCGGCTTTGTGCAGGGACATCTTCAATTAGATCATGTTGTGCAGAGCCTAGCCCAGCCTTACTGGGGATGGGGCATCTACCACTTCTTTGTTCCAGTGTTTTACCACCCTCATCATAGAGTAATTCTTCCTCATCTACTCTTAGACTCTGATTTTTGAATTTAAAACAGTTTCTGCTTTTCTGGTTGCTACAGGGCCTATTAAAAACTGTGTCCCCATTCTTCCTTTAAGTACTGAAAGGCCGCAGTGAGGTCTCACTGAAGCCTTCTCTTCTCCAAGCTGAACAACCCCAACTCTCCCAGCCTTTCCTTATAGGAAGAAAGCCCTATTCAGGGTTTGCTCAAACATGTCTGTGGCTTCCTTGTACAAAGGACCCTAGGGCTCGACATAGTACTAAGAGTCATGGGGTCTCATGAGAGAGGAGTGGAGGGGAAAATCACCTCCTTTAACCTGCTGACCATGCATGTTTGACTAATGTTCACCTCTCACCCACCAGCACCCCCAAATCCTTCTTGGCAGGGCTGCTCTCAATCTCTTCATCCCCCAGCCTGTGTTGCTGGGGAGGGTTGCCCCAACTCAGATGCAGCACTTGGCCTTGAACTTCCTGAGATTCATGTGTGCCCACAGACATGAGGTAAAGGCTCCATACAACAGTTCAAGAAGCAGGGAAAAAGCCCCAATAATCATAACAGAAAACAGAAATTAATTTTCATTGTTGTGGAACTAACCATGACAACTGCATTGCAAGCACTCAGGAAGTAGGAGCAGAGGAGCATTTTGTGCAGGAACGGGGAGCAGTCTTCCAGGAGGAGATACATCACAATGCACAGGAAGAGCACTGTTTTAACAGCTGTTACTGAATGGCTGTTTAAAGGCACACACACACAAATTTGCTTGTCTCAATAGCTGGAACTTTGTGTCTCCCCACATTCTTATCATTCGCCACATTCTTATAATTTTCTCCCTTCTGGAAAGTGAACTCTTACTTTCCTAGAGGGATTTAGCATATTGTAGAACTGGCAATGGTATAGGAGTTTAACTTTGATGTAAATTTGAAAAGCTATTTTATGTAAGATTTTTTGAAGAAAAATTGTAACTTTTTGAAGGATATGAAAAGCATATAGTTCTTTAATTTTAAGATTTATCTAAATGTTTTGCAGTATGAATTTGACACAATTGAAATATAAAACCAAAATTTATAGTTTTTATAACTAAAACTAAATATAAAAATACATAAACTAAATGTAAAAAAATAATTTCATTTATTATGAAATGTAAATGTGTATGCAGATGAAAGTCACATTAGTTTAAATCTTTCTTTCTTTTCTTTGATATCTAACTATGAGAATCATTATTTTCCTCAATGGCAGTCTTGCATGTATGTCTATGGGAGGAAGAAAGAATTCAGATAGGTTACCTGAACCTTAATGACAGTTTAGACCTTTTTTCTATGTCAAATGTTAGGGAAGTATGATGATAAAATTATACACAAAATAGCAGAGAATGTGCATCTTGTTTTTCTGTGTTTTGGAAATAGGCTTGCTCATCTTTCTTTGACCTTCACTGTAGTGGTGTCATCTACATACACTTTTATTTAGTCAAGGAAGTGTTTCATATATCAAGTTACAAAATAAATCTAAAACATCCTGGTTAGAAGACTTTAATTGTGTTGCTGTTGCTTATTTGAAAAGAACATTTAACATTGTCTACTTCTGGAAAACTTTAACAGTAGTAGTTCCTAAGGCATTTTTTGATTTGGGTCTTGTGCAGCAAAGTGATTTCAATTTTCATTATTTAAATGTATAATATGCAAAATTAGAAGCAAAGTTTTCATTGTCTGTGCTTGATAATTTTATCTTTTTAGCACCTTAAACTTCTGCAAGCATAAATATTAACAATGTCATTGCAGCCCTTTTTGTTGTACCTGTAAACTATGATATATTGTTTAATATTTTGCTGAGTTGGGGACTCAGAGTTGTCTCTGTATTCCTTCAACAGTGTTGCCACAAATCAGAAACTACTGGTAAGTTCAGTTTTCTGGCAAAATAGCAATTCAGTGTTGTATCCTGTTATGTTGTGTTTTCATGCGTGGGTTTTTTTCCTCACCCACCCACTCTGATTTTCACCTAGTGTCCTGACAACCTCTGATGGCTTCTTGATTTCTGGAGAGGCAGCTGTGAGGTTTTTTTAAGTAATTCAGACCAGGCTGTAAGAAAAGCTGAATCAGAAGTGCAGAAGTCACTTCTGTCTGTCTTACATGCCACTCAGTAATTTATTCATGTGCTTTTGGAACATGGGCATCATTCATTACTATTGAGTGGTCTCAGTTGATCGGGAAACATGCTCTGAGAGCTCAGTTTTTGACTCTTCATGGATATAATGGCTTTTTTTTTCCTACTTGAGTGTGAGGTTTTTTTCTCCAGAATAAAAGGAAAAAAGGAAAATTCACCTTAGGTGTCTTTACTCCAAATTAATGTTAAATGGCATTGCTAGAGTGCCTACATGACTAATTCTACCTTACATGACCTAGAGTACTTGTACCAAAGGTATAATAATATACTATTCCAAAGGTATAAGGAGAATATGGTTATTGTGTACTTGACTTTTTGAGAACCTTCTCAGAGAAAGACCTTCAGAATTTTCCACTGAAACACAAATTGTCTTTTATTGTAACATACACATATAAAGAGTATTTATTGGGAAATGACTAACAACTATTACTCTTTCAAATGCCACTAAAGCATGAATGATTGTACATTATGTTCAGAAAAAAATGATTGATACATCTAACATTTATATAGTCTGAAACTTCAAGTGCTCTTGTAGACTGCCTTATCCCTTGTGCATATGAACAAATTTGCTTTCCACAAATAAGCCCAAGTTTCCTGTATCCTGTCGGAGGAGGATAGCAGCAGAGAGCACTAGGCAGATACCCTCCAAATAATACCATAAAAATTATTTTTGCAAACTCATCCACATAATTTTAAAATAATGTTACTTTAAGGTAAATTATCAAATAACTTAAATGAGTTAAAAAGATTGTCCTGTAGTGGACTGATTCTTCTCACCAAGAGAGCAAGGAAGAAAAGAGCTTTGCTGTGGACTGTGGTGCATGTCACTGTGTTAATACAGCAGCATGAAATATTCAGAATTCTAGTACTGTATAGACCAAATTGAGTTTTGCAGCATTGTGTTCTTCTCTTCCATCTGATAGTAGGGATTAATCAAGTTTGGAATATGTATGTCAATCTACATTTCATCTTCTCATTGGGGAGCTTATGAGCGTTCTGTGGGATCACTGTTCCTTCTAAAAACTGAGTTTCTTTCTTTTGTTGATTGAGGGGGTGTATTTGAATATATACACAAGAACATATGGAAGTACTTGAATGCACTGATGACTTTCAGTAAGTAGAAAATGCAGTAGAAAGTTTGCCTTTTGGAGAATGTAATACTGGTTTTTGTAGCAGTTTGTTGAGAAAACAAGGATACTAAGCTCTGTTCGTTTCTTTGATGGCTATTAAATATAAAGCTTTTTAAACCGAACATATACACAGAATGTGTGGAGTTTATCTTTTTCCTGTTTGGCAGTGTATTTTTTCAAACTTTTGACAATTCCTTTATATTGAAGGAATCAAGGATAACTTTTTCCTTTCTCCCATAGATCCAAACATTTAATGTTGAGGCACCATGCCAGACCGTGGAAGATTTAACGAGTGGGGTTGTGATGGCCCAGGTTCTTCAAAAAATGTAAGTAATTGTTTACTTAATGAATTAAATACAGAGGTTTTTATCTGTACTTTTTTGTATATTTACATGTATTTTACCTTGACTGGTATTACCTAAGGATGTGGCTTAGATGGTACTTTAAAGTGGAACATGAGTAATGATTTTTTTCTCTGTAGTTTACAGATGACAATCTTAAATGAAAAAAAAAGTTTTGTTTTAGAGAAGAGTTCATTCAAGTATGAACTGACTGGAAAGTAACCTGAATTAAAACTAAACATACAGATTCACACTTGAAATCAGTGCAAGGTAAGGTAATTGGCCCTGATTGTTTGAAACTATAGTCAGTAATGTTAGGTAGTAGTTTAACGTAATAAAACTTCAGTGATAAACTGAATGGAACTGTCAGTTTAGTTGTTTGCCATTGGAAGTACTTTTCAGTTTGTTTCTACTACCCCTTGTCTGTTCATTGGGCACCGCTGAGATTATGTGAGGGCTTAAAAAAGTAGCCACCACTGGGTCATTTATACACAGGAGCCTTCTCTTCTTGAGGCTAAACAAACACAGCTCACTCAGTCTCACCTCACTTGACAGAAACTGCAGTCAGTTAATCCTCTTAATTACCCTTTGGTGAACTTCCATCTATATCCAGGTGTGTCTCTTACTGGGGAGGCCCAGATGCAGCAGTTCAGATATGGTTTTAACAGATCTGAGCAGTACCTTCTTTGGCCTGCTGACAGCGATCTTTCCAACACAGCCCAGGTTTTGGTTTGCCTTCTTTGCTGCAAGGACACATTGCTGGAGTGTGTTCCACTTGGTTTCTGCCTGGTTTCTTATCTGCAGAGCTGTTTTCCAGCCAGCTCACCCCCAGTATATACTGGTAAATAGGGCTTGTTTGCACTTAACTTTTCTGAAATGTGTAAGGTTCCTCTCAGCTTGTTTTTCCACCATATGGAATTTCTCCTAAATGGCAATGCAACTGTCAGGTGTGTTGAACACTCCTTCCATTTTTATATTACATGAAAAATTGCCCTCTGTCCCATCATCTAGGTCCCTTTTAAAGACATTTAATAATATTGACCCCTTGGATATGCTGCTAGTGAACTGGCCTGCAGCTGGATTTCATGCTTCTGAAACCTTTGAGCCTAGCGTTTCAGCCATTTTCCAGCCCACCTTGCTATCCAGTTACCCCTGTAATGCTTCATCAGTTCTTCTATGAAGATGTCATCCTGATCAGGCAGTCTGTAGCAGTAATCTGTAACAGTGTCACTCATGTTGGTCTGCTTAGTCATTCTGACCAGTAATCTCTCAGCTGGCTCATATCCATCCTAAGACAGAGCTCATGCATTCCCTCTGGTCTGTCACAGAAAGGGCATCTTTCTGTCACTGCCTTCTCAATTTGTTCTTCCTAAGGAACCTGTATATGTTCATGGCAGCAGCCTTGGCATGTGAGCCATCCTACCACGACTTCATGATTCCAGTGGATCTGTGACCTTGTAACTACATATAGAACTCTGTTTCTTCCTGTTTGTTCTCCATGATGCCTGCATTAGTGCACAAACACTCCACATATGCATCCAGTCTTTCTGATTCCCAAGAATGAAACTTTCCCCAGAGCGTTCTTTAGGCCTTTGTATATTTATGTGCCTATGCTTGAGGTGATCCCACTTCACCCAGACCTGTTTTGTTGACTATGAGGTGTCTTGTTCATATCACTCACCCCTAGTTCTTCAACAGAGTTCACTACTTTGTTACTTAATGTTCATTTTTTGTTATAAAACTGTTCTTACCACCTTGGCCAGCCTGTTTGTGAAGATGCGTCTGCCCACCATAGTCTGGTGGATCCCATCTCTTCCAAGCAGTCCTTATTCTCAAACGGGTTTAATGGTTATCGAAACCAAAACTTTGTTGCCAGCACTATATCACAGCTGGTTGTTGACCTGCAGGGTCTGTCTGCTGCTCAAACCTCCTCCTCATTAACTGGTGCAACAGGGGAGAACACCACTTGAGCTTTGACCATACTTTCCAAAGCTGCATAATCACACTTGGCACTTTGCAGGTTTCCCTAGCTGTACAGCTCATGCCCCGGTGGAAGAGCAGAAGGAATGATAATGTGAGTGCTAGACAAGCCTCAGCAGTCTTTCAATGACGCCTGGAATTCAAACCCCGAGCAAGCAGCAGCCCTTCTTGATGTCAGTAAGATGAGGGTGCTCCATGCTCTTCTAGTGTTTAGCACTTCCCTCTTGTGCTGCTGTGTGGCTCAGGTTTACTGACCACAGATGATCTGTTTGACACAGCTCCTAGGGCTGTAAATGCTATGAGGACTCTGAGTATGTTCTTTTAGTTGCAGATTCTCAGGAGTGGGACCCTTCCTCCTAGTGAGAGAAGGAACTGCCAGTTCACAGGAAGAACAAAAATGGGGAAGAGGGAAATCTCAATGTAGTCAAATATTTCCAAGCAAGACTTTTTAGCATGTGATTCTGAGGTACTGTTTTCAGCTGATGAACTGATACTTTAAAAATAAATATACAATACAAATACTACATTTTTGTAGCATGGTTTCAAAATATGTAAAGATTACCTAAACAATTTTTAATTCTTCATGTCCTATATAGTAATTTGAACATACCAAGATTAGTATTCAACTATCTTACTTTATGGTAGTTGTGCTTCAGATTTAACATTTTGCATACTTATGTAACGAACAGACATATTTTCATGCTGAAATTTAGCAACGGTATTGCTAAATCTTGACTGCATTCCTGCTGAGTTAAACTTTGAAGAGCAGCAGCAATCTGATTTTGGATTGTACAACAGGAATGATAACATGAACAGTCTTTGAGAGAAAATACTGTTTTTTTGTTTTTCTTTTTAAAACAGGATAAACAGAAGGTAAGTAGTATAAGATAAGAAGTGTAACAGAAGTCTAATTGATTTTTGAAGTAGAAACCAAGGATTGTAGAGTAGCCAAACATTTTCTCTTTCCCTGGTCATGAGACTGGAATAAAGATCAAATACAGGGATCAGCATTTATATAGCTGAAAACTGACTAGGACTAGAAACTGATCAGGAGCAGGTTGACAAAGCCATTTTAAATAATCTTTCTTGAAAACAAAACCAAATTCAACACTAGCAGTGAAATCCTCCTGTTGGTCCTTTGAACAAAAACAACAGGAAGACTACTTCACTGGGAGTTAGAGCATGTTCGACAACATGAAGCAAGTCTAGATCAGGCTTGTTTGCTTTTCTTTTTATATTAGCAACATGGGTTCCCACTCTGACCCAAGAAAATAAGTAATGTATAACACTTTTTTTGCAGGAAGACAGGTGCATACTTCTGGTTATTTGGAAAAGTCATGCAGTGATGTTAAATAGCAAGGAGCAAGCCTGAAAGCATCTGGTCAGTGCAGAGATATCATTTGCAGTGAAAACTTGAATAGTTGTCTTTGACAAGAAAATCTCTCAAAAAGTTAATCTTCAAAGGAAAAGTGTGTTGTTTTGACTGCAGACTCAACTTAAGTGCCATTACTCTTATTCTATTGAGAAGGATAAACTACTAATTTTGTAATTTTTAAAGGAAAAATGAAAATTGGGTGTTTCTTAGTATAGGTGCTTCCTGTTAAAGGTCCTTTTTAAGTGTGTGTTCTTTGAGCCTAATAACAATGGGAGGTTGATTAGGTAAAGGTAGGGAGGGGAAAGTTCTGGCAACTTTATGTGAATCAGGATTTTACTATAGAAAATTAAGTAATGTTTAAAAATAATGAAGAGCAGATTAATATATCCAGTAAAGAAGCACATTGATGAAAATTTAAAGGTGTTGGAGTGGTCCAGTGATCTGAATATATTTCCAAATAGGGGACTGAGGATAGCATTTCTTCCAAAAAACTTAAAGGTTTAATAGTGAATTCTGTTATTTCTAGTTTTTTTTTTCCTTACATCTGTCTTCTTAGGAAAAGTCCACTGGTACTTACGAGGATGGGAGGTAGTAGGTCATGATGAGGAGCAGGTTTTGAGAGATCCCTAGCTCAGGGAAGTAGTTGTTTTAGACATACATAAAATTTGCCCAAAACAGAACTGTAGGATTTAGAAAATGGAAGAAAAGAGGAAAGGGAAGAGAAAGAACATTGCTTGATCATCAGCTGATAAAAAACAGGTGTGCCTTGTACCAAGTGGAAGGGGCTGACAGTTTCTTCTATGGTTCTTAATTTTTTGTACATCATCGTCAATATTTTTTGCTCTCACAGTAGCAGTCCATTCGTAAGTAAGTGCCAGACATCACAAAAAATGCAGCAGAATTTTCTGTAACAAAAATGCTGGAATAAGCTGTGAGAAGAAGAGGTTACAGAGGAAGTTACTGACACCTTCAGAAACTTTTTGCTATTGATGTAGTGTGTGATAGCAAATACCAGAAATATGTTCTATGTAACCAAGCATGAAAATTTTGCTTGCAGTCTCAGCTGTTAAAAAACAGGTATTGGTAAATTCCCGAAGGATATTTTCTTCCTTAATAGCATTAAAACTTTATCTTTGAATTTAGCTTAAAATACCATTGACTGTAATTCTCTAGTGCTAACTGTATTATCTTAGAGGAAGAAACTCAGCCTGTGTTTTAGCTTTTGTGTGTTATTCTGTAAGATTAATTGTTTCTGTTCAGATGAGGTGATCCCTCTGACTAGCATTGATATGAAATACAGTAAGAAAAAATGCCTGTACAGTTTGCAGTGTTGACAATTGTTTTATAGAATATTGTACTGCAGGAGTAAAGAGTGGAAACAAAAGAAAATGTTTAAATTTTTTATGAGTAGACTGGTGGCCTAAAATTGTGTAGCTTGTGCTGGTAGGAGTGCCATATCTTGCTTCTGGATCACATCCTTTTTTTTGTGTAGCTTGCACTGATGTTACTTAAGTTTTCACTGTCCGCTGATATTCCTATAATAGCAAGATTTCCTGTTTTAAAATTTTCCTTTCATCCCATTCTGGAGACTGTTTAATACCAGGTGTCCCTCTTGTTTTGATTCTTTTTTCCTCTGTCATAGTGGCCTTGGCAAATGTAAGAAATTGTATATATTCTGTCATCTATGCATCGTGCCCCTCTCAATGAATTATTCATTTGTTATACATAGCAACACGCTGTATGTATTTTGACACATGCAAAACACAAAAGCCGTGCTTTTGTATATCACTGGGAGAGGGAAATTTTTGTAAACACGTTGTTTGAAGCAGCTTACTGTACCACTGTTAAAATGAGTAATAATCATGAGTTGTACTACATGCTCTGTGGGTTGGTTTTCTTCAGGAGAGTATTTCTGTCTCTTGGCATCTGTGTTGCAGAGAGATGATTGCTTAAATAAAGGAAAATTTGCATACAAAATAAGATGGAGATGGTATAAATGAGCACTGCTGAAAACATCACATGAAGTGATAGAGCATTAGCAACAGCACAAGTATCTTGTGCTCTGAAGAAAAGTCCCAGTTATTTGCAGTACTACTGAGATAGTAGGCAGCAATCAACTGATATACAAATACCTTTCTAAACCTGAAAGTTATCCAGTGCTGGAGATTGTATAAGTTTGGATCTAGGCTCAGGAACTTACTGAATTCAAAATAGTCAGTTCATGTATGAGTCATCTCATGGTAAGGAAGATGCTCCAGTTAATTTTCTGATAGTATAGCTGCCCTCTTCTCAGCCACACATTTTCATATTTGCTTAGGTGGTGATTTTCAAACACTGTAAGAACAATGCTGTTGCTTCCAAATTAAGTAACCTAAGGTAGTCTGAATTTGATTGAATCCTGATCCCCAAAAATATAGCGAAAGGAGACTTGTTTGCAACAAGGTCTGTGAATGATCTAACATCTGGAAGCCCATTTTTAAAAGTATGTTTAGAAGTTCTTGTGGAAAAGTTTTTGTTTCAGGTTTGATTTCAAATAGTTTGTTATATAGAGAGAGCATTATTGTTGGTACTACTAATGAACTTTAATGAGACTTTTGAAGAGAAAGAAAATTTTAATGGTAATGAGGTTGAGGAAAGGATGATCGTTCTAGAATTGATTGGTGTTGATACCCAACCTTTTGCTTTTCTGCTTATTGTCTTCCTGGCAAAGTGTTTTTGCAGTTTGCTATTAATTATTAACCTGTATGAAAGTTCTCTAAAAAGAATTGTTGGTGCTATTTTGACAATTGTTACATGATATTGATTTCAACTGGATTGCTTATCAGCTGCTGGACCCCTTGGATGCTTCCGTGACATTTGTATACCTACAAATGAAAAAAACAAATGGGATTTGTGGAAGAGCACTACCACACTGAATTTAGATTTATTTCTCAGGGACCTTCCTTAAGTATGTCTGATGACATATATCAGGATTTAGGTAGTCTATGACTTTCATCAAGACTGTAAAAACAGTTGCTGTCCATTTTATTACAGTAGTAGCTGAGAAAAGCTGCTTAGTTTCTGCTGAATTTCAGACTTTCAGAGTGAAGTAAGATGAACCTAACTCTGAAGTCGTTAGTTTTCCTCAGCTGATTATCTTATTGGTGCTGTTATTGTTGAAAACTGGATATGCAATATCAGCCACCCAGTCAGTCCAAATATAATTTTGCTTGTGGGATGTTGTTTATAGTTACCCATGTTGTTTCCTAGAACCATTATTTACCATGAATATGGTATATCAAGGATTGATACATTCATGGCACTACAACCCTGAAGCAGCTGAAGATATTAGTGGCCAAGTGCAACCCTTAAAATTATAAGATACAGTCCTTAAGGAAGTCCTGTTGGGTTTTTTTGATGGGGAAGCACAGGTCATACTTGCTTTCTCTCTCAGCTGCATAAATACTTTATAATTGTGAGTCTGTTGTTAAGCTAGCTTATTTGTATGTTGGCAGTTCCCAGAAGACTCATTTGAAAGTCATTAGGGTATTTTTTGAAACCCACACCTAAAATGGGATTTGAACTGTCATTCTTTTCATTAGTGTCCAGATGATTTTGTTGTGATTGAGTGGAAATTAGGCAAATGAAGGCTTTTTAATTAAGGCTTTTTGCAAGAAGAGCTATTTGTTTCATGTAAAATCTGAATGTAAAGTTTTTTCATGTGTCAGAGATCTTACATATACTTGAATCAATGTCATTCTTAAGTTTGTCTTCGTGTGGCAGAGAGGCCATTTGAAAGCTATTTGAAAACATATTTCAAAACCAGATGATAGTCTGGATAAGACATTACTTGTTCTGTTTCGTAATTTAAGATTCTGTCGTCTGTACTAGAACTGTACTGTTTTTGAATGGAAGTAATTTGGAGTCATCAACTTAACTAGTAATTAAAGCTGTTTTTCCAGATATATGTTTGCAGATGACATGTCAAGGGAAACTAAATATGCGGTAATCTTCACCAGAGTCTGTAACAAAGTGTGTAAAAATAGCAATGAAAATGTGTCAGTAGAGAAACATTGCTATTTGTGATCTGTTGCCCTTATTTTTAAAAGTGTTAAGTTTTCTTTTATAGTTCTTTTGAAAGTTTTAAAGTTCTCATAAAACTTCTTTAGCCTTCTGATAATGTTTACATATTTGAGAGTCAGAGTTCCCACACAATTTCATGTATAAATAGAATAGTTTACATATTTCTCTGTATGTGGAGAGAAATGATTGATTGATCTTTGGACTAGTATGGTTGGAGAGATGGTAATTCCATTCTCCAATCCACGGTCACATTTGGAATTCTGTAAATATCAGATGTTTGAATAAAATTTGGTCTTTTTATCTTTTGAACTTATCAAGCTTCTGTGTACTCATTTCATGTCCAGTAGCAACAGTGATCTTCCTCCATTGCTGTGTATTATAGTTATAATACAGCTTGCAGACCTTGATGCATTGTGAAGACACTGTGGAGAAGATGGAATACAGCATGTCCCTTGCATCAGATGCAAAGTATGGCTGCAAAGTTTGTGCTCTAATAAAAGTAATGATGTAATTGCTGGCTTACAGTATATATAGTATGGATGTTATTTGACTCTCCAGACATATTCAGAGTTCTCTTGAAGTTTTGCCAAAAAATCTCATGGCATCTTGCTGTTGAAAAAAGAGCTCAGTCCAGAACCCCTTCTATGTGTAGAAGGTGCAGTGGTAAATCTAGCAGTAGCCAGTGGCAAATGCAGCAGTATAAGTCCAGAAAATAGAGTACTTCACCTGAAACTGGTAACACAAAATCTTAAGAGCATCTTGTTAACAATAGGCGCTTTTTGCATTCTGGCTGTATTGACTTCATATGTTGGATGAAATATGAGCCTTTCCTTATGTTTTCCTACTCTTTTAAAACTAGTTATATATAGTACATTATTTCTCCTTAATTCTGATTATAGCATTTTCAAAATTCTCTGTGATAAAGGGAAAATTTGACTGAACTGATCAGTAGAAAATGTTAGCCTTTTAGATGATCTTCAAGCTTGGCAGCAGGAGAGACAGTCTCGGGAGGTGTCTTGAAGAAGCAGCTTGTGGAAGATGCCTTGAGAAAAATAAATAGGGAGAAGTTGTCCATAGAAATAGTTCTCTGTTCTTTTTCTTAATTGCCTTGTCAAAAGTGCAGAGGATAGAAAAACTTCTAAGGAAGGGTGCTCACAAAAAGTTTTGTGTAGGGTTACTGTGAAGTGAGGATTTCAAAAACTGATAGTGTTTGGTAAATGAAATAGTGAAGTGTGTTCTTAGTCATAAAAACTTCAGTGATGCTTCCTAGCTCTTCTCACTCTGTCAAGACAGCACATGTATTGTTCCATTTCAGGCTTTTATTTTAGAAGCTGAATAGTTGTAAGCAGTGTACAATGGTAGGGATCCATAAGGTGTGGAAAAGTAATCATTTTTAACAATTTTAATAAATGCAAGTAAATATTGCTGCAACACCAGAGGAGAAATTAAGAGGTAGGACTTACAGAGGGAAAACTGGCAAAATGCATTCAAAATACAAAGAACCTTCCTCAAAAGCATAAGCTGCTCATGACGCATAAATGAAGCTGTGCTGTCAACAGGGTGATGAAAGTTCTTAGAAAAGTGAGTAGTAACAGGATTCTGAACTACTATATTCAGGCCATGTGTCAGATACAAGAGGTAGTCATTTCACTTAACTCAAACCTGAGATAGGAGCTTACTGATGAATGTGTACTCAAAATTCTGTAATGTGTTTTTAATGAATATACTTTTTATCTTTCAGCGATCCAGCTTATTTTGATGACAATTGGCTGAACAGAATCAAAACGGAAGTGGGAGATAATTGGAGGCTAAAGGTATTTGACTTACTTTGCTTGTCTGTGAATCTGTATTTGAGTACTTAATACAATATTGTGTCTAAGTATTCTCACGTTTCTGGATTAGGATCTTGCTTTATAGACAGCATTTTGAATTTTAGACCATTTTAATTACACTTACTTGTTTATATGTTGTATTGTCCTGCACAGTTTTAGCAAAGACATTTTGAATTTGTAAACAGGTTTTAATGATTTAAAAGGAAAATATTAAAGTAAATGTTATACATTAATTACCTTTTGTTTATCAAACATTGAATGAGAGATTTTTTAAATGCACAGTGTGAAAGCAGCTTTTAAAAAGGCAGCTTTTTTGAGAAACAACTGCATAAAAATAGGAACATAATAAGCAGTATATTTAAAGAAAAATGGCAACATGTTGCTTCCTTTTACTTTGTCAGCTCTGCAGAGCTACTGAGTTTTAAGAGAGGAAGTCATGTTTTTTCAGTGTTTCTACTCAGCATGATTTTTAATCACAGTCTGTTTGCTGGATCATTTGTCACTTGGCATTCTAGACTTCTCTGCAAACCTGAAGGAAACAGAATTTACAAGAACTATGAATGAGGAACATTTTGCTTTAGAATCTGAGGAATGCAGTCTCACATGCAGATATTGGTGTAGTTTTTGACTAGTTTTCTTCAGAGAATGATTTATGTGCTTTTCTAAGTTTCCATTTTCAGCCTAATTTGGGGGAAGAAAAATAGTTAAGAATTTACTGTTAGTTCTTGTTTCCTGTAAAACCATTTTGTTCCAGCCACCAAAACCCATTCTGAGCATCTGGGGAAGGACCAAAACTGTGAAATGCTCAAGTACTTACAGGCTTGTCTACCTCACTTTCTGAATTGCAGTGACACTAAGAGACAGAATGCTGCCTGAGACAAAGATGGAGCACACTGATACTGTTTATGTTTTGACTTGGCCAGGAAACTGTATCAGCATGGTTTCTGCTGTCTGATCAGCTCTGTGAAGTCTGGAGTGATTTAGAATGTTTTGTCTACTAGGGCTGCCAGCAAAAGTGAGGGTACATTGATTAGAATATATTGACTGACCGCTGGATAAAAGACATGATCCCTAAAAAACCTTTAGGACTTCTTTGGCATCCACTACATGTAGAGCACTTAACATAAATTAACTTCTCAAAGAATTGTATGGAATTGCAAGTGAACAGCTGGATGCAAGGTCTTACTTTTTTGTCAGATATTTTTTTCTAAGGGGTATTGAAGTCTTGGCTGTTAAATGTGGAGGATAACAAACTGAGAACTGTTGGTTATAATAGCATTTGAGCTGATTAAATGTGAAGCAGCAGCTTCTATAACTGTCATTTGGAGTTTGAGGAATAAATATTTTATTTTTATGTCTCCCACCAGTTTGGCAGATGTAAAAGCTTGGCAGGTGTGGAAAAAAAATTGCTGAGCAATCCAGTAACTTCCTTATGTGTCTGAGGTTGGCAAAGCATCAGGTCAAATTTCAGTTTCTTGCTGATGTCATTCCATCTTGTTTTTCAAGTGTCCATGTAAACAAGAACTGAAGACTGGTTTTTATTTTTGTTTAAGAAATATGTATAGTTCAGCTTTTTGTATACATTTTTATAGACCACTCCCATTTTAATGAAGAATGCTAAAAGGCACAAGTGAGATACTTTAACTCTTGTTTTTTAATCTGGAAGTAATCCTATACTTTGCCAACTGTTCTTTATATGTGAGTAAACATTATTAGTAGTCTAGTTTTCCAAATGTCTATCATCCAATCCTTCATTTAAAGTCTGGCTTGTAGGAACACTTCGATCTGTGCATTTCTATTAATAGAATTGTTCAGCTTGGAAAAGACTTGAGATCAACTCTACCAAGTCCACACTAAACCAGGACCCTAAGCTCCACATCTACACCTCTTCTAAATACGTTCAGGGATAGTAACTCAACTACTTCCCTGGGCAGCCTGTTCCAATGCCTGACAATGCCTTTGGTGAAGAAATGTTTCATAATACCCAACTTTAACTTCCCCTGGTGCAACTTGAGGCCATTTCCTCTTGTTATGTCACTTGCTAACTGAGAGAAGACACTGACCCTCATCTCACTACAACCTCCTTTTAGAAATATATTCATTACTGGATTTAAGATGTGGGCATCATAGTTTCATGACTCTATAATATAGCTTTCCCTTCATACTTTAAGAAGTGCCCTGAGAAGTGATAACTGGATTATCTCAAATGTTGTGGTAATGAGCTACATTATTTTCTTGTTGCTAAACATGGTCACTCTTTGTCTCTGATGCCATCTGGTGTAGTAGTCACCACTTGTACAAGCTCTTGGTATCGTGAACCACATAAAGGAGCTGTTCTAGTAGGGGAAATATAGAAAAACAATCTAAATGTAATGTGTAGGAAGTTTTGTGAAACAGTAGTTAGGGGGCTGGTAGAAATTAGTGTAGGTCTTGTATAGCCCATCTAACCACTGTTCTTGAAAGTACTCAGAAAATGATAGAATCATAGAGTTATTAAGTTTGGGAAAGACCTTTGAGTCCAGCTGCCAACCTAGCACCACCACTGTGTTCACAATTACCCATTATGTCACCAAGTGCCATATTTGCACATTTTTTGAACACTTCCATGGATGATGATTCTACCATTTTGGTAAGCACTCTGTTCCAGTGCTCTACAACCCTTTCTGTGAAAATCTTTTACCTAATACTTAACCTAAACTTACCCGATGCCGTTTGAGACAGTTTCTTCTTATCCTGTCACTTATTACCTGGGAGAAGGTGATGTGATTGTTAATTTTGAATTGTGTGTTGTCCTCTGTAGTGAAGAAACAAGAACATAAGGCTGAGATTTTTTTGGGGAGGGGGCAGGAGGGGGATGCACGGGTTAGGTTAGTTTGGTTTTTTTAGCATTTTGCTTTCTGATAACTGCAATGTTTTTGCTGTTGCTGTACAATTTGAAAAAAAAAAAAAAACTCACAGGGATGTTTTCAAATTCTTGGTTTCAGGGCAAGTTGCCAGACTTGAGAAATTGAGCAGTGCACAGGAGAGAAAAAGGGAAATGGTAAAATTTGGGGAGTTTGCAAAATAGGAGCCATTCAGCAAGCATTGTGGTTCTTAGAGCTAACCAGATCTTTGTCTACTGTATTTAGTAGGGAAATGTTATTTCTTCAGGGTTAAAATTTCATGCTCATAGCATACATCAATGTACATAGTAGATTGTGCTTTCGGCAACAAAAGGACTTTTCACTGCTGCCTTATCTGCAATTTTATGATGGTTTACAAAAATAAAAAAGCAAAGCCATTAACTCTTTCCTCATGTACAATGAACACTTCTATATAGTCCAAATTTAAATTCTGTACAACATAGTACTTCATGGCTGAGGAAGATGATATCTTGAACATAAAACCTATACTGAAAATGAAAAGCAGCTTAGAAAATTATTTGATTGCCAAAATTTTGCAGGAATGAAATTCCCTAATCAAGAAAAAAATTACTGATTTGATATATGTGCATCAGCTTTGGCAATTACAGAATAAACTGTTGGCTCTCTGAGGGGTGGCATAAAAGTCCCCTTTTTCCCCCCGTTGTCTTCAATTCAGTATAGAAAGCTTAGGAAGGGAAGGAAACACATTGTTCAACTTGATTTCTCACTTTTTCTTTTGAAGTTTTCATTTTGGCATTCAGACTATGCCATCAATTTAAAGTACAGTTTTATTGATGTTTATAGTAGCAAGCTGTGTTAGTCTTGTGAACTTTCTCTACCTGGTCTTTCTCTAGGTTCCACCTATAATCAGTGATGAGACACGTTCCTTCAAAATGCAGTTTAAATCAGAAACCATATGCCTGTGAGAGTGGTACAAACAGTGAACACACATGCTCCCTCCCCTTCTTGGTGCGCATGCACACACACACCCACACTCCCATGCCCATCACCCCCCACCCCACCTGTTAACTGCAAATGGATAAAAATGTACCTCAATGAGATATCCAAAGCTTATTGTTTAAGAATTTCCACGCCACTTGAAAGTGTGTGCTAGCAACATTTCCAGAGGTTATTCAAGATCTGAAATAAAAAAAAGAAAAACCAATTTACACAGAGCCTCCAGCACAGAGTTTCAGTCATACATGTGATATAAGGGTAATGCAGAATTGGAGGCTGGCTGCCATAATGTTGGAGAAAAACCAGGAAGTTAGTTAACCCATACTTGCTTTTTGTCAATCACAAGCTTAAGGGCATTTTCTATGGCCCACGATATTGGCCTTTCCCTTTGTTACACAGCTATATTAGCAAAGAGAGAAATCTAGACAGACTGCACTTGCAAACCTGAGATTGGAAACAGTGAAGAAGTTGTAATTAAATAGAGATTTTATATGACAAGTGAGAATAAAAGAAAAATAGGAGAAAAAACCAAGCAACCATTAAATCCTATGCTGTTGGCAGATCACATGATCTCTGCTTTCATTCCAGTCAGTTTATCAGGTTAATGCTGTGTACTAAGGGTCAGTGTCATACTGAGCACTGGGTGCTTAGTATGTAGTGCCAAAATGGCTATTAGCAGAGAGGGTAGTGATAATTTAACATAGAGAGCACCCACACAGCTCTGGTGTGGGTATTTGTGAACTTTACGTGTTCAAAGGAGTGAGAATATTGAGGCTGCATCAATAGTCTCAGATGGTAAAGAGATTGAAAATTTATAGAAGTTTGTCTAGAAATACTTACTGATCCATTTATTGTGAATTGCAACAAATTTCTGAGGTGAAATAAAGCATAGTTGTCACTTTTTTTACCCCAGTAAACCTCACATCTTTTCCAGCAGAAGTATGGCAGCAGGGAGTGAATGTTAAAGGTGTTGGGAGGGTAGCGTGTATATTTTTATGAAAAGCAAGAACTCAGGTTGCTGATGCAAGCAGATAGGCATCCATGTGGTCATAGGCTGACATCCAAACAATGGTTTAATACTTTATAGTCATAATCTGTTTTGGTAATTCTTTCTGTTGTGGTCTGACATTATGTAATGTAATGGTCGTTGTTAACTACAGTTAGGTTTTCCTATGTGCCTAAGAAAGTGAAAAGTAATTCTGAACAACTGTCATCTGCTGTGACTTAGAATTCGGATCTAATTGGTTGTTTTTAACACTTTCTTAGGCTGTTGTTCATTTTCATTCAGCTGCTTGAGGTCTTTGTTTTCATATTCTTTGACCTCATAAATGTTGCTGGAACTACTCAGTTCAATTTCAAAGTACAAAATATAGTGGTAGTTTCCCTGTGATGATCCTCTCTATGCTGGGACAGTAAAACTATCTAAGTTTATTGACTGCAAGCAAGTTATGAAAAAAATTGAGAGCTGTCTGAGTAATAGTGAAGATCGTGTTTAAATTTAAGTCAGTCTTAGTCTTAAAAGTCTATAAAGTAGCTACTTTAACCTTACAATTGTCTGATTGTGTGCCAAATACAAATATGGTACAGTTAATTCTTGAAAACAAGCTGCCCTGGTACTGTTGATTGACGGTGGGGTGAAATAGGACAGCAAAGATTTCTTTTTCAGTTTGTTTGCTGTTCTCTTCTTTCAAGAATGCTGCCCTATATGCTCATTTTCCTGATGAATTTTGATCAGTATTGGTTTTGTTTCAGTATTGACTCCAAGCGCTATAAAAAGTTACATAGAGGAAGGTGGCTTTTTGTGTTTAAGGAATTTTAATTCAAAAATGCTTATAAGGAGAGGGGGAAAGAAGTATTTCACAGGTTTCCATTTGGTTTCTCATTTTTTTGGGATTATGTTCAAGTTCAAGGTTCCTCACAAATGTTCTCATCGGTAAACTGGACTTAAATTCTGCAACATGCCCCTTGGGTTTCCGTGGCTCTTTCTGCAGCAGACTCAGGTAAATTATAAACCGCAAGATTTTAATCAATCAATTTAAAAAATAATATTCCAATCAGTGTGATATTCTTTGTGGTGATTTGATATAAAAATAAAATTTCTTAATTTCTTTAAATTCTTAAATCTGTTGCAGACTTTGGTTATGATTGCGCATTGCCTTTAAGTGGTGGTCTTGGTTGCTGTTGGGCAGACACCTAGGAAATAGTTGCAGCTCTTAAAGGATCATGCGGTGCTGTGTGTAATAGTACAGAAAGAGCATGTGCTTTGGAGTAGAAGGTGTAAACTGCCTATTTTGGGAGTGACAATAAATGTTCTCATATACATGCTATAATGTAGCATCTCCAGTTCTCATTCTAGCTTGTCAGGGCATTCGATGTGTCACTTTTCAGGTCCAAATGAATTTTTGTTTCTTGTATGACTTAAAATTCAGTGATTAGGGAGATAGTCAGAATGTTCCTATATCTTAATAAGGAATCAACTTCTGGCACTTCTTTCCAAAAGGGAGTAGGTTAATAGGAGTCAGGTAATCAGATTGTTATCACTTTTGTTTTCTTGGCAGAAATCTTCTAGTGTGTGTATCCTGTTCCTTTCTTGAGTCTGAAATTTATTTCCATCACCTCGTTTTGTTTGTTGACCATATTGAAGTGTTGAGTTTGTCCCTGGATTTCAGTATCATGTTTCCTAACAGCTCTCAGGTCGTTTGAAAGGTAAATAATTTCTGTCAGTGGTCAGAATCTCCTAACTGCATATTTCTGGAATGCAGTCAAGAATATAAAATTTATGGTGGTCTTCAGAGGCAGTTAGAACTTGCTCTCCCCTCATTGCAGTTCCACAGTTTGCTGCTGTGGCTGCTGCTGTCAGCGAGAGAACTTTGTGAATCCTGTTTCTGTTGGTTTTAGTCTTTGCAGATCCTGTTTAAACTTCAGTCATACAATCATTTAGGTTGGTAAAGATCCTTAAGATCATAGAATCCATAAACTGCCATGTCCACCAATAAGTCATGTCCCAGTGTACCACATCTACACAGCTCTTTGCACACCACAAAGATGGTGGCTTAGTCATGTCCTGGGTAGCCTGTTAAAATGCTTGATAACACTTTCTGACAAAGAGATGTATCCTGATACTCTTCCTTGCAAAAATCTCTTCCTGGCAAAACTTGAAACTTTTTCCTCTTGTCCCATCTCTTATTACCTGGGAGAAGAGGCTGATCCCCACCTGGCTACAGCCTCCTTTCAGGGAGTTGTAAAGAGTGTTAAGGTCACCCCTGAACCTCCTTTTCACCAGGCTAAACAACTCCAGCTCCCTCAGCCACTCTTCTGTCCCAAGAAACAGTGTGCTGCTTCCATTATCTGAATTATTTTCTTAAATACTTGAACAGTAATTGGTAATCTCTGTCTAGCAGTTACTTTCAGCAAAGATTCTTTTTTTTTTTTTTTTTCACCTGAATTTTACCTGTGAGACCCATGGGCATTTTTATAATTTTAAACACAATATTTCCAGAGACTTGATGCAAATAGATTTTTGCTGGGAAGGGAGCAATACTCAGTACTAGAGGAATGTGACATACATTCTGTACAGCAGGAGGTACTTAACTGATGCCATTGGTTATGCAAATGAACAGAAGCTACCTTTGTATAGCAGTGAAGTCATCGTGGAGAAATGTGGATTTTGCCAGATACTGAAAGGCAGGCATTCATTTGTAAAAACTGGAAAGAGGGATAGAGAATGACAAGAACAAAAATGAAAGAGCTAAGAGGAATAATTAATGAGAAAAACAACAAATTATATGAGTTTTGATTAAAGGATGATACTGAGCAGTAGCTGGTTTTGATTTGGAAGAAGATGTTTATCTCTGCAGAAAGTAGATTATTAGGTTACTTCAAGAGAAGAAAGGAGGGGAAATAATGTTTCAACTTCTGGATGCAAAGATAATCCTAAGATAAGCAAGTATCTAAAAACATTCATGCCATAGGGTCTGATTTAAAGTCTATCCAAGACAGTGTTATATTTTTCATAAATTTAAATGGGTTCTGTGAATTCATAAAGATTTGTGATCACATCTGGAAGTCTGGTCATAAGGGCCTCTTGCATAACTTCCACGTCTCTAAATTTATCTGTGTGTAAATAGATGTAATTATATCCTTCTTTTTGTGTGATTCTTCTGTGATTACCCACTTTATATTCATTTCTCTGTAAAATGCTCCCTGTATTTATTGTATTTCTGTCTTCTTGTCAAATAGGTAAGCAACCTGAAGAAAATTTTAAAAGGAATACTGGATTACAACCATGAGGTAAGAACTATTTGAACTAACCTGCATCTGCTTGCCTTTTGAATTATGTATTTTGGTTAACCTGCAGAATACAATTTATCTTCCTCAGTTAAAATTCTGACGTTTTCTTGCAAACTTATTGGCATATATAGTGATTCATGGCCTATTTCCTAGTCTTGGCCTTCTTCAAACCTTCTCACCTGCTTTATTGAATACTCAGGAGTTCCAGGGAAGCCTGATATGCAAATTTTCTCATGTGAAGAATAGATGGCTTTATTGACTATGTTCTGATAATGGACTTTGTGATGTACTGTAATGTACCTGTGTCTGATTTTTTTCCTTCCTCCTCTGCAGCTGAAGTCTGCTCTTTTCCTTATTTTTCTCTTGGGGAGAGTGAGTAAAGAGCATTTCTAGCCTCTCCCAACATTAAGATTTTAAATGAAATATTTTAATTCAGGTGTATTGGGCTCATTCCTTGTCATTCTCTCTTATTTTGAGCAAACTCAGGACTTAATTACTCCAGAGAAGACAGTATTTTTTCTTTCAGTGGTGAATCTTCAGCTGAAATATGCTTTCAATGATGTTTGAGATGAATTGATCTGTACAGGCGGCAGCACAAAATCTATACTAGTCATGTTTGAGACATTGCTTGTTTCAAAATACTGTCTTCTCATAAATGCTACAGAGATTATTTGTTAATAAATTGAAGTACTTCAGAATGAAAATATTAGTCTTAGGAGGTCATCTTCAGTAAATGATTAAGTATCCATGTTTAAATAAATGTTGAAAAGTCATGATTAAGCAAGCTGGTCATGACTGGCAACACTAAAAGAAACAGATCAGGTTTTTGTTATGGAAAATAAATATTACTAAGACAAAGTGATGCGAGCTTCTTTTTGGTTGGTTAGTATATATGATGATTAAGTCTCTAGTGTCGAAAGTTTACTGTTAGGCAAGTTCTGAGTGGATTCAAGCTGATTAATTTCTGTAAAGGTAGGGCACATTTATTAATCTCACTGGATTTTGGTTTAGGTTGGTTCTTTCCTGCTGAGGCAATGCTGGAGGTGATAGTAGGGGTAATCTGGATTCTACTAATTAATTCTGTTTATGTTTTCCTCAACATTATTCCCTTCCCTGCTACAAAAATATAGATATGTATGTGGATTTTACCTGATGCAGTTAAAAGCGTTTGACAAATATATATACTAATATTGTTCACCCTCAAAAATTCAGAAATTTGTATTGCATTCAGAAGAACAACCAGTAAAACTGCTACATTTGCTGCCATTGTCCATTAAAGTATAGAAGAACAAGAAGCCTAAGTTAACTATTTATAGCTTTCATGCTTTGTTCTGCCTCAGTTTATCTTGCTGTAGCCCTCTGCTGCTCTGGAACTGAAACTTTTAATTTTTTTTTAATGTATCAATCTTTGTCTTTTGAAAATGGGTTAAATGCTCTTTTTCATCTCAAGGTAGTTATTATACAGTCTATCCTTCATTTTCATATTTCTTTTGGGGGCTTAGATGGGTTTTTTGGGTTCTTTTCTTTAAATTAAATTATTTTTCTTGTTTATTTCAAACTCAGTTCACACCTTCGCATCCTTGACTTCTTACTAGTGCCTACCAATTTACCTCTTCCCTTCAGCTTTCCTCAACAGGAGTTTTATTGTCAGTGACTAGGAAGTCACTGCAGTGGTGTTAACTTAAACAAAGCATTGCATTTGTAAGAAATTCAAGAAGTGCAGATCAATATATAAATGCATATCAGAATCAAAACACATTGTATTTTCTGCTAATGCAGTCTGTATATGATGGTAATATTTTTCATTGTGGTTGATGCATTCACAGAATTCTTTTGACCTAAAGAAAGTCCTTTCCAACAAGAGTGAATCTGCGAGCTTTAAAGTATGCAGAGATTATTAGTAATGTTGAAATTAATTCTTTGAGAAGACTGCATAAAAATCCTGCTGTTCCACAACAGAAAACACACCGTACATAAACGGAATGAAACCTCAACACTTCATGAAACCCAACCCTACTAAACTTTACAATAACTTCTTTTCTTTGTATTCTTCCTATACGCTGTGTTTTTTATAAATGCCTTAATCTGATTTCTGTTTTTCTTGGGTATTGCACAAAAAAGAGCGTGCAGCAAACACATGACTGATACCCTCTATATAGTCATTGTTTCCTTATTGCACTGTGTTTTAAGTTACAGTTTCTTTTTATCTGCAATTAATGTGTCAGTGGTGTGTTTAATTCCAAATTTCATATTCATATTTTCGACCCTCTGTTCAGTAAAGAGCAATTTAGCAGAATTGTCTAGTTCCTTCTACTGCCAATCATTAATCCTTAATGATCTTTAATGATAATTCAGATAACACTAATAGCAAGTCACACGGGCTTTTGTTTTGTGGGGTTTTTTTCTTTTCTTTCTGCATGTGGGCTGTTTAATTACATATCATTGTACTACTACCTCAGATTCTCTTCCATGGAACAGCTTTCGTAGCTGTAAGACTTGCCAGATATCCTTAAATTTGCTGAAAGTGTGAGGTCTAGTGATCTGAGTTTTTTGCCATCTTGTATTTGCCACCTGTCAATGTTAGATCTCTGTATTGTATAGGTGAAACATGTTTCAACATTTAATTCTTTAAGAAAGAATCTTGCTAACTGTTTATCTAGTGGTTGCTTGTGAGTTGAGACAGTCATGTTTATCTTTTCCCAAATATTATTTGTGTCAAACAATACAATTTTATAGTGGGATGTTATATAGAGCAATTTGGTTTGTTTTGAAGGTGTACTCAAAACTATAGTAAAGTAAGAGTGAATTGCTGTTGTTGATTATGAATCATCTTTGTATGAAACAAATTGATATGTATATGTTCAGTGATACAGCCATGTATGTACCTTGTCTTTATGCAGATTCTAGGGCAACAGATAAATGACTTCACCCTTCCTGATGTTAACATGATTGGAGAGCATGCTGATGCTGCAGAGCTTGGGAGAATGCTTCAACTTATTTTGGGATGTGCTGTGAATTGTGAACAGAAGCAAGGTAATTTTGAAAACATGTTTTCTTGGTTATTGTGCAACTATTAAGGAGAAAAATTATATTTCTTGGGTTTCTATCAGAAACAGATTTTTTAAAAAATTAATAATGATGACATTATTTTGTTGTACAGATACTGGTTTTTGGTGTAAGTTTCACTACTTTTGGAGACTCAGACTGAAATTGAATTTACTTGTAAGATGCATATTTTCAATTTTGATTTGCTGAGCTGAAAAATCAGTCTACAAAGAAAAAATTATTGGGTACACCTTTTAACCATTTATGAGGTAGATCAGTATTGTTAAGAATGGAAAATGTGGTTATTGCTTTATTCAGCATAACTCTTGATTGTAGAGATGCATTCCATGCATCATTTTACTTCATGGCCAAAAGCCATCAGTATGGCTAGTGCTTGGTCTGATGATATGTCTGGTGTGAACTGGGTTACTGTAGTTTCTGAGATGTTTCTATGGGGTTGGCAAATAGGAAAAAGTAATACTGGGAACCATGCCCTTCTGGGCAGCAGCTGAAGATGGAGCACAATAAGGTCATCCAAAAAGTCACTTCAGGCCAATTGCCAGACAATTGAACCCCACTTTAGCAGTCCCTGAAGGAGACTCTTGTCTCCTGGCCCACATGGCACTGACTGTAATTCAGACCTGCACAAATACAGTAGAGACCCATTCATCTTTCTTGGAGGTACCAGAGAGGATGTGGTGAACAATGGAGATGTTTGTTAAAGTGTGCTATATCCCATGTTCTAAACTTGCTTTGAGTAAGCAGGCTGTTTATTGTTACCCCCGTTACCTTAAATTACACTTCATTCAAGCCAGATGAAGGTAACGGCAAATGCAAACATTTATTCTAAATACTTTAAACAGGAAATTTAGTCATGTGTGGGAAAAATAGATGTGTTGGAAAATAAGACTTTTTTTAGTGTATTTGTGTGACAGTTGCATCAAATAAGTGTGTCTTCTAGATATAGCTCATTTTGTGTTTGATGGCTGCCAAGATTTTATTCTTGCCTTTTGTCTTCTTCTTGCTTGGTGCATCTTAACTTTACAGCTAGTTTCTCCTTTCCAATTTTCCTAGCTGACTAAATCACTTTAGTTTCTCCTTCTGAAATTGCTTCTATTCTCTTAACCAGGAAGTTGTCTGGCTAGTCTACTAATTAAAATAGGAGGAGTTTTATTCCACAAGTACATAAATAACTCTGGTTTATTAAACTTCTTGTCATCTCTGTTTTATATAAAATTATCTTCCTTTTGGTGACTATTTGCCATTTTCAAGTGGGAAGTATATCTTGTTCTTGTGTCCCCTTAACTCTTTCAGTCTGGACATTAAAAATGCACATTTGAAATACCAGAACAATCTAATTTTATGTACTTTGAGCAAGATCCAGCATGAGCAAATTTCCCACTTGAAGCTGACTTTTTCCCCAGTGTCTTTCTCTTAATCACATCATTAAAAGAATAAAGGAGATGATGTTTGACTGGAAACTGTATTTTACTGGGCAAGTCATTTACTCCTTGACTCAGTCTAAATGTCAGAATTTGTTCTTCTGACTAATTTATCATCTTACAAGGTACCTCTTGTGTAGTTCACATGTACACAAAATAGCTGAGAACTTAAAAAGTGGAGGGAACTTAATTTGTGATGTGCTACAGAAATAAAAACAGACACCAAAAATTAACATGAAAATGCTTTAAAATGAGGATGCTGTAGGAAGGCAGGCTGTTACTATTACACTTACAGAAAAGAACAACCTATGCATGGGTCATGTACTTCAAGACCCTGAACAGTTTGGGAACAATTGAGTAAAGAATAAAAGTTTTTTCAGAAGTGTGAGATGCCAGGAGAGGAAAAAGGTAATCATGTACTCTTTTCATTGTTGTGGAGTTCAAATTAGCCTGGATTTGTATCTGAACAGGCTTGTGCTAAAATCTTACTGAATTTGTTGGGGTGGAACTTGACTGGTGCTTATACCTTGCAGTGGCATCCATGGCATCTAGTCATTTTGTAGGAAGGATGCAGCTTCTGATCTTACCTTCTATGACTTGAGTTTCAACATTGACATTTCAGAATGCTTTTATTTTCAGAGTACATCCAGACCATAATGATGATGGAAGAATCAGTTCAACATGTTGTTATGACAGCCATTCAGGAGGTATGCTGGGATGCCCATAGTGTGTGAAAGTTCAGTCTTTCATTATTTTACAGTAGTATGTTTTTGCCCACTTAGGAAAAATTTCATTGAAAGTAAAGAAAATAAAGGGGACTAGATTTTGCCTTTTTATAGTGAAAAATTTCTTATTTTTTCCTTAGAAAAATGTTGCTTTATGTCAAATAAGTCTGGTTGAATGTCCCACTTTTCTTTAAATCTAGAAGACTGAAACTTCTAGATATATTTCATACTGGGTTCCCTTTCCTTTTCCCACCCTGTGAATCCTGAAGTGCACTAGATTGATTTTCTGTGGATACCCAGTTACTGTAGAATTTTGTCAAAATGTGTACCTTGAAACAACAAAATTTCATAAACTGTTTCTTTTTTTTTAATTTAGTAGACAAGTGAAAAGAAAGAGATTTGAGTAACAGTGTTGTTTTGTCAGCTGTAGTATTATGAATTTTGGGTAATGATATGTAACATGAACATATATGAATAATACAATAGGCTGGTATGTTTTACAAGTCAGTGAGTATACTGCAGTATATTTTGTCGAAGTGCTTTTCTGTGCGCTTCTACACAAAGTAGATCAAAACCTCTGTTAGCCACTGAAGCCCTCCTGTGACTTACGAGAAGTCCGAAGTGCCTATAAGAGAAATGTCCAGCAGTCTGTAGATGTTTACTGCAGGGAAAGCCACTAGCTAGAGCAGGCCACTAGCTAGGGAAGGCAGGAGACCACTAGTAATCCCGTTTCTTCTAAACCTGAACAAGAGAAACCAAATTCCACATTGAGCTTTAGAGCAATTTCTCATCTCTCTAATGTCTGAATAGAGAAAGAAATACCAGTGACCCTACAAGGGAATCTCTCCACAGTCATCGCTTTGACTAGTGCTGTATCCATACATTCAGTTGTCTGTGTACGGACTGTGGCAGTAACACATGCAGAGAGGACTTTGGAAATGAGCATCAAAAGAATTGTTGTCTAAATCATCTTCCAGTCAGTGCTGCCAAGCACCAGTTTGCTGGAGTTCTGGCGTATTTCACTTTTTTAAAAGTTTTGTAACTGTAATATGCAGTATTTTGGTGAATTTTTCTAGTATTTTTTATTAAACCCGTACTGCAGCATCACTGTCTTCTGCACCACCTTGAAATAGAAAAACTTCTTTTATCTTCCTTCTATATGTTGAAAATCTACTTGATTTTTATAAAAGTCTCCTTTATTTGATAAAATAGCCCGTTGAAGCAGCCCAGTTTTCAGCATTTAATGAGTAAACTTTGAACTTGTTCATTGTGTGTGCCCTTTCACTGACGTGATGAGTAGACATAGGAAGACATCACAGGGTAAGGGTATGTTCTTCTGGAACAGATTTTAAAAATTCAATGAATCAAAAAGCTTAGTATTCAGCTACTGGCACAGTTCTGAGTGATTTTAATGCTACTTTGCAAGCTGCTTAGAAATCGAAGGCATTTCAGGACCAAATGAGGAGGATCTCAAGTGCTTAATGAAGAGGCAAGAAAGGTATCTCAGACTTTTAGGCACTTTGAGAGCAAGGCTCCTCTCCATTATTTTTCAATGGGCTTGGAGTTTGGAGAGGTCCCAGTCAGCTGGAAGCTAGCAAATATTATTCCAGTTTTCAAGAAGAGAAGGAAGAAAGATGCTGTCAGTTACAGGCCTATCTCACTTCAGTGCCTGGCAAAATTATGGAGAAGGTTATTCTGGGAGTTAGATCATAGCCAGCACAGATTGATATGGGAAGAAGTGACTTGGAAAAAGCAGTATGTAAGAAATTAACTATGTATGAATGTTTGAGAAGTTGGTATATCACCTAATCCAAGCATTTTAAAGCATTTGACATTGTGGGTAGTCTTCAAAATTTTGTCAGAAGAACTAATTTTCAAAATGTCAGAAGGCCTCTCTAAGCTTTACTGATGTGTTATGTAATTAATTTTTCTGTTTCGGCTGAGCATGTACAAATTTTTTTGATGCTTTTTTGGTTATTGTAAATCATTTTACTCATGGAAGTATTTCACAAGGCAGAGTAGAATAAGTTTTCTCTTTTTTTTTTTATGAAGAAGCTGATTTTTCAATGGAAGAAGCAGCATTTTATATGCTAAATTTTATTCAGTTACTTAATTTTTAATGACCTGCAGTTCTTCATAATTAATTTTCTTCACTTATTTGTTAGAAATATCCCTTATGCTCCATAAAGGTTTTAGAAATGAAACAGTGATTTTCTGTTAAGTTTTCCAGTCAAATTGGTCTGGTGTATTGACTCCACTTAGAATCTGAGATGCTAATCTGCAGATGTAGGTATCAAAATGCAAGTTGTGCACAAGATACAAGACTGAATACATTCATATGTGTAATATAACAGGGTCTTTTTATTTCATGATTTTCAGATTTTTTAAAGGTCCAAAATACTTTTTTAGAGAAATTATTTTGTCCATTATATATTTCCCTTTCCCCCTTCTGTCATTTTCCCAAGTCTCTTCCTGGAGTAGCCAAGTTCATTATTGGGGAAAGTAAACAAATTGGTTGCCTTTGCTGTTTAGAACATCTCAAAATTTGATCACTTAGCAGCTCTCTGTGCAGGTCAAATTGAGAGTCAGAATAGTGTCAGGAGTAGTGTCAAAAGTTGCCAAGGGGGGAGAGTAGGAAAAGGTGCTTACTCTCTGGGGTAACACGAATGGTGTTACTTCCACTTTTTGGTTTTGTGCTGTTTTTTCCTCCTCTATTTTGTCCTAGTTGTTTAAAGATTTATCTTGTCTGAAGTAAAATTATTTTTTTAATAGTTAGGAAATGATATAAAATTATTTTATTGGGTCTTTCAACAGATAAACTGGAGGTAGGCTGGGTATCAACTGGAGGAAGAAGAAAGTCCAGCTGCTTTAAAGGATATACAGTGTCAAGCATAGCCATGACTCATAAAAACTAACATAAAGATGTTCTAAAAGAGAAAAAGAACATGAGTACAGAAGCTAGGTTTTGAAATTGCTTTGTGGGCACTTAAGTGAGCTTATACAGTATTATTAACTGTAGAAAAAGCATTTCAGATAAAGCAAGTGTTTTTTATTTTAAAATCATCAACTAAATAGAGCAACTGTGTTTGCAAAATCATGTGTGGGGGAAAAAAAGCTTTCGTAATTCATGTTATTCATGCATGCAGGTTTTGTAATAGTTGTGGCCCTTCCCTAATCTTCATGTATCCATGACAACACAGCTTGTTCATATTTTACAGTGAAAGCAGTTAAAAAGTGAGGGTTTTAATAATACAGGATTAGCAGACCTACAAGTATTATGTAAGATATCATACCGAAACATGAGCATGAAAAAATATAGATGTAAAGTATTAACAGGGAATGACAGCTGCTTCTTATAAAACTATACAAATAACTGTAAGAATTGTCATGTTGTCCTGGAAATTGCACCATTTAAAATCCATACTGACCGCTATGCAAAATAAACCAGAAAAAGAACAAGCCTGTAAATGTTAGTTGCTAGTTTATTTCACTCTGGGAAGCTCTTAAACAGGATTTTCTTTCTCCTGTAAAGACCTAAAGCAATTGCTTGAATTTGCAAGCACATTTTTAGTGTTGCCCTTTTTATAATCTCTGCACATCATCCTCCATTTAAATTACATGGGAAAATAGGTGATTATACTATATTTACACTAAATGATGAATTTGGAAATGAAAGCCAGTTCCAGTGCTGCAAAATTTGTTCCCTTTGTAGTCTGGTCCTGCAGAAATCTTACAGATGTGAACAGAAAATGAGAAGGGCACTTCCTCCTCTTTTTTATTCTCTCAACTGATTTGAAATACAAATGAAATGACGTTTGCCCCTCTAAACTCAAAAGTATTACCATTGCTCCACACCTCTCAAGACCACATACTCTAGTACCACACTTGCACATTGCATATAAAGCTCTGAAATTACATCAGTATTTAATGAATTTTTTCTGACTGTGAGCTTTTAAATAAAGGAAATATATAGAAGAAAACAGTGTGGAAATTTGCTGTCAGAATTATTAAAAATCTACTAGTATTGTAAGATTAGTAATAAATAATGCAGAAAAAGCTGATGTGCCATTGAGCAGGTAACTGATTAAATGAGCATTTTGCAACTCTAAATTTCAGTAATATCAGAGAACGCTGATTGACCAGAAACAAGTCAAGAATAGGGAAAACTAGGCAAGCCTCTTATTTTGCAGTTTTTACGTGGATGGAAAGTGTAGTGTGTATTTCAAGTTGATATGCCTATCTGTATGAAATCTTAAAATACAGCATTCAATGAAAGTTTTCTTGAAATTTTCAAAAAATCTAAATGAAGAGTGAGAAGTTCAAGTAAGTGAGTGGAGTTGTGTGCTCTATTGGCCGTTCTATTTATGGTAAAGCTTTTGCTTCTCAGTGGGGAGAAGCTGTGTACAGGCAGTCCTGAAGCAGAGCATGGTCAAGACATTTTCTTGCATAAACCATTTACATACTTACAGTATGTGAGGAGATGTGTTAGGAAAAGATTGAAGCAATCCTTTGCCATGATAATTCTGCCTTTACATCCCACTTCTTACAGCTGTTTTATTGTTAACTGATGATCAGAAGTTGGATTCCTTTTGAGTTATCTAGCAATCTCGTTCTTTGTCTGATTGTGGTACTGGGCACAAAACAATCCCTTAAATTTCGTCTTTAGCTTTTCCACCATACATACCACAGACTATCCAATTGCAGGGTGCTTTCTGTTGCACTGAGTCATGTGAGATACATCTGCACATGTATCTGTGGCTCTTGCCCTTGATGTCTCATTCACATTTCCCCATAACATTCTTAATGTACTCTTGTGGATTGAAATTTACACATGCAGTGTGCATTCATGGAACACCCAGAATATGTATCTCCAGTATCTAATCCTACTCCAGATAATGTCCTCTTTTCTGGACATTTCTGCTAAAGGTTCTCAAGGACAGAATGTTTTGGGAGAGATGGCAAAACTTGTTGAAGAAAGTAGGAATTATATTATTAGCCATGGCCTGCCTTATGGCAAGTCCCAGAAAGCAATGACGCCACAGTGGCCTCTAGTGGATTGTGTGGTCACTTGTATTCCTTCCACTCTGAGACTTGGACCGTCCTGTTGAGCTGGTTTTTCAAAGAGGAAGTTGTGTTAGGGCCAGAAAGGGGCAGTGGCTGTTAGGGCTATGTTGTTGTACACCCTTGTAGGCTGCATACAGCATGGGACCTGCCTGTTGGAAAGCACTGACTTAGCAAGGGGAACTTACTTGTCTGGTGTGTGAGTGCATGTGTCCAAAGTGTGTTTGTGAACAGCATCGTGGCATACAAAATAATGAGGGGAGTTCAGTATTTGGCTAATATGGGATATCCCTGTTAGTCAGCTGGAAAAGCTGGTGAAATGCATTATTAAAAGTGTGTATGAGCATCACAGAGCAGGGAGGGATTGGGAGGTTTTGTTTAAATAATAATCAGCTTAGAAAATAGGGTTCTAAATTGCAGATAAGTTTCAGTTTCATGGTAATGAAAAAGACTTCATTTTTCAGGGGACAGCTCTGAGGCTAGGGACTTTCTAATTATTGTTGCAGAGTTTGGGCTTGATGTAATGATTCTTCATGCAGTAGTTTGCTGTTGTACAATTGTTGAAGAAAATGGAAAAAATTTGGCAAATGTTGTAAAGATGTGAGGACGACTGCTGAGGATAGATTAATCTAAATAATGCAGGTAAATCCTAATTAATGAAATGGGGAAAGTGAGCGAAATATGAGTTCATTATTTGAATGATGTAAATGTCAAACAGATTTTTCATTTGTACATGGTGATATAAACAGACAGGACTGAGAAGTGAAGGCTCTGTGTATCCCAAAAGACCTTGCTAAGGAAAACAGTGCATAAGCACTGATTTCTAGAAGGAATAAAGGAAGTACTGTCTCTGGAGAGAGTTACCAGGGAAGAAAACTTGTCCTGATTTTGGTTAGGATAGGGCCTTTTTAATTGTAACTTTCATGAATCGCATCATTGGAGAGCTCTTAGCTCTTTTACGTTTGGACAGAAACCATCAGCGCTGTTCTGTAGTGATGCCTTTTGAATTAGTTACAGTGTATTTCTCATTTGCAAGACTGTTCCTGTTTTTGTCTTACAACTTTTAGTAAGAGCATTACTTTATTATGTTTGCTTGAGCTGTGTGGGAGGTGGTTGCTGAGCTACAACTTTTGCTAGGTTTGATTTCACTTTTACCAACTGGTGCAGCTGATTGTTAGGTTGCTATAAGAAAACTTACCAGCTTTTTTCTTTCTTTTGATCAGTACATAAGTCAGATTTGTAGGATTAATTAGAGCATTTGTGTTGAGGATTTGACTGGGGTTGTTTTTTGTTTTGTTTAGTTGCTTTGGTTTTTAAAAATTTAGGCCAAAACCACTATCAGCTATTCCTGCACTGAAGTAGTACACAAGAAATTGTAATACTCATTTCAGGAATGCACTCTACTGAATTACTTTTTAAGGTTGAAAATTACAGACAACTCCAGAACAGAATTTTTGTCACCTTTGTTTTGCACTAGTAGTTGATATAGATATGTCCTGGAGTTGAGTGGAATAAATAAATAAATTGATGTTAATATCTAAGTAATGGAAATATGAAAAAGCCACTCACTAGCAGAGAAAAATTAAAGCTAGGTCTTGCATGGTGTGTTGATATCATTCCAGTGATACTGCATTAAAATCTTTAGTGGGATGTTCTGTAGGCTTATCATAGACAAAGAATGTGCATTGTCAAAAGAAAAAAGATAATGTAAGGTTTCTTTTATAGCACTCTAAATCTTTCAAATTATGAAGATTTTTTTCTTTTTCATGTTTCTGAATATGTCATATATAAAAATGAAGTTAAAAACTTTCAAATTAATTCAGGTTAAAGCTCCCAAAAGTAAAAATCACCTTGGTATTTCATTGAAACTTAGGTTTTAATATAAAAGTAAATCTTTGCTTTTTCTAATCCAGTATAATCTAATTGCAGTTGATGAGTAAAGAGTCTCCAGTCTCTGTTGGAAATGATGCTTACGTTGACCTTGATCGGCAGGTATCTAAGACTAGATGTTTATTTTCTTTCAATCATAGCACGTCAGTGGCCATATTAAGAACTCAGTCTTTTTTTTTTCTTTTTCATTTAATCATTAAAGGATGTTGTGGAAAAGTAAAATAAAAAGTGAGAAACTAAATCTCAGTCTTTCAAGTCCTTTAGCTTTGTAAAATGACTTTGCTTCTCTTGTATATTTAAAGGATATAGAAAAGTTTGTTTGAAAAACCAGTCTAGCTGTATGACATAACGGTGCAAAACTGCAGATTGGTACAAATCTTTAGGCATGGAGAAAGAAAGAAAGAAAAGATAAAAAATATGTACTCTTTGAATAAATATTTTTTCTGAGTTCCTATTTCCAAAGTCAGTTAAAAAAAAAAACAAAAAAAAAAACAAAAACCCAAACAAACAAACAAACAAAAAAAAAACCACCTGCTTCTGTGGGAATCCTGGAAGTGCTGCAAAATAGAAGAGAAGTTTTCAAATACAATCATTCCCAGTCTGATATATTTAAAAAATGTACAAACCAATTTTTTACTAGCTTATCCTCATGCTAACACTGTCCTACGTCCTCAGATGTTTTTCTTATGAGAAGAAGAATAGTACAGTGGTGCTCACTGAATTAATCCATTATGTTTTCTCTGCAGAAATATGTAAATTCTTGCAGATGAAATTAATTCTTTGTATGTAAACAGGCCCGTAAGAAATAAACTTGCAAATGCAAGGTATGATGATGCTGTTTAAGAAAGCTCATTTACACTTCATCACATATATAATAGTACATATATATCTTTATCTATATACATAACATGCATGCACCTATTTATCACACCAGTTTTCTTGTAGCTATATTTTCTGTTATCTTAACTGCATTCATTTGCAAACCAGTGAGACACATGTCTTTAAACATTCAGCCTTTGAAAGGAAGTATCAGAATATTTCCCAGTGCTTATACGATTCAGTGCCCTTTTTTAAAGGGTAGGCTTTTCTGTCACATACTAGTTTTATTCCTGTTGTGCACTAGAACTAGCTTCCAGAGACTAGAAGGATTTTACCCTAATTGTCCATTCCCTGAATTCTACCTTCCAGTCCTTCCTATATTTCAAATGTAGATTGAAAATTGAAATTACACACTCTTCACGTCTGTAAAGAAAAGTGGTATTGACAGGGTTTTTTCGGTGTAGAGATTTGGTGAGTTCTTCAGACCCAATTTCTCCTAGAGTTTTTGACTCAATTTATAGAGTAGATGTGATAATTATAACGTAAAAAGAAATACTACTTTTAGGTTATGTTTACTTTTTACGGATACACAAACTAAACAGTATTCACATCTGCTTCTTATTTTTTTCTTTATATGAGCAGAATTGCTCAGTTTTTTAAAAATGTAATGTATTACCTCAATGTAGAAATAATTTTACAGGCTGTAGTTCAGAATATTTTTAAATGGATCACAGAGAGTGATGAAAATATAAACATTTCTTATTTATGGTAGCTGAAGAAAACTACAGAAGAATTAAATGAAGCACTTGCAACAAAAGAAGAAATTGCCCAGAGATGTCATGAGTTAGATATGCAGGTAAGTTTGCTATGGAGTCCGTATCAATTTTGAAGTGGAGAAAAGATGTGTGAACTTTTAGGTGGCTGAAAATAAGCACTAGCATATTGAAACATAATTTTTAGAAGGGGGATGAAAATGTCACAGTAATTGTTTTGTTTTAACTTGTCCTAGCAGAATGAATATCGTTGTTTTCTTGTTGCTGTGTTGTCAGTATTATGATTCATACTAGCAAAACTTCTTTTCATTCGGTTAGGAAGGGTTTGAGCTGGGTGGTAGAACTGTTGCTGTGGAGAACTAATACAATTCTGCTGCTGTAACAGTTCCAGCTAATAGTTAAATCCCAGTCAGAAGCTGCTGTAGAGCATTAAATGTGTGTGGGTTTAGACTAAGTCTTACTGTAAGTCAATCAATGCTCATCTGGAAGACATGAGGAGTGTGAAGGGGGAGCCCTGAAAGGCATTGCTATTGCAACCCTACTTTGAAATATTAATTCAGGTTTCTTGTAGTAACTGTTGGAATTAATAGAGCTGATCTTTGTTTTTTGTGGTTAATATATAAACCCATGTTTCAGGTCTTGGAGCACTTTGGGTTCGTTCCGCTACTGCCTGTTTTCACGGTGTTAGTGGAAAGTGAGCTGTCTTCGGGACTGTGTTCCTGTTTCAGGCGTGCTTGCAGATGGCCTTTACTGTGAAGAGCTAGTTTTATCTGATTCTAGGGAAAGGATGCAGATTTTATTATAATGAAGTTACCTGCTGTCATAACAGACTTTTTCCTTAAATGCTTGTGTGAAATACATTAAAGAATAATTATGTTTCCTGAGTTGTAACTCTGCCCATAATGTTGCAATGTGTTGGTTACATCACATAGCAATTGAATACCTATTAAATGATACAGTGTATTCTTGTGATATGTGATTTGTGAAGCCTGCATGTTTCTGTTTGTGGCGTCTGTTGATACTTCATTATGAACATGAAAAAATACTGCTCTCTGTACCTGGGTAGGTTAATTATTACTCTTCATACTTTTTTTACAACAGGTTGCAGCCCTCCAAGAGGAGAAGAGCAGCCTGCTTGCCGAGAACCAGATTTTGATGGAACGATTAAATCAGTCTGATTCCATTGAAGATCCCAACAGTCCTGCAGGTCGTAGACACCTGCAGCTGCAGACACAACTAGAACAGCTCCAAGAGGAAACATTCAGGTAGAAAAGCAATGCTTGGTTAGGTTGTTTGTAGCTGGCAATAGAGGTGACTTAGAGATTTCTGGTTCTGCTGCAAATATGAATTGTATAATGGACGGTGTATAGCCACAGTAGTACAGTTTTAAAAGTGATATATACATTATAATTTCGCTCTTTACAAGATCCAGCATTTTAAAAAGCACAGTTTCTTAATGTTGAAGTGCTTTATATAACACTCTACTGTGAGTTACTTTGAATTGTTTGTGTGCAGTCATTTTCACCCATGTTTTGCAAAGTTAGCAAGAATGAAAAGCAGCATGCTTTCTCCTTTTTGCAAATTATTCTGATTGTACTTTTAAGGTCTAGTAATTCCTAGATGAAAGTTTGCTACAGGCTGTACTGCTGGTGGCATTATCAACATAGGAAAATATGTCCTTCCCTGAATTTGAAAACAAATTCAGAGATGATGAAAGATACAGACTATCCATCTATGAGTTTATTTACACTTTATTTACATTTCCCCGGTATGTGAAAATACAGTTCCTCTTTAAACATCCTTCGTGGTCCTCTTGACTGTTGCTTTCAGGCTGTGTAAGCCTGTTCTGCTGAAGAAAGCTGGTTCACTTCACCATAACCTTTTCATTCTTTCCCATACTTTCCTTCTCCTTTGTGAGTGAACTTGTAGTATTTCTTTCTTTACACTGCCAGTTTTTCTTTTGCTATCTTCTTCTCATTGCCTTTTTCCAATTCTATATGCCACATTACTTTCCTTTTTTTTCTATTTTGCCATTTTTCCAATTCCTCTTGCTAAGCCACCTTTCCTGCTTATTCTGACATATCATCTCCCGTTAGTTCCATGAAAAAGATTCTGTGTTTCTCTGTCACAACAGTTAGTGCCTGGATTTTTTCTTTTTATACATCTACCATGTAAAGGAATAAAGTAATGGTGATGTCCCCTTTCATCTCTTCTGATTCATCTCCATGCTCTGCAGTGATTCCTACCTGAGTCTGGTATCAATTACTGTTCGAACAGATTCTGTCCCCGTGTTCAGTATCTGCACTGTCAGTTACTGTAGTGTCAGGTTCTGAAGTTATTCTATACAGTTTTCATAGGTGAGACTCATTCCTGGTCTCCTTTACCTCCTTCCCCTGTCTTCATATTGTGTGGTTTCTAATGGCAATTTGTATGTGTTGCTTCCATCTCTACCTGATCAAGCAGGACATATGTGCAGCTTAACTGGTGCCTAGTGTGATACACCACTTTTGTTCCTGCTCTTGCCTCTTTGTCCTTTGACTGTCCTGGTCTGTCATGATCCAAATCTTCATTGTTTCTAGTTTGAATGGCTCAAAGATTTTCTCTTGTCTCCATTCTTGTAGATTGTTTTTGGACTCCTTGACTTTTTTTTTTTCATCGTGCCCTTATCTCTTATCCTGGATTGTTTATGTTTTAATTTCAGAGCAAACTCACAATAGGACTTTCTGTTCTGGGTTGTGTCCTCTTCCGTTCATTCACAATACATTGAAAAAGTTTCTATTACTTTGTTCACTGCCAGGTTAATAGAGCTTTGGCTATGCATAAGTGTATGCAAGCAGTTCAGCACCTTTGGTCAGAGTTCTTTACTTGCTAACGAGATACCCTGGTTCTCCAGATGTACTGGGCATGCACAGGTTCTTTATGAGTAAATAAATAAAGCCACTTCAGTGAGAGGTCTAAGGCATTTATAACATCTTAGAATCAGGTCATTGTTGGAGGTAGATGAGTTGGACAACTGAACAGAATAGAATAAAGATGTCATGTTCAAACTGTGGGTGTCTTAAGATGAAAAAAGATTAAAATTTCTCCTTAAGCTTCCCTTGTGAAAAACTACTGTTATAGAAGGAAACCTCTGGTTTTGTTTTTATGAGAAGATACATTACCTTGTAAATTTTCAAATAGAAAGACTGATATTAAATTGGGAGCATTCATAAAGTTAATCTACTTTTACATTTTGAATAAGCACATTGTGTTGTTGTTTTCCTTCACTGCAGTAGGAGGCCATTTTGTGTGTTCTTAGAGGGGGTGATGAGGAAAGGTAGCTGTGGCTCACAATGAGAAATTATTTCCTGGGTTTCTTTTCATTCTTACAGATTAGAAGCTGCAAAAGATGACTATCGAATACGCTGTGAAGAACTAGAAAAGGAAATTGCGGAATTGAGACAACAAACAGAAGAGCTTACTACACTGGCAGAGGAGGCTCAGTCTTTGAAGGACGAGATAGATGTACTCAGGTAAATTTTGTTCCATTAACTCTTTTTTAACTACTACCTTTTAATCTGTATAATTTGTGTAGTTAATCTACATTATCTTTTGTTTAAGTAATTTAATATCAAACACTTTCAATGGCAAGATTCTTTGGATCCTCTAGTTTAGGTACACATACCTGTGCACAATTCTGCTTGAGTACAATAGTTGCTTATTTTGTACCTAATCAATAACTATTAGTAAACTTAGTAATTCTATGCCAATTCATGGTTATAACAGGGCACCCACTGGTCTCTTTGAGTATGCAGTATTCACTTTATCATGCCTCAGGCATCTGTATTCATCAGAAAACTAGGCTGTTTCCTTTCCTGTGTTTGCATTGTTTGGACTTGGGTGGTGCTTTTGGTTTATTACATAGTATTAGTGTGAACAACATCTGTTGCAGCTTTCATTCCCACTGGATTTTTAGCAATGAAAGTTGTCATGATTTGATGATACTGTTGGTTTATGGAGTGGGACAGCCACTTTTACTATGGAGCATATTCCTTCAGTATTGGCATCTATTGCCGTGGGTTATTCAGAGCAGTTACTCATTCTCTCCAGCAAGGCTTATTTAATACTGCTATTCCTGATTCACCAGCAGCCTTCTACCAAAGCTATCTGTCTTTATCCCTTCTGTCATTAATATAAGGAAGGAACGTATCGGGCTGCATAAATTGTGTAGGTGGCATGGGTTCAAAGAGCAATTCCTTGTCCCAAGAGAGAGGCCCTGCACCTCACTCAGGATTAAACAGAGCTGTCTTGCCTCAATGTTCCATAAACTGACACATTAATTCAGTGGGAGATTCCCTGGATTTCACAGGAAATTGGGTCTGTAAATTGGTTGATTCTAAAATGAAACTGGGAACGGTAATAGCAGAGGTCTTTGAGGGAGGTGAGGTCCATTGTAATCTTGGGAGTGCAGCAGGTGGATTGATAAAACTCTGAAAAGCTGAAGCCTGGTGTTTCTTTTTATTTTTTATTTTTTATTTTTTTAATAATGAATCAAGTTTCAAAACTGTTATGGTGCTTCTGTGTCACCAAGTACAATTTGTCTAGCAGAGATCTTTATGATTTTAGTCCTGGTTATCATTAAAACAAACTGAGTGGCAGAAACTTTTCTTCTTTACCCTTGAAAAATTTAGGACAGAAGAGAATTTAGAATTGAAATGAAATGAGTAGGAATGAAGTTGTTTTAGCTATTATTTTAAGGTTGGAAGCAGATAAGAAAGTTGTGTTAGGAAGAGGGATAGGATCTAAAAGAACCTTCAGCATCAGCTCTTAGAGTAGACAAATATTTATGGGACGAAAACAGACAATTAAAAGTGAAAACAGACAATTAAAAGTGAAAACATCAGTAATAGGAGGATGTGATTGCTTTATTGTTCTTCCATGAATGTCTTCTGCATTAAGAAAAAAATGTGAAGAAGCATTTTAAATTCTGTTAGTTTTGTAAGTTTTCAAAGTTCAAATTTGATACAAATCTGTCCCTTCAGGCATTCTTCTGATAAAGTAGCCAAGTTAGAAAGCCAGGTAGAATCATACAAAAAGAAATTGGAGGACCTGGGTGATTTGCGGCGGCAAGTGAAGCTTTTAGAAGAGAAGAATACAATGTACATGCAAAATACTGTGAGCCTGGAGGAAGAACTAAGGAAGGCCAACGCAGCACGCAGTCAGCTGGAAACATACAAGAGACAGGTGAGGACAGGCGTCATCAGTGCTATAGTACTGTGTATTGTTCAGCACTTTTTCTTCATAACATGGCTAATCCCTCAAAGTAAAAAAAAATCTATGAAAAAAACAACTCCTGTTTAAAAGACTTCCATGTTTTATAGGTACTTGCTACCTTTGTCCTCCTTTCCTGCAACTCTTGTCATGACTACAAGTTTGTTTGTCAAAAAGCAGTGTTTCTTGCATTTAAAAACTCAACAGACGTAAAGTGTTTGGGTTTTTTTCCCTAAAATGATTCCAAATTCATATTCAGTAGTGAGGCTTGAATTAGAGGCTGTCCTTTCAGAAAAATTATACACTTTTCACATACAATTTTCCAGCAGTGAGGAACACACCACAGCTGAGGTAAGTTGTTCCTGTGGTCAAATAACTCTTTTTTTTAAGGTTTTAGTTGCTCTGATATATCTGAATTTTTCCACTTAAGAAGAGAGAAGGACACGTGTCATCCTTGTTGTTTATATGCACCTAGTGGAGTACAGAATGTGTCAGCAGCACACTCTGTGGAGTGTAAGGCACCTATTTATCCTCCTGCTTATCCAAGTGCCATGTGATGCTGTTTCTGTAAAGGTGGAAGATGTGCTTAAAGTTCTTTCTGCTTCTGTACTTCAGGGACACAATATCATTCTGGTATTCTTGTTACAGGGCTAGACAGAGCATGGTTTATTAAAGCTGTAGTGCCTGCTCTGTATTTCTGCCTGATCAAATGATCACAGCACAGGGGTCCCTGTATGTCAGTTTACTGTAGAATAAAGTATAGAAACAAGCACTAACAAGCCCAGGAGCGATGTGTCTCCCTAAGACTTGATAGATTTTTTTTCCCTGCACTTGACGGTCTCAGTGTTTAAAACAAATTGTTTCAGCCTATGTGGCCTAATTTTAAATACAAATGATTTTACCAGAAAAAAAGAACTTGGACAAGAAAAATTGTCCAAGGGGGCAAAGAGAAATGTAAATATGGAAAGAAATGGCCTTCCACACATAAGTAGTATCAAGTTTACTGGCAACCCAATATTTCACTCTGTTAAACAGTTGAGCATGTGATATTATTGTGTAACCTCAACATCTGCATTTGATTCTTCTTATTTCACCAAGCAAAAGGATTTTGGAAGGGCCAGTCCCATCAGTTGTGCTGCTAAAGTGCTCCTTTTCTTCAGTGTATTTTATGCGTAGGATTTCCTGTATGAGGAGATGTTGTTTGGTACGAAACTGTTTACTGACTGAGACTGGAATAAACCTCAGGTGTCCTGTGGCAGATGTGTTTTTCTTCACCTAACTACGGTGTCTCAAAATGAATGTCTTCAGTGTCTGTAAGACTAGGCTCCTTTTGAGACCTGCATTTTGTGACTCATAAGCCACAAAATTATTTTTCTGGGAATCCTAAATTGTGCTATCAGAAGTAAGCTGGATATAAGGCTTGTGATGTTATGTCACTTCAGAGTACTAGTCTGCTCCTGTAATGGAATATGTCTTGTCTGGTGTTGGAAGGATTTAACCTGACTCATGAGGACACCATTAGAGAGTTATTTCTTTGGCTTAGAATCATTGTGCTATGCAGATGAAAGTGGTTCATCCAAATTCCTATAGTAATCTGCAAGGAAATTGCATCTTCACCTCACAGTCTCTGTGAGGTTGAGTGGTGGTGTTTTGTTTTCTCTCTTCTGAGAGCAAGCGCAAGCCTTTTCTAAGAAACTTTATTTTGGCATAAAGAATTGAAATATAAAGACTGCAGGATTTTTGTTTTTGTAATTTTAATTCAGCCCCTTTGTGCATGTGCATTCTGATACATAGTTAACAGTATGTCTTGCTTTTCTTTGTTGCAAGATTCCTGCTTTACTCATTCCACACACAGATAATGCTTAGTGAATGTGATGGCAGTTCATTTTTTTTAAAACTTCTGCATTACCATGAAACTCTATGTTTTTCTATGCACTCACAAGTCCTAATTCAAGACAAATTTATTTCCTGCAGTGTTTTTCTAGATACCATTACCTTTGCATGATTTCTTACAAACATAAATGCATTTATTTCCATTTCAGGTGAAAATACTAATATTTTGCAAGTGGTGGCACTGTCACTGGTGAAGGCCTGCAGTTGTTTTGTTATATCTGCAGTAGTTCTGATAGCCTCAGTGATAAATGTCACATCAGAAAAATGAATTATTTTCATATCTATCATGTTAGTTTCTTTAATCTCAGAAAACACAGGCCTATGCTGGTTTTGCAGCTTCTAATTTAGGAACAACAGTCGCAAAGTCTGTCTCTAAGACTTAGGACCATTCATATTTTAGGCCTTGTAGTTATTTTGCTATAGTTGTACACATTGAAAATAAAAGGTCATTAGAACCACAGGGGAATCTTGATGTAGATATGGCTACTGCTTTAATCACTCCCTTTGTAATCTAAAAGCCATGAAAAAGCCTTCTTATAAACTGTTTTAGAAGAAGCTGTACATCTTTAGCTGAGTCTTCATTCAGCTTTTCTATTTGCAGGTCAGTCTTTATTTAGCTTATTTGCTCTCATGCTCTCTGCATTATGAGCTTTACTAGTGTTCTGGGAATTAATCTTTGCCAGTAAAGGCTGAGAGTTTTGAAAAGGGAAGACTTCAGTGATGTACCTTCTGTTGTGCTCGGCTTTCACATTTCTGCTCACTTAATTTTAAGAGTTCTTTACTGATCCATAGTTGAAAGCATACATGTGGCAGTGTTTCTCACTGAAATTAAGAAAACTGTTTGGAGCCTGTGGCTGAATCTTTATGTTAGTGCGTTAAAAATTGTTAGGACATTTCAGGGAATATTACCTGACTGCATAAACTAGTAACTGAATTGTGAGTGAGGCTTATGAAATAAAGTTAACAAAAGATGTAGATAATTTGCTTTCTTCAGAGTCTTTTCTTTTTTACTAGGCTCTTTGGAATGCAGAAAGATTTTTCTGCTGTTCCTAATCTTTTTGATCCCTAGAACTACATGGGGTTTTTTTTCTGTAAACCTTGCTTGAGCTTAAATTCTTGTTTTAGATGTACTGAAAATACTTCACATTTTTTCTATCTTTTGCTTGCACTAAGACCTAATATTTGAATGCTTTTTATTTTGCTGAAACACAGAACAACTGATGAAAGAAGTTTTTAGTATGTCCTATAAGTAACTATTTCACTTGTTTTACGACATGACTTGTGGTGCATTGTAATTGGCTGCTTTTGTCTTGTGTATTTTGTTTTAACATTTGCAGACACATTATTGATTCTTGTTCTCACAGGCAGTTGAACTACAAAACAGGTTATCTGAAGAATCCAAGAAAGCTGATAAATTAGATTATGAATGCAAACGACTGAAAGAAAAAGTAGACAGCCTCCAAAAAGAAAAAGATGTAAGTGCCAAGGTGTTATTGTTTTGTTAGTAACAACAGAAACTTTATATCCTTTATAACACAGAGATGTGGTAATTATAGTTAGCTGTCTTTTTAAATTAGGAAGTCTTTTTCCTCCAAAATTTTCTAATGTTTGTGTACAAGATACTTTTTAAACCTAAGAATTGTACAGCATGGAATAAAGTGACTGTACAAAATCGTATCCATTTTTAAGAGGAAAAGCCTTGATATTTGGCATCTGAAGTTGTTTCCTGACCATTTTCCATGAGAAAGTTTATAAATACCCAGTGTAATTATTATGTATTCTGAAAAGCTATTTACAACAGGCTTTCTGCAGTATCATCCTAGAACTGAATTCCTGTTGCTTTGTTTCCCTAAGGCATTCTTTGAGGTACCATCAGCATGCTTCTCTTTGTCATCACTAGTGTAGCAAGGGGCTTAGTAGTTGTGTAGAGGGCAGTGTCCTTTGTGGCAATCTCACCTTTTATGACAGCTCCTTGTTGACCTATCTTGTACTACCAATGTGGAACACAGGGGTAGATAGCAATTTATTCCCTTTCTCTAGTGTCATTTGCTGCTAGTGAATCTGTGATTAATTGCTCTGTATTCTCTTGCTGAGAGAGTACCTGAAAGACCTGAGAGTACCTCTGTACTCTCTTGCTGAGAGAGTATCCTTCAGACTTCACTTACACACTGTCATTTTTCAACAGCTTGTTTCAGCTTGTTTCTTAGGAATGTATATGCAGGTGGTTCAAAGTACCTAAAATCAATGTCAGCAATTGCAGCTAGCAGTTTCTTAGGCATGTTTTAATTCTAAGTCCATTGATCCAACTATCAGGAACTCTGTAGGCTTTTTCCTCAATAGTCATACTTCATATCCAGTTATTTCCAAGATTTCCAAGCCCAGCACGTAAATATAATTTGAACTGAAAGTTTTCAGTTACTTTATGTTCACAGGCCATTGATTTCCATTTTTTATTAAATTTTCAAGCTCCGATGGACACTTGACCTTCATATCACTTCCATCTGCCCTTCAAATCAGGCTGGAATGCTCATAATAATTGTGTTGGTATTGTGCTTTGGCTTTCTTTCCTGCTTTTTATTTTTAAATTGTTTTTTTTTTCCCAATTATTTTATGTTGAACAATGGTAAAGTTGTTTCTATGGCTTATCCATGGCTCAGTGGACCATTTAATCTTGCACAAAGGATCTGAATTGCAGGTCATTGTCATACGGTTTTCTGATTTACCTCCTAGCAAATAGATTTTTTTTTTGAGCTGGATGTTGTTCTTAAGTACATTCTTTTGAATGGGTATGCACCTGTGAGAAGTAAATTACAGCTAGAATTCCCTCATCATGTGAGTTTAGTGATTCACTGTATGACCTACTTTTTCTGTTCTCTGTTGTCAATATATATCAGTAAAGTAGTCCACCAGAGGTCACAACTAGGTAGTGGTATCTTGTCAGATATATTTTGGAAATAGTTACTGAAACGGATTATATTCTTTTCCTTATGTTCTGGGAAAGCATGGTAGTGTTTGATATCTTCATCAAAGTAGCTTGGAATTTTACCTCTGTGGTGTGTTGTAAGTACTACAATAATTATTGAGCTGCTTGTACCAGTGAAGCCCTAGAGCTTTTTCTAGTCACTAAAATTTGGCATTCAACTGGCATTTGGCAAGCAACTCTTAGTAAAATGAAATGCTATCAGCCAACACAACTCCATACCTATACAGAAGAAAGGTCTATCTTGGACCATTTCGTAATACTGAACATGTTTGATTTTGGAGCAAACTACAACTTGTATCTTTACATAGTAGCCAATTTCTTTCCTTTTTGTGACTCTTGGCAACCTTCTGGAAAAAAACTTGGTGCTACCTGTAGATTCTCATTTTTTTGCCACAAGGGTAGTTGTGCCAGATTGAAAGAGTATTTGCCTGATGCTACTGAATAGCACATCTGTCTGGCGATCCAGACAGCACTGATAGCACATCTGTCCCAAGGCGAACCAGTCCTGGTCGTCAGTTCTCTTTGGACTGAGTCTTACGCAACGAGTTTTCTTTCATAGCCAAGATGCTGGTGAATGACAAGGACAGCTGACACACAGGAGGAATGTGATATGGAAATGTTGCTCACACTTTGTGGTAAAAGACAAACAAAATGAAGTAAAAGCATTATGTTGACTCTGTACTTACCTGCTCATTATTTCACTCCTGGCTGAATCCTTGATTTTTGGTGAGGGAAAAATCTATGGTCTCTCAACTGTCTTCCATTTCCCTTGGAATCAACCCCAATGAAAGGAAAACAGCTGAATGGTCCCGTGGATACTGTTTACTACCTGGTACCAGAACTTTGTGTCACTGATAACTTGATTTTGTAAGCTTATACCCCTGCTATTTTTAGTCCAATAAGATCAGCAATCCTTCTCCTGAAAAAACCCCAAACTACTGTTTTCGTGGAATATATAATACTTATATTTAATCTATTATGAACTGCCAAGACTGATACTCATTTTCTTTCCAATTATTCAGAGATTAAGAACAGAAAGGGATTCTTTGAAAGAAACTATTGAAGAACTTAGATGTGTACAAGCTCAGGAGGGTCAACTCACCACTACAGGTAAAGGACAAATAAGGAGATAAAATGCCTCTATTCTGAAATTTACACAAGTTTTCTGTAGAGTATTGAATGTGCTTTTGTTTAGCACAGAAAAAAAAATTAAGCTCTTCTAAAATCAACAACTAAAACTTCAACTATTCATAGCTTCATAAGCAAGCAAAAGCTTTGAATGTTATTTGAGTCAATGAGAAATTTTAGTCTCCTCTCCAGTGGGATATTTTTATAATGTACATCTAATTTCTATAGTTACATTGTTTTCTTTAGAGACATATTTTCTCATGATGTTTCCTGTGTTATAGTTCATTTGTATGTGTAATCTTATGTACCTTTGTAGTTATTAGATAAGATTATGAGTAGGAAATAAACTGCAACATTGTTTCTTCAGAATGGATGAAATCAGATGTAATGGTTCACCAAATGAAATGGTGCTTGTCTGTCTGTCTTGCTGTAGCCTGATTTTGTGTCATTTTACATTGTCTAGCAGTAGTGTGAAACGTCTAGAACAATGTTTACTTCTTGTCACATGAAAAAGTCAGTGGTATGCTTTTCCTTACTCAGGATTGATGCCTCTGGGAAGACAAGAGCCTTCAGACAGTTTAGCAGCAGAAATCATTACTCCTGAAATAAAGTAAGCTAATGCATGCTTTGTTTTGCTAACCTATACAATTGTGAGTGGCAAGTTGAACATTAATTATCAGTGCCCTGGCAGCCAGGAGGCCCAACTGTGTCCTTGGGGGCATCAGGCATAGCATCACCAGCCAGGCAAGGGAGGGGATTGTCCTGCTCAGCTCTGCACTGGGACAGAGTCCTGTGTGCAGTTTTAGGTGCCACAATATGAGAAAGACATAAATCTCTTAGCATCCTAAGGAGGGCCACAGGCATGGTGAAGGGCCTTGAGTGGAAGCTATGAGTAGCTGAGGTCACTTGATCTGTTCAGCCTGGAGAGGAGGAGACTGAGCAGAGATCTTATCCTTCCTCATGAGACAAAGTGGAGGGACGAACATTCATCTCTTCTCTGTTGTGACCAGTGACAGGGCCCATGGAAATGGTCTGAATTTGTGTCAGGAAAGGTTTAGATTGGATATTAGAAAAAGGTGCTTCTTGTTGCCCTGTTCTGACTGCCTGTAGCTTGGTGATGGTACCAAAAGAGTTGAGTATTTATGAATAAGAATTAAGAGGAAGGCCACAAGGCAGATATTCTTGTGGGTGTGTTACAGACCACTTGTCTAGGATACTATACTATAAGGAGCTGGGGGAGGTCTTGAGATTACTGGCCCTTCTTCTTATGGAGGACGTTGGCTTACCAGAGGCTGCTGCAAATGCAACACAGCAGAAAGGGATCAGTCTAGAAGGTTCTTGAACTGTGTGGAAGATAACTTTCTAACACAGCTGCTGAGCAAACCAACTAGAGAAGATGTGGACTCGCTGTTTGTGAACCAGAAAGGACTGGTGGATGATGTGATGATCAGAGGCCTTTTTGGGCACAGCAACCACTGAATGAGAGAGTTTTTGATTCACAGAGAATTAAGGAGAGAGGTCGGCAGAACCTCCACTTTGGGCTTCTATAGGGCAGATTTTGATCCATTTAGGGGTCTGGTTGACAGAGTTGCTTAGAAGTCAGTCCTTAAGGGCAAAGGAGTCTGGGAGGGCAAGAAGGAACTGTTAAGATGCAGGAGCAGGCTGTCTCCATGTGCCACATGGTGAGCCATCAGGAAGACTGGCTTGGCTGCACAGAGCGCTTTGACCAGAACTCAGGAAAAAAAGATTGTATCGTGTTTGCAAGAAGGGGCAAAGCCACTCAAGGGGACTACAGAGATGTTGTGCTGTTATGTAGGGAGAAAATTAGATGGGCCAAAGCCCAACTAGATCTTATTCTGGCTACTGCTAATAAAAGACAATAAAAATGTTTCTATAAATACATTCACAATTAAATGAGGGTTAAGGAGAATCTCAATCCCTTATTGATTGCAAGGAGAACCATACCAGTAAAGGACAAGGAGAAGGTGGATCTACTTAAAGCCTTTGTTGCCACAATCTTTGATAGTAAGATTGCTGACCTGGAAGACAGATGCAAGAAGCTGAATAAAGCTACCACAATACAGGAGGGAACAGCTATGCTGTGCCTGCTACAGTTATGCTACCTGCTGTGCCACTTAGACACCTACAAGTCCATAGGGGTGGGTGGGATCCACTGAAGGATGCTGAGGGCGTGGCTGCAGACAGGTGTAGTAAAATTCATTCTGAAACAGCTTTTGATTGTGAAATAGAGCATCTTGACTTGCTATTGTAGCAAGTAGGGGCAAGAAAGAACCAAGTCAAGCCAAATGGGCAGAGAGTGACTCTATGTGAGTGCTTCAACTTTTAAAGAGCCCAGGGCAACCCCCCAGCTCCTGCCCCACCTGGGCACAGATAGATATGGAATACAATAACATTTTGGGTTGCTCAGGACAATGTTTATCTGGTGGAGGGTCAAAAGGCTCTGCAGAGGAATCTGAACAGTTTGTATCAGTGGACAGAGAACAATTGTATGAAGTTTAGCATGGCCAAGGTCTTGCCCTTGGATCACAACAACCTGTACAGTGCTCCAGGCTTGGAGAAGAGTGGCTGAAAAGATGCACAGTGGGAAGTAATTGTAGAGTCATAGAACAGCTTGGGTTGGAAGGGACCTTAAAGATCATCTTGTTCCACATACTGTGCCATGGACAAGGACACCTTCCAGTAGACCAGGTTGCTCAAATCTCCATCCAGCCTAGACTGGAACACTGCCAGGTATGGGGCACTCAGAACTCCCTTTGCCATTGCCTCCAAACCCTCAAAGTAAAGAATCTCTGTTTCATATCTATTATAAACCACCTTTTTTCAGTTTAACACTACTCTCCTTTGTCTTGTCTCTCCACGCTCTTGTAAAAATTCCTTCTCCAGCTCTGTTATTGGTTCCTTTCAGGCACTGTAAGGCTGCTCTAAGGTATCCCTGGAGTCTGATCTACAACCCCAGCCCCATCTCTCTCAGCCTGCTTTAATAGAGGTGCTCCATCCCTGTGATCACCTTAGCAGCTTCCTCTGGACTCACTTGAATTAGTTGACATACTTCCTGTGCTGGGACCCCAGAGCTGGATGCAGGGTTCCAGGTGGGCTCTCTCCAGAGCAGAGCAGAGGGGCAGAATCCCCTCCCTCCCCTGCTGCCCACGCTGCTTTGAATGCAGCCCAAGAAACGTTTGGCTTTCTGGGCTGGCAGTGCCCATGGCTGGATCATGTCCAGCCTCTCACCCACCAGCACCCCCAAGGCCTTCTCACAGGGCTGCTCTCCATCTGTTCATGCCCAGCCTGTGCGGATACTAGGGGTTGCCATAGGCCAAGTGCAGGACCTTACACTTGGCCTTGTTGAACCTCATGAGGTTTTCATGGCCCGATTCCTTTACTTTGTCCAGGTCCCTGTGGATGGCACCTCTTGTTCTGGTGTGGATTTGGTGGTGTTGGTTGACAGCAGCTGAACATGAACCATTGAGTGCCCAGGTGGTCAAGAAGGCCAATGGCATCCTGGTCTGTATCAGCAATAGGGTGACCAGCAGGACCAGGGCAGGGATTGTTCCCCTGTAATTGGCACTGGTGAGGCCACCCCTCAAATCCTGTGTCCAGTTTTGCACCCTCTCACTGCAAAAAGGACATTGAGGGGCTGGAGCGTGTCTGGAGAAAGACAACAGAGCTGGAGAAGGGTCTAGAGAGTTAAGTCCTATGAGGAGCAGGAGGTTGTTAGAAAGGAGGCTCAGGGGTGACCTTATCATTCTCTACAACTACCTGAAAGGAGGTTATAATGAGGTGGGGGTTGGTATTTTTTCCTGAAGCTGTGCTAGGGAGGTTTAGATTGGATATTAGGAATCATTTCTTCACCAGGAGGGGTTATCAAGCATTGAATCCAGGGATGTGATTGAGTTGTCATCCCTGGTGGTATTTAAAAGATGTGTAGTCATGGTGTTTAAGGGACATGGTTCTGTGGTGGACTTGGCAGTGCTGGGTTTATGTTGGATCTTGATGATCTTAAGAGTCTTTTCAACCTAAGTGATTCTGTGTAAAAAACATAATGATTTTTTTTTAATTTTTAAATTTTTTTTAAATTATGTAAAAAAAAAAAAACATAAAGCAAGCACCAACAATTACTTGCTCAGGTTTATGCAGTAGTTCAGTGGCAGCTGAGATTACAGTCTTTCTTCACACTTGGTATTAAGTTTTCCATTCTCATTATAGTGAATGCATTCTCTGCATTCACTATGTATTTGTTGAGCTGTACTCTGAGATCTTATGGGGGAACTGAGGTAATTTCCTTGTGTTCTGCAATTACAACTTGAATCATGTTTGTATTTGGGGGTTTGAAGACATGATTATTGTTGCAGCATCTGCCTTAAAAAGATGATATTTGTGTTGTTATTTTACTTCCTGTGGTCAGCAGTTTTATTTGTTATAGATACTGGTATTCTTTTTTTTTTTTTTTTTACAAAATTGTGTTCTGTGTGTTCAGGGAGAAACTCATCCGCCTTCAGCATGAGAACAAGATGTTAAAATTGAACCAAGAAGGTTCTGACAATGAGAAGATTGCCTTGTTGCAGAGCCTTCTTGATGATGCAAACTTAAGGAAGAATGAACTGGAGACAGAAAACAGGTAAGAAATTTTGTTCTCTGCTTCAGTTGACCTTCCTACAGGCATCCCCAGGAGAAGAAAGACATAGATTTAATGGAATCAGTCCTGTGAAAGGCCACAAGGATGTGATTATAGGACTGCAGTCTTTTGTATGAGTAAAGTCTGAGGGATAGGGACTATGTAGCCAGGAAAAGAGAAGGCTTAGGTTTGATCTTTTCAATGTATCTTTTCGAAGTGTATGATGGGAGGGTCTAAATAAAGTAGAGATGGACTCTTGTCAGTAATACTCAGTAACATGGCAAGAGGGTGTGGGCAGAGCTTAAAACACATTTTATTTCATCTGATTGTGAGAATGTATGGTGTTTTTCACTGTGAGGGTTGTTGAACACTGGAGTATGTTGCCCAGAGAGGTTGTCTCCATCCTTGTATATATTTAAAACTCAGCAGGACATGTTCCTTGGCAGCCTTCTCTAGCTGACCCTGCTGGATTGAGCCAATCAGAATGCAGACATCTGTGAGGCCAGACAGAGTGCATCAGAGCATGCCACAGTATTTGGCTGATAGTGATGTGAGGCTGCTTTTTATCTAAGCTTTGAATCTGTTCTTTATCTAATCTTCCCCTTCAACTGGGGAAGGTCCCCGAAGCCTGAGAAAAGGTAAATACTGCACTCACCTTCAAGAAGGGCAAGCAAAAGGGCATGAAGAACTATTGAGATTGGTCAGCCACAGCTTGCTTTCTGGAAATTTCAGAAAACAAGTCTATCTGGAATCTTATTTCCAGCTACATGAGGGACAGGAAAGTAATTGGCAAATGCCAACATGAATTTATTCAGAGCAAATCATGCCTAACTAATCCAGTTGTCTTAACAATGAGATGACGGCACACGTGAAGAAGGGTGAAACAGAGGATGATACTTAGCTTTAGCAAAGCCTTTGATAAAGTGCCCCATGGTATCCTTATGTTCAAAATGGCTAGACATAAGCTAAATAAGTGGACAGTAAAGTGAGCAAAAAAAATTGATTGGACAGTGATCAGACACCTGAGCCTAAAGTAGTATTGTCAGTGAAATAAAACCCAGCTGGTAACCAGTTCCTCAGTTGTCACTACTAATACCAACGCTGTTCATCACTTTTATTAACAACTTCACTGATGAAAGGGGCTACACTCTTAGCAAGTTTGAGAGTGATACCACTTTGGGATGTCCTGAAAGGGAAAACTGTTACTCAGAGGAGCTCAACAGTCCGGAGAAATGAACTGATGAGACCCCTGTCCCTGGCTGTGGAGCAGCTCGGCTGCAAAAGCTCTGGGGTCCTAGTGGGTGGCAAAGGAAGATGTGTTATCTGGGGACCTTGCAGTTGACTGTGATCTGAACAGACCTCACTGAGGTGCAGGCAGTCAATCTGTGAAAATGATTGTTCACCTCTCATCAGTACTTTTGATAGCACATGTGGACAGAGCATGTAATTTTGGATTCCACAGTACCAGAGAAATGTGGACATGTAGAAGTGCAGCAGACAATTGCTAAGGTGAGAGACACTGTAATGTGTGATAGATGGGGTAAAACTGAGAACTGGGTTTGTCCAGGCCAAAGGAAAGGTGACATAGAGGAGAGTACTGTGAACTGCATCTGCCTGATGGGAAGGTAGAAAGAAGACCGATTTGGGCTGTTGTCAAGATGTTATTAGTGGAAGGACAAGAGGCAACAGACAAAATATGGGGTATGGGTCCAAGCTCTAGAAGAGAAGCCCAAAGAGACTGTTATAGACTTCTGTCCTTAAAAGTGCGCAAACCTGGTACTGTTTATGGTTCCCAGCAATCTGCTGTAAGTGCACCTGCTTTAAGGAGGAGGTTGGATCTAGGCAACCTGTGGACATCCCTTCCAACCTACAGATTTATAGGGTTCTGTAACAGTGAAGAAGCATAAGCTAGCAGCTCTCACACAGTAAAACTGACTCTTTCATGTATTTATAACTGATATAACTGATTTCTGCATGCATTTATGTTGTCCTTGAGGAATATGAGAATGTTCTGGATGAACGTCTGGATGTTATGATCTCTGGAACTGCTGTAAGCTCTAACTACTGCTCTAAATTTTTTGTGAGTAATTTACAGTATTGCTTTTTTTTTGTGTAGATGATGTGAAAACACTGGACACTACAAATCTGAGACTTCCTCTTGCAGTTTGGTTTTTTTTTCTGAAAAACAAATCATGTCTCTTTCCTAGATTGGTAAATCAGAGACTTCTGGAAGTGCAGTCCCAGGTTGAAGAACTACAAAAATCTTTGCAGGATCAAGGTTCAAAAGCTGAAGATGTAAGTAGAAATGTACATCAAACTTACATTCAAGTAGTTACCGTTTTTGAAACTTTCACCTTTTTGTAAAAAAAAAAAAAAAAAGTAAAAGATTATACAAACTGAGATTTTGAATAGTTTTGTGTATTTACTTGTATGGTCTTACCAATAAATTGTGCTTCTCTAACTAGGATGTAAGACAATTGTCTACAATAGAAAACTATCCTATGTAGGGAAGGTGTCACATGTTTTATTTGAATAATTGTGTCTGTTGCAATAGAAAACTCAGCATTAAAATTATTTAATTAGAATAGAGAGCTTTGCAGGGAATTGAGGAAATGTTGATTCTCCATGAATAAAGCATCTGAAGCTGTTTTGGGTTTAGTTTTCTTAATGAAAGTTAAGGCCTTTCCAGCCACTGGAAGGTCTTTAATTCTTCATGTAAATGTATCTCAGAATGAAAAAAGCCAGGCAGACCAAAACTAAAAAAGAAGTCAAATAATTAGGCTCTCAACACAATGCAGCATTTTCTGTTTCTGTATACAGGGTTAACTTTATTTTAAATGTAAGAATACACACTGTAGCTGAGTTAGTGTGGAAAACAACTTCCAGTCTTCCACTCAAAAATTATCTCCTGTATTTCAAAAAAGAAGCTCTAGAACTTTCTTGAAAGCAGAGATTTGTTGCACTGTACATGCATAGTTTATCCTCACAATCTCAGTGTGTCATGTTGCTAACTGGCAACAAACTGTAATGTGCTGCTTTCTGTTTTTGTGGGTTTGTTTTAACTAATTTATATAAAAAAATGAAAGGCTTTTTTATTAGATGGTTATGTTCATTTAAGAGTTTGTTAAATTTAGTTTACCCTTTAAATTTTCAGAATAAACTATATGAATGTTAAACACTGGGTTGATTTCCATCAAGATTATTTTCCTGAGTAACTTAGAATGTGTTTTAGAATACACATTAAAATAGGTCTATTCTGAGATGTTGTTGTCTTGATTATTGGCCAAAATCTTTTCAGGGTGAACAAGAATATAAAAGAATTATTCTCAGATACTGAGTATTGTAAATTATCTCTGTCAAATTGTATTCAGCTTTATTTGCTGCAATTTTAATTGTGTCCCTTTTGATACTCTGGTTGGCTCAGTAATTTAGGCTGTGACTGCACTCATGGCTTCTGTGTTGGTCTGACCATATCAATGGTAATCTATAGGCACTGATCCCATGGTCTGTTTTGCTGAGTTTGATCTGTAGGATTTAATTTACTCTTAAGGAAGCAAAACAGTGACTGTAGATTCATTGAAATGTTGAAGATGCAAGAACTTCGGATACTGTGGTCTCCTCATGCAATCTTCCTTGTAAAGCAGAACAAATCTCAGAAGATAAACCCAGCTGCTCAAGTAGGTCGAAGTTAGGCTGAGGCTACTTGAATTATCTGTAGGATAGATGTACAAAAAGAGTGATTCTTCAGAAATGTAAGAAAAAGCAATAGGAGAGACACAGCATATGGTTCACCAGTACATAATTTTCAGCTAATTTCGTCTGGTTTTTGCTATTTTTCTGCAAAAATGCACTGAGATTCATATTTTTACATACTTACAATGTAAATGTGCTCAATCCAGAAAATTAATTTTAATTCAGTCCTGAAATGTCTGGTGAGAGCTCAGGTTTTTGGGGGGTTTTGTTTGTTTGTTTTGGTTTTTTTATAAAAGTTTTGTTTTGTTTTAAAGCTGAAGTTATTTTTAGACATGCCTAAAAAGGTGTAGAGGTAGTGTTCTTACCCAGGCAAGTGTCCTTGTAGTGTTATGTGCTCTGTGCCGGGGTCCACAAGGGCAAACAGTTTTGATTTTGTACTGAAGTGCAGCGGAAGGCAGCTGTGTGCCATTAGGCCTGTGATGGGCACTGACACATTCTGTTGGGATGCATGATTAGTCCATTCTGAGAGTTACCTTGCTAGCCAGGCAAAGGTCTCCTTACTCCCTTCTTTCAGACTACAGAATCAACTCAGATGTGTCTGGTGTGCTCAGAATAGGTTTGATTTATTGTCCTCCAGAATGCAGTAGTCTTGTGGGGCTACTCAACAGTTACATGAACAGCTTTGACTACATCATTTGCATGTCTTATCACTGTCTTTTATCATCCTTGTTCTCCTGTTCTCTGCCCTAATCCCTTCCTATGTGAACACCCTGCCTTTAGTTACTTCTGCCCCACTTGTTAAATCCATCCCACGCCTAGTGTTTTTCATAATGTAACATAGGCAGTCTTGGCCTTACATACTGTTAATGATAAACACCTCCCTAAAAGGTCCCCAGAATTCTGTTACCTCTTCAGTTAGCCATGAAGTTCAGCCGCTTTTTCATTTGGTGAGACACTGGAACAAATTACCCAGGGAAATTGTGGAAGCCCCATCCATGGAATATTCAAGGCGAAGTTGGACAGGGCGTTGAGCAACCTGATCTAGTTGAAGGTGTCCCTGCTTGTTGAAGGGGGTTGGACTATGTCCATTCCAACCCAAGCCATTCTGTCATTACTCTCAGCATTCTTGAAAATCTGACCGTCCATCATGGTGCTGTTTTGTGATTTTCATCACCTCACAGTGTTATTGATCTCATCCAGCAGTCTTCTGACATGATGACCCATAGTTTCCCACACCCTGCTAAGTTAGCTTAACCTCAGGCCAGAACCTAAGCATCTGCCTCTAACTTTAACATCTAAAATAAAACCAAATTTTGCCCTGAAAAATGGGACAGACTTGTTCCTTTGGTTTGTTTAAGCATGAAAGGAACTTCAAAGCAAAAAGACTTCTATTTCTGTAGTGTTTAGGAGACTTATCTCCCTATGAAAGAACAACAATTATAGTAATTACATTTTAGATTTGTATGAGTCTTTAAAGCTTACTGATACTGCAAATATCGCAGAAGTAATGTTTGCCCATTTTTAGAATGATCTGTCTGACTTTATCTGCCAAGTATATATGGGATCTTTGGCTACCAGAATGGCACACTGAGTGTTTTAGTCTCTTTCTTAATCATGTGTCTTGGGTCAGTTAATGTGGGTAAACTCAATTCTGCTTCTTTTAGTTGTTTCGGCTGTTTATCACAAGTAATTTCTTGGGTGTGAAAACATGATCTGTCTAGCTGGGAGAGAGGTTACTCCCTCAACAGTGCAGATACTAGGTAAATAATACACCAGTGGAATCAGTGCTGACTAGTAGTTGTGTCTGTTTCAAGATAAACCCAAGTGCAATAAAAGGATGCAAAAAAACAAAAAAAACCTGAGTTCAGTTTTGATTTTGTTACCTTAGGGAAATGGGCACTGCTTCCAGGTGTTTCCCTTTCTTGTCCTAGTCAGTGAGTAGTCCCCTAAACGATCAGATACGAGTGATGGGGACAGTTCAAATTATTTGTGACTGATAAAGATGCATACAAAGATTTTTTGTTACATAAAGGGTAGTGTTGCTGCAGCTGTTCAGAAGACTGTGAAAAAGAAAAAAGCCAAAAACCTGCAGATCCTTATCTGCTGCAAATTTCTGACTGTGAAATCAGTAGAGCCATATTGACTTGTTTTAATGGCTCCTCACCTTTCTTGTCATGCAGTAAGAAAATCTCTTTCATAGTAATGTAAAAACATGACTCAGGAATGTGATCAAAGACAATATTTTGAAGTATAACCAAACTAAAAAGCTTTGTGAGTACACACTGTAATTTTTTCTGTTAGCAAGATGAGTAAATCTTTGTATAAAAAACATTGGAGAAAAAACAATGAAGTAATTTTGTTGATTATTTTATCTTGTAGTTTGGTGTTATGGACCATCAGTCACATGCTAACCCTTCCATGTGATTAATACTGTATAAACACAAACTCAAAAGGCAGTTGCAGATTTAAATATTCTACATTTGCTTTGTATTCAGTCAGTGTGGCAATAACACAATTCATCATCACACCACAAAAACACCTGCATCTCTTAATTCTAGTTGTAGCCCAACAGACTGGCTATTTTCCTTGGTTTTCTTAGTTGTATGATTTTTGTTTTAAAATTACTTTCCTAAATAGCAGTTGCTTTCCTTTGGATTTCTGATTTAAACACGATGATTTGTAAATGTGCTTCTTTATTCTTTTTATATTTTTGGGTTTAGTGACATGTTTTACAAAATGTTACAGGATGAAAATTGCTCATGAGAACAGAGGAAGAAATTGCACATGCATAGCTTTAACTTTTTCTGTTCATGACTTTCTAAATAGTTTCTTCTGTTGGCTGCTGTTTTGCTTTATACTAATGTCATCTCTGTTTCTTGGCATGGGCTTCTGCTCAAGGCTATTGTGAGTATGGCTTTCTATTTACTTAACACTACTTTCAGTTCATAGACATTTATTGAGTTTGGTTTTTTTTCCTTTTTAAAAATACTCACTGTGTATGGAGTGAGTTTAAAATTTAAAAATTACTTCAAAGTTTTTATTCAAAGAGCTTATTTAAATGTGATTTAATCAGGAAGTGGAACACTGTAAGTTGTACAGTGATTTTTTATGTGTCTGTAATCAATAAAGATAAGAAACACAAAAAAGGTGACATTTTTGCTACACTGCAGTTAGAAATACTGTACTCCTAGTTTCTGTGGGATGGGAATTTACTTCAACTAATTTGCTACATGTCTTCATGCAAGTTGCAATGCAATAGCTCTTCTTGCAAATTTTGCTGCACTTTCCAATACAAAATACTGAAGAAATTAAAACAACTGCCTTAGAATTCTATCATTTATGGATCTTGCTTTTATTGATCTAGTTCCTGGGAAAATATTTCTAGAGTTCTAAAGGGTTCTACTTTTACTGAAGTCACACAGCTGTGAAGAGAAAGGTACTACAGAGGCTTTACAGTTGTGATCTAAAACTAAAGTTAAAAAGTTGGATTTTGGTTGAAATGTTAAAATTGCATGTTTTAAAATAATTTTAAAAATACATTAAAGCTTTGCAATACATTAAAATAAAACATTTGACTTTCTATTTTAGTCAGTTCTTCTGAAAAAGAAACTTGAAGAACATCTGTAAGTATTTTTATTTGCCTATTTTGTTTGCAGTTTGAAATTACGTGTTTTTCCATATAGTGAGGAAAGCAGACAGTCATTAGTGATGGATCTGGAAAATGTGCAACTAAGAGAAATTACATAACACAGGAATATTTGGGAATCTGCTGTTCAGATTCCATTTTTTCCCATAGAAAACCATTGTGAAATAAAGAGCGATGAGGGAACCATCATCTTGTGTTCGGTAGAAAACTTTGCTTAACATTGTGCAAATCTTTGCTCAAGAGAACTAAGTAATTTTTTTTCTGAGGGAAGTATGTTAATACAAACAAAATTAGTTTGTTTACTCTTTCATATACATTGTGGCATACAAGTAATACTTTAGGAAGTGTTGTCATTTTATTGTGCTGTTTTTACACATTTTTTACTTCCCTTAATTTTTGGCTGTCTTGCAAAAAGAAGTTTCTGTTGCTTTTGAGTTTAGCCATTCTTTCCTCAATGTAATATCAGTTATGAGTATTCATTTTAGGCCCTCATTGTACAATTAACTCTAAGTTCCAAATTAAGTACAGTTACTGACAAAGAAACTGTTTGCTGTTGCAGTTATCCATACAAAATGATGTTTTTCATTTTAACTGACAAGTATTTCTACAGCAATATTGTCACTTGTCCTCATGCTCCATAGAAAAAGAAATCAATCATACCCGTAGAAATAATCTCTCTCTGAGGATTTTCTGTTCTGCTTAGTGCTCATTTCAAGCACAGTAATAGTACTGGGGAAACAATATGTGCTTCTGTGATTTGTAACAGTGAGAAGCTCCATGAAGCTAACAATGAGCTACAGAAGAAACGAGCTATTATTGAAGATTTGGAACCAAGATGCAGCAACAGTTGTGAGTTACCTGTGCAGTCTGTTTCTTTTCTTTGTAAATTATTTCAGGTGCAACATCTTTAATTATAATACCTAAAGGAGGTGTCAGGTAAGCAAAATGTATGTTTTTAATGGAAGTGACATGTATGTTGTTAATTTCTCTGGAAACTAGGGTGACCGAAAAGGTGCTTTTAACACTTAAAATGCATGGGAATCACATTTTAGAAACACTGTAGTAAGAAATCATAGAGTCGTAGAATGCTAAGAGGTTAGAATGAACCTTAAAGATCATCTAGTCCCAAACCCCAGTGACATTGGCCATTGAAATACCAGCTCACTGCTGTTGAACCTCAGCTGTCCAGAACTGTCATGTCTCATAAGATCCAAATTTAGAAGACCCTTGCTGTTGTCACTGACTCATTTTTACTTCAATGTATATTCCTCCAATGTGTTTTCAAAAATGTGTTGTAATTTGAGCAAATTTTCTGTTACTGGTTAAAGATAATGTAAGATATGTATCATGTTGCTCAGAGGGTATGCAAAACCCAGTGTCTAGTTGGTTTTTAGCTCGTTATTGTTACGTTTTTTCCAGACAAGTAATGAGGGAGGTAGTCTGGATTTTTCAAAAGACTAGTTATTCTAGAATAAGGCAAAAGATTGTAACCAATGGCAGCTTTTCTGGTTTGTGGTAAAATTATTTTATTCATAGTGGGATAGAGCAAAAAATACAAAATATATCATTTTGTTTTCTGAGATCTGAGACGTTGTATAGAAGATGTAGAAGTAATAGTGTCTTGACATATTCTTATACCAACACAGGAAAAATCTGTGCAATTAAATTATCCTACTGCTCTCAATTGCTGCTTAAGAAAATGTGAGGGGGAAATTAAATTTAGTATATTCACGTTTAGTAGATTTAAGCAGGAGTTGTGCCTCATAGGAATTATTCCACTTCAATAAAATAATAGAAATAATGCTTGCCTGTAATACATGCTAAGATGTTATAGTAGCTGTAAGTCATTAGTAAACCCATTTTCTAAATGTGTTCAGTGACATGATTGCTTTATGATTCCATTTCTCTTTATTTGTCAGAATTTTAAAAAGCAAAATTATATCCCAAAAAATCAATTTTATGAGATTTCATAGGAGTATATATTTTTAATGTGTTTCTGAGCTATACAGTAATTAAATCTGTGATACCTGCCACATCAAATTTCTTATGTCAGCTTTGCTTAACTGAAATATGTTTTAGCTGTGTCTTATGTATCTGTTGTAAAATATAGAAATATGGATAATATACTGATGTTATTTTCCAATGTGTGCATCTCCTGACATAAAGCACTTAAAATTGAAGAATTACAAGAAGCTCTACGGAAAAAGGAGGAGGAAATGAAACAAATGGAAGAACGATACAAAAAGTATTTGGAAAAGGCCAAAAGCGTAAGTAGATGTGTTCCACACCTGTCAGATTGTTTTACGTGTCCACTATGTGGGAATAAAAATGAAGGAGGTATCTGTATACACACTAGTAAGTTAAAGAGAAGGAAGCTCCATTGATTATCATCTTTTTGTTTCAGTATTTAATATGGATTAATTCTGCAAAAGATTTCCCCATTTGTGAGACTCTTTTATTGATGCTTTTTTGCAGTAAAATCATCTTTTGACTGGATCGCCTTCAGTAGCTGTTAGATTTCTCTGATGTTCAGCATTGTCTTTTGCCTTTATTATTTAATATATGCTTCTGTCAAGAAGGTGACTAATATTTAAATATTGGGGATATGGGTATACTGCTAGCTTTGAACTGGCAATATTGTGGTCTTAATCATAGTCCCATTTCTTCTTTTACTGTACTTTGCTATTTTGAGTATCTTAAAAGCATATCAGTGTCTTTAAAGGCATATCATTACATTGGAATCTGTAAATAGGTTCCTAATTTGGCAAAACTTGATGATTTCTTCCTTTACTTCTGTGGAGTTTCCTGAATGACTTCTTGTGAAATGTCTCAGGAAAAAAATTCTCCTCTGTCCCCCTGCCCTTGCATTTTATATTGGTTGTTGTGTCTTAGAGTATGTTCCACTGAAAGACAGCATTTCCCTTTCCAGTAAGATTTGTATATTTGTATGTATCGTGTTAGTAAAGGCTGTGTCATAGGACAGTAGCATTAATTACATAGATTAACTTTTTGTACTCTTCTTATCAGCTTTCATTTTATTTGTGTTTGGTTTGCAGCTGGGGTTTTTTTGTTTATTTTTGTTGTTATTGATGGGTTTTGGTGCAGGGGTTTTTTAGTAGTATCATTATAGTCTTCCGCTATGGAAGGTGTATCCAGGTCTAATGTGTCCAAGTTATTTTTCTTAGAAAAATAATATGCTTTTATAGAATAGAATAATTTAAGTTGAAAAAATCTCCAAGATCATTGAGTCAGCTTTTGACTGATCATAACTAGACCATGGCACTAGGTGCCACATTCAATTCCTTGAACACCTCCAGGGATCTGTACACTACTTCCCTAGCCAACCCATTCCTATGTTTAACAATTCAACTTAAATCTTCCCTGGCACAGCTTGTGGCCATGTTGTCTCTTCCTTTCACTGGTTGCTTGGGAGAAGAGGCCACAACTCCCACCTAGCTACAACCTTATTTCAAGTAGGGAGTGATAAGGGCTCCCAGAGTTATTTTTTCTCCAGGCTAGAAACCCCCAGCTCCCTCAGCCTTTCCTCATAGGATTTATATGTTTGCCATACAGTAAAAATATCTCGCTTAAATTTAAAGCATTGTTTTATTCCAGCATCTGGACACAACTCTGAAATATGTAGAAAGATAAAAGAAGAGAGGTCTATTTATGTATAGCCAGAGGTTATTAAAGAGTTTCAAGCCATTTTCTATTAAAGTCTTAATAATTCAGCCAATTTGCTGGATTTCTTCTTGGTGTAGCTCTGTTTGCTAGCACTCTTGGATGACACATACAACTGTAATGATGTCCCTTCATCTTTTTAGAAGCGTAACAATTATGCATGTACCACAGAGTACTTCTTGGCTTAACAGAGCTACCTAGAAGCACCTGGTACCCCCAGTACCAGGGATACTGAACCTTTTAGGTGTCACTTTTTCTTGTCAGTAGTTTGGTTTCCCAGTCCTGTAAAAGAGGGCCCTGTTCAGATGCTCTAATATGTCACAGTTGATGAGAGAGGAAGACATATTTTAAGTTACTTTTTTTTATTTTTAAACCTGACTTAAAATGTTTTAATTCCCTAACAAGATTGCTTTTGCTGAATTTAATAAAGATCAAACTGGTTTTCTCTTACAGGTCATCCGCACATTAGATCCTAAACAGAACCAGGGTGCTGCTCCTGAGATTCAGGCACTGAAAAATCAGTTGCAGGAGCGGGACAGAATGCTTCATTCCCTGGAGGTAGTAATTGTTGTGTTCTGTGGTAAAAACTCATTGTTTTTTAGTTAGAGGCTAATATTTCTATTATACTTCGGCTTTAAATATATGGATTATTTTGTTTTATAGAAAGAATATGAGAAAACAAAAAGTCAAAGAGAAATGGAGGAGAAATATATCGTTAGTGCCTGGTACAACATGGTAAGAATCTCACAAACCTTTTAATTGAAAATTAAAAAAAAAAGGAAAGAAACTATCAATACTGTTTGTTTCTGGCATGTTTATAACAGCATTCATTCATTTACAGTATTTTTGTTTGAAAAGCATTTTCCAACTCACAAGCACAGAAGCAGTTTTTAGTACTCTTAAGTGATATGTATGTAAGAGTCTGTTTCTGTAATAATCTTCTGGAAAATAAAAAAAGTTCATATTTTTAAGTTTTAAAATCAGAAATGGCTCAGATCACGATTTTGTAATCCCAGCCCTTCACTTACACAAATTACAGACCTCAAATTTACTTTGATTCACCACTTTCCAGTCTTCCAGTTGTTTCTAATGAAGTGGCACAATCACAGCAATTCATCTTACTTGCAATTCAGTTGGAGTGCTCTGAGAAATGATCCCTTTAACTAAAATTATTCAAAGAAAAGTTTGGATAGAAGATAGGGTCTGTGCAACCATACTGCTTTTTGCTGGGCCTATGTGCCAGACGAGTTGTCACCCACATCAGATGTGTTCAGGATTTCCCTTTGGCAGACTGGTTGGTTGCATTGAAACTGCTCTTCATCAACATCTATAACTTTAATGTTTCATTCTGCTCAATCATAGAATTCAAATTCCTCCTCTTTGTATTCCTTTGGAGCAGTTTTCTTCTTGCTGTTCTACATCCCATCCTTCTTGTCTTCATGAATAGCAAGTCTAAACTCAAGCAGAGTGTTTGAATTGTTTACATATTGAAGGTATTTTCAAATGATCACTGTCCTTGGCCAATTTTATATTAGTCCTGCTAACAGGTAGAAGACAAGCCTGAGGTAAGACTCACAGTTCAGTGACCTGTCATGGTACAGTAAGATGGTCACTGATAGCTTTGTCTGTATCATTCTTTAATTAGCCTCTGCTTTTATGCACAGCTGCACAACCCACCACAGCTTTCTTGATTTCCTCGTTGCGTTTTTGCCTCATGAGAACATGCCGTCTCCCAAGATGTGCTTCTGACAGAGGAGTTGGTGTTTACACAGATGATGACAATACCTAAACTTTTTTCAGAAGAAAAGTACTTTTCTAGGTCAACATGCTGAAAGGAGCCAGGAACTGGGGGAAGTCCTTTTGAAAATAATTGTCCACTTGCCATGAGAAGCATATATTGAGTTCTTAAGTGGTTGTTCTAAACCTGGAGAATCACAGCAGGGAAGGGGGGGAGTTCCACACAAAGTATCAGGAAGAATATCTTACCTTTGTCCTTGAAAATACGATGCTTTGTGTATGGAATTCAAAATAGTTTAGTCAGTGTAAAAACAGGTAATAAACAAAGTGTAAATGAATAAAGGTGTTTTGTATTGGTATTCACTAAGAAATTCTCTTTGTCCATAGGGGATGACTCTGCATAAAAAAGCAGCTGAAGACAGACTGGCTAGTACAGGCTCAGGACAGTCCTTCCTGGCTAGACAGAGGCAAGCCACGAGCACAAGGAGATCTTACCCTGGTCATGTCCAGCCAGCAACAGCAAGGTAGAGAAGCCTTGCCCTTAGAAAGAAAACTGCCCTGTGATCCAGGCCACTTCTATTGCAACTGACAGCATTCAAGGAAAATAAACCAGCATCCTTTCTCTTTCTCCCTTGTTACTGCTATTATTTTACCCTTCAGGAAAGGGTTTTATTATGCTTTCTCATTGCTCTGTTATGCCCCTTGCTTATATTTTTTGAAGTTCATTTCTCTCTGCATTTTCTGAATGTGCCAAAATTTTGAAAGCATCTAGAGGAGTGCTGTATAATAACAGTCTTATTTGTATGAAGCCTGGTCTCTTACAAAAAACCTCATGTGGACCATATGACAATGTAGATTTCTTATCACAGTTGGTACTTTCATGCTTGTAAGAGTTGTTACACTATGTAAGACTGTTTTTGTTCAAAGGGAATTTGCTTTTTATTTCATCTCCTATCCCGTTGCTTCAGAAAAATGCTGAAATCTCATTACAGAAATATAAAGTTGGATTATAATATTATTGTGAAATATATTTCATACTAAAAACTCACCAATGCAAAAAAGAAAGACTGGGGTTTTTTTAATCTCCTAAGTGCAAAGTTTGCTCTTATTCTTGGCATTTAGGGAAGCAGGATGATCTTTTTCCAGGTTTTACTTTATCAACTGGTGTTACCTCTTTTGCTGGGAGAGATGAATATTTTCAAATGGTTTATTCCACTCTTCTTTATCAAGCATTTGCTTAAATACATATTCTAAAAAGGTGGAGAAGTATTTAGGATGTGCTAATCTGCTACTCTATCATCAATTTTAAAAGGATATTTGTTTCAAAATTTTATGATTATGGATGAACAATAATGGATCAAGGCCCCAATTAATATTATTAATGTATTCCAGTTGTCATCCCCTACTAAAAGACTTGCTTTTAATATATTGATTCAGGGTATAATTGTATCCGTTGCCTTACTAATGGTACCAGTGCCTTCAGGTGAGTTTATTGCTGACTTTGTTGGAAACTGGCTGTGATTTGTTGTACTGCCTTTTTAGTGCATAGCTGATTAATTGTTGTAACACCTCCATCCACCGATCAACCTTCATGTTGATCAGTGGATGGAGGCTCCTCCTATTTAGGTTCTGTTCTTACAAAGTTGTGCTTTTTTCCTGACCAATTCTATGCATTCCCTATCATTTTTGTCAAAGAATTGATGGACACAGAGAACCTGAATATTGGCTGGAAGTTTCATATTTATACATCTTGTTGTGATTCAGTTTTAAATTTAGAGACTGGTTTTAAATTTAGGTTTTAATTTAGAGACTGTTTAGTCTCTAATGCACAGGCAGTTAGTTTATTCTTCCACCTGATTTTAATGCCCTTCTAAGTGGAGCCGTTTCTTTTTGTATAAATCCCTTTAGAGAAAAGATACTAGCATTTATCAATCATCTGAATATCTGTTTTAATTCAAAACTTGGGTAGAATGAGTAATGGATAATTAAAACAAGCGCACCTAGATTAAAGGGTAATAAACAGGTGAATGGCATTTTTAGGTACTATTGTTTTATCCTCGAGTGCATAATCTGTTTTAATCTGGGCTAAGACATGCATTCAGTATGTGTCTGAAAAATATCTCAGTTCCTGTTACACCCCCAGATGCACCCCACCCCCCCCCCAGAAAACAGATGCTGAATTCTACATATAGTTTTGTATTTTATTCCTCACATATGGGAAAAAAATGGTTTTCTAAAAATTTTCTGTACTTATGCAGTATATGACTGGTATGGGCTTGCAAAAATGAGATGAGACATAGCAAGTTTCTTGTGTGCAGAAAGATAACAATGCAAAGGAAGTTGTAGACAATTTCTGTAGCTCAGTGAGGTGATCTGTTCAATCTGCTGTGTCTTAGTGAGATACAAAATGCTCTGTATACAAAGTGCTTTCTGTAATCATCTAGATGGTTACAGTTGGTGTGTGATAGCTTTTATGGATCTTGTTGTGCAATCGATTTTAATAACTTGAAGAACTCTTTATCACATGCTGTATGTGAACAGGAGCAAGACCTTTCCTCGAAGGGAAGTTGAAGTTCCTGTTTGAGGTTACAGCATTTTATATCACCCAGAGCAAGAACCTAAGAATACCTAAAGCTCCATTTTAGTTTTAATCTAGCTAATTTTTCAGTTACAAAACTGCCAAGGGTTATTTGTGAAAGAAAGGGATGGAACCTTAATGGGAAGTTTTATCTCAGATTTGTCTAGTAATTTAATTACTTATTGCTGTTAGGTGCAGATCTAAAAGAACTTGAACACAATCAGCACATTGGAATAAAAGTTATTGTTTCTATTATGTTAATATTTGTTTTGCCTCCAAAGTTTTGATCACAGGCTAATGCCAGTGAGAGTTAGGAGATGAAGAGATGCTGGTTAGAAGCCTTGTCTTAGGCTTTTACTTTCCAGTCTCTCATAGCTTCTTTTGCTTCTTGGTGGTTGTTGGCTTTTCTTCTTGTGATTGTGTCTTTCCTTTTCCTTTGAAGATAAGACATTGAAGTGTTTTCTGTAGTTCTCTTCAAAAATGGATAACATCATTTTATAGCATCAGAGCTACACAAAACTCACATTGCATCTGAGCTTTATTGTTACTCATAGTAATTGTTAGGCAAGTGAACAATTGTTTTGTCTTTGAGAATTCAGAAATGTGCAGAAATTCTGGTATTTCCCAGAATTCATGCTGAATATAAAAACCTAAAAATGCACTCTTATGTCTGGTTCTAGTAATTCATTTGTTAAGTCTTCTATTAGTAATTAAGAGGAGTTCAATCCTTTTTTCTTCAGTGCTTTACTTCTTTAATTTGATGCATACATCCATTCTTAGTCTGTGTGTGTGGATGAATGCAAGTGGTGAACATCATTAAACCTTCTCTTTCACAAGAACAGCTTCTTTATTCAAACAGTTCAGCTTCATTATTTTGCTTGCTTCTTATGTATCTTTGTAATCAGTGTGTATTAAGAAAAAGAAGGAGCTCAGACTGTGACTCCAGGGAATAAACATATATACAGGGGAGCTACCAGTGTATGTTCCCTATTTGTCTTACCTTGATTAATTAAAGAATATAATGAAAAGCCCCAACCTATGGAACCTATCTCAGTTCATTAGATAGTTCTGAGAAGATTTTTAGGAATACTTTTTTCCCCTGAGGCAAGAAAGACTATTTACATCAAAACTGTAGTGGTAATTACTACGCCAATGCTGTATCCTGTCCTGACACACCACAGAAAAAAAGACCTTACAACTGAGCTTAAAGAGAAAAGGTTCTCCAGATCAGAGGTAAAACAGCTGAGGAGTTCATGAGAGTACTTTTCTGGACACTCTGCTGAGGATCTGCCCAGAATAATCTTTCTGACAGATTTTAATTAATTACAATAAAAGATAAGAGATAAATGGGGTTTTTTTTAGCATAAATATGTTCATTGTTCAGAGCTGAAGCTTAGTTTCTGACCTAAAATGATGATGGGTTCAGATGTGCAGTGCAGTTCGTGTACTTCTGTGGAGAGTTGAGTTCTTAGTATATCCAATCAGATACTACAGAAAAAAAAATATTCAAGTTCCCTCTTTTCTTCATAGCAACACATAACCACTTGGATCATAACATATATTTTCTAAGTGCTGTGAAAACTGAAGTAATTTAATTTAAAGGTGGTGTGTGTTCCATCCACAGTGCAAAGGTGTCTCTCCTCGGAGAGAAATTCCCCAAGGAAAAAGAAGTGTAGCTAGATGCTACTCTCCTCTTCCGACTTCAGCCACTTTCTTTTGCCTTTCTAAAGTTCCCATAAGTATTCATAAGTATCCAGTAATGTAATTTCCTAGCAACTTACTAGGAAAAAAATCTATAAATAAAAGAAAAAAAAGAAAGAAACACACCCCAGCAAAAGGTCTGGAATATACAACTTTGTGTATTCAAAATTAAATAAATACATAATGGCTACAAGATGCCTTTCATTCTGTTTGGAAACAATCAAATGGCAGTCTTGTCCTGTTCAAGTGTCATTCATGTTAGCTCTCTTTTCTGTAAGGAGCACTGGCATTTTTATATGTGTATGAAAGAATTAACAGTGAATATTCCTATTACTGCTTTATTATGATCTCAGATAGTAAGTGGTATGTGTAAGCTGTCAAGAAAATATAAAAGTTTTTTTTTTCAATTTTAAAGTCCTTGGTATTTCGACATGTGCAAATAGCTTTTGTTTTTCCTGTGTTCTCTAGTATATGAGACTATACTCTTAACAGCTTCCTGAATGATTTTGAGTGGGTTTAATTTTCCTGATATGTTGACATTTTCTGTAGATTTGGTAGTTGTAAGATATTTTAATGTCACCACTTGATTTTCTTCTTGTTAGTGATTTGGTAGAAGACTACCCTGAATGTGGCTAACTTTCCTTTTTCTTATGAAGCAAAACAATATTTCAGTTTTACTTACTGTATAGAGATTTTTTTATTCTTGCCCAACATATTGACTTTTTGCAAGGATTGATGAGGGAGGTATTTTTGCACTCAGTCAGCTATGCAATACTGACTTCTTATGGGGTTTTGCACATGTGTTTTAGGTAGAATGTGGACTCTGTGTTTTGCAGTAAAATTGTACTGATAAACTTTAGTATTTCCTAACCAAATTTAGCAGACATTTTCCTCGCCTGGCATTGCATAAATAAATAGCTAAAATAATCTGTCAGGATCTTCCATGTGGTGAGGGTTTTTGGAGTAAATATCATATTCTGGGTAGGATTCTAGCCATGCCTCCAGGTTGTCATTCTTAAGGAATCAAGAACATATCCCTGTCGGTGATCCTGACAGGGAGGATCAGGATACAGGCAGGCTATAACTAACAATAAAGTGTGATTTCTTTGGTCTGAATGTGGAGAAGGCAGATGTAATCAACTAATCAGTACAAAAATCAGAAGAACATTCTTTCAGCATTTTGCATTTTGGTTTTCATTTCAAAATGAATGAAGAAGAACCTGAGCTTATTGAGCTAGAAAGAAGACTTTTATCTTTTTAATTAAATTTTAATTTTAATTGAGTAACTGTTAGAGGTTTTACCCATATATAAGGCAGAAGCTGTCATTATCAGCCACCACAGCATCAGACTTCTTGCATCTGGTACAGTGAAACCCTGTAAATTTTGACTCTGCTACCAGCTCCATTGATCCATTTGGAGACACTGAGGACTTAGCTAGCTTCATCCTCTGTTTTTTTGATTCATTAAAATACTGGGATATAAAGTTCATTTTTAAAATGCAGCAGCTCATTGAATTAGGCAATGAATCAATGTTGATTGGAGGGCTCTAGGAAACTTGACAAATCATACTGTCCCATGGGGCGTTGAAACAGCACCTGACAGTGCAGCCAAGACAGCTTCCCAGACAAATTGTCCCGGTGTCAGATGGTTGTCAGTGGATGAGTAGGAACTTGTGCTGACTGCTGTAATTGAAGTCCTCATGTGCTGCAGGATGGTGTTGCTGTGAGCTTCCCTGTGGTCCAGATGCTTTCTTCACCTTTGGGCTATGCCAAGGTAGTGCAGGACTGTCCTGAAGCATATTTCTGCATTAGTTGGCTCTGGTGGCAAATCAGGAGTTTGCTTTGCTGCTATTTGCTGTATATATAAAGTAGTTTGGAAAATTGCATGTCCTTCAGTCCCCTGTGCATATGGTGTCATTTCCAGACTGAAAACAGATTCCGTTTGTCAGATAAAAATTCATTGCAGCTGTCTTGCTGCTATGGGTCTCAGAGACTGATGCATACAGCATGAAAAATACTGCAAGTACAGGGAAATCCAGGTCATTTTGGCAATCTTTCCTGTCTGGTGCTGCCTTTATTCATTGCTTTGCATTCGAGAGGTCCTTCGCAAGCAGATGAGGTGATTTCAGAAAGAACAGTGGTTGTTTTAATTGTTAGAAAAGCAGACATTAGTCAGCACTGAAGAACTGCTAACTACTGTACTATGGCACAAATCTGAAACACTACAACAGAAAGTATTTCCACTTGGGGTAGATTACAGTATAGAGGTATAGAGTAGTTTATTCTGGAGATGGAAATTGAATCCCTAATGATTATACATAACTTGAAGAGAAAAGAGATAACATAGAAGTCCAGTTGTTACTGTTAGCATGCTCATGTTGTTAACCTGATCATGCAAGTGGATGGAATTTTAAGAGAAAACCCCAGTGGTGTAGTATTTATGGAGTTATAAAATAGTTGTAATGAGACCATCAGACTTTTGATTTGGATTAACATCAGCTATATTTTTTAAAATATTGTAAAGCAGAGGTTATTGTTCACAGCCCCAAAGGTTAGTAAGCTGGAGAATAAACACATTTCCTGGAGGCATCAGTGGTTTTGAGAGAGTTTTTAAAGCTTTTGTTTAGCAGTATCAGTCAAGTCTTTGAATAATTATAAGCATTACATTATAAGGCCACAATTTTTAAAATTTATAATCTGCTTTGTATTCTCTTTGTCACTCCTCCTTAGACATACTGTCTGCTGCATAACCTGTTTCTAAGATGTTGTAGATACAGTGACAGGTTATGCTCAATGAATTTACCCTCACATCTTGCATTTCTGTTTTCTTCTATGTGTTGCTACCTCAACAGGTGGCTTTAAAATAGAACAATTGGCAGACAGCTATTTTTAGAATATGATAAGAATTTCTAGTCAGGAAAGGGCACTAACAGATGATATTTTACATCCTTGAAAGTTAATACAGTGTCCTGAGTTTACAAGACCTCTCAAAAATACTATTGACTCAAAGAGAAGCCTGAAGTGTCACTTCTGTGAATGTGCAACATACACTTGAAGGACACTTGAAGTGCTACTAAATAATAAGTTTGAGCTAAATAATAGCCAGATGAGACTAATGGAGTAGATTATATACATGTATACACAATAGAATAGGTACATGCTTATGTAGCTTGAACTTTTTTTTTTATAGAACAACTACAGTGATCTTCATATTAATCCTGAACTGTGTAACTTTATGCACCAAGCAGTGCCAAGCAAGCTTAAAAGACAATGATTGCTCAAAATACGCACCCTCAAAGTCTTTGAATGTGTTGAATGTGTTAATTTTTTTATTCCATTTGATATGTGTCTCTGTTTCTATTTGTTTTTCTATTATGGTTAGTATTCTAGGTGGATGAATGAGAAGGAAAAAAAGAGGAATACACAAACTACAGGACTTGTAGCATAACTACTCTTTTTTATCTATTTAACATGGGTTGTCCCATCACAAGAAGCATTCTTATAATCATTTTTGACCAGTGCAATACAAGGGAGAAGGAAGTGGGGAACAGGCTCTAATTTCAGTCTGGTCAAGCCAATTTGCTCTTTGCAATATGAAAACAAAGATGCCCATTTAGTGCTGTGCCAGTGCTGTGTAGGGACATCTGTGTTACCTGGGGAAAGTGGCTGTGTCAGTAAAGAATTCTATTCCAGTTACACTGGACAGGAAAAAGGGTGCATCAGTGAGGATGGAGAACTGTGCCAACCTCTTTGATTCTCTTCCAAAATTAGATTCCCTTCTGCAGCATTGTGGAGTGCTCTCTTGACTGCTCAGTGACTGACTCAGCTTACTTTAACAAGAATATTTATCATTTTCTGGCAATTCAAACCTGTATTTGCATGTAAGGGATAGAACTTGCCAGCGCAGTGGAGTAGTGATGCTGAGCCTTGTGCACGGAATGAGCTCTGATGGAAGTTTAAACACCTTCAGTCGTGCTCAGAGCTCAAGACAGTTGATGTGACTCTGATTGTCTTTTAGCATGTAAACACATTGAGAATTGGGTGGGCACCTTTCACTTTATTTTTCTTTAAAATTTGTACTCACAGACAGCAGGAATGCCTGAGACTTGCTCATTGCTGTGCTAACTTACTTTCCATGGCTTTATTAATTAAGAATGGTGCCCTGAAGAATTTTACTCAGAAGTGTGTAAAGTTCAATTACAGCTAAACTTAGATATTGACTAAGGCTATTTTGTTGCTTTTACAATTATTGGCCTATAACCTTCCTGTTAATTTGAACAGTTGCTTGGCAAAGGAATTTTCCCCATGAATTTGCACAACTCTTAAGTAGAGGTGGCCTAACTAAACTGCTTTTAAAAACACCTGTTCTGTTCTCTGTTTTTTTTTTTTTGTTTTTTTTCCAACAGTAATATGTTATCTGCTTTTTAACTTTCTTCTTTATTCTTTTATTTGCAGTGATGTGGTTGCATGACCTGCAGCATTATTATAACAGGGACTGTTCAGTGCATGACTTGCTTTTCTGCATAACCAAAACTTAACCAGTTCTACACTTAAGACTCATGGCCATCTGATTTCAAAGGGGAATCTACTTGCAGAGAAGCATACCATCCTGGGGAGTGGCTTTCCCATTTCCCACTTCCACTTACTCTTTCTCTTCACAAAAAGTCTCTTATGAGGCTAGAAGAGAGGAAATCCTGTATTCACAACTCGACAGGAGGAGTTCTGCAAAGTGACAGAGCAGTGTCAGCTCTCCATCTTACTTCCACCTGTCCACTTTATTTAATTCTGATTAACAGTATTAACACACAGACTTCCTGCAACATTTTCATATACTGAACTATAAAAATCTAGTCTTAATGAGTTCCTAAAAAGGCCTTTTGGTTACTATTAAAATTTCAAAGCACCTGCACCCTTAAAGGATCCACTTTGAGTCTTTAAACAAATAAAGTAAAACAAAGGAGGTGTTTTACCAGGAGAAATGACTAATGAATTGCTGCTTGGCGATCCCATCTTCCTTAGAAAACCAAGCAAGTTTCATCTGATAATCTCCGAGCCAGGCAAACTACCGGGTGGTATTTTGTTCACAGGCACTGCCTGCTTCCTTAATATGTATATACACAGTAGTTTGTGGCTGTTGTATTTTTCTCTTTACATTTGAGCTGTGTTGTTGGTTTCTTTTGGAATTTTTTTTTTCCAATCTGTATACAATGGTTAAAACAATCTGAGGAAAGACCATGAATGGAGATAAGTATGAGAGTCACCTACACACCAGTATTATGCAGACTGTCCTTGCCAGTTTATAATTTGGATTGCTTATCTTTCAGCTGTACTGTTTTTTTCCTTTCTTTTTTTCTTTCTTTTGTCACAGTCTTAGCTATTTAATTTCCAATTGCACTAGCTTGGCTGTTTCTTTGTATTTTGAAGTTTAGATATAAGATTTGCCATATGTAGACAGTGTAACTCAAAATGCTTTGTACTGCCTATATTAATTTAAAAAGCTGCTTATTTAATATTCCTGAATATCTGCACATTTGTACTACTGTATCTTTGTTTTGTATTGGACATCCAGTACTGGCAAGATTCAGAAGACAAGGGAGTGTTGTAGTATTGTAAGTTAAGAGGTTTATTGTATAGGAGTTAGTACATAACAAACAGGGAAAGGGGCTTTCAAGCCATAGGATTTGCTGGAAAAACTGAAAAGTCTGAATGCTGAGTACCTTAAGCAGTTTGATTTAAATATCCAGTTATAGAGAAACCCCATTCTTGCTCACCTGGATCCTAATCCTGGCAGAAATATTGATATGAACTGTGCTGCCTCCAAGAACAGTTTTACTTATTTGGGCAGTGGAAGAACCTCCTGCCTTGTTTGCTGTGGGAGCACCCCCGTGCTGAAGAAGCGTTGTGTCCACTTGTCTCTGCAGTCTCTTCTGGTCACACACACAGTGCCTGCCTCGTCCCTGGCCTGTCAGGTGGGCTTTGACAGAGCCACACCTCAGGCACAGAGAGGCCCGATTGTGTCCAGTCCTCAGGGATCCTGATCCCACAGTGTCCGTGGCCTTGTGCAGAATGACGTGGAGAACGGATAGATGTGTGCCCCACCAGAGCACGGTGGTCTGTACTGCCTGGGATGGGCAGGTAGGAATGTGCTTCTAGCAGGCCAGGCAGCAGAGTGAAAGATAAAACTAGGATCCCAGTGAGAACTGTGGCGTTTTCCCTTCTGGATACTGTATCAGGTAGTGTAGCTACCAGGTGCTCTGGCTGACAGCTGTCCCTAAAGGCTTCAGATGGGGATATATGTTTTTCCTGGTCCACCAGGGCCAGGGACAGTGAAGTCTTACGTGGCCTGCAGCCAGGATCTTGGGTTTGGTGATAAAGAGTCAAGTACTTGTGCAGCAGAGGCAGCAGCATTTCATCAGACTGAGTCCAGCAGAGAGCTGAAGGATTTTTGTCTTTCCAGGTCCTAGCCATTGATCCCTTGTTATGTGTCAGGGCAAGCGTTACTAGTAAAATTTTAGTTGGGTGTTAAAAGCATGGTATGTTTTTCATTTGCTAGTGCTGCTTCGGCTGGGACCACACCCTGCCCCAAGCCAGGCTGGGTGCAGGATCCCTGAAATCAGGGCACTGTGCTGGGCAGGAGGGGATTGCTTTTTTTGTGCACCTGCCTCCACAGCTGTCCCAAAGTGATGCCGAGCAGTACCTCATTTCTCCAAGTGGTCTGTGCAGATTAGAGACTAAGTATCAGTTGTTCTTGAACCTTGATGACATTTATATGTAAGTGTGTTTAGCTTGACAAAAGTTGTTTGAGTTTACTAATGCAACAGGGAGATGCCAGGTGGAGCCAGACAAGGAGCTGGCTACTTTAACTAGATTAGCCTGGCATCTCTGTCATGAAGTGGTTGTGAGTTCTCAACTCAGAGCTGATTTCCAGCATGTCTCTGATATACTAACTTCATTTGTGCTGCATAGAAAACTCTCTTACCTTCTTAATAGCAGCTTGTTTGACAGTCCTGAATTAAATGTTGATCAATTATCAAAGTAATAACTGTTTGTGAAGTTGCCAGTGATATATTTTCTGTAAAAGAATGAATTCTTAAGAGTGTCAAAACATTAATTTCCCATTTCAGTTCATCTACAAATTGTCTAACTACCAGATTGTTATGGTAGCAATATTAATATACATACCTGTATATAGACAAAAAAAACCTCATTAATGATAATTGGAATCAAAAAAGTTAATATTTTTTCCCAGTCAAATACACTAATGCTTCCAAGGTGATAGAAGAGTGTACAGTTGTTAAACAAGTTGTAAATAAACGCATATATAAAATGTAAATGCTTGTCTCTCCTTTATTTGGTACTTGGTTGTGAACTGCATTTCCTGGGGCTCTGCAAAGGAGGGTGAGTGGCAGGTGGGCAGCACCAGTGCATCAGAAAGCACAACATCCTCACTGCTGCTGGGACACATCCCATCTGGCTGCCTGAGGTACATGCTGTGGTTTGCTTCTCCAAGGGTCAAGGCTAAGATCGAAGTAAGAAAATTTTCCCTTGCCAATGGAAGCTTCACAACAGATACCACCAAAGGTGGAGGAAAGAGACACTGCTAATGTGGACAGGAACAACTGTCCTTCCGACCTGCACTGATGAATCGCTCTGGCATCTGGGGAAGAAGGAGGCCTGGGTCGGTCTCAGAATGAGCAAATGCTGATCTTTGTGAAAGTGAAGGCAACAGCCTGTAAGAGATACTGAGCCCATCATGACTGGGCTCCTGTGTGTGGTGGACACCATTGTGTGTGGTGCTGGGGTTAAGAATGATGTGCAAAGACACTGGCACAGCCTTTCAGGGGCTGCTCGGTTAAAAGAATAGGATCAGAAGGGGAATGGTGCCCTGGTGGCAGCACTGCCAGCCTGATAGAGACTGGAGAGCTTGTAAGGGTGAGGCCAGGCTGGGCTGAAGTGTTTGCTGTCTGGGAAGGGCAGGAGAGCCCCAGAGGTGGTGGCCAGCATCCTGCTGCACCACAGGCAGTGAACAGTGGAAGCAGGAAAGCTGCCAGAGCCTCACTTCTAGCTGCTTGTGATTCACTGTGGTCCTTTGCCCTCCTCAGTCCCATCTGTCACTTCTCTTCATCTTGGCATGACTGTAGCATTTTCTGCCTCTGAAACATCAGATCATCGTTCCCTGTCCTATTGTTTCCCTCACTCCTAACCTAACTTTCGCTATATATCTTTTTCCTTTCCCAGCTCTCCCACCCTTGGAGTATGCTGAGATCCACATTGGCATCCCTCCTTCTGGCCTCCATGTCCTGCCCTCTGCTCTGCTTCAGCAGACAACCCCTGACAACTCCTTCAAGGCCATGACTTATGCTCCATGTGGTAGGGGGAGAATTGTGCCCCTGTCCCCACACTTCACGCTGCCCCTCCACAGGTGCTGGCCCAGCAGGGAGGATGCAGCTCTGCAGGCTCTCTTCCAGTGGTACCTCTCCTCCACACCCCACAGCTGTAGGGCCCTGTTTTTACCCACAAGGGTGTTTATGTTGCATTAGATGTTGCAGAGGTTACAGCCAGTGCTGAGTTGAAAAGTGTGGTGGAAGCACACTCCAGAAGCTGCACAGTTCCCCCAACAGTTCCCCTTTTCTACTCTTTTTGTCCACAAATAGCTTTTGAGCACCTATATACTATGCACATCAAGTATAATAAACACTGCAAATAAATCCTTGTGCCCATCAGCCTGTCTCAAGACCCTTTTCCTCTTCCTTAGGAGCTAAAACAATTAGCCTCAAACCAACAAAGCACCCATGTGGCAAAACAGGCTGACTGGAAGTGAAGGTCAGCTATGCCAGGGAAAAGCAGATTAAGTGATGTAACTGGAAAACCGTCACACACAATGTACACAGTGCTCCCTGGTTTAGGTCTGAGAGCCCTGGGAGGCAGTGGAGCCTCTCTGTCTCCTGGGACTTCCTGTTGGTAGCAGGAAATGGCCTTTAGGCCCTCACAACAGACAAGTGTCTCAAAGCTGCAGCTGTGCACACATCTGGATGTTTGGTTTCTGCACCAAACTACGCTGTCCATAAACTTAACAGAGAGCACAACTCTGTGCCAAGATGGAAACTCATTCTGAGCAAATGGCAGAGAATGGAAACTTCCCCCAACCCCCAGTGCCAGGGAATTGATCAAGGCAGAACAAGTAAAACATGAGGTGGGTGCATTTTCAATGTTTATCACACCACCATGTGCAAGAGTCTGTCTTTGACAAAAACATTAAAAAGTTTCCAAAAAACCAACCCAGACCTCTTATTAACACAGATCAGAAATTACAGACAGACCACACTGATAATCTGAAAAGCTTTCAAGGGACTTCAAACTCCACTGTTCCACCGTTTCCTCTACCACTTTAACATACAAAACACTGGAATGGCTGTATACCTTTCTGACTGCCCCACCCCCAACAACGGCTCTCTGGCGGCCCTCAGCAGAATGGAACCCGGCACTCTCCGCACTGACCATGCAGGAAAGGACACGGTAGGCTCGGGAGAACCATCAGTGATACCAGGATACCAACCTCCCATTAGGGGATTGCTGCCTGACAGGACAGCACAGCATGCACAGCATGCACAGCACACACGGCACAGTGGCTTGTACCTGCCTGTGGCAGGGCACATCCTCCCCCTGCACGTGCACCATTAAGGTCGCCTTAAGCCTATTAAGTAACACTCCCTGTTCCCTGGAATGTGTTGCCCAATGAACTTCTGTCTTCTAATGAATAGCCTTGGAAATTCGTTTTTGTCTGAATCACAGCTGCAGTGAAATAATATTATTGTTACTGGACTTTTGAGAAAAATTACTGACCTCGATTGAGTCCAGGATGGAAGCTGATGGAAGACTTAATCTGAGCATCTCACCGTCCTATGAACAGGTGTCTCACGGGAGGCCCTTTGAGGTCCCATGCCCGCAGTGGCTGTGCCAGCATGTCCCTTGGAGCAAGATGTGCCTCTCAGTGCTCATCAACCCACATGTTCGGGACTCAAAGAGCTTCATCAAAACTGACAGTGGGGCCTGGGCTGGTACCCCTCCTCGAGGCTGAAGCCTCTGCCCACTGGGAGATGCAAAGGCATCCCGTGTGTGCATTTCACTGAACTCTGGGGGAGCTTTAAACAGGGGGTTTGTACATATGCACACACACACACACACACACACACACACGAGTGTTTGAATATCTGCATGGTTGTGTCTGTGTGCAGGTGTGAAAACTGACTTAAACACTTTATAGCAAGCGTAGCATCAATATTGCCATCTTAGATTCAAAATTAAGCTACTGTTGTGGTTATGGTAAATCTTACAGAATCATTCTGTAAGAGTTAAATCAGTCAGTGATTAAGGGCTGCCAGATCCTTTAGACATAAAGCACTGAGCAATTCCAAGGGTAGGTTTGGCAAGGGTCCATTGTAAAACTTGTGACTCCATGGAGGGTCTCCCCTCTCCTTCTGCATCCTTACATTTGCCATCCCCACCCTTTTGCATCCCCAGTCTCTGTTGTGCATCGCTCCAGATTGATTCTAATCCAGTTCTCCTTTGTGTCCTTTATCTATGTGGTAACAGAGCAAACCTTGCTAGAGAGCTTAGTCATGCTCTCACAAATTTGAAATAAAATATCTTTCGCTGATACCTTTGAAAGTGCTTCTTTACAGAACTCTGACTACCCAGTCACAATACAGATGTCAATGCAATCCAGGAACTGTGCAAGTGCAGAGCACTAAGGCTCCTGTTCCTGGAAGGGGGTTGTCCACGCTGAGTGCCAGGATGTGGTGTTGGGGTGGTTTTTTTGTTGTGATTTTTTTCCTCTCACAGGGAAAAGGCCATAATCCCCTGTAGGATTCCCCTCCAAAGCTGATGGAGGCTGTAGCCACTGCAGCCCAAAGCACCCTGAAAATAAATGTTTTGGAAATACCCCAGAAGTACTAACTTGGCAAAGCTTATCAGAGAAGGAAAAACACTTCCCCACAAATAGGACTTGACAGACTACCAGAATACCCTCCTAGTAGCCATTTCATGTTACTTTTAAACGTTAAATAGAAAAAAAACCCCACAAACAGCCTCCCAAACCACTGAAGATCTGTACAAGTTAACATGACATCCAAGGATATTTTTAAAACCAAGCCAGCAGGTATTCAGTCTCTAAACAAACATGGGTACCATCAGTTTGCATCCCCTTCCAAGCAAATGTGGTGATGTCTGGAATTTGGGCAATGTAAGAGACAAGCCTTAACCAATACAGAACACCACCACACTGAGAAGAGCCTGTTTTAAATGCATCTTGGTCTATGCAGCCTTCAGTTCACCTACCTGTGAAGAGTTTAGGATTACGTACTTCATCACCTGCCAAAGCATTTGGTTTTAAAACATATATAAACCACCCAGGATGTGTACACAAACTGATTTTGTGTTGGAAGATACAATTATAATTAAAGGCAGATACAGAAATTTCTGGAACAAAAGTCTGGAAAATACATTAAAACCAAAAAAAATCAACTGAACAACAGTCTTGAAAATGCTTTATTGAACTGTGTGTCTTATTGTAATGTGCAGAAGATGTGTTTGAAAAACTACAGCTTGAAAAATTTTTTAAAGTCTTCAACAATCAATAAAAAAGTCCCCTGCTGGAGGTAACTCTCAGGGTAACCAGAGGCTGCATGTAAAGTTTTCTGTTGCAGAGACTAAAAAAAAAAGATAAAAAACCCCAACCAAAGCTAATGCTGCTCTACATGAAAACAATCAAGATTTCATGATCAAAAATTAAAAAAAAAGAGGAAGGAACTTAAACTCAGTCTATGGGGTTGTTCTTTTCCTGCTGTTATTTTGGATTAGCATACATGTCACAGTTCTGGTGAGAACACCAAATGGTGTCTAAGTCATTACGTTTACTCTACAATGCTGCTGAGATGAAAGGATACAGAGAAAGAGAGAGGGGGTGAGGTGAGAGATCTGGAAAGACATCATTATGATATAAGTCTCGTTTAAATTTTCATCAGAAGCTGTGTGCACTTTTGTTTTTATAATCTAACTTTACATTCAAAAAAAAACACACCAAAAAAACCCAACCAACCAACCAACAGAAAACCCCAAACAACAACAAAAAACCCCAAACTAAAAAAAACCACCCCCCCCCCAAAAGAAAGAAAACCAAAACCAAACATACCCCTTCTGTCCTTGCTTTGGGGGCATTATAAATTTCTATGCACAAGAACACCATACTCTTTTCTTCCAAACCAGTAGGATTAACAGTACAGGCATGTAGGTGGCATGATTCAACTAAAAGGCTTTCTTCCAATTTTTTTTATACCAGCAAAAATAACCAAAGGAAACAATAAATAAAAGGTGCTAAAGTTAGCATTAAGAATTTCTTGTAATATACTGACAGTCTGGGAATCCAAATCCTCAAGCTCTCCTGATACTGTCAGGTCTCTGCAAACTATGAAGCAAATACATAAATAACTCAAAATATGATTGAGGTTGTGAAAGGCTTTTAAACTAAGACAATAGGATCCAGGTTAACTTTTTTTTTTTAAGAAACACAGTGAATATATGAATTGTCTACACCTGAATAAAACATATTTAACAATTAAAAAATTTTAACAACCACGACAAAGAAAAACTTTGAACAAAAGTGAACGTAATTTGATTTTAGGGCACACAAAAGCCCCTTGCAATAGCTTCCAGCAGTGGCCTTACTGTTGTGTCTCCTACAGATGCATAAAATTAAGTTTAACTCCACACTGAGGTGACGGCTGAGAGGGTAACATAAGAGCCACACTCAGCAAAATGTCACACCCCAGTCACAACAATGTATCCCATTGCAGAGTTTCCATCCTGTGCAGGAACAGCACATAACATGTCATTCTGTCACATACTATCAAAAAGCTAGTTTGTGGCCACAAACTGCTACTCAGCGCTAACCTTTTTCATCACATAACCTTTGAATAATGGGAAAGCTTTGTGTTTTATAGTTTTACTCCTTGTATTTAAGTTTTTAAATGACAAGGTCACTAAAACTCATGCACGCTGCAAAAAAGGTCATGCAGTAGTTAAGGTAAACCATCCAAGCAGTTTTTATTCATTAATATTCATAAATACACACAGCAGCTTCATTAGAGATTTTTCATTTTTTTTTCCTCTTCAGTTTGAATGTGGAGTATTAGGAGAGCCTTTTGCATGTCAAGGTACAGGACACAGAGCCTTCTGCTCCGCACTGCAACCTACATTTACCTGCTAGAAGTAAAAATTAGTTAAGTGGAAATGATTATCATATATATCTTTTCTCTCTTTCTTTTGAATGTACACAATGTAACAAGAGTGACAGACCTGAAATTACAATCACCAAAACAAACCCAAGATAGTTGTTGTCCACTTTCATTGGCAAATACAGCACAGAGGACATTGTCTGCAAAGTGGGATGTCATCAAAGAGGAGGTGGAGGAGGCTCATTTCCTTTATTACTCTCTTTTAAATTTAGGTTTTCTAAAGCAACATCTAGAGGCATAATGTCTACACAGCCCATAGCACCAAAATCTGCAATCTCCCCCCGCTCATCCTCATCTGAGGAGGAACTTTCTTCCTGCATCAAGGTGGACAGTAGAAGCTCCTGAACAAACAGGCTGCAGTCTGCCCGTTCGCTCTCCATTGACTGTCGTTCTGCTTCTGACATCTTCGGATCATTCAACCTGTGCAGCAGCAAGGGAAGAGAAGACAGAGAGTTGCTGAAAGCTCAATTCACTGGTGACACCAGGGAGAGGCCAAGATGTGCTCAGAAACCGCTCCTTCAGGACAGTCCTACCTACCCTTCAACACGACCAGCACTTCAGTACAACAGGCATGCCTTTAACAACCCACCCCTTCTCTGCTGTTGCAACAGCATTCGCAGTGGAGCCCAAAGTCAGAAGAACATCAAAAACTGTTTGGGAGGTTTCCTGCTATTCAAGGAGTCTCTTAGGGAGGGCTGGTGCCATTTCCTGGATACGCAATTATATGACTCCTTTGTTTCTACATCAAGTTGTAAGTTCACATTGGCCACAAAACACATCAACTGCACATGTAAAGCCTACTACGCATGGATTACTGAACGTAATTCTACTTCTTCTAAGGTACACTGCATGCCCTGATAGAGGCAGGGAAACTGCTCACCCCAACTCTGAAAGTCACTGTCTGTGACATTTGCAGGTGCTTTAATTAAGGTTTTCAAGTGAACTTCTGATTGAAAGATGTCACCTGGCATTATTTTGAATTTATATAAAAATCCACTTGATTCAAATTCAGGTATGTTAATTTTAATTAATGTTAAGATCACCACACTCTTTCACAATACCAGACAAACAGAAGTAAGCTTGCAGAGGGTGTGGCAGGGAAGATGTGGGAAGTATTTTTATTTCAGGTCAGTGGTCAGTGTTCTAGAAGAATTGGGATGACACAGGAAGTGAATCCTCTTTTAAATAATCCTGGGGCCTAAGTATAATTTCTAAACCAGGTAAATATTCTGTTATTTAATGCAATCCTAGGCATGTGCCTGACTCCAAACATATAAGCTTCATCAAGCTCTGTATCTCTACTAGAACTAAGGTAAACAGAAATTTTAAGAGTTAAATACAAGTAAATACATAGAACGAATTACCTTGTCAGAAGGAACTGGGAATTCTGGATAGTCTGCTGACTGTTTTCTGTGTTAGATGTGTTGGTTGTTGTTGTAGATTGTGTCATAGTGGTGTTAACATTGATCGTGTTGGTGCGTCTGGTTGCATTGCGTGCAGTCTCCAGTTGCTGTCTTGCTGCCTGTGCATGTTGTCGTTCCAACTGCAGTTGCATCTGCAGCTGCTGTAACTGAGAAGCAGAAGGGCCAGAGGAGTTGAGCTGTCCTCCTGCAGAACGCCTCACACCTGACAGCTGGGATAAAAGCTCTGCCAGAGAAGAGAAAGCATCTATGACTTAAGATCTTAAATGAGCATAACACAGCAGAATAAATACACCCTGAATTCCACTGCATCAATTTCATTCTTTTCAACTAACATCAAAACCCAACAATGCTCAGAGAAGTCTGTGAAGATTAATGCCCATAAAGATTAAGACTAATTTATGCAGATTTAGTCCAAATAACAAGACGGGGTTTATAGTCTTGACAATGACAGTAGAGCCAATCTTTTGCAAGGGAGAGCCTGGCAAAAGACAGTCGTCTGCAGCCACTCTCTGAAACTTCAAGCCAAAATAGCCACTAAGAAACTTCAATATTTTGGCTTTGGATGGTGACTTTTTTTTCCTTTCAACAAGTGTTCCCTAAAAATACAAGCTTCGTCTTCCCAATTATCTCAGAGGGAAACTGTGCTACAGCAAATTCAATAAAAGAAATTTAGTTAAGAAGACATATTCAATCACTGCTTCCCATCAAAAGCATTCTGTATGAATTCTTATTTCTGCCAGAAGTATGTAGAAGGCCTAGCAATTAAAAACCCTCTCTGTTATTAAATCTTCCAAATCAGAAGGATAGAATTCTCCTTGCAAATTTTATTCACAGTTTTTTTTTTTAAATAAGTATCAGCAGCGAGTTATTGCACAGTATGTTACTGTAGAATCTCTTCTATGCTCTGTGCAGTACTTATACTAGACACCTGCTGCAGTTGATGCAATGGTAGAGGAAACAGGACAATCCTCCTCCTGCCCCTCTACTCTACATTACTAACTTACACTATAGGTCATGACAATTTTTCTTCCGTTGCATTAACAAAATGTAATCATACTAAAGCAAGCTGTTTTTGAAGGAACAAAGCAAAATACAAACTAGAGAGGTGGAGTAATTTTCAGCAACACTAATAGAAGCACCAAAATAAAGTAAATTTTAATTACTAGAGAATGCGACAGGATGGAAAAAATTATTAAGAAAAGTAACTGATGCTATAAATTTAAATAGAAAAATCACTGTGGTTTTTCCTATTTATTACTCCAGTAAAAAGGCAGACATACTAAACTCACAGGCAAGATTAAGATAATCTAAAGCCTGAAATCTAAAGCCTGGAATATAGGGAAGGAGTATTTTGGTAAGAGGTGTGAACTCAAAACAGTCCTGGAACAAGATGGACACACAACTCAGTGTGCTCTAAATGCAGGAACACATCTTCCACCAAAAGAGAATAGATGCAGACGAATGACATTTCATCCCACATTTAATGCTGCTAAGTGGCAAGGTCCTGCAAGGCTGAAAACAAACTTCAGCAGTCACCTCACATTTTAAATGAGCTGAAGCAGCCTGCCTGGCGAAAGAAAGAGGATGTCCTGCACTGGAAGCTTCAAGAACATCCTCCCTCTTTGAACAAACTCACCTGTGACCTCAGTTAACTTGTTTTTTTTTTCTTTTGATCTCGCTTCTTTCACAGCTAATTTAATGAATTACATCAGGGCACAGAGGCCAGCAGAGCACCAGAGCCAGGAGAAGGTGGGCAAAGGGAACCATGATTAAGGAAGGGAGTGGATCCACAGCTCTCCTTCCAGGGGCAATGCCTCATTAAGCTACCTCCCCCTGAAGAAGTCACAGCCTAATAGCAGCAAGCTCCAGTTTGAGCACTGTGTCTCCTTTGCACCTGAAGTAAAGGTGGATTTGTGGCAGACATTCTGATGTTTCCCTGACATATTGGTATGGTCAAAGACCATGGCATTAAAATGTTTAGATTTCCCTATAGACAAAACTGTGTTTTCAGAATTGTCTTCACTCTCTATTTTTTCTTCACTGTAAAATAAAAAAAAAGGATAAAACAGAACAAATAAGTTATTTCTGGGAATCCTAAAGACACAGCCTAATTATTTTCTGATGCTGACAGTAAGAACATCCCTTCCCTCTTCATCCACTCTATGGGATGCTGTGCCTGTACATGGAGCTTCATAGCAACACAGAGCAGGGCAGCTACTGTCACCTTGCATTCTCCTTCCTCTGTGGAAGGAGGACAGTGGAGTAAAATTTGTGGTTACAGCTCTTACCAGCTATAGGATCCATGGCTTCTCTATTGCTTGGAGAATACGAACTCTGAGAAGACGAAAGCCCACCAGGGGAACTGGTAGTAAAGTGCATGTTTGATCTACGAGCACGGGGGCCTCCCAAACCCCGGCCTGGGTGGAACATCCTACGTACATGCCGAACGCCACTGGATTCATCATAGACAAGAAGTTAAGAAAACAGAACTGTTTGGCATTGAGTGTTAAACCATCATCAAAAGACATTTGATGGGTCAAATACTCAGGTATACTGTTCTTGATTCACAAAGTAATGATTCAACTTCTGAAGTAAACCTAAGGTACACTGTAGGTCTGCTACAGGTCAGACTTACCGATCTGGTAATTTTTTTTTTAATCAAACTTCTCTATGAAAACCCACACAAATCCATGTTTAGCCAAGCTTACTACTGAGACAGGGATTTCAGTTCTTCCTTCCCAATTCTTACATTAAGTATCAAAACTAATAAAAATGTTTACTACAATTCCTATCAGAAAAAAAACCAAATTCCTTTTGACTTCTGTACTTCATGCTTTTATCCAAGAAATTTCATCACTTCAGTCCTTAGGAAACTGTAGGTTTCTGGAGTATTCAGCACATCTATCACACCCCTTTGTTTTGCCTTTCTTCTTACAGCCAAAGAAATTCCAGTATCACAATGATGCCTTTCATTTTCTCTTTTTCCCCCAAATCCCCCCTATCAGATGCTTGTATTCTGTGTCACTTTTAAAAAAGGTTATCATATAAATTTTAAAGTAATTAACAAACTTAAATAAAGATTATTTTTGTCATAGATTGTTAGCATTCATTCCTCCAATACAGTCCAGATAAGCTTCTTCCTAAAAATCACTAGTATGACTCACTGGTGAAAAATGAAATAGCATAGGCTTTAATATTTTATTTCAGTGTTATTATAATTTAGCTTAGATCTACATCTCCTATGTTTTTTTATTTTTTAATAGTATGGTTACCACTCATATGGTATCAATTTCTGTGTAAGGGTAGCGTCCAATGTACTTTTCATAAATCACAGTTATAGGGCAGAACCTCATTATATCATGGAGGTCAAGAACTTAAGACTGAAAGGAATGACTTGACTTCCCATGGCAAGAGAGAGCTTCTGGCCATTACAAGAAGATTTTACAAAACGTTTTCTTATTTCAAAACTGTAAGTTATGCTACAGTGTAAAACTTAACATCTAGGGTGTAAAAGAAAAACCTCCCCAGCACAGAACACACTTTGCTTAGTACAGAGCATCTTTCACCTCTGAGTGTGCCAATTTTGGGTGCTGCTGGAGATGAGTTGCTAAATTAGATGGACTATAGACCCTATGTAGTTTGGCAAGCTTTTCATAACTAAGTATGTTAAAACAGGACAGTATCTGGCGATTTTTCAAGCAGACACAGGACTCTGGGGTAACTTTCCCAATGGCAGCTTTTAAAGTCTTTCGAGATAAATGTCATTCTTCATATACCAGCTAAGCATGCACTTGGAGCCCTACCAGCTATGCTAGAGTAAGAAAAGACTTTGCAAACCTTACCTTGTGAAAAACATTTAAACAGAATAGTCATGTGAGAATTATTTGTATGATTAATGCTGAAAAGATTTAATGAATTTTCAGATATTTTCCTGCTAAAGAAAGAAACTGTGTTTTAAAGAGTTGTCCATAGACTGTAGGAATAAATGACACACCTTGCAATAGCTGCACAGGGTTTATAGTAAGAAACACATGCAATGTTTTGGGACAATTTTGGAAAAAAAAACCCCAAAAAACCAAAATTAACCAAACAAGTCTAATTAAGTGCTGGTGGGTAAGGCCACCCCTCAGAACTGCAGCAAATCCAACAGTAAAAGCTTACCTCAAACTGCAAAATAAATTTTTATTCTAGAAGAAGTGCAAGCCAAGAGTCTTCTCTACCTCCTTTTTGTACATGAAGGCAATTGCAGGGCATGGAGAATTGTTCTGTACAGCTTCAATTTCATATTCAGCAATATAATGGTGTATCAGAGAGTGATGATTCTTAATTCCTACACTGCCAGACCCTGAGTGAAAAAGGGCATCTTCTCTTCCTTTTTTCCTGCCTTAGATCTCCCTGCTGCTAGAAATGATGTAGTGTCCAATGTCAAATAGTCACTTCAATATACTTCTTATGAGGTTTTGGAAATTTGACAACATTGGACACCAACACAATAGAGTACAACCAGGAAATTCTACAGGCATAATCTTTAATCATGGACACTGTATTCCCAAAACAGATCCATTTTGTGAAGACTGATACTGAAAACCTTACTCTGTATTTGAAAAAAGATTGTCTTTTCTGGCTCAAACATTCCCTGAGTAAAAGTCATCTGTTGGCATCTCTGGTACTAGGGGGGAGAAAATGCAGCAGTAGCCTGAATTCTAATCAAGTATCTTGTGCATTTCAGTAGGAAATTAATTTCATTCTGTAGCTGGGAAAATTTAAACTACCTGCCTTACAGTTAAGCCAATGTTGGAAGCCCACAGTTAGAACTCTGGCACACTGCTATGTAGTTATGTGATTCTTGTTAGAAAAAGCCTAATTAAGCAGGTGCCATGAAAATCTCAGAGTTGGTACAATGAGCAGAACTAAAATGACACAAACTACATCAGCCATCAAGCAACATTTCAAGGCTGTCCAAAGGCCAGGAAAATCCAGTGATCTGAAAGATATTCTCTCCTCATCAATCTTATCCTACCTCCTCTGGAAAGAGAGGATGGTATGACTCCTGGTCGCTGAGGACCACAGGGATGCCTGGGATCAAGCTCCCACAGCCAGAGCCAATGCATTCAGCACCCTGCTCCTCCCCAGTGCTGAGCGCTCTTCTCCTGTCCCTGAGAAAGGCAAGTATAGGTAACTGCTTTCATCTGACTTTGTACCCATTTTTGTATCACTTTTTCACCATTCACCTTTCACAGAGTCAATCTACACACAAACTCCTTTATACTGATCCAATTATTGCATAGTAAATCACCTGCGCATTTAGTCTGTCCTGACTTAAACTATGTTAATACTCACAAACTTAAACACAATCAAATACAATCATAACTGAAGTGGAGCCATCACCTCAAATGCTGTTTTCCTTCTATTACTGTAATTAACTCTGTTTGATAGGGCTTGGATCTCTTTTCCCCAACTGCTTGAGCTTACATTATTCTCTGTTCCTTTTTAAAAATCTCTGAACAAAAAAGCCACTATCAAAGTTATAATGTAGTCTTTTTTTTCTGTTTGTTTAAATGAGACACAAATGAATAATTCAGATATTACTTACTGTAGGGATATTACATAAGCTTGCATGCCATTAAATAAAAGCCCAAAGCAAAAGCTATTTAATCAGTTAATCTGAGGGAGGATAAAAAAATTGTAAAGGAGACAAATATTCCTATAACACTGATGAAAAAAATCCCAACAGTTCCAGCTCTTCAGCCATCAAGCAAAGACAAATGTCCGTAACTGGCTGCTAAGGTAACTGAAGGACAACATCCTATTTCCCAGAAAATCTGAAGGTTTTCTGAGTTGTATTACAAAATGTCAGTAGCACTACAAAATTACATTATTAAAAGATTGTGTTAGAAGTAGTTAAACAACTTTACAATCTTTTGTTACAAGCAGTTACGCTTGAACCATCTTTATGTCATAAATATATACAGCACTGAATCTTGGTATGTAAAACAGCACCAAGAGTAATCATGAGGCAGGATAAAAAACAGTACAAGTAGAAAAAAATCTCTGTATGTCAAAATTCTTTAAATATTTCTGCTGTTAGATCAAAAAAAAAACCCACTCTCAAGTATACCTACAAGTCTGTGCACAGTCTGAGAGTTACACTTTTTTAAACTAGCAGACAATCCTTTTTATTTTTGTCATACATTTCTTTAGCAACCTAAGTTCCAGGAAATCCAGAATATGACCCTTTGACTATAAAAATCAAACCAAGTCAACCATGACTACTAGGTGAAACAGTCTAGCCTCTTTGTCTCAAATTGGAAAGGATATTAAATCTCTAGGAGCTCTGTGTTCCAGTGTAAGATGAGCTGCAAAGTCATCTGTTACGTGATTCGGATCCCCTCCAGGCAATGCTGCACATATTGGACAAATCTGAAATGACAAAGCAAGGAAAAAACCCAATTTTATGAATATTACAAGAATCAGAACTTGTATCAAGTCCATCATTAGACATTGGCTCTTATGCTTTAAAATAACATTTTGGTATTCACAAACACCTGGGTATCAGTGTATTCAATAAACTCAGAAAAATTAAAGAAGTTCAGACATTAATTTAGCCATCTTTTACTTTATAAATTTCAGAAAACCAGAGCTAGGATTCTCAAAATCAATTTGCAATGTCTTGAAAGTTAGTATTTTTGCATGCCAATTCTGCCACAGACAGTAGAGCTGATTCATACAGGAATGCTATTTGCCTGCTTGACACTCATCCCAGCAGAGGAATCAGAATGAAACTACCCATATTTGCTAAGTATCAAGCTGAGACTATCCCAAGCTGCCTACCTGGCAGTGTAGGGTTGGCAGAGAAGGGCTGGTCTCCATACCCCTCTCCACGACAGTATTTTGAGAGCAGGTACGGAGGTCTCTCTTTGGTTTTGGGGCTTCCCCCTCCCCCCACTTCACAGTTTTTGGTTGGCAGGTTTTGTTTGTTTTGTTTTTTTGTACTGAAGTACAGTTAAATAAGCAGGCAAACATTACCACTAGTGTCATCATTATGACTTGTTCTTTGAATGACTCCACAAACAGCATCTTCCATTTTTCTTTCATTTTTCATGTGTATACTTAAGCTGTTGAATATAGATCTCAAAAGACCATGAGCATTAAGAACACCTGTATAAAAGAGCACACATCTGTTGTACTCTCATGGCGGTGAGAACAAGGTCTTGAAATAATTTTACTGTAAAACCTCAGCTGATTTAGACAGGAACTGCTGCATCTAATTCCACTTTAATTTTAGTGGCCAGTTCTGAAAAGAAAACCAGGCATGTTAAAAGCTTTTTGGTACAATTCCTCCCCTTTTATTTTCAATGTTCAGCATTTTCCACCACTACAGATCCAAACAAATGCACTACTGGGCGTATCTTATCACAACATAATATAATAAATACTCAGCTATGCCAACATATCAAAGCTACCCTGTAGAGGTACAGAAATGGTTGTGTATTGGACAGATGATTCTGAATTCCCAAAACTTCATTACAGCTGCTTGAACTTCTCATATCACGAGAATGCAGGACCTTCAAAGCAATCTTCTTTTATTTAAGCTACTCTGAGGAAGCAGAAACCCAACATAAGAACAACCCACTCCTGAAAGGAGGAAATCACCAGAAAGTTCTTTGTTAACATGACAAAGATGATATAAACTGCACATATTTGTGAATATACTCAAACCTCAGAAAAACATCAGTTAAGAAAATGTTGTAACGAATATTGAGTAAGAAGGAATCAAAGTATCCCAATCCTAATTCTAAATATCAACTAAACTTTCAAGAACTCTTGACTAGGGAAAGTTACTCAAGTACTGTTATGCACAAACAACAATTTAGTTAAGCATAAGCTCTGACAGAGCCACAACAAAGACTGCTGGATCACTGATTAAGCGTGACACAGCTAAAAGTCATTGTTAATTATAACATGCATGAAGAAATAGTGCAGATGAAAGACAAATGTTGTCAGAATTTTCTCTTGAATTTATGAGCATTTGTATTAAGAAATCATCATGCAACCCTGAATGATGACTCTAAAGGCCTAAGTCAATTCCACTGACAGAATATCTGCCAGTTTCCATAACTGTGCTTGTATTATCGCTACTTCTCCATTTACATATAAAGTAACCACTTCAATTGACAGCACTTCTGTAATCTCAACAAGAGTCACTGGGATCTTAGAGGATGAACAGGGACATTGAGATTGTCGCAGATTGTCCATTTCATTACTGCAAGAAAAAGCGCTCCCCAGTTTTACCACTGAAGTATCAACAGCAAGAGTGCTTACAATTCATTTACAAAGAGCCTAATTACTGCGTTCCCAAAGGTGAGAAAGCTGCTGCAATGCAATGTAATAGCAGATAACTAGCATCTCTGTTATGAAACAAGACTGAAGAGATGGCATTTTATGAAGTCTACTAAATCTGTTTTTATTTACAATGCTAGCAGACTTCTAGTTGAGCACTGCATTTTATCTGGACCAGTCCAACTAACCTGAAACTTCAACACCAACAAAAACAATCATCATACTCATTTCCCAGATTCCTCTGCCTTACAACTCTAACTATTGTCCCTAGACATTATATGGGTGAAGAAATACTGTTTCTGTAGAAGAGCAAGAGGGCTCTTTGAACAGGAAGGGAGGCTTGCCCTTTAAGCGAAAGAGCAGCTGGGGCACATTAAAAGCACTGTCTAGATGGAAGATGACCTGATGGAGATCTTACAGGCTGGAATTAAGATGAGAACAGGCAAAGAGAATGTTATAGGGCATGTCTACTATAGGCCACCCGACCATGAGGAACAAACATATCAGGCCCTCTAAAGACTTAGAGCAGCTGCCTCACACTTGCAGGACCTGATCCTCATGGAGGTCTTCAACCACTCCAGTATCTGCTGGAAGGACAGCACAGTGTGACTGCAATCCAAGAGGCTCCTGGAGTGCTTTCAGGGTAATTTCCTTCTCCAAGTGACAAAGGAGCATATGAGGAGAGGTGCTATACGGGACTTCATAATTACCGACAAGGAGGGGCTCATTCGGGATGTGAGGGTCAAAGAAAGCCTTGGCTCCAGTGACCTTGACATAGTGCAGTTTGAGATCCTGAAGGTAGGGAAGAAGATCAAAGACAAGCTCATGCCCCTGGACCTCAGCAAAGCAAACTTCAGCCTCTTAAAATATCTGCTCAGAGAAGTCCCATGGGGTATGAACCTGGAGAGTAAATGGGCCCCAAGAAAGCCTGTTAATATTGAAAAATCATTCCCCCCCAAACTCAAGAGCTCTCCATCCCACTGAACATGAAGTTAGGCAAAAATGCCAAGAGGCCTACATGGATGATCAAGACACTCCTGGACAAACTCAAACACAAAACCAGAACATACAGAGGTTACCCTCCTAGGGTAAGCCATAGTGTAGCCTACCATAAGCATTATCTGATCATCACAGGGCAACGTAAGCAAAGCCAAAGCCCAAATGGAACTGAATCAGGCAAGTAATGTCCAAGGTAACAAGAAGGTCTTCTAGAAGTGCATAGGAAATAAAAAGATAACTAGGGAAAATGTGGGCCCATTGCTCAGAAGATGTGAGGCCTAGTTATACAGGACACAGAAAAGGCTGAAGTACTGTACCTCCTTTGCTATTGTCTTTACTGGCAAGACTGGTCTTTAGCAACTCCAGGCCCCAGAGAGCAGGGGTAAAGTCTGGAGTAGTGAAGACATTCCCCTGCTGCAAGAGGATTACTCTGCAGAATACTTACATGAAATGGAATACTTAAGCTCACAGGGTGTGATGAGTGTGATGCACCAAGAGGTGCTGATGAAGCTGGCAGATGCCACTGTGAGTCTCTTCTCAATCTCTGAACTATCATGGTGACTGGGTGAGGTGCCTGAGGACTGGAGTAAAGCAAGTTTCACTCCTATCTTAAAGACAGGCAAGTAAGAGGAGGACCTAGGGAACTACAGGCTGAACTACAGTCATTTTGCTCTGATCCCTAGGAAAGTGAGGAAACTATCGATAACTATTTTTAAGCACTATGAAAAATGCATATTTTATGATTGGCTTTTCGCAAATATTAAATTGAATACTATATGTATTATGTTATATTGATTAGAAGTGCTGTATTAACATTTTAATAGTATGGTAAATGTAGTTTTGTAGTTAAAATAGAACCTATGTATGTGGGGGTTTTTTTACTAGCTCAAGCAAGAGATGAGATAATGAAGAAACTCTTCACACAGAGATGACAATGATGGGGGCCCATAAAGAATTACTGCCTCCTTATCGGAAAAGACAAACATTCTTCCACCTTCTCTCCATCTTTATGGAACCACCAGGATTAAGGGGAAGAAGTTGACAAAAACCAGAAAAGTTCTTAATTTGCAAGGAATTTATGCATCATGTATGAGATACATGAATATGCAACAGGCTACTGCTTTTAAAGATTATTCCTTTGTTCACAAGGCATGCTTATTGGGCTTAAGTGCCCGAGAGCATCCGGACATCCGTAATTCTTTGCTTATTATTGTCTTGTAATTGTCCTAACTCTAAATTTTCATTACTCTAATTGTATTACTATTTTTATAACTATTTTATTATTATTAAACTTTAAACATTTTAAAAACCAAGTGATTGGCGTTTATAACAAGCACTATTAAAGACAAGAAAATCATCAACAGCAGTCAGCACTGTCTTCATAAAAGGGAAGACACGCTTCACCAACTTCATCAACATCAATGCTGAAGTGTCTGGACTGGTAGATGACTGAAGAGTAGGGGAAATTGCTTACCTGGACTTGAAGTAAGACCACTGACACTGTCTCTCACAGGATGCTCAAAGGTAAGTTGTTGGATGCTCAGGCTGGATAAGCAGAGAGTGAGGTGGAGTGAAAACTGTCCCAGTGGATAGGCTCAGAGGCTGCTGATCAGCTGGAATTCTGCTGATTACATAAAACTAGGAGGAGTGGCTGATACACTAGGGAGCTGTGCTGCCATTTAGACTGACCTTAAAGATTGGAAGAAATGGGACAACAGGAACCTCATGAAAGGGAAGCACAACATCTTGCACCTGGGCAGGAATAGCCCCAGGAATCAGCACACACTGGAGGCCAGTCATATGGAACACAGCTTTGCAGCAAAGGACCTGGGGTCCTGGTGGACCACAGGCCAGCAGTGTGCTCTTGTAGCAAAGAAAGCCAGTGGTGTTTTGGGCTACACTGAACAGAGAGCTGGCAGCAAGACAAGGATTGTGATCTTTCACCCTCACCCAGCACCAGTGCCCAGTTTTCAGCTCCACATAAAAAAAGCTCAGTAAAAGGTTACAGAGAGGAAAGGAGGAAAGGCTGAGAAAGATGAAACTGCTCAGCCTGGAGAAGGGTAGAGTAACGGGGGAACAGGGGACGGATCTTAGGAATGTCCATGAATACCTGAAGGGAACCTGAAAGGATGATGGAGCAATGTAGTGACTGGATGAGGGACAGTGGGCATAAATTCAAACACAGAGCTTCCTCATAAACATCAGGAACCACACTGAAACATTTTTCACTCTGAGGATCAACGACCACTGGCACAAGTTACCCAGAGAATTAACTGTGGAGTCACTATTAAAGAACTGTGTGGACATGGTCCTGAGCAATCAGCTGGTACATGATCCTGCTCAAGATGACCTCCAAAGATCCTTTTCAACCTCATTCAGACTGTGATTCCTGCCTGCAGGTACCTAACACTGTTGTACATATCAATGCCTATACCTGAGAAAAATCAGCAGAAAGTAAACTTATCTGCATCACTCTGAATATAAAAATAGCAAAATTTAACACATCTAAAATTATTTTGCTTATTATCTGAAAAACTCGGGGCAAAAAGTCTTTAAAATATAAATAATTCTGTCCCTGTAAAGTTCCCTTACATCCCTAAAAATACATGTCTAAAATAAAACACATCTTTGGAAGGTGATACTCAAATGACTACAAGCTCAGTATCTAAACATAAGTAACTGTCTGAAAGCCTATAACCACAAACATTTAGAATCCATATTTTCCTCTTTACTAGTCTTGTAGGCTTTTACAATCCCAATAAGGGTACAGTACCCAAATAAATTTGTGTGCATGCACAGTAAACATTTATCACAAATGCCAGATTCAGAACATAGCACAAACAGTAACAATCATATTCAAGGATTAAAATATTGTCCTTCATCATTGTTTGGAACAATGATACATCAGTGTTGCAGTCTAACGCATAAAAAGAAAAGTTTTGTGGTTTTGGTTTTTTTTTTTTTTTTTTTTTTTTACACATATAGCTCTTTCAGGATTTACCAGAGCAGCAGCTGTCAAGAATCACAAATTTAGGCTTTATGTGTGGGGTTCTAGAAGTCAAAGCTGCAAACAAGGGCATGTCAAGTTTAAAAACCCGGGATATGTGAACACTCAGTGTTAGGAACATACTACTGACATCAAGTGGTGCAAATCAGAATTGCAATACCAAGCCACCAAACAAAGTCATCCGAACGCAGAACTTTCAATGGTTGATGCTATGTTTGAAAGTTGCAAAGTTTAAGAAAAACTCAGAAAAACTGCAGTGTGTCGCTGAGTTAAATAATACACCACAGTGCAACTGATTGTGAAGTAACCACTTCCTGTGTTTTTAAGAAACACCATAACATCTTTGAGTCCCCAAAAATGTGAACACCCTTCCACATCACCTCTTCACCGAAGTTCCTTATTATGTTTGAAGAGTCATTCATTTCTTCCACAGAATTCTTTGAAAATTAAGAAAACTAGAAGATTAGAATAGAGAACATATTTATAACTACTTTCACACAATGTGTTAGTGATGAGTAATCCACTTCAAGCATCACTTTTTTCCTAGGGGTCTAGGGTAAAACAGTTAACCACAGAACAGCACCCTCCATGTCATTCTGCTGAACTGCTAACCCAGTTTCTCCTAATCCCAAGGTTAATCAAGATAGTGAGAATTAACATCTCCAATTAAAGTATTTCTGTTGAAACTTGTTTAAGAAGTGCATTTTAAACCACATTTAGTGTCCTAATCCCCTGCTTTGACAAGAGTAGTTTTAAAACAATCATAGAATTCCAATGCATAAAATAAGAAGTCCATTAAAAAAGCTACAAGAAAACATAAACTATCTGCATGTCTTCCTCTCTCTTACAGTTACAAAAGACTGCCATAGCTGTAGGCTTGCAGAAAAATTACGCACTGATTATAAAAAGGGAGACACAGCTAGACAAAGTAACTGCGACAACTTTCTAAATTTTGTTTTGCAGTATAACAATCTCCTAAACATGGCAGCCGTTGTATCAGGACAACAAACAAAAACTCTTAAAAGAAGGAAGCAAGCTCATTATATTATGATACCCATAAATCATAGAAGTATTTTGATGTCATTCTCAAATGTATATACTTTCTCTTTGGACAAAGCATTTAAATGAATACATGCTTCAAGAAAGAACAGGAAGACAATTTTTCAGAAATTAGACTATTTAAAATGTATTTCCACCGTTAAAGCAAGTTCTGAGGCTTCTTACCACTTCTGTTGATGTTTCTGCATGCTCAGAAGTAACATGTTCTTGAAGAGATGTTTCCGTATAACCCATTTTCCCACAATAAGGACAAGTAAAAGACTGTGGCTGCTCTACAGAGAAAGCTTCTCCACCATAGTACAAATCTGAAACAGGAAGAAATTAAACAGAGGTTACTTTAAAGCAGTATCACCATTAATTTTGTTCACATCAACCACAGTTTATACACATACTTCACTGTAAGCCCTGCTAAATTAATCTGGTTTTTCATTGAAATGGCTATATTCAGGAGGGGTTCAGTTACTGATGAAAAAAACCAGATACTACATTTAATTTTCATTAGCACACATAACTTAGTTTTCTAGGATTTACTAGGAAAATAGACTTCCATCATGATTCTGCTGATACTGCCAAACTTTCACTTTTCCACTACTGTTCTACAGGGTCAAATATGGTATCACACATAAAGGGTCAACTATGGTATGATGCTTTTTATGATGAAATTTCAGAAGCTGAACTCTTGACAAAACCTCAAATTTAGATCAAAATTTAGAAGTTCTCAGTGACACCAACCATCAGTATTTATGCCACAGTTGAACCAGTGCTTTGCAGTAAGTAGTTTCAGAAATGTATCGAATATATAACACAGTTGTTTGATAGTGGAAAAGCAATCTCAGTATCTGTTACACACTGGCTTCAACTTTTAGGTGTATTAAATGTGAGCACTTGTGCACCACTGATGAAAAGTAGGCACTTTTAAGTTGCTAACACAGAAGGTTCCCCAAACTTCAGATGAAATTTTATTAAACTATGCAAGAAGAGAACATTATTCTCTCATCCTGTGCAGGTATTTTATAATTTACAGGAAACACGAATAAGCTTCTTATTCACATCAATATTAAAAAAAAACCTAAAAAACAACCACACAAAAAAAAACTCTTAAATTATCAGATCGCTTAAAAACCTCTACCTATGAAACTCACTGAGAATGAATGAATGTATTTTCAAGTAAGTCAACAGTACCAACTCCAACTTCACAGCTGAGCAAAGGGCCCAGGGCTGCAACCCATCTGGAAAGGGTTGTAAATAGATGAGCATGCACATAAAGGTATCCTTTCCTTGGATACACTGTTAGCTCAATCCAGATATCAAGAATTTGAGCAGTACACACAGTTCTATCACAGAGGGGGAAGGTTTGATAAAACTGTCAAATCCTTTGTTGTTCCTTGTTTTCAAAGAATACAAAAAAACCCATTTATTCACTAATAAAATAAAAATCTGAGATCTTTGCAGTCTCCTGATTATACCTCAGGCATATTCCCCCACTCACACCTCCTTCCACATCCTTGCGTAATATGTATCAAACACACATGAGAATATGTCTTCCTCTGAAAAAAGAAGTATTAAAAAGTGCACAGAAGATAAAGCTGGCAAATCTAGTTACTTTTCCTTTTTAAGTATATACCTCTCTTCTTTTTTCCTCTTCAACTTTAATCTCTTACCACCAAGATCTCTTTTCTAAAGTGAAATACAGATCACCAGATAAATTTTCCTTTAAATTAAAATCTAAGTTTAAAAAAAAAAGGTTGGCAATCAAGTGGTTTCATGAATCTTTGTGTCTAATTTTAGCACTGAAGGTACTGAATGGCTACTTCTCCATCTGTTTTGTTTTTATAAGAACATAAAAAATCCTAAAAATATGAACAGTCATGTCCTCGACTACCAAGGGGTCCTTTGCTAATGACATTAACTAAGAATTAGAGGCAATATGGGAAGAAACAAAACCACCATGCCTCCATGGCTGCAGAAATGAAGCAACTTACAATTGTGTTACCATTTTTCATTTACAAATCTATCAGTTTAGAATGCAATGTGCCCATGACCAAAGAACTGTTTCTTCTAACCACAAAGAAATCCAGATTCTGAAATTTTGGTTAATTTCAAAGACAAAAGCAGGAGTCCATAATTTTTCAAATTCTTCTAGACCTCTAAAGCACTCTGTTCAAGAAGTCTCGGAAGACAGTATGATTTCAGCAGAGAATCCTACGAACTATTTGTATTACTTTCTTTGCCAGTATAGCCACTTCAATATGATGTGGTAGTGGGCAAGCCACACACTTAGACTCTAAAGCATCCTAACAGCTTAAAATGTTTTTTTAGGAAAAAGGAAACTAGGAAATTTGCTGTGAACTTCTCTATTGTCCTGACAAATTGATCTAGGAAGACCACAGAAGTACAGTGGCTGCCTGGTAAGCACATGCTTGTTCTTTACACAGGCCTATTACAATTCTACTCTTTGACCCCTCTGAAATAAATTAACTGGATTTGTGCTTTAAAGGCTACTTCTCATTACGTATTAGACTTCATACTTTTATTTTAAGCTCTGTCCCTCTTACAGCAGCGTATCACTCACCATATAATTTTTTCCAGTATCTCTTGTGGGGGCTGAGGAACAACAGCACTGCCATTGTTCTGGATCCCATCTTGCTTCAAAATTAATATATATAGGTTATATACTGACCCCTGAAAGATAATTATGGCAACCAGATGGTGCAAGAGTGAACATGCATAGCCAGAAAACACTAGAGTTTTTTACTTGTTTTCAGTGTTCTCATACTGGCTCCAATGATAGTCTGAATCTCAGGGGGAAAATAATCAGAATGTGTCAAGCTGACAACAAAAGATCTTTTGGAGTACCTGAAAAAGTCCATCTTCTTGCAGTATATTCTGCAACATTATTACAGTGCCTAGGAACTCTTAAGAACTGATCACAACTTTCACAGAGGTAAACAGTATGACTTTTTCCACGCTGAAAGGATCATCCATGCTGTCAGCTGTCCACCACAAAACTTGTTTGCAGCTTCAGGCAGAGTACTTAAGTGAACTCCACAGATACCTGCATCTAGACAGTGCTGGCCAGAGTGGTAGTGGGATTTAATGATACAGGGTCCCTATCATCATAGCAGATGGATTTTGGACAAATGACTCACTGATCTCCATGTACACTTTTAAAATCAGAAAAATGACAGTTACTTCCTCTGAAGTGCTTGCATCAGTTTTACAACAGAAGGATTCCCCAGTCTGCTTCCTCTTCCTTGATAAAATACTCATTTTTCCACTAACTGTCCACTTTCTTCCATATCCTAAGCAAAAACTCTAAGTTTATTGCTATTAAAATATTTTCATATTGAAACAAACCTGTCTACAGATAACAGTATTGAAGATTGTCAATAGCCAAGTAAACTACAATTCACACACCCAGTTACACTAACAAGCCTTCCAGTGTGTGTTTCTAGTATCATCTTCCTTACTTCAGAACATTCCCTACTCATACTGTCATCATTACAAACACTCCTTTCATTAGACTTCCCACATCACCAGGAAACTCCTGAAGACTTTAGCTATATGCTTGTCCTGGTTTCAGCTGGGATAGAGTTATTTTTTCTTCACAGTATGAAGTATGGGGTTATCTTTTGGGTTTGTGTTGAACACAGGGCTGATGATATCAACATGTTTTTGTTACTGCTGAGCAGGGCTTATAGAGAGCCAACACCTTTTCTGCTTTTTGCACTGCTACAATAACAAGGAAGTTGGGATGCATGGGAGAATGAGAGGAGACACAGCCAGGACAGGTCACCCCAGCTGACCAAAGGGAGATTCTGGACCATATGGCACCAATGCTCAGGAGATAAAGTATATGAAGGGGAGAAGAAGAAGGAAGAGGGCATATTTGAAGTGATGTTGTTTGTCCTTCCAAGTCACCATTAGGCATGATGGGACCCTGCTTTCCAGGGATTTCTGACTACCTGCCTGCCTGGGGGAAGCACTGAATTAGTTCCTTGTTTTGCTTTGCTTGCGTGCATCGTTTTTGCTTACCCTATTAAACTGTCTGTCTTAAGACAAGACTTTTACCCTTTAGCTTTTACCCCTCCAATTCTCTCCCTGATTCTGCTGGTGGAGAATGAGCAAGTAGCTGTGTGGGGCTTGGCTGCTGGCTGGGAATAAACCACTTAGTTGCCAGTTTTACCCTTGAGATTATTTTCTTCTCAGACACTAATATCTAACCTTGGGGATTGTTAATATCCACTAATACAACTATCCTAACAACCCTGAATCAGGTAATTTTAGACTACTTGTACCATTTATTATTGATTTTCTAATTAAATTTAGCATTTCTTAGAGCCTAATTTTTCACACGTTCCTTAAAGTCACATGATCTCCTTGGCCACACAAGACCCTTTGAAAAATCACCAGTTTCTTTAAGCATCTATACAATACTGTAATGTACACGCATTTATATGTTTTCTACTCTAAATCTAGAGTATTCTAGAACTCTAAAATCAAAACATTTTATGAATGATGTCACAGATCTTCCTGAACTCTAAGGAATATGTCATTTATCAATTTTCCCAATTCATTCTCCATTCTATAAGCTTACAAGGTCAGTAGTAACTCTGTGCCATCAGACTTTGCTGTGGCTCACAGTTTGGTGATATGAATTGTTCTGCAGTTAATCAAACCTGAAGACTTACTGCAGAGCTGAGCTGCAGTGTTTTCTTTCCTGATACTAGTTGTGTGGGAGCAATGCTTGGATATCTAGCCATATGAAATTTATAGACCTTGTTTTCTTATTCTCATTTAGAGAATACACAGCATAAACACCAAGCAATAGAGAAGTTGCCCTTCAAACTCTATTACCCATCTCAATACTTCATTGTGAACCTTCTTCATGCATACTTAAATAGTAAAAAATAACCCCTCTGTGTCTCTACAACATACACACATAAAAGGCATTAAGCCAAAGGTACATTTATCAAAGACTTATGAAAGAGAAGTACTCAAGCGGCAAGAAACATAGTCATTCTCAGCTTCCAATTATAGGCATTTTAGAGAAAAGTATAGTTTAGAACAAACTCTCATTGCAGCACATTAAAATCTCTGGCATTTAATGTTAGCATGTTTCAGTCTTCTTACCCCTGTGATTAGTATTTACAGCAATGCTGTCCTTCTAGCCCATGTCTAATATCCAAAAATAACTGTTGCTAACAGGTTAAGAAGTTTCAACTGTGCATTTGAAACAGTGACCTCAATCCCTAATACAGTACACAGAGGAAAAAAGAAAAGCCTGACAAGAAACATGTGACTTAAAATAGGGGCATGTATTTTTGATAATGCAATAAATTATTTCCTTTGGAACCACCAACTCCTGTGATATGGATTTCTGAAGTCATGACCAGGCAGTCTCCGGGCAAGAGGAGCCCTGAGAATTAAAAGAAAATTGAAGACAGCTTCATATAACAGTTGTTTTAAGAAACTGCTTGTTTTTATATGTAGCTATTCTCAAAACTTTGGACCAATAAAGTATAAATTTTACCTCTGTTCTAATTAAAAAGGTAAAGAAGTTAGGACTTCAGCTTTTGAGAAATCATTATATTTAAAGGATTCAAATTACAGCTGCAGTCACTATGAAGAAATACTGAAATGCTAGTCCCATGTGTTTGATATCAAAAGGAAATACATGTCCAGCATCAGCAACATCACAGAGCAGTGGATAGTCACAAAATCATTTCTCACAAGTTACAACCTATTTCAACTATGATGCAACAGAAACAACAAAATGGATAGGACATGTTACAGACAGGTAATATGGTAACTGGCTCTCGCAATTAGAGGATAAATACTGTGTGTATGTTAAGAGAAGTTTTATTGAAGTATGGTTATGCTATTGCGGTTTGTTGTTTAGATTTCCACTGTTCTCCCCATGGTCCCCTTTCCCCCCTCTTTGTTGTTGCGGGACATGTGGAGAGAAGGCGTGTACGTGTCCCTTGCATGGGGCAGCTGGGAATGGAAAAGCTTGTTGCTGGTGGGGCGCAGCATGACAACACCTGACCTACAATCAAGTTGCAAGAAAGTAGTCTCCACTACTTAATAGATAGTGAAGAAGAGTTGACTGACAGGAGGGGCCAGGGCTGCCTGATGCAACCCCTCAGGTGTATAAAAGGTGGAGCAGCCATTTTGTAGGTGAGCATATGGCAGTTTATTTCCATGCTCCCAGTGCTGTCCTTTTTCCTTATTCAGTCCTTTGTTGTATTTTGTTATGGTTTAATAAACCTTTGAAATTTTAAAAGTGAATGGTCATTTCTCACAGACAAAAAACAATTATTATTTATTTTAAATACTGACAAGGCTTTACAGTTAGAAATAACTCTTGGATTAGGAGATCTACAAAGGAATTCCAAAAAGACTACCTTCTAGTCCTTACCACTCATTTCTCATACTCATTGCAGCCCATCACTACCTTTCCTATACTTACAGTCCCATAAAAACCACAAATGAACAACCTTCCTACAAAATCTCACGAGGATTTATTTTCTGCCTGTAGACTGTGGCACTTTTAACAGAAGTCACTGTTATTTAAGTGTATTTATTAGTCTGATAATCTGCTGTAATCAGACCAAAATAAAAAAAAAGCAGAAATACATATGCAGCAGTTAAAAAAAAGCAATTCTTCTATCAAAGAAAATATGTCTGCTTATTAGAACTCAAGAACTTGGCCCTTATTTTTAGTGCACTAATGGGGGAAGTGATTAATAATTAGAAACATGAAAATCAGCATTATGTTTGTGGACACAATACAGCAACAAATTACTGGAGTTTGAAATGATCACTTACCAAAATCTACTCTTGTTAGGATGCACTGCATTGGATGCTCAGTTGTATGCCTTGTTGTCGTTGCACCACTTTCATAACAAGTTGCACAAAGATCGTAATCGTAGCAAATTAAACACTTGTACCGGCGACCTCGAAAATTTCCTTTTAAACATGCATCACAGCTGACACCTGTAAACAAATAAAATTCCTTTAAGACAGCAACAAATGCACTTATTTTTTATGAGGAAGATTTGTTGCTATTGCCTCTCAGTAACTAATAAGAGCCAACCATGTCTGACATGTGCAGCTGACACGAGACTCAATTTTTAAGTGCTTTTGGGTCTTTAAAAGATACCACTCTCCCAAAATTAGGATCTTGAATTCTTGAAGTAAAGCACACTCAAGCACCTGAAATAATAACAGGTTAAGTTATAAAAGCTCTTTGGCTGCATCTTCCTGCAGACATTTTTACCTCTTAGTATTGACTGGTATTTTGACTGTTCAGTCAGGAATTGTGCCCCTTTTAAAAGGTAAATTGTATAATAGCTGACTGAGTGGAAAGAAAAACAATAATCAAATCAACCACTGCCAAAAATGTAGCAGTTTTCCAGCCTATAATGCAACACTTCCTATTTTAATTCTGAATAAAACTACAGCCAGACATTTCATGTGGTGTAGAAATTAGGTCTTTTTCCCATGTTTTTTTAATTTAGCCTGCATCAGTTCTCTCCATTCTATTTCTCTCTTAAGCTCATTCTTTGCAATGTAAAGTAGTCACACTTGCTCATGTATCTGAGAAAGGCTTTATAGCTGCAAGAAGTTTTCATTTTTCTCTATATGGTTTCAGTTCTCTCTATATTGCCTGGTTAAGTGCAGAAGTGACATCATTTTGTAACCTGCGAAGACTAACACAAACGTCTTTCAACTGCAGCAGCAAATTAAGGGCCTTCACAAAAGAAACCACTGTGTACAACCAAGGCAGGATTTGCATCAACATTTTCTTTTGCTGTCACTTCAGGTTTCTTCTTCGCAGTTTGGTAAAAGCACAGACAATTTTAAAGCAAACTGCCAGAACAAAAGAGTCACGTTAGCCATATACCTATTTTTTTAAGCCTAGTTGTCAGAAGACTGGTGCGAGTTACAGAATTTTTTTGCATTTGTTTCCACTACTCTACTTGGTAGCATCTAATATAAGATTTACCACAAGTAATTCAGAAATATATTAATAAGCAATTTCTTTTGAATCTCCCTAACTTGTTCAAATAATTGCATCATTACATTTAGAGGAGCAGTGAGCAAAATTATTTTATTACTTTTGCCTTTAGCTTCTCCACCTACTGGGACAGCTTGAGGGACTAATAGCTTCTGATGTCCAAGTATGGTGCTTATGTGAATACTGAACTTATTTTTTATTCACTTCACTGCTTATATATACTGCAAGCATTACTCTACATGGAACAGCACATTAGAAGAAAGTATCTCCAGAATCTTTGTTAATAGCTGAACTATGTTTTGAAGATGGCGTGTTACCATCTTCAAAGTTGATTTGGTTGGCTTAGAGAAGAAAAAAAAAAGTCTTAGAGAAGAAAAAAAAAGAGAAAAAACTTTCTCTTCCCTGAAGTTTCATCCATAAACTCTGAAGGATTTTTAATAATCTGATAATTTAGACACTGACAGCAGGCTAGTTTCTGAGAGCACTTGCTTACTAACTCTGCAGTCTTAATTTCACTGCTACAGTTAGTTTGTTTGCTTTTTTCCTCCCACAGAGAGACCCACAAAATTCTACCTATGCAGCATGCAGATCTCCCCAACAGTGGAAGCTGTACATACAACATTTAGCAGCTACTGGCAGCATTTCGAGTTTCTTTGTTGCCTACTAAACTTTCTAGAAAACAGCTGATAAGCAAGGCAGTTGATTAGAGCTGATTAGACGTCACACTGAAATAAGCAGACTGGCTTAACCTAGAGTCCATGTCAGACACTAACAGCTTTCCAACCGAAGTACTAACCCATGCTTCTCCAGAAAGTAGCATTTTTCCCACTCTTCATTTAAGTTTGGAACAACTGATTTAATGCAGATGTAAGCCTCTTTGCAACAAACACCTGTCATGTGTTCTTTCAAACATTTACGTCATTCTTACTTGAAGACAGACCTTTTTAAGAAGCTCTTTCATTACATAAAATGTACATGTTTTCTTCACATCAACACTTCTCCATATTATTCCAAACTGGAATCTCCATATATGATGTGATATTAACTTTGGGGAAATTCACTCATAAACCTAAACCACAATTATGTTTGTATTTAAAACTTTAGAACGTCTGCAGTGATAATCTACCAGATCTTCAAATAACAGACTAACTTTGCTACTTAACATCAATTATTAGAACATCTACAATCTGCTTCAAAGAGAAAAACTAATATTAGCATAACATATCCCTATGGCTGGTGAAGTCAGATCAAGAAAATAGCAATGTTCTAGAGAGAGAGGTCTTTCTACATCTCTCATAGTTGGTATTTTACAGCAATCACCACATCCTCTGCTCTGAAGAATAGGCTGGCAGCAAGGGATGTATCAGGTTATGCTTATATCTTTATCTGTAGCACAGAATGAAAACTGCAAAAGGGAAGATTATTATATTCAAATTTAGGAGTTAAACACATGGTTAAATCCCCAGACCCCCCACTTGAATCCAGCAGGATCTCTTTTCCAGAAATTATATTACTTATTTTTCCCTTTTTATAACAGGCTGAGCAAAGTCAGGTCTGACAGTTCTTCCTGTTCCTTTTCAAGCCTATTTCTTGGCTGCCAAAATCTTGACTACCTATCAAACATGCAATCTAGAAACTGAAATAACCAAATAATTTCCTGCCACCTAATTCTTTCTACTATAACAAAACCTTTTGATTTTAATCTTTTACACTTTAATCTTGTATCAACTTAAATTCCAAAAGTTCATTGTGCACAAACCTCAAACCTCCAAAGATAACATTGTATTTAGCACAGCATGTCTTTCAGTATGTGTCTATTCAACATTTCCCTGCATTTACCTTACATTTCCAAGTATGGCAGGTATGTAACAGATTCAAGACTGTCAGGTTAAACAGAATATATCCACATTAATCATGGGTTTTGTGAAAAACAAACAAACAACCAAACAAAAAACCAACCAAACAAAAAAACCCACATTCTGGAGAAGTTCACCTTAAAGCAGGGAACAAAAGCACAGACCCAGCCTAAAGAAAAGCATGCATAATCTGTGACAAGTATTTAGATACACTTCTGACTTGCAACAACTGTTTACTATTGACTTCTAAAAGACCCACAGAATGAAATCCTATTAAACCCGAAAAACTTGCTTTTCAGTGAGAACTTCTGATTCACCTTATGGAAAATACTGGCTTGGAATGGTAAGAGTAAGAAATAACCATTTTAGTTACAGATTACATTACATTGTACATTATATTGGAGGCCTCCTCAAATTTTCTTCTACTTTGTTACTGCTACACAAGTACCAAGGTACACTGCATAACATAGATCACATCTAATTAAAACCTTTCTGATCAGTGTAAAATGCTCTTTTAATGCAACACTGTTCCACCAGAGGACAGCATAGTGCTAAAAACCCAAGGAACTTTGATTCAACTTTATCTATCAAATATCAGATTCTGAAAGTTTCTTCAGAAATATTCCCTTGCAATACCAAATCTTAGTCTCTCTAGCCTCCTACTTTGAGTGCAGTGAGTCAGGACATACTTAACAGTCCCATTAACAAAGTATGTTTTACCCCTTCACTAAGGAAGTCCTAGTACATTTATATCAAGCCCACATCTTCTTTTCATCCAGGTCAATTCCTTCAGCATTTAATATGTTGAATGGTTTGCTGAGTGATTCTAGAAAAAAAAAGTCAAAAAAATGTTCTTCCCCAACACCTTTCATATTTTAATACTGGTAGCCAAACATACTTTGATCTTATAACACTGTACTGGTTTTCCTAGAAATTAAGAAAAATGATTGTAACTGGTCCTGGGTTTAATAGATACTAAAGAGAGCACATAATCTGAATTCATAATAGAGAGAATAACACTGAAAAAAACATATGGTTCAGATACTATATACACCAGGATCAATTTGTATTTACAATTACAAGCAAAGCTATAAGGTAACATCATCGAAAGTGTCTGTAATATCCCAAGCCATTACCAACTTGGATAGACACACATTTGTAAAGAAAGCAAAGGTTTTCTTCCCTACTTGGTGTCCTCAGAAACTAAGGGCAATCAAAACAACTCAAAGATATTAAAAGCTGAAAAATTACCTGAGAAAATTGTAGAAAATTCAGTATTTTTTTTCTTGTAAAGAGCATATGGTCAAAGATGAGTAATACAGACATACTGAAATAGGTTCCAGCCTCAACATGAGGCCTCGAATTTTATCAATACTTTCAACGTATTGTTGAATTTTTAGAAATTTCCAAGAAAATACCAGTCATTAGGAAACATTTTAAACACACATGAATCTAGCATCTGAAGTATTCAAACAGTGAAAACAACAATTAGCTCCAAATAAGAATATTTAGTCATTCTGCTGTACCTAAGAATTAAAATCCTTTCGCTTTGCAATACACTGGAAGACACTAGTTTCATGGGTAGTTATCAGCATTTAGCATTCCTGTCAGCAGCTGAATACTCAAACCCAACCTTCCAGCCAATTCAGGTACTGTTTTTTGTTTGTCAGTGCTCAGAGAGAGAATCACTGTATTTCTTTAATGTACAACACAAATACAAAATTAGGCAGTCAGTGGTTTCTTCTCCAGAAAGAAAACGCCAGCTACTTAAGAATTTTTTCCTAACTTATATGAAGTACTGAAAGGGTTCACCCTTCTAAAGACTGAAAGTATTACATGCAAGAGTACCACTCAGTTTCAAGGGACCAGACAAACTTTAATGTTTCTACCTTTTAAAAGCCCCAACTTAAGCATGCAAATGAAAATTAAAAAGTTGTGCTGCCTCTTTGGTGGTACAAAAGTTTGCAACCTGTATACTGCATTTTACTTATATATTCTGCAGATCATACATAACACTACTTTTAAAATGCATCCAATGTGTTTTAGTGTAAGATGTTCTTCTTGGTTAGTTCAGTTTTAAACAAATTTGCTTGACATTAACTATTTCATCTGTAGTATACATGCCACACAGCAAGTCCAAAACTTAAAGATATTTTATTTAAGCAGTTCAGTTGTTTCCAAGACTGAAGAAAGGAAAATATATACCATTTGATACTTTATTATGAAGAAATGACAATTGTTTCTTACTTTAATAGATTCATTTCTTAACACAGACTACTGCCTAGTTTGAGAGGTCAAATTCTAAGAACTTCTGCTGTTTCTGTGAGCATTTCACCAGAAAAATCAACCAAATAGAACGTTCATTTTTGTTTACTTTTCCTCATGTTTACTAAAGCAAACTGTGAAAATAAATATTAAAGACACCTACAACAAAGAACCTACTTCATCATCCTTGCAGCTATAAGTACAGAAAATTCACACACTATACCCCTGAAATAATCAAAAACTCTCTGTTCCCTTATACAGCCTGTGTGCAACATGGCTGAACATGTACGATCTTCTTACAGCAAAGTGGAAGAATTAACCAGACTAAAAAGAACTACTAGGACTAAAGTTGCAGCCAGATATGTTGTTGACTTGGAAATGGGGAAAAAAAAAAAGAGGAAAGGGAGGGAAGTGGGCCTACAAAAGGCATTTGTTTTCTCCACTGCACTCCTTCCTCCTCTCTGGAGTAGAAACAGACACCTGAATGTGCTCATCTCTCTGTTGTCAACAATCTTCATGAAGTCCACTTGCACAACGCCTGATACTTAGAATCACAGAATCATCAGGGTTGGAAAAGACCTTTACAGTCATCAAATCCAACTGTCCACCCAACAATACCACTGTAATTCCATAACAACTAAACTGTATCACCCAGATCCAGATGCATCTTGGATACCTGGCTCCCCTACCCCCCTGGGCAAATGATTGCTATTCCTAAATTTTTTTTTTTCTGATATCTTATCTGAATCTTCCCTGTCCCAGTAGCAGGCCATTTCCTCTTGTCCTCTCACTCCATGCATGTTGGAAGAGACAGACACCCATCTCACTACAACATCCTTTCAGGTAGTAGTAGAGAGTGACGAGGTCCCTCCTGAGCCTTCTCAAGACTAAACAAACCCAGCTCCTTCAGCCATTCAATTTTTCCGGACTTTTTGAAGCCTTATTGCCTCTCCTCTGGACACATGCCAGCACCTCAATGTCCTTTTCAAAGTGAAGAGACAACTGAACACAGTACTCGAGGCATAGCCTCAGCAGTGCTGAGGACAGGGGGACAACCATTTCCCTGGTGTAAAAACAAAGAATTGAACAGTACAGCTAGCCCAGCAAGTTTCAGCCTTGATCCACGAACATCAGCCAGCCTGCTGCAAAAACAAGTTTTTTTCATTTTTGTTTTCACATTCCAGGTTGTGCAAGTTATACACACAACTGTTTCAGTCATCTTGGGCATCAGGAACCAGTGATTAGTAAGAAATTGCAAAACATGCCCAACTCTGTCAGAACCCAGAATGTCCCTTGGACACTCCTGGATGTTCTGGGCCCACGTCAAAAGCATTTGAGACCCTGGAATGCAGCCACAGACCCCTGTGGCTTTGAACCTGATCCATGGAACAATTTACCAACCTTGCAGGAAGAACAAGAAATCATAAAAGTTTAGATATTATAGTAGAAGTAGTCACAAAGTGAGAGGAAGAATTTCATTTAACATTTCATTGTTAAATGAAAATTATTTCATTTAACAACTCTGTTAATCTGGAAGATGGCTAACAGCATGTGAACTCTATTAACAGAAAAATACTTACACTGAGAGAGCTACCAACAGCTCCAGGGCAAAAAAATAACAGTAAAAGCACTAAGCTACATCCTCTATGTAGTAGTATCAATGGCAAAGTTTCTCGCTCAATAGGACAGGACCATGTTCCTGAGTTTGTTTCAGGATGAGACAACAGAAATGCACTGCTCAGACAAGCACCAGCTAAAAGAGAATTGGGCCGAGGGAAAGTATATCACATGCAAATGAGTTTTAGAGGTGTAAGAGACATGAAAACTAAAATCCTAAAAAATAAATTAAGCAAAAGAACTGGTACTTCTATGTAGCCCCCTAAAAACATAATTAAAAATTAACACATTTTCTGTGTTCTCAGAAAAGAAACCTTTGTGCATTTTGGATTGCTGGTATTTAGGAAGAGTGGCATAAAAAGGGAAACACACAAGGAGAATAAGACACATGTCCCATCAGGCTTGGGAGACAACTGAGTAATATACAGCACTTGAACACAGAAAAGTAAACATGCTTGAAGAATGCTTTTTTTATAAGCCACTGTTCCAGGCAGAGAAGAAAAAAACCCCCACAACACCTGGTAGAGGCTGAGAGAAGCTTAGTTGAAAATAACTATTTAGGTACACCTTAGACATAGCTCTGGCGTAAGGAATACACACTCAGCTTTACCTCCTTTTGCACTATTAAACTCACTCCTAATCCTTTTAAACATTACCCAAATAGGCAAACATAGCAACTTTTTCCCACCCAGTGGAATGGGGAAAAGGCAAGATTTATCACAGGTAGTAATGCAGAAAGTGGCTAGGAAACCAAAGAGCTGGAAGTGAAAGACAGAAGAAGTCTGCATGCAGCAAGTGCTCCAGCTTTAGTAGTAACGCTTTGTTTTTACATATCTTGTAATAGCCCAGACTTAAAAGACTTGCACCAAGTGGTCTGGAAATACACACTTTTCAGGTGATGAAAACACATCTAGAAAGCAGTTGGAAGAGGGAGGGAAATAAAAGCAAGTGGTTCTTCTTGTCATTAAAGAAAGCAGTAGTGCCTAAAACAAGGCAGTCACACCTAGATTCCTCCAACCAACTAAGGCCATAGAGAGGAGCACAAAATCACCTTCAAACTTAAAAAAGACTATCTTCAAAATCACCATTTTGAATGGCATCACATTATCAAAAAAGGAATTTATCTTGCCTTAACACCACAAGAGGTCTAGTAACTTGTAAAAATAATTAAGTCTCTCTGAACACAACACAGAGGGGAAATAGGTTAAAATCCTACAGTTTATTAATTTAAGTAGTTTCTATATTCTATCCTGGGCTTTCTCAAAGCATTTTTCTTACTCTGAACATAAACAGACTACCTTGGCAACTTTTCTTCCCACTCTCTGTTACATAGAACTGCTTCTCAGGTTGAAAACATGTCTCCAGAAACTACAATTGCTTATGATAGGAAGGCTATACCAGAAGAGCATTGTGGGAAATATAGTAACCTAAAGCAAAAAGATTTCACGTCTACTTCCATCAGGCTTTGAGTTTGTTCCCATTCCTCCCTCCTCTTCTTTCCAATTCTTCACAGCAGACTTCTTTCCTCATTCAAACAATCACAGAATGGTCTAGGAAGGGACCTTAAAGATCACCTAGATCCAACATCCCTGCTGCAGGCACAGACATCTTTCACCTACACCAGGTTGCTCCAATCCCCATCTAAACTTGCCTTAAACAATTCTAGGGATGGTGTATCCACAAATTCTCTGGCCAACCTGTCATAGGGCTTCATCATATTAAAAATATTTTTTTTTTAAACATCTAATCTAAACCCATTCTCTTTCAGTTTGAAACCATTGTCCCTTGTAAAAAGTCCCTCCCCACTTTTATTGTAGGCTCCCTTCAGGTACTGAAAGGCCACATTTAGGGTACCCCTAAAGCTTTCTCTTTTCCAGGCTGAACAATTCCAGTTCTCTCAGCCTTTCCTCGTGGGAGAGGTGCTCCATCCCCCTAAACAGCTGGTGGCCTCCTCTGGACTCACTCCAACAGTTCCATGTCCTCCCTGTGCTGGGAGCCCAGAGTTGGATGCAGGGCTCCAGGTAGTGTCTCACCAGAGCGGAGGAGAAGGGCAGAATCCCCTCCCTCCCCTGCTGCCCACGCTGCTTTGGACGCAGCCCAGACACATATGGCTTTCTGGGCTCTCAGATCATGTCCAGCATCCTCAAGCTTTTCTTGGCTGGGCTCTTTATATGTTGCTCATATGTTCCCTGTATTGGTAACACAATCATTTGTCAGCCATAACAAATGCCTTACCTTTCCCCTTATTCTTTTCATTAGGAAAAGTTTCACTGAGCTTTATTACCCATAGTTTCGTTTTTCTTGTCACCTTAAACTGTACATGCATAAAGAACCAAACACAATTGAAGCATTATGTTCTGGAACACTTCCCTGATATTCCTGATCATTTCACATATGTATCCAACTTACTTTTTAAGAAAAATTTACTAACCACTCTATTTGAAAACAGTATGTCACATAATTTTTCTAAAGAGCTTCCAGTCTCTCACTAAACACTAAAACCCATCACTAATTTGTAGATCACAGCTCAAAAGTCTTCTGTACTTCAGTATTTTTAATGTAATTAGGTCATCTTCTTAAACAAGACTCAGATGTTTTACTTTATTTGCTCAACCACAAAATAAACCAGGCGTCAATAATACAGCATTTTATCAAAACATACCTCACTTCATGATTTAAGAAAAAAGGAGAGGAATGGTCAAACACCCTTTACGTCTCACTAATTACTATAGGCTCAGCTGCCATACCACAGCTACATGAAAAGGCATGAAACAGCATTTTAAGGGTAGTAAAAAAAAAAAAAAGTGTAACAAATCTGACAGATCTCCATGGAAAAGTTTTAGAACAATCTATTAGGAAAAAAAACCCTTTAATACAAAGATACTAGTGAGGAAAACCTAGAAAATTAAGCAGGGGAAGGTGGATATATGAGAGATATTTTAGCTGTTTTACCTTAATTTCTGCCTCTTGGAAGCCCAAGGTGTTCCTTTACATTTTCAGACTAACTTATAAGCTCTGTTCTCCACTGACCACTGCTTGAATTTCACACAGAGCGGTGTTTTTCACCCACTGAACGGTTGAGCTTCTTCAAGTTCTCAAATGCTGATGAGCAAAATCATTCATCCTCAAACTTGTATCTTCTGAAATTGATACCTTCTTTAAATATGTACACTGTTTTTTAAGACTGCCTTACTGCACACTGTGTTGGAATCTAAAGTTCGATGTGTGACAAACATGCAATCACAAATATAGCAAGTCTCCTAGTCTACACATAACTGTAAACTAAGGCTGGGTATGAAGGGCTGATATCCCTTAAATTTCCCTTGACAGTCTTCCAGGTGATGTCACTGGGATGCATGGACGAAGAGTTACCTTCAGCTCATTCAGCTGAACAGGATGTCTACAGTCGTGGTACAGCTTCAAGACAGCTGTTAATTTTAACAGATTTTCTGAGCTCTCTATTGACTCTTGCAACACACCAGCTATCACAAGACAGTAAGCACTAGCTACTTTCCTTCCAGGTTCTTCTGCATGTGCTAGAGTTGGCAGCTACCTTATTTCACTGACATACCTCTAAGCAGAGCAGTCAAACTCAGCAGCAAACTCAGCACTTCTTACCTTCACAAAGCTTATGGTACTGTCAGAACTATAAATTTTTTCAGGCTGAAAGAGGTATGCCAATGCACCTGAAAGGCTGTACACATAAAATATATTTTACAGCTAAGAAGTTTGTAGGAGTTTTTTTTGATTTGCAGGCATTTTTCAATACAGTAACAGACCCAAATATTGTAACTTAGAGCCTATGGTACAGTCAATAGTGAGTCTATTTTTCTTGTGTACAATTACAGGATGCCTACAATTATTGCATGAGGAAAACTAAAAGACCCAATTATTTACACACAACTTGTTTCATCTTCTTTAACCCTAAGGCTTGCTCTATCCTGAACACAGGCCTTCAGATTTCCTCTGCAGTTTCTAATTTCTGAGATATTCCTGAGTCCAGCAGCTTCTCTAGTGTTTTTCAATTAACTAGAACACACTACAGTATGGACTTTTAAGTTTGCTATACACTGTCAAGATCTCTAAACACTCAGCACTGTGAAAGAACATGCAGGCAATGTCATCTTACTGATTAGGGACATTTATTGTCATGCCCTACTGCAACAAGCTAAGAAAGTGTCTGCTTTCTTGGGAAGTGGTAATTTTTGAAAAAGGACATTTAGAAGGAAGTAATAATACATTTTGAAGAAGCTCAACACAGTATTTAATGCAAGCATGACAAAAGTGTTCATCATCAGATGACTTAAAATACTTCCCCCCTGGAGTCCTGCACCTCATTCAACTATCATCTTGGAGTTCTTCAGTCTTGGCTAAATAAATGTATTCTGGAATGCAATTCCCAACAATCCATTCCTTCACTTTCTGGTCATTTTCCTTTAATTCCTCATGCTTCCAGAACCAAAATATTAACTGAGCTTTGAGGCACAGTAAGAATGATACCTCACAGTAACTGGTTCCAATACTTAAGAGCTGGATAATATTCTAACAAACTATGAGATAATCCAAAACTTATTAATATCCTCAATTTATTTTTTTTAATGTGACACGAGTTAAACTTGAGAGTTTGTATCTTGCAGATTCTCTGCTTCTAAATAAACTTCAGACAGCAATCTGCAACAGCACATTATCAGTAGCAACATCTACCAGTACAAATTTGATCAATAACAGTCAATTATTCAATTACCTACACAACAAAGACAGTTTATATTCTAATTGATCTTTACTTGTGTATCTTCATTTACAATGCCATTATTCTACAGCAAAATCTCAAGCTGTTTTCTCTGCTCATCACAAATGTCTTTCAGAAAAAGGAACACTGTGTGTTGTCAAATCCTGTCTGCCATTTCACAGGCCTTACGGCAAACAACCTTGGAAAAGACACCTGCAGATCACAGTATCCATTCTTTCTGAATTCAGGACAGCAAATAGGCTTTTATTCATCTTTGGAATTTTCTAAAATTGAAGATAACCATTCAAGGTTATCTTCAAGGGAGAAGAGAGCTGGAAAATGTATCTGACCTACTCCTGAGTCAAGACATTCTGCAGTTTCTACTCCATCTTCTTAAACCTGCAAGGTATCTAATTAATATAATCAACAGGTCATTGTTAACAGCAGAAATAACTGACTTTCATCTGCACAGTCAGATTACTGACATTTTTATCTTACCAGAAGAGTACAAATGATAGAAGGAAACAGGTACAAAACCAAAATCATCTGAGCTATCTTATGCACATCTAGACTGAAAAAACCTTAGTCATTGCATAGAAAGTTCTGAATTCTCTACAGTTTTGTGAAGCTTAGATGCCTTTCTTCAAGGGCATCCTTGAAATCCCTTTCCCAAACTTACCTCCTTTTCCACAATTAGTCTCAAAGAGACTACTTTGGACATGTGAAAAGTAATACTAGCAATAATTCAGGGGGTGAAGTTAGTCGCCTTATTTGCTCTCAGGAAGTAAAGACAGAGAGGAAACTCTAAGCTGCAGAGGCACAATTATGTCAGTCCAGATGTGAGCTCTGTTCCAGCACTGTTACTCTTGGTAAAGTTGCTCTCACTTCATCGGTGGAGCATAAGCTGCTTCTCACTACATAGATTTTCCACCTGCAGAGATAACCCACACCTCAGCTTGCATACTGAAATACACGTAACAGCTGTACACTAAACACTATCGCAGCATTCCTGCCTACATTAAAGGCATCTAAAAATATGCAGTAATTCAAAGATTTGCTTTGTTGAGTAGAAGCGATGTGATGGTATCCTGAGCATAAAGACTCCTTTGTGCCCAAACCACAGATTTCTTTAAAGTTAATTTCATTCTGTCATGAAAGAAAGTCCAACTGACAAGGGTTTATAATCAAAACTTACAGCAGTTTAAAATTCATTCCAGGTGAACAACAGTTTCTGAGCATGCACAGCTAATAGACACACATACACACACAGAGGTAAACATGCAAAAATGTATTTCCAATAAAACTGAATGTCAGTTCTTACCAGAATCATTTATTTGGAGATAAAGACAGAAACTACTGACGATCACACAAGAGGTCCTTACATGACTATATACTAATGCATTTGTGACCTTGAAAATCATGTAAGATCTATTGCTGCTGGAGCTAGGATACTTGAGATACCTATCAAGTACCCAGAGTAATACCTGTTTAACAGTTCACAGCACTGCTCTCAACCAGGCACCTCCAGGACGCTGCTATTCATCTGCTAAGTTATTCTATTGTTGTTCTATGCACACACCCAGGTGTTTATTTCTAGAAGTCGACATGAAGTTCCTCCCATACCATCAAGCATCCAGAAAACAATTCTACTGGTCTGAAAACTGGTCTGGAAATTTGTTTAAAATTACAATCCTAATATGAATATTGGTATTTGTATCTATCACATTAATTTATGTTGATTTCTACACTGTTTATACATAGATTTCACCTCATCCTTTCAAATTTTTAGAGTGAATACAGTCTCATAGAAGGAGCCACTAGAAATCACCTTCAATTAAGAATACTGTCTGCTTTAGCATCAATGAGCTAACAGTAAATAGCATTTACACTAGGAATCAACTGTTACTGAAGAGTTTTGTGAACAATGACTCTGCTCAAGAAATAATTAAAGAATACATCAGTCATAACCTAGTAAAGCTTTCACTACTAAAGGCACCTCATCTCATCAGCCAACCAACAAAGCCAAACAATAAATCCATCTCTGTATCTGACTGCCCAAAACCCTTCCAGAAACAGCTTTTTCTCTGAAATAAACAAGGGCAAGTTGTGCACCAAGAAACACCAGAGCTCTGCTTTTCGAAGAGTCTTACAGGGGCAGGCATTAAATTTCTATTGCACTTGCACCCACCAGGGGTCTACAGCTTCCCAACGGGTTGTTGAAAATCCCACCCCAGAGCACTCAAAGGAGGAAAGTAGGAGAGGGAGAGCACAGCAAGGGGAAAAAAGAATAGTGACAACAAAATAAGAGAGTAAAGGTTAAGAGATCAAAGACAAAAAGAAAGAAAGCAAAGATAATTTATCCTACCAGAGACAGCACCTCTTGTCAGTCAAGACAAGAAACATTGCCTCCCAAAAACAATCTGGCACCCGGAAGTGGCAGAAGGGGGAAAGACCAATCTGACCTGAGGTAAGAAAAAGAAATGCAGTTATATACTTTTTTTAGAACTTTGTTGTTTCATCTTACTTTTGCAGCATATTCTTAAAATAATTTTATTAATGTTTTATCTGGATTTTTGTCAGTTATGACAGTGGGATGATATAAATCAAATGCAGATAAATAGTATTTTGATAAAAATGAGAAATTAAAGACAAATTTTAAGTAATGTGGGAACATAACATGAAGTGATAGCTGCCAACAATATATGCTAGTGAAATGTCCCAATGAGTAAAAAATTTGGAAGAATAGACTTCATCTATAAAACTCGCTGCAACCTAGTACAAGACCACTAATTTCTACCTGTAGGAGACTTTGCTGACTGCCTATTGCCTGTTGGCAAGATAAAATCTACACCTGATATCCCATGTGGACATGGGAGAAATATCACAGTGTCCAAGTTCCAAGTTTATTGCAACAAAAAAGTTGTACTCAGGTCTCCAACTGAAAATGGGTTGACTTTTAGAGACAGTCTCCTAGAAGCTCCAAATAAAACAATCACAACAGAAAGAACACAGACATGAAATTCATTGCAGGGTGACAAATGAGCGTTGAGGGTGACAAAGGAACGCTCATAAAAGCAAATCATAGACTATGCCTAAAATTTTTTACAAATATTTAAACATTAAGAACAAAAGAAAATAAAAATTCCATCAAGTGAATCCATTCATCCTCCCCCATCAATTTATTTAAACTACAATCTCAGAACAAACCTGGCAGGTGAGGCAGAATCATTGCTTCCTAACGTGTCAGAAGCTCTAGTGACTTCTAGTCATACTTAACAATTAATTCCAAACTATAACAAATAACTTCAAGTGGTAGAAATAAAGCCATTACCTGCATACACCTCTGAAACACAATTTCAAGGCTTCTGTGATGCTGCCTCACAATTTTTACTTGGCACAGTTCTCACTTCTAATTTTAGTAAATGACAATAAGCCACACAAAACTTTTCAAGTAGATCTGAACTTAAACATTGGGTTTATATGTATTTCCTGAAACAGTAAAACTAATGAGTTTGCCTCTATGCCTCACACTGAATTCCAAATGCTACACTGAGAAAAAATGTGGATAACCATTAGGACTAGATATACAGAAAACTGTTGGAGTAAGTTCAAACCAGACACTCAACTGATGCTTAAAGGAAAGAGAGCTAAGATTTAAGATCCTTGACAGCAGCATTTGAATCAGTAGTAGTTAAAATACCTGGAGCAGAAAGTTTAAGATAAAATTCAAAACTTTAACTGTTAAATCTGGATATAAGGTAGCTTCAAGAACAATCAATAAAAAATTCTCCATAATCTTATCAGACAGTATATGAAAAAGCAGTTCAATTTTATTCCTTCCCTTGAATTCATGAGATTTCTTCTTGCATTTAAAAAGGGAGATCACAGATTATCTTTTCTGCAGTGATACCTTGCTTTCACATTCTCTATCAGCCTGAGGCAAACACCTTTTCAATTTCTTATTGGCCGTGCAATACTTCCTCCTCACACAGCCTTACCTACTGAGTCACCAACAGCACTCTGCTTTGAGTTTTCTAAACTGCTCACAGTACCTTAATAATGTTAATAATGTTGTTTCTGTATGAGTGAGCAACACTTCTGCCTATAACTAAAGTTTTGTATACCCTTCTCCATTATGTCTCTATTTTCAGAACCTACAGCTACCATATCTGCTCATCTGTTATAAATCCTGTAGAGGGGAAGAACATATTGCATATGGAGGATTTAGCCCAAATGATTCCAGGAACAAAAACAAAATGAAACTTCACTACCCTACTCACATTAGAATATACGTATCCAAGGTATCAATCTATGGTCAGAATCTATCAGATGTCATCTAACACAAATATATTCCTGTCTTAAAACATACCAACTTATTCAGTGGGTGTATGATATTCAGTAAACAAACAGGAGAGTCCCTGTTTGTTTCATCCTCCTTGGTCAGCCTGAGCCTTTAGTTATCACAGAGTTCAAAGAAATTTGCACTGACTATGAATTTTCTCACTGCCTTCTCTCTGCAAGAATTTTACCTACAGCATTTCAGTGTAGCCCAAACATCAACGAATTCACTTTAGCAACACTTCTAAGCAAGATCTCGCTTCTCTTCAAATAAGAGGGAAACCACAGCATGTAAGGAATAAAACTCTAAGTCTGCTGAACTCAGTCACCCAATCTGAGATGCTAAAGGATGGATTTTTAAGAATTCTTCATTTTCTACAACTAAGTGTTTTTTTCAAAGCTCACTGCTCAGTTAATACAATTGCAGGTGTGAATGTTCAGATCTCAAAATCGCAAACCAGGTCTTCATAAGAAACAAACAGCTAACAGCTACCTGTGAATTCTTCACAAAGTAACTTACCTAGTAGTTCACATGAACTGCAACAGAGGACAGGACAGCTGATCCAGTTTTCCACAATAAAGCTCCACTGTCAACATCTTGGCCATCCTTTATTTCTGCAATATCTCTATCTGCTCATTTGCTGTACACTTCCAAACACTGAGCAGTGGTCTAACATAGAGAACCCTCCCGCACACCCTAAAGAATGCAGGGTGGTGTGGAGTAGGTAATATGCAGCTGTGTACAAAATAAATACACTCAAACAAGGTTAAATTATTGCTGTCTCTGCAACCTGTCTCTGGTACATCCCAATTCCTGAGCAACATTCTTCAAATATGCTGCTGTGTCCAGCAGCTTCTTGAACGCACTAACACTTTTTGTATTAGTCACTGCTTTGGTTTCATGTTTAACAATAATGGAAGCAACATAACAAATTCACAACAATGAACAGTGAGACCAACAACTCTCCCTCAAATGTTATCAGTAATGTAAACGTGCAAAAGTATTTAAGAAGCTTTCTTCTTTTTATTTAACATAAATGAATTTTATTTGTGCAGGACCACTCAAGCAATTTTCATGGCTCTATAAACTTCCCCTGAACCCCTCTGTGTTCAAATCAACATTTGGAAGAGAGCTTTTTCACCATTTGTTTTCTCTCTTCACCCCCACCCAATAACATTAAAAGCATCAGTTCTGTTCCAATTTTCCTGCTTAAGACATAGGCTATCAGCCTTTCAACATCGGTAGTTTATATCTGATCTTTTTCTCCCTTTTCCCATGATGGTGTCATTATTTTTTTATAAAGACCTGAGAGAAAAAATTGTCTCCCTTTACAAACATTTTTGGAGGACCTTGTTCAGACTCTGCAGTAACAGAAGCAGCTTGGTTCACACAGTTTCGTTGGCTCACACAGAACCCTTTTATTAAAACCTAGCTTCCATAAAGCCAATAAGTATCTTACCAGTTAAAATATGAATTCTGTTTCCAGCTCTTTTTATCATTAAATGATAATTCAATTTCCTACTGAAGTCAAACAAGTTTAATGAAAAAGCAAATTGCTATGTTAAAGTATTTCCAATCACATTTACAGCTGTTTACATTTAATGTTAACATTTTTTGTACCTAAACATGGCTCTCGCTAGTCAAAGTGTCACACTAATTCATTTTCAGATACTGCACTATATCCGTTATTAGATGCTACCATTAATATGCTACCATAGAGTAAAACTAACAAAGTACTAAACACTTTGCACATACAATTAGAAAATGCTTTGACAAACTCAAATATTAGTGCAAATTCAAAAAACCTCACCATTTTATGTTATATATATACAACTTAATCTGGACTTACGTTCTACAAAAGAGGTCTCAGTGGCAGCAATATATGAAAGAATTTATGCTTATTCTGTATTATGAAATACAGCAAGCTCCTCGTTTGGAAAAGATGCAAGCAAAGTAAGCACTGGAAGGCAGCAAGTTGTAACTGGTCTCACATAGGCACATTTCATTACTACATGCCACACTTAACCAATGAATCTTGAGTAGTTTGTACAAAAAAGATGTAGTCTTGTTAAGTGAATTAGAAGTTTTACATGCAAAAATATATTAATTCTGCATTTTGTATGGCATCTTTATAACTGACACCCTGCGAAGTATTAAGTTATGCATCATCTGGCTGAGCAATGGAGTTTGTAGTACCCTTCTGTAGCTCAAGCATGACACAGCTATTGCACTATTACAAAAGGCAGAAATTACTTTTACTAGTAATGTTTTCAAAAAGTTTGTTTCAGATTAAGTTATATGTTTTGTATAAAAACACCAACCCAGACTCCCAATCTTTTTCACTGTACAGCTTGAGGACTGGATCTAACATTACCCTTACACTAACGGTTTTCAAGTGGCTGGCATTTATTCGACTCTAACTATGATTTCATTAATTTCAAAGATGAAGTTACATGCATTTATTTTTAAAAATTTACTTATTTACTTTCCCACTACAAATAAGCACTTGATTTCAGTATCTCTACGCAACACATTTATGTATACACACAATGAAAAGGAGCACAGAAGCACTGGCTCCCTCTGCTAAAAGGATCTTAAAGCCAGAGAAGAATATTTGGAAAGGCCATGTGGTCCTGACAGCCACTGCTCTTCCTTCCTACTGTGTTACCATCATCCATTCACAATTTACTTCACGTGGGACTAGGATTACCTACTGATTTGTAAGAAATACTGACAAACGGGGACCCGCAAAAAACGCCAGCACCTGCATTGCTGACAGCTCTTTGAAGCTCAAAGACTACCTCTTTTAGTGAGAACAAGCAGAAAAGGATGGTACTGGGTCTGGGAGTGAGGCACAGAGCATGAGAGATGGAGAACTAAGTGATGCAGGTGATATGGAACTGGGAGCCCTCTGGAGATGCCAGCTGGAGGGAATTTGAACCCAGGCCAGTTAATGCAGTTGCGACCTAGTTCCACAAAACAAGTTGCAAAAATGGTCTTGTAATAATGTTCCTGGAAGTTTCAATTCTTTATTTTTCTGCTGTCCTGGGTGGTATCTGTTGCCAAATAAGAGAATCATTGCCACATGTTCACAAAAAGACATAACCTGTAATAAGCAAAATACCTTCTCATAAACTTTCCGAAGCGTAACAAAAAAAAATTACCTACCTGTTCCTTGTAGGCTGCCAAATATTACACCACCACATATTCCTCCACAGAGGGGCTAACCCAGAGAAACACAGCATATTGATCCTATAAAGGGAACAACATGAATACCAAGACCAAGGAATGACCTCATGTTGCATTCTACAAAACCAAAGGCTAGCCTCTTAACACCAAATCACAGAACAAAAATGGTTTTGAAAAATTAGAAAAGCCTAGCAATATTGAGAGATAAGCACTTAACTCTTGACAGCATTACCAAGGAAGTCTCTTGAACATTGAATAAACACAAAAAAGGCAACATTAATTCAAATTCTAGTTGGTGTCCATTTTCCTGGATTTGGGAGAAACAGGAGTCTGGACCTCATGTGTGAAATGAAAGCACCGTGAAAAGGAAGGCTGTGGTGAAACTTTCTGTGAAGGATAACAACATCTCACTTTTAAAAAAACAGCAACAAAGTCAACTAACCAAAATACCCCAAACAATTGTTTTGTATAATTTATTACACCAAAGAAGCAGTCAAGAAAGCCCAATGGAAAGTAAATCTCCATCAGATGCTTTACAGCCTACTTCAAGTCCCTAGCCTTTAGAATTCTAACTTCTCCAGCATTTACACATCCAGATACATACTTTTCCACCATAAAACTGGTACAGCATCCCGATTCTGTCAAGAAATATCAATAAATCTTGTTTGTAACTTTGTGTACAGACCATTTTAAAGGAAATACACAGAAAAAAAAATTAACGTAAATGTGATTAAAGCTTGCTTTTTCCCTATACCATACTCTTCCAACACAGCCATCTCCAAACATAGTCATAATGGATCAAAAACTGTCAGCTGTGAATAACCTTGCATAATTTTGAAGCAAGAATTACCTTTCTTTTTGAGTATATAGTTTCTGTGGATTTCCAGAGTTCTACCAAAATCAACCCCCAAACCTCTTCTCCATAAAGTTGGAAAACCATCCCTCCCATACTAATATGTGTTATTCTATCCCTATAACTAAAGTTGCCTAAAAGAACATATCTGAAGTGTGAAGAGAAGAATCACTGAGAAATTAAGAGACAGACTAGCTTTAAAAAAAAAAAAAATCACAAGAATACAAGTGGTAGATGTCATTTGTAATCTCACAGTGTTCTCATGGTTTCAGGAATGCATTGTTTGTTCAGTCACAAACCTGCAAAGTCTATGTCCAGGATCCAAAACTACCAAAACTCACACTCACTTACCAATTAGGTAATTAATTAGACAATTATCTTTTTTTCTAACTAGGTGTGTCTAAATGAATCAGCTTTGGAAAAAGAATATTAAGCCCAATTTCATTAACAGTCACTCCTTTTAAAAATACCAACAAATATCAAAGACAGGAAATGCAATTTTCCCTGCTACAAACATCTAAGAACTGAAAAGAAAATTCATGCTATAGTTTCCATAAGAAACACACAAGAAAACCTACTTTCAAATTCTATTTTAACAAAAAGACAGGGCTGGAATGTCTTTTTAACACATATCACCACTTCTTGTAATAGTCCATGCACTTGTCACTGAAAATCACTAAAGAATAACGTATGATATCACTTGTCACTATGATAAAACTTGCCTAATTTTAACCTGTTCAAGTTAGAAAAGCCTGTATTCCACTACTCTACATTAAATAGAGTATTTTGGTACATGCATGACAGCAGATACTTTCAGACTGTATAATCCTACTACACCACCACCAATAGCAACTTTGTGATCAGTGATCCTTTCATTTCAGTTAAAAACTGCATGTTTAACCATGAAAAAAATCAAACTCCACCCTCCTGGGAAAACATGAGGGCAGGGGGAGGAAGGGGAGCAAAAGAAGCAGTCTTACTAAGCTGTAATTTTAACAACAACAAAAAAGTTAGTAGATTCAGGGAAGACAATTCTTTGATAGAGATACACATGTTCTTGCACAAACAAGAAGTCTGCAAAATACTGCAACACACACCAAAAACCCATCACATATATCACACCGCCTAAAGTCAAGCTACTAGTTAGAAGCCAGCAGTATGAGCCACAAATACGGAATTCTCCTATAATGTTTCTGTCAAAATGTTTTAAGATTCGATGAAACGGAGAAATTATAAATTAGGTAAGAGTAAATAGAAATAATACTGAATTAATAATGCAGAAAGTTACCGTTTCAAATAACAAACCCTGGTTTTGTAAAATACTAGTTCAAACACTTTACCCACTGGTAAACAAGCGCGGAAAAACTGAGCAACTTTCTCTCCTGGTTTCATATTCCCATCTTCTTCCTGCAGAAATTCCTTTCTTAGCTTCCATCTCTTCCTCTTCCCTGCTTCTTCGGACTAACTACCCACTGAACTCCTACACGGCGGTAAACACAACGGGACCAGACGCAAGCAGCACACAGAGAACACGTTTCTCCAGCGGCCTCAAAATATGCCACTACTACACCAGCACCGGCCTCCTCGGCCGCAAGGCAAAACCGAGGGAAAACGGGCAGATCCCAGGGCCGCCAGAACACAAGCCACCCCTCGTCAGGGCCAGAAACAGGCTGCCCGCACACTGCCGCCCCGGGCCCCGCTTCCCCAGCACCCGGGGGGCCTCGGGGCGCGGAGCCCGGCGGGGCGCGGAGCCCGGCGGGACCCGCCGCCGCGGCGGCCGACACGTCGGCAGGGCCGCTCCGCGCCACCGCCCACCCACGGCGGCCGGACCCGCCGGGAGCGCCGCACCTCGCTCCGCTCGTCCTTCGGGCGGAGGAGCGGGGCCGCTCGGCTCCACCGCCGGCCATACCTGCGGCCCCGGCCCCGCCCGGCAGAGGCCGCGCAGCGAGCGGGCCGTACCGGCCTCCCCAGCTATGACACTGCAGAGCGCGGCCCGCCCGCCCGGGCCTCTCCTTCCTTGCGCCGCCGGGTCCCGGGCCCCGCTCCCGGCGGCGCCATGATGATGATCGGCCCCCAAGGCCGCCGGGCCGGGCCCCACCACCGCCGCCCGGAGCGGCCTGGGCGCCCCGCGCCGCTCACCTTCATGTCGGGACATCCTAGTTCAGAGACGGCGGCCCAGGCCCGTCTCGGGGCTCCCGCGGGCAGCACGGGCGCCGCTGCGACCTCGCCCCCCACCGCCGCCCCGGTGCGAGAGGAGAGGGGCCGGGGCGGGGCTGGGCCGGGAAGGGGGCGAAAACACAAGAGGCGGCGAGGAGCCGGCCTCCCTCCTCCTCCTTCTCCTCCTCCTCCTGCCTCCTCGCTCGCCCTGCGGGGGGCGGATCCGGTGGCAACGGCTTTCCGGGCGCCGTGACACGGTGACTCCGGGCCCCGCCGGCCGCTGGCGCCGCCTCCCGCGCCGCTCCGCCCCTGCCGCACCAACGACGGCGGCGGCCGCGCTGGAGCCTTCCCGGTCCCAGCCCCTACCCCTTCCCCTTCCTCTTCCTCCTCCCGCCCCGGCTGCGCTGCTGGAGGACTGGAGGAAGAGGAAACTCCCCGGCAGGGCGGCGGCCGTCCCGCGCGGGCTGCCGGACCAGGGCGGGCTCCGCCCGGGGCAAGGAATCGGTCGAGGTAACGGAGCCCAACACCGGCCTGACCCGAAGGGCACGCATTAATCAGCTTTTTTAATGTAAAAGGAGCGGAGAAAGAGCGGCGGAGAACAGCTGGGCGCATGCCCTGCGGCGGCGTTCTGTCACTGATCGCGTTACTCATTCTGTCAGATTTGGGGCGCTGGGACTCCAGGCACAGGGCTGGAGTCTTCGTGGGGGTTTTTTTGTTTGTTTGTTTGGGTTTTTTTTTTTTTTTTTTTTTTTTTTTTTTTTTTTTTTTGCTTTTTGTTTTTTGTTCGGGTTCTGGCTCTGTCAGGCCTGCAGAGGACAGCCAGAATTGTTCTTCAGTTAAACTCCAACTCTGTAAAGAGGATGCCCATGGTGTGCCGTGTGTTGTTCCACTCACAGAATCACAGAATAGCTTGACTTGGAAGAGAGTCACAGAGGTCGTGAAGTCAGATTTCTGGCCCTGCATAGGACCAGCCCCATGAATGACACCATGTGCCTGAGAGTGTTTTCCAATGCTTCTTGGACTCTCTCGGGTTTGGTGCTGTGATGACTTCCCTGGAGAGCCTGTTCCAGTGCCCAACCACTCTCTGGTTGAAGAACCTCTCTTTAATGTCCAGCCTAAACCTCCTCTGACAAAACTTCATGCTGTGCCTTCAGCTCTTGTCACTGGTCATCACAGATAAAGAGATCAGTGTCTGCCCCTCCTCTTCCCCTCATGAGGAAGTTGTAGACTGCAATGAGGTCTCCCCTCAGTCTTGTCCAGGATAAACAGATCGAAGGACCTCAGCCACTTCTCATATGGCTTCCCCTCAAGGCCCTGTACTCCAGACAAGTGTGTTAGTCTGTCCACACCACGAGGACTTTTCATCTTGTCATTGTTGTTTCCTGCCACTTCATGGAAGCAGGCCAGTCTTGAAACAAGTGAAAGACCTGCAACAGGGCCATGTTTCTTCCCTGGTTCAGATGCACAGGGCACATATATAATGCATTTTGTTTCTGCCTTTCTTACTGTGACTTCCTGGCCTTTCACTAGATTCCATCCATGATAATAGCATGGATGCAACACATCTTTTTTACCTTCTCCCACCTGCTTTCATTTTCTCCAAGTTTTCCATCTACTGTGCTCAATGGCATTCCTTCATCTTTTCCCTTTGCCAATCCAACACCTCTATCTTCTCTACTGTCTTACACCACAGCTCCCATATGTCTGCCTCAGCCCAACAATTTTTAAGCATTTATGTTGGTGAACTATCTTCTCAGTCTGTTTCAAAGGCCATGAGGGTCCACACCAGTGCAGCTTAAGTATCAAGGTGCTGGGAAGGGCAAAAGTGAACCAGAAGCTGTTGACAGGAGGAAGTGCCAACCTCATTCCTGGCACCACCATGCCAATTGCATTTTACAGCCTCTGCTTGACACCTTACATGCATGTGCACTCTGTGTTCCTGGTACAAAGGTGTTCCTGGTTTCTGACCACCTGGTTCACTTCCAGCTTTCCTTTAGCTGCATGCAGTTTCATAAGCAGTGCCTACTGAGACGATAAACTGGATCTAAAAGTCTAAAATTCCGGTGTATTGGGGGCATTTTCAGTGGCAGCAATCAAAAAATGTGAATTGGATAAGCTGTAGGGGAAAATGGAGATCATTTTGAGAAGCATTTTGATGGGAGTCAATGACTTCACCGCTTATGAAAGCAGGCAGACAGTCAATGACCATGCTAAAAGGTTGCAAGAAGTACACCACAGATGACAAGAACCTGAGGAGCACCTTGCAGCTGTCATAATACTCACTACCAAACTATGAAAGCATGTCTCGGAGTGTTTGTCACCAGTTTAGTTCTGGTGACAAAGCTGTGCCTATCCTGCCAGCATTTCACAGCAACACTGCACAGACTGGAGCAGTGAGTAAGATGTGTTTTACTACTTTATTCTGTCATCAAGAATTTTAAATGCAAATGGCAATTGTTTCACCCAGATGCAAAATACAGACCACCAGTTGCTCCCTTTCAATTCCTAGAAGAGCAAGCTAGTTTGCAAACTCAGCTGGCTAGAGATATTTAATTTCTGTGAGAGACTGTGACTTCTCCTGAAGATAACTTTCCTCTCTCTGAGCACAACAATGCTGTGTTGGCTGTGCTAGGTTTTATCCTGTTACAAAAGAGTGACCTCCTACAAGAGCTTCTCCCCCTGCATCTGATAAAATACAGACTGCATGCCAGGTATTTCAATGGGACCTGGAAGATTCTGTGCTTAATCTTGGACGTCCTTTATCTAATAATTTTGTTTCTCTGCACTTCAGTTAAAAATCAGTTCAATAAACTTTCCTCTGTTAAGTGTTACTTAGATAAATATCCCTTGATCGCACATAGTGCCTCTTCTGTGGCGCATTCCCCATCTTTGTAGACTTGAAGTCCCAAATTAAAACTGTAATCCTGTTATTATTTCCTGTTTTCTTGCCTTAAGGCCTGTATCTCTACCCAAAGACACAGTATAGAGGAAAGTCTTGGTTCTTTTGGAATTATGTTAGAATATGCCTGCACATGCTGCATTATATGCAGCACCTGTGTTATATCCTTCAGTGGGAATTTTGCTGATTGTCTCTTCTGCAAATACAGCAAATACTGCAAATGTAAGTAACTAGGCTCTCAGTGATTAGGATGTAGCAACTCTATCTGTATGTGCAAAGAGGTACATAACAGAATTTGAGTGTTCTTTACAAGGTCATGGCCACCAGTAGAAAATATTATTTTCTTAGCATTATCATGATAATTAATAACCTATACTGTCCTGGTTTTGAACAATACTGTTTATCAAACCCACATGCTGTTATTCCACAGGCAGAATGGGAAAGAAATATTTTAATTATGTTTATAAAGTTTTGGTGTTTATAAAGTTTTGGTGTGGATGAATCTTTCTGCCTCTAAGGAAGGAGCCTGCTATCATTGGGTTTCTTACTCTTTGTCTCCCGTTCACCAGAAGAATTCTTAGGTGATACTTCCTTTAAAGCCACGAGGAAAAAAATTCAACATTAGTATCTTCCCAATGGATAAAAGCAAGCTGAGAAATAAAATTTTTTTTACCCAAAGTCACTCAAGGTCAGAGCCAGACAAGGGATTAGAGACCCAGTTCTCACAGCTAATTAGGCCATTGGATAAGCCACAGTGATAAACAGAAAAACTGATGAATTTTCCCAGCATATAATAATACTATGATAAAATTTGTGTCTGAAAGTCATAAAATCCTCTGAAATAGGGAAAAAATGTTTGTGTGGCCTCATGCAGTTCCTTTTTCTGCCATTGTAAAAAGGTTCTCTGGAACAGACCAGGAGAAGTTTGACCACTGAACAGTGGTTACTGAACTTTGAATTGAACAGTAACATCCTACAGCAGAACTCCTGAGTGTTAAAACTGTTACATTAGGAGACACATAATTGCCATTAATGCCCTCAGAATTATTCACTCTTTTGCAAACTACTGAAAGCCCCCTAAGTCTGTGTTTTTAACTTGTTTCAGTGCTATTTCTAACAGGCTTCATCCATTTGAGGAACGCTTTACTTTGCTTGAACATGTCATTACCAAGGTTAGGCAACCCACTACATGCCACAGTAGCTCCTTGCAGGTTTGGTGGTTCAGGCTCACACTTGGAACTAAAACACTACAATGGTGCAAAACTCAAATATATTGGTTGCTTGCTCATCAATAGACGTATATGGAACTGTGATGCATACATACTCAAATATCAAATGTGTATACTGGTGCATGCCAGGGCCTTCCACTACACTTTCTTTTCTGCTGTTTTTCTGCCTGCTTTTGCTCCGTAATGGTTCACCATGATACAGAGTTGCTTACTGGCTGTGTTCAGCATATGTAAATAAAGCTTTTAAGAGAAATACAGTCTTGCTGCTTTCTAATTTATGAGGAAAACCCCAAATAACTTGATTTCTTCTTACGTTCTGCTTTACTTTCTGTGCCAAGGATGCCTGGTTTTCTGGACGATAACGGTCCAGAAAACACAAGGACCTTGGGATTCTTATGGCTGGATTCTAGGCAGGAAATGGTATTTCTACATAAATAGTTCTTATGAACTGAATTCTATCATGTTCTCAGGCCTGCTTATGGTGTCTCACAATCCACCTTGAAGTGTCCAAAGCACTGGAACTGCACAAGTGAAACTGTAGGAATTAGGAGCACCAGATGGCTTTGCTTAGTGAGTCCCATTTGGAGATTTTGCAGTGGAATACGAGCATCTCACTGGACAGGAGTGGACTTGAAATTTTAGCAGATTTTTTTCCCTCTCATGGAAACTGTACTTGGCCTTAGAGCTATACTGCGCTAAGCACAACTAAATATTAAATGCTCATTATCAGTTTAAACTTTTATTAGAAGTACTTCTTTTGAATGCTGGACACCACTAGGATGTGCAATGGAAATGCTACGCTGCTATGTCCATAATTTACTGGCAACCAGCAGTTGCAAAAGCGGTTTCATTTCTTTAAACATAAAGTCCAGGAATAAATGTCACATCTGTCTTCTTTCCTGAGCTGTGGTGGTGCATTTTTTTTTTGGTCTTAAAATTGAGAGCCAGATGTAGTTAATGGATAAAGGGTTTTTATCTCCAATTGCAAGGCCTCTAGGATTTTTGGTTTTCTGGCCTAACAGAAAACCAGGACTATGTTAAATTATCAGATTTAAGGAATTACAAATATGCATGTAAAGAGCACTGAGGGTACATGAAAGGTATATAAAAGAAAAGGCAAAAAATCATCATGGCATCAGTGGCATCCCAATATTCACCTGCACATATCCTGAAATCACTGCCACTCCCAAGCCCTTTGTAACAGATTTTGCACGATCCCAGAATCCTTTTGTGAGTCGGACAGGTGGCATTAGGAGGTTAAGCTGATGGGTACTTGTACACAGCCAGACATATGTGTGCAGGTACAGAATTCTAGTATACCGCTGCTCTTTTCCTTCTATCAGCAAGTGTATCTGGACTTCAGCAAAATGAGGAATTGCCTTGTTTATCTCCTCCATTTTGGAGTCTGCATTCAGAGGTTATCCCAGATCGGTCCTTCACTACTGAGAGCTTTCATCTTCTTCACAGTCAATTTTTGATGCTGGTTAAGATACCAGATGTTGGTATAAAGTTTAAAGTGCCCCAGCTAATTCCTTCTCTTTGTCTTTTCTGACCAAACCTTTATGAAGAATTTGAGCCAAAACAAACACTGAAAATTCATCAAATCATCTGTCCTCTTACAAAAATACTCCAAACTGACTACATACCCTTGTTAATGGCATGGCTCCAGTAGGCACACTGTTCTTACAGGACCTAAAGTCACAGCACAGTCAGAAATAGAAAGGGCTTTTAAAAATTCTCAAGATTCCAGCTCTAGAAGAGGGCAAAGAAAAAAAGAATTTATCCTTTCTTGAAATTACTTTTGCTGTTCCTTTGGAGGTTAACAATGAGCAAAACAATAATCTTCTACTTGATAACCACAAATGTTGCCATTTTGACTCCAGTCCATGTGAATGAATCAGAAACACAGTGTCCCAAGCACTGTTCCCACAAAGAGGAGGTATCGGGGATATATCCTGTGTACTTACAAAGCCTTTTTTTCTGTGAACAGGAGGAAGCAATTAAAAAATTATCTGTTTATCACCATACAAACTCCTCTGCTACTCAGATGTCTTTTTTGCATGTATTTCTCAGACGCATGCTGCAATACTGGCTCATGCTATGAGCTAAGTTTTCATTACCCTCTTTTTTTTTTTTTTTGCTTTTTTCTTCCTATCCCCTCTCTCTTTCAAATCAATACCTGCAATTATTCATAAGGAATTCCCTTATTCAAAGATAATTCAAATCATTGAGTGATTCTCTTTGACCTTTTTGAGTGCAGCTCTATGCCTATTTTTATAAGCACTGGATACTGACATACAGGAGACAAGCTACTCTTTGTGAAACTTGGTGGTTAATCTTTGGATCCATACACCTCTATTCCACCAATTCAAGACAATTTTCAGTACAATTTCAGTACAATTCAAGATTGGTACCTTATGCCCAGACTTACAACTCACTTGCTGAATCATATGATGTCTGAGATGCTATGATGAGGTGATACAATGCCAGTCTCCAAAATTGACCTCAGACTTGAGGAGGTTGCAGGGGACCTTCATGGGAAACTCCTTTTCCACGAGGATCCTTGTGAGCAAAGGGGCGCTCTAGAACTCACTGCAAAATCTCATCAGCTCCAGGGCTATCCAGGTTAAGTGCAGCATGGCAATGCCTGGGGAAGCTTTAGTCTGCACTGCTTGTGTCTGCTTTGCAGGCACAGTGCTGAGAAACAGAAAGCAGGTTGAAACTCCCAGTGTCAAACAGACTACTAACACTTGTTGGAATAAGGGGAATCTCTGTGTACACCAGGAGTTTTCAAACATATGAGGACATGTAATTTCTGCTGTAAAAAAGACTGAACTATAAAGTGACAGCTGAAAGCTGGGATACAAAACCCAGGTTTATGTGGGTCTTGTCTTGGCCATGGCTGCTAAGTAGCAATCTTGCAGTAAAACAGGTTATATCTTATCATTCTCTTCTTCTTCTCCCTAGAAAATTTAGCCTGCATGGCTCAGACAAGCATGTATCTGACAGTGTAGTAGCACTTAAAAAAAGAAATTAGAAACTCAATACAGTTAACCTGAAGGGAAAAGACTGCTCTTACTTGAAATGCACAAAATTGCTGTGTGTGCCAGGTGGCTCTGTCTGGTTCTGCAGCAGGCACCTATACTGAAATAATTTGCTGTAATATTCTTAGCTGTTTTTAGGGATGCATGACTAGAGATTTTGGCTTGCCCTTTCCCAGTCATCCCTCATTTCCCCCTTTTTCCTGCAATGAAACTAGAGAAAATTTGAGTTCCTATTGCAACTTAGCTATGTCTGGGGCGCCACTGACAAACAGATCTTATCCAGTGTAGGAATCCAGCTTTTGGGGTTTTATCCAGACATGCCTTCTAGCAGTAAACTAGGTCTTGCCTAAGGCATATCTCCTCACACATTTTCCTCTGAATGCCAGAAGCCAAACAGTTTTCTATTCTCACTTTACAAGTTTTAAATTTTTCAGCTCAGAAATAGTTTGAAAATTAATAATTTGAAAATGTGCTTCTAAAGCCAGGTGTTTCTGGTCTTCAGTTGCCCATGTAAATACTCAACACTCTCCCTTTTATTGTAGCCTTCAGCTCAATGCAGGATCTTTGCAGGTTAGACCTCAAACAAATTAGCAAGATGATTGGCAGTACCACTCAATTGGTATCAGAATACTAGAACAGTGCTCAGGAACCCTCCACACCTGCTCTGTAGGTACCTGCAAGTAGTCATTTGGACTCATTTTGCAGCAGAGAAACTATCAGTGCAAGAGGCAGCCAGCAAAGCCAGTGAGCACCATATGCTATTGTTTACAGGGATAGTATGCTCTCACTCTCCTTTAGGAAAACTGGGAATACAGTTCATATCATTGTGTGTCTGCAAGCTAGAACAGAAGCAGATGTGTGCAAGCACCTGGAAAGAAAAGGAGGTTATCTACCTGCCACCATCTTATCTTGGTAAGCAGGCTTTGGCGGAAGAGGGAGCACAGAGAATATAATACACAGTTCTTTTTTTTTCCCTTTTCCTCCTTCTGAAGCTTCTTTATAGCAGTACAAGCACTTACTCAGCTGGTGTTGGATCTATTGGAGAGATGACTTGCACAGCAGTCAGGGCATATCAGAAAACCAAAGAAGTAAATAACAAAATAGACCCAAAGTAACCCAAACTCAAAAAAGAATGAGAAGCCCAAATACAAGATGCCTTCTGTGATCATAAGATCACTGCTCATGAGCAGTACTGCAATGGCAGCATTACACCTGTTACCCAACTCTTTCAGGTATGGACAGAGGTACCAGAGTTAGCATAATGCCTGTGGGAGGGGGTAATGGTAGCATGTCCTAGGAGCTCAGTGCATACACACAGAACAAGCAGCTGCACCTGAGTCACTTTGAGTGCTCAAGCTGGCTTGGCTGAAGTGACAGGTCATTTCTTCATTCACTTAAAATCCCTGCACTGACAACCCATATGATTCAGTTTTGACAAACCAGTGCATGAGAAAGAGAAGTCTGTCTTTGACCTTCTTTAGCGAAGTTTTCAGTCCTGTGACTCAGTTTTGACAAACCAGTGCACGAGAAAGAAAAGTCTGTCTTTGACCTTCTTTAGCGAAGTTTTCAGTCCTGCTTACCAGAAAGCAAGGAAACCACTTTCAAATCTGCAACAGCATGCTTGAGTTCCTCAGTTTGGCCCCAGTCCACCTCTGAGTTCCAAGAAGCAGGAGTAGGTCATCTTGTCCTTCAATCTATATTCCCAGAAACAACCAGCAATGGCCAGCATTTCATTACAGAGGGCCCAGAGAAATTCATCATAACAAGGCTGGCTCTAGGGGACCAAAACTTTCTAGCTTGTGAAAATGTATGAGGGTAGCACTCTGATTGGAGGCATGTCTTCAAAAGATGTAAACGGGCCACAAACCCCAAGTTCTGAGCAGAGGGGTTTAGTCATGGTATTATTTTTAGAACACCAGGACTAAATAGAGTCCAAATCTGTACAAGGTGTCCAGTGTCAGAGGAAACATCATTTCTGTTAACGAGACATTGCTCTCCAATTAACACCAACAGGAAGATTACCATTTAGCCCCTCCCAGAATACTTGTGCTTGATGCTTGTGTGGCGCTATGTATTGAATTACCAAGCAGCTGCTCTTCCGTGTTTAATTAGCAGGTGTGAAAGCAGTGATGTTGCACGGAGGAGGTGGTGACGCCGCTGCTTTTCCGGCACATCTGCGGCGCCGATGGGCTTGGGGGTGCGTGTCACAGTGTCATCTAGTGGCCAGTGTCCACCTTCTCGGCTGGGCGACAGGATACAGCAACGATTCTAATCCCCCAAGGCTGAAATCCTGTGTAGGCTTTCAGTGCTTCTTCAGAGACAGTGATGGTGATGCACCTCGTGGAGCACAGTCCTAGCCCTAAGGGGTTTCACTAGACATATGATGTAGGCATCAAGGCATCCTGAGGTGCGGTTTTTAGCTAAATTTGGTTAAACTTCTAGTAGCTCATCATGGCACCTACTTAGAGAAACCTAAGTAAGTCTGTGCACCCTCAGTTTAGGTGTCCCATCTCCCTGTAAGTCCTTCATCACCATAGCCCTGCATGAATTGGCAGCTAGCACTTCAATGAAAATGTTTCATGTGGAGGGAGTGATTAGAAACCTCGCTGCCTCCTTACTGGAGACTTTTGCCACTACAGAAGGTCCAGCTGAACGACACGCTCCTAATCTGCCTCGGCACAACCAGACAGCATCTGACAGAAGCACTTTGTGCTAGCAGAGGTGGTTTTGTACTGAATAGATTAGGAAGGACCAAAAATGTGGAAGTCAATAAAAGCTTATTAAGACAGGGCTACACCAAAGCAAGAATATCAGCTTCTGATGAAAGCAAGCATACGATATGATTTCACACTTTACCAATGCTCTATACTCCACTGAATCTTCCAGTTACACTGATTTACAAGGGAGAGTTGTATCAGTAGTTTTCCATTTAGGCACAGCTCTTCAGTAATAAAATTGTACACAAGAGTCATATCATTACACACAATAATAACAACAGTAAATTTTCTTGTACAGATGAACCTATTGGGACAAATAACTGTGATGTTTGCCCTGATCAAAGGTAGTCAGTACCAATGCCTACAGGTTAAAGTCATCTCTAACTTCCTACTCTAAGACCCTTCTCTCTACAGATCATACATTTTGTCAAGCTCCTTCTTCCACCAGAAACATTTTGCCTCAGACACATTAAAATTCAAGGTTTGGTGGCTTCACTTGCAGCCTGGCTGGGCAGCCATTATTTTTCCAGCTCTAATAGCTCAGTATTTTTGTGTATGGTTGAACAGCAGAAAACTGAGGTGCCTTTGCAAGAGAATTTGAAAGCTTCCTTGTAATCCAAGTGACAGTAAATATAAACATTTGAAAGGAGCACTTCTGTTACAACAGAATGACTTTGATTCCTGTTGTTTAAGTGGAACTCCAGGGTCCAGCACATTTTTTTCTTAGGATTTACATGATTTGTTTGGTTACATGTTTGTTCTACATAAGACAAGGTATTTTTTCCATTAAAAATATGTATTTGATTATTTATTGGTAAATGGAGCTCAGAAGCGGTATTATCTTTCCATGCACCACTATGCTTGCATAACCAGTATAAAGCCCTACCAACTCTGTTAGAATCTTATTCATTACTTATAGACATTTTCAAGAATGAGAAGGCCATAGGTTGACCATATCCCTGAAAAGGTTTTGTCAGAGGAATCCTACCTATTCTTGCCACTAGGAAGTCTATATGGCTAAATCTAAGCTCTTGCCTCAGCCCACAAGTGACTGAGATCACATCCCAAAATACAATGTCCCTGAGGACACTCTTCATCAATCTTACCTTGTGATGACTTATTGCTGTAATTTATGCTAGTGTCTATAAAGAATACTCTGCTTTATTCCAAGTGTCCTCTGAATTTTGTGAAAGATACAGAAAAGTATTAACACCATATGCAGAGGAAAAAATCTGTTTCCTCTTCATTGATGTTTATTTAAAGGATAGTATTTGACTGTTTCATCTTTCTAAGCTTTCTTGTGGCAAATACATTACTTTGTCCTGAAGACCTTGAACACCCTGGCTGTTCAGTACTCCATATTTAGTACAGTTTCAATTAGGGACAACTCATAGGGATAGAAACACACTTTTTGTTTTGTACTGGAGTTTCAAATATGGTAAAAAATCCCCAAACATGTAAAAAAAAAAAAAAAAGAAGAAAAAGAACCCCCCAGGTTAGCCAATCTCCAAAAGTTTGTAGTCTGTGTCTGTTTTGAATGTTCATTTGTCACTACAAAAATGTTTTCTCTACTGCTGAGAAGGCAGCAAAACCACTACAAAATTACATAGCTTTTGTGAAACAATTCCACTCCTTCTGAGTTGTTTTGAATTTCAAGAGTGCATTGAATTAAATAATTTCAAGTGTTAAAAAATAATCTCTACTATTGTTTAATCACAGTTAATATCTTTTAATGCTTAGTGTCAGAAAGACTGCATATTATGGAATAAACACCAGCATTTTTTTGTTCCCTCTATGATTGTTTCCAATAAAATATTTCATATCAGACAAATACTCCGTAAGAACACAGTTTACAATAACCGTTTGCTGAAAAACAGGGTAGATGCAGTTTTCTGGTGCAGGTATACACCTCCCCTAGGATCCTCAAAGCATTTTTCCTGTGCGGGGAAGAATTCAGGGCTCCACTGAATATATCAGGTGTACTGAAAATTTCTGGGATAAGAATACTCCAGTGCAAAAGACATCTCAATGCAACAGAATCCAATACTTATGCAAGGGGATATTTTACCTCTCTTAGTATTTGAAAAAAAACAAACTATGCATTTACAAGGACCAAAAGAAACACATTAAAAAATTCAGACAAGTGCTCTAAGTTACCTATGTTTATTACAAAATTACACTTGGTGTTAGTTGCATACAACAGAATAGGCTGACAGTGTTAGACAGCTGCTCCTACATCAGGCAACAGCTGCAGTGCCTACTTGCACTAACCAGGCTACTCTATATCCCCTATAGTTAAGTTACCTGCAGTCACTACTGCAGCAAACTCATGAGACCGTGTTAGGAACCACAAGTGGGTAAGCCATGACAAGAGACATGGTTTTAGTGCTTCACAAGTTGTAGAGCAACTTATGTTGGAAAAATCCTCTAAGATCAAGGCCAACTGTTAACTGAGCACTGTCAATGTAATAGGTATAGCTTAACGCATTTTTAGTTAGGAACTAAAACCTGTACTTGGTACATTTCAATAATTAAGCCTTAATACATTTCTTGACTGCAGCTAGAGCCATCAACAGTAGCAGCAGCAACTCAGGACTAACAGCAGTCTGCATTCCTCTTTCATTGCAATACCTACAAATGGACTTTGAACTTGTTGATGACCCTACTTAGTACAGCTTTGGAACAACTTGAAAGCTTAACACTGTTTTCTTCTATCTTCAGTTACTGCTCTTTATCCATCAGTGTGCTGCTCTGTTCAGTGCCTGAACTGTGCTTGCTCTTAAGGGACCTTCCAATGTATCTCCAGTACTCTTTTCGGATGGTGTCTTTTTCTTTAGCCAGAATTTCACACAACTGTGAAAGAAAAATGAGAGACTGGAGTAGTAAACCAACTTACAGAATCCTTAATTATAAAATACATACAACATATATTTCAGACAGTGTTAAAAATATGTTCCTCTGCAACATTTGTTTTATTAATGGGATTTGTAACTGTTTAATGACATCAAACTGAGGACAACTCTAGTTGGTAGCCAACCAATCTGACACTGCACAAAAATCTCTCCAGGCCCGTTTCAGTTGTAGGAATTCCCTTTGACTCATTTCCATGCCTACCACTCAACATCCATGCCAGCCTAATGCACCCTGTAGTAGAGCACAGTATACTTCCTGAAAATCTTGAATATCTTTCAGTCATCCAACAAGCCGTAAACCACTTAATTCCAAACACTGAAAGATCATCCTGCTCTTGAATCTTCAGTACTCTTGATGGACTGACAGGAGATCTTTTATTTCTAGTTTTTTCCTCAGAAGACTGTTCCAAAAAGGTTCTCCATGCAAGTCAGTGACCTTCTCTCATGCTACATTAAGAGATGGTGCAGATAGTTCTACATGTTTGGTTTTTTTTTTTTTTTTAGTTTTCATCTGAATAAGCAGCACAGTGGAAGGCAATACTACTTACAGGACAAGCTGTGTAAATTTTACACGGTCTGAACACTATAAATGTTCTAGTAAATTCTCTTTTATTATGCAGATGACATTGCCTTACTCAGTGAAATGGAGTTAAGAAAATAAGAGTTTTGATGTCTAAATAGAGAAGTCAAAATCAGTGAAATAGTCTAAAGGGGACAACTGCACTTAATTTACAATCTGGTCCTGGAACACAACAATGGAAAAGTGCTGAGAAAGAACAATATTAGAACACAAAAACTCCAGGCGAAACTGCAGATCTAATTACATCATGGTCCAGTCAGTCCCACAGTGAATGGGAAGTGTTCTTGTAAAAACTACACTACAAACTGCACCAAGGAACAGCCAAGTATAAAGATCTGGGAGATACACAACATTGCCAGAAGTAATTTGTGCTCTGTAGGAAGTGGTGCCTGACATTTCTTACTGATACCCCAGTGCCTGCTGGCCATAAGCTAATTCTGTCAACTTTCTTAGAAAGAGCTTAGAAAGAGCTTCTTAGAAAGAGCCATAAGCTAATTCTGTCAACTTTCTCAGAAAGAGCTAAGAAGGGCCAAGGGAGCTAAACTGAGATTGTTTGGACATGGATATTCTGACAAAAATTCATTAACCTACAGAGAAGAATGTGAGTTAATGCTACAAAGTAAACATTGAAAACTCCTCAATTGTTCAAACATCATCTTTCTTTTGCAGGTAGTATTAAAGACCTTCCTTCACCACCACATGAAGAAAATTTAAGAGTAATTTTGTAACTGGCTAGTTATTATTTATATTTAAATTCATGAGATCCTTGTGATTGTCTGGATTTTGTGTTAAACTCTTCATAGACCTCTGACGATTAACAACTAACCTGTTCTATTCATTATAATCAATCTCATTTTGTCAAGCTATAAAACCAGACAGGAATAGGCAGCATCCCTAAGAAGAAAAACCAAGCTTTCAAAACATACCTCCAATGCCTTGTTCAGTGTTTCTTCCTTGTTATTGCACTGGTTTTCTAGCATATCTTCATATATATCCACAAGAAAGGCAATCAGATAGGGTGAACTGTGACTGGGCTGTAAATTCAACAGTTCCTCCAGCAGATTTGGATATTTAGAAAGACCACGATCCTGTAAAATCCTAGAAGAGAGGTTAATAGGCTTGACATATAACGATGGGAAATCTGGTGGGAATAATTGCATTTTTGTTATGATTCCTTTACTTGGAGATTAGGTTTGAAATCAGGCTGCAAATACAAGTAAGTCAGAAAGTAAGCAGCATGCAGCACTAGTATAGCCTCATGCTGTAGTAATCTGGTATAGTTTTTGTTCAACTGAACAGGAATTAGACTGAAAGCATTTTAGTTATTTCCTATCTATGCTTTTTAACACAGTAACATTACAGGTCAAGTTTTTAAAAGCATGAGAAGTACCTGTAGTCCTTTCACAAGAACTAAAGGGCCAGAAGCTTAGGGAGAAGTTACAGAGAAATTAGGTTAGAATATAATAATCCTTTGTGACAATATTTGCATGCCTGCTTAAGCAAACTACACTAGAACAAAAAGCAAGAAGTTATTTTCAATTAAGAAGTAGGCATAAGACACCTTCCACAGATTCTTTGCCTCATGTAGAAATACACCTCACCCTTTTAAGTAGTTCCAAGCACTCTCATTATGTGGCACTGCTGTGATCATCTCAAGAGTGTACCTACAAGAAAAAGGTAATAGGTCATGAATGCAGCTGATAAGAAAGCAGTTAGAAATTACCAGAAGCTTCCAAATGCATCTCTCTAGCCTATACTTCACTCTTTTTGCAGATCATCTCACCTGGGTAGATCAAAAATGGCTCACAATAAAATCACCAGGAGTCTCTAAGAGGCAGACACTATGTTTTAAGTGCTCAGTTTGCTGGACTTTATAAATAATGAATCGCTTCTCAAAATTATTAGCAAAAACACTGAATAAACAAAATAATATACTCTCCTTGTATGCTAAGGGAGTAACTTATATCTTGATGCTCAGAAATGGCAAGGGGCTGAAAATGGTCAGAGTAACTGAGCTCTGTTAATATGACTGCAAGTGGTATGTTCTGTACCTATTTGCAGAATTTTTCTCATCAGGCTGCACTCAAGCAAACCCACAGAAAGGCAGAGCTTGAGCTTTCAGCTCACACAGCCTTCTGCAGCATTTCTGTGAAAGCAGCAGTGAGGCAACTGCTGTAAAAGCAAAGCAACAAAAGGCACCTCCAATACAGCCACAAAGCCACATTTAATCTACACAAAGGAGATTTATCTTCTGGCTTTTCCCAGCATAACCAGGCATTCTGGTGATTTTCAGAGGCTGCAGATACAGGAGTATCTGATATATCAGGAGTACTAAAAAAAATACCCACAACTGTAACTCTTTTTAAACATTCTGCAGTCACTGTAACAAAGAACAAGTTTATAAACCAACCAGCAGTTCTATAATGACATCTGGGAAGTCTTAATCTTAGCCAGCCTGTTTCTTAAGATGGTATCTCATTATCTTGAGAAGATCAAGAGAGGGTGTCCAACCTTAACTCTAGAGATAAAAAGTTGAAGATATCCAAGTCTAAGTCATGGAAATGGTTCAGATTCACTGATCTACAGGAAAGTTGTAAAGTGGAAGAGAAGTAAAAGTTCTAGAAGGTTGCAAAGACAACCATGGAAGATGGTGAGGGCTGGGATCCTCTATGAATAATGTACCAAAGGATTCAGAGATTCAGTCTTCTGAAAAATAACTCTATAAAAAATTGCAGTACCTTAATTGCTTCTTCACTTTTGACAAATATCTTCTCATAACCATCAACCCTAATCAGCAGTCTGAGATGTGAAAACCGTATGAAGAGGCTTCTCTTCCCACCGTGGGTAGGAAAATATGTCTAGAAGCCCAGTTTGTCTTCAGTTTTAACATGCAACCTAGAAAGAGTGAGCACAAAACTCTTTCCTGGAAACTCACAGAGGCAGTTCTCTTTGTGCCAACCACATACTCCTGAAAGCTTTCTTTTTCCAGCTGCATCAAATTCCTCACAAAAGGCAACTCCTCTTCCTACAATCCATGTTGCTGTATTGGGTTTGCATGGCCTGTTTTTTGGTAGTGGGGGGTGGCTACAGGGGTGGCTTCTGTGAAAAGCTGCCAGAAGCTTCTTTCATGTCCATCAGACCCAGTCCCTGGTGGTTCCAAGGGACGTGCCACTGGCCAAGGCTAGGCCTATTAGAAATTATGGTAACGCCTCTGTGATAACATATTTAAGAGAAAAAACAAAGGTGGTTGCACAGATTTATTTGCTGCAGTGCCTTTTTCCAAACTTTCTAGGAATAGAATACTAATGAACAGCACAGCACTGCCACAGATCTTCTGCAGCTTGTCCGACTATAACTAGTCCATCATAAACCCCAAAGTTTTGTTTGCACAATAAACAGCAGGTCAGGAAAACAGATTCATGATAGTAGCTTGCCCAGGGTAAGCAGAGCTTGCTTCAGTCTGACACTCGATCTGCTAACCGTGTTAGTCCCAGAAGTGAATAAAAATCAGGAAACAAAGCCCACAGGGACTGTGAAACTATTCCTTTGCTTTCATATAATAGAGACTGTTTAATATGAGCCCGAATAGCATTACTAACCGGACTTCTCTGTCTAGGACTGCTGGGTCATCATAGCCAGTGGTGTTGAAAATGACAAAGTGCCGTTGGTTCCAAACAGAGTTGTTTCTCACATCTTCTCTCAAAAGCTGGTCCACATAGTCCAGTTCATTGTCCCATAATTTGAACTCCTACAGAAAGGGAAGGAAGAGAGAGTATCACAATCAAAAGTTTTTATTTTTTAAAATACATTCTTGTTCTTAAGTTGCCTGAACATCAGACAGAACCTTTTCTGAAGAAATCAACAGAAAGTAAAAAAAAAAAAAAAAAAAAAAAAAAAAAAAAAAAAAAGTACGGGTGAACTAGGAACATGCTACACTACTCAGTGGTACACAATGGTATTAGCTCATCATTAAATTCACACACACAACAGTAAGTAGACAACAATCCAATTCTTTGAACTCATTTCCTAAAAGGCAACTTTATAGCTAACCTCTGCCACACATTTTAAATGCAGGTTATTTAAAGAATCAAGAGTTCTGTGGATACAATACCTGAATAACCCATTGTCTGTGTTGCCAGGCATGGTAATTTTTGGCATCTTGGTTAAGAATGTCAGCTATGAACTCAAGCTCTCGGGATGGATCCTGCAGCCACTCAACCAGCACCCGTCTGTGATGCCTAATGACAAGAGGAACAAAGTCTAATTTTTTTTATGAGTTTGTGTTGTGTTTCTATATATTCTTGCTTATAGCAAGCGCATTACACATATTTATATTATAAAAAATTCTAACCACACATACACAATGGCCAATCATCTCATTTTAGACAAGTAATATTCACTTGAAACAACATAGTTTCACACTCATGGCCAAAGTCTTCAGCAGAGTAAAGTTTTCCAGAACTACATAATTTCTTTGGCAATAACAATGCTGCTCTTTTGCCTATTCCCATTAATTTTGGAAAAAACCCAACAATAGGCAGGCAAACTCCAAAACAATAAAAGAAAAAATACTAATTTCTGTGTGTCTTCTCAGTTGCCTGTTCACAAGTCTTTTTTTTTAACCTGTCAGACTTATTTTGGCAGTCTAAAAATTGAAATTAATAAGAAAACAACACCTGCTTAGCATGTCATAATCGCATGCTTAGAACAAATATCTGAAAGGAGCTTTGACATGATGCAACACCATTTAACTCCTCCACCACAACTGGATAATTTCCAAAACAAAGATTACCTGCAAAAACATTAAGAACAGAAAAGAAAACATGATTTTACCAGACTTGGTAGTTCTTTGGCTGATCTTCAATGATAGCTGTAATGTACTTAAGTTCCTCATGGAGATCCTTTCCCAAAGACTGCAGGAGGACTCTCCGGAAATGCCTGTAAAAAAGTCAAGCATTTCAACACTGCAAAAGGGGTTTCCTAAAATTCACAGAGAAGAACATGAAATCACCTTTGTTCACAGTTCTTGTAAATGATATTGAGCTAAAAACACTGCAAAAAGCTAAAACTACTGCAAAATCCTTAACCACATATCTAGTTCTGTTAAAGGGCATTCAATTATTGAAGAGCAGAGATCTAGAATACGACTGGTTGCAACAGTACATTATCTAAGATTGTAACAATCATGTTCAAGTTAACCTGTACCCATGGCAGTTTCTGTCACAGAAACTAAGACTTCTGTGCTTGAAACAAAGCAAACTTTCTGATTTTAAGGAAATTAGTGGAATGAAGATGTACAAGAGGTACTTGTCAGCTTGTGAGTAAAAGCTCTACTCTGAATATCAGAAATGCACTGTTTATTTATTATCTAACGTGACAGATGTTTTAAAATGCACAAAGTATTAGTAGTTTATTATTATTAACAAATACATAAATTATTTGCCATCATGTTTTTATGCCTCTTCTCGAAGTCAACTGAGGGCATCTTCAGCATTTTGCCATGGACATATTATCAGGGAAGTAATCTTATTTCAAACAGAAAAGTCCTTTTTGTGGCTAACCCTGGCCTTGACTGATAATATCCTTAGAGCCAAATGAATGAAAACCACTGATTTAAAATGAAGCATGGGAAATACTGAACAAAGGCTTTCTTTGGAAGCTCACTGGAAGGCTACTCTACTCCTCTGTGTAAATTCAACTAGGCATGCCCTAATTCAATGAACCAAACATTAAAGATTTAAAAGGTAGGCAGTTGAATGACCACAGAAATAATCCCAAGATTTACTACATACCATACTGTGTAGTTTGCAGCATTTAACTCAATGGCATCTGCTGTTAACTTGAAAGCTCTTTCACTTCTCTCATCCCGCTGCAGAACAGCCCGGAAGTAATCATAGACATCTCGGACTAGAAGAGAATAGCATTTTAGCCAATGGCCTGAATAGGGGGTAAGGTTAATAATCCTTTGAAATTGCTTCCTATTTTCTGTGCTCTAAATACACCTGTAAAACGAATCATACTTACTGATCTGAAAGCATTTTCCACCGAGACCTGTGCAGGATATTAGCACACCACAAAGCTGCACGAGTATCTTAGAAACACACCATCAGAACAGCCAAAACAATCATAAAAGGTCTGTGCTGCTTACTCACACTACTTCACCAGCTACAAGAACTTCTTGTTTTGCTTCCATCTGCGGCCTGGAAATGCCTTATGACATGAACCACACTGTCTCCTGTATTACCTCTTAAGCCACAAGATTTTAAAGGAGAACCTTGGCTATTAACATCTCAGGTGAAGATTCAGCTTCAGAGATGCTTGGTGAAAACACCACACACAAGCACCGTAACACAATTAATCAATTTCTTCGCAGTATCACTCTAGAAAATGTTGTCCAAAACATGAAGTCTTGTTTCGTCAATGGTTAAGGGCAGAATATATTTAAGACTTACATTTTTCACTGTAGATGATCTGAACAACAGGATTTGGCCCATCATTTTGAGGAACAGGTTCAATATCAGCCCATTCCTTCCTGTCCCTGTAAATACAAGTTTTTGTGTTTTCAATGCGTCCAAAAAGCACAAAATGCTACTCAAACCTTGACACGCATGAACCTGTGTCCAGTAACACATCCTTGCTCTGAACAGTCCCTTCTATTTTAGCAACATTATTGTCTGTAACACAGACCAGCATATAAATATGTAAAGGTGTCCCCAGCATAAGAAGGACGTGGAAGTGTTGGAGCAGAGCAGGGCCACGATGTTGAAAAGAGGACTGGACCGCCCTTACAAAGACAAACTGAAAAAGTTGGGGCTGTCCAGCCTAGAGAAGGCCATGTTAAGACCTCAGAACAGCCTTCCAGTTCTAAAAGGGGGCCTACAGGGAAGCTGGAGAAGGATTTTCTGTCAGAAAATGTCATGATGGGACAAGCAGTAATGGGTACAAACTGAGAGAGGGGAAATTTAGGTTAGACATTGGGAAGAAATTCTTTGACTGTAATGGTGACGAGACACCGGACCAGGTTGCCCAGAGAAGCTGTGTATACACCAGCTCTGGCACTGTTCAAAGCTATGCTGGATGAGGCCTTAAGCAAGCCGATATAGCGAAAGGTGTCCCTGCCCCTCCCAGAAGCTCCCGTCTCCTCCGGCCCCAGCTCGCCACTCCACGCCCCCTACCCCGTGCCGTGCCGCGACGCGAGGGTCCGGTCCGACACGGCTCCGCGGGATCGCGCCGCTGCAGCCGTACCTGTACAGTACGTAGCCGGCATCTTCCCCGTCTTCCTCCTCCTCCAGCAGCTGCCCGAAGCCGCCCTCCGGCTCGCTGCTGTCGCCCTCCACGTCACCCTCCGGCTGCAGCTCCGCCGTCGCTGTCACCGCCGCCGCCGCCGCCGCCGCCGCCCTCCCGTCCGCCGCCATCACTCCGCCGCCGCTTCCGGGACCCGGCGGCACCACAAAGGCGAGGGCGGGGCGGGGGAGCGGCTCGACAGCGCCGCCCTTGGCTCGGAGGCCGCAGCCGCGGGCCGGGAAGGTGCCTGCCTGCCTTCCCTCCGCCGGGGAAGCGCCCGCCGAGTTTCCTCACGGAGAGGTCACACAGGGGAGGGAAAACAACGCCTGGCGCTGGCATCTTAGTTTCAGACGGTCTGAGAGGACGAGGCACAGGAATTTGGCCACTGCAGAAAGGTGAAACTGGAGAAGGTTTTGAAACAGCCGCCTTTAACGGGTGGGAGAAATTGGAGAAGGCAGCAGACCCAGCGGGAACTGGGGGTGTTTTAGCGTGGAGAAAAGGAGGCTCAGGGGTGACCTCATCACTCTTCAACTACCTGAAAGGAGGCTTGGGAATCGGCCTCTTCTCACAGGCAACCAGTGACGGGACACAGTCTCCAACTGCACCAGGAGAGGTTCAGGGTGGACATCAGGTGGAATTCCTTCCCAGAAAAGGTGATTAGACATTGAAGTAGACTACCCAGGGCAGACTGGGCCATGTTCTAGCTGACAAGATGGATCATCTCAGAGGTCTTTTCCAACCTAAATGATTCTGTGATCCCCTGATGTGCTGTTGGTCAGCTAGGACAGTCATTAGAGAGAGCAGCTGATGCAGTTTGTAATCTGGGGCATTTTGAGATGCATTAGCATGGAGAGAATTAAAGAAAGGCGGAGCATGTGCAGTAGCAAGGGCTGTGCATACATCTGCATCTGTACTGTATTCTCAGGGAGGTGGGAAATCATTCCATATGTGGTGGAAATGGTTAAAGTCTTTAATTCTGAACTGCTCAAGTTGAAAGGGCTGTTGTGTTTTTTATATGTTTTGCAGTGATTTATGGAAAGAAGAACAGTGCCACAGTGACAATGAGGGAATATAAATGCACAGCTGAAAATTGAGACACGAGATCCAGGACAAGGAAGAATCAGGCCCACAGGTGGTTCTTGTGTCAATGAGCAGCTTTGTCTCCCTTGGGAATTCACTTGAACTCTGTGCTTTTCTTGTCTCCCTGCCTTTTCTTCTGCCCTATTTTATTCTGAGGACTTCATTTGTTCCTGCCAGGATGTTTGTACAATGACTCTTTGGAGTGCATAGTGTGGTTGCTGCTTCTGGTTGTTGCAGTAATATAGACTATACTAATGTAATGGAGGATAAAAACCAGGGAAATCTACTGAAAGGCTACTTTGAAAAACAGGACTATGAATACAACAGAAAGAGAATGGGCATATCTAGAGACAGAAAGGATACCCAGCAGGACTTAAGAGAAAGAAAAATGTTCTAAACTGCAGAATAATAAAAAAGAGAGGAAGAACAAAGACAGGCATAAAAAGAAACAAAGTGTATTAAAAACAGATCAGAGGAAATGTGTACATATGAATGAGAGAAACCTCAAATGCAGTAAATCCTGCTGTAAGAGACGAAGCAGAAAGAAAAGCTGTCGTTCCTGACCCATGGAAAGACAAGTTGCGTTGCAAGTTTGTTAGATACCAATAGCTCTCCATGGACAGGGGACACCACAAAATGCAGATCTTTAAGAAATCTGGTTCATTAGCTCTGCTATTTGAGCAACAGTTGTGGTTTTTTGGTCCTTTTCATCCAGAATTCCTACGTGATTATTTGGCCCTGCCATTGCTCATGCTGGTATCATCTTTACCAGCTATTTAACATGGATTACAGACAAACCAGATCTCGCAATAAGAGCTTATTTCCTCAGAGTGGCATAACAGGACAAGAAACAAAAGTGGCTCTCTGATGAGAGCCACTGGATTGAGCTGGTCCCAGAACAGCTTGTGTATGGCATGGGACGGACAGCAGATCATACAGTTATCCCTCTGGTCTGCCTTCAGGACTCACTTCTGTATTTTCAGTCTGAAAGTCTGGGTTATTGTATCTATGGACTGCTTCAAAAGGTTTGAGGGACAGTAACTGAGAAAAATTAAGCCTGTTGAAGTAAGATGAAGCATTTTACAATTAAGTTTTGTCCTCATGAGAGCAATTTAGGAGTCTGCCAGCTGAGGAAATGTAAAAGCCAGGAATATAACTAAGTTGAAAATTACAGACTAGATTGAAATGTGGTGGGATGACAGAAAGTCCTTCCATAAAACATACCAGGTCCCTGATCCATTTCCAACCACTCAATTTGATTTACTGAACTACACACTCATTGTGCCATGCTAACCTGAGTCCTCACAGACTCTAGGTACTCTGAATAAGGCCTGCAAAAGCAGGATTCTGCTTTCACATGAATCTGCTTTGCAAAATAATACTTGGAGATTCTTGCTGCATCCCTCATGACTAAAAGTGAGTACAGATCCTTCATGTTCCATGTCGAGTATCTCTAAACAATTCAAGATAATATCAGCTTCAAAGATAATATTAAAACCCAGCCTGAAAGCTTCTACTTAAAAATATTACTCCAACAGCTAAAACTTTTGGGAGGAAGCAAGAAATAGAACAAGAGCTGGGATTAATCACTAAACAAATACTGGAGTATAAGTAAATCTGTATGTCCCTGCATTGTACTGTCAGTTGCTAGTTTTCATCTTAGGAGAAGACTGGTAGTTCAGAGAGAAATTGGAGCTCTCTGGTGCAGTATGTGCAATAAGAGGTACGTGTTGCTCCGAAGGGGCTACTGGCAAGGGAGTGGAAAGGGAGCAGAGCCAGTGTGGCAAGGGTCATGGACACTGCTGCAGAGGGCTGTATTCAGGTTGCCTGCTGGGTGCCCTTCTGATCCTCTCAGGAAGGCTGCTGGCATTACACACTCGGAGTAAGGAGATGAGCTGTTGTCTATAACATTTCTACAGTTTTTATCAGTCATGCATTTCAGTTGAGGCGCAGATGTCCTCTCTGCCTCCTCTGGAATTCTTCCTTCCTCTACTCCCTCAGGTAATCAGCCCCTTGCAACCACCCCTGCCTGCCATGTCTGCGTTAGAAACAGCAGATACTTCACTTTCAAGTGTCTCTGTATAAATATAAGTACCTATGGAGAAGCGTATAGGTATCAGGTATTTCTGTGTTAATACCAATGTGTATTGTGTGTATGCGATATACGAATTACATATACAAGAATGGGTGGTTCCTAAGTCTGTATCTGGAGGGTAAGTGCCGAGCTGACCTTGCAGAACTAGGCTTTTGGAGTAAACATCTACAAAGAGTAAGAGGTGCACAAAATGCTTCCCAGCTTCAGGAAGCCCCGAGCGAGCAGACAGGACCGGTCCCTGGTCGGTACACACGGCCCGGCAGGGTTGCCTCGGCAAGGCTGGAAGCAAGGCACGGTCTCAGCTGCGGGACGCCTGCTGCAGCTCCGCGCCAGAGGGACGAGGGATGCGTTCCCTCGGCGAGCGCGGGCCGGCTCTCCCAGCTCCTCGGGGCTTCCCAGCTGCCGTGACGCATTTCTCTTTCTGACTGCCCGCTGGCCTCATGCAGTCAGTGTAAAGTCTCCGTCAGGACAGCACCAGCACTGTTGTAAATAAAACCCCACAAAACCGCAAAGCGCGTTATTATGCCAACAGCTATAGGAATAATCAGTGTCAGAGGCGGATTTATTTTGGGAATTGGGTGAGGTCTTGCAGTGAGGGTTTGCAGAAGTGCAGTCAGGTGGGGTGGAAGCGATGGCGCTCTTATGGCGATTACTCCTCCGCGTTCCGTGTGCAGGCCCCGGGGACCCCGGGCAGAGCCGACCCCTTCCCCCGCCCCGCGGCTGGGCGGAGGGAGGCGCGCATCCGCACCGCCCCCGCCCCGCGCCCCCCAGCGCTCCAAGTGGGTGCGCTAGCTGAAAGTTAAGAAAAAGCAGCAAAACACCCCAAACCCCCTCAGACCCGGCCAGAGGGGGACGGCGGCGGTGACGCGGGAGCGAGTTTCGCGGGGTGAGTACGGCGCCGGGCGTCTGGCCGGGGGATGCCTGACCCACGGCGGGAGCAGGGCCGGGGCTGCGGGATGCGCAGAGCCTCGGGAAGGGAAGGGGCAGCGCTCCAGGGAGCCGGAAAAACCCTGGCTGGGATGCTGAGCCCATAGAATTTGCGGCGACACCGAGCTGGAAGGAGTGGCGGCGGGGAGAGCTGGCAGGAAGTTTGGAAGGATTTGCAGGGAGCTGCTGCTCCCGCTGGGCAGCCTGAAGTGGTGATTTATCCTCCTTCCCTCAAGTCCTCAGGGCCTCCGCTCAGCCTGACAGAGGTGGGAAAGCGTTGCAAGGTCATCCTTGCCAGTGGAGCTGGGACGGGACAGAGCCTTGCGTGGCCCAGTCCAAGTACGCACCGCAGTGCTGGGCAGAAGTATTGCATGTTGGGCACCGCAGATGCAAAAATGAAGCCATGGCTCAGTGATACCTTGGGTTAATAGGTGGAGTACACCCATGCTGTTGTCAGTTCCCCCTCTAGAACCTAAAAATGTGACAATTACTACAAGAGTCGTCTCTTTTACCAGGGCAGGGGTTAGGGTAGTATTCAGTGGATCATCAGAATCTTGTTTTTTGCCATGCACTGGCCTGGTAAGAAGATATATGCTGTTAAAAATACTGTCCAGCTCCAGGTGTGCCAACACAGCAGCGGGCAGAATTCATCCCCTTCCCCTCATGGTGCCCCTTTTTGGCTGTACTGCAGGAGGCACAGAAGGTGCAGAGGCTTTATAGAAAATCCTGCCTAATCTGAGAATTGCATACTGGCAGCCATGCACTTTCACACCCACACAGACCTTCAAAAGCAGCTGGCCTGTGCAGAGCAGAATTGCACAGCAGGGTTTCATGTCAGCTTTTGCTAAAGAAGCCTTTCTGATGTTTGAGGGAAAGGGATGAACTGATGTGTCAGTGGAAGCAGAAAAAGAATATTTTTTTCCTCTAGCTGTCAGCGCCACTGTGATAGAACTACAGTAGGAAGTAGGTTTGGGACCCATCCCCCTTTGTGAGGGCTTTCGAACTTTGTGATTGAGATTAAGATGGGGGAAAAGCTGGCAGGAAAACCAGCATAAATTTCATTGTCATAGCTCAGAGTTTTCAGAACACCCACAATTTCAAACTTTACATCTCTGTGTGGAGTGCTACAGTCCTATCTTTCTGCCGTCCTTCCTTTTTATTTTTCAAGACCTGGCTGGACTTTTACAACTTCTCTTGTTGCCAGGAGTTAAGATTTTTGTACAGAAACATCCATCATACAAGAAAACAGTTCTCTGAAAGCTAAAAAAAGCATTGGGGAAGTTATTTGAAGAGAAACAGACCAACACAAGTGCAGATTACTCAGAAAGGATAACTTGTTGAATTTAACTGGGTTTAAGTGTGGACAGAGTTGTGTGTATATCATGTGGTTACTTTCTCTTTGCATTGGACATAGAGCATATTTAATGAGCGTTCTTTATGTTTGTGAAGAGAAGTCCCAGAAGACTGAAATATAGTAAATATATTAAAGTCCAAGGCCAGGTAGTTGGGTGCCTTTTCCAGGAGCATTTTCAGAGATTGCCCAGTGAAGGAAAATCTTTCATTGCTTCCCTGTTTGTGAGTCTGCTGAAAAGCAGCATAGCTTGACATCGGAAACTCATGAAAGCAGTGGCCCTCACGCTGTACTGAGCCAGTGCCATCAGCATTCCTTACACTGACTACAAGGATGAGAGAATGTCCAGGATGACTACATGGGGAGTAGGTGCCTGGGGCTTTGTGAGCAAGAGTGCTGTATTGTGCAGGCTGCTTTCTGGATACCTGGCTGAAAATGTGGCTCTGGCACCTACAGAAGTCTATGGGTGGACATGGAACTAACCACTGAGCTTTGAAGGAGCTGTCTGTGTTGATGATCTACTCTTTTTCAGCAGCAGTCACCATGAAGAGCAATAAGGATAAAGTGGAAAAACCCAGCAGCAAAGAGTGAAGACTTTGGATGAGCAACCTTCTTAATGCCTAGATGTAACTGCTCTGGCAGGCCTGGTAGTGCAGCATGATTGGGATGAGGAGGAAGATACTTTGGGCATCTTGCTTCTGCTTTGCAGCTGCCTTATTCCTTGTGCTGACACTCCAGGTACAAGGGCAAGGGGGTGGGGTATGTAGAGATTGCTGTCAAAGCAGGACACAATTCTGTCAGATGAGAGAGGCGACAGACATTTTCCATACTAGTCTGTGCTTCACCAGGAGCCGCAGCCACTCTGTTAGCAGTGTTGGCCTCGTGGTGATAGCTGACTCTGACATAACCCAGAAAATACCTTTCCTGTATATATTCTTAGCTCCTGGAGGAGTTTCTCAGCAATGTTGCGACACCGTGCCATGTTCTGTTGCCTCTCTCCAGCATTGCCTCCTCTTTTCACGTTTGAACTTGTTAGGCTGGATGACAAGGCTGGACACATAATATTAAAAAAAAACTTAATGGGTTTTTTAACAGCTAATTTTCAGAAGAAACCTGGCTACTGAAGGGCTGTTTTCTGCCCTATGCATTCTCCAGGGAGAAAGCAGAAGTTGTGTTGTTAAGTCACATGTGATGTGGTCATATATCAGTACAGAAACGTATTTCCTGCCTTCTCCTTAACAATTTCAAATTAAAGCTTTTGCTGTTCTGACATCAGATGACCTGATGTCTGCAATCAGTGAAATGCATCCAATTTGATTGACAGAAACTTAACATACTGACTTAGTGCTTGATACTTAAATTCTGGTTTGCAAGCAGATGTCCTGGCTAATGACATTGATGTGTCGTGCTGTGTATGTTTATTTCCCTGAAGGTTATCACCGAACTCGGCAATTCAGAGAATAAAATATCAGTAATCTCCAGTTTACACAGCAGCCCATTAAAGCCTGGTGAGAGACATTCTTTTCAGTTTAAGAAGCAAGAACTTCACAGCAGCTTTAAGACAGAGTCTGATGTAAATCACTATCCTGTCCTGCTCTGGTGGTCTCCCTTGACTGGAGAGACAGGGAGATTCAGTCAGTGTGGAGAGGATGTTTGCTTCTTTACTATAAACAAGACGTACCAGCACAATCAGATGACAAGAGCATTTCTGTTCTATGGTAAGAATCTATTTATTTTTAAAGAATTAGCTTTTCCTCCCGCTTAGTTCTTTCCCCATAGAGATTAAATATTCTAGGTGGCAATGACTTAGAACAGGGAATTTATACAGCTCATTGGATTAAACTTTGCCTGCTGCTGAATACCATTATGAGTGCTCTGTAAAAGTACTCTAAAAAGTGACCATGCACATCTGTGATATGACTGATGCCTTGTCTCATACTGCTTTCCAATCACATCTACTCCCTGTTCATGGAAGAAAAGACAATTTCATGTCATTGCCAAGGCATTTAAAGACAGTCTGAGACCAAGCCAACTTTTTCCAGTCTTCTGGCTTGTCACTCCTAGCAGAGGTTCTGCAAGGCCTTTGTTGCACTTGTGCAAGTCTTTTGTATAAAAATAATTGCACTCTCTGGTAACAGTGCAACTCCCCTGTCTCATGTGCCAAGAAATTGCTAGCAGACTCTAAATGGAATGTTGTGAAAGAAACCTATTGATTCCATACAGGGAGCAGCAGCTAGTGCAACCTTCTGAGCTGCTCTGGCTCTGCCAGGGACTTCCATTACATACACTGTAAAGTGAGTCTACAGAGCATGAAAGATGGATCATTTAAAAGTAGCCCTTACTTCATCAACTTTGTTCTTTCCCCTCCCATACAGTTGTTTTTTTTTGAAAGAAAACTTGAGTTTTAGGTAGAAAAAGAAATTAAATTGCTTTTCTGTGACTGGTATGTTCAGATATTTTGTCTGGAAACAAAATAAATCAGGATATTGAATCTCATTTGCTCAATCTGAATACAGGTGAACTAGAAATATAGGAAAGAAGGGCCTTAAGCTTGGTAGTTAGCAGTGAAACAAAAACTTATCATCACTAATCTTTTTAGATCTCCAAGTAGGTCAGCTTTGTCAGATAATATGGTGATTAAGCATGAAAGCAAAGGAATAACAGCAAAGGAATAGAAGCTGACCTAATTAAAGACAAAGAAAGCTGGATTGCATCACAGGAAAGCTGTAAAGTCTGGTGATTTTGGTCTCTGGTAGTAGTTTCATTTGTCTTTTTCAGTATTAGAGGGATTGTTACTTTGTTACTCTTCATTTTTAGCAGGCTTCTGGACATAGGTTATGCTCACATTTGTAAGAGACAATTTATACTGGGCATAAGACTCTGTAGTTTTTTTTTCTTTTTTTTTCTTTTTATAGTGATAATGGCTATGAACTTTGTAAAGACAAGTGTCAAAATATGAAAATTTTGAATATCTCAATTTCCATGCTAAGGCTGGATCAGAGCACAGTTTTCATCTTCCAAAGAAAATGCAGTAATTTCCCGAGTACTTGGTCAGTAAGCTAGTCAAGAGAAGAATGATCCAAAGATTAAGAAAAGTATGGTGCAAAAATACAGGGAGTAGATGTTTCCCAGCACAACTGCTTTGTTAGGATCACCAACTTTTCTGCAGCTTGTCCCAGCTCACTGTCCTGGCCTGGGGAGCCCCTCAGTGAAGGTGATAACTTTGTCAAGTGTTGCCGTCTTGTGTTTTAAAAAGAAATGTGGCATCCCCTTGCTAGACTTTGTCTCTGCTTTTGGAAGAGATTCTCAACTCCACCTTTTCAGTGTCACATAATTCACAGAGTGTAGTAATTAGCATGAGCTGACAATGTGACTGAGTCAGCATGAGCTGGATCTGTCAGAGCCTCAGGGGTGTTGTTCCTAAGAGAAGGGTGTCCAGCTGTTCTGTACTGGAGCACTGAGTCCTTGGAATATGACTTCTGAATGAAAGATGTCTTCTAAAATGCATAACTTCTTCTAGCATCATATTTCTTTCTCTTCTGCATATCTAAGATTTCCAAATTAATAGTTAGGAAGTGAAATTGCTCATAATTCTAATCTTGTTGTGCTTTTTTTAATTCCATCATATGCTTCCTTATTTCCTTCATCTGATGGGATAGGGGCCATGCTGATGTTATCTTCCTTTTGATCCTTTTTGTCTTTTTGGGCCTAAGTGTTTTATTAAATTCAGTCATTCTGATGTGCTCTGATCTGTACTGTGTCTAGTTTTGGGCCCTGTATTTCAAGAAAGGCATTGAGGTGCTGGAGCATGCCCCAGAGAAGGACATCAGAGCTGGGGAAGGGTCTGGAGAGGATGTCCAACAAGGATGGCTGAGGGAGCTGGGGTTGTTCAGCCTGGAGAAAAGGAGATGCAGGGGTGAGCTTATCACTCGCTACAACTGCCTCACAAGAGGCTGTAGCCAGGTGAGGGTTGGCCTCTTCTCCCAGGCAACAGTGACAGGATGAGAGGACACGGCCTCAAGCTGAACTAAGGGAACGTTCAGGTTGGACATCAGGAGAAATTTTTCCATGGAAAGTGTTGATAAACAGTGGAATGGATTGCCCAGGGTGATAGTGGAGTCACCATCCCTGGGGTTGTTCAAGAAACAGCTGGTCATGGCATTAAGTACCACAATCTAGTTGACAATATGGTGATTGGTCAAAGGTTGGACTTGATAATCTTGGAGGTCTTTTCCAACCTAAATGATCCTGAGATTCTGTGATTTTTAAAGTGCATTTTTCTTTGAGTTTCTCTTTGCCTGACTTAACTGTCTCCTAGTTTGGTAAGTTTTATGTGTTGCCTTTTTGTCTTTCTCCCATTCTTGCCTGTGTTTTCACCCCCTTTTCCCTGCAATAGTACCTGAAAGAGGGAGCACCTGTCTAAGAGACTGAGCTGCAGTCCTCTGATTTCAATCCACAGCATTTCATTGTTGTAGGTACGCACTGTTACTTCTCTTGGCATGACCTAGAACTAAGTGTTTTCAAAGCCAGACAGACTGTATGAATTTCTCCATGAGAATTTGATTAACTTGCAGTTTTCATCACCTTCTTCTGTCACAAAATAACACATCAAAAACAAGATAACACATAAAAACCAGAAGCAAATAGCATTTTTCATTGAGTGGCATAGCCTTTCATCCTTTTAGTGCTGAGGACTTAGGACCTGAGTAGAAGACAGAAGGTCGATGTTTAGTGGCCTCAAAAAACCCCATTTGATGCTCTTGAAGGATCTTGTTCTATAGATTTTTATTTTACTGGTAGCTAATTTCTATCTCTGCTGCAGTAATGAAATCTCGTATTAGTTTTGGAGCCATTTTGGCAGGCTCATACAGCTGCAAGGACCACTGGGCATTTTTTAAAATCTTCTTTATATCTTAGTTTTTAGATCAGTATTCTGCATAAGACTTCTGCTAGCACCACCTTCTTTTTGCCATCAGTGGTTTGAGGCTGGGGGAAAATGGAGAGTGAAAAGTTACAAGTGTGAGTGAGATGGTGTTATGACCCACCTCTGAGGGATGGTAACTGAGGTTCCTGTTACTAGATCCCTTGTGTGAATTAGAGTGAAACAACTCTGAATGACTGGTGTGTATGTATCAGCCAGATTTATTTCAAAACAATTAAATTACAGTGCAAAGGAGGTATGTGGCTCTTCTGATTCTTTCCTATAAAAGTATAAAAATCTCATGAAGAAAATATGTAAGGAAAAGAAAGAGAAAAAGAGGAGGAAGGGATAAAAGAAAGGAAGTAGATAGTGAAGAGGAAAAAGACCACCTCTGATGAATCCAGTGATGATTCTTGATTGCGATTTTGATGTCCATGACAGGAGTGATGGTTGCAGTCTTCATTCATTGAGGGTAGGGGCCTGCAAAACAAAGAGTGTGCTGGGTTATATACATTTAAATTGGCATGGGAGCACTTAGATCTCTTCCCAGGGTGGGAATTTTTTGTGTCTGATGCAACAGTACAGGCCATGTGCAGTCTTCTGATGGAGAGTTCCTGACAAGAGTTGGGGAGCTGTGTGGCTGTTTGTGGTCTATAGCCCCCTGTAGAGATATGGCCACTGTTTGACCCTGCTTCTTGTGACTGTGCATCTCTGTCTAATGGTGAAAGAGGGAAGCAGGCATGGAGAAAGCATTACCCTGCCTCCACAGAATCTGCTGCTTACTGGCTATTCTCCTTAGTTGGTTTGAACACAACTTGTTTAAGACTTTATATTCCCAATTGTCCTAGATGCAATCATCCATGGAATTTATTACACAGAGGTTACATTGTCACAGAAGTTTATCTGAAGATAAGAATTTGTGATATTTTCTAAACCAGCTCTTCAGTGTTACTTCAGTTTTTGAACCTCTCTTGCTTGACAATATTAGCCAGAAGTTTTGTGTGTTCAGTGCCTTTACTAAAGTAGAAAACAGATACAGTTCTAGGACAGTGAGGAAGTACCTTGACAGAAATGGGGCAAGTTTGCATTTAATCTGCAGTAAGGCTGGTTGTAAGAGTATAGTGCAGAAGTAATGAAGGGAGGGCAAGTGTTGCATTAATGAGCTGGTACTTTCAACTTAGTTTTGCACAGACCAGCCTTTGAGAAAAGTCATCTAGGTTTGTCCTAAGGCTTTGACCACAGTTTTCCCAATTTCTGCATTTGACTGGTTTTAGAGTTTAGACATTGTCCTTCTTCTACTATTGGCATTACTTTGAGTTGCTGTCTTCTGCCAGAAGCTACTTCTTTATGTATATGATACATATACATAAGATATGATACCTCTTAATTTTCTCTTTGAAAAGTTAATAGTTTGGCTTCTTAAATCTCTACAGTACAATGTCTTTTTAAAACTTAAGTAATTTTTTTTCTCCTTAATCCTGTCCAGGACTTCAGCATCCATTAGTTTAGTTTCAGCATCCATTTATTACTAGAACCAAACTGAGTTTTGCAGTAACCATTTTCCTCACATCGCAGAGGAAATACTATCTGTTCCCCTATTTGGAGAACCAGGGGATTATGAAACATCTTACTAGTCTCATTTCAGTGCATTAAAATATGGAATTCCTAGTGATCCTTTGAAATGAGAGGCCATTAAACTAATATGACATGAAAGGAAACCACTTCTAATATTAACTATTGATCCCACTTCTCTAGATTCTTCTGCTATGAAATTCAGTTTTATCTGTCATTATGCTCTTGTGACTTTGCAAATATTGCATTCTTTGAAATAACTGCCTTATAGTGTCAGAAATGTGATGGTTGTAGCGCTGATACTAAATTAAAACCAGACTTCTGTATCATTGTAGTTAGTATCACATGACAAATAAGAGCAGGATGAACACTGTTTGCTTTTGTCTAGGTACTGACTTCAGTATAGACAGTTTACCTCTCCCTCGTAAAGAATATCATGACTGGGCCCTTTTTCATGAAGAGTCACCGAAAAACAACTACAAACTCTTCCATGAAGCAACCATCACCTTATTCAACCACACTGCAACATTTAGCCGCCACTCTCACCTGCCACTGACCACTCAGTATCTTGAGGGTGTAGAGGTCCTGAAGTCATTGAGGTTCATGATCCCACTGCAGATGAAAAACAACCTGAGGAAGAGGCTTGCACCGCTGGTGTACGTGCAGTCTGACTGCAACCCCCCTTCCGACCGGGACAGCTATGTGCGTGAGCTGATGTGCCACATTGAAGTAGACTCTTACGGGGAATGCTTGCATAATAGAGACCTTCCTCAGCATCTCAGAAATCCAGCTGCCATGGATGATGGAAACTTTTTAAAAATACTGGCACAGTACAAGTTCATTCTTGCTTTTGAAAATGCTATCTGTGAAGATTACATCACTGAAAAGCTTTGGCGGCCACTGAAGTTGGGAGTGGTGCCAGTGTACTTTGGGTCTCCCAGCATTGTAGACTGGCTTCCTAGTAACAAAAGTGCAATCCTGGTATCCAGTTTTTCACACCCTCGGGATCTGGCTCGCTATATCAAAACACTGGATACAAATGATGAAGAATATGAGTCCTATCTACAATGGAAACTGAAAGGGGACATTTCTAACCCAAGACTGCTTAGAGCAATGAAGGAACGCAAGTGGGGAGTGCAAGATATCACCCAGGACCATTACATTGACACCTTTGAGTGCATGGTTTGTAACAGAGTGTGGGAAAACATCAGACGGAAAGAAAAGGTATGTGTGAATTTGTGTTTGTGTCTCAGAGAGGCTTTAAAATGGCACTAAGGTCAGGTTTGTCCCACGAAGTTTGGTTACCAGATTTCCGGCTAGCTGATGGCCATGGTATTCCAGTGCCATTGGGTGCTGCATCCTCATGTTAACAGGTGTTGAGAACATGTGTTCCTCACAGTGCTGCAGTGCAGTGTGTGAGCACATGACGTTGACCACTGAGCTGGTGGTCATTGTCAGCTAAAGGCTTGAGTTGTTCAGGGAGGAGATTTTCTTCATGTTGCAGAAAGTAGCCAAACACGTTGACATTCTTCAGATGACCTGGAACATCTGGAAGGAGGTTGCCCAGAAAGGTTGTGGGATCTCTGTCCTTGAAGGTGTTTTAAGGCTAAACTCAAGTTTGCCCTAGGCAATTATATATGATTACACCTGTTTGGAAGAGGGAACTGAACTAGGGGTCCCTGTCTTCTGATGTGTCTTAAGCACTCTATGACTGTTGGGCTTTATATATATGTGGGTACATTTACATGCCATTGTCTGTGGCCACATTTGGTGACTAAACACTGAAACAATTTCTAAGCCAGGTCATGTGTTTCTGAGGAGCCGTATTATAGCTGATCCCTGTCTGAGCAATGCATTAAATGGTCAGCCAGTAGAAAGGAGATGGAGAAAACTTTTGAAGTTCTTAAGGTGAGCTGAAGTGATGAGAATTACAAACTGGCAAGCATTATAGTTAACCAGACTTTGCTGTTTGAGACCAGTGCAAATCTGGGCATATATCCTCTCTTTGAGTTAGGAATGCAGCCATGGAAAGGTAAAGAATATTTAGATACAGATATTCCTTCCCTGTGCTTTTGTGGCTCTCTAGTCAATAAAATTATGAAGACCAGTTTACTCTCCTGGCCAGATTCATGGCTTGGTTTTTTTTTTCCCATTAGAAAAATAATCTCAGTAAGTATGTGCATATTTAAGATGAAAACAGAATATAATGATGAAAATATAACTCCTTGTCTTGTAATTTCTTTTTGTGTGGGCTGGTGCTGCTCATTTGCAGCCAAACTTTATCTGAGACTCAGAAGCATGACTCGTCAGCATGACTGGTCTTGTCCCGCACACTTAGGGAAGGCCTTCCACAGGGACATGAGTAGAGCCTGCAGCGGGAAGAAAAGTGTAACTGACATGATTTGACAGATTACTAATGGCATAGCACTTTTCTTCTGTGTTTGCCTGGGTCTCTGAATAACCCCTTTTATTTATCTTCATTGCCAGAGATGGCTGCCCCAGAGGTGGGAGGCTCAGGTTAATCATCTCAGCTGCCCCAAACCAGAGGCATTCTGGTTCTCATCGTCAAACCCTGGCTGGATTTCTCTCCAAAAGATATGGATACCAAGCTTCGAGCAATCCAAGAAAGAAGCCTGGGCACTGAGGCACCTGCTGGAAAGGAACAAGAATTTTACAGCTGAAGAATTTTGGATGCTTGTATTCAAAGAATAATCACAACAGACCTGTAAAACAGAGTGAGCTCCTCAGAGGAGTTCTGTGGAATTTTCTTTTGCAGGTGACTGTCGGAACCCAGAATGTCCCTTGGACACTCTTGGATGTTCCGGGCCCACGTCAAAAGCATTTGAGACCCTGGAATGCAGCCACAGACTCCTGTGGCTTTGAACCTGATCCATGGAACAATTTACCAACTTTGCAAGAAGAACAAGAAATCACAAAAGTTTAGATATTATAGTAGAAATAGTCACAAAGTGAAAGGAAGAAATTTTGAGTGCTGTACAGGTGGGTTTTAGGCCTTGTACAGAGGGGTCTGAGTTTTGTACATGGGGGTCAGAAGTTCTAAGATGGAGGGACTTGGGTGTGCCCTGTCCTCTTTCCTTCTTCATCCTAACCTCCATGTTCTTGGTGATGTTGGCACTCACAGATTGATTTAGAGTAGAAAGTCACTGTTCAACATAGGTGATAGGCATTGGGGAAAAACTGTAAACATCTAATATGTAATGTATGATATAAAAGAGGGCACAAGCCCCCTGGGTGTCAGAGTGTGCCTTTGCCTGACTGCTGAACGGACCACAGCAGCTCAGGGAGAAATCTTTTAGATAACATACAATAAACTACCTTGAGACCGGACGACTGAAGACTACTGAGTCTTTCTTTGGAGACACAGGGTGGAGGAGAGACTTTTCCACCTTTCCAGGCCACCCCAACCAGGGGGTGAGGCCCGACAACACAACAACAGACCCCACAGGTGACTTTATCATTTTGGATTAGTAGTCATGGGAAGTAGATCCGTGAGACTGAATTTAGTATGGTCAGTGCTCAAGGGGCACTGAGAAATGCTAAACAGTCAAATCATTCTGCCAGGTAATATATGCACATATATATGCATATATTTATATTTAGAAAGATTTATATTAATTGTCATTTGTTCAAATGTTTGAACATTAAGGTTCTGATTGTCAGGATTCTCAAAGCCCAGATTTAAGCACACAGCTAATTACCCTGAAGCAGATGGCTCTCCCTCCATCTTTAGATACATACCTGCTTAGTCTCAAGTCCCTTTTTTCTGCAGTCCAGGACCCTCCTTTGCTCTGTTGGTAGCCACAAGGTGCAGAGCAGCTGACACCATTGCACAGGTACAGCTTCTCTGCTGCTTTGGAGGTAGACTAAAAGCTTGGGACTGTGTCCCTGGCTAGCTGTTTATTATCAAATTTCCTGGCATCAGCAGTTTTAAGCAGGGACTTGGCGGGTTTTGTGTCCTGACACTGAGTGCCAATATAATGTACATTAGTGGTTGGCACGAGGAAGCACCATCTGTTAGTGTCCGGGGACAGATTGAATGAAAACATGCTGGCTCAGATTTACCCACCATCTTTTGCTAAAAATAAGCAGAGCAATGAGTATCTCTACTCCCCAGAAATAGGGTTGGCTTCGATCTGACTTATATTCTTGCCTTTCTGATGATGTATTTGTATTCTGATGGTAGGATTTGTATCATGTATAAACATGAAGTTATATTATTAAAAGGGCAGGGATAGTACAGAGTCCATTGGTGCTGAAGTCTTCAGTAGGCCCAAGGAGAAATAGACACCCTTCCTCTTTCTACACACAAAACCTCAAATTACTTAATCTGACAAAGAATAAATGTTGGTGATCTTAGTCATCACTTGCCAGAAGACACACCTTTGTCTGGTATTTAGACACTTGCAGCTTTCTTCCCAAGTTTTTTCAACCTCAATCTGTGGAGGAGTCAATGTTCACAGGATCTGCAAAATGTCAGTAACTGTGTGGAGCCATTCAGATGAGTGACACTCATTCATACACATGCCCACGTATGATGACACAGACAAATGGAATTACTAATCCAGGGTTCTTCACGTTGCTGGAAAGGCAGATATTCACCTGTTTGATAATTTCCATGGAATTGTTCCTTGCACCAGGCTATTTTAAAATTTCTGTCATACACATTTCTGTTATGAAGGGGTAGCCAAATAGTGGCAATGGAGAAGGATGTGAATAGCATTTACACCAAGAAATTCGACTGCGAAATTTACTTACTTTGGGAAAGTTTCCTCACCAGAAATTTCCTCAGTGAATAGCTGGTGAATTTCTAATTACTTTAAAATCTGTCAAAGGAAAGATGAATTATGTGGCTGTGAACAATAGAGTATTGGTCATTAGTATCAGTTATTGTTTCTATAAGAATATATTTAGTTTTGATTAAGCAAAATATTCCCACTGAAATTTCTCACCATTAGTGTTTTGCTAGTGTGACACACAGCATCTGTTGGGCATATCTTAAACACTTTCCCCAGTGGTCTGCAGTGCAAATGCTGACTAGGCTCTATGAATGAATTTCTTCAGGAATGTGACATTAACTAAAGTGACTTACAGGGTTCCCTAGATCAGGGCTGAAGGCTGGGAAGGGAACTGCATTTGCAAAGGGAACTGCTGAATGCCTTTCTATTGTAATGAATGTCTGTTTCACCTCCCAGGATGATAAAAAACATGAAGGACTATTTTTTGTTGTTATTGTTGTGTTTTGGTTTTTTTTTTTTTTTTTTTTTTTTTGCTTTGTTTTGTTTTGTGATGTTCTGCTGTCCCCTTGGCCAAAAATCTCAAGCCATTTTGCTTAAAGACCTCAGGAGCTGCACAATTGGATGTGGTTTTTTTTTTTGGTTTTTTTTTTTTTTTTTTTTTTTTTTTTTTTTTTTTTTGTTTTTATGGTGGAATCTGTCAGATCCTGACCATCTTGAGCAGTCTGGTAGATAGATATTATCCAAAGATAAAAGACATCTTTTTATATGTCAACCACTCAATTTTTAGTGGTTTATTATCCTTCATTTAAATTTGGTGGAGTGCGAGGGAAAGGATTGCAACCCACATTCTGATATTTCAAGTGGTCAACAGCCTGTGTTTCAGAAGAGGTTACATGTTCATCCACTACTATACACAGTAGAAAGATGAGTCTCCAGAGCAGTTTCCTAGAGATGTACTGTGGTTTAATTGTCAGTCCTCTCACAGTGCATTCTTTTTACAGGGTAAACTCTTGGGTCCCACAGGCTAGTTCAGGGCAACCTCCATTTGGCCTCTTCATTTTTAATCAACTTCTAGAATCTTTTTTCTTGTGCTGTGTGGATGGTTTGTGAATGTCAGTGTGGGAGATTTATGGCAAGAATTTGTGCAGACTTATCAAGTGTAAGAAAGACTGACCATCATGAATTCTAAGTTGATCTCTCCCTCTACTGCTCTGAGAAGGAATAAACAGCATTTTTTAATTTAGCAGATTTGCTAGCTTTCCTGTCATGTACAGGTTTGTAATTCTAGCCAACAGAGGGATGCAGTTTGTTGACAGACACAGATGGTAAAGTCCTTTCTTTTTTTGTTTTCTTTTTGCCCTAGTAAGACAATAGCAGAATAGTTGAGAAAAATTCTGTACTTCCAAAAACGAGAGCTGATTCTGTATGAATAGCTGATTCTGCATGAAGTGCATGCTTCCCAACCTCTTACACAGTGGTAACAAGATGTCCTGATTTCATCTGGTGTGGCATATTGACATGACGAAGACAGTTCCTATCAGGTGTGCATTTATTCCACTGAACCCATACACGTCAGCTATCCCTGGAGTCATAAATATTTGTGGCCTCTGAGCCCACAGTGACCTTTGCATTTGAAGTACAAAACTTCAGAGTGCCCCTTCAGAAGATGCCTGCATTCAACTTGGAGGTTTGTCAGACATCTGCAGCATCTCCCTAGTGGGACTGGGAAAGTCTGGGGAAGGAGGTGACCCTGGATGTCAGCCTTAGAGATGGTCCTTCTCTTTTTCCCTGAGGAAAATTAGGATGGGGCACAGACAACTGAGATTCAAGATTGCTTTTAACCTTCCTACTACTCTCGTCCTCTCTACATCCAGCCTTTGCCTTTTACCAGCTCCCTATGCAGGTCCTCACAAGGACCTGTACCACCTGTCCTTGTGACATCTGGTTGTATAGGGAAACAAAACACAAGTTTTTTCACTGCAAACATTTCTCCACTTCATTTTCACTGTGTTGGAGGCCTGATCCTCAAACTTGTCTTTCTTGGGTTATGGCTGCCTGTGCTCGAGGCAAGCTCTGGGTTAGTGCAGTGGTATCTGGAGTCAAGCTGCAGGGAAACAGCTAAGGTGAGTGTGAGAAGGAGCTGGGAGAAGCCCCACCTGGGCCCTCCCCTGTCATAGCTTTTGAGGTCCCAAGTTCCTGTCTGGGCTGTACTGTACCATGCCTGTACCTTTTCCCAGTTCTTCTGTCTCAATCTTCATCTCTTTCGTTCCTGCAGACCTGCTGGGCGACTGCTGGGCTGTCACTGACCCTGCCCTCCACCACACCCCTGCCCTGTGTGTCCATCCCAGTGGAGATACTGCCCATTTGGCTCCACTCTCAGTGGATGTTTTTTGTGCTTCAGCACAGGGCCCTTTCAGAAGCTACAGCTAGTGGGGAATGTTGCTTAGAACACCTGGCCCTGCCATCATGAAGCTTCCTCCAATTTCCTAAGAGTTGCTTCACCTCTTGTTGAGGTTGTCTGCAGCAGATGCCCCCATGCTACCCCTTGTGTTTGGCGACCCCCTGGCCATTATCCATGAGCCTTTAATAGTGCCCTGTCTCATGGCAGAGTGCTGTGCAGCTGGGCTGCCGATTGCCTAGAGCGCTCTGCCTCCTCCGTGCCCTCCTGCAGCACTCCAGTGATGGGGCTCTCTTGCCACATTGCTTTGATCACAAGTATGCACAGAATTGAGGTTTAAATTTTCTTTCCTCCTCTGAACTCTGATCACTTGACCTGCTTTCCCCATATTGGTTCAAATTTACATATTTGTTAGCTTTTCAAAAATCTCTTTAACATTGACACTAGCCAGCACTTTGGAAGGGCCTAGTGGAGTGGAGGTGTTAACACAACAGATCATATGAGATTGGTGTGCTTGGAATACATTAAAGGCACAATGGAGTATTTGCCCTAGAAAAATTATCAACAAGCTGAAGAAGTAATTAAAAAACATAAGGAGGACTTTAACTGTGTTCATTTCAGTGCAAGACAAACCTTGATCTTATGCTGTGGGTGCACAACTGTGCATTGTGTTCTTCAGAGGTCAAATCCCAGCTTTCCTCCCTCATGCAGCATTTACAGAGAAACAAAGCCAAATGCTTGCTTATGGCAGACATTAAAGAAAAGCAAAGATCTCTGTGCTGGTAGTGCACATTTGCAGAGCACATGATACTCTGTTTTGTCAGCAGCACAGATATGAAATACAATTAGGGTGGCTGTGTGCTTCTGTAGAAAAGTGTGTCACTGCTGCGTATGCGTGATGCATGAGGTGACAGTGGGGAGGTCTCATATGACTGACACTGTAGTGCTGTGCTGCACAACTCTGTGGGGATTGTTCACAAACCAGACCAGGGTTAAAGCCAGGCTCTGTAATTAATGCACAGAAAAGCTTGTGAATTACACTTCTCAGGTGCACTTCCTGCAGAGCACAAGGGATGGAAGGCTGGGTAGGAGGGGGTGGTATGGACGTAGGCTGCTCTGTCCTGCTGGCTGACATTCCCCCTAAGTGTTTTTAAACCACAGGTATTGAAGCCTTATGTACAGACCTTGTTTTTTAGTTAGTTTTCTAAACTCAGGGTTAATGAATCAATTATTAAAAACCTGCAGTCATTTGCTGATCTCTTCACTCTCTGGCCTTGGAAGAAGATAGGGTGTAGAGACATTATTTTGCATCTGATCAATCAAATGTCTTGAAATCAATTTTGTTTAATATAAGCACATATATTCTGCAGGAAAAAAATTACCTGAAGATTGCTTAAGTTTGCAAGGCAGAGTAGAATGAAAAATATTTGTGTAACTGGTCTAACCCAAGATTTTCCCTCTGAAACATTAAGTTTGGGCACCATCAAGTCCATGGAACCCAGTTCATTTTGTTTTCCCAATTCCATACCAAAACTAAACACACACACCAAGTTAACCTATTACCTTCTCCTTCAAGTTCATTTGCTCTCCATCCCGAACCTGGAGTGAAGTGAGAGTCTGGGAAAAGTACAATCAAAAGAGACTTAGCCAGAAGTTTTATCCTTTGGCTCAGGTGCGGGGCAAGAGTCTGGGAAGAGGCTGCATGTTCCTTTCTGATGGTTTTCAACAGAGAACAACCTTTCTGGGCTGTGGGTCTCCTAGGTATGCAGAAATGTGGTTGCATGGCTCCCTGGCCTGGGAGGAGTGAGTGGGGCAGTGACTGAAACATGTTGCAATCAGCATGTTTGGGGAGGCCTAAGGAAAGCCATTTGTGTTTGATTTTTTTTTTTTTTTTTGCAAGCTCCAGGACAGCTTGGGAGCATTGTCAGTCTGCTTTTCAATGATGTATGTTGTCAGCAGAGAAGCCATCTCCTTCTGGCCCACTAGCATGTGTTTTCTGAATGGTGGGATTTCCTCCAGCTTCCAGTGATAACTGGCTGTGGGAGTCCTTGGAGTGGAGCTGGATCTACAGCAGTAAGATGGAGCAGCTGGAGAGACATTGCATCAGTTTTTACTGGTTCAGAGTCATGAGGTTTGGAAGGTAATTGTATGTTTTTTCCCTTTTGTTGGCAACCTTTCTAAATATTTTGCTGTACACATTTTGGCATTCTGGATGTTTCTTTAGCCTGAGTAGGCCTCAAATGACCTTTTTTTTTTTTTTAAATATGGATGAGACTGGACTCAGTAAGAGTCCAGTTAGGTGTGTTGAGAAAGACAATGTGCAAACTGTATGCAAAAACTGTGATGGAACCAAGAGTCCTGGCAGACACAGGCTCACTATAGATTTGTTATCCTCAGAATCATGTATGCCTTTAGTAACTACACCACAAAACTCTCACTTTGCATAAATTAAACTTTCCATGGAATATAAATTACTAATGCACTAAAATGTGCTGCTAACAGTTGTTTGCATTTGAAGCTATTACTCCCTGTTCCTGACATATACATTTGGTTATTTACCATTTTTCCAGACTCAGCAAAAATTCATCCTTTCTCTCCATGCCATGTGTTTTGTAATGCCACAGAAACCCGAGATGATTAATTCTGGGAGTAAGAGCAGTACACACAAAAACCCAGTAAAAATGGAATTCGATTTAGACTCTAGGACCCTTCACTCTCCCAAAATACTTAATCTTAGAATTAAACAAAATTTTTTCTCCTGTCTGAGAGGTCAGACAGGAGGCTGTCTGGTCTGATGACTAAAACCAAAGCCCACAGTCAAAATGTGACTAGGAATCCAGGCAATAGGCAATGGCCAGAGGGACATCTTGACTATCACTGTTGGTTTTGAGTGACAGAGGGACTGCACTTTTACAGAATCACAAAACCAGAAAGTTCCAACCAATAAGCTGAGAAAGATCTCTGAGTTCATAAAGTCTGACCTATGACTGAACACCACTCTGTCAACCACACCATGGTACCAAGTGCCATGTCCAGTCTTTCCTTAAACACCTCCAGGGACGATGATTCCACCCTGGCAGCCCATTCCAATGTCTATTCACCCTTCCTGTGAAGAAATTCCTCCTAATCTGCAACCTGAACCTCTTCTGTTGCAGCTTGAGGCTGTGTCTTCAAATCTTAGTTTTGTTGAACAGCCTTGCTGGGGCCCAAAGAAAAGTGAGTCTCTGCCCCCTTGCTGTGGAGCATTTTAATTGATAGCCCCTGCTCCTGGCCCCTCCTCAGTCTCCCGCAGAAGACCAATGTGTCCAGCATGGCGCTTCTCGTGGTGGATAGGAAATGCTATTATAAAGATGACCTAAATGTAATTTTAGGGTGTGAAAGAAGCAAATAGATGCAAGCACTTGAGAGCAAAACCTCATCTTTTTGAGGCTTGCCCAGCTCAGAGATGATGGAAGATGATGTCTACATGATTTACTATTATTGGGTTTTTAAGAATCCTTTTTTAAGAGAACGATTGGACTTTTCCTGCTGCTGTAGGAAGAACTCTCACAACTCTCAGGTGTGGTGGAAATCGCTGCTACCCCATCCCCACACTGAGTGGGAGATTGTATACACACTATGTCCCCCTCTGGACATAGTGTTACTTTATTCTCACAAATACAAAACTCAGTTTTGCTGTTGTGACCCGCATTGTGTCATCTGCTCTAGGATTGCTAATCAAAACTAATTAAAGCTTCATCCAAGAGCAAATTTGGTGATGGAGCAATAACCTGGTGATGGAGAACCAACCATGAAGGAAACATGAGTCACTGGATCATCTTTATACAACTGGGGCATTGCAAAGGGGCTTATACTAAGTGTAATGTAATATAATCCTACTCAGGAGTTGCTGTATGTCATAGAATAGTACAAATGTAAATCCATGGTAAAGGCTTAATGCTTGAAACACCAGCCCACAGTGTGGGAGCTGGTGAGAGCTTCGGGACACAGAAGACTGTAGGTAATGCAAACGCTTAGTGGCATCATGGGAGAATGGTGGTGACTACAGAGCCACCCAGTCTTATCAAGTGGGGTTACTGGGGTGTATCTGTGACCACATGCTGCAGCAGTTCTAGCATCCCCTTTCCCACCTGTCCAAAAGACATATGCCTCCAACCTGACTTTAGGGCTCTAGAGGAAAAGGTTAGTTTTCTGGGCCAGAAACCAACTCAGGAAGTGCTAGTGAGCACTACAGAAGCAGCAGCAGTGATTTGGGTGCTATAGAAAGCTGCAAGACTATAGAAATGTTTCTACTTGTGGAGAATCAGATACAGCTCTCTGAAGCCAGACTAAGGTGTGTGTGTGCAACTTCTTTTCTCTTCAGCCTTCTAGGCTGTAGTTTGCCTTTGAAGTACATTTCAGCATCAGTGGAGAGCAGCCAGAGGCTGTACTGTGCCTGCTCTACCTTTTCACAAGCTGCTATTTGATAGTACTCCTACCTGTACTTTGGGCAAAAGCCATCAGAGAGATGTTTCTCATTTCTATGGAAGTGCTCAGCTTCCTGATGGTGTTTTCTCTGCCCATGACTGAATGTATGACTAAGATGCCAGAGGACATTATCCTTGTCAGCCTTTCTTTCCAGGCTCTTTGCAGACTCAGACAGTTGTCCTGCTGGAGTATCCTTTGCTAGGGATGTCTTTGGAAAAGAGACCAATTCAACACCTGCAATTAGCTGAATACTCTGCCACTTTAAAAGTCCAGTTTTCAGAAACTGACTTCTTTTGTAAGGGGACCAAACATTAGATTTCACCTGCAGATGTGTCCCCTGATATGTCCTGCTGCCCTCAGAGGAAGCCCTGAGATCTGCCCTGACACGGGCTGGATGGCAATAGGGGTGCATGAAAGATATCTGGGGTGGATGGGTGGAGATTACCTAATTTGGAGGGAGAAGGGTATCTGTCCTTTGGTCTGCCACGGGTACAAGGGACTACTGTGAGTCAGTTGTCAAAATGCTGTACTGTGTATCAACATCCCAATGTCCCAGGAAGTAGCAGGACTGTCTGTAAAGTTGTCCCAGACAGGCAGTAGCAGATTGGGCAAGATAACCTTGAGAGATGAAGGGACTGACTCAGCCCTGCGGATGCATTTCACGGTCAATAAATACATCCTGTGTCGATTAGCCTGAATTCACATCCATGATGCCTCAGCCAACCGCATCCTCAGAATCAATATCAATATTTAACAACACCCATCCCCCGCTGCCCCCCGCCCCACCTTCCGGCTGCCCGAGCAGCAAAACATACCCCGGCAAATCTCCGCGGGTGAGAAGCGCGCCCACTCGTGCTGCTGGCACGGGGTGCCTGCGCCGCGGGTGTAGATGTCCTGCGGGGCCACCAGGTGCCACTGCAGGGCAGGCACCGTCCCTCTACCGGCCACCGCTGTCCCGGCGCAGGGCAGGCGCCGCTGCCTCGCTTCTGCCTCGTGCCCCGCAGTTCTTGCTCTTGGTGCTGCTGGCCGCCTCGGTGGCTCGCACTCTTCTCGAACAGAGAGAGCCTCTGTTAAAGCAATGTATGAGCTCTGCATCTTATTCACCTGAAAAGAGAGAGGAACCAGCCCTCACGGGGGTGGTATCTCAGCTGAGACCTTGGGCAGGAAAACTAAAATACATGGTCCTTCATATGAGAAACATCTTCTGGCATAGTCAGTTGTGGTTCCTGCCCTGTCAGCCCAGGGAATCCTTCATGATTGCTGACTTAAAACACAAGTGTTCTCTAGTATGCTTTGAAGGAGGTACTCAAAGCATTGTTTATTTTCCTGTGACGTGTAGTCATGGGAATGGTGTGTCCAAATATGTTCTTGTGAGGGCAAGGAGTTAACTGTTCAGATTTCTAGAAGAAGCAAGCTCAGGCAAATGTGAGCAACCAGTGAGTGGCTTTTAGTATGCTGCCTTTATGGACTGTTGTCTCTTCACAATCCTCATTGTACAGCAAAGGCAAAAACTGCCATTGAATTAGGTTCAAGAAAGCATTAATTGCTAGCTTGTTTCATGGTTTATTTACAAATTCACACCAAAGTATGTGCTATTTAAATATTATTTTAAAAGATAGATGTGAAGAATGTTACCATTCCACAACACCACTCCTGTAACTGATCATAGTCATGAGAAGACTTCTTATGGCATAAGCCTTCCACTGATGTGGATGCCTCTGGCACAACACAGTGAGATCTATCACCAAACTTTAGACTGGATTCAGAAGACAGTTCTCCCTTCAGGAGATATTTGTGGAGAGATACTGATGCTCTTTCTGCTCTGTACAATGAAGTGTGATCTGCTTTTGTGATCACCTGATGCTGCTGTATCTCTTGGATCCAAGACAGTACTCTGTGACTGTATAAATAGCTCATATGACCCTTAGGCTGTGCCCGGAAGCTTTCTGAGGCACATGGAGGGTATATAGCATAGGCAGTCACAGACAAATTCTGTCTGTGATGTACACCTACTGTGCTACCTAACACAACAGAGGTCTGAGTTCAACAGCACTTGTGGCATGCAAAATCCTATGAATGTGGACCTCCCCTTACTAGCCTAAAAAGCATTATGCTCCAAGAGATAGCAACTAATGGAAATATTCCCTTTCAGTCCACTGCAGGTTCTTTGGGATGCAAGCATGATAAGCTAGCTGCAAAATGACAGTATCAATGACAGCCATGAAGCACAAAAAGGAGGAAAAGGAAAACGTTAAATCCATACAACACAGTAACACATCCCATTGTGAGAGGCCATATTTCCAAACATCTGGGCTCACGCTGGAGCAGTAGTTATCTGCAGTTTATTGACCATTTTACTAATATCCCATTAAGAGTTTTACTTAGGAGTACTAAATTAATATCTATCTGTATATAATAATACAGTTTATTTACACAAATTAAGAAAATGAGTAAGTGCTTTTGCAAGCATTAATGCCATTAAGTCAGTAAGTTCTGGCCCATCTTCCCTGATATCTGCAGGGAGTTCTGTTTTTGCACGGTGTTCTGGTTGGTGACAAAACCATTGGTTTCACCTTCCCACAATCAATTCAGTCATTGAGGCTGGGAGTTGCTTGTCTGCCATTGTCATCTGCACAGTTCTCACTGGCAATCACCCTTTTGCCACACCAGTGTGTATCTGCTGCCATGTGTGTGATGAAAAAGCCTGCTATGTACCAGGGATTCTTCATATGGTTTTTCTTAGTTGGTACCTAAAAGCAGTAAAACCCCAGTATAATGGGCCCTTGGCAAATAAAAGAAAATGCCAGAAGCAGCATGATAAAACACAGCTATCAAAAGGACCATTAGAGATTACTAAAGGAAAAAGTGTTTTAGTAAAAAATTTGCTTTTTCCCTCCTCGTTTGGTTTCTGACAGGCATATATAAAATCATTCAGAAGAATTACTTAAGATAAGTGAAGCACACCTTACAGAGTTTGTGAACATCTAATCAGGACAGCACTGCATTCAAATAAACAGGGTTGGGGAGGGGAAGGGCTTCCAGCAATGGCCCCTCAAGGCCCAGGGCAGTATTTCAATAAGGTAAATTCATGTAGGTTTGGCAACATGCCTAGAGACTGGTTGTGTGGAAATGGGAGTGCACCTACTCCCACTTTCATGGAAAGGCAGGTTTCATTGCTGCCATGCAGCTGGGCCTAGGTCCCCAGATAAGAGGATTGTTTTGTGCTGAAAGCCGACTCTCTGTGCCTAGATGTTGTCGTGCTCAAAATCAGGCAGAGAGGGTCAAGATACGCTTGACTGCTGAAGTGGCTATTGGAGAAAGCAAGCCTGCTTTCTTCCCAGCTCACAAGGAACTGACAGCCTTTGCTCAAACAAAGGGTGTACAAAGTGGTGATGACATGAGCGGCAGTTTTCTCTCCTGCTACACCAGGGACCTGCTGGGTAACTCTGGAAGGAACAAGGCTGCACAGGGCATCTTCTGCCACATGTCTATCTGGACAAATATATTGGGTCTTTTTTGGTCTGAGCACCATGAAACAGAAACCTGAAATGCAAGGCTGAGGGGGAGGATGTTTCACATGGAGACAGATCCTAAAAGAAAACCAGGGTAAATATGACCTTCATCTGCATTTGCTTGATAAACATCTTTACCACATGCTCTGGGCAATCTCTAGTCTGCTTGCCATAATTTTAACTGCAGGTGGCACTCCCTATGACAAAGAAGCCATGAATCTGTGATAATAAGAGAAGAAACAGAAAGTGGAATTAAATGGAAAAAAGGGGGATGGGAAAACAGGATTAAACTTTCCACTGTGCCCCACTTCATCAAGGGGATTTGTGTTCACTAACAGCTGAGCTCCACTCCTTTCTGATGGAGAATGTAGATGTGTCAGTTTAACAAGGAGAATCCTGCTAAGAGGGGAAATTAATTTATCATGAAGATTTAAAGCATCCTGTTTAATCATGACTTAAATCGAAAAGCAGAGAGTTTGAGTTTAAATTATTGCTTACATTTTGCTATGTGTGGGCTTTCATTTTTTATCCTTAAAAAAAGTCTGATTCTCATTTGCAGATAAAATCCAGCATATCTTTTGGCTGAGCTGGGGATACACTCAGGACCCACAGCTATTTTTCACTCATTTGCAAGATTTAACATGTTTATTCAGATTAAAAAATTTTCCTTTCTTTATGATTCTGGAGGCTGATGAAGACCCATTTGCTTCTCCTAGTTAGTTGTTTTTATGAGCTTGATTAAACTTCTGGAAGAGAACTGGGATTTAGTTAGCCTCCAAACAGCCTTTTAGCTGGGGTGTTGTATGTGTGAACAATGGTACCTAATTTCTTTTTGCTTTCATATTTTCATAGAGTGAATAATGTGAAAGGGAAGGTTTATCAAAACATGTCCAACATTTAAAACTAAGTGATTTGTTAAACAAAAGTAATGTGATCCTTAGCCAGTTATTTGAATTTAGCTCCTGGTCAGAATGACCTTCAAGATTTTAACAGTAATAAATCTCATTTTACGTCTTGTTTACATTCATAGATTAGAAGAGGAAAATTAAACTTTTCTGCCCTTCCTTTTGCCTTCCAGTTCTCAGGTCTGACCAGAAAAATAAGTGATCCTAAATGGAGAAAATATTCTCTCTGTGCTTATAGAAGTGATTACTCTCCCAAACTCACTTCACCTTTTCAAAGCACCCCTTTCTCCAGGGCACAGTTAAGGATTTCCACTGGCTCAGGACTCCCTTTTCTCTTCTAACTTCAGCTCCAGTTTTTAAACTAAACTCACTTAATTTGATATAAAGAGAAATTACTAATATTTCCATGTACATAAATGAAAAAGAAGGTAAGTCAATATATTTTCTACCTTCTGGTGAAGAGAAGAAAGACTGGTGTTTACTGCAACTGAGCTCTCCCGGAGAGGTGGATACGTGTTTCCTTCGAGCCTTTGTGTGACCTGAGCGATAACTAGCTGCTGCCCTCATGGCAGAAGGGAAGCAGCCTGAGTTGGTGATGGTGGCATGTAACGTGGAGGCAGCTTGGCCATGAGGAGCCCTCTGTGCTATCACCCCGACAGCACTGGACTTGCTTCAAGTGAGCAATTCCCATAAAAGGCAAACCTAATATACTCCAAGTCATCAAAATGCTCTGACAGTGTGTGCACTGGACTTGAGAACTGCTGCAGGTCAGGTGATTTCCATGGCAGACGCAGTCACAGCAGCATGGCAAGGACGGTGGCCATGGCCCTCTGAAGCCTAGGCATTCATTGTACTGCCTGCAAGTACTATTCTGGAGGAGATTGCACTGTCCTGGCCCAAACTTTAATGAAAATCTGAAACCATAATGTGAAATGGGAAGTGGTACTGACTGCCTACCTTGACCTGTTTCTGGGCTGATGGATGAGGAGTTCATAATTGAACTCAGTACTGCCACAAGATGTGAGCCAATTTCCCTGCTCCTGGAGTCACAAGGTGGGAGTAGAACATCAGGTTTTCTTTTGTTTATTTTTCTTTTTAAGTGAAGGTTTTGAGAGCATCCACTTGGAGAGGAAACCTGACCTCCTCTGAGGTACGATCTTTCCTTCTCCCAGGCAGAGAAAACACTGCACTGCACTGCATTTTGAGAAAAGTAATGAGTTATTTTTAGCAGCTGAGGCTAAGAAAAGCAACTTCTCCACTTCCTTTAACAGAAACATGTAACTTAACTTCAGCTGAGGGTCATGTGTTGAACATATAGGAATTTTTTCACCAGTACTTCACTGCAGCAGCAATAACCGCTTTTACATTTTAGTGGTTGTATTAAAAGAATAGCTGAAACAGAAAATTTTTGTCTGGTGCCCAATGACCCAATGACATGCAAAGCACTGGATGGCAAGATTATCTTTCAGGCCAGAGCTCCATTGCCAGGGTCAGATCAAGAATAACCGGGAGGTTCCTGGGTGCCTGGGCCATCCCTAACACCCACTGATCATAAGGCAGACCCCTTTAAATATTTTCTATTTTGTAAATTTGGATTATGAAACATGAGTTTATAGAAAGAAAGAAATAAAGAGAAAGAAAAAGAAAGAAAGAAAGAAAGAAAGAAAGAAAGAAAGAAAGAAAGAAAGAAAGAAAGAAAGAAAAAGAAAGAAAAGAAAGAAAGAAAGAAAGAAAGAAAGAAAGAAAGAAAGAAAGAAAGAAAAGAAAAGAAAAGAAAAGAAAGAAAGAAAGAAAGAAAGAAAGAAAGAAAGAAAGAAAGAAAGAAAGAAAGAAAGAAAGAAAGAAAGAAAGAAAGAAAGAAGGAAGAAAGAAAGAAAGAAAACAATTATACAGAGAATCATAGAATGTCTTGGGTTGGAATTAACCTTAAAGACCATCTAATTGCAACCCTCCTGCTGTGTACACAGACACCTTTCACTAGACCAGGTTGCTCAGAGCCCCATCCAACCTGGCCTTGAGACACTTCCAGGATGAGGCATACACAGCTTCTATGGGGTAATGTCTTTCATCTGTCACCACTTTTAAAGAATTTCTTCTCAGTCTCTAATCTAAATGTACTCTTAATTTAAAGCCATTCCCCATTGCCCTGTCACAGTATGCCCTTGTAGAAAGTCTCTCTGTGTCTTTCTTGTAGGCTGCCTTAAGATACTGGAAGCTGTAGTAAGCCACATAGAAGATGGAGGGGCAGGAATGCCCTGGGAAGATACATTTGTTAAAGTTATGGTGAGGACTTGAAACCCTTTCCTACGGTTCACTATTCATTATGTAAAACTGTGGTGTCAATCAACTGTGGTGCGCTCCCCCGTTCTAGAAAGTTCAGTGTTCTATGTTTGACCTTGGTTCCTGTTCTATGTCACTCCTCCTCTATGTCCACATTGGTCATCATCCCATCATTCCACCCTCGTATCTCCTCTTGTCCTCTCTCCCATTGGCTCTCTGGTTTCCATACCCCGCCTACCTTGCCCCTGTTATATACCCTGGACCCTCCCCTGTTCGAGGCTCTCTGTCACTGAGACCCTTCAACTTGCTGCCTTACCCTGCTATCCCTGGACCCTCCTACCCTTCGGAGAATAAACAGCAGTTGGAACCTTAAACAGAGAGTCTCTCTCGTTCCTCTGGGTCACACTGCTACATTACACCTGGCTGCCCGAGTGTCTGGTGGTTTGTGGAGCTATCTGTCCTTTCTGGAAGATGCTTCTGGGAAGGGGTCACCTCCGTCGACATCTGCAGGAGTGGCCGCAGGAAGGCCATAATTAGTTCACCCCTCAGCCTTCTCTTTTCCAAGTCTCTCAGCTTTTCCTCATAGCAGAGGTGCTCCATCCACCTTGTAATTTTTGTGGTCTCCTCTGGACTCACTCCAGCAGTTCCATGTCCTCCCTGTGCTGAAGACCCCAGAGCTGGATGCAGGGTTCCAGGTGGGCTCTCACCAGAGCAGAGCAGAGGGGCAGAATCTCCTCCCTCCCCCGCTGCCCATGCTGCTTTGAATGCAGCCCAGGACATGTTTGGCTTTCTGGGCTGGGAGTGCCCATGGCTGGGTCACATCCAGCCTCCCACCCACCAGCACTTCCAAGGCCTTCTCACAGGGCTGCTCTCCATCCATTTATCCCCCAACCCTGTGTTGGTACTGGGGGTTGCTGTGTAATAGAGCAGGTGCAGCACCTTGCACTTGTTAAAAACAATGAGGTTCCCATGGGTCCCTTTTCTTATCTTGTCCAGGTCTCTCTGCATGGCATCCCATCCTTCAGGTGTGTCAACCACTGCACTCAGCTTGGTGTCATCTGCAAATTTGCTTAGAGTGCACTCGATCACTTCTTCTGTGTCATTAATGAAGATAATAAGTAGCACTGGTCCCCATATTTACCCCTGAGGGGCCACTTTTCATCAATGTCCATCAGGACACTGAGCCATTGACACCTTCCTCTGGATGTGACCATCCAACCAATTTCTCATCCACTGAACAGTCCACACATCATGTTCATCTCTTTGCTTTTTAGAGTTGTGGGGGACAGTGTCAAAGGCTTTACAGAAGTTCAGATAAATGACATCTCAACTTTTCCCTTGTCCACTAACATGGTCACTCAATCATTCAAGGCCACTGGGTTGGTCAGGCAGGACTTGCCCTTGGGGAAGCTGCGCTGGCTGTCTTGAATCACCTCCCTGTTCTCCATGTGCCAGAGCACAGCTTCTAGAAGGTCTCTGTAGACATTGAGAGTTGCAATCCAGTCATGAGATTTATACCACCAAGTTTCAGTGATAGCAACAAGGTCATAACTTTCCAGCACCGTCTTTCCAGTTGGTGGCTTCCAATTCCTCCTGTTTGTTGCCCAATGCTATGTACATTGGTGTATAGGCACTTTCGCAGGGCTGTCAGCCATGTCACCTTCCTAGAGGAACACCTCTCAATTCCTTTGAAATATTTCTTTGGTGTTTCTCTGTTGGCTTCTGCTACCTCAGGGGTCCCTGGCTTGTCTCTGTAAGACTACAAGTGTGCTCTTGTATGTCTCACAGCTCAGAGTCACCGGCAGACCCCTCTCAATTAGCACCCTGTCCCTCTAACCTTTACATCTCATCCCACAGCTCGCCAGGGGCACATCAGCCCTATTAGCTCCTGAGCAAAGACTCTTCACTGAGAAAGTGTGGGGGATGAGTCCCGTTTGATGCCAGCATGCCTAGTGCTGCATAGGCCTTTGATTGTCAACACCACCAAAATTTTAGCAGTGACATCAGCTGCAGAGTCCTGTATTAATAGACTCAGCCAGTGCTACTGCCTTCAACTGTAAGTTTAGAGGAGAATAAAACTTGTGTCTCAGATTTCCTTGCTAAATGTCCCAAGATCTTGAAGATCTTTCTGACTTCCCTCAAACTCTATGTTGCCACTTCTTCAGCCCCAATGAGGAAGATCAGTATTGAGTAGTTGTCATGGGTCGAGTGTAAGCTTCAGACAAGCCTTGCCTTAGTCTCACATTTTGGCAGCAGTTTTAATGTAAGAAATTACTCTGACCCACAAGTTTTAAGACTGGCATATCATGTCTATTTAAAAAATGAATTATTTATTAACTAGATAAGAGATAACAGATGAAAGAGCTTAATCAGACTTACTTACTACAAAATACAAAACTAAAAAGAACTATTAGTAGATAACAGCATAACATAAAGCAGTGCACTATATCAAGGTACCTATATTAAAGCCAGGAAAATAAATAGTACTAATTAGGAGTTAATTTACCATGGTAATGACAATCATGTACACAGATTACTTTCATTTAGCCCCCGGGAAGTAACTGGGAAGTAAGCATTCCTACTCACAGGAGAAAGTCCACACATTTCCAGGGAAATGTGTAGAAGGTTTCTGCTTTGTGAAAGTTTGGTGTCGCTTTTATTGTCATAAAGGGAGGTGCCTATTAGTTGGAAATGCAGCTTATTTTTCCCAAATCTCACTTTAGCAGTGTGATGTTTATTGGCAGCTGGGAGATGCCAGACCAGTAATAACCCCATGGCACCAAAATAACTCACTACAAGACAGCTTGTCCTGTTTGAGTTAACTCTGACAAGTAAACAAACAACAGAAAAGCTCTTGTGGGAGGTGAGATGTCCTGCTCCAGTAGTAGTCTGGGGGCCCCACCAGGCTAGGAAATTTCCGCTCATGTCCTTAACCCAGGCCTCAGAGAGTCATCAGATACTCTCTAGGGGTTGGACTCAGTCAGCATATTGGGTCCTCTGTTCCCCTTGGATGGGAATCACCTACAACTATAACTCGTGCTTTCTTCCTCTTGGAAATTGTTGTAATATGAGGAAGCACACATTTCTAATTGTGGTGACACCTCTGGTGTTATCAGACTTTCATCCTCTTCATCCTTTGGCTGGTCTTCCATGTACAAAGACTCATAATTTTTGTGCAGACATACCTCACTGGGGGAGTGAGGTAGGCGAAGAATGATTTTGCTTGCACCCCAAGCATGGGCTACACTCCATTTGCTCCTATCTTTACAATTACTACCTCCTTGCTGGATGATAGACAGAGGATTCTCTTGATCTTGCATTATTTCTGGTGGCTGCTCCTGTCTCATGGAGGTCAGAGCTTGGTTCCACCAGTCTATTGGATTTTCTGGTGCTCTGGTGCTCTAATACTCCTTAATCTTTCTACTTCATCCTGCAGCTCTGCTACCAGGCAGAGCACGTTATCCACCTGATCACATCAGACACAACTGCTATCTCTGCTACAATCCAGTGGAAAGCTTAGGCATTCCCTATAGCCTGATGCCTGGACAGCTGTGTGTCTTTTCGTTAACTCTGTCTAGGTTGCTGCATCTTTTTTCACAAGCATGGATGAATGGATGCCATTATTGAGCTCCTTCCAAGACAGCGACGGACACCAGCTGGAGCTCTTGACCACCTTAGAATAACTGAGTAAACTGCTGCAAACCAGGTACTGTAGAGACAAATCGTTCCTTTTCCAGGGTGTATGGGCACATGTTTTTAGCAAAACCAATAAAGTACCAGATTAGTTCTCTCTCAACAGTAACAAGTAAATGCAAGTAAATGCAAGTAAATGCTGCTGTTTTTTCTAACTGATTTGCACTTGTCTAGCTGCTCTTGTTAGGAGTTCCACCTCTCCTCTGCCTCTCTGATGACTTGAAGCTTGTAGCTCTGTAACTCCACAGTCAGCGTTGGGTCAGCTTGTGCCTTTTGCAAGTCTCTGTAAAACCACAGGCAGCCGTCCTCCATGTAAGACAGTCAGTAGCTGCTTAGCATGAAAACCTGGCTTAAATTTAGTAAAAGAAAAGGACTAAGGAAGCTTTCCATCAACAAACTAGGAAAAAAAAACTAAATCAGCAGAAATAAAGAAAAAGCAATCCAGCTTTAAATTACATTAAGCAGAAAGGTCTCTACTCCTTTCCTGTGCCAGTACCTTACAAAGTCCGAGGATAAAACAGATCAGTTTCATCAGCAAATTAGAAATATTGATGCAGTTGCCTTGCTTTCCTGGGAGTAATCTTTTTCACTGTTTATCTATGGTTGCCCCTTCTTCTGCCAGCTCTCCTGGCTGCCCTTACAGCACTAACCTGCTGAATGACCTTTGCTCTGTAACCGCTGGAGATCCTTAGCTATGCCGTACAGCATGTGCAGCTCAGCCAACTTTCTGGAGATGCAATTTCCTCCTGTAGCTTGTTGTGAGAGTATAAGGAAGAACTCACAGAAATAAGTGCAAGTGACAGGCTTGATGTTTAGGCATGTTTTTTTAAAAATTACCTCCACTCAGTCCCCATATTTTTCAAGAGCCTTGAAGGTACTGCCAGCACCCTGTGTTCTTAAAAACAGACACACTGAGCTAGGCCCTGCTCCACTGTCTGACCCCATTCAGATTACAGTCTTCTCCTAAGGTTTGTTAGCAGTCCCATTAAAATGATCCATGATGTTAAGAGCTATGGAGCTAAAGAGGCCAGTAGTAATTTTTCTGGGAGCCTTCACATTGTGTGAAAATCTCCAAGTGCCTTCAAGCTGCTGTCATAAAGATGTCAGACACCACGTTTTACAGCATGCTTGAAAAAATCTGCTTGGACATGCAAAGCACTGAACGGAAAGAGTATCTTTGAGGCCAGACCTTCATTGCCAGGGTCAGATCAAGAAAAACTGGGAGGTTCCTAGGTGCCTGGGCCATCCCTAACACCCACTGATCATATGGCAGACCCCTTTGCAGCACTGCAGTGGGCCTCACCTGAGAAGCATAGTTTCTCTAGGCTACTTCTGCCCTGGGAGGTGAAATTTACTACATCAGTGCTGAAACTAGAGACTGGAGGCTATGACCTCTTTGTTAGCACTGTCTGAAATCCTGTCTTGTGTGAGGCTGAGGAGCCAGCAGAGAAATTCAGACCTTCAAATTTTGGTAGATGATGTTATAAGCAGTAGATGGTAATAATCCAGGACACCTTGCTGGAGAAGAGGAACCCATGCAGAAAGGATTGGCCGTTGTCCATCATAATGGAACTTTTCTGCTGGCACAGGAAATGAGAAAAGTTGTAGGGGAGTACATAATCTCTGAGCTGGGAGCAAGCACTTTGTTCAGACTGGCGTGGCCTACAAAGGGGATTTGACTAACACTTGGTGTATCTAAGTATTAGTAGAGAAATAACACAGTCACACAGAAAAATGGGTCACCTTCACTTCTAGCTGCTTGGTTTGTGCCAGGAGACAGATCAAGGGGAAATTTTACAAGTGCCAGTCTTCATCAATGCCAGGAGCCTGAAAGCCTGAAAAGTGTTTGGCTCCGTGGCTAATAAGATATTAACAATTTCCTATGACCAGATGGCATTCACTGGAGAGCTGAGTGGGAGCTGTGGTGTGAACCCCCTGATCTGCTGCCTGAGGTGCATAAACTGTCATTGCAAACAGCAAGGGTGTCAGGTGGCTGCTGGAACTACCAAACAGTTACTGACTTAGACTCCTGAGAAGATGATAAAAGTCTATAGTCAAGAGAAAAATCACAGAGCACACGGGTAAACACTCTATTGAGAAAAAAAAGACATGGTTTTTAAAGGTGTGTGCTGTCCTATTTGCTTCATGGGTGTTTGTGGAAAGTCCTCCAGAAAAAAATGCTGGCACCACTTTATCCCGCATGTACCTCAAAATGCCGGAAAATTATGTGAATGAGAAAATTTAATGCATTTTGTGCAGAGAATGCAGGTCTTGTCTCTTGTCTCCACGAAAGCATGCTGGATACAGAGAACGGAAAGAAAAGAGCAATTAAAATGTCTGTGGAGATGAAAAAGTTACTTTCAAAGGACACAAAAAAGGCAGGAGCTATTAGTCTGGGACTGAACTGAAGGATATGAGACAGGCACATGCAAAATCAGTAAAGAGGAGCTTGAAGTGGAACCATAGCTTATCAAATCCTGCAACACTGGATCCAAGGGTGTGGTTTAAAACAGAAAAGAAAGAAACTGCTTCTGTACAGAGGAGTATACAGAGGGGAAGGGAATTCTTGGAACTTGCTGGCACAGGAGGTTGTGACAGCAGACTGTCTCACAAAGAGCTGGAGAAACTCATGTAAGGGAATGGGCTTGTGCCTTTTGCTAATGCAGCATTTCTTGCTGCCACAGCTGGAGACATGGTATTAGCTGAAAGAACTACTGTACAGCAGCAGTAGTGTATTTTTTTTTCTCTCGTAACCATGTCTGCTCACTCCTGATCCCATATATTTTCTCCAACATCTCACTCCTCCTTTAGGAGGCTCCTTAGAGGAGCTGTGTGATGGACAGTGTCAGATGGGATGGAGAGAGACACCTGTACTGGACAAGATCCTGTCTGTTCCCTAGCTGGATGGGGTGTCTCCCTTGTGGCTCTGTAGCTTTCCGAGCCTGGCACTGCACTGCAGGCATGGGTTGATATGGTGTGGGCATCCCAAAGCATGTGCACCGTGCAGTGCTGGAACAAGGCCTGCAGGGCAGGGTGATTGAGCATGCACCGGCTGGTCCCACTCAGCCCCTGGAATAAGGCAGGCCCAAATCACTCTGCAACCTTTCCTGACTAAATTGCTTTCATTACAGGGCTAAGAGCTGACCCAAAAAGAGGGTCAAGTTATTAAAAATAAAAAAGTAAGGGAGGATGAAACAAAACAGAGAAGAAAAGAAAGCTCTGGTCTCAAATATTTGAGCATGTCAGCCTCATAAATTCAGCATCAGCTTCCTTTGGTCCTCAAACCAAGTCAGCTCTAATGCTATTTGCAGATATAGATTGGTGTCTTTTTCATTACTGTTATCAAATGATGCATTTGTGGTGCAGCTTCAGAGCCCTTTCTGCCCTGGTAAGTGGATTATGCATCCTGGTGCCAGAACTACTTGAGCTATACTTTTAATACTAAAAATAACAAAGAAATAATAAAATACCTTCCGAGCTTTTAGATTTTCTTCTTTTTCAAAAAATCTAATTAAGATACTTATATCTCAACAGGCAGAAAGGACCTGACCCCTGCTTTGTTAGCAAAATGTGACAAAAAGCACTTTGCTAAGCATTTGCAATCACCGCTATTGTCAGCTAAAATTCTGGGAAATGGTGACACTGTTTCTTCTTCCTGCTCAAAGCTGAGCCAAGCTTCACAAGATGAATATCCCCTTAGCAGGCAGGCTGGTTGCCTGATGTCGCTAAGGCCTTTTGCATCCCCCTACCAGCACTGGGTACGAGGGAGGAATTGCTGCCCCTTCCTAACACTGCTGGAGTGGAAGTAGAGAGGTCCTTTGTCCCTTTCCCAGTGCACATCCAACCACATTGCGTCCATACTTCCAGCCACAGGTGGCACATTTTATGCCTGTGTTTGGCAGGCCCACCTGCCTGGCAGTTGTGCTGTTTGGAGATGCCCCAGCAAGCAGTGCGTTGCTTTTGGAGCCCAACAGCAGTGTCATCTGTTTTGCGTCATGAGTAGTAAACCTGACTATGGCCCTTTAAAGGAACATTTCTCTCCCTTTAGGGTTAATGTCTGTTGCATCGCAGTTTGGGGTTTAGGTTAGGGGTTCTGATCTGTTAGCTAGCCGTGTTCTGTGTACCCCCGCGCACCCCCTGTGTCTGTTCCCCCCCGCGGCTGTTCACCCCAGGTCCCTGGCTGTTAGAGCCACTCCGAATTCCCATTCCCCGTCCGCCCCAGCGCCCGGGGTCTGCCCCGACCATGTCCCCGTTGGGTGCCGTGGTCCACGTCGTCACCACGGCGCCTGCCCCCATTGGGTGGGAGGGCCCCTGCTCTCCTCGCTCTCTCCCCGATATAATCCTGTGCCTCGGAGTGCCCGAGGCCGTGTTTCCTCACGCGCAAGCTGGGAGCGGGTCGCAGCGCCTCGGCACAGCTCCCCGCGGCAATAAAAGACTTTCAGCCTTGCGCGCGTGGGGAATCCAGACGTTCCTTCACTCTTTACTGGTGTCTCTCGCTCGCAGTGGCGAGGAATCCGCTGGCATTCCCGCCCGGACTGCGTCACAGAGCCAAGTCTGGAAACACGCGGCGATCCCGGGTCCCGGAGGGAGGCGGCACTGTTCTAGGTGCCAGAGCTGCCCGGGGACGGGGAAAACACAGAAAGGTGCTGCGAGTGTCGCCATTGTCCAGTAGAGTGGAGACATCGGCAGAGGTCTGAGTGCTCTTGAATCTGATGAATTATCGGTAATTTTTCTCTACCAGAAATATACTAGAGCGACAGTAGGTATTTCTGAGCCCATTTTTCACATTTTTCTGGGTCTGTCACTTTATTTCCTTTCTTATTATTTGCCTGCTTAAATCCTAAAGATATGGAAGGAAGCTGCATAGTTCTGAACTTATGTAGTAACATGGGACATAATCTCATGTGTGACCACAAGCACAAGCTGGTACAGGAATCTCTGGGTCCACTCTGCCAGTATCTGTTCAGCCAGCAGATGTAAACCTCAGCTGGAAGTATTTTGGGAGTTAATTTACTTGATACCCATCTGAAGCTCTGTAAGCCTGATGGTTTTATGGTCTAGTCTTTTGTGGTTCTCCTCAACTGCCTATTCTGCCAATGCACATGTCAGATTCACCTCAAATCCTGATTTCTGCCATGACCTGTGTTCTCTCCACCCTCACTATCCTTCCCTCTTTCCACAGGGACAACATGTGCTTAAGCATAGAGTGGGGACATATTCACTGAAGTACATGCAGTTAAAATGTTACTAAACATCAGTGAAGCAAGGATGAAAAGATTTCCTCTCAGGAAAACGATGCATAAAAATAACACCAGAAGAGAAATGCAGGCTCTGCAACATGCTCTTCCAGTAAGAGTGGTATTGACCACAAGGAGTGGAATAAAAGGTGGAAACATGAGCTACAATCAATTTTTTTTTTTAACTTTGAGAAAAGGAAAGGGACTAAAACACTTGATAGCTGCTGAGTCAGGTCTATAGCACCCAGCATGTCAGATTTATACTAAAGAGAGAGCAAATGAGAAGCCAGGTAGTTCTGTAGGTGCTGCATAAAGACCTGCAGAAGTCATTAAGCTGGGATGAGCTTATCATGATAGACATGTACTTGCCTGATCAATGCAAAGCTATCTTGACTTCAGATGGTCTTGAATCTCTGTAACACTATAGCTCTGTAACACTGCACTGTGGGAACAAATCCATTTCACTTACTAAACATTAAAGTTTAAATCTGCAAAACAAGTAAGACATTTTGCTGTCTTGCTCCCATTAGTTTTGGTGAGACCTCATCACCTCATGCACTTCAGCAGCTTTGAAAATCTCATCCTCCTTCATCCTTACAGAGATTCTGAGGAGAAGGCAAAAGAAAAAGAGAAAAAGATGCAAGACCAGAATTTCAGTAGGCAGAAATCTGTGTTGCTTAACTGAAGTCAATGGAACCACATTGAGCTACTAGCCCAGTTAAGCTTTTGTCCATAATGGCTTCAGAGACCTCAAAAGCAATAAACGGCCTAATTGAATGTCTTAACTTACAGCCACTTCAAAGAATCTTGATGTCAGAAACCACAGAGCACAAAAAAGCTTGTCATACTAACAGGTCTGACTTTCTGTAGGGGCGTGTCACCTCAAGTTTTCTACTGCTCTGCATCGTTGTGGTCACACCTTGAATGTTGTGTGAAATTTTGAGCTCCTCAATGTAAGAAAGATATTAACCTAAGTGTCCAGAGGAGGGCAACCAAGATGGTGAAGGGTCTTCAGGGAAAGTGAAGGGTCCTGAGGGGAAGCCATATGAGGAGCAGCTGAGGTCCCTTGGTCTGTTCAGCCTGGAGAAGAGGGACTGAGGGGAGACCTCATTGCAGTTACAACTTCCTCATGGGTCGGAGAGGAGTGGCAGACACTGATGTCTTTGTCGTGAGCAGTGACAGGACCTGAAGGAATGGCCTGAACTTGTGTCTGGGAGGGTTTAGATTAGGTATTAAAAAAGATTCTTCCCTCAGAGGGTGGTTGGATACTGGAACAGGCTCCTCAGGGAAGTGGTCACAGCACCAGCCTGACACAGATCAAGAAGTGTTTGGACAATACATTCAGGCACTGGTGTGATTCTTGAAGATGGTGCTGTGCAGGGCAAGGAGGTGAACTTGGTGATCCTTGTGGGTCCCTTCCAACTCGGCATATTCTGTGATTCTGTGTGATTATTTAACACATTGATCAGGTGACCAGGATAAATAGTGAAATATAAAATCAAATGCAACACATTAAAAATAAAGCAAAAATAACAGGGGACACAAATACACAGTCTGCAAAGACATTGGGATCTAGCACAGGGGCAATAGTAGGAGATGTTGCCTTTGATTTTAAGAGCTTGGAACTCTGTTTATTTGAGGGGAAGAATGACATCATTGTCTAGCTATGTCAGCTAGAAAGGTTTAATGTGAGGAGAGATCATTACAGAAAAAACATGGAGTCAGCCACCTAGTCCATATCAGCTAGAAAGACACAGTTGTCAGCTTTTCTTTGCTTAGACCAGGAGTTAAGCACACACAGGAAGAAGACAAGTTCGATCTCCCGTGCTCATGCAGCTCAGATGTAGGTTGACTGGTAGGGCTCAGGGCCAGCCAGCCAGCCAGCCAGCAATCCTAAAAGCAAATGCTCTATGAAGCAAGGAGATGAAGGTTGTAGCTTAGGTCAACCCTTAGCTCGTGTTTCTCCAGGCACAGCATGAATTCAAGTTCTGCTTCTACAAACAGACAGTGGCTGAGATGAAGAATTAATTGCCTTGGGAAGAACCTGGACACATTTTCAACATTTTTCAGAGGTTTCTGCTTCCCTTTGGCAGTTTTATAGTACAGCAGATACCTTCTGCAGGAAGAGATTGAATTTTCATGAATTCTCATGTCAGATGACAGTTTAAGGTGGCCTGAAGCATTTGCACAACAGGACATGATAGCCTGCCCCTGCAGGTTTCTTCCTGGCCTCAAACCACTGACCATTCTTAACAATGATGACTGATGGTGCTTCTCAGCATCACCACCTTACCACGCCCTTTTCCCCTTCATTGGCTGCACCTTCTCTCTTGCGTAACTGTCTTTTGGCTTTGCTTTAAGTCTTATTTGCCAAGACCCAAGGAGGGCCTTAGCTCCCCATAGGGAAAGAAGATGGGTTTAATCAGTACAGGTGGCCATGGGTTGCTTAATGGAATACATGAAAAACAGAAAAAAAAAGGCAGTATGTGAGAATGAAAGTGCTTGAAAGTGGAGATTTACAATGTTGGAGCCTTGAACCAGGCAGTTAACTCACAGTGTCTTTGTAAGAAGCCTGCCTTCTCCTTTTTGCCCTTCCTCCCCTGAGTAATTAAAAATCCACTGGTAACTGCTGTGATGGTAGCTGATATGTCAGCATTGTTAGTTCTTATTACAGGGTATTTGCTAGGCTGCCAAGCCAAATGAGCACTACTCCACCAAAGTCATTCGAATGTCTCCAAATTACAACAGCTAAGAATCATTTTTACTAGCTGCAATAAATAACAATCCTGACAACCTGGCTTTGATCCAAAGTGCACTGCAAAATTTTATGCAAGTTGTTGGAATGAAATTATTCTGGAGGCTCCAGGCACTCCTCTGGGACACAGAAATTAATGACCAGCACTTAAGTTTATCAGAATTTAAAAGAAAAATGTCCTCCAGCAGCCTCCAGTAGTGCCTCTTTGTTTTATTAATCTTTGGAGATTGATGCAGATTTCAGCTAGGAAGACAAAATTTAGATGAGAAAAAAATATAACCAGAAGCTTGCCAGAAAGTAACCATCACCTTTCAGTGCAAGGGCAAGAAGATACTGAAAAATGTATATTTATCTATATAATTCTATATAATGCTAGTATACATATCCATCTATCTATCTATCTACAGATAAAGCTATTATGTATAATATATGTTATGCATATCTGCAATTTATCTTTCCATTGCAAATAGGCGGAGTGAATGTTCAAAACAAGTTCAAGGCAGCTCTTTTTGATGCACATGTGGTGACAATGGGAAATCTGCAAGCCTGGAGAATTCTTTGGGGCTGTTGACTTCAGAAGTCTGAAAATTTGCCTTTTTGTACAGAGCAGAGGGATGGCCATTATAGTAACTGTAGCATAGGGGTAGGAGAGGGGAAAATGAGGGGAACTTATCTCTCCTTTGGATGTCTTACAATCAAACTGCCTCTGATGCATATGGATAGGTAGTTAATTGAGATTATTATTCATGAAATCCAGTATACTTGAATACCGAGTGCTGAGATCAGTTGGTAAGAGATGCCATGAAACCTTCAAGGAAGGTGCAGTGGTCCTGTGGAGTCGTAAATGTTATTCTTTTGCTACCCTTGCAAGAACGTTCTTGCTTACCTTACAATCAGGTGAGCCCTTTCCCTCAGAAGGAAAGAGATGACTGGGGAAATGAGGACATTGCATAGTAAGAAGGAGGGAGACTAGGCATGGTATACCATCTTCTCTTCACTTTCCCACTGGTTAGAACACATGCAACACAACACACTCCCTTCCTATATCACTCACAATTTAAACCTACTGCATGAAGCTGGGCAGACAGAAGATGCTAAGTTATGATGTAAGTAATTTGAGGAATAGCCGAAGGAGCGAGCTGGGGTTGTTTAGCCTGGAGAAAAGGGAGAATTCTCTACAGCTACCTGAAAAGAGGCTCTAGCCACTTAGGGGTCAGTTTCTTCTCCCAGTGATGGGACAAGAGGAAATGGCCTCAAGCTGCACCAGGAGAGGTTCAGGTTGGACGTCAGAAGAATCACTGAATTTCTTTACTGAAAGGGTGGCTAAGCATTGGAATGTGCTGCCCAGCAAAGTTGAGACATCACCATCCCTGCAAGTGTTCAAGAAACAACTGGATGTGGAGGTTAGAACTAGAGTTTAGTTGACATCATGCTGTTCAGTTGAAGGTTGGGCTTGATCACGGAGGTCCTTTCCAACCTTAGTGATCCTGTGGTGTGAAAATACACTCCTTGGACAGGGCAGGTTGCACATTCATGTGTCTCCAGGCAAACAGAGGATTTGAACACAGCTGCTTGTGTGATGTACTATTAACTAAGGAGTACCTTTTTTGGTATAGGCTTAAACACACCCAGAGTCAAGAATCACAGAATCACAGAATGAACTAGGTTGGAAAAGACCTTTGAGATCATCAAGTCCAACCTGTGACCTGACACCTCCTCATCAACTAAACCATGGCACTGAGGGCCACGTCCAGTCTTTCTTTAAACAACTTCAAGGATGGTGGCTTCACCACCTCCCTGGGTTCCAGTGCCCAATCACTCTTTCAGTGAATAACCTTTTCCTGATGTCTAACCTTATCTTTCCCTGGTGCAGCTTAAGACTGCATCCTCTCATTCTGTCAGTTGTTGCTGGGAAGAAGAGACTGACCCCCACCTGGCTACAACCACCTTTCAGGCAGTTGTAAAGAGTGGTAAGGTCTTCCCTGAGCCTCCTTTTTTCCAGGCTAAACAACCCCAGTTACCTCATAGGGCTTGTGTCCTGGACCACTCACCAGCCTTGTTGCCCTCCTCTAGACATGTTCAAGCATCTCAACATTCTCCCTAAACTGAGGGGCCCAGAACTGGACACAGCACTCAAGGTGTGGCCTCACCAGTGCTGAGTACAGGGGAAGAATCACTGCCCTGCTCCTGCTGGCCACACTATTCCTGATATGGGACAGGATGCCATTGGCCTTCTTGGCCACCAGGGCACACTTGCTCATGTTCATTTGGCTGTCAGCCACTACCCCCAGGTCCCTTCTGGCCTGGCCACTGTCCAGCCACACCATCCCCGGCATGTAATGCTGCAGGGGCTTGTTGTGACCAAAGTGCAGGACTTGACACTTGGACTTGTTAAACTTCATATTGGTGGACTCAGCCCATCTATCCAGCCTGTCCAGGTCCCTCTGCAGAGCCCTCAGAAGAACAGCTGCAAGATGTTGGATATACCCTGGGACACATAGACATGTGTGAGTGTACTCTTTCAAGGCCACATGTTGCAACGGCCAAACTCAGAAATCACATTCAGGATTTCAGTTACTACTGTCCTGTGGTCTTGACTACCTGTTTTGAGAGCTGGAGAAGTCATAGAGGTGTATTGCTGAAAATAAACCCTGAGGATTCAGACTTAGCACCATCAGGTTGACTTTTCACCAAAGGTAACTCTGTGAGCATATGTTGGTAGCATAAGCTACCATAAGGGCTAGATTTTAAAAGTGTGCTTATGGCTTTTCATGAGATCTTAAGTCTGCTCTTGGGAAAGTCATCACAGATTGAGAAGAAGAAATTTATCTGCAGTAGCAAAAGGCTGGAATAAAGTCAAACTGGGCAAACTAGGCTTAATACAACTTGAATCTCAATGAATTTGTTGCTATAGAGTACTGGGCTTGTACACTCTGTCAGAGGTGTAATTCCTTATTTGGGATTGCTGTTCTTTGCAGATATACATCTAAAACAATTATTGTTCTTGGGTTGATTGTCTTGCTTGTAAACCTGTCAGAAACTCACTCAGCTCAAATTTCTGATCTGTCAGTTCTAGAAAAGGGTACCTTTGCATTCTGCTATTTATTGCCTCCTGCTCCTCAGACATTATCAGTGCTGGAAGTGGCAACATCTTTTATGGTAGGAGGAAAACCATATGTAATTGCATGAGAACAAAAAATTTTAAGAAGGAAAGCAAACAAGGGCCAAGATCCCATAGAAGCAGCAGAAGGAAGGAAGGTGTGAAATGGTCTTGAAAATACAGGTGAGACTGGCAGGACAACTACATGTGATAGGTAATGGAATAATGAATGACTGCCTTCTCCCAGCATGTGACCTCTGATATTACCAGCTCACTTCATACCATGCAGTGTCACATGCAGGCAGAGGTTAATTTTCCAAAGACCTAAGCAGGTCACAGCTAACCTGAGTCAGGATATTTCACCTCTTTCAAGGGTCTGTAGATATGCAGGTTGCCTCTTCTCATGTACCCAAGAGCAGCCCCCAGTTTTAATCCTTTATACTCATTAAATTCCTGAATGTCTGTCAGGCTGATTCATACCCAGACTTCTGGTGCTATCCTCTATTGATTTCCATCCATCCAATTCTGTTGCACCCTCCACCTTGCAGTGAATCTACAAACCAGACAGAATGCTGTGTTCATGCTGATCAGGTTCAAAAGTCATGTAAGGCCAAGCTGATGGAGAATAGTAATTGTGTATAGCTGCAAAAATGAGGGGCAGAGACATGCCTACAGGACAGCCTGAAGTGGGAACTGGTTGTGCAAAACTCTATCTTGTCTGGGCAGAAAGTGCATTGTACAGTCAGGATGTTGTTACCATTGCTGTATATTCATTAGAATATATTTTCCTTTAATTAAGCAAGCCTTGAAACTGCCATGCAAGCAAAACAGTGTCACCAGTTAATGCAAGACCATGCCCTCTTTAGATGTGTGCTTACCAATACCCTGCTGGTCTGGTTAGTCTCTTTGACTGCCAGGAGGAAGATTACCTTTTTCTACTTCTGTGGAGGACACTGTCACATGTTCCACCAGCCACTGTTCTCTTGCATGCGTCTATGCCAACCCTTCCCCCATTTCCTTTCTGGAAAGAAGAAAGAGTATTACTATTCTCTGCCTTTCATCTTGAGACAAAAAACCCAGCAGACATTTTGCTGGATGACTTTTAAATACATAATTGCTGGATGATTAATGAGAATTTTATAAGAAACTCTTAACAGAAAGCCTATGCTGCCTTTTATCTTCTAGTTTTCCGTTAGCTACTGCAAAGCTGCCAAACATCCACAAGGTGCTGGAGGAAAAACAGTATTGGGAACAGATAGAAAAGGAGTTATTTTAATTTTTGATTCCTTGTATGGCTCAGCTGTTCTGTGTAGCTTGTGTGCTTTGTGTGTCTCCACATTTGTGGAACTGCTGTTTGCAGTGGGGTGGTGGTGGGTTGATTATGGCTGGATGCCAGGTACCCACCAAAGCTATTCTGTCAGAAGCTCTATCCCCCTCCTCAGCTGGATAGGGGAGAGAAAATATAATGGAAAGCTCAGGGGTCAAGATAAGGACAGGGAGAGATCATTCATCAATTACTGTCATGGGCAGCACAGACATGGGGAAATTAGGTTAATTTACTACCAATCATATCAGGGTAGGGTAATAAGAAAGAAAACCAAATCTTAGAACTCCTTCCCCCCACCCCTCCCTTTTTCCCATACTCAGCTTTCCTCACAAATTCTCTACATTCTCCACACCTCCCCAGTGGTGCAGGGGGACAGGGAATGGTGACTGTGATCAGTTCATCACATGTTGTTTCTGCTGCACCTTCCTTCTCAGGAGAATAAATCCTCACTCTCTTTGCCTCCTCCAGCATGGACTGTCTCCCATGGGACACATTATTCCATTAACTTCTTCAGTGTACGCCCTTACCTCAGGCTGCAGTTCTTCATTAATTACTCCAGCATGGGTTGCCCATGGGATTTTAAATCCTGCCAACAAACTTGCTCCACTGTGGGCTTCCTGAGGGGGTCACAGCTTCCTTCTCCATCTGCTCCAGCAGGGGGTCCTCCACTGCAGGTGATCTCTGCTCCACTGTGGACCCCAGGTGCTGCAGGGGTACACCTGCCTCACCACGGTCTTTACTATGGGCTGCAAAGGAACATCTGATTTGGTGCCTGGAACATTTTCTCCTCCTTTTCCTTCACTGGCTTTGATGTCTTCAGGGTTGTTTCTCTCACATACTCTCACTCTCTCTGTCTGCACTTGCCTTTACCCAGTTGTTATGCTCCCCCATCACCCTTCCTTCTTCGATACATTATCCCTGAGGCTCTGCCACTGTTGCTGATGGGCTCAGCCTTGGCCAGTTGTGGCTCCATCCTGGAGCCAGCTGGCACTGTCTCTGTTGAGCACAGAGGAAGCATTTAGCATCTTCTCACAGAAGCTGCTTCTGTAGCTCTTCCACTAGCAAAACCTTGCCCTGCAAACCCAATACAATAATACAGCTTTATCTGGAGAGTATGTGCATTTATGGATACCAAAAAAGTTGCAAAGGCAAAATATAGCACAGCTGTAACACTTCTCTATCTTGAGTCCATTCTTCCTAGGCATTTTGTGAGGCTGAAATGTACCTTGCAAAAAATGTAACTTCTCTTGAGCATTCCTAAGAAAGAGAGACTTGTATCTCACAGCAGTGGCAGGGAAATATTTCTTTTCCTTTTGTGATGCTATATAGCTCATTTTCATTCTTTCACAACTACTACTGACTCTTGGGCTCCCATCTGCTGTGTTGTTATGGCCTGGTCTCATAGAGGCTCCCTAAATCAAGGTTCTGCTTCTGTGACCTGCCATATGTGGAGAGTGGTAAAATCAGCCATTCAACTACTTTGCTGGTAAAATCAGCTGGTAAAATCAGCCATGCAAAAAAAAAAAAAACAACCCCAAAAAAAACCCCCCAAAAACAAAACAAAACAAAAAAAAAAAAAAAAAAAAAAAAAAAAAAAAAAACCAAAAAAAAACAAACAAAAAAACAAAAACAAAAACAAAAACAAAAAAATAAAAAAAAAACAAAAACAAAAACAAAAAAAACCCAAAAAGCCATAACAAACAAGGATGCATGGAGAGGCCACCAAGACCCTTCCTGCACCAAGCACCCAATTCACTGTTCAACAGTACACAAAGGATCTGCCTGAGCAAAAAGGATCTGCTGATGACTCAAGCTGATGTATCTAGGGCAAAAATAACCCCACTGAGTTTTTCTACGTCCTATGTAAGCTCAGAGGAGTTTAATGTCTATACAAAAAAGGTCTACTGACTCCATCCCCAAATGCACCATGGTATTAGGGACAGTACTGGGAGGAAGGCTGAAGTAGTGGTTAACAAGTAGCAAGGACAGGAGACAAAGATCTGAGGTCAAATCCTTACGACCTTTGCAAATCAAGCAGACTTTGGTCTTGGGACATCACATAGGACTTGTCAGCACAGGACACTGAAGAAAAATCATCCAAATTTAACAAAAGGTGTGCATTTCCACTGCTGTAGTTGAACTGCTGAGAGCACAGTGTGGATATTTTCTTTCTGAGCTGAAACAGTCACAATTCTGTTGAGTTTAATTGACTTAGGACAAGAATTGAGTTCAATGAATTAATGCCCAATTAAACTAAACTGAGGTCATAGGGCTTTAGAGGAATTTAACAAATCCCTTTTCAAAGTTATTTTGAATTAATTTCCTCAAATGTTCATGTGCTGACAAAGAACAAATGTTTGTCTGCAAAGGGACATTAATTTGGTTAATGTTATGGGATTAACATCAAGAAAAAGAGTGATTTGTGATTCAGTCCCTGTGCATAAGCCATTCTCATGCTGGCCTAAGTATACTAATTTAATCTAATCTGCTCTGGAGCAAGTGTTGTAGTAGAGTGGACCATCAGGGGTAGCTGTTCCAGAAGAATCCTGGTATAGGAAAATGCTGAGTGCTGCAGAAAAATCCATTCCAAACTGCCAGTCTGAATTTAATTCCTTAATGTGTTGATGGCAGTCCTTTGTTACCTCTGCAATTCAATAGCACAGAAAACTGATATCTCCTTCTTCTGGACACACCATTACCTAGTCTCTCTCTTTTTTTTTTTTTCCCATTTCTTTTAAAGTGCTAGACTTGAAACAGATAAGGAAAAAAAAAAAAAAACCTAAGGCAGTGATTTAAATTCCAAAGTAGTATTAGGAATGTATTGCAGGCTATGATATATGTAATTGAAAATCTATAAATACATCAGACTGATGCTTGTTAAATCAAAGCCAGGTTTACTTCTATTACTGGCAATCTTTGGAGTGGTCTTGCTCTCTCTCCACTCCCACACCCTCATCCCTTGTGACAGAAAATTGCACATTCCTTTTAATGAAATTACAGCAAAGACCACCACGTGTGTAATTTTAGTAACACTAATTCTTTAAATTAAATCCAGAGTAGTAAACTAAACAAATCAAATGAAAAATTGCACAGCCAGATATGAACATGAAGGTGAAGAGAGGGAGACAGGCACTCTACTTGCTTAAGAGCAGAGAAATATTTTCAGGCCAATTTCTTCAGAAAATGAATGTTATGCAGTAACAATGTGTGTGTCCCAGTAGTTCTAACAAGTTGTGAGTATGTTGGCCAGTTACAACCCAGTTTGAAGAGGAGAGATCTCAGTGATAATGACATTACCCAGTCCTAGGAGAGAGGCAGGGAAGTCTTGACTCACTCTCCTGCTGAGGAGAGGGCTTATGTGAAGTGTAACTGAACCCACACAGGAGACACACTGGCCTGCGCTTTGTTCTTTCCATTGCTCGAGGAATGGCTTGGTTTTCCAGAAGCAGACTACCAGATGTTCACAGATGTGCCCAGATTGTGAAAGAACATGGAAGTATTGTCTGCCAATGAGGGTTTCCAGTCAGTCTCCACTTCTCCACATGGAAGGACATCAGCTCTTTACCTCAGCTCATTTCACTTCTTCCAACCTGGCAAAAAAGAATTGGCCAAGGACAAGGAACCAAGGCACTTATCATCTGCAGAAAATTTGCATTTTACTGTCTTCAGGGGAGAAAATGATTCTTTGCCCTCAGAACTTCAAAATGCTGTGCTGTGGTAGCAACAAATTGGGGTGGGACAGTGGGGTGAGAGCACTGTGCAGTGTGTTGAGGGGAAGGGATACTGGTGTAATGTCACTAGGGATGTGGAAAGCACATCAAAATTTAGCAACTTATATCCCATCCCATGGCAAGGAGGTCTGCAGCTCGCCCACCACCAGCTAGGTCACTCACTTGGCTGCAAACACCAATCTGTCCCTCCAGCCTGCCTTGCATGGCCAGGGTGAGCTGCTGAACACACTGTGCTGTGCAAGCTCTGTGCAAAAGCACCACTTGCCTCCAGAAACTGAAGGGTATGAGCAACATTGATTTGCATAAAGTTGTGTTTCATTCTGGAGCTTTTCTGCCCCTTTTTGGCTTTTGTGCAGCTGATGAATTATTTAGTAAACAATTGGCTTTGTTAAGAAAACTGCTTTGACTGCATGTGTCCACTAAGGTGCTCTGGTGACATTCAAGAACAAAAGCAATTTAGAGAGGGAGAAATACCAGAATAGGCTCTTAGTAAGTCTAGAAATATTCACAGAGCAGGACTTGTATTGAGATCAGAACACTGCACAATGAATAAATTGTGGCTGACATTTGATCAGTGATTCATTTTCCAACTATTTGGAGAGGAAGTATTGATCCAAGTGTGCTGGAAAAACCCAAACACTTTGCTAGAAAATGCCTATTTTAATGTAGCCCTTTGGAGGGTGGGAGGAAATAAAAAAAAAAACCATTTGGTATCTTTTTGTTATGGCTGCTGGTATATTCTTGACATTCATTCTGAACTGTCACCCCAAGTTTGCAAATATATTCCTCTTATTCTCTCTTTTTTTTTTTTTTGTGTTTTTTTTTTTTGGTTGACAGTGGCATTATTGTTTGATATTTGCTTGTATGTAAATAGATTTGGAGCAGATGACTGAGGCTGCCATTTATGTTAAATATTATTTAAGTACACAAGAGTAATAACATGGTATAAAACCAGAGACATAATTAAAAATCTTATTAAAAATAGATATTACATTATTGAAATTAAAAGAAATTAAAGCTTTTGACTCTGTTGATGCCTTTATTTAGGCTGCCCTCAGCCAGCTGGTTGATGATCTGGATGCACTGTAATTCTGATAAACCAAGCCTAGGATTGATATTGTGAGTGATAAACCATGTTTCTACTAAAGGGTAAGGTCAGGTCTTTGCTGCCATGTGCCACGACAGTCAAATCAATCAAGTCTCTGAGGGAGATGTGGGATGTAGTGATCCCTACTTTAAATATTTTGGGAGACTTATTTTTTCTCCTCTGACCACCCTGTTAACTAGTGTTGAGGAGGGGAAAGTTGTTCTCCTCACCACGTGCATGACAAGGGAACTCCGATGAGATTCCCTCATTTTCTGCCTCCCTTTTGAAAGCTGGAGTAGGAGAAGGGATTTGGGCTGGATGTTGCTGGCAAGGATGGATATGCAGGTATACACAGTGTGATCCTTGGAGAAAACTCTGGCTGATTAGGTAGTTAGTCTCCACTGGCATATGGTACTGGTCTGTGGGCTTTCCAAGGTCCAATCTCTCATCTTCACTTTTCAGTAGAAAGTCCTTGTGTTCTGTGTCAGGGTGTGTGAGGTGTCCCAACAACTCCTTCTGTATTGTCTATGACAGATGTATCCTTTTTCATTCATGCCACAGAGAGGGCTGTTGAAGAGCTAGGTCTTCATACGTGGCTTCTGACGCTATCCTGCTGTATTTCTGTGTTATGGAGGAAATCTTGAAGCCAGGAAGGTCATCAGAAAAACTTGCTAGGTTTGGGAAGCAAAGTAACGATGAAGATTAATAATATGTAGACAAAGTTAATCCAGAGCCCATGGACGTTAAGTATAAGACAAATGACATGCTTTTCTTCCTTCAGACAGGGACTGCAAACCTTTGTGTATCATAGGAAACCTGTGTCCCTCCTTGATTCTGACATAACCACTGTCTGTACTATGCTGCCTGTTAGCTCCCTTGATGGGGAGCAGCACTAGTGTGGAGCCTTACAGGATGGATATTCAGTATGCACCATCCAAAATGCCATCACCCCTCTCTTATCCAAATACTGTTGAAAAAGCTGTGTTTTGTGCAGTTCTGAGAGCTGAAACAGCGTGTCACTTTCACCGTTTCACAGCTGAACATTAGAAGTCACCAGGTGAAAGAGTCAAAACAGGCCCAAAACGGACAAGGACTCTTCTGGGCTGCACTAGTGACAGTTGGTTTTCTGCCCAACAAGTTTTTTCCTACTTGCCATTTTTGTACTTGCAATTATTTTAAAACCCCCTCTCAGCTGGCACATCCCTTTCATCATTTGGCAAGGAAGGGAAATCTTGGCATTTTCAAGGGAGAGCTGATGGATGTGAATCAGTTGGAATTACAGAACCATGCTGTCTGCCAAAGAGCAGGACAGCCTTTAATCATCCAACAAATACTGTGTGCTTTATTGGAGAAATTAATATAAGAAATTAAATGTCTCTCTCCTTAAAAAAAAAAAAGGGACAAAGAAGAATATTTAATTTAAAAAGTGAGGCCTCAGTGCCTACATCTAATCCAGAAATAGCTTTGAGGTGGATAAAACACAGGTTGAGATCAACGGTCTTTGATGAGGCAGCATTTTGCTCCTGTTCAGAGTATTAGCTTGCATTCCCCTTGGCATCCACTGTAGCATGTCAGGCTGCCAGGGCCAGGATGAAAGCAGCCAAGCTCACCAGTCCCAGCAGTGCCCAGCAGTCAGACAGCTCCACACACACAGACAGCTTTTCCCAGCTGCAGAGAATGACTGCACTTTGCCCTCCATATATAGATGGGTGGCTTGTGGCTGTGAAGAATAGAGCAGTAAGGTGATGGGGAGGTTTGAGTGCTTGGCAACACCTCTGCTTAGGGGGCTAGCAAAATTGTACTCACCTTACCTCATTCGTTGCCTACTTTATACCTTTGTCTTTTAGTATAGTACTTAATCTAGACTGTTCTGTTCTTGATCAATTTCTGCTCCAAAATTGAGTTGAGGTAAGCCAGGAACTAATGGCCCCCTGTAGTTGTCACTGCACGTACTGCATGCACAGGTGTCACTGGGATACCATAGCAACTAGGGTGCTGGAGTAATAACTCAGAATATGAGACACAGCCTTGTTCTTTCTCCCCTCTCCCAATAGGAGCAGTGAAGAAGTGGGATAACAGCCAGTTTGTCAACTATTTTGCCAGCTGCAGGGAGTTTTCTGTAGACTGGGCTGCACCAAGGCAAGGGCAGAGCAAAAAGATGCCTCGGTATGCAGGAGGCAGGGGTTGCGTGGGTGCAGGATCCCAAGTTCCCATCTACAGAATGTGTAGGAAGACATGCATGGATATCTTGCCATGTAGGGAGGTCTGGCTCTTTGCCTAGCAATCATCTCTTCTTCCAGGGAGATGGTCACACACCAGGGCAGAAATGCTGAAGTTTGAACTCTTATAGCCCCATGGAAAGGAAGTGCTTTTTCATGTGGGCACTGAATTTTCACAGCTGACATCATTAGTATAAAGACTCTGTCTGACAGTGCATTAGCCAGTCTTTTTCCAGTGGAACAAAGGCTGGCATTTTAATGCACAGTTGTTTTTCTCTGGCTTTTTTTCACTGCTTATCAGACTGGGAAACATCATGCAGCAGGTTTAGTGTGTTGCTGGGACATTTAAAAAAAAATTAAAAATCTTCACGTCTCTGAAGGTGAGAAACAGAAAGGAATCAAGAAATTAATCTAAAGAAAGTGGATCAGAAAACACTCAGCACAAGAACAAGCAAAAAGGATGACCTGGCCAAAGAAACTCTCTTTCTAGTTTTTAACTGAAGAAGAAACCATTCACTTGGCCAGGACTCCACTGAAATAATTTAATGGAAAACACATCCTCTCCCTTCTCTTGCACACTGTCTTAATAATTTTTTCTCTCTCCTTTTATTATAACTCAAACATCGTGATGTTCAGAAAAGCATATTCCATGCTAACTGGCCAGACTTCAGAAACCTATCAGAATTGGGCACACCTCTGGCAAAAGTGTGGTCCACACACTACTTTTCACCCAAGAAGACAGAATTATGTTTTTCCCCCCATTTAATTTTGTCAAATCTGACTTTATTTTGCCAGGTTGACGTTCCAGCTGGAGAAAGACAGAAGAACCTTTCTGATCCAAAAGACAGATAAATATAAAAAGTTTAATGTGAAGTAGTGTGTGATTTGATGAAGGGTGTGGGATTCACTTGGGAGTAAAGGTGCCTTGATTTTCTCCACACTTTGCCACTCACCTGCTGTATGATCTCAGGGAACTACTTTGCCTCTATGTGCTTTTCTTTTGTCCAAATGAGAGACTTCATTTGTCTCTCTAGGAAAGGTTCAGATCTGTTTTCAGGGTGTGTGCCACACTGGGACCCCAATTCCAGCATAGAATTACTGCAGTGGACTGCATAGACAGGTGCTGCAGGAAGAACCTCACCGAGGCATGGAGCTCTCTCTCTTCAAAATAACAACCAAAATATAAATCAAACAGTCTGACTGCTGTTTCCAAATGGCCTGCACGTCTGAGGAAGGACAGGCAGAAAGAGAGGCACCTCCAACACAGTCCACTGATCTTAGTCAGCTTTCTTTTGGATGAATTGCAGCTGGAGGTGTCCTACCAGGTAGACAGGCATCAGATGTCTTGGCTGGATTAGACATAAGGCTACAGATGTTTCAAGTGAGACACAAGGACTCCAGCCCCACAAAGAAACCTGGTTCTGGGGTCAGAGAAAGAGAGGGAACAAGTAGACATGGTGATGAAACTGACAAAATGCACCTCTAACTAGAAAGAAACATTAATTCAGTAATGGAATTCTTGTTTTCAGTATTGTGTTATTTTCTGGTGCTGGTACATATTTATGGTGTAACAGAAGCTTCTCCTTGCTGTTAATGAAATATAAACAAATTCTTAAACCCTTTCAAAGTCTCAACCCTGCCTGACTGAGGAGATAATGAGCAGTAGAATGGACTCTTCTGTGTCTGGACTGCTTTCCTGGGAAACCTAATGAGATAAATGAGCCTGTTGACTAAAGGTTAATTGCTACCTGCTGAGTACTAAAACATATTGATGAAATTGTAGGTGAGAAAAATCTAGAGTGAGCACAGAGCAGAACATTTTATAATTTTTATACTATTCTGTTCTGGCTTTCTTTTTTGCTTTCAGTTTAAGAAGAGGAAATTTTAGACATGTGGAAGAATCAAGAGAATCCTGCATCAGTTCACCTATCCATAACACAGGATTTGCCTACACAAGTTTATCACAATGAAAAAACTTTGCAGTAATATCTTCATATACCAGTATCACTGGAAACAGCCCATGAGATATGCACTTTCACCATGAGTTAGTGCTTGCACATGTGATTTAATAGTGGTATCTTCTTTGTCTCCCACATCGCTCCTGTGTGCTGGGCATTGCAGAGGCATTGCACTGGATGAAGTTTGCTCCTGAAATTTCATTTAGGTTCCACCGTGGGTATGTTGTGCTTACCAGGTCTCATCCTGATTTGAACTGCAAGTGTTTTAAAAGCAACAATGCCAATTACAACTGAACATTCGGCATTTTTTGTTTAATCTGACTGTGGAAGGCAGTGAAATATAGCTTGAAAATATCACAAGGGACATGAGGGAGCACCATGAGGCATGTTGTTCCGCCAGTTTAGGTGATTTGATAAATTAATTTTGGTACAGAAATTATTTGACAGCATTCCAAAGAGATGTTTCGAGAAACTTTCCTGGTTTCTCACAATCAGAAGTAGCACTTTTTTTTTTTTTTTTTTTTTTTTTTGGGACTGCTAACACAGTGCTGTTCAGCAAGCAAATAGCTATCAGAAGATTGTGAAATCTCCCTCTGAATCTGGCTCATACAAAATGTAAATGATGGTGGAAAAGCCCAAATGTGGAGAATATTCAGAAAAGAGGTGCAGCTGGTGCATTACTGTCGCAGCCCTTGCTCTGAGTAACAGCAGTACATAGAATCATTCTGAGATCTGTTCAGAAAGCAAATTTAGGATCAGGGCTGTTGAAAGCATCTGCCTTGTGTGTGTTTCATATCCTCAGTGCCATCTGGTCAGCCTCCGGTGTCCTCCCCAAAGTGTGTTTCAGAGCTAGAAACATGTATGAAAATCCTGCTAGCACAAATGATGAAATTTCTGACATTTCCTTGTCTTGCCATCCATCAGAGTATGTATTCTTTCCCCTCAGGGGAATGATGTCCAACATTGTGTCAGTGTTTCTGTGTTCCATCTTCCTTTGGGATGCTCCTGCACAGTTCTCAGTCTTGGTCTTGGTTGAGGTTCTCAGGCTCCACAGAGGGACCTAGCTGTGGGCTGATGTGGGCACAGCTGTATGAGAAGCAGATGAGCACAGACTGGAAGAAAACTTTCCCAAGCAGCATCCAAGCACAGGCACACCAAGCTAACAGGTTATTATCCTTACATCAGCAAAAGAAGTCCAGCACATGCTGGACTTGATTCACCTAGACATATCTGTGCCTCAGTTCTGTGCAACAAGGCAAAAGAAGCACAGGCACATCCCTGCCTGGTATTTTTCTCTCTGTGTTAAGCATATCACAAAGCAAACACAGAAAAAACCCTCTGCTCCATATAGGAAAAATACCCCTGTGAATTACCAACTATCCCATATGCATTTTATTGGTTTAATTTCAGATTTTCTGCAGCTTTTCTTTTTCCCACCCAGTGCTACTGTTCTTTCCCCCCCCCCCCCCCCCCCCCCATTTAACTGCTGCTGTATTGTCCCCACAATTACACTAGAAAAAAATTCTGTTTTCCATCCTATAAGATGCAGGGCCTTGGCTTTAAAAAGCCATAGTTCAGATCAGTAAGAGCCTCCTAAAATTCTAGTTGAATCACTTGGACTTGCCAAGCTTTTCTGTTGAAGTTGAAATAATCACAAGCTCATGTTCAAGTAGTTTGCTTCATCTAGCCTTATGAAATATGTTAATTATCTTGAAGAAGATAAAATCCTCTGGCTAAATCCTAGATTATATGTGGCCTTAGCCTTATGTTGCTCAGAGAGGGCATTTGTCCCAGCTGGTGGATATAGACAGAGAAATAATAGTATCCAACTTTATGATAGCTGGGCAGGATGTACATCCCCTTTTTTCTGGACATGCTGCCAGTCAGAAGGCCTGATCTACAGATTAAGAGCAACTATACTGAACAGATAATGCAACTATTCTGGAAGACAGAGCCAATAACACCTAAAAATTTACTAAGGGAAGGACAAAGACCGGCCCTTTTCCCTGGGAAAGAAAAGCGGGCAGCTCAGGTTCCGGTTGTCAGTTTGTAGGGTTCCCTTGGGACTGTCAGGGCAGCACGGGTTTGAGGTGGGGGCAGGTTAGGTCTGGGACATAGCCTTCATTGTTTGGATTTTTTGGAGGCGGTCGGCACCTTAGGGCCGCAGTCTCCTGGAGAAAGAGACCAGCCCTTCTCCTTGTGAAGGAAAAGTGGCCAGCCCAGGTTCCTGATGTCAGTTTGTAGGTCTTGCACTGTATTCAAAAATGTATCCTCCTATGCCAAATGCATAACACATTTTGGCCACTTTTCTGCACATGGAGTCCTACCTGACCTGCAACTGGTCCAAAGCAATGCCAGGAATAATTGGAATGTTACATTCTTACAGCATTAGAATAGATCAGTTCTACTTGAAACAGAAGAAAAGAAGTTTATCGATAGTGAGGAGTTGTGATAACTAGGTCCAAGAATATTCCTAATCTCTCATTGTCACTTTCATGCTGCTGGTTTTTGTGACTGTGCATAAACAAGTTTTGCAAGTCCTCCTGCCAGTAGAGCAGAGATGTCAAAACACTGGTCCCATCAGTGAAAGACTTGATCCCAGTATAAACTGATGCTCCAAAACCACTATTTTAAATAAAAGAAGAAATATGTAACTGGTATCAAATCCAATAATATATTGTTTGTGAACCCCTAGCATGTTCTGTCTCCTTATAGTGCATCTCCAATCTTACTACTTTTCACAATTTTTTCACTCCTCTCTGCCTGCTGGAGATCAGCATGTGTTAACTTAAGCCTGCTGAAAATCTGAATTTTGGCTTTGAAGACTGCTGATTACAAGACAGAGAAAATATCTTTCCCCATCTTTTTTTGAAACCACAGATTTCTGATTTGAAGTATGATCACTGCACAGTATCATCCAAAACCAGGAACAGTGCTAAGAAAAACCTGGATATTGCGTATGTCCAAGTTACTGTTTTTCACAGGTGAGGAGACTTCTCTCTTCTGACTTTATGCCTTGGATCCTATTGCAGAGGGAAAACAAAAAGGGCTGCTATCTCCTCTGGTATATTTTTGATAGGTAATTTTTTTTCTCATAAGGGCTAAAGAGAACTGAAGAAGGGAAGGGCCTTTTGACTGACATAACTGCTGGCTGCAAGGAGAGAAGAACCTGACTAGGAGACAGGAAGAAAGGTTTATACCACCTCTCACAATAATAAAATACTTGGTTAACTAGAAGGACGATGGCCTGGACCTCGTCTTCTTGCATGTGCTTGAGCAATGGGAAAACCAGCTATGAAGATGGCAGCAGTGCATCTTAACAGTCTGTGTGTGTTGGTGCTTATTTCCTTGTCTGCTCTGTATTTGTTCAGCCTAGGCAGGTCCTTAATTACTTTATTAGTTTGTCACTTCACACGTGAGTCAGAGACATTCAAGATTTGGTGGTTTGTACCCAGCAAGTTCTAGCAAAGAAGTTCTTGGTTATTACATTGCAGGTCCAGTCCTGCAACACAGTCCTGTCAATACAGTATCAACAGGGAGTTATCCTATCTAACTCCACCTGGGATTTATGGATCTGGCTATGCCCTGGAATGGCAATACGGCTTAAAAAGAATATATACCATTTGTATGAGCATATCACATATACATGCCCAATGAGCACAGTCCCAGACAACTCCAGGGAGATCACTCTAAGGAAAGAGTTCTGCACATTAATCTTTCCTGTCCCTCCCCATCACTTCCAGTGTACTAAAACTGCTGGGAAATTCTCTCTCTGGCACAAATGATAATCTCCATCTTTTAGCAATAGATATGTTCAGTAATCATCAACAGGAATGGTGGAGAATGACAAAAGGGCAATACAAAGTAGAAGTGAAAGACCAGTTCCTCATATGGTGTCTTTTATAGCTAAATGTTGTCTCTACAAAGAGCTCAGACATCTTGAAGATCTATTTATCTCATTAGAATAGGTAATCATACAGGGACCAAGTCTCTGTTCCTTCTTTCTCGCTCATTTTCCCCAAGCAAGTTCTGTACTTTAACTAAGTCCCAAAATAAGGTGCAAGACAATGGAATATATTAATGGCGGAGAGTGGTATTCCAGTCTACATGAGTGAATTTGCAGCAGGCATTCCAAGAGGTAGAAGTACCAGTCCACTATTGATGAGTTTTGAAAACCTGGCAGTATGATCCTAGTACATAAAGCATGGCTTTGGTGGTGCAAATCACACTGAAAAAACCTAAGTTGTTGCCTGAAAGATGATGTGCAGCATGGCACAAGAGAGTTTGCCTAGCCCTGACAATGCACAGTACATTTTCTGGAGGTAGAGAGGACAATCTGGCCATCATGTAGTTATTATTAGGATACCAGTTTGCCTTTTGTACAGGAGGAACTTGCCATTAGGACAGTGTAACATGTTTTAAAAAGGGTAATTTTTCTCTGTTTTTTTTTTTGTTTTTTTTTTTTTTTTTTTTTTTTTTTTTTTTTTTTTTTTTACTGGTGAAGAAAAAGAGAAACAGTGAACCATTTTACCCAAGGCCAATGAGAATTTAAGTAACAGAGTCTGAATCAGACATTGGGCTGTCTAGTGGGTCAGCATCAAATTAAGCAGGTATTCATAAGCTGTGTTATTTACTAATGTAAATGTGTCCACACTAGAGGGTGCTGCACTGCTTTTCTAAAGTAATTTCCTGTATTTATTTTATTTGAGCTCATGCTGAATTCAAGTAACACTTCTTTTTGCTTGACAGTGAATATCTAAAGAACAGGAAATATTCTTGGGTAACTCAATGTAGGCACACAGTTTTGCTTTGGAGAATTAAGTTCCTAAGGAGGAAAAGAAACTCCTTTTTAGATCAATGAATTTTCAAAGGCATTTTTCCAGGAAATACTGTACACATACATAACTATACATATAAATAATTTCCTTTATTCATAAAAGCAATTTTAAAAAAGAAAATAGAATAAGAATTTTAACAGGTGTAGTAGAACAGAACTTGTGTTTCTTAAAAACAGTTTCAATCAAAATGCTGACAGTCAAATTTTTATGGTAGAATATGTAGACATAATAGTTGTTTTATGAAAACCAATTTTACCAGTAACAGTCTGACTTAAAAGTACACATACAGATTTTAAAAAATCCCAAAACCTCATTCTCCAGCAAATATAAGAAAACTAACTTTAATTAAATTAACAAAAAACTCTCAATCTAAAAATTATGTGGGATGAATTTATGTAGCTCAGAGACTGTGAACACAGACTAGGCATGACAACAGGATCAACGACATTTCTAATCAATCAAAGGAGTAGGTGAGATTCTGCTCCTTTTAGAAGGGAATAAATTCAGAGATATATTGTTGAGGTTAATGGTGGCATTAATCTAAGATTTTAGCATCGGTGTCATGCTACCAGAGGTATGTCCGTTGCAAATTGCATGCATTCACATGCATGCACAGATATGTGTGTGTGCACATATAGAGAGTGCAGACATCAGCATGTCTCAGCTACATTCTTTGGAACAATTTTCTTTGGCCTGAAAGTGAGAAATAAATTTTGCTGCTGGGAACATAAGAGCCCAGAATAGCTATTATAGAAGGAGTTAAAGGTTAGTTTTCTCAATGGGCAACTCAACGGAGTCTAAATCAAACACCAGTGAGAGAAGCCATACCATGTGGAATTGAAATGGACATAAATTATTCTGCTTTTTTTCTTAAGTTTTCTTCTGTACTACAATTACCTTATGCTGGCTTTAGCCAAATTAGTGCATCTCATACTTTTAGGTATCAGACTGCAGATTCTTGTGAGAATTAATATACTATCTACATATGGACCTGAGAAAGGTATGATTTTGAGCTGCTTTTATCAAACCATGGCTTTTTCCTGATCTTAGGTCCATAAGGTGCACAGGCATGCTCTCTGCCAATTTATGTTCAGGATTACAATTTGCATAGCATCCTTCATGAAGTTTGTGGGAATGCTGGATTACTCCGCTGACAAATTTATGAGATGAAGAGGAAGGTTGTCAATAATTAATTAAGCTGCTACGAGTGATTTTTCAATATATTAATATATTTTCAATTTATTTTAATGAAAATATATATTCAATATATTCCAGTAGCCACTGTTCTAAGTCCTTTTAAAATGACAGCATAGCAGTGGAACTTGTTACATGTGAATCTGAAAATGCAACATGGCTGGGAAATTATAGTATGTATTGATTAATGCTGAAAAAAAACATCTCCTAGCTTCTATCAGAGACATAGCTGCTGGAACTGAAGGGAAGAGACTTCAAAATTAAAAAGCACTCTCCACAGCATCTAGCTGATGCTGCACTTGAGTGCAAATTTTGCAACTTTCCACTGTGTTGAATTATCACTTCTCTTCAACTTCAAACTCACATGGCACCTCTGGTTTCCTTGTTCTCTGACTTTGTGAGAAGTCCCACTCTCCTTGACACATGTGCTCCATGGCACACTGTTACAGCAAAAGCTCTGCCCTCACATTCTGCTGCTTATGGTGCTTTACAGCTGCTATAAAAATAATTGTTTTCATGTTTGGATTAAAACAGTAAGCAAACTTAATGAAATCAGAGGTGACAGTTTTATCAGAAATCCTAGTAAGTTCTCCTGAAATTCAGAGGAGGCTTTTTTGACAGAGGAGATAATTCCAAGTGCATGAATTAGGTTTTGTCCTGGTTTTGTCCTCTGGCTTTGTCTTGTGTCTGATGTAGCTCCATGCAGCTCCTCAGTGGACCATGACAACTTCCTACCTTGCTAAATTCCCCTTCAGCAGCAGATACTTCAGAAAACACATTCTGAATGTTTTTTCCACTGCTACTCTGCACATGCCATGGCTCAGAGTGCAGGGCTGATAAGGGCCCTAGCAGAACTGAATTTCTCAGCCTGGGGAGAATGTTCTCCCTGTAAGGAGGAGCTGCACAAGGCAGATCACAGCAACCTGTTTTTCAGCCCCGGTACTGGAGACAGACAGTGTGAGGTCAGGGCTCTGAGTTGCACCTACCATTTCAGCATTGCACACTGGAGATACTTCATCCTATGAAAACAAATGGAAAGGAAACAGGAGGAAAGGAGTACAGATAAAGCCAGACAGGGGCAAAACATGGTGTATCCTTCCCTTCCAGTGGCATAAAATGCATTGGAGCCCCATTATCTGTGCCCTCTGCACCTTCCTCTCCAGCACATTGTATGTAGATTTCACAGATGTCAGATGATATTGCAGAACCATTGTTTGAAATCCAGCTGCACAAACTGTCAGTTATTACTTGCATTCAGTGGATTACCATTGACCAAAGAAGATAATACTGGACTTTGATTGCATTTGCTGCTAGTAGAGCAGCTCTGCATATCATGGGATCTTGTGAGAGATGAGATGCCCAGGTGCTGGAAGACTTACTTCACACCGGGAGAGTGAGAGGGACAATGCTTTTGTTGCTGTTTTCCTCACCACTGGTACTTGCACAGTGAAGCCTGAGGGCTAAGCTAGCCTGAGATCCAGCCTACAAGCAATGCAATCAACTGGTCTCTGTCACTTGAAGCAGTGAGAAGGTGTCTTTGTGTTTCTACTCTCCTGAGGTGTGGTGCAGAAGTAAGAGCCACAGTATTGGCTGCTTTCAATAAGTGTATAAACCCTTATTGAAAAAGTATCTTTGGACATGGGAAGGCCAAGCAGAGCATGCAAAGCCTCAAGAAAACACTTTTGCTGTTTCACTCTGAAGAACCTTTTACCATTGAACCACCTACAATTACTTTGAAGGTCTCCGGTAACTTTTGTCTGCAGATCAGTAGGAAATTCATCCTGAAGCTGAGAAAATATTCATGTTCCTCTGGCTCTTTACTCACCAGTTTTTCATGCTACTCTGATCTTTCTCTATGTTGTTCTGTCAGAAATAGACAACTTTTTCTCTTTTTTGTCTCTAAGTAACTTTTTGTCTCGAAGTAACCTGTCTTCAGACAGGTTGTTCTATCTGGTCCTCAGGTTATCCCACCTTTAACCTCCCTGTGAGATGGGCTCTTCCTGTATTTCTTACTATATTATTTGTAGGGAGAGAAGAATCAGCATCTGAGCTAGAAGACAAGAGCTCAGTCACATCTTTTACCACAGAGGAGGAATAGGATCACTGGTGATCCAGGCAGAGCATGATGCAGGGAAAGATGTAATTTGTGATTTCTTGGGCTCACTTTCAACCCAGATATCCTAAACTTGTATATTTAAGCAAGCATAAAACGCACGCTTCTTCTCCCACGCTGTTTGATTTATGATTCAGTGTGATGCCTCTCTTCTCCAAGGCTTGTCTGCAAAGCCAAACCACCCAATAGAGCAGCTAGCTGGTGGCCTTAGACCTTTAAGCCAATCACCAGCAATGTCTGCTGATTCTTATATTTCAAATCCTGATGGATCATGTGGGTGGGCTTGTTTTATTTGCATGTGGCACTATTTGTATCTTCTTGTGTTAAAAACCTAGGAAATTGCATATTTATATATATATATAGCTCCACATGTTGCCAAGAGAACATAAGAAGTAAAATTTGAATACTTGGGAGTTAGGTAATGCCAAAAACACTTGAACTCCCTCGTGTGCACTTATTATGAAACAGTCTCTACTTACAGGATCACATTACCCCTGTTTCCACAGGTCAGACAATACTAGGTGCTGTAAGCTGAAGGAAAGCCTTGATTCTATGTCTCTCCTGCTCCTGTGGCAGAAATTAAATTAAAAGGGGGTAAAATGCAAAACAGAAAACTGTGAGGAGTAGGGTAGTTTGACAACATTTGTAAGCAAGAAAATCATCTGGTTGAGATCTAACACCTTCAAGGTGTGTGGCAATATTTGGCACAAATGTCCTGATAAAAGATTTCATCTGCCTTCATACTATTCTCATGTGGTCTGGTCTGTCTTTAGGACTTTGAAAATTGCAATTATGACCACCAGTAAGATTCAGCAGCATAGGAAAAATAGAACAGAAGGGAAAGAATCATAGAGACAAAATGTATTTTTCTTTCTGTTGCACATTAGTGTTCCAGAGGTGTGGGGAAGGGAAGGGAAGGGATTTCATAAGACTAAATTGCAGAGTTATGTGGCAGGTCAGCAATTCTACTAGGTTTGTCCTTCACATTGATGTGGAGTATCAAACTCCATGCATTCAGGCATTTTGCAAGTTTTTTATTGTTTATTCCAGGGAGCACAGTAAACCTACTCTCCCTGGGCATGTCTAGTGGTCTGCTGCACAGTAACCCCTTTTCTCTGTAGTAAAGAAAAAAAAATTATTGAGAAAAAGGAATTAAAAAAAAGAGGAAATTAAAGGGAATAAAAAGAGTGTAAACACAACCTGCAAGTATATTCACTTTGCCAAAACTTCATTCATAACAGTAAGATCATATTTATTGATGTTGAATTAACTTCAAACAAACACTCAGGACTGAGGAAAAATGAGTGTTGACTAGAAAAATGTCATAGGAATACAATAGATGAAAATGTCCTCAAGGTCAGTTTTAGGACATCTGTTGTTCATAACATGTGTCTATATATAAATATAAAATTACTTAGATGAGGGTGTTGAAAACCTAAGCAATATCCAGCTCTAGTTTCTGTTTGCTCACTCTGGAGTAATTTCACAGACCTTAGTGGAGAACATCCAGATTTACCCTAGTTAAAAGATGGAGAGCACAGTCTGACTCTGAGAGCTCAAAGCTCTGAGAACTCAGACTTTACAGATGATGCAGAAGATGAACAAATAGCAAGGAAGAGTGTAACCAGATTCCAGGGGATTTGGATTATATTGAGAATTGGAGCCAGCAGATGGGAAATGCAGTTTATTGTCAAAATGATAAAATAATGAGGCTGAGTTCAAGGAGACAATCTAGGGAATAACTGCTACATTCAGCAAACATCATAACTAGAAAAGAGATTAAGGCAAAATAATTGAATCCCTCAGCCTGTTACATAGCTACAGTAAATAGAAAGACCTGTGAGGTACGTGCTTAAGTGCTGTAGTAGAGGTAAAGAATATTAAAGAAGATGCACAATATTCATAGCATCTATGGCACTGCCTAAGAAACTGTTTCTGCTTCTAATTATCAGTGTACAGAAAAGCTACCCTACCATTTTTATACCTTTCCTGAGAAGGCCGAGCACTGATCTGGGCAATGCAAGTTAGGAGAAAGGACACCTTGCTGTGGTTTTGTCTCTGTCATTTCTTCCAGTATAACTGTGAGATCCCAGTTAGCAGATAGAGGTGAAGAACACCTCAGTGACATACAAGCATTGCATATCCTCACAAGAGAGACTTTAAACCCTGAGTTCCCCCAGCAAAAAATGCTTTAGGCTGGTAGGTATGCCAGCATTTCAGGAAATCCCTCTCATTTCTCTAGGACTTGTATGTTGGTGATGAATTTGCAATAAGAGATGATGGAGTGATTCAAGGCAGTCAGCACAACTTTACTAAGGACAAAGCGTGTCTGATAAATCTGGTGACCTCTGGAGAGATGGCAATGGTCAACGGGGAAAGACTGAAAGATGTTGTCTACTTAAACTTCTGTAAGGTTTTTAATATAGTCCCACATCACATCCTGATGTCCAAACTGGAGAGCTATGGATTTGATGATGGACTATTCAATGGATAAGGAATTGGCTGGATGGATGCCACCAGAGAGTTGTGCTCTATGTCAAGGTGGAAGCTGGTGACAAGTGATGTCTGTCAGGGCTCTGCTGGGACTGGTGCTCTTAAATGTCCTCATCAGTGGCACAGATGGTGGGACTGAATGCATCCCCAGCAGGTTTGGAGATGACACAAAGCTGAGCAGTGCAGCTGACACAAGGATGAGATGCCATCCAGAGGACCTGGACGAACTTGAAAATTTGGCCGATGAACTTAATGAAGTTCAACAAGTCCAAGTGTCAGGTGCTGCACCTGGATCAATAATCCCAGACAGGAGTGAAAACTGGGAGAAGTCATTGAGAGCAACCCTGCTGAGAAGTGCTTGGGGGCTCTTGTGGATGAAAGGCTGGACATGAGTCATGCATAGAAAGCCAGCTGTATCCTCACTTCAGCAAAAGAAAAGTGGCCAGAAGATAGAGGGATGTGATTTCCTGCCTCTACTTTGCCTTTGTGAGACCCCACCTGGAGTGCTCTGTCCAGATCTGGGATCCTTAGCACACCTGTTGGAGTGAGTCCAGAGGAGGCCACAAAGATGACAGTAGAGCTGGAGTACTTCTCTTATGAGGACAGGCTGAGAGAGCTGGGATAGTTCAAGCTGGAGAAGGCTTCAAGGAGACCTCACTGCAGACTCTTCAGGACCTTAAGGGGGCTTATAGAAATGAGTTATTAAGAATGTGAGAGCATGCAGAGACAGGACAAAGGACAATGTTTTTTAATGGAAAGAGTAGTTGAGATTAGATGTTATGAAGAAATTCTTTACTCAGAGGGTGCTTAGGCACTGGAACAGGTTTTCCATAGTGGTTGTGGATGCTCCATTGCTGAAAATGTTCAAGACTAGATTGGATGGGGCCCTGAGAAACTAGATCTAGTGGAAGGTATCCCTGCCCATGACAAGGGGTTGGAGCTATATGATCTTTAAGAACTTTGCAATCCTTCTATGATTCTATGCATCTATTATGAGGATGACTATTTTTGAGGGTCCAGGATACTTACAAAGGGCACATATTGCACCTTCCCTCTTCATAGAATATACCCTCACATTAATTAACTTACTTGACAGGTTCCTATAAAATTTAGAGATGAAAGTAATATATTAATTGATGACTAGTTTTTTCTTCCACAAGGGAGTGACAGGACATTATTTCCTATACTATTAATTTATGGTCGCAGTTCAACAGTTTACCTTTCTTAATTTCTTGATTCTACCCTTTAATACTTACTAGCCCTGCCAGGATCACTCTGGAGCCAAAAAGCTGATGTGTTCAACACCTTTTGTCACAATAAGGTTGATTTTGATTAAATAAGCAAGAGACTGAAGCTAAAGGTTTGATTTAATTTTCTGCTTTATTTTTCCAAAATCAACCTCCCTGGTAAAACCGTTTTTGGATTTTTTAGTGGACTCAAGTTTTCTAATTTGACTGTGATGTTTTTCTGTCTCCTTTGATGTTTCCGCTGTGTGGGCAATTCTGGGTTATACAGGCCACCACTGGTTGTAGCTTTTCCAGCATTTTCCTAGCCAGTAATTGCCTCATTCTCACTTCAGCAAACAGGTGAGCAGGTCTGAACACTGCTCTACCTGCATAACACTCTGGCAGGGAACAAAAAGAACAAGTGGGGAAAATGCATGAAACAGCAGTGAACACTGCGCACTTCTGTGAATCAGCTGATGTGTACCAGCCACGTTTAAGCCCTTGCATTTTATATAGAGGTGTTTTTGCTGTCCTGACACTGACACCCTCCTCCTCCTCTGGCAAAAAAATAATTCCTGTCAACCCTTCACAAAGAAATCACAGTGGACATCCAACATTCAGAAGCTGAAAAAGGACCTGCAAGTTGCTCCTGAAGAACCAATCCACTCTCCCTGCCTCCCAACAAAAGTAGTTTTTAATGTTAAAAAAGAAGCAGAAGTATTGGAGAAGACAGAGATGTTCAGTGAACTAATTGAAGGATGTCCCTTTTGCAGGTACTTCTGTGTGAAAATGTCTAGATCCTATGTTGTGATCCAGTCTAAAAACCAAACAGGAGAATTTCTATCAGAAAAGTCCATAATCAAGCAGTCCAAGAGTCAGCATTTCATAGATTTAAAGGTCAGTAGGGAGGTTATCTCATTTAGGACAACATCTGGTAAAGCACACAGGCTGTAGGGTTTCATCCAATTACCTCTGCATCAGCCTATAGATTTTATATGCCTATGGCACATTTCACTCTGAAGAAATGGTTTTCCCTGGTTGGCCAGCTTCACCACTGAAAGCTTGTGGTTTCCTAGCCATTTGTATGCAAATCTGCTGGAAATCCAGCATTTTGCAGCAGGTCACATCACCTTTGAGATTGCAGCACAATTTGCAGATCACACAACTCTGGGGTCTGCAGACTAGTGAGTGTTGAATGAGCAGGGAACAGTGAAAAGAGAGAGGTGACTGTGTTTTTCATGGCGACACTGGGATGAGGCTCACTTGGACACATAACTGTATCTCTAGGAGTAAAACAACATCTGAGTAATGAATAATAAATGGTAGTTTTGTCTTTATAGTGGTATTTTCAGATTTTTGACATGCCTTGTTTCTTTCTCTGTGTCAGACAAAAAGTGCCTATGAGACAGCAAACAGATTTCTAAACAAAGGACACACTAGCTTTTCAATTATTTCTTCTGTCTAACAATTTTCTTCCAATGTTTTCACATTTAAGGAAAGGTATGGTTGTGTTTTCTGATTTAAACAGATGATGGTGATCTCAAACTCAACTAAGAAACAGACATATTTTAAAAGTCTTTTGAAACAAAGATGGTTAGAATTTGTTGTCTTTTTGTCCCTTTTCTGTTTTCAATGTAGATAAAAATGAAATTTTATTTCACAAGAAAACTAATGATAAATTGTTAATCTTGGTTAATTCTTTCTAAACAAAGTGGTGCTTTTATTTCCTGCATATACTGTTTGTTTAGAAAAAGACAAATGACTAGAATAGTTTAAGTATACTTCCATTTATGTAAAAAAATCTGTTTCGCTTCTGTTGAAACATAAGTTCTGTACCAAAAGGTTGTGATTCCTCAGGTAATGTTGAGAGTAAAAATAAACCAAGCTATTTGCAGAAAAGTCCTGTCTGGTCTGCAGAAATAGAACTGAGTATCAGAGGCATTCACAGTGCTAGAACGACAGTGACTGGTCCAGGGATCACCAGAGGAAGAATCATTCAAAGTGCATACACAGATCACAGGTTTGAGCATGTCTCCATCCCTACCTCCCTGTGACATGTCTGAGCATAGCTACTCATCCATGGTAAGATATGCCTAAGCCCTACCTAGCCTTCAACATACTGCTCTGCTGCCAGGGACTCTCTGGCACAAGAACTTGGCCCCTCCTGGTCTGGCTGGAGATTTCTTAAGTGTTCTGTGGCTAAGACATCACTGGCTGCTGCATACTAGTGCTTCTCAGGAAATGTGTCAGACTCTGTACTAGCTCTAGTGGAAAGATTTAGAAAAAAAATACAGAAGAAGAGGTGAAATGGATGAGTACTCACCAGAGAGTTTCAAGAAAGTCTGTCCCCCAAGGACAAATTCAGGATATTTCAGTGGACTTGACCAGGAGTGGAAAAATGAGTGTGAAGGAAAGGGGTGCTGAACTGCGTTAAACACTTGGAGACACAGCTCTTCCCAAGGTGGAAATCCCAACCTTGGCTCTACCCCATGGACCTAAGGAGCAACAGTCCTGAGACAGCAGTCTCAGCATTCAGCAGGGCTGTGCCTTCTGAAGGGCCATGAGGATGCAATGAAAACCTTGCAAGCACCATTCCATGAGCAACAAAAGGGGCTTGTGCCTGCTGAAACCTCTGCATTGCCCAGCAATCATGGCTCGGTACCTTGTCCAGCAACAAGTGCTGGAGCAGCCCTTTTCCAAGGCACTCATATTTTCCCTCAATCATTCTCCAGAGCCTGGAGCTCTTCTGTGGTTTTGTGCTTGTGTGAGCAGTTGGTTGGATGAGCACACACCATTCACGCCTGCTAGAATTCAGCACTATGTGCAGCTCCCTCTGTCATTCAACACATACATCCTATCTGCACTTTCCTCTTGGAAAGCAAGCCTGGTCTCGTTAAGCTCTGCTGTCCCAAGGCAGCATCATTGTTTACATCAGAGCAGCAAATCTACCAAGGCGGCCAATTAATTGAGATGTGTCTGTGGCCAGTTTGAAGCATTGAGCTAAATTCTTAATAAAGAATAATAGGGGATGGTGCTGGCCACAGAGATTATTTGGTTTCCAGGAAACAGCGTGCAACTGGGAAACCAATATGTTCAATGCTGGGTGCCAAATTGCCTGCACAATCCTCCTGTTTCGTCCTGCAGGCAGCTAGCAATCGGCCTCTGGTGAGCTAAGCCAGCCTGAAAAGCAATGGGAGGAGCTGATGTGAGCTCCCCTAACTTGTCACATTTCCAGTAATATGTCAGAGCAGTTGACCCCTGGATGACTCAGCCACATCTCATAAGGGAAATGCCTGGCAAGAAGGTCATGCTGGAGGAAAGGTTTTAACAGCTGGGAGAAGAAGCCCTGTCATTGTGGCAGAAGAAGGAAGTAAGACAATATGAAAGCAAGACAATCTACTTGGAAACCAGCATGTAAAGGTCAGAAGAAAATGGATGCCCCTATTAATGGTAGACTGGAGTTTTTGTAGGTCAAAGCCATCACAAGAGCCAAAGGGATCAAGCTCTGGATATACTACTCTGTAAATGTGAAATGTTGTGTACTTACATACATGTTTGCTTGCAAAGATTTCAGACTACTATTTCAGAAATCATTGGCCAGGCTTACCAGGAAGATCCATCTGCTATGTTGCTACTTCAGGGACTGAAAGAAGACAAGAAGTGATTTGTCTGATGAAAGAGTGTGTGTGCTGCTTTAGCATCCAGAACAGCAAAATAAGAGGGATGAAACATGCTAGGGACTCCAATCCCTTAATGTCTTCTCCTGGTTGTGGCACATGCTCTGTCAGAGATGAAAAGGCAGCAATGGGAGAAGAATTACTGCTGTTACAGCTGGCAGTAACTGGGCCATGGACCGCTCTCTGTAGCTATGGAGGCCATGTTCCCATGGCTTCATGTCCCATATCTGAAGCACTGTTCATTTGACACAGTATCCCCAACACTTTACTGTTTATTACACAGATATCCTCTATCATCAGCTGACTCTTGTTTTTTTTTTTGGTTTTTTTTTTTTTTTGTTTTTGGGTTTTTTTTTTTTTTTTTTTGTTTTTTGTTTTCTTGATCATTTAGCTTGCAAAACCACCCTGAGACCTGAGCAGAGAACAGAACAATGGCAATCCCACTTGTGAGCAATGGGGACACACTCAGTGAACATATCAGCTTTTCATTACATGTGTGTTGTTTTGTGTTCTTACATTTCTGTAATTGTTCTGTAATGGTTTGTCCCTCTACCCTCCATGTTCTCCTAATGGTTTTACCCTGAGCTGTCCCGCCTTTTCTCTCAATGCCAATCTCCCTGAAAATGCCTAGCCATCCCCCTGTCCCCTCCCTGGTACCTTGCCCATCACTCGGCTCGCCATCCTGCTCTTCCAGAATCTTCTACCCTGGGCATCGAGTGATTGAGTGAGGGCCAGGGGCCCCTCCCTTAAACTTCCCCTATTGGTTTTTGTATCTGTTTATCCCTCCACCTTCCACTCCCTCAAATCCCTTATTGGTTAATGGGTGTTCCCTTCCCACTGTTACCACCCCTGTATTTAAGTTGCTGCAAGAGTGCAGAGAGCACTCTCCGCTGATGGATCCTCTGGTGTTCAGAGTTCCTCAGAGCCTGGATTAAACCTGAGCTTGTTTCCCCAGCTTTGAGTCTTTGTTATCTCCTTGGATGCTGTGTCTCCACCTTACCAGACTGACAGCGAAGCGCTCAGTCTAAGCCGCTCCCCGACTCTCCTCGAGACACAGAGGAGTGTCCCCTGCAGCTGTCTGTGCCACAACCAGGGGGCTTCAGGTGGGCATGGCAGCACATGTGCATCTCTGTTTCCACTCTGGGCCATATCTGGTGCCCTTAGGACAAAACTTGAGTTGCTGAAGTTCTCACACAGCAAATAAAGATCCTAGCCAAAGGTCCAGACCCTCCAAGAAACAAACCAAAAGTACCAAACTCTTTAGAAGAGTAAGTATCATATCAGTGTCAGTAGTAGTATTTTCTAAACCTTAAGTCACGGTGGTTTAAACATCTATGAATATATATTGTTTACACATGCTCTCTTACACTCCTCAGATGACAGAAAATTCTCCTGTCCTGAAATGTAGCTCACTTAACTAGCCATACTGATAGCAGGATTCTGCAAAAGTAACAAGCATAACAAAACCTCTCTTTGAATGTTTGGATTTCCGTGGCCCTGGAAAATGTCTTATTTTAGCAGCAGTCTATATGCTGCTCTAGGATCTGTTTGGAGATGGTTGGAGGTTTTTTAATGTCTATGAGTAAAAAACCAAGAGCCCTTAACCATGGTGCAGATATGCTGCATTCCAAGGTCTTCAAACCTCCCACATGGCACAAGGCCTGTCCATTTCTCAGAGCAGTGTCATGATTTGGTAGTCATCAGACAGTTCATACCTGACTTTTTGGGGTGATTGGAACTCAGATCACAGAAAAAATATTAGGAACCCAGAAAAGAAAAAAACAATTTCCTTAAAAGTGGCTTTTTATGTCTTCAGGAATTAATGCTGAAGAGTTCCAAAAGATTTACACCTGTGTTTAATTTTTTAATCAGAAGTAATTGCGCTGGGATTAATGGGATTGTTGACAGGATTCTGCTTACAAATGCATACATAACTTTGAAGGAACAATATCATTAACTGTATAATCACCAGAGGTACAATACACATATGTTTGTAAATTTGTGCATTTGTCTTCCTTATCCCAGACAGACAAACCTAAGTGTCATGGTTAATTCAGGCAATGAAATCTTGTATTTCTCTATGCAGAAGTACAGACAATATAAAAGACTGTCTTTATCCTCTTGATCTTCTCTAGAATTTCCTACGACTCACTCCATGCTTCCGTAAAGTTTGTAGTTTAATCCCAAATGTTATTTCTGTCACTCTTCTGGAATTAAACATTTCTATTCACCTTTCCCTTCAGTCATGGGTTAGAGAGTAGGTGGCCCATAAAGGCTGTTTATATCTTCACAGTGTTTGAAGACTTTACATTTCTATTTGAAATTGCTATTTTCTTCCAGAGTTGAAAGAGAGAAACCATTGTTGCTGTGCAATCATTTAAGCCTCCAATGTCACATCAGAAAGATACATTGCTCAGCACAAGCAGTGATAAATTCATATCCAACAGCCTCACATTACCCAAAGGTTCATCTATGTGTCTCATGTTTGTTGTTTTTTTGGTAATCATGGCCTGGATTGGAATGGACCTGAAATATCATCGTGTGCCAACACCCCTGCCATGGACAGGGACACCTTTCATTAGGCCAGGCTGCTCAACACTTCATCTGCTCACCTTGAACACTGCTGGGAGCTCCCCCCGGCTGGCATCCACAACCTCCCTGAGCAACCTGGTCTAGTGTCTCACCACCTTCACGGTGAATAATTTCTTCCTAACATCTAGCCTAAATTTCCCTTTCAGTTTGTACCCATTCCTCCTTGTCCTATTACTACAATTTCTGACAAAGTGTCTTTCTCTGACATCCTTGTAGGAGTCTTCAGATACTCAGAGGGTACTATGTGGTCTCCATATAGACTTCTAGACTTCTCTTTCCCAGGATGAACAGACCCACCTTCCTCAGTTTGGCTTCACAGGGTAGGTGCTCCAGTACTCTTATCAATGTTGTGGCCCTCTTCTGGACTTGCTCCAATAGTTCCATGTCCTTCTTATGCTGAGGACCCCAGAGGTGGATGCAGGGTTCTGAGTGGGGTCTCGCCAGAGCAGAGCAGAGGGGCAGAATCCCCTCCCTCACCCTGCTCCCTTCTCCGCACTGCTCTGGATTCACCCCAGGATCCCATTGCCTTTCTGGGCTGGGAGTGCTCATGGCTGGGTCGTGTTAAGTTTTTCATCAACCATCACCCCCGAGTTCTTCTCCTCAGGGCTGCTGTCAATCTCCACTCAACCCGTAGCTGTGTCTGGGATTGCCACAACCCAGGTACAGGACCCTGCACTTTGCCTTGTTGAACTCCAGGGGGTTTGCACAGAACCAACCTCTCCAGCCTATCCAGGCCCCTCTGGATGACATTGCTGCCTGCCAGCTTGTTAGCTGCTCCACAGAGCTTGGTGTTGGTGCCAAACTTGCTGAGGGTGCCCTTGATCCCACTGTACATGTCACTTAACAACAACTCTCTGTGTGTGACCATGCAGGCAATTTTCTTTATACATGGAGTGGTCCCCATTGTACCCAGGCCTCTGTAGTCCTTCTTAATGCTTCTCAGACTGCTGTTCAATATGTATTTCACCGGCAACCACAAGGCACACTAATAGTGGATAATAATTGGTGGGTTTAACTACACTTGCGATTGTCTCAGTAACATCACTGATCTGGGCTCCCAGAAGACAATGCATCTCCCTTGAAAGCAAGTCAGGTGTAATATCAAAGATTAGTTATATTTCCTTGTATTTCTTCCCAACAGCAGATTGGGTAACAAAAAGCTGCATTAATACTGCAGTGCTTCCTAATGCTCTGGCTTTGCAGAGCAGAATTGCCTGCATTATCACACTAATGCAATATAATGGAGGGGCATTAGAAATACTCCAGAGATTCACACTGATGGTCAGTCTAGTCCAGGGACTGCCTAGAGCAGTGGCTGGCTACCAAATGTTTTGGAATAAGCAATAAAACATGTATAATGTTCCTTTTGTTGCAAGACTTTTCAGCACAAGGGAAATCCAGTCCCAAGCCGTGCTGCAGATCAGTATATTCCCCAAACAACAAGGCTAAGTACCTCACAGAAATGTTATCATAAACAGTGTAATTACAAATGCAGATTGTACCCATTTAGGGCATCTGATCCCTTTTTGGAAGTCTTATTGACATATCTACTTCTCTGAATGGTACCACAAATTGAATTAGTCTCTGTTCAAGGGGAATGCCCCATCAGCCTATGGTCGTCTGCTTTTTGACTCCTCCACCTGCCCTCTTCTCCCATGAGTGCACAGCTTGCTTTTTCCCTTGCAGGATGAGTCTCAAGGGTTTCATCCTGGAAATGCACACTCAGCACACATTCCCTATGGGATTTGCATCCTGGCACCCTCTGCAATGCCCCATCCAAACTCTTTAATGGTCCTTTCAATATTTTCAACAGAAAAGTGGCTGTTCAGGAGTTTCACATCTTCTCCTCCCCCCAGGGCATACCCAATTTCCTGGATATCTGTTTGTCCTGAGTCTTTTTTCCTGAATTCCCCTTGAGAAAAGCAGATCTTGAACAGATCCTTAGCAGGACCTGAGAAGACACCTGTCTGAAGGAGAGGCTTCTTGCTGGAAGGAAGGGAGGAAATCCAGTGGGACAGGTTGGGAGCATGGCTAAAGCGGGCTGCTGATGTGGGAAGGGAGGATAACAGGCTGTATTTGAAGAGCAGATTGCTCAGCATCTGGAGCTTTTTTAAGAAAGGTAGTTTGAAAGCATAAGATATCTTTTTGATAAGCCTTCCTTTTATCAATTCTCTGCAAAGCTCTCCCTCACACACCCCCTTTTAAAATTAATTTTTAAAGTGTAATAAAAAAAATGTTATCAAAATGCAGCATCTCAGCAAAGGCTCCAATTTTTCACTTCAGTGTTGCCATTTTGTATATAATAATGCCATTCCAGTATACCAAATTCATCATACCAAAAGCTTCAGCTTGGCAAAAACAAAATACTTCAATAATTTTCATAAAAAACTGGCATGTTCTTGCGGAATGTTTCAATATAATCAAAAGAGCATTTGCTGGATGGACAGGTGTCCAGTCAGAACATTTCAACCAGCTCTGATAATATACTTAGCAAGTAGTTTCCAGTATACCCTAGAGACTTAGACACTCAAGGCTCAATGCAAGTTCGAGGAGTTTCTTGCTCCAAAAACACTTGGGATCAATTTGTGTTCACACACTTCTTCCACTTAACACCAAAATACTACAACAGATAAACAAAAAGTAATCAAGAAATAGAGGGAAAGAGTCTGAGATATCATCAAGGACCAGAGCTTCTCCACGTGAAGTAGAGCTGGCTGCTGTAGTGTATTTGGCCACATGCCTGCAAGAACATGGAGGAAGAAAACAGCACTCAGGAGAGAACAGAACCAAAAAGAGATCATGGGAATTGGTAGTTATACTGCTTGGGAAAATCCCAATGAGGGACTCAGTGAGTCCTACACTGAACTCTTCTAGTGGCCTGGGAACTTTCATAAAAGGTGTTGGAATGAGGAAACCATGAAACTGTCAAGACTCTGCCAAAGTCCTGTAGCATTAGAGCTCTCTCCTTCTAAACTGGCATCCTCATGCAATGGACATGAAGCCACTAAGCTGAGTGAGCAAGGAAGGAACCCACCATTTGCACCTGAGACTATGTGTCTGGGGCAGTTTAGTTCATTTCTCATAACACTCTATTCCTATACTCTTGCTATCTTATTTCATTTTCTACCTCTCATCTTGAAGATTGTTCTGTACAGAACTGAAAACTAAATGTATTCAAAACCACACTGTTAATTACACATAAGACCTTTGACTGCTCTAAGCAACACATGGGATTTAAATATATACTGTCATTCCTCTGTGGATTAGCAGCACTTTTAAATCTGTCTTGAAATCAATATTTTGCATCAGTAACTAGAGAAAATTAGCCTGGGACTGAAATTGAAACCTGCAGCTATCTTCATCACATCCACACATCTCCATCCCTCTAGGAGACTGTGCCATCTGGTACACTGAGATCAGGATACTTGTCAGGCAACCAAATTGAGTTGAGAAGCTTTGGGTGCTAAGAATTCTTCCATTCAGACTTTTACTGATATTAGGAATAGACCTTACACTTCAATAATTGCTGTAAAACCTTTCATGCATGCTCTTTCACACATCAGAACTTTTCAGAGAATCAGAAATGCCTTTGCACCCTTTTTCTGAGTTTGCCTCCCAAAAATGAAATTTTCCCACGGAAAGTAGCTCATCTGTGGTAGCTGCTACCATCAAGTGAAAGTAGTACCTGAAATAAATTTCCTCGATGTGACCTTTCTGCAAGTCCACAGAGCACAGGCCCCAGAAGCATTTTAATTCTCAGTCAGGGAGATGCTGTACCTGTTACATGCCCTGTTACGCCTCCATCTTCATTTGATCTGCTGCAAGCCATGTGTAGCTGGTAAGTTAGCATGCCTCACTCTGCAGGAAGATATGTAGCTTTCAATGAAACAATGATCTACCACTCCAGCAATTACTCTACCTGACAGTTCAATCTTCTTTTGTCTTTACAGCTCCTGGATTTAGAAGGATTTTTCCCTCTAGTACTGTTTGCAAATAAAAACCAATACTGTAGTACTGGTTTATTATTTGCAAACTTCTCTTTTCAAGGCTTTTAAATTTACATATTCCTGAGCATTTTTCCATACAAAAGCTGATTTCAGGCCAGCAAATCTTGAACTTCCAACTGTACCTAGTTCTCTTGGATGGTCCCCTCTCTGCATCAGTAACCACAGGATGAAAACAACTGCTTTTAAAGTGTTCAATATCCCATCCTTTTTTCTCTAAATAAACCAAGGTGTTGGTTGAAGCTGTTACTTAAAGGCAGCATTTTCAGATCTTGCACCATATATATATATCTGTATTCTGAGCCCTCTGCTGTCCCATTTCATCTCTTTGCCTCCTCCAGCATCCTCTCCATACCAGTGACATCAAGCTGAACACAGTGGGGTAGGGATGGTGTCACCACAGCTGAAGCCAACAGTCTGTAGCTCCCTGTCTCTGCTCCTTGTCCATAGACCCTATACAGAGCGACTGTGTTAACCCTTATAACTGGAGCCTCTCACTTAAAATGCACATCAAGTAAGCCTGCCAGAGGCACTGCTTTTCAAAACTGTATTTTCCCTCATCACAGGCTGCTTCTTACTGATATTTACTATTAGCCAAACACAAAGGCCTACATAACGGGGCAGTACACAATTCAGCAATCTGGATTTCTCTGAGCAACCCTTCCATAGCCATTCATTATTCTATGTATTGCTGTTTCTTCTGCAAATTTTATCAGCAATGACTTTCCTGTTTCCTTCCAGATTATTGATTAAAATATTGAACAGCCCTTGGACTGAAATCCGTCCTTCAGGGATGCAGCTAATAACATCTGCATTCACACACTGGTCTGCTTGAACAATTACCTTTTGAGATCTATTTTTTGGTCCATTTTTAATCCATTTAACAGGACTTATTGATTCCTCTACCATACTTATTTTAACGAAGAGGTACTTTAGAACACAATGGAAACGTTATTCATTTGGGAAAGTGCATCCATTCTGGTCCTGGCGGCCTGGGGAATTGATGTTGACCATGGTGCTGACAACACAGCATTTCTTTGTGGGTTTCTTTCCCTACTATTTCCTACCACAGTTGTTTACTGTCCAGGAAAAGAGAGGTATGAAAACCACTACCGTTATTTCAGAGATGCTGTGCTTTACATCTTGAAACCCCTGTTCTAGAGAGCGACTTGCCTTCACACTGGTGGGGGTTGTTGATTACCAGTAGGGAGCAGCGTTTTATCCCTGGTGTCCACAGTTACTGCCAGAGAGTTCCAGGGCTGCTGTCGTGTCCACTCAGAGTCCACCTGAGTGACCTGGCTAGGCAGGCATGACGGCGGCAGAGGGCACTCCCGTATGTTCCCTCAGGTTTCCGGGAGAGCCTCCAAAGGAGAGGCAGACAGCAAGCACCGAAGGAAGGAGGCTGACTCTCCTCTAGGGTTTGTAATCCAAAAGTTTATTGGGAGCTCGTAAGAGCACCAACTGCCTCCAGGCTAAACCAACAGACAAGAGCCCCGGGAGGACCTTGACAACATCTTATAAATAGGAGAGGGGAAAGGGGAGGGACTTGCCCAATGACCAATGAGAAAAACTTTGGGAGTAGCTCTCAGGAAAAGGGACAGGAATAACTATGTATCAGAGAGGGTTAGAGGAGGGACCCCTGGTCCTTGCCCAATCACTTGACGCCCTTGGTGGAAGCTTCCAGAGTGCTGGGATGGGGCGTCGGGTGACGTACAAGGCACCAGGGAGGGGATGAGGGAATGATTCAACACTTATGCTGAAAATGGGGAAGACCTAAGGAGGACTGATAAGGGCAGTACCATTGGAGTGGAAAGGGGGTACAGGGGTAAACCATTTGTTCAATTTAGGAATACAGTTTGAAAATATGACAGTCAAAACACAATACAACACCGGGCTATACCCAAATCTCTTTGTTTTTAAAAGGGTGCTAGGAGGAAAACGCATTATTATTCATTATTATAATAATGCGTTTTCCTCCTAGCACCCTTTTAAAAACAGTGCTTTTGAGATCATGTGCTTTTAGTTTAGTGCTTTTGAGATCATCCAGTCTTTCTTTGACTGACAAAATCTTTATGAATGCCATGTATAAGATAGCAGGCCAGTACACCTCCTACCAACAAATTATTTGTCTTTATCTGTACTTAACTCCAGGTATGATCTTCATGCAGGCAGAATTTGCTTTGGTGTGCTCTGGATAAGTCCTTTTTGGAGAGAAGGCAATTGAAATAGAACCTTTCAAGCATGCTGAGGATCCAGGAAGGGCTTTCATTCTAAAAAAATATGATTGGAAGAATATCTGCTTTTAAGTTTTAAGGCACACAGAGTTTGTGTATGTAGGTTTTTGTAGTGTTTGTAACCAAAACAAGCCCCAGCACCCAGCCAGCTGTGTAAAAGAGAGCCTGTCCTGACCCTGTCAGAGGAATCAACCACACATGGAAACCAAGTAACCTGTCTAAACCAATGATTAAATTAATGCAAGAGTAGCAAGGAAATTTCATTTTCTTCTCCAGGTATGCCTGCAAGGCACAGGAGCGCAAGAGATGTACCTGTTCATAGCTCATGTCATTGCTTGCCAGGCAGGTGGATCACTCCCCAGCTCCCATGCACAGACCACTTACCCCAGAGACTGGTCTGGAACAACTCAGTGGGAAAGAGGGATTTATCATGACATTTCTTGGACATGTCAGGGCAGTCCAATGCAGCTTTGGCAGTGCACTGCAGCTGTGAAAGGGATGAATCCAACCACCTGGTAACTAAAAAAGGAGAGAAATGAGAGGGTACATATACTGCATTGCACAAAGGATAATAGGTATCCCGACAGAGTGCAAGTTGCAGGCAATTGCAATGCCTGCAAATAAATAGCATGTGTACAAGTATCTGCTCAGGATATTGGAGAAGACTACATGGAAACCTGCTTGGCAGATGATGCAAAGGTAGCAAATTGCTCCCTATGTCTAGGCTTTTTGGGGACTGCTGGAAAGGAGGTGATAGTGATAGTCAGTTGTGGTTGAAAAAGGGGTGGGAAAGAAAGAAGATTCTTTACATAAAGTTTATGACTTTAGACAGTATCATCTTTGGAAGTCCTTCCAGAAGCATATTCAAGGCCAGTCAGAGATGTGGAAAAGGAAAGCCTTAATTAATAGCTGAGTAGATGACGTATGGAAGGTGTGAGGGGGAAATGTTCAGTTTCATCATAAACACTCAAAGAATTGACTTTTGGAGTGGAATGTCTTCAGCTAATCCAGCATGGAAGTGGGCTGAGCAGTCAAACAGCAAATCAGAAAACTAAAAAGTAGAAAAAGCAATGAAGTACAACAAAGATACTCCTTGGAATGTTATGTCTGTAAGGGTGAAGTGAGAGAAACAGCACTCTCAGAAAAAGGATAGAGTTAAAGCTCATAGAAAAGAAAAGGAAAGGAGAAGTCTGAAAAGATATCAATTCTCTAAGCAGACAATGGGCAATAGAGAATTAAATCATAGCATATAGGTACGTACATACATACACATATACAAATATATATACATATTGTTGTCAAATACTGGTCATCTTAGAAATGCATAGGAACTGAAAATACAGTTTTAAATGAAACTACTAATTAACAGACTGTAGCAGAAGCTTGGTAGAAGAGTGATAATTAATTGAGTGCTGAAATGTCACAGCAGGTGACTACTTGGCCACAAGCAATATGCAAGACTCAGTTTAAAAGAGAAAGGCTGGTAGGATTAAACAGCAGGGTAAAAGATGCTATCAGGAAGAGGAAATAAGTTCCAATTGGGACCAAATGAGGACAACAGGAATTCGTCTGGTTAGTCAGTTATGAGCAGGCAGGACAAAAACCTTAGAGAAGCAACATGCCAAGGGCATATGTTTTTACTCCACTCATTAGGAGAAGGATGCTCTTCACAGGCTGTGTTAAACTTACAGATGGTTGTAGAGGTCAAGGTGAGAAGATAAGGCCACAGCAGAAAACGAAATACTTTCATGTCTGTATTCATTCAGAATGAGCTCTCTGAGGTTCATGGTTCATTTACTCTTGAGATATGCTTGAGGATCTGTGTCTGAATAAACCTATAGAACAACCTCTTAAAATAAAGAATGAAATGATGCCATTAATCCAAAACTTTAAAAGGAGCACAAGTATGAAATTCCCACATAGTTACTGTGGTGTGAGAGCTACCATTTACAACAGCCCCAATGGAGGAATGGTGGGCGGCAAGTAAGGTATTTTTTAAAAGACCTGTGGAGACAGGTGTTGTGGGCAGTGCAGGCTACGAATTCTGATGTCCATGCTAGGCAATACAAGACAGATTTTATTGATATAACAAATAAGAGGAGAGTGCTTGGTTTTTGTGGGAGGAAATAATGTTTCACTGATCTGTGAGGGTTATTTTGGAGAGCCATGGAATTTGTTTGTGATAAAGATCCAGGTTTTCTTAGGACCTAAGGACTCTTCTTGACTGTATTTCTTGCATCCATAAATTCTGTGATTCCCTACAGGATTTTGAAGATCTGAAGCTCTGATAGGATACAAGAAAAATTTATTGCCTAGCTAAAGAACAGAATAAAAGAAAGGAAAAAGTAAGTGAATAAAAAGTCAGAATTTACAATATACAGGTTGCAAATGAAGCAGATCTATACAGAAATGCATGTTTCACACCTTGTTTACAGACTATTATTAGAAGGGGTAGTTTCCTAATGAGGCAGTCAACTTTGGCAAGCACACAAAGTTCGGGTAGTAAAACAAGTGGTACTGAGAAGGGCTGTCAAAAAATCTTAAGAAGCAAAATAACATAAGAAAAAGTCGTCGATTAAACTCTGGTATTTAATACAAAGCAGTTACCATGTGGCAACAGCGGTGTCAACACTGCATACAAAGTGGTGAATTGTGAATTCTACATTTTCCCTAAAAAACAGATTATTATATTACTGTGGGTTGGTCTGCAGAAACATTAGTTCAGTAAACAGTAAAAATACAAAAAGGAACTAATCTAAAAGTTAGTCTATGGGAAGACAACAGAACAGGCTATATTACTATGTTAATCCATACAGCCTAAGATATCCATATCTTGAATACCAACTCCAATTCATCATTCATCACAGAAGAATTTTGTGCAGCCAAAGGAGCACCTTGGGAATGACTGGGATGTGGAGAGGCTGCAGCATGTAGAGTGATTAAATATAAACAGGGTGCTTCTTCCTGAGAAGAGCTGGCTGAGGATGAATATGCTAGAGTTCATGCTCGCCATGACGTGTGATGTGGAAACCCCAAGAAAGCAGAGCTTTTAGTGCTGCAGTACTGGGAATGGATCCCATGAGAGGGAAAAGCGTTTGGGATTTCTGAGCTGCCAGAACTCGCTTTGAATCTGAACTTTGTTGTTGCAGAAGTTTGAATTATTTGGCTCTATATGGAGAACAGAGATGAGGGCAATGAAAGATGAGTGAAAGAAGTTTCTAAGGATAATCTGTCTCCAGCTGCTGAGGACAAACTGTTGCCTGAAAGCCAACAAGCACTGTTGTAGGGACACACTCATTTCTAAGGAAACACACTTCTGAGACTGACACATTCTTCAGCAGAGTTTTCTTAAAATTTTTTCCTCGCTTCTGAACAAGCACCAGGACTGATATATAAAGACCTTGAACAAATTGTGCTGAACTGCCAGATCTCACACTCATTATCATCTGAGTGGCAGCATTTGGAAATGACTTCTCACTGCGCCACATGCTGCAAAGACATAGAAAATAAGGGCAGTCTTGCATTGCTGTACAGCAATTTCTCCTTGTTGTGGGTATTGAGAAGACCAAGTGCTAAGCATCAGTGACATTAAGGATGGGTACTGTGGACAGTGAAGGAAACCATTTACAATAATAAAATCACAGGCCCGCTTTTTTTAAAATTTAGGAAATGTTTAATAATAAAAGATGCCTATGCAGCCCACAAATATTTCTTTGTATATCCCTCTCTCCATATGTCCCCCCTGGTTTCTTCCATCCTCCTAACCCCCCAATTATCTTCTTTTTGAATGGTCCAGTACAACTGAATGATCTTTTCTCTTTGTAGCAGAGTGGTCCTCATCCACACCACCCTAACTTCTCCACACAACCTATCTCCCACATCATCCATCTCAGTTTTGACTATTGCAATGAAGTCCCTTGTATTGCCAGATATCCTAACCGAGAGACACTTTAGACACTTTTTTCAGGAGTGCCTGAAATTCGTGGCTCCATCTTATTACTTCTGGACCTTCTGCGTTAGCACTCCTCAGTTTCACGTTTCTTAAACCAGATTTCTTTACTTCTGCACTCTTTTCCCATAACTAAAGCACCACACCTATTGCAAAGTTCAGAACAGAAAGACATTGCAGAAGAGTAAGGAATTCTTAAAAATTTTGAAATTCTGGGGAAAACCCCCATAATATGAAACTCACCAATGTGTTCAAAGCAGTTTTGTGGTGGCACAAGTTGAATCTAGTGATGTTTGTGGGGCTGGTGTCACTGCTGGACATGGAAAAGGCTGTTGGGAGGGTGTTCCAGATCCTCATATAAACACACAAGATTGTCAGTGTTAGGCTGAAGCTGGCCTGAATTTATAACTGACAATAATTTTCATCAGGTGGACCAAGGAATTATCGTTTCAGTGTACTATCATTTGTACACATACATACACATTTACGTATATTCAGTATAATATAATTTTAGAATTACAGCACCACTATTGTCCTTAATAAACAAAGGGGTCCTGGACACACTTCAAGAAGGAAATCTTGAAGGCATAGAAACAGACTGTCCCTGTGTGGCAAAAGATGAGCCATCGGGGTGGAAGACTGGCTTGGCTGAACGGAGAGCTTTTGCAGGAACTCATGGAAAAAGAGAGTTTATGACCTTTGTAAGATGGGGCAGGCAACACACGAAGAGTAAAAAGATGTTGTTAGGTCATGTTAAGAGAAAATTAGAAAGGCAAAAGCTCAACTAGAGCTCCATCTGGCTTACCACAGCCACTTCTGTGAAAGATAATAAGAAGTGTTTTTATAATAGATCAACAACAAAAGGAGGGTCAAAGACATCTCCATCCTTCTTGGATGCAAAGAGGGGAATATTGTAGCTAAGGATAAGGAAATGACTGAGATACTTAATGCCTTCTTTGCCTTGGTCTTTAACAGCAAGACAAGACAAGACATCCCTATGGCAACAAGTCCCCTCAGCAGTGGAGTAGTAGCTGAGAGTAGAGAGGGACAGGGAGCAGGACAGTCCCTCTGCAATGCAGGAGGAAGTTGTTAGTGACCTGCTGGTAAGGCTGGACATCAGGAGGAATTTCTTCATGGAAAGGCTTATTAAGCATTGGAATGGACTAGCCAGGGAGGTGGTGGAGTCACCATCCCTGGAGTGTTCAAGAAGTGCATGCCTGTGGCAGACAAGGTCATGATTAGTTAAAGGTCAGACTCAATGATTTTGGTGATCTTTTCCAACCTAAATGACTCTGTGATTATAGCATCTTGAGGTTGGAAAAGGTTTTTAATATCATCAAGTGCAACCATTGACTCAACACCACCAAGTCTACCACCAATCCATGTCCCTAAGTGCCACATCTACATGTCTTTTTAATGGCCTCCAGGGATAGTGACTCGTCCACAGCCTGTTCCAATGCTTGAGAATCTTTTTGCTGAAGAAATTTCTCCTACTATCCAATCCAAACCTCCACTAGTGCAGCCTGAGGCAATTTCCTCTTGTCCTATTGCTCTTGAATTAGAAGAAGAGATTGACCCCAATGTTGCTGTAACCTCCCTTCTGGTTCCTGTAGAGAGTGATAAGGTTTCCCCTGAACCTCCTTTTCTCCAGGCTAAACAACCCCAGTTCCTTCAGCTGTCCCTCAGTCTCATGACTTGTGCTCTAGACCCTTCACCTTTCTTTGCTCTTCTCTGGACATGACCATCATGTCTTCAGTAGCACCTTGCTCTGCTTTTAAATAGCCATGTCTTATATTTCATTCAGTCTGCAAAATGGAAACAGGCAGTGCATAAACTGCAGCAGGCGAGGTTTAACAATCAAATCAATCTCAGCAAACTGGAGAAGCTGTTCACTGAATACTAAGAAGCCATACTTGAGTTGCACAGATGGGATGGGCAAGTCCTGCCTCAAAGCCAGGTCTCCAGAAGGGGTCTATACCTAAATGCAGGATGTGTGGAAGTGACTGATACCCTAAAAGACATTAATTCAGTTTAAAAAGGAGTGCTCAGGATGGGAGGCCTTAAAAAGCGTCTTAGATTGGCACCTGACGGGTATACAGGGCTACAGCTGTGCTTGCTCTGAGGTATGTGGTGACCTAGCTGTGTGGACCTGCTGCATGACCAGTCTCTGAGGGGCCAGACTTACTGATAGCACAAATTCTTAGAGCATGATCATAACTGCTAAGACTCAGGATGAAAATGGCCGGAAAAATCCTCATTTGGAGTCTTGGCCTTGTGTTTTCTGAGTATTTACATAAAGAAAGTGGAAAAGAGACTAAGGACTAGGTTGGAATCAATAGTATTTCCCCTATGCCTTCTCTCTATCCATAAACATACTGAAGAAAAGAAGGTATCAGAGGAAACCCGGAGAGATAAGAGCTATTTTCCCTTTACTCTACTTGTTTTCACCAGACTATGTAAAACTAGTCATGCAGCATGTATGTTTTTCTTTTAGTTTTTGTGCTTTTCTGGGCTGTGACCCGTGCAAATGCAGGACATCACCTTCCCTCCCTTGGAAGCCAGAATTTTAGCTCTTCTCTTGGGACTACAACTCCCAACATCTTCAGTCTCCCTACAGACCTATTTTTATGGACAGCACTCCATCTAGTCTGTGACCTCCCTTGCCATAGTGTGGGGAAGAGTCCAGCAGACAAATATCTCCAGAGAAGAAGAAGAGGTAAAGCAGAAATATGTTAAGTTTTGAAGAGGAGAAAAAAAGGGAAGGCATGGGAAGCATTTTCTTGCTGTGCCTTTCTCAGCCAGTAGACGTGTGTGATAGGCCAAATCCCTTGTAAACAAGACACCCAAAGTCAGAGGTCAATCTGCTGTGAAACCTCTGCTCTCATAAATGACTTTCAGGTATTTTGTTTAGTAGATAAACAAAATTCAGGAAGTCTGACTGTCTGTCTTCCTAAAGAGACTCATGACATGGGAAAGTTGAAGGAAAAAGCCACTAAATTACTGAGAAAAACACAGCAAAACAAATCCATGCAGCAAGAAAAGGAAGCCTGACAAAAATAAGAGTTTGGGTGTATCACCAGAATGAAGAGGTTTAATTCCTTGTCAGTTACAATTCCTCCACAAGGTAGTAAAAGTATAACATAAAATGCCATGGGTTGAAAAGGCTGTAATTTCTTTATGGAAAACTCTTCATTTAGGGTATGACCACACACAGTAAATTAGTTGAATGAGAGACAGTTCACACACCAGCCTCAGAATGGAGTCAGGAAAGGAAAAATAAGAATGGGAAATCCACTGTATTTGAATTAAGTGGAGTAAATGCTCATATAAGAACAGACACACTAGATAAATATGAAAGTTATCGCCTTCTTTGGTAGCCTGGATTTCACATACATGTGTAGTTTCAGGAGGGATATGCATGGTAGACAATAATCTCATTAAAAATGTAACAACAACAAAAAACATCAGCTTGCTGGCTATTGTCTACCAGTTACATCCTTGAGTATAACAAATGTAACTGAGAGATCCAGCCAGGAGATGGAAGAAAATCCAATATCCAGTCATTACAGTGGTTGTTTTGGAGGGCATCCAATGTGCAAGCTGAAGTTCTCCGTCCTAGCTGTAGGAGACAAACAGTGCTGCAGTAGCCCTTTCTTGAGTCTGATCTCAAGTGATCCATGTCATTGAACACCTAGGAAAGAAAAAGGGCAGCCTTTGACTCTTCATGTCAGATAGAAGAGACTTTACCAAAATTTTCCCAGACCTTTCCTTCTAGTAGGTCCTTAAGATGTTGGCACAACCAGTGATATAGCCAAGAACTAGCCCAGATATACCTTGTTCACTTTTGGCCCATGAAACTCTGCCTGCAGTAACCGATAGGATGGCCAGACTCCAGGCCAGGAGTGGGAATTGATGATCCTTGTGGGTCCCTTTCAACTCAGCATATGCTGTGATTCTGTGATATTTGCTGATGTTATGTACAGGCCAAGGTCATGCAATTTTTTGCAGACCTGCGGACCTGAGACAGGCTGTCTGATAAAACAAATGGCCAGCACTTTTGCATCAAATCTGGATAGTAATTTAGCATTTCAGAACTTTAGCATCTTCAGCAAGCCCTTTGACATTCTTAGAAGAAAACCTGAAAACAAATTTGGGCTACCTGTCCAAATGGCACAGAGCCTGCTGACAGTTTCAGCCTGATTCATGTCACTACACTGCTAAGTAAGCCATTATCAAGACAATATGAATTAACATAAGGCCAAAACTGTGGGCCAGTGGAGGTTCTTCCAGCTCTGTGGCATGTTTGCTGAATTGACAAACCAGTCTTTGAAGGCCCAGTTGTGCCAAGCTGTAAAGACAATTCAGGCAGCAAACCTGAAAGCAGTATTTTGGAGAGTGTGCAGGGTGTCTGTGCAAGGTCCTGCACAGCAGAGTAGCTCCCAGCCTATGAACAGCAGGAGCTACTAAGGGAAAGGGTTTTCTGCAGCTTGGCTTCTGCTGCTTACAATCCATCTCCCCTGACTTCTAAGGGAACCAGGGTGATTACTTCTGTTGTAGCAGTAGCAAAGAACCAGGATCAAGGAATGTCTTAAAAATCCTTAAAATCCTGTAGCTGACTCACTGTAATTCACCTGTCAGAGCTCTAAAAATATTTTTAAAAGCTCCCCCAGAGAAAACAGCTTATCCTGGGTTAACTTCAATTGGTTTGTTTAGAGGTGCAAACCACAGAATTTAGTAAAACCGCCGAAAGAGTTTTTACAGACAAATTTGCACAAAGGATCCATTTTAGTTGATTTAGCACAATGGCTGCATATAGAAAAGGTCAAAGAACCAAAGAAAAATGTCAGAACTTATTCACAAACCTAAGTATTTCTTTCATTCTGATAATTGCACTTGCCAGGTACTATGTTTGTGGAGTCAAGAAAGAATTTAATTGCATCCATGAAAGGACAGATGGATTTCATGAAAGCTGGAATCAACAATTAAAACAGCCTCCTTATAGTTTTAGTTTGAGCTCCCAGTTTCAATGAAAGATCCTTTAAAATGAGTCTGCAAACATTTTGATAGAAGTTGCACCACAGCAGGATACATCTTTGCTTTCCTAACAACTCACAGTTGTGCTAATGCAGATCACCGGCTGGCTTGAAGAAACTCCTCAAAGGAGGTGGAGCTTTAGATCACCACTGGCTCCATGAAAGTGTGATGAGCTGATAGTCGAGGCAGCAAATTGTCATTCACAACTGAATCAACAGTAATACAATTTCAGCTTTAACCAAGGCTCAAAACTCACCTGATTTGATCCTTTTATAGATATCTAGATTAATTAACTGCTCTTCCATCAAACTCTGTTAGCAGTCGGGGGAAAAAAAAAGGTTGTGTGCCTGCAAGATTTGTTTTCTTAGCATGTTATCACTCGAGTTCTCAAAGGATATCAAATCACAGTTTGTGATATTGCTAGGACATTATAATTCCTTTCTGGGCTGAAATACATATTTTTGTCTTTTGTCCCAAATGCCTAATTCATGGTGACACCTCCACTGCCCGCCAAGAGACTTACAGATGTGTCCTTCATCTTGGGACCACAGAGACAATGGAAACAGCTGGATTTCTGCATTTGTTTGCTCAGAGCAGTAATGAATTAGAGGAAAAAGGCAATTTGTCTGCTTGCTTTTCTTATCCTGGAGGTGAATAAAGAGAATTTGGGTATTTAATTCCTCTCAGAAAGTCTATCAAACTAGCAGAAACACTAATGAAGGCAATTTTTTCACAACTCCAGTTCACTCTCCAAATAAGATTCTACAACATTTCACTCTACTAGATAGCAGTGCTACTCTTCCCCATTTTGTCCCCATACACTGTTTTGTTCCTTCAACTGGCCCTTAACTGCCAGCTGGGCAGGTGACATAAGCTCATGAGGCAGCCCAGGGGCCACCTGGAGAAGTAAATCACAGTCCTTTTTACAATGGATTACCTACCCAAGTTTTGGCCTCCACAAAACATGTGGAAATGTAATTCTGAGATACTAGTGAATACCTTCTATGATTATTATAGAACAAAGTGACTGATGGCAAGCAAACTGCATATTTTTATATGCTGATTCTTGATGAATATCAGATCAGAGTGTTTTTTGAGAAGGCAGTTCTTTCTTGAAAGATCCATTTTCTGTTACTTAAGGATTTTGACAAGTGAAAATAATTAAGAAAAAGGAGGAGATAAGCAAAAGTAAATTTCAGTGCTCTCGAAGGGCTCACATCCACATTGCAATAAATGCTAAAAGTATGGACAGTGAATGCAGAAATTTCTGACTAGGGGTTTCTATTTTTAATCTCAGCCATACCACTTTTATCGTTGGAACAAATCAATTTTCCAACTCACTCTACAAATAACCTCTTCTGCTTGCTGTCATCTTCATTTGCCCTCCAAACTACAGAACTAGCTGGAAATCTGCAGAGTTCCCAGCAGCAAAAATGCATTACTTCTTAGTACTTGATTATTGTGAAAGTGAGCTGAATAGAAAGAGCTCTGCTCTGGGTGACACTTGACACTGTCAGCCTATTATAAGTGTGAAGCTTTGGAGAGGACAGTCACCTAGCTCCTAATGGGAAAAGGCTCCTGGATACTGTTAGATGCCAGTCATGATGTCATCCTTCATGGCTGATAACTCCCTTGCCACATCTTCCTTTGTACTTCAGGAAATCTGATACTGGATAGGCAGACTTGTATTCTAGAAACACGTGGAAAATTATCGAAAATGGAGTTCCTTTCCAGAGGAAATATTTTTCTCCACCACCAGCTGTCTTCCTTAGATGACTTCATGGCTTTAACAACCAGGGAACTCCACAGCACACTGTGTTTTACGTTACAAAGGTGTCTGCACCACATACCATTGCAATACCCATCCTCTTAGGGTATGGGTAGGGAAGGGAAATCTGCCTGCCTAAGGGACTGAGTTATTGCTCTATTCTTTTCTCCCTGAGAAAGGCTGTGCCTATCCAGGTATACTGTTATTAAAAATGCCTCACCTGGGGACTGAAACCTAGTCCTGAAATGAACATGTTCTGTGCCATTTCTTATAGCAAATGTCAAATCACTCAGTGTTTCTTTGTAATACCATCTAGGGCTGGAGTGTTGTTTTCTTTTTTACCAGAGATGGCAAATGCATCACACTCCTTAGTTTCAGGACTGTCATTGAGGGAGACAAGCAAGACACAGGAACTGAGAAGAATGCTCCTTTTTCATACTCCCAGTGCACACATTTTTTCTGTGCAATGTGCTTCTCTGCCTACAAAGGGAGCAGTGCCAGATTGTTTATGTTTTACCTGGCACTGTGGAACAGCCCAGGCTTTTGCTTTGGCATAAAGAAATAAATCATCCCATGATGTATCAGAGGCAAAACTTCACAAATTCAGACAGAAGGGCCATGAGAGGAAGGTGGGACATGAAGAAGGCAAAAGCAGGGATTGTATCCTTTAAGAGAGTGGCAGCTGGACAGTATACCTCTCTGAATACATGGTCTCCATTTGATGCTTTAGTTTTTGTGGAACCTTGACTGCCCAGGAAGTAACTAATAAAGGCAATTGTGCATCACACAAATTTTTAATGTGCCAGGGTTTTAAAACACATTACAACTCTTCTCAGTTCCCTTCCATACCCATTGCAGCCAGCCAAATCCACAAAGGAGGGGACAGTGGCCCCTGACATAGGATACAAAGAACACATAATAGCAAAACTTACAGAGACAGCTGCCTGTGTAAGAGATATTGTACTCTGGAAAGGTGAAAGCCTTTTCCAGTTTTCCCCGAGTTTCTACCAGCATGTTCAATCTCCAGATTGGTGGAGCACGGTGGCATACCAGAGAGAGTTTCCCCATGACTGCCCTGGCAGACATCAGACACAGGAGGCCATCAGGACCAACATGTCTGTGTGTGCTGGTTTTCTTCTTAAGATGTCTGAAGTACGTGTAACACTCATTCCCACTGTCCTGGCCAGGGTCAGATATCTGTCACACTTGCCTGTCCAGAGGGCTCTTTGGGCACCATCTATGAAGCATGGTTTCTTCTGACTGCTGAAATAGCAACACAATTCCTCTGCAGTTTCTAGTGCCCGTCTTCTAGAACATGTCCGGCAACAAGTGAGCTAATATGACTTGAAAATCAGGATGAAATACCTCATCAATTTGAAATCCATTCTTCTGGGGTGCTTGTCTGAAGGTAAAAAAAAATCCCTCAAAACCCCCCCTTTGTTTTTTTAAATCATTGACCTCAGAAAAACCAGTGGATAAATTATATTTTTTCCTATGTCAACTATTTGTTATCACAGGAAATGTCCTCAGAGTCAGGACTAGCTGTTTTTTGTGTTTTATCTGTGCAGCAAATTCCATTAAGTGAAATCTAATGCCAAAGTCCTAAGATCTGCATTCCTGGGTAATGACTGTTTGGGGGGCATTGTCTTTGAATCAGGAGCAAACACAAGCTGATAAAACACTTGTTGGATTATTTAGTCATGCCATCTTTTGCTGGATAGCTAACACACACATACAAATCACTAGAGGCAAAAATTTTTCCTAAGTGGAACATTGATGATTCCTGAAAGATAAAGCAATGGTCTCAGGCAAGAAAGCAACCCTACTGGTGATTAAGCTGTTCCTGACATACATAACAGCCTGAACAAGATCTTCTTCTGCCCCCTCAGAGTGAAAAATCTTGTTTGTCCATGGCAGTGTTGTGCAGCAACGCACATGGAGAAAGAAAACATCACCCTATTACATCTTCTCAAAAATGTGACTGTGGTTGATTCTTCAACGCTATGCACCAAGTAATTTTGTAGCAGCTATTTTGTTTGCCAAGTTTGCAAGAGTCTTCTCCCCATCTGAAGAAGGAGATGGCAGGGCAAGTTGGGGCAGAACACCTTCTTTCTCTTCTCGGGGGCCAAAGGTCTGACATGATTATCAAGCCTAAGAGACTTCTTGTTAGGAAGGTGCTGCACTGCTTGCCTCCCTCAGACACCACATCTTGCTATCCTTCTCAAACTGGAAACTCTTCTATGGCACATTAGTGACCAGAGGTGAAGGGCATGTCTCACTCTTCCCACTTCTCCCTCTTGTATCCTGTTATTTTGAGGATACAAGAGAATACATACACTTAAGTATCGAATCTAGTACTAGCCTGGTAGGGTGACTCTGTAAAGACCTTCTTACAGAATTGCTATTTGTAACAGAAATAAAGCTTTTGTTGTTTGTAGCTTAAGGTTGATGAGCTTTCAAAAATTAGCATCTTACCTGTTAGGTTGCAAAATATGGCTTGTTCACATTACTTGACTGCCCAAGGAACAAGAGCTGTTGGATTTATTCAGACCTAAGTGTTTGGCCACTATTATTTTTTGCACACAAATGGATGCAAGGACCAGAGCTGTCTGATAATTGTTGAAACACTGCAGCAGCACAACTGCCATGATGATCCCAGACCTGATGGATGGTGTTCAGGTTACATGACTGATACCTACATGGTCTAGATCCAATTCTAAGGCCACAAGCAGGCTGTTAAGTTTTGCTAGCCACTAAAGAGTTAACTGAAGCTCACACACAGAAACAACAGAAAGACTTCTTTCAGAATGGGAAAATTTTATGCTTCTCAATCTAAGATTAGGCCAGGTGTAGCCTTCTTCATCAGTCTGCCTTACTGAGATACATGAGGTCACAGTCAAAACTAGAAAACTTCCCTATGATTTCTTTTACAAACAAACCGTGTTTTCACAGACTATCTGCTCTGAGTTGCCAGTGCTAAAACTGTTTCATATAAGGAGAGACAGAAAACCATGGATTGCAGCAAAGTTTTAGTCTGTAATATCCATTAATTGGCTACTCTTTCCTGAAGGCCCCAATTTTCTCTTGAACAATGGCTCAAGTGCTATCATTTGGCTGAGGACATCTCTGCTCTGGTGGAGTGGTTGAGGACACTCCACATGGTGGAGTGATTTCTCGGGTCTGCAGAAGGAGCTAAGTAATACACCTCTCACTCTCCTCTGCTTTCAGATCAGATGCAGAGACTTTTCAAAGCAATGAATAGAGAGACTTTAGCACCAGAAGAAAAAGGACAAGCTTACAGCTGTTTAAGCCTGGCACAAGCAAGCTGCAGAGGACTAGAGCAGAGCCGGAAAAAGTAACCTCTCTTCAGATCCCCTGCATAAACACTTGTCCAGCTCCGAAACAGAGTGCTTCTGTCTTTGCACAAGAGAGCACAGTCCTGTACTGAGCAGACATAGACACATGGCAGCAATATGGCATCACGGAGAAAGCAGCTCAGATCCTTGCATTGGTGGGTCTGTACCAGGTATGGAGCAGAAACTTTGGACTTCCTTTCTCAAAGTGAAAAATAGCACTTCATGCACTACCTTACTGATTACTCCAATGCGAGAGTTCTGCAAATTTCCCTGCTGAAGCTGCTGATTGCCGGGTACTGTATGTACCTTAGCTCTTTTAAGGTCAAAGGCTTTTGCAGATAGACTTGTTGCAAGTTGAAACTTGCAACTGTGCAGCCTGCCTTCTAATTGCAATTCAGTACTTTTTTCCCCCAAGGTCCTGTGGTTGTGTTTTACAGATCCTCTGCTGGAGTGCCCTCCTTTTGTTGTTTTGCTGCTGTTCTCATGGTCTTGCAGCCTTGACTCTCTGCTGTGCAGGGCTCCCGCAGAAAGTGACTGCTGCAAATCTGAGAGTTCTGCCTGCTTTCCCCATTTTTCCCTGCCTGTGGTTGCTTCGGTGTATACTTGGGAACCTGTTTTATGTAAGCATAAAGATCAACAACCAGGTGGTGTGCAACAGTTGCATCTGAGCAAGGGGTGCTTTAGTGTGCACAGCATCCCATAAGCAGGGAGTACCAGGAGGGAGTCTCTGTGACTAATGAAAAAGTCTATGATTGTTTTACAGGGGATCATCTGCTGCCCTGGAGATAAAAAAAGGAAGAGGACTCTTGACTCTCCATTGCCTCTCTCCCAACTGGCTGCCTGAGAGGTTTTTCTTGCTTTTCCTTTCTTTTTATCTCATTCAAATATTATTGTCCCCCAAAAGTAGCATCTGCCATAACAGTCAATGTCTGTCGACAGCTACAGATCCTGCTAATAGGCACTGTCTCAACATGCTTTGTGCAGCATGTTCTATCCTATATGAATTTCAAAGCCAGGGAAATGCCAGTCCTTGGGTAAAGCCTTATCCAGGAGACACTGCACTCATTGTTAAACATGGTCATGAATTCAGTTTTTGCTCTTGGACTCCTCTGTACTGCCTGCAGAGTAGCAGGTATAGTCTGTGAGACAGTAGGGAATCCCTGAGGGCCCCTGGGGCTCCCTCTGTGTGAACAGCTGTGCTGGAAACCTCAGTGCATAGATCAGTGAGACTGAGATGCCTGAATGTCCTTAGGAAATTGTATGTGCCTGGCCAAAGGAATATCAGGCAAGAAGTCTGATGGCCAGAAGTTCTAAGCAACATTCTCATGCCCATGATAGAGTGGTAGCTGATGTGGGTTGCTAGAGTAGATGCAGTAATACAAACCAGTTGTGATTGATTTTTTAACCATGGCCCAGTAAACCTGCTAGAAAATCATTGATCAGCAAGACAAAGATCATTAACTACAAGGGGTCCAAAAACCACTGCTACTACCTCTGCTGTGTAGGGGCGTCACTTGCTCTCCTATAAGGAAGGCTTGTGTTTGGGAATGTGAGTGTCCAGCTGGAAAGAGAGAGAGCTGCTGGGCAGCAGCTACTTTGACTGAATGAATACCACTGTTCTGATGAGCTCAGTTCCCAGTGTTGCTGTGATTATGGTTTAATTGTTTATATTTTGTCATAGGCACTTTTCATGGATTAGGCATTTGATTTCCACACTGTCATTAAACCCATGCTCTGGATCCAGAGTGCTCTGTCCTTCTGCTGACCTGTTGGCTTGCTGAGCCTACAGGGTTAAGGTGTTAGAAGGGACATGATTTTGGAAAAAATAGGCAGCTTGCTCCACAGCGGGTAGGAACCTTCCGACGCTTCATAAGTGTCAGACAAGCACAGCAAACAGATGACATCAGCTCCAGATAATGAGACAAAAAGGACTCACATCTGTTAAGAAATGCTCAGGGCCAGCTTCTGACACCCTTTGAGTCTCCTGACTGCCTTACTTATGCATGTGTGGACTTAGAAAAGATACTGGCAGTATTTTCATCAGGAGGTATTCCTGTGAGGGGGGAGTGGAGTGGTCTGGGCTCAAGTGCTACTAAAGTGCTAATGCTTGGGAAGTGCCAGGAGCCAGCATTGTCTAAAGGATTAGTACAGTAATTAACAGGCTCTCTAAACACCTCTGAGCTTCCAGAAGTTCGGCTTTAATGACCTCACTCCAGAGGTCGAAGCTTCCTGGCTAGACTACAGCCAGTAGAGGTTATTTGAACTTTATGCAGTTTAGCTAGGTAGTACAATGATTTAAAAAACAGAGGTTTCCCTCACCACAGCATTACAGCACAGGATATGCCTGTATGTTCCAGTGTGTATCTGCACTTTGTTACTGAGGCCAGCCTAGATTTCCAAGGATCCAGAAAAGCATCAGGCTAACTTTGGGAGTTGTTATGCTGGCACTGCCACTGGAACATGAAGATGGGCTTCAGGAAGTCTCAGAATTCAATGCAACATTCAACTGGAGCTCTTCATGACTGCACAGATCTTGCCTGTTTTTTCCACGCCACACCTCTCTCTGGCATCGTGGCAGGTCTGTGACCCATTCTGGGGGTGCCTTTTATTTCTCTCCCAGCAAATTGCTCAAGCAGCAGCATGGTAGTGAGGCCACCTCATGGTTACCGTTGTGTGACCACAGCCCTCTTTGATCAGGTGGTGGATGCCACCTGAAGCATGGCTCAGGACCAAGGCATCCTGAAATCCTGAAATTGCCACTGAGCACCCACTGCCAGCATCCCAGAGCAGGCAGGGAGCTGTTGCCCTGTGCTCCCCCTCTCAGACCCCCTTTGAGCAGACCTCCTCTCAGAAATGAACCATAGGTCAAACAGCACCTGGTTTTGGGTCTTAAGAAAAGTTGTCCCTGTTCTGACCAAGACAGATAGCATTGCTAATGCTCCTGGCAGGGCTCAGGGCAGGCCTCTGCTTATTGCCTTAGCAAATTCTCCAGCTGTCCCCAGGAATGGTCCCCTTCCTCCTCCTACTCTCTTAAAACTTTGATTGGTGGCTCTTTGTCCCTGACTATAATGGCCAGCAGTGTCCGTCTCTGTTTCATTGTCCCTCTCATTTTTCTGTCTCCTTCCCAACCTCTTGGATTGCAGCAAGAAACAAGCACAGTGGAACTTAGAGTTGGGGGGCAGCAGGCACAGCCCATCCCAGCCTTCTGGCTGTTAACAGAGAGTGAAAAAGCAGAAGGGCTGTCCCGTGCTCCCATGCTGTCCTGTCCTGTCCTGTTCCAGGTGCTATATCTGCCATCTATCCATCCACAGGCAATGGCGACCAGGAAAAGTGTGACCGGTCTAGGGTTAAAACAGTCTTTCATTCCTTATTAACCAAACTCCATAGTCTTTTCCTCTCTGCCTTTCCCTCTCTCTCTCTTCTCCTCTCCCTAGGCTCATCTCTTTGGGATGTCCTTCCTACATAGCTGTGGGGTAGAATGGAGGAGCCCAGGGGGAGAGGAAATGAGCCCACTGGCTCCTCCAGGTGCTGTCCTTCTGTCAAGCTGTTGAGGTCTGCCAGCAGGACAGCTGGTACCCTCAGCTGTACTAAGCAGCCTGAGATCCTTAGCACAGAGTATGTCATCTTGTGCCTGAGGGTGAATGCAAGAAGAGTGAAGGGGAGGGAATACCTCTCCCCACTGTGCACCTCTTAGAAAGAAAAACAGTTTGTTATGATGCCAGAGCACCAACCGTGTTATTGCTTAATTTGCCTTTCAGGCTTTTTGCAAGGCTTACATCATAGCCTTTCAGTTCAGACCCATATGTTATCAGCTGCTAAAAGGACTAATCTGAAAAAAATCTCTCACCATAACTCTCTGAGCTGCTGAAACAATTTAAACAGATAAATTGTGCTTCTGTTAACACACATAGACATCCATAAAAATGCTAATCACACAAGCAGATAGATATTTTTCTGCCCCTGAAACCGAAGATTATGCCCAGTTTTGGGAGAGATGTCATCCTGAAACAAGGAAATAAATATAGGTTTTTTGAAAAACAGGAATAGACAAAAATTACCTTTGAAAATCTAGGTCAAAATTTACTCCCTTACCTACCTGATCATGTACTCTGTCTGATATTCTGGGCTGTAGAAAAAGGACAATGTTTGATTCATGCCTTTCATACAAGTGCAAGTACAGCCCTTCAAGGTATTCACAGATAATCCCAAAGGCTGGGTAAAATTGTCTGGAGTTTGTGGCACTGTCAGACTCCACTCCCACTGAGCATGACATCATGGTGGATGAGATGTCTGCAATTTTGCTGTTTCTTTGCCCTTCTGTTTTGTCATAGGAGCTTTGTGATCTTTATATGTGGGCTTGTGTCTTCTCTCTGGTCAGTACACTTGCTTTTTAACTCCTTTGCTGTACCCTTTCCATCCCAAAGCCTCATTTGGGAGGTGCCACCAAGCTTCTCTGCTGTATTTATCTTCCAGGCATCAGCTCAAGATATTAGGGTGATTAATCCAAAGGGTGAGCTTGAATTCAGACCTCTGAGGTGAAAATGAACCCCTCTGCTGGGATTCCTGCATAAAATATGTCAGTCAGGGAGCCAGATGACATATCATTTTCACCTATAAACTGGTGGCCCAGTCTTGGAATGGAAGAGCTGTGTAGCTGGCTATAGATACTCTGCTTTGAATAGACTAAGTCTGTTCAGGGCTGGAAGGGAATATTCCCATCCACTTGAAGTGCCTTATCCTGAAGTACCTCAGCGAGAGACCAGGAATGGGCAGATGCAAGGCAGCACAGTGCATGCTGGACAAAGCAGATACATTCCTCTCAGTCACTGGAGAAAGAAATTGTGAATTTGAAGAAAATAACTGAATTCAATCCTTCCAGAAGGCTCCTAGAGGAGGTGCCTTGGCTGAAGCTGAGTCAGTGTCCTTGAAACAATTTTTTATTGCCTGTCATTAAACAGCTTGAGAAAGCTGACATGACTAAATAGACTAACACCTACTTTTCCATTCTCCCTGCTTCCTTTTAATATGTCCTTTCTGTATGAGACTTTGCATCCAACAGACCTTTGTCTGCTGGCCTCAGCATTACTGGGTTGAGTATGGAATCATTTGCACAATCCATATGTGTGCTGTCTACATTTCTGCAGTCAGAACAGTGCCACTTGAGCAATACACCCAAGAAAACATTTACTATAGTTGGTAAATAGGTTAAATACTGGAGATGTAACAGATTTCTTTCTAAAGATCTCAATAATTTCAAAATTAGTCATGTGACACTGTTTAAAGACTGGGTACCTCCCTGAATAAAGAGACTACAGGGACTTAGTTGCAATGGAGATGATACCTTTGTTTTCCTTTTATTTTGTCCATAATTTCTGGAAACTCTTGCATTTATTTAGCCTTCAGCACACTTAATCTGCAATTGACTTTGCCTGCCCTCTCATAGGGTTTTTAAATGCATGAATAGCACCGGATAGGATAGATCAGCATTAAAGCAAGACCAGCCATCTGATCAAATTTCTGGCTTACTCTTGCTGCCTACAGCAACACTGTCTACACATCCAGAAAATTACTTTCTAAGGGGCTGCACTTCAATGCACAGTTAAAAAAAAATTAATTAACCTTCTTGACTTTTACCTTGCTTAGGCTATTTCCCACTTCCAGAAGTGTCTTTTACTTCTCTTCCAATTGCATGGAAACCAGAATGTAACTTAGCTCCCTCAACTGAAAAAGAAACCAGACAATACATTTCAACATGATTAAGGCCTTTATGTTTCAATTTGTTTATGTTTCACTTCAGTTTGAAGTGAAAAATTCTTAGAATTGCAGATATATCTTTAAGAGATGTTTTTAATGAAGTAGTTGGAACAGGTAGGGAACAAGGGACTTTCTGCTCGGTTTTGTGCAAATTAAGGTAGGGAAGCAATAGAGTGTCAATGGTTTAGAGCAGCCTCCCCCAGTATGTGACCTTGTGTGGGTCAAAATGTTAACAGAGTTAGAGTTTTTAGTAATTACAACTACAACAACTAGTATCAGATATAAATGCTGCTGGGCTCCTCATTGTGAGAAGGGATACTGGTTCAGTAAGTGTGGGGGCAGAGGTTGTTCATGGTGAAAACTTCAGGTATGACGAAGGGGCAAGATGTGCCACTGAAGAACTGTCTGCCTTGGTCTATCTTCACCTTTCACAGTGAAGCTTGATTCAGCTTTCACAGTGCCTGTCCCTGAAGGTCCTGTACAGGTGGACACTCCTTTCCTTGTGGCTAACATAGGAAGACTTCTCTGGCCATATACACCAATTTGTTTTCCACCTGTACATAATTGTTTGCAATGGACAAGAAAACTGCTGCTTCTTCAACAGCAACCTTCTAGCTAATAAAGCTGGATAATACAATAGTCCCACATGTTTTGTTCCTCCTTGTAGTACTAACTCTTGATGTGCAGCAAATGTGTTCTTGTTAACATAGGAGACAGGAGAGATGACTACTGTGCACTGCCTCTCGAGAATTAGCTTTCTATTAAATAATCAAAGTTCTTGTCCTGTCCTGGGCCACTGCACTCTGGCTGCAGCATGTAGGAGGTAAGGAAACAAGGTCCATATATGTGCAACTCCCAGCTATTCAGCCCAAAGGCCTGTGGTGCTCTCCCTAATAGGGGTGTGGGATTCCTAAGTGTTAGAACTATGCTGATTTTTTTTCTCTCTCTCATCAGCAAGAAATTTATGTCACTCCTATTCAGTTATGCCTTCTGAACTGTTAATGCCTTTCTTCTCCAAAGGTCCTAAATGCTCACTGCTGGTCAGATTCTTGCCCTACTCCACACAGAGATATCCAAGCAGAATTACTGGGCAGTCAATAGAAAATGGGAGCAGCAGAGAGATGATCTTTGCTTCCCTGTCTTTGAAGCTGGTCATGGCCTATTTCAAATGTACTCTAGAAAATAATTTTCAGACATCATGGAACATGACCAGACTGTATTACTGAGCACTCCAAGCAGCTTTGTTGACTTTCAGCCACCAGCAGAAATATTTTCCTCTCCCTTTCTAGTAATGGCACTAGGGTCAGATAGATTTCTTTTCAGGGGTAATTTCAAGTACTGAGACATTGCATGGCATAGGTATTTCATACTTCAAACAGGCCATTGCAGCTGAAACTTCCTGCAAATTAGCTGAGAGAGAACCCAAAAGTATGGTAACAAACTTCAGCTGTAACAAGGTTATGTGCCACATAGCACAGTGACATTATCACTGTTACTTATTAATAGAATTAGCAATCCTATTTTTAATCCCAGGCATTGAATTAGTGATTACTATTAGCAAAATAGTAACTCACAAGCTGCCAGACCTTTGCAGCTTTGTGAATGAAGGCAGGGAATATACATTATATTTTGAGAGGCTTCAGAGTGCTCATCTGCACAACAAAACTGTGGTGATATTGAGGCTAATCAGCACATGCAAATCAGGGCTACAATCCTCGTAGAAGGTTTTCTGCTCCAGGGCAAATGATTACTCTTCAAAGACCAAGAAAAGCAGCAATGTTTCTCCTGGGAAGGGCAGGGGTGAAGACTCTATGCATTTAACCCAGTTCTTTTCATTTCCATCTTAAAAGCGAACAACTATTTTTTTTTTTTTTTTTTTTTTTTTTTTTTTTTTTTTTTTTCTTTAGGGATGTACAAAAGCATTAATGACTCATAGGTAGGGTTCCTTTTCCCCAACTACTTGAGAGATTTTGCACTTTCTCAAGCCTCTCCTCTGGAATCTGACCTCAGGCATCTTGCTTGTTTAATGCAATAATGAAAAAGGCTGTTTCAGAGAGGCAGAATTCAGCATTTGCAATATAGGTAATTTTGTACTTGGACTGAGTCAAATAATCTTGGTGAGAGAGATGATGTGTAATTTACTAGGCTGAGTACAAGAGCGAGAGTTAGGGCCACTATGTTTAGCCATAGAGATATTTCAGCAATTCCTAGAAATGCCATCTGTTGAGCACAAGTCTAGCTAAGTAGCCTTGTGGCCAGTGCATGCTTGGCTCTCTGCTGTCACTGCTGTTTTGCTATCAGCAGCAAAGAGAATATCCTGTCCCCTAGAGGGATACCAGCTTGCAAAGTCTAGGGGACTCTCACAGAGAGGTCAGATCTTTGGAGTTACTAAGAGTCAACAGTTGGATGAGTGCAATTACGTGCTTTAGGCAAAATAAACATCTTGCATGGGCAGTGGATAATGTCCTGCAAGTTCTTGCTACATAGATACAATGTTTATCTAGAGGTGAATGGGACATCTGGTTACAAAACTGCAGTCACTGGGCACTCATGTCAGTGCTCAGATGTACAAGGGTGAGGCTCCATGTTGGTAGTGGGTGAGACCATCTGCTGTTGAGTGCTTTTTGTGCCCCCAGGCTTTGAAGGATGCTAACCCAGCCTTACAGGCTGCAGGTTTCCTTTGAATTTCATCATCTCAGGTCCCACCCACCACCCCTCCAAGAAATCAGGGAAAACATTTGCTCTTTGGTGCAAGAGATTGTTCAGCTTCTAAGTTACCGGATGCCTCTGTTCTGAAGTAATTCTCACTACCATAGCTGTCATAGCAGAGTATTGACACAGTGTCTGGTTTCAGGCCAGTACATAGAAAGTCAAGCTGCGCGTTTGTTTCCTCCCCTGGGCTGGCAGGAGCACTGCTGACATCCCGAGTGTCTCAGCTTGCTTCAGGGTGAAAGCTCTGGCTACGCGTCTTCAAGCCGAGGGGTTTCCCTGCCACAGCGGGAGCACTTACCACCCCTGAAAGCAAGCTGCAGCCGAGAATGGCTGACCTTTGGAACCTTCATACATGCCAAGCGCTTGACAATGCACTCAGCCGCCTGTTTAGAGTACTCTGAAATGCTTTTGGAGCTCCCAGGGCTTCCAGGTCTCTGGGTGACAGACTGCAAGGGGGCTCGAGCCTCTGCTCTGAAATTCAGTTTCCACAGGCAGTATGGTCCATTTCCCATCGCCTCAGTTTGAGATGAAGAGTATCTTGCTCAGTGTATGTGACAAAGATAAATATGGACTCTTTGGCAAAGCTGTTTATCTTTTACTTCTGAGACATCATCTCATAGCATCAGCTTTGTTCTTCCCCCCTCCTCCCCCCCACCAATCTCTTTTAATTTTTAAAGATCTAAATGATGTGGTGCATGCATATGGAAATGAGGTGGGAAACAGACAAAATCAGCTCTTTTAGATCCTGAACCGAAAATCTTTTCTAAGAGCAGCCTGGAAGTACATGCTGACATTGATGATGTGATCCTGGTGAAATAACAAAGAAGGAGCAGAAAGCATGCTGTTCCCCTGCAGCTGAAGGCCTACTTGGAACCACCTTGGGACCAAGCTGAGAGCTGTTCTGCTGCTGAGCCAGGACAGCTCTTGTCAGTCAAATGAATTTGCAAGACAGAAAGTGAAGTTTACTAAAAATACCATGGTTTCCACATCTTAAGCCCTAAACCAGCAATTTTAACTAATTATGAGAGGCACGGGAGTAATTAGATAAGCTCTGGACTGTATTGGACAGCAAAATAAAGAGCATGTAGAATCACTGCGACAATAATCCTGTTACCTGGACTTTATGTTACCTGAACTTCAAATCTGTTACCTCAGTAATCAGAGCTTGTAACAGGCCATGCAAGTTATATTTGAAGGAAGCTGGCACTTGGAAACAAAACAAATAGGTTTACTGCATAATAGTTCCTTTCTGCTATTCCATTGATGTGACCCAGAATGTGTGATTTAGTACCATGACAACTGAGAGGTTGATTATAAAACAGACACAAGATAGCTGTACTCTGACATTTCTTATTTGGAGTTTTATTACTTTCCGCTTTATTTCATAATCATTAGCCATCAGATAAATACTGCATGTTTTAGTTGTATATGATAAGATGGTGTGTGCAGATAGTTAATTAAGTTGACTGAATTACAGGCCATTTTTAATTATTAAGATTGTTGTAAATATTGACAAGCCAATCTGAATTAATTAATATTATAAATTTGTTTTGCGATCGAGTAGCAATTTAGAGTTTGAATTTCCCCAACCGCAGCTCGGTTGGGTCAGCCCACAGTCTACAGAACAGCTCTGGGTGCAAAACGGAGCCCGACAGAGTCAGTGCCTCCTTCGAGCTTTTGCACACCATTGTATTTCCGCAGAGGGTTTTTATACTTTTTATTCCGCCTTTGGCTATAAGTCATTGTGGCAAGCTGCATATTCATGCAGTCTTCCCTCACAGAGAAGGCATTTTGGCCGCTGATGTCTTCCGAGCAGCAGCTCATCAGCCAGGGATGAGTCCAGATGTCCCCCTCCTTGTCCTCCCTCCTGGTGTTGAGTCTGGGTCCCGGCATCGACACCACCTGCCTGTGATTCGCTTGGGTGTGACCTAATAGCCAGCTTTTTGCGGTCATTGTTTTCTGCTAGGGCTTCTTAAATGCTAATTAGGTGCCTGACAACTTAATCTGCGAATTTCCTTTCGCCTTGGTTTTTCCAGTAACTCTAAAACATTTTGTGGCTATAGTGTATAACATCTATAACTACAACTTATGCAACCCCAACTGCACGAATTATACACATATAACAAGATGGTTCATGTATCACTAGGATGTCATTAATGTGTTTTCTGGAGCTTTGATTAGGGGATGATTTTAAAACAGGATGCTGATTTTCAGATTCCTGGATTTATACTGTGGTATTCTTCTAAGTGGCCTTTATTTCCTAATTGGCCTTTATTTTTGGATTACTACTTTCACAGCACTAGTAGTTCCCTTTGGTTTTCCTAGGAATGCTGTTCTAGGCAGAGGTCTTCCCATATACATTGAGCAGGTTACTGTCCGTTTCTGTGGAGGATCTGACTCACCTCACCCTCAGCTTTGGGGCCTTTAGGGTGAGGAATGGGAGCACAAGATGGGAACATCCTAAGAACCAGAATATGGGACAATAATTGCTCTTTGAAAATTGTCTCTCTTTGCCACATATAGAAGGCCCAGGACCCACCATCCCACCATTTGGGACTCTTTAGTGACTTTTTTTTTTTTCTTTTTTTATTGAATCCATTGTTCTAGGGTTATTTCAATGAAATGAGAGGCACATGGCCACCCTTTACCCTAGCTGGAGCCCCCTTAATGTTCTACCTTGCCAGTCCCTTCTCAGCTGTGGCCCTGTGAAAGCTCCTCTGCAGCCTGTGCAACTGGGGAAGAAAAAGGCATTCCCTTTCCATATTTTCACAGCTGTACTGGACACATACCACCCTCAATTTTTTCCTCTCTGAGGTGAAAAAGTGTTTTCTCTTGGATGCAGGCAGTTTTGCAGCTGCTGAATGGCCTTGTTGTGACATTTTTTTCCTTTTCTGTCACCAAGCATGCACAGAACATCAGGAAATCATTACAGAAAATGGAGAGACTGTATGTGTGTGTGTACACATAGAGAATGCATAACCCAACTGATGCAGTAATGTGCAGGGTAAGTTAAAATACCTCCCACACAATATCTGGCTTCTGAAGCACGGCTCCAAATTGGCCATTACCAGGGTAATGACTTAATCAGTTGTTAACAATCGCTGTACTCCCTACCAACTGATGTGCATATAACCTTGCAAAGACTCCCTTGACACCTCCTCTGCTTTTGTCATCAAATGAGCTGGCTTTATTTCAGGTGTTTGCTATGCACTGCTGCCAGGTTTTCTCTCTAGTTCCTAAGGCATTACATCAGTGCAGGGAACTCCTGCCACCCCTAAGGAAACTTACCAGCTGCCATTTACATTAGAAGTCCAGTTTCCAACTAAAGTTGGTGCTTGGCTACCTTCTAGGAGTTAAAACCTTAGAGAGAAAGGTCTAGCTTTCAAGGAAATTATTCCATTCATGCTGAAGGCTTTGTCTCAGGTTTTGACAGTCCCTGCAATGCTTAGAAAGTGCAGCATTCTAAATACCTTGAACCATATTGCCATCATATTGTGCCCAAACCCAGTGACACGGCAACCTTTCCATATTGCATTGGCCTGATCTTGTTCCCTCTCTTCCTTGCTGGAAGATGTGGAACTGTCCTTCAGTCCTTGTCTTCATGTGTGGAAATGGGGACATCAGGAGCATATCAGTGATTTATGACATTTCTCCTGCCAGCTTTATTCTAGAGACATGTGAAATACTTTTACAATCAGTAGAACTTTTCTAATGAGAGCTACTCTGAAATAACTCCAGCAAAAGGTCATAGCATCAGGTAGAAAAGGCACTTTGAGATCAGAAATCCCTAAGGCTCCAATTTTTTTTTTTTTTTTTTTTTGAAAGGTAGAATGAGATTTAGCCCTGAATTTGCCATTGTCAAGGATCTTTTGTCACTAAAGAAGAGTTATCAGACTCATAATAACCTATGCACAGTCCATGTTATTTTCCTTCTGCTGCACAGGTTAATCATCACTAACTAACTGCAACTTCTCAAGGCATTTGACATAGTTTTCTTTCCATCAGTTGTAATTGAGACAGTGAGAATTAACTTGGGGAATGCATTCTCCAAATCATGTGCTCATAACTGGGTGGAGTTGGCATGCTAGGAGCATACCCAGCTGTGGGCTGCAGAAATGAGAAAGGTTTGCTTGATTTTCTTGTAGTGTTCCCTGATGTCATCTGCTTCCAGACCTTGTGGGGAAGTGCAGAGGCAGAAGCTTGGCAGAGAAAGCCAATGGGATAAAGACAGCATGGACTGACAAACAACTTTTGCAAGGACAGACATCTGGGACACACAAGGATGTGTTCCCTAAAGCCTTCTTGTCTGTATCAAATGTGTCATGAGGTCCTTAGTCCTGTTGACTCTGAGTGGTTCTTATGGTACTTAATTGCTTTGGAAATTATCTACCTCCGCTTTCATGCATGAAAGGACAGTGGGGATGTCTGAGGAGGGGTCTGTCTTCTCAAAGCAGTCCATTCCAAGAGCCTGCAATGGAAGGACCATCCTTTTCTCCATTGTAGCATTGTGCCATAATGTGCTAGCTTGGGCTGGCTGTGAGGTGACAAGGCCCTATACAGCTAAGACATTCATGTGAGGCAAATAGCTTAAGCAGCCAGCCTCACAGCCACAGGATCCCTCCACATGAAATAGAAAGACAGGGAAACTGTCTGAGAGAAACTGAAACCAGACTGGACCACCAGGTCTTTACTCTCTGTGTGGAGAACCAGGGAAGAGGGAGAGTGACAGAAAACCCTTGCCAGTCATTTCCTCCCTCAGTCCCTCCCTCCATCCCTCCCTTCCTCCCTCCTTCCCTCCCTGTCTCTGTTCCTCTGTCCCTCTGTCCCTCCATTCTGCCCATCCCTCTATACCTCCATCCTCCTATTTCTCCCTCCATTCTCAGTTTGGCATCTCATTCTGTACCCACAGGTAGGCCTGGGAGCAATAACCCTGGGAACAAATGGATGTGAAACACATCCAAAACGTTTTTACTGCATTCCTTTCTCCTCTGCTCATGCCTAGATTTCCTTCTCTTGTTTAATGCTCGTTAACAGCAAATGGCTTTACATACTTATATCATGTAAGCACAGCTAGATCGGATATTTGCCCTCCTTCTTTCCAAGTGTGGCAGAGAGCTGGAGAAGGGTAAGATCAGCAGTATACACAGTATTTCCATTTATACAATCTTCACATTTTCAGTTCAGTTATTTCCCGCATCTGATGTGTTTTTCATGGATTTAGTAATCTTCGTTGGATTAATGCCTAAAATCTGGCCCCCACCGTGAACCCATGGAAACTTTTACAATCCACAATCCCTTCCAGCAAGTAATTCTCCAAGTTCCCTACCTCTTACATGAAGAGCTACATCTTTCTGTGAATACGGTGCCCAGTAGTTTTGATTGATAACTTCATTTCTTTTATTGGAAGAGGTATTAAGCATCCAGTCCTTTCTTACCTTCTACAAGATAAGTATGTTTCAACAGACTTTTAATATCTTCTCTCTGCTGTCCTTTCTTTCTGAATAATGATATTTAGCCTACGCGGTGCTCCCCAGACCTCACCAGGTCCAGATATTTATTTATCTGGTTTGCCCTTCAAACCCTTCCCTGTTATACTATTTCTATCCTGAGACAAGAAGACCAGGACCACTCGTATTTACAAGTGGCACAAATAATGAATGTATATAGAGGCATGGTGGTGCCATCAAAGAGTTCCTAGTATCTGCTTTGCTTTATTGACTGTTGCTGAACAGTGAGGTGACATTTTTGTAGAGCAGCCCCCCACAGACCCAAGACTGTGTCATTTCCGCCCCCCCCAACTCCTCCCTCTCCCCAAACCCCATCCATCTTAAGTAGGGTAGAGCTAATAATTCTAACTTAAGAAACTAAAAATGTTTGTAGGAGCAAGAGTGTCTGCCAGAGACCCCCCATAGGGTTGAGTCAGAAATCTCAAGAAACAGTGGTCCACAACAATAGAACAAGACCTTTACAACAATGTTTGGATACAGAAAGATGGTAGCTAGTGACCTGGCACAGTCTGCTGAGCAGCTGGGCCAGGACCACACATAAACAATTTAATCCAGCACCTCTTTTACTGAAAATGAATAACAAAACCTTAATAAATCAACAATTACTTATTGCTGTATTTGGGGTAATAAATTCTTTAGTTTATCAGTAGCTTGTGGCTTCCACAGCATGTTCTTTGAACAGTTTGCCTTTCAGTTACATCCCCTTTCTCTCCTGAACAATAAATTAGCATTTGTTTGTTTTTTTTTAAAGGAAAAGAGGGGAAAAAGAGGATATATTACAATTTTTTTCAAAGCAAAAGGAAAAATGCAACATCTTTCTGACATATATCTTAAAATAATATGAGGATAACTTTCTCTGAGTGTTAGATGCCTATGCATAAATAATAAAGGATGTTATGTTATTTACAGTGTTACACAATAAACTAAGAGCGTCTCATTTAACACAATATCCATAAAGACAGTAAATAATGAAAAAACATCCACATATGTACAAGACATATTTACAATAGAATAGAGAATTACAAATCATGATAATTGGCCATGTTCTTTGTCTGCCCTTCTCTGCAGCATTTCATAGGTGCTTTTTTGTTTCTCACTAGAAGTAAGACCCAGGTACCAGGTAATGGTAAGTAGCCATACTGCAGGGCCAAGAAGTGCTCAACAGGTTGAGAGGTGTGTCCTTTGAGGAGACACCAGTTTGCTATCCTGGATGCCCAGGAAACTGCTTGCAATGTGTGTGAGAGAAGCAGGGAGATGCAGCATTGTTGTTTTGAAGTACTGGAAAGAAGGAGCTTTCCTGTTTCCCTGATAAAGGCAGTGATTGATCTCTTAAACCTGGGTGTGTTGGGGTGGCTCAAGTGAGGAAGGGAATAACTGGGCCAAAAGGAGGGAGTAGGCTTTTCTCTGTTGCATGAGAACCTGTATGGAGCTGTAATAATTTACACCCCTTAAATAGGCAGGCTGTACCAGGTTGTGCACATCATAATCTAGCTATACATTCTTGAAAGAAGCCTTTCATCTTGGAACAATTCCTGCATATAAACACATACACATGAAAAACTCACATCTCAAACTAAATGACATGGAAATAAACCAGGACAATCTTACTAACTTTGCCACCACTGGAGTATTTCCCCCCCTCTTCAAAGTTCTTGCCACGACTTTCAGCCAAAGAACGGGCAAACATCACACAGTGATGGCTCAAGGGTGATGGGCCTGCCTGGCTCAAAGGTCTGGGAAATGAAGCAAATATCCCCAACAGGGAAGCTGGCTTTTTCCATAGGCACTTGCTGGCTCTGCTCTGTGCTGCTGCAGCCTCCAGCCTCTTGGCCAGCAGGAACTGGCTGCAGCCCGCCAGCAGCACCCGTGGCCAGGCAGACTCACTAACTTCTGGGTGTGCACCTGACTGATGTGAAACACCCTCACAGAGTGATAAACACAAGTTGAGAGGTGAGGGTCTGTGTCCTCCTCCCACTTCTGTGCGCGCCGAGCCAAGGCAATTCCTGAATTCACTGCTGCATGAATTGTGCTGTAAGGCTGGATTCTTCACAAAGATCTAAGGGCTTAGGCAGCCATATCCCCAATCATATTTTCTTGTTCTTAGGTCCATGTGAAGTCTCCAGCCTAATTTCATGCTTGCCCTATAACACACTGTGTATGTTCCAAAGGGAAGGAATAGCAGGAACTGCACAGCAATTTGACTTTGAGGCACAACAACAGAAGAGGTGTGACATTTTTCCCTAGACCTATACCAAATACATCTCACTTGTACAGCTCCCAAAAATGGAATTGCTCCTTCATTTTGTACTGTGCCTCCAAAATAACAGTGTTAGTAGTCAAATAATCTACTCTATGTCAAAGCATGTTCCCCTTCCATCCTCATTAATCTGTCTGGGCTATTATAGATACTACAACGAGAGCTGGCCTTGTGGTTGATATATACTGGAGAGTTTACAAATTACCTGTGTTATCATTTCTATTCTGCCACTAAGATGGGTGATTTTGGGGCAAATCTCACGTTTCTCTGCCATCCTTTTTCTGTCTCATCTGTCCTGCAAGGTCTTTGCAGTGTCAGAGGCCTTCCTGAAGGGACAGATATTCAAGTTCCCAAGGAAACTCAACAGTGCAAATCTTTTGGAAACTTGTAGCCTTCATTAGGAAAGCCCACCTGGCCCTCTGTATTACTGAGTTGCAGAGTTAGTGGAGAGGTGGATATTCTGCTGCATGGGATTGCAGATAAATAGGTACGACTAAAGGGATGAAAATAAGAATATGGTGTATAGAATTTGTAGACAACTTTTGTTTCAGTCAGCAAATGCAAAGTGTGTTCAAGTACATGCCAGCTAGGGAAAAATTGCAAAGGGGACTTAAGTCCAGACAGTATGCATATGCCATCTCCCATAGATTTCTCAAATAAGCAGTGCCATTTCAACCACTACATGGACCAAAGCTGTGCTAGTTTCCTAGCCTTTTGGTTCTATCACTAACATTCTAGTGGACAACTCTGTTTACTAAACTAAGTTTTTTTATTTTCCTTTTTCTGCTGAATCTAGTGTTCAGGTAGACTAATCTGTGTTCTTACTAATGTGATATAGTTATTTATATCATAAGGAACTCATTGATTTTTGTCATCCTGGCAAAGATCTTCTTTTGCTATACTTTTCTTTCAGTCTCAAATCAATAGGACACCTTGTTCAGCAAAACTCTTAGGCACATGCTTCACTTTTTGCATGTGCTCGATATGTCAATGAGAGTCTAGCACATGCTGAAGGTAACTTTTGCTGGGATTAGCATAAGCATATGCTTCAACAATTTACTAAGTTGGGACTTTTGTTTTTCAGGTTTGCATCTCACAAATTTTCCTTTATGTATTTCTCTTCATTTAACTAGGACCAGAATGTGGCCCAAAGGATGAGTGTAGTTTGGCTGAAATTATTTTGTCTTGACAGGGCTCTTATTTAGAGCTCAGTAATACCTGTAAAACATATGTTCTCATTTTCAGAATCCCCAGAGTCTAGAAAAAACGTTTGTTTTTCACATCAATCCTGAGTCAATGCTGTGCCAACTGAACACACAACAAAAAACCAAAAGTATAGAAGAGGCAGAGTGACCCTGACTAAACTGATAGGAATTCAGAGCAAAAGAGACCATTTGCTTCTGTCTGGATGGATGCATCTGCTCCAGAACTGACAGCATCCTTGCTCATTACTAGTCAATGACTTCTAAACCGTCACTGGCTATATAAACACTGATATTAAATAGTCACACATGGATTACTAGGCTGTAACTCACATGGTGTGCTTGCCTTCATAACTGGGCTCTGCACCAGCCTTGCCTCTCATAACCCAGGTAATGTAGTCAGTAAAGGTGAGTAGAAATAAACTCCATACATCTGCTTTGTCCCTCCTTTGTGCCTATGCTTTTTAATCATTCAGCAAATCATGTTCTTCTTCCCTGAAAGGCCTTTTTTTATCCAAGAGTAAGCCTTATTCCAACAGCAACTCTAATAAGGTATTGCTAGAAGCTTGTCAAGGTTCTTTCTGAGGAAAGGAAAAAGGGGAAGAAAATGGATGGGAAACAAAAGAACAAATCATGTATTAGAAATCAACATTAAGAAATAGAGGTGAAAACTGATTGCACATTTATTAGTGGCATTTGTTTTCCAGCTAGATCTCTTCCTTGTTTGATTACAGATATCTATTATATTTGCCCCATTAACATAAACTAATATAAATGTTTTCTTTTTTTAATTTTTTTTTGTTTTCTTCTTTTTTTTTCTTTTTTTTTGTTTAAATAGAGTATTGGGTTCAAAGCTCAGCTAACTTAAACCCATTTCCTAAGGGATAACTAGAACAATTAATATCTGGAAAATAATGACGTGGCAGCTCCTAGTGATTACAAGCTGACCTCTGATTAATAATATATTTGATTTAAAATCACAGTATTACTTTCTTTCTATAAGTAACATTATTTAATGCAGGTTGGCTTTTTTTTTTTGTTTCTATGTTTTTTGTTATCCTGCTGTAATTAATAGTAGCATGCTGTTTGATCTACTATTATCCCAGTGCTCAAAGAAGCAAACCTTTTGGCTGGCAGAGAGCAGACAAAACTCTTCTCATATACGGAAAGCAAATAAAAGTTCTCATATAAGAAACTTTTTTTTTTTTACTTTTTATCTTTTTTTTTAATCTTTTTTTTTTTCCTTTCTGACTCTGTGTGTGTGTATGCGTGTGTTTTTCTGGTGGAGTAGGGTGGGAGTGCCATTACAGGGCTTTCTGATTTGAAGACTCTACAGCAAGCAACCAGAGAGACTTCTGCAATTCTTGCAAATCATACATCCAGTCATTATAATGCAGTGCACAAAAAAGCTAGGACAACTGAGGGCTAAAAGGTTTTGCAAAATACTATGGGACAGCCATCATTGTAACTGTACAAAACTTGCTCTCAACTTAACATAACATAAAGGCACCATTGATATCTTTCCCCATTTTTGAAATACTGTAAAAAATTGCTACATATGGCACATAACACATTTGTACATACATATATTTAATTTATAAAAGTTTTTTTTCCCCTCCTGTCTTCTATCAGCGGAATTGCTAAAATAAAATAAATTGTTTAATTTAAAGGTGGAATACTTCATTATATAAAATAAAGTTTTACATGTGAATCTATGTGTTTTATGTTTTATACAGCAATAGGGTCTTGGTTAGCTATCACACTGGACAGCCTTGCTTGTAACTCTTCTGGTGTGGAGAAGCGATTTGCCGGGTTAGTCCTGGTTTCAGCCAGCCGGAAGGCAGTGGCTGGCTCCAGACCGGTTGCCCCGGGGTTCGGTATGCTCAGGAATGGTGTATCCTCACCTATTCTTTCATCTTCGGTCTCGGTCTCAGAGCTGCTGCTCTCAGAGCTTGTGTCAGAGTCCACTTCCACCCTGCTGGAAATGTGGCCGTTGGGCTTTGTTCTTTTGACCCTCCGGCTGTTGGTGAGTTTCTTTGGAGGCTCCTGTGCTGGTTCATACTCCTGCGTGGTCTCGTATTCCTCATCCTCCACGATCCGCAGAGGACTTGGTGGCAGGCTGTTGCTCTCGTGGATGGCATTGTGGTGAAAGGAGTTGAATTGCTGAAGGTGGTGGTCATACTTCTCATGCAGCTGCAGTGGAGTCACCAGGAGCAGTGGTCGCTCCTCTTCTATGAAGGGACTCACCGCCACTGAAGGGATGGAGATGGTCAAGCTGGAAGCCGGTGGTGACATTGTGGAGGGGCGGGACTTGGGAGAAGATGGAGTGTGAAAATCAACGGGTGACATGCGAGCTGGTGTGGTCATAGCTGAGACATACCTGAAGAAAAGAGATGGGGATAGGTTGCGAGCACAGGAACAGTGGTGACTTGTAAACACAGCAGCTCATGTGGACTGGGAGAGAAATGGCAGGGATTCCCTTAAGATCCCCAGCATCCTCACACAGGGCTACTAAGGAACCTTTCCTGTTCCTATTAATCCTATAAACTGCTGACTTCTGGGACTCTGGGCAAAAACATATGAAAGCAGGAGGAGCACAGCAAAACTCCCAGATCCCAGCCATGGAGATGTTGTAAATTTTTTACCAGAATAACTTTCTGGAATGAATCCAGGAATGGGATTCAGAGACAGACAGGCTGCCAGAAACAAAATGCATTTGCAAGTATTTTCTCAAAAGGAAAACAGCTGCTGCACTTCTGGAAGGATTTGACCAGAATCTGGGGTACATGCAAACAGACAGGGGGAAAGAAAAGAAGGGAACTGAAGGACAGTCCTCTTGGGGCTTCACCCTCTTCTGGCAACCAAACTGTCTCAGGCTAGGGAGGAAAGTAATGTTTGGATAAAATACAGAGCCAGATTCTGCTAATTTTAATCACCAAGGGTAGTCAGAGAAGCATTTGTAGCACCATCCCAGGAGCTTTGTGCTGCTCCACTCCTGGGTGCTAGTTACCCTGGCTGGTAGATCTATCTGCAAAGAAGCACTGAGTATCATTTGTCCTCATATGGGAACAGATGCTGAAAGACAGGATTGTCTGGCCTTGTGCCCATGATTTCTCTGCAAAATTTGTCCCTGTTTCTGTGGGAAGGGTAGTGGTCAGAAGTTATTTCTGAAAATGAAGCTCAGGTGCCATTACAGGGTTTGTCCCAAAGAAACAGAACAGAAAATGTGTAGCTCTCAACTAGTTTTAATCAATAGACATGCTATGAGGTCATGTGGATTCATGCCAGGTGAGGATCTGCCTAAAACCACTTGATCAAAAGCACAGTGCCTAGCATGACACTTTGCATGGTCTGGCTTTGCTTTTATTCTTATCCTAAATTCACCTGCCCGAATTTTGTCTGTGTCTAAGGTTAAAATCGTTCTAAGCTCCATCGCAGGCCCATTGATAAAAGCTATAGGTCTAAGATTGATGTAGTTATTTAGTTTTCCAGTAGTGGTTTATTTATCTGAGCCTGAAATTACCAAAATAAACCTGAATTCATCTTTCTTATCCAATCTATGACTTAGTTGCACATACTACACTTGATAAAAATGGAGTTACAGGAAAAAGGAGAAAACGGGACAGATTCTGGACAGATGTGCAGTAGCGTAACTTGATTTCACTGGAAGCACATTGCACATTGATTTACATGAACTGAGGAGCAAGAGAAAGGAAAAAAACAAACTTGGATTTATGCATGGGAATTAATCAAGTTGGTTAAGCAAAGGGCAATGAATAGGTCTGTACATTGGATGAGTTAAGTAATTGTTTCTGCTTCCATGAGTGAGCTTTTCATCCCTTTCACATTTTAATAGGCATTTTCTGAAAAACTGAAGCCTCTCTACTTTCCCAGTTGGTACACTGTTGGATATTCGTCTTTATGACACACTGGATTTTAGCTACACTGGTTCTGTTAACCCATTGAATTGGTTAAATGTGTTCAATGTACTGTGCAGGCTTCCAACAGTGTCAAGTTACTCATACTGGAGTGTTGTGCATTCACACCTTTCTGGTCTATTCCCCCACACCGTAACAGGGCAGTGCTAACTAGGTGCTGTCTGCAATCTGAGGCTCAGGAGCTGAACTCTTGCAGCTGTAGTCTATCCTGAAAGGAAGGTTAAAAGGTGATTGATTTATCCAGCTTCATGGCTAACTATGCTGGCTCACTGAAAGGGGATCAGAGTGTACCCATGGCTGTCCAGCACACATTAACTTGTTATACGCTGCCAGCTTCATCATATAGTCCAGCCTTTAGTGCAGAGACAGTGTTTTTTGATCTTCTCTCCTGTAAGGCAGATAAGGACATCCAAGATAAAACTGCTTGTGCCCTCTGTTTGTGTACACAGGCGGCAGGGCATGGGATTCAGGAAGTGTATGGGGTAAGGCAAAACAACCCCTTGTAATGTCTGTTCAATTTAATTTGAAAATTGAGGGAGTATAGCCTTGGTTTACCAATTCACAGTACAGCAACATTTGATGGCTTCAGGAAGTAATTTGTCAGCTCCTACATTCCTTTATGTTTCTGAGTAATTTTTAGTTCCAAATAACTCTCACTTTCTCCCTTATATACACAAGCCATCTCAGCAACAATTGGCGATGTATTTCCTGCTTGCTAAAAAAAGATGAGGCCTGCAATTAATGCCCAGGGAACTATCATCTCCCATGTAGCAAATCTGTAATTGCTTCAGGCACAGGCTAGGCTCTCAATGCCTGATGAATTATCACAGAAATGTTTCTGCTATTGACCTATAGTACAACCTTCAAGAGACAAAATAATTGATGAAATGCCTTCTTTCTTCTCAGAGGAAAAAGAAGGTATATTGTCTCCCCTCTCCCCCAACACTGCCCCTGCCCCCAACGTAAATCTAAACAGTTTATGTTAGAATGATGCTTTGGGTGTGCCATGCAATGCAGGCAGACAGCAAGAATGGTCTTCACTTCTCACATGCAGATGCCCAAATATACTAAGCTGTACTACTCACCATTGTCAGGCGTGTGGCCGTGCATCCTGCTCAGTTCCCAGGCAGGAGACAACATGGTATTTACTGTTACAGGTCCTGATCCAGCAAAGCACTTAAGCATATGCTGAGCTCTACCCATGTGAGTAATCTTGCTGATTTCAGTGGGCCTACTTGCACAATTAAAAGATAATCTTGTCAAAGTGCTCTGCTGGATTGGAGCCATAGCTGTTTATGTCATGTTAGCCACGTATGTTCAGATTAAATTCCATGGTAAATAACACATAATTTTTAATGAGAGGGTAGTATTTTATGCTTGGTGGTACTAGACTCAGGGTCCTTCCTCAGTGGGCCCTCTTCCTGTTGCTTAGCAGTTGTTTGTGTGGCAGAGGGAGTACCACAGAAATGGCATTTGCCATACTTGCGCATTCATTTTCTGAAAACCACAATTTGTCTCTTACACAACTCAGTCTCCTTGGGGATTGCCTGGCTGCATTTTTGGCATTATGGACACTCCACAAGGCCAAATCCCTTGTGATTTCGAAGTCCTCAGAGAACTGGTCCATAACCTTTTGTTTTCTTTTTCTTCTGCCTATGATTCCAGGGAGAAAAGCTCTTTTCAAATGTCTTGTTTCTTCTCAGTCTTTCTATTGCTATTCTGGGGCCATCTTGAACTAAAATGCTAGCCTAAACCTGAGCAGGATTTTTTCAATTAAAGTTTTTTTGTGACTGATGTACTTCTAAGCAGACCTTAGGAGCTGATGAACCAACCTTTTCAGAGAAAAAAAAAAATACTTGGTTGGAAAACTCTTGGCCAGGTTTATTTATAACTATTCATGATTTAATAATGACCTGAGTCCTTCTGGCTTGCACTTTGTGTTCCTTGCTTTATTTAATAAAGGGTTAAGGGGAGTTTTGGAGCTGGAACACTCCAGAGAGTAGGTGGTGGTATAATTTCTATACTGCTTAGGAGTCCTTAGTGCCCTCCTCCTGTGGATCAAAACATTACTTTCTCACTGCAAAAGCTCTCAGTATTCTCACTTGCATCTTCTAAGAAATTGGTAATTAGGCAAAATTCTGTTTATAGTTTTCAATGGAAATTTCTGACTAATTACTCCAATTGACCTTTTCCAAGTGTGAACTGCTGGCTAATAGGACTAAATCCAGCAGAGGCAAGAAGGGAAGAAATGCTTTTGGTGGACTTTAAACTACTACTCAGCTCTCCACCTTTATGAATAAGGAGATCTATGCCCTCCAAGAACAGCTGCACTGTTGCATTTTCTCCTGTGCTGCCAAGCTTTGAAACCATCTGGGAAAACACCAGGTCTTGCCAGCTGAAAGCAATGAGGCAGTGTATCCTACCTTTCACTGTGAGGAGAGTCTCGGTAGGAATCAGGGGTCCCTCTTGCATGCCGGAGGAAGCTGTTGCCTTCCCGTGGCCCGCCAATGCCATTGAGACGGCCCCGGGGCCCTGCTGGGCTGGCGTTCCTGCTATTCTCCATGGAGGAGCTGACGAGCACCGAGTGGCTTTCAGAGAGGATGCTTTCAGTGTGGCCATTACTCCAGCTGGAGAGCAGCAAGCAGGAAAAGAGAAAGGGGGAATGTGAGAGTGGGCTTTGGTGGTAACTGCATATGAGCAGAAGTTTACCCAGGGAAAGGAGGGGCTCTGTTGCCACACAGGATCTGCAGCACAAACTTTGGGTTGGTAATTGGAGCGGCAAAGTTTAGCGAACTGTATGAATCCAAAGGCATCAAGGTGATTTTGCAAGTATAGATAAAAGGAGAGGGAAGGAGGGCTTTCTAGTCATCAGAACTGACACTGATTTAGCAATTTACATATACTAAAATTCATTGTGAGAGTACTGGGATGCCAGTCAGATAATAAATTCCTGGGAAGATAATTAGTTAGGTGATATGACATCAAATATTTTAGTCTTAAAATGAAAATACTATGAGGGGGGCATAGATCTTCCCCGGTTTGTTGTTTTACACAACTCTTTGATTTTGCAACAGCAACAGATAGATATTACAGCTGTTATTTGCCTTCCCACTCCAGTACCTGTGGCTAGGTGTCTGGGTGACTGTCACGGAGTGATGTGTTGTTGAGGTGTAGTGGCTTGTAGAAAATGAGGTCTCTGTTTCTCTCTCGATGACATGCTCACTGGAGATTACATTTTTCGAAACGTACTGCTGAAAAAGCCCAGACAAACCTCAGGTTTACAAACTGCAATTCCTAGCACATTTGTAGACATAATTCCCAATCCCTCCTTCCCAGATTTCAGCCTTTTTCATGTTCCAAAGCACAAATTTTGTCACTTAAATACATACAGAAACCATACTGACACACTTGAGCACATTCATGTACACCTCTGTGTGCATAGCCCATCTAGACTCAATAGGAGGAGATAAATGAGGAAAGTAGCAAAGGCCTGCATCTCAATTAAGCAATAAAAATGTAGTTAACAAGGGAACGAGAAGTCCCAGTAGAACGACATGTGAAAAAGCAACCTCCCATTACCATCAGATACACCAAAAATACTATTCTCTGATGGAGAAGATGGCAGCAGTTTGTGATAGCAATTTTTTCTGTGTGGAGAAAGCTAAGAGAAATCAGTCACCAGCCTGCAGCAGGTAGATGCTTAAAAGCTGTGGGGTAAGCTTTCCTGTGGCACTGGCAGCCTAGGCTGAAACATGTACAGTGAAACCTACATTCACAAGCTGGACGTTATCAGGCGGTGGGTTGGGGTGGTGCGGCCCATTGGCCATGTTCATCATGTTGTTCCTTTCCGAGCGCAGGCTCTGACGAAGGCGGTCATGCAACTTTTTCCTCTGCTTCCTGTTCATGAAACACAGAAACAATTTTAACAGACAAAAGGAAAGCAGCTACACCTTTCAGCATATTGATGTTGGTGATGATAATGTAACATCACTTTTCTTGCCAGAATTTTCTCCACTGCTGCTAGAGCTCAGAGTAACTCAGAAAACCACAGGTCTAATTGCAGCTGGAACTGTGGGGACCTGCACAGGGGGAAGGATGTTTGGGATCCCTTCCAGGAGTCAGCAGGACAAAGGGGGACAGGAATAAGTGAGAGCAAAAGGGAAGCCATTTCTAAGCAGTGCTCTTAGGAGTAGAATTTTCTGCACTCAGAAGGAAGTGGGGAGAGATTTTAATCCAGACACCTTGACACCCTCACAAGGGCCAAGGCGAAGCTTCTGACAGCCCATCAAGTTACACCTCTCCGTTCACCACAGGGAGCTGAGGTGTCTGTGCCTCAGGGCTTGTTTGCAGACACTGGAACATGGTTTTTGTGATGTGGCAGTTACACATTTTTTGGTAGAATTCATCCCCTACCTCAACTGTGCACCTCAAATACATAAATGTCTTGTAGAAGAGTGCAGACAAAGCCTCAGAAATCCAGAGTGAGAGTACATGGCATAGGCCTGAGACTGCAGATTTCCTGGCAGCTTTGGAACGTTTCCTTTCAGCAACATCAGATTTGCTCTGAAGCCTAATGATTACCAGGTGGATGCCATGGTACTAATGCACTTAGTAGAACTATCCATGTACTAATGACATGGTCTCTGACTGACTTTGATGCTTTTACTGTCTCCTGTCCTTAGCTGCTGTTTCCCCACTTGCTAACAACATGTAAGTCCTATGAAGAGTGGCTGTGGGAGCTGAGGTTGATCAGCCTGGAGAAAAGGAGGCTCAGGGTTACCTTATCACTCTCTACAACTGCCTGAAAGGAGGATGTAGCCAGGTGAGGGTTGACCTCTTCTCCCAGGCAAGTAGCAACAGGACAAAAAGAAATGGCCTCACGCTGTGCCAGGAGAGGTTCAGGTTCGACATCAGGAGGAATTTCTTCATGTAAAGGCTTATTAACCATTGGAACAGACTGCTCAGAGGGGTGGTGGAGTCACCCTCCCTGGGGGTGTTTAAGAAATGACTGGTCATGTCACTTAGTGCCATGGTCCAGCTGATAAAGTGGTGGTCATTCAAAGGCTGGACACAATCTCACAGTTTTTTTCCAACCTAGATGATTCTGTGATTCTGTAATCCTTCCAGTTCTCCTCAGAAGAACTTTTCAGAAGATCATTACAAGCTGTCAGCAGCAAAACTTACGGCATAGTAAAACCTGGCTATGCAGAACACACTAATTAAAACACCAAAATAAATAACCAGAGAAAGGGCCATTCAGTTTCAGACCTAATTTATAAGTATTACCCAGTTTTGTCTCATTACACTGGAGAACTTCCACCACACTGTCACGGAATCCAGGGCAGTGAATGGAGGATGCAGGCTTCAACACACTCTGGAATGCATATGACTTTGGCTCTGGCAAAAGCTAAAATACTAAGCTGTATGCAGAAGTGCAGATAGTGATGGCAGGGTAGGGCAGTGTAAGAGATAACTATTTTCAATCCTGTTTTGAACTCAAGGAGACTATTCCAAGCTTTACAAAAAAGGAGTGAGGGAGGTCAATAAATATGTTGAAGCTTGATAGTCATGAAAGCCTAAAGACAATGAAAATATGATTTGACATATAGCATTTTACATATTTTCTCTGTGTGTATGTGTCTGGATAGTGGAAAATGCTTAATTTATATCACATCACATGAATGGCATACGCAGATACATCTGTCTTGGAAATGCTCCTGGTCTCAGAAGGACACACCCTGTGGTTCATGTGGACTTTATGCTTTGAGGATAACCAGGCATCATCTTAGGACATGTAAGCAGTTAAGGTGTATAGACAGAGCAGTTCCAGGAGATATTTGAGCTACCCAAAGACCTGCTGAGTTGAGAAGCAACACTCAAGCAAGGTTTTAACTTGATTTCACAGCTCCCTGTCATGAGGCTCTGGAGACCTTGTGAGCTGAGAACAATCTGAATTCCTTAACATGGTAGAGAAAGTGAGTTCTAGAAGAAGTCTGAGTTTGTCATCTACAGGACTGAAATCCTGGCACATGTAACCTGGGAATCTGTCCCTAGAAATCGGCATTATTCCCACCTTCAATGACTAGTGTATTTGAATTTGCATGCTTTTATCTGTGTTGTCTGTCCTGTAGAAAAAGGACACTCTACAAAACTGAGATGGACACTCTAGACACTCTAGATGGACACTGAGAAGGACACTCTACAAAACTTGATTATTCTACAGAATTGAGATGAGAGAATAACGGGTAAGCTAGTGTACTTAAGAAGCTTTTATCTTAATGTAAATGATTTGCAAATAAACTACCTCTGAATTAAGACTCAGTGTCTGAAGTTAATGCCTTGGCAACTTAGTAGCAGTATTTCTTGCAAGGAGACTGACAAAATAATCTAAAATATTAGATAATAATCTAAGATATTAGATAAAAATCTAAGATATTAGATTATTACATTGGTTTTTCTCCTAACACCATTCCAAGATTTCTCCTGGTTTCTGAGTTTTCCCCTATTTATGGAAAAGAGGATATGCAAATCACCTCACAGATACCAGTCTGGCAGCACTGCTGCATTTGGAGGGCCATATCCTGGCATGGCACTCTCATCAACTGTTTTTGAAAGCAGTTAACTTTTGGTTCACAGTGTTTTGCTGATGTCTGAGGCAAAAAGAGCATCCAGACCCCTGATGGATTCTGTGGGCTCTTTATACAGAAAGTCATACTTCAGGATCCTAATGTTTGTTGAAATATATGGGGATGTGATTTCTAAAAGCAGTAATTGATCTGATCTTTTATTACTGCTTCAGCTGTTCCCCACTGACCACTGGCAGAAGATTATGGGTGGGAGCAGTTGTGTGTATGTGTCTGGACTCTCACTGAGAGGGATAAATGATCTTCTTCCTCCCCCACTTTTAACACATCCATTATTGGTGGGACTTACAACAAAAACCAACTGCCAATCAGGCCTTGAAACAGTAAATCAGGTTTATACAAACGTGGAATATTTATGGTAAGGGCTTTCTGTGTTTTGGTGGGGAGATTTATAAGGGTAGCCAGAAGTTCTGGCAGCAGAAATTCTGCTGATGTTCTGTGTAATTTATAGTCCAGAGTGCCTCATGAATGTTTGAGAGTCACCCCAAGTACTTTAGAGACTCACAGGATGCATTTAAATGCCTACTTTTGCACTGAGAGCACTTTTGTGTTCATTTTTTTTGCCTTTGGTACATAGTAACTTTTAGCATCATTAATTGTGTCCTAAGTACAAACAAATTAGGCTTATAAAATTCACTGCTGAAAAGCAACATGATTCCAGGGTTGGAGTTTGCTCCTTTTCAACTGGGGAAACCAGCTGAAATGGGTGCTAGAAAAGAAAACAAACAGAAAAAAGACAAAAAATTGCAAATTACATTTGAAGACTGAGAAATCTTTTAGATACCTCTCTTAGTTTTACACTGCTGATGGACATGGCGACTCACATTCATCTGGCTTGGACCAGAGCACCGTGGTCACAAGTTTGTCTCTTGAGCTCACCTCTACGGAAGCCCAGGGACAACCTTATGCCCCAAGAAGCTACAGTCAACTGGGAAGGCCCTGACTAACAACACAGATGCAAAATAGAAGAGAAAAGTTTACTTGGTTTTGCAGTAGGCCACCACACACATGATGCCAACTACTAGAAGAGCAATGCAAATGCCAGTTATGGTCAGCACCCGTTTCTGGTACAGCTCCTCAGCTTCTAGAAAGGGACAAAAACAGAGAAAGTCACAACATGGAGGATGGCTAGGCAAGGAGCCCACACTCAACAGCTCTCATGCTACAAACCAATGCACAGATTCACACAGCCACACAGAGACACAGCCACAACATTTCAGGCAGACTCATTACTGACTGCAAGGAGAACAGGACTACGCCACAAACTATTAACACAATACTGGGGATGAGAACAAATACAGAATTAAAGTCAAAAGTAACTTTTTTTTTTTAAGCCAACAAGAATAATATTTAAGAAACAACTTCTTAGTTGACAAACACAGCATTTGCTGGAAATAAAAATGCAGTGTGGTAAGGTAATAACAAGAATTTGCAAATGCTTTGGAAGTTTTGCAAAGACAGCTGGAATGAAAGCCATTTTTACAGGTCTTATGAGAAATTTATTTTCTTATTATCTTTTTTGGATTGTTTTCACATCCAATATCCCTCTGGTCCCATGTCAATTTATATCTCAGCTGTCTTTACAGGAGAAATTTTAAAATACTCTTGTACATTTGAGACATGAGCTTGGCTTGTAATTATATCACCAATGGAAATGAAGACATGTTTTGAGCACTGATTGTAAAATTCAGACTCTTTCTCCAGTGCTCCTCCTAAAACACAGCAATATCAATAACCAGCAGTGCCTTGTGTGAGAGAAATGCAGAGTTTCAACTTGTATCCCTTTGTGGCCAACAAAGGAACTCTCTATCTAGGGTGGCAGCTTGCTCAGGGATGACAACTTGTTACTGATCTCATTCATATTTCACTTTTATAAAGGTGTTAGTAGCACTGCTAATGTTTGGGCTGGAGCTACTGATGCTTTCCAGCCTTGCTCATGCTTGGCAGAGAGCACTGCTGAGTGCTCTGCTGGGGAAATGTTACATAAGCAGCTCTGAAACAGAGGCGCACTCTGTGTTGCCGCTTTACAGATGTGGATTTGTGTTCCCACTGCTAGGACAAAAATGGATGTCTAGCTTTACTCAAGTCTTATTTTTGATTAAGCAGACAGACCAATAGTGATCTGCAATATTGACCACAGTCAGAATACCAGCAGGTGATTAAAAATATGTGAATGAATTAGAGCTGCACAGCTTTGCACTACCTTTGGGATAAATGTCAGCATTATTCCTGCTGGAAAGGACTTACATCTGGCTGGTACAGAGATGCACAATCACTGTCCAAATGATGTGCTGTCATAAATGACACACCAGTTCAGGGGTGAATACTCCTTACTGAACAGGGAGCAGACTTCCCTCCATCGTGTTTCCTAGTTTTGTTTTAAAGTTGCTGTAGGCAAGTGGCAAATACTCCATGCAACAAACCAAAAAGCCAAAATAAATCTTAATTTCTCTGATACAATGCACCACACCATGGAACAAGTTTGTCTTACAAGCCAAACCCACTGTAAATCAAACACCAGCAAACAGGTCATGAGCACTGTCAGACAAAATTAATAGCACTAATTATTAACAAAGATGGGGGAAGAGGACAGAAGAAATGAGTGTGGTAAAACTAGGATGCTGCAAAAACTTATTAAAGAAAAATAAATATAACTCCAAGAATAGAAAGTTAAAAAAGGGAAGGAAGAAATGGCTGAAACTCCAACCAAACCAAACGATGACAGAGAAAAAGAGGGAGGTGAAATATAAGGAAATACAGGAAAAAGGGTAGAGAAGTCAACTACGGGCCTGGCATAGCATGCTTGGAACTGGAAAAAAACAGAGAGAAGAAATGCCTGGGGACAAAAAAAAAAAAAGTAGAAGCAGACTGTGAAGGGATTTCTCATACAGCATAACTCCTCACCTAGGCTAGTTAGTGGCACTGGATCCCCTTCCCCCTTCCCTTCTGAAAGCGCTTATTAGTTAGCCATGGAAATGGTGTATTACGAGGATGTCACAGGAAACAGGAGAATTGTGCTAAGCAATTTAGGGGCTAATTTGAAATGCTTTGAATTATTATTATTTTTTTATTGTCATGCTGTCAGCTGTTAGCTTATGAAAGCAAAGTGAATAATAACATATCAACCTGGGTTTATTTTTTTGGAGCACAAGGGAGAGGAAGTAGAAGATTAACAGTGGACACTTTGCTCAGTTTTTGTACTGAAGGAGAAATTGCACTGACTCCGGGAGGTTTGCTGCAGGCTGAGGCTGTTGCAAATGAGCTGGGCAGCTTGCTGGTGATGGCCTGACTGAGTTTGCCAGTGGGCTGAGTCTCATTGCTTATGTGTGGGACTTTCTGAGTGCTCACTCACTGCTGGGGAGAGGGTTGCAGAGAGGGAGCAGGGCTGTGGGTGCAGCCCTGAGCAATGCTCCTAGCACCAGCAAGTCTGCTGGGACTATAGGTCTTGACAGGTGTGGGAAATTAAATCCCTAGATCTGCTTTCATAACCTTAGTTCCCTCCTGTGCCCTTTGAAACAAGGCCATAAGGACACTGCAGCTCGACATGGTGTGCATGAATGGTGGTGCTGCCATGCCCTCCCTCAAACTCTGGGGGCAAGTTCTGCCTAGGAAAGCACACGCACTTGGACATGTCATGCCCAGCAAACCAGCAAGCTGTCGTGTAAACCTGGCTGTGCTCCTGGCTGACAGGGGACAGCCAGGGCCAAATGGGGGATGCCCAGGTGTTCTGCAGGGGCCAGTGTGGGTGACAGGGAATGCTGGCAGCTGGGACAGGACTGGGATCCTGGTTAAGACTTGGCAGATGGCATGATACCTCAAAGACAAGCCTTGGACTCTGTTTAAGGCCAAGAAGAATTTTGCGAAGAACTCCTGTGGAGCACTTGCGGTTATACGACATCTTGCCCCAAAACTGCCTTCTGTCTCTGACCATTGCTAATGTTTATGGAGTCAGTTAATGACTCCCAGCTAAATAACATACGATGACATTAAACTATCTTGAAAAAAAATTATAGCAGCCTTGCAGGAAAGTCTGTAAAGAATTTTATATGCAGTGAGAATTTAGGAAAGATTTTAGCCTGTTAAATATTAAAAATAATTGCAATACTTTTTTTCACCCTACAGAATGCTAGGAAAATCAAATCAATGTAAGACTTTAGTCAAAGTATTACATAAGCAGTCTTTAAAATATGCATATTATGCAATTAATTTCACATCACTCTTATTTATACGTAACTGATTATATATGAAGTATTAAATTTGCTCTGTTTTAAAGTTTTTCTTCTTACACATCTCTGGGGATTTTTAATAGAATTTAATTCCAAGAGGTTGTTCTACTAATGTAATTTCATATATAAAGTAAAATTTGCATGTCAGTTTTTTAAAGGATTTTAATTTAACTCCTCATATGTTAATGTAGCCATACGTCTTCCACTACAATCTAATACGTATGAGTGGGCATTAATGCTAACTTAGGATAATAAAAAAAACAGAAATACGCTGGGTTGTGAGTAATTTTTTAAATTTGGGCTTGTAGTGGGTTTTCCACATTAACTTTATTAGCTAATGACATTTTGTGGGGGCATTTTTAATACGAACATGAACAAAAACTGACTCACCATCTGTTTTTTTCTTTTTTTTTTCTTTTAATTTACCAATAATTATAGGAGATTCCAATCTAAAACTGACCTGAATTTCAAGTTAGCCTATTCAAGAAATGCATTATTTTTACCTCTGAATACAAATAGCTATTCAGATAAGTACAGTCTATTCATGAATAGCACTTTAAAGATCTATTTCTAATATATTTAAAGCTGAAGTGTGAATATAGTACCCACTGCCAATGTTCTTGTTGAGTTTAGTTTTAGAAATATTGAATATATTTGCTGACTTGAGGATCTGGAGTCTAGCTGTAAACTTCAACTTAAATTCCTAAATAACTTTCAGTCCACTTTGAATTTACAGACCTGGAAAGGAATATAAGCATATAATTTACAGATATGTATAGGCAACTGATTTACACATGATGTGTAACCACCAAGATGTGGGTTTAGACATAAAACATTACTTGAAAATCAGAGCTCAACATGCCAATCTGCGTACTTTTAAGTGGCCATAACAGTTTCTCCCTTTTAATAGACTAGTTAGATATTTTGCTTAACACTTACAGTGTTTCCAAAACCTAGCAACCCTAGAAAAACTCACCAAAAGCAGATGGCAAAACTAGTCAAAGCTATACAGCAGAAAAAGGAATGTACGCTATGTTATGATCACTCCAGTAATTCCTAGAACTCCTTAAGTCTGGAATATCCTATCGATATTTTGATGACCATTTTAGTGATCTGATCTCCACTAACACTTTGACAAGGGTTGTTGTTATAGCTGTATGATCCCTTTTAAAGCATAAAGAAATTGGTTAGGAATTAAAAAGAGGAAGTGGAAAAAAAATAAAAAGGGGTTTATCTCTCAGGGTCTAGAATCTGCAGGCTAAAAGGAATGATTGGTCCATACCCATAAATTCAATCCCAAGATGCTCTGCCAATGCAGAAAGTTGTCAAAAAAAGAAAGAAAAAGGCAAAAGTTTCAGAAAAGAGCAATACACTGTACTTAAAAATAAATTACATATGAGAATTACAGCTATTCTGTGTCTGCACATGAAACAGGACAAAGGGCGCATGGTTATCTGGGCAGTGCTCAAGTGCACCTTTCTTAGCTATGTGACCAGACCTTCTGCAAGGCTTATACACAAAAATATGTACACATTGAGCATCTGAACAGCCACAGTCCAGGGAATGTAACAGGAACCATTAACCCTTAAAGATCTTACTGAGATGAACAGGGCTGTGGCCGGAGGATGCCATTTACAATGGCTGATTGTTTTCACACAGGAACATGACAGCAAAGGGACGCTATACTAAGGGCAGCATACCGCTGTAAATGGGTTGTGCATTGCTCTCCCTTCTGACCCTGCTTCTGTGCCTGGAATGCATACTCTTGCTCTTGAAGATTGTGACCTGGTGGTGGCTGGCACTGATTACTCAGTAGTGGGAGTCCTCTGCTTTGCAAATTGACTGCAGCAGGCCTCCATCTTCTGGAAAGTGAGGAGCCAACCCCTTTTCCCTGTCTTTGGACTGTGCTGCCTTTGGACTGCTTGGATTGTTGACCAGATGGATGGACCTTGGGGTGCAGGGCCTGATCCCTTTACACAAGTCACATGCCTAAATCAGCACTCCCATGCCCCAGCACCTGTGGCTCAAGAGGAACACAGGTTCCCCCCCAGCAGGTACCCTAGGAGACCCTTCCCATGGGGCCAACACCACAGCCATGGTAGCTCTTGCCTTTTTTTTTTCCTTGTGTGCTGTGAAGTTTATATCCAATGGTAATTTTCACAGCAAATGGATTTTTAATGTAGTTTGCACACATGGGGAACATCAATTCTTTGTTGCCAATCAGTAACATTTTAAGGGTTAAGTAAGTTGGAATCCATCCAGGTCTCTTCCTAAAGAGCCAGTATCACATGCCTACCTGACCTCTGCTAATAGTATACATTAGTTGCATAGAAAGCTTGATTAAATCTTCAGTAAAATGAATGACATGCCCATGCACATATATTGCTGTAATTATGCTTGCTTATAGGTAAGACACCTAGTTTGAAGGTAATTTAATTTTAGGGAAGTCATTCATATCATGCAGTTTCTATTTCATATAATTCAATAGGGAGTTGGTATTTAAAATCAGAATATGTTCTGTCTGGAAGGCCTAACAAGAAAACATGCTGAAGAAACATGCATTGCATATTCAAACCTAGATATGATGCAGCTCAGACGTATCGACTTATCTATACCCAGTTATATTTCCTAAATCTGATAAGCAGAACATCCCAACACTTCTGATTTTATAAACAGGTGATTATTTTTGATATTTTCTTACTTAGCCTGATATTTTTGCACACTTTTCACATGCAGTGTGGCTTTTATCGAGTATTTGTCTCTAGGTGCTCTAAGAATAAATACAATTAATTATTTTTAACAACTCAGTTTTCATTCTGGTCATGACTGGGGGGACATGACAGTCTTGTGGGAAAAAAAATGCTTAGGAAACAATTTTTTTTTCACCAAAGTTATTTAAAACTACAACTTGTTGGATCTATTGTAGCCTGTACAGAACAAGAGGATGGTGCTGGCTAGTGAGGGGTGAACACTACCTCAGGTTTTTGTAGAGAACTTGCACCTGGCAAAGAAAGGACCCAGTAGGATCAACTGTTACAGCAGAGAAGTCCAGGAAGACCAATTTCAACTCTGAAGCACCAAAGTGTCATGTTTCTTTCTGTGGGTAATAAAAAATGCTAAAAAAATATAAATTCTTCCTCATGCAATTTCAATTAAAAACAAACTCAAATCTCCTAAACTATCACAGAGCAGACTCCCTGTATGTCAGCCATTTCAATTTGAGGGACTGGGATACTGTCTCTTTGTGATATTTAGACTCCACTTTGGATCCAAAATCTGGTTCATTTCAATAGTGCTCAGGTTTCAAAATTGGTTTTAAACTTGATGTATTACGTCTCATGGCTCCTGTAAAAGTGACAATTGGTTCAAATCTCAGGAGCATGTCCTTTCATAACTGAAGTATTCTATCATAGCAATTTTAGCACTTAGTGAAAATTAACTGAGCAGTTTATAGTGAAAACCTATCTTTTTAAATTCTGAGCAAAAGACGGACAACAGCATTTTTCAAATCTGCTTGTTCATTTAGGAGTCTTGATCTCAGCACATAGAGTGTACAATTTAGGCTGCTGAACAGCTTTAGAAAATTCAAATTTCAGGTGAGATTGTCTGCTACCCTCATGCATATGTGACTGCTTGAGAAATATGTAGAAAATGAGAAAGAGTGAAGTAGTAGAATACCTAAGGCATACTTTTGAAGACCTGTAGTTTATATGAAAAGGCTGAAAAATTAGGCCATCACACAGTAACTGCAGTTTTGGTCATCCTTCTAGAACATCAGACTTTTCTCTTGCCCCCTTTAATGCCTCAGCCAGGTTCACTGTGACAGTATAAGGCAAGGGCCATTATAATCTAAAAAGAAAATTCCTTCTGCCCCTCTTGGTACTGTCCCTCTTGCTCATCAGGGATGTGAGAGCTGAAATGGACACTGTTTAAACTGGTGCCGCATGCTGAAGGATGGCATGGACCATGTTCAGGTGATGCCCAAGAAGGGCCACACCCTGCCCCTGGCCAGTTGTAAATTCCTAATTCATATGTAATTGTTAACTAGTGAAGTAAGCAAGTCCCTTTGAGTGGAGTCCTTGGTCCATCTGGGGCATTTGAGAGGACAAAGGGGTTTAACTGTGATTAAACTCTAGAGACATTCCCTCAGCCTTCTATTAATTCACGGCTTTATCACTATTTCTTATCCTAGGGATCATTCTGCACAGTGTTGCTATAAGAGTTCTCTTGCCTAACTACATGAAAATTACCCCAAACTTTTAATGTTAACTCATTACTTTTGCTCTCCTCCATTTGCCTTTTGCTCTCCTCCATTTGCCTTGGTCTCCCTTGACTTCAAGGGAGAAAATGTGTGAACATTCAGATAGAAAATGCATGGAACTGATGTATTTTTGCAACAATTTGTGGACTGCCTTCTGCTGTCTTATGTACCAGTGGTGGATCACGAGTCTCAAAGCAGTCACAGAAAAAATCCACGGTAGCACACCTGGTAGCAGTTGTGACTGCTGTGCTCAAGGAAAGGACACTACAGGGTCTGCTAGCCAGGCTTCTGAGATGAGTCAAGTTAGCCTTGCACTCTGCTGGGACAGGGCATTTCCAGAATGCTCAGTGGTGCCTTGTTCTGACCTGGCAAAAGGTCCTCAGCCCAGTAACTTCAGGACTGTCAAATACCAACTCCAGGGGAGATTTCTGAAAAAAAAATTTCTTTAACAGCCAAATTAAGACAGTAACAGCTCATTGGTAGGCACACTTGGCTTGGAACTCCACTGGCTCTTTCTTTCTTTCTAAAGAAAGACCCTCCGGAAAGCAAGTGAAATTAGATAGCTGTATGGTTCACACATACACTTCTGTTTCCTACTAGCACTTACGCTGTTTAGCATCCCAGTTTGCTCTGTACTTTGCAAAAGCTGCATCCACAGAACTAAGTTATTAATCCACAACCCTTGGTGCAAAATATGAGCTTGGCTTTAAGTCCCAGATGCAACATTTGCCTTTAGAGAACTCTCTAAGTCCTCTGTTAAATAATATGCTCTGGTCTGCTTTGGGTATGGTAATAAAAAGTCATATAAATGCTTCTTCATTGATTTTTTTTTTTTAGTTAAATATAAATGTGCCCTCAGTGGACCCTTTCCAAAAGTGTCATTTCAAGATCTGAAGCAGTATAAGAAATCAGATGTTGCGGTGCAGATGCAGGGCAGGCAGAAGTGCCAGAGTCTCATAGCCATTGACTGGGGCTCTCTGAGTGCCCTAAGGTAGGTAGAGGTGTGCTCTCCTGCCTCTGCATTTCAAGGAGAGGAAGCGATTGACCAACTTAAGTACTAATAACTAAGTGTAACTCTTGCAGCAAAGCAAGGGCATCGATGCAGGTTCCATGGAGGCAACTTCAAACAATCTGAGCCTGGTGTCTTTAAAAATCCTAACCAGGGTTAGGAACTAAAAAATAAAGGAGGGAAAATGCACCTAAACTTTTTTTTTCACTTAGGCTGGAAAATGAATTTATAATCAACATACAATTCTTCTACAGTTTTCAGATAAAATTCAGCAGCAAACAATGGATCTCATATTTTTTACACCACCTCCTTTTAAACTGCGATTCTAAGATCAGAAAATCTGAGCTGCACTTTTCACCACAATCCACAGAAAAGGCCACTTAAATCTAACATTTGGTAACAGCATAAAAATTTTCAAAGCCATCATTACCAGAGGCATTTAAATATAACTCACACTAATAAAGATTCTAAGGCAGGGCAAAAAGATGCACACTTGAGTGCTGGAAGGTCCGGTCCCCAGTCAGCACTCTTGGAATTTATGTGGGTAGCTTCTATGATGGAAAGTATGAATTATGTATGGATGTTTTCCATCCATCAGTGTAAGAGAAAACCTGTGCATCTCTTCAGGCTCCAAAATGTCCAGCACATACTTACAGCTTTTTGTCCTATATACCAATGGAAATTAAATTAAGCTGGCCTATAGTCTTTCTGTGCTGGCAAATAATACATCAAAGAAAACAGTTTCTATAATACTGCTTTTAGATCACAGTATATTCTGATGCCAGAACAATTGAATGTAAGTAGTACAAATGCATTTAAACGTAAGACCTAAGCAATTTTCTTGTCTGTTACCTTTAACTTTGCTATAGCCAATGAGAGAAAATAAATATATAGTGTACCTTCTGCTACATCCTTGTCAAGTAATCATAATTAGCCCATTTCTCCATACGAAACCTTATGGGAGGTGACCACAGTGTTGATTCTAGCAGTCTGTGCATGTGTGTGTCAGATACTTTCATTTGGCCATATAATCTTTGATCTCTTGCACCAGTTACTCACAATATACCCAAAACATGTTAGACCTCATTGTTTAAGTAATCTTTTTTCTTTCTGTGCTGTCTCCACTGAAGCTTGGACAAGGAAGAAAATTTTGGTCTGTTTGGCAGGTGCTCTGCAGAAACAATGTAAGCACTTCAATTACCTTTAACCTCTAGTTCTAAATGTCATATGTAAGTACAGGACTAAATACCCATCCTTTGGTTGAGGGAGTGCTGGCCTGTATCATGACTAATAAATCTTTTGTGGTAAATAAAATGGGAAACTTTCAAAATTTCATTTTTGTACTTTTTCTGCTTGATGTCACCAGGGAGTCCTTATCACACATTCAGAGTTAATTTTACAGCATTCCTAAGTCTTGCATTTCCCCCTACCCTCAATGCCAAACAATCTCAGGATTGCTTTCTGTTATAATTTGCAATTGCTTTTTGTTATAATTTTCATGCAACAGGCAGAGACAATCAATATTAGGCTTTAGGTAACAAATCTAGTTACAGATAAAAAAAAAATTGGAGGAAAGATGCAGCGACAAGAAAGCAGCACCAGCTGAGCATGCTTCTACTGCGGCACAGACAGAAAAGTAGTGGACGTACTGTAGAAGCTGGCCATTACGTAGTTTTGGCAGCGATCACCAGTAAATTCATTTGGGCACCTGAGAGGAAAAACAAACAAAAAAAAATGGTAGAGAAAAAAACAGAGAAAAGAGAAGAGGTGAATATATGCTAAGAAAGAAGCTCCTTCAGTGTGAACTGATATGACTTGGTGAGTTCACTTTCAGAAACTGAATCTCGGTTTAGTGTGTCAAAATACCTCAGGATGTTGAGAGCAAGTCATTTGCTCTGTGGAAATGTAAAGAAATACCCCCTGCAAAACCAGCCAAAACCAAACCAATCCAGATCAAAATGTGTTTCAAGATCTGAGACAGAAATTCACCATTCCAGAGACCCAGATTGGTTTTAGGATGCTCTTTCCACAAGGCAGCAAGGACACAAGATCTGTACATACTCATCTCCATGAGTTTGTTCTTTTAGGGTTGCACTTTGCAGCAGTCTCCATAACAGGAAAACTGCCAGCGTGTGCAAAACAAATGCATCTGTAAATGAATGGAAAGATCAAAAATTGCACAAACGAGAAATATTTTGGAGGTCAATAATGCCATGGTGTACAGATTGTACTTCAGAAAATCAGGTTATAAACTAGTGAGTAAAGAGGCCGGTTCCAGCTGAACTGTGAAAACACCAAGTACTATTGATTTTGTTGCTGTAGTTGGGGAAGAAAGCAAAGTTCAGATTATTTTAACATACTTTCTTGGTTTTGGATTTTCATGGGCAGAGTTTCAGTACATCTTGCTCCAGTGAATCCAGGTTGGCACCTAAAGGGCAAAAACGTGATAAGCAATAGTACACCAAAACCACTGCACTAACAGATTTACACCTGCTGGTCTATGGCGTGCGAGTGCATTAAGTGACCTCCTGGTTGGGTGTTAGTGACAAATGATCAGAAGGGAGGCAAGAAAGTGTAACCTTTCTAGAAGATAAAACTTCGCAAAATTTACAGCAAAAATCCATCTGAGAAAAAAAAGTATTTTTTTTTCTATTTTGAAAAAGATAGAAGAATCATGATTAGCAAAAATGTGTACCAGCTCACTGCTTATTCCATCTCATGAAGGGCCCAGATTGAGTTATTTTTTAAAACTTGCAATGCAGTGCATAACAACAATTTACACTGTTGCTTTCATTAGTCACATAAAATCTATGAAAATACCATTATTTTCTTATTTCTATGATGGCATGTTGTGTCTTCTGGTAATTTGTTTTGAGGAGGAATAGCAGGTACGGCGATCTCTGAAAAGCTGCAAAAATCCAAAAGGTCAGAAGACAAAGTCAAACCCAAAGGGTTTGAGCCATATTCAACATGGCTCACAAGAAGGTAAAATAAGTCAGTCCAGACAATAAGTAAAATGGAGTTGTCAGTCCTTCCAGTTCATAAGCTCTTCTGCAGAAAACTTCAGTGCAGCTTTCTCCTTGATCACAGGGAAGGAATTTATCTTCTATGATTTGCTCATCTTTTCTGCTGCTGCTTCCATGAATTCTTTCTTCACCTTCATTCTCCATGCTGGGCAGGGCTCAGGCTCCCAAAATATCAGCATAGGTAGGCTTCCTGTGCTTCAGACTAAAGTGTGAATGACTGTCCACCATACTAAGGATCTACAGATTTCAATCTTTGCTCTTTCTCTTTCTTCTCTTCACTCTTACTCAGCATTAACCTGAAATGACCTGATATCTGCTCCTGTGAAAACATTTCAGTTGTGTTGCCTGTCTTTGTGATGCTTTCCATGAGTTTGCCATTGTGCAAGAATCTCCCAATCTTTTTGTCCTGCTGATGACATGGTGCTAGCCTATTTTTCAAATTTCTTCATAATTTACTTGCCATGTGCAAAAAAGCCTTATTATTTGCAAATATTTGTTGGTCAGAAGAATTCTCCGTCTCTTCTATCCATCTGAGTTTCATGTGTGCTGAAAGCTATTCCAATATTTTAAATTCTGCTTTTTCACAATTGCCTCTAGCCCTAAAAAACAAGGATGCTGCCCTTGCACAAGTGAGACTTTCGGAAAATCACTTTGGCAAAGGATCAGTGTCAGGGATAAACAGTAGCATCTTGTTCAAACAAACCATGCAGGAATGATGTTTGTGCAATAAAGGTATATTTTGAGGATCTGCAGATGATTCTTTGAACCTGATTTTCTGTAATGATGTATTTGTTTATTAAGGAAGAGAGTTTAAGTTCTTCAGAGCTGAAGTCTCCTGTTTTGTTGAGTACCCACTGTGGAGAGATCCCAGTCTCCACAGACATATTCAGCTGAGAAAAATGCAACAAGGGTAACTCTGTCTTTAGAAGATGCTTTTGTTGGGCATGACAGAAGACTTTTTGCACCTTTGAGAGAAGGCAAAGTGCTTTTGATAGAAAGCATTTTGATCTGTGCTACTGAATCAAGAACAAAAATATTTTGCACTACTGATCTTGTTAAATGGCTGTCCCTGGAAAGTTGGCATTTGCGCATGCTTGGCTTTTAGTTCACAGAAACTTGTCATCAGGTGAAACGCTACAAATTCCCAAGGAACATGATTGAAAGCCTCAAGTTTGCCTCCTGCCATTGGCTGCTGATGGTTGCTTGCTTTGTCTATACTAGTTTTCAGATGTTGGTGCAGCTGTGGAGGTGATGAAAACAACTTGAGCACTGGTATAGACAATGCAGAAATCACTTCCAGACCAAGCAGGGTCAGCCCTGTTGAGATGGCGCCGAAAACAGCTCAGGTGTGTTTACACTTGCTGTGAAACCATTGTCAGCAAATGGGCTGCAGCACCTGCCCTCAAGAATGAGCCCAGTGTGGGCCAGCTGCAAGGAAAGCTGAGATGAGCCTGTCCACTTACGATGATGTGTGAATGCTAAAGCCATTTTATTGCTCAGATGTGCAGTGCAGCACTCTTTCCAGTTTGCGAGGTTGCTTCCTGTAGACCGTACTTTTACAATCAGCTTGCAATGGTGTCCTTTCCCAAACACCTTCTCCTACGCAAAGTTTTCAGACATTATTTCTTGTTGTGGCTTTTTTTTCAAGATCATTATCCATGTACCATTTTCCTTTAGGACACTAGCAAAAGTTGAGGTCAAACAACATGGAGCAAAATGAGTATGTTTGTGCTGTGAGAGCCTTGTAATTTCCTTTCTGCCTTAAAAAGGCTACTTGAACCATTTATTTTTTGTATTAACTGGGTAAAACCAAAATAGTGAACCACACGTAATAGAACAATTGCTTTTTTCCTTCTATATGCACTAGTTGCAAAGAGCAGCATTTGCACGTGTTTGGTGGACACTTCTCAGAACACTGAACACGTATCAACAGACTGTTTTTCATCAGGAGAGGAATGGCTGATGGTTCGTATTTCCATTTCCTTCACTGCCTACAAATAAATGCATTCTGGGAGAGAATTTTTTTTCCCACGGGAAGTACATTACTTAGTAATCCATTTAATGGCCTAAGTAAGAACTAGTATTTCTATCCTGTCTCTTGAATGAATACTTCTGGAACTTCTGCTTGAAAACTTGCTGATCTGAAGAAAATTCTGTCCATTTCTATTCTACAAAGGCCTTTACATGGAGACAGATGTAGAAAATGGCTATATCACTAAAAAGTACATAATCCACTCTTTTGTTGTTAAGAAAAGCAGTAGCACACTTCTTTTAAGACAGTAGCATTATTTTCATCCAGTGAAATTCTGTTGTAAATTTAATTTCTTCAGTAATAACAAAATCACTATAAAAGACTATGTCTGCAAGTTGTAAATCAATTAGTCAGACTATCAAGACCTTCATGCTATGATACTTCAAAAGAACACTCCAAAACTGTAACAGATCTTATATTCACATAGATTTTTTCAAGTAAGAAGGAAATGCTAGGAGTTTTGGTCTTAATTTTGCATTTATTGAAATCGTTTTTCTTTGGTAAACCTGGGGACGCATTTCCAACAGAACAGAAATGACTTAGGGATCTCAGGCTCATAGGAAGCCAGTAACATCTAGGCTTCTTAAGTCGATGATGTTTTCAAAATGTGACTCATGTTTTTATGAAGCTTCTGAAAATTTTATACACTAGTTTATTTAAGTAGTCAAAACTTCCTATTTCATCTGTCCTATTTTGAGAGTGTTTTACTCAGTCTTGGACCTTAATTAAAATATGTGTGGGGAAAATACATGCTACCACAGATGTAGCTGTACAGTGCTTTACTATGTCTTCACACATTTCTTGAGCATTTCACTTGGTTACCTCGTGAAAGCAGGGAATTTTATTGAAGTTCACACCAGTATCCAGAAAAGCAAGATCTGATCCTGTCTGGATCGTCACTCTGCATTTAATAATTTTTTTTAAATATATAGCCAAATTTTAACTAAGGATGAATTTAGGATTTTTTTTAAAGTAGAATAGGGGATTTAAAAAACTAGAGATTACTTGGAAAATTCCATGGTTGTTTTGAATCTGAGTCATGTTTTTTTGGTTAGGGATAAAACCAATTTAGAATGATATGGCTCATGCTTTAGAAATTTTGTTTTTGCTCTCAACAGATGGACCATATGGAAAAATGAACTTGCTACTGAGGCAGAAATATGAAAAGCAAGTACCATATTTCAAGCATTCTGTTTCCACAAGTATGTTCTAGGAGTAGATTTGTTTTCTTAGAACAATGAAGACAATGTGTAGTGGTTAGATACCTATTTTAGATAACTGGAATGTTAGAATAAAAAGCGGACATCTTTATTTTTAAAGAAGTAAGAAGAAAACTGTATTTTGTCCCTTCAGTTTCCCACTACACGCACTTTCAAGTATTCACTTTTATTTCTTATGTAGCTGTAATGCATCATTTCACTACTCAACATAAAATTTTTGTTCTGGCAAGTACTAGAGGGCATAGCAAATGGCCCTGCAAAATAGTGGTAGCCCTGACTGTTCTCAAGGTAAGAATCCTTCTCCACTGCCTTATTGTGAATGAGAGTCACCCTGTCTATGTTTATGGCTCTGATGCTTTTTCCAAATACGTCTTGGACCACCCAGGCAGAGGCACATCTGCCAAATCTGGGAATTGCCTTCTCCTTGAAATACAGCCCAAGAATTAAAGGTTATTTCTTGTCCACAATAGGGAAAACCAGCCCCCACTTTATTCAAATGTCCCCAAGACATTCTGTTAAAAAATTAGCCAGTCTATAACATCACTACAGAACATACACAGATGTCTGAATTAAAATAAAGTAGTCTTCATACCAGCGAAGATGGGATACCTCTGAAACTACCAAGACAATACTGATGATTAGCAAGCTTGCTCAATGCTCAGCTCTGCCATTCACTGGAGTTTTCTGAACAGTGTTTGGATAGGAAGTTGAAACACACACAAATCTTTCTTTCTTTTTCTCAAAAAAGAATCCAACCCACAGCAGATATAACTTTTCCATATTTGCTTTAGCTAAAAATGATCATAAAATTCAGTGGAGCATTCATTGCTTTCAGCAGTACAACAAACCATGAAAATCCAAAGCAAAACAAAGCCCATGATGTGCAGGTAACATCTTTCTACAAAAGAAGAGGAAACCTAGAGGTAAGCCAGAACATTGTGAGGTTTGGTGGGGATTTGTTGGCTTTTGTTTGTTTGTTTTTCTTAAAAAAAACCTGAAGACCAAAAATCCAAAAACCCCCAAAAAACCAGCAAAGACAAGCAGTCAACTTCTTCTAGGCCTCAGGAAAGCATCGCAGACCTTCACCTAACTCACTTACCAAAGCTATCTTACCAATTAGTTATTTTTAACTTTTAGTCCAAAGAGACTGGAAAATTATGCAGTTACAGCAGATGACAGTCTTCACCAGCCAATATCTCTCTCTGAAAACAGTAACATGCTCACAAAAGTATACCCTTTTCACTCAGCTCTCTTAACTACCAAGGGTGCTTTCCAAGGTTTAAAGGTTGAGCTTCCTCTCAAGCTAGTATGAAGAAGTTCCTATGACTAGTTCATCTTTGGGAGTAAAAGCTACATGACATGCTCCCAGACAGGAGGTAAATTCCAGTGCTGCAGCTCTTCATGGATGTTCTGTGATGCATGGGACTATTTGCAGCAGACCAATACAACACAATGAGGACCTGAGAAAGATGCACAAGCACCCCACTAAACAAAGTTCATATGATTTCATGAATCAAGATCAGCACACAAAACAGTAACCTCCACCATGACCATGACATTAATTGTTTTTTATGCAATTAAACACAACAACAGTTGTGAATCTGGTCTCACCAGAAACCGTTTAGTTACTAAATCAGACAATTAAAGTAACAGTTTCTTCTATATGAAGTGCAATATTCAATGCAGTTTTCCACACCCATTTTTTTCCTAAATGTAGAATATTTAGTTTACAGTGTCTGTTTCATTTTTTCTAATATAAGGCTCCAGTTGTGTTACTTTGTGCCATATAAACACCAACAGAAGATGCTGTGCCACCATCATGTAGAAGTATTTCCCAGTAAGCCTCTGCTTTGTTTCATATGCTGCTGTAGAACACAGAGCTTATTCTTGGCATTGTTTCCACATCCACATGGTTAAAAAATGAAGAAATGCAAGTACAGAAGAAGATATTTTTCAGGTGCTCCTCTAAAGAAAAAAAACATTTGTGAGACCTGATGGCTGCAACAAAAGAAACATATAGGATTTCTTACCTGCACAGGTATCTTGGGGGGTTTGGGAGGTCTTTAACCATGTAACACTCTCCCCCATTTACACAGAAGGCTTTCTGCTTTATGTCACATTTTGTGAGATGACTTGTCCCAGTTGTAGATGTGGAAGTGGCTGCAAAAGATAAGTATGAAAACACAGATCAGAGGCAGTTTTTCTTTCTGACTGGTAAGTGTACTTGTATGTGAGGGAAGAAGTAAGGCTAGGGAGGACCTGGCAAGTCCTTTGAGCTCTCTATCTGCTGCTACCACAAGCACTAATCACTTGACCCTGTATTTTGTTGATTGCCAGAGAGAGTGGAGTTTAAATACATACCTCAGAGACATACAACCCCACACTCAGCCTGGGAGGAAGTGAGGGTTTTCCTACCCCTGTCCATGAAGTGGCCTAAAACTTTTGCAACACTCATATGTATTTCCTTGAAAATGTATAATTTATGTGAAGTAACTTTTCTTCCATTAATTGCATTCAAGTGATTTTGGGGCGTGACAGTCATTTTAGATTGCTGATATAGTGTCCAATAAAATGAGGTCCTGGATGATATTTCCTCCTGGTATTGCCTTGAAGCAGGTATTTTTCAGTGAAGCTTAACTTGAAGCCTTGTGCTTATTCAAGACCTCAGTCCAGCCAGTTCCTTCTCCCCAAGGAGAGGGTGAATGGCTGAATTCTGAATGTCTCTTTCCTTGCTCATAAACGAGAGCTGTGGCTATCCTGGGTTGACTCTGTAGGGGGAAGAGAACAGCGAGGTTGGAGGTTTTGTTCCTTCCTGTGCATATAAAACTGCTACCATTGAGTTCACAGGAATCCTTGGTCCAGAGGCCAGCCTAACATCTCCTGCAGTTGGGCTCAACTGCTTCAGATGAGCATGAGGCTTTGGGACACCAATGCTGCTAAATACTATTAGGTGTCTAAATTGCTATTGAATGAAAGTATCACCCTGACCATAGTGTTTTGTGGTCTACTCCCTACTGCATTTAGGGCATACCTAGAGAAGGCAGGAGTATTGTTTGTTTAGCAACCTTTAGCTGCCAGGGAAGGGTAAGTAATCACAGCCTTAAGATTTGCCAATGCAATTTCTGTCAAGGATATGCTTTTCATAAGCTCACAGAAAGCAACTCAACTTATCCCCCCAAGGAGAGGGATAAGCCCCTTTGGTGGTGACAGTCTGCCCACATTGAGTGCAGGTGAAGCTTAGACTCGACAATATGCCCATAAATTTTAAATGGCTAAAACTAACTGAAGAGACAACCTGCAAACTGTAAAAAGTGGCAGAGATTCTTGCATGGTATTTATTTATTTCCAGACATATAGAAGTTGGGAATTTTGTCACTGTGATAAAAAAAAATCCTAGTATTTTTGTTTCTGAGAGACAGTTTATATCCTGAGGTGAAACAGTGCTACTACCTATTGACTGATTTCACTGGAGTTGACTAGAAAGCTGCAAACACCTACAGAAAAGTTGTCTGATATTTGAAACCTTTTCTAACACAGAGGCACCCAAGGGGTATGCTAATCATAGGTGATGTGTGACATCCTACCTTTTCCTGCACACACTGAATCTGAAGAAAACATTGTTTTAGCCGTTCAACTATGAACAAATACCACTTATGCATTTTCAACCATAGTATGATACAGTCCCTGTCACACTTCATTTCTATGCATTTCACATTACCTTCCAGGTAAATGCATTTTTAGCACTCAGTACTTGGGAGCGCGTACCACCTTGCCTTCTTTCTCCTTCTTCCATGCTGCCTTGCTTGTATGGGGTGCTCTCCTCTAACAGGCCAGGAAAAGCCCTCTGGTGACCTCTTCCAAAACTGAAGCTCCCTCCTGCTTCTCACTTGCATCCACACATTGTGTCATATCTCCACAGACCCTGATCTTGACTGGGGCCTCTTAGTGTTAATGAAATGCAAACATGGAATACAGATTCCTCTGAATAGCACATTCCTTTTTCTTGGCCCCTTGAAGCGTGATTTATATCCTCTCAGACCAGGATAAATTTATGTCTGGTCTAGGGGCAGGAAAAAGGGTCATGTTTTAAGAGTAGTCTGACACTCTTTCAGCTAGCACCAGTTCAAACAGGACTTTGCACCCAATTTTGACAAAAGGCTAGCCTACAGACTGCCATCCGCTCAGCAGTGAAGGGTCCTCTGTATTTGATGTCAGAGGCTTGACCACCATCCTTGAGGATCTCCCCTCCCTTAGGATGGGGAGATTTGCCTTGTAGAAGAGCCTTTCCTTCTCTGCTGGTTTGAAAGGAGCCCAGATTATTATCGTAAAGGAGATGCCTGACATGACAGGCTGTGTCATACCATATCCTAGGATGTAACAATGTGGGTGAACAATTCCATCTGTACAGCTAATGCATACTTTGAAGCCTTTGTGAGTCTCAACATGCAAACAATATTAAGCTTATCACTGCTGATAACCTATCCACCCTTTAATAAAGGACACACTTCAAGTTGTGAGCCAAATACCCTGAGGATGTCCCTGAGCTCAGAAAGCTAGTGCATTAATTTGGAAGGGGAAAACTAGCAATATTATCTGCAACATTTTTGAAAAACAAAAGAAATGCCACCATTTGCTACCCTGCTGGCTACTGTAATGTTTTAAATTGAATATTGAAGGTAGAGATACTAACAACTGGACTTGTAGCTGTCCATATTGTTCTGTAATCTCACTCGCTTTTTCTTTAAGCAGAAGTTCAATCAAAACTAGAACACCATGGAGTTTCAAAGTTAACCATGATTTCCCAACTGATGTAAGTCAGATTTGGACAATAGCCATTGCTCTGAACTGATCACTAGACATGGGAATAATCTGCAGCTCTCAGAGAAATCTCAAGAGACAAGGGCTTCACACATATTTGTGAGGAGTATCTTCACCCATGTTTTGGGCATCACATGTTCAAAACTGTTGTATAAATCTTGCACAAGAATTTTCTCTGCATTACTGATCTGCTAGCACCATAGGCCCTGTCTGCCTGAGCTTTGTAATGAGTTGAGGGGAGGAAAAAGGTCTACTGGGAGTTCTGATATTAATTTTTCTTTGCAAAGTATGCATAGTTTTTATGGCATATAGCCAGTATTCAGTGTATGCACTGTAAGCCTACTTTGCCAATTAAATACAAGAAACACTAACTATGGGTTTGGGTTTCACTTAAAGTCACATAACGGGAGAAATGTGTTTGGGAGCAGGTGTTCATCAGAGCCCATTTCAGACAGTCCATAACTATCCCTAAAATATGGCCTTTCTGCACATCTCTAGCAGACATGGTCTTGGAAGATGTTTAGTGGGAATGACCAGCAGTGATGAGGTAAAGCACACAGCTGTAGAATATGTATCTGTGCACTGTTACTTCTCCACTGTTACTTCTTGACTGGTACTAGTCAAAATTTGTACCTATTTTGTTTTTTGTAATGTTTTCTTCAGCTATACAAGCACAAGAGAGAAAAGCTTTTTTCTAAAGTCCTGTATCAAACACTTAGCTTACTGCAAGGACTAAGTTACACAGATTACAGGTAAATCACAATTTGAAAATATCATGCCTAGTTTACCTTCCCCTTTCCCTTCCCTGAAAGCAGAAACACCATATTTTAAAAAGCCACTGCATGCAGTGTGAACAAGGGCACTACTTGTAAAGCAAATATTCACACGGCACTGAAAAACAATGAGATCTGCTCCCATCCACGGGAATTGCCTAAAGGCATTAACAAGAAGAAAAACAGAAGCTATTCCTTTTACAAAAGCAGGTCTCTAAAAGGTGAATTAACGTTGTAAAACTACCTTAGGTTCATTTCATGTCAAGCAGACAAAACTTCATGTAATTCTGTTCTTACCTGGGGATTCTCTGAACCTTTTTTTCTGGTCTGAAATAGAATAATGCATTCTCCTTCTCTGTCTTGCTTTCCAAAAAACCCTCTGATGTTTAGTGGCTACAGCACCAAGACTCCCAGACCCTGTGAAGACTAGACAGACCACTGAAAGGGGCCCCAAGGGATCTCTTACTCAATTCAGACTAAGAGGGAAGAGCTTTGCAACCTAAACAGAACAGTATCCATGCCTGTTTGAATTGAGTTTCTGCAAAGGTGGTGTAAAATCAGAGGACACACTCAAAGTCATTTAAGGTAGCTAGTGAGATGCTTATGACTCAATGGAGACAAAGTGGCATCTGCATCACAAAGGAAAGTTTGCCATTCTCACTGGAAGGCCACTTACTGGAGGTAAATATGCCACCTTATTGGACTGCAGAGGACACCTTTCCAGTCTCCTTTTGTGAACCTGTGGCTCTTGCTGGTGGAGCGAAAGGGACCTGCATGGAGTGAAGGACGGACCGAGGGAGAGAAGGAGGTGCACACATACTTGCTTTAGGGGGACAGAGTGTCTGCTCCCAGTTGAAAGCCAGTTTTACTAACTCATATTCCTACACTTGAAGTTCATTTATTTCTGTGAAAGCACAGTCCAGCTCCCTCTTGACTTGCTGATGTGCAGTTTAGAGATGCACATCCTTGATCTGTAAGGTATGTTGATTCCCTGTGTAAACTTTGCTGTGGCACTTAATTCCTCTGTATCTCCATGAAACCACCTACATTTTCTTCCTGCTGAGTACTGAGCCTCTTCAACACACTCTGACTTCCCTGATGAATCCAACTTGCAAGGTACTTATAGTATTTCTGTACTGCACTGAATGAGGAAAGCTGCTGGTTCCAGTGTAACTGTGGGCAGCAGAAGCTATATGGGTACTTTCAAGGAGAAGAAAAGCCAAAACCAGAGAGCAATCAAAGATTAGCCCCTTTTTGAAGAGACAAGACTTTCCATTTTACCAGGTGTGTAAAAATATGTATTTCATGCAGTCCTTCATACTTAATTGTTTAAGACCTGGAACTGCATTCATGTAGCTGTGAACATACAAATAGTTTTAAAAAACCTACCAACACCAACAGATAAACTCCAGAGGAAAAAACCCTCCAAAACAACAAAGTCTCTCTGTGAGACATTTACAGTCTATTTCACTGGGCTGCTCAGAATTTTTCACATTGTTTTTGTGATTTAATACCCCAAACTGGCTGCTCAATCCAGTTAAACATTTTTTTCAGCTTCTCTCTTCACAAATAACATGCAGCGTAACAGATTCCTGGGCCCTCCACAAGAGAAGAGGATCTGTTCAGCCAGCAGCTGGAATTGAGTGCTTAAAAGTTAGTGGAATTGCTCTCTGGCCCTAAGACAGTACTTTCTCACTTTGGCACTATCTCTATGAAGATCAGGGCTAGCAAGAAGGAAACAGGAAATCGCCGGGTCTGCAAGATAGAAACTTCAGGAAAGATTGAGAGCACATAAACTCTTGCTGAACCAAGGCGGCATGTCTCTCTTCCCCCTGTGACATGGACTCAGTGGTGATTTCCTTTCACAAATTCTGCCTTAGCAAAGCAAAGTAAAAAAAAAAAAAAAAACAAAAAAAACAAAAAAACACCACAACAAAAAACCAAAAATAACACCCCACCAAACACCAAAGCACAGACACTTCAGCTTGCTGCACCACCCGATCGCTTCCTCCCCGATAGGCCAACAGACTGACCCAGTTGGCAGGCGCATGACTGCGAGACCTGCACAGCATCTGACTCACCACAGAGGGTCAAGAGGTGACATATGCTAAACACTGCTGATCAAGAACCATTTTTGTTTGCTTCGTTTAACTTTGAGACGGCAGAAAGCATGGGCACAGACACATGAAGTTCACAAGTTGTTAGTGAGGAAATGCAATTACTGCTTGCAAAAGAAAGTTTTGAGAAGGGTGGAAAACACAGGCTGTGGAAGTATACTAGTGAACGGAAAGACCTGGTTGAAACTGAACTTTGAGACAAGGCATACTTTTTCACTGCCATGAAAGATGTCAGCTTGCACTTGAGGGTGGTGTGATAAGTGAAAGGTTTGTAAGAGCCTTTAGAAAACATTCCCCACCTGGTGAAGGGAGACATGAATGGCGAAACACAAGGCAGTGACAGAACAGAGCATCCCAAGAGGAAAAATGTGTGTGTGGTAGGAAGGGACAGAAAGTAAAGAAAAGAAAGGAGGCACAGAGGAAACATACATAGATTGGACCAATGCAGGAAAAACAGGTCTAAGCGCAGGAATGCTAAATTGACAGCCAGACAAGGAAGTGCTTTTACTATAGCGAGACAACATTGCAAATTCCAGGAATGGGTGGGAGGGTCTGAAAATTTAGAGACCTTAGATTAAAGCAGACAGCAGACAAGGAGCTGAATGCAAATGTCATGATACAATGAATGTTATCCAGTGTGGAGTCCTTTGCTGCACTGAAGAACATCCCATCGTGCAGAAAAATCTGCGTGGCCAAATTAACTTTAGGAAAGGATTCCTGGCTCAGCTTGTTTTGGAGGCCACAAGACCTCTTTTCCATGTTCACTGTGCAGTAAGGTAAGGTACATAACTTATTGGTCTTGAAGTAATGGGCTGAATAATGGGCTGAGCCCATGCTAAACCAGCATTAATTTAGGAGGTGCTTCATCATGTGTGTCTTACTCCTGTGTATCTCACAGCTCTTCCACAGAGCTCTGAAAGGTCTCTTCAGCTTGCTGACCACCAGGGGAGATGCAGAGGAGACTGTCAAAACTGAAAAGAAGACTTAGAGTGGAGGTGGAACTTCACAAAGCAAGAGCTGCCTTGGTTGTCCAGTTCCTCTCCTGTTTGTCCTGCTCCCAAGGAAGCCATTACACTCAGAAGAGAAAACAGCTGTTGGACAGGTGAGAAGCCATCTTCTGCTAAGGCACAGATACCAACCTCAGGAGAACTGATTGCACAAATCACTAGGCAGATCAAGTTTTCCCGTTGTTGTCATGGCCCTGTCTAATAGAAAGGTGCTATTGCTTGCAACCATCTGCAGCTGCATTGCAGCCTGGAGGTGACGGATTGTCTCTATATGGAAATTAAACTGCTGGCAGGAGGACTGGACTCAAGGCAGTAAAGCAGAGAAGGGCTTTAGGCTATTTTCTCAAGTCCCAAATGTCCTGGCTCTGCAAGGTAGTGTAGGGGGGCACCCTAATCCAAAGAGCATCATTTCTGTATAGAGCAAACAACCATACCCGACGATTTTAACTCAAGAAGACTTTTCACTTAAAAAGCAGAGAAGAACCTTGACAGAACTGAAAGGACAAGCACACAAAGACTGTGAAGATTATGAAGACAGACTGCTGTCCTTCAACAAAATGTCCAGAGGGAATCTGAACATTATCTTAAGGCCCTGCCAGCTACCCAAATCCAACTGCAGATTTGGCATGGCAGCAAGCTTCCTGAGAAATGCGGCAGCAACTACAGTTGTACTACCACTGCTTTCCCTGCCTTGGGATGCAAACTCTTTTTTCTCTATTCCAGTAGACATAGGATGCTTTCTGTGAGGGTTGATCATTTAGCTCACTTGTTCTGTAACCAACATTCAATTACTCAAATAAATAATGGTAGAAAATCTAGGTCTGATTAGCTGCAGTTAGATTCAGCTCAGGTAGCTGTGCTGTCTTACTCCTCCTGAAAATTACTGTGGCAGAGGATTGTATTACAGATTCCATCTGGTACCATCAAGTTTGCCCTAATGGGTATGCAGTGATACTGACATAACTACTTCCTTATCACATTGAATACTGAAAAAATTTCATTCCATTATAACAAAGTGAGTCAAAATCTATTCTTGTTCCTCTTTCCTCTGAAGGATTTTTCTTATTAATTCCAAGTAACCAATATACTTGTGCAGATCAGTGCAAAATGTCTTTACCTCTTTAGTTCTATCTACTCACAGAGAAGCAGGGATAATAAAGACTATTTAGCAGCTTATGAAAGAAAGCCTGAAAGCTTTTTATTACAAATTACGTTTCATATAAATTCAACATGATAATCCCTGCCATGAATCCTCTTTCAGGAAAGCGCTGCAGCAAGAATATAACTAAAAGTGAGCCAATAAGCCCACACAAATTTGAGACTGCACTCAAGCACCTGCTTAATTTATTGTCACATTCACTTCCATGTTTCCCCCCTGTGTCTTTGTAAAGTTTTTCTGAAGGAGAATGGATTTCAGCATGGTGCCTTAAGTGTTTAGCTTTGTTGAAAGCAGGATTTACCCACTGACATACCTCGTGTTAAATAAATTTGCAAGAGGAGTCTGTGTCTGCAACCTTTCCTTGAATAATTTTAAATGTCCAGTCCAGGATTCTTAGGCACCCATTAATCTGTCTCCTACTGCATACTCTGCAGTGAAAAACAAATAGGTTACTAATTCCACAATGAAACAAGTTTTCATGGACTTTGAAGCACATCTTCAAAGTCATTAAGGACATGTTCCCTCCCCATGCCTCCATCCCCAAAGCACAGAAGACTATCTGTTGCTTTCCTTGTGGCTGTCTGCTTCAGGGAGGTAGTCATGAGAGGAAGCCTCTGGAAATGTGAGGCATGACAGGGATGTGCTAAACCTGAAGGCAATTGAAGCTTAATCTCTTCAACCAGCTGGAGATCCCTGGGTGGTAGGGAAGAGCAGAGTGGCAGAGATTAGCTTTTAAGATATAATTGTAGCTCTTGTCACAAGCTCTGACACAGACTAGTGCAGAAATATGCCTTCAGTTCTGAGTTAAAGATACAAAAAAGGCATCTTCTCTGGAAAACACAAAGGGTTGCTCACAGGTTGCCAAATATCTCCTTGGTATCTTTGATAAGAAAGCATTACAAGAAAAGATTCCCAATAGACAGGCAGGTATGAAGATAAGCAAAGAACAAGAATGCTTATCAAAGACAACTTCCTTTCTAATGCACTCAATTTATTTGTCAGTTTATCTGGATATTTGTGTTATACCAGAGATTTCCATGGCCTTAAATTTTTTTACTTTTTTTTTTTTTTAATTTTAAATTTCCTGTACAATTCAAAACAAAATTTTGAAATATAACCTGTAGACAAGAAGACAGGCTTTATTCTCTTGCTGTTAAAAATAATACCTCAACTTGAAATGTGTCAATTCCCTTGGAAAAAGGTATGATGAAATCTCAGACAGAACTGTTAGGTCTCTTATGCAGGTTCTGCTAGAGGATCCAGTCTTCTGTCCTACTTGGGAATTTCTCATTGAGACCACAGAAAAATCCTCTCTGGGTGGCTGAGAGGGAAATTTTGACTGTGTTATCCACCAGCATAGCCATGGGGCCCCACTGTTTCTGAAGAATAATGAGTTACCACTTCCCTGTTTGGAATTTCTCTCTCGAGACAAGAGTGGTGGAGAGAGACATTATTAGGTTATGCCTTGCTTATAACAAGATTCTTTGGACTCTTTAAGCAGGGTCCTTTCATTGCAAACTGTCAAAGCACTCAGAATTCCTATTAAAGAAAGAGCTTTCTGTAGCAAGGGGACCTTTTCTCATTTCCCTCCCTAATTTCCTGCCTGGAGGTATGAAATTGTCACTGTTTATAGTGCTGCTTAAGAATGAGTGTGTGTGAAGTGGCACTCAGGGAAATCATACTCGTGACAGTAAAAAGACAAACAAGAATGGCCTAGAAAACATGACTACTAGGGCAAAGCAGAAAGATTTCAGGTTGCCTAGCCTGAAAGAATTTTTTTTCATAACTGTGTAGTGTAGTCCTGGTGGGACTGATTCTGACAGGCTTCAAAGGATTGCGTGATGTGTCAGGAGCAGTCACATTAGCAGGCAGCAGCTCGGTGTCCTCAGTGAACCCTGCCCAGGACCTCTGTGAACTGCTGCAGATGGCAGCCGTGACTATAGAAGAGCAAGTTCTCACACCCAGACCAGTCCTCACAGTCTGCTCTCTTTCCCCTGCCCTCATTCCTGCCACTTCTTCCACTGCCTGCATTAAAAGGTGTGCAGTAGTTCACCTTGGGCTCACTGACAAAGTTTTGCAGCAAAACTTCAGAAGTTACTGAAAGAGCAGTGGAATGCTGCCCGTTACATCTGCTGTCAATTCAGGCTTTTTAAAAATGAATATAGTAGTATATTTGTTGCAATAGAAAGGACTACTTTCTTTTTATCAACAACACTGACACTGTTTGTTCTGACATTATTTTTTTCACCTGCTAATCTTATTTTATTCAGCTGTTGTTTCTTCAGTTAAGCTGTATTTCAATGTGCTGATACAGTAATGCCATTCAATCAGTTCTTAAGAAACATCAGAGAGGACTATGCAATAAACATATTACTGTACCAGACAGTTTTTAAATGTTTATGAAAAGGTTGAAGTTTTTTTTTTACTTAAAAAGAAATACATGAAAACAAGCATAACATTATTTTTCTAGCCTCTAAAAAACAGTCTAGTAACAACCATTGCAGAAAAATAAAGTGTGTTCTTGTTGAGAAGAAATGGCACATTTCCTCCAGCAGTTAATTTCTACAATCTGGTTATAAATCTGTTAAAAAATCAGATTTATAATGAAATGCTAACAGATTCCAGGCAATTGCTGTGCTAATAGAGCCACTTTAATACTCATGCATTCATGCAGATACAGACCTGCAGAAAGAATGGATTTACAGGAATGAGAAAATGGTTCAACAGCCTGATCAGGACAAGACAGGCTCTGAGTGAAGGGGAACATGCAGTCCAGATAAACATACTTCCTACAGAAAGCAAAGATTTTTGTCCAGCTAAGGGAGGAAACGTGGCAACAATGCATGCAGCCACATAGCCAAAAGAACTGCCCGGTGTACACGTGGCAGTTGCCTTTCCAGCATAAAGTGAGTTGCTAAGGCAGTCCTATCGTTGGTCATTGCTCTTCAGGTTTAAAAGGGATTCTTTGCTGGTATGGACCATCTCATGTACAAGGAAAAGCTGAAGGAACTGAGTTTGCTCAGCCTGGAGAAGTGAAGACTTCAGGGCGACTTAACTGTGGCCTTCCAGTACCTGAAGGGAGCCTACAAGAAAGATGGAGGCTCACCTTTCTTCTGCAGACTGGGCTAAATCTTTCGGGTTCCTTGCAGAAAACTGTTAGTTCATGGGGATTTCCCTCATCACATTGCTTGTCAAATAGCATTATTCCATGGGTTTCAGCCAGCAATTTAACAAAGTCCAAAAGATAACTGAAAGACTGGAAGAGAATAGAACACCTGAGCTCAGCAAAAATCTGTGTTCTTTACACCAAAAAGCAGAACATGTTTCATATATTACTGTTATTGGGCAGATGTACCAATCTAAGGACAGAAAGAGAGAGAAGCTCCTGAAAGTCTTGAGGACAGGACAGAAATTTTGCACAAATCAGTGAAAAGGGAAGCTACCAAATGTTCAGGGCCAACATCATAAGTGAATACTTGACAGAGACAGCAAAGGAGCTCTTCTGAGGATACAGAGGATGCAGGCTTTTTTTTTTTAAATAGTATCTTCTAATATGAAGTAAAACAAGAAGATCAAAAGTTGGAGCTGTTTAAAAACCCTGAGCTAATCTTAAAAAAACCCTGAGTTTAGTTTGGAACAGCAGAATATATATATATATATAAAATAATTCACTAGGTATTTTTATTGTTTTGTTGCTAAGCCTTTGATCTTATCTTGTATTGCAGTCCAAACAGTTAGACTTCCCTTTTTCCTTCTGAGTTAAAGCTAAAATGTACCTCGAAGAAGGAAACCAAATTTCGAAGGGATTCTCTCTATGTTGTGTGCTGGTTGCACTAATTCAGCATTTTACCATAGCCAGGAAAACATTGCAATTCATTGCAAACTGCCTGTAAATATTGCTTTCAAAGACTCCTTGGCTGTTGTACCCAATAATGTTGCAGATTGAACAGTAAGAAGCACATTACCAGCCTGTGAAAGAATAAAGGATTTAGTAATGGAAAATTTTTGTTACTCTTACAAATTTACAAATTTTGAGAGAAGGTTGAGCCTTTTAAAAGGGCAAAAGTAGTAACTGGTTGATTTCTCCACGACTGGAAAGAGTGTGGGGGAAAGGACTAGGATGCCAGCCTGGCATGTGTGGCAGTCTCGTGGCTGTGCCCAGGCATCACATCCCTGTGCTGCCAAAGCTGCTGCTGTTGGCACAAGGCTGCACCAGAGACCTGTGGGAGATGCTTTTGTGGAGTGGTGCCTCTTCCCTTTCAGCTATCAGCCCTCTCCTGCAGCCTTGCTTACCAATCTGCAACCTGCAGAAACTCAGCAAGCTTCCCGGCACAAAGATCTCAGTAAACATAAATTAAGAACATCACTTCTAGCCTAAACCTGTGTTTTACAGGATGCATTTCCTTGCTGGAAAATACTTCAAGGTCAGTGAAGACTAGTCAAAGTTTGAGTACATGAGGGCAAAACAGAATGATTTTTCTTTCTTCAGGGTGATTCTCTTACAGCCAAGCAAAGCTGACTTCATGTCTTTTCCAACTTTCCTCTTGATTCAGAGGCCTATGTTAGCTGTCTATCTTATTTAACCTTGGTCAGCAGGACACAGATAGTGCTGTGGCAGATGTTGTCTTCCTCCACTTATTCAACACTGCTTCGTTCCACCAAAGCCATACATTTTGTTACCGGCAGCAGCCACATCACGGAGGTAATGAAAGCCTTGTGTTGGTAATATGCCAGTGGTGAGCTAAGTCACATGGCTTGTGCAATCTCTTACTCTCACAGTGCTGTAGATGTGACCTCTGGATGTCATTAATTTTTCATGGCCTTTATGAAACTCACTGAATGGGATGAAATTGCATTTTGCTGTGCAAGGAGTCTGCTTTGATACAAAAGGGCAAACAGTCCAGGAGAATTTATCTGCCAAAGTCACTTATGACTTGAATGAAATAAGAAACTGATGCCACTGAGGGAGGGGGAAGGGAGACAGAGAGATCTTCTCTCATGTTTTTGTATGATTTCTCTGCCTTTATTTATATGTACTAATGAAGAGTGGTCCTTGGAGAAGTTTTCTTTAATGCTTTTAATGCTAGAAGCAGCTCTTCAAAATAAATAGTTTGAGACAGTGCTGACATGAAAATGAATGAATTTGAGCATCAAAATAAAAATTTTCCTTTTTAGCTAGGGATGAAAACAAAGACTAGATTAGAATACTCACACGTGGGAAAGATAAGTCTAAATCAGTGGGCGATAGCTTTAATTAAAGAGTTGACTAATGGAAAAATTAATTCACAGATAATAAACTAAGAATTGTATGAAATACATTTGCTTAACTACTTTTTTTTCTCCTTACTTTGGTCTGTTAGTTCTGTGTGGTCTTGCAGAAATTTACTGCATAGGATCTTCTATTCATTACTCATGCTGGTCAGAAGAAATGTGGATATCAAAGAGATATCCGTTAAGAGATGATGCTAGAAAAAAATAAATTTAAAAAACCCTTTTGTATATTTTGCAAAACTAGAAACAAGCTCAAGGAGTCTGATGAACATATTAACAAATTTGTGCTTCCAAAAGAACGAGGACCAACTTTTCAGTTCCTGAGTTTTTTTCCTTAACTAGTAATCAAAACAAAAGAAAAGCTTCAAGAAATCAATGGACAGCAGTTATGAAGAAGGAGATAGCAAAAAGATTGTTTAATATTTTAGAAGGCATTTGAAAGTAAACAATTTGGAAAAGGAGCTGGATCAATATTTATTTCTCTACTTTCTTGAAAAGGAATGGGAAGACTGACAGTCATAGTTTCTGCTGCAAGGAAACAATTTTGTTTATAATAATAATAATAATAATAAATATATATAATATAATATTAAAATTTGCTCTAAATTATGATGAAATACACTATATGAAAAATTGACAGAAAAAGGAAGATATATAAAGCTTTGAACTGAACAATTATAAAAATCTTTTAGGTATATTGTCAAGCAGCTTTTGTCTGGTGCATATCTTGTGCAGATCTATAAGAGAGGTGCATTATATGCTGTTCTTGTCATGGACACCATTACCTCTGTCTGAAAAGTAATACCAATTTTTCAAGAAATTCTATCAAAAGTGCTTCCCCTCCTTCTCCCCCCTGACTTCCAACCTTGTTTTAGTGTTCTGTAGTTAAGACAGTCAGAAAGTGGCTCTCCTAAAATAAAAAATAGAAGCAGTTTGCTATGGCATACTGCTGGTTTTGTGGTTTTGGTTAGACCAACGTGAGAAACTGAGCTCATCCTACCTAGAAGCTGCCCAGAATTAGGGAGTCCAAAACTGGAGGTACCTAAAAAATCAGCAGTCTCTTCCTAAATTCTGAATTTAAATGGCAACAGTATGGACTCCTAGGAGAATTGGGACTCTGTTGTCTTATAACTGAGCTCAGTGTTTGGCCCAAAGTCAATAGCAGACACATTTTACTAATGAGGGAGAACAGGATGCAATTCATTAACTCCCATCTCTCACACACATTCAGTGTGATCTGGTGGAGTGTGTCCCATTGAAAAATAAATGGAAGAAGCTATCACTTTGAGATAAAACAGGAAAAAGCAAATATCAGGGTTTCATCTTTAACTGTATTACTGCTTGAAATTTGCTAACTAGACTGTTTCCAGTTTCAAAAAGAATTATGGCTACCTAAAATTATACTTCTGACTCCGCATGGAGCTGAATCCAAGTCTGGCTCTCACTGTTCCAGCAGTAGATCTATAGAGCACATTTACCATTTCATTACCATTTAACACTTACCCTTTCCGCTTTCAGATCCTTTTACCCTCAACCAGATAGTTTACTTTAGGCTATGTCAAACCAGCAGTTCATTCTGTCTGTCTCTGTTTCTTGTCACAATTTTCTCTCTAGCCATTCTTGCAGCCTTTCTCTTCACCACTTAAAGCCACTTCCCTTTCTCGTCCCTGCCCCGACGCCTGCCCTTGCAGCACAGTCCCTACAGGAGGCAAGGACAGGAAGGGTGTCTGTGGGCTCCAGCAGCACCACACCTTGACAAATGCTGGCCTGCTCTCGCCCATGCCAGTCAGGTGTGCAGCAGCCAGAGATCTGCTGGGATGGCAAAGGGACAACTTCTCTGCAAGCAACATGAACAAGGCCGTCCTCTTTCCCTACCTGTAGGTATGTCTCTGTCTGGAAGAAGGAGAAGCGAGTAATCAGGTCTAGGAAGAGAGGCTGGGAGATGGTTCATGTGTGGGAACAGGCTTGACACAGTAACCAGACCCATTAGTAATTGCATCCTCTGCATGTTCTGGTGTGCCTGGCTCACCTCCTAGACTGACTGCTCTCTGGTTATATCTTGATACAGAACATGCCCATAGTATTAAATAAAAGGTCACAAAGAAAAGCCTCTGTTCAGCTACTTAGTCTTGAAAAAAGGCATTTTAGAGCTTATTGCTTTGGATTCAAACTTGGAGATTCAGCTTTTCTGTGTTTTTTTTTTTTTTTCTCCCCTAGCACTTACCTAGGTCTTTCTGGATTTTCAGTAGAGAGCAGAGAGTGACAGGCACATTATGAGAGGAAATTACCAAGCAATAGACCTCAAAAGATGTGAGGCGATTATCTGAGCTAATTCCAGCAATGAAATAAGGAAGCTGGAAAAGAAACCCCCTTTCTTAGTCTGTTAAATAATAAGCCTAATTAAATTTTGGGCTTCAACTCTATGCAAAACCTGGCACAGACAGCCTGCTTAAAGCACTACCTTGATGGTAGTGCTTGATACCTTCCCAAAATGTGTGCAAGGAATACCCATTGGTAGGTGAAGGGACTGATTCTCAGCCTCACAGGCTTTCAAATGCCTTGAAAAGCCCTGTCCAGAGTCAAACTTCAGTGAGCAGATCTGGAGAAGCTCAGGTCACCTGGTCCTGCTATGTTCAGTGCCAAGCTACAGTCAGCAGAGCTGTGGGAGCATCCTCTGACTGTGTGGTAATGCCAGCCCTGCTCATCAAGAACAGAAATTTCCCAGACATGCCAATCCTTCCTGTCCATCCTGCTAAAACACAACCAGCTCAGTGTCAGGTTTTGTGCTCTGCTCCAGCTCTGCACCAGCTACCTGTGGAACTGATTTTACTGTCTGATCAAATCATGTGCTGGTTCAGCCTGTGCTTTTACATATTGCAGCCTAGTAATGCTCCCTCAGTCCCTCCCCAGTTATGATACAATGTCATTTTGTGAGATTATCGTCTCCAGAATTCTTTTAAATTTACAATAAAAGTAACACAGCAAACAAGCATGAATGCAGATCATGTCTGCCACCCACGATCATTTTATAATGACCTCACAAAAAGCGAGATTTCAAGGATTCACATCAAGCAAATCAAGTGAAATTTTGCAGTTGGTGGCATGCATTCTGGCAATGGTCTGTTGAGTGAGAGAGTCCAAGGCAAATAAAAAAACTTCAAGCTCATAGAAATATAGGAAAGATTCTTAAGGAAACATAAGGAAAAAAGTAGAAAATGTATCTCTGACCATTACAGTATGTCCACAATTACAGTTTTTTACTTTCTAAAGAGCATGTTCAGCCACTAAGCTTACAGCCAATTTGTAAAACAAACTTCAGTGTTCTAAATACTTGTTTTGAAGGATCAGCAAACCCTGAAGAGGAAAAGACATACATGGGAAAGAGAAGAGTGCTTATGGATCCCAAGACTTACAGATCTTCAGATCCTTTATGTATGACTGCTATTTTTATCCCTTGGAGTGCTTAAACTCATATGTTTGGTTTCCTGCCTACTAAATATAATGTCTGCAAAACTTTTCTTGAATGAAAGATTGCACTTCCAGGTGGACATTTAAGCATGTGGAATCACATATCACATGCAATTCCCAGTTCCCTGCTCATGAGTCTGGATCAATTCCCTCATTCCTTAGAATCAACACATTACCACATTAAAAAAAAAAAAACAATAAAATAAAATAAAATAAATAAAAGAAAAAAAAAGCTTTGGCTAGATTTTATTGAACATATTCCAGAATTCAGCTTTGCCCTTGACTCTGTCTTTATTTAAATATTTCTTCAATTAAATAATGATCTCATACAGTATATTTTTTCATAGGTGTTGAGTATGAACAGCTTTCACTGGAATCAAAGGCACTGGCAAGTGTTTATTACTTCTGTTTAATTAATCTTCTATGTTTTTTTCAGACATTCAACAGAAATCTCTCATGGCAGTAGTAGTTGCCAGCTTTCAATGAAAGAATAATGATTTTTGAGATGAATGGCATGTTGCCAAGGGCTTGCAGGCCCTGGACGTCCAGCACTGCTTTTGCATATCTGAGCTGATCAATGAATTTGGGCACCTGAGCATGTGAGTACCCAGCTGGACTAACTGAGACTGCCCTCATCAGCCCTTTCTTAAAATGAGGCTGCATTAAAAATTGCAGGGAGAAGCATCCTAACAGCTCTTCTATTTTTTTTCTCTTTCTTCTTATTTCCATGTAGCTCACTGTGGTGACACTAAAAGTGCATGGAGGTAAAGAATCTAGGAACATTTTATAGTTACAGTACATCCAGGATCTCTAGCCTTTTCTAAGGTTCCTGTGAGGATACAAAGGCTTATGCTGGGATTGCTATCAGAATTTCTTCTTCCAACACATAAACAAGCTCACAAAAAAAACCCCTTATAACTGCATGCATCTATTTCAGATTAGATGAAATCTGGGCTTGATCTCCTCTACTGCACAAAACTCTAGGCTGTGTGCTCTCATTGAAAGTACTGGAGTCTTAAGGGAAGGAGGAAATCTTTCTGCCATACATGACAGATGAGGTACTGCTAAAACCAGATGAAAAAGTGGCTGGGAAGAGACAACCTCATTTCTCCTGGGAAGCAGCAGAAGCAGATGAAACTGTATCTTTCTTCCACCTGCCTTCTTATTTTCATAAGCCTCTGTGGAGGAACCATCAAAGTGCTGAACAAATGTGGACAAGGATGTGGTGGAAGGGAAATCCAGTTAGACCAAAATCCTATTCCATCCATTGATGGTCCAAGGTCCTGTTGGGAGGGCATTGGACTTACAAAACAGGTCTGGAGCCTTCCTCCTCCTCCTCCTCCTCCTCCTCCTCCTCCTCCTCCTCCTTCTCTTCTTCTTGCTGACCTATTCTTCAAGCCTTGCTATATCTCTCAATGTGGCTGACAAGACCTCAGAGGGTACATGTGACAGGTGCCCTCTCTGGCCATGGGCACCTTTGCATGATTTGCTAAGGCCCTGCATCAGGAGAAAGAGGAAAAGGACAGCCAACTTCTTTATGGACCATGGAAGATGTTTGTGCAAGGGTGCTGCCACCAAAACACCTCTGTGTCTGCACCTGATACTTGTTCCTCCGAGATGGGTGAACAGGCAGAGCAGCAACAGAAGGCTCAGGCAGACAGGCCCATACACCAGGAAGGACTAGTGACACTCTGGTGTGCTCCCCCTAAATCACATTCTGGGAATGTCTCCAACAGCTACAAGGAGTGCTGAAAACAACTGGCTTCTTCATTAGCATGCTGGGAGTTAACATTGAGTAAACACATGCTCTTCTGCCCTTTCACCTCTAAACCAGGAAAGTAATTTTCAGTCTGCTTATAAAGGGCTATTAAGAGAATAAATAATCTTATTTCAAGGGCTTCAGTCTGCCCCACAGGGGATGTGCAAAACAGCTGAAAGACAGCAAACTGGTTAACACCAGCTGGGAAAGAGCCTTGTGCCCAGAGATTAGGCCTTCTGTATGTACCACAGCCCTACCATGCAGAAATATACGTAAAAACTGTCACATTCCAAAACCATGGAAGCTCAAGAATCTTTTGTTCCTGAAATCACAACAAACACAGTTCAGCTGCAGGCAAACATCAGCTCGTGGACACCTGGACATCTGTCACATTGCCAAGCTGGAGGAAGACCAGAACATGGGCAGCATCACATCAACTAACAGGGAGCCCAATCAATGCCAGAACATACATGGGGCAAACAGCCGGTCCCTGGTATCAGTCCCAAAACACTGAAGCCCGTGCAGGGTCTTATTTCCTGATTGTTTTGTTTCTTCAAGCACAGTGTTCTGCTACGGTCATGCACTGGTACTAGGGTGGTGTGAGTCTCCTAGTTCCTCTGGCTGTTGGAGGCAGAAACTATCTCCTTCAGCACATGTAAGTGTCTGTGCAATCACTGTTCTGGTTTGCTTTTTTCTCCCACCAAGAGTACACATGTATTATTAAAGGAAAAAGATCCTTGAAAGGGTGAATGAATTTCAAGCCCATAGAGAAGGCAGACCAAAAATTACAAATGTAAATTGGGATTGCTCTTGGAGGGGTTTGTCTTATCCCAACCAGAATTAAAATGTTACTGATTTCTTGTGAAATTATTATTATTAATAATAATAATAATTATTATTTCTTATTACTATTAGTATTAAGAAAAGTAAAAAAAAGTAATTGATTTTGCTTTGCAGCTATGGTTTGTAAGTGAAAACATGTGTAACATGTGTCATCTCCTGTATCACACATTGGTTGTGTTTCTGTCTTTCTGCTTTTCAGTGTCCTTAGCCTGTTTACTTCAGAAAATTTGATCTGATTAGTTAGAAGAACTTCTTTATCATGTTTAATTTGTCCTTCATACTCTCTCTGCTTTACTTTTTGGGATCATATTTTCTCTGAGTTAACAAAGCATACAGGAAGTTTTCTCTGCTCATCTGACAAATTATTTAAAAAACACAAGCATGATATTGAAAGAAACCTAATCTCTTGTTACAACATCCAAATTAGACTGTTTGATAAGGGCTACAGATGGTCTTGGTCTGGTAGTGCAGAGAAACAGTGAGCATTTTTAATCCAAATCCACCTGTAAAGAATCAGGTTTCAAATTTTAACATGCTGTGTATTTTTTTTCCCTCTCTCTTTCTGGAGAGCGAAAGTCTAGCTACTACATCTGTTCCTAGCCCAGATCCACACAGAATCTGTTCACAGGAGCAAATCTATTCATTTTTTATCAGCCTGGAGCCAGGACATAATATTCTAAAGAGAATTGTGTTTCCTGCAAAGATCTACAAGGAGTGGAATAACTGAAAGCAAACTCTGGGACTGCCCTCTGGAAGTCATGAGATGTTCATCAGCCATAACACAGATCCCACAGCCTGAAGTGGGTTATTAGCTCAGCCTGTGCACTAGCAACAGACCTACTGCTCACCCCTAGCTGTGCTGTCCCTGCCCTTTCACTTTGGATATGCTGTTGCAAGGTGGTTGAAAATGGAGGAAGACAAGTCTGTAAGGCTCAATCATCACTTGGCAGCAAAAGATAGACCCAGGAGAAAGGCTTGTAGGAAGGACTGGTGCTGCATTTGCTGTGGCTACTCATCTCTGCACCATCCCTCCCTTGTTCAGTGGGTTGTCCTACAAGTTTCAGAAGACCTTCTCCTCTATGGGGATATGACAAACATGGTACTAACTGAGGCAGAAGGTCCTTCTGCCTGTGTGCTTTGGGATTGGAGGTGAAAGAGCTCTGGAGTACTGTGATGCATTCCTGTCTGCCTAGAAGCAGCTGGTTGTCTGCTCTTGGAGAGCTGCCATTTTTGTCGCATGATACTGTCGACTGGCCTGAAGAACCCCAGCAAGCTTGGTTTCTGATAACCTGATAGATTAGCCAATGGCTCCATCCATTCCTTAGCTAAAACATTTCCTTCTGCTGACCAAGCTCAACTGCATTGTTTCCTGGACTGAGACAGTGCAATCTTCCTCTTCACCTGTACATCACCTTGGCCTGTATTCCTGTTTTGTTGCATTTGCAGGACTTGAAATTGGCCAGATACTGCTACTTGTACCTTTACCACATAAATGTTTCCAAGAAGAATATGGCAGTTTCCTCCAGGCAGTTCCAGTTCTTTTCAGACAACTCCATGATCAGAAATCTAATCCAATAAATCATTGTTCTGGTTTCAGACTATGATTTTCTGTGGCAACAAGCAATATAGGATTGACTTTAATCAGCTTTTTAGTCCATCAAGCAATGTGACTAAGAACATCCTTGCTTTTTTACTAATGGACATAGAGAACAGAATATCCTGTCAATTGTCTCAAGGCCAGTTTTAAAATCACCATGTCTTCCCTCAAGTACTTTAGCACCAAACTCCTCACACAGGAAAACTCTTGGGAGTTATTCCTCACTGCTATTCCTCTAACTTCTTGATGACTCCCTTTCTACTCTGCTATTTTAAATATGAAATTAAGCAGGACGCAGCACTCCAGAGTACTGGAGTGCATCACCATTTTGTATTAAGGCATTATGACATTTTCCCTATAGCTTTCCTATTCTAATTTGTATGTTTCCTAACAACTGCTTGGGTCTTTGACCACAGTGATATGTGCAGAAGAGCTCTTTTAATGGCTTTAAAAATAGCAACAACAACAATTACTGAACTACAGCTGTACTAAAATAGTAGAATAAACTTTGCATTTCAGAAACATCTGTAACACAAATGAAGACTTACCCCTATGGTCCTTTCAACACAAAGTCAGCAGAGAGACAAAAGATAAGAGATGATATGGTAGACAGAGGGTCAGTAGCCGAGACAGAGAAAACACTTGGATATCCTGAGTAAAGACCAAGAGTGTGACTGAGTGCCTCGGTTCTGGTTTTCTCTTGGGAAATGGATAGCTGAGCTAATTACACCTATGTCCTTTATCACTTCAAGCAATCTAACCAAGTGAGAGAGGAACCTTTACAAAGGACTGTTAGGAATACACCTGTTTCCCCAAGTCTGTTTTCTTGCATCCAGAGGCCTACCTCTCTCACTGTCCCCCCAGAGGCTCTCTTCTTCCTCTTTGCTCCCTGTATCATGTATTATTTGCCAGATCTGTTTAACATGAATCAGGAGAAATAATCGTTTCACGAGCTCTGCTCTAACAGATCTGCACAGATACGGTCACCCAAGAGACAACGAAACTTTAACTGACCTACTTGTAGCCAAAGTTTAACTTTCAGCAAGGAAATAAGCAATGACTTTGATCCAAAGTTTTCAAGGAAGAAAAAAAGGAGAAAACCAAAGATAAAAGTCAGCCAGTTATTCCTGAAAGACATAATACACTCCACAGTGTATTTTTCAGGGTAGAGGGGAAGGAGGAAATGGGGAGCTCTTAACTCATGTTCCTCATTCCACAGGTCTCAGGGGTTCTTTGAGTCTTACAGCTGGTCTGATTTATAAATAAGTGTATCTCTCACTTTTTATTTCTTGCTTCTTTGTCATTTTCCTGCTGGCACATCTGGTCCAAGAATGGCCACTAGACAGGAAATTATTGCAGACATTTTAATGAACTTTCTTATTGAAGTGACAGTTTTCCAGTTACCAGACTCATGTTGTTGAACCTGTGTGATGCTAAATGAAGAAGAAACCCTCTATTTTCTCCTTCACCCATTTCCAAAACTGATTTTAGAATAGAAAAATTTCCGGTATAGATATCATTCTCTCTCTAGATTTAACAAGAGATTGCTTTGAAGTTTGGAAGAAGAAAATTAGCTCAAAATTGGCATCAAAGTGTGCCAAATCTTGCAGCAATAAAGAATAACCTGATAAAACGAGGACAGACTTTTCCAAAGACTGAAAAGCTGCCTGCTTCTACTACTAGAGTCTGATTTTCTCCAACTGTGGCTTTCTGTGGGGACTGTTTTCTATCAGAGGTGACACTGAATGCTGCCTAGGGAAGTTTTCAAAATTGATTAGTGATGCTTTTGCTGGCTCCTTTGAGAAAACTTTCTGCCAACAGGTTTATCTGGATGACTGGGAGCTGTTCTTTAAAACAGACATGCATTTTTTGTACGTGCTTATTCAATAGAAGATGCATCTGAATGTTGGTTGAACTCCACCTTTTTTTTGGGCCAGTCTCCTCTTTGCCTACCTCAGTACTTTCTCCAAAGTCCTTTTTTCTCCTCTCCCTGCCCTCCCCATTGCATTGCTGCAGTCATACTCTCCCATCTGAAACAGAATCACAGAATCATAATGTTGGAAATAAACCTCTAATGTCATGGAGTCCATTCTTTGACTTACCATCACCTTGTCAATTGGAGCAGAGCACTGAGAGCTATGTCCAGTCACTTCTTGAACATCTTCAAGTCTGGAATCCATCATGTCCCTGTACAGTCCATTCCAATATTAAACAACCCTTTCCATTAAGAAATTCCTCCTGATGTCCAGCCTGAACTTTTCCTACTGCAGGTTGAGGCTATGTCTTCTCATCCTGTCTCTGGTTACCTGGGAGAAGAGGCCGACCATCACCTGGCTATGGCCTCCTGTCAGGGAGTTGTAGAGAGTGATAAGGTCACCCCTGAGCCTCTTTTTCTCCCAGCTAAACAGCCCCAGCTTCCTCAGCCACTCCTCATAGGACTTGTGCTCCAGACCCTTCACCAGCTCCATTGCCTTTCTCTGGACATGCCCCAGCACCTCAGTGTCTTTCTTGTAGTGAGTGGCCCAGAACTGGACACAGAACTCGAGGTGTGGCCTCACCAGTGCCAAGTACAGAGGGTCAATCCTTGCCCTGATCTTGCTGGCCACAAAATTGCTGCTACAGGCCAGGATGCCATTGGCCTTCTTGGCCACCTGGGCACAGCTGCCTCATGTTCATCTGCTGTTGGCCAGCACCCCCAGGTCCTTTCCCACTGTGCAGCTTTCCAGCCACTCTGCTCCCAGCACTGCCTGGGGTTGTTGGGACATGAAGATGGGACCTGGCACTTGGACTCATTGAATGTCTTAGCACTGGCCTTGGCCGATCAATCCAGCATGTCCAGATCCCTCCGCAGAGCCTTCTTACTCTACATGGGAACCCTTCCCTAACTCTTCAAGTCAATTCCCTCTTCTTCAATTGTTCCTAACTAGGAACAATAAATGTCAACTGTGTTGATGTGCTTTTCTTTCATAGGGGCTGCAGCTCAGTGAAACTTTTCTGGAAGGTCCTAGGAGAAACTTAGTCTTGGCAAACCTCTTGCTGTGTTAGCAGAACTGGCACACCTCCTCTTCTGCACAGAAGGTTCCACTGAGATTGCTTTAAAAATTAAAGAGCTCTATTAAAAATAAAAAAGGGTTTTGATTGGCTCCAGTGTTAGGTCTCACTGATCTCAATAGATTACATCAGCATATGAGGCTAGGTATTAGGTTTCCTGCTATTGAGTATGGGGATAGGCTAATTTCTGTTCTTTGCTCCCAGATTGTGAAGAAAGAAAACTCATTCTGCTTTCCCAAAACCTTTGCTTCATTTCTATTTAATTCTGAATTTATTTAAATAATGGAAATTGTTTTTGCCAGACTCTGTCTGGATGCAGGCCCAGTTCACCCAGTGTCCCCTGTCTGACAGTGGCCAGCATCAGCTGCTTCAGAGGAAGGTGCAAGATACTTCGTTAAGACTCAGTTACAGAAGAAGCAGGCCTGAGGGAAAATTTCTTCCTAAATCCTGCTAGCTAGAACTTGGCTTCTGTCCTGATGCCCGAGGATTTATATTCCTTCCAAAATGTCTTGTTTATTTTTAAGTATTAACTGTTATAAATCTGGCTAATATTGTTTTTCAGGTTATGCCTAATCCTGTTTTGAACAGGTCTGCAGTCTTTGGCTTCAGTTTTATCCTTTGGCAGTGAATTCCATAAGGTAATTGTGTATTATGTGAGAAAGTACTTCCTTCTACTAGCTTTCAATTTTTTGTCTGAATAAAAATTATTTTACTACTTTATCCCTCCTTCCTTTTTTCCTATTTTCCTAACAAATATCCACCCCAGAGCTGGAGCAAAAGGGAGAGATGTGTACTACTGATCCAAGTTGTGCCTATGTTCCAAAAACAGGTGATGGGTTTGAGGGAACACATCTCCCAGCCAACCCCACACCTAGCCAACCCCAAGCAGTCTGCACAATGATGTGCCAGCATCCCAAAAGCAGAGCTTCTGTAAACAGCTTTTAGAGTCACAGATGTCTCTAGATCAAAAATTTTTTAAACTTTCTTGTAACAACTTATAATTTTTGATAATTTAGTTCAGACATTTATTTATTTATTTATTTATTTATGTCATATATTCATTGCTTTATTACAGACCAGTAGTCTTTAGGACCAGAACTGGCAATGCAAGGGTAAAATTTGCTATTAGTCACCAGCCAGCATCCCTCCTCACTCACTAGATATACTTCCCCGTAAAAGAGACAGATGGCAGTGCCAGCAACATACTTCCTTGGAGATTTTCCATCAAGGAAATTTTCCTTAAATTAAAAGCTGAGTTTTCTGAGAAATCAAGTAGAAAAGTCTGCACAAGTAACTTAGGATTTACTCTTGCAATGTTCTTCACATCTCCTAGTATATGACAAGTAAAAATTACTTTCCCACACTGCCTGTCACTGCGAAGGTTCTCTGCTGGAGGTGCAAAACTGCAACTTTACCAGCAGCCACATGATCTCAGGCTGAATGGGCTCCACCAGCCTCCAAAACATAAAGATCTATGAGTCAGAGATGTAAATTTGCCCTTACTCCAAGACTGCATGGATGTCTCTGCAGCAACAACAGTGTGCTCCTCATGCAATACAGAGGAGTATGCAATACAAAGAGCACTGTAGCATTAACTCCATCTTTTGCCTCAAAAATCCCCAGAACTGCAATCTGTTCTGGTCACTGTTCTGTCAATCAGATGTGTGTACCACAGCCTGTACTTTATACAGATTCTCTTTTCTGTCTTCTAGAAAAAACATATTTCAGTCCTCCAGGCACATTAATCACTAGCCAACCAAGCCATTTAACTAATCAAAATCTGGGTCTTGCAGCTGATGCAAGGTAATGAATCAATTTCAGTGCCACTGTGGGCATACCAAGCCACTCCATCATTGTCATCTACTGGACTGGAGGAAGTGAAACTACTTCATTTTCAGTAACTACTTATTTAAAGGCAGAGTAGAAGTGACATGGCAGTTTTATTCATGGATAGCCACTGGTCACGGAATTTGAGGAATCCAGCTGTACAGAAAGTGGAGGTGATTGCAAGGCTAGGCATTCTACCTCATGAATGTGTTCTTGGGAGCTCTGGATAGATCACCCAAGCCAAAATACAGGCAAGGTCCAGTGCTGACCTCAAGATTACCACAGTAACTCAAAGAACAAGATGCTCATCAAATGACAACATAAACAGCCCAGTGAAGGATGGCACAGAAACAGGAATCACACTGAACTTTTCCTCTGCAGCTGCTCTCCATACTTAGGCACTGCCTTGTGTCAAAGAACCAATGGTTCATGGCCCTTTTCCTAATAGGTGTCACAATGAAGTCATTGCTTGAAATGTCTGGAGTCATGAAAAGGTATAGGACCTCACTGCAAAACTGGGTGAAGCAGCAGGTATTTACCTAGTACTGGGTGTTAAAAGATAAACAGAGATAGACAACACAAGCACAAGTAAAACAAAAGGCAGTGAAGAAGATGGGTCTTGCACAAGCCCTTACTCAGAGTTAAGGGCAGTTGTGAACTGTAGAAAAGGAAGAACGTCTTTTGCACAACTCTCAAATAGTGTGTGTGAGAAACAGAGTTCTCCCTCTAAAGCCTGTAGAACTGTCTGCATTTGGGGTCCTGTACAGTCATAATGCTTTCTTGCAACCTTTTTTTTTTTTTTTTTTTTTTTGTTTGGAAGAGAAACTGCAGTGGCTCTCTTGAGCCGGTCAAGGACTGCAAAGAACATCCTGAAGAACCCATACAGTCTAGACATTGCAATACCTAGGAGGAAGCTATGTATCCCCAAAGTACAGCACCCAGCCGTACCTAGGGATCTGCCTACCTGTGTGATGTTGTGTTACCAAAAAGTCAGCACTGAACTTTCTGAACACATTCTGCCTCTTCCACTTTTCTACTTACACAGGTGCCTCCTGAATGGGGTATAGGCATGGAGTGGATGGGAGGTGGCAATAAGAGAGGGCACTGTGCAACATTCAGTCTCCAAGTGACAACATGAATGATGGCAGCAAAATCTGGAGAGGACATTAAAGATTACATGATTGCAAGGAGATACAGATGAATGAACTGCTATCTGCTTGCTGCAGCACCCTGATGAGTCATGCTGAAAAGGTGTGACAACTTAGCAGGAGAGGGGGAGCTTCTACCATTGCCTGTTCCTCTGGAATGCCTCTTCTGAACATCGTTTTAGACTTGTCTGAGTAACTCTCAGCTACTGTCTCCCAAAGGAGAATGAAGGACTGGAGTTGTGTTTGGCAAAGTACAGGACAAACAGTTCCTGAACCTCTCCCATTCACAGTCGGACTTCACTTGTTTCAGCTCTGAACACCCAAAGTTTTAGCTGTCACACATGCACTGTAACAGGACAGGTTTCCATCTATTGCTGCATTGAAACACATCCCAAATCTTACACAGAAAAAGTGTGCACCAAAGAAGACTGCTCTTCGTATTAATTTTATTGTCATCAGAAAGACCTACATTGGGAAAATCATGGAAATACTTGTAATTTCCTGAGTGCATGCACAGCGTCGTGGGCACCCTGGTGACACAACTGGGTACAGAATAATCTTGCCTGTATTGTACTTAGTACATGATGACGAACCACAGGAACCATCTGGAGAGAAAAGCAACTGCCAGTTGATTAGGGCAGGAAGTAACAAGATGTAGCAGTGCTGTAGGGGCAGCTGAGTCACTTGCACTAAGAAAGAACTGAGGTCTCACTCCAAACGAGGAAGACTTAGCAATTACCTTAGCAAACGTCCCTAGTGGGCCTGAAGGCAGCCCTTGCAAAGTGCCCCAGCTACCCTCTTATATCTTCATGCTGCCCAACATTTTTTATGCATATTGAGCAGAGAAAGAAAGAGGATGACTGGCATTTTGAATAAAAAAATTAAATGCTACCATGTTATTAGAAGAGGTGGTGCTTTGGTATGGGTTGATGCCTGGTTGTGCTTAAATGCTTTCAAAGGCAAAAAAAGGATGAATTACCCCAATTCCAATATAGCCTGGACTACTAACAAACTAAGAAGTCTGAAGCTGGAAGCAGTCATACTTTGCTAGTGACACAACACAGGATACAAAAAAAAAATTCTAAGACAATTAAAAGACTGTAAATCAACCTCTATTAATATGAAGCAAGATTGTTACAATTTTTCATTCTCTTGACTTAGGGAAAATCTGTTTTCATGTTACTACAAAACCCAAGCCAGAAATTTGGAAGAGTTTATTTGGTTTATTCATTCCTCTAGGGCTGCTATGCTTCACTCTTTACACAGACCAGTGCATTGGATTTCAATTAAAACAACAAAAAAACATAAATCTAGGTCCCTTGCTGGAGTTGTTTCTGTAAATCATCCACCCCCTCTATCCAATCCGGTAGCCATCAGAGACATGCAAAAATTGTAATATTGAGGTTTTATGTATGACGACCTTCCTCCTCCTTCTTCCCATTCAATTATCCTTGACTTTCTAAAGCTGTTAGTACCTAGCAAGAACTACAAGTACATCACAGATGGACCAATTTTATTGAAACACAATATGAAGGATTAATTCCAAGCTTAATAATCACAGCCTTAGCTACCGAGAGACCACCTTCTTTGTTCTGACATGGCAAAGCCTGCTTTTTACACTGACAGTGTCTATAGCTTACAGATTTTGAAACCATGGTGGTGTGGAAAAGAATCAGTTACATGAGTGCATCAGTTAAAATGTGGTTTTGACAGAGCTGGCATTTCTGACACTCTGCTTGTACACTTGCTTTGTACCACGCTAGGGTGCATTGAATGCCTTTGCTGTCAGGATCTGTAACATTGAAATGGAAGTGAGGAGAGGAAAACACAGAAAATTAGGCCTGTTGGGAGAAGAGCACTACAGTTTTTTATAAGAAGGTAAAATGTAAAAGTATTACAATAAATTATGATATTGTGACTTGATGAGGTTTCTCTGACAGAAGAGGATACAAAGAAATTCACCATCTCTGTATTACAGTTTCCAAACTGTACTTAAAGATAACAGTTTTTCACTTCAGAAGAAAATGCAATTAACATAGAAAAGAAATGTGGGAATCTGAGACTGCCATCTACAATCTTCTTCCTGAAAGAAGGGTGCAGTATTACCAAACCCTAACCTAACCACCACCTTAGACCATCTTTCTAAGCTCCCTCTTTCTTATATACAGGAAGCTGAAAAACCCCAGAACTATGAAGAATAACCACAAATTTATCTATTCTGTACAGGATTTCCAAAGAGCAGTCCAGGGCCAAAGTCCAGGGTCATGAGAGACTCTGTTTCATATCAGGAGATGTTGGGACATTTCAGCACCTTGGTGGACATGCTGCTTTCATTCATTGACTGCCAATGTGACACTTCATTCCCCATTCCGATCTGTAGAAAATCCATTCTCAGTTTATGAGCATTCATCACATGTGTGAGTCTACAAAAGATCTTTTGAAATCTGTGATTCCACGATTTCAACAGCTCTGTCCTCCCAGACCAGCTGTTTGTTCCCAAAGACATTTCTTCTGCCAGGGCCTGTCCCTAATGCTGCTAAGTCCTGCTTGCATTGAGATTCCACTGGTCCCCAGCTTGGGCAGCCTTTGTAACTTCCCACATTGCAAAGCCCTGATACTCCCTTCTCCATCATTTTCAGGCTTATGGTGATGCCCTACAAGCACTGCGGCCAGTTCCTGACCACAGAGGACTGCTGCTCCATGACCAGTGCAAGGTTTGCAGACCTGCTCTGCCAAGGCAGGTTTAGAGGCCTGCTCTGTACATTTGCAGGTTTAGAGGCTCTGTTTGACCAATGGAATTGAGTATCCCAGGACAGCAGTGTACGGGCTGCCATCTCATGTCTCACAACAGAGGTTGTGAGGATCAGTAAGACCCCTTTCCCACTGACAGCACTACACAGCTTCCAGATCTAATGCTGAGCCTCCAAGCTGCTGGGGGCATGAGAGGAAGATGCAGGGTACACAGTGACGGACACCACAAGATAGGCAAGCCCTGCCCAAAGCCCTAGGAGATGCCTAAGAACAGTTAGAGATACACTAACAAATGGTGCATTTTGCTTTTCATGCACTCTTGCATGTCACACTGATTTTGTAATTTTAACTGCAACTTCATGCAGTGGCCACAATGCAACTACATGAATGAAACACAATCCAGATCAGATGGAATGTAAATCCAAGCTGTTATGCACAGCCCAAGAGAAGGCTATCTTGTATGGCAGGTAGACAGAGTAACAAAGAAAATTACCCAACTAATGACTAAAAGCCCCCATGCACATGTATGCACACACAAACACACAACACATAGAGGTGCATGCAGTCACACTCGCTCTTGGATGCAAAAGGCTAAACAACAGAATCATATCCAATGCCAGAAATATTGTATGCTCGTTTAAATGCTAGCCAGACTGCTTTATGATTACTATCCCAAGATTTTAAATGATGGCTGAGTTTGAGACAAGCCCTTCACAACAAAAACTGACGATGAATAGAGGAGGGAAGTGGAGATGAAGAGAGTGAAAGGGAGTTAGACATATAGGAGAGACTTTTCTCCTAGAGCAGCCAGAATTAGTTTGACAAGTAGCCACTGTTTCTAAGCCAACGTTCATTCTTTCTGTCTGTTGGGGTATTATCTTAGATGACCAAAATATTATGGAAATGAATGAGAGAAGCATAGCAGCAAAAGCTATTTAACATTGCTCACAGCAACTCATAGCAAATCAAAGGGGAAAATAGAAATGTGGCCTGTGCTACATCCTCTCAATGCAATTGGAAGGATCACTGATCATGCCAGCTCTTATCCTTGACTCTTTGAGGTGTTTTTGCAGTTGTTAATTTTTAATTTGCTCTCCATTTGCAGTTTAAGAGTGCACCAAGTGAATGAGCTAGGCTGTCTCTTTCCGCTAAATGTAAAACAGATCATTCATAAAATGAAAAAAAAAAAATTATAAGGAGACGAATAACAGTTAAAAAACCCAAAACCCATGCCTCAGGGCAATGTGGTCTTTAGTCACAATTCCAGATAGTTATCCTTCCAGATGATGAGTAACACCACACAAACTCCTCTCAGCATTGCATACAATGCTGATTCACCCTGGGAGGCAGATCACCTTTATTTTCCCTTAATAGTGAATCTGTCAGCTGTGCCAAAAATGAAGTAAAAGATTCTACTCTATTCTCAGGAATCCTACTACTAGCAGGTATATACTTTCCCTCTAAATTGTCCCCTTCTCCTATCTCCACCCCTCTCTTTTGGGAAGAATAATGTTACCATTGTGAGCATAATATCTATAATTTCCTATCAGGAACTCACTAAATCAAATCAATCTGCTGTTGACCTCTCTGTCCTCCCACTAATTCCCTGTTGTCTCCTCTTTACAGTATTTGTGATCCACAGAGGCAGAGATATTTTAGACACACCTCGATCATAACAGCAACAAGTCGGCATCCTGCATGATTGCAAACTGGGCGTCACTAATAAGAAATGACTGTGTGAAGCAGGTGAACGAAGCTGATGAACCACAAGGGAGCTTGCAGGCATCCAGAGGACTGGTAAATCTCTGCCTGGGGCAGACCTTCAGCCTCACCACCAGTGACCAAGCCTGTAACCCTCACTGGGCTGGCAATTTTGTACCTTGTCTAGATCCCACATGATTCAAACAACTTGCAAAACAAACAGGCAGAAAAGAAGAAAATGGAGGCAGGCAGATATGAGTTAATTGTTATACAGAGGCCTGAAAAGGAGCGACTTGCACATGCAAGTTGCTGACTGTGACCTGCTGCCAAAATTCTCTCTCTCTCTTCCAATGTTATCTCTCTTTCTGAAAAGTGCACCGATAATGTAAATGAAACATAATTCTGCATATGGGTGCTTTGGAGTAGTGTCCCTGCTGCCACCACATAACTCCACATCTAAAGAGCCAGCTTCATGTGTGACTGTGGGAGCTCATCCTGTAGGTACTCACAAGCTATTCTTTTGCACCACCAAACCTGTGCTGCAAAACATTCCCTAATCTGTCTCTCAGAAAAACAGAAAATTTATTTTCAGTGAAATTTTTCAAACAATGCTCTACCTACACCATGAGGAAAGGAATATTTCCATTTCAACAGTGTGTAAAAGTTGCAAACAACTGACAACGTGGACCTGTCATAGCAAATTCTATAGACACATAGCTACAAGGTATTGGCTACTGAAATTTCAATATTTAAAAGAAAGTAATTTATTTTTGTTATGTAAGATTTCTAGTCATCTGTTCTCTGTTTCTGCTCAGCACTGGATGGCCTCCTTTATGCTTAACACAGTGTAAGAGTGGCAATGATGTCATTCATTGCTGCAGAGGAAGTAAAAAGCTCTGAGCTTAGACCTTGGCAGGAAAAAACAGTTTTGCACTTAATCTCTAAACAAGTGTTTGTTGAATAAAGTTTGTTTTACTTGAATGTTAGTCAGGTCTGACAGGAGACTGGTAAACTTTCCCTAGGCATCCAGTCTCTGGACAGATGAAAAGTCAAGGCAGAGCAGAGGGACTGAAAGCAGCCAGATGCTCTCAGCCCCATAATCAGGTTACAACCAAACCTCTCTTGACACCCTTATATCCTCCCCAACACCTGGGCCTTTTCCAGAGCATTTTTAAAGAGATGAATATTTCTGCAGCGGTGGCTTCTTGAGTTTTGCACCATGTCCACTTAGCAGTTTCTTGAAGTACCCCAAACTGCTGTGCACTTGAGTTGTCCTGATCAGCTCCCTCCTCTGACCCTCGGCTCCACTGGCGGTGCTCCAAAATATGCTTTTCTTTGGAGAATTTGGGCTGGAAACCCTTGCCTTGTAATAGGCAAGTTCTGTGCTAGAGCTGAAGGTACAGCTGTGGTATAAGACTTAGCAATGTAAAAGGACAAACCAGGCTAGCCTGTGTGACTATTATGTGTCTGATATCTGAAACATCACCTCACGAGTATGTGGCTGTGGCTGTGTTTCTTCACACTCAAGACAGTGATAGCACTAAGCTCACATAAAAAATGCCTCTGAAGGCAATCTAGGAATCACAACATGCAGAAATAATTTGTGTGCCTGTAGCAGAGCTAAAGACAAACAAAATCAGCAGAAAACACTGACTTTTTTGTTTAGGGTTGGGTTGTTTTCCTGGTAAGTGACATAGTTAACAAAGACCCATAATGAAAGTCATCTTAAATTTGGAGAATGACAGAAATGAAAGAAGGGCACAACTCACTTTGATCCCAGTTCAGCTTTATTTTTTATTCTAATCAGGTTAAGTGATGAAAGCTCATTTGCCCATCGTTGAGGGAATGCACAGAGACAAGTGGAGATAGGAGGTCCCCAGATCATGCCCTACCTGGCCCCTCCCAGGGCCATCACAGGAAGCCTTAAGCCACAGAAGGGATGAAACCTACCACTGTGACCAACTCGTAAGGCTTCCTGGTGCAGCTTTCAAACAGAGGGCTATTGTTGCCTTTGGGTGTCTCGGACCCCTCATGGGATGCAAGGGAAGGACATTTTGGCATGGTACAAGTCTTGAGATGTTTAGTGGAGGAAGCAAAGGCATGGAAGGAGAGGGATCTGAGAGGCTTGACAGGGAATATGCATGGGGAAACAGGGAAATATGAGGACAATATGTGTAAACAGGCGCTGATCATTGTGGTTTTGTGCCTGTACCTTGCAGATGATGAGTGCAGTCTCTTCAATCTTCTCATGAAACTCCATTTCCAATTCTTTTAATAGAGGAGTGGTGTGCCTGTGTCTACAGGTCATGTGTATATGTACATGTGTCTGTGTGCACACCTGCTATGAATGGGTGCCTAGTTTCACTGCTGCCTGGACCTAGGGCATGGATCTGCTGCAGCCTCACTGTGGTGGGGCTATCAGATTTGTCCACTTCCTAGCAAATAATATATATTGTCTTTAGGAGTTTGAAAGATGGGCAGCATAGGGCAGAACAGTACTAAACAATTACGAAAAGCATGGTGCTTTGTATCCCATACAACAACAAAACCAAGTTATTCTCTGTCAAGTTCAACAGGGCTCAAACTTATCCTAACCATTTCTCACTTTAGATACAGATAGATACAATGTGCAACTCCTTGGGATGAGGTGATTAAAGAAAAAAAAATAAACATATTCATCCTTTTTTTGTCCTATAAAAAGTTTTCCATAAAAAATGACACAGTACCTGTTTGAGAAAGGAAGACTTTTAAACAATTTGGGGAATTAAAATATTTTTGTCATATAGACAAACATTTTTAAAACTAGCTGGGTTAGTGGAAAATGTATCCACCATCATTTTAGAAATAGAATGTTCAGTTTTCCTGTGAACTGAGCATTGTAAGGTTGTAAGGCTGTATTGTAAGGCTGACTGTGCAGATGTTTTTAGTAATAGCAGGTCTCTCAGTGAATCCAAGATGCTATCATTCTTTTTAAACTATTTTTTGGCTGCAAATTTTTTTTTTTAAACATCAGGGACAAAAAGCACACATGTTTCAGACTAGAGTGTTATGACTCAGGGATGCTGACTGCAACTTGAAGGCAATAAAGTTTAAGTGAAATAAAAAGTAACAGAGGTTTCCTTTGGAGCTGCTCAATGGATAGACAGTCTGCAAACATGATAAACACCTCAGACGAGGATGCAGTGAAGAAAAGAACTTTTGCAACACAGAGGGATAAAAGTCATTTTTAGGACACCAAAATTCAAGGAAAATTGCATCAAACAGGTCACTCAGCATACCACCTTGTTACATAAAATCCAGGGTAATGCCTCAGGTGACTATCACTCAAGTCACCTCTCGCAAACTGCTGATAGTCTGCCCTCTGACCTGTCTTCTATTCCAGTGTTCTTCAGGTTTGGAGGTTTGACATGTGACTGTGTTGGTGGAAAATAAGGGTGTCTTGGTGAGATGTTTTCCAGCACTCAGCTGGCCCACAGCTTTTATGTCTAGAACGCACAGAGGCTACTCACTATGGCTATGGGATAGCCTCTGGAGAAGCAGGACAAGGAAGGACTGGTGGGAGTGATAAATCTATAGAAAGGAAACTGCACTTCAGCACTGGAATTGCATCCTTTGCCCTCCTGCCTGGCATTGTACTGCATGTTGGATTGTTGGCAAAACCCCTATGGAGCTGCTGAGACTGTCCTGCTTCCTCAGGTGGGAGACAACCTTGAGGATATTCCACACTGAAGAAGAGGAGGTGCTGTCCATCTGCCTGCTCTTCACTGGCAGACAAATCCAGACATCTGGCAGATCTCCACTAGCCACCTTCCTGACTAATGAAGGCTTACTTTTCTTTTCCTTTCCTCCCATTTTTAATGATTCTTTGTCATTTGGGCCTTGCTAAATATGGGCCAGGTGTAGACAAGGTCACTCCTTCAACAGGCTTAATGATATTTTGGATTCTTTTCCTTCTTGACTCCCTATAAACAATCAGTGAGTGCTGGGGAAGGATCTCTTCGATCTCTGTTTTTGTGTCACAGGCTTTTCTGCTCTGACATTGTTGCTTTGAACACAGACTACCATCACAATCAGCAGTGTGGATTATTGTCTCTGTGCCTTCTCATGGAGATAGATGCCTATGCAGGTGTACAGCAAAGGATAAAATGTTGAATCTACTTTTCTCTGCATCAGCCTACTTTCAGTGTGCCTTTGCCAAAACATGAAGTATCTAGCTTCTTGCAAAGAGCATTGGTAACTAAAGTGTGTCTGGTTTCTCACTGTTACTGGTTTTGTACATTCCTTCTCTGTTCTTTCTGGTTTGCCCTGTTGTTGGGATTATCTGTCTCAAGAAAACAGAGTACTACAAACATTGCTCCACAGGGACTTTCAGATTGGGCCATAAAACAGCAGACATACTCTCTGGTTTGGCTTTTTACATTGTATTGTGACCATGGTGGAGATGGACATGAAGATCTCGGGCACACTTTCACCCTCATCTGAAGATATGTGCTTGTCTTTTTAGGTTATTTGCTACTTTGGACATCTCTGGAATAGTACTCAGTTGACAGCAACCATGTCTGTCATTGAGAGGAAAGCTTTGATTCTTTCATTAGCATCTTAAAACAGAGGATGATTTTTCTTTGTAACCTATTGATGGATGTAAAACCTTTGCTTTTTACATCTTTCCTTCCATTTTAAGCATGCTCCACTAAATATAGTGGCTGTTTGCAATGCTTTTGATGATGGCAGGAGATATCCATGTCAGACCACTGAAGATTTAATTGTATTTTTTGCAGTAACATAGTGGCAGAACCCTCTTTGTAACTTTTGTACACCTTAACTTTTAAATGAGTTAAGGTCTCTGTTGGGAAGCAGTGTCTTTGGTAGACTGATGGATTGAGTTGGAAAAAGCTAGGTGAGCTTTTGAGCCCACCAATGTACTTTGAAGCCTCTACAGTTTCAACAAATTAATTTAATCCCAGTGTTCTTATACTCCACAAGCATCACTTCCTGCTAGTGCTGAGACTTAACTTCACAAAGGTCAGTGCGGCTCCCTACATCTGTGGTGGATAAGGCTTGATGTATGTGCCTATGTGCTGTATATATATTAGTGAGCATCTCTTAATGAAATTGACTGAGCTAGATGTCATGGACTTAGCTGTAGTCCCAATATTGTGGATGCTGGGTTATCAGCTACAGGTATTGCCCTTGAACACAGTAACAAGTAAATGTCTAAGCTTGCTAAACTTGTCATATCTCTTGCCTTCAAACACAGTCTGGACCACTTGCCATCTGTCCTGATTTCTTCATGCTGCAAGCAAACCAAGAATATTTTTGAAAGCCTTACTGTTGTGTCCCATCATTGCTCATAAACCCAGCAATTCTGCTGCCAATGCTCAAGAAACTGGGTACACTCAGTCTGAGGTTTGTGAATTGCCAGCCTGTCTCACATGCACCTTGTTTCCCACCATCCTCAGGCAATGTGATCACACTATTCAGAAGCTAACAAATAACTTCTAAGATGCCTGTAGTTAAGAAAGACCTCAGTTTGATAATGCTAACAGCTCTGACTCGTTCTTTGAGCTCTTTGCACACAGTTTCTCTTCTTTCTCTCCACTACTGCCAAGGATCACAGCAATTGGTAGAAACAAGACACCCTGGGAAACCATGTCCTATTTTCACTTTCTGGCCTGTTTCTGTGTGCTGGAATGGAAGGAACCACAACCGTGGTGACTTCAGACACTGCCCTGGATGACTTCTGTGCATGTCTCACAGCATAGAAATCCACCCTCGGGCAGTCAGGGTAAGGAGCCTCATGCATGCAAATGGCTTTCCCAGTAAGTGCAGCACAAGTTTTAATAAAGTCTCCAGGGCTGGATCCTGTCCAGACTCAGCAATGTGATTGTACATCACTGGCATTTCTTTTTGGCTGACCAGGTCAATGGGAATCCGCTGGGTCACCCCAGCTTTTCTGATACAGTCCCTCTATGTTCTACACTGCTTATGTTGTGTTGGAAATACAGACAGGTATAGTGCTTAGGAAAATAACTAAATGCCCTTAGTTGACATGTTTCAGCTGTAAAGTAACTGAAGCCGTATTCTTGTATCCTCACCTCTCCTCATTTCCTGATGCTTTCCCTAAACACTTCCATGCAGAAACAGCTCTCAGACCCTCTGGGATCCCTGCAGAAGGCTTTGTATATTTGCCTGCTGGGACCTGAGAAACAAGGCAGTGCTCATAAAGGAAGTGTCAGAGAAGTTCCTCAAATGACAAACAAAGTGAGCAAATAAGAACAAAAACAAACCAAGCATGTGGACCTTCCCTCCAGCCTGGGCTGCCTCTTGCCCGTCCTGCAGTGCCTGTACTCACCTATTAATGTGGTGTTTCCTGGGAAGTTTTTCAGAAATCCTCAGATGAAAGGTCTGTCTAGGAGAGATTGCTTTGCCTGGCCACTTTGACAAAAGCAGCTGCCCATACCAAGCGCACTCTCTTTGTAACGTTATCTTAGGAATATGCTCACGACTGATGTTTGCTCACAATAAGAGAAGGGATTTCCTGTTCCTTAACTAGCACTTTGGTGGGGAGAGGAAAGCTTGCACATGCCTCAGAAGTGAACTGCTTGCCTGTGTGGATCTAAGACACAGGACTGGAGACAGAAGAGGGCAGAACTCTCAGGGGGGCTTTGCTTCTGGGCATGGGGAAGAAGTACAGCCAGGAACACTACAGGGAATAGGCAGTGCTGGCTGTGCTGAGAGTCACATGAGGCCTGGGAACAGCCGGGCTCTTGGCTTCAGTTACGGAGCAGCAGAACTGCACTTCAGAGACCACTTATCGCTGCAATAAATCTTGCTTCTCACTGAGCACATGTGGCAGCTGAGACACCTGACAGCGAGGAGGGCTCCTGTAGGCAGGGGTTTGCAAGCACAGGAAGGCAGCAGTTTGTACAGAGTTACACACTATTGCCAGTAATGTGACAGAAGCAATACTCTGTGACTAAAGCTGCTGTTTACAAGTATTTTATTTTCTTGCTCCTGGTGTGAGCAGTGAGAAGAAGGCGATTTAGATTAAGAAATCTCTTTTTAAGCAAAGAACTGAAAACAAAATTTAAAACAAATCCACAGCCTCACAGCTTCTGTATAACACATCATGTGTCTTTCCCCCACCCAGTTATCCCCAGTCCCCCTCCCAGCCTCATCAGGAAGCTGCTGGCAGAGTGTGCCTTCCCTTTAGCGGGAAGAGCTGGTCCTGCCATGCTCCCATTTTTAATGCTGAATTTGCTGCAGAAAGCATGAGATGTCAGTGCCTTCTCACACCATATCCACACCCTGCTGCACGCAGCAGTGAGTCAGCACCAGATGCTTGCAGGCTTGGGAGTCTCAGTTTCATCAACTGTAAATCCCTGCAGCTCCACTGGCTACAAGAGCTCCTCAGAGCAACACCAGCTGGAAACCTGCCCCTGTAAATCTCGGGGGATGAGCTGCCCAAGCAGCTTCTCCTCAAGCTGGCCCTGCACAGGGGTCTCATTCTTCCTAGTTCCCAAGTCAATTTCCACTCATCCTGAATCATGAAAGGGCTAGGTGGGAGCTAACTGGCTAACTGGCTAACTGGGAGCCAGGGCTCTTTGTTTAGACCAAGCATGCGGAGTTTGCTTCATCTGTAGTCTAAATAAAAGTCTAAATGAGTACAAATGAAAGTCAGGAGCTTGTGTGCCTGTGTGCAGGGAAGCAGTAGGGGTGCAGCCTGCTTCTGTCTTCATGGGAGGAGAACAGACATTTGTAAAGCCTCTAGTATGGAGACAGGCTGAATATCCATTATGTGCACACTAGTGGGAGCCTATTTTTAGCCACTGGGCAATGACAGGGTATCTGTCAGTGCAGAGTTCAAATCTTATCCCATGCCTTCCATTTTCTTTCCCCCTCTCTTCAAGCCTTCACCACCCCTCCCCCAAACTTTCCCTTTCTTATGGAAACTGGGAGACATTTGATGATATAGGTAAATGAGATTCCATCTCCACACAGACAACATTCAAGAAGGTTTTACCTCCTTTCTCCATGACTTTTCACAACAAACAGATCAACAGACAGTTCTATGATCACATAACAGGAATCCTCCCTTCCCTTCCCTTCCCTTCCCTTCCCTTCCCTTCCCTTCCCTTCCCTTCCCTTCCCTTCCCTTCCCTTCCCTTCCCTTCCCTTCCCTTCCCTTCCCTTCCCTTCCCTTCCCTTCCCTTCCCTTCCCTTCCCTTCCCTTCCCTTCCCTGAACTTCCCTGAACTTCCCTGAACTTCCCTTCCCTGAACTTCCCTTCCCTTCCCTGAACTTCCCTTCCCTTCCCTTCCCTGAACTTCCCTTCCCTGAACTTCCCTTCCCTTCCCTGAACTTCCCTTCCCTGAACTTCCCTTCCCTTCCCTGAACTTCCCTTCCCTGAACTTCCCTTCCCTGAACTTCCCTTCCCTGAACTTCCCTTCCCTTCCCTGAACTTCCCTTCCCTGAACTTCCCTTCCCTGAACTTCCCTTCCCTGAACTTCCCTGAACTTCCCTTCCCTGAACTTCCCTTCCCTGAACTTCCCTTCCCTTCCCTGAACTTCCCTTCCCTGAACTTCCCTTCCCTGAACTTCCCTTCCCTGAACTTCCCTGAACTTCCCTTCCCTGAACTTCCCTGAACTTCCCTTCCCTTCCCTGAACTTCCCTTCCCTGAACTTCCCTGAACTTCCCTGAACTTCCCTTCCCTTCCCTGAACTTCCCTTCCCTTCCCTTCCCTGAACTTCCCTGAACTTCCCTGAACTTCCCTGAACTTCCCTGAACTTCCCTTCCCTGAACTTCCCTTCCCTTCCCTGAACTTCCCTTCCCTTCCCTGAACTTCCCTTCCCTGAACTTCCCTTCCCTGAACTTCCCTGAACTTCCCTGAACTTCCCTTTCCTGAACTTCCCTGAACTTCCCTTCCCTGAACTTCCCTTCCCTTCCCTGAACTTCCCTTTCCTGAACTTCCCTGAACTTCCCTTCCCTTCTCCTCATGACCTTCTTCCCTGCATTGCGCCATGTGATACTCAGCAATCAGAATCTGAAACACTGACACTATTTTGTTACCATAATGACAGAAGCAGCACACAATCTGCCAAGTGAAGGGCTCTGCTAAGGGCCTCATCAGCACACAGGGCCCGAAGTGTTGACATATAGGCACAATACATTTTTATTCTGCTATGTTTTATGGCATGTCATATCCGAAAAACATACCTCAAATGTCTGAGGCACCAGAAAGCAATGATAAGATTGGCAAAGCAATGAAAAATATGGATAGTGTTGCACTTACAAACAAAATCAGGTAAACTCAAGCATTTCAAACAACTGCAGGAAATAGGACTTTAACATGGCTACTGCCCAAAAGTGCTCAGCTACACAAAACTGTTATTTTAACAGGCTTATGCATAGCCTCTAAATAAGAACTGACTTTTTGTATCAAATTCTTTTAAACTAGTATCTAAAATAATTCCCCTCACTTAAGAATTCCCTTATTTCCTCTCACATTAGGATGGAGTCTGGACTACTTCCAATATAACTCCATTATAACCAAGGCATCTTGTCCTCATCTGTATAGACTTACCCAAGTTAGTGCTGTACTTTCAAACTCAACTGTGACTCCAGAAGACTGGGGGTAAAGAACATCCCTGGGCAGTAATTTCCTCATCTACTCCAGTTCTGTCCCCAAAACATACAAGGCTTCACTGTCCCCGTGACTTAGAAATAGGCAGACCCCAGCAGGCAAAAGCTATTATACTAATGGAGAACTGAAAATATTCAACAGCTCTGAGTCTCCCCAGTCATTTATCTCTGAATTTCAATGAGTGTCTCAACACTGCATCACTCTCTTCCTAAGCTAATTTACAACCTCTTTTTGGCACTGTACTAGTACTCTGGAAACTTGCGGGCAGGCTAGTAGTTTTACAAGGTTGGGTCACATGTTTTGTCATCTAAAATACTACAAATAATCATCCTATTCTTGTCTTGCAAGAAACAGGGAAGAGCTCCACTGACAGAGCAGTCTTTCAGGGAGGATATGTTAGCAATCCCCTGAACTCATTAAGTGATCAGGGGTACCTAGTGGCTCAAGGGGAATGCAGAATGAAGGTGTTAAAATAGTCTCTGTAGCCCATGGGCAGAGAAAGGTTACCCCACAATGGTCCCAGCATTCAAATGAGACTGTTGCACTCCACCACTTCCTGAGAATCCAGCCTTTCTCATTCTGCTGTATGGTGAGCTAGCAGAAACTGATGCGCTGAGAAATGTCTTATAAATTACAGTCTGGAGATGCTACTGACTTAAAGCATGCTGGCTGTGGTGCTGGTGTACTGCCTGCCTATTTTCTTGCTGCTGTAGGCTGTGTGAGAGCAGAGATTTTCTCTCATCTTATTTTGCAGATCTCACAATAGGAGTTGTGTGTACCCAGAGGGCACCACCTGCCACCCCCACCACCCACCCCCTCCCGCTTAACACAGCTGTCTTTGGCCATGTCCACGTGGCATTCCTCATGTCTGGGGTACGTATTTCTGCAATGGATCAGTTTTCATCCCAAATCCCAGCACCCTAAAACCAAAGCTAACCCCAAAAGCAGAGCTGTAGAAGCAGCAGGTTTGTACTCCTGGAAGAAGACATTGGAGACGGCTCATGCGGTGTTACAAAGGTTATTCACTCACGACTAAGCTGTTTTTGACATGCTGAGTGTTTTAATATTCACACAACATTTACTCCTTTACATCATGCTGGAATTACAATATGAAATATCACTATTTTTCAAACCACAGTGCCACAGACTCTGTCCAAGGGAGTGAAGTACAAGAAAATCTGGGTTTGTCTGTAGCATTCTGGCTTGTTGTTTGCTTATTTAATGGGAGTTTTAATGTTTGCATCTCCTTGATTTCTAGGGAAAAAAATCCTGTTCCAGTTGTGATGAAGAATACTAACACCTTCATAAAACAGGTGCTTTTCAGCAAAGCTTCTGAGGGTCTTCATGACAGACCTGTTGGGCAGCTGGGATGAGGGCCAGCTCCTGGCAGAGCAGCCTGTAGTCTTGAAATGTAGAGTGAGGAACAATTCACCATACAATGGTTTATAAGCTGCTACGCAGACCAGTTTCAAAGGCAGATGTGCCCATTGTAGACCTGGGTGATGCTCTTTCTAATGGTGATAATCTTGATACCCTGGAGTAGCAGCTTGAAAACTCACTAGAGGAGGAAAATCCTTGCTCAGCACTGGGCTGAAGCAATGAAATAGGACTCGATTTCTTCTGTATGACTGCAGCTCAGTTAGTTAATTCATACTGTTGTCCTATCCTTGTAATGGAAAGAAACACACTGCAGAACAGTCCAAGACTAGCTCCTGCCTGACTGCATCCTAGACGCAGAGCATGCCACTTATTTCTAAAATTATCTCTTTCTCTGCATGGTTTTGGCCCAGGGTATTGCCCATGCATTCACATCACCTCCTGAGACCACACACACACACACACACACACACATTCTTGCTTGTGTGTCCTGTTTCCATCCACTGCCAGGAAACATCACACACAGTATATTATGTGCATAAAACCACAGCCTTGAGATAGGGCACAAAATAAGGTGAAAAATGCCTATCTATATTGCTTTGCTTGAATGAAATGGTCACAAATGAAGCATAAAACCTAAAGACACAAGACTCAAACTATGGAGAACAAGAGAACAGGGATCTTATCCCTTCCAGAGTGGGGGTCAGGCAGATGCACTGGGGAGGTTTGAGCAGGAGGAGAGGGTGTCAGATCTCTGATGCAGCCACAGCTACAAAGCAAGCTGTTCTCTCCTTTCTGCCACACCTCCCTTTTGCATAGTAAGAGCTGCTAAGTATTACACTACTTGTTATGTCTTCCTCTCAAATCCTGTTCCTGCTTTGCATACTGCTTTTTCTGTATCTGCAGTTATCCTTATTTTCTCCCTGTAAATCTCTGAAGCATCTTTGCTTATTGCATTCTCCTCAGGGTGCCTTCCATCCTGGTTTAGGAAGTTAGTCCCTGCATTTCCAGAAATGTGTTTGCTGCTCAGCTTTGTTAACTCCTTGCTCACTTCCTCTGTGTGTACAGCTTGCTCCACCTAACTTTCAGTTTTGGCCTGAATGCCCTATGTGAAAGGAGGATCAGTTCCAGCATCAGGGAAAGCAAGATACCAACAAGGCACAGGCCTTAGGGAAAGTGAGAGGTGCATATCCAGCTGGCTGTCAATCTGCTCAGCTGAAAAATCCCGGAGGGTGTGGATTAGCATGCATGAGAGTTGAGGTGAGGTACTCTGCAGAGACAAATTTTTAGGAAGCATTGACTTGTTGCAAGCTGAAAGTCCAAATTCCTACAAAGTTTTCAGCTGGACTTGGGACAGCAGCCTTTGGAAAAAGGGATGGCTGGCGTGCTTAGCCAGGGCATAAGAGACATGGTATCAAGGCCCTTGTCCCCTGAAGTGGGAATGAATCTGCATTCCATGTACTGAACTGGAATATGTTCACTGTTGAGCTGCTAGTGCTCAGTGCACTGGAAAAGAAAAAGCAGATCAGCATCTTGTGGCTTATATTCACAGGTGCTGCCTGTGCCTTTAGAGAGGGGAAGTGCAAAGACTGCTACCCTGAGAGGGTGAGTCTGTGACACCTGCAGGAACACAGCAAGCATTTCTAACCCAAGTACAGAGGGACAATACTCTTGGGCAGATGGTGTAACTCTTCAGTATGGTCTTGTGCAGGGCCAGGAATTGGACTCAATGTTCCTTGTGGGTCCCTTCCGATTCAGCATATTCTATGATTTTGTGGTTTTGTGATCTAGCCATTAACAACCTCCTTTCTCAATCCTCCTTCAAGTTTCATTCCCCACCACTTGACTGCAAGAGCCACACTCTCCATCACAGGACTGGCCAGCCTTATGAGCAGTGCTGAACTGAGGGCAAGAGCAATCCTGATTTATTTTTCTCACATGCAGATCCAGTACAAGTGCTCCTGCAAAACTGAAGAGGATTCTTTGCAGATGCAGCACAGGACTTCTCAGAGGACAAGCTAAAGGTAACTGTATGGAGTTACTGTATAAAAGTACTTTAGCTGCTTTTGATGCTGCAGACTAACTTCATTAAGCCCTAGGCAGATGGGTCACAATAACAGGCTTTACTGGTGAAGGAAACACAATGGGACATGGGGAGAAAGGCAGTCTTTCCACAATAATAATTAAACAATTACTATTGTAAGTGGAACTGCCTGATATCTTGCCTTCAGCTGGACTTCAGTGGGTGATCAGAGATGTCCTCAAGGACCAAAAGATGCTAAACAGTGTCCAGCATATCTGGCTTCTGTTGAAATGAATAAAGTAATGGTTTTCCTCAAAGGGCCCAAGTGCCTCCAAAGTTCACACCTTCCTTCTTTTCAGCAAAGAGAAAACTAGTACCATACAATCTACATCCACTGCCTTCATCCCGTTAGATCTTGTTCACCTGGCAGAGCCTCATCAGTATGTGTAGGGGAAGGGAATGTCCTTGCTGCAAGACTAAACCTGGAAGGCAAAACCTGCCACATTCACAACTCATCTGGCAGCAAAAAGGACAGAGCACATTTTCTGCCATGATAGTGCTATGCTGAGGTCCAAGCTACCTTTGCTGTGGTCACTGTTACACACAGCAACTAATGCAGGTGTGGGCCCTGTTCCTGAGATGCTGGTGTGACCCCCACTTGCATGTCCAGAAATGCACCTGAGACAGACTCTTAGTAGCTGTCACCATGAGCTCATGTCACAAGAGTTCAGGCCTTACTAAAACCATGATTGCAAGAGAATTTTGAAGGCAGCAAGCCTGTGTGAAGGCTTGCTTATGAATTTGGGAATTTCCAGCCTCTGGGTGTCTGAAATTATTACTGTTACCTGTAAAAAGACAAAGCTGTGATGAAGATCCTCCTGATGAGACCACACCAGGAGACCTGCTTCACCAACCACATGCACATGGGCAATGTGAGCTGATGGAAAGTGTCCCTTCAGCTTCTCCACCCACTGGGGACAGTGTGGGTCCAGCACTGAATAGACTCTGACTGCAAGAGGTAGTCCCTTCAGTACACAAAGAAGGGAGAACATGCTGCCTCCCAAAAAGGGGCTGCTAATTACATGAACTGCAATGTTTTGTGCTTTTCCCCCTTTTTCCTTTTTTTTTTTTTTTTTTTTTTTTTTTTTTTTGTTTGTTTGTTTGTTTGTTTGTTGACATAATATCTCAGATAAGAGTGAATTACTTCTAGGCACACCTGTGCTAGAAAGCATTCAAACTCATAAGATAATCTTCTAGGACTCTGTTACTTACATTTTCATAAAGCAAACAAGTACTGTGAAGGCAAGAGCAAAAAAATTCAATGAGTGCAGCTGAATTGGGAAGGATCTACTCCTGACATAATAAATTGTCTTATTGATATTACAACAATGAACACTAATGTGAATGTCTTCTTTTATTTCTTGTCCCCCCACTGTGAAGTAAGTAGCTATATCCTTAAAATTATCAGGCTCTGAAAAGTTATCAAATATTTGCCCGAATGACACAATTTTCATGACAATATTGTCCTGAGAAGAGTTATTATGTAATATATTTGCAAAAAACGTTGTCAACAAACTGTAAAAGCTTTTTAATTTAATACTTATCATTGTGTGCCAAAGTTTATAAAAAAATCTTGAGTAGCATGGTCATGGAACTTTATTCTTTCCTACATCTTTAAGCAATTCATTAAAATGACTGCAATAACTAATGAATGCTTAGCAGTCTATAATGGCTGTTGCTGTGCAGATCTAGTGGTAACTGAAGAAGCGAGCAGCTTTTTCACAACCTGATTTTTATTAGAGTTTTTTACTTTTTGCTGCAGAGATTATGTAGGAGCAGCTGCAGCTCCTTTCTGCAAGTTTATTTGGTTTCTCAAGGACTAAAATATACTTTTCCTCCTTTATTTTTTAGTGTGGGGAGGTGGAGTAAGGATGGATTTTCAGCTAGCTATGTGTTTGTGCCCTGACTGCTCCTGGTGAAGCCTAGATCAAACCCTATTGTGGACAACCCCTGCATGTCTAACCATGAAAAATAACAACTCTCATCATACATTCGGGAGAGAAGGCAGATGTCAAATTTTGCCGAATCAGTCTAAGTTATCTGTTCTCCCCCACCCAGGGCTTACTGCCATTATAATATCTGATTTTTGATGTTTGTGTAAGTAAGGATTACAAGAGCCAGTATGGCTAGGAAGTTTTTCCAGGTAATCAAGCAGACATCTTTGAGCTTATTCAAAAACTTTATACAATTCCCTTTTCCCTTTTACAATTCTCACTGTTAGTTTATTCTCATAATCAGTACATTTATGGAATGAGGGCACTGTGGTAGCGGCTTTCTAAAAACTATAGAAAAAAAGCCATTGCTTTTTTGTGGCATCCCATGAAAAACAATATTCACCAAGCCTCCTTCATTTCAATTGCAAATCTGGAATGTGGCAAGTTTTTAGAATGGGTGTGAGATTGCACATTTAAATGTGATCTGGGTTAAAGCTGCTATAAGACTGGTTCTATTATCCTGCCGACACATTCACTAGATTTGTGCTGGCATGGAGGAGGAGGGTGAAAGACTCCTTTTTGTGGGGCTCCCAGACTCCACTGTCATATTTATAATTGCACAACTCCCAGGCCAGCCATATCAGTGGTCTCTTGTCCCTCTGCATGAGGGATGTCTTCCTGACTCTTTCCCTGCCACAGGATACATGCATTGTTTTCTGGCACTGTGCTACTTTCCATCGGTTCATTCCAAAACCACTACCGAAGAAGCCGCACGGATGGAAGAAGTGGTTATACCCAGTTAAGGTTTTGTGCTTTGCTGGAAGGGAACTAGAGCTTTATTCCAGGCTCTGCTATATGCTTCCACTGCAATGTTAGCAAGTGAGGATGTTCTCAGACATGGCCACTAATCTCATTTCACTCATTTTTCACTCATTTCACAGCTGGGGTGTGATCTTTCCAAAACATTTTGCCTTCTGAGTGCTGCTGACAGGGACTGAATGGGTAAGAGAAAAGTCTCAATGTTTAAGCTCTGAGGGCATAAGAGAGAGGCTATGGTATAAGGATGGTAGCACATTTGCAAGTGCTTACACCTGGTCCAGTTTCTGTGGGGAAGAGCATGAACACCTGCAAAGTTAGAGAAGAGATCACACATAGAAGCTAATTCGGTGGGGCAGTTCTCATTTGGCCACTATCTCACCCTTGAAGGTACCAACAAAGACTCTCAGCTGAGGATCTCTGACTCAGCCATCTGATAATTTGGCCAAAGAACGCATTTTGCAAATCACATGTAAACAAGTGAGTGACCCAAACTGTTTTTTGTGACTCATACTCTCTGAAAAGGCACTCTGTAAACAGCTTTTATGACTAAAAATGATTATAATCTGTCAATTACAGCATGCTACGCAATGGGGCACAAGTGTTCCACATTTTTATCATTTGTCACACATTGCTATGGCTTGTGTCACACACTGGCAGAACTCTAAAGGTTGAGAAGTTTGGTTATGGTCTTGATAGTATGAGTGCATAGCAGGCAGTCTCTTAATGAGAAAAGATTTTGAAAAACAGAAGAAGGATACTGGGAACAGAACGAACCAGCCACAAACACACCGGTAGGGATGAATGATTCTACAAAAGGATATCTGAGTCATTATGGATCACAATGGTGGGAAACAACAAATCCACAAAAAAATCATGTCCCATGGCATGCTGCATCAGTAAACTCCCCATGCAAGACTACAGTCTACTCTTTGAAGAAGGAAGATGTGGACAAACCAAGAAGAGTCCAGCAATAATCACCCCAAACATGAGCATGAACATATGAATACATGAATATAAATGAATGAATGACTTCAAGATCAGAAATGCTGAAAAGGGGCAAGAGATACTATACACATTCAAGACGCAGACCTGGCCCTTAGCAGTGTAACGACTTAATGCTACTGCTGCTGCAGATCATTGGAGACCAAAATCTGACTCTGCCAGGATATGGAGGTTTCCTACTGATATCAGATACATGTTGTTTGTATTTGCCCTTTCAGAGTTCAAACACTAATGCAGTTCTGTGCACAGGAGAAGCTAGCCCCACAACAGGCCTTCTAATCCCTTGTAATTTTCAAGGAAGGTTTTTCAGATAACCTGCTCCATGCTTCTTCTGGTAGGAGGATATTTAATTAAATGAACCCTGAGTGAATGTCTTTCCGCAACCTTTAAACTCTTGCATTATGAGCACTAGCACTAGACAACAGACCTAAAGGACTTTAGTTTTTAGAGTAGGTTTAAAATGAAAGTTTTTAGCAAAAATTACCAGCCTGCTTGGGGCAGCTGAGAAAACCATTTGCTTGGCTCAGATCTACTTTTCATATTCAGCACAAGAAGAGTTGTTCTATTCCATGGACATGACTTTCTGAGCAACACAGGACATGAAAGTCTTGAGATGGTGAGGAGAAATTAGTGGGGAGTGAAAAAGATCCTGATGCTCTGTTTGGCAAACATTCTGTGTTTGAATTATGGTGTGTTTGTGTGCAAGTACACGTGCATATGAACACATGAAATTTTGTATAGGGTTTAGTGGAAAGTAATATTCACAATTCATCAGCTTAGTGTCATTTGGAAGATGCTGGATGTTTATTACTGGGAATATAATAGTAATTTCCTGTGGGAAAAAAACTATTAATAATAATTTTTTATTTCAAAAAATTTAAAATATTATCCATTTTGTTTCTGAAACATTTTAGAGGATTTTAAATATTTGTAACATCATGCAGATTTTCCACCAATAACATATATGGGCCTGTTTGTTTTTTATTCAGCGAAAGTGGATACTTTTTAGAACAAGAAAAAGTAAACCAGAAGTCTGGCCTGAAGAAAAAAAAATCTGTTGAAGTCTAGATTCCTGAAGTTGCTAAGATTTGAAGTCGCTGTTCTCCATAAAAGGTTATATAGTTAATCTTGCCAATCCTAAGTGCTGAAAAGTCATGAAATTGGCATGAAAATTAAAATCTCACTAAAATGACACACTAGGTTTGGCGTCTGGATTTTGATCTTTAGCTGTCCATATTTTCAAACTTATTTTTGTAATCATCACAATTAGAAATTAAGAAAAAATAGCATTACAGAGGAATGAAGTACGGATGCTCATGTAGTATCAGAATTGAATAGGCTGATTCTTTTTCAAGAAAGCTTTGAGTACCAAGAGCTTCATGTCTGTAGCTGAATGATATTACAAGCCATGCTCCATTGCTTGTGTTTTAATTGCTACATTGGTGGAATATATCACTTGGTTACAAGCAACTTCTAAGTCAATTGTTCTGACAATCCATGTTTCTGAAGTGCTTTTTATTGCAAAACAGGTATCGCTAAAGAACTGCTATCATAATTAACATTTGCAAATCTTTAGTCAACAGTCATTAGTAATTTTTAACAACTGACCAGCTTAATTGCTGACCAAATCAGGGCCTCGATCCAAGTAACAGCTGACACCATCTACATTGGTTGAATTCACAAAAGCAGGAGCTTTTATTGACAATCTAGGTAAATAATGGCAGAACAGATGCTATGGAGAAAATGTGCTACTGCAGCAAGAGCCCCATATCACCTCCTTCTGCAGACAGAAAACCAGTGGAAAGCAATGCTGTATTTCATTTATGACAACAGTGAAATATTTATTGTGATGGAATAGACCAAGGCTAGAGATGCAGAAATTGTTTTTCCACTGGCAGTGTAAACTTTCTCTAATGCATGGTCAAATCTTCAGAGGGATTTATATACCTAGATAAGGTGGCTGACACCTAAGGAGATTTACTAAAATGGTCAAACTTTACTCTGGAATAAAACACATCCATTCTTACTTGCCTGTCTCCATCTCATACAGTTTTAGGAGGAAAAAGAGAGAGGAGACCAAGGACATTTCATGCATTGTCCACAATTCCTTTTGCATGGGGTAATTTCTATAACTTCATCTGCTACCAGTGGGTCCCAAAATCTGCCACAGAAGACACATCCACCAGCAACAGCTGAGCATGTATCTTCCACACCTTTGAATGTCAGCCCCACTGCAATTCCCCCAGTGCCTTTCACTCCTCCTTGGGAGGAAGGTGGTGGGGTTGAGGTGGGTACTGGATATTAATTTCTCCCATGGGTCAGGATTTCACACCTGAGTATAGAGGGGTTAATTTGATCTACTACCATGCATGAGTTTCTCTGAGTCTGTAGTGGAAGCAATATGTGAACTTGCATAATCAAAGAAGGAAATAGCAACAATCCTGACCATGCCCATGCGGCTTTTGTATTACAGAACAAAGCCTGTGCTGTGAGGGATTTTGCTCCTGTCCACTCATGTAAAGTCTGCCCTGATGTGTTCCTCATCCGGGGCAGGAGGGAAAGGTTTTGAACTTGGAGATATGTCTGGTAGTGGGGAGGGAGGCCAGAGGAAGGAGGGACACAGTGGTCTTGGCAGAGAGCAGTTCTTATATTACACAGCATTAACTAAGGGCTGCCACACAAAATGAGCCAGCAGCTGCAACTTTGTTTTTTGTAGGGCTTTTGCATAGAGTTACAGCCCAAACCAGCAGGCAGTACAGACTAAGCCCTGCTGTTGCAGCTATTGTGCTCTTCCTTCTCACATGCCTGTGAGGAGTAGTCACAACCTTTGCCCTTAGCTGGGCAGCACAAAGGACATCCAGCCTCCTTGGAAAGTGGTTTGTTTTTGTCCAGGCACTGGGCTGGTACACACTGTTTCTGCTGAGGCTCAAACCTGCAGCTTTCTGCACTGCTGCTCTGAATTCCTCTGACCTTTGTCCAAAGCAAAGCCAGGCCCTGTCACATCCATGAAGATGAAAGGGTGAACATGAAGAGAAGCAGCCCTAAGGAAACAGACCCTTGCTGCCCATGTTGCCCAGAGCAGTGTGCCTCTCAAAACACCACTCTTGTGCTTGTGGAGCGAGCTGATTTGTTCTGTCCCCCATTCAGGTCATGTTCAGCTCCCATGGCAGCACATACATAATTTGTTGTACCTAAGTAGGTTGGTTGATATAGAGCCTGGGTGACTCCTGCCCCAGGCAACTACTGCACAATAAAATACCCTTTTGTGATAATCTAGGCCCCGACTGGATTTCAGAACCTTTATCCATGGCTACATGGTCCTGAGCTTGCAAAAGCTCTATTGGCACCAGGAAGACCCTGCACTGCAGGAATGACATGTCAGCAGTTAGGCAGACAAATACATTTTATGAGAAGCAATTACGGAATTAAGTGTATTTGTATGAGAGGAAGTGAGTAAAACATTACTAGAAAAAGTCTGGTACAATTGTCATCCCTAAGATTGGCAATGCCCTGGAAAGGGGAGTGGGAAGCTGTACGAGAATCCTCATTTACTAGAGAGCTCTGTGTCGGTTTCTGCAGATTTATGAACCTGGTAGCTTGCTCACTGTTAATGCCTTATACTCCTGAGAAGCCCGTTTTGGGCAGAATAAATTATGGCCTCCCCACCACGGCAGGAACAGATTGTTATATAGTTCTCCAGAAGGACCTAACTGCACCATGAAAGACGAAACAGCATGAGACTTGTTTTGAAGCAAAAGTAAAACTAGTTATACTCTGGGTCTATGTTCTTTCTTTTAGAGAAAAAAAGAGCGATTAATAATAGATGGTCCCCTGGAAATACTGTTCCAGCAGCTCTTAGCTGGAATTGGGCAGTGCTAATATACTAGGAGCTTTCAGGATTATTCTGTTTAATCTCTGTAACAATAGAGTAATTTTAGCCCAGCGAGAAGCCATTGCAACTCCCCCATTTCCCCTGTAAAGACATTGAATTTCTAAGTGAAAGGAGTCTTAGCCATGTCCCAAGGCAATAGATAAAGAGCCTTTAGCTTCCCTGTCATTCTCTAAAAGTGTCAGATAACCAGGACATGATACAAGGCATGTGAACAGGAAACAATATACTACTGAAATGCTTCAGGATGCAAGAGACCTTAAAAAAAAAAGAAAAAAAACTGCTTTGGAAATAGAAAGTAGATGAGGGTGGTTGGGAGACACACTTGAATCACAAGTTTCAGTGAACGCAACAGGACAATCAACCTTGTTTACTACAGATGTTTTTTGTTTTAGGTTTTCAATTCTCTAAGAACGGGTGAGAAGATAGGGCCATAACATATACGGCCATCACCTACTGCATGCTGAATCTATGTTTCTCAATTGTCTTCCAGATATTTAGATTTAACACCTTTAGAAGTCCACACGAGTCTCAGAGATCATCCCAACAAAGTAAGTGAAAACAGGTGCTTGATTGTTCCAGTGTGTTTGGTAAAAGCTTAGCAGTCAGGCCTAAAATTACAGCTTCATTAATCAGGCATTAACTCACACATGCACTTTACTGTAAGACTAGCTATGGGAAAATTAGGTATGTCTCCTCCTTAAAGATTGTAACTCTCATGACAGATCTGCCCCCTGCCACATCCACTAACTCACTGGAAAAGTAAAAAATAGCCTCCAGTGTGTTTGCTTTCTGCCCCAGTCTGAATGTGAAACAGGTGTATCACATGGCAGAGCATCACTTTGGCTGCTGGTAGTTTATGAGCCAAATGTTCTTTACTGTTTGGTGTCTAAGAGGTGTGCAGCATTTTGCCTCATGCCTTGTGGACTGCAGCACTACACAAACTATGTAACCTTGCTTAGAAACAGAAGATACTGAGAAGTCTCAGAGGTACTGTTTCCCCACCTTACAGTTGACCACTTCTCTCATATTTACCAAAAAGTACTTGGGGTGCAGAATGGATAGAAGTTGTGACCTGAGAAAAGCAAAAGCCAGGAAAATATCTAAGAGAATATCTAAAACAACCAGCTGATCCTGACCCTAAAGATTAACTATGTTGACATGATCATTCTCTGAAGAAGGATTGGGACCCCTTCACAGCCTGCAGTCCTAAAGAACAATCAACCAAGTATACAGCCCTGTACTGGTGGCTTAGCACCAGTCTTCACCTAAAGGGCAACAGGTCATTTACTATTCAGGCGTGTCCAGGTTACTGTGTGAAACCTCAATCTTGCTCTAGAAATTACTCCTCTGGAAGGTGAATTTACAGCAGAGGGCTGCCACAAATGAGATGCTATGTAGCACACGGGGACGGGATAAGGGAGCATGATATAAGGCTCTGTGCAGCACTCCTCGGTCATGGAACAGCATCAGTCTCCCTCTCTTGGGGCACCCTTTCAAACCAAGCATTCACTCTAACTCTGCAGAAATCTCCATTCTGACTGTGAGTAGACCTGTATCAGCCACAGCATTTCCAAGTGGGAGCCCACACTGTTCATGCAGCAACACTCATAAACTGAACTCCAAGGGCACTTTGAGATAAGAAAGATGGAAAAGGTTTGTTCATTCACTTGCACATCAATCCCCAGAAAGTCAAGGACCACAGCCTCATGTAGGTGGTACACTGGCTTCATATGGCTGGTAGTGTCAGTTTCTTCTTGCACAGTGGACCACTGGAGAAGAGCTTCACAAAGCAAAGACAAAGTAAAACTTGATCTCCTTGTTCTAAAGCCATGAAAAATCCCTTAACCTCTCCACCATCACTGATGTTGGAGCAGAGGCCTGCTACCTTTTAGTTATCGTGTGTTGTACCAGAAAAGTTATGATCCTTCCGTTGAAGTGCACAAAGACCCCGTAGAGGCTTTTGTTCCTGCACTAGGCATCATGTGCTCTGCTCTGATTCCAGTAATTTCCCTGCAGTTCTAAACTTGATGCTTTCCAGAAGACATGTTTCATTGTCAAGTGGGATTTAAAGTGTTGTCATGGTGTCCTGTCCTAATTGTAAAGCAGCAGAATAATTTGGATCATGGCTGAAAAAGTGTTTCAGTCTTCTGTAAACAACATCATAGCAGAGCTGAACTCAGATGTAAGGAGGATACAGCTCCCTGGGTTATCCCAGCAAACGGTCACATGCTAACTTTGGTATAGGGGATATCATCCCATGCAAACCTTCATTTGACCTCTCTTCTACAAGTCTGGCAGTGACCCAATCCCATGCATTTGTGCTCTGTACCAAGCTGTCTATCTGTAACAAACCCCATATTAACATTGGCATTTTCCACTCTGAAGCAACAGTATTAACCTATTTTGGAGCTGATTTCATGCAGGACACGGGGAATAAAGCGCATCTAATGTAATCAATCTTGCATTTCTAGCTGAGGCAATGCTTAGGTTGCTTTTTGCTAACAGCAGCATCTATACAGAACCAATATATATCCCTCCTGCAGAGAAAAGCAAACTGTCAGGAGAAGAAAGCATTGTTCCTGGCATCATTTCCCCACCTACAAAGCAGAAGACAGAGCTGTTTCAAACTAAGCAATTATCCTCAATTTATTATATTAATGACAATAGTGAAGGGCAAAGCTAAAAAATCTTTCTGGACGGGGCTGATAAGCAAGGAGGCAGTTTCTGCCAAAGAAATTGCACTTAGGCCTATAAAGTGTCCCATGGGTATTCAGAGAGTGCTTATGTCCCTTCTTCTCCTACTCAAAGGATCTGTCTTTTTGCTTGTCGAGCTGGAACTGTCCTTGTGCTGTGTATCCATCAGACACCTGCAACCTTCCCAGTCAGTGCTGTAGGACTGCCCACCCTTCTAGCCACAGGGCTGGCAACCTGTCACCGCTGCAGTGGTGTGGTGATGCACAGCAGGCCCTTCACAGCTCCTCTTGTTCCCACAGCTGTGCTTCTCTATGTGGCAGAGTGTGGGCTCCTTCCTCCTCCAAACCCAAGCAGGAGAAGAAGGGACATAAGCACTCTCAGGGAGTATCTGTCTCCCAGGGAGAGATCCCTTGGCCACTGACAGGAGGTGATGGTGTGAAGGTCATGCCTGCAACCTTGCTTTGTGCACATCAGGCTGTGAAGTTTAATGGAGCTTCATGAGTGGCTGAGAAACTGCGGGCTGAGCCCATGCTATACAAAGGCCAGGCTGAAAAAACAGCCATTGGACCAGACAGAGCTCAGTCAAATGATGATCTGATTTTGTGTATTTATGTACAAAAATTGAAACTAGCCAAGATTGGACAGAAGCAATCAATCTCTATTAAAAACAAACAAATAAACAAAACAAAACCAGAAACCAGAAAACAGATGCAAACACAAACAGGCCCTGCAGCTAGTTGAGGTTCAGCTAAAGCGTGAACAACTATTTTACAACACTCAAAGCTCTCAACTTAGATCACCAGACCTTGGTTAACTAGTACTTTGTCAGTTGTCAAAGAAGAGCAACATTGTGCTTTTTTTTTTTTCCCTGAAGGGAGCCATTAGCCAACAGTCTATTACATTCAGCGACAATGACAGAAAAACAGTCTGACTTGAAATGTCAGGATTTTATTTTGTTTGCATTTATTTCATTCATTTCTAGCAATATATGCTAGAAAGGCATTTTAACCGTGAAGACATAGTGCCTTCCTATGTATTTTAGACAGTATTTCTTATGAAAAAAAAAAAAAAAGAATCTCACTAAGAGAAGGATTCTGGAATGGTTTTTAATTTTAATTTGGTATGTCTTTAGGCCCATGCCTGTAAGTATAAGTCTATACTTACTACCCTTTATTTGTGAATTTTCTACTCCTTCCTGGATTTTCCTTAGTAGATGCTACCACTTAAAGGGAGCACAGCTGCCTCACAGTCTGGGGGACTTCATTCTTGATGCTGCCAGAGGTTTCCTCTGTTATACAGGGTAAATCACAGAGGCATCTGCAAGAGGGGCTGCTGGCACTCAGAGACTATGAATTCATCCAAGCAAGGCAAAACATTTGTAAACTGTCACCTACAATGTTATTATTGACTCATGCTGTGTAAAATGAGACTGATGAGTATATTTCCTTAGCTCTCTCCCAGTCTTGTAATGAATATGAAAGTCGGCTGCTGTCAGAACATGTGTTGAGTGAGGGTAAATGGAAGATCAATACGTTCTGGTTCTCTCCATTTCATTCCATGCAAACTGGGGTCCCATCTCATCCTGGAGCACCCTTTGCCATCCCATGCCAGCACTGATATTGCAAAGCTCATGGGACCAGTCCTATAAAGACTAACAGAGCAAAAAAAAGTCATCACTACCCCTGCAGCAACACCCTTCTCCACTTGCATGTCTGGATATTCCCACATGTGCTGCCCTGACACTTTCAAAGGAGGAGGTGATGTGCCCCCACAGCACAGCTTTGTGTAGTCCAGATTAGGAGTATTTTACTTTATCTTTAACCCGAGCAGCCTCCAATCATTTCAGTTCAGCATGCAGCCTAGCTGAAAGGGCTGGTGTGAACTGCAGTGACATTTCCATCGCAGCCGCCATTTTCACATCAGACTGAAGCCCATTAGCTGCTAAGCTGGCCACTTCCTGGAGCTCAGCTGAAGGAAGCACTTTGTTGGGAATATAATCAATCTTACCACAAAACTGGCTGGTGCTCTCTCAGGTGATTAAACAGTCACATGAGAGAAAAATGACACAATTCAAGGCTTGCTCTTAACTGAGCTAGGACATGAAAAATGAAAAGTGTCACTGTAGTACTTAAAACTCCCTTACATCACCACCCCCAAAAAGGAGCCGCGAAATGCAGCTCCTCTGAAATGGACGTATGCATAATTCAAAACATGAGCTGCCTTAAGGAGCAGAACTCTGGGCCCAAGTCTGCTGAGAATTACAAGCAGCACAAGCTTGAAGGCTTCTCAAGCAATGAGAAGGGCAGATCATTAACAGTGCAAGAAAATGAAGAACAGGAACTGTTCTGACATTGAGATCACACATGGGAAGTTGCAATTTGACAATTTTAAAAGCTCTCTTAACAAGTGAACATCCCCAGAAACTCTCATACTTTAACAAATATCACTAGATTTGTAGCCCTTCTGCTACGTAGTCTTATACTTCAGGAATATTCACCCTATGGGACCTCCATGAGGAGGCAATATAATGCTTTTTAAATTAGTAGAATTCAGAGCAGATTAAGTGTTAGATTTCAAAGCATCATTCCAAGGTTTCAAATTATCATCCCAACATTTCTTCTATTTTTACATTTAAGCCAGGAGAGGTCAAGCTACAACTGGACAGGTAGATAGCATTTCCAGTCTTGAATTCAGCACAAAGTAAAACAAAGGTCAGTGTAGCTGAACTGCCCACTAGTTTTCAGTGAAAACTAGAGTCAGCGTGTAGGTAAAAAGTTGTTTCAAGTAATTATTGTAATAATGAAGAAATCTCCATCGACTCAAAGTCACCAGAGGGAGAGATTTGAATTTGCTAAAGCTTTTCTCTTGATATGATTGGGATATGAAGCAGTCACTTTAGGGTAGCAAGTTACTGTGGTACAAATGGTAACATTGCTGGGGTTGATGAAGGTTAGTTAACCCCCAAAGGAAAAATTCATGCAGTTTACCATGTTTACCCTTAAAAGAACTGTGTTAATTTCCAGCTTAGAAAATCTATTTTCAGCTTAGTCTTGCATGATGCAGATTTTCTTGCCAGCTCTGAACACTCCAAATTTTCTCTTATGTGACTTGTAATTGCACAGAAGTCTTGATCAAGTTGTCTGATTTTTCTCTATTGAGTGACATTTTTAAGATTTCCTTTGAAGGGGCAGTATTTACATCACTTGACCAACATTTGCCAACCGTGCTTTTTGAACACGGTGACTGAGCTTCTGCTAAGTCATAATTTTTGATCAATTGTCAGAAAAAAATGCCATTATGTCATCATCATTTGTAAAACAGAATAATGTATGAAAACCAAGATATGAATTAAATGTAAGTTAACATCAGACAGTAATGCTGGTGTACCCATTTGTTAAAAATTAATGTGTATTAGCATCCTGAAAGTATCAGTAACAGCCCTGAGAAGACATTACAGATAATCTGCAAAAGCAAAAGCAAAGCATAACCACATATTATTCTGCAACTTGGGGAAGCTGCTATGTATGTTATGGACAAGTAAATTTAAATTTTTCTTTGAATCCTGGCATATTGACATGCAATATACTCTGGATCTCAGTCCTGTTCAGGAAACATCAGAATATTATTCTGTTTTCTTTGTCTTCAACCCCCTCCCCTGCAAGCTTGTGCAACAGCTAAATGGCTTTTGTGAACTGGTACTTCCTCTGATTCACAGCTAGCAAATCTGCTTCCTGGGCTTGTGACAGTTATCTGAATACACTTACAGAACATGTCCTTTTAATACTTCCTCCAAATTTGGAGAAGGAAAAACTGCACACATTAAGCAATCTATTACCAACAATTAGGAAAATTACAGGGTTGCTTGAGAAGCTACTTACATGAGAGGCATCTATTAATCTCTATAGCACAGCAAATTCAAATGCTTGGAGACAGCGAACAACAGAAAAGCTGTTAGCCATGTTCTTAAACATTCACATGTTCATTTTGATGGCTTTACTGGCTAGATGTCATTTTATAAACCAAAAGAAGAATTTTAAGGTGCCTTTCTGTTAACTGATTTTGAAGCAAAAGTCTGTGTCCTAATGCATTCATTGGCCTTTTCATCCAGAAACATAGCCTTTCTTTGCTCACAAAGAGAATGTATTCACAGCTGTATGTCCAAAAAATTATACAGTTGGAGGAATTTTCAAATATTGTCAATAATGACATTCAAAATCTATTAATACTATACTAAATCAACACCTCCGAAAATAAGGGTAAGCTAAATAACCTCCATGGGGCAAAGGCTGGGGCGCACAGAGGGGTTTTGAACAAAGTGATGGGAGGGAATTCAGTGACAGAGAGACACTTTGCAGTGTCTGCAGCACAAGCAGAGCAACTCGAGCTGTTGGGGTGGCTAGAGAAAGTAAGGGTGTGAAGGGCAATTCCTTGGATCTCTCCACCAACAAAAAGTGCACACTCAGCATGGCCAGATGGCAAGATGATCTGTCCTACAGAGGATCCCTTAGAAATGCATGATGGACAGAGGGAATTATTCCATTCCTAGTTCAGATCCTTAGCAGGGAGAAAATCTGCTTTGGGATCTGCTGCAAGTGCCACACAGGCTGTAAATACCTGTGGCACTGCAGAACAGATTCTTCCTGCTTTTATCCAGTCAAGAAAATATCAGACCTTCCCTGCTGTCCTCTGCTTGACAGCTACAATCAGTTCTTTGCAGTTTCCTGGCCCTTTCCTGGCTACTTAATGATGTTCTGCTCTTGCAAGTAAGAGCTCAAGCCTCTCCAAGATCCTGCTGTGTACCAACACAGCAGGAAGCCTTTTGTCTCGCTTTTGATCCTGTACTCCTTAATTCCTAAAACCATAACAAGAGACTCAGTGGTTGGTTCCCTGATCAACTCAGACCAGATACATAAATGATCATTTTTCCATTCCCCTATACTTCTCCCTGCCTGACACACTTGATTTCCCTTGCTAAGGCATTACTACTACCACACTGCTAACTGTCCTGCTAAGCACACCCACAGCCCAAGAAAACCTATTTTGAAAATATAAAAATGTCTTAAAAATCCCAGATATCTTGACATTATTAACCATTGCGACTTTCTTGGTCTATGATCATGCCCCATTATTCTCATGTCCTGTTACTATAAAAGATGCTCAGGCATAATGAAACCCTATCAGGATAAGTCCATTCAGCATACCCACTGTAGGGCAAAAATGAAAAAGAATCCATATCTTTAAGCTGGGAAGAGAGGACCAAGCACCAAAATCCTCCATCCCACTAATTCATGCACTAGGACAGTTTCCACTTTTGGAAGGAAGAACCGAATGTTGGAGAAGTTGAGATAAATGGAAGGAAGGGCAAAGTAATGAATAATAAACTGAATGAAGGGCAAAGTGATGAAATGATCCTTGGGCCAACAGAGGGAGAAGTGTCAGTGAGGCATGGAGGGAGAAGTCTTTGAGAGCATAAGCAGAAGTCAAGTGTACAGGGGAACTCTGCACAGTTCAAATCATTGAGCTGGCCTCCTGTTTACCCAAGAAGACTTGCTGAAGGTATTATTTGGAGTAGAACAGAACCAGATGGGGAATAAAGGAGCTGAAACACCTACTAAAATGCACACAGCATTGCCATGGCTGGGCAATTTTTGTGTTTTCTTCCCTTGACTGGCCCTTAAAATTTTTATTCCAGTGAGAAGCAGTATGCAACCCTGGGAGTTAAAGAAGCAGGTTGGTGAGGGTCCTTGCATGTGTGAGTCATTGGTCTTCTGCTCTGACTAGACTATTGATTTACTGCTTAAAATTTTAAAAAGCCACTGATGCTACTTTATGCATCTTGAGTACTTCTAAACAATGATCAAGGCAATGAGAAAGTCTTGTTGTCTTTTGCTGGAATTTTGGACTAGTCCATGTCTAAGTACCATCAAAATTATGTCTCTATTTATCTGAAAAATAAGAAAGCGTGAAGAGTGATGAAATAATTCATGGACTCAAAACAAATTCTTTCATGGGGAGAATCACAGAGTTCAGCCTACCTACCCTGTCAAAAAGGGTTATCTGATGTTGAGCTTATCTAATGTTGAACTGACTACAGTGTATATGGACCTTCGTGAGTGGGAAACACATGGCACGAAAGAACTTTCTTATCTAGGAGAGAAAGGTGTAAATGAACGAGTGGCCAGAATACAAACATGTACTTTCAAAGTCAAAGTAGGTGACTTTATTTAAAAGAGATGCTAGAAAATGGGAAAAGGCAGACAATGTCTTGCTTTCAGGTTTCACACCACAGCTGGAAGACCCCTTAGTAGGGATGACACTGTATCATGTGCATTCCAGTGCTCTTACAGGTTTTACAGGGCTACAGACCTGAGAACCTTTATACCAGTGAAAATTTAGGCCATTTAATTCAAGCTGAAATACTAAATGAATTATTCAGAATAATTTAATATAGGGAAAAGTCCAAGTTTCTCTTCTCAAGATGCTGTTCCAGTAGCCTTACACTAGCTTCCACTTACCTTCTTAGAAGATTTAAGTAATCTTTTATGAGCTCAGAGATATTTCTTTTTTTTCATACGAGAAAAGCTTCTGAATGAGCTTGATACTCTTCTTCTCTACTTTGATCTGTCTAATCACATGAATTAATTGACTGTTAAAAATTGTAAAAGTCAAACATCTTTCAGGAATTCCATACAATACTGAACTATGTCACATATCATGCTTAAGATCACAGCTTCATATACTCCCCCCAGTGCCATGTGACTACCAACCCAGTATTGATTTCCTTTCATCTCAAAAACTGAGATGATATTCATTGCCAAAAAAAAGCTGTGTGAGTTATGAGAATGCGCTGCCAGCAAGTTCCAGGATGAAGCAGAGTTATAAAAAAATGGGGGAGGGAGTAGGGAAGGCATATGTGAAAAAACTGAATATACTCTTGTGAGAAGATATACATTGAAATAAGGCTCTTGTAGCTAAATAATACAGGACCAAATGTAACAGATGGATGCCGCAATACTACTGATCTTGTCCAGATCTGAATAGACCTTGCCTCTGGTTTAGCTTAGGGAAGCCTTGGGTGATGGCCAGCCATGTCCCACTGGATTTGTTCCTGCACATTCTTCCTCAGCTAAAACCTTTTCTTTTGTCTCAGTGACTAAAACTCTACTGTGAATGGGGAAGAAGGATGAGACAGGTCAGGGTGTAAATGAGCAGAGTTCATATTACCTCAAAATAATGCATTTCTCCCTTGCTGCTTCCTAACTGCCAAACAATGGTCATGCTCCAGCTCCTGGGTTTCATGTGTACCTCCTACTGTGTCTCGTGCTTCACAAAATATTTTAAAGTGAAAGATCAAGATGTGATTCACAGTGCTCACTCTCCAGGAAAGAGGTCTCCTGTAAAGATAACTGTAAAGATAGCCAGTGTGCCTAATATAAAACCATCCACAAACGACGGGGCCTGCTCCTCTTTGTGGTCTGTCTGGGGAACAAGAGGGCAGAAGCCTTTGGTAGAAGATACTCTGAACCCATCTATCCATCTCCAAAGTACACACCATGATTCAGTCCTTGATTTCATGTGGCTTGAACATGACCAGAAGCACAAAGACTTCTGATGTTGCATAACTTAGCACTGTGTAACAATAAGCCAGCTTTGAGTCCAAACCCAGCTTTGAGATCTGAATGTCTCAAAGGAAACAATTCTCTTCCCTTAGTCAGAGAAAGCCCTTTCTCCTAATTCCAGCCCATCCAAGGTGAAACAGGCATTTTCCTTTCAAAATTCTTTTATTACCTTCCATGGCATTTTTAAGGTCTGTCTCCTCTTTCCTGAAAGAGAGACAGCACAATCTCTGCCCAGGTACTGTCTGCAGCAGATTGGCATCACATGTGCCCTCCCTGAACCAGCTGCCTCATTGCATTGCTATTGATTCTGAGTTGGATTTCTGCAGCAAATCTATTGCACTTCCATTAGCAAGACTGCAAATGATGAAAACGCTCATTTATATCAGCCCAGCTCTGCACCACAATTAACCCACTACTTAGCCTCCAGCAAGCCAAATTGTGCTTTCTCATCTGATGCAGAGAAAGTTCCCCAAGGTTTCTCTGTAACCAGAAGTTAGGCACAGCAAATCTGAGGTAGGCTGCTGTGTGCTTTATTTGCAGTGCATTAACAGGAAATCAAACAGTGTAAAAAAATATGCAGATATGGAAAGAGGATAATTTTAGTCCTCTGCAGTGAAAATCCAAACCCTGAATTTTGTGATTACATCAATTATGAATCAGTTCTGCTTAGAAACTTTTGATGCAGAACATTCGCAAATGTCATTTTTTATTAAAGAAATAATGGCCATATATTTTGCATATCCATTGTATTCTCTATACTCACATATGCATCTGTGAGGAGGGAGAACATGCAAAAGGCTCCATGTAGCACAAATACATGACTTACTCTCAGGAAAGTTTACAAAGCAAAATGAAGCTTTAAAAAATAAATACAAGTGCAGATTACTATTTTGTACTGAGAAATTCAGACTGTTATTACGAAAAAACACTCCAGGAAATACTGCTTTTTCTCCACTGTGTTCTGTGCACAAGGAATGGTTCATGAAAGGAAAACCACACCCCTGAGGAAAATTTGAAAGCCATGAATTTGGGGTGCTTGTCCAAGAGAAAGAAACACAAGACCAATCCATACAGTTTGCTGTTTGTTAAACAACTGTTTCCATGCAATCAATGAAAACCAAAAGGAGGGGTGGTAGCGATACTGAAAGAAACAAAATAATAAATTTGTCTGAGCAAACTGTGCTTGCTGAGGACATTTTAAAGACAGTGTGAGCTAACTGGACTGGGAAGGGGAAGTCTCAGTTATTGCTTTGGAAGGCTTAATGGACCTGAACCCCCTAAGAATTGCTGCATCTTATGCACCTCACCCTATCAGTCCCCATGAGTGCTCCTGTCACAAGTATATACCTCTAGGAGCCGTCATGACCTTTGGAACAGCAGAGCAGTACAGACTGGCTGGCTCAGTACAGTGGCACTTGCTTTATTGCTGCTTGTTAATGGAGGCCTAGTTGTGTCTCCTGGGTCTATTGAGATCAGCATCCCTTTACTACGCTCCTGAGTTAGGCTCAAAACTTTGGTATCTTAACCACGTTAACTTCCCTGTGACAAGATATTGTTAATTTGCAGGATACATAAAAGAAAAGTCAAGGCTTTCAAAATCACTCCTAATATTGTGTATTTAACTTAGAAACTGAATTGCAAGGATAGTCCCCCTGCAGACCCATGGGGAAAGAGAGTAGCTCCTTTTAGAGTCAGTCTGGGAATCGTCTGGGGAAAGTCTCTCCCTTTATGCTGGATATGCAGCTGAAGGCTAACTAGCTTCCCAATGCAGGCACTTAAATTAGGTATCTAAAGCTAATCAAATCCAGTACTGTGTCAGAAATGGACCAGCATGTGCTTTATGTTCCTGCATCTTCAAGTTTTAGGGAAAAAAAAAATCTCTCCTGTGGCACTGCCCTGCAGAGCAACAGTGAGCACAGAAAAGGCTGAAGCACAGTCTGTGTTGTATCATCTCCTCTCCCCTCCCCTGTGTACAGTCCCCTGCAGCTCTCTGAGACACCCCAGACCTTGACACGTTCAGAGGTTGCCAGGCATGGACTCTGTCCTGTGGTGTTGTGATAGGGATTTGAAATACAGAGCATGGGTGGTCAGAATTAGAGACTCTCAAGAATAAGAACAAACATTGCATGAAGATTCTATGAACAAACCTTCTGTCCTTCAATTGAAGTTAGAGGGCTGCAGCACTTCTAAGTGGAGGGAGAGACTCCCTCTAGCCTGCCATCAAGCTAAAATACAGACCTTCCCAAATCACTGTGAGTAGGAGAAAGGACATCAAATGCAGAACTGAGAAAGGATGAGTGGAAGTGGAAGTGGAAGAAGCAAGGAAAAAAATGTAAGGAACATTTACAGTGTGGTACAAGGTACAGTACAATTTTTATTCAATTTTCTCCTTCTCTAGCTCTAAAAAAACACAAGAAATTTAGCCATTGTGCCTCAGCTTAAGACTGATTTTGCTTCTTTTATTACACTATGCCTTTATCAATACAGAAATATTCCTTTCCTTTTGACTTACCTTTTGTCTTTTAATATTATTTTTCCCTTGCTGAAAGAGAAAGGAAAGGTGAATTCTTTAAAGCATTACCATAATTAGGGAGCTTATTAATCTTGGAGTGCAGCTTGTCAGATTAGAAGGGGAGCTGAGACTACTTCCCAAGTAAACAGCCACTACCAGGCTTCTGAAGAAATCTTTTAACCTTTTTCCACTGAGGATAAGAAAGCAGCATCCTTTGCTAATAATGACCCAGCACACCTGAAGTGGAAGCAGAAATCAGAAACTCTGGAAGGGAGCTGTCCCTCCAGTAGTCAGAGGTAGTTGACAATAATGGAGAGCTCTTTTTCCATTTTGCCACATTCTCTAGGTGAGGACCAGCACAAGTGAGATAGGAAGGAGTCCTGCCTGCCTCCCAAGGGACATGCACAGGTCCAGCGCTACAGGGAGATGAAGACATGCCTGTTGATCGTCCACTGATCACCAGCACAGCATGTGTGCAGCTGGCACATCGGCGCTGGCACATACTGCATACACATACAGCACATAAGCTGGCCACGGAAGCCAAAACTGAAATGGATGCAGGGGGTGTGTGGATGTGTCACCGGGCATGTGCATCCTCTAGATTCGGATCTCTGATGGTCCTCAAGCTGTGCTCTCAGGGCACTCCAGAAAAATCACGCTGTGGTCTGTCTCCTGCCCTGTCTCTTGTGTGCTCTGTGGCACTTGACCAAGTTATGAGAGTTGCGGTTCCCAAGCCAAGGCCTGCTTGGGCCTCTGCTCTGTGGCAGAACCAAAGCACAAGAGTGCTGCACTGTTTTGGCAGAGCTCTCACCCCAGAAAGGCAAGCTCCACATGGGCCTTTCTGGGAGTTTTGTGGGGAAACCTTAAATGGAAAGAGGAGGCTGTAGGAAGACCTTTAAAGAGGGGAATGGTTGGTTTGCAGATACATAAAATCTATTGTTACAGAAACAAATTTTTTGCAGTACTACAGAACTGAATCTCTAACCAGCCTGGATAAAGGGTGGAATTGTATTTGAAGGTGATAGTGTTAGAGGAAGTGAAATTTAGCTCCTGAACTGAGTTAGCATTATTACAATCTGCATGCCTTCTCAGAGGGAGGGAGATTGTATGTTAGGGTGTATTATTATATCCTGCTTGTAATAATATCTCTCTGTTTTAATTATGCTAAGATTGACAAGCTCCCTAAATATGGAAATTCTTTAAAACATTCACCTTTCCTTTCTCTTTCAGCAAAGGCAAATTATATTAAAATATGAAAGGTAAGCTAAACAGAAAGAAATATTTGTGTATTGATAAAGGGCAAAGAATAACCAAAGGACCAAGACCAGTCTTGAATCTAATACACCAGACACAATTATCAGAATTGTCTCTCTTCTGCTTTCTCTTCCAGGCTCCAGAAGAAAGAAGAATCAATTAGCCCTCTGCAGACTATGACCTTGAAGGATACAGCTTTAAGGGAATATGCTGAGTAAGACAGAAAAGAGAGAAGAGAAAAAGATTTGGAAACTCTTGGAGGGGATAGGTTCAGAAACAGTACATCGAGCACAGAAGATGAAACGTGCATTTTTAAAAATTTTATTTCTGCACTGGAAAAAAAATTTTCAGCACATAAAGGACTTTCTGGGAACATATTACCTCACTCTGCCTGAAAAGAAAAAAAAGGACACTGAAAGGTAAAAGAAGGGACAATCCAATTTGCAGATGCTACTTTTCAAGCCATGTCACTGAGATTTTTATAGCTGTCAAAGGCATTAAAAAAAAAAGTTAGCACTGATGCAATCTGTTGACCTCTTCAACAAATCTCGCTCTACATAAAACACAACAATGTGTTTGAAATGCAGCTGTTTCAAAAACCCCAAGACAGTGCTTTAAGAGCTGTCCAAAAAAGTTCTTTTCATGCCTCTTGGAATGCTTAGGCAGACCTTCTGCAGTGTATTTTTCCAGCTAGATTTTCTGATTTTTCTTTGCAGATAATCAGAGATGCTTGCCATAGTCAGAATTATGTACCACAGTTAGAACAAACTCTGTCTATGCAACATTCTCCCCTAGAGCAAATCAAACTTCATCTGCTACCAGTTCTCCCTCTCCTGTCAGTCTGTAACTATGGAACTCTACAATGCCTTAAAACACATTTATCTTTAAAAAATAAGGCCAAATTAAACAAAAAACCCAAACCCCAAAAACTCCTATAGACACAAAACCCGTAAATCAAAATCAGAAATCCCCTCTCAAACCAATCACCTAACTTCTGGACCACCATTTATTTCCCAGATGTGAGCAGATCTAAATGCAGATAATGGCTTTTTGTCAGTGCTCCTCCGCCCCCTCCTTTACTTCAGAGATGAAGTTAGCATGTTTTTGAAAAATATTTGCCACATATGTGGAAATTCAAGAGGGATTTTTGAGGCAATTATGACTGAATAGTGGTCTCTGGTCACTTTATGAAGCAAAATGTGTTAAAAAGTAATATATTCAATGTCAGAATGTTTGCACTACAAAAAAAGATTTTATGCGTCAGCAATATTTAAAAGAAAGCTCACTTAGCATAGTTCTATCTAATTGCAAAGGTGGTTAATTCAAGTAATACCACAGACAAAGCTCCCTATCATTTAATGGTACAGCAGTATTTCTCTATTAGACCGTTTCCATCTGACAAATTACTTTTAATCTGAAGGATGGTTACCACCCATTATCTAAGCAAAAGGCAGCAGGATTTCTACAGGAATACTCAGAACTTTCTTTCACTGATTCTGGAACTGCTGTTCAAGACTGACTGTTAGCTGAAAGGACCTCCTCTGAAATCACTGTAGTTATGCTCATTTTCACTGGCAAGGGAGTTGGCCTAAAATATTAACATTTAATCCAAATGCCACATATCTATACTAAGTTCCGTCTCAGTGTGTCTAAACTTAGAAGTGAACTTCCGGTGACTTCAGAGCTCCACGGTGAGGTCCAGTATGTGCCATCTTCAATGTGCCAACCTGCGGCATTATAGGGAAGGCATGAGGGAGAAAAAATGACGTGGGGTCCTGCATGGAAATTTGTGAGGAGTGCAGTTTTTCACTCTGATCACTGCAGCTTTCAACAGGAAACCTCAGCCCTGTGCTCTCAGCAGAAGAGTGTGCTGTCTTCCCTTTTACTAGAGTTACACAGCTTTACACAGCTCAGGAATTACTGGCTTGGTTTGCTTTGAATTTGGTGGGTTAAAATCATGAATGTCAAAGAAATGCAGCAATGCAGTATTTTGATGCTTTATGATAACTACTAAGAAAATAATATAGATACCTTTTTTTGTTTGTTTTTATGATGAGCAAAGACTAATTTGGAAATTGACTCTTTCTACATCAGCAAGAATGCTTTCCTGAAATGCCCCACAAAAGGCAGTAAGGCAATATATGAGAAACAAGTTAAACAAGAAGCAGCTCCTAGAGATAAAGACACAAAGAAATATATGCTTTGCTCTTAAGAGAAAGGGAAAGATCGTAAGTTAGATGCTAAATTAATAGTTCCCAGTTTCTAACTGCTTCAAATCTGCTGTTGCTTTTTCTCACTGTTCTGAGAGTTTCATGAGGATGATAGGGATATTTGGCAGCCACAGACTTCAGGAAGTATGTACCAGAAATGCTCTGCAGGCAAGGCAAAGAACACACATGGAAGATCCAGCACAGGAGACAAAGCCAATTTATAAGGACAATACACTATGTGGAATAGCTATCAGATAAACCCTGGAAGCAAATCACATACTTCCCTACAAGTGGATGCAGAGAAAAAGGCAGTACTAGCCCTTTACAGACATCCCAGATGAAGTCCTGCATACAGCAGAATTAAGTTCTGAGGACTCTAGATGCTGTTCCCAGAAGGCAACCCATGCTATACCTGTCTTAGCATGCTTAAGCTTTGCAAGTCAATCACATGCCCTCCTTCCCTCCTTGTAGACAATCAGAGAACAGTTAAGTGCCTTTTTTTTTTTTTTCCTGTGAAAGGGAAAAAAAACCCAAAAAAACACATAGCTTTTACTTACAAAGTTTTGGAGCAGTTGGGAGATTGGTTTCTGTTGCTTGTGCCTGAGATGCTGTGGTAGGCTCCAGGGCAGGTGGTGACAGAGAAGGTGCAGCAGAGGACAACAACCCAACATCTAGGATGCGGTTATATAGAGAAGGCTGGAGGAATGGTTTGGAGGGTACAAGTGAGCTGTCACTGTGCACTGTCACTTCAGCCTTGCTCTTGGGGCTAGGTACGAGGAAGGGTGAGGCATACACCTCCGAAGGCACCCAGGCAGACAGAGCTGTAGGATCCACAGCACTCTTTGGGTCTTGTCCTATCCTCCCAGGGTCAAGGTGGGTAGGAGAGTCATACTCAAAAATCTTGTCCACAAAGACCCACTTGAGGCCAGCAATGCAGAGGCAAAGGCTAAGCAGGCAAGCCAAGATAGGTGCGATGCAGATCTTTTCAGAGTTGAGGCAGCCCTTCAGTCGCTCTGCCTCCAGGCACGCACAGCAGCTTGCGGCAAGGCCTGCTATCCCCTGGACCCTCCTGTCCTCTCTTTGGGTCCCCGGCATGTTCTCCTCATCCGGGAGCCCGTTGAGGGACGCATCAGGGCTCAGCTGAGCTGAGGGGCTGGGGAAAGTGTCGGCAGCTACTTCAGACATCTTTAAGTATCAGCTCTCAAACAGCTCACCTCCAAAAGGCCTTAACTCTATCACAGTCCATTACTGTGAGACACAGACAAAAAGAGACGGTAGTAATACTCACAGTGCTCTGCAAAAATCACAGAGTGGGAGTCAATAAAAGGTCGAAGCTCAGCAACATCATCCAAACTGAGAGAGGAGTAATGCACAGGAAAAATTAGATCCCCCAAGCCCCCTGTTACTGTCTCTGCTTCTCTGAAGTGAGAATAGCTTTGCAATTACTGAGCTTCTGTTTGCTAGCCACTTTTATAATTCCTTAAATGCCTCTCAAGCAATTCCAGCTCTTCTCCAGGGGGAAGAAACATTCCCCCAAAAGCAAGCACAACAAAACAAAATAGGGGTAAGGAGGGTCATGAGATAAAGAAAATCACAAACACTGAACAAACTGACCAGATTAAGTAAACCAGTAGCCCAGAGCGAAAGGCAAGACTCTCACCTTGAGCATCTGAGGCTGGTATCTGCTTAGACGAGGAAAACAATTGTCATGCGGTAGAAGGAGTAAAAGCAAAATCTCTAACAACAGCGGCAACGGCAGAAGTGACAGTAGCAGCAGCATCCTGTCGTGTTACAGCGGCGGCTGAAAGAGGCTGAATCATTACAGAGCAGCAGGTGCTCGTTGTCTGAGCATCACTGCAAACAATATCATTACAGAGAGGTTTGAAAGCAAGAGCGATGCCAAGACGATGGTAACTCCCTTTATCTCCCCTCCCTCTTTGTCCTCCTTGAGCGCTCATTCACTTTCCTCCGTCCCCCCCCCCCCGCCCCGCGCCCCGCTTCCCCAGCCCCCTCGCAGCCTGTTTCCCTGATGTACAGACTCGCTCCTTCCTCCCCTACCCCACCCCCCGCGCTCTGCAGGGCTGCTCTGAGTGAAATCAGTACACCCAGCAACGCAGGACTGTGACTTCCTATTTTATCAAATTAGGAGGAATAAAGGCCATCAAATCAAAGGGAGGGAGCGGACAGGAGTTGCTCACCCACCCACTCCCTCTCTCCAGGCAAAGCGTGGCCAGAGGCAGCGGCGGCCATCGATGGCAAAGTGCTCCAGCAAGGACTGGGTGTCGGTGGGAGCTCTTTGGGTTGGACTGGGCTCGCTTAGTCTGATATTCAATCTCTCCCAGAGGGAAGACCTCTTTCCAGAAGCAGTTTCTCCCTGCCTGACACCTAGAGACAGCTTTTCTTTCCAAGCTTCTAAGTTTTATTTCCTAGGAATAGGGCTGGAATGCATCTTAGATCAAGCAGAGGAAATAAAAAACCCAAGCCATTCCCATCTCTGATAAATTTTCATTCAAGTTGTTGCAAAGAGGTTTGCTTTTTTTTTAAATTCCATTTTCCAACCTCCTTTCCAGACCCTTTTCTAAACCCAAAAACTCCAGACTTCACACTAAAGTCAGTTCCTGAATGCACTTTTCAAGAGCTTACATGTTGCTAGACTAGATTCTCACTCACCTTAGAAAAAAAAAAAAAAACAAAAAAACAAACTATTTTATTATTTTTATTATTATTATTAATTAAAGGCTTACACTTTGTTAAATTTGGCTGTCATTTCTCACCTTTACTAATACATAGCACTACCATTTCCACCAGTGCAGTATAATACAGGGGTAAATCAACAGTCCAGTTAACATAATGAAAGAAGGACTAGAATCAGATCTATTCCCAGTCTCTTTTGTCTCCCACAGAATAATACATCCATGTAACAATAAAGACATGTATGAAAGGCAAGGCACTTATAACACAATTTCCAGGTCCTTGAACTTAATGAAAACATTTGCATTGAAATTTTGCTGGTGAGAATCCCCCTTTCTCCTTAGTATAAATGGCTGCAGGATGCATAAGGAAACAAAGAATCAAGTGCTAAAAATTGCTCTGAACTAATTTTTGTTGGTGTCTTGTTTAGGCACATGAAAGGTAAATTCCTTTGTAGTTAGCTATTTTTGGTAGTGTCAAAAGAGGCATCTGGCTCTACCCATGTTCTCTGCCTCTAACTCTACTCCCATCTCAGCCCCCCCTTCCATGGGAACATTAGTAACAGTCGCATGAAAAAGATTTATCAAAATCTCAATGAATCCTATAGTGTTTTTACAGACTGTCATGTCAAGGACTAATTGATGGATGTCTGATCACAAAGCTTCCTGTGAGGTGGTCATAGCCAACCGAAGTAATCACAATGCTACTACAATCAAGTGCTTGGAGCATTTACCTTAAAGCACAGCCAGTGATAACACTCTCTGAAGGAATGTAAAAAGATAAATCATCTTACAATCTAGCCTACATTACCACTGAAGTGTCTGGTCCTTAGGTTAATGATGTGATCAGCAACCTCAGACAGAATGAACAGCTTGCACTGCATATTTACATACATGGCTTCTCTTATTACAAAGCACATGTTCTCTTTTGCTGGTAATATGCTGCATCAGTGCAGCCTCTCTCGAGTATCTCGAAACCTATTTCAAACAGCACTAACAATACAACCTCTGTAGAAAGTATAACAAAACAGCAGCATTGCCGTGACAGGTGCGGTGGTCTGTGGCTACAAGTAAGCATGGTTTCTAGAGAAAGGATGTACCTTTCCTTTGATTAACTGATAAATCTGGGAAAACAGACACACTCGCACAGCCAAGTTATTCCTCAAGTGTGAAGCTACAGCATCACTCTTCAAAGTGGAGTGCAAGTTGAGAACCAGCTGGGAAATATTCTGTTCATTGTACAGCTGAGATACTACAGCATCTGAGTGCTTGGCAGAATTTTTTTTAAATTATTTTCCTTGTTTATCCATGTCTAATTTTCAACCTTCCTATTTCCAGTAAGAGAATTTTCTCTGCTGACACTTCTCTCAGCCTGTGTTGAATCCCCAGTCTTTCCTGCACTGGTCTTCCTGTCCAGTAATCTTTGTAATCCTCCATCCTATCTACACTTATCTGCTCTCCTTTAAACTATGTTCCTGCTTTGCTCACATCTTCCTGGTGCTGTGCACATTCCTTACAAGGCTGCACCTTACAAGACCTTGCACCTTCCTTACAAAGGTTGCCACGAAGTTAAACCGAACATGCAAAACACTGCACAACTGGACAGAGGGATGACATGCTACCTGCACGGGGGACGCATTCAGGGGCTCCTCTGCATGTGGGGGCGTCGCCCCCTTTCTCACCCTGCTGCCGCCCGGGAATGGGCTCTTCTCTCCCTGGCTGCCTCAGCCCGGCTGGCTAAACTGAGGCTGGAGAGCATATCTCTCCGCCTTTTTCTCCTCCACCGACAGGCCCAGCCCGCCCGCAACAGCTCCTCCCGGCAGGCAGGCAGGCAGGCAGGCAGGCACACCCGCACATCCCCCGCCAGCTCCGCGGCCGCAGCGTGCCCGTGGTCCCTGGCTCCCGGCCAGGCTGCAGTGCCCTCCTCCGCTGCGGGTCCCTTCCCCCGCCGCACCTCCAGCCCTGGCGCGCAGCCTGCCTGCCTCAGCATCACGCAGCCGGCTGTGCCCAGACCTCCTCCCCCTCCGCAGGGAAGCCTGCAGAGCTGCTTCAGCCCCACAGCTCCGCAGGGGCTACAGGGCCTGCGGCGAGGAGAGCGGGGCGGCACCCGGCACGCTGTCCCCGCCTGCGGGGTTCCTGGCGGCTCCCGCTATTCCCCGACGAGAAGGACGAAAGGAGATGCTGCATCATCGCCCAGCCAGCTTCCCTGGCCCCGCTCCGCAGGTGGCCAAAGCCAGGGCCAGAACACAGCCTGCCTGCCATGCTGCAATCCTATACCTTACGGGCGGGTTCCTCCCGGGACCTTTTGGACCAAAATGAAACCCCGTGCGCTCTGCCACGTCGGGGTGGGTACGGGAGCACATTACTTTCTGAGTCACCTCTCGAGGCTGCACTAAAAGCTGATTGATGATGGTCTCTCACTTTGGGTCTGAAGATAAAAGTATAAACTGAATATAATAATTCCCCTTGCCCCAAAGCAATGCAGAAATGCTTTATCCTGCAGGTGCAGGCTTGACCTTTTTATATTTCTGTAGTGACATGCGAGCAGTGGTGTGCTGTGCTTAAACATGGATTCTGCCCCGGCCGAAGGAGCTGAGTGGCAGGGAAGAGTCAGCAATTGGCTCATTGGAAGGGAGGCATGGAAGAAATCAAGTGGGAGCATGACCTGGAGGGCAATAAAGTTTTACTGGGGTAGCCCATTGGTGGTATATACAGCAGGATAAGGAAGGAAATTACTTGCTTGTTTGCAGTAAGGTTAGCTTCATGTGCAAAGCTTTATTTGTGATTCCCATGTAGCTTGGGTCTCTTTGGTTTAGAGAAAAATGCAGGTTGAATCTACACTAATGAAGCTGATTTGTGACTGAGATTTGGACTCCTGCCAAATAACAGGTTGAAAGCCTTAGAAAACTGTAGTTTTATTTCATGGAGTGTTTTTGCAAAGAATCAAGTGGGGGTTTTTTTTGAGAAGTTTCACTTCCAAAATGCTCAAGGAAATAAAACAAAAACCTAGTTTTATGGGTGCTAAAAGGAAGTGGACTTCATATTACCAAACTGCAGAGGACTATTTTCTCTGGCCAGCCACAAAGATGTGAATAGATGTGTGATTATGACCAACATCATCCTGCAAACTAGAGCACAAGTAGCATTTAACTCAGCTGACCCTTCAGTCATACCATAATAAGACCCAAACCTGTTGAAAGTTCTGGAAAGTAGGCTTGGTGAGTCATTCTCATGGAAGCCATCGGATTTCAAATATCTATCTACTTTAAATAAAGTCTCAATAGTCCACAAAAGGATTACCTAAGAATTATCTACTGTCTTGCAATTGCTGGGACATTAGGAAATTAAAATACCTCTTCACAAGTGGTTATTCATGGCTCTGCTGTATGACAGCTTAAGAAAGAATACTCAGAGGACCATACATCAATGTAGGACAAGTGATATGCACCCCCTCCCTCAGATGATCCCTTTCCTTTAAGAACATGCCCATTCTTCAGTAAGAAGCAACCAGCAACATGCAGCACCAACTGCTCCATCATGTGTTTGCACCCCTTTTTCTACCATACACTAAGAAATTAAAAGCATTGTAACAAAGAATCTAAGAAGAAAAAAAAAGTGCATGTTCATTAAGAAGAGATTGATGAAGAAGATAAAAGGATCGTTTTTTATTGATTGCACTTTCTTCAAATTAAATAAGTGCTCTATATAAAGATGGAGGAGTGACCCAAAGCAAGTGATCAGGCCCAATGAGCGACATCACTGCCAGCAGTTATGGTGTGGGAAGAGTGAGCCACCACACGTGGTAGAAAATGATTAATTTATTCATCCTTTCAGTGTTTCACAAATCTCCCTTCCATAATCCATTTCCCTTGGACTGATGCCAGCATTCTTTGAGTCCTTCCAAAAGCCCTTACTAGGAACCTCATCACTCAGCTTAAATGGCACAAGGAGAAAACTTCATTTTGCTTCTGTATGGGTCCTGTCACTGAACTCCAAATGTTAAAAGGGGACAGACTGTCACTTGCACACAGATATCCTATTTTTCAGCTGATGTAAAGCAAATATAACATTGATGATAGTGCTGTTTTTATGCTTCTGCCCATTTCCATCAACTTCTTCCCTTTATTTGTTTTAAACCCTCTGCCCATTTGCAGCCATATGTGAGTGAGAAGATGAAACATCAAGCCTATAAGAAAAGGCAAGAAAAGATGAACAACAAAAATAAGCACATATTCAGGCACAGACACACGCCAATGGCAGTAGACTCATTAGTGTGCTTAATTTGGTTGGTAAAAAGGATTGCTGTGGAAAGACCCCATACCCTCAGACAACACTGAAGATAGGGACATGAAGAAGCTATTCTAACCCTCTTTGTACCCTCAAGCCAAACCAAGTATATTGGATGCTTGTGTGTCAGAAGCAGGTCCTCACATTAGTATGTTACTTCGAAATGTGTGAAGAAGAGTATACAAAGAGCAGTGATTGTGAAAATGTTTGGGAGAGCTCGTGTTGCCTCTGTAGCAGTATTTTCTGTATTGGCATCACATATACACATTTACACCAAGCATTTACAGGCTGTAAGTCCAATAGCTGTGTCTCCCAGAAACAGTGATTTGAAAGAAACCAACACAACTACAATGGCTGTCCTAAGAAAAGTATATACTTAAAATAGCTACAGCCAGTAGTTGAAAGTGAAAACTGCCATAAAATGGGCTGTTATTTCAGGGGAACTAAAAAGGTGTTCTGAGTCTTTTCATCTTCAAGTGAAATGTAAGACACTGAGTTTCTTTCATCCTATTCTAAAGCAGAGTTAGTGGCACTACATCAGACACGGAAATAGGACATGAAACCATGAATGTCAGGGTTTTTTATCAATGGCACTGACTCATTTCCCCAGCCTCTGCTAAGTCACAAAACTGGGATGGGCCCCACCACTGTTCAGGCTAATGGTAATTATGTCTATCATGTGGTAAAGGAACATTTAAGGGGTGCAAAGACAAGTAATGCACTCCGCTAGGCTCTTTTGCCTGAGGGCAGAAGCAGACAGAGAAAGTCCATGTGCAATTCAGATGTTTTTTTTATTTGTTTGCTTGGAGGTTGTTTTTTTTCCCAGGTCTGACACTCCCTTCACTGGAATTTTCAGCATACCTGCTGGGGCCATTGCGATTATTTATTTTCACACTGGCAGTGAGCTGGAGCAGCAGTGAAGTCACGGGGCTCAGGCTTGGTCATTCACTCTCACCTACCTCAGTACTGCACTACTGCTTTTGAACCACTTTATTCAGACAGAAAAAAATCCTCATGGGTATTCATAGGTCAGTGGCAATACTGCTGTTCTGCACAGGCTCAGCTATGCAGGATTTTGTGCTGTCAGCCTTTGTATTCACAGTGCTCCAACTACTGGCAGAGTCGCTGGACAATGATAATTTGAGTCAAGGTCCTGAAAACCTTGAATCAAGGGATTACCCCTTCCTCATTGACACCCAGTTAATAAAATACTTAAATGTGCATGGAGTTAAACAAGTGGTGAAATGCCTCCCTGATTAGAAATGGGCCACATCATCTATCTAAGTGCCTTTTTGAATCAGAGCCTAATTCAGGAACTGAGAAGGCATTTTTGGAGCATAGTGCAGTAGTTTCATGATAAACAGTTTGAGTGGCAATATCATCATTTTCATGGTCTCTCTTTTCTTTTTGCTTCTTCTGTTCTGTCACTTGAACTAATTCAGTAACATTGTTCAGCCCTAATTCTCATACTGGTCCTGTAAATACCTATATATCTATATATCTCCTAGGCTGGAAGGAAGAGAATAGGACCATGATCCAGAGGCCTGAAGTCTTGATCTTGTCTTCTCACAAAAGGTTTTGCATAGTGAAACCATGACCCAAAGCGCTTCCTGAATCTGGGCTTAATTTAGGCAGGGGCTTGTAGAAGATCCCAACAGGATACACATCACTCTGAAATATCTTGACTGTACTTACTGCACCTTTTTTTTTTTGTTTGTTTTTAATAAACAGAATTTTTTTTGTACCTGCATGTATTCTCAACAGCTGCTGTTTAAATCTTAAGGTCCCATACTTTATTTCACTTTTTAATATTCTATCCATTCATGGAATTTTTCATAGAGGAACTCTTTACTATATGTGTATCCAATAGTTTTGATATTAGAAAAGCAAAAAGAAGTCAAAGGCATGGCGCCAGCCTACTGTATGGAAGAATTTCTGTATCATTAAATAAACATGTATTAATGAGAAGACATTAACATATTTGTGGCTTGGACTTTTAAAGTACATCTTAAAGTAAGAGGAAACTCTGAAACCTTAAAGAAATGTTCATTTGCCTGATGCAGTTCAAAGCTACAGAGCAGACTGTGCTGCTCCAGACACTGAGCAGACCCCTGCACCAGGGTAAAGCAGATTTATTACGACTTGTTTGTATTAAACACATGGATATACAACAGCACTGGGCAATACGGGCTACTGGGTGATACAAGTCCTGTAATACAGCTTTGTAAACATCCCCTTCTGCAAGACATTGAACAACCTAGAGATGAAGCTTCAGAGGCAGTGACAGAGCTGATACACGTATACATACGTATTAGAATGAGTTTATAACTATAATTTCATTTGAAGGATTCATTATTCCTGCAGCATTTCCTGCATTCACTCTGCAGGTCATGTCCACTGGGGGTGTATTATGTGTGCCTGTGTTTCACTGCAGAGGCTGCAGAGCAGCAGTGAGATTACAAAAACAGAATGGAGAGGACAGATTGTCTTTTTCCTCCTTCTTGACGGTGTCTAAGGAATAAATGCATTTACTCTGAAAGATTACTTGAAAAGGTGGTCCAGAGAGGAGGACTAAGGTCATCCTCTATTCTGCACTCCCAGCCAAGCTCATCCAAATTAGCATCCAGACGGAAAGTCAAATAAAATAGAGCTGTGCTCATGTATGCCATCATAGGTATGCTATGCCTGTGGTGGAATAGCGGTCGTGAAGTGGAGAAGGGAAGCCTACAGAGCTCCAAGAAAAAGAAAATGGCACTTTGTGTCTTTGGCCTGTATGCATATAAATTAGATTACAGTCCCTAAATCCCTTTCTGATCAGGGCCACAGTTTGAAGCCAAACCTTATAAAACTCTCCAACTCCTTCAAAAATTTGCTTCTGCAAAGATGGGGTCAAATATGACCCCATCATCTTGTGAGCAAGATTTCATTCTACTCAGCTATGGAAACAGTGAGGATCTAATACATGCTTTCACTTGAGAGATGCTTTGCTCTTGCTTAAACTCTGTATACTGCTTAACTGTTGCTTAACTCCAATTAAATTAAAAGCTGCCAAAGGACAGAAAAACCTCTCAATGTTCCTAATTTCACACTAAATCCTTTGTCCTTCCTCAGGGTTTCCAACAAAGGAACTGCATTTTAACAACTTTGCACATGCTAGAGGGGAAAACAAGGATGTGACCAAAATAGATTCCATTCTAAAGGCACCAGCTACAGGACAAAGACCAAGCTCCCAAAGATGGACCAGGCTGACGCCCATTCATGGGCAAAACATTTCTACTTATTCCAGAAGCCTCCAGCTTAGTTAAGGAATGAAATGACAAGGGGTCTTGAATTTTGAACTCCTTTTGTTCTGAAGAGTAGAGATCGTGCTCCTGCTTCACTGATGAATTTGAAATTATTCTCTAGAGGCCTTGTTACTAACACTTGAAAGATATGTTAAATTTGGTATATTGCATTCGTTTCCTTCATCAGGCATCAGTTCATGCTTTCATCAGGAAAGCAACCCTGCACAGCTGCATAGAGTTTGCTCCTTGAGACTGCCGTGAAGAATACAGTATGACTAAAATTTAACCAAGTGAACTGAAAAGAATTATAATGTTTTGGCCTGCATCGCTAAGTATGTGCTAGTAACACTACACAGTGCAGGTGTGAGCAGACAATACACTTCCTTTTCTAAACTAGCCTGCTTAAGAAGTGCTAGTATTATTCCAACAGTAACTATTAGGGTTAGACCTGGGCTAATTAAAAACCTATGCAGCTGGGGTCTCGTCAGCATTAATAATTACTTATATCTTTTTCCACCACCTTCCATCCCCACCTCCATCTTCTTTCCTCCTCTAACAAATAAAAAGTAATCTCTTTGCATATATGTAATTACAGGAAACATTATGCATTATTAATGTGGCTGCAGCAGACAGAAAGTTCACTGCTTACCAGTGTAGAGGTAAGTTGTAGCTACTGGCAAAAGTCAGCTTGCCCTTGCATTAGATAGTGAGACAGTTTCCAAGAGATCGAACTGAAGAGGCTAAATAATACCAGCTATTTGGAAAAACACAGAGGTTGGAAGGAATGATGCATCTGAATCTACCGCTGAGATGACAAAAGAATTATTTCAGGAAAAAATTAACTTGTGACAATAAGGTTGTGCATTTTCTTTGATGAATGGGATTATGTTCAAAAGCAATTATATGAGCTGGAAGTCTACAGAGGTGGGGCAGAGAGGAAACAGGTACAGATTAAGATGAAGCACCCCAAATAAAGACCTTTATGATGCCTTTTTCCTACCAAGACAGCAGTGTTCACAGTGAGCTAGAAAAATTATGCATGTGTGTTCTGTGATTTCAAGGAGTATCGGACAGGTCAGGCTGGAAGTGCTCATTTCCTGGCACACCAAACAGTGACCCGTGATTACAGACATCTATCTGTTGAACTGGTATCTGTACCTTAATGCTCAAGAAATGCCTTTCAGATTTCATTTTCTGTTGCTCTGTACAACATATTATGGTGCACAGAACATGGATACAGAACCAGAAATGAAGGCTTAGAACAGCAGAAACATACTGTGTGACTTGAACAAGTAACAAAGTTACAGATTAGGTACATGGATTAAAGTCACAGACACTAATTCAGACCTGCTTCCCCAGCAGGACGCCTTTGCACAGTTTCAACACAATTGAGTCACAGTTTGTTTTTCCCCTCATCAAGGGGTTCCTTCTTTGTACAAAATTTGTAACTGCTCTTGATAAAGTGCCTAAAATGTGAAAATTAAAAAAAGCAGCAAGGAGCTGTCCTAAAGCTGAAGAGTCAGAAGCTTCTCCCACAGACTGCTAATGTATCTCATGGATTTCAGGGATCCTCCAAAAGGTATCCGCCAAAAAAACTCTCTGTTCAATAAGTCATGGGGAAGCCTCGTCTGCATTCAGAACCAAAGGGCCAGGTAGCATGAAATTTGGTACACATGCAAAGCTTTGTTATCCCAGATCACTTGCGTGTTACTGAACAAGCGCTGCAAAGGACTGTCGTGACACATACCATTTGGGTTGTAGTCCCTCACTTCACCCTGCTATCTGCCAGAACCTCCCCAGTGACTTCATGCCAAATGTTTATTATTCCCACAATGGGAACAGTTGGGCATAATGGAGATTACTGTGAAAAACACTGCAGTCTTGCCTTTGTAGATGACTTTCTCTGGTTTGAGTGGTAACAGTTAACTATGACCTTTTCAGCTACCAACAGCCATTGACTATTTTGGTACTGAAGACAGGCTTTTTAATACCACTGAGGGGAACAGTGCTCGGATGACAGAAAAATCCTTTGGTAATTATTTGGGCTAATCCTATTAGGAAAGAAAGGCTTTCAATTGCTAAAGCAACAAAAAAACCTTCCAGAGAAGGAGCCCACCACTTGAAATTAATCAACATGCCCATCCAGTCCACAATAGCCTGATTATTATTGTACATAAGAAAGGTTGTGTTAACTGAAATGAAAAAATATTTAACATTTTAAGAAGTTTATTTAAAATTTTTCAAATGCATTTGAAATACCTACAAATTCAAGAGACTGCTTCTCTGCTTGTATTTTATTTGTACTTGACTAGTTCACAGTTCTACTTGTGCATTTTGCAAGTAAGAGTAAGACTTTTACAAAATGGCCTAATTTTATAAGGATTTTGCTTAAGCTCCAAATTTATGCTATGAGAGAGGATACAATTTGTCGGAACGTCCCTTGAATGTCCCTTGGACACTCTTGGATGTTCCGGGCCCACGTCAAAAGCATTTGAGACCCTGGAATGCAGCCACAGACCCCTGTGGCTTTGAACCTGATCCATGGAACAATTTACCAACCTTGCAAGAAGAACAAGAAATCACAAAAGTTTAGATATTATAGTAGAAGTAGTCACAAAGTGAAAGGAAGAAATTTTGAGTGCTGTACAGGGGGGTTTTAGGCCTTGTACAGAGGGGTCTGAGTTTTGTACATGGGGGTCAGAAGTTCTAAGATGGAGGGACTTGGGCGTGCCCTGTCCTCTTTCCTTCTTCTTCCTAAGCTCCATGTTCTTGGTGATGTTGGCACTCACAGATTGGTTTAGAGTAGAAAGTCACTGTTCAATATAGGTGATGGGCATTGGGGAAAAACTGTAAACATCTAATACATAATGTATGATATAAAAGAAGGCACCAGCCCCCTGGGTGTCAGAGTGTGCCCTTGCCTGACTGCTGAACGGACCGCAGCAGCTCAGGGAGAAATCTTTTAGATAACATACAATAAACTACCTTGAGACCAGACGACTGAAGACAACTGAGTCTTCCTTTGGAGACACGGGTTGGAGGAGGGACTTTTCCACCTTTCTGGCTCACCCCAACCAGGGGGTGAGGCCCGACAACACAACAACAGTCCCCACAACAATTTATGTTCCCAAAATTTTCTGTTATTTTAATGCTGTGGTACCATGACAGTGGTAGAATTAACTCTTTCATGTGCTCATCAGAAATTCAGCTAGAATGTTTAAAATGACAGTAAATTGATTTACTGAGCAATAAGAGGAATTATTCTTCTATGGCCACCAGCCAAACAAGCAATCTTTTAATAAGGCATGTGCAATCACTGCATTTCCTTTATAAGGGAGGGAAAAAAAAGGAGGCCAGTAAAAAAAAAAAAAAAAAATGTACTCAGGCACTTAAAATGGACCTAACTTGGTAAACAGGCAGATACAACCATGTGGCCTTAAGCATTTTCATTTGCTTTCTCACACCTGCAACTGTATGTGTCTCTCCTCCATTCCTCACCCTAGAGGGTCCTGGATGAACTAGGATCCTTCTCAGATCCTTTTGTAGTCATAGACTTCACCAAAGGTGTTAATAGAAGCTTTTGGTTGTATTTTAAAATAACCTATCATGGCTACCCTTTTCTCTGCCTTGGGAGTCTTCTTTCTCTCCTGAGAACACACTTTCAACACAGGCATGATAGACTGTTTTAGGAAGAACTTCTATGTTCCTCTTGCTGAAGGAAGTCTCCACTTTTGCAGGAAATAATGATACATTTTTTACATCAGAGATGTGAGTGTCACTGAAGCTTTTTTTGAAGACTTAATGAACAGAGAAGACACATGGTGAACATTCTCACATAAAAATAGTAGGTGCATTTAGATGATCATAGTTTATTGCTTTTTTTTTTCTTTTTTTTTTTTTTTTTTTCCCTTCCTTACAACTTTGAGGAAGCTCCTCAAAGGCAGGATCTAGGAGATGGACAGACATGGAGACAACTTCCCATGCTCCAACTTAGTCATCTTCAGCTGGCTGTCTGCCTGGTTTCCCCAGGCTTCCTCTGGCTTCCCCGCACTCAGCACATGATCATGGAACAACCTTTGGCAATTGCTTGGAATAATAGTCACAAGAAATAAATTTAGTTTAGAGACATCAAAAGTCTTCCTGGGCATCCACTGGGGTTTCTGCACGTGCATTTCAGAATTCATGGGTTGGTCCCTCAGGAGCAAACTGCTGGTCTGGGATTCCCAGCCTACATTCATACTCGTCCTAAGGCATATGCTTAAATCCACTCAGAAATTTTTTCCTTTGACCAGTGTCTTGTTAACATCCAATTGCTCGACTGTCTTTTTTGAGAAGAAGAATATGTCCTTGTGACTGTTGTCCCTGTGATACGTTTTTGCATTTGCAGATGTACAACTTCCCTCAAGTTAGAAAAAATCTAAGCAGGATTGCTTATCTGTTGAAGGCTGGGAAAGAAAGATTGTTTGATGCCTGACCAGCAGCACCAATTGTGTTTACCCTGAGCATGAGTGTGAAAATGCAGGAGAAAGAGGCAGATGCTTTGTGGGACCTCTCTCCAATTATTTAGCAAATATACAAGTAACTGTAAGACTTCTTTACAGCCTTTCACATAATGAAAACACAGCAAAATATTTTTGTAAGTGGAGGGAAATATTTTCATAAGTGGTGAGAGAATGTGAGAATATTTAATAAAAGCTAGGGCCATCTGAAAAGTACATTGCTGCTGTCAGTAATTAATGCATGAGTTATAAAACTCCAGTAACTAATTTTGAGCCTGTCTTCTTTTTGTAAAGCTGTCTTTCTAGCTGAGATCAAACACACTGTTTAGTGAATCAATCCCTTTCCCCTTCCCCTTCCCCTTCCCCACAAACATTCCTATTTAAACATCTACATTTTCTTATAGTAATATTATGCATTGTGTCTGAAATTGACATGATCATGGAAATTCCCAAAGGAATCTGGAGCACGGCTCATGTTGCTCTTGCTGCACAGGAAATGCAACCATTCTTACTCATCCTTCCTCTATAATGAAGAGTCAGATTCATTGTCTTGCTGTGCTGAGGAGGAAATTGCTGCATAATCTCCTTTCACAGCTAGACAATCCCCTCTTTCCAAAGCAGGCTAAGCATGCAAATTCTCCAGACATATTTGATGAATTTCTAACCACAGTGGGTGAACTGACAGGGCAAAAGCGAGTGTCAGTGACAGAAGCCTTGTGCTAATGCCCTACTGAAGACATTGTCTTCCTTGTATATTAACCCACTTATTAATTGTGGGTGATACACGTTAATTGTATCTGCTCCAGGACAACTAAACCATAATCAGGTCAAGCTGTGGCCAGTCTTAAGATCAGTTAGAAGCCTTGAAAGGACTGACACAGGGATGTTTTTCAGCACATCACAAAGTGAAGTGCAAAATGAAACCCCTCAAGCTTCCCAACTTATGATACTACATCACCAGGGTAGTGAAGGGAGTGCCTTCAGACAGTGCGAGTATATCCTTCCATCTCTTCAACTAAGAGAAGAACTTTTGTGGACTGTGAGGAGCAGGCCAAATTCCACCTCTGTAGCCTGTCAGGTGATTTTACAGTCCTCTGCAATCAGATTTTTCTGTATGGGGAATAGAGACATTCCTTTTTTCCAGGTGGATATAGAAAAGAAAAAAAAATATTTGCCATGAGAAGCACTCATTAGCTTAGGTCCCATTCAAGCAGAGTTCTTAGGGAAATTTTGAGAAAATATTTGACAGTTGCATGGAAAATAGGAACATTCCTGCACTAACAAAACCAAATACTTCTTATGCCCAGGCTAGTAAATCTCATTCTGTTGCATATATGTCAATAGTTAAGTGCAGGAGGGCAAGTATGACATTTTCTAGGTAATGAAACAAGACAACAGTTTTCCACGAGGACCGTTTTTGAACCTGTCTCTCCCTTTTTGGCCTTGCCCACAGATAGTGGACAGTAATCAGTAAACTACTGACATATAAATTGGAGAGGCCAAACAAGGTTACAGAAAATAATATAAACAAGATTACAGAAGGTACAAGACTCCTCATAAACCTAACTAGAGAAAAATAGGAGTCAGAAAGGTTGAGTTCCCTCTCATGGTCACAGTGTGGGAGAAAGCTCATTTAGCAAAAGCATCACTTTTTGTTAAGTCTTTCCTTGAGTCCTTGAGGCACCATTTGCTACCTGTGCCTGAGACAAGAACACAGGGCTTGGTGGGCACTGGGGCTGGCCAGCCTGTTTGCTGATGCATGTTTCGGTCTGTTCTGCTTCCCCACCATCTGTGAGCATGGGGTGGTGGCTGAAATTCTGCCCAGCATCAAACACTGCTTTCCAGAACAGGTCAGCTACCCTTTCCTTCTGAGGCCAGGTAGAGAAGGTAGAGCACCATGATTGCTTCACACGTGGTCAGTTTGACTGGCTGACAGCTGGGACTTTTGTTCAAGATATTTCAGTTTTGAAAGTTGGCATTGTGTGCAGAGATTGTGCTCAAAATTATTTGAAACAACTATTTGCTGCAGATCTACTGAGGGTCAAGACATGATCCTGACTAGGACTGAGAAGAAAGAGTCCTCAAAGATCAGAAAAGCATGCAGAGCTCTTTAAAAACTCACAGGACACTTATTAGTCAGTGCTTCTCACACATGCTGTAATATACTTTGTCACACTGACAATTTCTTGAGATAATAAAAGGGGAGATGCCAACAATATGGCAGTGTCTAAGAAGTGAGTGATGAGATTGAGACAGAGGCTAAGCAGAAATGCCAGCTCATACTACCATGTTTTCCTCTCCTTTCTGCTTATACTATCTTTTCCTGTGATCCACCACCCCTTCAATACTTGGATACAGCAGATGAAATCTAGAGCAGAAGGTCAAAGAAGTGATAACCAGTTCCCTGCTTGCTTCCCATTTCAGAGTTAGCTGATGCCCATTTCTTCTTATAAGTATTTTTAAATAATTCTTTTCTTCCTTAAGGAATCTCAAAATTTTCAGCAATCATGTGTGAATCATCAGCTCTGGCTAATGTGTTTTTACTAGAGTTACTTGTGCCACATTGTGTTCTGAAAATTTGATGACAGTAAAAATATTTGACTCTCTCACTTTCTTTTTCTCCATCTAGAGAAAATTCTTCATCCACTACTTCGTACATGATGCTCTTAGGTTGTTGTGAATGGCAACCTCATATTTTACAAGATATTTACAGATAATAAAAGCTATTCCTCAGGATGAAACAACATCCACAGGAATAGATTCTTATCAGATTAAAAGGAAAGACTCCCTGGCCTGTACACAGCCTTCCTTACTGACCATCTGCTAATAGTGTCCATGTGTGTATGAAATTCATTTGCATATTTAAATTGAAAATCCCCATTTGCTCAGCCTGCCTATAACTGTGCTTTCTTGCTGGGGTGAATATTAGGTCTCTGATGTGTGCATATTATCCAGTGAACATATAATTGCAAATGCAATCCACATCCAATTATCTAGAGCTTTACTGCATATTTTCTACATATAATTCAAGCAGAAAGTACAACAGTACATTAGCTCTTCAGGTGTCTATTTGGCTGGAAGAATTAGCAGTGTGCTGGCATTTAGCTCTTGACCTTGGAAGTGTAATTCAGTCACAGTGTTGCTGCCATCATGAGAAGTCACTTACAGACTTGATGCAGGATAGAGACATTGTGGGTAAGACACCAAGAATTCTCTGCATCTGACAAAAACATGCAATTGGTTATAGTAAACAGTCCCTAATCCATGTCTAATTTCCTCTTGCCTGCCTCCAGGAAGAAATTTTACCAGTGCAGGGACCAAATGCACTGGCTGATCACACATGGAGAGGATTTTAGACTCGTGTTACCTCCCATGATACTTGGGATTGATCTGCCACTCTCAGTGATCACAGCTACGCTGGCATAACTACTAGTCCACCAAAAAAGATACAGAAACTATGTTCACAGCATTCCTTCCCTGGATCTGTCTTAACCTGCTCCCTCCAAAGTGAGAAATATTTAAACAAGTTACAAGGATGTACTCTGCAGATGCAGCTTGCCTAGTAGCCAAGAACAGCATCTGATTCAGAGCTCATTACACCAGGGATCTGAAGCACCAGTTCTTCAAGACAGATCAACATGCATTTGAATGAGCTTACATCACTGCTCAAGGCAACTCTTCATCCTTCCTGCAAGATTAGTGTTTAAGATTCTTCTGGCCTCTCACAGTCTCTGAGACAACTTTTATCTTACTGTCAGTCAAGTATTACTTGACACTGTGTCAGCTAATGGGTTTTGTGTAGATTATTAAAATATTCAAGAAGTATGCATAACCTACAGCTTGTTTTAAGCCAAATATTTCCCCAGTGGGAAATGGAAGGAAAGAGCCATTCCAGGGAAATAATAAAATAATAGAAGTCATACTAACAGTATAAAAATACAGTGCAAGATTAGATTCCAATCCTATTTCACTGTGTGTCCTGTGATTTCACTGTGTGGAGTCACTCCATGTTTGTATTGTTTTAAATAACATTAAATATTTAGGAATTTAAAACAATCAGTGCAAGTTTTGGACTTTCTTGGACTGGAAAAAGGCGGTGGGGGGGGGGGGGGTGGCATTTAATCAGGCGAAAGCACCAGACATTTAAAGCTACTGTTCTCTCAGAACAATAACTAATCTGTTGAACTAATGTCCCATGGCACTGGATGTAAGTATTTGAAAGCTTACAACAGAATTTTAGCTACAACTGGAAGAACATTCTCAGTTACTGTATATAAAAACATAGACATTTCAAACAAATAAAAGCATCACATGTGGTTAACTAATTTCTAATTTGAAAAGACTAGAAAAAGCTTTCTGCCACTGACAGTTTGTGCCACAACTGGCACCAGTAGATCCAATGAGTAGGTTTCTGCAATGCAGGTAGCTGTGGCTTTCACAGTTGGGTATCTGCCTGCAAAATAGATATTATTAAAAAACACCCTAATATTTCTTCCCTGGAGTATGGCTTATTCTTTTATTTTAGAAACCAACCATTCCAGTAATACTTCTCATCGACTATGCTGACATTTTGGAAAGCTCATCTGAATACCTGTCAGACACTTGACTGTGTTATTAAGAGTCATATTTTGGATCATTGTGAATATTGCCACAAAGATATCAGTAACAGAGTTCAGATTCCACTTTATAAACCTCAGAAAAATAATCTCTGTTTTAAATTCTGAAGGGCTATTACCACCCCATGTATAAATGGTAAACTTTTAGATAATCTCAATGGCAATGGTAAAACTTTGGGCTGCAGAGCTGTGTCCAGTCAATTCCTTCCCTATTCAACATCAATTCTGAACATTAAAAGCTCAGAGCAAGGAGCTTTTCTGTGTTGAGTAAACAAAACAGAAACAAATGGACAAACAAAAGAGCCAAATGCTCAGGGTTGGGAGAACAGTTGTCTCCTCTGTAGTCCAGTAGGTGTTATCTCACATCTCTGTTCAAGAGCAGTGACCATGGTTGCTAAAGTTGGGAAGGCTGGGGTGTAATGCCAGTTGCTTTTTGCCCCACAAATACATGGTCATTGGGAAGGCTGGGGTAAGATAGGCCGCCTGACTGCTCAGGTGTTCCAACACTGCTCAGCAGGAAAGGAGACAGATCATGCTCTCAGTCTAAGGGTGAGCATGGCTAGGCTACATCTACATCACATACCACTTCACTGTGGCTCTGCCCTTCATTAAGAATCGTTATGTGTCTTCTTCCAGTTCTCAGTGTCTAAATTGTGGAAAGAGTGAGAGTCAGTCCATACAAGTGGTGTTTTCATGGCATTACTATAACTTTATGATTAATTCCCTCTGGCATAGTTAAAGACATTTGTGAGTCTTTGGGGGTTGCAATGTCTGTTGGGATGATATGGGAGAACTGCTCAGAGTGAAGGGAGCTGGGCTGGCAGGGTAGTACCCATACTGCCTCCTGGTAAAGGTCTCAGTGCACTTAATCCTTCTTATTGTGCTTAGGTGTCTTGAAAATCAGTAGCTGGCATGGCCTGAAATGACACAAGAAAGTATGCTGATCATGAAATGGGCAAACACTGCCCCAGCACTCCATCTCACTCCTCAGCCTCACTCCACATAGCACCCTAGGGTTTAGCCTTTATGATCATCATAAATTAGAAATGTTCTATGCTATTTTAGATTTCAACAGAATTGATAGAGTTTGGAAATAGGAAGGCTAAGAAAAAGTTTCCTCTTTTCCAAAAAGCAGATCCCTGTAGAAGGATAAACTTGGAATTACCTCATTTACCAAAGACAGCTGGATACTGGGATTAATATAAACTACCAGTAAGGCCTATGAGCCATAATGAAGCTGAAATTACTAGAATGAAGACTGGGCAGCCAGGAAAATAAAATTTTATGAGGAAATGCAAGAACATTTATATACATACATAGTCACTGAAAGAAAATACTGATATCCATCAGACAAGATTCAAAGGATAATTGCTGTAGGGTGTGGGAGGCGGCCCAGGGGAAGATCCGACAGGGTTGCCCTGGGACACTGCAATAGTGTAATTGCCTTAGGGTTCCCGCCTTTCCTCATGTCTATCATTGGTTGTATCCTCCCCTGTTACTGTCCATCACCCTGTTGTACCATTCCCCAGTTCTAGAAAATTCCCCATTCTATGTGTTGTTATTGGTTCTCTGGCTGAAGCCACACCTCTCTCTCTCTCTCTCCCACTGGTTTTCCCCCGATCACCCCATCTTATCCTATTGGTTCTTTGTACCCTGACCCCACCTTTCCTCCCTCGGTTATAATCCCGACCCCTCCTCTGGGGCGGCGCTCTCAGAGCCTGCTTCCCTCCAGAGTAGTTGTCTCCCTGCACCTGCCCTGCTACCCTCACTGTCTGCCTTTCCTTCAATAAACCCTCCTGGATTACAGCAGCCTGAGTGTCCTCTCGTCTCTCTGGTGGAGCAATCTATATCTATCTGGGCACCTGTGGATTAGCCAGTTCTGGGGCTACCCCGCTGGACCAGATCCCATGGCGGCCCGACACTAGGGCACAGCTTTCTTTTCAAAAAATACAGAGTGGATGTTTTTTGATACTTGCCAGCTACAGTGGATGCAACTCAAAGTTACTGACTAGCTGGCTACTGCTAAATATTTAGGAAGATAAAAACCTAGAAGGAAGATCACACTGTAAAAGGCTGCTCTTTAATTGCTGCAATGACTACAGTGATTCCTTCTCCTTGCTGTACAGGGGGAGAATGTCAAGAACAGCAGAAACCATTAAGAATCTCCGGGAACATTTTGATAATGAAAGTCACAGGAGATACAACTTTCTCATTTTGCATCCAATTAGAAGAGGTTACCAAAAGGCAATTTAGAAGACATGTGGACATGAAGGATAGGATAATAATTTCTTCCCGAGGGTTTAGCTTGGCTCCCACTGCACTATTACAGTACTGCTAGATAGGAATGTGAAAGAAGACTATTGCTTTTAATTTACCTGATAGAAACTACTATAGTCTAAATTGAGTCTCAGCCATAGAATGCCACTGTGTTTGTGGAGGAGCTGATGATGGGACACAGTGATGGCTTTTCAAAGCCATGCATCTATGGAAATTTCACATTTATGTGTTCAGTACTCTGCCTATAGGTTTTGAAATACCATTTCTGTGATGCAGCTTACATTTTTAAAGAAGTAAATAGTGATTTATCAAGGGGTTTTTCTTAAGTACATGGAAACATTCAAAGCCATATACTTGACAAGTTATTCTGAAAAGTAACAGCTTGCTTTTCTGTTCATCTTATATCTACCACTCTGTTATTCTATGTTCCCTCTCCCTAGACATCACCATCTGCCTCTGTGGTTGATCAGAACTGCCCAAATTGGACGCTCATCATGAAAACAAAGCAATGGATCCAGGCTCTTGACTCCTTTGTATTTCATTAAATTTGTGTTTCTGCTTCATGACAGACCTCCACTGCCAGTCCATGAACTTGAAATAACCCTTCATGGACCAGGGCCCTGCTATGCCACAGGGTGTCTGTTTTCAGCTGAGGCAGCCCAAGATCCCCCCTGGAAGAATGTGGACTAGAAAGCCCAGAACATACCATCTAAGAAAGCCTGCTTTGTGTGCCTCCCTCAAACAGAGCCCAGCAAGCCTTCAAGTTTGATAGTGTAACTCAAATTTGGTAACTTAAATTTCCTTTGGGATTTTTATCTCTGTTGGACCTTTCCCTCTAAACCTGACACAAGAGAAACTCCACCTCTAAAAACATGAAAGTGGGCTGTCATCATGTCTTTCTGAGGACAGAAGGGTCTCCTGAAGAGCACAAAGTAACTTGCACTGCTAGTGTCTCCTGGGGTTAACACAGGAGATGTTAAGAGATGCCTCAGGATAAACTCTGGGGGCAATAGATGGAAGATAAGGAGTTGAACAACTTATCTGGACTATAGGGGTAAGTTGGAAACTCCTATTGTATTAAAATATAAATATTATTCTGTACCTATGCACATGCTCATAATTTTTGTTGGTTGAGAATATCCACTGTGCATACATGTTCTGAGCTCTGTGTCTCCCTCTTGCCTTCCTACAAAACACTGACAGTCTTGATTTCAGCATGGATAATGACATGAAAGAGATGCATGTTTCTGTCAAGGTTACATATTTCATTCTGTTCACAGATCCCTGCCTTACTGGCATAACTTCCTGTTGTGTACCTTTACTCAGTAAGAACTACCCTGATGCTGCAGAAGAGGGAAGATTTTGAGAAAGCTGATCCAGTACCACAAAGTATGTTCACAGTTGCTACCTAGAAAGAGTATAGCCAGGAGGAACAGGAGTCCTTGAGTACCCATTTTTGTCACCGTGACAGTACCAGGGACCTCCTCAGAAAAAACAGTGACCAAAAAACTGCAGTCAAAACACCAACACAACCCTGTGCTACAAGCTCGTGTCCTCCAGTAAAGCATAGGCTTTGCTGGCAGATCAGAAGGATGCTTATTTTGCTGTCAGGTGGGCAAACAGCATGTGTCATTTCAGCAAAGTATGAAGAAGTGAGAAAGACACAAACTAATGCTCTCTTAGGAAAGAATTTGCCATGATTTGACCTGATGAGAAGAACCTCAAGAGAAACCAGACTAACAGACTGTTGAAGACAAATTCCCATATGATTTGCAGGGTCTCAGAAACAAAAGTCCAGACATACTGAGGGCTCCTGAGGAAAGCTAGGGATGAAGCCTACACTCTTTAGCTAAGGCATCCAGCTGTCCAACGTGACTTTTGGACAGCTACCTTGGTGTGAGGGGCTCCCCCACTTCATCACTAAGGACACACACTGTCTTTAAAAATCGTTTTGCTGAAAGATGGGAGGAGTTTCTGGAATTAGGATCTTGGAGAAGAGAGGATCCTCAACATGTTGAAGGCAATGTGATGTGAGCTTGGGAAATTCTTTGAGAAATACTATGGACAACAGAAATCTGTAAAGTGACTTATATTCTACCAGAGTAGACTGCCACATATTTGATAACACTTTTTATGGTGTTGTTCATGACCTTGGGAAAGCACATCTTGAAATAAACAGACAAACCATTACCTTCACACTTAAATGTATATACTTTATAAACCTATCTATTGTAAGAACATTTATACATAAAACACAATTGCCTCATTATATACAAATGCTGAGGCAAGTGCTAGCCTTACAGATTTATTCTTACATGCACAAGTATACGGCTAGCTAAAGTCTATGTCCTTTAAACCCTTCCACTCTAGCAGCTGTATTTAAGCCATAAAAACTGCTGTACTTATTCCTTTTGGACTGTTATGTCGTCTTCTTCCAATTTTACCACTGCTTACACCTATTGTTGCCTTTTACCTCTCTGAACTCCTTGAAAGAAACAAAGAAAAGTAACCCCAGTACAGAAGAGAACTGCCTTTATATCAATGATGTTGTCTCTGAAGTTTGACATGTATGAATTTCCCAGTGGAGTGGCCTAACCCAGCTGAGTGACAACACAAGCTCTCCTTCAGAGCAAGACTGGGGGACCAAGAATGCAACTATAGAAAACCCTGCAAGATTAAGTGGTTTGAGAGAAGGCATTTATTGTCACACCATCTTTAGACTGGGAGTCATACAAAAGATTGAAAGCCATGTCTCTGTGAGATTTTATCTATTTCCATGAGTTTGCCTTATCTGTGGTAGGTTATAACAAAGGACTGACACTTCTTCACCACTGCTTTTTCATTAGGATTTCACTAACTAGGAGGTTTAAACTCATTTTACATTAAACAAGAACTAGTTATCTGACCATGCCCTTAGTCACTCATCGTGTCCTTAGAACAAAACAAAGTATTCTCTCCAGAGACCATTTTTAAGAGAAATAAACCCACTGAAATGATAAAGCAAAATGCACGAGGTGTTACCATGTTTTCCTTTGACCCACCGTCCCACCACAGCATGAAGTGTATGGCTCTCCTGGAGAAGTAGCCTTTTAATCTACGGCACAGATTAATTAAATTCTGATAGCTGAAGATGTCAGACTAATTTTTTACAAGAGCAGGAGTTGAGAGTCCTGCTGAAAGCATAACTGCAACCTAAGTAATTGCCTTCCACACCTGAATTCCTTCAGCTTTATAAACTGGTTACAGTATTCTCCTCTTCCCATCCTGCCTCAAGTGACTGTACACAGTTACTCACTATCTCATAAAAAAATTCTGTTTTATCACCCCAAAATAGCTGCATTTCAGAGGTTTCGGAGGTGCTACCACTGTATTTAAATTTTATGACAAAGCAGCAAAAGTTTTTAGAGATAAAAGAAGCTGAACATGTGTTCAATGGTTAGGCATTATCCCCTAATTTTTTCTGATCCTTACACTGCGTGGCAGCACTGTCAATCATACTATCATCTTTGTCTCTCCATTGTAGAGGGAATATTATAAATTAAAATCTGTCAAACTCAGAATAAAATGAAACCAAACAAAATACAGTAAATTGAATTAATGTAGAAAAAATAGATATACTATATTTCACTATACTGCAAGATACCTAGTCATCAAGTCATGCTGTATCTTAAGGGAACTGCAATTCACATGGACTGCAGTAGGTAGGAAAGACTTCCCATCTGTGTTTCCTTGATTCCACAAGGTTTTTCCACACATCAAAGACAAGTGCACTTCTGTTGGTAGGTAGGTATCTGTGCATGAGCACCATTAAAAAAATAAAAGAAAGAAATCTAAACAAACCTCCAAAAATCAGACAGCAGGACAACTTAAATGGTCTGAGGACTTGATACAAATCAAGATTACCCTTTAAAAATTGCTTGAAATACCAAAAAAAAATCAGATGGTCTTTTCAGGTTTGTGTATTCCTAAGGCAGAAGAAAAAGCCACCTAAAAACTCTATCGTTTGGGGCCCAAGCACTCTGTCTTTCAGAAGCCCTGGATAATGTTTGTATGAGTTTTAGAAAATTCATGGTTTTTGAAAGTGGACTTCTGTCAGATATGGGAAGAATTTGGTTTACTTTAGGAGACAAAGGAAAGCAGAATTTAACAAAAACTTAACTAGCTTTTAAAGATTTTAGAACAGAGATGATTTATTGGCAAGGCTGCTTGCTTTGTATATGCAAAGATGTTCCTGTTAAAAATATTCTGTAAACCAATGACCCTAGCAACATGCCATAGAAGGTATTATTGCTCAGCATTGACCATTTTAATAAATATTGTACTAAAAAAGAAAGTGACAGGCAAAAAGTCTTTGCAAACTTCCTTTTTATTTGTTGTATCTGGTCATAATTAAATATACATATTGGAATCTCTTGCTGCATGACAAGATGAAGTGTTAGGAACGTGCCTTGCTGTGCCTGAAGCTTGTAAGTGAATAACTCCAGAGAGGAAAGATGAACAATCCAAACTGACACACTTCTTACCCAATTTATGTTTCTTTTAAAAATTTCTCTGCAGGTTTTAGAGACCAACAAGAAAGTCTGTAGGAAAACAAGTTTAAAGTCATCTATGGGGCAGATGACCAGCAGTGGGTCTTTCTCTCCAGGAAAAAGCTAAACAAATCCATACAGTATTCTTCTGAAAAAAAAGCCACAGGCAAGGTAGGATCAGCCTCCTACCTGTTCTTTATCCATATTCTTGCCTTCAGCTGGGCATCACATCAACCTGCCAGATAGAGGACAGGAGGAAGCATTCTGCAGAGAATATATTCCAAGTGATGGAAGGATGATGCCAGCTCACCATCTTGCCCAAACAGACACATCTGAACTGAGAATCCCTGTATAATACAATCACATCTGAAACACGCAGACCACATGGCATGTCCTAGCTCTTTGCTGGGGGAAGTGTGTCCACGGACATTTCAGGGAGAAGCTCTTAGTAAGTAGCACAAACAAGTATGAGGGTAACGCTGCAAGATGCAGCTAAGCAAATGCTTCTATTTGACAAATATTCAGACAGTTGCACGGGTTCTGTCTCTGTGCAACTTCCTGATTTCCTACTGCAATAAATGCTCAGCTTTTGATATAGTATAGCTCTTAAGAGTTCATCAGGGACTGATGTTGTCCATAGACAGGGTTGTCCTGCTGGCAGCTTTAATACATGGTCTTTCTGAATGTGACAGTAAAACAATGAGTCAAGCCTTTCTCCTTTATTTAAGAATGGAGGTCCACATTCTCAAAGTGGACTTGATTTTGAGGAGTGTAGCAATATGTGCACTAAAAAGGTTTGGTTTGGGATGTCAGTTGTGGAGGGTCTTACAGAGGTGGGATTTTTTTTTCCCTAAACTTCTTTCTCTCTGAATATCTGTCACTGGAACTCCAAAAGAAGCATGACACATGTCTGTTCTCTTGTGAAAGCCCTACGGGAGAGAACCTACTGAATCACTGTGGTGTTTTCAAGTCTTTCCCAGCATCTGGCCAACATGACAGTGCTGGCATGTTGTCCAAACATCTGCTATTGTCTGATAAGTGGAAGGACACAGTTTATTTTAGCTCCTCTGGCTGCTACAAGATTGACAGTGACAAGTGTGAAATGGACATGTCACATGGAAATTCAGAAGAGAAAATCCCTAAAGAACTTTAAAACAAGTACATGGTCAACTCCCTCATCACTCTATAGTGTGAGTAGGCATTCATCACTCTGTAATGTGAGTAGGCAATAAATGTTGGTTCCCTCCTGCTTTTCCTTCCCAGCACAGGCAGCAATATCCAATATTGCCCTCTCTCCTCCATTACTTATTTTAGTGACTTGAATGGTACTAACTCCAGTATACATTAATGCTTCTGAGAACAGAACAGAGGATCTGCTGTTTTAAATTGCTCCAGAAATTAGTCCTGCTTACTCTGCTGCTAGGCATCAAAGGGAAACAGAGGCCAAAATCCAACTCTTCTCACCTCGCTGGCAGAAAGATTCTTAAATAACCAATCAGATTCCTCTAATTCTTTCAACACACACTTAAAAATTATCAGCTGAGATGAAAAGCTAGAAAAATCCAGAGATACGGCTTTGACCTTTCCTCCTGGTATTGCTACAGTAGCTATTAAATGTGAGTTAAAGGCATTCATGTATAGTTTGCTATAAAGCACATTTTATAGCAGCTCTGGAACTGTCAGAGTGGATCAGACCATTGGTCTACCTCACCTGCCATCCTATTCTAGCAGCTGGCAACACTTACTGCTCTAGAGTGAGATTAATACCCTACCTCCCACAACCCCACTGACTTTGATTGTGTAAAGCGGCCTTCCAGACTGCTCAAAACCAGCCCAATAGATGGTAGATTTAGTTCCAGTAAAGAACTAGAAGGCTCTTCCTAATGGTTCTCAAGGGTAAAATTGTATAGGATTATGGCTAATCCATAATTCCTGGGAAGCATCACTACAGAGGAAGAAAAGAGTCACTTTCCTCACTGGTACCCCTGCATCTCCCAGTGTGCTCCTGAGATAAGCAGTGAGATAATCTCTCTTTCTTAGGAAAGAATAATTTCTGGCTCTCTGTCCCAACTGAGGGAAGACACGCAAAATGATGTCGTCACCTTCCTCATCTTCTTCCCAAGGGTAGTGGGGCACAGAAGAAAGAGTGAAAGAACTCTAACAATCACCAGCTGGCATGCTGATGAAGGGAAATGCACCCAGGTGGGGATGGCTGGACCTGAGGGTGCTCCAGCTACCCCAAGGCCAGGGGCTGTGGAGGCAGAGGAAACAGTGTTTGAAGCAATCATTGTGTGGGGAGGGAAGGGAATATGCAATATACTGTGTGGGGAGGGAAGGGAATTCCAAGTAGGAAACACTGGTGTAGTTTCCTCCTCCTTTGCCCTGCCCAAACCTACATTTGATCTTTCTGAAGGAAGGTGTTTGAGCCTCAATACACAAAAAGCATGCCTCTGAGAGTTCTAATAATATATAACAAATAACAATTGCATGTGTAGTTCAGAAATCCCATTCAGTCGCTCCTGATCTCTTAATGCACATTTTTTCCTAAGCTAGGAAGGGAGAAATATACTTGAGGGTCTTGCCAGCAATAATTTAAACAACTAGCATATACTTACAGGAGGAAGTGTTTGTTCCTTCTGTTGAAGCTTGTATCCTAAGCATGGGTTCTGCAACACACAGAAGTAACAATAAAGTTGTAAGAATACAGCCCCAGCTACAGCACTATACTGGAGGAGCCTGAGCGTCTTCCCCCAGTAGAGGTTTCTTTTATTTTTGCTTTTTTTCCTCAGTAGTCAGAAACCCAGCAGAGCAGAGAAAAAAATGAGATAGCTTGAGAAAGCAAAGAACTTCAAAGTTGGTTCAGCATGTCCTAGGCGCACTGTAAATAATCAGTTATAGCAAAAATGCTCCATAGTCCTGGGAGGAAAGGCTGTGAGAAAACTGGCAAAGACAGGGTAAACTTTTCAGCTGTTTCTGACAGCATCAGAGGAAAGTGGAAAGCAGTAGGTCTTGAAGCTACACATGCTGACCCAGGAAGCACTAGCTTCTTATATTCTTCTCACATAACTCCTATTGAACGGTAAGGAATTTCAGTGTATCACAACTATAGTTTAGGACTTCTGTAGCTTGAAAGATAGGAGGGTCCATGAGTGTCACCACCTCTGCAGAGAGCTGTAGATGAAAGGGAAAGCAGAACACATTCCAGACCAAAATGGGACATGGCACCAGCCCCAAAGTTATAAGAATGGAAAAAGAATGGTAAATAATCTTGTAGGACAGTGGAAGGACATGCACCTCAACACAAACCACACAAAGGAAGCACTCAGAAAAGTTTATAGAAAAAGCAGGTAGCCTGAAGCTAGGTCTGAACCTCCTGAACTATAGGAACCTGAACCACACAGCTATTAAGAGCCATGTGTTTGGGTGGCTTCATGGGCCTTCACTATCTAACAAATCATATATGGTGTCATTCATGAATAAAGAATTCAAGAGAAGGCTTGAGAAGTATTATCAGCTGAAAGGAATAATTTGAAGAGAGAATAGTTTGCCTAAGGTGGCTATGCGATGTGCTGATGTGAAGTAGAGGTGGTTAACAGCCAGTCTGTGAATTCTAGGGTGCAGGTCAGGCATACTGCATGCTCTGTAGTGAAATATTTAACATGTCATGTCACACAGAAAAGATGAATCTGTTGCCTAACAAAGCCTGGTTTTAGGCAAAAAAAAACCCACTCAAAAACTAAGACTGCTCTGTCAGTCCTCCTATCATCAAAAAGTAACTGCAGCAATACTTCAAGAGACCTAGATGCTGGTGATTTGAACACCAGCATTTCACAATAGTCTGTCTCAAAGTAATGAAACAACACACTAATTAATTATTCTCATTTGAAAGTCCTGGAAAAAATCTGCAGTGCCCAAAACCCCAGGCACTACTGGTCGCCAGGAAACTCATGAAGTGTTAGAGAAAGACATGGTCTGGATCCAGAATGGGGATAAAACAGTAGGAAAAACAGCACCTGGCTGGGTTTGGGACTAAGCTGGTCTCTGCTCCAGCCACATTATCAAAGACCTTCTCAGAGCTCCATGTGGAGACTTCCACAAGCAGCCACTAAACATACTGCTTTTTGCTATTCTGGGGACAGTACCATGATGTGGTGCTTGGCATGAAATCTGCCAGTGCAGAGATCCATCAGGAATGCAGCCAGCTTTTTGAATACCCCAGCTTCCTCCTCTCCAGCGGCACAATAGTAGTAAAGAGGAAGACAGTACTGTAACAGCAGGCACTTGAAGGGATGTAAGCAGGGAAAGAGACTGCTCAGGAACAAGAACTTTAATTCATGGGAAAGGAGGCAGCAAAGTGCAGGGACTACATTCTTGCTGCACAAGGGAGAAGGCAAGGCAAGCCCAGTGGAGTCAGTGACCAGCATGTCACCTTCTTTGAACAAAAATGGTTCCAATGGTTACAGGACACTTGCTATTAGCTATGTGGTCTCATATATTCCCAGTGAAACACCAGTGACAGGCCCCACTGAGAACATGAAAGAATATGGGCATATCCAACGTCTCTTCTGTCAGGCAGCAATGCCAAGATTTCAGAAGTAGGTCGCCACACACACAGATGCATCAAAGGAAAGGTTGCAGGCATGCTAAATGCAAAATCTGGCAATCACACTGTTTTCCTTGATCTAGCCTACAAACACTGTCATTTCACACTAAAATCCATCCTTGCCAGACATAGCTTTCCCAAAAAAGCTAGCAGGACCCCAGCCTCTTTGCCAGGGAGGGTATGTGCATCTTGTAAATCTTTGGGCTGCCCGGCTTACACACATTTATCTATAATTGTCTCAGCCAAAGTCATCAGTAGAGACAAGTTCTTGTATTGTGGCCATATATAAAGTAACTCTTAACAGTTAAATAATGAAAGCAGCTTCTCCTGGGGTCAGTTCCAGCAGTACTGCAACTCTGGAAGTATGCAATCTGTAACTGCAGGAAGGATGCTGAAAGCAAATTCCATCAGCTTGAAAGAAAACCACCTGGAGAAGGCTCCTAGTATGCCAAGGCAGCTTCAAAAGTGGTTAAATTACTGAGAGTGAGTTACCTGTGTACACTCACAGACCCTGCAGAGCTGTCAGGAATTGTATGTAGAGCCCTGAGGAACAGAGCAGTCTAGGCAACAGACTTTCCTGAGGGCACATCAATACGCCTATACACTCAGTAAACTCACAAGCAGCTGCTAGGATTTATAGGAGAAGGAGGTAAGAGCTTTTTTAAAACATAATTCCTGACAACACAAATACTTCTTCAGTTGGGCTGCTGCAGCCTGACAACTGTAGGCCAAATTTGCTTCCTCAATACAGCCCTAGGAAAATAAAAGGTATGCTTAACCCTTCTTCATTCATTTCTTGGTCTCTGAAGTAGCTCAAGTATGCAATGTGATATGCAGAAACAGAGCTGCTGGATGTAGATGAATCGTTCTCTGTTAAGAAGGAGTTGCTTCAGTGCTGTAGAAGCAATTTTAAGAAGAAATGAAAAGAAAGAGACAGAAAGACTGTTAATTCAACTTACGTGAAGAAGTTTTTGTCACTTCTGTTGATACTGGTATCTTGCTGGTACTCTCTGGAAAACACAAGAGGCAACAAGAAGTTATAATATGGTGTCAGATGATCCTCAAGCAGCATTCAGCTCCAGAATGGACAAGGTAAAGAAGCAAAAAGTGTTCAAAGAAGGAAGCTTAAATTTTGCTCCAGTAGACAGAGGCTTCAATCAGATATCAACTTGCAGAAGTTTCTTTTCAGGAAAAAAAAACAAAAAATGATGGTGCCTACTAGCAAAACTGAAGAAAAAAGCCTGGTCCTTCTGAAAGAAGCCAGTTGTTCAATCACTCATTTTCCTCTGGAAATAACTGATCAGTGGCAACAGGAGAAATCATCCAGATGGCTCTGTTTCTGGAAGACGTCAGTGTGAGTATTCACTCCTTATGCTTCTAGGCAGTTAAATTTTGCAAAGATGTATCTCTGTTCATATCACTTGAATTGCTGGTAAGTACATCCAATAGTGTCACTTGCCACTTCAGGGAAATCTTCTGAGCACATACAAACCCCATCCCTCATGGACTGCTGGGGGCTCTGTGACAGAAATCAAACAGTTGCTTTGCTGAGGAGATGGGAAAAGCTGCGCTTCCATACTGGTCCTACATATATGTCCATACACCATTGCTACTTACATATTGGCACAGACTGCTTGCACTCACTTGTTGAACCAGCTGATGGCTAAGGGGCATGATGTTGCCATATTTAGATCCTTGCTAATGCAAAACGTGCAGATGGAAGAAAGCAGAATGTAGAAAGCCTTTGTTTAGGCTTCACAGACTTGCACAGAGACCTTGTTCCAATGACAGCATTGATTTGCGAGTGCCCTGCTGTCCCCGCAAGCCACAACTGTGTGCAGTTTCTTAGGTGTGAACAAATCACTCTTCAGTTGTATTCATCAAGAGTCTTGGACTTCCCCAAGTTCTCAAAACACATTTCAGACATTAAGTGGTGCAGTTCAATGCAGCTGCACAAGTTTCAGCTCTATAGCTGAAGAAAGGCCCTGAATGCCAAGAAAAAAGTCTTGCCCTGGAACCTCAAGGCACACCAAGAATCCCCTAGTAGGTCAAACACACAGAATTTAAAAAATACCTCATTAAGAGATTTAGGAAAAGGCAACTCCGGAATGTTTTTATTCTGTTTTGTGAATCTGGATTCCAATGGTTCTTTGCTCATTGTCTCCAGAGTTCACAGAAACTTGACCAGAGACAAAACTAGTCCAAAGGCCTTCCCTTGAATGTCCCTCTTGTTAAACTTTAATATCGGTTCTGCATTTTAACTTCTTACTTCCTTGCTCTTCTTTTGTATTTCTTTTTTTCCATTTTGGTACACCTTTCTTTGGTAAATATGTTATTTGCCTAGTTAGTGCATCCCAGTTTCATCTCACTAATGGGAGAGAACATGTTATGCAGCATTTTCTTGGCAGCCAGTGATGCATGGCATGAAAGTATGTATCATAAGTAAAATTATTAAGGTCAAAACCATTGCATAATGGCAGTTTCTCTATTGTGCAGCTGGGTTGTCTGAGCAATTAACCTTTCTTAGTCACATCAGGAGATGGAACAGGTCTGACACCTGCATAGCTCAGCATCTGGCACAACTGGAGCAAACTTTTCTTTCACCACTAAAGAAACCATGTTCCATTTAGTGCCTGCGCTGAGCTTGATGGAGCATTTCTTACTGGCACTTCCCCAGCCCAGCTGTGTTAGTACAAAGGCTGATGGGAAGCTGCCAATGGAAAAAAAAAAAGCACAGCCAGAGCCTCCTACACCTGAAGCTGCTGAGAAATACATTTGGAAAACATGTGTCAAAGTCACACTTTATCAAGCCCCGCTAGTAACATTCATGTTAGCAACACTAACAGTGGGTGCTAAAATTTGCAAGACATAACATTTGTGTATATTGCTTACTGCACACAGTTTACTACAACCATACAAAGGGCGTTTTACAGTGCCTGGGAAGGCTAGCACAGATACATATGACAAGCTACCTGAACACAAGAAGCAAACAAAAAAGAAGCTTCTCATAGCAGGCCATCAGGTGGAAGAGCTGAGACCATTTTTCAATCATAATACTTTTGCTGCAGCAGTCTGCTAGGGTATGGAGGTGGCAGCCTGCAGCCCTGTCTTCATCATCACGTTTAAGTTCCCATGAGGAGCAGCTACCTCAGAGGCTACAACCAGTTCTGTCCCTTGGCACTTCTAGGAATACTAAGTCTTGGTGAAGTGCTGTTTCCTGAAACTGGGTATGTTTGTGTAGGGGCTAACTTATATAAAACTACTGAGGGATCCATGAGAGATCCTTGTCTGGGGATGTTTTAAAGAGCTGGTCTCTGCAGCCTCTCAGTCCTATTTCCTTAGTACTCGGGCCAGCAGCATCTTCTGCTGTTTAGCCTGACATAATAGGGAAGAGCTCCTTCAACTCACACAGGACTCCCAGCAACCCTATGGTCTTGATATGTTGATCCATCCTTCCAGATAGGGAACTTTGTTTGGGCTGCTGAGAGGAGACCACTCCTTGTTGCGTGGGCAACAAGCTCTGCTGTAAGGTTCTGAGGTAGGAGGCGCTTCTCCTCCTCAGCCAAAACCTTTTCTCCAGGATAGCCAAATATTTACGAGCCTCACAGCTGCTGGTATGAACAGCTCTGTGCATGCCCTCACAGCTTTCTTCCCCCCATTTAGTTTGTCAGAGGCCTAATGCAAAAAAGGCTGCTTGAGCAAGCTGAAGGGATTTGATTGAGCTCATAGGTTTTAGTTCAGGCCTTGCAGGTGGTCACTCTGAGAACCCTGATAGGGACAACAACCTGGGCTCTGAGAAGGATTCAGACACCATAGGTAATTAGAGCTGCAAACAAGCTTTTGGCATTCTGCTGTGTACTTTCTGACAGTGATGTAAGTTTTAAGACTTTCGAATTGTTTGTGTTGTTAGGGTGATACCATCTGAATTATACAAACAATGACACAAACTAACATACACCTTGAGGAAAGGGGGAGCACTTTCTTAATCTCTGTCACTTGGTCTATAGATGGCAGAGCAGAGAGTAGTTGTGTAGAAGGTTGGTAAGGCTGTAGTCTGGGGCCTCAGAGGCATGCATGCATATGTAGTCAAAAACACAGGGTGGTCCACTGGCTAAACTAACTTTTAGGTTCTTAAAACTACCATACTTTCCCCCTTTTTCCTCCAAGAAACTACTGATGAGTCAGATTAAAAGAACATTGCCCTCAATCCAAGTATGTCAAATTGCAGGGAAAGGTTCAAGAGTACTCTTAGGGGAGTTGCAATACCAAATGAACTGATGGCCACATTTCTTTCAAAGACCAAATCAGTGACATTGGTCTAAGCATGCTGATTTGCTCCAGGAGAGAATCTGACTCGTTATGCCAGCCAGTTAAAAACAGACTATGTCCCAGCTTGACTGCAATTATGCTAAAGAGAAGAGGTACCCTGATCTCCAACTTTAATCAAGTCTTGGACAGAAGAAGGGACTTCTTTTGCACTTGAAGTATTTCATAGTTTGTCACATGCTCCATGCGTACTAGGTATAAGATGTTTTTACTTACTTATTTCTCAGTCATCTTCTTGAAGCTAAGCTACTGTCTGTCTTCAGAAGAGGAAGAGCAAATTAAAATTGAATGAATTATGAGTATCAGATCCTTATTGATTACTGTACAGTGTGAAGCTGTTACTACTACTGCAAGTCCTATGGATGCAAAAAAAAAAAAAAAAAAAACCAAAAAAAACCTGCACAGGCCACTGAGTAGCTAATGAATTTACCAAGGCTCACCTCTGCCTAACATTGAGATACATTAACAGATCACCTGAGTACTTCTAGTACCCATCAGTTCAGGCAAAATTGTCCCAGCCAGCCACACTGATGAGTCAAACTACATCAACTCACTTTCCACAGACATGAAGGAATAGTGCTTACCCAAAACCCGGCACACAACCCAGCAGAACCAGCATTGCAGACTTCTGGCTTTTGAAATATTTCTGCATGAATCCACCCTTTTGCACCCTGAAACATGCTGGGCACAGAAAACATCCTCAGAGAGGCAAAAGAATCAGGCCAACAGGTTGTAGTGGAAAAGACTGACACCACATGCAGCTAGAGCATGCTTGACTCTATCAAAAATATATCACTTAGCTAGTTGTCTAAATACAGGAGTTTTTGAGTAAATTGAAAGCTTTAGCTGTGCTGTGAAGTATTGTCAGTGTTATTTACTAAGCATAGTAAGGTCCTATGCTGATGAGAAAATCTCTGAAAAATTCACCACAAGAATTTTGCCTGGATAAAGTAAGAAATCAGGATGGACAAAAAAAAAGCAGTTACTATTGCATTTGCAAACTTCTGTACTATTTATACACCACCAGGAGAACTTCATGCCTCTATTCTGACCTCAATTACAATCTTTCTTAGGGGAGCATACATGAGTATGAGTGAATGAAAATAAGAAGGCAGCTCATATCCTGTGGGCAAGCTACACTCATTATAAATTTAAAAGAGAATAGAGAGGATAGCTCCTATTACTTGCTATTAAGATTGGTAAAAATTGTGTTTGTCTCACTATTTTTATATTTGTTACATTTTTAATCCACACACATGGCTCTATAGACAAAGATTTTTACACCTTTCAGTAAAACTGGCAAAATTTAAAAGTCTGTGTAGATTAATACTGTTTGTGTGGTGTGTGTGTTCATGTTTACGTGTACCAAAAACTTGCACAAGAGCAAATTCGAAAGTTTTAAGTAATACCAATGTTTATAATACTAAGAAGGAAAGGAATTACTATTGCATTGAATATTACTGTTTTAGACAGAAAAGTTTACCACTTTGGGGAATGAGATGAGGAAAAATTAAGGTCTTTGCTCACTGAAAACCACAAAAAATATTTTACAATTGTTTTATTGAGAAATACTAGTTTTTCTGTGCTTGGAGCAGGGAATTGAAATCAACAACCTTGGTGGTAAATGTATGGCTTTTTGTATGCTTGGGGGAAAACTCCAGCACATTTGCCTTGTTCTTCCTATGTTTTTTCCGAATAGCCATTGGTAGTTGATGTTAGAGACAAGGCACCATGATAAACAGACCTTTGGTCTGGCCCTGGGGTTCTCTTTCATTGCATACACCAGCAAAGAAAATTTCAACTAAAATAGTCCTAGTTTTACAAAATTCTAGGGAATTTAAATGCAGATTTTTTTTTTAGATACTGAAAAACACTAACCTTAGATTGGAAATAAAAATAACCCCATTCCAGGAAAGGACATTACCTTACCTACCCTCACTCTTAAAGTAATCAGCAGAAAGGGAAAGGAAGATCTAGTTTGCAGACAGCAGGGCATACATAATAAATATGACCAGGTGAGGTCACTAAATTAAAGGTCATAATTTAAGTTATGGTTCACATGGCAGAGCAGACCAGTATCACCACAACAAAGTCAGGCCCTCTGGTGCCTTTTTCTTTACCTCACTGTTACCCTATCTGCTGGAGGTGGAAGAAAGCAATCTCTCTGCTCACTTTGAGAGGTTCAGCCTTCTCAGATACCAACAGTTTAGTTTTCTACAGGGACTCTTGGACTACACTGTAGTTCCAAGGGCTTCCCCAAAAGCCCATTAACAGATAATAACGAGTAAGAGCTAAATACGCTGGATTTTTTGTTTGTTGTTTTGTTTTTTCTTTTAGTTTTAAATTCTTTTTTTCTTATGAATATTGCAGGACCTCCCAGCTATACAGGACCCAAGTAATGACTGCCCTTCAGGGCTCATTACCGACTTTGGATCCCAAATCTGTCATTCAGCTAGCAAGGGTAAGAGGTCAGGGAATGTGGGGGAAGTAGGGGTGAGAAGGTCACTCATGCAGGGGGTCTATTCCTGTTTGCAAGGCAGATGTTGCCCTTTGAGGCCATAACGATCTATTGCTCTTAAGTCACCAGATGTTGCCCACGCTGTTTCTCAAATCCAGGTGGAAAATTCCACCATTAGCAGGAAAATTATGAACAATTTTATTGGTAATTTATAAGGAAAAGTAAGCAGAGGGGGCTCAGATGTACATGTAGCAACCAGATATGCATGATTGATTTATTCCACCAATGAATGCTGCCATGCCGGAGTCTAGATGATCAAATATCACTGAGATGTTCCAGTCCAGATATCACTGAGTTTCCTGTTCAGATCTTTATGGACAAGAGGCAGCTGGCAGGTTTAGACTGGATTCCAGTTTGCCTTGCATTTGCATGCACGGCTGTGTTTCAAACAATTTATACTTCATAACACAATTAGATAGATTTTAACATATATGTTATGGATGCACATAACAGAGCTTGCCACAAATACTTTCTACTGAGACCAAGCTCTTGCCCTCTTGCAGCAGGAGTGTTTTGCAGTCATTCAGCATAGCCCAAAAGGAAGCTGAAAAATCCATGTCACATAGCACAGGAATCAGGTCCTGCATGCATTCCCATGACACTGTTCCTTGTGTGAGAAAGTAATAGAAAATTGTCACGCTTTTTTTTTTCCCTGCATTTATCTGTAAAACTGCCTAGTCACAGTGCCTACAGTTAAGTTATGGAAACCATATAGGAGCTTTCCATATAAGCAGCTAATGAGCAACCAAAATTTCTATTCATGGAAACCGAGAGAATCTACAAAACTACATGGAAACACCCATTTTTCCTCTTAGCAACATTCCAGTAAATAACACTTGATCTTTTATATCAGTCTCTTGACATCTGCTTATGATTATAATACCATACAGCTAGAATGAAATTCTAGCACTTGAGATTCTGTAGTTGATGAGAAAGAATAGCAAATACACAAAGTGAATACAGTCAAGCAGATGCTGTGTGATTACAAAACAGCAGATAGACGAAGACAAATCCCATTGGAAAAAGTTTACATTTGGATTTCTGTTTATATAAATGCCTATCTCCCACTTAACAACACAGAAATTATGGAACAGGAAAGCATGCCTGGTAAATTCACATTGCTATAACATCTTTAACTCATCTGTGATTTGCAGAGAACTTCTGCTTTGTTGGCTAATGAGGACATGTTTGTTTTGTACTTCACAGTGGCTGGACACTGGAGTTTGAATTACAGGAGCTGAATTAATCAAAGCCAAACTTGAAAAACACTATTTCAGCTTAAATCACAATCAACCTTAAGTTACAATACCTGAATCAAAGCATCTGAATCACACTCAAACCTCTGAATAATTTGTCTTCAGACACATTAATGGCTTTGTGTTTACTGTTTTAGAAATCAAAACAAAAACCTATCACCATATGTGAAAGTAAATATGGTGGCAATCAGAGCAATACAAATATTACTTAAAGTGAGAAGTGTTGGTTTAGCAGTTCAGACTATGATATGTTTTAGGTTAAATGCAACTTCCCTCACTGTGCATAACAGGGATTAAAATAATATCCCCTTCATCTTTTTCTAATCTTGACTAGACTGTGTCTTAGACTTGGTGTCTTAGACTGTGTGTTAGACTTGGTGCTACAGATCTGTCCTGAGATCTGTAGGAGACAGCCCATTTGTCTGTAAGGCAAATTGAGTGCCTCACCTACATAATAGACAAGTCAGGCCTGACTGCTTTTCTTAGTACACCTAAAAGATTTCAGTGCTTCCACTTCACTTGCCAAGTTTTGTCCTGCGTCTAAGCCCTTTGTCCTGCTGGCAGCTTTAATACATGGTCTGTCTGAATGTGACAGTAAAATAATGAGTGAAGCCTTACCATTGGTGTCTGTGATGGTAACACTGGCTTTAGTACTGTCATTTCCTAGCTTGCTGCTTACTCTGCATACGTATTCCCCAGCATCAGCCAACGTGGCTCTGTAAATGTGAAGCTCAGAGTATTTCCTGTGAAATCAGAAAAAAACATATAAATATCCTGTACTGAAATAACAGTCACTGCATCAACTAAAGCACTTTTTTCCCCACCCCTTTCAACAGAGGGTCTTGTCTTCTGTTCTTATTGACAGATCAGCACCATCCAGGCTTGAAAGAAGGGAGGAAAATAAAAAAAAAAATCTCTTACAGGCTGTGGAAAACAGGCATATACATGAACCCAAATGAAGATACTTGTTTATGCTTTTCTGTATGAGAGAAGTATTTGCTCTTAAAGAAAATCTGGAAAACAACCATTTAACAACCATCCTATCTCAGCCAAACTGTTGGTTGTCCAGATGCAATCGAGATGGGTGTAATACTAAAATAGATTACCCTTCCCTATAGGTTCATATTACCAGTAGTAGAGTTCTGGAAAAGTACTGTAGTTCCTAACATCTGACTAAATAATCATGAGTTTAGAACACACTCTTTAACAGCCTCTCTGAAGCCCCAATAGTAAATCATTCTCCAGTGCTAAAAAAAAAAAAAAAAAAAAAAAAAAGGCAGGAGCACAATAGCACAATTTGCATGAAGCTACATTTTGTTCCTGGATCAGAGATGTAATTTAATCAGTCTCCAAGGTTTTAAGATTAGATTTTCAAATGCAGAACTCCTGCCTACCCATTAATTTTGTAGGAACATGTTCTGGTGTCATTCATGGGGTCCCCAACTCACAGGATGGCAATAATCCCATTATCTAGACTGCAGAGAATGACTAGCTTGGGGAAAATGCACACATTATTGCTGTTCCCAGTTACTGTTTAAAAGAAGTGCTCTGGGGAAGCTTCTGCCTGTAATAAAACCTGATCTACAGAATAGTCATTTAGAGTGCATGAACACTGGCTTCCCTAAGCAGGCCCACCCTGACTTGAAGGGCTGATCCTCAGAAGGCAGCACCTGCTCACTCTGAAAGCTCATAGTAACCACCATGTCTGCTGAGATAAACAGTGTTTGGGGAGGTGCTTTGCTTTAGCATTGCCATGTTTCCTAACTCTCCATGCAGAAATCACAACTGGTTATCCCTTCTACAAATCACTGAGCAGGGCTTGGTTCAGACCACAAACAGGTCTGTTGCAGCAGTGTGGGCTTCTGAAACAATCAAAATGTTCGATGTCATTTTTCAACACATCCTTGTGAGCCACCCCTACTTCCATCACAGGACACTATCCCATCTGCTATCTGCTATCCAAACCCCTGCTTATTGGCAGCTCAGCCTTCCCTGCCTCTATTATGAAACTCCTACTGCTGAGGAGTCAGCCCTCATGGAATAAAAGCAGTGTGCTAGGTGGACCCCTCTCTGCCAGAAACCTGCATCACAAGAGTTGCCCCCCTTGTCCCTTGTCCTTGTCCTAAGAGTTGTCCCCCTTGAGGGATGAGGCCATCCCTCAAGTGGCCACTGCTTTTTCGAGGCCACTGGGCTTGCAAGAGGGAGGAGGCACCAAGCTAGGATTAGCAATTTACTCAGGTTTTCTCAAATGGTAAAGAAATTACTAGCTAAGTATTTGGGCTCCCTTCTCAGGAAATGTTAGGAGACCAGTTCCCAGTGCTGAATTAATTAACTGGGCTGCACCTCAGGTGGCATACAAGAGCAGACTCTAGCTCGTGACAGCCATAAATATATGAGCAAAAGTGGTAAAGGCACCGACAGAAACGTCCCAAAGTTGAATGCTATTGTATCTTTGTGTGAAAACTTTGCACCTAACAGCTATGCTTATACAACAGTAAAAATGGCCTACTTTTTAATTTTCCTGCCAGCCATTCACCTTCACAACAGCCTGTCGAGGGCCTGACCAGAAAGTGGTGTGGTGTTCTACACCACCTAACAGCTTGCATGCACATGTGATTCCTATATTGCAGCAGGTTATCTCTCAGCCATACTTGCAGACACTTGTCTGGATGGAGAGCAAGTTGTAGCCTTAGGAAGCTTCAAAAGGCAATGTAAACAGGCTTACTGTTCTTAAGATTTCACTGTAACCCAGTGAAAAGGAAGGAAGCACAGTTGCAGTTACATCACTTTTATGTGGACACCGACTGTACACTTGCTGCAGTCCTCTCCATACATTAAGTAATATTGATACAAAACACTTTTGTGGCCTGCTTGGCTTTGTGAAGAAACTCTTCCCTGCACTTTTTTTATTTTGTTTTGCTTGATGGATATGGGAAAAGACAAGGAATTGTGTCTTCCTTTTATGATTTTATTTTTATATTAAAATAGGTGAAGCATCAATATTTTTTACAAATCCATTTCTAACAAGCCAAATTTACTCTTGGTTTTAGAAAAAAAAACAAAACCCTGTATGGAGTCTTGTGTCTGAGAGCAAGAGAAATAATATGAATATTTGTAGTCTTAAAAATATCATTGAGAGGTATTGGGACAGAATTCAAAACAGTCAGAGCAGAAGATGACTCATTAATGGCTGTAAATGAAGCAGTTTCCTAGCAATGCTGTACTTCAACAGTACTGACTTAAAGCCCCTGATAAGGGATTTTATTTTCAAAGGCTTGTCCTTTTCTTAAACTATACCATGCTACTCCAAAAAAATGCTACTCCCTGTAAGATTTGCTTCTGCTGAATCTTCAGCTCATTGCCACTATGACACTGCTGAGCTTGTATTCATACATGAAGGGGAAAGAAACACATCTGCAGAGTGCAGTCCCAGCCCACCTTATCTGATTGCTTGAATTCATTTTGCTTCCAGTCTCCATCTGTCATCCAGAATTGCCTGTCTGCAGGCAAATATCCAGGCTAAGCTTGGATGAACCTCAAGGTACAGGTCACTTACACACAAAGTTTCCTTGCACACTACTGCACCCAAAGTCATCATCTAGAAGTGGCAAACACTTTGTCTCTGCCACAAAGAAACCCCAACCCTGATATGGGAGTCTCTCTACATGTAATGAAGAGAGCCTGACTTGTACAGCACACTGCCCAAACCAATAATGTACAAGTCTCACCTGCATTTGAAATCAGAGAAGGAAAATGAAATGCTGTCATAGTAGGAGACAGCCATGGGAGAGTTAGCTACAAGGTGAAACACTCTTGTCTGGGGCCTGCTTTTTTCTGGATGTCTACTGTCACAAAGAAATAGCTTAGAGCCTGGACACATGAATCAACCAATCATGGCCTCATCAATCATCAGCAATCATCAGCAGAAACTCACTGACTATATGCTCTTACTCTGAGAAATTTGAGGTAAAAGTGAGTGCTTTAAATGCATTTCATTAAAATTTAAAGTCACTCAGTTTCTCTCGACTCTCCAGTGTAATGAGAACGAATATAGCCATTTAGTGTGATTCACCTGCCATACTGTCATAGAAGCATAAAATCAGAGTAGTTTGGGTTGGAAGGGTCCTTAAAGATCATATAGTTCCAACCCACTTTCCACGCACAGGGACACCTTTCACTGGACCAAGTTACGCAGAAAGCCCTATCCTGCCTGGCCTTGAACACTTCCAAGGATTTGGAATCCACCACCATTCTGCCTAATGTGTCAGTGCCTTCCCACACTCACAGTAAAAAAAGTCTTCCTAATACCTAACCTGAAACTACCCTCCTTCAGTTCACGGAGACTCCCCCTTGTCATGTCACTCCACATCCCTGTAAAAATGTCTTCTCCAGCCTTCTTGCAGCCCCTTTTAGGCACTGAAAGGTGCTGTAAGGTCTTCCCAGAACCTCTTCTTCTCCAGGGTGAACAGTTCCCACTGTCTCAGCCTGTCTTTATCAGAGAGGTGCTCCAGCCTTGTGATCAACTGCTTTTCTCTGGGCTTACTCCAACAGGTCCATGTCTCTCTTGTGCTGGGGGCCCCAGAGCTCAACACAGTAGTCCAGGTGGGACCATCACATATTGGGGCTCTGCGCTCTATGAATTAACCACCCTGAAACTATCTGAGGGAGCTTAGAGAAGTGAAACCATTTGACATTCAAAGGAGTCTTTGGAAGGCTAAGCTTTGAGGAAGCTGCATTGCCACAGGGTCTTCTAAACTCTCAAAATGCTAAAAAAAGTCAGCATGTGCTCCACTTTGGCAAATCCTTTGATCCACATTTTGGCCAATGTGCCCAAAACCACCAAGCTGATGTATTATCTTTCCTTGACTACTTCAGATGTAAAGCTAAGGTCTTAATTTCCAATTTCTGAGATAGACACTTCATCATACTGCCAGATATTTTGCAGTTTGTTAAAAAAACATAAATAACATATTTAGCTTTAGCTCTGTCTGTGTAGCTAAACAAAAGAAACCTTTAATTTATTCCAACAATAAACACATTTTATTCTGCCATCACACAAAAAGAAGGGTGATTTCCTGCAAATTGATAGAAATCAGTGGCCAATGGGTACTACAAATAAACTTTGTGAGCTTTTGGTAAATGTGTCAGGAAGTGTTATTTTCAAGTGTTTGGATTGAAGATGTCAGTAAGGCTGTGGTATTCTGCAAGCTAACAGTTCTTCAGAAACATAGCCTACTTTTTATGTAGCCATTTGAACTTTAAAACAAATGTTGATCCCAGACAGCTTATCAATTACTCTAACCTTCATATTTGATGCTCCTCACACTGGGTAATAGTAAAAAATTCACACTAAAATGCTTGTGTAACAATACAGAAACATATGAACATGACAAACACTTATCAGCATGCTATCATGAAAAAGCCCCTAGAACATAAGTGGGGGAAAAACTCCTTGATCTCTGATACTCCTCTAATTTGCAATGGGATCTTTTTAACGTGGCTTTGCTTATTGAAATGTGCGTGTCTTTTATGTGTTCATTTACACTGCATCCCCCTCCCTATTTTTTAGCTTTACAACATGTGTATGTCCCATTTTTTATCAAAATAAAATCAATTTTCTCTTAAGCTTTTCACTTCTAGTCTGTCCCAGATGCACATATGAACAGCAAAAGAAGAAATGGCAAAGCAATGATGCGTCCCCAAACTAAAATGTCAAAGTAGGAAGGCAAAGAATATCCTTCAAATGTCAGCAGACATCCCTCGTCTTTTCCTTCTTTGTACTCTACATCTAGTGACTTTCATGTCTCTAACTGGAAGTGCTTCTCCATTCCATGACATTTCTAAAACACAAGAGAGAAATTCCAACAGTGCATGGTACAAATGTGTGAAATACGGGTCAAAGCCTGCACCCTCTCCACTTATGGTGAGTGAAGATGACTTCGTATTTCTATCTTCCAGAAAAAGGCACAATTGTAGTCTTTTTCATTATACATCTTTTAGGGAAGTTAAACACTTTTTGGCACATCAAGCTGAAAAAGAATCTCACACTTCCACATGCATCAATATCAAATCAATGGCTATCAGTTTCCTTTCTGACAGCTCCCCAAAGCTTTTTGGGGGCAAAAAACCCACAAAGAAATGAGCTAGCAAAAGGAACTTCCTTGATTCAATACTGAACTGGTGACAGTCAGCCCCAGAAGGCGAAATCCTAGCCACAGTGAGTTTGGTCAATCAGCATCAGCCAAAATGCAAGTGGAGGAAATACTGATTGCCCCTCACAGGCAGTGCCGTGTTGCTGGGAAAGCTGAGGACTAGGCTCTGATCTGAACATTTTTTTTACAGAATAGACTGAAAATACAACTCTGACGGAGACATATGGCTCTGCAAATGAGTCCAGACAATTTGCCAGGCTATCTGCCACCTGGAACAGCTCCATTTCACAAATGCTGGAAGGAGACATCACAGGTTCCTTCTTGACATCTGTGCAACTGTGGCATGGGGGCTGTGGTGATGCTGCTCTGTCCCTCTTCATGTTTCATCTTGTGCTCCAGGCTGGGGTACAAGATACTGCCAAGGAGGGTAGGATTTCTGAATTTTAACCTGAATAACTCTAAATAGTCAAATATCTATTTGTTTATGGCTTGTTTCATCTAGTGAAGTGAGCCCTGACACAAAGTATGGGGGTACTGAACACCTTGGAAAGAAAAGCCTCTTGCAGAGTGCATTCCAAACTTTCTGTGTCTTGAATGTAGGGAAGGCACAGCATGGTGCACCAGAGAGCTGTCCGGCCTACTGAGAGCAGAAGTGAGAATTAAAAGACTGTTCAAACAGATTTTCCTAGCTGGTGACAGTTACAACTTCTTAATGTAAACAACAAGGCAGACACAAAACAGCAAAAGCCTTCTCCTGTCTCAATGCAATAAAAGTATCGTGTAGTTTTCCCCTACATTAACAAGCCACCAGTCTTTCTTCTGGTGCTGGTCATCAGTCACACGTAGGGGGCACTTACCACCAGACAGGAGGATAGCATTTGCATGCTTTGCTATTCGTCTGACATCTGCTACACCAGAGCCTTGTTCTGCAAGTGCAGGAATGCCTCTGGTAAAGGACTACTGCATGCTTTCATAAGAAATTCAAGCTAATGAGGACAGCATTCAGCCCTTCTAAAGGATTTAACTGCTGGAAAAGAAAATATCTAAAATATTTCAAAATCTGCAACCCTTTGATGATTTTAAGTGTTCTTTGATTTTAGATAATAAACAAAAGGTACCTCTATTCTTGTTAGCAGTTTAAAAATGGCCTGTCTCCAAGGTTTACTGGTTGAAATCATAGCCTTTGGCTATCAGAAAACAAATATAAATTGAGAAGGGAGAATTAATTATGAAATATTTATATCACACTCACATTTCATTCATACTTTCAGGAACAATAATATTGTTTTCTGTTTTCTTAGATTTTCTTCTTCTGTAACTCGTAGCTTTCAGCTTTGTTACTGCATTTAACAACCTCAGTGCTTACGTTCTGGCGAACATCACTTCCCAGCCCTCCCAGCCCCACTTGAAAGATATTACTTTGTACTTACTTTTGTTTTTTTGGGATCTTGATATTTTCCGGTCTGGTTTTTTTGGTTATTTCCTTCCCATTCTTTAACCATTTGAATCTGAGCGCAGGATACTCTGAAGTGGTTTCACACCTTAGCACTACCTTCTGACCCACAGCAGCCTCTTGGTTTTTCATTTCCTTCAATTTGAGGGGCACCACTAAAGAAATAAAAGAATGTGGTGGTGATTAGGCCATCCTCAAAAGGGAAAACGTTTACTCAAGTTGAGCTAGGCAAACCATGGACGGCAAAACCCCAACCAGATTAGCAGTGCTTCAGCAGAAATCCCTGAAAAACAAGGATCTGTATTGTCCTTAAAGCATAAGGGCACATTTCATGGCAGCCCACTTTGATGCTGTTGAGATCTCCTATGACAGTCTTACAATTTGCAGTGAGAATCAAAGTGCTGGTTCTGAATACAGCATGGAGCACTAACAACATTATTTGATTGTGTGCACCTAGGCACAAGACAGCACAGTGTGGCAGGCACCTCTGACTGGCAACACAGAAAGGCAAAGGGAGGGTATCTTGCTGCTTTACTAATTTCAATTGCTATGAGTTATGGGCTACCAAAGGCTCCAGGTGCAACTGATCTGACAGGGAGTTAAATGCATAAATACAACCTCGACAGCCTCCCTCATGTCAGGGAAAGGCTTTTGTTCCAGCCAAACATTACAACCCACAGTATACACCTAACTCAAACCTCAGCTTGGCCATATCCTTTCCCTGAGGCAAAAGACAACAGGCTTGGAAGCCCATCAACAGAATCAATATCAATTAAGGGTATTTTGGACCCAGAAGGGGACACTGCATTGAAAAGGCTTAGCCAACACACTGTAGGGTTCCAGCTGATGCATCTCAATTTCTATTGTGTTGTAGCAATAACATTTCTTGTATGTGTAAACCTCCAACCATTTCAGGCTTTCTAAATTATAGACCTCTAAAATTCCACATGAGTACTAGTCTTTGACCACAGGCTTCACAAGAAGATACAGCCCCCTGTGAGATGATACCCCTCATTTGACCCCATGCTTTAGCTGTAAACCAGCCACTACTTTGCTCCAGTGCATAGGTAAAACACCAATACCTGACCTTGCTTCCCCTAAGGCTTAAGATAACACCTTTACCACACAACTGGAGAGGGCTAATATGGGGTATTACAGCAGGTCTGTTGATGGGTGATAGCCTCTAAGCCCATCCTAACTCAGCTGTGCCCTGCCTGAGCCTCCAGGGAGTCACTATGGCCATGCAGTGCCTCCAGCTGCAGGGCATTTTGTTTCTTGAACAGCTGTAATATTGTCCAAGGACATACATGGCCACTATGGTCAAATGATTCTCCATAACATGCAGACTAGGAGCACTCAAAGAGACACCAAAAGATCTCTGACAGAGCCCTGCACAAGAAAATGTCCTAAGAAATTGCACACTCTTGATTATGTATCTGCTCTTTGTGTTTTTGTGGAGACTTACTCACATCAGTTGCCCCTAATTATTATTCCAATATGACAAAAAACAAGCAGCACCATCATAACCATAATTATGAGAAGCCTAAATAAAGGACTGATATGCACATGCCCAATAAGTGAGCGACTGCTGAAGGCTGCAGTCCCACAGTACGGCAGTGCCTGTCCCACATGTACGGCAGCCTTTCTCACCCCAGAAAAGTACAGGGAAACCTTTAATTTCCTGGAAACTGAGCCCAGAGCAGCACAAACAGTGGTGTTTGGGAAAATGTGGTCTGAAGTGAGTGACCAAATGAGGTGATACCTGCTGTGACACCAGCAGAAGACAGAAAATGGACAAAGTAGCCTTCCATAATTGAAAAAATCTCCTGATTAACAGGAAGGTGACAATTTTCCAAGTTTCCGGTAGGAAGTGTTCTAGACATCAGTAAAATGTCTGAGAGGGAGACTTCTCTGGGAATGGCATCCAAGGATGTTGTACACACAGAGCAGGCACATCTACCAGGGTTCCACTGGGATGGATCAGGTAAAGGCCCAGAACTTAATGACAAGAAAATCTTCTCATATGTTGGTTTCCATTTTCTTCCACTGTCCTGAATAATTTTGGAAATTTCAGTGTGTTCTCAAAATGCTATGAAAACAACTTTTGATTTCAGAAAAACAAGTGCCCACACACCATCCTGAAACCAATAAACCAGTATGTTTAAATACATACACTTTTATAAGTGTATGTTTCTTTGTGTATATATATATATATATATATATATATATATATATATATATATATATATATATATATATCTATATACACGTTTATATAAGAACTCATGTAAATGTTATCTGAATATAAAATTTTAGGTTAATAATGTTTAGAATTTCCAACAAAAATAATTAGCATTAAGTAAGAGCCTTACTACTGAGGTTTATGCTAATAGTTTCATTCTGTCATTGAAGAGTTAAAGCTAGTCTTTTGTCACTATGTAAGAAAAGGAGATGCAGATGTTTGAAATACAAAGGCAATAGTCCTTATTTTACCATATTTACTTTTACTTGTTATAGTCCTAATCTGTATCTTGCAAAAATTAAAAGCATCACCACAATTGCAATGATGAAAATTTTTGTGCTAAGTACTTCAACTAGTTATTGACTGTTCTTTCAACATAGCAATGCAAAACTGGGATTAAAAGAGAGATGACATTTTGTTCCTGATTTTTATTTTAATTCAGTATTATCTGCTCAAAATGACTTGCAGATTTTTTTCCTCCATCAGAGCTGTCAGTGAAAGAAAGAAAAGCATTAAATTAATATGCTCAATTCTTGCCATAATTCAGGAGTTACCGGGAAACATAAAAGAGGATTTAATCAATAGCAGTGACCCTCACTAATTCACAGTAACTCGCTGTCCAAGCATGCAGGCTCTCCAGGGAAAACAGTAAAAGCTGTTCACAGACATGACAGAAAAGAGATTGTTTCTTGGTTTTTTTTTATTCTTTTCATTTACACTATGTTTGTTTCTTTTCAGTTGCAGTTTTGCAAAAGTTAATCAGACCTGCCAGGCATATGAGAAAGCTTGTGCTGATAAAACTACAGCACTGTACACTTGGATCATGATCAGCTACAGCTTCCACTGTTGCAAGAGGTAGCTGATTTTCATCACAGTCTGTGCCAATTCTGTGGTACTGGTAAGACAGAACCTTGTCTGCAGGGTAAAAATGCTTTTAGAAGAGACAAAAATGCTTATAACTAGACATGGCTTCTCCCGATACTGCCCTCCCCTTGCCTCTTCACCCCTTCCCCCTTTGTTCCCTCAGCATCTCCTGCCAGCTTGGCTCCTTTCCTCTTCTCCTTGCTGCGCCTGTCATGTCACGCAGGACCGCTCCTGCCGCCGGCGAGGTTTCTGCCTGCTGCGTGAGACTGCCCATGGCAGGCAGGAATGAGGCAGGAAAGGCGACGAAAATGCTTTCTGCATTTCATATATATTGAAGTGCCATCGGGGATATAAGGACTCAGTCAAATTGAAAATGGAAGGGAGCCTCACAGCATTTCCTACAGGTGACTATTTGGGCAGTGCCTTTGTGAGTAGCTCTGGTATGGCACCAGCAGAGCCCTTACACATGCCATCCATCACAGAATGACAAGGGAGCAAAGAAAACAGACAATTCCTGAAGAGAAACTGCATAAAGTAAGTGTGGAAGTACCCTGAAAGAGGAACTGCTTGAATGAAAGACCTGGTGGGGCATCTACTATATCTGTATTCCTTGTGCCAAAATTCGGTAGGGCCTCACATTTAAGAGTCAATTAGACACACAGAAAGGCACCCAGGCTTCTCACACTACCCAGTCAAGATATCTCTCTGTGACCCATGGACCTCCCCTGCTTTGACAAACTTTCTAAGAAAGCAACAAAGGTGATAACAGCAAGAGAACACAAAGCAGTGGACTGGTTGTGTCAGCAAAGCCGCACACAGTTGGAAGGGTTTAACAGGCAAAAGCAAGCAAGGTGTTAGAGCTTTCCTTATTATCATGGCTTGAATAGCTGTCATTTTGTTAGCAATTTTTTTCAGAAACTCACGTCTGCTGGCCTGCATAATATCATTGCAGATAAGGAACATGAATTTCCATATTCTCTCTGCAAAAGACTCACTGATAATGTATGAGTGCAGATAACTCCTTCTCCCCGGACTTGTGAGTTTGGCAAAGAACATCAATCTCCTCACTTTCAGTGATTGATTGTATAGTTAATCTGCATGGAAGCTCAACACATTTAACAAATTAAACAGGAAACCTGCAAAATATTATCACACAACCACACTCAGCTGAAATTCCATGAGTGGTCCATGAGTGGTTGTTTTTATTTCCCTGTTTTTTCTTTCCCTAGGAAGGTGCAAAGCCTTTTGAGAGCCTGAGCACAGGAATGTATTGGGCATGCTTGCCAGTAGGCAAATGTGCAGAGTTTGCTGCACAGAATTGTGACCAACAGCTTGGTGAGAGGTAATAGAAAGCCATAGGAATAATACCCATTTCCTTGGCCTCAGACTTACTGCTTTTCTTTTCTTTTCTTTTCTTTTCTTTTCTTTTCTTTTCTTTTCTTTTCTTTTCTTTTCTTTTCTTTTCTTTTCTTTTCTTTTCTTTTCTTTTCTTTTCTTTTCTTTTCTTTTCTTTTCTTTTCTTTTCTTTTCTTTTCTTTTTTTTTCCTTTTCTTTTCTCTTTTCTTTTTTCTTTTCTTTATTTTTTTTCCTGCATAATGCTCAAGGCAGGGAAGTAATGCAGGACAAATTACATTATTTCCAAAAGCCTTCTCCCTTTGCATATGAGATTATAATCGAGGTCAGGCTTACCATCAGCAGACCAGGTTTTCTAAACATATATGCTGCACTTTAAAATGTACACTGCTCCCGCCTAGACAAAAAGCCTCCCTGCAAAGCCCCCAAAACCCTAACCAAATAAATAAACAAAACCTCCAAGCCAAACAACAATGAAAATCCAAAAACAAATAAACAATTAAAACCCACAAAAATTTGTGTTGCTTCTCTTGGTATTAATCCTCCTATTACTCTCTCAGGCAACATTTGAATTCTGAACACTTTTCAAAATCTGACTATTTCCTGCAAGCATGCTGAGTCTCTGTGCAGATTACCTACAAGATAAAACACTGTGTGAAATGATAGAAGATAATCCCAAACACCCAGCTCTCCAAAATACCAGAGTAACTGAACACGGGCTGAAGGACTGAAAAACCAAACAAATTATTCAGCTACTTAATGGGAGCTTCTGAATTATTTTGAAAATACTGCCAGATACATTTCAGGTCTGGGTCTTCATATTTGAATACTTGTGTCTGCACAGAAGAGCAAAAGAAAAAATACAAACCTGATATTTATCTTGAACTACACATAAAACCAACACCCACAGAATATACTGTAGGTATTGCAAAGGCAAAAATAAAGGTGAGTACTAAAGGAATGGCTAGCAACATGGTCAGGAGCCAAGAAATAGAGCAATAGAGAGAGACAGCACTACAGCCATGCTCTTTAAGCACTGGAACAGCATGGAAGCTGCAAATGCCTCTATAAATCAGAGTAACTACTCCCAAAAGCAAGTCACAAAGACAGCTGCTAATCTGATAACCAGGTTTAGGTGTGATGGTACTGAAGTCTTACTTGGTCCTGTCAAAGTAATGCTGCACCAACAAATCCATAGATCTCTACCTAAAATATTTGTTTATTTGGCATGAGATGCTTTCAAGTTCATGCTGTGTCATGCCAGCCTTCACAGATATTTACCCCTAGCCATGAATCTGCTCTGTGAGCTTGCATTAATCTTCTCTGCATTCACTCAGTCACAAGCCCAGTAAACACTGCCAATGAGAGTAACATGGGCCAATTTATAATATGGCCTCAGGAAGGCAGGAATTTCAACAGGACACTGAAAACAGGCATATGGAAGAAGTACTATGCACATAGAGCAGGTCTTATTCCTGCCCCCAACCAACAAGGAAAATTCATCTCCAGTAGTGTGAAAAAGGATGGTAGTGACAAAGCAGCATGTCTAGAAATACTGTGTTCAGGAGGAAAGCCTGAAAGCACCCATTTATTCAGTGAAACATGATAATGACAGGCTGTCCATTCTCCTGCAGACACTCAAGATATCAGTTTCTGAACTTAGGCCTCCTCAGAGACAGAGAACTGTGTTCAAAGCAAAATGTACGTTTTGCAAGAGAAGCTGGGTGTGAGCAAGTGTCTAACCTAAAGATTATGATTTAAAGGTCAACACCTAATTTATTTACTGATGATCGTGTCTGCAGGAACACACTGCCTGATTACATTAAATTCCCTCTCCTCTGATTCTCAGTGCTTCAGCTGACTCCAACTGGCTGCATCCCTGGTAAGCTTTGATGATCCTGTTAGACACTGTCAATACAAAAACCTGATCACACAGACTGAAAATGTGGGAGAGTGTAAAACAAATATAGTTGATATCCAAAAAGTGATTCAGGGAAAACAGCTTGTAAAGTTGATGGAAGAATCTGCTGGTCCATATTTTACATACCTAAATGCATAAAAGCCCAGAATCTTTACTTGAACACTAAAATTAAAGTAAGCAAAAGCACAGAAATGCTGTGCAGGGTAAATCCTATGGACTTCAAGGGAATTTGCAAGTACTCAGTAATTTTTAATTTTTTTTTTCAAATGAAGCCACTTTTGATTTAGGAGCTGAATTTCAGGATTGTGGATTTAAAAAGTTTGACTTAGGTTGTGTGCCTTGAAGTGAGGTGAAAGAAGGAATGATGTGGCACTTTGTCATACCATACATATAGCTCCTTCTCTTGTTTGCTCTCCAGTGTAAGAATGTTAAGCACTAATTTCTACTTTTTCTTGAAAAAAAGCCATTCAGTAACTCATCAAACAGAGAGCAGTGCAGCTGATAGAACCACGTAAAAGCAAAGGCTGCAACTACTCTGTTAACTAGTCGGGATCTCAGCCTTCACTTTATGGCCAGAGCTGTAAGGTTCAGCAAATCACTGGATTGAGGAGCATAGAAAACTTAAACTTTGGGTCTCAGCTATGGTACTTGTGTAGCTACATTGCTGTGCCCTAAGATCATGTTGGGAAGAAAAAAACAAACAAATGGTACAAATTCAGAGCATATTTTTCTGCATTAATGATGAAAATCCGCTTCTTTGACAACTCTTTTTTTTTCTCTTTTTGGTAAAATTTTCTTTTTTAAATAGCTTCCTTAGAGCTTTAGCCTTTCTGGCTTCAGGGTCTCAAAAGTGCTGCAGCCATCTCCTCCTCTCCCTCTCAGATTTCATATTCTCTGGTCTACTCCTGTTTTGACATCATCAGAAAACACAGAGATTTCTGTGTGTCAAATCCTGTAAGCTTTGCAAATCCTATATCCTATGCACTGTATTATATTTTGTAACTCTTGTTTTTATCTCTGGCCTCCAGTTGCTTCTCCACCCTTTCAGCATTTCTCCACCATGCTCTTCCTCTTCACACTGTTCCAGCAAAGCTGTGATTCTTACATGCAAAGGACATGAGTCATTGCTTTCTTCTGATCCTAGTCACAGAAGCCCATTTTTGCTTCTGGCTTACACCGTTCTCTTGGCTTTGTAGCATTTTCTGATTCTGCAATACTTCCACTTCCCAGACAAAGTGTACCATGACTCAGCCAATAAATTGCCCAGTACAGACCTACGCATGGCAGGCTTTCACATGTCTAAAAGTCCTCCTCCTTCTCCTGAGGCTGTGGAAGTCTTAAGAGAAGGAGTAACAATACACATCCAGCAACACTGCCAGCACACTTTTACATTCCTGGTCAGAGATATTTCTTATTGAATATTGCACATTGTCCCTACTCCACGAGTGAGAGCTCAATCATATATGTATAGGAGAAACACCCTGCATCAAGCAGAATTTCAATAACATCAGACAATGTTATGGTCACTGTATGCACATAAGCTTTCCCAGTATTAAAATAATTTTCCACGTTGAACAAGAAAACCAGAAGTATCTACTATCCACAAGGATATCTTATTAAAAAAATGAGAAAACATAGGGAGTAGGGAGTGCCATGACAGACGAAATACAATGGAAATGGTGGTCAGAAGGCAATACCCAGAACGTTGAATGAAGGCTACCTTAATAAGTCACCACTAATCACCTTCTCCTCCATGGGTTCACAGAGCCAGTCACTGCCACCACCAAATAAGGACACATGAGTAATCTGAGTTTAAGGATATAACCACTGGAATGAATAATCAGCATACAGTAAGAAACAAAATGGAATTCTCCCAAACAGTTGACTCCCAAAAGACCAAAACAATCCCCCTCTCACAAAGTTCACACAGAGGCCAACACTTTTCACAAATTAGATGAGAAAATGTCTGGATATCCCAAGACACAACTGGAAGTTTAGGAGGTTAATTTGTCCACGATTGTTCCTTTGCACAAAGAACCACTCATCCATGTTGAAATTTTGGGGTGGGAAGGTGGAAAACCTAAGCTGAAACCTGTATGCTGGCTTGCTTGACATGAACAGAAAGAAAATCAAATCATAGAAATTAATTTGGGAAAACCAAGATTAATTGGAGCATCAAAATAAAGAAGTTGTTGTTGCATTACTGGCTGCATAAAATATTTACAGCAGTGTGAAGAATTTTGAAACTTTCAAGACATTGATTTGCTTATGCAGAAGTCAAACTTAACACTGTGGGCATGGTTCCTCATTTGCCACTTTCCTTCCCCTCCTCCCATTTAATCTTTGTGGTCAGCTCTCCTAGCAATAGTCCCTTTCTAGGATTTGTGTGGGTGTTCAGCACAGGCTATAGAAAGATGTAGCCTACAAAAACAGCTATGTACTAAAAGACTGCACAGACTGGAAAGCAACAGTAGTTCTTCCACTTCGGCCTCAAAGGCTTTCTAATAATTTTCTTCTGGTGCTGATCAGAGACAGAGTAGAGGAAGTGCTAGCCCCATCTCAGCTATATAACAACTGAAAATTCAATGTCCCCTGCCCTCTACTCAATTTGAAATATGACCGCTTTTGTACCTGTATGTTAAATGAAATTTCACATTTCAGGAATCAGGGAACAGGATACACCTGGGCATTGCAACATTGCAAAAAAATCATTAACTCAAACACAGCTCAGCAAAAATTTAAACATGGCATTTAACATTATGGACTTGCACAGCAGGTGGAGAGATCCCATCATGTACTCTTCAATATAATTTACTTCCAGCATACTTGAACTCCACATTTATACTCTGCAGCTCTGGCAAATCAGAAGTGGAAACTGCAGTGAAAAGGAATCACTTATTCACAACTGTTTGAAAATGCACATGCTATCTTCAGACAAATGAGAACTTGAACAAAATTCTTACAAATACTGCTAAATACTTGCATTTGGGAACAACTTGCAATAATACATAATTGGAAATCTCCACATTGGCTAAATTATTATACAAGATTAAACATCCTTTTAAAGGCCAGCCTCCAAAAATCCATAACTACATGATAAGTAAAGCGTGCAGATACATGCCGTAGTGCAGAAATCACTGGAGGAGGGACAAGACAAATTATGCATCTCCGAAAAGGTTTTGGACTCTAGGCAACAGTTAAAAAATTATGTAGGGAAAATTATATGGCTTTTTAAAAGTATATTCCAGCACCATACTGGGAAATGTGTGTGAATGGTAGGTAGTGGTCTAAACAGGAGTGGAATCTTCACACAAATACAGAAAAACTGTGTCAGAGATCTCCAGGCCATCAAGTCCACCCTGGAGCTTCTGGTCTACAACAATGTAGCCCAATCTGCCAGGTCAACCTTTTGTCAAGATCTCTCAATGGCCTTAAAATCTATGAGCACTTGAAAAAGACTAAAACATGCATCAAACAGTTGGTAATTATGTAACATTCTAACCCTTGTGTGGTGGCCACCAGTAGCTACTGCCAAGGAGGAATTACAGCTTTTATTGTAGAACAATGACATTCCTTATGTAGAAGCCACCAGTGAACCTTGTGGATCAGCTCAAAGATATGAAGGGTAGTAAGCAATATGTATCATTTACCAAGCCTATTCCCCAGTCTAGAGTGTCCATTAGCTGAACAGCATTTATATGGTAAATTTTAGCTAAAAAGGAGTGGGAGAATAAATTCCACATAAATTCTCAAAAGCCTGCTAGCAAAAAGAATAAAGACATGGTAAACCAAGTAAAATTCCCTTCCCCCACTACTTTTTTAAACTTACAAGTGGTTTCTGTGTGTCACAGTTTTGGAAAAAATCACACCCTGAAAATTGATTATATCAATTTTCCAGTATCCAGGGCTTTACTTCCTATATGATACGAACTGAAGGCCCAGCACACAACTAAGGTAAAATTCAGGTCCTGTGAAAAATAAAATGCTTTGTCATTGATTCGTTACAGCTAGACTTTCACTCCAGAAGATGAAGAACTGTGCTACAGTTTTACTGAAAGGAAAATATTGTGACATAATCTATGTCCAAATTTTCAGGGATCTAATTGAAACAGAAATCAATTATATTTAAACCAATGCAAAGTCTCACTGTGAACACATTTAAACAAATTTAAAGCTGATCTATGATTAAACTCACATTAAAATAAATTCCTTAATAAATTAAGTTGAATCAATAAACTTCTGGATTAAATTAGTCCTAACAGGTCTTTCTAGAGGCAATGCTCTCTGCCTCAATAGCATTAAGAAATCTGACTTTAATGACAATGACTTTCTGTGTGATAACAGTCTTACATGCATTCAGCATTCAGGGTAGAAAGACATCAATGTGATCATAAACTTCTGCACAAAAGGACTAACCAGAGCAATGTCCCAAACTTTTCTTAGCCTCCATTTTGTTTCATTCTCAGGGAAAATAGCCTTCAGTACAATACAATCATTTTTCTACATCTGAGCTGGAGATTTTTGTATATCATCTTCTGCGGTTTATCTGTTCCATATAATATCTACTAGAACTTTCAGTTTGTTGTAATTTGTGCAACAGGAAACTTTTCCTTTGCTTTTATTTCCTATCTAAGAAATCAACTTCAGTCATGAATCGTGTGGACTGCATGCATGCAGCATAAAATGTGTTTTTTTGCTGCTGAGAAATTACTGAAGAGCACTAACAGAACAACTGCAAATCAATCTGCAGCAAAGCTGCTGTCACAGAGTCACACCAGACCTCAATCCAGCTCTGTACAGGTTTGGACAGGTGAGCTCCAAGGAAGGCAGCCATCTACATAATCCTTACTATAACAGCAGAATAGAAAGACTCACACAAGAGTACTCTGAGACAACTGATCAGGAAAAAGTCCAGGTTAAGAAAGCAAGAAGGTTCCTACCCTGTGGTGCTTGTGTCATGCTGCAGCAGCCCAGCAGATTGCTTATCTATTTCTTGGAGAACCAGAAATAAAACAAATTCTCCAGCCTCATCACATGTGGCCACTGTGTCTCTCTGAAGCTATCTGAAGAAAATAGCTTCAAAATCTGTTAGAGGAGGGGCTGCTCCTTATCAGGCACAGGAAGGATGCTTCCCCAGGCTAGATGAGATCAAGAATGAAAACATGTTCAAATCTCTCTTAGGGACTATCTGTATAGCGTTCAAACAAATTCTTATCCAGTGCCAGTCTTTTCTTTCATTAACTAATCTTAAAAAAAGACAAAAGAAAAAAAAGTAAAAAGAAAAAAGAAAAAGAGAAAAAGGAAAAAGGAAAAATGAAAAGTGAAAAAGAGAAAAATGCAAAAAGGAAAGGAAAAAGAAAAAAGAGAAAAAAGAGAATAAAGACAAAGGAAGGGGAAAAAAGGAAAAAAAAAAAAAAGAAACCAGAAAAAATGCAACTCCCCAGGCAAACAACCAACAAGCCCCCAAAACAAAACAAAAATCCCCCACAGACCAGTCTTTCATAAACCAAACAAAACCACATTATCCTAAAAAGATGGTATAATGTCAAATTACAATCTAGATTTTCACTAGAAATAGCACACAACAGGCAGAATGCATAGCTTTCTCCCCAGCCGTGCTGAACTCTATGGTGTTGCCAGTCATCTCTTTTGTCCACATTTTCTAGAAGACATGAGAATGAAATTCATATTATGCAAAAAAATCAGAGATAAAAGCTTGATCCTAAAAGAGTTCTGAAAAACAGGGCTTTATAAGGGAAACTTATGCAATCCCAGCAGAAGAACTACCAGGTATATTAAGTTTCCTGTAAGACTCAGTCCTGCAAGTTGACATGACAACAGATAACAGGGCTGTCTCACAAGAAACCTAGTGGCAGGCAGGATTCACTCCTTAGTACTGTGCAAAAACTGAGTCTGTTGTTTACCTAAAATAATGTATCCACACACTTTGTCTTTTCTAAGGTTGTTTTGGTGTTGGTGTTGTTTTTTGTTGGCTTTTTTGCTTGTTTGTTTGCTTTGTACTTTTTTTTTTTTTTAACTTCTGGCTATTCTCTCACAGATTGTTCCACTGCACATGAAGCAACATGTACATCTCTGCTTAGGAATGCTCATTTATTCTCTTTCATCATGAGTTGGACTATGGTCTGAAGTCCATGGAGCAAACCAGGACTGTCTCTTGGGTCTCACACATTCTTATGCTTGAATATCAAAACAGCCAATAATATACCCTTATTAATAACAATCCAGGATCCTACTGACACACTGGAGGGAAGATAGACCTCTGGGGAGATGCAGCAATACATGGGCTGAAAATTCCTGTGATAAACAGACAAAGAAGTGATACACCAAACTGCTTCCTGATGGACTGGAACCTGATTCCAGACATGTTCAAATTTCCATTTCAGTATTTCCTTCTGCAAAATTTGTCCCACAAAATAAGTGGGACAAGTACATAATAATGAAAGCTATGACAATGAAAGCCATAAAAAATGATGGAAGAAGCCAAGGAAGAATCACAACAGCATCAGAAAACAATGTTCAGGAAAAAAGAACGTAAAGGATGAGTTCACCGCATCAGCTGAAATTTAATATCCTGAGTCCCCCTTCTGGCTGTAAAGGGAATTCTATGTAGGAAGTAACCAAGCCGGACACCATTACTGTTAGGAGAAATTGAAACAATTAATAAAGCAAAATACTTTGATGATAAGCATTCTGTTTTCAAAGTATTAACTGATTCCTAATCTGTATCTGGCTACTGAAAGATGTCATAAAACCCAATGGCTGAAAAAGATAATAGAAAAACCCAACAGTATAATTATCCTGAAAGTCTACCATATTTTTCTGTTTTAATCACTGTTTCTGGAAAGAATTTAAGGCACACTTTGGACTTTGCAAGATGTTATTTCCAGGTCTGATCTTTTTACACACTGCTTATTCCACGAGCTTCATGAATTTCCAGCAGTAAACTAACAGATCAAGGATTGAGGAAAAGCAGAATCAAATTAATATTTTCTTGAAGCCTATAGAAAATCAAGCTATTTGCAATGGAGGAAGAGGAAGTGAGCACACAGTGTGTGTTCAGGGATTCTCAGCAACAACTCTGTCATGAGTCAAGAGAGAATAGAGGAGGATCTAAATCCAGCAAATCACCAATAAAGTGACCATTTCATCTGGCAGTGCAAGGCACCTCCATCTGTAGCCTCTGCAGCCCTGTCCAGGGTTGACTGAAAATGCACCACACAGAGAATACAATCATGGAAGCCAAGGTTTCTATACTAAGAAAGGCAAATAGCTCCAGAGCCAGGTACCCTCTTTCTCACAATATTTTCATCCTACACTTTCTCAGTAGATTAAAAACAAACAAACAAACAAACACCCTCAAAAACAAACAAACAAAAAACAAAACAAAAACAAAAAACCCACCAAGTTTTTCATTAAATTCCTCAATATTTATTAGTGCTTAGGAGATGGCATTGGTTTTGATAGTACCAAGGTGTTTGACAGCTGTTTATCCCCATGGCTTGCTTCCCCAATCAAAACATTATTTAAGTAATCAGAGGAAGCACTAAACTTAAACAACAGGTTTTAACCATCTTTTTCTTTTCTTACACAACACTCTCCAGAAAGAAGAAAAAAAAAAAAGGAGAAAGACTGTCACTGGCTTCTAAATCTTATGACACCCTTATTTGTAATCAAGCATAGCCCTTAATTTCAATTTGATAACTCAGTTTTCCAAGTTCTGAGGATATTCTATCTCTGCAAGAACAAAATCAATTCTTACATTTTTGATTTTAGGCTGGAAAATAATGTGTTATCTGATGTATTAATTATCTTATTGATTGTACTGCAGAGGGATAGATAAAGATCAAAATACAGCAAAAGACAAGGACTTGGCATTAGCTGAATCTACCAGACCCCTGAGAGAGGAGAAAAGCAGAAATTTTATTAAAGCATGTTTTGAATTCAGACTCAACAGGGTCACTAAACTAGTAAGTACTAGGAGTGACTTTGTGAGTCACATTTGAGTAAGTGGTCATCACATCCTGAAAAAAGTAAATCACCTCAGTTTTAGGCATAGATTGAGAATTTTTTTTTCCCTGTTTTAACTCTTTTTCAGCAATTTCACTGACTTGGTCATCACATTGAATTAGATGAAAAACACTGAAAAAACCTTTCTGCAATCAGCAAAACAGATAAGTCTAATAATCAAAAAAGATCTCAGGCAAATAACATTTCTACACATTTGACTTTCCATGTGGGGAAGCTAGTTAGTAGGATGAGATGTGAATTCACAGAACTCTGGTCATTTTACACTCAGCCACCTCAGGCATTGAATTCATATTGACTGATGTGGCTTAACTGCATTTTAAACTGGAGTATCATGTTAGAAACCACTGACATTAGTGGTCCTTCACCCACAATACTGAGTCCAAGAGAATCAGAGAAAGGTACAGAGAGTCCCTCACATCATCATGCGGGCAATCTGCCTAGCAAAATGCTTGTACTGGATCCCTTCTTATGAGGTGTGATGTGAAATACTGTAAAACTGGATGTCTAGGCAGGGAGTTGTCCATCAGGGCTGATATTCTAAGGCAGGCACATGGGATGTGGGAGGACAATAAAGCTCAGGAAGAAAAGGCATCACCCTTAATAGAAGTCACAGTAGACTTTTGATGGAATAGCTGCTCAGGGACTGTTTGGAGTAGGAACAGAAAATAAGGGAGAAAAATGCAACAAAACCTCAAAATCAGCATTGTCTCCTCCCCAAGCCCCAAGATTCATTTCTATGCAGACCCAAACCCCATATCAAGACATGACAAATGCTGTGTAATGTGACTACTCCACTCTCCCACATATCCCATGTATCCTGGGCTAAAGGGTTCTCAGCACAACACTGGTGCGTATGGGTGAGGACTCAATTTCTGGCCATTTCCCCTGCAAACTGTTACCTGATCTTCAGCAATGTTTTTGCACAACCTATTTAAAGCACTTCTCTTCCACTCCTGACACAAAGGGCTAGTCTCAGTACACCCTGTGCTGAGGGGTCTAAACAAGTCCTTTTGTATCCCAAGTGCCCACAAGATGTATGAATGTGGCATGGTGCAGACTGATGGATATAGAATCAAAGGCAGGCAGGGGACGTGTGTGAGGAACTATTAAGGATTTACTTAAGGTGTGCATTTTTCTTGGATTAGTTAAATCTAATAAAATATTGAAGCAAAAATGTCTCTTCCAAATTTGTGTGGCTTTGGTATAATTCACTCAGAATGATTCATCTCTAAAAAGGAGCTTTCACTCCCAGCCTTCCCATACTTGAACTCATTCACTTTAAATGCTAATATTTTGAGTGCCTTGCCTGGACCATCTGTAGGACTGATCACCTGGATGGTCTCTGCAAAGCAAGCATTTGGCCACAAATTCACAGTTTCGCTGACTAATTTACTCTTATAGACGAGCAATTGTTTCAGCATACGAGCCTGATCAGCTAAATCCTATCCTTCTCTTAAATGCTTATTCAAAGTTCTGCTGTGGTCCATGACATACCACAAGGGTTCTGGCTCCCAGATCTAAAATAATTAGTCTGGGGAAATTAAACAGTGCTCTCTGCACACCTGTGGCTGGCTGTGCTCCCCTGCCTGACAGCCGTGCCTCTCTCACACCAACGCATGCCAGCTGTGAGAATGGCTCCCAGGGCTGCTGTGCCCAGGATGCAGCCTCACAGAAACCCGTCAGGGAGAACCGTGCTGCTCCTCATGAAGCTGAATGGAACCACTGGTTTGGCAAAGAAGCTGCTCACAAGGGTCTCTGCTTAGAAGATTTATATTTTAAACAGGCAACAGCTAATCTCAAGGGGGAGCAGATACATTACCAGCAAGTAATTTCCAAGCAGCTAATAACTGTTTCCCTACCCACCAGATCCTAGGATGCATTTTCAGGTTTAAACATAACATATACATTGTAAATAGCGGAAACATCTGGGGTTTATTATAACACCACTTTGCTAGCCTTGGGCATTGTACAACTCCCGCAGGCCACGGTTCACCCTTGACCTGCCAAAGACGATTACTGTACTCAGGCAATTTCCCCTGCTCCACAGCTGCTTGCCTTCCCCTCCCCTCTGTCAATAGTCACTACCACTATCATTACAGGTACCATCCTAGAACAGCCAGTCAGAAACTTGGGTTGCCATGGTTACTGCAAGGCAACAGCATGGCTAAGCAGGCAAGGAAAATGTGATGAGGGTGGTCAGTGAAGTCACTTTGCTGGCTAACCCCAGGGGAAGTAGGGCTGCCCAACACCATCTGTATCAACAGCCTTTTTTCCTCCCCCCGCAAGGCTACCTTCCTTCTCTGTTCCACTCATTCCACCCTTGTTGTGGGTCAGTCACATCTCAGTTTCCCCCCTTTCCCAGCTTCCAGTCTACCTTCCTTCTCTGTTCCACTCATTCCACCCTTGTTGTGGGTTAGTCACATCTCAGTTTCCCCCCTTTCCCAGCTTCCAGTCTACCTTCCTTCTCTGTTCCACTCATTCCACCCTTGTTGTGGGTCAGTCACATCTCAGTTTCCCCCCTTTCCCAGCTTCCAGTCTCCCACTGGGCCAAAAATGACTGTGTGCTTCTCCCCTACTCTTCCTGCAGCCTTATCTCCCAGATACATTGTGCTCCCCAAGTTCTCTGCTCTCATTCTCCTCCCTCCTTTTTTAGGTCTCCACCAAGGACCTCTCTATTCACTCATTTCTCCACTGCTCAGTGTCCAGCCCCACAAATCACAGTCCTGTCCCTGCTTTTCCAACAAATCACCTGTCCCTTTGAACACGGTCCCAACCTGACTCCCTGGGTAACATCTCATGTGTAATACCACAGCAACACTGCCGGCCAGGCATCTGGTTTCCCCTGGCTAGGGCTAGAAACTTTTCCTGGGCTCATCAGCAAGGGAAAGACATTTTAGGGCCGTTGGTGCAAGTATAGACTGCAAAGCTTTTGCTGAACTAATGCAAAGTGTGAATGTAAAGTACTTTTGTTACACTTAGGTGAGGACACACCTTCAGAGAAAAAGTGATCTTAATTCTCTCTGGTTTATAGCTAAAAATAATAAAAAACCACAAGTGATGATCCAATATGACTTAATGTATGCACTTAAAAGCTCATTTGGATCAGCTTTCCAGGTGTCCCTGTATAAGCAGACCACTGACCACAGACTCTTGCCTTCCAAGCCGTTTTTCCCTGCATTTGATTCTCTCTGATGAATGCCTGGACAAGTGGGTAGGGGAGCAGCACTCAGTGGTTCTGTTCAGAAATGCAGCAGAAATAAAACACAACCTTTGTTCCAGAAGCTCTGTCTGCTGCAGAGCAGACCCAGCAGCCTCCCAGCCAAGACATGACCAGTTACACCCCTGTTTACAGCTCACAGGAGACTAATGCCCTTTCATAGGAACCTTCTGTTACAAGAAGCCTCCCTGAGAGCTAACAACCACTTCAGCAACAGTCCATACATTTGCAGAATGCTACAAAGGTTCTCTGCCACCCCGTCTTGACTAAAGCCTACTGACTGATGCTATATCCACCCTGGCCCTGAGAGTTCACACGCTGGTTACTAGAGCATCTCCTCTCCCTCTTCTCTGAAACACAAAGGTAAATTTATGAAAATAAGCATCAGAAATGTTTTGCCTTTTTAAGGTTTTATTACTCAGTAGTCTGGCAAAATCCTATTTCTTAGGAAAAAAATTATATGTAGCATTGTCGTATTATTTTTTATTTCTTAATTTATTAAGTTCAATCTACTGATCAATTTAAACATCATCCTAGAATTTGCTATGGTAAAACAAATGCACATTTAGAGAATAAATGGAATTGATTATCTTCTGGAATAAAAGGCCTTACTAAATGATGTATTTAAATATAACTCCTCAATCCCTCTCTGAAGGAGCACCTGGTAATCCACTTTTTGGATCAAATTGCAACTCCACAAAAATGTTATGACCTCATGTGGTCTTTCCATCCCCACATTACTGCCTAGAAACATTATATACAGTATGCTCTAGGCAAGAACTGAGTTAGAAATGTGCATGGTGGTTCTAGTGAAAGAAATATAGCAGATACAGGACAGAAGCAGAGTGTTGAGAACATGATAAACAGACAACTGCTTAAGGAAGGTGCCCTGAGATGCTGGTAGAGTCATTCCTGGTCAAGTGTATATCCTCCCCTTTTGTTTGAAAAAGCCTCCACACCAAATAATTTCCCTTGTCAAGCAGGCCCACATGCCCATTCTTCACTTCATCCTCAAGCATATTTTGTCACATATAAAAATGACCATTCTGATCATACAAAAAGCTAGACTAGCCTAGTATCCCATCTTCAGCTGCAGCTGATTACGGGTGACAGGGAAAGAAAAAAGTAACCAGCAATCATTGGCTGCGGTGGTCTTGGATATAGTAAAGCCCTACAGGTCAGCAAGCTGCAGTGGAAGCAGGTGAGATGCTTGGGAGCCTTTTTGGTGTGATGCAGATTCAAAAGCTGCCTCTTGCTCCTCTGGTGGGTCTTGGATGTGGACAGAAACTTCAACAGGCTCCTAGACAGGACCTGGGTCTGGTGTTGTGGGGCTTTCCACTGTCATCCCGTGATGACAACCCTTGAGCAGTCTTACTGGACAGACATGTGCCCTGTTGATGGTCAGGAGAAGATGTGCAAACACTATAAGGGTAATCCTGTCTTGTACTTTTTATCTTATCTACTCCCTGGTGTAGAGCCAGCAGTCACCATGGTTTTCTGAATGGCCTCACAAACTAATTTCAGTTCTAAATACCTCAAGTAGTTCCTTATCCCTCAGCTCCAAAGGGATTTATAGCTCTTATTTGTGTCTGGAGTATTTGGCATTGATCTGAAATGAACTAAGCTTTGCCATGAAACTGATAGTGAGAAACATTATGAAACATGGCATGAAACAAAGGAGTTCTGAGGCTGCTTGGTATTTCTTGAATTTGTTAAAGGAGTTGTTAACCAACTGCAGCTTAAAAAAAAAAAAAAATCAAAGTGAAGTCATTACTTTGGACATTTCTACACCTCCCTGATGACCTGTGGTGAGATTTCTGCTTTTCCACAAAAAGCTTGTTTCCCTGCATTATCAAAAGAAGACACATTTGTTCCTCTCTATAACATTAATACAGAATTAAAAGGGTTATTTGGGAAAATACACTGCCTTCTCACAGAGGCTTTCTGTTTACTTTAAGGACAGCAGTGTTTTCCAAATTTGTGCCATCCGGCTGTTGGTATATTTCACAGGACCACTCCCCAGGGAGGTCTTTCCAGAAGCTCCATCATTTTTTATGGAACTGTCAGTTAAAAATGTCTTAAAAAAAGAAGTCTTTTCTTGACACTTCCCCAGTGGATAAATTCTGTGTTGCAATATAGCTCTAGGAGGTCTTGAAACTCAAATAAACTCCTCTCTTGCTGCATTTGTGATGGACTGGAGTGCATGTGTATGCACAAGTCCACATATATGTTTACATTGATATTGCTCTAACATGACTCCAGGAAAAAAAAAAAGAAAGAGTTGGCCTTCTCTTTGTGAAAGTTAAGTAGTTTAGAATAGAAACAGTAAAAGCTATCACCTTGCTGTTAGAGAGAGGGTAAGAGGAAAAAGATTCCAAAACAATTCCAAATGTACACGTACCTGGTTTCACACATCAGATGAGTTAACCACTAACCTCGATAGCAAACATTAGATGTTCAACTTAATTATCTTCCTCTGCCTGTTTCCTCTTGGCCAGCAGACATGATACAGTGCATTATGTCAATTTCTTCCACGAACAGTTCTTGTGGGACAGAATTCCTTTCATTATTCTCAGTTTAAATAATTTGCAGTGTAACCAAAGAATACCTAGGATGGCCTGCTTAGAGTTTAAGACACATGGTTATCTGCATAGGGTGAGAGAAGGGAAAACTTGGACCTAGGCACACAGCCCCAGCCAGTTCCATTTACCTTAGGAAAGTGCTTAAGCTTAAGTCTGCAAATACTCCCAGTGATGTTCAAGGAGTTTCAATGCATTCCTTAAAGGTCAACGTGTATGTAAGTAAGCTGGAAGATCATTTTCCTTTCAGGGCTTAGGTGTGGACACATCAGAGTGATACACACACATGGTGCCCTCAGAACTGCCTGTAATGGGTAAGAGGGATTGGATAAAACTTGTGACTGGTGATTTTGATCCAAATGCCCCGAAGAAGAAAACCTTTCATCTCAGACTTAAGGGGTAAAAAAGCCATGAGCAAATCAATGACAGGATACCATCTGTAGCAAAATCACCTGTGCAGTTGAGAGGGAACATAAGGCAGAGTAGTGGACACCATCTCTCCTACCCGTTATGTGTCCTCCTGCCATTTCATCTCATCTTCATGCTGTTTACCTCTTGTCAGTGCCATGGAGGTACCTTCAGGCAAGCTCACTGTGGCGGCAATTGCTCAGCACAACTTGTCACTGGAGACAAGTCTGACCTTGAAATCGAAAGGGAAACAGACACGAAGAACTCAAACTAAAGATCCTGGACAGAAAAAGAGCTATACAGACCTAGCAGCTTACTTCAGCAGCTACCAAAGCAGCTGCTTTAATGGCAGTTGCATACAAAGTAAACCTGAGGAAAAATCATGGAAGCCTAGAGTGAACCATGATAAGCATTTAAAAATCCAACTTGGGACTAAGCAAACCTCAGCTATTGGTGTCCTGGGAATCTGTCTTCGTACCTTCCCTCAAGAGGAAGCAATGTCACTGGCAGCACCTGTGCAATTAATTCCATACCTTCAAAACAAAATGCCTAGATGAAGCTACTTCTCTCTCAACATCTCAGAAATTATATCCCCTCCCTTGGTCTTTTCTTGTGGACTGAAGTGACATTCTCTTAACAACGAGCTCTACCTTCATCCTGCTGTTAGGTACAACTCATACTGCAGCCAAAGAATTGGTTCCCCTCATGCAATCTGCCTAGATACTGGATTGTTCCATGCCTGAATCTGGCTGGATTATTGCTATGAGCTTCTAAGTATCAGGTGAGAGCTGGAGAAGTCATGAGAGAAGATGGCAAATTTGGGGATGGAAGCAAGAACACTGGCTGCTGAGACCAGTGGGTTCTGTCATTTATGGAACTGACATGATCCTCAAGAGAGACCTTGCAGCTATAATGAGGGATGATGGTAGGATGGTCCCTACAAAGACGCTCTTCACCCAGGGGAGGTGATCTTCACTCTAACTGTGAGGACAGAGTGGGATGAGAAACATCTTCACTCATAGATGGGAAAAAACCCCAAGGCATATCAATGACAAATAACCTAGGAATGGAGCTGAGTTAGCTGGACAGTTATCTGTTTTAAATCCCTCTCTCCAAGCTTGTTTCAAAAACCTTCCTGCTCTCACTTTGTTGTTATCACTCTGAAATAGTTTTCCAATTTCTGACCTTGCTGGCACTTCATAAAGCCAGGAAAACTTGTGCTTAACATCAGTTTCAGTCTGGTTGATAATCAATTTCTTTTTTTTTTTCACAGTTCATCTTATCATCCAGCATTTACAGTTAGGATTTTGTACATTTGCTGTACCTTCTCACATGCCTTCTCATACACGCTTAAGTAAAAGTTACATTTAAATCAAAATGTACCAAGTTAAAAAAGATTGGGCTAGGACTGCTGGAATCTACAACACTAAGTCTGGCTCAGAATGTCTGCCAGACTAGAAGCCTGTAACAGGAAAAAAAACCTCACTCAGTAATTTCTGCATTCATCCCATACCTTTTGGTTGAACTATAGCCCATCTTTCAAAAATTATGCCAATCCTCATCTTAGATGCCATGAGGGAGCGAAATCCTCCACATGCCCAAGCAAGTTCTTTCACTGCAAAACTGCCTTGTCTTTTAAAAGCACTGCTTTTTAACTAACCCCACAGGTGCACTAGCAGCTGCATTAGTCCTCCAGAGCTTGACAGAGAACACACTCTTTATGGGGCAGTTTCTACTTCTGCATTTCCAGTCCACACTTTCCAAGAACAGGGTCAACTAGCAGCTACTATGTTTTCAGGTTTGTTTTTCAAAGGCTTAGCTAACTTGTCCTAATGTAACTTGAGATGATCAGGACGCTGCTCTAAAGCTGGCATGGATCATTGCAGAAAGGGCAGAAACAAGAAGGAGGCACTGGCTGCCCTGGGACACCAGTTTTTACAGGTCAGATTGTTCCCATTGCAATGGGGAAGCTCTGCATGGGAGGTTTCTCTTTCATTCTTGCAAAGGTACATACAGTCCTTGGAAGCAGCCTGCTGGAAAACTTTTCTAATGAAACCTTTTCTCTGAGGGTTTCTCAAATCCTGCCAGTGACTCTCCCTGAACCTGCAGGTCTGGCACAATGGCACAGCTGACATATTTGACGCCCTTCAACCCCGTATTCACCCTGTAGAAACAGCTCCTGCCATAGGGCTGCATAGTTTCAGTGGGACAGCAATGTGCCTGCTACCTAAAAAGACCCCTCCTCTTCCTATCTCTCCTGCAGTAGACATATCAACTATGCACAGTGTCCTCCAGGAAACTTATTTTCACAAAGGGAAAGGAATATTTTTAAAAGACAATTAAAGAAAAAAAAAAAAAGGGAAAGTTGCAGGTTTGTGATATGCATATGTTATGGCCATGTGTTAGAAACCACAGTGGCTTGAAGGGAGAGGTTAGACTGAGAGTCAGGAGACTCTGGTTTTTGTGATCAGACTGATCTGTTGTGACCTTGGACATGCGAAGTCTGTATGATCCTAGGCAATGGGAGCTGGTTCCACAGAGGGCGGTTTCAAAGACAGAGATTTCAGCTAGAGCTCAATGACTGTGATGACACAAATGCTACCAGTTTATTTGGTGCAATTCAAGAGGACATGCAAAAATATATTCACAGAATAACAGGGCCACCCATTCCAAATATAGTACAATGACTTAGAGCTGTTTTCAGTGCTGTTTTGTATACAGGTGCAATATGGCATTAATATGGCATTACAGGGGCAAAATATGGCCCCTTTTTTCTCTTTTCTAAGTCCAAAGTCCTTTGGACTTCCCCAAAGGAAAACTGAATAGACTATAACTGTAGAAGCCAACAGTCCTACTAAAACATCATACCTACATGTGCTTACACACATACACACACAAATACATGCATATTTGATTTAGAATTTAACTCTTCTGGCAGTAATGGCAGTGATAACAACCCCTATCTATCACCTCTGCAACTGGATATTACTAGGGACTCTGCTTATTCACCTTAAGTATGCATTCATGCATTCATGCTTTGGTAACAGCCTTCAAAGGGATTAACCATTAGCCACAGGACGTGGCATGTGGTTGACTCAAGGGTGGAATGAAAGCTGTTAATGCAGGAGAAAGGCATCGAGGAGAAAGGCAGCAGCGCATGGGCTCAGCCTGAGCCCATGTCTGAATGCCAAGCCCAAACTCCCTGATCTGGATTCCCCCTGCTTACAGAGGTGGAAGGACCATTAGCTCATAAAACCTGAGGAAGAGATGCACAAAGTGAATGAGTAAAGGCTCCCAATTGAAGTGTCACAAGTGGATTAACATCTCCCCCTTCCTCCCTGACCTGTGAAGCCTGTGGACTTGGATGTCAGAGCTAGGATTCAAATGGCCCATGGTGAACAAACTACATAACATGGTCAATTTCTCCCTAGATCTAATGTTCCCACAGAAAATTACACAACCAGAAACACAAAACCAGACACAAGTAGTATTCTGTGCATAAATGAAAAACTAGCAGTTACTCTTGACAGGAGGTTATGTTAAAAATCTCTATCAGTCCCTTATGAAATATCTTGGTTTACTTTCCTTTCGTTGTTTTTTTTTTCTTCATTAACAGTAATAGAGCAGATGGAAGGAGGGAATAGGACAGGAAAAAGAGGGGGGAAGGAAGGAAAAGGATGGAGAGATAACAGAGAATAAAGAAAGATGGAGAAAATAAAGGAGAGAGAAAGAAAAGTATGGAAGAAGGACAAAAAGGGATGCATAAAAGGACAGCAGGACAGATGAATGGAAAGAAGAAGGGAAGAAAGACAGGAGAGAAAGGACAAAGGAAGAGAATAAGAGGGATAGAGGAAGTGTGGTAGGAAAGGAAGAAGTGAGAGAATGAACAAAAAGAAAGCATTCCTGTGACCTCACAATGGACGACTTCATGCTCATATTGCATGAGATCAGAGCAGAGTGTTTTTCAGGACTAAAGTCTCCCTCTCTCACAGCTTCTCTACCTGTTTACCGCACATCCAATGACCTTCAACACAGCACAGCACAGCACAACACAACACCCTTAAAAAGCCGCACTCGAACCATCCTCTGAACCTGGTGAAGCGCCCACAGCGCCAAAGGACCGCGGGTCCGTCCCGCTGCGGAGATGCCGCGGGCAGCAGCGCTCCCGCCGCACCCCCTCGCGGCCGCTGCGGGCACCGGCAGCAAAACCCGCACCCCTCCTCCAGCCCCCTCTTCCCTTCCCTGCAGGTCACCAGCACCTCTTTCCCCCCTTCACTGTTAGTTCGATTGTTTTCTTTATTTTTAAAGCAGCACGTCCACAGACTCCTTCGCACGCAAGCACCGCAATCCGTCTCTTCCTCCGCCGTGCTGCCCCTGCAGCGCCGCTGCCGCCGCACCCCCGGCACCGGTACCGTGACTCTCCCGATGCAAGCCTGCCACTGTAGACTTTCTAGACCTGCAACAAGACCCCCTCCCCCGCCGAACCCAGGGCTCCGTGTACTTGAGGTAGCAACTGAGGGTTAACTCAACCACCTCAAGCACACTCGAGCAGCTCTTTGCACAACTAGAATGACTCATACAAAATACTGACACTTGGTTTGTTTTCTTGTATCATAACGGAACACGATAAACTATCAGTACTGTTAAAGGCACATTCACTCTTGTTACTTTTGGAATGTTAGCAGAACACTGATTTGGTAAGAATTCATAACATTTCCAGATCCTGACACCCTGAGACACAATTGTTCTCCACTGTTTTGCTTACAACCACCTACCTCAAAGGGCTATCAGATGCTTGTAGATAGATTGAAAGGGGGGAGGTAGGGGAAGGGAGATGCTTGGAAGAAAGTTTTCCACAGCTCTGCATTTAACTTGCCTTACTTTAAGAATAACAAATTGTCACTTAGGTGCCTAAAGTCGAATGTGTTGTCGAAGACCCTCTGTAGCTAGACTTTCACAAACTAACCACTCAAAAAGTTTTTGTGAAAACTAAGTTAGTCTGATTCAGCAGAGGAGATGAAAAATGAGCTGCCCCAAATAGTGAGTGCTGAACTATTCTGAAATATCAGCTGCACAGGATCTTTTTTTCCTTTTTTACTTATGAGTGTTGTTTCAAACTGCCTCGTTCGACCTTTTTTCCCCTCCTTTTTCAGTTACTGCCTTTCCAGAAATCTGAGACGTCCACAATTACAAATAGACAAACTTAGATGTTAGAGTTAGCTCACAAGCTTTGCCAGAGGTTAAAGTTTTAAAATCCATGCATAGCTTAGCAGGTTTTGGCATTTCTACATGAAAGATAAAAATTTTGTTCAGCCTTCCCAGCCATCAATATTTGCACAAAGTTCAGAACAGTTTCTGGATTTATTTCACAGGGGAAGGTCTTTCTATACACATGCAGTATTTACTGGACAACTGTACCAGTATGTTCTCACCATTCTGTTTGCATTCCCATGGCTGCAGTCAAGTAGTACTTCTAGAGTTAATTCAAAAAATTTGAATGGTGACTAATCTCGTTTATTCAAAAAAAAAAAAAAAAAAAAAAACCACAAAAAAAACCAACAAAAAAACCCCCAAAAAAACCCATGAATACACTCGCATGCTTTTTAAAGGATTCACTCTCAAAATTGCTCTGAAGATTGTGAGGAATGTTTGGAGAATGCAGGCATTGCACACAGGTAGAGAGGCCTTCCTCACAGAAAAATGGACAAGCATACCAGCAGCACATACATATTTTGGATTGGAAACACCAGAAGAACTTTTCACTCCTTCTATGAAATAGTTTACCTCTAGAAGTGGACTGGTTTTGTCAGAAATCACAGCTTTCATTCCATGTCCCAGACTCTTTGTCTTCAATTCATGTTGCAACAGTGATCAGTCTTCTGATATCTCTATGAATATTGAATATCAATTTAAACTTAGCCACTCTCAGATTGAGCTCTAATCCTCCCAACCAAGCTCTCACCTGTATCTTGGTCTTTAATATGATCAAAACCATTTCTTCCTCTGGCAACCAAGCCTGCTTCCAGGATACAGTCAAACGTCCTGCTCAGTCACACTCATCTCATGTGAACTTTGTGCTGTTTATTCTGTCAAGCAGTCTTCAATCTCTGCCATTTTATCTAATTCTAAATTAAACCCACTAGGAGATACTTATTTCCTATGTCAATGACCACAGTTTCTCTACTGTTAATGCAGATGTGTTCAGAACAATGCTGCTGAGATCACTTCACTAAAATGATGATTGAGACACATTTGATGGTCTTCCCTCTTTCTTCTCTGTATTTTGGCACCAGATGCTTGTGAAGCCTTGCTCTTCATAGCACTAGAGAGTGGCTGACAAAACCCTAGGCCAGAGTTCACAGCATTAGCAACTCTTCACACACATCAAGGTGTTTTCCTCCGAAAGGCATCACATCTTCTCACACTTTGTCCTCTCAAGCTCAGCAACCTCACCCTAGTCTTCTCTTCTAAGCAGAACCACCTGAAAACTCACATTCCCTAAGATGTCTGGAAATGACAAAGGGGCTGGGCTGATGTGCTGGTACCCCACCTTACTTACACAAACACAGCTTCCACAGACGGACTTTTCCAGGGCTGACACCTTTCTCTCAGTGCACTAACCCCACGTTACGCAGTCCAACACTGAAGTTGGGTAGGCAGAAGGTTGGGCTGACACCTGGGAATAAGCCCTGGACAAGGGCCTATTCCCAGCCCCTGTGCTCCTGCTCTAACGGCACCTTAAATCAGGAGCAGTGCCTGTGTGAGGGGCAGGTCTGGGCACCTTGGGTGCCCAACCTCGGCCTTCCTGCATAAGATTTCTCTGCCCAGGCTGGATGTATTTTCAGTGTGTTGGCAATGCTCTAGGAAGTCCTGCTGGCAGATTTGTGGAGCCTGTCTGCATACTAAATTGGCATGGCAGATCACTGACATAACTTGGAGAAAATCTGTAATCTTCTGTCCATTTATAATACTCTCTCTTCAGTCTTCCATGCCTTGTATTTATCATGGTCCAGAGTGCCCTGCTAAAGGAAGATATAGTCACTCTGGTCTTGACACAAGCCAGACAGCATCAGTTTATTGAAGAGCACTTGTAGCAAGGGGGAGCAAATGTTCTAAATAATTTTAGTGATAAAGAAATCATAGTAACATGGACCTCCCCAAACTTTTTAACAGATCCCAGACTTCACCTAGGCAATGGAAAACATGAAGATTTTTTTTCTGTGTTACCACTGTGCAGGTGAGCAGAGAGAGCCAAACCTCCTTCATCTCTTTTTTTCCAATAACTAACTTTCTTGTCCAATAGCAGTTCTGGAGTTTCTGGATAAATTATGACAGAATACGAAAGATTTTCCTATACCCTCTCTTCCCAATTAACAAAGCTGATTCTCAACCCATTGAGAAATTACCAATGCTTCCAGACCCAGGATTGAAGTGCATATGATATACTTTGACAGCCAAAAGCAAACTAAGCTGCAAGGAGCTTTGGTCAGAAAAAACTGCACGAAGCAAAAAGCTGAACACCTCCTAAGGATTTCTGTGCTAGTGCCAGATCCTAAAACTGAGGACTGTCTGCAAGCCACTGTTCTTTGTAAGGAAAACTGTAAGTGCATGAAAACTCTATGTAGACAAGAACATAACAGAGAAGATGATAATTCCTGACATAATTCAACTAAAGCAAGCAGGTAACTAAAAGCAAAACTGTTTCATAACCTCTCAGACTGCACATCCTAAACACACCAAATGACAACAGGTACGGCTGCAAACCTATATTAGCAAAAAGGAAAGCCGTGGTCCTGTCAAAGTCAGAAGGCCTTCTTCAGTCAGTACTGTTAATCAATATGAGTTGACTACTAATTAATTCAAGCTCTAATATGCTTGAACAGAGGGAATAAAAGCCCATGGCTTGAAATGCAAAATTGCTCTCTTGTTACTTTTTACATTAACCACTCTTTCTGTTCTTTCTCTTCTAAGTATCAGTTCTAGATCTAAATGGCCCTCAAACCAGGTAATACCCTTAAATAACAGATAAGAAAAAATCTATATGACATTGCCAGTGTGACATTATCTGATTCAGAGTCAGACTTAAAATCATAAGTTCTGCTGTATTTAATTTTCCCATTAGACAGACTACATGGATTAGCTACACATGTGAACTATCCTGCCACATACACTCATCTTGGAAGGAATGGGATTTTTATTACATAAGATAGAAGAATGTTCAGTTCTTGCCCACACAGGAAACTTTTGACTAGTAATGTCAGGTATGGATGAAGGCGGTACCCTTTCATACCTATAAAAACATATTGGTGCTTTGGAGACCTGAGGCAAGCACTTGCCAGAAAAGTGGGTTATTTCTGGTTCAAACACTGACATATTTTGGCCTACTAAAGACTTAGCCTTCTGGAGTTTTAGCAAAGCCTTAGGAGCTGGCATGATCTGAATCTTGCCCTGATGAATCTTAATCTACATTTGCTACTGTTCAGATTTTCAGGTAAAACACTCACCATGGCAGACATCATCAGACCACCAGAAGTGAGAATTAACCACACTTAGACACCTAAACTTAAGGTGCTATTTATCTGCATGGATTTTTCTGTTCTTCCAGCTCTCCTCTACAGAGGAAAAAGACCATCTTCCCAAAAATCTCTGCCTAGTTTAGAAGATGACTTGGTTGGATTACTCAAAAAATATGCCCTCGGATTCACAGTTCCTTTCACTACTCCCTCAGCACCCTGCTCCACTGCAAAAGGAAAACTGCACAACAGGAAAAGAAATCTCTCCTACACAAATGGGATGGGATGCTATAAAACTCTGAGATGCACAGTGAAAAAATCCTTGACAGATCTTTCCTATCACAAATTGTCCAACTTGTCACTGTCTTCCTGTTTTCGGTCAGCCACAAAAACAAACAAAAAGCCTTGCAAGCACTTCAAACAGCCCAGCTGTCACAGATAAGTTTGCCAGAGGTTTTAATGTTTTAATGCCAGAGGTGGTCAGTTTTAGCAGGAGATGCTTACAATGCTTGCATAGTGTAACAGCATTATAAAAATCTGGTGAAAGAGAAAAAGGTCAAAAGAAGTGTTTACCTCTGTCTTAGTATAACAAGGGAAACCTCCTGTGCTGTACCTGAAACTTGTTTACAACCACTGCTCAGCAGAAGCTGGGCGAGCTATGTCTCCAAACAACCTAGAGAAGAGGATGCAGTGGGCAATGCTAGTTTTTAAAAATTAGTAGCCCTAAGAGGTATCTGCTGCTGTGGAATCACACATATCCTCCCTGATATCATGCACTGAGCAAAATTAATGTAGGTCTATTTAGAAAGTTTAATCCTACTGGGCTGTATGTTATTTTGGCTGTTGGGACAAGAAAACAACACAAAGGGGGAAAAATACACAACCAAACAAAAAACCCAAAACCAAACCACAAGCAATTGGCTGCTTTTCCCATGCTTCTTTCAAAACAGTTTCTCACAAAACCCCAAAGAATTCAAATGCAGCTATACATTGCTGTCGCAAAAAGGTAAAGGTATCCATAGATACTGCTATGCTTTCTGATAAACTAGGTGGCATAACACATGGTCTCTAGGAAAAGCATCATGCAGGCATAAGTGTTTGTACTGCACTAGGAGTCTTGATCTTGACTGGGGCTTTGGCTGACAGAGATAAGTAACTATGGCGAGTGGGGCAGCAGGCTCAGCCGTGACTCTTCCTTTGGGTCCTGCTTCTGGACACCTACGGAGGACAAGGGTATCACTGGCATGAATTCTTGTGCTTAATACTGAGGAGGCACGAGAGGAACAACACGTGCTGCTAAGTGAGCGGAATGTCCTCGCTGATCATCCCTGAGTAAATAGCTGCAAGTTTAGACAAAATACCCCATAAAAAAGTTGGCCATCTGTTCAACTACGCTAAGTGATTTCTGGGGAAAGGAAGGGACAGAAAGCGTGTTTTGTAACAGGAGAGATAGCCTCACGCCCTCCAAAAAATGGAGGGAGGGGAGGAAAAATATGAAGAAAGCAACAGCTGACCAAGAGCCTCTCAGGATTTCGGGGCCAGCGGGAGGGAAATAGGGCAGCAGACCCAGCCGTGGTCGGACAGACGAGGGGCTCCCGGCAACGCCGCCGCCTCCGCTGCTCCGGGAGCTGTGCGAGCAGCCGCGGCGGGGAGCGGAGGTTCCGCCGAGCCGAGCCGGGCAGGCGGCAGCGGGCGCCGGGGATGTGCCCGCTGCCTGCGGATCTGCGGCCGCGGAAAGGGCGCAGAAGGTCCGCGCGGGGCAGCCCCCGCACCTGCCGACGGGCTTACCTGTGGTGGACCCGGGCGCCTCGCCCTCCTCCGGCGGAGCGGGCTTCTTGCCGGGCCCCTTGCCTTTCCTGCCCTTCCTGCCGTTACCGGCTTTTTTCTTCTCGGCCATCCCGGCTCCGGCAGGCACCGCGCTCCCCGCTGCCGCCGCCATCCCCGCGGTCACTCCCTCTGCCGCCACCGCCGCCGCTGTCGGCTCCCGGAGCGCCCGAGGTTCCAGCATCGCTCTTGCCTGCCGCTGGGACTTGCAGCCGCGAGTTCCTTGGAAGTTTTCGGAAACTCCTCTTCGGGCTTTTTTTTTTTTTTTCCCCCCTTCACCCCCCCTCCCTCCTCCTGCCCCCCGCCCCGCTTTCCTTTCTTCACTACTACTACTAATAAACTCCAGCCCGAAAACACACCCCGTCAGCGCACGCCTCACTAACGCCCGCCCCGGGGGCACCTCTCGCTTGCTCTTGGGAGGAGCCTGCACAGCCCCCAGGGCGCGGGCCGGCCCCGGCCCCAGCCCCAGCCCCAGCCCCGAGGAGGGCGCAGACACCGCGGCCCCGGCGGGGCGGGGCGGGCAGGGGCCGGGCAGGGCAGGACGGGGCGGTGTTGCAGCCTGGAGCCGCCCCGCCGGCCGGCGCTGCCCGGGGCGCGCTGCGGGCGCGCCAAGGGGGCAAGGCCGGGGCCTCCCCCGGCAGTCAGGGTGGCCCCGGCGTGGGGTCGCAGAAAGAGGCGGGTGCGGTGTTCATCAGGATACTGACATGCTGCCACTTAGGCACCTGCTTAAGCCGAGGCTTTTCGCTTAACCTGCGAGGTTACCGGCAGTGCCGCCTCCGCCCCGGCGGCGGGGGATGCTCAGGGGACAGAGAGTCTGCAAGACTACCGTGCGCTCCCGCACCCAGTGATTTTCAAGGAGGTCCTGTCCCGGGGGTCTCACTGTTCTCAGGGTAGATCCGTTTCTACATTGGTACCTTCTCATGGGGCTGGTCCCGGAACCACCAGTTCTCACAGCCAGCGGTTGGTCAGGTAAAGCCTTGCTGCAGTCCACAGACGAAACTGCACCCAATACAGCCATACCCAAGACAACTGTGAAGTAACTGATAACAGTGTAAAGGCACCAACTCCACCATCAGCTGGAAAACTTCAGGAATCTGTATATAGTTGTTCAGCTAACCTGAGCCATAGTCCCTGATGGTAGAGATAACTGTTACCTGTAGTACTTTCACTTACACATTATTGAGTGGAAAACACAATACTCAGAAGTTATAGAAAAGATCTATACAAAGTACTTGAAGTCTCACAATGGAAGGTCTTTCCTGGAAAAGTCATACAATGTGGGAAAGCCAATTGAGTCAGAATCTGAAACTAGGTTTGCTGCTTCACAGTTTGTGGTGATTCCTCCTCTTGAGGAGAGTTGTGCATATGGCTTAGACATCAAACAGTGACCATCATGCACATAAGATGCTTTAAAATTATTTTTCAGTATTCTTGGACTGAAGACATTAAAACAAATCTTCCCAAGTCAGGCCTAAAAAAGACAAAACAGTGAAATTGTTATATACTGAATTCCTCATTGTGGCTGAAAATTTTGAACTCAGTTTTTTCAGCATAATCTCCTGGAGTGAGAAGGTTTTGAAGAAGCGGTGGCTAACCAGAATTTTGGTTTTTCAGCATTTGGACTTTGAAACAAATAGAAAAAAACCCCAATGTTGGTCTAAGTCCTTGTCTGTGTGGTAAAAGAAGAACAGTAAACAACATTGACTGCAAAACATCAAGGCAAAAAAAAAACAAAAAAAAAAAAACAAAAAAACCAAACCAAAACAAAACAAAACAAAACAAAAAAAAAAAACACAAAAAAAACCCCCAAAAAACCTCACAAACTTCCTAAATGGCCTGGTGATACAACTTTAGTGAAAAATCAAGATAGGACAGGGAGTAAGGGGAGAAGACATGTATACAATTCTTGACACAAAAAGTTACAGATGCATTTGAGCCACATTTTTGGTTTCTTGACAGACAGCGTTACGATATCCTTCCTCAAGTGTGCTGAAATGAAGTTGAGGGGATAAGCCCCAGGCAGGGCAGGGAGGAAAAGTAAGCCTTACGGAAGAACAGCTGGCGGCAGTAGCTCGGTTTTTCCTTAAGGGGTCACTACCTAGCAAGGAGGGAGTCTGCAGCAAAATGTAAGGGACTCTGTTGGCTAACAAAGTGTACTTTTAAATAATCTCCATATAACCTGGTTTTCTGTACTCTGCAAAATCTAAATACTCAAACATTATCTTCAGGCTGTGTTCATCAGTATTAAACCATCATTCCAGGGAGTTATCAGCATTGAGGCACCATGAGCAAGACACAGGGTGCACCCTCACCAAAGATGCTGTTTTTGAGGGTGAGATGCTAGGGAAGGACCCCAGCAGTGCAAGAATGCATTCAAAATGACAGCCTAAAAATGAAACTCCAGACGAATTCCTGTACCTTGTCTTTCAAAAGTGGGAAATTTCTCAGAAAAACATAACAGAAATCTGTTCCAGAAATATGCCTATTATTCCGAGAAGAAAGATTGTAATTCATTTTATACAATGTGTCATAGATCCACAGCTGAAGGGTGTGATTTACTTCTGTATACACCGGTGCCAAAGAAGGTGGTATTGCTTACGCAGGTAAGTCTGCGTCTTCTCTGCTATTGCCATCTGTGAGATACTTGAGTAGAGTGAGTAGCAGCTGATCTAACACCATGTTAACACAGCCATTTTACCCCCTCAGTGGCAGAACTGTGGTAAAGAACTGGCTTGTCAGAGATTGGTCAGAAAATGCCCAGTGTACCTCAATCTTCTGAGCTAGTACAGCTCATTACAATCTACTGTAGTATTTCCAAATTTTGAAATACTTTATCTGTTCCTACAGCCAAGGGCCACTTTGGACTTCTTGAACTAGAGAGATGGGACCATTTACATAATTTCAGTGGAATGGGAACCGTAGCTCAGACAGGTTGTACAACCTCACAAAAATTGCACGGTTACTTGCAGAACAGCAGTCAAACATTCATGTACATCATTTCATAACAGGACAGGTAAAAAGGAGTGCTGCCTACTTGTCACAAATACACAGGTAGAGACTGTGTATGGAGTTTTACATCTCTTTGCTATTTCCATGTCAACTTCTTCAGTACAAAAACTAAGCTCTGCCTATTCCTAGGCTCATGTCATTGTTGGCAGTCTGGCTTTTCTGGGCCTTTGCACTATGTGAACTTGCTCACTTGCTTGTGAAGTGGATGCAAACTGCTGCTAAGTCTAAAATTTCACTCATATATACATCTCTGCAAAATGTAATAAAAGCTAGAAGAGACAGATGAGTAAACAAAAATAAACAAATCATGCTCCAGAATAACAGTTGAATATAATTTCAACAATCTGATTTTCTTTTGTTTCTAAGTTCATTTTTACAAATACACTGACTGTACAAAAGGGACCGAAGTACAAATACTTTGAAATTCCAGTGTGCTGCCAAGAGAGAAAAAAAAAAAATGGCTTAAGACTATATTTTTTTCTGTACAGAAAATGTACTCATTTAACAAAATCAGTTCCTCAATTGATAATTAAGTTCATGGTTTAATCCTGTTCTCATTCTTCCCTAAACTGAGGACTGCCATTTTATTTTTCTTCATTTTGTGCTCCTTAAAACCTCTGAAGACAAGTGGAAAACAAACTGCATGAACTTCAAAACTGCCTGTTGCCCTCCACTGGTAGCAAGAAAACAGTAAGAACCTAAACAGACTGAAATGGGAACGATGTATTGTAAACATAACTGTGAATGAAATACAGTCTTATCTTAAGTTTGACTTGAAATTTTGTCAGCAGCTAAGCACCAGGTCTTTGACATCAACTCAGCTGAGTCAGGACAACAGTACCTTTTGTTCTTCTGACATTTTGAAGATGCAAATCTTGATTACACAGAAGTATCCTAAGAGTGGTTTAAAGGTCAAAGGAACATCTTTGGCAACAGCAACAATTGTGACAGGTGATGACGTCTCATTAACGTCTCTTTTCAGGAAATGGCACATTTCAGAGTTGTTTGTATATGCATCTGTATATATGTTACTATAAAACAAGACCTGATAGCCTCCAATTTGCCAACAATTTTTACAGACTCAATTTGTGAAACTTCAGGTGACTTTCACAGCAAGAGAAATGGGTATTTTAACATCTAATGTTTCAGAACATTTTACATCATTCAGTCCCAACGATAAATATATACATGTACACACACACAGACACAGTTCTAGACCCATTAATGTGCAAGACATTGGTGCTGTTTGGAGTGGGCTGAATGTCTCTACAGCCTAGTACACTCCTGAAATACATCATTAGTTATAACCCAGGATATGGCCTCTGAAAATACCTAAGCAAAAAGGCATGGAAGGTAAAAATTTATTAACAGGAATAATTTGGCTTTCCCTGTTTGAATCCAAACTATTCCAGCACTGGCAGTGAGGACTGCTCTGAAGATTGACAGCTCTCTCACTTCACTGATGTGATTTACTGACTCATGTTCAGTCCCAACATTTTGCTCTGATGGAAGTAAATTCAAATTAATTTTTAAATTTATATTAAAGCTTCATTCAATTTGTGTGTGGATATTCTAATTCAAGACTAAAAAAAAAAAAATATGAAATTAGGTTCAGATCAATTCACTTGGTAAGGTAAAGGTGACTAATCACATTAAAAGCACCTTTCATTAAAAATGCTGAAACAGAGCTTTAATTTAGCTTAACAAATTCACATTAAATGCATAGCTGTTTTGGACCCAAACTGATTTTCTTCTCTGTGGGCAAGAGTTTAGTGGCCAAGAATGATAATCCCCATTGTCCTGGTGCAATTGTGAGGGACCAAAAGGTCTTCCAAATTAGACTGGCATACTCTGTGCATAAATCTGTGGTTAATTTGTACGCCATCACAATCAGCACCCTTATCTCTGTGGTGACACATCTCAGACTGAATGTTGGTCCCAGTCCCTTCCAAGCCTGCACTCTCATGGTCAGTGATCTCAGAGTGTGCTCTGCCCAATGGGCCTGGTAATGCTGCTTCTGTCTCTCGGCCATCATGTTGCACAGCCTTGTGCGGTTTTAACAGCATGAGTTCAGTAGAGTTCCGGCTTCTCTGATTCCCCGCAAGCCCCCTCTGCTGCAACCACAAGCTGGCCTGTCCTGCAGTAAGCTGACTGAGAGAACATGGGTGCCAGCACGCATTCCTGCCATATTGCAGGAGCAAAATTTATGCTCCTGGCAGGGTGCAATTTACCGGGGTGTTTTATTATCCCAGTGTCCCCAACAAAATCAGCGGGCTGAGGGGTCTCCAAGGCTCCACTTTGTGCTACCTTTCCTCCACAGGCTCTGTGAAGAAAACAATTTCCTTTTGGAATCAGTCAGTGCAATAAAAGCACTCTGGAGCGTGTTCTGCCCACACCATTATCCAAGGTGTTTACAGCCATCTCTATGAGATTATCTCAGTGGTATGCAATCTCCAAGATATACCACCTTCAAAACACCCCTGTGGGAGTGTGGCAAAGCTGCTGGCTTCTTTCCTTACAGAAGGGGAACAGGCCTTAAAGGATATTTAGACCAAGCAAAAAGCTCTCAGCTTTGGAGCTCCAAACTCATCATAATCTGGTCGTCACCCAGTATCTTGAGTGAGGCACATAGGCTTCACATTCACGACCTGAGGAGTGTTCAGTGTCTGATGGTGGGAATCACAACTGCCATGTTTGCTAAGCAAGAAACTAACAATGTGTTAACAATAAAACAGGATTTTTCACTGATGCTTTGGAGGCTTTCAACTCCATGTTGCAATGAGGTGCCTTCACAGCCCCAAAATGAAACAAAAACACCAGAAAAAGAGAAGATACTATTCGAAAAGGATAACAAAGGACTGCTTTCCTCTTGCATGTGCTTACAGTTCAGTGGTGGCAAATGCCCTCTCCCCAAGGAGGAAAAACTTGAGTTCAATTTCTTTATGTGCCTGAAGAGATGTGAGTGCACATCTCTCATCTCTCAGGAGACCATCAGGCTCTTAGGCAGCTTTGCCAGAAATTTTGGACTGGTAAAATACTTTGGAGAGCAGGAACTTGAACTGAAACCACTCTTTCTTTCACATAAGCTCTTAGACCACTACCATGCTTTCTTTCTTTGTCTCTGTCCCAGTACATGGTAGGACAACTTAGACTAGACTGACCAAGGATATTCTCTTGTTTAAACATACCAACAAGTCTAGCACTATAGGCCACACATGCAGATATACATTGCTTGTATGGATTTCACTGAGAGCTCAGCTAAAAGTCCTGCAGTTAAATGCAGAAATTGTTTGGATCCATTCCATCATTCATATACAAAATGAAGGATGAGACTTCTCCTATGTACACACCTACTCACACACAGGTGTTCACAGCTACTCCAGAACTGCCTTGATTCAACTGGAGTTTCAACATTTTTCCTCAGGAAAATCAGTTAGATGACCAGCTGTAAACAAAAATATATTGCTTATGGGGAGAGGGCTCTCTGTGTGGGCTTTGTTTTCCCCATAACTCTTCTTACTTGGATCACAAGCAAAAATTAAGATATAGAGTGTTAAGGAGGATGTACAGTCACTGCAGCTTTGTTTTAAGGTTTTTCATCCAGGAAGAAAATGAAGATATGTGTAATCAAAGCCTGAAACAGTGGTAAGATTCCCTGCTGTGTCTAATCTGTGTAAGAAATTTATATCAATAGCTAGCAAATCTTGAGTCTTTAACTCAGGCTTCAAAAATTTGTATGATTAATTGCAGCATCCCTGGTAAAATCCATGTTTTAGCAGGCATTATATCAGGCACAAGAGTATTTCTATAACAACTCCTTTGCTTAAAGCCAGACAAACACTTAGGTACCTTTCATGAATAGGGTTTGGGAGAAATTGTTCTTTCAGAAAGTTTTCATGCCTTTTCCTTTCTAAATAAGTAGAACTTTGGGTAAAGTGTGTCTGATATGCCATTCCTCCTATCAAAGTTTTTCAGCTGCAACCTCTACTGAGAATTTTCTATGAGCAATATGTTGTTTTCACTGAGTTGTTTCAGAAAGTTGCATTCATTTCCCATCACATCCAAGCAAAAGATAATTTTGGTAGGCTTGCCTCAAAAAGAGAAATACGGTGTGCAGGAGTATCGTTTCATGCTGTGAAATAATGATTGAAGCAAAAGGTTAAATAGGAAACTAGTCAAGTGGTAAATTAAAGCCCAGGGAAATCCAGTTATTTCAAGCCTCAAAAAATAATGTTTTGAAATAGTGTTTAACACAGTGCACTGGTGGGTAGGGTGGAGGTGGGGTTTACCTGCAGACAGGCCAGTGTGAAACTGCCTATTTGTCTGTTTTGAACCCTGCCAACCATAGCAGGCAGGGAAGATGACAGGGAGAGGAGTGGGCAGAGGGGGGAATGTACCCCAAATACATCTAGGGACTCAGTAGTTATCCTAAGAACATAGCACCTGGCTGAAATATAGGAGTTGGGGGCACAAATCCAGAAAATTGCTCTCTACATGCCTAGTTCTTGTAATCTCCTTTTGGAGCCTACTCCTGGCCAGTATTAGAAAATGGATATTAAGCTGAATGAGACTTTAGTTTGACCTGATACGACCAGTTCACTATTCTTTAACTTTGCATTCATTTAAACAAGTGTCTAAGGCTTTAGGTCACTATGAGCCTTAATATTTTTGAAAGGAAGTGGTGACTTCAGTGATCTGTGAGTGCTGGTTTAGAGTTCATAGGAACTTTTTGCTTTTTCCAAGATTTAATACTTTCCAGTTCTTCCACAAATCCAGAGACATGATGTGAAGTCCTGTTGCCTTAGCCTTCTGTCACAGTTATGGTGACTGGACCCTCACTGTCACCGTCTCGTAGTTCCTAATTTTGCAGCATCAGAAATTACAAAGCTGTACACCTAATAAAAGTTTGCCAAGGTGGAGTTAAAGCTGCATATTAAAAAGTTGGTGGTTTGGGTCCTTCATAATTGCTTTTTGTTTGGTTTTGTTGTTGTTTGTTTGTTGTTTGGTTATGGTTTTCTTTGGGCTTTTTGTTTGTTTTTTAATGACTTTGCAAAATCACAAATGAAGGTAATATAGGTTGAATAATGGTGGTGGGAAAATTGAATTCAGCATAAAATATCAGACAAAAGGCTAAATATAGCTTTGTTTGGCAAAAAATGTGGTAAGGAACGTGGTGAATCTAATGTGAAAATTGAAGAAAAATCCAGAGGTCAGACCTCTTGGGACTGAAAATTAGTATGGCTCCTTTTAAGTCCATGGAAATAGTGATTTTCATGACTGAAAATGTGTCCCTAATACATCATGGCTATTTCTAGTTGATCCCCAGTTAAAAATATATAGATAACAAATAGTTTTCTGTTGGCTGACTAATTCCTCCCTTTCCAAAGGAATCGGAATATGGAGTCAGGTGGGAGAGTCTCAGCAGTGTAAGTGTTCTGATGTAATCAGACTGGTGTGATTTCCTCTGTGGATAAAACTTCTGTGAAGTATTCTTTAGGCAGAACTCCTTCCAGATTCTCAGATCATACACGCGCACACACACACACACAAAAAAACCCAAACAAACCAAAAAACAAAAACAAAAACAAAAAAAAAAACCACCCAAAAAAACCCACTCAAAAGGTGCTATGGGGCCACACAGATCCCAGTAAACACAGTACTTCAGCGTGCTTGAAGACCTAAATACCTGTATATTTAGGGTTCTTTTGGATAATTGAAAAATTCCTACATTCTGAACTGCGAAGTTTCAGTGCTTAAAACCACAAATAACTGGAATCTGGGTACTTCCTTTTGGGGCAAAGTTTTTTAAAAACCTTCACTAATCCTACCCCTATGAAAACAATACAGAACATAGTTGTCAGGGAATAAAATGTGTGGTGCCTCTTGTCACTAAATTCTTTCAAGTAGTTTTAATTGACTCATAAAACATTCAAAGCTGAGCCAAGACAGGAATCCTATTACCCTAAATGTACTGGTTCTATACAGCTTGCTAGTAAAGCACTGAAAGTTGTGGGAGCACCTCACAGAACAGAGAAAGGAAGTATTTTAATGGCAATTCCTCCTGCAAGTTTACTCATGAGTTACAATTGACAATGAATGTGCTATTCCACAAGTTCAGACCTTTGCCTGTTCATGATTAACCCACAGAATGACTGCAAATATGTTGGTAATAGGGGACCATATGAAAGTGGTATTTGTTATCTTGATTGCTATGTGGGCTCATTATGCAAACCCATTTAATCCTGTAGTTTGCTCCTGAGCTATTCAACACAGCTGCCACAGAGAATTTGGTAATCTAGAGTCACCACCTCAGCTATGGGACTAGTAACCAAGTTCTCATAATTTATATCTGGGTATGGGAAGGTAACATTTATAACCAAAACCAAGGTCTGAACCTAATCAGGGGGCAGAAAACAGCCACTGTTTCCACTCCATACTGACCTCTATTCTCTGTCAAGGGGTATTAAATGTTCTGTTTTCTGTTAGGTTTCATTCTGCAGGTAAATGGTGATCAGCCTCTTATTGGCATTCATTAAGTTTGCCACTTTAGTTGTGTGGTATTTCCAGAGAAAAAGACTCTATAGCAAAAGCAAAGAGAATACAATTGACCACAGCCTGATTATTTGATAAGAATCTGACAGTGAAAGCTTTTGCTTTGAAATATTCTGGGTTGCTACAGTAACTGATGTGTTCCCACTGAGTGGTTGTAAGACAGCACTAGTGATAGCAACATATTGAGCAAAGAAAACTAAGAGAAGATATTTTGGTCAAGTTTCTTCACAAGGGATCAGTTGCCCAAGGACACTGACCAAAACAACCAACTCCAAAGTACCCTGAGAGACTAAGCAAGTAAATCATCCCAGAAAATTACCCCTGGGGAATGCACACTTCCAATACAGTACATTAAGAATCACCAAAACAATACCTACAATTTTTGTCTCTCAGGGAAGAAGTTCTCTTCTTACACAGGGTAAAGAAATTAAAGACAATTGACTTGCAAGCACTAAACTCAGCTGTACAGCTCTCAGTGTTGCAGGATCATGGTAAGCAACAAAACAAATTGGAGGCATTCTACTCTCAGCCCATACTGCAGGAAATTGGAAAAGAAAATATTGTGAGTTCAATTGTTTGGGGGCTTGATGGAAAGTTAAGTATTTATCTGAATTGCCTAAGAAACCTCCAAAACAATTTCTCAGTAGGCTGACTTTTGAGGGACAAGAGGGAAGGAGAGAAAAAATAAACAGCAACCCAAAAATTATTGTAAATATCAAGTGATTACAGCATGGCTTTTTCATGCCATTCCAGAAACATGAACAAAAACCAGAACATGAGACAAAGGCAGGCAATAAAAAAGAAAGTTGTCAGGAAAGGAATAAAAGCACTTCTGCATTCTGTGCAAGAGTCCTGAAAATAGAGTCTGTCTAGTGCCACAGCACTCCCTTTCCCTGGCTGCAGGTTGAGCAGCACTCAGCATGCCACACTGCCTTGCAGGCTACCCCATGCATTCCTTTCAACTTCTGGAGGCAGAACTGGAGTCCTCTAACATTATTGGCAGAAAAAAAATCAGGTTTAGCCTGTGTTTTTCAAACACCTTCTGAAAAACCTTATTACAGCCTCACTGTACAGACAGTTACCATTTAACAAAGTGCAAAGTAATGGATAAAGAAATCTCTTGTGTGCGTGGGTTGAATTGCAGTCTGCAATGGCAGATGGGCCAGCAGGTGCATGACATGTCTACAGCAACAGGATGCAAAAGATATTAAAGAATCTGATGAAGTGTCTGATGGGCAGGGACACCTCAAGAAAATAAGTCACATTGATGCAGATCCCAGTGTTCTGGCAAAAATGAGTAAGTAATGAGAGAATTATCCTGAGTAAAGTGCTGAGAGAGAGAGAGGATAAGCTGCACTAGTTTGGAGGGAATAATTAACTATCAAGAGTTGCTGTAATAAAATCAAAATAGTTAAGGTTCAGCAAAGCAATCAAACGCAAATGCTGTTCCCTGTGAATAACTGGAGAACGCAGGCCTAGTTTTGAAAAGTCACTTTTCTGAACTTACTGTAGTTTCTCAGGTAAGCTAATGGCTTTGGCAGGCTGTAATGTGATGAAGAGAAACTGTGCTGTGACTTGAAGCAAAAGAGCACCCTAGCATCCAGGCTGACTCCACACTCTGCAGCCCTAGTGGCCTGAGGATCTGGATGGAGTGGCTGAAGTGAGCAGGCTGAAAAAAAGATAGATGTATCAATATTCAGCAACTTTTGCTGTCTGATATGTTTGGGGAATAGTGTTTAATCTCCTGTGATTCTAGTGTAGCTCTGTACAAATGCTAAATTTGCTCAAGAGGGGAGGAGCTTTCTCAATCCCTTGTGATTATTATCTTTCATTCATGTGTTTAGGAGGATATTTTCAAATCCTTTAATTATCTCCATTTTGGACTGAAGAACACAATAAAAAGCCTCTTTTGCCTCACTTTTCCTGTGTTTTTAAAAAACCTAAACATTCTTCCAGCAAAATTCCCCCTTGCATGTCCATTTCTTCCAGTTCGTCAGTACACACCTCTGGCCTTAAGACAGCTGTTTTGCTCCTCTTCATTCGGCAGAAACCCTCGGGTTTTTTTCTGTTTCAGGCAGGAAATGCTCATGACTTGGAAACTGCTGATCCATCCTCTCAGCCTCAGTCAAAGCTGCACCCATTCACCCAAAAGAAAATCCAACCCATTCTTCAGACATTGCATGTAATGTTTACAGGTTGTGGTTACATTTAAAGCAGTTTATCTTTGTTCTTAAAATCAAAAATGTGAAGAATTTACAGCAAGTTAAAACAAAAAGGTGGGATATGAGTCAGCTTCTTCAGTCATCTGTGGTTTTACATGGTCAATTAGTTACTGTTTACTCTAACATCCACAGATGCCTTCTGGTAATCAGTAAGGAAATGACGATGTTCACCTCCAAGAAATAGAAGCTCTGTGGAGAAGGACCTAGGGTCCTGGTGGACAGCAAGCTGTCCATGAGCCAGCAGTGTGTCCTGGGTCCAAGGCCAATGGGATCTTGGGGTGCATTAGGAAGAGCATTGCCTGCAGGTTAAGGGAGGTGATCCTGTGCCTCTGCTCAGCCCTGGTGAGGCACATGTAGAGTGTGTGTCCAGTTCTGGGCTCCTCAGAACAAGAGACACATGGAACTCCTTGAGTGGGTCCAGGGGAAGCAGTGAAGATGATGGGGTGAGAGGAGTACCTCACTTGTGAGGAAAGGTTGAGGGAGCTGGGCCTGTTCAGTCTTGAGAAGCGACGGCTAAGAGAGACCTTATCAATGTTTATGAGTATCTGAAGTATCTGCCTGTATGGAGCCAGGCTCATTTCAGTGGTGCCCAGCAACAGGAAAAGGGGCAGCAGGCAGAAATGGATGCACAGGAAGTTCCACCTGAACATGAGGAAGAACTCCTTTACTGTGTGGGTAAACATGAATTGGAACAAACTGATCAGAGAGGTTGTGAAGTCTCTCTTGCTGGAGATATTTCATATCTGGTGTGATCTTGTGCCGTGTGCTCCAGGGAGACTCTGCTTTAGCAGGAAGGTTGGACCAGGAGACTGTGGTCCTTTCCAGCCTGGCCCATTCTGTGATTCTGTGGTTCTATGAAAGTGAGTTGAGAGGTGCAAGGGTTGGGACTTTAAGGTCCATTCCAACCCCTTAACATTCTATGATTCTGTTAAATATTAACTGTTCTTGAAGATTGTCAGCAGGCACCATTCCCTTGATTTAACTGAAATAAGTCTCTGCTATTAGGGCATCCTTATAATGACTCCTATGGAACAGATATGGAAACTCAAACATGATACAATGGGTCAATTTTTTTTCAGGAAAGCACATGAAAACTATGGCAGAACCATAAAGATGCCAGATGTTCAAAATATTGTTTTGTCAATCTACAGAGCTGTTTTATCTGATGTCTTTACTCAGGACACAAGATGTTGTCTTTTTTTTCTTTCAGGCCGTGGTGCTGGTAAAATCAGGTGGTCCCACTCTGAGATAGTTTGACACATTCTGCTCTGGCCTTTTTGCCAGCCTGTGAAGACAGGCTACCCCACCACATGGCCTCACCCACAACACACCCCAGGCCAGAACCTTTTTGAGGAAGGCTGGCATCATCAATTTAATGGTAAAAGGTCATATCTGTTGTTCACAGAGAGAACAGTGACAGACTATTACTATAGCATTGCACAGCCATAGAAAAAGTCATTGATAGGAAGAAAAATATAACCGGAGTGGGGCCTTTATACTTTGCTGAAGTAACTTTATGTCAGCTTTCAGAAATGTTGCTGCTCTCTGGAACAGGTAAAACAGTGAAAACTGGTTTTGTTCCCTATTCATGGACAATGATTTAAGACAGCTCTGATTTGACCCCACCAGTACTAAACTCCCAGTAGCACCCAGAGGGCCAGATTCTGCCCTAGGGTGGCAGCAGGTGACTCCCAGCATAACAATAATGCCAATGTGTGGACTGACAGCTCATGCTGGAGCCGTTTTATACTTTGCTTCACTGTCTGTGAAAGTGTCCATGGAGGTTGGTCACCCCCATAATGAAGGTTATAAATGACTGTGTGCACAGAGGGGATACCTCCTTCCCTCTTTCTGTTCTTCATGTGCTCTCTCTCTCTCCACAGCTCTTCAATGCCTCTCAGCTTTCTTGGGAATGGACATGCTAAGGTAAATTACTGCAAAAGCTGAAGTTTGGGTGTTTGTGGTAAATGTGAAGCCTAAAGCAATCAGTAAGATTTGCAGAAAGAAAGGAATACAAAGATGCCATAAAACTCCCCGTTCAATAGAAAAAAAATGGGGCATAGTCCTCATTGACCTATCACTGTGTTGTTGTCAAAGAGGCGCAAAATTTGTAGTGTGTTAGGCACAACTGGAAGGACATGAGAGCAGAAGTGAAATACCCCAAAGGAGTATTCCTGGAAGCCAGGTTAACTAAGCTTAGAAGGCAGGACACTGGCGTGGAGCTAAAAGGGATTGGAAGATTACAGATGAAAATTTCTTCCTGACCTTTGCCAGTGCATGGATTTCATTGTTTATACTGGCACATGGATTTCAATGCATTTGAGTTTTAAACAGAAAGCTCTATGTACAACATGGCTGGTCTCCACCCAAACAGCAAACTCTATGATAAGAAGTTTTGGGAAGGAAAAGGAGAAGAAAACAGAAAACATCTCTCTGCTAAGCATGGTTTACAGCCACATTAAAAAACCCCAAACCATGTGCAGTTCTTGCTACTGCATCTGCTCTGGGTAAAGTAAAAAGAACAAGACAGATGGCTGAAGGCATGCAGTCTGGTAGATGTGGTGTAGTCCCGTGCATGCAATATAATTGGAATAGAGAGACAATTATTAGGGAATTATTGATGTAAGGAACATCAATAGAACAGAAAGTGGCACAAACTCAAGTCCTGTTTGAAGTATGAAAAGGAGTACTTTTTCATCCATCATTTAGTTAAATACATTGTGGAACTCCTAATCACAGCAAGTGATTTACCACAGTAAGTGGTAAAGATTTTCATGGAGTTCAAAACCAATCTGAGAAACTTAAGGACAAAAAGTGATTCAGGAGCTGTTGAATCTAAACTCATCATCCATGAGAGTCGAGTTCTTAGAATCTGGGAAATCATTCCCAAAAATCCCTCTCTGTGTGCCTTATATGTCCTAATGCTCTTGTCTTGGCTAGTCTTAGGGGCAGGATAGTGAGATGGTCTTCTGGTCTCAACGAAGTAAGCTAAGTTTAGGCAAGCCATGTTCTCCATATCATTGTTTTTGCTGTGATTCAGCTTGTCTCTTTTTTCTTTATTTTTCAGTTTGTAAATCCTACAGGGCAGATGGATTGTATCAGAGAGATGGATGGTCCCCTTACCTCAGGGCCCCTTAGACTTCATCCAAGCATTGAGTTCTGTTTTGGGCCACAGAGAGGTGACATAGTGACAAAACAGAGCGGGTCCAGGAGGCCTCTGGCTGGGTGGGACTGGAGGAGAGGCTGCTTTCGCCTGAAGAAGAGATGGACTGGGGCACATGACAGTATCCTGGCTGCAGCTGGTGGAAAAGGGAGTGACAATGGGCATAAGCTAAAGCTAGAGAGGTTCAGGCTGGATATAAAGACATGCTTCTTTCCCACGTGGATAACCAGGCAGGGCAAAAGGATTCCCAGGGAGGCTTAGCCTTCTGTAATCCTTGGAGGTTTCCAAGACCCAATTTAAAAAGTCCTTATAAAGCCTGGGTAAAGTTCTTAGACTCTGTTTCCACTGAGCCCTCTGGGCCCAAAGATAATGTAAATGCTAATGAAATACCATCATTTCGGTGTTTAATTTCTCTTAGCTTCTGAAATGTATGTATTCAGGCCTTGCCATTTATACTCATACGAAAACACATATTAATTTTTACTTCCTCCTTAACAATAATTAGCATTAGACCACTCCATCCCTGTCCTAAGAAAACACATTAACTCTGGCAAAAGCAGAGAGCATGTTTTCATCTGGTGTAAATCATTGCAGTGTCACTGGAACAAAAGAGGCTGCGCTGAGCTGCACCATCTCGAAGTCTTCCCTTACACACTTGGAATGTCCGTCCCCCACCATCCCCCTCGCTCGTCTGAGCACGGGTAGGTGGGTCAGGGAAGCCGCACGGGTGCAGCACCAGCGTGTGTAGACAGATAGATGGGGCGGGGAAGCGGCTTTGCTGGCGCACAAGGCTGTGCTTGTTCCCCCGCCGTGAGGAAGAGATGCAGAGTCGGCTCAATCTCACTCGGGCCGGCAGAGTCCAGCCAGGCATCTCACACCGCACTCGGCAGGGGAGGAGGAGGTGTAAGAGGAGCCTAGTGCTGCCTCTTCCTCTTGCTGAGCTGACAAGGCTCTTTTTTCCTTTGGAAGGTGCTGCTGGATGGGCAGTGGGGCGCGGGCACGGCTGTATCAGCGGCTCTGCTGCGGGGTCCTAAACCCACACTACAGAGCTGCCTTCAGACCGACAGTGGCGTGCTGGCATGGCTGCACAGCTTCCTTTTCCTACTTTAACACTAAACACGCTCTTTAAAGAGGAATGGCCCTTGCCTGGGATTTGCTAGCTTTATACATCCATCCTACTCTGTATTGGAATGACCAAGACTAATGGGCTAGATTATTGCCACCATTCCCACTGGTGCAGTATAATGCCAAATTTAGCTGTTACATAGAAATAGAGAAAGTCCTACCAGCAAGCTCAGTGTTAAACTAGCTTTGGTGTTCTCTATGGGACTAAAAAATGCTTGTGCATACTTTAGACCTTATCAGTGTCACTCTGCTTAGTATCCATATCCAAAACAAAGCATTGCCAGGCACCTGTTTTGCTTTGTCTCTTTTCCCAAAACACAGTGAAGACACAGACAATACAGTGACGGAGCATTTAATCCATGTTCTCTAGCTGGAGCAGAAAAGAGGCTGGCAGCAACAGCTGTGCTTAGAGGAGGAGATGGACCCTGCCCTCTATCAGTATGGTTTTAATGATGAACCGGCTTTGAGTCTTCAAGCTAAATTCCTCCCAGAAGGAAGCTCCCAGCTGTAACACATCACTGCCACCCAGCAAATCAGTGTCTTGAGCATGATTTCTTGGGGACCCTCTTTCTCTGTCCAGCTTTATGCTGCCGTTTCTCCTGCTTCCTGTTCCAAACTCCCATTTAAAAATGCAGATATTGGCTGGTAGGCAGTGCAAGGTAGTGTGAGACATTTTTTCTCATTCCCAGCAGAGTGTGAAGCCAGGCAGGATGTGTTTCCACAGAGGGACCTGTGAACACATGCACTGGCTGCTCATGGTGCACACTCAGCAGAGGAGAATTTCCATACACATTTTGGTGTTCCACCTGTGTCCAGCCTCTTAACTGCAACATAGAGTGACTGAGTAATCTCATTTGTGTTAGTGGGACTACTTACTATAGCACCGCTCATCAGGAAAAGAGGTACTCCAGGCAGGCCACCAATATCTGATTTTGCTTAAATTTGTGTATGTCTGCTTTAGGCGTGATTTAAACATGATGCCTTATAACAGTAGCCACAAGCTTTTGAAAAGTCAGGGTAATGCAGGACTGAGGTGGTGTTGTAAGGAAAAAAAACATAGGCCAGACAAACAAAGGAAACATTGCAAAGAAGAACAAAAATTAAAAGAAAAAAGGAGGAAAGTAAAAAAAATATTGCAATACCTGGGTGGTTTTTGAGCTGGTCTATTAGTACCAGTGAGAACATTCCAAATTTTTTATATAATGGACTGCTTCAAAAAGCATAGAAAATTAAGTTCATGAGGTACATGCCCTGCATACCTCACCTGCCATATATGCAAAATAGTTACTGAGTGGGAAAGGCACCACTATTTTCATGTCAGAACAGGAAACCAGGGAGAAGGGGTCTTTTTAGCTCCTTGTTCCCTGAACAGCAAAGCTCTCAGACTAAGACTCTGTCACTAGTACTGTTCTTTTGAATTGTCTGGATTACAATTTTTATGAAATTATTTGTGAAGGAACTTGTAAGATATTATATTCAATTTTACTGTCTTTATCTTTGTAGTATATTATATGTCCAGATTGATTCTGTTTTGTAGTTCTGCTATGTATCTTCCTAGAGGATAGTGACAGCAGTATATGGTCACAGTTCAAGCATCATAGCTGCATGCAAATCACACAAAGGTATTTCAAATTTCAGCAGGGTTGACTTAGTCCCCGCTGGCAAAGAGGAGGGAGTCTCTTCACTTTAGCTTGGTCAGATGGGTTGTTCATCCAATCCTGGCATTCACTCCACAGGCAACTCATGTCCTGAGTGATTTCTTGGAAGTGCCAGCATTTCCTTGTGGAACTTCTTTCACCTCAAACAAGGTCACACCCTTCCTGTGCAGCACACTGCTCGACACGTGCTGGGGCCAGTTTGTGCCTTGCAGCAACATCTCAGCAGGCACAGGCGTTACCAGGATCACACCGCTTTTCAAAAGACTCCTGAGCCAGTTTTCAAAACTGTGTTTTGAAGAGCCAAGAACATCTTCCCAAGTACATTTTCTGCATTGTAAGCAGATTTTCCTATCACCTTCATAATTTGCAATATGTGCACCACATGAGTATTCTCCTGGTTGGACCAGCTGGATGACAAAATTAAAAAGCAGGGACCAGGCAAGAAAATGTTGGGTCCCAAGTGCCAGGTGAGGAAGGCTTCCGAATCTAGAGTCTAGAACCGAAGTCTTCCGTTAATATGGAGGATGAATTTTACACAGGGCCCTAGGCCAGCTGAGGGGATTTACAAAAGATCTCACTAATTTTTCAGTTCCCTTTGAAATATGTCCTTTCAACAGCACAGGATCCTTCTGCTGTCTGCCAGTTCTGCTGAGGAAGACTTTGGACTGCTTAGTAGCACCACTTGAAGAAACCTGAACAGAAAGCGTTAGACTAAATGAATTATGGAAAACATTGGCCTGATGCATAGCTAGGAAGAACAATATTTTTTTCCTGGACAGATGTGTATTTTGAAGAGAAAAATGAACATTTTGGCTACTTTTTTATTATCCAGACTCTTCTTGCATAGAGTTACTTCAATTAGTGCCACGTGTCTGGGCCCTGATCTTCTCTCTTTGCAGAAACCAAGCTGATCAGGGCTTAAGTCACATGCCTTCCTTCCCTTCTACCACCCTTCTTTATAAACCTTTTTTCAGATTTTTTTTTTTTAAATCACAGTAAGGATGACCAAGGATTTCAAACTGCAGACTCTTTGGAAAAAACTGCTAATGTTGCTGCTAAAGTTCTGTTACAGATCTGTTACTTGTACTTTTCCTATCTGCTTTTTCTCCCTGATGGTACAAAAGAGTATGCCTGGCTGTCTCTCAACAGCCAAAAAAAAATCAGCATAGCTAAACTCAAGCCCAGCAAAATCCTTACAAGAAGCAGCCTCACAAAGGGTGCTGGAACTCTCAGCACTGGCCCAGGCTCTCTTCATGGTAGAATCCACCTTGATTTAACAGGCAGAGAACTGACAAAGTGGGGTTTTTGTTTGTTTGAGCTTGGGAAACAGAAGAGAGGTGTGAAAACCATACTGATAGTAACTTTCAGGACAAAGATGAAACATCTGATGACCACCTCTCTTTATGATTGCCTAGTTAGACACAACTTTAAAGCCTTTATTTTTAATTTACAGAAGGGGATCTTTCCTTTCCTTTACTTTTTTTTGCCATCCAGCTGATACTTGTTCTGTGTGGAAAATCACTGTTTAGACTTACTTTGAAGGTACATAAATGCTTACATTAAGAGAATAGCCTCTCAGTTATCTGTGCATGCCCTAGGGATCAGTCTTTTTCCTATGCCTTTCATTCTGTACTTGAAGCCCAGTAGGAACCAGCTACTCATAGTGAGGGCATTACCCTATTTGTTTTGACAGACGGGAAGCAGATAAAAGGGACAGGCTTCCCATTCCCTGTCCCAGCAGAGCCATCCCTGAATGCTAGCTGAGACCCTACCATGAGCAGGGGAAGTTGCAGTGGTTCAAAGGCAAAACTGATGAAGCCTCCCTGCCCACAAACCCCAGCCCCAGAGATTAAAAAAACCCAGCTTCCTCTTTTTACATATATTTGGTGGTGTTTTGAAAAGTGTCTGCTTAAACCAAACTAATCACTTCCAAATTACCTGTCAAAACCTGTATATATAAATTCATGTCAACCCCTGCCCATTTTGTGTGATTATTGACAGGCATAGCTGAAATTCCAGTGATGTGAGTGAACGATGGCACCTAGAACTGTAATCAAGTTGCCATTTTGGATTCTTACTTCTGCGGGTAGTCAATGGCAGTAGTATGTTTAATATCTCAAAAGTTAATGAATTGAAATCACCCTTTTTGTGCCTTAGGATAAAACACTGTCTCCATAGCCTCAGAAGCCTTTAAGCCTTGAGGAAAGCAACACATTGCTTGAAATATGACCGACTAAAATTCACACTAAAACTTAGATTAATATTTTTAAGAAAGAAGTAGGATAAGAATTTAAAGCAAGGATGTGCCACATCCAATTTTTGGGCACGGTGTAGAGAACATAATTCGTTCAATTGCTTTTTACACAGTGTTCCTTACTTTCCATTAAATGGTCTTCAATTCAATACTGCATAACCCTTTATCTGAAGAATCGATATTTTGTTTACTTCAAGGCATGGAAAACTTTCCTAGTGCTTTAAGCAATATCCACAAGCTAAGCCAATTTTTGATACTCCAAGTCTCTTAAAAGTGAGGTTTAATTTCCTCTTACCAGCAATCAGGATCAGATTTCTGAAGAGATCCTAGTACTCTTGCAAAAAGATTAAGCTGTGGTATTCTTTGCAAGGAAAGCATCAGAAAATTCCTAAGATATGTTTCTCTAAAGACGAGTACTGGATCCAGCTGAAGAAGTCCAAAAGTCAAGAGCTGTAGTGGATGGAGAAGTCACAAGGGAAAAAAGTGTGATTTCTGACTCTACCATGAAGTCTGCTGTCTAGGAAGTTGAACAGACAGGTTATGGTCATAGAAATATTTCCTACAGTTCTTTCAATACAACTTTTAAATGTAAGCGGATAAAATAATAGTATTAATGCTAGTTCACGTCACAAAAAGAGGCTGTAGATCATGTCATAAAATACTTCAGAAAATACCAGACGGACATAGTGGTAGGACTGTAACTGTGATCATTTAGGAGTAGAAATGGGTCAATGGTTGAAGGAAGAGTTACCGTCTCTTAATTGAAACCATTGATACAGTAGGGAAAAACTGATGAGCTAGAGAAAAAATGGTCTGCAAAGGTTCACTGTATTTTTTTCAGGTATGAACTACTCTGATGGAAGATTTGACTTCTCCATACAAACCGTTTGTCAGTTAAATAGGCTAAGGAATTGCTTTCTAGACTGATTTTTAAATTTTTCTTGGATCGCCCTTCTAAACTGTGAGACCTGTTATCCTGTTGTCTAGGCTCTTTGTGTAATGAGGAGCACTTTGCGTACCTAAGTGTAAGTTACTCATTCATAAAGGCCACAGCGATGCCTTTAAATCAGACCAGTTTTGTTATTATATGAATAAGACCTGTTGGAAGAGCAAGCAGCTCTAGCAGTCACATTTTCCCTTGATCTGAATGATTGTTGTATTTGTTCATACAACCGATGGCCAAGACAGGACTTGAAGAACTGAGTTAAAATAACAAGTACAGCTTTATCATTTATTGAAAACTCATGGAAATCAGAAGCCTGTGTCGGTCACAGTGACACCTCTGTTTGGTGGCTTTTCAGCAGCAGCATCACTTATTTATTTCCCTTTGCAACACAAAAAGCCCAACGTGGGCACCACCCGTACAAAGCATGCAATGGATCTGCACAGCTGAATGATGACATTGAAATAAGCTTTCTCTTTCCTGTGGTCAGCTTCTCACTTGGGTAATAACAAATGCAGAGCTTAATCTGTCCAGAGAATTTTCAATGACAGAGGTATGTCCTCTGCACTGTCCCCACCAGATACTGAGCAAAAATGCAAGTGTGGGGACTGCATACCAATAATTGTGAATTTGGTGCTTTTCAGCTGCAGTGGGTCAAACTATTGGATGAAACAAGAATAAATGCATGTTCACTCAGCTGTTATGTCAGTGCTCACCAAGAAAACTGTGGATTTTCTGCCTATTTCAGTCACACCAATCTTGTAAATATCATTCAGCCCCTTGTACATGACTACACCTTACAGACCTTTCCCGTGAAGTCCTGTCTTTCCTTAGAACCCTGATGAACTGAACTGCTTCTCTGAAATGGTGTCTCTCAATATACTGGAAAATCTGACAGGGTCTAATAACAGACATTTCTGGATTCAACTGCTGTAAAGAATTTTGAGAATAAAAATAATTTAGAAGATTACAAGCATAATCAGTGCTCACTGATAGCACAGCTAAATATTTTCACCAAAATTTTAAAATAAGTAGGCAGTCAAAATATTTAATGAACACAAAGCCAAATATTTAATTTCAATATATACATGTAGCAACTAATTTTCTGCTATTCTATTATATACTATACTATTTCTATAATTTGAAAATTATATTAGGTAAAAATTATAGAAGTTTTTTTTGTTAAACATTCTAATAATTTCCCCTTTTTAAAAATTGCAATTCAATATTAAATTAATTTTGCCTGAGGAGGTTTCAGGCAATTCTGTATAATGCCACATGTGTCTTTGTCTTTTACCTCCTCAACACCATGCACCTCATTACCTGACTGAATGGTTTCGTACGACCTTCTCTTTGTTCACCACAACTGGATGTCTTGGTCTTTCCTGGATTGCTGGTGCATGAGCAGGCAGGGAGCAGGGTGAGGCAGAGGGAGATCAGGGTAGAACCAAAGCCTGCTGGTCCCTTCTGCAGAGATCTCTCATTAGGAATGAAGATGGAGAAGGGAAGGAGCTGTGTCCCATGTCCCTCACACCCCTCCTCAGCTTCCAGTGCGACCTGCAAGGCCAGGTCTGTGCAGGTCTTTGCATGTAAGAGAAGGAGATCACCTTTTCAGGTAGTATATGATGCTCAAGCAGATATGTCTACCTTTTCCCTAAAGAAAGGAAAGGGAAAACAGATGATCTCAGCAGGGCCATCTTCTACAACTACATGTCAGAAGGCCTAAGTTACTGCCTGATTTTCTCTACCTAAAGGCAGTCTCATAGTGAGATTTATGTGTTTAGGCCTTGATCATTTTGATGGAGCAAAACACAAATAATACATTTGAGCTAAGTGGATATATTAAAAGACATACATGCAAACCCTGAAAATCCTGCCAAGTGCATGACAAGCAGTAGGTACATAAAAAAGTTTTCTCCAATTTTCTCCAACTTAGTGAAGTTTGGAAAAAAATCAAAATGGAGGAGTACCTGTTTCATTTATCTAGCTTTATGTTAGTATGAGACATCTGGTATTTTTTCTGAAACCCTCCCCCATCATTAGTTTCACCAGAAAGAACTTCTTTGGAGACCGTTAAGGAGTCCTTTTAATACTGATGTCCTGGCTGATCTGGTTGTCGTTGGACAAGATAGACAAGCAATCCAGAAAGGCACATTTCCTTCTCCCTATGAGGATTTCCTTTTAAGATGGCAGTTGTTGATGGATAGACACTGTTAGACGCTGTTAATTTAACCAATGAAACCTAAGAAGAACAGGTTGAGAAAGTTCTTAACCGCTTAATGTGCACCAGGGACAGCTTTTCCATGTTGGTGCTTCCATTTACAAAAACTCCCCTGCATAGGGGCCAGGGCATTCTAAATCTCAGTTTATTTGTGTTGCCTTTTTTCTCTAATCATGTGACTGTTGAAATCCATCTGCTATGCCTTGTCTTCCAGGTTGCAGGTTTTTGCTGGAGAATTTTGCAGCACAACCTGCAACATTAGGATCATTGGTTCATCTTAAAGTCAATGAAGCTGAGGGATGCCTTCCTGCAACATCCTCCTGCACACATTGTAAATCCTAGATCATTACAGCACAGGTTTCGATAGGCTTTGAGAACCATCATATGGCAGATGTGTAACACAGCTAAAATAACCCCCATTGAAGAAATTCCACTGGAAAAGTTAAGACGTTTGAAAACATTTAGCCAGCCTAACCAATCTGGCATTATAGTGGAAGCTTCCAGCATACATCGTAACTCTTAAATATACTTAATTTTAACATTCACTGTGCTCCACCATGCACTGGTATAAAGAGCAGCCAAAGGAGTGAGACAGTCACATACACCCCCCACTAATTCTCTTTAGAGTGAAGCATACTTTTGCTCCTCCTGGATTTATTTTCCCCAAAGGCAAAAATTATGTTGACTCAAAGCTGCAGTGCTGGAGGTTATGGAAACACATAGCCATAGTGTTTGCTTTCTCTTCCATATGCCTTGCTCTGCTAAATCTTACAGAGGTAACACCTTTGTTACAGAAACATTTAAAGAGAACTTGCAAGTGACTTCACTCATGCTCAAGCAAGTGAAAAAGGGGTCATAGATGTCATTGTGCCCAAAGCTGAAGAAAATTCTTCCAGAAGTGAAAATCAGCGTGTTCAGACAAGCAGTGCAAGGGTGATACTTCACTCCAGCAAGGATCTCTCTGTATCAGCAGATGCAAGTGAGGTAGTTTCAGCATGTGGGCGTCAAATGAAACCTAAAGTACACGATGGATTTAGTGACCCTCCATTTGTTAACTTTACAGACCTGAGTTTGCAAACAATTTGGATAATTCTGTGACCCAAAAGAAAAGCCAGCTGTTTCCAGGCTTCACTTTCAATCACTGCTTCCTTCTCTAAAAACAGGAAGAGGAAAAGAGTACATAAAAAAAATATATTAAAGAAATTGAAATTCCTGCTTCCTATTATAAGAGGCTCCAATTGACACTGTTTTTTTTTTATAAAAGCAGTGTCCTTGTTCCTGAGGGATCAGCAGGCAGATGGCTACTGCTCAGCAGGGAGAACTGTGTGCCACAGAAGAGATTTATGATGTGATGCCCCAAGGATTCAAAGCGTATGCCTTTCTCAATTATTCGCTGGAGCCTGCCCTACCAGGAATATGAGGTAAAGCCCCTACTGATCTATCAAAATGGGGGAATTGCCATCAGCCATAATGGGGGATAAGGCTGGAGCAATCCAACATCCAAACATGGACAAGTGGATATAAAGAAAACACTCTGCAAGTGTTTTTGCAGTGTTTTTGTTTTCCTACTCTGGATCTCAAAAGTCTTTACAGGTTGTCCTCACCATGTATCTCTGAGAAAGGTAAAACCATGTTCACAATGGCATGACTCCTGAATAGGCCAAATAATTTAAGACCACTGAACATAAAATGTAGAGCTGTCAGTGTCTTGTGGGCCTGATACCATCACAGGGCATATCAAAATGAAAGGAGAGAAAAGAGACAGCAGGCAGAATTTTGAAACAGTATCCAAAAGGGTACTTTTGATTCAAACATAATTTCTCTTTCATGTTCATCTCCCCAGCAAAGCTGCACCTCAGGGGTAGACCTCACTCCTTCTTTTTGCCATTGCAATAGGAAGGAAGTTCCTTGCTGTATTAATCTGAACTAAAAAAACCATGGAACTAGGAATGTGTTTGAACCATTCGGTGAGGATTTCCTGCTTGAAAATGCACAAGACAGAAATAAGGTCTGTTGCACGACTGAGGCTGTGCTACCTGGATTGCCACCAATCCTGTTTCTGAATGCTGAATCACCTTCAGCAAAAAAAGAATTGCATCTCAGGATGATTTATAATCCTTTGGCTGTATTGTGACTGTAAGTACAATAATGAACTCTCAAGCCAACCATTTATTCTGCTAAGATACCCTTTTGCATCAACCTAACAGCATATTGTAGCTTTATATTGGTTACACATTATATTTACACCCTCTTCACACTCCTGCAACAATGCAAAGAGAACACACACAAATTAGAACCTTCATGTTCTTCATACTGAGGGAATGTAATATTCATTATGAACTTCTACTCCTGTTCAATGTTAACCACACAGAAAGCTGGTTTGCTCCTGGGTACACTTTTTACTGTTGTCCAAGGGACCCAGTGACTTTGGCCACATTAAAGTGATTGTGACATGAAGGAGAATGTGATTGCACTGTCTTTAAAAGGTGACTGTATTTTTCCTCCATTCAGCGGCTTGTCATAGGTGTGTCTTGTTCTTCTGTAGGTGCCAAATGCCATGCTATCACTGTACTCAGCCACTGACTCTATTCAGGCACAGAGGACCAGCTGAACTTTGAAGGTCCATCTCTGGTTGCCCCTTAGGTGTCAGTTTTCAAACTGATGTCTGTATGGACGATTAGGCTTGGGATCAGTAACCACAAAACCATCTGAGAGGTGTGCAGGAACCTGTATGAATATGATGCTTCTAGATTTTCCGCCTTCCTAGCAAAGATGGCAACTAATTTCCCAAGAGTCAAAGAAGACAGGTGATTGTGCTGTCCTTTCCAATGTTAGGTGCACAGAAAGGTGCTGGAGTCAGCATCCCTGGAAGTGTTCAAATCCACTGTTGGGCGATGTGGTTTAGGGGTTACAGTGGTAGTGGTAGGTTGACAGTGGGATCTGATGATCTCAAAGACCTCTTCTGACTTTGATGGAAGTTCAATGGATTCTGTTGATTCTATGATTCTGAGCTGCAGGAACAGCAAGGGTACTCTACCTGTCTGCCAAAACGAGAGTTTGATTTGGTTCAAGTAATCTGTCCTCCAGCCTCTATTCAGCTTCCCACCTTATAAACTCTGTCTTTCATCTGCACCTGCACACATTGACTGCAAAGACCCATTTTTCCTGCCTCAAAGGTGAAATTACCTAACTAAAAGGCTACATTAGGCCTTGAAGCCCCCACAGCAACAAAAGGAACACTTGTCTGTTTCACTTCACCAGGAAAGAAAAGGAAAATAATCAATCAGACTGGATACTCGACTGGACAATTGACTGCTAAGTCATCTGTCTAATCAATTATCCACTTGAAGTAGTCAATCTCTTTTGTAGAAAGAGGAACACATGCAATTTCTTCTGACATCAAGCTAGTAGATAGCTACAAAAGCTTCAAGAAACTCAGAGGAAAATCATGCAACATTTTTAATGCAACTTGAAAGCACAGCAAATCTATGGAGAATTGATTTGAAGGTTTTGTTCAAAATTTGAAGAGAAGAAATGCACTAGAGAAGATAACTTTTAAAGAAAATATATCCAGTTCAGTTGTGTCTTGTAACTTTGAAATACTCAAAGCAATTGTTGGTTTTCCTTCAAGTGCTTCCAACCACCTCATGCAAGTTATGTATGAATTCTCTACATAGCTGGTTTTAGTCACTGCATAGCTGGATTTCTTTTGTGTCTATAAAGCTGAGGTTATTTCTAAATGGAGCAGTGATCTCCTTTGCACTGAGGCACAGTAGCACTGCTCCTGTACTTGTAGGCAGCCATGAAGGCTATTTCACACTACCTATCAGGTGCAGCTGGGATATGTGGACTTCAAATCATAAGCTCTGGTGGTTTCTTCTGCTGTAGGTTAAGAGTAACCAAGCTCTGCCTTCCACCCTCTGATTTAAACTCTGAGGAATACACTGGGCTGTGGCATAGGCATGTCTCTCTCTCCACCATGGGAGTAGCATCTTCTGGCAGAGAGGCAGTGTAGACAGCTGGGAGCAGTAACAGCTGGATTTGCTGCAAATGAAGATATCAGAGCTCATGGCTTGGAGTGGTGACTGTAACTTAGAATCAGACTTATTTGTGATTCACCTACAGGTTTTGTGCCTGATTCTTTTATGCCATGTTATTTGAGGGCCCAGAGCCCTAAGGGCTATGAGAGAAAAGAAAAAAAATTGCAACAAGCTCTTTACAGATATGATAATCATGTATGTTTGTGATTACAAGAAATGCTGGAAGGTGATAAGGAATCAGTTGTATTTTACTGTATTTTAGCTTGTACCTGCTCTAACTATAACTTTTACATTGCTGGTCCATTATAACAGCAAATATTAGCAGAAGGACAAACTAAAAAAAAAATCAATATTTTATTTTCAAGAAATTAAATCAGTCTTCAAGGTTGAGAAGTTATTTTCTTAAATAAAAGGACACCAAATAGAATTTGTGCAGAAGTCACGGCAGATCACTGGTGAGTCACACTGTCTAAAGATGGTTGGGTACTGAAGCTGAATAGATAGCAATATATCAGGCTTTTAGATTCCCGTAGGGTGGGAACAGCGGATTCCCAGCCCAAGGACTCAGCAGCTGCCCTCGGTCTGTGTGATGCCTGTTGGATGGCAGGCCAGGTACCTTGGGAGTGTTTCAGTACATGTGCTGTGGACAGATCGTATGTGCACATGGAGGAGATGGATGGCAGAGGTGTCTGTTTCAACAGTGTGTGAGTCCGTCCTCTGTCAGGGAACAAGAAGATCTCTCAGTCCATGTGGAAATTGGCTGCCTTTGCCACCAAGGCTGGAATATATGAGGACTTGGATTAATAGGGCATGCAATGCAGACCTATCTATTGGGAGACATCAACTTCTTTTATACCATGTGTGCAGAAAACATTTGTCCTATTTGGTTCCAAAGGCGAGATATAACTTTCCATGATTTTTTGAGTCCCGAGGACATGGAGTTGGCTATATATGGATACCTAGAAAAAAGCTATTGGCAGAAAAGACAAAAGTTAGTTTGAGGCTACAATTTAATGAATTTTAGAGGGTGGATGATTGCTGGTAGCTAAGTTGTTTCTGGATCTTCCACTCCTTTTGTTTTCTGGCTGTATTTTGCTTCTGCGTTACATTACTCTAAATAAAACCATTGGATAATACTGCCTGGTTTGCACTGAAATGGGTATTTTGCCCGGTGGCTGTGAAAACTCTGCATTTATTTTCTTTTAGGATTTTGAATTTCCCAGTTCTAATCTCTGAGAATTACACCAAAAAACCTCACATTTCCTTTTCAAATTTAGCATGAACTAGTCTTTAAAAATCACCAAGATACAAATGTTGAAGGTGGGTAGGGGTGAGAAGCAAAATCATCAAAATTTCAGCTAGAAGATGGCCAAAAACTGCAAATACAGCTCTGTGCAGGCTGTTTGAGAGTGGGTCTTGATGCACACTAATTCTTTTTCTAACTAGCCCTCCTGCAGACACATTCACATACCATCTACAGGATTCTGTGTTCTGCCTGTTACACTGTGAATTCCAGCCATGCTGTCAGCGTCATGTAGGCACAGTCTATCAGATCTCTTGAGCAAATCTTCTCCTCATGTTATGAACAGTTATTAGTATTATGACTAAGGGAGCCTGCATGAATCAGGAATGAAAAAAGGTCTTCAACTGCAACTCTCCTGGGACACCTAGCTGCCCTGTGAGAAGAAAAACTTACCATAGTCCCCAAAATGGTGGTTTCAGGATGTTTATAAAAGGACTCATAAGGTCAAAATAAACAAAGTTGAAATAATAGAAGGCTCTTCTCTGTTTCAGTGGAGTTTTAATTTTATTTATACTTTCTTGGCTGTCATATTAGAGATTACTTTTTTCTTGGTTTTCCTTCAATATTTTTAAGGTGTCAATTCTGCTTGCATATTTTTCCAGTTTGCATATGCAAGGCCAGGTGCCGGTGAGTCATTTCAGCCAGTGTGATGTTGCTGGTGCCATGCCTTACAGCTACATGCAGATTCTGGCACTGCAGTGATGATGATGTTAACATGTCCAAGGTGCTTAACACCACCTCAAGGAAAATCATCCAGGTTGGTATACGCATGTAAACTACATGGCTAGGATTTGCATTATGCCAGCTGGTTTTGCCTACAGCGTATTGGGAAACCTCTCTGCCAGCAGAATTGCAGAAGTGACAGCTTCCACTGGGGTGATCCTGACACCTCAACCTGAACAGCTGACTCAAAGGGTGCCTGCTCAAACCAATAGAAGGCATTTCTGATCCAAAGTGTAAAGTGTGGATTCACTATTCAGGCACTAAATTTACGAAGACAAATATCTCTGAAGATCTAAACCTCATGTAGTGTAGGACATTATTCTTAAACTGAAAAAAAACCCTTTGTATACTTTGATACAAGGATAGTCAAAAGAACTTCAAACCAAGAAATAGATTTCTTTGAGGGTAACTATCACAATATCTTGCCCTGTGCCTAGGTTCTGTTCCCATCTTCACACTGCCTGATAGCAGCTCCCACGTCTTTATACTCTACAGTATTGTGTATATCAAAACTTAGCATTTAGGCTCATCTTTATGCTATGAATGATGTGACTGATTTGTCTGCCATTTGTTCCATTTACTTCCCAGGGATATATTTTGTTTCCTTTTGATTCTCCTTAGGTTGCTTAGATGTTTCAGAGAAAGAGTACAGGATGAAGGCAAAGGAAGGGACTAATTTGACAAGATTTATCCTACCAAGACAGGTCATCAACTGATATAAATTTATTTCTTAAGGCTTGGCTCCTCCAAGGGAGCAGTATCTCCAGAGATGCAGTATCTCCAGAGTATGTCCAATCAAGCTGTGTTGGGTGACTCCTGAAAGGCCAAGTGACTGCCACACACCTGCAATAAAGCCATTTTATACCATTTGCCATGTCCCATTTTGGTTCTTACAGGTAATATGTCTTTGTCTCTCTTTTTTAACATTCCTTTATCTTTCCATTACCATCATTTCTCAGAAACAATGGAACCTTCTAATGATTGTATGTGTGGATGCAGACAGGATATAGAAAGGATCCATTACCACCCAGTTTTAGTAAGCAAATACTTGGATGTTTATAGGCTGAAATTAACCAGTATTTTTACAGTCTTAATCACATAATAAATTTCTCTATGACTTGATTTCTCTGTCACTCCATATCTTTGCCTGAGCAGTCTTCTAAATATATTCTGTCCTTTGATGTGAGGTTGACACAGCTCCCATTTTCCCCAAATAAACCCTGGTTTAGAGTCTATTCAGTCTTTTTTGTTGTTTTTTAGCATCTAATAAAACCTCTTCAAAATATTCAGCTTCAAATCTAGATGACATAGAAAACAGTACCTCAATAATAGCCGTTTACCAGAATCCTTCCAATTTTCATTTTACATCTCTTTTCTTTAGAGGAACAGTCCAAGAACTGTGGTGAAAACTACTTGATAATTACAAATGAGTGAATAATTTACCATGAGTAAATTACTGTATGAGTTGTCGTAATTCTGAACAGAACAACCACTGGCACATAATTTCCACAAATGCAATTTATATTTTAAATATGTTTGGTTATTCATTTTGATCAATGAGTAATTTTATTTTTCTGATGAATTTCATAATTATGATTAACTTGGACAGGGACTGAGGTGTGATGGAAACTTAAACTTTATTAATGAGTTCGGCAAAGTACTTGCAGACACACATTCTAACTTCCAAGAACTTGCACTAGTTTCTTAGAAATCAAGAAGAGTTAGGAAGAGTTAAACATCTTCCTGAATCAAGACCCGGGTGTCCAAGTATGAGCTTGTATTCTGAAGAAGGGTTTACTAGGTTTGTGCTTGTCCATGGTGCATGCTAAAGGCTAAGAAACTTAAGTCTATATTATGAGGAATCCCACAAAATCCAAGCAATATACGCTTGGAGAAAAACTGTGCTGAGTCATTCCTCATTACTGAGGCAAGACTACAGAGTGATTACATTAGAGAAATCCACCGGAATCACGGAATGGCTGGGGTTGGAAGGGATCTGTGTAGATGTCTAGTCTAATCCCCCTGCTAGAGCCAGTTCATCTAAAGCAGATTGTTCAGGGTTGTATCCAGGTGGGTTTTGAACATCTGGAGAGGAGGATACTCCTCAAATTCTCCAAGCAGTCTGTTCCAGTGTTCTGTCACTCTCAAAATAAATAAGATTTTCCTCGCCTTCATATAGAAGTTCTTGTGTTTCAGTTTATGCCCACTGGCCCTTGTCCTGTTGTTGAGGACCACTGAAATGAGCCTGGCTCCATTGTCTCAACACCCTTCCTTCAGATACTTGTATGCATTGTTAAGGTCCCCTCTCAAACATCTCGAGGCTGAACAGGCCTAGCTCCCTCAGCTTTTCTTCATAGGGAAGATGTTCCAGTCTCAATCACCTTCATAGTCCTCTGGACTCACTCCAGGAGCTCCATGTCTCTCTTGTCCTGAGGAGCCCAGAACTTGACACAGAACTCCAGATGTGCCTCACCAGGGCTGAGCAGAGGGACAGAATCACCTCCCTCAACCTACTGGCAATGTTCTTCCTATTCCTCAGGATACCATTGGCCTTCTTGGCCCCCAGGACACTCTGCTGGCTCATGGACAGCTTGTTGTACACCAAGATCTCCAGGTCCTTCTCCAAAGAGTTGCTCTCCAGCAGGTCACCCCCAGCCTGGGCTGGTGCCTGGGTTTGTTCCTCCCCAGCTGCAGGGATGTGCACTTGTCTTTCTTGATTTTCATTGGGTTCTTCCCACTCTGCTTTCTCCATAAGCTCAAATTGACTAACTTCATACATGCTCCATGGGCTTATGCCTCAATGTTTGACTCTATTCCATAATATTTTACATTATAATTTTTTAGAAATCTTCCAGATGTTCTTCTGCTTTCTTTCTGTGGTCTGTAGTCTAAAACACACTCAGATCCTCCATTCTTCCCTGGCTTTGGCATGGGCTCACCTGCAGCTTCAATGAGTGCTGTTGATAACCTTTAGTTTTACAGGTTTTATTGGCAAGAGAATGGAGAGATCTCAGAGGCAAATTCTCCCCATGAGGACCTTGAGACCACTGCAATAGTTCATTCCCAAAACAGTCCATTCTTCCACTAACCTACCACTACTCTGATAAAGAGAGCATTGTCATAAGATGACTGCCAGTATAGAAATTCTTAATGCGATTTCTCTGAAAGAATGAGAGTATCAGGGTGGTAGTGTGGATGCACATGTGAGAGTGTGTGTATAAAAACACATATATTGTATGTATATATATATATATTAGCCTTTGTACTTTTACATGTTCATGCACATATATTTGTATATAGATGTAAATTCATACATCAATTGATACATGTCTGTTTAGAATTATGAATATATAAATTAGATTTTGTTTTTCTTCTGCAAAACTTCACATATAAATGTCTGGACAAATAGATTTTTTAAGATTATTTTTAACTTTGAGAGAAAGAAAGGGAAATAAGAGCAGGATTAATGATTCCAGGCTATTTCAACAGAAAATTGGAATTAGCAAAAAATAAACTATCTTTCCCTCCAGGAAGGATCAAAGGGCATTAGACACATTCAACTATCCTGTATACCAGAGATAATTAAGTTGGTCTTTTGCTGTATAAAGAAGCATATTTTAATCCTGCTAACTGAGCCTCTCAGTCTGTATTTAATCGTCTTTCTTGCCAACATATTACTATGGGTCTGGCTATGATCTCAGCAGTGTCTCCAGGTCAGTGGTCTGTCTTCTAGGTAGATGTTAGCTATATGTTTATGACTGATTGTTTATAACTGCACTGATAGTTCTAGCTCATCAGCTCATCAGCTAAAGTAAACTTGGCAACTCAAATAACACCCCACATTTACAGCAGCTAGAAATCACTCCATTACTAACAAAGCCCATTGTCTGGGCTGGAGACAGAGTTGAAAAGTAAAATCTAACTGCTCAGTCTAAATACTGGCCCAAGTAACATGGTCTTGAAAGGTTAATCCTACACTAAAATAATTTATAAAGACTAGAAAAACATCCATATTATTGAGATTAAACTATATTTTCCATCCAAGATGGCCCCCAGCAAGCTCTGAGTTATCCAGAAGGCCCTCATCGACAGGGTTTCTAAATCAGAGGAATTCCTCCAGGAACTTGGCAGACATCATATATATCTCTTATCATTTTTATTAAAGGCATCTTCCTTATCCAGTTCATCAACATATTCCTCATTTCATGGGAGATGTTCCATGAGATGGAATATATTTTCCTATGTACCGCTTCAGTAACAGAGGACTTGCAATACTGAGGAGGTTTAATGGGTTGGGTACTGATCAAAATCTTGGGAAATAGCTCTCCAAAATGTGTTTGAGGCACAGGGGCAAAGGAAGGATAAACACAGTGAAGACAGCAGACTCTAGAGTAGTGCAATCCAGAAAGACCTTTGCTGACAGCAAAACACCAGCTGGTAAGGGCTGATTTCAGGGCAGCATGAGAGAGACTACACCCACCTGCACATGAAAGTCACACAAAATTACATGGTCTCTTTTGAGTGGCACATGCAGAAAAAGACAGGCATCAGATCCAGCTGTGGCGAAGACAAAGTTAAAGAGCAAAACCAGTGACATGGGATAAGGATGCTGGTCTTCTCCTTCTTATCTGGTCTATTCTATTTAAATTAAAGATTTTTCAAGCAGATGTAATTTGTTGGCAGTTCAGTGCTCTACAGAGTTTACCATGGTCAGGCAGCCTTCTTGGTACCATACTAACAAAAAAAGCAATCAGCTCATCATGTTAATAAGTGAGAGAGAGCTCTCAGGTGAAGACAGCTGTCTAGTTTACAACAGTCCTTATGCTCCTCTAGCTAAGGAGCACTCATGCCCGCCTGAAATGCAGTCTTAGAGCACTCAGTTTTACAAAGTAACCAAAAAAAATTTTTTTTTTTTTTAATTTTTTTTTTTTTTAACTTCAGGCTGTCATAGTCACAAGCTAGGTATTTGTCCTTTTACTCTGTATGGTCCCAAGGTGAAAGATTCTCCTCAGGTACCACCAGGCTACTGTGAACTGCTGCTGAGTGGAGGTTGACCAGAGCTGTGAAGATACCTTTCACCATGGTAGGTCACTTTGTCTTTCTAATATCCTTCCCCACCTGCTTTGGCAGCAAAGCTTGGTTTCTTACTTGCCAACATCACATGTTTACAAATCCTAAGTCAGGGCGCCAAAACTCACAGGATGTTTAAAAATACCTTGGAACACCGACTGGAACCAAGGTCTTTGCTGTCCCATACCAGCACCATATAATGCACTTAGAGATTCCTAGTTTTCTCTGCAGCATTAAACAGGATAGAAAATAACCTCAAACCAGAACATGTTCCTAGTCTCTTAGAGAACTTCCTGATGGTAATAAGGACTGTTTTGACCCCTGTCATGCAGAGGAAGAATTTGAGCTATAGATTCCAAGGTCTCCAACATGGAAGGCAGCTGTCAGATCAGGTCTCTCGGCAGACATGAAGGAGGTGGCATGTCCAGTTCCCAGCCTCCAGGAGAACAGCATCCAGCTCTACCTAAAGCTGACTGAAAGTCCCAGTCAATGTTTTACTGCTCACCATGACAACTGACACTTTCACCTACTGTGATGCATCCTGGATCTAGGGCTTTATTGAAGGACATTTAAATCCACATCTTAACATCTCCAATAAAAATAGGGGAGTAGAGAGGGTTGGGGGAAGAGGGTGGAGGGATGCTGGTGGGATTGCACTGTTATTTTACATGGAAAACTGAATTAGATGCTTAAGGACGCAGTGATAAGGAAAAATCCAGATGTTGCCTTCCAGCTTCTAGTACACCCCATTGCTGGAGTTACCATAAATGTTTTAGGCTGGTGTCACAACAAAATGTCAACAGCAATCTTTTAAATGACAAACCATGCCTGCAAAATGACCATGTTTCTCTGAATTTTAAGGCAAACACTTTATCTCAGTTAAACCCTTAGCAGTCCTGTGGTTTTGCCCACCTCCTCAGGAACATTTAAAGCACTCTTCTTCTTATAAACAGTTTAAAATTGTAATGGTAAACATACAGGCCTAAAGCTAAACTTCCATTCCTTACACTTGTGTTGGTTATTTGCAACAATACCAGAAATGTTTAGCAATCCACCAGCACAGTTTACACTGAAATCCTGCAGTCATTTACCTCTTGTGCCGTGATTAATTGTTGGCCTACATGAAGGAAGTGAAAGACAAGGATATGGCTTGTGCACTGAGATCTCCTCCTGACTAAACTGCTGTTTTCAAATGTGATTCAAAAAATCAATTCTAGATTCAGTGCTGTAGATTTCTTCTGGCTTTTCCAGTACATTGCAGTGCTTTTACTAAGTGTCTTAAGAACTGCTAAAGCTCAGGAAAAATGGTGGTGATAAAGACTTTGTGAGGGATAGCTCTTTCTGTACAGGTAAAACAGGTAAGATGCTGGACAGCATCTTTTAAAAACTGCACTGTGTTACCTTCTAGAGCCTTCTCCCTGTTGCTGTGTACTGTGCACTGAATTGAAGTCCATTATGCATCAGAACAGGTCACATCAAGATGCCTTTCCAAGGACATAATGGGATGTGAGTCCCAGAGATCACAGAAAGATGCTATACCCACCAAAGAAAACTGTCTATGCAAGATTGTGCTTTCCTCTCAAAGAGGATTTCAGGTCTATAACTTAACAAATCAGGTTTTCCAGCACTAGGTAGCAAATACAGGTGGAGTATAAAGCAAGATTCACTTAAGGATATAATTAATTTTCACCAAATACAGGGCAATAGACAACCACATCACTGTTTAAAACAAAACTGGCACTGTTATCAACAGCAGGGCAGTCCTGCAATAAACGTAATAGGGAAACAATGAGAGTTGGAAAAAATAGCCACAACTGCAGAGAAGAAGCATACAAGTTTCTAATTTTAATTAAAACCCTCTGTCTAGTTTTTCAACAGCCTTAGAAAAAACACTGGGTCTTGTTGTAGATCCTAGTGACCAACAGTATGGAGATATTTCACAGTAAGTTCAGTAAGAGCCTTCTAGGTTTTATTTTGAGTCCTTGAAACAAAACGTGAAACAAATAAATTATTCCTGAGGTTTATTCAGATAAAGAACCACCTCTGAAAGCCTACCATATAGCACCATTTTCACAGAGTTGCTACTTCCAAATGATGAGTGTTAACTGGAGCAAGAAATACTTATATCAGGTATATAGTCAGGTTGTAGTCTGATAGAGATCTAGTTGTTCCATAAGACAAATGCTACAACCTCAGTTAAAACTGCATAAATCACGTCAGCATAAAGCGTTGTCTGCCATGGGTCTACTGGAATTGGTAATGGACTCTAGAATCATCTTTTGGAAATTTCTCCATAATTTATATTATTTTAGTTACTACAATTCAAAGTTGCAACTTAAGTTTACTAGCTGATATATTTGTCTGATAGATACATGAGTATTTCCTAAGCTTCTATTAGATGGATGGGTAAAAATGGAAATAGCAATATGGACCCATCTACTAAAAAAGGCCACTTCCTAATGATACTGATGATTCCTATAAATTCCTAAGCAGTATTTTGGAAAATGTTGGGTTTACCTTCCAGTGATTTTCTTTATTTTAGGTTTGCAGGCTGTGATTTTGAAGAGTGCACACAACAGACACAGAAATCAAGACATATTTCCTTATATCTTGAACAGAAGCCAGATTACAAAAGCTCCTATTGAAAAATAAAGAAAAAAAGGAAACATCTTTCCATTTTCCAAGTGTCTACAATTAGTTTAGCCACTCACATTTTCCAGGAGCTTTTGTTTTCTTTGCTTTTCAAATGTATCTTTTTTTTCCAGAACCCACACACAGGACTTCCACAATCTCATCACTGCCCTTTTAAGGTCATTATCACCTCTTTCCAAAATGCCTCTGTCCTAGAGCACTCCCAAAGCACATCCGGGAGAGTTCATTTCCTCACGTGTCACACATGTATTTTTGTCCTTGTGAAAATGGATTTGAGGCTCTGGACTAGATTTCTGATAAAGAAACAGTGACCTTCATTCTATTTCCTCCTATTTTATAGTCTCTTTGCTTACCTGCAAAAACCTAGCTCGTTCTTACTCCAATTTACTTTATTGCTGCTCTATTACTTTATATATATTTTATTATATACTTAGTACATGTTTCATAAAGTCTCCTTAGAAAATTAGAAATGTAAGATTTCTGGGAAAACTTTGCCTTGCCTTTAGCAGTATTCCCATCTTTGGAAGTAGCGTTGCTGCTGACACAGAGTTGTGTAATGGCGATCTAAGAAGAGGGTAGGGTTAAGCACAGGCATCTCCTGGTGGAAAATCATGGTAGGATTAGTCAGTTCCTCTGCCCAGACTCCACTTTTTTGCGGGGAAGCATTCTAGAGGCAAGCTGGCCTTTGTGAAAAGGACAGAGATATATCTAGTAATTCACACAAAAATAGTTGTTAGCTACATAAGTAAGAGAAAATATAACATTTAAGACACCCAGCAGAGATCTCAGGGCTAAACTTTCCTTATTAAAGTGTGTTGTAGGATCAGTATGAAAATCAGTATGAAAACAATCACAACCTATACTCTCGACATGAATAAGGTGGAGTCAAGATTTCAGCGAAAGAATGTTTGTAATTTGTAATAAGTTGTTTGGATGAAAGACACACCAATCTGAGACAAGGAAAGTAGAAGAAGGAGACATTAAATGTGTTTGCAGTAGCATCTAACTATATCTGAATATAGCACATATTTTGTGGTCATCCTTGCTGCTATATGAAACATGCAGCCATTGCTTATGGGGGATTATAGTTGAGAATATAATATATTTTACAGTACTAACACTCTTAGAAATCATCTCACCTGTATCCTTTTCCATGTGAAGCCTAAATCAGAGCCACGTGTGCACATGTCAAAACAAAAGAAAACAAAACAATTTAATCTAAACTTGCATTTAATTTGCACATTGCTATGTTTTTTTAACACATAAAAGTGGTCCAAGCCCATGCCAACACTTATGGGTCATTGGAAACTACATAAATTACAAAAAAAAAAATACAGGATGCTTCCTCTCCAGGACATTAAAACAACTCAGGCAGTCTTCACATAGAAAACTATTTATACTGACTGAGACAAAAGATTTACTTAGAGTAAGATCTCAAAAGAAGACAATAGTTTTCCCAGGAAAATTCCTTTTTGGTAAGGTCCCTGCTCATAAAATTCTCAGTGATTAGGATGGGCTTCAGAAAGCATGTACATAAGCAGTGTCATGGAAGGGTGCATATGGAATAAACCAGCATCTAGCTCAGATTTTACCCATGGTAGACGAGCATCAGGCAGTATGAGCAGGGGCCAATCCAGGCTAATCTCTCTGAGGTACCTGCACAGGGCTGAGTCCCAATGCACTTCTCACTTTTCCTCAAGGTAGAAGCATATTCCTCCTTTTGCAGCAGGGGGAAGATAGTGCATCCATTTCTCTGGAGACACTTCTCAATGATAGAGCAATTTCAAAGCCATCTGTCTTCGCATTTCTGTCCCCTTCATTTCTTCATAAGAGGATCTGTGTACAGTCCCAGTGAGTGCTATCTTATAAACTTCTTCTCATTCTTTTTTCATGTACCTTATTTCTTGTATTGATCATGCATGCAATTTATTTGTATAAAGGAACAAATAAAGGTATCCCTACTGCATGAAAATACACAAAGCTATGTCCTGATGTAGGTTCATCTATGTATAGGTAATAGATATTTTGATACACACATGGAATATTCATATTCTCATCCAGCTGATCTTTAAAGAAAAATTACCCTAGTCCGACTGGTCCACTTGGGTCTACGTTCCTTTGTAAAGTCTGTATAACAGTGACACAACATTCTATTGTATGCTTTCTTATAATATTGCCTGGAGAATGCTGCTGGCCCATCAAATCTTTTTCAGTCTTTCTTTTCCATGCCTACTACTTTCTGCTGAAAAATTTCTAAGAGGATGCCTAAAAGAGGTTTGGGACTTCTTAAACCTCACAATTCCCTACAAGGTCACAGTTTTGCCAGGGAGAATCCCTGGCAAATCTCTCCTCACACTAAAACAAACAAAAAAAAGCAACCTCCACCCCAACATTATTGTCCGAGGAAAGAGACACCACAGGTGCTCCAGAAAATTCCATGGCCCATACTAGCCCCAGTGTGTTGCAGACTATAATGTTCTCTGAGACATCCTGACAAGAAAAGACACCCCACAGAGACTCAAATGGTACCCCCAAGCTATGTCCTATTTTACTCTTTCAGTAGGAGTAATCTGATAATTGAGTTTTACTAGACATTTTCAATGTAAATATTTTTGATGCTTAGACAGAAGGAGAAGCACCACATCCTGATGCACAGTTTGGTGTTTGATACACAGTAATGTGGTGGAAGTAATGAATTCTCAGGGCACAGGATGTGCCTGAAGAAGATGGTACTGCAAAGGGGAGGTGGTGGGAACTGGGAAGAATAGGATATGAGAAGGACACTTCATATGAGGTTGCAGTAAGTTCACATGCAATTTGCTCTTTTACCTAAACTCAAGAGGGGACAAAACCACTTGATAACTCCTTAGTGTAGTATTTATCTGTATGAAATAACATCTTCTCTTTCTGCACTACTGTAGCACTTCCAAGAACTAGCAAACTTTGCTAAGCACTGTACAGATACTTTGCAGAAACACAATGCCTGCTGAGATGGGCTTCTAACCACAGTGGATTTCTGTTTACTTTGTGGCTGAACCTGTTTACCTCAACAATTTTTTTCACCTTCTGACATGGAAGAATATGTTTTCAGTGAACCACAAACGGACTAAGGATTTTGGGATCTAGTTAATTATTATTTCTCATTACTGCTCTCCTGTATTTTATGGTGTATAAGAGTAACAAGAGAGACATCTTGCTGCAGGAAGCAGTACAGTTCTCTAACAGGTAATGATATTTCAGGGTTAGGAGGTAAAGATTTCACCTCTTCCAGAGGTTTCAAGGAAGATGCAGACATGATTTTGAATGGAGAGACAATTTAAAACAAAAACGAAACTCTACTTTTGCTCCAATTACAAAATTTAAACATTCGAAGCAAATTGTACCAAGAGTGTGTTGTTAGCCAGGGATTTGCATGTATGAATGTTTTCTTAGCACAGCACTACCCACACCCTGCAGATGGCTGTGGGGAAAGCTACCATGAAGAGCAGAAACGAAACTGGGCTCTTATGGCAAAGCTGCTGCAGTGACTTCCTTAAAATAATTAAGAGTTAGGAGGAGGCTGCCTGCTGTTCCACATGTGAAACAACAACAGATGGGCAGCGTTATATTTCTCTGATAATAAAATGACCTAATGCTCTATTTAGAAAATTAGAATACTTCTCCCTGACTGTTTACAGATTTTAGAAATATCATGATAAGCAAACCCAGAGTTCAAAGTTGTGATATAAAGGACAAATGGATAAATAATGGCCCAAGTTTGTTATGAAACATAGTGTAACTGTTGTATAGCTAATATAAACACAGATGACCTTTATTTTTGCTCATTTTTCTTCCCTGAAACAGGAAACAGAAGATAATCTTTGTCAGCCAGTAGAATCTTCCACTTTGCTTCTACTTTGGAACTGTGGGGCAGATTACCATGCTGTGTTTAGGAGCATGACAATGCTACTTTCTTTTCCAAGCACACGCTGAAAAAGTGATATGAGTTTGAGGAGACAGACTTACATTTTTGGGTAATCCAAAGACTGCATCTACTACATCAAAAAGCACACACTCCTGTTGCTCAAAAGTGGGGCCTAAAATTATAACCACTGTGACCAATTCACACTTATGTGGTTTGCTGTCGTGGTTTGACACGGAAGTGAATTTTCTCAGGAAGTTGGGGTCAAACCAATCAGTGGTCAGGTTTGGATATTGGCAATTGGAGTGACCAGTGAGGGCATGGACACACCTCTGAGAACACAGGGGGTTAAAAGCAAGAACTCCCAGGGGAACTCTCCCTTTGGTTCCAGTCAGAGTGCAGTGCAGAGCTCCTCTGCCCAGCCACGGGCTGGGTGGGGAAGGGGAAGCCATATGGCCTGGTAGAGGTGGGCCAGGGGCTGAAGGACTGGAACCAGGCGGGCCCCCTGCGGATGGAAGGGTGGAGAGAAACGGAGATGCCTTTGTTCCCACCCCCAGAAGGAAAGAGACAGAGAGCCTGACTGCACCTGGAATTTGCAGGCAGAGGAGAAGGAGAAGGAGGGGAAGGTGCCCAGCCATGGGAGTTGTAGTTCTGGGCAGAGATTTCAGTCATCTGGGGAGTCCGAGACTTTTAACCCTTTCCTGGGAAATGAAAGCTTTGTAAAATATTACTCCTCAATTTGAAAGAGAAGAGAGACAATCTGGGACCTGAGATGTTAGAAGAAGAAATTTTTAGGTGGGAGGAAATGATGGAGTGTCTTGTGGCTGGACTTTTCTTGATAGCCATAGACGGAACCAATTCCTCCTGCAACAGAGACTGCATTTTTAGGGGGATGCAATAGTGAGCCAAGAGACCTGCTTCAGCGACTCCCAGCACAGGAATGGAGTGAACAGAGAAGAGTTGAGGAGGGTGTGGTGGTGCCCTCTTTCTTCAGGAAGAAGATCTCTGTTCTCGAGGCCCTCGGCCCCAGGGGAGGAAGAAAACAGGGGGAACTGTGGTCCCAAAATGAGAAACTGAACTGTTGTTTTTTAGATCCTTGGCAAAGCATCCCTAAAGAAGCCCTGTGAGCATTCTGTCCATGCGTGGTGGTGACAGCACTGTAACATGGAGAGTGTCACACTGGCAGATTTTCTCCGGTCGGTGCCATGAATGACATGGAAACGCAAGAGGTGGCAATTTGCTGTGTTCTTGATTGCATCTCACAGCACTTACTGGGGAAGGTGCATTTTCAGGGGGTCGCTGGCATTGCACCAGTGTCAAACCGTGACATTTGTGTATAAAATAATCAAGGAAAGCAAATGGGTTTTCTATAGCAAGAATTATTTATGTTCCTTGTCATGAAGGAATTTGAAGTTATTCTGTTTGTGAAGGTTAAGACTGATATCCAGCAATATGTTTCTAAGGAGGTTGCATTGCCCTTCTGCTTTTGTTTTTGGTCCCTTCCTTGTGTTGACAACAAGGGACAAGCAAAATAATGCGACAAAGTTGTACTAGAGTTGGTACTAGAGTTGGTATAAGATGCTAAGAAACAGCTGGGGACAGGGAGGTGAGGGTGAGGAGCATAGGACCATCTCCTTATTTTCTACACAGACCTTTACTGTCTTTAAGAAATTCTGAAATTGAGATAAATGACTAATTTATTTGGACCACTACAAAGATGAGGCCTCAGCCAAAAATTAGGTTTAAATAATTCTGGGAGCTGCTTAAACCCAAAGCATGCCTAAGTCTCTGTGCTGAAATTCTGGCAAAAAACTTACTGGAAGGTATATATGATTACCTCAATTTTCAGATAGAAGACAGTAGTTGGGAGATCTATATTCCTTCATAAATTTCTTTTGAAGTACTTGATTATAAGTACCAAAGCAAACTAGCGGAGACTCAGGACATAATCCAATTTTCCATCACATGAGTCCAGTGCTTTAATACTAATTTTACTCAGAAAGGTGCATAGGAGAAACATTGTTATCTGGTAGGACTTTTTCTCAATCTTGCATTGAACCAGTGCAGCTCCTCCTCCACATTTTAAATCCTCCAACATAAGGGTATAATAAGACATTTTGCTTCCTGAATTGGCAGGACTATACATCGTGGAAGGCAATCAACTCCCTTTTGGGTGCCCTTCAGAAATCCTAAAGCACAATGAAACAGAGACAATGGACTTGCTGTACCACTCCCATACAAACCTCCCACCACTTCCTCTCTCCCATCAGGCAGGCTGGTGAGAGTAAAACAATCCTGCCCTTTCTAGAGATGCTAGATATCTTGGAGAGACTCATAATGTCTGAGAAAAAGTGGACAAGAAGGCAACATACGGTCAATAGTTGGAAGGCGTATCTGTGTGTGGGACTGAAAATCACAGTCCAAAGGAAGACAGTTTTCTATACACCAAGAATCAGCATCTGTCATCTGTGATGTCTTCCTAGGGTGTCAGTTCAGTCAGACCGAAATCTGCATCACTTGTGGAGGTCTAGTGAACCTGACCTTCAGAGTTATAATACCTGCATCTAATTTGAAATGGCATGTTCTTGGCCCACTGGAGCCAGATGCAATGCAAGGATGAGCACCGCATGCCCATCTCAGCTCTGACCAGGAATGAAAACAATGCTGTTCCGAGGGCAGGGTGGTAGCCTTTCCCATAAGTAGGAGAAAGTGGAACCAGAGGCTGCAGTTATTGCCTTTGTCTTGATACACGCAGCACTGTGTTGGTATCTCCTACTACAGGTGCTGCACCAAGGCCTCTTTTTCACCCCCAGTTGAACTGACCTGCTTTCATATTTGCCTGTGTGCATAATAGAGCTGCTTTGGCAAGTCAATTCTACTTTTATGAAAAAAATCCTCTGAATTGTGAGAAAGTTAATACAGCCTCACTCCTGTCACTGTTAAAATAATTTAATCTGCATAGGGCACCAATTAATCCCTATTGGAACAGGGCGGAGTGTTAACATAAGGAGGATAGGTCCAACAGAGCAGGAATCTACTAAGACATGAAGTGGATGCCACTTTAAAGTGGAGGAAGCACCTTAAAATAAGAATTCTTTGAATGTACCAGTTTCCTGGGTTGTATGTTACCAAATTTCCAGAAAAATAAACACAAACAGCTCAGAGATAAATCAGTTATTGATGCAATGGAAAACAAACTCCCATCATTTGACTGTGTTTGTCACAGTGACATGTGGCCTTAGAGTCATACCAAAAAACGACAGTTGCTTCCAGGACAGCAGAACCTCCCAAAAGAGTGATTCTGCCAGTAATGTTTTGGCCTTCACAGGCTGAAAGTGTCCTTCTCTTAACATTTTCAGTTTCACTAGGTAATGGGAGAAGCACAGAAATGATAACAAAAATCCCAACTGAACCTAAGTGAAAATGTATTTTTTTATGTATCCCAAAATGTCCAGTTCTCATTTGTTTGGTTAAAACCAAAACATTCAGATTCATTCTCTATATCTAACAAAACAAGTAGAAAACACCATTTTTCTGTTTTCAAAGAACATGCTTCAGGGTCGTGATAGAGCAGTTTCAAAAATTGAGGTGTTGCATTTTGATGGTGGAATAGGGATCAAAATCCTTGGAAAGCATACTGCTATTTGTGAGACCTCAAAAATCAAAAACCGAGTCAGCTACTCCCTTGCCCTTCATCCCCTTCTGTTTTTAAATTAGCCCGAGAAATTATAAATCCACAAAATACTGTTCAAATTTTTGTAGTGGCTTTCAGTTGTTTTTTTTTTTTTTTTACCAGATTGTATTTTAGATATCTTCTCCCAAATCATAGGTACGAGCTAATCTTTGCATTGACCTCCAGCCAGTAAGAGGGCCAGAGGAGCTGGACTTACGAGAGGCATCAGTGGCTTTGGCTGCCGTGTTGGGATGCAGCTCTGAGTCATTTTGTAACAGTTTGTGTCCTGTGAGAGCTACAATAAAAACACAAGGTGGTGGGAGGAGTGCTGTTCTTTGCCCTGGATGGAAATTTCCTATGTTCGTGCAACATCCTTAGCGCTGTTAACAAAGATAAATGACTATCATTTCTGCAGAGTGTATTCAACTCCTACAGGCTCTGCAAAGTTTCCTTGTATTTGAGCCTTTACTGATTCTAGATAGTGACCTTCCCACTTTCAGAGAAAAAGTGGGAAACCAGCCCTACTTCAGTGAAAGACTTGCATGCAGTGCAAGTCACAATTGCACATCACAAACTTTGGGTTTGAAAAACTTTGGCTTGATGTTGGATTTTGCAGTGAATGACTAGCTCTAATGCTACACCAGCTTAATCAAGCCCAGCAGAAGGCATTTCACAGTGCTCTGGGGCAGCTGCTCACTGAGGTATTGAAGCTGTATCTGCCACTCCCATTGAACAAGATAGTACAGAGCTATCACTTTTTATAGGCTGTCACTTTGTATAACCTGAGATCAGCAAAGAAGCTGCATGCCTGCTTCAAAAGTAAAATATCAGCTAAGGACTCAGACTGAAGCAGAAGCATTTTGCTGCCTCAAGAGAAGAGAATCAGACAGTCTTAAGATTTTGGGACAAATACCTTGACAAAAGTCTTGCAAATTTAAAGTTAATATTTTGGAGGCTTAGACCAAGGCAGAGGCCAACCCTCGAAGCCATTCCAGTGGAGTCCATACATGAGGTTAAACCACTGCGTGCCGTGTTTACATGAGAAGCATTTGTTTGCTCTTCTGTGATTTTTGCAATTGAGTTTGAGCATAGATGGTAATGAGAATTATAATGTGCTTGAATAGCTTGTAGTCAAGGCTACAGGAACCTGTATAGCCTTTATCTGAGAAAAAAAAAAACAAAACCAAAAAAAAAAAAAAAAACCACAAAAAACCTGTTCACTTTATTCTGATGTGTATTCTTGGAGTAACAGAATGGTTCAGGTTGGGAGGGAGGTTAGTCCAACCTCCCGTTCAGAGCAACCACCTATTGGTTCAGAACAGGTTGCTCAGAACTTTGTCAAGTCAGTTCTTGAAAACCACCTCCAAGAGAGACCTCACAGCCACTCTGGATCCTGCTGTGATGTCGAATAATTCTTGCAGTGTTTTTCTCCATCCTGTATATCTAGTTTCACACTCTCCTGTTTCAAATCATGGCCACTGTCTCTCCATCTCCTGTAAGCATTGCTGATCCCCACCCCACAGCCACTGGGGTGTTAATACATGCCCAAAGTTGCTCCTGCTCCTTGCTGAGCCAGACACATCCCAAAGCCTATTTTTGCAGGGGGAGTGCTCTGGCCCTCTCTCAATTGCTGCCATTGAATCTCTTCCAGCCAAGTGGTTCTTGAACACACGTCTCTATTTTTCACCCTTGTTTTCTTCATTACTTAGATGAAAAAGAGAAGAAAAGAAAGGAGGTGAGAGAAAAGGGAAGGGAAGTTCAGGGAAAGGAAGTTCAGGGAAGTTCAGGGAAGTTCAGGGAAGGGAAGTTCAGGGAAGTTTAGGGAAGGGAATTTCAAGGAAGGGAAGTTCAGAGAAGGGAAGGGAAGTTCAGGGAAGTTCAGGGAAGTTTAGGGAAGGGAAGTTCAGGGAAGGGAAGTTCAGGGAAGGGAAGTTCAGGGAAGGGAAGGGAAGTTCAGGGAAGGGAAGTTCAGGGAAGGGAAGGGAAGGGAAGGGAAGTTCAGGGAAGGGAAGGGAAGGGAAGTTCAGGGAAGGGAAGGGAAGGGAAGGGAAGGGAAGGGAAGGGAAGGGAAGGGAAGGGAAGGGAAGGGAAGGGAAGGGAAGGGAAGGGAAGTTCAGGGAAGGGAAGTTCAGGGAAGTTCAGGGAAGTTCAGGGAAGGGAAGTTCAGGGAAGGGAAGGGAAGGGAAGGGAAGGGAAGGGAAGGGAAGGGAAGGGAAGGGAAGGGAAGGGAAGGGAAGGGAAGGGAAGGGAAGGGAAGGGAAGGGAAGGGAAGGGAAGGGAAGGGAAGGGAAGGGAAGGGAAGGGAAGGGAAGGGAAGGGAAGGGAAGGGAAGGGAAGGGAAGGGAAGGGAAGGGAAGGGAAGGGAAGGGAAAAGCATGAATGTAAGTTAAAACCTAGGAAGAAAATGATACCTCACTTGAAAAAACTGTGAAAGTATAGGCCGAATACAATTTAATCTACTTTGCATTAATGTATCAAATTGAAACAGAGGATGCACTGAATGGACACATTGCCTCATTTCTTCTACTTAGTAACACAGTTCACTCAAAGAGCACCAGTGTAATGTCATTACACATTTCGTTCCATGTTGTTTCAGAGAAATAAGACTGAAAGTTTCACAACAGGCTGAACTGAAGGATGGATGGAGCCAGTCTCCTATTATTTCAATGTGTGATAGAGTGAGAGATTACCCAATGAATTAGCACAGTGCTGTGTAGGAAAGCTGGGTAACTTTCACTTTGAAATGCAATTCCTAGTGGTTTATATGTAAACTAAAACTGGATTCCCAAAGAAGGGAGGTGGGTTTTGGTGGAGACCTTAAAATTAATTGAAAAATTGTATTTCAAAGATCTGTTCCTCAGGTTCTCAGACATCAGACTCAGAGCAAATAAATGACTGTTCCTGCAACCCAGCAAAGGATCAAGTCCTTATCTTTGTATCACTGTGTAGGACTTCTGATTTATACCTATGATGTGCTACCAATGGCAGATATTTTTGTGTTGACTGCTTATCACAGGAAGGTGTAGGTGGCACAGAGGAAAGACAGCTCCTCTTTCCATTGTGCTGTCCATCAACTAGGAGGCAGTTATGTGACTTATTTAGCTACTATCCCCTCCCTGCTGTCTTTATACAGTATCTCACACCCCTAAAAAAGACAGAAACTTCACCTTCTACAGCTTTGATCTTTGCAGCAGATGTGGAGGAAACATCAGCACAGGACATCTGAGATCTCTGGAGCTACAGGAACACATGTTTCTCTCAGTAATAGTATGACTAAAATCTGTCCATGTTTGGCATGGAAATTGTGACTTCATACTTAAATATAAGCAACATTCCTTAAATGTAAGGATATGTTGTAAGTTTCATCAGAAAGTTGCAAGAATCACAATGATGCAACTTTCTGTTTGTGTTGAAGTTTCAGTAATTTACTGGTTTAGAAGAAATCAGGCTGGGATGAGAGAAAGAGCCCTTGCAAAATACATTTGTATCCAGATCCAAAACTGGTAAGAGACTTAGGTAAAGGTTTTTTTCTGTTAGTTCATTTTGGCATTTTAAAAATAAAGAGAAAATTAAAGAAGTTCTTTTTACCTAATTGAGAGAGGGAGAAATTTTCAGGTGTGCAGAACTTGAGTCCTGGCTTTAAGATGAAAGTCCTCTGAATTCTGGATATTGTTAATTTCATTTTCCCACTCATTTTACTTTGCATAGATAAAGGGCTTCCTTTATCTGCCTCTTTGAGAACTGTTACAGTTGGTTGTTAAACTGTGTGCTCTACACATCCTTCAGTGCATCATTTACCAATGCTCAACTGCTGCTAAACTGGGAGTGCAAAGCAGCACTTGATCTGTGACACAGATTTCTCCTCTGTTTCAGTGCAAACCTGGTGTCCCTATAGCCACAACAGAGAGCTGCTGTTGAAGTTTGTCTATGAAGAAGTGCTAGCATCGTTTCTCTCATTCTTCACTAACTACAAGCTGCTACTGTGGGTGAACATTTTTGGCTATGTTAATGTGCAAGGTGTCAAAAGATATCTTTTTCAGCTCAACAGTTTTCAAACCCATTCACCGCATTGAGAGCACAAAGGTCAGTTTCTACAATTGTACAAAGACTGTCTGTTTGAAAAGAAAGTGCTCTTGACCTTGGTCATAGATCTGCTGTGAAGATGCCTTGCACAGTTTGCCACTCGGTCTGGCAGGAGAGCACAGTGCAAAGAGAAGACTTGAGTAGCTTGGTAGAGTTCTGCATTTTCATAGAAGCACTAGGCTTAAAATAAAACTTGTCAAGGAGCTAACCTGTAAGTCTCATTCTCACATTAAATGGAGTCTACCAGAGAGTTCATGATGGGACAACATGAGCAAATGAAGAGGTGTTGCTGGCCAATCTCTAAATCTGAAAGCAGTGGGAAAAATGAAAGAAGCAGTGTAGAGTGATGGAAAATTTCCCATTACTATTTTTTTGAAGGAGAGATTTTATTGATTCAGAAGTGAGTGTAATTGTCTGACATGTTGTTTTCAGATGTTTGTTTCCAGAAAATCTCCCATGAAACCAGACCAGGGTGCTGTTAAACAGAGCTGTCTCAATTGTCAAACAGCATAATTTGTTAATGGGAAGAAAACCAAAAGAGACATTAAAGAGGCAGAACGAGAATGTTTCACATTTTCCCCTTTCTACATGGTAGTAGATAAAAATGCCCCCAAACAGTCACACTTGATACTTTATCCCCAGGGGTAGACAGACCAGAAGTTACACAGAAATGCCATGAAAGTTTATTCTTCATACAACACAAGCACCATCTGGTTTGGCCTTAGGAAGTCTCTAAGAGGACTCGTTTACTCATCTGCTGTATTTTGCAACCTCTTATGGCAAACTCAAGTGATTTTTGCAGAGCTAGCTGCCTTTGATGCATCCAGTGTGGGGTGACATAGAGGAGGTGGAAGGTACCTGAGTTAAGGCCTGTGGCCTGCCAACATCCCAATGTCCCGTGCTCTGAACACTTACTCCTAATTCCATTTTGATGTTTTTGCAGGCAGGGGTCTGTAGACACTAGGAACCAGTGTCTCACTGACAGGCAAAAGGTTTTAGCTTGTCATTTTTCCAAATGATGGCAGTAAGTCCTAAATCACTGAGATTGTTTAAAAATATTCCTTTGATTTTCTTGCTTTGTGTGCTCCATACCATATCACTTTCTTAGTGCTTGTTTTTCCAGCACAGACAGTGAATTTGTAAGTTCCTCTGACAAACCTTTAATTTAAAAAAATTACATACAAGTTTGGGCTCTTTACTACGAAATGCTTTTGGAAGATCTCACTGTTTCCCTTTTCTCCTTGAGCTTCACTAATGCCAACATATTGCTTTTTCCTAACTATTTGTGTTGCTCACCTAGGTGCAGCTCCGTAAAACATCATGCTTAGATCACTTTTCAATACTGTATTACAGTCTAGAAGAGCCAATTTGTCTTGTCTAACATTAATGACTGTGTTTCCCAGATGAAGACAAACAGCACAGGTCATTCCTTTTAGTGACACTACAGGAATCAGAAACAACTCAATGGGTCACCTGTTAATTTCAAGCTAACCCTGAACATGTGTCAAGAACTTGCACTGCCATATTAATACACAGCAATGCTGCCTTGTTTGTCAAGCTCAACAAAGTACAGCTCACATCAAACTGGGAAAATCCAAGAAAATTAAAAACACATGTCTCAGGGAATGCATTCACTTTCATGTTGGCTTTCCCTTCCCAGCTTATGGGATGCTGAGTGGAGAGTGAGTGAGGCTAGGGAAGGAAGCTGGGACTGAGAGGTGTGGTCTAGAGCCTGTGGGATATCACAAGAAACATCCATTGCTAGGTCACAAGTATATTGTATCTACAGACATTTGGTTTTTGTTCTGCCTCGTTAAAGTTGCTCTTTTGGAGCACAGTCTCTTGTGGTAGGGTGGATGCATTGTCAAGTGTCAGACACTCAGGGGAAATTATGGATAGTCCAGATAGGGGACGTGGGTTGTGGAGGAAAGGACTCAACAAACAATTTACACTCTATGTAAATTAGGCTAACACGACATATTATCTTTAAAAAAAAAAATCATAAAATTACTCATAAATGTAGAGAAAGGAAAAAAAAAAGAGTTTATTTTATTTTTAGCATGGTTTAGTTAAATTGCAAAGTGTGTAATCCAGTGATGGATAATGAGGATTTGTTTATAAAGAACAGACATGAAACATTGGTCTGGATTACATTTTGAAAAACATTTATTGTTTCCTATTTTCCTGAAATATTTATCACAAGACTACTCTCATCTGTCAAAATTTTTCTATTTTTGGATTGAATATGGTCTTATAACATGTCACATTCCTATGACACATCCAGTAGGGTAAACTGTGCATTAAGCACTGTTCATCTACAGGAAGAAGTGACATCAACAATTCTTTAAAAAAATTTATTACTGCAGGTATCATGTGGCAAGGAGGGGTCAAGAAAGTGTATTCACCTCTGCTGAGCTCCACTGAAATACCTGATCCTAACATTTCCTGATTGCATCTTGAGAGGTTTGTCTGCTCATTTCTTAAGGTCAGTGAATAATTTCCTCTTCAGTAGCACTTTACTTTCTTCATAGATTAGGAGATCAAATGTAGTGTGATCTGATTACTTAAAATTACACTGAAAAATTATCCTCTGTGTATTTACCCAACATGAAACTTGGGACCGACAACCAAATACTGCAAACTTCCACCATTCAGTATTTGGAGAGGAATCAGAGCAGAGTATCAGGGGGAATATAATTAGTAGTAAGTGGGTGCCAGGTCAGAACCTTCTGAGTGGTGTGCTTTTTCTTTCTTCTACCAGCATATCAGCTTTGCATTTATCAAGGCTGACAAACATCAGTGTTTGTGCAGTACTACCTCTCTGAATGTTAGAAGAAATACCTGTGCAGGCTGGAGCTGAAGAAGATTCTGTACTTAACAACAAGCATAGAACCAAGTTGCATAAGTTTCTTCCTATATTAAGATTCCATTAATAAATAGTTTATAAAGTATTAATACATTACTAATAGATATTAGCCAACAGTGATAAAGTTTGACAAATGTTTATAAACATTGGCTTAGAATTAGCTACATTACCTTCCCCTGTTTTGTTTATAGCCATTTACAGCATAGACTGATCATGCCTATAACAAGCTCAAAGCCTTCATTAATCACTTACTACTCTTGGAAGAATGTAACTATAAAATAAAGCTTGGGCAGCTCTTCCTCTTTTCAATTCTGCAAGGAAAGAAGCCCCCAGAAGTCAGAAGCTGGTTCTTGCACAGCTCACTGCTGTACTATAGGCAGTGCCTGGATTGAAAGGGCTTCAAACTTGTTTTCAAAACTACCAGTACTGATCACAAGCCATAACATTTCGCTGAGCTAGCTTTGTTTCTAGAACATGGTAACATGGCCAGTTTTGCAGATGACATAGAGATATAGACAAACAATCATATGAAGTCACAAAACATTTTCTGCGGACCAAAAATGACACAAAAGCAAACAGTCCAAAAAACCTTTTCTTGGAAAAACAGAAACTCAGTGGATTTTATGGAAGGCAAAATGAGAGTGATGTTTGACTGTTTTACAGCTTCTTTGAAATGAGGCCTTTTCCAGCATCCTCCAGACCACAGTAATTGCAGCAAGTGCATGTACACCTTACAGCTGACATTCTAAGCGATGAGTGTCTATGAAGAATTGCTGAGGCATGGACAGAGGTGACTTACTCAGAAAGCCAAGTCCATGAGTACAGTAGAAAAATGCAAGCCTGTGACATTATGGAGAAGACACAATGTCTCCTCACACACTGGGGCAACACTGAGTTTTACCTTCAGGTGACCAACAGGTGCCACACCAAGGCAATGCTGTTTCTGCTGTGGGAAGCAAAGTAACCGCTGAAATTGCAAAACTGGTCTGGAGACTGCAGCTCCCACCAGTATGAGCAGAGATGGGTGCTTCTGGGAATTTCTGCATGGCCGTGTGTTTGAATCCATCCTTCCTCCAGCAGAACTAGCCAGTGTCACCTGGGATCAAAGGTGTTGACAGAAGACAGCAGGGTCAAAGATGATGATGAATGCATATTTCAGCCATGACTGAAATCTGTACCTCTCAGGAAAACTAACCCAGGGATGCACACACTAATTAAAGGTTGTGAGATGTGACTTTAGAAGCCTATGTCTTTTTGAAAGCATAAGTAAGAACCGTAAGTCACTGAGTGATAGTCCAGGAGCCAGTTCTGAGCCAGCACTAGCTCATGGGCCTGCCTGGCTGGACAGAGAATTACTCCAAGTTCAAGTCACCTACAGAGCCCTGGCACTGCACTTGTTCAGCTGCATCTGCTGCTACCTGCAGTGGTGTTGCAGAACAGCATCACACCCTGATGTGTCAACACAACCCCTTGCTTATGAGATCATGTAGAAGTCACTAAAATGCACCAAAGAACACTAACCTTAAACATCATCACTTTGCCAAAGGTACAAATTGCTTTTTTTAATGTAAGAGTTACCATAGAATAATTTAGAGCTAAATCCAGCACAACTATTTTTCCATTGCTAAATTAGTGTTTTTGCTACTCTCAGAGCAGCAAGTGCAAGAGTTAGTGAAAGCCTCTGTATTTATTTAACCAGGGAAAGGATCCTTGAGATGTATACATAGCAGATTAGTCAAACTGAACAGAACAGTCTGAAAACTACTGTCTTGAGATGTATGCCTTGATTTCTTACTGATGAACTCTATGGAGGAGATATAAATGCAAAGGGGAGGAAATCTTTTAAAAGTCACGGATGCTTGTAAAAATTCTGCAATAAAGTCCACTAAGTTTAAATTGTTTAGGGGAAGAATGTAATTCTAGTTTCTAGGCACTACCTCAAGACAGATTTATAATGACTCCTAAAGTATTCATTTGATTATATATTGCTGTCATGGAAAAGCCTGCTGTCTTCATAAATGCCTACTGCAAACTTTCAAATGCTTTTGGACATGACAGCTTATTTGTTTTGGGTTTTTTTTAAATGAGCTGTTTCAGTCTAGAAGTAAAAAAGTGCTTTACTAGTAGTAGATGGAAGTTAAGAGCCAAATATTTCCTTTCCAAGTTGTTTTTCTAGAGTTAAAAGTACATTAAGATGGAATTTGATATACAGGCCCAAACAGATTTTTAACTTGCTGTACTTCCTTAACTTATTCTTAGAGATGCTATACATGAAAGTACCAAATGACATTTTTAGACTTCCTACGGAATAAAAGACTTACATTATTCTGAAGAATAATAGTCACTTAATCCTTTGTGTGGATGGCTGCTCTCAGCAATTAGTAGGCAAATGCAAACAGCTGAATTATTTAACTTTGCAAAGTGGCTGATGTTAAACTTAATGGCTGAACTGTGCAAGCATATGTCTGCTGAAATTCAGGGCAGCAACAAATGTCATGTAAACTGCAATTATCCCACAAATACTTGGCATTTTAGGTATTTCTCATGAACGTGACAGGAATTTTAGGAGGTTTGCAGATTTCAAGTAGGATGAGTTTTTAAAAATGCACAATAATAAGGAGTTTGGTTTAGATACAGGCTTGAGTTTCCAATTCAAACCACATTTCTTTTTTTAAAGATTTCTTCATTGGAGTTTGGATGAAATTAAGTTTAAATTATAATTTTTTTTCCACATGGAATGAAAATAATTGGTAATTTTTCTTCCCTTTTTTTCCACTGACAACTTTCCACTCAAACTGTATATGCTTTGGATGCTGTTAGAGCAGATGTATATGACTGGAAAAACCATTTATTTTTGGCTACAGCAGTGGTACTCATTTGCAAAGTCCTCTTTATGTCTCAATGACAGTTCTGAAGGATCTCTGTCCTTGCCATCTGAAGTGCTCTAGGTGGGGCTTGTTCATGCAAAGTAGGTAGTGCAGGGAAAGGAGTTTCTCATGTGCCTGCTGCTCTGCATGACACAAACACCTCTGTGACAAATGCCCTTGAAAACCTCCAGCTATGCAGCAGGTGAAGGATTTGCACACTTGCATCTAGTGTCTTCACTCAGGGATATGGAGGCAGCTCTTCCACCAGTGACACAAACTCCAGAGACAGCAAAAGATCACCCAACTTTGAAGACTGAAGTTATGAAAAATTAATATCCTTGCTGTGTGTTGCAGTCAGTAGTCCTTACTGTAACTTCCCTTACTCCTGTTCAGTGGAAGTATCTACAGAGTTGGTTTTTTGTTGTTGTTGGGTGTTTTTTTGGGTTTTTTGGTTGTTGTTTTTTTGTTTGTTTGGTTTTTGGTTGGGTTTCTTTTTCCCATTGTCTACTTAGGAAATGGCTGGAGAAGGCTGCTTTCCACCACCTGCATTCAATCATCATGTTGCATGGGAGGACCTGCTTCTGGAAACGTGATGACTAATTACTGTGACAAGGAAACCTTAGCGTAAGAGGTTTGTGCACATCTCTAAGACATCTGAATCACAATGTTATTCATAATGTGACCTAAAAGCTGATAACTAAATATAGGGTTAAAGTCAACTTTCTGCTAAGTTTTGATGGGTGCTGTTCCATAAGGCTGGAAGATGGTTTAGTAGTCAGTTACTGATGAATAACCATTCTTAGTCACTATCCAATGACTCAGCTCGTAAAATCCCAAAAGGCTGTCATGTCTTCTTTGTATACTAGTGAATAAACGTACACATCTGGCTGCCAGAACATCTTGGAGGCAAAGATGCTGTTTATGAAACAGTCTTTGGACACAAGTGAAACAGTCCCTAATAGGTACAATGTGAAGTCATGGCAATCTAGGGTATCCCTTGTCTTAGAGATGTAAGCTGTGCTAAGCAAAGACTTGGAAAAAGGACAAGGAAAGATCACAAATCCCAGAAGCCCAGTTTGGATCAGTTCTTTTCCCTGCCTTCCTCCCATTCTGTTGCTAAACTAGGACTGGGAAATCTCAGTCAAAAAAGATTGCCCACTTTCTTGACCAGCATGAAACTGTAACATAAAAGAAAAACAAGATACAGCAGACAGCTCTGTCAGGGGTCCTTAGAAATGCTGGGTCTCTAAGCAACCCTTGAGACAGCTGAGGGATCAGTGTGCTCTTTTGCCACAGTTTCAGCCAGAGGTATAAAGGACAATGGTCCCAGCTGACAGAAAAAAAGCTCCAGGTCATCCCAATAATGATAAAATTAGATTGGAAAAAACTAGAATATAGCCATCCTAGTCTGTGCCAGGTGTAGTGATGGAAAAAGGCAATATTCCTCATACACTGATGCCAGTAAAATACTCTTGGTATATCTATAATGTATCTTAAGCTCTTTGGAACAAGAAGAGTGATTCTTCCTATGTTCTTGCATGCCTATACAGTTGGAAGTCATATTTAAGGCAATAACTAAAGACATAAATTTCTAAAACTCTGCAGGTTTTTTTTCTTCTGATAAGGTCAGAAATACCACAAAAGCTACTAGCCACAATAATGGATAATTTTGTTCTCCTAACAGAGGCTATAAAATATAAGCTTGGTTTATAAACCAATAAACTTGGTTCCTGAGTGTGGTAGGGGAACCTACCAGGGCATGCCCTGTCAGACCTGCTGTTCACAACCAGAGAAGGGCTGTGGGACATGTGGTGGTCAGAGACCATCTCGGGCATACTGACCATGGAATCAATAACAGAGTTTTGGATTCTTGGACCAAAATGCTTGGACCTTGGACTTCCAGTGGGTGGACCTTGGCCTGTACAGGGCATTGGTTCAGAGTCCCCTGGGAAATAGCATTTAATAAAAAAGGTCCAGGAAGGCTGGACATACTTTAGGAAGGAAATCTTAAAGGTGCAGAAGCAGACCATCCCCATGTGCCAATAGATGAGCTGTCAGGGAAAAGAACCAGGCTGGCTGAACAGAGAGATTTAGCAGTAACTCAAGAAAAAAAAAATTATGAGCTTTGGATGAAGAGGAAGGCAGCTCAGGGAGAGTGCAATGATGTTTGTAGGTCATGCAGAGAAAAAATCAGAAAGGCAGAAGTTTAGCTAGGATTCAATCTGCTGAAAACTGGTATAAAATATAATAAAAAGCATTTTAATAAATACATTAACAACAAAAGGAGTGCCAAGGAAAACACCATCCTTTATTGGAGCCAGGGTGGAACATTGTAACCAAGTATAAGGAAAAGGCCTAATGCCTGCCAAGTCTTTAGCAGTAAGACCAGGTATCTCCAAGCAACCTGCCCCCTGGGCTGGTCAACAGGGGCAGGGAACAGGACAGTCCTCGTGCAATCCAGGAGGAAATCATTAGTGATCTCCTGTGGCACTTAGCCCTCACAATTCTGTGGGACTGAGGGAGCTGGCAGAAGAACTCACCAAGACACTCTCCATCATTTATCATCAGTCCCGGTTAACTGAGGAGGTCCTAGATGACTGAAGGCTGTCCAGTGCGTTGCCCATTTACAAGGATTGGAAGGAGGATCCAGGGAGCTACAGGCCTGTCAGATTGATCTTGGTATCTGGGAAGGATATAGAACAGATCATCTTGCATGTGATCACATGGCATGTACAGGACAACCACAGGATCAAGCCCAGCCATCACAGGCTTGGGAAAGGCAATCTTGCCTACCAATCGGATCTCCTTCTATGGCAAGGTGACCCGTCAGGTGGATGATGGAAAGGTTATGGGTGTTGTCTATATGGATTTCAAGTAAAGCCTTTGACACTGCCTCCCACAGCACTCTCCTGAAAAAGCTGGAAAAAGCTTTCATTCTCCTGAAAAAGCCCATGACTTGGACAGGAGTTCTCTTTTCTGTGTTAACTGTCTGGACGATTGAGCCTAGAGGATAGTGATGAATGATGCTGCATCCTGTTGGTGCTGTGCCTTAGGGTCAGTAGTGGGACCAGTTCTATCTAATATCTCTATTGATGATCTGGATGAGGGGATTGAGTGCACCTTCAGTAAGTTCATGGATGACACTGTGTTGGGTGGTACTGCAGAACTGCTGGGGAGCAAGAAAGCTCTGCAGAGGGATCTGGGCATGTTGGATAAATGGGCCAAGGCCAAGTGCCTACACTTCCTACACTTCAGCCACAAAAAAATTCATGCAGGCTTAGGACAGAGTGGCTAGGGAGAAACTCAATGGAAAAGAACCTGGGGGTGCTGGTTAACAGCCAGCTGAATATGAGCCAGCATGTGTCTAGGAGGTCAATGGCACCCTGACTTATATCAAGGATAGTGAGGCCAGCAGAACCAGGGCAGTGATTGTTCCCCTATGCTTGGTACTGGTGAGGCCACACCTTGAGTGCTGTGTTCAGTTTTGGGCCCCTCACTGCAAGAAGGACATTGTGGTGCTGGAGCGTGTCCAGAAAATGGAACAAAGCTGGGGAAGGATCTAGAGGATAAATCTTATGAGGAGCTGCTGAGGGAACTGAGATTGTTTAGCCTTCAGGAAAAGAGGCTCAGGGATGACCTTATCACTCTTTCTACAACAGCCTGAAAAGTGGGTGCAGCCAGGAAGGGATCAGCCCCTTCTCCCAGGCAATAAGTGGCAGAACAAGAGAACATCGCCTCAGGCTGCCCTAGAGAAAGTTAAGGTTGGGCACCAGGAAGAATTTCTCAATGTAAAGGGTTGTTAAACATTGTAATGGACTTTCCAGGGGCTGGCGCAGTCAGCATCCCTGGGGGTGTTCAGGAAATGACTGGACATAGCACTTAGTGCTCTGGTCCAGTTGACAATGTCTTGATCAGTCAGAGGTTGGGCTTGATGATCTCAGAGGTCTTTTCCAACCTAAATGATCCTGTGATTCTCTAATACACATCCCAAGTATTCTGAACTCGCATAGGTCTGTGAGAAGATTTTGGGGTCTGACCTTCTGGAAAAGGTACTGCAAAAAGAACAGAGTTTCATTCTCATTTCACTCAGATTTATTTAACTGGCATAGGCCTAAAAAAAGTTAGGTAAAGCTGTACAACTGTGCAGCAGTGAGAAATGGCAATTTCTCAGTCAGGATCAGAAACTTCAGTGAAACAGCCTGTGCTCATGCTCTCCTGAAATCTCTCCCTCAATGACTATATTCACCTGATGGGACAGGAGCTGGGAAGCTCTTGCCAAGGTGAAAGTATCAGGGGAACAACTAGTCAGATGTGGCCAGTTCCAGAGAACTTTTCCTACAGATGAACATGTGGCATGCCACAATGAAGTAGGAAAGTGTCTCCTTTCTCTGGCTCTAAACTGTGTTAGTGACAATGAAGACCATGTGCTACTACACTGTGGTGGTCCACTCCAATGCCTGGCAGGGAGTAGGGAATATTCAGTTACCCTACAAATTCCCTATGTTGCAGGTCAGGTGGAATGTACCTCCACTGCCTGTAAAACACTGCAGTACTTTTTAGCAAAGACAATTATTCAGGTCACAGGTGGGAGGAAAACATGAATATTAGCCCAAGAAGGTAGATCTCTTTGTTTGAATATGCCTTGAAGATAAACATGTGCAAGAAACAAACTCATCCCATCTTAAAAGCAGGAAGACAGTCTCCTGACACACAGATGATGTTGCACACCACAGCCCCTAACTCACTGCCACCTTCCCTGTGCAGATTGCTGCTGGCCATGCTGAAAAAAGGGCAGGATCCAGGCTGGCTGATGTTGGCTTCTGTCACCCTAGAAGAGTTCAAAAGAGCATACAGGTAGGCATGAATACTTATCCCCGCCCAGTGCATCACACATCCTTCATGAACATCGCAGATGGATTCTGCAGATAAAATCTGTAGGAAGGACAACACCAATAAAACTATCATTAAATCAGCACTTAGATTACTTCAACAAACTTCCCACTTTCAGTTCTCTCAAGGTCCTCCTAACTGTGTGCAACTTGGAGATGAAGTATCTGGAGTTTTCATCTTGAGGTCTCTGTTACCACTAAAACTTTGTGACAGAATTACAGCTGTATTAATTACAAATATGAGATTATCAAGATATATATCTCAAAATTAAAAAGGAACAATATTAAGCTCTTATCCTTGGTATTATTTTTGCATGGACAATCACACAAGAAGAAATTTCAACTTGCTTTATTAAACACTGATTCCCCCACTTGTATGTTTTTTGTAGATGAATCCTGATCTGTGCTTCAACAGCCTGACCTCAGATTTATGTGGTGCTCAGGAGAAAAGTAATGTGGTTTATGTAGTAAGAATATATCATTATTTCCCTGTCGTTCCAATGTGTGGAGTTACCCCCATTCTGATATTTACACATTTCCCTTTCTCTGTTTTCTTTCACTCTCCAGTGGTTACAAAGTATTTAAAATTGGATGAAAATGAACTGCTATTTATTTCCTCATTTATTATGGCTTTCATTATTCTATTATCTGAAAGGTTTGTAAACATGCAATTATCACCCTGATGACACTAGAGGATATTATCCTCTTCTCACAGCAGGGGCTGAGAGGAAAAGAAGTAAAAATATGCTTAACGTGTGCTGTTTGAGATACATTTGACCTCTGTGTTATATTAGAGAGATTTGTGTTGGACACAACTATGAGACCCAGGCCCAGGTCAATATTAATTCCCAAGACCTCAGCACACTTAAAAACCTATAGAAGTGTAGAGACCTTTTGCAAGAAGCATAGAGAATGAAAATAGCTAAACTCTCAAAATCTGGGATAATATCGTGCCATCTAAATGCTATCAACACCAACTCAGAGAAGAACACTTTTTGCAAGGCACAGTAGAGTAGTTCATTGTTTTTCTAATAAGAAATGGCAAATCTGTGATTTAATGAAAATGAGTTATTTTCAGTGTAGATAAAGAGAAGATTATACTTTTGGATGTTGTGTGGTACAATCTCAATTTCCCCTGAAAATGCAGCCTTGGAAGGTAGATGATGTTTATATTAGAATTCAGTCAAACTACATAACTGCACATTCTCCTTCCTTGTGATTTCAGTCTAACTGATGGTTGACCAAAATAAGTGATTCTTTCTTCATCCACACATTGTTTTGAAGGTTACAAATAAATTTCTTTATAGGTGTGTCCCAGACTGAGAAGCAAGATTTATTCTATTATCATCAGTGCAGCAGTTGTCTTCTGTTAAGTGAGCAGTTTTTCCTTGTCTTCCACAACCAATCCTCTCTCAGGGGAGATATCTGCTGATAATGAGTGATTGAATGTCACTGCATGACTGATAATAATAATAACATCCCATTGCGAGATGGTCCGCCTAGAGGGAGGAGCCAAGCATTCCTAACTGGATATAATCTTGAGTTTCTGGAGCACCAGCATGGCTTATCCTGCACTGGATTTCCCAGAGGAACAGCTGCCTCTTCCACTGCAGGAAGACTAGACCCTTTTATATAGGATCACTGCTCCAACAGAACCACACCTGACACTCCAGGAGGACTACAGCCACAATTCCAATTGGACTGCTACCAACACCCTGACTAACAGGGTGTCAGGTTGTATTCTGACTCTGTCAGTGTTGTTTTGGTTCACTGCATTGTTTATTTCATTTTTTAAAAATTTTCTTCCCTAATAAAGAACTGTTATTCCTGCTCCCATATTTCTGCCTGAGAGCTCCCCTTAATTTCAAATTTATAACAATTCGGATGGAAGGGGTTTACATTTTTTTCCATTTCAGGGGAGGCTCCTGCCTTCCTTAGCAGACACTTGTCTTTCCAAAGGTGAGTCTGTGGCATGTCAAAAAAGGTCAATGATTCATAGTGATTAAGAATTTAGGTGTAAGAACAAATTAATGCTAACAAGTTTCCAAGCAGTGTCAAAGGATGCTTCTTCAATGTCCATCACATAAATACTGCAAAGAGTATCCTTGAAGATTGTAGGGCAAACACTCATCTTTACATTGCCATTTGCATCAGACCAGCTGTGTGTAAACTGTGAAGAATCCACTTTTTTTTTTTTTTTTTTGTGGTAAGTATGCTAATGTTTGATCTCAGATCTTTTTCATATTTGTTCAACTAGTGTTCTCACCCTCTGAAGGAAAACCTGAAATCTTCCCCCAGCATAGCCAACCTCAGTTCTAGCAAAGGCTACCTTAAAGGTGTTACGCCTTCCGGAAAAACCAAACACCTGGCTTGAGTTCTGCCATTTCACACACCAGAATTTCCAATGATGGCAACATCATTACAAGCTCAAAAATATGCATTGCTTCTGCTAAAGCTCCTTCTGCTAGTTTTAGTTGCTAGTTGAAAACTGCAGCTTTCTTTTTACTCAGAGAGAAACAATATGTGAGAGCTTTTGACAGAATCTGTGGAATGTAGAGGGGCTTCAAGCTGAAATTCTTGCCTTGCCCCGGAATGGAAAATATTGATCTACATAACTACAGTTGGTATTTTTGTATGGGGAAAAGAAAAAAAAAAAAAAATTCTTCTAAATGGGTGTTGCTGACATTTTTTTTCACTAGAGGAAGGAACACTTCCTCCTCACATCCATTTCATGCCCAGAGCTATATGTCTGTCTATACATGGATGATGAAGAAATTCATCCCATAAGCTTTTTCATGGCTTACTACCAAACAATGTTTGCCTAGTTATGTCAATCTTAACTTTACTACTTTTTTTTTTTTTGTGTGTGTGTAATGGAAATACACTGTTGACATTTGCTGTTGATTTTATATCTTGTTTATTGACTGGAAGGTAAAAATTTTGAGGGCCAATGAGTCTCTGCTGTAGTGAGTTGTGTCAGTGTTCCACACTTTTTCTGTAGTAACAGTTTGGTAAAACTAAAGAGCACTTCAAATGAACTGCATTGTTCAGTATATCTTTTTTATAAACCATTTATTTTTCTCAAGAAAACCCAGGAAATACACGAACAAAAAAAAGTGAGGTCATTTGTAAGGGAGTACCCAAGCCTGCATTTAGAATTGTGGCATTTGATTCTCACAGCCTGAGATTTCTACTAAAGAGTGATGTATCTGAGAGAAGAGTCTGGGGACATGATTCACACTGCTGGTGACCTGTATGAAGCTGCAAAGTGTCTGATTTCAGGAGGTTTCACATTTAGCTGACACAACTATGAATTAACAGAGAGAAAGTGGTGGTGAGGGAAACCAGGATGGTAAACATGAATTTACTAAACAAATAGAGCAGCTGATCCTTTAACTATCTTACTGTGAGTCCAGTCACAATATTGGAAGAGCAACCATATGCCCTTTGCTAGGCTGCAGATTGGTTCCCATGTCAACCATGAGGCAATATTTCAATCCTTCTATTTCAATACCTGTATGAACAATTGTCAAGAGCAATGATGGAGAAGACAGGACCTTCAGCTCTAGACAGGTCTTCAGCAGTGGGATCAAAACACCCTCATAGTTATGGTTATATGGGTCCCCATGTACACATTCCTGCTCTTCCTGCCTGCAGTGCTATGGGTCCCCATCTTGCCCCGGAACTTGGAAAGAATTCAGGGAAATGCTTCAGAAAAATATCTGTTTGGTAGGCACATTGGGAGCTCTCTTTCATCTCTCTGTCATTCCGTGACTTTGTCACACACTGAGTAAAAAAACCAAATAATTTAATACTAAAATGGTCTGACTGAACAAAACTACAAACCAATGTTTTTATAATTCTATACAAAGTCAATAGTCAGTTTTTCTGGCCTCTCCTCTATACCCCTCTGAGAAGTACTTGAAATTCAGTCAGGTCATTTCCATATATATATAATTAAAGTTCCTAGTTTCCACAGGGCTATGTTTTCTTTAGTTTTTTTTCTTTGCTTTTGTCAATTTCACTCTATAGAACTGAAAACCAAAGACTTCTGTACTGACCTCCGAGACAGTGTTTGTTTTTGCTTTTACATATTTCCCTTGCTGGTTGCTGGCCTTCAAATTGCAGGGGCAATAGAAGGGAGGTGGGAAGCAAGGTAGTGAGAGTTATATGTATGTTGTTATGTGGCTTCATGAGACTTTATTTTTAACCGTATACAAATCCACACACAGAGATCAGCACTCATATTTAAAGTCATACAACATGTGTAAAGAGTCTGTGTGGCTCTTTGTGACACTTAAAAGCTTTACCAGATACTTTACTCTCAAAGGATTTACCACTTCACATTAACAGGCTTTCTTTTTTACACCATGTGTTTAAGCATGTGTCTTGCTGTCAGTGCATGCTTACACCTCAGAGTAGCAGAATATATGTTTATAGGAGATGGCAAAAAGTTTTGTGAGTTGGTGCCTTTGTCATGATGAAGATGTAGGAAGATGTAGGTGATGGTTAAAAGGCCAGTATGGGTTCCCAAAGAAATGACTGGAATTCACCACAATCTTGAAATAAAGATGTGATTTCCAAAAATGTTAGAGTTCCTGAAAAGCATGCATCCCACCAAACTGCAAGGTCTTTTAGGTGTTTTATTGCCTAAGAGCATTTGAATGTTTTGTCCTGTTTTACTTTTTCATCTTGTTGCTTAACTCTCAGATTACCTGCTCCCTGAGGCTGGTATCACAATTTAGTATATTACAAACACATTAATCTCTACAGATGTCAGGAGAAGGCAGCATACAAACAAAAGTCTCCTTTCACAGTTGCAGAAGCCTGGTAATGCAGCTAATTGTGTCGGCATAGCTCCCTCTGCTGCTTCAGGATTAAAATATTTTTTTCACCCAGAAGCTTCAATATCAGTATATTGCATCAGAATTCATAACAAAAGCTTTGCAAAACAAAATATTGTTGGCAAATTTTTATCTATAGCTTTTTGGACTTAGGAAATCCAGCTACGAAGTCCTGTCTGTTTGCATACACAAAGCATATATGCCAAAACTGACTTAAGAACAAATGCTTTGAACACCCTCTTGTTAAAAGTAAATAGAAAATCAAACCATGTGCCTGATCCCATCAGATGTGCACTTGAACCTGAAAAACAGCATGTTAGAAAACACATGCATGGATAAAAAGTGAAAAAATATTTTTCACTTTTCAAATATTTCAAGGAACTAAAAATTATTATAGAAGAAACATTTTACATAATCACAGAACCATGAAATCACTGGGCGGGGAATAGACCATTGAAGATCTTTGAGTCCAATCCCCTGCTAAAGCAGATTTCCCAGGATGACATCCAGGTGGATTTTGAACATTTTCAAAGGATATGCATCAACCTCCCCCAGGAGTCTGTTCCAGTGTTCTGTCACTCCCAAAATAAAGATGTTTTTCCTCACCTTTGTATAGAACTTCATTTTGTGCCCACTGGTCCTTGCCCTGTTGCTGGGCACCACCAGACAGAGTCTGGGTCCATCCTCTGACACCCTCCCTTCAGACACTTGTATGCATTGTTAAGGTCCCCTCTCAGTTGTCTCTTCTCAAGGCTGAACAGGCCCAGCTCCCTCAGCCTTTCCTTATAAGAGCGATGCTCTGGTCCTCTCATCAACCTTCTGCTGGACCTTCTAGAGTAGTTCTTTGAACTGAGGAGCCCAGAACTGGACACACACTCTACATGTGCCTCATCAGGGCTGAGCAGAGGGACAGGATCACCTCCCTCCACCTGCAGGCAGCACCTCCCTCTTCCTAATGCACCCCAAGATCCCATTGACCTTCTTGGCCCCCAGGACACACTGCTGGCTCATGGACAGCTTGTTGTCCACCAAGACCCCCAGGTTCTTCTCCACAGAACTGCTTTCCAACAGGTCACCCCCAGCCTGTGCTGGTGCTTGGGATTGTTCCTCTCCAGCCGCAGCACCCTGCACTTTACTCTGTTGAATTTCAGATGCTTCATCTCCACCCAACTCTCCAGCCTGGCCGGGTCTCACTGAATGACAGCCCAGCTCTCTGGGGTATTGGTCACTCCTCTGGCTCTGTATTGTTAGGGAACTCACTGAGGGTGCACTCTGTCCCTACCTCCAGGTCATTGATGAATAAGTTGAACAAGACTGAACCCAGAACTGACCCTGAGGAATCCCACCAGCTAGCTACTCCCTGTGCCACTGGTCACAGCTCTCAGAGCTCAGTCATTCAGCCAGTTCCCAATTCACCTCACTGTCCTCTCAGCTAACCTACACTTTCTGAGCTTCCTATGAGCATGTAGGGGAAACAGTGTCAAAAGCCTTGGTGAAGTCAAGGCTAACAATCACTGCTCTCCCCCTCTCTCCTCAGCCAGTCATCCTACCACAGAAGGCTATCAGATTGGTCAAGCATGATTACACCTTGGTGAATCTGGTTACTCTTGATAACCTTCTTTTCATCCACATTCTTAGAGATGACATCCAGAATTAACTGTTCCATCAGTTTTCAAGGGCTGGAGATAAGGCTGACTCATTTTCTGGGTCCTTCTTGCCCTTTTCAAAAGATCTGAGTGACATTGGCTATTCCCCACTCCCTGGGGATCCGTCACATTCTCCATGACCTTTCAAAAATGATGGAGATTGGATTAATATTTGCAAACTTCTTCAGTATTCACAGATGCATTCTATCAGACCTCACGGATCTGTGGGTTTCAAATTTGCTTAAATGATCACTAAACCAATCCTCCTCTACCACAGAGAAGTAATCCTTTTTCCAGACTTTTGCTCTTGCCTCCAGGGACTGGGATTCCTAAGGATAGGCATTAGCAGTAAAGACAGAAGCAAAGTGGGCAGTGAGAAACTGTCTTCACTATATCCTTCATCACAAGAACACCCATCTCATTCAGCAGTGGGCCCCTTTTTTCCCAAGTCTTCCTTTTGCTTCCTCCTTGTTGTCTTTGGCATCCCTTGCCAAATGATGTAGCCCTGCATGCTTTGATATAATTCCAATATTCTTACCAAGTGACCTGTCCCTTTTTCCAAAATTTGTAAACTTTCTTCTTCTGCTTGAGTTTTGCCAGAAGCTCCTTGCTCATTAATGAAAACCTCCTACCCCCTTTGCTTTTTTTCTTACTCAGAAGTGTACGATCATCTTGCTCCTTGCCCTTGGAGAGGGTGATGCTTTAATCACAACCAGCATTCTTGGGCGTTTTCCCTCCAGGGCTTTCCTATGATACGCTGCCAAGTGGATCCATGAGGAGGCCAATGTCTGCTCTCCTGAAGTCTAGAGTATTAGCTTGATGTGCACCCTTCCTGTAAGGATCCCGCCAAATCTCTCACTGGATTTCACATTCCACACCAGATCCTCCTTGTTGTTGAGAAGAAGATCCAGCATATAATCTCTCTTTGTTGGCTCCTTTAGTGCCTCGAAAAGAAAGTTATCATCAACACAATCTAGGAACTTCCTTGTCTGCTTGTACTCTGTGTTGTCCATCCAACAGAATTGAGGTAGTTGAATTGCCCATCTGTCTAGATGAGAGAGACTCATCTGCTCAATGTTCCTGGTCAGGCAGCCTGTAGTGGGCTCCTGCTATAATGTCACCTGTCCCTGCTCTGCCTTTAATCCAGATCCATGGGCTCTCAGTTGGCTCCTCACCATCCCAAGGCAGAACTCAATCCACTTCAGCATGTTCTTGGCACAGAGAGCAACACTCTTTCCTCATCTCTCCTGCCTGGTTTTTAAAAGTCTGTAACCTCTCATTTCAACACTTGAGTCATAGGAGTCATCCCACCATATCTCTGTGGTGCCTGTTAGCCCATCTCTAACTCCTCTTGTTCATTCCCTGTGATGTGTGTGTTGGCACAAAGGCATTTAAGTTCAGTCCCTGATGAAGCTGACTTACTGACTGGAGTGTCAGGAATTCCTTAATAAATTTTCATGTATTCTCCTCCTGACCTGCTCCAAGCTCTGCACATCTCTTGATGACTTGCCACCAGACTGGGAGGACCAAGAGGGACTGAGGTTCCCATCTCCTGACACCTTGAATTTAAAGCCCTCTTCACCCGCCTGGCAAGCCTATGGCTTTGGAAGATGCTCTTCCACTTCTCTGACAGACGGACCCCGTGAGCCCTCAGTACAGCCAGTTTATCAAGGTGAGTCATGTGGTCCAAGAAGCCGAAACCCTGACTGTGGTACCAGCCTGTAACCATTTGTTGTTTTACCAGATCTGACTGGCCCTTTTAAACACCTTCCCTTTGACTGTGAGGATCAATGAAAACACTGCTGGTGCTCCAGGGTCTCTTACTGCTGCTTCCAGGGCTCTGTAATCATTGATGCTCCTCACACTAGCTTCCTTCTTAGTGGTTTTATTCTTACGTAAGAAACAGTCCAAAGATTGTTCTGTGGAAGACAGCAAAATCTTGCTTCCTGTTTGCTTTAGATTACAGAGTGGCCCGCTTCTTTAATATTTTTCAAACATTAAGACCTTCCTAGACACTGTAGACTATCCACAAGAACATCTGATGTTTTGTTCTGATATTTATATACTAGTGTATATATATAACCTTTTTTCTTTCATACCTTTGTTCAAAACAATCCTCTAGCCAGACCTCAGGAAACAATTCCATGTTGACCAGTGCTAGCAGGAATATTTTCTGGGTTTTTGTTGCTGGTTAAATTATTATTTGTTTTTTTTAAGCTTTTTTTTTTTTTTAATAACAACCAATGTTGGGATAGAAAAAAGATAGTGTTGTTACAGTGTTACATAGTTTGTATTAACAAAAACATGTCTGTAACAGTGTAATATTTTTAATTCAGTGAATGTTTAATTCAAGAAAAATTTAAAAATATTTGTGTGGCATTTCTGGATTTTTGATTCTATCTCCTGCAGGAATGCATGCACAAGTGGCTTGTGCTAGAGTGGCAGTATTTGACACTGCTGAAGAACAGTCCAGTACCAAATACATGTATTGCTTGCGGAGTATTTTGGCTCTTAGCTGAGAGTCTGTAGTGAACAAATGAATTTTCTGATTCCTCATCCCCTCCCGGCCATGCTGCTGATGAAGTGACAGTTGCATGAGAGAGCTTGTGCTGCAGGACAGATTGTATAATTACCAAAACTGCAACTTCCGCCTCTAGACCATTATCTCCCCTTTCCTGTCTACCACCAGAATTTAATGATGAGTTGAAGGCTTGGAGTTGAAAATGCCATCTACATGACAAATTTTCTGCTTCTCAAAAATATATTCTGTTACTTACACCAAGCCAAAACGCAGACAAAACACATGGTCTTTGGTTCAGCATCGCTCTGATCTCAGGGCACCAGGGAACTGTAGATGACACATGGGAAGGGGAAAACAGGGTGAGATTAAAGATCCATGAAGCATCATGCTCTGCTGCTGCACTTTTCCTGCTGTTCCAGGACCAGAGCCATTAGAGCTGCAACCGAGAAACAAGCCTTCTGGGGGGTTTCCTTACCGCACAAATGAAAGACTAATGTGCATGTGATGCTTAGAGAGGCTACTTAGAACAGAGGCTAGGCAGTGTTAAAGGAATAAAGTGGGTATTTATTAAAAAGGCCTTGAAAGGATACACCTTGGCAGTACAAGAACCTGGCCAGGGCTAAACCCAAGACAGAGTGGACAGTGTGTCATGGGTTTTCACACTTTTATAAATTTTGGTCCATTTACATGCTGGTGATAATTGTCCAATTACAGCTTCAGCATATGAAGTCCCATCCTCCCAGATTGCTCTCCTCAATTTGCTGTTGTTTATACTTTTTGGGCCTGAAGCTGCAATGGTGTCCCTGCTTCTCAGGCTGGAAAAGGATTGTTTTGTCTAACTAAACTGTGAAGAGAACTTGCTAACACTTCATATGAAGTTCAGAATTATAAACTAAAGTAGTACAGAGTTATGTACTAAGGCAGTACAGAATCTGGAAAATATGAAAGCTAAAACTTACGGCATCATTTCCCCTCCTTAAAGGCTTGACAATGTCTTTACCTTGTCAAGTCTCTATTCTAAAGGTCTACAAATAATATGTATTTAATAATAGATAAATATCTAACAACAGTAAATATCTAATAATATATAAATATCTAACAACAGTAAATAGCTAATAATATATAAATATCTAACAACAGTAAATATCTAATAATATAAAAATATCTAACAACAGTAAATATCTAATAAACACAGTGGGAGTCATGGAAGTCTTCTCCAAAGCTGTCAATGTGTAGCTTGCCTCTGTGCCAGTGGTGTGAAAAATGAACAGTGTGACTGGAATAGCACATAAACCCCAATGATGAAAGTGAATCCCCTTTCCTACAGTCACTGAGTAGTTAACAACAAGCACAAAGTGTTACCATTGTGAGAGGCAGTAGCAAGGAATACTTTGTCTTTCCTTTTGCCTCTCCACCTTCCATGCTGGGGATGGGTACTTTCGTTCGTGAGATGGGTGATTCACAAGGAAATCATTCCAGTTGTGCAGAAACATCATTGCCAGCCCACCTCTCTGGCACTGCTTCTGCTTCTCCCCCTGTGACAATATTGTCAAGTTAAAGCAAATATGTTCAGGAGCAGATGTGGGGGAAAAGAACACCAGGAAAAGTCAATACGCCTCTGCTTTAACTTGTCTGGACAAATCCTCAGCACAGTCGTATTTTTTTTTTTTCCTTTTAGTCATAAACATAATTTGCTTGAAGATGCAGATTTAATTCCCCCCACAATGTAATATTGAAAAGGAAGGAGATTTTCAAGCTAGAAGGCAGTTTCAGTTCTCTGTTCAAAAGTGCAATAGAGGTTGATTATAACCCAGCCTGACAACCAGGGCTTAGTCATTAGTAATATCATAAACAGAGAGCAATCATTAATATTTAGGTATGAATTAGTGAAGGAAATTCCCTCCTTGTGAGATTTGATGTGCTTAAAATGGCTTTTTAGTAATGTAGCAGCACTCAAAAGCATGCAAAATAAGCGTAGTGAAATTGAAACCTTGTCAAGTACTTCTCAAAAAAATCAAGAGTGCCAAAGTGTGCACCATATTTTGACAGGAGTATTCTCATAAAATATTGTGGTATTTGCTAGTAATTGCATTGAACTGAAGCATTTAGAATATTGCTGGACTGGTGACATGAACATATTAGGAAAACTTGAAGGCCCTGTTACCCTACAATTAATTATTACTTTTGAATTATGGCCAACAGCCCTGTCCAATTCATTTAATGAGCATGACTGTGTATTTTACTCCAGTATACTTTTCTTTCCATGAGACCCTCTTTTTCAGTAAACGGCTGAGAAAATAATCTACATGACTAGCAATGTTGTGATTCCCTTACACTTTAAAACTTCCTGAGTTAGGAGGACTAACATTTTCTGTAAGTCTGGGTTGATAGCATATACCATGTTAGACATTAAGAAATTGAGACACGTCTTTTCAGCTTCTCAGTTGCAAAGACATTCTTTGCTCAGTTTATGCAAACAGAAAAAAATTGTGGTTCTTTAACTTTACAGGCTCAGGCCTCCAAGCTTCTGAAGAATGTAATAAAATTTTACAGTCAGCTTAACTGAGAATATTGTAATGATATCTTAATTCCTCCTTTTCACAGCACACGAGCAATACACTGGAACACAACAAGCAAATTCCAAAAGTCATTATTTTCAGAGTATTGAAATGTCTATAACTGCAGAAACATGCAAACAATCCCTCACCATCTCATTAACTAGTTCTTGCCAGTTTCACTAAGAGTTATTGAAAATAATTTGAATTAATTAATTGAAATGAACTCATTTAAGTAACAAACTTCCTCTTGAACATTTTGTAGTACATGATCTCTGGGTTCATGAAAGTGAAAAGCCCCTTTTACTGCTGAAACCGACATTAGGACCCTGATTTGGTAAAGAGACTGGTATATGTGCCTTGGGGAGCTCTCTTTCTCTGCGACTGAGGGGAAAAATTGCTTGAAAAACCAGTAGGTCATCAGGCTAAAAAAAGGTAAGAAGACAGGGCAGCAGTGCTCCAGGCCACAGAGAGGACATCCTGAGGAATCGGAAAACATAAGAGTTTCATTTCTCACCATAAAAATCTGCATTATAACGTGTGCACACTGAATACATGAATGTCCCTTTCAAAGCAGCCCTAATTCAGTTCTTTCTTTCTCAACACCGTGAAAAGGGGAGACACACTGCATGCTTTGCAGTGTGGCTTGTGGCATCGCTGGGGGTTGCCTTTAGTAAGGCAGTGCTTAGCTTTTACCTTCCTGATGTGACAAGGGACTGAGCAGTTCTTGCACAGAAGGGGAAGTAGGGCGGAAGGACTGATGGGTGAAGGAGTCACTCCCTTTTTATTGGCAATGTGTGACAGCTTGGTAGGAGAATACAAATTCTTCAACCAATATAAAATCATAGATTGACTTGGAAGGGACCTTAGGGATCATCTAGTTCCAACCCCCTGCAGGGGCAGTGCCACGTTCCCCTAAACCAGTTTGATCGAAGCCCCATCAAACCTGGCCTACTGCCTTTGGCAATTTCTTGGTACTTGCACACCAGAGAGATTGAGAAAGAGAGATTATTCATAACCACATTCTCCTGGTCAATAATATGGAGCAGCGATGGCTCTGTTAGCAAAATTAATTTTCATCAAACAGAAGAGAAAAAGGCTCCTAGGTAGCTGAGAACAGGTGATCATATTACAGACTTGGCCTAAATTGTAATTTGACAATAGATGCCCTGGTCGAGACCAGCTGGAAAAGACACACAAGAAAGCCATGCAATGTTTTTTTCTGCTGTCTTATGTGGTTGTGCTGTAACGGAAGACAACAGGAGTTATAAAACCTGGGCCAAGGCTTCCCTCACTTCTCCGCTGATAAATGCTAAAGGCATGGCACATCCTTAAACTCTCCAGAAGCATCAGTACCCCGTAATTTTGCAATTTCTGCGTATCATGCCATCTGTATGGAATCCATACACTCATTAGCCCATGACGAAAACAGGGAAAAAGGTGAGTTTCTTCTTGAGTTGTTGTGTGCCTGCAGGAGAATTGTCACATTTGCAAGTGTCACGGCTGAGATGTGTTGCTATTTTCTTGCAGAGGTGGGTCTCTTTTACACAGCATCTCAGCCAAGGACCTTTTAACACAACCAGCCTCCTCCCTGGGCTTTGGTTTACTGTAATGTAGAAGCTGGAAGGGCTGCTATGAGGAGCAGCTGGGATGAAATCTCACAGGAGATGATTCATAATAACATCATGTTTTACTGGTCTCTTTGTCCTGGTGCTTTGCTTTACTATCCCTGCTATCTCTGACTTAGCCTCCCTTTTCCAAAAATTTTAGTGTCTTGCAAAAAGTAGTTAGGAAATCCCCATTCAGTACGTGGGGAAGGTGGTTCATTAAGATCTAAAATTATGACCAAGGTGTAGCTGAGTGAGGAAGGCATTGATGGTATAGCAACACAGCCAGTACTCTTCCAAGTCCCATTGTGTGAATCATTCCCTAAAAACACCTAAAATAAGCATTTAAAACTTTTGCTGTCTCTTCCATCCTGAGAGACTGACCTTCAGTTGTTCCTGACCTCCTGCTTTTCATCTGCTAGCTGGAAATGAGTCCTGTAATTCTCACTACTTCTCTGGAGAATAGTTAATAAACTTATGGGTTCAGTGCAGGCTGCTCACAGACCTCTCTCTCTGCCCTGCTAATGAAGCTGCATACTGGAAAAGGACACTACAGGGAGGAAAAGTAAAAAAAATAAAAAATTGCTGGAAAAAGATGCACAGCAATTTCTGACTCTCTCACCCACTCTGATGCCATGTTGGGAATAGTAAGCCAGGACTTGTTGACAAGCAGCTGGACTGTGGCGAGGGCTGAGATTCTCCACTGGGACCTAATTACAGAAGGGCATCTCTGCCTTTTCCCCTTTCTGTAATCTGTGATACTGGTCTCAGGGTTACACAAGGAACCATGGAAATAACTAGGTTGAAAAAGACAGCCAATACTGGTCATCCAAAATAGAGAAGTTCTGACTGAACCTTGAAGAAGGAGAAACAAATGGGCTTTCTTATACTCAGCATAGCAAAATGAGGCTTTTATTAGAGAGAGATAGAAAACTTTGGCGTCAAGATCCATTCCTAGCAATGTAGAGAGCATTCATAAAAAAACCTGCTTTTTTTTCAGAACCAGTATGTAGACATATGTACGCTGATGGAGTGACAGAACTCTGCTTTCAGATGTACAGTGTTACTGTGAGATGCAAACAAGGAAACTTGTTTTCCTCCTGCCATCTAACTCACTGCATGGGAAATTTTTTTTGTCACGTTATGACTATTGCAATATTTTGCATGTATGTTCACTGGTATAATTTAACACTGCCAAGTACTGCATTACGAATAAAAAGAGGAAACATTTTGCTTTCCAACTCATACCCTAGATTTCTTAGCAGTACTACTTCAGTCATTTTATCAGAAATTAGATTGATTTTTCTACAGAAACACATTCAGAAATGCATTCGATGGTCTGGAAATAATTTCTGCTTCATGCTTTTATTTGTCAGGACTTTGTAGCTTTGCAATTTGCATTCCCTCACTAGTAATTTCTTCCAGAAGACAGGTTTTTACTGCAAAACCTGAGCAGACCCTAGGAGATACTCTATCTTTTCAATACGTGTGCTCAAGCCATAATATTATTTTCTACACAAATGAATAAGTAGTTAGTAAGTAAACAGTTTAAAAGGTGTAATGATCGCCATAGTATCTGAGCATAAGTTATTTCTAAGGACCTCGGCACATCACAGGGATCAACTATTTTGATCTCATGTTAGCTACTGAATTTTAGCAAATTCGAACTGAATTATGATATGTCTTAAATTATTTGCAGACTTTCTCTAAGTCTGCAAATACAAAAAGATCTGCCATGTTACTCAGTGAATTGTGATTCACTCTTTATAAATATTTTCACTTTTTTTCTGGTCTGAATTCCTGTAGCTCTGGATCCTAGCAATTGCCTTCTTCCTTCTGCTTTGGTTCACTACAGAGAACAAAAGCCTGTGATAATTTTTAAAGGTAATACTCTAGAGAGTGACATCAAGTTGATTCCCTTCAACATATGACCAGGCTTCTCAAATAACCTCACAGTAAAGGGAATTTTACTGACTTTGGGTGATTTCTGTAGCTCTTTTCTGTCTCCCTTCACAGGTTTCTAACACCTTTTTTGATGCCTAATGCTGCATACAGCCACGATAGTCCCCCTGCTCCTAGTTTGTTCCCCAGTACATAACCCTAATTGTCTTAGAGTGTTTCTTCTGGAGGACCCAGCTCAATTAGACTCCTGACATGATCCATTAGCTCCCTTGCAGTGTGTTATAGGATACGAATCTCCATTTTGCAAGTAAAACTTATTTACTTCTCTTCTGGGATCTTCAACCTGTCATTTTGGTGAATAAAACCCCATGGTATTCAAGTGTGGCAAACTCCAATCAGTACAGACCTCCCAGTTTAAAAAGAATGAGGTAGATGTCAAGAAGCTTTATTCTAACATATTTCCACATGAAACTGATTATTTAAACATTACCTGTAGCTGGTTCTTCATGACATCTGTTTTTATGGATGCTTACCAGGGTTATGTGGGAAAGTGCATGGTTGTGTTGGGGTAGTGTGGGAAAGAGCTCTTCAATGAGTATCCATTTTCCTGCATGCACCTTTCCCTGGGTAACTCTCACTGGGATTGAAAATGTTTTCAGCCCCTAAAACCTTGGGCTGGGATCTGTTGTATGCCCTTCAGGTGCACCTTTCAGCCTGCTCACTCAGTGAGTCAATTCTGTTTTGAGAGATCCCAGTTACACTAACACACTCTCTAGTCTTTGTTCACACGCCTGTTTTCCCTCATTCTCACTTTAATCTCTGATTCTACTCAAAACTTTCCTTCTGCTTTAGCAACAGTCTATGTCCTTTGCTTTCTTTTCTGCTTACGTGAATAATGTAGGGGGCATTTTACCACAAAGTAGATGCTTGCTCAGCTCCAAATCACCTCTGCAATTCTTTAGCAGGATTACAGGCTGCTGGGTGACACAGAAAGAGAGGGTCTGCAGGGGTCCTCTGGGGCACATGTTGAATTGGTGGTGTCCACCAAATTAGTGAAGACAGCAATCTATGACATCAGTGAGAAGGTTAAAATGTATTCTCTCACTAAGCTGGTAACCAGTGAGGAACAGGTCTGGAATGGCTCCCAGGCTTTTCAGTACTATTTATCTCTTAGCCTGCGCATTTTTTCCTTGGCCTCTCCAGCAGCACTTGGAGTGCTGAATCTAGTCTCAAAGGGTTTTCTACAGCATTTTCCTCATAAAAAAATTATTCTCCTCAGAGGCCCTCTAACACTCTCAAGACTGACAGACCACCAGCTGTCTTAAGATAACATGAACATATTTCTTAAATACAATGAAAAACAAACGGAAGGAAGCATACTTGTTAAACTTTTGAGTCATCACAGGTATGGGCTGATTTGCAAAAACAAAATCACACCACCTGAACCTAGTCTTTGTGTTTGGCTTTGTACTTGGTACTAATAAGATTAATGTGCTGGCACCAATTCAAAGACAAGATGGACTGCCACCAAAGGACGATCTGTGGCATATAGCTCCTACAGTATATAAGATTCTGCAATTTTATCACACACAGCTGCTCAAACAATAATCCAAGATGGGTTAGAAATGTCTGATGACTCAGTTTTTTCAGAGTGCTTGGATCTGGCAATTAGACTCAGTTTAAACTGGTGACCAACAGAAGAGTTCAAGTAGTGTAGAGGAAATGCTGCTGGTAGCTTCTAGAAACAGCTCTGTCAATTGGGCTATCCTGGCCATTATGGCCGAAATTGCTATAGGACAAGCCAGTTCTCTGCACATGCCCCAAAGTGTCTGCTCCCAGCAATAGCGTACATGCAGAGATGTGTGAAACTGTTCCACTGGCTGTGGATACATCTCTGAGATTTGCCTCAGCTTCAACAGGCTCCTGTCTCTTCCCTGGCATGCACATCTCTGGTACATCCATTATGTGTTTGCACAGCTCCTTGCACAATTGAACTGCCAAGTTACTATTTTAAGTGATAAGTAGCCTACACCAGCTTCTACTGGATGCAGTGTATCAACAGGATTTTGTTGCATTCTGTTGTGTTTCATTACTGCAAGGACCTTAGCTGGTTATATTCCACAGTCATGCTCTTTGGAGGGGAGCAATATCTGCTTTGCCATTTGCACAGCATTACAAGTTCATTATAGATACTGTAATGAACTCAGGAGAACAGAACATAAACAATTTGTTAAGAGTAGGGCAAATATTTTATTTGCAGTTTTTCCAAAGCAAAACTGGGATTGACAAGAGTGCAGTACTTTGTAACTAGTAAGTGACAAGATACAGCCTCCACTTAAACACATTTCATAATAACTTCTCCCTAAGCGGAGTATTGACAAAAAATGCAGGTGTAATAGGATAGCAGCAGTGGAGTTTGGGCAGTTGTTCAGAGAAAACCAAAATCAAAAAGAGCATAAACTAATTTTTCCGGGCAGAAGGTGAGTAATGACCTAGGCAGGCAGGAAATTTATTGTTACTGATGTAATATTGGACAAGAAGATACAATCTCAAAAGGAAATTACTTCCTCAGAAACATATGGGATGGCTGGATAGGCTTTCTCGTGTAAAGTTCTTGATCACCCTTCTCTACTAACCTTCCTTCCTTTCTCTGAATATCTAGCTTATCTGTTTTCCCAGGCGCTCTCTGGAGCAGTCATGTCTTGCTGCCAATTATTCTTACCTGTCCTTTCTGCATCTTGAGAACAAAGTGTCTAAAATGAGATGGTTGCAGACCCAGCTCATGTGAAGTGCAAACAACATCTTGATACAAGAGCAACCTCTCATCTCTTTTCATACCCAGTATTCAGTAAAGGTAACGCCACCACGTACAATGCTGGAATTAGTGGAACATTTGAAAACCACAGTATAGACCATGAAATACCTTTCTGTTTACATTGGTATTCCCAAATGTTTCTTGGAGGAGACACTGAACCCCTAGACAGTCCACTGTGATCTCTTAAACACCACAGCATGTATCTTTCCAGAGTCTGCAGTGTCCCAGTACTGGACACCTAACCTAGAAGAGAACAGGGTGAGTTTCACAGCACGCGAAAATATCCGTAAATCCCTCATCACATTGTTGTCACTATGCAAATACGGCAATTACCTTCATCTTTGTCAGCGTAGCTATGTGGTAATGATTGGCAAAGGCTGATATTTTAACAGCTTCTTTGGTATTGTATCCTTACCTGCCTCTCAATTTTCTAAGAAAGCGATGCACTCAGAGAACAGATGCATAGAAATAAATTAAGTCTTGGTGGCTGGTAAACAGCATTTGAAAAGTATTTACTTTTCCGTGTTTCGCTGGCACATTTCTCCACTCCAGCTCTGACATTCCCTTTAAAAGAAAACAGCACGCTGTGTGTATACTGAATGCACTACAGTGCAGCATCTACTTTTCAAGTTCAGGCAAAGAGGAGAGACACACCTTTCTAGAAAGGCTCAAAGCATGACAAAGAGGTCCAAGTTTCCCTCATTCCTGCAAGTCTGAGCAAAGTTCTGTGAGTGGCTTTGACCTGACTGTTATGACATGCTTGCCTGCTGCTAGATGTTTTAATTCCAAAGTTCATGAGCTTATCCATGGTTCAGAGCCAAAATGGGGGAAAAGCACAGAAATAAAACACTGAACCTTCCACTTCAGGCTTAGTAACTAACAGAGGCTTCAGGAAGACTGGAAGTGGCAGGAGGTAAACGAAACTGTTCCCAAGACAGAATGGAAAAAAATACCACTCTTGGCAGAATAAAAACCAGGCCTGTAGGCAATTTTCTGAGATGAGCTTGGTGTCTTGTATAGTGAGCTAAAGCAAGTCATTGTATGGTATGTTTGTATGAAATATGGCAAAATCTAAGACAACAAAGATAATTTCTTTCTGCCACTTTGGCAAAACAGTGTTTACTTTCAGTCACATCTTTTAAAAGGACACTGAGAAGTACAGGAAAAGAATCTAAAATAATGTCTGAGATACAGAAAATCTGCCTCTCAGGAAAGACTGAAAATAAGTTTCTTTAATTTTGCAAAGAGAAAAGTAAGAGATGATTTAACATTAAGTATTCCTTAGAAGGAAGAATATTGGTAACAGTTTCTAGCCATCAAGAACTTGCGATCACATACATTCTTCTTCTTAGCTTGTGAATTTTTCCCTTTCTTCCATCTGAAGTGCTTACTATTTCCCACCCATCACCCTTTCAATTGTGTGACTCAACTGTATATGGGGCTGTATTAGATCAATAAACAGCTCTAGGACTAGAACAGTACTGCAAAGGAAAATCTGAACTGGTATAGTGTCTAGCGGCGAACAAACAACTGTCAGCAAATTTAAAGAAAACTGAAATGTAGAAAAGATGCTGAGAGCAGACTAAGCATTAAAAACTTCTTAAGTTACTAAGGAAAAAATATAAAAGCCATATAATAAGTCATGTAATAAGGTCTGAACCCAGACAGTGTTTCGATACAAAAGGCAAATTCAGAATGACGTTTTATTTTCTAAATTATAGTTATTTCTATTTTAATACTAAAGACGAATAACTCAAAGGAGGTTGTGGAGTCTCTGCTCTTTAAATCATTACCAAATAAGAACACCTTCAGCTGAATCAGAACAGGAGTTCAGATTTTGAAGAGGAATGTGATAGCATTTACTACACATCAGGCTATAGGATCCAGTGCTCTTTTCTGATGGAAATCTGAAACAATGGAATTTGTAGCTAATGACAATTGCCAGTGGAGCAATAACAATTTTCTCTACACAGAGACGTAGTCCATAATATTTAGCTGATACATTGGCATTGTTTAGTGGATTGGTTTTACTTGGCAAGTTTACTGCATTAAATAAAATCTAAGTGTATAAATATATCATCTATTTATCTACCTATTGATTCATCTCTTTACATCCGTACATCATGATTCAGACACAACGTTGTTTTGGCTGAATGAAAGGCATACCTCATTCCCTTTAGGGACAAGATTAACATACTTTTGTGATCTGACCAAAGCCTGATCATAGTATGGCTATGTGCTTGTTCTAATGCTGAAACTTATTTTTGTAGCTTAGGAGTTGGTTTCCCCTTGGAAAACCTATCTTTTCACTTCTACCATATGTATCTGAAAGATATGGAAAGTGTGAGATTCCTCAACCAGTCTATGATACCTTTGCTGACAGTCACCTTTTCCCTTCTTCTGTAGGCAGCAGTATAGACCCAGAAGCACATTCCTGTGATGAATTTGTGAGTCAGCCCTGATTTTCTATCCAAAAGTGATGCTATTGCACTATAAAGCAATTTGGTAAAACCCCTGATGACAAGACTTCCCTTGCAGTGCAGTTGTGACCAACAGGCATCACTGTCAGGTAACTTCATGGAGAAGAGGACCCTGGCATACAGACAGACACTCAGAGTCGCCTCTGGAGATGAGAAACATTATTGTTACAGGAATATGTTCATTGGTCAAAATAGACATTGATATAAAAGTTAAGGAAGGAATAGCCTCAAGAGAAAAAGAAAGTAAAAAAAAAATCTCAAAAACCCTGAGATGAACAGATCCAGACTGCTCTTTTTCCTCTCTTTGCCCAGGTGAACATCAATGTGTCACAGACTTCTGGACATCAGAGCTTAAGTCTGAGGAGTTGCTCTCCAGAAAGCAAAATATGTAAGTCCATTTTTCCAGTGCAAATTTGATGACTGCAAAATTATTTGTAGGAGGTTATGAAAAATGTCCTTCACCACTAACCCTTCCTTCTGCCATATGACACAGTGTGTGCTCACCTTGGCTGCTTGCTGCCAGATGATGAGACCTTTGATTCTGCAAAGAGTGAATATGTCAGGAGATGAGTCACTTCACCGCCCTGCCTGACCCTCAGCAGCCTGGGGGCATATGGAAACTGCCCACTGAGCTGATGAAACAAGTGATTTATGGAACAGTAGGTCAAAATCATGTCTTGTTTATACCAGTTGGCTGTACCGGATGTGTCAATAAAATGAGCCAACCTTTAGGCTCATTGTACCTCTGAATATGGCACTAAGGGCTTTGGAGAGCAATCTCAGCAGTGTGAGACAATGTATTACCCTGAAGTGTAATGAACCTTAATCCCTTCAACCTATTAGAAGAAAGGTATCCAGTATCTTGAAGGAGATGGCCCTATGTTCATCTATGTGACTGACTCAGACAAGAAAAAAAAAAAAAACTTCCTTGAACTGACTTTCCAAGGTAGCTACTTGTGTGGCAGTAGGGCACAGCACTTAGAATTTGTGGTCCCTTTTGCAAAATGGCTTTCAGATGGGAAGAATGGCTGTTTTTCAGCTGTATGCCTGAACCTCTGCTATGGAGGATTTTACAAAAACACGTTGTAGCTCATACTACAGTCATGGTTCCGCAGGAAATCTTTCCCTGCATCACCTCTGCAGCACTGATGTGCTCCTAATCCATGTGCTACAGAAGGCAGGCTATAATGAATAGCACTTCCACTGCTATCCCAAGCACCCACAGTTTTAAAAACTGTTGAATTTGGCAAGTGCTGGAGCACTCCTGGTGAGCCAGGTGGGCAATGCTTTAGGTTTTAGTGCAGAGGGAGAATTTTTTGTAGGATGAGCTGTCCAAAGGAGACTACTAGATTAAGTCTGTTTGTACAACTGTGACAAAAGAATTTCACTGTCCTTGTACCCTAATGTTACCAGGGGGTGGATCAGTGATATTATGGTTGTTTCCTTTTTATAAAATAATCTGTTCTTCATAAGCTTACATTTCAGCTACTTTCTGCTAAGCTATTCCAGTCTTCACTTCTGTGCACAGAAAATTACAATGCAAACGGTATGTACATTTGGTCAGCAAGCAACAGAAAAATAACTGGCCTTGTAAAAGTCTCACAGTAAATTGTTCTACAGAAGATCAGACAAAGGGTTTTCAAATCTCTGCCTTTGAATCAGAGAGATGGATCTATCTTACAGCTGCTTTAGACACTAAGACCTGTTATTTTGGTGTTAAAGCTAAGCACATGTAAAATCAATTAAACTTTTGCTTCACAGTCAGATGAATTTTTATTTATCTCAATATTTAAGTTATATCTACAAGGTTCCTGTGCAATGTGTTGTTGTGTAACCACTCAAATCCAAAACTTGTGCTGCCAGTAACAGCATACTTTGCCATGCTTATGACAGGGGAAATCACCTAGACACAAGTTTCAGTGTTTGGATGATAAAATACTTAGGAAGTAAGCATATTACACTCAAAAGCAAAGTAAAATTACTGTACTGTAATTGAAAATAGAAACACTACTGTCTTGCAATTTGAAGACTACTTTCAATATTATGACTATTTGTGTAATGTAAGACCTGTGTATGGAAAGTTATTTGCATTTTTTTATGAATGGCACTGACAGTGTGTTCAGCATTTAAGGAAAGTCTTGCATATCCCAATTTCCACAGAGCATAAAGCAACACAAGATGAACCTAAATCCATACCATGTATGGAAATAATTCCAATATACTGTCACATAACTCATTCGAAATGGCTTATTCACATTGCATTGAGAGTGTTGTTGTTGTGACGGTCTAAGGCGCTAACAGAAATTTTTGTATTTATGATAGCTATTGGAGGAGATTTTGTAGCTGCAGGCAATATTCTGCCAGCCCTGTTACGTCCCAAGAGGATCTTGGTTAGACCTATGACTGTAAAATGCGTTTTCCAAATGTAAATCCTCTATTTCCAAAGCTGGCACTACAGCTGAGAAGCCCCTGCTGTGTCCTGAGTACCTGTGGTCTCATAGAGTGTTGCAAGTGCAGTTACAGCTGATGAAGCTGTGAATTACCATTCTCAGGAATGAATCACCTGTAGCCAGTCAGCCCCACATTATGCTGAGCATTAAGCAAATATTAAGGTAACAGTAAAGGATGGATATATTTGATTGAGAATGCCAGGTGAGTGAACAGGTTAAAATTCTAGAAGGAGATAGAAATAAAGGAACCATCATCCCCTACAGTAAATTCTGTTGTTATCTCAACAAATGTTTATTCTGGCCCTTCCAACAGAATCCTGCTGGGATACTTCTAGTACTCTCAAGATTAAGTCTTATTGACGATTATCTCATGTAGGTTTTCTTTAAGCCATATTTGACTTGGGGTTTTTAACACTCAGATTCAAACCCAAAGTCCTTACATCACTTATAAACTTGATGGCTAACTGGGATAGCAGCTTTTCTCGATTTTACGAAAGACTATTAGCTGCACCTCAGATTTTGATACTGATGGCATGGCTAGAGGGGGCATTCACATTTCTAAACAGAACGCTGAACTCTACAGAGAACGGAAAAGCAAGGCCTAAGGACAAGCTCAGCTGCAAAATGACTGTGAGCTCACCATCAATGGCGCCCTGCAAAATGGCAGGGCAGGGTCCTGATCAACGTAATGAATATTTGAGCACTATGGGTGAAAGTAACCATGTAATTTTACAAAAATAGTTAAAAAACCCCCAGATTCTCATTACTACTCCCTAGAAGATGAATATTTCAATAGCTAAATTGTTGTGATGACTGTAGGTTTGGGCAATACAATCTTTGAACCTGGTTTGGGCATCAGGAAATAATACATTCTTCCCACACACAGTAGATAGCTGAAAATTCCCCAGTCATTCCAGGGAAAGCCTTCTTTATGAGAAGGCAATCTTACCTATATTTTTCAATTTTATATGATGAATTTCTACAATAAATTCCTGAAGCAGGAGACAGCATCTCAGTACCTGGAATGGACATGGTCAGTTTTATGGTGATGATCTTCCAGGACTCTGAATTTTTGATGTAAGGTGATTGCAAAGCCATGTGATGACCTCTATGTCCTCTCTATGACTGCACAAGTGCTAGTTCTGTGCCTGGTGCAGCAGCTGACCATTCAAGCTGATCTTCTGCTTTCTGTTGGCCACGCACAATGTCTGATGCAGCCTTCAACCAAAGTGCTCTGTCACTGAAGTCCAGTCTGAATGAACATAGCAGTGTCACAAAGGAGAGACATTGTCTCTTAGGAAAATGAACATGGCTCCCAAAAAATTCCTCCACCTCTGAGTCCCAGCCCCAAAGGAGATATAGAAATTATGTGTAATATATGATTCTGGGTACTGAAATAAACAAATAAACTGTTCTTCCACTTAATAAAAACTGAGTATGAGACAAGCTCCAATATGTGCAGTGAACTCTGCATCAAACATTGCTAATCACAAATACTCTCAAATGAAGAGATTAACAAAGTTAAATTACATTAAGAGCAACAATGTCTTATCCTAGTCAGTCTGGATCTTGCCACACCTTGTTAAACTGAATGAAGATGTCCTGTGGGCCAGAAGAATGTTCTTCCTTTTTTCCCCCTTTAAGTGGAAATGATATTCAAATAAGTGGTATTTCCTGTACCATATTGTCCCATATTGACTTTCAAAGGTAGATTGAATGTGTTCTTTCAAATCACACAGAATTCAGTTAATTCAAGGAATCCAAATCTGTAGATTTCCAGTGAGCATTATACTGCTAGTAGTTCTTGTATGTGGGTCATACATGTAGGTTTGCTATTGCTGGAGGAGCCGTGGTACAATAGCACAATTTATACCACCTACTCAATATCTGAAGTTAAAATACAGCATTACTGAGTAATATATCGAAATAAATAAAAATCAGTATCAGATGTGATATATAAATGCACAGCTAAATTTCTACTTCTGGGGAAAAAACAGACTTGCTGTTGTTTTTAAAGAACACGTCTTATGATCACAGCTGTAGGGAAGTTCAATTCTGAGCCTAAATGATCACTTCTAGCTCACACTTCCAATGTGAGTTCAGTTGTGAAATTTTCTTAACCAAAAAATTAATATGAAAATAACAAAACTGAAAAACTAAATATAAAAATCTGTGAAAAAGAATTTTCCAATGGAAGATTCTGGTAAATAAATACTTTGGCATTCTTTGGAAAACATGAATTATGTAAAACGTGAGCAATGCATAGCCAGTTTTGATCGTTCTGGCGATGCATATTGCAGTAATTAAACAACATCAATAACACATCAGCACTGTGATGATCATTTTAACAAGAAAAAGAAAATAAAAGGGGAAGGGGAAGAAAAAGGACTAGTTTAGGACATACTTTTGGATGCTGGAAGAGAAATATTTTCTTATTCAACTAGTTCATCATCCAGTATCTTGTTTACACAAAGGATGAGAATAGCATTGCTAGACCTTTCTAAAAGAATAAAACTGAAGAGTTTGGTTATCTCAATTTTCACATCAACTCCCTAAAAATAACACTGAATAAATAAAAAACATTGGAAAATCAGTATACTGCTTTTGAGGAGCTAAAATAGAAAAGAAAACACAGTAATATCTCCAGGCTAATCTGATAAGAGGAAATCCATTTCTAGATTTTATTATGAGTAAGAAAAATTGGATAATAAAAAATTATTTCTAGAGTGCCTGTATTTTTTTTATATGGAATAGGAACAATAACTTGAGATGTTTGTTGAAATTTTCAAAAGTTGAAGCAATAGCTAGAATAAAGGGCTTTATAAATACAACAAATTAAAAAAAAAAAATTAAGACTAAAGGCATTAATTAAAAAAAATCCATAAATTAGAGTAACATTCAGTTCCCCACTAAAATTCTGAAGTAAATGTAATCCAGCATTTAAATTTTCTTATGGTACATATTAGTACACACTTTCAGTTTGGCTCTTCTGTTTCTAATAATTAATATGGGAGGGAGACAAATTAATTATTTTTGCATCAGTCTGTAAAAATAATCTGTAATTGCCTTGAAAGAGAGGAAAGAGCCAACATACAAGCAAACACTTAACCTGTTTCTGCTTCTGTATTCAGTTACTGAGGTAGAATTTCAGCAGAGCCAGCTGGCGGTCCGCAATATCATGGGATTGTTTTTTCCAAATGTTTTTGTTGGATCTAGAATAATGAAAGGCCATCCTGGGAACATTTGTTGCCCTTAAGATTCTTTGCTTAAAGGGGAAAATAAATAAATACAAAATCAATGTCTCATATGTCCAAAAAAAGTCTTGAAAGGATAAAACATCTTTTATGCATTTTATCTTTTCAGTATAGCAGCATGGGGCTCCAGCCTGTAGGTACCATAGCATTCCAAATACATATCTATATGTGTGTGTGTGTGTGTGTTTGTGAACAAATGTACCTCTATTTATTCTTCTTCTGGTTGGACAGATAATATAATCTTGAAGCAAGTCTCTGCAGTAAATGTCTTGTATGATGGAGGTTTGGCCCTTGCAGCTTAGCTAGGGTATGGAGGACCTAAAAATGCCTTCAAGTTTTTCTTCATTTATTCCACATATCTGAATCCGCTAGTGAAAAAATTAAAGAAATCAGGCAAAGAGCAGGCACTGCTGCTCAGCAAGTGTTTATGTATATAAAGTTTTTTTGTTGTTTTCCTCCTGCCCCCCCTCCCCTGCCACCCCACCAAGAGAAATCTGCAGATGGCAGCAGTATGTGTAAAAAAAAAAAAAAAAAAAAAAAAAAAAAGGATTTCCTTCTGCCTAGGGGTTTCCCAGATGGGAGAGAGCCAATGACGTCACTGGGAAACACCTTCTCGTCACTCCCATGGTTTGTGCATGGGAGGGCACGGGGGCCGGGGAGGGGAAGAAGGGTGTTGAAGAAGACCCTTCTCGTTTTACAAGCTCCTTTGGCTGGGGACAGAGGTGATACAGCAGAGATTCAAAGTGTGACATCCCTTGCAACACACGCTCAGAATCCCCATGGCCATCTCCCCCTTTAATTATGTTCTCTAGTCTCCAGGACTGGTCCTGAATACGAGAGTGAGTGTTGCCAAGGGAACAGGGAGAAAAAAGCTGTCCTTCCCTTCTGCAGTTACCCTGTAAGCCGAGCGGTCAGCATCGCACCCTTCATAAGTGATGTATCTGAGAAGATTCAGCTACGCCTTTCTTGTGAAGAGACATAAATTCCCAGCATGCTGATACTTCATCAGAACACAAATAAATGCTTGGCCAGACTAATTTTTCAGACAATCAGTTGTGCATACAACCATCCAGGGAGTGGGAGGAGTAGCCAGTGCTGAGTAACCAATGTCATTCCAAGTGCCCTGAGAACACAGAAGACTGGAAAGTGCGCCACTCAGCCCGTGGACTACCTGGCTGTCAAACAACAGGGACCACACATGCGTCTCAGCATGAGAGCTGGGAATGGGTGTGAGAAAGAATCTGATTTTCTGCCCTCTCCAGTTTTTTTCATTAGTCCTAAGGAATCAGTGTGCCACTTTTATAAACAGGTATCTGAAACGCAGAGAGGGATTGTGCTCTCAGAATCCCTTCAGAGCAGGAGTAGCACAGCTGCATGCCACCTCTGCCAAACGTCTAGTGGTAAAACATGGCACAGCCCCATGAGCCCAGGTTGGCACCCTGAGCAGTCCCAAGTTCTGCATGTTCAGAGTGTATCTATCTCTGTTGTCTGCTCAGATAAGCTCACTGGAAGTCTTCTACCCCTATCAGTTTGAGTTACATTCTTGTTCAGAGACATCTGTAAGGTCTTATTTCCAAATATGCCTCAGGTGCAGATACCACATAAAATGCACATAATTTAAACAGAAAAAAAATATATTCTCTGATATAGGTTTGGTACCATGCTCTTAAAACCAATCAAGGCAGAGGAACTAATTAGTCTCTCAAGAGAATTACCTCAATATTGCCCACTGTTCCAAACCTGTCGCTTTTTGGTGACCCGAGATTTCTAGGTGATGTGTTATTCAATGATATTTTTAAGAGAAAAAGGCAGAAGAAGCAGAAATGTGAGGATGAAGTGACCTACGCATGTCCCTTCAATCCACAGAGGGGACACAGTCAGAAGCAAACCCAGGAAAACTAGTATTGTGGCATACTTGGAGGTTGCAAGAGGGCCACATTAGAGCCAAGGTCTTGCACTTACTGTTAACCATTGAATGGCAAGATACTAAATTCAATAAGACTCTTTACATCCTTGAACCAAGAAAATTTATTTTCTTGGCAATACCTAAGATGGACTTTTGTTGCTTCAAAGCTTGTTTTTATTATAAAGATTTTGGCTACAAAAAATTATCTATTGAATAGTGAAGATAATAGATTTTTTTCAGATCTACACTATAATTATGTGATGCCATCTTCCAAAACTCTCAACTAAAATATTTACTCCTTGAGCGATGAAAATATTTCTATGAATGTACATTCAAATTCATAAACTGAAAAGAAAGCCTGCTTTCGCAGAAGAGTCTCTTGATGCAGAACATAGAGGAATGGTGTATGTTACTATTAATACTTTCAGTGACTAATTCATGATCATCAATCCCTCTTTTTATTTCTTTCAAAAGTGCAGACTGTGCGTGTTCTATTGATAATATATCGCTATATCCTGTGTCACACCTAAACAGAAACCAAGGGTGTGAATGCTGTTATTGTCACTACAGTTCTAATAAATAACAGTATCTATAAAGTTTTCATTCCTACAGGCACACACAGAGACACATAAACATACACACCTATCTATGCAGGGAGAGAGACTGTGGTAAAAGGTACACTGAGTTTTCTCAGGCTTTTCTGCAAATGATTTACATACAGGATCAGTCATTGCTAAAGAGAAAAAGAGTCCCAAAGTGAAATATGAGGCTAGGACACACACAATTCATGGAACTCTCTATTGCAACTCCAAAGTGTCTTGGAAGCCTGATCACAGAAACAGAGGGCACAGACACAAGTTCAGAGATCTTATATCCAGAGAACAGGCTACAGCCCATGTAGGCATTCTCCTGGGCCAGAGAAAATGCATCTGCTGCTTATAGTCACTTCCTCAGCCACTATATCTTGGCATAGAAACACCAATAAAATACAGATGGTCCTCCTGGGCTTGGATATACAAAGGTGGAGTGGAAAAGGCTTTTCACTGTAGCAGTAGAAGTAGTTTCCCAAGATGGTTCACATCCACTCAAAGACACTATCCATTAAACTTACATAAGCATACTAATATGTGGAAAAGGTGAAAAATACTAATTCACAACAAATTTTCATTGTTGTCTCCTCAAATCAAGGGCATTCAATCTTCATTCTACAAATGCAGCCATGCATAGAGAGAACTTCTGCAGTTCTCTTTGACACAAATAATGATCGAAATTGCCCCACTAATTTTCCTCAGGCCACTAAAGACTTGTAAGTGATTTTAGCAGGTGGGTTCTTTCTATGGAGGGCAAGGGAATAAAGCACTTTGTGGGAAATTTGGAGAGGGGGTTTATTTTCCTGTTTCCTACTGATTGATTAATTTCCTTTTGAAAACCTATCCATGAAGAGCTATCCAGATACTTTTATCTGCAAGATAATCAAACTTTACCAAACAGAGATCTTGAACCAGTCTTGCAGGATCTCTTTCCATGTCATTGCTAATGATGGTCAAATCTCCATTTTGTAAAACAATTGCTGTTGCCATTCTTTGGGGATTTACTTTAAATAAAACAACTTTCCTGAAACAGCAAGACGACCCCACTATCTTATGCCTACAGCAGCATAAAGTATCTAGGGCCAACAACACCATTTTCCCTGTGAAATGACAGTGTTGCCATTTTAAATGTTTCTAAGATGTTACCACCTAATGGCCTACACCAGGCACATTGTGCTTATGTTTACAATATTGTGTTTGCACTCTGCCAGCTGAAAAAAGAATTTGGCACTATATACAAATCCTTTCAGTTATTCCAGCAAAAATTTTGTGTGTATATTTTAATTTGTAATTATAATCTCTGATGATTAATTTTGATAAAAGTTACCTCTTGCTCTCTAGAAAGAGTTTTTGAGACCAGATTAGATGTTAAGACCTCTGAAACTTGCTGTCAGAGTGCAAAGAGGTGTCTCTTAACTTGCTCTCAGTCCCAGCTGGCAGCTGGAGAAAGGAGTCATTAGAATTAAAACAAAACAAAACAAAACAAAACAAAACAAAAAAACCACCAAACAAACAAACAAAAAAAAAGAACCCCCCAAAAACCCCAAACCAAACCAAACAAAACCAATAAATCTAACCCCCCCCCAAAAAAAAAAAAAAACACCCCACAAACAAGGAGCAATTAGGTAATTGGTGTACCTTCTGCTAGATTAAGAGAAAAAACCTCACAGTACATATCCCTGGAAACAAAAAAAAAAAGATCTGTGCTGTTGCAAATGAGCACATCAAATGTATAAAATGAAGAAGTATGTCCAAAACATTGACACATTAATGAGGATGAAGGAGAGCACACACACATCACAAAAATCGACTTTTCTCTTTAAGGTCAAATATTATGACTTAAAAGAGTTATATGACTATTATGACTGCATCATTCCTGCTTTGTGGTCCTGCAGAAAGCTGAATATGAATAGAAAACACTCATTTTAGCAGTCAAATGTAAAACTATGAATGCTAAGAATGAGTTAACAAGAAAACAAGGAGATACTGAAATATTTGTGCAGTATATGTCTTGCAATTAGACAAGTTGTCCACATAATGCCAGATTTATAAAAGGTTATGTTGCAAAACAGTACTAATGGAACATTCATTTGGACATCTGCTCTGACCAGACTCAAGAGTCGACATATTTATTTTCTAACTGTTGATTTATTTTTGCTCTAAAAGAAAGTCTGTGGCAAATGCATGTTTACACAGGAACTTGTACTCTCCGTTTTCAGCTGTTACCCTTAAAATTCAATAGATTTCATGTTTCCTGTTATAAGGGTGAAAACATAACACTGCCTTTATTTTTCTAAAATTAGCCAAAATATAATTAAAAAGCAACTTGATTAAAAAAATTATCCAAGGGATAGATATTTGACAGTAGATTGTATATAAGCACACAATATGAGCTGCCCTCATACAAAGCTCCGAAGAGCCCGGTATTCTATCATGTTCAGCTAATTTAAGAAAATACATTAATTAAAAAGGCAAGTACAGAGTCATTCTTTTCTGTAATGTCCTTTAGCTAACATTTTGAAAAATAAGTGGTAGTCCTGACCTCGGCATATTCATCCTTTTCTGAATATCTAGTGGTAATGAAGTCTGTGATGTCATTATAGTGAAGTTTGTGGAGGAAGATTAATTCTTCTACCAGGCCAAATAATATTGCTGGGGAAAAAAAACAATAAACAAAAAAAACCCCAAACCGGTCATGATTTTTAGCCTGTGACCTTTTTTTATCAAGTATAAAATAGAGATAGTTTTCAAAAGTCGAGAACAGTACTTTGGACTTTTATTGGACATGCTAACTAGTCAGATCACCTAAGATGAAAAAAAGTACTTGGCTCTCATGTGGCAGAAGACGGATTTTACATTTAATGAAGGATGATTACATTTAATGGTAAAAAAAAACCTAATAATGCGCAATACAATAAACACCTCTTCAGAACTTATTACTTCATTGTTTGACGGTTAGGGAATTTAATTTCTTGGCTTGTCTTTTGAAAGTGTTTAGTGAACACTTTGAGGATCCAAACCAAAAGTTTACAAACAGGGTGACTGCTTTGTGAAAAACTATGAGGATTTTTTTGCCTTGTGCTGATTGTCTCCAAGGTCTGCCTGACAAGTGGTGGTTAATAAGTTCAAAATCTGCACAAGGTAGCTTTGAAGCACTGGATACTAGCACCTAATTTTGCAAACATATGGAAAAGGGACACTGACAGTCTGCTGTATGGTGTCTTGGCTCTGGGAATGTGCTATCTGAAGAGCGCTTGTCTATCTAGTTATTGAACTCATCAAAGCTGTGCCACAACTCCCAGCTTTCCTTGTCACTTCTCACTTTATTTTTTCTTGCAGTAGTCTATACTTTCTCTGGTGCATGTCAAAAATGCCTCACAGAATTTGAAATTCAGATCTTGCATGCTTCCAAACAGTGACTGAATTCTTCAGGAGCCTGAGCCACATCCAGTGGTGACCGTCTCTGAAAAGGAGGTTGTGTCAGACATCTCGATCTATTTCTCTCAGGGGAAGCTGAGAGTCTCTAACTGGACACAGGACACACTGGGTAAACCCAGTCCTTTACTTGTGATAGAGAATCATAGAAACATAGAATCATTAAGGTTGGAAGAGACCTCCAAGGTCATAGAGTCCAACCTTTGACCAAACACAACCTTGCCAACCAAACCATAACACTAAGTGCCAAGTCGAGTTATTTCTGGAATACTTCTGGGCTGGCGACTCCACCACTTTCCTGTGTTCCAGTATTTGACTCTTTCTGTACAGAAATTCTTTCTGATGTCCAACCTGACTGCCCCACGGAACAACCTGAGGCCAGCCCTTTCAGAATGGTGCTCACCTACCACTGGGTACTGACTGACCCATGTTCAACCACTTTGGCCTTCAAAGCTCTTGGCTGAGTATTTGTTGCTACCACCAAGACCTGCACCTGTAGCAGCTCCATCCAGACCCAGCTCCCAGGCTCTGAGGTTTATCACAGCAGCTCTCCTACTCCTTACAGCCAAGGCTTCTTGGGCTATAACTCATCATTTCTGGTAGAGTTGGGATTCTATCTGCAGACATTTGGCTGTGAAAAAGGACTTGTTCTCCATAAAAAGGTCTGTCTCCGACTGGAAATTTCTTTAATTCTTGGTATTTACTAATGCAAAAAACCACTCATGCAAATAAGCCATGACATGCTATGAGTTTTTCACTCATGTCTACCAAAACACAGGTAGCTTAAAAGATTTTTTTATATTTGTTTTTTTTTTTTTTTTCAAAAATAGCCTGGCTTAATAAATGTGCATCCAGGTAAACTGAGCATTAAAACTTCAGAATTTATAACTGCAAAATACTTTCATCACATGAGAGGTAATCCTACTGGACATTTTAACCAGAAGGAATATAAATGATTTACTTTCTTTTCAGATCATATGTATCTCAAATTAGTTTTTAAAAACTCCAATGTTTGAATGCCTAAAATTTAATATCCAGGGCCACAAAAAAAAAAAAAAAACAACCAAACCAAAAACCAAAAAAGCAAAAAAAAAAAAAAAAAAGAAAAACAAAGAAAAACAAACCGGAACGCCCCCCAGAAAAGCTAAATCCAAAAAAAACCTGCAACAAACCTTTTTTCAGTGAAAGAACCGCCTTCAGATTTTCAATAGATGCCATTATCACAAAATGCAATACTGACCCGAAGGACCTGTTTTAGAAAATACATCATTCAGTAGTGCCAGCACTTCTAAGTGCCAACAATATACAAAGCATACTTCACTTTCCTTTCATGTCAATGTTGAATTTTATTAAATAATGTCTGTAACATAGAAGAATGCATTAGAGACATTAATATTAACAGTCTGCAATTTTTTTCATGTGGTAGACATCTATATATATTGCAAGGAGGTGCTTTTTCTTCCAAATCTAATAATCACTTTTTACATTTTCCCAAAAAATGCATGCTAACCTGTGGTTCAATTCCTGCTAGTAACTGTTCTGCAAGCTCCTAAATGGTTTTCTATCTCCTCAAAAGCTATGGATAGTCCAAATGTTCTTAATTCTTGAGATTTGGTGCAAGGCAGATGCATTTTTCCAACTAACTTTCAAAATATCTAATGCTATCGCATAGCATCAGAAACCAATCTTGATTGAAATTGGGAAACTCTGACATTAATGAGCAATGAGTTTTATAATTTCTAAACTACAGCTATAAATGAATTAACTGTAAAAACTCTAAGGAGCTTGTTCAGCAAAATCCCAAACCCTTCTATCCTAATGACAAAAGCCAAGCTTTTGCTGACTGCACTATCACACGCACAGACCTGATCTGTTTGATTTGCACATGAATGCTGACATTTTTTAAGAATTACAGCATTTATAGGCAGTGCCTACGATAATTACTAACTGTAATTACTCCCTGTCTTTCTGCGTTTCTTATCTTCCATTAAACCAATTTTTTTTAGCTTCTCTTTCCCATGGATGTGTAGTATAGAGTCTCCCTCCATGTGACCAAGGCCCAAATGTGAACCAGATTATGGAGAAAGATTGTGTTATTTGATGGGATTATTTCCTCGGCCTTGGTTTACAAAACTCTTCCATACCATGCTAACTTTCCCCTAAGCTCTGCCTCAACTGAATATTCAGTTCAGAAGCCAACCCCAGTGTCTGTGTTACACAGCTGGTTTTGGTTACTTATGCCTGCCATGGAATTACACATATGGGACAAAGTAGTCTAAGAAGATGCCTCCAGTGAATATCCACTCACATCTCTGTCCAAAGACCTTCTTTTCTTCTCTGTTTGAAGGCTGAATAGAATCAGGTGAGCTCTCTGTGAATGGAAAATAATGGCTTTCACCGACACTTGAATTTAATCTATTGCAGTTGGCCACTCAAACATGACCAGCACTTGATGTTTTGCATTTTTTTTTCGTAAGGGGCTGTAATGTTAGTTGCTCATTTTCCTCCTGATTTGGAAGGTTAACCATACTAAAGAAAAGGAAAATCTATGCTACATGCAGGAGTAGACATGGTGGCACAATGCAAATATTTTAAATGTTTTTCCTTTTTAAATCAAGAAGTCTGCCAGCAACTAGATCCCTATTTACATCAGGCTGCAGCATTTTCTACCATATAATGATGCATAAATTGTTCATGCCTGAACTAGAATTTTTTGTAATGTCTTGAGAAGCACTAGAGCCACAACTAGATCTCGAAAGATCCATTTTGAAGAATGCCATTGCCCTAGTGAAGTGGACAGGGAAGAAAGGTGATGAAAAAGCAGGATAGATTTTTGTATGATGTAAAGACAGGCATGTGAGAGAAATGTCAGCTTAAGAATATGGGATTCATATCCTGAGTCTCACCGCAGACTTCAGTATTACTGGGCAAAATACTGACTGGGTCAAATTTACAAAAAAACTCTATCTCTCTCTTGCAAATTCCAAATCTCTCTCTCTCTCATAAGAACTTTAAAACATTCCTGCCAGAGTATTGGTAAGACTGGGTAATTGAATCTCAGAAGGCAGGAAGCCTTTCCTTTACTTTTAGAAATCTGGTTCTGCTTTGTACAGGAAGACTGCTGCAATTGGCTTTTTCTGGTAGCATTTTTGTGAAATTTGTTTTTCAAAGAGTGGAGCACAAATGCTTAAGTATAAACCTGAACAAAATTGCTAGGATTTGCAGTGTGGGATCCTACACACACACAAATAAACATATACTCCAAATATCTAAATGGTTCCTGTTCTGACCAAGAAGCCCAGAGCGGGCTCTGTGCACCCCATCAGAGTCTTCTGGGAGTACTGGTTTTCCTGTTGTCTCCCTTTCTCAGTTGGAGCTCTGGACAGCTCAAGTGCTCCCTGCCACACACGAGCGCCAATAGAACCATCCGGCCTCTGATAACAAGGGCTCTGGGGAGAGCAGGAATCATAGTTTATGGTGAGTCACATGTTGGCTGCCCATGCTAGTTAGAATCAACCCATTGACACAGACGATTTTTTCTACCTGAGACCATGAGGTACCACATCTATTTCTGTTGGTCCTGTGACAATTTCTACAACAAGGCACTGTAAATGTCTTAAAATTATTGTAACCATTGCAAGTTACTCCCTCAAGGATTTGATAGTTAGCTGCAGTGGAGCTTCAGTCTCCCTTTGTGACAGTCTTTATTTTTCTTACAAACATGACTCAGCCTTTCCTTGATCAGGATGTCCTTCTTTTTGGGGATGCTTTCTCTATTAAAAAAAAAAAAAAAAAAAAAAAAATTGGGTGTTCACAGGAAGGGAGCTGCTGAAACTTCCTTGCTGAAACCATGGAATTTGTGACTTACTTCCCTAAAGCTGAAAAATCTGAGCTTGTGAACAAACACTAGCAGAGGGGTGCCTCTGAGCATGACTGGGCATGCACCAGCAATCTGATCAGTGTGCCTCAGGTGGCTGCTTGCCCTTACACTGGCAGTTTGTAGGGAACTGGCAGTGAGTGAGTGATCAGGAGCCACGTTTCCGAGGTGGTGGCCATAGCATGTTCAACAGCCACCAGTGATCACCGGTTCATGCTCTTGGGAGCTGCTATGAACAGCCAGTTTTGCAATATTTCTGCAGCATCTGTTAATAGAAAGACAGAGAGTGTCAAAATGCACACAGTTCTTCTTATTTAGATGAAAACATGGTATAGGTCAGAATTAATTGCACTGATAAATACAAGATTTCACACAAAAATTATGCTTTTGCCAGAATCCAATGCTGAAAAACAATTTTTAAGGGCTGAGTCCATCAATACAACCAAATTTACTACCTCTAATTAGTGCAAGGTCCAGAGCGAAAAAAGTCATGTCTATAAGCATATTTTTACAATCAATTACCAAAGTTCAGAAAAGTTGTTCACCCCCAGTACTATTACACAGGTTCTCTCCCTTAAGATTAATTATACACTTTTTTTAACCTACAGAACAAGGGTCTTTTAGTATGGAGTCACAACATGCCTTATAGCAAGACTGAGGCCACAAATCAACAGGATGTAGGCCTTGGCAACAGCTATATGAGAAGGGCTTTACTTTTAGGTTTCCATCATAACTGGTGACTTCTGTTGGATTTGTTTTGAGGGGTGAGAGCATGCATGCTTATTTTCCTTATTGACTAATTGAGGGGGTTTTGAAGTCTTTGTTAAAAGTTCCAGAAATATTTCTGTGTAGTACGTAGTTTTACAGACCTGAGAAGAACCAGGAATACTGTGGGAATCCCTTTAATTAGTAAGAGAATTGTTAAATGATGCTTTCTTATTTTTTAAATGACTATGCTAGAATACATAATGTCAAATAATTGCAGTGTAATGCTCTCTGAGCGAGAGAAAAATCATCCTCTGAATTGAGAGCAAGCCCTTTGAATCCTTAGGGTATTTAATTTTCCTTGCTTCCTGCATGGTGTACCAGGTAAATTATCAGCATTTGCTCCCAACAATTGCAGTAAAAACATTTAGGGTGCCTGAAAGAAAAGAACTGCAAAAATGCACATTATTGAAGGTCTCTTTTATTATAGATGATGGATTCAAATGATAAATTGTGATGTACCTACTAATGATTTTATAGATTGTGGCTTATGATATTGTATAGCACTCCTACCGCATTTGGAGTAGGTTTTCAGACTAAAAGCAGCCCATGATGACACAGCATCGTTACAGTGGTAGTAACTCACTTTTCCATGAAATCTGCAAATTCATAATGGAAGTAAGTAATAGGATAAAGCCATGGTAAAATGGAATCATCTAAACTCTGGTTAAGAAATCCAAAGGTCGTGAGATCTTGGACAGTGTGTAGCTAGTTGACCCTGGCTGTGTAGAATATGCCACAACAAAGGTCCCACAGCATCTCTGAACTCCCTTTTACCCAGCAAATAAATGGCACAAATGTGTGGAGAAGTGAGCAAGGCTGGTTAGACCAGGAAGCTGTAGAAACAACTACATTTTAATGAGTTGGAGGGGAGGGGACAGGAGGCGAAGGGAGACACAGTCTCCTTGTCCAAAGTTTAGCAATTAACTTTGTTCCTGACAAAGTCTAAATAGAATGTTTAAACCTGGATACCTGAAGTTAGAATCCCAAACCTATCTCTACAGTCAAGTTTCTGTAACCTCTCTACAGGTGGACCCATCCACTCAGCCATGCAGTATGTGATATACATAGAGACTGGCAGAGATGAAGGCTTGAGCAAATAGAGATGTGCCCTTCAGAAGCACAGTCAAGCATCTTCCCAGGGAATTAATACACAGAATATACACTGTCTAGAGTTACAAAAAGTCTCTCCCCTCGGAGGAGGAGAGTGCCGAGCCACATTTCCTACGCATGTCTGTTCAACACCTAATTTAATCAACAATTATGTCCTGCATAAGATAAGAATTCAGAACAGTGCTGCAGTAGCTCATTTTTAGTTGTTTACACATTTTAGCTATTTTTCCTGTCGCTTGACCTGTCCAGTCCTCAATTGCAAGCCTGGATGAGAACTTTTATGCCACCAAAAGATCATTCCAGGTGTATTTTTTAAATTTTCCCTCTTGTATTGACTTGTCCTGTTCCAATAATGCTTGTTCCCATCAGAAATGGGATCCTATAAAGGTGCTGATATAGGTTTTTCACAAAACTTTCAGTGAGACCCAGATTAAAGAATTCCTGTGTCTCCCCAGGACTCATTGTGACAAATATTGTTCCTCTTTCCTGTGTGATACTACCAGTTTACAGCCCTCACTGCAAGTGCAGGATTTTACAACCATCACAAATTACAAATTAAGGACTTCATTAAAATTACATAAAACTACTAATATAAGGTATTAATAGCTTCTTATTCAGGGAAGCAAATTACTTTTTTTCAATGAGTGGAAATTTCATCAAAATGTAATGACATCTATACCAAAACCAATGAAGGCAGCTAGGGTACAGTTCCTGAGATACAGCTCTTGGATGGGCTTCCTGTCACAAAGGGGCATTGGTGTTAATATCCAGTCAAAGCCTTGAGAGAGAATTTTTTGGATGCTTGGGTGTATCAACATGGAGATTCTTGCTATCTGTCACTACTGACCTGGCTTAGCCACTCTCTCATTCCTCAAGTATGTTGTCTTAGGCAAAAACAAAGGACTTGCACAGAAAAATGGAAATCAGAAAACCCGGACACAGCATAAAATGCTAAAAACTCCCTGGACAAAGCAGAGGATGGGAACTTGTGGTGGTCTGAGAAAGAAAATGGAGAGATTGTCCAAGTTTGTAGTAAAAAGCAGGTCTAGGATAGTTATGATGCAAACTCCCTCCCGAAGTGGAAGAGACTTGAAGCTAAAGAACTTCTCCCACTTATTTCTCACAAAGCAAATTAGACAGACTTATTGGTTCAATTCAGCAGTTGCTGGATGAAGCCATACCTGAGGCTGTTGCATCCTGCCAGACCAGAGGCAAATACCCACTTGGCCCAACAAAAATGTTTGCACTATGAACTGCTGTGGGATTTCCTGTAACTGCTAGCAGACCTTTAAATATCATGAGATTCACAGCACAGAATTCTCAGAGGTGCTCTTAATCCTGCAGCTGTGGAGCTGGACAGCAAATCCTCATAGCTTGGAATATTCCATGGCAAAAACCCACACTGGAGTTTTGCTCTTATTTCAAAGATATGTTGCAACGCAGTAACGTGACTGCAAACTTTTTTGCAGGGTCGACAACTCTGAGAGGAACTGGTTATGAGAATAAAAATATTCCTTATCACCTTTATAAATCTGACCCCTGAGTAGAGAAAACTAAAATGCTGGAGGAGAAGTGATTTTTTTTTTTAGAATTACTCTTGAAAAAACTCAAGTGCTTGTTTTCTCTGGTTTGTTGTAAAGGGTTGTGAGACTGTGAGAAAATGTCCTATCCATGGCAAAGCAAGAAAATCACATAGAGTTTTTCTGTAGGAAGCATTGCTTTGTAAGCACTGGGAGAGAACATGAAAAAATTTCAACAAAATTGTACCTAAGGGTATCAGACTAGACTAGCAGGAAATAAAAAATAATTACACAAAATATATGATGCTTTAAAAATGCGTCCTTTTCCATGACATGACTATCACTGTTGTGGAAGAAGTGAGAGGATCTGGGAGTAAGGCATATTTTAGTACCAGCATCATTACTTCCAAAATTTGATTGTGTGCTCTTAACTGCTCACAACCCTCTCCAGACCCATCTGTGTTACAGCCACTCTCAGACACAATTATACTCCTGTCTTTCTTTGCTATCGACAATGGTTTTCATTTTCAGCCTTGTTGGGTCTGTCAAACTTTGATATTATTAATCCAATTCCCTGGTGGGCCAATGTGCAATGATTTCTGGCTCCTGTTGCTGAATGGCACTTGCTCCATCAAAGAATGGTTCTCCTTGGTAATCCGTGTGAAGCAATGGTACTTTCTTGGCATGGGCCACTCCAGTCCAATTTCAGTTGAGCTTCCAGGATTGTGTTGAAGGGATTTATTCACTTGAGAACTCAAGCAGTTGGAGTAGGATAAAAAGGAACCTTAAGCATTTAAACCACTTTCTGTTCATATAGTTGTGCAAAGATTTCTGAAAGCAACCATGGAAAATACAACTTTGGGACTGGGTTTACTGTTCCAAAAGCAATTGACACATACTGAAAGTCCCCTTGTGCTTTAGAGAGTCATTTCGATGATGAAACTCATCCACTAACTCCTTTCTGATCAAAAGGAACATATCAATTTACAGGGCCTGTGAAGATGGCGAGAAATAATAATCTTACAATGAAAAGACAATAGATATTGAGGGAAAAAGGTTTTTCCTTCCTATGTAATTATTTGTAGCCCATTGTTCTCAATTTTTACAAAACACTTCAGAAATACCAAGTTCTAATTTCAATTTAGACTTCTAGAAAGGGGCCTAGACTGTTACATTCAAAGGTATAGCCACCTGTTTTATAACATTCAAAGACTAAACTAAACTAGTCTAGGCTAGACTTGAATGTTTCAGTGGAAAGGGACCTACCATGATCATGCAGGCCATCTGCAGGTGCTGTAATGGTTATAAAAACCAAGTCCAAATACGATTTTAACTACATAAATAATATTGACTTGCTAAATTTCTTATAGGAGCTAAAGGTCTCTCAAATTTCCCTTCTGCAAAATCAAAATACTTTTTTAAAAGTTCATATCTTTACCTTTTGCAAGAAAAGAGTTGGAGGATTTACATTACAACTGTGAAGCATAGACAAAGTATACCACACCTGGCATGATTTATGAGCCACCTGGCATGATTTATGAGCCACCAAATTTACTTGCTAAGATGGTTTATCTGACACAGGGATATTTATCATAAGCTCACCCTATGAAGCAATAGAGATGGACTATGTCAGAACAGCATGCAGATGCTTTCACCCAGCACAGGATGCCTGCTGCCACGAAAACTGTTGGAACACAGCCCTACATGCCCTGAAATTGCTCACTTCTGACACAAACATACAAAGTTTAAGACTCCTAAGAGATAAAATCAGCATACCATATGTCCTTGCTCCTCATAGCTTCCCTGCCTCACCTCTTTACATTTTCAGTAATATGCAAATCCCTGAAAGAAGGTTCCGGTTCCAGGTACTAGAGTAGTTTACCACCCCACTAAGCTTTCTTCCCCATATTTTATTCTCTCTCATGTTGCCATTTCTATTCATTTTCATGGACACACTGGCTTTACAAAAACATAAACTAAGAGTGTTAATAAGCATGGGCTGAAAATCCAACTTCATCCAGAATTATTGAAAAAACTCAGATATGTTTGTTATAAACACACGCCTGGCCAACTTCAGCTTTGCCTGCAGATCACTTTATTCATGATACAGGATTTATGAGTTTAATGGAGCAGTCAGGAAAACAAACATATATATGTGGGTGCCTCCAGTACACCCACAGCAGGAGGGAGGGGATGTGTGGTTTGTGCTGCAGTTCTGCCTTGATTGCTGAGCTAGGCTGTCGGCAGGACACCTGCAGACCTGTGCATGCATCTTGAAATTTGGGACAACAATTTGCACCAGTCTCAGACTGCTATGGAGAGGGTCAGTCCTGGTCTACAACAGTGTAAGGGCGAGTAGACAACAGGGCTATTTTGGATTGTGCCCTCCACTGCACTGTGAGGACTGGCATAAAGGCAGGCCCTGGGGCTGCAGGAAGAGAGACACTATTCCCTTGGTTGTCTTGAGTCAGGGTCACCAAAGTCATCTTGGAAGCATGTGCATAACTGATAATATCAAAAAAGTCTGCTTTGGACACAGGCTTCCATATTAAATCTCGGTCATCTCTGCTAATTCCTTTCATATGCAGTGACCTTCTATTGCCTGCTGTCAGAAAAAATTTCAAGTCACCTCTTTGTAATGATCTTTTTGTTTTGCTATACAGACCTTTACTGACTTTTGCTTACTGAAGTTCAGTTGGTACACAAGAAAGAAAACTGAAGAATCCTTTCTAAATTATGCACTAAGAAAGATTTTCCACATGCAGAAGCCAAAAGACAAATTTCCCAATGCATAAGCCATGCAGGGTGAATTCAGCCAAATCTACATTTCTTTTCATGCCTTGTAGAATTGGGATGTCCCTATTGGTCAAATTTGCAGCAGGAGGGTGTGACAGAGCATGTATTTTGATGTCAGTTCTATGACAAGTACACACGGAGAAGAATAACTCCAAAATGTACCAGTTCAGGATGTGGGATGAGATACTGGAAAGCAGTTCCATTGAAAAGGACCTGGGGTCCTGGTGGACAGCAAGCTGTACATGAGCCAGCAGTGTGTCCATGTGGATAGTGGGCCAGTGAAATCCTGGGGTGCACTAGGAAGAGCATATCAACAGTTGAGGGAGGTGATCCTATCCCTCTGCTCAGCCCTGATGAGGCATATCTGGAGTGTTGTCCAATTCTGGGCTGCTCAGTACAAGAGACACATGGAGCTCCTGGATAATTACAGGACTGGAGTATCTCTCTAAAGAGGAAAGGCAGAGGGACCTGGACCTATTCAGCCTCAAGAAGGCATAACTGAGAGGGAACCTCATAAATATCTACACCTCTACAATAACTGCTGAAGCACCAAGCAGTAGGACAACAGACAACGGTAAAATGATGCACAGGAAAGTCCACCTGAAGATGGATAAGAACTTTAATGTGCAGGTAACTGAGCAGGTTTCCAGGCGAGATTGTGGAGTCTGCCTCACTGGAGATGTTCAAGAACCCTCTGGATTCCATCCTCTACCGTGGGCTCTAGAATGACTCTGCTTGAGCAGGGAGGTTGGATCAAATGACCCACTGTGGTCACTTTAAACTTGAATCATTCTGTGATTCTGTGATTTGGCGGCTGGGCAGTTTTGAGCTGCTCAGTGAGGTTTGAGTGCAAAAATTACACCAATCAAATCCACGGGATATTATGGCTATACCAAAACCTCAAGGCCAGGAGATTCATTGAACCCTTGCAGTGATTAGCCATTAGACCGTGACTAAATCCTCACAGCACAAATTGCAAATGGTACAAGCAAGCAGAACCTCTTTATCAGCAAGCATCTGTTTGCAGTCTATTTTAATCATGGTATGTTCAGGTTTCCGAAGAATGGAAACTAAGGGCACAGCTATGTGGTCTGAATTTAAGAACAGATGCCAGCTGATGCCTGCTGAGCACAAACATGCTGGTAACCTTCTGTATCAGAGAGGGAAATGAAACCCAATAAAAAAGGCATTAGCAGAAGACAAGTGATTTATTTCTCTGTAAGCAAAACAGAAACAATTGTGCATTAACTGGAAAGTGGACAAGAAATTTTGGGTCTTGATTCCTTAGCTCAAGCTAAACAGTTTTAAGACATGATAGAAAACTGGCAAACTTGACTTCTGCACTTGCTTTAAACAAGACACAATTCCATGTCACTCATGCTGGTGACAGGGTGACAGAACATACTGCACTCATTTTACACTGAAATCTCAACCTTCTGTAAAGCTATATCCTGGATTATCGTGGGAGCTTGTTACTGTAGCTATAGCCTGGCTTGTAGTCTGCCTCTCATCTGCAGTGTGTCCAAGAAGGGCAATGGAGCTGGTGTAGGGGCTGAAGCACAAGTCATATAAGGAGTGGTTAAGGGAGCTGGAGGTGGTTAGCCAGGAGAAAAGGAACCTCAGGGGAGATCTTATTGCTCTCGACAGCTACTTGAAAGGAGATTGTAGTGAGATAGAGTCTCTTCTTCCAGAGAAGAGGGTAGCAAGGCAACAAGGGACAGTACAAGAAATAGCCTTAGGCTGTACTTTTTTGGCAACAGACACTAATGGGAAGAGAATGAGAGTCACCTTGTTGGGAAGGCAGTCCTATGAAATGCCACCAAACATGGGGATTGAGTCTTTTCTATGTGTTGACATGTTCCAATAATAATAGAATCATAATGGTTTGGGTTGCCAGGGACCCTTAAGATAACAGAATAGTTTAGGTTGGAAGGGAACTTAAAGATCATCTTAGCCCAATCCCCCTACCATGGGTCAGAACACTAGACCAGGTTTCTCAGAGCCCCTCCAACGTGGCCTTCAGCACCTTCAGGGATGGGTTATCCCCAGCTCATCTGGACAACGTGTTTCAGTGCCTCACCACACCCACAGTAATGCCTACAATGAACTGAGTTGTTCTCGCTATGCTACCAGTATTGTGGACTAAACAATAAACAATGGAGATTTGTGGTGTTGCATTTCACTGCTAAATTCTCCACACATACGAGTCTTTCTGCCTTGAGCCTTCTAACACCGTCCTTGTTTTGATCCTTTAATGTCTAGTAAGGGTTGAGCTGAAATATCTGCCTTTTCCTGAGCAAAGACGCTAACAGTCTACTTCTTTCACTGTTGATCCATTCATTTACCTGAAAACTATCCCTGTAATTTTGACTAGTTTTCCAGCCAGTTCTTGTACTTGATGGAATGGGAGGAGTGACAAAAGAGAGGCATCAGGGAAGCATGGCTGGATGTTGGGGCAAGTCTGGCCTCCTAGATTTTGGATGGCTTTAAATGATTGTGTATTTACAGGACAGAGGTGTTCGGCTAAGATTGGATTTGAAGGCATTGGACAAGTGTAATTGGATAATACCAGATGTTGGGGGCAACAGCTTAAACACCATCTAAACATCTTGCATGTTCCACATACCTGCTCCATCCCTGGCAGTGTTTAATAACAGGTTGGACAGAGCTCTGAGCAACCTGGTCTAGTGTAAGTGTTGGACCTAGATGATCTTTCAGTTCCCTTCCAATCAGGCCATTCTATGATTCTATGATCCTATGAGCCTGTGAGCCTGTGAGTCTATGACTCTTTGACTCTATGATTCTGTGATTCTATGTCCAGTATTATGGACTGTCTGAGCTGACGTGTGAAAGGTCTGACATGTGAAATGACCTGCACTGTGATTCCTTGCCCCTTCTCATATAAACCCCTTCACATCTCTTCACCTGTAAATCGTGGACGGAGGAAGAGCAGTGTTTTCTCCTGTTGTGATTCTTGTGTCCATTGATTTCTTCACTAAGGAGAAATGTGTCCCAGCAGACCTGAATATATATGTTTTATTTGCATTCCTAAAGATCTTTAAAGCAAGTCCACCAGACAGTTTCCACAACTTACTTCTTCACAAGATGCACAGGTATTGCAAGTTGATTTTCAACTTGCTAATAAACTTGGACACTGCTATTATGGGAGTACTGAACAGTTCAAACTCTACATTGTGATCACTGACCTCTTGCTGGGCTGGGAGTTAAATGTAGTCACTTGTTTTCTCTGCATTGTTATTTATGAGTATATTCATGCTCCAAGCACAGTTAGCTCAACATGATGCTCCTGAAACTGGCATTAAAAATTCAATTTTCCTGAGTCACCAAGAATCAGTATGATCAGAATACATTACTCATCAGCAGCTGGACACCTGAAAGGCTTAACTCAGAAAAAATGAAGACACAGAAGTTCAAAAAAAAAGAAGCTAGATCAAGTTATAGCTTGGATATGACTACTGTCATTTAAATCCTATGTCTCATAGACACTAATCTCAGTCATTTCTCAGTTAATTTTCTGTCTATGGCATGTTGCCTGTCTGCTGGGTTATCTCATCTTGATAGGTACTAGAATAATAATCTAAGTAGAATATCTATCAATTCCTCTAATCATGAGGAATATTCTTCACAGAATTTTCCTCATGATAATTACTTCTCTAGTTATTCTTGTAATTCATGTAAATTACTAATGCTTCTTTGGATTTAACTAAACCCTTGGCTTCATGATCTTTCCTTTGCAGTGAATTCCACGATTTCACGCTGTGAAACTAACATCTTTAATTTCTGTGTCTGTCTCTGAATTGTTATATTTTGAGGTAAAAATGTCTATTCCTCCATGTTTAGATCACTCTTATATTTCTATCACCTCATGTTTGTCCTATCAAAAAACAAAGAGTCAGATGCAATAGAATTCACTCAATGAATGCAATATCTGCATAAAGCAGGAAAAGTCAAAGGCTATTTTAACTTGATCTAAAAGTAAACCTCTGCAGTTTATGCCCTTCTCCTATATTCCATCCAATTCCCAAGCATTCACACATTGCATGTCTATTACCTGCTATGGATAAATCTCTACCTGACTCAACACGTCAATCAAATCAGTGGATAAATCTCATTTTTACTCGCTGAGAACATGTTTTATAGCGATTTATCTCCATGAGCTTTTCCTAAAATTTGGTTGAAGGAAAATTCTCCCTCTGTCTTCATTGTCTTATACACTCTGCTCTTGAACTTAACCCTTTATTTTAGTTTAGCTTAATTCTGAGTGAAAGTGCCCACACATTAAGTCTGTGTAATAAATGCATTTCAAAAATTCAGATCCTATTATCTCTATGTGTCCATGAAACAGGTTCCAGAATATCTGTGAAGTACATTATATTGCATATATAAAAAAGCAATTATTGGATATTTTTATTATTTATATCTCTCATCTAGAGGCAGTCACTAAAAAAACCAAACTGAACATTTCACAGTTTTAACACCTTGAAGTGTTTAAACATCAGGTTCTGCTCTTTCTGAACCTTATGAGTGCTTCTTCTCTGTCCTCCCACCTCAAGCAATAGTCATGTCTTCATGGGGCTTACCCTCCGTGGTACTTACACTGCTGAGACTCTCCCGACTCTCCAATCTCCTACCAAGTGCTGGCATGAGCTTTTATCTGATTTCTGCCATCACCTCTGCCCGTTCCCCTCACCTGAAAAAGCAGGCTTCTTCCCCTCTTGTTTTAGTGTTACAGCTAAGTAACCTGAGGAATGGAATCCAGCAGTGGTGTGCATCATCTTCTCAGAAAGAGATTAGTGAGGTTACATCCCTTTCATCTCATGAATTCATACCAAAAGTGTCAGTGTACATAAAGCCGTACTAGCTTTAAGAACTTGTAACTGCAAATGCTTGGTGTCCAGCCATCCTTAAAACCTGCATCACGTGAACCATTTACCCTCTCTCTCTCAGGAGCTGATTTTTTTCCTGCTGCTTGCAGATCTTGCCACCATGATATGTGCCAGACTGAGATTTATGTTGCAGCTCCCATTAACTGGAACAAAAACAATCATTTGAAATTTCCAACTGTCATGAAATGAAATATTTCCATAGAAAGCATGGGCAATTATTTCTTGCTAAAACTAAAATCATGGGCAGGATGCTTCTGTGAAGACTTTCTAATTTGTATTATGACAGACATGATTAGGAGGTGGACAGAATCAAAGCAGCATGGTGTATAAGTCAGAGCACAGAAAGGATAAGAGTTTAACTCTTGTAATAACACAATCAGATGGCAGAGTGTTGTTGGCAATATAGAGTCATTTTCCCAGTTTTCCCTATGAAATCTGCCAGCAGAACTAGCACTCATTAGCAGACTGCAGAAACACCTTGTCATGTCTCAGAAAGGCAACTAGTTTGGTTATAATGAATGGCCAAAGAAAAAGCTTCTAAGGGTATGTAGACAGCAAAAAAAAACCACAAAAAACAAACAAACAAACAAAAAAAGCAGAAAACCTTATAAATGGAATTACAATCGTTAATCTTGCTGGTGTAATACTTATTCCCACACCCACTAAAATAAACAGCAGACACCTGAGCAGCCTCAGTGGGTTCTGAATACAGATTTTAAGGTGAATAACACAATAGCCAAGAAACCCATAATGCAACATGGTAGCTTGAAATTTCTCATTTCTGTGTGAGATGTAGACAGTGGCTAGTGTCCCAGAAAATTTCTGCTTTTCACATCTATGTCAGTTGGTATAAGAGCATATCTGCTGTTACCTTTTCCTTCAGACCCCGCCTCAGGTAATATTTAAGAGCTTATTGTGCACAGCAGGAATTTATAGTGACCTCTCTGTTTAGATTACCATCACTACAGAAAAATAAATATCCCAAAAACTACCAAAGACCACCATCTGGTGTCCATCAAAACCAAATGGGAGGCCAGGGTTTGAAAACACTCAGTAAAAGAGTATTAGATGTGATATCACAAGTCATTACATTAATGCAAGAGTACTTTCGTCCCACTGAAAGAGTCCAGGACTTTATCACAAAGTCACATCAAAGTTGCTGGCATTTAGTCTTTGGAGAATATCTACTTCTTTTCTAAACACTGGTGCAGACTTAACTGGATTGACAGCTTCAGGACCTGACCCATACAATTTAGCTACACAACAGGAACAGTGCTGTCAGAGTGAGACGCCTCTAGCTAGCTCTGATTCCCAGCACATCTGTGAAAGAATGGTTTTCTCTTTCTGCCCTTAAAAATCAGTCAGGGTCAGTCTTATGGGGAGTAAGATTTTTGTACCTGTTTGAGATTGTCAGCTCAATTTCTAGCTCTTTTTTCCTAAATTCTTAGCTGCTGTGTTTATATAGCAGATTTCACTTAAATTTAATGCCAAAAAAAATCACATCACATTCTTATGTCAACTACATGTTACCGGAAGACAGAATTCATCTGGTTGTTTTGGAGGAGACAGCTTAATTCCAAAGAAGAAGGATTTTCTTGCAGCTTAGGTGCTAGACCAAGTATCTGTCTATATGAAGTTTAAATACACGGGACTTTGCTACTGTATTTACAACAGACAGTAGAATTAAAAAATGACACTGTTTGGAAGGCCATTTTGGAAGACATGTAGTCCAACCTCTACTCAAAGCATGGACTCCAGGTTCAATCAGCATGCTCCAAGCCTTTTATATTGAAGTTTTGAGAATCTCCAAGAATGCTCAACACCTTATTCTATCTTTTAGAGGAAGATTTCTTAGAGGGAGATCTCTTAGAGAGAGATTGCTATGGACTTAGATGGCTTGAACACCATCCTTTTTCTTGCCCTTTAGTCTGTCCACGTAGATAGACTATCCTTGTTTGTACAAGGCTTGTCATTCAAAGGAGAACACCCTTAATAATAATAATAAAGTCCTAAAAACATTTTAGATGCTTTTGTGAATCTTCATGAATTGCTTGACTACAATAATTTCAACACTAAGCTGCACAAGTCCAGTGTCCAACCAGGAGACTCAGAGAAGCTACAAACCAATGAATGGAGGTTAAAAAAATGACATTCATTGACCAAGCATTTTGAAGCCTTGATCAATACCTCCCTGCTTGGTATTACTAGGCTGTTGCTTCTCTTGCCTGAATTTTCCCCCATACAGCGCAGTCTCAAACTGTTCTTATAGAGAGGAACCACAACAAACCTTAACAAAATCAATCATTGTGCAAAGTAATCCCAATCCATCTTGAAGTTTAAATGCTCTAAAAAATTGAATAAGAAAAAAAATCCAAAAATAGAGTGCTGCTCTAGACAAGTACAGGATGGACTACCAAATAATCTAAAAAGAAGAATAGCATAGTATATATTGTATTTCAGACTCTAAGTACCCAAAACTTGCTTTGAAACTAATTCTCTCCAAACTATGGGGCTGTACTCATCTGAGGCTCTTGTCTCTTCTTCTTTTTTCTTTTTCTTTTTTTTTTTTCCACATAAAACCTGGTAGAAATGTAATCCCAGGTTTTAGTTCATGTCCACTCATTAACTGCTAAAGGTATTCTATGAAAAGTGAAGCATCAGCCTGAATTCTGTCCATACTCAGCTTCTCATCTTTGTGAGATTCTAAATTTTTTTGAAAATCACTTCCACCTGGTACAAATTCTAGCACAGATTCCTTAATTGAGGGCTGCATTTTAACAGTGAGCCTCCTGTTATCTCAAGGGCCATGTCCATGCGCTTACTGACACACAGAACTGCTCACATGCTTGATACAGCTGACAAGCCATCTGTTTTGATGCACTGCCCAGGATATCAACATTTCCAAACAATAGCTTACAGAAGTGGCCATTGGACTGCAGGAACTGTGGGGCATAAACAAATCATCAGAAAACTATAAGACAGGACAAACACAGTATGACTCAAGCATTTGAGATGAAAATGTATGGTTTGAAGAAATTCTTTGCTTAAGAGTCACAGATCAGTGACACATTGGCCTGTGCTGTGAATTTTCTATTGACCACTGCAGCATAAAACTAAATAGAGCTTTATTTATGATAACATTATTAGTTACTTTTACAGTTTGTGAGCAAGATTTTTACTAATATATTCAAGTATATTCATAAAAAGCTGTATCTACATATATATATTAAAGATAGAGTGTTTAGTAGAATCATGGAAAATGTTAGAACTCTGCTGAGGACAATGCATCTAGAAAAAATAGTGTTAATCCCTTCACTGCACAGTAGATTCTTACTACTTTATCCTTCCTTTCCATGAATGAGTTGATACAAATTTTATAGCTCTAATAGTCTTGAACCAGTACTCTCTCAGTCCGTGACAGAGGATGTAACTTATCCTACTATCTTTGAAGTCCAGGGGTATTAGAGATTTTTTCCTTTTTTTGCCTTCTGTTGTCCTCTGCATTTGCCATCACATCCTCTCAAATTTTGCAGCTGAAAGAGTTGCCCACTTCTCCTTTAAATCACTATCTCCTTCCTCAGCTACCTTCTCTGTGATGCTGGGCCAAAGCTTGTTGGGGCAGGAAAGTAATTTTTCACTTGCTCTGTATAATGAAGTTTTTCCCCCCCTCCTTCAATTTCATTAGGAGCATCTTCACCCAACACACATATCAGGAGCATGGGCAACTGGGGACTGGGATCACAAGTGCTGTGTAACTTTAAGTGCATGCATAATGAGAGAGAACTGTGCAATGTCTTGTCTTCTCCCTTGCAGGTGCACCTATAGAGAATCAAATTGACAGCATCCAAATTAACTCAAAGACCTCAAAACTGAGAGCAAGGTCTCTTCACCTGTCCTAACACAGATCAGTGCTCCTACACAAATCTAAGACTGGTAGCTTATGTTTCTAACACTGAAAATAACAATTCAGTGAAGATCCTTGTCTGTGGCATGACTTCCAGCCGCTTCTCTAGTCAGACAAGGTGTCCTAAGCTTTCTTGGTGAGCAGTTTCCTCTGAAGAGCGTCCAGCTCAAAAAGTCTGTTCTGCTGGTAAAATTACCTGGCACTGGCCCTCACGTATCAGAATCCTTGTGTGTTTCAGGAGAAGCTACATTTATCTAATGCTGTTTAGTAAGACATCAAAAACTTGCATGCTACTCCAACCAGAGTGAGCTAGGGCTAGCAAACTTGCTCTCTCCCTATTCTGGACACCCTCTGAAGAGTTCTTGCAGCTTCCACAAGCACATAAACCAATACCACTTCAAAGAGTCCCTTAGCTGCAAATTTAATCACAGTTGGAACCGGTGTTGATGTCTGTCTGTGTTGGTGCCAGGCTGTACTGAACTGGCCCTTCAGACGTGGCCCTTCCTGACAGTAAATGGCAGAAGAGAAAGAAGGAAGGGAAAGGGAAAGACAGGGGAGAAAAACGGAATGTTTGATAAACTCACTGAACAGATATGCAGACAACATCTCATGTTTTTTGAACAATCTCTTACTGTAAATTCCTCCCCCTTCCAACACACACATTTTTCCATATACACACACATCTCCCAGCCAAAATCTGGAGAAAATGGTTGCCTTCATCAAGCCATTGTTGAACGTGCTCATGGCACTTTAAAGCGTGTTCTGGAAAAAAAAAAAAAAGGGGGAAAGCTGGAGGAGACCCCACACAGTCAGCTGGAGAAAGACTTATATACAATTAACCGTTTGACAGTGCTGCAAAACTCAGAGATTTCTGTCATTTTGAATCATTTTCTTTTGTTGCACCCAGCAGGTGAGATGCACCTACCTGGAGCGAAGGTCTGGGTGTGGGACCTTGCCACCAGTAAGTGGGAGGGCCTGTGCGACCTCATCACCTGGGGCCGCAGGTATGCCTGTGTCTCCACAGGTACTGGGGTACGATGGATACCTGCGAGGTGTGTTTGCCCTGACTTGCGACAGCAGAAACAGAATGTGGTCAGCAGATGACCTTCAAACAGTGACCATGGTTCCAACCATCCACCATAGTCTTCAGACGATGACTAAGACACCAACCATCAGCCAACTGGCCCCTCTACAAGTGGGGAATAAACATTTATGCTTTTTGTTTCTGGAAACAGACTGTTGATGAGTTGGACTGCCTGTGTTACAAGCAGACTAACAATGTTCTGGGGTTGGTGACAGATTTCTTGGAATTAATAGTTAAGTCTATAAAGGGAGTGTAATGGTAGAGAATTTATAGTATGAGTTGAAATCCCTTTGACTGTTCTGAGCCAGTGTCTGATGGGGGTTTTGATTGTCAGCAGATAAACCTTGGAGTTGTGTCTCTCCTCTTTCCTGCAAGGGGCCTCGCAGGAGAGCAACAAACACTGTCTCCTTCTTTAAACAAAAAGGGGGAATTGTGGGTATTCTCCGCTCAGTCAGAGAGAAAAAGAGAAATATTTCTGCCAGACTAAGCCTGGGAAAAAGTCTGAGAGGAATGTAAACAATCTATTATCCTGTTTTCCATTTATATTGCATATAGATATGTTCTACCACATTGACCTAAGTTCAAGTCTGCCAGTCAGGTGAAATGTTTTAACTTTAAGACCAATGAAATTATTGTTCACGATGTTCTTTATAAAAGAGAGAGGTGCATTTGAAAAAAGATCATTCTTTGCCTTCTGAAGATAGAGTCTCTTCATTCCCGTCCCTGCCTCGACAGTGACAGCTTCATTTGCTTTGTCTGCCTGTCAGTCCACTGGAAATTCCTTTAAGAAGGTTCATTAAAGAGGGTGTGGGACATGCAAACTGCAGAATGGAGGACGCTATTGCACCAAGTGTGTGCGGGACTTCACTGACAGATCAGACTGCCAAGACTGAGTTTATCTTTCAACATTTCTGTAAGGACAGATGCATATGATAAGACTTGGATATCAAACACAAAGATGTCAGACCTGCTGTCCTGTTCATTAATAGACATTGGTTGCAGCAGCAAAAAAAAAGTACCTTTGTAGGATTTCTTGTTATGAATAACTTTACCCTCAGAAAAGTGTAATTCAAATCCTCTCTATCATTTAGGTCAGCTAGGGCTGTGTTATTAACCTGACATGTGTCTCTTTTGCAGATTGCATTTGTGAATTTGCTGTGGAGGGAATGGGCCCTGTCACTAGGTGTAAAGGTACAGGCATCAAACAGCTCTGATGTTCTTCATTCCAGATGTGCAGCTCTCTAAGTAAGGCACCAGAGGTGGACTGAGAACCACTCAGTTTGAAAGCATTTAAGTCCACATATTTTGACATTTGAGCTAACGATCACTACATTTTCAATCTAGCTTTCCACTTTTTGGTACTTAACTGCCTTCACTGAAGTTTTTGTAGGACTATTGGGTATCTATGTGCTATATTGTGAGCAACTCAAGGAATTGGAAAGGGTCATGGAGTTTTTCACAAATAAAATTTCTGTGCTGCTGCTGCTGCAGTATAGTGAAACCATGAGCACCAATGGCATTTGCCACAAAAACAGCACAAGATTTTACCAGTGAGGAAGAAAGGAACTTGGCATCTGTTCTTCAGCCCAACTACTGTGGCAACAGTAAGGGAGTATTAATACCGTGCTATAACTAAGCACTTTCTTTATCGAGTTGCCTGATTAGTTCTCACAGAATCTGACTGGGTCATATACACTACTTAAAAACAAAGATGGATGATAAAGGTGAGAGTAGGTTTAGATTAGATATTAGGAAGCATTTATTTACTTTAATAGAGGTGAGACACTGGAACAGGTTGCCCAGAGAAGTTGTGGATCCCCCATCCCTGGAAGTATTTAAGGCTGGGATGGGATCCTGGCCAAGATGGTCTAGTGGAAGGCGTCCCTGTTCATGGCAGGGGAGCTGGAGCTTAATGATCTCTGAGTTCCCTTTCAACCTGAAACATTCTTTGATTCTATGTAACAGCTTTCACATTCGTTATGGAATCTTTCAGAAAGGACATGCAACATTAAGACTAATTTGAGAGAGTTTTAGAATGCCCACATAAGCATTGCAAACATTCATTATACTAACTGAAGAGCAGTTAACTCTAAGTTATTGCTGACAGACTTTCATCCATTCATACAAAGGCAGAGGAATAGTACTGAAGTAATTTGTGTTTTGAAAGTCAAAAGACTGAGGGGAAATTTCAATTTATAATCTCTACCTTGCAGCAGAATCAGCTAAAGCAAGATATAGGGTAACTTCACCAAATTCTGGTGTGTTATGAAGTTTTAATTTACTGTTCTTGAATTACTTTGGCTGAAGATCTCAGTTTCTTTGGAGCTCTTGTATACTTATTAAATAGTATGTTGCTGTTTATTTATATGTCTGCCTGCAAAAACTTTTAACTAAAAATCACCAACATTACAAATACATCCAGAGTCTTCAGGATTGCTAAAAGAAAAACAAAAAAAACAAAAAAAAAAAAAAAAAAAAAAAAAAAAAAAAAAAAAAAAAAAAAGACTTTTGTCATGAGCGCTTGTTCACTTGCTGTTTTAAATGTGGCAAGAGCCCACATTCTCTCAATGAGAGGGAAGTGATGAAACACTGGTCTATTGTTTTTTCAAAGATCACATTTTATTCAGAAGTACTCTTTATTCAATGCTATTTTCCTTGGTTTTACAAAACAGCCTTATCAAATGAATTTAAAAAATCATGCTACCTATCTAGGCTTCATTTGTTCCATGTTTTCCTTAAAAACCACTTCTAAGGTGTTCTTATTGTTTATAAAGTTTTTCCCACAGCTTGCCCATCTCTATTCCAAGACCTTTTGATCTTCAGCCTCTATTTGGCCTGTTCATAACTTTTATTAGCACAATAGCTTTGTTCTCTCTAATTGAATGCTACTTAACACTCATCCTTCACAGGTTGTGTTTCCTCTCCTTTTCTTGCCTTTGCTTCCTTACAAAAGTATTTTAACTGTTCAACATTTTTCTGTAACTCACTACCACTCTAATTAAGTCTTTATTTCTTGAAAATTTTTTTACATATTAAAACTGAAATGTCTCAAATACAAGGCTTGTAGGAGCGTCTCTACCCAAATACTGGGTTAACTGATTTTGCCACCATATCTTTCTGTGAGTGTTATAAAGGTTTGCATCTTCAAAGCAAGAAATAAGAAACCAAAACTGCTTTTCTTTTTGTTTTTTTTTTTTTTTTTTTTAAGGTAAAAACACATATCCTATCTTTCTGTGCTGCTGAAAAATGCTTATTACCAGTCATTTGTCAAAACTCCTGTTTTGACTTTGCTTTTTCCTTTCTTCAGGGAAACTGAACTATTTCAAAAGTCCTGAAGCAAAGTATTGACATACTGAAATATGTTTATATGCCTACAAAACCACTTTCAATTAAAACTGCATTTATAATTTCAGCAACTCTTATGATTTTCTTTCCTTTTCTTAGGACACTTATGTACATTGTAGCTTCTTTATGTAAATGAAAAGTAGAGAATCACTGATCTATAGACACAATATTTTTGTTTAGACAAAAAGAACAACAGCTTTTGTAATTGTGCATAAAAGCCTGAAGAATTGATCCCTTCCTGCTCAGAATCCAAACTATTAAAGCAATTAAACTTTTGTTTCTTTATGATAGGTAATGATTTTTAAGACAGGGTTAAGAGGAGAAGGTTAACAGTGACCTACCGCTCTCTTCATCAAGCACAAGGGAGGGACAAGGGAGGGAAAAGAAAAGATGGAGACAGACTCTTCTCAGAGATGCAGAGTGAAAGGGGGAGAGCCATCAGGTACAAGATGCAGCACATGGTACTAATGTGAGAACTTCAGAATTTTTTTTTTCCCAAAGAGGAAGACTACCACGGTAACAAAATCTTAGGAATGTCTTGGATACTCCATTCTTGGAGCTATTTAAAAAAACAGCTGGTCACTGTGTACAGCACTAGCTGGACTAAAATTGAGGATGGGGAGGCAGATTCAACTTCCACAGGTCCTTCCAAGTGGCATAGTGTTATGAGTTGTGACAGAGGTATTTAGCAATACTAAATGTCAGTATTTACCTGCCACACATTTGAGAGAATAACCACTGACAGGTGCAATGGTGTCTTCAAGGGAAATATTTTCCCAGCTAAAAAAAAGAAAATTTTGTTATCTATTGCATTTTCTGCCTGGTTTCACATGAAGTGCACTGTATAATTCAACCAGAGATAGCTGGAATGAACAGTGCAAAATGCAAGATTGTATCCCAGGGGAATCAAAGCACCAAAAAAGATGCTGTGTTTGCTCATATATAAAAATCAAGATAAAGGACATATAAAGAAATTGCAGTCCCTAAAATATCTTTCAGTGAATGGCCTTCTGCTCAAGAATTGCCTACTTCAATTTTTAAAATATAGAAGCGTAGTTTACAAAGTGCTAGATGAGTGTAAATCTGGCCCTGGAAAATTAGCAGATTACTGGGCATCCTGGAAATGCACATCCAGCAGAACCAAGCTTCCTTAGCCCTCTTTGACAATAAGCCAGAATTCAGCATTTCACCTTCAGCCTCCCAAATTTGCAACATGGCCAAGAGAGAGCAGCCAGGGCAATACAGCAGCAAGAAGTTCCCTCCAGAACAGACAAAAAGCCCTACTGGAAACAAATACCATCATCCGATTTCGTCTTACAGATTTCTTACCCAGCATGTGGCCCATCTATCACATCCATGTCTCTTCAGTGTAGAGACAAGGATACTTTGTGGGACAGTGCCAAATGCTTTGAATAGATCAAGGTAGATGGCATCAGTTAGTCTTCTGATCCGCTGCTTCTGTAACCCCATCATAGGAGGCCACCAAATTTCTCAGGCATAATTTGCCTTTAGCGAAGACATTTTTTCTGCCATCGGTCACATTCTTATTTTCCATATGTTTTAGCATAGTTTCCAGGAGGATCTGCTCCATAATCTTGCAAAACACAAAGCCAAGAATGACCAGCCTATGGTTCCACAGGTCTTCCTTTTTTCTCTTTTTAAAAATGGGCATTATATTTTCATTTTTCCAGTCAATGGGGACTGCACCAAATTGCTACAATTTCTCAAATATGATATTGACTTAGCCACTTTCTCCCGTGGTTCCCTTTGGATTCATGGATGCATCTTGTTAGAACAAATAGATTTATGTGCCTTTAGGTTCTGAGCATCTCACTCTTCTCCATGATCCAGTTAACCAGGTCTTTTCATTACTTCTGGAGAGGTCCATGTTTTTTCCTTGTATTCCTTTAATCACTGATGTACGTATGAAAGCTTTTCTCGTTTCCTTCGACATCCTTTACCAGCTTTAATTTAATCAGGTCTTTAGCTTTCCTAACCTGATCCCTGGATGCTCAGATAATAGCTCCGCACGCCTCCCAAGCTACTGTCCTTGTTTCCACCCTCTGTGTGCTTCCTTTTTGTGTGTGAGTTTGTCCAGGAACTCCTCATTCATCTGCATAGGTCTTCTGCTGTACCTGCCTTACTTCCTCCTTACTGGGATGCATCAGTCCTGAGCTTGGAGAAGGTGATCCTCGAATACCAACCAACTTTCTATGGCCTCTCATCCCTTCAGGGAGTTATCCCATGGTACTCAACTAAGAAAATCCCTGAGGAGGCCAAAGTGTACTCCTCTGAAGTCCAGATTGCTGTGTGCCTTCCTTACTGCCCTGAGAATCTGAAACTGCACACTTCATGGTCACTGCAGCCTAGGCTGACCTTGGGCTTTACATCCTCTCCTCCCCTACTCCTTGCTGGTGAGAACAAAATCCAGCATAGCAGCTTTCTTCATATAACTTGGAGAAGAAAGATATCATCAAGGCATTCCAGGATCTTCCTGGAATGCTTGTGCTCTTCTGTGTTGTTCCTCAAAAAGATATTGACGTGGCTGAAGCCCCCATGGGGACCAGGGCATATGAACAAAAACCTGCTTCAATTTGTCTATAGTGTGACTTTATCCAGGGAGTGTTCCTGGTTGGGTGGCCTGTAGCAGATCCCCACTATAATGACTATAATATCATCTATCACATCCTGCAGGGAGCTGCAGTCAGAAACCAATGCATAAAGTCAACGAACCTCTGCTGTTCCAGCTTTCCTTTTGAGAAGTCTCCAAAGCAGAGTGGATTTTGCGTGTGTTTGTTCTTTGTATGTGTCACTGGGTGGAACATTGTTTTGTTCACCTTGAAAATTAGAAACAATAAGGATTGTCAAAAAAGTGGAATGGGATCAGGTTCTTTGTTCACTTAAGGAACCACTGTGAAATTTGGCTGGTATTTGTCAGCCAGAGCTCAAAAACAGTTATTTGGTGACACTAGCCAGCCTACTCCTTATATGCATTTTCTTTGGAGTTCATATGTGTAGCCTGGTAAGGTTTTATGTGTGAAAGACTTCAAGGTGCACCAAAACTAAAGCATTCTCAGGAAGAGTTTTCTTTTTGCAGGGTATGAAATCAAAACAGGCAGAAACTCTCTGTCTGTGACATGTCTCTGCTCCATCTTTACAAAGAGGTGTAAAGAAAATGCTATCCCTTCAGATTAAAGAAAATAAAGCAGCTGAAGAATTATATGATGACTAAGAAAAGATAAGCATCACAGGGAAATGAGCAGAGAAAATTTTTTAGTTAAATAATAAAGTGTCAACAGGATTCTAAGCACATATCTCTGGCTTAGGAGTACCACAGCCACTACTATACAAAAATTCATAATGATTATGAAGAAACATTAAGTCCTTGTCCTAGTCTTTATTTTGTTGTACAGGACACTTGGCTTAGTGGATACTTGTTTCATCTGTTATGACAGTTTCTGTGTGACTCCATAAGGCTTCTGGATGTGATGATGTTTAGGATCAGGGCAACTACACTTAGTAATTTCAAAGAAGAAAGAAGCATAGGAAACGGAAGTAAATTGACTGTCACCAGTTTTGGCATGAATATTCATCTACAGAGACTGAGGCTTCAAGATACCCCGCTGATAATCACATGTTATCCTTGTTCCTACTTGGGGAATGGACACAACTGTAATGTGCAATCACCAGGGGTGGTGAGAGAGGAAGACAGCATCTCTCAGCTCTCTGGAGAGACAGGAGTCAAAAAGCAGGGAGAAGCTTTCAGGAAGCTAAAGACTAACCCCAGTTTATTGATATAGGCCTCTTTGGTTCATTGTTGTGTGACAGAAAAATTGTGACTGATTTCTAGAGTAATGAAAAAAACAATCACTCTGTGGCTTTGTTTAACAACAAAAGTGTCAACCTAGGGAAGATTAATCAAACAACAGCAAAGAACACTTACACAGTGGCTAATGTATGTAAGAAAAATAAATATTTTGAATGCACATACAAAAATATTATTATAATTCTAGGACGGTTAAACACATTTTTTCAAAGTAACCAGTGACTGCACTGACTTTTGTGGTGGGAGACAGCCTGGGTTATTTAGAGCCAGGTTTGCACAGAGCGCTAAATCCACGCCTCTGAAGACTCACCCACACTCTTTAAAATACTTCTAAAAGCATGTTTGAAAATAGAGAAACTTGAACTCATAGCCCGCTTGAAAAAGCGGCTTAGACATCCTTCAAGTCTTGCTTTTCTATCGATTCCTACACCCCAACCACTATCTGTGCTTTCAAAACAGCTCCTGTCTTTGTCCTCAAAAAAAAAAAAACCACCAGCTATGCCCTCACCATACACCTGCCACTTCTCTCCATACCCATCTTCCACTGCACTGAAGCAATTACAGTTATTTCTGTTCATATTCCTTTGCTTTGACCACTCACGTACATCCCCACTACAAAGCAACCTTCCTCCAGTAATGTTGAATACACTGGGCTGAAGCATAAGACTAATTTCTTATAAAGTGCCCCACTCTGAAAACAGAGAACAGTCTTTGGGAAGGAGAGTAGTGGTTGGGTTATATCTACATGGTCCAAGCAAGACAACACTGTGGGTCATTCTCCACTCGTGACCACTGCAGAAAACAATCAGCGTTCTTCTCTTTTTAGCATGCAAACTCCTTTCCTACAGTGAAATTTCTCAAATGTTTAATGAAAACCATTGCTTTCAAATCACATTTTAAGCTTTAACCACAAAATCAAATATATTCTCTGGATACTCTTGCACACATCCATATTGCAAATGAATCCCAGCTTTGCTCTAAAAACGACATTTATGTGGCTGCATTTGTTATAGTAATGTATGAGGCGGAAATTAAGCATTTGAAGTTATAAAACTAATTGGAAATAAACACTTGAACAGGATGATTTCTAGTATTACGTTTTTACATTACTATTTTTCCATTTGTCCATTTTAACACTATATACAGCTACAAAAATCTGGAGGACCAACTGCATTCTGTCCACACTTTTTTCTAAATCCTTTCCCACTTTTATGTGCCTCATACAATTTACCTGCTGTGTTTACTTGCTCATATAATGAATAAAGTTATTATCATTCAGTGCAAATAAAAAAAATTTAACTAATTTCAGCCTCTAAATTATTTAAAGACCAGATAAAACAGAGGAATATATTCTAGCTCAGTTGCTTCCTGCATCATCAAATTAGGTTTGAGAAAACTGAGAAAAAGATCCTATTTTCATGGACAGGGTATTGAAAAACAACATCAAGTTACAAATTTTTATAAAAAGTGCTTTTTGCAAGATTTTTTTCTCATTTTGATGGCAAACTAGTGCGAAATTGTTCACACTTTATGGTAGAAAACCCTCTTAGAACAGCCGTGCAGCTTGGGAAGGTCAGCCGGGCATTTTAAGTATCAAAATGTAGCATTGAATAAAATTCTATCTGCAGTCTGGACAGCCTAAAGTACAACAAAAAGTGAGGCAAAAGTGTCTAGGAACACAAGATAACTGCAGTATTGTGTGTTTTTCTCCATTGCTATCATGGGTTACATGCTGCTGAGTAGTTTCGGGAAAATTTTCTTTGCCTGGCTAAAGTCTGGTCAGAGCTCAAAGCAGCAAGCAGTAGGCAGCAGCAGTCTATCAGCACCACTCGTTTTGGTGGATGCGTTTCCAGCCCATTTTTGTACAGCTTCTTAGCTTATAAAGAAGGGAGCCGAGCACCTACTGAAATGAGAAAAAAAGGAAAGCTGAAAGAGCCAGTTATTGTTAGTGTGTCAGCACTGCTGAACTCCAATTAGTCACTTCAAAACAACAGGTAGCTAAAAACTAAATCAGCTGTTATCAAACTGGTACATAACTAAAGTCAATACACTAAATATAGCACCCACCCTGACGGCTTGTGTAGCTCCATAAACTCTTCCTACCGCAGAAGCAAGGAAATGTGTGTGGCTTGTATATGTTCCTTAGAAGCTTCTACACATGGGAGTATTTTTAAAGACCTTTAGATTAGTCAGAGTGTTTAACATTGCTAGATATGCAAGGATGAAGAATGGATTAGAACTGACAGTCAGACTTAGTGTTTTTAATCAGAATTAGTGTTATAAAAATAGCCCAGAAATCCATAAGAAAAGTATTATGACATTTCAAATAACCTGAGATACTCCCTATGATGTAGTAAGTGTCATTCATTCTCTTATCACCTATAGCAAAGCTGAGCTAGTTTGAGCATACCAAGATTATTCACATTTTGCTTCCTATCAGAGGAGTGTTCATGGTTTGCAAATGTTAATTAATTAAGTTCCAGAACTCTCTGAGAGATAAGAAAGAAGGTCAGCGTACCAGTTACCTTAAAGACCAAAAAACTGATGTTTGGAATGAAAAGAGCATAGCACAGGAGTTCCTCTTCTCTGTCCCCTTTACTGACAATTTGCTGCATTTTCCAAATTTGCCAACGCGTGGATGGAAAAGGCCTTCTTCCTGGGAGAGCTCCAAGCACTCCCTAGAGGTTCCCTTCACCAGAGCTGAACTCCTCTGCCAGGCAACAGCAAAATGTGTTTAGCTGATTTAAAGTGTAGGTTCAAAAGTGAGCAGAGTGCTGAGTGAATATCCTCTCACAGGCACAGTTTGGGAGTTTGGCCTCACCAAGCAGCAGAACAGGCAGAACAGAAGTTAAACATGCACACGTGGAAGGGGGATACCAAGCAGTGATAGCTTTTTGCCATGATTGGTGGGAGTGGGGTATGCAGCAAATTCATTTTTAATTGGAGTCAGAGCAAAGCCTGGGTATCTTCCCAGCAAGCTTATTCCATGTGCACCATCATTTGTGGCCTGAATAAAGACAGAGCAATAATTCCTGTAGTTCTGGATTTGTTGAATGAAACGAGATGGGAGTGACACTGCAGGGATTGAATGGGATAATCAAAAGTCTCTCTTTCCAGCTGTAGGATGGATGCATTTTAGACACTTGGTTTCAAAGGGCAGGCGGGTGTGTGAATTAAATTGCAAACATACTTATTTTATCTGGTGACTGTTTGCTAGGAAGAAAGAAATAATTTAAAATAAAGTTTGAAATATTTAGCTGATTGGATTAAGTATCTCAAAGCTGCAATGATGCAGTCATGGATTGCTATGAAATAATTTCTCCTGATCCTGGAGTTCAAATCCTCCCATGTATGGAAAGCAAGGCACTGCTGTAGCTCCACTGCTTGCCTTTTTGTCTCCATCTAACACAGGCTTCACTGTCTAAGCACTGAAATCTCTTAGGAGAAAGGCAGATCCAGACTGAGCAGGCTCCATTGCCTCTGCTTACTTCCTTTCCCCATAACTCTTCTCTGGGTGAAGGAAGCAAACAAAGGCCTCTTCCTACACATATCTTATCCCCAACAGTAAGCGAATACACGCCCTGGGTCTGACAACATCTCACCACAGTAAGGCATGAAATCTTTGCCCTTTTCTTGGTTAGAATCTAGCTTCATTGCAAGCAGCAGATAACCAGTGTCATGGATATAAACATATTAAATAGTCTTTGAATCACAGAATTTCAGTAACTTCTCCAAATGATGTTAATATTAGTAACCTCTAGATCATCTTTTAACTTCTTGCCTCAATAAAAAGAGCCTTCTCCAAGCCTTATGTAGCTTTCAAAATAAAAGTAATACCCTGATTTCTTGGTACTGCTTTCAGATAATGAAGTCCAAATAGAAAACTCTGAACAGTGGTATTTGCATTCCTGGCTTCAGTTTTAACAACTTTGCCCTACATATAAAAGGATTAAAAGGCTTTAGGAATGGGATATGTGATGCAGATAGCTACATTAATTTCCAATATCTTCACAGGCAAACATACATTAAGATTTAATGTTTTGGTGAACATTTGAGGCTGAAATTATGCTCCCAGTTGTGGGCATTTTTCAGATGTTATGAACAAACTTCTCTGTACCTTGACACTTAAAACAGGCACAAAGACTGTCAAAAGAAGACAACAGTTCTGCTTCTTTTTTGCATGGGCAAACACAGGTAATTTATTCGCTGTCTTTAAGTGGGTTCCTAGGGTTAAATAGGATGATTTATAGTGGTACTTTGACCCTGTCTAGATGCCAAGTGCCCACAAAATCTGCTCTGTTACCTCCCTCTGTAACTGGATGGGGAAGAGAAAACATAATAAAATGTTCATGAATTGGGATAAGGACAAGATCACTTTCTGATTCCCATCATGGGCAAAACAGACTCAACTTGGGGATATTAACTGAATTTATAACTTATGAAAATTAGAGCAAGATAATGACAAGTAAAACAAATCTCAAAACCACCTTCCCCCCACCTTCCCCCAGCTCCACCTTCTTTTCCAAATGTGCAGGGAGATAGGGAAGGAGGATTATGGTCTGTCAGTTCATCACACCCTATTTCTCTCACTACTCAGAGAGAGAAGTCATTCCCCTGCTCCAGCATAGGGGACCTCACATAGGAAACAATTCTCCAGGAACTTCTCCAGCATGAGTCTTTCTCAAGGGCTACAGTTTTTCATGAACTACTGTGGGTCTCTTTTCACAAGGTGCAGTTCTTCAAGGACAGCTTGGTCCACTGTGGGTCCTCAACAGGGTCACAAGTCCTACTAAAAGCCTACTCCAGCATGGGTTCTTCTCTCCATAGGTCTGCAAGTCCCCGCCACCACCCTGCTCCAGCCCAGGCCTCCACAGGGTCACAGCCTCCTCTCAGACATCCACCTGCTCTGGCATGGGGCTCCTTCACAGGCTGCAGGTGGATCTTTCGCTCCCCATGGACCTCCATGGGCCGCAGGGGCAGAGCTGCTTCACCATGGTCTGCACCAGGTGCTGCAGGGGAATCCCAGCTCTGACACCTGAAGCATCTTCTGACCCTCTTCTTCCTGCATTGGCCTTAGTACCTGCAGAGTTGTTCCTCTCACGTACTTACACTCCTCACTTCTCTGAGCATAATTATATTTCCACAATAATTTTTTCCCTTCTAAAATATGTTATAAGAGAAGCATTACCACCGTCTCTGAATGGCTTGGCCTTGGCCATCAGTGAGTCCATCTTGGAGCTGTCCTGTACTAGAAAGACTGTTTGCTTTTACTGTTTCTGTAACAATGCAGTAACCCACTTTTGATTTTCATGAAGTGTTTAAAAAGATAAAGTTGTATTGAATTTGTATCTTAAAATTCCAGGTTTCTATAGAAACTGTATCTTCAGAAAGCAAACTAGGAAACTTCCAAAACATCCTGCCAGGTACGGAAATACTCTTTAGAAGATGTCATCTATTTTTCCTATTCTCTTCACCAATGTGTTCAGTTCCCTTTTTTATTTTCCTCTACAACCTTGTTTCACGAATGTCTTTGCAAACAATGACACACACTAAATCTGACCACTTAGGTACTTCATCCTTACAATAAAGTAGTTCTTTGAGTTCTGTGAACAGAGACCTTAGTTTAGACCCAAATCAATTCAAAACTGTAGGATACTTCGTATTCTAACATCAACAGAGTCATAAAAATAACTACAGGTGCCAGTTAATACACAAATATTTTCCAATCCCACAGATGAAAGGGCCATTGCACACTAGAGGGCCAAAACTCACAGCTTTCCAGCTGAGATGGGAATTGCACCTCAAGGGCTTGGCTTTCTGACCAGCAGTACATGTTCAATGGTTTTACTGCAAGGCTGTTTTGCATTGTAGTCATCGCAGTCAATGTGGGATGGTATACAGCCGGTTGGGTATCAGGAGAAACTGCCTCCATTCATCCAAAAAGCAGTCATACAGCTAATAGTCCTTTAAAAAGATATCCCTGGGTAACAATAAATATTTTAGCTGCAATAAAAATCTATCACTTGCTTTTCTCAAGAGACTGTTCAAGTACCAAATAGATAGCTTTGAGCTGTAATGATAAATGATGGGTTTAATTTCCTTGCTTTAGAAATTATGGGAGCAAATGTATGTTACAGGCTACAGAAGCAGCTATGCTACTTCACCACAACTCTGCTGACAGTTTAGACTGTATAAAAAAGCACTTCTTGCTGGGGCATAGCTCTCAGTAAATACTGGTGTTACGGGAACTACTGTATTCTGCATAAGGCTGGCAGCTATCAAATACCCAGTCCAAAAGAAAAATCCACCCTCTTGGATTTTACAGTCTACTAAGTGTCTGCAAGCCCCACATTTAGAATTTCTGCAGTGAAAAAATACTTCATAGGAGTGCAGAAATTACAGACTTCTTCCCGTATGGATTTGAACACTATATTATATCGTGCGCCAGACGTGTACTTTCTAGAGTTAGTCATCATAATTCCTCTTGCTTGAATCACAAAGTTTGATAAAAGCTGGTACTAATACCTTAGTCCTTCCATACAAGGACCCAGCTGTCCATTTTAATAAAAATTGGAGAAACTCAAAGATTTGGAGATCAGAATCCTGCTGCCAATTTTACCTGAACTTCGTCAACAGCCTTAAATTACTTGGGAGACAAAGGCGTAGTACCAAAATTTACTGACTGAAGCACCCACCTACACATAAGCTTTGAATCTTCATTTTCTTAGGAAACCAGAGCAAAGAACCATGCTTAGAATAGTCATGATTACCAAAGAGGGATATTCAAAATTTGCATAGCATTTTCCCAGTTTAGTGTAATCTTTGCAGTTTGCAGACAATCTCAGCTGAGAATGTACCCTTTCCTGAACTCTCGTACCTCTTGAAAAACACTGGCTCTTAAATGAAGGAACATTCAGTAGAAAATGAAAAAGATTTGGGTGGTAAACACTATGCTATCTGGCAGCTAATATGTATACATGTATATATATAAAAATTTCATTTGCAGAGATTTTGCCCTGCAGCCTGCCCTATGGTCTCTATGGCTTTTACTGTAGCTCAGCTCATCTGTCATTGATTCACTTCACTGTGACAATAATATTACATCCCTCTCGCTCTGTGGGCTGCCAGGTCCAGGCTCTGTGAATGGGCAGGCATTTCCTAACAGACCCATATCAAATAAACACTGAAGATTAAACCTGTGAAAAAAACCCAGCTGGGTCAGCAGCAAAGAAATCTTCATCTGTGAACTACCAAAGGAGATCTGGTAAATTCTTCCAGACAAGGTATCTAGGTGGGCTGTGAGGAGGCTTCTTGGGCTTTGCAATGGAAGGAATAAGAGCAGAACAGTTACAGGAAGAAAACCTTGGAGAACCATACTGCTAATACTGGTGCACTCTGTTAGTTGATCCAAGCCCGTGTAAATTCAAAAACCTGCAACTAGGTGCAGGTCAGACCCACTTGGACATGCTCACAAGACCCAAGCATTGTGCCAGCCAGTTGCTCTACTATGGGTATGAGTAGAACACAGCAATACTGAAATTCAGAATAGTTATCTTGGGCTTTGATGGTAGGAGGTAGACATGGACTTTAAGTGCATTTAAACACACACATCCCATTAATCCTTCTTTTTGACTTTGATTTCTATTAATTAGTCTTTGAGGGTCTGAAATTATATAAAACTGATATGCCAAAGACAGGTAGGCAATAAAAAGTTTATGGAACTAACTTCTGATTAAAGGTCTTGCATAATCCTGTTCTTGAGACTGGGTGGAAAAATGGCAAGGGATAAATAAGGAAGTGGAAAGAATTAGAAAGATGTAATTTCAATTTTTTTTTCACCGTAGAGCTTAAAATGATAAAAGCCAGGGACCTCAGGCATGAGGTAATTTTCCCCAGCATCCTACTTTCTAAAAATATCTTCTAGCACTTCTCTTTCTCCCTCCATTTATAAGGACTGATGTCAGAGCCTTCATTTATGTCAACAGCTGCTCTGCCTCTCTTTTGCTTCATTTTCCTACCTGTGACAGCAAATGCCATGGCTCTGCAAAAAGCAGAGTCTCAGAACTTCCCCTGGCGTGTGCGTGAGGGAGGGGACCAAGGAAGGAACTCCACAATAGTGCAGTCAGGCAGAAGAAAAAAAGCAGAAGGGAAACGCTGACCAAACCCAAAATTTGTACTTTCCATACATTCACATCTCCTATGCTACAAAGTATACAATTTTTGGGATATTCTCAAAGACTACAAAGTCTATAAGAAGAGTGTAAATAATGTGAATAAGGCTGATTCTCTTTGGGAACTGAGGGAGAGGTTGAACAATCTTCAGGGACTCCTTTTCTCATTATGCACCTGTTACTACAGTGTGAATATTTGTTTCATGGTCAAGTAGCAGTCACTTCACTTATGAAATACTGAGCCTCTCCCAAGACGTTTTAGAGAAGACTGTCAGCACTGTCCTCACCAAAATACAGTGCTGAAGAGGTACCTCACAAACAAGGTTTGAGGTGCTACCAGGCATCTCATATGTTTCCTTGTAAGGTGTTAGTAGGACATTGATGTTAAAAATTTAAACTGAAGCTTAAATATTCAAAATGAAATGCTGAAATCTGGAACATGTGATCTCCTAATTTCACTTACAACTTTTGAAATCTCCATTTAAATATATTCCTGAGCTGGCTAGTTTTGCTAACAAGAGTCTTTTCACTCATTCAGTGAACACAAATTTTCTATGTGTTGTTTGCTTTCTAAAAGAAGAGGAAACTCTGGTGGATCTATGCCTGGAAAACATAAAGAAAAAACCCCTCTTGAAGGTATTGGAGAAGGGCTATGATAGGAAAGATTGGTAAAAAAAAAATTGTATCAGAAATATACTAACAGGATTCCTTTGTCATTTGGCAAATCATCACTCATATGTGGCTTTTTATCCTCTCATAATTACAAATCAAAAGATGAAGCCCATGTCGCTATCCTTATTTTACATGGGTTTTGGCTGGCAAGCGATCTTTCTGGTTGCTTTTTAAACAAATAAAATTTTAAAAGGTAAATAGCAATTGCACTGACCCTAGCACTGAGGAGATTGTAAGATTGTCAAAGATTAAATCTGCTCAAGCATCATTTGTACATGTGCAAAGCCAAGTGGACCCACTTGATCCTATATGCAGCCTAAAGATATAAGCAGTAATCAATTAGTTGAAATCTAGACGATGGCTGCAACCTGAAGATTTTGTATCCAAATATCTTTTCCTGCACACCACAGTCCAATGTAGTTGAACTTCTCTTCAGAAGTAAATTATAACTCACAGAAAATGGGATTGAACACAATCATGAAAAGATATGCACGTCCTTCCAAAAATTCTGCCTCTAGGCTCCTTACAAAGACTGAAGGAGGAACGCCTCATTCAAAATGCAGACTCTGCTCTTATTCACAGGTGGTAAGCCTGTGGGACTGGACTGTACTTCTCTGGGTGTCACACCCATCCATTCCTGGAAGGATCCACAAGGGCAGAGGCAAGCTTTCCCTTGTGAAGGAATCCATACTACATCATTACTACAACAAGAAGGCTCTCCCATAGCAAGAAAAAGAGCATGGCTCCAAGCAACTTTCAACTACAAATTTAATTAGTTAATTTCATACTTTTTAATTGTGTCCATACTGGAAATGCCAAGCACTTAATGATCTCCAGAGTGTAAAAAAAGCAGTCCTCAGAAAGAAGCATTTGAATTAAAGTACAAATTAAAACTCAGTATATGACAAAATAACTGTAAGTGCCTCTCCTCTCAACGTGCTGTTACCCAGTGTGTAACTACAATGATTTGCAATGTAATAACTCTGTGAGTTAAGGTCTGACTGCAAGGAGAAAATAACCTAGAAAAGTAGTCAACACATGGTGAACACATGGCTTTGACACCCTTTCTAATACTAAGGCCACCTGATCAAGTGGGAAGGAGAAATTTTGAAGGAGGTGAATTTTCTATTTCGAGAAAGGCATAAGATGAATGAAAGGAAATGTAATAAATGACGCAACAAGAGTAAATTGACCAATGACTGGGTTTCAGCACTGAGCAAAAGCAAGAAAGGCTGCATCTCTGTCACTGAAAGACTTTTGTCTGAAGTGCCATCTCCTACTGTCCTAGCCCCTGACTTCACAAAAGTTATATGCTATGCTACTGCGTAACCTTAAATAACCACTGTAAGTGAACTGATTAAATTAATTGGTTTTGCAAAATGTTTCTTTCCAAACAATGTGCTGTGAAGTAAATGAAAAATATTGGACCTTTGGCAGGACTACTTGGAAATTTATACATATTGTGACTATTGACAATTCTTAATTTTATACTTAATATATCTAAATAATTTATTCCTCAAGTCTCACCTGTTGCAGCTGTCTTTGAAGGCATCTTATTGTAATAGAAGAAATTCTCTGAGAAATAAACAATACTTAGTGTCTAATTCCTTACTGAAGATCTATATGAATTTTCCCAGGTCTTTCATAAGAAAGGTCTAGTTTATTTTTGCCACATTTAATGAAGTAGTCATCTTCAATTTATCAATGAACAGGACAAAGTATCAGAATGATCATAGGAATTACATAAAGTATTTCCTTGTTTGCTTTTAAAATGAACCTGTTTTGATCCCTATTTTAGCAAGGCATGAGAATTAATGGGTAAAATTGCAATGGATCTAAGACACCTAGCAATCCTGAGCATAATTCTTTGCAAATATAAAAGGTGGTTCTGCAGCAAAGGCAAAAGATGGTGAAAATACATTCATTGCAAAGTCATAATTACATGAGAGCAACAAATGGCAGTCAGAAGTACTGCAATTTTATCTGGCATATCTGCTGATAGCAAGCATACAAAAATGTAAATACCAAAATGGACCATAAAGCCATTCTTGTTTTATCTCAGTAACATGGTGCTGAAAAACATCTTGCTGTAGAGACTGTAACAGGAGTTGTTTAGACTCAATATAGGGTGCCTCTTTTATCCAAAAGTTCCTTTTATCAATGAGAATTTTATTGTAAAGAGATGTGCTTTGTTTCCTAGGACATCATTCAATTTGTGTTGAAAGTGTAAACACTGTTTCATCTCACTAACTGCAGAATATTGTTCTTGATAAAAATTCAATATAGTCCTACTGAGAGCAAGGGATAATAACTGAACAAAAGAAGGAAGAAAGCAAATGATTGAGTTGTCCACTCCAACAGGTGCATGTCCTTCTCTCATGCAATCCCTAATTTGTGCCAAACAAGCCTAATGGTATCTCACTGATCAGGTTTTAGGCATTTCAGCAGCATTTAAGAAATGCTGCTGTTTTTTTCCAGGATTTTCCCTCTAGTCTTTAATTTCAGTGTGTTTTCATAGCTCCCCAGCCACAACCATCTGAACATGTAGTGTCACACTCACTCTAAGGATGTCCAACCCTTGGGAAGAGTGTGTCTTATACTGCACCTATGCAACATTATTCCAGTTTCACAATTACATGAGGCTCCCAATTACTACTGAACCACTATAAAGGTAAAGGTTGTGAAAACGCAGCACTTTTTTGAGCCCATTTTCTACTTCATCTCCTTAAAATGTGGGGTACCTCCAGGAGAGGCAGAATAGCACAAACCCATGCTCAAGGCTTCTATTTGACAACACCATCCAGCCTCAGCCTACAAGGAATGTAGCATTCAGATAAGGATGACCTGAAATGTTAGGAGAACTCAAAGCCTATGCTTAACTGATTAACTGTAGTTTTCTATATAAAAAGAAGAGTCTAGTCATATTATATGTTTTTGCTGTGGCATAAAATACCTATATACTGGCTGAAATCTGCAACACTGGCTAACCTAACAAGTATGACACAGTTCTAAAAAGGTGTAGTATTTACACATGAAAATCCATTTCCAGGTGATTTTATGCAAAGTTATATGCAACTAAGTGACCTATAAGCATTTAAACAAGTTATTATTTTCTAAACACATACAGTCATCTGTAGTCCAATTAAGTGTGAAGCAAATCTGATTCAGCTAAAAATATTAATGCTCTTTCCTCTGTAGCCGCCCAGAGTCGCAATGACAAGTCTCAAACCCATACTTTTTTAATCTCACTTCCAATAAAAAGCACAAGCCTAAAATCTCCTATACACTTAGATATTAATTGACTTAATGCATTGGCATTCACCAACAACATGAGGCTTACCACACACAAGTGATGGATTTTGCACCTGGGATGGGGCAACTCTGGAGGTAAAGTCAGACTGGGGAGTAAGACCCTAGAGGACACTGCCATGGAAAGGGACATGGGGATCACTGTCAAGGGCAAGTTGAATATGAGTCAGCAGTGCCCTGGCAGCCAGGAGGGCCAGCTCTGTCCTGGGGTGCATCATTCACAGCATCACCAGCTCAGCAAGAGAGGGCATTGTCCTGCTCTGCTCTGCTCTGCACTGGGGCAGAATTCTTTGTTCAGTTTTGGGTGCCACAATATGGGTAGGACATTAGGCCATTAGTATCCCAATGATTGCCACAGGGATCGTGAAAGGCCTTGAGGGAAGCCTTTCAAGGAGTGGCTGAGGTCACTTAGTTTGGTCAGCCTGGAGATGAGGAGACTGAAGGGAGACCTCACTGCAGTTACAACTTCCTTGTGAGGGGAAGAGGAAAAACCAGCACTGGTTTCTTCTCTGTGGTGACCAGTGGCAGGACCCAAGAGAACAGCCTGAAGTGTCAGGGGAGATTTAGGTTGGTTGTTAGGAAAAGGTTCTTCACCCAGAGGGTAGCTGGGCACTGGAACAGGCTCCCCAGGGAAGTGGTCACAGCACCAAGTGGACAGTGCTCCCAGGCACATGGTGTGTTATTGGAAATGTCCTGTGCAGGACAAGGAGTTGAAAATTGGACTCGATTTTCCTTGTGGATCCCTTCCAACTCAGAATATTCTGGGACTCTGTGAAGAAGAACCCCAGGGTTGTATTTTCCTACTTACAGTTAAAACAAGTTCTCTTTCCAAAAAGCCTTGAGCAATGACACATATACTATCTCTTTCACTTTCCATTTTTAAAATGGCATTAAGTGAAATATAAGCAGACTGTCCCTGTCTTCCGTCCCTAAAAGAAAAGCTTTTCAACTGTTTGATGTAACCACCTCCCAAAGCCCCGTCAGAGTTTCTAGCTTTGATACTTATCTGAAACAATCAAAAAGTACATGTCCATGTTTAAAATTGCAGTGGCATATAGCCACTCTAGGGACTGGAAACAATCCAAGAGGCTCAGAGAGGGTGCTGCTTTGCAGGCGATAATTTGTCTTATAAAGATTTCTTCACAATAGGAGATGGCCTGTTTCTGATGTCTGCACTAAATCAGGTGTACCAACAGCAAGTGCATTTTGCAGATTAATGACCTCCATGCTTACCTGTGTCACATATGGACACTGGCTGTACCACTGAAGTGTAATTTTTCTCTGATACATTCTTGCAATTCCCTGCAGATCCATGAATTCAGTCTCCATGAATTCAGCAATAATACTGTAATTCACTACTAACAGTCATAAGGGATGCCTCAGGAATTTGGTAATGGACACCAGCAAAGGCAGCGCAGACAAATTAAGCCTGAGTTAGATTACACTTGTCCACACACTTGGGTGGGTTTAACAGCTGAAAGGCTGAGCAGCACTAGTTACAGTCGAAATACCACTTATGTCTTTATTGCCTGAGGTAGGAGTGCATTTACACTTTTTTATATGGGTTGGATATGTTGGGTCAATGTCAAAAAGTGACAGTGATGACAAGCCAAATATTTGTCTTCCTGCAAGGTAGTCTTCTCAATTTGCGGTTTATTAAAATCATACGCTCACAGAAGAGCAACCGGGAGAACCCTAATCTGAAGAAAAAAGCATCTGTAATGTGATATTTCTATGGCAATTAGTAATATGAAACTTATTGTTCCTCCAGCAAAGACATACATAGAATCTGGTGAGATCATCAAATCCAAACTGGATCTTCTAATAAACATAACATAACTTAAAGCTGGTGCGAAGATCAATAATCCCAATCCTAATAACAATATTAAAATTTCCTGTGTGTGTATGTGAAATAAATACACATAAAATAAAAACTTTAAAAGCAGAACATTTGAGACACCTCTAAATCTCTTGGGAGAAAAGACTTTTTACTTCAGTGAGTTGAATTTCCCCAGCTAGTCCTTAGCAGGAGCTCTCTACTGTGTGGGCAGTTGCTGTCCTCTTTGAAGACCATATCTGTTTGTATGCAAACTTAACATTTAAACATTAACAGATCCTAGGCTGGAAGGCTCTGTGCATCAGCAAGTGTGGACATCAAACCACATATATAATTGCGACTCTACACAGCACGCCAAAGCAGGTGAAGCCTCCATGTGCGAAATAAGACAATATGTGTCTCATGGGTTTAGATGTTCTTTGTGTGCTACCTGCTTTGGGATTTTTACGGAGAACAGAATAAATCACAGTTAAATGACAAAGTTAGAGGTTCTCGCAGTCTGGACCAAAAAAAACCCCCAATGAACCGACCATTGAAAATATAGCTCAGTATTTCCTGCTTTCCTGTGAAAACACTGCTCCACTGTGTGCACTTCAGTGGGCCTACAAACATACATATGCTCTCTAACAGCTAAAGACAATACACAAAAATCCAAAGAGACACAATTTAGATTTGTGAAAGTAGCCAGAGGAAAAAAATTTAAATCAGTAAGCTCCTTGCGTCACACAACGGGCAATTGCTTATTGAGCATTACCATGCATGAACAAAAGGATGAGTTTGCCTTCCATTACACTGTATACATGGAGTCAGTGCTGCCAAATTAAGCTGTTAATTGAAAATAGCCAATCTGTTTTTAATTCACAACCTCTTGCAATTCAAATTAGCTCTGCAATATAGATGTGTATTCAGCATCTCTAACAAAAGCCAGCTTACTCTGGAGTGGGTTTTTCGAAACACTCAGAGGCATCTGTGCGATGAAGCCAGCTGAGAGCTCAATGATCTTCAAAATAGACACAAACAGTACAGTAAATTTAGGGATGATCCAAAACTACTGATTTGCCTGTGGCAGTCTGAAAACCATTGGCTGCCAAAGAAATCAACCTAAAATTGCAACACTTATGACTTTATGATTATATCTCAAATGTTGGCAGAACTGTGATCCTTGGGCAGAGTTTCTCGGTGAGAAGCAAGATTAATCTTCAGCCAATATCATTTTAGCCATGGAAAAAACAACCTTAAATACACCTTGCAAATCTATCTAAAGCTGGCCCAATAATTACTGGCTCAGATAATTTATAAATAGCCAGGGTCTGACCTTTTGAAAATACTCCTAGAATATGTACTGCATGGGAATTTTTTATTTGATGTTGATAAGAATTTATGTCCTTAAAGGTAATTATAGTCTGGAAATAACTGCTATTACAACAGCTACATGATAAATAGCAAATGTTTGTCTATACTAGAGAAGGTACACAGCATCGGTCTGCAAAACACAGATAACTGACAAGCATTAACAATTTTTAACAAGGAAAATATGCAATACAACATAATTGCTGACATCAGCTATCTGAATTTGCAGAAGCAGTTCAAAAGGTTCAAAATCTCATTATTTGTATGAAAAATAAATTTATTTTAAAAAATTGCATTTGGTTCTGCTGTTGACTGCTGTTGATGGTGATCTCCTTTTGAAAGCAAATGGGATTTTGTTAGACTTACCAACTTGATGGAAAACTCAAATATCTGCAATCATATAAAACACTGAGGTCATCATTGGTTACTCACCTGATTTTATTTGGATCCATATGGTTTTGGGGGGGGTTTGATTTAATTTTTTTTTAATATATATACTGTTGCATTTCCTGCGGTCATAGAATTTCATTGGGATGCCAACTTTTCTTTTTCTATTTAATAGTAAATATCTAAGTTTTGTTGCTGTGAAGACACTCTTGCAAACAGGAATGTCTGAAAGCACACAGACCAAGGGGTAAACACAAAAGGACCCAGACTAAAACCTGGGGACTTTTCTATTTCTTTAAAGATGTTATTGATATTTTTAAAACACGTCACCAAATCAGACAAACAGTTCCATAATTTTTTGTCACAAACTGTAAATTCTGGAAGGTTGCAAAATGGAAATACAGAGGGAATTGCTCCTCTTTTATCAGAACACACAAACTTCTAAGCAGGCTTCAAAAAAATTCTGGCTAAATAAGGAGACTGAGTGGGATTTTACAGAACAGAGTTGTCAGTGAAAATATCCTTCCAAGGATGGATGGATCACACACTCCAGGACTTATCCTTTTGGGAACTCTTTTTAGCACTATTTTGTACTAGCTTTGCTGTTCACTGCATACCAGGACCAAAGGCGAATTAACCAGACTAAAAACAGTCTGAATAAAGAATCAACTATTTGTTAGTTGCATGGAAATAAAATGTTTTAAATTCAAAGCTTATTTTAGTCTTAATTTCTCCATCTTCTCTCTCTTCACCAAGCAAAGTGGTTCCGAGAAACACAAAGCATAGCTACAGGCCCATGTTTCCTGGGCTTATCTTGCGAAAATAGAAATGCAAAAAATGCTGACAGCTGCAGCAGATTTGCTGTGCTAAAGGGAAAAAAAACCCAACAAAATTACAAAAAAACCCTAACACTCCCCTCCCAAAAAAACCCAAAGCAAAACAAAGCATAAAAAACGAAACCAAAACACAAAGGCACAAAACCTGTGACAAATGGCTAGGGAGTTTTTTTCACAGAACAATGTGCTAAGTTGCACTTTGCAAACCATGTGATGTCATTTAAGTTTTTGAAGGTAATGCCCAGTTGCATGTGTAACACAGTGTGTTACAGTGTGTAATAGCACTTTAAACTCTGTGTGCTTCTAGGCTGCATAGAATATTCTGAAAGAGCCGTCAGGGAGAAGTCTCAGATTGTGGCAGTCGCTGAATATAGAAATTGCTTTATTACTACATATAGAAGAGTGGGGAATATAATTGATTTCCAAATGGTGGAGAGTACATAAAAATTTGTTTTCAGATAAAGATATTAGCTGATTTTATGGCTTTTAAAAACAATCTGCTATGAAATTATTTGACAATTGTTTAGTGACATTGCAGTCTTTGAGTTGAGTGTCAACTACTTTTCATGTCTGTAGACTTGAACGGGCATCTTGGAGCCCATGTTTGGTGTGCCAACTAGAAAAAGTCCAAAGACAAATAACAAACATTACTTGAGGTCAGAAATAACAATAAGACTGATTTGCAAGTGAAATTACATTATTTAGAAGGGAAAAGACATGAAAAGATACATCAGTTTCCAAAACCTTGTTGTGAAGAGGAATGGAGCACCCTGTGTCTGCACGTGTAGCAGATGGGACATGCAGTTGTGGACTTAAGTGGCATAAAGGTCAGGCAATGCACGGGTTTCCTGGGGGGCACATGGGAAGGCAGGCCCACCATTGTAGGGCTTACAAATGAGTTAAAAGTGACCTTTGGATAAAAAGATAAATTACTTTTGAAACTTTCAACATCCTGTTTGTGTATATTTGACACATACCATGGCCAGACAACAGCAGAATTCCTGCTCTTCCACCACCTACACCAACCACTCAATTTTACAGCACCATTTTCTGCACTACCTCCATTGCCAAAAGGGAGAGAAACGGAGACTAAGCTGCTGCCAAAATGTAGTAAACGGATGAGATTTGGTGGAGTGGGGTGGTGATCCATTCTCCCTTTACCTTAAATGCTTGAAAAGACAGCATTTGATGCAGAGTCGAGGTGTGTAAGAAACACAAATTGTCCTATGGCACAGCCTCCAAGAAAGAGCAATGCCCAGCCTTCTGTCATGAGGGCTCAACAGGTTTTGCAGCTCCCATTACCCTGCCTGTCTTTCTGCGTAGGCTCCTCCGCCCTCTTTCGGTGACTATGCATACTTTTCCCGTAAGCTTTCCCCCCTGCATTACAAATCTATTGAGCTAGAAAACAATGAGACCAGCTGCTTGTCTTTTATTGCGCAAGAGCATCACTCACTTCCACAAGCAAAGAAATAAAATGGATGTGATTTCTGCCTCCTGCCAGCTACTCACTATTCTGCTCTGCAGTGTGTAGGTGTGTGCCCCCTCTCTCCCAAAATCCTCAGCTTCAGTGGCATTACCCTTCCATGTTCATGTTGGCAACATCAGCACCTCCACATTTCCTCCGCCTACTTGGCACATATAAGAGCTGCCTAGAAAAGGTCAATACCATTCTAACCGCACGCCCTCTCTTTTCAAGAGAATGACATGAGCAAATATTTCATAATCCAGGCCTGCATTACTTTACAAATAATTACACCTACCTCTGATAATTCACTGGGGTCAGTGCACTGAAATTTTTGCACAGTTAACAACTGCATTACTTTAAAGAACTCATTATAGAACACATTTAAGATGCTGCCAAGAAGCAGAAGGGAAGAAATTTTCTCAAGATGAAACATGCATGGATTTCATTCCCATCATGCACTACTGGGAAGTCCCTGAGCAGCAGTTGGGGCTTGCAGGCTGCTCCTTGCAGACAGCAGATTTTACATCAGTAAGCATGGTTATTTCCTAATCTGTTGCCCCTCTACCACCTTCAGCTTGTGGCTAATCCCCACTGGCAGAATTTTTTCTCCATGTGGCCAGCATTCTTAAATCATCACTTAGCCTTTTAAACCAGCTTCACTTTGTTTCTCTAAATCAGCACTTTTCCAATACTATAAAAGCTTGAAATAGGTATATTTGGCATCAAATTCCACAGTTGCAAATGGAACTAAATAAGTTAGTCAGCATGAATGAGGTAAGGAGGTATTGCATTCAGTTTCTGTAAGACAGATGCAAATGCAGTGGAATGGAGAGGTCAAATGGATTTTTAACAGTGCAAAGAAGCAACAAAATATGGACCTGGGCACAAAAACATGGATCAAACCCACAGATGAGACATCTAGGAGGGATGTCCTACAGCCTATTTAATTCCCTCCTCTTAATAAAAAGACGTGCGAAAAACAAACACTGCAAAGCCACTATCTTGGAATATTCCAGGGCAACAAATATGAAGAAAACAGCACAAAGTCAGATGCATGCATGTGTTTACATGCAGATACAGATCCTTCATAAGGATTCTCAAAAAATTGCTTCCATCACTTCTATAATATTCTTATTAAAATGTAAAAGCAAGTGACAGTGATGGCTTGCAAGAAAGGGTGATAGGACATTACTAAGGCATTACCAACTTAACAGGATTCCCAAGAGGTCAGGTTAAAGTTTTATGCATATATCCATAGGTACATACAAACACACACACATGCTATAATGGTGCTCATTCCCACCATGTGTTAGGTATTTTCCTAAGTGCCCCAGGCCCATAAGTCTACTCCAGACCACATAATTAATTAAAGGACGTCTGAAGGCAACAGGGATCTGACAAAGATGACATGATTTGCTCCTGGGAACTCTTTTGTTTTCTGACCAGTACAGGTGCTACAGAATTCACAAGGAGAGACAATATGTGAGGCAAGGTTAACTCCAGAGATAACTTCCCCTACCCTTGTGTCTTTCCCAGTGTATTTTGGATGAAAATCACACATGAAGAAACTGAAATAGAAATGAAGAACAAATCAAGAGAAGACAGCTATCTTCAGAGATTTGGAGCCTATTGTAGAACTTCAGTTCTTTCACACCAGACCCTATGAGCACTGCATTTTGCTTCAAGATACTCCATGACTCAGCTGCTGAAAGACAAGCAATCAACAAAAGGCAAGAAAAGGGAGGGGAAATGTCAAGCTGAGAGTCTCTAGGTAAGAGAGCCTTGACTTCAGCACAACACAATTCAACATATTTTTCCATCATTACCGCTGACATCTGGGTGATTTTTGGAACACAGAGAAACAAGCAAGATTTGGTCCCTCCTCACCCTTTTGATAAGGAAGATCTACAAAATTTTCACTCATGTTTATGTCCTCTTTTTTTCCACACGCAAGAATTACTCCTATCAGCACTCCTAATGCTGCATCTCATGCTCCAGAGATTAAACAAGAATAACAGGAAGCGAGAAAATAAGGCAACATCTTGAAAACCTGGCAGAAAAAAAACGTTTGTAGTAGTCAGTTATCTGTAAGAGGTTATTAGCTACTGCTTTCTTTAACTCCAGTCCTACTCACTTCAAGAACTGCCCCTTCTTCACCATTTATTCACACGTCTGGAAATAATGTTAATGACACTTTGCCAACTGGTAGCTATAAGATGCCTGGAAGAAAATGGCATAATTTGAGAACAACACAAAATGCCTTGCCTTCCCTCAGGCCTTAGAAATATAAGGAAGTTGCAGTAGCTGCTGCTGCAGGGTTTGCCAAAGCTGTCCCAAAACAGATTCCCATACTGTTACCTACCCTATGTACTAGAGGAAGGGTTGGGTACAGAGAGCGTAGGCTACCCACCACATCACCGATGTACCTGCTTTCCCACTTTCTCCATTTCTGTGTCATTGAAACATTGCCTTTTAAAATCTACTCCACTTTAGCACAACTTTAAGACAGCATCACAGGAATTTCTACGCCTGGCTTTTCCAAGGTCAATTATGCCTGATCCTATACACAACTTGTTCTGACAGCAGCATTCTGTCACAGCTTCAGGGGACTATCTGCTTGAGTTTTTGCTACACACCAGGGCTGGTAAGAAGTGCCCAGTGTCACCCGGCTGCAATCCCTGGCCTGGCATGGCTGGCACTGCTAGGCATGCAGTCTACCATCAGAAAACAAACTGAGTTCACATGCACAGCAGAGCAGGGCTTTGTGTTGCCTCCTGAAAGGAATGAGTTACTTGCATAGTGCTTTATGTTGTGATTATTATTCCACCACCAGGACGTGAGTTAAACTTCATTGGCCTGTGCCCTTTATAATAGCACTGGAGCAGATCTAACAAGGCCAGAATTTTGGCATCTGACTCACGTCAGATGGGATTGGCTACAGATTCTCTCTCTACCTGGTTAATTTTTTTTTTTTTTTCCAGTAGCATTCTTCTCCAGCTGGCCCTCTATGAGCTGTAGCCTATGTCACATTCCTATGTAGCCTGTCTCCTTCCCTGCATCAGCAAGCGTGGCACCACACTCTGGAAAGACCATAATAGTGGTAAGTGACTGATAGGCATCTAGCTTTTGGACGGCATGCCAAAAGATATAACTGTACAGAAAATCCTATATTAAAAACTTTGCTTGTATCAAGTGTTTTCTATGCTTATAGGAACAAAGCAGGCCCTTAAGAAAAATCATTATTATTCTTCAGTGTTTTGCTGATCTGGTAGGACCAACACTTGTGTTACTGAATGCTTCATGGGTCTGATGCTTCCACTTGTTCATTTATGTCTGGTGAGAAGTCCTCCCCAGCTACGTATTTCAGAATTGCTGGGGAGATAATGGGTGAGATAATGGGTGAGATAATTTTCCAGAGATAGTGAGTAAAACAACAAGAAGCCACAACAGCTGTGGCAAGACCTGCAGTGAGTTCATTCATCATAAGATGAATGATGAGAGGACACCCCACAGCAGTCTTGTTATATTGTTGTCATGACTAGATCAGATTTGTATCAGCTCAATGCTGAATGCTTCTTCTTCTGCCTATAAAGAAATGCTTGCTGTAATACTTATTATTGCTAAACATTTGCTTTGCTCTGGATTTCTCTGCACAGTCTATTATTTGGTGTATCAGTACCCATTATACTAAAAATAGACAAAGAAAAAAACATTTTAAACAGTGTTTAGACATATGCAACAACAAATCCCCATAATGCCAAAAATCACTCTACATGATCAGCATCATAATGAAATGTGACTTTTAAATTTATTTTTCTTTCACATGTGTGCCAATATTAAACACTGAAGAATAAAATTGGGAAACTCCTGTGCTTGTGTCAGTAGTGACAGCTATGATTGCATTTTACATACAGAAGACTAGTAAATATTCCCATAGCCATAGAGAAAGCAATGTTGAAAAGCAAACACGAGAGTTTGGAGCAGACGGAAGATGAATTAAAGTTGCTACTTCACCCATTTTTGTGTATTTTTGAAGAGCAAGTGTGTTGGTAGTGCTGCTCGTTTAAGCCTGCAAAAGCACTTGCTAGCAAAGGGGAAGCAGAAATAGTTTATTCATGAATTATAAGACAGTTCTCATTCTGTCTCATTCTGTCAGCAGCTCTTTCTCAATGAAACTGTGGAGGTAATGAGTCTTTTGAAAATCTCTTCCCCCGAAGCTGAAGGGTGGAATCAGAATCCCTGCTGTATGAATGCTAAAAATGGATGCAATTTAATCACATTGGGGTGTCATTGGAACAGGAATACATTTTCCCCGTACGCTCAAACCTGTTACTGAATTACTATTTGGATTTGCTTTCATATATTGTATGTAATTCTTTCACAAGCACAAGTACTTGCAAATGCATTCAGCAGCAACATCCTTTATAAGCACAAGATTGTGTACCTCTCTACCTAAAATGGGGCTGCTTGACTTGGAAACAGGGCGTACACCTTATGGTATGCCCCACTTACCATATGAACCAGAGCTCAAACAAGGAAGGAGTAAGGTTGGAAGACCTTCCCCTATAATTTCTAAATGAAGGTCCTGTTTGTCCTGCAGGTACAGCCTGTCAGATGATAGCACGTTCAGTTTGTAAATTCTCCTGAAATGTCCATGAAAAAAAAACCAAACTCTTCCTTGGATTTCCTTCCTCTGTATGCACTAAGGAGCTGTGCCACAATGTACTGCAATAAAAAAGCCCTAATGAGCTATATCCTCTCTGAGATTTCAAAAGGCTTGATTTCTTCATTGCTGGTTCATTGCACATACTGTTTCCACTAAGCCATTAGGTGAGTTCTCTTTCCCTCTTCATAACCGCTCTCTTTACTAATTTATTATACTGATTATCAAATTATATTTCTCCCTTCCTCTTGAAGAGTGTGGAGCAGGAATATATGTAACTTCAGGGAATTCACTTACTCCTCATTGTTCTGCGGCCTCTGGGTAGTTTTCAACAGTCCAGCTGGATACCAAGCTGAACTCCATGGGACACCAGTGGGGGAAGTAGTCAGAGCACACATTTGGAAAGCAAAGACCTCTATTCTATTTCTGCCCATCACATGCAATCATTCCTTCCCTCCTCATAATGCTTGCAGAAGCAATGGTTTCTCGCTGTGTATAGTGTCTGGCACGACATGTACTAGATCTCACATAAGCCCTCTACATAGGACCATGTTTTTCTATCTGAAGTTCACATCAAATGAGTTTAAGGCACCTGGACAGAGTGAGGTAGCCTCCAAGAGAACAAAATTAGAAGTATTAATTTTTTTTTGCTCAGGTGACATACAGTAGGGCTAATCTGAAAAAAAGTAATTATAAAAACATGCACTACAAAAATAAAATAAATGCATAAATAATATATATTCGATCTGATATGTCTCAGAAAGGATTCAGAGTGCAAGACATGATGCAGTGATAAAAGGATATGAATTTTTCAGTATTTGAAAATGACTGGACAGATGACATTCCGGTTTGCTGACTCTCCTGAATTTGGAACAATACTGGCCTCACAGGGATTATCCCTGAAGTTTCCAGTAACAGAAAACTACCTCCCACACTACAAACACCCCACTGCAATATTTAGAGAATACAGTGACTAGTTCAAAAATAAACCAAGGAAAAACCCAAGCCCAAATCCTGAAAAACATGGAGTTAAGACTAAGAGTTAATCTAAAGCTTGAAGACAAGGCAATGCACCACTTTTAGTATTTCTTATTGGCTCTCTTACATCTAGACCCACCTGCTTCCACCTGACCAAACTTAAATAGTTGTAGTGTGACCCAGGTGAAGTAAAAGAACATTGACTTCAGAAGCATGTAATTATTACCCTTCAAAGTAAGAAGCCAGCTCCTTGTTTTCCTGTGAAACTACAATTGAGGCTCCCAGATGAACAGTGGGGATGAGAATTAAACACCTGTTTGCAGGAATTCTTCCAGTCACTATCTAACATTTCTTGTTTTAGGGGCTTTTAAGTCACTACAGACTGACTGTAAGAGTAATCTGTACAAATGAGGTAATGCACTGTGCTCACATTATGCTGTGAGGTCAAGGCACAATCTTGTTTTTGCCATGCACTCAATCTACTCTCTGTTCTCAGGCTGGAACTTGGATCCCCTTCAGCACACAATAACTTCTGAATATGGATATATTTTAGTTATACAGAGATGTCTTCATTCCAAAGCCTACTTCTTCAGAGGCAACAATGATGGAAAACTATGTAGACACCTTCAAGCAAATGCTGAGAGTACTTTCATCTGGGAAATAGTGGGCCCCATCCTCTTCCAGATGGGACTTAGCAGCTGCACTGTTTTTATCTCCCTGGACTTTACTACTCCACTTCCTTCACAGGAAAACCTGCCCCAGGAGCACCAGAGGCCAGCCCTCCTCAAAGCCTTCATTAATTCTGTCCATGTTCCCTTTCCTCTGCCCCCTCTCTGGGGCAGCAACAGGATCTTTCATCTCCAGATCATCCTCCTCTCCAGACAAACGTGCCATTTTGCTAAGGTATTTGTTCCAAAGCAGGAGGATGCTGCTGACTGGCTGAAACAGAGCTGATGAGGGTCCTGCACACTTCCAGAGCTCTTCCCCTTAGTACTGTCCTTTCTCCTTCCAATCTGCCTAGTCCCCTCCATGGTGCTCCATGGGCATGAGGTTAGCCTGTTTTGGGCTCTCACTCAGCCAAACATTCATATTAGTGAAATTAATCTTCACCCCTGTGGCAGACATTCCTGTGCAAATTTTCTATGTGATGAGTTATTTGTGCTAGCTTCTTAATGGCAAATATAGCACTGTACACTCACTGATTCAATACTTCAGCAAATAAAACAACATTTGTACCACATGTTAGCAAGGGGTCCCACAAAGTCAGGCACGTTCTTGTAACCTAAACTGCCAAAAATTCCTATCCTCAGATAAATTATGTACTTGCAAGAAGAAAAATTAAAAAATATCAAAAGATGTAACTTGCTTTCACTCTGCATTGCAGATGCACAATGCCAGCTGGAAGAGTTAACAAGATTGTCCCAGTTCATTTTCAAGCACAGTTTCTCAGACGTAAGTAATTTCTAGGTTGTTCTGAGTACCACAGTAAATGCTGTTCTCAGGGCAATACATGGGAATGCAGAGACTTTTCCAGAAACCTGCACTCCAACCCATGCTGCCTTGCAAGACACACCATCCGCTGCACTAATGAGAAAGTGTTCTGCCCTCATGTGGGATGATCCTTCACACTGCTGCACATGAGACTAACTTTACTGGAGTACTCCCCGCCCGACAGCTTTATTTGACTCTCCCAGAGGGTCCTTTAAAATAGTGATTGGAAATTTGAAAATTCATATCCTTCTTTCCATGCCTAAAGAGATAGAGGGCCATAACTCTTACACCTGAGGCCTGGCAACTGTAGGATCAGCTTCCTCTGGGGCCATATGAAGAGTTACATCCCAGCACCGCAGCATTCCAATAGCCTCGAATTTTACCACAATACCAGTGATCCATACCCTGCTGAAACATCTTGGAAACTCTGTATGTCTCTGACTTTAGAAAACAGTAAAAGAGAAAGAGAAACAACGCAAACTGTCCACTCTCCAAGCTTATTCTTTATCCAAAGCACAGCGATTCTCCAGATTACTAAAATGTCTTCTCCCTGGATTGCCTGAGAGACAAAACAAAGTCATGAGAATATTCTTGAGTGGTGATGGACAGTAAGCACACAAAGCTAGTGAAGACACTAGGAGTGTCTTATTCTTGACAAGCTGTGAAAAAAAGTTTCTAGATTTGTAACTCAAAGGACTGTAAAGTTTTCTGAAGACAGTGCCATCTTGAGAAGGACTCCTGTGGTTAGTTAATATCCAACAAGTATGTGTGAAATCAGGTCTATACCTGCAGGTAAGCACGTAGATTTTTCCAATCTCAGTTCATTTTTATTGAACTGATAGTGATGACATCACTTTTCCTTCTAGAACAACATGCACTGAAATAGTCAGCGGAGTCAAAAAAAGGGGAAGCATCCTACCTTGTTTGTGCCATAGATTTCAAATGTTTTGAACAATAGTCTCACGCAAACACTGACGACTTCTAAGTTTAAGTACATAAACCCTAACTGATGAAACTGAAGGCAGTCCACAAGCAATTACTTGAACTTCGCTGTATTTCTAGCTCAGAATTGCTATGCATTGAAAATACCTTTGAAGATTTTATCCTCTTTCACAATGTTTTTATTTCTGTTTTGAATTTCTTTACCAGCCAAGTTTTGTGTGGAAGTAAATGATTAAATTTAAAACTGGTGGCTACACACATAGACAGTGAAAATCATGGAAAAGGAAGGGCCATGATGTCTGGAACATGTACCCTTAATTACAGCTTCATTTGTAACACACAGCTAACTTTGCTCATTGATATTTTCCTGGTGCTTACTAAACCATGCTCTTCTCAGCAATTTTGAGTCTTTTGAGAGGAGTGAGGGATTTTTTTATTACAGTGAACACATTTTTGCACAGTTATTCTTTAGATGGTCACTTTTTTCTGCAATTTCCCACCTCTTACACTTGAGAAAATTGCTTTTATATAAGAAGTAGGCTTTGACCCCCCTGGGAGGAAGAACTGCAGAACTTCAGTGTATTGTGCATGATGAGTAAGATTTCCTGTACCTAAATCCTTCCGCATTCCTTCGGCTTTCAAACTGGGAACATCACCAGTTTAGAAACTAGGGTATAAAGGGGACTGTACAATTTACTGGCTGAGTATAAAGGTCATTACCATTCACTGACTTCATACTTAGACACAGCCGGATTCAGGTACTTCTCTCCCCAGGTCACTCAGCTGTAATATAAGGAAGTCAAGGGATAGTGGGCTCACCTCACATCTGGCTATTTCTGTTTCCTCACAGTGCTTCATGTGCAAAAGTAAAGAGTCCATTGCCACTTGTAGATCAGAGGTTCAGGGGTGGTCCTGAGCCATTTTCTGTGGAAACAATAGTGAAATAGGGAAAAGCACCATTCCAGAAACAGGCCACACCTGACATGAAACAGCAAATGGAGTGGGACAGCATCAGAGATACCAACAAAGCCCTACAGCTAGCAAGATTATTCCCCTCAAACACTACACCCAAGGAAGTAAACTCACTGGGTTTCATTTATTTCAAATTTAGTTTTTACAAGTGACTCGAGACAAGGGGGAAGAGGAAGCCACATAAACACACATTTACAACTCAAAAGCCAGTGTTAATGCTGCTAGCAAATGAATCTGTCAATGTCCAGAAGTACCAGGTTTGTATGAGAGCGATCATTAACCAGCACATTGGATTTATCACTCACTTCTAAATACCAACTGCTTTGGAAAGTATGAATGTCAGTCTATCTAATAAAAATTATTTTACATACATTGTTATTAAATACAGCATAGATGTTCACATTTCTAGCCTTTTCCTTTGACAAATAGCAATGATCTGACAATTCAGATGCCGTCCATACTTATCTAGGCTGTGGTTTGACATAAAATCTTTTACTGTACTTCAATTGTCCAAAACACCAGTTAAAAGAAGGAATTTATTGTGGGGTTTTGGAGGAAGTGAAGAGGATAGATCTTCTCATGATGGAAAAGCTCTGAGTGTTTAGTGCTATCACTGAATTTGCTGTGGTCCATGTCAGTATTATAAACTGGTAATTACACAAGCTATTTGGGATGACAGGCTTTTCAAGTGAGAAATTCAAGCATAGCAAACTTAATTGTTGATTTAAAACATTTCTCTCCAACAAAGTTTACTCTTGGTAATCTTTAGCATATAGGAACTTCTGAAAGTAAGTATCCCCTGTAGGTAATGTTTGCCATTTGTGATGGATAGGACCAAAACAGCATAGAGTGCCATATTTCTTTCAGAAGAGAGGTTTTACTCTAGTGACTGAAAAGAAAAGAGGCACCATCCCTATCCTCTCCTAATTCACCTGAGGATGTGGCTAGGGGTAGTTTATACTGCTTTTGACAGCTTCAGTATTACCTGGAAGTTAGTAAAATTGTAAGCTTGCTGTGGAAAAGAAGACAACAAAGATAGGGAGTGGCATATCTGTAAAATACAACTTCTTCTGACTAAGGGAAAGATGGAGAGAAGAGTGCACTAGGGAAAAAAGCAGGATGAATAACCTTGGCCAAAGAACAACATAACAGTGCAGAAATGCAAGAGAAATGGCACCTATCAGCAACAGGAAGTGGTCTGCATCAGGCAGTCCTGCTTGGCAAAATAAAACATCCCATAAGCAAGGCAATCTACTGGCTTCCCTTTTTGGTCCACACCCCACTTGTTTCAGTTAAAAAGTAAATCCAGAGAACAGGCACTTTACATGCACTGTAGCCAAAATTGTAGGCCAATTCTTCTAAGTATTCAAATAACATTTTCAGGCCATTTTCTTCTGCAGAATATTTTTCTGCATCTCAAAAGAGTGCTCTAAGTGCAACCAGAGGAGTGTTTTTGTTGTGGAACAGCACAGACTGATGACGACTCACTATAATGAACTGCCTCTCAGTGCTGGCTGAACAGCAGGGTTAGCAGCCCAGGCTGAGAGGCTTGCTGCTGCATTAGGAAGGCTGTGGCCCCTAGGTGCAGACCCAAGCATATCCAGGTCTCCACGGCCAAGGTCACCTTACCAGCACAGGTATAGCACATGGCCTGCCTCCATGTACAGCAATGCACACAGTACTCTCCAAGCTGTCAGCCCTGGATGTCCTGCCAGGCTCACAGGATTTATCAGTATGCGGAAAATTGAGAAGTCATTGTGCGCATGTTTCCCAGAACTTATGGATTGCATTTGAAACCAGGATGGTTTGAGGTAGTCAAGCAGAGGTATCTTATAGGGACATCCTATTTTTCTGTGGATGTGGTATGGGAGAGTGCTGAGTACTGAAGAATCATTCCTTTCAAAGTATCCAGGGGATACCCAGCAGTTGAGACACAGTTTCAGAATCTATGCCTTAAAGTCTTACATAGTCTTTACAGAAGGGTTGTGCAGGAACACAGAAGGTTTTGGGTTTTTTCCTATTTTTAATGTGAAAACTCTAACTAGTAAACTTAAGAAAGCTAGTAAAACTCTAAACATGTACATGTTCAACATAAACCTGTGAAATTCCTTTGAGCTTTATAGATGTAATACTTGAACAGACATCACTCTATACTTCTTTATTTTTGAGGGTGCTTTGTCTCTTTATACACAATCTGTTAAAGGTAAGATTCCTACAGAATAAAAGGACAACAGCAATCTTGTAATAAGTCCCATTTTGAAGGGGAGGAGAGGGTAGAGCGCAGACAGTTTTGGGTACAATGCAGTGCCCCAGGCCACCTCATAGCTTTTGCAAACACTCATTATTTTTTCCATAGCCTGTGTCAGTAGTAAATTTCCTACAGCTGGCATGGAATCCTGTGGGACTCAACAGGCTCTGTCTCTAAACTCCTCCAGTCCTTGGTGGCCACAAGCACAGCTTTTTGGTGTTTTCATTGCAATACAAGCCTTCTCACATGAATGAGCACTCTCCACATCTAGCCAGAATTTGTAGCCATCACCCACAAAGATTGCCACCAACTGACCTGGTGCTTTGCAGGTGGAGCAGCACATCCTTTTTTTGAATAATGGTTCTAGGGTTTTATATAAGAAAGACCCATATGAATCAAGCTGTCTTTACCTTACCAGATCTCCAAGGGTTGCACTTGGTCTAGCTCTTTGTACACAGACAGAAAAGTCCTCCATCCAAGCAAATTTCTGATTTCAGGATAATCCAAGAAGGCTTTATACCAAATTGAGGATGTGGCAGCAGAAAGAGCTGCAAAAGGCAATGAATCTTTCTGTGTGGTAAACTGCAGATTTACAACCTCCCTTTCCTTGTTGCAATTGCTTGTACTCATGCCTACCTCTAGTGAAAAATTCTGGTGGATCAGGCACATTTAAGCACAGAAACATATCCAGACCCATGTGGTCTTGAACAGGTTACTGAACCCGTGCTACTGCAGTACTTAAGATCTACTAACTGTGGAAGACCCATTACTTAGATGCATCATTCAATTTTACTTCAGATGTCTTGCTCTGCTGCCAAAGTGGTGGATAGGAGAAAAAGTGAGCATAGAAATGACCATACAAGTGCTGCTGGAGATAAGAACAAAAAATCAGGTGCTATAATCTGTGATACTGTGGCAGGTAGTGTTCAGCTTTTTTCTGAATTAAAATTTTCCCCAGAGTGTAGTAAACGACACTATATTCCTCAGTTACAGGTACCACTGGAGGAACTCAAGGCGTTTTGTAGGCAGTTGAATAAAGTTGAATGAACATATTTTTTATCAATTACCCCCTTCTCTAGGAAAAACTTTCCTGTGTAATCCTGTATCCCAGGGTGAAATGCAAGATGTTATTCATTTCCCATCTGTGAGCAGTTTCTTCTTATCTTTTCTACCTCCTCCTTAACTTCTTATCTTTCCCCCAGGGAAGATATCTGTTGTTAATGGCCCATTTAATGTCACTGCATGACTGTTGAAATTAGATCATCCCATTGTGGGATGCTCCGCCCAGAGGGAGGAGACAAGCATTTCCTGACTGAATATAATCTGGGCAGCTTCCCACTGGGAACAGATGGGGTTTCTCCACTGCACCGTCAGAGGAAGATTACACCCGTCTTCAAGATCTGACAGAACCACATCTGCCACTTTGGGAAGACTGAAGCCATTCCAGTCTGGACTCCCACCACCACCAGAGTGTCAGGTTGTAGTCTGACTCTGTCAGTGGCTGTTTTCTTTCCTTTTGTATTATTTCATGTATTTAGTTTTTTTTTTTTTTTTCCTTTTCCTATTAATTGTATTTCTGACTTGAAGTCTCTCCCTGATTTTGCTTTTCAAACCACAACATCCTGTTAAACTCTGTGTAGTTGTGTTAAGCACTGAATACAACCCAAATTTATTAAGATCCTTAATTGGGAAGAAAGAGTGAAAGAGTACTTAGAGAACACTGTTACCTTTACTACAAACAACCTATATGTCCTCAGACACATCCTTCCATTTCTCCTGATTATTTGCTGTTGTAACTGTAATTTTACTCTCTGGAGTCTGAACTTAGACTCTTGATCTCAGCGGAAGCATGAGGATGCTACTGTTTGATGGGCTGAGGTGCACAGACTGGTTGGTCAGAGTTAGCCGAGCATGGAGATGATGAACTTCTGTCCCTCCTTTGATACACAAGCCAGAATGTCAAGTGATGGTCTGGACATGGCAAGGATGCTGTCATTTACTCCTATCACCTACTCAATTGGCAAGAACACAGAAAAATAACTCAATGAAAAGTTTTTAAACTTTATTTCCTATCCAAACTACAGCTTCATTGTGTAAAGAGGTGAGACCCAGATCAAAAAGCACACCAGCAAGGAATACTACAGGCAGTAAGGAAAGACAGTATTCCTATACACACAGCTGCTGTTAGCAATCCCTTAAAAATTGTGCAACATCTCTGAACCAAAATACAATCTCACTGGGAAACACTGGCAGACAGCAAAGAGTTTCAAGCAAAACTAACATTTCCACCTATCTTAACTGTTAGCACAACAAACAGACATTTCACTAAGGACCACATCACTTTTTCACCTCTATACATACAATCATCTTTTGTCCCTGTATAGCAGAAATAATAATTTTCCATATCTGCATCCCAGACTTAGCTCCTCTTTTTCTGTCTTCCTCAAACTCATCAAACAAAACTGAAAACAAACACAAAACAACTACCAGCAGCAGGTTTGAGGATAAGATTCTCAAAACTGCCTAGTCTTGCAATTCTGCATCAGAGATCTCAGTCCTGAAGCATTTAATGTTACAAAGTGATTAGGAGCCTAGAGCTTGACCAAGGAAAGAGGGTGAGGGAGATGGGCTTGTCTGGTAAGGAAAAATTGAAGTCTGGGGTTCTTTAGCAGTAATTTAAAATATGTCAAGGCCATTACATAGAAACCTTACCATCAGTTGCAAGTGGAATAACAATTGCATTTCAGGAGTTTTGAGCCAAAAAAAAAAGAAAATATTTTGCAAGGTGCAGATGATTATGAAGCCCTGGATAGGCTCACCACAAGGAAAGATAAGCATGTTTGGCTGTTAGGAAGGGTCTGAGGTAGAAACCTCACATTGAAGAACCAGCAGAATTGTCTAGGGTGAAGTGCAGGGCGAGGAAGAAAGTAAGGACGAAGGACACAGCTAGTAGGCTGTGAAGTGGAGGAGTTCAATCATTAAAGTAAGTTTCTTGATTCTTGGGATAAACTTTAATATGTCAGACTATCTCACAGAGGTATATCACTTATCATGATGACAAATGAATGACATTTGCCTCCCTTAAGGCCATTTGACTTCATCACATATTTTGACAGCTACATGATTCTGAAGACAGCACTTGCCAAGAGATGTCATCATAATTCACAGATACTTTCTTCACAGATAGGAAAGAAATAGTTTAGTGAACATTCAAAAAGAAATTAGAGGAGAAAAACTACCACAGCTTTTGGTTAGGGCCTTAGTATCACAAATAATATCATAAACTAGTGATTAACTGAGCTTCCAAAAACTATTGAAATAAAATCAGGTAAAGAATTATACTTCATAAGTTTGACAGCAAGTTAAAAAAAAGAAAGAAAGAAAGAAAGAAAGACTTTAGGAAGTTTTTCAGATTGTTTCTGATTTTTTTTTCTGATTTTTTTTCTCGTCTCCTGGAATTGCAAATTTCCACCACCATTACCAGGACTTTTTTCTTTTTTTTTTTTTTTTTTTTTTTTTTTTTTTTTTGGGGATAAATACAGGTGAACTGTACTAAGTTAAAATGGTATTTTCAGTCTGAAAGAAAAGAAAAAAAAAAACAACAAAAAACGATGTTACTTAGATCACTATAATTCAAGACATACTATTTTGGAGTTCAGTACAATCTGTTACTTCTTGTGTGCAACATGTTCTCAGTTAGGTGTTTTGCCCTAGTCTGTGACCTCTCCAGGGCAGAGAATTCCCTGTTTGTCTCAACACCTGCAATTGTGATGATACTGGTTTTCATGTCTAGATTTTATAATAAAAATATGATTTCAGAGCTATATTTCAGCCTGGAAAAATGCAGTAATCAAACTCTTTTCACTACCACACTGTTGATGTATGGACATAAATTTACATAGGAACAAAACAACACTGGAATTATTGCTGTGAAATGGATCACAGGATGCCAGATTTAATATCAGGGTATTTTAGTATTATACCCCATGGCCACATACACCTTGCAGTGTTTTGCAGAATTTATGCTTTGAAGTAAGAAATAGCAGTCTCTTTGTTCTTGTCTAGTCAGAAAATTCAACCTGAAAACAGTTTCAAAGGCTCATTGTCCAAGGCAATCTATCTACCAGAGAGAAATATTTTGCTTCTCTTAAAAAGCAAAATGCCAAGTGGACCAGGTGTAATTTACTGAATATATTCACTTTGTTTATAGTAATTTGTATTTGGGAAGAATAATGTAACACTGAGAAAATTATTACCCATATTTCACTTAAGCAGCAAAACAGTGTGAAATCCAGTCATGCAAAATACCAGTCTTAATCCCAAGTACTTGCTGTTTTTGACAAAAAAGTTCTTAGAGTTTTTTCCAATTTACCTGTTCTGGAATTTTATATTAAGTAATTAAGAGGAAATCTGAAGTTTATACATTGTTATTATAGTATAAAATATTTCAAATTTTAAGAAATTTGTTTTCATCCTTATTTGAAATCCACTCACCTTCCTTTAGCCCTGTATTCTAGGGATATCCAATTTATTCTTTTTTTGTATTACAACTTCATCCAGGGCATATTCTATTCTGAATACCACCAACTCTCTTGCTACTTTACAGATGCAGAATATGACTGCCTTCTAAATTTTCCTCTGTTTCCCCGGATTCCTAGTTCATCAGTTGGTAGATGATACTGTAATACACAGGTTTTAGAGGCCCCTTTCTCTTAATTCTTGAAAAATTAGGTAGTGGAATGAAGAGTTTTTTGGCATTTAAGAGTTTTGATTGTTGAGGAAGGGTAAGAGTGATGTGGCAAACAACAAAGAAATGCAAGACCACTTAAAAATCTTTCTGAGAGCAAAGGGAATCTTCCAAGGGAAGAGGTGCTTGCTTAAAAAGGAAAGCTTCTTAGGCTGGAATTATGGAGGTAAGGTTTTTTCTGTGGTTTTATCTGTCCAGGGAAAACTACATACAGTATAAGTTAACATGCCGAATGTATCAAAATGCCCACAAAACGCCTTCTCCTAACATTATTTTTACAGCAGGAAGCCAACTTACCACTCCACTTCCATCCCCAGTGCCCCCTGCTACACAGCAGTATCTTGAGGGACTCATTCATGCTTTGGTCAAATGATTCTGCCTCTATTATGCAAAAGATTTTAAGTCGCACCTGTCAAAGTTGTAGTGTAGACAAGAAAATCATTACATATCAAAGATCACCACACTGAAGAAAAATTAACATTTACTCTGTCAGCTTAACATATCATAAAAATCACTTTTCTCTGTGCACATTAAATATACTTTCCTTAATGTAGGCCTGCTTTCACTATTGAGAATACTAAGTAGGTGGAGGGGGGAGTTATTTCACACAGGAAGGAAGTTTATACGAAGTCAGATTTGTAGCAAAAGATTTAACAAGTTTATTGTCAAATGAAAATACCCATCACTTAGTGTTTTACAGATCCACTCTCTAAAAACAACACAAATACATTATTGCTTTGAGGAAAGTGTTTCTTTAAAAACCTGTAGAAGTTAGAGATGAACTTTTATGATAGTGTCAAGCTAGTGATTAAATACTGCAGATTAACAACATTGAATTGAAAGACACTCTTGGGTAATATTGGTTGCTGTATTTCTCAGTGTTGCATTTCCCTAAGTGTTTAATGTTTTTCCAGGTACAAAGACTATTTATCACTTCATACATGGGTAAACTTTAAGAATTGGAAACATGGTTTTCTTTGATTATCCCCAAGACCTCATTTGCTGGATGGCTCTGAGCAAGTTGTTTTCACTTCTTGGCCATCTTCAAAAGTGTAATAACACAGATGATACCCATATTTCTCCAGCACTGTAGTAGACTCCGTCAAATGACATTTGAGAATCTGCCCTTGATCTCAGTGCATTTTTATGAGCAAGGTAATATCATACACTGTCACCTGTTCTGTGCTTTTATTGAATAGCAGTTGAATGAACCTGACATCAAGCTCTGCAGATTCCCTACAAGGCGTAAGTTTCAGTCACACACAAAAAAACTCTTGTGACTTCAGACCTGTTGTGCAAGGACCCTACAGGAATGCTGCCTTATAGAATCTTAGGTACAACATGGTCTGGGAGAAATAATATGAAATGGTATTTCTCTATTGCAAAGCAATGATATGGGGGTAAATGAAACTGAAGCAAATCTAGATGCTGCAAGTGGCAAGACCAGAGTTTATTTTAGAAACAAGAGTCACTGGAGTAAGAGTCTGTCACTGTCATTGGAGTAAGAGTCTGAAATTAATTTCCATGGTGCAATATAACATCTGATGTCATTTGCACCATGTAACACTTAAACTGCATGAAAAGTGGGAGACAACATGAATAAGGGATTCATAGTCCTTGCAGAAGCCTTTTTTCAATAAGGTCATTCCCACAATTTAAGTTGACAGTCATGCTAAGGAACTTTTGACAACACCAAAAACTTAAACTTATCACTTTCAAAGGAGAAAGGAAGCAATTGTACCAGTGCCTGGGATTAAACTGAGAATTCCACCATGTTCACTACAGGTTCTGTAGGTACAGAAGTAGATAAGAAGCTCCATTTTCATGAAAGAGAAATAAAACAACTTTCTAGATTTCCTAGCTGCGTGGGAAGGGTGAAAGACAGGAGAGCTGCAATCCAAAAGCTCTGAAAATTGAGGGAAAATGGATAAATTCTGCCGTGCCTCTCAAGGCATGTGGTGATTTGGGAGCCTCCAAGATGTCCTGGCAAGTCTTACAGAGAAAGGGGAATTTGAATGTCACAGAGTAGGAGTTTAGAAGCAACCAAGAAGAAATCCACAACCTGCCTTAGATTGTCAGACCTCTGAAAATTGCTTGCAGACAAAAAAAAACTCCACAGAGAAAATTGGGCTGGCATGAAGCCCACCACAGTTTTGGAGGGGAAAAATATTACAGTAAAAAGTTATAATAATATACTCTGGCTGAAATTTAAACCAACGAAGTTTGTGGTCCCAAATGTTGCTTATTTCATCCTGGGTGTTAGCTTAACTTGTTTACTTTGCAACTAAAAGAAAACTCACAGATAAAAAAATCCTATTTCAGGAAGTGGCAACATCATAATTCCAAGAAAAACTCAACTGGGGACTGCGTGGCTTGTCTTATAAAATATCTACAGAAATATACAGCTTAAAAAAACAGAGTTTTCTCAGATGAGCGCAATGCAACTGCTGCTAGGGGATGTGTAGGTGCACATCTAGGTTACTCACAGCACTCCAGGCTGTCTTCTCCTTGAGTCTGTCTCAAGGCTACTGTGCCTTGGCTTGCAACCATTTTAACTCTGTCATTCAACTAGCTGCTTGAAACAAAACTTCTCAGCCACTGGCTGTCCTGTTAGTCCTTATACCTGCCTCAGCTCCTATTTTAGGCCAAGCAATGCCTGTTTTTTAGGACAGTATTCAAAAATGTGAGAGGAGACCAAAAATTCTCTCACAGGCAAAGAATGCCAAATGACAGAGAAACCACATGGCTGAAGTACTAATTTCTGGAGCTGAGAACACGATGCGCTTATTTACTTTAGCAAGCATAGCCCAATGTCAACACTCCAGGTGAAGTTACTGTTCTGTTACAATATGGAACTCCTGTCCCTCTGTTGCTAGATGATAAATTGTCTACACCTGGTGAGCTAACACAATGCTTATTCCTCAAAGATCGTTAGCCTATGAAGCTGCTCAATGTCCATTGTGTAAGAAGGAGAACTGGAAGTTCACCAGCCTCAGTGCCCTGCCAAAATAATAGATCACCTGTAACATTGGGGTCCCTGAGCACTACGCACCACTGAAGAGACCCCCAGGACAGAAGACCACATGTGTAAAGGGGAGAGAAAATGTTTTAATGATTTTAGGGAAATGATTAGCACATGTATGCTTACTCTGGGGCAATCAAAAAATATATAGGTAAAATATAGTATGTAAACAAAACCTTTCCTGGACTCCTCATGCATGAATTTCAGAGGAGCTGTCCCCCTGTGCATCAGGTCAAAGAAAAAATACCTGCTTCTTAATACTATATTGGGTTAAGGAGTACTTTATTTTACCAGATTCTTGGTAACAACTCCATTTTTCTTTGTAGATTGACAGCAAGTAAGAATTTAAGGTTTCACTTTAAGAAGTTTCTTGGCCTTGTAAGTATGCAGCTTTAAACATGGAATACACCCAAAAGACTCAATCCAGAAATCAAATACAAAAGGATTTAAAATCTATACATAACTGCATCAGTGCACTTACTGCTATTGCAAAGTTCTCTAGTATAGAAAATCTTCCTACATTTAGAAAATTCTAATTCATTGATATAGTTAGCTCACAGCCAAGATTTTTGCCAAAGCATAATCTGCTACATGAAGATTGGGCTTTTTCTACATAGTATCCCCTTTTTTCCAAAGACCCACCTTACAAGTCCTGGATCTAATTTTTTACTAGTAGAATTTTACTAATGCAAGCCAAAATTCTTTGTGGAGCATCATGCAGTGAGATTATATATATTTTTCTTCTAATGATCACTAAGCATGTATTCTGGCCTAATGCAACTCTGTCATTTATAAGTGATGTCTACATTAATACCTAACGTGGATGTCTTGTCTCTACCTTTCTAGGAAACACTGAGGTAGCACCCTGTAGAAGACAATTCAAAGCATAGATCCCTACCCTTGCTGGTGTCAGGGGTTGCCTGGGAACCCGTTTGATTTAGCACCCAGATTTTTTAGGTGGAAAAACATGCATGCTCTTGAAAATAAGTGGTATGGGCAGCCCATGAGATGATGATGCTCTATATGCTTCAGAAGGTGCTGAATTGCTGCTTCCCCATGCCATTCTTTCCACATACTACTTCTTAAGGACATGATGCAAATCCACTTGTTCAGATACAGTTTTACACTTTATGTGAGTAGCATGTAATGCAGTGATGAGCCAGTGACGTTATAGCTTCAAGATATTATAGAGATAGAAGCTCACTCATGCAGGTAGTCAGGAGACAGGAATTAATTAAAAAAAACCAAAAAACAACAACAAAAAAAAAAAAAAAAAAAAAAAAAAAAACAAAACAAACAAAAAAAAAAGCCTAAAACTTATGGGTAAGAAGGTTTTGTATATTTATGCATCTGCTTTCTTTTTTGAATACATGGTATAACACTGAAAGCTAAAATAAGCAAAGCAGCATAAACTTAGAAGCTAATGCCAGTTCTGACAAGGTGCGCATCAGGAGCCCTGATGGCCGCCATGGAATAAGGAGCAAAACTTATGGGGTAGGCAAAACTGCGCAGCCAGGTAGCTTTTTACATGGCAGAAGCTGAGCAAGCAGAAACAGTATGAGTTACTGGTACCAGACCTTATTATGAGAAGACACATGCCTCAAAAATGCTATGAAAGACTGTATCAGATGCATGTTGGGATGGACAGATGGCAAACCTTGTTCTTCTTCCTTTAGTTATTTTTCAAGCCCACGGCTTAGCTGCCCCCAGGCCTGTAAAATTGACATGCTGACACTTTCAGATGTCGTGACCCTTCCAAAAAGCCTGGAGCGGTATCAGTTGTGCCACCAGGGGTCAGGTTGAACACAGCACAACCAAGCCTGGCTGAGAAGCCTCTTCAGCGCAGCATGCAGGCTGAGGAACTGCGCAGTGTCCGCCGGTGTGGGGCCGGCCGGTCCTGGCGGAGCCGGGAAGCAGCCCGGACAGCCCAGCGGAGCACAGACTGACGAGGCTGTGCCGGGCTGCTGGAGTCGACCCGGGCTGCTAATGCCATCTACTGGCTACACCACTTCCCGGCCGTGGCCAGCGGGACAACCCGCAGGCACCTACGCACGCATCTTACCTTCTTCTTGCTGTGGAAAGCTGGCAGGCTGCGAGACCACGAGAGAGCTGACTGTGGGGAACAACAAGGAAAAGACCGAAGTACACATGTACAGAATCACCGTAGGCCTCCTCCATCTGCCCTGGGAAAAGAAGCTTACGGGGGAGTTTTTTCACCCCAGCTCAATGGGTCTTTATATGTTCATTCCTTACATATTCAGCATAGATCCACTCACGGGATGCAAATCACCAGAAATTTTCTGTGTTGGAAAATAGTGCTTCTGAAAAGTGAATCCGTGGTGGCACCTCGTATTGCTGCAGGGGTGGGTTGTAGCTCTGGCAATGTCCTCCAGGTGAGGGCAGTGGGTGGCACAGTGTGTGCAGCTGGGTGTGCTTATCCATATAGTGATCCCACAGAGGGCTTAACATGGGACAAGGGGGCAGGGGACCACTCACTACTCTCACTGACATCCCACACTTGGTCCCTTCAAGGAGTTCTGAACTCAAATGTTTCCTTTGAACTGAGAGAAACCTATAGGTCTAACAAGCAGCACTGTGACCTGAAGTCAGATCACAGGGCAGCAGCTCTCCCAGAAGAGTTAGAAGTACAGCAAATTTACAGGGTACCAAATCAATGTGCATGTTAAAGTGCAGTTAATTGGCAACATAAAATCTAAATTACCAGATAATGGAAGCCCGTCAACATTGTGACATAAGCTAAGACAATTCTAAACTTCTAAACTTTCTGGTTTTGAGATTCTATTTGTCAGTCAGTTGTACTGAATAAAATTTTAATATGTATCTTGAAGAAAACCACAGAGGAGTTCCAGAGATGTGCTGAGACATATTTAAAAATGGGATTTGATTGGGTTTGAGTATGTCTACCCCAAATTCCATTTTCTAACACTGCTGATGTAGTGATCTCTTATTTACAGAAAGTGATAGTATGTCCTATCAGGTGCACTAACTTAAGTAGATGATACCACTTCGGTTTCTGACTACACCTCCCCATCACATTTCATGATGTTTGATCTCTTTCACAAACAGATACTCTGATATCTGAGACAAACTTTCTACAGCATTGCAGAGAGGGTGTCACAATTGCGATGGCCTCAGCCAGACAATCATTTGTTCCAATGAGAGTTTTACATCTCCCTACAGCTTTGGCCTCACTTTTACTCAGAGAGAACTTTTTAGGAGCCCAGCCTGATCTCTCTGATAGTACTGGTGCAACATTGGCTGGACACAAAAATATTCCCACATGAAAATCAAACTCTAGTCATTTATATTAGCTCCAGCTGTCTTCAGAACTGGTTGCTCAAGATAATGGCTAGTTTCTTACTGTGAACAGCAATATATGCCATCTGCTAGATTTATAATAAAAATGCCTTGATTAAAGAAATGATAGCAAAATCCTGGTAATTAATAATAATATAACTTGGTAAAATTATAAAATCCTGGTAATTAATAATGTAATAATTCAAATTTTTATTGCCTGCAGTTTACTATTTGTGTCCTTCTGTCTTGCTTTTTTTAAAAAATTTTTTTAAAATAAATACCTGCATTTTATTACAAATCCCTTTGCTCTTGCAGCTCTTCACTCACTATTTTTGTGCATTATAACAATTACCAAGACACTAAGATGTTGCATGTTATTTTTTTCTCAGCCATTTTCCCTTTCACAGTGTTCCATCTTGCTATAGTCCACCAGCTTAGGCTGATGGATTGGTGCATTTGGAGAGAAAATTAAAATGCATTGGAAATTAAAAAGGAGCAGGGAGGGAGAGAGCAGTTCCTGTGACAGACTTCTCTCATGACCTCAGGAGTACTCCTGCTTCCCTTCACATTGTCACACCTAACAAAACCCCATTTAAACTGGATCATGCCTTACGATATACATTTTTAGATGATCATATTCCGTGGAATTCTGACTGACAGGAGCCTCAGTACATGAATTTCTGTAGCAGGCACACCATACAAGTTTTTGCACTGCAAATTCTTGTGATATGATGGTGCATCAAACAGTTCTCCACTGCATGTCATTATTACCATGTTTCATAATTGAAAAGGACTCCAAATATCAATAGCTGATGTACACCAAAATTTTTTGTGGAAATCATAATAATTTCAACATTATTTGGCATGAAACATGATGCTCATTTAATATGAATCAAAAGTAATGGCAATAGGCCACTTTACCACAGGAAATAGCATTCTTACACTTGTATTTTAGTTGAACATGCCTAGTGGCTCTCAAGATCACTCCAACAAGTGTTAAGGTTTACGAATGGCCAAAGGGAACATTCCTTTCTGATACAAAGTTACCTGACCTGAAAGTGTACTATAAACAGCTAATTTCATGGAATAGTCAATGGAGCAGAAAGGATCCACACCTCTCAAAATTAATGTATTGGGTGCTTACATTGCAAGGCTCAAAGAATCACCTTCACGTATCATGATCCAATGTACACAAAGGCAAAATGTCCTATGGTTACTAGACTATGAGTGGAACTGCTCAGGATAGAGCTATCCATCATGGATGGATATTTTTAAAAATTTGCTTACAGTCTCAGGTGAAATTAACAGCATAGCAAAGGTCATCAAATACTTTAAAGGCAATGCTACTGCATTAGAGATCGTGCAACAGTTTGGCTTTATTTGCTGGTCATAAAATCACTCAGTGAAAATGCTCCTTTCCCTTTCTAGGAGAAGAAGGCATTGCTGCTTATTTCTTCATTCCTTGGAAGTTAAGCTGTTTACAAAGTGATATCTTACTCCAACTAACACCACATACCTTATAAGGAGAATAAGTTCAAAGTTTTTATATGAATACCAATTTCAGCACCAGAAAATAAGGGATTTCTTTCTCTAACAGGATCTTGAAACGTAGGAAGAGTCAATCTGATGTTGGCTTAGAAATACAAAGTTCTGCTAGAACATTTCCATGTGGACAATGAAGAATAACCATACAAATCTGCTTTTGTACAACAACACAAGACCAGAAATATGTCTTAATTTTTAGCAGGGATTAAAAAAAAAAAAAAAAAAAAAAAAAAAAAAGCGTTCCATCCCTGCCTTGCAAACAGCTTTTAAAACTACACAGGCCATTTCCATCTAGATTTGACTGCAAGGTGAGTTCTCAAGTCATCTCTTTAGAGTTCTGAAAGATTCTAAAAGATTTGTGAAAAAGAGGGCAAAACAATGCTGCCAAACACCAATCTGTTTTTCTAAAAAAGAGAGGGCAAGCATATTATTCAGTGCTGGAGAACTCCTAAAGAAATCATTCTACTGGCTTTAAGAATGCCTCCAAATTAAGAAAAGGCTCAAGTGCTCTGCATTTTTAGACATTACTTATGCAGCCAGAAGCACAAAGGCCTGCTGGATCGTGTCAAAAGAAGATCAATTAAGCATCTAGAAAAAGTCTAGAACACAAGTCTTATGAGAATGGGCTGAGGTGGGGGGGGTATTTAGCCTGGAGAAAAGGAGACTCAGGGAAGTCTTCATCAATCTCTACATCTGCCTGAAAAGAGGGTGTAGCCAGGTGGGTTTGGCCTCTTCTCCCATGAAATTATCAATAGGACAAAAAGAAATGTCCTCAAGGCGCACCATGGGAGATACAGTTTGAACACTAGGAGAGATTTCTTCTCTGAAAGAATAGTTAATCACTGGAACAGGCTGCCCAGGGAGGTGGTGGAGCCACCATTCCTGGAGGCATTTGAAAGACACACAGATATGGCATTGAGGGACATGGTTTAGTGGTGGACTTAGCAGTGTTGGTTTAATGCTTTGAATCAAGGATCTCAAAGGTCTTTCCCAACCTAAACGATTCTTTGATTCTATGCCTCTATGAAAATATTCTGCTGTTTTTGAAGAAATTTTGAGCAGATCCATGAGTCCTTGTTATATAATTCACGGACAGTAGCCAGTACAGAGACCTATTGATTTCATATGGCAACAAGAAAGAAAGAATCCAAAATACACAGATGAGGAAAGACAGCAACTACAGACAAAAGATTAATGAGCTTCAGTGGAGCGTATAATGGAGAGAAGAGTTGTCCTCAGTCTTGGCTCTGAACAGGAAAGAAATGCTCTTTTCAGACAGAAAAGTAACCTTCAGTTGAGCTGACCTTCAGGTCTCTAAAGTGTCATAGCAAAAATCAGATCATCTCTAGAAAGACTGCAGGTCACTAGTGCTGTCTCCCACTGTCTGTGACCATCATGTTTGAAAAAAATCCCCTATCAATATCTTTCTAGCATTAAAAGTATTTAAATCAGGATAACTTTCTAATTTTTCATGTGAGGATGAACTAAATCTATATATGCATAGTGCAATTTATGGTGATATTTTTACCTGAAGATGTAATAAAGCCATGCAGCATAGTTCTAAATCCATTATAGAGCCCAAGGAACAAAAAACTGTCTCTGTTCTCTACTCAGTGTGTTTTGAGTTAAATAGATGACTCCCACACAGTAATACAAGTCACCAGAGCAGTCAGCTTATCAGTAATTAGCCTTGCAGAGACATAAAATAAAAAGAAAATAAATTCATGAGTTTTAAAGCTTCTGTTCTCTTAGGGACAAATTTTCTCAGCATAAGGGGATGTGCGCGACTTACAGAGTAATTTTAATGCTCAAGGGAGTGGAGACTTTCCTTATGCTTCACTGAAAGGACATGGAAATAGCTGATAGCTATTATAGCTCAGGACAGAGGGAACCCCAGATTTAAATTTCCAGATGGCTTGTGATGCTCCCTTTCATATGTCCTCTAGCGATAACACCTCAGTATTTGATAACTTCTTCTTTTCTGCCTTTTTCTGGCCCACAAGGGAACCTCATGAAAATTACTTTTAGTGCCATTAGCTCACTTTTCCTACCTTGTAAAAAGCAGATATTTATACCAGCTTTTTTCTAAAAATTCTTTCACATGTCTATTTTGCAAACAGTGTTTCCCCCACCACTTATACAAGCAGATATAGAATCCAGTATTTCAGTTTGAAAAAAAGATTGCATGCCTATGCCAACAGAGAGAATGCAAATCTAGTCAATCAAGATATATAATGATTATCTCAAAGATGAGGAATATATTTGTGTAAAGCAAGCTTTCAGAAGCAGTTCTGGCTCCATGAAAATGCACATCAAATTTAAAAGGCAGTCAACTACATGTAAGTCTTATCTTCTTGCACTGCAAGAAACTTTCTCTGTGCTAAACCCAAACTTTACCCCAAAGATCACTTCAGAAGTGACTAAATAGGAAAATGCACTAAATACAGGAGTGAGAGATGGTGGGGGTAGAGCAGTTAATTTACTGCCAGTGCAAAGCACTCAGCCTGAAAACAGAGGAACTCATATTTTAACTCGTGGGTCCTGGGAAGCCAATGCCGATGGCAGAGGAATCCCTTTCTATAATACTGCCAGACAGCAGTATTGCCTGCCTAGCTTTCTGTTGCATTCAAAGAAGAGAAGTATCCAAAGATACTGTAAATAGTGCACCCTAGCTTAACACTCATGAGGAAGGATATTTCAGTCACTGGTTCTTATACAGATTTGTAGCTAACAGAGCCTACTATTAGAAAGGAGACTACTGTCCATCTTACTTCTTTGAGACATAAATTTTTTTGACATAATCTTAGCAAAAGTCTCTCTGCTATTCACAGGCCAACAGAACTGTCACTGTTGGCACCTCCAAGTGAAAATGGCACTTACGACACATAAACAGATACAGGACACTGAGAGATACAAAGAGTAAGAAATTATCCTGTTGCAAGAAGTAAAAGGGTTGTGGGTCTCTCTGATTAGAAATAATGCCCTTACCCATTCAGTACATCTGTGAATAATAAAAGCAGGAAATCAGACACGCTTAACTCCTGTTGCTTGTTTTGAAGCATTCAGCAAAGAAATGTCCTCAAAACATCCTACCCACCTGTGCTACCACATCTAAATCAAAAGCAGCACCTGGTCTTCTGTAGTATTTTACCCACCTCTAAAAATGTGAAGACCATGTGTACATGAGCATCCCTGTTGCTCACTTTGTAACTGGCAAACAAAAAAGCAACCTTGTTCTGGCTAGGAAATGATATTGTTTTTTAAAAGCATAATGTATGTTTGTTTCCCATGCCATCTTAACTGTTGCTGAATATGAGTGTTCAACACAAGAATTTTTTTTGTGTTAAAAATCAAACAGAATGGAGGAGACCTCTAACTTAAAAATACAGAGGTAATTTCCAGTTAGTGCTACTATGCTTCAGTACACAAAATCAATACTTCTTTAAAATGATACATTGGTACTTTTGTTTTAGCTCTATACTCAAAGACTTTCTGACATATTTCCTCTCTCCACTTGCATCCACTTTTTATAAAAATACCCTGACAGGAGAGAAAAGATTAATTTTTCGAATTCTAGGAAATCACTCATGTTTGGTTAGACATTTCACATATAACGACAGGCAACTGCACTGGCAAGTGTGGGTCTTCAACACTGTGACTTGGCCATTAGTGAAACATCTTCTGGTAAGTTTTGCAATGATTTTAAATCACTAGATGGCGATGTAACAATCAGCTTTACCAGTACTGCAGAGGCACGCAGGACAGAAAGTTGGTTTTGTGCAAGGAAGGATAACTCATTTCCAGCAAAAGAAGTGAGAACAGGTAGAATGTAAGGTGAGAACATTTAATATTGCTTTAAGTGAACTGGAATTAAAGGCTCAATTTGGATTAAAAATGTCAATGGAATGTTTTGAGTTAAAATGCATGAAAGGATTATTTTTTAATAAAAGTTCTAATTTTGAAAGGTTCTATAAGGAGCTGTTAATAATGGAAGAAACAGTACTGCTGTGTCTCAAAGATTTCCTGAAAGCAGACTGTGATATAATGACACTATTCACTGTGTGGCTGCTCTTTGAAATAAATATGCTTCAGAACTATTTTACCCTCCAAAATTCCCTCAGAAACAAGAGAGAAAAACAAGACGAAAATCTGAGGCACTTTGCTTTAAACAAAAAAATAAACAATTTCCATCTGCCCCTGATAAAATTACTGTCATTGAAGTGATGCTTTATTGAGGTTAATGGGATAATTTTTGTGTACTCACTTGTCACTGCCAATAAGGAAATGTTATATCCTGACTTAAACAGCAAGTATTTGACACCTATAAATTAAGTGTGGGAAATTACTTCCAAGTACAGGACAGCAGCTGCTGCAGGTCCACGTAAAACTGCAGAAACCTAAGACTGGGGAAAAAATAGTAGAGGAATGTAAAGCTCGTTCCATAGTGTGAGGGCATATTTGAAACTTTTGACAGACAAAATGCTGCTGGAGACTCAAGTCAAAAAATTCATTATAATTCCACATAACTGTGGGTATCAGAGAAAGCTCCAGTCTATTCAATGTCTGCAATTTTTTTGAATGAATACTGTGACTTTTCTCTTTCCCAAGTCTACTATGGGTTTCTTTTCTGGGTCATCTAAGGAGTGTGCATCAGCTAGGTTAGACATATATCTCGGTATGCAGAACAGTGGCTTTGGGACATCACATCCCAAAGCAGCCGCTCCATATGTTATGGTACTTCTGGAGCACAGAGAAGCAGCTAAAGTTTCTTCATGGAAGCTATAAGGGAAGCTCCCAGGACTGGAAGAAGTGGTGGGGGCACATTGTATTGGCAACATCACTGTCACCACAAAGAGAAGTCATATGAAAAAGGCTGCTGCCGAATGCATGAGATGAAATAAAATAATTTAACATACAAAGCAACTGACTTTGAAGAAGGAATTCCTGAGGTGAAACTTTTCTCTTTTTGAAAGCTTGACAAAACATTGATTTAAAAATATTTTGTTGTTTTTTTTTTTTTTTTTAATAAATCCAAGTGTAATCTGTATGATCCAATCCAGGTGCACTCTGTGTAATCTAATAAGTAAAGTCTGTAGACTAATGACCCACTCTTTCAATTGACAACATTTGAAAGGGTCTTTGCCTTAAAGATCATCTAGGAAACATGCACCAAGATAAAAAGCTTTCACTTTTTGATAGTGAATGTTTAAAACTTCACCCAGGAAAAGAAACTTCCGTCATTTTGTCTTTGATGATTGCTAGTAAGAATAGAGAGTAAAAAGGAATTCAAGACTTTCTGTTCAACTCCATATTGCCTTATGACAACTATCCAGCTATTAATGGCTAGAGGACCTGAATTGACAAGGATTTCCCATAAAACCTTCTGCAGGATTCAGCTGACTACTCTGTTTTCTTGATCAGAGGGAACAAATACTATCATGGCCTGGGGCACCGGGGGTCCGTCTGGCCCCCCGGGCAGCTGCCGCCGTAGGTGTCCCGGATAGCGCTGTGCGGATGAGGCACAACCTCTCTGGGTCCCTCAGGCTAGCTCCCAGCTGCAAGCAACCTAAGCGAGCACTATTGAGTGATTCCAGCTCTGTGAGTTCAGCTCTTAGTGATTCCAGCTCTGTGCTCGCAAAGGTGCCCCGGCAGACGCAGGGATTGAGAGAGGAGAAGCCTGTGTAGAGTTCTGCAGCGGTGTCTTTATCAGTAGCTCCTGCGAAGGGTTCCGGTGACAGCTCTTCCACTGAACTGGGCAGAGATGGGGGTTTATGTAGGCTACTGGGGTGCTGGAAATTGTCCAATGGCCAGGGTTGAGGAGAATACGACCTACAGCCTTACAGAGAGATAACAAGGGTCCGAAGACAGAAGAGGGGCTACTTTGGTCCACTCATCGTGACTCTGCATTTCTCGTCTTAGGCGGGTAACCGCCAGAGAGGCCTTGCAGGGCCTCTGCCTGCTACAAAACACAGAAATGCAGAATCTCCTAAATGTACATAATTCACATGTCACAATCAGAAAGGCTGCAGCCTAAGTTCGGTCAGTGGAGCAAACCAAGGTCATTAATATTTTTTAGTAGCTGAGGTAAGAGAAAGTAAGGGCAACATCCTGCCTGTCTTCTAGTTTTAGTATATTTGATCTGACAACAGAGAATAACACTGAAACTATTTACTAGTTAGTCCCACAAATGAGTTAGGATTACAGCATGCTCCTGGAGTCTATGCTAGAAGCTTGAGAATCACTAACCAGTGCAGTATGGTCAGTTGGATACAAATGATGCAAACATAAGCCTACAGTTTTGGAGCTACACAAAAGCATAAGAAAATGCCAGTAAAGTGCAGAATTGTACGACACAAACTGTCTGCAGTCACTGTGTTATAATGAACAGAATCTTCACTCCTCATAAAACAGTATGTTTTACGTAGTAAATAGTATGACAATCTCACTTTCCTCCAATAGTTTGCACAATTAGACAAGGAGCAGGGCAGTTCTGAAGCAAAGGAGTCAAGTAAGGTGAGGTCAGAAACATGGCATTTATTCCCTAGAGAAATAGTTGGGAATAGCCTATGCAGATATAAAACCTAAATTGCTGCCCACTCAAGCTTTGTAGTTTTTTTTTTTAAAGATAACATATAGGCAGGTGCTTGAAATTATAAGAAAACTGAACAAAAGTGATCCATCTGAGCAGGAAATTTTGGGAGTCCTGGTCCTGCGAGTCCTGGGAATTCTGGTACCTCTAAATACCTCTCTAGGCATACCCAGGAAGTCATTACTAGAGAATCCAAGTGCCACATAATTTTCCCATCAGTCTATGAGAGAAGAATTGTTACCTCTGTTTCCCTTTTTTTTTTGTTATAGAAAAGCTTGAAGAATTTAAATCCTTGTTCTCACATAGAGATTAGACTAGAGATTTTATCAATGATAGTCCAAAACCTGAATAGTTCTGAAGATCAGAGTCCACAGAACTTGTCCATGTCATATACAAACTCTAGAGCTGGACAAACAAATGAAAAAATCAAGACCACAATCACCAAAAAACCCAGTAGTACTTTGGTTGTTCAGGTCCTGTTTAACCACCATATTCTGGGAGTGCTTGGAGTCCATTCCCAGGGCTGATTTCCACTAGCTCATCTTGCTTCTAATGCAGGTTCATAAGTTTTTTGTGGGAGGGTAGGTAGGACATGAGTATCCAGTGACTCGATATCTTCTTGGATCTGATTTTGTAAATTGTCACCCAAACACTTTCTGGGGATGTCTTTGTATACAATAGAGACTGTTTTTATTTTCTCAGAATACAGCCCATGCCTCTCAGTTAAGTTTTTTCAGTTTTAGTACGATTGGATCTGCCTGACCTTTTTCTGTGTCAGAAACAAGAATGGAAGACATAACATCTTCTCAAAAATTTGTAAAAACAACAGAAAAAGCAGGTGTCTCCCAGACCTCTGCAAATGTAATTTGGAGATCTTCCAAGTTACTAAAGTATATTAAGTATTAATCACTTCTCAATGAAACTAAAACTTTTTTTTAGCCTGAATAAGTGGCTCAGCCAGATAATTGGGATCACTGGTTTTCTCCTAATTCAAGCAGATTGTGTAAATAGCAATTTACCAAAGATAAAAAATCCAAGTCTTTACACAGCCTTGTAGCTTCTAAAAATAAATGGGAAATATAAAGGGTAGTGAAACAGGAAATCAACTACATTGATTTAACTTGTGGATATTCAATTTTTGTGAAAGAAACTAAATTGTCAAAGATTCAACAGGACATTTTCTTTCCCTACCAGAGATGAGCATTGGCACAGCTCTCTTAACACATGCAACGTTACCTCTTTCAGCTGCAGGTGTACTGAAACAAAAATAAAGGTTGATATTTAGATCTAACAGGAAAAATTCTGTTGCCAGTTATTTCCTCCTTAAATCTAGAAACATCGGGGCACTTTTCAGACCCAATTAGACAAGAAAAGAAGCCATAATCTATATGGCTTTCACTGTGGTTTTCCACACACATTTCTGTTTCTGTTCCTCTGTGAGACTCACAGACAGCAAATGCTTGGAGGACACCACATGCACATACAGGATTTGGCATAATGGTAGAAAGTCCTAGGTCTGGACAAGGCATATAACTTCCAAAAATTGAAGTACTATGGGTGAAATATTTGAAGTAAACCTTGAAGTACTATGGGTGTTCAATGCCAAGCTCATCACTGAAACCAAAGTTTTTGACAACTAAAGGCCATGTGCTACTTACCACAACTTTTGTGGCTGGATCATCTTTTCCTTATGCATTATGTGAAACAGAATTCAGCCTTCAAGGACCCTAATAACCTCTGACAAGTTATAGGTAGCCATTAACTGGGCTACTTAGGCACACTAAAAAATGAAACTTAAGGCTTTCAGGTGCTCATCTTTATATTCAAGTACTGAACAGCTGGAACAGATGTGGCACAAACATGTCATTACTAGGTTTAGAGGGCCTAGTTGCAAGGTGACTGGCAATGAAAGAAGGAAAGGAAGTGCACATACAGGGAAAAGGTGACTAAACATTTTTTTCTGCCTAGGTTCTCAGAGTTGGACATTTGCATGCTTTAGAAAACACAGAGACACATTGAAACATTGAAATTTTGGTAAGAGTCTTGACCTATGTGCAACTGGACTGGCATTTCTAATACTCCTGATCATCTTCCTTGTCCTAGCTGATAAAAAACCCCAACCATACCCAGAGATCATATATCAAAACAATGACACTTTTAACTTTGCTGCCTCCTGCTATTTCTATAATCCAACAGAATGATGCAAAGCCTTTCAAGACACACATTGTCTTTAAGGACTGACCAAAGCTGTCCAAATCTAATGTGTTGGAAAGGTGATGGTTTCTCTGCCAGCTTCTACAGCAAGTACGAGTAGTACAGAAGGCTGAGAGTTAGTTAACAAAACTAATTTAAATGTGCTGCACCCATCACAAGGCAGTAGGGTACCCTACCATTTATTCAAAGTCATTCCATCAGTAAATGACAAAAAGTGTGCATAACTGAATTATATTTTTTGTACATCCTCACTTCAATTTCCTACATTTTCTGTTATTTCTTTGCCTCTTGAAGCCTAGTGCATAAACATTAAAGACAGATGATTAAGGCTAAGCACATCAGCATGTCAAAAATATCTTCCATTATTTCAGTTTTTTCTCTTCATTATACTCAGATCTAGTTGCAAGAAATAGTATATGTATTTTTTAAATTGGGAAATAGAGATTGTTCATTCTTTCACAGGCAATTCCTCTGACATTTCTATAATGGTAAATTCGAAGTTTCAGCAGGCTGCATTCTGGGAGCAATGCCAGCAACAGACTGGAGAATCTAGGGTAGCTTTCAGTGTCTCTTCACTCCCATATGGAGATACTTCAAAACAGAAACAGGGGTGTGCTATCTATAATCACGGTACAGGCTCAGTCCCCCTCACTGAAATGACACACAGAACTTGGTCACCGAAAGGAGCACAGGCACCACCCACTCCTCTGCTGTGTTGCTGTTTCCTAGTTTTATTTAGACATCTGTCAGTGATTATTAGCCACAGAAACTCTAATGAGCTAGATATGATTCCTGTTTAAAGCATGCTAAGTGAAAGTCCATTTTTGGTTTGGATTAAATTCACAGGCTTACTGAAAAGCAGCTGTCATCACCAAGGCTTATGAGAAGAGCTGTTGACTGCTTTCTCCCAACAGTGGTGCAGACTGGGCTACCTGTCTTAGGAAATATTTCTCACAAACAGGACACAAACAGGATGTGGCAGCCTCCAGCACTGTTCATTCCCTGTCTCCCACCATAGCACAGCTTGTTTGTGAGGGACATGCATAGGAAATCTGCACAATCCACCACTGGTTATTGTATGCCAAAAATATCCTTGTGAAATCCGGATGGTATTTTCATGTCTTGCAAGAGGCTTGATTTCATAGCTGGTCCCAGAGAGATGAAAAAGTGCCTAGTCTTCTCTCTCTTCAGAACATGAAGAGGACCTAAGTGCTTCAAAACTGCTTCTGGGCCAGGCCCCCAGCCAGACCCTAATATATTCATCGGGCAGACACTTCCTTGTACCTGTGGCTTTGCCTTTATTACTTTTTAGGCCAGTTGTGCAACGCTTTCTCTCCCAGCTACATGGTTCCTGCTGGCAGGTACTGATGGACTGCATAAACAAATTGTATGGCCCCTGCACAGCATGCCCCTGTCCTCTGCTGGACAGTGGCTGGAAGCTCAGTATACTACTTAGCTCAAGTCGACAAAGAGACAAAGTAAACCACATCCTTGTTCTCCTGAAGGCTGCTCATAGGAGAGAGCAGGGCCTTTTCATAACACAGATTTTGTGCATAAAATTTATCCTCCCGGAGTTACAATATGCCTCATAGTTACAGCTCTTTGAAGCCATCCTATTTGCTCTGCTAAACCCTGCAGCTCTGACTGTCTGCAGCAGATTATCAGATACTGCTATTATCATAATGCATTTAAATGTCTTTCATTGAAGTTATAGGGAGAACAGCACTCTTGGCATGAGCTGTCCAAGCTGTGGATAGCGGTGAATATCCAAGCTGCCGCAAGAGTCAACTCCAGCAGAGCAACAAAACACTTGAAGATGCAATATCTTTTTATTTGGAAAAAAGATCTTTGCTGGTCTTTGGGAAAAACATTTTGGTGCCTGCCTTAGATGTACAATGAGCTGCACATCTGCTGTGCCATGCGAATTCTTTTATGACTAATAATGGCTTAGGTTAAGAGGAAACCCTTCTGATAAAACACGAGGTGAGCTCAAAAAAAATGGGAAAAATAATACAGCCTGAGAATATAAACACATGATCTGGACTTCAAAACTCTCATAAAAAATTAATAACTGTCAGCTAGCACGACAATCCCTCCTTAATGTTTCTTCTGCTTAGTCTGGGAGAAACAAGCATAACGTAACAATAAATTTTCTTTATGATCCTTAAAGATTGGCAAAGGCAGGCTTTCTTAGGAGAAGATTTAAGGGATGCTGGAGAGCTCGGTATGAAAAACATCTCCCATTGCACACTTTCATTGTGAAGAAAGCCTGACCTCCTCCCTGCTGAAGTCACAGCAGAAATCTTTCTCACAATATCTCCTATTCAGCTTTACTGTCACCAGATCTCTGCATTCCATCTGGGCCTCTCAGCCCAGGGCTAACGGCAGGTTTGGCTTCAGGGGCCAGGTGGTTAAAATACCTATCAGCATCTCAGGTCCAAGTATCTTTTGCTATCAGTTCTCAGTGCCAGGAAAGGGAGGATTTGGTTTAAAGTCCTCAGAGAGCAATGGCAACAGTTCCATCGTATCAGTCAAGTTATTTTGTGAATTAAAGAGGTAAATTATGTCATTTTCAGCCCAGTTTCTGAGAAAGAAAGGAAAAAAAGTAAAGCTACTGGGAAAACAGGGGAAAGATCCAAAAAGTGCGGTTCCAGGGATGAAGAAACAGAAGCTAAGCAGAATGGGTTACATAAGTATATAAGGATATTGTCTTTCCAGGCACCTGGGAAACCTGGACTTGATAATAAGGTCAACAATCCAGCATTCCTGTGCATAAGAAATTTTCTGAAATATAAAGCATTAATTTGTGTCCCACCACCACCAACATTGAAAAATAGACTCACACCAGTCCCATTTCTGTAGAAAATATTATTCCAGCATTTTCATTTGGAATAGAATTTATTCAGCAAATTGGGCAGATTGGTTCTTTGAAAGTAGATTTAACCAGCTATAAGTACAAGAAGGCAGGTAAGCTATAAGCTGTGGGCAAAGGCCAGCAGGTACGTCCTGTTTTTGTCTTTTGCAACCAGAATCATGTGGCTGTAACATCAAGAGAGCTCAGCTTAGTTTGATCCTAGGACAATCCATAGGAAACACCAGAAAACCAAAAAAATCCATTCAAATTCTGGCAAACTGTGATAATTGGAATTTGAAACCTGCTTAAGCCCTTTTCTAGGCACAGGACTGTGTTTCTACAAATGCTTAGCAATAGAACATATGGATGGCCATTTTGAAGTAATACAACACAATTCCAGTAGCCCCCAATTAAAGCAAGAATATCGAGCAAACAACACCACTATGCTTCTGATGGTTGGAAGAAGAGCTATCCTGCCTATTTTTGATAGAGTTTGAAAAATCTGTGCTTTTTCAGCAAAGATTTTACCTATATTTACTTATATTCAGCAAATATATTACCCATATTTATCTATATATTACCTATTATAGACAAATTTGCATAGAAAGAAAATGCTGTAGCATCTTCTTAGAGGAGGCGTATATAGTAATGAAATTTAAAGTGTTGCACCACCAGTATTATGTTGACAGTGTAAAGAAGTAATCATAATATACATCTTTTAATCAAGTCTTTGTATGTAAAGTGTGTTGAATGACTGGTTAAGAGAATTCCATTGGGTCCTTCATACTAAGGAAAGCTTCCAGCCTTGCTTTTGCATCTGTGAGAATATCTTATGCCAAAGGTTAATTAACTACTGAGTAAGAAAGATTTCCTTTTAGTATTACAGAGTCCCCTCCTGGTTTTAAAAGGTGAGGAAGATTGAGCAGACACCCTGAAGTAGATGCCTTGTTCCATTGAGGATTATCCTGTCACTGCTTTTCAATTCTTGCTTGACTTGGAACCTAGTATATGGCAACCTCTACCTGCAGCCATCTCCCCAGCTCTGATTATTTTTGTTGCCTGTTTATGAACCCCCTCCATTTAAAAAGACACAAGTACAGCAAGGTTCAGGGCAAAGTTTTGCCTATGAAGTTACACTATTTTTATTTCAGCACAGTTTTACATTGCATTCTGATTCTTTCCTGCTTTGATTCTCTTCTGGATTGTTAGAGTTATTACTTCATTGTGACCTGTTTCACGGACAACCCTGCAGTAGCAAGGAGATACTCCCCTCCCTTTTTTTCATCTTTCTACAATTTAGTCATCCATGGTTTCATTTCTCTCCCCAATGAAGCCTTATTTGTCTTGTACCTTTAAGGTGGTAGACAAAAATGGAGGAAAAGTCAAGATTAAAAAAAAATTAAAATACAATAAAATAATAAATGTCTGTATGTTAGAATTATGTCCTCAGAACCTCCTGACTTGTTAAGCTATGTTTTTATTACAGCTAAGCCAAAAAATAGGAGTATTTTTTTAAATGGGAAAACAGACATACAAAAACATAATACACTGGAGCTGAGACAACTGATCTCCTAAGTCACGAAGCTGTAAGTCATGGTGGAACTCAGAGGAAGCCAGCAAAAATCATCATCCAGGCTGATTAATAATTCTGCTGTCCTGGGCAAAGAGATTCTGTGTTTAATAATACCAGTCCAGTTCCATGTGGCATGTTTACATTTCATACATGCACTCTCTGAGCTGGTGCAAAACGGAAAACTGGAAAAGCCTCTTGAAGTGTTTTAAAACACACAAGTTTCCCAGGCACAGACCTACCTGCCGGAACAGAGTTAGGGAGGATTTTGAGCAGGAAAAAGTGTTAAGTGCTACATGAATTCCCACATCAGCACTCCTGTCTTGGACATTGTTGCAGCTCAGCATGAGGTACGGTCACTTTTTGCCCTACTCTGATTTGGATCATCTTCCTAGTTTTCTATGTTCATTTAGACAAGTGTTCAGCACTACTCTTAGTCACACTCTTGACTTCGGATGTTCAAATTTATGTAGCATGGGCATGAGTATGTGGCTTGAATTTCAGCTCCTGCCAAAAGAGAATAAACCACTTTTCAACAGCAGGCCAGAGGGAAAGATTCTCTAACAAACCATAATGAGAAAAAACTCCCTAAGCTGGCCCCATCTATGTACCAGACTTCTGCAGTTCTAATTGGTTTCACTCTGCTTTAAGTGTAGACCAATTAGACCGTATGAGCAGGTCACAAGAAGCAAAATTTGGAAGCAGCTAACCATGTTCCCCGCTGGGATTCTCACTGACATTACTGTAAGATTCAGCTACTTTCTGTGATTAAGCCTTCATACAAACTTAATTATTTTAATAGTTTGAAATCAAGAACTGAAACCCAGCTAATTAATAACAAGCATGAGTTAGCTTATTCAAATTCCACATGGCACAATTGCCTTATTTCATTGTAATGATTTCATTAGAAAATAAAATTAAACTATGGGAGTGTAGGCTAGAAAAATCTGAGAAACGCTTGCCAGAGGAGGAGGAGGTTCTCACATTGTCACAGAGAATATTTTCCATGTAGAGCAAAGGCTGAGCCCAGAATGCTTGTTTCTTGCAGCATCCTGTGCGGCAGTGCAGCCTCAGGAACAGGGACAGTCTTTGCAGACACCTCTCTGTACTAGCACAGCGCATAATTTTCCCATGTGGATGATGCCGGTGTGGTGTGCATGCACTTCCCTTTTCCTTAAGGACGTACTGCAGTTAAAAAAGGCAAAGGATTTCAGTAACAGCTCCCAGCCCAGCCTGTGGGTTTCTGTTCTGGACTCATCCAGACTCTGAAGCATGACAGCTCTGCTGCGCACCTTCCTGTTCATGCAGCTTCCATAGCAGAGCAGTGCCTTTCCACATAAACCATTTAGAGTTCAAGGCCATCAAGACTGATGAAATATACAAGAAGCATTGCCTAGAATTGTGGGGGAGTAACTGAGGAAATGGAGAGGGCAAACCAGCTGCTCTCCTGAGCAAAGGTGCCTGCATACTACAATGTTGCCTGTGCACAGCAGTGTTGCCTAAGTAGGAGTCAGAATATGGCTTTGAGAGCATGTTTTTTTCTGAAGTTGCTTTCCTCAGCCCACCTCCCATTTGTCATATAAGCATAAACTACTTTCTGAACTCAGCAAAGCCCGCTGGTTCCTGCTATAATAAACAATGGCAAAGTACTGTCAAAGAAATGAATCTCTAGTCCATCTACTCTTCTTCAACAGCACAAAGCACTCCAGAAACAGGTAAGTGACTGTTTACCACAAATCTCTGTATGAGCTCTGTCCACCCAGATGATGTGAGGGGCAGTGCATTCACCCATTTCCCACATTATGGCTTCCTGGTCAGCTCAGTGCTTGACTTCCAGGGCGTGGCAGACCTGGGCCTATGAAACAACTAGCTGAAGCACAGTGGTGGGGACCATTGCCAGCGAACAAAACGTCCCCTGGGAAATCATCCAAAGCAGCACCATACCGGGAACTGTCTTCATAATAAGCATTGTCATTTCTAAGATGCAACCTGTGACTGAGTAATTAAAATGGCTTTAAACCACTTGTAAATACAAAGAGTGGCACCAAAACACCAAGCATAAGACCCCTGTAAGAGCTAACCTGAATTCACAGACCATCATGTGTTACTGAACACAGCAAAAGATCAGGAGTCACAAAGATGCTGCAGAAAGCCCTCTCCTGAAGCAGTGCTTTGCACGACAGCTCATACAGCTGGCCAAAGCCACCCTCTCCACAGGTGTACACAACCCAGAAGACCACTCTCAAGAGTAGGCATGGCCTATCACATTGAGCTTTATGATTATACCTACAGCTGTGGCAGCAAGAGAAAAGACTGTTGACACCTGCATTTACAACATGGGTATTGAGGAATACCCCTGGTGCAGGTAGCTCACTCTGCAAGCTGCAGTTCAGGAAGCAGGTTGACATGCAGGTTGACATGCAGGTTGAGTTCTGGCTGGGAGCCCACAGAGGCCATGAGCTGGTGACCCTTTGCATGGCAAAGCACACGAAGAGCGGTGGCACTGGCCAGGGGAAGGGAGACACAGCAGGACCGAGGGCTCGGGAGGAAGGGTGGGGTTTGAGAGGCTTGAGACTTGCACACGGCTTGGACTGTGAGGGTGTAAACGCCCAGGGGTTCCTTTGCTTAGGATCCTCCTCAGAGGTACCAGTTCGGGCTCTTTCTGCGTTACTGCGCTGTGAATAAATTGTTCTGTGGAATGAGACATCTCAGACTCTGCCCTGGGAATTCTCCTCTGACTGAGAATGGGGTGACTCCAGCGGGGCTGCCTTGGGCTCAGTGCAGCCCTTGCTTGTGAGGGGGCTGTGGTCCCAACAGTGGCAGTCTCTGACACTGGGACTGCGCCTGCCAGAGACTCATCAGTGGTCAGACTGGGAAGTTTCCTTCACAATGGGCAAGGATTTTTTTTTTTTAAATGTGAGCACCTTAAGTGGTCATTTTTGTAAAAAGATTAGACACTGCAAGGCTTTGTGAATTGATGACTTAATACCTTTAAATCTTGAAGTCCATGTGTTTATATACCTTCACATCAGTCAATGCTCTGTGCAACAGCTTTCCAGCTGACATTACTATTTCAACCCTGCCCCTATCTTATATTTCCCTTTCGTAGTTTGTTTTGCTCTGTAGCAGCATGACTTTTTAATTAGCCAACAAACACTCTGTTGCTCTCCAGCATAACCTTTTTTGCTTCCACTGAGCATTCAAGGCTGTTTGGCTGCCTGTCTGCTGCAACCACACCACACTTGATGTGTACAATCCACTTACGAGCTCTGTGCTGTCCGGATCTGTCAATACAGGGCACTTACTGTCAAATAAGCTTAGGTGCGAATCTAATGGGCCACAATTATTCTCCCCTGTTTTTGTGGGTTATCAAATTTCACAGAAAAATGCCTTTGAGCTGTTCAACTTAATCCACTTTGGAGGAGTCCAAATAGAGCATTGTAAAATAAATGTTTACATAAATACCTAGTGCTAGATAATTTTATTGTACTCTTACTGTAAACCAAACTATTAGTTGGCATGTGCACTCTGGAAAGTCTCTCTTCTAATCCTAGCCCTAAACTAAAGTGATGGATCAAATGACCTACTGAATATGACTTGCCAGCCCCACTTCCTCAAGGACTATATACATAGGAGGTAAGTCTTAGATAATCTAGTGGTTTGAATTGAAAGAGAAATAGCTATCCAAGATTAACTCTCTAATGCTTTATATTTGCTCCAGACTGTGTTACTGATATCTGGTTCACTCAGGACTGGGCCCTTTTCAGCTGACCACACTTCTGACTTGGAACAGACATTCTAAGTATCAGAATAATACATATGCTGAGCAAGTAACAGATAGGCAAAACTTCAATTTATCTAGCTTTATAGCTAAGGCATTCATCACTGTGCTGTTCTGCTAATCTGGCATCACATAAAAACTTTCCAACTCCACATTATTGTAAAAATATAAACATTTTTTGTAGGTTTTACAAGCACCTGTGAACACTGGCATAATCTAGGATAGCTAGCCTCACTTATTTTGCAACCATTTGTTCCTTTAGCTGTTTTTCAGTCTCCTGTTTTAATCACAGTTTTATTATTTGATGATGGCTTAGTCTGAATATATGATATGTGCATTTGAAGAATGTTGTTGCAGGTTTTTTAGCAGCCCTGTTCCCCTGTTCACTAAAATATTCAGATTTTTAAGAGCAGATGGTGGTTTTGAGGCAGAGTTTTTTAATTCAGGATGGGTTTGGCATCTCTGTCCACAACACCTCATGTGTGTTTCACTGCTTGCTGCCTCTTTCCTTCTCATACAGGTGTCAGGTTAGGTCTGATGTGCGGTGAATGTTTTCATTTTCAAAGCTCTGCTGTTGACATGGATCACTATCAGCTCTGCTTTTCTTTAATTTTCTATAGATCTCTTAAGTAGTTAAATTCTGTTTGTCTTTCAGACAGCACCAGAGAGCTGACAAAGTGGTGCCAGAATTACGTTCATACTTAGGGCAATACTGGTTTTGTTTTTTACTGCTATATTTATTTCATATTTACCACAGTCTTTTTATCAGATCAATAAAATACACTTTTCAAAAATAAAATACCTAAACCAGATTGGAAAGACAGACTAATTATCACTGAATCATTCAGATTGGAAAAGACCTCCAAAATTAACAAGTCCAACCTTTCACTGATCACCACCTTGTCAACTAGATCATGGCATGCTATATCCAGTTATTTCTTGAACCCCTCCACAGATGATGACTCCACTACCTCCCTGGGCAGTCCGTTCCAATGCTTGACTCTGCTTTTCCTGAAGAAATTCCCCCTGATGTCCACACTGAACCTCCCTTGGTGCAGCGTGAGGCCGAGTTCTTTTATCCTGTCACTGGTTTCCTGGGACTGATCCCACCTGGCTACAGCCTCCTTTAGGGAAGCTGTAGAGAGTTGAAGACCCCTGAGCCTCTTTTTCTCCAGGCTAAACAATGCCAGCTGCCTCAGATGCTCCTCACAGAATTTACTCCCTAGGCTCTTCCCCAGCTCCATTGCTCCATTGCCCTTCTCTGGACATGCTCCAGCCCTCCAGTGTCCTTCTTGTAGTGAGAGGCCCAGAACTGAACACAAAACTCAAGGTGTGGCCTCACCAGGGCCAAGTACAGGAGTACAGTCATTCCCCTAGTCCTGCTGGCCACTCCATTGCTGATACAGCCAGGATGCCATTGGCCCTCTTGGCCACCTGGGCACAGCTGGCTCATGTTCAGCTGCTGCTAACCAGCACCCCTAGGTCCTCTTCTGCCAGGCAGATTTCCACACACTCTGTAGCCAGCTTGTAGCACTGCCTGGGGTTGTTGTGACCCAGAAGCAGGAGCCAGCATTTCACCTTATTGAACCTATCATAATTATACACCAGAATTATTGCACTACATCATTGCTGTTCTTGAAACATTTCCATTACCCTTTCTGTAATTGCATATGATGCCAAGACTCCAAACACTGAATGTGCACCAATCATCTTTTAGTACAAAACACTTCAGGAGAACAGCTGTCAGTGACTGCTTGTATTCTCACAGCATGGTAAAATGAACCAATGACTAATTCAATATACCAGACTTCAGTCTGCGCTTCTTTTCTGTCATTAAATCTGCAAGATGGGAAGACCAAAGTCAGCTGAAGAGTGTTGCTTGTAGCAAGAAACACTGTAAGCAGAAAGAATGTATGCATTTTTCTATCATACCAACCTTCAAGAACTGTAGAAGCAAACTATTTAAAAATACTTTTGTGAACACGTGCTATATGATGCAGTACCTACAGGTAGGACTGATTCAAAGCCGTGAGAAGGTCAGTGCATTGAAGCATTGATAATTGCAGCTTTAATCCAACCAGATCATCTGAGACTCAGTGTGGGAGAGAGGCTTGACAAATGATCTCACCATAGGAAAAGCAGCACTCATTTATGAGACCAGGAAAACCACCAATGCAGGGGATGTAAACAAAACCTCAAAGTTAAATTATTTCTTTCTTTGAAAATATTGTATTTATGATGACTTGAGCTAAGGATACCTGTAAGGCAAATTAAGCAATATTCATTAGTAATGTGAAGCACTATATTTGGACCAAAGTTCCAAAAATTGCAGGCAAAAGTGCAGGAAATTCTTTAGTCTTGTTTATAGTCCCTGAGTAATTTTAAAATGTTTGAAATCAATTAGATAGTTATGGGAGATTTATTTTAGAGGTCTTTCTAATTTCTATGCAATTATCTATCACTTAGAGGAAGAGAGGACATGTAATAATGCATTATGAAAGCAGCATAGGTTCGGGATTTTTACATCTCTTAACTGCCAGTCTGAACTGCCAGCCTGAACTGTCAGTTCATAGTGGTTCACAAATTTACTTCACCCAAATCCCATTTGATACAGAAATATTTCATATCGTGCTGTACAGAAACAAAAGCATTGAAAAAACCATCAATGTTGACAGGCGCAACAGAATTTTCCTTACAACCTGCACTAAACTATTTCAAGCCATTTGACATAGAGGCATCCAGTTGCTCTAGCTGTTTTCTGGTGACTAGCGAAAACTGAGGCATCAGAAAATATGAACAATCTTTTAATGGATGCTGCCTTATTCTTCTACATTGTGCCTTCATTTAGGAGAGAAACACACACACAGACTACAGCTCTAAATGTGGAGAACTGCATTTGACACTGTTGATTGTTTATTATGATAATTAATTGAAATTCCATGTTGTATCATGTGGAAAACCTCCTGGCAGAGAAAAAAATAGTTTTTATAAGAAGCTAAAAGAATCACATTATACCTCCAGGCTTTAATATAAAATTTAATAATTTTGAGAAAAAAATTATCTAAAACACAAGTAAGCCATTAAAGTATCATTAACACCACCATAATTATCCTAAAGCACAACATTTTATCTCTCTTCTGATTTATTTGCATTATTATTCTGAATAGCAGACTGGGAAGGTAGGACATACCTCTAGAACACAAAATACCTGCTCCTTGATATTGAGTGGAATTGGCCACTCATTTCACTCCTCCTTGTTTGTACTTCTGATCTTTGCTGTCTTTCCTAGTAAGGCGTCAAGTACTTTGACACAGATAATGCCTCTTAGAAATCTGGACAGCAGGAAGACAACTGGACAAAAATACTATGGAACTAACTCTTTTCAGAGTCCCTGCAGAGGACTGAGGTGCTGCTCTAACAGAGAACAAACAATGACTCACATCAGCTCTGGGAGCAATTAAATGTTTTTCCTTTAGACAACACAGCACCCTCATAGTCTGATTGCTTCTGAAAGCTCTGAAACAGCCTTACACTAGCATCCAAATATTTCTGGTTTATCTACAAGTATTAAATAGATTCCATATTCATTTCAGCCTCACAAAGATATTGAAGAACAGATTCTTTTAACACATTTAAACTGAAATAGACTTTCACTACAAATACAGATTCACTGACTATTTCTTCATGCCTTTTGTATCTGCAACTGCAATACAATTCAGATTATCTGGTTCTGTCTTCAAAGAGCTGTTGCAAAACGTTAGAATGACAGTGTTCAGTAAAATGCTTTTCTTCTCTAATAACTGTAATTCACAGGAGAATGAACCTCTTCTGGTCTAAGATTATGATGAAGAACAGATAGCATGACAAAGGAAGTAAAATTTTGCATTTTTTTCCAACAACCCTTGCAAATGTCCTCATTTATATTTTTAGCCATTTACCATTAACCTTGAAAAACAGCTTCAACAGAAAGATCAGAGTGAATGTTCTCAGATTGAATACATATGTTTTTAGCTACAGAGAGATGGCAGAATTGAATCATGTTCCAAAATAAGTCTGCTTCAGAAGTAGCTGTGGGTCAGTCTTGCTTCTTACATAGAGCTTTTTCCTTCTGTCAGTTTTTTGCTTGTGACTCAAGCACTTGCCAAGTAGTGGTGTCATCCACTCTCCTTTCCCTTTCTGTTTTTTCAACTACAGAGTGAGCTGGTGCTCACAGGTGTGAAACCAACCACCCAAGGTTAGCTGGTAGAGAATCCATCTCTTGTGTTCCAGCCCACTGGGCCACACTACCCTCTTTAAAATAGAGTAGTAATCTGGAAGCACTGTTATTCCTCTGCTTCCAGCATCCATCAGACAATATTATAAGGAAGAAAGGCAAAGGTTGAACAAGGTTATTAACTTAAAAATGCAATAGCTTCTTAGAAATAAACATATTGGTTGAATTCCTTGGGTCTGTTATATGTGTAAACCATTATGGAAACCCAGGAGTGTTAAAGAAACTTGGAAACTTAAAAATATGTGTGCTCTCAACAGTGACAGGTTTTTAGGTTTTTTGCCTAGTGATCTTTACAAATAGCTTTAGAGAGTAAAGCAGCTACAAAGGTAATCTCAACAAAATGAATTTTGTGCCCTTTTTTTTAATGTACTTCCCATGATCTATAATTTTTACTATTAGAGCCTCTTTTCCTGTTTATAGTTACTTTTGCTACTGGGCAACTGCTGTGGCAGTATTGTGAGGGTCATCAAATAGCATATAACCATGTAATGGGATGTCCTGTATCTCCTGCAAGGAAGAAAATGTATTTATCCTTGCTATGACTTTATATTCAATTTGAGGGTCCTTTGCGTGTGCATACTGAGTAGAGACAAAAGTATTATTCTGTTCAACTGACCAACTACAGAAAATTGGGTTTTTTTGATATTCCAGAGGCTTTTTTTTTTTTTAATTCTACATGTAGCTCTCAGGATTTTCACAAACTTGGTCCCAAGAACTGCCCCTCTTTGGAGTGGGAGTATTCTCTAGCATTTTATCAGAGAGTCAATCTTCTCATACAAAAGCTGGTTTCCAAATGAAATTTCCATCCCAAAACTGTTTTCAAGATTTCAGTATTTTCCAGTGTATCCATGCTGTTCCCAGTAGAACAGTTGTCATGGTGATTCCATGTGACTGCCAAAGGGGAGAAGTTCAAGTCCTTTACTACATTTTGAGCATGAGTTTATGGCTGTGCAGTGTCTGGTCAACAGCACATTTTCAAAAGAGTCTACCCTTTGCATTGCCACCTTGCAAGTTCTAGATGCAAAGAAGGTCCTGGTGAGTACACCACAGGTTTTTTTTCCTCCATGCAAGAAGAATGCGAACTTGGAATGATGTCATGCCACAGGAAGTCAGTAGTATTCACACAAAGGAGGTGTGGAAAAGGAGTGAAGGGACAGTTGCGTCCTTGCAACAGTCATGTATTACAAGTAAAAATTCATGTATTTCCGCACACATGGTGAAGACATGTTCTTCCCTAACTCCTTTTTCTGATGAAGTCAAATTCTCAGGCCTGCTAGGACTGGCCAGGAATAATGGATCGGGATCAGGAATAAGGTTTACCTTTCCTCATAAGGGAACACCAGATGTTTTTGTTCTGCACCACAGTAATTCACAGAGACAGCATCTCCATAGACACCACGCTGCAAATATGCTCCATCCAGCTGGTGAATGCATTTGTCACAAGGCACAAAGTTTACTAAACTTTGCTGACAAGCTGAGACTGAACAAAAGATAATGTTCATTAGAACTCACAACCCTTGTAAATAAGCAATATCATACTGGTGAAAAAGGGAAACGATGGAGGATTTCACTGAAAATAGGAATATTTTCACAATTAAAAAACAGAATTCTACTCTCTGGACAGATTCCAGTCTGCTGCAGCCAATGAATGTAAATGATGGACTATAAAGGTGAGAGACTTATCAGTAACACAGAAATTCAAACTCCTCTTTCGCTTCCCTGGGAAAATTAATTTAAAATTATACAGAGATCTTTGATAGTCTTGGCCTCTCAAAACAATATAATCAGCTTTCCTTTTTTAGCACCTGGCCTAGTACTGCACAGATTTCTGTGCATGAGTAGTCCTCTTACTCAAGTTAATAGGCCTTTTCATATAATTAACTATTTGGATTTAGGATTGAGCTTCAGAGGTGACATACTGTAACAGCGTAAAAAATAGTTTGCTGTATCAAGAAGAAGTTATGCGAAGCTGGGATAAACACTGAGGTCAGTGCAGGAGGGTATGAATATACATGCCTCACTGCTTGTCTCTGCTTCCTTGGTTTGGCTCATAGACAGCAAATCCATAGTAAAGTACAATTCTATTTATTGCTTTCTCAGAGAAACATAGATATATTTGTACATTCATAACTGTTCTAAGCTTAGATCCAAAGACACCAGTCACCGATTTGAAATATTAGCTGTGCAGTACCTTTCTGGATGTGCCTAGACTCTTTAACCTGGTCTGTAAAAATCTGTCATCACTCAAGTTCAGGAATTCTCACCTTATTGCAGGCCCTGTTAGGAATGCCTGTAAAGTTGTGAGGATATAACTTTGCAGTATTTGACTAGCTGCATTTTGTCATGGAGCAATGCACAGACAAAAATGTATAGGAAGGAAGTGACAGAAGGCAAGAGAGAGAGGTGGGACAGATGCTTTTAGGTGGAGAAAACCCATAAAAAATTAATCATTGCAAAAATATGAAAATGTGACCCAAACTCCCCAAAAGTATTTAATTCTTTATGCCCTATTGTGCAGTATGCTCTTATTCATGCATATGCATACACACAATTTCCTTAACTTCATCAGAATGTCCTCATGCTTGTGTTTTTATAGTGCACTTGGCCCTGTAAGCTCTGTTTTAAACTGCAAATGATACTTTTGTAACTTGAGATTTCCAAGCCATCAACATGTTATGAGATCCTGGCCTGTTATCATCTTGGACCATAAGATATCCATATCCATATTACTTTTTTTTAGGAACATGGTGTGAAATGCAGTAATTACATTAGCACAGTGAGGATGCTGACCATCTTCAGAGTATTTTATTAATACTGTGTTAATTAATAAAACAGAATGCAGCTTGCATGTTCCTGGGATGGGAGTCCCTGACACGGAGTATATGAAGTCCTGCTTTTCTCTGAAATAAGACAGTGATCCTATAAAGGAATATCTAATACAAAGAGAGAATAGCATATGGAGGAGAATTCCAGTATTATATTAGGTCACGCACATTTGAAATTGTATTTCAGCTAAAATTCTACATGCTAGCCAGAAAATGAAACACATCTTAGTTTAAAAGCTCACAGATTTTCCTATATCTCTCTCTTAATTTTCTGTACAAAAAGTGGGAAAACTTAACTTCAAGTTACCGTAATAGCTGCATGGATAGTGGCAAAATATTCAAATCCTTAAAAAAATGAGTTTATTTTCTGACTAAAAGTTGTAAGGTTCCTGACATACCTTCCCTCCCCCTTGACTTCTGGAACTGTGCACGCAATTCAGTAAAAATTGTGAATAATTCCTGAATACTAACTGGATGTATTAGGATGTCCTTATTCAAGACACAGGAGAGATAGGACCAAGCCCTGATTCAGTTTTCTGAATTACTGCGTTTGCTCAGGCTGTTTTTCCATGTAAGGCACTGGCAACATTAGTCAGGAACTTTACAATTTTTAAAGAGTAAAGAAATAAATTAATTTGTACTAACTAGTTAAGGGAGTTGTCTATGAGAGGCCTTATGGCTTCTTGTAAGAATACAAGGCAAGGTGGAGACTGCTTTGAGGTAAGTAAGTACACTTCAAATAGATATTCCATAGACAGAAGACTGCCCACAGTGTTGCATTCTTCAGTAACACCCTGTTCAATTACTCTACCTCTCATCCTGAATCCTAAATACAGTCTATGTTGTACATATTTTTTCCAGGTTAGAATATAAGCAGAGGTATCCTCAGGAAACTTTAGATATTAATAAGAATTAATATTGATAGGACCCAAATCACAGAAGACGTAATTGCAGAAAATCAAATTGAAGACAAAATCACTCACTGAGAAGAGGATTGATGTATCTAAGGAAATACCCTTGAAGAGGATTGTATGACTTCAGGTGTACAATCAGCTTGCCCAGTTAACCTCAAAATTGGGCTTGAAGATAGATTATTGAATCAGTCTTTCCCTGCAACCATTCATATGTTCAGAGAAGTCTGCTGAGTGCTACAAACTGGGGAGAAAAGCTGAGGAGTGACCAGACACTGGATACCTTTGTTTAGGCACCCTGTTCAACACACTTCCACCATACCCAAAAGGTGTGATCACTTTTCAAAGTCCTCAGCAAGATTTGCATATGCATGTCCTCTTCTAGTGCAGTGAGGTACTTACTTGCAATAGTAACACCCAAAGGAATTCAGTTGCCTTTCCCAAAATGCCCCAAAAGGCACTATTATCCTTTTTTTCAGCTTATAAACCCGTCTATCTTTCAATTATCCCACTCTTACAGGTGGGAGTACTAAAATGACTTCTCCTGCCTGGGGGCTGGGTGGCCATCCTGCTGACCATCCTGCCTCTCCTTGTAGTCCCCAGTGACAATTTGGATGTTGTGAGCCCCAGCATTGCCAGCCAGGTGGCATCAGGGTAGAAACAGTCTCTCTAGCCACCCAGGGCAGACCAGATCTAAAACTGCTCAAGGAAACAACAGTGGGAACAAAACTCATACATACAGCCTGAAAAATGTCACTGCTCAACAGCACAGAGTGCTGAAACCAGCAGCTTCAGCACTGCCAGCAGGGCAGAATGAGGGCTCCCCCATTCCACCGTGGCAGCCAAGAGTGACAGCCACTCCCAGACTGGGCCAATCAGGACATTACACACCTTTTGGCAGCCATGGTGGGGGAAAAAATCTCTAAAGTTGGGCTGAAAACCACTGCAGGACCAGCTGTGTGCCGGTCCCAAGACCTGGCTAGCCCTCTTCACCTGTCACAAAAAAAGCTCATCTCTGCTGGGAGATCCCACATTTATTTACCAGTCATTATCCTCTGGCTTTTGTGAGAGAGCCAGTGTTAGGGGATGGACTGGAGTCTCGTCTTCTTTGCCAGAGTTGGTAGCATCTTCCCCAGACCTTCTTCCCTAAAGACTGGCCTTGCCTGGCTACCCAGAGCTATGGCCATGTGCCTCAAGCTTTGCTGGCCTTGAACGGCTGGTCTGTATCCCTCTGGAGTAGACCTTTGTCCCAGGGGATATTCACATGCCTGGGTTCCATCTGCACCTGTGGTCTGTGCCTTGTCCAGGATACCTGTCTGAGCCCCAGTGCCCTGGGATTTATAAGGGGAAAATAATGCACCAGGCCGAGGTGGGTTTTAACACACAATTAAGGATAGTACTCCCCTCGATAATAAATGCATGGAAAAATGCAAGCTGAAAGAAAATGAAGAAGGGTAATTGTCAACCTTCACAGAACTGATAATACACCTCTTAAAAAAAAAAAAAAAGGTAAGGAAAGCACTGACACTTTGATCTTTCATTTTCCTGAGTGGTTTGCTTATGTTTAGATAAAAGACTACCGAAACTGAACAAAAACAGATTTCATTCACTGGATGCAGTAAATGAAACAGAGGTGCAAATAGTGTGAAGTTATTTTCAGATTGTTTGCTGACAAATACCCAGTATTATGAGAAGGAGAAATTTTCTTCTGCCAAATTTTTACACCTATATAATAATATGAAGGAATGTACACATTAAGCTACAGGAGGTTACCACTAGCTGAGCTTTATGCACCCTGATCTAAAAGACACAGAAGAAAAGGAAGTTAACATCAAACATCTGACTGTTGACCTGGATAAAAATGAAAGAACTATTCTGGTTAGAGTGTATATTTTAAACTTTATTTATAATCTGTTCTCCTAGAGACTTTGCCTCACAGTTCAGCCAGTGAGTAGAAGAATTGGGCCTTTTAAGTTTGACTATCTTCTTTTCAATTCTCACCTGTATTTCTCTGTTAAATTCAGCATACCCTTACGTACAAACAACAGAAAAATAAAAAGTTTACTTTCTTCCAGTTACTGTTACGTGAGTTTTAGAAAATCACAGAATAATTTAGGTTGGAAAAAACCTCAAAGATCATTGAATACAACTGTTAACCCAATACTGCCAGGTTTAACACTGAACAATGTCCCTAGGCACCACATTTACACACTTATTAATGCAGGAACAGTGATTCCATTACTTCCCTGGGCAGCTAATTCCAATGCTTGACCACACTTTCTATGAATAATTTTTTCCTAATATCGAATCTAAACATGCAAAACCAGTAAAAAGTGTCATTAAAACATCCTGGGCCTTACAGGATTTATCTGTTTTGGTTATCTGATTCAGAAGGGTGTACAAGTAGCAACTGCATCAGGCTACACATTATTGTCTGGGATTTGCATGTATTTGAGGCCTTCCTTCTGTGACCCTTGACACTGGAATGTTCAAAATAGCCATGGTTTTGTTGATATAACTAGAGGATGCAGGTAAAAAGAGACTGAATGTCAATGAAGCAGCCTTAGGGATGTAAACTTTGTATTGTAAAGGAAGTGCCATGTGCCCTTTGCTTCCATCTTTGGAAAGCTGAAGCCTGTGGTAAATTACAGGGTCTTGTGATGTAAACACACTTAGGGTTCACATATTAGAGGAGCACCACTTGGCACAGTACTGCACTTTCTCTTGAAATTCAGCAGAAATAGGCAAATCCCTTCAAATAGGGATTCATCTAAGGACTGAAAACTTATGCCCACCCACCAGCAAATTAGGCACAGGGTCTGAGCTAGAATGTGGGCCATGTAAATACTGCTGGATTTACGTACATCAGAGAGGCAAAGTAACAACTGTCTTCTCCAGCAGTACATGGTACCCATGTAAAAGAAACACTGTGACAAGGAGGAGGTGTATGTGTGACCTGCCACATCCTTATTTGTGTTTTCAACTGAAAAATTATTTTGCAACCAGATTTCCAGCCTACACTGTAGATGATGGTACTGTAAAAATACTGACAGGGACATCTGGAAAACTATTTGGATTTGTAAAACTATTCCTGCACACTTCTTGTTTGGACATGACATAATGATTTGCACAGACAAATCTTTGTCTGCTTGAGAAAGTCACATCACATCTTCCAATAGCCACGAATATTTACTTTTGTGACCAGTATAATTTTATTGCTGCTATCTAGGACCAAATAGCAACTACTCTTCACATGCTCAAAAAACTTGCAAATGCAGAAACAGGTAATTCATCATAGAAACACATAAACCCTCTATATATTTTCTATACAACTTCAACTTTTAATTGTTTGCTGTTCACTGCTAAAACTAAATGGTTTGAATGTAGATACATAACTCAAGGTCAAAATACCTTCCTCAGATTGACCCATTTCTGAACTTCCAAAAATCTGCTTATTTTTATCTTGGAATGGGAATATTGCTTTTACTATCCTGACTTTGAAGCAGTCATGGCTATATTTTTAGCTGGTGTAAATTGTCATAGCAACGTTCCTCCCATGAGATGGGGATCTCATCCCTCCTTTCTCTGTCGTATGTCATATAAAGACAGAAGGCAGATTTTACCACATGTCAGAATTTTATACCACCCTGTTATGCAAGCACAGGGCATCACATTCACATTAATAGTTGAAATACAACGGATTTCCTGTATAACCTGTAAATGGTTTTTTGACAACTGCAGCTTATTCCAGGATCTTTGCTCCTTTCTAGGAAATTGTGGACAATGTTTGTACCAGCTCTTTTGCATTTTCCGGCTATTTGTTCTCTTTTTTTTTTTTTTTTTTTTTTTTTTTTTTTTTTTTTTTTTTTTTTTTTTTTTTTTTTTTTGCTGGGTAAGAATATATAAAACTAGAGGAAGCTATTATCACAAATCCTGACCTTGTTTTAAATCCAGCTCTGAAAATTTTATAGCTCTTATAAAATGTGCTCAGGACCTGGGAAACCCCATCCAAACTGAGTCCTCATTTTCCCCTAGACCATCAGCAAATAAACTAGTTGGAGTCACACCTTTCAGTGTTGATGTGCACATATCATTTGGCATGGCCATGAAATTCATTTTTTTATTATTATCTCCAATGTGAACTGCTTTCCTCATTGATAAGAGGGAGTGAGGAGTGTAATAGGTTTCTTAGTTTTCTTTTCTATATTTTTTTTTAATCTTCATGATCTCCTATGCAGTCAGTGGCTTTCATTGAAACTATTGTAAGAATTACAAGCTTGCCTTTTATTGGTAATGCCTAAATCTTTCATGTTAGAATCTAACACTAAAATCCAAAAGAACACTTGCTCTTGAGGGCAATAAAGAACACATTACTAAACTTGAATTTTGACTGAAAATGTGGGGATTAAAAAAAAAGCCTTTCTCAAAATACAAAGGAGTGGGAAAATCTTAGATGAATTCCTGTAATTTTCCCATAATTTTGAGAAATCTGAAAGGACACTTTCTTGCTATAAGCCAGCTGGCTATAAGTTTCAAGTGGCAGTATAAACAAGTTTCAAGTGGCAGAAAATTTCCTTATGTGTGTGTACAGCTCACCAGGGACATGAACAAGAACATATGATTCCTGCTATGACTAGTTGGAACACATCTGAATTAACAGCATCATAGCAGAAGGACTTGGGAGCTGGGGTTGATGTCATCAGGCAAGCTGAGTGTGAAATGCATACCTGTCAGAACCCAGAATGTCCCTTGGACACTCTTGGATGTTCCGAGCCCAGGTCAGAAGTTTTTGAGACCCTAGAATGCAGCCACAGACACCTGTGGCTTTGAACCTGATCCATGGAACAATTTACCCACCTTGCAGGAAGAACAAGAAATCACAAAGGTTTAGATATTACAGTAGAAGTAGTCACAAAATAAAAGGAAGAATTTTTGAGTGCTGTACCAGGGGGGTTTTAGACCTTGTACAGAGGGGTCTGAGTTTTGTACATGGGGGTCAGAAGTTCTAAGATGGAGGGATTTGGGTGTGCCCTGTCCTCTTTCCTTCTTCTTCCTAACCTCCATGTTCTTGGTGATGTTGGCATTCACAGATTGGTGAAGAGTAGAAAGTCACTGTTCAATATAGGTGATGGGCATTGGGGAAAAACCATAAACATTTAATATGTAATGTATGATATAAAAGAGGGCACCAGCCCCCTGGGTGTCGGAGTGAGCCCTTGCCTGACTGCTGAACAGACCACAGCAGCTCAGGGAGAAATCTTTTAGATAACATACAATAAATTACCTTGAGACCGGACAACTGAAGACTACTGAGTCTTTCTTTGGAGACACGGGTTGGAGGAGGGACTTTCCAGGTCACCCCAATCAGGGAGTGAGCCTGGACAATACCAGGGCCAGATCTGAGAGAGGGAAGAGACAGAAGATCCAGTGTTTTGTTTTGTTTTTTAAGGGATACTTATTGATCCATTCATTTAAGGACTAGCCTTTCACAAGTCTAGTGAAAAAATGATCCTGGTGCTGAGGCAGCAATAGTCAGCTCACAAAATGCAGAAGTGGGTAGGTCACCTTGTCTTATTCCACTCCTATTTGCAAATCCTTGCAACAAATCAAGAATCTAGTCATGCATACAGTTCAAAACTGCTGTGGGATGACTCTAAAAATATAATGGAAATTTTTTTACCCCAAAATCAGTGTAAATACCTATCCCAAGGCAGTAAAACATATCCTGACTAAATGGCAATAGGGTATACCTTCTCTTGTTCTTTTGGTCTTCTTCTAAGAGGAACATAAAAGAGATTTTGATAGTTATAGAAAATTGTATTCTTACTGAAAAAAAATTTGAATTTTTCCTAAATTAAGCTCTCCTTAGAAATCCTAAGCACTCATCAAAATTGTTAAAAAGATGGGGGATATCCTAAGTACATTGTGCTTCCTGGCAAAAATAACTTTGCAATGCAAGATCTGATTAGTTTACTTCACAAGTGATTCTGGTAAAAATACACATAGAAACCTGGGCAAAATGTATCTCCCTAGGCAGTGTATAAAACACTGATGATCTTTTTCAAGATATAAAAAGTAGAGATCTTTAAGCTGGCTCATATGATCATCTCCTCCCTGTCTTCTTCCCTCTATTCTGTGTTTCAGTTTAGACATTATTTTAGAGCTCTGTTAGAGATCCAGTATATCTATAAAAAAAATCCAGCTTTAAAGTAACTAATTGTTTAGTGGAAAAAAGGATCTTGTTAGTTGTCCCGCAAGTACTACTCCTATGTGAAATTCTGAAATGTAGAGTCATGAAATACCTGGATTCTCTCTGTCTTAATCTGTTTTATTAATAGTTCAGTACCCTTACAACCCAGTAGCCTACCCAGAGTGTCTTTTCACTGACTATATACAAAAGTTTGTTGAGATTTTGATGTGAGTATAAATGACTTTGGGACTTAAAAGAGCACATGTATCTTTGTGACAACTCAGCTACCACAGGTAGCTTCCCTTTACACTTTCCCTTTACAGCCTTCCTATTTAAAGCAGAGCTAGCATGTGTCCTTCTCAAACTTGAGAGTGTGCAGGGCTGAGAAACAGCCTTTAGACATTTAATCAGACAGCTGGGACTCCAGCACTACCATAGCAACTCCTTCAAGTCAACAGAGCTTCATGATGTTCTCCTTCCTGGATCAAAGCACCTCCATGCTTTTCCTTCACAGCTAGCATTGTCATGTGATGAGGAAAAAGTGACTGCAAGCTGAAATGCCTTGATGTTTGCTGTCTTTTTACATGCCGAAAATCAATAATGCCTCTAACTCATGGGTTTCCTTACAGCCCGTTATAGCCAATGAATAGGTCAAAATTGGTACAGAACAAAACCTTCAACCAAAAAATTAACTTGAAAAAAAAATTAATTACTTTGATTAGATCATTTCAAAACAGGTTTACATAATTCCTTCACTTCTTCAGAATTCTCTGTCCATTGTAGAGGAATGGATACCAAATAGCACTGTTAACGACATTAAAACCTGTAGTCTAAACAATGCAGATTAAGGAAATCCCTGGGTTGCAAACGTATGCCTAAAGTATCTAAAGATAGTATACAGATCCTACTGGAATTCAGGCTGTAGGAGAGCAACAATATGCATCAGCATATAACTGAGGGGTCTTTGTTAGCAGAGAGTGGCCCCTTCTCTATGCAGGAGCAAAGATTTTAACTTCAGGAATACATCAGTTGAAGCTGATGTTATGATCATTCCCTGAAGACGCATTTACATAGCAGAAGAGGCAGCACAACTGCAACAGGTGTTCTGCAAGGAGCCCAGATGAGGTCACAAAATACAGTCTGAAAACAATACAAAGTAAAAGCATACAAGGAAAGCCCCACAAATTTCTATTGCTGCCCGACTAGCAAGACTCATAGTTCTGCCCACTGCACAGGAGAGGAAGTAAGAATCATGGACAATGGATGTTTCATGTAAAGTTTTATTTATCTCTGGTGTACATCCCAGCTGTGGATTAGAAATCATACAGATGAGTACCTCTACAATACTAGTTACTAATGTTAACCCAACAGCATAAATTTTTAAAAGTTCCTTTGGTTCTTTCTGTGGTTTACACCTAAACAAAGCAAAAGCATTCTGCAAAACACACAAATACACACACAGCTCCTCCCCCCCCCCCCCCAAAAAAAAACCCCAAAAATCCTCGGAAAGACTGAAATATTTACATACCAAATAAGTCTTTAACGCTATCATCTGGTGGTGACAGTTGCACTGAGACTAACAATCATTTCATCTGAGGATCTCAAAGTGAAAATTTAGTCCTTATCATATTAACAAAGTAAATATGTAATATGGAAAATGCATTCTGAATCACAGCACCTGAGTCCTGTATTTTGTGTCCACTGGTAGCAAATGTAAAAGGCTTCTTGGAGAGACCTCATCAGCACATATTTGCTGCTGTAAATTCCTCATCCTCCCCAACAATCACCAGTCAGAATAGATCTGAGGATAGATCCCACCTGTTGCCCTTAGCAGCTGAGTGAAATAAATTTTACTTTGAGAAGTAAGAATCAATTGATTCTTGCCATAGTCACTTTCAAAATAAGATTCTGAGGTTATTAAAAAATCTATTTTTTTGTTCTACAAGCACAAATTTTGACTATACAAATGAAAAAATATTTTCACTTACTGTGTGTTCTGCCAAACACAAGGTTCTCACAGGGATAAGCAACACTACAGCTTGGTTGTTATTGGCAGGTTTTTGTGTGTTTTCTTGTATTTAGTTTCATTTTGGTTTGGTTTGGTTTTCTCAAAAAATATCCGGCTGTCTACTTTTTATTTTCTTTTCAGTCTTCCTCAAGCTGCGCTGAGGAATCTTGTTACATGTGAAAAGTTTTCACACAGACTGTGTGAGACCAACATAGAAATGGGCAGGGAGTGCTTTGTAAAGGTATCTGTGCCCCATGCTATCTTGCATTCAGGTATTACACTATTATAATTTGCACATGGCAAGGTATGAACAGGGGTTAATACACAAGTTCTGACCAACTCCTGAGACCAACTTCTGCAGAGAGAAGCCTTGCAGAGCCACATTATGCTTCCTGAGACTAAGCAAAGATGTGACATAAAACGTTTACCAAGGTTTAGTATCAGTTAATAAATAATGAGTTTTGTTGTTCCATGTAAAGTGTCATTGCTGCCAACAGGTAAACTTTGCTTCTCCCCTCAGCCTTTTTAAAGCCCTTGGAACTAATTTATAAACAAGAGAACATGAGAAGAAGACATCTACATAGCAGGATCTGCAACAAAAGACAAAGCTGAAAGCAAGCATCTCACTGAGAGGATTTAAAAAGCAGACAAAAGCACGGAAAATAGATGAACAGTGAAAAAATGTCAGAAACAGCACAAAGAGGTGTAAAACAAGGTTGAAAAATAGCAGGATCCTTTTAAATCCATGGGGAAGTAGAGTATGGGGAGATTCTGTTTTTTGTCAAGTCCTTTGCTTAAAACACCCCATCAGCCCACCAAATTAAAATATAACTCAGGCATACTTATTTGGCTATGATAGATGTCCTTTCTGTGTCTTTTAGCCCTGCTTATACTCTGAGATGTTGCTGTGCCACTGTGTTGCATATTGCACTCAGACTTCCCTCTTCTTGGCTGTGTACAGGACAGTTTCAGCTTCTTTGGCTCAGGGTTATCAAGGCAGTCTGACACAGACAGTAATCAGCGTGTCTGAAGTCACTGGCATGTGTTGTGGGATGTATTTGTTTTGTTTTCCTAAGCACAGAGAGTTTAAGATAGGTATTGTTGAGCTTAAGATGTGTATTGTCAAGCTTTTCTCCCACAGCATATGGAGAGGTCATTTTTGAAAAAAGAAGGAAATAAAAACAGAGAACTGTAGTAACGGACTCTAGGAGCTGGACTTTTTAAAGACCACCACAGATGATAAAAAAGGATAGAAGCAGTAGTTCTTGTTCCTTGATTCAAACAGGAAATCAATTTTCGTCCATCATGCTCTTGATAAAATTTTTAAATAATATTTCAATATAATTTTCTTCAGTAAGGTTTTGAACAGGCTTATCACCTAGCTTCACAGATAGCAAACATTAAGAAAACAATTTCTTAACAGTAAAGCACCTACAACACCCTCAGTTTCATTTCTGCCCATAAAAGAATAGAGTCAAACTATGGGTAAATGCAGTTTCAATCTTTCTTTCTGGTTTATACAAAAATCACATCAATCCACCAGGTACAATTTTAATCTTCAAACTTTGGATGACTGTGTACAAGTGTATACTGTTGACTTTGTTAACATTCATTTGGATGACTCAGTAAGGAGAGGCCCCAGTTTTAATACAGCTAGCACATCAAAATACAGCACTGAGACTTGTCCTTGACCTGCATTAACTTCACATATAATTAAAGTGTAATTACTACTTCAAACCCCTTCAGTAAAAAGGGGACCTCAGGATTTCTAGAATCTTAGCGTGATGAAGCAACCTTCTGGAAATAAACTTTCTCTCTTTATCAGGTTGAATCATGGGAATTTAATCCTGGGGCACTGAGGCTCAGAGATTTACCTGTGCAGGAGACCAAGTGGGAGAGAGTAAGTGATGAAATGTACCTGGTGAAAGTTGTAACGTGAACATCCAATACTGGAGAACTAGACCGCGGCGTCTCTCAGTGTTTTCCTGGTCCCCGGGCAGCTCCGGCACCTAGAGTAGTGCCGCCTCCCTCCGGGACCCGGAATCGCCACGTGTTTCCGGACTCGGCTCCGTGCCGCAGTCCGGGCAGGGTGCCAGCGGATTCTCGCCACTGCGAGCGAGAGACACCAGTAAGGAGTGAAGGAACGTCCGTATTTCCCCACGCGTGCAAGGCTGAAAGCTCTTTATTGCTGCGGGGAGCTGTGCCGAGGTGCCACGACCTGCTCCCAGCTTGCGCGTGAGGAAACACGGCCTTGGGCACTCTGAGGCACAGGATTATATCAGGGAGAGAGCGAGGAGAGCAGGGGCACTCCCACCCAATGGGGGCAGGCGCCGTGGCGATGACATGGACCACGGCACCCAACGGGGACACGGCCGGGGCAGACCCCGGGCTCTGGGGCGGACGGGGGATGGGAATTCGGAGTGAGGGGCACTGAACCCTCCGGGCAGGATGGGGAATGGTCACAGGATTGGCTCTAGCAGCCAGGGACCTGGAGTGAACAGCCGCGGTGGGGAGGAAAGGGGAACAGACACTGGGGGTGCGCGGGGGTACACAGAACACAGCTAGCTAACAGATCAGAACTCCCAACCTAAACCCCAAACCGCGATGCAACATATCACTGTTTTTCAATATATAAAGAAGAACGGCGGCTTGGTCTTCTTCGCTGCTCGTCTGGTTGCTGCTTCTTCACTCAGTTCCTGCTGCAGCAACGGCTGCCTTTTGCAGATGGAGAGGACCAGGGGCGATGATGCTGGGCGTGGTTTTTCTCTGGGTGTTTGGGTGTGGGGGAACTGGGAAGACTTTATTACAAAACATGGACTGAGGACACACATGGACTGGGGTAATAGGCAGGGTTTTTTCTGTGGCTTTGGGGGAAGAAATTTTTCTTTTTAGAGGGATGCAGCTTTTTCCCTCTTCTCCTTGCATCGCCTGCAGTTTGATGCCACCCCTCGATTAGTGGGGTCATCTGCTTCTCCCACAGGCACTTCGATGTTGTAAATCACCACCTGCACAACTTGATAAATCACAGCCCCCCTTGAGGTGCTGTGACCTGCCTTATTTCTGTTCTCACGCGAGGCAGATGCATGCGCGTTCCTGTTTCAGTTTTTTGGGAAAGTGGGGTCTCGCTCCTCCCTCCCCCCTCCCGCTGTCCCTGGGGGTGCCCTCTCCAAAAATGGACACTGGATTACAAAATGTCCTTTCTGATCACAGTGGAAGCATTGGAGTTTTGATGGAGGTTGCCTTGGAACAGCGTTCTTTGGAGGCACGGCATTCACAGCAACCACGTGGTTTCTGGGCTTTTCAGAGATCTTAAGCTGTGTGTCAGCATTCATGGATGTCGTCTCCGGGACCAACTTGTCCCAGATCTCTGATACCTCTACATGTCTCTCAATTATCCTTTTAACCCGATCTGTGGAATCTGCAAAATGCTCAGAAACCAGCTTCTGCCCCCGCTTCCCACTGCTTCCCTCCCTCCCAGCTCTCCGGGAACCATGGGAATGCAGAAACGGGGGCTCTTGCTCTCCCCTCCCTCCTCTTCCTCCCTGCCCGGATCCCCAGGACCCATGGGAAGATGAAGGTAGAGGTTCCTGCTCTTCCCTCTCCCCTCTTCCCCCCAGCCTGGATTTCCAGGGGCCATGGGAAGATGAGGACAGGGTGCGGGGAACAGGACAGGCGCTGCCTCCTTCCTGAGGCAGCGGGGCAGAGACGGCAGAGGTCTCCCCGGAGGGAGAGGGAGGGGTCGATGACTCCACTGGGAGAACATGCAAAGGACTGGAGGGAATGCCCACACGAGGGGGAACAATGGGTGAGGGAGTGACCTTATCTCCCAAGGGGGTGGCACCCACGCCCACAGGGAGGCAGGTGGGGGTTGGGTCAAAGGTGGGGATACAGGGAACAAAGGAGGTAAAGGGATTATGGGAAGAAGAAACCCCTCCACGTGGCTGTCCTCCATCTTGGGAATACAGAGGTCCTAGCCATGTGACTGTGGCTTCCTCAAGAAGCCACAAAGGAACAAAGAAAAGGATTCAGGGGAGCAGAGCAGCGCGAGGTAGCGCCAGAACTAGGGTTTCTAACTGGGAAAAAGGGATTGGGAAAGGGGTTTGGGGTCAGTTCCCCAGCGGAGTAGCTAATTCCGCTAAGGCAGGGGTGCCAGGACGGCTTGGGGGAGCCAGGAGCATGGTCCATGTTTGTGGAGCTGCCCTGCGCCTCAGAGTGGCGGAGTACTCCCCCCTGCCTACTCGGGTTAGGGGAAAGAGGGGTAGGAGAGGGGGATGGGGAAATGGGTTCAGGGGAAACAACAGTTTTGCCTGATGGCTCTTCCCTTTCCCTGCCCGATTCTCGCGCGGACCCCACTTTTACAACCTCCGATATCAGTAAATGGAGGGTGGCAAAGCAACCTTTAATGGAGGGATCCCTACATTCAGTTCCCTCCACCAATGTTTCTCCTACCCGCACCCAGAACTCCTTTTTGCGAGCCTCCTCCGCAGTTACACGTGGAAAGGAAAAGCAAAGCCATCGTACAAGCTGCTTAACAGAACCTTTAGAGTGGGGGCCCTTCACCAAAAGGTTATCCTTAACTAGGGAATATAGTTCCTTCTGTTGGGTAGTTAGCATGGTCCCCATGCTAATTCTACCTACCCGACCTCACCCTTGGTGCAGAAAAAACGGAAAAAAAAGCAAAAAACGCGAAAGACCCCAGCGGCCGCCTCTCATGCTGCACGCTGCGTGTTCTGTACCCTCAGAAACGTGGCAGAGCCCACCCACATGAAGTATTAGCCGTGTCCCCTCCGTCGCTAAATACTCACCAAACTGGAATCTTCGCAAATAAAAGTTGCCACCAAGGTCCTCGGTCTCAGAAAATTTCTCTTCTTTGGCTCTTCGTGGCCGTGAAGAGTTTCACTTCCCCTCCCACGCGGGGAAAGCACCGTGTGCTTCCCTGTGGGTGGCGGAGAGTTCACTGACTTACTTTGGGGAGGCTCCACTCCCGTTTTCAGTCCAGCACAAAGCACTGTCCCGGCGCAGATGGCAGCTCGGTGGCGTGGCCCCGGGCCGGCAGCGGCGGCTCTCCGCCCATCTCCTGGTGCTTCGTGGTGATTCTCCGCCTGCCTCAGTGGCTCTGCTGGCCCTGGCCCCACGCTTGGGCGTCACTCGCAGCATCTCTCAGTGTTTTCCCGGTCCCCGGGCAGCTCTGGCACCTGGAGTAGTGCCGCCTCCCTCCGGGACCCGGGACTGACGCGTGTTTCCGGACTCGGCTCCGTGCCGCAGCCCGGGCAGGGTGCCAGTCGATTCTTGCCACTGCGAGCGAGAGACACCAGTAAAGAGTGAAGGAACGTCCGTATTTCCCATGCTTGCAAGGCTGACAGTCCTTTATTGCTGCGGGGAGCTGTGCTGAGGCGCCGCGACCCGCTCCCAGCTTGCGTGTGAGGAAACACGGCCTCGGGCACTCCGAGGTGCGGGATTATATCGGGGAGAGAGCGAGGAGAGCAGGGGCCTTCCTGCCCAATGGGGGCAGGCACCGTGGTGACGACGTGGACCACGGCACCCAACGGGGACACGGCCGGGGCAGACCCCGGGCTCTGGGGCGGATGGGGGATGGGAATTTGGAGTGAGGGGCACTGAACCCTCCGGGCAGGATGGGGAGTGGTCACAGGATTGGCTCTAGCAGCCAGGGACCCGGAGTGAACAGCCGCAGTGGGGAGGAAAGGGGAACAGACACAGAGGGTGCGCGGGGGTACACAGAACACAGCTAGCTAACAGATCAGAACCCCTAACCTAAACCCCAAACTGCGATGCAACACTGGACATCAATGCACGTCTTGACTCAGCTTTAACGGTAAATTACTGATTCTTCTCATAACTCCTATCAAATCCTGAGTACTCTCTCTCTCTTGTAGAGTTTCAGTCATCATCTGAGAATGCAATTTCCTGTTCCACTTTTTTATCCCTAAAACCATCTACAAAAATAATGCGCATTATTCAAATGATGGCTGAGCCTTTGATTCCATAGGAGTGTGATTAGTCTAAACACTTACTCAAACTTGCTTTCTTTTATGTTTCTCATCTATTTCCCCAGTTCCAAAGGTTTGCCAGAAGCTGTAGTATTTGTGTTGCAGGATGCTTTTGAATATATAATGCCTTGTACCTAAATTAAAGATGACCACTCCCAGCAGGGGTGTTGGAATGGTCAGTCTCAAGAGGTCACTTCCCACCTTGCTGCCTCCACAGTTTTGGCCAGTCCTGTGCCACATCTTTCTGTTCCTCACAGCTCAAACCCAGGTGACACTCACGCACCCCACAAACAACTGGCAACTGTCTTTTAAAATAAAACACTACGTTTGCATGCAAATGTAGCATCTGCACTTTAACAAATCCTTTTTTTACAAAGCCATGATAACTCTTTATTTGAATTCCAAAAAAAGTGCATTTTTGAAGGAATAAACCAACCATAATCTTGAGCTTTGGTAGCTCCTGCTCTAGCGTGATTATCAGCTGAGATATGTCCTGGTCACAAACAACTTAGTTGAGGAGGCTTTTGTCAACTATGGCTCCTGATGCTGAATCTCTCTTTCTTTGTACCTTCTCAGTTCTTTGCAGCATCTGCCAAATTTAGGTTCGTCCCTCTCTCTCTTTTTATAAATATTGCACCTGAGGAAAAAATACGTCGGATTCTGCCTGGACTACATCTGGTAACACTGCATGTTCATATACCACTTCATCAGTTTATGCTCCCACCAATGGCAAATAATTGTACTTACAGTTGTCTGCTATCCCAATGTCTTTTCTATTCTCAATGTCTTTTTTTTTTCCTAAATGTATTTTTTTTCTCTCTGTTATAACCAGGTTAAAAAGAAAATGAAGAAAGGAAGAACAAAATGACCTTTCGTGGTTTAAAACAAAGTAACTCTGAGTAGCTCTCTCTCAAAAGCATCCATGATTCAGGAAAACACCATATCAAGAGAACTAATGATAATCTACGTTGCAACAGTTGAGCTTTTTCCTGATCCAGTCTGCAAGAGATAAAAAAGTCAGGTCTGAAGATAGGGTGCAGAAAACACTTCAGCTCTTTCCCTACCCTGCAGCTTAGATTACACCACTTAGCATGAGCCTGAGACCTCCAAAAATGGATATGGAGTGAACCTCTCTTCTGAGTGAGCAGAAAAAAGACTGTAACCATTCTCAAATGACATTACAAAAAACTAAAAGAACCAGACAAATAAATATTTTGAGATGTCCTCTTTACTCCAAAATATTCCTGATCCTTAAATATGCAGTGCTAGTGTGCTTGAAAGGATAAAAGTGCTCAACATAAAAAAAAAAAAAAAAAAAACCTCTAAACTAGAGAGCAGACAGTCAAAGCACATATTGCCCTATGTAGAAGTTGATGCATTAATTAGTCATGCCCTTTAATTTCACCTCTTCTGCCTTGGGACAGAAAAGGATCACTAAACTGAACACTGCAGCGACCTGCCCTGGGGAAGTGGTATGCTTTGGAGGAACCAGATTTTAGAAGGTGATAAAATTTGGTTGATTATGTTAATAATAATATCCAAATGCTTTTTTTCAGCTCAAAAATACATGGAAATGGATTTCCATTTTAGTTGGAAATTTGACAGAATTTTTTCTTCAGAATTTTTTCTTCAGAAACTTAAAAAACCAAGCTTCTTAAGCAACTAGTAGCATAAAACATTTATTTGCTTCAGTAAAAATGCCCTTCTGGGCAAAACATGTTATCCACCAGAGATACTATTTTCTAGAAACTACACTGTTAAATTACAGTAACTGCCTATCTTGAAAAACACATCAACTACAATTAGGCTAAGTCAGGTCACATCAAGGAGTCTTTGGATGCAAAAAAATATAAGGTCAGATAGGAGTGAGCCTTCTCCTTGATGTAAGAAGATGATGGTAATAAATTCACAGCATCTAAAGATCTGCCGTCATATCTTCTAGTGAATTTATTAAAGAATATTAGGCATACCATTCTGGGGAAAAATAAATGATGAAGTAACAGAAGGAGAAAATAAAATAATTAGATTTGGTCTCCAAACCATGACACTACAAATAAAGAACAACCTGAATGTGTTCTGATTGGAAACTCCACAGGGTAGCTCTAAATCCAAGCTTAATCAGAGGATGTATTGTTCTCTTCTCTGAGATGCTGTAATCTTTGTGGTTATTGTCTTTTTATCAGTCTAGCTCATTAACACACAGATTTAGGATTTTTTTCCAAGAGAGATGCAATCTTCCCATAATAGTTTCTTCCACATTTAAATATGTGAGCTATACTATCGATGATAACTAGAGCTTAATGAGATTTTTAATGCCTGAAAATTAAATTCAATTTTCTTAAAACTCAACAAATACTACAGTGCTATTTCATTTGAAGATGCTAGGCAATCAGCAGTCTACAAATTCCATTTTTTTTTTCATTTATCTTTGCTTAAATGAAAAATAGTTCCACTTGGTTTAATATTACTTCCAGCTCCACTTTTTAAACTGGTTCTTATGATAACCTAAAATAACTATCAATGAGAAATGTATAATGGAAAGATTTCTTTCTTAGCTTAATACAGTTGGAAGAACTGTGGTGTAAGCTACAGCCTTACTCTGTAGAAGTTACACAGAGAAAGCTATCTGCAGTTCCTAAGGGGACTGTATAAGCTGATTCTTTTTGGGAAAATAGGTATGAAATTCTGCAGGTGTCCAAGTAGTTTATCACTACCTTTCCAAGAAAGAAAAGAAGTTCACTGCTGGACACTCAAAAAAGAGATAATAATATTCATAAATTATATCTATTGTTATGTTTGATTCAAAAAAATTCAAGACGAACACAGAAGTCAGTGTCAGTTACTATAGCAGTAAGTAAAAGACAGTCTAGCTGCCTTGGGATTTTCAAATCTTTAGAGATAAAGGCATTTATCCCAGCCTTCCTTGGAAGCTTATGATAATCCATGAATTAAAGGGATTTAAAATTGCCAAAGGAGAACAGGTGAGTGTGGATACCATTTCTATAGTAACACATGTTGAGAGCTAAAGATAGTCATACAGAAAGGGTATGTTTTGATTTTGATGAGTCAAGTCAGTCATGTGGATGAGTATGTACTTCAGCTTTCATGTATTGTCAAAATGACAAATATATTTCTTCTTAATTATTACCCTAATTCAGGAGTATCTGATACTGCAGTGTTTTTGTAAAGAGACTCTTCCAATTAATAATAATAACAACAACAGCAATAAAAATACATCTTTTAGAGTTCTATTAATGGAAGAAAAAAGCTGGCATTATAAACTTGAACTTGTTGTGGAAAGCAAAGCACTAACTCAGTGTTCCTCAAATGAAGAAAATTCATTCCTGAGGAAAAGATTAGAGTTACATAAGAACCAGAAAACAGGCAGGAAACAGAGTGTAACTTAGGGTTAAATTAATCCTTCAGAGAGGTCAAAACACAGAATTGATTCTGAATTGATTTCTTATTCCTTCCCCTCCCAGTCCTATGACTTCCCGATTCCGTCAGTATAGAAGTTTCCTTTAGAAAAAGTTAATTATTATACACTGGAGTAGATAGCATAGATTTACTTTGCAGTTACCCGCCTAGAACTTGCAAATTAATTCAGATTATTTTAACCCTTGATGAAGAGAAGTTTATTGAAAGACATCAAAGACTCTGAAGGAATAGTGGTGGTTTCTAAGGATCAGATTCTAAAGGTCTTGTGTTTGACAAAGTAGAAATATTTGGGAGACACATAGAAAATAGCTTGCAAAACTTAAGTATTCAGTTCTGATATACTTATCACCTTATTTTTGGAAAGTTTTGAAAAATAGGATGGATGCTAGTGTCTCAGGATGGTTCTGTTAAGGCGGGAATCGACTCTAAAGCCTACCATCATATCTTGAACCACAGAGTAGTTTGGTGTCAAAATGGTAGCTGTACACCAACCAGCTTTGACAGTCTCAGCTTTCAAACTCGACTTGAATGAAATAGAAATAAGATGCTCTGTGGTATGGCACCAGAGCTGCTTTGAACATAGATGTATGAGGCAAGAAATTTAGCTGATTTCTGGAAAATCTAACATCATAACAACAGAAAAAAGGCTGTTTGAGAAGATCTTCTAATAAAGCCTCTATTTTTGAAGTGAAAAAACTAAAGTACAGTCAGGTCCTTCTGAAAATCATACCCAAGAAGTTAATTAAAATGCTGTGCAGCTGTTTGCAATAAAGACTGATCATTAATATATGCTTTCATTAAAAATGGTGCTCAAACATCTCTTCACAAATCAACCATTTATTTACTGCATGTTTCTTTCTACCTATTATTTCAATCCATTATGTTTATTTTATAAATAAACCAGTATGTGAAAGAGGACATAATATTGAGGACCCAAATGTTTCATGCTACAAACACAGTGCTAAGCACCTAAAATATCCATTCATCTTCCAGAGACTTGTAACCTCCGTAAGTCTCTGCAGTTCTCAGAACAACCAGTTCACTCTCTCTAAGAATCGTTATTTCACAGAATGCGTCAGGTTGCCCTAGAGCCCATGGCACAGGATTGTGTCTAGATGATTCTTGAATACCTCCAGAAAGGGAGACTCCACAACCTCTCTGGACACTCTGTTCCAGTGCTTGCTAACCCACACAATAAAGTTCTTCCTCATGCTCAGGTGGAATTTCCTGTGCATAAGTTTCTGCCCATTGTTTCTTGCCCTGTTACTTGGCACAACCAAAAAGAGCCTGGATCCATCCTCTGACACCCTCCCTAGACACTGATGAGATCCCTTCTCAGTCATCTCTTCTCAACTCTGAAAAGGCCTAGCTCCCTCAGTCTTTCCTCAAAGGAAAGATGCTCCAAATTTTATTTTATTTTATTTTATTTTACTTTATTTTATTTTATTTTATTTTATTTTATTTTATTTTATTTGACTTTTTAAAATATTGGACCATTTTATTAAGTGCTCCTACCTGTGATGATATCTCTTTTCATATGCCAGTCCTTTACCTATTATTATTATTGTCGTTGCTATTATTATTATTATAATGCAGAAAACAAAATTCTTTGGCATTTTAAGAAAATTATGATTGAAATGTTTAATGATACCAGGGAAATTCAAGTTTTAAACTTGGATTTACTTCTTCTTATGATCTCATAAGAAGATTTAGAGTACTGTTTTCTTTTTGTGGTGGGAGCTTTTTTGATTGGTTGGTATTGGTGCTTTTGTTGTTGCTCTTTTTTGTCTTTTGAGGTGGAGGTTGTGGTTTTGGGTTTTTATGGGGTTATGACTCAAACTTTCACCAGGTTTGTCAAGATGTCCTACAAAGAAGCTCCTTTCAAATTGTTTTTGTTGTCCATTAGGCTGGCTCATAGATGACATATTCCTATACCCACAAAGGGAGTCAGTTAGGAATATTACTGTCAGGCACTCTCATGAGAGCAATGGTATTGCTTTCAGCATGAAGGGAAAGGGGAGAAGAAGCTGGAGGAATGTATGGGATAACAGTGAGTAAGAGGAAGTGACTGCTCCAACACAGAAAGTCCTCCCAGCATGCAAACATGACTGACTCGTCACATTATTGCTCCATGGTACAAAATAAGGAAAAAAAACTGTGTAAAGGATGCTGTAGGAAAGGGGAAAGTGACAAGAAAAATGTCAGTGCCATGCTTCTGAAAGTCTCAGTACTTTGAACTGAATTCAGAGATACTAGAAGAAAGATTTTCATGTCCTTTCACTAACTCAATCTGAAGTGTACCACTTAACATTAAGGATTCATTCAATTAGACTTTCCTTTTGCATTTATGCATCTGCCAAAAACACAAGTCTTACTTTGTCATGTATTAAAATGATACTGGACTCTAAGTCCTTGTTTTCCTGTGGCCATTTTGACTTAGGAAAAAAATCTAGTCAGTTGCATAACACACAACCCTGGATTGTGTTGCTGGATGAGAAAGGAAAGAGATAGAGATATGGTATCTTTGTAAATGGAACACGAACCTGAAAACTTCCATACCTGTTTCTTCTGTTTAAAGATAACTTTAAGGTTTTCCTGTAAGCTAAGTGACAACTATAAAAAAGAAATAAAACTGGCTGTTTTACATTATGTTCTTCCTCTGAGCTCATCTGATGTTCACTTGCCACCATATAACTGATTCACTCATAAAAAGCTTTAAGATGCAGTGGTGAATAAACTACTGTAAAAATAGAACATGTTAATCTAATGCTATGCAAAGATCTGCTTGGAATAGTTAAGCAGAAAAATAGCCAATTACTAACCTGTGCGAAGATTTTACCTTAGAAAAGCTTAAATGTGATTTTTTTTTTTTTTTTTCTATTTTATTAACCTCTTCTTTTGGGCCAACTCTGGCCTTCAGAGTGTTTTTTGACTTCATTTTCTGGAGATCTAAGAGCTTGGGAAACACACTCAAGCAATTTGTTTGATATTTCAGCCAAACTATTGTCAACCAAATGTTGAATATTAAAAGTTTAATCTTTTGCTTAAGTATTTGTGCTGTAATAAATCTTTTAAAGTGGCTGCCTTTTGTGAAGTATTAAAGAAAATGTGATTCAGTACAAAGCACATGTCTGAAATGGACGGGTAAGAAGAGAGGAATGTGTAAGTAAACTGCTAACCAACTTATTCATTGTCCCAATTCTGAGGGAAGCATGGCCATGTCCCCCAAATTCCCCTTGACAACAGCTCTGAAATGGAGTCTGAAGAGAGTATGTAGGAGAGGGAAGAAGCCTTTGAAGCAAGCTGTCCTCAGAAGAATTCTAGGCTTGCTCTAAAATGTTTCTCCTGATGTTATTCATTTTTATAACAAAGAACAGTACAGGGTGCTGCTGAGAGCCATAATACTCCAGCTGCAGCTGAAGTGCTTAACTCCAACTACCACTGCTTTGTGAGGGTTAATAGAAGGGATACTTCTCCTTGAATGCATGGTGGCACAAAGTGATTATGCGATGAAGCAGATGGAAAAATAGTGTCTCTTGTATGAGAACTGTTTATAGAAGGTTTTTGGGCTTGGTTTTAGTTGATATTTTTGTTGTTTTTTCTCAGAAAAATTTATAAAAATCTATTTCACACTGATATTTGGCACTGGAGGTTTAAGTACCTTTTTCTTAAAGACACTTGAGTACCTTTACTTTCAATTTTTTTTTTTTCCAGAGGGTAGAGTGAGTTTTTTTATTTTTTCTTCTAAAATTCAAAGGATTAAGCTTCTGAATCTTTTGGAAACGTTTTTGTTTGCTTGTTTGCTTGCTTTTCTTTTTCTTCTGGCTTTTTTTTCTGGGAGGAGGTGGGGAGAGTATGGGGGCTGGGGTGTTGTGGTTCGTTGCTCTAGAGTCCAAAGCATTAAGTAATATTTCTTGAAATTTAGTTATCTTCAGAGTTATCCCATGAAAATGAAAAATAAATAATCCATGGATTACTGAACCTAGAAGAGCATGAAAGGAAGATTTGTGCCCTCAGCTACTTCATTCTGCCATGACCTTAGCTGTGTGCAGCAATTTTGATCCTCTAGTGTAACTAAATAAAGCACATTTACTTTCTCAGGTGCTAGTCCAGCCAGCTGTTATCAAAGAACGGGCTTTGAACAGAAGCAGGCATTGAGGCAATATAAGGCCTTTATTACTCTTTGGGAATAGACAGTTCTGAAAATACCCCTTTTAACAAATAAATTCCAAAATTCTTTTTACGTGAATTATTAAATATTGAACAAACTGACTCAGCTTTGGCTGGGCTATGAGAGTAAATAGGAAAAAAAAGGTTATTGGTAGCCTGAGTTCTATGCTGAAAGCTAATCTTCCTCTGAAAACAGCAATTACATGTTTTTTTTAAAACAGACAGACTAGGCATTTATTCCATTTCACTGATGTCCAGAAGCCAATCCTGTATATAAAGCATTTCTATATAATCCTGTATATAAAGCATTTCTATTTTATCAGAATTATGATCTCCCCAAGGTCAAAACATAAAAGTATAATTCATAAATTGATTGATTATATTGCGCCAATAGTTCTGAGGATACCCTATCCTCCACAGTTCTGAACCTATGAAGTTTTCAGTTTACTTTTTTTTCAAAATGACAAAAGATACAAACGGGGGAAAAGGCAAGTGTGGTATATGCTACAGTTTTGTTTACAAAGGTAAGCATCTTGTTCTGCAAAGATTCCAGATTTAAGTATTGCACAAATCTTTGCAAGCAGACTGGAGTAAAGCAGACTTCATAATGGGTTATACCCACTTCTGGGCTAAACTTCAGAACATTTTGGCAATTTAAACACCATCTGAGTAGGGATCAACAAAGGAAAGGACTCCATTGTCAAACGGTAGGTATCATGAAGAGTTCTAATTAAAACAATAATTGCTAAGAAACAAGGAAGAGGAAGAAGTGTTTGCATTTGGACAGGTTTGGGCTTTTAGCTGTATGACTTAATCCCATTAAATCACTGCAATGTACTCAAGGAGAAGGAATATTTTCTGAATTCCCCTTATAATTTTATCCACTGTCACATGCCAAGCTGAAATTTATAAGATCTATAACAAATTACCCCCCAAGAAATAAAAACCTAGCCTGTAATTATCCTTTTAGCTTTGCAAATTGTCCCAGCTGAACATTCTTAAATATGTATTAAGAATTATCAGATTGAAGCCAAACTAACACAAGTAAAAATGGAAGAGGAATACACTGTATTTGATACACTTACATAGCACACAGATTTCATATTAAGAATGGTGTGTTGATTATTTTTTATTCAACCAATTTCTTCTTTTATGCCATTTTCTTCTTAATTTCTCTGGCTATGATAAGCAGTTAACTATATACCCTTTGTAGCCCTTTTAATCAGTGAAATATTCTGGAATGGACCCCCACAAATGCTGTCTCAGTAGGAGTGACACGTTGGAAGTGAATGAATGTACACTCATTTTTGTTCTGCTGAGACATCCATCCATCCATCCTGGACCCTACATAGCTGCAAGAAACTGATAATGTGGGTAATGATGGGTCAGTTCACTTTCTCAGCCATTTGCAGGATGGTGTATATTCTGTAAGTAGAGTGTGGTTTTCCTTCACCCTGACATCTCAACAGCAGAAAAATCCTTGCCAACTTAGCACCTTCACCTGTATTTCTGAACTCAGACCTCCAAGTTATAAAATCATAGAATATCCAGAGCTGGAAGGAAATTATTAGGATCACCATGTCCAACTCCATGTCCAACCCCAAGAATCACCCAATGCACCTGACAGTGTTTTTCAAATGCTTATTGAGCTCTGTCAGGCTTGGTGCCATGACCACTCTCCCAGGAAATATATTCCAGTGACCAACCACCCCCTGGGTGAAAAACCTTTTCTTGATATCCAACCTAAATCTGCCCTGATTCAGCATCATGCCATTTCCTTGAGTTTTTCACTGGTCACAAGAGTGAAGGGATAGGTGCCTGTTCCTCTACCTCTACTTGTTTCGCTTGTGTGGATGTTGAAGACTTCTGTGAGGTCTCCCCTCAGTCTCCTCCAGGCTGAGCAGACCAAATCACCTCAGCCACTTCTCACACAGCTTCCCCTCCAGACCCTTCACCATCTTCATGGAAAAGCATGAAGCTTTGGACACTCTCTAACAGCTTCATGTTTTTTTAATACTGTGAAAACTGCCCCCAGCACTCAAGGTGAGGCTGCCCCAGCGCAGAGCAGAGCAGGACAATCCCCTCCCTCGCCTGGCTGGTGATGCTGTCCCTGATGCCCCATGGACACAGTTGGCCCTCCTAGCTGACAGGGCACTGCTGAATTGCATTCAGCTTGCCATAAACCAGGACCTCCAGATCCATTTCCACAGTGCTGCTCTCTCTCATTGCCCAGTCTATACACATATCCAGGGTTGCACCATCCCAGATGCAGAATCCTTATTAAACTTCATATGCTTGGTGATTTCCTGTAATTTGTCAAGGTCTCTCTGAAGGGCCTCCCTGCCCTCAAGGAAGTCAACAGCTCCTCTCAGTTTAATGTCATCAGCAAACTGGCTTAGTATTCCTTCCAGTCCTGCATCCAGGTTGTTTATAAAGATGTTCAAGAGAAGTGGGCCAAGAATGGAGCCCTGTGGAACCCCACTAGTGCAGATAACCAATCTGATGTCACTCCATTCACTGTAACCATTTGTACCTGACTCATGAGCCAGCTGCTCACTCACCACATGATGTGTTTATCCAGCTGTGAGCTGCACATTTTTTTTCAGAAGGATTCTGAGAGAGACAGTATTGAAAGCTTTACAAAATATAAAAAGATCACATTAACTGCCTTCCCTTGATCAGCTAAACAGGTTATCTTGTCGTGACAGGAAGTCAAGTTGGAAAACTGGACTTTCCACTCATGAGGATGTGCTGGCTGTGATGATAGCTATGGTGTTGTCCAGGTAATTTTCAATACTTCCCAGAAGAATCTTCTCCATAACTCTACCAGGAACTGAAGTGAGACTGATAGGCATGTAGTTTCCAGCGTTATCCTTCTTGTCCTTCTTGAAAGTTGGGAAAACATTTGGCAGCTTTCAGTCAGCTGAGACCTCTCCAGATTCCCAAATATCATCAAGAGAGGCTTTGCAATGGTATCAGCCAGCTTTTTGAAGATTGTTGGACAAATCTCATCAAGGCCTATAGATTTGTAGGGATTCAGAGGAAGCAGCAGATCCTGTGCAATCTCAAGGTTAATTGGGTTGTGATTGTGTTGACCATTCTCAGATTCTTGGTCCTCCAGCTCAGGACACTGACACCCCCTGGATTCATGTTGAAGTCAGAGGCAAAGGAATGCATTAAACACTTCTGCCTTGTCCATGTCCCTGTTTGTGACATGACCATCCTCATCCTGTAAGAGGCTGATGATATTTCTACACTGCCTTTTGCCATGAATATGTTTGAGAAGCCTCTTTTTATTGCCCCCCATAACTCTGGCCAGCTTTAACTCCAGATGAGCTCTGGCTGCACTTTTTCTCCCTAGAGTGGTGAGCAGCATCTCTATCTTCTTCCCATGGCACCTGACCTTGCTTCCACTGGGCATCTTGCTCACCTTATTTCCAAGAAAAGATCCCTGTTCAATCAAGCCAGACTTCTCCTTTGCCTAATTTTTTTCAAAATTTAGGAGTTGTCTGCTCCCGTACCCAATATACTGTAAAAACTGTCTATTCTTTTATAGAAAGTCTTCTATGTCTGGTAAAAATATTACTCTGCAAGACCATTCCCATGCCTGGGCTCTGCCATTCTCAGCAATGTCTGAGGAACGCAGTCTGTGTGAGATAAACATGTATGCAGACATGTCCTGTTCGCTCCCTGTCTGCCCTGAAGATGAGTACCCAATGTAAGAATGACATGGACCTGTTGGAGGCAGTCCAGAACAGCGTCACAAAGGTGATAGGAGGGCCCGAGCTCCTGTCCTATGAAGACAGGATGAGGTTATTAAAAAGAAGGCCTAAGTACTAGCCTTCTAGTACTTACAGGGGCTACAAGAGAGCTGGAGAAGGACTTTTCATAAGGACAAGACAGTGGCTTAAAAGTGACATAGGACAGATTTAGACTAGCTATTAGGAAGTAATTCTTTACTATGAGGGTGGTAAGGCAGTGGCACGGGTTACCCGTGAAGCTGTTGATGCCTATCCCTGGATTTGTTCAAGGCCAACTCATTTGGGCCTCTGAGCAACCTGTTCTAATGAAAAATGTCCTTGCCTGTGGCAGGGGAGCTGGAACTAGCTCAAATTTAAGGTTGCTTTCAACCTCAACCATTCTATGGTTCTATGATTCTGTGGTATGACCCCCACTATCTCTGTTCCTACAGGCCTGCTTGATTTTCTCCCTCCTGTTTACTATTTTTCAGGGACTATGAATGGTGCCCCTAAGCATTTCATATTTCAAGCCTTCTGACGGATGAAGAACTTTTAGGAGCTATCAGATAACTTGCTAGAAGCTGAGGTGCATTTTGGAAACTTTTCCCATCCTGACCAGCTAGCTAATAACTCAGTCGAATTTTATGGGGTCAATGTGAAAAGTTTGTCTGTATTGCCTTGAACTTCAACCTATTTGTCTGTCCTTCCTCACTTGTAGCATAACAAGTACACTTGCAAATTTAAGCAATATTAGCTGGCAACTCAGGAGACAGACAAGGCCTTTTGTCAGTCTTGACAACAACATCAGATATGCAGCCATAGTTTATTGAAGGATAAGCTTTTCTGTTTGAACATAATCCCTTTTATCAAAACTCTTTGCATAAAGCCAGGTGTCACAAGCCTGTGATTAAAAAAAAATTGATTTTTGGGCCAATACCTGGGGTGAATGGATTTTGTCATAGCCTGTGGTTTCATTAAAACCTTGCATTCCATACATGTCTACATTCCCTCAGTAGATTGTTACTTCCCTCCAGTCATGTTCACCTTTTTTTATTGTTTAACAGGTGACATAGGATTTTCCATCAGGTCTTTTTATTGTTGATTTTGTAAACTAGCTGTGAAGTTAAATGAAACATAATACAAGCATAAATGAAAAATATATTCACTTCCTCTGGTCTTGCTAGATACAATGTCAGGTTCTGCTCTGAAATTCAACTTCTAGTCCTTCCTGTATCACAAACCCAGAAGTTGATTTTGTTTTGCAAATTTTGAATAGGAGTGCTGTTATACACGAGTTGTGCAGTATTCACTCATAGTAAAATTGGGCTGAGCTATTTTGCTTTGCATCAAGTTACAATCTCTCCCAAAATCATTGCAGAGAGGTAACATATCTGCCATCTGTTTACACTGCGTTTATGCTTTGCCCATTTACTTGCTTCTTAGAATTAAATTGCTTGGATGCAATTATTTTAATAAAAAAGTGTTACGTTAGTCTGTCAAATTAAGAGTTGTCCTCATTAGTTAGTACATTATTCACTATATTGCTCTTCCTATTGAAGTACCAAAAATAAAATATTTCAAAATGCTGCTATTTGTGGAATGAAGAGGGAACAACCACAGCTAGTGGAAGCTACAGTCAAACATAATCCTGAGGTACTCAGTGGACACAAACAGGTTGAGGTGATGAGAAAACACTCATAAAGGAGTGTCAATTGTCTCTGGTGCCAATAAACTCTAGTTTATTTGTTGCTTTTTTTTTTTTTTTTGGGGTGAGGACAGGTTTTGCACAGATAAAGGTATTGATGAAGATTCTGAATGATTTTAGATAATAATTCCAAGTCTTCTCCATGCACATGCAGGAGCAGACTGTCCTGGACTGTACCCAAATGGATCAAGGATAAGGTCTTAATAGTCAATGGACTGCTCTTACAACCAAAAGAATTCAAGAATCTTCTAGGATATAGGCTCCAGATAAGACATTCAGGTGTTGGAAAAGCAAATCAGGTCTATCTCCTGATAAACTGGCAGGGAGACTTCAAGGGCCACCTGATACTTAAAAACATTCTGCTGCTTCACTGGGCAGTCTCTAAGGCAATTGCCATTGCTGGCTTAAAAGGTCATTACCTTTCAGTCAGCTGAAGTTTGACAACCAGAGACAACCCAGATTCACTTTCTTGTAAATGGACTCAGTGATCCAACATCCCACTAACACTTCCTTTAACCTTTTGTAAGATTTTTGTAAATATAAATCAGCATTTCTAAAACAAGAGACAAGCACATTGGCTGAATATCATTCTCTGTTCAAAGGGCGTATTAACAGTTGCACACTTATCTAGACTTGGATTGTTCCCTGGCCCCCAAAGCCTGGATGCCATGCTCATGGAAAGCAACTCCAGACAACAGGAAAAAAAATTGTGATGCTTTTTGAGGTTTGGGGGGATATTTTTTGAGGTGGTTAGAAAACTTCTGTGCCAGTAGGCTGGCTTAAACAACCTATTTCAAAAATTGAAGTATATCACTTCTGAGGGTCATCAGCTTTGTCTGTAGAAATTATATTTAAGCTTTAATCACTTCAATCAGTACATGCAATACAATTCTTTTCCTTTGGCAAAAAACCTCAAAATTTTTTTTCTGAAACCTCCTACTTAATAAGAGAAAAAAATTCATAAATTCTTTAATAGAGGTAAAAGCCAACCCACTATTCTGAGACTGGGTTCTATACAGCAGTAACAAAAAATATTTTTATTAAACAAAACTTATATTAAAAAAATATATTATGTTATATTATATTATATTATATTATATTATATTATATTATATTATATTATATTATATTATATTATATTATATTATATTATATTATATTATATTATATTATATTATATTATATTATATTTATTATATTATATTATATTATTATTATATTATCTAAAAAAAAATTAAATTTTTGTTTCTTGGTCCAGGCCACTGCAGCATGACTTAGGTACCTCCTGGGAATTTACCCTCACTGTTCCCCATGAGACAGTGAACTGAACAACTGAGAACCTTTATCTTTTAGGGCAGTACTCGGAAATCATACGGTATCTGAGCTCTAAAACCTGACAAGCAATTCACACAGCTTGCTAAAGCTTTTAAACTTTTAGTGGGTTTGTTTAACCAAATGTTTGAGGTGGCTTGAATGGTTTCTACCTGGTGGTGCTGGTGGTGTGTTCACTGCATCTCAAACAACCTCAGAAGTATTGGAGTTGGGGTTCCCTTGTGCTTCATGGCACAGCCATGTGCTGTTGCTGAATGGTCTGGTTTAGAAATTCCTTTGTGCCTGTAGACTGGTGCTGTACATTACGATTCAGTCGCATCAAGCAAACATCCACCAGCTGTCAATGCAAAGGAAATGCCAAAGCTCTTTTTATAGGTATATTTCCACAGTATGTCACCCAGCTCTTGAGGCCCCTTCCCTCTTACTGACAGCTCTAAAGAGTTGCAGGACCAGGGATTTCACACTCCTGGGAGGTCAAGGGAAAGACACAGCCTAGGAAGGAGATGCTGCTCTGAGTGCAGAGATTGCAAGATCCCCTGCTTGCTGTGAACACCCATGGCAAAGCGGATCTAAGAGGCTGTCATTAGTTATGCTGGAGGAGCCCCAGGCTCTATGGAAACAGGTCTTGGTAGTCTGTGTCTGTCTATGGCCACTCTGCAAGGGTGCAGCTGTGCAGGGCAGCACTGCTCAAGTCTGACAGGCCTGGGGACTAAGCTGGGCCTGACAGGGAAAGAAAGAGCAAGAGCATCTACAAGTACCAAGTCAGGGTACCAACACCAATGGACCCTTGATCTGCTGCGCAACCTGAGAAAGGATCCCGAAGCTACAAAGGGCCACATAAATGTTTCACCAGAGAGCACACTTTTTCAGAGGGAGGAAAGAAGGAAGATTTATCATCCTTTCCTTCTTTATAATTTATGATTTTTGAACACAAAGCTGAGAAGTAAGTGCCAACTTGTGTGAAGAAGAAGGCCTGTGCTACAACAAAGGACTTATCTTTTCATCAGGTGAAGGACCTAATGTGGTCCAGAGGCTGTGAACTTGAACTGGTGTACAAACCGGTGTTCAAACCAGGACTCACATAAGACAGAAAAATGTGGAAAATAATTAACTGCTGGAAAAGTACAACAGGAGAAGCAGGCTGTTCTCTATTTTACTCTATGGCCATCAATTAAGTGGAGGAGGAGCAGATGTCTCTGATAAAGAACTGCTGCAGTTTGGGAACCTTTATAGCAAACTGCAGCAATCTCAGGCTGTGGTATTCAGGAGGTCAAATAAATCTTCATAATTTTGCCCTTCATCCTTAAAGAGCAATGTGACAACACCTAGTGCCTACTTGTGCCAGATAAATTAAAACAGGTTTTGCTGTTGTTCAGTAGTAATTCCCAACTCTGCAGGCAAAGACCTCTCAGAAAACTCAGGCTCCTATAATGGAACACTGCTCACCATGCAGACTTTTAGGTCTTTGTTACATAGACTTATATAATTTATGGGTATTTGCAGATATGGGCAGCCCTAGACTACCCATCTCATAGTCACCACAGTATTGCCCAGGTATCTGCTCCCATTTGCTGAGTTATTTTTGCTCTCAAGTTGCTCAGTTGCACAAAATTGGTGAAAATAGGGCTGAGGAGGATCAGAAGCTACTTCTATTCTTAAATATTATATTTATCTAATACAGTGTCTTCTGCTGCAGAGTCCTCTAGCTGTTCAGTGCCAGGATCTGGCACTCTCAGAGAACTTTCTACAGAAAACTGCAATAGCAGTTCTACATAAATATATATTTCTTTCAATTTTTTGTGGGTTTTTTGTTGTTGTTGGTGATGGTGGTTTTTTGCTTGTTTGTTTGGTTTCGTTCTTGGGGGTTTTTTAAGGGGATTGTTTTTTGGTTTGGTTGGTTTTTTGTGTTTTGTTTTGGATTATTTTTGTTTCTCCTGTACAACAGAAGCATTCCTCCAGGCTCTGCTGAAATTCTCTTCTCTCCCCTGAGGATCACCTTTCTCTCATTCCAGTACTTGGCAGTCTCTGGGAACACATGCAGTTCAGGAAAGCAGATGAGTTGCAGCCTGATGAGTCATTCAGACAGTGGGAAATTGAATCTTTACACCACCATTTTTCTTCCTTGCAATGTAAAATGGTTCAGTAATTCTGTAATAATCATTCTGATGCTAGTGGCAAGACTGAATTGTCAGTCCTGTCATTGTAGTTACACTGGGAATGTAAATAGAGTAACAAAATACATAATCATACACACACGTTAGCTGCTGTTCAGCTCAGTTCAGAAACTGCTGAAAGTGATCAGTAGAAAATGATGTGCTGGCCAACTGTTGGATCATAAGCCTGCTCAGGAAGGATGAGACAGAGAAAAATTTAAGAGGGTAGAAATCCATTTGGATTTAGTTGAAATGTGCCTCTTTGAGCTTGCAAACGTAAGTAAAATAAGCTGTTTGGTCTGGTAACTGCAGCACTAGCAAAACTGCCCCAGCTAAGGAGAAAGAATGCAAATTTCCAAGCTACAGAGATAAGAGATGAGAAAGGCTCCTCCAACCTTGAAACAGACAGCACAGAGTGACCCGGAGTTCTCTCCGTACTTTCTAACAAAACCTGAGTACAAGTGTAACTAGCTGTAAGTGTAACGTGAAATCAGAAGAATGAATATGCATGAACCTATTGTGAAATTCTATGCATATGTAAACTAGTAAGAGGTGATAAAAAAGGATCGGGAGTTTTCAGGGACATGCATGTCCTTTGAAGGGAAAAGATCCCTCACATGCATCCAGCGCTGAATAAACATACTGTCCCTACAAATCTTTATAGGAAACGTGGGGTCTTGATTTTTCACCGCAATTCAAGGACCAAAACCACCTGCATTTTACTTCTAGATATGCCTGGGTATTTCCATATGACAATGGTCCTCCATGACTAGGCTTCTGTTCTAACTTTTTCTCTCACTCATGGTAGCAAGGGCTCCAAGAGAAGATTTATCATCTAGCATTTTCCTTCAGTAGAGTCATATTTTTAAATGAGGTTTCCTTTTTGACTGATGTCAATTTTATTCAGTAATCATCCTTCAAATAAACATTTTATTTTATTTTATTTTATTTTATTTTATTTTATTTTATTTTATTCTCTGCATTTGTCTTAGATGACTGCTTTAGCCACCTTTCCTTAAGCCTCACTGAAAGCAGCCTGCAACAAATTGCAAAAGAACAACAGTTTGTCTACAAAAAAGAGAACATTTACTGGCTTTCTCAAACATTTGAGCATTGTTTCACTCAACTGTCTCAGGTTACAGTGTAAGAGGTAACCAAAGTATGCATTACCATCTTTATAATCTGTTAAAACAGATGCAGCAGTGTTCCTTATCTCCTCCATGACTCATCCCTGATAACTTCCTCCAGGGGCTATCTTCTGCTAATGGGCTATCTGCTGCATGACTCATAAAATTACTTTTATTAAGATGCTCCACCCAGGGGGAGGAACTAAGCATTCCTAACTAGATATAATCTGAAGTTGGAATACCAAAACTACCCTACCTACTGGATTTCCAGACGACAAGAGGTACATCACCACCACTGGATCTTCAGAGGAAGACAGACCCTTCTACAGGATCACTCCTTCAACAGAACCATATCTGTCACTCCAGGAGGATTCCAATTAAGCCACCACTTAATCGGATTGCTACCACTACCCTCACCAAGAGTGTCTGATTGTGTTATGACTTTGTCAGGTTAAGCCAGCGTTTCTCTATTATTGTCTTTAATTTTCTAATTAAATTGTAGTTCTGACTTAGAATGTCCCCCTAGTTTGCTTTCAAACAAGTACATCAGCATCACCCAGGGCTGACAATGTGCAACCCACCAGATTAAGAAAAAGATAAGATTGTTTTAAAGACCCGACCCCAACTCGTTCTCTTTCTGCCCCATGAACACACAAATATCAATGATTTCAGTAAACCTGAATTCAGATATTTTTCTTTGCAAACCTCAGCAATTCTAACTTCCAAAGAGACTAAAAAAAGAATCACTCACTACAGAAAACTTAAGATTCACCCTTTAGTCACCACCTGACTGATAGCAAAGAGACAGTTGTCACAGGGGTTTATTGTGTGCTCAGTACTCCATTGTGCAAGAACATAAAAGCCTTGTGATGGTTATGCCATAGTTTCAGAAAAATGAATCACAGAATCCAAGAATATGCTGCATTGAGGGACCCACAAATATTGAGTCCAACTCTTGGCCCTGTACAGGACCACCCCAAGAATCACACTACGAACCTGTTGTTCAAAATCTTTGAACTCTGTCAGGCTTGATGACATGACCACTTCTCTGTGTAGCCTGTTTCCCTGCCCAAATATCACTTAGGAGAAGAACCTTTTCCTGGTATCTAACTTAAATCTCCCCTGACACAACTTCAGGCCATTCCATCAGGTCCCGTCACTGGTCACCACAAAAATAGAAATCATTGTCTGCCCTTCCTCTTTCCCTCTAGAGGAAGCTGTAGACTGCAATAAGGTCTTCTCTAAGCCTCATCCACCCAAACCCCTTGACTCACTTGCTTTATCTATAGTGAAAGCACTCCCCCATCACCTACTAAAGTGTAATAGGGTACACTAAATCAAATTACTGAAGACAACTCCCTTTCTCCACTCCACTGAATTAAACCAAAGCATCGTCATAGAAATTAGCTATTTTCCCTTGCAGCTGGTAGTTTGTTCCACTCCTGCCCATTTCAGCAGCAGATTACTGAAAAGTTCCAGCAACAGTTCTCCAGAAATAACTCCAGAGTCAGCACCAGTTACCATCAGATCTGAATCATACAACCTACTTTATTGCAGCAATCTGAGAGCTACAGAGAGAAAACAGACCTGTGTTAGTGGGAGCACAAAGCTGCTGCAGGCTTTTAAATTAAGAGATGCTCAAATAAACTTTTTTCTGCTGTTCCTACAGCATGGAAAAGAGAATGCCTGGCTACCCCCTCAAAGAGCAGGGCAAGAAGAAACTCAAGTCAAGGAGTTGGTTGTTCTCTGGGCACAAGATTACTTATGTTCCCCTGCCCTCTGATAGAGTGCCTCATTCTGTGACGTTAGAAAATCTTCTCATAGAATTTATCAGCACTAGCTGTGGAATGAGTCTCAGGTGCTTGCAGCTTTCCTCACCCATCCTACTGATATCACCTAGCCTTCAGGAGGAGACATGACACTGTCTGCACAAACCCTTGTCTCAGCTATGGAAGAACAGACACTTCTGCCTCACTTTTTGTTCAGTGCTTTGCTCTTTCAATACAGAAGGTGGAACAATGGAAAAGAGACTATGTTACCAAGCACAACCTATTAGTTAAAAGTCTGAATGCCTGCTTTGAATCCCCTTGATATTTTTCATATTTTATGTAGTTGGAGAAGATAAGAAATTTCAGGAGGTCAAACAACACTCTGAGCCAATTCCCTTGCATGGTGACTATTGAATGCAACACTTACTTGTTGCATTCAAGTATTCAGTCTCTTCTTATTAGTTCTCTGTGTCCAAACTAACTCCATACAGGCAAAAATTATTAAACTCACTGCAAACAAACATTACCAAACCCATGGATTCTCAGATGCACTTTCAGCTTGTCCATTGTTAATAAATGCTCTTCCCTCAAAGTTAGTCAGTTCCTCTTAGTTGATTTCAAACAGATAACTCAGGCTGAATGCAAGCCTGCCTTTCCTACTATTCTAAGTTATTATCAGTTCTCACTGTTTTCAAGAGCTTTACAGTCTAGCAGTACAGCAGATGTTAATTTACTATCACAGCCTTTCTGATTCCTTTCTAGTGTCTTTTTCTGGTGGTGTGTATTTACAATCCAAATATCCACAATTATTGTGATGAGATTCTGTCCGCAAACCACCAACTACTAGCTGGCTAGAGATGTATCAACATACACTACTTGTGTATGTGAAGGTTGCAGGTTTGCGTTCCAGGACCACAAACATGAAACTTCAACATTTCTCCATTGAATATTTCATCATTCTTTCCCAGCCTTTTGTTACTGAAAACAAATACCATTCCTTGTGCCTGGGGTTAGAAAGGGAGAGAATAAATTATATTGTATTCCTACAATAGCTTTAATCTACAACTTACTAGAAAGCAGATTGTACCCTATATTAAGAATTAGATTTCACCTCTAGCCTTTGTTTACTCACATGCATGCGCAGAAAGATATACCCCTCTTTGCCATATATTTTATTCAGATTTACAATTTAACGGAGTTTCTTTCCCAATACATTAGTGACATTCAGTGTAGATGAAGCCTGACTTTATAGCTTTTAATACTTGAAGTGCTGTCATAAAGATAATCTGGGGAAAAACAGAGCAACACTGTGAAATATTTTTGTGACTGACAGTAAAGCACAGATTGATAATACAAGCAGGAGCGCTAGAGAAGAAAGTTAACAAGGATTATTAAATCATGGGACAGCATCTGTTTACACGGAAAATACAGTCAGGTCTTTCAAAATATCTGAACTACCTTATTTTTGCCCAGACGACATTGTCAGATAGGAAGATACATTTCAGGACAGATCAAAGTGTGCTTTTATTTCTACCTTCTATGAGTGAAGTCTCAACTTGTTTCAATTACTGTTTTGGGAATCTGTCTTGCTTAGTTCACTTTTCTTTCTTCTCTTGTTTCCTAAGTCTTAAGCAATGTCTTACTGGAACAGGGAGTCTCTTTTCTGGCACAATCCCCCCTATTTCTGGCACAAGGTGGTTTAGACAGAAAAATTCAGAAACATCTAGACAAAGAGGAGAACTGAGACATGCAGTACCTAGCACATTTTACTCTGTTGGATTCATAGGAAAAGACTCCAGCATTGCGATGGAAATGTTAGGATAAATGTCCACATGTGTCCAAAGTGGGAGAAGAAAAGCATATTCCTAGAGGGAAAAGACTAAGAAGGTTCCCAACTTCATCCATTTGTTGCTTAAATTTTACAAGTTTTCCAGTGGTGTGAATCTCTCCTGAGTTTCATGAGACAGAAAACCCAAATGCAATTCTACACAAGAGGTGCCATCTTTTAAATAAATACTTTCATGAGTTTCATGGAGATCAAAATTGTTTATTTCTGCACAGTTTGTTGGAGCAAGCTTCAGATTAACATTGTTTGCATTTTTTCCCTTGCTATATTCTCATGATGCAAATTCACAGAACCACAAAATGCTTTGAGCCGGAAGGAAGCCTTTAAGTCTAAGGTTTCAACCCTCCTGTCATGGAAAGGAATCATTATAACTTTGAGAAACAGTGCTGTTCCCACTAAAAATCAGTGCTGTCTATAAATTCATGATAAAATTTACAAAACCTTTCACCACAATATAATTCAACCCATTCTGATTTTACTTGATGTCCATTGCAGTGAAACTAAAGTAACTCATCCCAAAAAAATAAAAAAAGTACTTTCAAATTAATATACAATGCTACCTAGTTCTGAAAATATTTTCATTTAATCACCAAACCTAGGGGTTAAATAAACTTATCTTCTGCAGGTGGTAAACTTTCAGTAAGTGTTACACATGATCAGAAAGTTTTAGAACCACAAATTGAGTTGAATTAAATATATAAACACAACATGACATTCAGTGGAAGACGGTTTGCAAAGAGGTGCAATATCTTTGTGAAGAAAAGGAAGTAAAGTAAAATTAGATTAACCATCAATTAGCAGATTTTACAGGTGAGGTGAAAAATAAAAAAGGGAACAATATTTTTCACTATTCTGTGTTTCATGAAAATGTTTATTTTGTTCTTTTCCCATAACAGGAATTAAATCTAATGAAATGTAGAGATAAAATTTAGCGCTAACATTGCTCCCTGCTCAAATCTTGTCACAGAGAACTTCCCCATGGAGAACTGCAGGAGTTAGCCACTGCCAGCAGGTTCTCCTGCAGCTGCAGCTTCTGTGCACAGATTGCAGCAGAGCTGGTTGTTAGCTTATCTAAATAGTTCTTTTGAATCTCAGGCATTTCAGAGGAAAATTTTGCTATATTTTATTTTTGTTCTTTAAAATTATATCTTCATCTAAGCTTTTTAATGAAAGCATTTTGGTTGAATCTCCCTTTTTTGACCTAGTGATAATTTCATAAAAAAAGAGTTTATGTAAAGAAATAAGAGCTATGCTTTGGAAGAAGAAAAAATGTATAAAAAATGTATACTTCAGTTTAGCAAATAACACAAACAATATTGACAGATTTTGAAAATCCTGGATTTTATACCACTCACAAGTGCTTTTCATTTCCATTTGCTTGTGAAATCTCTTGCTGAAAGATTTCATCTCAGTAGTGATAGCTGCCACAGTGGAAACAAAACAATGGGTGGCAGCTTGTGACTGGAACTGCCAAGAGGGGAAAAAAGCAAAAATTTTCATTAGCACGGCAACTGAAAACATAGCATTCACAATCTCCTTCGGTTTTTTGTCGTTGTTGTTGGTTTTTTGTGTTTTTGGTTTTTTTTTTTTTTTTTTTTTTTTTTTTTTGTGAAATTGTCCCCTAAACTATGAAATAATATTTTGGCCAAAATTTGTACTAGTGTTCCCTAAACGTATTTTCTAGAAAGAGAAATTGCATTTAATGGAATAACTCACGTGTTAACAAATAAAAATCTTTTATATGCTTAAGTTCTTGACAAATGTGAGCTTGAGTTCTTTTCTAAAAGCAATACAAGAAGCATTTAGCACCTTTGCAGGTCAGACTTGGGACCCTTTTGTCCCAGTGGTGATGACCAAACCCATACTTTCTTTGTTGTGCCCAAAACCTTTACTCTGCATTCACAATAAGTTACTATATAATGTCCCCATAGAAAAAAAAACTATAAAGCAATTCTCAGAAGGCAACATGAATCAGTAAAACTCTTAAATAAATATTTTGTTTAAAATTCCCTTTTTATCAACAATTTGTCGTCTTTCATTACTTAAATGCTGTTTATTTTGTAAATAGGACTGAATGAAAAATTTCATCTGTTATGGTCTCCTTAAACACTGTATGGGATTTAGCTTTATTCAGACTAACAGAAAAAAATCCAACTCACACTGGAATCTTGATATTCTTATTAGCCAGCACTATCAACATTTTTCATTCCAACCAATTCCTTCATTACTGGACCCAATGTTCAAACATCATCAACAGGCAAAAACCATACTTTTTTAGTGCTTACTTCATTGAAATGTAAATAAATTTGATCAAGGAACAGTGTTTTAAGGCAGTGGGAAATTTAACACAGTAGCATGTTAATTTATCTTGTTCTTTACCAAAGGAAAGAGTATATTCTATATATAAATAGAATCATAGAATCATTAAGGTTGGAAGAGACCTTCAGAATCATCCAGTCCAACTGTCAACCCAGCACCACCACTCTAACCTCTAAGCCACTAAACCATATCACTCAGCACCAGATCCAGACATCTTTTGAATTTTTAAATTGCTCATTGCCAAGAAATGTTGTATTTCTCTTTTGATATTTTAGGCAATGAAACTGTCCACAAAAGGTTGTGCTATGGGTAAGTATAATCACTGACTAGAACATGGTTAGGATGGGGCTTCTGGAGAACACTTAAATAAAACTAAAAGCTTCAAATTTAGGACTATTCTGTTTGTTTATACATCTGTGCCACAGTCTTTCTAATGTGACCTTTATTTTCAGGATACTAGCAGCTGAAGAGAGTTGTGTTATGGAGCATACAAAGGGGATTCAGGCCAAGCGTTCACAACTTACTCAGGAAAATAATTGACACCATGCATCCAGGCCTCAGGGAGCACCATTTCAAAGGCTTGTTCTTATCTACACCCCTTAATTCCAAGGACAACCTTAAAATCCATCATGATTTCACTGAAGGAGATGCCTAAAGGCCAGCTGAGGTTTCAAGGACCACTAAGGACTTCCTATTCATGGAGAACTAGCAAAAGGAATCTGAATGACTGAATAAACCACCCCTTAGGCATTTTCCTCTGTCTAGAGATCCCAATGAAGGGGAAAGTTAGTGTAGGAAAACTAAGATAAATATTCTCATATACAAAATCCACTGCTAGGATCAGCTGACAACTCTTGAGGTAAATCACAACCATTTATCTAGTCACATAATTAGCATCAAATGGAAGTTGCATGGAGGTTTCTGGTCCCACGCTGACTAGTCAAGAAGAACTTCTGTCTGTCCCTGGGTGGGTCCATCCAAGAACTACCATCCACTACTTTGTTTTCACTGTAGCAGCTATCACTAGTGATATGAAGTCTTTCAGCAACATATTCCACAAACAAATGTAAATGAAAAGTAGATGCAAGTGGTAAAAAAAGTCCTGGATATCAGTCCCTTGCCTTTCATAAAACTGATCATTTAAAATCCATCTTTATAATGCGTCATCACAAACACATTAAATGTGTGGGGTTTTAGATGGTCAGTTTATACACATTAAATGCATGGGTTTTAAAGCCAAGTCAGACTCACAAAAAGGGCTGTAAAGCATTGAAACAAACTGCCCAGGTAAGTGGCTGAGTATACACGTAGGTATTTAGAAGATATGTTGATGTGGCACTTGGGGAACATAGCTTAGCAGTGGACTCGGCAGCACCAAACCTACAGCTGGATTCAATGATCTTAATGGTCTTCTCCAATCTAAACAATTTAATTTTTCTATGATTTAGGCAAGCCTCTTGCATACTATTATGTAGAAAATCTCACCTAATCAGGGATGGTTTTATTATACATATCTAGTGATATGACGACTTCTGTAAAGAACATTTTTCTTATGTGTATCTTGACTTGTGAACTCTGGCAAGTTTCCCAGTAATTCACAGCAAATCAGAAAATCTGGTTTAAGACAATCACTCTTCTTTTATCATTTAACATGCAAGGAAAATAGACATGAATCTCTAGGCTGTCTGCTTCAGAAAGATTCTGGGGATTTTACAACACCATGAATACCTCACAATCTTGTTACACAATATGAGATCAAGTTCATACTCAAATATGCTACAAAGAAAGAGAGTAAAAGGAGGAGGCAACAGCTTTTCTAAGAGTTTTTTATGAAAAATTTTGAAAATAGCTCCAGAACATCAGTTAGTTACTTTGGACTAATGCATGCTGTAACACACTCATGTCCTGAATAAGCTACCTATTTGTCTTTCTTTTCCCTGTTTACTTTTAATATTAGATGGAAGAAAGTAGAACTTTCACTTGAATTTCAAGAATCTTAAAGAAGAAATTCTTACCTTATAGCTAAACTTAACCAGACAAAAAGTAACAAAAGACAATACACTTGAAACGGAGCTAGCTACTGAGTGTAAAGTGAGTAACAAAGTTAAGATGAAGATTGTTTCTTGTACATAATCATTTGCTCACATTCAGTTCAGCATTTCTGTAGTTTGAGTTCACAGCAGAGATACCAGCCTTTTAACCTCCTCAAGCAAATGCATCAATAAACTCAGGATGTTTGTTCTTGACCGTTACTGTTTTAGGGACAGCCTCTCTCCAAAACTATATATGGCTGTTGAGCTAAATAAAAACGTATTTCATCAAGCACTTTGAAATATTTATGAAGTAATAACTCATTTGCCCTCTGTCTGCTAATTCAGCTCTCACTAACAGCTCACACCCTGACTTATACCATTATTTCTTACCTCTTAAATGGTATTGATTCAGTGTCTTTCTTACCTGTGTCAACCTCCTTATTCCTACTTTTGTCTTGCACACAGCATAGGGTAATGAAACTGTGACATGTCCTGTGGCTGTTTACAAAACAGAAAATTAATACAACCAAAAAAAAATATTCTGGACATTTGGAGTGACTACTGCATAGGATTCCACATGGATACAAGTTTGCTCTCATATTCCTTTCTATGCAAGAGTTAGCTAGCACTCATGTCACCATGAACATCAGCTGTCCCTCAGTTTGCACTGAGAAACAGACCTTTCCCACCAGCCTTCCTTCTACAGCAAGTAGCACTGAAAAAGCATTTTTGCTTGCTCATCTGCAGGAGGGTGGGTATGGGAAAGATGCACAACACAGTGCAGAAGCTCCCAGTACTAGGAAAAGAGGCATGGCTGAAGTGGTCACCAGGTTTCAGAAATGAGCCTAAAGTGCTGGACTCCACATCAGATTTTACCAAACATGACAGACACAGAACAGTAAAAATATTAGAGGAAATCAGAACAACCGGCCTCCTGAGCAGGTAGATGGGGACAGGGAGAAGAATAACAGAAAGCAGTTAGTGACCTGCTGAGCCGCTTAGATGCTCACAAGCCTGTGGGACCAGATGGGCCGTCCCAGGGTAATGAGGGAACTGACAGAAAGTCTTGCCAAGCTGCTCCCCATCACTTTTCATCAGTCCTGGCTCTGGGAGGTCCCAGATGACTGGAGGTTGGCCAATGTGACCCTCATCCACAAGAAAGGCAGGAAGATCTGGAAAACTACAGGCCTGTCAGCCTTACCTTGGTGCCCAGCATTTTTATGGCACAGATCATTTTGAGTGCCATCACATGGCGCCTGCAGAATGCCCGGGGGATCGGATGCAGCCAGCATGGATTTAGGAAAGGCAGGTCCTGCCTAACCAACCTGATCTCCTTTTATAACCAGGTAACCCACCTGATGGAAGCAGGAAAGGCTGTGGATGTTGTCTACCTGACCTTCAGCAAAGCCTTTGATACCATCTCCCCATGGGACACTCCTGGAAAAGCTGGCAGGCCACGGCTTGGACAGGAGCACTCTTTGCTGGGTTAAGAACTGGCTGCATGGCCAGACCCAGACAATGGAGGTGAATGGTGCTGCATCCAGGTGGTGGCCAGTCACCAGTGGAGCTTCCCAGGGATGCATTAGCATAGCAGGGATCCACTAGCAAATTTGCAGATGACAGCAAGTTGAGTGTGACTATTGATCTGCTGGAAGGTAGGAGGCCTCTGCAGAGGGAACTGGACAAGCCCCATGTACTTGGCATTGGTGAGGCCACACCTAGAGTTGTGTGTCCAATTCTGGGCCGCCCTGTTTAGGAAGGATGTTGAGATGCTGGAGCATGTCCAGAGAAGGACAACAAGGCTGGTGAAGGGTTTAGAACCCAAGTCTTATGAGGAGTAGGTGAGGGAACTGGGGGTATTTAACCTGGAGAAGAGGAGGCTCAGGGGTGACCTTTATCACTCTCCTCAACTGCCTGAGAAGAGGGTGTAGCTGGGTGAGGCCCATCTCTTCTTCCAGGTAACCAGTGACAAGACAAGAGGACATAGCCTTCCCATTAGCATTCTGTGCCAGGGCAAGTTCAGGCTGGACTTTAGGAAGTTCTTCATGGGAAGAGTGACTGGACATTGGAATGGGCTGCTCAGGGAGGTGGTGGAATCACTGTGCCTGGAGGTGTTTAAGAAAAGACTGGATGCAGCACTCACTGCCATGATCTGGTTGACACAGTGGTGTTACGTCATAGGATGTACTGGATGATAACAAAGGTGTTTTACAACTTGGTTAATTCTGTGATTCTGTGATCTTAATGTACTGCTGACAGGCCATACTTCCTTCTTGGAGTAAGTCCTCTCCCAAAAGCCGCAAAACCTCCAAGTTCTGATTCTGATAGGCAAATATATTTAGACTGGTACTTCACATTTATCTGGGAATGCCAGTGTCTTGCACTTTATGTCACATTCTTAGGTGTTTTCTTACTTAGGCTTACATCACAAATAAGTAACTAGGCCTACACAAAAACTTACATGACTAGCAGTAGAAACCAGAACCTATTTCTGTAGAATTTCTGGAAGGAAGCATGACTGACCACTGAATAAGAATTAGCCAACAGAAATGAAAAGCTTATTTATTACTTTAAAATTAAAGGAACATAGTGCTTTGATTCTGTGATTATGTGGTGTAAACAGAAGGAATGGACTAAAAAAAATTATTGCTACATCTCAGGCAGTAAAAGTTACATAAGGACTCACACTATGTCTTCATTATTGTAAGCCAGCTGAGCTCTATTACCACCTCACAGCTGATAAAAACCCATTCTCTGAGAAGATGCTGTTGTCAGTGTTGATGGTTGCAAAATACTCCAGAGCAATTTTCTCTTCAAAAGCATGACGCCAAGTGACTTTCATGTCTGTGCATGAAATATTCAAAATTTTATAGAAATTCTGTAGTGATGACATAGTCTTTTTTACATTTTTTCCCTACTGAGGCTTTTACTGTTTTTTCTTTATACTGAAGGAAGTTCAAAGCTTTTGCTTTCTAGTAACACAAAAATTAGGGCTCCACTAAATCGACAATCAGATAAAAATTCCTCATGAAATTTAAAAGACTCTTAATTCAAATGTAAGAATGCAAAATACTTTTAGCAAAGAACGTGACTCAGAATCTTCCACCTCACTTTTTGTGTCTATAACTTGGGCTTTCACATCCATGTGGAGTTCCTAAAAATGCTACCCATACCCAAAATGAAAATACATTCTAATTACTTAGTTGTCATGAGAAAAGTCACACACATTTGTGTTTGCACAGGCAGGACAGCCACAGGAGCCCACAGGTTTTCATGTGTGACCAGGAGTGTGTCCTGAAGACAGAAAATGAAAAGGAACCTGACTTGCAAGGACTTATTGATAATTGTTCAAAAAGCTTCAAAGTCTAAGGTAATGCTACTTGAAAGAATACAACTGCAAGGACATATTCTGTGGGAAGGATGTAAGCAATTTATTAAAGAAATGGCAAAATTTTTTTTCATCTCTTCTAAACCCTATAGAAATTTGTGCAAAGGAGGTTTTGTTCATACTGTTTTTGCTCAGAATGGTTATGAAAGAAATAAATTGTTATAACTCTTTGACCATTGACCTAAATCAGCGTGCCACTTCGTTCAAATTCAGTCAACATTCATCAGTCCTACCACACATTGCAATTACACCAAATGAATACAGTGGGCAAACAGGACATGGTGAGTTCAGTTGGGACACGGTGTGGCAGTTTGTGCAAGCAGCATGAGCAGGACAGGCACCAAGGCACTGCCAGCTCAAGCAGTTAGCTCAGCTGGTGCTAATCATCCTCACCAACAGAGCTCAGGCATGGTGTCCACTTGGAAAAAAGCTACTTCCTCTGTGTGCACAACAAAGGATGTGGTGACCTAGGTGGAGCACCCACCAAAGCTTGCGTGCTCCAGATCTCAGGCTGCAGGGAGTGCCAGAGCTTGATGCTGCTGTCGGAGGGCAGCAGGGAGAGCAGCTCTGTGAGGTGCGATGATCTGCTCAGCCTAGCAGTAGAGCTGATTCATGAATTGTTAGGGACTCTGAGGAAGAGATTGACTGGTGGAGCTGCACTCTGCCATGCCTCAGACAAACAGACCTGACATCCACCCCACAAGAAGCCATGGACCCCCTACCTGCTCACCACCAGCCAGAAGGAAGGGACCTTCAGGACAGAGTGGAATGAAAATGGGTTTCTGCTTGGGGTGCCAGGTAAAACCCCTTCTGACCTGCCTTACATCCTCAAGTGCCCGTATGCAATAGATATGAGGCCCTGGAATCTGCAAAGCAGGAAAATGAGGACCAGAGAAATGAGAATGTGGGTGAAGGTCCAACGAGGTTGATGAGGTTGTTTATGATAGAGAAGTTTACCTGCAACATCACAGTCTCCTCAGTTAAGAAAAAGAAGGGTAGTAGTCATTGGTGACTCCCTCTTGAGAGGAATGGAGGGCTGATATACCAGTTGGATCCAATCCAACAGGAAGGTGTGTTGCCACTCTGGCGCATGGATAAGGGACATCACCAAGAAACTTCCCAGCCTTGTGCAAGGCTGATGATTACCCACTGCTGGTTTTCCAGGTGGGACCAAGTCCCAACAACAAGGGTGCAGATGATCGAAAGGGACCTCAGGATCTTGGGGATAGCTGGTCAAGGGGTCTGAAATTGTGTTCACTTCTGTCCTGCCAGTTTCAGGAGTTGATGGGGAAAGAAACAAGAAAACCAGGCAGATGAACACCTGGCTTTGAAACTGGTGTTCCCAGCAGAATTCTGAGGATTTTATCACAGGTCAGTTTATATGACACCAAGTCTACTGACAATAAATGGGGTCCACCTCTTTCAAAGGGGAAATCTTAGCTCAGGATTAAGCACGGCTCATTGAGACAGCTTTAAACTAGATTTCAAGGTGGATGTGGACATGGCCAGGCTTGACAGAGGTACGGTGTCAGAAGGGGAGAACTATAGCAACTGGCCAAGTAGCAAAAGGAGGCTTAGGAGGGGATACCTCGAGCAAGCAAAAGCAGCCAAACAGTAAGGTGGACAGGACTATGGGTGGTTCCTTTGTACCCCTACTGGGACATTGACACAGTCAAATATTTCTATAAAGTGCCTGCACACCAGTGAATGCAGTATAAGGAACAAACAGAAGGAATAGATATCTGTGTGCAAACGGCTTTGATCTTACTGCAGTTATGGAGACATGGTGGGATACCTCACATGACTGGAATGCTGTCATGAAGGGCCACACATTGCTTAGGAAAAACAGACCAGGAAGTTGCATTGGTGGAGCTTCCCTCTATGTGAGGAAACACTTGGAATGTTTCAAGCGCTAACTGGGATGGATGATGAGAGAATTGAGAGCTTATGGTTCAGGATAGAAGGGCAGATTAGAGTAACACTGCTGCGGGTGTTTGCTATAGGCCACCTGATCAGGAAAAAGTGGATGAAAACTTCTACAGGTAGCTTGAAGCAGCCTCTAAGACACAGGTTCTTGTGGGGGACTTTAACTCCCCTGACATCTGCTGGAGAAGCAACACAACAAAGCACAAACAGTCCAGGAGGTTCCTGAAAAGCATTGATGACAGCGTTCTGACACAGGTAGCAGAAAATCCCACAAGGAATGGTGAGCTCCTCAGGGACTGATTTGCTGCTCAACTTCATAACAACCTGTTATGCCCTGTTTAGGGGAGGCCTTATTGGAGGTTTGAAGGCTGGGGGCAGCCTCAGCTGTAGTGACTATGAGACTGAGGAGTTCAGTGTCGGGCAAAGCAGGACAACAAGCAATCATGGACTTCAGGAGAGCTAATGTTAGCCTCTCTAGATATCTACTTGGAAGTGTCCTATGGGAACAGGCCATGCAAGGAAAAGAGGCTTAAGAGAGATGGCTGATATTCAAGAATTTTCTCCACACTGAAGAATGATATATCTTGACTTAAGCAAGACATTAGACATTGCCTCACCCAACATCCATATATAGGCAAACTCAGGACATTTGGATCAGACGAGTGGAAAGAGAGAGGAATGGAGACCTAGCTGAATAGCAGATTCCAGAGTACCCTAATCAATGGCACAGGGTCTGGTTGGAAGCCTGTCACTGCTGGTGTCCCCCAAGATTCCATACTGGGCCCAGTGTTGTTTATTGTGTTCATCAATGACTTGGATGAAGGGGCAGATGCCTCCTCAGCAAGTTCACTGATAACACAAAGTTCAGAGGGGTGGCCAATACCCCAGAGAGATGTGCAGGCCTTCAGAAAGACCTTGATATGCTGGAGGGATGGAAAGAGACCAAACATCAGAAATTCAACAGAAGCAAGAACAGGGTCATGCACCTGCAGAGGAACAAGCCCAAGCACCAGCACAGGCTGGGGGTGACCTGCTGGAAAACGGCTCTGTGGAGAAGGACCTGGAGCTCTTGGTGGACAACAAGCTGTCCATGAGCCAGCAGTGTGTCCTGTGGCCAAAAGGCCAATGGGATCCTGGGGTGCATTAGGAAGAGCATTGCCAGCAGGTGGAAGGAGGTGATCCTGTCCCTCTGCTCAGCCCTGGTGAGGTACATCTGGAATGCTGTGTCCAGTTCTGGGCTCCTCAGGACAAGAGAGACATGGAGTTCTTGCAGCAGATCCAACGGAGGGCAATAAAAATGGTGAGGGGACTGAAGCATCTCTTCTATGAGGAAAGGCTGAGAGAGCTGGGCCTATTCATCTTTGAGAAAACTGAGATGGGAACTCATAATTTTCACTCCTTTTTCTATTGTAGGCCTCCTTCCAGCTTTTGCTAACAGGGCTGCAGTGTCTTCAGAGATGACAAGTGCAATTCCACCCATGTTCTCTCTCTGAACTTCTGTCTACAGCCCTCTCTCAGCAGCTAAACTACTGCTTTCCAGCTGGTGGGCAATTGCATTCTAGTGTGTTCTCTATGTATAACCCACTGCTCCGAGAGAGCTAGAACAGGAAATGGAGACTAGGTAGTCCTGTGGGTCAGGGTACAGACAATAGATCTTACAAGCTCAGGAAATGTCCTCTGACCTGGAGGCAACCCAGAGAGAGCAACAAGCAGTGATTTTCCAGCCACACTCAGCTCTCTCAGTGAGTTTTTTAGTAGGTCTTACCAGGAACCTGGATACAGAGAAACTTAATCTCCAGCAGCTTCCTGCTTTTTAAAACTTCTCCATAAATTCTGTATTTTTTCTATAGCTTGCAATAGGCTATACATAAGCTTGCAATATTTCCTTTGGTTTTTTAACATTATAGTGTGGGCAGTTTGCAGATCATTCTCTATACCATGCTTTGTATTTTTCTACAGGGCCTTTAGTTTCTGTTCAGCTTTCTAGGTAGTAGAGAAAGGTAAAGAAAATGCAATCGGTAAAGATGATCCAAGAGAAGTGTAATTTTGCTGAAAATTGTTTATATTCTGAATAGTTAACCCTAATTAAATATTTTTGTTTTATTATAGGTCACTTGCAAAACCTTTTTGAAAATATTTGCTCCTTCTAAGAAAGGTTTGGCTCATAAAATTTTATTTGTCCAGTCCCAAGGGAAAATCACTTTCAAATAAATGTATTAATAAAGAAAAAAATCACCTAGTTCCATGATCAGTATGATTTTTACTGAGAATTGTCAACACAGCTGAAGAGTTATGTCAGGTCAGTGCTTTAAAAAGACAGGTCTTCAAAAACATTCCTTTGGGGAAGACCATAGGCTAGCATTTGGTTTTACCAACTCAAGAGTGAAGCAATGCAAACATCCAACCCAACTGCCTGTGGATGGGAAAACAAGAAAAAAAAAATCGGTAACTATGTCCAGGATTTAAGTATAATGGATTTTGAAAGATCTAATCTTACTATCCCTTACTGCAGTAAATCAAACTCCATATCTAATAGTAATCTGATCTAAAAGTCAGAACAGATTTTTACTTTGAATGGCAGTATTTCCACACAAAGTTTGAAGTTTAGCAGGTGCTGACAGTGCTCAGTCAAGGGCCACACATCACTCTCCAGCACCCTATAGCCTGCATTACATAGCTACAGCATTTGGTCCAGGTAACTGCATCCTCTTTACACTAAGTATGGCAATACTCCAACCTATTTGACCTCACAACGTGGGAGAGTATCAGCGTATTTCCTCTGCCAATGAAAAACATTCACCGTGGTGATGATTTTTCAACAGAAAAGGCTACAGAACCAATATAAGACTTGTGCCTTATGGTGTTACAGGAATCTATCAGAGTCCATTCTTCTGGCAAGTGGCACTGATTTTGAACAGCAGTGTGGAAATAAACACATTTCCCTGTCTCCAGCTTAATCAACATTGCTGGGTGAGGAAACAAATACCTCTTTTTCACAGCATGAGCTAGAATCCCTTCTGCTTCTTCATTTCTTCATTCAGTAGAAAAATAGAGAAAAAAACCCACCACAATTATAAATCTTCTGAAAAGAAATATCTTAATCTCTTAACTTTCCTTCTCTACTCTCTAAGTGTCTTAAATAGCTGCAGTAATCACTGAATTACATTCACTTCATCTCGGACAACTAGTGCAGGGAAACAGCCAATGTGGCTGAGACACAGCAAAAGAATCAAGCTACATCCCAATGGGATTAATAGCAGTTTCAAGAGGAGGCAGTGGCACAAGGTTTCCCTTGGCAGCCGCCCGTACCCAGAGCCCAGTCTGCAAAAAGACTGGGTGTGCCAGGGCCAGGGACAGCCCTGTGCCCAGAGGGCTGCCCTTAGTACCTGTTGGGCAGCAGCCCCGTTTGCTTTATGAAGCTACCCAGGTCTGCAGGCCAGGGCAGCACCAAAGCCTTCTGCCCAGGCTGCAAGGTCTCCAAATGAATACATGAGCCAACTTGCTTTCTCACTAGCTCTGTTGGCTGGTCCTACCATGCTAGTGATTCAGTCAAATTTTCAGACACCTCTACTCCTTTAGAAGGTGTGGGGACATTTGCTTTTTTTTTTTTTTCTTTTCTTTCCCACTGAATTTGAGGTAGACAAGCAATTATAAGTTGCAAAGGGCTTATCCACTAGCTATATTTTTCAGCTGATGCTTATGGACGGTGACTATTATATCATTCCAGTCTGCAAGCAGTGCACAGGAATGGTCCCTTCTGTTTGAGTCTGGATGCCGTTACCACATGAGCTGCACCAGTTCTGTGTTTTCTAAAGACCAGATGCCTACTTAGCTGACAGCTTTGAGATAACTATTTTTCCATGACTGGGAATCCTATGTATAGGTATAAGCCAATATCTGTGGTAACAAGATCCACATATTGCATCCTAGCAGCATTTTTCGTAATTAAACAAGACAAAAGTTGACTTTCTTAGTATCAGACACAACAGCATAAACATTTTCACTAGAAAATGTTAGCACACATCTTTTATAGAGGTATTTTTTATAGCTTAAAAAGGAAAATATTTCTGATTAAACCCTCATTTATGCCTTAACAACCAAACATAATGGGTATCTGTAAGGGAAAGTTTGAAGATCCAAAATTACTCTGAACTAAAGACCTTGCAGAGTTCAAGGTCTGCTGAGGAAAAGAACTTTCAAATTTGGTCTCTTAATTGCAAATATTTTTTGCAGCAGAAACATCTAATGACATATTAACTACTTTTGCATGTGAAGTCCCACTGGTACAAACCACATCATGAAGTAATGAATACCCAGTACTGATTTTCTGACTTTAAATTATCCTCTCCCTAAGCTCAGAAACGTGCTTGGGAGAACTCCAGCCACTCCTCCACTGCAAGAACCATGCATCATATAAATCACGAGTTGTCAGGGACCAGGCCCAAGATGAGAGAGATGTGCTTGTTCTTTCTGCAGTCATCATTTTCTGAGTGGATTCTGCCATGCTTCTCAAGGTCTGCCTCTGCAGGCAACTTCTGAAAAGCCCCAAGACTCCACATAGTGCAATGGAAACAACAGAGCCTGAGCTTTTCTTTCTGGCTGTGTGACCACAAGAACAAGATGGAATCGCTGCTGTCAATTTCTAGCTTGGATAAGGAAGACTTTAGTAGAACTAAGCTGAGTCAATCTCTTCCACCTCTCCTCTCTTAAGGAACTGCTTCCTAATAGGCTGACTGGCCATCCTAAAATAATGGACATTCCTATCATTTTCTCAGTTCATTTTTTTTGGATAAGTTATACTACCTACCTACAGCATTGAATCACAGCTTAATATTTTTTTGTGGCATATACATTTATTAGATATTTCAAAAACTCAAAAGTAGAGTCCCATTGGCTTCAAAAGTTTGAGGAAAAAAGAAAGAAGGGTAAGTTAAAAATACAGATATTGGAAGTCTGACCCTCACAAATACCCGAAGTCCATGACAAACCTGACAAAGTCATCTGCTGTGCACTTCTCTGGCTAATGAGTTACGCAACATAATAGCAACTGTTTTAGAAGTCATCTTTTACAAATCTCAGCTGAGATTTAGAGCAGAGTAATTATGTGAGTTGGGACATGACACTTATAATCAAACCTCTAAGACAGGCGTGAGAATTTCACAAAAATCTCTCCATCCTGAATTGTAATAGTACCTACAGCTTAAAAGACTTATAACACCATTGAAAAGAGGGTTTCAACATTTACACGTATAGTAGCAGTCCAAGGATATGTTCTGTAATCACTTGGTCAATGTTTCTGAACAAGGCTTTGAGTTCTCTCTCCTCAGAGGCAGCTGTGTCTGTCAGCTACACTAAATACCGGGATTCTCAGGCAGCTTCAAGAGTTTTTGGTTCATTTCTCTTGTGAGAACTCTCTGCATTCAGTCAGAGCTTTGTATTACCATTTGTACACCACAGTACATAATAATATTTGTACCCACCCTTCAAAACTGATACAAATCTCTTGTAAAATCTGGCTTAAAAACCCAACGGTTGCCGCATCACTTATTAAAGCTACATTTCACTATAGCTGTTTTGAGAAGACCATTAAGAAAGAGGTAGGTTCAAAGATTTGCACTCATATGAAGCCTGGTCCCAGCAAAACTGACCAATTCTGCTAACAGAGAAAATGTAAGGATATGGTAGTTCAGGCAGCAAGAACTCTGCCTTGTGTGCACAGAACCCAGTGGAGACATTCCACACATCAGGAGTACTCCCAAGGAAGACCTACAGTGCACTATACAGCAGCCCTTAGCAAAGACAAAGGAAAATGCTGGAAGACCTAACTCTGAAACAATTCACCATGAGCTGCCTTTCCTGAGGACTATCACAGATATATTGAGATATATCGCTGAGAGAAAACGCAGTGCACCGGCACCCCGATTTTTGGCCAGGCTTCTGAGCAGACACAGAGAAATAAAAATTAATGGTTGGAGTTGGAGGAACTAATATAATGTTGCAACTCTCAACAGCTTAGGCTCTTTGTCTCCATGCACAAGCAAGAACACAATAATGGCCACAGTAAGCTGGACTTAGGGCTGACTTATGTCCTGCTCTCCATCCCAAAGCATATACTGCAGACACTCAGCTCACTCAGGGGACAAAACAGAGCATCAGAGGCTGAGCCCATCTGTCCCTCTGACTCTGAGGAGCCCTGGCTGCTATCTCAGGTACACAGAGCTGAACATATGTCCCTTTTCCCTGTCTGTCTGAGGAGTGACTAAGCTTAGTGGAAAACAGGGAAATATCACACTTCCCACAGAGCTGAATGACAGGAAGATCCAACCCTTTAATTGCACCAGATTGTGATGAGCTTTGAGGCAACATCTTGGTAATAAATGTTAAAAATATTGCCAAGATGTGGTGCCTTGGAGCAAGATGCAGAGAAAACGGTATGGGAAAAGTGACAATCTGCAAAGGTTTGTCAGGATGGCAGGATAACACGCTTCTCCATTAGCCCAAAGAAGAGTTTGAACTTGCTTTGAAATCAGTTGACAAACCACCCCTGGAGCATGGGACAAAACCCAGGCCCCTGATGCATTACAAATTAAATCAGCAGACCTAATTTCATCATCAGGTCAGTCTATCTGGCCTTTGAATGTGTGTTAGATATCAAGATGTCAACTTTACAGGAACTTACCTCAGAAGCTAAGTGTTGCCTGTACCTTTCATGAGTGAACTAAGGCCACCACTGCATACCAAAACATCGTCTTTTCCTCCACTCTGCTCCTGACCATCTTTTCTGCTAAACAGTGTCCCTAGTGAAGAAACTGAAGATTATGCTTGACTTTTAATTCACATGCCAACAAAAGAACAGTATCTGATAACAAGAGACTAATCAGAAACTGATATGAAAGATCAATATACTATAAATATCGCTTTAAATTAGACAAATATATAAATACCAAATTAATTTTGTTAAGAAAAAGCATGCCAATAAAAGTTGTAGTTATAGTCAAAGAAATATTATTCCCCTAATAATGTATTCATGAGGTGAAAGTGAAGACATTGGCTGAATGTGACCTAAGTACTTAATTTCAACTCAGAACTGTGTAATTAACAATGTTAATTACGGTCATGCCAAAACAAGGTTAGGCACAGCTGGAGATAAAAAGTATGTTCCAGTATTACAGAGATTACCCACCAATAAAAATCAAACAAATAAGCCCTGCCAAGTTACATTGCATATTTCAATTTTCCATGGGTATGTTTTATTTTCCTTCTGTGTAGCTATTCCCTCTGTAGTTTCAGTTTATGAGACACAGGCATTGTACCTTGAGAAGAACTGCTAAACAGATTTACTTCAAATACTGCTGTTACTCCAGCCACCATGCTTTTTGTTTGTTCCCGTGATCTGAAGCATGTCAGTTCATTCTCAAAACAGCATAAAAGAATAGGAAGTTGGGACATTTCTCTCTTCAAAACATGCTTGCATTTTATTTGTCACATGAAACTCAGGAACTGTATGCTGTTTCCTTCAAAAAATAGGAGAGGGTAAGTAGCACGATAATTAGTATATTGGAGAAAATATTTTGGAGTAATTTTCTCTCCATCCATCTTAAGAGAGAAGTTTAACAATTGCAGCAGCTAATGTGCCATTAAGACATGGCAAATAAAACTCTGGGATTTGGGGCATCAATACTTGAATAAACCTTTCCCACTACTGCAGTTCTGGTGGTGGGTCTTTTTCTGAAACACTATCCACGATGATCTCCATCTGCTTGGGGCAACAGGATATTCAAAGACAAGGGCAGTAAGTATGAGTCATTAACCAAATTGCTCTTGTATATATGTACACTGAACACCCACGGGCAAAGTTACACAGAAACAGCCACCTTATCACTTGCTCTAATTCAGTATAACATAATAGCAGAAAGATTTGCAGGGTGGGAATATCTAATTGTGAAAAACATGTTTTAAAGAATCGGTGGCAGACGGCTATACATGAAATTTAAGGTAATAAATACAGGTTTTAGCTTTTAGAACTAAATACTGAATTATCTATAACACAGCATTACCACCTTTCCAAAAAGATTGTATTTAGTAATCTATAAGAGCTACGTAAAGTCCTGTCAACACTTACCTGAAGGAAATGCCTTTCTATTCTATGATCATAAAATCATAAAATCATAGATTAGTCTGATTTGGAAAGCACCTTTAAAGTTCATCTAGTCAAGTCCTCCCTGCAATAAGTAGGGACATCTTCAACTAGATCAGGTTTTCCAGAGTCCCTTCTAATCTGACCTTGAATGTTTCCAGTGATGGGGCATCTACCACCTCTCTGGGCAACCTGTTCATGTTGTCTCACTATCCTCAACATAAAAAATATCTTCCTTAAATCTAGTCTGAATCCACAGTCTTTTAGTTTAAAACCATGAACCCTTACATTATCACTGGAGTCCCTAATAACATGTCTGACCCCATCTTTCTTATAAACCCCCTTTACATACTTAAAGACTGATACAAGGTCTCCCTGGAGACTTCTTTTGTTATCATATTTTTATTCCTGCTACTGATGCTTAGAGAGAGAGATCCATTTTTCAGAATGCAAATGTCTGACACATCCTCTGATTGATTGGTTGATGCTGCTTACAAACATCTTGGGACCTTTAAGATGTCTTTTATGTCACCTAATAAGTCATTTGCAAGGAGCAGCTTGCCATGCACCTGCAACTGGGACTTTGGCCCAGCCTATGCACATGCAGGAGGGCAAAGCAAGGAAGAGCAGGAAGGCATGCACATTCATGGAAGCAGCAGCTGAAGACAGGAAGGGGAAGCGCAGTTACTGTGCAAGGCACTGTCCTTATCCTTCTGCAGTATAGCTCACCAGAAAGGTCCCACTGAGAGATGGTCCAAGAAGACTGAACCAGATGGCTTGGCAGCAGGCTGCAGTGCTGCTGTCAGGAGGATCTAGAGCCAGAGATCATGTACAAGACACAGACTGCCATAGAGGCAGCACATCTCCAGACCCTTTCCATATCAAAAGACTATGCACAACAGCTAAAACTTGAGACGTGGTCTATATCTGGACTCCCAAAACACGAGAGGGCCAATAAAATTCATATATGAGCAGCACAGTGCAGATGCTCTGAAGCACCCATGAACGAGTAGCACTTACAAAGAATGCAAGAGCAATACTTGCTCCCAATACTTGCTGTGCATCTTCATCTGCAGAAATGTCCCATAGCACAATAAGATGATTTGGAGGAGTTATTGCTTTTCTTTTTGTTAACACAGAAGGCTAGTATTGTCAGGGCTAAATTTTGTCCTGGCTGTTCTCTATGTAAACCAACTGAGACTGAAAGTCTATGAGTAACAGCTAGAAAATAGCACTGCACAAGGATACTGATGAATTCTTGTGTTTGGTTGTAGGCAGCAGTCTTGAAGTAGACTGAAATTAAATTGGAAACAAATATGGTGATGAAACAGGCCTGCCCTCGCTGAAAGGACTGAAGAATTGGAGTTGTTTAGCTTAGCAAAACAAAGACTGGAGAGGGTATATTCACTATCTGTAAATTGACAGGGGCTAAACAACAGGGGAAGAATAAAATTATTTGAGGAAAAGCAGAGTGTTGGAACAAGAAGTGTCTCAAATTGGTTTGGAATATACTTAAACTGACTTTTTGAAGTTTTTCTAAAAATGGGTGTGAAGCTTATTTAAAAGGTGAAAGGTAGAAAAAATCCAAGGGTACTTTTATGCTTAGATTCAAGAAAGGTCTCAAAGTATCAAGGTTGCTTAAGATTACTGCTTAAGATTACAAAAGAATAAGACAAGAAGGACTAAGGCACTGTCTTCATTTTACATATCTTGTCAGGTTTCTCCACAAGCCATTATTCAGCAGTAAGCAGTCAGATTGCACAGTTTGTCAAAGTTCCTGCTTACTGATAGCTACCTAATGCATACAAATATGTAAATGCAGTAAGCAGAAATCAGTGTGATGGATATATCAGTGTGATGCGGTCAGAAAAGGACCAGTGACCAAGAGCATAGATAATAATTCCATAAATGCTCTATTTTCCATTTTTAAAAGTTATCCATCCACAAGGTTGGTTGTGCTCTCTCCTTTTTAGTTTAGGTAGTGCATTTCAACATTTTATTCCTTTTAGCAGTACACCATCCAAATAATGACGTGATTGGTGACAGACAACATGACTTCACGGAAGGGAAATTGTGTCTGACAAATTTTGTAGCCTTCTATGATGAGATTACTGCAGTGGTGGATGAGGAAAGAGCAACAAATGACATCTACCTGAACTTGCGCAAAGAATTTGACAACATCCTCTATAACATGCTTGTCTCTAAACTGGAGACCCATGGATTTTCAGATGGAACAGTTGTTGGATAATTTCTTATCCAAGTTGTTGGATAAGAAATTGGCTGGATGGTCTCACTCCAAGAGATGCAGTCAACAGCTCTAGTGGAGACCAGTGGCAGCTGCTGTTCCTCAGGGCCCAGTATTGGGACCATCACCGTTTAAAATCTCTCTCAGTGACACAGACAGTGAGATCGAGGGCACCCTCAGCAAGTTAGTCATTGACACCAGGCTGTGTGGTGCTGTCAACACACTGGAGGGAAAAGATGCCATTCAGAGGGAGCTGGACAGGCTGGAGAGGTGGGCCTGTGTGAATCGCATGAAGTTCATTAAGACCAAATACAAATTCCTACACCTGGATTGGGTTAATCCCAAGTACAAACTGGGTGGAGAATGGATCATGAAGAGAAGGACATGGGGGTGCTTGTGGTAAGAGGCTGGAGACCAGTCATGTCCCAAGCTGCATCACAGGGACCATCACAGGAGTTGAGGGAGGTGATTCTTGCCATCTTCTCAGCTCTTGTGAGACCCCATTTGGAGTGGTGCATCCAGCTCTAGGGTCACCAACATAGAAAAGATGCTAACCTGTTGGAACGAGTTCAGAGAGACATGAAGCTGATGGCTTTAGCACCTCTGCTATGAAGACAGGCTAAGAGAGTTGGAGTAGAGAGTTGGAGCTGTTTAGCACAGAGAAGAGACGGCTTTGGGGAGACCTTGCAAAGGCATTTCAGTACCAAAGAGGGCTACAAGAGAGATGGAGAGGGAGTTTTTACAAGGTAAATAGAGATAGGATGAGGGTGAATGGCCTTAAGCTGAAGAAGGGTAGAGTTTGATTAGATATGGGGAAGAAAGTCTTTACTGTGAAGTCAGTGATGCACTGGCACAGGTTTCCCGGAGAAGTTGTGGATGCCCCATCCCTGGAATTGTTGAACAAATCTCTGAACACCTGGTCTAGTGGAAGGTGTCCCTACCAATGGCAGGTGCATTGGAATGAGATGATCTTTACGGTCCATTTCAACGAAAGTAATTCTAAAATTCCATTATTTTATTATCTACTTGGTTAAAATTGCAGACATGCCCTAAAAGTCAGTAAAAGTAATAAATTCATTAGGCAAGTAGGTCGTATTGAAGTCCTAAGGAAACTGATATACAATTATTGAGCATGAGATCTTACGAAAAGAGAAAGATGCTTGGAACTGTTACAAGTAAAAGTGGAAAAGAAGATCACCTAATTAGCTGAAAAATGGAGAAAGAAAATGTGTCTTAAAATCTGCTTTTTAAAGACAGCAAATACTCAAAAAGAACCTCCAGTCACTAACATTTGCACAACAGCAGCTGGAAAACTGGCAGTATTGCTTATTTTCAGGTACGTTTGCAATGAGATAGGTGAGTTGCAAATGTCAAATAGTGTATTACAACAAAAACTCTCCTGACAGGCAGAAGAGCTCAGTAGTAGCTCAGCAGTAGCTCTTCAGTGCTGTCCCCCAAAAAATGCTAGGAGGATTTAGCCCTCCACTATACAGAGAAGAAACAATCTAGCTATGAAGCATGACAGATATAGTATATCCTCAAAAGAAGAAGATGTTATATTCCACTCTGGATGATCCATGTAAGACTGTCTGACCCAATTTTACGTCCACACTTGCTTGGGAAGACACGCAAAAAAAAAAAAGACATTCTGCAGTATGTCGCCAACCATTGCTATTCAAATGGATATCCCACTGCTCAGGCCAGATCAAGTTTAGGACATGCAGGCTACAGCATTCCTTTCTATGATTTTGTCTACTGATGCCAGTATGCATAGATCAGGGCAGCCTGAACCTATCTCTGTTGTTTTTAACAGACCCTCAGCTGGAACCAGTGTAGCCTTTTCTGAATAAATGATGGTATGAAGACTAATATCCTTGGCCTTAGCATCACCCAGATTATGCTTGTAGGCAGGAAAAATATTGCTCTGCTGCAGAGCTATAGCAGCAAAGCTGCCTAGAAATTGGCATGCATCTAATGTGTGCTCTAACACACACTCAGAGATACTGTTTGGGTTCTTTTGGCCAGACTGAAAACTGTTTTTGCACCTGCAAGGCAATCTTCTGCTATGGGATGAGATCAGTATACGATCAGGATGCAACAGCAGTTCTAGCATGCAGTCTCGCTCTGTTATTCAGACCCATTCTCTAAATTTCTATCATCCCATGGATAGGGTTCAGTAGAGGGCACCCTCACTCTACAGAGCAAAAAGAGCTGGGAGAAGAACAGGAAATGAAAGAATCCTGTTCCAAAACTGGTGATATAAAAATTAATATTTCTTAGCCAGTCACTATGGAAATAGTCATTATCTAGTGCAACTTCAGAAAATTTGCTAACACTAAATATGAATGTTGCATTTAACATGCCTGAGGGAATGGACGGCATACAGAGGGAGGACCTGGACAAGCCTAGAGGTGGGCCTATGAGAACCTCATAATGTTCAACAAGACCAAGTGCAAGGTGCTGCACCTGGGCTATGCCAACCCCTAGTATCAGTCCAGGCTGGGGGATGAACAGAGGGAGAGCAGCCCTGAGGAGAAGGACTTGGGGATGCTGGTGGGTGAGAGGCTGGGAAGCCATGGGCACTCCCAGCCCAGAAAGCCAAATATGTCCTGGGCTGCATCCAAAGTAGTGTGAGCAGCTTCTGCTGCTCTGCTCTAGTGAGACACCAGCAGGACTACAGTATCCAGCTGCCAGGTCCTCAGTACAGGAAAGCCATGGAGCTGCTGGAGCAGGTCCAGAAGAGGACCACAAAAATGATCAGCAAGATGAAGCACCTCTCATATGAAGAAACACTGAGATAGTCGGAGTTTTTCAGATTGGAGAAGGGAAGGGTACAGGGAGGCATTATTGTAGCCTTCTGCTACCCAAGGTGGATAAGATGGAGAAGACTTTTAATAAGGCCTGCAGAAAAAGGAAAAAGAGGTAATTGTTTTAATCCAAAGAGCTGATAGATTCCGACTAGATATAAGGATGGAATTTTTACAGTGAGAGTGACTGGAAAACTGCCCCGGGAAAAAGGACCTGGAAGTGGTGATCGACAGTGGCTGAACATGAGCCAGCTTTGCACAGGTGGCCAGGAAGGCCCATGGTACCCTAGCCCCTGGCAAAAGTGTGGCCAGCAGGATGAAGGCAGTGATCATCCCTCTGTGCTTGGCCCTGGTAAGGCCATTCCTCAAGTTCTGTGTCCAGTTCTGCAAGTGCGTTCCCCCTCACTACAAGAAGCACATTGAGGGGCTGGAGCAGGTCCAGAGATGGGCAACAAGGCTGGAGAAAAGTTTAGCAGCAAGGTGGGGTTCAACCTCTTCTGCCAGACAACCAGTGACAGGATGAGAGGACACAGCCTGGATCTGCACCAGGGGAGGTTCAAACTTGACATCAGGGAGAATTTTTTCATGGAAAGGGTTGGCAAGCACTGGAATGGATGTCCCAGGAAAGTGGTGAAGTATTATACATCCCTAGAAGTATTCAAGAAACAACTGGACATAGCACTTAGTGCTCTAGTCTAGCTGACAAGGTGGTGATCAGCTAAAGGTAGGACTCATTGATTTTATAGGTCTTTTCCAACCTAAGTAATTCTGTGATTTTCTAAATACTTGGAACTGGTTACCCAGACAGGTGGTAGATGTTTCATCCCTGGAAATATTGAAGGTCAGGTTGGTCTTGGCTATGAGCAACCTGATCTAGTTGATGTTCCTGACCAGTGCAGGGGTTTTGGACTAAATGACCTTTAAAAATCGCTTTCAACCCAAATCATTCTATGATCATAAATGAGAATAACTAATAACTTTGCAAAAATAACCTTCTTGCTAAAACAGCTATGTTGTTGGTGCTATTTAGATGAGGGAGCAAGGGTCATATTAACTGACGAATATAAAAGGATGCCTGCAACAAGAGTGCTATATAAAGGAGTTTAGAAATCTACATTTCCAATACACTAGTTGTCACCTTGCAGTCAACCTTCTGCTCACTAAGATGGATCAGGACAGAAGTGGAACAATTAGCCAGTAAAAAGACAAATTTGTCTGTAAATGTCACTGATAACTGTCAATAAAGAGAGATCCCACAGCACAGATGCCTGTTCTTTACCACCACGCATGACATACCCTTAGCCATCACATGAAGAAGGAGATTGTTACCTTTGTTTTAGCTCACACAATTATTATTAGTACTCATGAAACATATATGTAATCTTGTAATTCTTATATGTAAATATATATGTAAATCTTGTATTTGACCTGATTATGACCAAGCAATAAATGTTCTCTTTCCATTATGATTATCATGAAGTTTTATTTTCTTTTATCTGGTGTACATTTACAGCCATTAATGTTATCTCCTCCTCAAGGTTATATTATGATATTGGGTACGAACGTTTTGCACAGTTTTCAAAACTTTCTTAGTTTAAAGTATTAGCAGTCTCAGAAGGGTCTCACTTAAGCAGGTCCCTGAAGTTATTTTTATGTTAATGCATTAATATGTGACCGAAGTCAGACACCGCTTCATGATCAGAATTAAATAATCACACCTTCAAGCACCTTCTCTTTTAGATGCTATGCGGTTCATCATCTTTGCTCTTACTTTGAGCAAAAGTAAAAAGTTATTTACTTTGAGGGTAAATAACTCTATGCATCACCTTCATTTTTTGTGACACGTTGCAAATGGCATGGCACTTCAGAAAGGGGTGGACTTGTATCATCTATATGATTAGGTAACATTTTCTCTCATGTCCATCTTGAAACTATGAGGCATTAAAGAGTTTTTATTCAAGTTTTAACAGCATAATGAGAAAGTACCTTCAACCAGATGCCCATGCCACTGTCTCCAGAAGGCTGTTCAATTACAGCCTCATCCATATATTTAGGGAACAAGGCAACTCACAACACGTGTTATACTTTCTAAGGCCAGCCATGTCTTTATGGCAACACAGATTCTCTCAGATCACTTTGAATTATTAATGATCAAAATCACTGAGATGAAAGTCCTAAGCAGAGTTTGCACAGAGGCTCTTTCCTTCACTAACTCATTAAATATGACAAACAACATGATCTCCAGAATCTGCTGATTTCCAGCGTGACAGGCAACTGACCTTTTTTTGCTAGCTGAAACATTAACCAGGCTCTAGTTTTTAAGAAGACTGCTCCTAATCTTGATTTCTTGAGCCTCTTTTCCCAGCTGTCTAACCAGCAGCTGTTTAACTCTGGAAGCCACGACCTTAGCAGCATGCAGGCCAGTTATAAGAAACAGTTATAAGTTTATGTGAAAACAGAAAGCCATTCCTGCCATGTGTGAGGTTACCCAATCAAAACTCACAAGGAGCGCTGTTTCTTCCCATATTTCTCAAAGTGCACAACTGACAGCAAGTCTGAGACACACACACATGGTCTTTCAACAATGTGCTATAATTATTGTCTCATTTTGGTCTCATAACAACTACACTTTTGTGTACATTAGAGCCAGCTGGAATATTCAGGCCAGCATTTTCTACCTGAAGTATAAATTATTTCTGCAGGCTTGATTTTATTTGCTACTGTTTCACACTAAAACATAGCATCAACTCAGTTTTCTTTTTAAATGTGCCTGGTTTGGGTTAAAGTGTCCTCCTTTTGTTGTCTCACCAAGGCAAATATAGAAGGCTGGAAATTGAATACTACTTTCTTTATAAATGCTGAAAAAAATCAACTGAATTATACAGAACAGTTTTGGATCAAGGGAACAGGACCCCAATTTAAGGATCATAGATTGCTCATTTTGCATATGTATGCAAGTATGCCACTAAGCTTCACCCATCATCCTCCTACATTTAGAGAACATTAAGCCTTCAAAGTAAAGCACTTAGAGGCAAAGTAACAAAAGTATGCCTGTTAGCTTTACTTCAGCCCACTCAAATGTGTGAACAACCCATAATCCGAGTAAAGTGGCTATACTTTCAAGACAGATAACAAAAACTTTAGACAATTTCAAAAGGAAACCAGAAGACTTTTCAGTCTATATAACATTATGGATAAAACAGATTTCATTCTTCATTTTCTACTTTTGATAGAACTGTTTTCCCTTAATACTTAACTAGATACTCAAATATTTTCACAGCTTCTGGAAAGGCTGTAATCACATTCAGCAATGCAAAGAATATCATGGTGTTACATCAGGTTCAAAAGGTTCAGGCAGCTACTGAATGCTGAGTGACACCAGCATCAATAAGGCAGTCAGAGAAAAAAGCATGAGCCTTGTGGAAAAGTTTGACAGTTCCAATAAACAATGATAAGATGTTGCTTTCAAAGATAAGCATTCCCATTCCTTTTTCCTTTGAGACATTTTGCTGGAATGTTGCTTTTGAGAAGTATAGAAAATAAAGCATTATTATTCTTCAAAGGGAGATTAAAAATTAATCCAGCTATTAAGCAATATGTACCTCCCAGGCGGAATTTATGTAAGTGACATTCTGAGCTTCAAAACATGGGAAGATATGATAATTAATATGTAACTCTTTAAATGTATAACTTGAGAAATTAAGGACCTTGCATAAAATTCAGGAGACAAGATAGAATCTTGTGCTCCTAATCCTGTCTTTATGGATAGTTAAATGAGGTTTCCCTCATTTCCAGCAGCTTCTCCTCACTACTTAGACCACAGATTCTGTACTGGCAGATACTGTGTATCTTTAAAGACCTAATCCAATGAGAATGAAATCTTGTTTGGGAGATGCAGAGGCAGTATGGTGAACATGGATGAAAACTGTGAATAAAAATAGTGCCATCAGTGGGATGTTCTGTGTCACCTACACTTGAACTTCTAGATTCTGCTTAGGAACCGTTTCATCACCGTGTAACAGAAAACATGCATAACTGAGGCATCCAAATAATAGATTCAAAGAATAGTTTGAGTTGCAAGGGACCCTGAAGGTCATCTGGTTTCAATCCTCCTACCACGGGCTGGCAAACTTTGCACTAGAGCAGGTGGCACAAAGGCCTGTTTATCTGGCCTTAAACACTACCAGGGATGGAGAAGCTTCTCTGGGTAACCTGTGCCAGTTCATCACTACCCTCACAGTGAAGTATTTCCTCCTAATAGCTAATCTAAATCTACCTTCCTTCAGCCTAAGGCTGTTCTACCTTGATCCATCCGGATATGACCTTGTAAAGAGTCACTTTCTAGCTCTCTCGTTGCCCTTTTTGCATACTAGAAGGCTCCTATAAAATCTCCCTTGACCTTCTCTAGGCAGCCTGTGGGAAATAAGAAAAGCCTTACAGGACAAGGACCTTTTTCACCTTTAAATCCTGTTAAATCCTGTTTACTTTTGTTCACGTTTGTTAACAAAAAAAAACACTCTGGGAAGGGTTCAGCTGCAGACTGGACGGCCGGAGAGTGGGTTGATAGTTGCCTTGTGTGTGAGGCAGTGCTGGGCTGGGGAGATGCGTAGATACCACATGATCAGAGAGCTGTTTGGGTAAAGGGACATGTGAACAGTGATACCACAGTGGCAGGCAACCAATGTGTGCTTGTTTGGTTAAGTTTTGGTAAAGTTTCAGTAAGTTTTGAGTATAAAAAGGCTCAGTTCATTACAATAAACAATCTCCTTCAGAGCAAGCAAGGAGGTCCGTGTGTCTTTCTCCCTCATTGCTAAAGTAGACCAGCTGCAACTCTGTCAGTCTTCTCTCACTGGAGATGTCCTCCACCCTTCTGATCTTCTTTGTGGCCTCTGGACTCATTCCAACAGCTCCACATCTTTCTTATGTTCATGACCCCAGAGCTGGATGCAGGGCTCCAGGTGGGGTCTCACCAGAGTGGAGAAGAGGGGCAGAATCCCCTCCCTCACCCTGCTGTCCACGCTGCTTTGGATGCGGCCCGGGATACAACTGTCTTTGCAGACTGCAAGTGCACATTTGCTGGCTAGACCACACAGCTTGGTGTTGGTTGCAAACTTGCTAGGGGTGCCCTTGATCCCACTGTTCATGTTGTTGATAAAGATGTGAAACAGCAGTGGTCCCAGTATGAACTTGCATTATTTGGACAAGCATATACGCAAAAAGCCTTTAGGATGACGTATGGTGCTTGTATCCCCAATCGTGTGTTCTGTTTATGCCTGATATTATGTTCTGTGCCTTCAGGACTGGCTCTGAAAGTGAAGGTTTGTTTTGTCTTGTTATCAGCCGGTTCATCTCCCTCCATGGTCTGTGTCTAGGAGAGGCTAGGCTTGCTTGCTTGCTTGCTTGCTGGCTGGCTTGCTTGCTTTCCCTTTGCTTTTGCTTTTGCTAATTAGTTAGCTTAGCTAGGCAGTTCAATTTTTACCCTGGACTGGTTTTTTTTCCTTCCCTTTCCCTTTCCTGAATAGCATCTGAACCTGCTCCTGACCAGGTCCTGGGAAACATCAAGAAACACTGACAGCCTGCATTTTGTGACCTGCAGCAGCCATCCCCAGCGCCGGAGACGGAGAACGGGGTGACCACTCCCAGGAGAGACTTTCTGAACTCTGTCATCTCTTCAGAGCGGTGAAGGAGTTTTGTCATCTGATGTTGTTTTTTGTATTGGGGAGTGTTTTGGTTGTTGAATAAACAGGTTTTTTTCCACTTCTCTCCAAGGAAATTCTTCCTGAACCAGGTGTGGGAAGGGCCGTGGGGGGGGGGGGGGGTTGCTTTCTGGGGGCTCCTCCTGGAGGTTTTCTCCCAAATTTGCCCTACACTAGGACAAGCCTGCATTGTTTTCTAATTGTGTCTCAAAAGGCCATTATACTAAGAAAGAGATTATAGAAAACACCTCAGTTTTAGAAGCTGAAATAGGAAGTGAACTAAAAAAGAAATTATACTATCCTTTTTTTTTCTTACTTTGTGGTAATATCAGAGAGTTATGACTGGGAGATATGGAGACTGTGGAAATGAAAAAATACTATTATCCTGCACAGCTCACAAGAATGGACATTGCATTACCACAGTCTTCTGAAGTATTTATTTTTCTTCAGTGTGTGTTCAATTCCCCTTACACAGGAAACAGCCTCGGAGCATGAAATACCAGTTATCACTTCAATGTCAGGACCTTCTCCACAGCAGCACACCACCTTCTTTACAATTTCTGCAAGGAATTGCCAGTGTGTCAGACATAGCTACAAGAGGGTGTCAGGGGCATCACTCTCTCTCCATAGGTGATGGAGAGATCTGAGGCTATACAAGCTTGACTCCTGCTAATCCCTGAGAGCTGCTTCTTCCCATATTGGCCTCAGTGCACACAGAAGACAACCCAGCAAAGTTGCCAAATTGTATGCCTAGGAAATAACACACTGTTTGTGAGGAAGCAGTGTGTACTCAGATAGCTTTGGTCAGTGCCCACGTATGATGTATAAGAGCAGGGCTTGTCCTTGCTAACTGCCGCACTCATCTAAGCACGTGCTGCCAGTGGCATAAACGTGACCCAGCCTTATTATCTGTGTCTATATACAAAACGTGTGGCACTAAAAGATAAGGAGCCATATCTCTCTCACTCCCTTTCCTTTCAACCAATTTCTCCTTTTGCTTAGCTAAGCAAACCACTTTAGGATGACAGGTCTTCTGGTGGTGTAATAGGCTGCTGCTATAACAAATCTTGTCTTTCAGAAAAGGTAATAACTGCTGGTACAGCTGCTGCCACCAGTAATGAAAAGAGAAGCCTGCATGGCAACTTTGTCATTATAGCATGCACCCTTCTTGATTTCTGCTATATTCTTCAACAGCAGAATAATGGGGGAAAACAGATGTCTTCATCGACACATAGAAGTCATCCCTTTCCAGAATTCTGTTTCACAGATAAAGAAGAGATGGTTGTGTTTGCAGGAATCATAAAAGATGCTCTTGCGGGCATCTTTGCATTCCCATGATAGAGTCAAAAATATCTCAGCTTGCAGTTCATTCTCTAACAAGCAGCTGGCCCCACTGTGAACTTATTCTAATATGCTGTGTGTATAAAGGACATTCCTTAGCAAAGCAAGGTTGGGTTTTGGGGGCTTTTTCCCATTAAACAATAAGTCTCTGGGTGATTAAAAATTGAAGAATTTAGGCTATTTAGTTATGGTGTTATACTGTATGCTATTTTTCAAACAGATTTGAAAAAAGTGGCATCCTCTTGCTACTATTCACTAGGAGACCTGTTAATCACTATTAATTTTTTCTGGTGCCTTCTGAAGGGAACTACTGCAGTTAGAGGTAGCATTCAATCAAAATATAGATCTGAGCATATTCAGTTTCTAAAATACATAAAATATAGAAGCAAATTATGGACCTGGGCTCACTAATTTAAAAAAAAAAGTATTTGGTGCTTCTGCAATCAGTATTTGACAAAAATGAAAGTCAGCCTGTATTTCATAAAAATGTTCCAATTCAGTGGTGTTTGAGTCCCCATATAAAACTTATTTAATTTCCACACTATCAGAAAAATCAGTTCAGTTTCAAATACCCTCACAGGTCAGGTCAAGCACATCTGGCCACTGTATGCATGAGAAATTTCACCACTTTTTGTGCTAAAAAGTGGCCAGGTGTAAAGAAGAGACAGAATGGACACACGGTGATGGATAATTTCATTCTCATTATTCACTAACAGACTGTATCTTTAAATTAGAAATCATGAGGAAATTGCTTTTTTTGACCTTTACAAACAGCAGGTCTGTGCTAGTCTGTACAGGATGCATATGGATGCCCTTGTCTGTTATATGCCCCCCCCACGATGTTATAACCCTGAATATTGATAAGCAGTGCAGCATGCCACAGGATTTACTGGTTCAAAGCTGATGCTGTACTTCAGGGTTTTGCAAATCTGCCTTGTGCACGACTTTTTTTTGCTATTGTCCTGCACCAGGCAGTATTAGTCCTGCTAGGAAGGAGACTTGTTGGTATTTCTGCAAATAAACTGGATGCATTTCTCTCATGCATTTCTATCATTTCCCTAGATTTTGCCTAATTTGGGAGGGAGGTTTGCATACTGTAAACATAAAGCCTGAGCCTTTACCTTCTAAAGTATGACACATATCCTTCATATTACTCTGAGATCACCACACCAAAATTACATGCAAACTAAATATGCATCTCCAGGAGATGATAAAGAAAGTACACTTTAAGATGCAAGTTATTTGCCAATAGGAGCACTCACTAGTCTGTAGTTTACAGAAATCAAATCAATCTTGGTCAGCCTGCAGATGTTTTAGACTGAACCATACAGAGAAGACACTGTTTCTCAGCCAAACCTATCTGGCATTCCCTCCTTCTAGCATGGCAGATAGTTCTTTCAACTTTTCTTTCACCAAAATTAAGATATCAAATTATTTTGCTCATGCTGGTACATCAAAATACTTGTGCTTACACTTAGCTCCAGGTAAGCTGTGGCCAGCAGGATTAGTCCAAGGAACACTTTTATTTGGACATTCAAACACTGTCAAGGTTTGACACTGGCACAATGCCAGCACCCCCATGAAAATGCACCTCCCCCAAATAAATGCTGTGATATGCGATCAGGAAGAGAGCAGAGCAGGCCCAAGCTTAAAAACAAAGGGAAAAAATTTTATTAACCTATTACTATGATAAAAGACACACATTAAATCCAGAATGGAAACCTTCCAAAACATTCCTCCTCTCCCCACCCAAAATCCAATAAACCACAGTGAGATACAACTTGGACCCTCAATCAAGTCATCACCCTTCAGATAATCAATACTCAGTCCATCAAGGGAGAGAGGGGTCTCTCTGGCATCATAGACTTCCAAGAAACACAATTGCCGCCTCTAGTGTTTCCATGTCACACATGGCACTGCCTGGAGAAAATCTGCCATGGTGACACTCTCCTTTCCATGTCACAGTGCTCTCACCACCGTGCATGGACAGACTGCTCATAGGGCTACTTTAAGGATGCTTTGCCAAGGACCTAAAGAAACAACAGTTCAGTTTCTCATTTTGGGACCACAGTCCCCCCCATTTTTCCTCCCCTGGGGCCGGAATGTTCACTCCATTCCTGTGTGGGAGTCGCTGAAGCAGGTCTCTTGGCTCACCATTGCATCCCCCTAAAAATGCAGTCTCTGTTGCCCGAGAAATTGGTTTTGTCTATGGCCAACAAGAAAAGTCCAGCCAAAGCTACTCCATCATCTCTTCCCACCTAGAATTTCTTCTTCTAACATCTCAGGTCCCAGACTGTCTCTCTTCTCTTTCAAATTGAGGAGAAGTAATATTTCACAAAGCTTTCATTTCTCAGGAAAGGGTTGAAACCCTGCCCAGAACTCCAACTCCTATGACTGGGCACCTTCCCCCCACCTTCTCCTTCTCCTCTGACAGCAAATTCCAGGTGCAGTCAGGCTCTCTGTCTCTTTCCCTGGGGGGGGGGGGGGGGGGGTGGGAACAAAGGCATCTCTGTTTCTCTCCACCCTTCCGTCCACAGGGAGCCCGCCCGGTTCCAATCCTTCAGCCCCTGGCCCACCTCTACCAGTCCACATGGCTTCCCCTTCCCCACCCAGCCCGTGGCTGGGCAGGGGAGCTCTGCACTGCACTCTGACCGGAACCACAGAGAGAGTTCCCCTGGCAGTTCTTGCTTTTAATCCCCTGTGCTCTCAGAGGCGTGTCCATGCCCTCAGTGGTCACTCCAAGTGCCAGTATCCAAACCTGACCACTGATTGGCTTGACCCCAACTTCCTGAGAAAATTCACTTCCGTGTCAAACCATGACAAACACAAACTGGTACACAGGAGATTCCTCCTGACTTTCAAGAAACACAATTTACTGTGAGGGTGACTGAGCACTGGCACAGGTTGCCCAGGGAGGTTGTAGAGTCTCCATCCTTGAAGATACAAAAAAGCTGTCTGGACATGTTCCTGGGCAATCAGCTCTAGGTGGTCTTGTTTGAAATGGGGGATTGGATCCTATGACCTTCATATGTCCCTTCCAGCCTCAGCCATTCTGTGATTCTGATGGTCGGGCTGTGCTAGCACATTGATCTTCTTCACTAAAAGAACATCTTCTGTTTGACTAATGTAACCTTGGGTCTGTCTGTACATCTCAGTGGAGAAAGTCCTTTTTTCTGCCATTGTAAACCACTTCCAGCTGCAAAGATAGTGTCCCCATAAATAGATTTCTTTTAAGCATCTGCTTGACACAGCACAACTAATCAGCTCTTATGAAAGAAGGTGCAGAAAAATCAAGATTAAGCAGAGATAAGGATGCAATTACTCTTTTTCAGGGTGTCTTCTTATCCTGCTTCCCATCTGCTGTCAAGAAAAGAACAAGTGAGGGATGACTGCAGGGAATAAGTGTTCTTGCCAGTGAATGCTAAAGCAGCAATGCTAGGCTGTGCAACAGCAGGAGCTTCCTATATATGTGGTAGTTTCCTATCACCCATCTTATTGGAAGACAAGACACTTTGCTTATTTCCCCTTTCTAAAGAACTTCGCCATGGTAGATGCAAAGACTAAATAAAAATTGAAAAGTGGGTGAGACCCACTCTCTTTGAAGAAAGTTCTACCTGCTTCCCACTCTGCAGCAGACCAAATATAACCCTACCTTTGGAGACAATGGTTGGAGCTATCATGAAGAACCCTCTCCAGTCCTCAGAGGCACAATTCTACCAATTCCAATTCCTTGTGTCCCGGAAGGACCATGGATATGACCCTGTCCATCTTCCTGTCTTCCTCAATGTTCACAAAGCACAGGGAGGGACGACTAGGAATTAGAGATTAACTGCTTTAGAAAGAGTCAGACCAAAGTCTTGTCCTTGTACAGTTACCTGTGACTCACCATCTAGGTGTTACTTTACATATTATTTGTGTCCCTGGTAACAAGTAGAGGCACTTCTTGATTTTCTATGAGGATGCAATGGGGAAAGCCAAACTCTTCCTAGGCATCCTCATTGAGCCCTTCATTCAGTCACCTCTTTCCTTAGCTGAAGGTGCAGAGGCAAGCTGTGCACTTATTTTAAATACCCTTTGCATGAATCACTCAATTCCACTGCTCTTTCTAGCAGAAACTGCCAAATAGCAACAATGGCTTTTGTTTCCTTTGCTGGAGACTTCACTCAGACAGCTTTCCTGCTCAGCACAAAGTCCAGTCCATCAGTGTCATCTCCACTAAGTTATCTGGAGCTTTGAGAAAGCAGCAGGCTACATTTACAGATAGGAAACAGGTTAGAGTAGCAATCAGTCAGGACTGAGCTTTGGAGCTTCCAGGAAAACATCTGGATAGTGACACTTCATCAACTGTAGCAAAGCTATTAATCCAACTTTGACCTTATGGCAGGAACAGTGGGTAGGTGTCTAGCACTCATCTTACTATCCAAAGAGGTCTGTGAGGCAAAATAAATTTCAAATCAGAGTCGCCTACCTCTCGTGGGAGTAAAGCAAGGTTCCTTTCCCCTTTGGGTCCTACTAAACATGGGAAACAACAGTCTTTGCTATCACAGGGCTACTTGTATGACAACTTCTTTTCCACTTTGCACTTTAGAAGCAGCAGGTAGCAATTATCTCCATTCTTCGTTTATTGTCAGTTTAATTTCTCTTGTCTACTGAAGACTTCTGTGGCAGAAAAATGCTGAGACTACAGAAGGTGCAAAAAACCCTAGCAGGTGAGGAACCTGTGAATTTATCTGGTGTGTTTCCTAGTTTGGTCACAAGCTCTCAAACTCTGTCTAGGAAACATCCTGCCAGACTGAGAAGGTGCAGATAAAACAGATTCCTTTTGTTTTGAGTCTTTCACCCAAATGAACTGGAATTACTTCTAAAACTTCTTGCTTCCCTTTTTTGGAGTGGCTTTCCCTGAATACTGGAATGATTGGTTTACTGCTGCTAATATTTACAGACAGTGAATTTCAAAGTCTTGTAAATATTTCCTGGAAACAGACACAGAGTACAAATAAATTTGCATAGATATATTTGAGTTTGCAGATTGATCAAAAGTGATTTTCAGGGGCTTGAAGATAAGGCCTTCACTACAGTGTAAATGTGACATATCTGACCCAGACTTTCACACTGGAAGTGCTAATATATATTGCCATTGTTGGGACAGAAGCTATGCTTGTGAACCAGGCTAATGAAAAAAAAATTGTCAACTATGAGCAATAGTAGAAACTAGGTGAAGGCACAAAACATCTTCAGCTATAGTGTCAAAGTGTTACCTTGCAGTACTTGAAACTCAGATGGACTCACTTTCATTTAATTAGCAGTTAGAGTCATTAGTGCAAGTGTGAGTAATATAAACAAAAAATAAGAGGATGAACTCAATGACTTACTCCTTGTGAATTATTTATTTGGCTCAAAAAAAAAGCCACATTTTTTGCTGCACAAGGAGAAATTTCAAAGTCATTCCATATAAGATGCTTAATAATTCCTCAATGAAGATGAAGCTTGCAGTGAGAGGGTAAAATGCAGAGGAAGTGTAGACTGCTTAAGACACTTACGGTGAAATGCTGAGTTAAGCAAATTTTGCCATCAGCTTCAGAGACATTGTTTCCCTTCCAGTTCAGCAGTGATCATAGCTGTCAAATAAACAACTGGTGTTCAGGAATTGTAGGCAAACCTGTCAATTTTTATTCATGTCTTTCCAAAGCCTAGGCTGATATCTTCACACAGCTGCCTGTGCATATGTACCCTCTGTGTGATACTGATGTGATCTGCAAAACATACTTGTGTATTAGAGCCTGATCCTGCAGAGCACTGTGGTCTGATTCAACAGAGCATTTAAACGTGCTACATTTGTACATCCAGGTTTCCAGCATGGAGGACGTATTTAGGCGTTTAATTGGACCACATTGAAGAGACCACTGCCCTGTAAAATGAGCTCTGAAAGGCCATATATTTTACCTGGCAGAGCAACATATTTGTGGTAACTTTGAAGCAACTGGAGCAAAACTTAGGACTAGTTTTATCCAAGTATCTTAGGACAAGCAAACATAATGGCATTTAGCTTGGTTTTTATTAAGCAGAAACCTGGAATCATTCCAACAGACAATTTTGAAGATGTGCCAGAAACAAAAAGTAATGATAATACGTATGATAAGGTTGAAAAATAAAATTCAATTTAAGCATGCTATTCAGCCTTCTCTTTCCAAAGATTAATCTCACATCCTTGTCTTCCAGATTATAGTTGATATAATCCAATTAGTATAAAAAGAATTAAGGTAGATGTTGTTGCTGTAAATATTATCATTATGATTCTAAACAATAAAGCATTTCTTATAATCACAGATCACTGAGGGATGAAGAACGGTGCTGCTGAATCAGTTAATAAGAATCGCAGTTTTTCTGCTTGCTTTGAATACAAAATATCAAAAAGCTAAACCAGCCTCTTGAAAGTTAACACATGGAAGTTCCCTGCTTAGGAACAAAGGGATAGATAGACTTCACCCTGGGCTCTGTTTCTACTGCATTGTTTACGTGAGGAAAGCTTCAGTCAACTTACCAAACTACCTTAAGTACCATGCTTAGTATTTCCTTTCAATCCTTTAGTCCTACTGTGATTGACTAGAATATTGCCTTGGTTTGGCACAGCCTGGTTTTTCGTAGCAGGGCAGCCATGGAGGTGGTTTCTGTGAGCAGGTGCTAGAAGCTTCCACCATGTCCAGCAGAGCCAGTGGCTGATGGCTCTGAAGATGGACATGCTGCTGGCCAAGGCTGAGCCAGTTAGAGATTATGGTAATGCCTCTGTGATAACATATTTAAGAAGACATTAAAACAAAAGTAGCAGTGCAGTTTTTATTCCAGCCAGAGAAGAGGACGAGGTGAGAACATGTGAGGCACCAAGGTCAGTGAAGAAGGAGGGGGAGGAGCTGCTCCAGGCACCGGAGCTGAGACTCCCCTGCAGGCTGTAGTGAGACAATGGTGAAGCAGCTCTGCCCCTGCAGCCCATGGGAATCCAGGGAAATCCACCTGCAGCCCATGGGGCAGGTGCCAATGCCAGGAGTGGGTGGATGCCTGGAGGAGCTGTGATCCCGTGGGAGACCTGGTGGAGAGAGGGGGCCCTTGCTGCCAGGCTGGAGCAGCCTGTCCTTGGAGGACTGCACCCTGTGGAAGAGTGACCCACGCCACAGCAGTTTTGGGAGGACTGTTTGCCCGTGGGAGGGACTTGCATTGCAGCAGCTTTGGGAGGACTGCTGCTCCTGAGGTTTGGAGCCACGCTGGAGAAGTTCACAGAGAACTGTGTCCCATGGGAAGAGATCACACAGTCTCACAGGGGAAGGGCTTCTCTCCCTGAGCAGTGAAAGAAAACCTCTGGCGATGAACTGACCAAAATCCCCATGCCCTGTCTCCCTGCGCTGTCAGTGGAGAGGAGGGAGGGGTTGGGGCAAGAAAAGGTGTTTTCAATAGTTCTCATTATCCTCCTCTGATTTTGTTAGTAATAAATTCATCTTGTACCTCTAAGCTGAGCCTGTTTTGCCATTGGAGTATTTTCTCCTGGTCCTTGTCTCAACTCATGAACTCTTCGTTAAATGTTTTCCTCTCTTTTGCCCAGCTGTGGCAGGGAAGGGTAAGCCAGTGGCTTTCATGGGCACCTGGCACATGGCCAGTGCCAAACCACAGTAAATATCTAAAGTGAAAATAGGATTGTGTTCTGCAGGTGTTTATTTCTTTCAACTGTACACTTCCTGCAGCCTTTTTCAGTAGAAATAATGCCCTAGACTTAGCAAGAATCTCACCTTTCCCTTCCAATTCTCTTTTTGTTGTCTCTTAAACAAGGAATTAGATTGGACATCTCTCTGTCTTACTGTAAGTGCCACAAAGTTTAGTCTGCTTTAATGAATCAGGTCGTATGTTTATGGAATCACACTGGAAGCCCAGCTTTTCTTGTAATGGAAATGTCTTTAAAACAGTCTAGGAAAGGTCAAATATAGAAGATAGTTACAAAAAAAATTAAGCATTTTTATATTGAGTAAGAAAACTATTCTTTTTTCCCTGAGAACTAGCTCAAAATCTTTGAACATCTGAAATAGAAAAATGGTACTTGCCCAAGGATGTTTATGAAGTGTCTTTAATATGAAACACAGCATGAGATCCGTCACTGTGGTAGGCTTACGGACCATCGTTCCTGTGTCAGGGACATGAAACATGTCAGCAAGCAAGGTGGCAAAAGCCCTGACATGCTCATGTAGCTAATCCTGAAGTGAGAGCTAAACTGGGCCCTCCTCATATCTCCCTGCTTCTCATGTGTGCTCAGGGCTTGGGCAGATGCTCACATTTGGATGCAGTGATTTAAAATTTTGTCATCAGTATGCAGGCATCGTCTTTTCTGCAAGGATTAGTAAAAATTGTCTTTGTTCCAGAATGTTACTGTTAAGACTAGTGAAACAGAGCTGTTTGTTTAGGTTCCTGTAAAATTCCTCCCCTGTACCACATCTTAACTATACAACACAGTTGTCCCAAGTTTTGTCAAGTATTTTACAGTACTCAAACTCTGCTGTTATAGAAAATGACTCCATACTCTGCAGATTTGTGTTATTCACCGCTTGCTTTTTGCAGTGTTGAAAGAGCAGTTTATTACTCCTATGTTCACAATGAATCTTCTTTAGTCCTATAACAATCAACAGTATCATGCTATCAGAAGCACTTTTGACTAAAACTGTAATCACTTGTCTTCTCTATGTAGACAGTTCTCATTTTTAGGACAGTCTTAAAACATGTGATGGGTTAAAAAAAGTTTTGCTTCCTCCTTATTGTATCCTTCAAAGGCTTTTCTGGAAAACACAGAGAGAATTTCTTGCCAGAGAGTGTCTTTCATTAACTGATGTGTCTCTGAGCTGTACCTTCAACACCAAGCTATCAATTATAACCTGAATATAAGTGACTCCAAACAGAAAAAAAAATGTTAATAGAAATGCCTGGAGGGATATAGCAAATGCTTTGTTTAAGATTTAGTTATTGCTGTTCACAGTATTCTGCTGCATTGTAACCTAATTTCAAATTAGAGGAAATGTAAGGAATTAAACAAGATGGAATACTAGGTCATATTAATAGACAATATGTTAAAGAATTCAGATTTAGAGAGCTGAAACAATATCAGAAAAAAGGAACATTGTCATGAGAATAAAAACTCAAAAGACTTATCTATATTGATTCTTAAGTCTTTATTTCAAGATTGTAACAATGGTGTGGACTATTAAACCAAAGCAAAGGGATGGAATTTGCAGGAAGTTTCTTTTTCATATCTCTGTTTTCTTCATTATTCTTCCATTCAGTAGTATGCCTTTAACTTATTCTCTTGAATAAAATTAATCATCAAAAAAATTAGAGCAAGAGACTTCTTCCCAAAATACAACACTGGCTATCTTTTGTTCTTTAAGTTGTGGGATTCCAATAGGCCAGGTTTTCTCATCTAAGTATCAGGAGTGTTCCTTGTTTTTTTCTTTATGCCAGATTGTTACACCTGTATTTTCAGTGCCATTTTGATTTAAAAGCCTCTATCAAAAGTAATTAGACTCTTTTCTCTACACTAAGTCTAAGTTATATGGAACTATCACCCATTTGAGACTGCCAAAGGTGCTCATCCTTGGATATCACAGCAGCAAGTTTCACTAAAAATAAACAAGTTGTTCAGCAAAAAGAACTGTCATTATTAGCAGTCCATTTTTCTCTCAAATACAATCCCCCAGGTGCTCCCCAGCACAACAGGAAAAGAGGAAGTTGTTGAGGTGTATCAAACCGAGAGAGCTGCTCTGGGGAGGTGAGAGAAGAGAGGCTGAGAAGAACTAGCCAACAATTCTGTAAATTGGGAAGCCATTTCAGTACCACAAGGACACGTTAACTCCTAGACTCCATGATTCTCAAAATTACACCTGGATATTCCTTCTTGTGACTTTGGCTATCCTGGTAGCATCATGATATGTTGTTCAACATCTAGTTAGAAGTCACCCTTCAAGCTGAGACCAAGTTCACAAGTAGTGCAGCCAGAGGCTAATTCAGACCTTTCTTCCTGACAAGAAGATTTATGTTAATATTTATATTCCTTATCATTATAGGTAAGCATTCCAGAAATAAAAATGAAAGCAATACTCTTAGTTCTCCTCTTGTAAGTAACTGATATTTCCTGGAGAGTCAGGGGAACCTGTAGTGCATAGAAATGCAATGGCAGATGTCCTTGGTTAGCTGGCTCTCTGAGCTGGGCCATGCTGCTGCTCAGTGGGTCTTTTCCTAGGCACTGCATGTCTTGAACACTAACATTCTATTTCAAGTATCTGATGGGCAGTTTTTTTCATAACTTGTTTGCTTAAGTTTTCCAGGTGTTTAGCTGAGCTTCCTGATATGCAGATAGGAAAAAAAAAAAAAAGTCTCTCTTTAGTTTTTCCTTATGAATTAAGCCAAAGTACCACTCTCCTAGACTATGTATAACTTCAAGAGGTCCATAAGCAACCAAAGACCTTGAAAGTTCAAGAGAAAACTCCAAAAGAATTTCAAGGGGCAGATTGCACCTGGTGAATTTTTCTTGCAAAAAAAAAGAAGCTTTCTGTAGCTTCAAAGCATAATAACAACTTCTCTTTTCTTAATTTTACTCTGGTACCCTCAGCAATATCATCCCCCCAAGTCCTCCATAATTCATTTGGTTTCAGAATGAATGACAAAAAAAAGTATGAGAACAATAATGGACCAATGGCACGAGACAAATATCAGTAACCTTTACAGCTGGCAAAAAGAGGACAATCTGTCTTTATAGAGACATTCATGAAGGGTCTACAGAGAGCCTTTATGTCACTTAAGTGTCATGGCAAGACATCTGAACAAAAAATAAACACCCTGAAAAATTCAACATGCTGAAACAAAATCAAGTATTGCATCTCAAGAAACATATGCTTTCAGCATTTAATAATGTCACTCTTTTTTCTTGAGATCATAGCTGGATGAATCACAGAACATCTCAAGCTTACAGGGGTCCATAAGGATCTTTAAGTTCAGCTCCCTGCTTCTTGCAGGACTACCTAAAGGTAGAACATATGACTAAAAGCATCATTCAGACACCTCTTGAACTCCGTCAGACTTGGTGCTGTGACCACTTACTTACCTTGGGAGCCTATTCCACCAATCAATCACCCTTTCAGTGAAGAAACCTTTCCAAATGTTCAATCTGAACCTGCCTGACACAGCTTCACTCCTTGTTTCCTACCACTGGTCACCAGAGAGAAGAGAACAGAAATTTTGCCTTCCATTGCTCCCCATGAAGTAGTTGTAGACTGTGATGTGGTTACTCCTCAGCCTTCTCATCTTCAAACTGAGGAAACAAGTGATTTCAACTTTTCCTCATATATTTTGCCCTTGAAATCTTTCACCATTTTAGTCACTCTTCTCTAGACATACTCCAGTATTTTGATGCCCTTCTTATATTGTGGCACCCAAAACTGCCCCCAGCACTCGAGGTGAGGCTGCCCCAGTGCAGAGCTGAGCAGGACAATCCCCTCCCTTGCCTGGCTGGTGATGCTGTGCCTGCTGCACCCCTGAACACAGTTGGACCTCCTGGCTGCCAGGGCTCTGCTGACTCAACTTGTCATCAATACGAAGAGATCTTTCTGCAGAGCTGCTTTGCAACCTCTTATCCTCCATTTTGTACATACAACCATGATTACTTAATTCCAGGTAGAGAATACAGCACTTGCTTTTATTAAATTTTATATGGTTGGTGATTGCCCAGCTCTCTAGTCTATCCAGATCTCTGTGTACAGGCCCTCTACCCTCAATGGAGTCTACAGCTGCTCTTAGTTTAGTATCATTGACAAATAATTGTACATTTGATTTCTCTGTTCTGAGTATAAAAACATTAAAGTACATTTGTCCTAAAATTGACTCCTGGGGAATAGCACTGTGATTTAACCTCATGCAACTCTGAGCCAGTCCCATCAGTAAATTGCTCACTAAACATATTATGGACTTGTCTAGCTGTGTATTAAGCATTATGTCCAGAAGGATATTGTGGGAGTCAGCATCAAAAGCTTTGCTAAAATCCACAAGCTGGCTTCCTGAGGTCAACCAGTTGCTTCCTTGGTGTGAACTCCTGCTGGCTATGACCTATGACTGTGTTGTTTCTTAAGGGTTTTCTAACTAATCCCAGAATAACCTTCTCCATAATTTTACCAGGCAATGAATTGAGATTCACAGGCTGGTAATTACCAGGGTCTTCCTTTCCCTTCCTGAAACTGGGAGGTTTGCCAGCTTCCAGTCAACTTGGACCACTCCAGACTCCCAAGCCACCTGAAAAACAATGGAAAGAGGTCCTACAATGGCATCAGTCAGCTCTTTTGGCACCCTGGGATGAATCCCATCAGGCCCCATAGATTTATTCACAGCCAGCTGGAGCAGCATGTCTTGAACAAACTCAGGTCAGTTGGAAGGTTATCATTTCCCCAGTCACAGTCTTCCAGCACAAGGCTCTGGGAACTGTCAGAGCCCATAATCAGTGTTGAAGACAGAGGCAAAGAAGGTATTAAAAATCTCTGCTGTGTGTATGTCTCTATTTGTGAGGAGACTTTGGTCCTCAAGCAAGAGATCAGTATTATCTCTGATCTTTCTTTTGTTGTTAAAATGTTTAAAAAAATCCCTTTTGTTTGTCATTTATAGTGCTGTCCAGATTGAGTTTCATCCCCATGATTTTCTCCCTGTAATGACAAAGATCTCAACAGACCAGATAGCCCCTAGACCTTGTCCCAGAAGTCTTAGGATGCAAAATTCTTGTGGGAAAATCAGAGAGTCTAAAAAAGTTTTAAATCTTCAAGTGATATCTTCCTCTAATAAAAAGTTATTATATCATCTTTAGCCCAATGTAGAAACAGTAAACTGAACCTCTCACAACTCTTATTTCCAGTCACTCAGTTGGGTTTTTATCTCTTCTCTGAAAGCTCTCCTATTATCTAATTCTCTAGTGTTCACAGACACAAATAGACTTGTGAAAGACAAAACTCTGATATCTATGGATAAGAAGCCCCAAAACCAAAAGATTTTCAAAATAATGTTCTTTTAGTTCCTGTACCAAAGAAGGCTGTAGTCTTTGCAGGTATTAATAACTGTGATTTCTTTCCATAAATGCTGTTTCACATTACTCCAAATCCTGCTCTTCTGTCATAAGGTATACTTCTTGTTTGAAAAGCTATGATTTGAATCTGACTATATAAAGTGTGCATTGCTAAGTACCACCCAACTTTAAAGTATTTCAAGGCCATGCTGTACTAATAATTTCTTCTAGTTCTTAATAGTCTCCAACAATTTTATGGTTTCTCCCATATGCCTCTTTCAAAATACCAAACCAATAAACAGCTACTGTCTGAACTTAAAAAGCCCAGAACCCTATTTCACCCTGATTTCTAAAATATTTGATTTCAAACATTCTGGTTACAGCATGTAAGTAGTAAAGATTTCATGGGTACAAAACTAAAACTCATACAGTTCACCTTTAAACCAAGCCAGACTCTCATAATTTCTAGTGTGATCTCTCTGTGCAAATTGCCTGGGTACACCTTTGGTCCTTTTTCTTTGAATCTGAAAATGAACTGCAAGAGACTTTTAGAACTTCTCAGAGTAATGTACCCCTGTGTGCAACTGTGGCTTAAGCTGACAGTGACGATGCAAAGGTCCATGATTCAAATTTCAGTGTAACAATGACAGACAGTATTGTGTAAATGCTCCTGCACCCCAAACTCACCCACCAGCATGTTCTTACAGGTAACAGTGAATGAAATTCCAATGTCAAGTAAACACACACACACATCTCTATCACCAAAGAAACTTCAGAAAAAGTTTTGCTTGGGTGGATGAAGACATACTGTTGACTTTCTGGGATAATGAAGAATTCAGCTAACTAAAACAAAAGGCCTATCTGACCTATGCTTGAGGAAAGAAATGCAATATATTACACTAAGGCAGACACTATTCTCAAAATAAAAAGAGCATGGCTATTTTGCTTTCCTTCAGAAAAATATCAGATTTGTAAGAAAACAACAGAGTGTCACCAAATATATGAAAGGAAACTAGAATATATGCCAGGAAAACTGATTTTAAATCACCTTGAAAACTGCAAACTTTAACGCAAAATTTGCAATACTTGTCTTGAGTTACAGAAAACCTCTGCTATATGTAATGAGAAACTAAGGTTATCAAACATCTGCCTGCATAGTAGAGATTCTAGTCATCAGTATCTATTTTTCTTCTGCACAAATAAAAGCTTTGTATCTATTTCTCCTGCTTCTACACATGTATGTCAGTGTTTCAGTAAATGCATTGTATTCAATAAATTTTTTATAATTTTCCTTTGTTTTGCCTGTGCTAAATAATACAAGGAAGCTAAAGTATTTTCCATGCCATCATCTGCATAGTTCTCTCCATAGTTACATGAACTGTTTAATGATTATCTGCTAGCCAGGTTACTAAACATTATGTAGTATTCTGTATAATAAATTGCCACTTTGCAGTATCTATTAAATATAAAAAGTTGGTTTAAGCTTCAATATTTTGCTAGTGAAAAAAAAAAAAAAGAAAACATGAAAAAACTGAAATATGCCTGTAAATGTGGAAACATGATCTTTTCAGTTAAAGCCATGAAAAAAACAGAACTGAAGACTAGAGGAGATGCACGATCATGTTAAAGTTCATCTGCTACTAAACCATCACAGCAGATTAATTTGTTGAGAGAAACTATAAAGAGAGTAAACTTTAAATAAGAGTGAAAAATATGGTTACAACTGGACCATGGTAAGAAGAGCTTTCTTAATGTACAAAGTAATGCTTAAAAGTTAGATATGTTAGTATCAAAGGGATTTACTAAATCAATACCAAAATGCAGCAGTCAATATTTATTCTGTATTATTAAAGCAAATATTGAATTTCTTGAGAGATGCAGAAATAGCAAAGATTATGGACAACATTTTCAGAAGCAAGTAGAAAATTAGCCTTCTAGAACAGAAATTATATATGAAAAGAGGTGAGAATTGAAAATTAAAAGCACAGCCAGTTACAGTTAAAAACCTGAAGAAGGTTTAAATTTGATTAGCATTTGTAAATGGACTACTTCTATTTCCTTAGCTCCCTTTCTCTTCATCTTCTGGTGATGTCTCTGAATGCAAACTCGATTGTTTCTCTTGACCTTCATAACTTATCAATAAAATAGGACATTTTCACAGACAGAGCAGAACATCCCGTCCTGCCAAAAGAAAACCCCAGGTAAATTAAAGGATTGAAAATGTGGCTCCAAGCCAGAGAAAAAACCTTAATTACCACAATTGGACAAAAAACTCACTCCAGCTGAACAGAGATACTCAAGCACAGCATCGATCAAGCCACTGCATGCTTTTTCTATGCATTGGGAAGACATATGCTTTTGGATAATCTTTTCAGTTTTATGTGGTTGCTGGTGTTATTGAAGGTGTATCCACAGTCACTGAAGGTTGGGGAGAAAGTTGTGTCTCCTACAAGTTTCTCTATGACACAGCAGGTCTTGCTGAAGAAGACAGAATATCAGAAGTCCAGTACCAGCTACTCACCAGGAACCTATGTGCGTCATATGTGTTGTAGCAGTAAATTACCTGAAAGTCAAGATATTAATAATAATTTTATGGTGCCCACTCAGTGGACCTGAAGACCACTCCTGATTTTCATTCTTTTAGCAAAAAAAGAGATTTTCAAAGACATTTATGGATCACTCACCCTCTTCCTCCGATAACTTCTTAACAAAAAACTGGGCAAACTAAAAAGGTTCAATTGCCCAGATGTCCATACCCATTCAGCAGTCTTCCAGCTAATGAAGCTTCCAGTAAAAATGTTTGGAAAAGATAATTGGAAAAGCTACTATTTTCTTCTGTGTTGTGTGTTAAGGATGTATCTTTGTTCTCAAATGTTGATATTTTTGCTAAGATTTATACCTACTTATATTCACCCCCAGGATCTTTTGAAATATATATTTACCAGCTTGATACCAGCTCTTCAGAAAAAGATCCAATCACTTCTTGTATTACTTTCCTTATATAACTGTGGTTTTGAAAAAAATATTAATCATCTAAGAGTTTACAACTTCAACCTTAAGAAAAATCTGGAAAACACTCCCTAAGTAAATGTGATTATGTTTTGTTTTAATTCAAACTAAATAAGAAAATTAATGCCAAAAAGGCTGGAACATCCACTACAGTAATTTCCACTGTAATCTTCAGTTCACTGTTAATGGACAGGTTTCACATCTCTAGTAAAAATTTCATTAATATTCCATTTTATCTTGATTACTCTTGAAGCATTACTACACTTTATAAGCATGCATTTTGAGATGTGCATGAAGTGGACCAAAAAGTCTGATCTAAAAGTGAGTACACATACATATTGAAGCTTCCAGCTATGCAATTTACCAGATGTCAAGGGAGAAATATTATTTCAGAATATTCACTGAAATATCCCAAAACACTTTCCAGTGCAATTTAGGCTGAACTGGAACAATAGCTTCAGGGGCTATTCCTGTGTCAGTGAAAGTCAATGCAAATTTTGCTGCTTAGTTGAGTACAGAAACACACTCTCATGTAAATTGACTTTTGGACTCTTCCAAAAATGTATCAGAGAACCAATTTAGCCCAAAATGTTTAGGATCCACTTGTATATAGTGCTTGAAGTTTCTGACCACAAAACAAATGCATCTAATAGAAAACATTAGTTAAAACCTTCACTACCTCATACAGGATTCAGCAAAACATTTAGTTAAAAAAGCAAAAGAAAGGGCAGGAGCTCTCTCTTATTAAGTTTAAACATGTGTGACCTGCAAGGGCACAACGTGTTTAAACTGACAACAACTAGCTGTCATAAATAAACAAATGAACAGTGTTCATAAACTTCTCTTCTTGGCCAGTAATGCACAGAGACCAGATCCTGCCAAAGGTCCCCAGGGGCTCTTGCCTCCCTGCAGCTGAAGCAGCTGTGGCAAACCTTTTGTTTTCAGCACTGCAGCTCAAACAACAGGCACTGCAGTGTTAATCTCCACCATCTGTAGGAAAGCATGTGTTGAAAACTAGCAATAATATGATACCACTATTACTCTGCCACCACCAGCAGAAATAAAACTCTTCAGCACATTGTGAAACAATGCCTGTTGAACAGCACAACACTCCTCTACTCAGCTTGCTCTCCCCCATGTCAAAAACACTGTCAAAAGCTGATAGTAATATAGAAAAAGGCTCAAAAAAGCAAGCAGGAACTGCAGATGCTTCACTATCACACACAAAATGGAAGAAGCCACCCACCTCTAGGACAAAAGAAGCAACACATACCAGTAAGATACTCTGCAGGAACAACAAGGTTTATCTTGTATCAATTGTTCACAGAATATGCATATGAATATTTGAGAGCTGCTGGTCATAAAACTCTGTACTTCAAAATAATTTTTAAAAAGATCACTATAAACACAAATGCTGCTATTAAAAAGCATTTTAAGATGAATTTTATCTGCCAGCTCCTTCTGTGAAAATGCACTTGATGGTAGATGATGTTCATTGATGGAAGAAATCAAAATATATTTGCTGTCTGGGGCTGACATATTTTCCATGGTTATATAAATTTCAGTATAGAAGAAGTATAGCAGAACCAATCATTCTCCACCAGCCTTGCACAGCAAACTAGCAAACATGAAAGCTGAGAAGAAAGAAGAATGCAGTCATGATTTATATACCCTGCCCTTACAGAAAAGACTGAATGTTTTGGACAGCTGTACCAAAACCTAATTGAGTTCCAATTCACCTGTTATGAATCAGATTCCCTTCCTCTGCTCAGTTCCCAAATGTTCTTTCACAAAAAGACAGTACAAAAAAGTATATAGAGATATCAGCTAAAAAACTGACAACTGTTCTTGTCAGAAAGCAGGTGGATTATAAATTAATTTTGACTGTTACTGTAATAGACTTGGTAGCAGGATGCAGAGAAGATGAAGTACTATGAAGTGATCAGGGCTTTTAAATGTTCCTTTTTGAACTGTTTTTAAAAATCAATATTAGAAAACTATTTTCAAAATCTATAGAAATAGATGAACTAATTGCACTGAATGTTAAAAGTTTTTATTTAATCAGGAATGTATATCATTGTCAGAGGTTTTTGAATTGTCAAAAAGAGGTTGTCAGACATTTTTGAATGTTCCTTACATGTCCCTGAAGTGACTACTTCTTCTCTGCAAGTGAGAAAATCCATTTGAAATACAGAAGTACCACAGCATCCCCCAAATGCAATAATTCCCAAATTCTTTCTGACTAACCTGCTGATCTCTTGCATGGACACACATGATATTGTCTGACAGCTTGTATAGTTTCAACTTTACCTTTTATTTTCCCAGAGCATGCATATATTTTTCAAGATAGAACGTGAAATTTTTTCTGAGTCATAAATTGCTACTCAAACCTTAGCTTGAACGCTGGTTTTGGAGCAATTTGTGCTTTCAGTTTCTACCTTTTCTCAATAGCTACAGGACATTCACATACAGAGTTAGCTATAAAGCAGTCAGTTTTTCTGTCTTCCAGAACAAACTTACTTAGCCAACAGTCTCATTTAAAATCTAGGACTTTGTTACGTCAGAATAGACTTTACAAGAGCTTTACATCTGTAGTTTTAGTTAAAACTCGGTGATAATGTACATCATGCAAGAATGCTTCATTAGTGAGCTCACGCATAAATTGCTAAATTAAGCACAGAGCTTCAGGGAAAATGCTGGAGACTATTTGTCCACGCAGCAACAGATTTGTCTTCCAAGGTATGCTCTATCCATTGGCAAACAGATATACCAGTTTAATGAAGTATTTTAAGAATGAAAGTGCTGGTGTGCATGACTCACATTTTATTAAGGTAATGACCACAATGAATTCTATTTAGATATGTATCTCGTTGCTGAAAATGATCTTGGCATGAGACCAGCAATATACCAATGATATTCCAGAGCATTACACAATCTTTTGTCCTATTTGTGGACAGAAGAAGTGTTCACAATCAAATTAATAATCCTCCCTGCTACAAGAATGCAGTCAAAACACATTACTAATAAGCACAAAAGTGAAATCCTTAACAAATTATAGGAAAGGAAAATGGAAAATTATTTATTCCACAGTTCTTGATTTTCATTTCCCTGCAAGGACTTAAATCATCCCATTACATATTTAGATGTATTTTGAACTGCATCTTGTAAAGGAGATATTCTAATATATTTCATCCAGTATTTTGGATGAAAACTATCCATACTTGCAATTGTTGCTGCTGCTGGCAATGCTCATGAAAGCACCTGTGCAGCCTGACTAGCACAAAGGAGAAACAGAGGCAAATTCTGCTCACCTTCCTCAAAAAAGTCATTCCTGTTCAAACACTGACCTCAGAAAGCGTGTGTGCACCAAGAAGGGAAGGTCTTGCAGCCTTGTTATTTTTAGCACACAAATAGAAACATTAGTGGGTGGGAGGCAGGAGAAAGCTGCACCCTCCTTGCAGTGCAAGGTCCCTGTCACAACAGAGACTTTACAAATACCAGAGGCAGTATCAAAAATCCTACCTGCTTCAAGGGTGCATGATTGGGCCCCAGAGAAGCAGGAAAGGTAAGTGCTTACATTAAAGGAGCCCTCTAGCATCTCAAGAATTTGGCTGTAAGGATGATTGACAGGCAGACTGGAAAGGCAGCATATTTCAGCCTGAAGAAGACATGTAGAAACATCACCTTCTAACTTGGCAGAGCTAGTGGCTAGGCAACTAAAATCCCTGAAAACAAGAGGGGAAAAAAGGAGAAAACCCCCAGAATTCAAGCAGCTGTCACAGTAGCAGCACAGATGAAATCCAAAAGGATCACTCAGGCAACCTGCTTTATTAGGTTCAATTGTCCAGACCTACAGCAGTGTACTTATCCCAAAAAGAAGTACTATCCAAGAAACACAAATAAATAATTTCAGAGATTATGAACTGAGGCTTATTGTTTTCAGATTAGAAAAACAGAACTCTCTTTGTAACTACAAAATAACAGACTAATTTGAAGGGATATTCATCCTCTCTCCACACTCCATATACCTGTTTTACATGGACAGTTTTCATATAAATACTTATATTGCACATATAGAAATACATAGAATCTATTTCTGCTTATATCATATTCTAAACATAGAATTTATACAGCTTTAAATATCTATATATATGAGAATTGATTCAACAAAACATGCATATGAAGTCTAAAAACAGTATTTCCAGAGAGTGTCACATCTTTTATTTCTAAGAGATACGTTAATCAATCTTAGCTACCCTCAAACTGATGTTTATAGATAAAAATATTAAAAGTGAACTATTGATGGGGTTTATTTTCAGTAGTGCTGGGAAAATCTATCAACCATAAGGACAAAGGACAGTCAAATATTAAAAGGATGTTTCAAGTATGGGCATTCCCCTGAATTTCAGTGCAGTTTTGAAAGTGACAGCGAAATCAAGTCACTATTCAAAAGAGCAAGCTGAAAACATGTTTAGAGGTTAGAATAAACTTTTGTATTCCTTCCCTATCTATATGATTAGACACACCTGTACATCAGGAAGAAACGTGACTGCTATCCAAACCAAAATGATTTAACACACAAATCCAGGGGCTGGATTTCTACAAAGGAGGCCTGAAACATCCCCCAGAAATGCCTGTGTTCAATCTACCAAATAAAGACAAAAATAGATTCCTTGGCGTAGGCAAACAGCAAGTCAACTATTTTTAATTTGGGTCTTCAAATGCATTTTTAAGTTGCTTACATTTAAAAGCAAACATTAAGCAGTTTGACTTGATGAATATGTATGAAAAATACTTTCAGATCTTCTGCATTTCACATACTTATAAAATTTATTTGCTTATTAGATTAAATGGATTTTATGCACCCTGCTCAGTGTATTTAAACAAATACACTGCTATGGCTGCAAAGCTGGCTCATACAAATTCATGGGATATTTAAATTTTGCCTACTATATCTGTACTTGGAGACAGTGAAACACATGGCCAAAGGTGACAGGGTACTTGTAATGCAAACATCTGGGCTGCACAGCAAACATGACTTGTGTTGTTGTGTACTTGAACAAGTATACCGCTACTACTTGACATCACAGCCCACTTCTGCCAGCTGTGGGCCCGTGCTCTCCTGGCCCTGCTGCAGCTGCAGCATGGGAAGCATTTGACAGCCCTGCAGAATTTATGAGAGGACACATGGGTACAGCATAAGCAACAAGTTGTGTTGGATTGAATGCCTCACTTTGTCTTCTGCATGGAGATGAGGAAAGCCAGCTAAACCCCTCTGCTGAGGTTTTGTCTCTCAGTTAATCTGCTTCTATGGGTTTCTATTTAGATAGCATCTATTTCTTGTCACTAGTCAGACAAGCAGTCTAGAATGGAAGTCCCTAGAATTATTTGCATGCTTAATCATGTCAGCAAAACACCTACAAACCTAAGCCTTCAGGAATTATACCGATGCCTGCGAAAACCTGGAGAAAATTTATGCCCGTGGTGAACTCTGATTAAAGCCAGCAGAAGTGCTTATACAAGGCAAAATGGAAGGAAAAGTTATGAATGCGAGGCAGATCATGAGTTTCTTAAATTTCCCATTCTTCTCTCCCACAGTCTAAAGGGAAGCAATCAACATCGCAGTGGGAAGAAGAGTAACATTTTCTTCCAAGTAAGCTGAAACAAAATGACTATTCTCATCTCAGTAACAAATTTAGAAATTCATCTAGTATCATTGAACAGAAAAGCAAAGGCCAAGTCAGCAAGTGTGAGATAGGACTTACAAGCTGGGACATATCAGCAAGTGAAATACAGATTCCACTGAATGACAAAGGGTAGGTGCTGAAGGCAGTCTAGATTTTACAGGCTGTAACTCTCCCAGAGTCAAGATTTTCACAGATTCCCATTTACACAGGCCTGAATGCCTGCAGCAGCTTTCAGTCTGTGGACAGACCTCACCTTCAGAAATAAACGTGGCTATCTTCTGTGCATCTAAAAAATATTCCTTGCCAATGGCTAACCTGCCTGATTATACAATAGCCTCATGACCACACAAATTAAATCCTTTCAAGCCTTTGGCTGGTAACACCTGTAGTAAACAGTACTGATTACCTTTTAAACAGGCAAACTCCTTTCAGCTTCAGAAAAAAAAAATCAAAAATCTTCCAAGTGCTATACATTTACAGCAAAATGTTTGAAGAATTTTGTTCCCACTAAGCCCAAGAGAATATCTAGGAGCTACAACCTGTGGATAACTGAAAGCAAAGCATGGCTTCCTCACACCTACACACACACACACGTGTGTGTGTGAAATTACGGTTTTAAAGAATCAAAGATTAATACAATACCAAAAATGCAACAGTACATTCATTATTTATGCAAATGAAGAATATTTATTGCAAGAAAAGCTGCAGGGTAACAAAGGAGGAGAATGTTTAGCTGCTGCAGGAAAGAGAGGCTGAACATTGACTACAAGAAGGAAAGGCTCGAAAAAAAGTGTATTGTAACTACTTCTTTTACATTGAGAGAAGTTTGCACTCTAAGAAATGTATTTCCTCCTAGCAGTAAGGACATATTGTTCCCCAACAATCAGTGCCAGTCATGATGTGACGCAAGACTAAGAAAATATAAAAATAAAGCATCTAAGTTTTGGCTGACCTCAAATTCATTTAAGCTAATGCATGGCAAAAACTGAGTATATATTTCCATTTGCAAAACTGCAGGGTGCCAAGGAGCTACTTTATCTTGTCTGCTGCAAACAGATGTCGAGCAGATAGCGTCCAGATCTGCAAATTGAAAACACCACCACCAGCTCTGGACTGCTACCCCGTCAGTGTCTGTGTCACCCTGTGGTCTAGCCGATTACTGACGGTCTCATCTGCCGGCTGCTTTCTGCCATGACCGGATCACAAACCCTGCGGGAGCACCACGCAAGGTCCGGCCAGATATTTCCATACCCAGCGCAGCGACCATGCCTCTCTGCCGAGACAGCATGGGTAGCAGCCCGCAAGGCAGGCAGCCAGGGAAGGAAAGCCTCCTTTCCCCGCGCTCCTCTCCGTCCGCGCCCGGCGGCGGCGAGCGGCCGCGCCCGCCCGGCCGCCCTCAGCACCGCGGACAGCGCCCCGCGGGGCCCGGCGCCGCTGCCGGGACCCGCCGCCCCGGGGCCCAGGAGCGGCCTGGCCCACCGGGAGCGCTCCCACGCTCACACACAGCCACCCACGCACGCACACACTCTCACTCGCTCACACGCACCGCGGCGCCTCCGTTACTCACCACATCCTCCGCAGGGCGCCCCGACGCCGCCGCCGCCGCCGCCGCCGCCCGCCGCCCCCGGCGCCGCGGACGCCCCTCTCAGCGCGGCAGCGGTGGCGCCGGGCGGCCGCGGCTCCATGCGGAGGGCAGCGGCGGCGGCTCGCCTACCCCGGCCGCCCCGCGGAAGCCGCCCCGGCCGCCGCGCAGCTCCAGAGCGGGAGGGCGGGGAGCCGCGGCCACATGGTGCTGCCCGCCGCCCCGCCCGCCGCCCGCCCCTTGAGCACTGCACCGCCCCCCGCGGCCGGGGGCTCCGCGCACCGCCGGGAGCGGCTGCTCTGGCCCCCAGGAACAGGAGTCTTGTCCCTGCATCAGCCATTCTACGGCTTTTTCCCCGGGTTCTGTCGCGTCTGTTGTCTGCCATGCACGTCGCACGGTACTTTCGTAAATCGAAGCGCCTGATGTTGCTCAGAGGTGATGTGCGCTGACCCGGGGTAGATCACACGTTTCCCAACAAATTCCTCACGAAGAAAAACGCCAGAGTTGTGCCTGATCAGGGCTCAAACTTGAGCAAGGGTCTCACACTCCCAATTACTTCAACATAGAGCACACACACATGGCAAGAGCTCCTGTCTCTGCATAGATTCTAGGGTAAGGGGCCGCTGTAGGCAAGCAACAGAAAAAACATAAACAGCAAGATTCTGCCTTGGAAGAACTTGCTCAAGAATCTAGATTTCTCACTTTTAAATGAACCCCCCATCGACTGGCTCATAGATTCCTCCCTTCTTCACGGGTAGGCCAACCTGGCACTTCATCTATTTTCTTTGGGCTATAAAGTCAGAAAGATGCCCAAAAGTGGAGAATCTTCAGCCTCACTGGGTGTCCTTGCCTAGGCACTGAAAACCCTCCCAGGAAAGATGGGTATTTTCTAATCTCCTGTGAGAGCTCTATATTGCAATGACTGTCTTTTGCCTTTGGTGCATCCCTTAGAGGAGTCTATTATTTCAGTGCTCTTCCACAAAGGACCTGATGACAGCCAGATAAACTCCCTTTCACTCCCAAGCTGAAATAACCACTTCTTGCTGCCCCTCCTGCCCTGTGCCATCCTCCAGCCTCCTCTGCATCAGTGGCCTCCACCAAACTTGCTGCATAGGTTCAGTGTCTGCCTCAAGATGCACTGGGGAACTCAAACTAAACCTGACATTTGCTGATGCTCAGCTCCAGAAGGTTCTCATCAGCCCATTTCTCCGGCTTGTCAAGGTCCCTCTAAAGACTATCCCTCTTCTCCACTGTATCTGACATATCCCTCGGTCTGGAAGCATCTGCAAACTTGCTGGGAACACATTCTGACCCATCATACACATCATTAGTAAAGACATTATACACTTTTGGCCACAGTGTCAGTATTTCAGAGGGACATGACTAGTAACGAGTACCATGCTAGACTTTGTATTGCCTTGAAATCACTTGGACCCTGAGCTCTTGCCAATTTTCCAAGCGTGTTTCAGGCCAATTATCCAGTGCATATCTTTTCCATGCTCACTTATCAGTTTTTACTCTATATTAAGTCTAATCTAGAATCTACAGTGCAGGTGGATAGCTTTGACTGGTGGCACATTACAATAAGGTATATGGGTATCTGAACTCACAGTACAAGAAGAAATCTCCTGCCTCTTCCCCAGTACATGCACTCCAGTATCAGGCTCCTGAATAAGTCCTTAGCAATGAAAACGAAGGGAAAAAACAAAGAACAATTAAAAAAAAAATTTGTAGAGAATACTGATTACTTCAATGCATCTGTAATTTGAGCAGTGCCTAACAAAGAAGTCTGATTTGCACTGAAATCTGGGATTGGAACTCAGATATTTCTAGACAGTACAGCTTGCTGATAATTTTTGGCTTTCTGAAAAGTGATGCATTGAAAACTTCCCGTTGTATCATTTAATCTCTCCCCTAGCAAGCAGACCATCCTATCTGACCATTGGCCAATGACCTAAATTCACCTTTATTATGTGATCAGAGTCCTTGATTTTTATATCCAGTTTTCTTGAAATTCCCATGTCTCACCCAGTCATTTTAATAAAATAACTAATGTTTACATTTCAAAATATTTAACAACAGCAGGAAATTACTCCTTTGTATAAGAAAATGCTGCTTTTCTTTCTTTTCACAAATATCCACATTTTAAGCATAAAATATAAAATAATTTCTCTTCTTAATCCCAGTTGGGTTCACCAATTCAACTCAATTCGTCACTAAGCTTGTGTTAACAGTTGCTATCTAAGTAATTACTATTCTAGGGAAAAGTCTCAGTTTAGGAAAGCTCTTCAGTATGTGTTTATAGTTAAACATGTCCTTATACCTACAAATTTTCAAAAAAAGCACTGTAGCCTGTACTTTACCATGTGCTTAAGCATCTTCCTCACTCAGGGTTTTATTCTGGAGGAAAAAAAAAAAAAAAAAGAAAACCAAAAAACAAGGCTGCATTTGATTTTGCAGGCATAGTTAACGAGAGCAACCAGAAAGAATGGTTGCATCACATCTGTATAGCAAGAAGCATGGATCCATGTAAATGGTTCTTCCTGTGGCTTTTATTGAAATCCCCACGTAGCTTCACGCAGACAGCAAAATTGAAGCAAATACTCAGTACAACTTCCAAGGTTTCAGTACATGCATATTTCATCTCTGGTTCATAAAATCACAGAATAAGCTGAGTTGGAAGGAACACATGAGGATGATCAAGCCCAGCTCCTGACCATGCACAGAACCATCCCCAAGAGGTACAGCATGTGCCTGAGAGAATTGTCCAAACGCTTCTTGATCTCTGTCAGGCTTCGTGCTGTGACCACTAACCTGGGGAGCTTGTTCAAGTAGAAGAACCTTTTTCTAATATCCAACCTAAACCTCCCCTGACACAACTAACTTCAGGCCATTCCCTCAGATCCTGTCACTGGGTGCAGGAGAGAAGAGATCAGTGTCTTCCCCTCCTCTTCCCTTCACGAGGAAGTTGTAACTGCAATGGGGTCTCCCTCAGTCTCCTCCAGGCTGAACAAACTCAGAGACCTCAGCCACTCCTCACACAGCTTCCCCTCAAGGTGCATGCATCACTATCTTTTTTGCTCTCCTTTGAATGATCTCTAAGAGTTGAATATCTTATATTGTGGCACCCAAAACTGTCCCCAGCACTCGAGGTGAAGCCTCCCCAGTGCAGAGCAGAGCAGGACAATCCCTTCCCTTGCCCAGCTGGTGATGCTGTGCCTGATGCACCCCAGGACAGAGCTGGCCCTCCTGGCTGCCAGGCCACTGCTGACTCATGTTCAACTTGCCATCAACCAGGACCCCCCAGGTCCCTTTCTGTGGCACTGCTTGTCGACAAGGAAGCCACAACTTTTGTGCCAGCTATAGTGGTAAAACTCAGCAAGCCTTTTGTTTGATCAGCAATGGTGAGCAGATAACAAGAAGCAGATCCTGACAAAGCTTCTTGTATCTTCAGGGCTTTAGGAAGAGCTGACAAGGCTTCTGCATCACTAAAAAGGTTTATGCTTAGAACAACTTTGGAACTTCAATGCTGTGTAACTCATGTAAGTGTATGCTGACAACATAGATCAGACAAACTCCAGACAACAACATGCATCAAATTTCTGCTTTATTTCCATACCTAAGTATCAGGCCTGCTACACAGAGGAATGTCTGTATTCTACTAGCAGCTCTTTGTAATACATGCCAGCCATGACCAAAGACTGTCCAGTCACCCTCACAACAAACTGTGTCATCATTGGTGGGTCGCAGGACTTCCATTCCTTCTGCCCTTTTGTAGGATCTATGGACAAATCCTGTAGGGGCAAAACAGAAACAGCAGCAGTTGAGCAGGTACTCTCTCGTGTCTCTCTGTAAGTTTGCACTTGATGACAGTAACTTAGGATGCAGCAGCAGCAGCAGTGGGAATTCTCACCATGCTCTATACTGACTCAGAAAAACTGCCTAGTCCTTATGGAAAGATGCTTTTAGTGAAAGCTGGTTCTTATGGCTGCCCAATATCTGGAAGAATTGAACTATCACCCCATTCAGCATCCTTCAGGCTGAAATTTTTCCATTCTCCCATCAGCAGCCCTAAAGAAGACTTAAGTCCCTAAGATCTTAATTATTTGTCTCTTTTATTAACCATTATGTACTTATCACTACCTTCATCACACTTACAAAGAGTAGGACCATCAGTTCATCTTCATACCTACCAAAAAATAAAAAGTTTAATTTTAACTATATGTGGTTAACATCAGGCATTGTTGGGATGCAAAAATATCTGAGGCACAAAACGACAGGTTTTGTTTTTTTTTTCAGATGCTTTCATGAGAGTGAAGCGGCCACATCAGTTATCAATTACAGCAAAACTTCAAAGCAGCACAAAAGCAGAGGCTTCCTTAGGCTATAGGAGACAGTGTCCAGGGTCCCTGTGCAACAAACATGTCCCATGCTTTCACTATTTTAGGTGGGAACACAAAATGTATTATGTATGTAGGTAAAAGCATATGTGTGTGTGTGTGTGTGTGTGTGAGCCCATGTGTGTGTGCAACCATGTATGCATAATAGCCAAGAGAAAAAAGGAGAATCATCTGGTTTTCCCTAGACAAATCTGAGTATTCACAAAATGTCAAGCTCTCTAAGACCTAGTGCTACAATGATGACCAAGAACCACATGAATTCTTCTTTTTTGGACTCTTCTCTGGCAACAGAATGACATCGGTCCAATGGCTTTTTGGACGTGCACTGCTTCAACCCCAGTGACTGGTGGTCAAGAGCCCTTTCTGCCCCACTGACTGGCACAGACACCCCACTCACTTTGGTAGCTGCCATTATAGGTCTGGGCACCAAAACCCTTGGGCACCAAAACCCTTGGCCCAAATCCAGTTGTCGGCACCAAATTCATTGCATCGGTTCACCCAGTAGCTGGCACTGAGTCCTTGCAGCAGTCATGCACATGAGATAGAGACCGTGACTATGCAGCTGGATAAGAAAGGATGTAAGAAGATTTTGTGTCTTCTTCTTTCTTAGTCTCTAACACAGAGAGGATAATTTAAAATCAGGGACAAATTGAGGTATTATGGAAGGAGTTCCCATAGTCAGACAGCAGGATTAGAAGGGAGACCAAAATGGAAAAGGCATCAGGAGTACAATTTGCTGCTGATGCAGCTTGAAATGACTTACATTTGGAATTGCTGAAATGAAAATTGTCAAAATAGTTAAACATTTTTTCAAATAAACTTTGTCATAATTTTGGGTTTTTTTTTTCATTCTGATCCAGAGCAGAAATCTACAAGTATTTACTCACAAATATAGCTTGAGTTTTTCATGCAGCTTCATTTACTTTATTACTTTATTGCTTATTAACTTCATTGTTACTATATTTATTATTAATTTATTACTTTATTCCTATAGCCTATTTTACTTTATTATTTATTATTTTATTACTATATTTAGCCTCCTCATTTTACACTATGACTAGGAATAGTCTAGAAATGATATAAAAAAGAAGGACAGATACAAAGAATAAAAAGACAAAGAACATCCCTAGAGAACAAAAATCTAACTACTAGTTTGTCTGAATCAGCTTCTTATGAGCAGTTTACTAAATGATTTTGTTGTAGTCTGTATTCTTGCTTTCAGAGGAGTATTTTGAATGTAGAATTGACTTTAAAATGCTCCATAGAATTTTTTCAAAACATGAATTCCCTGCAATATGCTCTAAGAAAAACACCCAGCAGGCTGAGCTTCATTAGATGTATTCCAAAGGCCCATGCCAAAATATTTGCAGAAACTTAATGTTTTCTTGGATGTCAGTTTGAAACAAGTAGGGCAGTAACAGGTATAAAACAAATAATGCGTGTACAGCGCAGAGCCTCATTTGTAAACTTCTCCAACAGGCTGCATAGATCTGCAAAAACAACAACAAGAATTTTGTTTTAGGGTTGTTTTGTGGGGTGGTATTTGGTTTACGTATGTTTGGTTTGGGTTGGGTTGGTTTTGGGGCTTTTCGTTGTTTTTTGTCCCTGGGATTACATGCATTGGCTATGCCAGAGGCAAGGTTAAACTAGTAATGTTCATCTTTGGCAAGTGTTGATGGCCTAATGGTGCTGTTTTTTGCCACAACAGTTAGTGTGACTTAGCTTGAGCTTTGACATGGCAGCACAGATGGTTCTGAACGCATTATCAATAGAGAGCAGATGGCACAGCTCAAATGTGTGCAGCCTTATACCTCCCTCTGGTGGCTTGATCTCAAACCCTTAGATGGCTCCTGCTGACCCTGAGCTGGTAGAGAAAGCCAGTCTGCTCAGCCAAGATCATTGCGAGCTTTCACTAGCACTGAGGGCTCCACTCTGGTAGCACCCCGAGTGCCTTGGAAAATGTTGACACTTAGGAGATTTGGCTGCTTGGAGCTGTGTGTCTCGAGTGAGGCCCCTTGCAGAGCAATCAGCAGTCTCACCCATGTGTATTTCCATATCCCCTCTAAAAATAATCCACTGGACACAAATCCCAGAAGTGTCAGGTTCAAAAATTGTCCATTTTTGGAGCTCCAATCCAAGGATTTTTGCTTTTCTTGACAAAGACATCTTATTTGCTTGGTCCATGATGCAAATGCTCTTTCTCTAAAAGATTATAGAAGAAAATGCAACATCAAGAGCCATTTCTCCTTAGCATGTTGTGTTTTCCTTTCCCATAGCAAAATGAAAAAAGAATTTCTTTTCAGCTATAATATTTTACGCTCCTGAAAGAGACAAGATGCTAGTATTTTATTATTTTGCAATAGAAAAGCAAACACACATTCTTTTTTGATAGCTACCACAAAACTAAGGCTCATTTTTGAGAATCTAAACTTATCCCCACCTTTCCTGTACACTGATATCACTGTAAGTATACTGTGTTGTAGAAGTGCAGTTTCCAAAGTATCTGTTCTGGTTTTGAAGTTTTGCAGCACTTTGGACCTGTTTATCACTTTTCAAAGGGACTGATGTAGAACAGGCAAAAATGGAAACTCCTGCTCATTTCAAGTCTGAGTGTGAATATGATACCATGGTAGACCACAGTCTTCCAAAAGTGTTCTTCAGGATGAAACACATATTGCAATGGCACAAAAATATATGGTTTTCTTGTTAATTTTGCTGGAGGTGGAAATCCATAAACCTAAGTAATAAGTCCATAAACCAAACAATAGATAAAAGTCTTCTGAAATTATAACAACACGAAATGTTCTCCCCATGCAACTCAGTTCAACAACAGCTTATCCCCTTGTTTATTTTCCTACAAAAAAAGGAAAAGAGCATTTTCACACATTTAACACATGCACAAGAGTTGCTCATATATTATATATTGTTAGCACAGAATTCAACTTAGAAAAGATGGGTGTCTCCTTGAAAGAAACCCCAAAAGATCCCCAAATCTCCATCAAAGAAACAAACAAAAAACAACCAGAAAAACTCTCTCCAACAAGCAACTCTCATTGAGATGGTTCAGCAAGAGGAGAAGCAGAAAAAAGAAACTTCCGAGAAGAAAAAAAAGGCAAATGAAAAAAAATGGCAAATTTTCATCAAAGGCAAATGTCTAATGACCTGGCAACAGTAAGAGGAGAAAAGAAGCAAAGTTGACCTGCTGTGTGCAACTGAGGGAGCAACAGGACCTGTCATGTTTGTTCCTTTTGTTGGCTATAAAAACAGTTAGGGGAACAAAACCCACTATCTTTTTCTTGAGTATGATACTTAAATATTTACATTTGAAGAAAATCTGTCCTATTTATTTGTGTTTACATGATTTTGTACAGGTTAATTCCTTAAAGTTTTTTCCTGGTATAGGTTTTTTTCCCCTAAAGCCTTCTTGTCAAGTAAACACTGTGTGGCTTCCCATCCATGGAGATTTGGATTCACTTCATTCCAGTATGCATGTTTGACTATAAAATGGTTTCCCTCTGACTGTTTTGAGGCAGAGAAATGCACCCATGCTCCTAATCTTTATGTTGTAATATCACCCTTTTTCCCCTGCAAAAAGCATCTAAATATAAATAACAGTGCAAATATCTGAAAAACAAAAAAGAAATAATTTTCAGTTACATTAAAATCCCTTGATACAGGGAATATGCAGAAATATTCTTTTGTAAGTGTGAATCTGTCACTTTATTTGAAATTAAAACAACATTGGTTTATAATGGGACTGAGAGTGCTTTATACAACAGGGGTGAAATTCACATCTGGGCAAGGTTCTTGCATGCATCAGCAAAGACTTGCATCAGGCCCCTAAGGACTTCAATGGAACTGAGTTAGAATGCTCCCATAATTCTATGCAGTCTCTAATCTCATGCAATGATTGAGAAAACTGCATTATATTCTTGAAAAAAAATATTATACACTAGTCAAAGATCTATGATGTCTGAAATTATCATGCCTGTCAGGTTCTATTTTGGTATCACTTGCCTAAATTCAGAGAGCACGTGACTCTGTCATTCTTTCTGCCTCCTTAGAGGCTCAACTGAAAGATTAGTCTCAGTTAATTTTATTGCTTGACCTGTACAAGTAAAATTGTAAGGGAAACAGCACAATACTTTTTGCACTTTTAATAATAAAAAAGTGCAAACACTTCATATTTGTACATATTATTTTCTAATTTTGAAGACAAAGTGTGCTTCTCAAATAGAAGAATCCTTGTTTAAGGATAAAAACCAGTAAAGTGGGGTGATCAGCCTACAAGTATACAAAAGTGGCATTTGATCAAAACTTAACAGCATTTGTACTATATCATGAAATTACACATCCATTTGTATACCCTTTCTTTTGTTTTAGCAAGCTAACTAGCTAAAGGGCCAGGTGCTAATAAAACTTATGCCTACTTAACAATAGTCCACATGAACAGGAAATAAGTCGAAATTTTGTGCTTCTCTAGCAGATCCCAGTCTAGCATGGTATCTGACGGTGTACTTTAAAGCCAAACGCGGTCCTATTGAAGTAAAAAATGCACAGAGTTAAATGCATTAACTGCTTTACTGAGCCTGGAAGAGACAAACTGGTCAGCTGGCACAGAGAACTTCCTGGTATGTAGAACTCTCTCTTGGTCTTAGCACTTGGTCTTTGAGACATCCTGGGTAGGCTAACACATCTCTGCCTGGAACTGAGGCGAATCACTGCCTTCTTCATAACCTCTCATCTTCCCGTGGCAGTCCCAAGGATTTCAGTGGAGGACCGTGGGGAACAACACTGAACCACAGGTTCCAAGCCATATACTCCTGCAACAAGATAACTCATGCTACTAAGAAGTGAGAAAAGCACTGAGGATAGGATCTGGCATGAGTAGGTGAATACTGCTGCTTTTTTGTTTGTTTGCTTTTCAAATGAGGAAGGTCTATTAAAAGTGGTAACTTCTAGAGAAAGGGGAGATGAGTGGATAGGGAAATATGTATCACCATGCTCTTAAAGAACTGTTCTTTCATAGTATGTAGTGGAAGGAAAACTGCAGGGCTGTAAAACGTCCTTGGCAGCAAGCCTGAAAAACTGTGGTTTTGTCTGAACCCAGGTCAGTTCGTTTCACCTGCTGGACTTAGAAGTCCATCACCTTGGACTTAGAGCTCTGCCTCACCACAGATCTACCCCGCAGCTATGATGCACCAAGCAGTGCAATTTAAGACTATTTATAACCAATTTAAGACTACCCATGCTGCATGCTCTGGACTAGCAGCAAGGGGTATTTTGCCTCCTCTGTGTACTGGGGTGGAGTAAGTTTTCTTCATAGCAGCCCAAATTGTGCTGTGTTTTACATTTGTGTTGAAAATAGTTTATTACAAAAGCCACAGTTTTTTAGCTATTGCTGGACAGTGCTTGCTCGTCATCTGTTTCTCATTCTGTTTTCTCCCAGGGCATAGTCTAGGATGGGGAGAGCTGGGACCGCTGACCTGAACTGACTGGAGGATACTTCATCAAACGCAGCGTCATGTTTTGCAAGAAAAACAGGGGAGGCAAGAGCATTAAGTAGCCACTCTTGGAGGTAGGCTGGACACCACTTTGCTGCTAGGCAGGTGTGGTATTTCTTTTGCATCACTTGATTTTTTCCAGAATTTTCCTCTTTACTGATTAATCTGTCTTCACTTTGACCCATAACTGCTTTTTTGGTTTGTTTTGTTTTCCACTTTTTTCCTCCCATCCCACTGGGAGTTTGCAGTGAGAAGTGACTCGAAGGGAGCTTAGCTGCTGCCTGGGATCAACCCACCAAACCAAAAAAAAACCAGTCTGTATTGGCTGTTGGGTGAGTTTGCCAGTAGAAGAGTGCCTCTTGCAGAGAGAGCAATTAACAGCTGTGCCTGAGCTGTCTCTGTGGAAGCAAAGCAGAAGGATGGAAGTGTGCAGCACAAAGAATTGAGCTGCTCACACCTGAGATGCAAGAGAACATCAGGGTAAGGACAGAGAGCAGCAATTCCTCACCCATTAGTAATTCACCAAGAGGTTGTCGTGTAAATGTAAGTCGGGTATAGTACATGACGTTTCACATACATGCTAGAAAGCTAGTATGTGAGCCAGCTACCTAAAGCTCTGCTGACATCTGGTGCTGAACAGAAAATGAGTTTTGCGATAAGGTTCTCCACTTTGAAACACTATCTTATGGGACAGGAGGTGCATTTTTCAGCCTGTCTGCCAAAACACAGCCTGCTTAGCTTGCTCACATGTATAGCGAGTCTCAGTTCTCAGACAAAGCCTCTTTAGGACTATTTGAAATTAACAATGAAGTAGAAACCGAAAAGCCCATATTAATTAGTGGGAACATCACATTTTTGTCAAGATTTGAATACCTCATGGAGCATAGAGCTGATTTTTTCACAAATGGTCACTTTAATTAGAATAGATTCTGTGTCTTGCAATTTACTTCTTGATAGAATTGATTAAAACAAAAAAATATTTGGGCATTTTTTCAAAATCTGGTGTACTTCCACAAGAATAAGAGAGATTTGTGAAAAATGCTTTATATTTTCAGAACCATAGAGCCATCATCTCCAACAACTAGAGTTGGGTAAGGGTTTCTATGCAATGTTTTTTGCAAAAAAAAAGGCATTAAGTCTTTACATTTTGCTAGTGAGTTAATCAGAAAGCATATTTCTGTTTCAATTTTGATGCTTTGCCCATTTCTGTAGGTATCAATACAGCAATTGCCAGGAACAAAACTCAAAATCAATTGTAAGTTAATATTAATTTTTTAATCATTCCAGTTTTGTGGGAGAATCTAAGACAAAACTATTTCTAAAGATGTTTTAGTTTGTACTGCTCCTGTAAATTTCAGGGGGCATATTACCAAAAAAACATTGTTAGTTACCAAAAAGCATTGATGGAATGTTTCCATGCTCTCAGAAAACTGTCTTTTTTTTTCCCTTTCCAAGAAAAGAAAGGGTGAGCAATCTGCTTTCAGGCCACTGAAGCCTAATGTGTTACAAAACCACTCAGGATGGAATAATAATAACTGATATGAAACAGCCTGAAACAAAAGCTAGCCATTTCCATGTAGGAAACCTGTGCCACATAATACAGACATGTTAAGTAGACTGGATAGATAAAATCTATCTGAATTTTAAGTGCTTGTGAGAGCCTTCAAAGGAAAATCTTTAAGGAAAATGCATAAGCATAGAAAAGAAAAGGGAAGTGCTATGACAGATAAAATTAGCTAGGAAAAGCCATGAGACTGAAGAGCCAGCCCTCAACATGGCAAAGCATGTCATATATTCAGACCTGGTCTGCAACATAAAGAAGTTAATTAGGTCATGATAGTTAAGGTTGAATTAAATCAGAATTATTGCTTTGAAGTGCAAATGAAGTATTAGAAGGTGGAAGAGAAAGTATTCTCCCCTAAAGTATATTGCTACTGCTTTAGCTAAAAAAATGATCTTCAGGACAACTTTCAAATAAACCCAGAATATGATTTATTAAGCCTAATCTTAAAAATGGGTCTTTCCACCTTATGCCCAGTTTTTATCACCACTTAGCTCAAATAGTGGAATAATCCAGGCTCCTCCCATATACTCAAATTCACTGAAGTCTTGTTCACAGGCTACTATTGAAGAACTCCCCTGATTCCTCTATATTTGTGACTGAAAGGCTTCTTCATTGCAGAAATAGATGCAAAATGTTCTGGCAATTTCATAATTACCTGTGCTTTCAAAATGCTTGTCTTCCTGCTGTGTACCCCTGCCTGTCTGCAGTATGGGCTCTGGTCTTAACTCACAGCTGATTTTCCCTCTAAAGAAATCCATATCAGCTCACAGAGAGAGTTCTGCAGCACAGTCCCAGGCTGTACCCACAAGGTGAGAAAGCCACCACAGAAAATATCAAGTTCTTTGAGCACTTTCCTAAATAGAAAAAATTTAGGGATATCCCTGCCTCCAATGAAGTATTGTTGCCAAAATGGTCATTCTTTCCAAGCATTTCAAGACAAACATAAGGGACTGCATCTGTTCACAAAGGAGGAGAAAAGTGAATTAGATAGTTGAAGCGTAGAATTAAGAACAAAGAAAAGGTCTCGCTGGGATTAGAGAGAGGCTCCAGACCCTGACTATTGACCTGATGTACATGCAGCATCTGTTCTGGGTGAACCTGTAAAGAAGAAAATTTCCATTTGCTGGAAGTGTTAAGAGTATGGGAATTTGGTGTAATATATCTGAGGAGGTGAGACCAAAAATGTTACCCATACCAAACAGAAAAATTTCAATGTATTAAAAAAAAAATATGAAGGCAGCAGAACAGGCCTTTAATTACAGCTTTGGTACTACTATAAAATACAAGCTACATTTGAAAAGCAGATATGAAGAAAAGCTAATACAATGGTAATGCTTTTAAAATGACATTAAGGCATATAAGCATTTATCCATATCCATTTTGTTAAAATAAAATCTAAAGTAAAGGAAGAAGGCAACATTATAGTAACAGTGGGGTCTATTTCTGCTAATACACTTGCTTTCACAATAGCAAATGGGTTGTTTCTGTGGAAATAGTGTTCAGAAGAACAGTTTAGTTTTGCAATAAACCCCATGATTATGATGAAAGCCCCCATTTTCACATCTTTCTTCTATCACTGAAAAAACAAGTTTGTTTTCATATAGCAAGAATGCTCCAGCAAGTTCCAGAATTTGCTGGTATTGTTGGCATGTATAAACAGAGCATTTTTTAATGTGCCACAGGGAATCTGCACCTGCTTGCTGAATACAGACAGAAAGCAAATGTTTTCCTGTTGTTACAGATCTGCTTGCTTATCCTCCAAGCTTCTCTGCTCTGAATGAATTTCATTGAAACCAAGCCCTCACTATGTGCATTATATTTGCATAATAAGGAGGATGCCTGCTTGGGGTATTTTCGGAAGCTCTTTCAAGTTAATGACTGCCTTGAGGCTGAGTGAGAAACACATGTACTTTCTACCTTGTGCACAGTGGCTCATTTTGCAAACAGTCCTTCAAAAACACAGCTTTGACTTACCTGGTGGAAGAATATGTCCAGATCCCTTGAACCGTATTTAAACTTTGCAAATCGTTTCTTTATTCATATACCACATGAACTGCTAAAAAAATTACTTCATTTTACTCCTCCAGCTTGACTAATAAAGATCCAATTTTCCTCTGCATTGTGATTCTGTCTCTTCACACTACCCTCTCCTTGAGTAGTAAAAGAGTACTTAGGAATTACACCCTAAATGCCTTGGTTCAGACATGAGTCATTGTTTCATTGTTGCATGAATACACCTGTTCTTAGACTTAAAATAGCAAACAGGACAAGTTGTTTGAGTCACCATGCCTTAAATTGTCTGAAATTGAAGATTAACAAGAATAAAGCAACATATTGTATTTAAACAAGGCAAAAAGTGAACTATTTTTAGATATCTGTAGTTGATATTAGGAAGTATTTTTTCAGATGTACTTTTGTAATGAACAACTGATGGGAAACATATCCCAGTTTTACATTTTTTCTGAAGATTATACTGTAAAACAAAAATATATGTATATATCTTTTACAGGATAAGTTAATTCAGAGGATCATGCACTGGCATTAAAATGTAAGCAAGATACTTTACCCCAAAGCCTATCCGAGCATAAATAAGCTGCTCCCATAAACTTCTTAACATGATAAGAAAAAACATGACTGTATATAAAGAATCATAGAAGGGCACAGCCCTCTGGTTTATGTGTCCTTCAATTTTGTACTGTCATCAAACTTGCTGTGGGCACACTCTGCCCCAACATGCAAACCATATGAAAATGGACAGGACTGGTCCCAGACCTGACCTCTGGGATGAAGCATTAGTTATTGGCCTCCAAATAGACTCTGTGTGACTGATCACTGACCTCTGAGCCTGCCTATTCAGTCTCAGAATGGATGAAGTTGGTCTCATCCAGACCATAATATATGAGCTTCTCTGTGAAGAAGTTATGGGAGACAGTGATGAAAACATTACGGAAGTCAAGGTAGAAAACACAACTGCTCTTCCCTTTTCTACTAAGTCAGTCAACTCGTTGTGGAAGGTTATCAGGTCAATAAAGATAACTTGGTGAATCCTTGCTGACCACTCACAACTCCCTTTATATTCAAACTAGTAATTTGGCCTCTAGAATATTATTAAAACCCTGTTATTTTCTTTTTGTTAGTAATTCTGAAATAAGGATGAAGAAAAAGGATTATGCTTTGTATTTTCCAGTTGCAAATTGTGTGTTCAGTCGCAGTTGCTAAAATCTTTTGATATTATAACAGAAACCTGATCTAGGAAGGGCTCAAATCAAAGTATGAGATGTCACTAGCACTGTCTAGTCCCTCTTATCCAAGAACATATAGCAGTTTCTATCACATCATGTGAACTGGGACTTCTGCATGTACTTTCAAGTGTTTAAAGATCCTCTTGATCTGGCAGGACTTTCCATATGCTCATGCTGAACTTAGAGTTTGGGATTTTTCAGTCATGTTTCTCATATTTATTTAAAAGAAGTCTAGAAAATGAGCAGCAAAACTCTAGCTCTTTGCTTCTGTTTGTGGAAGGTGTTTTGCTGCCAAGAACAAACATGGATTTTAAGCTATTTTGGGCACAGAACAATCCTTTGTGACCTTTTAGTTGAATTTTTAAGCTATGTATTAATGTCTTCCTCTTTTCTCCCAAACTGACATGTTACCTAAAAAAAGGTTCATTGTACAAGCATGAAGCTCCTTGCCTATGCCTCAACTACTGCTGAGAAAAATTCCAACTATTTTGCTCAAAAGCATTCACATGCATCTGGACTACTAAAAAGAAGAGCTTGAGCCTTGTTTGCTTTGCTTTTATTAACACAGTACAAAGTACTATTTTTGTGGGTTTTTTTTCTTTCTTTGGGTATCCATACGAGGCCTATATTAAACACATACACAACCTTAAGCGAGTGTGGTCTTTTTATGCAGTAGAGATTCAGCACTTTGCTCCATGAACCTGTAAAATTGAGTAAGACTGGGTGCAAGCCAACATTCTGAAGACCCAAAATTTTGTTTCTATCTCAGCCACCATTAGATTCCCCTTGAGTCTACACCTTTACTGTGTCTAGGCTTCTTGGCACCAGAATGGCTTAGCACAGTGGGGCTGTAGCTTAGAAGGGAACTCCATGCACCATTATAAATTTCTACACACTATTTTGCTGGAGATTCCAGGGTCAATTTGTCTGATAGAAGTAATCACAGAACTATAAAGCTAAATACCCTATTACTGCACAGAGGTGAGGTGCAAGAGTATCAGGCATATTGTTCTCCATACTTTTCTGAACAATAACAGACAAGGTCATAGTTCTCACACTTCTAGGAAGAAACTCCTCCAAAAGAAACACGCAGTAAGGGTGTTCACTAGGACTTTGCTTTGTATTAGATAGAGTGAGAAATGGTCTGAGGATAATGTAACAAAGCCTGAAACGTCCCATTTCAACTGCAGCAATTATTTGTTTCTGATTTGCATTCTGTCTTAAACTAGCAAACTGTCCCCAGGTGTTGCAGTCGGTCCTTTCTTCTTGCCTCCCTGCAGACTCGTAATCATTAATGCAAACATGGATACATTTTAACAGCCACAACATAAACTCAAAGCAAGCATATAGCAGTGCAGACATCCAAACATTATTATCTGAAAACTGCTTTCTTCCTGGGCTGAAAGGGGAGCTTAAGGCTCAGCATTACCTGGAAGGGTTTACTCAGATCTCTTCCAATACATGGATCTGGATTCTGAAAAAAAAAAAAAAAACAGTCCGAGAGACCTCAGCTACGTGAGGTTAAAAAATGAGAGGAATAGAGAATACATTTTTGATTTCAAGAGAGGGCAAGAGTCCTGACTAAGTAGGTCCTGGTGGTATGTTGAGCTACCACATTGTTAACCCTTGCAGCTTGATACTAAGTTTTCAGAGCAGAATGAGGTGGTCAACCAATTTGTCACGACACTATCATCAGGTAGTGGTAGGTAATTCTGATACACCAGGCTAATTTAATACACCTTGTCTTATTATAAAGGTCATGATATTAAGACTCAGGCATGATATTCAGCTTTACTGGGAGGCTTATGCTCAGCTGGTTGCTGTTCCACTTCATCAAATTTATTTCTGCTCCTGTACAATAGATTATTGTAACTGCAAGACAAATGATTGAAGAGAGGTTTCACTCAAACCAGGAACTCCTCTTACACCTGTGTGACCAGACCAGCTACTGAGCTGTGTAGGCATAAGAGGTCTGGAAGAAAGTAGTGCTACATATGTAGCCTGCACTGGTTTATCATCCCAAATATTTAACCCGAGTAAAGACCACATTTGTAGATTTACACAATCCAGGCATATTTTCCTACCCTTAAACCAATACCCCTTGTTTTATGGCTCTTGTAGTTCTCAGAAACATAAAGCTGTCCTTGTGAGACTTTGCATAGCCATGAGGTTTAATAATCTGCTATGCACTGGAGTCCAGTGTAGTAACAGTTCATGGAAAAGACTTCTACCGGGTCTTAATGCCTGCTTTCCTCTTTTACCCAAGCTTGGCATCTGTTGACTCTACCCCACACTGAATGACACAATTGAATGAACAGTCCTTGAAAGTATTGTATGTCCTGAACTGGGGAAAGAGTTTGCCTTGCTGGACAACCTGCCCAATGGTCACTCCATCCCTTTCACCATGACAAGAACCAGTGGCAGATGTACCCTACATGTGGAGGAGGCCGTTTTCAGAGAAACTGGGAAGAATAATTCTCTGGAGTGAGGTAAAACAGAAAAAACATGTTCGACCAGCACCTTAATGTAATTTTAAACGGCTTTTGAGATAATACATTTTGTGCTTGTTGAAGGAATATGAGCCAAGTACCAGATGCACTTGGAAATTAATCTCTGGCTCTGAAATTATGTGTTTCAAAGGACTAATCAATGCCTCCACCTACCTTACAGTGTACCACTGATGTTCATACATGTTTTCTTCAAAAATAACGGATGAGGTCTATCAAAATCAGAAGGGAAGCCAAGATGTTTCCACACTTGGTGGTCCTGCAGAAAAGAAGCATGGGGTTCTTTCCAACTATCTGACTTCCAATGATTTTATTTCTAAGAAAATCAAGTGTTACACCAGTGTAATTGTGAAGCAGCCCTTCCAAAGAGAAAGTATGCTGTCTGTAGAAGAGGAAGCAGGTCATATGATTAATGCAGGTCTGTACAGAGTCTCTGCCCCAAAAGGCTACTAATCTAGCAGGCCATGTAGGATATGCTTCTTAATCATTTATCTTAGCTCTTCATGAAGTGCAAAATCAGCAAAAAAGAACCAAAACAAATACTGTTCACAGAAGATCTGAATGAACTACGGTTTTCATGCCTCTTGGTATGAACTGAAAGATGAAAGGAAGGCTACAGGTTGCTGTTCACATGAAAAAGTGGCTTGAGACAGGGATAAAAACATTTTCTGTCTCTGGTGTGGGAAATACTCACTAAGAACATGGTCACCATGCTGCTCCCTTCCAACTGGACCATTTTTATATGCACAGCTTAGAGACTGATACCATATTCCCCTGTGCCCCATACCTACCAAGTGAATTGTCAGAGCTGGGAACAAAATTTTTCCTTGCAGATGAGCTCATTTTATGAAAGAGAGCTCCCTTCATGCATGTAAGTTTGACTTTCTGCAAGAAAGCAGACAGTTTTCACCACAAAACTTCCATGTTTCTTTACATATGGGACATGTTGGAAAATTCATTTGCCTTGTTGACCTTTATCTTATGACAACAACAGAACAGTTGTGCTCTTATATCATAGTGTACTTTCACTTGTATAAAGCTCTTAAAAGCTTCTGTTTGCAATGCCTTGTCTGATAGAGCAGCAGGAGGACGATGTCTGCTGTTATACAAGAGCTCTCTGATGTGTCAGAGGCCTCACACTGAGTAAAAAATTGGTTGACCACCTTCCAATATTCTTCCCAGCTGCTTGTTACCACTTCAAGAGATGTTGTGTAGACCCTTTAGACATTGCAAACTACTTTTCCTTCTTTGAACCTAAGAACAATCACTAATATTGTCACACTGAAATAGTGTTATTCATTACTATTTGTTTAAATTAGCTCCCTAGCAGATGCCTTAGCAAATCAGTTAACCATATTTGGATGAGGATACAGACCTGCCACAAGTAATTAGATTGTCTGTTCACTGCAGGACCAAAAACTATCAGGAATTAGAGACAACTCAGAGTCACCATGGTGCCAGCCTGTATCTTGAGGACAGGATATGCTGCTCTGGATGACTTGGAATTTAAATTTCTACATACATCAAATTCATGTGGCTCTCAAACATGATTAATGAGTGCAGCAGATTTAATTCCATGCCAATGCTACAACTGCTTGCAAAGCAGTGCCCAAAAGTGTTGAATTTCCCTGCTAATAGTCAAGAAGCTAAGACAGGCTAATTTGATTTGTAAGCATGTTTATTTCATACTTTCAGTGATTAAGCAAGCACGCACCCAATATACGTGGTAGCTCATCAGTTTCCAACAGGGTATGCAATGCAAAGAATTGAAATTCAGACAATATTTGTAAAATCAGATTCCAGTCTAGCATTACTGAATTCTTGAAGTCATCCAGCATTCCAGCTTTAAAGGAATTATTTTCTCTCTGAAATTCAATCTATGGAAAGAATGGACCCATCTCACTCTGAAGGTCACTACAGTCTTTCTAGTTACAAACAGGTTTTGTTCTCTGCCAGCTCACTTCTGCCCCAGAAAGTTGGGGCTGTGCAGGAACCCCAAACCATGGGCTCTGGCCTTTTCCCCAGGCAATGAAGAGTTGGAACTCCAAGCAGAAGCTGAACTGCAGAATGGCAGCAAATGTGTTGTACCACTGAAATCAAATAATTCAATGGAAGGAGAAGCTGAACTCTGTTAACAACTTATTTATTCTCATGGAACTCCCCAAGCTTATCACATCAAGTAGGTATTTTAGACCCACTCAACTTTGGACATATGGACATAGTCCAATTTTTAAAACACAGTCTTCCTCTAAGTGTGTGAGGGCAGGTGAGTTTTCTTGTGGACTACTGGTGGTAACTTGTCCCTGAGCCCACCTCAAATTTTGTCCCTTTTCCACCTGAGCACATTTTACCTATTGCAGTCTTTTATACTGCTGTCCTCAGGAACTTTCAATGATACATTTCTGGATGCAGTAGTCACACTGCAGGAGCTTCTTGAAAACAAAATGAGCAAGTTTTCGAGTGGAACAAGTCTCTATTCCACTAGAGCATTTTGATGCCTTTTTGTTTCTTTACAACCCTACACAGTCATCATTTTTTTGTTTTCCTCATCTCTGGGAGAACTGACCTAGCCTGTACACCAGCTGACATAGCCTCATCACCAGAAATAGCCTGAAACACCAGATTTGGAGCTGCTCGACATATCCTTCTCAGAGCCTTTGAGAAAGAGATTTCACAGGTCATCTTTTCACCACTGTGTTTTTGACTCAGAGTCCCCAGTGCTTATCCAAGTTTTTGTTTGCCTTTGATCTGGAATGTGCCACAGTGATGTGGAGAAGAGGAAGAAAACAAGAAAGAAATAGGACCCTGAAAAACAGTTGAAGGTTGCAATTCAGACAAGGCAGTTAATCAAGTTCTGGCAGTGATCTGGATAAACCGTGTTGCAATTATAGTTCTAAATCATTTCATTTTCATACTTCTGATGGGTAAATCAAATTTCACACGTCTGTTGGGAGTGTGTTAGATACAGTGATCAAGATTAAGGCTATAGGATTCTTCTCCTTCTGATATGCTCTTGTCTGAAACACCTTTCTCCATTGCATTTGAGAATCACCGATCCAGGAGCATATATACATGTGATTTTAGCATCACAAAATCTGAGCGTTCACTTGAACTGTGCAATTTTGGAAATCAACCACAAAGATTCAGAATTGGCATATAGTTTTTAGTGACCAACATACTCCTCCTATGCACAGATGAATGGAAGAAAATACTTGCCTGGACAGAACTGAGGAAGGGACAATTGTACCAGACTGTCAGTTTCGTCTTTCTCTCTCACAGTAGCTTTAAGCTTCTTATCTTTTTAGTTTCAGTTTCTTGTCACTCAGGCAAAATTTCACTTTTGAGCTTAAAAGTGCCTCAATCTTTCTATAATATCACTAGAGAATGGGCTAGCTGCATATGTCTCTGGATGTGTTGAGTACAGGCTACCTTATACATTAAGTTCTTTCTTGCACCAGTGACTTAAAAGGTCACTTTCCAGTGCTTAATATTTTGCAAAGCATATCTTGCCCATGTGTAAAAAGGAATAGACCCAAGGTAGTCTCTGGGGATGCAGCTCAATGTGTTGTAACAGTGAAGGATGCAAGGTCCAGATCCTCATCACAAGCAGTTTAAATCTAGTTTGAAAGGCATTCACAACTCTAAGGTGCACAGAAATAATGACAAAGATGACACAGACAAGGGTTCCATATATTGCAATAGGTTTCTGTAAGCTGAGGGCTGGCTAATAAAGGAAACCTCTCCAAGGAATGAGCACTCAAAAGGTGAGGGATCTCTCCATCCAGGCTCATACTGAAACTGAATAGTTATCTTTCTTATATTAGGTGATACTTTAAGTCAAATATGAGACCCATCCTAAGCAGCATTTTCTTTGCATATGTCAGTGCATGCATGCATACAGTAAGACATGCAGTGTCACTCTGATATCCTCTGATGATCCCATGAATATTTGCCATACATTGATTACAATTTTCAGTAACTTCCATGTTAGCTATTTCAGTGTTAGCAAATAACTATCTTCATGTATAAAAGAATCCATTCCAGCTCCTGCCATAATTTAGTTTATAGATGTTAATATGGGTGAAAAGAACAAAAACTAGGCCCATGGTCTTTCTTTCCTGATGGTTCTGTACAATCCTGCTCAGAAAACCTACTAGGCCAGGACAAGCTTCAGGTGTGTTACTGTACTCTTTTTTGGCTTATACACTTTGGTTTGCTCACTTTCTTTTCTTGGTTTTCATATCTCATGTTCTGATAGTAACAGCCTAACCTTCCATCTCCTCTTATGAAACAGAAAGCATACTTAATATAGGTCAGTCAGGTGCAGACTACACAGATTTCAGAAAAAGGCCACTAGTGGCAGCAAACGCAGCTTGACAGGCTGTGTTGCTCCCTGATGGATCTGAACCTCAGCTTTGCTGTACTGAAATGCAGAACTGACAGCATTCACTCTCCTATGTGTTCTTAGCAATCAAGTTTCTTTGTCAGTAGAGCATCAGTAGCTTACCACCCTCACAAAGGCATTTTGAAGAGTTACTCCTGATCCACTAATGTCACCTTCTGTTTTGTCTCTTGAAACATAGTTATCATAGTTAACATAGTAAGGTGTCGCTTTTGTTTAGAAAAGAGTGAAAAGTTTTCCAGATACCATGCACAGCCTTCCTGATGTGTTGATGGAAAGGAATCCAAACCCTGCACTACACAACTACTCTGTTGAAAAGAATGCAATAGAATAATACATTTCTCTGCCAGGCTCTGGGCTCTGAGTAGGTACAGCCTTAATCTTTTCTCTTTTCATGGCTCAATATAACCGTCATGATTTAAGACCTAAGCAGAAAGTAGCCATCCAATTACTTGCCCAGTGTGTAATTTACTGCAAATCCTGCTTTTTAGTCTAGGTTTCAGGGAAATTTGTTATTAAAGTGTCATTTCACTGCATGTAGCTGTCCTGGGAAGACATTTACATTCTCAATCAAATTTAGAAGGGTAAGCCTACCTGAGTTAATGACCGACTATGCGTAGAGTCACCTAAATAGCATACACTGAGTGAGTAGTATAAGAAACATTAGTTAATCCCATAATTTTACCTTCCTTTTGCTTCTCCTCTTCAAACTATTTGGACAGAAATGAGTATCAAAATTATGACGTCAATGCTAGCTCACACAAAAGAATGCTAAACACCTCCATTGAACTGATGTAAGAGGGGTGAGCAGCCCTCATGTCTGAAAGCTGGACTCAGATGTCACTGCTGATTTTGGGGAATACTGGAACAATTTGACCAAAAGCAGAGAGGTATTTCTTCAGAGTTGATTCTTCATCTATGCTCCAAGAAATCAGTTTGGTAAAAGACACACAGCACTTGTGTAACAACATGCAATCCAAGATTACTGAACCTTAACTATGTGTGAAAAATTGAAGGAAACAGCACTTCCAGGAGTTCTGGGAAGCAAGTAGAACACCTCTGCTGTCCTCAGATCTTGTCCTTGATCTCTGATTATACGAAGCCAGATGAAACTTGGCTGGCTCACTGATAAATATGCATATACCAAAGTAATGCAGAAACCTTTCTGTGTGCCAGGAGCCCTAGCCAGATTGCTCATGGATGATGAGATGGAGCTTTTTTTTTCAGTCCAACGGAGATCTCAAGAGAGACCTTTCTTCACAAGTAATTAAAGTATTATCTAACTGGGAGCTGTCAGAAGCCAGCATGTAAGCAGCCAACATGATGATTTTCCTTATTCACATTTTAGTGTGTCATTCTGTTTGTTGGATGAAATAGAATATAGTGAATTTAGTACGGGGCCCATAAAATATTTTCATTGACATAAAAACATTGTCTCTCCTTGGGGAAACCAGTGTTATAGCTTTGCAGGACATCTCCTGCTCAGCTCTGAAGCTTTTACAGACAACAGCCCTCATTAATTTAGACAAGTGGGTGTGTTTAATGTTAGCTGTGCAATATAATAAATGGCTCACTGTTGCTTTGCCAGTGATTCCTGAGGCAGGAATCCTCCTTTGTCAGCACATCACAGAAGTGGCTGAATTTGAACATTCCAAAAACTGCACCAAAGAAATTCTCTGATCAGAGCAATTAGTTTTCCTAATGCAAAAGGGGTGCTTTCTAAAATTTAATGCAACATACTGGTAAAATTGTGGTTTTTTTAAAAGTCGTCACTGTATAGGATCAATTCTTTAGCAATTGCACAACCAGCCAGTTTAAGCAGCTTTGTAGGTTAAGCTAAGAGATTTGCAGGAGATGTTCTCTATTTCCCTGTACAGGCCATGTCCCTGCAGTCAAGTGTATTTCCTGCATTAGTCTCCTTACTCTTTATCCTCTTCTCACACATCTGGACCCCTAACAAATATTACCCCCTTGCTTATTTGAAGAATCTACAAAGGTGCCATAAAACATAGGGGAGCCTCAGCTCTGCTTGTTTATAAGGACTACTATCACATTATCTTTTCTAAAATCCTTGGGAAGAGGGACCAGCGAGGAAGCAGTTAATGGAAAAAAGAAAAGTTCTCATTCTGCGCAACTCTTCCAGAAACCTACAGCTAGATCAGTATAATGCACAATTCTTACTAACTACTTTCAGAAGAAAGCTGCTTTTCTGTGTTAGTATTAACTTCTGCTGTGAAGTCTCCTTTGGCATATCTCACTTTTCAGGAGAAAAATCCCTCCTCATTGAACAAGCTAAATATGCCCCAACAAGGAGCATGATTATGTAGGAAGGAATATTTCTGCATTTCATTCAGGTGAATTACCTTCTTGTGACAGCACTGTACCACATTACTGCTGCTGTTAAGGCTAACATTAAATGGGCAACAACCCCAAAAAGAATACTCATTATTGGTCTGCCAGTATTGTGGTTCTCCACAAAAGTCCAGGGTTTCTGTTCATGTGGGCACACAACCTTTCTTCAGTATGTTTTCCAGTGTATTTCCCCATCTTTGTACTTTCAGCCTTGCTTCTCCTGCACCCATGGGAATCTTCTAAGTACTTAAGTGCAACCAACCCATTCAGGAGTCAACTTTTAGACAGAAAAAGCCTTGAGTAATTTTGGTTGACTGAATTTAAGAAATTAATTACAACTGTTTTCCATATAAAATATAAGCGTTAGGATACTACACTGGCCTGAACAACTGGCATTTTGTACACTGATTGTAAGAAGAAAACAGAGCTCAGATAAAGACAAAGAACAACACTATATTGCCAAAAAGCCTCCAGCAAATCCCTCTGGCAGCTGAGGCCCTAGAATCATGAAAAGTCATGTTTCAATAAACTTCTTGGTATGTACTTTATTTAATCAAGGTCATTCTATATATAAAAGTTTTATCAAAATATGTGTCTGCATCAAGTATTTCAAAGCTGTCACATATACTTATGAAGATACGGTTTTAAATAGAAGTATAGATGTTTTTATTTTACCAGTTTATAGGTTGTTGTAGTGTTGACATACTCCTATATTTTTCAATGAAATGTCAAAATAGTTTTTACTATAGCAATAATTATACAGCTATAACTGTATCAGCTGCAATAAAAGTTCAAGCTGATATTCACTGAATAGTTTCCTATTGTGGTCAATGAAGATGGCACTGTATATGTGAAATTATGTTTTCAAGTGAATTATTCAAACTTATAGGACTGAAGTATTGTCCAGTAGCACAAAACACTTTGACCAACACAGGGGAGTGTTACTCGGTTCTAGCGGACAGTAAAGGAAATGCTGCTTGGAGCTAAGCCCTATAAGTTCTTGCCTAAGTTTTGATGGGACTGGAACCAGAAACTACTTTCCCTTTGGATGGAAAGCATGATATTGGATGAAGAAGAGACAGACATCCTCCCTCCTTCCAAATTGCAGCACTCCCTGAAAACTCCCTGAAGACTGTGCTGTGCCACAGAGCTGAATGACATGGAGGTTCAGGAGAATTTCTGGTTCAGATCCTGTGATAATGGCACAGTCAGAAGGTCCTCCTGGCCAGTGCTTTGTGAGGGGCAGCTTCCTCATGTGAAGGCGAGCATGCAGCCCCACCTGGGAAAGCTCCTTCCCTTCTTGATGAATGTGCATACACACTCAAATGCACACAACATGCATACCTGAGGTCACACATGTGGGATCATATGTTCACTGCTGTTATAGTGCAGCCAAAGACCTGGATGTCTAGGAGGACTGTAACTTAACCATCTCTTAAACACTTATTCTTTTTCTTGTTTGCTCTTAGCCTCTGGGTCATGAGAGTAAGTTCCCATGCCAATCAACCAGATGCTTTTTCATTTAGATTCCAGATTTGCCGGCTTCTAATCTTTTACTTCCAGTGCACACAATTCTATTGTGTAAATAATTCAAAGCCTTCTAGCAAAACAGGGACATGTGGATATGAAGAGCTGTGATTAGACTGGAAGTCTGAACCATTTCAAAAGTTCAAAGAAAAAAGTATTGAAAATATCTTCTATTCCCAAACTGGACAACATGCTGAAGGAATCACTTTCGCTAATAATGACAGCAGTTTTGTGGCTCCATACATAGGAAATGAGGTTCTACTAGTAAGCATTCACTATCAGCTATGGGGTTAAGTATACAGTAATACTGTATACTTCAGTATTCAGGCTTTGCATTGTCAAATTGAATTTCAGAAAACAGAATTTAAGCATCTAAAATGAGAGCATTAAATTAAAAAACAAATGCCGCACAAGTTGTGGTTTCCACTATTTATTCTTTATAATCCTTGCTATTCCAAAGTCTCTACGAGAATATCAGTATATCTATCAGTCTGTTTCATGGAAAGCAGGAAACCTTGCCTTTCATAAAATTGATATGCAAAGAAAAGCTATTGAGTAAAAAATTAGAACTCATCCTGAGTTCTTCCATTCTGCCCCTTAAAGGAGCCTCCAGGCAGCATTTAGAGGACAATTTCTGAAAAAATACCAACTTAATAAAAGTAACTTCATGTTTACCCAGTTACCTGATTGGTTTCCTTTGTTATTAGCTATTGACCTTATAATCTTTCTCATTAATAACAACAAGTCACTTATTTCCTACTTTAGAATTTAGGTTGCCTCCAGTCTAAGGTTGCCTCCAGTCACAAAAAAGTTTATTTTCTACACAAGCAAGTTTTCAGAAAAACACAGACTACAAGAGATAATGTATGGCCTGCAAGCCAAGAGCAAAGTTTCTCTTCTAAATCTGCAATTGTTTTGCTATGATGTTTTGACAAGATTTGCACCTTTCCCTATATGTCTATTTTCCTTTAATCACTATGTTCACTTAAATGACTCTCAAGGTGGGAAATATTTCTTCCAAGACCAGGGCATCTGAATAAGATTTTCCTAATTTTAGAATCATAGTTAGACGTTTAAACCCCAGCCCAGCAAAGATATTTTCATTCTCTCATTTTGTAATTAGGGTGCCAATATTTTTAAGGCATTGACTGAGTGAATTGATCTACGTCTAATGTTACAGTGGTGTTTTGAAATTAGCAATAGCTTGCAAAAGGACTCAGGAGTTGTCCATACATGTCTCTCATGCCCAGGTATGTACTTCAGGCACCAATGCATTGGCTTCCAGGCAAGCTGTGAATACAAAGTAGTGGCAATCGGGCCATCACCCTAAAAAGCCAGTCTCTGACATGGTCTTGTTACACCTAAAGCAAGATGCTGGTGCACATAAAGAAATTTTAGCATTCTTCATCTAGGATTTAAAGGCTTCCCAAATACAGATGTCATGCCAGGATCAGGCTCATTTCATCACCAGAGTTTGTATCAACACACTGTGGAAAGTGGCTGTTTTCTCTAGTTCTCTCACATGGAAGGGCCTAAATTTCTATGAGTGCCTGTAGAAAATATTGAGTTTTTGTGTTTCTTATTAAGTTTTCACAGAACAATTTATCCCTGCTCTGTCTCATTAGCTTCTGAGACAGAGCAGCCAAGAAGATTGTTTTTTTCATATGTTCCTCTTTTCTTTACAGAGCATAATTGAGAAGATGTTTGAAGGACTCAGTGAGATCTGAATTAAGTAGCCAGCTCAGAGGAACAGGGTTAGTAGTATACAGTAAACCAGTGAGGTATAAGCAGCCAAGTTTCACTAGAAATGGTCAGCTCAGAATAAGTTCAAACTCCACTGATGTAAACTACCTTCACCTAGAAGCTATATGAATTCACACACACAGAGCATTAGGTGCCTATGACATTACCTGGTGCCTTCCTACAGACCTTTTTCCAGAACATAGGTTGTAGACAGGATCTGGTCAGGACTATACATTCCATACAGGTCAAACCTGTTTTTTTCACTAGTTAACGTCACTGGTTTACTTAAATGTTTGTTATATAGACCTCTGCTTTTCAGTAGGAAATGAATGCTCAAAGGCACTGACGCATCTTCTTGTAACACTGTTCAAGTACTGCTGTGATTACAGCAAAACAGGTAACTGGCAATCAAAGGACTCATAGCTCAGTACTTCCATATTCTAATTACTGCTAGAATAAGATCATGTTTGTCTGCTTCATTCATCAATAATAGCAGCAATATTCCTGCTACCTTAGACACAAAACCACAGAAAAAGACTGTAAAAAGCATTTGATAATTCCCTTACAACATCTTAGCTTTTGCCAGCACATCTGCACCCAGGATGCAATGGGGATTAATAGGAAACCATCTTACTATTAAATGGTGTTGTCCATGTCCCAGCCCTGAAGGCTGCCTCACCACAGGCACTGTGTAAGTGGCAGTCATATCTTCTGGTCATAAGTGTGAAGGGCTTTGGGAATTAAGAAATCTTGCCCTGTATCATACAGCTCACCTTTCTATTCTTGAAACAAGACAGTCAGCAGCACTGACCTTGCAGGAAGAAGGAAGCAGCTCTGAGAGGTCTCAAGAACATTTCCACGATGCAGGTAGGATGGGAAAGGAGAAGAGACTATGAGTAGTAATGAAGGAGCAATGGAATCCCAGAGAAGCATCTTGTCTACACCTGCATGGTAAACAGACATAGACATAGGGAAAGCTAAAGGTGAGGAAAATTATGCCTTCCCTTCATCCATCTATCAAAACAATACACATTGCCAACTTAAACATGACACAAGACCTGGCAAAGCAGAATGGTGGGTTTCTGTGTACAAACAGCACTTAAATCTATTTCCAGATTACTAAAACAGGCACTTTCCAGAAAGTGAAGACAATCACTCTGAACAACTTCTTGAATTATCTTAATTTGGTAAGAAAATGGTTTAGAGAGTCCATGTACACAAGGGTTTTGCTCTGATACAGCTAACCAACTGAACCAGCTAACCAGCAGAACCAAGAGCACCATGAAAAACGATTTAGTAGTTAAGTGCAGGGAACTCTACTAACTTCACTGAAAATATTTCTGCTTTAATTACCTTTTCAAGCCAAGATACCTGCTGTTCTCTGAAAGGCACATCTCAGTTACTGTCTTCCTGGGTTTTAGAAGTTGTTTTGGGGAATGGACTGACGTTTTTATGCTATTCTGTATCAAGAGTTGATGACTTTCTGCTCAGGGAGCAGAAAAAGTAGGTAGCTCTAAGCCTACATGATAGAATTACCAAGGATAGAATATGGCAATTATAGTAGTTCCATTTTTAGCATTGATTTTACTGAAGACATTGTAAATTTCCTAATTATATTAACAGAATGTGTGAGTGGAGAAGATGATAATGCTAGAGTTTGCAAGAAAATGCATGGCCTTTTTGATATACCTTCAAAAATGTTCTCAGGCTTGGGCTCAGGAGTTGCCCAGTTCTTTTGTGATAGAATATTTTGCCAATATTTTGATAAAGCAAGGTATAAGTGCAAGAAAGTAGTTACAAAGTATTAGTACTGCACTAGTACTTCCAGGAGATCTACGAGACATTCAACAGTAAAGGAACCGAGTTAATAGCAGTGAGGCTTTTAGATTCTAGAAAAAGTAACACAAGATGAAGTTGTACAGGAAAATGTAAGCAGGCTGTATGACCTTGGTCCACTCATACCAAAGTTACACCTTTGAGAAACTCTACCACTGTGCTTCAGTACACTACTTTTGGTATCTGAAAACTAACTTCATATCAGATGCCACAGCTGGGTAAAAGCCTCCTACCCACAAATTTTTCAGGTAGCAAATTTGGGCCAATGGTTTTGTGCAAGTGTTTACATAAGAATGAAGGGCAGATACTGACAGACTAAACTAATCCTTGCCAAGCAAACTAAGAGTAATGAACTTTTATAGAGTTCAGTCATGGGAGGAAGGAAGGGGAGGAGGGAGGGAAGGAGGGAGGGAAGGAAGGAGGGAAGGAAGGAGGGAAGGAAGGAAGGAGGGAAGGAAGGAAGGAAGGAAGGAAGGAAGGAAGGAAGGAAGGAAGGAAGGAAGGAAGGAAGGAAGGAAGGAAGGAAGGAAGGAAGGAAGGAAGGAAGGAATCAGTAGGAACAACACTGGCATTACATGCAACACTTGCTCACTATAGTGATTTCATAGCTTAGAAATGAACAAAGAAACCAGAAAAATGGCTTGCCTCTACCTTCTTTCTGCTCTATTTAGACTGTTTTCTATGTGAGGTTGACACAGTGCTGCACTCTGCTCTTTCTGTCACAGGAAGTAGAAAAAAATCTTCACATATTTGACAGCATCAGGTTGTTCCCTTTCACAGCAGTGTCGGAACGACAAGTACTTAGTGCAAAATGGGGAGGGCCATGGTAAAGACTAGCAGAACACTCACACTGTTTCTGGATATTTTTGTCACTGACATCACCAGAAAGAAGTACTTAGTGCAGGCCAGAGGATGTTATTATAATGTTGTAGCTGCATTGCCTTAAGGTTATGTGAGTTCCCAAAATATATAGTGAGGATTTATGTCTATCTTCTCAAGTGTTAGTTAATTTAAAAACATATTCCTCTGCCCACAAAACCACAGCTCTAAAATACTGCAGTGGTCTCCATGGAAATAGACAGTATCAGCCCTGTCTACTGATGGTAATATTTTTAGTAATGAAGGAATTAACATTTTATTTTTGTACAGGCATTTTGGAATAAAACCGTCTTATTTTCAATTCCTCCCAGTCTGTTGCACATGAAAATAGGTATAGCAGCTGTCCACAATCTCTTTGCTCTCTTCTCCCTACCTTCCTTTCCCCAAAAGAAATAATTATTTTTGAGTTTTCTTTTTTGTTGTTGTTGTTGTTTTTTTTTGTTTAGTTTTGTTTTGGTTTTGTTTTTTAATATAAGGGCTGGCAGTTGCAGCAAGGTCTTCCTGCTGAGAATTTCAAAGAAGGTTTTTTTCTATTTTCTATTGCTGATACAAGCCAGGATGCCACTGGCCTTCTTAGCCGCCTGGGCTCACTGCTGGCTCATGTTCAGCCACTGCTAGCCATCACCCCCAGGTACCTTTTCCCCTGGCCACTTTCAGCCACTCTTTCCCCAGCCTGTAGCACTGTACGGGGTTGTTGTGACCAGAGTGCAGGACCTGGCATTTAGTCATGTTGAACCTCTTACTTTTGGCCTTGGCCCATCAGTTCAGTTTGTCCAGATTCCTTCTCAGAGCCTTCCTGTCCTGCAGCAGATCAGTACTGCCACCCAACTTGGTATCATCTGCCAATTTACAGAGGGAAGTCACATCTAAACAAATCATTTATCTGCTGCAGCCAATTACAGTTTTATTCTGTCCTTGACAGTAGAACCAAGTAGTCAGAGCACTGACACTATAGAGTGTCCTTTTAAATTGTCTTTTTTTTTATGGTTTTGTTTTGGTTTTGTTTTATTTTTCCAAACAGCTCAGATATCTGCAATGGGGGAAAAAAAACCCTTCTTTTCTGTAGGCTGCCTTAGAGAAAAAAGGTAATGGGAGATCTGAGTCTGACAGCCCTTGAGGAACTAAGTAGCGGAAAGGGTGTGTCATTAATATTTTCTTCTGAGGAACCAACACACAATCTGTGGTAAGGAGCAAAATTAGTCTGCTCAATTTTCATTACAGAAATGCTGGATTCTGCTTTCCTCCATCTACTATAAGGCATTCCATTTCTCTCCAAGATCTTCCTTGTTGTTCAGTGCCATCACTTTTGGCTTAAGGAGGATTTCAATAAAATAGTGGGAGGCAAGGGTGCAAAATAAAGAAAACTGCTGAAGTGTTTTGTTTCTGGGTTTGAAATTTCTCTGTTCTTGGCATTTGGGAATGTGACAGTCTCAGAACTGCAGAGGTGCTGCAATTTCCTCAGAAGAAAAATGTATTTCAGACTAAGCTTCCCTGTATAACATTGTGTTTGCCTCCAAGCTGAAGATGTAAAGCTAATCAACTGTCCTCTCTTTTGGTACAAAGGTGTAGGAACTAAGGCAAGTGTGCATGAAACCCTGGCCCTTTAGTTGGCTTGTTCAGAAGTTCCTACACTGAGAGCAGTGACAACTAGCAGCTATAGTACCAAGAGCAAAGGCCCATGTAAGTGGAGTAACTTATTGATAACAGCATGAAGGGAAAGACCAATGTCACATCAAGCAGGCGACAGCTTTTCTCCCACTGTGTCCCAGCTTCTGATTTCATGGCTTCAGACCTCCTCAACCACAGAAAGTCTCTTCTTTCCATATGGTCTATGAACATTTCCTCCCTGTAAATGTCTAGCTGGTTTTCAAGTTTAGTTTTAAACAGGTTCAAAGAGCCCTGCATCAGTGATTATAACTCAGTCAAAATACATTTCCTTAGGGCCAGAACCTGGCCCTAATTGGCTTGGACACCATGCTTAATGCTAAGCACTTGCAGAGGTTTATTACTCGGTTTATATAAGAGCCTGCCTTTGAATTCAATGTTGAAATCATGTTCTGTATTCTTTGAGCCCAGCTGTACGCTGAGATCTGCAAGCATCTCAGTGGCTTTGACACCCCCATTTGCTATGTATCTGCTTATGTCAATTAGTGGTGCATCAGCTGCAGTTACAGAGTGACATTTTGCTGGTACCGATAGAGATGGCTGTGTTCCAGTCTCTTGGTGAAGACTGGATCCAGGTCTTTACCCACGCACAGCTCAGAAGGAGAGATGGGATGGTTGATCTTAGACAACTGAAAAGTTAGATTAATTATTCAGAGCACACCAGAAATCTAAGGTAATAACCATCAAGAGACAAGGAGTTGAACAGACATTGAAGGCTTTGGCAGAGCAAGCTTAGGCAGAATTGAGGAAGAGCCTATTTCTGAATTGCTACAGCTCTCAGCATCATCTCCTTTTTTTGGCAGATCCCAGTAGTGAATATTGATAAGACAAAAAGTACTACAAGGCCTACTTCTCAAGTAATATTGAATCAAAATACCAAGTAGCAGTTTTACATATTTGGCTGTCTGATATAGAGAGAGATGGCACACGCTTGGGAACATCTAGTCCTAAATTTCTCAGAGATAACAAGAGAGCCGGACGCAAGGCAGATTTGACCAAGGAAGTTTGCCAGCTGTTTTATTAGCTCACCACTCCTAATAGTATGTTTATCTCATCACTGCCAATTCCTGAAATCTACACTTCTCACAAAGTGAAAAAACACTACATGCAGCCTCCATTTTGTTGGTGTAGAGAATGAGTACTCTCTTACCCTGCAAGAGAGAAGGGCTTGTCTGTGGCCACAATTAAGGAGATCAGTTTTATATGCATGACAATAAATTCAGATCCTTTATCCTCTGGTGTGTCCCTGCTAGTGTTTTGGAACTAGATCTAGTTTTTAATTGGAGTCTCAGGAATTTAAAATTTCATTGCTGTCAGTGGAGTCAAGCAGCTGTCTTTCCCAAGGAAAAAAAAGAATCAAAGAAAATTGTCTTAGCTTTGTCACACATACACTAAGTAGCCACAGTTCTGCAGATGCCTTCTCTGAAAAGCAACAATATGAAGTGGGGCAGTCGCTGACCTTGAATAGATCTCTAATAGTCAAGAGCTTTGGAGCAGGATGAAATATCTTGTGAGAAATCAAAGACATCAACAGAATGGCATTTGGCATAACTTTAGACAATGAGGCTTAGGCTCAAACAGTCTGTCTGGGACCTGGAAAATTAGGTCCTGCTTTCTCCCTCATAACCCACATAAGCAAAAAAGCGTGTCTCCTTCCCTGTCTCAGGTACCAATTCCATTGATGTTGGTCCTAATAAATGTTCACTTTTTCACATGAAGAATCATGGTGTTTTCCTACACCAATCTCTTGAAGTGGTATTTTTAGAGGAGCCTGAACTGCTCCTATTCTGTTCTTACTGCAGTCAGCCAGAATTTCACTGGTAGAACTGTTAGCAGTCAGGCAAACAAGAATTTAATTGCAGCTGTCACAGAGTGCAGTTAGGCCAGTGCTGTGAGGCTTTAAAATGCAATCCATGGTATCATAAGAGAAGATAAAAGCAAGAGGGGAGGAGGGAAGTAACACACAAGTTACAATCCAGCCATATGTCTGTTCTACGTGGCGTTCATATCATGGGCAGCAGCAAAATAATCAACTTAATTTATTATGGATATGTCACTAGCAAGAATAGGCTAATGTGACAAGTTTAATAGTGGACCCTCACCACTTTCTCTCTTTTCTGTTCTAGAACCCTGCCATACCTAAGAACTCTTGTGACAAGAGTTACTTTCAAAATACTGTTTTTGATTTTTATGGCTCCTGGAAGACAGTGAGAATCACATCTGCCAGCACTGGTCAATAGGAAAGGGAAAAGCAAGATGTTTTCCTAGTTACATCAGACCTCTTCTATTATTTTTTCTCTCCTTGGTGTTACAATCTGAGTACTGAAATCAGCAGTCATCTCTTCATTATCCCCACCCACCCAAAAGGAATCTGCTCTGGCTCTGGATAAGCTTTGGATCTATGAGCAGGAGCCATGCTGTGGCAGTAGTGGATCTCTGCTGAGACATCTTTACTGCAGTTCCATGTATGAGCCTTATACTCCAGTGAAGACAGCCCTATTTCCAGTCCTGAGCATATCACAGTGTCCATATCCAGAGTTTAGATTTAAACTGAACAAAAGCAACAGTGGAAGGAGGAGGGGAAATACACATAAAAACCTGCTATTTACTTTACTGGTAGAAGTAAGTCTCAGTCCTGCTGGCATTTAAACTTGTGCCTGCTTCTTTCATAGTTTCAGCCTTGAAAATCTTTAAGTCCACTGGAGCTAAAAATCAGTTCTTCCCAAGTGCTACACCTTGTCAATCATGAGAGACCAGAGAGGCCTTACAGAGGGGCAAAGAACAAAACACATGGTCTGGCAGAGCTATATATCTATTTTTCTAATGCTTAGCTAAGCCCTAGCCACTCAGAAAGTTTTGACCCATCAGCATAGCTGAAGTGAAGACTACAGATAATGGATGTGAAAATATGATTACCTTCACTAATTGCTCCTCTCAGATAGCATGGGTGTACTCCAGGCAGGGATGGAAAACAAATCTCTTTTTAAAAAAAGTTGTTTAAACAAACTGCAGTGCAGTTTCTCTGCACCAGACTTGCACTTTAGTCTGCTTCAATCCCTTAGATGCCTGTACATGGATGTTAAGCATGAAACAAAGGCTTTTCCTTGTGAAATGCCATGTTGCCTACTGAAGCAGACAACAAAAATTTCAGACCATGGAAAAATATGACTCAGTGTTTTATTTATTTTGATGGATAATTGTTTTGTGTGTGTATTGTATTAGTTGATTTAAAGCAAAGCATAACAGAAACAGTACAAGATACACCTATTAGAAGAACTCAGCAATATACTCCAGGACTTGATGAGCTATTTAGTTTCCCTGCACCTTCATAATTTTTTAGTTCTTCCCTTTCTCCAACATACAGAACCACTGTGCACGAAGGGAGGTATGAAATGAGGGGTATTTGGCAAACTGCTCAAAATTTTATTCAAGTGCCCCCTCCTGTGGATGTAGAGCTACATGCAACCAAATAACAGTTTTGGAGGCAATTTAGAATTTTACTTGAAGTTAACTTAACAAAGAAGAAGAAACAGAAATATTTTGGTGAAGGAAGTTAACTTGGTCCTGTGAATGTGTCAGATTAGGCTGGCTTACGCCAGAGCTTTAGCTTTGAAAATACCTTTTGTTTTAAGAATAAGTGTTGGCTCTTGGATGTGCTCCATATAGCGCCTCCTTTGAAAATCATGGTTTACAGAAATGGGTATATGAACTCAAACTCTTATTAGTAATGTCAATGATAAGAGGAAGAGTGACAATTATTATCTCTGTACCTCATCAAAAGAGCAAAAGTGCAAAAAAAAGCATTATTTGGGGGAAGATTAACCAAAAATTATCTACTATTGATTGCTTTCTATTGCAGAGATATCTAGAAACAGAAGTCCTGTCAAAACACTATATAGCTGAATCACAAGAGACTTAACAGAAGAGTATTTAGTATTCTTCCAACTCACCTGTAGTAACTAGTCAGTAAGGGATACTGATGGTGTTTTCTAAACACGACCTTGGTTTCAAAAATCATTACCTTACCAGTTTCCCCAAAGAATCTGCTACCATTTTCCCTATGCAGGATCTGCTCTTCACAAGCCAAAACCAGTTAATAGGCTGTTCTTGTAAACAACACAAAGGTGAAAAATGCAGGCCATGTGACAAACTGCTTGCTTTCCCTCACTTTCCCAGGAAAAGGCCTTAGTCACTGACCAGAGTAGGAACACATCTGTGTTTGTGAAAGTTCTTTTTGAGCTCGACCAAACTTCCAGCATGGAATTCATGAACCACACTATTCGTGAATCTGGCATCGCTAATGTGGCCGGATTTCTGGTGTAACCCACGCAATCTCTGCACCTGGGATCTCACTGAACATGACCAGACTTACAGTGCCTAGTTGTTTACAATCAGAAATGAAGCCCCGATGCACCCAGCCCCTCTGATCTCCCTGGACTAGCTGGAATGCCAGAGTTTGTCTTCTGCCAAATTTCTATGTTCCTAATGCAACACTTGTCACGGGAGAGAAGACATGGCGGGGACAAGTAAGTGCCTCTCAAGGGACTGCCCCGTCTGTGTCCTGGGGAAGTGTGCCCAGCAGGGACTCAAGAGATACAAAATGGCTGCATCAATACCATTTCTGGGAGCCATGACACATGGTGGCAGCTGCACCAGGAGACCCTGTGGAAGCACATGGCCGCACTCTTTCCACAGGTGGGAAGGAGATATGGATCTTAAACTCCCCTGCCATGGTCAGGGGACATCTTCCACTACACCAGGTTACTCAAAGCCACATCCAGCCTGGCCTTGAATACTGCCAGGGATGGGGCATCCGCAGCTTCTCTGGCAATCTGTTCTGATGCCTCACCACTCTAGTAAAGAATTTCTCCTAATTTCTAATATAAATCCTTTCCTATTACTTCATGCTTTCGTAAAGCGTCGCTCTTCGTCTTTCTTGTAGGCTCCCTTCCGGTACTGGAAGGCTGCTACAACATCACTCCAAGGCCTTCTCCAGCAGAACAACCCTAGCTGTCTCAGCCTTTCCTCATAGGAAAGGTCCTCCATCCAGCTGATCATCTTTGTGGCCCACTCTGGATTTACTCTAAAATGTCTGCATCCTTTTTGTGCTGGGGCCCACAGAGCAGTTCATAGTACTCCAGGTGAAGTGTCAGAAGAGAGGAGTAGAGGGCAAGAATCACTTGCCTTGACCTGTCACAATTCTTCTACAATACTGAAGGGGGTTAGTGATGGTGATTCCTGCTTGCTTCTATGAGGATAGCCTTGACAGCGCTGTATTAGTTGCTAACATGCATTCAGTTCCTCTTCTGTTCATCACCTTTTTTCTTTAGGATGGGGATTAAATTTGGTTATCATTCATGGTACTTAAGTTCTGCAACATTTTTGCACATACCTTAAGTTCTGCAACATTTTTGCACATACCTCAGGGGCCTGGGTTCTCTTTGCTGTACCACACCTTCTCTGCTTGTGCAGCAGTGCACAGAGACCACATCACACCCCTCACCTAAACACAGCAATATGGCACTGCCCACATACACTTTTATTGCATCTCTGCAGTGCAGCCTTTCTGTTCTGGTATCCCAGGTACTGTGTGTAGAGGGCTGCTGCTTAGGCAGCATCGGAGAGGCTTGTCTGCCCATTCCCAGTTCAGCTTATTTGGATAAATTGGCTTGTTGGTGCAGATTCTGCCACAGTACAGACATGTTTGGGAAAGTTTGGCTCCATCCTGGATTTTGCTTATGAGTGCTTTAAGCATTTTCCCATCTACACCTCAGAAGTCTGTTTTTAAAAATACTAATTTGCAAGGTCAGACAATTTGTTTTGTCTCAGTGCACCTACAACAATAGGTACGGACGCAAGGAAGAGCCCAGGAGATGTGAGAACATGTAAATTCAGCTTCATTTTCCCATGCAGACATCAGTTGCTTCATTTTACATGGTGCTGTGCACACAAAACTTAACCAACATCTACTGCAGGACACAACAGCTAATGTACAATCACCCACACATGCGCACACCTGCACTCATGCTGATTACAAGCAGCAAGTTTATTACTTAGAGAAATATAGACCATGCTTAGTTTACTTCTGCAGATATAAGAACTTTAAAATACATTTGCATACCCCAGAAATTGTCAATTTAACATTCTTCAAATTTGGGGGGATAGAAACTGGAAGGATTATTTTTCATAGAGACAGCAGATTTCTGACAGTGGAACAGACCTTTCAAATCAAGAATTGAAGAGGACCACACTGTAGCTAAGGAACACCTGATTCATAAAAAGCCTTCCTTTTTGTATGTAGTTGGCTTTGTAAAAAGAGACACCCATGTGAGTCAACAGTTCACTAAAACTGAACTGTTCCTCCTGTTATAAACGCCAGTCACTTGGTTTTTAAAATTTTAAAAGTTTAATAATAATAAAATGGTTATAAAAATAGTAATACAATTAGAGTAATGAAAATTTAGAGTTAGGACAATTACAAGACAATAAGAAGCAAAGAATTACGGACGTCCGGATGCTCTTGGGCACTTAAGCCCAATAAGCATGCCTTGTGAACAAAGGAATAATCTTTAAAAGCAGTAGCCTGTTGCATATTCATACATCTCATACATGATGCATAAATTCCTTGCAAATTAAGAACTTTTCTGGTTTTTGTCAACTTCTTCCCCTTAATCCTGGTGGTTCCATAAAGACGGAGAGAAGGTGGAAGAATGTTTGTCTTTTCCGATAAGGAGGCAGTAATTCTTTATGGGCCCCCATCATTGTCATCTCTGTGTGAAGAGTTTCTTCATTATCTCATCTCTTGCTTGAGTTAGTAAAAAAAAAAACCCCACATACATACGTTCTATTTTAACTACAAAACTACATTTACCATACTATTAAAATGTTAATACAGCACTTCTAATCAATATAACATAATACATATAGTATTCAATTTAATATTTGCGAAAAGCCAATCATAAAATATGCATTTTTCACACTCCTCATGCTCAAAAATCCCTGAGTATACAATCTTTATTTTCCTTAAATTGCCAAAGAGCCACCACAGTTTTTCAGGAATCAAAAGTATGTAAATATAAGCCCTTTGGACAAAATATAACTGTTTAGCTAGCAAGTGTCCCCTGAAAGGACACAGTCAGAAAACAAAGAGGAAATCAAGTGGAAAGACATACTAGCTTGAATAAGAATAATGTTAAGATTGCTCTGGGCATTCACATCCCTGTGGCTATGTGCTGTGTAGCTATATATCACATCAGACACAGCTTCAGTAGCTACTGGGACAGGCTGTGTTCAGGCACTTTGAATATCACACAGAACACAATGCTCTCAAAGGCATTGGATACCTAGCAAGCTTGAGTTCAGACTGACTGCAGAATGCTACGATCCTTGCAACATCAAAAACAACTAGCAGAGTTTATATCTATTTTAAATAAGGCTATGGCATTCTCAGAATAACAGACACTTTAAAAAACTCAATATTCCACTGCCACTATTTCTCTAAACCAAATCAATGCCTGATGATGGCCGCATGTGCCTATTATATGTCTCACTATTTTGTTTTCACACACAATTCTCAAATCTCTCTCAAAAAAAAAAAAAAAAAAAAAAAAAAAAAAAAAAAAAAAAAAACAAAACCAAAAAAACTTCCTCTCTAAAATTTCCTGTCTGTATTAAAGTAATGCCCAGTTTTAACAAGAACAAGCATGTAGCATCTCTGAAGTCATGAACTAAGAGTGCATAGATTAAGATTTCTTGAATTCCTTATTATCTGTGTTTGGATGCAACTAACTGGCAGTGAAAGAGACATTGAGAATTTCCATGCAGTTTCGTGCCTAGATGTGTATCTACTGTGTACAAACACACATCTAGACAGACACCAGAAAATGGTGCCCTAGGTGTTCAGATTTTTTTCTATTACTTATATATATATATATATATATATATATGTATATATATATGTAGTCTGAAATTCCTTCCTGAAAACCAGCATATTGCAAAGTGGGCTTTCACAAAGTGATTATGATTTGCCTTTAGTCTGCTGAAAGTCTGAGGGAACAGGGCAGTCAAGAACAATCCTTGTAATCCAGAATTCTGAAAATAGTTTAAAAGGATCAAGCACATGGCATCTAGTTACTTTAATCACAGTGATATCCCAGCTCCTGGCCCTTTCAGACTCTGAATACCCTAACTTCATCTTTCACTCAGCAGAGCTGCAGAGCTAAAGCAACCATCACCTGCAGACCGCTCCGTTGGCTAGCTGTTGTCAGAGGCACCCTGGCATCACAACCAAGTGCCATGCAGTTGCACCTGGACAACTACCCTGCCAGTGTGACAAGCATGAAAGAGGGATTTCGCTCACCATTCTCCCTTGTGCTTTCCTCTGGCCCACTCCTTGGTTGTGACCTTGCACCAAGAGGATTTGAACTACTGGCCAGCCCTGGCTCACCCTGCAAAAGCAAATCAAACTGCCATTAGCAGTCTGAAGAGCCATCTTCCAGAAAGCTGTTTAGATTATAAAAATCAAACACAAACTAGAGCTTAAGAGAAGGGGGGTAAACTTGTTCAAGTTATCAATGACTATCAGCTAAAGAGGGGCCAGAAGGACAAATGCATCCAAAATCCTGCTGGGTCAGCACTACATTGTTTGAAACGGAACCAGTAAATTTTTCTGTTGCAGCTAGATGGATGGATTCACATCCATGCCCAATTCCAGCTGTACCACCACAGTGACTGCACTGAGTGAATGAAGCACACATAAAACCTGCCAATTCTGTATTTTTGGCTCCAGCTTTCTGACAGCATAATAAAAAAGTGATTAGTTGCATTTTCACTAGAAACAAATCTGAATGTCTCAAGAGAACATCTTCAGAGTCAGATAAGAAGGTTTAAGGTCAAATATGTACAAAAATCTTAAGGTATTGGGTGTTTTGGTTTCTGAAACCATTGTGCTATCATTTGTGTGCTTTCATCATCGGAAATCTTCAGAAGCCATCGGCATTAAGATGGCTGGATAATCAGTGTGAACTTTGTATGCTCTGACAATTGTATGCTTTGGCAGATTTGACATTACTCTGTAGCCAGTATCAGTGACATAGCTTAGGGATGTATACAACAATCAAGACTCCTTATCTTCTTCACTCACCAGTGCATCAGGGCAGCATGTACTCAACAAGATTGAGGCTTCATGCACACCTGTGGAATTTACAGTGAGCATTTATTGTAGCTGTAAGGAGGCCCAAAGCAGAGGCAGTAAAGAGCCTACAAGAGCCGAGGCAACCAACCTTATGCATTTGCAAACAAATAACCTAAATTCTGTGTCCCAGACAATTTTTCAGAACACTTAAAATCAAAGTCCAAAGCTTCTTAGGATGTGTTTGTGGGTGGGACAGTAACCTCAGTGCCATCGTGCGGTCACTGGATGTCAGAAAAAAGGGAAACTGAAGAAAGTCCATCCATTAGCTCCAATTTCCCGGCTTCCTAACGATACATAGGAAATGCAATCTGCCTGTGGCAGAGCTAAACAGAGCATCCAGTTCCTAATGTTAGCATATTTATAATTTTCACAGCAGTTATTAGGACTTGCTAATAGTGTTTGGGACCGACTTAACGGGTGAAATAAATTGTCAATTGTGGCTTCTCAGGGCTACAGAAGAGGCTGCCCAAACATGAATAATTTGCTTTAATCTAGATCATCAAGTAGGATTAAGATTTCTGGCCAGTCTTAGCCAAATCGTCACCTTGAGTGCTCAGGGCTCTTTCCATCTTGACTGAAATGTAGTCATCACAGAATTTTACCAGCTGTTATGGCTGTTTCCTGAATATAACTGAGCAAAAAGTAAGACAAATAGTTTACCCACTTGCAAATTAAGAGTTTTGTAAAATACAAATTTATCAAAGTAATCAGACCCCCCAAAAAAATTATTCAGGAATAGTGTTTGCCTTTCAACTGCAAAATGAAAGAAGTGGTCACCTAGAGAATGCTTGTTCTCAAGAGAATCACAGCATGGCAAGCCATTTCATCTGCTCCACAATGCAAGGGAGCAATGCAAGAAACTTCCCTCTCCCCTTATCTTAGGATGGGCTGCTCAGAGAGTTTACTCAAAACCATAATGTGACATGATCTCAACAGCAGATTTCATCCATCATTCCATACTAGGACATCCATCTCAGTACTGCAAGCAGCTATGACAGAAACAGGAGAGAGATGATAAACTCTTGCATCATGCATTTTTGAAAAGACTGTATTAAAGCTGCAGGTGCAGTATGTTATAGCATATTTGGATATTACATACCTATATATGGCTTATTGACCTTATTGAATCTAGTGATCTAGAAAACTGCATTAATAATGCATATTTTTAAAAAATATGCTTTAGTTGGACTTGAAGTTATGGCATTTCAAGTTATATGCACATATATAGTAGCTCTTCTGGTTGCAAACCCACCATCTCAGGATCTTAGGAAATGCAAAAATTTGACAATACTTGCTAAAGAAACAATAGCAAAGCAAGATTAAATATAATTCTAGCCACAGCTCTCTCTAATTTGGCCCAACAGTTTATGTTAATAATTAGGCAACAATCAAAGGGAATAGACAAAATATTTGCCACCACTGTCCTGCCACACCACTTGCTTAACCAAATGAGTAAATGAGGCAATGCTGACTGGGTAACAAACTTCCAACCTCAGTAATCCTATAACTGATATTCAAATGAGCTGATCAAACAGCTCTGTTTATCTGCAGACTGGTTTGGATTTCATTGTGTCCAACTACTGAGGAAAATAATTTTGTTGTTTAGTTTCAGATAATTCTGCAACCCAAGCTGATAACTTCTCCCAGTAACACCACTTGACATCAGACTTAATGAAAAGCAAAAAATAAGTTTCCTGGAGGTGAATAGATTTGAAAATTCTTACAGAATTAAAAATACACAGTACTAGCCAAGAAGGAGGCACAAAGGATCTTTTGTTATTATTATTATTAACATCAACATCACGTTTGGTTTTTAGCTTCAAAGACACGGAAACAGATAAAGTGTGATAATATTGCACTGTGAAGACTGAAGAACTAGACAGCAGGAATTTCTCCCTGCATATGTGGTATAAAAGGCATCTCCAAAAAGGATGAAATGCATGCTGCTATTAACATTGCTAATGAAAAGCAACAAGCTTTCCCCCCTCATTTGTTGCTTAATGACTCTATTCCCAAGACACTCTTTACCCATCCTTCTCCAGTAGTAAAATAATTCAAAAGCCCCATTTTCTGTAATCTCTCAAGATCATCCAAATAGCAGTTGGTATGCAAAATGTAGACATTTCTCTGAGGCATTCTCCTTCCAGGATAAAGACTGCTGCACACTTCCCTCATGTTCCTGCTTTATCTTTGGTGAGATAAACACTAATGCTCAGAAGTTACTCCAAACCTGTGGAGGTAAAGTTAACTGAGTTTTAGGCTGAGACGTGGGAATTCTTGCAGATTCCTTCCTGCCTGCCAGTACTTCAGTATTTCAGTGACTCAAGTCTTCATGTTGCTCTGCCAGGCAGTGCTAAGACAAGGTTACTTTGCACTCTGCTGACTTATTTTTTCTGCCTACATCTTTGTGGCCTCTTGAAGCCCTTGTGTGCAAACCTTACTTGGCCTGTATCTAATGTTTATGTGTCAGGTGCCTTTTTTTTAAAAGCAAGTATTTCTACCTCTGTTCAGTCCTAAAAGATCAAATTCTGGAATATTTGTTAGGGGATTGTTCCAAATTCTTCATGCCTTTGGGCATTGGTTTTCCCCATGAAGTCATGCAAGAGGTGCAGTGTATTTGTTACGCTTATGAAAAACCACCGCAATTCAATGAGCAATTTTTCTCTCTGTTTTCATAGAGAGTTTGTGAGTTTAGGGAATGCTTAAGGAAGAATGCCGAAGGGCTTTCTCACAGGCCGCAGAGATGTCAGCAAAGGAAAGAAACTGGAAGAACCAGGTAAAAGCAAGGAGTGATTTTAGATTGCTTTGCTACCAGCTTTTTCTGGTTGTGTTCAGGCAGCTTATTTTCTCACGTGCCCTTGACATGCTCACTATGAGGATGAACATATCCTAGACAAGGATTCTGCTGCCGATATTCTTCAGTATTGCTCTAAACAGAGACCCTTTCCCCTTGCCAAGCCCTTTCCTATCATATTTTGTGGGAGACTATACTCTGCATCAAGCAATGCTGAGACTTCATTCTCCTTGCCACTCCTTCCACCAGAAAACTACCACATAAAGAAATAAGTCTTAAAACAATGTAATCCTGCTAGAACATTGTGCTAGACCCTCAAAAGGTTTATTTTATTTTAATTTGGATTGATGTGAGTTTAACACATTAAAAAATTGGAGGGAACTTGGGAGATGGAAGTTAGCAGACATCCATAATGTAGATGTCTGGTGTTTTTTGATATGGTGGTGGATGGTGTTCTCCATCAAACATCAAGCATCTAGATTTAACCTGTCATGTCAGCTGCTAAATGGTTAAAGACCTAGTTGACACCTCTAAAAATGTAAGTGTAAGGAGGAACTCAGCTTCTGCTGGGACAAGGACAATTCCCAGTGCTTTTAGGTATGTTCCAAAAGACCTGAAAGAACAAAACTTCCACTAGAAAGAAATCAAACAGGACATGGCTTTTGCATCTAGTAGACAGAGGTACAAGGAGGTCCCATAATTGAAAGTGAAACAGAGGAAAATAAATATTAAATTTTGCACATTTTCATCCATAATGGAAATTAATCATTGGCGTGTTCAACTAAACTTTATAACAAATCTTAACCACTGCCATTCAGGCAGACTGAAATGCACCAGCTCAGGAAGAAAGAATGGGGAATACATATAGCCTACCTTCCTGGGAAGGCAGATTGGTTGATCACAAAGACCTATCTTAACCCTCAAAGAACAGATGGGATAAGATGGAAAACTAAAGGAAAATCGTTCTTCTCTCACTAGGACACATATTGTACTGAACCATGCTGCAAGAAATACTGTGGCCTCTGCCATGCACATTACAGTAAGTCCTGCTTTGAATCTGCATTTGTCAAAAAAGAATATCCCATGTGTTCTGAGGAAGTCATAAAAAGCATGTGGGAAATGACTGGGATGTGATAGCAAGGCTGCCCCGTGTCTCTGGAAGAAGATGTCACTACAAGACTTTCATTCACCTCTTCATAAACATCATGATCATGCCACACATTTGTAACAATGTTGGGAATCATTCCTTCCTCTTTTGATAAACAGATACTTACAACAAAGTAAATAACATTAATTCTTAATTTCTAAGATCCAGACATCCTATCATAAAGCTCATCTTGCTTCTTCTTGGTCTTTGGAAAGACAAAAATGACAAAAAATTGCAAAAAAATATGTGTTTGTATTGTGGGCACGAGGGGATTTGACTGTGACTTTCAAAACTTCAGATACATTTTAAGTGTCCATTTGACACATATATCATTGAATTATATTCTCACTACAAGGCAATTTATAAAACAGTGCATTTTTTGAATACATTCTTTGAATGCCAGTGCAACTACTGTCATTCTTTGGAATAGGTGTGAGCTTCTTTTAATAGGAATTACCTCCACAAAGTAAAAGAGACACAGATTTCCGAACCCTGCCCACTGCAATGTCTGTTTCTTTTGATTTTGGAGAGAGGGATAGGATAAGTGTCTGACCAGCTTCTTTGTAGTTCGGAGACCAGAAATAGTTGATATAAAACAGATCACCCTTTTTTTTTTTGGCTATATTTATGTTCTCTAGCTTCTCTCAAAAGATTTTAATTTCAAAGTGCATGAATAGCTTTCCCTGCTGTACTCTTAAACACGAGGACTTCCAGAACTGGAAAGACAGTCAGTACTTCCCTCACAACAGATGAGCATTTCAGATCTCCCAGTGTGGCTTCCCTATCTGATTCTGTGTCAAAGGACTGGGGAGAGCTGGGAAACTAAAAGAGGGCAAAGTAAAAGATGTGTCTGGTTTCCCAAGTGGCTAAATTCTCTTCTTGCTCTGTTCCAGCTCAAGGTTCTTATCCCTCTGGCAATGAAGCCATACAGTGCACCAACTGATAACTAATCCAGATCAGGTCTGTAGTGCTTTCAGAGGACTGGCAGTATCTGTACTTCTCCTTTCCTTATAAGCCAGTTTCCTTAGAGTTCCCATGCTACTGCCATTTTTACCAAAAAAAAAAAAAAAAAAAAAAAAAAAAAAAAAAATTCAGGGGGAAACAGGTCTTAAAACTACCAGGTGGTTATTCCTAATTCTTGTTTTCTTATGGATTCTGGCAAGTCTCTGCATCTTATAGACTTCTCAGGTTAGAGTTCTCTGTTTCATCCACTTCCAAGCACATTTGGTAAATGGCCTTTGAATCCACCTCAGGCTTCTGATTTGCCCTTCTGTAAGATAAGTTACTTTGCAGCTGCTGGCACTAATTTGATCAGTTAACTCATAGTGTCAAAAAAATTACATGTCAAATCTGTGAGTAAAGGAATGGGCATGAAAACTTCAGTTTTGTCTAGTCCATGATGAAAATCTTCCAAGCATTAATGCTTCTTGATGTAAAACAATCTGGTGTGGTATTCATCAGGACAGTTACAGTGTCCAGTAAAAAAATTGTTGGAATCTCTCTTCTGCATATTCAATCTTTTTTTCCAGCTCACCAAATTACATGACTGGGGGAAAAGGAGCCATAACAGCAGGCAATCATCAACAGTGGTGTAAGAAAGGAGTTTGGGTTTGTTTCCTTTCCTACACTTTGGAATACAAGTGTCATTTAGTCCCTAAACAGAAACCAAGTGGTGTTTATCTGCTGTATTATTTGATTGTGCTACCTGGCTTTCAGGGAAGGGGGTGAACAGCAGAAGAGAAATGAAGCCCTTTCTATATCATATACCTTCAGTAATGTCATAACTCCTGTGTGGAAGACCTGTTGCTCTGAGTTAAAAAAGGATCATGCTACTTTCAGAGTGACTCATGGTCCAATCTGTTCCTTTCTGCAGAGAAACAGCTTACAGAGCTCTGGCTCATCACAGTATAAAGCACTGGATCCTCCTACTGATATAGAGTATGCTTAATTTTAAGACTCTTCCTTCTTTCTATGCAATTATCCAGTCAGTGTCTCTCTTCCCATCTCTTCGCTTGGGCTCTGGAGGTCACCGAGCCCTTCACCTTCAACCGAAAAAACAAGCAGGGTCCAAAGGGGACATAAATATGAAAAGCTTCCAGTGGGGCTTGCGAGGCAAAACAGTTTGGATGTCCATCTCTGGAGCAAACTGCTGATCAAATTCCTAAAGCCTCCAATGTGGTGTTGTGTTGCATGTGACATATGGGGGTGTACTTTCAATGCTGACAGCTCTGCTTATCAGTTCTTACCGACTTGGAGCATGCTCCTCATGCTGCGTTTACACTGAAACTTATGTTCATGCAACGTGATACAGAAAATTAGAAATCAAGCACCTGCTGACCTACATGTCACTGGTTGTTTGTGTGGGGTGTCCTCTCCATCCTGCATCCTGCCACCTTCTCCTGCCAAATCCACAGGGACATGTAGCAAGATATGACGCTTTTGGTTGTAATGAGAAAAATCCCTCAAATACAGGATTGGATCCATCAGCCTCTGTTTGCCTGCCCTTCAGTGGGACCACCTAATGTGGCTCTGACCCTCCTGTCAAGGAGAAGAAACTGAAGCACTGCATCACTTAACAAAAGCAAAGATATACACTAGTATATCTAGTAAAAAGAGATACCAGTGCTTTGCAGAAATCCTTCTGACTGCAACCCTGATATAAGAAACTCACCCAAATAAAGAGGTTTTTCATTAAGAAATATTAACAGAGTTGTCAGTAGGGAGAAGCATCAGAGAAATATAAGCTGCCTGTGTTTTGGATTTTGCATGTGTGTAGTTATGATACAAGACAGCCAGAACACTAGTATATCCACACATGCAGAACAGCCTTGTTTGCCACTAGTCAGAGTACAGTTTTGCTCTGTCGCCCAAGAAACCTAAACTGGGATCAAGAATTAGGTAAGAACTGCTCTGCAATGCAACAGAGTCAACTTGAGACTGGAAAAAAGTCTCTCTAAAGAACACACAGCTGCTTTTCTCCAACACTGCATGCCATTAGGTGGCTATGTGTTGGGAGATATGGGTTCCTGTACGTGTTCTGCTCTCTAAGTAGCTACTTTTTCACCCCAACAGATCATTCAGACAGCCATCTTCCCAGCCATGGATGGATGGAGCTTGGGCACAGACACAAGCCAGTAGCTCTTACATGTACTTTCTTTGCAGGGATAGCTTTTTTCCCTGGTAGCAGGGGATCAAGGAGTTGTGCCTTCAAACATTTAGCTGCTGACAGTGGCGACATGGTTTCAGATAGAAATCTGAAACAGAAGGGATTGGTGATCAATGGGGAATTTTCTCTGTGAGAGAGCAGGGCCAGTGGGACAGCTTTGGGCAAAGGTGAGTTGTACCTCACTGTGGCCACAGCTGGGACACATGGCCTGGACCTTAGTCAAGGGAAGAGAGGTAATTTTTAGACCGTGACTGTTGCAAACCACGTCCAATCAGGCAGATACTGACCTGCCAGGGAGTTTTGTCTGACTAGCACATGCATCCGGAAATTCTATGTTCAAAAGGCCTCTTCTGGGAAGTGACATTCGCAAGCTAGAAGGAAGGCAAAAAAATGAACAGAAGCCTTTTGAACAGCTTAATGAATACATCTGCCATCCACATGAAAGATATTCTTCCCTTTTGAGTTTTTTTTTTTCTTTTGCTGATACTGGAAAAACAAAGGCTTGAGTGCATCCTAGAAGGAAAGACCAGGTCAGAGCTGTGCTCCATACCCTATGATTCCAGGTAAGTGTGTCCCTTAAAGAAAGGTCTTATTAGTGTTTTACAAGCCTAGCAATGCCAATGCGATCAGAAGTGTAAGGAAATGTTACACAAAGGGGAACTAATTCATGTCAAAACCTACCAAAATAGTATGTGTCATGGGACCTACATGCCATTTGGGCAGATTCTCTTTCTTGTGCACACTCCTTTTCCTTGGCCAATACCAATGATGTGTAGAATGGCAGAATAATTTACATATATGTTAATTTACCTCTTTTGGCTATTTTTTCTTCAACTGCTATTTAAAAATATGTATTAGTTTTGCCCACAGTCTGGGATACTTTCCTCTGTGATTTTTTGTCACATCTGCTAGACAGCCAGAGGAGCATGGGTTTCTGTGTTATAAAGGTCAGTGTTTAGAGACCTGAGGAGCATCTGGGTCACGGAGACAATGTATTTTTGTAGCAGACAGTCTGGGATCTGCAGAAAACTTTTCTGGTATTTCATCACCAGGTGGTGCTCCAGCACTGGGCTAGTGCTACCTTGGCCACTTGCTGAAGGACCAGGTTCTCCTGAAGCTTTGGGCTGCCTGCTCTCCTGCAAGATCAATTTCATTATTCTGGTTTGCAATTCTGATTTCCTCTGTTTTGGGCCTTTCTTCAGCAAGGGTGAGTGAGCCCTCCACTGGCTTCTCAGTAGCAGATTTTTCACTGATTTTGTTACCTCATAGGATTTGTCCAAAACTGTTGGTGCATGGCTGTAACCTCTTGTATTGTTCCCACAACAGGCATTGTAGTTGGATCTGGCCATACCTCAAGCCTCTTCTGTTCATCAGATCTTTTTTGAGAGCATGGCGCACTCCTATAATGATTAGTTCCTTCTTCATTAAAGATACTAAAGCCTTTTCCTGGCCTGGAGTTTTGTTTTAGCACCAGCTAGACTGAAGACCAATCAGGTAGACAGCATGTGTGACATGCGTGGAGTGACTTCCCTCAGGGTGCTTTTGTTCCCACGTGAAGAGATTGAACTTGGAAGGGAATCAGGTATTCCCCACACAGCACACAACCTGCTGTGATCTCACTGAGGTAGGGAAAGGGCTTCAGGGAAGTGCAAGAATGCTGGGGCCAGGAAGCCCCCCCCCAGTGCTGGGGAGCAAAATGTCAGGTCGCATATCTACAGAACGGTATGTGCCAAATAAATCAGCTCCTGAGAAAAAAGAGATGTCAAAGTTACAGCCTGTGAAGCCAGAACCTCTAGGGATGCCACCAAGCTGCTTCTGAGGCCCCAGAAGAAATCTTGGTAGGCTACCAGGCAGTGGTATTTGTCAGGTATTTGTCTCTGGTTTTGTTTTTCAGCAAGTCTATTAATTACTCCAAGCTGGTAACCTTAGGTAAAGCATAAAGTGTCTCTAGAACCTAAGACAGATTACATGAGAGCAGTTTCTTCTCATGCTAAGGAAGAATACCCCACTGAGGCCTTCTCTTTTATGACATGATTAAACATAATTATATGAATGTAATTTCTTGCTCTGACTCATGTGCATGTATGACACCGGTAGTCTGAAAAGTAGCCTGAAAGCATAGCTGATTTCTCTGAGAACTACTCTGTTCCTCTTAGAGGTATGTTAATTCTTATGTCCATTATTATGACTGCTTATCAGCCCAAGTAAATGAAGGGAGAGGGAATGAAATATAATCCTATTTGACCATGGAAAATCCAATTAAATCTAAGAAAGTTATGCAAAATTTGGAAAGTACTTTCCTTATTTCACTTTGCTTTCTAATTTGATGTGTGAAACGTAAAATATCCCTTGGCAGTGGTTATTGTCCACTATATCACACTAGACCAGCAGTTGTATCAAAAGATATGACAATATGCATGCAGCATTTTTACATCTGTGCATCTGATTCAAAGCCTGTCTGTGGAAAGAGTGTCAAAAATACAGCCTAAAAACTGACTTAATGTTATGAAACAAGTAAAGAAGAACATTTCTTTATCTCATCATTTTTTCTTACAAATACAGATTTTGGGGGGAAAAAATTATAATAAAAGAGAAACTCATATTTGAAAAAGTAATAAGTGCACCTGCTGTATCATCAGAAAACCACAGAATCATAGAATGGTTTGGTTTGGGTTGGAAGGAACCATCTAGTTCCAACTTCCCTGCTATGAGCAGGGACACCTCCTACTAGATCAAGTTGTCCAGAGCTCCATTCAGCCTGGCCTTGAACACAGCTTCTCTGCCTCATCACCCTTAAAGAATTTCTACCTAATCTGTAATCTAAACCAGATCTCATTGAATGGCTGGCACCCTGTCCTTCAGGTGTGCCATGAAATACAGGTTTTGTGATACCTTCTTGTCAGAACAAAAGGTTCTTCTTATTTTACTTCCCTGGAATAGAAATCACATCCATCATCTTTCAGCTTTTCTGAATTAAGGAAAACCCAAGGAAGATGGAAACTAAACATAATGAGATGAAACAAGGTCCAGCATTTAGTTTTCACCATGAACTCTCTGGGATGAAAGTCTTGCTAGAAAAGCAAAATGCTTTTGGAAATAGAACTATGTGGTGTCAGAATCCAGAATGTCCGTTGGACACTCTTGGGTGTTCCGGGCCCAGGTCAGAAGAATTTGAGACCCTGGAATGCAGCCACAGACACCTGTGGCTTTGAACCTGACCTATGGAACAATTTACCCACCTTGCAGGAAGAACAAGAAATCACAAAAGTTTAGATATTATAGTAGAAGTAGTCACAAAGTGAAAGGAAGAAATTTTGAGTGCTGTACAGGGGGGTTTTAGGCCTTGTACAGAGGGGTCTGAGTTTTGTACATGGGGGTCAGAAGTTCTAAGATGGAGGGACTTGGGCGTGCCCTGTCCTCTTTCCTTCTTCTTCCTAACCTCCATGTTCATGGTGATGTTGGCACTCACAGATTGGTTTAGAGTAGAAAGTCACTGTTCAATATAGGTGATGGGCATTGGGGAAAAACTGTAAACATCTAATACGTAATGTACGATATAAAAGAGGGCACCAGCCCCCTGGGTGTCAGAGTGTGCCTTTGCCTGACTGCTGAACGGACCACAGCAGCTCAGGGAGAAATCTTTTAGATAACATAACAATAAACTACCTTGAGACTGGACAACTGAAGACAACTGTGTCTTTCTTTGGAGACATGGGTTGGAAGAGAGATTTTCCACCTTTCCGGCTCACCCCAACCAGGGGTGAGTTCCTACAATATGGGACAACCACTGTAAAATCACTTAAGAGATTTAAATTTTTTAATAGATCTGGGATGTTTTTAACTTTGTTTTATTATTGGTGAGACAATAAAAAACAGCAAGCAAATGGTAAATAGTAGGTAGCAAAACTTTCCAGTGGTATCCGTGTTTCAGAAAGATATGAGCAGGTTAAGTAGAGATGCTGACGCTCATTAGCATTGCCAAAGACATCCAACAGAGATGGCCAGAGACTCCTCCTAAAAAGCTCCTGATCAAACTTTTAGCCCATTCAGCTGCATTCTAGAATGGAGGAGACATACTCAGGCTTAAAACTACATGGGGAGGAGCAGTGGAGGTTTTCCAGTTCATATGCCTGTAACTTCATAAAAAGTTTATTCTCTAACAGCTGCTGAATTATTTTATTTCTGAACTCCCAAATTAACATTGCTACATCTATACACATATCCACAGCTGCCTGTCTTGCCAGAGATTAATACCTCAGCCTGCCTGCCTGGAATGCAAGAAGAAGAAGGGGAGTTTCCTTCACCTAAGGCACTCAGAAATACAGACCTCCTTTAAAATATGCCAGACACCAGACACCTGGGGACAGACAAAGCCCTGCTGTGAATGTCACAGAAGTGCAGTTGCACGGCTTCCTTATACATTGTACATAATAGACCCTACATGTACCCCACACTCACATGTAGGGTGTGTGTGACAGCCCCAAAACCTGGTATAGCAATGTGCTAGGCCAAGAGTAATTTCCTCAGCATTTCTGCTCCCAGCATAGAAGGTAAGAATACAGATGCTGTAGAGAGAGGAGAGTCCTTCTGCAACTTTTCCAATGGTAAACCAGTATCTATATTGCACACATAGCAGAAAAGCTAGCATTTTAGATGACACTTCTGCCTTGTATGCAATAGCCTACTGTTTAAATATACAGCATCCTGGAACAGCTTACCTCCTTGTTCTTTCAAAGCAACCTAAGATGGAACACGCTGTTATACAGCTAAAAGAGCAACCAGGAGCATACCAGAGAGACTAAGGCAGACTGCTGTTTTCATGACAACACATTATTACAGAACACTAAAACTCATGCTTGAAAGTAAGCATGAAAAAAAAGCACAGAAGCAGAACTACTTTCCTTGGTATGCTTCTTCCATCATATTTCTAAGCTGGAAGCTAAATGCCTAAGAGAACTTAGGTCAGGATGCTCCTGAAGGCTAGTGGAAGATGAAAGGCTGTATGTGGAGAGGTCAGCAGACTGTGTTAAAACCATCATGTTTTGTCACCACTCATCTTTTTCAATGGTGAGGTTTTGTTTCAAGTGTTCTAAATCTCGCCTTGGCTTTTCTTGTCTTTTTTAAAATTTCTTTCCCTGCTTCCCCACTCTTTGTTTACAGGCAAGGAAATGTAAGGCCTACTCTCCTCCTTTGTCTCTCTTCCTTCTTAATTTTTTGATTTGGTGACTCAGGGCAATTTGCTCACATGGATCTGCAAACCTCTTTGCTCAAAGCACAAGAATCATATGTTGTCTAAGGAGACAAAGCTCTACAAGTTCAAAAATATCTAACAGACCACCTTACACAAGTTTTGTGGTCTGTGTTAACACCTGTGCACTTATAATTTACAAATGGCTTTGTGATGGAGTAAATAGTAGAATTTCTGCTCCTACAGTCAAAGTACTAAGTGTGCATGGTTTGGATCATAGTTCCCATGAAGTTAACTTCAAGCGATAATGAACTGCGTCTCAGAGTTACACAGGATGTGCCAAGGACTCAACCTGTAATGCTGAATATCTCCCAACTGCATTCACTTGCAGCACAAACTTGTTGCATCTTTCAACACCAGCAGTGGGGGTATTGACCCTCTTTAATTTCCTGGCCTGTCATAGACTTCTGTGTGAAAAACCATAAGTTAGATCATTTAGGCTATAGGACTTCTAAAAGCACATACCAGTGGATGAACACTTGTTTATTTCATCAGTATAAAGCCAACTGCACTGGCTTCTTGTAGATACTTACACTAAAGCAGACAATCTGTGAAACAGCCCCAGTTATGTTTCTGCTAGCACAGCTCTTTCAGTCCATGCCCATCCCCTACAGAGTCTACAGGGCCCCACTGATGCCGGATACATGACAGAGCTCAGAACAGTTGCCTGTGCCATCCGTACTGCTTAGATTCTAACAAACACAGAATGACCCAGCCCTTGTGCTCTTGACAGCTGCCAAATCCCAGCTTTCTCATAGGAAAAAAGTAAATGTGATATATAAATGAGACATTGGTTGTGGGTGTTTCAAATATGGCCCAATTTTTCTCCAATGACTGCTTCAAGCATCATTAAATCTCTGGGAATCCTCTGCAACATAGATACAAGAGGATGCATTCAAACTTTTAATTAAGAGCAGCCTCCAGACACTCATCCATGCCCTTCCTTATCCCTTGGTAATACTGTAGGGCGATCAGAGTTGTTAGCTGTTCAGGTGCCATGAAAGTCAATAGAGTGCCACAAACAGGAAGTCTCACTGAAAGAAGGGGATCAATAATTAAAGAAAATCTATATTATAATTTCTTTATTCTATCTTAGGGGCTGAGTGTGCTTCATAATACAAATGAGTGGTGGAGAGTAAAGGCTCTTTTTGGGCTCACCTTTCCTAAAGAATTCTACAAATTATGCTTTTTTAAATCTCTCTGAAAAAGGGCAGAATGGGGAAGGTGAGGTAAAGCCAAACAAATTTTTTATCACAGATTATGGTTCATAGAAGAATGCAAGCAATATCAGCCACAAATAGAAAAAGCATCTGCCAGTCTACAACAGCCAAGTTTACCTTTAACAGAGGAAATGCATTGAACTCATGACATCCAGATGATCCTAGCAGATGATCTATGCTGGAAGGCACTAAAAAAATACAGAAGTCCTTACCATTTTGTTCTAGAAGAAATCTCCTTTCTGCCTCACTGAAAGCAGCTGGATTAACCTTACATATTTAGGCAAGGTACACAGCAGGAGGATTCATTCCTGTGACCTTGCATCAATCTTCATGATGCCAGCTCTGATATTTTTGGGGGTTTTTTGTTGATTTTATAGAAGAAATAATATTATTTCTGGGTTTAAGACCCTCGGTGCCCTCCCAGGTGCCACATGCAGTATTGACATAAAGTCTAAAAAGGGGCTATAGTTCTAATCAATAAGTCAAAATAATAGTGTGATCCCAGGGCCAGAGAACTAACAGCCGTGCAGTGCTGGTCTTTCACAATGGGGAGGATAAGATGACTCCTGAAACCCTAGGCTGTGACTTGGGCAGGAGTGCTGGCCCTTCTGGGGGATTTCTGCAATAGCATCTCCTCTCTGTTATGCCACACAGACATAATAGGAACACCTATAAAGCAGGTCAGCACCAGCAGGGATTAGATGAGTCACTACCTTGTCTTGAGTACTGCATGTTTCCTTGGGCAATGAGTCTTTGAGGGAGGCAGTGTGGCTCTTCATCAGACAAGGACATAGAGCCTAAAAGACAAGAGGGAGAGAATCAGTATGGATATGATTAATACAGTCAAGGAGCAGTGCTGAAGTGGAAAACAGAGTATCTGGCAGAAGACAGTAAGCGGCAAGTTAGTGCGCTGACTTGTGCAAAGTGGTACTGTCTTTAGAGCACTAGTAATAGGCTGTCCGGTTTTATACCATACTTGCAGGAGTACTAACTGCATGATACATTCATTTTTACAACCACTCTTTAATATTTTTAAGCTCTTTGTACCTTGACTGCCACGATATTTCTTCTGAAAACCTTTATCATTTGCTGTTCTCCTCTTTTGTCAGATTTGATCCTTTCTGCTCTCTTTATAAGGAACTGCTTTACTGAACCTTGCTATTATTTAGCTCCTCTCTGAGGGAAGACTTCAGTGTAATAAATGACCCAAAGGATACCCCAGACGCCTCATTTCTTTCTCCAAACTTGTTGGACATTCCTGATCCTGGAAGAGCTCCAACCAGGAAAGTGCTTTTAATAAATTGAACTTGCAAAAGCAGTATATGTTGATGACATTACAGGACTGAGCTCCTGAAAAATGGAAGCATGATAAACCTCCATCATCCCTCTGCAATATCCCCACATGGCTTTTTCTTCTCTAGAAGTTGGTGGGAAAAGAAAATTATATATTGAGAGTATATTCCTCCTTTCCAGAACATGACCTAAGGTAATTAAGAGATCAGCTGTAGCCTAAAACCTGGAGGTTTCTTTTATCTTGTTTGTTGTATCGTGTTTGTTTTTATCTTTCTTGCTTCTTATCACTTACCTGCAAGTACTTGAGCCACTCTCTGAATTTTGATTTGTACATCAAAATCAGGTCAACCTGAGTATGAAAGAGCTCCCCTATAAAAAGCAGGCATGATAACCTGACAGGCTGCTGTAAGACTGACCAACTGTTCTGAAAAGTGTTAGATGATAAATACTTAGAAGAGAAGTTCATACTACACAACTGTTACATTTTTTTTAAATTGATCCCATGCACTTGGTTTAGAAATGCTCGAATGGCATTCAAATGTGTCATGAAAAGGTGCAGAAGTGCAAACTCTTTGAGTAATCAGGAAGCCTACTATGACCATTGCTTGCTAGACCTATGGAACAGCCTTAGAATTATGAAACAACCAGGAGCTCCCAATAGCAGAGTTGCCAGTATGGGTTGTGTTCAATATATCTATCACTACCTTTTTTCACACAACACAGGGGCAGATGCAGCAAAGCCTTGTTCTGCCACTTTCAGACAGGCTGAGGAGAACTTCTCCAACCCTGTTTGCAGGAGAGGAATGTTTGGCTGGGGTGGAAGCCCACCCAAATTGAGGGCCTGTGGTTATTTCTTGGTGTCCCCTCCCCATCTCTGCTCTCTTTATCCCCCTCTGCTTTACATATTAACAAGTTCCTGGTCTTGGATTAAATCTCTTTAGCCAATGCATCATTCTGAGAAAATACGTGTATGGTACAGAAGCAGGGCACTTTGCGGCTCTTAGAAGATGTTTACATCCTACCTAAATAACTCTTAAATCTCCTCACGTCAGAGTACAAGGTGGGATACACAGTCAATTATTTTTGGACTTTCAGAAGAATTGGACTATAAAAATCAAAGGTACAAGGCTGTTAGGCAGAAACGGAATTCCTTCTGCTCTGGAAGTGGTGCATGTTTCCTCAAGAACCTCTCTGCTTCATCCTGCTGGGTGCATAGGGTTGCTTGGAACAGACCAGTCAGAGTCTTTATCTTGTGGCCATATCAGAAACACCATCAGTGCCTGGCATCTCCTGTGACCAGTGAACACTTTGTTCTTGAAATGGGAAATGGCCCTCAACTAGGGACATTAGGCTTGGAGGAAAAAAATTACCATCTGAGTATGGTTTTTAAAGGTAATGATTATGAATCCTTTCTGATCAGTTTCCGAAACTGAAGTATCCACTTAGAAAGAAATTTTTTAGTTATCACACTTGCTTCTTCCATGACCAGACCACAAGACTTCAATTCTTATTTACATTTGTGCCCTGCATCCTGCTTACGTAGGGTACAGAAGTCTCACAGTGAGAATGCTTGTGACCTAACATAACATATGTTAAGCTTACAGCAACCTCTACACAAATGGTGTATTGCAAAGATCTTGAAGTCCTTGGTTGTGAATGAAAAAAGACTGTGCATACCCATAACAGTGTCACTAATTCAAAAGTCAAGGCTGTCTTCTCTTATGATCTAGAACCAGATGTCCATTCTAATGTGGCTGACCTGTATTTCTTCAGAGCTCCCTATGTCAAGTTCCCTATGCAGGGACTTCCTGACACAGACAGTAGGGCATGAGCCATGCTAGGCAAGTGTCACACTACTGAACAAAACTATGATTTGGAGGGAAAACTAAATGAAAAATTCATTCTGGCAGAAGTTTTGAAGTAAATATTAAAACAAATTTTGCTAGACAGAGAAGCCCAGTGGACCATTCTTGTTCTTGTTCAGAACCATTACTGAACAAGAGGGTTGCATAAATGTCTGAGCCGTGGCATTGAATACAACAGCCTTTCAATTCAAGCTCAATTTTACCTGCAGCAGTGTCCACTGAAATGATAGTTGTCTGAGGGTGAGTAAAATTGAAATAAACTTAGCCTTTAGCATCCTGCATATGATAGAGGAAACAGCTGAGGGTAAACCTAGATAAAACAAAAAATAATAATCAGCAAATTAAGCTGATGCAGCTGAGTATGAGTGAAAAATTGGAGAGCAAGTCATGGGAAATAAATAGCTGCTTGCTGCAGGGGTTGTTCTGCTTTCCTTTGCTGGATTAATTGACATGCAGCTCGGTACATCAAGAGCAAAGAGAATATTTCGATGGTTTCAGCAAGTATTTAATACCATGAGTGCTGGAAACAATGACAAAAACTCTACTTTTGGAGGCACAGACAGGTATAGATGGTCACGTCTGCTTCACTTGGGTGCCTACTGCTGACTGCAGGCCAGAACCATTTAAATGCATTAGCTCAGAGCTGTACATATGCTGAATGAGACTATTCAGTTCCTGGAAGAGAGCTGGTTTGCATCTTGCTATCAGCAAGGGCAGACATAGCAAAGATGTACTTGCCTACAGCATTTGTGTAGGTGCAGCTGAAAACAGCATTGAGGGCCTTGAAGAGACTTTATGGCTTGGTTTTACAAATAGATTTTTTTACATTGATGGATTTTATTTTTTACTTTTTCTGACTGTTTCTGCTACAAATTAAGTCTCCTCAGGTGACTCTTGGTTCTGACAGAGAATATGATAATTCAGCCCAGTCAAGAATAGGCACAAAAATTTGGCACAAACATAACTATGTAACAATACCTACCGGAGCCATACAATAAATCTGTATTCTCCTTGGATCTGAAATGCCCTTTTATTGTGGTGATAACAGCTACATTAGTATAAAAGCCATCAGTGCACATATTTGAACAAGATTAAGACTTGCTGAGCAGAAAGATAATCAATTAAGAGACAGCAAAAGAAAGAAACGTTAAATGGTATGCTGCATCAGTGGAATGTATTTGGCCCAGCTAAAAAAATGTATCTATATGAGGGAAGTACTTTAGCTACCTAATCTTCCTCCAAACCATCTCCTGCTCTTTTTACATTTTCAAAGAAAGTAAGGAAAAAAACAAGGCATGGTTTGTGGGGGAAAAGAATGGTAATATCTGTTACAAGAGTGACTTATAAAGTTGGGAAAATACATAAGCTTTCAAGCACTCTAGGACTTTTTAAATATTTGCATTATTTTATTTCCCAAAATAAACCTATACGGTAACAGAGTTTATTTCAAGGCTGATAGCACAAAGATAGATAAAATTATGCTATGACATTTTGTCTGAAGTACCATCCTCTGTATATAAAAATCTCAGACTTCACAGGGAAAGGAGTTTTGCAGGTCAACCTTTATCTGTAGAATATAGGTCTGGCCTTGCACTGGAAAAGAACAAAACCTACACAGCCCTAAAAGTTGTCACTGGGTTTCTATTAAGTAAGACAGCCTGAAATCTATCCATTTTCCTTCTGCAGAGCAAATTTATAAGTAAAATGAGCACAAGCTACTCCAGTTGAAGATCTCAGAGGATATAGTCTGTCCTGGCTTGCATGATGGTCACCTCTGAAAAAGTATTCCATTACTTCTCAATATACATTGCACTTTCTCCAGACTGAACTGGAACCATAAAAGATAGAGAAGCAGACAGAAACAACAAGACCACCCTACCATACCCAGCTGTGGTAAGAATTTGGCCACTACCATTCCTAATAGAAATAATACTGTCTTCTTTCACTAAGTCAAATTGCAGGAATGGGTCTAGCAAAATATCTGTAGAAACTAACATGTCCAGAGACTTGTTCAAGCCAAAAAAACCCAAAAAACCCCAACCATTTCAATGGGCCTGCATAAATGAAAAATGCCTGCTGCTTACTTCTGGCAACTGGCTGCTACTGGTGCCAGAGTCTTGAAAAGTTCTTGGTGAGGCAACTGCCACCCCTGTAGGTCTTGTAGCTGTGCTTCAGTGCACCGGGCTGGGATTTTCTTGGGCAGCAGTAAGGGGTTTTGATCTTGTAGCCTAGGTTGACAAGGTCAAAGAGGTTTCTGCTGGGATGGCAATAGTGTAGGATAGATCGGCATTGTGTGTTCATACTGCAAGGAAAAGATACAATGGTGATTGAACTGTGTAAAAAAAATATTATCTTTCTGCTGCTGTCATGATACCAACTTTGTCCGAGAATGAAAAATTATGGATGAGGAAGGTAATCTGCCCTGTACTGCCTGAGGTGATGCTAATATAACTGCGTTTCTCACAGACCCCTGGCAGCATCAAGTGTTTCTCTGTTCCATTCATAACCTTCACAATTAAATCCAGTGCTGCAACACGCTCTTCAAAATACCTAGAAACTTGTTGCCACTTTTCAAATAACCAATGTAGAGTGGTCACTGCCTCAGTGACTGTCTGTGTAAAAGATAGCATGTGATTCCCTCCAACGTGATGATGGGCAAAAGTCAAGCTTAGATTTGGAGCTTAGGTTTGAAAGACAAGCTTAGGTATGAAGCTGGGCTTCATATCTGGATGCTTACCTACTAGAGGTGTCAGTTCATTGTGGGATGGCTAAATGATTGGCAAAGGCAATGCTTGATCTCTGTGGCAGAGCTGGCATTCTTTCCCCATCATCAGATCTCCACACCTGGGCTAGCTACCTTCCCAATGTTAGTTTTTAACAATGCTTGACAAAGATTACTGCCACAGTGCATCTTGACAACAGTCTGCACTTGACTTTGATAGAAATCTTTATTTATTCAGCTGTACCATAGGGATAAGGTGTTATATGACCTGGTGGACCTCCCTAGAAGTCACATTCATATGGGACTCTTCATTTGAGATCATGGAGTTTGCTTCTTGTGCCACCCAAATACCATAGAGTCATAGTACCATAAAATTATTTGAGTTGGAAGAGATCTTAAAGATCACCTAGTTTCATCTCCACTGCCACAAGCAGGGGCATCTTCTACTACACCAGGTCTCTCAAAACCCCTGGCCTTGAATACTGCCAGAGATGGGGCATCCATAGATTCCTGAGGCAGCCTGTTACAGTACCTCACCTCCCCCACAGTAAAGGATTTTTTCCTAATATCTAGTCTTAACCTACACTTTCAGTTTAAAGCCATTCTCCCTTGTAAAAAGTCCTTCTCCTCTTTTCCTGTTGGCCCGCTTCACATACTGGAAGGGTGCTCTAAAGTGTCCCTGGAGCCTTCTGTTCACTAGGCTGAACAACACCAACCCTCTCAGCCTGTCTTTGTAGGAGAGAAGATGTGCTCCAGCCTTCTGATTGTCTTCATGGTCTCCTCTGGTCTCACTCTAGCAGTTCCAAGTCCTTCCTGTGCTTCATGTCCTCCCCTGGTGCCCACGCTGCTTTGGATGCAGCCCAGGACACTTTTGGCTTTATGGGCTGGGAGTGCCCATGGCTGGGTCATGTCCAGCCTCTCCCCCACCAGCACCCCCAAGGCCTTCTTCCAGGGCTGATCTCCATCTACTCATCCCCCAGCCCACAATATGAAAATATGAAACAGAGATTATCTCATTTCACAAAGGAAACTGAAGTGACAGTAAGTGTCCTGGTCAAGTTGTCAGAGAAAGCTTGAAGTCAAGTAGGAGCTTAAACCATCTGAATCATAGTTTAAGTCCTTAAAACACTGATAGATTTCTGTATAAGTGTTTGCCTTCTTAAGGTCTGAAATGTAAAAGAGTGAACTGTTTGAGAGTTTGTTTTGGTTTTTTTTCTGAATACTTGAAGACATTATGTACATGACTCTGTCAAGAGATTTTATTTTACATTGTGGTCTGTTTTCAGTAATGTCTACTGTCAGCTACAGCAGCAACTGAGAAACTGTGCTATTTTAATTCATGTGTTATTGCAAACACATAAGAAAATAGACTCAGACTATTTTTTTATAAATATGCATGTATGAAAAATATTAGGTAACGCGAAAATGGAGAAATAACTATTTGCAGAAGCATGTTTGTATTCCGTCATCCACATTATCTCATCTTTTGAGCAACAAACAAAATTATCATAATTGTTCATTCCTTTCATACCTTACACTTTTCCATTACCATCACTGTCACTATTCATCTAAATGATAATGCTGTCTTCTGGTTTTGGCTCATTGCAAGCCTTCTCTGGTTGAAAAACAAAATCTACTCTTCAGAATGTTTCAAAGACCTTTGCCTGAAATGCCATTTTATGCTGCTCAACATCATGCATATTATATTGGAGATCTTCTCATACAGTGGATTATGCAGGCTTGTCACATTGCAAGAGTCTCAGTGAGAGGGAAAGTTTGCCTTAAGAACAAGGAGAAAATATTTATCTTGATAGACGGAGAAAAAAGTATGGTTTGTTTAAGAAAAGCTTTGTTGGAAAGGTTTCTTAATGAAGCTAGTTTCGTACAAATGAAGTTAGAATAAAAATAAAGTAAAACAGTATGGCATATCCTTATCTTTTCACCATCCTTGATGAATATTATCACTGCTTTCATTTGGGCAATTCATGAATCATGGTCTAAGTGAATATCCTTATATGTTACTCATCATGTTTGCCTTCTGAATAAAAGCGGTTTAAAATATCCTAGGACTTTTTCAAAAGCATTATAGGTTCTCTTAAGAATGTGATATTAGAGTCAGCGAGAGTGCATCTTTTTTATTTTGCTTTTTCTGGTAATAAGGAGTTCCATTCTTGCATGTTTGCTATTTTGGGAGGTGGCCCTGCTGAGTTGCCACTAAAGCAAATGGGAATGCTACAAGAAACTTGCATTGCTTGAGGAATATATCATGGCATCTCTACAGAACAGAGGCTTCTAGTAATGGAAGTTGGAGCTGATATTAATACAAAAACTGCAACCGTATGTCCCGGTTACAGAGAAGAGGGGGTGGGGCTTTTTGGGCTTTTTAATTTCATACCCCCTATATCATTGGTGGGGACAAGGTTTCATCAAGAAGAGCCAAGTGCTGTAAATTCACCATCTTGCCTGACTCTCTCCAGAGAGAAGGTGTTGGGATCAGCTGGCAGCCCCAGCTTCCTCTCTGCCACCACCCCTCCCTCCACTCTTTCAAGCCCAGCAGAGTGTGTGCCCCCAGGACTGAGTCAAACTGGGCGAGCACTGCTGAACACAGCCAAGCACACTGGTCCAGAAAAACATCAGGCAGCCCATCATGGGTGATCTAGCTCCCAAAGGGGTTGTTTTGTCCCAGTTCGTTGTAGTTTGATTTTGGGGTTTTTTCAGACTTGGGGTCTGGGAGGGATTTTAAGCCCTGAGAGCTCTTCTCAACATATTGCCTTTGTCTGGAAACCATGTGGGCAGCGCTGCTTTTGGGAAGGCGTTTTTTCTTCCCAGTGGTGAATAACTGTGTGGGTGCCTCTCTCTTTTATAAACTTTTTGCTTTAATACTGCACTGGCTATCACAAATTTAGTAAATTGTTATTCCAATTTATATTTTCTCCTCATTGCTCCTCCATTATTGGAATGGATGGGGCAAAAGAGTGGGGCTTGTTTGAAATTTACTTCCCTGCTAGTTGTTAAAGCCAGCACACTATTGTAAGTGCTGCAGGGAAATTAAGGGTAAATCCAGCACCTCACTTTACACAAATACCATCTGTTAAGAGTGGGACATCTTCAAAACAGCACTATTGCCAACCTCTTTGAACATACCATGGCTATCATTAGCAACTTGCAATTTAACTGATCAGGTGGGGATGTTAAAATGGCAAGATAGAACTGCCTTAAGAATGTTATTCTGGTTTGCCTTATTAAAAAGTTTAAATAGCAAGCTTGATCCTGGTGACTTTTTTTCCTTCTCATCCCCTTGTATGTCATAAGTTTAATGAAATGGATTTATGGTTTAATGAATTGGATTTATTGGTTTAATGAATTGGATGAAGGTTTATGTCACTATGTCATATTGTTACTACCACCTTTTTGAAATACACAGCCCACAGAAAGGCTTAGCAGTTAGGAATAATTCTATTTTCTTGACTTACAGACATTTCCTGAAAAATCATCAGGTAATCAGCCAGAAGTAAGTGAGCTGCTCTGACATGTGGAACTACTAGGAGTTAGCATAGATGCAATGCATAAATATCAAAAGAGAAACAAAACTTCTGAAGGAAATGCAAGTTTAACCATCAAATTTCAATGTTACACTTTCATGCATAAATTCTTTTCTTCCAAATGAGTTGCATTTCAGATTATTACACAGTTTGTTGAGAGGAAAGTGTTGTCCTGCTAGTCTCTGCTCATTTTTCTAACAGTCAAAGAAGTAGAGAAATGTTTAAACTGAGTTGTCAAGATTCGGACCAGCCCTGTTTCTGAGGACTACATCATATTGAAACATGATAGGCAAGAGGTGACAAATCACAGTAGGGAAGATATTATCTGATACAATACTTCAGTATAAAATTAAGAACAGTGATTTTACTCCTGTGCTTTACAATTCCCTGATAAGACACAGTAGTGAACGGAGTCCTGCTGCTTTTATGGCACAAATTATTCCTGGTGTACAGATTGTTAGAGTTGGTTGATCTCTCTTGATGGCATCAGCTTTGAACAGATGCCACAGTTAGGTCTGTACACCTATATGGGAGTCACTTCAATTAGCCAATGTGTGGGAAAGCAAGTCTGTGATTTAAAAGAAATTATTATTTTTGCTTAATTCCCTAGCTCAGCTGGCAGATTATCACTTGGTTTGACAGATCAAGGAGCTGAGGTGCAACTTGATTACTAGCACCTCTTCCAGCAGGAGCACATTGTTAGGTGAGCTTGGCTGCAGTACAAAGCCATGCTTTCCAGCTGTAGGTAAAGCCTATTCCCCCATTGTCCTAGCTTTGGCCAGGAGACGGAGGTTATTCTATACCACCTCAGGTCATTGCGGTGGCAGAGGGAAGGGACTCCTTGGACTTTAAAGAAGTGTGTGGGTTTTGGTCAAACAAACTTGGCAAGTCAAGGGAAGACATCTGCCACACTTTCATTGTTTTGAGATCCCTGGTGAGAATTTCTACCTGTGAATCATCCTTTCTTTTGTATACTTTTAAAATTACTTTTATTTCTGTTACTTTTTGCTTTCTTATCTCATTGCTGTTCCCAGTGAATTGTTCTTACCTCAACCTGTGATCTTCACCATTTTGCTTCCAATTCTCATCTCCATCCTGCTGGAGTGGGAAGTGGGAGGGGAAGCAAGTGATAAGTGTTGAATCCTTGTTGAAGATGCCATAGTTCAGAAGCAAAGTTCTGCTATCTCCTTGAGGTTTGCTGGAGCTACGATTTCAGGTTGTAAGGAAAGAAGAGACCACAGGAAAATAGAAATAGAATGAGTCTAAAGAAATACAACATTATTTTTGTAAAAGACTCTCCTCTTCTAAAATATTACAACTGTTCAGCAATTAAATCACAGAATCATAGGATATGTTGAGTTGGAAGGGGCTGTCAAGGATCATTGAATCCAGCCCTGCAAAGCACCATCCCCAAGAATCACACTGTGTGCCCAAGAGAATTGTTCAAATGCTTCTTGAACTCTGTCAGACCAACAGAACTTGAACTCTGTCAGGAACCCCCCAGACCAACTTCCCTAGGGGGCCTGTTACAGTGCCCAACCACTCCCTGGGTGAAAAACCCTTTTCTAATATCCAGCCTACACTTCCCCTGACACAACTTCAAGCCATTGCCTCAGGTCCTGTCACTAGTCACCACAGAGAATATGTCAGTGCCTGCTCCTCCTCTTCCCTTCATGAGGAAGTTGTAACTGCAATAAGGTCTCCTCTCAGTCTCCTCTTCTCCAGCCTGAATAGCCAAGTGACCTCAAGCACTGCTTCTGCTTAAGTCCTTTCACCATCTTGGTTGCCCTCCTTTGAATGCTCTGTAGTAGCTTAATGTCTTTGTAATAAAACTGCCCCCAGCACTCAAGATGAGGCCACTCCAGTGCAGAGCAGAGCAGGACAATCCCCTCTCTTGCCCGGCTGGTGATGCTGTGCCTGATGCACCCCAGGAAAGAGCTAGCCCTCCTGGCTGCCAGGGCACTGCTGACTCATGTTCAACTTGCCCTCGACCAGGACCCCCAGGTCTCTTTCCATGGCACTGTTCTCCATTTCCTCATTCCCAGGTGGTCCATACACCCAGGGTTGCCCCATCCCAGATGCAAAATCCAGCACTTTCCCTTGTTGAACTTCATACAGGTGGTGATGGCCCAGACCTCTGATTTTTGAAGGTCTCTCTGCAGGGCCTCCTTGCCTTCAAGGGAGTCAGCAGCTTCTCTCCATTCTGTATCATCTGTAAACTTGCTTAGTATCCCTTCCAGTCCTGTGTCCAGATGTTTTATTAAGATGTTGAAGAGCACAGAGCTAAGGATGGAGCCCTGTGGAACCCCACTAGTGACAGATCACACCAGTCTGCTGTCACTCCATTGTAACCCTTTGTGCCTGACCCATGAGCCAACTGCTCACCCGCCACATGATGTATTTATCCAGCTGTGGGATGCACATTTCCTCCAGAAGAGTCCTGTGCAGAGAATATCGAAAGCTTTGCTGAAATTTAAAAAGATTGCATCAACTTCCTGGTTTCCCTTGATCAGCTGGATCACCCTTCCTAGAGGGAAATCAAGTTTGATAAGAAGGACTTTCCACTCATGAAACCATGCTTGTTGTGACCAATGATTCTGTTGTCTTTCAGGTGCTTTTCAATATCTGCCAGTATAATTTTAAATAATTTTACCAGGCACTGAAGTTATGGTACTGTACTACTGGCATGCCTGTAGTTTCTGGGGTCGTCTTCCTTGCCCTTTTTGAAAATTATGACAATATTCATCAGCTTCCAGTCAGCCAGGATTTCCACAGACTGCCAAGACCTTTCAAGAATCAGCAGGAGAGGTTTTATGATTACATCAACCAGCTCTTTGAGGATTTTGGGCTGGATCCCCTTGGGCCCTGTAGATTGGTAGGGATCCAGCTGGAGCAGCAGATCCTGCGCAATGTCAGTGTCAGCTGAGAGCTGATCATTCTCACAGTCATGGTCTTCCAGCTGACACCCCCTTGGTCTGTCATCCTTATTGAAGACAGACACAAAAACCACACTAAACACCTCTCTGCTTTGTCTATGTCCCTGTTTGTTAGATGACTATCCTTCTTCTGTAAGGGTACATTGTTATTTTCACACTGCCTTTTGCTATTAGTATATTTGAAAAACTCTTTTTGTAAAGAGTCCCCCACAGTTCTGGCCAGCTTCAACTCCAGTTGAATTTTTGACCGCACAAATTTTCTCCCTACAGTGGTGAGCAGCATCTCTGTGTTCTTCCTATGTCACTTAACCTTGCTTTTACTGGGCATACGCCTTCCTTTTTTCCTTATTCAAGACAGCAGATCACTTTCCATTATGACGAAAGTAATTTACAGTTCTGAATCTTGGTCTCAGAAACCTCAGCTTCTCCTGTTGGTGTTTTACACAAACTTTACACAAACTTCCTCATTATGCAATGAAGACCAAAAAAAAAAAGATTTTTTTTAATTAGAGGCAGCACCTAATTCTATTTACAGTTTTTGACACTGGCTTTAACACGTCCAAAGAAACAATGGTCTATTTACTGACAGAAAAAGGGGCTTTTATCTGAGCAACACTTCTCTAATTAATATAAAAGCATGCCCAAACTTTTAGTCCAGTATCATTAAAAAGTGACTTGCAAATGTTATAGCTGCCATGTAAAGATGCTTAACTGGATATTGGTGTTACTCTTCTCTGTACCGTTCTTGTGTTTGTCTCCTTAGGGCTCAATGTGTGTATGAGAGCATTTGTCTTCCCAAAAGAAAGAATTTAAAAACATAAACAACAGGGCCTAAAGATATTTATGTTTAGAATAAAGACGTTTGTGGCACAGTTTCTTCTTGTGTTACTCAGTAGCTGGCAGGAGTTCAGCAATAAGATGAATTCCCAGTCCTCTTGAAATTACTTGCCTTTTCAGGCAAGGTACCTTAGTGGAATTGGACCTAAATCCAGTAACCACACCATATGGTTTTGCCATAAAGATCTGGCAATGTTTGATAATAAGACACATAAGGATTACACAGTTTTATCCAGGGTCTCATTAGTCTGATTGGGAGCTATGCATTTAAATATCTCTGAACCTCTAAATCTAGAACACCAGCCTCAATCATAAGATGTTACAAGTGTTGAGTCACAGCAAGATGGCTGCATTTCAGTAAATCATGTTCTCCAGGTGCTTGCAGGTCATGTTAAAATCAATTACAGTTCCTCTGACAAACCAGGTTCCATTCAATACCTCACAACATCTATGTGAAGCATGGGACTGGTTAGAACATCATTTCCACACTATAGGGAAGACAAACTGCCACCTTCAAGTGGCATTATATAGGAGAAAGATCTAACTACAGCAATTTTCTGGCAGGAGCTTAGCCCCATCAGCCCACCTCCTAAGCATCTGAGCAAACCATAGAATATACATAACCATCAGCCCTTTAGATAAGGTAAATATGGTAATACAGGGACTTTCCTTATTCTCTCCAGGAGATTGGACAACCATTTCTTAACGTGAGAAAGTACTGACCTCTCTCAGAAGGAGCACAGAGTCTGTTTGAGCTCTATTCTGTGGGGACCCAAATTTATCATTGCTTCTTCCCTGGAAAAGAAGCTGATGGTGCATGATTACCATTTGAACACAGATGCCTGAAAAGGGGACGTTAAGCAAAAACACATTGAACAGATGAAGCCAGGACTGCTCCTCTGGCAGCTTCAGTTGCACCGTTCTCATTCTGCCAACTTTTCTGGAGGCCAGCAGGAAGGACTGGACCAAGTTCACCAGCAGTGCCATCAGGGCTTGGTAGTTGGCCTGCTGGTAGCATGTCCTCCTTATGATCCAGGAGAGGTCCCGCCTGGCCGTGCAGGAATGCCTTAAAATCCAGGTATAAAAAGTCCAACAAGGATCTCTGAAGCTTGTTAATGGAAACAGAGACACAGTTGTCAAGTAGAGGGCCTGGAATTCAGACAAAGCTGTACTGCTGCAGTTCAACAAATTATATGCGACCTAAACTGTTGAAAAGGAACTGTGTGCATTTCTGGTGTGCTCTAAAGGGGGTTAAAATAAGCCAAATTATATCAAGTTTGTAGAGGGCATGCTTACCCCTTCCCTAACCATGGCCTAGTGCTTCTTTCACCATTGTCCTCTACAGTTGCAACTCGGTAGACTTTAGCAGAGTCTTCAGAACACAGCTGTCTTCAGAAATATTTGTCTGTGAGCTTTGGAAGTGCTCCTGACACTTCTTCTGGGTGCACAGTACTTTCCCAGGTGCAGAATAGCAGCAGATAACTTGGGAGAAGCAGGGATGCTTCTGGAATCTGTGCCCCTGTCAGTATGAAATATATGTGTAAGAGCGCATCTGGGCTTAGAAGCAACCAGAAAGACAAAAACAAGACAGAAAAACCACACAAGGGAAAGCTCTTGCACAGGTAAAGGAATGAAAACCACTGGATTGAAGACCAAAATGAATATAATAGATTTCAGTGGTTGTAGTTCCTTAATATAATAAAAAAGCAAAACTGCCAGGAAATGCAGTCATATTTTGGCAATGAACCAACTTCTCACACAGGATATCATACTTTGTCAGTACAGAAAGAACTACTCTGAGTCAAAGGGCTAATTGCAAGCAAAACCTGACAAGAGACGGGACAGAGTAGCAGTAAGTAGTAGATGTCTGGCTGCAAGAAGACAAGTTATGATAGTCTCCTGTTTGCCCTCTTTCAACAGAAAGGAACTGGAATGTTTTGAAGAGGAAAAAAAGGCAACTGGTCTAAAAGTGATGGGAAAGTGGTGTCTGCCCATACTGCACTTCATTAACCTGTGGAATTAGCTGCCGAAACATCTCTCTCAGACTGACCAGAGATTAAATATCATTAAAAATCAGAAATATTTCTGCATCTAATTAAAAAAAAATAAAAACCCACATATAACTACATGGGAGAGGACAAAAATTATGTATGAAAATAGTAAAACCACTTCTGCCTTGGCATATAAACTGACATTCTAAGTAGGATACAGAAATTTCTTTTTATATTTGGTCATTGAGAAACTGTGAGGTTTCTTGCACTTTTAGCTGAAGCAACATCTCTAGCCACCGTCAGACATGAAATTTTGGGCTAAAAATAATATTACTACCAGCAATTCCATCTGATCTTCATCTGTTTCCCTGAGTTTGTCCTCCAATACAAAAATTCTAAAAAAGTAAAAAATATTACTCACAATTTCCTCAGGGTTAAACATTCCTTCCCAAGAGAACAAACAAGCATAGTCAGCTCAAGTCAGCATTACGGCAGTAGATGCTTTTTTAATTTATAGTCACCTTAAATTTGTTAGAAGAAGGGAAGAGAATGGTACCTTAATATTTCCTTAGAAGATATATGTACTCCTAAAACAAGGATCTTAGGCTCAGTGTCCATATGAAAAGTTAAAGTAATTTAACTCTGTAAGTTTGAGCTTGCTATATCTGTACCAGTTCTTATTGTGCTTGCAGAGGCCTTCAGTTAGCTGAACAGTCTAAATGAACAAGAAAAATTAATATGATTACAAACCTAACATTAAATCACTTTTGGTTACCTACTGATATGAACAGATGCAGAGTTGTATTCCTCAGCTGAGATGTTGTTGAACTAGGTCGGCCAACTTTTATGTTCTTCGCCTTTTGAACTTTGAAGTAGCATGACAGTTTATGACTGCATGTTTACTTCAATCATAAAGTAAGAAGCACATGGTTCAGCCAAAATACACTTTCAGGGCTTCAGGTTTCAGAACTGCTAATTCTCTCAATTAAATGCTAATTTTTCAATTAGCTCTGCCTAGCAGGGGAAAAAACATTTTCCTGTGATACATTGATAAACACCTCAAGCATAAGACAGAGATAAATGCTTTCTTCCTTAGATTCAGAAGATTGTAGAAAAGTTGCACACCTTAATCTGCTAGCTATTCTCTTTTGAGGTGGCCTCAGCACACTTAGTTCTCCTTGTTGCAAGGGCACACAGCAGGCTCATATCCAACTTACTGTCCACTGGCACCCTGCTTGTACTAAATCTGCTTGGTAAGCACAAGTGTATTATTCTAAATGATTAGTGCTAAACATTCTTACCCGTCCCTCCATTCAGGCAACTAAACTGGCAATCATCTATGTCACTAAAATAAAGAGAAATTGAGGACAGTAGGGAAAATGAAAAGGTGATACACTGAAATCGCTGGCAAATTCAGTCAGTAATTCTACAACATGGAGTTTAGACGCACCAATGACAGTTTAGGCATCTGCTGTGCAAGTTCTTATCCCTGGACAAATTGTAGAGGTTTCCTTCTTATTCCAGAAAGCAGAATGGATATGTGGGAGGATGTATTTCATTTCAGCCCAATTGCAAGAGAACTACCACAAGATGTGAAAGCACCCAAGGAAATACAGTCTCCTGCTAGCCTGGAATATCATGTTGCAGAACAGCTAAATTGGTCAGAAGAATTGTGTCCTATTTCTATCTAGAAAAAAAGACTAGACAAACCGATCAAGGCAGCATTTTCCCTGACTTGTTTTTCTTGGGTTAATTTGAACACAACCAGGTGAGGTGGAGCTGCTGGCCTAGTTCAACTGGGAGGATCTTAAAAGCTGCCCTGAGATTATCTGGTACCCTTTATAAAGGTCTGAAATATTTTCCCTTCCTTGCTCTTCACCAGCACACCTGAAGATGCAGCAGCAGTTTTGTGTTCAACCCACTCCCTGCTGTTGGCAGGACTGTCCCTGTCCATTTTTCTGCAGGGCCCCTGAGCTGTGGAAAGGGAGACAATAAAATATCTAACATTTAGGAACAAGTTTGCATGAGCACAAATGACTGCATACTACATTTGGTCTACCATCCATGTGGAAGTAAACTTCCATAAGGGAAAACCAACAGGTTTGTACTATCATTGAGTCACTGCTGAGGATGAAAATGCAAGGCCAACTCTTCTTCCCAGTCCAGACTCCAGAGGTCCGCTGCTTAAAAGATAACAAGATACCTATTACAACATAATCTTAATTTCCTTCATGCTAGTCATACCTATAAATACACCTAGTTTATCTAATTTTTCTTGGATCTTATGTAAATTTCATGCGTGATTTTTGACTGGACTGCAAAATCTTTTTAGTCTTGAGATTAGATTAGATTTTACCCGTTTTCCTTACAGCATTCCAGATGTATCTCACCGGGGCTGAGCAGAGGGACAGGATCATCTCCCTCAACCTGCAGGCAATGTTCTAATATTCTTCCTAATGCATCCCAGGACACCATTGGCCTTTTGGCCACAGGACACACTGCTGGCTCCTGGACAGCTTGCTGTCCACCAGAAACCCCAGGTCCTTCTCCACAGAGCAACTTTCTAGCACATCACCCCCAGCCTGTGCTGGTGCTTGGGATTGTTCCTCCCCAGGCGCAGCACCCTGCACTTTACTCTGTTGAATGCTTCATCTCCGCCCAACTCTCCAGCCTGGCTGGGTCTCACTGAATGACAGCCCAGCTCTCTGGGGTATTTGTCACTCCTCTGGCTCTGCATTGTCAGGGAACTCACTGAGGGTGCACTCTGTCCCTACCTCCAGGCCATTGATGAATAAGTTGAACACCACTTGAATAAGGAATAAGGAACCCCACCAGCTACTCCCCGTGCCACTGGTCACAGCTCTCAGAGCTCAGTCATTCAGCCAGTTCCCAATTCCCCTCACTGTCCTCTCAGCTAACCTACACTTTCTGAGCTTCCTATGAGCATGTAGGGGAAACAGTGTCAAAAACCTTGCTGCAGTCAAAACGTCCCCACTGTTCACTTCTCCCCTGTCCACACAAACCATATGTAGTTTTGACAAAGCCTTCATTCAGAGACTTTTTTCATGAGTTGAAACCAAATTAGACAAAACTCATAGGAAATATACGGAATTCTTTGATGGCTGGTTTTGTATTGCACATTTCTATTCCTGTCCAGCTCTGTTCTGCTCCAAAGGATTTCTCATGCCTTGATCTGTACAGATATTCAGGTCACAAGCTATGTCCTGCCTTTGCCACCCAGTGTTGTGAAATACTTCTCTTTGCTGAAGAAAATGACATTCAGATGGTGCCACAGTACCTATCTTAGTGAAATTAATGTATCAACATGTTGTTTGGTCACATGAGAGTAGCCAAAACCCCATGAGTTCAAAACTAATTAGTGCACAGAGAGTTGTTGATTTCTGCCCCCGGAGTACAGTTGACTAAGGGCTTCCACAATCCCAAATAGCATCCCAAAGTAAAAAAACCTGCCCATGGTACATGGGCAGTAAAAAAACCTGCACTGCCCTAACACATGGGCAGTGTTAGGTAAAGTGCCATATCTTACACAATCTGAAATGTAAAAGCAAGCATTTGCAAACCCCACCGCTTTTTCTGCTCCTCATAAGAGGAAAAGAAAAAATATGTCATCATTTCAAACAGATTAATATTTTTAGACAATCAAGTTTTTCTTTCAAAGTTCACTTGGAATTCTACTCCTGTACATTGCAGCAGCTTTTTTCTGACACTTCTGTTAAAATCCAAAGATAGCTCCTATCCAAGAATAATTTCAGTTCCTGAGTTACAGACATTTTCTCTACACAATAGAGCCATGAATCAAAGTATTTAAATTCACTGTATTTTTTCACAGTCCTGCCAGAGACAGAAGCACAGTAGCCAAACTGTAACCATCTCTGTTTCCTTGCAGTCCTGTTAAACATCATAAGTACAAGGACTTACATCTCTCTTTAACATTGGAACCCATAGAACAAACCACAGATGTAAACCTAAGTTGCGCATAACCATTTTCAGGACTGAAATTTGGTGATTTAACTTCAAAAGTGCATGTATTTTAGGTGAGCTCTTGTCCATCATGTAGCAGCAATTCTTTGAATGTATTTTTCCTTCAAAGGAAAAATACATTCCTTTTTATCTCCCCTTTTTTAAGTTACAAAACAAAGAAGGTATAGCAACATCAGGCTATTTGGAAATCTAGGCCAGGAACATCTACTGGATAGTTTAGCTGCTTTCTCAATTGCACTTCTTCAGATTATTATTATTTTTTTTGTTGTTGTTGTTATTTTAGCTACTCTAGGCAAGTAGCCAAAAGGGGATCTTAACAAGTTAAGTTTCAAATATTCTCAAGAGCACAGATAACTCATGGAATATTTTTATCCTGGAAATGAAAACTCTTATTGATCAATTTTACTTCACTGTAACACTATTAAAAAAATTATGACAGAAAACTTTGCCTAACAAATTTAATTATAGTTTTTTTGAGAAGAATATGTTTTTTATATAACCTTCCTGAAGTTTTCCTGCTGCACACAGGAAGGACTACCCCAGTGTGCCTTGCCCATGGATGGAAACAAACCTCTGTGTAACAGAATATGGTTTGATTGAACACTACTTACCTGCAGCTAAGTAGTGTATGTCTTCCTACAAGCAGTCTTGAGTCTCTGGGTTGATATCTGCATTAAAAAAAGCAATGTTATGCTTTGTCTCATCTGTGCTTTCAGAAGAGCATAGCCTATTACTACTTTCAGCACTATTCATCCCTGCAGCAAGTAACTTCCCTGTTCCATTCTCAGGTTGTGTCTGAATCACACGTTTACTTACCTCCAGATGTTTGCAGTGTCATGAGCACCATGCCCAATTTGAGTTCTGCACCACAGACCAGCCAGAAATTATTTAGGTTTTGCCCACTATTCAATATTTGATCAGTTGTATTATCAGTCACACCCACATCATTATGACTCAAAAGTGTCTCCTACTCAGAACCAAAACTCCTTTAGAAGAAACCCAGGAAAACAAACCTGATCCAAAAAAATCTGAACAAGTATCTCTCTGCATGTATCATGGAAATCCATGAAGAAAAGGTATATCACACTTCCATGTGAAAGCTGAGCAAAATATCTTCTAGCAAAACCTCTAGCATATGTTAAGAATCCTTTTCATCTCAACAAAACAGGCTGATTTTGCAGGAAATCTTTTCAGCTGACATTTTTCCCACTCAAGATGTAAAAAAAGCTACATTATTTTGCTACAGTAGCTGTCAACATCAGACTATTTTCTCATTTTTGCTTTTAATTCTCCTGAAATTTTGAATGTTTTTAACTAGATAAAATGCAGGTCCTTTTAAAACTATACCCTGGTATTTATCATTCTCTAAATAGACCTTCTCATGGAATTTTGCAGTACTATAGTGAGAATGACATAAGAGCTTTACAGGTCAGTATAATTAGTTTAGTTTAAATTGGATTTCCCCATTACTATTGTTGGTCCAGTAACATTCATGGGAGAAGATACTTTTTACTAGACTCAGTTCAGGGTGACCAGCATCCTGGGCACTCTGGCTGCATTCAAACATCTTTTAAAAAGTCATTAACCTTGAACTAAGAGTGAAGGCTCTGGACTTCCTTCCAAAGTGACATGAATAGAGGGTCACCTTTCTTTTGCAGCTTTTCTGAAATCCCTTAAAGCCCCATGAATGGAGCACAGCACAAAAGCACCCCAGGCAGATATCTAGCCATGCCAGTTTCATCATAGTCCCATGCTCGCAGGTCTCCATGCTGTTTGGAGACCTATAGAGTTATGAATTAGTGCATCTGCACTGTTTATCCACCTTGAAGGACTGACATGATGGAAAAGCATGGTCTTGGTGTACTCTGGAGGAATGTCTCTGCCAAGGGATCACCCCTCATGTCAAGAAGTGTGAAACAGTTTAAGTGACCACATTTTCACCGTCAAATACTCTTTGTACGTGCTGGGGTCATGGAATCACAAAAGTATTTGGATTGGAAGGGACCTTAAAGATCATATAGTCCCAACACCCCTGCCAGGGCCAGAGCCAGCTTCCCCTAGATCAGGCTTGTCAGTTTTTGTTCCATTCTGTGGCAAAATGGTTTGACCAAAGCACAGACTAACCTGTCACGAAGAGCAGATTGCTAGCATAAGGTCTATGTAGATACAGGTGGATAGGAGTGCTTTTTTTGGAAAGCGTAAGAAGAAATGATTAAACAACACAGCTGTTGAATGTAAGAGGAGATGCAGGAAAGAAATGCTGATTGGCATAATGAAGGAGAACACTTTTGCCCTCAATAGCTCTACAAATGGAAGAAAGAACTTGGATCAAGATTCAACATGACCAGGACAGCAGACATAATAATCCTCTTGCTTAACAGCTTTAAAAGTTCAATTTAATCTTATTTTCTCATTATTTCCTCCTTACCAGTTAGGTACATCTCTGACCCAGTAAAATAGCATTGCTATGCAGAGATATTTAAGAAACATCATTCTTTCTCTTCAGGATCGGACTAATTGTTAAAATTGCCTCTAAACAAAATGTAAATGTACCCTGCAGTCTTGACCAGGAGATTTGGTCTGTTTAGTAAAATACAGATTCTTATCACTCTGTTTAAGTGTGGATAAACTGCATTCTCTCTGCAAAAATCCTTTTGTGCTAGGAGCTATGATTTGTTCCCCTCCCTGTGGACAGCGATGGACACTGCACCTATTATTTTTGCAGGGCAGAAATGGGCCTTTTGGTGAATAACAAACTCAAAAAGAATCCCATCTGTTCATTTTTATAATCCATCACTCTATCAATAGCGCTAAAGGAAACATTTTCCTGGTGATTATAAAAAGAGGTTTAAAAATTCACAGGGAACACAAAATAGCTCAATTTCATTTTCCAGAGAACTGAAAGCATTTCAAATTCACTGGGATTTTCAGTCATGTCTTTTCTGCTCTTTGAGTCTGCATGCATTGACATGGACAGTAGTATCTCCCTGTTAGTCTCCTCTTCCTTGTCTCCCTGTGTGCCAAGGGTTGACTGCAGCCAGAAAACTGGGCTCAAGAATGAAACCTGCTCTTTGGTGCCAGCACGGCTCTGAAAATACAAAAGACTCTGATACAAAGGTCTTAATCTGTGTAGTTTATGCATTGCCAAGGAAACAGTCAAGTCCCATGGGAATAACTATGAACAAGAGCAGAGTCTGGCTTAATTTACGTCAATCTGTGAATGAATGCTTTGCTCCAAGAATAACAAGAGCAAGACAGCAAATCTCTCAGTTACCAATTTCCTGCAATAATCTGAAGATCTGAATGTTCTGGTTACAACATAAGAGCCCAACAGCAAATTGCTAGACCCACCGCCTGTAAAAAAACAGGCTCTCTTGACAACTACACATCTCTCTGGGGCACGGAAAAGAGAGGCAGCACCTTTAATTCACCAGGTCAACTACCCCTTTGGAAACATTAGGACATACTACTGTCACACATGGAAGACGCACCCTGCAAATGCAGGATGAAGACATTGGTGCTCTCTGCTGCTGCAGTGTATGAGTGTATGGGCTCAGTTCCATGAAAATCCTTATCACCATTAAGAAAGGCAGCCACATCTCATGCTGCAGCCCACTGCAATTCGGCAGACTTTCCTTGTGCTAGGTGAAGGACACATGCAGGTTTACAATAGCTCAAGTCTGACAGTTTTTAAGTATGTTTTTTAAGGACACATTTCAGCTGATATGTTCTTAGGCCTGGCTCTCTGTTTTGTTGCATAAATGTTTATGCCAGCAGAAGAGTGGGAACTGGAATACTAGGGTGGGAGTTTCCCTTTGAGCACCAATGTGGGCATACAAAATTTTAAAGTGACAGTAAACCACTGGAGGGTTTTTTTTAGGGAAAGCAACATATAGAAAAGAATACATTTTCTTGCTATATATAACCTTGAAAATCAGACCACGTCCCTGAGGTTCCTAAATGAAAGCTAAGTTCTTCAGAACTCCACTTCCCTTTTTTTTTTTCCATTCTCTTCCCTCTAGTAAGCTTAACGACAAAACAAAGTAAGATCAAAGCTGAGTCCTTGGCAGTTGGGCAATATTACAACAGAACACAAAACTGAGTAATACAAGTTCCAGCCTTGTTGCCTCTATGACTATTATCCTGTTTGTGGCTTAAGAATCTGGATGCCAGATTTCTGAGGATTTTAAAGATAAACAATGAAGTGCAGCAAGGAAGTAATCATGTACTGAGGAAGAGCTGTTATGAGTGAAACCTTACTGGATGAATTAGCATAACTAAGAAAATTTATCCCCATCCCTCCTGAAAATACATTTATATAGGTATGCAATTATTCTCTGCTGCTGCTGCCTGTCAGAAAATGTCAGGATAAGGCAGCTGGGATGTGCCTTCCTAAGGGAAAGAAATTTTACTATAAATCTTTTTTTCTTTCTTCTTTGGGTAATTGCGGAGACTGGCTTTTTCCTTTGAGATGCTTACATTACTTTGCAAGCTCATTTCCCCCCAAATCCTTAAGCAAAAATTTGAGTTTGTGATTCCATGTTTCTTTACTCAACTGTGCATGTGAGCAGTTGTTGCTGGCAAGGAGGCCTGTGTGGGCTTTCAGTGAAAAGTTCATGATGTGCTTTTTGGATAGAGATGGATTAATGGACTGAGACTCCAAAGGTGTGTACAGGTAAAACAGTCCCTGCATTTAGCAAATATTTTACATTAATTCTCACTCACAGTTTTCCCTTTGGGTCCCATCCAGCTTTAAGGTGCAGGAGAAAGTGATCACATGTACTTGTTGAGATTCTCATTCTTCAAGTCCCCCCAAACCTCAGCATCACTCTTTGCTGGAGTACCTGTCTAGTTTAGCCTTTCCAGAAAGTTTTATCTGTCAATGAATCTCAGAGCAGACCTCTGCAGTTCCCTGACCATCAGAATCAAACAGCTCCCAATCCACTTACCAATATATTGTTTCCTTTTGTTTCTTGTTACCTTTTGTTTCTTGATAGAAGAAGTGTTTGATACAGTCAGAAAACACTAAAAAGTGGCAAAAAGCTCTATCTTCTGGAATATAGACTTAAGAGTTTATCTGTAAATGCATCTGTGTCCCATTCTTCACTTTTCATTGCTGGCACACATTTTGTATAAAACCTACAGGTCTATGCTTTGTCATAGGGATACAAGTGCACTGGACTTTTCAGGTTTTGTGTGGGATAATTTTTGGACTGCACAGTGTAACTATTGTGTTTAAAGCACAGCCTCTGGACTCTTCATAACGAGTAGAAAATACCTGGTTTTCATCCACCTTAAAATATTTCCAAACTCTGAGAGAAGACAGCTTGAGATCATCAGAGAGTGATATGCTTTTATGAAGGCTTGACCATCCCAACTGCTGATGACAAAAATCTGCAAATCAATGACAGCCTTAGACATCATTACATATATTTTCCTTTTCTCTTTTTCTTTTTCTTTACTAAGTCCAGAGGGCTTTCTTGAACCAGTCTGAAAACTGGCTCAACTCAGGGGAAGCTTCCTGTTATTTTCCGGAGATTTTTTTTCCCCATGATGAAACAGACGTGCCTAAAGATGCCCTTCCCATTTCCAATATTTTTGGATCCATTCAATTGAGTTATCCTGAGCCGCCCTTCTGTTCATGTGGGGAAATAATTACATTTTCAGCACCTTCAGTTGTCAAAATTTGTTTCGGTTTTCTTTAATTCTGCTATGAGAAGCTTTGTTTCAATGCCACCAGACTTGTGCTGAGATCAACAACCACTTTTATATAGATTTCCTCCCCAGTGCTCATTTCTTTTTCTTGAACAAAACAATTCTAAGACTGAAATATAAAGCACATAAGAAGAATCAAACTGGATCACATCAAAGACCTATGTAGTCCTGATTCCCACACATGTACAAAGCCACATACTTTAGAATCCATGTAAGGACAGAACTACAATTATGCTGCTCCAGAATATCATCACAATTGTTTTGTTGCTCTGGAAACATCATAAGCCACAAGCATTTCTCTATGAATTAACCGCCCTCCATGTGGAATAGGATGAATTCTTTTCCATGAATTTGTCCTGTCTCCTTCTGAATCCAGGTAAAATTAAGCCTGCAAAATTTTTGGAGGAAGGAGGCCCACAGCTCACCCCTACATACTATGTGAAGAGCTATGTCCTTTCCTTTGTTATGAACGCGCTACCCCTTGGTCTAATTTGGGGTCCTCTAATTCTTTTAGTGTGAGAAACATTAATTTCCTTCTTTACTTTCTCTGTTTGTATCAGGATAGACCTCAGTCGTATTCCTGTCAGTCATCTCTCTGCTTAAACAATCCTGCTTTGTTCCACACCATCAAAATCCCAGTGTTATGCACATACAAATAACCACAGGGCCCTAATACCAATTGGAGATTCTAAAAGCTATAATAGCATAAATAGTACAGATAAAAACATTGACAAAAATCAAAAAGAACACTGATGAAATAAAATCTAACATGGTTCAAAAACATTACAATTAACGGAAGGAAGCAAAAAAACATGGAGAGCATGTGCTTCTACAACCTTCACTTTCATCAAGGCAAAGATCACACTGTTTCCATTTGCATTTCAAAAGATTTACTTTCAGAAAAATGTGTGGGGATGGATGCTTATCAGAGAAGACATTAATGTTTTTCTAATTTACCAAACCCTGTGGTCATTGTGACAAAAAGTCACCTATGTACAGCTAAGCTTCAATAGAAAAGCTGACACTGTTCTAGGCTGAATGCATCAGCCTTAAGTGTCCCACTTTTCCCTCTAGTACTCTATGTGGGATTTGAAGCACCTTGGAAACAGCAAAAAGTGAATCTCATTAATCATAAAATCCTCTTATGACTGGACTGACAGCTACTGTGAGAAATGTCAGCTTCACGCAACACAGACACAGAGAAGAATCTTGTATGGAAAATCTGCCTCATCTGTAACTAGAACATCATGAATTAGAGGCAATAATTGGCCTTGCAAGCAGAGAATAGTGTCATCATTATTCTTTCTTTAAATCTTGGTATTAAATGATGGCTCTAAGACATTCACAGCTAAAAATTTCTGGCTTCAGTCCATGTGAAAAAGTTATCCCCTGTCTGTTTGAAGAGGAAACCGCAAGCAGCCACCTCTATATAGGACCTCTATCTGGAGTGCAACTTCACTGTGAGAAACTGGCACGCTCTAACTATGGCTAAGCATACTATGAAGTCAACATGAAACCCTGTGCACTATGAGTTTTTGATCTTTAAAAGGATGATAACCTTAATTTTCCTGTTAGATTTTTACACACTGAGAATAGGCCTTATTTATGGAAGAACAGAAAATCTGTTACCCAATCATACAAAATTTTCTTTGTACAAGACCAACACTTCAAATAATTCAAATTCTTAACCTGACAAAATGAAAAGTGAAGAAGTGTTTCAATTAAACTTTGTTAGCATCTCGTGTATTTCTACTGTGTGAAGTCTTCTACATCTGTGGCACCTGAGCTGCTCCAAACACTGTAAACTGAAAAAGCTCATGCTATTTATATGTTACAAGTTCTTAAATGGAAGAAGTTAGGCACTGGAATAGGGATGACATGACATGACACGATGTAATGATTCTAATAGTAATTATTTTTCATTTCATTAGAACATACACTAGTGATACAGAAACTGTTGACTGAACTCACAAGGCCTGTTTACACCAGCATTCATATTAAATGAGTGTACACTTCTTCCTGCCTAGATATCTGATTTGGTGCAGCAAAGACTTCATCATAGATACAAAATGCCATAAAATGTCTACTTTTGGCAGATGTCAGGACTACTACAGTAAAAGTAACTCACTTCTGCAAAAAATGGCTTAAACTCCTGATATTAACTAAGAATTTGGCTACAGAAATCAATCAAATGTTGGCCTCTTGTACAATCCTGGACATCGAGCTGACATCATCCTCACTTTAACTTCTAAACTCTCTGGGTGTGCCTTTCAAATTAGTGTATTTTTTCTTTAGTGAAGCCCCTCATTAAACTGAGTCCAGACAAACTCTCCAAATACAATTGTTCATCCTGAAAAGAGTCCAGATCCACACAGATACAACCAGAATACATCTAGATTTGCCTACAAAAAATTAATGGGAATTAACCATATAATTGGTCCAAGAAGATAGTGGAAAGTTAATTTAGAGTAAATTTAGGTGGTCAGGACTAAGGTATCACTTACCAAATGTTTGCTGTGATGCTTGGATAAATCTTATTTGTCCAGTGGGTGCAAACTTTTTTTATCTCTGTCCCCCTCACCATCTTTTGTTTGGCCTGGCACAAATCACTTCAGTTCTGGGTTGCTGGTGGTTTTTTTCTTTAACCATTTTCTGCCCTATCAGGTTTCAAGTACTTTGGAAATAGATGTCATCTCTCAGTAAGAAGACTATGTCTGTCATCTTCCTTAGAATCTAAAGCCAGTGAACCAAATCATGGTTTTCCTGGAATTGCCAGGTACAGAGGTGATAGATAATTCCTTTAGCTACATGCAGGAAACTTGCTGTGTGAATTTTCAAACCAAGATGATGAGAAACATATTAACACTCTCTAGTCTCATCAGACTAGCGATAATAAATTAAGATAATATAGAAAACTATCCTCCACCTTTATCTGACAGCATAATTCTTTTTTTTTCTGACAGGAAATAATACCTATTTTTACCAAATGGACTATTACCTGACAATTTACACTCATTTAGTTTAGATGAAGTTTTTCTATGTCCTGAACAAGGCCAAACAGCACATATTTTCAAACTGAGCGATGTTGTTTCAGTAGTGAAGTAGCTGAAATCCAAACAAGTCTGAAAATGCAATGTAAAAGTAGATTAGGGGATTTAATAACAGTCAGCATCACAGTTACCCAATAATGAGTTCCTTTAAAATCTAATTTTATTCCACAAATAATAGGGAATCAAAAGTGTTTTTTGTAGCTTCCTTGCTTTTGTACTTTAATGGTTTTCCTCACTAAAAAAAAAGGACTCCCCATCTGATGAAATGTAATTAACCACAAGGAAAATATTTTTTTTTTTTCAAATTCCTGAGAGTTGCCACTTAAGAGAAAAAGAAAAAGACTTCTGGCTAGCATTATAAGGAACTTCATTAAAATCAAAGCAAGATAGAGCTGCACTGCACTGTGCTAGAGACCTCATCTCCAAGGCGGGCTCTGGCCTAGCCAACAACAAATGCACTTAATGGGTTTTTGCTGTAATAAAGAGAAAATGTCACTGGCCAGGGAGGCTTGTTAAAGCAATCTAAGTGGCAGGACAAGCAGCACTGTGATACTTTCAGTCTGCTCCACTATGCAATTTCTCTTAAACACTTTACAAAACAGTGACTTAAATCCACAGCACATCTTCCTGTAGCAATGATTGGTGTATACCCCAGAAAAGAGACAAAAAGTATTAATGAAGTAACTTTTTGATTGTATTTCCTTTTATCTGAACAGTGTCTACAGTGGGTCAAACACTATCTAAATTAAGCCTGCAAACATGTAATATTTCTTTCATTTTTGGAGAGTTTGTGGTATGATAAGAAGGTGAGAGCTGGGGCACCCAGTTACTGTTGGCTCCTTTGGAAGCCAAGATTGTCAAACCTTAATTCCTGAGATAGCATTGTTATGTATATAGTTTAAAAAAGAGTAGTTTGTCCCATTTCTGAAAGTCTTGCCATTTGAGATTGCATAGCTGCAAACTGGAAAAAAGGAACCTATTTCCCAGATGAAAAGGCATTCTCCAAATTCCTTACTGAATGCGTTTCCCTCAATGAAAGTGTATTTTACAGCTGAAGTATAAGCATCATTTCACACAGAGGAGACAAAGTTGGAAGGTTTGGTCCCTGAAAGTACAGTCTATAATGTAATTAACCAAGGAAATGCCAAAACCCATTCCCCTCAGCATCTTAAGGAAATGGTCCACCTGGAGAAAAATTACTCTTCAGGATCTAGGGTGAGACATGAAGAAGATGAAATACAGACTTGCAGCATGAGTTAAATGTAGCTATGGACAGAGGGATAGTGGAAGTTCAACATCAGAGAATTTTCCTTCTATAAACTTTAGCCTGTTTTTCTCACCTGAAAATGTTCCAACTAGGGTGACAGGTAATATAAGTAAAAGAGATGTCTTTTCTAATGGCTACCTTCACGTTATGCTGCTTTGCTGTTATTTTGTAAAAGGCTGAGGATAGTCTCCTATAATGCCCTTGTCAGAAAAGCTATGGGAAACCCAATCATGGACAGAACAGAGGGAGGTTTGTGGAAAAAAGAGTTCTTTGCTATCATTCTTGAAAGAACATGCACATTACTGTAACTGAAAATAGTCTACCCTTCTTTTCACTTTCCTCTGTGGGCTCCCATCTCTTTGCAAAGCTAAATATAGGCTGTCTGGCTTTGCTCTTTCACACCTCTCAATGCCCGCTCATGCCTTAATATTTACCTCATGAAGTACCTTGGGAGCTGTGGCAGCTTCCCAGTACCCTTCAATATTTCATTGTAGCAGGATTTCTAAGGATTGCTAAGACTGAGACTAGTCAGATGAAGACATTCGTCCCATCTGCAACCATTAACATCTACATAACTATCACACTGTTCTCAGAACTCCCTTTTGCTGAGGTTCTTCCCAAGCTGAGCTGCGGGGATAACACAGCAATATTTGCCACACTAATGAAATTGTCCCCTTCTTGTGTGTCATCTTCGGGCTTGTCCGTCCATCCATCCCTTGTGCTCAACACTCAAACTGGATGTCTTCTGGAGCATGATGCTTTATTTTGGACTGTCCATAGACAGCCACACAGTAACAACATAGGCAAGGTTCTTAACCACAATATCCAGCAACTTTTTAAGAGCAGGTCTGAATTTCAAGTGTGGTTGGTGGTTGATCTGTTTCTCTTCAATCTTGAGATCAAATGGGATGTGGAAATGTGTGAAAGGGATCTTGAAAAACCACACACACACACACACACACATACACACACACACTCATCTATATATTGATGACATGCTAAAGGCAGATAGCTAATAACCCTAAATGTGCAGTGGATGTTTTCTGTCTTACTTTTCCATAACCCAGCACATATACCCCTGTGAGACTCTGGGTAAATATTTCTAATCCAACTCTCCCCTTCCCTTATCCTTTCCTCTGAGCTTGGCTGGTGCTCTGAACCACTATGCCCAGGTGCTGCCAGAGCACAAGTCTGCGTGCAGCTGGAGAGGGGTGAGCAGGGACAGCTAACTAGGGGCAGCACATCCTGCTTTCTCCTCCCTTGCCCAACAGCAGAGATGCGTCCTGCTGTTTGCAAGGAGAGACATGGCAGCAGATAGGGCATTGTCCATTCCTGTGCCTCACAAACAAGATAGGAAGAACATTCTGCAGGCTATGGGTTACCATTGGTTTTGAAGTTCTGCTTGTGATCAGTGTGGAGACAGCCCCAGGCAGGGATTGATGGTGAGGCAAAAGGACCATTTTGCTCTGAGTGCACTAGCTCTGAGAACCAAAGTAATAGCCACAAAGGGAGACTCCATCCCTTAAGTCAGGCTGCAACATCTAAAGTAGCTGGAGTGTGGCCAGCAAGTCAAAGAGGGTTGTAGGAAAGTGTTACAAATCTCCAAGACCTGTGGAAATTTCATATGATGAGGAATAAGGAGGTCAAATAATGAGTTGCAAGTGTTTTGTAACATGGATGATGGTGTCTGTGAAGAGAAGACCCTGATGGTGGCAAAGCCTCCCTGCTGTTGGAAGTCAAGTAAAGCAGACTTGACCCAGGCTTTCAACCCCAACCACACTGGATTTTTTAGTGTTATTTTAGCTGTCCTTTCTACTCTGGAGACAAGAGGGCAAGGAAGAATGCCCTCTTGCATATGACACACTTGGATGATTTAAATACCCTTGAGAAGAACTGAAACACAAAATCTAAATTTTTCTAATTTGACAAAACATTCAACAATTTAACATTGTTTCTTGGCAGTCTGTGGAAAGTAATCAAGACATTCATAGTTCTCGCAAAAGTTGGAGCCAGTTAATATGGGCTCAGAATTGTTTTGGTTTGTGGGTTGTCTTCCAGTTGTTTGCCTTTTTTCTGTTTCTGGTTTCGTCTGTGTATGGTGTGCTCAGCCTACTCTGATGAGTCAGACATAGTCTTATATCTGTGGCAAAGATCTTTTCACTAGAAAATGTTCTAGTTAACCTTTCTCATGGTATGAGGCTAAACTCTGCAAGTCCCATTGTGTTCTGAAAAGCTACTTCAAACTATTGTGGCTATTTTCCAATTTCTGCCTTTTCTCCAGAGGCATGACTGAGTTTTGATTTTTAAGACTTCTGAATTCCTCACGAAGGCATGGTCTGATATAAAAAAAAGTATAAAAACTGTAATAACTGCCATTAATGAAAGGAAGTGCTTCAATTAGCACAGAAAGTCAAACTAATGTTTTTAACATATAAGCCAATCTGCAGCCAAGGGCAGACTTCCTGCTTTGTCTTTGCTAATTTTGATAGAGAAGGTTATAGCTGAGGGTGTAATTAATAAAGTAGAGTTCTACAAGTGCAATCAGAGTTCCTGCTGTAGTTAGAGAACACTTGGGTTTTCATTAGCAATAATACAAAAGCAGAACAAAAAAGAGACAGAGATTCAGTTATAGAAAATATTGAAGACTATACAAAGTCCCCATTTAAAAGATCAAAGATACAAATTTATGAATAATTTTGGGGATTTATTTTCACGCAACTAAGCAGTTGCATGTCTGAAATGAAACTATTCCTTGCATTCGAGATAAATTATAAACCCTCTGCATTTTTCCCGATTTGCCTTACTAAACAAGCAACAGTTATTTTCTGGATTAATAGGTATTGCTTATTCAATACTGCATAGTTAAACAGACTTTTCTTAACACTGTCAAGACAGTGCTGCAGTAATAGAAAGTTTGTTAGCAATATATTGATGTTGTAAATACAGAGTATGTTTTCATTACCGGAGTAAATTCCTTTGGGTGTACAGCAACATATGATGAATTCAGCATTAGAAAAATTTGTAAGAAAAATATTTTGGGGATTTTACTATCCTTCACAAAGCTGGTTTTGATTTTACATTACGTTTGCCTAGTATCTTGACTTACAGAGCAACAGAGCTGGTGGAGTGGTTAGACCGATACCAGAGGCCCATGGTTGGACCTTCTGCATGTTGCTAGGTAGTTGTTAGGGATGTAACACTGCCTAGATACAGTGCAGATGTCATTTCAAGTAGAATCTGTGCATTAATGAAAGAGGTAGTTAAACAGTGAAAGATCTGAAGGACAGAAAGATGATATGTGAGCTCAAAATTTGGAGATGCAAAGCAAGCAGAATGCATTGGACTTCTGCGTGGTAATATTCGGGTGCATCACTATGCCCTAAACATAGTAAGAGTAACTACAGGCTTGCTGGAAGTTTACCCAGTAGTCTATGCCACTACTAGAAGTAAAATGGTAAAGCTGAAAAAAAAAAGCTTACAGACATAGGACACATGAAATAATTTAGTAGAATGGTAACTCTCATTTCAGAAACAAAACATTGAAGTTACGGACAGCAAAAATATGAACTTTAGCTGGTGTAACAAATTCTTTCTTATCTCCAAGTCTTAAAGACACTAAAGCAGCATATTTAATCACCAACAATTTTATATTAAATTAGCATTTTCTAGGATGAAAAAAAAACCCTGTTCATAATGAAAAACATAACATAAAAAAGCAGTTCCAACTTAAAAGTTTAAAAAAAAGGGAAAACCTGTAAAGGGCTACTTGGACATAAGCAGTCAAAACTTGAAAAAGTTGTGAGTTTAAAAGTGTACAGAAATAGGAGCACTTTATTGCTATAGTCTAGCATGAAAAGACCTGCATATTGTTGCAGAGAATGTTATTTGCGATGGAAGTAACTTCCCAAAGTGTATCATTAGACAAGTGAGATTTTGGAGCTGTAAAGCAAGTAGTTGTTAAGTGTTCTAGCCTAAAGAGCTGACACTGCTGGAGTGGTTAGACCATTATCAGAGGCCCACAGTCTGACTTTCATCATGTCGCTAGGTAGTTGTTAGAGAGGTACCACTGCTTAGATAAAGCACAATTAGGCAGGTGTTATGGAGAAAAAAAAAAAAAAACCAAACAAACCCAAACCTGTATCTATTGGCAAAAAATAGCACATCTAAACTAATTCTAAAATATTTACTCCATTACTCACTACATTCATCATTGAACACTATGTTGGAAAGGTCCATGGGCCAAGAAAATGCCAACAGCCTGGAAGATGTCCTCCTGTTCCACATCCACCGAGAGGGAGGAGGGCGACTGCTTCCAGGGGCATCTGGCTATGGGAGGACCTGCAGACACCTGGGACCAAGCTCTCATGGCCAGAGCCACCACATTCAGCACCCTGCTCCTCTTGCCTGCTGAGAGCTCCGCTCCTTCCTGTCCACAGGAAAGGTGAGGTGCAGGTAACTGCTTTTACCTGACTTTAAAGTGTTCCTTGCAGTGTTAGCTACTGTTTCACAGAGACAAAGGCAGTAAACACTGGGAAAAACAAACTGCTTTTTCTGTTATGGAGTAGTAATGACATTTTGCACTTTATCCATCCTGTCCTTGGCACTATATTTGAAACATCTTATACAGGAGCAACACCTCACCACAGCTAAAGCTGTGCTATTGCACAGAACTACATCAAGTGTAGGACACTGCTCCGTGTTACAATTTACAATGCACTTTCCATAAAATTCATAATTTCTGCTTTTTTATTTCTTGGGGTTTTTTTGTTTGGTTTTTGGGTTTTTTGTTTTTTTGTTTGATTTTGGTTTTGTTGGTTTTTTTTGGTTTTTGGATTTACATGGCCTCAACTTTGAATCTGAGAGGCACGCAAAACAGTCAGGTGGGGTGAATATTTGAAACCTTGTCTTTTAGCTCTAGCTATGAAGACAAAGGTTATTCAAGTGATTTATCCAAGGTCACAGATAGAGTCTATGAAACTGATGCTAAATCTCTTGAAACACTGGGCTGGTTCCTAGGTTGCCTCTAATTCTTCTTTTTTTCACTTTCTTCATGTTCTACTTTCTTGCAAAGAAATGTTTCATGGAGCTGTCACAAAAATGGTCTAGTTGAGGCAGGATCTGTCACTGCTCTAACATCCTAACTTGCAGATTATTAATCTCAACTCAACTTTCAAAGCCAAAACAAATGAGAGACATTAAACTTACACTCACCTTTTGGACCTTTGTGTTTAACAAAGCAACTAGCATGCTGACAGAGTTGTGGATCTCGTATGTGTTATTATTTCTGTTGCCTTGAAAAGATAAGTGTATGTTCTTTCACGAATATTTGGAAAGGTCATTTAGACAATGCAGACCTCTGCATCTTCTGTTCACAAGCTGTCTTTAACTTCCTCAGACCACTTTCCTCTACAAATAATTGCAAAATGGGAAGGTAATTTAAATATATCTCTAGGTATTTGTATATGCCTGTCTGACAGATGTAGCAAAATCTAGTATTGTCTCTCCAACCTCATATGTAAAATGACATCAACTATTCTTCACATACATTTTTGAAGGAATACCATTCCCTTGGAATGAAAAACATAGGGAAATACAAAGTGGCATTATGCTTAAACCCATCTATGGAGAGGGCCAAAGCACAACATGCTTTAATTGCAGCAGGAAGTTTCAGATGACTCCAAGTGGAAGCTGTATGCCTATCTCCTCTGGTCTCCTTTGAAGACCCCAGCCTAAAAGGTTTTATCTAAATTAGTCTGCTGTAATGCAAAACCCTTCCAAGAATATTTCTTCTTTTCTCAGCTAGGCATCTGTTGTATTCTTTGCCTTTGCAAGTTAGCTGATCACTTCTACCTTCACATGTTTTTGGTTTGGAAATCAGACAACTTAATTCCATGGCTTTTCCCATTGAGATTTCTGGACAGATATTGCTAAGACAAGAAACTTTAATTCTTCACAGCTGGTCTTCACTGTGATCCCAAATAAAAAGTAGTGAATAAAATTACATCTCATATATAAATTGTACAGACTTTCCATAATTCTGAATACTTTTTAAGAAAGAAAGCATCCTGCAATATCCAGAGAATATGAAACAAAATATTTCCCAAAACTAAGTTCCTCAAAATCAATAGTAATGAAAAAATAATGAGCAACAAGACCCGGGGACAAAATTACTTCATACAAATAAATTCTGTTCAGTTGATTGCTCTTCTGTTTGACCTTGACCACAGCCTAATCCCTTTTCTGTGCCTTGATTTCCTTTTCTCTCTCATGTTTAGCTGCTGAGCCCTGCAGTGGAGGGATGCACAATATCTAAGCACAATGGGGTCAGGATCATTCTCTGGGGTTCTCACAGTTTTTGCAGTAATAGCATTTTCTTCCTTTTTAGTGGCAGAATTGTGTAAACGGGGCTTCGTTAAACTTGAAGATTTAGGGTTTTGTTGCCTGTTGCCATTGATAATCCTCACAAGGACTGCTGGCTTTAATCTATGTAGCTAACACTGTTTCATTTTTGTTGCATATGCATGGACAGTGGAATTCATAATTGGATTTATCCCACTGTCAGTCTGTATCTGTAAAGAAAATAGAGCCTGGACTCCAGCAGAACATAGAATGATGTGTATTGTTGCTTCACTCCTCTAGAGGGAACTCTTACTTTAAATCTCTTTATACCTTTCTCTGTAAATGCAGTGGGCTGACCAAGATGAGGGAAGACCTACAACCTCTTTTGACAGAATGAAACTTGGCAGAAACCATCAGGTACAATGATTTTCAGTTTTGCCAGAGCTTCTTTCTTAGCATGGCCTGGCACTTCCATCTCCAAGAAACATGCAGGACACAGTGTTAAGGATGCCCCAGAGAGCTGGATTTGGATCTTTTCCAGTCCCGACACTGAATGTGCTACATCAGTTCTTCAGGCTGATAGAAGAAGCTTGAATTCTGGCTTCAGACAACAGAAAATTTTGTCCTGAGGGTTTAATGTAAGAGATTGCCTGAGGGAGTGGGGAGAGGTGAGGAGTACAGCAACTGGGGAGAAGTGCAGAGTACAGCAACTGTACTACAAACACTTCTAACCCACACCACGTCCATTTGTGAAGCTGCCCTGTTATCTGCAAAGGCTGAGGCCCATTTTCAGACCTGACTAGGCTTCAAGATCCATGGCTGGCAAATAAAAAGAAGAGGGCTTCTCTGTGGGAGGAACAACTTCCACATTCAGAGGAGTGTGGAGAGTAGTCTTGTGGATATCATGAGGTCTCTGTTTTGGGCTGAGCTGCTCACAGTGGATGAGTGCAGTCCTGTCACAGGATCTCAGAAGAGTGACTGGATAATAGGGCAGGCTTCCTCCCACTACCCACTCAAGTTCTGCGCCTTCCCCATAGACCAGTGTCAATCTGCCAGCTTCTCTGATTACGCTTATATGGTAAAGTAATAAATCACCATTTCTGTTCATATTGCCTTGGTGCAGTGTCAGCCTTCCTACACTTCCCAGATATCTTTATAGGGAACAAGCGATGACAGAGGGCAGATGCAAACCCATCAGTGCAACACTGACCAGCTTACTTCTAGGAAAAGGGACAGCCATGGATATAGAAGGACTTCATTCTGACTCAGCATCCTCAACAACTGGATATTATAAGAAACAAGATGGAGAAAAGTATTGGCACTTCATACATTATCTGCATTTTGCAGAATTCTCCAGTCCCCTAACTTGGCTCTCTGGTGTGAACTACTTCGAAAATTCCCCAGGAAATAAAGCACATGAGTGATCATAACTTCAGTTATGAGCAGTTTTCAGCCCCCTCCACTGGATAGATCAGTTGTGCTGGACTCAGAAAGGAGAATAACAATAAAAACACAGCATTTTGTTCTTTTCAGGTATTTTAGGTAAGAAAAGATTTGCTATAGGCAGGAATTTCTAATTTACCAGCATCGGTCCATTAGGGAATGGCATCAAAACAAGTTAGCCAGGCAAGGAAAATATGACAGATCAAAGAAAAATTGCCCATGTTCCTTGTTGTTAGGCAGCTGTGAGGACTGATTCATGCCAGTGCTGACAAGGGGTGTAGGTATGGGATAAATTCAATTGTAACAAAAAGTAGTCACAGGAACTAATCTGATTCCATGAACCCTTCAGCTGAATAAAGTGAATTATCAAGGAGCAGGTAAGGGTTATTCTAAGTAGCATTTATACCATGCCTAACATCTCAAATTTTCTACCTTCTGATTCCTAACTTCTGTCTCATTTGTTTCTTCTAATGGGTCCCTTGAAGATCTGGTGCATTTACCAGAGGGTGCTTAGTTCTCTCTTAGTGCTGAATCCAACACTCTTCTACTCTGCTTCATTGTTCTGAGATAATTCATGACAGATAAATAAATACCAGAGGAGTACGCTCTTCTCAGTGAGCAAAAATGGATTAACAGAACAAAGGTGTACCAGAAAACTGACAGTCCAGGGGAAAAGTTGCTTTGACTACTTCCCTTTTTCTACTTTAAACTGTTTCTGTTCATACTGCCTTTACAAACAAGGATAGGACATGAACCCCAAACCAATCCCTAGCTGGTGTAGGTTCAGTACTTTCTGTGTGGAATAGTTTCATTCACAACATATATTGAGACAGTCTCCTCAGGCTTTCTCAAGCAATTGTTTCATTATTTCTACTGTATTGTTCTGGGACAAGTAAATCCTTTTCTGTGGCGAGAAGGCCCTTTTTGCAGATCATCGTGACAATGCCATACTGTCAGGTAATTACACTTGTCGGGGAGAAAGAGGCATTTGAGCATGCAAGTCTGCTGAGACGAAGCTGAAGGACTCTCAGGTATGTGCAGCACTGTACAGTGCAGTATACACAATTTAGAACAAACTGTGCTCTTAACAGCTTGTTTTCAGAGGGAAGTCCAGAAGCTACATCAAATGTATCCAACATGATCAGTGAGGGCTTGAGCCCAGAAGTGAAATGGGAGAGAGCAGAGCACTTGAGTATATACAAGCTGCTAAACAGGAACTAACATACATTTGCTTTTCTGTGTCAGAGGGCAGCTGGCTTGTCTTTTTGCAACTGTGATTTCTCTGGAAAGCCTTGCAGAAGTGGGTGACACAGTGAAGCACGTTTTGCAGCAGTATACACAGCAGTCATATGTGCCATTTCTGGTTTGGTGCAATTGACCAGTCCTGTCTGTGCTTGCATGGACGTGCTTTCCTGAAGTTTACAGCCTACCTCTATTCGTGGTATTTTAATGAGGACTTCTAATGGTAAACATGGCTGGCTGTTGTCCTTGCCTAGTCAGGAGAGAAACAGAGGGGGGAAAGCCCTGTCATTCTTCTGTTTGGGCAACTCCAGAAGGCAACTTGCAGAGTGGAGGAAATTTGTGCTCTCAGAATTTACGTTCTTCTGACAAAACATCGTATCCATCATCAGAGCACCTTCTTCTCTAGTACAGGGGAAGAAGAAACCAGAAAAACAGAATAATCTGTGAAATCTAAGGAAATAGAAAGATGCTGGATTACGAATCCCAGGTTATCATGTGGCCTGCTACTAGGCTGCTGTACAGGATATTATCCCTGCACCTTCACGGGGCCCAGCAGGTCTGCCTGCTAGAAATAGAGAGGAAGAGGGCATCTCTCCCATGATAGCATCTGTTACTTGGCACTAAGGAGAAGTCTAAATGTACAGCCTTTGGGATGTAATGACTGGTCTTCCAGAAATACAGTGCATTGCCTCAGGAGCAATATTTCCTCAGAATGGAATAAATGAGAAAATTTTTCATGAGCAGAGAAACCATTAAGCCAAAACCCACCAAGTGTGAAGATGTTCCTTCCTAAACTACTAATTAGCCTCTGTCTGTCTCATCACTGTCTTGAAATCTGAGATCCTTGAAATCCTTGTTTACCCAGAAAGATAATTGGGCTGTGTCTACATTGTAAGACAGAGTGGTTCTCACAGGGAATCTTGGTACACTTAATTGCTTTGTAGGACCAAGAGAGAGAAAACCAGTTAAGATTAATTGAAAAGCCTTAGCTTAAAATCTAACTCACTCAGCATGTTAACAAATGAACATTCAAGGACTGTGTACCTTGACCTTCAGTATAAACAGTTTAGCAATAGATAGTATCATTTAACATACTTTGTACCTGCATGCAGCTGATGTATACCCTTAGATACAAAAATTTTACTTCACAGTTTATCCAGAACTCTTAATCTTATAAACTGAAATCTTCACTGTCACTACTGAGAATTCTAAATTTCTGTTTGAGCAAAAAGTATTTAACTTGTTAGAATAGAAAAATCAAAATTAATGTGTATCTACCATCCGGCAAATCTCAGGTTGTCCACAAAGAAATGAAAAAAAAATAGCAAAGGGCTCACCTACCATCCTCTTCTAAGCCCAATGAGCAGAGAAAATTCACACATTTACAATTGATTTTAACCAACTCCTTAGGGTAAACCTACGGACCAAGACATTAAATAAACATTTTGTATGTGTACTAGAATTTCTCTAATTTGAAAGGTGAATATTATGTAAATAGGACTATTGGCTAGAATATGTGAGAATGTCTAGACCAGGCTACAGTTTTACCTAGTGGTAATCCTTCTCTGACAGTGATTGGACCAAGCACCTGCAGAAAAAAGCAAATGTAGCAAAGATTCCAGATGATTTCCCAACCTCCAGTCATACAATGCCCAGATATTTTCAGTACTACAGGCAGTATTGCTGTGCATGACAGGCCTAGACAGACTTTTCTTCAGAAGTGATATCTGATCATTTCTGAACCACGTAGTCTTGTGTTAAGGTTTCTCACCTTTAAACTACACTTTCTGTGAAATACATCCCTTATTTTTTCTTCAATTTTGGTTATATCACAGATACATTGCTGTTACCATTTGGACTGTAGTTGTGAGGAGGGAAAGTTCAAAAAAGCATCCACAGCACACCAGGCTACATTCCAGACTGCTGCTTGGTGAACCTGCTATGTTTGTTGGCTACGTGGCATGGATATTGTATATTGCAGAGACCAGGATCAGAATAATATATCCATTTTTCTTGAGAGTGTGCTGAAACGTTTTCCAGACAGGACCTCCTCACATAGCAGCAGCATGGTTGGGAGTGACACTGTGAAAAGGCACACATAAGGAACTTGTAGAACCTTTTCTCTACCTCTAGGACTGCTGTGACAGTTTTAAGATCCAAGGTCTCACTGCAGAGGCATTGACCTGAAACAGTGGAGCAAGGACTGGGAAGAAATAGGAAGACCCCCTGTCTAACAGTAAGATAACCAAAGCACCTGCCTGAGGATTAAGCCTAAATTTCATCCAGAAATTACCTCAAGACACTGTAGATATGCTCTTCTGCTCTTTTCAACACTGCAGGGTTTAGACTTTCAGAGTTGATGACTCTAGGAAATGATGGAGTCTCGCAGAGTGAGAAAAATGGGAAAGACAGGTCTGTCAAACAAGGGTGTTCCCTGCTCTGTCCCCTTCTCTTCTCTTTCCTAGGAAGCTTGCTCTTGAAAGTAAGCTGATTTTTACCATTGTACCTTTATACAGTGATCCTAGGTTTTGACACACTTGGATCACAGGTGATTGCAAAATTCTTTCTCCTCTTAATTACGTTTGAAGAGCCAGACAAGAAAGAGGTTAATGAATTAACAATTATGAGCACTGAGAAACCTGCTTACAATTTCTGAACCCTCCACGGTCCGTGTAGGTGAGTTATTTAATCTACCCCACTATCTCTGTTCTGCATTTCTTAAATATACTTGATTGAGAATAAAACTCATTAATGATTGTTGGACATGCAAGCCTCAGGAAGGTGTGGGCCCAGAAGAACCTAGATAACCTAGATAATGTAGGAAAAAAATTGGAAATAATATGCCAGTACAAACCCATCTTAACTGGCAGTATCTTAGAAAAAAAGGTAGTCTTTAAGCTCTGACAAAAGTTATTCTCTCAGCCTGCCTGTCCATAGCCAAGAAAATCCTTTCAGAAAAGTTACTTCTGAAGTCAATTGCTCAAAACAGCCTAGCATCTTCCTTCAGCACCAAACCCTGTGTTCCCTCCTGCTCAAGGAGCTGTCACATGCAAATAGCCATCAGCAGGAGTTTGTCTGAAAGTAACCTTTCTCCATTGTTTCAATCCCTTCTCATGTTAGTCTCATGGTGGACTGCTTCACAGTGGCTGTCAGGCAGCAGCTGTGACAAGAGAAAAGCTATGCAGGGAAAGGAGTTTAGACGAGTCAGTATGCAAATATACATAAATATATATATGTCTATTCTTATGGACTACACATATATGTAAAGTTTTAGATGGAGTAGTACTGCAGGCTGCTGATCTCAGAGACTTCAAGCCTTGTTTTCCCCTGAAGCAAAGGAAGTTTAATTTCCATGTGGGAAGAGATTGTCATGGGTGCATTGACAGGTATTTGTAGATCTTACTCTTTACTCCTCTCTGGTTTTCCCTGTGTGCCTCATTCTGGGAAAGTGTCTGCAGAAAAGAAACACCTAGCCTGAAGATGTAAGTGGGCTGGATTGAGATTACAAAGGAGAGAGAGGTCAGAAAGGCACTGGAAAGAGCTAAGCATTTATTTGTACGTTAGGCACAGGGGACAAGATATATTTGGGAAGGTGGGTAACATGACAAGGATACAGTGAGTAACTCCTCACTGCCCACACATTCCATTTGCATACCATTTTTGCCCAGCCTATATTGCTTTCAAGTTGCCGTCTCTTCCAAAGCCATAGGTTGCCCAGTCTGCCTGCTGATGCTTGCTGCTCCATGGCTATCCACACCAAAAGAGGAAGGGAATATCTGCAGAGGCTGTGGTTTACCCAGGGCTGGCAGGTACTACTGCCACTGCTAAAAAGAGCAACTGGCACTTTAGCTACTTTTACAGCTCTCAGACAGCTCTAGATCTGTTTTTTGAGTAGTTTCCCCCCTTCTAGCTCTCACCAACTTATCTCCTCACCATGGGGCCTCTGAAAGAGACAAACAAGTCTCCCAGGAACTGATAATGTGTAAGGGCCATTTTCAACATATGGGCAGAGGGAGACATGAAGCCTACCCACAGCTCTGTGGAAATACCCCAGGCTTTTCTTCCTGTGGGAAATGTACAAAGGGGGTCTTCTAGGGAGCTGTAATCAAGGATTGATCTCTCCAGGAGAAGCAAAGGCTTCTTAACCTGTCCACCTGATTCTGCCATTTACCAAGAGAGCAGAAATTGCTCAAAATATCTGAAGCAACCCACTAGCAGCTCTGTACTACTTGAAGATCTAGTGTTAGTAGCACTCCAATACAATATATCTGGTAAGGGATTTGGTAAGAAATTGAGGAACTCTGACCTAGCTGTGCTGTGACTGGGTAAGAAGGACGCTGCCTCTGCTTCACAAGGTTGGGAGGGTGAGCATACGTGGTATCCCTGTACTGTACAGCAGTGACTAGCTTATCTTCAGCATTGCAGGGTAGTGACTTACTAGGAATGCTTTCTTACCCACCCCCTGCCCCCCTCCTCTCTCTTTCCCTCACTGTTTTTAACAAATGTGAAATGTGCTGATAAATACTGCAAGTGAATGATACAGTATTTACTTGTTTACACTCCCCTTAATTTGTGAATTTTTCTCAGCATTGTTAAAGAATACGGATCATTCTTTCATTGCTTTTTCACACAACCATGCCTGAAGCCAAAATATTAATCAGGGTCATCTTCTCCTCTCTGTTAACTCTTGTTGCTTCCAGCTGCTCAGAGTTTTACACTGGACTTCTGTTTATTTATGGAAGATTTATTCTGAGGTTTGTACGCTGTGGTTAATTCAGCAGAGGTAGCAGAAACACAGCCATGTTTCTAGTCAGCCTCCATGTACTAAAGAGCTGTATACCTGGCTACTCTGCTTTACTACACTTCACACCTCTCTGCTTGGTGACAGTAGTATTGACAGGTTTTTTTCTACAGGAGAAGATAGCATGGAATTGAAGTTACAAACACAATGAAAATTCTTAAGCGAAGACAACAGAAATGTTCACAGGAATTTCCTTGTGATGTGTCAATACTTAACAGAAGTATATGGTTACACTTGGTCCTGGATCCAAGCTATTCCTTTCAAGTTTTGCATCCACTAAATGTTTTCTGAGATAGATGCTGTTGTTTGCAGTCATCTTTCCTTGAGGCAGAGAGCTGTACAATATTTTCCCCAAAGTAGCACCTGAAATCCCTGTGTTGAGTGCTATATCAGTGATTTAGGTGTTTCCACATGGCAAGACGTTTCACTTGCTCATGACTGATTGAAGATGTGAAGGTTGGGTACAGCCTTGGCTTCAGTGACATGGTGGAATTCAGGATCCTGCATGGAAGAAGCAAAGCAGCAATCAGGACTAGAACCCTAGATTTCTGGAGAGCTTAACTTTGGCCTTTTCAAGGACCTATTTGGAGGGATTACATTAGCTACAGATCTAGAAGAGAACAGAGTCCAAGAGAGCTGATCAATGTTCAAGCATCACTTCCTCTAAACTCAAGACTGATGAATCCCCATGAGCAAGAAATCAAGCAAAGGAGGCAGGAGACCTGCATGGATGAGCAGGGAGCGCCCAGCAAATCTCAAATGGAACAAAGAAATTTATAGGATGTGGAGAAAGGGACAGACTGTGTGGAAGGACTGTAGGTACATCTTCAGAGTACACAGGGATGTCACAAGGAAGGCCAAGGCCTGCTTGGAATTGAGTCTGGTAAGGGATATCAAGGACAACAGGAAGGGTTTCTTCAAGTATATCAACTGCAAAAGGAAGATTAGAGAAAATGTGGTGCTGCTGCTGAATCAGATGGGTGTTCAGGTGTTGGAAGACACAGACAAGGCTGAATTATTGAATGCCTTTTTTGCTTCCGTCTTTACTACTGAGAACAGGCCTCAGGAATCCCAGACCTCAGAGGTAAGAGGAAAAGGTTGGAGAATGGAAGACTTGTTTGTAGAGGGTTGGGTTAGAGATCAGCTAGGCAGATTAAACACGTATAGGTCTACAGACCTGATGGGATGCACCTACATGTGCTGAGGGAGCTAGCAGATGTTGCTAAGCCAGTCTCCATTATCTTTGAAAAAGCACGGAGTGGGAGGGATGCCTAATAACTGGAGGAAGACCAATGATACTCCCATCTTCAAAAAGGGCAAGAAGGAGGACCTGGGAAGCTACCAGCCAATCAGCCTCACCTCCATCCCTGGAAAGGTGATGGAACAGATCATTCTGGATGTCATCACCAAGCATATAAAAGAAATTAAATTCATCCTTACTCAGCTTGTTCATCAACGACTTGGATGAAGGGATAGAAAATGACCCTGAGCCAGTTTGCAGATTATATGAAACTGGGGGGAAGTAGCTGGCACACCGAAGGCTTTGCTGCCACTCAGAAGAACCTTCATGGGCTGCAGAGTTGGGCAGAGAGAAACCTAATGGGGTCCAACAAGTTTAGAGTCCTGCATCTGGGGAGGAACAACCCCAGGCACCAGCACAGGCTGGGGACTGACCTGCTGGAAAGCAGCTCCGTGGAGAAGGACCTGGGGGTCCTGGTGGACAACAAGCTGTCCATGAGCCAGCAGTGTCCTTGCAGCCACGAGGGCCAGTGGGATCCTGGGGGCATCAGGAAGAATGTGGCCAGCAGGTCAAGGGAGGTAATTGTCCCCCCTACTCCATTCTGGTGAGGCACATCTGGAGTGCTGTGTCCAGTTCTGGGCTCTTCAGTCCAAGAAAGACAAGGAGCTACTGGAGACGGTCCAGTGGAGAGTCACTAAGATGATTTGGGGTCTGGAGCATCTCTCTTATGAGGAGAGACTGAAGGAGCTTGGCCTGTTAAATCTAGAGAAGACAGAGAGGGGATCTCAGCAATACATGTAAATATCTCCAAGGTGGGTGCCCAGAGGATGGTGCTAGACTCCTTTCAGTGTGCCTTGGCAGGGGCTTGGACTCAATAATCTCCAGAGGTCCTTTCCAACCCTAACTATTCCTTGACTCAGTGACATATATTAACTAAGAGATGAGAGTAAGGGATCTTAACTGTCCCTGCTTTCATGTGATGGTCCCTCACTGCTTGCTTTTATTGATTCTTTCAAAGTTAAAATGTGTAGAAAGTCTCAAAAGGACTTGCATCATATTAAAAAAAAGTGTGCAGGAAAAGTATTATTGAAGTTGTACTCGGCTCAAATGCATCACTTTCCTAGCTTGACCTGTATGGAGCTCACAGTTAATCCTCTTCTCCTCAGTCAAGCACGTTTTAATATAGTTTTGGGGATTTATTCATCAAATTTCTGTTCCATATCTTCAAGCATTTCTTCCACAAACAGCTGAATTTATTTCCACTGACCGTTAGTTTATGAAATGTAAGAAACTCTAGTCTGGTGAAACGGTAGGAAACTTGAACTCAATATGATGTTTATTCTATGGACTGTCCTTCCTGCCATCCAATCTAGAGTATGCTACTTAATTGAATGAGGAAAGTGTTTCTCTTAAAGGACTTAATGTTCTTTGTCTCATCACTAAAAACATAAAACACAGAATTCAAATACATCTATGTAAAATATATTTTTTGGATTGTTTTTTTTTTCAACTAACACTAGGCAAGTATGTAAAATTGAATCCTCCCAGCAACACAGGCAAGCATGGAAAATTGAATCCTCCCAGAAACACACACACAAAACATTGTAGAAAGAATTGTGTTTGTGCTTAACAGCACTGTGTATACATCAGCAATGAATACTATAGAAAACAGGATATGGAATAAAGATTATTATTTCTACAGGATACAGATACAAAGTGTTCAAGATGTTATCATGGCACAGAGGAAAGTCCAAACAGGAGATTTCTGCTATTTATTTAAATGGATATACATTCCAATTGAGAAGACAGTTGCATGGTTAGGTCCATTTATACTGATCAACATATGGAGGACTTTTAAACATCTATTTTATTATCTTGATATGGTACCTCTTTCTCCCCATCTATGGGGGCTATTAGACAACAGGGTGGGGTTAAATGGCAAAAAAAAAAAAAAGTTGTAGGATCCTTAGAGAAGTGGCTGATGCAGGCTGGTCTCCTATCTGGGTGGAGGCAGGGTAGTCTTGCAAAGAGCAGCACAAATTTACCAGGGTACTATGCGGTCATGGGACAGGGAGTACAGGGTGTTGGTAGGAGGAAGGATGCTGAATTCTGCAACCTTTGCCAAAAGAGAAATGAAAGGAGAAATGGAAAACAGGATTCAGCAGCAAGCTAGGATAAGTTTGGAGAGAAGGTCATAGAGACTTAGTCATGCCTACACAAAGATGTCCAAGCATCTGGTCTAAGCTTGGTAAAAGAATACAAGTTTTCCTCTCTGGTTATGTAAAAGCTACTTGTCAGAGCTCTTTGCCAACTTAGTTACACTTTCTCTGGAAGAAAATGCTCCCTTGTAACTGCACTTGTCCCTACCCCTAAGATGCCCAAGGAAGCCTTGATGTCAATGGGACTATTACCTTGACAGCTAAAGGGGTGCCTTCGTAGGAATCCTGTCAGAAAAGGACTAAAAACAGAATGATGGTCAGGGACTAGTCAGTCAGAAGAGGTACCACTAGGTAACTGAAATGTCTCAGAAAGGGTTGCTGTAACACTGGCAAGAAGCTCCAAATAAACCTAGTATAGAAGTCCTGCCCTCTTTCCGTCCCCTGATGCCTCCCATGCAAATTCAAAATTATGCTTTCAAATTCAGGGGCAAAAGAGGGACATAACACCCAATTTTGAACATGACTGAGTGCTTCAGTCTTTCATGAAAAAATATCCAGCCATGAAAATACAATTTTTTTTTTTTTTAGTTTTACACAAAGTATGCAAGTAAAATTACTGTCAAAAGAATGTTCCCCAGCATTTCCCTGATTTCTCCCCAGGGTCCTTAAATTTGCTGATGTAAAAAGAAAAACAAAGAACTACAAAAAGGCACATGAACACAGCTCTATAAATAAAAAGAAAGAAGGGGAAGAATGAAAGCATTTTTTTGTATTTTGAACCAGCCATTGTGTAGGCATTTGCTTACTCCATCACTGCTCTATGCTCAGGACATTAAGAGAAGACTGATACTACAAGGAGTCTTTCTGTTGCATTGAGTCTGACCTGAATTTCCTTTCTAAGGCCTGGGTAATAAAATCAGAGAGATGAAGATCTACTTTTTACCCTTGTACTGAAAAACTTCACTAGCAAAGGGCAAAATTTTTTCCAAGATAAACAAAAAATTTGGCTTAATTTTGTGTCTGGTTATAAATACATTAGAAAGGGGGAAAATTAGTCATATGAGCTTATAAATAATAGCTCAATTACATTCAAGAATATGTGGGTGGGTGTCCTGGGTGGAATAATTTGCTAAAGCAGAGTTCTTCTTCCTTGCCTTTCCTCTTCCTTTTAATTTATTCCTCTTTCTGAATATGTGCTTCTTCTTTTTAACCTTTATTTATATCTTGCTCTTTGTTCTTTAATCTTGGTGATTTTTCTATAATGGGTCTATACACATTTTTCTTTAGGATTAGTTTGTTACGGACTAAATATTTTTAATGGATACCCACACAGTGTAAAGCGCTTAAGTGTATACCTAGTCTCTGGTACACACTTCTGTTTTCCTGATGTCAAGAAAATGTGTATTTAAAATCAAAGGAATGCTTAACAGCTCTGTTTTGCAAGTCCTGGTATGGTTGTTTTCACCATATTACAGCATAGTACTGTACAACCTCCTGCAACATCAAAGAGCCCTCCTTCCTTCTTGCCTTTTCTTAGACATTTCTGCTCTTGCTTTTTGCTTCTTGTTTTGATTTTGCTTTGATTTCACTCAAAACTGATGCTGACATGTAATAAAATTCTCCAACATTTAGATTTTTGTCAAGCCTCCTGGCTGATCAAGGCTGTCTATCTGATCAGCCTACTGATTCAGATCCAGGAACCAAACACTCTAGCCACGCTGTTCCTTTTTGTGCAGCTTGGCAGCAGTGAGGAATCTAAGAATCAGTGTAACCATGCCTGGCTTCAGAGCAAGACTCAGCAAGGATCTGAAAGGACTAAACCACCTGAGACATGTGGCTAGTGCACCACACAGAGCAGTGAGCTGGAGCTGTGTGAGAGCATTCTGGAGATGTTCCCACTGCCCCCGCTTGCCTGCAAGAAGGGCAAGGGAAACACTGGAGTTTGACTGGGATTGTGTTGGTCTCATACCTTCCTAGGTGATATATGAGGTACTGAGTATTGTGCATGTCTTTCTCTCAGGTTGTTTTTTCTGGTAGTTGATTTGTTTTAATTTTTATTGGATGCTAATTACATCACTGCAATTATGTGGTTTGTTCTGATGTCCCATAAATACAAAGGTTTTTACTGCCAAGAGATGCTGGCAATATTTGTGAGAAGACATCCAGAGCCGATATTAACCCAGTACCTGAGCAGATCGTGACCTGACATTTATATGCTCTCAGTTTGGAAAAACTGCATAACAGTATGAGAGACAAGAAAGTTGTAGCTGTGCTTTCATTTTAAATCTGGGACCTTGTGCCAGGTATTAGGAAAGCATTCAGAATTCCACAATGTCAACAAAAAGATTATGCCCAACCTCAGTGGAGTTTTGATTGCGTCTCTCATTGAAGGCAGGGTTGGCCCTTTCATCAGAAGCACAGGACTGGTAGCCCTCTCCTTACATACACAGTTACCCATGGGAGAGGTTTCTAATCAAAAAGATTAGAAGTGACTCCAAAGGTAGTTTTGCGCAGCAGCAATTTCTCAGGCTCTGGGAGCAAACCTCAAAATCTCAAAAGCCTGCCAGAGGAAAAAAAAACGAGGGCTGACCAAAGCCTGAGGACCTGGCAAGAAGAACTTCAGAAGTATTTTTTTTTCTAAGTTTCTTTTGAAAAAATGTGAATATTCTTAGCATCTTTTCAACCTGTCCTAGCATAAGAATCTGTTCCTACTGCTCCTAATTTCTGTATTTGGAGTGTCCTTCTTTCACTATTTAGAACATTCCAGGTTTACAGCTAATTGTGGGGTAAAAAAGCCTTTGGTAGATGGAAAAATATGAGATATGCCCTCACTTCCTGGCTCTTTTGAGGACAGTAACCCACAGCCAGGCAGGCTGTATTACTTCTCACTGAATGGTTCTACATGGTGGGGTGATGCACAGCAGCAAATACTCTCCAGTGTTATTGGCAAAAAGCGGGACTGATGATATTGGGTCACTTCCCACAGGAAGGGCCTACAATGAAGAACATGGTGTTTATCTTACATGAATGGTTGGGAGATTATGTCATTGAAAATGCGCTGCACCACATTAACACATGCAATAGCCAAAGTGGTCCCCATTTAGCATCTGCATTTCTGATGTGGATACATTGTTCTACCTGAGTTAACTTGAGCTGTTTCAGGGAAGCATTCTGAGTGTTGCTGAGCAGAGATAGCAACACACGCGGATATAAAAGCATTGTTAAAACAAGCTTTATATGGGATGTTCCGCCATATGGTTCCCTTCCCTTCCTCTTCTCATTTCCTTGTTCTCCTTTAGCCACTGGAGAATGGTAATCCCTTTATTTGCTTATGCGTAAACTGGTGACTTTCCAGACCTGTCACAAAAGACATTTGACTAGATGACTTCTCTGGAAAGATGCAGCAGGAGGAGATGGAAATGTCTTTCCTGAGGATTTTAATACTGCTATGCTTGTACTGACAGTCCGAATACAGAGAATTTTGCACTGACAGCTGTAAATAAAAAGGAAAATACTAGAGCTAGTTTCATTCTTCCCTCTTTCAATATCTGTATTTGACCTTTAGAAACAACACATGCACAATGTCTTGCTCATCCCAAGCAGCAAGATTTGACATTTTGTTCTTAACACACAAAAGAGCAGGCACACAACTATATCTGAATGGAGAAAGCTTGGAAACACCTACGGAGAGCAAAGTAATTTCTGGTTCAAAACATTTCTCAGAATTAACTATGAAAATGAAAATCTAGGCATTAGAAACCTGAGTCAAGATTTCCTCATCTTGCAGGAACACTGGCTAAAATCCTTTTTCTTCACTCTTTCCTACTAGCCAGGAATGTCTCTTTATGTCTGTCTACCCACTGGTTCACTGCTGGACAGTCTACCCCTGCAGCCCATTCCAGAGACTGTTGGCAGGGTGAACAGGGATCATCACCTTTTCTGATGCAGTTAGGCATTGCAGAGCAAGAGTAAAGGGGCCCAGGCATGGCTCTAAAGATGGCTCTAAATGCTCACAGGACACACCTAGATTCTTGTCCCTCCACTAAAAACCATTTCTCTGCTTTACCTAAGAACATATTTAGTGTATTGTGGCTGCTGTGATGTTAAAAGAATAGTTATACCGTGGTGTTTTTAGGAGACGCGATCCCAAGCCTTGTCTTATACAACTGTAGGAGTCCTTCTAGTTGCCTTACACAGACACTGACACAGGGGATGAGCAATGTCCCTAGAACACCCAATTTCAAAGCATTCCAGTCTGCAGATTGGGTTCTTCCTTCTTCCACTGATTCCCTTCCCTCTCCAGTTCTTCTTTGGTACCTCCCTCCATTCATCCTCTCCAACCATCGATTTTCCATGGCACAGCTTCCCTCGGCTTTCACAAGGAATGAAGCTCTGCTCTAGCCAAAGAGCAGTCATCTTTCACCAAGGAAGACTGTTGGAAGAAGAGTTCCCTAGGTCAACTGAGAACTGCTCTAATTACGCCTAATATGATCCCCCATGTACACGTCACTACAATTCTCCTTAATTCCAGCAAACCCTCTCCATTTTCTGGGTGGAGCCTTGCTGTATATGACAGAGCAAACTGTTCTGGTGACAATCACTCTTGAGCTCAGCTGCACTCATGACACATAGTTGAAAGTGATTTTTCACTGTTATTTCCTTAAGCAATGGTGGTGGCAAGAGCCTGGTGCTTTCCTCATGCACCCACAGGGTCAGAACAACTCCATTTTGATAAAACATGGAGCAGAAGCATAGTTCTGACAGCTGCCAAAATAAAAAGAAAAAAAAAAAAAAAAAAAGGAAACAAGCCCTTCAAAGTAAGGAGAGTTCTTGGACTGTTCTCAAGAGGGCCTGAAATTTAAAACCCACAAACTGTGAAAAGCTACTTATTTTATGATGTGGGATACTTTGTTCCACACAGTGATTCCTTGGTGTCTTAATACATGAGTTTTGCATTTCCAAAATGATATGGGGGAGAGCAGTGTAGAAACCACACATACCTTTTTTTCCTAGTGTCTCATTCCATCTTTTCAGCCCAGAATTCAAGGATAAGCTCTGGCCTTCACATAAAAGGTATACAGCAGATGGTTTAATCAAGAGGAAAGTAGTGACTTCAGATTCAGTTTGAGAATTTTATTAAAACCATAGTTTTCTGTTCTATACAAAACTGAGGACATTGGAAACAGTGCAATGTAAGTGGCTTGTTGATAAAAATCTCTGAAAGCTATGTACAGGATTAATACTACACAACTGTATTAATGTAGAGACTTGTCAGCAACTTTAGCAATATATACAAACTACTTTTACACTCATAAATATCTTATTTACAGCTAATAAATAACATTCAAAGCTAAATCTTGTTTCCTTATGAAAAGAACCCTCACTATTTTGTATCCAAATTCTAAATGTGTTTGTATTTGATCCTGTATTAAGAGCTGTCCAGATACTTCACTTCTGAAGAATTTAACTTCGAAGAGAAAATGGCAACAAAATGTGGAATCTATAGGGAATAAATCACTGTATTTATTTTTAGAGGTCTCAAATGCAGTGGCTCAGTACTCAACCCCACCCTCAGTGACTCATCACATCTCTGCTGTAGTTTAATCAAATTTGAAATCAAATGTGAGCAAATTCAGAGCCATTAATATTCCAACATATTGCACTGTTTAAGACTTTTATCCCCAAATATATTAGCAGCTACAGTTGGAAATAAGAAACAAATTGTGCACATAAACACACACACTTTTTTCTTTGCTTTTAAGATGGGATGATATTGGAGAAATCACCATCTCCATGCTGTCTTGGACATGCAGGAAAAGACTACAACACCCAGCATCAACAGCTAACATTACACTTCTCCAAATGTCTACCTTCAAGCCCTTGTACCTCCCCCACATTTTCTTTACTCTCTAGAAAGTTAAAAGAGGGCTATTGCACCTTATATGTTACTTAAAAATGTGGAAGCAGACTGCCTTCAATATACCTATATTTTTAAACTTGCAGCGTGGCTAATTTGAGTGTTTTTCAGAGTACTTCTTGTAGAGCACACAATCAGGCTGCTTTTAATTGGCTCAGCTCCTGCTTCCTGCTGAATTTTATCTCATGGCAGAAAACTAAGCAGCTCCTAGCACTGTACCACAGCCAAGAAACAAACTGAGATGGATCACTGGCAGTCACAGTTCCAGTACAGGGAAGTATGAGCATCCTTGTCAGCTATCAAGTGGATTCACTTGCACTGAAAACTGCATACAGCAGCCACGCAGCTGAATGACTGACACTTGGCGTCAAAGAGCAGAGAAACTGTGACAGTTTTGGCATACATGACGCAAGCAAGCAGGGAGAGGGTGGAGGGTGGGGGGAGATATCTGTTTCCTGCATTTTCTAGTAGCTCAATTCCTCTGCAGTTCCATTTTCACAGTGTTGAAGGCTAGACAGTTGCATTTGCAATAACTGAAAGTATAGATAAAATATTAAATGTCTGCATAAGACACTGGCATTGCTGCCTTCTCCTAGAGCTGTTATTTATTCCAGGGTAAGCGGCATAGAAGTATATAGCTTAACAGATCATATCTATCGCTAAACAGCACTGGCATCTACCCCCAATTAAATACATTCATAACCACAAACTAAAAAATTCATCCCCATATTAAGTCAGTCCCTGACACCTTCTAGTATTACACACAGCAAAGGTGTTTTTTTTTCACATGGGAAACCTACTTATTTGCTAAACACACACTTGAAAAACAATGAACTCTCTCCACTGAACTGCCTGAAAATTCAATTCGCCAAGACACAAAAAAATTGTTTCAAATGACTTGTGAAAAGAACACAAAAAACCCACTAATAAAAAAAAAACCAAAACCAAACAAAACAAAAACAGCAACATAAAATAAAACCAAGTACAGGGCTTTGTTTCTTTTCAATAAATATTAAAAAATTGCTATATAGGATCTGATGTCAAGAAACCTTGTCACAAGGCACCATGATTAAGCAGAATTGCCTATATCTTTTCATCACTCCAAACTTTGGCAATTACTTGTGCAGGTTTCTTTCGTTTTTAACTATTTGGATAATGTATCTTTACGGTTAGTAACTTCATATGCTGAGACTTTTTTTACAAGAAGTCTCTAAAATAGCTAGGAATAGCAGGCAAAAATCCAGCAGCAGATAAATATTTCTATATATTTGGTTCTGAACATCCAGTCCACTATGGGATGAAAAGACTCTTCTCCTTCCCAGTGTGAAAAATCTTTTTTCTTATCACTTAAGCAGATTCGTGAGCAGAATTTTCTTTCAAGGCTTTCTTGGTACTGTGGAGAAAAAAAAAATAAAGGTGATAAAGAAGATGTAAGATACTTGTTCCCTCTTGTCTTATTTTTGAGAATTAAGATTTTAAAACTCCCTACTTAACAGGAAGAAAAATTACATGCTTAGGCTTCTCCTGGCTTCTGCTTGATTTTATGTCAGATGCACACACAGAGGTCTCAAGGCCTGTCCAGTCATTGCCCCAGCATAACAGCCAGCACATGTGCATATTTGTGCAGAGCTAGATCTCAGTCCAGAAGTGTCCCCATGAGGCCATTCACACACAGTAATTGAACTAAAATAAATATAACCACTTCTCTATCTGAAACTTTAGTGGGTAAAGTCCAAAGACTGTCCCCACATCTAATCTGGGTCAGGAAAATTATCGTTAAAAACATTAAAGTGCACCAAACGGCTATTAAACAAAGGCAGAATCTCTGATCCATAGAGATGAAGCTCTCAGGAATTCACTCACCAGATGGCTGCCATCAGAAAACTAAGAAGAGCACCTTCATAAGCCTGCTCTGTTCCTGTACCAGCCTCCAAACCTGCTGCTGGCTGGTACAGAGGGAGGGCCAGTGTAGAAGTATAGAAGTATAGAGCTGACCCAGTATAGAAGTTTAAATGTTCTGTAGCTAAGGGTAAGTGTTGAGACAGAGACTTGTTGTGCTAGTGCCTTGTCTGTAACCCTCCCTAACAGTCCCTCATACTTGGCCACCAAGTGACTGTGAGACTAGCACTTGCTTCTCAGATATGCCAACAACCACACAAGGATAGTGAGCAGAGAAGCAAGCCAAGAGCTTTTAAGCTGCCAAAGTGGCCATAAGCAAACCTCTGGTTAGTCTGAGCAGTGATGCTTTTGAAGCCTTGAGAAGTCTAGTGCACAAGTCAATTAAAGGGGAAATTTAATTACCACTCAAGAGGTAATAAAACAATCTAAAACCAAAAGTGATTACTCATACCCTCCTCTCTTCCTGTTGACGGGCTGCTCCGAGCATTTCACAAATATTGCTGCTTCTTCTCCCTTACTGAGACGCGAGGTCCCATCTCGAGAACAGAACACCACTCTGTGGAATAAATATTGGAAAAATCACAAGACTGAGCCAAACACCCCTTTTTAATCTTAGAAGGAAGACTGGTGCTTGGAAACAGTCTTTATACTTTATCACGTGGGGCACTGCTACTTTGCAAGCCTGTGACAAAGTTATTTTTAAAAGAGAATTCTGTAACAAAAGAAATGCTGTGCAAAACTGGTAATTGAATTATACATGGGCATCAAAGCATAGCCATAACTTCCACTGATCCTTTGCAAAATATCTTCTTGTGGCTAAGACAGCAGAAGTTCTATCCCAAAGTCTCTTGGATCTTTATTTACACCAGTCTTTATGTGAGTTTTTTGTCAGGTGAATGAACTTGGAAGAAAGCCATACTCCCTCACATGTGTGCAAATGAAGTAGGCTGCAATTTCCAGAAAACATGAGCACTCGCTTTTCTATTTATCAGAACTTTCCCCCCCCATATTTGTTCAGCTCTGATAACTGTTCTTTGATCAAGTGACTGACCTGTTTATTCAAAGGAGGAACTTATTATTATTTACTATACTGTGCATAGGACACACATACTCTGTTCTGGGCCCATGTTCTGCAAACAGATCTCATGTTTAGTGAATATGAGTATTTCAAAAGATTCATGTCAAAGCACTTCTGTTCAGGCTTTGATGTTTCAACATTCACGCATTACCAATGTCCTGCAACAGTCACGTGTTTCAGTTTTCACCCAACATTCAGGTATTCAACCCCTAAGAAAAGCTAACTTAACTAAGCAATAAATTCTTGTGCAAGCACACTTTTGGAAGGATCTCTAAAAATCTTCATCTAAGCATGCTCTTTGTGACAAACCTATGCAAACACCCAGCATGAAGAAGTAGGACAGAAATTGCAAATACAATCACTGATGCTCGTTCATGGAGATACTCTCTTGCATATTATAACTAACCTTAAGTAGATACAATAGTGGGATACAAATTAATTACGTGGGAGGAAGACTACAAACTGCAGATCCCAGTGGAAGTAAATGACTGAACCTAGCTGATACAAATGGTGGTTTGATATCACCGGAGCCCTGATTATCATTTATGCTGCACCTATTTGTAACCGTAAGCAGTTACATGTTTGTCCCAGACTGTGAGATACCAAAAATCAGGAAGCACTGTCAATTAGAACTAATATAGCTTATAACAATCAAAAAAAGTTACTTTTTCTGAGTTTCCCCTGACTTCATTCTGATTCTCTGGATGTCAAATGTAAAAGGAGTCCACCAGTCTGACCAGCTGAAGAAGGTGTCTTTTTCCCACAGCAGCTTCACCATGAGCAGGTCTCCAATATCCACTTCTGTGTAAATCAGGAAGGAGAAGGTCTTGTTTGAGGAGACTTCAGGCCTGTGAGGAGGAGAATAAGAAAGCAAACAAATAATAATTAAAAAAACCCTGAAATTCTTGGACAGACAAAAAAAAATAAGGAGCAATAGAACCTGGAATTTTTGTACTCCGGAGAAGGAAGCAAAAACACCTCTACCTTTTGTAGAGGCAAAAGGCTGCAAGGCTGGTAAAATCCTGGGACATCTGCCAGGCAAGGGTTGTCCTCCCCTGTGCTAGTGACTCTCAGAAAAGCCAGACAACCACCACCCATAACCAGTTTACATTCCTCAGAGCAGAAAACAATCTTTGATGTTTTCCAGCTCCATTCCCTGCCAGCCTGTGTCTAGGGGTGTACACACAAGCTTCTGCTTATTTGTAGAGCTGTCAAAGCAAATCCCAAGTCTCCTTCAGCTTCTGCACTGAGACCTTCAGATGCATAAGTCTACTTTTAGGAAAATTTAGCATGGTATAAAGATACTGAGAAGAAAATAAGAAAGCACTGGAAACAGTCTTATTAGGCTGAGTCATAGGTCAGACTTCACATTTCCGTATTTCAGACGTCTTATCAAGAAGAGCTCCTGTAGGATTTGGTTCATTAGCTTCAGAAGTGAATGCAACTCCTTGACCAAGGACAAGAGCAGATTCTGGGACCCAGTAAGTTAGAGTAGCTAAAGCCAGAACAAGTTTTTCAGTTCAGACTAACAAAGTTAGAGTACTTTGCAGTTGTTTCTGTAGCTACTCACAGTGTGAAACCAATGTTCTCACTCTCATCTAGAGTGCCATAGAGAGAGATCAGGAATGGCTGGTTTGTCTTGGTCATGTTAGTCTTTCCAAAGAAATGGATCTTGACCTGGTAATGAAAGACTGAAAGAATACAAAAGAGAATGCCATTAGGAAAACTCAATTTCCAAAGAGATAGCTGGTGACAAAACCACCCTGCCTCACCTCTGAAAATTCTAGCTGGAATATGCCAGCTTCACTAAAATGAGTTTATTTCCCTGCAGGTGTCCAGGGAGCTATTTTTGTGAAAATGTAAATATTAGCAAACAAGCAATCACCATTAAAGGACACCTTTGCAGTTCTTGCAGCTAAACTTTGCACTCAAGCTGCCACTATAATAACCCCAGAGTATGCAGTATCACCTTCGAACCTGCTACTGAACCTTGCAATACTTGATCCCTCTCTTACAGGAGGTTTGGTAAAAGGAAAAAAAAAAAAAAAATCAATTCACTGACACGGCAGGTTAAGCACCAAATGCCAACAGAACACCAGTCTTGCAGCTGCTCTAACAGTGCAGGAATGTGCCTTTTGATTGCTGGTCCATCACACAAAGCACGCTATAAGAATACCATGGTGTATAGCCAAAGCTAAGGATGAAAATAAAGTGGTAAAATCCAACATTATTTTCCTAGCTGGGAGGAAAATATTTTCCAAAATATTGCCAGTTCTCTCTGGCATTGTCCTTCTCAGTCCTCCCACAGCAGCAACTAGAATCAAGAAGTGCTGTGATATTTTAATGAGGGCTGGTGCTCCTCTAGCAAGTGCACTACCAAAGGCACAAACCTGATGCTTGCATATCTTTAACTAAGATGCTCACCAGACTGAGTTCTGCTGATTAATTCCCAAGCAGAAAGAAGTAATCATTTGGATGAAGAACACTGAAACATTTCCAAGTGACCAGGCAGCAGAGGAAGTCTAACTTTTGCTACTTAGAAACTTGTTACAAAATACCTTTCTTCTTGCACTCTACCCACACCTCAAGTTAAGACAACACTTTTCTCCGAGACTTGCATTTAATGGAAAACTACCGGCCAGCTTCACTCCTGCTCACCACAGGCACCAAAGCAGCAATATGCTCATCTGCAGCACCTGCCCATCATGACACACAGCTGAGCACAAGGACCGGTCTTGCTCATCAGTAAGCAAGGAGTACCTACCTTTATAGGGCATCTGAGCACGGGTTTTCAGATACATTTTGGTGTTTCTCTTTGTTCTCACTCTGTTGACCTTGTAACCCAAACTGTTGCAGCGGTTCTTGCGGCAGCTCAGGCAGAGGCCCTTCTCAAAGGCCTCCTTTGTGTTGCAGCGGTAGGCCATGCTTGGCTTTTCTTCATTGAGGAGAGAGTCAATGAAGAGGTGGATGGATCGCTCATGGGAGCATTTCACCAGCTGATCCACATCTTGAAAGAATGAAAATGTGTAATATGAATACACCTGTTCATATAATATTAATCCCTAAGCAATGCGGTCAATAGGCATGATCCACTATGGTGGAACTGGGCTTTACAAGATGACTTTTAAAAGCACTTGAAAGAATATATTCCTGCGCCTCTCAGAGATCTTTCCTTGCAAGACACCTTGCAGGGCTATTCAGGTTTCCCTCAGAATGTTATACGGTTTGTTTCAGAGCAACCTCACCTCCAAGCCCTTTCTCAGCAATCAGACGCAGTGCTTCTCCCAAATTGCAACCTGGCTGGAAACCTCCACCATTGGGATAAATATCAATGTGTCCAACAGGCTTCTGGATCCCAATGCTGCGGTCTGGAGAGCCTCGAGTGTAGGTGTGTAGGACATCCACAAACTCAGCATCATCCGGGGAGAGGCGAGTGAGTTCATCAGCATACTCAAAGGTAGGACCAGCAGGATCCAGCCCTTTATGGGGCAAACCACAAAGAAAAACTGGTATTATTGTCTGCCAAAGTTACTGACATTGATGACAAATGCCAAACTCAGCTGCCACATTGGACCAGAATATTGAGTTTTCCTGCAGACATTACAGATGGATGACTTAAATATGAATGTATACAGGAGAACCAAATGCACTACCTTGAAATGTTGTCACTGTTTAAAAAAATAGAAGTGTATGCAAACACATGGAAGGAAGCCCAGCTGACTTCCTCAGAGCTGTAGCATTTCAAATGGATGGGAGAAACAAGCTCCTAAGTATTTTCTCAGTGTCTTTCTTTCTTGTCAAGAAATGTAGAACTTGTATCTGAAGTGTCTGAAGTATGGAAAACTCTTGCTGACAACTCCATGCCAGGGGAACAAGCGGGAAACATAAATGAGGGCTTCACTGTCTACATACTAAAGGAAAGGGGATTATTATGGTAAACTGTCAAGCTGCAGCAACACTAACATCAAAAAAACCCATAGCTATTCTGCCAGTGAACAAGTACTATCTCCTGTTCAGGCAACTACCTGAGAGTCGGCTGAAGGGACATGTCTTTTCTGCAGCCCTCAGCTGGGGACAGGTACCTGTGCTGTTCACCCACTGTTAGCTCCACTCTGAGCTGCCTCCCCTTCAGCTGTGAGGGCTTCAGGGGCCACATTATATTTCTCCCTGTGCTTTTCCCAGGGAACGGTTCATCCTCAGCACCAAGAGCAACCGTGGAGGCATAACAGAGGGCTACTGACTTGTCAGTAATTTGGCAACCTCAGTGAAAGCAGCAAAGCTGCAACTTAGAGAAAGAAAGGGCAGAGGGACTAGCACTTTGGCCTCTTGAATTTAATCTGCCACCTCTCAGGACTTGACCTTTCCAGATGGGACTGCTCCCTAGCCCACCTCTCAGCATGCCTGTGGATCTGGGATCACAGTCAGGCTCAGGTGAAAGAGTAAAGAGTGCCAGGTGCTAGGATCCCTTCTCAATGGTACTCCCAAGCTCTCTCAGCAACAAAGACACCACAGATGAGCAATTTTCTTAGCCTAATTTGCTGATGCAGGCAATTCCTTTGTCAATGAGATCAGTGCTAGTAGCTCAGCTCTCGAGGTGCTGGCTTGTAAACCAGCCCCAGAGTGGCCATGCACTCTGCCTTGTCTAGCAGTATTATTTCCAGCCTAGAATATTTCTTGAGCCTGTTATGATAAACTTTGTCATAATCCACACTGGATCTCTTCTGTCTCCCTTTGAGCCCATATAAACTTCTTGCATCTACATCATCCCATGGCAAAGGGCTCTGCAGGTACTAAACTTGCTGCAGCAGAATTTAACTCCTGTTCTGTTTCAATGACTCCAATCAGCTGCAAGGAATGACTGCCTGGATAAAGGCAACCCACTGAACTTCTTATGCTGCAAGAGATACTGTGACCTTTGCCAATCCATGGTTTGGTCAGTCCCCACCACAAGCCCCCAAACTACTCCTTTATCAGGGCCTACTCACTCATTTCTTGTAAAGAAGCAAAGATTTTTCACTCACCACCCTTGCTGTTATTTTCTGAATCTTTTTCCAGTTCTACCCCAGAAATATCAGCCCTGTTGTCTTATTAAATCATTAATACATAGCCAAAGTACTGCCAGCAAGCAACAATTATTCTGGTGATTTTTCAATGGAACATCATATTTCAGTATGGAATAGATGCAACTCTCCAGTCTACAGTCACAGGTTTTCTTACCAGTAATTCTGTTGACCTTCTTTTTGGTCAGATTCCCAGCAATCCCAGCAACATGAGCACCTAGACTGTACCCCAGCAAGTGGAGATTGTGGAGAGGATAATTGAATTGCTCCTACAGAAGAGAACAATTTGTTTAAAGTTCAAAGCCAAACACAAAAAACATAAGAAGACACAAAAACTGTTTTGTTAATACTGGGGTTTTTGTTTGAGCCATGAATAACAGAAGAAACACTATACAGTTATCATAATTTTGTGCCATTGTAAATTTCTTGATCTAACTAATTTATGGCCAAAATCAAAACAGGGGAATGCAAAATAAAGGACAGAACACAGGGCTATTTATTTTAGAAGTGTTTTAAGCCACTCCCTCCCCACCAATTTCTGGATCTCCTAAGGCAGAGCACATTTCCAATTGCCAAGGACTGGCTTCTGTATAATAGATACGAACCTGTCTTTCATAGCTACCTCTCACAGAGCCCTCAGAAATACTCTAGATCCACGGGACCCCACAGTAAAGTCTCTGGAATGCAGTACAAAAGGCCTCTGAGTAGGAAATAGCCAGTAGACCAAGCTGGAATTTTAACAGTTCAGCAAAACTACCGTCTGCAAGAGTTTTACTCCATCTACCCAACAGGAGATGATTAACATAGCTGCATCATTGCTGTTTTGTCTCCTATGGCATTACATAGAATGTGAGACATGTCTCCATGTCTTACCTCCATCCAGTCAATAAACGTAGCAACATCCTTTCCCACCAGCCTGGTGTATGCAGCTGACACCGGATAGTGCTGCTGAGCTCGAACTAGCCAGTCCACCACAATGACGTTTGAGTCTGGTTCCCTCTTGTACAGAGCATCCACCAGCTTCGGGACCCAACTTTCATACATCCCTGTCACCTGTTGGTTTTGGTGATTTTAATTAAAATAGGAGATATATTAATATGTCTGTGAGATGCTTCTGCATAGTTTATCATAAGTGTGGCTAAAAGGGAGATTCCTCCCACTTTATCTTACCGTCCACCCATGGATCACCACAAAGGTTTTACTGGTATGATTGAAGTTGCACTGTGCCAGGCTGTTCACCTGCCCAGGAACCAGGTAGCAGACATCTTCATCGGGCTCTGCAGGCGTCCGTAAGGAAAACTTGCTCTCAATTCCTTCAAAATTGTTTTTGCCTTCTGCTATAGGAGCACAAAAAACATAGTAGTGTTTTAGAAGTACTAGGGCAAACTCAGAAGGCACAGGTGCAATATTGGAGAGATATCTGGAACAGTCAAGGAATGGGACGGGTGGTTTTAATTTCCTACGGCACTCAGTGGACACACAACAGCCATGTAAAGAGGAAATCAAAGGGTGAAAATTGCTCCCCTTCTAAGGTCCTGCTAAAGCAGTAAGAATCTGCTGAGCTGTCAGAGAGGTGTGAATAAATTTTGAGAGTCAGTATTTTCCCCATTACATTAAGCAGGAAACCTCTTAGGTATCACAAGAGTACAGAAAACTGCACACAACAGCCACAGATGGTCATCCAGGAAAGCAGAGAGTTACCATACTATTACATATTTTGGTGGTGTATCTTCCACATCACCTGGCCAATAATCACTGCCTGACAAGGCCTTTTATAAATCTGTGTAGTTGTAGTGCATTATAAGCTGTGAAGCTACCACTGTTTTACAAAAGACTAGTTTTAAGTTTCGACCAACAAACAGCAGGTGAGAAGATCAGACACACATCAGAGAAACTGAACTAGCAAACCAGAAGTCTATTTTGGAGTACATTTTCAGGTCATCTGATAACCTACATAAAAATAAGTTGCAGAAAAAAATATCTTTCTCTGCCTGAAGCAGAGGGAAGGGGGCTGGGGAAGGAGGTGCTGATCTTGTACTGGTGGTAGCAAAGTATGTCGTGGCCTGCAAAGATCACTCCCTCCAACTTCCAGCTTCAAAATTTGAAGCCTGTTCCTGCCAAGACAGAGAAATTACTTTAGGCTTCATACTCACCATTTCTTTTGGGAAGAAACTTAAATGTCTCCTCTTTTTATGTCTGATTGAACGCCTAAATGCCTCCATGTATAGCACACCCTGTAATTAACTTCTCAAAACCCAGGCCCCTGTTTGGCAACTTGAGTTACGCAAATATTGATTGCCTGTTTTTCAAGTGCAGCTGAACTTAAGCCAGCTCTGTCCTCCTCAGCGTTGTCTTTCCTGGCATCAAGACCAAAACCTTTCACAAACTACTAAACACACATAAATGAATGGCTCTGAGCCACCATAGGGAACACGTATGGACAAGATAAGGACCTTATGCTAGCATGCAAAACAGATTTCCACTCCCTTTTCCCATTGCAGAAGAGGTTTTCTATGATAATTGGTAGATTTGCATAAAGTTGTGCTGCGTCACTCAGGTGATAAATAACTAACAATTCATTTTTTTCCAAAAGACTTTTTCTGGTCGTGTCATTCAAGCTACCATACACAGCAGGGCACTGACTTATGCCTGGCCTCACTTCAGGGAGCTCTAAATAGTCTGGGAAGTTCTTCATGTGCTTGGAGGGTCACAAAAAATCAGGGACTAATCTCCCTCATCAGGTCTAAAACCAGCACAGAGCCTTGCAACAAATGCTTAAGTAGCAGTCTCAGAGAAACTCATCAGCCATAATCATGGCTTAAAATTGCCCAAGTTCAGCAGGATTATCTCACCTGTCAAAGCACATGCAGGGAAGCAAGAACCATTCACTGAACAGAGGCAGTACTCAGCTTTAGGTTTGACTGTGCTAGGCTGGCTAGCTAATCCAGGATAATTACACTGAGGGCCCCCTTCCTGCCTCCTTCCTCCTAAAGAAAGATGTTTTTCATAGATCTTGCCCATCCTTCTACAAGTACAAGCACTCACATAACAGTAAATATAACATTTTACCCACTAATGAAAGCTAAATTTACCAAACAAACCAAATGTTTGCACTTTTTCTCTATTTCTGCATGTTCAAAATTTCTTTTTGTCACTAACTGACAGTATAAAACACTTTTTTTGGAAAAAAATCTTTAGACCTATATTATTTACTTTTCAGCCAGAAAAAGAAAAGTCCCAAAGGCTGTTTGGTTAAATATCAGCTATAACTTTTCACTCAGCTGTGAGTCAATAAAACCTTGAAAGGAACAAGAACAGCTTTCAATTGTAAGGCATACAATGCTAGGACTTTCAATTATGTATATTCCCTCCTAGTACAGGAAGGTGAAAAAGAATAGTCCACCTGCTCACTAGTTAATAGCGCTTCCTTTCATACCTAGATATCATTTCCCTTCTGGATTAAATTATCTGACAATCATCCAAAATCTGAATTACATTGATATCCTGTCTTGTAGTGTGTTTTCAATTACAAACACATGCTAGAATTTGCATGTAAGTTCAGACCACAGCTCTTTTGAAAACAAATTCACACGAAATTTACAATTCAAAGTGTAGTTAAGGGTACACTTGGAAAAGTGCACCAAGCTTAGAAAGACTGAAGTACAGTGGCACCTGCCACTGAAGATGTGCTAAGTACTTCACACATATTTGCGTGTTTTAATCTAAAAGTCTTTGATGGGGATTTGAGAACAGAAAATCACAGAGATACAGTCACCACCAAGAAAGAAGCAGCTGCAAAGCAACAGCCCATGAGTTAGGGAAATGGCTGCCTGCCATTTCCCTACAACTATGTTGTATGAGGATTAGAAAGTCAGAAGAAATTACTGTTATCATCTTATGCCCTCAAAAAGTGTCATGTTATCTTATGTCCACATATGGTCAGTTCCAGCAGGCAAGAGATACCCTTTGGATGAGGGAAGTGTGTGTGTAGTGGAGTTTATTACAGACTTCTTCATGGTGTGCTCATCAAGAAGGTTTCCTCAGAATTTGCCTGAGTTTGGCTTTGCAAATTCTATACAGTTCAGAGCAGAAGATATCACAACACCTCATGTTGTGCTGCACACATGCTGCAGTACCACCTCACATCCCAGCTTCTGCAGAATACAGGTACACACAATCTGTGCACAGTCACCACACAGCTCAACACCTATATGTACCATGCTTTAAACCTGAAGCAGAGAAGTTCAGCATATCACTTCAGAAAACAAGCATTTCCCACTTCTGCTTTCATAACTCATTGTATTTCTTGGTCTATTAAAAAAATTATTCAGAACCGAACTTTGTCATTCATAGACTTTTGCCACAGACGTTTTCCTCACAGATCTAGAGGGAGAAGTCTCCTTGAATCATGTCCTGAGCCACTGAACCATTGGGCCTCATTCTTACAGTCTTACACAAAGAAGTGCAAAGACAGCCAATGTACACACTCACCACAGTTTAGTAAATAAGATGTTTTAACTCAAGTTAATTAAACCACGGAAAACCCCATAATAGGTAGTTTTCAGCATGTTTCTGAAAGGTGAACAGAAATTTATCTGAATTAAGATCGCATTTCTCATAATATAGATACAGGATCTACATATCAAGAAATACACGTACATCCATTTGAGAAACTGAAGTAGCTTTTTATGACAAAATGCAAGTCCCGTTTCTAAACAAGGCCTTTGAATAAAATAGACTGGAAGTAAACACATGCAGACAAAAAAGAAATCCATGCTTTTGCTAAAAACTACACTTTCCCAGACATAGTTCAGCAAAGGTACAAAGGCATGTGTTGTGTATTGCCAAAGCTTCCAGGCACACAGTTACAAATACAAGTGCCTGTTGGAAAATAAAGTTTTCTGTCTACTACTATGTGCTCACAGTTAGCATGACCGACAAAGGGATTATTTAGGGAACTGAAGCAGAATTAAGAATTAAATGACCAATTCCAGATGGAAGCTGGCTTTTCAGGCTGCATCGCCAAAACTTCACCATTTTGTCACGCTACACAAAGTTTTCTGGTGCTTTTATTACACCCCTACTTGCGCAATATGAGTTTCCATATTTAAAAAAAATAAAAAGCTGTCCTGTGCAGCAAGGTCTTGAAAAGTTCACAGAACTCAAAGAAAGTGGCGGGGTGGGGGGAAGCTTACAAACTGGGAAGTCAATAGTTCTGTTTTTCCTGTCCAAAGTTTGTGACACTTTGGACTTGCAACTTGTGAAATTCAGTTCAGTTAGGGACTCCTATCAATTATCAGTTTTGAAATTGATGACTTGAAGTCAATGATGAAGTCATTTGAAAATGACTTCAGGTATTCTGACACATCAATCAAGAGAATTCAGTCTCAATTTTCTTTCACAGGAATCCAAACACAACTTGGCTTGACTGTGAAACTGTTTACCACTGGTCAGCTGGGTGGAGAATGTGAGTCTTGAGGAAGTAACAACATCTGGAATATTAATCAAAAGTTAAACTGCCCACATCACACCGGTTGCCAAAATAGGATAACAATGCATTTGCCAGAATGAGTGCACCTAAGCTATGGTTTTAAAAACGGAATCTTTGATAAACAACAATTTCCTACCATTGTGCACTCAGAAATGGAAATAGTATTAGCTAGCTGCAAAGATCCTTGGAAATTATACTGCTAGACTGTGTCTTCTATAGCCCACAGAGACACAAATGCACATACATGCACAGCAGCAAACATCTGCACATAACATCAAATATTTACTAGTGTAGTTAATTGGGCTAAATCTTCCCTCAGCCGACAATCAGCATTAGGAACACCCATCAATCAGTCATGCTGAATTCCTAAGAGTTCTGAAGCAAACTCACAGTCAGCTGTAGTAAAGGGCTTATATCACAGAAATGGTTATTGTTCAGTTTGATCTACACTATAAACTGAAAGCAGACTACTGTGTGTTGCAATCCCAGGAAACCTACCTCACAGGTCAGATTACTGTTTAACCTTGCTGCAAAAATATTACAACTTCATGTTTATTATGTATTCCTCAATGGCAGAGCCCTGAGAGTATGTTCTGCTTCACTTCCCAGGTGGGGCCAATAGAAAGGGCAACAACTTTGGGAAAGCTACTGGGCACAAGTTCAGAAGCTAAGTAAGAACGTCCCAGCTCAAGTTTTGCAGCTGGCAAACTGCTGTTCTCTCACTGTACACAGAGATGCCCACCCCTCTCTGTGGTACTCCCTGACAAATCTTTACTCAGCTGCAGCTGGGACACTTGAAGCTCAATCCAGCACATATCTAGCCATCCCTCTGGAATATCTGGAATTAGCTGAAGACAAAATGCAAACACTGTCAGACTTTGCAGTAATACAGAGGTAAGGATGCATGAGAAAGTCCTATCATGCAAGTACTTCTGCACAGAGGAGATTCCAGCAAACTTTTAGGAGTGCTAGTGATCATGCTAATCTCCAGCACAACTTGAGGCCTGAGAGCCTCACCTCTGTGCCTCCTCAGAAATGCATTGTTTCTCAAAAGGCCATGCCACAGCTGCCCTGGTATGTCTATCCCAAACACAAACCATAAAAAAAAGCCAGCAGCTCACATCACACAACAGTGTAAATATGTTGACTCTGGATTTACACTGTTAAAAATAAGGATCTGTACGTACTTCTAGCAATGTTTTTATCTGTTCCTGGAACACCAATGTTTTCTTCACCTAGAAAGTATTTTTCTATGTTGTTTTTTAAATACTCTGGATTCCTGGAGGGCTAGATCATGTGTTTTCTGTGGTTTCAAAAAAACTTTACTCTAGTGTGCATGGAAAAATGTGGAACTAAAGGCTTGAATTGCTTTAGGATGAACACACAACCTGCTTTCATATAACCTATTCCTTAAAAGAAATAATGAAATTATTAGTAAGTCTGTGGCAAACCAGTTCCTGCAGGGATGAAAGCTTTCTTTGGGAAGACAGTTATTTTAATGTATAGAACTTGGATACTGTGATGAAAAGTGGTTTTAATTGTCTGTAATGGCACAAGATTGGATTCAAAGCTAGAATACATTCCTTTCGCTGTACCCTAGCACCCCATCCTCTTACTTTTGAATACTTCCCTTCAGCTACCTTGTATGCAAAGAAGTAACAAAGGCGCCCACAGCAGAAAAAATGGCAGTTTATATATTCCAGTTTAGGACCACAAAGCAGCTCTAAGAGCTGAAGCCACCCTTTCTTCTAAGGCCAGAAAATTTTAAAGACAGATACTATGTGTGGGAGATCAGTGTAAGAAAGTAAGCCTGTCACAGGGCACTGCTAACAATATTTTAAGCGCTTTTTTCAAGCTTGAGGAGTAGTGGTCTCCTGAAGCTAGTCAATTTGTTCATAGCAGCTTCAATTACATTGTGATTAATTGAGAGAGCATTATGAAAATCTAGCACCACTTGTACATCTTCCACTTCCTCTAGCTTGGACAGGATGTCTGTGCACAAGTACGGGTACAACAGGCAGAGCACAAACACAGCTATAAGTGAAGCAGAGAGAGAAAAATCACCCTGTTCACTTTTCCCCTTGTGGATTCTGTTCATTACAGGCTTAACTACAGCTCGAACACATTACCACAATGAAACTCAGCCTTGCCTTGTCTAGGAACAAGAACTGTACGAAGCTGGGATAGATGAGTCCCACAGAGGAGGAAGCCGAGGGACCTTACCGTGGTGCTACTGCTGCGCAAATCCCTTGCTGGGGCAAGGGACTCTCGAAAGCCACCTTGTCTCTGGGAAAAAAAACACATCCCAAACCTCAATACATCGAGCCACCAGCCCGGCAAGTTGTGCCTGAGTTTCGGCTGGGGAACTGGCTCCAGGACTCCACTAACATGATGGAGGTTCCCCCAATGTCGTTCTCCAGCGCCTTCCAAGCCCACTCCGCGATACCCGGGTCCCGCAGCACCCCAAGCTCCCCGGGATAGCTTCACAAAGGAAAGATTGCAAACTGCCCTTTCCCGCCACGCCGGCAGCGCTTCCCCCAAGCCCCCTTTCCCAAAAGCAACAGGCAGGCACGGCAGCTCCCGGGCGCAGTCCCGGCCCCCCGTCCCGGGACTCACCGCCCAGAGCAGCCACCCAGCGCAGGCAGAGACACACGGCGACCAGGAACGCCTTCCTCCACATCTCGCCTCCTGCCGCGGGCACGAAAGTTTCGGCGCGAAAAGAAAAAAAAAAAAATTAAAAAAAATTAAAAGTAGGTTTTTTTGCTCTACAAACTTACGATGACTAAAACAGAAGCGCAGCGGTGGACAGGGCAGCCCGGGGAGCACCCAGCGCCGCCGACGCTGCGTCCGCCCACCTTTATGGCCCGGGCAACATGCAAATATACAAATAAATATGCAAATATGCAAACTACCCTGCGCGCCCATTGGGCGAGCGCAGAAGGGGCGGGGCGGGGCCGGCGCTGCCCGGGGCGGGGCGGGCTCGGGGTCGGGGTCGGGCTCGGGGTCGGGGTCGGCGCTCCCGCGGGGCGCGGGATGGAGCGGAGCGGAATGGGACAGGATGGAACGGCACGGCCCGGCTCGGCGCGGCGCGCACAGAGCCCTTGGCTCCGAGCCCTCCTTGGGCCTGGCTCCCACAGCCCTCCCAGACCCCTCTGGCCAGCCTTGTCCTCGCAGCCAGGATGCGGCTCCGGCGTTTCACCCCCTAGGTCCTTCCTGCCTGCGGCGACCTAGCTCTGCTATGCCTCTGGTGGGGTCTTCCTTCCCATTCCTGCTTTTGCAGCTAACTGCATTTTCTGTACAGTGTTTGCAAGGGGCCTTCTGCTGTTCCCTTGAAAAATCTTTGCCAAGACCTTGTTTTGCCAGCACTCGAGGGGATACAAGTTTGGAGAAAAAATTAATTCACTGGAGACTGCATCTGTGCTCCTGAGAAATAAAAAAATTATCCCTTGAGCTCTTCAACTCTCTCTGCCCTCCTCTCAGAAATGTGGTTTGCACTGAGATCTGCGTTGGCAGCCACTGGATGAAAGATCACTTATGTAAGGACATTAATTTAATAACAATACCAGTTTTCATTTCATTGTGCAGTTTGTTGCCAAAGGCGCAGCTTTATAAAGAAGCTTCTTACACAGGGAATGAGGACTCCCTGGGTTTTGCAATGTGAAGCAAATGGGATTCACTTTAAGGGTAACAGATCTTTTTCATACCAGACACCTTTGGAGACTAAAACATATCTGGCTTATATTAGTGAGATTGTTCAATAAGAGATTGCTGATGCGTAGAAGTAGTTCTGGCTCACCTTTCCAACTTAAGTTTCCACTAAAAGACCAGTAAGATCTATAAGTGAGAATACTTTTTTCCCTATGACACAACTAGAGTTTCCGCCATCAGCAATCCCTATTTATATCCAGAAGGCATCAGAAGAATTTAGTGAGGGTACAAATTGTTCGTGCTGAGACTTTTCGAGACAACTGAGTGGCAGGAAGAGGAGGGGGCTAACACAGTGGGTGAGGCAGGGAGAGAGGCTGGGAGTCTGAACAGGGGATTGGAGGTGAAGGAGCAGAAGAGACCAGCCTTCCTCCCCAGAGGATGGTGGTGATGTGAGCAGGGAAAAATATTTGTGCTGCAGCTTGCTAAGTACTGAGCATATCCTCTGACACACAGTGTTTGAGACCCTCTTGTCAAAACAATAGCAAGAACTTCTTAATGTCTTTCTTTTCCCCAAGTGTGGACTAAACAATGCATTTCTCTTGATCTAATTTGGTTGAAACTCCATAGGGTAATTTCCCCCTTAGAAATCAGCCTGACTCTATCTCGGGTCAGACATCCTTCCTAGAAAATTTCATTCCCTGATGGCAGCATACAGCAAACTAAAATAACTAATACTTTGAGGCAGGCTGTGTCAGGTCACCCTAATCACAGGTGATGCTGCCTACCCATCCGAGCACAACAGAATATGAAGTCTCCTGATTTGCACAACTACATCCATGTCCATGCAGAAAAAAAAAAAAAAAAAACCCTTACAATATTACATATTACATTAAGTTTGTGGGAAAAGAAGTAGCGTAGTTTTAATTGCTTATAGGGTCAGGTAGAAAGGAGCAGTGGCAATGCTTGGCATACCAGCCCTGGATAGATTGCTGGCCCTGTCTGTAAATGCACGGGGCCATTGTAAATCTGTAATCAGATTTACAGTTAACTACCAATACAGTTTGTGAAACCCATCAATTGCAAGGGCAGGCAGTGGATTTACACAGAATGAAATCTAATTTGTTACACTGAAAAGGCTTGTTTGCATAATTTTTTCTTCATGCCCATGCCTCACTTCAAGACATAGTTACATATTTAAGAAAGGGTTATGCAAAGTGTCCAACAAATTACAAAAAAAAAAAAAAAAAAGAAAAGAAAAAAGAAAAGAAAAGAAAAGAAAAGAAAAGAAAAGAAAAGAAAAGAAAAGAAAAGAAAAGAAAGAAAAGAAAAGAAGGAAGATTAAAAACAAAATGCTAAAAAAACTTTTCAAGTGATGAATGATCGAGGAAGGGGATAATTCTAGTTTCTTGGATCTTGAACAAATTGCCTAAGTCTGTTGTAAATGCAGATGTAAAATAATCTGAAATAGAAGGGACACAGCACATTTTCCAACATTTAATAACCGTTTTTTCCCTTGCAGATAATCGTGATTAGATGGAAAAGAAGCTTCATGGCATCAACTCAAGGTGCTTCAGTGCAATCACTAACTGGACTTGAGTTCCTCTTCCTCTGTGAAATACATAATCCCAGAGGGGAAAGCAAAGCTCTGTCTGTAAAACAGAGCCTGATTTATAGTATTCATGGACTCCAAAGTGGGTAGAAGGTACTATACAGTGAGAGCTAAAATACATTGCTTCTAATAAAGACTGGGGAAAGCCTGAACAGTGAAGAGAGAAGTTGCATAACTAGACTGGTACTTGCACCCACAGACCATGTAGAAGGTTAAAGTAAAAACAAGCCAGAAGTGTCTCCAACACAACATGGGCAGCATTGCGGTGCAGCTGTGCTAAACCCCCAGCAAACTCACTGGCCTCACACAACAACAAGCAAGGGGAGAATCAACCAGAAAATTTCATTTCCACAACAATGCTCCAAAGACAGCTTGAAGCACAGTGAGAAGGGAAGGGGGCTGACACAATGTGACACTTCAAATATTTTTGTACTGCTTTAACATAAAAGATTTTATAACTAAGGGTGGGAAGTCTTCCAACAAAAGTATCTTCTTAGAAACAAGTAGAAAACATTCTGGTCTCTCTCTTACTAGGAAATACAAGTATGAAAACTTTTTTTTCTTTCTGTAAATATTTGAATTTTTTCTTTCCTCACTCAGAAGAAAAATAGTGAAAATAAAGCCAAAACCTCAGCATAAGCTTCCATACTGTTTCTGTACTTATAAGTTCAAGAAAACAAAAAAAAAGGATCCTTTTCTCCTACTTTTAATTTTTCAAAGTTATCAGTGAAATGTTTTTTTTAAATGTATTTTTCTGAAAATCAGCCATTTTTAATGAAACTCCAGTTTGAGAATAAAAAAATTATTCTTCCCTGCCTGTTTCAATAAGCCCTAACTGGGCTACAGTAATAACTTTATATGCAGCAGAAGTCCTCTTATCCTGGGTTGAGCTTCTTTGCTTCAAGTAAGGAGCAACACAACATCAAGACACCCAGAGGCTTGAGGGTGACTACTGAGCCTGTCCCACCTACACTCATCAGCAGGTCCTTTTGGTGGCTCAGGATTTGCCTGCTTTTCCACACTGGCAGTGAGCAAGGACCGCTGGTACCTTTCAGAAGGGGCAGGGACAGCCCAGTGACAGGCAGGGGTGAAGGTAGGTGAGAGCTACAGTCGCACCAAAAACTGTGTGTGGTGGTTATCCTGAATCTCCCTAAATGGGCAGATGGGAAAGGTGGCAGCAGGAACAACCTGCGTGTGTGCTTAGGAACATAATATGTGCGCCTTCACTAGCAGTATGTGGAAGAGCCCGGCTGAAGGCATAGAAATACAGGGAGCTATGCAGCAGCTGCATCTCTCACTGCAATAGACAGGACACCTGTTCCTCCTGCTAACTTTTCTGCTTCGCAGTCTTTAGTGTCACATAGGAAACAAGAGGAGGCTTGTGTAAAACAGCCCTTAGCTGTTATGTCTTGCCATATTTGTCCTTTCTATTGCTGTGATATCACTTGCTGTTCTGTTCCCAGGTTGTCTTATCTCACAGACAAGGTCCTCTCACTGATTAGCACAAGGATTAACTCCTCTTCATCCCACTCCAGTGCACTATGGAAGCTACTAACTCCTTAAAAAAAATAGAGATATGGAATAGAGCAGGATGCCTTGCTGTGGTAGTGAGTTGTAGATCCGGTTGTGGATTAACCTCATGCTGTCATTTTCTCAACTGCTCTTTAATTAATTATCACATTAATTGCAGTGCCTGCCAAAGTCAGCTAGTTGTCTTGCCCGACACATCTTGCAAAATGCAATGCCAAGGGAGAGACATTCCAGCACCCTGTTTGGGGTGGCGTGTAGGGGAGTGTAGTCCAAGTCCCCCATTCATTGGCCATGGGGATGGTGTTCTGATCTACTGTGGTCTCCCCTCGCTATTCCTCACGTGGGTGCCAAGTCCTGCCTGCAGTAGGTTAAAGATGACGTTGTCTGAAACTTTTGTGAGGTTACGAAAATGTGCAAGGGCATGGGGGAGAAGGAGAGAGAGAAGGCATTTTGCTTGACTAAAAGTGCTCAGTACTAGCAGTGCTTAGGTGTCTGTAAGGGCAGAAGCAAGTTCCTGCATTTTGCCAGCAGTGTGCCTAGTGGAGAGACTTCAACATCCCCTGTTCTCTTCTGTTCTTCTCCTGCAATTTGCTACATCTATATCTCTAACCCTGGAAAGAGAGCCTTCTCACTCAGGTCCCAGCCTGGCAGTCTGTGTTCCTGCTTGCCAAGGGGAGAGTGAGTAGGATTAGAGAGCAATGCACAGCAACACCACTGTGGGAAAATTAATCTGTCATTTCCGTCGCAAGGAATGTATCAGGGAAGAGAATCCACTTCTCTGGCCTCTGGGCTATCCAGCAAGGGCGAGAATAATTGCAGGCTCTCTGCTTTTCCTTTATTTCAATCTACAAGGGTGACAGATGGTGTGTGGTGCAGCCAAGGCTGGATTCCAACTTGTATCTCCTTCAGTTGCTTGCAACTTACTGAGAACAGATTCATCCTTGGACTGACATTTCCATCTCATCCCAAAGGGGATTTGTTTTAATCTTCATTTAAAGTTTCGGATGACTTAGCATTGCTTCTTTGGAATTTTGCAACTGGTAAGTAAAAACGGCCCCTTGGCCCAACACATCCAAACCCAGTGCTCATGGAGTGAGGGGTGTGCTCCCCAAAGGACAGCTCAGCCTGCCTGCAGTCAAAGCACACTTGTGCAGTGCCTCCAGGAACTACAGAGAAATCCTGCAGTGATTTTGTGCTCCTAACCTTTATAGGTATCAATTTTGCTTCTCATGGACGTTTAAAAGATTTCAAGCAAAGCCTGAGCACAGTAAGTGATTTGCCTTCAAACTATGACCAGAAAACAGGCTGAGTTTACGTACGCACAGTAAAATTTCCATGTCTGATCTATTCTATTTGCCATAAGTAAGCAAACAAGAAATAGTATTTATTTCCACCTACTTCTTTCATTGCATTACTTCACTATCTTGACAAGTATGCTGACATTTTCAGGAACACAGGTAGCTGTGGTCATTGTCCCAGAGATACTCCTGCCAAAACTAATACATGGAAACAAAAAGGAGACACAAAGAAGAGGAGAAGGGGAGAGGAAGGACAAGGGCTGCAGCAATAAGATCTCACTATTCATCCATCAACTCCAAGCACAATGCAAACTATGGGAGAAACCTGAAAAATGGCAGACCTGAGTCCCTGGTCATGGAGGTCTTCAGATCCCACAGACAGGATTCTCCAGATTGGAAAATCATATTTTCCCTGGGGGCCTTTTTTTTAGACAGTTTGTGAGGGAAGTACATCAACTTGGCCTCCAGGTCTCCAAATAAGCCATGATTGTCATCCACAGCCACAAATCTGGCAAAGCTTTTTTCAGTTTTTAAAGTTGCAAAGTGCTCAGTTTGTCACATTTACTGCGCAAGTCATGTGCCTGTCATTGAAGACATTGCCAGAAAACACGCCATAGAAAAGGCATGTTTCCAGCTCCTGCTGGAGTCCAGGGGCACCAGCTCTGCGTACCAAGGGCAGCCTTGGAAACGGGAAATACAGCCAGTCCACTTCAGGGTCCTCTCCACTAGCCAGAGCAGACGCAGAGCAGGTGGAAACTTGGCTGTTTAATGGTCTCTGACACCACCTTCCCCCTGACTCACTGCGGCTGTGCCTCAGCACTCCCGTGGGATCCTACAAGGCAGCAGTGGGGACCCGGGTGAGAGGAAACCACCCTCTGCAGTCCCTAAGGCCACGTGTACGCATTTTACAAGACAGTGAGAAGCTGAGGCACCAAAGATTGAAAAGGCTTGCCCCGAGGCTGTGTCCAAAGTGAGGTGCATAAAGCAACCCAAAGCACAGACTGCCCTCATCAGGGCAGGCCCTCCACTTAATGTCCTTCCTAAGGGATGTAAAACCAGGAAAAAAATAACCAAAAATAAGGAAAAGTATTTTTTCCTCCATCTCCTCTGGAAGACACAGATATCAGACTCTACCACTACTTTTAATCTCCTCTACACTCCCATCTCCCAGAGAGTCTTGGGTAATTTTTGTTTTCACATATAGTGATGAAAAAGTAGTCATGTGTGTTTATTCACAAGTCTGCAGTTGTGCAGATGGCAGGACATCAAACAAAAATGGTTATTCTTATACACCTTCATGTTTTCCTACTATGACAGCCACCTGACTAAATGTCCCTGTGTGTAAAGTTATAAAGAGGCCATTCAAGGGATCACTAAAAGGCTTAGAAATCTCCAAGGATCAGACTCCAGGCATGAATTAGGTAATGGTCACATTAGCAGAGCCTGTTTTTCCAAGGCAGCTGATAACATTGTAACTACCAAACTGTGACATAAATTTGCCCCAGGAAACAAGCAAAATAGCTCAGTGGGTTGTTTCTGTGGGAATTTTAAGAATTCCTGTTAAATAATAAAGGACATGTGAACTTGATTTTTGATCTGTCTGATGCCATGAGAACTCTGGGAATGCAGCTCTTTTAATTTATTGGTTCCTTTGTTATTGAGTCCATTTCTTCCTCAAATTTTCCAGTGTTAGGATTCAAAGTTGTTCACATCCTTAGGTATTACTTTATATTGGTGTAAGAACTGAGGCTTCCAGTCCATTGCATGCAGGAACATAAAAATGCATTTTTCGACCTAAGGCAAACAAAAAGAATTTTTTTTACCTAAAACTCGTGGGTAAATAAAATCGTATGAAGTTCCCAGTGAACGCAGTGAGGGGACTCAGACAACTGAGGTGGGACTGTGGAAGCAGTGAAAACTCGCTTTGACTAAGTAGGAAGGTCCCAGGAACGTGTCTGCTTTGCTGTTGGAAGTGGACCCTCGCACCAGCCACCCACCAGCCCCCTAGACCAAAGCTGAGCTTTTGCTGGGCAGAGGAGCACACCAGAGGGTAAGTGCTGCTTCAGCCAACACAATCATGGTGCACCAAGGCCTGTGTGCTGGAGCTAGGCTTTTCCTCTCCAGTGAAAAGAAATTGTTAACTCTCCACTGCTTGGAGGAACATTTACATGTTCCTCCAAGCACTTTCCTGAGGCTTTCCTGAGGCCACTTTGATGTAAACCTGTCAAAATTTTCTTTTCAACAAAATTTCCCACAGACTACCAAGCAGCCCCAGCCTTCTTGGTGCTCAGTCTTACTGCTCAGCTCCCGCTGGATGCCTTAACTTGCCTCCCGTCCAGGACCAAACAAGCACTTTCCCATCTAGGAGCTGTAACACAGAGTTTTATGCAAAAGGCACTTTCTAGCTCTTCCACATGCTCACATTGTTCCTAACAGAGGTGACTTTTTCGAAGGAAATCTGCATTTACCAGTCACTCTGGAGATGCTTGGCTGCTTGATGCTTATGCACCATGAAGGCCAAAATGAGAACTCTCTTCAGTAGCAGTCTTGACCTAGACGTGATCCTGAGTTCACCTCTTGGAAATGTCACTAAACCTACACTAAGTGCTGCTGCAGAAAATGTGACGAGAGGCTGGGAATGGGGACACTGCCCCTTCCCACTGGACAGGCTGGCTGTGCATGGACCCAACCCATGCATACCTTGTGGTCATCCACCACAAGGAGAAGCAGAGGTGCATGCAACTGTAGTCATATCCTGTGGTTTTCTAGAAGTCCTACAGTTGAAGTATGGGGTTGAACTGACTGGCCTGAAAAGAAACTACAGACACTACAAACAGCAGAAAGAATAAATACTACTGAGTCTAGCTTAAAAACTGCTAGGCTTTCTTTGTTTTGTTTCAAAGGACAAATGCTAGGGTATTTTTTATTTGCCTTCCGGTCTTTAAGGTTTAACATTCTCAACATCAAACCCTCCTTTGTGGCCATGAAGGCTAAATATTTACTCATCTGCAATGCAAGCTCTGAGTCATAAGCAATTGCGGGACTGGAAGGAGAGTCTTACATAAACTACCTGCTTCTATGAAATATGCCCTCATTCCTGAAAGATTCAACCCCTTTTAGGACTAGTGAGCAGTTCATAAGCTGCCACTTTCTCTTGTTCGCTAATCTCTGTCTTTTATAATTTATTTATATTGGTGAGCAAATTAGTGGAAAGCCACTCTCTGACTCCTTCAGTAGTTCATATCTGGGTATTGTGGTTTGTCATCTCAGCCAAGCAGGGTTGGGGTTTTTTTAATTGTTGTATTTATGCCTGTATTTCTTTTCCTTAACTGTCTTGAGAGAAAAGAAAAGAAAAGAAAAAAATTCTGAAAGGAGCTTCCATTATCGAACATGGGAAAACCAGTTCCTATATAAAGTTTTCCTTTCACAAGGGAGATCTTAAAAAATTCTTTCCTTGTGTTTTAGGGGCATTACAGGACTTTGATTAGAGGGAAAAACTACCCTGTGAGTTGCTTTGCAAGCAATTGAAGAGGACAGTCCTCCACTGTTTGGTTCTGGGCTGTCACCTTTATTCCTTCCCAAGATAAAGAAGAGACAGACAACAGAGCAAACAAAGCTAATGGATTAAGGCAAATTTGGGGCTGATTAGGCATGGTAAAGGAAGGACTCAGTGCTCCATGGATAATTCCCGATGAAACAGCTGCAGGCTTCTCTTTTGAGGCAGAAGTAGAGCTCAGCAAAGTATTTTCAGCCTAAATAGTTCTTGGCTTTGAAAAGTTAGCTATGACTCAATCACAGTATTTTGCACTTTTGGGTTGAATTAACTAAATTGCTCAAGATTAAGAAGTAATTCCATCCAACCTTTTTGTTTTGACACTTTTAAAGCAAAACACAGCTTTTAAAAATTTCTGGTTTATAATCTTCTTTTAAAATTGTTTTTAAGGAGTAAAAATGGAAATGATCACCCAGCCCTTGAAATTAAATTTGAATAATGAATTTTTTTTTTACTTAATTAGGCTTTATTTTATTGATCACTGGTGGTTTTAAGAAGTATTTATGTTTGGTCTTAGACAGGAATGTTGGTTCTTTTTTCCAATTTTCGTTTTTCTGAAGGAAAAAAAAAGTAGCATTTGTAATTTTTGATATATTTTTTTATCAAAAATGAAACCTATATCCCCAAAAAGTAATTTCCACAATTTTATAATATCAGCATAAACTTTAAAATTCTGGAAACAGAATCTGAAAATGCAAATATATGAAAAATATAAATTATAATTTATAATTTGGCATCTGTGCAATTGTTGCACTGCTCTCTGTGAAAAAAGTATTTTCTTCTGGAATAACACACTAAATACCATTTAAGTCAGCTCTAATTAGCTACTAGTACTTTGCAATACGTGGCAAAGAAGGTTTCCTTACAGTGAAACAAGACCTTCTACTATATGGCTTTTTTCCTGGCCAGATTGCCCTCCTTCTACAAAGATGGCTTTACATGTGTGGAAACAAAGTCTGGTATCTCCTTGAAGAGGAATTACTGATTATCCCAATATGGTTTGCAAGGGAACAGGCTCATTATTCCCAGCCCAGCCTGTGGGTAGGTTTTGGTACTGCTGAAGCACAGGGCTGGGAGCACAGATTAACTCGAGCAGGGAACAGTGTAAGTTTCCTACTGGGGGTCTGCTGAAATATGTCATTGGGTATATCTGTGCATTGTTACTCCTTCTGCTGACTTGCTGATGCTCAGTGAGAAATGCCCTTCCTCAGTTTTTTTACCATGCTGGATGCAAGCATAGAGAGCAAGAGACTTACAGCAATTGTATATTTCCTCACTACCTGTCATCGAATGATCACACCATGCATTGTGGAAGCTAAGTTTCCAAAACCTCTGTAGGCTGGGTTGCCGCAGGAACAGGAGAAAGGAAACAGTCTGGAGGAAGAGACTCTCGAATCCTGGAACTGTAAGTGAAATTTATAAGGACAATTCCCTCAGAAGTTATGGCCTCCAGGATCACGCGAAGTGTGTAAAAGCTGATGAATCCAATGTGTCTAGAGGCACATATTCCCACGTGTCAGCCAGCAAACTAGTTAGTCAAGTAGAGAGATGTACCTGCCAGACTTCCCCACAGCACCTATTCTGGAGGCAAAATTTTGGAGTGTACTTAGAGTGGTATACCCTGGTCCATCCATCAGCCCCTGTTGTTTACAGCACTCCTGTAACATCCAAACCAAAATTCAAAGTCCTGAGGTGCATACACCAACCCTTGTGAAGCATGCCATGAAAAAAAAGATTCTGAACTTCCAGTAACTCCAAACCTACAAAAGACAGAGCAGATTCATGCAGATGATTGCCACTTTCTATGGAAAATAATTCTTACATATTACTATGACATCTTCTTACACTTTTGTATACCACAAAAGTGGCTTCCGATCTACCTAAAAGGAATTCAAGCAGGATTAATTCACTAGCTCTGTGTGTAATGGCTGTGCAAGCTGGAAAGATGTCTCATCTTTTAGAACACTCCATATATGTGGTCAAACCAGGGGACATGAAAAAAGATTTGTTTCTCTCTAAATTTAAAAATCCTGCTGAGAATAAAAATATATACATTGTAAATTCATTTTTTGAGTTCTCCCTCATGTGACAAAGCCTTCTTTAATCTGCTCTCATAGAGGTCTGTATTACAGGAATACACCCCTTTGTCTAATCTTTTCTTGTGCTGATCACTTTTTTCCTGCCTCATTCTCATTTAACATCCCTCTATTTCAACACAGTAAAGCCAAACTTGTGCTTAGGGGTCTTTGCACTTGGGTAAACCATCTCAGTAAATAACTGCATAATAACCCAAGAGGAGAATCAGGCCTATTCCCCTCTAGCCTCAAACTTGCTTAAACCCCAGCCTGATGTTTTGTTCCAAGGCCTTACACCATCCTTTCTCTATCTACACCCACATTCACTGGAAAATTAACCTCTTCCCCAAAGATAGAAAAGGGCTATCTCAGTCCCTTGGGGGTCTAATCATGACCTTTTTAAAAGTTAGAGACCTTTCCTGCATGACACAATACCCTGGAGAGTGTACACAGTTGGAATTGTATGAACTGTGCTTGCACTGCAGCCAGCCTTGCCAAGTGATTGCTAAATGGAACTCAACATCCACCGCAGATGATTATCTACATCCTGCAAACACCATCTCTCTGTGGTGAACCTGGGAACTGGTGCGGCTTTGGAGACAAGTATTCGAGACAAGGTTGATGTGCACACCACAGACTGAAAACACTCCATTGTAAAACTACTCCTTGAATACAGCTGCAGCATGCCCTCACCACCTTCTGAGACTTCCCATTCATTTCTTCGGTCTGGGCATTTTGATTGTCTCCAGTGTTGGTATCTGTTTCCACGTAGGCTTATGGGGGCAACTCACTTGACTATTGGATACCTTTCCTGTGAAACCTCATCATGAGTTTCAAGGAGGGCCTTTGAAGTGCTTCATGCCCTTATGCAGAAATGTCCTGATCCAGCACAGACTTACTACAGTGAAGCATTTCTGTGCATCTGACTGGAAACACATCAACCTCATAAGACTTTGGCTGACTGAAGACCACCCAGTGAGGTCTGCTGAGAAATAAGCAGAAAACATGCCTGAGTATCGTATTTTGCATGTTTTACCCCCTCTTCCCCCACAGAGGGCCAGTACTCACCACTTTAAGCCCCTCCAAGCCCTGAAATGCCATGGCAATCAGCCAACATGGCAACCCTTCCCACACACATGGTCAGCCCTGCAAACCCCAAGAGAGTCAACTGGAACAATTCTCTGGGAGAAAGATGACTCTGCTGCTATTCCTCCACCTATTCAAGTCCCTACCACCAACTTTTGGCAGTTGTCTTCTAAATTTTTCCCTTGCTCCTTGTCCCTTAAGAATATAATTCAACTCCCAGAAAGTCAAACACAAGCTTTAATTCAGTGAGAAGAAAGTTCCAGTTGTTTTTCTTAGATTACACACAGGATCTGATGATCTGGAAAACAAAGCAATTTTAGGGCCTCATCAAAATCAGAGAGTTATCTCACTGTACTCTATGTGAAATTGGATGTCAAGACACACATCTCATACTAAGAGATGAGAGGTTTCACAGTTTCTTACAGGAGTCCTTGACATGCATTTTTTTCTAAGCTGGGTAGCTAAATCCGTTAACTATTATGGATGAACTCCGCATCACTAGACAGTATCAAAGGCAAACAGGCCATTAAGGAAGGAACTGTCTGCAGGAAAGGCATGGAAGCTCCTGTATGTCTCAGGCTGGGTGTTCAGACATGACTCTTAAAAGGACACACAGCTCTAGAAAATCTGCTACTGGTTTTCCATGTCCTCGATAAGGAGCTCAAGAGTATTTCTTTTATACCAGGTGAGAGTGGGAAATACTGAGAAATTAAAAAAGAGTTGGTAGCCCCAATACATACATCATTAGGTACAAAAGATAAAGGAGGAGCTCTCTGGCATCTACTGACAAGAAAGCAAGTTAAAGGTAAAGGGGGTGCAGGCAGTCCCGTAAGTCTGTATCATAAGCAGTGAAATGTGAAATGTGAAAGAAGAAACAAAAATCTTCAGACAGAGGATCATCATTGTGCTACAGAAGCATCCAGACTGTTGTGAAAATTCAGGAAAGAACAGCATGAATTGGTTAATTTTGCAATAGGACATAAACTCCTACCATTCATCCCTAGTGTACAGTTAGGAAAAAGACAGTATTACACAAATTACGAAACATATTGCTAGTCCTGATCTATTTTAAATTTTCTTGATTATTACTTAAATTAAATGCAAGCTAAGAAGTTCAGAAATATTTCTTAATATGTTTTTGCCTCAGGAAGGTCATCTGCTGCAGGAGAATTTATTCCAATGGGGTTCATCAGTATCTAACAAACACACTGTTAGAACAATTTACTATTTTACATCCTGTACATCCTTCTCTTTCAGCCATCAGGTTCTCACTATAACCAAGTTGACCCTAGATAAATTACTATACTGTAGATAAAACAAAGTCTTAAAGCTACTTGAAGTAAGCAATCCCTGTCCTAAAGCAAGTAATCCCAAATCCTACCCTCAGTTCAGATATAATGTTCAATATTGAAATTGTAAAATACTCTGGAGTAATTCTTTTTAATATCTTTTCTCAGAGGCATCCCCTGCAGGCCGTGGTTATGGGCATTTCAGGTCTGCAGGAAGGAACAGATGTGGCCTTTCAGTGAATAGTGGGTATTATTTTTGTGGTGAGCTGTTGAAGAATTTGTGGCCCTCAGGAACTGAAACACATTTGTACAGTCCTACTGAGATGCTGAAAGACTATATGACATGATCCTGGAAGGAGAAAGGATAGCATAGGGCAAATCTTAATTTTAAACTTAATCTGAAAGACCTCGGTCACTAAAACTGCTAATGCATGACACACACGCTGACACAAAATGTTCATTATGGACAAAAGATCTTGTACCACTTTCTCCCGTGCTGGGGCCACAAGCACTATCAAACGTGGTGAAACATTTCTCTATGCCTCAGTTTCCTCCCTTGGGTCTTTCATCTGCCATACTCTGTGGGAGTCACGTTGAGATTCACAGCACTACACAGCTGAGGTTCTTGGCCAATTGGTATTTCTAGGAGAAGAGCAATCACAGGCATATTCAATGTACATTCTTGCACTGCTCTGAAAACACACAGCTCCTTGCCAAACACAGCCATGGCAACTCCTTACCAATAGCTAATATGGCCTTAGAAGTACTTACTCCTGAACTGAAGGAGAAAACCCTTGAAACCCAGTTCAAAGGAACTCCATTTCTCATGCCATGATTTGATAAGAGGTTGGGTCTCTGGTTTTGTGCTCAAGAAAACTAGACTGTGGCAGCAGCTCTCTGGCTACAGAGGGCAATGCACAACTTTCCCAGACATTGTCCCAGGGAAGGCTGTGAGAAGATCAGAGAAAAGAATGATGAACAATTCTTATCTTCACTTGCTGCACGGGTTGTTGTGAACATGCAGAATGTGTTATGGAGATTTGTTTACCAAAGGGTGGTTCTTTGACTGGCCAATGGTGATGGTGTTTGGACTGCAGTTGTGGCTGTTGGTGGAAGCAATGGGTTTCTTAATAGGTATAGTATAATAAAGAGATTGATCAGCTTTCTGAGAATCATGGAGTCAGTGCTAATTATTACCTGGCTGGGGGCCTGCGATGACACTAGACCTCATGGACATTGAAAAACTCTTTCACTATATGCGTAGCATGTGAAATAGTAGAAGGAGGACCCTGGTCTCAGACAGCACTTCCAAGTTGCTGGCGCAACCAGCAGCATCTGGCACAACTCAGGTCAATGGCAGTGCGTGGTAAGAGGCTATAAATGGAGGAAAAGATTTCTGGAATTCATTGACTAGAGGTACAAAACAACCCCAAGGCCCTTCTCTGTGGTATATGCTGACCAGCTTCTTCTTTCTTCTAAAGAAGAAATACCCATTGGCTATACATGCAATAATCACATAGTCTTTCAGGGACACACACCATGTTAGAACAATTTGTCATTTTGTATCCTTTTCTGCTGCTGGGTGGGTTTTTTTTTTAACTTTCAGTACTCAAGAGAGGTCCTAAGGACATATCAAAGAGCTGAACAGGCACCCAGCCAAGTCTGAAGAGGAGACATCACATGTTTTGTGCTGCTGCTGCCTCAGAAGGACTCTCTTAATCAAAGGAATAGGCCTGTCCACAGCAGACTAACCAGTGAGATTTGCAGCCAAGTCCATTATGGCCACAGATGGAGGAGCTGAATTCCCTAACTGCAGACAAAAAAAAAAAAAAAAAAAAAAAAAAAAAAAAAAAAAAAAAAAAAAAAAAAAAAAAAAAATTGGTGTAACATAGAATATGGAAATTATGAGCCCAGAGGGCTAATTTCCTCATAACTCCTCCAATGTCAGAGAACAACAATATGCAAGAAAAAAAAATACATATCAAAGGGCTAGCTACCAAAGCTGTACCCTGCAGTCAATAGTCTGTGAATCCTGTGGGCCCACAGGTGCCGCACCAGATCTGCCTATATTGAGTGGAGAGTTTGAACACCCTAGAACCATCTAAAATGTTGCTGGGTACATGTGTTTAGGAATCTGAATCACTCGCAAATTTTCTTTGAGAGTCTGCAACCAAAAATGGTAAAGTGACCACGTAAGAAGGCAGTCTGAATCCGCTCAGGAGAACATCCCACAGCTTGTCATACATCGCTTTCTGAGAAGAATAGATGCTAGTGCTTTGCCACAATTTAAAAATAAATCACGAAAATGTAATGTAAGTAGGCTCCCTAGAAATTATATATAATGGAAACAAAAATGTTTTAATTCACAGCGAACATCACATGATGCTTATTATATTTGTCACTCAGAAATCTTCATTCTGGAACAAAGGAATATTATGAAACAACCTGAAAGGTATTTAATAACAGTCATCTGATACAGAAATGTATTCTCCATGCCTTGCTCTTGCTGCACAGCTGATGTTCAGGGGCCAAAATCATCACTTCTAGTCAGCAATTTGAAGCAAGAAGTAGAACATATAACTTTTCAGGTATGGGTGAAGAGAAAAAGGTCCTAAAGTCACTGTCTGTGTCCTCAGGAGTTCCTGATGGGGTGTTTCCTACACGGCTTAGGTTCCCTGGCCAGATAAACCACACTCCTACTCCAGCAAGACCAAGAGTGGCATCTCACTGGATCAAGGATCCCAGTGGCACAGGAGAGACTACATAAGGTCTGGTCCATTAGAGCTATTTGAACTCCTGAAAGAGCAGACATGCACCCTACCAAGCTGTTCCTAACCAGAAAATAGGGACAGCATGTAGTAGGAGATCACTGTAGAGCCAGGAATGGCTTGTTTGCCTTTGCCATGGGAGATTGCATGATATGCAATCAATATTCCGTATTTGCCTGATATTCCATATTTGTGTCAGATGCCATGCATAGTTCAGAAAACAGTGGTTTACCTGCTGTGCAAACAAAGGCAGAGTCATCCTGGGTACTGGAGCTAAAGCACTGGCATGTGGTGCTGTACAGTGTTCCAGAGCCAAGCTGCTCAACATTTCTGTGCACTGTCCTCTGGCAGCAGGTCTCCCCTCAGCGTGGTCAGAGCATAACACATGAGGAGGCACAATGTGCACATCCCAACCTGCTATGTGATGACACAGAAATGGTTGGATAAAAGATGTTCCTGGACCTCCACTTCCCTGAGCCAGCATGAACAGCAAGATGGTTATCCCCTTGCTTCAGACAGGTATCCAGGGTGATCTTGGGCATGTTGCATATCCTACCCATTTCAGCAGTCCTCTAATGAACACAACAAGGATATGTCTTCTGCTCATAAATCTAATCTGGTGGTATTGAGCACTCTGAGTCCTCCAGGAGACTCCTTGCCCAAAAAGAGATAAGAGAGGCTGAAGTTTACCCTGGAGTCATGTATGTGTCTGTGTAATTTTTCCTGGATGCAAGACAACATTGAAGGCATTTTGCATTTAGATTTCCAATTGCCTTTGTGCTGCTTGCCTTTCTCCTCATACACCACCCCTCTCCCAGGAGCCTGTAGGGAGTGATCTCCTGGGATGACACCATAGCCATCCCCTGCCTGCCAAGCCGTCTTTCCTGGAGTGCTGATTCTCAGCAAACCTGCATTTGCAGGGCCAGGAACTTTCAACATCCACTTGGGAAAATCTCTCCAGTCTTATTATGATGAAGAGATGATGTCCCATGTGCTATATTTTCAGGACAAGAAATGGTTATCCACAGGGAGAAAGATGGCAAGGCCCCATCTTTGTCAATCTGTGCCACGGAGTGACATAACATGACAGCAATCAGGGTTACAATGCAGCACAACATGGAGCTGTAATTGCCAGTGGCACGGCTCCGTGGAGCAGACTGCATCAGCACACCACTGCAGCAGTGCCAAGGTCACGGACTGCTGTTCTATCATATCATATGTAATCTTACCATGCCACCTTGTTTTGAAATTTATCATGTTATGGCATAAAACTACCTAGTTCTTCTGCTCCTGTAATTTCACCAGGGAAGCACTAACACAACTTCATTCTTCTTCTTCGGGCTAGAAACAAGGCTGATTTCCAGCCAAAATTTAGATGCTGGATTTGGAAGCTGTTGCAGTGTCGGGAAAAGCCGTGACTTTCAAACTAGGTACTACTTCTAAAGACTTGGCCAAATGTTTCGCTTAACTTTTGGGCATTTAAGAGAGCAAGCAATGCCACCTACTGGCACCAAAAAGGAAAACTTAACTACTCCAGTGGGTTGGTGTGATGAGAAGATCATAAAGGAGAAGGCTGTCAGGGTTCTTCAGATGGTCTTTTGCAGCCAAAAGTGAGGCAGAGGCCAATAGGAACTTTTCTCTTCACAAGTGTTACTTGGTTAAGTTCAGTAGGAAACACTTAGAAGTTGAGTCACTTGCTTCCACCATTTGAGAATGAATAATGAGAAAAGTAGCAACTAGACCAGGTCTTGATGTGGAGCCTGGATGCCAAGGCAATCCCTGAACTTCCCCAGAAGGTGAACATGCAATGATTAGGTGAAATTACACACTTGCCTAGCAATATCTGTGGATGAGTGCAAACTGGGCATAGGAGAAGCCTCTGAAGAAGGCAAGAATCTCATACAGTTTCAGGGACTGAAGGATCAGGACTTCATTTCAGAAGGAGAAGTCATAAATGGAAATTTTAGGCAATGTCTCAAACACTTAATGGCTTGGTGGATGGGCAGGTGAGTAATTCACTCTCATAATAACAGAGATGCAGAGAGATTTGCAAATGATAGGCTTAGAACACATGAAGAGAAATAACAAAGCCTGTAATTAAACTACAGGATATCCTTGAAGCAACCACCACTGTTTGTGCGGGTCCCCCCATCCTGTGTCCAGCTATAAGGTGCACCGAGGTAAGCATTTACACAAGAGTTAATGCATCAGTGGAGAACAATTCCAAGGTGTTGATTATTTCCCAGTCCAGCTCACTCTGACATCCAAGGAGCAGAGGATGCAAAAATCCAAGAGACTACTGCCAGGAGCCAAGCCAGAGAAGGTCAACTGGTGTCAGAAATGTCCTCTGGCAGAGCAAAGGAGAGTGCCGGTACTGAAGAAGCCCTGGCAGGGCAGACTCCCTACCTTTCCCTCAGCAGTGGCCATCCTGCTTTTCCGTGACCCTGTTAAAGGTAGCTCTGACCATTGTGTCAGTCCCTGTTGCAAGCACAAGTGGTGCCACAGACACCCACCTCAGAGCCAGGCCTATGCTCCTGGCTGCACTCAAGAAGGACTTTCCCCCGGTTTGTCAAAGTTTCCTTTCCCCATCCTCCTTTATGCCCATGGCATGGATAGTCAAGCTGTAGCAGGGATATACACAAAGCCAGTATGTTAGCACAGGACATGAATGGGTCCTTCATTCCTACCTCTGACTCACTGGCTGAGTGAAAGCACAAAAATATTTGTCCAGTTTCTGATGCAAAAAAATGAGTACAAGTTCTAGAAAAGGGTGTTATTCTTTGTCTATCTCCCATCTTCCAGGAGATGCTGCTCTCTAAGTACATTATCATAAAACAGGGCTTTTGGTGGGTGTATTAAAACAAGGTCTACTGTTGCTGCACAACCGTACCCTTCTGACTATGCCCCATGCTCAAACAGAGACAGATAGCACCATGCAATTTGCAAAGATCTGAGACAACTAGACACACACAGGGAAAGGGGCTGCAATGACCCTAGGGCTGTGACCAGATTGCTGCAGAGGTGACACATAGAGCACATCAGTGCTTGGACTCAGTGATCCTAGAACTCAGTGATTGTAGAGGCCATTTCCAAACCTAATGATCCTGTGATTCTATGCTGGCTTCCAAGACAACATACCGGCTTTTGTCTCTCTCAGTCAGAGGCTTGTCAGCATTTGCCACAGCATGCCAGAATTCCTTACGCCCCAGAAGTCCTTCTGGGCGGCCACCATTCTTCCAGTGCCTTCAGGTCCCATTGCTTTCTGTTACTGTCACCAGTGGGGTGACATTGTCAGAGCTGCCTAGAACATCTGGACTAAAGCAGCAGCCAGTGATGATGTACTACCACCAACAGGGTCTTTTTCCCAAAAGGTTTTCATATGGTGAGCACTGGGAGTTCACAGCCTGAACAGCACTGCTTATGAAACCTTATGATCATAAACCTGTAAGGAGTGCTCCATCTTTTGTGTTGAGTCCCCTGTCCCATACTCTCCTTGTCCACTTCTGTGGCCTAGCCAATTGTACAGCTGGAATAATCAGTAAAAGTGCTGCTAGGTCCATGGAAAATCCTTCTTGTTGCATTTTAGACATACAGAAGATCAAGCCTTAGGACATCTTGCTAATGGTTGTTTGCATTGACATGGAACAGGAAAAAGCCCTGAGGGGTTGCAAGTAGCAAACTCAGAAGCGCATAGAGCAAAATAAAGCACCGAGCTGTGACAATGAGGTGGTGCCACAGAAGCAAAGCAGAGCAGTATGTGGTACATGAGACCCTACCAGCTGCCGTCAGTCCTTGCAGCCAGTGTATCTTTGGCTGCCGGTGTACATTCTGCTCTCTTTCCTGCAAAATTCACGATAGAATTAAAACATCAGTACTTCATATGTACAGGTTTTCTTCTTCCAGTACCCAGGCTGGATCCTGCCCTGTGTTTTTTCATAATTTTTCTGCCTGTCCTTAATAGAAGAAATCAATACATGAGCACTGAAGTAAAACTGGCCCCAAGGAGAAACAGAGAAACACTGAAAGACCTCAGTAACTAGAAAAACGAGTAACACATAAGAGGTTACATCATTTTACACAGTGCAGTGTCTTAAAATTGTACTACAGCCATAATTTAATAAACTGAACTCTAAGTCAAGTGCATACAGATAGTTTGTTGTTGCTGAATTCCCTGCTCAGGTCTTGTTAATATTTTGTGATACTAGACCCTACAGAAGTTAATAATAAATTAGAAAAGAGTGCAATTAATTGCTGTTTAAATGGCTGAGATTGAAGACATCTGTATAGAAGCATTCACCTTCTTCCCTACCACCTGTTCCTGAAATAATTAGTTGCAAAGGAAAAAAAAATAACAAGCAAACAAAAAAATTACAAAATCTGAAAGAGTACAAGTCACAGCTTTGCTAAGACTTGCTTTATTTTCATGTCAGGTTCAGTTCAAATTCATTTAAGCATAGGCTAAAATTACATTGAAGCAAAAGGAGTTGAAGTAATTCAGAATCAGCAGACAGAATCATTGTAATAAAATAATTTATCCATGACATGCAGTGGATTTAGGCAGTGGTTTAGAAGAGACGGATTCATTTTCCTTCTCTGCCATATTATTTCCTGCATAGGCTAACACTCCTGGACATAATAGGATATGTACCTCACAGCCTAGATGTTTTAATGCTACTTCAAGTCATTGTGGTACAAGATGAACCATGCCTAAATGTACTGCTTCATTTCCAGTCCAGAGATGGACTGGGCATCCAACTGTAGTAATGTGGTAAGTCACCTAAACCTAAACTAAAACAATATCATACAGAGAGTGCAGGTTAGCAGGTGTTTACATACTGCCAGGATAAGAAATAAAGTAGTACAGTAGTAAAGAAAACCCAGACTAAGACCCTCATGAGCAATGGAGACAGCATGCCATCAGACACAAAAAACTCTCCCTGGATGCAGGGGGAAGAGGAGCAGAAAGATCCCCCTTTTCCTTGCCCGCAAGTCAACCTGGCAGAGCTGTGGCTTGTCTGAGCCACAGCAGAGCCCTCCACTCAGTGTCACTATCCAGGCCCTGGGTGATGTGCCTTACACACGCCAGTCTCCAGCAAAAGCATTGACTCTCAACAGCATTTAGGCACAGGCTCCACACATTTAAACAACTGTCTCTTTCATGATAGCACGTTGTGGGTAACCCAAAATGTTTTGTATTCCATATCTATCTGTGCCCAAAAATTTTTAGTCTCTCTAAGACCCTGCAGCCAGGACATGAACAGGTGGAACAGGTGGAACTGTGTGGGGGGAGGGGGCTGGTATTGCAGGCACTTTAAAAGTCTGCTCAGGCAGGCAGCTCGGCTTCTTGTGCCACATTATTTTTGCTTTCTCACTTATATTAACTCATATTCGTTCCTTATTGGTGGAAAGGGATTGGCTGAACCTATAAATGGAGGCAGCTCATTTGAGAATATTCTCCTTTAAATTGTCTAAGACCAAGACATAGCATTATGGGCATGAAAACCCAGGCTATTCCCCCAGTATTACCTCTGCCCAGCTGTTGTGCTCAACAGTCCATCAATCTTGTTCACCTGTGAGGCTTGCCAGTGTACTGCCTTGTTGGGCTGATGTTTATGGATGTGTTGAGCTGCTGACAGACTGAGCACAGCACCTACTGCAGTTCAGGAACTCACTTATGATCTGACAACACCTAATTAATTCCAGGAGGAATCAGCTGCAAGCTATCAAGTATATACTGCCCATGGAAAGACTGAAAATCATACATGTAGACACCAAAAATCATGCATGCAGAGATGTCTCCAGACCTAACGGGCAAGCCATCCAGCCTTTACAAACAGCCAAGCATGGGCTCATGCTGATTGTTTCACCACCACATATTTTTCCTGAATTTGGGAAAATATTTCAGTTATGATGTAAGAACAAGAAGTTCTTTTCCAAAGAACTGCATTCCTCAGTTCTTTGAAAAAAGCCAAGGAATAAGTAGTTCAACGCAGTGCCAGCAGAAATAATATCACCTACATATTTTCATTGCTGGGAGCAAGAAGAATCTCAGGGTCATCCATCTGGAGCAAATTCACCCAAAGACCACTGTGGAGCCCAGAAAAAAATGCAATGTTCTGTTCTGGCTATCAGCACCAACTATTAAGAGCAGTTTTTCTGCCTCTGCAAAATCTCTGCACAGAGGCAAGGGGCAGGACAAGAATTGTGTTTCTGCACCCCATGTGAAGGAAACCAAAGGTGTAATAAATGTGTCTGTCCTTTAATGCCCATGAGTAGGAACATCGAGAAAACTAGAATGAGCATTTGAGGCTAAAATCAGAGCAGGTGCCTGGTACTGAGAAACGGTGAGAGCTCAATCTGTTTAGCTCTTTGAGAAATAACTAAATAGGCTGTGACTGCACTGCAAAAGCACCTCTGCAGGACAGAAAATTCTGGACTGGCTGTTTAATCAAGCAGAGAAAGGTACAATAGGAACCAAGGCTGGAAATTAAAGTCAGATATTTACAAGGGTGAAATTAACCATTTGTGGGAGGTAACAAGAGCAGCACATTTAGACCCCTTCTGGGAGTGCAAAGCTTGCTTGGCTTATCTATTGTAAGGACATGCACACTATTGAGACAATGCAGGCAATGTAGTGCAAGTCCAAATGGTTGCATAGCACCTCCATTGCACCTTCCCCACCTTTGATTTCATTCACATTAGACACCACAGGAAGTGAGTGAGACTGGACTGTTCAGTAGCACCATTACCAGCAAGCTTCTCTTTAGCCATTACAGCCCATTGTAGCATTTTTCAGTTATAGCACGCTATCTCCCTTATGGGAATTTCTTGATTTCTCTTCTTACCTGCTTTTTTAAAATGATAGAACACCTCCTGGAGCACTGAAATCTTACCCATGTTTTTTTCCCCTCATGGCTCTTGCTATGCTTTCCACACTTCTGCTCTTAGGAGAGCAAACCTTCATTCCCAGTTCAGCCCAAAAAAGTGAGAGGACACCTACAGTTAATTTACATCTAAGTGAGCATTTGTGAGAGTAAAGAATAAAGGTATTACTGTGCAAAATGGTTCCTGTGGCAGCACTAATCAATAGTTGCTTGATGGATTGCCTGCCAGGAGTCTTTCAGGCACATCATTTCAGCTGCTAGACTTTCTGCTTGCTCACTGCTTAACAAAATAAATAGACATGAATCATGATATTTAACATAAAGCTCCAACTCAAAATCAAAGCTGTTTAAAATGCACAGTGGTTTGCCCCACTCCATCCCTCTGTTCCTTTGCTCACAAACAATGTTAAGTCCCAGCTTTTCTGGAACAGGCACAAAGCTTGAATGATAACCTCTTCACCAAGAACTGCCTTTTCTTCTGCAATCAGTGATTGCATTCTCTAAACAGCATTCCATTCCTCATTGCCTCCTGAAAAAGGAGCCATTTGGAGAGAAAAGAATGGAGATGTAAGTCCATGTAGCTGATGGGAGGCTGGTATTTCATGTATGGCTTTCTTAGCTGCTGTGATGCAATGGCACAAACTGTTCCTTCTACTCCTGCACCCATTGTGCTACAAATCTGAAAGCTCCCACCACTGAACTGTCTCCACATGCAACTGCATCAGATTTCAAAATATAAGAAGCAGCAAGGAGCCCAATTTTTCAGAAGCAAATGGCTTCTCAGTAATAATGAATAAGTGTTTGGCTCTCCAGAAGATCCTGTTTCTATTCAGAAACATAGTTTGTTTCAGATTTTTTCTTAATCTGACTTTTAAATGGATAACGCTTTTCTTGAAACCCTGTACGCCTACAGACCACTAATAGCCTCAAAAAGGGTGAATAATCATAGCATCAACTTTTTTTGGCCAAAGAGCAACATCCAGCTCCATCTAGCAAGTTCTGCCCCCTCTTCTATCTTGCCAACCCCATCAACACCCTCTGGCACAACTTGATCAGGTGGGAAGCTTGAAGTGATGTAGGATGAATATTCAGGCTCTGAATAATGATTCATGTCTTGCTGGCACCAACACCAACAAAAGACTTCCAGGCCAAGGCTTGGGGCAAAGGATGGAGGTGCCACTGTTCCTCCCATCCACCTCCTGCTTCACCTTCCCCCTGCAGTCTTTGTAAGCCTCCTCTCCCACTCCCTTGTCCTCTGAGAGCCAGGAAAACTTGTCATGCTCCTCTGATCCAGATTTTTTCACAGCACTGAGTTTTGATTCTTGCCCACTGCTCAGTCCTTCAGCCCATTCTGCCTTTCAATCCCTCTAATGACAGATTTCCCTTGCCATTCTCCCAGAGCACCACCACCCCTTGGACTGTGACCAGAGTTTTTGTATTCTGTCAGGACATTTTGAGCTCTACTCTGGCCCATTTAAGGGGGTCCTGCCTTTTCCCCCCACTCCCCATGGGCATCCATGGCTGCAGTCACCAAGTCCTCATCCCTGCCATGCAGCCACCCAGAAGGGAGGTGAGCTCTTCATCTACCTCTGGGGAGCATTGCTCACTACTGTTCTGATCCTTCTGACTCTTCCAGCAGCATTAGCAGAGCAGCACAGGCAAGTGCCAGGCAGGGTACTTGTTCTGCGAATGGCACAGATCACACAGTCCCCTCCCTGGCAGCTGAGTTTGGGGGAGACTTCCCAGTTCTATGCAACTCAGGGCAGCCAGGAGACTGCCACTAGTGGGAAAGCTAACAGGGAGAAATTTGGGTGCTGAATGTTGGAGCATCAACAAGGATGAACCCAAATAATCTGGGCTCAGATGAGAGCAGATGTCTAAGCAAAACAGCATTGCAGCTGGGTACCCACAGAGAGAGTCCAGGTAGCTGGGAAATCCACAGAAGAATGATGAAGAGTGAGTTTGGTAGGAAAGAGGTAGTGCGCCCTGTTGCAGCTCAGGATTTTGGAGCACAGCACTACACACTGGCATGCTGTGGGGCAGCAGAGGCATGCAAGACCTGGATGTTTCTGGGGCGATGCATGCTTAGTGCCGGGGGCAATGTTATTTTGGAAAGTCAGAGGGGAAATCTGACTTGGAAAAGTTGATGGGTTACAGACATAGCTCAATTCCGTGAAGAAGAAAGAGGGACTTTCAGCTTGAAATCTCTTCCTCTGCAGCCCCACTTCACTGTCCTCCACTTATAAGGGAGGCACATGGAAAGCCAGTAAGAGCATAGCACTGGGAGATATCAGAACTATACACTGCTGGATGGAGTTCTTGTCTTATTTTTGACAATGCTACACATATCTTATGGCTACACGGTGCATGAAGAGCACAGCATGGCACCTCTTTTTCAAGTGAAAAGCAGTTTAACTAGGCACAAGATGGGTCCCTTGAGAAACTTCCACTGGGGCTTTCCAAGCTCAAATGTTTGGAAACTACAGGGTGATGCTCTCTGGAACAGCCTTTGCAAAAGCCATGACTGCACGAAAGCACACAATGCAGTCAGTCAGCAAATCTGTTGTCATCATGCAATGACAGAAAAGTGCCAATAATAATAACCCCATCCAGTGCTTTGCAGACTGAGCAGTGCTGGCTCTATCACGTTATCAACAAGGTCATTCCTAGCCATAGTATTAGGGATTATTTCTTATTTGCACCATGCAAGGAAAAATCTTGCATTCAAAACATTTTGTTATAGTTTTGGAAAATCCTTCCATTTCCAGTATTCTTGTCCCTCTTCTTCAGCTTAGTTGTCATCTAATGTATTAATGTTTAATAATTTCTGTGTTAAAGTCTTTAAATTATACATAAGAATTCAAAACCAAACAGAAGAACTTGAATATTTCATGTTAAAACTAAATGCTTTATCATTGCTCATAGAGTGAAATTAATAAGGAGACTGTGCCAATGCTGTATAATTTACACTGTGCTTAAGCGGAAAAACAGAAAGGCTCTGGGGCTTATCTCTGTTTGAAGTTGTGCTTTCCTTTTCTTACCTGGCAGGATGGAAGTGCTAGGGCAGAACTGCTAGGGCAGAGCTAACTTCTACCCCCAATCAAAAGAGCTCCTATTTTTGTTTATTGTGAGTAAAATCAGCTTTAAGAACAGTTAACAGTAACAATCATCTGATCAGAGGCAAATAGTCACAGTGTTTTGTTTTTCTCTCTTTACTAACTATTTTGTCTGCTAATCTTCATGCTCTGCAGCCAGTCAGTGCGCCCTGACCCTACTAAAATGTAATGGCAAAAAGTCCAATAAACCTCCACCCCTGAATTTCATGGGCAGTTTGGGCATAAATCTTTGAAACAAATCCACAGTCTGGAGGTATGGGAGGCCTACACATTGCTTAGCATAGCAGAACTCTGAACTCAGATGATGACTGCAGTACTGGTGACCACAAACACATCTGTTGAGTTCTACCGCTTGCTCCAAAAATGGGGTTCTGCACTGAGCTAAGAGAGCTGCACATATAATAGAAGTGTTAGTCAGAATTGCAGAGATTCAGACAGTTGCTGAAGCCTTCCCTGATGACAACTCATAACTAAAAAAGCTGAAAGCAATAATGAAGGATAAGACTAAGAAGGGATGATCTTCATAAAGGAGGTAAAGCTGTCAAAGTACTGGAGGCGGCTAAAAAAGGAGTGTGACACAAAGTAATTCATTGCTTTTTCTAGAAAAAGGGAATTCACCTTCCAGATATGCTCATAAATTCCTGTGTGACCCAGTTACTTAGGCTTTATGTGCTTTGTTTTCCCTGTAGAGGACATAGGGACAATAGCTCACAGAGAAGATACAATTTAATGTGTTCAGTTAGAACAAAAACAAAAGCACTAAGGGGCACAGATAAGCAAAGAATTACATATTCCAATGACACCAGTAATACCAGCAGGCAGAACAGTAACAGCAAAAACCACAGTAGCATTACACCATTCAAGGTGAGACAGTGCAAGGACTACAGAAATTTATCAGGCCTCAAGGCATACATGCTGAGGAAATATGGAATAAAAGTTGTACTTCAACAGGAGGTACCTGAATAGAAAAGAAGGGGTCATGGGCTTTTTTCCTCCCTTCTCATTTTAGCATCCTGTGGCAAAATCAGGGTTCCATGGAGTCAAATGAGAAACCTGAAAATCCCATTACTTGGTGCAGGATTTGGTTCTCTTCATCTTTTTAAAGCCATTTAGATGAGAGACAGAACAGAGAAAATTAACAGGGGAAGTTTTTGGGGTTTGGCACTCCAATGAATCAACAAGTTTTTTTCCCAAAAATGCTCAATTTTCAGCTGATGAAAGCTAGTACATATTCTCTCTCTTCAGCACCCGAGTGATCTTTCTTTAACTTTTGGAAGCTGGGGTCAGTTGCCCCAAATGTGATTTCACCAACTAGAATTTTTAAGTCAAACTCCTTAAATGCTTGAATCAAGTGGACATTTAAACCCCTCAAATTCAAGGAATCAGCCTTGGTGAGTCAGAGGGAAAAGACTACTCCTGTGATTGATCACATTAATGACTCAAAGCTCAAGTACACATTTGAACAAACTAAACTGTCCCCAGGGCTCATAAAACACCATGCCAGGTGTTCTGCATTAAAGTCACACCAATCTATGAAAGCCAAGCGGTTTGGAAAATATTAGGATTAATGTTTATTGGTATTGAATGTACATAGCCAAAGCCCCTGCCCTGAAGACTTTACAGTTTAAATAGTACAGGCAGAACTGGCAGGCACACATGCGGCTCTGGCCCTGGTCTGCTCCTGGGAAGCTGAAGGAGGTGGGGAACCTCTCAGGCTCCTGGGCACAGAGGCAGATCACAGTACAGCTGTGCTGGAGCTGATAGCTAATAGGATATTACAGACCCTTCTCTGTAATCATGAGAGGCTGGGCCCCAGACTGCACCATCAGCACATAGGAACTCCCTGCAGGACTTTTGCAGCTCCTTACACTTGGCAGATGAGGCCCTGTCAGTCATGCTGCACACTGAACTAAGCATCAAGACACATTTGATGATTCACGAGTGCAGCAAGAACTCAGAGGGCTGCAAAATACCTCCAGAGACTTGTTTGTGCCAAATTTCTTAAGTCTGAATTAGCTAAAGACGTGAATCAAATTGCTGTGGAATTTAAAAACGAGATTGAGCTTTTATGTCCATATTTTGAAAAGGGAATTATCTTGTATTGCCCTGGAAGGTACATGGAGGCCACCCTGCCTCTGAACTGGGAGGTCCACACCAGTCTTCAGTGCAGTGCAGGTCATCCATTTTAAAAACAGAATTACCTCACTTGAGGTGTAGCTATCTAGTCAACCCTTTGTGGTAACATCAGACATGGGAGTGGGGCAACCTTGACTCACAGTGGAGCTCAGCCGTTATGTTCACAAAAATTTTCTCCACTAAATGCCATTGTGGGTTCAAAGGACAACTCATCTTACCTTCCTGACTGAGTTTTATCAAGCCCTAATAGAAACAAGAAACCAAATAAAAAGTGAGCAGGCAAGTCAGTGTAAACCAAGGGTGCCCACCATAACAGGCAGATATATATCCTGGAAAAAATGCAACAGTCCCCAGTCTTCACACACACGGCAGTGTAAATACGATAGCTTTGAGATCTAAGCACCAGATTGATTAGAAATGTGATATCTCAAAATCCCCAGTTCCAATGCTTGACAGCTGGATGGAGCCCAGTGCCCCAGAATGGAGAAAGGCACAGTAGCTCACTGACGTAAAGCCATACTCCAAGAGGAGCTGTTACAGATGGAGCTCCCAAGAAGACTGAAGCTGGACCAGAAGCATGTCTTATTGGCTGACTGGGTTCTTCACAGAAGAGGTCTCCCATCTACATGCAAAAATTCCCTTTATATTGCTAACGCCCAACACATTGGTCTCTCAACCACCTTCACGGCACTCAGAGGGTTATGTGCTCACCTGCAAGGGAACAAGCAGCTAGGGATTATGTACCTTGAGCAGCTACCTCTGTGGCTTCATGCCTCTTCTCAGTTCCCAAAGTTGGATGTTCAGACCCCAAAAAGGATCTAGTGAAGGATGGCCAAAAAACTAGCCTGAAAGGAGTTTGGAGAGAGAAAGAAAGCAGCTGAAAAGGAAAACACAGCTCTGTAATGTTTCAATGTACCAAGTCCCCATCATCTGCCTACATTTTGCCCACACACCATTTAATCAGCGTGCCAGGAAGCCTGGCTCCCTGCCAGTGGGTATGTGGATTCTGACAATTTGTCCAAAGTGCAGTCAGAAATTGCAGCTAAAAGGAAAGAGCACTTCATTTTTTAATTCTGCATGTGTATGTATATGGGCTTTTTTCCCCCCATCAAACAATTACAACCTCTGACTGCCGCCCACACTGCAGTTGCCTGAGAAACGCAGCGTGGGTATGGCTGTGGTAACAGGACTCGGGTTTTACACCATTCTTGCTATCATTGGCTGGCTGCAAGGCCCCCACAAAACTGTCCCAGCAGCTAGACATGGAAAATATTCCTGTCCCAGGCACAGACCACTGCAAATTTCTGCCAAGGTGAACATCTCTAATGTCTTTATTACTCAGGTAATTATGCTGCTAATGGCATTGGCTCCATCCAGCCCTGTCTCAGTACTTGTACTTAAAGGGTGCTCAGCACAGTTCAGCCCAGCATGGGATGGAACAGGAAGCAGAGCACACCAAGAGCTGAGTGTCACATATACTGTGTGTGGTATTGGCTGGACAGGAGCATTTTACACACCTGCCCTCACAGCAGCATCCTGCCACCTCCTCGATCAAAATAATTTCTTCTCAAAGGACAGGGCACATGTCTGTGCTGAAGACTGCACTCAAAGCAAGTGTTCAGCAACACACATCTTGGTTTACAAGTCCTGAATGGAATTACCCTGAAAAGAAGAAGTGTGTTTTTTTTATGCTGGACATTTGGGCAGAGGAGAGGGTTGCCCAAGCTCACTAAAAATATTCACCTTCCAAAGAGCTGACGGGGCATATCTACACTGCACTTCTGAGTGAGGTAGAATAGAAAGATGATTTCTGTCTGAACAAAAAACATTTTCTTGGAGAGGAAGAAAGCAAACCATATCCACCCCCTTGAACCACTTTGAACAATCGTAGTATAGTGATGGTAGAGAACAAGCTTCAGCTGCATTTTGGGTTTTCTTTCTGTCCTTTCTGCAAAGACACACCCCATCCATCATATCCATCAGACAGTGCACAGCCCCAGAGATGCTGCTGTCTTCCAAGCTACCAGGTGCAGGAAAGAATATCTACCTTGGCTAACTCTGAGAATTTCACAAATGAAGGCCAGTGCACAGCATGCTTTCCTAAACCTATGGCAAGCCCTGGCAGTATTCAAAATGCCTCTGCAAGCAATGGGGGAATAAGAACTTTTCACCAAAGAGCACTCTAGTAAAGGGAGTGGTTAGGCAGCCTTCAGAAGCGCCTGGTCCTTTCCTATTAATGGATTGTCTTTTACAAGTGGTAAATGAATCTGTGTACTGTTCAGTTGCCTCCCATGCTTTTTCTTTATAGTCTTGTTCAGTTTTTATCTTACCTCTGGCTTTCAAACAAATCCTCTCCCTTTGAGCAAGCCCTCCTCGCAATCTTCTTTTCCACAGAGTTTTCAGTCTTTGATGCTATATTCTGCTCTCTTCTGCCATCTGTAAGTTTCCCCTGCATTTTAAGACTGTGCATCATGAAGATAAAGGCCCTTCAGTACCTTTACACATGCAGACAAGCAGTGTTAGCTGAGAAAACAGCACTTGTACACTATGAAAGTCTTTCCCTGAGATTGTAACTCACAGACCTCACTTTCCCAATATGTCATTTCTATGCTGTTTGCATTCTCGAGACTCATCTTATTTAGCTTGTGGTCTGTGGTCATTGGCATAATTCAAATATTTATAAACATTCCTGTAAGCGTCCTTGCAATGGTCAATGTGTAGTGGCTGAAGCAAGTTAAGACTAGGTAGGAAATGTTGTTTCCCTCAATGTAACTGCTACTTCAGGAAGAACTCCCTCCATTTAGATTGCAAGGTCAACATGTAAGTGCTGTAACAAAATTACAGGCTTTAGTGATTATGTGACACACTACTAAGGAACTGGTTAATCTATTAAGTAATCAATATACTGATTATCAAACAAACACACCACTACTGCTAATCTGCAATTATACTATTTTCCACCCTATTACACACAATTACTAAAAGTGCTTATTTCACACTCTTAAAACTTATGAATCACATACATCAACTATTAACTTACAAATCCATCATTTTACCTCTTTATATGACATATCACCACAGTGGAAATCTATCCCTTCGAAGCCTATGCTCTCACAGCAAGATTTTCAGACACGGTCCTCCTGAAGGGAATTCCTGCAGCAATGCATCTGTAGGTGCCTGCACTCCTCCTTTCAGAAGGTTCCCTCTTCTTTTGTTCTTTATCTGATTTTTTTTTTTTTTTTTTTGCTTTATTCATTACTGTTTCTATTTCCTGGAACAACTTTTTTGCCACTCTTGTGCCTCCCCTTCTCTGACCAGGTTCCTCCCTAAGACACACCCCTTGTTTGTTTATTCTCACTGGCCAAATTCAACAAAACCAGTCCCAAAGTCTGAACTTCCCAAGGCTGTTTTTGGGCAAACTCAGCCTTTTATTATACCCTGCCTGGGAAGAGGGGACAAAAACATCCCCACAAACTTCCAGTTAATAACAGCAACATATTACCTCCACATTCTCCAAGGCAAATAAGTGTACTTAGTCTTGATTCCTTCATCTGATCCCAGTTTAGCTCCTTGTCTTTGCATCTTATTGTGAGGTGCAAGCCATCAAAACAAAAACCCACATCATTTATGTACTGATCTATCCAAAAGCTAGCTGTGGAATGGGACCAGAAAAAAAATGTCCTAAAATGAATGTGACCATGACACAGAAAACCTGACAAGGTGGATAGCTGTTTTGCAGTAATTCATGTTTTCTAGGATGGCCCCTTTTCTGGAAGAAATAGTTAACATAGTGGCTGACATCATTTGAGAAACATCAATTTAGTAGCAAATATGGAAAGAAATAGATGCAATGTGCAATGACCTGAAAAATGAAAACCTGGGTTATCACCACGTGATTTCTCTTCCAGCTCTACCTTAAAAGCCACTGTGTATTTTTGCCCTTACCTTGTAGATTAGGAGGCCACTGCAGCACATCAGTGTTCTGATGGGTAGGAACTTTCTTCTCATTTCCAATCTAGAGATAATCATGACAATTTCAGACCAAACTGTGCATTACTTTAGGCTAAGTCTCTTTCTCATGCTACATTATTCATAAATATAAAAAAAAAAGTGTAGCTGCTGTAGATTGGGGAGGTTTCTCCTGCATACACAAACTAGCCTTTTCAGTCTTCCTTGATAATTATATCCTGTACTTGGAAACTTGAACTGAAAATGGACAATGAGGAGAATATAAATGCATTTGTCTTTCAGTTTGCACCTGTTCTGTCATTTTGTTCTAGCTCACTGCATTGTGAGAAACGTGATGTGACTAATGATTCCAGGTAGAAAAACACCAGAAAATGCTCAGTGTTGACTCTGTCAGCTAGAAAGAAATAATAAGAAAAGATGTGGTGAGCAGTACTGACATTAACATTCAGACACAGTTCAAACATTCATTTGTGCTTGGAGAAGGCATTTAATACATCTTTGTAAAATACTCCCACCCATCCTTACCACCACTTTGTTTAGTCTTTTCATTAAAAACGTATTAATCCAGAAGACTGCATTGGAATAAAAGATCCCAAGGGCTTTGAAGCAACCAGGATGGTACAACAGTGAAAAATCTGATACCCTAAGGCATAGTGTGAAAAAAACAAACAAACAAACAAACACACACAGAGCTATCTCAAGTGTGAAAGTCTTACCATTCATCAAAGGCAACATGCTGAGGAAAAATATAAAGAAAACAGTCACCTCAAGATAGTCAAACATTCACAGAAATCTTGGTAAGAAACAACATGTCTTCCTTATTACTGTTGCAAGTACAAGCTGCTAGCCCTATTGTAAATTTTAGGCATGCCCCACCTGTACTGAACACCTCCATCTGCCCTGTGACCCACTCTCCACACAGCGGACTAACCCCCCATGTTGAGTTATGTCCAACCCAAGAACTGCAAGCACAACACTGTTTCCTGTGTGTTGTACAGAGTGCTTCTCCTCACTTTCAATAGGCATAGTTTCTTAACCAGTCCCACCTCTGCCTTTTTACACTCCATCTTTTTTTAGTGTCTGACTCTTCTGCCTTTCAGGGGTCCTTTCTTCCTATGTGTCATGTCAGCAGCAATTCCCAGCCTCAACAGTGACCTCCTCATATAAATGTTGAGATCAACTCCCAGTCATTTCTGAACAGCTGTTTGCTGCAGCTTCACTCCTTTATTCCACATGCTGGTAAACCCATTTTAAATCAGTCAATTCTCTTGCTGTCTCTTCACAGCAAGCAGTGGTAGCTCTGCAGGCTACACACCCTGACAAAGCTGGAAGGGATGCCACCTCTTGTACAGGTGCAGAAAGAAGAAAGATGTGCTCTAGCTGCCCTCACACAGGACTAATGTGCACAAATTGGCACTGGCTCCATTGTTTACCCCAACTGCAGGTCAGATCCAGACTGTAAGGCAGACAGTACACATATGCTTCAGCTCAGGAAACCGTGAGACTACTGACTTCCAAGAGTCAGACATAGGACAGCCAGCCACTGTAAAGCCACCTTTTTGTTCTTACTTGTAGTAGCAACTGTCAGGGTTCAAATAAAAAACATTCAGCTGCAGAACGTGAAATACATTTGGTTTATTTCTTTCTAAAGTTTGTACATATACATATATCATTATACATATGTGAGATCCTTCAACAGGGTTGCTTGAGTTCAATGACAAAAATTATTGGGAAGCTTGCAGGCTCTTTGTTGCCCGTAAGCAACATTTATTCCAACTTATAAAAACACAGAGGAACAGAGTTATAGTAAGGAACATGGACACAAGAGAGAAGTCTACTTTATATCTCACAGTTTCAATACATCAAAGGCAAATTATTTGTCTGTATACTGTAGGCTTACTTTATCAGCAATGATAAAATAGAGGAAAATATTTATATACAGTCACCTCAAGTGAAAAATAAAGCAATGTAAACTTAAATTCCAAAATATTATTTTAAATGATATAACAATATCCCCAAAAGTCCTTCTTCCAAGGGGAAGAGGACTGATTAAGTACCTTCATTTATCAGGAAATAATCACTCTAGTACCAGATACATGAAGCAGAATAAGGGAGGGCATCCTGTGATACCTGTAGGAAAGAGTGACAACTCTGCTTCAGGAAAGCATCTCTGTGTAAGCAAGTATATGTTTGAGTCCTTATGGACATCAGCAGCACATGGAAAAATCTTCCCTGAACCAGGGCTTGACTTAAGTCTGCACAGTTCTGACTCCATCCACCTAGTATGCTTTTCTGGCCATGCCTATTCCCAGGGACAAAACAGGGTGTCCTGGTGGTAGGATAGTGTCAAACCTGAGATGATAACCTCCTCAAGAGTCAGAACAGCAAGTTCCATGCTGCTGGGAAAGATTTAATGGCTACCTCAATGTTGTTGCTTCACAGCAGACCAAGAAGTTACCACAAAGCGGTGAGACTGGGACTGTCTCTAGTGTATTACATGAAAAACACTCCAGCAATTCAGTGATGAGGGTGAACTGAATGCAAGAATACCAGAAAGAAGGTTCCTACACATCACAGAAGCGACTGGAGACCACCCAGAGGAAAGGTCTTGCAAGGACTGTTATCAGGTCCTGTAAGGTTAGTTCTGCACACAAGAGATGTATAAGGTGTATGTATACGCATGTGCAAATTGTTTTTCTGCATCACCACTGCTTAGAGTTATGCTTCCCATTGGCTACCAAGCAACATTGACTGAAAATTCAGTCCTGCTTCTCAGCCTAAGGGAAAACAATATAGCAACAGCTCAGGTGGAGGGTAAATGACACTTCTTAACCACGACTCTGAAACTGACAGTGCTCACCCACATCTTTCCATCACCATGGAGGGCAGGAAAACTAAGGGAGAAGCCCAGTACCTGAAAAAAAAATTACTGGACTACAGCTTGCCCAAAGGGTGGTCTCCTTAATTTAATTCTGAGCTGCAGTTCTCCGTTCTGCAAGGCGCAATCACTCTTGCTGTGTTCCACTGAAGTGTAAAGGCATAGTTACACTATTGAAGTTGCTCAACTGCTTCAACCTAACTGCATGACAAAGAGTTTTACAACTCCAGGTAAGAATCACACCCTCAGCTTTTGCTCTCTCTTTCCAAGAATAATGCAGATCATACTATTGTTGCCCTTACTAGAACGCAACAGGAAAACTCACCAGGTTTCCCTACATCTTTTTCCTCAGACCAGCAACTTGTTAAAAGGTTGTTCAATGCTGTCAAAAGAAACCTCTGGGAGGCATAGGAGATGCCCAAGACAGATATTTCGACCCTTCTGCTCTTCTCTTCCCTACTGATGAGCCACTTGTCTGGAAATTTGAACAGTTGTAGAAAATAAACCCCTCACTACTGCTGTACTGCTGTATCTGTAGGAGACATCACAGGCACCTGTCCTTCTTGGACACTTCGGACATAATGTCCCTTTGCTGAATTTTCACAGAGCAAGGTCAACATTTTCAGAAGTAAAGCTGTGTATTAGATCCCCAGAGCACGATTTTCAGAAGAAGTCAGCATGGATGCTCCTTGTACAGGCATCAGTTGATATAAACAGGGAGAAAGTCAGCCCCCTCTTAAGCTAGCAGAAATTTCCAACCAGTAGCTCTTGCTTAGACTCTCAAATACATGCCTTCCTTTCAACATGCAAAACAACAGGCAGCCCCTGGTGGACAACACATGAAGATCAAGGCAGCTCAAAGTATACCTTAAATCTGCAAAAGCTCTGATAGCTGTTTAACCTCATTTGAGAACAATTAGAACAACAAGCATCCTAACAATATTTGCAGCTGCTGAAGTGCTTTGACCAAATAAGCCTCAGAAAAGAACAGCAGGTTCTGCAGTGCTGAGCCATAGAAGCCATATTATACTTAGGAATACACAAATCTATAGGCATCACTTAAACATGTTCACCAAGTAATGTAAGTCTCAGAGTGTACCTCACACAGAGGAGTGATTTCAAAGTTTTTCAACAGCCAAAACACTCTGTCCTTTTAGCCAAATTATAATTCTAGACTCAATTAAGAGGACACAGTTGTTATGAATATGTACAAATTTTAAAAAAAACCCAACCACAACCCACCCTTGTTCTCATCCTACAGTCTTTCAGAATCTGACAGCTCTGAGTATGAGATTTTCATAAGTGTGTAAGTTAAGACTTATATTGCCAGTAGAATTTGCCCTGTGTGGTGACATAGACTTGATAACATTTATCTCCCTCTTCCCAGCAAGAGCCTAAGAGGAGTTGGAGGATTTTGTGTCAAACAAGTCTTCATGGCAGCTTAACTAGCTGCTCTGTCACTACACCATGATACTCTATTGGCCCAAGCTGAAACTTTGCCTGTTTAGACAAAAATTATCTTCTTGTGCTAATCTCATTCAGGTGAGTTACAGATAGGATCACTGCTAGAGTGGCTACTAATTACAGTGGTTTATGTCAGAGAAAAATTCTGCCCTTGTGGCATGTTGCACTTTCAATGCTTGCACTGCTAAGTGATGTACCTTTATTGGCCCAAATAAACCTCTGGCCTGTACCCCAGCTAGTTCCTGGCTTGCTTTAAAAGCAGATGCCATGGGAGGCCCCTCATTGATTAAACATCAATAATTTTCATGGAATAATTAAGTGTTCAAAGGCAGGCAAGAAAGAATGCCTTGGACTAGCCTAAATTTGCTCCTTCTGACCACAAGGGCAAAGTCAGGTCAATGATCCAACCTTTATGAAAGTTCTTGCTTGCATTTGGTAAGGGATGGGCTCTAATAAATAACTAAAACACAACCTTAATTCAGCTGACAAAATATTTGAGCAAGGGACATTCTCTCAGGCAAGGCTGCGCCTGCCTCCTTTCAATGTTCAACTTTATGTTGCCATCAGCAGAGCAGATACTCCCAGATGGCATTCAGACTTTTTCCAAGGACCTCTCCTCTTTGCTCTCATTTAAACCAGTCTTCTCACAAAGGGACTGTGGTACCCCTGGATATGGGTGCTGCTGTCACAAGGGAGAAAAGCAGCAGGTGGTAAAGACAGTTCCTCAAGCAGCACAGACTAGAGGGAAAAGGAAGCCAGCATTTCTCATTACCTCCAACACTGAGGTCAACACTAGAGCTCACAGTCTCTAGCAGGTGACCAGCCATGGAGGGTGGCACTGGCTTCTTCATATAGCATCATTGTCCTGGGCACTGATGCTCAGCTCAGGTGGTAGCATTTCTATGAAGGCTGACAAAGCCTCTTCGTCCTGGAGCTCAGGCCTCCACAGTGAAGCTCCAGGTAAAGCAACCCACTATGCTACATCTGTGCTCTCTATGGGAGAGAGGAGAGGAGAGGCCAGACATACTGCTTTTATATGCACTAAAAATATCCTTTAAAAAACACAAGGCTGCACACTATCTTTTTCTGAGACAGCTTCTATGGTTCATCCCTCTAGGCAGTCTAGATACCAGATGCTGAGAACACATGCTGACGCGCAATGATTGTGCTCTGACGAGAAATGTGGACTTCTTACCTGGCCCCACAGAGCAGATGTGACATCCCAGAGTCTGGGGAGAGCAATACTGGAGAAAATTTAAACAAGCAGCAGATGGTTTAAGATTGTAAGATTGCTTGGCATAAGATGTGTATTCTGCCTTTGACCCTGCAGAAGCAGCCAGTGTTTCCAACAACCTGGATTCTAGAAGAGTAAGAATATTGCAAGTGTCTGGTCTAAGTGTGGGAAGGGGGACTTTGCATCTCTGCAGCATACAACTAGAGGATCATGGCAGTCTAAAATTCAGTCTCACACCTCCCAGCTATAACTGTGGCTGGAAACACAGGCTACTGACAAGCAGAGTGTAAAAGCTGTTCACAGGGTTATCCATTCAATGCAGCACTGCTTCAGAGAAGGTTTTCTCAATGCAAGATGGGAGAGTCAAATTTTCTGGATTTCTGCAAGGATGGAAGGAAACAGACCTGTTATACAGAAGCAGCTGAGGTGCTAATATGACAGATAAGAGCAGCTTGTCAGAAAAGGAGGAGGAGCTGTCAGACTAACTGCAATAAGACCAAAATTAATTTTAAAATGGAGAATGCAGACACAGTAAGCAGTAAGCCATCTGCAGAGAAAAGCCTTTCCCATTTTCAAGGAGAACATTGCCATACAATGCCCCCAAGAAGCCTGATGATAAACATGTCATCTCTAACTTCTTCCAATACCATAACCACATCTTCACTGAAAGGCCTACTCTAGTCAAGCAAGAACCTCATTTCCCCATTGGAGAAAGGCAAAAGTTTTGGCTTTTTCAAGACAGAAGAGCAACCAGCCTTGTTATCTGAAGGCATTGGAGCTGTGAAAAGTCACTGAACAATTCCAGTCCCTGGAGGTCTGTTAGGCAAAACTCCTCCACAAAGTAGGGCTGTGCAGAGCACAGGTCCCCAGGAGAGCCCCTTGACACAGACAGACTGCAACCTGGGAGCAGGCAGGATCAGAGAGAAAGTATTTTAGTGAGGAGCTGTAACTAATTATTAGAAAGTTTCTGGTAACCATTTCCAAGTGACTGGCTACAGATGAAAAACTCTGAGTCGGCAACACAGCTGAACAGCATTCCCACACAACTCTGCTGCATTAATCACTCTGCTGGATGACTTATCTCTCTACATCAACTAAAGACACAACATAAATACTGGATTTAGAAGCTGTAATCATGTTCATGCGTGATTTATCTGCAAGATGCAGACAAACACACAGCTAGTCCAGGGAGTCTTTTTGCCGCCGCTGATGAACAGAATCCATCTGAAACAGTCCCCTGCATCGTGCTGAATCATAGAGGAGAGTATGGTTTTGGCTTCAGGAGAGTTTTTACCTGCTTTGGTTGCTGGGTGGGGAAAGGGGAAGGAAGTTTTCCCCTTCTCCATCAGCCTTCTGCTATCAGATGCAGACTAGTGGGGCCCTTTCCTGTCTCTCCTTCCTTAGTTGGGAATAGTAGACAGTTCAGCCGCAGGAGCCAGCAACGCTTCAGAGTCAGGTGCAGAACCACTGCAGCACCTTAAGAAAGGGGAAGTAAGGAGGTGATAGCCTTAGCCTGCTCCCCTCTTTGGATTCCTGCTCTCTACATGCAGGTAGAGGCCTCGCCTGAGCAATGATTGCACACTGGAGCAGGAAGGGTGACAAGGAAGGATGACACCTCCCTGCATCACCAATGCAAAGGCTCTCCCACATGCACACATGCTCATGGCGGCCAGCCAGTAACTCCTTACACTGAGCACTCCCAGGAAACTGCAGACTGCTCCAGTGATTTGCAGCTCAAGTCCCAGGGGCGGGCTGGAAACCAGCAGAACATCCTTACATACTGCAACCAGAGCTCCTGAGTCACTGCAGTCAAGCACTGATCTCCCCTAAAGGCAAGTATTTAAGCAAAGAAAGGCAGGGTGCAGGGTACCATGCTAAGCTACCTTGTCAGACTCTTAATGGTGCTACTCAAGGAGATGTACCACTTAGACCACCTGAGAACCTGCTCTATCCCTTACAGTATCATCAGGAGGGAAAAAATGAATTACAGGACTGATTGGTAGATGAACCTATTCCCAAGGGAGGGCAGGAGTCTTAGACTTTCACAACAGGATCACATTTCTTTCTTGTTCCCCAAAGTGTGCATTTCTACACAGGTGTCTGGGATGCTTATAAATTGTAAAGCAACAAAGGAAAATGGCATTAATTAAAACTGGAGCAGAAACTATAAATTTTGGGTAAACTGATTTGCACACCTCAGCAGCCTCAGCAAGACTGCTCTAAGCTCAACAAATGTTTAAAGACTAAAAAATGCAGTGAAAAAATGCACTTGATACACTCAGATGAGACCTAAAAAAAATACCCTATTGGTTTACAAGTATACATGGAAATAGATAATAAATAATGAAAAAACATCTCTTTTGCAGTTCACTTTTTGATTTTTCCTATTGCTTCAAATAATCTTTTCTGCAATGATTTTGAAGAGGAATTACTCAGTTTCTGTGTCAAAGCTGGAAAATGCATTTAACAGAAGTAATTTCTTTTTGAGCTCAGCAATTTAACTGGAATTTTCAGCAACGAAAATATGTTTAAAGCCAGGGAAGAAGAAAGTTAAATGTCACCTCTTTGCCTTTTGAAGCACTGCACTCCATAAATACAAGAGGTTTGCCAAGCATGTTGTAGCCTGCCTTCAAAAAGATCATCTACTCAACCCAACCCTGACAGCCAAGCAGGGCCATTTATGTATCTGCACCTTTTTTGGGTTTTGTTTCTGCTGCATGTATCCTATTGGTATATAAAATAACTCACAGAATGACGTACTGGTTCTAGCCTGGATGGAGTTAATTTATGCAGTAGCTCGGCAGAAGCATGGCTTGGACTTGATGGTTATTCTATACTATCTCATGTCACTTTCCAGGAACAGGAGAAGATATCCCTTCTGGGTCTGGGTATAGGGAAGTAAGTGGTTGGGTATTGTTGGGCTCTGTGTGGTGAGCATTCTTGAACACTCTGTTTTTAATACTGTTGTTGTTTACCATTCATTTTCTTATCTCATTGCCGCTTCCAGTAAATTGTTACCTCAACCTGTGATCTTTGCCTTTTAGGCCTCCAATTCTCCTCTCCAGCCCACTGCAAGGAAGAGGAGGGGAAGGAGGGAGTGAGCAAGGGCCATGTGGTTTGGAGAGTCTCAGTGGGAACACTAAATACCACTCCTTAATCATAACAGAGAGGTCTACTTTTCTTCCCAAAGGTGCATTCAGCATTCCCCAACTGAATTTCGTATCTCTGTTCTGCTTGTTCGTTTTCAACCTCCAAAGCATGACAAGCAGCTGCAGGGATCTGTGTTTGTTTCCCCTCCATGAGCTGTTGATCTACCACTCTTAATTACTCCAAATAATCCCTCCCAATGAGCACTATCATGCTTCTCTCCACACCGAGTCTCCCCACACAATAAGCTGCACCACATAACTTTGGCACCAACAGCAGAAGACATCTCTCTTCAAGAAGAGAACTAAATGTTAAGTCCACCTCAGTCAGAATGCACAACTTCTAAAACCCCAGCACTTGGGAAGCACTGCCAATTTCTACTCAGGACTCTGCAGCTTTTAGCAACGCTGCCAAGGTTAGGAGCCAACCTCCTGACTTTTAGCACAGAATGGCCACTGTCAGTGGCAGATGCTAGATGAATGCGCATCCCAACATCACTCGTGAGAACAGTCTCATCTGGCTTTGCTGCTAGGCTGCAGCTGCAAGGATCAATTTGCCTCAGAACCTCACATCTGAGAGTGGAACACCATTGTTACAGCCAACAGTCAGCACAACACCAGGAAAGCTGTTGCACGATGATACTCAGTACTGGAGGCAAGTTATGCAGTGCCTGTTAAGGGCCTTTTCTCTTTAATCACTCCTAGTTCTGCCCACTGGACTGGCAGCTCAATAAAACTAGATGAATTGACTTGGACCCTTGGGAAGCCTGACAGAACACACATCCACTCAGGCAGCAATTTTTTTGATGTGTGGTCCTTTGACTACTTGGGCTGAAAGCACCAGTGCATTTCTAAACAGTCCTTGCATGGATCTTGACATTTCTCTATGCATCAAGAATTGCATTCAAGAAGAAGGCTGTCCTTGTGCCAGGCACAACAGAATGAACAGCAAGGAGCAATTTTCAACTGGCCCTCAGCATTATCTCCCAAGGTGCTCTGTGGTAAAGACCAGTTTGGTAGTACTACTTCATATAGGGAATGGGTGACACAAAATGGGAGAGACCTGTCCAAGCACACCCTGGGGGCCAGTATAAAAATTGAGATTAAAATTCAGTAACAGGTTAGGTAACAGAGCCATGACACTGCCCAGACAAGAGGGGCTGAGAAGCAGGAAAATTATTTCTATGTAATCTTTCTGCTGTCTGTGCCTGAAAACTGCTGGCCACCCCAAGGGTCTTGCAAGTATGGAAAGACCTAGCCATGGTGGTGTCTCTCAGACCTATATTCCCCTTGGAAAGCCTGGTACAGGGTATGCAGGAACTGTGAGGAAGCACCAGCCTCTTCCACCTATATATGAGCTAAAGAAGGAAAATGGAGAACTGAGGAGAATCCCATTCTGAAGAAAAAGGGCAAAGTGCTTTGTCACTACAAGAGGAATTGAAAGCAGCTCTCTGTGCACACCAACAAGGAAACCCCTTGAAGGGGAAGCAACAGGACACAATATATCATAAGGCTCTATATAGCAGCTAAGTGAGAGCGTATAGTTAAAAACTACACAGAGGCCCTTTGTCTTTAATATATATAATTAATATATAATGCTAATGGCTGACATCTACAGCAGCCTTCTCTGCAAATAAATGTGAAGCCCAGATAGCCATTCCAACTGGGTAATCCCTAATCTTCCTGACTGCAGAGACAGCATGGTTTTGGATGCCTTCCAGCCTGCAAACTCAGGAGAAGGCTCTCTGCTTGAAAGGAAGCAAACAAATGATTCCAATGCCGTTATCTTGGCATTGCCAGAGGTTTCCAGGTTTCATTCCTTTACACTCGCGAAGTGTCCAGGGTCAATGCAGTAACAATAAGCAACACTGACTATTTACTGCACCACCTGCTGCTAAGTACCAGTTCCAACATGCCCCACATTGTCAGGAAACTAGTGTTCCCTGCACCCTAGCCTCCAGTCAGCCTTCTGCAGCTGCATGTTTGCACAGCTTTTCTCACAGCTACAGCTCACATTCACAGCACTGCAGCACTTGTCCAGTTATTTTTCCCACCCACCACGTAAATAAAAGTGACTTGAGAGATGAAAGCCACATGCCGATGGGAGGAGATAAATGGGGAGGAGACAGAATAAACGTCACAGCGCTCTATCCCTTCCCCAGCTCCTTTAGAAAGAGAATAACACAAAAAAGTCCCAATGCTTCAATTGCTAAATGATAAATTAACAAAGCAAAGCAAAGCAGGAGCAAAGACATCTCCCACAATCTGCACAGAAACAGCAAAATATACAATAGAAAATGTCACTAACACCCCATTCAGGCAGATGCACTTATTTTTTGTGAATGACAGGTTATTAAATGAAAAATTTTGACCACCAATACTTTGCTGCATGGCTGTTCCCCTAGTTGTCATTTCCACCCTAAGTGACCTTCTGCTTAATGCTGGGTGTTTCTGGCCTGTAGTCCTTCCTCTCTGAGACATTGCGTTTCACCTTGGCACTAACTGGAGACTCCTGATTCAAAGAAGGACTTGAGTGGGATTTCTTCAGTCCTGGCGCATCGTTCTCTCCTCCGCTCAGCAGCTCCTTCACTCCTTCTTTCAGTAGGCCAACATAAATCTCATAGCGATTTTTCTGGGAAATGAAAAGAAAGGCTCAAATCAGTCTGGAAGAAATTCTGCAGGGGCACATGAGAAACCACTTAAGTAACTTAATGCTTTCTGCTGGCCTTGAAAGCCAGGAGCACAACATGTATGTGAACAACGGTGCCTAATGTGGATATGAACAACAGTGGCTAATGTAAATTAAACAAAGAGGATTTCAGGCAGACTGAGGCCTGGGGTGCTGTGTAATTAGAGGCACTCAGTTCTGCAACACACAAATTCCGATGCTCTGATGAGTGGTGGCTCCCATTCCAAGTAACACCACCAAACGAAAGCTTGCTATTTTAGTCATGTTGAGACCAAAGCTGTGCTCACACATACTGAGATCCTATGTGCTCAGGCACACATGGAGATGCACTAAACTAAGGGACAACAAAAATCCTGCTCTGCCGCAATCCTCCAGTCCCACCAGCAGGTCCCGCTTTTCCTGCTTTTCTTATCAATGGACGATAAAACCAAAGTAGGGTCTAAGTTCAGCCTGTATCAGCATGGCCACCACTAGGCACGTGGGAGAATCTTCTAAAAGGCCAGACCTTAACAAGAAGGAGCAGATGAGAGGGCTATGACAGCAGCATGGCATGTTTCTCTGCTACATCACTCACAGGGAATGATGAAGGTTGCTGTCTGGCCAGACACTTGTATTTTTCAACTGGAAAAAGTTCACTTTACTGTCCCCTCTGCCCAAATGGTCCTTTCCTGGGCCAGAGTCTTCCCTCTCCAACAGGAAAATTTCATTCTGTTTGCTACAATTGCATCATTTTCCAAGAAGCAATTCAGCAAGGAAGAAAATGAGGGTACAGTAACAGAAGACCCCTGAAGGGTCTCAAAAACAGATGTTGGGGCAGGAGGTCCTGAGAATAGAGCAATCCACTTCATAGGATTTATTTAATAATCTGTCCCTGATATATCCACTAAAGACATGGTGCAGACATTGTAATTACAGCAATCTCAGTGTGCTGGGAGTCAGGGAAGGTGGATGTAAATATCTGTACTGATTGTTAACTTGTATTTGAAAGTGGCAAAACAGCAGCCAAGCTATTATGTTCCTGACAGAGAAACAAGTATTTAAGAAAATATTTTACATTTTCTAATAAAATAATAAAGTTCTGGTAAAAACATTTATTTAAGGGCAGGAATTCAAAAAGCTTGGTAACCACGTTGAAGTGTGGAATATAAAGGGAGAAAAAAAAGAAGAAAATGTGACTGGCTTTTGAGAATCCTTTGAATAAACAAACCCTGATAGAGGAGAATCATAACAGAATCCTCCTACAAATTAAATAAATAAGCATTCCTATGACTTCCATATCTGGAGATGGAGCTCCACAACGTGAGAAACAAACACATGAAGCAGGTAAGATGTGTCATTTAATAAAAATGGAAATAGAGAAACAGCAAGAAGAACCCTGACGATGATGCACTGAGCTGATGGATGATTCATCCCAAAATGAACCAGACGCTTCTGCAAAAGGCCAGCCAGTGCTCTTAGCTTGGGAACGGCATAATATCATGAAATTGAGAGGGGGGCTTTACTGTTGTACGGATTTATGCTTTTACTGGTCCAGTAAACATTACCAGAGTCTCAAGACTCGGCAATCAGAATGGAAATCCAGGACCTGCATGTGTGCAAATGGCCATTTTTCCCTGGACTTTGTGGGCCCTTTATTTCTATTACAATTAATCAACACACTTCTACTTTGATTTCAACCACAACAAAGTTGGTCTTTTAGCGACCTGACATTTGAAGTTAGGTAAATGCTAGTGGAAATTTTGCCTTGAAAGAAATTAATTTGGAAATTTCTGTCAAGAAATAAAACCACAGAAATTGAAACCATTCAAAAGCTTCTGCAACATTATCTCTAAAGAATGAATGCACATAATAAAGAAGTATTAGGTAGCCACACATCAGTATTCTGGCTTCACCTCTCACTTGACAGCACTCAAAAGATCTTTCGCTAATTATAAATTTTCTGCAATAAGCAACAAATTTTTTGCAATCTGATGCAGTACTTCCTCAAAGAGAAGGCAATGAGAGCTGTTCCTTCCATTGTGTGTATAAGCAAAGACACCATCAAAAACAAATGCTACTGGCTGCATACCTGAACAAGGACCAGTTACCTCCTGGTTCACCTCCCCTCCATCTCATTTGTCATTTGTCAGGAACAAGAATGAAGGCATCACCAGTGTGTAAACAAAGAGAAATTGTACAGAAAAGGAAAATGGCATCTTCCTTCCTAATGGTACTGTGCTGCTACCTTAGGGACTCACAGGCCCTTTTGGTGTGTTTCCCAAGATGTGTCAGCATGGCCCTTTGTACACAGACACTAGGTTTAGCCTGCTGTCTCAGCCTGAAAGAGACAGCTACAAAATCCTACCTCACCTGCCCCTTGCCCTTTTCATTTAACCTCATGCAGCAAGCTCTTTCACCACTCCTGCCAACCCTGATAGGGCATTGTTCTAAAGGGAAGTCTTCCATTCATGAAGTTTCCATTCACAATTTTCACACAAATCAACATTTAGGTTTGGTTTGGGATTTTTACTGCCTCGCAGAATAACAGAATAAATTGAGCTGGAAAGGGCCCACAGGGATAATCCAGTCCAGTTCCTAGCCCTGCACAGGATCATCCACAAAAATCACACCATGTACCTGAGAGCATTGTCCAAATGCTTCTTGAACTTTGTCAGGCTGGTGCTGTGATCATTTCCCTGGGGGACCCTGTTCCAGTACCCAACCACCCTCTTGGTGAAGAAGAACCTCTCTCCAATGTCCAGCCTAAATGTCCCCTGACACAACTTCAGGCCATTCCCACATGTCATCACAGACAGATCAGTGCCTGTCCCTCCTCTTCTCCTCACAAGAAAGTTGTTGACTACAATGAGATCTCCCCTCAGTCCCTCTCCTCCAGGCTGAACAAACCAAGGGACCATAGCTGTTCCTCATACTGATTCCCCTTAAGGCCCTCCATAATCTTCGCTGCCCTCCTTTGGAGGATTTGGGGCTTCATATCTTTCTTACACTGAGGGGCCCAAACCTGCCCCCAGCACTCAAGATGAAGCTGCCACAGCTCAGAGCAGAGCAGGACAATCCCCTCTCTTGCCCGGCTGGTGATGCTGTGCCTGATGCACCCCAGGACAGAGCTGGCCCTCCTGGCTGCCAGGGCACTGCTGACTCATATTCAACTTGCCCTTGAACGGGTCCCTTTCCATGGCACTGTTCTCCATTTCCTCATTCCCAGGTGGTCCATACACCCAGGGTTGCCCCATCCCAGATGCAAAATCCAGCACTTTCCCTTGTTGAACTTCATACAGGTGGTGATGGCCCAGACCTCTGATTTTTGAAGGTCTCTCTGCGAGGCCTCCTTGCCTTCAAGGGAGTCAGCAGCTTCTCTCCATTCTGTATCATCTGTAAACTTGCTTAGTATCCCTTCCAGTCCTGTGTCCAATTCATTTATGAAGCTGTTGAAGAGCACAGATGGAGCCCTGTGGAACCCCACTAGTGACAGATCACACCAGTCTGTTGTCAGTCCCTTTGTGCCTGACCCGTGAGCCAGATGCTCACCCACCACATGATGTGTTTAGCCAGCTGTGGGCTGGACATTTTCTCCAGAAGGGTCCTGTGAGAGACAGTATCAAAAGCTTTATGAAATCAAAAACAGATTGCATTAACTGGCTTCTATTGATTAACTAAGTGGGTTATCCTGTCATAAAAGGAAACCAGGTTGGACAAGCCTGACTTTCCTCTCATGAAGCCGTGCTAGCTGTGATGATGGTTCCAGTGTCCTCCAGGTGTTTTCCAGTACTTCCCAGAATAATTTTCTGTAATTTTACCAGGCACTGAAGTGAGACTGACAGACCTGCAATTTCCAGTGTCATCCTTCTTGCCCTTCTTGAAAATTGGGAAAACATTAGATAGTTTCCAGCCAACGGGGATCTCTCCAGACTGTTAAAATACCATCAAGAGTAGTTTTGTGATGACATCAGAAAATTGTTTGAGGTTTCTTGGATGAATCTCATTAGGCCCCATATATTTGCAGGGATCCAGCTGGAACAGCTGATCCCACACAACTTCAAGGTTATACGGGAGCTGATCATTCTCACAGTCATGGTCCTTCAGCTCAGGGCACTGAGATCCCCCTGACATCCATACTGCAGACAGAGGCAAAGACTGCCTTGCCCATGTCCCTGTTTGTGAGATGACCATCCCAATCCTGTAAGAGGCTGATGTTACTTCTACACTGCCTTTTGCCATTATTATATTTTAAAACACTCTTTTTAAAACACTCCTTTTATCCCCCATAGTTCTGGCCAGATGCAACTCCAACTGAGATTTGGCCACATGAATTTTCTTGTTACAATGGTGAGCAGCATCTCTCTCTGATTCTTCCCATGCCACTTGACCTTGCTTCCACTCAGCATACACCTTACTTTTTTGCCTTAGCTCCAGAAGAAGATCTCTGTTAGCCTTCTGCCTCATCTGTTTGACTTCCAACATTATGGAATTTCCTGCTCTCATGACCCTTGGAATGGTGTTTTGGTAGTTCAACATGGCCTGTGAAATCTGTGCTTAGTGTGAAGGTAACACAGCACAGCAAACCAGCACCTTGAATTACCATTTCTCCCACATAACTGAAGCTGTTGCCACAACTTGCCTGCTTAGATGAGCACTCGTGCAGAGCTGATCACTAATCTGAACTGCATGGCTCAAATGCTGTTCGAGACTCTCACTCGTGAAGAGGACACCTTTGTTTCCTGGGCTATACTGGTTCTGATTTGTAATGAGGTACCTGAGGAATATCCTTAAAAGATAAAGGATATTAGCCCTGGTAAAATTCACAGAAACAGAAAAAAACCCCACAACAATCTATTCCCTCATCAATCTTTCTATAAACTTTTAACATTCCAGCCTACATTTCATCCTAACTCGCCAAGCTTTTAAAAGTGATAGAAAATAAACTTTATGTCAAGAACCCAAAGCTAAGAAAATGCTTGATCTTCCAAGTTTTACAAGATCCCCTCCAGAGAGAAAGTGTGTGGCTTACTCTGCACATCTGAATGCTCTGTTCAAAACTAACTGACACTGTGCCATTGATCACAATCCTTTGATCTTGATTGTTCACCTGTCAACTTCCTAATCCACTTCATCAGCTTGACTACAAGGTTTTTAGAGGTAACAGTGTCAGAATTCTTGTCAAAGTGAAGAACAAACAACATCCACTGCTCTCCCCTCGTCCACCACACTAAACATCACAACATAAAAGACTATCATGTTGGTCAGGTTATGAGTCCTCCTTCATAAAGCCATGTTGATGGACATTCCTACAGCAAAGTGAAACTCAACACAGTGGTTACACAGTGGTTAACTTTCCATAAAAGCAAAAGTATGCAATGATTTAAGTCCAGGAGTAAAAAAAGTCCCTCTACCAGAAACTGACAGCATGGGGCAGAAGGCTTACTTCAGCTCTGGAGGCTTGTGCTGTGCTGCCTCCAGCATCAGCTCTGGTGGTCTCATCTGTCTTACCTGCTCTTCCTCTTTCTCAGACTACATATTTTCCTTGCCAGGCAGTGCCTATTTAGAGTAGGATCCTTTCAGACCCAAGGCAACATTGACTTGCAGTCCTGGGGGAAACAGCTCAAAGGTGTAGTCATAACAAATACCAGACATCTGCTGGGTTGCCGATTCATTCTCACAGTCCTAAAATGTGGCATTCACCACTACAGATAAAAGCTGCTGTCAGATACTCAAAACAATCCCCTAATGCATCTGCCTAAGTTGCATCACTCAACCCTGTGATCTTTAATTCTACCATTTTCCTTCTCATCCTGACATCCATTTCAATGGTATACAACACATATGGCTCTGAGAAGGGAGGCATGCCAATGAAAATAACTTCAGCATATCAGTTCCTTCAGAACCTACCAACGGAAGACAATTACCATTATCTGTATTCCCGCAGAACACAGTCATTCTTTAGAGACTGAGGTTCCAATACACTAGGCAACACAGTTTTACAACACGAGACACTTTGTGCATGAAGATCTTACAATGTCATCAAACAGGTACATCAGGAAGGACAGGAATCTTGTTTCTATCCTCCATATTACAGACTGGGAGCTAAATTCACTAAGGAAATTCTCATCAGAAAGAAGACCCACATCCCAGCATCTGCAATTGCTGTGACTTTTCTGCCTAGCAAGAACACACTTCCTGGGGATATAAAGTGAAAAATGCAGAACTTCAAGACTGCACCCCAAATATAAGACCATCCATACCCAAGAGGTAAAAGTAATAATGTTTCCCATATATACCTCAAACTCCAGATAGTGGTCCTTCAGTTTGTAATCATCTACCTCCTTGCCTTTGAGCTTCTTGTCAGGAGGATAGGAGCGATGTTCAGCAAGCTCAGTGGCGATCTGCTTCAGCTTAGCTTCATGGGACTTCAGCTGTTCATCCTTCAGAAACATATTAGGCACTTAAGTGACAGAATCTAAAATATCCAATAAGCAAAGAAAAATAGAAAGGTTCCTGTACAATAATACCTCAGTTTCTTTTTCTTAGATTGATAAGGTCTGTCATCCCAGAGTGCTGCTACCAAAGGCATGCTCTCTCAAAGGCACTCAAAGTGGCCAAGCTTGCAGAAAAACTCAGCAGCTAGCAGATGCCACGCGGAAGGAGAGCAAACTTGTCATCCATTGCCTTGCTGTGAGCAACGGAAGCAGCTTGCTGCCGAGCAATACTGACAACATGACACTTTTGCTTTAACACATTTTTTGTAAATTAATTAAGACTGTTGTGTATGCAGACATACCAAGGGCAGAATGAGACAGGTGAAGGCCCTGCCTCAGGTCATTACAATGTAAAAGGAATTCCTTCCAGGATAGAAAAGACATAGAGCCAAGGCCCCTCCTTCTATTTCTGCACTGCCAAAATCTCTCTGGTGTGTGGTTTCTATTTGTTTAGAACAATACAATGCATTCAGAAGAGGAAGGGCTGTCTAGTCCCCAAAAAGTATCTCATTTTGCTAAGCTGCTACCAGCTTTTATCTCACTGTACAGTTGGAAAAAGTGAGGAGCTGCTACTCCCACTTTCTAGGCAATTTCCTTTATCATAATCCCAGGCCCACTCACTTCCTCCAGTCCATCTGTCAGCTAACCTTCCCTCATCTCAGAAGGTTTCCATCTCCTGCAGGATGGCCTTCTGTCCATTTCTAGGCTTGGATCTGAAATTATGTTTGAATTAGGTAAGTCCAAAATAGAAAAATGATCATGCAGATATTGGTGAATTAGCCAAAAGCTAGTACCCAGGTCAGCACCTCGCCTCAGAAGACGGAACAGCTGACAGTGTTGTCCCTCAGTGGTGGGGTTCTGAGCACAGCCCACAGCTCAAATGAAGCCCACAGCTTCAAGCCTAGCTCAGATATGTCTGCACTGCACTGAGTCACACTGGGGACTGAGCCTCTTGGCTCGCTGAGCTGAAGCTGCGGAAAACAGCAGTAAGGGGGAAAACTTCTACAGATGATGATAGCAAAGACCCAACTAATCTTGTGTTTCAATTCTTTTGCAGGAGTACTGAAGAGAGAAACATGTGGGATAATTTGCCTCTGCCTAAAAATGGTAGGGCTCTACAGAAAGACTGCCAAAAATTCTTGTTGCTGTTAGTTACTACCCTAAATGTGCATGCTCTCTCATTAGTGCTCAATCACTCTTTACATTGTGCTGATTCCCTGGTCCCAGGGACATCCTGTGGTAGTGAGTTCTACAGCCTGATGACAGGAGGTCTTTGAGCAGCTATTAATACAGCACTTGTCATTTCCAGGGCACCAGCTTTGGAGTTTTTGTGTGTGCTGCGCATGTTCAGAAAAAAAAGAAAAAACCCAAAACCCTAGTAGGTCTTTTCTAGACTGGTTGCTCCTTTATATATAGCTTTGTCACATCCCTCTTTTGGTGGACTAACCAAGATCATACAGTGCTCTGTTTCCGAAAGAAAATCTGGTACAATGATCTTGCACAACCTGTCATCATGTCCAGCCTCTCTTCCTTACCCATGCTAGGTCCTCACTGCACCTCGACTTCTGGCTGACCAGGAACAGACCCTTTGAAGAAGTAGTGTCCATCATGATTCATCCTATAAAATCCTAAACATCAACCACAGGCATCTGACAATTTGTATTTTTTTTTTCATGAGAAAAAGCCTGCTGGCAGCTTTTCCACACTGACAGATGAAAGCAGACATGTTTCTACTTGCCTTTGAATTTAGCTATTTTGAACACTTAACATTCTTTTACTTGTCTAAAACAGCTTATCTTATTCCATTTTTCATGTCTCTCCTTCTTCAAGATACAAACCACAGGGTTGATCTATCTTTTCCCTTTCCAGATTAAATGGAAACAATGAGACTGGAAAACAACATGCTAAACGGAACTATCATACAGAACAATGAGTAAAAAAGCTTCCCTTGGTGACTGGGAGTAAATTATGGAAGCCCCATACTGTATTTTTTAAAAGGTATGCATGAGCAAAAACTAAAACCAAAAGGATGAGACAAGTTAGTATCATTTTTTTACATAACATGCTTTAAACTTTAACCCAGAACAAAAAACGGTAAGTCAGTCACCACATTGTAAGAAGAAAGGCTACTGTCATGGAGAGAGAAAAAGCACAGGCAACCTAAAACCCCCACACCCTTAGAGAAACACAGATTTTGAGACAGTGGTTTCTAAGGATAGTTGCTAAGCTTTGAAGACAGTTAAAAAAAACCCAACAAATGCATTTAAGAAGCAATCCACCATGGGCATATCACTTTAAAAGCTACAGGAAGATGTCATGAAGTACAATCTCTGTCACTCTGTCAATCTCATCAACACAATCAGTATCATGTTCCTGCCAATGCAGGAGGAATTCCAGGCAGGCATTGCATCTCCCAAAATACAAAAAGCTATGGGCACAAGCATCTGACACAGTCACTCTGAGACAAGCAGAAAATACATGCGTTTGTGCAAGAAGCGGTAGAGCTGTGAAACTCCTTGCCACGGGATGCTAAAAGCTTATGTGATCACAAGAGAGACTGAAGAGATTAATGTAAGACACAGTTTATAAATATATATTATACAAGAAATTTCTGAGCTGATAAATGGAGTCTGGAAAATCTAGTGGGAGAAATATAATTGATGCTTGTCTGATGCATCAAAAGCTTTCACCTTTTATCAATTCAATAAGCCAAAGACCAGGAGTACGTCCACTTCTTCTGAAATGAGTAGCTTTCATAAACACTCAAATCCAAAAAACCCCATCAATCAGTATCTGAAATATCCTCTGCAGGGCCATAAGCACAAGAAGAAAATTCATTATCTAATCCTTTATCTATTTTCTTCAAAAACATAAATCAATTGTATTTGAGTCTGTTCCTCTTCTCCCCGCCACTTCGAATCTTGCGTGAGGAAATGAGCAGAGATTTACTATGCAAGCCTTCTACTCCTAGGACTGCTAGTGGCAACAGTTATAAAACAGTGACAAGGACCACCATCCAGTGTCCAGCCAGAAAGAGAAATCATCATCACCTACCCTCTATATAAAAATGTCTCACCTGAGATAGCTTTGTTGTGGTGGCTGGCAGGAGTGGGCGACTGAACTTCTTCTGAGAGCCAATGGCTGCTGGAAATGGTGGTGCAGAGAAGACAGCAGCCACACAGTTAATCTTGTTGATCCAGGTCTGCATTTCTTCTTGGCTCCTGAGGAAGCAACAAACATTAGGCACTCAGCCTTGCTGACTCAGCCTCATCTACCTATTTCCATCCCTTCTATAGTATTCTAAAAATTCAGAATAACCAAAACTAGGCAAGTCTTGAGAGTCTGCTCTGTCTTCCTGCCTATGTTTGCAAGCAGTTAGTGCTAAGTAACTCGGTCACAGGCTGGCTTGTGGTTTGGTCCATACCCTAGCACACATCTTTCCCTAATCCAATCCCAGTAACACAGCTGACAGAGCCAACTAATGCCCTGATTCAGATATATGTCCTAAGGTCTCAGTTGTGCTGGACACCACAGATCTCTAGGAGGTTTAATACGGATCTCAGTGGAAAAGGGCTCAGAAGCAAAAGGTAGGTCATCTGTTATGTCTGGATATCACAGCATGAAAAATCATTCTGTGTATTCTATGTATCTGAATCAATCATTTATCAAATCATTCTTGTATTAAGTAGTAACTTTGTTTCTAACCACAGCATAGCTTCTAGAAAGCCATCCAGCTAGGACTTGATGACATCAGGAGACAGACAATCCAAGGCTACCTTTGGTCATTTGCTTCAATGATTAATCATCCTGACAGTTATAAGTTTATGCCTTGCTTCAAAATTGAATTTCCTGGAGCTTCAGTTTCTAGCTGCTGCATCTTGTTATGCTTCTCTCAGCTAGATTAAAAAGCCTCTTAAAACCTGATGTTTCTTTCTCATGCACCACTTGTGCACTCTAATCACATCACTACTTAATCTTATTTCTGATCAAATAAACAGATTGAACCTCTTAAGCCTCTGTTTTAACCTGCCCAGGCAGGAATTTATTCCTCCTTCAGCACTGCTTTCTTTCCTCAATGAGTGGCATGAGGCAAGCACTTACTGGGCTTGGAAAAGCAGGACTCTCCAATCTGCTGTTTTAAGCTTGAGGACATTGGGTTTCTTCTCATAGTCTGTTGCCTTGGATGCCAGCGCATGGTGCACACTAACCGCATTCTTCAGATCTTCCTCCGACAAAGCCTTTTCTGGCTTATATTCATCCTGCAGGAGATAGCAGGGGAAAATTTAGGGCATTTAATTTCTGCATGTACTATTCCTTTTTCCTTAACCTAAGGAAAAAACTCTTATTCTAGAGTTCAGAAATAGTAATAGAGTATATGAACTAAGTGCAACCTGACTTGTGGTTTCCACTACCCTTAACATGTTTTACTTTCTCTTTCTTTCTTTCTCTGTTTTGATGTCTTTCCAAGGGAGAGAAGTAGTTCTAGTACCTGCATGACAGGAAGAGATGTAAGCAGAAAGTATTTGACTATGACAACAGCTGTGGATTATTTGTCTTCAAGAATCCTTCATAATCAGCTCCCCACCTCCACTGCTCAGCTACTTGTGTTCTCAGCCTCCACTGCCTGATTTTAATTTTTCTCAACCAATTACCTTTGTAGATGCTCTTAGGCAAGCCCTCACACACCACAGAAGACTCCTTACCATGTGCACAAAGAAAATTACAGCAAACTCCCTTACATCTCTCTAATGATGGTCTAAAAATGGCAAGCACAGCTCTATCTGGGTTTCTGACACAGTAACTGTACCACTCCTAACACCAGATGACAAAAGCAGGGACTCTTGTTTGCAAGCTTCAGGCTCTAAGCAATCTTTGATCTTCTGAGTGACGGAAGCTGGACAAGGGCATAATGTAGCCACAAGCTCCATCCAAAGACCACATGACTATAAATGGCTTGGGAAAGCCAGGAGCTTTTTGAAAGAAAAGTGATTTTCAAGTAAGGCTGCATCACTTTTTTTCTGAAGGGCAGGCCAAAGCACTCTGTATTTGACTGCATTTCTCCCCCTTAGTGTATCACGGAAATCAGTCTCACCTGGAATATGCACTGAGTGTGACAGCTGCAAAGCAGTGAAGTAACTCCCTGCAGGCATTGTAACTATTGATCCTGCACTTGAACACAATTTATGAGATGAGGTTTATCAGGAAACACAGTGCAGGATGCAGAATGTGTGCAGGGATTGGCAATAGCTTCAACATCCCGGAAGGTGCCCGCCTGAGAGAAGAGCTAGTTAATGTGCATGAATTCATTTACAGAACTTTTCTGGCAGCACACCAAACAGGATTGCAGCCAGAGGAATCCACACCACTGCCAAAGGTATCTGAACTTTCAGCCATGCTGGTCTGGGGCTCTCCAGGTTGAGTTTCAGTGGATAGGGAGTCACCAGCTGTGGTGACCATATCTTGGAAGATGGGAGAAAACATCTTGCTCCTCTGCCATGTTGCATCCTTTCTGATGGAGGTCCTGCTAGTGCAGGCAGGCCCACAACTTCCCACACTGCTGCTCAGACACTTAGAAGAGGCAGCTACCCAGCAGTCCTGCCACACCACCACCTCTATCTGGAGCTAAGGAAGGGCACAACCCACCATGGGTCTGGCAGGCCCAGCAGAATGGCAGAGCATTACTGCACAGGTGACCAAAGGGCAGCTGCCAACCTAAAGATCTGTGATATGAGGGGTTTACAAGGACTGGCAGTGAGCAAAGCTAAATGTCCTTCCTCTCTCATCATTTGAGACTCAGCAAGATTTGGAGGCATCTGTCTGTCTTGAAGGATTTTGTCTATGCCCACTTAGGGCATTTCTTTAAACCTTATTCAAGAAGTCTGGCATACCCTGTCTTGAAGATGGAGGAGGCAAGGCCTCAGATCAAGCCCTTTCCTGTAAGGGGTCACAAGCTGATTTATTTGGTGGTAGTTTTGGGGGAAACGACTGGCTCCATTGTCCAGGAAGACTGCGAAAATCTGAGAGCCAGGAAATGAAATTAGACAGGCCTCAGACATATGATACTCTATCTTACCTCATATTACTGCCTAGAGACAGTGTCAGCTATCACTTAACTTGTTGCCTCCTAGCCTCCTCTGTGAGTTGCATCCCATGTCTACAACTTACTCTGGTGACTAAACCTGTTTCAGAAGAAGTCCACATTTGGGCAGTCCCAGAAGCAGCCCTGGCTGATAAGCCCTCCTTTCCAACACAAAGCATTCATGGTAATCTTTGCTAATCCCACCAGATCAGTTGGCTGCAATCTACCTCGACAGCTGGGCCTCTGCCAGCTTCTCCAAAGGCACTGATCAGCATACCGGAAATGTCTCCACATAGTTTGCGAGCCTCAGAGAAAGCTGCAAGGACATGAATTTACTGCCAAAATTCCTTCTCCAAGGCCTTCAACTCTTTTTGACTGGTAGGGAATGCTAGGGGAGTAGGAACATCCATTTTTGCCTAAGCCGTCAAGGACAGTCTGTGTGATGATGTGCTGATGTGAGCCTTCAGACTGAGCTGAAATGGAAGGTAAGTCTCTAAAGTTAGACCTAGACAGTGGCAAGAAATATATGGAGCCAGAAAGAAACTATGATTTGTCAGCTGAAGGCTGATGTGAGTGCTGCATATAATGCAATGGCATGCTGAAATCATGTTTCTCAAACTCCTGGAGAATGACTTTCCCACATCTTGATGACCCAGAGTAAGCGTATTTCTAAATACATTTTTGGTAAACCAGAGAATGATTTGTCTTTTCTTATCAGTTACTGTACTATAGATGGATATCTCCATGCAGCTGCATGTGACAGCTACAAGATTCTCTTTCAGAAAGTGTCACTACCAAACACTTTACATCAGTCTGGCCTTTCTCTATTTTTTTTTAATTTTTAACAGAGGAAATTTGACAAAATTTATATAAAAATACCTGAAGCCTGTGAGATTATGAGGTGCCATATCAAAGAACAAAGATGTTGCAAACCTCACAGAAGAGTCCAAACAAAACACGGAGGTTTCTGTCATGCTCTGTTCGCCCAGAAGCAATTTCTAGAAAGGAAGTGAGGTCAGCCTTATGTCCTCTCCTTATAAGCTTCTATTGTGTATGCACATCACATCCCATGTCAGTCCAGTGAACAGACATTCTGTCAAGCTGCTACTTTGCAATTTCCTCTTGCCATGAACAGAGGGCAGGAAATTAACCTTGGCCTGAGGATGCCCAGAGATACAGCCGATGTCCCTAACATGTCAAACTTCTTATTTTAGATGATACTGCGCAGGCATGTTTAGTTGGCTAATTGTGAACATTTCCACTGAGCTCCTCCAGTGCCCTCTATGCTCACTAATTCAGAAACCATCTCTCCTAAATCACTTATTTAAGAACAAAACAATACGCACCAGAGGAATTGGCACTGGAATAAATCCAATGGGAAAAAAAAAGGTGGGCAGGGAGACAAGGCTGTCCAGAAAAATCCTCAGTAAATCTCAAGTGACCACCATTTACAAAACACTCTCATACATGGCCTTTGACAGCAAAACAAGGAAAACAGCAATGCAAGCAGAGAGACAGCAGAATTGGGATTACACTGCTCACTGGGGGATTCACAGCTGCTATGAACACTTAATATTTATATTACAATAGTGTACTGAGGGAACAGCTGAGTTACAGATGAACACAGAAAGCAATACTGCAGAGGTTTGTACGTGTGTTTTTGTGTACACAGCACCTGTACACTGAGATTTCTCTCTATCCCACTTGAATAGTGCAATGAAGCCACCATCACAGATGTCATCTCCACAGGTATATAGGGAATGAGAGAAAGAGGACGTGCTTGTGAATGCACCCCACCCTACTGCATTATGTCAGCTTCACCTTCTCTATAATCAGGAGAGAAGGTCAACCGATACAAGGCAACCCTTTGACCAGGACTGTTGCCAGGACTATTTCCAGAACTACACACTTCTGCAAAGAAATTAAATTGTTCTAAAATGCTTCAGTACTTCCTAAAATTAGGATAATTTCAGTCCCTACAGAAGGAAACAGCAGCTCAGCAACCTTTACTATATCTACTTGGCCTAGCTGTGTATTTTTAAACTCTGGCACCTTCACCTTCTATGATACTACATCCCTAGCAGAGTAAAGTTTATTTGAGTGCTGAAGGAAAGCCCTGGTGGACCCTCTAAAGCTGAAATCACAGGCTTTTTCACAGCTGTAGCATGTGGCTGAGCAGGGGCCAGAGGCACCCTGGGGAGGCTCACAGCTGCCCCATCACTCTTGGAATGAGTTACCTCCCATCACACCCTTCTGTCAACCTCTCACAGTGCAAAAGCCTTGCTTGGCAGTGTGCTACAGTTAGATGGCTTCAATGCAATGGATGGCTCCCATGCAAATGCGAAAATGCAGCTCTGCAGAGTACTGCCCCGTAACCACTGAATTCAAGTGCTCTGACAAGTGCAAAATACACAACTAACAAACAAATATGACCAAGAATTCCAACAATTCATTTTGTTCTGCAAAAATGCGGTCATATGTGGAATTACTCCCTGCTTCTGAAAACATGGAGGGTTACAGGGGGGAGGGCAGCATTCTGAAGAAAATGTGCATGCTACATCAGCATCTCTACATTTTATTAAACAGAAAGCATTTTCAACTAATATGCCAGCAATACTCATAAAAATATTTAATTAAGGTGCTAAAATAGACAGTATACTCAGTTCTTTCCCTTGAATATCAAATAAGAAATTAATTCTTGTATCACAAAAAAAGAGTCTTCTTTCTCAGAGAACCATGCAGTTTTTTCAGGTGAACATTAAAGATTACTTGTTTCAGAAACTGAAGCAGATGAATCCACTTTGGTCATAAAAGGGCAAGTACAAGCCTGCCATGAAGGCACTTTAGTAATACCTGAACGTATTCCCAGCAAAAGGACTTGGGATTCAGCAGACTTGGTTTTAGTGTCTTGCACTGTCTCTGAGCATATCACATCCAACTTTCAGCCCAAATCTTCTATCCTGACTGCAGATTGTTTTATCTGTTTCAAGATTTCAGCCCCCTCAAAAAGGTACTGCACCCAGAGCATTCACCTTGTAAACCTCATGCTATAATAATCTGATTCAAATCACTCTTTATTCTCAAGAGACTAATCAGGTTGGCTCCAGTGAAACCAACAACTTCAGAAAGCCACAGCAGGAGAGGAGGAAACAGCAGTATGTATTTGCACTCCTGATAGTCACAAAATTGTCAATTTTTGAGTGAGACTATAGAAGAGCTTTCAAAGAAGCATACTTCTGCAATATAGGGCAGTCTGGACAAGCAGCACCTATTCCATGAATATTTCATCTATACTGGAGGGCAAAAAGCCTTAACAACCTACTTAGCTGCTGCCATTTATTTGATTTTGACAGTTCTCACTCATATGTTGCATTTTATGTTCTAACATTGGAGTTAAAAATGTACTATATTATATTTAAGCTTGCAACAAAAGGCTTGAAGGGTTTAATCTGACTTTTTTTTTAGACATTTAGACATCTTGCTGTCAGGAAGCACATTTTGTTAGAAACCAGTCCTTTCTTGCTTTGTGGAAAAAAAAGTATCCTTTTATCCTTCAATTTGGCAAAGGAACAGAAGCTGCAGATTCATACCAAAGCCAAGCTGTTGTTCAATTGTTTTGCAGCTCGTCTTGCAGGCATTGCAGAAAAGTGTACTGTGAAAAGGTGGGAAAGGAGGACAACCTTACAGAAGGGGAAGTCATATGTATGAAATGCAAAGTTAAAAGCAGCCTAGAGGAATGTGTGCACAAAACAGAGAGGTGACACTGCTGGTGAAGCTGGCTGTTATTTTCAGCTGTGTGAGACAGCAGTGGCATATGCTGGAACTTACAGGGTGCACATGTGGATGCAGGCAGTGGAACTGAACTCGAAATTGTGAAAAGGGACACGGTGTCAATGCGAGGATTCACGCCTGAATGTCTGTGTTAATAAGATGGGGGTAGGGAGAATTGTCATGCTGTGCATCCGAGGCAAAGGAGCCTGGAGGTGCGCTGAGAGAGTGGAGAGGATGCGTGCTGCTTTATCTCTCTTTAATTAGTTTTCAAAAGACAGTGATTTCCCCTACCTTCTGCAAGTACAGGACTGTTCCCTTCAGCACAGCGTAAAAGGTTTTCCAGCCTCGTTTTCCCCGGGGAGCTGGAAAGAAAACAAATGAAAACCCATTTAAATCAGATCCATTTTTATACTTTGTCTACGCTACAGGAGAGCTACATTAGTCCTATGTTAAACCTCCTTTGAACTATCTTTTCTAAAGGACAATGCAACTTAGCACAGCGCCTGCATGTACCTGCTGTGAGAGAGAGTAATACAACAGCCCTGATGACAGCCCTGGACTCGATCAGAAAGGAACAGCAGCAATGCAGAAAGCAGGCCACAGAGAGCCACAGAGATCCAGTCTTTGTGCTCTTGAAGACAGGCAGATATTGCCCCTGCACAACTACATCTGAGCTCTGCACCACAGCAGTTTTCAGAAAGAACCAGTCTTTCTACATGCCACAGCAGGCTGGCAGGAACTGCTCAGAACCAGTGGGATACTACACAGAAAGCAGTGTCTCCCCAGAGCATCATTCCCCTTTACTGCTGCTGCAGTCCCAAGGTGGCATTAAGAAAGGATAAGGGTGCCAACCAAAATCATATGTAAAACACCCAACCCCACAAGAAAGCCAGTTTGATGTTGAAGAACGTAACAGAGACAACATATCTAGCCCATAAATTCCTAGAGACAAGCAGTGGCGGAGGGAGGGAAGTAAATTCAGCCTCAAGTCTGAAGGATCCAGTCTGAAAATCAGGTACGACAGAGGGAGAGAATTAGGCGCAAGCTGTACAGTCACAGCACCAGAGACCAGAAGCCTACATGTAAGCTCACTCCCCACCAAGCATACATCGCTGACCAGTATCCATATAGTATATTACTGACACTATACTGAAATTAATACACAGACAACTAAAGAATGACACTCAGAAAGGCATCCCATTCTGATCTGAAGACAGAAAGTGAAGATGAAGAAGTTACAAGTCTCTTGTCCCAGAAGTGAATCATTCTCATCTTGTAAAACAATTTGTAAAACAAATTACTTCTAATTGGCATTTGTTCAGTTCAGTTTCCAGCCACTAGCCCGTTACATCCTTCTCCTCTAAGTGCCTAAGTGCTTTAGCCCTCAGAACTAGGTTCCTGAGAAAATACAGATGAGCATTCTAGCACATCGCTTCATTAGAAATCCCACACAAGCTAATCTCTGCCCTGCAAGGACTCCATTAGAAAATGAAGTATGAAAAGGTCTAACTAACAAACAAACAAAAGAAGTTTTATTAGCACCTGGAAAGCCAGAATGCAACTTCTTTGAAGAAGACAGACCTTTAAATTGTACAGGAACTTCTGAAAATGTGGCCCTAATTACATTACTCATAAAAGAGTTATCTCCAGAATGCCAGTGTCCAGTGTGCTAAATAATGAGCAATTCTGGTATTTATAATTAAAGAAATAATTTAATAAAGGCAACCAGATACAATTACTTATTATGGTTGAATAAGAAGATGTTTAATAAAGACAAGCCTATTTAGAGTATCCAGTCATCACAAAGAATTAGGTCAGCTTGATTTTGACACCTCTGTCTGAATCCAGTTGTCCAGCTGTTAGCTTCCATCTTGAAAATACTGACCTCCAATTGTACCTTCTGAAATAGACTAGCAAAACATGTGAACACCAAAGAGCTTAGCCTAGGAGAGACTGGCTGTTACTGGAAACCTATCATGAAGCTAGACTTTGTCTTTGGGATTTAGCCTACCAATGTGAATCATGAGTAGGCAATCATCAACAGTTACTGGGGAAAACACAGATGCTCTGACTAACCTCAGCTTTTTCCAAGATCTATAGACAACAAATGAAGATATATAAACAACAAAACACACACAGGTGCATCAGAGGCCCTTGATGATTAGTGCCCCACAAACAGAAGATAGCTGAAGTAAGAGACACAGCAGGATTATTACAAGAAAGGGGCAGGGAGGAACTGCATAGTAAAAAGCTGGCTGTTGCCAAAAGCTGCCACCGTTCACTGGATATGTGATCCAAGGCTGGGAAAGTATGGAAGGGAACAGTATCTTCAAAACAGAGGTAAAGAACAGCCTTTCTTCAAAGACAGACCCAGAGAGGAGAGGAGAGGAGATCTGGAACAATCTGGTGTCACATAAGGAAAAGGAGAATTATCAAATTACTGCAGAACTGCTACTGTAATTCACTTGAAAATATTTTCTATCTGTAAAGCACTATATTAAGTTTCTTTTAGCCCAAAAATTCACACTGCTTTGCTGTATCACATTACTTCTTATACTTATGCATTAGAGCTTCTGCAAATGGGACTGAACATTGTAAATTCTAGCCTAACAGTGAGAGTGTGATAATCCAGTTGTTGTGTTGCCTGTTACTGCTGCTATTTCCCCTAATGAAGTACCACTATTCACCTTTAGAAGTACATGGGCTCATTGGTAAGTGGCATTGTGAAGACATAACGAGAAAGTAACACATTAGGATTGAAAAATTACTCACTTTTTTTTCCATCCATATCTGCATGGATTTTCCGGGCCAGAAATCCAGTTTTATACACGGCAGCATTGGGGTCATGAGGGATGTCCAGGAATGGGTTATTTGAATTGCCAATTCGACTGACAGCCTTTGTCTGGTTCCCATTATCCTGTTCAGCGGTACCATCTGAGTGAGATTTTTTTTTCTCTTCTTCATCCCTTAAAAAGCAGTGAAAATCATGCATGAAGGACAGACTGACGAGCAAAGTTTCATTTCAGCATTTTTTGTCAAAATATACCTCTCTCCTTATAGGGGGCCATATTTAGGGAGAAATCTAGAAATATATCAAAATATAGACATATTATAGCAAAGCTTCAGTTCACCTACTTCACCAGCACAGGACACAGATTTTCAAAAAGCCCAAGTTTCCATTATTGTCTTGAAAGATAAGACTTCAAGAGTGTTCTGTGTCCTCCAACTTTGCCTATTTTTAATTCCATGTATTTGAGTGCTAAAGTGGGAAATATTTGCCTGCTGGGTTAGGCAGAAAAAAACCCCAATTCCTTCATGAGCCCATTGTAGAGGAATTTCTGAGGGAAATGGGTCACGATCTGGATGTGTGTGATTCATATGTTTAAAGTGAAGGTTGAGCTACCCCAGCCTAGGCCTCAGATGTGGGCCTGGGCGAGGCCTGGAAGCCTGTGGTGCAGTTAAGAATAAGTTTGTAGCGCAGTCAGAAATTATGTCAAGGTATAACAGAAAGTACTGAGCTATCTAGGTGTGAATTAGTATAGGTCTGCAGTGTGAAACTTTGTCCACCTTAAGACAGGAACAAACAATGTCTGCTTGCCAATGAGAGTGTGCTCACGATTGTAAACTATCTAGAAGTGTATAAAAACTACTGTCTGTAAACAATAAAGGGAGAATGTCAGATTAACCATATTGGTTTGGATCTGCGTTTGTTCCTGTCCAGCCACCCTTTTATTATTAGTCCCTGTTGCCCATATTTAGATGAAAATAATTTGAATACTACAGAGCACTGCGGTTTACCCCTTCACTTAGCATATGAAACACAGACTCTACCTCTTTTCTCCTGCAGACTAGTATAAAATTAGTAATTTAAACATAAAAACGACACTAGGTGAATTATGTCATCTTTACTTTGGAAACAAAATGCTGCTGAAAATGTTACTTTTAGGGCAATGTGTTCCACAGAGCTCCTGGGGACAACAATGGAAGTCACAAGCGTTGCCTGACTAATAAATACCTTTTTGCTTATCACAGGCAAAGGCTAAAAAGGACTAGGCAACCTAGAAAGTAAAGGGTGTCCATCACAAGAGTAGGACAACAGTTTTCAGAGAACAGGCCAGATTACAGAGTAGCCCTTTATCCTTTGAAATCTGCATACATTCCCCTCCAGGTGCCTGGTGTGTCAGGGAGTATGAAGGCTGTCATTGGAAAGTGGTAGCAACGCCTCCTGAGATCAGCATCTGATTTAAATTTTTAAAAAATCATTTGAGCATAATGATGGCTAATATTGCCAACCCATTGGGGGTGGACCTTAACTTGATGCCTCTCACTCGCAGATGACTGGCAGAGAGAGCAAGCTCAAGCAGATCTTCCAAACACATGTCTGTGCTCAAAGGCTTGTATTATGTGACGATTAGCAAGGCACACATCAATCCAGAAGCTCCTTTAGGAATACACTGCTACCATGGTTGCTTATGGGAATGACCATTCAAAAAAAATGTCCTCCAAGACCGCAGGCTACAGCAACGAATCTATCTTATCCTCAGTTCTGCTGTTGCTGAGGCTCATTATCACCCTCGACAACTGCCTGAAAGGAGGTTGTAGCCAGGTGGGGGTTGGCCTTTTTTCCCAGGCAACCAGTGTATGATGAGAGGACATAGCCTCAAGCTGTGCCCAGGGAGGTTCAGGTTGGACATCAGGAGAAATTTCATCACTGAAGGGTGGTTAAGCACTGGAACAAACTTCCCAAGGAGATGGTGGAGTCACCATCCCTGCAAGTGTTCAAGAAACAAATGGATGTGGCACTTGGTGAAAGGGTGATGCTCAGTTAAAGATTCCACCTGGTGATCTTGGAAGTCTTTTCCAAACTAGATGATTCCAAACAAAATTATTCTATGAAATGGTCTTCAGGGAAGTAACTAAGTCTAAGGAGGTAAAAAGGCTAAGAGACTGGTTTGACACTAAGGCAAAAAAAAAAAAAAAACAGAAACCTGGGGGCTGTATTAGTGAACTGTAGTAGCAGGGAATGTTCTCAAGCATTTGACGTTGATCACCTCATATAAATTATTGAAATATAGTCAGGAGGTGCACCATATCTTCATGATGTTGTCTTGCAAGGTCTCCTAATTAAGAGGAATGAAACTTTTACTTGAAGATTTGATTCCTGCAAGGAAGAGCAGTCCTTGCATCTTTAGCCTACTGATGTGTGCTTTCCCACTCCAGCATAGAAAGTTCTACAAAATTTTTTATTAGTCAAAGCAATAAGGACTTCTTCAAGTATGCTTTAGTTGAAGCCCTCTCCCAACTGAAAAGGTGTAGGCATTTCTGACAATTCTGTTTGTCCCCACCCTACACGGGTCTAGTCACTGGCGGCTGGTAAGTCTGAACCACTGTGTGTTATATATTTCTTACATATATGTCCATTCCAGAAGCAAATTCTCTAACATGACTCTGAGACACTTAATCCAGACTAAAATCTCTCAAAGGGCATAACATACAGGCTGATTTGTCCCACAGAAATGCCTTGTGAATTCTGGGATTTCAGCCAAGGACACAGCAGATTTCTCCTTGTCTGCAGAGACGAACTGCAGTAAAAGGCTTAGCACTTTCTTGGAATAAGCTATCTGCTTTGGAGCTATAGGAATGAATTACTGTATACTGATCAACTGTCCTGTGGGAATATACTAGTGCCCTTAACCAAGCAGCCACAGTGGTGTGATAAGCAATCCTGTGGGGGATCCTGGACACCACTAAGAGCTGGGAGCAGTGCTCTTAAACTCAGCAATTCTAGGGTAGCTGTTAAAATAGGAATTCCTCAAAATACATGGTGGAAAGGACAAAATAGCATCTGCTGTCACAAAAGCTGGGACCACTGAACAAACCTTCAACTGGTTTTTTGTTCTATCATGAAAATGGGACTTCTTTGAGACTCAGAAGCTTCAGGCATTTCTGAGAGCTGAGTGTTCTGACAAGACGCATGATGGCAAGATGCACAAATCAGTCTGCAAGAGGCAATGAAGGGAGACAGAGGGGCAGGAAGGACTCATTACAAGCAGGAAGTGGATGAAAACCAGGGGATCCAGGACTTGCTCAAATGCTCAACTCCATGTTACTTCAGTGGTCAAACATAAGAAGAAAGCAAGATGATTTGGAGGAATGTCGAAGTAGCAAAAAAAGTTCAATTAGCTTTCCCTCAGGTATATTACAAAGCTGGCTGAATAGATAGGTCCCAAATACTGTTTATCAGGAATTTAACCATCTGAGCTTATTTCTAACAAGCCTTTAGGGTACTTTTGCAAGAAAGAACTGCAGAAAATCCTGGGGGGTGCCTCTGGATAAATAAACCTGAAATCTGATCTTTCTTTAAAACCCTAAACTGTGGGGAGTGTACCACCTCACCTGTCCACCCTCAGATGGCTCTCACAGATCATCCATGTGCTGTAACATCCCCAGTGTGAAAGCCTCCAGTGAGGTGGGTAAGAGTCAGTGGCAATCTCTGCGCAGGTATGTTCAGAATCATGGACACGGTGTCACACAGGCATTAGCTCAGGTCCTTTTGAAGGGCAGGACCACTACCTCTCTTTTCCATTTCATACAGGAAATAACACAATCCTTGTGCCTTTAGGGGAAAACCCCACAATAGTCCCAAAACACCTTTCAGTATGCAAAACATCATCATGAAGGTTCAATTAGGCTTGCAGAATTCTTACAAGATTTTCTGCCCCTGATCAGCAGAGGAAAATCATTCCCTCCTCTGAGTCTGGAAGCAATTGTTCTGGTGACTCCTCCCTGATGACTGAAAAGGGTTGATAGCTGCAAAACTTCTTATAAGTCCCACTTCCCATTCATAGGAAATGGGACCAAGAGTGTCTCTTCTCTGCAGGGTACTGGTGACAGGAAAAGGTTTACAATTTGTAGAGTTTCTCTAAGATTCTGCTTATGGCACATGATGTTTGCAAGACTTCCCAAAACAAGAAGCTTCGGTTCCACTTCTGTAAGCTTGTCTCATTGGAAAAGGACCTAAAGAAAGAGCAGCCCTCTGGCTGCCCATGAGAACCAGCACACCAAACCCAGGACCTGATTGTGCTATCACTTGCAGTCACAGCATTGAAAAAGCAATGTTTTCCTTCCCAAATACATGATAACTGACAACTAGAAAGAGTTTGTCCCTTATTCTTAAACACATAGATGTGAAAAAAATGAAAATTCAGATGTTGCCATTTTGGTAAAGAAAAGCATTTTCTGCCTCTCCCAAGAAGACTCTATACAAGGAAGCCCCATTTCTGTCTCCTGGGAGAAAAGCATCATCCGATTCTCTCAGTAACAAAATTATTTCTGTACTATCTATGGTCTGATTTGAGGCTTTGCCTCAGAAAATTCTGAAATGACTGATCTAGAATGATGTGGTCAAGCCCTTCATTTTTAAAACTGCTTCATCTCTGCATTTGTTCAAATAGCAACCTTATATGACACAGCAGAAGTTTGAGTTCATCTATTTAAATATTGCAATTGAAAAAAAACCCTCAGGTTTGTAACATGCATCCATGAAACTAACAGCATCTGTATTAGGAAATTGACTTGAGAGAAGTTTTGGTATCTTTCCCAGTGGGAAGAGGGAAGAAAGAGAACCAGGTTGAATACCACCTGACCCCACCCTAAAATCAATCAAGAAGTTGCAAACAGGAAACATCCTAGAAATTAGGAGACAAAAGTTAATTATAATAGGGAGAGATGTCTCAGTCTGACCTAGAAAAAGGTGAGCTTCAGCAGAAATGTCTTTATAACTACCCTGATCTCAGCATCACAGTTTGATTTGGCAGCATCTCTTTCCCACCATCACTATCTGAATTACCTGTTTTGTTTTGGCTGAAAGAAGATAATTTTTCAGTGTAGTTTAGATAAACAAGAAAAGAATATACCATGTCCCTGTAAACTTCTCTGGTTAGAGAAGTATATAACTGGCTAGTTAAAACCCAAGTGATTCTCCTGAAAACTACACTGTTCTGCTGAGAGGAGGCTTTTGGGACAAAACCAGCTTAAATGCAGTCATTTGGCTTTAGCAATTTTGTAAGCAGTCCTTTGGGAGTTCATGTATTAATTCTAGATCACCTATTTCAAGATGATGATTTTTTTATTCCTATTACTTTCAACAGTAAACAGACACACTATTACAAACAAAGGAAAACAAAAATGGCCAGCATGACATTTTCATGTAGACATCATGTAAATAAAACATAACTTAGCTCTGGCACTTTTGTAACCAAATGGATTTTTCTTTTTCAGCTTAAAGCTGACAATGATCAGTGTGGAAGCCAAAGAATGAGAAACACCTAAAAACCTTGGGATACAGTATTAGAGACAATGAAGGGATGTTAGGAGGCTAGGCAATCTATCTCTTTCCCTCTATGGCTGGATCCCCTCTTCTTAACGCATTCCAGACAGAACAACCAATTCAAAGAAACCTCCAATGAAAGCATTTCTGTACTTTATCCAGGCAAACCTGTGCCTTGGTTTAAATACATAGAAAACCTTTTTAAAGGCTGATTTCAAGTTTCCCTTGTTTCAAATTTAAGCCCATCCACAACAGACATGAAGAACAGCTCACACCTTTGGGGCTTGCAGTGTGGAGCAGAAGTGCGCTTTCAGGAAGCCACATTCACCAGTTCAGTGTAAATTCCAGGTCAGATCTCTTTATTTTACAGATTATGGTATGTGATTCACTTTTAACTTTGTGGAGAACTTGAACCAGGCACTACTGCAGAAGAACTGTAATGCAATTCTCTCTTCACAGCTGTACTCGTGCTTTCCTGTTCAAAAAAGATAAATGAACGCTCCTACTGAAAGTCTCTGGAGCACATCTGCTGATTAAGGTGTCAATTCTCGTGATTACAAAATTGAAGTCAATAGTAACCTTTTCTCTGTGTGGGCTTTGGATCAGACTATAATTCTACTGGATATGTACTGCAAACTGTATAAGATAACACACATAGCTCACAGCTAGTAAGACAAGGATTGGATAGCAGTCCTTCCCCATCTTATGTTTCATCATTACCCTTTCCTGCCTATGGACTCACTGATAGCCATTAATCCACTAAATAATGTACTTCCAGAGCAGCTCTTAAACCTTTGCTTAGCTGATGAGCAAAGGATCCTAAAGGATTTCTGGCTGGAGGAAAGGCATTCATTCCTTCCAAATGCCAGCATTGCAGGAGAGCTTGTACTGGGGTTTGCAGTCCTATCTTCACCTTTGCCTCACCTCCCTCTTCTTACCCTGCCAAGTGCATCAGGGAAGCAAAGGAATCATCTTTGGAAGGGAGACAGGATTTTCTTTGGTCCCACCAGAACAAAACTGACCATGCTTCCCTCCTATTCAGCTTTTTTTGCAGATCACAACAGTAGAGCAAGAGAGATATGTGCCTCCACCCTCAAGCTCAGGCAGTCCCAGGGCTTCTTGGAGTTACTACTTTAAACCAACCACACATCTCTATAAAAATGAAGAGAAACATCTTCACACTTCCTCTTCCAGCCAGTACTCTCAGCTCTAAAGGTACTGACTATGCCCAGAATGAGCTTTGTTTCTCATCATGAAAATTAATTGTAACATTAGTACTAGCTACGTGTCAGTCTCAGACTGAAGCAGACGATTGGCACCTTTCAGCATTCTCCTGTAAGAAAGTAGCTTTATATCCACCCAAAGCCTTATTTAAGAAAGAGTCTGAATTATACCTCTTCCAGCCTGCTTGGAATTTTCCCCCAAACAAAGGACACAGACCAGACTATGTAAATGTCAAAGCAGTGACCACCTATATAGGAGCAAGATCTCATAAATCACCTTGACTGAGGTTCATGGGAGCAGAGCCAGTCATAAGCCAGTTCCCACCTGGAGGCTGCCCAAATGTATTAGACACGGTTTAGCTTCTTGGCAAGAGCTGGAGGAAAATTCTGACATTGAGAAAGTCACATAATGGATTCTGCTGGTTCTAAAGTACCTGTGACAGTGTCTGGCAAACAGCTTTGGTGTGACATGTAAGATTCACACAGCGTGTTCTAGGTCCAAGACACAGTCTGTGAAAATGTCTCCCACTAGACTTTTAATGCTCATCAGAGATGGCACTTCTTGCTGATTCTCATTAAAAGCACACCTTCTTTACTACTCTGACACCACCTAACACATTTCTGAATTGGGACAGCAATCCCACTTGGAACCAGCTGCCCTTGTGAGGCTGCACACGCTAACAAGAAATTTGTTTGCAGATCATGAACTTAAAACAATGAAGATCAGAAGCCACTGGGCCTGCAAGACCTATGGCACTTGCTAGAAATTCTAGCACAAGAGATGCAGGAACATGCATTCCAGACATATATTGTTCCCAAGAAGGTGAGGTTTCAGATATGTAAATATGTGTAGGAAAATACCCTTGTATAGTTGAAATATATATAAGACATAATTTTCCTATTTTATACCAAAATCCACTGCTCTGCAAGTGCCAAATCAGAAGCAGACACTTCTGCACTTTCCTGGCATAACTAGACCACATGAAACCTAAGCACAGAGAAATGTCAGTTTAACACTATCAGAAACTGAAGCTTTTTCTTGTCTGCAGCATTTACATAGTTAACAAGTGTTAGCCTGTCAAAAGCAACTAAGGATTGGAGGGAGTGATATCAGACTTTGTCCATTTATCATCTTTCACATTAGGTTGTTTTCAAGTTATCCATAGTTAATCAGGAGATAAACCAAGACAATAAACCAACAGCAGGAAACTCAATCCAAGAAGTGTGTTTCTATTCAGCAGTTCTGACACAATGAACAGAAAGATAAAGGGAGACGTCAACTTCTGTTTTATTTATGCAGCCATAGAAAAACAGAGGATTTAATTTCTCTCTTTTCAGGCTGAAGTTTCCTACTAAATGAAATGTCCTCTTTTCTTACAAATGCAGTTGGCTCCTATTATTAACAACTCCCCTTGCTGGAGAAACAGATGAGGTTGCATTGCCAGGTCATTCATTAGCAAGAAAGCAAACTCATTATGTACGTTGGCTATCTTCTACAGGTTTTGGAGCCCACACAGACAGTGACACAGGACGTATAAACAGATTACTACACAGGTACTACTGTTAAACTTCTAATTTCTACAATAGAAGTATACTTACACTGCCCATTCCAACTTCTCATTCTTGATTGAATTGTAGAGGGCCTACAAAGGGAGAGAAATGAGATGGAATTATTGTTTGACCCCTCCTACACATACATTAATATGCTGAGGAAAGATACCCAGCTAATATCAGCAAGCAAGTGGTCTCTGATCAAGAAAGTCCTGTACTGCTAACGGTAATGTGAAAATCTTCAGCAGAAATTCCACCTAAGAAAAAAAAAACTGAATGTGTGTTTTGAGATTACAGTCATTTTCTCAAGCAATATTTTGGGGTCTGTGGTTTGTGCCTTTTTAAGAACACAGAATCATGAAATAGCCATGGAAGGGACCTTAAAGACCATCTAGGTCCAACACTCCTGCCATGGGTGGAAGCACCTTTTACTAGGCCAGTTTGCTCAGAGCCTCATCCAACCTGGTGTTGAACACTTCCAGTGATGGGCATCTACAGCTTCTGTGGGCAACCTGTTCCCGTTCTCACCACCCTCACAGTAAAGAATTTCTTCCTAACATATACTCTAAACCTATTCTCTTTCAGTTTGAAGCCATTGCCCCTTGTCCTTTCCTTATATGCACTTGTAAAAACTACTTGTAGGCTGTCTTCAGGCACTGGAAGGCGACAATTAGATTACCTTTATGCCTTCTCTTTTCCAGGCTGAAAAAAAACCAGTTCTTTCAGCCTGTTTTCATAGGAAATGTAGTCCATCCACCTAATCATCTTGGTGTCCCTGTTCTGGACTCACTCCAACAGGTCCATGTCCTCCCTGTGCTGGGACCCCAGAGCTGGATGCAGGGTTCCAGGTGGGCTGTCTCCAGAGCAGAGCAGAGGGGCAGAATCCCCTCCCTCCCCTGCTGCCCACACTGCTTGGGATGCAGCCCAGGACACGTTTGGCTTTCTGGGCTGGGAGTGCCCATGGCTGGGTCATGTCCAGCCTCTCACCCACCAGCACCCCCAAGTCCTTCTCCCTAGGGCTGATCTCCATCTGTTCATCCCCAGCCTGTGCTGACACCAAGGGTTGTTCTAACCCAGGTGCAGCACCCTCAACTTGGTCTTGTTAAACCTCTTGAGATTCCCATGCACCCACTTTCCTATCTTATCCAGGTCGCTCTGGATGCCATCTCATCCTTCAGCTGGGTGTCACCTGCAGATTTCCCGACCGTGCATCTGATCCCTTCATCCATGTCATTAATGAAGATATTAAATAGTACTGATCCCTGGATGAATCCCTGAGGGACACCACTTGTCAATGACGTCTATCAGGACATTGTGCCATTGACCACTACCTTCTGGATGTGACCATCCAACTACTTTCTTATCCGTCTAACAGTCCATGCATAAAATTCATCTCTCTGCAATTAAGAGGCAGGCTTGTTGTGAGGAACTCTGTCTAAGGCTTTACAGAAGTTCAGATAAATGACATGTGTCGCCCTTCCCTTGTCTACTAACATGGTCAATTCAAGGCCACTGGGTTGGTCAGGCAGGACTTGCCCTTGGTGAAGCTGTGCTGGCTGTCTTGAATCACCTCCCTATTTTCCATGTGCCAGAGCACAGCTTCTAGGAGGATCTGCTCCATGATATTCCCATGCAGGTGGTGAGGCTGGGAGGTCCCTGGTTGCCAGGGTTCTCCTTTCCACCCTTTTAAAAGATGGGTACCATGTTTCCCTTCTTCCAGTTACCTGGAACTTCACCAATACAATGGTGAATTCATGACTACAGTGATTTTACAAATACCATGGAGAGTGGCTTGATAACTACATCAGCCAATTCCCTCAGGACTCTGGGATACATCTCACAGGTTCTAATAGACTTAGGTACATTTTAGCTCTTCAGGTGGTAATGAACCTGAACTTTACTTAGTTTGCAAAAGCCACAAGACTATGGCCTAGAAATTCGAAGTCCAGTCTAATTCCTGACAATCAATGAGATCTTTTGGTCAATGACTTTAATGGGGACTTTAAGATTTCACCATATGGGCCAATCTGTGAAAATCTGCCAGAATAGCTATCCAAAGTCCCTGAGCCTCACAGACACCTGAATGCTTTCTCAGTCACACACCTAGACATAAACATGTTCCGTTTCTAAGTGCAAAACAGCAAATTAATGTTAAGCAACTTTTGTGCTTGAAGATCACTATCTTGGACTGCTGTCCACTAACACCATTCCTCTTTCAATTCATAGGAAAGGTGCCCAGTAAGTTTGACACCAAAGGTAACAGGTCTGTTTTTGATACAAGCCTGCAAAGAAAAGGGTCTAAAACCTGACTTAAGACTGGATGAGTATCAGACAGCCGAGATGGATTTTTTTTTTTTTTGAAAGAAAGTACATATATCAGGTGGATAAGTATGCCTTATTTCAGCCCTCCACAAGCTGATGTATACAACACATAAACCCCTGGTATTAACAAGCTAATGAGTTCTTCAAATAGGTCACTTAACTCAAGTGAAGTATTTTGGTATGGAATGTCCCTGATTCTCACACGTATAATCTGCATTTGTAATTCACCTTATATACATAGCTAGATTTACTCCCTCTGGCACATAACTCCTACACAGCCTCAAAATATGTTAACGTGTAGAAGAACTGTTGATGCCCATGATTAGCAAAAAGTAGCACATCAAGTATGAACAAGGCTGAAAATCACATACTATAATAGCTATGACATGATGCTCAACAGAAACAATAACATTTAGATAGCCTTCATGCTGACCCAAACCAAAAATAATTTGGAAACTGAAGAGTTGAAATTAGTCTTGTGCGTATGCCACAGCTGAATTCACATGAGCAATACCATGAGCATATCCCACTCTTCATCGAGTCACCCACTGGCTCCTTTTTGAATCTGGAAGTCTTATTTCAAGATCCTTAATATTCAGTTCTGTAGAAATCTAGCTTAACTGAACCATACACAAGCAGGTCAAACATTATGGTATAATTCACCTCATGCTGATGCTACACAGGCAGCAACTCTTGGTCACAATGTTCCAAGAAAGTAGGTTTCTCAGAGTAATACAACAGATATGAACACAAAGAATATTTATGCCTCATCCTACTGACACTGAGCTAACAAAGAGAGGTCCTCACCACTAACTTGAGCTTCACTGTGCCATTCAGAGAAATAAGATTAAGTATTTCCAAGTCTGGAATTTTCACTGTTTCTACAGAACCCATCTTCTCTGAAGTTTTATAAGGCGCTCTGAACCAAAGGCAAACAACCAAAGGTGAACAGATGGGCATATCTGACAATTTGCAGGCACTTGCTTAATTTTCAGGTGAAAGCTATCAAGAGATTTTAAGACCACTCTGCAGAAAGAAAGCAAAACAAAGAGTTAACATTTTTCCTGCCAGTTCAGCAGAATAAGACACAACTCCATTTTTGTACACAAACCAAAGCTGATACTGGTTTCTGCAGTCACAGAGCATTTCTTACATGATTTGGCCAAAGCCGCTTGTCTTATTCTTAGACTTGCTCTTTTCTTCCTGCTATCACTAAAATATTCTCTTATATTTTGATCCAGAAAATGACTCCAAATACAAAGCAAAGAGGTTGCATACTTCCTCTAGCTTTTCAGAAGTAATATTTTTTTCCTCATCTAGCTCAATGTGTTTCAGAAACAGCAAAAACCTGGCTTGAGGAAACACATTTGTTGCCCTCTGGCCCAAATGCCAACACGACTGGGTCAAAACCTCTGAAAATTAACATCTGCCCTGTGCAGGTTTTTATGAGACTTCACTGCTAAGCACATCTCTAGGGATCATTGCAGCCAAAGAGCAGAACACACAAAAGCAGCAGTCCAGATTGGTGCAGGGATAACAAATGCCCCAGGCTTTTGCCTTGTGAAAAGAGAGCTATGTTTGTCCCAACCTTTACTAATAAGCCAGACATCATCTTCCTTCTTTAGGGAGTAACAGACACCAAGCCAGTCATATGGCACACATCTGACCAAGGACATGGTGCCCCCCACAGACCATCAAACAGAGCCTGTAAAAAAGTTTCTGGTATTTACAAAACAGAAAGAAAATTAGAGAGTATGCACAGCTTAGACAGTTGTGTTCTGTGAACCTGTGCATATTCTGTGTGTCTACCAGGCATGTTCACTGGGACCTCTGCAAGCAGACCTCTCCAGGGATGCAAATACATGAGTTTTCATGCCTGTCCCCCAACCTACCTCTCTGGCAGAGACTGCTGGCGAGGCTGCGCACTTGCTGCTGGACTCACCAACCTTTCAGAGCTGCTGTATGTCACTTCTCCAAAACAATTTCTATTTTAACATTTTCCTTATGTCTACCTGGGCTCTCATATGTTCCAGAGAAGCAAAATTTCCTCCTGCCATGTTTTGCAACCAGAACCATACATGTACAGCACAGCACCTGCTCCCTGATTTACCTCATGGCTACTCCCCAATGGCCTGATTTAGACAGTAGCTCTTTTCAATAGACATTTTTCCAGAGTACGACTAAATCAAACAAACTTGGAGACAAGCACTTAAATACTTCACTCAATTGCAAAAAAGTTCATCAGAGATTATGGCATGGTCATGACTCTCAAGGTACTTAGCTAGCTGCAAGGACAGATTTTATTAACTCGTGTTTACTCTCTGGGAAATGAAAAAAAAAAAAGCAAAAATAAAGCTCTAATTTAAAACACTCTTACAGATTGACAACAATCACTACTTCCTACCTGCTAGCCTGGGAAGTGTTTGGCAAATTTGCTGTGTAAGCCAGAAAACAGGAGGTTGAACCACAGCAGTGAATGACAGAATGAATATTGCATATATGTCATCTTCCAAGCTGGACTGATACCAGTCAGAAAGAGGAAAGACCTTCTATCTCCTTTGTCACCCAAGGCTATTCTGAACAGGATCTAAATCCCCAGATATCAACTACTCAGCAGTGTCTGACTTCAGTGCTTTGACTTTTTGTCCCTGCTCCTTACAGCTTACAGCTTTCCCCTTTCTTGTAAGTGTTGATGTCTAGGTACAGCATACCTCAGGCTCTGCATGGCTATAAACTCCGAGAAACAAGTGCGATTCTGAAGGCAGAATAAGAGAAATTGACTGCCGCATAAAGCAGAACAGTAGGCAAAATCCTAGGCACCTTCCTTGTTTTAACTCCAGTGCTGTTTCCTACAGCTCCAATCTGACCCTTAGAAGACTGGACTGTAAAAAATGAGATTTGTTATGTGTTTGTGGGATTTGCTTGACTTTGTTCATAAACTAGGCAAGAAACACTTTCCTCTTTAAGTGGAAGGCTGTAACTCTAAAAAACTGCTGAATTCTCCCCACCCCCATTTCCCCTTTGGTAAGCAAGTAGGTCCACAAAAACCCCAGATTTTCACAAGCTCTCACTAGTTGGTACTTTTATTCCAATTGGAAAGAAAAGCAAAACTATGGAGAGTGTGCTCCCGGAAACTCTGGTTAATTTCACAAATTTACCAAGGTAAAAAAAGCCATTCACCACCCTCATCTTCCTCAAAATCTTGTCACATGCACGAACCACTGGACCCATTTAAACAGGCTGCTCTTGTCACCTGCCGGCTGCCAGTGATGCTGTGAGTCAGCCTCTGCATGCAGAAGCACTGCACAAAAGAAAGGCACAACCAGGTGTGTACACAGGGACAAAGACATAGCAAATTATGCAGATACTGAGAGTGGTAAATCATCTAAGTTACAAGTAGACACAGGGCCCCCAAAGCCTGGCCAGCAGGGTGCAAGATGCTTGAAGAGATCCCAGAGCACTGTACAATTCCTCCCCTCAAAAAGCAAAATAGGGCTGGCTCTTGAAGAAAGCTACTGATTTTCTGTTTGAAATAGCCCATGCAGAAAAGGCTGCCAAGAGGGAAAGGAATATACCACATGTTTTTTACACCTGCTCCACGCACAGAAGAGGAGCCGGAAACACCTGCTGTGAGCCGGTAAATAGGCAAAACCAAAACTAAGCTCACAGAGACAGCAGGGATGACCCAGACTGTCTTTTCCAGTTGTTGTCTCCCACAGTCTTTGCTTGCATCCAGCTCCTCCCTGATTTTTGGAGCCATTGTTGGAGGAATGACCATCTGATCATTGCAGAGGGTAGCCTGGGTAGCTTTTGATGCCCTCAGAACAGGGATGCACATGTGCTCTGAGCCAAGCCCTTGCCACAATTCCCTGCTGCCACTTCCAGAAGCAGCCCTGCCTGGATACATTTCTTCACCTCCAGCTGATAATGGCATGGTTGACTTCAACCAGCAAGGAAGCCCCAGAAACACCTGATGGCAAAGACATGTTCAGTCTTTGTAGTCACAGCACCTCCCCCAGTCACTCAGCACCTGTCCATTGGCTTTGCCCTTTGGAGCTGAGCAGTCAGATAGGCATCAGCTCCGGCTGCTGCCATATGTGCTTTACTGGAGGGAGAAAAAACAACTGAAGTAGTAGAACTCTACAAAAATAAAACAGGTTCTAGAGGCAACAGATACCAGACATCACAAATGTCTGCATGGAGTCCTAATAGCTGTTAATGTGCTCATCCTTTGGACCGGGGCATAGCTCTGTCTCGTTGCCTTCTGCCAAGTCTGCATGCAGAGCTATATTGGTTGCTATATACCATTCGTAGCTTGCTGTTTAGATCACTATCTGAAGGCCAGCCCTCACTTGGAATACAGATCTATACTACTCCACCACCTGCTATTTGCCACCCTCCTTCAAAAGCCAGATCTTGACATTTTCTCCTGTCCTCATGCATGGATCTGTAACACCTGGCAAAGGGAGGATAAGATCACTGAGTGCCTGTAGCTCGTTGCCAGATTCAAAGCCCACACACCCTCAATTTCACATGCATTTCCCCCCCTTCTGATGGGGATGCAGCAAGGATGCCAGAATAGTACGCCAAGAAGCCTGTGCATTAGTGCATGGCATCACATGTCTGCTGATATTGCTCTCAATTTTAAATTCCACTGGTTTGTACAACAAACGATCTTCTAACAAGCCAGCATACATTATTCATAAAACAGCACAGAGCTGTTAAGCAGCATATGGAACTGATGAATGCTGTTTTGGTGTAGGAGGAGATAGGGTTGATAGGAATGTTTTAGAGGGAAGGAAAGGAGATCATTTCACCCAGGGAATTTCAAGTGCGTCACCAACTGGAGAACATTTTGAAGAGAAACTCCTCTGTTAAAAATCTGGTTTGTATAGAGAAGGAGGGGGAGGGGGAGGAAAAAAAAAGGAAATAAAGATTGTGCCAGATATATTATCGTAACACAGAAAAGGATGGTTAGGTGTGGCTCCTGAGACCCAAGAAATTAATGCCACACAAGAAATGCATCCTCTGTATTAATACACACAGCTTGCTTGAATAGATTTTTTTCTGTACTTGCTGAAGTGTTTCATCAGTGTTATTGTAAAGGCAGCATACTAAATTATTACAGAAAAATAGCGAAAAGGCTATAGAAATACTTCTTGATAGTGGAGCACCTCCACAGCCTATTTTTACACAGCCTATCTCAAGCTGTTTTATTGGCCCTGTGCATTTGCAGGCAGGACAGGTGCAAAGTACTTGGCAATTCAGTCCCTGCCTGCAGGAAAAAAGTCTGTCAGAAAAAGAGACTACAGAGCATGCTGGGTCACATGGATGATCCTAAGATCCTTTGACTCACCTTGCATGTAGTCTGGACTTGAGCCTGCCCTCCACAGAACAATGGTACAGAATTCATAGCATTCTTTTCACAGGTTCTTCTGCTGGCCTAAAGCTTTGGTACCTGCCTATAAGACACATTCAGGATGTATCCCCCTAGTGAAGCCTGTCCACATAGAGGCACTACCTGATGTGTGTCAAGGAGATAAAAGATACTTGGGCTACCTAGCTTCTCTGACACTGGCAGCAGGCAGACCTCATCTGCAGGCACCATGATGGCGCTTTGTTCATACTAACTAAAGCATGAGGATACATAATACTCTCTTGCTTACCAAAATAGGCTGAGTCATATAAGTGAAAAGTAAAAGAGGAGTATGTTTCTGAGGCACAAATGGTTTAAATCTATCTCCTGTACAAAGTCAGCTGAAGCAGTCACAGAAACAGGTCTTGAGCATTGTAATCACTTTATATGAGGAGCTGATAAAATACAAGGCAGTCCAGACACAAAGAGGGAGACACACCCACAGAAACATGAAGTCTACAAACCAAACCATACTTAAGACTGAGGAGATCTACATGGCATTGGTGTCCAGGAAAGCCCAGCCTAGAACTGAAGACATTTCCTGAGAAGTGATGCACAAACACATATGCACAGTTACACTAATAAAAAGAGCTCCTTTGCCATACTACAGATTAACAACCTCGAGGTTCTTCCACCAACACAACAGTATCAAAGAGCCAAAGCTCAGTTATAAATTGGTTCTCTAAATCAGCAATGTCTTAGCAAAAAAATGGGCAGACAAAGATCAGAAGGGGGAACAGAGAGATGGAAATAACAGGACTGTCCAAAATTATGACACCAATCTCTTGCAGAGCCACTTGTCATCTTATCAGCCAGGCAAGCACCACTGAAGGGAATGCAGAGATCTTCTCAGCCCTCCATAACACAGCTTTTACGCATCTCAGACGCCCTACATATACAAAAACCTTTGCTTGAAATATGGAAACAGTACAATAAACTGAAGCGAAGCTGCAGTGTTCTTCCCAGCATACTGAGAAAGGCAGGAAAAGAAGTGGATATCTCTCAAATAACAACCTACAGCACCTAGAAGGAAGAAGAGTGCATTCCACAGAGGAATGAACACAGAGCTTTCATTACTGCAGTAGTTAACTGTGTCAGACACCATCCGTGGGAGAAAGTCCCTGCCCTGAGGATGCTACACCATGCATAGACAGTAGACACAAAGCCTGGGAGAGGAAGATAATAGAGGTTAAGTAATTCATCCAGTGTCAAAAGACTTGAGTTCTCTTTACCATATGCAGGAGAGTTTTCTTGCATAAATCCTCCCACCAATTACCGTGCAATTATTCCCATGCTTAGGGTGAAAGTGATCATGGGAACAGGGTCCCAGAGCACCTGCAAGATGCAGCCTTTACTTTGATATTTGTTGGAAAAGCATGTGCTGCATCAGCAACAGCCTGAAAATGATGGCCACGATATTTCTCTGCCCTAACTCAGTAATACACTATTTCTTAGATATAGTTTATAATGTCCTGAAAACAGAGGCTCACTTAATTGAACTGAAAAAAATACTTGACATTTATTTCTGGTTGCAGTACCCTGTGATTTAAGTTACACAGCTCAGGCTCTAAAATGTCATACAACCTGTAAGCTAGCAGAGAGTGTTTTGCTAGGAACTACTGTGCAGCACTAGGGTCTTTTCACCATGGCAGAGGAGGTTTCTCACAGAACAGATAGGAGATTTAGGGAAGGGACACCACAGGAAGATTCAGGCATGGTACCTGCTTTGCATGCACATGGACCCAAGACACAGTTAAATGGTTGGCTGATGCTTTGAAATATTTCACCCTGATTCAGCACACCTTTGCAAATGGTTGCATCTTTTAATACCAAGGTCAGAATCAACCGGCAATAGGAATGAAATTAGAAGCATATTTTTGTCACTGCATAAAGTTCCTCTGACCCTTGGAGACATGGAGCACCTTTGAGAGGGAGACAGCTCTTAAAGCACTTGCCAGGGGTTCCTGGGTGCCTCTCCATTATTGTGTGGGAGAGAGGGATGAGGAAAAAAAAGAGATGTTGCATGGTGTGGGGGCTGTTTGCTTAGGAACTGAATAACTGGGCTGGGCTGGGTGAGGAGATGCTGCACACAGTCACTGTAGCAGCTGGGAATAGCCTGTGCTACCAACCATTACAATACACTAATGTATTCCTATAAATGCACAAGCAATGCCTTCCTAATAAATACTTGACAGCAGTTTAATCATGCATGCAATTTAGACAATATTTTCACTAGCACTCACACCTACTAAACCACAGGGCTGTAGATAAAGACTAAAAATTATTTTTCTATAGAAAACAATTCCCATTAAACAAATAACCCCAAGGACATCACCTGCCAACTCTGGCACATTTCCCAAGAGTAGAGCAACAACTAGCACAGTCACTAGCAAGTTCTCCCTGTTTACTACTGCACCAAGCTCAGTGACAGGGCATTCAACCAAGACCTGATCATTATAACACCAGAGCTCTTTCACCTTCAGGTCTCTCCTCATATGCAGAGATTTTTTTCATGACCTGACAGCAGTTTTGTGATCACTGCAGATCATCCAGAGCTCTTAATTCCTGAAAAGCGTAACCTTTTCCCAACACCAACCCCAAGCCTAAACAAGCAAAACACTACTAATATTTAGTCATTTACCTTGCTTTCTTTAGTAGAAAACTCAGAGGAGTTGGAGATTTTCATAGATTTTGACCGATGGGACTGCCGCCAGAGAGATTCTTCTCGGGAGTATTTCACCGAACCTGTGGCTCTCACCCGGACTTTGCTGGTGCTCTGAACACTGTTAACTCCAATCATTTCCAAAAGTGAGTGGATGGGATGGGAAAGAAGAAAGCTAATGAAACTTCCCAACTGCCAGCAGAGGAACTGGAAAATGTTACGACTGGACAGCCCAAGTTCAAGCAATCAGTGTTTGCTTAAAGCACACTAGGCTGTTTTCTCCAGCATCTTCAGGCACAGTGTTTGGAGCTAGCCTGATTGTTCCAGGCATTGCTCACGTCACTGGATGGGAGAAAAAAAAAAAGAAAAAGAAAAGGAAGACGCTGATAGAAACTCCTCCCCTGCTCTGCTCTGCTCCCCTCTCCAGCATCAACTCCCCCTTCACACACACACCAACAGTGAGAGGGAGAGAGGTGGAGAGAAAGATGCTGGTACAAATGCCAGTAGATCAAGCAAGATATTCATTTTCAGTTCACGCAGCCACACTTCCCTGCCTGCAATAGCCTGCCATGCTCATTATTGCCTGCAATAACAAAGAACGCTGTAAAAAGAGTCTTCAATCACCTGCCAGAAGCTACAGGCTTCTGGATGTAAGAAATACTGATGGATTCTCAGAGCACTGGAGAAATGAGTGAAAACCTACAGCACCATAACAAAGTACTGGCAAGCCCCAGAGAGACAAATCAGCAAATTTCCACAACTCAGTATTTGCACTCACTAGCCAGAGTCCTTGGGGTGCCTTTCCAAAGTGCAAGACAGAGCAAGACCACTTCCACACTCTTAAAGGGGCTCAGGGGAAAAGGGATGATTTTCCCAAGGTGATAAGTGCAAACTAGCGGCAGAGTTGTGAACAAGCACCTAGGGACTCATCTCCTCACTCGGCAGCCAGGAGAGCTGTAGCCATACCCCCACACAAGCAAACCACATGCTCCAGTGGCTAACCCCACAAATTATGCAGCTCCCAAGTGGCCCTCTGTTTCTCCCTTGTGGCAAACTCGTACAGCCTAGTGATGGGAGGGCCACTACCACTGCCAGAGGCACCACTCCAACCCACATGAGCCTGGCTCCAGAGGCTAGGCACGCTCTCTGTGCCTGAGCCACCTGCCTTCATGCAGGGGGATAAGGGGAAACCGATGCCAAAAGGAGCTGGTACTCTTACTGAGGGGTGGATGCACTAAAAACAGGAAAAGAGAGACATTTACCTCAATGTTGCAAAAGCACCATCATTTCTGGCTCCTGGAGACCCAGAGTGCAGCAGACTGTGCGTTGCCATGGCAACGTGCTCCCATGTGAGAGAGAGAGAGAGAGCGAGAGATTGCTCTGCTCTACTCTGCTCAGCACAGGATCGTGACAGCTGCCGACACACACTGGACAGGTGGAGCAGCTTGTGTGAGCAGCAAGGGAAAAGTGGACAATGGGGACATTGTGCCAAATCCAGAAAAGGCAAACAGTTGGTGCAGAGGGTGCAAGAGGAGCTGGAAGACTCTGCAGTAAGGCTAACACCAGGTTCAGCAACCTGCCCCATACCACCGTATCACAGGCAAGAAGGCAAGGACAGCAGCAGTGGTGCTGGGTTGTGGAGGACATGAGGGCTCTCATCCCATTCACACTGACACACACAGGGAGCAAGTCTGCACACAGACAGCAATAAGGCAGCAGTGCCCTGGCATGCTGACATGAATGATAGGTATGTATCCCGTGCTGAGATACTTCAGACAGCCAAAAGCTGGGTGAAGAAGCTCCAGTCTCTATTCACATCTGAATCCTGTTCCGTGTCTGCTAAGCCATGTGAAAGCAAAATTGCTTACCCATTGTCACGTGCCCAACAGCACCCAGGGGTAAATAAGATGCATATGAATTGAGTGGACTTTCCCCTGGTTACATCTTCCCAAGAAGATGTACAATCAGGAATTTACATCCTTACAGGGCAAATAGCTAGACAGCCACATGATGGTCCTTTGTGCACTTTTGCTCATAAAAGATGCTGCTGTCTCTCCAGCATGCAGCAGCCTTTCTGATAGCATTAACCCTTTGCTAATGTTGTTCCCAATGATGCTACAAAGTGCGTATCATTCTCACAGACTAAAAGGTGTGGCCCCTGCTGAAGGACAACAGTGGAACAGGTTATCTAAACAACAACATAAAAACTGTCCCCAGGGTAGGAAACTTCTAATTCCTCACACAATCTGCCTCCATTATGCTTGAGGCACAGATACCTTCCCTTCTGGCCAACAAGAAAAATACATTTTCATATCCACCACAGTCAGATCTAGCAAGCCTATCCCTACCTCACACATTAAGATCAAATCCAAAATGTGCCCCTTTTTTACACAAATCTGTCATTGCTAGAGGATAACTGAAAGGAACCTTTTTCTCTGGCAATAATCATGCTCTGAGTTACTTCTGCCACTTCACTAAAAAGGTTTTATATTACTTAACCCATGTGAAATTATCCACTGCTTGTGCGAAAGCTCTTCAAAGAAAATCTCTTCTTAGAGTAAATTTGCACTGCAGTCAAACCGCTCCAGATGAGCTAAGCAGCAGGTCCTGACAGGTGCTATGTAAATGGCCACAAATGAGTCTCTATCCTAGCAGCCCCCTGCCTAGCAGATTATTCTTGCTCTCAGATTCATAGGGCCAACTCCCCAAGCACTCTCATCATACCTGAAATAATTATACTCTCTAAATATCACACAGACCTAAGCCAGTGTCAATTACACAAAGCAATTTTATTATTAAATACAAGCTAGACTAAATCAAAGTAATATTTCTTTTCTCTTGTGTTACCCACAGCACCATCACTGCTGCCTAACTGCAGCAGTTCATCTAGCATTCTCTGAGCTGAAGTTAGCAGATCCTCAGGTAGGACAGCAACCTTACTTCAGAAAGGAACAAGTCTGTTTCTGCAGATTCTCAGTATCCTTGGAGTCCAAAACTCCAAGGATATTCTTTATTCTTCTTTCTTTAGTGTTTTCTGAGAAAATACTTCTCAACTCACACTCTCCCGAAAAGAGCCTCCTGAGAGAACATATTTGAAGCCTTAAATATCTTCAGACTAGGGATTCAGTCTTGATTTCATCAGTGTCCCTGATTTTCATCTGCAAGTAATAATACAATCTTGTACTCCTGACTGAGCCAGTATTCTGTGTACACACTGACTGTTATTCTGGGGAAAGGCCAGACATTAGAGAAGACCCACCATTTTAGAAAGCAGTATGCACACAGGATTGATTTATGTCTGTAACTGAGCAACAGGAATTTCTGAGGGAAAAGTGTTTTGTTAACATAAATAGAGGGATAGAAGGGACATTTTTAAAGAGGGGCTGAAATAGCTGTGCAGTATCAGAAAAATCAGAGCTGACCACACCCAGGGGACCCTCCAAGTGTGTCAAGAATTCAGAATCTTCCTCTTGTTCAGAGGTCAAGCAAAGAGGTGGTAGGAAAGGGGTAGAATGTAAATATTCATTTAGTCAGTGACACAACTGGGGTGACCAAAAGGACTGTGACCCCATATAGAGACCTTCCCTATCAGTTCCTCTAAGGAACAAACCATAAACCAGCAGGAAAATTTAAAACTTTGAGTAAAAACAAATGCAGGAGCAGAAAACCAGAGTTACTATTATTCCTTCCATCCCATCCTTTTAAAACTATACAAAAGTCTTTCTCTTGTTGTAAGGCACTATGTCAGACCCCATCACCCATAGAGGAAATGGGCAGCTGTTCCAGCTTACCCTGAAATAAGCTCCTTCCCATCTGTCCCTCCCACCAGTCAAGTTTCCCTGGGAGGCAAAACATACTCAGTCCTCGCTTGGTCTTCCTAATGTCATTCAGCGAATCAACAACACAAGAAGAAAAACTGCAGAATTCAAAGTAAAATTCAATATTGGCTTTTGGGGTACAAACCTAAGGACCACATTACTGTATCTAAAGAACTCCAAAGTCCTCAAACAGAGTCACAAGAATCCATTAGAATAATTTAAGCCTGATGCCAATAACAAATACAAACAACACAAGCTGACAAAATACATAAACACATGCATATCAATTACTTAAAATATACCCTCAAAAGCCAGTAACATATTTGTGCAGCACAGAAAGGCAGAACTACTTAATACTTCCAATAAATGCTGTTTGTTAAATAAACAACATTAAATCTTTCCTTCATCCTTCATCTTTCCTTCTTTCATGTTTTTTTTTTCCTTCTCCCCACAACAGGAAGGAAGGGGAAAGTCAATTCTGATGGATAAGCTACTCTTATACAATGGCTACAGAACTAGAGCTTAAAACTGATCAACAGTAAAATTCCTGTAATATTAAGATAACAATTTCCGAGGTTTGCTGACTAGGGGGAGCTGACAATCAAGATTAAATGTCTCCTGTGAAGAGCAGAAATACTAGAGCAACCACTTAATTTCTACATTCGCGAGCAACCAGATCAACAGGAATCCTAGCAGGGTAACAGCTGGAATGATGGGAGAATGATAGATGACTGTATGAGGGCAACAGAACTATTTCTGGTTTAAGTTACATGAGAAGAAGGCTAAAGGAGCATCCACAGCCAGCAGCTCATGGTCACAGCACAAGTCTTTACAACTGCCTTTTTACATCAATAAGAACCTAGAAGTGAGCAGAATGACAAAACCATAACAACTGTTGGAAGATCAAAGAAATCCTGGTATCACTAGATCTCTGGGATCCACACTGCATCTTGCGCCAAAAGAAACCACTCCTAAGGTAAGTGCCCTACTGAGAATTACAGGAGATCACAGCTTTAATGAAAACAAGCCATTGGATAATAACAGGGATGCAAAGAAATCATGCACCCTGTAATCCTGATCAGCACTGCAAGTGAAGAGATGTCTTCAGCCATCTTAATGTTCCTTGCAGCAGATCTGAAAACAGCTGTTTCACAGACTAGCTGTTATACTTCCTGGCAAAGCACTATAGTATCCGAGGGGAAAAGTTCCTCTTCTTGAATTCCTCCTTTTAGGAATTATCATCTGCTGTCAACAGAGCTCAGAAAATTAAGTGAGCCATACAGTAGGCAGACTAACACAGACCACCAAGTTCCTTAACTTAAAGCTGACAAATTTAGCTACAGAAGAGAGCAGCACTTCGAAAAAATCCATAAAAGCATCAAACCCCTAAAATTCTGCGTAAGTGTGACAGAAACCCACAGGAAAGTGATTAAAGAAGTGATGCAAAGTCTACAAACTATCTCAGATCAGCTGCAAACAATCTCTGCCTCTGTCCCTGCAGTAAGCATGCTTTGAGTCAACATCACTGAAATAAACCACTCACCCTAGAGATCTGCATTAAAAACAAAAAAGGGAAGAAAGGGAAAAACAACCACCCTCCTAGGCTTCTCTCTGTCTCAAATAGCAAACACAACATCAAAAAAAGGAAAAGAGGAAAAGGAAGGGGAGGACAAGGAAGCCGGGGAGGAGAGGAAGTGGGCAAAGGAAGGAAGAAGGCAAAAGGATGGGGGCTAAAAGAAAGGGAGGGGGCACAATAGGGAGAAGTGTGAGAAGTGATGGGGAGAAAGGAAATTTCAGGCCACTCTAAGATCCACACAGTTTATAAGTCAGTGTCAGGTGCGGCTGTAGGCATTGCACTATGGAAGGGGGAAAAATAGGCATAGACCTTGACATACCTTTTCTCCACAATTCCATATACCTATGTAGTCATGTCCAGCTACCTTGCCCCAAGAGCAAATTAAATCCTTCCTACTCTCTTGACACCTTCCAGAACCCATCTGCCAACAGGACAGAAAACTAGTGCCTTGGATTTGCCCCATATTTCTTCAAAGATCTTGTGAATACTTAATCATCCAAGAAAGAGTGACTTCGGAAGGAAACTAAATATTCCATTTAACCTCACAGGAAAGGAGAAAAAAAAATCTGAATTTAAGGAGCAGCCTAATACTCTTGTTTGAAAGAAAATATTGTAACTGGGTCAGAGAGAGAATAGTCCAATACTACTTGAAAAGTGTGGTGACAAACAGAAGGAATACCAAACATTTATACAGCAATAATCCTAAAGCTCATGGACGGAATGTTCTCTCTTTTTTTTTTTTTTTTAACTACGGTATAAATTATATTCGTACTCTTCCTTCCCTTGAGATGCAGCACAGAACTTAAATTTCAAGCAGATCAGTGGGTGGAAGATCAAAGAATGTTTTTCAGAATTTGTTTTCTACCTACATGGAGGTGGGAGTAATAAGTCATAGGGACCAAAATGTATGTATGACAGTGTATTAGAGAATTCCCAGTCTGAAAAGAGCCCAAAATTCCTCTTTTAACATGGCAGAGTGCATCATTCCTGGAGACTACCAGTCTGTATCCTCCACACTTGACAACTGACATTCATCCTTGGGACCTGCTATGCATTTCAGTTATAGCCAGAGACAAGTTGATGGTCTTGGCTAACAGACTGGAGAAGTCAAACATCAAATAATTCCCTTGTGTCTGATCAGCCTGGACAAGACACTACAGACAGCTTGACTCCACAGATGAAAATTAACCCCTCAAATGTTCATTAAGAGGCTGGTATTGAGCCACATAATTGCAGCCAGAAGCAATGGAAATTCTTAGCTGACTCTGCTTGGGTTTCATTCCTTGCTGACACCAAAGCCTGGTAGGCTAGGTGAGATCTTTTGAATAACAATTAGAAAGTAAAGAGGTGAAAGGTTGAAGGAGCAAAAAAAAATTCAGAGAAATGTAGATTGTCAAAGCAGAACAGGTCCATCCTGAAATCCAGCCTGCTTCCTAAAATAAGCAATCCCTTGTAACACCTCTAGATTATGCAAAGCAATCCTAATTCTTGGATCACCTTAAAAAATTTTTGTTTTAAGCCTTGTTCAAAGTTCTGCTTTTCCTGCTCAGAGACAGCTGGTATTAGGCTTTTGCTATTATAAGGCTTTCTTCAACTCAGTATCTGGGTTTGACTTGAGAAAAAATATATAGATTATAGATTTTTCTTTTATATGCACTGAGGTAAGTTCCTGAAATGCAAAAAGAAACTATATTTGCATTTCAACAAGGCAGGAAAGTGTCAGGAATCGCTGTAATTCAAGGGACAAAAGCAATACACACACACATCATAACCTGGTCCAATTCTCCGTTCTGCACAGGCATGCTTTAAATGGTTTTTGCTCCTGAATAGGACAAATGACAACACCCAAAAAACCCCAAGCTGAAGGAAACAAAGGTTATGATGGCAGGAAGGTTCTCAGCAAGGATGGAGAAGAGTGAAGACAAGCCAGGTGTTCCCTACAGTCACCTACAGTTTCCTATAGATCTGTGGCTCCTCTGAAAGCAAAGTATGCTTTCACAAACAACTGTTTAAGACAAGGACTAACAATTTCATCCTGCGTTCCCTGACTTTCATACTGCCAGATTAGACTCTGCTGTCTCCTAGCAGTTGAAAGGGGCCTTCCGTAACCAATCTTCTATTTCATACAGGTAAGAAATGGCCCAAAAATACTATTTCCAACAGAAGTATGTTTATGAGAAAAAACTTTATTTTGGGGAAGAAACAAGGAGGCAGAGCTCTGTCTTATTCAGTGAAGCAAAGATACTTGGTCCTCTCCTTCCTCTGCCTGCTGCTGCAGGGTGTTACAGCAGTCAATGTGATCCTCCTGGGGTCATTCTGCCATGCTGTCACATGCTCTCATTTCCTCAACTTCATCAGGCTTCCCTCAAAGGTGGAAATTTCTTGCCAAAAAGCCACAAAATGGATGAAGTACAAAGACTGCTGATGAAAGAAATTAGGGTACACACAACCGTCCAATTAGTGTGAGTTCCTCTCTGTAAAGGGGAGCTGAGGCTATGTAGGGAGAAATTAGCCACCTGATGCTCATTCTCTCTGTAAAATACCTGAAATGACTGGAATGGATGAAGTAAGATGCCAGTAATTCTCTTTAAATTGAGTATTTGCTTTGGAGGGCTTTCAAAGGGAATTAAAAAAAAAAAAAAAAAGAGAGGGAGAGCGAGAGGAGTCAGAAAGACAGTGGCAAAAACACCCCACAATTAAAGTGCAGGGAACTGACAAAAGTAGAAAAAAGTGCAGTAGAAATTAAAGTGCAGTAGAACTGACTACTTTGCAGCTTCTATAGAAAATTGTATATCCCAGGAATCCTAATCAAGAATTCAGATCATTTAGGAAATTAAGGAGGATGGTGGGTTCTTCAGAAGAGTTCAGCACCAGCAACTCCAAGTTAATTTGGTCACTTCATTACAGTGCTTCTGCAGGAGATAAGGCCTACCCAAAAAACAGCCTTTGAGAAAAAGCAGATCTTTTATGCAGGATTGGCATCTTACCTCCATCAGCAGCCCCTGAAAGGATGAGTCTAGCCAAGTGCATCCCAGGTACCTCAGCATGATGGAGGTTCCCAGATGGTACAATAGGTCAGGGAAGAGCTACCACCTCCTACCAAAAGACACGCAGCCATTTCCCTACTTCATGTCATGAGGCAGCACCACCACCAGTCAGCCCATGTCAGAGTTTGGGTGATGCCTGTGATTCCATGAATGAAGTGTGTTGGACACTGTAAATGCAGAGGACATTTACTTACACAGGACAGGTGGTACTTTACACACAGCCTAACAACAGAGTACTCCTCCCACAACACTGCCTAACAAAAGCAGAGATCCATTTCCTCAGTGATGCCTTCTTGCAGGCTCTCTGAAGACCACAGAAGACATCTTCTCTCTTTACATATGAGAGACCTTGTTAATGCTACCTTCCTGGAGTGGATTTCCACACACCTTGTCTCAAGATGACAAGAGGAAAACATTGTGGCCAGCACCATAGCAGCACTTTATTTGTGGGGACCACACTGCCCTCATGCATTGAAGAAAGAATGTACAGCCAAAATTAGGCTCTTTCCAAGCCAATCTCCTCCTCATTCCAGAAAATCTTGTGAAGCCCAGCTCTGAAGAAGGCTGCAATTACACAGTACAATTCCCTAGCATATAATTGTGAAGATGGTATCACTACAGAAGATTAAAGCTGGTGTGAGCATGTGAGAAATAAACCACTCCTACACTGTCATCATGAGGTTCTTGACGCTGCCAAAATGTCAGACTGATTTTGTTTTCTTTCCAAGGAGGGAGATCCTAGCCATGGCTTCCCTTTCTACATATATATGTGTGATGAATACATGAATATTACAAGTAGACCCCATGAGGAGAAGTGCACTTTTAATCACAGTTTGGTATATTTGTCTTTATGAGTCCCAACTGTAAAAGCAATCTCGGATCTGACTAAAGGAGTGAGGAAAAAGGCAATGAATCTTTGCGTAGACAGGTGTACAAAAGCAAAATGTTTTTCCATGTTAAATGAACAGACAACAAGACACAAGGTGAGTAAGATCACATTAGCATTTCTCATTTCTACTTTCAAACCAGAGTGAAATAATTTGTTCTCAAGGTACAACTAGTGACACACAGAGAATCAGGTCATGAAGGCCTTGTGATTTGTACCTAAAGTGTTCTCATTGTTGGAAAAAAACTTAATAAAACATAGAGATAGCTCTCCTATGGATGTGATTGATCCAATGTCCCAAGTTTTCTGAGGATGATCACACAAAAGTGTGTCCCTCCTCACACGTTAATATCTGGCCCTTAATGTGCTATTTTCCTATCCAGACAAAACACTCAGAGACACACTCCACACTCAGGGTGAAGGGATTGACTGAAGGCAACGTCTGACTGATGCCTGTCAACCAACTGTCCTGGATAGCACAAGCATTTGCCTTTGCACCCCTGACTCTGGGAACTGGATCCACAATAAATGCTGCACAGAGCTTCACAAGCCCTGGATGAACACTCAGCTCTCCACAGCCTTCCTTCCTCTCCACCACTGCTCAGGTTTGCTCTGGGGCTCAGCAGAGTTCCAGAGCCTCATATAAGGGTGCAGCAGGGCCACAAGGAGAACACGGAGAGACTGCAGAGGCAGAAAAACCCACTTGCTTCACCACAGGTCTACATTAGTCACCAATGGGTGCTCAGGACCTCACTCCCACAGGGACACACTGCCACCCTGTGGAAACCACTCTTCCTCTCCCAGGCAGCTGGGCAAGGATGCAGGGAGAAGGTTTGCAACCTCACCCATGCTCAGTGGCTACACAGCTAATGCAGCAACAAGCCACATGCAATTTGGTGCTGTGCTGAAGAGGTGATGTGAATTTAATTTATTGAGACTAATGCAAAAATTTATTTCCACTAATTCTTTCTAATCGCACATTTAGTGGCAGCATGGCTGCTGTGAACACAGTAGCACAATTACTGATACTCACTCCGCTTCCCTTCACTAATAAAAAACAAGGATCAGTTTATCAAATCTTCTTGGGTGCCAACTCTATCCCCAAAACATCAAGGCAGCACACAGAAAAGGGCAGAAAGCCTGAAGCAACATGGGACAACAACTCCAAACTTCTTCCGTCCGTCTACATCCAAAAAATCCTGAGCCCTGGTATTTGCTTTGGGTGAAGAGTCAGACATCCCTAGCATTAGCAGGTGAGCACTAAACACGAAGGTACAACCCCAATTGCATAATTCTGTCAGCAGGAAAACAAACAGCAGGTGAGCACCATTAGAAGTCTCTTGTCAGTACACTCAGGTTATTTAAACAGGTTATTTAAAATAGTCTGGAGATCTATTTATTCAGTAAGGGCTGTAATTAGCCTGCAAATTAATCTCAACACATCCTTCTATGGCAAATGGAGAAATGAGATTCCTTGGGGGAAAAAGTAATTTAAGTGTAGCTGCTGACAGATATACAGATTCAAAAATTAAAGACATTAAATCTAAAATGTAATATTGCTTAGTAAGAACTGAAGGAGGAGGGGCCAACAAAAATCTCCCTGAAGAAGATGAAGATGATGAAGAAATTGCCAGTACTAAAAGACAAACTCCGCTCCTTTCAACTATGCAGGTATATCTGTATTTCACAATGATCATGACACAAAACTCACACAAGAGATAGTAACTCATTTGGTTCGCTTCAACAGGCATTGGGTCAGCTCTCAGATGTGGCAGCCTCTTATTTTTATTTCCATTACAAAAAAATAAAAAAATTATGAACTCCAGTGTATGCACACCTGTCTTCATTTAAACACAGTGCTGTTTCATGCTAGCAATCAGACAAAAAAGAAGCGAAACATTCTCATTATTACTGACAATAAAACAAGGTTTGTCCTGCTCAGCCTCTTCCCCCATTCTTCAGATTTAAGTCCTGGCACAAACTTAATGAACAAAAGCTGAAGCAACGCAGCCTGTGCCAGATAGAACATTATAATCTGAAATTACATCTCCGGCTCTAATGTGAACACCCCAAAGCACCTTTGATGAAAAAACACACACACCTTCCAGATTGTACACAGAGATCAGGCTTAGCCTTTAATGTATTCGCATTCAGAGCCAACTGGCTGCTTCTGTCTGTTGTAATCAGGAGACAGCACTCTGGGTTGGCATAACCACAGGAGTTTACAAAGCACACAACTCTGGGGCGAGACCTGCCGCAGCTCAGTTTCACCCCTCTGTGCTGCAGAGAGTCTTCTTCACTGTGAAGTGAAGGCAAGAGGGAAAACAAAAGAATAAACATTATATATATATTATGTATGTTCTGGGAGGAGAAACGTGCCCATCACTTGTCATGTTTGACAATTAGGATTCAGAAAATGCAAGATGGGTTTTGTTTTGAACCATCTTTCAGTAGAAATGAAACCCATGTTCTGCAGTTAATTCCTTACCTTCAAGAGCCCTCTCGGGAAGTCTTTGCCATCGTTCATCCCCTGGAGGTTAGCAACGAACTCCTGGCAGGTCATCTTTTTCCCAATGTTCTGAAAGGAGTGTCAGAGAAACACAACATCATATTCCTGCTGCTTTCCATAATGACAGGAACAAGCAACATCAGATTAAATGCATCTTCCTGCTCTCCCTTAAACCTAAGGCAGGCAACACTAAGAACGCATTCAAGAGATTACTCACAGATGAGCATCCTTGTATGCATATAGCTAGAAAAGGGAAAGTACTTTTGTACCCAAATGCCCACATACATCCCCCCAAAAAACCCCAGCTTAATACTGGGGGTAATGAAGAGGACAATGATGAAGATCTCTGGTATTTGTATGGTGCCTTATATCCCCATGTCTTCAGAAGCTCTCTCTGATGGAAAAGTCTCTGATGGAAAAGCTCTACTTAAATCTGCTGTGGGGCACTGGGAAACACGTGACTGAGGCCCTTTCTACACCCTTCTCTTACAATTTCAAATGCCCCCTTTCAGTGGCAACTGCCCTGAGGTGGAGTGCAATGCCCAGACGTGGCCATTACTTTTTCTAATTCACAGGCTGAGGCTGCTTTGACATTTCTATAGGCTCGCTCTCTTTTCTCTCTTCCTGTCTAAGTCTCAGACTGAAAGTTGCCCAAATAAGCCACAAACAGAAAGAACAGTTTTGCTGTTCCTACATGTTTGTGTAAGAGCCAAAGTATAACCAGAAGTTTGAGGCTGCCCTAAACTACTCTTGAATCTCTGCCTCCATCACTCCTCAGAGAAAGTGTCTGTACTCAGTCCCCAGGAGCTAGAAGGCCCCTGCTTAGCATGCGGGGAGCCTTGTGAGTAGGCAACAATTATAACACTGCATTGATGAAAAAGGACACCAAAGACATCTGAGAAAAGGAAAGAAACCTGAGATGAGCTGTGAAACGCGGTATAGACAGAGGGGAAAATAGGATTCTGTGACAGTCATGGTATCTTTGATGATAGCACCACTATCAGTCAGAAGATGAAGTGAAGACTTTTCCACTGTCAGGGCATGTTTTGTCTGTAGAAATACAGCAGAAGAGCTCTCTGTGAGCTTTGTCCTCAGCTAGGAGTAGGAGCCCAAATTAACACAGGACTGGAGCCCAAAGAAGGGCACCAGTTGGTAATACAGGCCATTCGATGTTATGAGTTACATGACAATTTAAAGTGCATATTCTCTATTTCCCTTCCATAATGTATAATCAGGAAAACCACCAAATCTTGGCCATCAGCCTCACCCTGCCAATAAGGAACAGCCCATAGCCTGCAGCCAGCACAAACCCACAGAAAGAAGGCAAGCAGTAACCCTGGAATAATTCATGGCTTCCCACAACAGGATGGCTCCTGACAACACAGATGGCCTGTAACCCTGGCTCTATGGCTGTAAAGCTTATAGAACACAGCTTATAACTTCAGTCTTCAGGTTCAGGCTGGAGCTAATCTAGTTGACTTACAAGTGCTTTCCTTTCTTTCTGCAACTTCAGCCTACTTCTATTTATTTCCTCCAAGCAGCAGTTGGCAGCTTTCCCTTGCTGACCAAAGCCAACAGCAATGTGGCATTGCAGACAAATGGCTGTTTTGCTGTAGGACCAAAGCTTACATCTCCATACAGTCCCACAGAGGTTCCAGAAGATATGCCTGGTGGTCTAGTGTCCTGGCTTGTAAGATAAGCATATATTCTATTTGCCATCTTTTGGAGGTGGGCAGCTTTCTTATCTCGTCCAAGAACAATGTCTCCCTCCAGGGAGATATCTTCTGTTAATGGGCCATTGAATGACTCACTGCGTGACTGATGGGGTTGCATCATCCCATTGTGAGATGCTCCACCCAGAGGGAGGAGCCGAGCATCCCTACCTGCATAAAATCAGCATTTTTTGAGACATGAACTCAGCCTCTTCACTGGATTCCCAAAGAAGCAGCTTCTTCTCTGCTGGATTCCCAGAGGAAGACCAGGCCCATCTACTCTATCACCAGACCTTCAGAGATAACTACACCCTTCTACAGGACCACCGCTTCAGCAGCATTTCATCTGCCACTCCAGGACGAGCAGCCACCACTTAATTGGAGTATCACCAACACCCTGACTCCTCAGGGTGTCAGGCTTCTGACTCTATCAGTAGTTTTGTTTGTACTAATTACATTTTTCTTTATTTAGCTTTTTTTTCCTAGTAAAGAACTGTTATTCCCATTCCCATATCTTTGCCTGAGAGCCTTTTTATTTTGAAATTGTGGTAATTCAGAGGGAGGGGGGTTTACCTTTTCCATTTCACAAGAGACTCTAGCCTTCCTTCACGGACTCCTGTCTTTTCAGACCAAGACATCTAGAGATACCTCAAAACTCTTTAGCACCAATGTGGGTGATGACCTCTGTGCAGAGAAGCAAGCGTGCATTTCCAAGACACACCTCGCAGAAACTGTTTACTTACAAATAGAAGTGTGGCAAGACAGAGAATATAAAGGGGATTAAGTAAGAGTTTTTGTACAAGAGTTAAAGTCAAGTGTGAACTGAAGGCAGAGCAGCTGCATTACAGCCCTACAAGCAGTGGAGCTGATTGTCAATTAGAAATGTCTGTGCTTATGATCAGTATGTCACTAACAAATAGAGCTCAGTGTATAGACGAGCCCTGTGACTCATTTGCTTCCTGCTCTAGCAGAATCCTGGTAAGGATGGGGCAAAGCGTTATCTTTGTTAGGAAACAGGCAATTAGGCATATCTGCAAGAGCTGCATTCCAAGTCAAAAATGCCAAACTTACCACCTATGTGGAAAAATGCAAAGGAATAAGAGGAAGACCAAATTTAGAGGAAATCAGAAAGGTTTGAGGGAACATGATGACACACCCAGGGACATAATACAAGTAGGAGTCTGGCAAATACTGCAGCTGCATATACGTAACAACACACTGCCAATTTCCAGTGGGATAAGTCTCCAGAGTTACACACTGCAACAACCAGAGTCAGCAGCAGCAGCAATGATGGGTCAGAGCCAAATCATTTATTCCAGTACCTACTGAAGACAGTACAGCCCACTAAAGCATCACAGGGAGCAATGGGAACTGCTGTCAGGCTAATGTGTGACCATTATTTGGTCTCCCTCCCTGGACTGTGAAGCGAGACAGACTGTAAAGCAGGAGCCCCAGGCTGCTCACCACTCTGGGGAGTGGGATACCTGTGCAGAAAGACTCAGGTGTCCTCAAGAGAAGCCAAGTGTGCTAAGAGACAAACTGCGGCACATTCCTGTACGCCCCACGTCCAGTCCTGTCACACATGACTTGCACACCCTTCAGTAGGGAAGGCTAAGCCTTCAGAGAAAAAAATTCTTCACAACTCCCTAGCACCTCTTGCTTCCACAACCTTCAGACAAAGTCATTCAATTAATGGGAGGTGGGTCTCAGAACTCATTGTGAACATTCAAGTTTTGGTTTTATTACCTGCACCCCACAGGGGCTAAGCAGCCCTTTGAGACAGACCCAGGATGCCTCCATGTCCTGCTGCCCAATCCAACACCCTTGATGTGTAAGCGTTCCCAACAGACACCCTCCTGGGAGAGCCCTTGCAAGTGCAGTGAAGGGCCAGATAGAAGTCCCACAGCCATGTGGCGGAAGCCACTGCTTTTTCATACTATATTGCCATGCTCCCTGTGTTTTTACACACTTCATCCTAACTCCAGGGCAGAAGAAGCCTCCCATCAGCATGGGAATACCTTGTATAGCAGGTGTATTGCACCATGGGTGCTGAAATACCCATCCTAAGGCTGCTGGCACCCTGCAGCAGAGTGACTAAGAGGACTGACTCAAACCAGAATACTATTTCACCCAGGCAGGCAATGGGGAGAGGTGTGCAGTACAGGAACACAGGGTTCTCACTCAGCATGCACACATCCCCTCTCCATTCTCTTGGCTCTGAGTAAACCCATCATTTGTCTGTGCAAAACTCTGCTTCCACCAGACGTGCCCCCTGCAACTGAATGCCCACAAACATCACTTTCGCTTTGTCACCACCTCGAAACTTCTTCACCTCCCATCTATATTCTCCCTTCCCATATGTTTGTACATATTGCGAAGGGGAAGCCAATCCCAGCTTCCCAGTCAGAGCCTACTGCAGGAAGGACGGTAAGCACGCCAGAAAGATGGCCCTGAGGTCAGGGAATATGCTCAGACATTATGGCAACGCCAGGCAAAATGCCAGCTTACACATGGCTAATCAAGGCATGCCAGAAAGGCCTGCCCAAGACAACAGCCTGGGAGTACAGCCTTCTCACTGTTTGCTGTCTGCAGGAGCTTCAGAAAAAGGCCAACAGTGCAGGGACTGCCACAATACTATCCAGCATGGCATGGATAGGAGCGGTCTACACAAAGCTGTGCATACTCACATGGCCATGGAGGTCTGTGTTCAGCAGCATCATGGCACATGTGAGACAGTGAACTCCATCTGCAGAAAGAGAAATAACCAGAGTCACATGCAAAACCACATCTGGACCTTTAAGAAGCTGAAATTGAGACTCATAGACTAATTGAGTCTGTTCCCTTCATAAGAATCTGTTTTAGCAAGAAATATACATAATTAAATAAATGAACAATGAGGTCATCACACAGCTGCCAAACCATAACAGTCTTTCTTTCATCTTTTAGTAACTGTCAAAACTGTCTTGCAGCACCCATGGATGAGGCAAGGAAGACAGGAAATCACGCTATCACTCTTAGCTTGCAAATAGCAATATTACAGTCTGAATCAACACCTTCTTCTTCATTTACTTTAGTGCAGAAAGGGAAAAGTAAAATACACTAGTTCATGTGTAGAGGCATGGGTGCAGCAGGGTATCCTGTTTTTCTCCCCCTCTGGCTTACTCCTCATTCAGAGCTCAATTAGACCTAATTTTGGAGAAGTACAGTCAGTTACTTATACTGCCTTGGCTGTTGGGTAGAGAGTACTTCAGGGGTTTCTAAGCTGGTCCTGCGGCCAAGGCCCTCAGCAATAAGCCAGATTCATAGAACCACAGAATCGAGTTGGAGGACTGAGAGACTGAAAAAAAGATTACTGGCTCAAAACAACTGGAATGTATGTGTAGAGGGAGCAGCTCTGCAGAAAATGGGATGGTGCACTGCTCCACACCCCACTCTCTGGAGCCTCTAGTTCAGAACTGCCACCTATCACTGGCACACTGAAAGCAATGCCCCACACTCTGCCCTGGAGCCCCAGTCAAGCCCTGGGGTGGCCAGATGACTGGAAGCACTTCCAGGGGTTGCTTGCCACAGGAAGCCAGCGCAGACTCCAGGACGTGTGGTTGTGTCCCTATTGTCTTTGGATACCTGAAGCCACACTAGGATCCAGGGTAGTAGCTGTATCTTGTTTTTTTGCTCTTTCATCTCTTTTTCCTCTTTTCTATTCCTAATTTCTGTTTTCTGAAATGGAATGAGTAATTAAGATTGGATGAATAAAGTCATCCAATTGCTAAGTCAATGCTCTGTGAAATGCTTTATTTTGATTGAATGTTTTAAATTCCTGATTTTCTAGGGTTTGCTAGGAAAGTTTGGTTGTGAACATTCTGTGAACTTTTGTCAAGTTCTTCTTTGTGCCCAACTCAGGAAAAAAGTATTAGTAGTACTTTAAACCCTTTTTGAATAAAAAGTAGTAGTAGTAGTACTTTAAGCCCTTTTTGAATAACCCTTCCAAGCAAGTTTAGAAGGCACCCTACAAGGATAATGGAGTTCAACTTGTGGGTCTGCACAAAACATCCCTACAAATCACACCATGTGCTTGAGAGCATTGTCCAAACACTTCTTGATTTTTGTCAGGCTGGTGCTGTGATCACTTTTCTGGGGAGACTATTACAGTGCCCAACCACCCACTGGGAGAAGAACCTCTCTCTGATGTCCAACCTAAACCTCTGCTGACACAACTTTAAGGCATTCCCTCAGCTCCTGTCACTGTAACCACAGAGATCAGTGCCTGCCCCTCCTGCTCCCCTCCTGAAGCAGCTGTAGACTGCAACAAAGTCTCCCCTCAGTCTCCTATTCTTCAGGCTCTGCAAACTATGTGATCTCACTGCTCCACGTTTGGCTTCCCCTCTAGACCCTTCTGCATCTTCATATCCTTTTTCAGGATACTCTCTGATAGGTTTGTATCTTTCTTATATTGTGGTGCCCAAACTGAGCATAGTACTTAGATCCTCGGTTAAGTGTGAAGGATTCAAATGCTTACTCAGTGTCCGAAGTCACAATATCCCTCTTGCAGTCTTGACTAGAGTAAGGCAGCCACATCATCAGGCAAGTCATTATTTCACTCTGGACATGACGCACTCGTTCTACCTGACTGCCTACAGTATCTTGAAATAAGAAAGGCAATAGGCAGTGTACAGACACAGCACAGAAGCAGATCCTGTCTTACTCCCAACTCTTTCCCTCCCCTGCATGACAGCCAGTAAAGGTGAAGAGGTGCGAAGTGCCCAAACATTATCTCACTGCAACAGGGGTAGGTCACAAAGCAAGGGGTAATAGGGTGCAGTGGTACCTCCAAGTGTAGCAGCTCTTTCTCACATTTGAAACTAAACGTACAGCTAAACCGATGACTGTCTTCTTTTTCAGCCTCCTCCTTCAGTGTGTGATCAGCATGTGCTACAATCACAGGGCCACAAGGCTCTGCCAGCATGTCTGTCTGAACACAGCAGTTACGCCAACAGACAGTTTGTCCTCTTCTGCAATCCCAGTTTTCTCAGGTTTGATCTATTTGCTTATTTGTTTCCATCATTTATTTCCAAACTGACTGAAAACATTGGCAAGGGGGAGCACTCTGACTGATGTCAGCTAGTCGAGATGAAACCATGCCAGGGTCTGCATACAGCACGCAAAATTCACCCCCACAACTGGCAAGAACTGGCATGCCTGATGCCAGTGTATGCAGATACAAGCGCTGAATGGAGCACGGAAAGCGAACAGCCTCTCTTTCACCTGACATGTAACCTACTCCTGTCCATATGAGTGCCGCTGGAGTACAAGCATCCACACACCAAAGCCAGCAAGACCAGAAACTACAACTGAAGACAAATCTGGAGGTGCCACAGTTGAGGATTTATACTGAGGACCTATTTATATTGAACACCTTTCATGCTGAGAGTTTTGATGCTTACCAGAGTCATTCTTTAAAGTGGTACAGCAACTAGACAGCTTCATTTTCCAGGCATACACCATATGTGTGCTATTGAAAGTGAGAATAAAGGAAGACAGCAACAAGCAAAGACCTCAGTATCAGAAACAAAGTTACCTTGAGAAGAAATGGCATTTGGGTTGCACTGGTAGTATCTGCTGGAGAAGTGGATTAAAACTCTCTCTCGCTCCTGAGTTTCTCCAATAAGTGAAAAGGCTTTAAAGAAACTCCTAAAAGAGCAGTGGAAAAAAAAAGTGAAATTAAGGTAATAAATCTCTTTTTGCTTCACACAGTATACAGAGCAAAGCAAGAAGCAAGCATCACAGCAAGAAGTACATGAACACACATTCAGTTCCAAGGAGCCTTTCTAGGAAATTGGGCTATCATTCTTCGTGTAGTTAACTCCAACATTTTAGTAATTGAAAGAAGATTTAAATTACCATTGGTCTCAGCCACCGAATATACAAAATAATAAGTAATTCCTATTTGAAAGAGCTGTTCTTTTAATTTTTTTTCTATGGGCAAGGGATTGGAACATGTGTTTTTTATGCATTATAAGATATCCAGGATGTTCCCTATTCTCTTCTAATTGCCCGCCACCCCTGCACCTTTTAACTTCACTCATTAGTACTGATCTCCAAATCAGAGAAGCTACTCCAGTGGTGAAGTCAAATAAGCGCACAGCACTCACAGCTAACACCAAATGTGTGGTCATTTTTTCGAATGGCCAGGACCACATCAGCCGGGGAGGAGTGTGACTACTTGGACCTGCAGAAAATATCTGAGCAAAAGGGCAGAAGACTTGCAACATCTTCCACTGAGCTTCAACAAGAGGAGGAGGCCCTCCTGAGGTTCTTGCTCATGAGAGCCCAGGGTGCAGGGCTGGTGCACATGTGGGCACACTCACTGGATACAGACATCAAGTCTGTGCAGAAAGGTGGGGAGGACACACATCTTTCACTTCTATTCTACTTGACCACACCTCCTCTTAACCACACTGCTGTTCTTCACGCATAGAAAAACGCATCTCACAGCCAAAGATGACCTCGTACATTCATTTATCAGGATGCTTCTAAGAAAATACTGAAAACACAAAACTTCTGTTTCTGAAGTAAGAAGACATACAGAATGACTAACAGGCAATTTTTAAATATCCCATTAGACGGAAACTAACACCAAATCTGAGAGGAATGGAATATATTGCTGGAATATTCATATCTATCTAGTCTTGATGCACAAACTTTAATTTTTTTTCTCTCTGATATAAGGTCAGAGACAGGCTGTACTTTCAACAATCTCACACCCACACAGAGTGTGATCTGCATGGTAATACCTTAATTTCACATGTAATGTATTTCAAATAATCCAGTGAATCTTGACAGGGTTTCTGACCTTCCTACTTTGTGTTCCTTTCCTGGTTCTGGCCAAAGTTCATTTTTAATATAAGGGCTGATGTTACTTCTGATCCTCTTGAAGGGACCTCCAGGTCATATTTACAAGAAGTGAACAACATGTACTATTACTAGAACTACAGAGGCCCCAGCCAGGTAGAAGAAAGGGCCTGCTGTATTGTGTTTTATGTATTTTGGTTATCATGTTCTGTATAGTTGAGTTTGACAAATGGCTCACTCCTGTACCCCCTCTTTATCCTAATGGTATTACCCTTGTCAATCCCTCTTAGGTCTGCCCCTTGGCTCAGCAGAAGAGCTGAGTCATTCCCTTGTCCCCTCTCTGGTGCCTTGTCCGTCACCCGATGCCCCATCCTAATAATCTGGAAGCTTCCATCAAGGGCGTTGAGTGATTGGGCGAGGGCCAGGGGCCCCTCCTCTAACTTCCTCTGATATGTTATTGTTCCTGTCTTTCATCCCAAGAGTCACTCCCCAAGCTTTCCCCATTGGTTGTTAGATAATCCCTTCCCCTTTCCACACCCCCATTTATAGGTTGCTGCTGAGGCCCTGCCGAGGCTCTCGGTTGGTTTTCCTTGGAAGCAGTTGGGCTCATAAGAGCCGCCAATAAACTTCTGGACTATAAACCCCTGAGGAGAGTCAGCCTCCTTGCTTCAGTGATCGCTGTCCACCACTCCTCCGGAGGCTCTCCCAGAACCCTGCGGGAGCACACAGGAGAGCCCTCTGCCGCTTGTTGTGCCCTTCTAGCTGGGCCACTCAGATGAGCTCTGAGTGCGCACAACAGCAAGGGCCAATCAGATCTACTGGACTGTGTGGCTCCAGTGCTCTGGCACATCAGACACACCAGAGTGTAAGGCTTTAGTTCACACCGGCACATGATGTACCCTGATGCCATCAAGATATGTGGGGACACAATCCATCTCTTTCTCAGCGCCAAGGGGATCCCAACAGCTGACAGCACTGGAAGGTGGAGAGAGCATGACTTGAAATGAATGGGAGAAGCATCCTACTGGCCCAGAGGCCCTATGCATCCTTAGCATAGGTTACCCCAAAAAAGTGTATTCAAGGACCCAAAAATACATTATTAGGATTTTTGGAGTAGCTGCTGTGGAGACAGAGGAAACGAGACAGCTGAACACCTTGCCCGGTGTCTGAGAGGACCCCTCTGTTCAGGGACTGCTGAGGGTCGAAGAACAACAGGTACAATCGCTACCACATCACTACTGCATCATCAACAATACTGCACCACCTGGGACACTGTGACCCCCAACCAGGAGATGATCCATGAACTGGAGATCCAGGGAGTGGTCAGAAAGACTTGTTAACCTTTTAACAGTCCTATACGCTCAGTGTGTGAGCCCAGGGCCCGATAGATTTTCATGGCCTGAATGAAGTCACACCACCACTTAGTGCCACTGTGCCCAATATGCCCAACATGCTGGGACTTCAGTATGAGCTGGAGTCCAAAGCAGTGATGCGGTGCCACCATCAACATTGCTAATATGCTGTTCTCCATTCCTTTAGCAGCAGGGTGCAGGCCTCAATTTTTTAACTGGAGGGGTGTGACATACACCTGGAACTGACTTCACCAGGGGTGGAAACAGAACCCCATTATTTATCCTGGACTAATCCAGACTGCACTGGAAAAGAAAGTGAGGAGAAGGGTGAGGTCCTGGAATACTTGCAATATGATGCAATATGACAACATGATCATGCAGGGCAACACAGCAGGAATTTTGAGAAAGGGGAGAAGACAATCCAAATCCGCCTGAAGGCTGGTTTTGCCACACACTGAAGTAAGATCAAGGGACCTGCCCAGAAAACTCCATTTTTTTAGGATTTAAATAGCAAGATGGATGTCACCAGATTCCAATGGACATGGTCACTAGAACAGCAGCTATGTCCCTTCCAACCATCAAGAAGGAAACACAAGTTTTCCTAGGCACAGTGGGATTTTGAAGGATGCATATTTCAGATTACAGACAGATTTTAAAACCTCTCTATCAAGTGATACCAAAGAAGAACGATTTCAAGTAGGGTCCTGAACAATAATAAGATTTTGAACAAATTAAACAGGAGATTGCAGTAACCAGTCAGGACACTACAAGATGTAAAAAATATGCTCCACAGTGCAGCCAAGAAGAATGGTCCTTCCTGAAGTCACTAGCAAAAGGGTACATGTGGAGATTGGACAACGACCCCTGGTGTTCTGGGGTTGGGAATACAAATGTTCCAACATACAAAGGATCTGAGACCAGCTACACCCCCACTGAAGGAGAGGCACTGGCAACTTATGAAGGGATTGGAGCTGCCTCAGAAGTGACTGGCACCGAAGCACAGCTCCTCCTGGTGCCCCAGCTGCTAGCACTGGGCTGGATATTCAATGAGAAAGTCCCTGCAACACATCATGCCACTGTGGAGTAACTGGATTACTCTGAGCCCACAGTAAGCTTGAATAGGAAACCCCAATCACCCAGGGATATTGGAAGTCATCACTAATTGGCCTGAAGATGAAAATTTCAGACTACCACCATCATCAGAGGAGGAGAAGATGATACACTGCTGAGGAGGCCCCACCATAAAATCAGCTACCTACAAATTAAAAGGAATACAATCTCTTTATTGACAGTTCCTTTTGTATCACAGGGACAAAACAAAACCAGAAAGCAGCCAGACAGCCCTTTATGACAAGTCATAGAAGCTATTGAAGGAGAAGGTGGATCAAGTCAGGTTGCAGAGCTGAAAGCCATCCAGCTGGCTTTAGGTATCACTGAACAACAGAAATGGCCAGCAATCTACCTCTACACTGACTCGTGGATAGTGGCAAATGCTGTGTTGGAGTGACAGGACTGACAGAAAAAGGCCAGTTGGCAGTCCAGATGGAAACCCATTTGGGCTGATGAAATCGCTGCCCTGGTAGAGAAGTTGTCTGAAGAAGAACATCATGAGATGGACATATGCCCAAGAGTTAGTGCTGAAGAACATTGCAACAATGGAGAGGTGGATCAGGCCACCAAGATTAAAGTGGCTCGGGTTAATCTGTACTGGCAATGTAAGAGCAAATTATTTCTGGCTCAGTGGGCTCAAGATGCCTCAGGTCATCAGAGAATAGACACAACATACATGTGGACTTGTGATCAAGGGGCAGACTTAACCATGGACAATACCTCTCACTTACCCATAACTGTGAAACATGCACTGCAATCGAGCAGGCCCAGCAGGTAAGGCCTCTCTGGTATGGTGGGTGATGGTTGAAACACAGATATGGGGCAACCTGGCAAATTGGTTACATCACACTGCTGCAAACCCACCAAGGCAAGCGCTACAAGTGCTTACAACGGTGGAAACAACCACTGGGTGTCTGGAAATTAACCCCGTGCCTCACACCAGGGCCCAAAACACCATCCTGGGCCTTGAGCTGCAACTTCTGCAGCAGCATGGCACCCCAGAAAGAACTGAGTTGGACTAGTGGGACTCATTTTAAAAGGAGCTCCACAAATACATGGGCCAGAGAGCACAGGATTGAGTTGGTATAACACATCACCTATTATGCACCAGCCTCTGAGAAAATTGAACACTACAATGGACTGTTAAAAATTACATTGAAAGCAATGGGTGGTGGAACCTTCAAACATGCAGATCTGCATTTAGCAAAGGCCATCTCATTAGTAAATACAAGAAGCTCTACAATCAAGCTGGTCCTGCTTAATCAAAATTACTATGCACTGTAGCAGGGGATGGAGACCCTGTGGTATGACATAGAGAAATGTGTTAGGGAACACAGTCAAGACTGGTCCCACCTTTTTGCAAAGGCAAATCCATTCATGGGATTGGTTTTGCTCAAGGACCTGATAGCACTTTATGGGTAATGCAGGGGGACACGGAAACATGAGGTGTACCCCAAGGGGATCAATTTTTGTGTGAGAATGGTCTGTAATGTTCAATTGTACCATACTGTTTGCTGAATGGCACTGCGACTGTATACTGTAACTACTATGGAGTATGAATATAGACTGCTCCAGATATACCAGTCATGAGCTCCTCATGCAGACTGCAGCCAGGTGAAAGCAAGCAGCCTGCCTGCCCTGGAAAACATCTAGAGCAGATAGAACCCACAGTCATGGACTAAACAAACTCAACAGACATCTTGAAAGGACAGCCACTGACTACGGAAATGATACTCATGCTTGCGTTGATACACACACACACACACACACACACACACACACACACAGACAGACACATATATGTAGCTGGGAGGTGTAGGACCTGGACATGAAATAGATGGTACAACATAAGGGGTGGAAAACGTTACTGATTCTGGCCAGGACAGTTAATTTTTGCAGTAGCCAGGAGAAGCATGCCTAGGAGCCTGATGTTATTCTGTACAACCTCAGGTACGGCTTGTGAGGGGGAGGCATCCCTTCTGGGCAGACAGCATGGTGGAGCAGTCAGGGTTTCCACATGGTGACTGCTTGCATGTGAATGATTCACCTCTATTGTACACTCTGTTATTATTATTGTTGCTGTTACCCTTCATTTTCTTGTTTTATTTACTGTTTCCAGTAAATTGTTCTTATCTCAACCCTAGATTTTTGCCTTTTGTGCCTCCAGTTCTCCTCTCCAGATGCCCCATAGAGAGGGGGAGGGGAAGGAAGCAAGTGGTGCATGTTTTGGAGTGTTTCAGTGGGAACATTAAATTGGTGAATACTGTTCCTAAATCCACAACAGCTTCCAAGGCACATTTTGAGAATCAGCCATCTTTCTGTCTCCTACCCCAGTCTGAGCTCTTTCCAGCAACACTCCCTGCCCAGGTACCACTGACCTACACCTTCTCCTCCTCTGTAGCACATTTACCCCCTTGGAAGCTAACTTGGAGAGGAAACTGATGAAAAAATTATTTGGTAAATAAACAAGGCAGTTTCCTCACTCTAAGAGGACAATGCTACAGCCAAGGGCCACAGGGATTAGTTTGTGCCCACCAGAGAACACAGAATACACTGAGCTGGAAGGCACCCAACAAGGATCATTAAGTCCAACTTCTGGCTCTGCACAGAACACCCCTAAGAATCACACGATGTGCTTGAGAGTGCTGTCCATACACTTCCTGAACTCTGTCAGGCTTAGTGCTGCGACCACTTCCTTGGGGAGCCTGTTCCAGTGCCCAATCACCTGCTGCGTGCAGAACCTCTCTCTGATGTCCAGCCTAAGCATCCCCTGACACAACTTGAAGCTATTCCCTTGCATCCTGTCACAGGTCGCCACAGAGAAGAAATCAGTGTGAGCCCCTTCTCTTCCACTTGTGAGAAAGCTTTAGACTGCAATGAGGTCTCACTTCAGTCTCCTTCAGGCTGAGCAAACCAAAGAACCTCAGCCACTTCTATGGCTTCCCCTCCAGGCCCTTCACCATCTTTGTAGCCCTTTTTTGGATACCTTCTGGTAGCTTCGTATCTTTCCTATATTGAAGGAACCAGAACTGGCCGCAGCACTTGAGGTGAGGCTGCTCCAGTGCAGAGCAGAGCAGGACAATCCCCTCTCTTGCCTGGCTGGTGGTGCTGTGCCTGATGCACCCCAAGACAGAGTTGGCCCTCCTGGCTGCCAGGGCACTTCTCACACATATTCAACTTGCCCTCCATAAGGGTCCTTTTCCACAGCACTGCTCTCCAGCAGCTCATTTCCCAGTCTATCCTAGGTGCAGAATCCAGCACTTGCCCTTTTTAAGTTTCACACAGTTGGTAGTTCCCCAGACCTATCATTCATCAAAGCCTCCCTGCAGGACCTCTCTTCCTTTGAGGGAGTCAGTGGCTCCTCCCAGTTTAGTATCATCAATCTTACTTATTATATGTTCAAGTCCTGTGTCCAAGTAATTTATGAAGCTGTTGAAGAGCACAGGGTTAAGGATGGAGCCCTGTGGAACACCACTAGTGACAGGTCACACCAGTCTGATTCACCCCATTCACTGTTGCCCTTTTTGCCTGACCCGTGAGCCAGCTGCTCACCCACCACATGATGTGTTTATCCAGCTGTGGGCTGGACATTTTCTCCAGAAGGGTCCTGTGAGAGACAGTATCAAAAGCTTTACAGAAATCCAAAAAGATCACATCAACTGTATTCCCTCTATCATCTAAGTGTGTTACCTTGTCTTAAAAGGAAATTTGGTTGGATAAGCAGGACCTTTTCCTCATTAAGCCGTGGTGGTTGTGACCAATCACTGCATTGCCTTTCAGGTATTTTTCAATACCTCCCAGAATAATTTTCCCCATTATTTTACCAGGCACTGAAGTAAGACTGACAGGCCTATAGTTTCCAGGGTCATCCTTCTTGGCCTTCTTGAAGGTTAGACAGTTTCCAGTCAACTGGAACCTCTTCAGATGCCCAAGACCATACCAAAATAATCTGAGAGATCACACAATGACATCGACCAGTTCTTTGAGTATTTCTGGATAAATATCATGTGGCCCCATAGACTTATGATGATCCAGATGGAGCAACAGATCCCATACAAGTTCAGGGTCAGCTGGGAGTTTATCAGTCTCACAGCCATGGTCCTTCAATGCACTAAGCCATTCTGCATTGCCTTTTTCTATTGACTTATTTTTAAAAAATATATTTTTGTTGTCCCATACAAGTACTAGCAATTTTCAACTCCAGCTGAACTTTGTCAGCTGGAATTTTCTCTCTACAGTGGTGAGCAGCAAATTTGTATTCTTCCCACATCACTTGACCTTTCTCACATGGGACGAACACCTTTTTTTTTTTTTGTTAGCTCCAGAAGATCCCTGGTCATTCAAGTTAGCCTTCTGCCTTGTCTGGATTTGCCTGCTCCTGTGCCCTTAGGAGGTGGTGACCAGTACTGACGGATTCCAGCACCTTCAGAAGCATTTTCCCAGGGAACCTTACTAACTAATTCCCTGAGCAGCCTTAAGTCTGCTCTCCCCATATGCAGGATTGGACTCAGAATGCACACTGAGAGGAGCTGGAGCAGCACCACATTCCCTCCTGTCATCCTGCAGAGGCTGCAAGAGATGTATTCAGGAGGTGCATGGGCAACATGGATCCAGGGAGTGGACAGTGAAGGAGCAACCCTTCCCAGGTCTCACACTTGTCACTGATGCTGCACAACAGCTTCCCAGAGCTGCGAGGTAGCACAGATCTCAACAGCTGCCCCCAAAATGCTTGATAAACCACAGCTTGTCAGTGAGCCAGCAACAACAGCACTGTTTCCTCTCATTCTCTGCCAAGCATGAGGAAGCATGTCTCAGTTTCCTCAGGCTTTGGGACGATTTTTTGTCCCCAGCTGCTGCTGCATGCTTAAGCTGGCAATTACTGCAGCTAGTTTTGAAACCTCAACAACCCCTTGGCTTCTTTAAGTCCTACATGAGCTTGGGCACATTTTAGAGAAAGTCCTAACTACTAATATTAACAGGAGATCTACAGGGAGCGGAGACCTCCTAAATATGTGCCACAAAGCAGTTATGTGTTGGATTTCACAATTTATAAGAAGGGTATATTTTGCATCACACTTCAGGGGTGCTGAAACATGGAACTGAGCAACACCCCTCCCACTGCCCAGCAGCTCCCACCCCATGCTGAGTGGGTGCTCCAGCTTGGCTCCACTCCCCCTGCCTCAGGACCAGGCGGTTCATGTTTGTGCAGGCATGTTCCATTTCCACCACCTTCAGAAGGCAGGACTTTGTGGGTGCCTTTGATCTGCTATGGTCTCATGGCATCAGACCCCCAGAAATACATTTGCAAAGGAGCTAAGAAGTGCGTGCACACCTTCTAGATTTTCATTAGGAAAAAAATTCCCACTTAAGTAACCTCAGTCAAATGAGTTAAACTCATTTAAATCCCCTCAAACACCAGAACACCAGCAACTGTGCTAACAGGCCACTGCTACAAAAACTTGGTGTTTTGACTTTTGAGAAAAAAAAAAGCACTCAAAAAAAAACATTGTTGAGGTCTAATTCTAGTGTAAAAAGGAAAGAAAATGAAAGGGCTGGGTCTTCAAACCCCCACTCCGACAGTTATCAAACTCACTACAGCTTTTTCCACGTAGAAGCTTTTGCTGTTCTGCACGTTCCTGGATTCCTCAGGGAGACACAGAGAGGGGAGCTGCCAAACTACACCAAACCTTGGTCTTAGTGCACTGCAGCAAAGCAGGGTAAGCTCCAAAAGGCATCTGCAATAGAGTCTGCACAGATCAGCTGTGAGCAACACTGTAATTCCTCACTAGCACCTGGCAAACTACAAGTTCCCTGTTTTGGCAGCAACTGGACATTTTTCTCTAGCTTTTCAAGAACCATCCCTAGGCAGGTCCACCCAAATATTTCACTCTCCACATGGCCACCACTCCAGTAGCACTAGAGTAGGGTAGTACACCAAGCCAAACAGAAGACGAAATTTCTGTCCCCACAATACATCACAGTTCTGTCTTCATCTTATTACATCCCAAAAGGACAACCATGTAAATCAGGACAATACTGCAAACAGCACTGTTACTAAAATAAGAATAAGAAGTCCACAAATGGAATTGTACCTGAGCGAACAGTCCAGTGTCATGCCTGTGAAGTCAAAAAATTTAAGATATTCTTCGGCCACAAGCTTGCTGAATTCATTGCTAAAGAAAAGTGAATAAATAAGTAAAAGTTATCATTCAAGAGTGAACCCCTCCAGAACCATCAATAAGAATGTGGCCAAGCACATACTCATATCAGCACATACTTTTTACCCAAATGTTTTGCCACATCAGAGCGTTTGAACCTGTCCAGATGGTAGAGGCGCTTAGCCAGGCGCCTGGCTGCTTCCAAATTGCTGTTGCTGCCATTGCTGAGGTCATGGCCAAGGGCTCCAGTGGCATCTTTCTCCTGAAGTTCATTGCTCCCCATGGCTGCACTGGAGTCTAACACCACATTCTGCAGGTCAACATTGCTGTGAGATTAAAAGAATATGGAAAGAAGAAAAATAAGACTACATTAGCACTTCCTCTTATAACAGCAGGCAATTAACTGTACAGAGGCAAGATGACACAATGTAACAAAATCCACTTAATTGAAGGAGCAGTGTAGAAGAGGGACATTCACTTGGCAGTCAGAAGTTAAGGGTTTTTAACAAACGTGGACTTTCCTTCTAACTGTGCTATCCTACCCTCAACTTGGGCTCACTTCAGAGAGAGCTCTTTGGTATTATCAGCCTACAGCTGCAACTGCACTAATGCTTCTTGCATTAGTATTTTTTAACCCAAATGCTTGCTTGGCTTGAAGAGGCCTCTTTAAAACTAGGAAATTATCAATTTTCCAGGAGAAATGCAGTGATTAAGCTAGGGTGATCAGTTACTCCAAGCTGAGTCAGAACAAGTCCCTTCCTCATTCTTCCCCAGTTGTCCTGGAAACAACACAATTCCTTAAATCTAAAATAATATCACCAGAACTCTCAGTGGCTTCTGTGTTGCCCATAAGCAGTGGACATCCCATGGGAAGGCACTACTAGAAAAAGCAGTACTCGGAGCAAGGAACCCAGTCTCTCCCAGTGGAGAGACACAAACCATCCATGCCAGCCTGGACAACTCCTTGCTTCCCTCCTGCTCCCTCATGGTGGCAATTATTTCCCTCACCTGCTGCTCAAAGTCAAGATGTTCAGCATGGTAATTCCAGGGCACTTCAGATAAATCATGTATTTACAGATTCCTCCCACCTCTAGTACAATAGGAAGGCTCTGGCTGAGCTGTGTGCCTGCTTTGCTTCTCCCATGAAAGAGGCAAGAGCCTGCCACACCAAGAAGTGCACTCCCACATACACACCCCTGCACAAAGGCAGACTTTTAACTTTAGAAGAGTTTTTCTCTGACACTGGCATGAAATTTTTTGCAAAATCTCAGCTCTATGTATGTGAGTGTGTGCACTTGACAGCATTTCTATTTTTATTTCTGTATTTTTATACTATATAGAAATTCTTTTTACTAAAATGCCATTTACACAGGGATAATGAATGATCAGCAAGGGTCACGCACAGGACTGTGGCAAGCACATTTCTCTCTCTCTCAGGATTTTTATAAAGGTGCACAGAGAGAAGTGAAAGAGAAAACAATTTCTATTTCTGCTCCTTGTTTTTCTCTTGTGGAATGTGTTTGGAGAACTGTTTACCTAGAGCGAATGCCTGGTTGGATCACAGTGGATTGTTTGGGCCTGATGGCCAATCAGATCCACCTGTGTCTGGACTCTGGAGAACAGGGTCACCAGTTGGGAGTTAGATATGATAAAGAGAGTAGCATGTAGTTTTAACTGTCCTCTTTTATATAGTATATTAATGTATCATAGCATAATTATAATAAAGAAATCATTCAGCCTTCTGAAATAAGTCAGACATCATCATTCTTCCCATTGGGTTCACCGACATCTACAACACAGGACAGACATGAGTAGAATAAGTTAAAGATGTCTTTGTACACACTTTAAACAACATACCAGAGCTTCACATACCAATGTAATTTTCAGACTTGACAAGCCATGGTTAAAACAACTGATCACTGTGCTCCAGTAACAACTGTCTAGCTATTTACTCAAATGTCAGCAGGCTACTCATTAACTCCTCAAAGATGAGATTTCATATGAGGTGAGCTTAAAATAAAAAAAAAAATTGTATTCTGCATGCCACAAATCATCACCTGCTTGCTACCTCTCTTCTCATCAATGGTTTAAGAGAAGGACAAGTACAGAACAGCGATTTGCCCATTTTACCTCTGCTTCCATTCTTTCAGTGCTTCTACAACATCAGAAATATTACACATTCACCCTGTGGGTACAACCTCTTTATCACGTATGTGTGGAAAACAGAAATCTAACCTGTTCCTGCAAGAACTGGGGGCTTGCACTGGTTTGCATTTATTTCAGTGTAATTAAAATGGTGATTTAACAAAAGGGAGTCAGCCTCAATGCCTAGTAGGAAATTAATACTGTAAACACAATTCCAACAACACTAATATTACTAGCCATCACTTATCCAAGAAAATAAAAAAGCCCCTCCTGACATTGTGTAAAATGCCTCCTTGGCCCTATCCAAGACTACTAGCAAATGTCTGAAATTCTCTAAATTTGGCCTATACCAAACTTGTGAAGAAAGCAAATGACAGCGTACCCTAACACAAGCCCTGAGCAACACCTTATCCATTCAAATCAGGCACAACCCATTCCAAATTCCCATCTCTAACAATTGACAAGAGCAAGGCATACCCAAGTGAGCTAACAAATCTACATAGTCTTTAATGTAAAAATGTTGCTTCAAAAGCCATGCCAACTAAGAGCCTCACCTCACTATACATCACAGTCCTCTTTCACCACTGCACTTAATTAAAGGTAGTATTTATAGCCCTGAAAGATGGCCAAAGCTGACAAGAAAACATCTGTACCCTGCTAGGAACCAGAGCACTACAAGATTCAACATTACCACAAATCACCAAAAGTTTAGAAAGGAAGCACCAGCAACTGCCACTTAGTGAAATTAAGAGTACAGCACCTCCCAGCTTCTGCTTTGCTTCTAGAAGCCATGGCTGGGATATGAAGGAGGAACACCCAGCAAGAAGGAGCGTGTGCTCTTTCCTCTGTTTGCCAAAACTAGTCAACAGGGCTGCATAAAAAAAAAACTACCTTCCAACTTCTCCATTTTAAAGCTTCATACTGACCGAGGGTGCCCATACATGCATTGAAGAATAAGGGACGCTTCCTTCTACTATTCCAGTAGTTAATTCTGACAGTTGATTAGCTTATTACTTAGTACAAAGTGGGGCTAAGTATGTACTTTTTGTAGCTAGTACAAAAAATTAGTATTAAGTAAGTACTTTTTATACTCACGAAGTATAAAGTACAAGTACAAAAAGGCTGTCAAATCAATACAGGTTGTCTGTAACATAAGCCTCTTGTTCAGGGAAAGGACAGATTCTTAGCAGTAAAGTGAGACTTCAGCTTTCAAGTGGGTTTAGGTGGCTCAAAGACTCAAGTGCTCATGTCACTGAGGGCTTAGGAAATGCAGATGCCCTGTGCATGGATACTGTGCAAGCTGCATTCAGGGCAGCATATTTTACCAGGGTCCAAGTGGTGTTACTCAGGGAAAAGGCTGATGTCCCTTCTTACTTTCAATGCTTTCCAGGTCCATCATTTTCCTTTCACACCTCCGTTTACTAATCTTCTGAACTCAGTAATGCTTGCCTCCCTCTGTAAAATGCTTATAATGAATTCTAATCAAGAGCTAAGAGCAACCAGGGCTGAAAATAGGTCTCTCTTCTGCAGTCTACAGTTTCTACGCATAAAGAATCCACAGCAGCATTGCCATCAAAACAGTGCCAAGAAAGGGCTTTGTGATACAAAGCAAGGCTGGACACAGATTTCTCATGCAGCTTTACTCTTTATCACATGAAAATGAGAAACCTCCACTGAAAAACACAGGCTGAAAAATGTAATAGATTATACTCCCCCTAATCCTAGATTCAAGGCTAAAAGGGATTGTGATGATATTGCTGGTAAATGCCTGTCCAGCAATGGCTGCTGATTTTTATCCAGAGACACATTAATCTCTGCTACCAGAAAACACAGAAAACAGAAGCTACAAAAAACCTCCAGACCTCTCTAGTCTCACAGCACATGAGCTGTGGCCAGAAACCAGGTCTACAAACCGTGGTATTTCTGTCCCCAGCAATGCACTCCTGATGCATCCTTTCTCCTTCTGTCAAAGCATCCCCACACTCCCACGGAATGCACAGAGGCTGTGATCACCATATCCAGCAGAAATTTCAGGAATTCGATAAGCAGCTGTTGTGGTAAATGCAATATTTTCTAACAGTTCTCCAAGCTCATAGATAAAACATGTAAGCTGTAGACTCTAAGCTCTGCCAGGCTTTCCAGCTTTCCTGTAATACACCACAACTGCTAGGCATTTTATACTGTTTTATTCACTTATTCCATCATAGACCAGTTCTACAGTGATTTAGCTCCCAATACCAAACTATCTCAATCTTGCCATGCTCAGCACTTAGCACACTTGATCTGTTTGTGAATATTCTAGATTCACTTCCTGCCCCCATCTCCCATTCCAGGTCCCACCAAAACTGAAACTCTACACAGTAATGTTTGACTGAAGAATGGCTGCAATTTCCAGAAAAAACAAACACAGCAAGGCCAGTAACATAATGGTATTGATAACAGGCATCTCATATCTCAGTGGTCTACCCTCCCAGCCAACTATGCTTCAAGAGGAAACCTCAGCCTGAGTGTGAGTTTATGATGCTTTAAACCTTGGTATGCTCTTAATTTTGTAGCAAATCCATGGAGAAAAAACTCTCTTCTTCATCCCAAGGAAAAAAACGCCTATTAGCATTTTCCTTTATGGAGTAAAGGCACCAATCAATTGGCCCAGCTGCTAACAAAGAAGTGATGTTCAGAGTTGACACTCAGTGGCAGGATGTGACAATTCAGCCTAAGTGCTATCCTCATCACAGCCACTTCAGTGATCCCAGCTTGCCCCTTTTACCAGACTGATGCACAGCATATGCTCTATGGCACACGGACTCCCTGGATGGCTACGTTCCTTCCCCAAGGAACTCTAATTCATCTGGCATACATTTCTGTAGGGAGTGCATTGGTTGCACTAATTGCAGGGGAGCTTGGATTAAGACAGGGCTGGAACCTTCACAGACATTTTGGAACTAGAGGAGGAGGGAACAGGAGGAAAAACAACTTTTTCTTTCAAATAAATGTGCATGCCTTTAACATCAGCTTTACTCCAAGGTAAGCTGTGTCCGGCATTTGCCAGCAAAACCCACCAGAACAAAATGCAGCAATGATTAAAGTAAGGAAGGGTGGAGAGACGTTCTGGCATGCTGAAGCTATGGCCCAAACCAACCTCGTTTTCAGCAAGGGTACGGTGTCCACCGAGCAGCCACACTGAAGCTGATAATGCTGGCCCTGTTGTTTTAAACACTTTCACTCCGAGCCTTCTCCTCCCAGTTCTGAAACAGGACAGCATTCCATCCATAACCATCAACTCTGTCCATGAAAAGCATGCTCTAATACTAGTTCAACAGCCTGTCATGGCAGGGACAAATCAGAAACAGTCAGGTGCCTGTCCCCACTCCTCTGCTCCACCCTCTATGTCCTGCCCTGCGGAAACAAATCACTGGTCTGCAACCCTTCAGAGAGATGTGGCTGTTCAGTGAATGACATCCTTTCACATTTCAGAGCAGACCAGACATAACCAGTGGCACAGTCTGCATTTTGTTTAAAAGGACCTGAAAAGCTGTGCTTGAACAGTCCAGCTCTGAAAGCAGCAGCCCCACTGAAGAAAGTGAAAAATCCCGGCAGCAGTGGGATGTGATGTGATGACTCAGTTCCTGCTACAAATGACCCGACCACACAAACGGGCTGGGAACGGCTGTGCTGCAGTTTTGCTACAGCTCCAAACAAGCTTCTTCGAGACCAAGAGAGAGTGAGCACAAAAGCACTTCAAGCAATGATTTACCTTGCCAGTTACCTTCAGCTGCAGGGCTTGTCCAAGATAGGATGTAGGAAGAGGAGAAAAATAATAAAAAAATAAAAGTAATGCCCTTTCCTAGCAGATGACTCAGTGTGCTATTTTACTCCAATGGTTTAATCAGCTTTGAAGTCCTACGTACGGGTTCTCTTCAAAGACATGCTTTGAAGTAGATCCCTCTTTTGAGGACTGACACAACTGCACTTTGCTGCAACTCAATTCAGTGGGTGTCTCACAAGCACAGCATCAGCCAGGACATACAAAGCGAGGACAGTGTCCAGAAGCCAGAATAACCACCAAGCATCGATTAAAAAGCACCTCAACCTTGTCACATCATAAGGAGAGGAGCAAAGTTAAAAAGTAATAATCCCTGTAATCCCTTATTGGTTATCAATACAATACATATGCAAAGTCAATTTCACAGGCTGAAATGCATACTAATGTTCAAAAATAATGACTTCTTCTTTCCTGTAATAATTTGTCTTTTTCTTTCATTAAAATAATTCCTACTGATTGTAAAAAAGGGAGCTAGCAGCTAAAGCATTCAGAAAATACCATTTCTGTAGGCTTGTATACAGCAAATGCAATTGTCATTGCAGGATCACAGCATTAGAACAAGAAGTCCCACCACATGCAGGGACAGGATTGCAGCCCTTTTGAAAGACAGCATGTACTTTATTACACAGACATGCTGGCCCACTGCCACCTGAAGTACAAATGTCTTGCTAAAAATACTTCAGGTTTGACTCCATTTTGACCTCAGGCTTCATACATCACTACGGCATGGGTTAGTGCTTGCTAATGGACATTCACCACATTAATGTCACCATGCCTAGAAAGTGAAAACCTAGTCCTCACCACAAAGGATATCCAAAGGCTCCTCCCTGCAATGGATATTTCTGACATGCATAGACACATAGACAGGTCTCTTGAAAGCATTGGGACTGTCCCATACTCAGGATCTGATCCACCTGCCCCAACAAAAATAAAAAACAGACCCAACAAATGCACTGCATACCCATGACCTTGCTCAGAAAACACTCAGCCCCTACATGTTCCACGAACCCTCAGGCTCTCCCCTCAGAGCCCACCTGCTCCAGGTATCAAGAGCCACCATCCCTGTGTTGAGCACCCACCTGACCCTCATTCCCTATAAGGCTCTTGCTGGGTTCTCCAGGACAGGACCAAGAGTGGGACGACAGCAGAGGACTTTCCCTTCCATGCTTCAGCTTGGTTTAACTGCTTGGTTTAACTTTTGGGTAGGCTCAGGAAAAGCATATTAACCAGGCAGCTGGTCCTCCCTGGCAGGGAGCAAAACAGATGCATAAAACTACATGTGTTTACACCTTTTGGTTCAGGCTTCCCTGCAAATGTGCAGATGAAGCACTTGAGCACTGGCACTAGTATCACACAGGAGCTTTACACTGAAACCATGGAGCAAAATGAACCACCTGTCCTCAGAATAGTAAATAAAGAAAAAAACAACAAAGAAAAAACAACCACTAACCAACCCACAGCTCACCCAGCTGTGTTAGCAGGGAGTCTGCATGCTCTGCGTGCCCTGTTCTTCTCCACCGCTGCTGCAGCATCACATCTGAAGATACGCATGCCTCTCTATGCCGTCCTGCCAGCTGCCAGGCTCCGTCTCTCTCTATCCCAGCACACACACAGAGGAAGAAGAGACTTAACTGACAGTAAGTGGAGAGGGGCCTGTGGAGAGGGGCCTGACTAGCAGCCAGTCATGGCTAATAGATGAGACGGCAAGGCTGCACTTGGGAACCAGCTCAGAGCTGGCAGAGATGCCTCCGTTTTGGTGAATCAAGCCTTCCTGACCTAAATGGCTTTGACTGTAATGGAGACGTGCCAACAGATGCCAGCTTAAAGCTGAGCTGCTGACAGCTCTATACTGAGGCGCTTTGTGTAGCAAACTGATCAGCTGCTCCACTTTTTTTTTTTTCTTTTTTTCTTCTGTCTCTGTCAGCTCCTGGATTTTTGTTTTGTTTATTTACAGAGGAGGCTGGGAACTGAAGAGGCGAAAAGTCAGTAGCCCTTTTTTTCTGTAAAACAACAGTTTATTTAGGAACTAGAAGCAGCTTTACAAACTTTCACTAAACTGGTGCTCCAAGGACCTCAGCCAAAGCAAAGGCAAACTCTGTACAGCGTATCTCCAGAGCCTTGATAAAGTGATGATACCTTCCTGGAGGGAACAGCAAGGTGAACAGCGTAGCATAATATTTCAGAAGTTATTAGGCTGTGAAATAACAAGGCAAATCCTCAGCTGTCAAAATGCCAGTGGTGCCAGAAATTTACTGTGAATTGTCTTTACCTGGATTCAACATACACCCGTGCCAGCATATTGTGGTTAGCAGCGGCTCAACAACTGACAGATGCATTAGCCCATGTGGCTAACGTAGAGCCCAGCAAATGGGCTCCAGTGCTTGTTTGCTTGCTCACCAGCTGCAGATGCATTTGATGCATTTGCTTTTCTAGGGCAATAACCAATGCCATCCCTCTGAATAACCTTTCTTATGCTGGGCATATGGTTGGCAGCAAATATGAAGTACCATGTTCTGACTGACCTATGTCTCCTAGGTCCCAGAGTCTGCCATGAGCTGAGGCATGTCTGAAGGTGAAAAAACATCCACTCAGAAAAATAGGGATTTCAGCAGATTTCACACTAAATGAAAAAATTCAACTGGGTCTCAAAGTTAATCTTCAAAGTGAAAAAAAACTCTACTACACCTCTATCAGACAGACAAATAAAATGAAAGTATAAAGATTCCATGTTAGATTCCTAAGTATTGAGTCTTGTAACTACATTGAAAAATCAAATACAAGCTACTTTTGACAAAAATACCAGTGTGCAAACTGAAAACCAAAATTATAACTGGCATGCGGGTACTCATAAACTGGGAAGAGACTTAGAGAATCAACCCGGAGAGAGGAATCAAAACTGGATTTATTTGTCAACAAAGTTTATTGTCTTAAGAAGGAATAAGCAGACCAAGTAAGAAACTACTGGAAATGACCTATACACAGAAGAAAAATATCTACCATGGGAACTACTACAAGAGGCCCCAACAAGTAAAAGTAACCTGGTACCCTGGGAATTTCAGGCGACATTCTTGTGAATTTATTTTGAGAATCGCCAGATTGCTTTAGGGAGTTTGTTTTCTTCCCCTCTTGAATACATATGCAACTAAATTTGTGTTTGCATCTCTACGAAAAAAAAAAAAAACAGGACTTGCAGAATTTGCTGAGCACCACCAGTTCTTTGAAGATGATGGCAGGTGGCAAATATTTAGCATTTTTGAGGATTAGGAGTTGCAATACAGATTTTTTATTTTCTCTCTGGATTTACAAAAATCTTGGGCAATGTCCTGCCAACAAGCACAATACTTCCCAAGACAACAGGAAAAGGCACTTATGGCAGGAAAAGAAATGCCATAAGTTTTTTGTTGTTGTTTTGTGGGTTTTTAAAAATTTCTTACTCTGACTCTACCTACAAAGGGAGAGGGAATGAAAACCTGCTGTAAAGTGTGCAGTAAAAGGAAACAATAAAAGAAGTCCAGTCCTTAAGGTCGGGAAGTATAGAGATCGTCATAGAGATAATTTCACACTTCTCATTTAGTCACGCGGATGCTTTGTCTGTGGTATACATAGAAAGCTCCTTTTCCCCTCAGGAATATCTTACTGCTTTGGAAACACATCTCTTTCACCCCACTCTAACTTGGACCACCAATTTCAATCAATTTCCAAATTATTACACCTAGTCCGGGCAACATATACTCAAGCTCGATGTCTTGTTAGCAGCTTGCTAACAATTTTCCTTACTGCCCCTAAAAGTAAGACTGAATTCCCAGACTGGAAGGCTGAGCCTTGCTCGCCTTAATACAGCCCACTAGCATGGGAAGGGAGTAGTGCAGCACCTGGAGCATGGGTGTGGCAGTGGCGACTGCATGCCTCTGCAAGGATAACAAACAGACAAGGGCATCAAACGCGGTCCAAATGCAACGTCCTTATTGTCATTACAATGCTTCATTACACTGGCAGCCTGCGGTTCAGCCTGTTTCATGAGGATCCCAAGGTGCCCTGACACCGGAATGGCTGTCGCTCAGCCTGAAACCTCACACACTACCCCTCCTCCCCCTGTTCTCCGATCCCCTCCTGTGTAAATTTAAAGCTACTTCAGCTGCAGATTTTTTTTTTCCCCTTAAGAGGGTTAATCACTACAGAATCACAGAATATTCTGCATTGGAAGGGATACAAAGGATCATTGACTCCAACTGTTAAGTGAACGGCCCACAACAGAGATCAAACCCGCAATTTTGGCATTATTAGCATCATGCTCTAACCAACTGAGCTAATCTCAGAGAACTTAAAGAGAATAAACTCCACCCCAAAGACACGAAGCGTCCCAAAGGAAGGCAAGCTGCACGCCCTTCTCCCCCAACCATCCCTCCTCCACTGGCCAGGCACAAAGGGCACCTAAGCTATGCCAGGAAAGGGCTACTTGAAAAAGTAAGCCTGCCTGCTCTGCAGGAAGACCCCGGGGCAGCTGACATCCCCCTACCCTAAGGAAGCATGGCATGTGGCTGCAAAGCAGGCAGGTCCATCATACAGCCCTTGCCAGGACTTACTGCGTTTAACCACGGCCAGCAGCTGACAGGGAGGACAGCATGAATGAAATCTTCAGACACCTAGGAGCTCATGGAACTCGCAGCCTGCAAGCTTCTAATTTTTTTTTTTTTTTTTTTTTTTTTTTTTTTTTTTTCAGTTCTGGAGGCATGTGACCGGCCCTCACATACCAGAGTTGACCCCTCCCTAAGCCAGCAATTTCCTAAGAGCGGAGAAGGATGTTACCCTCCCGCTTATTCATTACGAGGCCAGGTTTCCTTGTCCTTATGCATCAAAACCTCGCTCCCTGTGTGAGGTACGCTTTGGATCCCTCCGGACAGGTGCAGAAAGGGCTGTGGTGCTCAGCTACCTGCTAACAGGAGGGCATGGCCACAGGGAGCCCCGCCTCCTCTTTTCCCAGTTGGCACACGGCTTTCAATTTCCAGGTGAAAAACCACCGGCTCTTTGCCCTCAAGTCAGCCATCCCCCTCTGTTCTGGGCCAGGAAGAACTGCTCGTGTTTCACACTGCTCCCCCATTAACCAGTGCGTGCTGCTGTGCTCTCTGAAGCCCCCTGGCTTCGCCTGCCCGGCAGAGGCACGGTCAGCAGCGAGGACACTCCCGTGTCTTGTGGCAGAGTCGGGGAGCGGCCAAGACAGAGCGCTGCGCTGCCTGCCTTGTACGGAGGAGAGGCGGCGTCCGAGGAGGTAATGAGGGAGCCGGCTCACGGCCGGGGGAAAAGTCTCAGGTTTATTGTAAGCTCCGAGGAGCTCTGCGTTCCACGTCCCTGCGGCCGAATGGGAGTTCCATGGTTTTCGTAATCACCTTAAGTACCTGGGCGGAGACAAGGGGGAAGGACGCTCACCGCCCAATGGGGGAGTTCGGGGGAGTGGAAGGCAGGAGGACAGACAGACATACAAACCAATGGGGGAAGGTTAAGGGAGGGACCCCTGGCCTTTGTCCACTCACTCGATGCTCAGGTGGAATATTTTGGGAGGGTGGGATAAGGAGCTGCGTGATGGACAAGGCACCAGGGAGGGGTAGCATTGGAGGAGGGGTGGGAGAGCTCAGGGTGGAACCATTGGGGGAAAATGGGGGGTGAAGGGGCAAACCATTACAGAACTGTTACAAAGATGTAAAAACACAATACAACAAGTGCTGGTACTTGGAAGCATGCTCTCTCCCCAGTCACTTTTTATATCACCGAAATACCACGGCACAAGGCAGTGCTGAGATTTTGGTTTCGGTTTTTGCTCCCCCGGGTTGGCAGTACCGTTTCCGGAAAAGGGGAGGGGTCTCATGCTCCTTGCTGTCCCGCACTGCCACATTACCCTGCTCTGCTCCCAAACCCCCGCACCCGAAATCCCCCCGCTTCCCTTTGCACTTGCCCGTGTCCACATGCCGAGCCCCCACAGCCACCCCCACCCCTCGGGGAGGGGCTTCTCCCGCCGCTCTCCTCCAGGCAGAGGGCGGCGGGAGCCGGGAGCCCTGGCCGGGCAAAGCGCACGGAGCGCGCCGGTGGCACCACGCGCGGCTGGGCACGGCAGGGCGATGCGCTTGCCTCCCCCCGACCCTCCTCCTCCGGGAGGGCTGGACCACTGCGGAGGGTGCCCCCGCTGCTCTGCAGCGCCAGGCAGGGAATTTCACGAGGGGAGGGAAACAGGCGAGAGGGATTGCAGCACCAAGCACGAACGCAGGCTCACAGCACCGTAGGAAACGAGAGCTTCAGCAGCAGGCACAGAGGTGCCATACACGCATCGCACAGACAGACTTAGGTAAACCTAAGTCTAGGATTGCTTCAGGCAACACAACCGCGCGTTCAAACTCCCTGAGCCGCAAGGGCTCAGGAGGCTATTTCTGGTTCACCTGAGCATCACCATGACACACCGCCTTAACCCCTCTGCGATAAACCTCCCGCCAGCTCCAGCACGCACACGCTGCTTCTCACCCATGCGCTCTTAACACCGTGATTCCCCACTGGCTCCAACTAAGTAGTACTGACGACCTGTCAGTCGCCTGTCAGTCACCACACAACATACACGCCTAGTGCAATACAACATGATATTGGAATACTGGAGGAGGAAGGGTGGTGTTAGCTGTAAGATTATTGTTGGGAGGATTATTCTGTTGGGCATACTCGTGGCTAGCCATCCTGCCGTGGTGACATTCTCTACTGGCATATCTACCTTAGGAGAGCCCTTGAGGCTTATTCCTAACAAACCAGAAACACTTTTTTTTCTTTTTTTCTAATTAAGCGAGGAAAAAAGTAAACATCTACTGCTAGTTTATCAGTATGGCTGCAAATCTAAACTAAAACTAATTCCTAGTGAAATCCACATTAGGCAGGTACCTGATGTGGCTCATCTAAGCACACCTTGTCTTTGTCATAATTTTTGTCCTCATGAGCCTTACTTGACAGTATCTTTTAAGTACTAGTTGCTGCAACTACGGAGTAACAGAATCTAGATCTGAATGTGCTGCGTGTTCTCCCATGTCCAGTTTTATGTCAGCCTTTGGTTTTGCTGTAAGTAAGGAGCTGCAAATCTCAGGACTGACCTCAGTTTCTGGCTCCATACAGGTTATTGCAGATTAGCAGTCACTTATTGCCTATTGGCAGGCACCATGCATGCACAAGATTTAAACACCTCTTTTACTGTATGATTGAGGGAAAAATATTTTAAACTTTAACGTCCTTCTGCCTGCTGTTTTAAGAGCAAACTGTACCTTAATCCATAAAGTTAGCAAAACTACTTCTGCTCAAAGGACTTCTTTCATTTTTGCACAAAATAAATAAAACAGATAAAAGATCTCCCACCTTTAGTTCCAGAAAAGCTCTAACTAGACTAGTTCCATCTAAGGGAATAGTCCTAGGACTCTTAGATCCTGTCCCCGGAGGATGAAGACCAGAGACATCTTTGTCACTCACAAGGTCCTTCACCGCTTAGCTGGTGTGTTGCACCCTCACCACTCTGCTTTTAATTCAACCTCCTACTTGGTCTGTGTCTGCCTTTCACTGTCCCCACTCTCTTTAACAGCACACTGTAAGAAAAGTTTGCACACAGAGTGATTTTCTACAATTGTACAGTATTTTCTGACCACTCAGCCTAGTTTTTGCTTCTCACATGACTCTTTCTTTTAATAGGCTTTCTCACCTCTCCTTTTACTTAATCAGAAACTCTTAACCTTTTTTTAGTGCTCACTTCTCTTTCATTAAGTGCACAAACGAAAGAAGCAGCTAACCTGTGAATGTGGTGGGAGCAAAATCTCATCCCAGTAGAAGTAATGTTCTAAACTCCCACTGGCCTCAAGAGAGGAAACACTGTGCCCAAAGGCACATGTTTAACATCCAGATCACAAACTGCATTTGGACAACTCATTTGTGTACACAAAGTGTTACCATTCCTAAAGTTGCAGCCAAAAAATTCAGGTAGGACCTGTAGCTGAACAAGGTTCATTTGTAACCAATAACTAACTCCTCCAGAGACAGGTCCCAGAGATGTGATAATACCAGACAGACTTTTATCAACACATCAGCATTGCCTAATAAACCTTCATAATGTAAATTTGCACTCTTCTTATGAATGGCAGGTTTGGATGGCTCATTTCTCTCCTGCAGTCATCCTGGAAATTATTCTCTGTAGAAAATTAGAAGTGTTAAAAGAGGCAAAACTACACTCTCTGTCAGTACACTGAAGTAAAGAGAGGTTGGGGGAAAATCAGCAGGCACACAGAAAGCTCACCCACTACTTTTACCTTTCCAGATGAGGGACTTCTGTGACATCTCCTTTGAAGAGTGTTTCGCTTGCATCCCTTAAGCCATTGGCAATGCCTTCACCACATCCCTTCACCTTTCTGTCAGGCACATCTGTCTGCCCCATGGCTGATGTCCTATCTAAAAACTGTCCACCCTCCTTCATGCGCTGCTGGATCATGGGAGTGAGTGGTATCTCAAAGCTGAAGTAGCTATCAGGCTCCGAGTACAATGTGTCCAGAGATTCCGCACTGTAGTACAAAGATGCATTGTCTAGGATGTTTTCAAACTGTGAGCTGTACAGATCAGTGGAGATGTCAGAGTGCCTCTGCCCAAGGAAATCTTCGTATCCTCCTGTGGCAGCTTCTCCCTCCTCCACCATCCTGAAAATTAACCAGAAACAGCTCATTTCAGTTTGGGGGCAAGGTTCAGACTTTGGGCAACCCTTCTCACCTTCCACTTTTCTGAGCAGAAAGGTTAACGTAGCTTTACGCAAGAGAGGGCACTGCAGATAAAATGCTGGTTTTTCCTTGCACTATGTCTCTTTATGACTGGCATCATCTTCCTCTCCACGGACATAGAAAGAAACAATTTTCTGGGTAAAAGAAGAGGGCTGGGAGACATCCTAATAATTGTCTAACTGATCCGCTGCTTACGTGCAAAAGAGAAAAGCACAGTGTGCAAGATCTATCCTAGCACCAGTGCCAAGCCAGAGACTGCACATGCTGGAGATGTGTATCCAGATGGAGCCTCTGCCCCTGAAGGATAATTTGCCAGCTCTGCAGTTCTAGGACTAGGGTCTTCAGCAAAAAGCTGAAGGAAATCACTCCAAAATGCAAAGGGAAGCACGTGCAATTAAAAATATGGAGCCTGGGGAACCAGATTTGAAGGGAGAAGACTCAGCCTGCTTGCTGATGCAAGGAAAGGTATACCATTCCCCTGAAGAGTTTTCTTCTCTGTTGCTCCTTAACATGCCAGAGGTTAGGGTAGCCAGCCCAAGTAATCCCATGCACTAGCCAAAGCAAAACTCCACAGATACAGAGGTGCAGAGGCAGGAAAGCCTCCTTTGTAGAGATGTTGTCTCAGCAGCACACACCTCTCCAGGTCGAAGTGGGCATGATTTGCCCAGAGCGCACCAGTGGAACCTTTTGTTTTGTCAGAGATGTGCATCAGGAAAAAAAAGCAAGCAAATCAGGATGCAAAGCAGCATGCCATTCTTGCAATATGTACTGCTAAAATTATATAAACACAGATAGATAGATAATACAGAAAGCACATATTGTAGCATTTATCCTCCTATGATTGACATGGTCTTAATGTTTTTATTATCCAACCATTCAGAGGTTGTCACAGTTTTTGTACAAACTCTGAACGAAACCAGAAAATCTGTTCAGGTGCGTATGGCCAGGCCTGCATGACAACTGTATTTAATTACATGGTGTCCTGGTTTAGGGCAAATTTGGGAGAAAACCTCCAAAAAGGGCCCCCCCAGAAAGCAGACCCACACAGCCCTTTCCCCCCAGTCAGTTCAGGAAGAATTTCCTCAGAGAGAAGTGGGAAAAACCTGTTTATTTAATAGGCAAAGCACTCGCCAGCACAAAAAATGAACAATACCAGATGACAAAACTCATTTGTCACTCTGAAGAGATGACAAATTCAGAAAACCTCTCTGGGGAGTGGTCACTCTGTTATCAGTCCCTCCAGCACTGGGAAAGGCTGCTGCTGCCCACGGTAGACCCCGGTGGGCCACAAAGTGAAAGGTCTCAATGTTTCCCCGGGCCCCACTCTGGAGCAGGTTCAAATGGATCCAAGAAAAAGGAAAGAAAACCAGTCCAGGGAAACTTGGACTGCCTCAGCTAGCTAAATGAACTAAAAAGCAAGGAAGAGCTGTGTTCTGCCCCGTCCCTGCCCAGACAACACAGTGGAGTTCTGTGTCCAGCAGACTGTGGAGAAGTGAGTGCAGGCTGACAACAAAACTCCATGCTTCTTCTCCCCGCCTTCGCTCCCAGAGCCTGTCTTGAAGGCACAGAATAGAATATCCAGCATAAACAGAACACATGACTGGTGATATGAGCATCATAACGTCACCCTAGGACACATGGCATGTCCAGATCCCAATTACACCTGCTACAGATGCTTCATCACATGGACATCACTGTGCAAACAGCAAGACTTCTGATCTTTATGTTTCAAAACCTGAAATGGACTGCAAACTTCAGTAAGATGGTGTGAAGTGGCTTCAGTACCAACTTCAGGCACTAACCAGCTACGTAAACCAGTACTGTAAACACCACAACCACAGGCAGCAGACAAATATTGCTGCTTCTTAGGAGCTCCTAAACAGGTAGGCACAAGCCACATGCCTAGACAAGAGAACCCCTGCCTTACCCCTGCTACCCTCTTAGTACCAGCTCACCTGCCCTGGCCTCCTGCAAGCACAGCCATCTCCTCCTCACCACAGTTCTTCCTGTCCTTCACAGACACTTCATCCTTCCCGCTTTCTTCGAGCAGTGGTAGAGGAGTGGCTCCAGAGGCAGCAGGTTCCAGCTTTGGGTCTTCACAGGCCTCACTCCAGTCACTCTCTGGCAAGGAAGGCAAGCCTGGGGAGACCATTGGTGACACAGGGTGGCTGGATGTTTTGGGGAATGCCTTCCTGTCCACAGACACAGAGTCCAGCAGTGAGTGCTTCTTTCTTCGCTGCTCCTCAGCTTTTTGCAGCCATAAGATCTCCACACCTTGAAATTCTACATGTTTACTCACAGCTGCCTCTTTAGCAAGCCTTCTCTCAGTACCTGTTTGCATCTTGCCTTGTCTGTACTCTGAAAACTCCTCAAAATGTGTCCCCCTCTCTACTCTGCTGACTGCTTCCAGGTTTGTCACAGATGGCTTGTGACAGCTTGGTTCCTGAGCTATGTGGACCTCCTCTGCTTTATTACTTATGGCTTGTGAGGATTCAGACTGCTTTTCTCCAGATCGTACTGAAGCCAGATCTTTCTCTATGATCAAATGCTTTTTTTCCTCAGCTGTTCGTTCAGATGGAAGAAGCATGTCTGAGAGTTTTTCTTGGCCTGCTGGAACTGGTTCTCTGGCTGCCTGCACATTTTGCCTGCCAGCAACACTCTTTTTTTCCATTTGCGTCTCTGAATCGAGAGAAGTATTTGCTCTTTCTTGCACCGTTGTTGCTTCTAACCGTAGAGAGATTTTCATTATCTCTGTCAGATTACTCGTGGGTTCTTCTGAGGTGTGAAGCTGCACTGCCCCTGCATCAGGTCTCAAATTATCAGCAGGAGCTGCGCACTGAGGAATAGGCCTGACATGGTGGTGACTGTTCAGTCTTTCTGGACTGCGTGTTACAGGCTCGGCCTGGCACGTCGATGGAGCCGATGGAGCCGATAGCGCTTGTCTGCTCGACTCTACAGTGCCGTACTCTGGAAATTCATTGATGATGGTATGAGGAGGCAAACTGCTGCTTCCACGGCCACTACCTGCAAAGTAAAAGGAGAGAGACCCTGGATTTATCTACCACAGGCACAAAGCAAAAAGTCTGATCTCTCTCTCTAGCCTGCTCCTAACAGAGTAAAAAAGCTCTCCCCTGCAGAGTAAATATCCGAAGTTGGTTTTTTAACTTAGGAGTTTTTGGGCGGCCTTACTTTGGGAGTCTGCAGGACAGAGGAAGGAATGCCAGAAATGTCTGCTACACTTCAGAAAAGGTCCCAGTGGCACACGAACAGTCTGAGGCCTCAGGCCAGGCCACAGGCCAGGCACACAGGCTTCAGAAAGCAGAGATTCAGATGTCTGACATGCATCCATACACAGCAAGCACCACCCATGATGGTTTTACTTAAAAAGAACACTACACATGATGGTTTTAGGTTTATAGGTAATTTGCATTTCTAAAGGTGAAACACTGGGAAGATAATCAGCCACACCCCTTATGTTCTGCAGCCTTGACAAAGCTAATTGGCTAAATTACAAAGTAAATAATGAGCAATTCAACTTTCTGCCAGGACTACCCTCTTCCTTTAACAACTCAGGTAGCTGAAGGTCATGTTGCAGTGATGGATGCATACCAAGCAATTCACATTTTCTACTGCAGCAAGTAGCTGCTGCAGAAAAACCTTGCTACCCCTCCCTTCTTATGCTTTTTCAACGGATGTAAACAAAGCAGGAGCAAAAATGGGTGGTCCCATTTTCCAAGCATCGAGCACCCAGTGGCTCCCATTGTTTCGAGGTAAGAGAGAACCATCTGTCCGAAGGGACCTCAGGGATCACATAATGACAGATAATTGGCCACCTTATATCATAGCCCAAGGAGGAACTGAGCTTTTGGGGGAAAAAAAACTCTAAACAACAATTAAAAAGCCAACCATCAACAGCTGCATTTGTCCCACTCCTTTAGGAAAGAAAGAAAGAAAAAAAAAAAACTGGCTGAGAGTATAAAAGTGTTTTAAATCAAACTGCAGGGTGGCCAGATCTAAACACCTACTTTGAAAAGCATCAGGGGTGACAGCTCTGAAACCAGACACCAACTTGAATTTGAATGGTTTGGTCCCAGGGTGCATCTCTAGGTGCTGCATTGCAAACTGATCCCCATCTCTGCTCCAAGCAGGCTGGCCACGGTCTGTTTCTGAGCAGAAGCCATGTAGCTGTGGTTAATGATAGGCTGAGTTCAAAGTGAAAGAGAGGATAATCTAACACAAGTTCAGAACTGCATTAATATGTCTACCTATATGCCAGTGGCTTGTTAAGATAAGCAGAAGCTCACACCTGCCAGTATATGCCAGTATATCTAGCCACAGGGAAAATACCACACACTGGGCGTGGTGCAGGATCAGAATGACAATCTTGGACCCTGCCAAGCCTCAGAATCTTCCCCAGTGGGTTCTCCAAACATCTCCATGCCATTGACTTAATCACTATATAATAAAAACTCAGCTTCATCCAGACAACTTGGTTGCTGTTCAGGACAGTGACTGGACAAAGCAGGGACCTCTTCTCTGCTGCAAGGTCCCAGGGAGATGTAAGGAGCAAGGATGCCCTGTCCACAATTGCATCACCAGTCCATCTTCATGGCAAGGTTTCCAAAACACAGGTGTGGGTGCACCCACAGTGCTTTTCCTAAGTGTCTGAAGCAGCAGACAAACAGTCCCTTTGCACACAACTCGGCCACACAGCACTTGCGTGCATCTCAAGCCCATACTTTTCATGGCACAGGCACTAGGCTGCCACTGTGGGACACTTCCACCAGTTCAGACTTACATATGACAGGGATGCTCTGTGGTTACAATGTCCCTACACCTGCACCAGAACAACCTCAGGCAAGCAACCCCAAGCTGCTTTCTCATCCCACAATCCTTCTTTAATGCCGAAGCTTTAGTGCTTGCTGCTCTCTCAGCATGGTCTAGAGGAGGGATTTCTTAGGAGAGGTAATAGGGAGCATGTCACTATAGATGCTAACATAAACCCTTCCTGGTAGACACATCCACCCACAGCAATGCTTAGTGTGTGCCCTCAGCACTGTGGGACAGCACTTGGCCAGGCCACCGCCCAGGCCACACTCTGGCTGCACTGCATGAAGAAAGGGAATACACAGTGCCCCAAGAGCTGGGATCCCCCATGCCTCACTCCAACCCACACATCTTGCCTTGTTGGAAGGAAGACTGGAGCCTCAGCCCTGGCCTCCTGTGGGGCTGGGAGGCAGCCAACGTGCTCCAGAGGCCAAGCCCTAACAAGGCACCGCACACAGATCCTGCCAAGGGGCCAGGCTCGTCTCTGCTAATTGCTATCTTAGCTTCTGAACCAACACGAGGGAAACAGAGGGGGCCTTATTTCTTGTGGTGAATGCTAAATGCTCTGCTGCGCATCCCTCTCTGCCTCCGACAGCCACTGCTAATGGTGGAAAGAAATCTTGAGCAATTTTCTGATTTACTTCTCCTCCTGAACTTCATAGTCTGGCAAGCCCATCAGACTCCAGAAGAAGTACAGATACAGAGCACATACCTGCACATGCAGGCACAAAGAGGTGTCCACAGGGAGGGAGAGTGCTTACATGTGTTCCCTTCTGCCACACCTGCAAGCTGTGCTCCATCTGGGCAAGAGAGTAGCGCTATCACAGTAGAAATCTAAGGCCTTTTTTGAAGTGAGACTCAGCAGCCGTCCTCTGGACGGATTACTGCTGCTGCTGCCACTGCTGTATGCAAGCACAAGTCAGTGGGATTCTTGCCTTCATGCAAGAATATTGCTTAATTCTCTGTCTGATTTTAAAAAAACTTCCTATATTACATCAAAGCAGTGCTCTGTTGCCATTATATTAGGTACCACCATGCACATGACTGCCAAGGTCTCTATTTTGTGAAGTAAACCACGACCAATCCACCACTCTCTTCCAAAATTGCAAAGTCTTTCCCTTTCCTCAGTTATTTCAAGTACAAGAGCTTAGGGGAGCTTGAGCTCTTTAAGGGAAACTCCTCCTTTATTCCCATCCACCACCACAGCATCATGTCTTGCTGCAGCTACTGGCATATCCTGTCCAACCCCATCCCCCAATATGACTGCATAACAAACAAGGATAGAAAGACAACAACAAAATTTAAGGACTGCACTGAAGATGCGCAGGGAAAAAAATACCCATCACCAAACAAACAAAGAAAGGACACACACTTTCAGGTAACACAAATTTCTACTTTGCATTGAAGGTGGCTTCTTTCAACAAATGAAAAAAAAAGGAAAGAAAAGAAAGAAATGGATAGGGAAAAAGCTAATATAGAAAGGGGGTGAGTGACTAGAAAACTGAGACAGGGCAAATATAATCTAACAGCATTTGGCAGCCTTTCTGATGACTAGATGTTGAAAGAATTAATGACTTAAATCAGGCATAGATATGATATTTCATAGGTAAATAACCATTCCATGTCAAGCAAACTTGTCTACAGCATAATAAAAGGAAATTCTAGGAAGCAAAACACAAGTTAAAAGCATAGACAGACATTTTGTTTACAGGTACATTCTAAAAAAGAATGGTGTGAGTGTCTCTCTCTATACAGTATATATATATATATATATATATATATATATATATATAAAATATAGCTTGAGAAATTAGATATATTTGCTTGAACAGTCTCCTTACTCACAGAGGTTACTGTAGCTCCAGCAGTTACCCATTGGTCAAAGAAATAAAATGCAAAGATCATCAGTTTATCTATAGCGATACCAGCTAATTCAATTGCTGCTGTTCTAGTCAACTGGAATCAAAATAGTTTCAAATTTCCTGGCAGCTGCTGCCCTGCACTGCACACAATGATGTAAATGGATGCTTTCTGAGTATTATGAAACTGATGGGGGAACTGCAGTCTCATTCAGTCTATCGCAGGAGCTAAGGAGTCCACCTTGGCAGCTTGCACGGGGAAAAAAAAAAAAATTTCCTCCAGCAAGGCTGCCTGACGGCATGCCAGGGATACCAGGGATACGTCTGTGCTTAGCTGCCGTTTTTGTAACTGCGTCGGTAAGGGGAGAATGGGGCAGAATGGCGATGCTGAGAGTCATGTGCTGGTTTTGGAATGCAGGATGCTTTATGGCATTTCAGCATTAGTGAGCTGGAAGCATTCACTAAGCAGCCCAGTCATCCTGCATTTTATGTCTCTGCAGCTCCTTGTGCCGATCACAAGTAGCACGTGGGTGAGATTGCATGCAGCATCATATCAGTTACGCTTTCCTGGTATTCTCACCACCATTTGTAAAAGGCAAATTAGGGCCAGTAAAAAAAATGTATGCATTAAGATGAGACAAATCTCTAGGTGACAGAGTTTAATGAAAAAATCACAGGATTTATGGTATTGTATCACTACTGCAGCCTGCCAAAAAGGAGGTTTACACACATCTCCTTGTCCTGCACTGCATCATGTTACAACTTCTACAGTCACTAAAACTATTCCAATTGATAAAGCAGCCTGCTCCTGCTGAGATGGAGCAGCCGTCCCCTATAAAAGGGAGGGACAGTATGCACAGCCTCTGACAGCCTTGTGCAGCAGCCCTTTTTCCAAATGATGTCATTCTCCATACTGCGATAGGTCCTGCCTGGCCAGCATAGCCGAAGCCAGGGGATTAACATAATGCAAACACGGGGCTTTTGTAACTGGACTGCAAACATCCACACCAGACTGGGCACAGGATTTTGTGCAGCTTGCAGACCCTCCAGGCTTTTGGGCAGTTTGCTTGCTCCAAAAAGGAGAAGTGGAGCCATGTCTTCATCCCGTTGTAACGTTACAGCAGCATTATGTAAAAACAACAAGCTGATGGAAATGGGGAAGCTGACTGAAAGTGAGAGGCAAACAGAGGGAAGAGGTTGGAGAGAGTTGCTTAGAAATAAATCCTGGTGAAATGCCTCTGTGCCTTAGCAAACATGAAGGGAAGGTAGAGGGGAATAGAAGTATGGCAGAGCCCTTGCAGAAAAACTGACCATCTTGGCTGAGATCCCTCACCCCAAAAAGAGACAACCAGAAGGACTCCTAGCTGTGGTCACTGGGAGGTTTGGCACAGAGCCTAACAGCATACACAGGCTGTGTGCTCTTTGCAGTCCATGCTTGAACAGCCAGACAGTGGTGTGACAGCCAGTGGCTCAGGGTTACCCAGAAATTAAACTAATTGTTAAGGGGAAAAAAAAAATAACCCCCTGCACACAAGCAGGGGCAGTATGTTGCTAAGGAAATTGTACACCCACAGCTTCCTGCACACTGGAAGAGATTCACAAAAAGATACTGCCCACCACTGTTCTTGTGTAGTTCCCTAAATTCTGGGGATTTTAGGCTACCAGAGACAGTGCTAGATGAAACTTCAGTTTACCATAGGACAACCATGCCTGTGCTAGGTAAATCTGTGACGAATCTCTCTGCTAGCCAGTGCTGGAGTCTGGTAGGATATGATGATGATAAGTTGTTATTGGTTTGGAAAAGAGTGAGAAAAGCCACTAGGATAAGAATATAAATCCTGTGCATTTAGAAAACATGTAAAATACATGGGTCACTTTGTGCCTCTTTGAGAGTTTGTGTGGATTTTTTTACAACTGCACAAGTTCTAGCCCTATTCCTGACGGAAAGCTTTATGTAAGCAATACTGTGACTTGGTCGCATATTTTCCCCCACAGATTTTAACTACTTCACAGTGGTAAGCAAGGTTTGGGACCACTTGCATAACCCCAACTGCACTGAAATAAAATACCTGTAGCTTTTCCCCTGGTTACAAGAAGGATGGGACCTTCCTGCAGTCACTCACAGGCCTACACTGAGTTCAAAACAGGACAAAGTCCAAAACTAACATGCAGCACGTGCTGCGAGGATTTAGTGTGAGGGATTATCCACTACAAATTGCTGTATGGGCCACAGATGGTCAGTGAGATAGCTCAGTCCCAAGAGTCATTACCCTGGAAAGCAAAATGGTAGAGTGGAACAGCTGCTAGCATGAGCAGTAACAGGAGGGAATACAAAGGGACTATATGGACTCCTTATCCTGACATAAAAGTGCAAGTGGGTCTTAGAATATTTAATACTCTTTTCTTCTTTGAAGTCCCACACTCTAGAATTATATGGCTGTGAGAATCTCAAGTTTTGATTTAAGACTTATGTTTGGAGAAGTCTGAAACCCAAAATGTAAACAACAGATCCCAAAAGAATCTAAAATTTTCTATTTTTCTGCTGCTGTGATTTAGAAAGGAAGTAGCTAACAGATTTTCTAAGTGTAGATACACACAGTAATTAGCAATAATTACTTCAAAAGCTCTGTAAGAGCCTTCACCTGAAGAAAAAACTTCTGAAGCAGTAACAACTCACAGCTGCTTTGACACTTTGAGCATCTACGATGACTTTACAGCCTCTCTAAAGTCCCTTATAATTAATGTTCTATATTTAAAATACTGTATTTTTCAATATTCTTCTCAAAGCCCTTGGAAAGTTGCTTTGTGCAAGCAACAACTTTAACAATCCATCACTTGTAAGCACAGATCTCAGAAACTCTGGATTTCTGTAGATCGAGAGACCAGGCACACCTGCAGAAAAGGATGTCCTTTACTACATTTCAGAGTTTGGGACCAGTTAACCAAGCTGAGAGTAGTCTTGCTAGGCAGTTCTTAAAGCATCCCTAGGAGATGGATCTCAAGATATGTGCCCAGCTAAAACCAAAACAGGACACAGAGGGACATGTGCATCTCCCAGGCTCCAAGTGTTTGTTGCCGAACGTGCCATTGGACATTGCCTAATAACTTTTCAGCAGGCTCTCACAGCCAATGAGACTCCCTTCCTCCGGAAGCTGAATAGAGTTAAATAAACAACACGGGGATCTAAGGCAGAAGGTACTTGTTAAAGCAGTGAACTGTGAACAGGAAAAATACATGCTGTACCCTGTGTTACACTCTGTCAGTCCAATACCAGGCCAGAACTGCACCTACCCACATAATTTTATTTAAATGCCTTCTCTGTGTGCATATCAACAGCAAGTTAATATGCATCATTTCCTTCAGAAAGCGTAAGAAATGAAGTAAGGCTACAGCACAGTAGAGGGTTTGTGTTGATGTGCTGCAGATCTCACCAGATGATGGGGCTCAGGCCGAGGAGAGGACATGGTGATAGGTAAAAATGCATCTGTGTCCCACTGTACCTGCCCATAACAAGCAAAGCCAGCTGGCTGAGCCTCTCCTGTTGTGCCCATTGATCTGTCTGCCATTTTCTGTCTGCCTGATGGAAGGGGATGACTTGACTGCCTCCAGGAAAGTGTTGCTGAGTCCTGCCAGCTTCAGCTAAATTCAGTCTGTACCACATGTGCTCAGAGCATCTGATGTGGCCAGACACTGACAGACTGCCTGCATCACCAGGTCCACCACATATTTGTGTGCTCACATCAGCGTGGCTCTCAGCTTCAGCCAACAGAGCACAGACAGGGAGATATTTACTGCCTTAAGTCTGGCATTTCCTAACTTCTGAGTGCTTAATTCTGCACCTTTAAAAAACAATAAACAAACAGTCCATGTTTTAACGATTATTTGTACTAAAGTCTTGGCCTTCAAACAACTCTGTTGTTTAGAAAGTTGAGGATGTGGTAATCTCCTCCCTACAGCTGTAGGTTATGATAACTTGAACTATCCAGCTTTCAAGTTGAGGTCACAAGACATTCAATTTCCTCCTGTGGCACAAGGGACTTAGCATAATGCCTTGTGCCCCCTTCAGCTTTCCTCCCCCCTGGAATGGAAACCCAGACATCCATCACACCACACCTGACAGATCCAGAGCATGCCTCAGCTTCTCCCAGCCCCAGGAAGCAGGACTCAGAAATTCAAGAGATAGATAGTTCCACCTCTCCACCTCTGCATCCAAGGTGTAGAGCACAATGCTGTCCTTTTGCACCAGCATTTATCTTTCCATGTGCACAGTTCTCATCTGACAGCACTATAAGAGCTTGCTGCTCTTCAAAGCATCCAGAACAACCTGCTTTACTCCATGTTGGAGTGAAAGAGGAGCAGTCAGCATAGCCAGTGAACATGCTGGTACCAAAGAGGTAATCACTTCCTACAGTGCACAAACTAAACTGGAAAAGTATCTTCTAATACAGTACCTCTGGAGACTTAAATTTAAAAAGTTAACCTTCTTTTTGCATCACTGCCAATCAGCAATGCCAAACACTGGGGATATTTATGAGAAAACTACTGATTACATACTATGATTTAAAAACTCCTGCAGGACTTTCTGACTTGTATGCCAGAAAATGCAGTGGGACACTAGAAACAACATAATCAACAAGCTGATAAAGTCAAGTATGGACAACAGGATGATAGAATTTTAATTATCGGGGAGAGGGGTAACACATCTCTGAGCTTTCTCCTTGTGTGTGCTCCTGGTAAACACTGCAGGACATCTGATGTGCCAATCCTTCACTGTAATTAAGCAAAATTAATGTGAACATCAGGCAGTCCTCCAACCCTCAGAAAATGCAGTTTTGCATCTTTTAAACAAAGCTGCAGAAGAAGATACCAGATCAGGGAGCCCAGACTTTCAGGACTGCCTGGAGATGGAAAGAGCAAGAGATGAAAATATGGCAAAGGGTGGTGCCTCAAAATGGAAAACAACAGGGTTGGAGCACTGGGCAAGACTACAGTCAGCAGTCTGGGCTATCACGAGAACAATGTAATGAGTGCCTGTGGTCTAAGGGCAGTTCCTGCAGTGAGGACCAGGAAGGTGCCACTTCCGTGCAATGCGAGGGGGATGCAGCAGAGCTGGTCATGCGTGCCTTGAAGGAACAGAGCAAATAAGCAAGGCAGAATGTATGTCAGTGTTGCTCACTTTACACAAAGATACTAGGATAATTTTCTTAAAGTTGTTTAAATCTGAAGTACAAGAACCCTGAAAAATCTTTACTTTTACAAAATAGCAGCCATTGTGCTCCTTCCTTTGCTCTTGAAAAAAGTTCTAGACATTCGAAAGCAAAAGCAATCATTTCTTCGAGGTATGTTGCATGGGTCAAAGTATGTGTTTCATTTTCTTTCATGTGTCAGATCTGGCATTGTTTGACCCATTGCAATGGTGATTCAGCACACATTGCCAGAAGAAAATAAGCCCTTTTTTTAGAATTGTTCTTTTGGCATTATTTTGGGAGGGTTTGTTACAGTTTTTGCTGGCTTGAGCTTGCTAAGCACACAGATGAGCCCAAGAACTAGCATGAGACAATCGGTGGCAGCGTGTGTCTGGGACCATCTCTTTTGGCAGAAGCAAGATGTTAAATTAGCTCAGTTGCCTCATGACACCCCACTGAACACACAACAGCAAGTGACAGGCTGTCCAAAAAGCTATTTGTTTCACCAGGAATTCAAAACCAAGCTTCTTCCAGCCGTTTGCATAGCAACACAGGCAGTATTTGTACAGGGCTTTTTTGTGAAGGATGAGATTAAACCTCTGATACACAGGAGGGATGAAAGCTTTCTCCTCTCAGAAGCATCAGAGAAAAGATTGTTTATTAATCTTAAGAAGCTATTTTCTTCCTAACAACAGTCTTGGATTTATTTTCTCATATAACAGGAATTTTGGGGTATTTGGCCTTTGTGTTTATTTAAGGAATTATTTTGTAGTATCCCCCACTTTTTTCGCCAAGGAAACACTTTTAAGACTAGGTCATGTGGCCGTGACTTTTTTTTCTTTTTGGTATTTGAATGTGTTAATGGCAAAGTCATATAAATCAGGCCTGTAGCACAGCCAAGCCTGAAGAATAGTCTGTTCAATAGAGATTACTGTTTCCACGGCAGTTTCCAGAGGAGGAATGTATATTTCCACATACAACAAGCGGCCTTTTATGTCAGTGAGTCTGAGAAGAGGTCTTGTCCAACCCAGCTAAATTCAGTTTCTAAAAAACATTTTCTTTTGCTGGAAGGCAGAAGGCTGGGGTTTTGCCAAGGAAGGTGGCCAGGCTGTGCAGGGCCACGTGGACAAGTGTGGTGCATCCTCCCTGCTCCCCCAGTGGGAGGGGTCTGCAGGGAAATGTGTGGTTTTGAACCCTTCCGCAACAGGAGGGTCCCGGGGGCTTGGACCTGCTTCTGCTCCGAGTAATGCATCCAGGGCAGGAGGATGGACAATGGACAAGAGAGGAGAGAACCCAGACAAGAGGCATCATGCATTAAAGACAAGAGCACATTAAGGCATCAGTGATCACAAACATCCCAGATAAAATCAGACTGAAGACAGCAAGGAAAGTGTTTTACATGGGACAGCTTTATTAGCATGTGAGTATCATTGATGAAACACCTCTTCTAAAGCCATCTAACTTTTTATTTTCCCCCCTCTCATCTGAAAATGACCAGCAGCTTCAACCTGGAAGGTAAAAATCAGTACCGAGCTTATTAACAAAAGCTGCCATCTCCCAGGTGAGTAAACAGAAGTGTTTGACACACTAGCCCCCAATTATTGTTCTTTCTTTGTGAATTGGCTTGTCTGATGCAAGTGTTCTAGCACTTAGTCAAGACATGTATAAATCCTCAGCAGCATCAGCAGGGCTACGGTAACATGGCTGTGGCCAAAAAGGAAAGGATGAACCAGAAGAAAGAAGTAATTAAGCCGTTCAGCAGCTTATATGCTACTTTCTGTTTCTGAGGCCAGCCATGACACGGGTCAACTGCTTTAGGTTAGATAAATTAAAGTTCAGCCGAACTGCCCACAGTGACAAGTTGTTTTCTTGATCGAGTTTAAACACCAACATTTCTCCTGGCCCTGCCCCTGTCACTCATTTGTTTGAAGTATTTCATACTTTGACCCCTAAAAAGAATGTCTTCTTTTTTTAAAGGAAACTTCAGAAAGTAGCATTTTTATTTGGATTTTTGGTGGTGTTTTCTCCCTTCCCATCTTACACAGAGAAGAACAGAACAATTTTCAAGCATAGCCGCTTCCCCCAAAAGCATATATCATGTCATATTTGACATATATCAAATAAAAAACCACTATTATTTGGTGTACTAAAGCCCTGAATTTGCACTACTGTCCCCTCAGCCACCCTGTCCTCATTCACCTCCAGTAAATAAGCAGTTAAAAGCTGAAGAAAAAACTAGAAGGGGCAGAACTCCTCTCATTTATCTGTGGTGGCCAAACAACTTGTAAGAGAAGGAGGAGAAGGAGGATGCATTTGTCTGTGACAGCATGAGGTCAGTCTGGGTAAGCACAATGTCCCCCAGTTTTTGGGTACAATTCACAAATGTTGTATGTTAACCACTGTTAAATATTCACAAACCCTCCTGTGAGGGTCCCTTGAAATCACTCTCATTTTGCTAATTGTTAGCCCCTAATGGTAGTTTCTCATTAATAAAGGAACAGGACAAGATCCGGAAACAAGGCAAGAAGCACAGGAAAAATACAGAGAAGCAGGCACAAAAGTCAGTGTATCTGGCTTACTCTTTACCACCCTTTATTTTAGAGCTCAATACTTAGCTTGGAATACACGTCATATTTGATAATTTGTTTTGGTGATAACAATAGATTCACTTGGATTTATTAGACATAGCATACTTTATTTAATACCAATCTCTGGATTTGTACCAATGCCTGCTGACAGTGCTCTCACACTGTGTCTTTCCAAGCAAGAAATGAGGTCATCGTGATTCATGTAATAAACTGATACACATTTTGTGGCAATTTGGAAGAGTTTTTAAAATTCTAAATGAGGTCCTTTCGGTTTGGGTTTTTTTGAGCGTTTTTCCTCTTTCTGGAAATTTGGATTTTTTTCCACTTTGCAATTAGGATTTCCCAAGTGAAGACCAAACTTTATAAAATCCAAGAAGAAACTCAATTCTGCTTCTTTATTCTTTATTATTATCATTATTATTATTAATATTTTTTCCTTACTGAAGTTGAGAAGCATACACAGTTTGTTTCTGAACAAAGTGCTGCCCTTTTCTGGCAAGAAAGGAGTCTTCTTTAATTAAGTGACATTCCAGAAGGTTTGCAATTAGAAAGGATCAAGGTACAAAAAGAACAGCCTGAGGAAATGCTTTTTCAAAAAGGGCAGGGCTTGTTGATAATTTTGTCAAGGCAAGAAGAATAGCTACAATAACTACATTTCTTTTCTCCTAGGCTTGGGCTCTTAAAAGGTAGAAAATGCCCTATATTTACAAGAAGACAACAGGAACAAGACAGATCCTTAGGCATAACATTAGATATTGCCCCTGGACTTCTGGAATCACTGACTACAGAGGGCAGAGCAGTTTGGGTACCGCCTCAAGTATCTGAATTAAAATTTTACCTACCTCTACCTGTAGAGAGACCACAAAGCACATTTCTGGAAGGATCTCCAGGCAGAAATGGCCATGTTTCAGCATGTGCAATTGCAGAACTCATGGCTGAATAACTCCACTGCAGAGAAGTGCAAGGACTCCCTCCACCAATGTGTCTCCAGCACGAGTCCCTGCTGTCACATCATGGTGGCCCACATGAGCCAGAAAGAAAGGCAGAGGTATAAGAGAGGGAACCACTGTCATTTTCTGGGGCCAAACCAGCAGGATCCTATGGTCCAGTACTTGTGAAGGGCAGCATAGCACAGTGAGTGAGCCCTCATGGGGTCATTAAAGAAGCAGCTTCTGCAAAACTTTCCTGAGTGGCTTAAGATTTGTTTGGTTTTGGTTTTTTGCACACAATAGTAATAAACAGCACTTACCCATTCCTGAAGGCTTCTCTTCTTCCAAACCAAATAAAAATTCATATTTGGCCTTGGCAACATTCTGGGCATGAGCCGATATGTCATTATCCCACACAAGTGCTTCTGCCTAAAGTAAAAATAAACAAAGCTTATATACCTTTTAGTGAAAAAACAGCAGAAGGAACACGAAATCCCTTCAGGCAGCATTTTTAAAGTATTTATTTCACTCTGTCACCACCAAGATCATCCAGAGTAGACCTGGGCCAACTCAGGGAGCTTCTTAAGAGCTCACCTCTCTGTCATTGAACCCAAGAATTTTAGTATTAAGTACAAAGACCTAACAGAGATGTGAGAGCACCCAACCACTCTTTACCCACTTTTTAGCCAGCTTACCCACTGAAAGGCCAGCAGCACTGGCCAGCTATCTCAATAATACTGATTAGGGTTAAAAATATCAAGGAAATAGTATCAGAAATAGCAAATTTGAGTATGTATGTTATAAAACTGGAACCCATGAGAAAACCATAAATGAGGCAGGCTGTCTCTTTGAAAAGACAGTGGGGTAGAGAAAGTGAGGCGCAAGGACTACAACAAGGATGATTAAAAAGGGGAAGAAGTATAAGGTATGCAAACATGTACTTAGACAGGAGTAGTGTCTAAGGGTTCCTGTTGGGCAGCCCATGCATGACCACAACTGTCTAGGTCAGGACAAGAGCCCAACTTGGTTTTACAACCATACTGCACAAGTCAAACCTGCTTATCTGGCCAGGAGTCAGGCAGAGGACACAGGGTGGTGAGCCCAGTAAGCAGGGGAACACCTGGAAGGGTGAATGGACAGATGGATTGAGCAACCGGTTCTACCCAGGTCTGGTGCCCCAGCACCTTCCCACAGTTTCTTTCTTGTAAGAAACACTTTGACAGAGTAAAGATCCAGTTTCTCAGAAGAGAGAAAGGCTACAGGACTAAGATCAAAATACTTTTCTGAACAGGTAAGGACAAAACAAATCTCTAAGCTAAAGCATATGCCAACAATAAACTGTTGTGCAAAAACTGTCTAGAGTCAGCATAAAGCTTCTTCCCAGCTGGGCAAGATGGAGCTCGTAATTCTTCTGTTTGAAGTGACAGATAAAATAAATCACTAACTCTATAAATTCTTCAGTAAACTTTATATTCATATGAGGCAGTCAATTGCTGTGGCATAGCAAGCCATGGCATGGTTACATTGGTGAAAGCATTAGCTTATGAAAACACTCTTTAAAAAACAAAGTTAAACGGAACATTCTGTCCCCCAGGACAACAATAACTTTTATGCATTTCAATCAAATACCTCAGGATAAGCGTCAGATACAAACAGAAATTCAAAGTACAAGGGACACATAATTCACAGGAACATATAGTCATGGCTCTTTAATCAGAGATGGATGGAATCGCAAATCCATATATTCCTCCTAGGCCATCTGTCCAACAATTGTATTTTCTTCCAAGAGCACATTGATGAATAGTTATCTTCCCCATGCTCTAGAATGGTTTTGCTCCAGGTTCCCCTGGCCTTTTACACCCATTTCTTCTCCTGCCTTTCTGCACTGTGCCAGTTCTGCAAGATTTAGTCCAACACCACTCTGCCCTAAGTCAACAGCAGATCTTACACAGGGGTCTTGGACTAATTTATTTACCATTCACTAGATATTCACTAGTCCAACTACTTAGGGCTTCCAGTATGTTGATGCATGTGCTAACACCAGCCTACCTAATCCTTTGGTAAAGATGTGATGGAACAGATAGAGGGCTTTCTATCACAAAGGTGACTATCACAAGCATGATAAAATGAGCTTGGAAGAAATCACCATGTCTGTCCTGCCTGCATTCATTCACTGGCAGGGAGGCAGGAAGGGCTAGAAAAGGAATAGCTGTAGCCAGAGCACACAGGAGAAGGCTCTTTGTCTGCAACAGCTTAGACAGGAGTAGCTTACAAAGCCAGACAAAAATTCGGCCTACTCAGATGCATGTGAAGGGATGGGATGGCTAACAACTAGCTGGTGCCAAATCCCAGTGACAGATAAATGAAATGGAAAATGAAATTAACAGAACAGTCCAGTTCCTGAGCAGTAAGGAATTTCTGGTCTATACCCCTCTGGGACACAGCTTCTCGATCCCTCAGCCTTGCTCTTTGAGATTTCACAGACATCTGCTGCACTGAGTATCCCTGCCAGCAAACACGTGTTCCAAGGATCTCTATTTGCCTGTACCTTATTGTAAAGCAAAGAAGAAAACTCCAGCTCACAGTACCCTCTGCATCATCCAGTAACAGTCACAAGTAAATTGTAAAATTAATGGCGTTTCAGTGTATAGGCCATCATTTATCAGAGTTAAGTGCCTAAACAGAGGCTGCATGATCCTAGTCTTTGCATCTGAAAGGGGTAACTTGATTGTCAGAAGTGCTCAACGCTGCTGATGAAAATTAAAGATACTGGCTTGTGTATGGGAACAGCTGTATTTAACATCTATTTAGGTTGTCAGAGCACTAAAAGATGTATACAGAAAGTCCATATCCAGGCTTAAGGGTAAGTTTATCATATTTCATCCAAACAAGACATATTAAAAAAGAACGCAAGAGCAGGAAAGAATGAGGATGCTTTGAGGTCACAGTTAGTTTTTAAGACTATTGCTTTACCAATGTCCAAATCAAGAGACAACATGTGTTTTCCTTTCCTTCTTTTGATCTACCACTCACCTAAGCTTTGCAGGAGTCAAAATGCCCTGAAACGAGGAGCCCAGAAATGGGCTGGACAAACATTCATGGTGCTTCCAAGCCCCATTAGCAAAGATTAAATACGAGCAAGATTGAAAGGGATATAAAACTCCTGCTTAAGCCTTCTCTCTCAGCTCAAGGGCAAAGAAATCTGCATCCAGGTCAGCCATTTCACAATTGCTTCCCTCAGATGGCCTTAACCACCACCTTTGAAGCATCTCATCTTTGTCACCGCTGAAGAGGGTGACGCTTACGAGCATCAATCTCCTTAAATCAGCCAAGCTGAACATACATTTCTCATGAGCCATATACATATTATTTTTCAGTCCAGTGATGCTCTGGGCAGAGAGGCTGCAAGCTCCTACCCATTGGTGCATCACTCTTGCAGTGCTTTCTGTCTATTTGAACATGTTTGATCAAGCCTAATTCTCTAGATCATAGCTCTTGGTCAGGAGTTAGGAAGGTTTCATTTGCCTCACAGTGAATTTTAGATAACATTTATGAGGCTGCATTAGTTTGCACTTGGCAGTCCTTACCCCTCAGACCTCCTGCCAACACACTGGACCAGTTTCTATTGACCTCACAAAAGGCACTGGCATGGGTCAACAGAGGTCCCACCTTGTTGGCCCTCTGTTTCATGTTTAGGGAGCAGAGAGATTCTTTAAGATAATCCTGTGGTGCTCATGGTGGTTTCAGGCCAGCACAGGAATGAAGCTGCTGAATCTGTGTCCCAGCACTGTATTGAACAGCAGCAGGATGCTAAGACCACAGGGTTCCTGCTACTCCAGCAGGAGCTGACAAGGACAGATAAGCCAGCCCAGCAAGAAGCACATACACTGCCTCTACTCTGTTGTCTGGATGTGTGAATGGAGCAGCAGATCAGTATCTGCAAGGAGAAACTGTTCCCACAATTCACCCCTGAGAGGTGTCTTTAACTCCTGGTGAGAGCTGGGTGCTGCCTTTCCTGAAGCACAGTTTCTTTGGATGAATTTCATTTCAACTCATAAGCTCCCCTCAAACTGCCCTCCAAAAATCCCAGTGGTTTTTACATAGGTATAGTGAGTCATAAAAAGCTGAAGAAAATGCTTCTCCTTTCTCCACAAAAGAAAAGCACTAAAGCATCCTCTTTTGACTTTTACTGAGGTTCTGGTTGGGACCTTTTCTTGGGGCCAACTGGTTTTGTCTTGGGGTGCAGTGGCGCGTTTTGGGGGGGGACCCTCCGGGGGTGTCCCCAGGGGGATCCCCCTAGGTCGCGAGTTCGCTGGTAGCAGCAGGCAGGCAAGGAGACTCCACACGGCTTCTGAGGGTGCTCATTAGATGAGGGGTTATTGGGGGTCCTACCCTGGGAGGCAGCATGGTTTCTGAGGGAGAGGGGGCGGGAAGGAGAATGAAAGGAGAGGGGGAGAGAGGGGCTGAGAGAGCACCGGCCAGGAGAGCGGCTAAGAGAGAGCGAAACGTCCCCCCGGCACACTGAACAGGGAGATTCAAAGTGGGCGCAGAACAGATTGGGCCAATGGGATTACAAACACAGGATACTGCAGGGGAGAATCACAGGCTTGGAATAAACCATACATTTTCCAGGGGTGAGACAGAGCATACCATTTAACTAAAATATAACACCACATTGGGGCCTTTTTTTTTAATCATACTGTCTTGGGGTGAACTTTTCCTCCTAACCTGTCTCAAACCAAGACACATACCTTACCTACACGTCGGAGAGCTTTAACTGAAGAATATCAAACTCTTGCTATCTCACCACCATTTTCAGCTGAGCTGACAGGAGAGCTGAGCTTTGTCTCAGTGGAAGGGGATAACGCTGTCCACAGCTGCTGTGACAAGCAATGGGTCAGTCTGCGCACAAAGAACCAGTATGAACCCGTGCCTCCTGAAGCATTCACACTTAAGGTCATATATTTTTTTTGGAAATGTCTAATAAGGAGGAAGTATTCAAAGAAGCAGATAATTAAATGGCAACTTCCAGTCTGGAATTTTTCAGACTCCCTGAGAGGACAGATGCTGTTAAGACAGACTCACTCCTTGCACGAGTCCTGGGAAAAGAGTGCTTGAGAAAAAGCAGAACAGGATGGGTGCTCAAGCAAGAGTCTTCAGGAAGCAAGAGTCAGCCAAAATTCTGGACAGCAAGAGACCACTCATCCTAAGGGGAAACATCAGCAGGAAGGGACCTAAGGACCATTCATGAAGAACTGTTAGCTGGGAGAGAGAGGTGAACGTGTCCTCAGGCATGTCTCCACAGCTAAGCCATATCATGAAGAAGCCTCAGTTTTACATGCTTTCGCATGTGTATAGCTCTGTTTCTCAGAGCTTCCTGCCTTCCTCCTCAGCTATACCACCACTGGATGTCAGCTCCCTGACAGCAAGCAACAGCCCCTACACTGGAGTGACTTTTGGAGGTTTTGTTAAGGCTACTGGGGAAATGCTGCAGTATTGCAAGAAAGTAGAAAAAAGCCTTGAAGAATGCCTGTAAATCAGTCTACTACAGAGAACTTCACAGCCACACCTGGACCATTTCTAATCCCAGGCTGTGCTTCGTCTCCTCTCATTGTTTCACCAACATCTCTAGCAGCAAAAAACTCAATTGCCTGTCAGCAGCCTATTAAATACCCTGATACAGTGAGTATATGCTCTCAGCAGGAATGATGGAGAAGAAGGTTTCCACAGATTTTAAAACCTACAGCAAGTTGCGATGTCATGGGCAAGTCTTTACAGAATCCTGCACTGAGAGCTCTGCCACTGCTGTCGCATGATCCCTGAGTGGCCAAGAGCTCAGCAAGCTTCACTGTTTTTGACAGGTCATACCAATTGTTATGAAAAGACTATGCCTGTGAGCTTGTCTTAAATCACTTTCCTAAGTAACAGGATTAAATGCAGAAAGCTGGCCTTAAAATAAACTTGCTACCTGGTAAAACCTAGTGCACCAACATCACAGGAAGAGTGTGGGTGCTCACAGTAAGACCACTGGGTAGGCAAGGTTTGTAGTTTTTAATTCCATGTGACCTCATACACCATAGCTGTGTTTTCCTTATACGTCACCACACTAATACACGTTTGCAATTCTTGAATTAAAGCATTAGTAAAATAGATTAAAATTCAAAAAAACAGGAGCTTTGCATGGCTTAATCTCAGCTGGAGTTGCTAAAACTTAATACTAACCAAGGTTTTGAATGAGAAGAAGTCTAAGCCTGAGTTTTAAACTAATTCCTAATTATCAGGAGTTGCAGGGAGATGTACAGAAAGCCAGAAGGTGGGGAGGAAAGAATTGGCTTGTGTGAGAGCACTGCCTACAGCTGTTTTCCAGCTATAAGAAGAAGAAGAGAAGTCGGGATTTTAGAGAGGGTCACATAAGACTTTTCAGCTACAAGGCAACTGAGAGATGTGGCAGAGGTGTTTGCAGTGATAAGGGGTCTAAAAAAAAGCAAAGAAAAATCAGTAATTCAGCACCTTTTTTTTTTAAATGCAACAGCCAGAAGACAACAAAAGAAGGTATTGGGAGTCAGCACCACACCAAAGAGGACATGGTTCCTGGTACAGTTTGTAGTCAAAACCACCAACCACCCTGCAAAGCAATCTCACAGAAACCAAAATACATAGGTACCTGACAAGGGTGACCAAGTTCAAGGGATACAAATCCCTAACAATATAGAAATCACATCCTCCTCATGAATCTCTAAGCTGACCTCTTCCTGGGCATCTGCTGACCTCTTCCTGGGCATCTGCTGACCTCCATGACCACATACATGCTCCTGGGCTAAAGCGGCCTTGAATCCAAACCAGTGCAGCGAGTCACTATTACCTGCTCACAAGGCTTTGGCATGGCCGTGGACTGGACAGACCTCAGGTTTGGTACCATCCAGCCAGCTCCTCTTGAGTCCTCACCACATCACACTCCACAGCTTACCCCAGGGATTCCCCAAAAGGCACCAGGGCACTGCAGGTTTCCTATGCCATTATTCCCAGCACTACAGGGTTTGTTTACTATGAGCAGCCTCACAGGAATCAGTCAGGCTGGAGAGAGCAAAACTGAAAGGGTGCAGATAGTATCAAAGCTGCTCTCCCTTTGCAAAGGCAGACTTCACAGAAGTTCAGTGTCTAAAGAGATGCTCAGTTCAGAAATGAAGCAAAAGACTTTCTGCTGAGGAAAAAACCTGGGAACAGTGACAAAAAAACTCAAATTAATGCCTTAGCAGCAGTATCAAGCAGGTAAAATTTGTTTCCAGTCTGGTCACCTTGTTTTAGACCTGCTCTTGAGTTTCTCCCCCCTTAAAGAAATGTTTGCTTTGTTGTTTAGTTGAAGTTGTTAGGAAGCAGTCAGCTATTATACAGAATTAAATGCTTTCTATTATGCAAAGGCTGACACTGTCTGAGCTGTAATTGCATGGCTGTGAACAACACATTAATTCAAAGTCTGTATGATTATACTTTACCATTAAAGGTCACTCAGCATTTTGTATTTGTCAAGTCAGTGATTTTTGATGCATGCTGAATGGACCTCTGGATATCTACACATTATTTCGAAGGTATGTGCAAGAATCAAAACAAGTCCTCTGAGAAGAAGACTTTAGCTCACTGCTTGAACCACTGTGTTCTTAGACATAATATACAGAGATGAAGAAAAACACACAAAACTTTTATAAAGTCACAGTGCAAGTATATTCCTGAGTTATGTCAAAGAGCATTGGGGTGGGGGTGTGATTTAAGAAAAACTGTGCAAAGACAGCATCTTATATCCAGAGAATTCAGTGATGCATGCAGTAGACATCTTGCATTTACTGTTTTTGTTCAATCTGTTCCAGTATATTTAGCAAACTGACAGACTGCTTAACTTCAGCAGGTAGTGTGCTTCCATCATCTTCAGGCATCTCAGATGGCAGGACAATGTTTAGACAGGCTACAGGTCTGCTCCACATGGATTTCTCCTCCATGGAAGCTAAAATTTCAATGTACCTAAATGTCTCATGAGCCTACCAGAAGTTAGTTCTGTACCTTTAAACAACTAAATTCTTTCCAAAACCCTAGCCAACATCTGCTGTCTCTTGAAACTTTACAGATGGCATCCTTTGCCATGTGCTGTACATTCTTTATGTCCAGCTAAATATACACTGCTTTTATGGATGGAGGGATGGGGTATTGGGAGAGCTCATCTTCATTTTTCAAATCAATATTATGAACATAGTTTAAGGTAGTCTCTCCAAGTGATTAAAACACTCCATTTCAGTGAATTATTAAAAAAAAAACACACACAAAAAAAAAAGCCAACAGACAAAAAAACCACACCACATCCAGCCATCAGACCATTCTATACTGGAAGAATTAACATTTGCAAAAGTGTAAAAATCTGCATTTCCTCTGTGGCAAGCACAAACTGTAGAACTACAACACAGCAACAGAGTATGCAAAATGGGTATGTATCTTCGACACAGCTTACTGATTCTGCATGATTATTTAATATCACATATTTAAATTAATTTTACAGTTTTCATTTAGCAGTTTTTTCTGAGCCTTACCTAGATTTAAGAGAAGTTTTTTGGAACAGAAATTTGAATGAAGTTTGATCTGAGCCATCTTATCTCTGGCACAATTAAGGCAGAAGTGAGAAAATACATCAACAAATTTCTCCTGAGGTGCAGGCACTGGGGGACTGAAAATATCGTTGCAAAACTGTATGCTTGCTAAGAAAGCGCACCTTAAGGACTGACAACATTGTCGGGCAGCTATGGCCCCGCAACTGGTCAGGAGCCAACAGGCAGTTCCAGCTGTGGCAAGAAGGCAGAAGACATCAAAGATGTTACATCCCCCACAAGGAGCACAACATAGGCCAGCTGGCACTCGTGTCCCACTGGTGGGGAAATTAATACCTCTTCTTTTTTCCTCATTAAGTCACAGCAAGTCCACAGACAAGACAGCTGACAGCAATCAGAACTTGTTGGTACTAGAATTTGTTCCCTCTTGAGAACAGGGCTTCCCTGGGAAGCATTCTTCTGTTAGCACTGACATGAAGACATATCCCAGGCTTAAGCGCATCTTGCCATCACACTTGGCATTCATTCAGCCTGTGAGATACAGTTATTACTCAAATGACACTTTCCATTTGAAAACTGTTGTAAAAAAATAATGAGTACACTTTAAGCCACCTCTTCCACTGTGCCATTTCATGCCAAGAAGAGAAAGCAAGCCCCACTCATGGCTTCCGCAAAAAGGGAGGCCTGTATTATGTAATCTGTGCCATTATGTTCTTACTGCTCCCAAGCTACTGCATCACAGTTTCAAGACAAGGGCCTGCTTTCAGTCACAGAATCATAAAATACGCTGAGTTGGAAGGGACCCATCATGATCATCAAGTCCAACTCCTGGTCCTGTGCAAGACAGTCCTTTCACCAGGCAGCAAAAAGCTGCTGTGGCTATGACTTGATGCTCTCGGTGAGCACAGCAGAGACCAGTGTGTTTCTGCTCTGGCAGGCCATCCTCAGAAGCCAGCTCCAGCCTGGTTTCCTTTGGCTTAGCCCAGAAGTTGCGATACTGAAAATCTTTTGTGCAGTTAGTAAAGGGAGTCACACACTTCCCAAAGCCATCTCTGGTGGCTGAGGTACTCAGTGGAGGTGGAAATGCAGTGCTCACACTCTGATGGACAGCTTGATCACTGATGGACAGCCTGATCCAGTGCCCAAACAGGTTTTTTTACTTACAGCATCCAGGAAGTACAGTCAATTCAGAAGCCATTCAAGCTTCAAGGGCTAGATAATACCCAAACTCTTCTGATTCCTGATTCAACCCTGTAGCAACCAAGCCCGCACCCAGAGGGCTAGCTCTCACTCCACCCTGCTTTTAAGTATCATCCGCAACCTGCCTTGCTCATCTCTGTAATGAAGAGAATGAATGTTTGGATGCATTAGCATCACAGGAGTCTGTGGTCTCGAACAGAAGCTGGCAAAACAGCAAGAAACATCTCAGAGCAAGGAGGAGCAGCACTCAGAGAAAGTATCTGGAAACATACTGCAGAAGGATACTTCAAACAGCGCCATTCCTGAGAGGCTTGGAACACTTAAATCCAGAATGAAAGTGTGAAGCAGACACTTTGAGCTGGTCTCAAAAAGATTTTTCATCCAAGAGAAGAAGATTATTTCTAACACACACACAACCCCCGCCCCCCAATTTCACATCACTACAAACAGGAAAATAAGGACTGGAAATAGTCTTTGGGATCACGGGGTTTGGCAGGCATCAATCCATTTAGGAAGTCTAGGACACAAATTGCACAAGACCTAAATTTGTTTATCTGCAGACTCACTTTGCTGTATGGTGACTGCCCAGAGAAGCTCTCTAGCACACATCCCCCTTCTCAGCCAAACTTCCAGAGGGAAGAAGCCACACACAATTTTACAACCCATTAGGATGCAATGAACCACTCAGGTCACAGAGCAGGTCTTAATGGGACAGGCAGATCGAGAAATCCCTGCTCCACCAAAAGCCAGCTCTCCATCAGGGACCATTTGCAAGGAAATGTCCCTTCAGGGGTGCTGGGTGGCATATGTCCCTGCTGAGCTTAGGAACATTACTCCCACTCACCACTTTGCTGGGTGAGCTCAGCAAGACTCTCACCAAACAACTCTAACAGCTGCTACACCCTGGGAATCCTCAGCATTCACAACACAGAGCTGATCTGGAGAAGAATATTCTGACAGCCCCGATCTTTGAGTTCTGGCAGCAGTTCACAGGTTTGTCCAGCCTCAGCTGAAGAACAGCAGCTTGGCAGATGGCTCCCCAGTACCCTGGGGACCCACCCACCTAATACTATCTCCTCCCTCCCTCCTTTTCTTAGGCTCCCTTCACTAGGCACTACATTGTGCTACCTCGAAATTACATTTAAATCAGCACCCAGCAGTACCCCAGCCTCTTGCTCTCTTAAGAGCCTTGCAAGCAGAAGTTCTCAAAAGAGAAACACAAGCCTCAGAGAAACTCATGCCTGAGAAAAATCACTCCAGCCCTTAGGTCTGCCAGCCTGTCTCTCCATGCAGCAGGGATGGTTTCAAGCAATCAGCTACTGTGCAAGCACAAAGACAGTTTATCAAGCCATGGCCCAAGCACCCTTACTTAGTACTGGTGGCCTTGTGTGGTGTACAACTTGTGCTGCCTAAATGCTGAATCTTCCAGCACTTGTCTCAGAACACACACATCAAGGCAAGTGCCTGCAGAGATGCTCCATGGCACTCTTGCAGCAAGCCTACCTCTCAGCCCACAAGAATCAAACCCCAGACCATGTCTTATACTAAAGCTGCAAAATCAATTGCCAGTTTCCTGGTGTGATGGGCAAGAACAGAAAGGACTGTGTTGGTGTGGAGGCAGGGAGGGAAAGTACTCTGAACAACATCCATGTCCTTCAGCTATGCACCTTGACAACAGTAAAGAAGGATTTGCTGGGAAAAAAAAGCTGCTAGCACATTCATTAAGATCCTCACTGCTCTTTTCCTTCTCACTTTGATGGCACAGAGATTAAACTGAAAATTTAAAATTGGAAATAGTAAATCAAACAATCCACTTAAGCACGAATAGCTCTAGATAAGCACTTTCACACAGGCCAGTCATGCAAGAATTTTCTGTGTGGATTAAGAAGTCCTAGCTTTTTTGTTTCAAAACTTGTTTCAGATTTTGAAAACAGCAACATGTAAGTCTCCTGGATTTATTTTTATCATCACCACTACCACAAAGGATGTTCTCACACTCCCCAATTAAGCAAGGCTCTAATTGAATGGGATCATTTGCACAGGGTCTCCTACCATGGTTAACCTCACCTCTCTCCCATCAAAAGTATGCCCCAAAACTAACTCCTGTGAAAATCAACAGAGCTAGGACAGATTCACTGAGCATTAAACTGGTAACATCTGCTGAAACACATCAACTAAGGATATGACTGATGAAAAAGCATCTGGAGTAGAAAGAGGCTTCTTTCTACTAGCTAAACCAGAAAGGCTTGGATGACTCTCAGCAGCCTATTACAATTGCTTCAAGATCTGGGTGGGCAACCTCCAGGTTCATTATAAATACTGTATTTGACATTTTGTGTGAGTGGCCCTATGCACAGACAGAATTAAAGTGTGACTGAAGCTACAAAACTAAGAGTACTTGCAGTTGCCTATTACACACCCAAAACACTTCAATAACATATATATGTGGCTTTGCCTGACAATATATTAACTGGACCCTGTGACAGACAGGTAATTGATGTTTATAACACATAAATACTCACCTATCTGGGAGTTAGCAACTTCAGTGGGTTTGTGTGAAGATCAAACTAATTTCAACTATATGTTTATGTTCCCATTGAGAAGTGTAGCTCTAGTTCGCTGGAGCAAGGATGAAGATAGCACCTCAACTGCACAGGAGCATGCCTGCATAGTTTTAATATACTACAGCTTTACACTTTTGGTGAAATCATCTCAACCCCACTCTTGCCCTGAGAGTGCAATGCTGCTACTCAGCCAAACGCTTTTCTGAAAACGTCTTGTTTAATTCAAGAACCAAGAGAGCGAGCTTGTCAGTGCAGCAACAGTGCTGATGTGTTAGACAGACAAGTTACTTGGAGACACAAGCAAAACGAACTGCACGACATGCAGGCTCGGGGTCCCAGCCCTGAGTGCAGCTTCCCTGCTGCAGATGGTGTCCCTCGGGATCTAGCAGTTACGAGCACAGAAGTGGGCTCCGAGCTTTTTTCTCTTAGGGCACTGTGAAAAGGATTAAGAAAAAAAATAAATAAAAATAAAAAAAAAAAAAAGAGGGGAAAAGGAAAACAATAAAAGGAAAGATGAAAAGGGATAAGGGAAGAAGGAAGAAAGAGAAAACGTAACAAAAAGAAGACAGAAATAAGAAAAAGCGGGGGGGAATCAAAAATGCAAAAGTAAATGGGAAAAAGTGCCTCTGGCTGAGCGTAACCCCGCACCCGCACGGGGATACGCCGCCCCTTACCGCACCGCCGGCTCCCTCCATCTCCCATCGCCGGCCGCGGAGGATCGCAGCCACCCTCCCGCCGGGCCGGGCCGCGCCGAGCCGGGCTGTGCCGTGCCGTGCCGTGCTGTGCCGTGCCGTGCCGTGCCGTGGTGCTCCCCCGGCCCGCAGCGGAGCCGGGCAGCGCGGCGGCCCCGGCGCGGAGGGCGCGGAGCGGCGCGGCCCGGACGGCGGGGCCGGGCCGGACCCGGCGGGGCGGGGCGGCGGCCCGGGAGGGCAGGGCAGGGGAGACGGGGGCGGGGTGGGCGCGATGAAGGGGAGGGGAGGGGGGGGCCGAGTGCCCCACGTGCTCCTTGAAAAGGTTTTAAATAAATAGAAGGGAATTATTTCAGGATTAGCCAAGCAATAGAGTGAAAAGCGCAAGCTAGACCGCGTGCCCGCAGCAGCGGCGCTGGTTGTTGGCAGAGAGAGGGAAAAAAAAAAATATAAAAAAGAAGGCCGAAGCCTTTCCCAGCCCCGGGGCTTTCTCTCGAAGTTCTCCTTCAAAAAGCAGAAGAGAGCAGATGTCTTTGGAGTAACCACCTATCTGAACACTCGAAACTGATTTTCCACCTTTGTTTATTTCACAGGTCACTGGAAGCTCTCTTGAACCGTCAGGTTTTACAGCACTCAGCCACAGCATTAGAATTTCTCCAACTAGGACCTCTGAGCCTTGTTCTTTTAAGTAAAAGTGGGGTTTCCCTATCAAAAGCTGTGCTTTAGAAAATGCTCCCAAATCTCATTAGCCCAGTTAGAGAAGTTAACTGCACAAGTAGCTGGCAGACTGCATAAAGGAGGATGTCAGTTTCTGTAAGTTCAGTATATCTGTGCTTTGTTCAGCAGCAGCTGAAAACTTCTTTGATTTTAACCAATCAAGCTTGAGGATAGGCTTTCTGGAACAATCTCTGAGGACCAGGAATCACTGAACACACTGTATGTTTGCTTCGTTTTGAGCATGGGTAAAAAAATCTGTGTGTTAGGTGGTAGGCAAGGTTGTTCTCTAATGCTGTGCTCTTCTGAAAGGCTTTGGACAGTGCTGGTGGTAGAAGTGCATCACCATGAAGTCACTGACATAAGTGTACCACACCCAGACAGAGCAGCATCTCTGTGGCTGAGAAGACAGCCTAGCTCTGCCTTGTTCCCCCACTGGCCTCACAGCTTAGTGCCAGAGCCACTCTTCCTGCCAGCACTGGGCAATCTCAGCCCTCCTTCAGGCCCATAGGGAAAAAAAAAAATCCATTTCCAACAGGATAAAAGTATGTTCAGGCATAAAGCTTGAAGCACTGGGCTCTTCCAACTTTTCTGGGGGTTCCATCCAGCAGCAGCTCCCCATGCTCTTCCCAATAGGGCTGTGGCATGCATAGTTCGCACTGCTTCTCTTAGACTGAACCCACTATTTCTCACCTCTTCCAGCTCCACGTTTACCCAAACAGTACTGCCCCTGCTTTACACCCACATCACCTGGCAGCAGACTGCACTGCTTTTGTCATCTGGGTGCCAGTGGTGTACACTGTATTTCAGAAGACATTCTGCTCTTTCCCTACAACTTCCTCTCTCCCCATCCTAAGCCTCTCACCTGCTCCCCAGCACCACAGGCTGTCTTCAACCATCCATCCCAGGAGCAGCACAGGACCTGCCCCCTGCCTGCACAGCAGCGCTCCAATCCAGTCGTTTCTGTCCTCTGGGAACAGGTGTTTGAAAACTTGTCTTTCCATCCCCTGAAACAGCTGGCAAGGGTCCTGAAGAGGTCTCTGTGATGCATCTCCTCCGTGCCCGTCCTCTGTGGCTGAATTTCACCTACAGGTCTGGGGGATGTGCTGAAGGACTTCACCCCTCTCCCCCAGCCACAGCTGTGACGCCAAACATGTTTTGGCCCCACCAGGGTTTTGTCCCATCTGTCAGACACCCTGGGGGCCCTTGGAGCCAGTGTGGGGGCACAGGCTTCAGATTCCCCATCTGTGCCACATCTGAGATGGCTAATGCAGTGGAAAAAGAAACCTCCCAGTGCCTGGGTGTCCGAGGAGTTGATGCACTCTGCCTGCCTCTTCCCTGACTAGCTGAGGTCATGCAACTGCAGGCCAGGAGGCAGCTGGGAACAAAAGCAGGGCTGGAGTCATGTCCCTTGCAAGACACATCCCCTGCCCTGGACACCTAGGTGGCTGATGCAGCCACTGCACTCCAGTTTGGAGCTTCCTGCCTGCTATTTGTGTTGAGAAAAATTTGACCTTTTCTCTCTTATCCAGGAATCTGGCCTGAGTCAGCCAGACATTTAGGCTGCCAGGAATATGCTCTGTGCCAAAGGACTGGGAAAGGAGAGCATTTGCCAGCCTGGGGCAGGATGGTCCTGCAAGCCTCTGCTACATTGGCATCTAGCTCTTGGTCAACTTCATTGCAAAGGAGGGTGATGGAGTCCTGAAATTGGCATGATCTGGTGTTTCTTACACCACTGATCATTGTTTTCTGCAGAAGGCCCATATTAAATCCTAAAACATTTCTGTGAATGGGCAATCAGCAGAGAAATGTTGTGGGGTTAGTACATTTGTGAAGGAAATCTGTATTTTTTGTCCAAATGCTTGATATAAATTTCCAGGTAGTTATATTAAAAAAAATAAAAGTCACAAAAAGCTGACACAAAATCTGGCAGCTTTCTAAGCAGTTATGAGATACATATCACAGTTAGAGATCACTCTTAATTGTTAAAGAATTTAGTCATGAACGTACAGCATGTACGTTTAAACAACCCAAACAGAAATTAAAAAAAAACCCCAAAAACTCAGAAGATGGCAGTCAAGTCCAGCCTGTGCAGTGGCTAAGCTGCTCTGAATTCCCCAGTGATGCTATGGGCAATGATGGGGAGCAGGGAGCCAACACTGGGCAGGTGATGTGCATGGGTTCTGGGCTGAGGTTGAGCAGGGCATGGGAAATGGGAGACAATCTCAGAAGCTAGTGGCTGCAACAGACAGAAGTGTAAAAGCAGCACAAGGGACAGCTGGAGTCCACAGCCTGGATAAGGGGGATTTGTGTGAGAAGTGACCAAACTGCAAAGGCAGTTGCTGGGGGTGTTTGGGGGAGTGGAACCTTGCAAAGCCAACAGTGCTCTAGTAATGCTATCAGCTGAGATTGCCCAGGTCACAGTATTGAAAATATCAAGTTTGGGTATGCCAGGTAGCAAAATTGGTACTCAAGGCAAAAAAGTAGTTATGGCAGACTGCTTGTTTGCAAAGAGTCTTGAGTAAAAAACAGGAGGTCAATAAATAGGAAAATGGGTATGACAGGCAGCATCAAGGGCTGCCAAGATGTCAAGCAAGCCCACACTTGACCACCAGAGTGGGAGCAGGGCAGCAAACCAAACCTGGTTTCTGACTATAACACATGGATCAAACCTGCTTCTGGTCACAACACAGGGGTCATAGGATGCTTTCCCTCATCAGCAGGGAAGCACCTAAGTGGATACATGGATTGAGCAGTGCTGTGTCAGTGCCTGTTCCAGCCAGTTGGCACCAGTCCTTCCCCTCTTCTTTATAAGACAAACTTGTCTGGGTCAAAAATTCATAGCTGAAAATACCCTACCTCACTATACCACCCCATAATGAAGAAAATAAATAAGAAGGAAAAATAAAAAAAGGAGTGTATTAAAATCAGTGTTCTGCAAAGAGTAACCAATGCATAAACTCTGTCATTTTTTGCCAATAAAGTTGCTGTCTTGCTCATTATTCTCCTCTCACAGGGAAGTAATACGGGAAACTCACTTCCAAATAATATTTCCTAATTCAAAAGGCAGAAAACCACAAGTAAGCAATCATCCAGGTACTCACCATAAAATTTCAAATCAAAGAGACCCTCTTTTGTCTTGAGGGAGAGGAAAGCTAGGGATATAAAAAATAATATCATTAAAAAAGCCTAACCAGAAACACCACTATCTACAGATGGAAAGACAGAGTTAATAATTTACTAGATTTTCCTCACGTGTCTGGATTTTCTAGAAACAGCTGGGAAAACTTTTTTTCTATTTTACTCAGTCACCATCACAACCAATTTTTTTTCTGAATTAAAGGTGGAAAAGAAGCTGCAACACCATAAAGGAGAACAGCAAACTTGGAGGTGAGGTGCAGAGTAAGAAAAACAGCATGTGTAAAGATGGTAACCTTCCTGTTAGGTTGTTTTTTTCCCTATTAGCTTGTTTTAAAGAGTCAGGTATAGTAAAGCCCAGGGTGACAGCTACGGCATGAAATGGGCCAGTGGACACACTGGCTAGTTAGCCAGTTTCACTGTGAGAAGGTGTATGCTGCAAGCCACGACAGTATCGCCATTCTTCACTTGGCTTTTCCCTCACAGGTTGTCAGATTTGTTTGGCCTCATACCCAGAGCTCCTGACAACTTCCCTTTTATGGGTTAACTGACTCTTGTCCTTCTCCTTCCCTCATGGATAATTCTCTAGAGTCTTGCTATGGTCAGGAAACAATCCAGAGATTTTGATTCACTCCATCCTCCATCTGACATGTTCATTGGGAGGAAAGGAAATGACCAACATTCCCTGCCCAGGGAGCCCTGTAACTATCCAGAATTAGACCATTTGATGGGAAATCTCAAATTTGTTATTCTATCCATCAGAGTTTGGAGATCTCCAATTTTATATTTACTTCCAAAACTGGGGACTTCACAGTACCTCCCCTGCTGAGTGAGTCTTTTAGAAATCTCCTTATTAGCCCAAGTCAAACTGAAGAACACAGAAAATCCTGCTGAATATCCCTGCTTTGGAAGGTTCTTTGTTACCTCATGGGTCTCTACTGTCATGTCCTCTCTTTATCTTAACGCTTACTCTTCGCCATGTCTAGCAAATCTGTCGCTTTGGCCTTCTCGGGCTGCAGGGTCTGAAATCAGCCCATCTGCAGGGGGTACAACCTTCTAAATAGGCTGCTGTCCCCTCCCCAGCAAACAGCCACAGCTTCTGGATGTCCGTGTGGAACTGATGAACCCACAGCACAGACAGGTCATTAAATATTTTCTTTGCCAGCTCCCTCCAAAAGTGGCAGTCCAATGCAGCAGTCATGGTGTAACCTAGGGCCCCTACTAAAAGTTTGTCAGAGTAAAGGCCATGAGGAAGGGTTCCAGCCAGATTGATGTTGGCCATGTTCTTCCCAGGCATCTCCAAAAGTGATAGAGAAATAGCTGGTTGTTCCAGGGCTACCAAGCCCTAGTAAGTCCTGCTCCTACTGCTTCCCAGCACTAAGGGTACAACCTAGCCTTCTCCCTGGATGGGGGAAAGCCCTCCATCTTGCTCCTGACAGGCAAGCAAGAGGCCAGGTCTAGGAATTCAGGATACTCCAGCATGGGGAACACCAACAGTGGAAGAAGGGAAAAGGAAATTTCAGCCAGTTCCCAGGAGCTCTGTGTTGTTTCTCTGTCTGGATCTTTGCCACATTAGATCATTAGATGGAGTTTTCTAGGGATCAAATCACCAAGACTCTTTCCCTTCCCCCATCTTGCCACATAGAGGGTAAAGAACAGAATCACATTTTGGTTTCTTTGCAATGTTATCCATATGGCAAAGATAGATTTGGTATTAGGAGAATATAAGGGAAAGGTTCTTTCACTGTGTCATGGTTTAAGCCCAGATGGAAATTAAGCACCATGCCGCTGCTCACTCAGCCTCCCCCCTCTCCTCCCTCTCCCCTGTGGAATGGGGAGAAGAATCAAATAAAGCCTGCATGTTGAGATAAGAAGACTTTAATAGTGAAAATAAAGGAAAATAAAATAATAATGGTAAATAAAATGTTAATAAAAAATAATCAAATAATGTACAATGCAATTGCTCACCACCCACTAACTGAGACAGGCCTCGCCTTCCTGAAACCAGATCATCCCCCCTTCCAGGTTACTCCCCCCAGTTCAAGTACCCAGCATGATGTTTGTGTGTGGGACATTCCTTTGGTCAGTTCGGGTCACCTATCCCAGCCACGCTCCTTCCCACGTTCATTTGCGTACTGCCTCCCTGGCAGAGCACAAGACAAAGGAAAAATAGTTTTTGATTTAGGATAACCACAACTTGGCAAATAACAAACCATCAGTGTGTTATCAACACCATTCTCATGCTGAATCAAAAACCAGCCCTCTAACAGCTACTGAGAAGAAATTAACTCTGCCCTAGCTTAACAAGGACACACTGCCTTGTACTGAAGAGCATGCATCGTATGAGAATCATCAGCCCCACAAGTCAATCTGGCAGGCACATCTCCTCCAGCTTTTTCCCAGAAGATACAGTGCCTAGTAGAAAAGCAAGGGAATCATATAAGGAAAGAGACACCTTTCTTTCTCTGGCTGAAGCACTGAACCTTATGTTCATCTGTTGAATCCGATTATCAAAGGCCATCTCAAAATAAGTGAAAAACCTGTGCCTAAGCATGGCTACTCTTAGGAGTCTTCCACTCAGAGCCCCATCTGCCCTAGACTCACTGATTCCTTCTGCCATCTCTACTTTGTGCCTGCATTTGGTAACCAGATGGATTCATTAGTAAAGTAGCACATCTAGTCTATCAGCCACAGGAAAAAAGAATGTTTTGCATAAATATCAGCAGTGGTGTTCAAAAGTGTATTAAAACACACAGGTGAGGAGATGCAGTATTTGAGCAGAAGATAAATGGTCCAGGTGGTCTTTTACCCTCCTGAACAATATGTGATTCTACAGAGCATTATTCTTTCTATGGAAGCCTTAGCCAGTCTCACAGAAATCTTTCTGGTCTTGACTTCCAAAAGGAGATGCCAAATACTGTAACTGTATGGTATGCTATCATCAAGGGAAGCATACATTTCAAGCCAATATATGGTGGCTTTGTGGTTTTGGCTTCCTTAGACCCTGGCATATTCCTGTTGAGTCTCCTGTACAATTTTCCCTTTTTCATGAGTGTCTTCTTTATCCTGCTACAGATGGTTCAGAGGACTGAGACTGCACATCAGATACAACGCCAGTGAGACATGAGGGGAAATGAACATTTATTCAGTGGCCCTTTTTTTGGCAGGTTAGACAGCAGCTTTTTACAGGATTATCAGCATCTGGAAAACCCAAATCAGAGAAGGACTGCTGCAGCTACAATTGTGTGTCACACTGACATGCAACAAGCAGAGCTGGGAAAACGTAAAGCATAACACCCCACTCTTCTCCCCAGAATGAGATAATTATGGCCTGTAACTCTGGCATGTTCATAGAGCAGCCTCTGGCTGAAATGCTCCAGTCAAAAATGCAAACATTACTCTGAAAAAAAGTACTAACAAGATCACTTCCTCTGCTTAAACAAATCTGCAGTGGATGTTGACAGCAGAGAGCTAGAAATGCATGGGCACATCCACATCCATCCCCAGCTCTGCCCAGCCAGTGAGCACGAATCAGTCACAAATGACAGGTGGAAAGTTAAATGGGGACAAGCCCATTTCACTGGGATGGAGTGAGCCAAGCCAGTGTGAACAGATCATTATTGGCTTTGGTCAGAACTGGAAGGCCTCAGCTGGCAGATCTCTCAGCAGATTTTCTAAACAAAGGAAAACACCATTAATTCCCACAGCAGAGGACAGGAGCCAAAACTGAAAAAGACTCGAGACAGAAATATCATGTGTCAGCCAGAGTGTGACACCAGAGACACCCACTCTTGTGATGCAGCACCATGGTAACAGCCATTGTCTGCTGTGCAGTGGGCTGTATCACCAAGCATGGGGGAGTATGGTGTTTTCTTCTTCTCTGGCTGGTTTCTTGGGACAGCCTGCCACACAAGGCTGCTGCACATCCTACTGGGCTAATATCAGCCTGGAAGGGTCATCTGAAGGGATGGAAAGCCTTAGAAAAGCAACAGCCCTGAGGTGCCTGGGAGGACAGAGCAAGAAGGGAGGCATAGCTTTGCATCAGGAGACAGGGAGACTATGCCTGGCATCACAAACTGAGTATGTGGATGGACAACTGGCTGCTGGGGAAGACTCACATCCTCTCTTATCATGCAAATTTCTACAATTTCCTGCTCTTCTCCAAAGTTGATTCTCCAAAGTGGATTTCCACTAGACCTCCTTTCAAATTTTTCATCTCTGTCTCTTCCCTCTCCAAAAATCAATGTCAGCATGCATCCTCTAAATGTCTACTGTCTCCTGTACTACCTCATTTCCTCACAACCAAACTCCATCTCTTGCTCCTTACAGCCCTGGTCCCTACAGCACTCAAACCCATACCCCAGCACTGAAGCTCTCAGTTACTCTGGTCTCCTGCTCTGTAGCGCTGCTGCCCTATTGGTGAAGAGTCCCAGGCTCACTACCATACATCCCAACACTCATGCTGCCTATCTCCTTAGCAATCATTTATCTTATTAATATTGCTCTTTCCCCAGCTAATTGTTAATTACCACCCTGCTGATGGCCTGGAGCCAACACTTCATCAATGACATGGAGGCACAGACTTGACATTTCATATTACTTGAAGTAGCAGTAAAGACATAGGAAGCTCCTACCTGCCCCACTCTCATTTGTTCCTACCATTTTGCAGTTGAGTCAAATGCCACATTTAACCAGGTGCACCCTTTGCAGACAGAATGCTCTACCCAAGGAGCATCACTTTTCATTTCAACCTTTTTTCCCTACCTTTTTTCCCCTTGAATTAGTTGCTCTTATCACCTCTGCTCCCCCTACTTTTTGCCTCAGCCTTACTCTTCCATCAGCAACTGGGTAAAGCAGGTCTCACCTGCTCCTGTGCTATAGCCTGCAGCATTAGTTTTCACCATTGCATATATCTTCCTCTGTACCCCAGATGCCTGCACTAAAAGTCAGAGTAGCTGCTATACAGCATCTATCTCTCCCTTCCCCTTATTTCCAGAAAATCCTTACTAGGAATGCAGAAGGCATGAAATGCAATACTCTAGCATGGAGATTCAATTTCCTCCAAAGCAGGTTTTATCTGAACAATCAAAGGTGTTGGTGGGCCTTGCCTGTCATTTATTGGTCCTTATCACCCACCACAACCATGGATCCAGCATCTACAACTGGAATAGATGTGCTGCTCCTGACTTCCTCAAATCCAAAAATCCTTATTTATTTTGTTTCCAAAATCTTGATTATTTTCATCCACTGCTATATTGACTTCTTACAATTCCATCAATCCAGCTTTACAACTCCCTAATTATTTCAAGATCAAACCAACTCAAAAATCAGCCCAAAGGAAAAAAACTGCTCAGTTCCACAAGTATGTGTTCTAATCCTTCACAATTTTTTCCATTTATGTATTTTTAATTAGAATGCTAGATTTTGATAGCTAGGTACAGTAGCAACATGCTGTTTTCTTCCCTTTCCTTGATGTCAGAAATAGTCTCTTCTGGCTTGAAGAACTTCCTGGATTCTTGTTTTCTGAGAGAAGCAGAAGATGAAGAAGTATGTATGGTGAGTAATGATAACTATCTGAGACAGTTGTGGGAGGTTCATTCAAAGCCTGCTAGAATCAGTGGAAAGCTATCACTGCCTGCCTTGGCCTTTGGAGTCTCTCGTGGTTCTTCCCAAGCTTTGGATTTTCAATGGCTGTCTTAAAAGTAAATTTTTTGTCTGATTTTAATCCTACTGAACACATGCAGCCTTCACTGCCTTAAGTACTAGTAGCAAATAGTCAGCTGTGCTCAGGATAAGGCTGTGTGCAAGTGCGTTCAAGTACAGGACAAGCAATCTTAATTATAGTTTTTCATATGGTAGGCTTGTCTGAAGTCCAGAGTGCACACTCATGAGTTAATCCTCCTACACCACTTGTCAAAAATGCAAGCCCTAGCAATCTCACTTCTCAGATTAAACAACCAAGGTAGAGAAGTTAAATGACCCGATCAAACCATAGATGCATGGGAGTGTTACACTCAATATGAAAAGGCTGCTCTTTGCATGGCAATAAACCAAATGTCTCTCAGCCAGGCGCCTCTCAGTCCCTATTAAACACATGGTTCGGTCCCACTGGAGGTAGTCACATACATTAAATTAGACAGACACACCACTACTTCATAAATCCAGGACCCAAAGGTCTTAGATCCACATTCACATTTTTAGCTGGTCAAGAACTACATTGAATGCATCTACATTTGTAGTGGTCACAAAATAGCCAGCCAGCCCAGATGCCTCAGGAGTGAGCTCTGTGGAATGTCAGGGAAGGCCTGAATTCTGAATTTCCCCACGTTGCCTGGGCTTGTTGGAACTGGATGGAAAAAGATGAGAATGATATTCCTGAGGCACTCAGCTTTGTTCCTGCATCCCCCTTCTTGAATGGGGAAAATCTTTCACTCAGCGAGCTTAGATTAATAAACCTCACATCCTGGATTTGAGTTTGAGGGGATTTTCTGAATTGGATGGAAGATTTTTGTCTCTCTTTGCAAGTCAGTATTTGTAAATGTGTTAGTGTCTCCCTTGATACCAAGAAAAGATGACTGTTTTCTGTAGGTAAAATACAAAGGCTCAGCTTTTCCAAAGAACTCATCCAGCAGTTCTTTAGATACACCTATGAAAAGCAAAGAGATTTGCACTGGATGTTAGCAAAAGCCAAGAGTACAATGGAAAATCCTTCTAGTTCCCATTATGGGAATGTGATTATTACTGAAGTAACTTACTTAAATAATGGCTTTGATCTCTAAGGAAAACAAACACTGCAGACTTATAATGACATACAACTACCAAATCATCTGGTGGCATGACAGGAATTGTTTTTGCATTTCCTGCATTCTCCATGCATTTCCTGCAGGGAATACATTTTTTGAATGGAACATGTACATCACAAAGATAGTATTTGTATTCAGGCTATGGACCTCAAGCCATACAGCTGCACTTGATGCAGCCTGAGATTTTGCAAGTACCTCAACAAGGGTTTCTTCTGGACATGAAAAATTCAAATACATGACAAGACTCATTGTGCTATGTGCACTGAGGTAACCTGACAAAAAAGATTGTCAAAGGACTTTTAGACTCTTTAGGAAGCCATGTATGAAATTAATAAATGCCAGAAGATCTCTGGGATCCAAGCACTACTTTACAAGACTTGGCAGGGGTTGGGCATAGACTCCAGCATTTTAATCTGGCTTAAGTATGTGGCTGCAGATCCAGCAGAGGAAGGTAGCGGAAGTGAACAGAGGGATAAAATCTGCCTTAACAGCCACCACAATCATGGGTTTTCCTATAGATCAGAGTCCATAAAAGACTTTGCAGATTGTAGTATACACACCACACAACTCTACCTACCACTAATGACTGTCAAACCATCAAGTTATTCTCTAAGACAAAACAAATCACTAGGCAAAAACTCCCTTTATGGACTGGAGTCATATTTAGGATATGGCACTATGTATTTCAAATGGGATTGCAGTGCTAGACTGGACAACCATGGAGAAAACTCATACGATTGGATTGCACTGGAGGATGAAAGTCATCCTGAAAAGGAACACAGTGGAATGCTTTCAAAGACCACCCAAAACTATTAATGTAAGTAGTGTGTACCCCGTGAGAAAGAACTAAATGTGGACAATGCTTGCTAGCATTGCTCCTTACCCAAAAAGTTCACTGTTCAATCTAAGTGGTATTTTTTCGAAGTCTATGTTCAACTTCTAAAATGTTAATGACAAGGAAGCTAATAAAGGTGCCCTGGAAGGAAATACTTGGTACTGAGGTTCTGTGGTTCCCCTCTTGCTATATCCTGATACCCACTGCCTTAGCTTCTCCCTCTAGTCCCAAAAGAAGGCAATATCACAGATGGGACCAACCCCAGTCCTCTGTACTCGGTCCTGCCCTTCAGCCACGAGGGTGTCTTCATCTCCTTTGCCCACAGTCTGCTGAAGCTGTACTGATAGCACTGCTGAACACTGAACCACAATCCAGCCTGGACAGGGAATTTATATTCATCAAAGATTAAAAAAACCCTATAAATATTAAAATATAAACATATTCATATAGTGTGTGTTCCCCCAAGGAGTCAGCTGGATTCACGGGTTTTGCGGTGCAGGCTTTCTCTTGAGTCCCTAACTCGACCAACACACAGGCAGCAACAATTTGATTCAACAGTTCTTGTTTTAGCTGGGTTTTCTGAGAAAACAAAAGCTTATGGGGTTATGCAACCTGTTATCTGTTTGTTCATCTGTCAGCTTCCCATAGCAACGTTTGAATTGGTTAGCTAATTTCAAACAAATGTATGACAGAGGTCTCAGGGAAAATTAATTTAATGGAAATCAGCCCTTTATTTATGCTTGTTCCAAGCCAAAGAGGGAGAAGTACACCTCTTTGGGCAGCAGTCAGTATTGGCCAGAAATTTACTCATCTAGGTATTTTTTCCCTGGCAAAGGTATCCAGCAGGACACAAATGGGAGATGGGAAATACTGACACAAGTGCAAGAGATATGCCCAAAAGAGTGAATTTGTAGGAAGAGAGACTTCACAAAATGTTACCATTGGCCAAAGTTCCTCAAGATACATGTGCCCTTGTTAAGGAAAACAAGGCCATAATTTGGTGTTTCAATACTAACAACACAATTGGTCCCTTTCAAATCCTGCCTACTCTAACTAGAGGATTCCTTCATTCTCTTTGCTAGCAGAGGGAAGAGCTCCCAGTTACCAAAGGGCAGCTCTTTGGTGAACACCCGAGTTGCTGCCCCAACATCACAGATAAAAAATAATTAAAAGATCAGCAGAGCTGAGTTATGGCACAGCATTCACTTTTTTTCACCCTTCCCAAAGTCTGCATCCATCCCAGCAAGAAATTCTTTATAGCCAATAGAGGGCAGAGCTGCATTGCAATGTTTAATCTTGAAGCATCCTTGATTGTTTTGGTAGTCATTCAAAATGTAGAAGGCTCAGAGAAAAAGGACTGGCTCTTGACAGTAGCTGCCTGTTATCAAACCACTGTAAAAATCTTTAGATATAAACACAAGTTACTTTCTCTCAGAAATCAACATTATCTCAGACAAGATGTATGGGGGAAATCTGGAAAGTCAAGTAGTTCAAAAATGTCATAGCTTTCTTTAGTCAGGAAAGAAAAGGCTACAAGCCATTAAGCATTACAGGATCTCAGGGTGATTAACAGGGATGGCAACACATGGGTAAATTACTTAGCATTTGGTCAAAGTGTTGGCCAAGGTTTTACAAACTGGTATTTTTGGTCCCAAAATGTCAAATAATGCCTCAGAGTAGGGGGCAGAGGTAGGGGGCTAGGTGCAGACTGAGGGCTATCTTTAGATTGTTTTCCCATTGCCCTTGAATGCTGCATGGACCATGTACATCTCATGGACTGCTACTCTATAGTCCATATTTCACAGGATAAAGATGCTAATCTAGCCCATACCAGCTGTGTGAATGCATGAACACTATTTTAACCATCCCTATTATTTTTGGGCCTGGATATCCTTCTTTCTTTTCATGTAATCTTTTCAAATGTGTTACTATCTTAACAAATGGAAAAGATCTAATCTAAATTTCCCCTCCTGTAATTTCAGCCAGCTGCATTTATCTTAGGAGAGAGAACAGATTATACCTTTCTCTCCTGAAGCGCTCCTGTAATTACATGAACAAGGATCGTATGACCCCCAAGTTACCTCTTCAAAATTAAAACAACCCTGGCTTTTGTTCAGCATTCCTTGTAAGTCCTGCTGCCTGTGTAACTTGTTTGTATTGAGACAGACCTAGCAGCCAGATAAAGCAAAAATGCAACAGCCTACCTTCTCATTAGACCTGAGCAGTGATTACTGAAGCTACCAAGTGTGAGGAAAATGTTCCATGCTTGTAGACTATAAATTTTTGGGACATGGAGCTAGAAGTACCTAGATTCAAACTCAGGTTCTGCTGTTGCCAGTCTATCTTCTAATCTTGGGGAAATTTAATCCCAGTTCACAGCTCCTTCACTTGACAGACAGCTCTAGAAATAACAACTTGCTTTACTGAGCAAAGGATGACCACAGTAAGGTTGTGCAGATGTTGTAAATTCTGGTGAAAGAGCTCACTGTTATTAAAGACTTCCAGGAAGACAGGTGTCCTCTTTTAGAAGTTATTTCAGGTTTTTTCTAAAATATTCCAGGCGTTTTTAAAAAATCAGGGTTTTTCAAGGGGACAACATCAAACCATTGGGATATCAGTAGCTTCCAAGTAAACATGGGGAAGTTCAGGACTTCAGAATACCAGGAACCCCCTGGGTAAGTATTGATATTTGAAGCTCTCCAAGTGAATGATTAAACCAATTTGCCTAATGTTTCAGTGACCCATGTGTTTCCCAGTATCAAGCCATCCAAGCCTGCTGGGAGGCTCTCTCTATAATAGGTGTATTCCTTCCTAGAAGTTGATTACAATTAACAGAATCCTTTCCAGTGTAGGCTGTTGTTTCTATTCTTGTTTCACTGTAGGAGAGATCTACATGGAATCTCTAAAAACACTTACTGATGGGACTTTTTCTCCAGACTGGAACTCTACATAAAATCACTTTCCCTTAGTTGTGCTAGCTGAGAGACTACATATCAAAGCTTCATACACGTTTCCAAGCCTAAAACAAGAAGGATTTGATTTGTTCTGGGCTTAATACATTGAATTCTAACAGATATGTCTCTTCAGAAGCATTCACAGAGAACACAATTTCAGAGCATTTTCTGAAACTGTGTGGGCATATTAAAAGACACCAATTTCATTTAACTCTTTATTGAAAGAATGTCCCACATGAGTAGATGTAAGCAAGCAAAAAGAAGCCTGTATTTTTTTTTTAAAGGGGGTGGACACTGATGTAAATTAGCAATCCCCAGGTGAGTCAAGCCCCCTTGCAAACATTCTTCACATTGCACATCCACTCACTGCACTACAGCCACTCCTGTGTGATAGCTGGAGTGCTGAGGTTTATTCTCACAGCTCCTCTGCTTAGTACCACTCTAGGGACTGCAATGAGGATCATGGTAGCAGAACTTGTCTGTTCTGCTCCCAGTCTCCATCCTCTTACCCCACTGGGTTATTTAACTGAGCTATACCCAGCTCAGCATGTTTAACCTGTGTTCACCATAGCTCACTTACAGGTAGATGAAGTAGTTCAGCCTTCAGCTCTGCCCATTGCACAAACATGCACACATCAGAGGGACAGAGATGGGGCTGGCACTATGCCGGATAGATGCTGAGGTAGTTGACAGAGTACTGCTGCAAATTTGCCCTGTGTGATTAGCACCAACCTGCAGCTCATTAGCCTAAAGATAAGTAGTGCCTCCTGAATTTTGGCAAGAGACGTATAGCAGGGAACTTCTCATCTTGCAACGCGGCGTCTCTCAGTGTTTTCCTGGTCCCCGGGCAGCTCCAGCACCTAGAGCAGCGCCGCCTCCCTCCGGGATCTGGGATTGCCACCTGTTTCCAGGCTTGGCTCCGTGCCGCAGTCTGGGTGGGGGTGCCAGCGGATTCTCACCACTGCGAGCGAGAGACACCAGTAAGGAGTGAAGGAACGTCCGGATTCCCCACGCGTGCAAGGCTGAAAGTCTTTTATTGCCGCAGGGAGCTGTGCCGAGGCACCACAACCTGCTCCCAGCTTGCGCGTGAGGAAACACGGCCTCGGGCACTCCGAGGTGCGGGATTATATCGGGGAGAGAGCGAGGAGAGCAGGGGCCTTCCTGCCCAATGGGGGCAGGCGCCGTGGCGACGACGTGGACCACGGCACCCAACGGGGACACGGCCGGGGCAGACCCCGGGCTCTGGGGCGGACGGGGGATGGGAATTCGGCGTGAGGGGCACTGAACCCTCCGGGCAGGATGGGGAGTGGTCACAGGATTGGCTCTAACAGCCAGGGACCCGGAGTGAACAGCTGCAGTGGGGAGGAAAGGGGAACAGACACAGGGCGTGCGCGGGGGTACACAGAACACAGCTAGCTAAAAGATCAGAACCCCTAACCTAAACCCCAAACCGCGATGTAACATTGCGATACCAAGAAAAGCAAGTCTTTTAAGGCTTGATGGAAGAGGAACCAAGGCAGAAGCAGACTCCTATTATCAGTGTTAATTTCAATGCAACTTCAGGCAAAGGAAGCTTTGAAAGAGGTTATTTACAAAGAGTGGAAGAAGGAATAATTTTTCCAGGCAAGTGGGACAAGGCTGTTTTTCTGCAAGAAAGAGATGTTTATCTAAGCAATGCATCAATAATTAGGAGAGGTGAGCTTCTGGAGTTATTAAACCTTGCTTAGAAATCTCATTGTTTTTGGCTTTTCATTTTCAAAAAATCTTCTAGGAGAAGATTGGCTTCTAGGAGGCCAAGTGCAGCCATCAGGGAGTTCCTTTCATTAACACAGGCATTGGGACTTTCGCTGCAGGCTGCATGGGTCAGTGTCATAAGTAGCATTACTGGTATTACAGTGGGTCACAGATAAAGAGATAAAGAACAAAATTCTTAGAAATTAGATGCTTGCTGTGTGCCAGCGCTTGTGGATCTCCACCCAGCTTGATGTGTCTCACAGTAAATGAGCAGTGCTGTCCTTAGACTTGGGACAGTGCAAGGGTCAGTCACACCCTCCCCACACACTTTTTATGTCTGCAAAGGACTGTGTCTTTTCTCCACCTGTGGGCTGGGCCTGCCATGACACTGCAAGGTAAGAAGCTGCCTTCTCCAGTCAGCTGTCTTACAATGGACTCTGTCTTCCTTTATAAAAATCTGAGACAAGGGGCATTTTTGCTTGATTCCTTTATGACATAAGGCCTCAGAAAGATTAGGAGGTTAGGAGGCATGATATTGTTCCTCAGATGAAACCACTCAGGCTTTCTCTAAGTTAATTATGGCCAGGTCTCTGTGTAGAAGACAGAAAACATGGAACCAAGGAATGGTGGGGTGGCCCTTAAATAATGATCTGTGGTACCCGGCTTTACCTGCTTTCATACAAGAGATGTTAGAGCCTGTCATAAAACAATATTTAGCTCCCATCTTACTTCTTTTCAAGAAAACATGGGTTCAGAATCATGTCCAGGAGTAGAAAGACAAATTACTTCTTGGTAGAACTGCCTTATTAAGGTTTAAAGCTTAACATGCTTCAGTAATTTCAGAGCTAGTGGGAGGTTAACAAAGCTTAGGGAGAAGGATGTACTGCTGATAGTGGACAAAAACAAAGCACAATTTATGTACCACAAGGACTTTTGGAATTACTCCTATGATAAGAAAGAAACTAATAAAGCAAACACAGCAACTGTGCTGAGATAGCTCTGACTGGGTAAAAAGTAATCCTGGCAGAGGGAGACGGGGACCACTGATTCACAGCCCATGAACTAAAGGAACTTACCGACTGAAAAGAAAAGAAATCTGCACATGTGAACTAATTATTATGACAAGAGAGATAATAATTTAACCAGTAGAAGGTATTATACTAATAAATAAAAGAACTGTGTAACTTGTAGCAAATGAACTGTGATTTCTTTGTTTGCTAAATTGTACAACTGGTGTAAAGTGTTGATGATTGGGAAGCCAGCCTTTTGGGGGTCACCACCTAGCTAATACTTTGCACAAACTAGAATAAAGAAATAGAAATACCTTGTCTCAGTGTATATGTTGGTGCTGCATTTGAGACAAGAAGAATACAAGTGCAACTTTGGCTAAATCCTAGAGAAAATCTCACTCTGCTTCCAGAAGAAAGCTTGTCATTCACATAAAGGAGAAGCAAGTAAGAGAAGCCTGTCGAGAGTTTTAACTAAGGAGAGAGGATCTAAGTGATTTATCAGCATTGTTTAAGGTCTTAATTTTATTAGGGAAAATGTTAATTGAGCTAGTTACTACCTGTGAAGTAAAAAGTCAACAAGCTAGGTCTTTCTCATGTAAGCCTCTGTCTCATGTTGAATCCTTTCAATGCTCTTTGTAGCAAAGGCCTCCCAGTTCTCAGCTGCATTGTGCTTTAAATATCTACAGTGTGAGAAGCTCCCTTATGTCATCCCATCTGTGAAGACATGCAAGCAGAGCATTAATTTTTTTCCCAATTAACTAAAAATGGATTTACTAAAAGGAATATTTCACTCTCAGCTTTTAAAAATATCACTTTCAAAGCCCAAGTAGATATTCTGAGAGGAAAAAATGCAATTAGAGTGGTCAAATAATAAGCATAAACAATTAATACCATTTTAAAATATTGCAATATTTTTGGCCTGTTGACAGGGAAAAGTTTTTTTTAATATATATAATTCAGAAGTTTTGAATAAAACCATTTGTGCAAAAACAAATGGAAAATTTCATTGTGTGTGTTGTCTTTAACTGGAATCATGTTCTTCTTCTGGAATCATTAAACTTTTACCAGTTTCTGAGGAAATAAAAAGAAAGGAGAAATCCATTAATGAAGTGTGTAAGAAACAGGCCTCCTTAAAAAAGAACAGGGAACATATATTAATGTTTTCTTTTGAGCTTAATTCAAATGGACATAACAGCCTGCTACCAGGTTTGTGCTATGGCTACTTGAAAGATGAGCAGAGAGCATTTTGATACTATAGAATTTATCTCCTTCAAGATTTGATATAAGCATTAACACAAAGTGTCGTGATGACAAACATCAGACTTAAGTGTTTAAAAAAAAAAAACCCAGGCAGTATGAAGCAGCTTGCTAATTCCCTTCCACATAGCCATAAGCATCTGCTTTGCCCTTCTTTTTTCAACTGTGCAGCTCTGGAAGACAGTCTCTCAGCCAGGCCAAGAGAGCTGATGGGCTCCATGTTGGCATGGTCAGGGAATGTGTTAAACCTCAGCACACAGAGTGTGGAGTGGATAAATCCAGAGGGAACAACATAGACCTGCTTCTCAGAGAGACAAAGTGCTACATTGTTGTTCTGCTGCCTTCTCCAGCAAAGCGAAAACATGGAACCAATTTTTTCTGTGTTCATTCACTGCCTGGTAGGACACCTGCATATGACTCTGGTTCAACCATGTCCCCAGGCCCTAGGAACAAAGAACACTAGTGTGACTCTTACCCCTGCTAAACACAAAGATAACATTGGTTCTTTCAGGCATTCTAATCAGTTCTACACAATAAATATTTATACACAATACAGATTGTTTTAATGAGATGAGGAATGCATACTGGCTAGGAAAAACAGGGAAGAAAATACAAAGTTTGCTAAGTTGTTATCCACATTTTCATATGGAACAGCTGAGCAGATAGAAACCAGAGGATATTTACATGTTCTGGCATACTGGGAACATACCAAGAGGCTGCATTACATTCAGGAATGTTGCCTTGTGTGCATAGCAGGAAATCACTTGTTGCTTGCTCACACAGCAGCAGATTGAGAAAGAGGAAGGGAAGCACTAAGTATGAGATTTGTGAAAACCTAACAAAAAAGCCTGTGTCTAACAAACTAAACAAGCTTGTTGGACACCTTTCACAAGCCTACAAACAGCACAGCACTATGTAATGGAAACCCTACTGCTACTGAAAGAAAATGCACGGTGCATTATACCCTCCTGTAGTTTTGAAAACTGCCTTTCTGAGAGAGGAATTCAAGTGGAAAGATTTATGGAGAAATAGAAGGAAATGTCATTGTTTTATCATTCATTCAATAGCAAATTGGAAGATGTGATTTGCTGGAAGCAAATAGGAACATCCTCCTAGCTAAGGAACAGGTATTGTGCTTTCGCCTTTTCCAAAACTCTGAGTTACTTTGCGTTTAAGCAAACATCACAAAGGAAGTTTAAGCTGCTTTGGAAAGCACTGAACCATTTGGTACCTTTTTTCCATTACCACCATCTCACGTGGAGTATAACTCCAACCCACACTTTGCCCACATTCACAAGACACACACAGATGAGATTAAAAGTATTTCCTGTTCACTGGGAAAATGAGAATGGATGAAATTGTTTCATGCAGGGATTACAACATGCACAAATCACCTTCTTACATTTTGTCTCCATGGAGCTTTGGCTTCCAATAGAAAGAAATGTTTTTAATAAACCTCTTGTACTTGGGTAGCTCTGTTGGTCACCGCTACATAAATTGAACATAGCACATGATTCATGAATTCACTATCAAACTAAAAACATCCCATAAAAAACAGGATACTATTCAGTATTAATTCTTCCACAAGATTAACACTGTCATTCCCATATGTTCAGTACCATCTGTGAGCTGTCTGTGAAGCACAGCTCCCATTCACCATTCTGTGTATTGGTAGACAGCCTTTTGAGTAGCTGACAGGAGTTGGAGCTACAATCCTCTCTCTTCACCACTGTCTCTGCCTCATCCACATAGAAAGACAAAGATACCCATGGACTTCTAGAAGAATATGAATGAGAAAATACCAGGAAGTATAGCAAACCCAAATTCCAGGTAAAATCGCAGAGATAAAAGAACAGTCTTCTCAACAAATTTTCTCTCGGTCACTTCCTTGACTGCAGTTTTCTCAAACTTACTTGCTGTGTAAAATCATTTGTTGACTTGTTTCAGGGAATCATTTCAGCCCTTCATTGAATTCCAGCGCAGTTTTGTACATTTTAACTCTGAACTGTTTAGAACTGTTATGCTTAGTTACGAAAATCATGATCACCTTTTTATTCCCCAACTACACAAAAATAAATATAAAAACAAAGCTTCTTCTTGGCTATTCAGGTTAGCAAGAACAAAACCTGCTTTTTATCACGAATCACTTCAAATCCTGGCTTGTGTGAACTTTACTGATGAGAAAGCAAACACAGAAAATGTTCAAACAATAAAAATAAAATCTCTTAGAAATGTGAAGGAATATTCCACTACAACATGGTTATGAAGAGCATTACTTCAACCATACAATGAGATGAACAATGGAGAAGTTTAAATATTTTGGATTTTGCCATCTCATTCTTTGCCTTCAGCTGAAACACAATTTTTCATAAGTGAAAAAAAGCCCTCCCATGTTAAACCAATTTTAAACTGGCAACAACTGTGTCAGTAATCACACTTCATGTCATTCTGTGATTATGTGATTTTACTGTAGAAATTCTGAGACTTATTTCATGCCATATTGCAAAAAATCTATAACAAATGTAACCACTTGCAAAATAATATATAACATATACACAATGTAGATCCTTAATTCTTTCCACAATACTCTTTTAATATGTTAGAACAACTTTTTTGATCTTATTTTAATTTATACAATCTTTCTTCCTGAATTTGTCTTTAACAAAATGAAAATTTGTTTATTGTGAGAAGAAGCTTGAAAGCTCCATAGGCATGAATTCATAATTGCTCTTATCACATTAAATTCCATGCAGAGACCCTCAAAATCAATTATTTGGTGTAGAAGAAGGAAAGTGCTGCCCCTATTAAGAGGAATCATAAAAGATTACTTGTAAATTTAGGTAGTCTTCCATAAAGTACCCTTTTCTAGGAGCTGATTTTTCTCCCAAGGTAGAACTCTAGATTGCACTGATAACAGGAGAAATTTTATCTTTATATTCATCTTAGTCAATATTTGACCCTGCAAAGATACGGTGTCAGCAACAAATCTCATCCCTTGGTAACTGTGTGTTTGGAAGAAGTATGCAACTGAGCGCAGAGCTGTAACCAGTTGGGAGTTCCTGTTGCTGTGCGCTGCTGGCACCTCTGGTTTCACCCAAAAGAATGCCACAGAAGAATGTCATGTGACTTTCTTATGGAGGAGAACTGTTGATGAAGGATTTGTATCTGCACAATTTTAAGTTTGATTCTGCAAAGGAGGATCAGTGTGATCAGTTTGAAGTTTGGTCCTGGGGTGTGGGTGATTTTACTGAGTGGTTTGCCCCAGGGCAGCCTGTGAGGAACAGGTCTCCTCAAGCAGCTAGGATACTTTTTATTGTATTCAGGTACATGGGCAGAGGCACAGATACCACATTTCAGGCACCCATGCCGGGTAATTTAAACGAGCAATTCTCAGCTGCTACCCCTAGTTACAGCTAAGGGATGGTTGATTTTATTCTCAGTAGCTATTACAGGGCTGTGTTTTGGATTTGGAATAAGATTGCTGTTGATATCCCACTGATGGCTTGGTATTTTGCCAAGTCGTGTTTATCCTACGTCAAGGACTTTTTTTTTTCCCCCCTTCTCTCATGCTCCGCCAAAGAGGCGGATGAACGTGGGAGGGAGCGTGGCCGGGATAGGTGACCCGAACTGGCCAAAGGGATGTCCCACACACAGAACGTCACGCCAGGTATTTGAACTCGGGAATAACCTGGAAGGGCGGATGATCTGGTTTTGGCGAGGGGGGTCTGGCCCAGTCAGTGGGTGGTAAGCAACTGCATTGTTACGCTTGTTGTTGCCGTTTCAATTATTAATCTCTTATATCAAAATACCAGTTTTAATTCGATTCTCCTCCGCATCCCACCGATGTGGGAAAGGGAGGGGCGGGGGGAAGCTGAGCGGCGACCTGCTTCGTCTCCAGCCGAGCTTAAAACCACGACCGCCGTGCCTCCCACATCCGGCCCCACGCAGCCCCCATTCCGTCCAGCGGCGGCCCGGCGCGCAGGCGGCGGGGCGGGCTGCAGAGGCGGGCCCAGCGCCTCCCCCGCCCCCCGCGCCGCCCCCGCGGCGGGCGGTGCCTGTGGCCGTGTCCGGGGCCGTGTCCGGGGCCGTGGCCAGGCCGGGCCCGCCATGCTGCCGCCGGCGCTGCTCCGCCGCCCGCTCGCCGCCGCCGCCCGCCTGGCTCTGCCGCGCGCCGGCCCGCAGGTAGCGGCGGGGGGCGGGGCGGGGCGGGGACACACCCTCCGCGCGGGGCCGGTCGCTGTCGCGACACCGTCGGTCGCGAGCCTGCCCGGGGTGGCGTGGGATCCTTTGGGATCCGTGCCCGAGTCACGCGATCGGTGCTGTTGGAAAAGACTGCCGTGATCGGCGAGTCCAGCCCACGCTCGAACAGCGCCGCCCTGTGAACCGGACCGTGGCACCAAGTGTCACGTCCAGCCGTTCCTTAAACACCTCGAGGGACGGCGACTCCACCACGTCCCTGGGCAGCCCGTTCCGACGTCCCGTCATCCCGTCTGTAAAGAATTTCTTCCTGAGGTCCAGTCTGAACCTTTCCCGCTGTAGCTTGAGACTATGCCCTCTTATCCTGTCACTGTCTTCGGCCTGCAAGAAAATGTCGACCCCCCTCCTGGTTTTACTCTCATTTCAGGCAGTTGTAGAGGGTGGTAAAGTCACCCCTGAGCCTCTTTTTCTCCAGGCTAAACACCCCCAGTTCCCTCAGCTCCTCCTCACAGGACTTGCGCTCCAGACCCTTCACCAGCTCCATCGCCCTTCTCTGGAACAGAAGTGGTCCTGCAGTGTCACAGCGTCTGTCTAAGCAGCAGAAAGCTTCAGGGCCTCTCATTTCCCACAGAAATCCAGTGTGGAATGGGTCGCTCGTGCAGGCTGCATACGCAGTCAGGATCCTGCAAAGGTTCATGGCAGCCCCAAGGAGCTGTGGTTCATGGCAGCCAGTACTGGATGTGTCACGCTGCAAAACGCCATTGGGGAACAAGAGCCTTTGGTTTTCACCTTCTGTATTCGGCGACCTGGAAGTGCAGCCAGGTGGGAGGGGTCAGGCTCTTCTCCCAGGTAACAAGTGACAGTGTTAGGAGGAAGTGGCCTCAAATTGCCTGAACCAGGAGAGGTTTAGATTGGATATTAGGAAAAATTTATTCACTGAAAGGGTTGTAAAGCACTGAAACAGGGGAGTGGTGGAGTCACCACCCCTGGAAGTGTTTGAAAACAGGTAGATCTGTCGCTTGAGGATATGGTTTAGTGGTGGACATGGCACATCTGGATTCATAGTGGATAGGATGATCTTAAAGTAATTTCTAAAAATAAACAGTTCTGTTCTGTGGCTTGAGTTGCATGGTGCTCATGCCTGCAGATTCATGTGAAACAGGACATGTCCAAAATCCATCGTGTAGCTGCCCCTGTGCAAACATGGCCTAAAGCCAAAGCTGTGTTTTGGCCCTAATTTTTCATGTTTTATTTTGAGAGGTGAGTAGCATGTTCCAGGTTATTGAGGCAGCTGCAAAAGTACACTTAGTCTGGGATTCCCAAAGGGTTTTATCTAATATGAACAGAAAAACTGTTCTTGATCAGCCCTTGGGAAGCAGCCAATAAGGGGCTAGGAGGTGGACTTAAGCAATCTTGTGTTGGAATGAATCACTCTTTCCTAAGTGTTGGTATTATCTTTTTCTTTCATTTGCCAATAATTTGTAATTTGCTAGTACTGGTATATGATTGTCAGTAGAAAAACACGATGCAGTAACATGAGTTGGTTGGGTAAGCACAGCACAGGGAGATGTTGGTATTGCTTCCTCTTTGGAATCTCAGCAGCCTTGCCTTTGAATAATGTGTTTAGCCAAATTCATCTTGCTGGTGACTTCCTGATGAAGAGGTTGAGAAAAGGAAAATCCTGCTTTGTTATGAGCTAATAATTAAACAGTTGAGTGCATAAAAAAAAAAAGTCACATTACAGTCTGTTGCCTTGCCAAAAGGAGTGGCAGCAAATAATGCACGTTGGAACTACTTCCAAAGAAAAGTCTCAAAAGGTACTTCTTTTGTAGTGGACGTCATTAAGTAAGCATCCCTTTCCCAACCTGCAGTAACAGATCCTTCTGTACTATTGCATTAATTAAAAAAAAAAAAATTAGACAGTATACAACTTTCTGGCTTGAGAATTATTTTTACTATTTTTTCTTACTGTTTTCTTTCAGGTACGCTTTGCCACAGGGCCCAGACAAAATAATGGCATTTTCTATGAAATTCGCACATATGATATTAAGCCAGCGAAGATGAAGGAGTTTTTGGAAATGGTCAACAAGTACTTTCACTTTCGCACAGCTCACTCGGAGCTGGTGGGATTCTGGTACTCAGAGCTGGGAGCGATGAACAAGGTGTTCCACATTTGGAAGTACGGTACGGTCAGCATCCCTTTGCACTGCTCTGCTCTCTCTGTGTCCCCTGTCTCCTAGGCAAGAAGGTGAGGGGAGTGCTTACCTGGCTTTTATTTGTTGCTCTCATTGTAAGGAGGTGCTCCCACAACATTGCTCCTGTACTACTTGGTGACAAGAACACTTCAGAGCTTGTCAGGACAACATTGATGGGTTGGGATGAGAAAGTTACAAGTGTTCTTGAACAGCAGTCTCTGTTCAAAACAGGTATAATAGAGGAACTGTGGCAGAGTGTTTAATTCATGGTAAATATTTTTAACTTAGGGTCAGTTCCACAAATGTCTTGAAACTTTCAAAATGAATGGAAAAAAGGAAATATGCACACATATGCAGTCTCTGTGTGTTTATACATATGTATGATTGTTCTTGTATTTTAGCTCAGAGTACCAGTCACTCCCATAAAAAAAATGAGCATGCACTTTGCATGCTTAAACTCCTGGTGCAGTGGGCCTGTACTGAGTTAGGAAGCCACTCCACCAGGTCTGACTTCTCAGTCATGTAGAGTGTTTTTGTTGCAACTTTAACCTTGCTAGCAATATGGTTTTTGCAGTATGATCAACTCTTTATCTTGTTGGAGTTGGTGCTGACATGGAAGGTGCAGGTAAGCCAAAAAAAGCTACTGTTATGCTAAAAACTAGGTGTGCTGGCTGTGCTTTTTGTGGAGCCCAAGGGAAGTGATACTTGTGTTATGGAGAAGTGGGAAGGCACACTGGTATAATTCCCCCTGAACACATGCTGCAGTACATGTTGAGACAGCATGCTCATGGAAGTGCAGTGTGGTCACAGTACCTGTTTAGATTAAAGGATCACCCCTTTTGTTTTGGAGGGATGAATTGTGGAATCAGAGAATTGTTTGATTCCTCTCAACCACATTTCTCAGGGCCACATCCAGCCTCGCCTCTAACACTTCCAGGGACTGGGCATCCACAGCTTCTCTGAGCAATGTGCTCCAGTGCCTCAGCATTCTCACAGTTAAGAATTTCTTCATTATGTCTAATCTAAATATTGTTCCATCCCAGGCAGTATTTAAAGCCAGGCTGGATGGACCTCTGTTTGGCAGGTGTCCCTGCACATGGCTGGGGGTTGAAACTGGGTGATGTTTAGAGGTACCTTCCAATCCAAACCATCCTGTGATTCTAAATCTACCCTTTGTCAGTTTAATGCCATTCCCTCTTGTCCTATCACTACATGCCCGTATAAGAAGTGCCTCTCTAGCTCTCTTATAGGCTCACTTTAGGTGCTGGAATGCTTTTGTAAGGTCTCCCTGGAGACTTCTCTTCTTCAGGCTGAATAGCCCAAACTCTTCCAGCCTGTCTTCACAGGAGAAGTGCTTGAGCACTTGGTCATCTTTGTCACCTCCTCTGATGTCAGTCATACTTCCCTCATCCACCAAAGCTGTAACTCTGTCACAGAAGGTGAAAATTAGTCAGGCACAATTTGCCCTTAGTGAAGCCGTGTTGGCTGTCGTCAAACACCTCATGGCCTTCCATGAGCCTTGGCATAGTTTTCATAAGGATCTGCACCTTGATCTTGTCAGGCAGAGGTGAGACTGACCAAGCTGTAGTTACACAGTTCTTCTGTTCCTTTTTAAAAATGAGCTGCCATAACTTCTCAAATACGATGAATTGTGGCTTAGCAACTTCCTCATTCATGAGGACCCATGAATGTATCTCATTGAGTCCCATTGATTTGTGCACCTTCACGTCTCTTGGGCGGTCTCAGACCTGGACTTTTCCTACAGCAGGTGGTTCTTCATTCTCACAGTCCCTGCCTCTGCTTTCTGTGACTTGTGTGGTCTGGCTGGAGCACTTGCCAGTGCAGACCAAGGCAAAAAAGAACATTTGAGTGCCTCAACATTTTTCATGACCTGGGCAGCCATATCTTTCTTTTCCTTAAGAGAGGACTATTCATTTGTCAATATTTTGAGTTCACTTGCATTTATAAAATGTCCTGCTTCTCAGAACATTTTAGTCTTGGCTATTGTTACTATCTCTAAATTTAAAAAAAAATTTAAAAATCTATGGGAAACCTTTAAAATGCAAAGCTAAGAGAAAACCTATACCTTTTGTTTCCTAACAGTGTTTTACATGTCTAATTGTGGTGGTTCCTCCCCCGACACTGAGACCACACTATGATCTGATAAATGAACAAACTTTACAACATCCTTCCTCCTTGATTCATCAGATCCCTGCTTACATAATTTCTATATTTACCTCTTAGTCCCAAGATAATGATATTTCTCAAGGTTCTTCCCATTTTCAGATGCTGGATTTTTCTTTTGTAATATTGGGGGCTGTCTGCATAAATATATTGCTTAAGATGCCACTGCAGCCTAAGCAGTTGAAATTCACTCTTAATTAAGTTGATTTGTTTTCCATTAAGGAAAAAAAAAAAAAAAAGAAATGGTTTCGCTTTTGGGCATTTAACATTTTTTTATGTAACTGAAACATAAACATTATTTCTACACTTTTAATATCACTTTATATAAACCAAAGCACATTTATTATTTTTTTCTTGGTAGGCTATTACTTCTCCTGATTTTTTTCCACTTCATTTCCATATCCACTGTGCTTTCTCCAAATCTTATCCTTGGTAACTGTTGCCACATGCAGTAGTCCCTGCAATTGCTATGTGTAAATCTTTTTAAGCAGTAAAACTGCTTAACTTATTTTAACTCTTTTGTAAACTTTCTTGGAAAATTTCATTTGACTTGAATCTATTTAAATCTGAGAGCTAAAGCAGATTTTAAAGGAAGTTTTGCAGAATTTAAAGGAAATTTACCACATCTGCTTTGAGCTAATATGATGTCTAAAAATACCGGTTTCAAAATTAGATAACGGTAGTTTGCAGTTACATATTTTGATTGAGTCTGACATGACATCATGTGCATTTTTTCATGTTTTTTTTTTCCTTCCTTACAGATAATTTTGCCCACAGAACAGCAGTCCGGCATGCACTAGCAAATGACAAAGACTGGCAGGGAAAATTCATCTCTGCGGCTCTCCCCTTGATAGACAAGCAGCACAATGAGGTTGCTTATCTGGTGCCCTGGTGTCAGCTCAGGAAGCCTTCAAAGGAAGGGGGTGAGCTTATATTTTCTTTTGCTGATTAAAGTTACCGACACTAACAAAAAATGGCTTAAAGTTTAAACCAGGTATTGCATAGTTTTATGACCCTTCACGTAACAAATGTACATACCCACGTGGAAAAGGTGACATAACACAGTGAGGCACGGAGTTTTTCAAAATGATTTTACATTAACATACGTCAATAACTGAATAAAGCACTGGTCATCAAGGTTGTTAATGATCAGGATTGTGATTTGCTAACTGAATATGCAAAACAGCAGTGCCATAGTAGTGGTCAGAGCAGTCATCCCAGACTTCCTTTGTCTATCCATCAGTGAGAGGGCATTTCCTGGATAATCATTGTTCTCTTTCACAAAGATTTTCCTCTTATCAATTTACTTTGATGTTACTGCTTCTTTCACATAAAGTTTAAAAGATTCCCTACTTTTTTAAAGATATATGAAAGTCAAACATGAGGATCTGCTCCTTGATCTTGCCAACTACAGAGGTGAAACTGAGTGAGCTGTAGTTCAGCAGTTCTTCCTTATGTCCCTTTTTGTAACAGTCATAGGTTAGGTGTAGAAGGCATGTCTCTTTGTATTTTAATTCTCTCTGTAGCAATTTTCATGTTAGTAATACTGACTCTTCCCCAGTTTATGAACATTGGCAGGCTTTCTTGCATGAAGTAAGAGGGAACAGACCTTGCTTCAGCCCTCAGCACATGTATAACTACATTAATCTTTGCCCTTTATTTCCTTTATTCAAGATTTGGAATTTTATACTGCTGCTGTTGAATTTGAAAGCAGTCCAGTTTTCTCTGAAATCTGGAGAGACAACTTCAAACACTGTTGTAGTTTATCTCCAGCCCGTTGTTGGAGAGTGACACCAGGCACTGCCAAGTAGCAAGTGTCTGGCTTTCTGTTACTGTGTCAACAATTGTGATCTGAAGTAACCACCTGAACAGAAAGAAGACAAGTAACTTTTACCAGGACTGGAGTTTTTTTGGCAAATTATGCCATTTCTCTACAAATAAGGGAGATTGCTTGGCACAGCAGAGGTGCTAAACTAGTCCTGGTTTGTTGGTTATGCTGTCAGATCTTACTGTGACCAACTGCGAGGAGTCAAAGGAGTTTGTAATGTCATAAACCACTTCAATACCAGAAAACATCTCCTGTCTCAGAAAAGACATCCGGCATTGCTCAAGGAGACACCCAAATCCCTCAAACAAGCATGACCACTTACGGTATTTGCAAAGTAGTCTGAATATCCCGAAGTCTACATGCAGCATTGAAAATTATCAAGTTGGGCTTTGTGTGAAGCCTTCTGTTCTTCAGGGCCCTGGTACTTAGATTTACACTTGAACTAACTGCTCTTAGTGAGCTTGTGCTCTTGTGAGCCTCTGGAAGGTGTGAGTTCTTGTGCATGTTGGGAGGAAGGGGCAGTTTCCTGAGTTTCCTGCTGTCCTCAAATGACAGGGAAACATCATATTGGTCTCACAGCAAATACACTGTGGCCATGAGACATGGTTCAAGATCTGGGATATTAATTTGTATTTCCTTCCTTGTGGTAGTGTTTGCCTTTTCTTCTAGGTGTATATGAATGGGTTACTTTCCAGATGAAGCCTGGTGGGCCAGCATTGTGGGGTGAAGCATTTCGAGCTGCAATCAATGCTCACATCAACACAGGATATACCAAGCTGATCGGTGTTTTCCACACAGAATATGGATTACTTAACACAGGTACTCATCAATTTCTGATTCAGACTTTGGCATAGGAATGGGCAGAGGCAGAGGGGCAGGCCACCGTCCTGGATCAGGATTGGCCGGCTTGCTGAAAACCTTGGTGTGGATCACTGAAGTCCTGTAAACAGTCCTTGAACCCAGCTTTGTGTATTGGGTTATAGACTTAAGCCAGTTGCCCCAGTCTTAAAAGACTCTCAGATCTGATATTAAACCATGCAACGGCTCAGTAAAAGATCATCCCACCACTGGCATACCTGGAGAATTATTTCTGATAATTGCAAGGCATGTAACAGATGAAGGCAGATTGGTAGGACTTAAGAGTACGTGTTGTATTGCAGCATAGTAGTGCTCAGCTGACTTTATTTATACTTTCTCAGTCCATGTGTTGTGGTGGAACGAGAGCCCAGATCACCGGGCAGCAGGAAGACACAGTGCCCATGAAGATGCCAGAGTTGTAGCAGCTGGTAAGACATGATGAATCTAGAGAACTCACTTGTGTTACCTGCATGCATGCTGAGAAAAGTATTACTTTTCATTGGAATACTGTCTTAATTAAACACATATTTAATTTTAGTGCGTGACAGCGTCAGATTCTTGGAGTCCCAGCAAAATGTGCTTCTGATTCCTCTGCAATGCTCACCGCTGAAGTAACCTTCTTCTAAAGGATGTAACTGATGGCAGAAGAGACAAGATGGAAGTGCTGTCAGCAAGTGACATGGACCCCCATACCCTCATGAGTTGAGCTGTTCTTCAGTTGACAAAAAATGGATGCAAAATGATGATCCACTAGCAGTATAAATCAGCACTCTGATACCAATTGTTAAACAGAAGTTTATGATGATGTTCCTACATCTCCAGGACAAAGAACTTGAGCCATATCATGACACAAACCATGCGTCACCCACCTTCTATTTTAATCCTTAAGTTCTTCATAATTTTTTGCATAGCTAGATCACTTACCAAACTGAGAAAGTGCTCTTGTCCAACATTCCAGCCAGGGATGGTATCATTTTTATGACATACTTTGATGCCTCTTATAATTATCACATCTTAGTTATTCCATACAGTTTTAAGAAGGAAAGCTCCCACATATATCTTACCCAATTATGTTTTAATCAGACTTCTCACTGGCATGCTTTATATTAATTCTGAGCAATGTACAACATCAGTGTTGCTGGAATTGCACTTAAATGCAACAGTGGGACTGATTAGGTAGTGTATCCTAATGAGCCATGAGACTTTTTTATAGTAACTTGTTGTGGCTCATTTCAGCCTTTTCCTTTTTTGTTCATTAAACACTGCCTCAAAAGTGTGAGTTACCCACACAAGCTTTAGCTTGGGTATTTTAATATTTGTTTAGGGTGCTAAAGGTGATTAGGCCTTCTTGTTCAATTGGTCATCAGTCTCAACTGATTTACATGTGCTGTCATTCTTTGAAATACTTTTTGTCAGACCGTCAAAAACTAAATAAACGGTCATAAAGCATTAATTTTTAGTGTTTATGGCTCAAGCTCTTACTCTTTTTAAACTATGAAATGATAAATCTCATTCTCCAAGTACAGTATTCATTTTGCAGTATTCATTTTTGGTCAACAACAAATTGCTTTAGAACCAGTAAGCTAGAGTGAATAGCAGTAGGGCAGAGGGCTGAGAAGTCAAACTTCAATTTTGTATACAGTGGTACAGAGCACCCTCTTCTGCAATTTATAGGTATGGACTGTAAATTGCAGAGCACATGGGAGGATTTTCTACATGTTAATCATGGATCTGCAATGAGCAATTGAGTACTGAAGTATCTTAGTTCAGTTTACCTAATGATTATTGCTTCTTTAAAGTGCATTAAGAGCTTACGGAAAGCACTAAAACGATTTCTAGGCCATTCTGTTTGTGTCCAAGTGGGTGCATGGGATGCGGCTGCTGTAGTTAAGGGAGCGTACCAGGTCCCAGCTGCTATATTCATGTCTTCATACCCTGCTCCCTCCAACAAAGCCATGTTTAGCATTCTCAGGGTGGAACAAACACTACTTCAGAGACCCCTGTCTTACATTTTACAAATCATCTTTTTAAGGTACAAAGAGCTGATGAACCAGTATATTGTTCAAAACATTACCTTATAACAGTTCTTTCAAATGAAGATTTTTCTTTACTAACAAAAACATGGGCTGAAAAGTGGGGAGAGAGAGTTAAAAAGACCTTTTTTTAAAAAATTGAATGCAAGAATTATTTCACTGGGGGTTTTTGGTTGGTTGGTTGGTTTTTTTTTAAATCAAAACTATTTTCTGTAACACCAGCACTGAGAGTAAAGAACATTCAAGATGTTAGAGGTGTGCTTTATCCTGAAGTGCCAGCTAGACACTAGATCAGAACAGAAAACCCAGGAAATTAAGAGGCCTAGGCGATCATCAACCACATGAAGTTCAAAGTGCCAGATTCTGCACCTGGAGTAGTGCTGTGTTCCGTTGTTTCCTCCCGGCCCCCGGGCAGCTCCGGTGACTGGAGCTGCACTGCCTCTCTCCAGGACCCGGGTTCACCGCTTTTCCCGGATGCGGCTCTGTTCCGCGGTCCGGGTGGGGCTGGCTGCGGTTTCTGCCGCCGCAAGCGAGGGACTCTGGCAAGGAGGCAGAGGAATGTCCAATTCACTCACGAGGGAGGCTGAAAGTCTAATGGCCGTGGAAGGGTCACAACCCACCTCCAGCACCCGCGTGGGGGAATATGGCACCGAATTTTGGGAGGCGTGGGGTTTTATCAGGGGCAGGGCAAGGAGACCAGAAGCCCTCCCACCCAATGGGGACAGGCACTGTGGCGATGACAAGGACCACAGTGACCAACGGGGACGCGACAGGGGTGGACCCTGGGCTCTGGGGCGAACGGGGTTGCGGGATCGGGATGGCAGACACCAAAGTCTCCGGATGGAACGGGGAGTGGTTACAGGAGTGACGGGCTGAAGCTCCAATAGTAAGAGACCCGGAGCGAGCTGCCGTGGCGGGGTGGGGGGAACACGGGGGGTGCGCGGGGGTACACAGAGCTCGGCTAGCTAACACAGATTGGAACCCCTAATCTACACCCAAATCCAGGATGCCACAGGGTAAGGCAGCCCTGGGTGTAGAGGCAGGCTGGGGAGCAAGATGTTAGAAGGCAGCAGGAATGGGCCCTGGGGGGTCCTGGTTGATGGCAAGTTGAACAGGAGTCAGCAGTGGCCTGGCAGCCAGGAGGGCCAGCTCTGTCCTGGGGTGCATCAGGCACAGCATCACCAACCGGGCAAGAGAGGGGATTGTCCTGCTCTGCTCTGGAGTGGCCTCATCTTGAGTGCTGGGGGCAGGTTTGGGTGCCACTGATGTCTTTTGGGACTACCTAAAAACAGAGGCCAGACAAAATTAAAGGGAATAAAAAGCAGTTATGTTTATTGAAGGGCCTTCAGATACATTTCAGACAGATGAAATCTATTGGGTGGCTACCCCCCCAGCCCTGCCTCCAGGGGCTACACCCAAAAATGGATGACAGGTCACGGGGCTTTCATACTTTTTTATGTTTGGCCCATTTGCAGATTGGGGGTTAATCTTCCAATTACACCTCTAGGTAATGAAGTCATTTACCCCAAGTTTGCTCCCCCCAGCTCACTTTTCTTTACATTTCTTAGGAGCTGAAAGAGTAAGGGGTCCTTGATTCCTAGGCCTGGAGAGGAATTGTTTTGTCTGACCAAAATGACACTCTATATGGAGTTTATACACTAAAGAATTGCAGGATTACAAATATATGAAAAATAAAAAAGCTAAAATCCTAAGGCATCATTACAATGCAAAAAAGATATTAAGCCATTAGAGAGGGTCAACAAAGATGGTGAAGCTGAATGAGGAGCATCTGAGGTCCCTGGGTTTGTTCATCCTGGAGGAGATTGAGGGGAGTCCCCACTGCAGTCACAACTTCCTTCTGAGGGGAAGAGGAGGGGCAGACACTGATCTTGTCTCTCTGTCACCCAGTGACAGGACCTCAAGGAAGGACCTGAAGTTGTGTCAGGGGAGGTTTGGGCTGGGTATTAGAAAAAGATTCTTCACCCAGAGGGTGGTTGGGCACTGGAACAGGCTCTCCATGGAAGTGATCACAGCACCAGGCCTGACAGAGATCAAGAAGTGTTTGGACAGTGCTCTTAGGCATATGGTGTGATTCTTAGAGATGATGTTGTGCAGGGCCAGGAATGGGACCAGATGATCCTTTAGGGTCTCTTCCAACTCAGTATATTCTGTGATTCTGTGAAATTTTAATTTGCTTCTTATCTCAGGATGAGTTTTCCTGATGAGTGTAACTTCAGGAATTGGTTAGGTACTGGAACTTGGTTGATGGTGATACTGTAGGCACTAGCAGACAACATTTCAGTATCAGTCTATCCTTGAGCAATCACACCATTATTCTGCTTTCATTTGTAAACTGCTGTTCAAAGTCAACCAAGTGTATAGAGCGTTTTTAGCAAGGAGGAACAACTTGCATATCTGTAATAAAAATTCAGAGGCAGGTACTTGAGTCGGGGTTTAAACATCCAGAGAAGTTCATTATGCTTTGCAGTTGGATTTGACAGTTAACCAATCACTTGCTAGAGACCTTTTTATTTACTAACTTTAAGTTTATTGTAGCACTTACCTTTAGTAAGTGAAGATAGTATATCTACTCCATACTTGTTTTTAGAGCTACTGAAATCTCACGCAGCAAAGTTAACAACAAAATAAAACCAGGCAAAACTAAAAGCTTCTAGCAGTACTCCTTGAAATAGCAAACGTAATAATTACACTTGTGAAGACCAATGGTGGTATAACAACTTTATTTTTTTACTTAATACAAGGCAATTAGAGTGCCTTTTAATACTTCACATAACAGATATTAGCAAATACAAATATATATACTTTTTTTTTTTTGCTTTTAATGAAAATGTCCATTTAAGGATTTAACTTAGAAATTTCAGTTGTGAAATCTCTCTAGATTTTTGCAAAGTTAACGGATATTCCAGTGCAAAAATAGATCCCATTACAGATAGCATAAAGTGCTTGGAACGAAGGACCAACTGTAATTCAGGAGGGAAAGATAAGCACAACAGTGGTTGTTTAACCATGGGGAAAATACAACTCCTTACTGAAATACAAATGTACTACAAAGAGGGATGCAACATGTCAATAGTACTGAAGTTTATAATAAGTTGACACCTCAATGTAGTTTCATTATCAAAAGTGGTTCATGTAATGTGTCTGACTCTAGAGTGATTTATTCCTCAACACATACTTGAGTAAGTAAAAATTCGTGGCTGTCTGAACATATTCCATGACTAATCTTCATGACAGTGTTGCATTATGCTGTCTGTTCAGTACAAACAAATGCAGATCAGAGCTGTGAAGTAGTTTGGTTAATATCCACATTTACTGCAATATTTTGTTCACAGATAGCAGACCCTGTAAGCATGACAGTCATGGGGCAATAGAAATCAAGAATCTTTTTGGTGGGCTAAGGAAAGTGTATTACCATGTGACTGTTGTTTCCTGATACATGACTAATTTGAATGAGCAGTTGCCAAGAGCAAGCCACAGCCCTTTCAGGACCAAATCTGAATCCTCCTAGAACTCGTTCTAGCTCTACATGCACTAGTTTGGTGCAGTGCAAAACGTGAGCCCTTCACTTCAGTGACGTAATGCTGATTTGTAATAGCGACTTCTAGCAGTGGCAAGCCTCCAGGACATGCTACTTGTTTAACTGATACTGCATACTTGAAGTCTGTTTTGGAGTAGTCATGGCTGTAGCTCTGCTGTTTCTGCACCTGGAAGTCTGGTGTAATCATCACCCTGTAACTCATCCCCATAGAGTGACAATGTCATAAAGGTAAAAACACAAAGTATGTTTTAAGTGAGGTATACCAATCCCCTTTACACTCCTTTTCTCAAATCCCCTTAGCAATGAATTATACAGATTAAAAAAAAAAAAAAAAAAGTATGAAAAAGGCACTTCAGCAGAGCCTGTACTAAGCTCTTACTTTACCTGAAGGCAGGACACAGAGGGACAAGGAACTTGGTTTAACTGTGTTAAAAATGATGAGTGGGTCAGTGTTACCAAGTATACTTGGAAATATGTAATTCATCTTCTTCAGGCTCATGCCAGCCTTTGTAGTATTTGTTTGGCTGCTATGGTCATTCACAGAAGAAAATGGTCCATGATTGATTCAGGGAGTAGCTTCAAAACTAGTGTGGAACCTCTGTGGGTATTTAAGGCAGAGGCATGGCATACAGGAACAGCTCAGGAACTGCAGTTGTGTTCAAACCACATTACTGAACCAATTTTCAAAAGTAAAAGCAACAGATGGGGCCCTAAAAGCATACTCTCCCATGACCGTTGCACAATGTGAACAAGACTGTTGTTCTTACTACATAATTTCCCCTCTAATATTAGTCTGGCTTTGTAAAACTTGAAAAAATTGACTGATCAACTGTAGCACTATTATCTTGAACTCTCTTGTTTTTCAGAGGGATTTTTTACTGAAACAGTTGTTTGTCACATGTATAATAAGGGTGTATACTCCAGTTAGGGATCACCTAATGACTGAAACTACACTGCACAACAGAAGCAGAAACTTACACATTAATGTTATACCAGTTTCCAAACAGGTAAATTTTAGGTGAACAACTTGCAGTTGTTTGTAGATAGCAGCTGATTGCTAGAATCTGGAACATGGTCAGATCATGAATGCAGCTATCCACCACATGGACAAAAAGAGAACATAGCAAAGGAATAACGTAAAGAAATATTGTGGCTACAAAGATCAACTGAAAGCATTTCCAATCCCTAATTATGCTACCTACCTATTTAAAGTCATAAATAATACTGTTAAAAAAAAATCTACATCTTGTTTCTAGTTTTTTCTGGCAAAGCCAGAAACAGCAACATGCTTGTGCTAAGCAGTAATTCCAGATGTTGGGTACCTTTCTGGTGCAAAGCAGGGGTTAAAGAGCAGATATTACAAATATGAGTGACAGGTCATTATTTAGAATTTGCTCTTGGCATTAGCAGCTTGTACAACTACTGAGTTTGCTGCTGTGGTCCAAACCCTATGTCTGCTTCTCACCCACTTCTTTCTACTAGACGGTCATGCAGCTGCAACAGTACCTCAGGAGCAGGAAAGTACTTAACTGCACAACCATCTAGTCAGAGTATGTTGTTGATTGTGATGCTGGTGGGACAGTCATGCATTTGGAGGGTTCACAGTTCTGCGTATCACCACTTGCTCATGAAGATACGTGGTTATGATGGCCTCTTGCCACCCCACCTGCACACTACTGCTTTGTGGCCTCATCTTTGTCACCACTGACCTACATCAGCCTAGAGAAAGCCAGCTTGTCAGGTAAGTTTTTACAACCTAGGGCTACAACACTGGTGGTGACTTTTCTTGCCACGGACTGTTTTGGTGCATTCATTGCCAGCAATGGATATAGCACCAGCACATTCCCACTCCTGACATGAATGTTCTAAAGACCAAAACATGCATGTCCTAAATCTCTGTAAATAACCACTGGCCATGATTTCTCCATGAATTATTTTAGCAACCCTAATAAAAACATACTGTACAGAACAAGTTACAGTATAGCTGAAAGCCCACAGCATCTCGTGGGTGCTTTACCACAGCTTCAGAGTTATACTGTAATGAGCTAAGTTCAAGTCTTTCACTGGAGAACAGTACAAGACGACTCCATGAGGCACTGCCCCTGTAAAGGAATTGTTTTCATTGCATTGAATTGCATTGCATTGAATGGATATCAGTAGAGTGTCCAGTTGCTTTTCCTCTAGCTTCTTTGGGAGTATCCTATCCCAGGAAAAGGAAGTTTGCATTCTGCTCATCATCTCTGACAAAATTGGCTCACACACAACTTTCTTTTACCTTCTCATCTTGCAGGAAGGAGTTAAGGATTGCAATGTCTACCACAGTCTGGTTTTTGTGCAATGATAGGTCCTTAGTATGGTCATCATCGCTTTGGTCCTTAGCAAAATTTACAAAAACCTACAAGAAAAAAAGGCCATGTCAAACACCACAATAGTATTTAATAAATTAATGGCATTTTAAGCAGTGGATATCCTGAAACAGTCCTGAGATTCAGTACTCTACTTTGTTTAAATGTCCTTATAAGATAGGTCAATTAAATTGGACGATGTACTCCTACCTCTGCAAAAGAAGCTTTTGGCATCCAGGCTACTAAAAACTTACTTGGTCAAGTGTGGTCTGAGAAACGGAGTAGTCTTCTATGTGGAGTCTCTTCTTGTTATGGGAGAGAATACTGAATATTTTGGCCAGGGAGGATGGTGAAGAGGGAAGTTGGTACTGCAGCATATTCCGATGTTTTTCCTTTAGGACGCTTCCAGGGAAGGCATGCCCAAAGAACTCCTCAACAGGCTTTAAGTCTGGGTTTGCCCCTGCAATTCTCACCACTATGGTGTAACCATCTCCAAACCTGCAAACAAAAATGTCAGTACAAGAGTTAAGCACTTCTGAAATACAAGTGATGCTAAAAATCCAGCAGCATTTCCTATAGTCAGAATAGCAATGGAAATGCTGCATGAGGAACTAATCCTAACTGTATCTCCCTAAAAGTGCAAACTCTGTGGTGCAAGAAAAAAAAAAAAAAAACCCAAAAAAAAAACCCCACCACCTACCTGTTTTTTAGGTGCTGAACACTGCCCAGACACCTGAATCGCCCATTGACCATTATTGCCATTCGAGTGCACAGGGCTTCACATTCTTCCATGCTGCAGGCAGAAATAACTTCATTAGTACTGCAAACAGCATTGAAGGGCAGAGCAGAAAGGCTGAGCTTAGCATGCAGCCCGGGCAGATGTAGAAGCCAAGGTATAGCACAAGTGGGCTGTTACTTACCTGTGAGATGTAAGCACCACTGATCTCCCCTCCTTGATTACACTCAGAGCACAGTTCCACAAGAAGCGACGTGCTTTGGGATCCATCCCTGTTGTTGGCTCATCCTGCAAAAGGTATACAAAAAACAGATTATGCTGCTACATTTTAATGAAAAATACCTCATCTTTGAAATGACCTGTCCATTCCTGATTATGGAAACATTGAAAATAAGCAAGTTTGATTTATTTTCCAAAATTACAAAGTAATTTATGCACCAAATTTTTAATTAGTCTTCATTTCAACATGTTTTTCTATTTTTCAAGAAAAATATTGATGAGCAAAGGTTGTGGACTCACCAGGAACACCACAGGTGGCCCTCCAATGAGAGCAATGGCTGTGGAAAGCTTGCGTCTGTTCCCTCCACTGTAATTCCCAGCATATTTTTCTCCATATTTCACAAGGCCCAGTTTTCGAATTGCCCACTCACTAACCTATGACAGACAGCACAACACCAATAAGCATAGCAACATCTGCACAAAGAGATTTTTCTTACAAGCTTTGGTTTCAAAAGCAGCTTTCAGAAGGGCCATTCATCTGAGGATCTAATGGCATGGATACGAGTTTTGAAACACTCTGTCCACCTCTGGATCAGGATATATGTAACCCTGTCCCCCAGGAGGCCTAAAAAAATCAAATGCCTGCAGCTTATCAGCTGGTGAGCATGAATTCAACATCAGCTGAGCCGCATTAACCAACAGTCTCGTGCTCTTAGCAGCACCAGCTTCAGTGAGCTTTCCTATTACTGTGGGCTTACAGTAGGGATATGGACCCTACTGACCCACAGCTCTCACACCGTGGTGCATCTTAGCCCTTTGGATAGATGGAATTCCATTTGTTGTTCAGAAGTGTCCCTAATAGTGCCAGCCAGCAGGCATTGCTGCCCTGCAGTGTGCTATGGGGAAGAGATTCAGCTACTACTCGAATCACACCCAGAACTGAGTCCCTTTTTATATGGAGCTGGTGAGAACATCACACAGCAGCAATCTTAGAAGGAGATTTCAGTTTCCACCCATCACATCTACCCTCACAGGAGGATTGAAGCTACTTGGACATACCCTAGATATCATTTACCTAGAGCAATCAGGTGTCATACAGTAAAAACTCTTAATTCCAGCAAACAGAACTGAGAAGGGTGCTCCTGTCATCAACTGCCTAAAGACTGCTACTGTAACCTCACGTCTGAATGCTGAAATAGCAGCACTTTAATGAGGCACCATGGTCAACTGGAAAGCTTTTAAAACTCAGCACAAGGCTTCTGCTAAGCTGTAGAGTGTTTGTTTCTGGAGACTTTAAAGAATTAACACTTGACAGCGAGTGAAGTTTTGCATGACCTGCAGCTCCACTGCCCTTAAATTCTTAAAGGCAGAAAGCTGTTCAGTGGGGAAGAGCATTCACTATGAGAACACAGGACCCAAATTATCTGCCCATTTAATACATTTTTCCAGGCAACACCGGAAAAACAGGAGACTTCTTGGGTTTCCCTGAAGGAAAGGGTGACAGATTTCACCATTCAGTATCTTCAGCAGCTTCACATCATGGCATTACATGAGTTGCAGGGAGGATGCATGCAAGCAAGAACTTGCAAGTTGGTCACTGGGGTGGGTCCTGTGGTGTTCCATTTACCTTGCAGACTTCTTTCTCTGGAACACCTCTCAGGAGTGCAAAGAACTCCAAGTGCTCTCGCCCTGTCAGCAGTTCATTAACAGCATCGAACTGTGGGCAGTAGCCCATGTTCTGATGGACTTCTTGGATGTTGGACAAGATACTGTAAAAGAAAAAAACCTTTGTTAGGATTTCATGAGCATATGCTGCTATTTTAATTGTTAAAACAGCGTGAAACAGCGTTTTTGGAATTACTGAACTAACAAAAATACAGGATCATAGAAGTCCATTTTGATCAAATTACTTTTTATCTCTCTCCCTTTTCCCTTCCTTTTTGTTAAAAAATTATATTTAAACTTGGAAGAGCTGTTACTGAAATGACTACCAGACTAAATCAACTTTCCTAAGCCACTGATGTACTTTATCAGACTCAAACAAGGGCTGAAACAGATGCCAGGAGTTGTAAACAAGAAGAGTGGAAGAGAGTTTTGATGTTTTGAGAGTTTTGGAAAAAAGCTGTTAAAACTAGAGGAGAAAGCAGAGAAAATATGCGTTGTCTTTCACCTGTTTCCTTTGAGGAAAGCTTCTCCTCCCGTCACATGTGTATCACCAGTTAGCATCTTAAAAGTGGATGACTTGCCAGCACCATTTACTCCCAGGAGTCCAAAGCACTGGGGATATAAATGAGCACAGTGTATTTGAGAACAAGATCCAACTGCATCATTTTCAGCAGTGGCAAGATGGGAAGAAGCAAACTTGACCCTCAGGACAGCTAGAGGGACTCTTAAGTCCATTTTTTAGAAAAAAAAAAAAAGCTTCTGGGCTTTTATTTAGGCTGGGAAGATGAACCAACTGTGATGTCACCTTGATACACTGTCACTGCAGTTCATCTGTGCCAAACCTTGCATACTGGAGTTTGGCTTCTGGTCCCAGACACTGAGAGTTAAGTATCTTCTTCAAAGGCAGAGACACACAGAACCAGAAACTGCTCCAGCTTCTACTTTCTTTTGGTGCAATTTGAACATTTATCTGGTTTTGATCTTACTCTACCCTGTCTTGTGGCTCCTAAATACTGCAGTAATAGCAAAACAATGCATTTAACAAATAAGCTTACCTCTCCAGGGGGGATTCCAACACAAATCCTATCAACTGCTGGCTTTCTCTTCATTCTGTAAATCTGAAACCGTAAGAAAAAGGAATGAGAAGGATACCATCAAAGAATTCTAATCAGAGCTGTACATCTGCAGTACTCCCAGCTCGAAGCAGTTTTGATCCCACTAAATTCCTCTGATAAGGCACAGTGAACTGAATAGTTTTGTGTCAATGAGTACAAATGCAGAAGTTCTGTCACCTTGGTTAGCTCCTTGATTTCCAAAATGTCACTCTGTCCTCCTCCATTTATTATCCTCTGCCTCTCTCTGGTTACATCCTCATCTTCATCATTCACAGGAGGCAGCTTGGCATAGACAGGCCTGAAGAAAGCAACATGATAAAACCTTAGCAGAAAATGGAAAGCAACATGATAAAGCTTTAGCAGAAAATGACACGGCCTATAGGTAATATTCTCCCCATTTCATAGGTGACACAAATGAAAACTTCACCTGCCTGCAGCAGCACAGTAGAGAGGACAACCTACCTGGGTTTGATGAAGAACCTGTACTGGATGAGCACTGTGATGAGAAAAAACACCACACCTTCTACTGCCATGGCAAAGAGGTTCCTTCCCACCAGGTCCCATGACAGAGGGGACACAAAACGATTCTCTCCTGCCAAAATGAGATTAAAAGCATAATCACTTTTCCAAAGCAAGGGGAGCAGGCTAGCATTTCTTCCAGCAGAGCTCACCAAGTTGGGCACTGGGACAATTGGTGATCAGCCAATTGCAGGAGGGAAGGGTTAGACCACACAAGGGGTCAGCTGTGGCTGCATGTAGCAAAGTTGGGACTCAGGCCCAGAGAATTCAGTCTGCCAAAGAGATATCCCACCTTTCCAAAAGGGTAATGAAGCACAGAAAGACTATGACTCAGATCTGACATCTGCATGCCAGAAAAAAAACCATCCAGCTTTCCAGAACCTCAGCCACTCCTTACACTAGGCCTAATAACATCCATACAATCGTCTTTATGCATTTTTATTTAATGCTCTTAACTCAAAACTCTTTGGATCTATCTACCAGTTTCTCTTAACAAGAGTGGAAGGCTATGACTTGCCATGTTTGACCAGGTCTGTGCTGCAAATTGTGCACTTTGAGTTCCTGAAAAGTTAAAGGAGCTTGTCTGGAGCAGACTCTAGATTTCTCTGTTCCTTTCAGGCCATTGTCTGTGTGAAACACAATTTTACTTACCAAATCTCTCCAGAGCATCAGCCATAGCCTGGTTTTTCACCATATCAATGAGTCCCCGGCCCAGGCAGAAGTGGGGGAAGATGAGGAAGACAGACTTCAGGATGTCATTGATGTCCTTCAGCTTCTGTTAAGAAAAAATTGAAGTGCCAGTGAGCCAGCTGAGCAAAAAGCAACCACCACCTCCCAAGAGTGACCCATATTGTCACTAACCCCTCCTTCCCTTTCCCAACGCTGCAATCCCACAAAAATCTAAGGATTAGAAATGTTCTCCCAAGAGCCAGGGCCACGGCTCCTCTGGACAGTCAGTGTTGTTGTGTTGCTCACAATGCTATTAATGCAAGCAAACTGCAATAAAAGGTTTTTCCAAACACTCACAGTCTAAAAGGTAGTGTCTGCAAACAATTATATGCAAAAAGGACACTGGCTGAGGACACAGGGAAGTTTAACTTGAACAGACTGGTTATGTCAGTGGCTGTAGGGAGTTCCCCCCTATCCCATATTGGAAGCTCTAATACTTTTCCTTTGTTGTCTTCCAGCTGGGCTTAGTCCATGGATTGAACTGATACTACTCTGAGTTCCTGTTCTGCCAGGTACTCATCTCTGAGCATGTACTCATTTTTACTGGGCTAGAACAGGCTTTGTAACAAAAGGAACCATCATCAAGGACCGCGCCCTTATGGCCACAGGAAGAGGTGCAATCAACAACTCCCATGGTGCCTCCTGAGCCTCCTCCCAAAAGGAACACTTCACACCACTGTGGGTCAAATAGTGCTTGCTAAGACATCTTGTGTTGTCTACAAGCATAAGAGGAACTTGTACCTTCCCCAGGAAGCATCTGGTGTTGAAAAACTGAAGTGCATAAGCTCCCCAACATAGCTAGAGAGGTATCTACAATATGAGACAAAATTTAGGGCAACTAAATGGTTGGGAGATTAAATGGCCTTTGTAGATGGAAAATACCCCATTACGAACATACAAGAAATTCTATTTGAACATAAGAAAATTCTAATTTTTTTTTTTACCCTAAGAATGACTGAAAAGTGGAAAAAGTAGTCTGTGGAGTCTCTCTCTGGAAATGTTAAATCCTAATGGCCCTGAGCAACCTGTTCTTAGTGGTTTGACCTTGCCCCTGCCACTACGAAAAACCAGGCCAAGTAAACCCAATACACTGCTGTAGCTGATCCTGCTCCAAGCTTGGACTAGACAATCTCAGGAGCTCCTTCCCCACCTTAACTACTCTGTGACCCTTTCTACACGGGGCTTTAATGCATTTCCACCAGAACCCGTGTTCAAGCTGCTGCTGAAGCTAATGCGTACAGGGCCTAGCTTTTCTGGAGATCTGGCTACTAAAGGCACCATGGAACCAACATGGAACCAGACTGTAGCAGCACAAGACAGTGAGGAGCCTCTGGAAAAACATACATCGTTGGTGAAGAGCTCCAGGACAAAGGTGGCCACACTCCCATTGATGCCAATGAAGAGATTCACACTGGTCAGCACAACATAGGCCGTGCTAGGGATTTTGAACACAAAGGAGGCCGGATACATGAGAGGGGTGATGGACCACCTGGCAAGAGAAAAGGCAGAAACATCAGGTAAGAATTGTCCAAGTCTAAGAACTTTCCCAGTCATCCTCTGATAAGAAATCCCTTACCCATAGAGAAACAGAAGGAGAGCCAGCACAGGCAAGTTGGAGGAGGATACATAGGACTTCTGTTGGAAGCAGATGAAGATGATGACAACTAGTGTGGCTGGAACAATGTAGTTGCACTGGAAGATGAAAAACATTACTTTAGATTTCTTTCCAGATGACATTAAAAAAAAGGAGAGATGTTTTTCTGCTCTAATCCAATAGTTTTCAAAATGTTTCAGTGTTTCCAAAGCTGTTTTCAATGGGAGATTCTTAAAAGTGTCATATGTGTGAACCATAATAGAGTACACATGAATTCACATTTCTTGGTTCCTCTAGAAGTAGTCAGTAGACTCTCAGAGGTTTCAGACACCACCGGTTGAGAAAACTTGCTTTGGACAGAGCAGAACAAGGGGCTACACAAGCAAACATTTTTGTGCAAGTATTTTAGAGTGACATAATAAATGCTAATGATTGAGCTTATGGTTGTCCTTCCATCCTCTGCTGTATTCCTCGACCCACTGAGATGAAGCACTGCCCCATGAGAGTAAACACAAAAGTCACAGTCACATTTGTTATTCACTGAAATAACGTGGTGCCCACTGGAACAAACTGTACTATGCACTTCAAGACACCCTGGAAAGACAGAACAGAGGATAGTTTAGCCCAGGCTAAGTCCTTACCATATCCCACACAAAGTTGGCCAGCCAGTAGATCACAGGCTTCACACCACTGATGAACTGCAAGTGTTTAGCCTTGCTGACACGTTCCTGAATAAGGAAAACCACAAAGCTGGCAGGAACAAAGGACATGGCAAAGATCACACAGATGGACACAAGGACATCCACAGAGGTGGTCATCCTGCATAAAAAATGGAAGAAAGCAAATTGTTTGTATGCTGGTACTACCTCCTTTGAGAAGAAATGAGGCAGCTCATGCAGGGCAAGGCAGAAACTATTTCTTCTGCTGTCATTATTCTGTCCTTATACTCAGAATCCTGAGTAAAGAATTACCCTGCAAGATTCTCTGAACTGCACAGCTCTTCTCCAGCCATATAGCAAAGGGAACATACACAGTCTTTTGGCATCTCAAGCACAGCATCACAACCTGCAGACTGGTTAGTAACTTCAGTACAATAGACTGCTTTCTGCTTTCCTTATTACCACCACTTTGTTTCCCACATAATACATTTCCTGGGGTTGTTGGGGTTTGTCTTTTTTTTGGTGTTTCAAAGTTGAGAAGTATCTGCCCATTATCTGCCACTGTTTTATGGATAGAAGGATATATATGCACACAGATTATAAGTTCTGACTCTGATCGTAGTGGGAGTGGACTAGTCAATGCCTCATTGAAGTTAACCCTGTGCATTACTGTGTGCCCCCCAGCTTGAGACAGTGGGCAAAACTCAACAGGACCTGTTAGTGGTTCCTAATCAAATACTGGGGACAAAAGAATGACCATATTTATGGTGAGACACCTTTCTGAAGGCGACTGAAAGAGATTTCCTACAGTTGCAGAAGGTCTGATTCCTGAAAAGGACCGGTTCTTAAGAACTGCAGCTTCCAGAGACTCCAGGACAGAGGAAGTTTGTACAGCAGTGCTGCTCAACAGCAAGTTCTCAGCAGAACAAATTGCCCAGACCAGAGAAAATAAGGCCTGCTTGTTAAGAGCCTGAATGGCAGAGGCCACTGAGTGGGTCCAATACCTCCCATGTTTCCTGTTTCCAGTCATCAGCAATAAGCCCAAACCCATCCATATTCATGTCACAACTTACAGAGCTACTTCAGAGAGCTGCTGCTTGGTGAGGTTTAGTGGGTGATTGAAGGCAGTGATCCCATAAACACTGGGATTTTCACCCTGATGGAGGTTGGCCCGAAGGATGGCATTGTTGATCACATTCAGGAAGGATGCAATGGCATGCCAGCCCTTGTTGTTAAACCACACCTACAAGACACCACATCAGCATCAGGAAGGTACCAGGTACATCAGCTACCCAAAAGCTTCCTAAGCCCTGCAGAACATCCCTTCCTCTGTTGAGGGCATATTTCTTTCCACATCATTCCAGCTAGCTTGCTGAGGGGCAGAACACACAGTTCAATCAATAAACAAAAGAGGCTGCTGGAAGCTATCACTGATCCAGCACTGAATTATTTTTTGGCATTTAGGCCTAGAGTCCACAGGAGAAACAAATTTTGAGGAAGCCCATATAAAACTACAAGCTACATTTATTCCACTAGCAAATACAGAGAACACTGGTCTACAAAGTTTTCCAAGACAAACTGCTGTGACTCCAAGTCACCAGAGCTTCAAATAGCAGACACAGAAATGAGGATTGGTTAATTTACCTTCACATTGTTCTTTGTATCCAGGCCTTTCATGAAACTTGATAAACTGTTGAGAAATCGATCCCCAGAACTCCCCTGCAAACAGCAGAGAGACAGTTACTTCTCCTCTAAGAATACCTTTATTCATGCCCTGGGGTCTAGCAGAGACTACACAATGTTTTTCACAGCTCTGACAGCTTTCTGCCGACTCAACAGCCTCTACCCACCAAACTGGAGGTGGTAAGAAGGCTGAGTAACTGTGGTTTCCCTTCACCCTTTCCCTTTCTGTAGTCTCACCGGTAAGAAGGGCCAGTCTTATGCCTGTTTTTTTCCAGCTAAACATTTTAACCAATGTTGCATGCAACCTTCAGAGACATTGCAGCCTGCAGGCTGACAGTCTCAGAGGAAAACAGTGGCCCAAATTCTCTCCTGAACCAGGGCAGACTCAGCACAGGAAGGTTCAGCTGAGGTTTTGAAGATGGCAGCAACCACTTCTTAATTCCATAAGACAGCCCACCCTGTCCTGCCACAAAACATTCAGATGTCTGCAATCCCCACTGTCTTGCAACTGGTGCTGGGCAGAACCCACATCAGCAACACAGGCTGGATAAGCTTTAGCTGAGCATGTCTTCAAGCCTTCTGCTACTCCCAGACAACAGCCTGGGAGATCTCGGCTCAGAGGTAGTGGGGAGAAGTCAGTGGACGCAGCTAACATACACATGCTCCTCATTTTATAGCTTCCAAGTCATCTCCCAAGGAACAAGACTCAGTATTTAGTGCATCCTGGGCTTATGGGGGAAAACTGCTCACCTGTGCCAGCTCCAAAATTTTCTTCACCTGTTTAATGGCATCAGTGACTTCATGACTTGAAGGAAGCACGAGAGAACTGCTGGCTCCCAAGGAAAAGCCACCATACCTGAAAGTTCAGATAGAAAGTGACGCTAGACATGACCATTCACTGACCTCTACAAAATGCTACTCCTTATCCCTCTCCATGTCCGTGTCTCCTCTTCCTACAGTACACCCAAGGCTAGCACTTTCCACTCTTATGTGAAGGGATGACATTTTTTCTCCCACATGGTTGTTTAGCCATGAAGTCTTCTACTGTCCAAAGGCAGCTATTCTTTACTGCAGGCAAAACAGTATGTCTCCCTGCTACCCTTGCTTGGAAGAATAGCACCTCACAGAATAGACTACCAGCATGCTGGTCATGCAAATCTTTTCAAGACTGCTCTCTGCATAAGGCAGACATGCTGTCCAGTGCTCTGGGGTTGTCACAGTTTATCCTTAAACATCTTCCTCCAATATCTGGTAGTTAAGAGTCCTATAACACTAACTCAAAGCAGGGTGGATGTGCCCTGCTAAAACAGCATGGTCAAGGTTTAGTGGACCTATACAAGGTAAGGAAAATGCAGTAACTCACCTGAACTCATTCACCCAGATTTTATTCTTTAAGCTGCAGAGAGAAAAAAGAGTTGATATATAATACACAGAATCAGAGGAGAGACAGACCTAACAAAGCTGCAGGCACATGGCTAGGGAAAAGAGTGCAATAGCCTCTCACATCTGATATAGCTCCCACCATTCCTCTTTGGTGTAATCCCTAGGCTTCCCCCATAATCTGCCTATGAAGGTCAGCACACAATCACGCACAAAGCAGAAACTTCACTTGAGCTGAGGATCAGGGATATCTGAGGACCTGAGTGGATCTGGCTCACTACTGAAGAGTTTGGGCTGCCCAGGCTTATATGCCTGATTTGTGCGTCACCCATAGAGCAAGCAGTGTTTGTCAGGGAGGGAAGGGGGAGTGTTCAACAGCTACCTTTTCCCAATGATCTGCGCATAGGTCTTCACCAGGTAGTCTGATATATTGCGGCCTGTCAGATTCTGGAGGATGTCAGCGGTGTCTTGCTCACGCTGGTGTCACCAGTGGAAACACAGATAAATGCTCATCAGAAAACACAGGTTCTGAGTGAAATACATCTTGTACAATGCTGCATGCAAGAACCACACCTAGCCACTCTGCTCCTCATGAGCAGTACCACTGCAGTACCACTGAGCTCCCTCCTACCTGTGGGGGTGGGAGGCCACCTGCACCAGGGGGGCATACAGGCAGCAGCATCTTGATCTTCTCACTGCTACACTGGCAAGATGGGGAAGGATTCTCCATGCTCCAGTTGCCTTTCAGGAAGATGTCCAGCACTGACTCTGGGACTGAAGCAGTGGCCCATTCCTTCTGCCCCACAGTGCAAGGAGTGTCCCTGTGTTTGGAAAGAGGCAAGAAAAAAAGCAATTTTTAAGACAAATATGATGGTCTTTGCTTACAAGAGATTTAAAGATCAAACTACACAGTCCCCAGAAGAGGCAGTGTGCTTCTCAAAGGAGCATGACCTCACAGAGATGAACGGCTCAGAGCAATAGATCAGACTCTGCAGCTTTTAACAGATCCCACTACCAAAGAAACTGAGGCTTGCCAACACTGTAGGGCCAGACACTCCCCTCTTTGCATTATAATTAAATGCTTTGTTTCAGTCCCAGCAGGCACACTGTCCAGGCTTCAGGGAGCATCTGGAGAATGTGCTTAGTCACATGGTTTAGTTAAAAGTAGTTCTCTGAGGAGCAGATAGTTGGACTCAATGATTCTCATGAGTCTCTCCCAATCTGAGATATCCTATGATTTTAAGATCACAGCAGACGATCTTCTTGTATGACTCCTTGGATATATTTCTGCCTTTGGGGCATCAAAACACTGCTCTTCCCCCAAGGTAGCAGTGGGCAGCTTTTTCCCCATGGCCCATTGGTGGAATAGCTCAGCTTTCATGCCTCTTATGAAGGATGCAGCTTACTTTCCACCACTGGCCATTATATCAGACACCTTGCCTCCGTCCCCATCATCCTGTGAACATGAGCTGCAGATCTTCTGGACACACCATCTTGGACTCTTGGAGTGTACCTCTTCTACATTTTCAGACTAGATCTTCAGTGACTTGCCCAAAGCCATGCACCAAGTCAGGTGGCAGAGTTAGGAAACAACAAATGCTGTCTGGCTCTCCATTCCTTCTGCTAGTGTTTGTGGGGTGTTAACTCAGGTTTCTAATGCAGCTGGAAACAAAGGATTGTGGAGTGGGAATAGCTACAGTCAACAACATACTGCAACATAAATAGGTTTTTTACCATGTTCAGGCCCAAACAGTAACTTGATTCATTTGCTCTCTCCTTTCCATCTCTACCAGCAAGGACTTGCACTCAAACCTCAACCTCCTCACCAGACTGAGGGCTGGCAACTTTTAAAAAGCTTCTGAGCAGAAAAACTGAATGTAATCACAACTCTTTTGGCTTAAATCCTGCTCTGGCCATGCATTACTGTAATTTCCTAAAGTCAGCTAGAGCTACCAGGGATGTGCTTCCTGTTCCCAGACCAGAGTTCTACTCACGGGATGGAATGTCCCTGCATACAGCGTGTCCCAAACCCTGGCTTATCAAGAAGGGCATCCAAAAGCTTGTGAGTGCCTGCATCTTCTGGAGCATCATTGCTATGGGAACAGCAGAAAAACACTATCAGTCAGTGTGGTAACAAGCACACAGCAAAAGAAGCAACAGAGCAAGTCCAATAGCACAGTGAAAGGATGTGGGTGGGGATTTGCCCTTGAAGAATGCTTGGCCTAAGAGCACACATACATTCCAAGTTTTTGTAACAGTATTATTAGGAGAGTCATAGCACCATTCAGAAATGGATATGGCTTTGCCTGTACTTAGAGCTGGCATTTAAAGGTCAAAGAAGAAAACACCACAACTCTCTTTTAAAATGTGCTTCTGAGATAAGCACAAAACCCAAAACAACCTGTTAAAGAACTCAGTAACTAAAGTTCACAAAGAATATAATTTATGGGCCACAAAAAACATACCTAATAAAAGTGTACTGCTCATCATACATCCAGGGTTGTAATTCCAGGCTGGGATACTTCCCAAAAGGAGGAACAATCAGGCTGAACATGAGAGCAATACACACAAAGACAGCTGGCAGCACAATCTGAAAGTGTAAGGAAAAAACATGTCTTTTTTATAAGCAAATGTTTCCAGAGGCATCAGGAGTTACATATGATTCACTTATCGGTTCAAAACTTTTTCAAAGCTTCCCAGGAATACCTTTGCTATTTACACCAAAGCAGTCCTAGACACCAATACAAGATCTATCTTGACATTCAATCAGGGAATTCACTTTGCTCATGTTGGAGGCTGTAGAGGATTTAGCTGCAAATGCTGTTCTCAAGGGCAAAATTACATTCTGCTGTGCAAGAGTACTGTAATTGCATGGTTAATCATGCAAATCCTTTCACTTGCACAGGCAAGTGCTTCATTTCTGCCCCCATGCGTAGTGAAGGCTAATTTTGGTTATCTGCATTCCCTTGAGGTTATTAGCCCACCATCAACTCAAGACTACAATACACAGTCCAGAGCTGTCCCTGATGAGGGACTTTACTCATGTTGGAAGCTCTCACCTGGGCAAAAAAGCCCTTACGGCTTCTCTTGGCAATGAGCATCCTCTTCCATAATAAAGCCATGAACTGCTGCTGAGTGAGCTTCCAGCCCTTCATTTGGTAGGAGCCTTTCCCATCCATGCCACTGAGAAGGTCTGTCTCTCTGGATTCTGCTAGCAAGAAGAAATGACCCTCATTCAAAAGTTCAGACATGCTCTCTGTGCTGAAGACACAAGGTGATGGCTGGAGCAGCCACTCTCACTCACCAAAAAAAAAAAAGCATAATCAGCAGCAATAACAACAGAAATTTACAAGAATGTATTTTCTTATCTCTGAGCTTTGAATGGAAGGATTGAGCAGGCTGTGCATCCTGCACTGTTCACTATTTCTAAAGGCAAACACCACTCCTTTGGCAGACTCAGCCATCAGATCTGCAGTTACTTATAATACAAAAGAGCATACACAGAAAGAAAAGAGGCTTGAACTCTAGCAATACCTGGATCTATGTCTGAGTCATTAGGATCAAATGCATCATCTTCTGTAAACGGACGAAGGCAGCTCTGTCTGTCTCCAAACACACGTCTGTTCCTTCTGGCTGGCAATGTACCATCTGAAAATAATGCAGTTATGGTTAGCTGAACTGCTTCAGTCAATCTCCGGCCATCCCCAGAAAAAACAAAGCAATATAATTTTCATTTTACATGTCTTCCATTTGCAAATTGAAGAGCTGATTTTAGGAATGACTTTAGGGCAGGTAAAAACAAAACCAAGACTGTAATTCTGCAATAGGTCATGCTTTATGCACTATACTTTCTGTGATGTCCCAGAAACTTCTTTTAGTGCACTTGACACCTTTCTGGTTTTTCTCCCAGAGAGCAGGCTGCTCTCCTTGTAAGAAAACTCTCACTGTCCACAGGACAGTCATATGTAGTCATGTGACTGCAAGTGCAATTTGCTGTTTTGAGCACTTAGTGCAGTGATCTGCTCTCAGAAAGAGAAAGTAATTTGGACCCTGCTATGGTCTGATGTGTCAGGAGTTCTTCAGAGCAGACAACAGTGTCAGTCAAGTAATTTGCAATATATTCAAACAATAGAAACTCTTCAGTATTACAACATAAATATGCTACCAACTGAGTCAATTGACCTTTACAGCACATAAAAGCATGCATTAAATACACTAAACGCAGCTAGGACAGAAGGACTAGGACAGAAGAACTTCAGTTCAGTCTCAATCAGGCTCTGTCATACCTTGGTATGTGTCACTTCTGTAGGGAATAACTACACCCACCTGAGGTTTCTGCATCCACACCACTATCATCAGCCACTTTCAGGAAGATCTGAAAAGGAATGATAAGTCTCAGTGAAAATCAAAAGAGGAGAGATATTGTAGGTACTGCTTCAGAAGATGCCATGTAAGACTGGCAGGTGCTACAAGAGAACTGAGGATACTGAGTTTATCTTCTGCATGATGGAGATACAGACTTTGTGGCTTCTCTCCCATTTCCGGGAGCCAGACTGCTACCAGCTGTTCCCCCTTTCCAATATGAGTTCTCAGGCCATCTCAAACATGAGCTCTTTCCTGTGTCTCAGAAGCAGACCTAGTAACTAAACTTGGTGAATCTCATATTTCCCCATGTCTAACAGCTCTTGCTTGAATAGGCACCTTCATGGAACTTGACTCATGGACTCTCCTAAACCAGAAATAATCAGTTTTCAAATTGCAGATAACAACCAAGGTCTTCAAAGCTGTTAAGGACCTAGAGGGCAACCTCAGTAAGTGACAACACCGCTGTTTCAGTTTCCCTTATCACTCTTTAAAAATAAACAAATAAATATTCTACAGAAATAATGTGCTTGATACTTCTGTGATAAAAAAGAAAGACTTGGCAAAGGAACATAGTCACATGGAACAAACCCTGAAACCATAAAAAAAATCCCTCACAAGGTCATATATCTAAATTGTTTACATAATGTATGTATTTAATACTGAAATGTGTGTTTTCAGTTAAATGCAACACAAAGCATCCCTAAAAATAACACAGATATTAGCAGCCAAATCAGGGGCCAACCATATCTCAGCAAAGCGCATATGACCTGTCCTTGCTTGTCTGTACCACATTTCAATTTTTAATGCACACCTCTATGAGCACACTCTTACACAGGGCAGAAGACAATCCATTTTGGAGAGGAATGCAAAGCTGCCTGTTCTGTCAATTTTTACAGGAAGCAATAAGGCTTCATCTCATTCTTAATTGTGCCATGATTCCTTCTGCCTAGTTTAAGACAAACAGGAATCAGCAGCTCACTAACCTCCTCCAGGGTGGTTTCTGAGATGCCATAGCTGGAAATGCCAAGATCAGAAAGGCGGTCATCAATTTCATGGAACAGCTCCACAAAAGCTCCCTCTTTAGCAGCTTTGTATGGCAAGACATAGGTTAATTCATGACCTATGTCCTCCACCAGTCTTGCTTCAGGAACATGTTTTGTAATGAGATTTGAAATTGCAGACACATCTAGAAAAAAACAAATGCAAAAGATAGTTCTGTTCTGGTTACCACTCATTATGTGGAAAAAAGAGCTCAGCCTTAAAAATCCTACCAGAAGAAAAGAAGAACAAACAGGACATCTCTGGAAAGAAACTCATTTCCATGAAGTGTCATTTCTTTTTAACACAAGCCTGGATAAAAGCCTGACTATAGTTTTTATGTGCAGAACTTGGGAGAGCTTGTACATGCTACTGGAAGACCTGCAAATAAATCATTGATGTACAGCTCACCAACATTATATATTGCTAACAGGTCACACAACTACGTAATATTTGCTTATTATATCTCAGAACAGCTTGAATTCAAAATGGCTCACTCAAGAAATGCATTCCAATATTTAAAATACCATCACTGTGAATTTAATAATTTCCCCAAGACTGTAGCTACCTAGGAGCAACAAGAATAAGGCAGCTGTCCAAGGCAAGCTACAGAGCAATGTCAACTAGGATTCAATCTTAAATTTTTTTCCTCACCTATTGTCAATGTGTCACTTTCATGGTCACTGCCAAGGCCAGCATCAGAGCTGCTCTGGGAGACACTATCATCCTGGTCACAAAAGAGAAGACAAACATTATTTCCTGCTGTTTATTCAAAATGGGGCCCACCAGATACTACATACTAAGTAAATCCAACTAGATGCTGCAGATGGTGACATAGCACTGCAAAGGGCTAAAACAGAAGTAAGATCACAGGTATAGAAGTGGGTGTTACAAAAGTATACTTCACTTATTTTGGATCTCTCTGATCAGCTTGAGACCACCAGCACTGAAAAAAACTAACGGGGATGTATGTCTCACACAACAGTTTAACTAGACATGGATTGGCACAGTACCCACTGGACAAGTAACACTTCTTTCAAAGAACAAGGGATTTTCTTTTGAGGCATTCTACCATAGAAAATCTCAGCTGCTGCTTCCAAAAAGCCTAAGATTTCATGAAGAAAGAATAAACATGTACAGAAAAGGCCAGCTGTACCTTTTTCAGATAGGAAACTGTGCTGCTGCTGTTTCGGCAGGAGCTCAGAGAAGAATCTACATCCTTTTTGACCAGGGTCAAATAATAGCCTGTTCCCAGCTGGTTCTTCAGGAAGAGAGAAGATCCAACACAGCAGAGCTTGCCATGAGAAATGATGGCAATCCGGTCCCCCAGAATGTCTGCCTCATCCATGTGGTGCGTGGAGAGAATGATAGTGCGACCTGGAAGAGAGCAAGGAAGGCGTGGCTGCTAAGTCAAACAAACCTGTGCTCCCATGCCAGAGCCACAATCATCTGCATCTTGCCATTAAGTTGGATGGGAGGTTGATGCCACAATTTTGGCTCCTTTGAACAAGGAGTATGGAGAAGATTCACAACTGCTGTCATGGGTTTATTCTCCCCACTGTCTGCTGGCTCTTGTCATGCTTAGCAAATGCAGGTTTAATTTCATGTCTGCAAGGCTAGTTGCATGAAGCAGAACAGGACGCTGCTGAAAACTAAGGGTGATTTTCTGACTTTACCTGCCCTCCGTCATAACCTAGTAAAAAAGTTTGTTAATGAATTCTGACATGAATAGGAGGAGAAAGATATACAGACGAGAGATCTGAGCCTCCTTGTCCTGCATGGTCTTTGTTCATTCCTTGGTGCAGGCAACAAATTTTGCAAAGACACAGTGGTATTTCGAGAACAGTCAAGAATCAGATTGACTTTCTTTTGCCTTCCACAATACATTTATTAAGAGTAGAGAAGAAGATGACTTACCTTGCCGATACTTCAGAAGCAGTTCCCATATTCCTCTGCGAGAATAAGGATCCACCCCAGCTGTAGGCTCATCCAGAATGACAACCTTGGAGCCACCGACAAAAGCTAAGGCAACAGAGAGCTTCCTCTGCATGCCACCTGTCAGCCACAAGAAGAAAGAGGTGTTCAGGCTGATGCAGAGATGAGTGGAACAGCAATAATTGCAGTATGGTAATAAGCTCTCTTATATGGAATAAGCTCTCTGAAAGAAAGCAGGAGGAGAGTACTGAGGAGAGCAAGTACTGCTGCTGTTTCAGGCTTTCAGGGTCCCACCACTTTCTGGACAGCAGATAATTCATCGAAGGGGATAGTCTTTCCTCAGTGGAGTCTAACTCTCCTCCTACTGCAGGGAACCACAACTTACATGCCCTTTCTTAACTGAATTATACTGTCCCAGCACCAGGGGTAGCAAATCGCCAGCTTGGAGGCCTAAGCATATTTGGGCATCTGGAACACAGGTCTCCAGAGCTTGAGCTGCAGAAAGAAGTCCCCATGAGATTCCCCTTCCATGGAAGTGTTCCAGAGGCAAAACCAAGGAATTACATTGCATTCCTCAATACTAAAGTCAACTGTGGTCATCTGCTTTCCCTCCCCAAAGTCAAATGTGCAGTCTGTACTGATAATTGAGTAAGACAAAGGCATGTCAGTCCCTCTAGTAGCTGGTACAGACTGACACAGGAATTCTGCCCCTACTGAACAAAGAAGGGCACTCCAGGACACCAACTGAAGGGGCAGAAGTCAGCATAAGGAATGCATGTATGGTGCACAAACAGCAAGAGACTTGTAGACTGTGGTCCGAGCCACTCTCACCTAAACTCCTAACACCCAAATATATTAGTAAGCTTTGGACAACACACAGCAAATGCAGCTGAACTGTGCCATGATGGAAAAAATACAAAATACTCTGAGAAAGTGAGAGACTTGTTATGGCCATTAGATAGCTTGAGACTGTGCAAGACTGTGATGTTTGCTAAGATACACTGATTTGATACTTAATAAATAACTGACTTCCTTAAATGCTTAATTTTATAGTAGTCTATATATAATTGCAGGAGCCCATCAAGGTCTATAACACAGCCTCTGCAAAAGCCAATGGTTGCTTCTGAGGCTGAGAAATGTAGAAGATCTGAACCTACCAGAGAGCTTGTTTGTCCTAGCTTTCAGTTTGTGAGGCAAACCAACATCTGTTGCCATCTGCTCCATCTCCTCTTTCACCTTCTTTTCCGGCAGCCCTTTGAGCCGAGCATAGAACCAGATGTGCTCCTCCACAGTCAGCCTAGGGAACAAATGCAACCTCAGGGCAGAGTTGAAAGCACCATACTGGGATTCGTCCCTTTTATTAGCATTACTGTAGGCATTTCTGTTTCCTCAGGAAAACATCTTTTAAGGCTGAGGTTTCAGGAAGGAGCCACAGACTGGGTGCACTCAGTTTCGGCCTCACTTCAGGGTGTGGCTCTATTCAGCACCCATGTAAGTAATCCTTTTTTAAGGGTGCTTGACTGTACCACAAACAACCCAAATCACTAGGCACCGGGGAAACACTTGGTACGTGAAAGATGAAAGTGTAAGCTCTTGCTGATCATTCTCAGGCACTTAGGAATGTGCTAATAAACAGAATGTTCCTGCACCAATCCCACACCACTCCACTGTCTCGCACCATGCACACACAGAAAAAGAACTGTAAAGCCGATGCCCACTGCTGTATCCTAGAGAACCAAACATCTGTTGGGTAGCACCAGTCCTGTGTCTCTCAGATGATACTCACAAGTCAAACAGCACATTGTGTTGCGGACATACACCCAGATTCTGCCTGATGATGCTAAGCTCAGAGCGAATATCTTTGCCCAGGATGAAGGCTGTACCCGAAGTTGGGGGGAACAAGCCAGTCAAAATGGACCTGAAAGAAAAATAGAATAGATCAGCAGGTTCCACACCAGGAAACAGTGGAAGGCTGAATTAAGAGTAGGTGGAAACCCTGGGGAATCCCATATCAAGAAATTAAAAACATCTGAAAAACATCTCACTAATGGATTTTAAATAAACGAAAACACAAATCAGCTCCACTGGTGATCAGAGAACACCCACATGGCTGCTTGAAGGAAAGATTTTTTTCCTCTAAAAGCTTCTTGTTCTTCCAGTACCAACTTGCTTTCTTTCACTGGTAAGTCAGAATCACGTCATGGCATCACTAAAAAATGCTGCCTATGGATTCATTTGACCCAGCCTCAACCTGAACCCCTTGTGACTCCAGTCCCCTGCATCTGTAAGGCAGCACCACAACTAGAGTAAATCAGCAGAGGCACTCTAGTCTGCACCAGCTTGCACACTGCAGTTCTATGGCTACCTCTACTATATGGATAGGAGTTGCATATTCAGTCACTTCCCTACTGTCTTAAATCATTATTTTGTTCTTACATGGTAGTGGTTTTCCCTGCTCCATTATGTCCCAGAAAGGAGGTGATTTGTCCTTCATAAAAGTTAAGTGTGAGACCATCTACAGCAACTTTCTTGCCATCACGGTAAACCTTGACCAGGTTCTGGATGGAAACACCAAGACTCAGATGCACCGGCTCTTCTTCCTTGCAGACTGGAAGAAAACACAAAGCAGAGAAATATGATAGGTTTGAACAGAAATTTCATGGGAGTTTTAATAGACATCACATTCCCCCAAGCCTGTGAAGGAGCTTATGAAGAACTGACCACTTTCTTCCTCAGAGACAGGAATCTTCCACAGAAGTCATCATTTAGCTATTGTCTCTCTCCTGGGCTAATATAGGAGCTGGAGATCTCCTGTTTTATCAGGTTCAGCAAAAATACAAGGACTTCTCAACTGCATGAGCCTGGAGTACCCAGCTGCACTCAGATGGGCAAAGTACTTTGGGTTTACCTGGATGCACTCACCTGATCAGCATACCCAAAGTGTGACAACAAAAGGGTGACCAATTTCACCTTCCATGCCAGTAGTGCTCCTGCTGTCCTTGGACTCTCATTTCAGAAAAAGGCAGACCTTAACACTTCACTTCAGAAAAGCTCTGTGTCCAGCACTTACCTTCTGAAGATCCCGTCTGGTCAAGATGGGGTTGCTGCCTGCCCTGAGGTTCCTCCCCGAACCAATATGACCTTGTGAAAGGAAAGTACCAGGGTCTGGGAATCCCATACTGGCCTAAAAACAAAAGCATTACATGAGCCTGAGTGCATCTGTCCCTTTTCTTTAATTAGCTTTCAGGACAAGAAGGGAAGTACTTCACCTACAGTAAGCCTCCAGATGAGGACGAAGGAGAAATATTTCTATATGAAGACACTGACAGACTCTGGGTAAGAGATATCTAACTTCACTTTAGGGTTAAAAACCCTGTGCTGAAAGGTACATAATAGCACATGCGGTACTGATACTCAACTCCTCTCTTGCAGCACTGTGAACTTTAGAAGAGGGAAAAAGTGAAGTACAGCAAAGCTTCTGGAGCTAGATCAGCCCAAAATGGGGTCATGCTTCTGTGCTGGGCAACATTCACTACTAACAGCAAGCAACAACTTTGCTCTGATGCTGGTTTTGCTCCATGACCTTTATATAGCTCTGCTTAAAAATGGGCAAAAATTTGCACCCACCCTACCAAGTGAAAAGGGTGAAGGGATTGATTTAAAAGCCTTAAGATACGATTTTCCCTCAGAAGAACACCTCACCTGGGAAGACAGATTCAATGTACCAGGTCATGACTCCATACAGGAAGGTATCAAACATCATCATGATGGCTGATGTGGTGATGCTAAAGCCATCTTCTTCCAATGGGCTCTCAAAGAAGTTGTCCCACTGAACACCAACTCCCTGCTCCTCAAACAGTGCAAAGTACTCACAACCAAAACCAAAGGCTACTGGAGACAGCAGGCTCTGAAAATGGGAGGCATGAACATACACTGAGTTTTTTTACATCTACTCTCCAACTAGTCATCTCAGTTGTAGCACAAGAATAAGGGATGTTGTCCATATGAAAAGTCCAAGTTCAACAGACTATCACTGTATTTGCAGATACAGAGTGGCAGATTTGGTCTAGGTTCCAAGAGGCCTGAAATCTCTACTGGACCTCCACCCAGAATTGTTTGTTTCCCTATCTTCTTTCCCTTACTCTTTGGATTTTCCTGCAAGGGAACAGGTTGCTAAGTCACCCTTCTCTGGACAGGTAAGAAGTGCTGTGCAGAGGAAAGGCAGGTGGTTCCTTCAGTGTGCACATCTGGTTGTACAGTATCACAGCATACAGAGATCAAGGCAGCTTAGTCCAGCTGCATTACCCACTACCAAAACCAACAAAACCCTCCCAGCAGCTTCTACCAGGTTCAGGAAACCTCTTTATCAAGCCCAGCCCTGATAGACTCTTACACTGAAAATTAATCTCCCATTGCCCCTTCCCCCCTTCTAACAGTGTCCAGGTGTTGAGTGCCCTACTGGTGGTGACCCAGTGCCCAGGAAAGTTTCATCAAAACTCACTGCAAAAATCTTGAGTGAGAAGCTGATGTGGTCCTGCCAGGCAACACACAGCACATAAGGCAGGTAGAGCGTGAAGTAGACAATGCCCCCACAGGCAGCTGCCAGGTTGGCCCTGGAGAACACGGTGCTGATGAGGAAGCACTGGAGGATGGTCACAACGCCAAAGATTGAGAGGAAAATGAATACCACACTAGGATCACTGTAAGGCAGCAGATTCCCCATCTGGCAAGAGAACAGTAAGTGTATAAGGTTTTGAAAGGACTCTCCAAGGTACCTCTGTTACAGGCAGCTCTGCAGAGCTGCTGCTCAGGGGAGGCAAGGCTTCCTGCAATTTGCACAACAGCCTTCCCGGAAGTGAGGCAGTAGCAGAGCCATCTTTTAAAGAGAACTGAATCTACAACATTCCCTCCTGCTGTTTTCAGCCACACAGTCCTGTTGTTCCAAAATCTTGTTCCCAAAAAGCAACTGGTCAACAACACACACCCACAAACTCCTCCCCAGTGTGTCAATGCAGACCACTGCTTAGCAGGCTCTAAAGGCTCTAGGGTCTGCTGCCACAGGCCAAACCAGGCAACTCACCTTCAGGATCAGCACCAGCAGTCCTGCACTCATCAGGAGAGGGACAAGGCTGCTAATGAACCAGCTTAACCAAAGGATGCCATTGTCAAGTCCCATAATCCTCATTGTTTCTTTCAGCCGGGCTTCCTTCTCATACACAATGCCCTTAATTATCACAGCCACTGAGTAGATCCAAGCTAGTGTCATGAAGAGAGGCATGGAACGGCTCATGACACGCAGAAATCTGAGAAAATGAAGGAAAGAGGCCAGGAGGACCGGGTGAGAAACATTACTGCAACTTCAGATACCACTTCAAGGGCTAGCAGAGCATGGTGACAGCTAAGGCTTCACTGCACAAAGCAGCTGATGTGCAAAGACTGCCACAGGATCCTTGTCTCACCATGAGGTGAGGTGGATGGGTTTAGAGCATATCACCAGTTAGGAGTGGGAGCTGGAGCTGCAATTGTCACTTAGCGGTAGAGTGGGTGCAAAGAGCTGCCTTGCCTGGGAACTGCTCTCAATTGCCCTCTTTCCCCTCTCCTGTGCCTATCTATCTGATTTTTCCCAGTGCTATTTTTGCGTGCATCAGGTGTGAGGATATGGTCACACCTCAGGAAGGTACTGTGTATGTTCAACTCCAGTACTCACAGTTCCTCTCCTAGGCAGGACTCTGCAAGTCATTACTATTATAAATCCTCTATGTGGGTGCCCTAATTCTAGGGATTGAGAACACTATGGAGATTGCCTCCTCACTGATAATGGGGACAAAAACTGTGCCTGAGGAGTGACAAAAGCCCATGCCTCCCAAGCTCCTCCTCCTGGGAGTTTTTGAAGCAGCTTGCATACATACATGTCATCCACGTAACATGGGTAGGGCATCTGCTGCACATAAACTCCTGTCTTCTTCTCTGTGCCTGTCTGAACCCTGATGATGGCCTGTTCTACCACATCCTGCAGGTAGACAAAGCCTCCCCAGACATAGCGCATGTCCTCAAAGGGGTCAGCACGGGGACCAGGATCCCAGTACCTGCACCAAGGGAACAAGACCTTTCCGTCAGAAATCCTCCTCACCTCCATCCTTTGTAAGAAATTGATCATAAGGCAGGATTTCAGGGCTCACCCATCCTTGATCTTGTTGGTCCTTTCCACATTATCAATATCCATGCGTATCTTGTATTTCACGTGTTGAGGAAGGTCTGTGCTGTCAGGAACTATTTCAGTGAAGACTATGCCAGCCCAGAACCTCCTTTCATCCAGAAGTTCCAAGGATTTGTTAATGAGCCGGACTTCTGTGGGCACAGGCTCCAGTTTGTCCAAGTTGACACACTAGACAGAGATAGAATTGGAAGCATTTATGGGATACACTGCCAAATCATAATGTACGTTGTTTAGTTGTGGGGTGGAGGGAAAGAAGACAACACTCCAACAGTAATGTCACGCCCAAGAAAAAGACAACAGCATCAGACTATTTTGCAATGGTTTGTTATAGCCCAGCAAGCTGCAAGAGTAGTCATTGCTTCCTGCTTGACAGTCACCTACCAGTCAAACATATATCACTGAGAAATACCCCAGCAAAGGCAATTTCTGTACAAGAGGTTAGCTAGCACTGCTGTATTACCTACAGGATCTCATCCAAGTTTCAGTTTCCAAAAATAGTCTTATTTTGTCTGCTATCAATAAATCAAGTCTGATTCAAAGCCTCTAAACATCAGTCAAGCGACCTGAAGGTTTTGGATCAGGCCCTTAACAAGCCATGGCCTGTTTCTGTTTGCACTCATCTCCCAAGCTGATGAGGCAAAAAGTAGAACTAATTTTGTTCCTTCAGTTTAAAGCAGCTGATAGCTTCACCACAGCCCCCAGCTAAACCCCAGACTGAAGTACGAGCTGCTACACTGCTGGAGACAGCAGCAGATTTCAGTCAGTAACAGAAGGGCAGGAAACCACACACAGTGACAAAAGCAAAAACTTCAAAAACAAGGCCTACAGTTAGATTCCTGCATCCTGGTTGTATCCAAAAAATGGATGGAGGAACATCTATCTTCCCTGTTCAGAACACCCAACTGCATGAGTGGAGATCAAGCTGCTGCCCTCCCCCAGTGCCTTGCCTATACTAACAGGATCTCACCTCCATGAAGCGGGAGATGGTCTGGATAGCCCGGTCTGTCTCATTGAAGGCATCCACCCAGGTGTACACAGAGCCATTTTCTGTCTCAAATTCCTCTGGACTGTTTGACAGGAAACGGGCAACATCCTCCACTGTCCAGTTGGAAGCTGGCAAGTGCAGGTCCCAGAGGGCTTTGCCTTTCAGCAACGTCTGCAGGTGTTTTGTTTTCAAAGAAGAAATAGTTGTGAGAAGTAATGTTAGATTCCTCTCTCATAACGAAGACGAGCAGTACAAGGAAAACAGCTGTTTAAAAGGTGCAGGTAGAGGCCCTCTGTCATACTGAGAGGATCAGCACAGTTCTTCCCCTCATCTTCCCTTTGAGAGGGATGTGCCTCCCTCGGTACAGCTACACCATATTGGTGTGCTTTGCAGGCTGGCTGTCTGCCTCCATGTCCTGCCACCCCTCTCCCAAGGAGAGGGCAGCAGAGAGCCATGTACAGCTCTGCACCTCACACATGCAAACCAGGGAAGAGGGAGATGCTAGCTCAGCAGAAATGCATTTGCCCAATACTGGGTGCCTAGCTCTGCTCACTTCTCCCAGAAAAATCTCACCTTCTGGCTGGGATGGAGAGTGATTGAGGCATGGCTGAAGGCTCAACAGTCACTGTGCTGAGCAGAAATACCACCACCAGAGGCCAGGTGATTTTTGCATTTTGCTTTTGTGCCACCAGGGCTAGCTGAAGCAGCCCTGTACAGCCATGATGTCCTGCCTCTGTCCTCCTGTCTGGGACAGTGCTTTCTTCAGCTGGTTTAACTGCTAGCTTTCTGAGGACAAGCTACTGTATGCACAATGCCTAGTACAAATACACTGAAGCAGAAACCAATCCACTGGGCAGACGATGTAAGGCCAGGCAGAAAGGTAACTGTAATTGTAAATTATATAGTTGAACTGAAGTCAGGGAGATAAAATGAAAAACCTTCACAGGAGAGAAAACTGCAAAAATCCTTATGATTAAGAACAGGAAGTGGATTTTTTGCCACAACAAAATCAAAGAGAGGTAAAGAGCTTCCCCATACTCTGCTGTTACCAGCAAACCAAAAACTAGTGGGTCATACAGTTACAAAAACAACTCTGCAAACTGGAAAAACAGAACAGACCAAGCTAGCAAAGGAAAGCATACAAAAAGGAAATCCAAGCACACAAGAATTGGATGTGCTGTGCGCTCTTCTCATTTGGTCTCCATGGTTAACGTCTGCTACCATGTGTGCAGGGAAATGGCTCAGTCTCATCTTGTTTAAGTCCAGCATTAAAGCTCCTTAACCCTAGGGGCATATGCTGCTCTTCCTGAAGTTCACAGGCGCATTAGCATCAAGCTAGAAGTGGCAGAGATGGGCAAGTAAAGCACTTTCCCTCAGCAGGAAGAAATACGCCAAACAGATTGTACAACCCAGAAAGCTGAGAGGTAACGGCCAGTCAACCCAGGAACATGGCAACGGAAGGGGATGCTCCCTGGGAGCTGCCAAGGCACTGACAATGAAGAAATCCTGCTTGTGTGAATGTCAACAGGTGACAACAAAGGGATTGCTGTTACTACACTAGTACAGAAAAGACCAGATTGATGGGAAGATCAATAATTAACTACCAGAGTCAACAATGTTAACATGCAACATAAAATATAAAACCATAAAAGCCAAGGGCTCAATAGAACTAAAAAAAAAAAGGCGCAACATTCAGTTTTCAGAGGACATCACTGCAAATCAGTGTTTTGGACCTCAACTTTCTGCCTGAGCTTTGTAAAGATCTGTTCAACTGTCTCTGGCGCTCTAGTATGTCATGTTGATGAAGAAGTACAACAGGCCAGGTCACAGATCATTCAGCAGAGCATTACACTGTGGTAGAACAGGAATGAATTTCAAGGTTTATACAACCTGCAGAAGTCTCTGTACACAAGAAGGTGCACTGAGATACCCAACCAACTGTGTTGCAGAGACAGCTGGAAAAACGACTTTACAGTGGTCCCTCTGTTTCTTCATGCTAGTTTTACATCACTGTGCTTCCAAAGACATCGGCACAGGTTGCAAAGATCCACCCCCCAGAGCTGCACCTGAGGAACCTAGGTGACGTGCTCATGACACATTAGGGCAACACTGCAGACAAAACATTACATTTTCCACCAGAGACAGATTGGAACAGGGTGTTAAATGTGCACTGCTCCTGTTTGCAGGAGACTGTTATGTGAAAGAAGGAATGCCAAGCATAATGCAACTTCAGTACAATCAAGATCTCTTTCAAGAAGGGGTCCCATCCATAATATTTATCTGCCCAATTCAGCACTGAAGCATCATTTAAAATAAATACTTCATCATTATTGCAAAAAAACAACAGCAGTGGTTCTGGCAAGGACAAGCATACTGACCCGAATGAGATCCATTTCCTGACTACTCTCCATAAATGTCCAAATCTTTGGGCTTATCTCCTCCCACATTCCCCCGAGGTCACGAAACACACCCAGCTCCTGGAATGTCCTGTTCACCTGTCACAAAGAGGAGAGGAAGGTTATTTCCAAAAGCTGGTAGAGGCCCATCATGAGCTGAGAGGGTGTATTGAGCGTTCAACAGTAAGTGCATGGGATGTGAGAGATTAGGGAGGCTGTGCTTTTGCAGGCAATCCTTCCTAGGTTTGTGTTTGGGTCCAATTTAACTAGAGAGGATCAGCTGCACAGCCAGAGGACATAGCTAATGCTACATTATCAGAGGACAGGGCTAGAGTTACCTCAGACATGACCTTCCTTACAGCTGGCGTATCTGGAGTGAACAAGATCTTCCCAATCAGCAAGGGTTTTAAAGCCCTCCAGATAATCCTGGAAAGCGGGCTGGATTCCAGGTTCTTCATTAGCTCATTGCAGTAGGGTGCTGAAGAAAAGCACAAAGGTGAGCAGCTGAACAGCACAGTGACAACTGCAGAAGGCATAAAGCTTCCAGAACATTCAAAGCTCAAAGCAAAGCATTTTTTCAGACACAAACCCCCTCCTTTACTGCAAAGCTCCAGAAAAAGCCCCTTTTAGCCCAAGCCTGCACAGTCTGACCAGTGAACAAGAAGCAACCAGGTAGCCTCCAACACTAAGCCACAGTACTAGTTCTGCAACACTCCCACAAACCCAATGCATGGCACAAACAAAATCTGTCCAAAATGGTCAGATTTCCAGAGGCTGCATGTGACTGTGCTCCCTCTCCCACTAAAGCACGTCCACTGCACAGGTTTCTGTGTACTCTACACAGTAGGTGGGTAGCAGGTCCTTGGGAGACTCTGCAAGTTGATAACTTATTGGCCTTAAGGGCATATGCAGGACAATATATTGTATGCCTTTCTGAAACAGCAGTGAGTATGTCCCTCAGGACCACCTACTTTCATCTGTGGAAGTTTGGAAAACACTAGCAATGACAAGCATGAAGTAGATAGGACCTCAGACCGTGCCATTGTTACACTTACTTGTGGAGTTATCATAGAAGTTAATCACATCATCTTCAGTGCTGTTGCCTCCAAACAGCGCTTTGTAATTGTTATCCTCATACCAGTTGAGGGATTTAATTTTGAGCCCTCCGCCTTCAGGATGGCCGCACACGATGCGTGACACAGCCTGATAGATCTGTGTAGAGGAGTTTGAGGCATTCACATTGGTCAGGAACATCACCTCTTGCCTCATGTCACTCCAGCTCTTCATGCTCAGCAGCTGGAGGGGAAGGGCAGAGAAAAGAATGGAAGCAAATAACGAACAGGATTAGTAAAAGGAGTTCTTTCTATGCACCTTCAAACCACAGAACAGATTTTTCAACAGATGAGAATCCCCTTGAACACAACATCAAGGGTGAGAACCAGAGAAAACATTTCCCCACCACCACAATGGAAGACTGTAGAATGAAGTCTCTTCTGTGCAAGTATTTGGAATGTATCCTTGCCAAGTTCTTTACTCTTGAGTTTTCTACTCTAGTGCTGTGGGTGGTTCCCGGCCTCCCTGCCTTCTAACATAGGAACTGCTTGTCCCCCTGGTTGCACAATGGCTTACATTCCAGTGGAGTACCCTCACAAGGACAGGTGGGGTGGGGTACATCGAGTCAGAATAGGAATTAAAGGAGCAACACCAAGTGACTGCAGCTCATGGGTCACAAACTGGATGAGCCACAGGCCACAGCAGTGTCACCTGGCACAATTCCACCAAACCTCCACTGATTTAGAGCAGGCAGCCAGTTTGACCTCCCAGATTGGCATCCCTTATTCCTGCCCCAGAAACTCCTTGCCCCATTGTCAACAGCATTCCCAGAATATCCTTGAAAACAAGCCCTGCTGCAGCCAGGAGTCCGAATCACAGCATAAGCTTAGCACACAGCCAGTCACAGCAAGGAGCCTTCTGCTGGCCAGCTGACCTAACATCAGGCCTGAGGTGACAACACTCAACCAGCCAGAACAATTAGTACCTCCACACTCATCTGAGTGGCATAAGCCAGACAATATGCCTGCAATGTGTCATGAACAAAAGCACCCTGCCCTCAGCCTGAGATACTCACTGCATTAATGCTGCCATATTTGGGCATGGCCAAGCTCACCACAAAAGGAAAGGCAACCCACCTGCATGAGCACTGGTTTCGTTCTATACTGGAATGTAGTGCTTTCAGACCCCTATCTTGAGATGTCAGAACATCACCTCTTTGATGGTGACAATAAGTGGATGTTAAGAAGAAAAAAGGCAAGAATCCAGGATACTTCCTCTAAGTAACCTTCCAGCTTCCATATATTTTCAGCCCTAACCCTCAATGACTTTCTTCCATGGTAAACTCCTAGAATTTAAAACATCCACAAGTATTTAATATCCAATATCACAGGAAAGAACCTCTCTCTCCTTATCTGGCTGTGGTTAGCTCCATTTAGTGTCATGTGATTTTGTTTTTTGTTTTTACTGCAAGAGACAGTGAGCATTCAATCCCTATCTCTTCTTCATGTGCCACTCAACTCTGTAGGTCTTTGTCACATCCCTAACTCATCTCTTTTGCAAGCTGAACAGTCTCAGCCTGTTCCCTTGTTCCTTTTGTGAAAGCCATTATACTTCTAAATGTCCTAACTGGCCTTCTCTGAACTTTATTCCAATTATGCTATCCCTTTTCAGAGAACAAGAACCTAGATCTGTGTTCCATATCAAAGGGTTTTGTATCGTATCATGGTAAAATGCTACAGCTGGTTCTTTAGCCCTTTTTAAGTGTTTTCTAGAATTTTATCTGATTTCTTGACTTCTACTGAAATACCAGGTGACATTAACTTGGATGTTCTTACTGTGATGTCCAGAACAGGCACGTGCACTTAATAGGGTTAGCAATACTGCTGAGACACCTATTTGTAACTGCTCATCAACTGCATCTCAGAAACAACTTCAAATGCTGTGCTCCAACTGCCCTATTTTTAGAGACAATAAGAGAGTCAAAGACCATCTGCCACTTTTGCTCACAGTGCATTGGTCTATCACCTTTGTTTAAATAAATGCAGATAATCAAAGTCTAAAGACAGCTGGTAAAGCCAGCCAGCAACAATGCTGAAAGCACCAGTGTGCTGGAACAGCCAATCGAAGTTCACCCAAGGAAAGCACACTCAAGACTCTTTGGCCTTACAGTGGGAGGTAAACCTGACCCATTTGTGCATGCTTTAGATGTGTCAACATCTGGAGAAAAATTCTTGATGCTAAACAACAGCTACTACGTGTCACCTACACAAGGAGCCTCTATTTTCAGATGCCTAAGAGCACATGACACACTGATATAATGGAAGACAGCTGTGAGAACAGCAGAAGTCTGAGTACAAATGTCCAGACTGACTGATTCGAGTGTACTTTCATTTCCTTGCTACTCACTGGTGCCTTTGCCTGCAGCCTGGTGCCAATCAACCTCGCTTCAGGCTCAGGGTGACCTACAAGACCTACCAGCATCATGGAACATGAATGAAAACTGTCACAAAGCCAGTTTTGTTTGTTATATAAGTTCATGCAGATGTTTGGATTTGATGATTCCTCACCCAAAAGGCCAAGGCTGCATTTCAGGTGTGACAATTTGAGTGTGCAATTCAAAGGGATGCCTCAGGGAGTTTTTGGTATCTTAGCTAAAATAGCTCATTTTTGGTCAGCAAAAAGGCAGCTGCTTCAGCTAAAGTACCATAAACTCCCTAACATGATAAGCAAAGGTACTTAAACAGGAAATGAATATAATTCCCACGAACATTTGAAGTACTAACCATCTTAAAGAGGGATTGCATTTGCATACAGCTTTCTACAAATTATTTTGAAACAGCTTGAGCAAGGAACTTTGTTTCATCTTTGGCACCAGCATCTTAGCAATTTACATGCAGACCTGATCTTTTTACACCTCTGGAAGCATATATGTCAAATGTGAAGGGTTATTAAGCTATTTCTTCTTCCAGACATCAGACCTGGCTCTCTAAGTGTATCTAAATAGTTGTCCTTGTTCTTGGTGTTTAATCTACCCTCCTAGAAGTTGATTTAAAGAGTCCAAGGACACAGATTCAATCAATCCCCATACTCCGAGACAAATATTTTGTTCAGACCATTTTCTAATTGAAAGTCCCTGCTAGAAAGGCTCCTAGACATGGCACAAACAATAGTTCTCTCCACCCCCTCAAGCTGCTGCCCTTTGAAACAAGGGAGCAAGTCCCTTCTTTTCACACAGAAATCCGCCTGACAGACAATAAGAAGTAACTTTCGGTCAAGCCATCTGGAGCAGCTCATGCTGTACACAGAGCAAAATGCTGCCTTTGTTTGCACAGCAGGGCAGAATAAAAGGTAGTCATGCCCAAAACAGCTGCCAAGCAAAAGGCACATTACCCTGGGACATTTTCGGCCACATCAGCAAACTGAGTATCACGTGGTTTCCATTATTTTTATCCCAGACAAGAAGAAAAGCCAAGCTTAAATGACGTAACAGGAAACAGCTGTAGTCAAACTCTGAAGGGCAGCCTCCCTGCTAGCAGCAAAAGCTCTTCCATGGTCCTAACTGAAGCTGATCCTGGAATCGTTTTAATTTCAGTGTGAAGGGAACTACACAGCAGGTTGTAGGACTTGGGGAGGGGTGCATGCCAGGAATTGTTGGCTGGCACGGCACAGGCTCCCGGCAGCTGCCTCTCCGTGGGAGTGAGGCACACGCTAACCTGGAGTGACCCGTTCTTGTGCATTCTCCCAGAGGTTACTGCCGTTCACGGCGCAAAGCTCTCTAGCTCTGATGCAAGGGAGGAGGAGGCGGAGGCATTGTTTAGCTTAGATGGAGGTGGCGGCACTGTTTAGCTTAGATGGTTGTGATTTCTGCTCCAGGGAGAGAATGTTTTTGACTAATAGCAGCACTTCAAAGGGCCAGACAAAAAAACTAGGGTAAGTTTCTGGCTCAATACCCATCCCCTACCCCCCAGATTTGGACTTCTGATTCAAACTTAGGTACGCAGGGCTTTTTTTCTTAATCCAACATTTCACCCGCAAAAACAAATACTTGCAGTCTCTAGAATGTCAATTTGACTGTGCAAATTGACGTTTTTTTAGTGTTGTGATGTCATTGTGCTGAGTGCCCCACAAGACTGGAAAACCATCTCTGGCCCAAAAAGCAAGATAGATAAAGAGGAAACAGTAGCCAACTGCTACTAATTTAAATTGTAACAGCCACAGCACCTTTTCCACATGCCATACCCCTCACTGCACATGAAACCCAGCAGATATAACCAATTAATAGCCCTGATGTGGATAGGCAACCGGATGGGAAAAAATAGAAAGGAAAGCCTCAAAATGTAGTTTGCAAGGCACTACCTGGCAGCAGATGTACTGCAAGCCCAACCATTGTGCCACTGCTGAGAAGACAAAACACTACCGAAAATGTCCTAATTCCTGTTACGGTATTTGTAACTTGAAGTGCCAAGAGGTTGCGAAGTGCATACTGCCTGCACACAGGGAAAACAGCTGTAGGATGGGGAAAAGTTTCAAAACAAGCCAGGGATTTGACTGTAAGCTGCTTCTTGTACTCGATCACAGGCTAAGATAGAAACCACAGTGATGTCTTCTCCTGATACAAAGGCTCTTCTTACCTCTTTAACAAGCTTCCCAATGCTCTCTCTCAAAGTTTCCACAGTTTCTGACAGATCCCACAAGGAGGAATTGAAAGAAAGTTGTCTCTGTGGGAAGAGAAAAGGAAACTAGAAGTTACTGCAAAGCACAAATGAAGAAATTAAAACTCTTGTAAACATTCCTGCATAGAGCAGTTAGAACTGTTTATATTGGTGGGGAAGACGGAGCTGGCTTTCTGTGTAATGTTGTACTTAAAATACCATGGGCATCTGCACCCTGCAATGTGATAGGATCACCCCTTTCTCTCCTCACAGGTTAGGTATACAGATACCATAATCTGAACCATACCAACAAAATGTTAAATGAATTCATATACACTTACAATGCAAAGGACGACTTGCATTCCAGGTCACACAACAAGCACAGTCTACAGGATAGCATGTGAAATCCTGCAAGCCAGCGCCAAGAAGGGGATGCAAAGTCAGTACAGTGGAGGAAAGACAATTTGGTGGGTACAAGTTTTCAGTAAGACTACACAGATACAAAGATACTCAGATACAAAGGACCCCCTACTGCAGTGTACATTATCACTAAAATCCTCCCATCAGGCCTTGATGTTCTTTATCCAAACCAAGGTTTTATTTTAAAACAAACAGCTTCCAGGAATTAGCTAGCATGCACTGTCACCAAAGAGCAAGACTGATAGGCTTCCAGAATTGGAAGGCATAGCTTTCAGGAAACTATTTGCTCTAGATGAAGTCACATTGAAAACAACTCCTTGTTTCCAATTGCTCTACATGTAACTGGTGGCCTGGAGTTCCATTTGTGGGGCTCTTTTCCCCTTTCATTTACATATCTGGATTATCTTGCATGGAAAACATTTGGGCACAATCCTTGTTGCAAGGGAATGAAGATTAAAATAAACTCCTAAGATTTTGTATTAGTAGCTCCACGTTGCAGCATTTGAAAGCATACTAAAATTACAGCACTGCAACACACAGATGAACAGCCAAGGCCCTTGATTTTAGCACATATCTTTTGAGCTGAATCTCTTCCTTTTCACATCTTTCCTAGGGCAATCTCTGGAAACCAATCCTGGAGGTTTTCACTTGTTCTGCTTGATCTGCTGGAGATGGCTAAGCCCTGGTCAGTGCCAGCTATTGTAAATGAGCACTGTTCTGCTGAGCTGCTGGTATGTTTAAAACTCATTTTTTGAGTGCACAGTTAGTTTTTGCTCCAAAGCCAGTTGCAAATTCAGGGAGGATTCTCTAACCTCTATAGATCTCTACTAAATGCAGTCCTTAAGGTTTGGATAAATAAAAACATATCATCTAGGAGAAAAGCAATTAAAAATCCCACAGGCTTAGACCTTCAAGACATATTTAAAGAAATTTAGCCAGCAAATGTCAAAGCTACTTATCTGCTCTACCACTACAACTTTAGCAGTAAGATGAGGTAGAAAGTTCCAGGTTCATGCATAAACAAGAGATGTGTTCAGCTCCGTATACTTCATCAATCTCCACACAGATTTGTGTTCACTGCATTCAGAGGTGATTCAGGGACAGGGTGGATGAGGAAAAGTTTTCTGAAGATAGTAATTGGTTCAGAACAGTGAAAAGTCAAAATCCCGTTGCAAAGGATTAGTGAACATCCTTCTACTGACACACTGTTACAAAGTGCCAGGCAAAATTCAGAACTGCAAAGTAAAGTACACAGGGAAAAGACAGTTCTACCTTAAGATACCCCTTGTATGGCCCTGAATTAGCTCATGCCACTCAAAAAGAGACATCTTAGAAATACAGTGATAAAACAGACCAACATCAACATAAATCCACAATGCAATTCCAGTTCTCAAGTACTATGTGCAGTTCTGGGTTCTCCACCTCAGAAGGAGCTCAGGTACAGACAAAGGCCATGATTCAAGGTAAGAATAATTTTTGAAGAACAATAGACCCCAGTTCTTCCAATGGGTCATGTAAGGACAAACAGAGATTATGACAAAGGTCTGTAGATTTACAAGTGGGATAGGGAATGGAAGTGAGATGATTGCCTTCTGTGCCTCATCATACAGAGCTAGAAAATGTCCAGTGAAATGATCAGTTTAAAACAAAACCAAAGGAGCTTCTGCATATGCAACTTAGTCAAAACAGGAAAAAAAGTCAGTAGACTCTACACAATGCTGAGTTTGAGAAATACTTAAAAGAATTAATTGAACATAAAAATCTTAATAAATGCTATTAAACAAGCTCTCAACAGCAGATGAGAAAGTCTGGGTTGCAAGCTACTGAAGAACAGGAGATTACACTGAAGAAATGTTATGTGCCTGCCCAGTGGCTTCATCCTTTCACATGCCTCCATTAAGGGTCACTGCTGCATTATCAGTCAAGGACACTGAGCTTAACATGACTTTTTCCTGACCTCATACATCTTAGGTGATTCAAGAAGATTGCAAACCTTACTCTGTGAGGAGTACCCATCTATCCTTTCATACCACAACACTCTGACTTTTCTTTCCTAAGAAATTCCTATCACTTCAAGATCATTTCTCACCAGAACTTGCAATAGTATCATTGATATGGAGGAAATTTTACTCTCTCTACCACTTCTTGAAATTTTTCTCTCTCTACCACCTCAAAGCCCACTCAGGAAGCCTCTCAAAAGTCATGACCAGAGACAATAACAAATGATCAGTCACAAGGGCCAGTCTTCTTGGAACAGATGAACATGTCATTAATTTCCCTGTAATATACATCTTTGTAGTGACTCACTAAGTAGTTAATTACATTAATAACAAACCTCTAGATTCAGGGTAGATCCAGGAAGACTGTTCCTTCTGTGGGACTGTCTTTAGCAGATATCCACACTACATCTAGGGGCTGGGGAGGGCAATGACTCATTTACTGACAATGTGCTGCAAAAACATCACCTGTCTGCTCTAGGCACACTGTGGAAAGACAAATGTATAGCAGGTTTTGAACACAACTGCCCTCTACAATTACTGTGGTAGTGGCTAGCAAGTCACTAAATTTGTCTTTTGGGGCAGCCAACATCATAGTACTCTTGAAGTACTGAGTGCACTGTGGGGGACTCTGTGTGCGTGTATGGGCATGCTACAAGACTTACTCTAGTGACAAATTCTTGAGATGGCTAGAGTTGAAGGACAAGCCTTCAATAAATTCACATGAGACTTATGGGGGACGGACAAATCTGATTTAACATACATGAGAATGCATGGGTTTGAAGTGTTGGGAAGTCAAAACATTCAGCCAAAATTCAGTCTGCATCATACAGCTGACTGTTTCTCCTTAATGAAGATGACTCTGCCACATTTGCTTTGAAATAGTTATTACAACTTCATACTGATCTTACCAGAAACTTTCCACTGGCCTCTGCAAAAAAAAAATCACATGTTTTAAGTTTCTGCTCTTGTTTCCTGAAAGTGGAAGTCTCAAACCTCTGCTGCTTAAAAGGATGATATCATTATGCTTAATGAAAATTCTCTCAAAAGACCAAAGAAAGCTCGAATTCAGTTGCAGCACATATTTACATTAGGAAACCTTTTCTAAAAACCATTTTTCAACTGCAATGCATTTATTATCTAATGCTTAGTTCATACTAACCATTTGACAAAATACCACCCATATTACGGAGGGAGAAAGAAACAATTGGATTTTCATGTGCTCACCCACAGTCTTTCAAGGACCACTGTAATAGACAAGCCACAGCATATTTATGGCTTATGACAGATCCATACCACTGGAAGTGAGTAGGGCAAAGCCCTTATTACGCAGTGGTGTCTAAGAGATGAAATCCCACAGGAGCAATCTGAATTATCATTTAACCTTACCCTGCCAAATCATATTTAAAACTGGGGAGATTTGTAGAGGGATATATAAACAGGTACTTCTGTGATGTAAGACAGTCAGAAATGTCCCACTGGACTGTGTGGTAATGGCTGGGAACTTACTGCCATTGCTCTTGTTAGCCTTTCCCAAACTGCATAATTCCTCTATGGGACAAGTGCTGGCCTACCATGAGGAGAAAGCCAGGAAGGAAATTTGCATGCATGCAGTCATATGTAATATGCAATCATATGCTTCACTACTGTTCTCAAACCAGCTTCTCCTGCCTCAGTCTCACTCAGCCCGTGCAAGGCAAGCCTCAAGAAGAGATGATGTGTCCATAAGGAGCTTGTAAAACATGTCCTATGTCCTATAGTATTGTTGGTCAAAAGGCTTCAGAGAATGGATGCCAATTAAGACATGGGCCATGGAATAGGGAATTTGACTTTTTGAAACACTTTTTCCATCTAGTGGAGTGAACACTCAGAGAAGAAGGAAAGTTGATCCTCCACCTTAGTGCCCTGTGATCACACCCAGATTTTTAGCTGGGTTTTGATCTGAACAGTCTGCCTCAAGTAGGTTCTTACATGAATAAGAGTAAGGACACTAACCTCCCTACCATACCTCCATGAGCTTGGCTCCGTTATTGCATCCTACAAAACAGGCTAAATTCAAGTAATACAAAAGATCCACGATAGAGCTAGCATCCTAGTGTGAAATCTTAACTACAAGTCCTTGTTTTAACTGTATCACTGTCCTTTGGGCAACACTCAGGGTGTTCTGCGTAGAACTGAGGAGCAGGTATATAAAACATTTATGCCTCGCCTTTCTTTTTATAAAAACGGTGCTGCGACTTTTAGAGCTCATGCATTTCATCATGCATGCACTTTAATTTATTTCTTAAAGCCTTGATCTGTCCATAATTTGCTAGTAATTACTGCATTTTTGAGAGCTACTTAGAACACTTTGCATTTCCCTGAGGCTGCAAATGCACACACATTTTAAGCCAGCAGAACTGAGTGTTATCATGAGGGTCTCAGCCCACACACTCACTCCCTGATCATAGGGCTCTCAATCTTGCACTCTCCCCTTCATGTTTTAGCTTAAATATTTGTGTAAGCATACAATCAGGTCAATCACTTTTAATCTGGATCAATTCCATGATGAAATTTACTGCATCATCTTGCAGAGGGAATAACAAACAGGAATGCAGACAGAAAAAAACAAGCAGGTGGATGTCAGGCTAAGTCATATGTATTGAGACATTTTAAGAAACCATAGCCACTTAACTTCCCAGATATCAGTTTACAATTCAAGCCCTTGGTGTTGAATTTACAGAGTTCTTGCACACAGTTGCAAGCCCTTATATTAACCTTCTTGTACTAAGATGCTACCTATCCATAAGTCACAAAATAGTACAACCAGTGAAGCCCATGTTCAATTACACAAGCTAAAAATCTCTCTCCAAATTGCTGTTGCACCTGCATTTGACTTGGCCCTTACTTTGCTTACTGAAATGCCTTGCTGTAAAGTACATCAAAGGGATTCAGAAAAAAAAATTAGTATCTTGACAAATTGCTGGCATTGGTTTACAGACTCTGTAGTAGATACAGAGCATGCTATCTTCAGTGTGCATGTCCAAGATTTGACACACAATAAGCTGCATCAAAAGCCTCCTTTGTTCATGAGCAGAAAGTTCCCTCTTTGTTCAAGGATGTTACTGCAGGTCAGGGCACTTTTTAGCCTCTAAAGACATTAAGTTTCCAATGTGTTGGTTGTGATCCTACAGTTAATTTATCATTGTCTGGCCACAACGAAGCCAGTTAGTTTTTGTTTTACTCACTGACGCATTACAGCAGCTTAACTACTGGGTGCCCTGTGACACATTTCTGAGAAAAACTGTGGACCTTTACCAGACAACAATACACAGCAGGTTTAGAACTGCTGGATTCTGAACTCCCAGCTTTTCTCCCCTTGAAGACAAGATCATGAGCCAGCTTCTCAAAAGCCCCCCAAAACTGCACATAATGTCTTAAATCTATACTGCTGCTGCCAAGAGGCACAAAGTGGCTTGTGAGTGTTTCCTTTCACCAACAAACAATATAGACCTAAGAACACAGACACTCAGCACCTGCTTCTGTCAGCGAAGCTGCAGAAGTTTCCATAAATAAGAAAAGCAAGACTGAGTCTCCACAGGGCCTAGAAAACCAATTCCAAGTGGTACAATAGTGTTTCCAAGTGGTTGAAAATGGCTATTTTCAACCCACTCAGGCCCCAAAATTCTAGCATCTTTGAAAGGTTTAAAGTAAAATAAGTATATATGTGCACATACACATACAACCCAAGACAAGAAACAAGTTATAGCGAGTCCTCTCCAAACAACCCATCTCTGTTAAAATTTTAATGCTGTTACCCCATCTCTTATTGCTTATGGGTTGTCTTGCTCTTCCAGCAGTAAAAACTAAGTGCAGATGGAGCACACATGCAAAACAGACACTGAGCTGTGGAGAGAAGATGTCACTGACCACTACATAGTGTGCAGAAGAGTAATATGATTCCAGTACTTGATAATGACTCTCTTTGACTGGCGACAAAGCCAAGCAACAAGTACGTGACTGTGAGTACTGAAAGGCTCATCAAATCTGAAAATTCACATAGCAGACAATAGAATATTTGTTTTAGTGGGTAACAAAGTTGGTTCTGTGGTCCTTTTTTCACTCTACTGTCATTTCCAGCACTGAATTCCTCAAACTTCCATATTTTAACAAATATTGCAGATCTGTAGCAAAACATCATTGGATTTTCCAAGATCCAAGTCTGTTCTAGTCTCCAGTCACCCTGTAAATAATGTATTTCTTGAAGTTCAATGAATTCCACCCCCAATACCCATTCCATTGGTTAATTTTTGAAACAGGACTTTAAAACTTGACTCTGATTCATATGATTTAAATCTGCTTAAAGGTTGTAGCCTGCCAGTGGCTAGAAACTTCTGTATTCAGTGGCCCCATGCTAAGGGCAGAGGGCCGTAGTTTTAGTGCTCAGAAAAAGCCAGGCTTATATTTGCGCTAATTACAGCCAAGATACAACATTTGACTAAAACACAGGGACAACCAAGAGCCTGTTTGTTACTGTGCAGCATAGAGACTTTCCTCTTGACAAACTGAACGGCAGACCACACACACTTAGGCTGTGAAAGTAGCAGAATGAACAGGAAGGGTAAGAATGATGGGAAGAAGCATGCTGTTCATGCTCCCCATGACAAAGACCAACCATCTTTCCCCTTTCTAACTGCCTCTAAGCAGCTCTGGAAATGCAGGTATGAGCTCCTAGACTGAAAGACATGGAAAGCATCACTGTGTCAATGACAGACTCTCACTGGTGTGACCAGTGAACTCACCTGAAGAGGCTTCAAAGGATTCAGGTTAGCACGGAAGGCTTGCTCAGTTGCACGGAGTTTTTCCTTTGACAAGGTGCAAATGAAGGCTTCAGAGTCCATGGCTGCTGTGTGATTTTGGATCGTTAGAAATTCAGATGACATTGAGCTATTGCAGAGATCTCGCAGTCGCATTCGATAACCAGACACAATGACCTATAAAAGTGGGAAAAACATGTAAGTCTGCCTGCATCTAAGACTTCAACAAAAAAAATGGTTATTGCTCAGACAAAGCAAGCTATTAATAACATTTCCAGATAGAGGTGAGGGGGCATTCTTCACTACAGGTTGAGCAGCCCTGATCCATATGTAACCCAGTTCCAAGAAAAACCCTTCCCTGCTGAGAACAGGGAGAGAAGTCCTGGGGGAGGCAGGTCACTCTTCACTTTCCCACAAATATGCACAAAGCAGCCATGATCCAGTCCTCCACAGCAGCCATTTCCTCCAACCAAGGGTACATGCATTGCCTAATGTTCAGTCTTCTGGGAAATGAGCCACAGAGAATAAAACAAGGCTTGTGACCAGATACAAGTCTGGCAAATCTATGTGAAGGGCAAAAGACCTATGTCCCAAACTACTTAAGACATATTTGCCAGCCACATTTTATATGCAGAAATGATTCAGAATCATCTCCCTTAACTCTGAAGTATCTACTCACTAACTGCTGAGACAAACATTTTGCAGTGTTTTTGAGCAGATAATGCATCAGCAAAAAAAAAGTTATCTTACTGGCTGCAACAAATGAGATAAGATCCTAGAGTCTTCCTTCACAGGCATCTTTTTCTTAAGGTAATGGTTTCCTTGTCAATAATGTCTCCTAACCCACATGCAATCACATTATTAACAAAATTGATAAAATCCCTCTGAGTTATCACCAGACTGTTTCAGACCTGATAAACAAATTATTTTAATAAGGTCAGTTACCAACTTCATGTTTGCTGAACAACAAAGTCCAATCCAAAAAGCTGTATACTTCTCAAAGGTGATAAACAAGGAAAAGTCCAGAGTCTACTATTGGAAAGAAACTTTTGTTTGCCGTGGGGCTAGACAGATGGAACCGTTTTACTGTAAATGCACAGGTAACAACAGCCATAGACTTAATTTCATCTTTCTGTCATTTCATAAGACCCAGTGTGCATTGCCCAACTTACAACAACAACTAAAGAGGATTGATCTACATTCCAGAAGAGTTAGCAGCTCTTGAACCAGGCTGTTAAGTCTGAAATTTTTCGTCTGTCAAAACCAAAGGGGTATACACAATCTGGGGGGGAAAAATGCATTATGTTCAGTAAACAAGCAAATGCAACTAATAGAAAAGAAAAGGGATTTTTAATGCAATACTCATGCAAACCTTTAACTTCAGTCTGTATTCGTATGCCAAAAATCAGATCTTTCAATGCCACACAGCTCTCAAACCAAAAAGATTTGCCTTTTGAAAATTTGGGGTGTTTTTTTTCTTGCCAGTTCAGACACTACTACTAGTGTTATAGCCATGCTGAAAAGGAGGTATTTGTGGGGCACTGAAGTAACACTCCCAGAACAAACTTCCCTGGGTGGACATATAGAAAAACCAGTGTCTTCCAGTGCCTCGGTGTTCACTCACAAAAAGTGAAGGCGATCAACCTGCTACCATTCAGAAAATGTCCACCTTTTTCACCCAGATTTTATGCTCTTTTGGTGAGAAGCTGCCCTTTTCAAGCACTGAGGTCCATAGCATGAGACCTTAGAAAAAAACACTCTACCTATCCACCCTGAAGCACCCAGTCTCACCAAGTCTGCAAGTTCTCTAACCATTTGCTATCACCTGAACCCATGGTGTCTTCAGCAGGCAAAAATACACCCTAAATGACAGGTTTAGTCCCCTAAGGACTCTCAAAATGCCAGGCTCATGCCTGAAAGTAGTCATAGGTAACTGTTCTGTCCTTACATGTCATATAATTCTTTCCTTGGGACCCTTCCCCCTTCATGAAACAGAGATTTGATCCTAGCAGAATATGCACTGGCCATTTCTATTTACTCTTCACTGATAGTCAATTCATCATGCTGCAGCACTGGCCCAGGACCTCATTGTGCCTTCAACTTTTCAGCGGGACAACACCTAGTCCTGCCTCCAAGCCACACAAGAGCTGTCTGGCCACACCTGGGCAACAGCAGCATACCACGCTTGATTACACAGCTGCCTGCCCACTGCTGACCCAGGCACCTTCCAAATCCCACACCCTTCTGAGCACACCTGCTAGGACTGGAAAAACACAAGGTGGAGCCACTCAGCCCCAGGAAGCAATATTCCCATCAAGACGTGGCTATGGTTGCTTTTATCTGTTTGCACTAATTTCAGTATGCTACATACACAGCCCTGCAGGACATGCTGGAATGCTGTCATTACAGTAACACCAGTGAATAGTTCCATCTCTTTGGAGACTTCAGTTCCTCACTTGATTGTGAGGAAGTAACTTCTGGCCTTGCTGAATGACCCCAGGACACCAACAGACTGCAGAAGCAGGTTGTATTTGCTATGAAAGGTTGGCATAGTCTGGATAGGCCCTTTTACTACATGATTTCTGAATGAAGCTGTGACCCACTCATTCAGAGACCTAACAAATACTGCCTATTAATACTGAAGTCACTAGGCAGCTCAGCAGTGAGGTCAGATCTTCAAACCAGATCTCCAGCAAAATCAAAGACATCTGTTTTGTGAGTCAGATAAAGTCATTCTGCAGGAAGGGAGAGGTCTGCATCTCTAGTTACCACCTGTATTAGAAAAGCGCTGACAGAAAATTTGGCGGGCCACTGCTCTGCTCTGCAGCGTAACATCCTGGTGCTCAGATTAGCTCTTCTTGCCATCCCTAAGCACAGAATGCTGTTATAACTTAGCAGCATCACTCCCAGTGCTTTAGTGGAATCAGCTCAAGAATTACACAAGAGCACAGCTTGAAGCATTCAAGGAAGAACAAGGTAACTGACCAGTCTTTCACCACCCTTCAGACACATTATGTAGATAAAAGCTAAGCTTTTTTCTTCCTTCCATTTCCCTATACAGCAAATACAGCATGGCAGTCACACAATGTACGGTGAGGTTTTTTGCCTGCTGTTTGAAAATATTTCTGCCTCTCCACTAACTCAGGGAGAATGATAAGAACGCTGTTGCTGCAGTCTTCCTGTTACCCTCCCAGAATCATATGTAGCATGATTCTGTTTTAATCTAATTAGTTTCAAGTAAAACTTGAAGACTTGTAGCCTAAAATGGGTAAAAATTTTTTATCTGCTTTACATTTTTTTAGTAGAACGTATCCTTAACTTGTAGGATAACTTATCAAACTGTACTAAAACAGATGGCTTGAAAGAATTTACTGAAGAACATGACAATGTGTGCAAAGAGGGACAGCATCTATAACTACAGGAAAACAAAGACTAAAAGGACAATGAAGCCATTCCACTTCAATGAAGAGATCTGATGTGGAGTTAAGGATCAAAATTGATTTCCTCCTCCTTTTGCATACCATCTTTTGCATTCTTTCAAGAGGACCCTGGGCCCTCCTTTGAAGTCTGTTCTGACTTCTGCGTTAGAAAGGATGCTGGTGGACTAATTCATCAAGCCTAGCAAAAAGCATGTTACAACTTTGAGAATGACAGCCAGCCATCGCAAGACAGGGCTCTAGCCCACTGTCACCACTGGCTATGTTTATGACTGCAATCATGGAGCACTCAGGATAGCAGGACTCTTGTACTACGTAATTTACAATGTGTCTGTCTTGATGCATTGGCCACAAACCTAAAAGTAGAGCTGCGTTTGCTGCACAGGAATATAAGACAGAGCAAGACCAAGAAATCCTGCTCCAGTCCAAGCTGAGTGGCTGAAAAGAGTCAGAACAGAGCTAGCAGCTTAATAATGTTTTCCTTCCATTTAAAATAAAAAAGAGGAAGGAAGAAATTCAGTTTAGCCTGAGGGTTCTATTCTCTTATGCAGGTCAAAACATTTACTTATGGGTTCCCAGTGTCCTTTTACAGCTTAAAATCAAATAAGACAGTAAATTGTGGGCAAGAGGGAAGACAGAAGCAGGGAATACATTTCTCTCTGTCTTTCCACAGCATGTAGCGCAGAGGGGTCCAGCACAACGGATCTTGGCACTACAGCTAAACAAACAATAGACAAGCATTATGTTAGGAGCTGAAAGTACTCTTTACCTGCTGGAGGTTGACCCCTGCATCCAGTAGCTCCTCTACGGCAGATGATGGCATGGACATATTATGATGGAGGAAGTCAGAGAATGTCTCATTGTCAATCAGGAAATCCCGAAGTTTCAAGTCTGGAAAATGACAAAACAAGCAAAATTCTGGTCACAGCAGAACCAAAAGGAAACTCACGTGAGAGCACTGAACAGGAAAAGTCAAGCTGACAAGTAAGGGAGAGGGAATTACACAAACCATAGCGCAAAGGAAGAGGAGCTGCTGGTAAAGTGCTCTGAAACTTGGCAGGCTTCAGAAATGTCAATCTATGATGTCTTAGTCTCAAATAAAACCCCGAACCAACAACAAAAAAGCAATCAACCTTCAAAAACAACACCCTTAACATCATTACTTCAGGTCAATTTGCTCATACATACACAGAAGCAAGGCACACCAAGTTGCTCCCCTGATCTGAAACCTACTACAGCATTAGCACTTAATCCCTGTGTTGTTACTGAACATAGGTCTGAGTTGGTGCATGGACCACTAAGGGATTTACTAGCATTTAGTTAATTATGTTAACAGCTGATGTACTCTACCATTAATTTCAAAGACTGACATATGCAGACACACAGGTATGATATAGAATCACAGATCTAGGAAAAAATCTCAGCTACTTGGAATTAAAAATACATTTACTCCTTCTCAAGCCATCAATGTTTCAGCTCTTGACTTTAAAACAAATTTGTGGCTACATCACAGCAAAGGGGAACCATCTGGAAATTATAATCCAAGCACACAACTAAAGTCCACAAAACTGGATCTTCAGAAGCTGATGCTCAGAGCTAACACTGTTTTGAGTTGTTCTCTTGGGTTTTGTATGTGGGTTTGGTTTTTTATGCTTGTTGTTGTTGTTTTGGTTTTGTTTTTTTATTTGTTTGGTTTTGGTTTCTTTTTTTTTTTTGTTTTGTTTGATTTTGTTTCTTTTCTTTTGTGGTTTGGTTGGGTTTTTGTTGTTTTTTTTTTTTTGAGGGGGGGTGTCAAGCAGTCTTTAGTAGTTTTGGTTTGGTTTTTGTTGTTGTTGTTTTCTTTAAGAGAGAGAGAGGACAATTCTATCTCCACAATGCTTAAATAAGAAGTGATGAGCAAAGCACTTAGGCCAGGAGGAGGTGACCAAGTCCTATAGGATTTACCAGAGTGAAGATTTCCAGACTGAGGTACAACAGCAAGCTAGGTGTCATGCTGTATTTTCTACTTTAGGAAGACAGGATGCTGCAACCCAGAGCAAACAGTGGAAAACAATGAGCTCTAAAGAGAAAGTAATGATATGGAAAACCAGCGGCTTGTACCTTTCCCCTCCTATAGGGGACAGCTGTAACAACCTTTTCCCCCACCTCCTATACAGGATAGGTTTTTTGATCTGACTTGGTTTTTTGTGTTTTGTTTGGTTGGGGTTTTTTTGTTTGGTTGGTTTTGGGGTTAGTTTTTAGTTTGGGTTTTTCTGTTTTGGTTTGACTTTTTTGTTTGAGTTTTGTTTTTTGTTTTTTGTTTTTTAATTTATTTTGTTGTTGTTGGTTGGCTTTGGTTTAGCTCGAGCAGGTGATCCTGTCACTAATGGGCCCCATCAGGCAAAAGTATGCACTCGGGGTGGGTGCCACCGGAGGTTACCGGAGACCCGTCGGTTTGGGTGCCACTTCTGCCTCCCAGGCTGATCCTGCTGGAGGAGCCGGCAAGGGGAAGAACCACGCGCTCTGCTCCTGCAGCATGAAGTACACGGGGTTACTGACGGTCACTGCTCCTTCATCTATATATCCAGTTACAAATTCCCCGTTGCCTTTTTGTTCCACACGAAAAATTAAATCACCCGCCTCAGCTGAGGCAAGGCAGAGGTTACTATGGGGCAAAAGTTTATCCCTTGCCTTCCTCTCTCCCACACAGCAGGACCACTCATGAATATGCTGGTTTTGAGCACACCGTGCAAACACCCCACTTGAATGCCACGAGCAAAACCCACCATCACCGCCACTCTCTGCCCGGGAAAAGGCTGTAAAAAGATCTGGTTCCTGCAATAACATAAAACCGTCCTTCTCTTTCCAGCAGAGGCTAAAGCACCCTGCTCCACCGCAAGCAGAGGAAAAACTTCCCCCACCCTGATTCCTTGGTTACTTCCTACATGTGCCAAAATCCCTAAACACTTCTGCAGCTTGTTTATTTTTTGGTGAGATCATCAACTGTTCAGAAAGTCAGATGGACAAAGGGAGGCCTGACTGAAGGCACACTGGCATGCAGAGATCAGATGTTTGCAAGCTTTTAATTGAATCTGCCCCTACTTAAGATATTTTTCAAGCTTCTCTTAGAGGGCCACATGCCTTAAGGAAAAAAAAAAGGTAGCCAAGCAATAATTCTTCCACTTTTCTGTTTCCTCAGTGATGTGTTGCTTTTTGGTTTAGCTAGTCTGTTTTATCTGGATTTGGCTTGGAGGTTTTCTGCCATATGGAGGCATGATTTTCTTGGTCAGGGACATATTCTATAGGCAATTGCAGGAATGCAACCTGAACTACACTAAGATTCCTGCTGACCTGCCTGTAATCATGAGGGGGAGTAACAAAGACTTGCCATCTTTCACAGCTGTAATTAACCAGCCCAGCATTAGCAGAGTATTCATCCCCTGTCTTTTGTGTCATGCCAAGTATTTTCAGACTCACTTAGCACTAGAATTTGCTGAAAATCAATGCTGCCTCCCAAGGAACTCCTACAAATGTCTGTGCAAGTTTTCATCATCATTTGGAGTAAACCATGAAGGAAATAGAACAAGCTTACCATAACTGTGGGGCAGTGTTTGGCTTCCAGACAGCTGATCATGAAGCCATGATCACTACCCAAGACCACACATGAAAGCTCTTCAAGGCCAAGGGACCAAATCCCAATACCACGATCCTGGCTGCAGTGCCCCAAGCACACAGCCAGTCTTTTGTACCATGCATTTTCTCCCCCACCCCATCTGGTCCTACTTCCAACACTTGTTGGTCAGTGTCTTATGCAATCCCTCTCAGTTATGGAGGCATGCATAACAGCTTGCACATGAAACGACAGAAAGCACTGAACACTGCAATGCATCTAAATTCTCCCTCTGGATACCTTTAAAAAGATGTAACAGATTTCCTTTTGAAAACAGTCATTCCCATCCAAGATGACTACTTGCCCACTAGGGCCTAAGGAAATAGAAGAGCATTACTTAGAAAAACCACTCCAAAAATAGAAAGCAAAAGAAACAGGCAAGTCTTCTGAAGGCTAATACTAAGGTTATTTAATAATGCAAACATTTGGAGTGGAAGAACACATTTTACCACCACAGGCCTACTACTGCAAAATTTTCCTGCCATAAAAATTTAGACACACTATCAAGTTACTCAAATACACGAGACAAAACATCAGCTCAAACGTGATATAGCTTGCGTGTCTCTTCTCTTGCTTGAGAGTGGCCAAGCATCATTACAGTCAGCCACTTCAAACTGGTGGGCACAGAACAATGTGCTGGAGACCAATCTCTCCATATACTTGACGTGGACATGCAACCTTTCCTTGCCCATCCCCTTCATCTTCAACAGAAAACGAAGGGAGCTGCAGCCCTGCAGGCTCCCTCACCCCTGGCACAGGGTTTGTCCTCCTGGCTGAAACCATAGGCCTCAGCAAGCAAGCCAAGCCCTAGACACAAATGAGGAGATAAACTTGAGCTCAGACTGAGCCAACATGCTCAAAAGACTGTCAAAACTGATGTGAACCATCTTGCTGATTCAGTGGTGGGATAGCCAGCAGAAATAATACTGAGACAGCTTGTCCCCATGGCACACTAGTTTTTCAGTTTCAGTCCTGATAACAAGGGAGCAACAGCAAATAACAGACTTCTGCTTATAAACCATGCAAATAACCCCAAAACCAACAGGTCTGGCAGGGCTGAAATGCCTTAGTTGTAATTAGCTCCAGTTTGGCCACAGTATGGCAATGCAACAGGAGACAATCCCCATGCACATGAAACAAGCAGAAGAGATTTCTATATCCCATGTGGGACAGGGAGAAAGATCCTTCGTATGGTCACATAAGGAAGCTCCCAGCACAACTGAGAACTCCCAGAAGTGGAGGTCTTGTGCCTTAACCACAAAATGTCCCATCCTCTCTGAAGTCACCAGTCAGGATTAGACAATCATACATGGCAGCATTTAACGGGTATTGTTTTCACAGAAGGCACAGCTGTCCTTCATTTCCACACCATTCAAGCACACCTTTGGGGGCTGCCTTCTGGGCATCAAAACCAGAAACTCTCAGATTTTCATACCGCAGAGCATCTCCTACTCTAACACCGTATTACATCCTAAGATTTACATTTTACTGACAACCTAACCTTTTCCAAACCCTTCATGCCTGGGCACAGTGGTAGGCCAGTAGTCCCTGCTTAAGAATCAAAACTTTGTGACAAAAAAAACAAAAAAAAAAAAAAGAAAAAAGAAACCAAAACAAACCAAAACAAAAAGAAACCCCAAAATGTACTCAAAGAGCTCAAGACAATCACACGAGTCAGTGAAGAAAAACAACCTCTATGCTTGCTATATTACTGATTAAAATGAACATCAAAATAAAGATATGCATTATAAAAACCAGCAAATCAGTGCTATGTGGGGGTCTCTGGTTCCATGCAGACCAGAGCTGAACACTGACTGTGCAGTGAAGGAAGCACCTGTGGTCTGAAAGCCACAGGGTTTTATTTTCCTCATTCCATAAACACATCCCCAGTTACTTGCACAAGCTCAAAAGGGTGGTCAAAGTGCAAGAAAAGCCGTGGCTGAGTACTTTATTTTGCTGATCTTACTACAAGATCATAACAGGTCCCACAGTAAGCAGTAACAATTTCCAATAGTACTGGGAAGATCCACAGACAAGTGAAAAAAAAGAAAAGCTTTTAGGGGCGGGTTACAGGACAAAACTCTCCTATCACACTTCTCTCCCATTCTTTTTTCTTTCACTGAGAAGCACAGAGGTCTCATACTTTCCTCCAGAAACTTAATGGTGCAGTGTCTTTTAAAATTAAACAGCAGGGTGGAAAAACAGAACGCCACAGAAATTGTGGCTGTTTTTCATATCCTGAACACTGTGTTCTAAAAATAAAAGGCATGCAAATGGAATTCAATGTTATCTCAATCCACTATAGAGTACAAAGCTCACCAGGTCTCATGTTAATTTGTGGGGTTTCTGCCCAAAGGGTTTGTGCCCATCATCTAAAATATACCAGGTTCTCAGCCAGTTTAAAGCTAACAAGCTCAATGAAAATACTGTGACAGTCAGATCTACTTCCCAGTTTCACCTATTTTAACTCCCTATAAAAAAAGAATGACATGAAGGGGGGAAGTGGCTTCATGCCTTAAGTTAATTCAGCAGCTATGAGGAAAGCAGGGCAATATGTCTGATCTATAGACACAGCTTTTTGTCATCAGGAGTCTTCCCTCTACTGATTAAACACGCAAGACTGAAAACAATGACATTACTTTATATCCACTGCAGCTGGGGAGTCTTGCAAGCCTTTGGCTAAGCCTGTATTCATCATAGCCAAACATCAATGCAACACAGAAGCTGGTATGAAATTCTGACCCTTATTTCTTACCACAGAGACTACTCACAGGGCAACCCAATCATTTTTGTAACAGCAATTACGGTGTCACAGCAAGATGAAACAGTAAGATAAGAGGAAGCATGAGACACTTTAGCTTCATTCCTTAGAATCAGCAAGGTTCCACAAGTGCTCAAAGGAGACCAAAAAAGATAATTAGGTTCCCAGCTCAACATCTGTCTCCACTAATTAACAGAAGGAGCAAAGCAAGGAAGAATGTCAAGCAAGCAAACAAGGTACTTTCTTGTCCCTGTTCAAAGACTTCAGATTCATAGTTCCCCATGCAAGTAAAACTGCACTTCTACAGGAAGGGAAGGCCCAGTCTGTTTGCACAGCTGGCTGTCATGTCTGTGCAAAACTGCGCCCAGGTGTGACTGGAGAACAAGGTCACAAGGCACCCTAGTCACACAGGCCTGCTTCACCCAGGGCACTGCTTCTTCACTGATCATACTGCCAGCAAGAGGAGATTTGGACAACACAAGCCCAGAGAGATGCTGAAGCTGAGACAAACAGCCAAAGCTCCAGCTCCAGCAGCTGTGAGCATTTACTGGTAGCACAAATGACCACTACAAATGTTCTACTAGATACCTGTCTTTCAAGAAACCCTCATGTGGTGAGATGACCAGGGCAGGCAAATCAAATGTTGCCACAGAATTACCTTTTACACTGGAAGTCTGTATTAATTTTTCATTATCTGGGAAGTTGTCGGAACCCAGAATGTCCCTTGGACACTCTTGGATGTTCCGGGCCCAGGTCAAAAGCATTTGAGACCCTGGAATGCAGCCACGGACCCCTGTGGCTTTGAACCTGATCCATGGAACAATTTACCAACCTTGCAGGAAGAACAAGAAATCACAAAAGTTTAGATATTATAGTAGAAATAGTCACAAAGTGAAAGGAAGAAATTTTGAGTGCTGTACAGGGGGGGTTTAGGCCTTGTACAGAGGGGTCTGAGTTTTGTACGTGGGGGTCAGAAGTTCTAAGATGGAGGGACTTGGGTGTGCCCTGTCCTCTTTCCTTCTTCTTCCTAACCTCCCTGTTCTTGGTGATGTTGGCACTCACAGATTGGTGTAGAGTAGAAAGTCACTGTTCAATATAGGTGATAGGCATTGGGGAAAAACTGTAAACATCTAATACGTAATGTATGATATAAAAGAGGGCACCAGCCCCCTGGGTGTCGGAGTGTGCCCTTGCCTGACTGCTGAACGGACCGCAGCAGCTCAGGGAGAAATCTTTTAGATAACATACAATAAACTACCTTGAGACCGACAACAGAAGACTACTGAGTCTTTCTTTGGAGACATGGGTTGGAGGAGAGACTTTTCCACCTTTCTGGCTCACCCCAACCAGGGGGTGAGGCCTGACAACACAACAACAGTCGCCACAGGAAGTATTCCTCTTGAATAGGTGACAGGTGCACTTGAACATCTGGACTGATTTTCACACTTGCTACCTATCACTGTGATTTATTGACAAAAGATGTCTGAAGCTACTTTCCACAAAAATAAAAATGGGCTCTCAAATAATTTCAACAGCAGAACCAAAGACCGAATTACTTGTAATTGTATGACCATCCAGAGTAAATTGATCATCCAGAACAAACAGCAATCTCCTAATGGTGAGCCATGCTACTGCACTGTGCCCTACCAGGCCAATGACCCTGACAATGTGAAAAGCAAACTTTTTGCAGTGCTGGGCAAGGCAACAAGTTTTCACCTGCCTTTATTATACTCCTAACCTTGGACAACACATCCAAAAAGCATGATAAAGTAATATTTTTTAAGTTTTTTTTAGCACTTACTATGTTCTAATTATTCTTTTCCTCTGGGGTAGCTTTCCCCCTGTGAGGTGAGAATAGCTCTCAGAGCTGCCTGTGTACCTATTACTGCTGGCAAGAGCTAAACTGTCTTCTGAAAAAGTTGGACAGCCATATTCTGATTTGCTTACAAGAAATCAAGCAGCTCAGCAGGCCTGTTGTGCAGGATCAACTAGTGTGAAAATACAAGACTAATTTGCTCTCAAATTGCTGTTCCCTTTGCAGCCATAGCCTGACCTGTTTTACAGCAGGCTACAGCTCTCTGCCCTAAAAGCCATCAGACATCAAACAGTGCGGCCTCTGCAGACACAAGATAATACCAAAGTGAACACCCCATTAACCAGGGTCCATCATCTTTGTATATCTGCCATGCCAAATGGTGATGTGAGTAAAGAGGAGGCAGCTGCCATCCATCTCCACCAGCTAGCACCTCTCCTGAGAGAAAGGGAAATGCTGAGCAACAGGCCCAGGTCTTCCCTCGCATCTTGGGACTGTGACATCAGGACCACCTCCATTCCTCTCCAAGTCATGATTTTTGCTTGGAAGAGCTTTAAATATAGTCCAGAACAATTACTCCGGCAGAAAGTACAGCTCTCAGCATGTACTAACACACATACATATTACATAAACCAGTCCTCAGCTAGCCTTCACTGGGGATACACTGCTTCAGGCAGTAAGATGGCCATTAAGCCACAATCCCACCTCTGCCCTGCGTGGGAAGCCAGCAGCAAACACAAGGCTAATACATCCCTTTGTGCAGTTGTTTTGTGCAAAAGCCATCAGGCCCTCTTTTTATATATATATATATATATATATATATATATATATATATATATATATATATATATATATATGACACACATGAAAAGAGAAAGACTCTGCATCAGAAAACCAAGACACAAGGCACAGAGGCAAAATCCTCAGGCTGGTCACCACAGCCCTGCCAGCAAACACAGCCTGCAGAGCTCCTGCTTAAGGAGGGGCACACCCTAAACACCACATTATGCCTCAGAACGATATTCTTGAGATTTTCCCTGTTGCAAGGCAAATTCTGTTATCTGCACAGAAAACCATGAAATAGAGTTTGCAAATGAAAAAAGCAGAAAGAAATTACACAGACTTCAAACAGTGCAAAAAAATTAAGCAGGCTTAAAGGAAACACCCTAAGAATAGTCATTGTATGCTTTAAGAAGTAAATTCTGAGCAAAGCTTCAAATTGTATGGTATTACAACTGGTTGAAAATTCTCCTGCTAATGTTCACGAAGTAAGGACAAACTGCAAATTTCTTAGCCTCTGAACTGGCTTGTCAGTCACAGAGATGACAGACCACACATGTGACAACTCAAAATACTGCATTATTACAACAAAATTATTTTCAGGAGTGGTAAACCAAACAAATTCAGGGATGATATAAGCTGTGGAGAAGGCCCTCCAAAGATCAAATCCAGCTCAGGGCAAGATGGGTTCTTCTACAGAGGCAGGAAGTAATTCTTTGCTGTTAAGACTGGATTTTCACTGCACTAGGAATATTATGCCCTGGATAATATACAGGTTTTAGATGTTTCAAAACATCAGCTCATAAAGTAAAATATATTAAAAAAACCCAAGCAATAGAGAGACTGAAAACCAAATGCCTTGGTCACGTCCAGTCACATACTACCTGTCACCACAATTCTAACAGCAAACATAAGCACACAAGGAATGACAATGGCACTATGCTGTTAAAAATGCATGGAGGTAAGAAGAAGTTGAAAGAGTAAGGTGTGACCAATGAGGACCCTGTCCAGAATTCCTTGTACTTGAGCAAGTGACCGTAAATTTAGTAGAAATTCAAATCACAGGAAAAGGCAGGGCTGGACATTTTAATCAAATGACCATTATTAACAGCAGAAGTGTTTTCATAAGCTGGCTATGTAAGCATGCATCCATGAGACTGCTAGTTCAAATGCAACCAGAAAACACTTATATGAGAATCATTCTCTTCCCAAAACAAGCAGGCAGAATGTATCCAGCAGTATTTTCCTATTTGAAAATTATCACAGCACTGCCTATCCAGTTTGAAGAGCTTCTCCCATTAAACTGGCATGGGTAATGATGAGCCTTAAGGAAAACAGCAGGCAGAGCTTTCCAGGATCAAAGCACCCTGACTGTCCTGCACTTGTATTTGCTCCTCCTTACACAGAAAGGCTGATGAGAAGAGAAAAAGCTACCCCTCCCTTGGGTGTGAAGGCTCATCCTGTCAGATATGTGTTCCTCTTACTTGTCACATTTCGGAGAACTTGACTGAAATTCCAAGTCTGCAGTCAGCAGATCATAGTAGCTCTTACTTTTTCTATGTTAAGGAAGACCTGACACTTCTGAATTTAGTGCCAAGTCCTAATGCTCCTTATCCAGCACACTTCAGCATAAGCCACCACCAGAACAAAGAGCAAAGCCAATCAAAAACTGCCGAAGATTAACAACATGCCATCATTACACTGCACTTAGCTTAACCAGAAACACTGCCTACTTCCATTTAAAATACATCTACATCTGAATTATTTCAACCTCCCATAATTGCTCCCTACATTTCAATTTAGTTGGTCACTGCAAAGTTACCCTTATGGATAGTTGTTTGGGTTTGCTTTTGAGTATCAAGTCCAATGGAAGGAAATAAAACCCTCAAACTTCAGCAGTAAATAAAAGATTATGTTTTCTGTGCCTAGTTTAGGGCAACCTTTGCAACTATTCAAGCCCTTCACTACTGGAAATCAGACTGTTGAGCAACAGCACTTCAAAATAATTGAAGAACTTTCTCAATCTTTGGGAAAAACTGAAAAGCAGATGCTTAGTAAATAATGATTGCCCAAATTCACACAAAGTTTTAGCTGGAAATCATGTCTCTCACATTCTAAGTGTGACACTATACTACACTACACCAGGATAGTCCCAACAGACCCTGCCTTGGTAGTTTCAGGAGTTCATCCTTCCAGCTGGTTTTCTATTGGACTGTCAATACACTAACCAGTCCTTCCCTTTGGTACTGACACAACTTGCTGGCTGAAAATACACCCTGGAGCATTTGCACTGCTCTGCTTTACACAGAGGACTGGATTACTTCTAGGCGCAGAGAAGAGCAGTGCCTCCTGGTACTTTAGGAACCTCTTTCTGTGTACCAGAGTCAGAAAGCACTGCAATTACCTGAAGAAAATTGAGTATGTACTGCTGGAGAGGTCTTACACATTATTTCTATGGATACACTAGTAAAATTCCTTGCACTTTAAGGTAGCAGCAGCAGAGATAACATGAAAAAGAAAGAAAAAGATCAGGTAGGTGAAGACACTTGTGATCTTAAAGGGCTACTTCATTGTCTTGTGTTCTCTGGCTTTACAGCACACTGTTCCCCACCTGCTAAGCAGGAAGCATCTGAACAGAGCAGGGTAAAACCATAGGTGATGGCTGCTGACTGTGTTGTCACACAGTTGTGCCTTTGCCACAATGAAAATTGTTGGGACACTGGACTTCCATGTCCACATCAGGTCTCAAGTGTCAAATTTTTTTTTCTCCCTACTGTTCTGAATTAGCTTTTTGTTGGGCAGGCAGCAGTGCTGCTTTCCTAAGGAGGTGGTTGGCACAATCCCAAACAGGCACTCAGACTTCAGATATTGCTATCTTTGCAGTAAGCTGTCTTTGCCCCATCAGCAAATCTCCTTCTGGCACATATCTATGCTCAGTCAGCTTCAGATATGGTCCAATTATGTTTCAGCTGCACTTGTTACAATAGATAGACAACTATAAGGAAAAGACCTCCAAATATACAATAGCTTATGCTTATTAAGTTCTGGACTGTCTGTGGTTATGTAAACCTTCTGACAATGTCAAGAAAAACACATCTAAATACTACCTCAGGTAGTATCTTCCTCTAAATATACATTTAGAAGAACAGGAAGGTTCAAGAAGGGGGGAAAAAGCCACAAAACACCAAAACTCACAGGAAGGGTCTTATTTTAAATCCTTTTTAAGGGTCTTTTATTGCATCATTCTTAAAACTAAAGCTAAATTAGAAAGGGAAGGAAACTCTGGCTGTTTACAGAGGATGTGTGTCACAGAACAGCATGAATCTCCCCCACAGATAGCACACAGAGTGCTGCCAGGTCAGCACAAAAAAAAAAAAAAGCTGGGGCAAGATCTTCAGCTAATAGATGAGCTACATTCCACTAAATTTTCAAAGGTACACCAATTTTTTATCAGCTGAGAATTCCTGATACACAGGCCTAAGCAATTCACAGTTTTAACAAACTCTTGTTAATTATTGACACTTAGTAAATAGTTAAGCCTATGCCTATTTTTTAAATTCTGCAGCTGTTGCATTTAATTCAATGGATTTTTCCAGAATTTTGAAAACAAAACATTTAAAAGTATAAACATAAAACCCATAAAGTGAATTAAAAATGTATTTCAAAAATTTCACAACTACTATTCGATAAAACACAGCAACAGCAAAAATCTCTAGGGTTGAAAGTGGAAAATGTCACATTTTAATAAAGCTGCAAATAAATTTAGCAACAGGTGGCAGAATATTTTAGTCAGGATTCTGCTATTAACACTTATTTTATGACCAAAAATATTTAAATAGAACATGAAAGACTGCCCAAAAAATGAACTGTCATGGATTTTCAAAAAAATCGGGCAAGCAGTGCTCTGTCCTCTTGCCTGCGTAAAAAAGAAGTTGATTTACCATCAACGTTTTTTAAAAGCTTTCAGCTTTTATTGCATCCTGACTGCATTGAAAACTGCCACATCCTACTGTGTTTGAGAATGAGGGCAGCTGTTTATTTATTTAGCTCACAGGAATGCTGTAAAATTAGGTAATAAGTGTTTGTAACACATGCTGAAGATAAAATGTATTATTACCAGAGACAGCTCTGAAGCTGAATATTAACTTGAGAGATATGGAGGTCAGACCCAAACTAGGCACTCTGGCCTCAGTATCAATCAAACAGAGAAGTGTACAGGGTTTTTTCCAAATGGGGCAATTTCATAATCTCCACTGTCATGAGAGCTCAGGCCCACGGAAATCCCCTGAGAAAGCCGAACTTTTCATCAGATAACAGTGTTACATATTTCCCAGGGGATTACTAACACTACGCTCAGTGTGGAAAGTCTCTATCCTGCTGTCTCAACCAACCTCAGAATGTAGCTTAAATAAACCCAATGCAATCTTCCACAAATTAGGCATTGCTTAAGATTCTGAGATTAGAAGTGAGTGAAAAGAAACGCAGAATTTGCCAGAGTGGAAAACAGAAAATAAAGGTAAATTCAAGCTAAAACAGCGTAAGTTTTGGCAACATAGTCCCGATATTAACAAGCTGTACTGACAAGGCTACATACAAAGAGGGAGATAATAGCAAAGTGTGAAAGGTTTAACTGTTCACTTAATGCTTTCCTCTTTATTTGCTGGTTTAAAATAAAAGTCAGCGTTGACAGATGATGCTGACAAGGCTAAAGACTAAAGAAAACTTTTAAAGTTCTCTGCAGCACATACTAATTACTGATAAACACAGTAAGCAATTCTTGTTTTCTTTATCATTGTGTCTTTATCTAGACAATTTAAGAAAGATAAAGGTGAAAGAAATTAAGAAATTGCAATTTGGTATCTACCAGAATAGCTCTGTTGCTAATTGTAGTTATGGGTGCTGTTGACTCTGCTAATTGTAGTTATGGGTGCTGTTGACTCCCCTACACACATTGAGACCATTAACTGGCATCACCAGGTTAGCTGGTTATAAAGTAACCATACTGCCAGTGCAGCCTTATGCCAACAAGCTTGCAGTTTTCCTTGTGTTTTTTTAACAAGTTTCACACAATCTTCTGCGACAGGATTCCCAGAAATGTTTTTCTCAAGCTCCTGTCACCTGGTATAGTTCAGAAATTACAGCAAGGCCAGATTTAACATACCACTGCATATGTTTTTTTTCAATACCCCATTCAAAGATATTTCAGTCTTGCTCTATCACATCCATACATATCTACCTAGAATCCAAGTTGGCATAATTCTAAACATCTGTCTTCAAAAGCATCCCTGTACAAAGGAAGTTCAGACCAAAAGAAGGCATTAAAGCCCAGTTCTACAGAATCAGAATACAGCAATACATATTATGCTATATGTGTTTACCCATGTCAACCTCTAAGCAAAGTCACATAGCAACAACTGTTCATGAACAGTTCCATGGAAAACAAGTATGATTCTCCTGGAAACAGATTTTAAAGCACAGCAGACCTTTGTACCTTGACCTCCATCAAGATAATTTTATTAGTTTTATCACATCCTTGGCTTCCAAAAATAATAAGGAAAGCAGAAGCAAGCTCTATTGAAAGTGATAATTCCATATCTAGTTATATTGCAGTTACAGGATGCTATTCATTGAATTATGCAAATATCCTGTTATCTACCTAATTAAAGCCATATACCTAACTGCCCGAGAAGAAACCTAGGACCAATGCTGCCATAAAAAGTTGTGGTATTCACATACCCTCTGAACAGAGAGACACTTAACTATCTCAGGATTTCTCCTGAGAGAAGCTGTGAGAGAAGCAGAGAAAAGATAATCAAAACAATTCTTATCTCATTCACTGTTTGTGCCCATGTGGAATGCAGTCTGGAGATTGTTTACCCAAGGTGATTACTTGATTAAATTCTAGTGATTAGTATTTTGAATTAATTGACCAATTAAATCCACACGCGTGTCTCAGGAGAGAGTCACGGGTTTTCTAGTTAGTCAGTGATAGTTCTTGTTAGTGTAATATAGTGTAATAAAGTTATAATATAGTATAATAAAGTAATTAAATAGCCTTCTGGAATCATTGGAGTTCAGACATCATTCTTCCCAAGTCAAGGATTCCAGCACCATTAAGAAGTCTTCTCTACTTTTGCCTATGTCTTGACTGTCAGCCTCCCGGTTTCAGTTGAGGACAGAAAAAGTAACACACCAGCTGGATTCACAGAGTGACTTTGCCCACAGCCTGTAGTAAGGGACTTAAAGTGCCCTTCCAAGAAAGTTTTGGAAATGTTTTTCCAGAAGATCTGCAGTTGCCTAAACAATTTCTATTTGCTTAAAAAAAAATAAACTCTAAGAATTTTCATGTCTATGCCTGCTCAGCAGCAGAGAGATTTGAAGAAAAAGTTAATTAGGCAAATTTGGGAAAACTGCCATCTTCTACCCAATCAACCTGAATCTTCTACCCAATTAACAACTACAATCTTTGTGCAACCCAAGTACCCTGTACTGGCTGCTTCTTCCACTTGCTCATTGTGACAGGCTGCATCTGACCACAGCAGAAATCACAGTGGCTCCTACACAGTCCCAGACTCTCCTTCCTGGAGGGATGCTTTGGGCTGGGAGGCAGTAGCAGCCAGGAACGCCCTAGGGAGTTCTGCTGAGGGCTAGTGCAAGGTAACTGCTACTGAATATACAAAGGTAAAGTATCCTTCCTACCCACCCCAATAAATCAAGACCCCTCTACTGGTAGCACAGGGCAGCATTTTTGGCACTTGTTTCCCCTGACCTAAAGGAAAGGAGAGGATCTGAATGCCACTGCGGAGCACACTACCAGAGAACCCAGGTGCGTATTTATGTGCAGCAAAAGGAATGCCACCCTGCCACAGCTGGTGTTTGCAGGTGTTTCTGGGCGTGAAGGCCATCTCGACATATGGTTTGCTAGTCTTCATTCTAACCTAGCTGGTTTTTGCTAGGATTCTTCCCAAAGGAAGCCAGGGAGGAAACCAGTCTAATTAGGCAGGTGTAGGCAGGTATAAGAATCAATATGAATGTTTAGCTTGAGGGCGTGGATTCAATTTTGTTAGGGACAAGACACTGAGGAGGGAGTTAGCCATCACCTTAATCATACCTGTAACATGTATGCACCCTGTAATCATACAGTAACACACAAGCCATGTGAGCACCCTGTAATCATACAGTAACACACAAGCCACCAGAAAGCCTCTCCAAAGGCTCTTTTTTAGCAGAAGCCCTCTACCATCCTTTACCTGTTAAATAAAAAAAGCATTAATAGCACTGACCAGACAGGCTGCAAACTCCTTCAGTGCTGACATCTCTGTGTGCAGCAGACTGCAAAAACAGCAAAGAATGCCACCCAGATGATGTTTGTCTCTTCTGCCACAAGCAATACTAATCCAGCAAACAACTGGGACAGGCAGGGCACATGTGGAATAATAGCCTGAGATCTGATGCAATTTCTTAGGGGATGTTTGTTTCCCTCTGCCTATTTCATTGCTCCATTTATGTTTAGTTGGGCTGGCTTCAAGAAAAATAGAAACATGCCCTTTGGGATCACTGAAAACTAAGAGCAATGCAGTAAATACTAGCCAGGCTGGCTTATATCTGTGACTTTTAGCAGAAACCAAAGAAGATGGCTTTAATTATACTTGTTAATTTATTACCCTGTGGCATGGCAGAACAAAGTATATTGGAGTCTTGTAGACAGAAGGAAGAAATAAAGAAAGTGTGCCTCAGAGTCAATAGCAAGCTGTATCTCATCTTTCAAAACAGAAGAAAAGCTTATTTCTTGCAAACACTTAACCTGATAAAATGGCACTGAGGCCAGCTGCAAATTCAGTGCCTGCAAGCAGCAATCCAAACCTTCTGCAGCTGGCAATCCCAGCAACCTTGTCATGCTCTTGAAAGTGCCGTCACCAAGGTCTTTGGCTCTCTGTACTGATTTACACTCTGCCTTATCATGAGTGTTAAAGACCTTGGTGACATTGCTGGACAGACATGTAACAAGTGGAACAGAGAGGGCACCTGGCACCTGCCTGCAAAATTGATTGTGCTATGGTATGTGTGTGCCTGCACGTAGATTTCACTGCTTGGGGCTTGCTGGAAGCAGGCACACAACAGCAGTGCCCATAGAGCACGACAGCTGCATGTGCTGAACTCCCTCACACCGCCACTTAGCACTTTATCCTGGCATCCTGGCCAAAAAATGTGCAACGTGAAGCAACACTGGACTGTTCCCTACTGATAACACCTTCCTCTCCAACAGAGAGATCAGATCTTCTCTGCTATTCCTCCCCAAACTCCTCCACAAACAGCCCTGTTATGAGGAATTATCTCCCACCTTATCAAGAAACACCTAAGATACAAAGCCTGTCGGAATGAGTAGATAGCGTGTCCTGAACAAAACCTTCATGTCCTACCTTATGTTTAACAAATACACTGACACGCTCATACCTGTGCAAGCAACGTGAGCCATCTTAAGTAGGTCTCTCATCCCCAAGGTTCAGCTCATGCCTAACTTCAGACCAGATGACTAAGAGTCACACCTTGAACATTAGTTTGTGAGGGTTGTTTTGAAGAAGGTTCAAGCAAAAGGACTTTGGCAAATGCCCTCTGAACAGATTCAGACATCAGAAGCCAGATATAGACATCAGTGCTCTGCATGACTAGCATTAGTTTCAATTTGCAATGAGAGATCAACTCCTGGAAGCCTGTATCAAAATCATCAGGCAGGAGTCGGAAGAGCATGTGAGGGGAGAAAGGAGCTGCAGAAACTCCAACAGAGTCCATGTCACACACCAAGGAGCACACAGTCTATTCCACTGGGGAAGTTGCAAAGTTGCACCTGTCTGCACCACCAATTCACATGACTTCAGATCCAGGCCAGAGTTAAAACATACAGGATATTACATTTTCATTTATTGGCTTATTGATAATTAGCCCTCCTGCTACTGGGGGAAACACATGTATAGAGACAGTGCTTTCAGGCTGGGTGGCGCACTTACATCTGACACCCACTCCTGTCTCCTTAGTTTCCCAGAGTCACTGGAAGAAATGCCCCAGAGTGAAGAGGATCTGCATCTTTCACACCTCACTGTCAACAGCAACTGAGAGCTGACCTTCCTTGCACAGAAATCTAACCACTGCTAAGTATAAAGAGTGCTTCTAAGTTTAGAGGATGCTGTTTCATGCTGTCAAAGCATGAATTACATAGCCAAGGAATGGACAGCAGGACCCACCAAGCTGGATGGCTTTGTAAATTAGCATGAGAAAGACAAACAGGCTTTGTTCTCCAAAAGCCTTACCAACAATGGACATTCTGTCATTCTAATGACACAGAGGCTTGATTTTTTGATTACACATTTGAAATATTTTATTATAGAAATACAATCTGTGATGAATGGATCTGAGGCTTGTTTTTACAGTCAGTCTACTAGTCTTTACAGTAGAGAGAAACTTCAGCCTTCTGACTTTCAATTTGTATAGCACTCCATATGCAAAACTCTTGCTGGAATCACTCCTCCCCCTCAAACCTTCCCAGCAGCAAGAGCTTCAGTTTATGGCTTTGATAGTGTTCTTGTAAATGTCCATGTCTGACATTCACTGCATGTATCAATACAAAACACCAGACCAGGATCTACTCTCTTTGGAAGAGTTAACTTGTCAATGCAAGTGTAAAAGTAGTACTGCTAAAGAGTAAAATACTACTGCTGGAAGTGTAAAACCAGTAACAAAAATATCTGTCATTCTGATGGAGAGAGCTTGTTCCCAGCAAATCAAACCCAACAGCTGAAGATATCCATGAAAACAACATCAAACTTCTCCTTGGGAAATAGTAGACTCATTTTGGCTGTGTTCATTATGTGTCCATCTCTGCACAAAGGGTTCACTCTGTATCCTCTCCCTTCTAAAGCTGCTCCAGATTTAGGTAAAAGCATGAGGATGCCACTCACCAGTTCTCTGAGTAAAAAGTGAGAAGGCCTGGTGGTATGGATACTGAGCTCCTCAGCAAGGAGGTGTGTTCTTTATACACACCTATGAACTAATGGTCAGAGTCAGTAGATCCCACAGTATTATATGCAGATGTGATCACGTCACAATTCTGCACAACCCTGAAGAGGAGAGACAGAGATTAAATACCCAAGACAAATACCTTGCACAGTCCATGTCTGCACATACATTCAGCACATACCTGCCAACCTGTCACTAACAGTGCAGGTTATTCCAAGGTGACCTGCAATGTATTGAGCAACACAGAAAAGAATGTAAAAACACCATCTCTGCTTTAAGTGTGTTCAGTACACATCAGACTATGTGACACTATTCACATCATATCAGCTCAGGTATTTTTCTCCCTGCAGCCTGCCTGAGCCATTCTCAAATGATGAGAAATAAGAAGAACTATTGCTGTGAAACCAATGGCAATTTTCACAAAACACCAAAATACCATCTATGTCCAAAAAGATCTACATGCTGCATAAAGGTTGTGGGTGAAGACCCTCAATGGCTGTGCTCCCTTTTCTATTTCCCTGCAGTATGTCTTTCTAAACTGTTACTTTCCATCACTTCCACCAGCCACATGCCACACTAACACAGCAGCCAAGACAGATAATCTTTCAGAGAAGAATATGCCAAAAAACTTTTACAAGGTACCACATCAGAGAGACCCGGCAACAGCAAGAGATCCACCACGTTTCCTGAGACTGGACAGAGCTCTTCCACGTCCCAGCTCTGCTGCAAGCTTCCCATATAATCTCACACTAGTCACTCATTCATCTGCACAGGACAGGAAGGCACACCATCTTCTCATACAAGCTAAAAATTGGAGGATTCTAATTATCATAGGAAATAGGGGCAGTGAAACCAGACAGTTTTATTTTGTACCCTGCCATTCAAAATCCTGCCAGACAATATCAGAGAGTATACTACACCAAAGTCATATAGAGACAAAAAATCCCCCTCCAAAACCAAACACAAGAAGGGAAATGGATATTTCATTGTCAGATAATAATCAGCTTTGAGTTTGTAAATTGGAGACTGTCCTAGTTGACTGTGTGATGCTTTTATCCCCAATTGTCTGTCCTGTTTATACTGAGTAATAAGTCTTGCACCTTTAAGACTTGTCACAGGAGTGAAGGGGGAAGAAGAAGTGCGGAGTTTGTTTCCAGGAACTGCACTCACTCCTCCACGTTCCTCTCCTGGACTGTGTTGTCTGCGGATGGACAGACAGCAGGACAGAGCTCTCCTTTGCTTTTTAGTTAGTTTTAGCTAGCTGAGGTAAAGAAGTTCCCTGGACTGTGGTTTTCCCTTTTCTTTGGACCTGCTCAAACCTGCTCTGGACTGAACACCCAGAAGAGCACCGGCAGCTCGCACCTGTGGCCCAGCGGGCCGGGCAGGGGCCGTGGCATTTCCAGCGCCGGAGGGACTGAAAGAGACTGAGTGAGCTGAGCTGCAGCCTTGCCGGGGGGTGGGGGGGGGGAAGATTCTTCTGAGTTTGTCCCTCTTTTAGAGTGGCAAGAAGTTTTTAATGTTTAATATTGTTTAGGTTTTCTTGTTTAATAAACAGTTTTTTTCCACTTTTCTCCAAGAAAATACTTTTTTTCCCGAACCAGTTGGGGATAGGGGCCAATTGAATCTGCTTTCTAGAGGAACCCCTTTAGGGGTACTCTCCCCATTTTGCCCTGAACCAAGACAGAGACCAACATCATTTTTTCCCCATCTGTGTTCTTCCAGCACACTTCCCTCTGGAGTTCAGAGGGTAGAACACTAAACTGTAGCTACATTATGTTTACCACTTCACAAAATATCAAAATAACTAGTGCTTTCCAACAAGACACGCTACTTCAGCTCCTTTGAGAAAACAAGCACTTTGACTAACTTCAGCGCGCCCAGGATTATAGTTTCCCATCCAAAACAGCTGCTGTTCTTGGCGTTACACACCACGCCTTTTTTCTTCCACCAAATAAATCAGAGAGCACACAAAGCTCTGACACATACTTCTGCAGGATTGGAAAAGGTTTGACAAACCAGAAGTTATAATCGCGCACATTCATATTATGGCACGTTCCTGAAATTTCCACGCACATGAAATTAACCAGGCCAGAAATACCAGATATTGACTCTTTCTATCAGGCTGTTACCTAAGCCAGAGGAATTTCCCAACTTGCGTAGTTTTCCCAGGACCTTCTGGACATCCTTTACACTCGTGTCCTGTTGGCTGTACAGCAGTAACCTCCTGGCATCTGAGAACAGGCGGGAAACACTGCAGGAAAACAGAAAAACAACTAACAGTCATCAGCTCTGTGAACCACCATCCACAGATATAGTTTTATATACCAATTCCAAACTTTAATCCCCCTGTCACTCCAGCACAAAAAACCCTTTCCTCAATGACTACCTTGTGACAATCTAAGAAGCCTAATAAAAGATGTCTGCTAATGCAAGGTCAATCTAAGTTACACTGAACATCATGCATTTGAAAGCATTTTTAGGATGGAGATGTAGAGGGCTTCCTGCTGCTTATAAACTGCTGCTTCTTAGAAGCACAATAATTTAAGAATATCCTTGCTCCTTTCAAATGCTTCTCCAGGTTGCAGGTGCATTATGCTCTGCAGTAAGCCTATCTTTCCTGACCCATGAATATAGCAAGTAGGGCAAGGTATAGAAAAGCTGGCCATAAACTGTGCTTCCTGCATCATGTTAGCCAGTAATAAGTAATAAACATCAGGGAGTATTCCCTAAACCTGTTCACTGCCTCTCACTCTATGCTGTTCAGAGGTTCATTAACCAGAAAAAAAGATGCTCTGAAAAAAGGAGCATCTTAAAAAGTCTTACTTTTTTGGGGTCAAACTCTGAACCCATGTAAGAGAATGGACTCAGTCCTTATCCACACAAAGCTTTTCATTCACCAAGAGCTTCAGGTACATGGACTTGGGAATTCTGCACATGTACCAGCTGTCTGCTAGCCCCTATGAACTTGGCAATTGAAGAATCTGGTACTTCAGAGGTGGTGGAAACTGCAAAACCCTCACATAGTGTAAGACTGCACAACTGGTAGGTGACTTCCAATATCCCTCTCCCCCATGTTTCCCCAAGAACAGAGATGAGGCAAAAGCAGACAAACGCACATGGAGGCATTGAAGTTTCCAACAATACCAGGGGATTCCCCGGGAGTTGGATAGCGGAAACATGGGTTGTTGGCATTGCAGATGATCCCCTGTATCCATGGCAAGGTTCCTGCTGAAGGCATAGCTTTATTTGGAAAGTGACCTAGAATAGAAACACAGGCGTTAGGAGACAAACACATGATACAATCGTCTAATATACAGGATTGTATTTGAAGAGTAGTGCTAACCCTGCACTGGTTATTGACCCAAGGTGCCTATGAAAGAGCCAACCCAAAGAAGTACTAAGCATGTATTTGACTCTCCACACTGCTCTTTCAAATCTTGCTGAAGTCTAAACCTTTCCACTAAAGAACTAGTGAAGTCATAGGCCAGAGTTTACATCCTGTTTAAGAAGAAAGCAGTAGCAAACTACTCGTGACAGATCTCCACCAGTATGCCACTTGTATACTTGTGAATCCCATACCTCCCAATGACTGGGAAAGAAAGGCCTCCCTTGTTTAATCCTAGACCTTACATAAGCTGTCAGGCTGCTTTTTGCAGTGAGCTTGCTTCCTCAACCCCACGCTAGGGAAGGGATCCTGGAGGAAGATTTTGCCCCTTCCTCAGTATCTTAAAGCTCAAGACGTTGAGGATCAGGTGCCCAGCCTCTGGTGCCCACCTCAACCTCCCAGCATGCAATCACTCAGCAGGCTGGCTCCCTACCTCCACAACCCCAAAGGAAGTATCAAAGCCCAAGAAAGAAGTAGTATCAAAGCTGTTAAATTACAGCAAGGTGGATTCATGTGGATGGCTGAAGGAAGATGGGAATCTTATCAACCCTCCCTGAAGAAAGCCTAGGACTCTGTGCAGAAGGGTTAAGGAAACAAAGTTTATTGTTTCCAATACCCAGTTCTCTGTGCTCCTAGTTCTCTGCTTAAAAGAAGAGCTATTCATCTGGCCTGACTTTTGTTTCATTTTGCCTTTTTGTTCTTCTTGGCTGAGGGGCTTGCAGTGAAAGAGGAGGAGGGAGAAAGAGGAAAAATGCTAAGACTTTCAGATTCATCTTGTAAAATTTCCCAGAGAAACATCTTCTCTGTCCTCCATGCCCTTCATTTTACATTGTTAGTAACGCAAAGAAAATGTTCAGAGCAATGTCGAAAGAGGAATGGCACACAAGAGTTTATGGTAACCTTTTAGACACAGTGATGCATGTAACACCAGTTTCTCCAAGAGTAAAGCAGGACTCTGTTGGTTTTAAATCAGATAAGATATACAGAAAACAGTGCAACAGCACATAATTTTCATTACTGCAAACATCTAGCTTTTCAGAAGAGATTAGTCACGTCTTGACAGATTCTCTCCCTTCCACCAAAAAAGTGCATTTTGAATACTTTGAAGGGTCACAGGAACAAAAAAGAAAAGTTCTACACGACACAAGACAGCACTAGCACTCTGGCCCAACAGCAATCTAATATGTCTTCTCTCACTGGTCTGGTGAAAGCCACACAACTATCACTTCAAAGTTAATTGTTCCTTCATATTTTAAAAAAAACTTCCTCATACTAAGCCAGGCCGTTAGAAACAAGAAACCCTGACAACAGTCCAATCCTTGGTTCTTCTCAACCAGGGAATGAAAACTGAAAATTTTACTTGTTTGTTGAAAAATACTACCATTAAAGTACTGAGGCTACGTGGAAGCTACGAAGCACTTGCACACAGCTCTGTTACTGCTATCACCAGACGTTACTGCTATCACCAGGCATTACTGCTATCACCTACAAGTGATTTCATAACAGCATACAACACTGCCACTACAGATAACAATCCTACTTCCCTTAAGGCATCCACAGGGTTGCCAAAAAGTTCACCATCAACCCAAAAGCCTTCTTTCTTTCTATGTCTGCTTACAGTTCAGCAAAAACTGCTTCACTTCACAACACATCCACATCTGTCAGCGTAAGTGAACGTTCAGTGAAACCAATCCAGACAACACAATTTAGAAACTTATTCAAAGATTCTCTTCAGAAAACAAAGAGGAATTAGCCATAGAAGTGAATTAAAAGTTACCAGATGCCTTGTGCTCTATAACTGCTGAGGACAATGTAAGAAGGTGGACAAAGCAATAATAGTCAACATAAATAGGAAGGGAAAAGGATTGCAGGTGAAAGACTCAAAACTATGCTTATGACACCATGGTGCCAGAGCATATGTTTTACATGAATGTTACTGACTAGCAAGACCAAGCCAAGTAGTTCTATGAAATCTCAGCTCTTGCTAGGTTTCAGTTTATATACAGCCCTGCCATACCCAAAATTAATTACCACTGTGGTTGCTAGTTATTTAGAAAAGCTGAGTAGAGTGCTAATTGCTTCTCTTCAGCTTCACATCTGAAGCTACATTACAGGTATCTCTCCTAATGTCACCATAACATTCAGTCAGAAGAAGCAGTTCAAATTCCACGTAAAGTATGAGATTTAACTTAGGGAAGTTTTAACTATGCTGTTGAGTGCTGAAAAAAGTGAGTTAGGCAGTACATGGGATCAGCAGAGTCCAAAGTGTAATGGGAAACTGCAAACACAAACACCTCAGCTTTAAAAGATACCAGCTTGAACACCCAGCAAACAGCACAAAATGCCCCAGACACTGCAAAGACAGGATAAGTGCTGTAAAAGGGAGTTCTTTCCTTACTTCAAGAAAGAAACACTTCAGAGGGCCCTTCAGAAACATGTTTTGCTGACCCTTAAACCTTACCTTGCAGTAATCAGGCTAAGAAAAACAAAGAGCTCTTCCACAATCAGTTAATTGCAGTATGAAGCTGTCACCAAACACAGTAAAACAACATCATGTTGCTAATAAACAAGTCATGCTTCCTAAATCAAATGGCAACCAAAGAGACCTATAGATATTAATTTATAAAGAACAAGCTTTATTTGAAAGAAAAGCAGAAATGTGCACATTTAGGGTGCAAAGAGAAAAGTAGAATTGTTTTTTTTTTTTTTGTCAGCAATGTATGACTGCTGAATCTACTAAATGCAGAGCTGACACTGTAATAGTTTGAAGGAATGGAATCACTCTTGTGCTTTTTAATGTGATACATTAATGCATTTTACTACCTGGAAACAAGATTGCTTTCTTAGAGATCTTAGAACACTGCATTCTTTTATGCTAAGTCACACACAGATCAAAAAAGAAAAGTAAAACTGGCGTTCTGTGCAGGTTTTATAGATATTGCAGAGTTGTACAGCAAATTCTCAGGTAATATAAATACAAAATGAGAAACAGCAAGAAAAAGAGCAGCAGCCTACAGTCCTGGAGTAACATCAGTTAACTGCAGTTCCCAAGGTGGAAGCAAAGAAGTTATTAAACCCTCCTACATATTTCTGACTGAAGTAGGGAATCACTGCTCTTTGCATCTTGCCAGTTGCATTATTGTGTTCTAACCATGAAACAACAAGCATTTTGGGTGCAGCTGCTGTGTTTGCTACTTACATTCATGCTGCTCATAGGGTGGATATGAAAGTCTTACAGAGATCAGGATGAAGAAGATAAACAGAGGCCAGGCAATTTCGATCAGCAGCTGGAACTGGAAACAATAAAGGCAAAGTATTAAGACATCATACTCAAAATAAAGGTCAGACCAGAAGTTCTAGGACAATCCAATTGTAAGCCAAAACAGTTTTGTAAGTACTGTCTCACTTTGCTATGCCTATGCATGCCAGGATCAAGAAGTTTGTTCCTCTAGCTTCAGAGGATAATCTGCAAAGAATTACAATTTTTTTTTCTCATTGATATGTGCCAGTTATTCAACTAAAATGGATGTGCTAAAGGGCTATTTTTGGCTTCTTTTTATATCTTTCTGTCTCCTGACTGAAAGAAACCTCCCAATTAATCTTTCTAGAAATGAGCTGAATTTTTCATCCCAGATTTTGAGGCAGTGGAGTACTTATATCCCACTCTCACAGCAGACCATTAAGCTTCTACCCCAACACATCAGGCACTGTGCTGATGCATGCTACGCCAACTCTTTCAGTACTGCAGAAATGTATTGGTATCTAGAAAGCAGAGCTACTAGGATTGTTTTGTTCTAGTCTGTTTTGTTCTGATTTATGTTTTTTCCTGAAGGTAGGCAGCATCCACTGGTGGAGGTCATCTACTGAAAGGCAGTGAATATCAGGTAAATAAATAAAGAACTCAGTTATTTAGAGGGACAAGACAAGAAGAAAAAGCCTGCTATTAAATATACAACATTTCTTAGACAAAGAATTGAAGTGCAGAAAACTTCACTGAAATGTGTCACATCCCAATGAAGATGTGGACAAAAGCAAGTCTCCAGCCTAGAGCTTCTGAGACACAAGCTGAAGTTTCCCAGACCTGAGCTTCAGTATTCACATCCCTACTTTCCCGCTCCAGAAAGACTGCATAAACATTTATTTTGAGTAAGCTATGAGACAAGGAAAACCTGAAAGCTTTTTATGCTGCTATTCCATATGTTTCTCATCTATTACTAGTAGCAGAACAGAGTGCTTTCTTGGTCAAATAAAGAAAAATATTTTCCACTTCTTTCCTGAAAAACAGTCTTTTCTAATAAGAGGTCTACATCATTCTCCTTAAAAGCCAGAGTGTAAGACCTGCAACCTAGTGGGAGGCAGTATCCCCACCCACAGACATGTTTTTCCATCTTCCATCATTAACAGCTGAAACTGGACTCTTGACACTCAGCACAAGGCACTCCATGCAAACCTTGAGGTGAGAAACTTCTAGGTAACTACTGTAACTCAACATAAGCACACACTATAAAAACAGGGCATTAAAACAAAGGTCACTTGCTCCAGCAGAGGAAATTATGTAGGATGGCTTTTCACAGATACCCTTCACAGGTGACATCAAACAGCAAATAGCACCCCTATCTAAGAGGTATAAAAATTGAGCATCAGTCTTCCAGGCACTCCTGGTAACAGTGCCAGTCTCTGCAAGATAATTCTGGGATATTGTTACCCATTGGATCCTGAGATTAGCTCAGCTGGTTAGAGCATGGTGCTAATAACTCCAAGGTTGCCGACATAATCCCCACATAGGCCATTCACTTAGGAGCTGGGCTTGATTATGCTTGTGGGTGCCTTTCAACTCAGAATATTCTGTCATCTGTTATTGTCATGCACACACTGTACAACTATTGGGTAAGAAACTCTACTGAGACCACAGTAACAGAGGTGCCAGGAAGATGCCTCAGTATCTCTGGTCTCTTATTACAATAAATGATGTAGAGGCAGCACACACTCAGCCATTAACATTGACAGCCTGCTTCCATCTGCATTAAACAGTGCTCTGGCTTCCAGAGATCAGTATTTAGACTAGGACACTGACAACTTGTCTACTCCTGTTTTCAGGATACTCTTATAGCGGCTGCCAGGATGGCATAGCAGGACTTTTCCTCCATTTGATAGAAAAGTGCCTATGAAACCAGGACAAGTCCATTCCATCTTCCAGCATCAATGGTCATGATTTAGCACATGTCACAGCCCTCTGCCACCCTGGCTGCAGGCAAGCAGCATGCAACCCAAGCCTCTACTGCTACACTACTGAACAGTGTCCTCTGGGCTTGTGTAGGCTTCCTGTCGTAACCAGTGCGCACAGACAGCATCTCACAGCCCTGCAACTGCTGCAGAGCCAATGAGAAATGCTGCCCTTGAGCTCAAGCCTTGGCTTGCTCAAAGAACATCAGCCCCAGCCACACCACACTGGGGTGGACAGCAGTGCCCAAGTGGCTCTGTTGCTGAAGGGGGAACAGGCCACCTGCACACACAGCTCTTCTTTTGCATGCCTGGTTACACAGTCACAAAGGTAACCACACGTGGGCTGCATGCACGACACACCTCACTTGGCACATCAACAGCCTGGGGAGGATAGAGAAAGGGGCAGCTCAAACTGAACAAGTTGCACCTTTACAGCTTAAGGAAGGCATCATAGCAGGCACCTACTACATTGTGAGAGACAGCTGGCAACTACTGCACCAGAGGCTTGCGCAGGCACAAGATCAGAGTGTCAGGAGCACATCAGTAGAGACTCCTCAGCAAGTCTCTTGTGCTGCTCAACAAAAACTGAGTTATCTTCCTTTGCTCCTAAAAGTAGGTTCCCTCCCCTACTGCTTCCTGACCCTGCTATGACAGCACTTTTCATCCACTTTGGCCTTTCCAGACAAGGACACAAAGATACTAAAAGGGAACATGTCTCACTGAGATTCATTCTAAATAGATATTGAAAAACCAAGTCTCCTCTGCCACTTTTGTGCTGCAATGACCAGCTTGGTAAATAATGAAATTAACCTTCCAGCACCCAGCCCCTCACCTATCCCTGCTCCATCTGGAGTTGAAGAAGGAACATCCCATTTGCACACTGCAGTTGAATTTAGCTAGGAACAAATTTGTCCTAATTTTACCAAGGTTAATCCCTAAAGCATGCCAAATTTATATCAGTTGCCTGATTCAGGATGCCATTAAACACTGAGTTCTACATTGTGTCAACAGGAAATCTGTTGAGCAAGAACTAAGTAGACTATCACCCCACCCCACTGTCAACTCCCCTTCCCACTTTTATGGTCCAGTTTCAGTGTTAGCTACAAGAAGCTAACCAATCTCTCCATGCAAGTTTGAGGTGTCTCCTCATTTGCAAGAAAGCAGGGAGAGAAAGGTTTTTACACAGTGACCCCTGAGCATGATTTTTCTTTCCTCTCTCCCTGGGAGCTCCTTCCCCCCACTTCAGTGATGTTGGAAGTTATCCAATACAAAGTAACACTTGAACTGCACACATTAGGGTGAGCTTTGAACCCAGGTTTCACAACGCAGCCCAAACTCACAGCGGCCAACGAGGGGGTTCAGTGCGAAGCCAAGGCTAGACCACATTTTTTCTGAGAAGGGTAAGGATCAAACTATTTCTAGGCTACACCTTCAATAAGTACAAACGGGAGAGAGCCTTCATCAGCACAACTCAAGGACAACAGTCTCCTAAAAGGAAAGCAAAGAGAAAGAACTGTGCAGCTCTGATAACAGCATGGTAAGAGATGTTCTGCTCCTTCTCTGCCATTTCCTGTTAAGTGGACTTTTCCTCCTGACATCTTCTCATCCCAAATGAGAACCATTAATGAGAAAACTGCTGCATAACTGAGGAGCCCCACAAAAACAAGTAATGTCTCAGGCCTTCATTATGAATTGACTAATAATCAGTGTGGAATAGAGATTATGAGCAGTTTCATGCCCTCTGGGGTACTTGATGGGAAGCCAGTACAGCAGATCTGTAGATACCTACCTGTCAGAAGGTACCAAGAAATAGCTGAGCAGATCCAGAATGGTTACCCTACTGTGTTTCTCTGGCACCACTGAAGAATATGAATGCACCTCTGCTGCCCAGTAAGCCTACAGCTACCTTGACATGACACACATGCTAAACACTGACCTTTTCACACCTGATACAATACTGGGGCTGCTCGGCCTGGAGAAACACTCTTTAAAACTACCTGAAAATGAGGTTATAGCAAGATAGAGGTTGTTCTCTTCTCCCAGGGGACTAGTGACAGGACCAGAGGACATAACCTCTAGCTCTTTCAGGGGTCAGGTCAGACATCAGGAACAGTTTTTTTCATTGCAAGCATGAAAAGGGCAGGCATTGCGACAGGCTGCCCAGGGAGGTGGTGGAGTTGCTGTCCCTGGAAGTGTTCAAAAAATGACTGGGCATGACATTTAGTGGTAGAGTTTAGTTGGCATGGTGGTGTTTGGACAAAGGCTGGATTTGATGATTTTGAAGGCCTTTTACAAACTTAATGTCTCTATGATTCTATTATTTTCAGAAGATCCTGGCAAAAATATACCAAGCCATCATTCCCACTGTAAAATTCAGCTCCTCTAGAATAGCCCTCCTGATTTACCTAGTTTAAACATCATTCCAGAAAATCCCACAACATTCTGGAATTCCCCTACCTTCTATGGCAGTCTGGTAACAGGCAAAATTTAGACCTCTAGTAGCAAGATAGGATGAGTATTTTTAGCTCTTAGGGCCTAGGTTACATGGGCAATTGCTGAGAAGAGACAACCTTAAGGAGCCACAGCCAATTTTGAGACTACTTCCCCAGCTTCATATGTAACACTTTCCTAAACTATGAGACTGTTCACAAGGCCATGATGTGACCCACATTCAGAAAGCAGACAGGCTCACTCCTTGCAGTTGATACAATTCATGACCTCTCTGGTGGGCAGTCCTATCCTGGAAGATCAAGCTCCATGAAAGGCAAAAGCATGCAAGACAAAAACTGGCACCATTGGCAGCTCTGTTTACATACAAGAAAAGACAAAGAGGTGATGAGCCCCTTGTCTGTTTTATTTAACAATGAACTAATTCCAGCTCTGAATTCACTGGACCCAAGTTCCATAAAAACAAGCCTCAGACACCTGAGTGAAGACTTCAGGGACTGTGACCATTACCAGTGGTAAATATGATAGCCTTTCGTCTCTTGTGACACTGAGTTTCTAAAACAACCCAACCAGCTGGCAAGCATCCTGACATTTGAAAGGTTCAGAAAGCTTATCAGAGACCACTTTCCACTCACCACTTCACTAACTCGTGTTCCTTTCACATTCCCTACGGATACCTCCTCAAGGTCAGATCTAACAGGCCAGATCCTCTGAACAAGTCTGTTGCACAAATCACGCCCTTGTCCAACACAGGTATTCCCTAAACCCCCATGCTTTCTCAGACTTTTAGCTGCTTGCAATAGGTATAGCATCCTATGAGGTCTCAATCTAAAGGGAAAAGAATCTTAAGAACACCATACTGGATCCACACTCCTGTGTCCTTTTTATTACAAGGAGAAATTCTTCTTATGTATTGTCTATGTTTAACAGATAAATTTCCACACTGTTAACAGATGGTGAGGACAGCATTTCAACCACTCAGAACACACCCTGGCAGAAGAACATCAGTTGCCTGGGTCTATCCTCGTGCCGGTACAAGAACATGCTTCATGCCATCCACTTAATCTGTATCTTCTGTTGTAAAGTTACATAGGAGGTTTGGGATATACTCAATGATTAAAGTCACTGGAGATGTCTGCTATTGCCTCTGCCACTTCTGCCATTAGGAAGTGGCAGGATTTTGTTGCCATTTTATGCAGCCTGCAGCATTCAAAAGGTTTTAGACTCAAGGGCACATCCCTGCAGCCTGGCAATGCCTCACCCACAGAGTGGAGCAGGTCTCAGCACAGGTTTTCATTTCACATCTTTGTTACTGCACACAGCAGTCATGCACCCTCCTTGCCTGATCTGACACCAGTGTTTCAGTACTCCGACGCTCTCTCACACTGGAAATCACGACAGAAGTTTTGAGCACCTTCAAGCCCTCTGGTTTCTGTCCACCCACCACTTTCTCCAGTTTGAATAGGGTTTTCCCAAAGCCAGACCAATTGCTCAGGCAGGGATCACTAGAGGAGGAACATTAAGTAAGATACAGGATATTTCCCTGTGTTTCTTGAAAAGCTGTATAGCCTTGAAAGCTATAAGACGGTAACTTAAGATCTACAAACACCCTTGGGCTAATACTTACAGTCTGTCTTCTTCTGTAGGTAAAGTTCTTCCATAGCAGCAATCCCAGCTGCGTCCAGAAAGCCATCTTCCTTCAGCAAAGCCTAGAAATTCTCTTTGTGTAGCAGCAGTAGTACACGGTACAGATGTTGTGGCCAGTCATTAACTAGTGAAAGAAAAGAAAAACAGGAAAAAAGTCAGAAGGGGAAAGTTCTGCCATTCAAAACAGAAAAGGCAACAAGACAGGGAAAGACAAGAGGCTGTATTCTGTGACACTGCAGCCCCTCCGTGGAACACCCCATTGCCTTCTTTCTTACCCTATGCTCTCCAGCCAAGTTTCATGGGTCTCAGTAAGCTCAGATTTAGACTCACTTTTTCCTTATCTCAGAGCTCCAAAGCACAAAAAGAAGTTTGCTATACAATTTTCTTATTTTCTGCCTCAGAAATTCCAAGCGCAAGGACAGCCCAGAATGAGAATAAGTAACGGGCTTTGAAAAATGATTTAAAGATCTCTCTGAATAAGTCTGAACCATACAATTCAACACTTTTCCTTAAAGCCTCTTTCCATATTCACTTTTATACTGGTGAAAAGCTGTCTGCCAAATTAGGAAAACCTTTGTTTTGAAGTCCAGTCAATACCATTTGTAAAAGAAAGTGCTGTGCATTTAACAGGCAAGAGAGAAATGCCCATTCCCTTGAAGGTAAGTAACTAAGAAGGCTGTTAACATTTAGATGAAGTGAATGGAAAATTGTTGTTGAGTCACTGTTTAAGTCTTGCAACCACCTGGCCTCCAACAATGTTGTGCATTAAGTGTGCGTCGTGCTACAGTACAAGAGCACAGAGGATTAAAAATATTATTTTAAAAATTCAATCTCTTTGGTGGCAATTAATAAGAGCATAGTATAGTACCATTCCAACAAGGCTCAATCTTAAAGTTCTACATGAGCTTTCACTATATTAGTTAAATGTCATTAAAGCCAGAATTAATTCAGCATATCTTAATTTACTTCTGAGTTTTAAGGCCACTTCAAATTAAGAGCAGCTGAATCCTGAGCAAGTGTCTGCACAGGAACTTAGTTAATCCACATTAAATTAATTCTGATTTATGTACCTGAATACACTTTGTTGACAGAATCAGCATTAAGAGGCCAACTAGCAGTTGATTCAAACACACACCAAGAGAATCACTTTCCAATACCTGTTAAATTTGGAACACACGCTTTTGAGTCAGATGTCCCACATAACAGTATCCTAGCCCTAAGATTCAGAGTTGCATGTCTAATTGCAAACTGCATTGAAAAGATTACCAAAAATCCATAAGTGTGCTAGGAATATAAGACTTCTTTGGGAAATTCTCTGGCCATACCTACACTGGAGTAACATCAGATGAAAAATTAAGGATGTGAGCTTTGAGATGATGAAAAATTGTCATCTTTCAGTCTCTTCCAAAAGTAAATTCCATTACTACAATGATTTGCAAACTAAAAACTTGTCTCTTAATAATGTAGGTCTGTGTTACAAAAAAAAATTCTCTAACATGACTAACAAAAATAAACCAGTGACACTGAGTTCTGTAGATGATTACACTGTAGTACCACAACAGGACAACAGTGCTTTTTAACAGAGTACAAAGAACCAAACAGCAGTAATAGATGCCTACAAAACCTTACAAACTGAACCTCATAGCAGCAGCAGAGCATATAGTCAGCACAGTCTCGATAACTTCTGCCATGTGCTGCTCTAACTCACTGACAGGACCTCCACAGATGCTCCTTCACAGAATGATGCCAAACTCATCAGTCAGAACAGCCATCCTTCCCTGCCCAGTGCATCCTGCTGGCTGGAATACCCTAACACTAACACATTGCAGATGCACGCACATCTGGCTGGTAAACCATGAATTCCCAGGCATACTTAGCAAAAGGCATTGGCAGGCTACTGGCACATCCACAGCAGGGAAAAAGGGGAATCTCAGAGGACAAATCCTGGCCGATGACTGCATCCATGCTCAGGGACCCAAAGCACCCCTTCTGCTTACAGCCTTGGATATGGGGGTGTTCTGGTTTGAAAAGCAAAACCAGTGAGAGACTTCAAGTCAGAAATACAATTTATTAGGAAAAGAGAAAAAAAACTAAATACATGCAATAATACAAAAGGAAAGAAAACAGCCACTGACAGAGTCAGACTACAACCTGACACTCTGGTGGTGGTGGGAGTCCAGACTGGAATGGCTTCAGTCTTCCCAAAGTGGCAGATGTGGTTCTGTCAGATCTTGAAGACGGGTGTAATCTTCCTCTGACGGTGCAGTGGAGAAACCCCAGCTGTTCCCAGTGGGAAGCTGCCCAGATTATATTCAGTCAGGAAATGCTTGTCTCCTCCCTCTGGGCGGAGCATCCCACAATGGGATGATCTAATTTCAACAGTCATGCAGTGACATTGAATGGGCCATTAACAACAGATATCCTCCCAGGGGAGAATGATAAGAAGATAAGAGATAAGGAGGAGGTAGAAAAGGTAAGAAGAAACTGCTCACAGATGCGAAATTAATAACATCTTGCATTTCAACCTGGGACATTATCCACCCCTTATTCAATTCCCATCTGTATAATGATGAAACCTTACACATAGCTCTCGCTTAAAACTATATTTCCCTGTGGTACACAACGGGTTTCCCAATCCTTCTGCATTACCCACCAGGTGTAGCCGGGTCCTTGAGCAAAAACAACCCCACGGATGGGTTTGTCTTTGTCTGAGGTGGGATTAATCCAGACAGTCTTCCCTAAAATACCATTCATGTGTATCACAGGAACTTTGTCTCCATTTGCTGTGTGCAGGGGTTCAGACTGGGCCGGACCAGCTCGATTGATGGACCCTCTGGTGTTGACCATGCAGGTGGCTTTTGCAAAGTTCAACTCCCAGTTTCTGAAAGTTCCCCTGCCAAATGCCTTCAGGGTAGTCTTAAGTAGTCCGGTGCACCATTCAACCTTCCCGGCAGCTGGTGCATGATAGAGGATATGATATATCCACCCAATGCCATGTTCTCTGGCCCAAGTGTTTATAAGGCTGTTCTTGAAATGGGTTCCACTGTCTGACTCAAATCTCTCAGGGGTGCCATGTCTCCACAGGACTTGCTTTTCTAGGCCCAAGATACTGTTTCAGGCAGTAGCATGGGGCACCGGGTAGGTTTCTAACCATCCTGTGGTTGCTTCCACCATGGTCAGCACGTAGTGTTTGCCCTGGCAGGTTTGGGGAAGCGTGATGTAGTCAATTTGCCAGGCTTCCCCGTACCTGTACTTCGACCATCGCCACCGTACCACAGAGACTTCACCCGCTTGGCCTGCTTGATTGCAGCGCAGGTCTCACAGCTGTGGATGACCTGTGAGATGTTGTCCATAGTAAGGTCCACCCCTCGGTCACGGGCCCATCAGTATGTTGCATCTCTCCCCTGGTGACCAGAAGCATCATGGGCCCAACAAGCTAGGAATAGTTCTCCCTTATGTTGCCAGTCGAGATCCACTTGTGATGCTTTCACCTTGGCAGCTCGGTCGACTTGTTCGTTGTTGTGATGCTCTTCATTAGCCCGACTTTTGGGTATGTGCGCATCCACGTGTTGAATCTTAATGGTCAGCCTCTCTACTCAGGTGGCAATGTCCTGCCAAATCTCGGCAGCCCAGATGCGTTTCCCTCTGCGCTGCCAGTTGGCCTTTTTCCAGTGATCCAGCCATCCCCACAAAGCGTTAGCTACTATCCATGAGTTGGTGTAGAGATAGAGCCTTGGCCACTTCTCTCGTTCAGCAATATCTAAAGCCAGCTAGATGGCTTTAAGCTCTGCAACCTCACTTGATCCACCTTGTCCCTCGGTAGCTTGTGCAACTCGTCGTGTGGGGCTCCACACTTCAGCTTTCCATTGCCGGTTAGTATCTACACTTCGGCAGGAACTATCATTGAAAAGGGCATATTGTCTTTCAGTCTCCGGTAGTTCATTATATGGTGGGGCTTCCTCAGCACGTGCCACTTGCTCCTCTTCTTCAGAAGATAATCCAAATGTCTCCCCTTCAGGCCAGTTTGTTATAATTTCCAGAATTCCAGGGCTATTTGGATTTCCAATACTGGCGCGCTGGGTGATGAGGGCAATCCATTTACTCCATGTGATATCGGTGGCATGATGTGTAGATGGAACCTTTCCTTTAAACATCCACCCCAGTACTGGTAGCCGGGGTGCCAGAAACAACTGCGTTTCAGTGCCAATTACTTCTGAAGCAGCTTGAACTCCTTCATAGGCAGCCAAGATTTCCTTTTCTGTGGGAGTGTAATTTCCTTCAGAGCCTTTATAGCTCCAGCACCAGAATCCCAGTGGTCGACCCCGAGTCTCCCCAGGCACCTTCTGCCAAAGGCTCCAGGACAGGCCATGGTTCCCAGCCACAGAGTAGAGTATATTCTTCACCTCCGGTCCTGTCCTGACTGGGCCAAGGGCTACCGCATGAGCAATTTCCTGCTTGATCTGGGTGAAGGCTTGTTGCTGTTCAGGGCCCCAGTGGAAATCATTCCTCTTGCGGGTGACCAGGTATAAAGGGCTCACAATCTGGCTGTACTCATGAATGTGTATTCTCCAGAAGCCAATGGCACCTAGGAAAGCTTGTGTTTCCTTCTTGTTGGTAGGTGCAGACATAGCAGTTATCTTGTTGATTACTTCTTTTGGGATCTGACAACATCCATCTTGCCATTTGACTCCTAGAAACTGAATTTCTTGAGCTGGTCCCTTAACCTTGTTTTGCTTAATGGCAAAACCAGCTTTCAGCAGAATCTGGATAATCTTTTCTCCTTTTTCGAAAACTTCCCCTGCTGTGCTCCCCCATACAATGATGTCATCGATATACTGTAGATGTTTGGGAGCCTCATTCCTTTCCAGTGTGGTCTGGATTAGTCCATGGCAAACAGTGGGACTGTGCTTCCACCCCTGGGGCAGCCTGTTCCAGGTGTACTGCACTCCCCTCCAGGTGAAGGCAAACTGAGGCCTGCATTCTGCTGCCAAAGGAAGGGAGAAAAAGGCAATGGCAATATCAATGGTGGCGTACTACTTTGCTGTCTTGGACTCCAGCTCATACTGAAGCTCTAACATGTCTGGCACAGCAGCACTCAGCAGTGGTGTAACCTCATTCAGGCTATGATAATCTACCGTCAGTCTCCATTCCCTACTGGACTTACGCACTGGCCATATAAGGCTGTTGAATGGTGAACGAGCCTTGCTGACTACCCCTTGGCCTTCTAGTTTACGGATCATTTCATGGATGGGAATCACAGAGTCTCTATTGGTACGGTATTGCCAGCGGTGTACTGTTGCTGTGGCGATTGGTACTTCTTGTTCTTCAACTTTCAGTAGTCCCACCGCAGAGGGGTCGTCTGAGAGACCAGGCAAAGTATTCATTTTTCTGTTGCCTTCTGTCGCTACCACAGCTATCCCAAAAGCCCAGAGATGTCCCTTTGGATCTTTGAAATATCCATTTTTGAGATAGTCTGTGCCAAGGATGCATGGGGCCTCTGGGCCAGTCACGATGGGGTGTTTATGCCACCCATTCCAGTTAAACTCACTTCAGCCTCCAATACAGTCAGCTGCTGGGATCCTCCTGTTACCCCAGAAATAGAAATGGATTCTGCTCCTATGTATCTTGATGGCATCAGGGTACATTGGGCACCGGTGTCAACCAAAGCCGTGTATTTTTGTGGGTCAGATGTGCCAGGCCATCGGATCCACACAGTCCAATAGATCTGATTGTCCCTATCCTCCACCTGGCTAGAGGCAGGGCCCCTTTATTCCTGGTTGTGGTACATGTTGCTCTCTTCCTGTAAATAGGTTCCTGAGGTTCCTTCAAGAGGATCAGTCATATCATCATTCCTATATTGTCTGGAATTCTGTGTATGAGAGACTGGAGCAGCATTGACTCTAGGTGAGCTTCCTGTGTTAGGTGTTCCTCTTTTCAGTTCACGTACCCGGGCTGCTAAGGAAGAGGTGGGTATTCCATCCCACTTCCTCATGTCTTCTCCATGCTCCTGAAGGAAAAACCAGAGGTTACCTCGTGGAGTGTATCCTCTCTCTTTGGCTGGGGGACGCCAGCTCTTAATGGCAGAGACTCTTGTTGGTTCTGGCGAGATGTGGTAGACTTCTTCCTTGAGTTCCTTTTTTTAGTTTCTGATGGCTCTCTTCAATCAAGCTCCGGACTTGCTCAGCCGGTTTTGTTTCTACGGACAAGACATGGGTACGATATGGGGTGGTGACAGTGTCCTCGTAAATTCTTAGTTTATTGGCCAAGATGCCTACTCTATCTTCACCTTCTCTCCATTACAGTGTTGCCAGGTAACGGGAATATATCTCTGGTCCAAGCCATGCAAATGTCAACCACATTTGTGATGTGCACTGGACACAATCTGGGCTTTTAGGAAATATCTCATCTTCTGAGAAGATTATCTCCAGCACAGCCAATTCCCTCAGGCATTGGATAGCTTGTTCCATTGTGCTCCACTTTCCTTGGTGCACCTGGAGGTCTTCTTTACAAAGGTATCTGTCCCTCACACTCGTCAGCAGTCCCTGTCAGAGACTGAGAGTTTCCTGGGTTCTCCTGATCCCCTGGTCAATGACTACATCTCAGGACAGTGCTCCCAGTTGCCTGGCCTCACTTCCATCCAGAATAGTGTCATTGGCTGCAGCATCCCGGATGCAAAGCAGCCAGGTCAGGATGGACTCGTTTGTCTGGCGGGTGAATTCCCTCCGCAGGTCACACAGTTCACTTAGAGATAGAGAGCAAGTAATGATTTCTGGTTCTGTCTTTCTGCAGGGTGTGAGGGTCCTGCCACAGCTTCATCAATCACTATGCGGACTGATTTGCTCTTTGATTTCTTTTTCTGAACGGGGGCAACTGCTATTGGTTCAGGCTGTTCCGATTCGATGGCGGTTTGTGTGGAGATGCTGACGGCGCCTTCGATTTCTTCTTCTGTGACAGTCTGTGTAGATACAGACACTGTTTTGCTTTTGGTTCTTTCCTCCACTGTGTCAGTCTGCGTAGACATGGATGTTGTTGTCTGGCATTTGGTTTTCTCCTCCTCTGTGGCGTTCTGTGCGGACACAGACGCTGTTGATTTTTTTTTCCTCTTCCTCAAGAAAACGCTGCATCATACCATGTAGTGCTTTGTTCCTAAGCATATTGCAGGCTGTGCAGAGAAGACAAAACAGAACCAACAACAACGCTACGCTGTCCTTGGCATCCAGAAGGAACTCAACTTTTTCAAAAACTGCTGGGTTAACCCTGAAAGGCTGGAAAAAGTAATTCTTTACCTCTCCCCCCAGGGGCTGGGTGCGATTGTTGAAGCCCCAGATGTAGCAGCCTAGATTAGGACAAGCAAACAAAATTCAGTACATGTTCCAAATTATGTTCATTGTCTCGGAGGTTACCATGCTATAGATATAATAAATCAATAAAGCAATTTTCATACCATACCCTGGGTTTACACAGGAGCATTATAATCCGCAGATAATGCCCTGTGTGCGGAAAAATATAGAGAGCCAGATATAAGACCCATATAAGCATGTTAAGCATCATAATGAATAGGCACCTTCCACAATACAAAATTGTAATTCTGACTCTTCTCAGTAACTCGAGCCCCAAGTTGGGCGCCAAAATTATGTTCTGGTTTGAAAAGCAAAACCAGTGAGAGACTTCAAGTCAGAAATACAATTTATTAGGAAAAGAGAAAAAAAAACTAAATACATGCAATAATACAAAAGGAAAGAAAACAGCCACTGACAGAGTCAGACTACAACCTGACACTCTGGTGGTGGTGGGAGTCCAGACTGGAATGGCTTCAGTCTTCCCAAAGTGGCAGATGTGGTTCTGTCAGATCTTGAAGACGGGTGTAATCTTCCTCTGACGGTGCAGTGGAGAAACCCCAGCTGTTCCCAGTGGGAAGCTGCCCAGATTATATTCAGTCAGGAAATGCTTGTCTCCTCTAATTTCAACAGTCATGCAGTGACATTGAATGGGCCATTAACAACAGATATCCTCCGGGGGGGGGGGGGGGGGGGAGAAGATAAGAAGATAAGAGATAAGGAGGAGGTAGAAAAGGTACAAAGAAACTGCTCACATATGGGAAATTAATAACATCTTGCATTTCAACCTGGGGCAGGGGGGTGGGGGGGTCTTTGAAGCACCTCCTCTTGATGTCAGTATTACATATCTAAAGCTGCAATCAACCTAGCAACACAACTAAGTAGGGAATATTGTTACCTCTCCTTTGTACTACCTCTACTCTAAAGTTTCTGAATAGTATTTGGGGGATTTAGCAACACTTTTACTCACCCTAAAGAGAAACATGGATTACTTCTCACATTGAACATAGGCACTTGCTGACTAATGTGGTACAAAAATCTTTTTAAGAACACTAAGATAATTGCTCTTTTCATGCATTTTTTCACAAGGATACTGGTACTGGCCTGTGGGTCACAGACCTCCATTTGATTTTTTTTTGTGCTCTCCACCATGCCGAAAAATCATTGCTGCCTGAGTCTAATCCTGCAGCCATTGCACAAGTCTGGCATACAGAAGTAGAGGACTGGAAGGGACTGTACAGCCTTCTAACAGTCACAGGTAGTTATGCAACAGCTGTTTTTTATCTTCAGAAGGGTGTTCAGAGTACCCACTCCATACTTCATTCCCATGCCCCCAATACTGTTAAATTTCTGCAAAAAAACTAATTTCCAATGTTTTCCAGACATTAAAGCTAAACATCAAAACCTATGAGAATAAAATGCCACAGGAAGAGTACAATAAGTATCCCATGGAGAGTCAAAGGGACTTTTGGTGTCTCATCAATGGAATTAGACCCTATTCCTGCATCTTAATGCCCTGCACAGAGGCAAAATGGTCTATGGAATGAGCATATCAAAGGGTAGCTGGTTTAATGCACATCAGTGAAAATTCACATACTGATCCCTTGCAACTGCAGTCAGTCCATAGGATCCAGAGCACGGAAATACTGCTTTATAGATTATCTCACATTAGCAAACTGTAGTGAGCTAAGGGCATGTCTTTTATCACTTAACTCATCTCAGCAGACCAGCCAAAAGCATGCACAGCCAGGAAGATTCAGCTGTGCCACCTGCTTGAGCTTCAGCTCTCTGGAGTTAAGCTAAGCTTTACTGGGAAGAAAGCAAATTATCTGGCCTGTTCTTCCTGGACAAAAGTTTTAAATGTTATAAAAATATTGACTTTCAAGGACTGTCCAGATGTAGGCATACCAGCTAAATCCTTGCATTAATGTAGGGCATGGAGCCTAACAGTGGACTAATCACCAATGGAGGTGCACCTGAGCATGAAGTGTATCCAGTTCTTCCAGCCATGCTGGGTGACAGCTGCAACAACACTGTATGCCCCAGTCAGTATGTGTTACAGACTGATGAACAGGTTTGTTAGTAGTCACCTGTGATTTTCATCCACAGAGGCTGACATACTTGGTTCACTGCTGACACAAGGTTCACTTGAACAACTTATCCATCAGAAACTACTCAGCAAACTAATACCAGAGGAAAGAGGATAAGCATACTTTCAGATGTTCTTCCAGCTCACAACAGGCAAGAACTGTAAGTCAGAGATGCAGAGAACTGATCAACCCAACACTTCCAACTTGGTTAGAGCTGAAGTCCCACTTTATCTCTACTTCAGACCAGTCCAGTAAGTTCAACATAGCTGGGAAATATAACTTGCCATTTAGTACTGCAGTGCCAAAACTCTGTTTGTTTCCAATGATGGCTTTTATGTCTCACCTGTGTAAAATTTTGAGCCAACAGCAGCTATCAGTGATCACTCTTAACACTCACCCAGAACTCCCTGAAGAAGAAATACTGCTTTCTGTCTAGAGTAAGAAAAGCTGCAGGAATCCATCCTCATAGCATTAGTTTTCCTGTGATATGAAGTACCACAGTACAACACCCACCCACACAGTTAAAGCACAGGTTACACACACTTGTCCCATGGTCTGCCTTTGCAGAAGACTCCCTCCACATGGCATTTCGCCCTGCTGCAGAAGTCCTGAATGGCCTCCCAACCCACACAGCTGCAATTCCATCTCATTTTCTGCAATTCAGAAAATTACTCAAGAGAAAGTAAGGGTACAGGGCAACCTCTGAAAATAATGACAATGAAACACATCCTTTGGCTAGCCCTTTCTCTCTAGAAAGGGTGCTAGCCACTATTTCAAAGTAGAATGGCTGTTGATAAGTTGACTAGCTGTTAGACCAACAGTCTCCAAACCTAATCCCTCTTAAATAAATAATAATAAATGTTAATAAATGCATTAATTGCTAATAATTAATCCCTCCCTTTTTAGAGCTGTAGATTTAGAGAGTAAAAAGCTTAAGTGGCAGAAAATCAGTTCTCCACCCCCTTGCCTGGTGTCTGTATTAAGTAAACATAAAATAGCCTTCAAAAGCAGCTTTCTGCAAACAATGCAGCTGTTTGCTTTCTTTGGATAGGCAAAAAAACCTTTCCCCTAGAGAAAAAAAAAATTAAATCACTATTTCAAGAGGGAACAAAGTGAACTTACCAAACCTTACGAGACTGGAACATTTCAGGGTTTTGGCAAGACACTACAGACTATTTAAACTAAGTCTTTGTCAGCAGAGCTAAAAAGCTTTCACCAGTTGGTGGAAGGCTCAGTGGACTCCATGAAAAAAAGCTAGCAGCCCTCATCCTTTAAGTCACATTTTCCTTATCACAGAAGCTACCACCACTGGCAATTCTCCACAGATCAAGTGGCCACAGAGAGTACAAATCTAACAGCTACACATGAAGCCCTCATGAGCTACAGGAGCCAGCACTTTCCTTTCTCACAAGCAGACATGATCCACCACTTCTGCTTCCTGCCCCAGACAAAAAAATTGTACATCTGCTTAACTCCAATAGATCTTGTCTATACAAGTCAAATGAGACTCAGTTTGGAAGAAAAGAAGCAACTAAAATATAAACATTGGATTTCTGCAGAAATATAGTCCTCTTTTTATGAACACTGATAAATGTCTTGACATTTAATTTCTTTTAGGTAGTGTCAAGATGCATTTTGTGAAGGAAACAATATCATGAGCCATGTGAATTCTGAAAATCCTAGATCTAGAGTCCTCCAGTGATCTGTTTGCCATCAGTGGAGAGCAGATCCCTCTCAGAACTGTGGATATGAAGGCGGGACAGAAGGGCCTCACTCATTAACTGACATTCTGATTGTGCTGGTTTTGCATTAATTAATATTTGGTGAGGAGGGAAGAAGCCAGTCACGGAAGTGATTTTCTAAGAGAAGCTGCTAAGAGTTTCCTCTGTGCCTGACAAAACCAATCAGTAAATAGTTTTGAATATTGACACTTTGTTAAACCACTAGAAAGCTGAATACGCCTCTATAAACACACATGTTAAAGATGAACAAAGCCCGGGAAAAGTCTCTCTTCTGGCGTGCAGAGAGAGAAGTGCTTCCCAGCTCCCAGCCTAGCAGCCGGGTGGGGAACGGGAGGCTGTGGGGCCTTGGCTAAGTCAGGGCCAGGCCGTGCTGTTATCATCTTGCCCCCGCACAGTGTGGCTGTCGCACAAGATCATGCGGCTGAGGCCAGAGGCAGCCCTGCAGCCCGCGCAGGGAGTGACCCTGCAGCTGGAACTGAAGGACCAGCCACGCGGCCGATCCTGACACAGTCCCAGTGCTGAAAATCCATCACCACGACTGCCTCGGCTGCCGCCCAGCAGGGATCACAGGACCATCAGCAGGCCCCGGGCGAGATACCAACTCTATCAATGCATAAATAAGACTTGCAGACCTTCAATCCTCCCTCGAGTGAGAGAAAAGGACAGAGTCAAGGCATGTAGAGGAACAACATGAAGACATCAAGGTCAATGAAGAAAGAGTCAAGTCCCAGATGGAAGGAGAATGAGAAGATGCCTTAAGTTTGGGTTGAAATCCTCTTGTAAGGCTATGGAGAAGAATGTAAATGATACATCAGACTCTTTTCCCCTATAACTCATTGGAAAGTATGAGGAGATGTAACATTCAAAGATATGAGCCAAGGCATCTATGCTAAAGTAAGCAGATGTTGAAGTAGCTGTAATCCCATGAGAAGACTGAATAGAGAGAGAAGAGTGATGAAGACCCTCTTACCCCAGGGAAAGAAGACCTCTGTTCCCAGAGATAAGATGATCTCAGAGACAGATAAAAAGAACCTTTCCTCTTGAACAACTCATCTTTAAAATAGTACCCATAAGTTGGCATGGCCCCTAAATGCAGCTGTGGGAAAGCTGTGAAAAATGGGAGTGATTTCACAATTGCAGATTCCCGGACGGCTGCTATTTGTGGAAATTAAAAGCTACAAGAGAACTGTTTCTTGTGGAGAAGCCTCCATGGCATGGCTAGGGAAACTCCTCTCCCCAAGTGAACTGAAGAAAGACTATTCTAGAAGTAGTTCTAGATTAGAACTGACTTAAAAGTCCCAAGTTTCATCTCTTTACATTGTCAGTGAGAAAGAAAAGAGGGCTTGTAGAGGTGAGGGAGGAGAAGTGTTCTAAAGTTTTATTCTGATTCTTATTATTCTTTCTTTCAGTTACTGTTAATAAAGTTTTCTTCATACCTTTTTTAAAGTTCTGAGCCTGTTTTGCCTTCCTCCTAATCCTATCTCACAGCAAGAAATGAGTAAGTATATTCTAGTGGATGCACTAACAGTCGGCCAGCACTGAACCCACCACATTAACTGGTGCATTGGCCAGGAAATCTTAAATTGGTCAACCAAAACCACTACACTGACCTACACAAGACAAACCACCAGAGGACTAGTGGGTTGGATGGGGATTGGTGTAGCAGAGGTGCAAGTAAGTCTAGAGTCCAGAATTAAATCCCCAAATCAAGGTCTAGCACCTTGGCCACTTCTCTGCTGAACACCAGGATTTCCCTTCTTCCAGCACAGTAGCTGTAACTAGAAGGAGAAAAACAGTCTTGATCCTGATTATGTTAAGACTAGGCTAGATAAAGAGCAGTTGTGGACAAGTGCAAGCAAATTTTGTCCTACTGCTAGAGATCTAATTGGACATAAAATCCCCAGCAGGCAGTGGAAGCAGGCAAGGAATAAAAGAACCAAAAGTAATGTCCATTCTGTGACCTAAGTCACACAAAGCTTGCAAAACACAAAGGAACAAAGCTGGCATTCCCACCACTAAAACTTCCAAGCAGTCAAAAAACTTATGACATCTACTGGAGCTCTAGGAAAGAGGGGAAACTGCCACCTGAACAATAACAATTTCATCATACAAACAACAGTACCAATCTTTTAAAATAATCTTTTAACCCAAAGAGCCCAGAATAGGTTGCAAAAAGGTGCCATAAAAAGCATTAGCAGCACAGAGTTCAATCAACTCACCTAAGGCCACAAGCAAGCAAAAGCAGAGATTAGAATGAAACCATCAGATCCCACACGTCCGCCTCCTGGCTTAAGCACTGCTGGAGTCTGTAGCAGACACAACCAGTGCAGGATCAGCAGTGGAGGTGCGAGCTTTGGACCTACGGGCTCTTGCCTGGGACACAGGATCGTTATCACTGGAGGCACACAGACACTAAAAGCTGCTCTTTCATAACCTCCCCACAGAGGATATTTCTCTCCCTTTTGCCAAATGCATAAGGGACACAAAGTTTTCTCTTCCATCTAAAGAGCTCTTCAGTGAGAAGTGCTTTCCTCTTCAAAATCACCCAGGTCATGTCGCAGAGTTAACACCAATTCCTTGTTCCTAGCAATGTGATTGGAGATCTTCCGAGTCAGCAGACAAGAATTTGACTAGGGTGACAAACAACAATATTTTAGTGGCAGATCTTGGCAAGATCCTCTACTGGTTCACTTCCCACACTGACTACCTGGCCTTGGGTTGGGTAAACAAATTCCAGTCTTGGTCTCTAGTGCCAACTAATACTGAAGGCAACTAGTAAATGACTTTCAACATGGCCATCCAATTGAATTCATTTTTCCTCCTCAAGGAGCATGTAAAATTTGGTAAAACCAACATTTAAAACGATAATGCCAATATATAAGGAAACTGATGACACAGGATTATGGATTACCTATAGCAACCTGCCACCTCTGGTCCAAGACACAGAGCCCCCCACTCGTCTACAGAGCCCTTATGGCAGCATGCACACAGCTACCAAACACCAATTAAATAATTTCACATTGTTATTTAAGGGGGCTCCAACCTCACAGAATATTAGGGACAACCAAAGGAAAAGGACTCCTTTCAGCACAGGCCAACAATAAAATATTTGTTCACAACCTGCTAGAACTGCTGCTATGAAAACAACTAGTGACAGAACTCAAGCCCAGTATTAGGTTCTACTTGCTGCACTAGGTACTACACAGACAAGCAAGCCTGGATCTCGCTCTGACATGATTCAAGGTCAACACAATGTCATGTCAGGAGCAACAATCTGGCTTCCCAACTCTTTAGGCAAAATGGCAAGGGGCTTCTAAAGTTATTTAGCCTTGGCATGAGAATTGAGCAAATGGGTATTTCGTAAGTCAGTATATTATGAGCTGAGTTCTTCTGAATGCTCCACTATGAACAGATGAGCAGATGATCATTTTGGCCCAAAATTAATACAATGAACACTGATATTCCTGATCCTAAACTGTTCAGAGTATCTAACTTGCCTCTCCTGTCACAGCCAAACCCCTAGGATATATTTCTGAGACACTAGTGGGCCTATCCTTACTTATCAGAAAAAAAAATATCACATGACACTTCATCACAGAGAAAAACACTAGCTTACAAACAGCTCCATTATAAAGACTAGACTACATTTTTCAGAGTCCTCAGTGTCCCCTTAAAACATTTACGCACATGCACATTTTCAAAAATGGCTGCTGCTTTACAATCTTTCCTTGTGACACAACATGCGAAGTAATTTTGAAAATTTTAATTTTTGAAATTTTGAAAAACCTGTCAAAGGTGAGCAATATCTGCCTACCAGAATGACCACAACAACTGGCTTCCATTACTTCTAGCATGCTTATAGAGGGCTCATTGATGAAAACAAGCACAACTCCAATGCAATGGAAGATGTCAAGTTTGCATGCACCATAGCTGGACTTACCCAAAAGAATGAACATGCAAGGGACTGTGGCATGCGCTTAGGCAAGAGGATTGTTTAAGTGTCAAGTATATTACACAAGGTGAAATGCAGTCATCTATTTTACAAAAAAAACCCAGCAGCTTCCACTAGAAGGTTGCGAAATACATGAAGCATTTCAACTTCCAACATTACACTGAGTGTCCACTACTTTGCCCATGGAAGAAAAAAAAGGCAAGACTCTAGTCCATTCTTTGGCAAAAACAAACAGAAATGTGATTTGCTTTATCACGACCAATGTCCAAAAATCCATAGTCCATATTAGCAGTTTTTTTTTTTTTTTTTGGCTCTCATAGAATGGCTCTTTTCTAGTGGAATGTAGAAATAATAGAACATCCTGCTAAAATAATAATTGCAACATTTGAGCTCAATTCATGCCATTAGGCTTTGATCTCTGAGTGAGTATAGTATTGTCGGCACGCAGTTTGCAAAAAGCTGTGTTACACAGCCCCAGTCACTTTTTCCAGCTTTTGACACATCCTGTTGAAGGACAATATAACTGCAACTAGGAAAAAGGGGTAAAGAATTTCACATTGCAAAAGGTACCTTTCTGCTCGGCAGCAATCATAAAGGGGAGAAGGAAGACACAGCCTCCCCAAGAAAGCAGCTTTTCCCAAAAGAAATCTATATGCTCAGACATGTTAGGACAGAAACACTTTCAACCATCACCCCTTCCACAGAACATTCTGGTCATTTAATTATTTACACTGATCAGATACCTGGTTTTAAAAAGTATGACACTGACAGGCACTCCACGATCCTACTGCAGAGTCACTGAAGCATCTGGCATATTTCTGTCTTCTACTGAGCAAAGTAATGAAGCCTTGTGCCTTTGTCATCACATTCATAAGGACTTTTTTGGAAAGAAGTCACTTTTCCTACATCTTGCTTTTGGAACTTATTGTTTACCTTGGGACAAGACAAGGACACCAATGGTGCTCAGTACAAGATTAAACTGCAGTTTGATTGTATGCCTGCCCTGTAACATCAAAAGAAACTGTAGTGTTATTTTCCTCTCCATCTTTGCCATTTGGGAACATCATGCCATAAACCAGCACATGTTTTCAGTAACAGAGCAGAACACTACATGGCTTGTAGTGTAGAGAACAGAGGCAAAAAGAATAAGCTGCTTGTTAAACTTGATATCTACACAACTGCACTGGTATCTGTGGCACACCTATAGGTAACAGCAAACAAAAAAATATCCCTGAAATATGCAGAAAAACATCAGCCAAGAAAAAGCCTCTAGCACAATGAAAGGAAATGACATTGATGAAAGAAAGCCATAAACCAGCAAAGTCAGTATTTAGCAGCCATTGTCAGCTTGAGCAGAGTTGGAGTCTGCAAAGCCTACAAGAAGACCACAGCTCCCACATAGCTACCATCCAACTGTGCTGATACGGGAGATGGTAATCCACTAAAGTGATAAAGAGATGCCCAATTACTTTTGAGATCAGTTTGTGTCAGATGAATCTATGAAGAGGAATGAATTTATTATCAACCTTGGCAACCCATACAGACTTCAATAAACACTCATCTCTAAAGTTATTCATAGAAGAATATGAAAATAGCTGGCACAGATGATAAGGCAGCCCACATACCTGCTGAGTCAGGTATGTGGCACAGGGCTGTGGCACAGGGCTGTTAGCTCAAAGTACTGCCAGAAAGCGTGCGACAATCTTCCCGTTTTGCCTGATCCACAGAGCAAACAGTTGTTAGTCACATTTTCTATTCTTCAGCTCCAGCTGCACCCCTGCCACTGAAGCTTCAATCCTTAGGTGAGCATGGCAGTTAAAGCCATGCAAATCAGGCTAATATATGCCTAATTCAACATCATGATCAGACATATCCAGGAAGGAAGGATGACAGAATTTGTGCAAGTCCTAAGCTCCACCTCACAATTCAGAAATATTTTCAGGACGGAGCTCCATTAGTTTGCTCCTAAAGCTTCAGGGGACTAAGCACAGAGCTAAAGAGTTATGATCAACTAAATTTCAACCAAATTACTCCAAACAGCAGGCAAGTGCAGAAGTAGAATGAAGTGGTAAAAGCAATATGCTTACAAGAGAGTAAGATGAGCAAAAATAAGTTTTGCAAGTTTATGGACATAGGATTCAAACCATACATTTTTACATTAAGTTTAGAATATCTTTAACAGTGTTCAGAAATTTCCAGTAGAGCCAAAGCACACTGCAACAGAGAATCCCATTTTGCAATTATATCTCGTTTTATAAATATGATCATAATTGGGAGAATAGATGTAGAGACAAATATTAAGAGTATGTCACAAGAACATGGAATGCAGCCCTGGGAGACATGGCTGTCAATCAGAAGAATGACAAAAATTATCTGCAAAAACTAAAATCTGTAGAAATATGAAAACTGATGGCAGACAGGTGATTGTATTAGTTTGCTAAAAGAAGGAACCGAGTCCAGATCTCTCTAAACACAGAAGAAAAACTCTTATTGCTTACTTTGGCATGAATATTTAAATATAAATTTGAGAGAGATGGAAAGTAAAGCAGTAAGAACTGCTACTCTGATTTAATAGGGTAAAGAATAGTTAAAATATCTAAACTACCTAAGACAAATTAAATAAAAGCATTTTTCCCATTGGCAGAATAAAAATACAAATGCAGCATCCATTCAATTAAGATTATTAAATAAAAACATCACATGCAGAGGAAGAGTAGATTTTGAATTTTTGCTCTTATACTTGTACCACAAATAAATATCCATGAATCTGCATTCAGAAAAGCTCAGTGCTGCTTTATTGATTGGATGAGGAGAGTTCTGGTGTTTTTTTAAACCATTCAAGTTTGGTCCTAACTGTTTTCATTGGCAGTCATAGCCAAACTCCTGTTGCAGGAACAAAATTAAAATAACAGGAAGAGAAAAAAAGCCACCAATAGATCCCCAAAATCTCAATATACTCCTCATTAATACAGCTCTCAAATAACATTTATGATAACTTGCTTGTTTCTTTTTAAGGCACAAAAATTCAACTGTAAAAACAGGCATATCTCTAAAAACATTGGACTTAAACCCAGCTTGCTGGCACTAGCAACAGAGCCTGAAGTCTTTAAAAAAAGATGTGTTACCTGCTGAATGTGAGAAAAAACACATTTTGACTTCTTCCATAAAGAGTATAAATTTTGGTCATGCCATTAGTAGAACAAAAGTGAAAGTAGATAAGAGGAAACAGTCATCACAAGAAGGGCAGAGGTGCTGGGATCCAAGTTTTCTTGGTACCTAACCTTTCCCTGGTCATCTACATCACCAAAACTGCTGCTCCAAGACCTTCCACATGGCTTAATTTTGATCTTTATTAATCTAACTAGTACCATGCTAATGAATATTAGCTGCATGGCTTGCTTGCTCCCAGGAACTCATTTGGAAACAGACCAGTGAACTGCAAGTTGTTTCTGAGAGTCAAGCAAGTAGAGTGGTTAACATGTTTTGGCCACCTATCTTCCACACAACCCTGCCTGCTATTTGCTAAAAAGGAAACCAGATCCCCAGACTGATCCCTGAACTGCATGGTAAAAGGCTCAAACTTTGTTCTTTCACAGAGAACAACCTTGCTATCTAGCCCAAGCCAGAACAGTCTTAGAAAGGCTCTTTTCTCTCCTTTTTCTGTCCAACTCCAATTGTTCTCTAATATAACACAAACCAATACCATTGCATTAGGCAGAACTCTGCTAAGCAACACTTCTCCAGAAAAATAACAGAAGAGGAAAAAGGTCAGCTTGTATGTGGATACTTATGGCATTCAAACTGGCATGCATTTTTATTACCTATGATCAAGCTTTTTTGCTAATAATCCATGAATAAAGATCTGAATGCTCCCATTTTTCCTACAGTGTTAGCCTGTTGTGTCAGGAAAGCTGCATCAACAGTTTTTCATCCTACTCTGCCTCTCTTGGTCCTCAAAGCAATCAAAAATACTTTTTCTCCCCTTCAAAATGCTAAAAAAGACAGGACTAGTTTTGCTGCCAAGTATTTTAAAGAAAGGGAAGAGGTTACTTTAGGTACCCCATTCAGTAGTTTTAGTCATGGTATTTCTTCTGAATTATCTGTATTACTTTTGTGTAATCAACACAAGCAAGACATGCAGCTACAGAATGAGACATTTTAACTTTTGGGGTTTTCTGTGGTGATCATCTTTTAAACAACAGAAGCAGAGTCTTACCATGGTATTTTTTATCTATACTCTTAGTATCAGCAACTGCAGATGTGCATGCTCATCAACTACACTAAAAAAGTTTCTAGCATTCAGATTCAAATCCTTAGCTGGCATAAATATACAATAATCTTAGGGAGAGTGAATTTCTTCCATCCCAGACCTGAAGAAAGCAGGCAGAGTCCCTAGTAGCCTCAGATAAACAAGGAAAATCAATCTAATACATAAAATGTGTTTTAGTAAACATAGTAAACCCTGACTCTAGCTCCTCTCACAGGAGTCATGAAGAATAACCAGCTAAAGAGAAACATCATGATGTTTGGTCAGCCATGGCCTCTGGACTTATTTCAGGATTCGGTGTGCTGCCCAGCCTAGAAGGCCTACATAAACACTGAGGGTGCCTGCTTCAAGGTTACTCAAACAAAGTGGTAGTTTGGGTCCCTCTCTGCTCCCTTCTGTCATCATCTTTGTGCTGGCACCAGCGCTCACAAAGCCATGAGAAGACTCTGAACACAGGATGCTGGGGTGAAAAAAACAAAACCACCATGCAAAAAGAGGAGAGTTTGTTTTCAATTACTCACCCTGGGTCGGTGAACTCCAGTGCCTGCACAAAGGATGAAACAGACATAGAGAGAAAAGAATAGGCAGACCAGGGGAAATGAAGCCAGTCCATTACTAGCTCACTAGCAACCTTCAATTACTCTGGATTAAAGTTGTGGAGAAACCACACCCTAAGGAATAGTGTGCCTGCATGGTGCAATGCACATAATAAACACTAGCAGAGCTGATTGTATTTGGCCACAGATGGATGAGTTCAGTACCAATCCTCCTTCTGTTCTGTCTTTGTGAGTCTAGCTCTGCCAGGTGAACTCAATGGTGAGAGAACAGCCTTGCAGAGATGTAGGCAAGGGAAGACTTCCTTCCTAAATGTGTATTACACTTGATTAACAGGTGAGAATGCTTCAACACAGAATCTGCATAGAAAATCTGTTGTTACTTTGTTTAAGTCACTAAAGCTTACTCCTGAATGATATATACCAAATCTGGTACCAGATCAAGTAAGTCTCTGATCACACCAATACAGCATTGAGTGATGTTTGAGTTTGAAAAAAAATTAGCATTACAAAAAAGTTTTACTAACAGCTGCCTGTAGCACACTGATTTATAAATGTGCCTCAGCCTCTGTGTGTGAAGAGACCATGACAAAACTTTCAACATACTTGCTTGCACTGCTCTACGTCTCTCTTCAGAGGAAATTTGGAACTAATATCCAAAAGATTCCCATGGCTCCTGGAAAACACTAAAATCTTATATATAGCTGCACCCAAGGTGTTTATTTCACCTAACTATCATACAGCAACCTGTCCTTCAGCAACAACTTATTGGGGGAAAGTTACTGTAAATAGTTTTGGGCTAGCTGCTGGATTATTACACTCTAATGCCAAATTACAGCAAACTGTGATTTCTTGTAGCCCAGAGACCAGCTAGTAACCCCTTCAGAACACCTACAATGAGCAAAAAACCATTGTCTTTTATTATTTAATGCTAAATATTCTCAACAGGTTCAATTTAAATTCTACTATGTAACACTTGTGTTCCATGCTGCCAAACTTATAGGCCCATCTTTTTTGTTGAGGGTTGACTTCTAATTTTAACCATAATCAGCCCCACAAAATTATGATTACAAGAAACAATGTCATGAGTAAGCATCAAGCTCCTGCCCATACCAGATATAGACTGTGTCACACAACTCACTCTTACATCAATTAAAATTCAAAAGTGCACAATGAGGACCCACCAACATCATTTTTATCTGTTACATCAGTAAAACACTGTACAGTCCCAGGTACTACCCCTTTAGCTAAATACCCTACTGTGTCATCACAGAATTGCACAGTGATTTGAGTGACAGAAAAGTGTCAGCATATGTTGCCATTCTCACTTGTAAGGGAGTCAAGCTGTGACACAAGCATCAAGCACAAAAAGCATTTGCACTGAATGTTTACTACCATGAGCCCCTTTCAAAACTGAGCAAGACTGCTCCACTACAACAGCCTTTCGACAGCAGGCTTGACCATCTGTTGTTAATGGAACATCCCCAAGACGTGGCTCTCCTCTGCAGTACAAGGAGCAACTAATTTTCATAGTTGCTCCTTGAAGCTAATTTTCAAAGTTGCTCCTTAAAATAATTTTTAATGCATTAATCCATAGCAGTAATTTAAAAAAATGTTCAACTCACTTTAGGTTTTAATCTAGATGTTTACACCCCTCTGGTTTCACCAAGGTCTATTCCAATGCACTTGAAATCAACTTTGATTCTTATGTATGTTTTTGTACAGACTTTAAAATCTCCCAGGACAACAGTTTGGGGGAAAGGGGGCACTTCTGGTTAAAACTAGGAAAAAATAGGATTTAATAAGAACTTTTCATTTAGAATCCGAGTATCTTTCCAGACATGTTTTAAGCATCTGGGCTGCTGCGCAGCTTGTCTTTTGTAAAAACAGCCTGATGATAGGTTGCAATGTAGCACTCCAGACTTCACAACAGTCTGGCACGCAGCAGCACGATTTGTTGCATATAACTGAGCCTCCTTCCCATCACAAAGGCAGCCACATCGATTTTTTATTTTTACACTCCCCCCACCCCAAGGCCCTCCCCTTATCCCACCCCCGCGACTTTACAGGATTCACGTAGGAGTGAAGGGGATGAAAACCCTCCCGTTATCTTCTAGCACCCATCGGGGCCGGGAGAGGCAGCGGTAAGGTGAGCCACCCACCGTGAGCGCTGCCAAGTCAGAGTCGCCTCGCTCAGGATAAGCTAAAATAAAATAACTATTTTTCAAAAAATAAGCACACTCAACCACGCCTCTCTCACACACACACAAACACTATCAGCCCCTCTCCGATGCACCGCCACGCCGTAAACCATCCTCCGAGGCGCGCTGCCGACAGGCTCGGCACCGCGTCGGAAGACAAAACCCCAAAGCAGTAAGAAAATAAACAACAAAAAAAAAAAAAAAAAAAAAAACAAAAAAACCACAATAAGAAAGCGCCCCCCCCCCACCACTAACACTCATTTGCGTTCTTCCTCTAGCTTTGTGGTGCCCGTTTCAGGAGGAGCGGGGACAAGTGGGAAGCCTCCCCGACAGCTGCCCGGGATGCGTTCCCCCCCACCCCGCCTACCTCCCCGGCCGGCAGCCGCCGTCGGTCCCGAGGAGGAGTCGCTGCCTGCTCCGCGCCGCGATTGCCTCCGCTCCCGGCCCCGACGCCGGCCCCGCTGCCGCTACCGGGCGCCCCCGCCCCGCAGGGCTTTTATAGGGGCGGCGCGGAGCTGCCCCCGGCAGGCCAGCCCGCCCCTTCCACGGCCGGGGCCGCCCAGCACACTGCTTTTCTCCTCCCTCCGGGGTCTTCTCGCCGTCGCCTTTTCTCTTTGCTTTCTTCTTTTTCTCTTCTCCTGTCCTCCGCGCCCCCCCCCCGCCCCCCACCTTTGTTTTCTTTTTCCTCGACAGAGGCTGCTATTGGGAGGGTGGGGGAGTGCGCGGCGATTTGCATGTGGACGTGCACAGTGCAGCCAAAAACAAACTGTGTGTCCGCCCCGGCGCCACACGGCGGGACGGCGCTGCGTGGGTTACCCGCGCTCGCTGCTTTTTGTGGAACTCCGCGCTCCCAGGTGCGTCGGGAAGCATCCCGGCCCCTCGCGTTGCCTCCCGCGCCGGCCCCCAGGGCGTCTCTTCTCGGGGACCGTGGGAAGAAAGAGCAGAAACCCGGGCACGCAGTTACCTGCGAAGTGAGTGTGCTCCGGCCGCCCACCGGCTGTGAGTGTATCCAGGCCTGCGCCGCTCTCCCCATCTCCTGAGCTGAGCTGGTACAAATTGGGCACAGATCCGTCCTCAGCTGTACAGCTGCACAGGTACTGAGTGTACCAAGAGTGTTGGCCTAAAAGGAATCAATCAGTAATAAACAGCTTCAACAGGACCAGATGCCCTGTACTCCCTGTGACTTATGGCAATAAAACAGCACGGAACTGTGAAAGGTAACAGATAGGCACAAATGAGGATGAATTCAGTTGTGTCGATTTATGGAGAAATTTACAACTATTCACAGATTTTATAAAAACAAATCTCAGTTTATTTTTAACAGTTCACAGTGAGCCAGCTGACTTGTTCCAAATACAAAATCCGTGAATGATAGCGTGTTTTGTTTACCAGAGAAATGGCTTGGTCTTAGCAATATTGTCTGGTTGCTGAAGATGTCCTTCGACATGAAGTCCGCCTGTAGAAATCACCCATCATGCAAACCCTTCCAATTTTTCACTTCTTACATGTCAGGAGCCCTGTAAAATCATGCAGTGCAATTTGTGAAAGTATAGCAGTGCAGTTTCAAGGCATAAAACGTTCTGTGAATGAAAACAAGTAATGCACAAAAGGCAGGCAACTCTAAATTATGGTTCCCTCTACAGACTGCCATTTCTTTTCTGCAGTGAAGTGGTTGATGTTTTCGTTCATGCTGTTAATGCTTTGCCTTATTGTGAGCAATCTGGATGACACATGGTTACTGAAGGAACCGTATCTTCAGGTTTCCTGGCTTTTATTTCCATGCTGAGACTACCACCATGGTATTTTTTCAAGTGGCGCAGAAATACAAACACCTGAAAGCAAATTCCAGAGAGCTCAGGCAGATTGTAATCTGACATAATGCACTGGAGTATCATAGATAGCTGTGAATATTCAAATTAATAATGCAGACCCTTCTACACTGAATAAAAGATGACACGTTCATTTTCACTGTGAAATGAACTAGCTCCTTCCCTCAGTGCCTGTGTGTCAACATCTCACAAATGGGCTAAGGGACCAAATGGACAAAAAAAGTTCCTGATTCTGACCATGGTTTCCCCAGTGTAACTGCTACATAATGTCACTGGCTTCAACAGATTCATTCTGTTTGTACCTTCATCTGATGGTAAAACTGAAATAAAAACAAGGATTTTATTTAGTGTATAAATGCAGCTGTGTGTTTTCCACCACATGCTAGAGCTTTGCATTTTACACATTTCCAAACATTGCTGGATTGTAGTTTTAAATTCTAAAACAAAGAATTTCTGCATGGTTAGTCAGAACACAGGGAGAAAGAGCACATTTAGTTTGCAATCAATAAAGCGTTATGCCTCATCCTACATAAAAAGGAGTTTGAAAGAGAGGTTATATTGGATGGAATTTTTTTAAGAATTAGTCATTTGACTTCAGTGGAAATAGCTATGTCAATACTAAAGACCTGACAATAGCTCTGCTACTGATGTCTATTTAAATCTAGATTCCTCTAAGGAAAGTGTGAATTCCCAAAATTTTGGTAGTTGGTGCCAATAGTTAAAACATTTGAACAACATTTTCCAATAAGACAGCTAAAACACAGCTGTCTGTGAGAAGTGAATGGAGCATTTGATTTATTTTGTTCTGTTAAAATACCTGTAGGATGGTGGAAAATGCTTGTGCACCACTGGATATCATTTCCCCAGTTTTGCTTCTCCTTGTGGCATGGCAATGATATAAGGTCAGTTGGGGACAAGCATTGGCAAATGGTACAAGAAGGATGACAGGGGAAGGGGCACAGTTAGATGTAATGAGTAGGCTGTACAAAGTCAATAGCCACACTGCAAGTAGTTTCTAAGAATAACTATTCTTACGTTTGAGTAGTTTGAGATCTCAGGGCAGACAAGCACATGTGACTCCTATAGATTTCTTAAAGACATTTGTAACTCCCAGCTCTTTCATGCACAGCAAATATTCTGGCTTCTGTCTCCTGTGAAAGGTGTGATAGGTCTTTGCAGATAAAGCAATCTCACATGGGACTTCCTGCTTAATTTAATGTATTGATGGCTAAGACAAAATTTCAACTACTGATTCAGAGCGGAAAAAGGCAGACATAAACAAACACTTAGGGAAAGACCTTTCTCCTTCCTTCCCGAGCTCAAGTTAAGCACCTCTCCTACCCCTTTCTGGTCTCAACATCCCTTGCTTTCAAATAGGTGTTATGATCAGTCCCTTTTCCCCAATTCTTTCTGTGAAGCACTGGGCAAAGTGGAGAGTTGGGGTCAGTTTGTAATGGTTCTTTCTGCTGTTGCTTGTGTCTTACTCATTTTCCTCCACTGCTTCTTGCCTTACTATTCCACAGTTTCACAGTGAGTCCTCTCTGTGCCACAGTTCCCTACAGAGTGTCCCTTCTTTGGCATGGTGTGGCTCTTTCCAAGACGGTGTCTCTTCCTTCCATGTGTCTCCTCCACTTTGTCCATTTCTCAGATATCACATTTCCTCCAGTGTCTCCTGTCCTATGGGCTGCTCTTTTTTAAAATATATTTGAGCAGAAGTGCCATGTGCTGCTTTCACCTAGCTGAGTTTTTGGCATGCAGTGGGTTGTTTTCATCCCTTTCAAAACACCTGACAGCAGCTGTAACTGGCACAGAGGAGTTCATGATTTCTTCCCTTGCAGCTTCCAGTACTAAAGGCCTGCCATTTATGCCCAATATGCAGTTCACATGACATGCACTTTCAGATAAGACCTGATCCTTTTTCCAAAAGCTAGTCCTCTCCTTCAACCCATTCATTCAAGCCATTACATTGGCTTTGAATAAGCAGCCCACAGTAGGGTCCAAGGCTGGGTGGAAGGGAGGGCCGCAGACTGGCAAAGGGGCTGTTAGCTGCACCAGTTACTGAGAGGTCAGAGGACCTCTCAGTGTACATTGCTGTTCATGGAAAAGATATTATGTAATGGAATGAAGGGGTGGAACTGAAAATAGGAAAACACGCTGTGTTCTCACAGGAGGAAGTGAGGAGGAAGTTGTTTCTTTGTACTTGTAACTTCTACAAGACAAAACACAACATTGTCAACTCTGAAAGACTGATGTTTCCTAATGTCAGGATACTACAGAAGACTGTGGGCTTAGACAAGCACACCAAGAAATGTCTTGGTATAAACCAAAGTTTTGTATTATAGGTTTCAGCAATAAAGAAAGCCACAGTTTAACAGTTGTCAGCTCTTAAGATATTTCATCTGGAAATCCAAGTTCTTTTTAGCCCTAGATGATCTAGTTTGGACTAAATTAAAGAAGCAGAAAAGACAGCAGATCAGCAATACTTCCATTTAAAAAAAATTACTTTTCGAAGAACTTTGCTCACCTCTTTTTTTTTTTTACTTTGCATTCTTGTTGCAGAAACATCACTTCAAGATTCTTCACTCTTATCTTGGGACACACACTGAAGATTATTCTGTATTTTAAGCATCTGTTTTGTCTTGGTTTATTTTCCCTTGGTTTGAAATATCTGAGTCATAGGATGGTGACAGATTTTATAAAGTCTTCTTGGAAACAGCTTCCTAACTTTTAGAAAAAAGTAATTGCATTGTTATTACTGTATAGCAACCTAGGCTCTCCCTGAACATCCTAGCTTTGATTTATATTACCTAGCATGGGAGTGTTAGTCACTCCAGCCTGGTTTACGGCCCAGTGAGTACAAGCAGCTACAACATGCTGTTTACTGCAACTTTCCATGCACACTTTTCTTCCCTTCCTATTTACAGAAGAAAGTAGGAAAGAGAGTTGCTGTTTAGTTATTGCACCTGCAAAGAAACAGAAGGTTTAAGTACATCCTTTGCTCTGCCCTGCAGTGGGGAAGCTTTGAAGTGCTTGTCTGTGCCATGTGAAGAAGTGAATCTGGGAAGTTGCTACCTCCCAATCAAAGAATATTGCAGGCCTGTCCCAGTGTCTGACAGGGACAAAAGAGCTTGTGCTCATCCTCTCCATCTTTCAAGATAAATATAGGCTTCAAACTGGCAGCACTCATTAATAAGATGGTTCTAAGTCCTTTCAATAAAATATAAATATATTGTAGTTCAGATATGAGCAAGCCACAGTTTAAGCAATTACTAGAAACATTTCTTAATGTTATCTTGTGTTTGAGAAGGGTGATTTAAAAGCAATTTCTCATGTGGTTAGTTTCCAGATGACTGATGTTGTTTTAAGAAGAGAGACCATCATCACAAGCCTTGCTTTGTAATTTGTCACAAACACTTACAATTAATAGGAGTAAAATTCCATCTGCAGTTAGCTAAATAAAGTAGGGTGCTGTGAAGCTCACTGTTAACAAAATTACTGCTTTTTAGGTGTAAAATATACATACAGCTAAATACTTAGGTGGTAAAAATTCCTTGACTTTGACAGAAATAAACTGATTTTTCCAACTGTGGACCTAACCTATAATTTGAGGAGGAGCAAGAAAAATATGTACAGTTGCCAATTAAAATACTGGAAGTTTATATTAGGTAGCAATTTTAATTCGATATGAAGTTTTTGGTCTTCTCAGTTCTCCAGGTGTATACTTCATAATGGCGTGCAGCATGAAAGTATTTTTAATGTTTTACCTTTCCTCTGTGCAATTGTGTATCTTCTAAAAATTAGCCCAAGATAGGACTTCTGTGAAAATATTTCAGTGTGCATTACATATGCATTGCCAGACAGGGATATGGGGATATGCTGGCCTGTGTGAGCCAGGGTTTCTTTGCCAGCCATGGGACTGAATGGATAGCTATGCAGAATGTTAAAGTTCAATGTGAAATGCTTCAAAAATTCTGCACTTTATCTCCCATTATAAATTTATATGCTAATAACAACACCAGTGCATGGAACAAGGAAGAAAAAATTCATCACAAAACAGAAATGAAGCCTAGGAGATATAGAACCTGATCCAATGCAAAGAAAGCCAAATAAAACTATGCAATATGTTTTCATCTAATTTCAGTTTAGGTACTGATGGGTGAATCTTCATGGATCATCCAGTATATAAACTTCATCAAATTAAGCCCCTAAGATGTAAGTTAAAATGGTCAATTACCAAAACTTCCTTGAGGTCAGCCAAATGTAATGCCATATCAGCTGCATTACTTTAGTTTCTTAAACCTAAACCTATTAAAAAAAAAATCTCAAAAATTGCCTGTTTAATATCCTTCATCAATTGTTATGGAACTCAATGCAAATTCTTCCTGATAATGACTCCCAGACTGAGTTTGTTACTACAAAAGTTTCAGCCTGTTATATAAACAGCATAGATTCGAGTAGCCCAATTAAGTCAGTGGAGATATACACCTGGGATTTTGACTGCATGTGCTGACTGTAGACTTAAATGGAGATAAAATTAGTCCCTGATTAACAAAACTTCTTTCACTCACAGCTTTTGAGCTGCAGGCAACAACATTCAGTGCAAATCTTAGTAGCAAGGGGATAAGTTTTAGGAAGTGATGTTTTCCTTCACTAGATAACAACATTCCAGAAGGGAAGAAAATACACCATCATGTGTTCAAAACCAGCCTGTGAACCAGAAGGAAAGACAGGATGGAACTAGTCTGTAAGCATACTGCTTGCTTCAGCACCAGCATGACCAGAGGCCATGAGGGAAAGTGTGCTGTCCCTCACCTCTGGTCTTAAAAGTTACACTCAGAGCAAGCCATCCTCAGGCCCTGGAAGGTTTTTACCTAGTCTTGCTGTAATACACAGGCCAATAAGCCTCATGGTCTCCAACAAAAGCAAAGCTCTGCTTTTAGGATCTCCAGCAGCTTCCCCAGCTCTAACTGTATCCCTGGAATGAGGCTGGAAGAGTGCCTCAGACCTTCTGACAGCATCTCACACAATTGCAAAATTAATTGGGTTGGAAGGCCCCACTGGATGTCATCTAGTCCGACCTCCCTTGCCCCAGCAGGGTCCCCTTGAGCCTGTAATTCAGAAATGTCTGCAGATGACATCTGAATACATCGACTGAAGGACTCTGCACCTTCTCTGTACAACCTGTATAACCTGTGCCTGTGTTTAAAAGAAGGGAGGATAAAGGCCTCTTGTCTAGTGTAAACTACAGTGTCCTCAAAGGAGGAGTCACCCTTTCTTGCTGTTGGCAAAACCATATGCTCCTGTTCTCCAATCTCCTTGCCTCTACTGAGCTCATGAGTACTCTGCATTACTGTGCTTTTCTGAGTCAGTTCTTACAAGCAAGGATTTGCTTTCCAGGAGGTGAGAAACACCTTCTTTATGCTTCCTTTTTACAGAGAAAGGACTGAGGTTTTGCCTCTGTTCTCTTTATACACCTGGAGAAACATGGTCAGAAAGTGAGCCTTGGGGGTGTTACTTCAAATCTTGAGTTTCCTCAAACATCAAGAATAACCCATAATGCAGAATGAAGGATTTCTATTCAAATCCAAAATTTTCCAGAGCTGCTTAGAACTGCCAGTCAAATTCCACACTTAGAGACCTTCAGTCTGCTTTGTAGAGCCTAATTTCTTTTTCTCTTGATTGCCTTTCCAGCTTGATTGCCCAGATTGGGATTTGCTTGGCACTATTGTTGTACAGATATTTGTTGCACAAATCAGGCACCTTTTGAGTTCTGCCAGCTGTTACATTTTGGTCCATTGAAATATCTGCACTTTTTGAATATTTCCTGCACTTTTATTGAGGCAGTCAGGTTGACCTCTACATTTTTTAGCTGCTTGCAGGCATCTGGGACTGAATCTTGGGTGTAGATAGCTTGCTCTGGAGACACAGTCCTGGTTTTGGCTTCATAATGAGCCAGTTCCTGCTTCTGCTCATTTTGTCATTAGATGAAGAACAGGTATCTCTCTCTGTGTCTGTTAACTATCGCTCTAGCATCTTCAGCAAAAGGACAAAGTCAAATTTAATCTCCCTAGTGCACCCTCAACCCTCCCATCCATTACTGTGGCATCTCATGAGATAGTTGGAGAGACTAATGCTCCTGCTGCCTTTAACCTGCCCCCAGTGTTGTTGCCAGAGTCTATGCAGGCATTAGTCAGTATATCAACAAACTTCCAGGGGACTCGATGGACTCACAATCTATCATGCCTTTCCACAGAGGCTCCAGTGCCTAAGCTATGTCCTTTACATTCTTGGTCAGTTTCCCCCTTTATACCATGATGTGCCCAAGTTAAATACTGCCTTGTGATTGTTCAGCATCCAAACTCACCGACTTAAGTATCCAGATCCCGTCCCTCCTTCGGAAGGTATGTTCTTTCTGTTTCTCTCCATTTTGCTTCAGCATATTCTCACCTGCCCCTGTTTGGAGAAGGACAAAACAATCAACCTCCATTTCCCTGTCCTCATGTCTTTACGCAGTCATTCTCTCCTGCTGCACATGCTAATGGGCATGCTAGACGGACCTTCCACAAAGAGTAATAATTCTGGGGTTCTTATTTCTCATATCAGCTGTTTCCTCCATTTCTTAAGCATCAGAGTATCACTCATAATTGTACAGGATTTAGCTATCTTTACTGACTCTTCTACCTTAAAAGGAAAAAAACTAATCTGGTCTTTTTCCCCCTCAAGTCAGGATCTACTATATCAGGGCTCTCCCAGGCAGCCATTAAAATATTTTCTTTTTCTTGAGAAAAGCAATATCTTCAGCATTGTCCTCATCAGAAATACAGAGCAATGAGATACCTGTCTGTTTTTCTTGGTAGCTGTAAAAACTTGTTCACTTTCTTATTGTGCATTCAGGGAAGAATTTTATTACAATTTCTGTATTCTGTGATGTCTGTCCAGGCTGCTTCCTGAGCTGCTCATTAGTATTGACATTTATATCTTTCTAAAAGTGTTTATGATCAGGGACAACCTTTTTGACTAAGATTTCCAGGACTTCTCTTTAGTGGTGGGTAATCTACTGAATCAGTATAGCCTGCCAGGAAGAAATCTGCAGTGAAAATCATTCCTAGCAATCAGCCCAAAACTATTAGTTTTCAAAAGAGATATATAAAGGAATGGAAGGAATGAGAAAATTAGGTATATAATGTTAAAAGAAGAGGATGCAGACTGTACAGAAACATGCAATACAAGTTTTATTTGTATGGTATCATAAAAAGCTCTCCCAAGATTAGCTATAAGATATTATTGGTTTTGGCATATTTTACTTTCTTTATTAAAATCAATGAAATTGATTGATTGATTGTCCTGGAAATATTACCAGGACAAATTTTTGGAATCCAAGTGCCACTAATACTGTTACCTCATAAGAAGCTATGATCGAGGAAATTATATATGAAATGTATATAATCAAATTTCTGTAAAAACATCGTTTTCCATTAGTGCCCTTAAAATTTTATGTCATATGTTGTGCTAATCTTGGAGATATTTTGAGTTTATATAGCTTTGTATAGCTTTAAATATAACTTCAGTGTTCACACACATATTTAAGACCTGGTTGCAATCACTTTTAGATATTTGTTAGTTGGACTTTATGCCTCTTCTATTCCTACAGAATTCTGTTCTATTCCCTCTAAACATACACTCTTCTGATTAAATGAGTGTTAATTCAGTAGTTTAACTTCAGATACAGATGTTTTTCATAGAGTATCTTTCATGTTGAATCAGGCCCAACTAGTTATTATTCATTTTCTTTTCCCCATTCCATTACCACTTTTTTGGTCATAAAAAGACAAGAAGCTACATGGATTCCTGTTAAAATACAGAATGCTTGTCATTTGCAATAAATGTTTATCATCCACAATTTTCTTCTACAGAAGTTCAGACTCTTCTTCAGATTCAACCTGCTACTCATTGGGCTAAATGTGTTTCTCAGGATAAAAATATTCTTTGCAGTTCCCCTGCATGTTTTGCAGTCCCTTTAGCACATAAAAGCAAAGCAGTTCACTGACTCTGAAAAGTAAATAAAGGCTGGATTTTAAATGCTGCCAAGTGATTTTAGACCTCAATTAAGCGCTTGTCCAAATTTTTGCCACTTCAAAAAATCCATTCAGAGTTACAGGTTCAGAATTTCACTCTTGATCTCCAAGACTGCTTTGGAAATGTTTGAGTCTGGACACTGGGGTTTCATTTCTCTCTGTTGTTTTCAGTTCCAGTTAAAGATTTTATGAACCTCTCACAGATGAGTACCTTTGAAGCTACCAACAATCACTAGAATTTCTTTGGGACACTCTAGAGTTACAGCTCTGGAGCCACAATGTCTCACATACTTTTGTCTTCTACACACTGCACTCAATGATTAGTGTGCTGTTCAAAGGTAATATTAATGATCCATTTATATATGTTCTGTATATATTATGAATAACTCTCTGATAGCAGAAAGCTTATGCAATATTCTTCCCTGTGCAATTACAGTTTAGACATAAAAGCACATAACACTGCATAATAATACTGTGCCCTGAATAGATTCCTGTATATAAGATCATATATGATGATCTTATATACAATGTGATTTGTAGGGTATTACAGCTGGGAAATGTCAGGCTGCATGGATAGAACAAAGGTTGTAGAAATAACTGGGGACAGGTTTTGCTGTCCGCCAAACTAGCCTCGAAAGATGGAAGATGGGTTTTCCAGCAAAGTAAGAATGAAAAAAATGAACAATGAAAATCTGCTGTCTACAGAATAATAATAATAATAAAATTTCTTACCCTAAACTCAGGTATAAAAGGACTCCATCTTCTCCACCTTTTTTGTTCCTTCCTTCCACTGTCCTTGCTGCCAGGGTTTCAATGGAATTTAAAACAAAGGAGAAAATCTAGGAAGAGCTAGAAAGAACATGAGACAGCAAATGGGAAACACATTAAGAAGCACAAACTCTTCATTTTTGTATCAGCCACAGATCAGAGCTTTCAGAGAATAATTGCTGATGTTTTTTATCAGTTCTGTCTAATTAGCTCGTTCTTCATTGTCTTGTTGCATGTGGTCACATAGAAACAGTAGCAATTGGTGAATGCAGTGTGACCCTGCCTGCACAAGAAAAAATTCCTTCCAGAGGGAAAAAAAATATATATATAATTTTTTTCCCAAGAGTTTCTTTGGGTCATTTTCCAAGGAGACCTGAGCATCTTCTATGCATTCAGCAGCTTAGCTACCTTGGCCCCAGTGAAGATGTGTCCCTGAAGGTTACAGCTGGATTATAGCCCTTCCTAAAGACTGCCACTGTGACAAATGGACTGCATCCTACCACAGAATGACAGTAAGATGCAGGAATCTGTCTTTACTTACACTATTATCATTATTTTGGTGTACCTTTAATTCCCTCAGTCAACCCATGGCAATTTGTCACCATTGTGCGCTGAGAAAATTTGGCTAATTACTCTATTAGAAAGTTTATGTTTAGTTGGTCCAACTTTGGAAAAACAAGATAGAAAAAATTACTTCGTAAGGGATCTTTCCATGTTACTATCCCTGCAAAGGAACAGAGCATAATTATGAAGTACACCTGCACACTGCTATATCACAATCACACTCAGCTGCACATACTGCCACAAGGTAGCTGGAGGAGGTGTCAAACTGAGTATGGCATCATGGTTGCATGCCCTGTTCTCACAGGAAAATAAATCCAACTATGGTGTAACTGCTTGGAGAGGGACCAGCAGTCAGGATTCTGTGTCAGCTCCTCCTTCTGCACAGTATCTACAACCTTAGGAATGTCAGACTAAATCTACTGCTTACTGTCACTGCTATCAAAGCTTTATGCAAGCCACTGTATTTCAGGTTAAAATTTTTCAGCAGTACAGGATTTACTGGCTCCCCCACCAACTAGAACTTATTCTGGAGACTTGAATGATCCAGTGCTGTACATAGATGCTCTCCCTGTTTTGATAGTTGACCTGCCATGCACAAAAAAACCAATTTGACATATGGAATTAATCTTTTTGGTATTAGCAAGTAATAGAAGTTAAACATGCCTCTTTGTCAATTCAGTTCCACAGTTCTTGGCCACTTACAATTCTAGAGAATATCCTCACTGACCAATTTTTTGGCATGTGTCTAAGATTTGAGAACATGTCGTCTTGGATGCCTAAATTGTTCACTGAGGAAAGCTGGTGAAGAAAAAGTAAGGCTGCTTTTATGAAAAACAGCAAGTAACCCTAAGATTAGTTCAGTTACTTAGAGCATGGGGCAGTGGTAATAACAAAAAAATTTGTGGGTCCAATCCCCCTATGGGCCATTTACTTAGAAGAGCTGGACTTGATGATCCCCGTGGAACCCTTCCCTTCTAGCCCAGAATCTTCTGTGAAGCAAACTCTAGTTTTTAACTTGTGTCTTCAAATATCAATAGTAACACACATTGCACTAAACTACATATTCCCATACACATTCTGAGTTATCACAACTGCATGAAAATCCTGCATACACTTATTTTACCTATACTTTACTGAGAATCTCAAAACCCTGGTTCTTCCAGCTTGTTGTTCTTAGGACTGATTTGCAGACATCCAGTTTTTGTTTGCATCTTTTCACCTACAGTCCCTGGCACCTCCTAAGTGGATGGAAGCTGCCAGCAACTAAGCTCTGACTTGCTGTTTGTATTCTGTTGAGTTTTGGCAGCAGCGGTACAGAGCAGATGACAGGCTCTTCTCCTTTCTTTAAGATGCACTGACCGGCTTGTCTCTGTAGATGCCCATGAAACAGAGACTGAATGCAACCAGAATAGGAGAGGGGGGCTGGAGAGCAACACAAAAGTGACCCAACTTCTGACACTTCACAAATCACTGTCACTCCCCTCTGAGTCAAGTTCCTCCCTACTGCGCTGGATAAGAGAAGTGATTCTGTGATATCGATGGAGACTAGCTACAGACAAGGTCAAGTTTTGATCAGCTCTGTATAAACACAAATAAATGACAGGACAAAAATCAGCCTTTACCTTTCCTACCAAATGAAGTTCAAGTTCAGTTGCTAAACCACTGTTAAACTTTGTATCAGCCTTTCATATATTCATGCATCAAAATGACAGTATTTTCTTCTAATTGGAAGTAACAGTTTCATCAGCTGCAATACTACTATATGGGTCTGCATTAGAGAACCTGGGCCTCACATACTTATATTAAAGGGAAAACCTTTACAAACTTTTCTGTCAAATCAATCTAAGTTAAAAACTTCCTTCTGCCACATAAAAAATGGCATCCAAATCCTGCATGCCTATGGCTGCAGGACAGTATTAGCTATGATTAAAGATTAATCTCTCATAGCAAAGTTTGTGCTTCTAAAATTTTCAGAAGCTTAATTAATTACTTACATGTTTAATGAGCCTTAAATGGATGACTCCTCGTCTATTGGTGTTATTGCAACTATTCAAATTACCTGGAGCACCCTGTTTTATCTCTTCTTTCTTTGACAAGTCTGGTTTCTAAACCATCAAATCAATATTTATCTTGAGGAAAAATGTAGTACCGAAGGAAATACCAACAAGCTTCCATGTGAACAGAGAGAGAATAACTAATGTGAATTATTGTTTAAGCCAGTTCAGCCCTCATCCTCCCTTACACTTTGCTCCTACCTTTATCCCTACAAAATGAACTTGATTTTTGCCTATGTCCAGCCTGTAGAAACATCCCTCACTAGTTAATAGCAGCACACAAAGGTGGAGTCTGTGAAAGGATAAACCAGGGTTTATCATTCCAGACCAGTGTGAAAGCCTCGCATGTGTACATGGGGAGTTTGCTTTTTGAAGTCAGCAAATCACTGTATTTCTGGGACAGGCTGCATATATGTCTTAATTACAAGATATTCCTCCATTTCCATAGACCATTATACTGCTGGTTTAAACACAGACTTAGAGCTTGTCAACACAAGGAAGCTACTTCTTAGTAAGGAAGAAAGTTAATTTACAGCTGAGTACTGTTCTTTTGTGGACACATGCAGTGTGCATGGAATAAACTACTGTTCATTCAAGCTTTAAGTGAATATTTGCTCAGGATTCAATCCCTGAAGACTATTCAGTTCAATGTAGATCAGACTTGTGAGAGATCTAGTGAAGACTAATCAGCTGAACACTCTGAAATACCCAGTTTTTGAAAAGTGATGGAAAAAGCTAGAAGAAAACCATAGTACTCCTTCAAAGTTATGGGTATAGTAGTCCATAGTAATCCATAGTGATTTGCAGCTTGCCAAACAGCTGACTGGTTACCTGCTTGGAAGTTAACTTCCAAGCAGCCTGGGCAAAGGCTCTTGCCTTTGCCCCTTTGCCTCACAGACAAACAGACACACATGAAATGCATTCTGCTGTTAGTCAGGCAGCTGTTGACAGAACCATTACATTTTCAAAAGAGCTATGAAGCCTTCCTGGTGCTTTTATTTCCTTTTCCATGCTGTGCTGCAAAATTCATTTGCCTTCTATCATCCCTTTCCTAAAATCAGAATTTGTCAACTAAACTCTTCTGGCTGGTTTGGCTCTTCTATATTCAGCTTAACTGTTCTACCCATGAGCTCTTCTCTTTTCTATCCAATTTGATGCCCCAACCTTTCTGATTTAACACTGACCGAGGCAGGCAGTTAAACCTTCCTGAAACATTACAGAATAAGACATATACTCAGTGGGAAGTGGATAATTTCAAGACATGGCAGCATGGTCTGAAAATATCTCTCTCTCAGTTGTATCAGTTACAGATTTGGAATCATGAGGACAATAGTCTGACAACTTCAAAGTATGTAGACTCATATTTCATAAACACTTTGCACATGGGGCTGCCTTTCTGAGTGATCTCTAAGTAATAAAAGATAAAGCCTGAGCTCTCTTGCCAACACTACACTGTGACTAATGCAAATTCTTAGAGTCCCACACAGAGGCCCTGTGATTCTGGGATTTGCATAAACATTTAGATGCAAAACGACAGAAGAAACTGTCTGATATAAATTACAATGAACATAATCTGATTTCTTCTGCCAGGAAAGCCATGGTACAGGTGAGCCCTGTCACCAAAGGTTTGGGCATCACTTAATTCAAGATGGCCCTATGACCTAGAACTGGACAGAACTCTTACAAGGTGTATGGCTACTACTGAAACAGAAACATGGACCTCTGTCAGTGAAGAATCATCCTGACAAACAACCTTTGTAATCAATATTACTCAAATTCCCAGCCAGAAGTCAATATCCTTCACTATATGCAGGAATCAGAGAAGAAAGTTTCCAGAATAACAGAATAAGTCGAGTTGGAAGAGACCCTCAAGGATCATTGCAACTCCTGGCCCTGCACAGGACAATCCCCAAGAATCACACCCTGTAACCAAGAGCATTGTCCTAACTCTTCTGGAACTCTGTCAGGCTTGGTGCTATGATAATTTCCATGGAAAGCCCGTTCCAGTGCCCAACCACCCATAGGGTGAAGAATCATTTGCTAATATCCAGCTTAAGCCTCCCCTGACACAACTTCAGGTCCTTCCCTGAGGTCCTGTCACTGGGCATCAGAGACACAATATCAGTGTCTGCCCCTCCTCTTCCCCTTGCAAGGAAGTTTTACCAGTTTCTTCCTTCAGGCATGTTGAGGTGAGGCAAGTAGTAGGCACATCTTCAAAAAACCCTTCCATTCTCTTCTTTTCAGGAAGAGGATTTTGTCCTACATTCCACAAAGTTCCAGGTGACTCCAAAGGGGACACAGCTGTAAAGGCTGCTTGTGCACTTTACCGTAACTCTTCTTAGCATGTTAGAGGCCAATTCAGAGAGCTACTTTGGTAGCAAGTGAAGAATGTCAAAAATTACTTATGAATAGAGAACCTCTACATTGTTTATTAAATAGGATCACAGTATGCAATTCAGCAGCAAAAGCCAGACTTCTTGCATCCATTTGCATTCATATATTTGGTATTAATATCAGGCCTATAAAAATTTATATACTTCACCTTTGTTTTAATGGCACTGACATCAGCACATAGGACAGTTCTAGCCAAGATCCACATCCTGCATCTGAACTACATCAAGCACCATATTTAAGATTCCTATAATGAGGTAATGTAAAGGCAGGAATAATGTGTATACCCCCAGAACAGCAACTGAATAGAAAAAGAAAGAGCATACATTAAACCTACATGGTGTTTCTGTGGCATGGCCCTTCTACCTTCATTTCATCTATGCCATATTTCCTTTAGTAATAGCTGAACTAATACAATTCGTGGTAAAGTGTGATGAGCTGTGAGGATTTCACACCAAAATGATGTGAATGATTTCAGATTACTGAAATCAGGGGAACAAAGAGAAGGTTTGAGACTGCTTGATAAGGAGTGTATTACATTGTAGGCTGTGGGATAAATTAAAAGAGCAGAGGTTAAGCCACATGATTCAGAATTTTATTCAGGTCAACACTAAAATGTCCAATTTATATTTTTTAATGGCAGTCAGAAGAAAGAAAATTACTCACACATTTCCAGCTACTAGATAGATGTGTTATGTGTATTTCAGATAATTTTGCTTACAAGAAATAGATGTATGAAATATGTTATGTTGGTAAGAAATATTCTTACAAGGTTTCTTAAGCACTCAAACCGGAGTTGGGAAGATTGCTTCATGGTATTTTGAAACCACAGCTGGCAGCAGAGAGAAAAGGACCTAATTTGCAAGCTTGCTCTGAAGGTGGCTTGCTCGGAGAAGGGTTATTCTCCAAGGTGATCCAAGGAACACCCAGGTGATGAATACTCAATAAATATCTCAGAGTGAGATAGCCAAAGCCATCAGGAAGACACATCTCAATGCCGAGTTCCAATAACTTGATGATTGGCATACATCGCTTCCAGACACGGTTTTGTTCAGCTCAGGCAGAGAAAAGAAACTACATGAATATGTGAACCTCTGAAAAGAAGAAAAAAAACCCTGCCTCAGGCAGAATAGACAATATAAGAACTGCCCGGACAGAACAGTGGGGTGAACATAGGAGACCCTATGCTGTAGAGGTCGGACCTGTGTCTCACCCCAGCACCGATCCCCGGGCTCAGCACTGACCTTTTGATTGTGGCTATCTTGGACCAAATATCGGTCACAAAATAAAAATCTATTTTATTAATTACTAATTCGGCTTGACCATTTTTACCTATAACAGATGCATTTATTGTCTGTTTACTACCCAGAATTATCAGCCAGCTGGGGCTGTAAAGCTAGGTATCAGACTCAGGCAGCAGCTTTCAGTTACTGTTAACAGGTAGCCATAGAAAAAAATAAGAGAACAGCATTTCTTACACAGAAAGAATTGTTATTTACATAGTACCCAGAGCATGCTACAGGCTCCGAAGGGAAAGTTAAATAACAAACATATGATGTAAAGCAATACTCCTGCTCTTACTGTAATAAAAATGAATGTGCTTGTTTCCCTAGGCACAGGGCTGGTCTCCACATTAGTTTTGCTACTGAAGTAGCAATGTGTTTTTAAATTGCTATGCTGCAGAGGTTTGGTTTGTTTTATCTTCTTTCAGTATTAAACCTCTCAATTCCTCAGCCACAGAATGGGAAGAGATTATTGAGTTCAGCACGGTTCTTGAAGTCAAAAAGAGTTACTTCTCCAATAGGAGGGCTTTTGTTCAGAGCACAAGGCTGTTTAGACAGTGTAGATCTGTAAGCTGTAAGGAACAGTTAGTGCCAGAGAAATTAGCTTGTTCTTTGTGCTCATCAGTATATGAAAAAAGAACAGCTGCATAGTATTAATAGAAGAATTATTTAAGAGGTAAGACATATCCATAGCCAAGCTTCTGCAGTTCACGATTATTTCAGACCTGTACACGGCCAATGATTGTGCTGATAAACCCCAAAGAGTAGCTGGGCATGACCAAAAGATATTCTTTGAATGCTCTGCTCTTGAAATTAAATGCAAGTGCATGCATGTGTGCTTGCAGGCTCTCAATCTGTAGCATCTGTGTGCACACTGCAGGAGAGTCTGAGCATTTAAAGCAAATTTAAAGGGAGCTCAGTTGAGAAAAGTACCCAGATTTCTTGCATGTATAGAGAAATGTTCACCACTTAGTTTAATCATATCTTGGACATCCATTTGAAAATTAAGAAACAAGACAACTCCATTTTTCTGAGAGGAAACTTATGTTACAACAATTAACTTCCACTTACCTTCTTTTTGCCTTCACCTTCTTCATGATACTTTGTTTTATTATTTTACCTCCATACTGATGCAAAAGCATTTATTATAATTTCATTTATTATATGTGATAGTTACCACAATACATTTCAATGTTTGTACTATAGTGTAATATATGTTATGGAATAATTCGTGCTTTTGTAATGTATGCAATAAATGATGCCTGTACGAAAAATCCTTAAAGTTTTAAACCACAAGCCCCAGCAAGGAAAGGTTGGAGGAAAGGTTGCAAAACCACAGCTGGCATGAAGCAGAAAGACCTCATTTACAAAAGAAAAAGCATGGCTCTGTGTGAAATGGGCCCTTTCCAGGACCATCTAGGAGACACCCAGCGATGAATACACGGGAGATATCTATGATCAAGATAGTCAGAGTTGTCAGCAGCATGTCAAGAACACACATCTCAATGCCAGGTTCCCATAACTCATCATCAGCATTCATCGCTTCCCAGAAGTGGCTTTTGTACAGCCCAGCACAGAGAAAAGGAGACCCATGAATACTTGAAGCAACAAGAAGAATAGGAGAACCTCTGCCCCAGGCGGAAAAAAGCTGTATAAAAACTGACTGGACAGAGACAGCATCCGTGAACAGAAGAGATCCAATGCGGTAGAGGTCGGATCTGTGTTCTCCCAGTGCCGATCCCGAGCTCGACACTGCTTTTTTGATTGTGACTATCTACGACCGAATCTCGGTTGTGAAATAAAAATCTGTTTTATTAATTATTAATTTGGCTTTGTCATTTTTACCTATAATATATAGTAATTCATAAGATTTCCAGTTAGTAGTCATGTACTGTGTAAGCACCAAATATAAAGACAGTTATTGCAGCATTTAAGAATTTTTCGCATATCTGAAGCACTGTGTTTGCAGACTGTGAACTTTTATAAAAAATTAAATTGCTTTAGCTCCATACCCAGCCTCACATATTCATTAAATCATTTTAGAAATCTATTTATAAGATCCCAATGACATGACTGAAGTCTTCATTTCAGCCTGGAGAGGCTAATGGGGATATTCCTGCTACCGGGGGGGGGGGGGGGGGAGGGAAAAATCTGACAAAAAAAATCCCACATTTGAGATAAGACTGTGTCATTCTAGTTCCTAATGTTTAACTCCTAATTCTCAAAGGGAAGCTGAAAATGAAGACTTAAAGATCCTGACTGCTGTGTTTACTGCACAGGACTTCTACATGAGGTATAATTGGAGTTCTTGCCTTTGTAAGCCAGATAACAAATATTCCACTAAAAAGGGCTGCAACTACACTTGCAAGGAAACTGAATTGGAAATCTGTGCTATTTTTAATGGCAATGCCATTTACAATAAAATTCCAGCTCAACTGGCTTAGTTTCCAAGCTGTTGAGACATGTCCAGTCTTGTCAGAAACATCATAGGGGCATGAGCTCTACCATCCAGTATAAGCTATCCTTCTCAAGAATAGCCCTCTTACAATTTAAGCTGTTCAAATTAGAAATGTAAAACCATCTTAAAATACAGTAGGAGAGGAATTATGTTTGAAAGTGCTCTGTGTCTATCTGGTTTTCAGCACAACCCTGTGAGATAGATTAGGAGATGAACTTGCCTGAAGCACAACATTTTCCACTGCTGCAGTCTGGGATTTCTAGCTACAAGTCTGAGTCACCACTACAGAAGGAGGGACAAAGATGTGGAGGGACAAGGAGTAAGGGCAGATGAAAAGGAAGCACAAAAAGTAGAAGCACTCAAAAACACAGACCCAGAAGACCATCCATGACAGGCAGGGTCTTTTGAAAGAGAATGCAATACTAGCTCTGGTATACTCCTCTTCAAAAGATTGTTTCATCTACAACAATTTTAGCTTGTAATTCTGTCTTCTCAAGCATGCTGACACTTCTTTTAAAGTATGAAGACTATTTCTACACTGGTATGCATGCAAATCCACAGCTACTAAAAAACTCAGGAGACAATAAAATTGTGTGAATAATTGTAAATCATATAATCTCATTATCCCACTAGGAACACAAAAATTACAGCTTTTTTTAAACCTTTTATTCATGAAGAAGTCAGAAGATTCGTTTTTATGTTTAATAGCCCCCAGACGGTTCAGTACTTAGTAACAGCAATTGTGCAGTTTCCCTTAAATATCCCTGAAGTGAAAGAAAACAAATGCAGGTGGAAAATCTACATCAACAGCTGTCGGCAATGCAAGGGGAAGGGGAGGGGAAAACAACATCAAAGACTGTAAAGCTGATAGAATGGTTACATTCCTACCACCTCTCTTCATTTCCTATAGCAAATCAATATATTTCTCCTCATTGTATTTGTGCCTTTATGCAGCATAGGGATGACGGGTAAACATCTTCATCCAGAAACCTGGTAACAACAGAGTACTGAGTGAGAGAGAGAAAGGCAGAGAGAAGCCAATCAGTGCTTTAGAAGTGGAGAGAAGAAAGTCTGTAAGGGGACAATGGGTGGGATTTCAGTGAAAAACACACCAAAAAAAAAAGCCCACAAGAGTGAGGGAAAACATCATAAGCATTTATAGCAAATCGCAAAGATGCTTCTAAGATCCAGGAGACATTCTTACTCTTTACTGCTTCATTTTACATTGCTGTCCAAATATCATGGTTTCTAAAAATGTATGCCACGGTTTAAATAGCTAAATAGGAGTAATCTGTACCTCATGAAAGAATAAAAATATTCCTTCATTTCTTTTGTAAGTGTTTAATGACAAACTGTACTTACATTTCCTTTATGGAGTGGTATACAAAAACCATGAATGTGAATTATGTTAAAAATGCTTGCATCAAATTTCCTTCAATTTTGTCTCTTCTAGACCACAGGAGGATTGTTGTGTTACACTTTGAGAGCTTATCCTGCTGTTAAGACAGTTAAAAGAAAAAAAAAAGTAATTACACTGTCAGAAATATCTACAAACACTCCTGAAACTGAGCTAGAACTGCCTATGGATAATTCATATCTTCAGTTCACAGGCCACATCACCTTTACCACTCTTTATAGCATTGTCCTTGAAACATAGGTAGGAGCATAGGTCGTGTGCTGTAACTATACACAATACAAAAAAACTTCTCACCTGATTTTCCTGGCTAATGACTACAGGGTAAATTTATGGAAAAAATACAAAAAGCCAAATTGAGACTGAGTAAGTTTTACCTAGAGGAACCATGTATTTAAACCTCCTCAAGAACAAAATTCAACCCAGCTGCAGGATTCAAGTCTGGTCTCAGTAAACATATTACAGTGTACTTATTTTAGCTCTTTTAAACATTGCTGTACATGCCTCATCGTTGTGGTTTTAACACTGTAGAGATACCCAGCTCTTACAGAGCGAGCAAACATTCCAGTTTGCTCCTAGAAAAGTCCTCATCAAAGTATTCCTTTTACTGTTTTCTCCATCTTCTACTGCAAGCTCAGAAAAGAATGGTTTGGTGTCGGTCTAGAGATTTTATAAGTCTCTTTTGAACACTTCTGGTTGATCCAAGATCAAAATTCTCAGTAGAAGTAATCCTTTCATGCTAAAAACCATTCAGTATTGCTGCAAGCTTTGTGCCCAACAGAAGACTCATTCAGGAAGCGTTACCACTGGGACTACTGAAAATTACTTTGCAAGGTAATTGTGGTGCAGGACGGGATTGCGTTACGATTTTGCTTGCAGCGTTTAAAGGAAATGCAGAAGTATGGTTTACAGGATCGGAGGCACTCTGCAGGAGTGGAAAGCGAGCGGCGCAGGCGGCGCACGCCCTGCGGCAGTGACCGGCAGTAACCCCGCTCTCAGCCACCCTCGGCGAGCAGTGAAAACACTAGCTCCCTTTGCCAGCGTTTGGGACGAGCGAGCTCCGGGTTATCCACAGTGCGAGTCCTGCGAACACATAACCTCTCGGCTGCAAAGTAGGTGGTGGTCGCGGGAGCCGAACTGACGAGTATAACACGCACCGGCTCCTGCTGTACTGGAGAGTCCGCGCCCCTACTGAAGTGACACTGCCACCTGCGTGGCTTCCCGGGGGAAAGGCTGAGGGCCTGGGGGGCGCTGGGGCAGCAGATGGGCTCGGGGTGTGTGGCCGGAGGAGCAGGCTGCAGGAGCGCCTGGGACTCAGGCAGCCTGACCGGCAGTAACCCCGCCGCTAGCGCCGCCGCCAAGTGGGTGAAAAGTAACTCGGAGTCATCGCCCGCGGGAAGCGCTTCCCCCGCCCCGCCTGGCCCGTGGGGACGGGGCGGGGGGGCTGCCCGGGGTGGCGGCAGGAAATGCGGGAGGGGTAGAACAGAGCGAGATACGGGGGATGGGGCAACTCCGGAACGCGGGTTGCTGGTATCGCAGCACAAAGGAGCCGGCGCCCCCGACTTCTGCTGGTCCCTCTCCCCTCCCGAAATGCTTCGCCATAGGAAAAAAAGTGGTTGGTGCGTACGTTAGTTGGGGAGAAGGAGATGGGCGGGCCGGAGCTCCACGCCTGTCCTTTCCTGCCCCCAGCCATCTCCTAGCTGCTGGGTTGGGGGCGAGGGCTGCATAGGGAGCCCCCGGACAAAAGGAAGCACTGCTCTGCTTCCACCAGCGACCCCCTCTCCGGAGACCTGCCGCTAGTCCGGGCCGCAGAAATGTCGGGTGCTGCCACGTCCCTGTCTGACACAAGTCGTGCTTCGGTCACATGAGCTGCTGCCGCCCAAACCCAAACCCAACCCCAGCCTCCGGGAGGCCGCGCGCTGCGACGAGCCTGGCACCAGCTGCGGCTGCCTTTCCTTTATTAGCCCCTCTGTGCAGACCTCTATTACTAGCAGTAAGGCTGTATTTAGTAACGTTAGTAAATTATTGGTATTTGAACAGATTTTTATCTCTGACGTGACAGAGACAAGACAAACAACGTCTCTTTAGACTTACTTTTTAATTGTTTATGATCTCCCTTGAGGAGCTTTGAGTAATTCATGCTGCTGCTAACCCATACAGGCTCTGACCTCCATTTTAGTTTCCAGCATGTGAAAAAGAGTCATCAGCTCTCATATACATATAATAGTGTGCCTATGTATAATTATGTGTATAATCAGCATCTCAGGTGCTAGACTTCTTAGTCCTAAGTATCTTCCCGGTGGACTGTGGTTAGGGAGTAAAAGCCATTCTGGGGAGAGGGGTGCCCTGGGCCAGCTGCTGTGCTGTGGCAGGGCCAGCCAGCAGAGGTGTGACTGGGGCGATGCAGCATCCTGCCCGGGGCAGGACTGGAGCGCTCCAGCTGGGCCGCTGCTGTTCTGTAAACAGCCACACAAGGAACTTAAAATCCCACAGGGATGCTAATAAATCTCCAGGTTTTTTTGCTCTCTTTCTTCAAACAGCGCTGTGGGGGGCATTTGTTTAGCAAAATATTAGAAGGAGAGTGGCTACTGACTAGTGGCATGGCACAGGTGCTGTAATAGAGACAGGCTTGCAACATCACACAGTTTGTCTTCATCTCCTCTCTGCCCTCTGGAATTTAATTCCTACTAAGTGTGAATAACTTACTGAGCTATTTCAAGCTTCAAATGGTACTACAGTTTATAGACCACAAAGGACACTGGTGTTTAATATTTTTCGAGCTTTGGGTATATCAAGAGACAGGAGATAGTCATTATTATACCTAAACAAAAATACAGTGCCAGGAATTCTGCAGGTGCTTTACAGCTGTACATACAGCTATATGAGTGAAAATCTTGGTGGATTTATTCTACATCACCATTTCTGCCTTTTGTAAACACAACATATAAGAGATTTTTGGGCAGATTTCATCTGGAAACATGCATTTGACTGCATATTAAGCCTTTGCCTGATTTAACTATCTGTCTTAAACTGAGTAGGTGTGGTGACAGTAACAATATGTAGAAAACATCATGACATTACCCAGTAGAGTAGGTTTCTAAGCCTGTGTATTAATTACATCTATGTGAATTCCTTCCATCTTCTGCTTTCATTGTAGAGAGATCATCTACTTGTTTCAAAGGCTGACATGACCATGTCTTCTATTATGAAAATTCGCTGCACACTTGGCTTTTTTCGTTCCTGGGTCTACTCGTCTTCTTTGCAGATGCTTCAGAAACAATTGTTTCAGGTACTATGCCAGTCCTAAGGAAGATAAATGTGTTTAACCTCACAGACCAAAGTGCTCTCCCGCAACCTGAACATGCTGAAACAAAAGGACAGCACAGGGGGCTGCAAGTATATTTTAGTAGAGGAGGAAAAACAAAGTTGGTATGAACCTTCAAATTGTTCAGGAAAGAATATTATTTCAAAACCCTTCATGTTTGTGCAGGCATTCAGACAATGGCATTCCTAAAAGCATACAATTTTTGTCTTACAGCACCCTCAGAAATGCTAGATACATCACAGAACAATTTTAAAGTAAGTTTTGGCTTGAAGTGTTTACAATCCATTTTCCCTAAATTCAAGCAGGTTGTGTTAAATTCAGTCCAAAAATAGTAAACAGCAGACATTTTAGGATTTCATTTCAGAATGCTGGTTCAGAATTCAGTTTACAGAAAACTTCTCCAAGTGTTCACCTTGCTTTGCTCTCTGAATATGTGGTTAAATTTTTATCAAAGCCAGTAAGAGAGGAGTTGATCTCACCCAATTTACTCCTGAAAATCTCAGTTATTAGGAAGCTGGATACCAGTAAAGTTGCAATCTAACTTTAATGTTAGGACCTGTTATCCCTGTTACACAGCAAAAGCTTGGCCTGACCTCTCCCATTAAAAGACCTTTCCCATTAGACCCTCCATTAAGTATGTTTTGTTAAAGCACAGCATTGTTTTCTTGACTTTAAGACGGATCATGCCTCACTGCAGCTACTTAAGTGTCATGCTGCTGGTTTTACCTTCTGTCAAACTTACTTTTTCCTGCTGTGTCTTTTCCCACTGTTTTGACTTCTGGAAGGCCACTGGAACATAAGGATGATCTACTCACATGCCTGTCCTTGATGTTGATAACTGAGTCAGGTAGTCACAGAAGAATATTTAGAAAAGCATGAAAAAGGAAGGTAAGCATGAAAAAAAGTCCCAGAATGGAAATTAAATATATCTAGCAACTTAAAAGTGCTAGATTTTAGGCCTAGATCCTCATGCCCTGTTGAGCTCTGCTCACTGCACTATGGGAAGAGAGGGTGCAACTCTTTTCATATCCTCCCAGCTATCTAGTGCTCAGTGGGGACTGAGCTGTATGGGAAATCTGACAATTTCATTTCTCTGTAGCTTTTTAGTGCTGAGCTGTTAAAAAAAAACCTGTCCTTTATAATGTAAATGTATTCAGCAACACAGCACATTATTCTTGATGAAGTCATATGGATACTAGGCTGAAGATTTGCCTTTAATTTGCTCTGAGTATACTGCCTGCTTTCAAACATAAGGTGAATGACTTATTGTAACCCCAGATTGGTTTCAACACCAAGTGATTAAGCCCTGACATGGAGACAAAGTAAATTAAGGAAGTGGTTTCATAGAACAGGCTGACACATGACAGGCACAGAACTAATTCTGTAGCAAAATAGGGGTGAGTCATACATCTGCTACATGCGCTTTGGTTAAATTCTTGCGGATCTGTATCTCTTGAACACATAAAAACATGAGGAAAGGGGCTAAGCTTTCACATCACGCTTTTTCACGTAGCAACAATACTAGTGTAGCAATATCTACCTTCTCCCCATTGAACTAGCAGATGAAATTGAACATCCGTCTTACCTTAGGGGAGCTATAGCTTTCTTCTCTACTGCTGCTTTCTCACCCCACCTCCCTTTTGTTTAGAGATCTGTATCTCCAAAATCATGACAAGTTTGCAGTGGCTCAGCAGGCCAACACTCTTCTTTAATGGTCATCTGTCATATCCCAGAATTTACATGGATTCCTTATCTTTTATAATTTCAAAAAATGAGTTCCAGATTCCTAAACAACACCCTGGTCAGCTCAAGGGAGCAGATTCACCACCACTAGTTGACAGGTTTAACCCATATCCCTAGTGAACTGCTGGTGAAGGAAGAAAGATAGGTAGAGGTAGTTCCGTTCTGGAGAGATGCAAAACTGTCATCTTGTTGTTTGTTATGAATAGATGAAGTCTGACTGATACAAATAGGTGGAGTCTGGTGAGCACATACACTTCATATTCCTCAGTCTACCCCCAGTCTGTGCTTGCTGAGACATCATCTCAAGTCAGTTCAGTATAGAAAGGGACTATGATACCCACTGACTGAATATTTCTTGGAGGCATCTGCTTTTTTGCCTTTTTTTTTTTTTTTTTTTTTTTGTTTGTTTTGTTTTAATATACTTTGTTCTTAGTACTGCAGCTACATGGGCATACACCATGACATTTTAGATAGGGAAGAGACTGGAATGCAAGTGACCAAACTAAAGGAGATGACAGTGTTAAGGAAAATGCCTCTATTGCCTTGGTTTTGCTTCTTCCAGATGCCTGCTCACTTTAGCATTACTCAGGAAACAAGTCAAGGAAACATGTCTCTACCTTTTTCCTGAAGTATTTGTACCATAATTGCAGCTGCTCTGTTAGATTATTTTCAGTTTATACCCGAAGGTCTTGTCAGACGGTCACAAAATGTGTTCTATAAAGGATCACTGTACTCTGAAAATTCTGCAGTTCCCTGACCTTCACATACCTGCTGCACTAGAAGCAGCTGTACTTCTCATTGATCTAGCATGCAAGTATTCACTCTGCTGCAGCCACTCCTCATATTTTATGTGTCTGATCTTTCCAAGTTCTTCTCCGAAGACTGAGATCCCATTTGCACTGAGAGCACTTGCTTTTACTGAATGGACTTAGCCTTTCCTCATCCTTCCTTAGCAAAACCCCCAGGTACTAGCTGCTTGTAAATAGATTGACATTGAACTTCTGCTGGTTCTAGCAATAGCCACTGTTGGCAGGCTGTTGTTGCACAAGGCATACACTGCTCTCATGCACACTTAGGGTATTTCTCTTTCTTAATTCAGCTATCTTCTGTTCTTACATATCCTCTACTGTTCTGCTGTTAAAGAACTTCCTCCATTTCAGCCTAGAAGTGGCTGTATTCTGCTGGGCGATAAAGCAGCATACTGCATTTGTGTAATATCTCTGAACTGAAGTAACCCCTATGGAGAATTCTTTCATTTTTGTGAGTGCTGGAAGAGACCACACAGCAGAACCAGATCTTCCCGCCCTGAGTCACAAAACAAAAAGGGAAATGCAAAATCCTGTTTTCAGCATTAAATGGCCAAAAATGGCATCTGATTTGCAAGGTAATACATGCTAGAAGGAGCAAGGGACAGATAGGTTCTGAAACATGGTGGCATCATTTGGGAACAAATGATCTAGTTGTTAGATGCAAATGTAAGGAATTTTCTAGGGATGGAAGAGCCAAATTTTAAAAGCTATTTCAGTGTTATGGAAAATCTCCTAAAGAGCTTATCGGGCTCTTCAGACACCTAAGCACTCTGTGCTTCCCCTCAGAGGCACATATGTTTCTCCAGCCTGGATATGGAGATACTCTGGCAAATGTGTTCCTGTAGTTCTCCCTAGTGTACTAGCTGTATCAGTCATGATGCTCATCTTAAGAGTGCTTTCAGCATATTTTGACAAGAGTTTTGCAGTGAGTGAGTACCAACAGGACTTTACTGACAAAACAGCTTGTAGATTTTTATTTCCCTATAAAGGCTACGAGTGTCTTAAAGGCTCTCCTCTACAATGAAATCCAAAACTGGTTTAAGAGCCCAAGCCTCCTTTGCAATAGCAACAAACCAGGTAGGAACAAAAGGGCTTTTAAATATGAATGTTCATGTAATGTCACCTCAGGCAGAATTTTAGCCATAAATTTACTGACTGCATTTTCTAATAGCAATCCTGATGAAGGCAGAGACCTACCAAATAAAAGTAACAGCTGTTTCCTTTGGAGTTTTTTCCTCACTGTGTGATTTTGCAAACAAACTAGAAGGATGGCCTTTTGAAAACTAAACAGGATTTGTGGAGAGAACTGTTTAGAGAAAACTCAGTTGCTTTGCTGGGCAGAGTGATTCCACAGACTGAAGGCACCCTGCAGCCCACTGCATGATTCTTGTTTAGCAATGAGAAGCTGTTTTCTTCAAGAAGTTCAAGAATGCAACAGTCACAGGCATTGCCTTAATTATTTTGAGGTTGAGGCTAAACTTTAGTTCAAAAGACTCTGAACTCACAGTGTAAAGAGAAATCGAATTCAAGCAACCATGGCACACCGTCTCCAGAAAAGGATGAGACTGGTTTTACCTGCTAGATTTAAATGTGCCATCCCACAGTCATTTGACCTATATCCTTGCCCTCACCTCAGCCCAACACTCTCCTTCAAGTTCCAAATCCCCTTGCTTTAAATGGTGCGAGGACAATACAGAGCAGTCCAAACATCTGAGTGCTCCCCTGAGTGCCTTTACACACTGGTGAATGGTGGAAAGGGCGTAAAGCTTTGCCTGTCAACCAAGGGTTGATGGCATGCTGTTGCAGCTTGGCTATGAAGGACTCCCCTGTACCCTTCAGCCTGAGCTGCATAGGTACATCTGGCCATTGTTGCTGGGTTTTATAATTAAATAAGCATTTGAATCACTAGTAGAGAATCAGGAGGTTGGAACAGGGAGAACAGTGCAAACATCTCTTACACTGTCCCAGTCGAAGATGAGTAGTTAGTCTCTTTATTCCAAACAAAGCAAATTTATTCAAAACCCTAGTAACTGCTAGCAAAGATAAGGGAAGGTTTGGCCCTTGCTACAGTCCCTTGATACTTTTCTATTTCATGTATATGCATTATGGGATTACAGCATGCACTAAAACCTTCCTTTCTCCAACATAACCCTTCATGGCTGCCAGCAAAGAAGCATGCCAAAACAGGGCCAGGGCCTCTAGCTACATATCAAGGTGGGCAGAAAAAGAGCCACTTAACCATAAACTCCAGAGCTGCCTTGAGCAACAAGTTCTCATGGATTTGTGCTTTTTCTCTCTTCTTTTCCATCATATGCTTGGCTTGTTTCACGAGTCTCAAGCACACAAATAGTTTTGCCAAACACATAGATATAATTCTTTGAATGTCCACGAATACTAAGTAAAAAGAATAGATTATAATAATTTCCTTCTTCTGAATAAATGAGTCAGTCCCCTAAAGCAAATTCCTATCACTATTCATGTCTGGTTGCATTTATCTAAATATAATATCTGCAGCACTTACCATATGCACATCATTATTCAGGGAGTTTTGTTAAAAAAAGTTCCATCTATTAGTGTCAGCCTCATTGACCTGATGTATGTTTATCATGGCTTGTTAATCACACATTAAAGACATGTGGGTGCGGTCAAGTTTAGTCCTGGAGCAGGTTCTACTTCAGCAGGTTTGAATGTCACCTCCCATTGGGATCATTTATTTCAAGAGGAAAGTAATACCTTAGGCTTTTCAGGAAGTTTCACTATCTTTCACATTTTGCCCTTCACTTAATCTAAGTTTCAGTTATCCCTCCTCTTCCTGTTACAAATGTGCTTTCCCTAAAGTCATGGTTCACAGCATCAGCCAGAGGGAGCACTAGAGAATAACTCATGATGTTTTTGGCCGTCCGACAGCGTTGCTTCTGTGAAAAATAATAGGCTTATGAGCTCAGCTTCTGCACATTTTCTGTCCTTAGCCCTAAGAGGTAATTGTCATCTTTCAAAGCTTTATTCAGAGTTTCCAGAATACCTGGGGGTGGTGTTGAGGGGCGTGAGGGTGAGGGAGCAGGTGGCATGAATGCCATAGACTAGTTTTACAAATAATTAATATTTGCATATTTGTTGGAGTCACACTTCTGCAATTAAGCAACAAGAACATGTGTTGGAACCCAGAATGTCCCTTGGACACTCTTGGATGTTCCGGGCCCAGGTCAAAAGCATTTGAGACCCTGGAATGCAGCCACAGACCCCTGTGGCTCTGAACCTGACCCATGGAACAATTTACCAACCTTGCAGGAAGAACAAGAAATCACAAAAGTTTAGATATTATAGTAGAAGTAGTCACAAAATAAAAGGAAGAATTTTTGAGTGCTGTACAGGGGGGGTTTGGGCCTTGTACAGAGGGGTCTGAGTTTTGTACATGGGGGTCAGAAGTTCTAAGATGGAGGGACTTGGGCGTGCCCTGTCCTCTTTCCTTCTTCTTCCTAACCTCCATGTTCTTGGTGATGTTGGCACTCACAGATTGGTTTAGAGTAGAAAGTCACTGTTCAATATAGGTGATGGGCATTGGGGAAAAACTATAAACATCTGATACGTAATGTATGATATAAAAGAGGGCACCAGCCCCCTGGGTGTCAGAGTGTGCCTTTGCCTGACTGCTGAATGGCCCGCAGCAGCTCAGGGAGAAATCTTTTAGATAACATAACAATAAACTACCTTAAGACCGGACGACTGAAGACTAATGAGTCTTTCTTTGGAAGCTCGGGTTGGAGGAGAGACTTTTCCACCTTTCTGGCTCACCCCAACCAGGGGGTGAGTTCCTATAAACATGTGTCTCAGATCTTAAACTACTTGAAAACCTGATTTTTGGCTAGCACAGATTTGTGCTCATTTTTAAAAAACAGATTCCTGATTTTATACACATATAGGGCATTAAAGTAAGTTTATCCTTGTCTATCAAGAGTAAGCAGGCCTACTAATATTCTGTAAGAACAGTTCAGACTACTTGTATCATCCAGCTTTTAATTTTCTATTGTGAGAAATAAATATTAGGTTTTGCAAGTATTTACAGTATGAAAATCTAACTGTGAGACTGTTTCTGGGAAGTGTTGCAAAAAAAGCTGTGAATGTGTCAAAAATTAGGACCATGAAGGTATGTTTCTGCAGTTCTTTATGCTGGCTATTCATTCACTTCTGGTGTTTCAGGAGAAAATATTTAGGAATGTGGAGGCTCTCTCAGCTAAGTCAAAATATAGAGCACAAAACTGCACGTCTCAAGAGCCCAAAGGATCCATGAATATCACTTCAGTGCCTTATCTTTGCTCACACATGTGTTTGCTATCCAACCCATCTCCTCTAACAGGACTGCCCTTGTCTTATTATTCTATACAGCAGCTAGCACCATGAGGGTTTTATTTAATGGGCTTCTCTATACCGGCCATCTTTAGTGGGCATATATACAGAGAATATGTGTAATCATACTGACATTTATTTACAAGTTCTGTAGGAGTAGTTTTATTATTGCTTTTGATCAGTGCCAGACAGAAAACACTAGAGAGACTAACTTCATCTAGATGTTCCACAGAAACAGATGCCATTAAGATATACAAGAATTAAAAGCCTCTTGGTATTACTAGTAACCCTAAATAATAAAAGAAACAGTCTTTTTCTAGTTGTGTAAAACATTTTATGAAAAATTTATAAACTGAATGTTTAGGATGAAGACATTTTCATTTTTGGGGCTGTTTTTTATTTAGTGTTTTAGCTACAAAACTGATTAATGAAAATCAAAATACTAAATCCATGCACAGTGCTTCAAAAATGCATGCACAAACATAGTACTTGGAAAAGAGAATTCAGAATTTACTAGCAACTAAATGGAGAACTGAGGAAACTGTGAGAGATAAAGCCAGTACCAAAAAGAAGTATACAGGTACCTTATCGCTCTCTACAACTTCCTGAAAGTTGGTTATAGTCAGGTGGGGGTTGGTCTCTTTCTTCAGGCAGCAACTGACAAAACCAGAGGTCACAGCCTCAAGCTGCATCAAGGAAAATATAGGTTGGATGTTAGGAAAAAGCTTTTTACTGGACGAGTGATAAAGTGCTGAAATTGTCTGCCTAGGGAGATGGTGGAGCCACCATCCCTGGATGGTAAGAAAAAGACTGGATGTAGCACTTGGTGGCATCGTTTAGTTGAGGTGGAGTTAGGGCATGGGTGGGACTTGATGATCTCAAAAGTCTCTTCCAATCTAGTGACTCTGTGATTTGTACCTTATGTGTTCCCGGGAGTCTTCCTTCATAATGCTTTATAGGAAAAAAAGCTATAGTGGGAATCAGGAAGAGTCATGTGAAAGGTTATTGTGATAACTTTGTGATTGAGCATATGTAAAATTACCTCCTTTGTTGTCACAACAAGCAATTCAAAGTTGCATTAGTCAGCCAACAAGAGATTAAAGATCTTCTTCCTATATCTAAGGAGTTTATTCTGGAGTTCCAGGAGTGAACAGGGAGTCTCAGCATAGCTATTCCTTGCCACAAAGTTGAGGTTACCAAGAGGTCACTGCAGGCACAATATGTTAAGGAGCCATGCCTAACCCATGCCATGCTCAAAATCTTACATGAAAAAAGTAAATATGCCTTATACATAAAGATTTATCAATAGTATAAATGAAATCTTAATAGGCTGATTAAAAATTATTATCAACCCATGTCTAATAATTGTCATTAAAAAGAAAAATAATAATACAATAATGAGAAAATTCTCCATAATTATGCATTTTAAAATGTTGAACATAATTTTCTTACTTTCTATCATTTTCCCTGGTGTTACACTTGCTCTCTATTGCTCCTCTGGGTCCTAAAGTTGATGGTTTCCATTTAGCTGGAGGAGAAAAGAGGGAATAAATCAGCAGCATTCAAATTCCTTTTGATTTCTCTTTCCTAATCTCCTTCCTTTTTTCCCCCCCTATATAACATGTTTTATACAATACTTCCACACCTTATTCTTTGCTCATTGGAAACAGCTTCATATTAAATTGTAATTTGCTATGCTTCTCTTGTTTTATGTTCATTAATACTTGTAATTTTTTCACTTTTCTAGTCATGCAAAGAACTTTGCTCACCTCCAGGTCTCTGTTTCTTTAATTGATCATTGATGGGCTGGGACCTTCAGAACCAGTCTATGCCTCAGGTCTTATCATTCCATGCCCATATCCCTCCACTGCATCCTGTGTTCCCCCTTGTCAAGGCCTCTTCTCATCTATCAGGCCAGCCTGTTAGTGCTCTATATGGCATCACTGCGGGTAAAATTGTATCTTGCTTTGCCCAGATCAACTATCTCATATTGCTGCCCATACTGAAACCCAGAAAAGAAAATTCAACATAACAATGATGAACTATGACAACAAAATTACTAGAAATCCATACTGACACCATAAATACCAGGAAATTCTATGGTAATTTAAGTGCAGGATTCCATGCAGATGAAGAGGGATTGGCATATAAGTTCACAGAATCTCCTGTGTTGGAGGGGTCCTACAAGGATCATGAAGTCAAACTCCTGGTCCTGCACAGGACACCCCAAGGGTCACACCATGTGCCTGACAATGTTGTCCAAATGCTTCTTGAACTCTATCAGGTTTGGAGCTGTGACCACTTCCCTGAGGAGCCTGTTCCAGTGCCCAAACACCTCTGGGTGAAGAACCTTTTCCTGATATACAACCTAAAGCTCTCCTGACACTGTTTCATACTATACTCAATCCCAAACTTTAACTGTATGAACACCCAGCACATGAGCACTTTGTCATGCTGCTCTGCAGAATTTCTGAAGCAACAATATAGGCTGATGAGATTTTTACAGCTTCTTTAGGAAAAAGAGAAAATAAAAAATATCACAACCATCAAAAAATCAGCATCTTCCATAAAGGTGATTTATTTTCAGTATCCCTACATGAATTATTATGCATGGCATGATGTATTATGTGAAGTTCTAAACTGGAGGTGGTTCTTTTGAACCATAAAATGGAATCATATGATGAAAACATGTTACATTTTTTTTCCTTTTAAGCCTTGTTGTTTACCTGTTAGTAATTTTTATTCCTATAATTACTTTTATTCCTTAATTTACAATCTAAGGAGATTTTGGTATGTGTCTGAAAAGCAAACATTTAGTCTGAACATACGCCAAAATTTTAGCACCTGTCTTCTGTTTGACATAGATCAATGCAAACACTGCCTTATATTTTGCTTATAATACTGCCTATCAACTATTCCACTTCTGCAGTTTTAGAAGTACTGCATATTCAAACTGCTTTTATAACTCTAAACTGAAAATTAGAATTGAATAAAATTGTAAAATAAAGTAAACTCACAGTTTCATAAAAATAGTATTATGAGGAGAGAATAAAGAGATTATCCAAAAAAAAAAAAAAACTGGAGATTTCTAATAACAAAAGCAGGAGCTAATATATTGGGAGAGAAATTTTTTTGTATTAAGTCTATATTTTCACCATTACATTGTTTGACCAGCTCTATTAAAAGACAATTATATAATAACAAAAAAACCCAATTATTTTTAATCACCCTATTTATTCATTTGACTGAGAATAGTAAGATCAGATGAATATTCGCTTTATACCTACATGTCAAAGGTAAGTAATTCTGCAAGTCGTCCATGAGATAATGGTGGTTACTGAATAAAAAAATTAAATAATAATCTTCCCTCTGAAGATGTACTATTATTGGGTCTTCTTACTCTTTTACAATTTAATACAAGTCCTTACCCTGTCTCAAATTATTCACAGGGATGAGTCTATATTGAGAGAGTCATTTTAGTAAAGCCTGTAATTGTAATCATTTCCATACATACCATTCTAAAAGGTGAGTTGATTCTACTGTGATTACTTGATTAGAAGGAAAGAACGTGGGTCCCCTCTACCCACAAAGTCTTTAAGCAAGGTTGGCCCACCTACGTCCTTGAACAGACCGTGTGTTCTAAGTGCAGTTCTTGCACAACAGATAGTAATATATTGCACAGGTGAAGACTGCTGAGTATCCAGGCCCACACACAATGCATGGAATGAGCCAAGGAGTGTTTCAGTGAGTTTTGAGTAGCCTTGAGGTCCATAGGCTAACCCATACTAACTCCACCTGTAATGGCCTAATCAGTTGCTGGAGATCAGTATTATCATCTGCCTGTGAACAACCCTGTAAAACTCTGCCTCCTTGATCCTCCATGGCTGGTCCCATACTCCTTCTATTTCTCCACCAAATGAAAGCTGTTATGTGTCTCATGTAGCCAGGAGGCTGGGCACCTTCCACTTTCAGCTTATATTAATGTGAATTACTGCAGTATTTTTGTGTTTACAAATCATCTCCTGTAAAAGTCTATTCATCCAGTAACCATTCCCTTATTTCCTCTTTCTGGAAAGATATCTGGCATAATTCTCTGCTAGGACTGATCTAGGCTGAATTGCTCAGCTCCCTAGCCATTTCCTTTTCCTGATTCCTTGATGTCTCTATTAAATAAATGTTAATTTATGTAATCCTTTGGGGCTTAGATTTGTTTTGTTTTGGTCTTGTGCAGAGTTTTTTGCTTTGATTGGTTGGTTTTGTTGTAAGGTTTTTATTTCTGGGATTTTTTTTTTTCCCAAGATAGAAAACTAATTCCCTCTAATATAAGACATAACTGTAATTTTGCAGGTAGCTCATTCTGTTCAAAAGCCAGTCTGGAAAAGAAAACATCAGGTCTGCCATAAGTACTCTTACAGTCATATCCAAGAAGGTTTTGCATGTTCAAAACAGCTGAACATGCACTTAATGCTGCCTAAGGCATGCAACCTACCATTTCAGTGGCACATAAAAAAATACTATGCTGCCAGGTTGGAAAAACACTGATAGCCATAGGAAGCAGTATTTGCCTTATGCCTACGGGGCACTGCACCAATGCAGTGTGGATATAACCCTCCGGTCTAGAATCCTCAGCAACTGTGAGCATAACTCCACATCACTTGAACTGAAGGCCAGGAACTGGATGCTGCTACCAAGGAGGTACAGCCAATAACTCTTCCCATTATCAACTGACTTGACACTTCATCAAGCTTATCTTAGTCCTGAACTTTACCAGTAACCTCAAATGCTTTTGCAATAAAGTCAGTGGAACACTGAGCTATGTGTTGTGCTGTAGAATCTGCTTGAAGAGGAAATGGAAGTCTCAGAGCTTGAATGGTACCCTGGATAAAACAAGATCAGGTTTTACCCCAATCCTACGCAGGAAAAAACGGAACTTGGTCCCTCGTTTTACTCTGGGGCTTGTTTGCTGAAGCAAAGTGGAAGCAGTAAGACTCAAAGCACATCTCTTAATAGTAGCTTTCTTTTGATATTGTATTTCTGCACTTATTGAGGTGGTACATACCGAGATGAAACTGCAGCTGCTACTGTCGAGGTTTTGATGTCTGTAGTCTCTGAGTTCTGGTAACTTTAGCTTTAGTGTGGAATGACCTAGTGTATTCGTCTGGTCGGAATATGATTTATCCCAGTGAGAAGTAAATAAAATGTAACTCTCAGTTTGCCACTGTGCCAGTCAGTTCAGATCAGAACTATGAAATCCTCCAAGTCTGTGTGTTAACAGAATCACATAAGGACGGTTGCACCAGTAAGATCAGAGCTCCATCTCACTCAGTTTCTGGAGGACAGTAACAGGCCCAAGGTTAAATGTAAAATGAGGGCAAGCATACAGTGGTACTTCCCGGTGATAAGCTCTCAGAATCCAGTGACCTACAGCTCAGAGATGTCAGGGTCTCTATAAGATTAGGGGGAAAAAATAAAGAGAAAAGAAGATTTTAAGGTAATGCTCTAAAACCAGAAGGTCCTCACTGGCTTGATGGCTGAATTTGAAATCTTCTTAGGCCTGTACTACTCACAGCACACACTGCAGTAATAATTCGTACCAACATATGGCTCCTACAAAAGGAAGTGGGGCTTTTGTGGGGATATATGGACTACACCTGTAACATTAAGGAGAATAAACTGGCAATGGAATGATAGAAAATGTTTAAAAAATCATATTTACATGAAGATGAAAGAGTATGTCAAGTCTCGTTTGAAATAAAGACCTGAACTGTATTAAAAAGTCTTTATCAGCTCTTTGATAACTTGTTTGCAGAGTGCAAGGAAGGTTTATTCATGGCAGCCTTCCAGGACTTGAGTTCATGTGTTGGCCTGCAGCAAGGTGTGTGAAGTAGGTCTGAATGAAAGAGTCAGTCTAGAGAGACAGACCCTGCTCTGAGGTACAGGGTTATTCCCTGAGAAATGGAGAACATATTATTCAGTCTACATCAGATCAATTTCCACCCAAGCATCAAAGAAAAAAAAAAATTGCAATCTCTCTCTGATTTAGTTTTACTTTTCTAAAGGATGATTAATAAAGTAGTGATTAACAATACCTGCAGAGATATACCCAGCAAGACTGTAGCCAATAATGTACAGTTTACCAGTAGTTTTGGTTTCTGTGATTTTCTATTCTATGTGGTTCACGGGTCTCTAAAGCTTTCTCTATCAAAAGGGCTGTAAATACCTTCAGAAAAAAGTATGACTGAAAACTGACTGACACAAGAATCCTATTCTCCCTTTGATGACTGCGTGTAATCTAGATCTCCTACAGTGTTCTTCATTCACATATCAAAGTGTTTTATAAAACAGAGTGTAAACATTGCCTTCATTTAATAAAAAGAGGCTTGACCATGGAAGGAAGTGTTCAAGGTCACACTGAAAGTACTGGTAGAGATGGAAATTAGACATCTCTCTTCTAAGACAGGGAAAGCAAGCAGTAAACTTTTTATTTAATGATTATACTAGGACCATTAACTGAAGAAATAATCACACTGGTTCAATCCAAACCAAAAGACATGTTGGTTAGTTAGCAAATTCATGTTGAAATGCAAAGTACAGGTTGCAACACTTGCTGTTGTTTTTGTAGCCAAAGCATTTCCTCAAACTCAACCCAGATTTGGAACCCTTTTCCACTTTCTGCTTGATGACCATAACTAATTTTGCCAGGACCAGGTGAGAGCTCCAGTTCAGAGTGTTACCTGGCCACAAATATCCCCAACACAGTACAAGTATAACATCACAGAGGCAAATGCTAAAGGAGAAACCTGAACTTCTCTCCCTTTCAAAGGACAAACAGTAAAAATTACTAGATATTATAATACTTTGATTAAAAGAGAATATGGACTAGATCTTCCATATGAGCAAGTTTTCTGGAAAGAGCAGATGAACAATAAATGTGGCAGAAAAGCACAATGCATTCAAAGAAGTTGTCTACAGAAACTATACTACTGTACTACTGTCTACTGAAAACTGTACTACTACAAAAGATGTGAGATATTAATGACAATACAACTGCATCATATATTAACTTCTAGATATAGCTACAAATATGAGATATACCAGACAATTTTCATTAATTCAGTAACTTGTCTCAGACAAGCCAAAAATTTGGGTTTAGGAAAAAATACAAAACGAGGGCATATGTAGAATTTTTCGTGGATATAATATTGTCTATCAGTGGTTTGGGGTTTAATAATAAAGATGACCTCACCTTTGTGTTTAATAGTCCATGATGGATTAATTAATCGAATGACATTTAAACAAATTGCTGTCAGCACTTAGGGGTGATGCAGCGTGACCATTATGTGACATGTGCACACACTGCACTGCCAAATCTTTATACTGTTGTCCCAAATATGAGTTCTTTCACATGGTGCACTAGAAGCTGATCCACACACAGAGTCAAAATATTTATTTCATCTCTGTGCAGAGAGGAATGCTGGGTGGTAAATCAAAAAAGCTGGCACATCTTCTCTTTTATATGCTTCAAGCAGTGAAACATTGGCATTTCCCACATACATAACAACTTGAAACCATAGTCACTAACCTTTCATTTTCTCGTCCCTGCTGAAAGGTACACTGCATGCTTATTTTACTCCATGTGCTCTGAAAGGAAAAGGCTTAGGTGAGTAAGAGGCAATCATATGGTAGGTATTACGTTATTTAGTGACTAAGGCTAATGCAAAGTTCCCTTCTTTGGCTTTGTAGTTTGATTTCCAGTGTCTTCTTGTTCTTACTTCTCAGGTCATGGCTCTTGGTTCCGGAAGGTTTGGTTATTCCCTCATTTTTCATAAGCATTTTTATTTACCTTGTACTGTGCTTCAGTGAATTATTTAGGTTTTCATGGCACCTTAGTTCAACAAAAGAGAAAAGGGCTTACACTGTTATAATTCCATGTAAAACTGGACCTGGTGCTAGACACACCTTTACAAATAAAGATATCACCCATTTTGCTGATAATGTTTTAAAGCTTGGCCTTGCCAGGTTGTTCTCATTTTCAAAACAACTCACAACACAATGCTCCCTTGTGATCTATGTTTTGAGTAACACATGAAAGAAACTGAAAGAGTATTGTCCTGTGGGTTGTTGGAGGCTACAGATCTGTGTCGACAGCTCTTTGCTGTGAACACTTCCTCTCCCCCAGCCTTGCTCCAACGTAAGACAGCTGTCATCTTCTCAGCTAAATTGGGAGGAAATTATCACTACACTTTGATATGAATGCTACCTTGATCATCTCTGGAGTTGAATCCATTTCCTTACGATGAAGCTTTCTAACAAAAGGCCACAACACTTAAAGGGGCAAATACTTATCAGATCAGTAATTCAGTTTCAAATTTTCAACAGTCTGTCTTTTGACAGGGGAAACACTATCTACAATGGTTTAATCCAGGATGTGGCTGACACCACTCACATTGAATTTACAAAATGCAGAAGCAAAGGGTGAGCAAGCCCAGTTGCCATGCTTTTGACCTCTTTCTTGTACATCAGTTATGAGATGACTGACCAAATTTTCAAACCTTTTAAATGCCTTTGAAAGCTTAAGTTTGGGATTCTTTTAAAATATTATTATAATTTTTAAGTGTAAGATATATTAACTAGCCAACATTTTTGAACAAATTGTTCATGTTTCTAACTTGGCAAATTTGGACAGTGCTTTATTGCCAGAGAGGAGCTTGTGGCCCAAAAACTGTATTTAAAAACACTGAAGGTTGCATAAACCTATCTGATTTGTGTATTTAAGTATCAAGATATAAATACACTAAAACGATAAAATCCTTTTTTAAGACTCTGTATGTAGGACAAGTTTCCAGAGCTGATGATTACATGTACCTGTCATTAGCCTCCTTTGGAAACATACATGCTCACATCTGGAAATCAGGCTGCTTTTGTTAATTTTTTCAGCTTCAGGTCCTGGGCACTAGAGTTTTACTCATTATTCTATATATATCATGAACACAGAGTGCTAAAGGTAAGAAAGGGGAAAAAATAAAATTGTTAAGCTATCACTGTAGGGCTTTTTTAAAACTAATTTAAAAATTAAAATTATTTCTAATTGGTCACAGCACCCATTTCCTTTTCTTCAGCTTCGATAAAGTTGTCAATTCTTAATTTTCCAGGAAAACACAAAACGTCAGCCCACTATTCTCAGGAAGAACTTAAGGTGAGAGAACTGAGATTTTGAACAACATATTTATTATAATGAAGAGTCTTCTGAGACTGAAAGGGTAGGACAACACCAGAAAAAAGGCATCTCTTTTGTTGGTTAATTATTTTGCCGTAAGCAGTATGACTCAGGGCATGAGCCACAATAGAAGCAGACAGTGCTATGTCCCTGTTGGCTACCGGGACAATCTTTCAGTGCCTAGGAAAGGATGGAGCTTTCAACCTGTGAGAGTTGCTGGTTTTACCAATGTTGTATTTGGAGAATGACAGCACTGTCTGTAACTTTTTCAGCTTTTGCAAAATTCTCATCTCACAAATAAAATGACCAAGAGTGATAATTGTTTCTTGCCTGCCTGCTGATCAATAAGCAGGTCTGGGTCAGCCTCTCTTTGCACATAAGCATCCACTTGCCATTGAACGATTTATATTCAAAAACTGGTGTCAAGGGCTCTGTGTTTACTTGCAGGACATATATGTTGTTAAAGCTTTGTTTAAAATACATGTGGGGCTTTCCCCATTTGTGCATGAGAGTTAGGGTTTGTGTGATCAGAACTGTATACCTCTGATAGTTCCTGCTTACAGTGGTAAAATAGGGCTACCATCTGTTTGGGATTGGCTGTGGCCGTATTCTGATTACTGCTAATACTACAAGCCATAAACACATAATAGACTGCAGTCCTGAAGCAGTTTGGACATACAAACCAACAGGGAAATCCAGGATTTTTCAAGACAAAGGAGAAGATTGTAGGCCATTGGCACCTCTAGTACTCATGCACAGCTTACCTTGTGTGTTACAAGTTCATAGATCTCAGCCAGGTATTTTGTGAAGTAATTCATATCAGACGTGACTCTTGAAGAAAATTCCCCACGTCATTCCTCTCTTGCCTTGCACCAACAAAAGATGTCTTCACAGAAGGCTTCTTCTGAGAACCATCCAATTTCTTCTTAACACCAGTGGTAACTGTTATAAGTTACCTTTACTGTTGCTTGTGGTCACTTTCCTTCTAGCCTTAGTCAGAGCTTGTCTGTTCTATCTATATTTGGGATTTGCTGCTGGAGTAGACTTCTCTCTTTATAATGAGCCAAGTCAGTTCATAAAGCCTGTGTCAGCACAAGAGAAAATTGCAGGAGTGTGCAGTCAACATCAGGAAGGGGAAGCAATATCATATATATCATATTATATCATATCATATCCTAGCTCTCCTAGAATTTACCTAGTCTCCCCTCGTACCAGTTACCTCAAATCTTTGTTTTCAGCAGGTTTTGCTGTTGAATGTAAAAGTGACTTTTATTTTCTAACTAGTAACCAATGTCAAATTTTTCTCAAGGCTTCCTCTGCCTGTGGATTTCAGACATACTTAATATTTTCTAACAAGGCCCTTAAAATTTAGAAATATTTAGAAAACTTTACTTCTTTATCATGAATCATTTGTTTCATCCCCTACCCTATGTAGCTTAGCCTCACACCACAGAAGTCAGGGGACTCTGCTCTTTTATCCTGGCTGGGAACCTAGCAGCCAAGAATCTGCTCCACTAGTTTACCTAAGAATTTAATTTCAGAAGTAGGATTCAAAAAGGCAGGACTATTTCAACCTCTAATATGTATTCACATCACAATGTTATATAATTCTACCTTTAATGATTTGCTTCAGAGTATTTCCTTCACACAGTTTTTCTCAGTAAACAGTATAACATGGGCGACTCTCCAGCCAAGCAGATCTTCTGAACCATAAAGAGTATAATTTTTGTTACCAGTATAGCTGTTTTATTCCTTGATTCTGTAAGAACTCCCAGGTAAACTTCATCCAGTCCTGGCAAACATTAATCAATTGCTACAGTTTTTGTATCAAAGTTTTTAATGCCTCTCCCTCTGACAATGCCCCATCATCAGAAAAACATCAGCATATCCTTTCCTTTGTTGTGAGAACTACAGCAAAATACTCACTTTGCTGCTGCCTTTTGATGTTCTCCTTTGATAGAAAATGTGTGCTTGTTCTGGATTATATTTATTTTTCCTTAGAGGCTAAAATAAGGAAATAACAAACACAATGTCCAGAGAAAGATTCCTCCTCCCTATTCCCATACTATGAGAAAAATGCCAGGGTGGTGGGGAACTACAGTCCTGGCTATGGATACACAACAAATGCCAACAGTTCAGATTATCATTTAGTGTCATTTATAGCCAGGCAGTCCCTATTGATTACCACTCAGAATCACAATCTTATGCTCTGATAAGTACCTCTGTGCAAGGTACTGCCAAACAATTAACAAGAGAAGCAGATGCTTGCATGGAGTTATTAATATCTAGAGAGCTTATGTAATTTCTGGCATTTCCTGTTTCCAAGTGGACTATAAACAATGTTAAACATTTACATCTTCAAAGTTTTAATTGCTCTCCATAGGAATTCCAATAAGATATGTGCTGTATCCATTATTATCCATGTTTATAAGGAGCAGGAGACAGGAATAGTAAGTTGTACAAATACTGATGAGGAGTTTCTGGCAACTACCTGTAAAATAGGTGAGTAGCTCTACCCTCAACATAGGCTTTCTCCCAGCCACATCATCTATTTCACCTGAACTAAGAAACAAATGAAGGATATAATAAATTCGAGGAAGTAAATATTCATTCACATGTGGGTTACAAAGATATCATCCACTTTAAATTTATCTGGAATCTCATTACAACCAAATATTGTCAAAATGCTTTTCCCTGCCCTTGTATTCTTGCTCAATATCTCTGACAGAACACCTACTGTGAAAGCACAATGACAACTTCATGAGGAGGCTGCCTGCAGACTGAATCAGGTCCACCTGCTCTGCTTGAAATTATTTTATATACCCGCAGACGCCAAAAATTCACAAGGGTTTTCCTTCTTGGAAGTAGGAGTAGAATTCTGACCAAAGAGACTGCAGGCAGTTGTGCAAAGTGGTGGGGACAGGACAGGTGGGTTTCAACAGCACTCAAGTCCAGAGCACACTGTTGAATTTACAAGGACAGATCAAAGTAAATGTATGGAGCCCTGGAAAGACAGTGAAATCCTGGCCTGAAGCTGAAAGTGTGCCCAAATGCCAAGTATTTATCACTTTAGAGTAGAAAACCCTTTTGCCCATATATGTCTGTCTATGTAACCTGGTGCTGTCCTATGGTAAACAGAGTGTTAAGAGTCTTCTGCTGCAGGAGTATGTGTTTTCTTTAAAAACTTCTGAACCCATAGTCCAATTATGGTCAAATTTGATAGAGAATGAAATCATGAAGATTTACGTCATGTTTTAGGAAAACAAGAGAATGGCTGGCAGAGTGACTTTCAGATATCAGCATTCTTTCTAATGGAAAAGGATTCACAAAACACCAGCAAAAGATGCACGTGGGACACAGATTCTGCTGCTTGCCTATCCACTGGAAAGCTCTAGTCGGAGAGCTTACTAACTACTAACTAATTCTTTACTAACCAGAAAATCTCACTCTGTAGTCTGTTTACTGGTGTCTAGTAGGCAGTGAGTTGACAAAAAAGCTTTGATATAACAAAAAAATCAAGCAACTAAAAGATGTAAATCTCCAGAAATTAAGATTTATGAGTTGTACTACTTCTGGAACTATTTCTTTTTATTCAAGAAATAGGATCTAAAAGGGTCAGCATCACATTTTACATCTATTCAGAAAACCAGCTCAATTCAACATAAACAAGCATAAGCAGGTAACTCATCCTTGGTCAACATTTATTGGTCAACTAATTATTAATCCTTGGTCAACTAATTCTTGGTCACAAGGATTAAAATAATTAGTTACTGGAATGCTCTGGATTTCAGCAGTTTTGGATCTTTTGTTTCCTAAGTAGACCTACAAGTATTTTTTAGTGTTCAAGACTTAGATAAACATAACAAAGTCTCCAACATATGCCCCTTGCATGGAGTCTTAGAAAGGAAAGGTCTAAGATAAAATGTTATCTGAAAAACATAACATGACTCCCAAGTCACTGATGAATTTTCAGAAAGTAGTTAAGGAGACAATAATATTCAGCCTTGCTAGTTCCATTTCCTTCTCCATCTAACAGAATTTCTCATGGTACCACTGATCTTTAGTTTCCTGCCAGAACTGTGTAGGATGACAATTATTTCTAGAAGTTTTCAAAAGCAGCTAGATCGTGATCTGGAATGTGGTTTTTCCATCCAGGTAATCAACATGCACTCTTTCTTATGGATTCTCTGATTTGTTAGCACATACCTTACAAATGCAAAGCCCAACAATATCTTTCACTTTACACATTATTATTACTTGAATTTCATTTTCATTTTAGTAAGTGTACTCAGAAGATGTCTGTTTTGGTTTTGATTTCCTTTTCCTTATTTGAATCCCAAAATGGAGAGAAAGAAAGATCATCTCTGAAATCTCACACGTTTAGTGAGTTAGATTTTTAAAATAAACCTCTTCCTAGTGCAGCATTGTAAATATATAAATGGAGGCTAAAACAAATCTAGAAAGTATTTTTTAAACCCTCTGTGTCTCAAAAGAAACCTAATTCCTATAGATTACCATGTCGGAATTGTTCATTCTTTGCATGGGCTTTTCACTGATACTGTATTTCCTATGTCCATGCAGATCACCAGAGGCAGGCAGGAAAGAGGAACATTCTCGTTTGCCTCTCTACAATGGTCCAAAGCTATGATACAATGCAGAGAAGGTGAAAGTACCACCAGCTCAATCTTTTTGGAGGATATTCTCCCTGTGAGTCAAATATTTCCCCCTGACTAGCCCAGAGTGCTGTCAATAAATAGAAATAATCAGTTTTCTGATTATATGGGACAATTAAAGAGAAAAAGTAGTTGGGATTTTTGATTTAACAGACATTTGTTTTATTTCTATTTATTTCATCTATTTCTCTGATGTTTGTGCCATCCTATAGCTCCACAGTGTGATATGAGGTAAAAAAAAGTGCAGGGTAATGCATCTGTTATTTAAACTTTGCATAGTTTAAGTCTAATTTCCTAACAAAATCCAGCTAATACTAAACCACTGGCTGCCCATCTGCTTATTTCTACTGGGATGGATCTCTAAAGATGAGCTGATTCATTTGAGGTCTAGTCACTACATATAGAGGATGCAGAGTAGTCTAGATTGCAAGCAGAATAGTACCATCTGCCTGTATGTTCACATTGCTTTCTCAAAAAAGCAGACTAACTTAGTATTTGTACATTTACGTTGAGGAAGGGGAGAAGGGTGCAGATTTTTTTGTTGTGCAGATGCTAACTCTGCTAAGTTGAAAACGGCTTCTGATGGGCCAACCTGCTACACTGGAGGTCTGGAATGCCACTGAGGCTTATGGAACAGATACAAAAGGTAGAGGTATAGAAGATCAAGGATAAGGGCTTGAGTGGCATTTCCAGACCTTCAGAATTACTACCTCAGAAACTGGAACCTGCAGCATCAACAAACAAATGTACCTGCCTCTTGTTAAACCTGAAGAAAATGAATAGGGAGACTGCAGACCAGAAGTAATACTGAGCAAATTCCTGACTCCCTCGAGTGTAGATTCAGCTCCTTTTCTGTAAGAGAACTATGCTATCTGCCGATATTTATACTGCTTTTGCATCTTGAAACTTAAATGCCAAGCAGATGGACCTTTGCTGTCTCCTACTTTTGCCAGTTTGTGGGTGAGTTTTCCCAAGCCAGAAACATGTCGAGCAGGATACAATCACAGGAAGTGGGATGAAAGGGAGAGAGCTCTGTCAGAAAGCTAACTTCTGTATTTTTGTATTCAGACTGAGCAGGGATTGAAGGCTTTATTCTGTGCAGAGATGGTGACACTGACAAGCTGAAAACACCTTGTGATAACTGGAGCCGAACTGCTGCTGTGGAGGATTGCAAGCACAACCTCCTTCGCAACCTCTTTTGGTTTTCAAATTTCCATTGGAGATATAATAGGTATAAAAATAGAACTTGTCCTATGAACATCTGAGTAGTATAAAAAAAATCATACAGGAGAAACTATAGTCCTAAAGAGTTTCATACAGGTACTCAATAAACCGTGTTCTCTATTCTCTGAAAAAGTAAAAACCATTGAGCTATAAACTGCCATCTAAGAGCTGCCCAACTTCATTTCTTATCAGTGATGGCCTGAACTACAGAAAAAACTAGTGAGGAAACTTGTAGGAGACCATACAACTTACCAGGAGGCTTTACACTTACTGTAATGCAGCAGTTCAGATGCTTAATTTATACTGGTTTCCTTGTTTGACCCTTTAATTTAACTGCCTTTGGTAAAATACTGTAGTCAGTATTTTGGAGTTACCAAATTCTTTCTTGAAATCCTTCCTGGGATTTATATGCTGTGTTCATGGAGTAGTTTGGTGCTGGAGAGAATATTTACTCATAGCCAGTGCTGGCTGACAAGAGTTTGATTTGCTACTTGCATTACATTAGTCTTAAATAAGTTTAACCAAAAGGAGAATATCTTTGAGAAAAGGGTTTTCTTGACTTTTTGGCTAGTTGTTTACATAAAATTGATCCTAGGTTTCCCTTTTTAGCAGAAACAACGTGAATTAAGGCACTTGTAGAGGAATAGTGATCTCATGTAAAAGCCTCACCAACACTCTTGATTAGGCTTGGGATCTTGCCCTTTTAAAAATGTCAGTTGTGTCCTTATTGCCTATAATTAAGGGAGAATATAACTCCAAATAAATGATTTAGTGCCTAAAAATAACAACTAGATGTGTCTTGAGAGAAAATGTGCTTCAGCTCCCTGTGGTTACACCATCAGCAAAATGTGGACAAAAAAGAAATATTCTGATTCTGTGATTCTGTGATTCTCCCTTGGCAAATGCAAAGCTTCAAAGGCAGTAAGAGCCTGTCAATCTTCTAAGCTCAAGTGGTATCACAACTAGAACTGTCAGGAACCCCTAAATACTTCCATAATAAATGGTTTTCCACAGTACACACAATATCATTGAAAGCACAGAATACTTCACATTAAAAAAATAACAACCAACCAACTCATGACACACATAACTAAAACACTGTTTTACTTATGTTAGTGATTATATGCCACTACACAGTGAAAGCATAAAAGGAAGATTATCTGTTGAAATGTGATGACCTCTTTCACTGAAATCACTTAACCACAGAATAACAGAATAGCTCAGGTTGGAAGGGACCTCTGGAGTTCTTGAGTCAAATGTCCCATTCAGAGCACGGTCAATGAAAAAAACCACTAGAATAAATGAGTAGAAAAAGTGGCCCAAAAGTGGTCACTCTAGAGTTAATCTGCTTTTTAAGTCAACAGCAGTATAAATGTTAAGCTGGAGCGATAGGTACTTAGGCAGAGAGCTCTCTTTATCTGTAACAAGGGTATGCAGCAGGAATTTTACCAGTCTTTTCACAGTGGCTTACATGTGGAAAGCATTACATGTGGAAGTGGAAATGGTAGAATAAGGAAGTATTCTTTGCTTAATGGAAAGCAATAGAGCTTGCTGGATTTCATGGTGCAACCAATGAAAGGACATGTGCTGGCCCAGTAAAAGAGGAAGTGGTAAAGTCTGCTAAGTTTTGGTTACTGAAGTACTAAATTACAGAAAAGTGGCAAAGGTTTGTGCCCTTCCCGCCTCAGACTAAGTCAGTAAGAAGCATTCACTGAACACAGACAAGACTGCCAGGAGTTAGCTAAAACCTCATTTGTGAGATTTTTCATCCAACTGACAATTTAAACTCAAGGCAACATCTAAATTCTAATTTTCTCCTGGCCTCTTCTCAAATAAAGTTTAAAAAAACCAGCTATATGATAGGGCAACATGGAGAATAAATGTAAGGGCTGAGGAAGATATGTTTAAAGCAACAAACATTTATAATAAGTATAGATAAAGACATGTGGGTGAGTCATGTTGATGCTTTTGTGGATGCCATAGTTTCATCATTATCTGCTCTGCTACCATCGATCATGCTCCACCCCCACAAAAATTAGTAACAAAAACATGCAGGACCAAAGAAACTATTCAAGTACACACTAACTCAATATCTGAGCCAAAAGTCAAATATTTGTCATCAACTTTAGTAAACTGTTACTTCCCATCAGGTTCAATTTAGTGTTGTTTATTTCCAGAAACAGCTGTCATGTATTCTTTGTATTAGGATAGGGCCAAGAAGAGGAGAAAAACCATGTCAGAATCTTAATCTGTGATTATTCTAGCCATAGATAGCAAGAAAATTTCAGAGTAGAGAGGAACAGAAATTTTGTGTACAACCTTGCAAATTTGATTTGGTTAGAATCAGAAACCTTAAATTTCTTCTAAACTGCTGTGTCTGTGAATCCAAATACTATGTGACCTAAATGAATAAAAGTTTTGAGTAAGACTCTTCTATGAAACTATAGAAATGGTGCCTGTGACTTTATGGAACCATCCTGAGCCCCTATGTTGACAGCCCATGTTTTATAACAACTGGAGGATGGCTGTTTCACATGACAGGATGAACAGCCAGATAATCCTGTAAGGCAGAGCACCTTCCATCTCACTTGGAAGGCATTCCTTAAATGCAGATAACAGCTATTTATCCTACAATGTGTTCATTTGGCAGCCAAAGCTCTGTGAGAATTGAGTAATCCATGCTTTCTGCAGGCCTTTGGTGAACTCTGGTAACCCTTCTAGCTGCCACTGCTCACTTGTCATGGACTACACAGGCAGGTTCAAAAATTCTCTTGTGGGCTGGCACTGCCTAGAGCCACAATTTTGCAAACAGTTGTTTATCTGGGTGTCTTCCATTGCACTAGAATAACCCCATGACTGGGACAAAAACACCCATTAATAAGTGCCCTCTCAGAGAAGCCACATACACAACAATAGCATATGTTCTGCATTTAATTGGGATTTTGCAAACATTGAATTGGTTGTAAACACATCAGCTGAGCAATAATTGTAGATGCATGCACAAGCAATATAGGAGTCTTCTACTGAACATCTACTGAAAATTTTACGTACTAACCTAGTCCTTGCTTGCAGCTAAATACTGTAACTTCCAGTGGGTGTTAGGACATGTCAAATCAATGATTTCCATTTGTGTTTTTAATTTTTTTAAATTAGTCAAATAAAATTTACATGAAATAGTATAAATTTTTTTTGGTCAAATATGCAAATGGGGCACTATAAGAGGCAACAGGCACCAACAGCGTAACTCAGATTCAACTCCAATGCCTGCAGCAGTTAGGCAACATAACATTAATAAAATTAACATAAGAAGTGGTTCAGCAAGATCTACTGTTGAGGTCACAGCAGCCAACACATGAAGGAGCTGAAAGGCCTATACTAGTGTGCTCTTGTTAACAGAAATTAATAAAATATGTGTGTGTGTGTATATATATATATACACACACACACATATATATATGTATATATATATATGTCTATATATCTGTTTACTTAACTGTGTTTTTGAACAGAGAAATATCATCAAAATGTTAAAATCAGCATGAAAGGAATCCCAATACCGGTCAAGGGATCATCGGATAATTTGGATTTGAAGGGTCCACAGGAGATCTCTAGTTCAACCTTCTTCTCATACAGGGTCTCCATGGGATCAGACCAGGGTGCACAGTGTGTTGTCCAGTTACATTCTGAAATTCTCAAGGATGGGGATGACAGCTTCTCTGAGCAGCTTGCTCCACTGGCTGGCTGCACTCATGGTGGTACAGTTTCTCATTAGACCAGTCTGGACCTCTGCTGTGTTGGATTATGCTGTTTCCCATGCTCCGGCCATGCATTTCTGTCACCTCACTCAAGTTGCAAACATCAATCACTAGGACTCTGGCATTAAACCCTTATCAATTTGCAGTCTCTCCATTTTTCCATTGAAAGTACAGATCCCTCTATTGTAAATTTAAACTTTCTGAACAGGTAGTGATTTTCTATAGTCCCCTGACAAGTTGTTGAGGACCACCACCTGGAAAACACTGTCAAAATACATTTCCAGTCAAAGGCTTGTCAGGTTTCAGCACAGAAGACTGGGGAGCAGAATGGTAGAGCACCAGTCTAATTGGAAAGATGATCCTTAGGAGCAGATGGCTAGCAGTGAAGAAATCTTAATACTGCCAATGAAGTAAATTTATCAAGGCGGAGAGGAAAAGGTACAATAGAGAGAACATAATCTCTGTTCACTAATGAGAAAGAGCTGGCACCCAAACTACTGTAAATCAGTTGAGCTCCATTTCTTTCACTGGAGATATATGCCTCTTACACCATCTCAGGATTAGGCTTGAAATATCCTATCCCCTAAGGAGCTATTCCTTGTCTCATTCTGTGAATCATCTTCCATGTGCCACGCATTATACACCAGCTGAGAGTTGCTTGTTATGCCAATACAGGGCTGCACTGCATAGTAATTCATCGCTCACTGACATGTCAGAAAATTTTTTAATGATGAGCTTCTGCAACTCCAAAATAGGGTGAACCCTGAATATTAAGTTTTATTTACATTAGGCATTCATTTAGATACAGTAGCAAATCCAGCATCCTCACAGCATAACTCAAACTCCTTTTAACTCATTCCTTCTGTTTGAATAAATAATCTTTAATAATTTTTCCTTCTTTGGCATAAGTCAAAGGTGGAGAAGTCATTACAAGGATGAATAGATCTGTCAAGAAGTCTGTAGCATGTTAGAAGGTGCACAGGCAGGTTACTTGTGACATTTTAGTGAGATTGAATGAGTGCTACATGAGACAGCCTTATTTCTCTATAGAATGGAAGGAAGAAGTGGAAGGATCACATTCATGTTTAAAATAAGAGCTCTTCTAGGGATGTGGCAGTGCATAATTGCATTCTAAATCTAGCTGAATTTGCAATCTGATGCAATTCTAGTATCAGTCAGGAAGTCAGAAGTCATTGCACGATATCATTCTAGATCTTTAATTACAACCCCTGTCTAGGCAGGTATTTAAGTACATGTTAAACTCTCACTTCAACAGGATCACTCACATGCTTCCAAGTTAAAATGCACGCTTGATTGAGTGTCTAGCTTAGCAGGGCAAAGCTTGATTAATTCATAAATCAAAGCAAGTAAAGATTCTCACAGATAAAAGGAATTCAGACTGGCCCCTCAAGCTAGGTGCAATACCCCATGCCAAGGCAGGTAAGGCACAAGGGCTAAAGAGATGCATGACACAAGATGATTCACACAGTATTGATCTTTAACGAGGCTGTTAGATAGATTATTCACTGATGGAACTCTGACAGAGTGCCTGGCAAATCTAACAAAACAATGCTGATAGGCAAGCGCTCAGATTTACCAGCAGAACAATAGGATGGCAAAGTGTGGAGTGCAGAGGCTCACTGGCCCAGCTCTTATCTCTGCCACTTCATGCCAAAGAGATACACTGAAAGCCAGTCTTCAACACAATAATACCTATTCACATATTCGCATAGCAAATGAAAAAAGGAGGGCTATGTTTACTGTTGTGCTACTGCCCTGATGTAGCTTTTCCTCATTCATTAGTTCAACATCCAATTCATCAGCTGGACACCAAATGAGACCCAGGATTTTCAGTAATATCTCAGCTAATACACACACAGTCAAGGTATGCAATTTAATTCTGTATGATTTGGCTAAACCAAACTGGGTTGTCTTTCCATTGAGTTTAATGGATTATATCAATTCCAGATTTCAGGTTTCTGGTTCCTCCTCATGGCATGCTTTAGTCAGTACATTTAAAAAATACACCTCAATACCCAGCGCCGATCCTGGGCTAGGCACTGTCCTTTTCTTTGTGGTTGGCTCAGATTTAATTTGGTCACTATAATAAAAATTGTTTTTTTCTTTTTAATTTGGCTGCATCAATTTTTACCTATAACACTACTGACTATAAGGAATACAAAAGAACAGAAAAAACCCACATTTTTAGTATATCTGGTGCTTGTTGTTGACACTCATTAAACATTTTTTACAACAAGGGCTTAACAAGATCTCTCAAAAGACCATAATTCAACAAACCAGCACAGACTTGCACATATTTCAAATTAAAAACTATAACCAACTGAAGTTAGGCTCCAAAATAGTAGGTTAAGCTCCAGGTAATTCTTCTGTGTGTGGACCTCTATATGCATTTTCACTACTGACTATTAAAAAGAGGAATTGTCCAGGAGAGGTATAGAAGACTTCATGATACCATTTTAACCTTTCTTTTTCTTAATCCTCTTGCAAATGTGGCAAATAGAAAACTAAATTGTAGGAAATGGTTACTTTTATGAAAGCATGAACACACATGCTTAAACACAAATAAGAAAAGGAAATGTCCGTATCATCAACAAAGGGGAAAACAAATAGACCAGTTTTCTCCACTTCCCCCCCACACCCACCCCCCCCCCCCACTCCTGATGCAGGAATTTTCACAGAATGAACAGAGTCTACTTTAAAGATCCAGGTCAGGCAGAAGCAGTTTACAGGTATAGGAGGGAACACAGATGTCCTGGCTTGTAAGATAAGCATATATTCTATTTGCCATCTGTCGGAGATGGGGTAGACATCTTCTGTTAAGTTGGGCAGTTTTCTTATCTCTTCCAAGAACAATGTCTCACTCTGGGGAGATATCTTCTGTTAATGGGCCATTGAATGACTCACTGCATGACTGATAAAGTTACATAATCCCATTGTCAGATGTTCCACCCGGAGGGAGGAGCCGAGCATCCCTACCTGCATAAAATCAGCATTTTTTGGGACATCAGGACAGCCTCTTCGCTGGATTCCCAGAGGAAGACCAGGCCCATCTAATCTATCACCAGACCTTCAGAGAAAACTACACCCTTCTACAGGACCACCGCTTCAGCAGCATTTCATCTGCCACTCCAGGAGGAGCAACCACCATTTAACTGGACGATCACCAACACCCTGACTCCTCAGGGTGTCAGGTTTCTGACTCTATCAGTAGTTTTGTTTGTACTAATTACATTTTTTTTAATTTAGTTTTTTTTCCTAGTAAAGAACTGTTATTCCCTTTCCCATATCTTTGCCCGAGAGCTTTTTTATTTTGAAATTATGGTAATTTGGAGGGAGGGGGTTTAACTTTTCCATTTCATGGGAGACTCTTGCCTTCCTTCAAAGACTCCTGTCTTTTCAAACCAAGACAACAGAGCAACAGAGTTCAGCCTTCTATCTATATGAACTCTGACTTACAAGTACTAAGGCTTGTATAGATTTAGCACACCTCTGAATTCCACCATGAAGGGGTCTGATATGGCAAAGGAGCATCTACACAGAAGGAACTTTGTTCCTGTAGCTATGTGGTAAACTAAAAACTGCAGCCAGGCGACCTTGACCTCCCTATTTTCCTCTGGTCTGCATTTGGCCTGTGAGATTATTGTGCCCTTGACCAACTTTCACGCCTAGCAAGGCTTCCACACAATTTATTATCTGAAAAAATAACAATGTTTCAGGCCACAAAAGATGGTTATTTTGCACCTTCTGTTGCCAGCTTTTTTATCAGACTTACTTGCAATTCAAGTTTTCCCATCTTGTTTTCCTACTATGCGGTATCCAAAGAAGCAGAGAATTTATAGCTTCAAATGTTACTGGTGGAGTAAAATAAAGCAGTGTCAATTTTTCTTTACTAAATCCTACTTTACTTCACCGGTTTTGTCTATATGCAAGCTGTACCCCATCTAATATGCTTCAGGGATCACTCACCCCACTGCCTATGAAGCAATTAGGTGAATGGAGTTTGCAGACTGACACAGTACAGTTCTCTTCCCATTTGGCAATAATTTCTGTCTGTCACTAATCTCTCTTTCTAAAGCGTTTTTGTTAAATAACTTGATAAACTAGAAGTTAAAAAAAAAAGCACATGATCCTCCAGCATGGTAGTCTATCTACTTATGTAATTACATGCAGATTTGATATCTGCAAAAAATACTTTCTCTGAAAGTAGATGGAAACATATTTAAAACTTTCTGCAGGGAGGTATTTTCTGCATGGTTGTTAATTCAAGACTTGTGGCATTCTTAAAATATTTTCTTAACAGAGTTTTATGAACATTAAGAAACCTTATAGTACCTATGAATTAAAGCCACAATCTGCTTTTGTACTTTCCTGCAACTGAGCAAAAGCTAAAAGTTCCCAGGCCTAACTTGGAGCTGGTATTCTTCCTCCAGCCGGAAAGGATGGCTTGTTTCAAAACAGAACAAAGAAAAAAAGGCTGTCAGCATTTCAAATAATCTCTTTGGCACTACTCTACAGATTTCCTTCTCTCTCTCTGAGCCACATGAACTGTGTGTATCTTCCACACCTAACCGTCACCATACAACTTTGTACGTTGGGCTCTAGAGCGGAGGTCATCAGACACCAGCCCCATTATAGGGCTTGGCTCTAGATGAACACGAGAGCTCACTGAATAGCTGGGAGGTGGAGAAGTGCATGGGAGACTTTCTTTGCTTGGCTACAAATCACAGCACCAAGTTTCAAACAAGACCTACCAAGGGGTGAGGGAAAAAGGGACATGGATGGTGTTAATGCCAAGTACCATCAAGCAAAGCCTGCAGAAGAGCTAGGCAGATGCTGGGAATCAATCTAAGGACTTAGTTGAGTGAACATCCACTAAATCTGAGCTTGAAGGCAATCTAAAGTTCAGACCACGAGTACAATTGCACTGGACCTGAAACATGCCAATATCATTGGAAGAGTCTTATCATTTCAGTACTGGTTGTCGTATATGGATGACTTGACCTTCTGAGAGTATCCAAGTATTCCAGTGTGAAATGGAAACATGTCTTTTCAAGAATCTCAGAACTACATGTCCCAGGCTCAAGCAGCCCACCTGTGCACCTTCAGACACTCAGTTTTAATTTCCAATAACCGAGCCATGCCTCTTGCCTGAGACTACAGTAACAACCCATACAACAACAGCCAGAAATCTGTACTAGTACAATGATGATTTACCTGCAGGGTGACAAGAGGAAAAATTTAAACATTTCTGCCTTTGGGAATTAAAATTCTACCTTATTGTGTGTGAAGATCATGAGCACATGGGGAAGCTGCAGCTCCCAGAAAAGGAGCTGCCCAGCAAACTTCCAGATAACAGCTGGAGCTACAAAGAGAGGAGCTGCAACTTAGCAAAAGAACAGACTGCCTTCAGCCACTTTTGGAGGCTACGACATCTTGCTGTATCTACAAATACAGGAGGAAAAACTTCAGCAGATGTAGATCTGTATGGCAACAATAACTACAAAGGATTGGTGCAAGTTTCTATAAAAGGGACACTAATTTCAGTTTTGACAGACACTCAGAAAAGTCTTACAGCAGTAAAGATCATCTTGTCCTCTATTTGCATCAATCTAATCACAATAGTTCTGGGACCCACATGTGCCCGCTATGCTGCTAGGACAACCACTAGTAATAGTAGTAACTAAGTTCTCAGAAAACTTCTAGCTTTATCACTCAGTTTGTACTATAAGATCTACCCCATGTCTTACAGAGCAAGGAGTAGTGGCAAAACTATAAATATTTAGCCACAAGGTGCTATCTTGGTACATTTATTTAGATTTTATTTGCTATTAGATTTCTTTTGCTTTACATGCAAATATGACTGTGGCTTAGATGGCCTCAATCAAGACTTATGCTCTCTGGAAACCTGAGATAATTTAGAAAATGAAGAAAGATAAACCAGACTGTCTTTTACGTATTTATAATTTAGCATATGTTCATGATCTCTTGAAATATGTGTATGTATATGTGATTTTCATACCTTTTTTTCCTCAACTATGATCCAGTTGAGATCTCTGATCTAGGTAAGACATTTATGCCAGCACATGAAAGAATTAGTCAGGAAATAGGAAACAGAGAGAGGAGAGAAAATACAAAAATTGGTATATCCCAGAGAAGGGGAAAGAATCATACAACACAGAAGTCAAAATGCTTTGGTCTTTTTTGCTGGCACTGATCTAGTAGCATTTGTGATATATTAAGCCTAAGTCTCAGCAACAAGATTCTACGCCATTAAAAGCACTCAAAATGCAGAAATGCTGTGCCATGTACAGTAACTTTTGATATTTTAGAATTTTTTTCTTCCCAAATGGCAAAAGTATAAGTTACTTTCTTAAAAAAAATCTGAAAAAAACCCTTCTAGAATTATATGTATCTGACTAGGTTGAGGTGATCTGTTTCATCTCTGTTGTCTCGCATTACATGTTGCAGCATGGCATGGCATAACACATCAAACAGTATTTAGAGTCATAGAGCCAAAGACTCATAAAATGATTTGCATTGAAAGGGACCTTAAAGATCACCCACTTGCAACCCCCCTGCCATGGGGACACTTTCCATTAGATCAGGTTGCTCTGAATCCCATCCAACCTGGCCCTGAACACTTCCAGGGATGAGGCATCCACAGCTTCTCTGGGCGCCTGTTCCAGTACATCACCACCCTCACAGTAAGGAATTACTTCCTCATATCCAATTCAAACTTAACATCTTGCAGGTTAAATCCATTCCCCCATGTCATATCATAATATGCCCTTGTAGAAAGTTCCTCTTCAGCTGTCTTGTAGACCAATTTAGGTACAAAAGGCTGCTCCAACGTCTCCCTGGAGTCTTCTCCAGGTTGAACAGCTCCAACTCCCTCAGCCTGCCTTCATAGGAGAGGTGCTTCAGCCCTCTAACCGTCTAAGTGGCCTCTTCTGTCACACTGTTGGCCCCAGACCCGGACGCAGTAGTCAAGCAGAGTACAAGGAGAGAAACAGTCCCTTAACCTTCTGGCCATGCTGCTCTGGATGCAGCCCTAGGATTTCCTGGCCTGCAAGGACCACTGCCAGCTGATGTTGACCTTCTTGTACAATATTCGTAAGTCCTTCTGTCCAGGGCTGCTCTCAATCTCTGCCAGTCTATATTTTTGCTTGGGATTGCCCCAACCCAGGTACAGGACCTTGCACTTGGCCTTGTTGAACTTCATGAGGTTTAAACAGACCCATCTCTCAAGCCTGTCCAGGTCCCTGAGGATGCTATCCCTTCCTTTCAGCTTGACTGCCCTACACAGCCTGCTGTTACTACTGAAGTTGGTAAGGGTGCCCTCAATCCCACTGTCCATGTCAGCAACAAAGATATTCTAGAGTATCAGCAATATTGACTCCTAAGGGACACCACTTATGACTGGTCTCCACTTGTTCATGGACTGCTGACCACAGCTCTGTGAGTGTGACTATTCAGACAATTCCTTATCCATTGAGTGGTCCATCTGTCAAATCCGTGTCTCTTTAGTTTAAAGAGTAGGGGAGTCATGTAAGACAGTGTCAAATACTTCGCACAGTTTCAGGCTGGATAATGTCAGTCATCCACCACCTCTGTAATGCCATCAAAGGCCACCAAATTTGTCAGGCACAATTTGCCCTTAGTAAAGCCATGTTGGTTGTCACAAATCAGTTCCCTGTTTTCCAAGTGCCTTAGCATAGTTTCCAGCAGCATCTACTCCATAATCTTGCAAGGCACAGAGGTGAGACTGACCACCCTGTAGTTCCCTGGGTGTTCCCTTTCCCCCCTTTTTAAAAATGGAGGTCAATGTTTCCCCTTTTCCAGTCAGTGGAACATTCACCAGGCTGTCACAACTTCTCAAGTGAGATCTTCATCCACCCATACCCTTAGTACTCACAGTTACAACTCATCAGGTTCCCTGGACTCGTACACCTTTCCTGACATGGTCTCAAAACTGACTTTTTTACTACAGCAGGTTCTTCACTCTTACAGTCCCTGCCTTTGCCTTCTATGACTTGGATGGTCTGGCTAGAGCACTTGCCAGTGAAGACCAAGGTAAAAAAAATTGTTGAATATTTCAGCTTTTTTCACATCCCAGGTCTCTTGTCTCCTTCCAGAGAAGGCCTACATTTTTCATAGTTTTCCTTTTATCACCAACATACCTATAGAAGATTTTCTTCTAGCCCTCTGACATCCCTTGCCAGATTTGGTTCTGTAAGGACTTTAGATCTCCTAACCTGATCTTTGGCTTCTTAGATGGCAATTCCTCACAGTTTCCCTGTCTTTGTTTCCATCCTGTGTAAGTCAAAAAATTAAATGAAAGGTTCTTCCATCGCCTAACCCCCCCAACCATTTAATGTTTTTCTCCCAGTAGCATTGGTTAAATGTTTCTGGGTTTGTTGAATTGAAACAAAATTACCACAAAAAATTCTGCTAAGAAATTTTTATTCTGCTTTGCCTTCTACTTTTGCCAGCAATTCTCAAATGCATAAAGAGATGACAAGTAGGTTTGATACGGTCTGAAGCTAGAATGGAAGCCTTTTATGCCCTGTTCACCCAAGTGGGAAGGATAATACAAGGTACAAGTAGGACTAGTGAACCAGGCCTTCAATGAGCTAATCTGCTTGGAAGGGACCAGGATGCAGCATAGTGCTGCTGCTAGAGCTGCTACTAGTCTGCTGAAAGTGGCAATGGCACAGTGCTAGGAAATGCAAATTAGAAACATACTCAGTTACTGGGTTTTGACTGTCTGGAAGTCTGTTTTAGTAAACATTCAATGGTTTTATTATATCTGGTTAGGTTGACCTTACTTTGTTAAGATAGGTGTAGAAAATTATGATGCTCTGATTCTTTCTGGTTCATTTTTTAGCTAGTATTAATACTTGTTACCTTTTGGTATCCAAGGGCAAATTTGGGCCTAGTTCTCTTAGAAGTATTGTCAGTTTTGTGGATTGGACCTATAAAAAGAAGTGAGTTCATTTTGTCATATATGAACCTTGCAGTATTACAGAAGACAAACTGCTGAAGCAGCAGACTTGACCTGAGATACCTTCTGTGCATATTGAATTATCATCCTGCTTTCCAAAACAAATGAGCAGTCCAGCCTGCAGAATTAATGTTCAGCTTTAATTGCATAGTGTTATAGCATTTGCCCTATCATACACAAACATCCTCATATATTTTAGCCTTGAATTAGTTCAAGGTTTTCTCATCTGTTGATAATTCAAAGGCTTTGTTACTATAGTCACTTTCATTCTCTTTCATCACTTGTCACTTCTACTCCCACTCTGTCAGTCTTTGCCCTATCGCCTAACTGCAGGAAAAAAAGCCAACAACGTTCTCCCATACTAGGGAAGAATCTATTTTGAATGACCCACATATATTTCCAACTTATCTTGCATTAGCTGTTTCTAAGGTGACTGTAATGAATACACATACAAATCAAGCAACCTCATTTTTTTCAACCTCTTTTTTTCACTTTACTTTTCTGCTTTCTGGATGTGATGTCTATGCATCCAAGAACCCCACAATCATGTCCTGTCACGGCACAGGATCAATAGAGATGAACACTACCTCAGCTGTTTTACTTATTGCAGTCCTTGCATATCAGATGCTGAGCCTCAAAGAATGGGAGCAGTGCACTTCAATATTCATTGTCTGACTAGGATTTGGGTGTTCCCACACACTCAAAGGTTTCAGTCCCAAACTTTTACACTAGTTTTCTCTGTTTTTATGGGAAATCACCAAATCTGTCTATGACATTGTAATGGGAAGTACCAATTCTTGCCTGTCCATTGCAGGATCTTTGAGATAGCAATGAGTTTTTATTACTAGTCTCTACAATGCCAAACACAACAGAACACTTATCTAGATCTGCAAGAATTACTGTATTAGAAACACTGTGAATAATTGGGAATAGCCAGAATACTGTTTTGTGTCATGGCTCATCTCAAGTAGTTTCTGTTTTGTTGTCACAATAAAGAATCAGGTTGGGGTTAGATGTCCAAAGCTGTAAGCACAGAGAGAAAATAGCTTCACTTAAATTCCCAGTGAGGCACATTAAGGAGAAACAACAAACCTGGGATATGCTAAAGAATGAGGTTATGGTTCTTCCTATGCTCTGCTGTGTAGGCATGCAGAAGACCTATCTACACAACGGAAATGAAACCAGACAAGACTGGGACTGTTGATTTACCAGATTAGTAGTTCTACTGAGGGCAGCTGTGTAAAAAACCTAAGATACTAGTCAGCTACCCTTACTGAGTAAGCACGTGAGACTTAAACAGTCATGTAGTGTGGACACCGGCTATGTAGTACAAACTGTTGAGGGAGAGAGGAAATTCCTCATTTAATCTCTTAGAGAAGCCATCACATCATTAACCAACAGCTATTTACATCTTTTAGCAGCTGTCTTTCATTCAGAAGTGATTAAACCACTCAATAAATTTTCACCATCAGTAGCTGCTAGAGTCCTTTTAAAACAAATTATAAGGGAAAAAAAAAAAAAAAAGCCAGCAAGCAAGCAGTCCAAAAGACAAAAGTAGGTATTTAGTACATTGCAGTTACAGTAGCAGATTATGAAAGTGTTGGTCACGTTCATAAGCTGACAGCAGCCTCCTCTCACCAATGCTGCATCCTGTGCAGCTAAATCTACCATCCAGATCTCTGAAAGTCCAGCACACTTGAAAGAGCAGATGACTCATCTTGAGGAAGTCTAAGGTAGACTTCATAAGGAAGCACTTTGAATAATTCACAATTCACCATCTTCCTTCTAGGCTTGTATTATACAGGCACATGCAGTTTGCCTTTTCCAGTGAAGCAGTGGCCTAAAACTGAGCTCAGTTTATCTATCAAATATCAAGAAACAAATTATTTGACAGTCACACAATGAAGCTGATACTAAACTAACTGAATCCTTCCTCTTTCTAACTATAGTGGGGTGCTCCTATGAGATGCTCTCCCTTTTTGTTGAAAGGCTGACAGCTGTACAGGTTTTCTTGTTTACTTACTCAAAGGAAAATGATTAGCAAGAAGCCACACCCATCCTGTCAGACCTAGACTAAGCTAGACTGACCTGGCACCTTTGACTGCCAAGTCTAAATACCATCAACTGTTATGCCTCAGTACAGAACAGATGCCCCTTAAAACAGTCACAGCTGGTTTTATACACAACAGACTGTCTATTCATGCAACACAGATGGCTAAGAACAGAGCAAGTCAGGGCCTTGCTCTTTTCCCTGGCTGCAGGTCAAAATAAAATGAGGAGTTTGATCTTCATATTATCAGAGACATTCTGCACTTATCACACATACCATCCTTACTGATGTTGCTTTATTCTTTCATGAAAAAAGTGAGTGGAATGTAAAACAGGCAAAGAAAGCAAAATCAAAATTATAAATCAAAAACCAGTGCTACTGAAGCCCAAAACTACTTACTCTTTTGCCATGGAGCTTGCCTAGATTTGCCCCATGTAATGAAGGTCGCTGTCCAGATAAATAGGAGAATGACTAGGAAAGGAATCAGAACCAGCACAATGAGAAGAAAAGCAAAATCATACCTGTGAATTGTAGCCCAGCTTTCAAGTAACACTATATAGTTGTTTTCTGTATACAGATGAAGTATGAAACAGTCTTCTGTGAAATTCTCTGATCTAATGAAATTGTAATTGTAACGGTATGTTGAAAACAAGGAGAAGAGTAAATGAGATCTTCAGCTGCTTTGAGCTCTGCTTTGGGCCTTTAACTGCTCTTGTTAAGGCAAGAACTTCTAGAACAATGATGTCATGCTGTACCACCCAGCATTACACACATGAATTTTGTCAGATAAATCTTGTCCACTGCAAGAAGAACAGATAAATTGCTAGCTTTCAATGGCATTCTTCACTATAGTCTAAGAATAATTTATTTTATGAAGAATTCCCATAATCAGGAATTGCTCTTTCTTAAAAATAAAACTGAAAGTAGGTCTAGGATGCTTTGATTTACAAATAAGGTCTGAAAATATTTTCTTTTGCTGTCACGTTGAGTTAATGTATATTGTTTTGACTTTGGGAAATGAGACCCTTAACATGGTACTATTAGGAAATATTATGGTCCTAGGAGAAACAGAGAAGAACAGGACAAGACTGTCAATTGAGTCTCCAACTTGAGACTAAACTTCTTCTATTATATCTCAGACTAATGACCTAAACAAAAGCAGTGAGATGTAATGACCCAATGACTTTCTATTCTTCAAAGAAGAGACAGTTCCCATTGCTCATTCTCTGCTAGACCAACCTGTATGTTTGCTATAGCAAGAGACGACAGTTGTTGTATCTGTTATGATCTTACTGTATTAATTGGGTACTCTAGTCCTGAACACAGAGTTAATTTCTACTCTGTTTCTCAAAGGCTAATTCTTCCACAGTTTCAGAGTACTTAATGTACTACATTATTTGCTCTAGCTGAATATTTAATGAAATCCCAAGATTTTGAATAGGAAGTAAAGAAGTACCCATTCACTCCTAATAATGTGGGACAAGAGAAAATTACTAATACATATTATGCACAAAGTAACAATTGACTGATTACTGACAAGTCACCTTGGCAGAAACCCATAGACATGAACATGGGAGGGATGATGCAAAATTCAGGTAAGCATTCACACTGGCCTGACTAGAATTGGCAAAAAATACTGGACAAACTGTAAGGGATTCAGTGGCAGATACATATTTGCATAATAAACTGGCAAATGCCACAAAAAATATACATTGCCTGGTTAATTTGCATAGGAACCTTCTGAGAATGACCTTCTGCTTTGACTGCTTTCCAGTCTATAGCTGGAAATTTTTTTCCCAAATATTGCTACCATAAGTGGGATTCAGAGCAGCCAACAATTCAGCGAATGGATTCCACCTTGAAATACTGCAAAAGAGAATCTATTTCCTGCAAGAGCATGTTGACTCAGTGGGCAGGTGCACAAAATTGGCACTGGCAGAAGCTTGCAAGTGTTCATCAGAGTTAGTTATGAAGTAGAGTTTTATGTCTACAGCCAGGACTGGGCATAAATTAATGTGTAACTGTCATTTTCAGGTTTTTGAAGTAGTTAAAGTGCTATTACATGAAAATGTATGTGTTTGGGCATCAGAAGATAAAATGAGATTCATTCTTTTTCAGGTTTAAAGTTTTTAGCATCCTTTTCTTTATCCATTATTTTCTTCGTGGATATTACAACAGAATTCACAATGACATACTTGGTACTGTCAAAGACTGTGGTAGAAACAGGTAGAAACAAATACGAAGAGATGGAAAATAGAAACATGGACACAGCCATCCCAGGGATGGACACGTCCTCTTGTGCCATTCAGCCAGTAACTATCTCCATCAAGTAATTGGTCAGACAAGCATATGTCACTTTAGGAAAGCAACTGGAGGTAGATGATTTTAAAAATGAGATGCCTAGATGGATTCTCTAATCCACTATAAACTACTAAGGCACCAGTAGCTGCATTCTGTTCCCAGATGCCCATTATCTCATGTAAAACTTACTCTGCTTTCTTCACTTTCATGAAGGCACAGGAAGAACACAGGAAGTCTTCAGCTATGTTATGCCACATTAATCTATGAAGAGATTAATGAACAAGAAGAGTAAAGCAGTCAGTCATGACTCAAGGAAAAATCACTTTTCTTTTTGTGGTTCTTCTCTCTCTGCTGTCTGAACTTAAAGAGCTGATCAACAGCTCTGAAGCAATTCACATTTTCTCTACTGTGCGCATCTGTTATGAGCCAGTCAAACCTAGCTTGTTCCTCATATTCCATCCCTTGACTTAAGTATAATAAGGGGCATAAACAATTAATTCACTACCTCCCTGTTGCAGATTAAAAGCCAGAATTTTACAAGCAAGCCTGACTTTAGTTTTATCCTGCAATCCCAAGACAAGGAAAATATCTCTCTTATTTCTCTGTGAATAGCTCACACCTCTTTTTTTGCAGTGCAGTTCTTTATTTATTTTCTTGTTAATCTCCTCCTTCAGCTCTCCATTGCCAATTTCATGTCAGACTTTTCAGTCCAAGGTTATGAATGCTTTACTGGCCTTCCTCTCTCGTTGTTTTTGAAAATGTGCAGTGGACAGGACATGCTTCACTTACTATTACAATTAAATGAATAGTCAGTCTTTGTCTAAATGCCAGCAAAGTGAACAAGGAAAGAGAACAATAAGCCAAGACACCCAGAGACAATAAAGTTAAAAGTAGGCTGTCATATTCAAATCTTTGTTGCATTCCCCTCTTTATCAAGACCTTTGACTCAGGCATCTATGGCACAGTCAGATTGAGTCTACCATTATTTTCATGGCATTGATGAATCAACTCATTCTAAATGGGGAAAGTAAATATTATGATGCTTGGCAGTGGGTCCCTATCACTTTGATGTTATTTGAAGTTTCCTGCTGCTTCAAAGCAGAAAGAGTGGTGACTTGTGCTATTGAGATTACAAAGGCCTGCCAACAAGGCTGCAGCTCATGTACTGGTCTGTTAAGGTCCTGAGTGGCACTGTTATCTGGCACCCAACATTCAGCTTCATTCTCATGGTTACACAAATAAAAAAGCACTGTTGACACTTTTGGGATCTTGTACATCCAGAGCCTGCAAGGCACTTTGCAAAAGATAAAGGCATTCAATGTATACAATAATCTCACTAAATCCTCATAAGTTTCACTGTTGTGGGCAATAGATCATTTTACATTGTCATTATCTCCTGACAGCTAGCTACAATAGACTAGCTCTAAAAATACCATCTTCCAAGAAATTACAGAGCTGGTCACAGAATAGCTATCATGACAATTAACAGCGACATTGCTATTTTGTTCTCACTCAATGGAGCTCTCCGCTGCCTATTGTGAAATGGCTTCTCCTCAGTATTTTGTTGGCTTCTTAGTTTATCAGAGAACAATGAAAACAGTTTATCAAGCCACTGTTAAAGAAGCCCTTGGTTTGATCTGAAATGCATCTATCCAGCTAAAGAAATTGTTTGGTACTGAGCAAACCTTTCTGAAATTACACAGATTTAATTTCAGATTAATATTATGCTAGTATTTCAGTGACAGGCAGGAGAACTGTTAAGGTCTTTGTCCTCACTGTAAAGATGAGTGGGTGCATACATCTATGAAAATAGAGGAAAAAAAGCTGGACTATTTGATGACTATGATGATGACCATGATGATGATAGTAACAGCAATGTTAATTTTAACAAGAATGCCAAAAACCAGTGCTTCTCCATCTGAATCAGAGACAAAAATATTGAGCAAAGCTCTCAATGAAGATTGTTTAGAGAAAGAGAAAGCATTTACCATTAACTGAAATAACACACATGAAATTGGAAGTAAAACAGTTAAATGTGAAAATCTTTCCTAACTCTACACAGTCACCTTTTGAATGAGTCAAACTGATTGATGACTCTTTGAAATCAGTGTAATAATAACAAAGTCAAACTTGACCTGCAGAGTTTAATCTTAGCTCTCAACTTTAATCAGTGGAGACAAGAGATTAATGTATGCAAAAAAATCTCAATGTCAGAACCACTGATGTATATATCATACTGCCATAACTGCCTCTGGAGACCTTGTGTGACACCCTCAGTGCCAAGCATTATGTAAAAACATTTTCTTTGATGTAGAGTTAACAGTCAAAATTGAGGAATAAAAAATGAAGAGACAAAAAAAAAAAAAAAATTTCTCAAGTCCCAATCTTCTTCACAACCACTATGCAGTATTGTCTTCTTTGTGGATTGTTTGTGGTTAGAATCAGATTTATTGGGAGATAAAAAATCTGGTAACAGATCATCTTCAGTCTGAACAGCACTACATGAAAAGCCAGAATGTTGGCTGAAAGAAGAATCATATACCCAGTCCTCAGCTTCCATTGCTGATATAATTCTAACACAGCTTGCCAGAAATAATTGTATCTAATAAACTGAGAGAAAGCACAATTGAATTTATTACAATTGGGTCATCTTAGGCAATTTCAGTTGTATCATTCTATGCAAATGATCCCTGCATTCTGATCCACAAAACAAATCCCCCAAATAAGAAACTAAATGCAGTGTTGTGCTGGGTAAATTCCTTAGTGATGAGAAAGACCTATCACATGCTGACAGGATGTAGGTAGGCCTCTGAGAAGCTACAAGACTCTTCAGCTTGCAGCCAGTATTTAATCAAGAAGATGGAGAGCCTTTTCCCTCTTTTGGAATCCTTCCAACAATACTTCAGCGCTGGGAGCTATCACCAAGTACTCTCTGGCATAGGAGCTGTATCAGCTGAATACACCAGGAAAAGCCTGTACTATTGGTGGACAAGTGAAAAGATACAGGAGAGGAATTCCTCCAAGCCTCTGTCTCAGTGACCTGTGGCCATAGTCTAGCAGGAGCACCACAAGCGTGCATTTCTACTCTGCATAGAAGCACTGACACTCTGAGAGGAGCACACCCTGCCCTCAGCATATCCTGCAGAAGGAAATAATGAAAAGTCAAGTTATCTTGGGATTTCCCTTTTTCACACAGTATGTCCTCAATACCTCTGACCACTTCTGGAAGAAGTAAATATTACATGTATTTTGAAACAGGAATATTTGGCCTAAAAAATATATGCAAGTTCTCTACACAAATATCTCCTGACATCAGTGGAGTTAACTTGTTTCCAGAGTGGCTTTGTCCCCACTTCAAAAGCAAAATCAGGGAGAGTTTGTTGTGACTAAGAATGTATTTCTCATCACTCTGTGTTGTCTGTTGACAACAATTCAGCCAATTTTTTATGGGTAGCATCTCATCTGTTATTGTAAAATAATTCAAGAGTATGTCTGTATAAATGGAAGAATTTAGCAAACTTATCCTTGAAAGATTGATTTGTCTTTGAAATATGACCTTTCTTTTACATTTCACCAGCCCTTATTGCTTGAATATTATTCAGGCTTTTTGAATAATAAGGCAGTGTACACATTTTTTTTCAAATGGAACAACTTCCACACCAAATTGTGCTTTGAGATAGAAAGACAGAGCTTACTACAGGAAATGGGTTACAAGTTTCAAAGCAAAGAGGTTATTCTTTCTCTATTATATTCTAAGGAACTTCTTTTACATCATTTGTCATATAATGGGAAGCCTTCACAAATACTCAGTATTTCCAATTTCAAATATTGAAAAATTAATTTGCTTAAAATATTATGACACTTTAAAAATATTGGTCCTACCTGTGTGCCTTGTAGTTCTAAGTTTTTAGGTGTTTTATTTTTCTCCAATTAGGGTCAGTACTTTTACTTTCAAAACAAAGGTATTCACTCCAGAAAGTCCTTTCTCAGCACCTACAAGCGCCACATACCAGTTTGAAGGAATGTATGTGGTGTGTGTGTGTGTGTGTGTATGTGTGTATTCAGTTCCAAGAGCAGTAGTCTCCTGTCTTTCCTTGAAACACAGATAGTCATAACTTCATATTTTTCTCCACTCTGGTAGGATGAAACAAAAACTGTAAGCTGACTCTGTCTAGCAAAAGAAATAACTCAGGCCATGGAGAAAACACAGAATAGTTAAAGATTTGTAGGAGAAAAATCCCAACGGCCATATCAAGTTCTCTTAGTAGAATCTGGGGGAGTATTTAAAGACGCTAGTACATATTTGCTTGTTCCTAAACTTCTCCCTAAACAGTGTGTTTTGGCTTATGTTGAAAACATAAATCTAGGGTCTGACCAAATATGTCCCTACTTCTGTTCTTACAGAATAGGGCAGGGAAGAGAGAAATGCTGTTGTCCATCTTTGAAAAAGGGCAGATCCATCATGGGTTTAAAATACCCACTTCTTGACCCACTTGCACACTTTACTGTGTTCATACAGGGAGATGGAGTGCTGCTTTCTCCTGCTTTAATGCCTTGCATGCATGTCTCCTTTCTTTAGCACTCTGTAATCTGTTTACATACTTTATCATGTAGCTCAGAAATGCCACCACTGCAGATAAGAAGAGTGCTTGGACAGGAGAAGATTCTCTTTGTTACTAACACCATGCGAGCTTGCCCATCAAGCACTGCTCACTAAACTAAACACATGCAAAGGCTTTTTATGTGCTGACTTGCAATAGCATTGCAAAACACAGGAAAGAGAGGAAAGGCAATGCCATTTTGCTGACTGGACAGAAAACAGAGCCATCAGTCCTGTGTGTGAAAGCTACACCAATATGCATTGCAACTGAATATTTGCAGTGCAGTAAAACCACATATACTGAACTGCTCTGCAAGTCCTGCCATTATTTTCAGATAAAATAATGGCAACTAGCAGGAAGCAGTGGTCCTGACAAAGAGTTCAGTGGTACTGCAATAGGGAACTTCCAAAGACAAATTCCCTCCTCAGAGAAGAGAGGCTTGAGTCATCTTTTTCACTGATACTCAAAATGTCACAAAAGATATCAACACCACTCATGTATTCTGAGATTATCTATTTGGTAGGATGTTCCAAAAAACAACCACTGAAGCTCAGAACCTCAGGCCTTTTGGCTGTTCCTTGAAGCACCAGGTTAACTAGGCAGACAGTTAACATTTCACATGTGCTTGAAGTTTATCATCATTCAGCCATGCATTCAAACACATGGTTGAAATTAACTCCCTGTGTAAAGTGCTTTGCTAATCACACCCTTCCATCCATCAAGATCTGAGACTGAGTTGTCCTACTAAGACTGATCGGCAGCAATGTATAGTGGGAAGACCTTCTTCTATAGTTATTTCATTACTTACTAGAAGTAAAGATAAAGTCACAACTTGTGGAGGGCAAAAAACCCAAAAACTTGTGAGCAATGATTTTTGACAACAACCACCTCTGAGAAGTCATCAAAAGTTCTGAAACATGGTCTTCAAAACCCATCTATCAAACAAAGTTGTGTGTCACTCTATTCTAAGCTAAAAAGACTCCTGTCCTGCAAGAACAGGTATAATATTGGGATATTAAAACTTTGCCATGAAAAACTATTTTTAGTACAGTAGTTAGCAACATTTCTGCTGTCATCCAAATGCTGGATACTAAAAATATTTTCTGTCTATTTCAGAGCAGAATTTTGTATGCATAAAGAAATAGCTGCTGTCTTCAAACACAGAACAGGTCTGATTTCTAAGGCTAAACATGAAAAAAAGCAGAGTCCCAGGGCTGTGAGTTTACTCTTTTATACTAAATTAGATACACTGTTACTGCAGTTGTGTGGCAAATCAGGTCTTTGAATATACAAAATGGCAAGACGGCATGCCACTGCAAATTCCAAATGAGAGTAAACAATATTTTTACAACCTGTGTATATACATTGATAACAATGCTGTAAGATACCCTTCTATCATAATGAGAAAAAAGTATCATAGAATTTGAATAATGAAATAAGACTCAAAATATTTTCTCATATTAAGCAACAATGTTTATAAAAGGCACTTATTCCCCTAGCCAGCAGAAACAGAACAATTGACGACTCCAGTATTTCAGTCAAATTCTCTCCAGCAGCTTCCATATATGTCACAGCCAAAAATAAACCTTTTTCCCATTTCAGATGTAGAGGAAGATGATATTCCTGATTCCTAATGACAGGAACAAACACTCTATGACTTGAAGCACAAAGATTCTTCCCTATCTCAATGGACAGAAAAGCAAACTTACTATACAACAGTAAGGTTCCCTCCTTCCCTCCCTCCCTCCCTCCCTCCCTTTCCTTCCCTCCCTCCCTCCCTCCCTTTCCTTCCTTCCTTCCTTCCTTCCTTCCTTCCTTCCTTCCTTCCTTCCTTCCTTCCTTCCTTCCTTCCTTCCTTCCTTCCTTCCTTCCTTCCTTCCTTCCTTCCTTCCTTCCTTCCTTCCTTCCTTCCTTCCTTCCTTCCTTCCTTCCTTCCTTCCTTCCTTCCTTCCTTCCTTCCTTCCTTCCTTCCTTCCTTCCTTCCTTCCTTCCTTCCTTCCTTCCTTCCTTCCTTCCTTCCTTCCTTCCTTCCTTCCTTCCTTCCTTCCTTCCTTCCTTCCTTCCTTCCTTCCTTCCTTCCTTCCTTCCTTCCTTCCTTCCTTCCTTCCTTCCTTCCTTCCTTCCTTCCTTCCTTCCTTCCTTCCTTCCTTCCTTCCTCCCTCCCTCCCTCCCTCCCTCCCTCCCTCCCTCCCTCCCTCCCTCCCTTCCTCCTTCCCTTCCTGCCTCCCTCCCTCCCTGCCTGCCTCTCTTCAATAACCTAAGTGATGGCTAGGAACATAACACAGTTATATGTTGCCTTGGGCTCCTTGATTAGAACAAGTGGAAGTTTGACTGTAGGGACACAATGCAAGCATCAAGCCATTGAAACCAAGAAAAGCTGGTGTCTGATGTGACTAGAGTTTGGATTTCATTTTTGCTACGTGTGTTTTAAATTTGGGGGAGGGACAATGTCAAGTATTCATGTGAATTTTCTTAATATATATCAAAGATGACACTTCCATGAATGTTAGAAACATTTGACTTGAAAAAGACCCTTAAGATCATGAAGTCTAACCATAAATCTAACACTGCCAAGTCCACCACTAAACCAAATCTCTAAGGACCCCATTCAAAGTGTACTTTTTAATATCTTCAGGGAAGAAGACACAGCTACTGTCCTGGGCAATCTGTTCCAATGCTTCACAACAATTTCTGTGAAGAAAATTTTCCTAATATCAGATCTAAACATCCCCCAGTGCAACTTGATGTGACTTCCTATAATCATATTCCTTGTCACCTGTGACTGGCTACCAACTGGATTTACCTCTAATCACCACCATGGCTTGGCCAACCAGTCAGTTTTCAACCCAGAAAACAGTGCACCTGTCCAAGCCATGAGCAAACAGCTTCTCCGGGAGAATTCAGACAGTGTCAAAGGCTTTACTAACACCAAGTAAAAAATATCCACACCCCCTTCTCCACAAAGAGAAGATTTGCAGAATCGGTTGCAGAAGATGATCAGGTTCGTCAAGCAGGACCTGACTTTCTTAAACCTCTGCTGGCTGGGCCTCATCACCTGCTTGTTCTGTACATGTCACATGATGGCACAGAAATTGATTGCCATCTCAAGATGAGTGCTGTCACTGCTCCATAATCATCCCTGGCACTGAGGTCAGGCTGACAGGCCAAAAGTTCCCTGGATAGTCCTTCCTGCCCTTCTTGTAGATGAGCAAGACCCTGGGTAGCCTCCAGTCACCTTGGGACCTCCCAAGTTATCCAGAACTGCTGTTAAATGATTGAAAGTGACTCAGTGAGCATTCCCCCAAGAATAAGTGATCTTACTATTAAAGACTGCAGCAATGAAGGCATTAAATACCTCAGTAATATACTTTCACATACAAGAAATCCCCTTTCTTAGTGCTATGACAAATTAGGAAAAACTCAGAGAAGAATGGTAACAACACATTTGAGTACAAAGACTCAAAGGAAGTAGGAAGCAAATACAAAATCACTTGAATCACTATAGCAAGCCATTTTCCATCAGGGCCTCTTAGCTAAGGGGAATACAGCTGATGAAGGTTAAGAGCATTGAGTTGTGCATGCAGAATAATTTTCTGTGTGCTCAAGACACTGAGTTGGAATCAGGTTTCAAGTCTGAAGACACTGATATCTGGGAACATGGAGCAGAGGATTATGAAGATGGTGTAGTAAAAATAAAAAATTATGCTAGGTAATACCATAACTTTTTGTTGCAGTTGATTTTCCTTCCAGAATCCAAGGAATTTGTTTCAAAATCTTGAAATCTTATTCACCTCTGTGGACAATTGAAAAGAGTTTTCATACCAGCAAGCTCTCCTCAAATGCTGCTACTAATGTGATGTCTACATATTTGGAAAAACAAATGCAAGGGGAAACAGACGTTCCTTCATACATCTGTATACTGGAATATTATATAGATCCATGTATTAGAATGTTATACTTCCTTGTGGACAAGCAGAAACTTCAGTGAATAGGTGAATTGTGCTCCTTCCTGTATCATTCTGATTGGAGAATTATGCAAGACTCTGTCTCCAAAGTATGTAGGACAACAAATGCCAATTACAGATTGGCTGGAGTGGCAGGAGTGGCAGGAGTGTGTTTCTCTCTATGCTGCATGAAAGCCATAGTGCAGAGAAGTTATTTACCCTGTCCTTCAGACATTTCGGTATTTCCACATCTAACAAGACAAGAAACAGCAGTCTTATTCCAGAGATCTTGCTCTCAGCACTTGGTCCTTCTTCTGACCCATGCTATGGTCAAGCACAGAAGATACTTGAACATTAATTTATCAGACTAGAAACTGATTTGATCTGGAGCTGCTTCATAATATTCTGCAGTTCTCTAAGATTAAATTTTCTCTGTAAAATCACAGTCTTGTTAACATATTCCCTGGACATTTTTCATTTATCAGAAGGGTGCTTGGAATAAGAAACATTATTCAAATATTTTTTTCTTTTGTGACCTAAAGATTCAAACCAACCTAAAGCACATTGACAGAAAGGTTACAGTTTAAAAAGTTCACCAAACCTGAATTTTCCAAGTGTTTTGGCTTAGCTCAAAAAATATATCCCTTATGATCCCTTGTGATGTAGTCTGAGCTTTGATTTCCACTAGTGTTAACCAAAACCCCTAAATGTCACGTCTCAGAGGCAGATTCCTATTGGTAAAAAGAGCAAATATTATTCAGCAAATACAAAACCCCTCTGGAATCTTTCTTGAACCTCCTTTGAGACTGGCAAATGAAAGCCCTGAAAGACTGCATTAACAGGAGAGTGTGTCAGATTTGCTCATGTCTTGAATCCAGCATAAATGCAAGTGATCCATCAGCTGCAGGGCAGATCACGTCCCTGAGAGGGGGTCCTGCTTCTTCCTTCACACAGCTCCCTCTATCAGGGCTTAGATACATATTTACAGGAACAGAAATTTAAAAAAGTTTGCAAGCATTAAAAAAACAAACAAAAGAAAAAACAAAAACAAAAACAAAAACAAAAAAAAAAAAAAAAAAAACAAAAAAACAAAAAAAAAACACCCCCCCACCAAACCCAAACCGGAAAACAACAAACCGGCATGGTTTGACAACGCAAATTCTGCCACCTACTGACGACGAAACTGAACCTGCAGTTTACGAACAGGCTGAGAAAGGTCCGCCTCACACAGCTGCTGGCGGGTGGGCACTGCCTTAACCCCACTGGCACCCGTGGTTCACCCAGGCACTCTATCTGTATGTTCAGAGCATAAAAGAGGATGAGTGTGTGCAGCGCAGCAGTGCATGAGAAGGATGACCAAGCCAGTATGTACGAACCCACTTCATTCATCACGCTGGAACTGCTGCTGTCTCTGGATTTTGTCTTCAGAGAACTCAGTGAGCAGATTCAGCTACTGGCTGCACAGAAGCACGGTATGGGAAGAGGGAAAAGCAGCAGACACTGATGTTCTTTCACAGTCCTTTGGCTTACTGGAGAACAATCAGCACTCTCCATCTTTAAAGTGTGTCAGCCAGAGTGATTTAATGAGATTTTGCAATTTCCTAAAATGTCAGATGGCTCTGAACTGAGCCATACACAAAAAGGACATCATCTGAATCAGTGAAAATCATAATCCAGTGAAAATGTATGTACTCATCTCTGCCCAAAATCTTGTCATCTTATTTTCATTGTCCTGTGTCTTGTGCAGGGTTCTAGGAAGAGACAAATCATTTAGGGTAAAGGCGGCTGTGCCTGCTGATACAAAGGGAAACAGCAAATTGTGTGGTGTTTAGAAATGTGATTTCAGAGCAAAATCATATGGGTTAAAACATTACCTTCTACATATCTGCCCTGGAAGCATTCCTAAGCTACATAGGTATAAACTCCTGCCACATTGCTAGCTGCCACATTTCTTGGTGCTTACCTACAGTGAAATTGATCTTCAAGCTTTTGTAAAGGGGGTGGCAAATGCATAGAAACTACAGTTGAAATAACAAACAGGCAAAAAGCCACGCTGCTTTAAAGGATGTGTTACTCATTAATAAAGTCTGCAATTAATCATTAAAATCTTAGCAAGGGCAGACTGCAATAGAATCCAGGCTTACCATCTTCATCCTCCTTGTTCTAAAGACTTGAAAACCCTTTGTCCTGGACATAGACAATTAACTTGACAATTTGATGGCTTGACAATCAGTATCACAGTTAAAACATTTGTGGTGTAAGAGTCACTAGGCCACAACTCAGGACTAGGTACAACTTTCCTACTCCAGAGGAAGCACACTAGAACAGATAGAAACAGACATGGTAACAATAAAAGACAACCACAACCCTAATGAAATAGTGCTAAAGATTGATAGTTCATGCCCATCTAGAAACTCACAGGGAGGAATAAATGCTGCAAGAGATATTCAGTGAGATGTAAGAAAGGAAATACAAGAACAGCAGAGGCCAGTATCTTCTCTACTTTTAGTGAGGGTAGCTCATCTGCCTCATCTTTACCAAAGTGTTACACACTTTTTGAAACTTGCCTAATGACCTCCATGATGACTTATAGATCAAACCCTCCTCACAATAGAATGGATCTGCACTATAAACAAAGCATGGTTCCTTCTGCAAGCTCACTAGCTGAGATGGCAATTATCTATTTCTCCAAGAAATTTCACAGGAAAATACATCCTAAATCCACTACCACAGAAGACTTGCTCCAAAGAAGGATAAAATGCAGTCAGCTCTCCTAATTCTTTCATAAGTTAGCCTAACCCCAATAAAGGTAGATCCACTCATTAGAGAGGTGGAAGAAGTTCCCTCTTCCCTGTACCTGCTACCATTGCTAAGCAGCAGAATATGTCCTTTGGACATTTTGTGGAATTGTCTCTGATGAAAGAAAACTTTACAGTAGGAAGATGTTTATTTCAGGAAAGTCTGTTTGGCAAATGTGATGGGATAACACCTGAAAAAAGGACAGGTCTCTCAATCCTACCTGAAGCTATTAGTTTACCATTACTTCTATTGCAATTGAGTTCTCTTGTTTTAAGAAATATTTTGACTAAGTAGTTCCTCATTGAAAAATGCAAGTTCCTTGAAATTGAAACTTCTTAGCAATGCAGAAATCTTTCCCTAAATCTGTCAGAAATTAATTTTGATATCTGAAGGACAATCTCTGATTTATACCAGAGTCTGTCCTTGGTCATTAATCCAAACAGAACTAACTGTTCCAGGAGTGAGGCATTAATTTGAAAAACAACTGAACAGCAGTGCACTACTACCAACAGCATTTGCATTATCTCAGTAATTAGATGCTTAAATAAAAAAACATGGGGGTTTATCTTTTTAGAAGAAAAAATATGAAATAATTTTTTTCCTACTGCAGAACAAACAGCTACTGAAATCTGTCTTTGTGGTGTGGCACTGTTTATCACTGTTGAGGTTTTGTTATGCAAAGTACAATTTCCAATTGTAAGTAAATTTTCTGAGAACTTGTGTTTTCTCTATCTACTCATAAATCTTCCTGCCTTTCACTATTTCCTTCATTTGCTGTTCCTGTTTTGCAAGCACAGACTGGCCATACCCTCCAGCTATCTCAAATGCATAGCACATTAGGAAGCAGTAAGGGAGGTGGGCTTGTAGCCAGGAGTCTTAATATGGCTCCTGTGAGTGAGGACTTCACCAAGAATGAGCTGAGATGCAGAAAGGCAAGTCTTAGTCAGGATCAGGGACAGAAACAGTGATCAGGTTGGGCAGAGCATCTCCCAGGGGAGACAAGGGGCAGGCCCTCACCTCTGGCCTTCTCTACAACAGTTCTTACTGAGGAAGTAGCTGACCTTGGGCTCAGACAGCTAAACATAACTCAGTCAAATAAACTTCTGGAAAATGGATGTGTCCTGGACCCTACCTACCAAGGATCTGACTCAAGAGGGGAGAAGTTTTCTCATCTACCTCTAAAACAGAAGGGTTTCTGGTAATAAGCTATTGGAAGCATCCAAGTCAACAGACTTGGTGGATAGATGACACCACTCTAAAATGTACAATGTTCCCACAGCACTGCAAAAATGCTGTTTTCCACATTCAGATTTTTTCGATTATTCAGCTTGAAAACTCATTAAATCTTTTGAATTTCAAAGTGACATGCTTCTCACTCTTCCACAATCCCTCCAGAAAAACCTCCAAAACCAGAAATAGCTACAAAAGTGTCTGTACCAGACACTGCATCCTGCCCCAGAATTTTTTCTGTGCCATGAAAATTGATAAAACTGCACTTTTGTACCCAGGGTCTGTCAGGGACTCTGTGGTCTATGCCTCGCTAGCTGACTTGGTTAGGTTTCTGGAACATGGTCAGTGAGATAACAAGGACAGTGAAAGGAAAAATAACAAAATCCTCTTCAGTCAGTTATTAGCACTCTTTTCACATTCCTCCACCTCCTAAGCTTGTTGCCTGTGTCCCTTCACCCCAATGTCTCAGTTCTGTGTCATTAATCACATGTTCATTAGTCCTGCAGCAGACAGTAAACACTTCTTCTTGTCTGCCACAGCTGTGAAGACAACACAGCAAAAGAGCTATTTCTCAGTGTCACCTGCTCAAGAGTGATGTATCTTCAAGTAAAACAGCAATATGTCTGGCTTGTCAGACTAATACCTACAAGCAGATTGTTTCTGCTGTTATTTTGGAAGTATTGTCCCACTTAGGAACTTATACCAACTGTCAGCAAAAGCATTAATAACAGGAAAAACTGGTGCAGGTGACAAGAGGCTGGAGTTAAAATGGTGTCAAGTAGAAGCAAAAAGCAACAAGAACATCCTGGAATACTGTTGAATAACTATTTTGGGAAAGGCAGGGAAATAGAATTCCTGCTGACAAATCCTACATGCTACAAAACAACTTACTTGGTGGATATTATGACAGTATTTAGGAGGATATTTTGTCAAAGAAAGTGATGTAGCCAAAATGAAACTAAATAAACCTAAAAATCACAATGGCTGATTGTGTTCCTATAAAATACTTTCTGAGTTTTAATGAACAATCAGAAGCAACTGTACCTCTCTAAATTCTCCAGATGAGCCATAGCCTCTAGATAATCAAAGACTTGTTAATCAAAGATAAAGTGATGACAAGAAAAAATGCTCGAAGGAGTTATTAGAACTTGTTATTCTTAAGAATATTGTCAGCCAATGTAGTTTCTTTGGTGTTTATACTACAGTGGTTATTGCAGATGGGCAAGGATTTTTTTCCTCCCATCCAATTTATTTGTGGCCTTAGACCCCAGAACTTGTAGTATGAGACAGCATCAACTAGCCTGGTTCAAAGGACATTGGCAGCCTGACAGATGATACTGCTCAGCAGGTGGAACTTATATTCACTGAAGAAAATACACCATTCACAATACCATCCTGGTCTCTAGGACCAACAAGGATGAAAACCCTCCATCTAGGCCAACAAGGTCCCATAAGCTTTACCACCTGCAGTTATTTTCTTAAATAAGCAATGCACTTTTATTTTCCAGAAGAAACTCAATATTAACAGGAGCTGATGAATATGTAGAACTTCTGAAAGTCACCATATTTTCTGTAAGCCAGAAAAATTAACGTAACACCATTTTTCAAACATTCTTTTCATCACTTACAGGCTTTCACTAAGCAAAGTACTTGTTATGAAGTTAAAAATAAGCATGCCTATATATGGAGGAAACATGCAAGTCGAGATTGTCAATTTCAAATAGATCTCGATGCTTGTTTATACACATATACGTACTTCTTTTTGTAACTGAAGTGGTGGGGCCATTGTATTAAAATAAATTGTTTTTCAAATGTTTATTACCTTAATTTTAAAGGTAAATATGAGTGACATCAAAGAGTCAAGCATTGAGGCTGGGACCTTTAGAAGCCACCCCAGAAGGAAAAAAAATCAAGTGAAATTCAACATGAAGGCCCTATTATCTTCTTTTGTTAGCTGTCACTGCCAGCTGTATTGGCTGTATACATACTGTCATCTGCAGAACGGAGCTGAATTATGCAGACCCCCTGACAGTCCCATATCTGTATCTACCTTTCTGGTTTAACTCAGTCTGAAAGTCTTGAAAGACTACATTCAAGGATTCACACACAGGATACGAAGCGGTATTTTAAACTCTATTAGTGTCTACTCACCTACACTGAGTATATGAGTAAGTGTTTGTGTCCATGGTGCTTTGTGTCCAAAGCACTCTTTGGTCTTAAGCCTGCACCTGTGTTGAATGCCACTTCTGAGCCCACTGCAAATATTCAGCACAACCAACAGTCCAGACCTGTGCCAATCTATCAGTCATTACCTGGCAAATACTATATCTAAGGTAAAAAATTCAGCCTCTGGAGAGGGATTTCTACTCCACTCTCATACAAAATACTATGCAGAAAGCCAAACTATTACACTTTGAATATAGCCACCTCTCTTCTCTTTCTCCTAGAAACAGCTGAACCTTCCTTGATGAGTGATTCCTAGCATAACATTAAAGAGTGTAGAACAGAACAGTACCTCTTCCTATAGCCCCTCTTCCCATCTTCCCCAAGAAAGCTAATGGCAGGTCCCCTTAGCATAGTTTTTTCTAGACAATGACTCTTCTCCAAGAGATTTACAGCAACAGCCTTGTAAGAGATTTGTTGCAGGCAGTCCTCTATCTGTAGTCTTACATCCTCACTATGGGAGCCATAACTCTTCTGGAGTGGAATGACAGGCGACTGTAATAGCTCATCATGTATTATGATTATGTATTCCAGTCTCTACAGGAAGGATTGTATTTGGATTTGTATTTCACCTTTGGGTAACACAAAACTTTCTCAAAAGGCTGAAATAAATTCTACAGTTTTGACTGCTACCATGCCATCATTGCACACCTCATCCACACCTCCACACACAGAGAACAGTACCATCATAGGTATTTTAAAGAACATTTTTTGAGAATTTTTGGATTTGGATTTTTGGATTTTCTGGGGCTTGGATACTGGATATGGAACATTTCAACTGCAAATTGCTAGCATGATTCTGGCTCAGGCTGGTAATGATGTAAATGTGTGACAGGTGTCTTGCTTGCATGAAATTGTCATTCATACAGTTCTTCATGCACAGGTGCTCTGACATCAGAATGAAGTCCAACAAGTATTAAATAGGGCAAAACCTCCATGCTTTAATATAAAAAGAATATCCATTTTACTTTCATTATGACATAAATGTACTACCACAGATACAAAGCAGTATGTGAACTAAATGTTTAGAATGCCATTTTCCTAACACACTAAAATGTTGATCTTCTAACTGAGTACTGAATATTTTTGATAGCATCCTACAGACAGGATCTCCACTGTACACCCCTATCCTCTCAAAGTTACATCTCTAAGAGTATAATGGACCAAAATTTTCTTTCAGGACTGGAGAAAGTAAACATTACCTTCCTGATTCATTCAAAAAGCCTTATGCTTTTTTTCTCTCCTTGGAGTCTCCAGTTTTAAATTGAAACAGACCTAAAATGACACATTTATGGGGCTCCAGTAAAAAATAGAATCACAATAGGTTTTCTGACTTTTTCAGAGAGTTTACTGAATTGACGTCTTCTGTGATCAGACATACAGCAAGAAGAAAATCCTAGCCTTAACTGGTGAGAGCTCAGACTTACTGAGCAATGTTCATATTTTCTTAGTCAGCAATTAAAAAGTCTGCAAGAATCCTACTATTCTAATTCAAAGAAGAATGCCTTGAATGTTTTTATTTTGACTGACAAAAATTCACTACTGACAGGATCTTCAGTATACAAGCAGGAGTTTATAACTGTCTGAGATTAAGAAGCAGGATGTTTTCTATTACCATCTGTGTAGCAGTTGTGTTCTGGGCAGTTTTCCTTATCTCCTGTTAATGGGCCCATCAATATCTTGCCACATGATTCAGAGATAACTCCCTCCAGGAGCCGTTTCTGTTTAACCGGTGATCAAGGACCCACCACATGACTCACAATGACATCAGCCCATTGTGAGATGCTCTGCCCAGGGGGGAGGAGCTAAGCATCCCCACCTAGATATATTCTGGGATTTTTGGACAGAAAGGCAGCCTTCTCACAGGTTTCCAAGAGGACACAGCTGGGGTTTCCACTGAATGGCTACACCTTTTCTACAAGACCACTACTCCAACAGAAACCACATCTGCCGCTCCAAGAGGCCTGCAGCCACTCCAATTTGGACTGCTACCAACACACTGGCCAAAGGGGTGTTAGGTTGTATTCTGACTTTGTCAGTGGTCTTCCTTTTGTATTATTGCATGTATTTTGTTTCTTTTCCCTTTTCCCAATAAACTGGTTTTCTGACTTGGAGTCACTCACTGGTTTTGCTTTCAAACCAGAACAATAACATACAGCTTCACTTCACTGTTTTGTTACTGGTGTCCTGTGTGATTTGACACAAGCCTTTATGCTGTAGTTCCACAGCTGTTGCTTTGATTTTTTAAGATTTTGTAAAGCCTTCTGAGTTTACATTCTTGTAGCAAACTTTCTCACACATTTTCTGTAAATAACTTACTGTTTTTCATTCCTTCATAAAAGAGGAGAAATTTGATAGACTAGTAATTTGTCCAGTGTCATTAGAGAGGTGACACTTTTACCCTCCAATCCACTGTCACCTTTAGAATACTATAAATACTAATGTCAGGAAATAAACTGGGCCTTTCTACCTTGACAATAGCAGCAGCTGGTGTCATGCTTTCTGGTGTCCTGTAGTAACACACAGCACTTAAAAATGTGCAATGTCATGGCTTAACTTTTCACAAAGATGATCAATTTCACATGAGTTCTGAGATATGTAGGACCACAGAGGTCTGAATAAGTCAGTGGGCTTTATCCCCTGCTCACAGACACAGGCTGACAGCCTATTTGCCATTTGTTTGCTGCAATTCCATCTCATGGTGTGCTTCCATTATTATTCTGCTGAAATTAGCAGAATCACCCCTAATCCTGCATCGATACATGTGTATGAGAACTAAGTCCATTCACTGGGCATAGTATGGAGAGAATATGTGTAGTTCTGTATATAAATAAATTTTAAATATCATAAAACCAAAACAACAATAAAAGCCAAAATCAAATAAAAACAACCTCAGGAATATGGAGGCTAAGCACACAGGATGGGATTTTAAAAAATTCAGAGTGGTTGCCAAGCACATATAGATGCAGGTTTATTGGTAGGTGGAAGAAGTCAGCAGAATAATAAGCAGACTTTGTCAATTAAAAGAAGGATGTAAACACACATACTGCAACAACACCTTGCTGGTGCAATATTCAGTTTTTAGTCTGCACAATGCATTGCTTCCCATATCATTAATGACAAAGCCAAGTTTTGCCTACCTCCTGGTTAAGAACTTCGTTCAGAACTGAGCCTGTTCAAAAATTCCCTCCCAAAATTCACACTTAAGAACATATCAAAAAGGATAGAATTTTATCTAATACTATTCTAAAGGTATTTCTCTCATTAATATGGAACAAAAGATGTAGATTATATTGTACTTTGTAAAATACTTATGTTTTTAAATACGGCTGAGTAAGGTCAAGATCCTGCACCTGGTGAGAAATGAAAAGGTAAATATTACCACATAATTAATGCTTTCTTCTCAGAATAGAAGCAGTTTGGATATAACCTACAATTTTCTCAAGTACTAATGGCATTTCTGTAATTCTAGGGCCTTCTCTCTGTTGTTGTATCTCTCAGTATTAGATGATACTTAAAAAACTCTTACCTGTCATTTTGAGTCTAGCAATGAAATGAAAATACAGATAAAGCTCTTGGCCAGAGCAGAAGGGCAGACTCAAATCTGTTATGAAAAATAGGTAGATTCTTATTAACAGTAAATTGGGGCAGTCAGATTTGCTCTTTAGCAGCTTGTGATGCAACCATACCTTAGAGACTATTACATTCAGATTCATTAAGGTATCCAAAAAGCACAATTCAAAAAATGCACTTATATGCTTAAAGTTCAATTTCTGTATTGCTGAACTAATATTCAGCAAGTCTCAGTCCAGTTCCTTCATTAAATGCTAATCTAAATAAATATAAAAGCTCATATAATTATGAATAAGCCAGCATCTTTTAACATTCCCTCTCCTTTGTGTGACTGACCAGACAAAGTACAGTAAAACTAGTGAGAGCCAGGCAACTACTGCTGCTGCTATTACTGCATCCCTACTGAAAACATAACTAATCTCCTTAGTCCAGAGGCAGAGATTCTGAGATTATTTCTAACACTCATATCTGTTCAAATAATTTCTACAGCTGTCATGTATCTGCACTAAACCCCAGTTACCTATGCTACAGCTGGTATGTCTTTACAAGCTTTTTCATAAAGGTTCCCCTAGCCAATTAAGGACTGGCATTTTTTAATCACTACAAAGTTACTATGGCCTCTCTGCAGCTGCACAAAACTTTTCATTATTGGCTAGAATGTGGGTTTTTTTTTAAGAGTCCACAATTTTTGGGGGCAGACACTGTGTTTTAATGCATTACCCTCTTCTGATAATCATGCTGAATATGTTTAGTCTACATGCAAAAACATAGGAGGAAGAATTTAATTTCCATGACAATGTTTTGAGGTCCTAAATGAAACTACTGAAGCAAAAGTCCCAAATGAGTAGACTATTTTAAAAAATTGAATTTGGTCTGTTTAAGAGACTGACTAAATAACATCTCTGGCACAGACCTAATGTTTTTGATACCCAAGCAAATGGGAAAAAAAAGAAATACTGGGACAAAAGTCAATTTTATAAATGGCAAAATGGAGGAACAGAGATTCTGATGGCTCCAAAGTTACACAAGAATTGGCTACAAATTTCTTGTTATCAATTACTGTGTCAGTCACAAAATAATCATTCCTGCTAGAGAGTGCTCCTGCAAAACATTTTTTTCATGGCCACATCTTTGAACACCAGAGAAATATCTGGATAGAATGAGGTGGAACAATGAAAATAATAGCAAGATACATGCAAAAAGGTAAAACATTATTTTAACCAGATACTATAAAATCAGAAAGTTGTGATGTTACTGATGAGTCACCAACCTTGGATGTGTTTAAAGGATATGAAGATATGGCATTAAGGAACATGGTTTAGCAGTGGACTTGGCAGTGCCAGGTTATGGTTGGACTCAATGATCTTAGGGTCTTTTCCAAACAAAATGATTCCATGATTCTACTTGTCATTAAACTAACAAGAGCTAAAAAAACCCGTGTGATTCACAACTCACCCACATGTCAGTTTCTGAGTTTTTTTGGAAGCCTAACAAAACTCCTTTTCTAGTCACAAGGTCTCTTTTGCCTGATTCTGCCTGTCAAAGGATCATTTTATATTTAAATCATTGCAACAGTATTTCTAATCATGGATATTCTACTATATTGATAGAATAGTAGATAACTCTGCTACTGAGTTAAGATTCAGCAAAAAACCCCAAATTTATAGAGAGTATTGCTTCGTATGTTTAGGCTGTGTTCAAACACATACCTTAAAAGGGACTGAGGTTAGCCAATGTGACACTCAACTACAAGAAGAACAGGATGGAGGATCTGGGAAACTACAGGTCATCTCAGCATGACCTCAGTGCCCAGGAAGGTTTGAAACAGATCATCTTGAGTTCTGGACATTCTTGATCACACAGACTATGCAGAACAATCAGGCGATCAGGCCCAGCCAGCATGGGGTTAGGAAAGTCAGATCGTCATTGAGCAACATGATCTCCTTCTATGACAAAGTGATCCGCTTCGTGCACGAGGGAAAGGCTGTGGGTGCTGCCTATCTGTACCAGAGCAAAGCCTTTGACTCTGTCTCCCATCATATTTTCCTAGGGAACCTGGCTGCTCATGGCATGGACATGTGTGTTGTTTGCTGGATAAAAAATTGTCTGGAAGGCTGATACCAAAGAGTGGTGGTGAATGGTGGCTCACTCAGCTGGCAACAGAACACGAGTGGTATTCCCCCTGGGCTCAGTACTGGGGCCTATGTATATTTATTAATATACCCAGATGAGGGGATCGAGTGCCTCTTTAGTCACTCTGCAGATGACATCAAATTGAGTGGGAATGTTGACACGCTGAGGGTAGGCTGGTTCTGCAGAAGGAACTGCACATGCTGGATTGGTGGTCGAAGGCCAGTGGTAAGAGGTTCAACAAGGTGCTAGGTCCTGCCCTTGGATCACAATAATCCCAGGAAGCACTACAGCCTGAGGTCAAAGTAGCTGAAAGCTGCATGGTGGAAGAGGGCCCAGGGATGCTGAACATGAGCGGAGCCTGAACATGATACAGCAGCATGCCCAGCTGGACATGAAAGCCAACGGCATCCTGGCCTGTATCAGCAATTGTGTGGCCAGCACGACCATGGATCCTTGTTCTTGGCACTGGTGAGGCTACACCTCAAGCTCCATGTCCAGCTCCGGGCTCTGCAGAAGGACACTGAGGTGCTGGAGTGTGTCCAGAGAAGGGCAATGGAGCTGGTGAAGGGTCTGGAGCACAAGTCCTATGAGGAGTGGCTGAGGAAGCTGGGGCTGTTTAGCTGGGAGAAAAAGAGGCTCAGGGGTGACCTTATCACTCTCTACAACTGCCTGACAGGAGGTTGCACCCCGGTGGGGGTCTGCCTCTTCTCTCAGGTAGGAAGAGCTGGCCTCAGGCTGCACCAAGGGAGGTTTATAGGGGATACTACAAAACATTCTTCCACCATAAGGCTGGTGAGGCGCTGGAACAGGCTTCCCAGGAAGTGGTTAAGTCACTGTCCCTGGAAACGTTGAAAGAAGTGTAGAAGTGGTGCTTGATTTTACTACAAATTCTTGGCTGCAAATGCGTATGTACTACCAGGCCATACGAGCAGGCCTTTTCTTCCTCTCAGCGGGCGGGCTCTCAGACTCTTGGGAAGCCCCGCTGAGCAGAGCTTGGTTTCCACATTCAGCAGCCCCCACCGCGGCGCGCACCTTGCCATGGGGCGAGCGGCGAGCGAAGGACGAGCTCCGAGCCGGGCCAGCCCCGGAGGAGCGGCACCGCGCCGCCCTCACCACACCGGAAGCGGCGGCAGCGCCGGGGGGCGGCGCGGGGGCGGGCCCCCGGCGGGCAGGTACCCCCAGCGCCGCAGTGCCCTGGTCACGCCCCTCAGGCCCCGCCCTCCCCCGAGCGGCCGCTGTGGGGAGGAGGATGAGGGGGCGCCGCGGCGGCGCTTGTGGTGCAGCCGTGCTCGCCTGACCGGGCCCCGCGGTTCCCGCCGCTTCTTCCGTGCCGCCCTCCGTACGCCGCGCACCGCGCCGCCGCTCAGGGCGGGGGAGTCGCGGAGAGTGGATGCCTAGCGGGCACCCACGGGGCAGAGACCTGCGGACGCCATGGGCTGCTGCAGCTCCGCCGCGCAGGTGAGTGGCCCGCGCTCCCCTCCCTTTTCCGACCCCGCCGCCCTCCGCTGCAGGGCCCTGCCACACCTGGCCCCAGCCCCGCTGCCCGCCCCGCGGCTGTGTCCGCCGCCCCGGCTCCGGGTCTGTCCATGTCGCTGTCCTGTGGCTGCGCAGCCGCTTGTCCCCTCCACAGCCGCGCTCTCTGGCGGCCGCGCATCCCCTTGTGCCCCTCGCAGCACAGCTTGCCTCAGGCTAAGCACCGCTTTGCTGCCTCTCACCGCGGAGCCCCGCTTTCCTGTGGCAGTGTACCCCCCTCGCTACACCTGTAGCGCCGTTCTCCCGTGGCTGCGCACTCTCCTCCGTCCCAGTCTGTAACCATACTCTGTCATTGCTGGGAACCCGTTGCTTTCCCTTCCCGCTTCACCAACAGTTCCTCCACCAACAGCTATCCCCTCCCGTGACTGCGACCACCTTGCTTCCCCCTCCCTTAGCCCTGCTGTTTCGTGGCTGGGTACCACCGCCTTACATCCACTCGCCCAAAGCCTTCATGCACATGAGCTGTGCACCTTTTTGCTCCCTCTGTAGCTCTGCTTTTCCCGGGCATGGCTGTACACCCCCGTGTTCACCCCCACTATGGCCTTACTCCTTACCATGCTATGCACTTCCACCCTCTGCGTATTGTTCTGTGTGCTGCTTCTCCTGTGGATCATTTTCACCTTGCCCTTTTTTCCCCAGCCCTTGTTTGGTTTTGCAGTCTGTGGCATACGCTGCTCCACATCCCTGCCATGGCTGCAGCTGCAAGACCTCCCAGTTCTCACCTGCCATCCTCGCAGTGCCTTGCACCACTGTCCTGTGATCCCCACCCCAGCTCCCCCGCTGCCGTACCTCAGTAAATCTCCCTAGATACCTCTGCATGCCCTGCCCTTCCCTGCAGCATGTTCTTTGAGGTCCCTACTACCCTACCCGACAGAGAGAAACTGTTCCATGGGAGGAAAGTCATCAGGCCAAGGGCATCCCTCAAGTCCACTGCCCCTGGAAAGGGAGACAGTCCTAATCCCAGCCTTCTTCCTCACTCTGTGGTCAAGGGTTCAGGTGCCTCCCTACATCCATTTCCCCGTGTGTGATTGGTCCCGTGCACATCTCTTATTTCCGAGGGCGGTTTTTCTTTCTTCCCCCTCCCCCTTCGATCTGTTTTGCCCGTACTGACTCCTTTTTTTTCCCCCCAGTGTGGTGCTGCCAAGCAAGGCGCAATCGAGAGCTCCACCCCATGCTCCAGTTTGTGGCTCTGCTACCCATTTTAACTTTGCCTTTGAACAACACAGCCAAATCTATGCTGGTTTTTTGCGTGGCTTTTTTCTGAAGGCTGTAGTACAAACAGTCATGATTGATGCCTTGGCTGTGCTTTGCTAGCTTGCAAATGTTAGTTTCCTTTGGCTGTATCACTTGCAATGGCTGAATCCAGCTTCCAGCAGACTGCTTATGTGGGAAACTCCGTTTCTGCTGTCCCAGATGACTCATCACAGAGATGAGTTTTTGTAGCTTATCCGTTCAGGCAGACTTTTATTTTTATATAAGAGCTCTGTCCTTCCAATGCAGAACACTGCAGAAAGCTGTCCAGTTTCAATAGGAAACATCCTTTCTGTATAGCAAATATGCTGCAAAGGGGAAGGCAATCAGCATTATGGTACATGAACAAATGGTTTGAATTAAGAGTGGGATATATGCTAAATGTTAGGGGCAGATTTTGAAATTGTTCAGTCATTGCAATAGACTGCCAGAGGATATTTTGAAAACTGTATTGTTTCAGGTTTTGCTAAAAAAACCCCAACATGTTAGATAAACATCTCTCAGGAATGGCATAAGGAAAGCTGATACAGACTTGGACCACTGAGAGTGAAGTAGATGTTTTGAAGAAATGTTTTCAATTATTTTTCAACCTTATTTTCTGTGATTCCTATCCAAATTGCTTTTCTTGAGTGTTTACTAGGCCCTTTCTAGCTCTTCTGTATGAATTTGAATCGCAGTTCACTGTTCTTTTCTTAAAGGAAAATGCAGGCTTATATGTGGGTACTGTTAGAGGATGAGTTGTTTTGCCTATCTAGCCTGTTCATGGATTTCAGTTGATTTTGGGTTTTAGTGAAATTTGTGTTCTGCTGCCAGGTTGTATGATGATTATAGTATTCTACTAAACTTTACATTTGCCTTCCTTATGTATGGCAAGATACAGTGCAACAGCTGAGCTTTGTACCCCATATGCACAAGACTGAAGTATAAAGAATGGCAGTTTATTTAATTTCCTAACCGTAAGCAATGGTGTGTCTCCTCAGTAAATCCAAATCAAAGGCTAGTGGCTGAATATTTTATCAGCAGTTTTGTCTGGTATATGGATTACAGAAACCTTGCTGTGTACCATACAGCACTACATTAGGTCCTAATGTCGGTCCTATCATCCCTTTTATAACGAAAAAAATTGCTGTGTTCTTCATCTACCATGGTCTTTGCACTTCCTGCTCTTACATTTTTCCTGGTTAGGGGTCCATCAGACATTCCTTCACGTTTTCTCACCTACTTTTTGCTTCTCCATTTGTAGTTTCATACTGGTCTTTGACATAATCGCTCCTCTTATCGTGAACGCCCTCATTCCTTATGACTTTGTTTTTCAAGTAGATTGCCCATTAAGTTTATTTTTCAGTGCTCTAGCCTATTTGATCTTCATCTGCTAATCCCCATTTCTGTTTCTGACAGAAATGATTACTTCTGTTTTGATGCTAACAACCATCTTATCTGATTACTGCATCTCCAAGTCCCTTTCTCATGACTGCCACCTTCTCCTCTCATTTCTGATAATGCATCTACCTGTGACTGATTGTTGAACTGGATAGATTTCTTTGTAGTTTTATTAATTGCTTTTATTTCATACTCAATTATCCATTTTCCCACAAGATATATTTCCCAGTTCCTTTGCTTTGCAGACTGTCTAAAGGCCTCTGTCTTAGGCCTTTTCCTATGCCTCTTCCCCAGCAGAATCTAAAGGTTTCCAGAGAAAAACTGATTAGGAATGACATGTTTACCTTTATTCAGCACTATTGACTTCTGCTTACAGAGATGTATTCTCGTATTTGTTTTCTGCTTTTTCTGCCTTTTTAACTACCCAAACCCCCATTCATTCAGTTTTTCTGTTTTATTTTCTCAGGTTTTTACATCCTTCTGCATCTTATTCCCTTCCTAATTTTATTCTGAGTTGCTATTCTCCACCCTTGAAAATAACAGCACTCTAGTCCATTTACCTTCTTTTCCAAATTCTTGAACAGAGAAATTTATGTTTGCTGCCACACATTCTTTCCTCTTCATATTACGTTGATTCCAGTCCAGATTCTGTGTTGTGCTGAAATTGTCTCCAGTTAGTATCTCTGCAGGCTTCTTGTGCCCAAGGTGCAAGGATTCCACATCTTTCTTGCCCTCCTTGGTCTCTGTTGCTTTAAATAGCATATGTAATCTTCTACCACATAATGTCTTATTCTCCCTGGGTTTTGTGTAGTGCCACAGAGTTTTCTGAGTTGGAAGGAACCCACAAGTATCATTGAATCCAATTCCTAAGTAAGTGGTCTGTACAGGGATAGTGCTGTTGTTTTGCAATTATTCACTGCCTTCTACTCTCTGATTATTGTTTATTTGCCATTACTTCTGTCCATGGTTATACTTCCAGCCTTCCCCTCCTTTAGTTAACTTCTTATTTTACCAAATTTATCAGCTTTATCTGTTAAGAGTAATGTTAAATTTAACTTAATACAACCATACCAGACTTTCTTCCAGATGAGCTAATTCTTTCCGTTGCTCCACTGCTATTTTGCCTGCTGAGGTGATTAGAACTGGAGTACTTCTTTTCCAGTTTCTTTTTTATTTTCATTTTGGTATTCCATGGTTACACAAAGTTCTTTCACTTCCCCTGGAATAGCATTTTCTATGATCTCTGCTACTTCTTTATCATCCCAACTAGAATTCTTCTTTACTTCTTGTTCCTTTTCAGTGTTCCCTGTTGTTTCTTCTTGGTGTTACCAGGGTGTTTTATCTTTTTTTCTTTAGGGGCTTGTGCAATTCTGTACTTATTTAGGATCACTAAGCTGTCATTTTTTGTACTTGCTGTCTCTTTACTATCACCATCTTGAACCTTGAGCATGTAGAGAAAAGCTTGTGCAATGTCAGCTACATCTTAGCAGTTGTCTTAAAGCAGTCTTGTTTATCTATTGTTAGTTATCATGAACAGATCTTCCTATTATTTCTTTGAATTGTTGTTTAGCCAAAGTTTGCTATCCTATATGAGATGAAAACCTGTAAAGGAAGGAGCAAATACTGAGGTGGGATTTCTATCTCCTGTCTGGTATTGCTGTTACTTGTCAGTACTTTCATGTAGTTTCAGCCCACTGTCCTCTCTTGGCCATATAATTATCATGAGATGGGTATTTTCACAAGAAGGGTGCTTCTGTCTGGATGCATCTCTTTTGTCATGGATCTGCTGTGCAACAAAATTTAAGTTTTTTCTTACTTTTGATGGAGATAACTCGAGTTTGAGTTTGTGGGTTTTTTTGGGTTTTTTTGGTGTTTGTTTTTTTTTTTTTTTTTTTTTTTTTTGGTATGTTTGTGCTGTTTTGGAAATTATCTACTAAAATGTAGGGATCTTTTTAGCAAATGGTGCAGAAGTTCTGAATTGTTAAAATAATTGCATTTCTTTCAAATCTTTTTTTTTACTGAGGAAGAAAAAGGGAGAAAGGGAGTTGAGTGCTGGTATTCTCTTCCCTGGCTTTTCATTATTCTCCTTTTCCAGTGATATTTTTTCTATGTCACAGCATCAATCCATTTTAAAACTGGATTTTAAGGAAGCAACTGTTGGAGTTCGTCACTCCTATGTTGCCACAACTGGTAGGCTGTGCTGTAAACCTGTTTGTTTGAACTAATCTGTACAGGTTCTTTCTTTGTTTCTTTTTAAGCAAGAAAACTTATTTTACAATATAACTCAAATTGCTCCATGATATAGTTTGTAGCACAGTTCTGTAAAGTTTGCATTTTTATATCTGAGGGGACAGAAATTCATAGATTGTGAAAGGGAATGAGGTGTGGGGAGAGACAGACCTTAAACTGCCTTCTCATGGAACAGTTGTAACACAAAATCTCTTCTCCCTTCCTGCTTTCTACAATGGTAGTAGCTGATAGTAGTTATAAGGTGTTTGCTTTGGCAGCATGTTATAGGAAACAAGGCAATTTATTCAAGTCTTAGTGTTTGTGTTGCACTTGGAAAATACAGTGTGTGTTTAAAATAAACTTACAGCTTTTTACATTAGGGACTTAATCTACGATATGTGTAAGAGACGCTTGAAATATTACTGGAAACTGAGGCATGACTGGGAAAAACAAAGCGCATGTTATTCTTGGTGGTTTTAATGGTGACCTTGGTTTTTGAAAGACTGTTAGAATTTCCCATTATAAGAGGAGATGAAGAGAGATCATCCCTTAATTTTCCCTTGAACATCTGCTATCAAAACAACATTGAATAAATCTGGAGATCCTAATTTTTTGCAAAATTGAGTAGTTCTGATGGAATATCTCTTCTGAGCATTATGGGCAATACAGATTACTAATTGTACATCAGCCGTATGTCTTCAGTTGTCAGAGGTTCTTGCAGTCATAGGAGTTTAAGAGGCATCAAAACATGCCTGCTTCATTCTGGGCATGGGTACCATCATGGAAGAAGACCAGACAAATAATGGTGTTGATGAAGGGAAACAGAATAAATTGTTAATTCTCCTTCCAGGAGATGGAAAGCTTGATTTCCCATTCAATATATTGACAGTAGATGAGGCTTCTGTTTTAGCCTCTGGTAAGCAGGTATTGTAAGAAGGACAAGCTGGATCCAAGAACATGCTAATGATAAAGCATCTCATGGAATTGCTTCTGTATTTCTGGTCTATAAGCTCTGTTACTTTCCTGTGAAGCATGAGACGTCCTTTTATAAATGCTGTCACAAGCAACTGCACAACCTGTGCAAATAGTTCCTTTTGATCTTAACATAGAAATATTTCAACTACATAGATACTTGTGAGTACTCTATAAAATTCATTGTGTTTTTCCTACTGAGGACTAGTTGATCTGAGGTTCAGACTACCCTTCAGTTGTATCACTTCTTAAAATTTGTAGGTAGTGACTTATGTCCTTTACTTTGTCAGGTAATTCAAACATTGACATTTTAAGAGCTTCAGGAAGTGATATTTTATACTAGGAGCAAGCATAGGACATAGCAAAAATTACAAAATTTTTGCAAAATTTTTTTTTTAATGAAGTGAGAACAGTTTTGGAGAAGACTGATTATCTTGCATTGTTAATAGTGAATGCTAAATCCAAAACTTGTTATTGTAATCTATTTGGCATCAAGACTGCTGTTAGCCATCAGAATTTTAGGTTAATAATTGTGAGGGTATGTTAAGTATCACCCATCTGATGGCTTTTATTTGTCATTATGAGGAAATGAGAGTGTTTGTTAAGTAGTGAAGTTGTTAACTGTCTTTATGCTGCTTACTCTGAAGGCAAGCTTTGGCACTAACTGTGCATGCCTTTTCTGTATTTGGGCTGACTATAATTTTTGTTCCTATGAACTTAGCTCAGTGATTTCTTTTGTGAAAAGTAGAACTTGCAAACCAATTTAACAGAAACTGTGTCCTTGATATTTTGTATCTTTCCCCCTCTGAAGCAGCCTTTAGAAAACTGTGTAAATTTTATGCCTATCTTCTAAAAAATGGTTATGCAGTGTTGTCAGGCTACTTCTACCTGTTGACTAAAATGATTACTAATTTTTACCTTTGTTTTATGAAACTGTACTGAAAGCTTGGCTATAATTTTTAGAGAAAGAGTTTATGAATATCTAATAAGGTTCTTTTAGATCATTCTACCACTTTGATGTTTCCCAGACTTATGCAGTAAACAAATGTCATTACATTCATTGGCCTGCTTTTGCTAGGTCCCTTCTTTTCTTTTTTTCTTTCTTTCTTTTTTTTTTTTATTTTGTGTTTTTTTTTTTTTTTTTGTGGGTTATTTTGGGTTTTTTTTGTTTTTGTTTTGTTCTTTTAAATCTTCTAGGTAAGCAATTTTCTAATGTGGAATAGAAGTGTATATTTGTATGACAACAGCCTCAAAAGCATCTGTATGTATATTTAAGAAAAGTGCCAACTTAATGTTGAGGTTCAGCTTTACAGTTCAAAAATTTAGTTTTCTCTGCTTTTAATATTTCAACACCCAGTATGCAATGCACTATAAGAATAGAATATGATTGCTGGTATATTGGAAAGCTGATTCCATACTGCATTTTTACATGCTAGTTTCTAGCAGCTGCTATTTTTATCAGTAGTGTTGCTAGACTATGATGAAGAGCATGATGAGCAGAATATGTTGACTTGTACCTGATAATATATATTGTGCCTGCTCTTAATTAATGTAGTTAAAGCAGCTGTCTACAGCAGAAATGAGCACAGGCCCGTTTTATTTTGCTTTTATTTTAAATTGAAGCCACTCTTGCTGCTCTCCAGATATATTATTTGACTAAGGAAGAGACCTCTGAATGTTGTATGCAGATCTACAGAAACAAAACAGGAAACTCATTTAAGTGCTTTGTTCAAGGTCACGGTAACCATGTCCTGCAAATGCTTTGTCAGACTTCCCACAGTTTGCAGTGAAAAACTGCAAAATTATCGCCTAGTTATAAGGAAGTATGCCTATGCAATAAGCTAAGGGCTTGACATATTTCCTTTTCTGTTCTCCTCCCACTTTTTCTTACATAAATCAGATAGAGCCTTCTTATATTAGATTAACAGGGACTAATACTACTTTCAATGTCCTTAAGTGCTGCCCTCTTATTATATAATCCTGAGTGTTCTTCTTTCTTGTTATGCCAAAATTTTGAACCTGTTAGTCAGGAGTTTGTATTTAAGCAGCTTTGATTTTCACTTGGCAAACACATTTGAATATAGGATGCATTTTGAAGGAATGTGTATCAAACTGCTATGAATGTCCCTGTAAGTGGCAACACCTTTAGTTCTCACAGCAGTGGTGTGCAGGCCATGAGCTCCTAATGAGCTGTGATTTACATGAAGACAGTGCAAAGAACAGGGGCAGCGTTTTCTATGGAATGTACTCCACATCTCATGTGGAGACCAGTAATTGGAGACTTCTGCCCTGGGATTCCTGGTAGGTTTTTTGGGTGTTCTGCGATAAAGCTAACATTTCAAAGGAAAGTGTGTTTTTAATTGCATGTTTTACTAGTTGTAAGTCAGAAAATATTTTGTAACTTGGGATTTGCAGTCTGTAGAAGTAATAAAATTTGAAATTCTGTGATAAGCAAGTAGAAAATTCAGATGTAGTGCAGTAACTTGGTATGTGCAAAATGTCTTCAGGAGTGAAGAAATGTTTTGATTTTTTTGGTTTTGTGGCTTTGGAAGGGGGAGTTGTAGGTTTTTTAGGAGGGGGGTTGTGGTTTGTTTTGGTTTTGTTGCTTTAGGTTTTTATTATTGTTATTGTTTTGGTTTTGTTTGCATGACTGATTTTTCATTAATGATTAAGAACCATGTAAGTACCAAAATTGCATTGAAATTGATATTTTAAGCCCCTGAAAAATATTACTGTGATATTTGTAAAATATCCTTGTTTATTGATTTTTTGAAATAAATACTTGATAATGTATAATGAAGTAAAGAAACCACAACTATATACTTTTGAGACTTAAAAACAGGACTTTTGTCTGCAGATGGCCTGATCTCTAAACTTCAAAACTGCAGCAGGTGTGCTGATCACGCCAGCTTTATTTAATCAGCTGTGTTATGCTTCAAGATAAATATTTAAGTTGTTGATTGAGGTGGAGGTATGTAATCAAGGAGTTTTGAAGCAATGTTTAGTATGAGTTGACTAAAGATGAATGGAAGATTATCTGCAACACAACATATGCTACATTCAAGAGTGAATTCCCCATGTATGAGTTTTCAGGGTAAACATCCTTATATTATACCATTAGTAATACTGTAAGTGATACCTTAGTGATCTCAATTTTGTTTACCTTATGTTAAAAACTTATAAATACTATTGGTGCTATTAGCAAAATGGAAGATGCGGACATATTGAATTCATGGTATTCTTAATATCTGAAGAGAAGCAAAGGATAAATTCATTACCTTTTGGTGGATAAAGCAGTATTACACCATCAGAAAACTTCTCCTAGCATTATTTGTGAGATTCATACTTACAACGGGCAGGTGCATCTTTTCAGTGGACAGGGCGTTGGAGAACAGGTGGTGAATTGTGAAGTTGTTAGGAAAATAAGGATATGGGTGCCTATATGTAAAATACAATAAAATACAATAGAAATACAATAAAATAAAATACGGCAGTAGGTACAAAATGTGACTAGTGTCTGCTTTGCAGTAAATTGAAAAATGCACTGTTTTGTAATGAGATAGGAGCAGAAATTCCACAAAAATGGAATGTTGGACTTTACTGTGAGTTGCATGCCCTATTATGGAGTCCCTTTTGGAATTATCCCAAGGTGTTTTGGCTTCTTTCTAGAGATGACTGGGACATGCTTCAGTAGTGCTACAAGCTCTTTTGTCCCTTCAAGTGGGAGACATTGCTTCGGTTTTCTAAGTCTCTGGCAACTCAAGGTTCTGCTTCCCATGAAAATGCAACCATTAGCAAGATCTTTGAGGTTGGAGCAATAGTCCTCTTTCCCAGAGGTAGATCCAGGCCAAGTCTACACTAATAATTATTTTAGTGTGTTTATGGAGGTATTCTAATTGATACAATGTAGTTCATTCTTCCAGGGAGCTTGTATCATTTAGTAGAGTAAAAGTTCACACTTGCTGGTGTGAGTTCCTGTTCTAGTAGTAATGGAGGTGTACCAATAATATGCTGTATAATAAACAAGTTTTATTGTGAACCTGAGAGATTGTCTGAATTCATGATAAAGTGCTGTAAGCTGCTGTTTAGTGCTTTGTCTGAACACCTTATAGGTCATGCATAGGAAGTCTGTAGGGAATGGTGAACATTTTAACTAAGTCATCTGTATACAGTGTTCTTAGACTTCCTGGTGGAGTAAGCTAAGGGTTTTTTTATAGAAGTGTAACATGGTTGATAATGTCATGAACTGAAAATAGGCTTCATTCTTCAAGACTTTGTTGTGCACACTTAAACAGTAGATTTGCCACATGAAAGTTTTATAGAGAGAACTAGTTTACTTGCATTTTATTTTTATTCTCTGAAGTGTACTTGTGTGGGGAATTGAGTGTAATCTTGGGGTCAGGACTCGTGGTCACTTTCTCTTTAGGCTCTAGGATTGAGGCCTGTTCAGAGGTGGAAGAAATTTCATTAGGATAATATGCAGCTGCTCCTAGTTCTTCTTTTAAACAGCTGCATAGTGTAGAAAAGTCTACCATGTCTTGGACAGAAAAATGCCATATCTGTTAAACCACTTGCATTGGAAACAGTTTGGTAAACTAGTAAATTATGGTTTATCTTTTTTGTAGGCGGAATGCTTCACAGTGAAGGTCAACATATGATTAGTACTCTTCTTTAGCTTGTAAAGATGTAAAATGGGTAAAATAGCATCTCCTTAAATGGCCGTTAGGAAACACTGATAAATGTTTCAAGAACTCTCTTTTTCTTCTGTGTGGGTATGTTTCAATAGCATTTGAAGGTGCAGGGTTAAACTTGGCTTGCAGGACAACTTCAGAACTGGATGACTTCTTGGTCATCACCTTTTTAACCTGGCTTGCCCAATTCCCAAGGAGGCATGCCCTTATATGTCATTTGGTGGTATGCACCAGTATTGCAAAAGGACCCTCCAATTTTGAAGGGTTGAACTTGCATCGTAGGTGTAAAATTTATGTATTCTATACTCACAATGCTACTGGAATAAAGTAAATGCTATTTATATGATCAGTTGCATCACTGGTACTTTATCAGAACCCATCTGCCTTCTAGGAAAGGTGGATGTTGGAGGACGTCAGCAGTTTCCACAAAAGATGCCAGTCGGGATGCGAATCCTTTTTTGCCTCTAAAGGCCATTTATTAATGCTCTGTGCATACTGTGGCTGTTTGTCTTCTATGAAGATAGTTAGCTACACAATAATTACTGAATTTTAATTTAAATAAACAAAGAGCAGTTATGTCTATTTACTCTTCTGTATTGAATTACAGTTGTATGTATTCTGAGTCAGGATGTTACATCAAGGTGATGAAACAATAGAGAAATTAAAGGAGATGTAGTTAGATTAATATGGTTCCTGGGATAGAGTTTTGTAACAAATTATCTTAATATCAGTGTACTTAACTATCTGAATGAAGTTGTGACATTATTCTTACAACCTTCATGTTCATATACAAATTGGAATAGCCCTATACTCTCCAGCTGCTAACTTATACTCACTAGCTAAAGTGGAGCCTAGAGTCTAACCTCTAGGCTCTGAGCTGCAACTCCTTTTCATCCAGTTATTTGCTGGGTTGTCCTTAATTCAGCCTACTTGCCTCACTAGCATCTGAATTTTCTTCTTCTTGAAACATGTCATCTGACCACCACAAGACTTTCTCTTTCTGCTTCCTGTACCATCATGATGTTGCAACATTATCAGTTGATAGCAGATTCCATCTTTATCCTTACCTTATTCACATCTTTGCTACTTACCCACAGCTTGATTATCTGTATATGTAGTGCTGTAGATGTTCTCTAATGGGCTTCTTGCTTCAGTCTCATAACTCCCGAATTTTACATTGCATGAGACATGTTGTGTTCAAAATAAATTCCCTGTAGCTCCCTGCATCTGTAATCTCCTGTTAAAATACTGTGTTTCTTCATCTTTTTATGCTTTTATATGGGTTTCACTCTGGTTATGGCACATCAGTGCTTGTATGGCAGCATCTAGTACTGCTATTACAGTTAACAGTGAAAGTGGTTTTGGCTATGCTGGTTCTGGCAATTCCTGTACAGAAGTATATTGCAGTGTGCAGAGGAGACCTACTCTTTGGTGCTGCAAAGGTATATTTTGTAAGTGGGAGCAAGCAAGAAATCTGGAAGGGGATTTTTATTTTTGTTTTGGAGTGATTGGATGCAATGAATAACAAGAAAATAACCTCTTTTTATTTTGTATTTGCATGCAAGTACTTTTAGTCTTGAGAATGTATAGCTCTGAATTCAGCTAGGAAAAACCAGTAGTTAATGTCCTGACATTCTTCCTGCTTCCTCTTCTGCAAGAGAAGTCTTAATTGTAGATGTCCAGTTTTCTAGTGGGTAGTACTAAAACATGATTTTAAAATTGCAGCACCTGAGGGTTTTGATCTGGTTTTGAGTTTGCTAAGTCTTGTGCAAAATGGAAAGATGTAAAGTTCTGAACATGCTTATTTGCATTCTTGAGTAAATTACTTATAAAATCAGCACAGAAGAGCTGTTTCAAGCAGGAAATGTTCCCAACCTGGAAATTTGTCTTGGAGGAATAGACTGATTTGCCAGCCTTTCACTTCTGACTGATAGTGCTCCAGATTCTCTGTGCTTTCATGACAGTACATGCTTTGTTAATGGCAAGAATACCCTTAGAAAGCATAGTGTAAATTATGGAAACTCTGTTTTAAGGGAAAACTTGAAATTAATCAAAGAGTTTCCATTTTTTTTCTCTAGCTTTCTTGCATAAGCAAACACTGCAGGCTCCTAATCTATCTGGAATAAAAGCCAAAATGAGTAGAAGTGCTGATTTAGGATTTCAGGCAAAGCATGTCTGCTAAAATGTTATGGTGTTTCAGTCACAATGGATACAAAACATAGTTTACTGATTACAGAACAAACAACATTTGTTAGACTTTACATTGACCATAAATTAACAATTTATGTCGCCAAAGCATGAAAATCAGTCTGAGTAAATACTTAAAGGTGTAGAGTACACAGGGAGCAATCACTGGAGACACAGACACCAACATCAAAGACAAGGATAAAGGACTGTGAAGCTATGGAACTAGGAGCTAGGATTCATTGGGAATCCAGAATACAAGGAGCAACTGGGAAGAAAATAGTAGACAGATAATGGTAGCTAGCTTGGGTTTTAGTGAGATCTGAGGACAAGAAAGATTGGACAGGCTACAGGAGAGAGGTGTTGTTTAAAACATGTATCATTTCATACCTTGTTACCACTCTAAGCGGTTAGATTTTAAGTTAGTAAGTATCTAGTACCTGTTGAGTTTCCTCCTAGGATACTTTTTGTTTAGAATACCTTCCTCTTTTTTTTTTTTTTTTTGGGTTTTATTTTGGTGTGGGTTATTTTTTTTTTGTGGGTTTTTTATTTGATTTTGTTTTATTAATGCTTTTTTTTTTTTCTAAGTTGTCTCTTTTTCAGCATAGTGAGAACCATAGGGAGAAAATTAATTTATCTGTATAACTTTCTGACTACGTTCTACGTTGTGGCATTTCAAGTGTCTTTTTAACATATAAATTAGAAAGTCCACTTAGTAAGTAAAATAGGTTACTTATGGTAACTGTGACTAGTCAGACAACCGAAATCCTTGCCAGAGCTACTCTAGAGGCTTTTAAAAATCCTATTAAAAGATTTTGTATGCAGATGGTAGAGAGAGGATTTAAATAAACAAAAAAAACCAAAAAAAAAAAAAAAAAAAAACCAAAAAAAAAAAAAAGAAGAAGAAGAAAAAAAACAAGCCCAAAAAACAACAAAACAAACAAAGCACACTCTGCAGTGCATTTTGCTGCTCCCTCTTTTGCCAAGGGCACTTTGCTCTTAAGACAGCAGCTGTAGCTGAAATTTATCTCTGCTGTTTGTAAATAAAAGTAAATTTCTAAAGAATCTAGAGTTCTTGGAATGAATTTAGGAATAGGAATCGTGAAGCCTTACTTATTTCATGCAATTATGATTATGCTAATTATAACAACATAAATGTCACATTCTTGTTGTAAATGTTAAGTTCAAAGAGTATGTTAGTTATAAGTGTGATCCACTAGGATCAGAAGATTCAGTTTTGTTGAGTGTGGGTTGTTGAGTGCATAATGTGACCTTTTAGCACCTCTCACTACTGGTTATTGAGTAAAGTCTAAAGAAGCTTTACTGTTCAGAACCTACAGTGAATTTGCAGTTTGAATTAAAGCAGTATTTATCACATCTGCAAGTGGAACTTCCTTAATAAAAGATTGCAAAATTAGCTTGGAATTCCCTAATGCAAAGTTGGACTACTTAGAAAACTGCATTTTTTGAAGTGTGATGCACGCAGGATTTCATTTATTTACCCAGGTTTTAGCTTTCTAATGGTAGTATATGAAAAGGTTGCTTTGTGTTTGTGCTTAAAAAAGCCAAAGTTATGAATACCAAGAAAATCACCTTGATAATATCATGTAAGTTACATGCTATTGCTTTTTTTTAAAATTAAAAATATGCAACCTACATACTGGAGATAAAAGCTGTTGATATTTCATCCAGCCATTCTGTTCTAATTCAGTATTGACATTTGCTACCTTGTCAGCAAAATCTTGAAGATTCTTCAGTGTGGCGGTCCACGGTGATGGTGGACGCAACCTTCCCCAAGAGCATCTTGCGCCAATGGGTAGGAGCCATAAGAGCACCAGAACACGCAGACACACACACGAAGCAACTCAACAGTGATGGAGGGTCACCCTCCCTCAACAGGAGGGTCCAGGCATGGAGTTCCAATGTGCTTTATTTCAGGCCACGCTGAAGGCATCCAGGGGCCAAAGACAGGAGATAAAGGAGGGTCTAGGATATAAACACAGAGAGAGAGAGAGAGAGAGAAAGAGGGGACAGAGGAGAGCATCAGGGATCCAATGAACTGAGGGTTCAGGAGTGGTACACAGGGAAGAGACCAACAGGGAATGCCAGGGTGGATAGGTGGAGATATAAACCAGTGGGAAGACAGGTAAGGGAGAACTAATTAGAACATGAACATATAAGGGTAAAAGGGGTAAGGAAAGTCAATGGGCTAATGGGGAGGACAGAACTGAGACAAATTAACATAGTACTGCAGAGCACATTGGGGGAAGCTTCTTTCCTTACCCTGAGCTGTGAGGAATGCCCAGAGCCTAAGATGCATTTCTCCAGGAAATTGCTGTTGTATTTCCCCAGTAGGGTCACAGGCCTCCACACTTCAGAGTCTTAAGAGAAAAAAAAAATCATAATTTGAACAGTTTATGCCCTTTGGTTTGTCTCTGCAGTGGACAGTTGTGTATGTAGTCTCCTTATATCAATCTCATTTTCTTCTTCAAGGATTAAAACAGTGTCTGCAGTTTTTGGGTCTCAGTCAATATATCTAAAAAATCAGTGTTTGGGAGTTTTTGAAAAAACTTGTCAGTGTAACTGTGTATTTTTAAAAGTAGCTGTAATCAGTATTTTTGTTATAACAAATTCTGATTTGCTGGTTAGTTTTGTATTATAGCTAGTGCTTATTCTTTTCCTGAAACCTTTTTGCCTAAATGACTGTTTATAAGACTCTAATTATCTTAGAGATGTATACATGCTTGAGAATTTTTACCTCATGAGCCGCAAACTATCTGAATTGCTTACAACTACCTCCATCATTGAGTATTCCAACATTTAATTATACAACTTTCCTTTCTGGCACCATAGCAACACAGATGAAGGATTTCTTCACTGAAGTGTTAAGGTCAGCTGCCTTAAGGCAGGTAGAAAACCATTCCTTAAACAGCAATTTATTGCCTCCTTTCTACATGCGCAGTTCTTGTTCAGCCTGCCAATAGTATTTGAAAACTTAAGGGTCTTTGAAAAGTTTAATCCTTCCTGGAAATCAGATTACTGAAAGGTAGTTGTGGAAGACTGCAGTAGGAGATATTTTCAGTTTCATGCCATTGATTTCTGTTTCCTGTTAATAAAAAGACAAGTGAAAATAACCTGTTTTGTGGATAAATATTTGTAAATTTCTAGATAAATTAACTGTTTTCTGGGTGAGTAACTATTTGGTGATCTAGCTCCTGTGGAGGCACTTCTTTTGGATTCTTACATAAGCCTTACTCTTTAAGTCTTTCAACCAAGCTTCTTCAACTGTCTTGGCATTTAAAGATGGCTCCTGCTGTAGGTAAATTACCTGTAGAATAATTTTGTGCATTTTTCTATTATGAACAGACAATTAAAGTGTTGTTAACCTCATCTCTCTCTTCTCACACAAGAGTTCCAAGCGAGAGTGGAAGCCTCTGGAAGACCACAGCTGCACAGATGTACCATGGCTGTTCTTATTCATCCTCTTCTGCATAGGAATGGTAAGTAAAACTCAGATGATTTTGTAAATGTTATATCGTTAAAGAGTTTACATTCATAAGAAAGGAATTTTAAAACCTGTCAGTAACTTAATCACTGGCAAAAATCAGGATATGTTTGCACGGGAAGCATCAGCTGTAGAACAGAAATGGGTATGTATCAAAGGCCTTTGATGGGGATCCATAATTTATTGTTGGTGCCAATTCTTGCTCCAGCTTCTCTTCCCCTGAAACTGCGGTCTCAGTGGTAAGTGATTTTTCAGCGAGGTGAATTATCACTTGACTCATGTTCCTTATGCATGTCCCAGAAATGAGAGCTGGGTGTCTGGTAAGCAATTCTGTGAATCACAGTAAACTTTTTTGTGAGAAACAAAAATTCTGACTATCAAAGAGTTAACCGAGTTTTTGTTTATTTGTTAATTTATTTATTTTTATTGTATACTTAGTAGAAGCAGCTATTGTTAAAAACCATTTTACTAATAATAAGATCTTTCTTTAAAAGTTTTAACAGTTCAGTCCTCTGTGATGAAACCATCACGTTTTTCAAGTCAGCCTCACAACACTCTACACTTTTTATTAAAGGACCAAACCTCCAAAACTTGCAGATTAATGTAGAAGTACACCTTTTTCCAACCTTTTTTGTTTCATGGACCTATATCTGCTACTCTTCTTAAACAGAGAATGTCCATTGCTGTCTTATACTGCTGTGTTGCAAGCAGGTGTCCTTAGGGGGGGTTTGGCACTTAACATGCTCTCAGATTTCTTTTCTGCTCTCCCTCGGTCTCTGGTGTTAGGAATAATTCCACTGAAAAATTTCTTCTACTTTCCCCAGGATGTTTTTCAATGGTTGGGCTTCAAATGCAAAAGTTATAATGATTATTTAAAATCATATCAATTATGTTGTCACTGTAATGTGAATATCTTAAAATTGCAAAAAGCACAGCACTTCCAAAACAACTAGCTCTCTTTTGCATTTGGTTTCTTTTCTGGTTTTGTTGATGTTCCCTGATTATTGGGTTATACTTACCTGTTCCCCCAATTATAAATTCATTTTCTTGCACGAGTGTCCCAAATTTTCCTGTCTAAGCAATGTAATATACAGAGCAATCATCTGACTGGGTTGCATAGTTACTGTTTGAGGAGATTTCACTTGCAAGGTGAACCACTCACATTTTCACTGTTCCATGCCAACGTCATTACCTGTTGTCATAATTTCATCTGATCCTGCCAGTGCTATCTGTTGCTCCATGCACTTGTCTCAGCTGTTTATTCCGCTTCCACTTCTCGAATCTTAGCCTGTCTCACATGTAAAATCAGTTCCTTGGTGTTAGTGGAGTGAGCTGATGGTTCATTTCTCCCTGTCAGTGGTTTGCTAATGAAGCTTTTGGTCTAGTCTCTTGTTTGCACAATCATTGCCTTAATCTTGGTTTTGCTTGTGAAATATCTCTGAAAGTTCACAGCAAGACCTGCCTACTTAGGGTATTTTCCACATTACTTGGATAGTCTGAACCATCTGTTTCTTTCCTGCATTTAAAATCAGCATCTGAAACCATAGTGGCCTTGACCTGGTCACTTGCTTTAAGAGGATTTCCTTAAAAAAAAACTTGTGTTAGATAGGCCTCTTCATTCCAGCTCATCTTTGAAAGTACTTAATTTAGAGGAAAGAAAAAAAATCTGAAAACAAGAAAATCTGGATCGTGTGGAATTGTCTAAGATGCATAGCAATCTGTCACAACTCCATCTCTGCTTGTAGATCTCCTTCACTGCCTGCCCTTGTGCACTGGCTGACCTCTCCCTTCTCCTTCATGCCCACTTGCTGACAGTATGACTTTCAAACAAACCGCATACAGGAGTCATAACTCTGCTTGTATAATATCCAGTATTAGATGTCTGAATCCCCTTTTAGCTTGTGTTAAGTTTTATTACTGCACAACAGTTCTCTCTCATAGTCCTTGTCTTTCCCTCTCCAGTCTGAAAGAATTCTTAGACAACCTCTGCTTAGAAATAAATTAATAAAACTGACTTTTCCCATCTTTCAAACACAGTATTTCTAAACTGTGGGGTTTTTGTGTTCTTCCAGGGTTTTATCTGTGGCTTTTCAATAGCTACAGGAGCAGCTGCAAGACTGCTTTTAGGATATGACAGTTATGGAAATATTTGTGGACAGAAAAATGTCAAAGTGGAGGGAATAGTCAACAGTGGTCTGGACCTCACACACAAGAAGTAAGTATGTGATACAATTTTTGCATTGTCTAAACCAGGAAAGGCAAAAACTTTCTTTGAAAGCAGTTTTAAATAAGGTGGCAAAAGGGATGTGTTAACTCATTCCTACTTGTCCTTTGAAACTTTTCTCACTTAGAGGACAGCAATCTTTTGTAACTAGCAACATTAGACTATATGTTGGCAGATATGCAATATGAATACAGCTAAGAAATTGAGAAATTACTTTTTCTCAGTATCCATTTCATGTAGGATGTTGTACTAGGCTGATGAAAAATCTTGTTTGTTAGAGTTTTAGGTGTGACAAGTATTCTCAGATTTGGGAGCAGGCTTTGATATCAGTGTTTGCTTTTGATGTTGTATGCTCGGTTTCTGCCACTAGGTATAAGGGGAGATGAGATATATCTGGCGCATTAGAATAAGACTTTAAAATTTAAACTGTAGGCATAATGTATGTATGTGACTTTTGGAGAAAATGCACAAAACTTTAGAAGCGCGCACAGCTTTGATTAAGCAGTGTCCTGTTAAAACTCATACTCAAAGTTCAGGTACTTCCTGTCTGTTGTACAGGAAGACATCACACTGCACTCAGACAAGCTCAGAGTCCTTCTGTACAACTTGGGAGGGGCCAAAGACAGGAGATACAAGAGAGACTTGGGAGACTCTGTTTAGCTTAGTACAGTGATATTAACTTATCCAAAGAAGTGTTTTTTTCACCGTCAATTACTTCAAGGAGCTAAAAAGTTACTAATTTTTGAGTATGTGAAGCCTTTTGCTTCACTTTGAGTATGTTTGTGAAGCCTTTTGCTTCACACTTTCAGACTAACAGAAAATTGATGGTTTTCGTAAGTTGTTTTGGAAGCATGCTTCCCTGAGATCTGCTTATTTTAAGTTGTTATTCTAAAGACTTCTAAGTATCTCATCTAAGATTTAATGTAGTTACATAATTGAAGGTTACCAGAAAGGTTTGAGATAAATAAAATATCTGGAACTTTTTACTGGTATCTTCTGTCAGAAAAATAATTTCTTCATCTAATCTGGTCTTTCAAGAAGGTTGAAAGGCTTAAAGTTTATGCAGCAGAATTTTCCTATTTTTTACAGAAACATTTTAGCACTTTCTAAACCCATGTGTATACAGTACAGAATTGTGATTCTAGTGTTCTGAGAAAAAAATGCAAATTTTAACATCATAATTTTAAGCTTACCCTTAGAAGGAAATGGTGTCTGAGGTCATGTGAAGGTAGAGAAATTCAGACACTTTATTGAAATGTAATAATTAATATTGTGATAGTCTTCTACATGTGACATCAGTCAGGCCATCATGTAGGGAAACATCTACCACTAAGTAAATTCATCATTTAAATGCAAGCTCAAAAGACAGCAGATAAAAAAAGAGACTGTTTTAAACACAGCTAATTGACAGAGCCTGTTGTTTGTCAAGAAATCTTAATGAGGTTCAAAAGAATTATGCTTTTCTAACAAAGATGTTATAGCTTGAGGCGTGATCTAATCAAATTAAGAGATGCACACATATGAGTTAAAATCATCTCTATTTGGTTAAGAGAAAACCCTCTAGGGCAGGTTATTCTTTAAGCGTTCACATGAAGCCCCTGGTATAGTCCAAGGTCCAGTTTAGGAAGCGATTGGTTCTTAGATAAGTGAGTGATCCTTCCTTCTCTCACACCTCATAGTTTCTTCTGAAAAATTGCCAAGCAAATTAAAAAAGCTATCTGCTTTGCATCTGTCTCTAGCAGATGGAGTTCCTACAGTGTCTGAGGTGGAGTTCATAGGAGTATTTAATGCTATTTTTATAGGAGCACTTAGCAGACAGACAGTAAAAATAAACTCTTCTTCATGCTTGTACATTTCAGTTTGTGTAGAGAAAGAAAAGACTTTAAAGCTCCGCAAATGGGGCTCTGGAAACATGAAGTTATTCTCATTTCATTTTGCTTGCAGGGTAATTCCATTTTCATTTCCTAGTCCAAGGGCTGAAAAGCTAAATCATTTGTAAAAGTAACATTTTCTTCCTTGTATATGACAGCAACCCATAAGCACTGTAATGTGGAAGTGAAATTGATGTGGTCTATGTGGATATGGAAATCCGGTGGTAAAGGTAAAGAGCAGAGTTCTCACAGGGATGTGATTTGCTCTGTGTACATCAGATATTCTGAAACCTGTGACATGAAGTATTGGGAAGGAGGATTTTACAGCCTGGTCTCAGGAACAAAGAGTGGATCAGGCATCCTTTTATTTTTACAAAGTAACCACAATACACTTTAATAGTCTGTTTTCTACAGTCAGACATAAGACAATACTCTAGATCAGGCAATGAATTCTAATTAAACCTATTTGCTTCAAGTAAGCTCCTTGCTTTACAAGTTCTGGTAGTTATAAAGAGTTAAAAAATGACTTTTTATTTGCAAATAAATGATAATCACAGCACCCTAATGCAAGTCTCTGAAGTGCTAGTTCAGTCTGGTTTTTGATCACCAGTATGTTGTTATTTGGACAGAATTCAGTTTGTGCTGTCCACTCAAGTACTAGGAGATGTGCATATGATACTATGGAGAATAGTTAGGGTGGCATTCTGCCTGAGCACGTGCCTTTGACCCCAGGAAATGCTTGAATTTTAGGTAGTGGGAAAACCCAGGTTTTCAGTATGGTTTGCAGCATGTACACAGATAATTTGGTTGAGTGAAACTGTATATGCCCTAATGATGATGAAATTTTTTACACTGGACTCTCATCTCCATTAGATGGCACAGATCAATTATGTCTGGTAGCTCAGCCTATGTGCCTTGAAAACAGAGAGCCTGAACAAATAAATACCTGGGGAATTATTAATATGAGCACTATTAGGGCCTGGAGTGGTCTTGCTTTTCATTGGTTTGCTGTTGTGTTACCAAGTGGTTGCCATGTGGTCATCTTCATACCCTCTTAGGCTGTTTCTTTGGGAGTTTTGCTTGGTTCTCTACTACTTGTTGCAGTATGATCGTTACAGCTCCTATAACATGCCCCATGGGCTGTACACTCTAGTTGTTAATTTTTAGGTTAATATTTAAGCTGCTAGCTTTGGCTAAGTGTTATTTATGTTCAGATTTCAAGTTCTCAGTTTCACCTTATTGCTCTACAGCTACCTAAAAGGATGGAGGAATCAGTCTCCTCCAAGGTAACAAGTGACAGGATGAGAGGAAATGGTCTCACACTGTACAAAGGGAGGTTTAGATTGGACATTGACAAACTTTTTTTGCCAAAAAGGTTATCAAGCCTGGGGAAGCGGTTAAGTCACCATTCCTGGAGCTATTTAGAAGATGTGTCAATTTGGTGCTTAGGGACGTTTAGTGGTGGACTTGGCAGTGCATTTACTGTTAGAGTAGATGATGTGAAGGGTCCTTTTCAACAAAAATTATTCTATCATTCTAATTCTGCCTTGTTTTACTTTAAAGCCCTTATCCGTTCTTCATTATTTGCCTGTGTGAAAAGTCACTTTGTCTTTTACAGAAGCCCCCTATAAATACTGGAAAGCTGCCAAAAGGTGTCTCCACAGCCTTCTCTTCTCCCAGATGAACAGCCTCAACTCTCTTAACACATCTTTGTATGCTCCAGCCCTCTCATCATTTTCATGGGTCTCCTCTGCACTGTTCATGTCTTTCCTGTACTTTCCTCTGGGCATCGCAGAGCTGGGTGCAGCTGGGGGAGCCCCCTGAGGGCAGAGTAAAACTTGCCTTGCTAGTCATGCTTCTTTTCATGAAACCCTGGATACAGCTGGCTTTCTGGGTTGCAGGTGTACATTGCCAGGTCATGTCCAATTTTTCATGCACTGGTACCTCCAGGTCCTTCTCTACAGGGCTGATACTTCATAAAGAAGCATAAACGTGCATATGTTGTAAGTCTACTATATTGATTTTCAAATAGCAAACATATTTTCATTTGCAGTGTTGAAGCATCTCTAACAATATGATTACTTAATGTCTGTCTTTGTATTGCTGATATGTTATTTCCTTATTAGAAAACTAGTCTATTGCTGATTGCAAATAACTGAAATTGCAGCACAAAGCATGTAATTATATTCTTCTAGAGAGAAAAAAAACCTGTCCTGTGATGACACAGTATGAAATTTTCTGCAGTAAAATCACTTATTTTCTACATGTAAGCTTTATAAACAAAAAAAAAAATTAACTTTTCTTCTGTAATGCTGGTTCCTTGAATTTTGGTTCTTGTTTTACCTGTGATGAAGTAAAAACAATCTTACTTATCTTACTTGTGTCTTCCAAACCACAGATTTGATAGCCTGGAGTTTTCTGTGCAGCTCTTTTCAGTGCACTATACACTATACATATATATACTATATATATATATACATATATATACTATACAGTGTTTGAAATACATGTGCTGTTTAAGGCTATGCCCACACTTCTGTCAAAACTGTACAGGATGATGTAATTGCATTGTATTTCTAAACTTCCAGGTTTGAGTTAGAATTGTAGCATTTATTTAACAAAATATTCTGGCGATTAAAATGATAGCTTGACCCTTGAATTGAAATCATGGTAGAAGTGGGATGGGTTTTAGCTTGCTAATAGTGACATTCCTGATTCGGTTTCCATAGGGAAATTCAGAGGACCCTCTTGTCCATGAACTGAAGTCCAGTCCTACAGCTCCCAGAGCCCAGGGTCTCTTCCTAGGCTGAGGGATGTGGATGGACAGTAACATATGGGACATTGATGTAGCTGGTTACACAGACTGGCAGTGATAAGGTGTGCCTTCAACAGTGGTACTCACAAGCACAGCCCACCAAGTCCCCTCCTCCTCACAGTGACAGAAGAAGAAGGGCTGACAGTGGCAGGAGGTCACTAGGCACACACGTGGCACTTTTCAGGTCCACAAGCTCACATACATTTGCAGATTCTTCAAGTACTAGCAGAGCACCTTATCCACCTTATTGGTTCCCCCTTCTCATAAGCTGATCCAGTTTGGTGCTAAGTACCAAACACTTACACACTCAATCCACAAGCATCCCAGTCCCACAGTTTCCCCCAGATAACACCACAGACCCCCTACCCACCCAAAACTTCTCACCTAGAGCTCCCTACTCACCATCTCATATGGCTTGGAGTTTGCTAGTGAGTTATATAAGCTGGACTCAGTGATCCTTGTGGGTGCCTTCCAACTCAGGATTTTCTATGATTCTATAATTTGCATAGATCATTCTGGAGAAGGTACAGTTGCTCAGCCCCATCAACAGCCAGCACCACAAGGGCAGTGACCACCTATGCTGAGTCTATCACCTCTATAGCTGCTTTTTTTTGGGCACACATTGTTCCCACCCCGGCAGTTCCATTGCCAAGACCCTTCCCTGCCACTGGCACTGAGACCCCACTCACTTCGGTAGCTAAAACCACAGTCCTGTGGCACCTAAAACCCTGGTCTGATTCCAGCTGCTGGCACCAAATCCCTCACACCCATGTCAGTCCCCCCAGTAGCTGCCGCTTAATCCCTGCAGCACTTGCAGCTTCCATGCACATAGGATAGAGACTAGAATTATGCAGAGAGTTAAAAGCTTTAGTAATAGGACAAGATAGACTGCAGTGATCAGGTGCTGAGGTTAGATAATGTACTGACCAACATCAGCTTGCATGTAACTTTTCCCTTTTACACCCCTGTCTGCTACCCTTTCCTGTGCATGTACCCTCAGCTGCTGGCAGGGTTCCACCAACCCCTCCCACATTCTGCACTTATGAGTTTGCATCCCTATCAATCACAAAGTCCCCTGTAGAAATCTGTAGTTTCTTGATAGCCCATCAGTTATTGTAATTGTCTGGGTTTCTTTCTGATTATTGTTTTTATTAACATTAAGTGGATATGTTTTCTGTCTTCCTCCTTTTCCTTTTCTCAATTTGGCAAAGTCCTTAACCAGATATTCTTACTGAGAAATCACCATTTTCATAATCCACATATCCTTAACAATTAGTGAGACTGACCAGATTTGTTCCCATCCTAGCCTCCCTTGCCATATCAGTCAAGTTTGACTCTGTAGGTTCTGCTTTGTAGCTCCTTTGACCAAATACCCTCGGAGAAGTAGACACTCTCCTGCTGTGTACCCTTACTGTATGGGATAACAACTGGAGGAACTTCAATTAAAACAGCTATTGCATGCCCTGGTATCAACTCAAGAGTATTTTCTTTGATATTAAGGGAAAACTGAAGTTAAGGGAAAAATTGCTTGCATATGGTTACTTTTACTGTGTGTGCGTGACAGAATTTTCATGTTTACACTTGTTTCTCAGACTTCAGTGGTCTGTCTATGAAGTCACGAGATGTGTAGTGTGTAATAAGTAAAAAATAAATAGGGACGGATGGTTTCACTGAGATGTTGACAAAAAAAGGCATGTTTTAAGAATGCAAGTAATCTATTACCATTTTACAGTTGATTTAGATGACATGAGTTTTGATGGACTTCTAAGGAAGACTGTACTATGTAGTAAACATTCTTTTACACTGACACTGGGTAATAGAAAAGTAGACAGCAAGAGGACCTAAGTGCTTTCTAGGAGCTAAAGGGATTTTTACTGGTTACAGAATGAATTCCCATCAAGAGGACTACACAAAATAGAAATGACATTTTATATGGCAGATTTCTGGTGTTTTCATATGATGATGTTAGGTAATATGAAGGGAATATTTCAATGCATTGTACGTCAGCAGAATTGTAGGGATTTAAGAATTGTTCAACTTTCAAAGAGAAAAGCATCTCTATTATACCATTAGTAGAAATTCTGTAGGGTTAGTGTTTGTCATAAAGCATATATAGCCAGGAGATGTTAGTTAAGAATCTATAATATATACTTCATACATTGGATTTTTAAATGACATTCATTGTGAAAAGCTAGCAAGTGGAATATCTTTAAAATACTGCACTTAAACATTAGATAATTCTACTTAAAGTATCGGAAGGCAGTTTATTTCTAAGTAAATACTAAAGTAATCAGTTCAGGCATGACATGGAAAATCAACCTATAGTAAAAAGCTGTTCTTGATTACTAGTATTATGTGTATTCATTAATATAGCTGTGGACCTTTTGTTTTTTGGAACAATTTGGAATTCTCTAAGTCAAGTTTAAGGTCGGAGTAAAGGTTTATCCATGTTTGGATTTATATCTGCAAAGAGGCATGGTAGGACTACTGCTGTTTTTATGAGTAGCACCATTTGAATGGACTTGAATCAGGTGGAGTTAAATATCCTTTTTTATGACCCAGAGGTATATAAATGCCAATACATTTGTTGTGCATATATTGAGTACATAAATTCTTTTGATCCACACAGTTACAATAATATAAAATTTCATATGTTTCTGGGTAGACTGAATCACTCAGTCTTGACTGAATCCCATAGTTTGAAATTTTGTTCAGTGTAATTATTAATTAATATAGAAGTAATTTACCTTTTTTCCTTCCTTAGGTATGTATTCTTCTTGGATCCATGCAACATTGATCTAGTACATCAGAAGATTAAGTCTATTGCCTTGTGTGTATCAGCTTGCCCAAGGAAAGAACTGAAAACTCTGGCTGATATACAGAAATTTGCAGAAACGAATGGTATGAAAAAAAAAAGGTTTCATATTTTTGCAGAATCTGAAAAAGGACTCATGCATTAGCTGAGCTAAAAATGAAATATATATTAAGAAATATGAATGGAAATAATGTGCTCTTTTCATTAAGCTAAAACATTACTGTATCTTATAGTATGATAGGCAGTTTGGAAATATTATTTTTTAAAATAGAAGTACAAAGTGTAACAAGCATTTGAGGGAATGTCTGACTATAAGTAACCAACCTTTGGATATACAAAATAAAGTAAAGATATAAAATTAATTTGAGGAAATTTTAGCAATTTTTAGCTATTCAAATGGGAACATTTTCCTAATGTGTGGAACTACTGTGAGGCATCACAGCTTTCACAGAGCTGCAGAAACAGCTTCCTCATGTGATCTGTGCAGTGTTGTCAATTACAAGTGAAAATAGTCAATATCTTACACTTATTCTTTACTTCTTCTCCGAGCATGCTGTGTTTTTCTTAACTAATGCAGGCCAGTTCTTTGTTAGTATGAAGTGAAGGTCATTTGTGGTGGAATTTAAGTACCTCTTGAAACAATGGAATTCAGCCATGTCTTTCTTTATCACCAACACTGTTTCTATAAGTCAAATCTCTTATTAATTGTGCCTGACGTATGTTCAGTAAACTATCTTTTAATGTACAACAAAAACTACTCCTCTTGAAAGATGCTATGCTATATCTTGTCCTCATGAGTCTTTGTTCTAATTCTATTTTCCTTAGGGCTTTAGATTTTAAAACCTAAAGATAATTTTAAAAAATTAATATGACAGGCAATTTTTTCAGTTTCCAGAAGTTTGGTCAAAAGTATGAAAGCTGGTGCTGGAGCAGGACAAAATCACTAATGAGTTCAATTCCTAATTTTCATTATATATTTGGCTTGTCAAAGACAAATATTAGACTAAACTGAGCTTTCCTTTTATAGAGAAAGTCTGTGCATAACTGAAATTGCACCATTCAGAGAAATATTGTCATCCTCATGGTTATATTTCTGCTTAAATTTTCACCAACCTATGGAAGTTCCAAAAAATGATGTTTTGCAGCAAATGAACAGCTTAATTGTTCATTATTTTAACAGTTGCATTTATATAGTAATAAAGTTCAAGTGTGATTCAGCCTTTTAGCAGAGAAAGAACAGTGAATTAGTAGCAAAACTGTAATGCTCAGTAAGCAGAATAATTTTTCTGAGATCCACTTTGTAACTATGATAGTGGATTTAAATTAATTAATACTAGGATTAGGTTTGGCAGTCCGTTTTAAGTGACCATTGACTCCCCTTTAAAAATATTAATAGTAATAATGAAATCTGAGGACCTTCAACATGACTGCGAAGACCTTAATTTCAATTTCTGTGTTTGTGATGATGTATAGTTAGAAAATAAGAGTTCAACTGTCAAGTTCTGAAGAAGGAGGGCAAATTTGTTTGGTTTTTTTTATAATTGGTACTGAATTTTCTCAGGCTCACAACTTCTAACATTTGAAAAGAAAACCATCTCATAATGTTTTAAATGTATAGGTAAAGAATGCAGTCAGTTCTTAATTTTGCTCTGTTGAGCCTTTCTGAAAGCTTTAACCCTTCCCGCATCCTGGAAATAGCAATTGTATGGAGACAGACTGTGTAGGTTGTGGCATTTGCTTTTGTAGAGTTGGCCATTTTCACCTGGCTCAAATGCCATCCCTGAAATCACCTTACTTGTCCATGCACCTTGAAATTCTTAAAGGAATTTCCGCTTAAGAACCCTTCCTCAAGCCAAAGAAATCACCTGTTGTGCCTCAGTTGCCCATCAAGAGGTGGTGTGGTAAGTTCAAATAAATGTGTTTTTAAATCGAAACATCTTTATCAAGAGCTGGAACATATAAAACATATTAAAACATTTTGACTAGTGATTTTATCAATACCACATATGAATTTGCAGCTAGCTTAGCATTTATAGTATTTTTACTAAAGTGAGGTATGCACTTGATTGCCTCAACACAAAAGGACAGAACTACCAATCCCAAAGATTCAGAACACACATGGCAGAGCTCATGTTTGTTGTGCAGTTCTGCGAGTGAGATTATAAATAAGCATTTAGGGCAGGGAAGATGCTTGCTTGAGGCAAGAAGACCATTTCATGACAAAGTAGCCTTTTAGCTTTCTGAATCAATAATGATGCCCTTGGTCTTCTGCTGTAATTCAGGAAAAGGAGCTGATTTTGTGAATAACACAGCACCATTTCAGGGCAGTAACTTCACTCCCACCCCTACCTCACTTGCCCTCTCACAGTCAGGTCCTGCATTTGCAGTACCTTCCCATCAAGAAAGAGAAGAAGTCCATCCCTTGCAAAGCCAAGCTGATTTTAAGAAAAGAAGAAAGCATGCACCTTTAATCTCTTCACAATAATTGACACCCAGAAAACTGGAACCAGCTGGGACCTTTTGCAAGAGGAGGAAAAAGGGAAAGATGAGCACTTGGCCACTCAGATCTTTGACTTGTACAGAGGTGCAAGCTGTAAAATATAGAAATATTCTGGAACAACTCCTGGAAGTGGCACAGAAAGGTGCAATGTTACGTGAGAAACGTTGCAATGCTGTTCTCAAACAGCCATATAGAACTTGAGTTTGTAGAGCTAATGGTTGGACACAACTGAGAATGTTATGTTGTGAACTGACTACTGTTGCTCTCCCCAGGATTTTCTCACCCATCAGAACACCTCAGGCACTGAGTACTTGTGATTCAGTGTTTTTGTTGGTCTTCACCCTTAAAAAAATATGTGTTTTAAGTAGTGTGACTGAAAGCTGTTTTTCCCAGAAACCAAATTGATGCTTCAAAACTAAATGTCCATGAAATACTGCAGTGATGTTTTCAAGGACTTGCTAAAGCATTTTGAAATATCCTTGAAGATATAAGTAATCTATGACTGTGACAAATGAATAATGAAATGTCATTATTAAAGAGAAACACTAGACAGGTGGCTATAATGTCTGTTGTGTTTAATTCAGTGATAACTATAGTGTCTACTCAGTGTGGGAACTACTATTCCTATTCATTGTTTAAATAACTGGGTGCATATTTAGGAACCTAAAATGAAATTTTTATTTTGCTGCATCTTGGCTGTCAGAATTCTGTAGCTAGACCAGGCTACTGGTCTGTGTGGACATAGAGCCAGAGGGAATGCTTCATTAAGTTTGCTATAGAGACTGACCTGAAAGAGATCAATAAAGGAAATCACTCTGCTATGTCAGAGCAGGTGATATCTCTGAGCTATTAGAAGGAACCACAGGGGAAACAAAAGGATTTTTCTTTTGTCTGAAGATAATGACATATTCATGTGTAGTAAAGGACATCTTTGCAGTTCCTGTTAGCACTTTACTTTAGAAATAGCTGTTACATGGGTCACTGTGAGCTTCTGACATTTTTGTCTGCTCTTATTCCCCCTGCCTTTGTTTTCAGTGGAAATTTAAAATGCTCATGATTTTCTTTAAGTACGAGGTACTGTGTTAGTTACAGATACATTATGCTTAAAGCAATTCTGCACCCACAGGTCTTTGGAAACCTGGGTATGTTAATTTTGAGTGTAATTTTTTTAATCGATGAGAGTAAAAGTACATAATGAGCAGTTTTGAGATACAGAGTCATCTGTTGGTACTCTATCTTGTTACCTGACCTGTCCATCAGGTTTGTATTGTATTGGAAATGTATCCTCTAGTTAGAATGAAATTGTTTCCTCAACAGAAAGTGACAGCATGTGGAGTCCTTCAATAATGCTGTGTTGTGTTACTGATTACATTAATAAAGCATTTGGAAAGGGAAAGAAACAGTGAGGTTATAACTCTTGTTGTGACTACTGAATTATTTAGAATTATATGGAATAAATATGCAGTGGAGTAAAATGTCAAATCTAAAGGAATGCCCCCAGAATGAAGGGGTAGGAACCTATTGTTATGCATGTAGTCTTTTAATTTAAAGTGGTTATTGATACTTGGGGGAGAGATTTGTGATCCTCTGTTTCACAGAGGATTAAGTTGGAGGCACAGCATTGTCTGAAAGTGCAATTTTTATGAATTGTGAAGAGGGACTGCATTTTGTGTAAACTTCTGCGATGTTGGCATCACAAATGCTGTGTTCTAATCCTTTCTTTACATTTTTTTTTAACTTGTACACAAACATGCATATATATATATATTCTCAGCATGTATTCACCTACTGTGTGTGTGTATATATATATGCATACTGAGAAGGGAAACAAGGATTATCATTATAAAAGGACCAGTGATTTCCTCTGTCTGTAAAAGAGAAAACTATCAGGAAGAGTAGGTCATTAAAAGCAGGAATATCTTAGAGAAAGTTGAAAAATTATTGTTCCTTCATCTCATAACCTAAGTAATGTGAAACTAGAGATCAAAATGAAATCACTAAGCATCAAAGATACAGATTTTTCTGCACACAAGTTAGGGTTAATTGCTATGAGGATGTTTTAAAAACAAAAAAGATAAATTCTTAGAATAATTCTCTTAATATAGAAAACACAAACTCTGTTTGGGTATTTAGTTAGCAATGAAGAATATCCTTAAGCTTTAAGTTGTGCAGAGCTCCTACCTATACAGTAGGAGAAACATCTGCTACTTTACTAGATGGATTAATGTGATTCCAGAGTAGCTGGTTTTATTTAACACTGGAAGAAATACGAGTCAAGGAATAGGTAAATTAATACTTTTCAATTCTCTGTGCTGTTAATAAGAATAGAAGAAAGTGAAGAGTATTATTTTTAATTACAACTCAAAATACATATATGTATAGATACATAAATTCTGAATCTGTGATTTTCTTTTTTCCATACTCTTATTTGTAATAGCGTGTTGTAATATCTATCACAGTAGTTCTCTTTGTGGTCTTCAATTCTAGAGACTTTTGATGATCTAACTAATGGGGTTTTGTGATGGACCTTTCTTGGAATATTCTTGCAGGCATTAGAGAATGATTACTTTCACTTCAGTCCCATATTTATTTATAAAAGCACAAGTAATTTCTCCTGCCCTTTGATGCTCATTGTTTTAAAGAAGTGGTGATATGTCTCTCTGCAACAACTAGAACTAAAGATACATATAAACCTTACTTTTCTTCCTTTAAAACACATGCTGTGCTTCTGGAAGGCAGCAGTGGGTAGCTGAGGTGAATGAAGCTTTTCTAGAACAATTCTGTCATATTAATCTGAGAAGTCTTGACTGCAAAGAGGTCTGTCCTATACCTTTTTGTTCATCCCAAGGCATCACTGTTTTGCTAGGGTCCAGAAATCAGATTTCGGTGTCAAGGTTCAGCTCTATTCTTATTTAGTCTTCTATCTCTATTCCTGCTCAGTTTGCAAAAGGCATAGCAGCAATGTGTAGGTATGTTTTTGCAATCCTCTGGGGCTTTCACTTTATCTGACACTTTAGACCTCATTAAACTCTCTGGCAAAGAAGTGGAGTTCTTGTTTTCTCAGTAATTTCCAGCTCTGATGCTAATGTACGCATAATTAAATGCTATTTCATTCCTAAATGAAGCATCAAATGTATCTGCTCTTGGAATGTTTTTGTTCTAAAATAGGTAAGTAGGAAATTTATACAATCCTAAACTTCTGTGCTTAGTGCTTGTGTTCTGAGTGGAATTACTTCCTGTAGTTGTAGATTGGTTATAATTACTATTGTCAGGCCTAGCAGTCAAAGAATAAAGAAAGTCTGGTCAACACGATGTGGTTTGTTTCATGGTGATATGAACCTTTTTCCATTTGACAGGAGTCAGTGAAGAGAGATCATATAATTTCTTGCCATAAGCATGCTTTTTCTGGGGTAATGCAGCATTGCTGTCTTACTGACAGAACCCAGCAAAGGATAGTAACTACCACCTTGTGTGGAAGTAGTATTTGGTATCCTACCAGTTCTGTGTTTTTTGGCTCTGGAATTTGCAGCAGCCAGATACATGAGATGGTATTTTAAGCTGCCACTTTTCTATGCTGCACTGCTAGTCTATAATATGCTAAGGTAATACCCAATTATTGATAGTGTACCAAGCTGTCTCATTGCATGAAGCTTTGAATGTTTCCGATTAACAGTTTAGAGCTGATAGAGTTTGACAGATAGAGTTCAGAAATGTAGAAAAGTGTTAAGAATTTTATCCTTGTGAGAGCCTGGGAGCCTTGTCCTTCCTGAGCTCCACCTCTGTCAGTATCAATATCATACTCTAGCCTTTACTGCACGCATTGGTTGGTCAAGCATAATCATCTGTGAGTCATGTATTCACAATGTTAACTAAGTTTTAATTGGTGAACTCAGTCATAAAACACCCAGAACTCAAGAGGACGTAGAACTGGGCTGAAAGTCCAGAGGTGAGGAGTTGTGATTTTAAGTCTCATTGCTGCTAACATTTCTGCACATTTCTTGTCTGTGAATTTTATTACTGTGTCAGAGAACTTAATGAACTAATAGGATGTTACGTGTAAAGGAGGCAATGAAATAAGTTTTCAAATGAAAGCTCTGATTCATCATATGGCTTTTTAGAAGTCACTTATCAATCACTATAGAATATGCTGAATTGGGGAGACCCACGAGGGACCACGAAGTCCACCTTCTGGCCCTGCATACGATACCCCAAGAATCATACCCATGTACATGATATTGTCCAAACACTACTTGAACTCTGTCAGGCTGGTGCTGTGATCACTTCCCTGGGAAGCCTGTTCCAGTGCCCAACCACCGTCTGGGTGAACCTAAACTCAACCTTCCCTGACACTTCAGGCCATTCCCTCAGGTCTTGTCACTGGTCACTGCAGAGAAGAGATCAGTGCCTGCCCCTCCTTTTCCCCTCACAAGGAAGTTGCAAACTGTGATGAAGTCTCCTCCAGTCTGAACTGACCGAGTGACCTCAGCCACTTCTCATACAGCTTCTCCTCAAGTCCCTTCATCATCTCAGTTGCCCTCCTTTGGCCACTCTTCCAGCACTTAGTATCTTTTTTATATTGTGGCACACAAAACTGCCCCCAGTACTTGAGGTGAGGTTGAGGTGCAGGGCAGAGCAGGACAATTCCCTCTCTTGCCCAGCTTGTGATGCTGTGCCTGATGCACCCTCCTGGCTGCCAGGCCACTGCTGACTTATGTTCAATTTGCCCCTGACAGTGACCCCCAGGTCCCTTTCTGCAGCCCTGTTCTCCAGGGTCTTATTCTCCAGTCTGTCCATACATCCAGGGTTTCCCTGTCCTAGGTGCAGAATCCAGTACTTACCTTTCTTAAACTTCATACAGTTGCTAATTTCCCAGCCCTGTCATTTGTTGACTCCTCTCTACAAGGCCTCTGCTTGTAGAGAGGCTCCTCCCAATGGCTCCTCCCAATTTTGTATCTCCAACAAACTTACTTTGGGCCCTTGAGTCTTGTGTCCAAGTTGTTTATTAAGATGTTGAAGAGCACAGAGCTCTAAGGATGGAGCCCTGTGGAACCCCACTAGTGACAGGTCACACCAGTCTGATGTCGCCCCATTCACTGTAGCCCTTTGTGCCTGACCCGTGAGCCAGCTGCTCACCCACCACATGATGTGTTTATCCAGCTGTGGGCTGGACATTTTCTCCAGAAGGGTCCTGTGAGAGACAGTATCAAAACTTTACTGTAATCCGAAAAGATCACATCAACTGTATTCCCATGATCAACCAGCCTGTCCTAGAAGGTAGTCATGTTGGACATGCAGGACTTTCCTCTCATGAAACTGTGCTGGCTGTGACAATAGTTGTGGTGTCATTCAGGTGTTTTTCAGATATCCCAGGATAATCTTCTCTATAATTTTACCAGGCACTGAAGTGAGACTGATAGGCCTGTAGTTTCCAGGGTCATCCTTCTTGCCCTTTTTGAACATTGAGACAACCTTAGCCAGCTTCCAGTCAGCTGGGAACTCCCCAGACTGTTCAAAACTAATTGATAGAGGCCTTGCAATGACATCAGCCAGCTCTTTGAGTATTCTTGGATGAATGCCATCATGAAGCCACATAGATACATGAGGATCCAGCTGGAGCAGCAGATCCCACACAAATTTTCCCACACAACTAGGAGTTTATCATTCTCCCAGTCATGGTCCTCCAGCTCTGGGCACTGGGACCTTCTAGGCTCATCAGCAGTGTGAAAGACATAGGCAAAGAAATCATTAAACCTGTCACATGTGTCATGTCATGTAAGTGCACAATACATGCACAATATCAGAATGGAAGTTCATACAGATTAGTTTATCAAAACTATGGTTTGTAGTCTCTCAGGCTGTGCTTTGCCACATGTATGTCAGAAGGGGTATTTGGAGCTGTTTGGAGCTCTTTGTAACTTAAAAGAACATACTCCTAAACTCTGAAGGTGACTGTGCTGCTCCTGATACTGAAGCTATCCCTGTTGTCTCTTCATAGTTGTGTATTTTTATGCTTAAGTCCTTGACTCTGAATATGAGTCCATGTTTCTAGATCTGGAAGTCCTTGTTTTAGTTGCTGTTAATAAGTGTTGATAGATGGGTAGACACTGCTGAGCTCTCAGAATGGAATACAAAACTCCTGGTATGCTTTCCACTACTATAAGTCAGGGAATATAAATACCATTGGTATCCTCTGTGAACTGCTTCTCTTATTGGATGACTTAGGAGTCTTGCCATTTCTCAAGCTGTAAACTCTTGAATAGTAATGCAGCTTTAGCAGGGGTTTGTTTGTTGGTTTACAGCAAACTGGAGCTCTGGTCTCTAGAAGTATTTTTATCTAACCACCTTTAGTTAGTTTGGACCTTCCTGTTCACTGTATGGCTGTGGAAAGCAGAGTGTTATGTCTTCTGTGCACTGTGTCTTCTGAGAACAAAAGACCTTCAAAAATTTGTCTTCTCATTTAGAAAGAATCTTTGAAGTAAAAGTCCTGGCTTTCTACAGCATCTTTATTGATAAACTTGGGCTAAATATAGCTATTTTCTATGAGTGCCAGAGATAATGGGTGTTTAGCCCCTTACTAATCCAAGCCTCAGCAAAACAGAAAGGAGACTTAGAAAAGAAGTTTCTACAGCTAGGTTGGAAGTCTTTTGAGGTACTTTGCTCCAGTTATGGCTCCAATATATTCTAGTAGCTGGAGCAATTCTAATCACTGAAAAGAAACCATGGAACAGAAACAGTTGTATGTCTCCATTATATCACTTAGTGTGTGAAACCACCAAATACAGAATTGTGGGACCAAAGTGTGCACACAGGTCAGGCATCCTAGCCCGAACACTCATGCTCTGCATAGTTTGGAAGTATTTTTCTTAATGTTGCAACATGTTGGAATCTGAAATCCAATCCTTGTAAGACAGTTTGATGTCATTTGCCTAAGGGTTTCTCCAGAAGAAATATGTACATTGCTGTAGGAAGCAAAGGGTGTATTATATCAATGATCTTTTAGTTTGTTCTCTGTATCCTGCTCATACTGGTTTTGAAACATTTGTGTGATACTAATTTAGGAATAAAAGTAGTGTCTTTGGTAAACTAATTATCTCAGCAAGGTAGACGACTCAAATGTTTCCTTCAGCTTTTTCCAACCTTACCAACTTGAACAGCAACAAAAAGCTTGGCTGTGCTAGTCTCTGCTAACCCAGAGTGTAACTAATATAGAATGGAAGGTTTGCCAATGCCGTTCATTCTTCTCTCTCACCCAAGAAAATGTAAACTTCTATTCAGTGATGCACATGGACTCTTGTGAAGAAATCAGTTTTAAGTGTAAAGTGACATAATTCAAACAAACATCTGAGTTCTAAAGCTCTCCTACACAGTATTAGAGAAGTCAGAAGGTTTTCAGATTATAAATAAATAAATATTTATGGGAATAGTTAGAGTTTCTAATGATTTGGGACAAAAGGACAAATAATATCATGGACGTTGTTTCAGCTGTGGGACTTGTAGTTTCTTTAAAGTCAGGGTAGTTAATATGCTTTGTTTGACAAGCTCCATGAAAATATTGACTGTGAGTAAAGAAGTGTGCTGTGAGGTAGGCATCTAAAGGGAAAAGATCCAGAGTAGTCCAAAAGCAATTGCCAGATAAGACATGGTAGTGGCAGCCTGAGTTGTCAGGCATGACAGAAGGAAATATACTGTTGGCTTCCAGAGGGATCTGTCTAGGTGTTTCCAGCTTGCTCTACAGCCAGGAGTGTATTGGGTTACCCTACAGCTCTTACTTGAATGGCATGTGACCTGTATGCACATTGGGGTCTGGCATTTTATTTTGCTTCATTTACATTTGTGATCCAAGCAGGTTTTCAGATGCGCATTTTTACAAAGAGTTTCCTTTCCTCCCCATAGTAAATCCTACCCTTTTTCTCTCATGCCTGAACTGCTAGAAGTCAAAGGAAGCATGGGCATCCATAGACCAGCCCTGTCCCTTAGGCTTGTTTAGATGTGGGGGCCTTCGCATAAGATACTTAAACTGTAGTTCATACTGGTCACTTGGCAGAATGGCCAAGTTGGCCCCAAACACTGTGTATCACGAATCTAGATACACTTGTCCACGTAACCCATATCCCTCTTCTTCCTATAGAGCTTCTTACTCTCACCATAGAATCATAACCAGAGAGTTATAAGGCTGGAAAACACCCTTAAGATCATCATGTCCACCACTAAACCATTTACCTAAGCTCCACATCTTCACATCTTTTAGGTACCTCCAGGGATGGGGGCTCAACTTCTTCCCTGGGCAGCCTGTTCCAATACTTGACAAACCTTTTGGTGAAAAAATTACTCTAAATACCGGATCTAAACTTTCCCTGGCACAGCTTGATGCCATTTCCTCTTGCCCTGTGTCTTGTTACTCGGGAAAAGAGGCCAGCCCCCATCTGACTACAGCCTGCTTTCAGAGAGTTGTAGAGAGTGATAAGGTCACCCCTGAGCCTCTTTTTCTCCAGGCTAAACACCCCAGCTTCCTCAGCCACTCCTCATAGGACTTGTGCTCCAGACCCTTCACCAGCTCCATTGCCCTTCTCTGGACATGCTCCAGCACCTCTGTGTCCTTCTGAAGGGAGGCATCCAGACCTGGACACAGGATAGGTGGCATGGCCTCACCAGTGCCAAGTATAGAGGGGCAATCCCTGCCCTGGTCCGGCTGGCCACACTATTGCTGATACAGGCCAGGATGCCATTGGCCTTCTTGGCCACCTGGGCTCAGCTGGCTGTCAACCACATTTATAACTTATCCTTTGACTTATAGTCAAAGCAAAATAAATGTCAATATCTGCAATTCTCTTTTTCTTTCTCTTTTTAAGAAAAAACTGTAGATTTAGATGCATTTTAGATGTTTCATTTACAACTAAGATCTAACGAATGTTTTTTGTGATATCTGTTTATGTTTATATCATGCCACGTTTTCCTCGTAAGCAAGCAGAGGCATAATGATTCATATTGACAGTATAATTGAAAATGCATTTCAGATGTTTCACCTCATAAATTCTCTTTGTAGGAGACCTATCTTTCTTCAATCGTGCATTTGGTCATTTGGACTGGCATCCAAAAAACTACTTTGTAGAAGTGGTACTTAAATAGTGTTCCAGAGACTGCATTAGACAGAGAGCAGCTGAGGCAGCTAAGTAGGCTCTTTGCTCTTTGAGTCTGTAAATAGGAGAGGTCTCTTCATAGAGGTAGAAATGTAGCAATGATAGATGAAATTTCTGCAAATAAGAATCTACAAATTCTACAAATAATAGTTCTGCTCACTGTAATACAGGCCAAGATAAAGCTGTTGTCAAAATTCTTGGTTTATTTTGGGTAATAGTGTATATGTATTATCCAGATCCAGAACTGTATTCTACAAACTGTATTCTACAAACTATTCTGAAGAGGGGACTTTATCAATGGAAAGAATTGAATATTTATATTGATGATCAAAATTCAGATAAATCCTTAGTGTATTGCACAGGGGAAAAGGACATTGAAAGCTATGTATTAAAAGCCCTTGCACTTAGAAGTAAGCAATCTATTAGGAAAGAAGCTTGGAAGGAAATTCATCTTTGGATAGGCAGCTTATATCATTGTAGGCTTCCTTACCTGTGCAATTGCTGATATACCAGAGCTCCTGTCTGATTTGGAAGTTGTTGATTTCCTAGAAGCATTGGGTCAGATGTTCAGTGTCTTCATTATAGATAAATTGAAAGAAATATCTCCTAGGTAGGGCACTTCCATTAGGCAAGTGTCAGGTACAAAGGAAAACTTAATTTAAGTTTGAATTTTGTTACAGACAACTTGATCTTTACTGTGCTGTACCAATTTGTTTATGGAGAGGGTTCAGCTTTTTAGAAGCTTTGGATTTGTAATGCAGTTCTGTTATTTCTCAGCCAACATTCTAACTTTGTCAATTTGGGTTTTTTGTTCCTGTCCCTGAAATCTATAGACCAGTCATATTTTGAATACACACACACAAAAAACCCTGCAAAGCCAGGAATATTTTCTTTCTAGCATAAATGTTGTGTTATGCAATGTCCATGCACTAAAAATGATCAAGAAAAACTAGGTGGAATAGTAGGGGAGGAGGGCTTGAAAGTATTTTGTGTCCTCTTTTAACACCACATTATGAATTAGTCTTTTCCACTCAAATACTCAAACTTTGAAAAACTCAAAACTAGATGGAGAGTGTCATTGTATTCTACTGACAACTGTGTTGGGCTTGATTTACCACATTACAGGAGGAACTGTAGCAAAGCTTTGTGGTAATCACATGAGGAGGTGCAGAATTAGCACCTGTATCAGTTTTAATGCTGTTTGCAAAGAATATTCATGTTTGTTTTTTATTTGTTTTCCATACCAATAATCTTTTTTTACTTTTCAACAGGATCCACTCTGTGTAGCTATGAGCTACAGCCATCAGAATATACAACAGACCCAAGGGCTGCCAAGTTATGTCCTAAATATCCTGTTCCAGAGAGGTAATATGATCACGTTTTCTGATTTGGGGTGGAGGGAGCAGAGATTTGTTTTGATCATGACAGTTCTTTAGAAAATACCAACACATGTTCACTCTTGCCAGATATATGTTTTAGTGTACTATTTTATATATTTCTAAAATTCTATTTTTTTAAATGTAATGAAAATAATAGTCAAAGAAAACCCCAAATTCTCTATGTATGTATTACTGAAACTATTGAGCTGATATCTTCAAATTCTCTTATCTGATGTGACTGACACTGTTTTAAGTATCAGCTGTTTTACTACCTTTTACCCTGTCTATAGCCAGCTGCCTATCAGCAATGCAGATCTGAGACAATCATGGAACATTTTTAATCTTTGGGAGGAAAAATTATGTAGGGATGCACAGCTCTCTGCAGCATTCATTTCATACACCTCACCTCTGCCAGTCAGATAGATGCAAATTGCTTCATTTTTTACTCTTTCAGTCTGCAAATAACTAATATAAGGATAGTTGAATACCAAAAAGAGTAGTATTTTAGTAACAGATCATTTTGAGGTTTATTTTTTAAGTGTTACATTAGACTGCTGTTTGTGAAATAGGATTGGAAAGATCATAGCTTCATAAACTCTTCTAGCTGTGCTGCCTGGACCTGTGGAGATGAGCATTGCTGAGAAAAGAAGTGATCTGTTAGCCATTGTACACAGCCTTCTGTCAGTTATTGCACTAACTTGAGAAGAACCATGTTGTGTTTTCTCAAAATTTAGCTTCTCAAATATACTTAGTAGTGAGTGGTAACTGCAGAGTCTTTTCTTATGCATACTTTTCTGCTATGTTTTTAGTAAATGTTATATTTGTGTCAGTTCACTCTGATTTTAAGTCTTTCTTGTATACATGGTAGCCTCTCCACTGAATCTTTTTTTTAATATTATAGTGACAATTAGTGGCAGCTGGAATATTAACAATTTTTAAATTTTCCCAATATAGATTAATATTCCATGTAGCTAGCCAACTGTTACAGCAGTAATACAAAAACAAATGAAAACTTAAGTGTCAGCTTGCATACTGAAAAGGGTTGCTAGTCCTAATTTTTGCCAGAATTATATTGCCTTCTCATTGTGTATTTTCACATCATTCAGTCTCAATGAATATAGCTCAGTAAGAAAACAGAAGGATAGAACAATGTACCAGAGCTCTAATGATGCTATGTAAATTCCTCATTAAAAACTACCTTGTGTTATTTTAAATAAACTATTGTGTAGGTGGAGTATTTTCTCTTTTTGATATGGTATTGCTTAAATGTATGATACGTTTGAGCATTTTTGAAATTGAAAAGTCTGAACTTAATGCCCTAAGGCAAAAAAGGCCAATGTTGTATCTGTAAACTACTGGTTTTCAGGTTTTTATAGTTAAATTATTTGAGTAAGTATAATTTGAAGGAGAAATGTAATCCTGTTGAGATAACCAAATGAAAACCCAACATCTTGTAGACTGAGGCATTCAGGAAGAACTTACCTAACAGTCACATTTGATCTGTGTCATGGTTTAACCCCATCCACCAACGACCTCCACAGCCACTCACTCATTTCCTCACCAGCAGGATTGGGGAGAGAACTGGAAGGGTAAAAGGTAAAAAGCTTGTGGGTTGATATAAAGATGGTTTAATAGGGGAAGGAAAGCTGCACATGCAAGCAAAGCAAAATAAGGAATTAATTCATTACTTCCCATGGGCAGGCAAGTGTTCAGCCATCTCCAGAAGAGCAGGGCCCCATCACATGCAACAATTATTTAGGAAGACAAACACCATCACTTCAAACATGCCCTTCTTCCTCTTCTTTACCTCTTTTTATATCCTGCACATGATGCCATGTTTGGAATATCCCTTTGGTCAGTTTAGGTCACCTGTCCTGGCTGTGTCTCCTCCCAACCTCCCATGCACCCCCAATGTCCTTGCCATCATGGCGGTGCAAAAAGCAGAAAAATCTTGGCTCAGCAATAACAAAAGCATCTCTCCATTATCAGCCCTGTGTTCAACACAAATCCAAAACAAGCTCCATACCAGCCAATGTGAAGAAAATTAACCCTACCTCAGCTAAAACCAGTGCAATCTGCCAAGAGTTATGAACCCTCTGATTCCCATTAGTTCCATGGGATGGAAGTAGCATATGGTGTGAAGATTGTCCCTTGATCTTTTCTGTTTGATGACCAGGCTTCTTCAGAGCCTTCAGCTGCAGCTGTCAATGGACTCTTATCGTCCATCTTCAAGTTATTATGTCGAACCTTGACAGAGCAGTACAGTCTAAGAGTGCAGTTAGTAATATGTATTTCTTCCACACCCCATCTAGATGAGCCTCTGTAGACATGACTGCATGTCTAGAGGACCCTGGAGGAAAACCTGTCCAGTCCCCTGCAGCATTTATCTATATACCAGCTGTGCTGAGCTGTGCCAAGGGACTGCCCTGTAGAGGTTATAAAGAGCAGCTAGTAGTGTTATTCCAATTGGACTCTCCCTCCCCTTTCACAGGTTGCTGTACTATCCCTGTACATACACAGGGGTAGTAGTGAGAGGAAAAATTCTTTGAAATCTAATACTTGAGTAATCAGATGGATCTCCTAACTTCCTTTGAATAATGCTTTAAAAGTACAGATTCTGAAACCATCGTCTGCTGGCTTGAACTTTATTCATTCTTGTTTATGATTAAGCATCATGTTGCTATTCTTAAAAATTTCTAGTTCCTTTTCAGTAGGTAATATACCAAGATATAATCAAGAGTTCATATAAAATAGCACAGGTCATAGAGAATAGATCCATTATTGTGTTTTATATTGCGACACTTTACATCACCTACTCATTCAGTCAGAACCACTGGAGCAGAAGCAGATCTCAAAAGTGGATTCTCAGGAGTCCCATTTACTTAAGAAAGCTTGTAGGAACCATTAGCCATTTTTTTTTTAATTAATTAAAACAAACTTAGCAATTAATTACTGCACATGAAAATAGGTAACTTAAAATAGGTAGTGAAATTGCTTTAGGTTAAGGGATATTACATGACTACTATAAACTCTGATGCAAAAAGTGTATTTTCTTTCATTGGGATGTATTTTAAAAGAATACTTTAATCCCATTAGTTCCCTTTTCAAAGTGAGTATTTTTGTATTAGGATGCAGGAATAACATTCTTTTGCCTACTCCCACTTCAAAATTTGGGCTTTAGTTTTGCTGGTAATGACAACTTACAAATGGTCTCGGCTTTCTGTAAAGTAGTAGCAATTAACAATTAAATAAACCTCTCAAATTTCAGTCTTTTTCAGTAATATGGCATATAATGAACCAACAGTATTCCAAAATAGGTTATGTTTTAAGGGGCTAAGAGGATACATGGGCTGCCTTTTAAGTAGGGCAGTCTTCACTGTAGGTTTGTTTTTTAACAACTGTGACTAATACACAATTACTTTGCTGTGCTTAACTGCTGTATTAATTCCTACCTAAAAGTAGACCATCAATATCAGCATCTCCAAAAGCATTTGCCTACTCAGCACAGTAATCCTAGAACCATAAAATTTGCAATCATCAGTGACTTTAATCAAAAACCTAGGCTCTATTAATGAATTACCTAGAAATGGCAGGTGATCATAATTTCTCCCAATTTCTTTACAGAACAGTTACACTTTAATGGTTTTCAGCATGTCATCCTTTTTCCCCCAGAAAAACAATGGATGGAAAATATGTGCCAAAGGCAGCTGGTTTATTCACTATGTATTTAAAATGGTGGTTAGAATTTTAGAAAGACACGACCTTAAAAACAGTTATTGAGGACAGAAAATGGTTGATTTATAGGTCACTGCTGAAATGGGGAAACTTCAGAAGATTGTTTATTGCTAGTATAGTCCACTGAAGTCTTTCAAGTAAGGAAGATCAGGTAGATGAAACAATAGAAAATACTTTTTTTTCATTGGATCCAATTACAGGAAGAGACATGTAATTCATATTTGAAATGTAATTGGGAATTGATCAAATGATGTAATAGGCCACTTTGAGATCTGACATAGTTTTTATGACCAAGGCAGAGTGCTATTAAATGGGAGACATTTAGAAAACATAATTACCCACTTTTAAAGGAAAGTTTTTGCTCTCTTGTATCTTTCTCTTGATAGCAGGTTTTTCAGAGCATTCTGCAAAGTTTAGTGCATGGTCTCAATAGTTTTTTGTGAGGGTCTTTCCAAAACAGTTCAAAGCAATAGAGGCATCCTGGTATGTTTTGCATAATTTTAACAAAGTTAATGAATATAAACACTGTGATTGTAATAGTCAATGCAAGAACAAACTTAGTATGGGGAAAGACTAGGAATAAATACATTTGTTTTGCTTGGCAGCAGTTGTGAATGCTGTCTTTTACCACAAAACATATACTCTCAAGAAGAGTATTGTTATTCTGCAATTTCTTTTGCTGCAAATATGGACCAGTATTCCATTCTAACATGAGTGAAATGCATTGTTTCAGCTGCTGGTTCACCACCTTACATTTGAAAGAAAGACATTTAAGTGGAAATAGGAACATACACTTTCTGCGCCTTGTCATTTAAGGGTGGGAGGGTAATAATATCCCATTGGAATCTGCACTCCTGCCTCACAGGGTTATTTGTAAGAACTGCATCACTTTTCATTATGATCATCCTCATATCAGCAGCACTTGTACATTCAACACATGGTTTCTGGTTATGATGTTATAAGGGTAGAATGATTGCATCTATTCACCTTTCATTTGTGTGTTGATGTGGCATTTATATTAAGTAGGAGTAATTTTTTTTTCTGATTTTTTTTTTCTTGTGTCACCAGTGCACCTATTCCATTCTTCCATCGCTGTGCTCCTGTGAACATTTCCTGCTATGCCAAGTTTGCAGAGGCCCTGATCACCTTTGTCAGTGACAGTAGTGTCTTACACAGGCTGATTAGTGGAGTTATGACCAGCAAAGAGATTATAATGGGACTTTGCTTGTTATCACTAGGTAATTGTTTTTCTCATTATTAGCTATTTATTAGTGTACTCCATTAGGATGTTGTTAACACACTCTAAGCATAATATGAGCAAAAAAATTGTATAATAGCAACAATCCCTTAGAAAATTATTCAGAATGCTTTAAAAAATTTTATTTGAGAGGTGGGTAACTTATTTTAAGTAATATACATATGCATTCCTGGTTTTGTTTTTCTTACACTGATTATGAGATAGAGGATGCATGGCTGTTATTTAGCCAACATTAGTTTTGATATAGTTAAGAGAGCATCCGTTTTTTCTTAATTTTTTTATAGTTTTTTATAGCTTTCCCATTTGTAGTAGTCATCTTCTACCAACTCAAGTCCAAATAAAACCTTTCCAAATAAAAAGGACGTGTTGAGAAGTGCAAAGTAGCACACTCCAGTTGGATGTAAGGGATTTAATTTGTTTCATTTAACATACATGCGCAAAGATATGAGAACTTTAAGAGTGAAAACAAGAAAATTAGGTGCCCATTGTTTGCATTGTATGTTACCTCCTTCTTCCCCTTCCTTCAAAATTAAAAGCTTCAGGTCTTTGAAAATCTCAGCCTTTTCTGAAGAGCTGGAAAATCCCAACAGTACAGAGGTGCTAATTGTTTCTATAGCTGCGAGATGCCTCTAGCCTATTAAATGACACTTGGCACTACACTGAAGAGCTGTTTTAACAAAGTCCTCTTGTTTGAGGTGGAATGTTGCCCACAGACATAAATTGCTTTCCTAGTTGAATCTATTTTACTCATACAAAGTATAAAATCTGAAATCCTAAAATGGGAAGATCATGGTATTAGCTATGCCTATGGGCGATGTATTATTTAGAAACAAACACTGCAAAGCTGTATCAGGTATAGGGGTCTTTTGTTTTCGGTTTCCTTTTGTGGTTAAAAAAAAGGGCGGGGGAGAAGGAAGGGAAAAGGAAAGGAAAAAGAAGAGGATGCTAGATACCATTAACCCCCTCTACACACACACACACACAAAAGACCACTATGTATTTTTTCAACTGTAGCTGGAAAGCTGTTTATTTTTACATCTTGACAGCTTCAATATTTGGTAAAAATGGTAGTAAACTGTTTGAAATCTGAAATCTAGTGGCTGATTTGCCATGCTACTGTTCAGTTAGAGTCAGAAGTTAGTACAGAATTTATATAGTTAATTTAGAAAATAGTTTTTGTAATTTCATAGTTAAACAGAAATTATTTGATTTAAAACAGTGGGTTAGACTGTGATTCAAAAAGCCAGGTTCCAGTGGCTTGCATGTAACTGCTGAACACAAATGTGTCATATGTTAAAATACAAGTATGTACTTGTACATACCACTCACTTAGCCTTAGCTGCTGTATAGTTTGTGACTTATGACTAGCATGACATTTTGAAATATGCAGATATCATATTAACTGCACTTGTTTGACATGTGTATTTGAGTACAGACTCTGCTCTGGTCCTCAGGAGGTTGCTCATGTTACCAGACTCAAAATACTGCCATGTCTTGCTGTCTGTTTGGTCATTGTCAAAGTACATCTCTGTCTGTATGTGTGCTTTATGTCTTGTGTTTGATGTATCGTGTAAATGTATTTATGTTCTCTTTGTTTTAATCAACATTATCAAAGCAGAAGTTGTAGAGGTGCCTAATTTTCTTAACTATCTATTCAGTGAGTTTGTAAGCCTCAAAAAAGAAATTTGTCTGTAAAATTCTATTGGAAGGCAGTTATCTTAGTGCAGTGGGAAAATTAGGAAGGATATATCTACTTGAAGTAATTTGTCTGCTTATTTTATTTGTCTTCTTTTGCAGTGTTGTCCATGATTTTGATGGTTATAATAAGGTACATTTCAAGAGTACTTGTCTGGATTTTAACAATTCTTGTCATTCTGGGATCACTTGGTAAGTCTTGTTTGTCTCCCAGTTTGAGTGCCCAGTTCTAATCTTTGTGCTCCATGTCCTCAGCCCAGCTACATCCCACACACATCTTGGATCATATATTTCCCTTCAGTCTGTTTTTTTGCATCCCTTTCAGGATGTACATCAAAAGTGCCACCTTAGTAATTGCAGATCTCTCTCAGAGAGTACATTGCTCCTTGAATATTTGCACACCCTACTTGGCAGTCAGTCTTCGCGTCAGCCTAGCTCACTAGAGCACACAGGTGTGCAGGAGATTCCTCACAGCACTTGTAGCACAACCCTAAATGGTGTCTACTTCTTAACCTGCCTTCCAAACAGGTCAGCAAGGCAGCTAAGCCTGGGTGTGTCTGGTGGTACTTTCACACTGTGGCTGGTGCATGAAGACATCAAAGGGTAACTATTGCTTATGCAGCTGAATATATTTACTACTCTGACATGTTCATCAGCTCTTCAGTTCTTTGAGTAGCTCTTTAAGACCTGTTCTTGAAGAGAGGAAGTAAAGGTGCTTGTCTAGCAATTTGTATTAAATCCTTGTATTTCTATATGACTCAGGAAGACCTGCATTACCTAGATCATATGTGAAATGCTACCAGCCATGCTATCTTGGAAATGACCAAAGGTTGTCTCTCCAAAATTATGTAGCTTGTGTGAAAATAGCCTTATTTTATCACATTAGTTTTTAAATTCATAAAACTAAAGTTTTCTACACTTATTACTGAGTAGCTGTGCCAAAATGTCTGGGCAGATGACTGCATGGAAGTTAAAAAATAGAATAATCACATTAGGAGGCACTAGTGATTTAATTCTTGCAATTCATGACTGCAATGGATGTAAAAAATTAGCAGACCATCTATATTTTTTCAGGATCACTTTGGTTTTCTGATTAATGGCCTCACAATCTATGACCAGGGATGACCAGCTTCTTTAGAAGCTGAGCAACCATGTTGAGTGAATTAGTTGACTGGCATCTGCTACTATGTTCTAAAAAGTTTCACCCATTATTATAATGGATTGAATAAAACCCTGTCTTTTATGACACATACTGCTTATTCTGCCTTGACTATTTGTTTAGGAGATGTCAAAAGACCATTCTTCATTTTAGACCTGAACAGAGTATGTTTAGCAAAAACATGCAATCACAGAATCACAGAATGGGTAAGGTTGGAAGGGATCACAGAGGCTCATCTGGTCCAACCTCCCTACTAATCTTATGCATTTGATTCAGAAATACCAGCAGAACAGAGAAGGACACTTAAAAGAGAAAAGAAATGTACCAAAGAGGAGAGGTGGTCTCCCTGAGGGGCTGGAGATCTGTGTTCAAGAAAAGTTCTACCTTGGAAAGGCAGCTAGTTTAAGAGACTGTTTTTCTGGCTATAAGGCTAGGATCAACATATCAGGGGTGAGAAGATAGTACCTCACATTGTATTTGCCTCCTGTGCCTCTTGCTAATGTTTTTCTAGTGTCCAAGATACTGTCTGAAGCAAGTTTAGCTACATATCATGAAGTTGCTGTTTCCAGCATCAGGCTGATGCTTGTTGTTTTTATTAGTGTTCCCAGGAATGGTAGACTCCTTGTTTTGTTGTTATTTCACATCCTAATCCAAAAGTCCATCTCTGTTTCCCCTCCTAAATTCTTACTCTCTGCATTATTGTACACACACATACATTCATACATACAGCCTACCACAGAATTATTTATTCTTCCTTTTGTTCTTTTATTACCTGTCTAGTGGGAGCTGTGCTGTTCACTGTTAGGGCTCTCCATGAAGTAGTCCTTCAATGCAGTTTACCCTAAAACACAGAGTGAAGGTTTTGCAAGTCTCTTAAGTGGTCATAGTATGGTGAGACTGTGAAAAGAGTTTATTCACTTGAGAAGAGGGCAACAGAGGAGAACTAGGTACTTCTCCCTCCTCTCAAGTTCCTGTTGGGTTGAGCACCAGTGCTCTTGAGTATTCAGTACCAGACTAGACTGAAAAGTAAAGAACTGTTTTATTTCTCTGGGACTAGGTAGTATGTATCGCACAGAAGATTCATTTATTTATCCTTTTTGTTTTCTCACTAAAACATAGGTGGTACAGGAGTCCTGTGGTGGCTCTATGCTAAACAACAAATATCTGCTGGTGCTCTTGAGAACCAAATAGCCAAAGACAATCTTCAGGCTCTCTTGATCTATGCCATTGCAGCTACAGTCTTCACGGTATGCTTTGCTAATGACTGTATTATTTTCTGTTGGTCTCTATTTTTTATTCAGGTGAAAGCATTGTATTGCACACATTTTGGAACAGTTTATTTCTGCTGAAGTGATTTTCTTTCATTATGTTATTTTTTTTAACTTTTAGGAATTGTTCTCTAACACCTGATTATGAGTCAGGGGAGACTTTCTAGGAACTGTTCTCTATTATCTGATTTTGAGTCAGGAGAGACTTTCTAAGCCTGCAGCTACTTTCATCTACTGTAAAATGTCCACAGGGACTTCCAAGAATAGGTATGATATTGGACTGCCAATCCAAAGAGATTTTTCTTAGGTTCTCAGTTCAGAGGTACTTAGTCATTTCAGTGTATTTAAAAGTCCTTAGCCTACTTCTGAAAGAAGTTGTTCTTAAATCATTGTGAGTTGAAATACTAACACCATTTGATCCAATTAATCTTCTTTGGGCCTTGCTGTTAATTTCAGAGTCACTGAATTTACTACTGGAATCTGATAATGTTTAACTAACTTCACAGGAATTGTAGACTCCCTCTTCTGTTCTTCTTGTTGCTTCACATCCTAATCCAAAAGTTCCTCTCTGTTCCCTCTCCTAGATTCTTATTCCGTATGTTATTATACACATATATACATACATCCTATAAGACCACCATGCCATGGTCAGATATAAATTTTAAATTACCTTTCTTAAAGGTAATTAAAGGTTAAAACCGGCTGATTTCACTGTTCTGTAAAACATAACTGTAACTGATTTCGCTGCTCTGTAAAACATAGAACCTGGTCTTGTCTCATCAGCTTAAGGCTGATAATGATTCCAAATACATAATTATGAGAATGGAATTCCCCAAAAGTATAATTTGGAAAATAATTTATCACCAGAAGAAGCTGATAGAGGTTTTACATTTTGATCTTGTGATTTTATAGATAGATTATGTATTAATTTATTGGGTTTAAATATCCTAACTGTGCAAAAGAGTAGCTTGATTCTGTTTCAGTACTCTAAAATGTGATTTGGAAACTTCCCCCTCTAGGTTATCTTATTCTTGATCATGTTAATTATGCGCAAAAGAGTAGCTCTCACCATTGCCTTGTTCCACGTGGCTGGCAAGGTCTTCATTCACCTGCCACTGTTAGTCTTCCAGCCATTTTGGACATTCTTTGTGCTTATCCTCTTCTGGACATACTGGATCACAGTCTTGCTGTTTCTTGGTACTACAGGTAAGCAGTCACTTTCTTTAAATAATTTTCACTTCATTTTTGTATGATTTCTAGCAGAGTTGACTGAAAAGCCTGTGGGAATCTCAAAGAAAAAAGCCCACTTGTTATGCTTCTATTCCTGTCTGCTTCACTGACTTCAGATTATTGTGCATTTGAGTCTTCATTCCCAGCATGGTACTTTGTGTGTGAGGCTGGCTTTTTGATTTGATGCAAGTTGTCTTGCTACAAACCATGAGACTCTAATAATAAAACTGCTATAATTTTTCAAATAATTCACGTTAATTTGACACACACGAGTTAAAGACAGCATAATCTTGGAGTCACCAAGTATTGCAGACAGTACTCACACAGATGAGTACACAGTAAGGGAAGGGCCATTGCACACAATTACTTTCTCCCACAATGTAAACATTGTGATTTTAGTTTTCAGTTGTTTGTAACTTAGGTGTCCAGTATTATTCCAGAATCATTAAGGAGATTTTTCTGCTGCTTGTGCACTGTATTTTGAGAGCAGCCAATGTACTCCTAATTCCTGCCTGCTCTTCAGTACATAGAAGGTGAAAGCTTTGTTTGTGTTCAGGGTCTGACAAGAGCTTCTAGAATTAATCAATCCCATGGGTCCAAATCTTAGTTACTTCAGTTAAAAAAACACCACAGCAGATGCTTTTTAAAAAGTCTGTTATTTTGCACTACATTGTAGGCAATAGAGACTGCCATTCATTATTAAATTTCTTAAAGTTTTGAAACGTGTTGTTTGCTACCGACCCAAAAGTAGCAGTGTTTCAAGTCACAAGGCTATTTCACAGTAATACAAGACAAATATTTTTCATATTCTGAGTTCTTAGCAAGGGTTGGAGGCAATAGAAATCATGTGTTCCTGCTCTCATTACTGATGGAATTTTTAGTTTTCATTGCATGCTGTGCTGTGTGCAGAAAATGGTCACGACTGAAAGTCTCAGCCCTGAGCTTCACTTTCTGAGTCAGACCACTGCACAGGTACTACATTTGTAGCAGAATGTAGTCTGATATTATAGTTAACTGACAGAATCCTTCAACCTGCCTTGATTCTACAAAAACTAATTTATCTTTTTAGCTTATATGTACTCAGTGTCATCACTATTATCAGTTAAACAAACTGTTTGTGCAAATAAGGCCAAATGCATGTTCACTGAAACCAGAATTATCTGAATAGTTAACTTATTGACAAGAAAACTTTCATTTTATATGTAAGTATAAAACCATAACTAAGAATGTGGGTAAGGTGCTGTCAGTGCTAAGTCAAAACAATGATTTTCTAGGTAAGCAATTTATACACACCAAGTTCCTTGTGGTGTTTTTCTCAATCTCATCAGCTGTTCAAGTAAATGTTGTATATTATGAAACATCTCACTGTGCGTTAACACATTGAAATGGAGTTTATCTTAGGAGTGTTCTGAGATGCTGTCCATCTCTGTACATGATATTGCTATTCATATTAGACAAAGAGTCAATGAATTTTTGAATATATGAAATCATATCTTTAGAATTTCTAAGGCTGCTCCATATTTGTTTTACTAGCTTTAAAGCTACAAAAGCTTACCACAGGGAAAACAAAAGTGATTGCTGATGTTGACATCTAGATGTAAAGAGCTGATACTGATTCCTGCTCTACGAAAAATACTGATAATGCAGCAAACTCAAATTAGGAATGACTGAAGTAAACTTTCATCATGTTTAACTATATGAATTTTTGCTATGAGATGGTGGTTAGTTGTGAAATTTTTTTACTGTTTTTTTTTTTCAAATAGCATTATTGTCTCAAAAGCTCTGTTTTTCTTAAGAACAATCTTCCTCAAAGTGGCATTTAAAACTAAAAGCAGAAACTAGAAAGGTTTCTGTTGTAACTGGTTAATACCAAATGCTTCCTTCATTATGAGTTGATGTAAGCATCATTTTCTTTTTTACCCTCATTTATTTGTAGGTAGTCCTGTCCCAAATGAAGAAGGATTTGTTGAATTTCGAATGGCAGGTCCTTTGAAATACATGTGGTGGTACCATGTAGTGGGACTCATTTGGATCAGTGAGTTTATTCTAGCCTGTCAGCAGATGACAGTAGCAGGGGCTGTTGTAACATACTATTTTACAAGGTAAGGATAATGTACATAGCTCTATCATCAGTAGCCTACACAGGCTACTCATTGACTTAACAGAAATACTGAGCAACAGGGTTTCTGGGTAGAATATTTGTGTCCTGGGGAACAGTTGAATTGTCTTTACCCTTTTTAAGTAATGTGAAGTCCTGCACTACCTGTTTTGCCATTTATAGATGGTATTCTTGACATATAAGACTTGAAGTATTATTTGCCTTATAACCTGTGCCCATTCTACAGGCATGGGTGGTTACTTACAAAGTAGGATGAGTCTGGAAGGTCATCTGTTTAGCTAAATAATTAAGGCTGGTAAGATCTGTAGAGGTTAAAAAAATAATGAAAGCAATTGATTATTATCTTAATTGGAAAACAGTGCCCTTTAAATTATTTACAGTGCTTCACTAATCTTCATTAATCTTTCTTTCACAGTACTGCTTAAGATCTTATTAGATTAATCATTTACATATAGATTCTGACAAGATCATATAAAAATAAAAATTCATGTAAAAATTTAAAGCTCCATATTTTATTGCTGTATTTGTGAACTAAATTGTGTATCAGTTTTTTGAGTAATGCATGCAGATATGTTTTAAGTGCATGATTCAGAGCACAAATGTTTAATTGCTTTGTCTTTTTAATTGAGGCTGTTACCTGAACTACATTTGACTCTTTTTCTGCCCTACTCTTTAAAATAATATCAAAAGCAAGGAATCAATTTATTGTGCTGTCAGAAATTTTGTTATTTTATTAATGATGAAATTCTCCAGTATACAAATGAAATATATCTATGAAGTTATTACAAGATGTTACAGGGATGTAATCTTGTGAATAATTAAACCACATTGAGTATGGAATGAGGAAAACACAGAGGAAAGAGAATTACTCTGCACTGAAATAGATTGCTTAGCAATGTGCACGCTTCATCTGTAAGTTTATGTATTTCCTGTCACCTGAGGGGGAATGATTTTTATTTCATCCATACCCTATAATTCCATAACAGCAATTTTATTTTAAGTTAGTAAATACTCATTTCTCTCTACTGTTATCTTCTTTTTACATTTTAAGGTACAATCATAATTTGAAAAGTGACTTGTAAAAACAGAAAAGGCATTAATTTGCATTTATCCATTATTTTGCATATGAGCAGCTTTCCAATCAAATGAGATGAGGTTATCCATGGAGAAATGTTTTATATGTGTTCACTGCTCATTCACCTTAGCCAGATGGATTCCTTTCAACTCAGGCAATAACAGGCCTCAAAGTGTTTTGCGTTCCAGACTTTGCCCTGAAAATGAGGAAGTATTGCCTGGGCATAAGACTCAAGCAATTTATGTGATTATGCCTAACAGGGAGTGAAATTTGTCTTCCTCTAAAAGCTAATTGGAATAAAATACAGGGTAAATCTACTTTAATCATTAACATCTCAGGATTACATTATGCAGATATTAGTTTCGTGGAATGACGGATCTACTTTTGTTATCTTTTCTGAGTGAAATTCTCATCTCTCCCAAGCTGGGGAGATCCTTTTTTAATAACTTGTTTTAAGGCTCAACCCTTGGTATCTTGAGGATAGCTAAATCAGAAATGCAAAAATTCTGAGCAAAGAGTTAACCTGATCAATTAGTAATATCCTGTCCAAAGTTTACACAAAGATCTCCAAAAGAACAAGAGAGGAGAAGACAAGTTTATCAGTAGTCTGACTAAGAAAGTATTAGCACAATTTCTTACTGTTTTGGAAGGTTTTGAATTGCACACCATCTGATGCAACTTTAAGGGAATTGCCAGTTGTTAATAGTGGTAATGCAGCCAACTGCCAGTAAGACTACCTGTCACCAATGAATGTTTCTGGTTGCTCAGAGAATCACCAGCCAAGGTGTTGGCAAAAGCTGGTTAATAAAGAAGTTAAAGTTTGATGGAGTTAATTGACAAGATTCACTCTACTACTTAGTAGATGCTTAAAGAACACTTTAAAAAGGAAAAGTAGGTCTAAAATAAGTTAATCTAAGACTAAACCTAAAATTATTTATGTGGAAGCTGGGGATGGAAAAAGCTAAGAGTGAGAAAGGATAAGGATGAAAAGGAATGAGGGACACCCTCTCACTGAATCACAAGAGTGGGCCTGCTTGCCACTGTTAGCTCCAGACTTTACCAACAGTTTAGGCCTAAAGAGTTAAGCAGCACTTAAACTTAGTATTGCTTAATCAGTAGTGTAATTTAATGAATTTAACAAAAGAGTCTATAGAATCATGAATTTACTATGAGCACAACAGTAACTCAGTTACTTCGACCGGACTTACGTACCAATCTAATATTCACGGTACATTTGCCATAGTACATTCACACTCACACATGTAGGTACAAGGTAGAGATCCATAAAAATTCCTCGCATGTTCAGTGAACTGCTCAGGTCAGATGCCTCTGCACCTTCTCAACAGGCAAAGGGTTGAGGCTTGAGGAGTGGGGTGTCAGCCCAGGCTCTGTCAGCAGCATTTGATGTTGGTCCTCTGAGCATCACAAACTTGAGTGTTCAGTGGCTCAGAGAGGTACCACTCAGAAGGTGCTGATCATAGCCCGCTGTGGTCCACGAGTTTACGGGGTTGCAAGAGAATTGGCTTTAGTCATAGTAATTTTCCATCCTGTCCACAATTCAGGTCTGTGACTTTCTTTGAAAATTCAATAACAGAAATGTTGTTCTACCTAGGTTGATATTTGGACACAAAAAATAAGTTTACAAGGCTGTTCATTTAAAAACAGGACCTTGATAGACATGACAAGTTCTTGGAAGCAGAATGTTTCTGATAAGTTTGAGGAGCTGAGCCCAGGTGCTCTTCATCAAGACAAGGGCCTAACAAGTATTTCTAAGATCATAATGCAGCCCAAGATAGGAAGGGACAACGGGGATGCACCACCACACTACTCATATGTGTTAAGAATCAATTTAAACACAGAAAAACAAAGAAAATGAAGTATTTGTGAATAAAATAGATTGAACCCAGAAAGATTCAAAATATACTCCAAAACTTGATTAAAACCAAAGGACATTAGATGTTGGTGCCAAAGAAAAATATTGATATATTTTATTTAATAGTAAAAGAGGCAAAGGGAAAGAAGAGAAAAGAAAGAAAGATGTAGAAAAAGAGCAGGGAGGGGAACAGGGAGAGGGATGGGGGTTAGGTAGAAATATACCATCCTTCCAAGAGTCCCAATGACATCTCATGGCTTCACTCCATCTGATCTTCTTGGTGGTGAGGGTCCCCGCACCCCAAAAAGTATAGAATCCAATGGATTAATATACATTTGGGCCAGGTAGGAATGCCTAGAGGACAAGTTTGACACTGTCTCTTGCAACACTGTGAATCTGTTGCTTCATGTTGTAGTGCTCCAGTGCAAGGTCTGGGGCCCCTTGTGGGGGGAACTTTTGATGGGCCATGACACCCCCTCTGCTGTCATTCATATGGATGTCCTGTAGATGTGGCTTTCCCAGGTGAAGAGGTGACTGCAGCTGGGCGAGTCTGCACAGCAGAGTATTGGCGTTCACTGCCTCTCACCAGAAGCTTTTTCACCACACACCCAAAACCTCTCATTCCCATTCCCACCCCCAGCCTTTCGTGTGAGGGCCTGTGCAAGTCTGGCAGCTGATAGTCCTGGGGTGGTGGTCTCCAGCCCAAAGGTGTGAGTCTTAACCCTCCTGTGAATGTATTTTTTTTTCCCCAGCCCAGAATTGAGTCACTTTATCTTACCTCCATCAACTTGCAGTCCAGGGCCTCAGTCAGGAGGCTCATTCAGGGTGTGGTGGTCTTCCATGCAGCTTTTGTTATGAAGTTTTGGTATAATAGGCAAAAGTGCTTCATAAAAATGCTTAAGCCATAAACGATAATATTGCAGTCTCCGACAGCATGACATACCAATTCCTAGTCCTAGTCCTGCATTAGAGACAAATTTGAATTACACAGATTGTCAGGGTGGAGTGAGCAATATATCCTGAAAGCTAGTATGAGGATAATATATTCCTTTTGCACATTGTTTTATTGAGAATTTGTAGCACTTCTAGATGATACCACATAAATACTGATCATTCTACTTCATTTTTTTTTCTCTTTTCAACAGGGAGAAAAGAAATCTGCCATTTACTCCTATTCTGGCATCTGTTAATCGCCTTGTTTGTTACCACCTAGGAACAGTAGCAAAGGGGTCTTTCATTATCACACTAGTGAAGATACCACGAATGATTCTTATGTATATTCACACACAACTCAAAGGAAAGGTAAGAGAAATAGATTACATTTTCTTATCAAAACTCAAGGCCTGATATATTTACCTGTTTATTTAGTCAATGTGGGAGGATGGAACTCTTGTTTTGGAATAGATCAGGGTAACAAGAAATTTTTCACTCTGAGGGTGGTGGTGAGGCACTAGAACAGGTTACCCAGAGAAACTGTGGATATCCCATCCCTGGAAGTGTTCTGGAACATGCTGGATGAGGTTTTGAGCAACTTGGTCTAGTGAAAGTTGTCCCTGCCTGTGGTGTTGGGAGTTCCTTCCAACCCAAACCATCCTATTATTCTCTGAATATTTAGAATTACAGGACCACAAGACTGATACAGATTGCTTAAGTTAGCAGGCTGAATATCACTTATTGAAGCACAAGGGAATGTTGTATCCATAAAAACTCTTTATCTATGTTTTCCCACATTCTTGCTTTTCTAGGAAAATGCTTGTGCTCGCTGTATGCTTAAAGCCTGCATTTGCTGCCTTTGGTGTCTAGAAAAGTGCCTGACATATTTAAATCAGGTAAGATATTCCATATTTAAGTTTTATGTAAGGACTGATATTAATATATATATTCCCAGAGTGCAATCTGATGCTGACACATAATGTATTGTACTTTGGAACTTTGGAACTGAACTTAAATGACAGTATTTCAGTCATGTCTCCGTTACTGAAATTACACTGCAAATCACTACACTGATCTTTGGAAAATAAACAAGAACTTAAAAATAGCCCATATTCATCTTTGTGAACATGGTTTCTCCACTTTATAACAGTCTGTTTAGTGGTTTAATGGAGACATTCCCCCTTAGGTCTACTCAGTCAAACGAGATCTAAGTTTCAAAATATTTTTGTAATCAAAGGAAAATTAAGCTTTTCTGTGTGTAATATTTAAGATTCTCACAGTGTAAAAACTATACAAAACATCAACTTGCCATAATCATCTACAAAGAAGAAAAAGAGTTTCAAAATGCAACACACTAGCTGGTCCTTGTAAAAGACCCCTTGTAAAAGTGGGTTTATGGGCCATAAATATCACATAAATAAATATCAGATACATAAATATCTTGTACATAATATCTCTTTCACTGTTGTTAATTTTTTTTTTGCTTATGGAAATGTAGAAAATAAAATCATAAGAAAGCATTTTAAACACCCCAATGTAATCCTTGAAAACTGTCCTCACTAACCTTGAATGCAGTCTAGTTAAGTATTTAGAAATTATCTTGGTTGAGTTGTATGACACTCAGATTCTTTTATATTTCCAGATTGGTTTTTTTGGAACTATTTAATTTCTGTAGCTATGCTACTGTTCACCTCCTCCTGCAGAGAAATTGCAAATTAGTTTTTTTGAACAAACTTGTTAATGCATAAATTATGAGCAAGAGGGGAGAAGAATAGTAATTCTTTACCTCATATAATCTTCTGTCAGCTGGTTCATATTTCTTGATTCAACAACTCTCAAGGGAATTTTTGTTCATTAAAATTATATGATGAATATGTCTTACTCAGAAGATGTATCTTTTCCCTTACCTTCCCCCCCCCTCCATCTGAAATACCTGATCATTTTATGAATAAATCTTCAATCTCCTTTTCTCAGAATGCTTATACAGCCACAGCTATCAACAGCACCAATTTCTGCACCTCAGCAAAGGATGCCTTTGTTATCCTAGTGGAAAATGCTTTGCGAGTGGCTGCCATAAACACAGTTGGGGATTTTATGCTGTTTCTAGGAAAGGTATGTCTGCTGCATACAGCTGTTACAGACTATGTAGAAGCAATCTTACTTTAGCAATGAAAACACTAATTCAAAATGCCTTAAAAATCCTGTTTCTTAGTGTGCACTTTATCGCATCTAGCTGCATCATGTTAGGAAAGGATCATCCAGTACAGGGAGCAAAAACAGATGATCCACTTAAATTTAATAAAAGTGACTAGAGAGGAATAGCAGAAGTTTATGACCCTTTTTGCATTTTTATAGCGAGTCAAGAGAAAAGTGATTAGAAAGTCTAAGGCATTGATTTTGTAGTTAAGACATAGAATTGTAAAGAAAGGAAGCTTTTCTTTTAAATTCTGTTTAGTATGGACTCTCTAGGTTTATGTTGAAAATTTGACACATTGCTGATCACCTTTTATGGCAAAATCAGACTGGAAGAGTACAGAAGCCTGCTGTGAGGAACTGCCAGTTTAAGCAACTAAGTTAGTTCTACTCTGAGAATTAAAAGGAGACCAGAATAATTTCTGCGATCAGTCAGCTCTTTGGGTTTCCAGCTAATGGAGATATACTGTATGGAAATGTAATCCAGTGAATTATTTCTATCCTTTGAAGTGCCATAATCTACTGAAACAATTAATAGCAGATTACTTAAATCACCTGTGCCTAAGTATCTGAACACTGGTTGGACTGATCTGTATTCCTCATTTCATTCCTCTACTTCTGTTAAATCAGAAGTTCTGTGGGCTGGACCTTGAATCCAGTAATTTAAGTGAGTAAGATGTGAGAAGGAATAAACACATAAGGGACATATAGATGCTTCGGAGAGCCTGAAATTACATAACAAAGTTTTACTGAGGAATTTGAAAAGTGTTAGGAAATACCCCCTGAAAAGACATCTCAGATTATTAGAAAAATGTTCAGGTGACAGGAATGTTCAAATGAACAGTGCACATAAAAATCAGTATCAGCTAAAATAATGCTACACTATCAGCATCTCCTCTACCAGTTCAATGTGGTGTTTTCATAAAAGCTGACCAATTTTATGATTGTGTTTAGTTGCTATTCATAATAATGCATTCAGAAATATTCAAAAAGTTAATTGGCAACACCAATTTAGTCTTTTTGGTTTTGCCAAAACTACACTGGTACCCAGTGGAATATCTGTTAGGACCTCACACATAGTGTAGTTCTGAGGAGACTGTTACATGAAATGCCTCATGTGAATTCTGATCTTCTTTCTCCTGTATGGAGAAGAAATAGATATTAAACAAGTTTGAAGTCGTTTCCACTAGCAAAATGAAAAACATACCTCCTAATACCTGACTTGTCCTAATACCTAACTTCTCCCTCCACCCCACATAAAAAAAATCCAACTGCATCTTAGTTGATGCGTGGCATCTGGTTGTGGGGTTTATGTAATTGACAGGATAAAGTTTTTTTTTACAGGAATATTGTATAACGCTAGAACGATGACAGCAGATATAAATGTAATTTTCTCTGAAAAATACTCTTTGTGATGAAGGATGTGTAACAATTGACTTGAACTTGCTGAAAAATGAATTATATAACATTTATCCTCAGGGATGTGAGGAATCCAGGAGGTAAAGATCTTGTTACCTACTATCTGTTACCTCTAGTTCTAACCCTGGCAGACCAAGAAGCATATTGTCTAAAAACAAATCAAACAAAAAATATCGAAAGGCTTCTGCCATTAGAGTTGTCTACCATTTTCTTCTTCAGGTCCTGATTGTCTGCAGCACAGGTTTGGCTGGCATTATGTTGCTGAATTACCAACGAGATTACACCATCTGGGTACTGCCACTCATCATTGTCTGCCTCTTTGCATTCCTGGTTGCTCACTGCTTCCTTTCCATTTATGAAATGGTTGTTGATGTCCTTTTCTTATGTTTTGCCATCGATACAAAATACAATGATGGGAGTCCTGGCAGGGAATTCTACATGGACAAAGTTCTCATGGTAAGTTTTCCCTTACTCTTGAAGTCTAAGGATCTGGTTCCATAAAATAGGTATTTTGACAATGGAATTAATGCACTAGCTGAGTTCAATATGGGGTTTTTTGGTTGTTTTTTTTTTTACCTTGCTATCTTGTTCATGGCTTGATCAGGAAACAGTGTCATCTGTTAAGCATCAAGTAAGTAATGAGTCTTCCTTCCCATGGTATTGGCTTCTATTTGCTAGCTGTTAGATGAGCAGTGATCTTGCAGAATCATACTCTTGGATATCATGTCTTGTAAATTACACAGTGCAGAATAGAAAGAAGCAAAGCAAGGGGAGAAAACTTACTTTGTTTACTTTCCCAAGAAAGACTTTGGATATGAGAGAGAAAAAATATCAGAGTATTCTACCTCATGCATAGATAGTGACCACAGTGGAGTTTTCATATAGGCATGAACCAGAATTTGACTCTGTCACACATAGAAATACCAGGCTTTATGTTCTATCCTGCAGCCTGCATGCTTTGCTTTGTCAAGGCCTTTTGTAAGGCTGATTCATTTTGTCCATTTTTATTCCATGTTATTCTCTGTTCATGATAAGAAGAAACCAAGACATAAAAATTCTGCTTGTTAAGTCCCTCACTTTTTTGTTGCGTAGGAAATTTCTTGACAGTGTTTTTAAGTGGCAGGTGTAGAATATGTCTCTGTAAAATGTACCCTCTTGTAGGCTAGAGGAAGATTCTCATAACTTCTTAGCAATTTTTTTTTTTGGTGGGAAAACCATGACAAGAATTTAGTGCTAAATTTTTTGTAAACCCCTATGGAATCTAGAGTATATAATAAATAAATCAGCTGCTGATTAGTTGCTTTTTAAGAAAGTAAGAGTAAAATGCAACAAGTTGTCTCAGAAGAAAATATTAATAAATCTTAAAAGCATTGTGGGTTTCTTTAGTCAACAGTCAATATCACAAAACCCCAGCAGCTAAACTTTACTGACATTTTCTGCGGAATTCTTTCCTTTAAGAGAAAAAAATGCTTAAAATTTTATAGGACATTTTCTAATCTTTATGAAAAGGAGATTGTAATTTTGTGAAAAATGTAAGATGTTGAATTTAGGACAGTTAGGGAAATCAGCCAAATCTTGTAAGTAATTATCTCCAAGTCCTTTTGTTTAATGGAGTTCTAACATGAGGCACAGAATACAAGGCAATATATGAGATTCTGGTTTGTTTGGGGTTTTTGTTGTGGGGTTTTTGTTGTTCGGTTTTGACTTATTTTTTTTTGTTTTTTGAAAATCCGCCTTTTAACTTCTTTCCCCATAAAGGAGAGCATTGCATGGAAAATATGAAAGTTGTATGAGCACACAAGGCAAACATCTATTTGGCTTCCAGAATTAACTAAAGGAGACTTTTGAGATTATTTGGCAGCCTTTTTTGATACCTCGTGGTCAAGTCTAAGCAAGAGAAATGGGAGATGCAAATTACCTAGATATTTTGAGTAGTTACATCTTGAAGTTGTCTTGAGATTTGATGTTTGGAGCCTGCTCTATGAAAGCACTTGTCATTTCATTACTGTTTTTCAGGAGTTTGTGGAGAATAGTAGAAAATCTATGAAAGAAGCTGGTCGGGGAGGTGGAGCTGAGGGCAGAGAGCTAAAACCAATGGTAGGTGCAGATGAGGAGGTGGCGATCCTCCAAGAGTTTCACTTTTACTTCTTCTCCCTCTTTGTCTTTACTGACTGCACTTCTTCAGGAGAAGTTTTTGTTCTCTGTATCACTCAAGATGTTCTGCTTTTTCTGTTTGTGAGCTTGCCTATCACCTGGATGGCAGAGTTTTTGTCACAGCTGAGACCATCTCCTGTAAAAGTAAGATGAAAGGAACTGTCTCATATGAAACAAATGCAGTATCATTTCATTAGGATTAGTGGTGCATGCCATGTGGTATATGCAGACAGCCCCAGTTGCTGAACAGTCTAAAAATAAGATGGCTCTGAGATTCTTGGGGTTCTTCTCAGCCCTGAGATGAATAATTTTTGCTCATCTTACATTCACTGCAAAAGCCTGAAATGAAGAACATTTACTGCGTGTATCCATTGTTGCAAAGTAAGAACAGGTATTCAAAGCCCTCACCAAATTTTCTTACACAGTGCCAAGGAATTGGATACAGTGATTCCTTTCAACCTGCTCAAATGACATTTCTCCCAGTTGTTTGTTTTATTGCCAACTACTTATGTTGCTTGTCTCTTGTGTGCTCTTTCCATCTCACACTGTCAGATGCACAGACAGTGAACAATGCATCATTTATGCTTCTGCAGCCTGTTTTACTTATGGTGTGCCTGTTAGGAAGGCATTGCATGTCTGAGTAGCCTGGAATAAGAACACTATACATGGTACAGATAACAGATAGGAGGATAAGTTTGGAAGGTGGAGAACAGAGGGCATATAACAGAGAGCCAGGCTGGGCAAGGTATGATTTTTCTTCATACATTATGACTTTGTGAAACAGAATATTTTTCCATCACTTTTTCAGAGTGTTTGGGGTCTTATTACTTTCCATACCATGGGGATAATTTTTTAACAAAATGGAATCTAAATAAGTGTATGCTAACAGAAGAATTTCTTTTTTCAACAATGTATGTGAAGCCATGTTGCATGAGTGTTTTTTGACTAAGCTGAAATGGGTTCCTGCTATAGATTGGATAGATGTATAGCTTTGTGTGTTTTGCTATTTCATTATGGCTTACCAACTTATAGATTTGCTTATGCCTAAATGCTGCTGTGTTTATACATATAAAAAACTAATTCTATGCTCATTTACTGTTTTCTTCTGGGAGTAATTCTAGCTGGTCAAGCAGACACTAACATTGGGATTTTCAGAGCGAGCTAATTGCTATAAATGCAAATGTGCCATGAAAATGATTGAGAATTGGGTGTCCAAACTCTCTAGCCATATGCACAAAAAATTCAGTTCAAAATTTTATGTTAAACTCTGTTTCAAATATTTGATTTACCTTAAGTGGTTTTCCACGTACACTGTTGTCAGAGCTGGCACAGACTGGCACTTACACTTTTGTATTTGACTGAAACTTGGATGTTAAAAAGCCTGAAGCTTGGATGTTAAAAAACTTTATTCACCCCCACCCCTTGTAAAAGTGCAAACCAAGTACTTGCAAACCAAGGGTGGTTTTATTCTTAGAAGAATTTTTTTCTGGACTCTTACCCTCCTACTGGCTAAAAGTCCTCATAGGATGGCTGGAGAAGATGCTGAGCACTTGAGGCTCATAGTGGAAGTCTCCTGCTGAGTTACTCCCAATCCTGTTGCTTATGTGAATGTCTTGTTTGGAACTGTTTGGGCCTTGTGCTTTTCCATTTTTGGGCATTCAGCTCCAGTTGATTTGATTATGAATACTAGGATCTCACTTCCTGATCATGATGGGACACGGCAGTTAAATTTCTGAGACCTTCCCCCAAAGTAGAGGGCCTCAGTTACAGCTAGAATAGGATCATTCATAAGTTTATTGTGTAACAGTATCGCCTGTAGTCCCAAAATTGCATGTCTGAAAATCAGATCAATACTACTTTTTTCTCTTTTTTTACAGAGTCTTTACTGGTTTGCTTCAGTTTCCTTGAAATGCAGATATTTCTTAGATATGACAATTGTCTCTTAAAATGAAATGCCCAAAGTGCAGTTGTATTTAAAATAGATACTAGTAGCAGAGATGAGAAAACACTTCAGGAAGTTCTGTTCTTGCATCAGGGCACAATAAGAAACCCCACCTTTTCACGCTTCTTTCTTTATGGCTTCCAGTGATCCTTTTGACTCAATTTCTCCTTGTTCTTTGGCATCTGTCTAAGACTGTACTGTATGACTTTGTTTTCTAGGCCTCTGGAGCAAGTTCATCTTGAAACTAGCCAGCCATATTGGAACCCATTGACATTCCAAAACAGTATATATATACATATATACATATATACATACATACATATATCTATATCTATCTATCTATCTATATATATATATATACATATATATATATATATATAAAAAAATAAATGAACAGCCAAAATCAGAGAAAAGGAACAGGGATTTAAAACTTTTTTTAACAATTATTTTTGTGAAACATGTACTCTTTTCATACGGGTGGCTTTTACAAGCAGCTTTATCATTGTTCCATTTCTTAAATTATTTGTTGTGGTCATGGAAATGTTGATTCTTATTTGCTTGATATTTTAAAATCTGGAGGAAGTACCATTGTAAAGATAATCTGAAATCATGACTGGGTTTAGAGACAGATTTCCCATGACACTGCTAATCTGCTGAGAGTTTTACTTGTTTAATTTCTTTAAAATTTGCATTAAATTTGGGACAGTGACATGTACAGAAAACATTAAAATCAAGAAAAGTCTCTAATTTATTTTTTCAAGAGGTTGTATCAGCAAAAATTTGTTCAGTTGGAATGTGTTTGTAAGTAGTTATTTTACTTTACAGCCCTGGCAGGGCACAGTTCTGTTTACCAGTATCAGATATCACAATAACCAACTCCTCAGGTATTTAGGGAGCCCTTGCATCTCCTATTAAACAGAACCTACAAAATGGGGACAGATAATTTTTATATGCAATTAACTTCCTGCTTACCCTACTTTTACCCCTCATACCCATTGCCCTCTATCCTCCCCTTGAGTTCAGTAGCCTCCTTCACACTTCAGCAGTGTTCCTTTGAAGGGTATGGATTCTCCATACGGGCAAGTAAAATAACAGATTGTTAAAGCTCAGTCTTAGCCATACTCATGATTAATTCATGACTAGATACAAAGATGCTGAGGATGGGAAGAGAAATGAATTATATTGTTGTACATAAAAAAGTACTGTATGCTTCATTTCATCTAATGAGAGAGCTCTGGGAGGTAGAAAGGATCATTCCTTGCCTGTTGCTTGATCCATATTTGTACATATTGTAGTGGGTGGCTAAAGCCAGAAAGGGCAGAGAAACATTCCTTTGGAAGTGTAGCTGCCGGTATAGTTATCTGAAATTATTAAATAATGACAAGAGAACATGCTTTTTTATTATTATTAGATACATAAATATCTTTTCAGTCTGGAAGTTCACCAAATAGGAATGCTAATATTCAATTATTCAGCATAGTGAATTGGTAAATGCATAAATGTATTTGCTAAGAATTAATGATCTGTCTATGCTATATATTCTTTTTGTTAACATTTTTTTAAGAAAACTATTTTTGTTATTGTAAAGTTAATATTTCAGAGCAGAATTTTTAAACTTATTGCACTAAATACAAGCTGTCTACAAATAATGATGCCTCAATGGTTCAATCACTCCATTCCAGAAAATCTTTTGAAAGAGTAAGAGCCTTTCTACAGAAGCTTTATGATGGAGTAGAGAGGTATGTCTAGGTAAAGACATGCACAACTCATGTAATCAAGGTTTAGTAAGTAAGCAGTTAACTGTGCTTCCTTTCAGACTATCAGACTTCTAAATTGCTGCTGAAGGTTTAAATAATTATGTAGTCTTATTTAGCTAACTAGTGCTCTTATCTTTTTGGCAATAGTAAAATGTTTCAATTTTGCTTCCAGAAGTAATTTGATAACTTAAATTTGTTACTTTTTTTTTCCTGTAAGCCAGTTAAAACAATTTACACTTTTCATATCAGAACCCAGACAATTTGAATGGTACAAAAATAAAGACACATTCAGAAAGGATAGCTGTTGGGGAGACAAAGAGAAATATCCAGTCCTGGAAGCACTTACTCATTTAAGCAAACCATATATGTAACTCCAGTAGCATCAGGAGGGCTCTCTAAGTATGGAAATTGTAATGCACACATCTGTGTAAGTGCTGACTGGACTAGAGCTTCAGCCTAGGGATTCAAACTGGAGCACAGGTGAGGCCTCTCTTTTCAAATTAGAGATCAGACTTGCCCAGAAGAAACACTGGAGCAGCCTTACTTCTGTGGAGAGGAGGCATTCCTACAGTACCAGTGTCTAAAATAGCAGTTGTACTCAGCACCAGTATTTGTGTAGATCAGAGGGATTTAGCAACACAAATTTAAAAACTAGCTTAGATGAAACTGGTTTTCAAGATTAAAAGACTTATCAAGTACCCAGGTGCTTCCAGAGAATCTAGTTTTCATCTTGTTTGGAGGTTATTGGAAGTGCTTAATCAAAGAAGTCTTGTATTCTGCTCATTGTCATGAAAAATTTCTGCCATGACTGGTTTCACAAGTTTGTGTTCTCCACTCACTGGAAGTCTTGAGTGGGAACTGTTCTGTGTAATTGCAACGAGGACTGCAATTGGTAACAAATTTTGTATTTTTGTATGACTTGACTGTGCATCATTTTTATAGCAGTTTATCCTGTCTTAAAAATAAATTTGTTTATTTACATGGTGTTTAAAAGATACAGGCAACACTTTTCTATGGGTAGTTGTAATGTTTAAGTGAGAAACCTATATAATTACAAAGTTCTTAATAAAAACGTGTGCACCATTCTTGAGTGTATATCCAGCATGCAGAGCTTTTCAGTTTTGCCAAAAAGGCATTCCATCCACACACAGGCTTTCCAGTGGCCCTTTAAAGCTTTTGAATGTCCGTTGAAGTTCATTTGCAACCAAACTACAAGCTGCCCTCTTCCAGCTCTGTCTTGTGCACAGAGATAAGCAGAAGACAGAATTCTGAAAAGACAACTTTTCAGGACAAATTTAGACTGCTTTCCTTTCCTAGTGGGGATAGTGGAGTGTGAGGACATTTTGGCATGTAAATCCCATACATAAATTTTGGCAGTAGGGGTGCTGGGGTCTGCCAGCTGTGAGAGATTAAATACTTCTTTTGACTGTTGGTTATTAAAGCCAGTGTATGGTCTGCTTTGTGGGAAGCAGTCTAGACTAAGTAGAAAGTGATGCTGCACTGAGAATAACAATGCAGGACGAGCAAATGAGACAGCTAACCCAGAGAAATAATCTCCTCAGAAAGTCTATTGAATTAAGTAGTGCTAAAAGACTGGAGATTTATGCTGGACAATTTAGATTTAGAGACAATCACTGGGATTACTGCTTCCCAGCATTTGGTTTCTGCACCATAGCCTCTGACCAGCTAAGTTTCAACAGAAAAAGCATACCATCCCTTAAATTGTTAAATGTTTTCTCACATTATTTTTTCTGTTTGGAAGCTGAACAGTACCATGTCATCTTTACTGCTTCTTCTGACCCTAGAGAATGTTTTTTGTTGTTGTTCTTTGGGGTCTCATTTCCATATTGCTCTCTGAGTAAAAGAGAAGAGTGGTAAGTGGCAGAGTGTCAGCTCCCCTTTGTCCCTTGATCTCACCACATTCCTTTTTACCTTCCTGAGGAAATGATTCAGGATATTACCTGTATGGAATGAGAGGGAGAGTATGTGCTAAGCTAAAGTTCTGAGGTAGAATTTTTTTGTCTGGTATTACTCCATCACTGTGGTTAGAAGTGCAACCAATCACTTCTAGAGTTTCACTGCTGCTCCACAGCTAGACTTAACACATAGGATGGCCAGCTTAGATTTGCATCTTCAGCTTTCCAGTAGCTCCCAGTGCCAGAACCAGGACGGGCTTCTAAATGTGGCCTTACATTGGCATAGTAAATGAAGGACTTTTTGCATTGGGAAAGTGTTTTCTAGAAGGGAGACCTTACAGTGGTAAAATGCAATAAAATGTTGTGGTGGGTTGACCATGGCTGTCACATACACTGCTACTCTGTTGCTTGCTCAGTCCCTGCAGCGCTATGGGAGAGAGCAGTGAAGGGACAAAAACATTGATATAAGTGCAGTTCAGTAAGCAAGAAGGAAAAAAAAAAAAAAAAAAAAAAAAAAAAAGAGCAAAGGCAATCATTTACCAGCAGACCAATGCCAAGCCAATCTCCAAGCAGCAGCTGCTTGGGAACCACACCCACCCCAGTTGGTTTGCTGAGTGTTACATTATATGGTGCGGTGTATTACTTCAGTCTTTTCAGGTCAGCTGTCCTGGCTGTGTGCCCTCTCATCCTTTTGCCCAGCCCCAAATGACTGAGGGAGTTGTAGAGAGGAAAATAGAGAAGGCCTTGACCCTGTGCAAGCACTGCTCAGTAGCGGGTAAAACTTTGTGTTAGCAGCACTGTTTTGGTTGCAGATCTAAAACACAGCATCTTGCAGGTTGCTGAAAAGAAATTAACTCTGTCCAGCCTAACCCAGTACACAGGCCCACCTACCCAATAATTAATCCAAGACTTGCTCCCTGCATTTTCTGTACAGCATCTTCTCAGGGTGGTTACTTCTTTCTGAAAGGGCTTTTTTTGCAGCAGGCAATTAGCCTGCTCCACAGTGCTCCCTTTCATGGAGGGAGCAGGGGATGTTAGCTCTTACACTTTCAGCACATAATGGGGATATAAAGCAAAAATGAGCCCTTTCTGTATCAGTGTTCTGGCAATTGAGCAGCCAGTGTTGGAAACAATATACTTAATGTGCCCTCAGGGCATGCACTTTAGTGGTTTGCTCTGAGTGGTTATGATGTATTCTATGAATGTATGTTATAGAGTCAGAATAAAATGCATGTAGCAGACATATACTCATCACCATCTAGTGAGCATTTAGTTCAGAGTGCATATTACATGCTGTATTGAATATGGCACAGTCATTTAAAGAAACAGTCTTAAGATTTATAAGTAGATAACTTACAGCATTCCTGTTTTTTAAATCATCGCTTGGCCTGTGCAGATACCGTTTACTAAATCTAAATATCACTAGCTCATTGTTTCTTGAACAGCTTGTGTCACATTATCAACAAAGAAATTCTATTTCATCTTTGTGAAAAAATGAAAAAGAAAACAAAACAACTCTTGTGTTTCCCAACACTAAACCCAACAGGCTTATTTGAAGCATTTCTTGCCTTCAGCTTCTTTGTTGGGATGGTGAAAGTTTACTCTAAATATTTCATTTTCAAATGCTCTTCCAACTATTTCATCTCTGCTGTTATGTCCATCATGTAATAAGATTATGGAGACTAGTAAATCTATATTTCTTGTGTTCTGTAGCAAATACTGTTCTCAAGGTATTTTTTTTCTTTTATATTTAAAGAGATGAGAGAAAAGATGAAACTCATCTCCTGTGATGTGGGTCATGTATAAAAGGCAAAATTTCTGGTCTGGGATGGAGCTGTGATGAGTCTTGCAATCTGATACAATCAAGCCAAAGCTCCTCAGAGACCAGGATTATGAAAATATTTCTAAGGAGAATTGATAGCATGAATCGATCTGAAAATACCTATTTGGAGGCTAAACTATCTGGCATTCATTTGATATCTGTTAAAATGGAATGAGCAGAAAACTAGCAAATGCCCATCAGATTCTATTCCCCTGTCTCACTGAGGTCAAGCCATCATATTTGAATATGATGAGCTGACTTTGGTGTTACAAGCATTTGGTACTTCTCTACAGAAACTCCCCTTAGAACCAAAGTTCCAAAAATTCAGAGTAAAAGTACCAGCTGACTTTAACAGAACTAGCCTAATTTCAGTAATGTTAAAGACATCTATGGCCTCTCTAAGTATGTGATTTATAAGTAGATACCTAACAGCATTCCTGTTTTATGCTAGCACCATAGGTGGATACCATTCCTCAAATGGGTTAATGGGAATAAGGGCAGCTTATTTCAGAAAGGTTTGGTGAAATTAGGAAGCTGACTAGTTATGAAACCCAGCAGACATTGTGCACTGACTGGAGTTCCCACTATAAACATGTTTTTTAAATCTCAAATACCATGTGCCCTCCATGTTAGTATTAGTTGGGTCCCTCCCTGCTGCTCAGGCTGAAACAGGAGAATACCTCTCATCTGAAAAACAACGCCACAGACAATTTCATAATGTCTCCCAGGAGAGTGAGGGAAGAGACAACAGAAAGGTAGTTTTATTTCTAATGTAGGAACAGAAAGCAGCTACCAGAAGTTAGGTGGAGCCATGGAGAGCAGATAAAAAATATTCCACAGGATCTTCACAGCAGTTAAGAAAATTCACATTCCAATTCAGACATCTCACAGCAACATCTCCCATGTCCCACTTTAATTTTACTCTGGAGCTCTTCAGAGCAAAATGAAGGTGGGATACTATACCTGTAGAAAATAATTATTTCTATATAATGAATGGTGTTGCTGATTTCAGAAACTACTCTAAGGAAAAAGGAAAATCTTCTGAAGAGATTTTAAAGGCTTGACAGTACTTGCATTGTCATAGTCCATCAAAGCTTCATCTGGAAATGAAATTTTCATCCTCCTTTACTCATACTTCTAACAGGGCGATCAAATCCCTGGACTGGCTTAGTGATTTACATTGAATCGAGATCAACTAACAAGTGCTCCTTTTTCCAGTGGAATGCCACCTCCTTTGAGAATGGGAAAAGTAAATGTGACATTGTTCACTGTTGTCTTGAGAACTTAAACTATTTTATACTGCAAGCTGTGAATGCAGGAAGAGAAAAGAAATTAACAGTGCTGATCTAATCTTAGATTTTCTGTGTAAACTGACATTGTGCCAGGATACTGATGCAAAACTGTATTTTAGTCTAAGAAATGTATAGATTTTTTAATGTATCAAAATAAAGTTTTCCTTTTAAGTAAGAAAGAAATTTCTGTCTCTTCCATGTGGTGTGTGTAAGCCATGTTCTTACTCAATACAATACAGTCTCATGTTCCTGAGAAGCAAGTCAAATTTTTGCTGAAGTTTTACTTTGTTCTGTGCCTGCTCTTTAGCTGAGTGGCCACAGTAACACTGGACATACTGTCCTGGTGCCAAAAAAAGCATTCTGATAGTAATGTTTTCTGAGATGAGCGTGTTAGTGGAGTTTGGTAGAGGAAAGGCAGGATATTTTTTGCTGTCTTTCTTCTCACCGATCCTCTTACATCTGCTCCTCAGCTTCTCTCCAGTGTCTTGGAAACTGCCCCTTTAGGCTAACGGTTACATCCATCACCACATTCCTCAGCCTCTCTGATAAGGCTGCAGGGTGTGCTGAAGGTCAGTCACATACAGAAGCAGTTGGAATGTTCTTCACTGTGAAAGGGGAGGTTGTGGTCACACATGCAGAAGGACCCTTGCTCATACCTAGGAAGCAGAACTCTCAGGGCTCATAAGACTATCTGGAGTATACTGGCTCATAAAATGCTTTGCCTTACCAGGACAGCTGTGGGGCAATGAACAGTAGGGAGGCATGAAAGAGATCTTGCTATGCATTACGAGCCATGCAAGCTGCATATCCCAGCACAGCACCTCTTGTAGCACCATTACCTTTTTCTTCAAAGACCTGTACACACTCCCCACTCTGCACAGCTGTTCTACCAGCTTGGATATCTAAAGATGCATGGTGAATAGATGCAATAACAGAGGCACACACAGTCACAAAGATTTCTTCCCCTCACCTCTCTGTCACATAGCGCAGCATATTTCTACTTCTTGCAGACTTTTTTTTTTTTTTTTTACACTAATACACGAATGCACAAGTAAGCCAAGCTGAACCACATCTGCTTCTATTGCTCTTTACTGCAAACCACTTCAGCACTGTATTTGCATGAGAAGGTTTACTTTTTCTGGACTACTGCTGCTTCTGAAACAGAGACTGATGCTTTTGTGGCTAATCAGTCATCATCATCAGTCCGTCAGGAGGAAAAGGACCAGACAGCCCATCAGGCAGGACCTCTGCACACAGGCAGGGTCCATGCTGTGGACCCAGAGTGTTCTGCTGCATGTCAGTGTTCTGCAGTTCCACTGAAGGTACGTCTCCTTGGCTCAGAGTGTCTATTTCGTGGTTTATTAATAGTGAAGCTGCATGGCTAGATGGGTTTAGTTGCACAGAGTAAAAGAGGCTCCAGAGATATCCTTCATCAGTATAGGTGTTAGGGGCAGGAGGCACAAAACATACAGGTTGTATAAACCCTGTCTGGTTTCCACTGTATTTTGCCTCTGTCAGAGCTGCAGAACAGAAGCTCTTTAGCTTTATTTACCCTCTCTAGCAGTGAGGGACTGAAGCACTGTCTGCAGAGGTCAATGCTCTGAAACAAATTTCATTACTTCCAGAAGAAAAAAAAAAAAAAAAAAAAAAAAGCAAGCACCTAAAGGTGGGCTGCAGAAGGCTAGTAAGAGCAGCATATGCAGGGAGAACAGAATGGGACATGGGACTTGGAAGGAAAATACCACATTACTGTGGTGGATTGTGGAAGAAAACCCTGTTCTGCTGTTAGCAGGGACCTGGAGACAGAGGACTGGAGCTGCAGAAGCAGGATTTTTCCTTCAACCACACAGCAGTTCACACTGGCAAGGCATTCTTCATGTGGTGGGCATGTATCTCTGACCACTTAGCCTTGGGACTCAGCCCCTGGCATTGGCAATTGCAGAACAGCACAGGCAGATGACTTCTCAGATCCCCGCTCCCTGAAAAGCCCTGCTGTCCCACTGGAGATGAAGGACTAGTCTCCTTGCTAGCAACACAGCACATGTCCTTGGCCACTGAAGGAGCTCTCCTGCCATGCATAGAGGATGGGACCCTTTGTATGCAGCATTTAGTGTGCAGCAAATGGCCTCCTTCTCCAAGCCAGGGAGCCCAAATCCTGTGCTGCTGTAGTCTGGCATGGCTCCTTCCCTCCACTGTGGGCCACTGACCCAGTTTTAGTCACTGGTATTTAGATGTTTAATGAAGATTAGCTAGTGTCCAGGGAGCAATTACTTAGAATTTCTAATTACTATTAAATTATGAATGTGTGAAATGGATGGACTTTGCACTCCTGCACACGGAAAACCTAAAAAAACTGTTTTTCTGACAACTACTGCCATCATCCTAATCTAGTGCTTATTCTTGTTTACCTTAAATACACTGAAAACAAAGTGGAAGAAAATCCAGCACCAGAGCAGATTTTCTGAGACCCTTACCAGAGCAGTCAAAGGTACAAATAAAGCCTATGATAGAAGCTATTGAATTGCTGTATCTCACTACCTCAGCTGACAGTAATCAAGTGGGAGATCAGTGGGTGAGCAGGTATTTCACACTGCAGTCCTCTGAAGAAAAAATCATAGACATGAACCCTGTGCCCTAGGAAAAAAAAAAAAGTCTGCCATAGTCCCAGAAATAGTGATAAGATGTCTCCTGTTTTTAATTGTTTTTCTGATCACTCTTACTTGTATTCTAGTTTTAAATATTAAGTCCTGAATACAAACCTTGGACAAAAAATATTTGCTAGGCATTGGCAATGCCAGATAGGGCACAGTGGTCTTGCCACTTCTCCTGATTGCAGCATCTTCCATGTGCCCCCATCTTTGCTTTCAGGTAGGAGAGGGTTGGCTCAAAGATTTGGAGACCTGCCTGGGGCCAACACACTGCTTATCCATCAAAGACCTCCTCTGTCATCTGGGACTTCTCACTTTCTGTGTCTTTGCTCCCTTTCCTCAAAGATGGGGATGCAGTGAAGGCTGAGTACATTAAAGATCAGTTAGTACACAGATACTGCAGGAGGATGGATTAATGAAATAGGCACAGGTAAGGGGCTGTGTGTGAAACTGGGATCTAAAAATGCCTCTGCAGCTGCAAGAGGCAATGAATTGGGTGGAATTTGTATCCTACACAAGAGAAATGATATAGACATGAACACCTCAGACTCATTGCTCTTCTGATAGTTAAAATATCTGAAAACTTAATCCTCCACTACAAAATCCCTTCCAGTCTTTTAGTGGGTCTTGGTACTTCACTGTGCCTGCTTTTTGCAAGAAGAAAAATCCACTTGTTGGAAGGCGTGCTGGGTGTCTTTCAAGTCTTAAAATTGCACTGCCCCTAGTAACAACAACAAACCTAACTTTAGTACCTAGTGTTGAACATTGCTGAATAAAGTAAAGGGATTTCTACCTGTTCTGAAAGGTTGGGTAGGAGGTCTGCAGAGGAATTCTTCCTTCTTATGGGCCCAGAAGCCCTACTGCCTCCAGGCAAGGAGCATCATGGCTTGCTTTTGAAAGCTGTGGTGTTGTATCTGTGCATTATGGGACAACACAAGGAGAAGAAAACCTCAGAACAGTCTGTATTTCATTGCAGCAGGAGAGCAGCCTGCCAGAAGAGCATGTGAGGTTCATGTTGTTTATGATGAAGATGAAGCTTGACAGCTTTATAAAAATGTAATTTGCTCCCCCCAAAAAACAGCATAAGCACTTGCAGGTCTGAATTTCCCAGAAGATGAACAGGTTGAAAAGCTATTAAGTTTCTTGAAGAAATAATAAGGAATCAAAGCTTGAATGAAGAGTGTAGGAGAACTATACACAAACCTGAATTTCTGTTCACTTCTCTGTGTTCATAGGCCAGGGCCCCCCACCTTTCCATAATCACCATCTGGGCTTACTTTAGGAATAGCACATAACAAGGCAAGTAAAAAGCACACATTAAGGTTTTGAGCCATGGAGGCAAAACAAACTCTTGTTTGAAATAAGCTAAACATTTGTATATGTGGCCACAAGTTGGAGTTGGGCTCCAGAAAGGCTCCAGCCACTACACAGTGAAGGAAGTGGGAGGAAGGAGGGAATGTACTAATGACCTGCCAAGTCAGAGGCATTACATCAATTGGGGTAAGTCTCAGCAATGGCAAAACCTTGCTTGTTGTCCAGGCTGCTGTGGAGCAGCCTGGTATTTGCACCTTGTAGCTCTGCCACCCCCAATGTGGCCCTGCAGATATTTTCCAGCTAACCTTTCTGGAGGGATCAGGCTAGAAAATCAGTAAGTAGGGAAAATGCAATGGAAAAAGCTAATATGGAAGGGGCAATAAGTAGCAAATGCGGTGCAAGAACTCAGAGACCCTCCTCAGAAGTGTACTTCTAGAAAGCTCAGAGGGGATCCAAGAGCATTATCTGTGCCATGCTTACTAGAATGGAGTGTTTCTTTGCAGGGTATTTGTGCTTGCCTTTACCAAGTACAACTGCTGTAATGAGCTGCTACTGGAAATTAAAAAAAAAAAAAAAAAAGAAGTTGCTTTGTCTAGAATTAAGCATTTACATGGAGGTGTTTTGAAAAGTCATATGAAGACAAATGAGCTCTTGCCGTCTGAGCATCACTGGATTTGGAGCAGAAGAAGCTTTTGGAGAGACCATCCCTTGAGTATCTTAATTTTTCAAGGGGGAAAACTGTCCTTGCTGCCTGTTCTGGTATTAAAAATGTTAAGAAGGCATGGTAAGAAATGATGCAGTGCTGCAGGCCAGGACACAGAGCACTTTCATGTGATAGTAGTAACACATCAGGCATGGGGTACTGAGTATGTCACATATGTCCTGATATACCTATGATGTGCTCGTGCAGGTGAAAGCTATTAAAAATGATTAGCACTTCACACTGAAGTAGTCTACTCTTTGGAAAAGAAAGAGCAGCTGCTCCTGAGTCAAAGGGTAATTTTTTTTTTTTTTTTTTTTTTAATCACAAAACCTAGACAAATACAAAATCTTTGTTTTCATTCTTCCAGATGAATCCTGCCAACTCGTTCAGCCTAAGGGCACAGCTCAGTACAAAGCATAGGCAGCATTGTAAGCCTAAACAGCAACAGCTTCATCTGCTATTCTGCTCCTTCCTTTGCAGTCACAATAATGAAATCCAGGGGGAATGAAAAGTATCCTGGCTGCAGAGCCCTTCAGCAAACCATTGTAATGTGGTTGTGAAATACAGAGCTACAGACTAACAAGCAGAATTAGCTAAGATTGGTGCTCCATCATATCCCCATTTTAAACAGGCTGCTGATACAGTAATTTTGACACCAAAATAGCATCACAGAGAATGCACATTCACTGCAACTCATTGTCCTTTTTATTGAGCAACACTACAACACTACAAAGAAGCCAGATTTTCACTGGGGGCTGTCAGCAGGAGCAATTTCTCTGCTCAGACCCATGCTGACGAGAAAATTTTCCATGTCCCCTTCCCTCAAGCAGAGCCAGAAGGGCATGGTTACACGTGCCAGCTGTGAAGGTTTTAGGCTGCCCACAGCTTCCCTCACAGACCTCAGCTGGAAGAAACACCACAGATGTTCAGCAGCACACTCGCTCTGCCATGTCCTCCATATATAACTCAGCTCAGCTCAATTCAGTGTGCGTTGAGCTGTGAGACACTGGGCTTGTTCTTAACCCTATGCTTGAAGATCAGGAGACCAAATGGGTCATGCTCAACTGAGTGAGCTCCTAGAAAATGAAGGTAGCTTGGGCTGCTTGATCTCACCAGCAGCTCAGAGCTCATTAGGGAATGTAATTTAATGCCCTTTAATGCCCTGACAATGTACAACTGCTTCCCACAGCATACATGGATGCACAGCACCTCTCTGGGTTTGGAAGCTCCCCAGCAATGGTGCTCTCTCTCATGGTCCCAACAGGAGACTGAGAGTAGCTCTCTGAAAGGAAAAGGCAGCAATTTTCTCCTCTAGTTTCTCTTGTAAGAACATACTGCTCTCTTTTCTATCTAGTCTAGGTTTTTAACAAACCAGCAAAGGGCAGTTCATCTCCTTAGAGTCCACAACATGAAATCTTTCACCACTAAAATAATCCCAGTGCAATGAAGTCTCCAGTCTTCAAAGACACCTCTTGGGCCAGCTCCAGCTCTGGAAAGCCTTGTTCTGAGATGAGATGTGGTGCTGCAGCTGGGTGGTGTGGTTTCCAGTGACCTTTCCTGAGACTTGTTCTCTCAGTGTCCCCTCTGCCTTCTGAGCCTGTCCTGAGGGTGGGCTCATGATGAGCCAGCATTGCTGTGAGCTTTGCCAGCCTCCTGCCTTAAAGGACTATTTCCAGCTTGATGACCTTCTGACAGATGTCAACCCTTTGTGCCCCCCCTCCCTCCTCTTCCAAGGCAGGGTTGACTTGTGTCAGCATTTGTCCCCCCCACAGCCCATGGTGCACACACCTCACATGATTTCTGTACTGGACACAGCCAGCCTATGAGTGCTGCCAGAAGCATGAACAGATCAGAAGCTCACCTCCTGACTGGCCCAGCCCAGGGTCAGGAGATGGTGCACAAAGCACTGGCATTGACAGTACCTGACCTCCCCCAGCTCTTGTCCTTGCCTCCTCCTGCTGGCTTATCAGACCGAAACCCAAGGTGATACACCAGAGGTTATTGCTCTCCAGGAGGTAGCAGAAAATAGGCATTTGGGGCAAAGGTGATCTGCTGCCTCTGAGTTTCAGTTACAGTAAGTGCAGGACAGGATTAGAGCACCCTTTCATGCTCCCCAGCTTCTTGTGCTTAAGGAGAGTTATGGCTCATCAAGCCCAAAAAGTGCTGCGGGTATTTCTTTTTCCCTGCTGTGAATCTTCTTTTGCTGTGCAGCCAGAATTCACTGCGAGATCTGAGAAGTTAAAGGGTCAGATCTTCATCCATTACTGCTCCCTGAAATGGTCAACAAATATATGCAACATTGCCTTCACAGAAGTGCAGGAATGTGGCTTTCAACCCTTTTATAACTATTTTTTTCCTTGAGGATTACATCCCTGAACTACCTTTTTTACCTCACCTCAATCACTGTGGTCCTATTTTTTCTATTCTTTGAAAAGACCATTGGTCTTCATGCCACACAAAAAACTCACCCTGTGCTTCTGCTGTCCACATGTTCAGCCACTTCCCTTCTACCTGTTTACCTTAAACCCCTTCTCTTCACTCATCCAAACATTGCCCAGCTGTGTCTCCATTCAGTTCTCTGCTGTTCTCTGTGATTTTCCAAAATCAAGCCCTTGCCCCAAGCCTCAAGTTGTATGCATAATCTACACCTCTTCCCAACCCAGACCTTGCCTCCATAATACTTCTCTCCTCTTCCAGATCTGTGCTGCCATCTGGGACAAACATACCCATCTTTCCCTCTCTCTCTCTCTCTCTCTCTCTCTCTCTCTCTCTCTCTCTCTCTCTCTCTTTTTTTTTTTTTTTTTTTTTTTTGTTTGTTTTTTTTTTTTTTTCAATCTAGACATCAAATTTGTGTGTCTCACAGTTTAAACATCCTCAAGGACAGAAAATAGAAGCTGTTTGCATTCTGCAGCTCTGGCTTGCCCCAGTAACTTCAGTGAAGGTAAGCAAATGGACAACAGCTTCCAATCTCTGTCCTGCCTTTTGCAGGATCAATTGATGGCCATGTAGTTCTGCTGCTAATTCAAGCTATGATCCCCTTGCTTTGTCCCTTATGCTAGCAACAGGACACAGATGTGTTGCTACCTGCTCGCATGTGCATCCTACAGTTCCTCTGTCCTTGTAGGTGTAGTGCTTGGTAAACCAGGGGTTTGACACCAGTATAATATGTTATGGTGGAATTTCAACTGCACTTGGCTCTGCCTCCCCCCACTTATTTGCACTACAAGCAGAGTGGAGAGCAGATATGCACAATCAAGTATTTTTGACCATGTCACCCTAAAATGAGTTGAACAAGGACCCAAAGGACTTATGCATGGTGTGTTTTAGTTGATTCTTCAAGAAGCATTTAAATGGAATTTCTAGTTGCAGGGTCCCTTGTTGGCACAAGCAACAAACCCATAAATGCAATCTGTCTACGCTGCACTCAGAATAGATAGATAGATTCAGATATGAAAACCTAAAGCTTTGCTTTAGAATGTGTTTCATCTTGGGTCCACTTATAACTGAAAAACTGTGATTTATTTGACATGCCTGCTTTGAGAAGACGTGAGGAGTTAGGCACTCCACACTGGCTCAAATAACACAGGGAGATTGACATTGGTTTCTGCAGGATTTCATTGCACTTTTCAAATTAAAATCAAGAATGCCCTAAAGTGACTAGTGCTTTCAGTACATAACATTTTTAAATTAAGGTTTCCTTCAGTTAGTGACATTAGCAGAGCATAGTGCCATGTGTTGTTACCCGCTTGTCGTCCAAGAGGCAGGTGTCACACCCCCACGACCCTGGGCACACAAGTTTAAGGTGAATTTTTAGGGCAAATTTAGGAGAAAACCTCCGAAAAGGCCCCCCAGAAAGAAAACCCACACAGCCCCTCCCTCCAATTGGTTCAAGAAGAATTTCCTCAGAGAGAAGTGGGAAAAACCTGTTTATTTAACAAGCAAAACACTCCCCAGCACAAAAAAATGAACAATACCAGATGACAAAACTCATTTGTCGCTCTGAAGAGATGACAAATTCAGAAAATCTCTCTGGGGAGTGGTCACTCTGTTATCAGTCCCTCCAGCACTGGGAAAGGCTGCTGCTGCCCACGGTAGACCCCGGTGGGCCACAAAGTGCAAGGTCTCGGTGTTTCCCCGGGCCCCACTCCGGAGCAGGTTCAAATGGATCCAAGAAAAAGGAAAGAAAACCAGTCCAGGGAAACTTGGACTGCCTCAGCTAGCTAAATGAACTAAAAAACAAAGAAGCATGGTGTTCTGCCCTGTCCGTGCCCAGACAACACAGTGGAGTTCTGTGTCCAGCAGACTGTGGAGAAGTGAGTGCAGGCTGACAACAAAACTCTATGCTTCTTCTCCCCGCCTTCGCTCCCAGAGCCTGTCTTGAAGGCACAGAATAGAATATCCAGCATAAACAGAACACATGACTGGGGATATGAGCATCATAACGTCACCCTAAGACATTCCACCCCTTATCCCCATATCATCAACTTACTGCCAAACATCATGCATTTCAAAAACTTCCATCTGTTCCCCTCAAAATTTACAAGCAATACCCATCATGCCCCCATTGTGTCCCCACACCGAACCACTGAATCCAGGCCCCCAACTATAGAGCTGCAGGATTCCCCACTTTCATTTTATTCACTCAAAACTCCATCTTTCACTTGCTGAGATCTTCGGCACTTAGACATTTCCTTCTATTTCATGTCTCTGTGGTTTAATGTACAGACAATGGCAGTAACAACATCCAGCAAACTGATATTTGCATGAGTCTCACCCCACAGTCAGATCTCCCTGAGGTACACATCGTGTTGTTCCATGTCTCTGCATTATCCACTATGTGGATCCTGGTCCCTGGGCAAAGACAACCCCACGAATGGGTTTGTCTGTACTCAGGCAGAATTGATCCACACTGTCTTCCCTAACAAACCTCTGACATGGGCCACTGGGACTTTAACTCTGTCTAGCTTATTCAGGGACTCAGACTGAGCAGGACCTGCTCCATTGGTGGAACCTCGGGTGTTAACTAGCCAGGTGGCCTTTGCTAAATTCTGCTCCCAATTTTTGAAATATCCCCCACCCAATGGTTTCAAGGTGGTTTTTAACAGTCTGTTGTGCCTCTCCACTTTGCCTGCAGCTGGTGCATGGTTGGGGTTGTGGTACATCCACTCAATGCCATGTTCCCTAGCCCAGGTGTTGATAAGGCTGTTCTTGAAATGAGTCCCGTTGGCTGACTCAATCCTCTCAGGAGTACCATGCCTCCAAAGGACCTGCTTTTCAAGGCCCGGAATGGTGTTACGGGCCGTAGCATGAGTCACAGGGTAGGTTTCCAACCATCCTGTGGTGGCTTCTACCATTGTGAGCACGTAGCGCTTGCCTTGGCGTGTTCGGGGCAGCGTGATGTAGTCAGTCTGCCAGGTCTCCCCATACTTGTACGTGGACCACCGCCCACCATACCAGGGGCTTCACTCGCTTGGCCTGTTTGATGGCAGCACACGTCTCACAGTCATGGATAACCTGAGAAATGCTGTCCATGGTTAGATCCACCCCTTGGTCTCGTGCCCACTTATAGGTGGCATCTTCACCCTGATGGCCTGAGGCATCATGGACCCAATAACTCTCCCTTGTGTTCCCAATCTAGGCCTATCTTTGACACCCCTATCTGTGCAGCCTGGTCTACCTGCTGATTGTTTTGGTGCTCCTCATTGGCTCTGCTCTTGGGGACATGGACATCTACATGGCGGACTTTCACAGGTAGCCTCCCTACCCTGGTAGCAATGTCTTTCCACTCTTCAGCAACCCAGATTGGTTTTCCTCTATGCTGCCAGTTAGCCTCTTTCCATCTCTCCAGCCATCCCCACAGAGCACTGGCTACCATCCAAGAATCAGTGTACCTACAGAATCAGCTGTCTGCTAAAAAAACTACAGAAGCAAGATTTGAGTCTGCCCAGCCGTCATCTGCCATCCCTCACATGGACCCCACTTTGTCCCTCTACCCCTCAGGGTAAAGCAGCTTTTTACAACATTGGAAATCATAGGCAGTTACCAGCCCCCAGCAATAAAGAGGAGTTTGACCCCAGGTCAAAACAACTTGAGATTCTGGTACAAGGTCCCAGCTGGTCTGAAGCAGAGCTTTGGTTTGCCCACCCCAGGAAAGGAACAACATGGATTTCATGGCCTAATATACGTAGAAAACACAACTAATAGACTTGTTGCGTATTTAGTGTTCACTTTGGGTATTGTTTGGAGGAGAGGGAAGAAGGTTGTTCCCAGTCCCCCAAATACAACTCAGGTCACTGCTTGGGCCCAGCCCCAGTCTGTGGAGCCACACAATAGGATATCCTCAAACTCGACAGGAGTTTTTGAAGAACTCAACTTCAGACCAAGAGGGGATCCCAAGTTCTGAGGTTTATGGATTTCTCTTATGGGTGTGTTTGGTTGGTTTTGGTCTTTCTCTCAAGCCTCTGGCAACAGCTACACTTTCTAAAGGAGCACACTGTGGAGCTTCTTCTCTGATCGGGTGACCACCATTGCTATGGGAAGTCTCCAGCTAGGTGCAGCATGGTTCATTCTCCCCCAGAAAGCAGGCATATGCCATGGAGGAGTAGATCAGGAATGGCTGCATCTCCTTATTTCCTAGAATGTGCTGATGGTGTTCTGCTGTAGTTGTAGCTGGCTGTCCTAGAGAGGAGAGTGTGGGGCTGTCACCAGGTGCTCGTCAGGCTTTCATACCATCCACATCTCCCAAAAGGAGAGCCAGGATTGCTATTGAAAGGAATAAGATGATTGTGTCTTTACAAACAGACTGTCCCTTGTAGACAGGGCCAGGGACTTTTTGATAAGGAAGTAATGGGAGAAACTATCAGTTTCAGAAAATTGACTAATTGACATGGTTTGCTGCTCAGCCAATGTCATTCTAAATTCCTGAGAGAATTCCTGTAACTGAGAGAAAAAGTAGACTTAATAAATGTGAATATCATTTAATGTACAAAAAGGGATTGCATATTAAGGGAGATATACATTAGGCGAAGTCTGTAGCTTGCATGTACCTCAGCCAATGGGAAAAGGAAGAGGGTGATGCATCCAGGAAATTAGGAAAAAAAGGAGGCTGCATCCTCCAACAATTTGATACACCCCATGGGCAAATGCCCCATGGCCTCTCCTTTTGTACATGAATAAAGTTACAGGACTCTTCTGTTTCCTTTGTGGATGTAAACTTCTGGTGACATGAATTTTTCCCTACACTGTCCTTGCTACAGCCTTCAGCTCGGCTGTGCCCAGGCTAGGGTGTCTGCATGCACAAGAGCATCTTGCTCTGCCAAGTTTTCAGATGCCAGTTCACTGTTCAAGTAGATGGTAAACCGGCAGGTCATGGACTATGTTTGGCGCTACAGCAATCTTTTTAGGCACTGATCATAGGCAGGTAACCCACCGCTCTCCCCAAGACAGGCAGACTGACGAAGACACAGTGCCATCAGCTGGGCATTTGCAGCTACCTGCCCAGAGTTCGGGCCACTTCCCTGCCAAAAGGCAGGGTTCCATAAAACCACGCCTTGTGGTGACTACGAGCTTTTTGTGGCAGACAGCAGTGCATGCAGGGTGTATGCCTGTCATACGTGAGGAGGGCAAGCCAGTCTGCAGTGAAAAAGTAGGATTAGAACGTATTGAGTCCCGTAAGAAGGCAGCAGCTAATTCTTTCTAAGAAGCAGCTTTAGGGAGCCTTTTGTCCTCCATTCTGCACCTTGCCATTCACCAGCATTTATTTGCTACACGAAGGCAGAGGCATGGCAGCAGCAGTGCCCCTGGCACCAGCAGCAGTGTATCATGGGGACAAAAGCTTTTGCCTACAATTTGATTTGGGAGCCTTTTATAATGGAAGGGGAGGCACAGGCAGCAAGCTGGATGAACGATATTCCTTAAGCTTTAACAGCTGGGGGTCTGGGTACAGCCCAGCAAAATGCATATAGCCCTGGAATCCTCAGTAACTATGCTCCTCCTCTTCCACACTGTAACTGGTCTTTCTACTGGAGTGTGCCAGCACATCTCTCCCTGGAGGTGAGAGTTCATATTTCCTCCTCCCCACTTAACTCCTGCCCACTGAGTCCCCACTAAAAAAAATACAGGCAGCAGCAGAGCCTTTTTGCAGGTGTGCTTGCTTTTATGCAATGTGAAAAACCTCCCCTTTTCTGCTCTTTCTCTTGCTGCTACCTCTCATTTTATCTCCTCACTCCGCCTGTCTTCTTTCTGGTCCTGGCTGGCTGCAGGGCTTCTCAAAATCTGGTTTTAAAATATGAAGTGACTTTTGGACTGTGTGGCTCTGGGCCAAGCTTTCATAGGCAGTGGCTGAGAAAATGTATTTATTCACTGCTTTTTGACATGGTCAAAGGTTATTCCAATAGACACTTTGGCATGAAAGGAGCAACTTCAGAAAATGACAAAATTATGTGGTTTGAAGAACTCAGCCTTCATCTTCAGAGGGGGATGACTCCTGAGCGATACACTTTTTTCCCACATAATAGATCTTCTTTTTTTTTCCAACAGCTCTCATGAACTCCCTTGACTCTGTTTTATTTGAGTGGTGTATAGGGATTTATCCTACCAATATCGATATATCCTGGGCACTGAAGAATTCCCTCTGTCAAAGATGGGGAAGGAGCAGAAGTTGCATGGGTGAGGCAGAGAATTAAATTCACACTAGTTAAGTGAAATGAAAGGCCAAATTCTAATCAGCTGGGTCCTTTTGAAACTTAACCAACAGAAACAAGCAGGGCAGCGTTCCAAAGATGGCACTAGCGTGGAGATGCATTTTAATACCAGCACCGTGCTCAAAGCTGCTGTGACACCATAAAGCTGCACTCCAGACCAGTGGCTGTTCCGCAGCTGTGTCTGTGTCAAACGCCATCATTATGAAATTACAGTTTCCTTTCAACACTGCGGTGTTGGAATTTTTTTAAGTTTTCATACTTTCTTTTTAGAACTTGGATTAATGAACTCTGTGATTAAGCAAAGTAAACAAGTATACACAATACTTAGAGATAGAATGCCTGGGGTGGGAAGGGACCTCAGAGCACCCATGGCAGGACAGCCGAGCCCCACATGTGATTGCAGCTGTTGCGATCCCACATGACACCCAGGGTGTGGGCACAGGCTCCCCGCTCCGGGATACCCCGAACTCGAACCAGCGCCCCAAGGGCAGCAGCCCGCCCCCGCCGCCGGCTGCCGGATCCGACTGCTCATTCCCAGCGGGCATCCCGAGCGAGGGGCGGCTTGTGCCGGCTGCGGGAACCTGCATCCCCGCGCCGCTCCGGAGGAAGGGCAGACCTGCCCTCCTGTTGCAGAATGTGGAATGTATCAAGACTGCCTTAAGTCAGGATGTGTTTTGGTGTAAGATCTTTGTATACTTTCAAGGCTAATCAGCAAGGAAGGAGACCTAATGAGTAGAACAGGGAGCGGCTAGCATAGCCTAGTTCAGGACATTTGGGAACTGAAGAGATTTGAGGATGTAGTATATCAGAATGTTGATGCATGTCTGTAGTATACATTGATAACTTGGCAATACGCTCAAGGTCTATGTGTCCAATAGCTTAACTATGTGCATTATAATACTTAATCTCACGCCTTTTTTGTAGAGAAAAAAAAGCCCTGACCAGGTGAGCACCTTCCTCTTGAGCATGCGTATAAGTTATCTGGGGTATGTAGCGTATGGAAATTTCCGAACTAATCGAGATAGCGGGGCTGTACTTGGGAAGTCACTGACTCCGAGCTTGTCCGTGTAAATAATGTAGGGGAAAGTCCGGCAGGGCGCGCTCCATCTCTAGAATACCACCAGGCTTGCGCAGCTCTGGAGTAAACAACCAATACCTCTCTTAAGTGCGTAATTACTGGCTTGTGGAGAGGAATCCGGTTTTGTGGAGATCGTTCTCGCGGCTGGAGAGTGAGAAGGGAAAGTGCATTCTCAGATTTTAGAAGCGTGCATAGGAAAAACCACAAACACACACCTTCCCATCTGCTCCAGATCAGGGTTGTTTTGTTTCCCCATCTCGCTATGAAAGGCACAGTTATTGAAAGCTCCTGGCATTTACTTTCTTTTCCTGTTAAAATGGTAGGAAGATAGAGATATGTATTCATAACAACTGGCTTGTTTTGCTTCTGCACTGAGTAGGTGACTCTGTTAAACTGCGACCTTGTGAATTTTGGCTGCCATCCTGCCTGTCACCCTCACGCCTCCCTCCAGCACAGCACGCATCTAAGAAGGATATTTTTTAAGGGCTCGATTCAGTTGGTGGATTCCACTCTCTTGCAACCATGACTTAAATGAGGAACTTATCAGTGCCAGCCACAAGGTTAGTCTGGTTCTTAGCTTTATAGGCAAATTATGGAAAACCAACTCATAGGAGACAAGCGGTGAGAGGACAACCCATGTTGGATGTCCTAACCAGTGCAAGGCTTTTTCCCCAAATTTACTGCTGAAAATTTCCCTGGAAAGAAAAAAATCTGAGGTGCTTGTAATCATCTCCTCCAAAAGGCCCCTGATCCCAGTATCACACCATAGCCTTCTGCTTAGAAAGGAGATGTTCTGCTGGCCCTGTCAGTGCCACCACTGGGTACAGTGTTCTTGGGACCCCAGGGACATGATCCTTATCTTATCTTAACCCATGAGATTTACTGTTCTTTTCCCCCTTGATTCTCCTTGCCCTCCCACCAGGGTAGTGGGAGGGTGGAGTGAGTGAGAGCTGTGTGGTGCTCAGCTGCTGGCTGCGGTTAAACCACAATGCCTTGTTATTTTTTGATCTCAGTATAGAGGCCCATCCTTTTAAACATGCAGATGAAACAACCACTGGCAAAGCAAAATTGCAAAGAGAACTCCCTCTGGGTTTAATGTTCTCCTACTGCTAGGCAGGACCAAGGGGACACTCTACTGGGCCCTGCAAATGCAAAATGTCCTTGTGCCCATCTCCCCCATCTAGTGGGGCTCTAGAGAGGAAAACCTCGGGCTGTAAAACCAAACAGATAAAAAGCTGGTGCAGAGACTGGCCTGATATGTCTGGATGCATTTGGGTTTTACCAGTGAGGTAAACAAAAAGCATTGTGAATGGCAAATGTGGGCTATCACCTCACAAAATTTTTAAGGGCAGACCATTGTGTAAGTCAGGGCACCTGCCACTATCTTGCAGTCAGACTTCAAACTAACAAATAATACAGTTGTAAAATAAAAGATAAATGTTTGAAATAATGGCTCTGAAATCCAGAGGCAAGAACAAGAAATGGGACAGCCCATCCTACACAGACATGGATCCTGGGATTCCCAGGGTAATGCAAAGGTTGTCATTAACCTCCCAGTTGATCAAGAGAAGCCAGATGATGTGATCTTTTTGAATTTCAGCAAAGCTTTTGATACTGTCTCTCACAGGACCCTTCTGGAGAAAATGTCCAGCCCACAGCTGGATAAACACATCATGTGGTGGGTGAGCAGCTGGCTCACGGGTCAGGCACAAAGGGCTACAGTGAATGGGGCGACATCAGACTGGTGTGAGCTGTCACTAGTGGGGTTCCACAGGGCTCCATCCTTAGAGCTCTGTGCTCTTCACCATCATCATTAATGATCTGGACGTTTGAAGAGATACCGAGTAAGTTTGTTAGTGATACTAAAATGGAAGGAGCCATTGACTCCCTGGAAGGCAGAGAGGTCTTGCAGGGAGACCTTGACAAATCAGAGGTCTGGAAAATCACCAACTGTGTGAAGTTTAACAAGGGAAAGTCCTGGATTTTGCACCTGGGATGGGGCAACCCTGGGTATGTTTATAGACTGGGAAATGAGCTGCTGGAGAGCAGTGCCGTGGAAAGGGAACAGGGAGTCCTTGTTGAAGGCAAGTTGAGCATGACTCAGCAGTGCCCTGACAGCCAGGAGGGCCAGCTCTGTCCTGGGGTGCATCAGGCACAGCATCACCAGCTGGGCAAGGGAAGGAATTGTCCTGCTCTGCTCTGCACCGGGGTAGCCTCACCTCGAGTGCTGGGGGCAGTTTTGGGTTACACAGTGTGAAAAAAGATGTAAAGATATTGAAGAGTGTCCAAAGGAGATGTATGAAGATTAAGAAGGGTCTAGATGAGAAGCCCTTCCAGAGCAGCTGAGGTTCTCTGCTTATATCAGCCAAGAGAAGAGGACACAGCAGAATGCAACTTCCTCATGAGAAGAGGAGGGGCAGACACTGATCTCTTCTCTGTGGTGACCAGTGACAGGACCTGAGGGAATGACCTGAAGTTGTATCAGGGGAGGTTTAGGTTAATAATACCAGGAAAAGGTTCTTCACCCAGAGGGTGGCTGGGCACTGGAACAGGCTCCCCACAGAAGTGATCACAGCACCAGCCTGACAGAATTCAAGAAGTATTTGGACAATGCTCTCAGGTACCTGGTGTGATTCTTGGGGTGTCTTGTGCAGGGCCAGAAGCTGGACTCAATCATTGCAGTCCCCTTCCAACTCAGGATACCCTAGGATTCTTTTAGAACTTTAAGAGTCATAAATGTCCCATATATCTGATGTAACCTTGCCTTCTGTCAGTGTGAAGCCATTCCCTGTGTTCTGTCCCTACATGCCCATGTAAAAATTTCTTCTCCACCTTTCTTGTAGGTACCCTTTAGGTACTGGAAAGCTGCTCTAAGGTCTCCCTGGAGCCTTCTCTTTTCCATGCTGAAGAACCTCAGTTCTCTCACTCTTCACAGGAGAGCTTTTTCATCCCTCTCATCAGTTTTGTGGCACTTGCTGGACTTGTTGTGGAAGAAGTCTGTGTCAATGAGTGTGATGCTTACTACTGGCACTGGTTTTGTGGGTTTTTTGTTCAGATGATGGAGAGATACCTGGTAACTGCAGAAATAGCCTGGTTAGCCAATGTGTCTTCTATTGAGGATGGATTCAGACACCTGGTTCTCTGAGAGATCAGCTGAGGGACCACAGACTACTGCTCTACAGTATGGAATTTTGATTTTAGGTGGGAAAGAAATTTTCAAAACCAGAAATGTGTCTCATTTAAAGTAGTTGCAAAGCATCTTCAGAGGTGTTGTACTTGGCAGTGGAGGTTATCTGTGACAAGACTTTTCACTGCCTTTAAAAAAATCTGAACAAGCCTATCTCCTTCCAAAGACCCAAGGGCAGCACATATTCCAGGGGCTGATGGCATCACTGCTCTTTATTTCTCACTTCCAATTACTTGTTTCCAGGCAGTCCAGTGGCATCTCTCCTGGGCAGTGCAGCTGGCCAGATATCCCTCCTAATGGAATAATATAACAAAAACCTCAGTCAGGGTATAACTGTATTTTGGAGATGGAGAATCGCAACAATCAACAGCTCTGCATGTTCAATTAATGCAAAAGACGAATCAAAGATTTATGTAGGTTAAGTATTTTTAATGGATGTATATAAATATATGCATACTTTTTTCATACAAAAGTATTCACCAAGATTTGTTCCTTTTAAAATTTTTGTTATTTTTGGTTTTAGAGTTTTACATCCAATTTCTCATTGCATTGTGTAGGCAAGTAAGACAGGCAGTGATGGCACAAGGACTGTAGCTGTTGCAGTGGATCTGTAAGTGTAGATTCAGATTAACATACAACCTGGTCCTGCAGCCTCACATGGTTATTTCTTAGCTGTAGCCTAGGTTGTGGTCATAATCCTAAACCTTTCTTTTGGGAGTATCTTGCCCAACTCACTTTTTGACTGAAATCTGAATCTATTCAAAACAGACAGTAAAAAAATCACAACAAAAAAAATCTATCCTGTGGGAAGAGTAAAATGACATGTCATCTTATGACTGGCTCATCACAAACACCATCTACTGCTCACATAATAAAGAATTACATAAATAAATGTAGTTTATATATAAATACAAATAGTAGATAAAGTGTGTAAGCACACATAGCAAGCAACGTCAATCCTTGCAATAAAAACCCGAGAAACATACTTATATGCACACAATAGAGCTGTACAAATCATAAGAAGTTGAATCTATAAACTCCCTGTCATTTGTCCTTCATACCCTGCCAGGGAAGACAAGGCTAAACCTTTAAAAAGCAAGGATCAATTAAAATAAATAAAAATAACTGCCCATCTACCAACTGACTGCAGTCCCTCAGCAAAACACAGGATTGTTGAGTTCTACACTACCTTTCTTTTCCCGTGCCTGATGAGAACAGGTCCCAGTGCAGGGCGTTTGGACCCAGCCGTCCCGCCGCCCGAGGCTGGCTGTGGGGACAGCGACCTTCTGCTGTTTCCTAGTAGGATATCCAGGCTACTGCCAGGCATGCACTGCCCTCGCTCCTCAGCAGGGCTGCAAGCATCACACGGCTCCATCACCCCAGGGGCAGAGCACCCCAGGATCCCTAAAATAGTACTTGAGGAAGTGGTGACCAACCGTGCTGACTGACCCACCCCCATGCCCGGGTAGCACAGACCACCCTTAGCATCGAAATCCTTTAAAGACACACAGCAAGCTGAGGCTGGTTGTGCCTGAAATGAACAGGGCTAATGCCTGTATTAATGTTCATCTCTTTATTAAAAAGATCAGCTGGGCAGGGGGCCTGACACAGAGCTCACCCCCGCTGTTGTAGCTTTCCCAGGTAGCTGAAAGGGAAGGAGGCATGCAGAGTCTGTCGCTGAAGTCCAGAGCAGCAGCTGTCCCCTCTCCTTCTCTTGTGGCAACCTCCAGAAGTTTTGTCTTTCCATCTCCGCTTCCCACAGCCTCCTCTAGTCTAGTCTTTTAGGTGACGGTGACGGGCAAAAGTTGATTAGGGGATGTGTTTCCCTTTTCCTCAGCTAGGGCATTTGTCTAGCCCCCTCTACTGTGTTTAGTTCTTTATTTAGGGGTGTCTTTATCCCCTAAAAACACTCCCATGATCCCAAGGGTTTTTTTATTTGCATTTTAGTCCCAGAATGTCGGCGTGGGTGGGGGAGGCAAGTTATCTCCAGGTAGTTTAGAGAAAACAAACAGAGCAATTAGCTAATTAACATTTCAATACTGGTACTCAGCTAGAGCCAGCAGCCGGTCCAGTGTTGCCATGGGAACTAGGAAGGCCCTGCCCGCATCTCTGGGGAACACCTGGGAACTTTGTTCAGTACAGTGCCCACGGTTGTGGACACACTTTGTGCAGACTGCAGGCGGTTTTCTTCCCCTTCTCCTGACTAATTTCAGCTGCTTTCAGTAAAAAATTCCTCATATATCTCCAAGCAAAAGCAATTCACATAGTTTTAAGAGTAATGGTGGAAGAAGGTAGCTCTTCTTCACATGTGGACAAGTGGAGATTTCAGGGCAGCCTTTTTTGGCCCTTCATACTTGATTAATTCATAATTACACACTTTTGCTTCATTTGAATGGAGCTTGTTGTGATTTATTTCTAATATATATTCAGAAATGTAACCCTGGCTTGCCAACACGGATGGGAATTACACAGGCTGTGGTTCCATTACAAGTCTTTGTTTACTATTGTTGTAGTAAACGGCCGGTTACATTGTGATGCTTAACAAATCCTCTGCCTGTGTTGGTATGAAAGCAGAGCCTCCCCGCTGGAGTTTTCAACAAACACCTTTGGTGCAGGTAGCTCAGTATGCAGGGTGCTAGCTGCAGGCTGTGCCCTGGATGGTAGGAAGCCAGCCAGGAATGTGGGAGGACTGTGTCCAAGGAAGGGCACAGGCTCTGCGGGGTAGGGGATAAGGGGGAAATCATCCCGAGACTCTGCAGGAGCCAGTGGACACAAAGAGACCCCAGACTAAACATCAGGATTGGAATGCACGCAACAGCTCGAGCCGTGCTTGTGTCGCTGCAGTACAATTAAAAACGCTCCAAAACATGAGAGGTCTGGGAATGTGCTGTGGAAAACGTGCAGCTGAGCCGGTGAAAGCAATTGGTCTGACCAGGGGAGTGTGGGGTGTGCAGCTGCAACAGTCCCCGGTTTCACCTGGGATCTTCGAAGCAGGGAGGAGCCAAAGCATGCGTGTTGCAATTTCCTGAGTAGATCCAGTATCAGTCCTAAGGGCGGACCCAAGCCCCTACCCGTTGGGGCAGCATTTGTTCAGATTTGGTGGCATTCCTGCAGGGCAGTGTGTGTGTGTACGTTTGGTATTGTGTTTGTTTGAAGCCCCTTGGAAGGCGCAGGTAGAAATCGGGAAGTGTTTTCTGTCCGGTGTCTCAGCATTATGCCAGGAGACGCAGTCCCACGGTGCGGGAGGATCGGCCGCTCTCACCTGGGGCTTGGCGGGGCTATGCCATCATGGGAACTGCCGATCACACCGATTCCCTTTCCTGCAGCAATGAGTGCCGGGCAATTCCTGTCTCCCAGGGTTTATCGGTGCGTCTGAAAGACAGGGCCGAGGGATAACTGAAGGAGCTTACTACCATAAATTCTAAATTATATTAGTACTAATCAATGAATATTTGTACATATGTAAATTCCTTTCAAAGAAGGTAAAAGCAATTTTAAAAAATCAAAATAAAACTTAAAAAAAAAAAAAAAAAAAAAAAACAAACAAAAAAACCCAAAAAAAAACCCAACAAAACTTTTCTTCTTAAAAAAACCTCCCCACAACCAAAACTTAAAAAAAAAGATAGTCCCTTTTGGGGGTGGGGGGTGGTTGTTGGAAAGCGATCGTGAGAAAAAATTCATCCTAATCAAAAGAGACAAAGAAAAATAAAAAATTCCCATGCAAAAGTGGATATAAGAGAAAAATGGTCTTGGAGGTTTCCAGCAGACCACATGTAGGCTCTTTCTAATATGACTTCCAGCCGTGGTTAATTGGGTTTGTGAAAAACAGACACACTGAAAGTCATTCTTCTTAACCTCTGACTTGACTCTAGAAGAAATGCAGAGGCCCAGTGATAATGACATGAAGAACTGGCATTCCTTGTGGCTCCATTATGTGTAATATGTATAATTCGCACCTATAAAGTGAAATATGGGTAGAAGTTTTATATGATTAAAATATAGACATAAAACAAGCGAGCCAGGGCAAGGGGGTTGCCTCAAGTATGTTGAAACCATTGCTGATAATGCTTAATTTACAAGTTATTACATGTGGCTCGCTTGGAGATGGGCCATTTCCCAAGATAATCTAGGAACTCCCAAGCAATGATTGTCCCGATAACTACCCGAGATTGGGATCACTGGAACCTCCGAAAGATGCATCTCAATGCCGGTTCCGTAACTCCATCATCGCTTCCCAGACCTCAAATTGTTCAACCCGGCGCAGAGAAAAGAGACTTTATGAATATGTGGGACTTTGAATAGAACGAAAAGGCTGATCGCTGAAATCCTGGCCTCAAGCAAAATAAACTATAAAAACTGCTCCAGCAGAACGGATGGTGTGAAGCATAGGAGTGCCTCTGCTAGAGCGGTCTGACCTGTGTCTCACCCAGCGCTGATCCCGGGCTAGGCACTGTCCTTTTCTTTGTGGCTGGCTCAGACAGAATTTGATCGCTATAATAAAAATTGTTTTTTTTTTTCTTTTTAATTTGGCTGGGTCAGTTTTTACCTATAACAGCTTCAAGACAGTATTTCTCACTTGATTTTGCCGGACTTGATTTCTTTTTTGCAAAAAGACATTAGGAAGAGGTTTCTAAGAGTATACAGGGAGTTATTTAATTTTTGCATTACTTGCACTCTGTTATGTTGAGAAGTTCTTGTATTTGGTTTGGGTATTTTTGTTTGTTTGTTTGTTTTGTTTTCCCCCCAGACTTGTATAGAAAACTGCACAGAAAAGCCTGACTTTAATAAAGTAACATCGAGGAATACTTTAAATGGAAAATCTCAGGAACCTGTATTCATAATACATTTAAAATAACTAATAGTTTTTTACTAAACTTCTAATACTATTATTGCAAGTTTTTAGGTAGTTACCAAGAAAAATTCGCGCTAGCTGTTCAATTTGAAACAGTTCTGCTTGGTAATGGTGGAACACTATTGCCACCTGGCAGCTACACAGTGTCAGTGTGAAATGACTGGGTCGTCCAAGTGTGCTTTGTATCACAAGTGTTGCCAAATGAGAGTATGAATGGCAAACTTAATAGCAGACTGACTGAGCTCAGGAGCCAAAACCAAAATGATCTGAGAATTGGGGAAATGGGAGTAGCAGTATGAAGAGCACGTATGAAGTCAGGCATGTTACAGATCAAGAGAGAAAGCAGCTAAACCATGCCTAGTTTCAGCTTGAGAATAAAATACAGTGTTTGCTTCATTAAAAACATTGTAAAAGTGGTAATAATGCCTGTGCACATTCTGTTTTGAACTTTTCCCTTAAGGTAAGCTACATTTTAAATTAGATTATTTTATATCCACTTCTGCTCCCAGACACTGACTATTGAGTGCAGAACAACTTGCTCATGAACTGGCACTTGAAAAACTGCTGTGCAGCAATTGCTTGCACAGCATTATTTTACATTTATCACTGATATTAATTATTTTTGTCTAGGCCACCAGTATCTTAGTTGAATATTTTACTCTTTTAGCTCATAATACTGATTCTGCTTTTAAAGTGCATAAATTATTAGATTAATAATGTCCTAGGCATTAATAAAATACAAAACATGCACTTGGAAACATAACCAAAATCCTGCACAAGCACTGCATATAGACTACGGTTCAATGATTGTTAATATATGATGTAATATTTAATTACAATATTTTATGTAATGCTCAGTATCAGATTTTTTGTGTAAAAAAACATTCCATGTCAAAATACAGTTGAAGCATTCAGTTGTCATTATTTTCCACAACTTACACCAGAATTAACACAGACCAGCTGTTTGCAAAAACTCATCAATTCTGGCACAAAATTTCTTCCTTTACTTATGAGTTGATATATTATTGAAATAGAGTTCTCAAGAAAACTGTCCTGAAATGACTGTAAGTTTCAGCTTTTTCTGGAATTGGACACCTACACCCTGTTAAAAGGTGCTATAAAGTCTTGCAGGAAGAAGTCGATCAGAGAATATAACATTAGCACATCTGCAGGATGTACTTCACTGCACATAGCTGATTGCATTTAAAAATTAAACAACTCCACACTTACATGAGGGAAAACTGGTCTGCTGTATATTCTACAGTGTATTTCCCTGAATTTGCATGATCTTTTGTCCAGATGAATAAAATAGGTATTGAATTAACCTAGTTCTTGCCCCATTTGGAGCCCATTTTGCAGAGGTATTTGGTTAGCTCTTTCCCAAGAAAGACTCTTACTTTCTCTTGGTTTTCAGTCTGTGCTGTCACTAATACTGCCACTACTGTCATAATGCATTGAAACACCAATAATAACAACAACAACAACTACTGAACTACCTTCACCTAGGGTACATTGACATCTCCCATGGGATATGAGGTTTCTGAATTTGGGGTGAGGTTATAAAAGAGCAATAATTGCTACATAATCCATGTAAATTTACTAATCTTCAGAATCATTGATTCCAACTCCCTGTTCCTTGCAGGCCTATTTAAGCCATATGAATAATAGGATAATGTTAAACTAAAACAACCTAATCTACTGAAACAAATTACTTTGATAGTATGGAGGAACAACAAAAGCACTCTGAAATCTTGTTTCAGAAGGTGTGTGGATACTACCTGTAACCACGTACCATGCAGGTAAGGAGATGAGTTTCAGAGCACTGTCAGTATGTTCAGTCATTTCAGCCACCACAGGGTGGTAGCATTTCTGAACATTACTCATACTGGCTGCCTTCTCTAGTACCTCCATGCACAGATTTCTATAAAACAGCAGTAGCCTGATTTTTAATCACAGAATGGTTGAGGTTGGAAGGCTCTGGATGTCTTCTGGTCCAATCCCTCAAGTCCAGCAGAAACACCTAGAGCCAGCTACCCAGATGGATTTTGAGTATCCTCTCTAAAGAGGAAGACTCACCACCAGTCTGAGCAACCTCCACAAGTGTTTGGTCACCCTCAGATAAAAAAAAACGCAAACATTTTCCAGATGACGTTATTGCTATTAACATCTTAGTGCTCAGAGTAACCTCCTATGTTTCAGTATGTGCCCATTTCCTCTTATGTTGTCACTGGGCACTGCTGATAATTTCATAGTGGTGATGTTATACTTCTGTATAATACAGTACAGTACCTTCTGTACACACTGCGTTCAGGTATTTGTGCACAGTGAGGTGATCCCCCTTGAGATTTTTCTTCTCCAGACTGAACAGCCCAGCCTGTTCAGCTTTTCCTCGTAGGAAATAAAGATCTGTAAAGATCTTCATGGTGGCGTGAACTCTCCCCAGTACCCAAAATACTCTCCATGCACCCATAACGAGATGCAGCATTACAGGTGTGGCATTACCAGTGCTGAGGAAAGGGGAAGGAGAAACTCTCTTGGCCTGCTGGCAAGACTTCCCCTAATGCAGCCCAGGACATAATTATTTTCTAATAATAAGGATAATATTAGAGAGCTTCAGGAAGCCCAGAGAAAAGTCTGGTCACTCATCTGGCTTTATTCTTACTATGAAGATATATTACAGTATGCTGTCTACCCATTACTGTTGCCATTCTTCCTCACCCTTTTCCTCCATATTCAATTCTTTACCAACATTTAGGCTTCAGAAAAAGTTAAAGAAGAGCAAAAGACCACAATTCTGCTCCTGGCTTCACAATTAAAAGCCAGTGGTTTATTCATCGGCATATGTGAAGAACAAATTACATCCCACTTCTCTCCACCTGAAAGTGTTTATCCTTAATGTTTTCGAAATGCCTTACAAAAGAAATTACATCTCTTTTGTTTACAGTTCAGTTCAAATTGTATTTTAATTTCTGGTTTAAGGGACAAAAGATATGCTAACAAATTCCTCTCCATCAATGATGGGGCTACCCAGTATGTTTTTTTAAGGCACCAGTACTTTTTCTGCTACCTGTACAAATGTCTTGATAAACTAGGGATGCAGTAAGATGCAAAACATGTAAGGAACTAAATGCAATAAGGAAGGAATTATATCTTTATTATTATTTTTATTTTATATCTTTATTATTATATCTTTATTATTATATCTTTATTATTATTTTATTATATCTTTATTATTTTCCTCTTACAAGAGGAAAATAATTAATCAGCAACTGTGTGAATAGAAAGCTGTACTGGATAGAGTGGTCAAATCCAAAGACATGACTTCCAAAGTCAGCACATACAAACCAAGGCTGTTTATTCTCCAGCAGGCTGCATAAAGCAAGCTACCACTGAGGTTACCCTGGGTATGAAGCACAATGGCCAAGATGATTTGACCTGCACAAAACCCGGTTCTTTCTGCAAGTCTACGAGTTTCTAGAATACTGTAGAGCACAGAGAGGAATTCAGCTATGTTTGCATTTCTCCATGAAGGTACAACCAAAATGCTGACAGGTCATTTTAATTACCCCTAGCAGCAACAGTGCATACCACCAACATAATTAAGGATAGCAGCTGGCTCTGGAAATGCCAGTCTCTTCCTTCTAATGGTAAAGTTTTCAAAACTGTTTTGAATTGCACCTTTATCAGATGTACAGAGAACAGTGAAGTAAAAGTCCTCAAAAAACATTTCATTTGCACATGGGTCTCCCTTCACTCTCCCCTGGGCCTGCAAAGGCAGAGAATGAACTTTTGTGAGCAGCAGAGCCTGCTTCACCATAGAATTATCTCTGGGTGAAGAGCTCTCAATGCCCAAACAGTGAACCAAACTATACTTTCAAGGTCAGGAGACCTGGGCATTGTGCAACACTTTCATACATCAGTAGGTTCTCTTAGACTGCTGAGGAGGCTAAGAAATAAATGTTGTTCAAAGTTGTTTAAAAAAATTATCTCAGATGTGCCCTAAGCTTCTAGTCACTGTATAGCTTACTGTGGAGTTACTTGAGTACATTTTACTGTATTTGAAAGAAAGCAATCATCCAGCCATGGTCAGCATTCATAGGAAACCACATTTCACATGGTACAGGGATTGGTTGCCTGTGTTGTTCTCACAAGCTGTATATGTTGGTGAAATAAATATCAGGTATACTTTATTTACTGTTGAATTTCTTTTAAAGTGAAGACATATCAGATGACTCCTTTTGGCCTCTCCCTACCCTATGTTTTGTATTTTTGTTCAAAAACAGGAGGAATTTTATCTCAGGACTAAAAGTAATCTCCTTTGTATGCATCAATAAGGTCTAGGTGACCTGCCAAAACTCAAGATATGTAGGGTTATTGTGGCAAGAATAGAAACAGATTGCAGAGTTGGGTATTTTTCCATACACTTTCATTTGCTTCACTCTTCAAAGCCTTCAGTCACCTCCCAGTGTTAATCTTTCATGTTTTTTCTTTCTCCTTCAGTACTTTCCGTAATGATATCTGACTTCGGCATCTTTACTGGTTTTTTTTTGCATTTTTTCTTTCTGGTATCAGCAAACACCCAGTTCAAAACAGTATCAGTAGTGTCTCTTCATTTGGTACTTCAAATTTGATGACTTTGCTTTTGTTTTGCAGCAAGACATGCGTTCAATTTTGAAAATAATATTATTTAAACTTATTTTCACAAAGGAATTATGTCATGGACTGTACAAAAGCCTTAAACAAATTACAATAGTTGAAACTTAAACTTAGTGTTTAAGCCAGAATCAAATCATCATTACAGAAATTAATGCCAAATATTATAATAAGAATTTTTAGTACTGAAAAACTTTAAAATATTTTAAATAAATATAAATAATAAATATTCAAAATTTAGTACCCCTTGCTACAGATGGGTGTGAAACAACAGTAACCTATCAAACAAGAAGACCCTTAAAGAAATTGAGGGAGTCAATATTTAATATGCAGACCACAATATTTCTAGCAATAGGAAAAATAATCCCATAAAAGGCAAAAAAAATCCTTTGCACATTATTAATTACAATAATACATAGGGAGGATACTAATTTCTCTATTCAAAGCCTGGATGGCTACTAATAACACTGAGTTGTTTTTTGAGATCTGAAGAAAGAGGGTGGTACATGCTTTCACCATGCCAGGAGCACAAAAAATTCACCTCTGGAAAGACGTTTGGAAGTAATTTTGTTAATATCTGAATATATGAACGACAGCCATATTTAAATAAGTGTCTATACATACCACAAGTGATTCAGTCTATCAGCTCAATGCTGCCTTGTGTTAAGCTTATGCACCAGAAGGACAGAAAGAGATAGCCACAATTTGAATGTAAGCAAACTATTTGGCAAAGATAAGCTTTGCCATTTTTCTCAAGAATCTTCTAAAATTTATACTTCTAAGATTTAGAGCTTGTATTTGCCACTGGTCACTTTTACCTACCTTTATGACACCTCAGACCACTGCAGTCTGTCCCACTTAGCAGCTGAATACATTTCCTACCCTCAGTGCTCCTGCCCAAGCTGGTGTCCTGCACAGAACAGTCCCGCAGCCTTTAGAGAATCCTTGTATTTGGGCTGATGTGCAGGACCACCACAAATTAATTATTCTACTTTTCCCAGTACATGATTTAACTTGCACATGAACTATCACTGCCTATGAATAAATCTGTTCTTTTTTGAGTTGAAAAGCTAGTTAAATATTCAAAATGTTCTCTGGGAGATAAACTCAAAGAGAGAATATTACATAAGGGAGGGAAGGCATTAAAAGAAAAACCAGCCCTCTCACTTATTCCTCTAGAAGATACTGAAGTAGAAGTTTCTTAATATCCAGTCACAAATATCTGGAGTCTTGACAGCTAAGCAGCACAGGCACCTGAAAACCTTGCACACCCAGAAACCTGAGATGTTTTTAACCTGTGGAGATATTAGGCAGTGTAGAAGCTCCAAGCCTCAAGCAGGTAAACAAACTGCCAGAAAACAAACTAATATTTAAAAAGCCTTTTTCAGGCTGGTTTTATTCAGGGACAGCTGGAGGGTTGTATAGCATTCTAATCCCCATTCTATCTGCTGATTTCAAAACATTCGAATGGTTTTATGTGGCACTGCTAATTTTATCTAGCACTGCCAGTGTTCCCTCAGGCATAAAACCAATTTTTATTCTGTTTTCTTTTCTTGGACTAGAAGAACTATAAAATCTTTACACATGTCAAAAAAGTTTGATTTCTTCCAAAGCTTTCTACAAGTAGGGTTTTAATTAAAAGAACAGTTACAGAAATCAAATGAGAATTCTGTTACTGTTGGCATATTATACAGAATGTGCTATTTTAAGTCAAAAGCAACACAAATACAGGTGGTTTTAAAAGCTTTAAAGAAAAATTGTATCTTAGAAGCAGCAAAATATATTTATATTGAGAAGAAAAAACCTTAAAGGTTCCTTTGCAGCTCATTAAAAAAATTCTATACTGTTTTGAGAGTACCAATAAGGCACATTTTACCACGTGCATCATGATGATTAAACTTGACAGTCAAAGGAAGCTGCTGGGAATATATTTATGTCCTTCATACACAGCAGAGTGGAATAGGGGTGAGCAAATTTCAGTCCAAGTAAATATACTGAAATAGTACAAATCAAACATTTAAAACTTTTAAGATGAGGGATCTTCCCTTAATTGCAGATGGGCTAATCCCAAACAGACATAAAGAAACAATTTTCAAAGTAAAGTATTTGATATTTCTTTAATTTACTAAAGCCTTTATTCAAGAATTATATTTATACTATCTTTACAGGTCCTACAGATACATAAAATTTTTGAAACTCCTCAAGTCAAAGAGAAAGGTTAATGTGAGTTTTAAACTGATCCATGTTTCTTAGTATGCAGACTTAACACTTCTAAAATTTAAAAAATATGGAGATATTTTAAATACTGAAATGTGTTTAATGCTAGATAATACTTGGTTTAGTGTTTGTTTTAACAAATTTTTCATTGTTTTTCCTTAAGTTTCATTTTTGCTTGGAGTATTTACTTGGATTTTATCAAATTCAATGTAATTCACCAGAGACTTCTTTCAAAAGCCTTGAAAGAATATATTTAAATTAAACCATGTTGGCATTCTGTATTGCAAATAACTACATACACAGTTATTTTTAAACTAGATCACCCTGGAACATGGAGTAATGAGTAAAGCAAAGTGTTTATAAAGTCATTCATAGCCTTCTAAATACCAGAAATCTGATAGCAACATGGCTTCTGTTACTTTTTTACCACACGGGTATATTGTCAGATTAATTTATCCTCCACATAGGAATTAAAAAATTTCCACAAAACATTTTCTGAAAGCAAAAGTTATCAAGTTTAGAAAGTCTTCCAAAATAATTTTAAAAAAATTCTTTTTTTCCTTGACCATTATAAAAATAACAATTGCCATATGAGGTTTTGGGCCCATTTCATAACAGATACTGATTTTGTTTTTAATATTGTCTGCATCTTAGAGCTCACATATTTCTTCATATGGTGACAGTTGTAGCTCTTGAAATAAAAGTGCTGAAGAAATGTAGATTATGTTCTAAAACAATCTCCTGCATAGGCTGCTTCTTCCTTTAAGACACATAATATCCTACAGTCCTGACTTTAAATTATAAACAGAATTGCAAGGATTAGCAATACAAAGCTTCCCACATTGACGAAAACTACTGCTATTTACTTGTACAAAACAGGTTATATAAAATTCTTGCTCTGTGTAGAAGCTTATTTTCTATATACTTTTTACTTCCTGTTAGTTGGACAGCTGCATTGCCACATAGATATGAACAATACATGTGCATTTTATGTAGATTACAGATCAAAAAACTTCAGTGCTTTTACCTCTGGACATAAAGAAAAAGAGAGCCAAAACAGTAGCATGGATCTACTTACCTGAATAGGAAAATCAGGAAAACAAGAAAAAAATAATGAGAAAAACCACCAATATCCATATCTAGAAACCAAGATTCTCGCCACATTGAGCCAAGAATTTTAAATATACAGTATTGACAAGACCACAATAAAAATGAACAGAGTTAGATAATCTTAATGCAAGTACCACTTCCATTACAAAACCCCCTAATCATTTTATAGTTTGACTTGAAGCCTGAGATATTTTTCAGAAAGAAGAGGAACAACAGTACGTCAAAGAGGTTAAGGGCTTCCAGAGACAAAGATACTTACACAGCCTTACAGTGGGGCTCATGAGCAACATGATAGAGTTGATGATAAGTGGCTTATTCTGCTTCTGAGTTTTAGAGACAGTTAATTAACACTTAGAGTCTGCCTGTTGGGAGGAGGAAAGGAAAATAATTTTATTTAGCAATAAGTCTGTATTATATTCTGCCAGACCTGTCAAATGGCTCTTCTACACCCTCAGCAGTATTTAGCAATTTCAACTGACAATATGCTCCATGTAGAAACACTGTTTAAAAATAACTGAACTGTTTATTGTGGAACCCTTAAAAGAGAAGCATATTAAATGGCTGATCCTTTACCTAGATTATATTTAGACATACCTCACACATAATTTTTCTGGTTTTGAAACCTCAAGGAGATGATTCTGGAATTTTTACTAAAAACTACTATGGAAACCTTCTTGAAAATATTTCACTAACCACTAGTTTATGAATATGGTATTTGCAAAACACACAAATGAATTAATTTTGTTATTAAATAAACACAAAGAAAGATGGAACAATGAAATTGTGAGTACACTCAAAACTCCTTTAGAAAAGGATTTTTAGCAACTTTCAGACACAACGTTTTTCACATTGCAAGGCAAGAACCCAAATTTAATAATAAGGCACTAAAGCCCTTCAGAAAAACTGATGCAAAGAAATACTTTATTCCTGAAGTATATGGGCATAGTAAAGACTTCTGAACTTTAATTTCAGGCAAACAAATAGTCAGTATGAAAGTTGGAATAACTCTCAGGCCTTATGGTGTAACTACGACATGTTGTTTCTTTCCGTATCACCACTGCCCTTCCCTGAGTTCTCCCAATGCAAAGAGCCTCTACCACACATTTAGAAAGCAATGTAATGCAGAGGGACAGGGCACAGGAAAGGGGACATGATGTGCAGCATATCACTGGCCTCTCTGGCCTTCCTGCTGCACCTTTCCCTTTGGTTATCTTTGTCTTTTCTTGTCTCCATTGTCAGAAAAGGTCTGAAAAAGAAAAAAAAGGAAAGAAAGGAAAGAAAGGAAAGAAAGGAAAGAAAAGGAAGAGAAAGAAAGAAAGAAAGAAAGAAAGAAAGAAAGAAAGAAAGAAAGAAAGAAAGAAAGAAAGAAAGAAAGAAAGAAAGAAAGAAAGAAAGAAAGAAAGAAAGAAAGAAAGAAGAAAGAAGAAAGAAAGAAAGAAAGAAGAAAGAAAGAAAGAAAGAAAGAAAGAAAGAAAGAAAGAAAGAAAGAAAGAAAGAAAGAAAGAAAGAAAGAAAGAAAGAAAAAGAAAGAAAGAAAGAAAGAAAGAAAGAAAGAAAGAAAGAAAGAAAGAAAGAAAGAAAGAAAGAAAAAGGTTAACCCCCATCCAGCTCTTGCTGTTTTATCAGATGAGAGGTCTTCACTGAGCTACTTACAGAAAAGAACGCATGACAGAAGAGACTTATTGCTATGCCTGAACCTGTGCTGTCTAGGCAGAATGCTGTAGTCACTGCCATCACAAAAGTGAAATTCTTCTGCAGTTTGTGTTTTTTCTTGCTCCAGCTAGGCAACTGTCTGCTTTCATTATTACACAAGCTAGTCAGGCAAAAACTTTCCTGCCTTGGCATAATGTTGCAATTGCAAAAGCAACTTGTAAGGTGATTTCCCCAGGCTGTTAGTTTTCAGTTATCGTGGTTTGCAGAGAGATGGAAATGTAGGAAAACATATCAACAAAAAATTATTCCAGTGATACCATTTTGGCTGGTCATTTTTGTACATTGTTCCACAATCAGCCGACCTTGAAAAATCTCACAGAATTCCTTTTGCTTTCAGTGGAAAGTAGAGGTCACTACCTTACGTCAAAGCCATTTTCAATGCTGTTAACACAGTGGTACCTGAGTGAACGGTATTGTAGGGGAGAGAAGGCAAAATGAGATTATCTTGACATTTATTAGTATCTCACTGACCACTAACACTTATGGAGTGGTCTGTTAACACCATTGAGACAAGACTACGAGGGTGCAAATAGCCAATAGGCAAATGGTTATTAGGTGGCTAAGGGACTGGTGTACAACACAGGTTACTAATGTAGATTTCAGCAAGTCATTTATAAAAAAATGGCTCCTGCACACAGACATACCGTCAACAATTTCTATTTCAGCACAATTTCTTTTTCTTGGCAAGAAATCATTTTGCAACAAGATCATTCATATAGATGTAAGAAGTTATTCAACTCCATCCAGATGAAGTTTTTGGCAAGAAAGTGCCTTCCAGAAATAAAAAACATAGCTATTTACTCAGATAATGCTGAAGTTAGAAGTGCCTATACTTGCCTTGTGGTTACCATGTTCTTTTTTCTTTTATTGCCAGACTAGTATTTGAAGGTACCTACATACTTACCTCCTCATTTTTAGATAACCACTTAATAACACAGACACACCCCAGGCAGTTAGAAAGTAAGAAAATGGCCAATTTGTCTGAAATGTTCATGGCTTAAATCTTACAAACACCATAAAATGACACACACAAAAGACATTTTCTTTGCATGTAGTAGAGACTGTATCACATAAGTCAAAAGTAAAGTTAATAATAGTAAAGTATGTGATTGAGTCACCTTATTTGTTCCTCATTAACTTTCTTCCTACATTTGTTCCCCACTATCCTCATGAGGTTTATCAGCCAAGGTGATTGAATATGACAGATTTCATCTGCAGTTCATATGACAAGTTACCTGAATGAACATAAAAGGGTTTTTTTCAGAAACGCTTCCCAGAAAACTGCTGAAGAGATGAAGCTCCACCAGCTTCTTAGAACATGCAAGAATCAAGTAACAGGTAGTGACATAAATTTGCCCTAATGGCCCTGATCTCCAGCAATCACTTGGGATGTTCTCCTCCACCCAAAAGCTCCAAAGGGTCTAAGTTCAGGGTTGGGCAGCCACACTTACCTGAACTGAGCTGTCCTGCCCTGAGTGGAATTTTTTGCTACTGAATTTAGAGAAGTCAGTATTTTAGCATATAGCCCAATTATAACAGATGGCAAAGTGTTTCTGAAAATGTTGTTCCATATAAAAAACCTAAGTTCTTAAAGCATAAGAGACAGTATCATAAATGGTAGTACAAGTACAGGGAAGTGCTTCTAGCCAGAAGAGGTCACAGGAATGAACTATTATTCCAGCTAACCTTGATTATATTATTGCCACAGTCATCAGATAAAATTTCAAATGCAATCAAAGCACAAAACAATGAAAGCACAAATAAGAGGCAGATGTTCTCTGGCATACTGTTTAACTACGTTGCAGACATGAAAGCCCAGAAAGCAGAGGCAAGTTGAAAACTATCTTTTGTGTGCCTGAAGGCACAAAAAGCAGACACCCTGTTCTAATCCTTTGAAAGATGAGTACAGGAGCCCTTTCACCTAGAAATTCAGCATGATATGAAAACACTGAATACTTCCATCTGGTGCTTACTGAAAAAACCCTGATCTGAAAGATGCTTCTTTAAAAAAAATTCTTTTAAATTAAAATTTGCCTCCCTAGCACATACACACAAAGCAGAAGCAAACAATGGTTATGGTAGGCATCTAGCTCATATGTGATTTCTTAGAGCGAGTTACATATTTTTGAAGTTTTGCTCATGATTTTCGTGCCATATCCACTCCATGCTGTTTTGACACAGGCCAACACACCAGAAAATTTCCCTGACAATCACTGGAAGATTTCTTCTAGACAGTTATGTCATCCTATTCCAAGCCAGCTAAGATTTTATAAAAGAATGCTTTTGTCATTTGACATGAAAAGAAAAAGGAATTGGGATGCAATGCTCTGCACTGGTAGTCTAGAAAAAAATTAAGAATAACAAAAAAATTAAGGTGTAGAACTTTCAAAAAATGTAAAGGTATTTTCAAATCACCCATAATATGAGTCAAGTTAAACTAGTCGTCAACAAAGTATCAATTTAAAGAATGTGAAAATGATAGCACTTCCTACTGAGGAGAGGTCTGTTTCCTTCTCTATTTCATTTCATGTCATGTCTGGGGTTTCCCCATGCTTTCAAATCTTCTTGTTTACCTTACACCTTAGAAGACACCAGAATATTGTTTATAAAGGATTTATACTCAGAGTCTACTTTTCATCTGTCTCTTATTTCATCTTTCTGTATGAATGATGACCTATTCTTTAGAGCCATGTAAAGTATGCATCCCCTTGGCAGGTCAGTGCCGTGTTTTATACCTGATAAGCAGGAGCTGTGGAATGAGTAAAATCAAAACCACTGGTTTGAGATGATCAGACTACTATGTAAAATCCTTCTATATAATTATTTTATCTCAAATGTATAAGTTTGCTCAATTCACATCACTTCTGGATGACAGTGGGACTGAACCCCAACTCTACCTTTTCAACACCAAGAGACTAACTGTTGTGAACTCACTCAATCAGCAGTCCACAAAATTGTTCTAGGAGTAAGAAAATTTGAATATTTCAGTATGCTTCTGTGGAAGCTTGTTGCTAAATTTACAGGTGCTAGTGTATATGGCTCCTAGTAATAACACATTTTCATGAATTCAGGCAAAACTACAAATTTACCTGTAGAGACTATTTAAAGCTAAATAAAATTAAAAATAAAATATAAGGGTTTTAAAATTATCTATCACATTAATAGTAAAGCTTTCTGTTAATAAAATTTCATCTACCAGAGATGATATTTCTTACATCTTTGAAAAGTTGCCACCAGTCTGTAGTGCTGACATGCTGTAGTGAATTACTTGAGACAAGGCACTTAATGTAATATAAGTATTTCAAATTAATGTCCTCAAACAACTACAGGATAAACAAGCATTCCAAAATATTATAAAAATTATTTTTAATTTCCTATGGATTTGAAACCTAAATGTTTTAATGTGATGAAAAGCTTCCATAATGTCTGGTCTGTGCCATGACAAATTTTACCTCCTCAGGTCTCTGTAATAACTGTAGTATGGCTACACCATTCATTCTCCAAATTCCCATGGGACGCTGTTAGTCAAGAGTTAGTTTTGTGGGGCTGTTTCAGCATTATGACTTGCTTACTGGCCACTCAGACATAAAATTCTGGTTTGTTTATTACTTGTTTAATTTTAGATTTAAGATATTAGACTTTGCTAGACATATATTTCACAGCTAACCTCTAAGAAATTAATAGACACAATTACTTGAATATTATTGTTTTACTTTCATGGTAATGGAATTGAAGAGTGAGATGCAAAAATCTGAAAATTGCATTTTCAAGGTATTTTTATTTTTTATTTAATATTCTGGAGTATATTTTAAAATAGAATATATATTTTAAATGCAACATATATTTTGAAATATAAAAAAGGAAGAATTCAATAGTGGTGGACAATCTGCAAGACAATATTCAGAATATGATGCTATTTTCTTCCCCTTCCATATTACATCATTCTGACAATCTGAAAAGCCAGGAATCTAAGTAATAGACTTTTTGTCTTGAAGGAATTTCTATTTCTTCTTTTTCTGTTATAGATTTAAAAAAATCTATTTTACATGAAAAAAATTCACTACTTTAAAATTACTTTAGTAAGAAATTAGAAAATAGCTGACACTTCAGAATTTATGCTATTATTTCCCCCAAGGGGACCCAAAAACTCCATGTATCAAAAAAATCTTATTTAAAATAGCTTTCCCCCCGCCCCCTAAATTGATACTTATGTCACTAAAATAGTCCAAGCAAATTCCCATGGGGACATTAGCCGGGTTCAGAGTTAATAAAATGTATGTACAGCACCATATTGAGTTATCTGGATATTAAAAGGTACAATGTGTCAAAATGGTAACATCAAAACAAGAGGTTTTTATGCTAAAGAAGCATTTCTGTAATCTGTATTTTCTTGCAATATTGAGATTTTGGTACAGGGAAATGTTTTATCTAACCACATTAAAAAAAAATATTTCCACATATGAGTTCCACCAGTAGAAAATTAAACTCCTTTATATTTCACTGTTGGGTCATAGCATACTCTCAGGCATCAAAATGTTTTCTGTTGAAGTGAAATTGAGCAGAATAATTACAGTGTACTAAATAATTCAGGGCTCAGTGGTTTGTCTGTGGTACGAGTTTATGCATCCTACATAATGTCAAAAGTAAATTAGATTCCAGCTCATGACATTTAACAAGAACCTGATGAACAGGTAATTTCTCGCTATATTTTTGGGGTTTTATTTACTTTAAAACAAATATAATTACATTTAAAATATGAGAACTTTCCAGGGGTTTTTTTTGAGTTAACTTTTGGAATAGTTTTAATTAAGGTTTCTTCACAATATGGATGTACCACTTGTAAGTACATGCTATGTTAGCAATTTTATTCTCATAATAAGATATATTTTTTTCCCAGACAACTATTTTTCCCAACAACTTATTCAATGTATATGGTAACTCATATTATCTTAACTGTTCATATGTTACATTCAACAACCCATGCGTGCAGTTAATTGCATCTTCACTGCTGATATGAAGAAGTTAACAAGGAAAAAAATTCAAATAATTCAAATTCAAATTCTATGCTGTTTGCTGTTTACTTAAAAATACCCCAAAACAAATGTACATGTATTTATATTGGATTAAGGACCAAAACTATAGAGAGGAAAAATATTGAAGGTGAATTTAACTAATTTCTAACCCATCTCCTAACTTTAGGTGCTGGACTAGCTACCATTTCACTTAGCGTAGAATAGAAACTGCAGATCCTAATGTTGTTGTGGTGCATTTTTGCTTTAAGTTTGTGTTTGCCCACTATTCTCCTCCCTAATCTCCTCCCCTCCCAAGCTGCCAATCTCCCCAAGCCCTTCCCTAACTTCCTCCCTCCCAAGTTGTCAATCCTCCCTATCCCTACCCCTTTCTCCAGAATGTTCCTTGTCAGTCTTCCCTGTCCCTACCTTTTTCCAGTGTTCCTTGTCTATCTTGTAGTATTCAATACCCCATTTGTTGCTTTGTATTATCCCCCTCCCCTGCTCTCCCTGAGAGGTTTATAGAATGTTAGTCCTACCCTAGACCCCTCCCCTGCCATGTCCTCACTGGTTGGTTGCCCTACACCACTCCCCACAAGTTGTTGTATAAAAACCTCTGCATACTCTCTAGGTCTTGTCTTAGGGTCCCAGGTCTTGGTGTCTCAGATCCTCATGTCATCCACCTAATAAATCCATCCAGTTCTACCCCAAGACCCGTGTCGTCGTATCTGTTCCTGCGCCGGACCAAGTGATAACTGGGAATAGCAGAGCTCACAGGGGGAAGGTTGCGCCTCTGCCATCTCTGCCCAGCACGCTACGACAGCACACTGCGACATTATTTCTTAATCTATAACTGTTTGTGAAACCAGCAAATCAAGTGACTAAGAGGGCCTTAAGGTGTAAGGTTAGGCACGTGGCTAATGTCTAGACTAATAGCCTAGTTTGGGGACATTGTAAGAGATTAATCCAATATCCCCATTCTGGCACAGGCAGGTTTGAATCCAGTTCCAGCATGGCTTCACCTGAGTTATGCGACTTTTCCATTGCCTATTGATATTTCCTGGCATGTTTTACCCATTTTTATAACAGACCAGAAAATTACTGGTATTAACTTATGCATTAGAGAATTTTCCTGTCTCCCTTCAGGAGGATATAAGAAATAAGTTATTGCTATGTTTGCAAGAAACTTGGATACTGAGTAAAGAGGATCAATATAATTTCTATGTAGAATTAACAGGAAAAGGGACAATTCAGAGACCACAGACCTACAATTTTGATTTGAAACTGTGTATTTCAGAATACCAGAGTCTTTATGTTAAGGTCTTGCTCATCATTTAATTTCTTGGGGATTAGCAGCACTGATAACATCCAAGATACAAAATTCTTCCTCTCTGTTCAGGTGACATGTGGCAACATACTAATCATTAGTCACTTTAGTAAATGCAGTGTTGCCTGGCTGATTTTTTAGCTCACAGCACAGCATATTTAAAATACATCTCCCTTATCTACAGCCCATTCTGTATTTAGTTTACTTTTGTGCTCTATCAATTACCTATTGCTTTTCCTCTCACTCTTATCCATACGCCAAGATCTTTTCATTGACCTGAGCTGCCATGCCTCCTGCTTTCTTTATGGCTTCTTCAAAGCAATCTTTGCAAACAAGAGTATCTGTCAACTTCCATCTTCCTTCAAATCTTAAGTATGCATCTTCTTTATGAGTCACGGCCTTTCCCTTTATTCATTAATTATGCACATTTCTATAGCAGTTAACAACAGCCAAACTCTAGTCAGTCAAATAACTACGGTGAGTTTTTGTATGTTAAGCACAGGTAAATGCAGCATTTAATCTGCCTATTAGTTTCTTTGAAGAAATTTTAAATACCGGCCCTTTAAGTTATCTCCACCTAAGAAAATTAAGCTAGAACTCTCTATTCTCACATCTCCTTCTGGAAGAAGGGATTCTGAAATCACCTGAAAACCTAAATATTTCTTTCTTCCTGTAAATTTACAGCTAGCTAGGACAGAAAATACACGTCTACTGCACTTTGCAAGTAAGGAGCACTACAGTATCAATAAAAACCTGTGAGCCTACTGACAGTATCGCCTTTAAAGAGGCATGAAATCTACTAATAATCTAGTTTTGCACTATTAAATTTGCTTGAATTTGTTTTCAATGCATGTCCAGTCAGCGTTCATATAACAGACCTGTGTATGTACATTCTTAATCTAGTCAGGCCTCTATCTTAGTGGTAAAACACGAGAAAACAGAACTAGAGAGACCTGGAAATACAGCTCAACTCTTCAGGTGTCGGCTCTCCTCCACTCCTTCGGGGCCAAGCCTGAGGGCGGGGCCGAGCTCCGGGGACCAGCGGGTCCCGACTCCGCGGGGCGGTGCGGGAGCGGCCGGCGGGAGCCACCTGCCCCCAGCGCCTCCCACCGCCCTCCCCGGGACCGCGCCCGGAGGTCGCTCAGCCGCCGCCTCGGCCCGGGGCGAGGCTTCCTGCGCTCGGCCGCCGCCGCCTTCCCCGGGAGCCAACCCAGGGCTGCGGCCGCCCGACGGGGGTGAGCGGGAGATTGCACCTTATGCAACCGGCTCAAGGAGCGGCCGTCGCCTCGCCGGCAGCAGCAGCCGCCCGGCGCCGTGCGTGAGTCCCGGGGCCGAGGGGGGAGAAGGTGTCCGGCCTCAGCCTTGCGCGGGCAGCGCAGGCACTCCCGCTCCGCTCCCGCCGGGCCGGCCCGCAGGTGCGGCGAGGCTGAGGCGGGCGGGGGCTCCGGCCGTGCCGTGCCGTGCCGTCGGAGCTCCCCGTCTCCCTTGCTCCCGAGCGGTGTTGGTCCGGGCGTCCCGCCGCGGAGGAGGTGAGGGCGGGAAGAGCCTCAGCCCGTGCCGGCCTTCACCTCCGCACCCTGCCCGGCCGTGTGCCCGGCGGCCCGGCTGCGGGGAGATGTGTGGCTGGCACGACCTTTACCCACTCCCAGTGCCGCCCTCCTGGGTACCGGGGGCTGCTGTCGGGATTCTTTCCTTGCACTTCATCCAGAAACTCCTCTTCCCCTATTTCTGGGCCGACCTGAGATACCTGCTCAAAGTGTTGACCTATGGGCTGACAATGGAGATGTACCGGCTGCAAGGGAGGGTTGTCACCGTCCTGGACAAGTTTGTGAAGCTGGCGGAGAAGCAGCCCCACAAACCATTCCTCATCTACGAAGGGACCGTTCACACCTACAGAGATGTGGACCGGAGGAGTAACAGGATAGCACAGGTCTTCCTGCAGCATGAGGCTCTGAAGAAGGGAGACACGGTGGCCTTGCTGATGGGGAATGAGCCAGACTTCATCCACGTGTGGTTCGGACTGGCCAAATTGGGCTGTGTGGTGGCGTTCCTCAACTTCAATGTCCGCTTCAGATCTCTCCTGCACTGTGTCAGTAGCTGTGAGCCCAAGATACTGGTTGTGGGAGCAGGTAGGGTATACTACTCATTCCTACATCCAAAGCTTTTAATGTCACATCTCCCACATACCTGGCCCTCCTGATCGTTTGCTGGAAACCTGATTTAGAGATGGTCACAAAATGAAAGAAACACAGAGCTGGAGGGGGCTTCAAGATGTTATAAAGCTTCAGCCTCTCAGGCAGAATCAATTATATCCCTGCTTTGTGAACATCCATTTAACCTCTTCTTAAAAAATGTGTATTGCAGGAGAGTTTTCGAGATCTAAGTACAGCCTGTTCCAAGTGTTTAATTTGTCAGTAAAAGTGTCTCTGAAAGCATTAAAATTACCTGTTAGGAATAATTTTCCATTACTTCTCAAATAGTCAAATTTAATCTTACTTAAGTAATGTCCTTTATTCTCTTGTACTACCTGCCCATCCATCTACTGATCAAACACACTGCAAAACTGGAAGGTCTAAACTTGGACTGCAGAGCCTCTGCTGTTCAACTGTTTGCAGAGGTAGGACAGTTTTCCAAGAATAAAGTTTCAGGAGTAGAGTATGTACAAGGTTGATTCATAATAACAAACTCACTGTTGGTACTGGATTGTAGAAGAGATTGCTGTGTTTGAATAGGTATGGTATGGTGTGTGTGGTGCAACTTTCTGGAATATTACATTTTTACTGAATGATTCAAAATAATTTAAAATCTTGTTATAGGCATCCTAGGCATTGTAAATTCAAATTGGGCTTAATTAAATAGATGTAAAAACTGAAGACAGATCCAAAACATAAACTTGCCAAAACTCATTTATGATGAAGTGAAAGTGAACCTGCAAGTCTCAAAGAATACACAGAAGCTTGACACTTGTTTGGAAGAAAATATATCTAAATATTGCACATTAATGTTGTCCCAGCTCTTTAAAAATATTATTTCAAGTCTCCTTTGCCTTTTTTCTGTTGCACACCTTCTTGCTTTACTGCTGTTACACAAGTTGTGGGGTTTTACACCCATGACACCTAAATGATAGAATTTTCTTCCATCTGTTCTCTGCTGCTATGAAGTTGTGTTTTCAAAAATGCATTTAAGATTTTTCTGTTACATATTTTTAAATTATGAATCTTATTCTGATTCTATATGGTTTGCTAGTTTAAGGTGTCTGGTAATTAAATCAAGCCAATGAAACAAAAGCAAATTTAAATATAATCCAAATACATAATAACAAGGCTTTTGAACAGACAGCTTTTCATGTTGCTTTCTTACTTAATTTTTAAAAAGACTTGTTTAGCTCCTTTTTATGAATATGTACTTTTAAGTGTATGAATTGAGGAAGGGAATTAATGTTCAGGCTCTTCCTGCTTATTGACTGTAGAAAGGGAGGAACTTTGGATCAAAGCTTGTATCTGAGAGAAGTTTTTATTTAAGTTAGGGGTAACTAATGGATGAAAAAAGCATTTGCAGAGCTGGGCTAGGAATTGTGTTTCTCCGCTCTTAATTTGCTACCAGCAGCTGATAGTAAGAGCAACTATGTGAACTAGGTTCTTCTGGGAGTCTGCTTCTGCTCACAAGGGAAGAGCTGTGTGCAGACAGCTGATACAACAGAAATATGAACAAATTAATTGCTCAGCTGGTACTTTACATTTTGGGCTTCTTATTTTATTTATGGTTTTTAGGCTCTGCTGAAAGTCTGCCATTCCAATGAGCCTTCTCAGTATTTTTCTTCAAGACTTAAGAGGCTCTTTTTTATTTTTATCTATGAAAGAAGTTAAAGTTGCTAGGTCTTCACCTATTGACCACATCATACAGGAGCCTCTCAAAAGGAGTCCAGATTTGGCAACTGAAAGTTTATACACAGACCAGTGACTATGAGGCCTAACTCATACCACTCTTGAAAGAAATGTATTGAACCTAATTATTATAGGTAATAGTTTCCCCCTAATGTTTATAAAAATTGCACAGCAATGTTTAACACTGGGGTTGCACAGTCAGTTACATAATTCTTAGAGGTCTATTAAACATCTTTTCATACAGTGTTATTGTTAGTATCAAGGGATTCTTCTTCATCAAGAGACATGAGTTGTTAATTTTCCTCCTGTGGCACCATTTTCACAGAAGTGTGGATAGTTTGAACATGGTATATTTTTTTTTTCTAAGTATTTACACCAAAACCAATCCACTTGTGGTCTAGTATTTATCACTGCCATAGATAAGCATTGTGTCTGGCAAATAAGACTGTTTTTTTTTTTTAAATCAGAGAATAGTATGTAATGGCAGTATTTTTGGATAGTGAAATTCTTTTAAATATATATAGGTTATACACCCTCCACAAAGAAATGCAGGTTGACTTAGCATTTCTATTTCTTGCAGTAGTTACAAACTATATCTTCAGTGTTTTGGATTACCTTTGGTCTTATACAAGACTGCAGCATGGGAGGAATTATCCCCTTATCAATTTGATTTCCTGTGTTCAGCAAGACCAAATTTGCTCTTGAAATTCTTGTCTGTAATAGCACATTAGAACAGGAACCCGTGTACAGGTTCTACTGTTATATCTTACTATATATCTAGTTAATATTAAGATTTCGTTTGTGCTGAAGGGAAACTTCAGCTTCTGTCTGAAACAATTCCCACTGATGATTGTTTATGGCAAAATCTTCCCTGCTCAGAATGGTATGTAGCCTCCTTTTGTGTGAAATGATTGCATCTTGAAGCTTTTTTGTAACTCATTTTCAAAAACACTTGTATTTTTTACAAATGTGATGCCTCCATACAATTAGGCTTGATACTATTTATGGTTGCATTGTCTACCATACCTTGTTCCATTTTTCATGGTGCCTCTTGTAAGATCACTCTCATATGCCATTTTTTACTCCTGACTTTTGTTGTGTGCCTGCATATTTGTCAGGCATTGTGGTTTGGTAAGCCCATCCAATTAGTAATATCTTGTCTTTGCTTCAGCACTTGGAATCAGACTTTCTTCTGATCTGACAATTCTCTCATACTTGGATTGCTTTTTCTAACTTTAGTTCAGAGTGTTTCAGTAGTATTTAAGTTTTGTGGGTTTGATTTTGCCTTAATGTATTCTATGAACTCAGAAACTGAATGTTTTATTCTTAAGCCCCAAATATGTTATAGAAACTTCAAGGTTTCTTTCTCTTGTTGGTTTCTTATATGAAATGGCTGTCTCTAAAAGTGTGGCGGTATTTTTTCTATGACACTGATGCTCTTTTAATTAATTTAGTGCAATCAAGTAAATTTTTTGTCTTCTTATCCAGACTCTGGCTAAAAGGCAAATACGGATTCTATTACTTGCCAGTATTTAGTCTTTCTGCTCCTTTCCACTAATTCCATTTGCCGTGGTGAGAGAGAGAGAGAGAGAGAGTTTTGTTACTTTAACTACTCTCATTTGTCTGCTATGTTCCCAGAGTATTAAGTTCTTACTTTAATTTGTTGCTTAACCTTTTCACACTTCCATTCCCAGAAACATTTTCTCTCACCACTCCCATTTTGGGGAATGTTTCTTGAAAGAGATTCAAAAGCTAGAGTTTTAAACTGCATTTTAAATAAAACAGTAGTTAACTAACTTGTAAATCAATGAGGAACTTGTAAAAGAGAAAGAAACTGTATGCTCTTCTCTTTCAAAAGCTGTTCATTCTTACTAAATGTTACCAGACTATGCCACCCTTAATTGTTTAAAAGCTGCTGGTTAAACAGAGGAGGTAAGGCACTGCTTAAAATGAAGACATGTTTTAAGGCACTATGTCTTTTTTGGCAAATATTCCTATTGATTGAAGACTTGCTTGAAGAAGGGATTATATTGCATGTGTTCTATCATTGTATCTATAGCAGTATCTGTATCACCAATACTACTAAACAACACACACAGTTTAGCGACCCACCAGAAATGCACTAATGGAATTTATTTGCCAGTGCATCTCTAGTCTGTTCCTATTGGGAAGAGCAGGACATCCCAGATTGCCATCATGGCTTCTGATGCAAGGATTCAGCTGTTAAAGGATTGCTTTTTAAACTCCGTGAGATTGATTTACATCAGTCCTGATAACAAAGGCTATTAAGGGAGTGTACATGCTGCATGGACACGTGTGGGCAGCCTGCTCTGCGTGGCTCTGCTTGAGCAGGGTGATCGGATCGAGGTGACCTCCAGAGGCCCCTTCTATTCACAGCCATCTTGTGATTTTGCAGTTCTGTACAGAGGTACATCTCCCAGCTGTATTGCATTTTTCTGGCCAGAAGTTTTTACTCTTGGGGCACTAGCAGTGCTTTCTGCTGCTGCTGAGTGTATTCTGAGCTAGACAGAAGCATGTCTATATCCTGGAGAAAGAGAGTAAGCAATGTATTTTTTGTATTTGTAAATTAAGGTCATTTGATGTTACATACAAGTAGAAGTCTCATCCATCATGTTAGTCTCTGAATGAAAAAAAAGAATGGATTCTATTGAAACAACCTTTTCTTATCCATTTGGAATAAAAAGCTATTTAGACCTAAACATTTAGTACAAGAGGACCATAGAAAACCTGTGGAAGACACCTGCTCTGTTAGACACCATATCTCTCTGATCACTTGCTCTTACTCTAGTGTGTCTTGTCCCAGATGGTCTTTGAGGGGAAAAAAGAGCTGAGTGTTATTTGCAAGGTGATTTATATTTTGTTACCTTTTACTGCCTTCAGTGGCACTTCAAGATATCAGCACTGATCCTGAGCCACAGCTGACTTTTCTACTATTACTACTTTGTGAAAAGCTGAGTCACTTGGGGGATCAAGTACAAGTAACAATTACTTTCTGAGGCCAGACAGTGTGTGGAAGAGTCCGGACTTGATATAACTTCCTGAGCATATCAGCCAGGGTACACATCAAAGTTATGTAAGAATCATTTCATGGCGTTTTCTTTCTGAGTAACTTTCTGTTCAGTACAAACTGATCTCATAATCTAATGTATTCCTTTCATCAGCGTGGGACTGTGTCCTTGCCAACAGCCTGCATGATCTCTCTGCTAGAAAATAACATAAAAAACCTTTGTGCAACAAGAAGCCTAGGACAGTAGTTCAAAACATATTTTCCTTGCTTTCTCAAAAGATGCAACTGAGTTATGTATTCATGTGAATATGAAGTAACAGTTTCACAAACTTTTACTGAATAATGCTTTAAAAGTAAGAGGAGAAAAAAAGCAATCAAAAGCAGAAAAACATATCCATCCTGATCAATTCCAGATATATTTTCCTGGTAGGAGCCAAATGGCAAACGTTTGTATACAAGCAATGTAATCAGCACAGATGGAAATTGCTAAATTTTTTATGAGGAGACATTTCTCCCAAAACAAGTAACCCAAAATCTGAATATACTTTCATAGTGTAAAAAATAAGTAAGTATTATTTGAGTAAAACTCCAAGTTTAAATAGCAGAATTGCTTTACTGTAATTGCTCTAGAAGTATACAAATTATAGCTCTACAAGAGTGCTGTGTCTTCCTGGCAGGCGGAAAAGATGATATGTAAAGACTAGACAGACAGCCCTACACAATGTCTGGTACAGAAGTTTTCTGTTTGGGGAACAAAATGTTAGTTGACCATCATTAGAATTATTATTTGGAAATACGTTAGTACAACTGAGAGTCACCTCCAAACATCCCATCTCATGTATATTCCAGAAGTAACTTTAAGTTTGTGGCACTTTGAATACAGCGGTTTTAACTCACCTTTTTTATTCAGGAAATAATTGATTTTTTCTACTGTTCTGTGCTATCTACTGAGAAGTTTCTTTCACGGTAACTTTTGATTACAAGCTGTTCATGTATTGTTCCAAGTACTAGATTCCTGAGCACAGAAGAAAAATTATGCTGTGTAATCATTTAATTGTTGAATAGCAGTAAAAAGCTCCAGAGCCATTGGTTTTAAGAGTGAGTGCTTGGAGAAAAAATTGAGTGTGTGTATGCTTAATATGATTATTAATCTTAACTATTTTGGGTAAATATGTTTCAGTCTATTAAAAGGAAAATGTGTCCTCATGTCATTCTTGAATCTTAAATGAGTGTGTCTGCAGGGTTGAAATTAATAGTTCCCATCTTTCTTCCTTTGACGCACGAAAAAGGGGAAAAAGAAAAAGAAGCAAATCCTCTTCTTTTTGACAGATTTGCATTGCAGATGAAGCCAGTGCATTAATAGAGAATGGCAGAGAATGCTATATTCTCTTATTATTTTTGAAAACAGAAATAGAGCTCCAGCTACTTCCAACACCGCTGTTTCTTCTGCTAGGTTCTACACAAGGTATCTTTAGTACATTTGAGAGATGTACATGCATAATAGGAAGACAAAAATCAGTATAAGAAAGTAATATATACATAGTTATTCCATCACACTGGGTTTATTAATACGTGTTAGAAATTGTATATTATTGCTCAAAAATATGCAATAATTCCATAATACCACAGCTAGACAGAATTAATATGCCAATGAACCTTGATATTCATAGCATCAGGTTTCCTGCAGTTAATACAACTGTTCTTGACATTATTTTTTATTCAAAATTTATCACTCTGTTGCTGTCTATGGTGGGACTGTACTCCAGTGATTCAAACAGGATGCTATCCATCTTTCAGATTTTTAAAATTATTTGGGTGATTGCTTCCTGAATTATTCTGCAGTAGTACGAGGTTAGAAAATAAAATTTTTAACGTTGCACTATGTCAGATCTATTTGCTAAATGTTCATAAAATATATAAAACTTGTATTCTGTAGGCTTTAGGTTTGTAAAACATGTTTAGTTGATTATTGTAGGCTGTATATCTGTAATAGCAATTGTATGTTATTAATTAAAATAACTACATCAGTCTGTCATTATTAAAGCAGCTTTCTAAAAGATTAAAAATCTTCAGTTGTTTTGGCATAAAATTTATGCATATGGTATCCATATTTTCTATTTGTGAAGTGAGTTTGGAGTTGACATCAGGGTTTCAAATGCTGGCTCTAGCAATGCCTCATTGTGAGGCTCTGGGTGAGTCATGTCAACTTTGTTTATTCAAGTTTATTCAACTTTGTTTATTCAAAGTTTACTCTTTAAACTTTATTTATTATAAAAACTGAGATAATAAAATAAATTTATACCCACAGGTATATTTGTCAGATGAATTACTTAGAGTGAGATGCATCAAAGCCCTTAGGTATAAATGAGTTCTATTGGAAACAGTATTGTTCTTGTTCTTGGTATGTTTCCTGGATTAGTACTTTAATGACTGTGCAGTCTTCTGCGAAAGTGACATTGTAAAAATGCTTCAAAATATAAATACCAAATAGATTATTAAAAGATTGGCCTCTCTACATATTTTCTTTTTTATTTACTCTGAGAAATACTTTTTTATTTACTCTTCTCTCATTGTTTCTTTCCTGATAAGCCAACAGAATAAAACTTAGTTAAACTGCTGTTTCTTTTTAAATTAGTTACTTCTGTGCTTTTCAAAAAAAATTAGTTCTCCATAGGAGATTGCTGTTGAGGGCATCTGAGGAAACCTGTACTGTAATTATTAATTATGTATATATCTGCCTCCATGGATTTCTTCAAGATTTATTTGAAGTTGAAACTTAACCACATTTCCTTCTGGTCTTAACAATGACTAAGGGTTACCTAAAATCATGTGGACAGTAGGAGCTAGGAATCAAGGCTCACAAGTTTGCCTTGAGAGCTAGTGGACCATCTGACTATGTGGGATCAGCAGTATTTTTAGCACATTATAGCTTGTTTTCAGTGGATTTTCATTCTAGTTCATTGTTATTTTATTGAATCTGTATCCATGGGGTAACTTCCATTTCTCTTTCTATTATAAAAAGTAAAACTTCAAGAGGAAAAGTACTTTATTCTCTAGTGTTTTTGAAGGCATAATGGAATTAACATTATTTCATGTTAATTTTTAAGATTTGCTTGGGACATTGGAAGAAATTCTTCCTAAACTTCAGAAAGATGTTAGCGTTTGGATAATGGCCAAGAACTCCACGTTTCCAAATGTGCATACCCTTTTAGATAAAATAGAAGCTGCATCTGAAGACCCTGTTCCAGTTAATCGACGCTCTGCCAAAAACCTCAAGTCAGCTGTTTTATATATATTTACTTCGGGAACAACAGGTACAGATCTTCTAAAGAGTCCATCTTTTCCTTCAGCTTTCATCTAGAAACTTGATTTTTCTGAAACTCTAGTAAATCAATAGCAAAATGTCATGTTTCTCATCTAGAAGCATTACTATAGAAAATTGCCTACATTTCTTGTGTTTCTATTCGGTGGTTTACAGGTTTCTCTTTATTTTTTCCTGCCACATTGTACAAATACTATGAGAGGCTTTACCTCTTATTACTTCACAGCTAAGGTGTTTATAAAACATTGCCTTTTTGGTCAGATTACAATCATAATAGATAGTATTTTGTGACCACATAACACTGCCTAGTTAATGTGATTAAGATTTTTACCTAGAACTTTAAAAAAGAATCTTGAAACACACAAATAGACATTTGTTTTTCATTCATTAAGTCATGTTTTATGCAGGTCGCTGTAGAGACAGAAAATAGGATTAAGTTACTAGCCTTTTAGTTTAGAAACAGATGTCTGAATTGTGCTCCAGCAGCTAAGAAGCTAAGACTTAAAAAAACCTGATCACTGACATGAAAGGCAGCATTGTTTTTAAGAGGAGTGGATTGGCATTCTCATTCAATTGAACACAACAGTTTTAGCCACATGAAGACTGAAAATGCATATGTGGTTTGAGGCTTTGTTCCTTCATACAAATAGTAATTTAATTCATTTGCTTCAGGTTCTCAGGAAAAATTAGGAAATAAGAACATCAGTCTCCAATAAACAAGCTAGGAAGTTATAAATATTGTCAAGAGATGAGGTTTTATTTGTAACATTACTAATAGAAATATGCTTAAGCTTGCTTGTTAAGAGTTGGGAGTTAAATTAGCTAAAAAAAAGTACAGAATTATTCAGGTGGGATGATTTTGTTCTTACAATTAGAGTCAGAGTATCTGTGTGAAGTCTCAAGTTTCAGATATGTATAATCTAAAATATTTTTGAAACTGTGTATGAAATACATAAATATAAATTGAATTTCTATTGTGTACTATGTAACTAAAATAATAAGGTTTGTTTAGTCTGAAGAGTATGGAATAACTAATTTTGATTTACTGAATATTTGCACATGTTTTGACTGATAATCTTAGTTAAAAGAAAGGAGTATTTTGCACAGTCTGTAGTAATCTCTCTGTAAAGGCAGAAGTAAAAACTCAAGACTGTAGAAAACTTCTTGCTATAAGCAATTTACTGGCAACCTAGGCTTTTCACTTTAGTGTAGAAAAGTGGAATAGCCTGGAGGGTAGCTTGACTCTCCACAGATTATACTTCCAGCTCTAGCTAAGTCTTCAAATGTACAATAGCTTTGCAAGAATAGGTGAGAAAACTTTATGAATCATTACATCTTTTGAAGTATTGAACTGTTCTCACTGTTCATCATCACCCTGACTCAGACTGAAATTTGTGTGTGTGTTTGAGAACATGTATATTATGCAAGATCACATCCCATACTCGGATGAATTGGTACCAGAGTAGTAGCACAAGAAGCCCTTGACTGTGAGTCTGCATGTTGCTGAAGGAAAGTGCTGTGCTGAATTTGAAGAAGCTCATTCAGAGGAACCTAACTCATGTGGTCTTCTCACTAATTTTTTCTTTTTTGTTAATTTGTCATAGACTGCGTAGAGTTCTAAAACAAATAGATACATGATTCTTAAGCTCCCACTCTGTGGCCTACTCCATGTAGATCCCATACCTTTCTTATTTACCTTACAATCACTATGACTCTTGCCTTAAGATCTGGTGTGATGCCTCTTTATGTTAAAAGAAATCCATATCTACAGTAAATATTTTGTCCCTTCTTGCTTTATATAATTTTCTAGCAGCAAACCTATGAGTTTCTTCATGTTTCCACTTATTTGAATGGATGTGACATCAAACTAAATAACAAAGAGATGAGGTTACAAACTGGCTAATCTTTACGTGTACATAAATGTGCAATATTGTATTAAACAGCCAATTGTCTATTTATGGCCATCTAAAAAGATGGTTGACAATTTGGTTACAGAAGTAAGAATTGACCCTTATAATTTTAGAGACTTTATACGCAGGTTCCCTTTAAATGCTTTAATGCATTATTTTGATTTTATTACAGGTCTTCCAAAGGCAGCAGTCATTAGTCATTTACAGATTCTTAAAGGAGCTGCTGGACTGTGGGCTTTTGGTGCTTCTTCGGAAGACATCATTTATATTACTCTGCCTCTTTATCACAGTGCAGCTTCTCTTCTTGGCATTGGTGGATGCATTCAGCTGGGTAAGGCTTGTTTGCTTTTGTTGTAAATAGAGAATTAATTATTATAAAAATGTATAAAACACGCTTAGATTCACTACCCCTCGGGAAGCTAATGCTTTGCTCAAATTCAGTGAGTAGTTTTTTTTGGAATAGTTGTGCATTTTGGGGAGAGGGAATGTTTTGTAGGGATCTTTACAAGCTCTCTCTGTGGAGAAGAATTAGTTATTGTAATTTGCATCACAAATGTTTTGACTTCTTTATATTTAGGTCAAAAGGAAGTTAAGGACATATGCAGTATTTTGGCAGCGTGTGTGGTGCATTAGTGTATGTACAACTAAGCATTGTACAGTAGAATAGAATTAAAATGTATTTTGTGAACTTAAAATATTGATAAATACATTGACTACTACAGATTGTACAGGTTTTTTCATGCATTTTTAAATCCCATATAACTTTTTATGCATTTGATTTGCATACTGTTGTCTGACACTGGCAGTAAATCAAATGTATTACTGAGACAATATAGGTGTCCTCAATGACTCTTTTATAAAAGATTTATTTGGAACTCCATGGCAAACACTTTGTTTCCTTATGCATCAAGTTCAAGTCAGAGCAAGGGAAAGATCCTTGTGTTATGGATTAATTCTGTCTGAATCTGCATTAATGAATACTTTCTTGAGAAATAAGGCTTTAGTGATAGCCACATGATTTACTAATCAGCCTGAATCTTCTGGGTATTTTCAGCTAAAAGCTTGAACACAAGAGTTCAGGTTAAACTCTTAAACTCTAATGTTACAACACCAACAGTGTTTTAAGAAGAGAAGCTGACTTTTTATTTTTCAGCTCTGATCTATTGCATTGCTGTCTCAGCCAGGAGGCTGATTTCCTCTGCCTTCTTTGTCTACCAGGTTTGAATACATGTCTTCAAATAAAACAGCTTAAATACTGCATAGTTTTCTGTGTGAGGCTGCCTTAGTCCCTCAGATGTTCTGGTTTATAGCTAAGCTGCCACACAGAGCAATTGCCTAATTTCATTTTCCCTACTGTTTCCATAAAGGTGCAACCTGTGTGTTAAAAAAGAAGTTCTCAGCTAGTCAGTTTTGGAACGACTGCAGAAGGTACAATGTGACTGTTATCCAGTACATTGGAGAACTTTGCCGTTACCTTTGCAATCAGCCAGTGGTAAGTGGAATCAAAGTGATGCCTATTTGTCTGTCAGGACATTTATCTTTCTTCATGTGGATATGGTAAAAGGGAAATTAAACTGCATTGGGCATGTCTTTCTGCCCTTCCTTTTATGTGAGGTTCTGCAAATATTTGGTGATATGTAGATGCTTAACAAAAATAATGGTAGATGCTTAACAAAAATAATGGCTTGAATCATGAAGATATACTAAAAGTACTATAAGGAACAATTTTGAGACTAAAAACTGATTCAGTAACATTTGGTGAAAAAGTGCTATTTCACAGAATTTTGCAAGGTAAGTTCAAAAACCCAGGAGTACTTTTCAATGCCTTTTCTGAATTTTCAGAACTTTGTTTCTTGGCATCTGTATGTGTCAGAGGTCTCACATTTTGTATTCTATGTATTAGCACTGTTTTGTTTTGTGAAATGTGTATATTCTGAGACCATCTAAATAATATTTTTAAACTTGGAAGGGGCTTGTTCTAGATTAGCAGCTTTTTGTGCAAAGTGAATCATTTGCTTTTTTTTTCCCAATGATAGAGCTATTCTAGACAACAAATATTTAAGAGAGGAGAAATAATTTTGTGAAAATATACAGAAGTTGGATTCAATGCAACTGTTACCTCTTTGAAAAGCCTCCCTATGCCACAATCATAATTTTATTCTGTTATTTCAAAAAAATAATCAGTGCTTTATTTCCTTTTCAGTGAATTTTATTAAAATTACTCATCTTTTAGGAAAAGGTACCAGTAACTCAAAGTATTTAATTTGAAAATTATTAACATCATCCTTAAGCAGTATTCTAAAATAAGAGAATGCAAATCAGTCATGGTTTCCAGCAGAATAATAATTCATGTTAATATCTCGAGTTGCTGACCAAAGAATGGAAAAGGTCATTGGATTGTTTTTCCCTTAGGAAAATTTAAAAAAGTATGTTTAAGCAATGTAGTTGTGGGTCATGGATCTAACTGCTCTATCCATGTGTGCCTTGGTAAAGTAGAAGTTCTTGAAAGGAAACATGGATGATGGCTTGGTGAAGATCACTGGTGCTGGTAAGAAACCAGACTAGTGATACCTTCTCTGATTGTTTTTTGTGGGTGTTTTTTTTTGGGGGGGGGGTTATGTCTTGGGATTTTGCTTGGTTTTAATTTTTATTTGTTTGGGAAATTTTAACTTTTTAGTAATATAAACAAAAAATTACTCGATAACAAAAAAATCAAGTTATAAGAAATGTCAAGGCATTGGGGAGGCATAGTTTTTATAAATTGTGATTTTTTTTTCTTCATTGTAGGCTAACTTGATTTCCACAAAGTCATTTCCCTTCTCTCCAAAACTTCACAACTTTTTGCTGTGTTTGCAGTCTGAGTTATTAATTATTCACTTTTTCTATTCTCTTACTGTACAGGGAGATCATGGCTTCTTTTCCCACTCCTTTTTATCTTGAAGCACAAATTATAGATTAATATACTTAATTTCTAAAACAAACTCTTCTATTTTTAAATCTTTACCAAAGCATCATGAAGTTAAAGCAATTTTAAATTGTGCAAATAAAGTAATTTATACCATCCTTAACTATTTATATACTGCATACAGTGGTTATACAATCATTAACTATTCATAAACTGTATAACTATTCTATTTGTTAATTAATGTGCATAGTTTCTAGGAGCTGGCATATCTAAACTCTTTCTTCTGTGAGGCTATAGGGTATTTTTTTGTTTTGATTTTGCTTGCTTGCTAAGCCTCCTCAAGAAAAATTCAAATTATAAAACAAATCAGTTTGACAGCTGGGTAATTGAAGAAAAATATTAACTATCTGTCATATTAAAACTGGAAGAGAAACATGCTCATACAAATAAGTGGAAGGTTTTAAAATATCTTACGTAATTTACTCTTAGTTTTCAAGTAAGTAAAATAATTTCCTAAATTGGATTCACTATTTAAGTTTTGTTAATGTAGAAGTACTGTGTATGCTAGCAGCAAGAGAAAGATGTGGCGCATTTTAAAGTTCTGTCAGGATATTATGTGGGCAGTGTTCATGAGATTAGAGGGCTACAAAGCCCTTCTAATCAACCCAGATTAAATCCATAGCAATTATCTTATTTTCTTAATTTGTTTCTTTAACACTAAACTTGAAATAAATGGTATATTGTTTACAGTTGGAGTCCATGCTGTGGCCTTGTATTTCATAAATTCTGAACTGAACTTTGGGCAAGTCTCTGTGGTAGCATATAGGCTCTTGGCTGAGCTTTCCCTATTGGTTTTGTTTTGTTTGATCGTTTTGCCTCCCACTCACATCTGCAAAAGCTCTTGAAGTCTCTTGCAGTAAATTTTTCTGAGGTTACTCTGTATCCAGTTTGGTTTAGCAATCTGTTTGGAAAGAACATTTGTTAGAAAAGGAAGTTGTCTTTTTTCCTTAGGTACAAGTACAAAAAGATCTGGCTTTATGTGACATTCATAGATTTTGCTGGGTTTCCAAGTGAGTAATCCTCATGCCTGCCCTCTTGCAAACACTTTTTCTGCAGCATTTTGATTGTAGTGAAAATACAATGACCAGCATTGGATGTCTAATAGGCATCAGTAGCTACAAAATGGGTATGTCTGTAAGATACTAGCATGACTACTCCAGTGAAGAAGAATATTCAGAAAATTGCTAAACTAGTCTTGCTGGCTGACATTGCTCAAAGTTTCTATTAGCAATGATCTGAAAAACTACAAGAGTATGGCATAGCAGATCTCCCTGTCTTGCCTCTTAGCAAAAGCTTTGGAAATACTTCTGTACTAATCAGTGGATATATTTTCCTTAGACACTTGTAACTAATTTAAATTTTAGCATATGAACTGTAAACTAAACCTTCCGAAGGCAGTTGCAGATTTATTTCAAATTTGACGTAATAATTTAATATTGCATTTATTAAATTTATAATGCATTGCATTCTGAAGCTTTTGGAAAGATAGGAATGGTAATGCAGCATCTCTTTCCTGCTTTTCTGTAAAGAAGACCTGCATTCTGAAAAGTATTACAAACAGAGGGTAGAAATCAGTGTCCTTAACCATTATGTCATGTTTTCTACTTTTGTAAGCTGTGATGCAGTATGACAGTATTTGTATGATTTATGAAACCTTGCATGAAATAGGTAAGCTCTTTATTAACACCAGAGATCACTTCTGCTTCTATTCAAAGTCTGTGTCACAAATAATTGTATCATTGCTTACAATCTCCCATTTAATATGTGTCCTGTTTTATGTCCACTTGGTATTGAGACGGTGTTATCCTCTGGCACAGGTAATATTTCTTATTTCCTTGGGGTCACCTAAGTGTATAAGACCATGCTTATCAGCTTTCAGACTTTGTTTTGTTAAGCTGAGGCAAGACAGTCTCTCTACTAGGGATTAAGCTCTCTGAAATTACTTCAGAGAAGATGCTTAGGGATTTATTGTGTTAAAACTCCTCTGTGTTAGGACAATAGTAGTTTAGAAGGCAAAAGCAAGGAATTCAGTGCTACTGGGATAAGGGAACAGAATGAACATTTATTTCCCTGCAGTTGACTAAAGTGTTGTGGAAAGTGATGTAAGGATGGGGTTTATGTCGTTGGATAGCACCATCTCTCACCAAGAAGCAGTTTTCCTTAAAGGAAGGGAATTTAATGGTCACATAAGCAAGGAGAAATTAGTCAGTAGGCACTTTTCTACAATGCAGGTTTTATTTGTAATCACATTTTATTTACCATTAAAGTTTAGCTCAGTTTATGCTCTGTACTGGAAATTGTTCTTTCTGGTATCTTTAAAAGGTGGAGTGGAAATTTGTCTAGCCCCTTGAAGGTTTTTGGCATAAGTATTTTCTTTAATACCCTAATTTGACACAGTTACAACCAACCACATCTGTGCCTTCCAAGGGAATGCTTCTAAGAATCTCTACAAGTCATTAAAATTAATTTACAGGAGGGAATTTTGCAATTTGTTTATTCTTGTAGTGACCTATCTGTAAACAAAAAAAATCTGAAACCATTTGCATGTGTCATAAGAAGATGTCATTCTCAATCCAAGTTCTTCTTACTGCAGTATCAACAGTGCCTAAAATAAAACTGAAAACTGTTTGGACATAATGTTAGAGAAAACTGAACTTTTAGACTAAGAACATAACCAGCACAAATTAAAGCTTAGAAAAGGCCATGAGATTTGGAAGCTTGTATTTTTTCTCTCTAGACTGTATGATTTGACCTTATAAAAAACAGACTGTATGTCACAGCATACATTTTACTTTCAACTGCCATAACTACAACAACAGTATTATTTTTGAAAAGTGGCTTTAAAACAGATTATAAACCCACCTATTTTTATTACTGCCTTCTGTTACTTCTAGATGCTGGCACACCTCTCTTGGTACCCATAGATGATCCTGTGTCTATTTTCTCATTCTCCCCACTAATAATGGTAAAAGGTTCTCAGATGTTCTTTGTGGAAAATGTCTTTTGTGATGTCTTAGGAAGCATTTGTTTTTCATATACAAAAAGCTCTGAAGGCTACTTACAATGTCAACTACTGATTCTAGCATGGTGGATCTTGACTTATGAGGTCATACAACTTGACCAATTTCTCTCCTTCCAGCGTTCAGTTTTTCCTAGACTTGCCTTTTGGGTTAAACAAGTGGAGTCATGCAGAAAATGTGTTTATATTAAAGCCTGGAAATCACAATCATACTTTCACAGAGGGAAGCTTCATATTGCTCACAGAATACTGTGTGTAACATGCACCACAAGAAATAATCTGTATGCGCTTTAATTCTCTGAACTGACCTTTGTAAAGTTTTTTGTGATTTGTTTTGACTAGTGTGCTCCTGGGAAAATCGCCAAAAATACAATTATCTACTTCATATTACTGGGTGGAACAAAGACAAAAGTGACTTTTTTGTTGGTAGTTATTTTCTGAGGAGATGGGAGTACAGCTAAACAAAACATTTCCTGTTAGAAGAGCTAATTAAAGAAAACTTCTTTTAGAATATAATTCTAATAGATTATCAGATTGATTACTAAAAAGGAGGTGAGAATGAGCTATATTAAATAGCAAGCAACCAGTTGTAAACTAAAAAGACGTATCTTTTTCCTACTTTTCCTGTCCTTTCTTATTGTGCATCTCTTCACACCCTTCCTGTTCTCTTTTATTTGTATTTTTAAATTTGAGTATGTGTTTTGCTCAAAAAATCTAGTTGCAGTTTATAATTAGGCATTACTAAATAATGAATATGGATATGCATCTTGAAAAATATATCTATAATAGTAGGGTATCTCCCATCTTACAGTCTAATACAGTCTGATGGATTGTCACAACTACCAGATGCTCCTTTTTCAGGGCTAGTGTATCAATAGAGGAATTGGTGAATGTGTTGTTACATACACACCTTGTAAATACTTGAATGCAAATACTGTGTCTTCTGTGTTATCATATTTTACATTTAACTGATGTTTGCATTCTCAGGCCCTGAGACTGCTTTCCGTTTCACCGAGGCCATGATACAGAGAACAATTCATGCCTCCTTTGAATTATCTTTGCTTCTCTCCATTTGGATATTCCTTATGCAGAAATAATAAAAGAAGGGCAATGAACTTCTTTTCTTGTGTTTGATTGAAGTGGCTGCTTTAAATGCAGCACATTTTTATGTAGCTGCAATCATGAATCCTTCCTGCACCAGTTAGTATACTGCTGATAGCACTCTAAGAGGCATTTACCAACAGCTTAATCACACAGATAGTCCAAGTAGTTTATTGAGAACACTTAAGGAGAAAATACTGCTGAATGAAAAATCCCAGGTATGTGGTGTTTAATGTAGTAAGGCAGATCTGGACTTGTCATTTAGTTAATTTAGGAAAGAAACAATCACGCAAGATGGAGACATATTGTGTCAAACTGATTTATGATATGTGCAGCTGTTTGGTACACAGTTCAAAGATCTTGGCAGAATGAATGGAAAAAAATTCCAGGTGTATGGTAAGAACTGTTCTTGCTTATTAATGCATTGATGTCAATGAAAAAGGTATTGAAAAAATGCTTCCCCTTTACTGTGAGAAATAAGTGGATGTAAACTGAACCCCCATTTTATTTAGGAATCACTCTGAATTAAGAAAATAAAATCAATGTTCAGGAAAATAAATAGACATTTTTGGAAACCTTGGAAAGATGTTAGAACATTCTGTTTGTCTAAAATCTCTTATCCTATGAGATAAGAGATTTGTGGAGAGCTATTAGTAAGTTCAGAAACACAAATCATAATTGAACTATCAGAGGACATGCAATTTGAACTTATTTGTGGTAGGTGGCCAGGATAAGGCACTGAATCCTTTGTAAATGAGATTTTGTGATGAAATACTGCTTTTACCTTAGGAAGTGTTAATTTGGTACAGTGTTTTTGCAGTGGGCTAATAATACATAAGCACACAATTGCTGCACAACAACTGTTGCAGGGCAGCTGGCTGACATGCCACAGCTTGATCAGGTGTCAAAAATGGCACAGGGATAACAGAGCTTTTTTGCTGGAAGAGAGATGTATTAGGTGACACCTTAGAATTCCTTCTACTCCTTTAACTTTATTTATTGTACCAAAGGTAAGCTAGTTGATCTGAAAATGGCAGAAGTTCAAAGCCAATTTGATCTAGTCAGTTTAAAGCATAAATTTCTGCATATTTATTTTATTTCTTTTTTTCATTAGGACACCCTAAATGTTCATCACTGAACCATGTTTCTGTAATTTGATTGAATTATCATCTCTTTTCCTTCCCTTCTCTTTCTTGCAGCATTTGATTTACTGCATAACTATTTAGGCACAGTGCCCATGAATACCAATGTGCCTTTTCTAAAGAGTTGGACTTTGGCAGTAATCTGGACAATAATATGTATGCCCATGTCTGATGTTAAAAACAGATGACAGATGTTAGAATGGCTAACTCTGTTTTATTTACTCTGTGTCACTTTACATTGAAAGTTAGTTACACATCAAGCTTATATGAACTAATGTCATATATTAGTTATAAAAAAATAAAAATAGTTAAAATATTCCTATATTAATTTACTGACATGTAAAACTAATGTGAGTAAAACTCACTGTTTCAAGTTTCCCTAATTTTAATAATTTTCTTCATAGTTATTAAACCTACTGAGAGATGAAATTACATATAATTTTTATTCTTACCGTTGAAAGACTGCCAAATTCATAATGTCAGTTTTAATGTCTTCACCAGAAAGCCCTGCAGTATTCTTCAGGGAATCTTGTATTGATAGACAGGTACCACTAAAGTGGTAAAATCACAAATACAGCAGTTGCAGCAATGCAATCTGTGATCAGTTCTAGATAACATCATACACCTTCTTTGTATTTTTGCAAAAAGCCTGAGTGCTGTGACAGCATCCCTTCCTAAAGTGAAATTGTTTTACATTGTATTTATTGTTGATGTTGATGATATGTGTTAACATTGCAAGCAAAGTGGGATGCTGTAGTCCTCTCAGGACTACTCTGCATCTTTTTCACGAGAGAAACAATTTTGTGCTGTATTAATACAAACCAACTGAAGTAATGTGAGGAACTGAATTTACTGCACTTTTAAATTATATGGTATTTTTTCTTTTGGGAAAAACCCCCAAACACTACAATCCATGTAGGCCACTATCTTCTAGTTCATCCTAGAAAATGAACTAGACTAGAAAAAACCTGTCTTTTCAGCAAACAGCTCTCAATGCTTTTATTTTTCTTAAAAGTAAAAATAGTAGAAGCAAGGTTTTTTATTAGCTTGGTGTCTAGAGGATTTGAATGTTCCTAGCCTGATAAAAGACTCAATTACTGCATGTATATGTATGCATATGTTTGTCTTTTCTGTTTATTGTGGAACAAAGAATTTCCTTGAAAGTATCTCTTGAGCTATTTTTTGTATCTTAGCAGAGGCAGTAGATTTGAATAATTCAGTGGCATCAGCAAGAGATAACTGCAGTTTGGCTATGGACATATTTCAGTTTCACATTTCATTTCAGTTTAGCATTGAAATTGCAAGAAAAATAGCCCACTTTGAATTTTAAGTTGAGCTGACAGGAATATTCTAAAAATGGTGAACAATTTTGTGGAGGAAGGAAAAAACATTAAAAGTTTTCCTGATTAAGTTCAAAGTAACACTGAAGCATTTTAGCTTAAAAAAATAAGAATATTGTTGTTGTTCACTGACAGTATAATGAATTTGAATATATAATATAACAAATGTTATTATTTCAAGTATGTAAAAACCTACACTCTTGCATTGTGATATTGTGTCTGAAGTTGAAAAAACAAACCACTGTAAAAATGACATCTGTGGGCAATTTTTAGATACTTTGTTCCAGGCTATGTCCATGTCAGATTTGTAGTATTGTGTAATGCAGCATTTGTTAATAATAATTTAGCATTAATTCAGTGAAGTATACACCTATGTGTTTAGAAATTACTTTCACCTGAAGACAGAAGGGAAAAAGCAGGAGTTAGGTTCTTGTAGAAAGAGAGTTGTTAGTGACCAGGGAAGGCTGGTGAGTGATGTAGTTCTGGAGTAAAATTGCGGGATAATGCTTCAGGTTGTAATCTGCTGACACCTATCTGCATCTAGTGAAATAGGCACTTTCCTTGCTGAATCATTTCAGCAAGCAGACTTATTTTGCAGAAGACTCCAAAGATGAATTAATACATTTTTATCTTTCTGTGAGTCACTGGTTTTGAAGAGGGAAGAAAAAAACATAGTAGTCTTTGTGATTTAGAGGAGCTTAAAATTCCATTATGTTTTGCAATTTTTTGTTAAAGAAGGAAGAATTCACATCCTCATGAAAAATCTAGTTTGTCCAAGACATAAGCCTTGGAGGAACACTGCTGTGCACTCAGTTGATGCTTTTCTGTTTTTGATATCCAAATTGTTCAAAAGATTCCTGTTTCACTCAGCTGACCAGGTCTCTTCACAAAAATAATTTGCTGTGATTTTATATGAGACTAGAGGTGTTCAGATGGATTTTTACTATAAAGCCGTAACTAATTCATACTTGTTTGGTTGCGGGTGGGGAGGGGCATAATAGAAAAGTAGAAAATAGGAACTCTCTGTTTTCTATAGCATATTTATGTGAATGTGTACATATCTGAATGTATGAAAAGAATGTGAACATGTGCAGATGTGTGCATTTGTACACAGAGAGGTGTTTGCATACATATATAGGAGTGTAGGTAGATAGAGGTGTATAGAGACTGTTGCAGTGGCAGAGTGCTATGCAGTTGTGAAAGTATGTGGTACCAAATTGTACCTACATTTATTCTGAGCTCTCTCACTTATTCTGTATTGCAGCTTGAAATAATTGAAAAGGGAGTTGTATTTTAGAGTAGGTGAAATTAAAATAAATCCAAACAAATCCAAACAGTATAGATGTTTTGCTTTCTGGTACTTCAACTTAAATATGATTGTGTTTTAAAGGTGGTCCATGCAATCTCAATGTTTGGGAATGTATAAATAAAATTAGAACATCTTACTGAACTGGATGCATACTATTGTGTTTGTTATGGTAAACATGGGACCTGACAACAGTAAAGATTCAAGATCACTAAGAAATAATGTATTCCAGTAACATTGAACAAAACCTTGCGAGTCTTAATATTGAAAAAGGTACAGAAGATGACTCATACACAATATGTGGGAAGGAACATATTTTACAAGTGTGTGAAATCTGTTTGTTTCCTCATAATCAGTCTGAAGACAGAAGAAAGTAACTATTCATCTCTTCTGACTTTAATCCCATGACAGAAATAATTCCAGTCTTTTTCTGTTCTTCCCAATTATTTAATTCATCTGGAGAGAAATAGACTGAGACAATACAACTTCTAAATTATGGAAGTGTTTATATAAATCATTGTAGTAATTTTTCAGGAAGTAATTTGTTTGTTCAACAAGATAATAGGTTTTAGATTGCAGCTTACTGATTTGCAGCTGTCTACCAGCTATGCCAGCTTTCTTTAACTTCTTGAGCATTACTTTTTCTTCTTTTTGTTTTTTTTTCTGGGTGTATTCCAAAGAAGGGATGTTTTCCCCACAATATATGCACCAATCAAATGCTGTTATCAGTATACTATATTTTAATTTTTTTTCTTTTTTTAACAGAAGGAAGGAGAAAAGAATCACAAAGTTCGACTAGCAGTTGGAAATGGAGTAAGAAATGATGTATGGAGGGAATTTTTGGAGAGATTTGGTGCTGTTAAGATCTGTGAGTTCTATGGTGCTACTGAAGGAAACATTTGTTTCATGAACCACACAGGAAAAATTGGATCTGTTGGGCGCACCAATTTCTTCTATAAGGTGACTGTTATTTACATTCTGCTTAGTAGGAGTGCTGAAAAATTGTGTTTCTTAGTTTGAGTACAGTCATAAGTCCAAGATAAATTTTCTAACTCAGTTATTGCAAGTTAGTTGACCCTCTGTAGAATCTTGGCACCCAACCCACTTGTACGCTCAGCAGTAACACTGAGATTTTTTATAGAGTTCACAAGAGTCAAAAAGGCTTTGGGTTTCTTCTGACAGTTTTGACTAATCTGACAGTTGCCAAGTATAATTTCAGGTCTCAACTACATTAGAGGACAAAACAAAAAGTTGGATTTATTTTAACACATAAGAACTCCTCATCGCTGAAATAAGGCTACAAATTTCCTATTCTGATTTACCATTCTACAAATTATAGTTAGAGATGTTTTTAGCATACTGCTGTGTAAATATTTGGCATAAATGGGAATTAATAATAATTAATATAATAATTACACACAGTAACATATGGACACATACAAATTTAATAGATATTTTATACCTAGGTGCAAATAAACATAAGTAACTCAAACTACATCTAGTCTGTATCAGTATTCAGAAATGTTAAAGATAACACAATACATATATAATCACTGTTGAGGTATTGTCACAGAGAATACTTGGCAAGATTATTAATTTTAAAATGCTATACCCCTTTGTCTACAGTCTACTGTAGGTGTTTGCTGTGTTCTAGGTTACTGAAACTAGAAAAAAACCCGTTCTGTATTTCATAGCCTTGAAAATGGCAGTCATATATTTTGGAGAGGAGGATTACATGTTATTTATATGACACATTATGACTTACCTCCATCCTTCTGAGTAAATGAAGAATTTATTTCTGCTTGAAATTCACAGATGGACTTTTTCTTTTTGGTCCTGTAAGGACAATCTTTTAAGTGATTTGAAAGTCCCAAAGTAATATATGTCCCAAGCTTTAGCTAATAATATGAAAGATATCTAGCCTTTTTGCAAGGAGACTGCATATTTATCATTATGTTGCTGTTTATGCCAGTTTATACTCTTCTTGAAATAAATAGTACTTCATGCATTGCCTAGAATTTTAAATTGAATGATAGCTATCTATATACAAGTCCTGTTGACTTAAATGACATTTGTGCTCTGTAGGAAAACTGATAGCAAAATGTCCCAACAAAACTTTTTTAAGAAGTAAAACCTTTGTTTGGAAATACAACAGAGGTATCTTCTGATGCCAGGTAAATAGGTTTCTAGGCAGCAAATGTTACAGGGTCCTCAACTTCAATACTCCCATCGCCCAGTACAATCACTACACAGACTGCTTTACACATTGGGGTCAGAGGAATTCTTCACTTCTTATAGAGGAACTCAGTGAGGATTCTGGAACCACTCAGAAAACACTACAAGAGCTAGTGTGTTGCTCAGAAACCACTGAGAGCTCAGGAATTTAAGCAGATCATGCCACTGATTCTCTGTCCTACATGTCTGATGCCCTGTAGCAGGCAGTGAGCACCCAATGCTGTTGGATATCTCCAGAAGGGTCCAGAACTGCTACAGGAAATCAGAGATCTAGAATTTAGGGAGTAGTAGATGAACCAGGAACCTTACAGTTGATGTTAGTTTTTGTTTCAGACTTCCCGCAGCCAGATGCCTTATATTCTTACAAGATTTTGCATGTGTTCCAAACTTGAGTAAACTTGTTTTCAGTATTGCAGAACTTTTCAGCAGATTTTTGTCATAAGTCATTAACCTTTTGGAAATACAATGTGAAGTCTACAGCAGATAAACTTGAAACTACCTTTATATTTATTTAATCATCTGTATTTTTAATCAAGTATAATCAAGTAGTGTGGGGATTTTGTGTGTGACACTATACATATTTTAATGCCATAGATAACTTCATTTTTCCTTATTTCAGGCATTTGTTCTGGGGGGTTTTCGAATACATTTTGCAGCTTGCAGATTACTAAACAATGCCTTCTGAAGTCTATCTGCTGTTTGTTTTACTTCAGTCTAAATGACATCCACTAGACAACTAGTGATATGTAAAGGAGAGCAGCATTATTTCTGATTTGTTGACTTGTAAAAGACCTGAGGCTGGAAAGAAAATCTGTCTCCTGCTGTAAAGTAGACAGTGGCACAGACAAGGCCCAGCCACCCAATTCCCAACATTTGTTGTTTCTTCAAAGACATGCTACAGCATCTTTTGAAACATTCTCTTGAAAGGCAGGACAACATGAGATACCCTTTATCACGCTTTCTAGGGATTTCCTAAACACCTATTTCTAGAATAGAAAGAAACAGAACAGAGAAAATTGGAAGAAGGTTTGTGTGTTCATATATGTTATATACTAAAGGAGAAGGAAGAAACTTGCTCTCTTCCTACAGCATAATTGCAGAGCTTGCAACAAAATAAATGCAGTACAAAGCCCTGTAGATACAGGTATTGGGAGTATAGATGGAATAATAGCAGAAAGTTTCAAAATATAACATTTTTTTGGGGGGGGTTGAGGGGGGCAGGGAAAAAATAGGAGTGCATTCTGTTGTAGGTAGTGACAATGGCACAGTTTGTAAAGGTGAAATACAGATAAAAAGTACAGCTTTAAGAGGCAACCTGAGCTCTCAGAGTGAGCAAAGTAACTTTTCTACCAGTAACTGCTAAGGACTGGGGATAAATGCTTGTGATAAATATTAAGGTTGTACAGAACACATTTATTTTCATAAAAATATTGGAAGACATAAGGTAATAGGAAGAAACAGATGAATGTTACAGCAGTTGGCAGAAGTCACTGTATTTAAGACGTTAACTAAAAGCAGTGCTCTTGTTTTCACTTCTTCCTTTTCACACTGTGTTCTTTATATAAGAGGGATCGGTTCATGTGCTTGAAAGCCTCCCTGTAGAATATGAATAAATCTTTCAATAAAGATGTTTACACAGAGTCAGTGAACAGAAAAGTAGAAGCCTCTGAATAGCTTTTCAGCTGGTGAAACTTAAAATGTTTTACAAAAAATACAATGTCTTGATTAACACAGTAATATCATAAATTAATGTATAATCTTTACATCTGACATACATATGTGTCTAGATAATGTTAATAATCAATTATGTTATATAGGACATACATTATGTGTGTATTTATATAGATATGATATGGGAAAAATCTTGAAGACCCTCTTGAAGACCCTCAATTGTGTCTTTGAATATATAAATCTCTTTCTTATACTGAAATAAATTCTGAGTGATGACAGACGACAAGGAAGCTTGGGATTAATGAGATCCAAGGAAGCTTATAATAAGGTCTAAAAATAACCCAGAGCAAGTTCACCTGAAAAGCATTATGTAAAAAAAAAACAAAACCAAAAAAACCAAAAAACCCAAAACCCAAACAAACAAAAACCAAAAACAAACCCTCAAATTTTATTTGTAAATATAGTTTATCATTATTTTAAGCAATGATACTCAAGCTATATCAGGAATCAAAATCTCTTATGCAAAACTCTATAGATAAAAATCAGCTTTGAGCTGGGAAACATTTAAGTCTTATAACAAATCTTAAATAATTTCAGCATATAAAATGGCTTTCACAAAGCCATTCAGAATTAGTATTATGCACTTCTTCATGCAGTCGTAGAACTTGTGGCAGAAGACAAATTATTTCATTTAAAAATAAACAAAAGTTAGTTTTAAGCAAATTTTTAAATCCAGGAAAACTGGGTTCAAAGAAGGAATACTGATGTGTAAATCAAAGCAATGGACGCTCCTAAGTTCATTGGCCAATGAAAATTGATGTTGTTTCTTCTCCTTTGACTAATTTTGAGCTAAATAATCTAAAGTACTACAAGTGTTTTCTAAGGTACTGTACTCTTACATGTCATGATTCAGTTAATATCACACATAGCTTAAAAGATTTGTTTGTTGGTTTTGTTTACTTTGGCTCACAAAGTTGTATAGAGTACCTATGCATCTGCTCTTTACAGCATAAATAAGGCATTTCAAGTATGTTTTTAAAACTGTCTCTGAAATGTGATGACACTATGCTCCAAATTTTTTTTCTTACATTTCAGTTTTTAAAGATGCTTGAAACTAAATCTAGTACATGTAATGCTTTGTTTTCTAAACTGATACTCTCCAAGAGAATTAAAAAATACTCCATCTCTAAAACCAGTAATAAAAAGCTTGTGATCTCTATTTTCTGGTAAAGGTTCTCTGAGCATTCTCTGTAAGCTGAAACATTCAGAATGTCAAAACTACTTTCAAAACAATATTTAAATTCACATATTTCCAATCAATTAAAAAATAAAAAAGGTGAGGGAAGCTGTTATTAGATAACATCTAGGCAGCATAGTAGTAGACAATATTGCAAATTAACACACTTTCAGCTCACTAAATAGTGCTTTTTGTTTGCTGCATTTATGTTGTGCTTCAGAGAATAAGATGTACATTAAAATGATGAATGTTGCATGCAGTATTCTGTGAAAATAATATGGTAATGCTTCAACAACTCAGGTCCTTGTCCCATTAGAATGTAAACAATGAGGTGACCCAAATGTTATTCTGTGCCCAGACCAAATACTTTGCTGTGGGGCTTTAATTTTCTAGTATTTAATATGAAAAGCAAGCTGCTTCGAATCACAGAATGATTTAGCTTGGAAAAGACTTTTGTGCAGGCACAGCTGTTTGCACTGACTATGTATAGTTTCATTATGCATATTTAATACAAGATGTGGTTCTTTCTTTTAATTATGTATTTTCATTATTATTATTTCAGAAACCTAATTGGAATACACCTCATTAATACTCTGAAGTTGTAGGCAAAAGAAGTATGCAACATAGTATAGTTACATATAATAATAGTCTCAACAGTTTTTAGATAATCTCAGATACTGAATTACAGTTGCTGAGTGTTTATAACAAAAAAATTCTTCATTCTTTCAGCACTCAAAAACTGTATCTTGTCAAAATACTACTCTCTATGATGCATTATTTTAAGCTATTCTAATCAGACACAAAAACAGAATAACATTTAATTTTTTTAACCATTTCATTCTTATTATTTATATTACTCATTGCATTTGGTCATATAAAACCTATTAAAGTAATAAATATCAATGTAAAAAGAAAGGAAGTGAGAAAAAGTAGCATTTAAATGTACACTGTTAAAAAAAAGACCCACTCCCACTCTGTTTCTCAAGAATAATTAATTGTTTTCTAATTGAGGCAAACTTTCTGGCCCTCAAATTCTTGACTTTGGTAAATAGCTTAATCTGAGGTTAATAAAAATAATTACTCTTCACTTAAATAAAATAGTGTCCCATTCTTGAATCATTACTTTATTTTGCAGGCTATGACCTTTTTCCTTTCATCAACTGTTAAAAATATCCTTTTGTTTCAGACTTAGGGTAGAAGAAAAACACTGTGCTGAACATTGAAAGGACTCAATTTTGTCCATATGGGACTGAAATTGTGGGATTCGTGTTGATCTTTATTCAGATTTCTTTGAGAAAAAAATATTTATTTACAACAACATTTCAAATTAGGATAATGATGCAACTCTTCATCCAAGTTAGTGGCAGAAAAGGAAAGAGGTTTAGGTTTTAACATCCTGCCCTTTACTTCAGTCACTTCCATATAATTCTCCTTAAGTTATATTGCATTTCTTTATTGTAAAGAGTGCAGGTGTATATTAATGTTTTATAAAATTGTTCCTCTATTGCTGAGAAATCTCAGGAGAAGATAATTACCTTGGTTTCACTACTTGTTAAAGATTGCTGATACATTTCTTTTTGAGAAGGCAACATGGAATCCCAAGCAGGGTAAGTTGTCTCTTTAGAATAATAAAGAGACAGTTTGGACCGCTGCAAACACAGTTGTCCAAATAGTGTCAGGAAGTGTCTCTTAAAGGTCCAGTCTGGATTCATATCACAGCAGAAAAATAAAGCAAAATAATAGTCACATGCTGTATATTCAAGAAAAGAAAAAAAGAAGAAGGAAAAAAAAAGTATTGCAGTTGCTAGTTTTGCTAGGAGTACCTTGTCCTCTCCTTCAGTTTGCTTGGAGCCATGGAAGGATGTACTCTTCTGCTGGTGCTCACGTCCCATCACCATACCTGAGAAAATAACCATCACCAGCCTGAGAAAGCAAGAGGGAAGAACTGAGGTTAGATAAGCAACAGTAAAGCCCAACAGGAAGCAGATTTCCCTTTGTGAGGCCTTTCCCTTGCCAGCTGTTTTCAGTGCCAGAAGACCCCAAGAACACGTCGTATCAGCCACCACCACTGAATGTCACTCTAATACTAGAGACAATGCTTCCATTATGCTCACTCACATTGCTCTTTCATTGATGATGTAGATCTCATAACTTACTTGTAAGAAAATTAACAAAAGGACAGTTCTGTGTCTTCATTTAGAAAACTGTTTTGATGTTGCTTACCTCCAGGAAATGGCATAAATTTACATACAGAGTATTTTCAGTTTTAAATGAAACGGCATTCTCCTTCCAGATGAGGAAGACTGAAGTACAGTTTTCCTTATGTGTATTTGCTGCCACCAGATGTCACTGTGTAGATGAGTAACTGATCACTTCTTCCCTTTTTTAGCTTTTTTTCCCATTTGATTTAATCAAGTATGATTTCCAAAAAGATGAACCAATTAGAAATAAGCATGGTTGGTGTGAAAAAGTTAAGAAAGGTAAGTATGTATTTTAATAGGATATTACAGCCTATTGAATTTAATAAAAATACTTCAGAGAGATGTTTTAAGGAATTGCTATTGTGTTATTGCATTTTACCAAATTAACTATTACTCTTTGCTCTGAAACAAAGCAGTATGATTTTTGATCTCAGATAAAACAGCATTAAACATACCAGTGCAGATATCAGAAGCACTCAGGATCCTTGGATGTATCCACAGAAGAGTAGTGTTCAAAAGTGGTGCTATGGCATTATCTTTGAATTTACACATAGTGACATCTATGTTTTTTAAAGGAGGTTAACATAAGGAAATGGTTGCCTAAGATATCTACAGTAAAGATGGGTGGATTAGAACAAATGCTTTTTGATGAGAGATTAAGTGTTTCCAACTAGGTGATGTGATTTAGCTTAATAATTAAAAAAAAAAAAAAACCAACAAACCAAAAACAACAAAAAACCAAAGCTGCTTGATTATTGCTGTCCTAAAAATATTTTTCAAAGTGTTACCACACACTGGAGCATACATTGAACTGTAGGAAGGTAACAACTGAAACTGAAGCAAGAAAGAAAAACTCATATTAAAGGTCAGGCAGACAGCTTTAATAGGGAGCTGAAACAGATTTTTCAAAGGACTTATGAGATTCTCTAACAGTTGGTAATCAAACATGGGCACTTCGAAGATAGTATGTCACCAAAAGCTGAATTTTTTATCTCTAGGGATGCCACACTGACCTGTGAAGGGAGCACGTGCTCTAATTAGGCACTTGGTCTAATGTTTTTCCAACTACACCACTCAGTCTAATGAAAAGTATTACCTCTGTCTATAATCTTTGTCTTACCCATGTCTTATTTCTTCAGAGCAATATGGCTGCAGTGATACTACCAGTGAACTAAATACTTCTACTTTAAACACTATCAGTTTATGGGAAAAAAAGGCACAGCTCTTTTTCAAGGAGACAGTATTAAAATAAAAATTGTGCCTACTTTTGGAAGCATTTTGGTATGTTTTCATATTTATAATTCTTGTCTCTACTACAAAGTAATGGAACTCCAAATCTATATTGTTGAGAACCTGGTCCCAAAAAGGTTATTTCATACAATTATTCCATGCCCTGCAAACTAACACCCTGGTGTTACATGCATAAAAGGATAATCCTTTCCCTTACTCTCCCTACCCTGAGGAAAAAAATTATGTTAAACTTTTACATTTTGCACCAAAAAGTAAATTGATGATGCTCTATCACTTTAATGAATATTCTTAAGAAGCCACAGAATCTCCAAATATTCTGAGTTGGAAGGGATGCACAAGGATCAAGTCAAACTCTTTAAGTGAATGGTTCCCACAGGGATTAAACCCACAAGCTTGATGTTATTAACACCAAACTCCAACCGAGGTAATTTCAGCGTTCTCAGAACTTCTGACAAGAGATTAAATAGGAACATAGTGCCTGGGCTGAGCACCTACTTTTGATTAACACTAGTTTTTCATTAGGAAGCTGATAAAGCTTGCACTTATCATGGAAATTCAGTAGCATGTGGGGAGTCAATTCAATATTAACTTGAATTGTGCACTTCCAGAGGATAATAAACTACTAGTGAGCTTACAATTGATAGATGACCATTCTGGGAGAAAACTGGTGAGTCACCAGGAAGAAATATAAGTGACTGTGATTTTGCGTGGACAATATTGTAAGTAATATTGATGTCAGGTACAGAAATGTCTAATGATATTTTAGGTTTATAATCTTTCAACTTCTCTGTATAGGTGAGGCTGGTCTTCTGATTTCCAAAGTCAATGCGAAGAACCCCTTCTTTGGTTATGCTGGCAATAAAAGACACACAGAAAAGAAATTACTCTGTGAGGTATTTAAGAAGGGAGATCTTTATTTTAATACTGGAGATCTCATGGTTCAAGACCATGACAATTTTCTATATTTTTGGGACAGGATTGGAGATACCTTCAGGTACAGTTATTCTTTCTTTTCATATTTCTTCATTAAAGATATATAGAATGGAATAATGTGGTTGGATTTGTTTTCAACTGGAACTGTTCAATTTATTGCTATTGTGATGTAGTTTATAATGATTCTGAAGTGGATGATGCAGGCTTAATTTTGTCACAAGTGTTCTATAAGTAATATTCCTGTGGAATTGAATGATTCATTTTCAGAATACTTCATAGGAATTCCAGCTCTTTGATCATGCTTTTCAATAAGCATATAACTAGTTATGGATTTGCTATGAGCAAATGAGGAAGTCGGATACTGATATGGAGAAAAATGTATCAAATAGTAGTGACTGGTCAGTTTTGATACATTTATATACATGTAAAAAACTTGGAAAAATTGTATTGATCTTCAGTGGCCCTTACAGTGTTATAATGCCCAGTAAGGGCAATGAGTTTCAACATTGTCTTCTGGTGATCAAATTCTAATGTGATAAGTGTGAAAAAATGTGAGGTAGGGTCTGAAATTAATGGAGTTTCACTAAAGATTTTTAAAGGGACAGATGTCATGGGATTTAATTATTTTTTTCACACATTTTAGATGGAAAGGAGAGAACGTTGCCACTACAGAAGTTTCTGATGTCATTGTAATGTTGGACTTCATACAAGAAGCAAATGTGTATGGTGTGTCTGTGCCAGGTAAAAGTTTGAGTTATGCACTTTGCTTCTCCCAGGTTCATTCTTAACCCTCATAACTCTTTCTATTTCGTTTTTTAAACCTATGAATCATGTTTGATTGAGTCATCTCTTTAATATCCAGCTAAAATGTAGATGTGGGTAATGAAAATACGACCCGATTGTGAATGAGCCAGGGAATTATGCATTTTTTATCTATATGCAATGAGGAGTATTTTTGAAAATCTACCATGCATACATTTGTAATAGCTACATAGCCTAAATTAAAATATAAATTCACATCTGTGTAAAATCCAGACATATGTGCCTAAATAAAATGTAAACAAGGTAATTCTAAAGTAACTCTAAATGAAAATATGTGAAGACATTTTGCTGTCTTATTTCACTTTGCCTCAGGAAATAACTGTAAACAGTTAAGTTATAAAACCAATAAGAAAATGAAAAAGAATATAAAGAGAAAAATAAGATTTTAAGGAAGAAAATACACTAATTTCTTTTAACAGAGTTTTTTGTTATTTTTCATGAGATTGTATGGGCTTGCTTCTCATTCATGCTAAATCTTTTTTTAAAATACATGTTTGGTCTCACTGGGATAAAAATTATTTTCTATATAGGAGACTGTTTGGTGCTCTGCTTTGCATCAAACTAAAACAGTGGCTAAAACAGTGTTGATAAGTTAACAGTGCTTGGCTACCACTGACCAGAGCTTTTGCACAGTACAGGGCTTTCTCCATGCATGAGAACGCTGGGGACAGCAAAAACTTGGGAGCAGATGTAGCTGGTACAGTGGTCTGAAACTGACCAAAATAATATTCTATATCATATGATAGCCATGCTTATTTATTAAAGCTGGAGGAAAAGAAGCAGATGACAGGTTTGTGGGTGTGATGCTTGTCTCCCTAGAAAAACACTGTATGCTCCAAGTAAGGCCCTGCTCTGCAAGAAGTAGCTGGGACATCTATCTGAATATGGGGAATATTGAACGATGTCCTGGTTTTGCTTTGCTTGTACATGTATCTTTTGCTTTCCCTATGAAACTGCAATTACCTTAACACTTGAGTCTTGCTTTCCTTCAATTCCCATCCCATGGCAGAAGGGATTGAGCACAAAGCTGGCTGGATGTTTGGTTGCTGGCAAGGATAAACTCACCACAAAATGATAAAGGAGTTTAAAATGAGAGAAAGTGTCACTTTCTCTAATGTTAAGCATGAACACTCACTTGAACAGTATTTTAAAGCTACAGAACATGAAACATTGTAGAAGACTCTCTGAAAATCAGATTCAAAAGTATGAGAGTAATTTCCTGTACAACACTTACCTGTTTACCTACTCAGTTTATCTGACTGTCTTGATAATTGCACTTAAGGATAAAAAAAATCAAATTCCTTACAGATTTTGTAGCTTTAGCAAAAAATAAAAACAAATTGAAACAGCTATAACGTTGGCAGAACATCTCTGCTCTTACTACTAGCTTAAAGTGTTTAGTTACTTACTAGGTTGAAGTGTTTAGTTAATTTTGATAGCTGAAGTTCATTGCTTTTACCTATTTTGTTCTTTACCAAAGACCCACAGTGCTCTCCTTTTCCAGACTAAACAATAAGAACTTCTAATTGTTCTCTCTGTTAATTCAGATCCACAGTTTTGAGAAAAGATACGGGCAAGAACAAGAGACTAAAACAGAAGAAGACATAATTGGCTACTCCAGGAAAGATGTTCTTCACTCTTGTTTTCAAGAGAGGAATGTTGTTGATGTTTATCCACATTTATTGATTATATCAAGCATAGGACTCCATTTAGTTTTACCCACTACACTCATTTACAGCATTATTGCTTAATTGATCACTTGAGTGATCTCCAAGTACATGTAATACCATATGAAATATGAATGAGATCTTGCAGCTTTACTGAAAGTCAGAATATGATATATTACTGTTGGTTTGTTAATGTACTACTGTACTTTTTCTACAGTTTATCATTACAATGTCAACTTTATCCATGTTACAAAATTATCATCTCACTTCCTTTCGTGCAGATCATGAAGGAAAAGCAGGAATGGCTTCTCTTATTTTAAAGCACAATGCATCATTAGACTTGGAACAAATGTATAAGCAAGTAGTGACCTATCTACCAAGTTATGCTTGTCCCCTTTTCTTAAGAATCCAGGTAAGCTGCATTATTGCACTACGTATACAAACATCTACATAATTTAAGCACAGAGATAGCTAAGTGAATAACAAAAAGTGCTTATTCATGTATCACTAGATTCATTTTAGACCAGGTCCTATTTGCTTTCTTCATTAATGGAGTCCTGGAAAAGGGATTACACAAAAAGTCAATGAATTTGCAGATAATGACAGAAACTGTACAAATGAGCCAGGACAGAGATCATACAAAAGGATTTGGGGAGATTAGAAGCATAATCATGGTGAAAGAAAAGATCCCGGTTCAAAAACATGAACAATTGCATCTGGAGAAAGGAATCTAAAATCCATTTTACTCAGTGAAAATGAGAGAGAAATAGGGCTAAAGCAGGAGGTAGTGGGCTGTGCACAATAAAAGGAATGTTATTTTCTGTGTAACAATGACAAATGTTAAAGCATTTGAAAAGATACTAGGTAAATAGAAAAGGTGAATGAAACATGTCTGCTATTGCTGCCACCACAGTAATCACCAAAGCCATCCTTAATTGTGCACTACTTTGCTCTAGTAACTGTCCAGTTTGGGGGAAAATAGTCCCTCCCAGAGAGTGTAAAAATATAAATATAATAGACTGGACTACATAGAGCTAGGAAAAAATGTGTGAGTATCAAAAGCATACAATATTGATAATCATGATAAATGAAGTCTGATGAGCACTTGCATTTCTGGTAAGTGTTTTGCAAACATCATGATAAAGACAAACAGAAAAATGTTTCTGGATATGTTTATGGAGAAGTCCCCTAAGTTTGAAGAGAAGATGAAAAAAATAGTCATTGTTTAAAGAGAGAAGTTATAGAAGTTGGTATCTTAGACCACCCAGAGATTGAATATTGGTTCAGAATAAAGAGGAGAAACAAAAAAAATCTGTGAAAGACCTTGAAAATGAAATATGTGTGTATTTATCTATCAATCTATCTCATAAGTCCAGGAAGATATCTTGCAACAGCATTCTGTTGAGAATGTAGCAGTAGTCAGTTTATGAATTATGAGAACCTAGTCTAGATTCACTCCTGTACAGCTGTGCAAAAAAGCCTTTACACTGGACAGAAAGAAATTGAATCTTGGGTATTGCATTAATATCAAATATCTGGAATTTGAATTTAAATTAAAATTTAAATGTCTCCATTACAGATGCATTGTTGTTGCTACAGCTGTCATTAACCAAGGAAGAAGGTAGAGGGTGGAACTTCAAGGGAAAAAAATTAAAAACATATTAAGCTTGATCTGACATATATTTTAGATGTCAGACCATTTCCTAGACCAAGCAGAGCAGGCAGATAAAATATGTAGGTATGCCTGGAGTAGATAAAGGGTCTCTTTGACTTTTTTTTTAACATAATACTTAATTTTTTAAATTCTAAGATTGTTTGCATATATAAAAAAATATAAAGACAGAAGAGAAGATGATGGAGAAAGGTCATAAAGATGATGGAGTAGAGGTAGTTAGAATAGAGAAGACAGTCTTATTACTGATGTCTCACACCACTTTTCCAAGGGATACCATAGTACTGGAGCAGTCTGAAATCAAGATGCAGGGTCAAGATCCATCTTCCCTTGGACCTGAATATGAGTGTAGCTGATTTAGTATGTGATTCTTTCAACCCCTTTTGTGACGTGACAATAGTCATAAATACAGTAAATTTCCTGAGTTTTATCATTAAAGAGTTCTTAGCAATAACAGGTTTTACTCTCAGAAGCCTCATGGTGTGTAGTTTCCTTTCATGATGTGGCCAGTTAAGAACACTGATTGTCTTCGGCATGTTGGGGCTCCATAGACCACATGTGAGACTAAAGAGACACTGCACAGGGATGCACATAGAAATGGGCTCTAGCTTTTGTCAGCTGCATGTCTGGTCTGGGTCTGCAGCAGCACACAAGCTCCAGTTTTTCAGCACAATGAGAATAAACTGACTTATATCAAGTAAGACTCTGAAAAATGAACATTAATGTGAGAAAAAGAAAAGTAGCTTGGTTTTGAATAATGTATCTTTTTCTCTACTGCAGGAAAAAATGGAAATGACAGGAACATTCAAACAACAAAAATTTCAACTTGTGGATGAAGGTTTTAATCCATCTGCAATTACTGATCCTCTTTATTTTTTAGACAATTCTAAGAAAGCATATGTCTTGTTAACCAAAGAATTACATGACATGATCATATCTGGGAAAATTAAGCTTTAATTAATTGACCATATAATAGGCTATTAAGGGACTGTCTGTACAAGCTATTGTATGAGAAAACAATGCAATTAATTACCAGTATTTATACATAATTATCCAGAATAATGTTCTTTATATTTGGTATTTACATTCAGATATGTCTTTACTTACTTGATCATTATTTTTTACTAATCACTTTTTACCTCTTGAGACAAATTTCTAAGCAAATAATCTGTAAAACATAACTGAAATCTGTTTTATATTAACTTTGGAATATAAATGCTGAATCTGATACTTTTTCTTAGTACTAAATGAACATAAATGATATAAGTTATGATACATGGTAGAAAAAGAATCAGCATATAAAGATACCGTGTCACATGTTGTGACAAAAGGGAGAATATATGCCACTAACATCTTTTTTTCTGTAGTTTACATACTTCTGAATATGCATTTTAAGAAGTAAAAGCTTGACAGTGGTTGGAGGAAAAAATATTTTCTGCAAGGGACTTTTCAGATGGCATATAATATAAAAGAAACTGAAGCAGAAGAAAGTCCTCCAAACAAACCCAAATACTAACATCACTGCTGAAATTTTTTTCTGTCATAATCTGTGCTCTTTCATTTGATAAACTGGCTGTTCAGAGTGTCAAATTCTGAAGACAAAGTAAACTTTAGTGAAATGTTTAGCAGCAAATCAACAATAGCCAGACAAAATCTGCATGCTTAATGGGGAAAATCATTTATATAGCATAAAAAGAATTATTGCATCACTTTATGTCATGCATATTGAGTACCAAATAGCTTCCATACTCTTAGTAATGACTGCTAGAGATTATTATTTTATGAGTATAGAATATAGCTGAATTTTTAAAACACTAGATTTTATGTTCTAATAATAGATTTCTCTAAGTTTTAAAATAAAGTATAAGATTATTTCAACCAAATACAATTCTGTCTGAGTTTGATCTATGTCTGATTGCACAAAGTCTGTTTTCCAGCCTCTTTTGATACTTTATTTGCACAATGCCTTCTTCTGATGCAGCATGATGCCCACTTTGATCAGCCAGAAGCAGTATCACAGTATACTGAAAGGGTGCCTCTCCAAAAGTAGGCATTATAAAGTCTCTTTTCCATCGTAACAGTGGTATGAAACTAGGTTCTCATGAAAGAGTAGGATGTAACACACTTTAAAAATAATCTTCTTGTGTCTTTCTACCTTTTTCATCTAACAAGACATTAGAACCTGTGTCAATTTTTGAACCTTGATTATTACTTTAATTGGTTTTCTTTAGAAACCCAAACCAAGGATGCAGTGAAAAATATATAAGGATCATAATTTACTTATATTTTTGAACACAATATTCCTTATGGGGCTGTCAGTATAAATAAGGAAGTTTACGATTTTGCAATTTACAAACCAGTGAGAGCTAAGAAATACACCAACATCATGCCTTATGGCAGATGTTAATGTAAAGTACATACTGGGGAATGAAGAGGACTTCCGTAAGGATGGAAGGGAGTCACTGTGATCTAGCATTTCCTGAGCAGTCCCATTTTTTCTGCTTCTTTAAGCAGTGTCCAAATGGCTGTCTGTAGCTGAAAGCTGTGGCAGGGGATGTTTGCCACTTACCGAGACAGATGGAAGTGGTGTTACCTAGTCAAGAACTGCAAATTTAAGAATGAGGTATTTATTATAAAGTTAAACCCAACTTTGCATGTTAGGCTGAAATTTTGAGCAAAGGATTGGTTGTTGAAATCAAAACTACTTTAACTCTTACACAGGCATATGCTGAATATACTTCAGGAGTCCTTTTATTACAACAGTAAAAATTACATCCTTTCTATGGAAAATAATTCTTTTCTGATTTTTTTTTTTAATATGGCACCCTGATATCTACAGTATCATGTTTAATCTTCTAGTAGAATACTAAAGAGATCAATTGCTTAGCTTTGGTAACATACTTAGCACTTCTAAAATTTATTTAGGTTTCTAATACTTGATCCTATATATGACTAGTGAAAAGGTTTAATCACTTACTTGATCCTATATATGACTAGTGAAAAGGTTTAATCACTTAAATACAACAAATGCAAGAAATGAGAGGAGAAAAAAGAAATTAAAAAAGAAGAAAACTTTTCCATTAAAAAAAAAAAAAGAGAAACAAAACCCAAAGGCTTGTTCATGAGCATCAGCATTTGGTCACTTCTTTTGTAGTGTATCTAAGATGAAGCAGATTGTTTCTGTGAACAGTGGTTGGTTCAGAGAAAGCACCAGAGGAAGAACAAGGTCTGTGTGCCACCTTTCATGCTCTGTCGACTACAGGATCGGCCAACTGGTGTTTCCAAACTCTTGGGTACATTTTCAGCAGCAGTGGGACTCTTCTAACACAACAACCTAGGGAGCTTAAAGTGTTTATTTCCCCGCTGTGAGCGCTAGTGAAATACAGAGTTCAGCTTCTCCCGTGTTTTCCATAGTAAGTAACTAAGATAGCCTGGGCAATCTGCCTGTTTTCAAAGGTGAGTAAAATAGTACTGTTCCATTCACTACCCCAAGAAAAAAGATGTCCATGACATCAAGAAAATAACACAGAGGCTCTGTATTTCCTAAGGGGAAAACAGTCTATTACTCTCAGTCCAGTAGTTTTCCTTCTTTTAGCCAGTAAGTTGAGTGCCAGCAGATGCACTGAAGCATGTTCCACCAAAATGAATTTTCATTCCTCATGAATACCTAAGTTCTTGAACGAGCACTGCAGTTAGGCTGAATAATGATGGTGCTCATGTCAGACACCACAAAGGGTCTTCCTTTCAGAATGAGAAAATACTGGGACTAACCTGTTAGTTTCCTACCTTTACACAGATCAACATTTGGACTGGCTGAGGTATGAGGGTTTGAGGGTTGCTGCAAAATGACATCTCAGTATGTGTCTGGGAAACTTAATTTCATGTAGTAGGTGGTAAATAAGCAGATGAGGGGTGGATGGGAGAGTTGCACTACTAACCTCATATATTAAAAATAGAAGGGGGAGAAAGATTAAAATAAATGAAGGTAATTATTTTTGAGATTTAATGTATATATTTTTCCCTCTGCATTTTAGGAAGGTAAATGATGCAAGAAATATTTATTAATAATAATTTAAAAAAAAAGAGTTTAGAGTTACCATTTAGAAATGGTAAAATTCTGGAAGGGTAAACACATATTCACTCCCTTGTCTTGGTGAATCTGGTACAGTTAGTACAGTTACAGTCTGTATTAATTGAAATAAATCTTTCTCAGGATACCCAGAAAACAGTAAAAAACCACAAGCAGATCATGGCCTGAATCTTAATCTTCTCACCCAAGGCAGATAAATAGAGCTTTTAAAGAGAATTCACATACCCGTAAGAGCCACCATAAAGAATATATTTCAATTGACATACACATTTCCTGCAGATGACATACAGAAAACACCATCTACTGTTGATTTTTTTTTAAGGGAAAAAAGAGGTAAAGGCAGGAGGAGCACTCTTTCCTGCATTTTTTAAATCTAAAAGTACTGGATGGCTATGGGAGAAAAGACAGAAAAGTCACTCTTCTTAAAACAATTAAAAGTTCATTTTCAGTAGCCCGTCCCCAGCTAACAATGCAAGTAGTAATTTGATGTGCATTATCACAGCAGAAGTAATGACACATACCAGTATGCATGAAACTTACTTAGTCAAGACTAATTTCAAGCAAATAATGTCTTTCTGTTTAGTATCTGCTATCGCAAAAATTAGATGCAAAGATTCAGCAGACAGCCAAAGAAAACTTGCATGTGAATAGCAGCAGTTTTAGAAATAATTTTACTGTGATGTGTATTATTAGCAGTACTGCCAATAACTGACAGCATAATGTGGCAATTAATTTGGTCGTAAAGATAACATCAGAAAATCATCTGATTGTGTCCTGATACTCAGGAATTAATACTTTACACATTATACCCTTAGAAAAATAGATTTATATGATTTGTGCTGTGATAATTTTAAATAAACTGGGTCATTAGCAGAGTGAAATGCAATTCCTATGCCGCTAACAAATCCACAAGTCCGAGAATCTTTTACCAAAGTAGACTGCATTGAGTTTCTCCGAAGACTGCAATAAGCACAGCCCAAATCAAAAGGTGAGGAATTGCTTTTGCCATACAACAAAGCAGTCCTTATTGCTGCCTTGCAGTAGGTGGTACACTGACCTATTCCCATTTGGAGCCGCTCTGGCACCATGAGGTTTGCATACTTCCTGTTATTCCACAGTCCTGCATGACAAGTGGGAGGATTTGCATTACATCAGCTGGACCACACACACATACTTATAAATAAAAAGGGCACTTAGACTGGCAGAAAACCACTTGTTATTGTGTCTCCTTTTCTTCATGTAACTGATTCTGCTATGCTGACAAAAAATAATGTTTCTTACAAGTACGTATGGACAGTGTTACCCATATAGGACAGTCCAAGTCTGGTAAGATAATTTTTGTGGTGGTTCTGCATTTAGAATTCAACTAAGTATCCCTGTTCACTTAAAAACCAACAAACCAAGCAGCCAACCAACCAAATAAAACCCCAATCCCCAAAATCTATGTTATAGCAAATAGAATAAAGAGTATTCAATTATTTGATATATATCTTGCAAGAAGGGAGTCAATTCCTTGATGGGAATTCTAATATGAAAAGAGTCCGGCTCATTCAGTGCAAACTGCTGAGAGCAGATAAACAGAATTGTCAGTCTCTTATGGTGCTTATGCTATGGAAGGGCATATATTTGGTTTTAAAATACTTCGTAAACTTGTGGATTTGATCGAAAACCACACAACTTATTTCAGTATATAGTTATTTGCCTGACAGAATTTATTATTAGTCTGTTTTTGCCAGGCTTTCATGCATCATTGTTAACTATATGTGGCCAAAATATGTAGTAACAGGTGCTCCTATGGGATGGTAGATGACAGAAAAACTAACTGATGCCTTTCAGAGTAATGACAACCAGAGTGTTAGCTGTGATTCAAGAAAAAACATGTTATAGTGATTGCCACAATTTCCATTCATTTTTCTATTTATTTTGCCTTCTTGATTATTTTCTCTTTGCTAATAACAAAACACTTGAATTCCTAATTTTTTTAAATTGGTAATAGTAAGTGAGGAAATCAGTGATGCTGAAACTACTCATGTCACATTAGAATTCTGCTGAATCAACAACACGTAAGTACTTTAGTAATCTCAGCACAGTTTTATACTGTGTATGTGAAATTTTACTCAGGGGGATTTAAAACAACATTGGACTTGTTATGTTCTTGGTGTCTTTGAAAGCGTAGAAATTAAATGTGGAGGCTTTACCAGGCAGCAAGCTTTGAAAATCAGGGAAATTACTTAAACTGTTCTCCAAACAAAGGATATAATCAAAGTAATTTTAAAATCTAGATGACTATGAGATCAATAAACACTTGCCTGGCTATCCAATAATTTCCAAACTTCTTTTTCCAAAGTAATTTCTACTAGGCAGCTTACAGTACTTTTCTAAATACATGTGTGTTCACTAAATGCTAATAATTTTCTCCACTTATTGGGCTGCACTTTTATAGTAATACACTTGATCAATAGTACTCTTTTTTTTTTTTTTTTTTCCCCAGACATGCTTTTTCCACAGCTTTTGCGGTTTAGGCAGAATCACCTGTGCTATACCAGTCTTAGGTCATTAGGTCATAAGAATCTGTGAAGACAGATCAATTTGTGCCAGACCATACTCCCCATGTATAAGGATTCAACTTTTTGGTATGCAAAAGCACAAAGATGGATCTCTGGGAAGACATGCCTAAGCATTATCTCACTCTGATAGCTTCTTGTCTTGAAGGTATGTGGGAACAGAATGCTAACTCAGAGAAACTGTGGCTACCCCATGCCTGGAACTGTTTACGGCCAGGTTGGATGAAGCTCTGAGCAGCCTGGTCTAGTGAAAGATGTCCCTGCCCATGGCAGGGGCTTGAACTAGATGGTGTTTAAGATTCCTTCCAATGGAAACCATTCAGTGATTCTGTGATACTAAACAAGAGAGATCTAAGTTTCTGCTCTATTTGCAGCTATCATGCTTCAGGAGCAGAGTTGCTCATTTCACAGATGAGCAGCTGTAGGAAATGGAGTTGTTGCAGGCATTGTTTCAGTGCCTAGCTCAAGAGCTCAAATGCTGAGTGAAATTCACAGGACACCACGAGAGAGCCTTAAAAAATGTGAGGGAGGAGTTATACACCTGCAAATAAGATCCACAGAAGTCAGTTTAAAGAAATGCCTAAAGTGACTAGTAGAGAACAGTGAGAAGAAGATTATGTCTTAACTCCATCTCCTGTCAGCACGTAGGTATCTAATTCTCATTTGCTGGGAGCACAGAGATAATTGAGCTTTCACCTAGAATTACACAAAACCAATTTTTTTTTGCAAATGCAAAAAAAATCTACAGATCACGATGAAAAATCCAGCTATATACATTCAGCTCAGATTCTATCCAAGCATTTAATTAGAATAATACATTAAAGAGAGAAAATTATTTACTGGTAATACGTGAAAACGCTGCAATCAGTTATATATCTCTGCAGTAACAAAGCCATATTCTGTCACAGGATAAGGAGAACCTCTTTTGGAATATAAAAAAATATAACTCCATTTCCATTTTGCTAGTCACAAAAATCCAATTTTCGTGAAGAGAAGCTTACATCTACCCAAATGCCTGTAATCTGCCATTCATAAAGAGGTTTTGTTGGGAAATTCGCAGATCGAAGCAGTAGGAAGTATGTTTCACCATTGTCTCAGTCTGGTTTTGGTGAATCTCTGCTACAGTATCATTTTCCAGGTATATTCGAAACTAGCTTGAGGTAGTAAGTTTTCTCCAGAGGTACAGACTATTTTTAAAGACTCTCCTCTTTTGCTATATTAAAACTACATTCCTTTAGAGAAATCACGTATACAGAAAGCAAATTTTTGCAAAATATTTTGGAGATAATTCACTTTGTTTATCTAGTTCGTAATATTAAACACTACCTAAAATATTGATCCTATAGTTGTATTTTTCTTGAACCTAAGTGATGTTCAGTACAAGTTCCTCCTAGACAATTTTTGACCTAGTTAAGCTAATCTCTGCCTTGCTTTGGTACATAAAAAACGGTGTCAGAAAACACATCCTAAAAATAGTTTCCAGGACTGATGGAGGACAGGGAATTACCAATTGCTTTTTATTTACACAGCCAGTGGATGGCAATTACCCTCATGGTAGCTGCATTGTACATGTTTTGTTGGCAATTTCCACAGTCACACTCAGAACCTGTATATTCAGGCATATTCACAGTTTAAGTGGAAATCATTCTTTCTGCAACCCATAAATCACAGTATCTTGCTTTCTGTCACCACCATTAGGGCTCTGTTTAAAAAAATAAATATTCTAAGTATAAGAGCCAGCAGTACATTAAAACTGAACAGTGAAATCAAATACACTAGATAGCATTGTGGCATTTAATAAAAGGCCTGTTGCATTCAAAAATATATTAAAACAAAAATGTATGATTCATTTTGATGATAATCTCTTGTACAAAGGGTTCTACATATATGTTTCTTAATCTGCAAGAGAATTAGGTATTTGCTGTGACATTAGGATAGGAGTCACTAAGAAGCAGTTACTTGAAAACATACTGTAATTTCTGAAACTGCAGGTTTTAGAAACCTTACTGTAAAAAAAACTTGTTTGAAAAGGATAGGATTTGGGTTATAACTGGTGACTCACATATCTGGCAGGTGGTGGTCATTGCAGAGGCTGTCATTGCAAAATTTCACATTACACCAAGCAACACAGATAGCTCAAAGCCATAGCATTGCATTTGGCACTGGAGTTCTGCTTTCTTTTCTTTTTCTGAACCCCAAACCACCCACATTATTGTTCCATTTTGACAAAAACCCCCAAAAGATTATTAAGAAAAATGGAAAGGATTTCAGCTATTGAAACTCTAAGTAACACTGAGGATGCCGTTCAGTGGAACCCACTGAAACACATATAGGGAATATTATCCCTGCATATTCCATTCCCTCATTCTTTGTTAGTAACTGTCCAAATTAGTGATTTTTTTAGTCTTAACTTTCAACAAATACTCATTTTAGAGCCCATCATTGAACAAAGCGGCACAGAAATCCTATTCCCAGTAACAGAAATCTCTGCAAAGCCAAAGAGCCTTAAGAAAAACAAAAAGCACTGCCACTGCACACTGGAACCTGAGCTAACTCTGCTCTGCTCTGGTGGAGCGGCAAGTGTGGGGAACTGCCTTGGCTAGGGCAAAGCCAAAGGCAGAACTTTAGAGCCAGCAACGCTCTCTGCAGAGGAATGGTGCTCCTAAGCAGCAGGCCAGGGACTGAGCACAGAAGGAAGAAGAGACTCTCCAGTCGTGAAACTCTAACAAATTTTAGAACCAGGCATCAGAACCAGAAGAGCCTCGAGCACCTCCGTGCATGGGGTTTTAAGGCACAGTGAAACAGGGGGTGGACACCAAATGACAGCCAATGGGGTAATACTTGAGGTGGAGTTTAGGGGCAGAAACCAACCAGGACAGGGGGAGGAGAAAAGTCTTGGTTGGGGATTGGTCCAAATGATGAATGGTTGGGAATGTTCTGGAAGAAGGGGCAGGGTTGCCTTGACAGGCAGGAAAGAAGGGACAGGGTTGCTTTGATAGGCAGGGAAGGGTCTGGAATAAAGGGAAGGGATACCTTGCAGGGCAGATGGAAGGGAGGGCACAACTTAGGAAGAAACCAACTTGGGGAAAATATGGGGAATAACAGAACAAACCATTTAACAATCAACTTAATAAAACTTAATAAAATAAACACGAACTGCAGTGAAGCACTTTTAAAAAATTCTTGCTTCAGCTTTTATTTGGGTGCTACAGCAATAAAGCCTGACTCCAGAAACAGTGTTGCAACAAATAAAGGTCTCATGCACATCTATGTCTGTGTTGTAAAATGGGTCAACTGTCAGGCAGCTTTGCTGGTATGAATATGATCTATTAATTGTGCAGGTGGCAGCAGACCTGGAGTGACGATGAGGCTATTCATCCTGATCTCTCAGAGATACTTACAATAGATCCTAGCTAAAAATATCCCTGCTCTGGACCTCTTCTTTCTTCTGTGTTCTGTTATTCCATGTTTTAAAAATTGTAACTTTTAAGGAAACAGGAGGCAAAGGATAATTTTTTGTTAATCCAAAATCACTCACGGATTAAGGAGTCCTGGAATTAAACCTATGAATCTCCTGAGAACATTCTGCTAATACAGAAGTTTGTTAGGCAGATGTTCCCAATGACAGTAATTAAGTTAGAAAGCTTTTCAAAGAACTCTTGAGTTAGTAAATTACATCCTCAAAATAAAATATTTAGAACTGGGAAACTGAGGTCTGGAGTGACGGATTTAAAAATAGATAGAACAGAGATAAATGCTGACATTAAAAAAACCAGACAAAAAATATTTCTTTTCTCCTTAAAAATCTCTGACAGTTTCCTCTGTCTTACAATTGGCTGATATACCTCAGATGAGTAGAACTAGACTTTCCAATGTAGGTCAAAGCCTGCCGAAGAGAAAAGCATGCCAAAAGAAAATACAAAGGCACAATGTGAGAGAAGCACCTTGTTGATTTGGGTAGCTATTCACTCCAAGAAAGAATTCTGTTGGATAAAAATTCACATCACAGAGTTTCACTGTAAGTAATTGTGCTGATTGTGGCTGGGATATAATTTATTGTCCTCACAGTGTAAGTATGGGGCTGTGTTTTGATTTGTGCTGTGCACAGGGTTGATAATATAGAGATGTTTTTGTTATTGTTAGGCAGGGTTTACACAGAGCCAAGGCTTTTTTTTGCTTTCCGTACTACCATGGTGGCAAGGAATTTGGGGGTGCATGGGAGGCTAGGAGGAGACACAGCCAGGACAGGTGACCCCAACTGACCCAAAGGGGTATTTAATATCATATCCCAGGTGTATACATCATACAACATCATGCTCAGCATGTAAAGTGGGGAGTAGAAGGAGGAAGTGAGGGTTTGGAGTGACGGCATTTGCTTTCCCAAGTAATCATCATATGTAATGGGGCCGTGCTCTCTTGGAAACAGCTGAACACCTGCCTGAACATGGGAAGCTGGTCAAAATAAAGGGAAAGAAGGAGACGCATACATAGTAGAAACAAGGACAGGTAACCTGGGAAAAGTATAGGCATGAAGTTTGGTTCTGTAGGATTGGGTAAGGAAGGTGAGGAAGACCATAGCAAAGAATACAAAGAATCATAGGAGGGACCTCTATAAGTACATTAATCAGAAAAGGAACGTCAAAGAACCTTCACATCCCCTGATAAACAAACAGATAACAGTGGAAGAATGAGGTACTCAACAATTTTTTACCTCCATTTTCAATGGCAACCTCTATTTTCACATATCTTGAGTGGATGGACAGCAGGATGGGGACTGCAAAAGTAGTCCCCACAGCAAAGCAAAGTTTCTCCCACAGTAAGTAAAGACCTGGTTCATGACCCCCTGAGGAATCTGAATGTACATAAGTCTGTGGAACCCAAAGAGGTGCATCCCAGAGTCCTGAGGGAATTGGCTGATAGTAGTTGTCAAGCGTCTCTCCACGATATTTTTAAGGTCCTGGCAGTCAGGGGAAGTCCCTAGTGACTGGAAAAGGGAAAACATTGTGCCCATCTTTTAAAGGGGTAGAAAGGAAAACCCTGGCAAGCAGGGACCTCCCAGCCTCACCTCTGTCCCTGGAAATAATGGAGCAGATCCTCCTAGAAGCTCTGCTTCAGCATATGGAGAACAGGGAAATGATTCAAGACAGCCAGCACAGCTTCACCAAGGACAAGTCCTGCCTGACCAACTCAGTGCCTTGAATGATGGAGTGACCATGTTAGTGGACAAGAGAAGAGTTGAGATGTCATTTATCTGAATTTCTGTAAAGCCTTTGACATGGTCTCCCACCACTTCCCTATCTCTAAATTGCAGAGATGGATTTGACTGGTGGACTGTTCAGTGGATAAGTAATTGCTTGGACAATCACATCCAGAGGGTGGTGGTCAACAGCAAAGAGCCCTGACAGACACTGGTGACATGCCCCTCAGGGGTCACCCCAGGCCCTTTGAGAGAGAGAAAGCTGGACCCTCCAGGTGTGTATGCCTGGGACTCTGAACATCTCACCGCGCAGCTGAATTAAACATCTGTGGATACCATGCAAAGGCCCTTTCTGCTTCTTTACCCTGGACTTTACTAGCAGCAATTCAGGCTACGACAGTATGGGGCTAGAAAACCTTTAAGGTCCATTCCAATGCAAACCATTCTATGGTGCTATGATTCTATGGTTCTAACCCTGACCTGCTCTTCTGACTTTCTTGGCTTGACCTGGGATCTGCCTCATTGCTAGAGACTGGGCTGTTCTTAAACTGTTTTGCTTTTCCATTCTGTCTGCTCCCAGACTGTGTCCTTGATGGTCAAGGCATTGCCTCAATCTGGATTGCTCCGATCCCCAGTGCTTGAGCAGTATTTTCCTGGTGGAACAGCCTACGTGTATAGAGCAAACCCCTCACATAGAGTTAGCTATTTCTAGAATCCAAAAACAGACAGTTCAGAAGGTTTTGCAGTCCACAAAAAGAGGTATGTTATGAAAAATGCCATTAGTAACTATTCCTAGAGGCTTCTTTGAATTTAAATACTGCCATTGGCTGAATTTAATATCTTCAAGGAGCTGACTAAGAACTAAGTAAAACCAGAAAGGAAAAGGCCAGTTATTTCAAACTTGGTTCTGCCCTCAGAGTGTGGCAACAGGAATGATTTCAACTCATCTTTGAGAGCTGAAGAAGAGTTCAAATGTTCTGATTATTAAAATGTATCAAATTACTTCCTTTCTATAATCAGTAAACTACTGCTTTAATTATTGCAAAAAGGTCACACAGTTTACAATTAGAAGCAAAGTAGGTGTTAAATGAATAAAATAGTGATAATTTGAGAAAATTAATAGCATTTGTGATTCCATGTACAACACTTACAAAGACAGTACAATTCAATATATTGAACTATTCCCATTTGTGGAAGAAGTGTCCCATTATACAAATGTCCTTGAGCACAGTGTATACCTTCCAGCGTTGAAAAGGCTACACATATATAAAACTACATCAGGTTTGTACTATTAGATACTAATTATATGAACACATATGTATATACTTATTACAGCTATTGTTCAAAAAAGCAAAAGCCATGACAGCTGGGTACAGAAACCAGATGCCAAAGCATGAAGACAACAGCAGAGGTGGCAACAAAACCGGAAAGGAAGCTGACCTGGCAGCCACTCATTCATGAAGAAACACCTAATTTGCAGGAGAAAATCTTCAAAGTTTCACAAACTGGTTCCTTGGGGAACTTGTCTCATAGCTTCCTAGATCTTTGTCCAATCAACTAGAAAAACTGGAAAGGTCCATAACTGCTAAGATGTGACTAGATGAAAAGATACTGCCTCATGGGTAGTACACAAATTCTTCCAAGTAGCAATGCAAAAGATTTGTTGAGATTGTGGAAACTCTACAAATGCTCCAAATGGAACATTTCCAGGTTATAAACAAAATAATAATAAAAAGAAATCACAACAACAACAATAAAACAAAGTGGCATCTGAGTATTTAACAGGATTACAGGTCTAGAAGAGTTATGTTGAACTGGAGACAAACAACACAACCCAAAGAAGGACTTGCATAGAAAAGTCTTTCAAGAGTGGCTTGTGACTAAAGCTTATTTAATCTAAACATGTACAAGTCATCAAAGGCATAAAAATAAACTACGGATCAAGCAACAGGCGCAGTACAGACAACACTCAAAACGCTCTTCATTATGGACACTGGTGTCCCATGTGACCAAACATTATTTATTCAAAGTTAAAATTAAGCAGAAACTAAATAACCCCCAAAACCTAATGTATATAAAGAGGGGAAGAGTGACTGCAAGAAATGCAGATCAATTATATCATAAAAGAAGTGCTGTAAGTTTTCAGGCTTATCAACCTAAGATCTCTGCCACTGTCATTAGCCAGCTTGATAAAAGGAGATGACAAAAGCCCTCCTCTATTTGGTCTCTGTCTGCCTGGCAAAGCATGTTTTTACATTTACATCAACAATGTTGAAAATCTTTTGGTAATAAATCCCAAAAGTAAACTTAACTGATTTTTTTGACCAACATCTGGTATAATTCCAAGTTATTCTGTGCCCTGAAAATATATAGTTGGTATACTTCATAGTGAAGAAATAATTGCCAAATTTTGACAACTTTGTCTGCTGTGCTTTGTGATTTAAAGACAAAACATACTCATTAAGAATGTGCTTTAATAGAATTATCATATTTAATGCAAGTAATGAAGAGGTGTAATTATTTATATTCATAGAAATATGGGGCTACCATATCTGAAAATAGGTCTAAGAAATTTTATTGTAACATATCACTGTGAAAACAGTCATATGACTATCCAAAGAGTAAGCTCTTTATATATGGCTTTATATATGGTTGCCTCATAATAGTGTAATTGTTCCCAACTGACATACTTACTTCCGCAGCCCCCTGGACTTACAAGGCTAGCCCAGATCTGAGAGAGATTTCGGGGAAATATTTCAGGGTTAAGGCAAATGATTCCAAAAGAGGCTCTAACCCCCAATGTGGTCCAAGATGTTTATTCCATGGGAGGAAGAGGGGAAGAGAGCGAACAATGGAAGAGCATGGCCTTTTCTACCCTCCTGCTCAGGAAAGGAGAATTGGCTCCCAGCCAATTGGGTCCAGAAAGGAAGGAAGGGTTAAACTAACAAGGTTACAGCTACAGGGGTCTCTGGGGGGTGGAAAAACCATTCCCCAGAGCGATGTAACACCCAACTTCAATCCTTTAAATTCCTACAGGAAAAAAAAAAGCTGAGTTTTGTAATTTAGCTTACCTTGTGTCACCATCATTTTAATAAAATTTGCTTTAGCAAAAGAAAGAAAAAAAACCCAGCAATGTGCTTTGGCAGCATTTTTTTCCATGAGAAGTTGAATTTTCAAATTTTTTGTACTAGTAACATATAAGTAGGGTCTTGTCTATGTTTTGGCTCTGCCTCATGGCACTATATTACAGTTGGACCCAGTGATCATACAGGTCTATTCAGACCTAAACAATTCCATGACACTTTGATTCTGTGGTTACCATTTTCACATTCTGCTATCCTGTTCTGAGCACTGTTATATAGGAAGGGAATTTAAGATATCAAAATACAGCCTACATGATGTGGCTAACACTAAATTTCTAGTAAAAACAACATTTTTCTTAATTGTGTACCAGAACTGATGACACGTTACTTGCAATGTGAAATGCCAGAGAGATGTGTTACAAATGCTGTTACACACTTGTGTTATTCAAACTGAGTTACAAGTACCATGTCTGTTTAAAACCAATGTAATGGGGATCATTGGGTACTTTGCCTGCATAGTGCATCATACTCTTCTCTTTCTCTGAAGCAAAAAATGCTTGCTGGATTTACAGGTGAGCTAAGCCTCATATTTGTAATGATGTGATGTCAGCGCAGCGGGCCAAGACCAGGCAATAAGTTACATAGACTCCATGCATTTACAGAAGGCTGATCATTTTCTTTATTAAGAAACCCATTGATTTTTTTCTACCCTAGTTCACTACAGGTGGACCTAATTGGTCCTTCAATCCAAACACCATCACCATTGGCTAATTAAGAAACCACCCTTTGGTAAACAAATCTCCATAACACATTCCACATGTTCACAATACCAGGTGCAGCAAGTTAAGATTTGTTTCTCAGTCTTTTCTCTGATCTTCTCACAGACTTTTCCCAGAACAATGCCTGGGAAAGTTGTTTGTTTCTCTCTGTGGCCAGGGAAGCTGCTGCCACAGCGTGATACCTCTACAACTACCACAGGAGCTGTATGATTAAGAGACACACTAAAGGTAATTTAATTCAACTTACATTTAGTTGGTGATGCTTGTAAAGTCTCCCTTCTCAAGTTTGGATCTCAGGGTGATCCCTTGACAACTGAAGATGACCTAAGCTGGCATGGAAAAATACACAGTCTGAGACATGCTTGCACCAGAAGTGATTTCTTCTATGGGACAATACTCTCCAAGCACAGACAGTTACAAAGAAAGAAGAATGAAAGAAGGAAAGAAAGAAGATTAAACTACCTGTGAAAAGACTGACTGTGAAGGTGCAGTGTAAGAGACACAATTTGAAATGTGAAAGATCCAATGCTGCACAATATGATACCAGCAGAAATAAGACACAGACCAAGGCCAAGATTAGCTGTCATTTGGTAAAGACAGACTGGTTGTGTGGTAAATAAAGCAGCTATGGTGTTGTCTTTATGTGTGTGCAGGAGGCCTGGTAGCTGTGCTCCTCTGCCTGTAAGACCTCCTGTGCAGGGAAGACCAGCCCCTGCTCTGGGTCCTTGACCTGAGAGGCAACGGGGAGAGCAATGGTCAGCTGCAGTAGAAAAGCCCCTCATCATCCAGGTTTTGGATGAACGTGGGTAATGCCTTGACAATTCCTTGTCATTGCACACATTAAATCCTGTTAGCAAAACACTTTCTGTCATTTAAGTGAGCTTGAATCTGGTGAACATACTAAAATATGTTATGTGTTCTGCATAACTGATTTTTATTCAAATGTATTCATTATAGACAGCAGTTTAGAAAGGTAAGAACCTGCTATGGCTTATTTTGTTAATACAGATGTATCTGTCTTGCTATAATGGAAAAAGGAAATGTACTTAAAAGGCACCATTAATGCACAAAATCACTACCCATGCTATGTTTAAAAAGTATATTTAATTTAAGAACTACACTCAATTAAAATAAAGTACAAATTAAGAAACAGGAACCAGTTTAAGTCGCAGAAAATAAACAGAATTCACTGGGTGTTGAATTTGTCACCTTTTCTTTTGGAAAAGTGGAACCGATTCAAGTCAGCTAATGACTAGGCCATAAAATTGTTCACCCTGTATTCCTCTACTGTAACAGCATTAGTGACTGTCTGTATCAATAAATTAAATCAGCACAACAGTAAGCATGGACAAATAATTAAAATAAGTCCTGAACCCAGACTGGATATTTTTTATAGCTGGAAGGTGGAATAGAATTGTATGTAATTCAGCAAACACTCCCAAGTATTCACCTCATTTTTAGAGGTGAAAATTTCTTTTTTTTTCCCCAGCTACATATTGTTCTATGCAGGACACAAATGAGTGTTTAAAATGAACCCGGATGGACAGGCTCTCCACTCTTTTGAAAGTATATCTTAACCACAGAGATGTGTTCAGTTAGACTGAATATGTAAGTTTGACACCATCTACTGTGGAAAGGAGGTGGAAATTCTGTATGAAACCACTGAATTCATTGGCAGTTAGAGCCAGCAAAAAAAAAGAGTATTTTAGCCTTGTGATTGAATCCTTTTAAAACCTTAACATGTATAATTTCTAACTAAACACAGTATAACTTCAATGTTTTTCCTGTACTGCGCAGGTGCCATTGCACATTTGTTTCTTGGGTAGTGGAAATAATCACTTCATGCTGCTTCAGTTCCTAGTGAGTACACGAGTGAGTAAATCAAATCAAATCCAATTTTAAATCAAATCATATCAACAGTGTATTTTCCAGTGGAAAAAACCCCAACAAACCAACAAACTAGTGAAAACATAATACTGTCACTTAACATGACAACTCCAAATTTCTGGTATCAGTAAAGCCTGAGAACAATTTGCATAGAATCACAGAATGTCCTGTGTTGAAAGGGACCTTAAAGATCACCTAGCTCTAATCCCCCTGCTTTGAACAAGGGGACACCTTTCACCAGACCAGGCTGCTCAGAGCTCCATGCAGACTGGCCTTGAACACTTCCAGGGATTGGGCATCCACAGTATCTCTGGGCAGCCTGTTCAAGTGCCTCACCACCCTCACAGTAAAGAATTGCTTCCTCATACCTAATCTAAACCTACTCTCTTTCAGTTTGAACTCACTCCACTTCGCCCTGTTACAACACGCCCTTGTAAAAAAAGTCCCTCTCCACCTTTCTTGTAGGCTTCCTTCAGGTACTGGAGGGCTGCAATTAGGTCACTCTGAAGTCTTCTCCAGGCTGAACAATCCCAAATCTCTTCACCTTTCCTCATAGGAGAGGTGCTCCATCCTCCTAATCAACTCTGTGCCACGCAAACATGAATTAACCTTAATGGTGCTGCCACTGCATCGGCACGGTGCATAAAAACATCCACTTGTTTTTAACAGAGAATATTTTCTTTCTGTGCAGGTATCACACTACTCAGATATTTTTCCCAAGCACACTTTAATATAACATAAACTCAGGTAATTATGGCAAAAATATGGGCAATAATTTCAGATGTCAGTCATCCCTGGAGAAAAAACAGAATATGGTAGAGAGCATGAAGCTGCGAAGGAAAAAATATGCGTTCTATCCTACTCACTTCCCCTCATCCGTGGATGGAGCTGGAAGCTGGGAGCCGCGGCTCGGGCACCGCCCGCTCCTCAGAAACGGGCAATTCCGAATGAAGCCTCGCAGAGAACTCAGCTATCAGTCCCCGATACAGATCTGGGCTGGATCACCCTCCAAAGCAACCGGCCATGTTTCAGGCTCTACCAACAGGTTTACTTCTCAGGTTGCACGGGACGCGGCCGCGCCCGTCCCCGCCGTGGCTGGGCCCGGTGTCCGCCCGCGCTCCGAGCCCGCCTTGCACTCCGCACCCCGCGGTGGGCTCTACCCCGGGGTGCGACCCTGCGAGGGCCCCGCCGGGGCCCCCACAGCGGCGGTGTCCCTTTGCCCCTCTCCGGGAGACACGGCCCCTTTCCGCCCGGACGAGGGCGAGCGCGCCCATGTGGGGCTGCTCTTCTCACCGTCCGCCGAAGCAGGGAAGTCACCGTGACCCCACCCCAGACAGCCCTTGTCCGCCCGACGAAGGCTTCCCAGTGGCGCTCTCAGGCCCGTGTGGTTGCGGGGCAGGGCTGAGCCCCATGGCGGGGAGGAGGAGCAGGAGCAGCCGCAGCTGGGATTGGGGCCCGCCGGCACCGCCCGGCCGGCCAAGGGGGGAGGAGGCGGCGGGGGGAGGAGCGGCGGCGCGGACCGCAGCGAGCTGGCGGGGCTCGGCGCGACGGTCCCTGAAGATGGCGGCGGCGGAGCCGGTCGCTGCTCCGGGCAGTGGCTCCGTGCCCGTCCTTTTCTGCTTCTCGGTTTTCGCGCGGCCCTCCAGCGTGCCCCATGGCGCCGGCTATGAGCTGCTGATCCAGAAGTTCCTCAGCCTGTATGGGGACCAGATAGACATGCACCGTAAGTTCGTCGTGCAGCTCTTCGCCGAGGAGTGGAGCCAGTACATCGACCTGCCGAAGGGCTTCCTGGTCAACGAGCGCTGCAAGGTGCGCCTGGTCCCGCTGCAGATCCAGGTGAGAGCCGGTGGCGCGGCAGCGCCGGCCGCCACAGGTGCATGTGAGGGCGGGCAGCCCATCCCGTCCTGCCGCGGCAAGCCCCAGCCCTTTCCGGGAGAAGTGAGGAATCCTGGAGCCGGCTGGGACCGTGGGCGCAGCCCCCACAGCCCGCGCTCACTTGTCTCTCCGTGGAAACTTTAAGTTTCCTAAGCCGGGGAGGCAGGTGCGCTTTGCGCCACACGCGCGTGGAAACCGGGCTTTGCCTTCGCATAGCCAGGACATACTTGGCGTCACGAATGGAAAGACAAGTCAGGTCGCTGAAGTAATCAATGCTCTCCGTTAAATCAGGCGGCTGGTGCTACCCTGCCTTAGCCGGAGGTAGTGCTGCGAGGTGGAAACTCAAAGAGTGCCGGTAAAGTGGGCTCTGCCAGAGCTCGGTATCTTGGCTTCTATTTCATCAGGACCTCTGTATCCCTCTTTGCCTCAAAAAGCTCTTTCTGATATGCAGGTTTATAGCTTGGTAGTTCTGTAGCCGCAGACTAGGAAGACAGACTGCCAGACAGATGCAGTTACGGGTGCTTTCCTATGAAGATACTTTTATGCCCACTAGAGATTGGTGCAAGTTATGCTGTAATACTTCCACTCAAAACACATTGCTTCTTCCTTTCTCCAATATCTAAGAATTCAACTTAAAAAAAACCACACAAACCAAAACAGACCCCATGATTAAACCCCACATCGTTGCTGTTTGCATTCAGAACATTTTTTAAAAAATTTATAATTAGCAAATTTTAGTTTGCCTAGCTGACATTTCTCAGAAGTTGGAAAAGCATTATCATAAGAGCTGAAACATTGATTGTCTTCTCTTAATGTCTTAAGAAATGGCTAATTAATCCTGCTTTTAAACTCTTCTTAATCATAGTGTCTCGTATGCATAAACTCTAAAGGTGGTCTGTTTGCTTACACTGTATATTAAGGATGCTTATGGCATCTTTTGTTTTATTCTTAACTTTATGTATGGAAAGAATGGTTAAGAAGAGCAAACTAGTTTAATAAATTATTAACACTCACAATATTCCGTTTAAAACTTTTCTGCTTCTGTGTTGTAAACAGAATTTATGGGGGCCCAATCAGAAAAAACTGGAAAGAAAGTCTTTCCAGATTGCAAAAAGAGTTGGTACAGGTGTTAATTAAAGCAAGGATTTTAAAAACAGAATTTGAGTATTCTGGGCATATAACAGTGTTTCAGGTCAAAATTTCGTTCTCATTTGTGCATGTAGATCACTACTCTGCAAAGATTCCCTTGCAGATGCCTTCTGCACTGAAACTGTAAATGCAGCTCAAGCATTTGAAGCAGAACATAGTTCTTGGAATGAAGGTCAGTATTGAGACAAGGATACATCGCTCCCTGGGTGCAAATGTGCTGGACAGCTTTGGCTGCAGGTATTCAGGATGAAACAATGTTTTATGCATAATTGCCTATTTGATTGTCTGCTTACACCAGTTTTGTTGCAGATGTTGATTTGAAAAGGATAGTGTTTGTGGGTTATTCCTTGATATGTTTCAGCAGGTGTGAGTGAGCTGAAGATGTCTCAAATGAGACATCACAGTGATGTCAGTCAGCTTGCCTTAAGCCAGAGACAGGTGCTCAGAGATCACTTGTTTGAGAAACATTTGGTATGATACAGACACAGCTGAGCTTTTTAAGACCTTTAGGACTTAGTGATGGGAATATTATACTTTCTGTGTATTCATTCAGGCATTGCCACTATTATATGCTCTTTTTTCCTTCCCTCCTGCTTTCCCTCCACCCCTCCCTCCCTGATGTTTTATCTGCATTTACACATAACATTGATTTGTCAACTCTGTGTGTGGCATAGTCAGTTGAATCACTGTTTTGGATGAATGTTTCAAGAGGGACAACTTTTACTAGTTGATGTGATTAGACTTTCATATTTGGAAAGATATTTCTGGTTTAAAATTAAAATTCAGAGATGCTAGCAACTGTATCACTAGACAGTAATTCAAGTGTTTTTGTATGCATGTTGTATGAGGTATAAGTATGCATTTAGTTGGAAGGTAGGATTTTAACCTTTAAGGCAGCTAGTGCCCGTAATCTCTGGTATGTTATCCTTCCATTTTGATTCCTGTGCAGGCATGTCATAGAAGGATGCCTTTTGGTATAATAGCTCACAAAATGTCAGCATCAAATGATGTTTGACTGGGCTGTTTCAATTTCTTGTCCCTTCAGCTGAGGGGGGCAGTAATCTCATGGAGAAATTACCATATGCTGCCCTTGGAAAGCCACTTCTTGAACTCAGTTCAAAGCTTGATCTGTACAGGGACATCTGCTCTTTTGTTGTTTTATACCTTTGTACCATCCTCATATATGTACATTTGTTTGGTCTGGGTGTCCTGACACAAAACAGTCACTTAAGCTTTTGATGGCCATGCAGTGTTAGGCAGGCTGGTGGGGTGCACTCCACAGTGATGTTCTGCCTGGCTGCCACTCCTCAACTCGAATCTCTTCAACCCCAGACATGCAGTGAAGAGGGACATTTCCTCAGGCCTCTCTCAAATGGAGGGACTACATCTGCTTTTCATAAATTTTAAGCCTTATAAAATTATTTTAACAGGAGACTATAATATTTGTAGTTTGGATGAGGGAATGCAGGATCACTTTAATCGTCTCTACATACAGTTAAATAGTGCTACAAAAGTTATTGTATTTTCCTGTTGTAGCTGTCTTTGGAGGAGAGAAGTAAGGAAAAAGACTTTGGTGATATCCAAAAAAAAGACAGCTGTATGCACATTACAGCTGTGTAATAGAGGAGTTCAGGCAGCTTTCAAATACATAACCAAGAGAGACTATTTCACAGTTACTGTCATGACTTCAAGGTGGCTTCTTCTTAGGAGGACTTGTGCTCTGTATTTACAAACTGGTAAACCTTAAGATACTGAAGCTAAAAGGGTAAAATTATTGCTGAAACCATTGCATAAAGCACGTCTATTTCAGGATGGTTTTTTGAGACAGGTTGGTGTCTCGGGTGTATCTGTCTTAAATAAAACTGCTTGCAAAATGATATCCAACTTTTGCTGAATGTTAAGGGAAATAAAATATAACAATTAATACACAGATTTTCATTCTTATTGGACATACCTGATATTGCTCTGATAGTCTGGAACTAGAACTAACTAATTAACTCAGGAACCCAAGTCCATTTTCTGAAGACCAGGCAAAGCCAAAGCATAAATTGCAGGGGGATTATTTGGAGGTTTTAGGGTGAAATAAATATTGATAAATTAGTACCTTCCTAAATAAATAATTTTTTTGGAAAGCAGCATGTGGGATCTTAAAGAAGGGGAGGAAAAGGGCTGAAAATACTGAAAGAGGATTTTGTTTCCTCAAATCCAGAATCCTTGTTTGTTTATCTTTACTCTGCAACAAGCATTTTAGTAAATTTAAATTTTGCTGAATACTTTTGTACTACATTAGTTATATGTACACGTGTTTTTGTACATATGTATATGTGTTTTTTAAACTAAATCTGTCCTTTTTAAATGCTGAATTATATGCAAAAGGCTGCACATTAGCTTAGCATAAGATAAATATTTATGTTTCTAAATTGAAACACTTGTAGCCTATTTTTCTCTTGAAGTACATCAAACTGAATTTATTCAGTTTTTTTACATTTGAAAGATAGGCAGCAAAATACAACTGAATCTTACTAATTTCCTTTAAGAAATACAGAAAAAAGGTGGTAGCTTTGTTTTGTTGTTGTCTCTTTTATGCCATTCTTGAAATACCAAGGTTGCAGCATCCCCCAGTCTGCTCTTTTAGTATGTAACCTCGATGTGAGATTTATGAAGTCACTAGTGATGTCAGATAGGGCTATTTCTTTGTTTCCAGTTTCTTGTTCATTACAAATACTGTGAGGAAATTTCATTTTGTATGTATCATGTTTTCTGGGACTTTGAACAGGTAAAGGACAGATAAAAAGTCAGTATATGTGAATATTTTTGTAAAGCTGAACCTGTAATTATAGTACTTCATCATAATCACATTTTCTCTGATTAATAACAATAATCAGCAGAGATGATATAGATGTGAAAAATCACCTCTCCTTTCCCACCTAGGTCTTTTCTAGAGTAGGATTTAAAGCTGTATGTAACTCGTGGTAGCATACCTTTAAATCCTGGTCTGGACAAGGTCCTAGAGATGACTTCTTTAGCTGGGTAAAACAGCTGCATCAGGTTACTTGACCATTTGATGTACCTATTCTTGTAGTGCTGTGGGTAACCTTCAGCTGGAGGACAGAAAATCCTAACTAAGAGAAATTAAGTGCAGCAAATGGAAATGCTTATGTACTGTTGAGGGGAACTTTAGGTCATTTGGGTTTTGATAGGGTTTTTTTTTCTTTTATTTTGAGTTCAAGGTGTTTAACGTTATTGTGGCTGATTAGATGTTGTATGCGGGGTGGATTCAGATACTGTGTGGCTGCAGTGGTTCACAATCCTTACCCAGCCTGCCTCTTTCTGCAGTGAAATCAAACAGGTGTTGATGTGCCAGCCCAGGTTTGATGTTTAGGTGTAGTTTTGCCCTCCCCCAGCTCTTTGGGATGTTGCACTGGTGAGGTCTGGGTGATTTTTACTGCCAGGAGATGTGAAGTGGAGGTGTCATAGCATTCTTGTAGAAGGGGAGGATGGCATTGACAGCAAGTAAGCTGTGCTAGTCTGTTATTTTACAGTTTGTTCTTCTGTAGTATGTTTTAATATTCTTTGTATAAGTTTGTAGTGGTTCATTCTATGTACCTCATTTGGCTTCCCTAATGGTTCAGTACTGAGTTGTTTACCACAGTTTTCCCCACCAAAATGTATGACAATCCACATGTCAATCCACCTGTATACCTCCCTTGTTCCCTTGTCTTACCCCTATCTGTCAAAGATAGCACACTCCTTTGGTTCTGGAGTGTTCCCCGTCTTTCATCCCTTCCTTGAAGCAGAATTGGATTGTAAGGTTTGCTCCCTCCCCATGCCGGCTTCTGCTGGGGAGCCCTTACCCTGCACCCCTCCCCAAATGCCTTCCTATTGGTCAAAGGTTGTGTCCTCCCTGTGTTCCCCCTATCCTTTAAAAGTAGCCCCTTCAGGTTCAGATTTGTCACTTGCTCTGCCCTACTTAGAGATTAAATCTTTGGGGACTCAGACAAGTGTCCTTCCCTTATTCCTCTGCCTCGGTTTCCTCGTGCTCTGTGCCTCTGCTGCGCTACCCACGCTGCAGCAATCACCGCCACCTGCAACAGTCTCGGCAGAGACTCGGGGGCAGCCACTTGAGTGTCTGCCCTCCGGCCACCAGCGGGACAGCGAGCCGGTGAACCTCCATCCCGTGGCCGCTGAGAGCCAGACGCAAGGGAGTAGTAGGATTTACATGGCACAATAAAGAACTAGTAAACTAGACCTTTCCTTTATACATAGCAAATATGTGAATTTATTTTTGGACTGTGTTAGCTACTATTTATGAAACTTAATTTAAAACTGCTTTCTGCTGCACTCTGCCCTTCCCACATCTGGTCTTCCACATAACACCAGCAAGTGTTGACTCTTTGATCTTAACATCTCTTTCTTCCAGTTTCCTCTTGTTCTGCCACAATTCAAACTGCAAGTTAATCAGAAACAAATAAGAAAATCAATATATGAATTATTTGTGTTAGACTTTGTAAAAGCTTTTATTTAGCAAATATACAGTTGACACTTTATTTTAGAGAGCTGCTGGCATGGATCTGAAGGCATAAATTAAATCAGATGAAACCAACTTGACAATAAAGAAAAGCGGATATAATGCTTTTGCTCCAGCTCCTTGTGCTTTTTGACATAAACATATGAATTTCAGTGGAAGTCTATAATAAGGATACTCTCTGGCTGGAAAGACAGTTTTCTTCTGCACTTCACTGTCAAATCAGAATTAAATTGAATTGTGCTCTATAAAATGGCTTCCAAATCCACCGTTTTTAACTATTCCGTTGTCCTTCTCCTTGACAAAACTTAGGGCAAATACTAGTTTTGCAGAAGATACCAGGCTGGAAGGAGCTGCAAGCATCTGAAAATGCAGACTTCAGGTATTTCAGGACAAGCTGGAGAAACAGGGTGCAATAAGATGCACTTCAAAATGGAAGTAGCAATGTAGAAATAATCAGCTACACAAACAGAAGATGAGGGAGAGTTCAGGGGATGATTTATAAGTCTAAAATGCACCTCAGGAGTCTGAGTATTATCCATTATGAAAAGAGCAAATAATGTACTGGAAAGTACAAAATAAATAGGGCCTGGAAGGGCTGTGAATTGGCTGATATTTGAGGCCCTGCTAGAGCAGTGAAGTAGTATGGGCAGAGAAACACTGTTGTGATAGTAGTATTGAGTGCCTCATTCCAGACTGCAATTTGAAAACTACCCCGGGGAGGACCATGAAAACAGTTTGAGTTGCAGTAAGAAATAGTAAAAGCATTGGATACATTTTACAATAAGCAGGGGCAGGGGAAGGCCTGAAGGGAGACCTAAAGGTCTGATTCTTGAGGTCTGGTAATAAGTTTTGCACATGGTTATCCATGTGAAGGAGGATGGTAATACTCTTGTGTTTCAAATTCACTGTGAACCTAACTAGAAATAACACTCATAAATGTGAGCAAAGGAGCTATGGATGAGAAAACACTGAAAGGTAAAGGTAACAGAGCTGTGGTATGGGTATTATAGTTCTGTCTCTGATGGGTCAGACCATGTTGTTTTCTGTGAAGAATATTTGTGTTTGTTTCATTACTCTGTAGGATGAAACATCCTGAACATCCTTCACGCTATGCAGCTACTTGAAGACTTTCCAACTATTCACATTTATTCCTCTTCTAGGGGTGGTAGGGCCATCTGTTGCGTTGGCAGAGGAAGGTGCATATCAAAGCAGTAGATTAACTTCACATCGGTCATTCTCTAGTCCATGATGGTTTGTGGTTCAGACAGATCTTAAAAAGTTACAGAATCAGACTGTAAAAGACCTCTGAGATCGAGTCCATCCTGTGGCTGAACCCTGCTGTGTCAATTAGATCATGGCACCAAGTGCTACCTCCAGTCTTTCCTTTAACGCCGACAGTGACTCCACCACCTCCCTGGGCAGCCCATTCTAATATCTAATCACCCTTTCTGTGAAGAAATCCTTCCTAATGTCCAACCTAAACCTCCTCTAATGCAGCTGTTAAAGTGATGGAAAGATTTAAATGAGAAAATAATAGACTTTGCTTGTCATATTAAATGCTAAGACAAAATGACGCATTTATGAGTAGGAACCACATTTATAAATATTTTTTATTGCAATTACTCTGTTTTTATTGCTGAGTGGTAGGAAAGTTAAATGTCATAATTGACTTCTGTGATGGTAGTAAGTGCCAGAGTTGGAGTGGGTCACAGTAGGTGCTCCCTGTGGTGTTGAATTGTACATTAATACTGCCTGCTAACTGCTTTTTTCATTGTTCAAGCAAATGGTATGGTATGATGGATAGTATTCAAGAACAAGGCGATTATTTAATTTTATGCCCAGTCTTTCTTGGTGCCAGGCCTCATTCATTACCTGATGTAGAGTTGCAGAAGTGTTACTTGGAAAAAATATCTAGAGGCTGCCTTCCCTAACCCCTTGATCAAATCAGCTACTGCATTGCTGAATACTGAAAATCTCCTGGGACTGAAGATCTCACATCTGCGGTAAATTTTTTCAGTGCAGCTGAAAAAAATTCTGGTGAAAAAGATTTCCCTAAAGCCTGTTGTGATGTTCTTCTGTCTTCCTGTGGTATCAGTGAGCTCAGTGTTACATCAACTGCAGTGTGCTTTTTACTGCATTTGCCTCTGTAACTGCTTGTACTAATCGTGTTGCTGTTAGGCTCACAAGGACTGGAGGAACCATGTTTTGAATAGTTGCTGCTTTGGCAGTAGTGGTGTAATGAATCTGAGAATTGAGGGAATTTAGCATTTACAATTGTTAGCATATGAGTAATTTTCCCAATAGTTTGAACAGGCCACTGCATATGTTTAAGCATTGCCATTATTAAGCATGGCCTTGGGAATTGAGATCAACAGCATTTTACTCTGGAGACATGTGGTGAATCAGTGAAAGTTTTGGAACTAATACTTATCGATTCCCAATTCCTTTGTGGTGAGTTGACCTTGGCTGGCCACCAGGTGCTCACCAAACTGCTCCATCACTTGTCCTCAGTAGGACAGAGGAGAGAAAATATGACAAAGAAGCTTGTGCATCAAGATAAGGCCAGAGAGGAATCACTTGCCAATTACCATCATGGACAAAACAGACTTGGGGAAATCAGTTTGATATAGTTCTAATCAATAACCAATTAGAATAATCAGAAATAAGAGCAAATGTAGAAACATCTCTTCCCTATCCCTCCCTTCTTCCCAGGTTTAGCTCTACTTCCAACTTCTCTACCTCCTCTCTTCAAGCAGCACAGAGGGATGGGGAGTGGGGTTTGTGGTCAGTTCATAAAACTTCACCTCTCCCACTCATTCTTCTCACACTCTTCCCCTGTTCCAGAGTGGGTTCCCTCCTGTGGGAGATAGTATGTCATGAGCTTCCCAAATGTGCATCCTTCCCACAGGCTGCATTGCTTCCCAAACATTCTCCAGCATGAGCTCCTCTCTGGAGAGTCACAGGTCCTACTAGGAGCCTGCATCAGTGTGGCCCTGCGGAGTCACAGCCTTCTTTAAGGCATATTGCAGGCCTTCTTCAAGGCTCTGCTGTGGGGTCTTCCATGGACTGCAGGTGGATTTCTGTTCCACTGTGGAAACCCATGGACTGCATGGGCACAGCTGCCTCACCCTGGTCTGCACCAGTGGCTGCAGGGGAATCTCTGCTCCAGCACTTGGGGTACCTCTTGCCCCTCCTTCTGCAATGACCTTGGTGTCTGCAGGGCTATTTCTCCCACATATTCTCACCCTCTTTTCACAGCTGCTGTTGAACAGTGTGTTTTTTTTACCCTTGCTTAAATATGTTAGCATAGAGTTGTCACCAGCATCGCTGATGTAACAGATCTGTCTTGGATTCAGCAGGCATTAGCGCTCTCTTGACATGAGGCTGTTGCTGGCATCTCACAAAAGCCACCCCTACAGCCTCCCCTCACTACCAAAACTTTGTCACATTAACTCAATACATCTGCACTCCTCCAAAATACATTCTTTTACAGATTTTGTAATTTTGTCTCAGTTTAAAACATTACAACCTCAGAGTGCAGAAAATGAAGTGTATATAGTTAATGGGTACTTCCCATAAACTCTTTATTCAATTCGATTTATCTCTCTGGTGAAAAGCTCCTGAATGGATGTAATTTCTCTTGACTTGCCGTACAACTAAATGATAGTATGTAACTCTTTTCTTTCCCTGTAGCTTCCATCTGAAGCTCTATACTTTGGTTCGACAGGTAGTGCAAGTAATTTATTTATGCAAATACAAAGCACTCTTTCTAAATGTAAGAAAATTAGGTATTTGGTTTGTTTTTATTATCCCCTTCCTTCTACCCCACTTGGTACCTTGTATGAGGGAAACTCCAGGAGATTACTTTTGTCATTAAAATGTATTAAGTTTGGTTTCTAATACTTGCAGTCTTCTCTACTTTCATTCTACCCTTTGGACTTGTGCTAAAACATGTCATAGACAAATCAAATTGCCTACACAATGGAAGTATTGAAAATATATGTACATACAGTATTTGAAAGCAAGTGGAAGTCTGAATTTTTTTAACTTTAATTTATCCTGAGTCTGTATCAGTTCCAAGCATTGTGAATTTAAAAATTAATTTGAAGAAGGTAATTTTGCTTTTGGTACTTTTTCTTTTTTTTTTTTTTTTTTTTTGCTATGGTTTAGGCAGTATGTTTCTCTGCCCCCTTCAGAGTTCAGAAATATCCATGTACTTTTATGTTGACTTGTGCTTCCCACCTAATAAAATCTTGATTACATAGTGATGACTATACTGTACCGTTGTTCAGTATCAGCTATTTGTTTGAATTCAGAAACATACCAAAATCAGGCTTGAAAAACTTTTCTTCTATTCTGACTCAAAGTAACGTAAATCCATAATCTAGCAGAGGTATTGCAAACTCTTCCTCATTCTGCTGCATTTCTGAAAGGATGTCCACTGCCATGGAAAACATTGCCTTTATTTCTTTTTTTCAGATTACTACTTTGGGCAACCTGACACCCTCAAGCACTGTCTTTTTCTGTTGTGATATGCAAGAACGATTCCGGCCTGCCATCAAATACTTTGGCGATATCATCAGTGTGGGCCAACGACTGGTATGTTTGCTTTTTTTTTTCCTGTAGTGAGTTTTGATTGCTCACTGTAAACTATTATTTTACACACAGTCTAACAATTACTTCGTTTTAGGTAATAACAATGTCTTTGTTATTATTGTTATTTTTTTCTTTTTTTTTCCCTTTTATTTTAAAATGTTTTCCTCTCTGTTCCCTTACAGCTCCAAGGTGCACGGCTCTTGGGAATTCCAGTTATTGTCACTGAACAGTATCCCAAAGGTCTTGGCAGCACTGTGCAAGAAATTGATTTAACAGGAGCTAAACTTGTGCTTCCCAAGACAAAATTTTCAATGGTGTTGCCAGAAGTTGAAGCAGCATTAGCAGAGATCCCTGGTGTCCGGAGTATTGTCCTCTTTGGAGTAGAAGTAGGTGCCTTGCCATTCTGATGCTGGTTTATGGCAATGTCTATTGGCCCTCAAAGGGGGCATCACTTTGTGTAATGAAAAAAAACAACTCAATTTCTGTTACTTAGAGCTTAGATATCCTCTACAGAATAAATTATTTTTGTGTTGTCTTTAATATTATCTCATAAAAGAATTTGAGATTAAATACTTGTAAACTACAGGCACTTATCTCAATCTTAACTGGCATTTAAAATGCATATTGAGTTCCCTTGTAGTGCCAGAGGTAGAAAAATACATATTTGAACTCTCATAAATTACGAGCTCTAATTTGTGGTTGCGTTGCTTTCATTTCATAATAATGGTTTGTTGGTGGCTTTTCTGCCTTTGATTTCTCCCCTATAGACTCATGTCTGTATCCAGCAAACAGCATTGGAATTAATTGGCAGAGGTCTGGAAGTTCATATTGTGGCTGATGCCACCTCGTCAAGAAGTATGATGGACAGAATGTTTGCTCTTGAAGTAAGTTTCTCAGGGCTTTTTTCACCTTGGGTTGGTATGTTAAGTTCTCTGCTTATTGTAAGCTAACAAGGAATTTCTATGGACAAAGCAGTGGATAAAAGTAGATTTGAGAACTCTGATTCTTAAAATAGCATTGAAAATGGAGAAGAAGTACTGGGGTTTTTTTATCTGCTTAAATTATGATTTAATGTGCATAACCCAGGTTGGGATGTTTGGAATTTAAAACCGATTGCTCCATAGAATATAGATTACTCTATATAAACATTAATATTTTAGCATATCCCTTTATGCAGTGTTGTCTCTACAGCACAGTAAAAGTGCTATAAAGCTTTTGGCTTTGTTTTTTCCAAAGAGTATTTATTCAGGTGTTGAAATTCTTGAACTGCAATGAAATACCGTATGTGATCCTGTTCAAATCTCCTTGTACCTCCGTCCCTCCTTCTGCTTTTCCTCATCAGTGCAAATTAAAGCTTAAATTGCAAGACCCTGATTATAGTAAAGATTCCCCTCCCCCCTGTTTTAGGAGCTTAGGCAAACTAAATGTTGAGAAAGTGGAGATAAATGTAACAAGAAGATTTAAAAGCACATACAGCTATGTGGTAACAAATTCATGCAAATGATTTTTTGATGCTGTACTCCTAACTTGCCTACAGGCATAACTGTTGAAAGTCAAAACCTGATACATATATTAAGTATTGCAATTTTCATAGATTTTGAGAAGATTTAATTTCTTAAAGGCTAAAGAGAAATCCCCAGCATACGGTGATTGATGAAACCCGTGACTTTGATTAAGTGTAAACCTAATGTCAGCTGTCACATAGAGCATAGGGACACACATAGAGTACAGGAGTGACGGAAGTAATGGACTTCCCAAATCAATGTGGTGCAGCAGCAGCAGGAGACAAAACAAATACAGAAAATCTGAAGTATGTTGGCCGTATTATGTATGTTTTTGTACATTTATTACTTACAGTGTGTCTGTAATCATAGAAGTTGGGCCAATGTAATAAAGGTTAAAACAGCGACTAGCTAGCTTTGCTTTACTTTCTAGGCAAAAAGGTATTGATCTTAGAAGTGTGATTGCTTGCAAAGGCTGTAAATGTTTCCGTTTTAGTTAACTTTTTGCAATGCTTTCTCAGTAAGCAAAATAAAGTGTTTTTCTGTGGTCCCTTATGTTGTCAGTCATTACAATATGATTGAGCCAATGCTTGCTGTGTTGAGTCAGCAGTAACACCTTCTCTGCTGCACATGGCATCACATACCAACATTGTCCGCTTCATGTCTTACAGAGAGCCTCACTTAAAAGTGCTACTGAGGGGGTGTGGGCTAGAGCAAGCAAGACAGGGCATGCTTGGGAGGAGGAGACCAGGAGAGACAGACATGTATTGGCAGTGTCCTTAATCCTGATTGGTAGATTGCCCACTTCCCCTGTAATGCCACTGTCAGAGTCTTGGGTAATCCTGCTTTAGTTTGACCATACAGCTCACAGTTCCTAGTCACATTCTTTTAATGAGCGAGTCTAACATTGTCTCTTGTGCAAATTTATGCAAGCTGGTGAGCTGAGGTGAGTTTTATTGACCAGGGTTCCTGGACCCTTTTCCTTACCTTTCTGGGAAGGTGAGTGTAACATTTGCCTTTTCCCAATAACCCAGCCCTTCTTTATTCACAGTGACCTTTCAAGAATAATAAAGAGTGACCTTACAGTGATAACAACTAGCTTCCTCAGCAGCCCCAAATAACACCCATCTGGTCCCACCTGCCCCTTCAGTTCACATTTCCCATCACGTAGCATGTGTTTTGATTGTGCTGGTGATGGATATACAAATATTTGAGTGGGTGTACTAGGAAGAGCAATTTGTCTTAATTGATAATGAAAGCTTTCATATCTTCTTGGATAACAGGTTGTCTCCACTTCTGTTGTGTGCTTAAAAATGACAGCTGGCAACAACTTCTAGTTAAAAAAACTCTCAGAAACAAAAAAAAATCTCAAAATTTTCACTGATGAAATGACTCAGCACAAAAGTTCAAGATTGTGACTATTCTGAATCTCTGCCCTGTCTGATGAACATGTCTTATGCCAGTGCTTGGTCTCAGATTGAGACAGCTTAGTCTGCTCCTGATGGATTACTTTTCTGTTCTTTTCTACTTGTTCCAGCAGTATGGATGCAACATACTGTCAATATTTTCCTTCTCCTCAAAAACAGCATTCTAAGAGAACTTGTGATTTCCTTGGAAATCATCCAATATACTTAGCAAATTCATCTCTTATTTTCTGCTAATCTGAAATCTATAAAAATTATATCTAGTCCTAGAAAAGGTATAAGGCAATGCCAGCCTCTTTTGACATGTTATGGTGTGTTTTTCTTTTAAAGAGAAGATGTTCTGTCTTTTCAATCAACATTTCACAGACAGCAATGATTTCTTAAGGGTCTAGATATTTTTCTCATCCATACTAGTTAAAACCAAAACCTTGGTATTCTTGGAGAGGCTCATGTTGAAAACATTGCCATACTATTTAATATTAATTTTTCTATTTTTCTTCTTTTTTGTATGTGTGTGAAATTTAACAAATATGGTTGTACCGAGTAGGAGAGCTGAGGAAGGTAGTTGCTTTGTTTCAGCGTAAGAATATTGTGAGGCTTGTTGCTGTAATGGCAAGCAGGAAGTATTCAGTAAATCAAATATTGTTAGTTTGTTGTTGTGTAGTATATATTGCATATACTTTACTGGTTGGTCCCTTAAAGCTAGTGACTTTCACCCACCAGTTGCTTTGAAATTGAAAATCTAGAAAGTTGGGAGCTTCTCTTTGCTTTAATGATTACAATTGAAACCTGTATATACATATCTCTATTCTCTGCCACTTGCCATCCCTTAGCTCATTCAGGATCCCATTAGATTTTGTGAAGCATGCAGCTGAGTAGAGGATGAGGGAGGGAAAGCTGACTCTATGAAGAGTTTTACTACCAAAGCATCTGTGTGATGGCTGGAAAGATGATGGGGGACATGGGTTGGTCAGCCTTTGCTAAAGGTAATTTTGTTATGTAAGCAACAACCACGGTTTTTTAAAAGTCCAATAACTTTACAATAAGTCCTGTGCCTTGGGTTATGTGAAGCCCAAGCCCTGTTGAGTTGCACACTTGCGAGATCTAGCAGACCTCTTTTGGTTTTGCTTTCTCTGCAGGTCTACATTTTATCCTGTAGCCTGCAAGAACTGACGCTGGAGTTACTGTCTGTAATGAAATATCATTTAAAAAGAGCTGCTGTTGTGCCAATATGATTTATAATGTCTGTAGAAGAGATTTTCCCTCTTTCTCCAGAGATTACCGCTATTAGTGTGCTCTGTAGTCCAAAAGCTGAAGTAGTCGTAGATAACAAGGACTGAAAGAGAAATTTTTATAATTTCTTGCTTGATGCTGTTAGGTTGGACCTTGCTATTTTATTTTTTGTCCCAGGCCTTTCATCTGCATGAGAGTGAAGAAAGCTGACCTCTGGGTTATGCAAGGGAAAAGGATTGTTATTAAGATGTGTGGGGCTGCTGCCTATTAAATCTGAGTTGGGGAAAGGATCTAGTTCAAGTAGAAAGCCTTATTTGTAATCCAGGACAGCCTTTTGCCATAGGAAACTCTAAACCCTGTCAGTATTTTGTCCTAGCTTTATAAATTATGCCACTAAGAAATGCTGGAATGGAATTGGCAGTACTTTTGCTAATAGATGTTTTTTTAAAATGCTATCTGTCTTTTCTTGTAAAATTCAATCATTCACATTTGCAAATATTTTAAATTATTTCCTCCCTGCTCTTTTATTTTTCAGCGTCTTGCACGTACTGGAATTATAGTTACTACTAGTGAAGCGATATTGCTGCAGCTGGTAGCTGATAAAGAACATCCGAAATTCAAAGAAATACAAAATCTCATTAAGGCAAGTGCTCCTGAGTCAGGGCTCCTTTCCAAAGTTTAAAGCAGGCATGGAAGAAGCAGATCTCACCGTCCTCTTTACAGAGGAAGGAAAGTGATAAGCGCACATGTACACGTTCTTTCGCTCAAAGTTTCATAGGAGTGTAAAAATAAAAATTGACGTACTTGTGCTGGCCATAGCAAAATTGTCTGGTTATATGTCGGGGTGCCAGTGTGTTCTGTTTAGTTACAGCTGTCAGAAGTTTCAGTTATCATAGGACCTTTTTGTTGTCAAATTTCTTTATTAAAAAAAATAAATCAACATAGGTGCCTGCTAGTCCATACTATACACTGATTGTAACAGCTCCAAAAAATGCATATTTCTGTGACACCCCTTGATTGTGTGCTTTGCAATTGTTCTGTGATGTCCTATTTTACTTTTGTACTAATAGAAGATAATTACTTATTGGATAAATGTGATGTGATACGCTTTAATGTTCTATATAAATGAAGCATTTTATTAGGTCATAAAGTAAAACTGAGTAAGATATATGATCTGTATGTGCGCTTTTGTTCTCTAGGATAAAATTAAGCACTTTGCTTCATAGACAAGACACATAAATCAAGCAGAACTGATATTTGATTGCTCTAGGTAGCTGAAGTCTGCATCATGACTTTTGATTATACTGAAATTGACTGCCCAAGGCTGTACTTTCCTTAAGTGCATACAAACAGAAGACACCTTATAAACAACTGGTGTAAACTCCTTCAGAACTTGTGAATATTATCAAAGCTTTAAATTGGAAATGCTAAGGATGTTTAGTAATAAAACTTTTCAGGTTCAAGTGCTAAATCTACTAATATGTTTAGATTTATTTTGCTTTTTTTACCTCCAGTTTAGTTAGATTGAATAATTCTATCCAGTTTATTCAAGAGAGCTCTGAAAGAAGGTTTAGCTTCTCTGGGTTTTTGTGCTTTTTTTGCGGTCTATAGTTGGGTGGAGTTTCAATAGAATCTGGGCTAAAAACATTCTTCAGAAGAATAGCATCTTTAACATAATGATATATATTTTTTCTATCTAGAACTAATCTTTTAACGTGATTATTCATAAAGGCACTTCCTTCATGTTCTAGGGGATTAAACAATGTTGTATAAAGTTTACAGTGTGCCTGAGACATTTATTTTTTTAAAAGAGTGCTGGAAGATGTCATAGTAACCACTGATCTATTTAGTAGAAAAGCTATTAAAGTACATGTATTGTTTTAAATTGTTTATTTTCCCCACAAGATGTCTCTAAAATAATTGTTTAATAAATAAAAATAGTTTCAATTGTTTCATATAACCTTTATATGTTCAAAAGAAATAAAGAGTTAACATTTGCTGTCTCTCTTTTGCTTGTGATATTTATTGTAGAGCACATCCTGAAGGCTGTGGACCTTATTCTAGTTTGTACAGCTGTGGAAGTCCTATGGATGCCATGGGAATTTTGTGTAAAGATCAAGGGTGGATAATGTCGAATTATTCTTGTCTTCAGCATCTAGTTACAGTGTTATTTAACACTCTAGAATATGAGGAATGAACATTATGCTTCAAGCTGGAGACTGGGATGCAAGTTGTGTAAAGAGCACTTGCTATATCACTGACCTACTTTTAACCTTCTTTCCTGGTATATTAATTGTGTTTATTAGCAGTACAGAGTTCACTTATATAAATCAACAGCTCTGCACAAAAATACTGTAAATTCCTTATGAAGTAATGGGTTTATTGCCTTCTTACCTTTATGTGTTGATGGTACCAAGAGACAGTAATTGAAGGAAAAACTAGCATTTTTTCCCACGTTTATTTTTGGAACAACATCAATTGCCTCAAAAACAAATGCATGGATTTTTAAGAGGTAACGGTATTGTTACTAAAATTTTACCACTTTCATAGAAAAGTAAGTTGAAGGGCAGATGTCACATCTTCCTTTACGTTCCTCTTTTGCCACAAGGGGAGTCATTGGGTAGCAAGATGGCACTAAAGAAGAAGCTATAAAATACATTGATAGTCTCCATGATGATTCTACTTTTTTTTTTTCTTTAATTTCCATTGCCTTCTGTAGCGCACTAGATTTTGTCAAGATCCTTAATTGGTGGGGTTTTTTCCCATAAGTTTAACTTATAAGAATGCAGAAATACCCAGCATTATCTTATAAAACTGAGCACTTAGATGTGAATGTAGGGGCGAAATACACTCCTCTTTTGTTGGGTGGATGCATTATTCAGCATCACATGGGTTATTCAGATGAGATTGTAAGAGTGTTTATTTAAAAAAAAGCAAAAAAAAAAAGTTGCTACCTTACTCTTACGTAAAGTAAGTTTATTCACAGGTCATAATTTCCTTTGCTTCTTCGTTGCTCTCACTTGTATTTTCTCTTCTCTGACAAGTGAGTGTTTCAATGCAACAGAACAGCAGAAATTAGTTGTTTGAGCTCTGTGGGCTGTTGTGCTGTGTGGAGTAAGTACTGTGTTGTTCTGCAAGGATAGGAAATAAATTAATGAAATAACATGGAGGAGGCTTGCTTAAGGGTATACTCAACTGATTGTGAAGAAGCTCTCTGTCAAGCTTTTCTTTATTTGAAAACTTCACCACAGCAATGGCTTAACAATACAATTGTCACCTGCTGTAGGTGTCTTCAGCACCGTTTCTCTTTTTTGGGGGAAGCAGAAACACACTTCTTGATGGAGAAGGGTGGTTTATTTTCCCTTGTAGGAGTTCTGGTTCTGCAGTACCTGATATATATAATGCTGCATTAAGTACAGTAAGATATGTTTGTGATCAGTTTTAATCTGCTAAATCCTTACAAAGATGAATATTTTTTCTTATTAGGACAGTTTAGATTTTGAGTTTAAAATGTGATCTTGTTTATTCACAGAACCATGGTCCTTTTATTATATTTCCACATGCATGATTATTTTATATGAACTAAACTGAGTAGGGTTTCCAGTAACCTTTGCAAAACCTGAACACAGAATGAATAAAATATCAGCTATTATGAGGCAATGTTTTCTATTATGGCTGAAGAAATTAATCTGTGGGACCATTCCACCATCATTTTTGCACTTGCTTGTTAGTAGCTATCAGGCACATGTTCACTTAAATTGTGCTGCTTATTGAGTACATTTCCTATTAGACATAGGAAACCCTCTCTTAACCCCATGCTCTGCCCCCATATTTATTACTTTATCTGAACAATTACATTAGCCTTTCAGGAGAGAATTCCAATCAGTCATTTTCTATTGCTATAGACTGTTTTTCTCTTAGGAAAGAGAAGAAGGCTAGATACTTTGTTGCTGTAAAAGCTTTGTTTGAATTAAAAAATAATTCCTGGACTTCTGGAGCCCTGAAGACTGGCAAATGATGTTAAAGGCTTTAGCTTTGGTAAGGGGTGATGCTGACTAGTAGTGCTTTGCAGTCCACTTGTTCTTCAGAGTGTTTCTTTACCACTTTAACTGGTAATGGCAGAAGATGGCAGTGATTTCTAGCATCTGGGGTTTGGGTTTTTTTTTGCTTGCTGGATAAACTAACGATAAAATGTACTCAATAGGTATAGCAGATGTCCTTCATATAGGTATAGAAAATCTGCTCAGCAAATGAACTACTGAAGGAAATCCATGAAAAAGAGATCTCTTTTGTTTGTCCCGTGCCAGTTTCATCTTAGTAATTGGAATACTTTCATCAAGTTGTTAGCCCTTTCTGCAGTCTCAAGTAGTACTTCTGGTACAGCCGAGATTGCAGTTGATGGTATGTACTGCTCCTCTTCAATGCAACTGTGTGTATACATATATTCACCCCAAAGTATGGGGTCTGGTCCTTTATTACTCATTTAAATTGCATAACCTAGTTTTTCATATGAGATAAAAGGATATTTGCAAAGGACAGCTGTGAATGGAGGGAATTTATTAAGTATTAGCATGCTTAGGTCAGCTTAATAGACTTAAGTAAACTGCCAGGGTTGGCAGCTCTCCTGCCACTGACAGCATTAGGCTTTACTTTAATGAAACCCTTTTATGTGCTCAAGAGAGAAGATTGAGCAAACAAATGAAGAGAACAGTTAATAGAAAATAGATGGTGAATTGCAAAGGCAAAATTGGAAAGAAAAAGTTATCTAATTATTACTGGTTTGCTTCTTTTTCTTTTTTTTTTTTTTTGCATGGGGGTGTTAGGAAGCTGGAACATTGTTAATGCAGAGTTACATACTTTAATTTTCAAAAACTGAGTAGGTCACAGCAGTCATTTCCTCTATCTTACTCTGTCCTTTATTTCCTTCCTGTACTGATTTTACCTTGTTTTCATTATAACTATCCAAAAAGCAGACTCTGCTAAGATTATTTTGGCTTTAAGTAACACAAAAATTGCCAACTGGAAGGGCAAATTTTCTGCTATCAAATAAAAAAGAAGGAGAAGGTGTTGGAGAAAGACTGAAGATCACCACGTACTTGGCACTGATGTTCCCAAGGCAGGTATTACCTGTGCTGTGGCCTTCCGACCTTCAGATTTTGATTCAGAATTTAAGGATTTCATTTAGTATGTTAATAATTTCAAGGGGACATGAATTGAGGTATTGCAGACAGGGAAGACTTCATAAAGTAGGAATCTTTTCTAATGGGAATCAGCTAACTGTTCAGCAAAGTGTTTAGTCAACTTGTGGCACCAGTATTTCCACTTTAGGTCTCTGGATAGCTTAAAACCCACAAAACTAGAGTCATTTCAGCCATTATCTGTCTTCTGTTTGTGTGTGTATTCGCATGGTGGCATTGTTCAGTTTTCTTATATTTCTACTCAGCCACTGAAAATCTGGGGGGTTTGTCACATTGAATAACCCTGCTGGATGTTCCTAGTAAAAATTCTTTTACCCGAGGAATGTATTGATCACTGTGTTGTTTGCTAGCAACAGTCAGCTCTGTTGGTGCTGATAGCAGTGAGCTGCTTGATCCGTGGGTGACTGTGACTGGAGGTGACAAGAAGCATCAATGCCAGGACCATCCAAAGGCTCAGAGCAACCTTTGCCATCACCAGGAGACAGACCTTTGCAATGCATAGTATCGGTCACTCCAGGGAAACATTGCAAGAAGCCTGTGCAAGCAGAAAAGCAAGTTTCTTCCTAGGAAGCAGAAGTAGTTGAATGCTTTCATCTCTCTCCTGGAGTCACATTAAAGGGAGGAGAGGCTAAAGTCTGCTATGGAACCACTCTTCCCTCCTCAGTGATAAACATCTCATAATTATCTGAAGGTCAAGCAGAAGACTGAAACTGAAAAGCTGAAGAACATCAATTTTATTGTTTTAGACAGTTATTTTATTTTAATGAGTACTCGGGAGGATACTCAATCTACAGGAGTAGAGCCCAGTAGCGAATGACAGTCCAAAGTTCCCCAAATACTGAAGATCTACCAATCTCCAGTCTGTAAAGTGAGATGGGGTTAGAAAATTTTCCTGAAAAGTCATGATTTGTGGATGTTACTGTATTATATTAAATGCTTCCCTCTAATCATATATCTATGAACCATGGTTTCTCCTGTAAAAAGTGTCCTAAATTCATTCCAGATGGCATATTTTAGTATATTTTACTAATATTAAAAATTATGTTCTTATTATTATTAGTTTAAAACAACTGGGTACCATATAGGAGGTTTACATAGTGTATTTTCTGAGGGGAATAACTAATGTGATCTCCTTATAGAAACATGTTTTCATGTTAAAATCATCTGTATTTCATATTCTGCATATGGAAAGAAGAGCAGCAATATCTGCATTCCATGTTATTAATTACCTAAAATCTATGCATTCTCAGTGGAAAACCGACTAACAAATGCTGAAATGCTGTGCTGAAGTAATTTCCTCTATGAAAAATCTGTTCTGAGCTTGCAAAGAGTAATAACTGAAAATATTTATTGTAATGCATTGTGGTAGAAGAAGATTAGGATGTGTAACAAAATACCACACCTTGCAGGGATATGCAGGGATAGCAGTGAAGGACAGTAATGTAAAGGTGGTTAAAATTATTTGAATGTGACTATTTTCTGCTAGATAGGTTAGTTAATGTAGATAATCTATATTTCCACTGCTCATTATTAGTAGTTTTCATTACATGGGAAATAATTTCTTCACAATTTTTAACTTGTGCTCCAAATAGAGTTTAGAGCATGTTTTTTAACATCACTAGTATTGAAAAGAATCCTCATATTTTCTCAACATTGCCTTCATTATGGCTTTACACTGACATACCAACAAGAGTCACAGAGGCCAGCCTGATTTGAGATAGATTCAGATAGATCACCATTCCCTTGGTCATCCTGCACCAGTGCTGCACAGCCGCACCAGGAATCTGAGGCAGCTTTAGTCCAGCTGCTGGTGCAAAAGTGTGTCTGTGACAGATGCCATGTAAAGTGGACCAAGATATGACATGTGAACAGCTTTTGAAATAGCTTTTGTCACACCTGTTATTCTGATGACTGAGCAGAGACAGCAATCAGGCCTTCCGAACTATATGCCTTCAGGAAAAAAATGTTAAAGGCCAAGCTAATACATAGGAGATGACTGCTTAACATATTGCTTACCTCCTGACATTATAGATTTTAAGAAAATGCATTAATTCCCAAAAAGAATCTGGTGGCTAAGTGGAATTTGGGCACAAATGTGGGCACAGCATCAGACTCTTTTTGTAATGTGTTGATTTAAGATGATCCTTCAAAACTTCTGTGATATATAGAAGAGGAAATCACTGTAGCCAAACCTTAATATTGGCATAGGAATGGTAAGAATTTCTTCTATCATAGACTTGTTTCATATTTTAAATCTTATAGGAAATTTTGTCATTGAATGTCAGAAATCCAGGATATGCAAGTATGCATCAAACAGAAAAGAATAATAGAATTCAAATCCAAGTGCCAGTGATGTCTTACAGGCTTTAGTGCTGGAATGCAGTACTGATACACATTTGTCCACAGAAAGAAGTTGATGTGAAGTGAGGAAAAAATAGGAGGTAAATGTGACTTTATAGTGGCATTCACACAAAATAACATTCTTAGAGAAATCCCACAATCGTTGATGCCTGATCCCTCTGCTCCCATAAATATTTTCAATGAATATGTCTTCTCTTTTCTTTGCATGTGTAGGGAACAATAAGCGATCATTCCTTACTGGAATAAAAGCCAACAAAGAAAAATTTCTGAGTGCATAATATCTGCAGACAAAACACACATGTGCAGAGACTAATTCTTCCAAGGGTTTTTGCAAGCATTCAGGTAAAGTATGGGGCAGTATTCTATTGCTTGTCTCACACCGCAACCTGTTTCTGATTACCAATAGAAAAAATGCAGTAGAAAACAATTAGAATAGTATTTTCAAATATAACTTTGGTTTGAATACATACTAGAATGTATTGAAAACCTTCACTTTTCAGATAAGGGAAATCACTTTATTTAGATTGTTTAGAAATGTCAGTTGTTTTTAAAATGGGGGATATTTCAAACTACTGAGTTTTGCTCTGATCTGTTATGGTGGGGTCGTTCGTTGGAGACATACAAACAGCACAGCTCTCAAAGGTCCTTGTGACAAACAACCTTGAGTTTATTCTCGCAGCTCCTTTTATAGGAGCTTCAAACTTCCCTCACTTACACATGTGATAGGTTGAGGTCTTAGCACAGTCCAGCTCTCTGGCCAGTGATACATCTGCATTTAGGGCTGAGTGACATTAGCTAGGAATCCAACCTATCCTTGTTCACCCAGGGGCTTGTTTTTACTTCTAGGCTGGTTGAGTTTGGGGGGGCAGCTTCAGATCAGCTGCAATGTGACACTGATCCTCCTAGGTCATCAGTATTTTAAGTCTATTACCTGCGTATGCACACAAGTAAAAGTTTGTGAAAATCTTTGCCCTTTCACAGGTATATGTTTCTGTTATTCTAGTGGACTTATTTTCATGTAGTCTTTTGTTCTGTAGCCAAGAGGCACATGAGATGTCTCCCCACTGGCCACTCATCATCATTGAAATTGCTAGATATCACTCTCCTGATAGTTTCTCTGAGGATTTCATTCTGGAATCCAGATCACGACACCAGTTTGTTTGGGTTAAGGATTTCATTCTGGAGTCCAGATTATGATTCTAGTTTATTTCGGTTAATGATTTGATTAACTCATGGCTAATTCCCTTGATTGCAAAGAGATTAGCCATTTAATGAAATGCAATAGTTTCACCATGTGTTCCTTTAAACAAGCTAAAATACTCTTTATTACTGGTTATCACAAATCCTCAAGATCTTTCACTGTTTCCACAGTCTTTATTGAGTTAAATTCATTTTTCCCAGAGAAGGTAATTAATCTTTACTTTCCTGAATAATGTGTGGAATAAACAGAAGCAATTACATTCTCTCAGAATAATTATTATTTTTTAGCAGTTGTTATTAATAGCCAAAGCATTTTTTTCTGAAAATGCTAGTCGCATTCTTTTTATTGTTATGTGCAACCTTGCAAAGACTCAATTATTCTTCTAGTCTTTTTAAAACCTGTTGGAGTAGACTCTTCTGTACAGAGTGTTACCTATTGCTGCTGTGTAAGATGGAAAGGTCACATCTGCATTACCACATTGCATCCTTGAAAAGAAAATCAATAGTACTCAAGGATCAGTGAAAAGGGAGTCCAGAAAGTGGTAGGCAGGCATTATTTGCTTCCTATATTCAGCAATATAGTAAAAGGTCCAGTCTGGCTAGATCTAACTGTACTAAAATGGAGACCTCAGCTGGCCACGGTTGACAGCTTGGAAAGCTGTTCCTCACTGTTTTCCATTTGTTAGCCATTATTTTGAAAATGAAAGGCTGATGTCTGGCTGTGTCTTATTTTGGATGCTGTAAAAATTTAGTAGTCCCAGGCACCGGCCAAATATTCAGTGTGAACATAATTTTTAAATTGTTGACATTTTTAAACTAGTGGGGTGAAAGGCAATACTTGCTCTCTAGAGGAGCATATGGGGGTAAATCCCAGCAAAAAAAAAGAAAGCCATCAGAACTTTGGGAGTCATGATCACAAAAGAAAAAGACATCAGCCAGGAGTGGGTTCAAAGAGGAAATTAAAGACAATTGCAAATCATCAAAATGTGTTTTTTAAATATTCCTCCAGTGGAAATGGCAGCACAAATTCTGACTAGTTTCTAATAAAATATGTATGTGTTTCCTGCATATCAAATCCTGCTAATAAATAGGAATATAAGATATATTTGCTTCCAAAAGTCAGTGGCTGGTTAAAATTTAAATGGTGACCCAAACGCTGAATATTTTCCACTTCACGGAGACAAGCACTTTGAATCTGCACAGACAACCTGAGGCTGATGGGCCTCTTCACATGTGCATTGAGATCATCAGTGGGTCAAAACCATAGTGCTCAACTGGCATTGTTTCAGACAAAACTCCCAACAAACTATAAGTCTTTTATGAGAAAAAAAATCAGGCTAGGGGCTGAATCCAAATCCCCAAATAGGTTCAGTAAATGTTAAAAGATATAAATTTAGTTTTGTTTTTGTATGGATAGGTAAGTCATTACTTGTTTAAAAAGATTTAATTATTTTATCGCTTTTTAAAATTTTGTATTTATTTTGCAGGACAGTATAACCTGCCAGATCCAAAAGCCTGGGAGAGACAAGGCTGCTGTCCCTGTGTCCAACCAGCATGTGGCAGGAGGTGGGTTTCCAGAAGGCAGAAGCACATAGAGTGTATGTACATACCACATACCTGCCAATACACACATCCAGAGCTCCGGAGTCCTCACACAGACAGAGACTACACTGAGGGTGTCATTCCACTCCCCTCTCCAGGGGATGGGAGTCAATGAGTGACAAAATACACGCATTTGTGGATGAGATGTGTCCCTCTGGCAGCTCTCTTAGACCCTGAGTCTGAGCAGCCACCATCTCCTGATCCCAGTCTCCTGAGCTGCTAACATCAGCTGCCAACACAGCCTGAAGTTTCAGTGTCACACTGGCTGTTGTGTGTTGCACGCACACACACACTCACACACACTCACACACTCACACACACACACACTCACACACACACACACACACACACTCACACACTCACACACACACTCACACACACACACACTCACACACTCACACACACAGAGTTGGCTGGGACTCCTCTGTCCCTGTAGCCAACACCCCTGGGCTCTTGCCCTTGGGGGACCCCACACCCACTTACTCCTGTCCACTTCACCAGCCAAGCTTGTCATCCAGCATGATCCTCTCTGGTGTTTGCACACCCACTCCCACTATGGTTGCTACACCACAGATGTAGGTGCCTGTTCACCCTCTGACTCCAGCTGCTGCATTGAGATTCCATGTACGCACATACATGTGCACACATGCAGTGCACCCACACACACACTCTCATATATAAACATAGAGTTGTAAGTGTGACAAAGCAAGGAAGGACTCTGGTGAGCAGCTGGACAGGCTGCACTACCTAGGAATGAGGCATAGCTGACAAGCACACTCACTGGCCAACTACTCACCTGTCACCACCCCTTTTTGCCTCCTCTCTCCTCTTTTTTCTCTTCCTGGTCTTCCTGAAATCACCTCAACTTCTGATCCTTTCCCAGACATCTCATAGTAAATCCTATGGAACACCAAGCTCCTCTAGCCTTGTGTGAAAAATGTGTTACCAATCCTTGGCAGCAGCCCCAGTCAGAATCATAGAATGATAGAGTAATTAAAGCTGGAAAAGACCTTCAAGGTCATTGAGTCCAACCTGTGACCAAACACCACCGTGTTAACTAGACCAAAGCACTAAGTGCCACATCTAGTAGTTTCTTGAACACTTTCAAGGACGGTGATGCCACCACTTCCCTGGGCTTAAGCCCATTCTGACATAACTACCATTTCAGTGAAGGAATTCTACCTGATGTCCAACCTGAACTTCACTGGTGCAGCTTGAGGCTAAGACCTCTTGTGCAATAGCTAGTTGATTAAAGAAGAGACTGACTCCCACCTGGCTATAATCTCCTTTCAAGTAGTTTCAAAGAGTGCAAAAATCTTTCTTGAGCCTCCTTGTCTCCAAGCTGAACACCCCAGCTCCCTCAGCCTCTTGGTGAGGTGTCTTGGTGAGCTCTTCTGCCAGCTCCCTCAGTTCCCTTAGAGGAATCCATCCAGTCCCACAGAATTGTGAGGGCTAAGTGCCACAGGAGATCACTAATGATTTCCTCCTGGATTGCACGAGGACTGTCCTGTTCCTTGCCCCTGTTGACCAGCCCAGGGGGCAGGTTGCTTGGGGATAACTGGTCTTACTGCTAAAGACTTGGCAGGCATTAGGCCTTTTCCTTACACTTGGTTACAATGTTCCACCCTGGCTCCAATAAAGGATGGTGTTTTCCTTGGCACTCCTTTTGTTATTAATATATTTATAAACACAGTTTTTATTGTTTTTCACAGCAGTAGCCAGATTAAGTTTTAGCTCAGCTTTTCCCTTTCTAGTTTTGCCTCTACTTGACCTACAAACATCCTTGTACTCTCCTTGAGCTGCCTGCCTCTTCATCCAAAGCTCATAAACTCTTTTTTTCTCTGAGTTACTGCTAAATCTCTCTGTTCAGCCAGCCTGGTTCTTTTCCCTGACAGCTCATCTATTGGCACATGGGGGTGGTCTGCTTCTGCACCTTTAACATTTCCTTCCTAAAGTATGTCCAGCCTTCCTGGACCTTTGTTATGAAATGCTATTTCCCAGGGGACTCTGAACCAGTGCCCTGTACAGGCCAAGGTCCACCCACTGGAAGTCCAAGGTCCAAGATTTTTGCTGATCCCCTTCCTTACTTCTCCAAGAATCCAAAACTCTTTGATTGATTCCATGGTCAGTGTGCCCGAGATGGTCTCTGACCACCACATGTCCCACAGCCCTTCTCTGGTTGTGAACAGCAGGTCTGGCAGGGCATGCCCTGGTAGGTTCCCCTACCAGCTGTGTCTGGAATTTACCTTCCACACACTGCAGGAACCTCCTAGACTGTCTCCTCTCCACTGCTGAGTTTCCAGCAGATATTTGGCAAGTTAAAGTCTCCCACAAGAACAGGGGCTAGTGATCATGAAACATCCACTGATAGGATATTTCACTTCATCCTGGCTGGGTGGTCTGTGACAGGCTCCCAGCAGGATCTCTGCCTTGTTGGCCATCCCTCTGACTGTCACCCACAGGCACTCAGCCTTCTGCCCGCTGTCCCTGAGCTCCGTACAGCCAAAACCCTCCCCAGTGTACAGAGCCACCCCACAGCCCCTCCTTCCTCCCCTGTCCCTTCTGAGAGCTTGTAGCCATCCACTGCAGCACTCCAGTCATCCCACCACATTCTCATGGTGATAACTGCATCACAGCTTCCTGCTACCAATGGCTTCCATTGTTTGTTACCTGTGCTGGGTGCATTGGTGCAGATGCACTTCAGCTGGGCCGTCCATGCCACCCACAACACTGGCGTGTCACCTGGGATCATCTCTAGCTAGCTTGATCTAGTCCCTTTCCCCCTTTAAGCCCTCAGAGTCCCTTTGACCCTTCAGTCATCGCTGTCAGCTCATGGGCTAGAATCTTTTTCCCCCTTTTACATAGGTGAATCCCACCTGTCTGCAGCAGTCCTGGTGCCATAGGAATTATCCCATGATCAAAACAGCCAAAATTCCCTCAGTGACACCAATCTGTAAGAAGAGAGAGTGAGAAGCATGGCCTGGAGGTGCTCCTGATGGCTAGCCATAGTTCTCCTGCTGGATGCAGACAGGAGTGTGATAGGTCCTGTGACAGCCCTGGGGGGACCATGGCAAGGTGGGTTTGTTCCTCAGGAAGCCTTGTTTCGAGTTTCTGCCTGCCATCCTGCCACTGGGCTCCTCACTGGGCTTGTGCTATGGGCCTCTGATGGGTGGGTGCAGCCAGGACATGATATTATCTGGGGAGTCCCCCTCCTGCTGTTGTCATCTTGTGCTCTTTGGTGGGTGTGCATACCAGCTTTGTTGTGTAGCCTAACAAAATCAGTTCAGTAATCAGGTCTTTGCAACATTCCATAGATAAAGCAAGTACCAACAAAAAATTGATGACAAATTGATTTATCTTTCAACTCACATGCCTGTGAACACCCACATAGCACTACAGGGAAGTGACTTGTTGCATTGAAATCTTTCATTTTTGCTTCCAAGAAAGCAAGTAAGGGTGACAAAAGAAGGAGGCAATGCTTTCTTTTTTTCCAGGGTTACCAGTTCTGGTAAGTCTGCCATTAGTTCCCCCATACTGCCTCATTGCTGGCTTTTAAGAATTTACTCTCTTGGCATCATTTACTATTGTCTGAGAAGAAGAGAATGGTAGTTAATAAATGTTCAACCTGGGGAGAAATTGTCTGCATGACTTATAAACTGGAAAATCTGGGTTGAGCAGGCAAGGTTGATAAAAGACTTAAAACCCATTAAAGTAAGATGACATTTGACAAAATCAGTCCCACTGGACCTCTAGTCCCATGAAGAACAGAAATCAGTTCTGTTCCCTTCAGTTTTTCTTCTGTTTTCTAAGTACCTGAGATAAAAGGAAGGTAGAGATTGCTCACTTATTTCATGCTGGCTTTGTAATGGAAATTTTTAATTTATACTTACATTATTTTAAAACTATGTTAAACAGTATTAGCTTTGAAAGTAAACATGTATTTCCACAAGAGCAACAGTTACTTATGTTGTATGTGTTCTTTTCCATGACATTACAATAATTCTGCTTCAAGGGTATTTTTTGCAGGATTATTAATATTTAAATTTTGCATATGTAAATTGAAACATGTCATCATTAATCAAGGTATCATATTTTGAGGTCTTGGATAAAAAAAATAACTTTAAGCAGAATGGACTTCAGTTGTATTAAAGTAAGCCAATTAAACTTCAGGTACACTGCTTTACAGCCTGCCTTTATTTTTTCATATTTCAAAATTACGCGTGCTCCTGAACATTTCAAGTACTAGAGTTTCTTTGGAACATCTCATTACAAGTGTAGTTTATCCCATAGGGAAGTGTAAATTTAATTTATTCTTTATGTTCATTCCTAACTTGCGTGGATACTTGGCATAGGTAAAGCATATTTACCGTAGGAGTCCTGAATTGAAAACTCTGAATTTTCAAGGCTCAATATAAAGTTACTACGTTTTCTATTTTTAAATCTTCCCAGCATGCACCTAAGTACTCATACACTCACTCACATCTCTTAACTGGGGGGTTTTGGTGACACTTCATAGCATTTTTGTAGTTCTAGAATGTATCAGCTTCAGAAGACAGCGTCCCTTCCTGCAGATTATGGATCATAGTTCCATGGCAAGGGGTTGGACTAGATGATCTTTAAAAGTACTTTGCAGTCTAAACCATCCTCTGATTATTCATTTACCTTCATAGCTTTTTGCACAAAAACCTCGAAGCTGCAAATCTCCGGTGCAGTTCACTCCTAACTTGCGTGATTGATGATCCCATTAGCATTTGTTAGCATTGGTTAGCATTTCAATGACAGTGTCTTGACAATGATAACAATTATTTCTTAGCAGCTTGATTTAGTGATAAGGCCTTAAGTACTTTTAAAAAACTTGATGTCTATTATAAATCTTTGTGTTTAAATGCAAATCCTGCTTTCCACATGCTGTTCAATTTTGTGACATATTGGTTCCACTGTAATATGGCATTTACACATGTATCACTAGGACACTTTAGTGTGCAGCTCCCATGTTAATACTTCTTCTGTCATCTTGCAGATGTTAACAGTATTTTCTTCTGCCTTTACAATCAGTTGCACAGCTGATTGGAAAATGTAGCAGCACAGGAAATGTGAGTCCACACAGTCTGATTGTGGACAATAGTTCATTCTGACTCTGTTCACTAAGCAGCTATACGGGGGAGACACTTAAGAGTTGGGTGCCTAGCAGCTGGAAGACACAGCTAGATACACATCAGGCTACATGAGGCTTTGAGGCTGACCCTGAAGAACACATGATCGGGAAGGGTATTAAATAGCAGAAGCAAACCAAAGAATGCACAGTTGCCTCCATTGCCAATTCCCCCAGCATACTGTAATGGAAACTCAGCAGCCAGCCAGAGGCACCATGTGAGGAGTTAATATGGGAGAGACAGATGTCATGTTCAAATTGAAGTTTAGCAGACCAGTAGCCATGGGATTACCACTTCACAAAATACAAATAAATATGATAATGGAGAGGGGATCATAAGATCACAATGTTGTTATTCTGCTTGTTGCTTTGTAAGCAGTCTCTTGAACTACTTATCAAAAAGCTATGTTATTCTTCACTTACTTATGGCAAGTCACTACAATTTCTTGAATTTAAGAGTGATATTTTTTGTCAATATATTTGATGGTGCTTTGGGGAACTTTAAAACCACTAATTAATAGATACTCAGTAAGACGCAAAACAATATTATGCTTTCAAATTCAGGCTGAGAGGACATAAACAACAATTTAAAGAACATTTTTAAAAGTAAAGGATTGTATATGCCCTGTCTGTAATGTACAGATTTTGATCCTAAAATTTAATGAACATATTATGTTCTTTTCATAATGGAGATCTAGGCTGCCCACACATCTAAAAAGCAGTTATTTTTTGCTTAAAGATAAGATAACAGAAGTTGCATCAACCAATTGTTGCTGTAATATATGAAATCTATATACATAATGGACAATTAACTATTTTTCACACACTTCCAGAAATTAAAAACAATGTGCTCAGAGCTGCATAATCAACCACAGCTGGATTGTGATATTCAAAGGCAAACCACATTCTGTTAATAAAAGCCACAAGGGCCTTGAAGGTATGTGGTCTCAGGATAATCTTTCAAGTGCACTCATAAGTTAATCAGTAATCATGTGAGCAGGATACTCTGGAAACAGGCACATGCAGTACTTTGGAAGGCATTAAATGCTGAAAAGGTGAAGAGATGGAGCAAAGTACATTCGGGCAATGCTTCACAAGTAAACTTCTATCCAGAGGACAATGCTTTTACAGGATGTATTTAACCCATGGAGGTATAACCAGCCCAAGGTTACAAAACATCCATATTTGCAGATGAACTAGTGTGATTTGTAGGTGTTTTCATTTGGGACCTTAATTTGGGCATCTTTATAGCTGAACCTGCCAAAAAGGCCAGATTCATAGCTCTGATGTGAGGTGCAGTGATAAACATATGAGTGTGTTTGATGTAATAATATGATTTCTGAAAACAGTGAAATTCACATGGATAAGACCAGTACTTAAATTCACCCCTAATGTTAGTTTATTTTTACACTTTTTCTTTTCCTGGGAAAAGATGTAGAATCTGATAGTACATAGTAGTTCAAAGAAATAGGATGTTATTAACTTTTGGAGAAAATCTTACTTTTAAGTTCCTTATGAGTTCTGTCTGTTATCTTGTGCTGATCTGGTTTTCTGCATTTTTGGTTTTGGGTTTTTTTTAATAAAAAGATACTGGTTTTCTGACTGGAAGATAAACTGGAAATTAAAAATCTATGAAAAATCTAGTTTTTGTTACCACCATGCTTGGCCTTCACTAGAAAATTGATGAGATTCTCTCTGGAAAATTTGTTAAAAGGAAATATAGCCAAGAAGCTTTTAACTTATGACCTAGCAAAGAAATATCAATGGAAAACAATATATTCATTGCCAGGATGCTGTCAGTAAACACAGGCTGGAGAAATGTGGAGCACCTTAACTGCTTTATGCATTTCAGAGGTCACACAAAACGATTTAAATATCTACTTGTGTACCATGACTTATAACCCTATGAAGACATTTTCTAAAGAAAAAGCTATATATATATAAACAAGCAAGCCTTGTGAAACTGTCCTGGTGTTTACTTCCTCCCTGTTTTAAGAATGTGTGTCAAAGGTGTCTAAAGGAAAGTTTTTCCATTTGAATAGTGACTGAATTGATACACTGATGGCAACTATGCTTGCTTTCTCGAGAGAACAATAAATCTATGTGGGAAAAAATCAGGACAGATCCTTTAGGGCATAACACATTCATTTTTGTACAGTGTACACTTATGTATCTGGTCTCTGCTGAATGAGAGACCTGACTGTACTAGCAGCCACCTATCTGCCACAGATCTGACTTTTGGATATCAGGTCCTAGAGTACCTATTTCCTCTGTAATCACTGACAAGGATCAGGCCACCCACATTGCAATAGCAATCCCTCCTTGTTGCATCCTGGGTTTGGGTTCAAATTATGGGTTTTTTCTTTGTTAGTTTTCCAGTTCTCTGTACCCTCGTGCATCTCCTGGGTTTTCCCCTAGTGCGGTTTCCGTGCCTGTCTCCCCATTCCCGCGGTCCCACTCGCCCCAAAGCCCCGTGTCCACCCCTGCCGTGTTCCCATTGGTCGCTGTAGTACACGTCATCACCACGATGTCTGTACCCATTGGGTGGGAGAGCTCCCCGTCCGCCCTGTCCCACCCCTATTTCACCCCACTCCTCGGCATGCTCGAGGCCATTTGCATCCGTGCAAAGTTGGGAGCGGGCTGCAGCTTTTCCACCGCAGCTCTTGCAGCCAATAAAGCATCCAGCTGCCACACGGACGGATTTGGATGAATTCCCTGCATCTTTGTTTCTTTCCTCGTGCCGATGGCGAAGCGCAGCCAACGGCCCACCCTGGAGCATGGCAGCAAAAGCGCCCGGGAACTGCGGCGAGCCCCGGCCCCAACGAGAAGCTGAGACGCCCAAGCCGGGCGTTCGGGAGCTGACCAGGGCTGAGAAAAGTAATGCGAAGCTGCGCCTCCTTTAATTTTGTCTAGAAAAAATGAGCTAAAACTTCATCCTTACTTTCATGGTGATATGGATGAGATAGATAGGAACCCAAGAAGGATTTTCTATCAGAGAAAGGGAAATTATGCGAGAAGGAGCCTGGGGTATGTTGTCTCTGAAAGTCACTAAGAAGTGAATGTTCTAAGCCTTCATCTAACAGCTGTGGTTAAAAGGTGATTTGAGGTATAATTTTGGCTGCAAATCTCGCTGAAAAAAATTTAAAGAGGCTTAAGTTATTCCCCTGTTTTATGTGGGGATGAGTACTCTTGAGTCTCGCATTTGCACATGTCTTTTTGCCGAGAAGTTTCTTTCACTCACAAATATCTCACTACATTAAGAGCTTTATCTTGCCCTTTATCTGGGATAACTTCTTGACACAGTATCAGTCAAACATCTGAATGTTTTCAGCAAGAGAGTTATGGTGATCTGCTTAAACCAAAGGCACTTGCGACAAGTAGGCAGTGTTGTGAGGGACAGGTCTTCCGTGGATAAAGAATGGAATCTCTAAATTAAAAGTGAGTTTTTGCTAATGTGAGGTAACTGAACACAGAAATATTTAGGCATCAATTGTTGCTGCTTTGTATTATTAATAATTTTCTGGTGGTAACTGCACAAGTTTCACAAAATTCCCAGCTATCCAAAGCAATGCTGGAACATCTGCTTCAGGAAAACAAAGCACTGCAATTTGCATTGGACAGTTACACTGGTCAAATTTCAATTCATCGACCAGCCCACAAAATTTTCAATTTGGATGTCCAGCTTACATTATCATTAAAAACCTATTCAGAAAAAAACACCTCCAAAGGCACTGACAGTGTTTACAGACGCGTTGGGGCATCTCACAAGTCAGTCGTGACCTGGAAAGATTCTCAGACTCAGCAGTGGGAGGCAGATGTTGCTGAGGTGGAAGGATCACCTCAAATAGCTGAGTTGGCCGCTGTCATCAGAGCTTTTGAGCGGTTCTCTGAACCATTTAATTTGGTCACAGATTTGGCCTATGTAGCAAGTGTAGTGTCCAGAACAGAGAATTCAATCTTGCAGGAAGTCTCCAACATGGCATTGTATGAGTTGCTCTCAAAACTGGTAAAATTAGTCTCCCACTGAGAGCAACCATTTTATGTGATGCATGTCAGGTCACACACCGACCTGCCAGGGTTCATTGCCGAGGGTAATTGAAGAGCTGATGCCCTCGCAGCACCTGTACAGATAGCCCCACTTCCAGATGTGTTCAGTCAGGCCAAAATCAGTCACCAGCTCTTCCATCAAAATGCACCTGGCCTAGTTCGTCAGTTTCACATCACTCGAGAACAGGCCAAGGCCATTGTAGCCCCATGTCCCAGCTGCCAACAAAATTCTCTCCCTTCCCCGAGCTCAGGAACAAACCCTAGGAGTTTGAAAAGCTGTGAGGTGTGGCAAATGGATGTGACACACATCCAGTCATTTGGCAGATTGAAATATGTCCATGTCTCAGTAGATACTTTCTCTAGTGCAGTCTACGCTTCAACCCACACAGGAGAGAAGGTTTCTGACAGCAAAAAACACCTGACACCAGGCCTTGTCTGTGCTGGGCATCCCCAAAGTCATCAAAACAGACAACAGCTTAGCGTACAAGTCCAAGGAGTTCCAGAGTGTCCTGGGGTGACAGGACATTTTCATGCTTTGTATCCCAATCGTGTATTCCTGTTCCCGTGCTCTCAGTTTGTTTTGTCTATAGCCGGGCCTCTCCCTCGGCTGCTTGCTCTGGCTTGCTGCTGCTAGCTTTAGGCCTGCTTCGCTTGCTCTGCTCTCTTGCTTTTTTTGTTTTTTCCTTTGCTTGCCTTATTTTGCCATTTTTCTATTTTTGTTTTTCCCTTCCTTCCTTCCTCCCTTTCCCTGATGACATCGGCCCTGCTTCGGACCTTGATTCGGGAATGTCAAGGAACTCCTCAGGAGTCTGCATTACAGAGGAGCTCAGCACCCTCCCCAGCAGACTGCCCAAGCCGTTCGGCCTCTCTCGGACTGGTGAAAACGTTTGTTGTCATCTCGGGCTGTTTTTTCTTGTGGTGGGGAGTGTTTTTTTGTTCTTGCTTAATAAACAAGTTTTTTCCACTTATCCTCCGAGGAAATTCCTCCCGAACCCGGTAGTGGGGAGGGGGGAGGAGTTGTGGAGGTTTGTTTCCTTTAAGGGGCTCCTTTGGAGATTTTCCCCTAATTCGTCCTAAACCAGGACAAATATTTTTTGGTGGCCCGTACGGGGAAATCGACCAGACAAAGTGGAAAAAACTTCATTCTAAATAATATTTTGTTCTCAATTGTTTCGTGGGTACATTGGTATGTCTGTTTTTGAAGTTATAATGTCATTTGGATTGAAAGCCTGCCTCTATTTCTGGTCATTAGGGTTTTTTGAAGTTTTAATACCTTTGTGGTCCCTAGGTTTATTTTCTTATCCAGAAATAGCTCCGGTATTGTCCCTAATGCATAGCTTTTGTAGCAGAGGGGCACTAACCAGAATATTTATCGGGTTGGGCTTGGTTGTGGTGATTTGCAAGAGGTTTATAAAAATGTTGTTATCAGTTCCAGGAATGTATGGTTCGTGGTTGTGGCTGTGTACTCAGTTTGTTAGGGGAGAAGCAGGGGAGGAGGCTTTTCAGCCTTTGCTTTCCTTCTTCTCCTCTGAATTATTTACATCTCTATTAGAAAATGTTTGGTTCTCCCTGACTGCCAAGGACACCATCTTTCTGGCATTTAATTTAGTAAGCTTTCTTTATACTGTCTGCAGTTTATATAAGATGAAGGCTGAGATTTCTAGAGGGGCTGGTGAGACTCCTGATTTAGGAGTAAAACCAAGGGTGAGGAGTCCTGAGTGGTGTGGGAAATGGGAGGATATGGGCCAAATTTTAAAGGAGTTTTCTGATCCTATAGTCTGGGACTTTCCATCTGGACAAATTCAGAACCCAGCTGAGGTGGTAAAGTACCTGAAAGAGAGGTGCCATGGTAACACTAAGGAGGAAAAGATCATTGCAGTGAGCTGAGCCCTGGCACATGCTTATCGCACCCTGCTAGACACTGTAGGGCAGCAGACAGAGGAAAGGGAACAGGGAGATAAGTTAGTTACTATCCCAGTCACTCAGGCTGCAGCCAACATCCCAGGCTCCAGGCCAGTAGTTAAACCAGAGAGTAAGCCTCAACCAATGGCTGTTGCTGCTAATACAAGAGGTGGAAAGTGCAAAAGCAAGACTGACTGAAGGGTGGAGAATGATGATGATGATCCAAGAGAAGGACCATCACCAAAATCAGAAACCACACCAAATGGCACAGATTCTGGAGCCAATATTGATTCCTTCTCCCTGAAGGACCTTCGAGGCCTAAGGAAGGATTATAGGCGACAGCCCAATGAATCTATAATTAGTTGGCTAGTCCGCCTTTGAGATGCGGCAGGGGAGGCTACCATTCTGGATGGCCCTGAAGCGAGGCATTTGGGATCCCTGTCACACGATCCTGTGATTGACCAAGGCATGATGAGAGGGGCTAGCCCTCACAGCCTCTGGGAACGGGTCCTGGACAGCGTAGCACAAAGATACCTGCATGCAGATGACCTCTATGTTCAGCAGACACGGTGGAAGACCATAGAACAGGGGATCCAATGCCTGAGGGAGATGGCAGTGGTAGAGGTCATTTTTTCAGATGACATAACAACTAGGAATCCAGACTTCGTACCGTGTACACCTGTAATGTGGAGGAAACTTGTGCGACTTGGGCCACCTGAATACGCTTCTGCTCTAGCAATAATGAAGCGGGATGAGGTATATGAGATTGTACTCGATATGGCGAAGAATCTTCGAACATATGCGGATGCTGTACATGGCCCTACTCATGCCAGCATTGCAGCTGTGGAAACACGACTGCAGAAATTAGAAGACAAAATAGAGGAAAGTCGTAAGAAACTCAGGGAGGAGATTAAGGAGGACCTCCTCCAAATCTCAGCTGTACAAATTAGACGCCCTGGTATCCAACGCAAACGTTCCATTGTTGGGGAGAGAAGGTACACCCCACGAGCTGAGTTGTGGTTCTTCCTATGTGAGTCTGGAGAAAACATGAGGAGATGGGATGGGAAGTCTACTGCTGCTCTGGCACAACGGGTGCGTGAATTGAAGGAAGGTAAGAAAAGGGAAGCAGCTCCAGTTGCCCGTAGTCGAATTGTCAGGCATAATGATGACGATGATTTGTCGGATCCCCTTGAAGGAACCTCCAAGACATATGCCTCTGGAAAGAAGGATAACCAGGCTTAGAGAGGCCCTGCCTCTAACCAGGTAGAGGTTAGGGAAAATCGAATCTTTTGGACGGTGTGGGTTCTATGGCCTGGCACATCAGAGCCACAGAAATATAGAGCTTTGGTTGATACTGGTTCGCAGTGTACCTTAATGCCTTCAGGACACAGAGCTTCCTGCAACAATGGGGAATAGAGCACAAAACTGGCATCCCCTATTCCCAACAGGCCTCTATCTGGTGGAGAGGACCCACCAGAGCCTAAAAAGGGTTCTGCATCAACAGCAACAGGCAGTGAGGGTGGAATACCCTCAAGTACGGTTGTCCAAAGCTCTGTTTACCATCAATTTCTCAAACTGCACATACGAGGACTTGAATCCACCTATTACCAGGCATTTTCTAGAAAGTAGTCAGACCAGCCTAAAGGTTCGTCCACCTGTCTTGGTAAAGAACCCAGAAACGTGGGAGAGGGAGGGACCCTATGAAATGATAACCTGGGGGAGGGGATATGCCTGCATGTCCACCCCCTCAGGTTTGAAGTGGGTGCCCTCCAAGTGGGTGAAACCTTACGTTCCCAAAGTATCCAGGTCCGGGACCACGGCACAGGTGGCCAGCGCTTGCTGGAGGAGGAAGAGACGTCGCACCCTTTAAATCCCTAACTCCTCCCTCTATCCTAATGTCTTTTGTTTACAAGATTCCTTTCAGATTTTGCTGATCTGGACTCAGCCAGCATGAACATCAAGTCGAGCCTCATCCTGCAGCTGCTGCTCCCGCTCAGCACATTCCATCTCAGCGAGACTGCAGATTCAGACTGGCTGACTGGACTCTTTAAAGGATGGGACTCTCGGGCTGGATCAGGTCGGTTTTAAAAACTGAACCTTTAGTTTTGTTTGTTAAGTTTTTCCTCCTTCCTTTTTAAAACAAAAAGGACGAGTTGTATTATCTGGAAGATGGCTTTTTGAAATAAAGTGCCTTATGAAGCAACTTACACAACATGTTCTGCTTCAGTGACAGGTTCAGATGTAAGTATTTGATTAAAAAAACATCTCTGTGGTCTTCCAGAAGATGGAGGATATGCCCAATATCAAACAATTAAAAAAAAAACCCACATCATTGAAGATAGTGGTGGAGTAATGACAGGAGTAAAATGAACACATTTTTAAACATATCTCTTTGGAGAGAAGTCCAGAAGTAGGGACAGAAAGCTTTTAGATCTGATTAAAAGATTCAAGAATTACATGGTCTAAGGAAAAAAACCCTCTTTTGAAAGCAGCTGGTAGGATTAGAGTTATAAAAACAGAATGAGATATTATTTGCTATTTAAGAGCATAAGTGATTAAAAAATTAACATACTTTATTAAACAATCTTGTTTTGACCAGATAAATATGAGAAATCTTTCAAGACAGTTTTGTAAGGGTGGCATGTGTAGGAATTGTAATTTTTATTTATTGTGCTTTTCCTTTAGAGACTGCTTTATCTTAAAAAAAAGTTTCCCTGAAGTTATTGAGTTGGATTAATATAAGCTGCTTTCCCATTCCCTGCACTGATAAGGAACCACTCACTAATTATCAAAGGCAACCAGCTTCTCTAGGAGCATTTAAGAAGCTCATATTTTAACTTTACACTGATTTATTGGGAAAGGTAAGAAATTCTTTCCTATAAAGGCTATGCAGACAATGGAACAGAAATCCCACCTTGTGAGAAAGTCCATGAAATATCAAGTACCTCCTCAAGAATAAGCAGAAGGTGCAGGAAAAGGTCTCCATGTTGTCTTTCATCTTTCTCACCGAGTATCACTCCCTCCTTAGAGGTTCATGATTGTCAAGATGTATTTTCTGGAGGAAATGCAGAAATATCTTGACAGATGTATACCTCTGTGCATAACATCATCTAGGAGAAATAGAATTTACAAAGGGTCTGGAGAGATACAGAACCCTAATTCCACATGGCTTAGCGGGGTCTAGTTGTGGTCTCTCCACTGGAATAATAGCAGACAATATTAGTGGAGAATATATAATGTAGATAATGTGGTAATTTTCACACAAATTTTCCAGGTGAACACTGCACTTTCAAGCTGATCCAATTTGCCTTCAGGGGAATTCTCCTCTTTCAAAGATATGTCCCAGAAACAGAACTGGAAATGAAAATGTCACATGGTTGAAATCAAACCACTTACTACACCACTTGAGAGGAATGTTCAAGTCATATGTTCAGGTACTTGGAGGGCCACCTCCCCTCTTTATCTCACATCCTCAGCAGCATCCAGAATCTCCACTGAACTACAGATAGAAGGCTTTATTTCCATGTCCTTCACCTAGCCTTTTCAAAATCCCTTCTCTTTTAAAAGGTATGCAGAATTTCTGTAATGTTGCCATTGGCCACAGTATCAGTGTGAAGATTCAGGGGTCTCATTAAAAAGTATAATCAAATTACAATGAGCCTAAGAAGAAATAAATAATACTAACAAACTAATATAAAATTAATTTGTATTAAATAGCACATGAAATATTATCATTCCCCCCCCCCCCCCCCCCCCATTATTGTAAAGCAGTTGAGCAACATTTTATTGAGAACCAAACTTCAGCAAACTCCATTCATCATTTGGAGTACAATCTGTGGAATTTAAAAACCCTCCTGCTACAATTGTGGTACTGCTTTCTGCATAAGCAGAAATCTGCTTTGTGTCACTGTTGTTGGGGTTGTGTCACTTCTACCAACTTCTTTTTGTGCTTTCCTTGGGAATAAGTGGGTTAGAGCCAACCGGTTGGATCATAACATTACTCCTTCCTCAAATAAGAATATGAAATTAATTAGTTGTAATTCTAGAACTTTTAGTCATCTATAGAATTTAAATGCTTGTGAGGTTGTTGTTTTTAGGTTTCAGTTGTTCTTTTATTTGGTTGTTTGTATTTTGGGGGGGTTTCTTTGTGTTTTGTTTGTTTGTTTGTTTTTGGTTTTGGTTTTGGTTTTGGTTTTTGTTTGTTTTTTTACTTTTCCCTTCTGCACATTAAGGTAATAAATACACCGAAGAGATTTTTTTTTCCCCAAATTGAAATGGAATTTATTTTACGTCGTGCAAAATTTTGCTGGACATAACTTCCGAAAGGACTGTGAGATAGGACTTTATTCAGTGTATGCAGAATCTGTGATGGATGCCCAAACAAAATGTCAAATGCCTGAATGTCTGAAATGATTTTATTGACTACTTGTAAATAAAAATACTTTTACAGGCCTACTTTTACAGGCCTCTCCTGAAGGTTACAACTCTGAAAATGTCTTCTGGGAAATGAAGAATTGTAGGTCTTAAGTGAACTTGAGGTAGGGAGGGGCATTCTGAATGGAGTGAGAAAGGCTTGGATAGACACATGCATTTTTTTCTACATGGCTTCAATGCTCCTGAAAGCAAGAAAACAATAGCAATGGCTTTGATTTGACATGGTGCAAGCAACCACTCTGAAATCCTCCCCATGAAACTCACCTAATGCACCTCAGTGCTAGTTTGTGACTTGGTTCTTGTTCTGGACCTTTCGTAAGAAGAGGCTGCCAAATGTGTAGCCTTGTGCCAAATTACATGGTGGTTTTCAGATATGTGCAAATTGTGCCAAAATAAATTTATTTGAAGAAATAAATCAGATGTTGAGATGTCGTTAGAAATAAAATAGAACCATTTATATGCTGAGTTTATTTCTAAAGTCACTTTGATACACAAGTCTACACAATCCAACTCTTGTTAAAGTGCTGGGGCTTGACATCTTTTCCAGCTATAGAATAAGAAAACCACCCTGAACAAGCTCAGCTGAGAAGTTGGTTAGTTAGTATGCATAGTAGCAACCTCAGGAAATATTTGGAAAGAGCCAGATGTGGAACAACTGATGCAGTGGAACAACATTTCCAAGTTTTTAAGGGTTTGCTTCTTGGAGCTTGTTCTGTTCAGCACACAAAATGACAGAGTGATTGGTGTTCCCATGTAAACCACATGTTGCTAGATCCCGCAGTAGGATATATGTGTGGATGTAAGAAAGGAAACTTTCAGTTTTAAGTTCAGCACTGCCACATATCATCAAATCATAACAAAAATATTTTTAACATGGTAACTGCATACACTAACTGTTACTCTGGAACTAGCATTGATGAAAGAGGAAAGAAAAGGCCTGGTCACCATGTTATAAGTGTTTATGAACCCATTAGGATAGAATCTTTGAAAGTGCCCAGCTGTGGCCTTTTTTGCCCCTCTGACATCAACAAGAACAGAAATAAGCCAATGCAGGTAACTCTATCATGTTTTGTAGCAGAACTTACACATCATATTATACATTACACCTTGTTATTCCTCTTTTCTTCTCTCTATTTGGTAGTTCATTTTAATTCAACTACTCTACATACTGGTTAGCCAGGAATATTCAATGGCTAAAGGCACTTTTGTTTCTTCATCACTGTAAACCTTTGCTGATTTTAGGAAATGTAGGATAAATGTATTCAATTTCAGAAGCTATCCGAACAGCATGACATAACACTGACTAATACAACCAAAATACATGTTTTGTTAACATAAGCATTAAAAAAGGGATGACTGGTCAGAGCTATCTAGTACACAAAATGGTCTAGAAATATTAAAAATGCAGTGAGATATTTTTATGATGTTGCTAGCATATCTTGCTTTCAACCTGGCTGGCAGGATGACAGCAAAAATTGTATTTTTTTGTCTTTTCTTTTTGGTTGTCTGATTGCTTCTCTTCTCACCAAAACTAATATTTAAAGGGGTAAAATAAAGTAGGCACTTAAATGTTTTGGAAATGTAAGGTTTAAATGCACCTTTTTCTGTAGCTCAGGTCTGGGCTTTTTTGATGGAATGATAAATTAAGAAAGAATATAACAGCAAAAATTCCCACTTTGGTGTAAAACCGAAGGCTTGGATTCTGTTCTTGGTTATACCACAGCAAGACTTGGCTAATATTAATTAGTGAATTTTCACTTGTACCATACACAAACATTAGGCAATTTAGGATCTTGCACAGAGACTTTCTTGTATTTTGTGCTGAACACTAACATTATAAAACATGGGGAATGAAACTAAAAAAAAATAACTCTACTTTAGAACTAGCCTAACATCTCACTCCAACCTGAGGAAAATACCAAAATCTTTACAGAATTCTGAAATTTTTACAGAATTCTGGAAAAAGTTACAGAAGAATTTAATGTTACCAAGAAATTATTATATGCAGCAATACAGCTCTTCAGTGACAAACTTGACAAATATGCATCACCATCCCTGGTCCTAATTTTTGCAGTTTTTGACCAAATACCTCATTTAAAAATGGCTGGAGTCAGCAAGGAGTACCTGAAATCTAGGGGTACTCTAATCTGGGTTGGACCATAATCATAGCTTTGAAAATAAAGGAAATGTGAAGAAGCATAGATCCTGATCCAAGTATCTTGTCTTAGACTCCTCATTGTTCTTTTGCCTGTGGATTTCACTGCTGGATGCTACTGGCTGGGTTTTTTCCAAGCAGATAGTTAAACAGGGACTTCTATTCCTCTTTATTTGGATATTTAACTGAACTTTTTGATACACAACTTTATTAGAAATTATTTTAGGAGAGATTTCTCTAGTGAAACAAGTGTACTTTTCTGTGATTGTAGTGTTTTCTGTATGAATTGCTAATTGCTAAGGCAGATGCAGTAAGCTTTTAAGCATGGGATTATATTGCCAACATTAACTTTAATTAAAATTAAGGGATTAGAACTTTTTCTGGCATAATCCTGAACTGCAAAGTTCAGTAGTCATGATAACTACTGTGTGTCTGTCTTTTTAATACAAAGGAAACGCTGCTGACAATTATTTCAACTTTTTCAAGATACGTTTTTTATTTTTATTTTCTGATCTACAGACACCATAACAATGAATTCAACACTGTCTCAGCTGGTAAAAGATTAGTATGGCATACTGACATATTTGTCTTTTCTAACATGGAAGTCTACACAGCAGACAACAGTGACCTAGTTACAAGGTGTATTATAGGAAATAAAAGTGAAAATGGAGGAAAGCAATATAATAGGCCACTCTTACTGTAAGTGACTCTTTCTGAAAATAACAAGATTTTTCAACTTAGACACTAAAATGTTTCATCTATGACAACAGAAAGAGATTAATTAGATAATGTTGATGAAATAGCAAAGCAAAATTATTTTTGAAAAGCATTTCAGAATATGCTTTTTTCCTTTCTTTGCTGATGAGCTAGTAGATTCTAATGTAAACTAACCAGCAGGTGGTAGCAGTGTTTAAGATTTCTAGAACTGGTATATAAATCATGCAAGTTACTAAAACATAGAGAAAATATTTCAGAGTACAGACCACACAGTCAATGCCTCTGCAAGTTCATGGCAAGGTTCTTCCATCTTTATTGGTGAGGTATTTAGCTGACATCTTTAAGACATTTCAAAGACTATTTAATGTTAGATGATGATAACTATTTAATGTTAGATGAGACTAACAGGTTGAGGGGAAGGTTCTGTGGTTTTTGTTTTTGTGGGGTTTTGTTGTTTTGGTTTTTTTCTGGTTTGGTTTGTGCTTTTTGGCAGGAGATGGAGTATTAGCCTAGTACTTCAGTTTCACTCATTTCACTGCCATTTCCTCTGCATCTGTAAAACATAGAAAGGTTTTGACAGTGTTCACATCAAAGGTTGTATTTTTTGTGTCATATTCACTCCAATTCCAGTACATTTCAGCTTTATCCTTTTATTTTTTTTTTTTTGCTTCTATTATTACAGTCATTAAAGTGAGTGAAAGAAATGCACCTCATGCAATCATGTCTTTGCAATTCCTTTCGTTATTTAATATAAATAGTTTCAAGCAGTATAAGAACTCTGATTGTTGTAACACACACAAACAATTTTTATAACAGGAGGACTTTTCTGTAATAAGATAATTTTGGGTCATGATACAGGCAGTCTCTAGCAATGCCATTTTTAAGAAAATTTTCTTTAAAATATCTGAGTCAGGTGCCTGTTAATGAAAATTTTGTGATATCAACAATTTGCAAGGTACCTTTTCTTGAGTAAGTGACCCTAATTAAATAAGAACTTTAGATCCATACTAGAAAATCACCAAGAATAGCATGGTTGTGTTGAAATTACTGATGCATATAGTCAACTGATCAGTAGAAGGAAAAAAAAGCATATCCCCCAGACCTCAGTTTTAAGAGGTTAAAATTAATGCATTCAAATTATATTTAAGGGCCTTTCAGCAGCTGCCCACATTTATGCAAATATTTACAAGAAGTAAAACTTACCAGGTATGAATGATATACGATATGAATGATATATGAATGAATGATACCAGGTCTTGTATTTTGTATTTAAGGCATATTCATTACTCTTCTCCATAATAGGCAACCCAAAATATCACAAAATGGGAAGGGAAAGCATGACTGATAGGATATAATTATGACAGAAATGGAAAGCAACTTATACTGTAAAATAGTTCCAGTAACCTATTTTGTGCTCCGTACTCCCTCTGATTATAGAGTGGATTAAAAAATAGAGAGTTAAGCAGTAAGAAAGACGAAAACATGTATCTGAGTCACAAGTTTGAAACAGAAAATTATTTAATCATAACATACCATCTAAATACAGCCATGGTAGAATACTGCAATAGGTCAGCAGACAAAAGGGTCTTGAAACAATTACAGAATCAGAGAATCACAGAATATGCTGCCTTGGAAGGACCCTCAAGGATCATAGAAGTCACCTCTCAGCCTTGCACAGGACCATCCCCAAGAATCACAGCATGTGCCTTGAACTCTATTAGACTGTGCTGTGATCACTACCTTATGAGAGCCTGTTCCAGTCCCCAGTGTTTTTTTCCGGGGACAAAACCATTTTCTCATATCCAACCTAAACCTCCTCCCACACAAATTCAGACCATTCCCTCAGATCTTGTCACTGGTCACCACAAAGAAGAGATCAGTGCCTGCTCCTCCTCCTCCCCTCACAAGGAAGTTGTAAGTGCAATGGAGTCTCCTCTCAGTCTCCTTTTGCCCAGCCTGAGCAGACCAAGTGACCTCATCCACTCCTCATATGGCATCCCTTCAAGGTCCTTCACCTTTTTCATGGCCCTCCTTTGAATACTGCCCTATAACTTAATGGGGTTTTTTTTAATATTGTGGCACCAAAACTGCCCCCAGCACTACCAGTGAGGCAGCCCCAGTGCAGAGCAGGACAATCCCATCCTTTGCCTGGCTGGTGATGTTGGGCCTGATGAACACCAGGACAGCCCTTCAGCATTTGGCTGAGGTCGTTTGTGATCTGTAGTGATCTGCAGTGATGTACCTAGTGACCTCTTTTATCAGCTACTAAGTTCTATCTGTATGGCATATTCACTTATTTATACAAATAGGCTCTGCTTCAACAACATTGATACAGCTGCCCTGCATACACTGCATACAGAATACTTCATGATAAACCAGCTGCAATTATTCTGGCATTAAAATAAATTAAAAATTTGATTTTAGAGAGATACTTAAAATATTTCAGAATAGAATGTACATATAATGTACATTTAGTATTGTACCTGTCAGAAAGCTTTGCTGGTACAGCAGCATATTACAGTTCCCATCCAGGGATGTGTAGCTTCTCTCAGTGCCTTGACATGCTACACCTCTTAAGAAAAGAAACAGAGATCTTGTGTCCTTAGTACTTCAGAGGTAGTTGCAATGTATAAACCTGATCCAGCTGCTAAGAGCTGCTCCTCTTGGCAGGGTTACCCACATTTTTGGGAATTCAACTTCCTCTCTGCCATTTGCTGCTGGTAATCTATGTAAATTGTCTTATTTCTTCAGGTTGTGTTCTTTTCTATTTCTCTTTGATAAATGCTTTGTAATAAATTTATTTTTGATTCAAGAAACTGCCTAGATGTATGTTGCCAATAATGTTTTCTTTTTCTTGTGTGAATTTAGTTACGAGTGGTGATATTAAAACTTCTTTTACTGTCTTGTATCCATTAATAGCAGAAAGAATAGAAAAATGCAGTTGTTTGAACAGAGAAAAACAAAATCTTATAATTAGGATAGAACTTGGTTTAATATTTGCTTTCACATACAAGTTCACATGCTGTCCTTAAACTTGCAAATGTAGGCAGTAGCTGAACTAAGTAATTAATAAATTACCGTGTGTTACCTGTGCTAACTTGTTAAGAATTCAGTGGCAAGTAAAGAAGAAAACCTTTGCTGATTTTTCCTCAGTAGGTAGGTGCAATTCAGTTGCCTAAAATTTACAGGGTTGCATCAGCACACCATGTCTGATGCATTTCATTGGCTTTTCCACACAAGTGCAAAAAGAAACACAATATTTTTTGTAGACTGTATTGTTAAGTTTCTGAATATAGTCCTCAAGTGGACTTTTTCATGTTTATTACTTGAAATATTTAGTTATTTGATGCTTTCTGGCTTTCAGGTTGTAAATTTCTGGGATGAGAAGTAGGCTTTGATATATGGTCTTTCATTTCCATTTATTTCAGCTAGAATTCTTTCATAATTTATAGATGTTTTTCATATCAATACTTGCTTCATGAAACTCTTTAAGTTGCCAATATTACCTGATATTAAATACAGAACAAGTAATGTATTACACAATTAATAACTAATTTTCACATTCACTTTGCAGAAAGAATCATACAGATGACTGGAAGTCTTCAGCACTTGAACATGGTGGTTTATTATCTGTTTCAGTTGTGCCTCATATGGACTCATAAATACGGTGCACCACCAGCTGGTAAGCAATTCTGAGCACTCTTGTTTTCATCTCGTAACAGTCTTGTACTTTAGGTAGTGTTGAGAAAACTTCTTCCCAGAGGACAGACATTTGCAACAGCTGTCTTAAGTGTTTGGCCAATTCGCTATATTTCTATACTTCTGTGAAAATATTTAATCCCTCCCTACATTTTTTTACCTATCAGCAGCCACCATTGCAAGCATTCCTCCCAGCAGCATGTTCTACAGTGACTAAGCAAAGTTAGCCAGGCCATACTGACATTCCCTCTCGAGAATAATAAGACAATTTTGTTTGAGGTTTTCTTTTACATTCCTGCCATAGCTTCTTCAACTGAAAGGCTGAGTGAATTTCTGTGCAGTAAACATACCAGATATGATAGCTGTCTTACTAAGGTTAGGACTCACTTGTCATTTTGAATATTGAAAAATAATCTTCCTTTCTTTTTTTTTTTTTTTTTTTTACTGATTTTCATGTCTATAACAGATGATTAGCCTCCTGGGTAGTATCAAGATACTAAGATTCAAGGAAGATAACATGACCTGTTTATTGTATTGGTCCATAGGAAAGGAATCCAAGGACATACAGTAACATGAAAAAATTGCAGTGTTAGTCCAACTGACCTGACTTCTCACCAGGCACTGATTATCCTAAGAAAAACCAGTTGTGAATAATCAAGTGCCTCGTTTCTGTGATGTAGCACCTGGACTTGTTTAAGGAATGGATGTCATGTTTACAGACAGCCTAAGAAAGCTTATCAGATGCTGCAGGTTGTGCAGTCTGTGCATGTCATTTGTTTTTTACAGGATTGATTTGTAGATTAATCAGCCATAAAAAAATTATCATAGATTTCATAACTGAAGGCAGTACAAATCACTGAGTAAAACTGAAACACTTTCAAAATGAATCTCACAAGTTGCTGATTTACTTTTCAGAGTATAAAACTGAGAACTCTGGAAAAGGATCAATCTCCTCTCCAGTAACCACCCACACTGTCCCTCAAGCTCTGTGCTCTCATGACATGTTACTTCACTTCCTTTTGCTGGTATCACCATCTAAATAAGATTTTAATGTATAAATTGGCAAAACCTTTTCCAGTAATTTAACTCTGTCATTCAGGATAACCTCTCCACTCTCTTGGTTATCTTACTTGCAGTGACTGTAATGTGAAGTAAAAATCAGCAGAAATCTGTTAGTAAGCTTGTCCTGTTTTTTCCATACATCTGCTGCTGCTTATTGTCATTTGGAAATGCACACACTTTTCTCTATTGAAGAACATAACTGATAATTCCAAAGCAATGGATAATATTGATAAACAAAATTCTACAAACTAGAAACGAGAATTGAGGAATACATATTATATTTTGGTGTAGCAATACTTTGATTGACTCCCTGATTTTTTAAATTTGGTTTTGATGTTGTTTGGGTTTTTTCCTTATCAGAGCTTAAATCTAGGGAATGTCTTTGTACTTTTTGCAAAACAATAGTATGGGAGGATTACTGGGCTTACAAGATTTTCATTCGAATCAAAATTAGGACAAATTATTTTAAAATATCTGTGCATGTAGATGACGAACGATTTCAGTATATTATTTTAAAAATGCTTTTTATTTAGTTAATTTATTGCTATGAAAATGCTGCAGGCATGCTCACAAGTGCTCCTTTCTATTGTTTTCTTTTGGGTGGAGGGCTGGGGGATTCAATTTTGTTCTATATTACTGTTTCCAGTATGTTTTTGTTTCCAACAGTAAATCAATTCCTGCAGCGTATGATCCTCCCTGGTGTGGTTAAACTTCAAGTCAGACTAGAACAGGAAACCACTCTTAATCTTACTTGATAGTAATGATCTGTTCAGCTGAAAGGTCAAATGCCTACCAGATCTATCATAGCTTTTCCTCTTCCAATGAGACATTGCTAATAACTCTATTAAGGGACCTTGCAGATTGTCAAAACTTCCTAAAGCCTTGATTTGACTCCTGTTCAGAAGATCCCATGGAATGGAATAATTTCTGTTCCTCCCTGGGAGGATCTTGTCCATGATGTTATTTTTCACCTGCCTTGGCAGGTGAAATATAAACAAATAAACACAGCATATAAATATGTATTTACACACATATACCTGTGTGCACATATACACATATGGGAATCTATACACACACAAATATATACAAATAAATATATCTCCATGTAAACACATATGAAACTCTTCTACCTATAAGAAATTGTGAGTTTACAAGGGTGATAGACTCATATAACTAAGTAGTACCTTTCAGACCTTGACTTGAAATTTATAAATTTATTTTCAGATACTGTACTCTAGCATGCTTATTCTTTCTTTCATTTTGGTTTATATCTAATAAACATACATGGGGTATTCCCCAAATCCCCCCCTCAAAATCTGAGTAATGGTGGAGTAAAGTTTTAAAAAACATATGTGAAACTGTGCTCAAGGCAGCTGTGTTGACAATGTGCTATTAGTAACGATTGGCATTCTGGCATAACCAAGTACTCTTTTCTTCTGGCTCATTCTTCTGCAGGTATATGCAATATTATGTGCAACTTTATCAAAAGCTTTCCTAGACAAACCTGATACATGCGATTAGTGCTTTCCTTTGCTCAGGAGGCTATTAGGCTGTTTGAGGAAGAAAAGAGATTGCTTGGTATGGTTTGGTTTTTGACAGAGTTTGCAATTTGGCTTGTTCTCGTTTTGTTTTATTTGAAGGGTTAACATTAATTTACTTGCTTCATGTTTATTCACTCTTCCCTTTGGCCTCATGGACGTTAAACTCAGGGCTGTGTACATATCTCTGGAGGGCATCTGATCCGAGCCTCCTAGTTCACCCAATACAGCAAGGCCCCCTCAACAACTTATCAAGGCCTCTCCCTAACTCCGTGAGGCCACAGTCAGTTGCTGTGGAATCCTGACAGTTTTTTAGTGTCTCTAAGGAAGGAGACTCTACAACATCCTCAGGAAACCCATATCCTTTGGAATTATTAAGCCTGTTGTGGGAAATATTTACCTGGCAAAAATAAAATGAATAAGAATTATCTCATTCTTCACCTGGCAAACAAAAGCTGTATGAGATACCACCTCTACCTGTCTCCTTTTCAGTCCTCTTTTTTTCTTTCCAGGTTTAGTTTGCAATTGGAGTTTTGACAGATGTGAAAATTTGAGTTAAAATAATGAAGCTGAGTTAACTTTAGGTCATAATTCTAGCTCGAAGAAAACATGTTAGGATCATATTTAGAATCCCCAAATTTGTGCTACTGCTAGCAAGCAAATTTGTGTTGCTGCTAGCAACTCTACTGTTTTATCTATCTGCTGCCAAGCACTCCATCTGTGGTTACAGTGCACAGGGGAGTACATGGAGGGCAACATCTTTTCTGCCTTTTCATATAGAAAATAAGGTTTATCATATGTCCTCATATGATAATTCTGTTTTCATTAGATCATTTTGGATATCCAGTCATGAATAAATGCCCTGAACAACTATTATGAAGTTATTACTCAGCTATTGTTTATATTGAATATTTGATAAAATATTGGGTATTACCAAACTAACTGCAAGAGTGTTATAATTGCATGTAATGCACAAATTAAATTCCCTGTGAGGAAAGACATCCCAAGTTACTCTTTCTCCTCTGTCTCTGCTGGAGAGGTCAGATTAGTAGTCAGGTCTCGCTGACTCCAGTGAAAATCTTCAGCTGAAGATCAGGTGTTCTGTGCTGAGAGAAGGAAGAACTGGACTTAGTAGAGATTACAGGATGCTAGTAGAAAATAAAAACAACCTGACTTCTGAAGTTTATTGCAGCGGCATTTAAATTTTACTCCTTCAAAAATGACATGGAATAAAGTAATTTTAGACCTAAATTTTAAAAGAATGTGCTATAAAAACTGATTTCCTTGGAAAAAATATATTAATTGTCCTAGCATTTTGCTCACTGAAGTCTACATAGGCAGTTTAAGTGTATGAAGCATGCAATGTACATACAAGCAGAGCATAATTTAGGATTCTGTCATCTGCGCCTAAATGTCTAGACGAGGTATCCTGTTCAGTTCAGCAGCAGGCCAGCTATTACAGTCTACCAACTAGTCTATAACCACTTGGATCTTGGATAGATTTCAAAAATGGTGATGGTATTTGCTTTTCTAGTCTGGAAAGTGACCCGTTAGCTCTTCACCTACTGTATGCAGATAACAAGCAAGACCCTTTCAGCTATAAACTTGAAGACCATTGGTTAATTCAGTAAGCTGATTTATTTAATCATAAAAGTATAACTGTTGGACTTGTTTAAGTAGTAATGGCCTTTTTTTTTCTGTTGAAAGTATCTTTGCCTGGGTAGAGTAGATGATTAACAATTGAGATTGTTAACATTTGTCCCTGGCTCCTGAAATTATTTTTTCTATTATTCCAGGTAAATCACTTTCTCATCTTTCAAAATGCATACCACAACTTTTAACTCCTTTTCAGAATATAATAATGATACCTGTAAAAATATTTTATATCATTGAATAAGCAGTATTAAAAGTAACTTTCTAGATATGAGAAGGTTCAGATGCAAATCTAAACATAGCTGTATTGAAACCACCTGTCCTTTATCAAAAATATTGTATACTTACATTTTCTTAAATCTGGCATAATAATTAAAGAAGCCATTAATTACTTTACTTGGAGTAGATAGCCCTGATGATGCCTTCCCTATGTCTTCAGCATGGAATTTTATTTGTGTCAGTGGAAATCCCCCATGTAGTTGCAAGATTAAGGAATGAAAGTTGTTTTTAAAAAAAGCATTACACAGAAAATACTAGTATTATTTTGAGCACTGGGCACCCATCCCTGATTTTCACTAGCTCTGGACTGGTTGCCCATTATTGAACTTATAGGAGTTCAATATCATGCCAGTTGCAAAAATTATGGAACACTGAGCATTGTTTATGTATCAGTTTTGTCAGGAAGTGTTAGGTGAATGTAACTCTTTTAATCTGACGATTTGAAATACAGGAATACAGCATAATGCCTTGCTATTTCTATGGTATTAGCTTTCACATATATTGTGTTACAGACAGACACATTCTCTTCAGCTTGTATTAAAGACAACATGTATAAATATTAAGAAAAAGACAGAATAGATAAAATGGAAGTAGTATCATCAAGTAACTTGGGATTGTAAAAGACAGACACAATGTCAACATCCATTTAAAAAAATCTTTTTATAGATAAATATAGTCAAATATGCTAAAACTCTGAGAATAATTGGCCCGATAAAGTTCCTTTCTTGCTTACAGAAATAAGGTTTTCCAAAGGTAATAAGATTACCAGTCCTTGTCTTTGAATTACCTCAAAGGGAATTCAGTGGTATCAGTCTTAAAAGTGCTAACATAAAAACCTTTAGTTTCCAATGCAGCCCCCGAGGTCACACGCTGCTTGCTCTGCACTGCCTGAGGACTTTATTTTACTGAAATATAATAGTCTGAATGTGAGAAAGGCAATTGCAACGTGACCCTTGGGCCCCCTCAAAATGAGCAATGCACTGAAGTAACAGGCCCATTTGATTACAGGTGTTGCAAAGCTGAAGGCTTAAACATACAGTCTCTTGAAAGATGAGCCTGGGACAACAATCTTGATTAAAACAATACAGTATATACAAGGAGTAATTTGGTTTATTTTACCTGACCCCGAACAGAAATGGGATCTTCCTATCAATACAGAGGTGATGCACTTTTGATCTTAAACTCCCTGCAGAGTCCTAGCATCTGTCTTCTGCTTTTCGATGAGATCAACACCTTGGAAGTTCCTGTGGCTCTGTGTCTTCCCCCGAGATGTGTGAAAAAAGCACAGCTGGTCAAATTTGACATGTTGAAAAAACCCAGAAACTAGCATTCAAAATTACTATTTTCTTTTTCTATTGCTATAAATGTCACTTTTAGCCAGGAAGAAGGTCTGGCAGAACTCGAGAACAGAAGCAGATGATTAATCAGAGTGGTTCCACCAGAAAACCGTGGCAAAACACGAGGTTACAAGGAATGATCAACTTCTTATGTGATTAATTTTAAAACTTCAAAATTGGCCTGTGTAGGAGATGTTACCGGAATTTCTGGATCTGGTAAGATACGAAGTTGTTTATGTAGGGAAACCTAAATAAATATTAGGAAAACTAGAGGAAAGGATTATTAAAGGAATAATTTCTGGTATTTTCTTTATAGGAGATAGTAAACATAACTCTAAATCTGTCATAAGGATTTCTATGAAAAAGCCCTGTGCTGAGAAAAAATTTAGCCTTCAGTCTATGTAAAATGGTTCTTTTTCTGCCTTACCTGTAAATTTCAGTGGAGATTTAAAAGATTCAGCTTTCAGTAACAAAATCATTATCAGGTAATTAGCCTAGAATACTAACTGAAATAACAAATTAATTTCCTTTAAAACAATGAATTAGTGGTATTTGAGAGGTGAAAATATTGTAATGTCAGGTTTTGTATTAACAAATTATTTATTAATTAAGATGTCAGAAATGCTTGATTTGTATTGCACTACCCTATTACTTTCATGTGACAGCTAAAGGTACTTTAATGGTAAATACAGCACAGTATTTAGTTTTCTAATTAATCATAAATGGATTATTTAATATGTTCTGCTGTAATTAAATAAGGATATGTAAGAGCTATTCTGTTCTAATAATGGCATCCCATACCAAAGCAAAAATCATTTGAGCTATTGTGTCATTTCTGAGTGACCATACTAATGCTCTACTTGTTAAAGTGTCAAAGTAGCTGTGAATTTAGGATTAAAGTAAATCTCAGTGCAAAAGGGACACACTTTAATGATTTCAAAGGAATTACCCCTGCATATCTTTGGCCAGTTTATGGTACCCTTTGCTCATTATAAAGCATGTTAAATCCCCATAGCACCTTTGCTACTTCTTTCCTTGTTTTTGCTGAAAGCTCTTTGGCCTGGTATATTTAATTATGACACTAGAAGTATTTAGGTATTTAACGTGCTTTATTGAACTGCTTTGACAGATTTCAAATATCAATCTATTGGATAGATATGAAAAATATTATTGTGCTGCATTCTTCACTGGTACATAGTTTCTGTGATGTTGCTACCTCCTATTAGAATATCTGAAACTGAGTCTTGCAATGCCTTTACAATAGATACAAAAATGACTGCCTATTAATTATAGAAGAATTCAGATAAATGGATAGTGGTATCTCTGAAACTGTAGTCTCTCTGACAGTTGTACTTCCATTTTTTTTTGTGTATTTGATGCTTTATTCCTTATCTGTAGGTATTTTAAAATAATTAAGACACTAGATAGTCTTCTAGGCTAGAAGAACTCTAGAGTTAGATTACTTCTAGAGTCTCTAGCTTCTAAAGTTGCTTGAATGTAAAAAATATATAAGAATTATCTACATTCATTACTTCGTGACATAAAAATCTCAAAGCAAACTAAAACACTACCTAAAAACCTTTATTTTGGAAGATAATCAAAGTATTTCAGAAATATTTGTTTCAGCCTAAGGAACATAAGTATTAGTTTAAAGAAAGGCTTTGGCCCAAGAGTTACACTTGCAAGGCATCTTTCTGAGTATGTGGACTTCTTATGGTGTCACAGTGAGACTTGTTAGAGAGAGGTTGCTTCAGGCTCGATCCTGTTCGTGAACTTGCTGTGTTGGACCTGTGCAGAATCCCATTGATACCATGAGAGCTCAGGGAGGCACAAAGCCAACCATGCAGCAAAGATTTATTTGCAAGGATCAGAGTCTTAGAGAATGCGCGCATTTTGTTGTATGGCCCACTAATTTTTCACAGCTTTGGGGGAAACAGAACAAATAGCTAGACTATTAGTTTCACAGCTCATAGATCACAGCTCCCAGAAAAGGAGAGAGCCAGCAGGCCAGGGTACTGTAATAACCTACCAAGAGCTCCCACCATGAGGAACACAGACTTCCTGTTTCGTGGTGGGGAGGCATCCAGCTGCACTTGGCAGCAGACATGAATTATTTCAGAAGTTTTCTTTGCTACAGTACAAGGGTGTAGGATTTCACAGAATAATTTGTAGGAATTCCAATGGTTTCTTTTGCCAGTATTTATCAATGTTGAGATGTACCTTTAGACTGTTGAACATATATCCACAAATTTAGGTGGATCTGAGATTTTAACAAGATACGACCTTGAGAGCAGGTGGTCTTTTCCTTTGGTGATGCAATTCTTGAATTGGCAAGTGCAGCATTGATGCTGTACTTTTCAATTATTAGACTCATTTAAAATGCTTCATGGTTTAGTTGTTTCTCATGACAATGTCAAAATAAGGGCAAAGGTAACCAGGTCTATGAAAATAAAATACTCTTTTCTTCTATACCCAGGAAAATTGTTGTTTCCTACCAATGCGCTCCCTCAGGAAAGAACAGAGGAAAAGAGGAAAGAACAGCTAATCTCATTTTTCTTAACAGTAGCACACCTGGAAAGCTCTGACCTACACTGTAAACCCTGCTAGGCTAAGACTTCCAGGACCATGGCAGAGAGAGCGATGGATAAAATAGTTGTTCAGAAAGGAGATTACATAAATGGGATTATCTTTAATAGGATCACTCAGTAGGGCAGAAAACTGTGAATGAATACTCCTATGACAAAGCAAACAAACTCCAAATTAACAATAGGTTGATATGACACAGGGCTAAGGCGAGTGGAAATTAAGTTAATAATTGGGCTATTTGCCTTTTTGGAGCTTAGTTTAATGGAGGGAATTTAATGAACTTTGTCTTTGATTCTTTAAATATTAGACATAAAATGAAGAAGTTGATTTCTTTAGGCTTAGAGAATTTTAATAAGTGTGATTGCTATTCAAGACTTAGTAAAATGTGCATTCTTGCTGGCTTACACAAACCTAGAACTGGTGTAAAACATTTTTTTTTCTCAGTACCACAGTTTTATGCTAAGCAAAGTTGGAAAATTAAATTTTCTGAATGCTAATCTCATAAATAGTGTCAGGAGCTTTCAGTTCATTAAAGGAGCATACATTTTCGAATTGACTGCCTATTTAAATGTAAGAGTGCAAATCTTTTTGTTCAGCTTGTTTTACTGCCTTTCTTCCTTTCTAGAGATTTAATGGAGGCTTATTGCTCAATTCTGCAGGTACCTGGCAGATAATACCTCCCAGATAAGGCCCATTATAAGCCTTTATAGAAAGGAAGGGTGAACTACAATGCAGAAGAGGAAATCTTCAGTGGATCTAAGGCTCAGAAACAAGAATAGCGGTTTGTATTACTTATAGGGAAAGATGTAGCTAAGAAAATGCTGAACTAATTAATTCAACAAACAAAAAATTCTGGTGGACATCATATTTTATATCAGTGTTATTGACAAAGAAGAATGTTAAGCCTAAACTATATCCTAATATTAAGCCTAAACTTTTCAAAAAAGACTGATAAGGTGTAAAATTTTGACCAATTACACATTAAATTATCTCTTCCTGAACAGCTGTGTTACGTTTGATGCCATTACTTTTGACAAGCAGTAGAAACTCTTGAGTGTGAATTAGGTTCATCGACAGAATGTGTTCAGAAACTTCTGTCCCTAAACCAGTAATTTTAACACATCCAACATCTGTATTACATTATATTTAATTCATACAGAATAATTCCAGTCATTTACAGTAAGAATTGAAAGCAATTTAAAACATATGTCTCATAAACTGTCTGCCATAATCTATGTAGGTTCTTTGCTAAAGTACAGATGCTTATGTTCAGGATGCTAAAGAATGGTTTTAAGCATATTTTTGTATTTAATGAAAGTCAAAGAAAGTTTCTGTCAGTTCTTTGCTTCTGTGTATCATATAGAACTGACTTGTCTTGGAATAAGCTACCACAATGACGCATCTCTAGCTGAGCTGGACAAATAAACCCAACTCACCCTATGAGAACTGGAAACAACATTTGTCTATCCATCCTTTCATGAGTGTGTCATTCATTCCAATAGCCATGACAAATTATCTGTAGTTCTGTGTATATAATATATATATGTGTATTCCTATGACACCCATCCATGGTAATTCAGCAGAATGTGTCATAAAATATAATGGCTTTCTCTGACTGCATCTTCAAATATTCATCTTGTGTCCTTGCTAGTATATATGACATGCTGTCTTTAGCTGTTATAATTTTTAATCTATAAAGCTCATTAAAAATTCTTCTTTAATTGTGAGAAGTAGGGATTTTCCCATGTTTGTAGTACAAGCCAGTATCACTATGACTGTGATTCTTTCTTTTTCTAGGAAAAAGAAATCTGATGAATGACACTGGACAAGCTAATTGAAAAAAATTGAAGGAAGAGACATGAAGCATGAGATACAATGATAGTTATACACTTTCTGGGTAGTAAATTGTTTTAATCCTCTTCTTGAGTGGGCAATGGGGAACCTGATCTCAGCACTCTAATTTCTAGGAGAACAAGCCACAAGTTCTTTGTCCTGGAAGTGTGGGAAAAAGTGCCAAATTATTAAAAGGAGCAATTTAGGTTCTTAGGACTTCAGGGAGTATGTGCATGTGCATATATGCACATATATACAGGTATGAGTGTGTGACACGTATTTTTATACATATATATGTAAGTAAATGCAAAGGTAGTTATGGACTGAAGCAGAGGGCCACCTCCCTCTGAGGTGTTTTGACTTTTAGTTGCATCACATAGGGATTCTCCAGCTACATCTGGATAACAACCATGGGACTTAATTTTGTTTTCACAATGGGGTAATAAGGTTCATCTGCAACAGTTTTAGAGATACAAGAGAATGAATGATGTGGTAAACCTCATCCTGTTTTAAGAAGCAATTCTGCTTCTTTTCCTAAGCTACAACAGGACATCCACTCTGATACCTCCAGACCTTCACTTTCAATGCTTATTCTTGCCTACTTTTCATGAAGTAGTTTTAAATGTGAGGTAAATAAAATAGTGGCACAGAAATCATAATTTTTGTACCTTCTATTTACTTTCAGCATAGCTTGGTGTTCCAGTGTATTAGAAAATCTTCAGTAAAGCAAAAGTAAACTTTGGGAAATAGCATTTCCTTAAGAAATGTTGCAGTGAGTGCATACATGGAGCAATCCTTGTCCTTCTGATTGAAGCTCATGGGTAAAATTCTGGCACTACTTCAATCAGATGAGGTTGCCTGTTCTATCCACTGAGACAGGATACCCTCTTCTGCTTTTCACCATCTAGTAAAATAAAACTAAAGGAAATGTTATCTCCATGAGTTTTGCAATGTCAGCATTAGAAAAGACAGATTTTTCCTGTCACTTTTAGTTGCAGATAAGATGCTTAGATGCTGCTGACAATTAATAAGTTAATTAGTAACTAAGTTTCTAATAATCATGTTCCTAAAACAAACACAATTAAACCTTTCATTGAAGTAGAAAGAGGATAGGAGTAACAAACATTTCATGTGAAAAAGCCACATACAAACTAATGGTTATCCTCCTGACCTTCCAGAAACATCTCTCCAACATCTATGAGAAACCTACCAGGAAACAGAAATCTAAGTCAGTAGTCCCTAAGGTAGTTAGGCATTGGTTGCTAAAGTAAAGAACTCTTTGTTGCCTGAACATTTCCTTTGATTTAACTTGGAAAGGTTGCTGGAAAATTGTTTGAGTTGGCCTTTTCCCATCCAGTGATTTCTGTGTAATCCACATCTAAGTAAATATGTAATCACAACAGCATAGAATTATGTTAAAATCTGACTTCAGAATACTAAAGTATTTTGAGACTTTGATAGCCTTGCCTTTTTACAGTTGAGAGTTATTTGAGGGGGCAAAGAAGAGAAGACAATCCATTCCAGTTCTCAGAGCTCTTCAAAATATTGTCTGGATGAAACCTGAGTCTCACAAAACACGTACAAATTGAAGAACACTGCACTCAATGACATGTGAGAGAAAAAACTACGAGGAATACATTAAAATAAAATTTCAAAGGAAATGCACATTGGAATTCCTATAATTTGTGGAGTACATCTGTACCAGTGAATACAGAAAATTTTATTGTCTATGAAATTCTGACATTTCACACTTATTTTACTAAGAATCAAATCAGCATATTGTGAAGCAACCTACAAAATCACATTCATTAAGTCAAAACACATTTCAACTTTGGTGATGATACATTACCTTCCACATAGAATAAAATTTTGCACCAGCCTCAGCGGTTTTCTTTCACTGCCAGCCAGATTATAGATTAAGTTCTAGAGAAATAATTTTTATAAGTTTGCTTTTGGCAACACTTATAGTGTGAGTGATATGCAATATGACACTAGATTCAATTCCTGTTACACATTATAAAAGACACCTAAAAGGCACCTGCCTATAGGTGCCTCTCCTCTCCTCTCCTCTCCTCTCCTCTCCTCTCCTCTCCTCTCCTCTCCTCTCCTCTCCTCTCCTCTCCTCTCCTCTCCTCTCCTCTCCTCTCCTCTCCTCTCCTCTCCTCTCCTCTCCTCTCCTCTCCTCTCCTCTCCTCTCCTCTCCTCTCCTCTCCTCTCCTCTCCTCTCCTCTCCTCTCCTCTCCTCTCCTCTCCTCTCCTCTCCTCTCCTCTCCTCTCCTCTCCTCTCCTCTCCTCTCCTCTCCTCTCCTCTCCTCTCCTCCCCTATCCCTATCCCTATCCCTATCCCTATCCCTATCCCTATCCCTATCCCTATCCCTATCCCTATCCCTATCCCCATAGTTCCGTTTCTCTCTCTTGCTTTATATCAAATCTTGCAATGAATTTCTGAGGAACAAGAGAGCTGATAATGAATGTACAGAGATTTGAATAATCAGCCAGTTCCAAGAAAAACATTGGAACAAGTAATCATTGTACTGCAGTGTTATCTGAATTCCCCTTTCGAATTCTAAGAACAGATTTTATTCTAATGTACTATGGAGTCTATGTAAGTCTATATGAATTTGTCCTTTCAACATATATTTTCAGAAACATAGTGATATATCAGAGATACATACACACACTTATTCAACAGATCAGGGATTACATAAAGGTCAGGCCATTTTATATTTCTGTTTAATTTATTTTCACTGAAAATTATTTCCCGCCTTCAATTTTCATCTTTATTTTCCAGTGACAAAGATGTTACGGCTTGAAGAAAAGACCAATGTGAACAATTTATGGAAAAATAATGCACAAGTAAAAAAGTCTCAATAACAAGGAATGTGAGCAGAATTGAATTCTGAGACTTCATATAACAATATTTCTATCTTTATTTTGGAATGCTAATGAAATTTCTTATCTATACATTTTATTTCATAATGGCAAAAGTATTTCTGAATCTACTCCATTTACTATTGTGAGAGGTTTCTTTTGCTATTTGCTACCATAATCTTGAGCTGAGATCAAGATGAACAGTATTTCAAAGCATTTGTTAATTGAAAAACAAGATAATCTGATTTTTTGTTTGTTTACTCATCTATTTAAATGACTAATAGGGGCCTTTCTTTAGACAATATATAGAGGTTTGAGTGTGTCTGAGTTTTGCAGTTTTCAGCTTGTAATATTCAGATAAGGTTTTCTGCACTCTCTTTGTCAAGAAATGTGTGACTGACACTGATACAGCAGCCCACACATACCTGTAGTTAACTGAGAAGGTGGCAGCCTGTTGAAACAGAAGATTTCTTTTAAAGAAACTATGTAAAATTCTTAATCCTTCTTCCTGTAGAGGTCGATTGGAGTTTTGCATTTGATTTTGTAGAAACCAAATTGGTCCCCAGTTGAATAGAAAACAATCACTCACTGTATAGTGAGAATTTATATCCTGCAAAAAAGTATACATTATTAAAAGGGACTGACATAGGGGTCACTGAGCAATTTTAGTAGCCTACAGATCATTACATTTATTACTCAATTTTTTTCCCTTTTATGCAAGAAAAACTCACTGTGACTTCAGTCAGAGTTTTTCTTACTTAAGGAGTACAGAACTGAGTACTTAGTTGAGAACGAAAGCAACATTAATGACTTCCATATGTTATTGCATAAACCTTATTCATATGTTTTTGATTTAAAATACTATAAAACAGAAAACAAAAATATTCTGTGTAACTTTTGGTGAGAAGCAGAAATGCTCTTAAGACCAAGGATGAGAACAATTGAATTTTAGTTAGATGTGCAGTAATTGTTTGAACCCTGGAAATAATTTCTACAAAATAGTCTCTTATTCTTTTTTTTCAGTCTATCTGTCTTACATTCTGTTTCTATTCTCTTGTCTTTGCCTTAATTATTTCCAAAAACCGTGTGGGGATATTATGTCAGCACTTCTTGACCACATGTGGTGAAGTTGTCAATGCTAAATTAAGCATTTTTTTAATATAACCATATCAATCCCATACACAGCTCTTCCCTACAACATGCTTGATCATGTAGTTAGGTGAAAATACATAGGAAAATGCTGTAACTGAACTGCATTAAGAATGTGGGAACTTACAAATTCAAACTTGTTAAATAAATTCTAACTCAATATATGAATACTGTTCAGCTCCTATTTTTATGTAGAAATCCTTAAGCAGAGACATAATTCCCTCTTCAAAGATAAGGAATTGCAAACACAGCAAGACTAAAATTCAAAAGAGAAATAAAACCTGTTGCCACTGAATCTGTAAATAATATTAGCAGCATCTTTAGGTACTGAAAATAGTAATTTTTTCCCCCTATTTTTAAAAAATTAAACCCATAGCAGATTATAATCTAAACTACTCCTGTAAGGTGTCTAAAGTGCACTTCTACTTTGATCTTGGTATCTGGAATTTGAAGTTATGTGCACTTTCTACCTCAAATTTCTCTCCATGGCCATTAATTGGGTTCCTCTGCCAGATAGGTGTGGCCAGACAACATCACAACAGCTGCAATTTTTTGTATTTACTGTGCTCAAAATTTAGCTTGTAATTTACCTGGATGTGAACCATGTAAAATAGTGTAATCCTTAGATCACAATACAAGCAGTTAATCTATTTCTTCACATTTATTCAATGAACTGTGCTGTGTTATTCTGTTACTGATGAAGTGAGGAAGAAAGCATGAATATGGTATTCTTCTAATGAGCTGTGTTCATACCAGACTAGCAGTTTTCAAGCAAACATGCTGTGGTTGGAGATTTAGGTCAGTAGGTCAGGAATTACTCTTTTAGAAAAAAAAGGCTGACACTGACTGACAAAGCTGTAAAATTTAGTAGCACGCATCGAAACACTCATATATAAAACCTGCAAATAATTCAAGCTGAAATGAAATAAAAGGATCAAGGAAACATCTCCAGTTCTCTTTTTTTTTTATTGCTACATTTTAAATAGCATTGAGTCAGTAGTATTAGAGGAAAAAGCAATCATAATTTTAAAATTTTATACTTATATTAGCAGCAGATATAAAACATATAAATATATGTTATACTATATATGTATACTTTATATATATATATTCTTTTATATATCTGTATATATAAATATGTATAAATATATAATATATAAATAAATATTTATATAATTGAAAAAAACCCCAAAACTCAAAATACCACAGCACACTGCTGGAAAAGCTGGCATCCCATGGCTTGGACAGGAGCACTCTTTGCTGGGTTAGGAACTGGCTGGATGGCTGGACCCAGAGAGTGGTGTTGAGCGGTGCTGCATGCAGCTGGTGGCCAGTCACCAGTCACCCTCAGGGGTCTGTGCTGGGGGCAGCTCTGTTCAATATCTTTATTGATGACATGGATGAGGGCGTTGAGTCTTTCATTGTAAATTTGCAGATGACACTAAGCTGAGAGCATGTGTCGATCTGTTGGAGGGTAGGAGGGCTCTGCAGAGACCTGGAATGGTTGGATGGATGGGCAGAGTCCAATAACATGACATTTAAGAAGTCCAAGTGCCGAGTCCTGCATTTTGGCCACAATAACCCCCTGCTATGCTATAGGCTGGGGACGGTGTGGCTGGACAGTGCCCAGGCAGAAAGGACCTGGGGCTGCTGGTCGACAGCCGGCTGAGCATAAGCCAGCAGTGTGCCCTGGTGGCCAAGAAGGCCAACGGCATCCTGGCCTGTATCAGGAATGGTGTGGCCAGCAGGCCCAGGGAGGTCATTCTCCCCCTGTATTTGGCACTGGTGAGGCCACACCTCAAGTGCTGTGTCCAGTTCTGGGCTCTCAGTTTGGGAAGGACATTGAGACGCTTGAACGTGTCTAGAGAAGGGCAACGAGGCTGGTGAGGGGCTTGGAACACAAGCCCTATGAGGAACAGTTGAGGGAGCTGGGGTTGTTTAGCCTGGAGAAAAGGAGATTCAGGGGTGACCTTATCACTCTCCACAACTCCCTGAAAGGTGGTTGTAGTCAGGTGGGGGTTAGTCTCTTTCTCCAGGCAGCAACTGACAGAACAAGGGGACACAGTCTCAAACTGCGCCAAGGGAAATATTGCTTGGATATTAGGAAGAAGTTTTTTACAGAAAATGTGATAAAGTTCTGGAATGGTGTTCCTGGGGAGGTGGTGGAGTTCCTGGGGAGGTGGTGGAGTCACCATCCCTGGATGTGTTTAAGAAAAGACTGGATGTAGCACTCAGTGCCATGGTTTAATTGAGGTGTTAGGGCATGGGCTGGACTCGATGATCTTTAAAGTCTCTTCCAACTTTGTGATTCTGTGAATTCTGTGAATATGTAACCCAGTAAGAAGAATTTATCTTTGAAATGTTGTTGTCTTAATGTTGACAGTAAGTGAACAAGGTATTCAAAATAAAAAGTGGGTCGGTCATCTTGGACATTGCTTTTCATTGCCCTGCACCCTTGGCTCATCTAAACTTCCCCAAAAAACATTCCCCAAATTTTTCCCCGTTCTGGAAGTAAGAAGTCGTTACAGACTCTAGAGATGCATTATATTGGCTGACTTTCTACAAGTTTTTGCTTTCTAGGTAGGTATCCAAATTCAATGTAAACCTCTGAGTTCTTTATAGGAATTCATTACTGTTTGCTCCACCTAAAAGTAGTAGTAGTTGCTTACTATGTAACTAGTTGAAACAATGTGTATGCTCATCCTCATCCTGCCTACAATGATGTAATTAGAAAATTAAAGTGAACATTGTGTGCAATTTATTTCCTGGGGTACACTGCATGACTATTTTAAGCATATATTGTATTATTCTATTATTAGTGCAAATTACCATGAGGCTTTTCTAAGATAAAATGATAACAAAGATCAACTATAAAGTAAATAATTTGGATCAATACTTTTTAAAAATTACTCTCTAGCCACTATCTCCCAAACTTTCAGCTTTTTTTTTTTTTTAATTTTTTTGGTTGTTTTGTTTTTGTGGCAGAACATTAATCACATTGTGTCAAATACTAAAGAAATATCACTTTGACAAGAAGGATTTTGTTAAAGTGCACATTGTTTACAGAGGTGGTACTAATAGCATAGGGAGCGTAACATATACACTTGTCTGGCTTCTAGCTGTTTGTCTTCAGAGTTTTGATATGCACTGTGACATAAATAAATCTTTCAATAATAAAGAAAAACATTTTGGAGTCCGTGAGTTACTCTTTTTGAAGATGAAAGAAAAGTTTACTTTCACTATAAATTTTCAGGTACTACGTAACCTCTCTCAGGTAAATCCTAAAAATTAGAACGACCAATGAATTTTGAGAGTGAACCTGGAAGTTAGTTCAAGAAAATTCACAATTTTTTCCTAGATACATACATACATACAATTTTAATTTTTTTAGCTTTCTAGAAGTAAACACAATTTCAAGTCAGTGGTACAGTTAATATTATTTCAGAGTCCTCTGTTCTGATTCTGATTAAAATCTAGGCAAGTGTATGAGAAAATATTGGCAAAATCAGCTTTTGAGAAAATTGCCTCAGGTCTCATCAGAAAGATGTCTGTATTTTCCCAGTTTCTGTTGTTTGGATTTTTGGATTTTTTTTCCCTCAATACTTCTGAGGGATGACATTTTTAATAGCGAAGTATTTCTACTTCCTGAGCTATTTCTTGTACTTGCTTGTAATATAACTTGTAACAAACTTGCTTTACAACATAACCTAAATCTATGTTTATATCTAGGAAGAACTATACAGGTGCAAAAAAAGAACAGAAATTGAAGATTGGAGTAAATACAACATAACATTTGATTTCTAATACTTGGGTGGAAGCAAACCCTGTTCTGGCATTAATCACATCCTACTGGCTATAATACTTTTGTTACTGAGGCACTAGAAAGTTGAATTTTAAATCAAGCATAAGGACATTCTAAACCCAGTAATTCCCGTAAGACCCAGCATTTAATGAGCAACACTGAGATTTAAAAGGTACAAATCATACAACATTTTGAAAGAATTAACTGTACAAGACCTGATATGCTTAAGCGTATGGGAATCCTATTTGTTGTCCTGTTTCATTGCATTTAAAGGCTGCTGTTTTCACCATAAACACGAGTACAATACACAAACAAGAACTCCTTTTGCTAACATCCTGATAATTTTGCCAAGAAATTAAAGAATTTTAAGATAACCAAAAATAAGAGACATTATTTAAGAGTTAAAGTATCTCTTCAGTCTGATCTGTGGACTCCAGCTTGAGATGGATGCAGAAAGATATAGCAAAAACTAAGCAACAAAAACAATTGTTTCATTAAACACCTTCCCCTAGGTGTTTAATTTCAGCAAATGGCCTGTATGTTGGAACAAGATGCAAACTGCATACAGTAATTATACCTATATAAAATACAGGGCTCTATGTGTGTGTGTGTATGCACTTTATTCAGTCAAATTAACTTATTATTCCATCATGAATTTTCCCATCTTTGCGTCCAGATTTCACATAGACAAAAAAGGACTGTCATTTCAGAAAAAAGTTCTTTTTTGGGAGAATGGCCACTGCAGAGTTTGAATTTAACCAGTGAACCAGAGCATAGACAATAACTGTCTGGGTTTCCCTGTGTTATTCTGTCCAATTCACTGGTATTTCTGCATTCATCTTACAGCACTACACTTGAACTCATCCTCCTCTCTGAGGTGAAGCTGTTCACCACTACTATCTTCTTCTTACCACCAACATTGTATTTTTTGGTTCTGTCTTGCTGTTAATAGTTCTCTCGGTAGTGAAACAGAGTGAAAATTTAACAGGGTAGAAATCCATTTGGATTTAGGTGAAATGTACAGCTTTGAGCTTGCTAGCATAAGTAAAATAAGCTGTTTAGTCTGGTAACTCTGTAAACTCTCTAGTAAAACTGCCCCAGCTGAGGAGAAAGAATGCAAATTTCCAACCTGAAGAGATAAGGGATAAAAGAAGCTCCTCGAACCTTGAAGCAGACAGGGCAGGGTGACCCAGGAGTTCTTTCTGTACTTTCTGACAAAAAACTTGGTACAAGTGTAACTAGCTGCAAGTATAAAATGAAATCAGTAAAATGAATATGCATGAACCTATTGTGAAATTCTATGCATATGTAAACTAGTAAGAGGTGATAAAAAAGGATACGGAGTTTTCAGGGGTGCGCATGTCAAGGGGAACGATCCCCACATGCGTCCAGCACTGTAATAAACATACCATCCCTGCAAATCTTTATAGGAATTGTGGGGGTTTGATTTTTCATCAGTGTTTCAGTGGGCCTTCTGCAATAGTCTTGTTACACTGCCAAAAGTTATTTTCTCAGATAATGTAGTTTAGTCCATGTCTTAGCTGTTTATTCACATTGTATTGTAAGGAAAAAAGTACATCGATGATCCTGATTCTCTGTCTGGAAAAGAAAAAAAATGGAGTCCCAAGCTTGTAGGTAGCTACTTTGAAGATAAATAACAAAATAAGATGACAGTAGAACTCTATAAAAGCTCAGAGTTGTATTCACATGGGATTGGGATCCAAAAATTATGTGGCTTTCATCCTTACAGATGGCCGGAAAAACAACTCCTCTTGGTCCAGGTACACATTTTTAATTTTGGTTACTTGTGAAAGTCACATCTCTATCACAATGCATGTGGTCACCCCAAAGGCTAAATTACATTTCACAAGTGGGGTCACTTGTATAAAGTGCTATAATGATGTGCCAAAGACCACAAAAGAATTTTGGTGCAGAAAAAGAACAGAATGTGCATTTCCTACAAACTTGCCCAGTCCTTGAACCAACAGTTTTCAACCTTCTGTTTCACTGTTACTGTCATCACCATGACTCACAAGTTGCCCAATCTGCAGTCAAGCTTGAATGTTTTAGTAATTAGAGCTGGCCAAATTTTCTTTGTAGAAGAAAAACTTGAAGTACTGAAATAAACTTGCAAAAAAGTGGCTTTGGTCAACTGTGAACACCACTTGTATTCATTAATTATTGCTAATTATGCAACTGAACCTTCTTAAAAGGATTTTTCTGAGAAAGGAAGCCAAGTGTTGGGTATTTGTAGTGCATGCTACAGTGTGTGCTCTGTTATGGAAAGCTGGACTCAGAAAAAAAGACAATTTACCAATCTAGAATAACACATAAAATCAATGGGGGGAAAAAATGGCTTGTACAGGGGAAGGGCATCCTTTCACTTTAAATTTTTTAAATGTGAGGGGATAATTTCACCAATTTTTCATGGGTAAAAACTGATAAACTCTTTTAGATATTAAGAAATATAAAAATATTATAGTGCTCTGTAAGGAATTCTGAGAAAAAAACAAAATGACAATGTTTAATAAATAATTCCATAAGACTGATTTGCACCTCTCAAGGATTTAACGTCTTGTTTTTTTGCTAGATCAAAACAAATTAAACCATTAAATTCAGCTTATGCTGAAGAAATCTCTTCTTACAGTCATGACTTAGGAGCTTATGTTGCGAACAGAAGCATTTTTGTAATTTATTTTAAACATCTAACATTATTTTCTTACAATAATAATTTTCTTAAAATAATATTTTTTGTATCTTAGAATTGCAGTATTTTAAGTGTTTTTTTTGCTTATCTCTAAAGTTTACCTCACTTGTTGGCACTTTTCTTCCCACTGGGAAACTTTGACATACATATTTATTTCAGCTCACAGCTTTTTGTGTTTCAACTGTCACTAAAGTCTCCTTACACAAGTGCAGAAGTATGCAACAATAAGAAAAAATGGCAAGAAAACAGACAAACATTTCTGACGCTGCAAGAGAGTTTGATCTGGCATGAGAGATCTGGCATAAAGGTTCAAGTCATGGGGTTAAAATGAGGTCCTTATTTTTTTCTTTTTTTTTTTTTTTTGTAAACTCTTTTCCCTTCTTCTCAGTGATACCATGAAAAAAATCTACTACCAACCTAAAACATCATGCCACTGTGTCACTGAATTTATGTACACCTGTATTCCAGGAACTTCTGCAACTATCAAAAAATCTGCTCTTACTTCGTGAGACCAAACTTCATTAAAATTTTAAAGAATGATACAACTAAGGTAACTAGTTTTAAAAATAATTTCACATTTTTTCAGTTTACTAAAAATGCACCGTTGACTTCTGTCCAAGATAGATCTGTTGGATATATTTTTTAAGTATCTACAAGCTACAGTAATTTTTCACATCCTCACTGAGACCTCACATCTAGGGGGGGAAAAAAGTGCCACTTTACTGAATGGGAAGACAGATAAGACTGTGTTTGCAGTTTTTCTTTTGGGGAAAAATCAAGGTCACTCACTTTAATCAGCTGTTACAAATAGAGTTTGGGCATCAATTTTAGCTGCACATTGCCTGCTTGCAGCTAGTGCAGAGGCCACCTGGCACTAAGTGAAATGACTTTCTATCTGTTTTTATCTCCTTTTCCACTTTCTAGAACAAAGCCAAGCAAAGTATCTTAAAGCTGCTTAATCTTATCTGCCTGACGAGAAAGAACCAGAAGTATTAAAAGTTAGAAATACTTGCAAAAGTGGGTTAGGAGCAACTATCCTATGTTTTTTTTTACTGTCCTTTATTTCATCTCAGACACTAACAGTACTTTTGTGAATGGGCTTAGGCATATATTAGTCAGAATAATAGCAAGTCATAATAATATGAACAAGAAATTTATTAACAAATCTGAACTGAAAATTTGGAGGCAGATCTCTGCTGCTCTATCTCCTGAGAAAGCACTTCAGCAATGCATAAATCTCCTTAGATTTGAGACACAGTTCTGCATAGGGCTCTGTTGCCTTCCATGTACCCCTCATTCACTGTAAAGATCACAACTATTGCCTTATATTCTTTCTTCTTTAAGAAGAAGATAATGAACTTCCCCATGGTAAAATATACAGATGTGAAGGATCAGATGAATGGTAGATGGATGAGTGAAGAGCTAAAGTCTAAGATGAAACAATCTTTATATATATATATATATATATGTATATATATATATATATATATAAATGTGTCATTAACCAAAAAGCAAAGTACAGTGACATTTTTGTGATTTTACCACTGTATGACACTCGATTCCTCTTTTGTGCAAAAACCTATTCGAAAAAGAAAATATTTTCCAAAAGTTGACACAAGCATCTAGACAACAAGACACTCAGAGAAGTACAGTACTGACTCCAGCAGAATTTGTGTGCATAAACACTGTTGTGGAGCTGAGATGTAGAATTTAGCACCAGAATGGTTAAGGATATACCAAGAATGTCTTGCAGTTGAAGCTGCCTAAATATGTTTGAATTATTAGTGGGTTAGCACAGAAAGCAGGAGGGGTTACAAACGCATTTCTTACCCTGTTCAAGTTGTTTATCAAGTTCAGCCAAAGTTAAATGTTATGCTCAGTGCACTCCAAGTTTTATAGGTGGTATGGGGATAGATACATGTAGACCTCTGCTACTTTCTGCTTGTATTCAGCAATTGCAAACCTTTTTGCTCATTATCTAAAGCTGGTCTCTATGGGATGCAACTATTTGGGACACATACATTTAGCAACACCCCTCTGTTAATATGGTTCCCCAGAGATCACAGCTGGGACACTGCGTTTCTGTAGCTGCTTATGATTAGATTAAGACTGTTCTCTTTCCAACCTTTACTTCTTATGTCACTGTAGAATCATGAAGCCTGCTTTTGCAACTTGTGCCCACTTAAATTCTGGAAACATCTCAAGGAGGTTATGGTTTCTTTTTTTCTTCTTTTTTTTGTATGCTCTGTTTGCTTTAATTTGGATTTTCAATATTTATTTTTAATTACTCTTGCTGTCATTTAAACAATTTATTGTAAAGATTTTAAAATCACTCTTATTCCTGGAGGAATTACAAAACAGTATGTTCACATCCCCCTTCTCTTGTTTTCTTATTGTGAAAAGTATGTTCATCACTGCATTCATACTAGAGGGTACCATTTTCTTAAAGCTGCCATCCAAGTTCCTTGCATAACAACTATTTAATCCACTTCAGATGAAATCCACTCTGCAACATTAAACTTACTAAGTAGTGCATGTGCCCTGAATCCACTTATTTTAACTGATAAAAAGGATAAGGCATACCAGATGAACATCCTTACCACTGGTTGAGAAAGGGTGTGCTACCTGAAGTAAAGACTCAGGGAGAAGAGTGGAAGACTCTATTTTCCTGCATTGACATTGCTAGATTTCAAAAAGGATGCCTGATGCCTGAAAGTGGGCCTCCATGCCAGTACAGATACAGACTGGGACTCCAGAAAACCTCAGATTCCCTTGACAGGAGAGGACCTCTTGTAAGTTTTGGATCTTGACTTGCTGTGTCTAGATTTTACCCTCTTGTCTTGTACAGTGCCTATCAAAGACATTGTAGCCTTAACATAGTTGTACATGCATGCACAGTTAGTCTTTCTAACTGATCATATTCCTCTGCTTCTGTAAGTGGTACACTATTTTCTTTCTGTTTAACTCTTCCTGGTTCCTTTTTGCAGTATTCCTCATGGCTGAACCCAAAAGGCAAAGTCCTTGTCTTTTGATTGATGTAGTGAAACCAGTTTTCTGTGTCCTGGTTAGACAGGGTGCACCTAAATATCTGTAAAGGTGTACACATGTTGTGTATTGAGTGAAGAAATATACTAAGTGCTTTCACATGGGGATTATCTATGCGCTCTGGTAGAGGACAAAGCATATGTAAGGCTGTGAGAAAGTTCTCTGGTACTAAGTGAAGTGATAATATTTTCTATTTAGTAAAGAAAACAATCTTGAATTAATATTGCTTAAACACATTTAGTGCTTGCAAGGATTCTTAGGTGAAGCTTTTACTTTCATACTAGTTAGTGCTGTCCTTGCTAAGATTCTTCAAAAATTATTTGATTAGTTGTTTTGCTTTTCTGGAAAAACCTGGAGAAAAGCAGTGATGTTTTGATGCCTGTCATACTGTGAAAGACTCTCAGAATACCACACGTGAAAAACCAGCTGTGGTTTAACAACTACACATTTCATTTATTAACTACCTTGTAGAAGGATTGTGATAATATCTTTCATCCCCCAAATCCTGAATTCTTTGAGAGGGAGACACATAAATGGGGTCAATGAAGCACATGAGCTTCATAGCAAAGCCAGCTGTTTGGGGTGCAGTAGTCCTTGCACAGAGAGCAGCCTGACATCCTGCACTGGTACCAGATCAATGGCCCCCAGCTGTTGCATGAGGTTCATAAACAACTGAAGAAAGGCTGAGCTGCTCTCCAGCTCTTCTCATCTTCCCTTTTAATCACCCAGCTGTGAGTATTCATGCAGACAGTTTTATTGATGTAGAGTTAGTACTGTTTTTGCAGGACAAAGCTCTTAGCATGTTACAGCCTCCTAATGGGTGATACTTTGCATTTAGGGATTTTGTTCAAATTGCTTTCTGTGTTCCTCGCTTCTTTCCTTCCCGCTATTCCATCTTTATGTTTATAACATCCAGAGTTGAAGAAAATATTCGTTGTGACATAATAGCTGAAAACTTGCTTACTTTTACTGTTTGGTACAGTCATTGCAAGAAAGTACATGCAATGCATATAGGGATCTAATTTTTAATGTAATGCATTTATTTTACAACTTTTGCATGATGTTGATATTTCCTGTGTAATGGATGGACACATACGGTGCATATAGAGTATATGGCATATGGCACTATGCCGAGGGCTTTTTGACTTTAGCTGGCAGCTGATTCTTTAAGTAATAAGAGAAAAGACACTCTGCATCCTACCCATTCTTCTACATACTGGCACTGCAAGTGTGCAAACAGTCATAAGTATTTAATCACTGAAATTGTGTAGTAGGTATTTCTTTGAAGAAGAAATTCACTCCAAAAATTATTGTTTAAAAGTAATTAAAATTTAATCCAATGTAAGACCGACTAGGGTTAGTCTCACAGATGAGCTTTATAAAAGTGGAGTTTGTTCATGATTTTTATTGGTTTTCCACTGGTCTTCTTTTTTGACATAATTTTTATTTTTATTTCATACTGCTGAGCACTTTCTCAGCTGGCTTATTTCTGAATAGGGCCCTAAGGAGGGGGTTTGACATAGTAGAAAGAGGTGACAGCCGCTCCTGACACTTTACGTGGTGGCAACAGCCTTCAGGATAGGATTTAAGACATGTAGCAAACACTCTGTATCTGTAACAGATTAAAAAACAAATCTTTATGACCCAACAGAGCAACCAGCTCATATGATCCTTACATTGCAGCATTTGTTCATGTTTCCTAAATTCCTAATTACTGAATACCTGTGACTGAATGAAAATTTCAACTCAGAATATAAATTTCTAACTTCCATTTTAACACTACCTATCTATGTTTTCTCCACAGCCTCCTAGAATTCACTCCAAAGTTTGAAACTCTGTAGGTTATAATAAGAAAATAGTAATTTAGGAGCAATTTTTCAAAACTCTGCATTAGCTGATAGCAAAATATTACTTATTTTAGTTTGTATATTTAGACCTTTTTCATGAACATTTTTATAATCTTAGATTTTAAATATAGCACTGAAAAAACATATGTGCACATTGCACATGGGTATTTATTCTAGTTGATGGTTATTCCATAAAAGGATGAAGGACTCAAACCAGAGAGGGGTGTAAATCAGTATTATCAGTTCGGCATTTTAAAACTGGTAGAAGACTATGTGAACAAGTCAGCATAATGATATTTTATATAACAAACCAAGAAAGCTGATAATTTTAACAACTGCAATTTTATTCAATTTAATTTGTAACATTTAATAAATCATTTTATTATTGTCATAAGCACTGATTTGATATAGACTGGGAAAACAACTGGAGTTCCTTCAGACTCAGAGTTTGCATAATAACTCTACTCCATACAGTTCTTCACTCCATAGCTACTTTCACTAAAATCACAGGCTTTAGAGGAAGTTTTTCCTGTCAATCTCCTAATTCCTTCACTATTGCAGCTGCAGGTGCAGAACTTACTTCAAAGGGTACATTGACAGTAAATCTGTAGAAAAATCTAGAATACACTCTAGAACATCAAGACCACCTTTGATAATTTAAAAATGCCTTAGTATTAGTCTGGACTTCAAATTTCAAAGGAATTATTACTAATAGATGTAGTTGTTTTATTTTCTTTCTTCTTATTCTCTCTTTTAATTTGTGGACAGTTTCTTTATACATTTCTATCAGATAAGAGGAGCTTTTTGATCTCTAGGATTTACAGACTATGCACCTGGTGTTTGCTGATCAAGTTTTGGAAGTGGCAGTAAACTGGAAAATGTAAGGCTTAATTGTGTTTCTGTATCTTTTCTTTGGGGAGAGAGAAGGAAGGGATGAAGGTGTTTTGTCAACTTTGGAACAATTGGTTGAATTTAAATGATGAATGCTAAATTATTGTAGGACTTGTCTTATTTGTCACATCCTAGAATGATTCTTGAATGTTCAGTAGAATGAAAATTTTCAGTCCTATGGGTTGTTAGTTCAAAGTTTGTTGCATTTGTTGGCTAATTTTTTTTTCCTTTTTTTTTTCTTTCCAGCAGGATTCCTCTTGATAAATTTTTTTCTCTCCTTATATCTAATGATAAAAATATTTTGGAAGAGAACAATGAACTTCTTTACCTATCCAAAGTCTTGCAAAGTTGTTAACAAGTTTGCTATTTCCTTTTAGCTCTTCAGCTGACTGTAATTTAGTAGCAACCTTAAAATCCCTGTGAAGTGAGTTGTCAGTTCCTAGAAAAGGATAGAAATCAGCTGCCACTTCTCACATGACCCTATAGGCTTCAGAACAGGGCTCTGCTATTCCCCAAAATACTGGTTAATTGTGAGGCTAGGGAAAATGAAAACAGTAAAAAGCTACGTGACAGAGAAAGAATACACCCAATTCCTTTTCTTTTTATTATTTTCTTTCTTTGTGTGTCATCCTTTTACTCTCTCTTTCTGACCCCTTTTTGAAGTGCAATCAGAAAATTTCAGGTAAACAGTACTTGAAAAATATTTTAGTTCTAGGGTTGAGTAAAGAGGCTCTGATATCTGGTGTTATGAATTCCTCTCATTAGCATCATGTAAAGCTGTGGAATCTTCTAGAAACCTGCATTCTAATCCATAAGATAAATATTTTTTAGTTCTGTAAGCAATACTGTGAATGAGAACATATGGCTGAAACAAATGGAAATAATACAATTTTTTCACCAGGTCATATCAGCATGAAATACATGTTCTGTCATTTATAACAATAAAGGGATTTGTTTTATTAAATAGTTGTTTATTCATACACGCTATGCAGCTGCTAATGTCAGTTTATCATTGTGATCTTATTTTGTATATTATCTGGCAGCTGGAGGTTTGCTCTCCATGGGCTTTGCAGAGGTCAAAAGAAGTCTTTCTTGTAATTTAAAAGGCTGTATTTCTTAAAACAAGTTTGACATCTTTCAGAACACTGTCTACTTTGCTAATACCAGACTATTCTACATAGACATATATTTCAGATATGTTTTCTGATGTGGTATTTTGTGTATATGTATGTGTATATGTGTACATAAATATATATATATATATGAATATTTATACATAGTGCTAAAGATGGAGATTCTTATCCATTTTCTATTCTGATTTTCTTGTGGACCCTTAAAAATCTGTCCCTCTTCTCAAACACAATTTATAAATTGGGGTTTATTTTAATGACTTATTGGAGTGGTAAAGTGAAGTTGTAGGATCAAATAATTACATGACTAAGCAACTTCATTTGTAATTTTTATACTCGCTTTTTTTCTTATAGATTTGTACTGTAACTGATTGAAACTCAAAAAAAAATAAAATTTTTCTATTTGATTCAGAAAATATCCAGTCTGAAGGAACGATTATGTGTGATATCAGCTCCTTTTGAAACTGGAGACATAATAAAGAGGCGAAGGATTTATTTAGCTAAAATAGGAAGTGAAAACTAATCAATTTTATTATCCAGATTTCTTTGATAAGAGTCTGTGAATGCTCCCGTGTATATGCAAAGTAAATGCTGTAATTTTTAGAGTTTATTTGTAAATGAGAGAGACTTTGGGTTTTGTTTAGGAAACAGATGGAACTTCCTTTTTTTTTTTTTTTAATTTCTCACATTTAGGAAGATCAGGATTTGACATTTTTCCTTTTTATTTTGCCTTAAGGGCAAGTAGAATGGGAGTGAAGGGTATCATAATTTTGTTTTGTCCAGATGGAAGAAAACATGTAGGCTGAAGGAGCTCATTTGAATGTAACCCATAATGTCTCTAATTTCTCTAATAATTTTCTCAGTGGAGAAAAGAGTGAATTTCTCATTCAGTTATTAAGAAAGGGTTGTTTTACTCTAGAGGGATTTCGAACCTGATAGGATTAGTTGCTTGCATGAAATAAAAATTATACTTATTTGAAAACCTCACATGGAGTATGTTCAAGTCTGTATGAACTGTTTTGAGATGAATTCTGGTATAGACTTAACAGAATTTTCACAGAATTACGGCAACACAGGGGAAAGAAGAGGCTTTTCTCCTGTCCTGTGTAAACATCAATCATCTTCTCTCTGTTTTTGAACTTCATTCATTCAGCCCATTGGGGCCAAACTCTTACATACTCTAACAATTTTCAGCATTTTCCATCTCTTCTATTTTGAGTGGTTTGATTCTGTTGAGTTCAGTTGTAAGTCCTGGCAAGAGTTTTAAAGATGACCTTTATATTTAAACTGTTATGAGGAATATGTCCTCAAGGAATTAAGCACATACATTTCAGTGTAACACTTGACTGAGACACTCCTCATCATCTCCTAAAATCTCTATCTTTGCCCCCAGTTTAACTTCTGGAGAGTGAATTAACTTGGTGACCTAATGACTTAGTTTTTTTAGTAAACATTTGGATACAATGACATAAACCATCAAGACAGGCTTATAGCCAATAAAAAGGTTTCTTGAGATAAAGTTTATATATCAAAAGCAGCTGGTTTTCCAAGACATACCTCTTTCTAATTATCCCTATTACTGGAAATCTAGACAATAAAATAATAGATATGCTATCCTGTATAGCAGAATGAAAATGGACCTAAAATATTAATGTTCTTTAACTTCAAAGAGTAGAGAGTAAAAAACTGATTTGTTAAACTTATTTCATATTTAAAAAAAGATCATTAAACAATTCAAGTTTATTTGTCTTCCAGTTTTAAAATTCTGAGAAAACTAGCTTATATTTTCCTGATTGTTATTCTTACTTTTAAAGAAATTATCTATTTTTCTACTTGAGATACAAAGTTTGCATGAGGAGAAGCATAATTTGTGTTCCAGGTCCGCATTTACTCCAAGTATGTGACTATAATGATATAAAACACATAGCAATACATAACTTGGATTAACATTTACAGATCCTTATTAAAAATAAACATATTTTACATTTCCATTATCCACATTTTTCAGATTTTTACATGCATCATTCATTATTCCTTCAATGAAGCAGTGGAGGGAACAAACAGTTTCTTTGTTGGACACCATTTCATCTGGAATTCTGAGATACATTTTTTTTAATATTGTGTTATATTGTTTTGTAACAGATGGATCTAAAACCAATTGAAGAACATGTATTTGGAGTAAAATCGTTCTTCAAAGAATACTCAAATGTTATATTTTTTTTGACAAATTAATTTACTGTTCTAAAAGTATGTAATAACATTCATGACAATGATTAATCAAGTTACATAAGAGTTTTAGTGTAGAAGATCAGTCATGTTTATCAATTTTGTGCTAATAACATTCCTCAGTATTCCAGCTCTTTTATGTCCCTGTCTTAAGTCTTTATTCTGGTAAACTTCTCACTCATGTAGTTTTGTACTCATGAGTGAAAGATTAGCAATGAACCAGACTAAAATGCACTCAACTTCTGTCCTCTTTTTTCTGTTTTTTTTTTTTCTTAGCAGCTGTTCAGTTTTATTTCTTCTTGAGATTCTGACAAAGTGCAAAGTTTCTGAGATTACTTTTCTTTATGAAAGAGAAGGGACTTAGCAACTTACCCTTCTGTTTACAAAACACTGTTTTGAAATGAGGAATCTCACACTGTGTATGTGTTTCTATATTATATATTGGCTTTATTGTCAAGAAGTCTCCCATTATATTGTCTGATATCTACGTGCTCTTGGAAGACCAAGTTCTTTATGTGCTTGACTGTGGCCATAACGATGTTCTTAGTGACATAACAGTGTATGTGCAGATTTAAAAATTTTGTGATACTGAAATGTAATGCTGAAAACAAAATCCTATCCTATTATTCTATTTGCTTGTGGATAGTCTCACATGAACTGGAGACAAAAAAAACCCAATAAGCTAGTCTCACTGTTTCTTTCATGATGCATCTAATCAATCTCAAATTATTTACCCACACAAACTTTAATTTTTAAATCAGTCTTTTGACAGGTCTGAAAAAAACTTCATCAGTTGTATTCCACCCTCCTTGAATTTATTAGGTTGATGTTAAAAAAAAGAGATCTCACTATCAAAGGCACTGTAGCCTTAACAACTGGGGATTTCAAAGGAAATCTGTGTCTTCCATCTCTGACTCAGTAAGGTACATTATATAATACTGCTGATTTATAACTAACAGTTCTTCGATCTTTTAACTAGATTCATTGTGACTTGGGTAAATTCCATTATCATTGAAATACAGCAAAGAGTATCAGTCTCAGTATTGTTATTAGAAAATGTCCTCAGGAAATTACTGCTAATTATATTTTTCTGCTACCACGAACTATTGGTATCAAATAATTTCTATGAATTAAAAATCTTAAATTTAAATGCAGCTGCTTGTTACCTGGCTCCTACTGCTAGTGTCTCATAACTTACTTGAGAAAAATTCCCTTTTTGTGTGAAAGGAAATGTAAATTGCAGTATCATTAATACATATAAAAATCAGGTGAAATTTACTATCTTCAGAAATAGTTGTTTGTCAAGGAAAAATTACTTTGTAAATAACTAGGCAAACCCTGATCTCATAGTCATAACAAACAAATGGAAATAAAAATATGTTTCTAATACCCATGTCTTCTCAGCACAGTTAAAACAAGAGGAAAAAACATTGTAAACAACTTTTTTTATCTGCCAGAATGAATTCAGAGCAATTATCTTCTTTTATTACAGAAGACATCACAAAAAACCAAAGCAGCAGTACAAATTTGCTCTTTGTATTTGCTTTGCATGTTAGAGATGCCATCAAAACCAAACCACAAAAAAATCAAGCAGTAATCAGCAGAACAAAAAACACCAAACAGCCTTTTAGATTTTGATACTTAAATGAAGAAGGAAGTAATGTTTAACAGTTTGACTTAAAAATATATTTAAAAACATTCATTAGTGATTCTGTATTTGACTAAAATAGATATTGTGCATATACATCTTGTACATCTACATATACTGTAGATATTGTACATATTAGAACAAAAGTATTTAATTTGCTTTGAAATTATATTTAATAGAAGGTTTAATGCCTGAAGATAAAACCAGAAAAATTTACTTTGAAAGCACAGAAATATAAAACTTTATGCACCTTTCCAGGTAGGAAAGGCAGCAGTTAACCCTGGCAATACTAAGGTAGGTTGGGGAGTTCAAGCAAGAATGCCCTGCCTTCAAGTAACTTCAGTGTTCCTGTTGTACATTCCCTACAGCAGGAGCTCAGTACAGCAACAACCCCAGGCACTTGGGCCAGAGGTACATGGGCCCAGTTCAATTTATTAATGCACTTTCTGCTGCAGCTGCACTATATCATTAGATAAACAGATGGGGATGAGAAAGAGATGCCAGCCACAGCAAGAAGGGAAGAAAACAAACAAAAAGTTGCAGATACCCATGACCAGCTATAAAACACTGTTTATTTTCTCAAGTTACAAAACCATTGGAAAACAGGGCTGCTTGTACTTACACTCATTTTACGTACAAGAGAGGTCTGAATGAGAAGTACCTGGGAAGTACTCAGTGTGGGAATTACTGATTTGCTAAATAGACAGAGTGCTACTTCAAAGAAATGGTCTTACAAGCATATTCTCTGAAGGTGTAATTACTGAGTACCCAAGAAATTTACATATTTCTTTTCAGTTTCAATTATTCAAACTGAAATAATAAATAAACAGGGCATACGAACATTGGGATTTGGGCATTGGTGCTGGACAGCAGCCAGGCAGAAAGGGACTTGGTGGTGCTGACTGACAGCAGCTGAACATGAGCCAGGAATGTGCCCAGGTGGCCAAGAAGGCAAATGGCATCCTGGCCTATAGCAGCAATAGTGTGGCCAGCAGGACCAGGGCAGGGATTGTCCCCCTGTGCTTTGCACTGGTGAGACTGCACCTAAAGTTCTGTGTCTAGTTCTGGGCTCCCCTACTCAGGAAGGCTTTTGAGATGCTGAAGCCTGTCCAGAGAAGGACAACAAGGCTGGTGAAGGGTTTAGAACCCAAGTCTTATGAGGAGTAGGTGAGGGAACTGGGGGTATTTAACCTGGAGAAGAGGAGGCTCAGGGGTGACCTTTATCACTCTCCTCAACTGCCTGAGAAGAGGGTGTAGCTGGGTAAGGCCCATCTCTTCTTCCAGGTAACCAGTGACAAGACAAGAGGACATAGCCTTCCCATTAGCATTCTGTGCCAGGGCAAGTTCAGGCTGGACTTTAGGAAGTTCTTCATGAGAAGAGTGACTGGACATTGGAATGGGCTGCTCAGGGAGGTGGTGGAATCACTGTGCCTGGAGGTGTTTAAGAAAAGACTGGATGCAGCACTCACTGCCATGATCTGGTTGACACAGTGGTGTTAGGTCATAGGATGGACTGGATGTCTTACAATGCAGTTGTTTTTGTGATCCCGTGGATCATATAGCTCATTTTTAAACTTACAAATTTACACACTAATTGTGGTCTATTTATGTTGTCACAAAAAAATAAAATTCAGCAGTGCTTTATGCAAGATAAAAATCACAGTAAAAAGTTTATAGATAACCTCTGTCTGAAAAATAGCTATTTTTTTATTCTTTGTTTTTATTCACATTTTTCAAACCTGAGATACAAATTAAGTTAATTTGGACATGGTAGGGAAGCATTGCTGGCCAATGTTTTCTGAATTCTTTAGAATTGCTTATTTCTGTATCTGTGTATTTTCAAATAACTAGAGATTTCAGCTGTATGAAAATAGGCACACTTGTGGTAAAAAAGAAAAAAAATGTTTTTTTTGGTGTATGGAATCAATCTAAAAGAATTATTGAAATGGTACATCACGTATGTAGTGTCCTAGTAATCCAGAAGAAATGTGTATGTTAAAGTCACATGGGAATAGGACTGTGGATATCCAACATAAAGCAGTAGATAAAAAATACACAGGAGAAAGCTTGAATGTAGCTCAAGTGCACCCAAAAAAGGCACAGTGGAATCTCAGAGAAATGCGTGATTCTATATCCTAACAGATCAGCTAACTAAATAATTTAATACTTTCACTTTTTTGCTTATGTATCCTTATGAATGCGCATGAGAAATCATATCACAGAACTTATATCTAAGTAAACTCATTTTGAAGTAAAATAAAATAATTTGTGAAAGTGAGTCTTCTCATCAAATATCAGAACTGTAACATATTAAAGTAAAGAAAAAAATTAATTAATTTCCTTACAAGCAACTTGGGATGCGTCAAAATTTCCATTTCTACCACCTCTCCTAGTCATGTAAGGTAATACAGTTTTCCCTGCAAATTTGAGTGAGCTCCTGTCTCCTTTGCCAAGCAGACTTGTGAAACTGCCAAAGGCATAGCTACCAGCTCCAAAATAAGGTGTCCAGATTTTACTCTGTACCCTGTATTTACAGATTCAGTGGCTGCAGCACACTGTTGTGATCCGTCCATGGGGTCTGTGGACAAGGGTGAAACACTTCTGGGGCCCATTTGAATTACTGGGTTGTTCTGCACACTTTTATCTGCTCCTGTAAATCCTGCAATATTTGAAATTGTCTCTCTATGAAGAAATGCTGCTTTTTTGCTACATCACTATTTAGTACCCAGGTGTAGACACCGAGGCTCAATCTGGATTGCTAAATAAGAGAGAACTGGGCCCACATCCTGGCTCCAAAGATAGGTAGCAAAGTCTGGGTTGCGTACACACATCTCAGCTTTTCCTGTCTGGAAGTAGATCCCCTGAAATAGGACAGTGACACTAGAGTCTTCCAAATTGGAGTAGTTTCTGCAGTTCGCTATGCCCCAAATTACATTTGGGGAAGCACAAGCTGGTCTCAGACAAAACAGTGCCGGGGAATATCCTAATGACAAAGCAGTTCAGGCACACAAGCAATGGGGAAAACTCACACTCTCTCTGTGTTAGCACTCACATCCTACTTTTTGCCTTTGGGATCCTCAAAAGATTGTGAGGTCCTGCTACAGGACTCACTCAAGGCTTGCCCTTGTGGAAAGGGCGGGATATGTGGGTTTGCAATGAGTTGATTAAGAGTTGTTTGGACCTTAATCTGAATGAAGATCTTGTTAGAAAGAAAGTAATTTGTGCCTACTGAAATGGAGATATATAATGAAAGAGAGTAAAATATTTTCCAGTGGTAAAGTAGATTTGAATAAATTTCTAAACCTTATATGTCAATTCTAGGAGTTATCTAGTCACCAGTTTATGTTAAGAGTATTTTCCTGGGTAAATCTGATAAAACAGACCTCAATTCTACTTCTTTAGCAGGTCTGTACCTTCAAATTTGTAGAAAATGTCATTAACATTAATGGAAGTATTTGCATTTTCAAAGTTATGAAGATACTACTCAGTATCTTCAGTATATGCTTCTCTCTGCTCTCACCAGCTTTTGACATTATCATTTGTAGTTTGGTAGCAGGTTCTGTGCTATTTAAAACAGAGCTGGAACATTAAACCCATTCAGGATGTTCCCTTTCCCCCCTCCCTCTTTCAATAAAGGAGGAGCACCGGGAGAGATTATAAATCGGAATCAGAGTTTACTGGAAATCAAAATAATCACAATTGTAATAACAAAGACTGTACAAAAGAGAGAGGTGTTTTATCCGTCAAAAGGTATTCATCACTTAAATAAACGAGAGTTTTCGTGGCTTAACACCTGCATCCATACCCCTTCACACCTCTTCAGTCCAAGAAAGCAATGAGGAGCTGCATCAATCAAAGCGCACTGGAAGCTAGATCATCCTAGTTGCTCCTCGTGCTGTCCTCAGATGAATCCACTCCATAAGTTCGACTCTGCACAGCTGCTTCCAGCACTGGCACCACTCCACTTGGCTCTGCTGGGGCTTGGGCTCCACACAGCTTGGTCCTATGCCACTGCCACTCTCTCTCTTTTCTTTTTCTCAAGTGGCATCTCACAGAATTCACAGAATCACAAAGTTGGAAGAGACTTTAAAGATCATCGAGTCCAGCCCATGCCCTAACACCTCAATTAAACCATGGCACTGAGTGCTACATCCAGTCTTTTCTTAAACACATGCAGGGATGGTGACTCCACCACCTCCCCAGGAACTCCACCACCTCCCCAGGAACACCATTCCAGAACTTTATCACATTTTCTGTAAAAAACTTCTTCCTAATATCCAAGCAATATTTCCCTTGGCGCAGTTTGAGACTGTGTCCCCTTGTTCTGTCAGTTGCTGCCTGGAGAAAGAGACCAAACCCCACCTGACTACAACCACCTTTCAGGGAGTTGTGGAGAGTGATAAGGTCACCTCTGAGTCTCCTTTTCTCCAGGCTAAACAGCCCCAGCTCCCTCAACCGTTCCTCATAGGGCTTGTGTTCCAAGCCCCTCACCAGCCTTGTTGCCCTCCTCTGGACGCGCTCAAGCGTCTCAATGTCCTTCCCAAACTGAGAGCCCAGAACTGGACACAGCGCTTGAGGCGTGGCCTCACCAGTGCCAAATACAGGGGGAGAATGACCTCCCTGGGCCTGCTGGCCACACCATTCCTGATACAGGCCAGGATGCCCTTGGCCTTCTTGGCCACTGGGGCTTGCAACTGCTGTCTTTCAGCATGAATCCACAAAGGCTGTGGTTCAGAGGAAAAGTAAAAGAGGGGCTAGGCCTGCCAGGGTGACCCAGTGCCTTATCCTGCAGAGAGCCAGGTAAAAATGGCCAACTTTCCATTTCCAGGCCTGTTTTTTTTTTTTTTTCCCCCCATGAAAGCTTGCTTCCCCAGCAGGGACATGTGTGGTACCGAAGACACAGCACTAAAGCTTCACCCGCCCTGTCCTGTACCCAGGACAGGTCCATATTTGCATTACAGGTTCTTGACAGTGTATGTCTGGATAGTCAATCTCATAAAAAGAAAAAGAATATTCTTTCATCCAGGCTTGTTAATTTGTTTTCCGTACTCAAGATACATGAGCCTTCTCTTTGTTTAGGAACATAGGATGTGATCTGAAAGTCATGAGCAAAACTCACAAAATATCAGACCAGATAAGCAGTGAGTGCTGTAAAGATATTTTTGTAGAAATGGAAGGCATCTGTAAATATTTCTGGAAGAGAACAAAACCACAACATGCAACAGAGAATTTATATGGGACAACATTCTGAGCAGGTCTAATAAAATTAACCTTGCTTCAACAAGAGACATGCTATTGCCATGAACTGGTTTGTGAGCACATATAAAGAAAAAGCATTTACTATTGTTGTAGTTATTGGTGCTGATTTCATTTAAGTATAAATTGTGGGAAGCAATTTCACTCCAAAAATCATTGGTTTATACGACACTGAATGGATTTTTACTCTTCTTTTCATTTTGCACACTCATTTGAAATTTTCATCCAAATAATATGTAGTGTAGGTATTTCTTTTCCTCATCTTGAGGACTGCTTAACAGTTTGTGACATTAAAAATATCTCTAGGCACATTTTTAGCCTGGTTTCCTGAGGAAACAAGGCTTAGGCAGTCATGCTGTCTGTGTGTCTGTGTTTCTCTCACTGGTGCCCTGGAGTGCCTTGGACAGTTTCAACAAAATTAGACAGATATGGAGTTTTCAAAGATATTAAGCACTTTCAATCAGCCTTCACAAAATATTGCCCTGGGGCCTCATTCAGGCTCCAGAACTGTTTGATCCATCAGAGTTGAGTTGTTCTGTTTAGGCTCACCCAGCAGCCAAGAAATAGCAACTAGCCAGGCAGTAAGCTCACAGAAAGCTGCTGGTCAGCTGGCACAGCTGCATTTTCACAAAGCCACAGTGCATGATACTTCTTGGTGATTTTTGGTCAAGAAAAAATTGATAGGGACTTGACAGGTTGTGGGCAGACTCATGCAGGAATATGGACATAGCTGCACAGAACTGTAAAGCACTGGGGTTTTAACCATTCTATAAAATAAATACTAAGAAAAAACCCCAAAGAACACAATTAAAAAAAAAAAACAACAAAACTTTAGAATTGTATTTGTCACAAAACTACTGAAGTGATGAAACACCACACAGGGTTCAAGACTTGCCACCATCCAAATATGTGCTTAACATATCTGTTAAGAAACACTCAGTGTCTGAAAGCTACAGAAACAGAGACACACATCCAGGATGCATTTGAACCTGTATGTGCATGTAGATATATATATGCATACTTGCATGTGAATGCACTAATCCTTGCATCTTCATAAGCTGATGGACATAGTCCATGTAAAAACCTTAAATTCTGTGCCCTTGGTATTTCCAGCACATTTTGGCCTCATGACACCTAGTTGCTACACTACTAGATGGTGGAGCCCAGTATTTAGCCAGTAAGATTAGGGTCAACTCTAAAAATTTTAATCAAGTTTACTGGTTCAGCTTTTCCAAATAAAAATTCTGGATAAACGATGTCATTTTTCACTAGCAGGGCTCACATTACATAATTACAATGTGAGCTGCAAATAAGCTTCATGAGGGCAATGGTATCACACAAATTTTCTAGTAGTTCTAGAAAGCAGCTTTGTTTCAGAAAAAAAGTCAGAAACTATTTCACAAATTTATTTTATTGCCAAAAATCTATTTCAAAATGTGTTAACCATTTGCCTTTGCTCTTTACCATGAATTGCTGTCTGTCTTCAGTTAAGAACAAAGTGATTGGAGCCAAATGATTAAGGCAACAATTTAATATTTTTGTATCATTTAATAAAAATATGTATTAAAAATTAATAAAATTGAAGGAAAATTGGAGAAAAAACCTCAAAAACAACATTTGAAGGGCATAACAGAGTGGACAGCAAATGTCCTGTAAGTAATGCCAGCAGGCAGGAAATAACATAGATTAAATTCAAAGCAGCCACTTGTGTCTTCAGTCTCTCCAAGAATGCTAGTATAAATCCAGCTGGCACCTCAGGTAGCTTCTCCCGCCACATCTGCCTGACGCATTTGGCTGTGTCTGAGACTTTTTTTTTTTTTCTTTTCTTAAGGAATAGTCTAACTGCTAGGAAAAGTATAATTCATTTATTTCAGGATTTCATGGAACAGATAATTCACCACGTGGCAACTTCTCTCCTCATCAGGTTTTTCCTACTGTTGTAATGCTGAGCAGGAAGAACTGAACAGCTATGACTGCCATGCTTCATATTACTTAGTGAGGCATGGCTGTCTTTCCATCACATGTTTGTGGTTTTCCTTTTTCAGAAAGATGCCCAGTCATGAGCTTAAAGAAATGCTAACTTCTTGCTGTTGCACCTAGAAAGCCCTGAACCAAAGACAGCAATATATCAACAAACAAATAGATATTCAGTCTGATTACATAAAGCACTGGTTAGCATTGTGCTAGTCCAAAATGTTTTTACAAGATTCATTTTACACCAAAAATTATCTGGCCAGATCTCACCTTCATTTAATTCTGTTGGATTTTGGCTTAAAATCAGGAAGGATTTGGAAAACAGGCTAGGAAAGGATCATAGTCTCCAAATGTGAATCAAAATTTTTGAAAGCCTCTACACTGTAAGTGGAGTTTTGTTACAAGCTATCTTTCTTTGCAACAACAGAACAACATGGGATTATGGAATTTATATGCTTTGTATTTTGGTTATATGATTCTTAGCCCATGAGAGTACAAACTATTTCTCTACTTGAAATAAATGTCTTTTGTATATCTGCTTGTATATGATGCATTCATCCTGGAAAATTGTATATAAATTCCCAGTTCAGATTTGAGTTAGAAGTGTTATGTGAAACCTCAAAATGACAATACTCTATTGCACAAAAAAAGGAAAAAAAAAAAGAAAAAAATAACATTAGAAATTAAAAAAGTGCATTATTCAATATCTTTCTTTATGCCTGCACAGCATCAAGCAAACAACTAGCTCTCAATAAACCATAAGAAATAACAAATAAGCACAAGAGAGTACAGTTGAAATAATCCCGAAGAGTTAAGGCCAAGTAATTACAGCTTCTTAGATATGTTGACTATAAAGTAGTGTTTCTCTTGAGGGAACTTGAGGTTAACCATATGGCATACTGACCTAATCTTCAAAGGTACAGAATGGGAGGCATTAGATGAAGCATGGCATTGCTATCTAATTCCATGACACAGAACAATTTGTGTAGCTCTGTAGATAGAGCTACACAAAGCTCTATCTTTATTAATAAAGTAGTTGTGTAAATTAATATTATAGCCAATATTCTAGCATAATATTTTAGGATATAAAGGGAGGAGTGATAGAGCCAAGAAATCAGTTGCCTGTGTGGAACAGTGATTCACTGCAGTATGAATCATTTATGTCTAGAGGCAGAACTGGTCCTATTTGTGTTTTGCATGGTGTCAATATTTCCATGGCAAATCATTGTTTTCAGGGCTTCTGTCCATGGAAAATGGATTTTTAAATAAAACTGGTACACAAAACACCAAAGCAACAGCACCAATGTTAATTACTGGAAGTTATAAGTGTTCCCCATACAAAAGCCATTTGGGTAATCTGTAAATATTTTTCCTGACAAAATTGATTTTGAAATTAATATTTGAATTATACTTATTTTTTGTGAACTAGAGAGGAATATATCTGTGAATTTTACTGTCCCTCATTGTTAATCTTTTATATTATTCTTCATTGTTTCCACTAACTTTCTTCAAATCCTTACTACTTTGTACCACAGGCATTTTGTTTCATGATTTTTTTAGTTGCATATGTAAACCCAGTTGACCTCTGAGAACCTGATTCGATAGTCAAACAATAGCAGACTTTTAACTCCTTGTGTGTTCCTTGTAACAGGACTTATATTTATGGTTTATTTCCCAAGTATTTCATAACAGGTAACATGGAACTTTGGGCTATAAGTAAAAATGTTTTTAGTATAAAAGTATAAAAGGTTTTAATTGAAACCTCATGATCAGAGCAAAATCTTTCCACATAATGACACTACATGAATAACTAGATTTCCCAAGTGTCATTGGTTTCTGTCTGGCATTTGACAGGGATATTTAAAACTTCAGGTGTGACAAACTCTAACTACTTCAGCAAAATTATAGAAATGGAGGTGGAGGAGATTATTTTTTTTTTGTCCAGTCTGGGAGATGGATAAACTGGACATTTCTATGTAAGTCTGTTACCTGTGGAATTAAATGTCAGTAATATATCTGCATAATTTGAAGATTTCCCACCATAAATTTTTCTTCTTAACTAATTTTCTCCAGATTTTAAAGCTTTGGGCTTTTTATGCATGTATTTAATTACCAGACACCTACCTTGAAATAAATACAGTTTGACACAGTTTGGTGAAGGGGGAGGAATTAATAAGTGGTCACAAAGATTAATAGTAGTAGGGCATCTTGTTTTTCTGGCTTTATGTTTTCCTTTCCCTATTCTGGCCTAAATTTAAAAGTATGAGTTCAGGTTTTAACCTGAAAGTACTCGGGGAAGAAGATGGAAGTATAATCTCCCTTTCACTTCTTGGAGTGGAAGGTTGCTGACAACAGTGCACCAGCCTACACAAAATAGGAGTGAGAAACAGATGGGAATAAAGATCATAATCTTGTTTTCTTCTCCATATGACTCAGAAGAGCAGTACCTTGTGTGGGTGATATGTACTTCATTTGAATGGATGTGACATTTCCATATTGCCCTTGCAGCCTCACAGTCCAGAGCTATGCATATATTACAATTCTTCTGACTCCAAGCAAGAAAGAGGTGGTTGAGATAAAGGGGAACTATTAAAGGTCTTAGGTCTCCTGTGGTATACCCACATACTCACTGTCGAGACTATAAAAAAGTATTTCACACCCCCTATTGTCTTTACTTTTCCAAAAGTGGTAAATTTTCTCTGAAGTGGATTCATTATCTCTGGCATGGATCATCTGAGTGCATCTGCAGAGGGAGGTTGCCCTGGAAGTCTTTAGCAAAAGTCTCACAAGAGGAACCTCTCACTGGGAGCTCCCTCCAACACTTAATTTTCTCATTTGATAATTTCAACCTTGAAGCTGCCAAATGGAACTTTAGATAATGCCTACAGAGAGTTTCGCAATAATACTTCGAATACAGCACTCTGTGGCAAGACAGGACCGCATGAGCTGTCAGTATGCTTGCAATGTAGTAGGATTTCTTGGGAGTAAACATTTATTTTGGAAGCTTACTGTCATTAATATAAAACACTAAAACACTACAAAGGTATGTGCATTTCTTGCCATCCATAGGTGTTGGATTCAGAAATTTGTCTGGAATGTGCACATGTCTCTTTACTCAAAATTAAAAGAGTTTTATACTATATTCATAAAAACATGACTTTTTTTAAAGTGAAGATTACAAAGCTATTATAGATGCCAAAGAGCAGCAGCTGTCTGCTCAGCTGGAAACCAGGTATTCAATAATACAGCAGTCCCTGTGATGTGGCTTACTGTGCATAAAAGGATATAGGTGAAAGACAATTCATAATGTCAGCCTAACAGCTGAGATACATGTAAGAATAAATACCTTCTGCTTGTATGCTACAAGGGGGCATCTGTTATAAAAGTGTGCACATATCAAAGGATTTAGTAGTATCTCCACCTTAGAGATATCCAAAGCCTTTCTGGACACAGCCTTGAAAAATTTGTTCCAGTTACCCCTGTTTTGAGCAGGGGTGTTGGATTTCCATGGGTCCCTTCCAGCCTCAACCACTCTGTGATCCTCCATAATGTCATAATGTGCAAAATCCAGTTAAGTTGGGTGCCCTTCCTTTCTCAGCCATATTCCAACTGCTAATTAATCTCATTTAGGATGCTTGCAAGAGTAAGCAAATCAAAATTGGTTCAACTCCAGCTTTTTTCCATTTTTTTACAGTTCTGAGTCAAGAAGAAAACAAATTAGAAATTACTTTTCTCCCAAAGAAGTTGAAATACTTTATTTTTTTCTTTTTACCATTTGAATGTAATTTATTTCCTGTCAGTAGAATGATAATGTCATTATTTATAATTCAAATAGCTTCTCTATATTGCCATGCTTCTACATTCAGAGTTCAGTAGCAGAATTAGATTATTTGTTTTTCATTATAAGCAATACTTGCCCTTGAGCCACTGGGAGTTGTACTTAAATCTTTGTCAATCTAGAAATAGGAGATGAAAAATGATAACTCTTTTTCATCCTTGAATAGTCAGTAAAATATCAACAAGAAAAGCTCCTGAGACATGAAATTTTATAGCTGTGTTTTCTCTGCATGAAAAACATAGTGGAAGTCATTCTGGCTTTTAATAATTATCTCATTTTGAGCTCAGTGCTGGTTTGAGCTGGTTTCATAGTAATTAAAGTACTGGGGGTTACAAATTCAATACAGAGACCATACAATAAATAAAATTGAACTTCACACTCAATTGCACTAGGTAGTGGGTGTATTGTTGTTCCTAACATACGATTTTTTTCTTGGTTGCTCTGATCCAAATGGCATGCAATCTCCTCTTCTAAAAACTATTGTTTCAAGCTGTGAGTTTGGAGTTTTGTATGTTTGTTTTTAGCTTATGAAGAGCATCACATTGTGTAAAGATACTGGTATAAATATTTTATGCAATGGAGGTGGATAAACCATCATAAATAAGAAGCCAAATGTCCATTTCCATATGTGTTTCTGTTTGGTTTGGAGGGTTTTTTTTTGATTTCTGGGTGGTTTTTTTGTGGTTTTTTTTTTTTTTCTTGTTTTGTTTTTGTTTTGTTTTGGGTCTTTTTGTTTGTTTGTTTGTTCACTTTTTTTGGTTTTGTTTTTTTTTTGTTGTTGTTGTTGGTTTTTTTAAACTTTTAGTTATTGGTGTTTTGGGGTTTAAAATTTATTTTATTTTATTTATGCAGGTTTTTCCCATTCAAGGGTTAAATCAGAAACCACACAGACATTGACTATAGAGTCTCCCCCACCCTCCATCCATCAGAAGACTTTGAACTCAATTCATGTCTGTAATCCTCCTTCAATTACAAAGTAATGTCAAGATGTCTGCAAAGACTGTGCTCTGTTTCATGTCTTATTTGTCATCTAGTTAAATCCTACTGTTTGACATTTAGAATATCTCTAACAGCTTTGCCACTTTCCTAGGATTTTTGTCCCCATTCAGCATAGCTGTTGTATAATCTTTACTAAAATAGTGTGCCTAAAAAAAATAATATATATGTTACATAATTTTAAAATTGTAAAAGGCTATCTAAACATCAAGTCCATGGAGATTCAATCTTGTTATTTCAAGTGTAAAGAAAAGAAAACAGATGTCATACATGAAACTTAAAATACCTTAATCATAAACAAAAAAGATTAAAAGAAGGGAAAAACTAGAGGTTGGTGTTAGTCCTATTACAATCAGATTCAAGATTTCTTCTTACAGTTCTCATCTTTTCAAAATGGAATTTTAAAAACAGCTGGGACAACCTGAAGACTTTAATTTTCCAGGCTGAACAAACCAAATTCTCTCAGCCTTTCCTCATAGGAGTGGTTCTCCAGCCCTCTGATCAGCTCTGTGTCCCTCCTCTGAACTCACTCGATGAGGCCCATGTCCTTCTTGTGCTGAGGACCCTAGAGCTGGATGCAGCACTGCAGGTAAGGTCTCACCAGAGCAGCGTAGAGAGACTCAGTCTGTAGCCCTTCCCTTGTCACTGATGGAGTCACTCAATCATTCAAGGCCACTGGGTTGATCAGCCAGGACTTGCCCTTGGTGAAGGCATGCTGGCTCTCTCATGTCCCTGTCCTTCATGATCCTTAGCACAGCTTCTACATCTTGTAAGTAAAAATAACTTCCACTAATATTTAATTATTAATATGAATTAAGGGAATAATTCCCAATACTCTGCAGGCTTGACTGTACTGTAGTATCATTAATCTGATATTCAGACTAAACTTCTGTCATTGAGATCAGTAATTTAAATTACATGCTGCTTTGCTCTGCAAATGAGATCATTATGTTTCTTAAACTTCACTATTCAGATGGAAAGTTAAATTTTTTTGATCAGAATTTATTTTGTTTGCAATTTTCTGGAAGCACTTCGCACACAAATCCATAGCTACTTTCTTCAGGGAACAAAGTTGAACAAGGTGTACCCTTCTCCTTCCCTAACCTCCAAATGGTGCTTCTGATTCTCTGCCCCAGTATGCCAAGTCTTTGTACCTCTCTAATTCTCTGTGGAATAGAATTTCAAATTAATTAAATGAAGTTATGTTTGAAGCGCAACAGGTAAACTTGAAAAAGTTTTCAATTAGCAAGCATAACTATGGTGGTGATGGTGAGAGATTCATCATCAGGGACATTCTGGATTCTTCTTCTCCTGTTTGCAGTAGGAGAAGCTCTCTACCTGGGGCTTGTACTTACTGATATTGCAATGTACAAACATGGTGGTAAAGCATTCACTGTAACACAATTATTCAGTCAAAATGCAATGGAGAATTACATTTTCCTGTCTTTGCACAGGAAACAGGAGTGGCCAGAGAAGAGGACATAAATACACATCATAATCCATCAAACTGGTTGTTCTGCTATGGATAAGAAAAGCCATGTCCATAAAACCTTGCTGCACTCTTCTGTGGGTATACCATCTACAATTAGCAGGACGACAAGGCCTTCTGAATGACAGAAATTGTCCTCTGAATCATAGTGAGATGCTAGAAACAGCATAACAAGTCTGTGAATGAATGCTTTCAAATAATCCTGGCATTTCTTTTCCTAGCTGAAATATCCTGTTGACTAGTTTATCTACTAAGGTAGAACTTAAAACTGATGTCCACAGAAAAAAAGTTTCTTCAACCAGACATTTTCCTCAAACTCCAGTATTTGTGGCACAGTCCTCTGCTACACATCTTGGTATAGGGATTTGTAATTTTATTTCAGCTTTTACTGACAGTAAAATGACTGATATTAGAAAAAAAGTCCGTTCCCAGATCAGCGAGTGAAAACCATGACAAACCAACAAATCAGAAGGGTGACCATACTGATGGTGACATACTCAGCATCACAGACAGTACCGTCTAAGTCCCCACTACCACCATGCTAGAAGAGAATGAACACAAGCAACCAGGGCCATAGGTGAAAATTTTGTGGCAAATTCTACATAAACACCTAGCTATATCCTCCACCTTATTAATTCAAAATACATCTACTCCAGATTCAGTTTACATCACCTAATGATCAAAAATGCTTATTACCTAATGATCAAACTCGCATCAATCTTTTTAGGGGTGGGAGGGAGAAGGCTGTTATGCATTTTCCATATCTTAGTTTCAATGTTTAAAAAAAATGTTAGCAAACTTTTGAAAATTTCTGAAGAATATAAGTGAAGAAAATTACCTTAAATGGCCTGCTAAACTGTGGTGACTTGAGCATTGTAGAAGTCTCTGTACGACTGCAAGCACTCTGAAGAATCTATTTTTGGTGGTTCTGTAGTATGGAAGTTGGACATGTTTCCTTGTTTTGAATCAAATACTATATATGGAGATAGGAATAGTAAAAGAATAGATGTAAATAAATGTAAGTCTTCAAATTGCCTGACCAAAATCCTAAAGGAGGAAAGAGAACTATAAACTGAGAAAGAAAAGATTAATTAATACATTCTCTCCATTAGAGCTAAGAATACTTAAATTGTGTTGGAGTTCAATCCAGGACATATGATGTTAATTAGAGAAGTGTCTATATGTAACAAAGATGCAAATGTAGCTGCTGCTGCTCAGAATTTTTCATAGTTTGTTTTGTATCCCTGGTCACTGCTATCTATTCCCGGTGCCATACAGTAGAAAATATGCAATATTTAGAGAAGTTGTTCCTAGGGAACTGCCTTTGGACAAGGTGGCATGAGGTTTTACAAGTTTTCTGTAAAGTTATAGAAAGAGTATATTTACTACTCAGAACATAACGTTGACTCTGAAAAACACTGAGTGCAAACAAATGAGCATTGTATTCTGTATACACTACCAGCAACATATGGAAATGCACTGTTTCCTATATACACAACAGCAAAACATAGTCTGTAAAAAAAAAACAAAACCTATGTGGCACAATTTACTCAAATACCTTTCCTCTCTGCACCCTAAAAATGAGTTTGAGGGATAAACTCTGTGTCTGTGTCACATTGTGCTAGGCTCAAGAGTGAGAAACACGTTGTAAAGTACAGGACAGAGCACAGACTTAGGTTCCTAATCAGTCTTCCAGCCCTCAGAACTGGCATTTGAGTTGTTAGAGGGATCATTTGAGCCACAAAAGGTCTCCACCATCTCTAATACTAGTTAAGGACATCCCTGCAAACATTCTGCCTTGTTGAGTAGGGGGAAATGCAAGGTATGAAGTAAGAGCAAGAATTTATGTTGGCTACAAATGGAGACTTTATTGCAGAGATCTGGCCCTACATGTTAGAATTGCTTACTTAGAAAGCATATGTCAATTCACCAAAAGATCTTCTTTTCTCTTTTCAGACCATATGCATATAATGTATGTGCATAGCAACTTGTTTTTTGGGAAAAATAATGAATAAGTTATATGTATAAAATGTCCACAGAATGACAATAGTTTAAAAAAATGAAAGCATGTGTATTTGTCCATTTCTTGCATATATTTTACCCAAATCTAATTTTTAATCTCTTAAATATCTCTCTTTCCTACCAAAAATGCCCTAGAAGTCTCACACAATTCAGTCTTTCTCTACTTTTAAGTCCTTCTTCCACTCTTCCACTTTCTACACCACCCTCTTTAATGGGACACAATTTCTAAATAGTAAATCAGTCTGCTTTCAAAATAATTTCTTGCTTTCCTGTTAAAGACAGTTTTGCTGACTGCAGAGACCAGAGAGGCCATTAACAAGGTTCCCTTGAAACACTGTACTTATGCCTAACACTTTTATGGTTGCTACTCTGTACAACACAAGGCCACTCTGCTATCTATGACTTCAGAACAATAGTGACTCAGAGCATAGATGAAAGGTTTATTTCTGCTTGGAAAAAAGCCCTAAAATATTTGTGTGTTCTCATAATCTGCATAAACTGCTCAGTACAATAATTTGCAAAACTGCTAATATGTCAACCCTACCCAGTCTTCTGGCCCATCAATTTTATATATCTTTAGACAGATTTACCAGTTTTTCTGTTGAAAACTCCATTTTCCTCAGCTGTCCCTGTGAAATGCCTAGAAAATTAAATATTTAACAATACTGTACCATATGCAAAATTTGCAGATGGAGAAGAGAACAGTTGGTTGTTTTTATTTCCTTTTTAAGTGCATTAATTATTATTAAGTGCATTATGCCTCCAGGAGGCATAACAAAATCATGTTTTCACTCAGATTCATGACCTGAATAAGCAGTACTTTTTTAAGAGTGTTTTTTTTTACATCTACTGTCTGTAAGTATTAATGACTATCAATGAAATCAAGTTATAAGCCTTCTTTTTGCAAATAGTTTTTAAAAGTTCAGTGATGAATTTGCTCTGAAAAACTCAATCTGTTTCTTTTTCCCCAGGCTATGTGAGACTATGAGATGCACAATTTAACACGATGATTATTGAAACACTTCTAATTCAGATGGAGCGGGTTCTTGAATTGATATGGCATAGCTAAAACCTTTATTATTGGCAGAATGGATGGATTCATTTTTTTGGAAGAAAAAAAAAAAAGGCTTTTAAGTGAAAAGGACAAAAAAACCTCCCACAAAAACAAGCAAACAAACAAACCAATTACAATTTTTTCTATCTGTGTGTTCCCAGGATTTAGAAAAAAAGAAGGACAATCCATTCTGAGTTTCTCTGTAGACCTGGGATTTTTCCCTTGAGACTGTTAGAAGCCATTCATCTCAGCAATCACTGAGTGAAACAAAAAAAATAAGATTTTTGAGATTATATAGGATAAAACATATTCTGCAAAAAGAGAAAAGTAAGATTTTAATGTATGCATGATCTGAGAGTAAAAGTAAAAATTCATCATGAAATGAAAACAGTAAAGGAACTGTGTGAGAAATTCTGGCTGTGTGTAGAGAAAACAGAGTAGAATCCAGAGTACATATATATTTGTAGGCAACATGTTAAAGAAGAAGTAATTCATTGAAGACAGATTTGCTCCAAATCACAAAATATACCAATAACTGTTAAACTAAAAAGAAGACTGCTCATTGAAAACCATTGAAAAAACCTTGCCCTTTTAAATATATTACATTAAAGGGATTAATGAATGATCTATTCAGTGATTGAGCAGAAAAGTCTCATCTTCTTTGCCTGCACTTGCACACTAATGTTGATTCTAATTAGGTAAGGTTCATACAGCTGAAACTAAACTAGTTTTCAGAGCTTCAGTATCTGCAATAGCTGACTTTTAGAAATCTTTCTAAATGTTAACATAATTCTGAAGATGTTTCTAAAATATTTTTCATACACCTAATGTGACTTTAAAAACTCCAGATTTTGACCTCTTTGAACATATCAGAAAGAGTAATGAGGAGAATTTATACAAGCAGGAAAAACAAATGAGTGCAAACTTTTTATGAGTAAATACAGATGCAAAATTATACTTCTAAGAATTCAAGAAATAGAATTTTGGAGGAATTTTCCTACAGGGATAAAAAGGAGCAAGTTATTTTAAAGTGTAAATTTACATACTTATGGAGGACAAGACAGAAGAAGATTATTTGCAATAAAAAGGGTCTAGACTTAATATTACAAGAGAGTCTTTCTAGTTTTATGTTCTTATGTAACATTCGAGGAAACTGCAAGCTATTGGAGTGCATGATTTTTATTAGGCTGTTGCTGAAGCTCCACACAAGAACAAGTGTTAAATCCTTAACCCAAGGGAGTATGAGTTTGATTTTGAGAGGAATAGTACTCAGCACCTAATTTTTTTTTCTGACAATATTCCATAAATTGCAGCTCAACAGACATTTGTCATATTATATGCTTAAATAGCACATCTTGATTCTTAATTGAATTAATTGTTAGGCAAGGTATGCTTTCTACAAGGAGACTATGGGAAAACATAGGAAATTAAGCAGGTTGCAACCTTGCATAAACCCTTAATTTGGTATAGCCTTAACAAGGCAACAAATAAATAGTGTATCAATATTTGTCTCTTTTTAGCTCTGGAAAAATCTATTTCTTCTTGTGAGTTTCACTGTGCTCCTTCCCACCCCATACATCTGAAGCAAAGCAGTAAAATCCCCAAGGAACACTTTAGCTTGGTTTCACAGCACAGTTCTATCTTCTGTGGACAACAGCTGGCAATTAATCACAAAAACCCTGGTCCTATCCAGACACATTTATATTCCAGGTGTTCTTCTGCAAATTTAGGCTGTGAATGAGATTATGTCTGCCTTTCTATGTTGCTTGCTCTCTTGGCTTTACAGCACAGTACCCCCAGGTGGCCTGTTTAAGTCAGAATTCAAAAGTAATAGTTCACTGATGCGTTTTTAATGAACAAAGCTGAAACTAGACTAAGATTAAAAAAATAAAGAGGGTGGCAGGGAGCATTTCAAAGAATCTTATGTAAACAAGACTTAGCTCAGTGACATGTCAGAGGAAATGAGTGTTTTACTAAAAATCACTCAGAAGACAATCACCCAAATTATAACTTTGCTATGCCTTTCAGTGGCCTGTGGTCCTGGTGCATGGTTTTGCTCAGAGTGTCTGTAAAATGGTAACACTAATCTTTGGAAGTAATTTTTTCCCCCTTCATGGAGGTTTTGTGTGATCATGAGCCAAGAAGGACAGGGTAGAGCCCAAATTTGTTTTCATGTTTATCACATGGCATTAAAAACATCTGGGCATATGCTAGACTAATGACAGTGACACTGAAAGCATGGCAGAAAAGAGATGAAAGGGGAGAGGGAGCTTCACCTGTACTTTTTTTAAATTGGCTGTTCCCCTCGTTTTTATTCATGAACTAAAATGTAGAATGTTTTGTACTGAAAACTTCTGCTTTAAGTAGCCAGTCAGCCTGTTGAAGTAAAAACTCCCTGGACAGTTGTCATCCAGTGTTTTGATTGAAACCATGTTTTTTTAAACAGACATGGGATCATATTCTGCAAGGACCCCACTGCTGAACAGCCTCACTGAATTCACTCACAGGTGAGATCGTATTGGTATTGACCAGGTGGTGTGCAATCCTTTCTTCAACATGCAGCCAGGGTCAGAGGAACTGGCTCCATGACTGGTGTGGGACTGCTGAGGATGCTGAAAACACCTCTTGCTGCAGTCTTCACTCACAGCCCAGTGAGAGTTTTTCTGAATTCAGATGATGAATGAACATTTGTTTTAAGGTCTGCCTGGTTTATGTAATGATAAGGATGTCTTAATCTGATTTGTTTCTGCCATTGGTATAATCCTTACAAAAAGGCTATTAAATACTGCAGTCATTCTATCTTTCACTGTAGTATGGTGCCTTGAACTGAGGTTTCTGGGATATATCTCTCCCTGAACAGTGTCAGTTAATTCATCTGATTGAAGGACAATCATGTGACAGCAAACAAAGGGTTTCATGTAATTTGATATCTTCAGGATTTTTTCTTTTGTTTTCAAATATGAAATATATAGTAATCTATATGTTTAGGATTTAGTGTAAAAGACAAATTTTACCTCATTGAACATGATAGCTGAATGATACTGCCAATTGAAATACCAAGTAAAGATAAACCACATCTTTTCACAGTCCACATGGTGGTTTATATAAGATCTCATATGCAGGATTAATACTGGTATTTCAAAAATTATGCCAAAAATGGCTGGATGGAATTACAGTAGTAGTAGTTACAACTTGCCACCAGCCTGCATTTTGAATTTTGTTTCCTTTTCACCACATAATTATTTCATTCAATAGAAAAGAAAGGAGAGAGAGAAAATAAATTAAAATTGATTAGTTAGTATTTGAAACAGTGCTATACAACTCTGAGTGCTCAAGGGTCTTCTGTTAAGGGCCACATTCAGAAAACACTGTCTACCTTCCCTTCAGCAGCAGCTTACCCAAAGTTCACCCAGTGTGGCTTGCATGGGGTCCCAACAGAAGAACTTTAGATCCCGCATCTTCATTTTTAGAAAGATAAACGAGTCTAGAAATCTTATAACTCTCTAACTATAATTATGATAATTGTAATGAAATGCCACATGGTAGATTAAAGAGAAAAATAATGAAATTACATGAGGAAGCTATAATCTACCCTCTCCATTCCTTTTATTGTAATGGTGCTACTGGTTATATGCTGCCAACAAGCCCAGGAAAAGAAGTTATATGCCCAAAGGACTTACAGTTGTACAGACCTGTTCTTGCTTAGTGCTGTATGTGACTGTACACAGCTATATATGTACCATCATTGAATATATTTTCTGTTTGACCATTGACTAGGATTCTGGAAAATTGCAGTTTATTCAAGAAAAGCTGCCATCCATATCAAATGCAATTCTGAAAAAATAATTAAGGCATGCAGTCTGTGACTATTAACTAGTACTAGTATTTATTTAAAAAGCCATACAAACTGACTGGCAAGAACATTGACCTACATCAAATTGTAGGTTTGGACATCTGTCTGATAAAATAAAAAATTTAAAGTAGTCCTACAACTACTTATTTCAATTATTCAGATAATGTTGTTTTGGTTTTGTTTTTGGTGGGTTTTTTTTTTCCTAAATCACTTGGTTTTACTGATTTGTTAACATTCTGTGTTTAGATCTTGTTACATGTTTTCTACTTTTCTTCCTAATATAATCTCCCTGAACCAGATAATTTTCCTTCTAAAGCCCTATTAAAACAAGGGATCAGCTGTGTAGCTAGTCAGTTGTTAGCTATTCATCTTTACCTTATTTTAAAAACTTTGAAGTTTTGATTGTTATTTACTTGGGGGTGGGGTTTTTGTTTGTTTTTGTTATGCTCTGTGGGTTAATTAGGTCTGCATAAAATATATTTATTCATCAGAAAAAATACAGCTTTTCAGCATTTTTAAATCACTCCTCTCATTTTTGTACAATTTCAAAGAGGTCAGAAGTAATTCTGTAAATGGAATTTGATCTAAGTAAAGCTATTTCTTCTTTTGTAGGCTGTTACATAGGTACGTATGAAGCTGACAGAATATTTGCTCGTATTTTCTAAAGAAAATCTGAATTTGGTAAAGCAGTCAAGCCTTAAACTTTTGGTTAGGGTTAGGGTTTCTGCATATCATATAATCTTGTCTATCACAATGTGAGAGTGCACATTATATCCTTCAAACACCTCAAGAGAATAGTAGTGTAAAAGGAACTATTTTCTCATGTTGGAACTTTTATGCATGAAGAATCTGACATGATGCTGCTGTTCATTAAGGAAAACTTAATAAATGTTTGCTATGAGGTAGAACTGTAAAAGCAGAGAAAAGTTGCTCTGTCTCAGGATAAACTTGAATATTCCATAAAGACCTTCTTTCAAATTGTACTTCTTAAATGATTTAGTCCAAAGATACCTGACTCTTTTTATTCTTCTTAGTTTTCATATTTAGTAAGCCTTGCGAATAATTTTGGTCTGTCAAGAAACTTTTTTCTTTTTTCTTTAATCCTCTTTTTTATCTCTAAGTTTTTCTCCTCTTAGGAGGAAATTGTATGCAGAACATTGTCTGCATTGTCTTATGATGACCTTTCTTTTGCTAAAAGAAAGTCAATCAGTCATTATTCACTTTTTATCTGAACAATTGCTATTCCCTCTTCACAGTCCTTATAAATCCTTATTATCTCAGCTTCAGCACAACTGAAGTATCCTAGCCATAGAGTCCTTCCTACCCAGTAATGGGTACATCAGATTCTACCCTAGCTTTCTACTTAAACTGATCTTCTAATCAACTTCAAAATGGTGTTTTTCAAAATGTTGATAAATTATTCTAATTCACTACATTAACTTGTTGTCCAGTTGTCTTTCCTCTTGATACCTTCTCTGTGTCTGCACAATCATTTGAGCAGATTACTAATGTCTCATTTGAGCCAAATGAAATTCCCCCTTTGTGGTATCTCTGTGACAAAGCAAATTTAAATCTCACATTTAAATCTCTCTCTTTATTTTAAGGTAAGTTGATTGATTTTGTGTAAATCCATGTATGATATTGTTTTATACAGAACTGTGTTTCAGAATTTGTTAATAAAGTCCTGCAGAATAAAACAAGAAGATAATGCCATGTAATTCTGTAGGTTTTTTCCATTTAATACTCAATGACTTTAAAGTCTTTTTCATTTTACACTGGATGACTTAAACTGACATGTGACTTCAGTGCAGCTTTTCTTTACATGACTCACTCCACAATATTTGTTCTTTTTAATCCCCTAAATGCAAAAGGGGATGTACATTAAATATACATATGTAAAAAGATAAAACCTAAAGCTACATGAAGAATTTGAAAGTTTATAATTTTATATACCATTCTGCTTAACCAAAGATTTAACCAAAATAATGCTTGATTTCTAAAATGATTTTAAAAAAATCTTTAAATCAAGACATGAAATTAAATTGATGAAAAGGCTCTGGCACGAAGCATTATAAAAGTTGTGAGAAACACTTTATAGAAGGTGAAAAAAAATTAAATAAAGAAATCAAATAAAATCCACATTAGATTTTTCTAGTAGACAGGAGTTTGTGACTAAGTCCCTTCCAAGCTGAGTAAAGACAATTTCACTTTTCATAAGAGCATCTGACATTTGTAAGGTTATGGGGATTTTGCATTTGCTGTCTGAAAAACCAGATATATGACAGTCAAAACCACTTCATACTGCTCCTCAGACGGGAAGCCTTAAATTTATCCCAGCACCCACTTTTAGGCAAATGTATTTGGGGAGCTTCCTTTGATACAATATAAAAAAACCAAAAATTCAAGTATAGATTTTTTTAAAAATAAATTATCACCCCTATCACAATCAGGCCAATCTATAGCATCTGAGCTCTGTTCTCTTTCTTTTTTTAAAATGTTGATTTGCAAACTGAAGTAGGAAGTAATTGCACTACAGGAGAATCCTTCCTTTTACCAGGCTAATTGAAGGGTATTTTTTTTTTTTGTTTAAACTTGAAGAACAGATCTGCAAGATTTAATTTAAAGTAATAAGGATGCTACAATCCAGAAAACTGTACTTATGAAACACCCTGACTTTTCAATGAGGTACAAAACATCACATGGTGTATGAAAGCTGCCAGTAGAAGAGTAGTAGAGAGAAACAGAAACAGAAAACAGGGACAAGGTCAAGTCTGGAATATTTCAGAGACTGAACAAATGACAGATGAGTGTGATAAAGGCATGGAGGAATACACAGATTCCTGGAAACATACTTTATAATTAGAATATGAGTCCTGAGTATCTATCTGGTGGACAATCTTCAACTCTAATTAGGTTGATGGACTAAATAACTTTGTGTTTTCTTTCAATATAATGGCTAGGTCACCACAACTTCTTATATTCAAATCAACATTTGGCATAATGCCAGTAGTTGGCTATTCATGACTTCTTTTGTTATTCCAAATAGAAGTCAGAAAACTGGGCACAATGTATCTTAAAAAAAGGAATTAGATATTGGTAATTTCTCTGGAGGTTGTTACATAATTGCTGTATACATTTCCATCAAATGCCAGTGCAGAGACCTGGGTAACCATACTTTGCATCATTTAAGCTCATCTGTTACAGCAAAAATGGTTAAGGTTCTTTGGATGCAGGTGAATTTAATCTAGAATTACCATTTCATAATTTGAGAATTCCTAATGGGGAAACAGGCCAGTCTTTTTTCCATATAAAAACATAACATGGAAAATTGCTCTTTTTTTTCACTCCTTTTTGGTATAGACTACCACAATTTATGGATATCATGTGATGTGAAAAGGCAAAGCCAAACATACCAAAAAAAGATTTATTTTTTTATCATACCGACAAAAGAGATAAAACTGAAAACTGATGAACAGAAGCATAAGATTTTCTGATAGTCCTAAAAAGCAGTTTTAAAGAAACTTACAAATTTGATAACAATAAACTAAGAAGGCTTAAGAACCACTAGCTTAATGAAGATGTATTGATCACTGTATAAGCAGTTGCTGAGCTTGGTCTGTAGGCTTTCCATGAAATAATTGATGTTATACACACTCCTTCAGTGCAGAATTAAACAGATTGGACCATTTCAGCTTGGGTCCCCAGGGAAGCCAATCTCAGAGGCAGCAACAGGAGCTCCAGAGACAACAACTGCAATTACAAAACACTAGTTATAGTGGGATTATTAATGAAGATGTTTACTTCCTGAGGTATTACTAAATGGTATGCTACAATAGGCGTGAACATGCTCTTCTGAGAGCCTAGGCCAAGAAGAGCCATTTAACTGCAATTAGAATATCACAGAGCCCAAGCTAATAAGCTTTGGACTGAAGCATGGCATATTTTAGGAATGATGTCATGCTAAAGTGTCATGGATTGTATTGAGAGCATCCTAGCATACACAGCACAGGATTGCATCCAGATGGTTCTTGAATATCTCCAGTGAGGGTGACTGTGCCACCTCTCTGGACAATATTCAGTTGCAGCTTCCTGTGCATCTCTTTCTGCCATTGCCTCTTGTCTTATTGCTTACACCAAGAAGAGCCTGGCTCCATCATCTGACACTGTCCCTTTAGATATTTATACACATTGCTGAGGTCCCCTCTCACTCATCTCTTCCGAAGCCTGAAAAGGCCCAGCTTTCTAGCCTTTCCCCATAATAGAAATACTCCAGTCCTTTAATCATCTATATTATCCTCTGCTGGGCCTGCTTCAGGAGCTCCATGTCTCTCTTACACTGACACAGCACTCCATATCTAGATATTCTTAGAAAATACATCCTACTGTCAGAGACATTATTATAACTGTAAAAAAGACTTCTTACTGTCTTAGGTTGCAAATGCAAGATGTGGCCGCGGCTGTGTATTCTATTGCCGTCTGTTAGAGATGGGGGAATTTTCTTTATCTCTTCCATGACCCATCCACCTTCCAGGAAATATTTTCTGTTAATGGGCCATTGAGTGTCACGGCATGACTGATAAAATTACGTCATCCCATTGTGAGATGCCTCACCCAGGGGGAGGAGCCAAGTATTCCTACCTGGATATTTTGGAACAAAACAGGCAGCCTTTTCCCACTTGATTCCCAGAGGAGCAGCTTTCTTCTCCACTGATTCTCAGAGGAAGACCAGGCCCATCTACATCACCACTGGATATTCAGAGGAAAACTACACACTTCTACAGGATCACTGCTCCAACAGAACCACATTTGTCAATCCAGGAGGACTGCAGCCACCATTTAATGGGAGTGCTACCAACACCCTGACCAGCAGGGTGTCAGGTTCTATTCTGACTCTGTCAGTATTGTTTTGTATTACTGCATTTTTATTTTTCCTAATAAAGAACTGTTATTCCTACTCCCATATCTTTGCCTAAGAGCCCTTTAATTTCAAAATTATAATAGTTTTATTATTAAATAATAATAAAGAGGGAGGGGGTTTACATTTTCCATTTCAAGAGAGACTCCTGTCTTCCTTAGCAGACACCTGTCTTTTCAAACCAGGACACCTACTTTGGAGGATAGTATCACTGCTGTGGAGCCATATAATATGTAGATGCAAGGTGACAGAAACTGAGAGGCTGGAGGATGCAGAACTGCAAAATCAGGTTCCATGGGGAGTCCCTCGTTCTGTACTTAAGAAATAAATGGGTACCAGCACGACATTGCGTTCTTTTCCCCGGCCCCGTGCAGCTCCAGAGACCCTGGAATGGCATTGCTTCTCAGCGGGACTTGAGGCTGCTGCTTGCTTCTGGGCACTTCTGCGTTCCGTGCACCGGGGTCGGCTGGCCGCGTTCTGCTGCCAGGCACGAGAGACAAGACGAAGAAGGAAGGAACTGTCTACTCTGTCCATGTGGTTGGCTGGAGAGTTTTTATTGGTGTGTGGAGCTGCGATGGAGAAGCGCTGCTGCTCTCCAACACCGCGTGGACAAAACGGCCGCGAGCAAAGAACAGAGTGGGGTTTTATCGGGGGCGGGCCGAGGGAGGCTCAAGCCCACCTCGCCCAATAGGGGCAGGCTACGAGGGAGTGATGCGGACCGGGGTGACCAACGGGGACACGACAGGGGCGGACACAAGCTCCAGGGCGAATGGGGTTGCGGGGCTGGGGTAACTTGACAGGGAAGTCTCAGGAAGGGGCAGGGGGTGGTTGCTGGAATTGATCTGGAGCTGGACACCGTGGGGGGAACAGGGCTGTACAAAGGGATACACAAAACTGGCTAAGTAATACATATCAAAACCCCTAATCGGAACCCAAAATCTGGGATGCAAAATACCAGCACAAACTAAGATCTTTAGACAGTGGCTTTATTTTAAAAAGTGTCTTGGACTAAAACATATATTGTGTTTACTAAGTGAAACAGAAAGTAATAGGTTGGTATGCACATTATGAGTTAGGACCGCTTTCAAAGGAAAGGAAAAAGGTGTTTGAAAATACAAGGCAAGTAAAATTTTGGAAGAATCTGATTCTTCACCTGCAATTCAGACTGTAATTTAGCCTGTCTTGGACCTTTGTAAGGCTGTCAAAAAGAGGAGTAGGGAGAAGGTTCTAGAACCACAAATAATATTTAGCAAAATATTTAGAAATCCCTGTCATATTTTTCTGCATATGCCATAAATAAAGGGACACCCCCTTCTTCCCCCCAAAAATAATAATATTTTGCAATCTGAGAAAAAGTTTTCAATCTCCAAAGCTAAGCAGGCAAAAAACTGGTATATTGACTGATGATAAATGGAATCATACCCTGAGCAATTTGACAATCAACATCCAAAATAAAGCTACAGACCCCACAACTTCTCCAAGAGCCCCGAAACCTGATTTTCCAAATGTAAGTTTGCTTGAAAACAGATGATTTGAAACTCTATTTTTCAAGATGTTATATATCTAACATAGCAGCTATATGTAACGCACAGACCAACAACAGTGACTTCAGGTAATCACTTCAGGTAAAATCTCTCGTCCCAGTCCAAAAGGAAAACTTCCTTAGTAGCAAAACATCATTAGAGAAATCACGTGGTGTCATTTATACTTTGCTCAATCAAATTATATTTTGGCATCAGCCAGAAACAAAGCTGTCATATTTAACAGAAACCTGGATGCAGTGAGCCTGTACTATTTAACACTGATTCCAGAGGAAAGAAAAGGCAGTGCAGAAGTTCAAAAAAGCAAACAATGACAAACAGAATAATCAATATGGTACAATATCTGAAGTGTTTTTCTGCCGGAACTCACCCCTGACTGGGGAGAGCCTGTGAAGGTAGAAAAGTCTCTTCTCCCACCCGTGTCTCCAAAGAAAGACTCAGTAGTCTTCAGTCGTCCAGTCTCAAGGTAGTTTATTATATGTTATCTAAAAGATTTCTCCCTGAGCTGCTGTGGTCTGTTCAGCAGTCAGGCAAGGGTACACTCCGACGCCCAGGGGGCTGGTGCCCTCTTTTATATCATACATTACGTATTAGATGTTTACAGTTTTTCCCCAATGCCCATCACCTATATTGAACAGTGACTTTCTACTCTAAACCAATCTGTGAGTGCCAACATCACCAAGAACATGGAGGTTAGGAAGAAGAAGGAAAAAGGACAGGGCACACCCAAGTCCCTCCATCTTAGAACTTCTGACCCCCATGTACAAAACTCAGACCCCTCTGTACAAGGCCTAAAACCCCCCTGTACAGCACTCAAAATTTCTTCCTTTCACTTTGTGACTATTTCTACTATAATATCTAAACTTTTGTGATTTCTTGTTCTTCCTGCAAGGTTGGTAAATTGTTCCATGGATCAGGTTCAAAGCCACAGGGGTCTGTGGCTGCATTCCAGTGTCTCAAATGCTTCTGACCTGGGCCGGGAGCATCCAAGAATGTCCAAGGGACATTCTGGGTTCTGACATTTTCCCATTCAGAGAAAATGTACTATATATCTAGCAGAGGTAAACAAAAGTAACAGGTTATATTGCAGTCCTGAAAATTTAATGGACACAACCAGAGGAAAGTTTGGAATTGGACAGGAAGACCCAATTTCTTCTTCCAAGTTTCATCATAGCATCCTGCAAAAATGAAGATAAGGGGTGGTATGAACCTGCTAATTTGTACAAGAATACCTAAAGTGACAACACCAGAACTTGCACCCCTATCAAAGCAAAGAGATGCCATAAACATCTTTAGCAATAGTAACGTCTGTGCCTGAGGGGGTGTACATAGACCCAAGTCACTGAGACATCACATATATGTCAAAAGTATCCAGTACATTTTATAGCGCACTCAGCTTTCACACAGAGTACTTGCCTTAACTACACATAATATGTCATATTACTTGTGCTTAGCAGAGCCTGAAACTCTACTAAATCAGCACAGTATCACTAACAGAGCTGTGTCCATAACAATCCTCATAAACTGCTGGTAAATGCAGTTCCTCATCTTGTAGTTTTCCTGCAACAACAGCGTTGTGCCTCATAATAATGACTTTGAAAATCCCATTATGCCACTATAGGGGTTTGGTATGCTCTTTCTTGTGATGGCTAGACTAAAATAGTTTGCTCTGGTTGTGTGTTCATCTTCCCTGACAGCTGGGGAAATGTCCTTATGTTTTTTCCTCCTGAGACATGGCTATTCCCAGAATGGGAACTTCTTTATTAAGAAATCTTATTTTACTTCCCTCTTAACAGTTGTCTTCTCAGTTTTTTCCCCTATGTGTGGCTCTTTTATGAGATGCATTCAACTGTGAAAAAAGGAGTGCCATCAATATAGTTCTGGCACTTTTGTCTACAGCTTGGAACAACAAAAATGGAAAGCAAGTTAGTGAAAGAATCATAACCAAATGCTACTATTAGAGCTGAAGGATTTCAACTAATAAGAATCAAAGTAAATGTTCAATTTCTAAATTTGATAGACTTAACTGTCCCCAGTATGCTTCTTCTTTGTCAGTAGGAAACAGAATATTACCCAATGTGCCAAAATTTATTTTAGAAGAAAAGAGTGCATTGGATGAAACAGTGCTTGTGAGGGTGAGTTCTGCAGCACAGAAGTACTGAGCTCAGCTTAGCAAAGGTTGAAAGTAAAGGCTCTGCCCTGACATCTATTGAGCCTTCTTGGCAGCATATTCCCTGGGGTGGCAACTGTTAAAAAATGGGCACCATCAACATCTTTCTCGCTAGTCAGAAGGAGTCAGATGTGGGGCTGTTCATCCTTGTAGAGAGCAGCTGTGTTTTGGGTTATAACTCCTTACTGAGCAGTGGAGAGAAAGGTTGCAGCCTTGAAATGTGTGAAGGAACATTTTTCCAACATGTAGCTTGTTTTTCATGGATGTGACGTATTGGAAGCATTTTCCTTATTCCCTAGGGGAATGGTGGACTACCAGCTGCAGTACATAATTAATATTAGAATGAATCTCAAATGAGGTCATATAATAAATATCATAAACATCTTAAAGTGCATTTGATGGTCTCCTTCAACATCTGTAGTTTCAACATCTGTAGTATTTGTGGCAGCCATCACTTTATGGAACAGGAAAAGATTAATATTTTTGTTAATAAAAAATGGTTTAGATTTTCTCAATTTCTATATTTTTTTTTTACCCATGCCTACATTAATTCTCCTAATCTTTTTGAAATAATCTGCTATTCAGATTCTTTTTGCAAAGGCCTAGATTCCTCCTAAGAAAATCTTACGGAGGGAGAGGGGTAAAAGAGTATGATACAAGGCAGACACTGTTTTGCAGTAGGATTTCTTAGATTTTGGCATAAAAATTTCTCTGCAGTAAATGTATGTTTTTCATCAGACCTTGCTCTACCATGTGGCCTAATCTTCTTGATATTTTGCCCAACATATTATGAGCTCAAACTACTATTTCTTTCCTTTGTACAAGCCAGTAATATAAATAATAGAGCAAATGGTATAAATCCCAGTAGAACACACATATCTATTTCATTTGGGTTATTGGTTGCCAATGGGAATAAACAGATTTTTGTCTTTGAAGAGTTCATTAGCTTCCAAGGGAAAAAAAAAAGGACAATACAAAACTCCCCTTCTAACCTTGCAAATCTATTGGGAACCAAACTCAAAACTTCATTTAGTTTTTTTGGGAGCGTCTGCTGACCTTGGCTTTGACAAACCTTGTAAGCTGTACTTTAGCCCACACAGCTTTAGATGCTCACAGTTAACTTAGCAGATATCCATTACTGCTTGTGTCCAAGCTGAAAAAGGGTGTTGGTTAAGAAAACAAGTGCCTGAGCTACCACAATGAACTCCTCTATTAGATCATCGCTATTGCCAGTGTTTCCCTACTGTTTGAATACTTACCTTTTCCTCAAGGTTGGCCAAGGGAGTATTATCTTCCCTGGACAGTGTAAAGAACTCATCAATATTCCTTCAAAATTCTGTACCTGTATAGAAGTGCAGTGTATGCAGGACGTGTGAATCCCCAGCTACCAGTCTCACTCTCTGTTTCTATTAAAAACATAAATAGAAGAAATTAGCAAGATCTACTGGGCCAAATGCTACAATTTGTACTTGATTTAAATTGCTATCAACATTGAAAGGATGACTGTTCAAGAAAGTACCAGACTGTCTACTAGTTTTGTTTTCCCAGAATGCATTATCATCCTGCTGGTGGTCTTGTCTCCAGGCTGAGTCTCTAGAGGGAATTCTAAAGAACCAGTTTTAATCATAGATACTTCACAATTAAAAAAAAAAAAAAAAATGGAATCTGTGGCTAAAGAGTACATGAAAAGGGTGCTAGAATTATTTTTATTAGGGATCAATTTTACTTGTTCCATACCATCTTAAAGTAATTGCTTTATAACGAAGAGTTCTAGGTAGAAACATTCAAGTTATTAAAACTCAATGAAATAATTTTTATCCAAAATGTATGCATGAGAGCTTGGAAAAGCTGGTAAATTACTTACAATTTTCAGACCTCTAGGGAGGAATTAGTGAATACATTTGTGAAATTGAATAAATAAATGTGATTGTTCTGCTAAATCCATATATAATGTTTTCAAATAGATTTAAAAATATATCAGAAGTGATTGAAAACTTATTTCAATGTAACTTCAACTGTTAAAATGTAGGCTAAGCAGTAATCACAATGCTTTTTAGTTGTTCACAGTTCATACAATGTATTTACTTGATGTAAGAGAACAGTATTAAGATATTAATAACAAATCATGTAAGCTCTTCAATTTTTTTGAGGATTTTTTTGTATATTGCTAGAACTGATCAGTGGATATAACATCAGGTTTTCTTGAGATATGACATGTCCTTAGGTAGCATTGCTGCCCCAAGAACAAAGCCACAGAAATCTGAGCATTCAGATTTCCATCACTATAATCACTATGTCTTTTGTTCTGTGGCTGTTTTACACTTGAGTGCCTGCTTCAAAATAACTGTCATTAATATTCAATTACTGAAGATAATATGGTCTTTCTTTCACTTCAACAACTATTCATGAGTTTGTGTGAATTTCATGTCCAGCCATTCTCCTAGCACTGGATGTTTCTTACAAAAAGTCTAACTCTCACTGTGAAAATGACTTGCAACTGGCATTATGTTATAAGCTGATGGTGGTTTTTTTTTTTTTTTTTTTTTTTTTTTTTTTTTTTTTTTTCAATGTGATGCCCAATGTAATTAGCTGTTATTTAAGGGATGTCAGTAGTGGACACAAAAGGAACGCTTTCATCAACTGTAGAGAAAAAACATGAAGGAGGAATTGCCTACCACGTTTGAACTACATTTTTTTCTGGTGCTAATATTTTTTCCTGGAGGTACAGCAATCTTGAACAGGGCACTTGTACTAGCATATCCCTAAAAACCATATATTTAGGGATATCTTCAGGTGCTTGCCTCTTTCCTAGTCTTGAGTCATGGCAGTTGGCAGTATAGGACATCCATTTGATCAGTTGGAGTCAGTTTTCCCGACTCAGTACCCCTCAAAACTCTTGCGCACCCCAGCCTACTTGCTGGCAGGGCAGTATGAGGGGCAAAAATGATCTTTACACTCAATAAGCACTCTTCAGCAATAATTAAAGAATCTGAGTGTTATCAATGGTGTTTTCATCACAAATCCAAAACAGCATCAAACTATATAAAGAAAATTAACTATACCCCAACCTCAGCCAGTTGAATCTGTCCATAATTTCTCTCAAATTTGCAGTTTTAATTAAAAATAATTTCCCTTTAAGACATAGTGATATGAGTGTAAATTAACATAGGTGATGACATTTTGTGTATGGAAACCCATTTTGGGATGGTTTCCAGCTTTAAAAAAAATCAAACTAAATAAAAACAGCAAGATGCATCAGCATTTGTCTGTGAAATTCTGAGGCTCCAACCCTGCAGGCAGAACTCACAGGCCGTTTCCCTTGAAGTCTAAAGTACTTTTATAATCCATGAGTAAATTATTTACATACGAGCCTTATCAATATTTACAGTATGGTAAGAAATTCTCACCTTCTTCACAAAATGAAGAATTCATTTCTTGTGTAATTTCATTTAGTTTATGTGAGCTTGACAACAAAATCCAAGAAAAAATGGTACATTCTGTAGGTATTCTGTAGGTCTGTTGCCATAGAGCAGGACGGTAACAAGAAGACTCCAAGTCAAAGGCTAGAGAATGAACTCTGATTTATTTCAAATGCACCGCTCTATATATAGAGAACAAAGTGTAGACTAATTTCATTGGTCTTAGAGTAAAAACATCTCACACCATTGATGTGCAGTGAATGACACATGGTAGAAGAACATATCTATAAAGAATGTGAACAAGATTAGAGAATTATTTACATGCTTTCCCAATTGTCTCCCAGGCTCTTGCCTGGTTAGAAAACCTTCTCTTTTTCTCTCTGACTGAACTGAGAATATCCACATAGGTCCTGTGATTATTGCACTGTGACATCATCATGGTTTATCCTCATCCATCAAGCAAGCCCCTCACAGCCACTTGCTCACTCCCCCACAAGCAGGATCAGGGAGAGAATTGGAAGGGTAAAAGGAAGAAAGCCCAGAGGCTGAGATAAAGACAGTTTAATAAGGAAAGCAAAAGCCATGCACAGAAGCAAAGCAAAACAAGGTATTAATCACCCCCTTCCATGGGCAGACAGGTGTTAAGCCTTTCCCAGGAGAGCAGGGCCCCACTATATGCAAGTTACTTGGAAACACAAACACCATCACTCCAAATGACCCCCCTCTTTCTCCTTCTTCCCCCCATCTTAAAAGAGTACAATATACTAGAGCATGATGCTGTATGGTGTGGAATATCCCTTTGGTCAGTTGGGGTGACCTGTCCTGGCTCCTCATAACCTCCCACGCATCCGCAATGTCCTTGCCACCATGGCAGTGCAAAAAGCAGAAAAGGCCTTGGCTCTGTGCAAGCCCTGCTCAGCAATAAAAAACCATCTCTCCGCTCAGCCTGTGTTCAGCACAAATCCAAAACAAGCTCCATACCAGACACCATTATTGGGGTTCCCAATATTCCGACAGAGACCTGCCCGGGCTTGCCTTGCTGCTGAGTCCAATGACACACCGCAACACACCATGAAGAAAATTAACTCTACCCCAGCCAAAATGAGCACAGACATATTTTTTGCATAGAAATGGCAGAAGTAATGTACCTCAGTTGTATGCTTACAAAAACAAAATTAAAACTTGAACTCATTAATATCCAGCTGGGTCACCTTCTCCTGCTTATCAGGCTGCATGAGGATTCATTAAACATAGGTTTCATTACAATCTCTGCCACCTCTTCAGCAGCTGCTGCTTCTGTGTCTTTTTTTTCTGCTGGGCTTTTCTAGCATTTCTGGTGCCAAGCCCAAACTGCTAGGCCCAACAGCATCTATTAAATCTGGTTCCACTCTGCACACACTTATTGGACATTAGGGTGTTGGATTAGCTGGAAGTTGTGGTAAAATGTAACATATTTTCAGGAACAGTTACCACCATTAACATTCACTTTAATATTAGACACAGACACCACTAGTTAACAAGTGGTACATTATAAGCGCACTAACCTCACTAGTGAATTACAGACCTTAACTAAATTATTAACCATGAGATATCCTCCGACTTTCTGAGGATCTTCATAGCATTCTGCTGTTGATTTATGGTGCAATTTACCTCCATGTATGGTATATTCCTGTGGCAGCAGCTCTCTGGCCACAGAGAACAACACACAACTTTCCAAGGCCTTTCTGGGAAAGGCTGTGAGAAGATCACAGAAAAGAATGATAAATAATTCTTATCTTCACTTGTGAAGAGTTGTTGTTGTGAACACGTGGAATGTGTTATGGAGATTTGTTTACCAAAGGGTGGTTCTTTGACTGGCCAATGGTGATGGTGTTTGGACTGCAGATGTGGCTGTTGGTGGAAGCAATGTGTTTCTTAAAAAGTATAGTATAATAAAGAGATTGATCAGCTTTCTAAGAATCATGGAGTCAGTGCTAATTATTACCTGGCTGGGGGCCTGCGATGATATATACCATGGGTGGAATCCCCGTGAAATGAAATGACAGATGGACTTCCCTCACTCCAGTAGGTTACTGGACATATTTATTTTAGAACTTTTCCATTTCCTACCTAACTAAATATCCAAATTTCCTTTCAAATTAAATACCTAAATAATTTCATTCAGCTAGGTAAAATACTTCTACTTGAACAGATCAAATGTGAATAAACATATTGCCCTGGGAAATTGTAGCACCTATATGAACACCAAATCCTCTGAACAGCTTAAAAATAATTATTTTCTGTAAGTAGCAATCAAGGTAATAATTATGGTTGTTATGGACCACGCTTTTTATCATGCCTTTCTCTGGATCTTGCTTTTCGTACAGGACTGGAGATAACAACAGTGTACCATACAGAATCCTTATTATACGGAAACTCCAACTAGAAATCACCAAAATACATAATGATTAAGGATTTCCTCACTATTGTCTGGAACACTTCCTGATCCAGACTGCCTATAAAAAGTTCTGAAAAAAATTGTTTCGCTGCCTATTAAGAGACTTGTAAGCCATGGTTATCACAGTTGTAGGTGCAATATTACCTAATAATCCTTTCCAAGACTTAGCATAGCAACGTCCTAAAGCATCACAAGAGATAACTAGAGTGTCAGTGACAAAGATGGTGGCAAAGAGTGTCTAATGCCATGACTGCTCAAGAAAAATTATATTAGTTTTCTTTTCCATGACATCTGTAACATCTCAGTCACTGACTAGTTCCAAGTAATTGTCTACTCTTGGGGCTGGTTGAGTGTTTCATGATGAGGGGTTTTTGTTATACTTGGATAAACACACAGAACTGACTTTCGGCTTGCAAGCTTAAAGCTGGCTTCAGAAAGGACAAATGTTTTTTTGGCTTGAGTTTTGGTGAACAGTATCCCTTAGTGAGACTCTAGAAGCACTAGGGGAGTTTCAAACAGATAAATAAGCCAAACACACAAGTTGCTTTTGATCAATGAGATTACAGGGAGAAAGCAAGATATCACTTCATTTGTTCTCAATTCTTTTGTTCACTGACCATTTTTTTATTTATCAACTCGCTATCAAACATTCCTTCTATGACAACACATAGAACAAAACACAGAACAAAAAAATTATAGAAACATCTTTCTCATGTTTTATGTTTTGTGGCAAAATACTATGCCTATGCCAATGATTGCTTGCTACCCTGCAATAAATGGGAATAGAATGCAAACCCTAGCCATTGGTTCTAATTGAACAAAAGGGATTATAATCATAGTCTAACATGCAAAGATAAATCTAACTTGGATTAATTTATTTAAATTATTTATGGACCAAGAACAATCTCCTGGGTCCTGTTTTCAAGACAGTTTGTGATGGCAATAAAATAGTGGTGTCTGTATCTATTACTCAACTTTGTATTGTAATTTCCTAGGTATGACAGAAATAGTCAGCTTGTCTCTTTTGGTAAGGGCATATCTGCAAACAAGATTGTGGGAATAAAAATAAGCAGAATTAGCCCTGCAAAAAAGGCTCATCAGGAGAGCTAATGGCTTTGTCCTTCCTTCTATTCTATTAGAGGGTTGTAACTGGGGATTCTGACCCGGAGCTTTTGACTGAGAGGATCATATGGATTTTTAGGAAAAATTTGTCAGAAAGGAACGGCTGTAATGTTCAGCTTTCACTTAATTTCCCTATGTAATACAAAGGTTCTGTTTCCATTTCAATTTTGTTATTTTGGTTTTAACTTTTATCTCCTTAATTTCATTGGGTCCTATGTGACTCAAAGACAGCTACCCTCTGAAGACAGCATGGTAGGTAAGAATACCTTTGGCATTCCAGTTAGAATTGACTGTTTATTAATGAGAAATGGGAACCAAAGCCCTTTTTAATGAAAGGTTCTCCAAAGTTTAAGATCCCAGAGAGTCTTTTGACAGTCTTTTGTGACTGTACTTATCAGTATATGTGGAATCCTTAAGAAATGTATCTTTCTCACAAAAGGGTCTCCAATTTGATTGTGCTAAAATGTAATCATTACAAGGATAATCCTGGCAGAACTAATGAAGACTAATGTATTTCCTTTCCTCTGATCCCTGACATGCCTTGTAGTCAGGTTACAAATGATCAATATCCTGTTTTTGTTATGCTATAATGAAACCAAAGCGCCTAGTCTTTTGACAAAATTTTGAAATTTAATACTGAAGGACTTTCCAGTCCTTTCCCTAAGGAATTTACAAGACTACCTGCATGCAAACCTACTGCTGCATGGGCAGATTTCTGACTAAGTATATTTCCCAATTGTACATACCCGGTTTTAGAGCAAATTCTGTTGCTCCAGTGTGTTTTACTCAGCTTCCATTTATTTGACACTTGCAGTATTAGATCTTCTGGCCTCAGCCATTACTAAAATTTCTCTCTTTTTTTCACTTTAATGACTGTTTCATTGCTTTTTTTTTTTCTGTTCCCGTATTCACTTGCCATAATGTCCACGTAGACAAATTTCCCTACACACTCAGAGGTAAAGATCCTATTCCTTCCTCTGGAGTGAATAGTTAGATCCTATTTTTCTTTGTGTCTCTGTCTGGTCCAGATGCCTTTCACAATCACTCACTAAGACCTACTGGAAGTATTTTACTTGGGGGTGTGCCTGGGGAGAAATACTCATGTTCTCAGTGGATTTTAAATTGTTCCTGGTCTGCTTGTTTTTGTTGAACATGATTGTAACACAAGCTTCAAATATATATCCAGAATAAAACTGGACACTGAGTTCACTCTAACTTCCATGGCACAAATTAAATTTATTATGATTGAAGAGAAAAATGGCAATTCAGGCAATTATCATTCTGTTCAATTAAGCCATACCTCTAGATTGTTCCTGGGACCTCAGAGCTGGAAACCTCTGTTTGTGCTGAGAAAAAACTAAATTTTTTGGTATGCCTCTTCTCAGACTATGAACAAACACATTATGCTTACTACAGATTTGGTATTGTTGATTGAATGAAAACTGAATCTTTCTAAACACACCTTCTTGTCACCCGAAGTTGAAAAACATAAGCTTTCATTGTCACCAAACAGAAAGCAAAACCACTTCAGAATGCAAAACAACTTTGGTATGGAAAATCAAGATTATAAATCTCTGAGATAAAAAAAAAAATTCAAATCTAACCTTCTCCTACATGAATCAGTTTTGTACCAGCAAGCCCCAGAATTATATTGGTATTATATTGGTAAATGAAAATGGCTGATCTAGGTGCAACCCATTCTTGTCACTTGTTGTAAAACTAAGCTTTTAATTTCAGGAAACTGTGGACAAATATGATGCAATATTAGCTTCCAGGTGACAGCAGTGAATGAAAAGAATGATACCTGCATGTGAAGGGACACAGAAGGTTTTCCAGGACAGAAATGCAATTAATTTGTCACTGAGTTAACATATAAAGTCTGCTTCATAAAATCATAGCATAATAGTCATAAAACCACAGAATGGTATGGGTTGGAAGAGACCTTACAATCATCCATTTTCAACTCCCTGCTATGGAAAGGTGTGGAGGCCAGTGGGCCAACAGGGAAAGAATTCACATCACTCCCCTGGAGGGAAAACCCCTCAAGGGACAAGCACCTCCTTAGGGTGAGGAAAAAGGCTTTTCCCAGCATGCCTGCTGTGACATGCACATTCAATGTATCCCACTGGCCCTTCACTGTCACTCCACCCCTGTGTCTTCATCCCATTGGTCCTGGTATTCTGCCCTACCCCTCAAAATCCATATATAAACCCCTGCTTTCCCTGCCTGAGTGGCTCTTTGTCCCTGGATCGCTTAGAGGAAGAAGCTCAATAATTCTCTCCTTGGAACCCCACACGAAGACCCCCGTCTCTCCTTCTCTGTTGCCCGAATCACAGAAGAGCTGAAATGACCCGTGCCTGTGCCCCCGAGGTGTCCTTTTCAAGATGCTTCTTCAGGAAGATCGTGGCACTCTGAACACCACCCGCCGTGACAAAAAGGGACTAGACCAGGTTTGACTTATGGTTGACCCATTGTATATAAAAAAGCAAATAAATAAATAAATAGCTCAGAAGACACTACTAGTCTTCCTAGATGTCCAAGTACATCCAAGTTTGGAACTGCAATGTCGGTACAAAACCAATCTTGTTCAGAGGCTCAGTCTCAGATCTCTTTGGTTTTTTGTTTATTTAATCAAACTTTTTCCCCCCTCTTTCATTCAGAAACACTTCTCTAATTTTTGTCCCATGAATTGCCTGGGCTTTTGGATAGTGAAAATCAGTGCTTGATCTCACAGTTCCACAGCTACTGAAGTTAATGAAAAAGTCTACTATCTGCATGGCTAATAGAAGTAGTCTTTAATGCTAGAGTTTTCATTCTACCTGCTATTTTATTTCTAGCTAATGCTAAGAATCTAATTTTCTATTTTAGTTCTATGGCTTCCAGACTCTTAATTAGTTTTGATTTTGGGTTTGCCTTTGTGTTTTTGCTGTGGTTTAATCTTTACAAATTCCATTATACTTGACAGCTTCCATAAGTACCATAAGTTGCATTGTCCCCAAAAGAACAAATACTCTATTGTTTTTTCTGATACATTGATTTTCCATAGTTTTTTTAAGATACACTTTGGCTATTTGTTTCTATGCTTAAAATTATGCATTCTCTTTCTGTATTTTTTAGAAACTCCCATGTGGAGTTGAGTGAGTCTAACTAGTAGTTTTGATGTCGTATTGTGACATCTTTTGTATTTTTTCTTCTTTTATTATTGCATTTATTCTTTCTTTTGTATTTTTTCTTTCCTCCAGACTATTGTACATATTTTGGAGAGTAAGAGAAAGTTACTCTGATCTTACTTTGTTATCATTCAATGCAATGTTCCTATTCAATTAATTCAGGTATATATCTACCACAAAAATAATGAATTGTTTCTGTTGCTTGCTCCAACATTTTACAGCTGTAAGTTTGAAACTACACAATTTATTTTTGCTATTGAATACATGCCCACAATGTATCCATGTGTTGCAGAGGCTGTAGCTCTACCCACGAAACAAAGAGATTAAAGGACAGCAATACCGAATTCTGTCTTAAATGGTTCCTTTAATCCTTTTAATGATGGATGTTGCAATGGAGAACAGGAAGGTTGTTCTGAGTAGTTTCTCTGGAGAAGTGCAAAGGAGAAATTAAACTGCTCAGTAGCCTAAGCCATGGCTGAGACCTGTTGTTGCATTGCAGTTTGGGGTTTAGGTTAGGGGTTCTGATCTGTTAGCTAGCCGTGTTCTGTTAGCCCCGCGCATCCCCTGTGTCTGTTCCCCTCTCCCCCCCCTCACGGCTGTTCACTCCGGGTCCCTGGCTGTTAGAGTCACTCCAAATTCCCATCCCCCGTCCGTCCCAGAGCCTGGGGTCCGCCCCGACCGTGTCCCCGTTGGGTGCTGTGGTCCACGTCATTGCCACGGCGCCTGCCCCCATTGGGTGGGAGGGCCCCTGCTCTCCTCGCTCTCTCCCTGATATAATCCCGCACCTCGGAGTGCCCGAGGCCGTGTTTCCTCACGCGCAAGCTGGGACCAGGTCGCGGCGCCTCGGCACAGCTCCCCGCGGCAGTAAAAGATTTTCAGCCTTGCACGTGTGGGAAATTCGGACGTTCTTTCACTCCTTACTGGTGTCTCTCGCTCGCAGTGGCGAGAATCCGCTGGCACCTCCACCCGGACTGCGACACGGAGTCGAGCCCGGAAACACGCGGCAATCCCGGGTCCTGGAGAGAGGTGGTACTGCTCTAGGTGCTGGAGCTGCTCGGGGACCGGGAGAACACAGAGAGGTGCCGCGACCTGTCCCTTTCACCATGAAAGGAAAAGAGAGAAAGTTAAAAGGACACAGAGGAAAATATAATTGTGTAAGAGAACAAAAGGATGGTGATGATGATAAGTTTTATAACACCCCTAGAGATGAGAACCTGATCTCTCCAGCCTGTGGCTCATGAAAATATGCCTGCACTCTGTTGGCACATTTATTTTCTATTCTTGATTGCATAATCCAGAGGCTGGGAAAACCAGAATAATAGATGCCAGTGAAATTCAGTTTGAGTTCCTTTCACACAAGTGTCATTAACTATTGTTAATAAAGGTAATGCTAGTACTAACTATAATATTTTTGCAGGTGGATATTTGGTGAGATCATTGTATTTGCCTGCAGTTAGACTAGATAAGGTGAGATCATTAGAGAAACAGGTGAATAATTTTTTTGGTACCAAGTTTTGTGCTCTCTCTGTGGAACTATTACACTCTTTTTATTTAACAGATTTAGTCTATGGTCTCATCTTTCTCAAAATTCATTCTGTTTATTTGTTGCCTATTAAACAGAGAGAGATTTACTGTAGATATAGGACCTACCCATTTCTGTGAGCAATTGAAATTGAAAGCCCTTTGGAACAATCAGGACTTCAAGATGTCACAGGTCAATAGAAGGCCTACGTGGATAGCCATCACTCTAGCTTATGACTACACAATCTGCTGAGGAGATTCACCATAATGTTTCCTAATGCCGAATCTGAAAACCACAGAAAATCATACAGAGGCAGAGAACACTCACAAATACAAATGATGGAAGTTTATATACAATTAATTCCAGCTAATACCTAGAATCACTCAGAGACACTGCAAAGCCCAAGTTATGGTTCTTAATTTGACTGCAGTCAAACTAATAGGGGAAATCAAAGAGCTCTCTGTGTGCTACATTTCTTCTGCTCACTGCCTTGTTTCCACTGGTCTTCTGGATATATTAAAATCTAGCATATTTCTGTGTTTCTGTGCTTTTGTATAGTGTTTATTCTAGTAGAAGAAATGGTACATTGTTCTAGAATACAATGTACCAATACTGACTTACATCACTTAGTCATTTTGGAACACATTTCCTATGAAATAATACCAGATAAGTACATTACATAGCTATTTCTTATGCTTACAAAGGATTTAAAGTCATGAGAGTTTTCTTGTCTGGGATCAGGACCAAACGCTACATCAACAAGTTTCCATAATAGTTGCTGGATGCCTTCTTTTACATCCTAAATACTTGTGCTTTTTAAAATCCAAGGAAACAAAATATTTTAGAACCATTTTCCTTCAAATGTGCTGTTGAAGAAAAGCATGAGAAAACACTGAAAAGAAACTGAACTGTGGTTGTTCAACTCCTGTTGAACAAAATCATTCATCAAGTCCAACAGTAGTAGAAAGTAAATGAAAACGTGACCTAAATCAGCAGCAGAAAAAAGCGTAAACGTTAAGGCTGTAAGAAATATTTCTGTCAGATTTTTGGCATAGTTTTACATTTATATTATATGTCTAAAATACTGTAGGTATGTTCTCAAAATAATAATAATAATAATAAAACTGTAGTAGACATTAAAGCCGTTCTTCTTGAAGAAGCAATAGAAGTTTAATAGAAACCATCTGTTAAGATGCTTAGACTCAAGAGGCCATTGTTTCAGCTGGTTATTTTGATCTTTTTCTGTGATATTTTTAACAACAAATTATTTGCAAAAATACTCTATTTAATTAGTTTCTAAATTAGAACGTCTGTATTTTCCCATTTTTAAGGGGGGGAAAATTTGATCATGCTGTCCTTTCATTTACCTTTAACTGCTTATATGCTCTCTTATTCATTGGAATAGCTCTTCCTGGAACCATTTGATATGTTGTATTCAATGAAGTTTTGCAGTAAAGTTTAATTGTAAGTACAGCATAGGAAGCTGAAGCCTGTCAATAATATATTGTAATAGTCGGAGTTTTCCCTCTGATTTTTAACACTTAGTTCTGTCTTCTGCTCAGTAATATGTATAGGGGAGGGAGATTCAGACAGTAGTCAGTAATGAGATGAACTAAAAGCAAAAGCACTAACAAGGAAACTTTTTTTTCTCTCTGTTTGTGAGAAGACACATATTTAGTTTTTACATTCTTTTGTTTAGGGGCCATCTCTGTGCATAGCACTGCAGTGCAGCATACAGCCCTCTGAAACAAACCTTAATTAGCTCTGCTAGCAGCACAATTTAGCGACTAGAACATGTAGCATGGTAAAATGTCAGAACATTTTCTTGCCTCGCACAGGTTTTGCAGTGAGGCTGCTTCACACAAGAGAATTTAGTGCTGCCTTGACTGCTAGAAAAGCCAGGGCCTGCTAATGCAAAGCAGACACTGAGAGGTTGTGGCAGTACAGCTGTATGGAGGCAGCAAATTGAAAAGTGGATAAGAAGTAGACTTTCCAAGGAATGAACAGAAGAAATGCACCAAGACAGTTTGACTCTAATTTATGGGCCTAAATGAGAAAAGGAGTTAAATTCTTGACCAGCTTAAAGCACATGAGTAAAAATCATAACTTTATCAGAACTCATACTTTGTCTGGTTCTACCCTGAAAGCAATGAATTTTTTGCCTAACACAGTATCAGGCTTTTCACTGCATTTCTTATACAGAAGCATGTTCTCTATTTATATTTAGGCTTGAAAATACAAAATAAATTTTGTATATTTTTATAAAACATTAGCTGCATTCTTGAATCTGTAACAGAACTACCATTTTAAGATACAACTATTAAGAGCAGACTCTAATATGATTGAAAAAATAATTTTCAAAGCAAAACCTAATGGTTTAGAGATCATTAGCAACCTAGATGTTGTGGTCAGAATAACATGCAACATATGATGGTATTTCAAGTTCAAGTTAACTTATCATAATTCTGTGTAGTGTTATAGGAATTACACATGCCAGCTACCATAACAGGGCTCAACACCAGGTTTCCACTGAATCAATAAGCCGAAAGTTGTTGTTAACAAGTTGAGCTGTTTAAGCTCGACCTGGGTGCTTCTGATGACATACATCAAACACAGAAATTGCTGGGCAATTGAACTCTTAGCATCTAAGCTCCATGTCCCATCCTCAAGGGATAGGTTGGACCCATAGTAATATTAGGATCCAGGATCCCCTTGGTTTTCTACTGGTTTGATTTGTTGTTGTTGTTGTTGTGTTGTTGTTGTGTGGGTTTTTGGTGGTTTTTTTACTAAGAGGCTGTTAAGTGGTCATCTTATATGATACCTCATCCAGTTAAGTCAGCTTCAGCTGATCCTGTGGTTAGCTGTTTCGTATGTTGAAATCTGGTTGCTGTGGATCATATGCCACAATCTACAGGCTCTGTCTGCTCTAGCTATTACTACTGTTTAAGCTGTTAGCTCCAAGTTTCGACTAACTTTCTCTACAACAGCAGGTAGACTGCAAATTCTTTTTAAGTTCACTTGAGTAAATATGTAGCTGCAGAGCTCCCTCTAGCAGAGTTCAGTTATTCTCGGTCATTTTATCCAGCTTGTCCTCTGAAGTTGTTCTATGACTGCTTTTCTCCCTGTTTTCTTAAAACACATTGTTTCACATACATATTTTTACAGAAGCTAAGGCTAGATATTTTAAAAATATTTTGAAAGAGATTTATACAATGAAGGAACATTATTTTCATTCCAGACAAAAACGTTAAGAAAAATCACTCTTATCTTGAAAAGATACCTGAGAAGAACTTTGAAATATGCAGTCACTTGTACCCTTCTGTGAACATGTCAACTGTGCTTAGAAGAGACAACTATGTTACCACCAAAAAAGACAGATCACTCTTTTTCACTGTATATAAAATTGGAAATACTTCTTAAGAATTTTGTAATTGATAAATTGGGAAGGTGTCTCAACTAAAGATAACAGAGTTCAGTATTTCTCTGAAAGTTATTTTTATACAAAATAGATTTAATTGAACTTTCTCTTTTTACAAAATTGAAAATGCATTTATTTCACTGGGAAACTTGACTGTAACACACCTTAACTGATAGCATTTGCTTTCTTAAAGGGGGTTTTTATTTATCTTCATTATACATATTACCTTCATGATTTGTATTGATTAAAATATATTTTATATGATGCAGCATATTTTCTTACAATCATCATTTGCTTGCTGCTTAACTTATTTTTCTTAATCAAGTAAATGACATAAATATCAAATAAAATCTTTTCTTGAAGACATAGGAAATGATCAAGAAGAAATTAACAGGATAATAAAAGATATCAAGATGACTTTCAAACAATGTCACCCTGAAGCTTTGAGGAACAGAAAATGAGCAATCTCTTTAATATATGACTGTCTCCACTGAGCTATTAAAACACACAACTTATATTTGAATACTCAGTAAAACAAAAGGGGATAATTTTTTTCAAGGTCAAGCCCCAAGACATCTAGAACTTTATTATCTACTGCTGATCTTCTATCATTGGTATATGTATTTGTCTAGAAACAATGACAGCAATTATTATTCTCGAATTAGACAAATTAATGATGGATATTAGGAATCTAAACAATGCAACCTAATGATTGATGCTTGGAATTTTAAATTAATAATTCGAAAGTTGGAAGTAAGAATAATTTCTCTAAAGAGAAATTTATTTTAGAAAAGAACATGCAGAAGTTTGGCATAATATCCAAAATGCCTTAAAATAGGATGCCTTTTGCAAATCTCTGTAGTTTTCAAAAGCAGGAGCAAAACTTCAGCAGCCCTCAAGCTGAAAGCTGGTATGCTAGAGAGTCACCACAGAAACATTTTAGTACTCATAACTATTAAAGGGAAAAGGATGTGTCTCACTTTTCCCCTTTTTTTATCTTAATTTTCCCCCCTTTCCTTATATTTTTAGTTGTCTCCACATTCATTTATCACTTTTGCTTGTATTTGTGAATCACACTTCTTACCAGAATCGCCACTTGATTTTGTATAGTGCAAAGTATTTAAAAAAAGAAGAAGAGTAAGCTGGGAAAAATTATGATGTGTTAAGATGGGCAAGATGACACTCCACTGCCAGCCACATCTGAACTGCAAATTTGCACTTCGCTTGTTCACAAGTGCAGCTGACCCTCTGTGGACTAAGAACTTAACAGTTTAGTGCAAGATGTTCTGCAGTGCCTAAAAGTAGGGGAAGATTTTGCCCTCTAAGTCATTCCCTTTTCTGAATTAATCAGTGGTCATTCTCACTAACTTTTTCATTGGCCAAAATGGAGAAGAAGAGGAGCAACTTGTTCATTTGAGGCATTTCCACTGCTGATAGTGGATAGCTATTTCATAGGTCAGGAGGGACAGTTACAGGCAGAGCTTGTTATTTGTACAGTTTCCACATAATTTCTTCCAATCAAATTATATCCTTATTTGCTTTTGCTGTGCCTTCATCTCTTGTTCTCTAGAAGTCATATTTAAAGAGAATATAAATAATATGGTCCTCCTAGCTTGTGAAACTACTTATGTTCCTTAAGGCACTCTAACCTTCATGACCTCAAGTCACAAAGGAATCAAAACTGATCTACCTTCTTATAAATATCAAGTGGAAAACAGCCAATAACAATGATGCTTTTATATAGACTGGGAAATACAAGCAATAGCTATCAGGGTGTAAATCCAGTATATACAACTATATTTATCTTCCTTGTCAGAACTCAGCTAAATCTGAATGCTCTGTTTTCCTCTGAGAAACCAATGGTTTAAAGCTGAATTCAGGATTCTGATTTCAATAGGAAGAGTTCTACCTGTGTGAGTTTTTGCCTTCACAGCCCTCAGCCTGAATTAGTAAGAGGCAGTCTGTGCTAGAACATCTGGTTACAAAGCAGGTAGCTATTGAACCAGGCAAGGCACCCCACTCTTCGAATTTGGCACCTTGCAGATTGTATTTTAAAGCCTCCATCTCTCTGCGTACATCCAGGTTTCTTCATGGCTTTGCAAAAAATATTTCTTTTGCTTCTTTTTGCATTTGAAATAGTTTTCCAGAAGAGATGTCTTTATTTCCAAAGATCAAAGGAAGACTTTCCTCTAATATGTGCAAACTGATGAATGAGTAAGTAAAGTACAAAGAAATCCTGCTACATTTAGAATAAAACAGGAGGTGCTGCTTTGGCACCAATGTGCAAATACCAAACACAGATTTCCTGAAGCAAAAAACAACACACCAACATTCTCTGATCTGTATTCTGTAAGCATTTACCTGTTCCGGGTAACTGCTAGGTGTCAAAATATATATTTTTTTTTTTTTTTGGAAGCACAGGCCATATAGAATTTGTTTAAAATACACCATTTTCCCTTTAAGCCCATCTTCTGAGTGTATTTATGAAAAATTTGTACGAAAGGTTTATGCAAAAAATTAAGCCAGTTTCATTTTTTCTGAGAAACTGTCACACTGATACTGATCTTGTTAAATCAGACATCCCTAATAATGTGCTTCTAGAGTCTGCTCCTCTCTTTCATAGCAAAATTAAGGTAAGTAATGGGAGAGGAAAAGTGCAGATGATTTTACTTGTTTATGAAATTACTGAATTTATAATATCTTGGGTTGAAATTATCTTATCTATCATAAATATTAACATAACTGGTTCTGCTATCTAGGACACTAGCTTGGAATTGAGAGATCATAGAATAATGAATGAAATTTTAAACTCAACTTCTATAGCTTTCAACAGATCACTAGTTTGTGTCTATGTGCTTTTTTCACCAAAAATTAACATGAAAATATGCTCTGGAGTCTTTCAGTCATATAAGTAAATTAAAACTGTAAAAAGGCTATGATAATAGGACCTTTAAAAGTAGGATTATGTACAATATAAGTGGATTGGTAATAAACAATTAATTTGATGTTTTATCAGAAATATTTCTACTCACAGGAAAACTATTTCATGTATTTCTTATTATCAGAACAACTGCTAGTCTTCTTTGGCAGGATAACCATTCCTGCTGTTTTTTTCAGTGATATAGTATCAATCTCAGGTGTCATACAGTAGTATTTACTTTGAATACATGGAAACCTATTTCCTTAATATTGGACATGAGTTAGGTTTACATGGCTATTCAGGCATGGAGGTAAAATCCTTGGTCTACAAGCTTTTACACTGGAAGAAAATTCAGGAGCCAGATTTACCTCAGCTGATTGAGAAAAAGTATTTATAAGTAATCCCAAATTTTTCTGACAATAGATAGCATTTTACTGGATAACTTAAATTTTTAGGTAGTAATGACATATGGCACATTTAATCTTCAGGGAGCTCTGGAAACAGAAATTGATGTCTCTTCCACAATGGAGATTTTTGAGCTGTCTGTTGACTGACACTTTCTGGTTTTGGCCAGTGACACAATCACCATTGTGTGGCTTGTCAATTTGTTTATTTCTACTGCCTGACCTTACTTAAATACACCAATTTTTGCATTTTGATTATTATCTGTCTGAGCTAATGGGAGAGAGAGTGAAGCAGAGATTAAGAATTATTAGGCAAAAAAAAAAAAATTATTAAGCATCTCATATGATACCAGTAATTTTTTTTCCACCTCTGTTCAAGCAAAAGACTTCTAGAGAGTAGCTTGGAAACCCTTTAGCCATGTGTTCTTGGCTTTTTGCCTGTTTGACAGAGGTCTTGCGCAACTTGTGTTTTATGTGCTGTCACCATCATTTCTCTATATTTTAGCTGTCTCCTGGTGCCACTGTTTGCCATTGGCCTGCCTTCAAAGCGAGTGCCTGTGGACAGTACTCATACGGTATGTAACATACCGTATACTTTGACAACTCATGTGGTCTTAATGGGTTTCCCAGTTACAGAGGCTAAAAGAGCAAGGCAGCCTGTTCTGCAGGCTACCACACAGCAGTTCTTATGAATAAATCCTTTAGATAGGAGAAAATAAATCATTTCTACAATGTTTGCTTTTTATCTGGTAGGCATAATGAAGTCTTTCTCTTCTGTGGCGAGGGAAAGTGCAAATAGGATATTCACACTGTCATCTAAATGAATAATGACTGAGAGAGTAGTTAACTTCATTGCTAAGGTTTTATGACATCTTCAGTATTTGCAGATAGGTAAGAAGCTGAAGGCTGATATCTAGAAATCAGTGATTGTCTTTGTTAAGCTGTTATTGAATGCTTTCATTAAACCTACATAGAAAGAAAGATGTGTTTCAGAAAGCAAGGCTATTTGTATACCTCACCTTACAAAACAGCAAGGAAATTACCTTGCTGCATAGACTGCTTCCTTTTATTTACTTACATCTTTTGAAGTGGAATCCCAAGATATTCTCTGTATGCTCTCTTGTTTTACTTGATTTCATTTCCTTAATCAGCTTTCAATCACCTCTACACCTGCTTCTCCTGATCCTGGATCCATTCGCCTCCCTGTTGTCTTCTTTTTCTCAGTGTGAGCTAGTAGCACAATAAAGATATTGTTACATAATAAAAATGATAATGCATCTATACTGATAAACTGCAGTCTAACTGTCTGAAACTCTAGAAATTACTCAGGTTTTTAAATATCTCTTAGAGCCATATTTCATGTGATACCATATTTTCCTGCGTTGACTTTCATATTATCATTCCCAGTCCTATATTCTTCATTCATTTTTCAAGTTTTTAGGCTTCTGTGTTATACTGATTTTTTGACTGAAAAAGTAGGGGGTTTGATCTTTCTTTTCAGAAGAGAAAATACCATAATAGATTATGATGGTAATACCACTTAGCATCTAAACTGTTTATGGAAGCAATGGAAAGTATTTTTAACTCGCTTGAAATGATTGATCCATTTTTCTGCATAAAACCTGAATAAATTCTGAAACAGACCGGCTTATTAGTAGGGCTGGGATAACTGGCTTACCGAATATTTTAAAATTACTAATTTAAACATAGCAGACCTAACATTCACTAATAAACTAATGTAGTTGCCAATAATTCTGGTTTTATTATAAATGCTCAGTTTCGTACTCAGTCCCACATGTTTGCAGTTCCTACCAAAAAATGTCATACTTATAAGGTTTGTATTTCTGCCTGCTGTCCCCACCTCCTTTAAATGTAGGGGGATGTGTGGGCAGAGAGATCATGAAGTCACCTTGTCAAATTTCCAGATTTTGTTGCTGATATGAATTAGAAGAAGTTTTATGTGGTTTTTTTTTTGGTTGTTTCTGTTTTTTTTTTTTTTTTTTTTTTTAATACCAATGCTACAAATGAGAATTTTCCTACAGGATATATATCCACCATTTTTGGTGATAAAAAATTTCTTTGCTCTTCTAACCTATTCCTATAGTTTGGAAGAGGAGTTAAATTTCATTATCTTTATTTTGGGGAAAGACTTCCCTCCACTCTGAAAATTTGTGTCCATTAAGCCCTTTGTAAGGGTATTTTCCATAATTACTTTTTTTCAGTAGTTATGCTTCCATGTGCTCATATACATTTATAAATTATGCTACAGTTCTAAACTATTTTTATTTTGAAGATGCATTCTAAAAGAGGGTTATTGTATTATTTTAAATTGTAATTGTCAAGAAGAACCATACAATGTTAATTAATTATTCTCCATAAGTAGTGTGAATTATTCTCCATAAGTAGCCTCTGTTATAGCGTTCTAAATAAGTAGGGTAAACAGTGTGCTGAAAGCATATTTTTAGCTAATACTATCCTCAAATTGATCAATATGACTTTGAGAAGTAACTCACGAGGCAACAACTTGGGAGTAAATTTTCCTTCAAGTGAATTTACTAAATTCAACTGAATCATAAGAAGTAGTGGTGTGGCATAATGACATTGAGCTGCCATGGGCTTAACTTTGCCCTTTCAAAGTCAATGCACTTTAAGGAAGTAGAGGTATTAAGCTCACAACAGTTTGACACATATCTTACTCAGCAGGTCATCTGATTGTCCTACTAAGTTCAGATGTAACCGTAAGATTTGCTCAGCAGTAAGAGCTGCAAAAGAGAAGTTATTTGAAGTGATCTTAAATGCATACCTTTTAAATAAACCTTCATGTTGAGCTTGTAAATAACAGTATAGAATTACAGACTAAATGTTCAGAGTTTGTGAGCTAGCAGACAGTGGAAATTCACTGTTCAGTTGAAGAGGTAGGGAACACAACATTTTCTAAAAGGGAAAAAACTTCCTTTTCATTCATGATTAGGTGGAGAAAATTTGCAGCATTAGTTCACATGTATCTTTTGCATCAGAAGATATTTTGTTCGATCTTCTTTGAAACAAGTTTATTTAGACTGAGATAACATTTGCAAAGCACCCAGAAACGGGAAGATGTGAGTTTCTGTTTCTAATCTCAGTGGACATATGATATGTGGCCTTAATGTAGTAAGCACCGTTCAAAACAGAATTGATTTCTTCCATCCATCCAGAGTATTTTCTTAAGTTGTAAAAATCTGAAACAAATATACTTAAGGATTTTTAAAAAGTCAGTAGTTCAATAGTTACATATAAAGCATATGCAAAAAATAATTAATAACTATATCCTTGTGAAGAGGATTAAAGGTTTGTGGTTCTTTGGCAACAATTACTGGAGGAAATATTGTATGCAATGCAAAGCTGAGGTAATCTTAAAACCCCTTTTTATGCATAAACATGAATTAGCTTTTACAGTTAAATGATTAAGTAAGGACAAAAAACAAACCAAGGAAAGTCTCTGACTGATGGTGGTGTTTATATTGCTAGAAGCTGATATTTTGAATTCAATAGAATGATCTGTCCATACTTACCTTAATCCTCAGAAATAAATCACTCCTAACAGATAGTAAATGAAATGAGGGTCTGGGGGAAGCAGGGATTTGGCCCTTGCTTTTGTAAGGTAAGACAGCAACAGCAGCACAGGTTTAGATAAAACCATGGGGTGAGGGGTGTGAAAGTTGAAAAATCATACTGATGTCTACAAAAGATGGCTTGAGATGTCTATATTTTGTTATCAGTGTTCATGAATGATCTTGGCATTCTGAAAGAACAGAAAGTCAGCCTGTGGTGGAGACTGGGAGAATCTTTGCCCTGACAGTCCTTAAGGGAGTGATGGCACAGTTTTGTAAATGTAACATCAGGGAGGACTAAACAAAAGTAAATTGCCAAATTTCCATTGATTTCAACAAAATTGGGTTGATTTATCCCAGTCAGGAAGGACGGACAAGGACATATTCTTTACTTCCTTTTCTGTAATTTTTTTTTCTCATGTCAGTGAGATGGTCTGAATCATTGTTATATTTTACAAATTAACACATGCTTTACATTTGTGATTCTGCACAAATCCTGCAAAATGCCAAAAGGCTTCCACCTTTCAGATGGGTTATGCAGTTTTAAGAATTTACTGGAGAAAACAATTTTTCTTTGTACAAAGCAAAACATTTTGCTTTGTATCAAGTCTGAAGATACTATTTCTTCCAACTTTACAAATGCATAATGCCTCCTGTACCACATCTTTGGTAAAGTAAAAACTATTTGGCAGAACTGGAATGTCTTTGTGACTAAGAAAATAATGTCTTGCAGAGTGCACATGGACACAATATTATTCTCCCTGCAAACTAACTGTGGCATGAAATAATTTTGTTCCTTTAATTCTTATTCTCTTAAACATAGGCTTCCCTGCACTAGTCTCATAGTGAATACAGTTAGCATGTGCTGGGCTACAATATCATCTACCAGCATTAACCTATGACCAGACTCTCTGTTAAAACTAATGAACACCAGTAGGGGCTCTATTTTATAGTGCTCTTTCCCCAGACTTAAACACAGAGAACTTCCCCTTATATTTTTACTTTAACTACTGAAACAATAAAAGCAAAACATGAAATAAACTAAAGAAATTTGTTGCAGCTCAATGCTGATTTTAGCTTGCCCTGTATTCCTATGTGGAGAATTATTAGAAATGTTTTTTTTCTTTGGCTGGTGATGAAGGCAAACATATTAAAGTCTTTCTCAATTGGCATTTTAAAAAATGCCTTTATCCTTAGCAGTTTGTGTTGAAAAGGCCAAATTCTCCTTACCTTAGTGTCAAAACCAGTGTTTTGTGTCTTTTTAGTAAGATTATACACGTGAACAAGAGAAGCAGAATTTTGTCCAAAGGGACCAACAATTTCAGCAGATTGGAAACAGTCCCAGCATTCACAGTTTTAAAGTAAGCATATTGACATGCCATATCTTTTTTACCTTATTCCCCCCTTGTTATACATTTATGTATTTTGTGATGTAACTATATGTACAGTAAAGGTCATCTTTGAGAATTTTTGCATCTTGCATGTACATTCTGATTTGTTATAACAAAAATAAAACTGGAATTTGTATCTGGTGTTTTCACAGGAACTTATAAACAACATTTTGCAGCATTTCCTGATCAGCTGTAAGGAGAGTTGTGGCTATGAAAAGGCTGCAGGATTTGGCCTATTAACTAATTCCACTGTAAATTAGTACTTATGTTTTATTTATTTGGAAAACAAAGCTTCCTTTGAAATGCATTTTAAGGTCACCTAATTATCAGGCAAATACCAGTTTGCAGCCCTGAATGAAAAACTCCCCTCCTCTTAATCAATTTATCTTGTTTTCACTGACTCGCTCCAATTTTGCTTAGTATTGGTTGGCTCAAATAAAAATAAAAATTAAAACAAAAACAAAAACCAAAACAAACCAGGGTATGATAACCTTTTCCCCCTATAAAATGAAACAACTAATAAAAAATGCTATTTGGAGTTAGCTGAGAATACCTATCTGTGCAGTATACATTTCAAGCAGCTATCGAGCAGAGCAGAGACCAAAAGCCAGCTGCATTTGGCTTCCGTGGAGTCTCAACATGTCTTATATTTGGAGCTGTAACACGTGATTTTTGTTTGCTTGTATGTTTTGCTTTTTACTTTACACAACTAACTTCTAGAAAGAATTCTTGCAACTTCTTATCTTCCCCTTAACGGCACAGATGTCCTTCCTCACGGCACTGGATTGCTCTGCCTTCCCCTAAGGCACAGCAATCACCTTTGACACCAACAACAGTAGGTAAAGCAGCAGAAGTTATGACAAAATCCGACTTTCAGAGGGACGTGTTTACCTGTTGCTTTTGCAGTTCATGCTGATGCTAGATGTGTAGCTAAAACTTTTTCCTCAGCTCCTCGTTTACTCGTTCCTCTGCTGACAAGGGCCGGGGTGGAAAGTGATGGGTTTCCATGGAGAGCTGCGTGGTGGGGGCAAAAGGAGTTTAGAATCAAATTACACAAAACTAGGCAAAACCAGTGTCTGCTGCTCCCTGAATTTAGGCAAAGGCTCCACTGAGCGCCTTGCTGGCGACGGGGATGAGGGGAACCCTTCCTGCCGCCGGGGCGCACGCGGTGCGCGCCCCTCACGGACGGGAGGGACGGCCGGGGTGCGAAGCGCCGTCTCCCGGGAACGTAGCCGGGTCTCGGCTCCTCGCGGGCCCGCTCGGGCGCCTGCCCGCGGCCCGGCGGCGGGGTTGTGGCGGGCCGAAGGAAGGGGGGCCGCGGCGGGTGCCCGCCCGGGCGGGGCGGGGCCGGACGGGACGGGGCCCGGCGCGTCCCGCCCCGTGGGGGCGAGCGGCGGGCGGGGGCAGCGCGGTCGCTGCCGCCGGGGCGCAGCTGCCCGCCCGCCGCCGGGCGCTGTGTGCGCGCACGGGCCGCGCTCCTGCCTGCCTGCGCCCACGCACACGCACGGACACGCACACACAGACAGACAGACAGAAACACGCACGCACATACACACACATACACGCCCGGCCGCCGTGTGCCGCGCATCCCGCGCCGGCGGTGCTGCCCGCCCACCCCTCCGGGACGGGCTACTCGCGCTCTCTCGAGTTTCTCCGCGGGCGCCCAGGTGGCTGCGCCCCACGGCACTCCCCGCTCGGCCCGGCGCGACTCGGCACGTCCCCGCGTGTCTTGCCAGCCGGCGTCCCGCGGGCGCGGAGCCGATGGCGCTGGGAGGAAGGATGCGCCTGAGCCGCGTCTGCTGCGTGTTCTACCAGCTGTGCGTGCTGTCAAGCGGGCTCGGCGCAGGTAAGTGCGCGCCTTTCACGGAACGGGCCGATCCCGGGGTGGCCCCCGCGCCCCGCCGGCTGCCGGTGGCGATACCTGGCCATTGTTAACCGCGCCCGACCCCCGTAAGCGATGAGTGGTCAGATAATGCGTGCCTTGGCTGTGAGGGTGCACTGCGAAGCGCTGCTCTGTACGAGACCTGATTTCCACAAGCAGCCCTGTCATCTCTCCTGGCTGTGCTGTTCCTAGAGTGTGCAATGAATGTGTAAATAAAACTGTTTCCTGTCTCAGGCTAGTGGAGGTTGTGTGTACTCAGATCTTTGTAAACATAATGCTGGCATGGTGGACTTTGGTTGTATTGTGATGTAGAGTGTGTAGGGTATGCAGACATCAGTAGTTAGTGATTCTAATTCAGTTTCATTGTAAGAATGGTCATGATACAGCATGTGCATGCAACTGCTACTTGTATGTGCAGCCATGGTGCGTGTGTGTGTATATTTGGCCGAACTTTGGGAGCCATAATGGGTCTTCTACAGCATGCTGAGAAGAAGGTTGAAATTTTCAAATTTGTTCAGGTTTTCCCCAGCAATTTTTTTTTTTTTAGCTATATGAGAAAGTTGTTGCTTTGTCTAAATGATGAAGGGTTTATGCAACTTTCCTTGCATGGAGGTGGTGATCAAAAGGAAGGACATCCTCAGCTACTGGTACAAACACAACTTCTCCCCATCTTGGGATCCAAGCTTTCTCTGTGTTCTGCAGAACCTTGGTGTGTTCCAGACACATCAACAGAACAGACCCATTTAGCAGCTGGTCTCCCTGCTGTGCGTAAGGACAAGATGAAAGGGACAAATGAAGCCCACTGTATTTTGTGTGGCATGCTTGTTGGTCTAGGACTCAGAAGGACCATCTTGTGGTGGGCAAAGGGGAGGGTTTTTAGCAGGCACTGGATGCTGTTTGGTGCTCCACTCATTTAAAGCATCTGCTGCATTTCCCACAGGTCTCCATACTTCAGAAGAGACTGAGGAGTGGGAGATTGTCTTCCCTGCACTGTGGAGCCCTGGCCAGCAGGAGCCAACGGGTGGCAGTGGTGGTGGTGGGGGTTGCAACGTTGACCCCAGTAGTGGGAACCGAAGCAGCACTTTCAGTGCCCCAGTCACTCCTAGCCCAGTGGCTGGCAGCTCCCGTGAGGTGCGTTCAGTCTCCTCCTCAGTGGATGGGCAGGTGCAGGCTGTAGGGGAGGCAGCAGAGGAAGAGGACACTGAGGATGAGTATGAGTCTCAGGAGTTTTACCACTGGTCTCCCCTGCCTCAGGGGTCTGGTGCTGCCTCTCAGTTGCCAACACCACCATCTCCCCCGCCACCACCTCCAGCAGAGGATGGAGATGAAGTGCTGCTGAGGATCCCAGCTTTTGCTCGGGAACTCTACCTGCTGCTCAAGAGGGACAGCCGCTTCCTGGCTCCTGGCTTTGCTGTTGAAGAGCGGCTTGCGGGTGAGGGCAAAAGTCCACCCAGTGCCACACAGTCGCAACCTGAGAGAGCTTGTTACTACAGTGGTGCTGTCCTGCGCTACCCGGGCTCCTTCGCCTCCTTCAGTACCTGTGGTGGACTGGTAAGATGACCTTGCATGCACCTGGCCTAGTACCCAGGTCTCCATCCAAGTCCCTGCTTTATGTATTGCTTTTCATTCCCATTCCTTTCTGAAAGTCTTCTTTCTTTCTTGGTAGCATCTTGGGTCCTACCACTGTACCTAACCTCATTTTTTAACAATTTTCCTATTCATAGTCTTCTCATAACATTTTTCAAATCCTAATTCTGCCTTTAGCCTGTACAGTCGTGATATTATTTATCCTGTTTCCAGATCCATAGCTTTCTGGTTGTGGATTTCCATCTTCTTACACCGTCCTTTCTTAAACTTTTCTCATCTCCATCTGTAATTTTATCTTACCTTCAATGAGTTTTGTAATTAGATACCTCCATACTCTCTCTCCTTTATTTTCTCTGTCTCATCATGTCTCCTGCAGTCCATTTGTAATCCATTTGTTCTTCATTCTCATCTTGCATTCTAAAATTATTTCCCTCATTTGAATTATCTTCTGCAGCTCAGTTTCCAAGCTCTTCTGTCTTTTCTATTTCTAGCAGTATTTTACCAGTGTCTCCTTTCTCCTTTTCATTATTCCTTTTCTTTCACCTCTTTGGCCTTTTTTCTCTGCCTCACAGCTTCCCATATGTGGTACCTGTAGTTACTTGAATTTGGAACTTCTTTCCTTTTAACTCCTCCATAGAAGAATGCAATGACTATGTTCTCAGCAGAAATCTTAATGCAGTCAGACCTTTTTGATTGTTATTACTTCTGTGGTGTACTTTTCTTATTTAAAACAAGCTCCCCCTGCTATTACTTCTGGTGCATCAATCATGATTTTTGCTAGATAAAGAGCAGAATTGGGTACAACAGCAGTGATGAGACAAAGAGCTGCAATCCTAAGGTGCTTGCAGGTGGGTGGAAAGTGTAGAAAGTAAGAAAGTTTACCTGTGATGGTATAGAATGTTGGCAGGACCTTAAAAAAGCCCCAGTTATTGCTACTATTATTATCTTCATTTGGGGCTTTTATGTAGCAACACAAATGAGCATTCTTGCAGCACTTAACAGAAATTAGAATAGAAAGGGTAATGGTGCTGGAGAGGGTTAATATCCTCCATAATCCTGAGGTTTGGGTGTAAATCACCATAAACCGCATGGTGGATTTTTTGCTTGTATTTCTTTCTGAATTTGAACATCTAACTTGCTCCATTGCTGATTCATGAAGATATGCCTATTTATTTGTATGGCTATGAAGTGAGACCAGGTAAAATGTGGAAATTTTGACTTATTATTCATTTGCCTATTTGAACTTATTCAAAAATTAACACAAACTGAAAATAGTGGATTGACACCAAATAAAATATTTGCCTGCATTCATGCAAAGTGAAACTGCCAAGTTTCACACAAGTCTTAAGTGGTTGGCATCTATTTATTGATAATTTGTCAGATTTTCCAAAGCAAGGTAGTAGAATTAAATGTGGAGAAATATATTGAAAGTCAATTTTTGGTGGTTTGAAAGCAATCAGGAAAAAGAGTTTTGTGTTCATGAAAAGCATTTGACTTCTGTGCTCCTTCTTATTTTGAAAGTTTTACTTCTTTCTACATTGTGTTTAGGTAAAATTAGGTTGGAAAATCTTTGTAAAGAAATTGGTGGAAATAATTATCACCTTTCTATTATTACTACTCAAAAGCCATGTACATCATTGCTTGTCTGTAAAACCTCGGATTTATTATATAAATTGATTCAATTTTTGGATAGACCCCAGTTTCTAGAGACCCCCATTAGTAATTTTTGATTCTGTTAGACTTTACTAGGAGTACCAGCTTACTCCAAAGCCTTTGGTCATCTAAGCATGCATGTGCCCAGATCATGTTCTCCATCTAGAAAACTCCAGATGAAATATAACATATTCTGTGTATCTCAAATAAAATTGTCAACTGTTGTTGATGTTGACTGGTGTTGTCTTGATCCTCAACTGTCCTCTCTTGTTTGTGGTGAAATAGTTAAGCAGCTGTTCTTCCTGAGAGTGTTGCTGTGTCAGGCATAGTTAAAAAAAATTGCGCAGTGCTATTATGTCAAAGTTGTCATAACAAATCCTAAGCTATTTGTCATTCTTTATTCAGTCGTTGCTTGGGCTCTATTACATATGTAAGTTGCTGAGTTTTCAAGAGTATTGAAAAAACACCCTAACATGCGTTGGATATTCCACCCTGTTTCATCTAGGCCTGACCCTGCAAATAGAGCCAAGCCGTATTTCAAACTACATTTTCTTTTTTTTTTTTTTAGTATGTAAAATAACATTGAAACTTGTCCCCAAAAATATTCTATTGTTGTTACCGGAAATAGAATTTATTTTCTCACTTTAAATACAAAGACATTTTAGAGAAAATACGAATGTCTTGGATACACTCTCATTTCAAAGCCTTGCTGACCTTGGGTTAGGTTTAGTAAGCTGCATACACTTTGGAAAGTCAAATGTGGGCTAATATGCAGCTTTGATTACACCATTGTGCTCCTCAGAAATAGCCTTTTAGTGAGTCTTTTTACTGACCAAAGAGATTAGGTGTAGTCTGACAGACAACAGTGATTATGCTGTGCAGGAGAAAGGGTGAAGAGTGTAGTCACATGCAGGGAAAGGTCATACCTGGCAGTACAGGTGTATGGCTGTTGTTGTAGGACTAGTTTTGTCAAAAGATACTGCATTTTCAGTAAATTAAAGAGAGGCCTTAGGTGAAATTGTTGTGCCATCCATATAGGATGCTGGTATTGGTTCCAGTTTCTCAAGGCACAGAGACGTCACATGCCAGTGATATTCAGGAAGTAGGGGGAAATAAAGGTCTGTGTAGTAATCCACTTATGTACACAGAAAGAAGAATATTGCTGCAGATGTTAATGACCTTACCCTCTGAAGCTGAAATTTAGATAGATGCTTTTTGAATATTTCACTGGTTGCATTTGTGTAAAGCATCTAACATACAGGACAACATTAAAGCTTCCCTATATTATTTCACAGTTCTTGAGAGCGTCAGTAGTGTTTTTTTTTCTTAAGCTGCTCATCAAGAACCAGTATGGATGGGTAATAATAATAGGGCTCCTAATGTATCATGAAAGTCATGTCAAAATACAAGTGAGAAATGAAAGCTGTACTCCTAGATAATTACTAACCAAATTCTGACTGCAAGCATTCAGAAGTGTCTTCATTCAGCTGCTTAATCTTGACAAACAAAACATAAGTCAGTGGTTATTTTCTAATGAACCTAAAGATTGGAGATACACATGGACTATCTAGAAAATTCATCATGGTGACCTTGGTGTGATCTCAGAGCTCACATGATCAGTGGTGACAGTCCTCTCCAACTCCTTGGTAAAACACTTGTGGATAGCTCAGTGGGATGTACTCTGAGAACATTTTGGGATTCTGCACTGGTACTCTGGGAAGATGAAAAAGGAGAGGTTTCCAAGGATTCTCCCATCTGCATGCTGACTGCCTACTTCTTGTTCATGGTTAGCCAAATACCAGGATGTAAACAGTCCTGCTGATGCCACTGAGACTGTTCTTCTGAAAGTAATGGATTGCAGAGCTGGACCATTAATTATTTAAATGGTTGTTTCTTCTGTTTGCTTGTGTTCTAACATAATATTTGAAATAAGAAAAAAATTGTGTAAAAGGTTATTGAACAGTTTTATTTGTGGCTGGTAATACATATATATGTATATGGTAATTTTGTATAGCATGCTGTAGGAGAAACTTACTGTGGACATGTAATTAAGAAATCAGACTGCTGGTTCTTTATCTACTGCTAGAATGAAAGTTGAAATAGTCTCACTGCTTTTAACACAGAGTGCTGTAAACATGGAAAATATGTGCTTTATCCCTTACTCATTTAATTTCAAAAATTGTATGACTACAATTTTTTCTCAGTAATTAATTCCTTAGGTACTACTCTATGGCTGTGTACGGACAGGCAGGGATTTCCCCAAAGTTTCTTCTTCTTTTGATTGAAGCAGTCTGCAATAAATAGAGAATAACTATTTCTGTTTAGGCCAAGAAAGGATCTGAATGTATTTTTATTTCTAAAGCAATGGAACAGATTTAGACTTTCAGGAAGTGCAAACAGGAGCAAATGTAGACAGAGAGAATGGACAGAACAATGCAGCTTCTTGCTGCTGTGCTGTTCATCTCAGCTTCTTGTAGGTTGTCTAACAGAAGATCTCTGTAGCTCTACCTAAGAAGACAACATTGACATTTGGGTTAATTTACTGGAGAGAAGTTTTGAAGTTCATCTGATTTTCACTGGATCTTAAGAAAGTGAATCAGGCAATAGCATTTTTATAGTTCTGATGAATCTGTGTAAAATACAATTTGCAATTAAAAGTAATGTGCATTTTCACAGCGACTTGAGTTGGAGCAAGTTTTAGCATATCTCCAGTCCAGGGAAGAGCTCTTTAGAGAAGTGTGTGGTGCTTTTATTAGGCGTCATTGCTAGTGACAAGCAGGTTTTTAAATATCTGATCAATAGTGTATAAACAAGTACTTAAATAGCTCTATCCAAAGCAATGCTGTCGGCATCATCAAAAGAATGAATGACAATTGTTCTGTGCCATGCAGAAATGTGTCAGGTGTCATTGGAGGACAGCATTTCAGTGAGTATTTCTAATTGTAATGTCCTACTTTTACAATAAAACAAGTAAATAAAGATGTGAAAAATGTATGTGCCTTTACTGGCCAATGGAAGGCCAGTATAGTGCTTTGTATTGTGCTTTAGTTAAGATTTGAAAAAAACCTGAAGCAGCTCTAAATGAAATGCATGGCTTTTTTACTTCTGACACAAAGTTTGTGAAGATTAGTTTTGAAGATTAGTGTTATTAACTACTAGTAATTGAATGACACGTGATGGATTAGAAATACTTTAGACTTCTTAGGATATTCTAGTTTCACATGTCCCTTACATTCAGGACACTAGAGCTTCTAGAAAACTGCAATTATTATTTTGTACCTCTCCAGTGATGACAGTCTAACTTTGTAGCTCGTCTCAGAACAGTCAGAATGAAATTGGAATGAACAATAGTAATAAAATTCATTAAGAAGTTTTTGTTTTCCTACAATTCTGCACGCAATCGCTTTTGGGGATAGGATTCAGCCTGAGAAAAGGCTGAATCTGTGTTTTGACATCTTTCTACCTAGACAGGGATTTTAACCACAGTGTTTCAACATTTTTATATGGGAAAAATCCCAGTGAATATAGTTTTTAGTTACACTTCCGTGTGATTCCTGCAATGAGAGTAGTGCCTGATATGGCAAGTATACTTGAATTTTTTTGACAGTTCAAAAAGATTTGGAAAACTGTACTGAACTTCTACCTTTTGGTTGCACAGATTTCAGTGGCAGTGCAAAATTTAACCTGCTGTAACTCCTTTCCTGGCATAGGATCTGATGGGTTAAAGATGAATAGGCTGTTTGCATGTGGTATGAGTAATGAGTCTTTGCTGTGTGGTGGATGTGCAAGCTAAAGTCTTGCTTTTGTGAGTATCCCTGCTTTTGTCCACCTCTGATAGCAGGTGGTCAGAACAACTCATACATTAGGGCTTCATACATTGCTCTGGGAAGCTGCGCTGTTACAGGATGTGAGCTCCCCCTGCAAGGCTCTGAGACTTAAATAGACTTCTTGCTTCGATCAGAGCCGAATGCAGCTACCCCATTACACATCCTGAATCATACAGTACCCACATGCAAGCTGAAATGGGTTAAATACCCAGCCTTTTGTCAACCAAATGTAGTGCCCCTTCCTCCCCACCTTAGTGACCCTTGCAGTTATCCAGCCGTATTGAGTAACTTCCACACCAGATGCTTCTCGAAAGAAATTTGAGACAATTAAAGCTTCTTTTATGCTGGTGGCAAGCATTAGAAAACAGATCACCAACAATTTTTCATTAAAGGGTAAAGAAAAGAAAATATTAACAGTCTTTTTGGTCTATATGATACATACATGCTGAAGTTTGACATTGCAGAAGGAGGATTATAAAATTCAATAGGATTATCCTTACAGGCTACCAGGATAAAATTAAGTACAAACTCTCTCCTATTCACCCAGCTTCCTGAGATCCTTAAATGAAGGGAGAACAAATAGAAGCAGTCTGCCTACTGTTTCATTATGAGTTTGTTAGAGAAAGGAAATTTTACTGAGAAGGACAGAAATAAATATGTGAATGAGAGTACTTTCTGAGTATCCCATACTGAGAATTCACAGCTTCAACAAGATTTGCTTTCTTGACTTTAGTATGTGCCTTATTTGTGTTTTCAACATGTTTAAATAGGCAATTAAAATTTGTGATCAGTATAAATTGGTAATAAGGTAGGGCATGATTGGAAATGTTAGAACTGAAAGCAGCTTTGCTCTGCTATGAAAGTGTTTTGAGTCTTTTTTTCCCTCAGAACAGAAAAAACCAAAACAAACATCCCTGGGAAAATAAAGGATTGGACAAAAAAATTAGTGCTTTCTACCTTCGCATAAGGTTGGAGTACTAATGAGATGTGTCAGTGCTCCTGGTTGAATGAAGTCTTTCAGTGTCTGTGTTAAAACTCATCTGGGTTGTTCCTCCTGGATTTACATGACAGTGGAAGGTGTGACTGAGGAGGGCAGCCAGCCCTGTAGGAAGTCTGGTTTCCAACAGGACAAAACGAGTTGTTTACATGAGGTTGCTACGGCATGGTTAGGCAGAAGCACATCTGCCCCATTTTTGCCTCCAGCTAAAGTTTAGCAGCTATGTTTGTAATCTCTGTGTTATATTTAAATCTCTTTATTAAAATATCACCTTGAAAATCTAATGAAGCAGAGCTCAGCACACAGTAGAGAAGCCTAAGAAAATTAAAATGGAATGATTGTGGCCAGCTGAAATAACTAGCATATATGTACAAGAAAAACACTGTTAACAAACTTGCTGAACAGGAAGTTAATTACAAACAGAACTATTAAATCTAGGTTGTGTGTGTGTGGGGGGGGGTGTTTTGTTTTCTTTCTCTTTATTTCTTTCTTTCTTATAAAGGAAAGGAGTACTGGAGATGGTATCCCTTTAAAATTTTATTACTGTCATTAAGTGCCATAAACCAACAAAGATCTGTTTAAAGATAAAGGAATAAACCCTCTTTATTTCTGTTTTTCCTCCTGGGTTCTGATGTTGCAGTCTGTTACTATTGTTCTTTAACTTTCTGGATGAAACATCTTTTGGTTAGATTTTTGTTTTGTGTGTCTGAGACCTCATCATAATTCATAAGAAGGATAAGTCTTCTAAACATAGGAAAAGTATTGTTAATGTAAAGATGAAAGATTTAGCAAATTAGGTTTGACTTAGGCCAAGACTACCTTTGAACTGTAAGAAACTTTGTTTCCCTTTATATTAAACACTGTTGCATGGTATGTGAGATTTTGGGCCACCATGCTTCAGACCGCATGGTAATGATTCCTTTCTTCTAAGAGCTATCTTACAATGATGCCGGTGCTCTGTCCTGAGACAGGTTTGATTTGTGATTCCAATCCTGCTTATAACAGCCTGCTTTCTTCCTAAAGTGCCTAGTTTCATTACAAATACTTTCTTTGCAATATATTTCTGAGTGATAATTAGAAATTAGAAATACACTATCTCCAGAGTGGCTTCATTTAAAGAAAAAAAGAGAAAAAAAGAGATTGCTGTGCATCACATGAGATCTCTACCTATTGTAATTAGCATATAAAGTTATTAAGGTTATTTTTCAAGATGGAGAAGTGAGATGGTAAATAAAAAAAATTGTGTAATTCCATTAATTAAATTAGTAAAATAGTGACATTTTGGCCTCTTAATTTGATGTTGACTGCTTTAAGAAGAAAAGGCAGAGCACTGAGTGTCTTCCAGCTACAAATGCTAACGTTAGAGAAACCAACATTTTTTTCAGAACATGTATCCCTGGCTTATATATCTCATGTATCTGCCAATTGTTTCTTCACTAGCAAGTGAACCAGAATTTTTAAAAGAACCAAATGTTCTCCAAGTTGCAACCCTTGTAATATTATGTAAAAGGACTGTTCTTTGTCTTTCTTTCCAAAATGTTTTCTTGCAGGAGTGGAGATTATATTGGTTGTTAATGATGGATTGTGACAGGGGAAAAAAGAGCAGCATCCGTGATCTCCATGCTAAATAAGATAAAAATAGGGGGAGCTGGGAAATAGGGAAAAAAAACCAAGAGAAAGCATCAGGTGTGCAAGCTGTGAGATTGATGGAAAGTGAGAATATTCAAGAGGAGTCTATGAAAATCAATGGTCATGTAGAAGTTAGTATTCAAATGGTGAATATATGAACACATCTCTTTGCTATGTGATGAGGAGAACTACCTCAATAGAAAGGAGCGAGACAAAGCAATCTGGATTTGTGGCAGAATGAGATGTTTTTGCAGACATTTTTCTGTGGAGTGTGTGTCTTTCCTTGGTTTATTCAGATCTCTCAGGTGACTTCAGGGTTATAGCAGGAGGGCTAGTTGGTTACTCCTTGCAAAGAAGTTGTGGAAATAGCGTGAAATACACCAAGCATGAACATCTGTCTTATACTGCAGATCCAGACAGTAGCTGGTCAAATTTTTATAAACCAATAGCCCAAAACATCTATATTAGTTTTAAGATCAGATGTGCATCTGCAGTGCATTAGCAGTTCAGTTAACCTTTTGTTGTTAACATGTCATTGCCTGGACAACCTGGTCTTCTTGGGTTTTTTTTTTATTGTTTCTCATATGCCATCATAAATAAGCAATAAGTAATATTTGGAAGTGAAAGAATGAAGAATATTTCTAGTGCTAATTTTAGATCAGTTGATTTAGAATTAGAAATCAATCTCCTAACATTAGCTGCTAATAATACATACATCTGCATGTAAGTGAATAGAAGTAAAATTTTTTTGGAAGCCTGTTCTGTTGAATGTTTTTCTTGGGTCTACCAGTACTTCAGTCAGAATTACTTTCTGAATGAGTTTTGCATCCAAAAATGTAGAAATGTGCCCAAAACTGACTTGTGAAGTGATTTAGTTTCTGTGTGATTATCTTCCAACAATTCCATATGCTTGTTTTATGATCTCAGCTGTGCTACCTTAAGTTCTCATTAGATGTCAGAAGTTTAACTGGGTCAAGTCAGGGCAAGCTTATTTAGATAGCAGCAAGTTAAGGAAAATACAAATATTTCTGCACATGATGTTAATTCATCTGGGCACAACTTTTTATGCTTCAGGACAAAGTAAATGTCCTGCTCTGTCCCTCTGGGTTTCAGGGGATGTTGGGTGGAAGAAGTGACCAAATGATGGCTACAGCCATTATAGTTATGCCATCTTTTATATAGAATGTTAAACTCTGCTTCAGATGTCCTTACAATTTGGACTGCTCTTTTTTTTCTTTTTTTTTTCTTTTTCTTGTTTGTTTGTTTTGTTGTTTGTTTGTTTTTTTTTTTTTAATTTTGTCTGATTAGCCTGGCATTTGGATTATAACCCTGAAAATCCAGATGTAACTATGATTCAAGGCATGTATGAAGTACTTTGGTTTTCTTCTGGAACTGGGAGACAGGAGATAAAAGGAACATCATAAGGGACTCATATTCTCTTAATATTTAATTGTGGTCTTACTTAATTTTCTTTTGAAAAATACTCTTAAACATGAAGCTGTCTCTATGTATTTCTGTTGTAAGCTGTGTGTGAAACTCTTCTAATTTGCACAACTTTTGAAACCTTCTGAGAATTGACAATCTTGTAAGTTAGGAGACAGGAATTTCCTTAGGTGTGTCTAAATAAGAGATTGCCAGTCTCTTTTGTCTCTTTGTGACCTCAATGGACCTCACCTCAAATATTTATTTAAAAATACATGAGGGTAGTAAGTGAGTTTAAAGTGGAAGAGGATATATAGAGTAAAATGAATGCAATTTGGCATATAAAAAGCTTAGTTTTCCAGTTTCTGGCTGATAGTCCTAGCATATTTCCCTTTTTCTGTCTGATTACCTGTTTCATCTGTAGCAACCTACCTAAGGAAGCCTAATAATTACAACACATTTCTTGGATATCTCTTTTAGATTTGTTTTTTTTTTTTCTTTTTGCTTCCCATACTAAATCATTTGCATTGGAAATAATGGAAGGAAATAATTCCTATCCTTTGTATTTCATGTTGGGAAATAAATCCTTTGCTTATTTCATATAAGCAACTGTGTTTGGAAGTGACCAGTCAGACTGATGGTACTTCGTTCAAGATGCTAATGTCAAAACTCCATTCTGATCACCATTTGTCTTCTTATGCACATAAAATCAATCTCTTTAACTTAAAAGAAAAAAAAAAACAAAACCCTTAATCCAAATTTCTATTTCTTATTTTCGTTTAAATAATAATTCTTGAAGGATAATTAGATACTGTACCTTCTTTCCTAAGGGTAGCAGAGCTTTAGTTTCTTAGCACAAGAAAAGGTAAATTGATTTTTGTTTTCTCTCAAAAAAGGAAAGTATGGTCTAGGTTTAGTAGTTAAAAGCAAAAAACTGCATAGTTTAGAGAAAAAAAAAATTAGGAGTCATAGAAGAATATCACTTCTATATATTTTCAACTTTTTAAAATTATGTGTGGGAGTCTTGTGTATTTCTCTTAAAGCTGTCTGGTTTGGATTATTATAATTCTAGATAGAGATATAAAAACTCTAAGCATTATTTTATAGAAGGACTAACTTTATTTGTTGAACTGTAGTTCTATACCTATAAATATATTTTATTTTCCTTTCTTGAATTACTGTTTTGTACAGTTAGTAATTTTGGCAAATTGCAGATTAGAACGAAACTGAGTTTCATGGAGTGTTGCCTTGAATTAAATAATGTTTAATAATAAGAATAATAGGAGCAGTGCAGCCTCTCTGTCAGGAAAAAATCAAGATAATGGAGTTGTGGATGGGTATTTCAGTAAGGATTAGCAGAGATTAAATTTCTCTATGGACAGTCATGATGGGTTTTAGAACTGTGCCACATCCTTCTGTGGCTACCATGAAAGCACATGAGTTTGAACAATGGTAACTCATTGGTATGCACTATTTAAGTGTTTTACATGGATGAATCAATTTAAACTTGGATCTCTTGTATTGATCATCTTGGTACTAATCTAGGTGTTTTATGTAATGCAGATTACAGTTGTTATTTCCTGTTTCACCTCCTGCATGGGACTAGGTGTAGTGCTCATCCTTTGTGTACTATTCTATTTTTCCTCCATAAAATACCATTTCAGATTCTGATGGGATAAAATCCAGAATGTCTCTAAAGAAATATATTTAATGCTGTTTCATTAGTTAAAGGTACAACACTTTGATTCTTACTCCAAAAGAGTGGTTTTTAGTCTTACCACAAGAATTGCTGAAGTTACTCATATTACACCAAAATGTTCTAATGGAATATCTTTATGAGCGCTGAGTCTTTAATTGCAAGGATTTTTTCCTTAGGTGATATGTTTCCATAGGTGTTGCTTTTTTTCATAACTAGTCATGTTTAGCTGTGCAAACAGTCTTTCTTGGACAGTATTAATAACTACTCAAAAGTTGTTGTGAAAAAAGTGATCTGAAATATCACAAAACCAGTTCATTGTAAAGAGCTTTTAGCTTATGTTTTATGGAATAAATTTTTTTAAAATCCTGACTCACTTTATAGAAGCTCTTGTATTTATTCTGGAAAGGAGTTATGGCTGGGTTTTTGAGTTTTATTTTTTTAACAGTAAGTGAGTGGTTGTGTTCCATTTTATATAGCATGTGCTTGGTGTACAAAACCAAATTATTGTTAACATCATGCCTTAGTTAGGAGAACATGATAGACACAATTTACAGGTTTGATGGCTGTTTTAAAAATGGATTTTTATGTTACTTCTTCTTTGAATTCTGTAAATAAAGGGCTGTGTCTGGCTTGTTCAAATATAACTTTGCTTTTCATTTTGATTGTAGTTTATTTTATTGGCCTATATTAGTCATCAGTGGTTGGTTGAACATAATGCCCCAGCATACTTCCTGAAGCAAAATAAAGTAAGGCTTTTTGGAACATTTCAGGCAACAGATTGGAAGCATTTTTATTCATTTGTCCGTTGGTGCGTGCACCAACAATGGAGCTGAGGTCATACAACCACATAAAATATATATTTAATACAGGATTGTATAGGGGGCAAAATGAATATCTTTGTCCATAGCATGCAAGCATTTGATTTTTTTTTTCCTTTAGGTTTAGCAGCTTTGGTAGTTGGTTAATGCTTCCTTTTGTGATGGTGGTTAGTTTTTATTCATGTGGAGACTGTGCTTGAACCACAGTCAGCTCTGATCATTGTGTTTTTAATGAACCAAACTGAAGACATGGCCCTTTTATTACTTCCAGCTTCTTGGAACATATGCCTACATGAAAATGAGAACTGAGAAAAATGAAAAACTGATTCTGCAGCTCTCATAAGGACTGATCAAAATACGAAATCTGAAAACCAAGATGTTGGGAGACCACTGAAAGGACTTTCTTTTAAAAAAAAGGTTTCTGTCCATAGATAATCATTTAGAGCTGTGAGTATAGAAATTGTCTATGTTTGTTTAATAGAATTTTGATTATTTCAGAGTCAGTAATAGTGATTTTTTAATGCAAGTGAAGAGGAATAAGGTGGCCAATTTTTTTATTTTTGCACAGACATTGCCTTCTAGTTGTCTTCTCTTTAGTAGCTCTAGCTCCATGCATTAAATATCATTTTAAAATAAATTAATTTTGTAACATAAAGCTATAGGCAACAGATTTTGCTACATAGCATAAATTCTCAATCTTAAGTATGTAAAATAACTTTATATTATTATCGAAACACTACCATTGATCTAAATCAGTATGAAATCAGATCTAAATCTAAGTGTTTAGACTGCTAGGATGGAATACTGTATCTTGCTTTATTAAGCATATATTGCCCAGTGCTGATTGAGAGTTATTTTATCATGGCCAGAACAGCAGCCTCATTGGTCTTGCCTTTTAACATTCTACAATTGAGAAAGTCTCTTCTGATCTGATTGTAGGCCTAGAACAGAGCTGGAGAGGGAATTTTTGCAAGGTCTTGGGGTGATTGGATAAGGGAAATGCTTTAAAAACTGAATAAGCGTTTAGATTAGAAATTAGGACTAAATTCTTTACTCAGAAGGTGCTGAAACAGATTGCCCAGAGAAACTGTGGATGCCCCATACCTGGCAATGTTCAAGGCCAGTCTGGATGGGCTTTGAGCAACCTGGTCTAGTGCAACATGTTGCTGCCCATAACAGGGGGTTCGAATGAGATGGTCTTTAAGGTCCTTCCCAACCCAAATCATTCTGAGATTTTAGTAATTCTTCTTATGTTACTGAACTAACAGCCTTTAAGGCTTTCTGGCCCTTCCTTGTAGCTTCTGTTTCTTCTGTAATAGAAACCAAAACTACATGAGAGAGAGGAATAATTCCAAGATACAGTTAGTTGTACAGATCAGTTCAACCTCTTAAGATAAAGGGTAGAAGCTACTCAGTGAAGGGAGAAATGATCAGAAAGAGACCATTAACTTTTAATGGCTGGGGTGGCACATTACATATTGTTGTCTTTTGTGACAAAGTCATCATTGCCATAAAACCTGCATTGTTTTAGGTATCTAAGGATGAAAGTATTGTATTTATTTTCTTAAGGATTACAGTGTGCCTTGTGTGCAAGTATGGATATTCTGAACATTAAATAGCTTCACTGCTGATGAAGTCTGACTTGCCAATAGCCGTCTCTTTTCTTAATAGTATTAGTCAATCTTTGTTTAGTTGCCTGTAGCAAATGAATGAAATAGTTTTTCAATTTAAGTTAGTTTAAAAATCAAGGGTATTTTCAGTGTGTCATTAATCCTATGTGTCTTGAAAACAGGTTTTAAATTGACTGCCACATATATTGAATTTTATTTCAATGATACCTTGTAGCACTTGGATAAAAAATACTAATTAGGTTTTAAAATTTTTGTGTGTGCTGTTCTTTCTAATTAGGTTACCAGTGCTGGGAGTAGTAGGCTTTCTGTATCTCATAAACTTCCAGAATGCTGCATAAAAAAAAAAAAAAAGAAGAGAACATGCCTGTGTTAAATCTGCACTTCCTAGTTTGTAGTTGCTAAGTATAAATCTTCAGGTACTAATAATTTTGGATTTATGATTTTAAAGATATAATTGGGGAATACTTTTATTGAGTGAACATGAAACTGTTTAGATGAAGGAAAATGGAAGTTCATGTACTGCAAACTCAAATTTCCAGACCATCTCTATATTCTGTATTCTTTCTCCCCTCTCCTTTTTCCTCCACTTTGAAAGACTGTAGAACCTAAACACTTGATAGACTGGTAGATGTAAAGCTGTTCTATATCTATGTATAGAGAATCTTGATATCTCCAACTTAGTAAAAAGGTACATTTATTTACACAGTAATTTTAGCTATGCAAAATAGTAATAGGAAAAAAGCATTTAGAGTACTTATGCTTCTGTCAAATATTTTTCAAATATTTTTGCATGTTACCATGCAACTGCAGTTCTTTGTTTTGTAGATGTTGCAGTTGAAAAGTAGGCTTTAAATTGTGATTTATGTCAAAATTTTAAAATATAGACACTAGTTCTGAATGTCTCAGATATTCAGTATTCAGCATATACATATATAATGCCCAGACTGAATGCTAGTTAAGAATACATAAGTATCTTGGTAAAATTTAGATTGCAAGTCAATGACAGAACAAGATGAGAATTCAAAATTTAAAGCAAAGACAGAATGAAACTAAATAATAGAATTGGGCTAGAATGTAGAGATCAGAGCAACTGATAAACAACTTAGTAAATCACAGACAAGTATGATTCTGTGATTCTATGTTGTATACCTACTGCCCTCAAGAACCACCAGGACCATTTTAGAATATCTTCTCACCATCCATCCATCCATGTAATGTGAAGTATGTACTAGTGCCAGGTGTGGATCTGTCACAGGGCCTGGAGCTAGGCTTGGCATTAATCCTAGATGAATTTCCTGATGTTCCTTCTGATAGCTCTCCATAAATACATACTTATACATATTTTTTTCTTTTTTTGGTGGCCCTAAAATGGGGTTACATGAATTATTGGTATCTCCATGAGACCCACATTTCTGCCATTCTGTGGCTCTAATGAATATCCTGGGAGTCTTGCTGGCTTTTGCTGTTCTCTATGCTTTTACCTGGCTCCTAGGTGACATTCTTTGTCTGGTCACACCTGTTCAAGCCCCGAAATTTTAAATTTTCAGGAGATTATTATATATCATGTATGTACATATCATGCATAACATTATTATCTTCCTGAAAGACTTCGTGATAAAGTTATCTGCAGCTAGATGCACTTGTTTTGGTTGCTACCCATTTTTTTTTTAGAAAAATAGGCCATGCAACAGAAATGGTACATTTAGCTTTAGGAGTTTGTGTTTCATATTTTTTACTTTTCTGTTTTAAGCATTTGAAAATAGAACTTAGAATTGCCTTGTGGAAGTAGTTGTCAATGAAGTGTTATTAAAGATACTTCAGTTACATCAAACTAGAAAAGATTAGTCTTATATCTAAGGAGAGAAAGAACAGCACACTCAAATACAGTTCATGGGACACTGTGTAGGGTAGTAATTTTTTATAAGGTTTCTATAGTTGTTCCAAAACAAGTCATCATAAAAACTATAGGGTGTCACTCAACATCAGTGTCTATTTATCTTCGTTTCTGTGAAATTTGAGTTATGGTGCCTCAGTGATTTTGAAAATTTTTATGTATGCTTAAACTATTCTGTGCCTTCTCCTTGCAAGATTCTAAAGGGTTTGAGATGAATTCTGTGTTTTAAAACAGTGAGGCCATTCCAGTATTTTTACCCAACTAATTTGACTGAAACAAACTACAGCTAAACTACACCTCAGGATAACTGCTGCCAAAATAATAGTGTACAGTGGAGTTCATTTACAATGTGCTATTGAAGCAATAAATCTGTGAAAACAGCAACATATATTTAGTTTCAGTAAACTTCTTAAAATTGTCCTTTTTTTTCTGTTAAGGAAAACCTGTGAAAGCATACATGATGTTGTAATGGACTTGTGGGCACATTACTTAGGTGAAAAAATTTTCACAACCATATCATGTTACTTGCCTTATGCCTTAGGAAAAGTAAGTAGCTCCAAAGACTAATAGATAAAACTAGGTAGAGCGAGAAAATTTGGAAGCAAAAAGGTATTTTATAAAAACTGAATATCAGGTGTAACCATAACCATAAATAATAAATTGGAAATAGGAAAGTGTAGGAATTGTATTACCTGTAGTCATCCTATTATATTTTTGTCTGTTGTTCTGTGCTTTCCCACTTCTTAAAGACTTCATTCTTCATGTGAAGCTGTCTGGCTTTCAGTGGAAGATGTACCTTTGGTGTAACTTCCTATGATTGCTCTGAAGTCCAACTCTCACAAATTTAACTGGCCGTGTGAGAGAAAGAGTTACAGTAAATTTTGCTTGGTTTTCAGTGTGACTATTGTTCATATTAATGTGGAGAGAAGGCAATGTTTTAGATGCTCAAGTATTTTCAGAGGAAGTAAACCCCTCTATGGCTGGAAGGGTCGGTCCCTTTGCAATGTAGTAATGAAAAACCTGGTTTGGATGCTTTATATGATCCAGAGGTAAGGTCAGTAACAATCCCTGGGGGCTCAACTCTCCTTTAGTTGCACATTCAGAGATGGGAGGCACAGAAGAATTAAACAGACTAAATGCTGTAGCCAAACCAAAGGTAAGTTGCTTCTATTTGTGACTTACTAGTTTTATACACTTATGGATTCGCTTTGTAGCCTAGTGAATTAGCTGACAGTGACAGGAGGGAAAAAAGATATTTGTGTTTGCTGATTACGGGATCGTTCTGAGCCATCAAATGTGTGAAATTGGTGGAGGATGTTAAGTGAAGATATAGAAACTTTATTTTCATTTCACAAATTTGCTGTGAAATGATAGCTGAAGTGTGGTTGCAGTTGAGTTGCAGTTCTGTTTGCTAATGTTCAGAGAGAGGAATTAATTTGTCGTTGCAAGGATAATTACATAATCTGAGGATTCTGAGTTGGAAAGGACCCACAAGGAAGTGGGTCCAACTGATGAGTGGCCCATGCAGTGGTTCAACCCACAAACCTTGATGCTATTAGCACCTGGCTCTAACCAGTTGAGCTAAATCTCAGAGTTATGGTAAGCTTCTTTCATCAACCAACAGTCAAGGGCTGGTGTATTTGTCATCACACAGTAGAAACTGCAGTACGCTATGATTACCTTTTATAAAAACTTCGGCATGAGTATCAAGGGACCTTGGAAAGCTGGCCTGGAGAGCTGGCCCAGAAGGAAAGCAGTGTAGACACTGGATCAGATAGATCTAAAATAACAGCCATGAATCAACGAAGTTGTAATATTGGAAAGATTTCCAAATGTTAAAAGATAAAAATATGAAATATTTCAAATAAGGATAGTGAAATAATAGAGCAGCAGTTCTATTGAAACTATTTTATTTAACAGTAGCAGCAAGGAAATGTGAAAATAAGTGTAGTCTGACAAAGGATTTGTGTTATAAGTGTAAGAAAATCTCAATTTTAGAAAATCTCAAATGCATAGGAGACTGGACTTTATGCATGGATCTAAGACATAAAAATAGAGAAGTAATTTGCATTGTGTCTTATTCATTATTTTTCCAATACTACAGGACCAAAGCTGTAACAATTAAGGTTGTATAATGAAAATAATGAAAAAATTCATGATGTATATGACGTAAAAAGAAAATTTGGTTTGACTTAGCGTATTGAGTTTAGCTGAGTTTGTTTCAATAGTCAAGTGAAATCTATAAGCAAAGCTACAACTAATGAATAATGTATAAATATATTTTAATATGTTTGATTTTCTGGCTAGAATAAGAAGATTAAATGGCTGTTTATCTTTGAGGGAAAGCTGAAATTCCATTGCACTAGGTAAGTTGCTAGAGGAATCAGCCAATTTTTCTCTGAGCTGGTGCTTCTCTCAAGACAATGTCCTTTATTCTGAATACTGTGAGTAGGCTGTGTTAATACTGGGTGCTAAGATCAGTATTGAGAACTTCAGATGACTGGTAGCAAGTGGTCTTTTCTGCTGAGTTTTTATTCTTTTCATAGAATGCACAGTCTTTCAGTCTTTTCATGTGTTGGGGTGTGCCTTTCTTCGTCACAGGTATTTCTTAAGTTCAGGTGTTTTTCATCTTTTAAGCCAGAGATTAGTCAGCCAGAAAGTGGGCAAGATCTTCCTGGGCAAGGGAAGAGAAAAGGGGATGGAACACATAATTTCAGCATTTTATGATTGGTTTGCCATTCTAATAAATTCTTCTGATGGTCAAAAGGGAAGTATGCAGTAGTTCAGACTGCAGTGACGTTTCTGAAAATAGTGGTACAAGCTGAACAAGGGAACTTTGTGACAGTGTAAGTTCCAGGACTTTACAGTCTCCAGGAGGCTGGCAATTGCAACAAGAAGAACAGAGGGAAGCTGGCATGTAGAAGTAGTGGTCACTTGAACCTGATGGCCAGCTTGTTGCGTTGCACAGATAGCACTGGCACTTGGAGGGACTCCTGTCTGGTTCATGAGTTTCATTGCTGATAGCAGTGACCCGAATATCTGACTTTAAAAGATCACCATGAATTTAGGAAGCACATTTGTGCTTTTACTAAAAAAGACACTTAGAAAAATTAGAGCATTTAGAATTGATAAATTTTATGTATTTTGTTTGCAGTTACATTTTGTGTGTATCATAGAATCAGTTAAGCTGGAAAAGACTTTTGAGATCATTAAGTCCAGTCTATGGCTTAGTGTTGTGAATGCCTGTTTAATTGTGAGTAGCATAGTGACTGCTACAGAGTAACAACATAAATATTTTCCTGCATCTTTGTGCAACATCAGGTTGTTTTGTAAAATGCAGCTATTGTCTTAAATATGAGAGCAGCATCCTATAAAGAATTATTTTCTTAAGAATTCAGAGCAGTATGTATCTTAAACCAGACTGTATAGGAGTATGGAGAATTTGGAAGGATTTAAAAGCCATGCAAAAACTGTTTCCACAGACCTCAAATTTGGGGGCTAGTACCTGAATACATGCTTTGAACCCAGTGATCTCTGCATAACATCCTAAACATTTTTTTCTCTATCGGGGCTATAAGGTGCCTTGTGCATGTACATGTACTTCAGTAAGGCACAGCCCTATAATTAAAAAAGATCCCAGAAATGATTGTATTGATCACTATGTCAGCAGCTGAAAACCAGTCAACAGTAATAGTACTGACTCTTCCCTCTATGATGTCTTCTATCTCCGTGCAGCAGAGTGGAGTGAGCAGACAGGTGAAGAAAGCCTCCAGGAAAAGGGCAGTGTATATGATGTGCATGGCTGTGAAATGCAGTTAATTGAAGACGGAAGTTGCTGGCACTTATGTTTCCTCAGTCTTCAGCAGTGAAGGTTCTTATAGATGGAAAGTGGTAGTGTGTTTGAATAACAACAGCTTTTACAAAGTTCTTACACTGTTGTTTACACAGTTTGAAAAGTTATGTGATCTTGCTTTATTATTTGCATTAGTAAGAGCTGGAGACATTTTGTTGTATTTCAGCTCAGGTCAGATTCTGATAGCGTTGTTAGAATCAAGACACTAAATTAAATCTGGATTGTTAAAATAATGGAGAAAAACCTTCAGAGGGGGATACTGATATACAAATGAAAGATTTTGCCTCTTTACTCAGAAATTAATGCTCAGTTTTGGAACATTTGACAAATAGCACAAAGCCTATTACCAGATTGTGTTTTCAGAACAAGTAAATATTGAACTTGTAAAGATGATTTGGTTTTTTGCATGGTACAGTGAAGAGAACCTTTCATTTTTATACTGCAAATGTGAAATTAATATTTTGGTGCTGATGGATGCAACATGTGTACTAAGTAACATATGCATTTTCTGCATCTGATAGGAATGCATTTTTCCCGTTGATATTTGCCTTGGGCAGTATGTTTGGAGCAGGCAGAAATAGAGTCTTGTACAGCCTGTCCTTGCTCGCTGTGTGCATTTGCTTCACAAGAGAGTGGAGAGTTGGCTGCAGCAGGGAGAAACTGTAACATGCTGACCCCACTCGCTGTTCCCCACCTGACCTGTGCCACTCATGGGGCTGGGGAAACATGTTGTTTTCATTTGTCTTGGTTTCCCTCTATCCAAATTTGGCAAAAAGTTAATTTTCTGCAAGTAAAGTTTTATTTCCCCATCAGCTGAAGTTTGCCCTATACTTAAGATCTGTCTTTACAGCATTTTTTTACCAAATGAGATTGGGCTGGGTTTGAAATCTACAGGAATATGTGTGCTACATTTAAGTTGTTTTTTTTTTTTTTTTTTTTTTTTTTTAATATAAGAAACTTGATAAAGTGGGGCAAAGAATGGCATGGTATGTTACTTGAACATGACATATGTCCAGCATCCTGGTAGGCTTTTCAATTGCAGCTGTGAGCAGTATGATTTTTTCACATGAAACTGCTGGAAGATGTGTCAGTTAGTCAGAACTCCCAGTTCTATCCCAGATGGATATTAGGGTTTTGCTTTTCCATCTTTTTAATATTTGTTTTGCTGTGCATTTTCATAACATGGAAATTTTGCCTTTTGAACTGTCTAAAGGCTGTAATTGGCCCTAGCATTCAATATCTGAAAATGTGTTGAAACTGAAATGCTTTAACGCATGCTTTGATTTCTCTGCTTTCTGTGGTTACTTCATTAAAAGATCTTAGCTCCATTTGTAATGTTTGTGAAAATATAAGAGCATGGTTGACAAAGCTACAGTTTCACTTACCACTTTCTACCTTGAAATGATCCAAAAGTTGGAGAAATAATGTCTTCTTCTTTTTTTTTTCCCCAAAAGCAGTTAAAATGGCATCAAAGATTATTGGTTTTCTGTTATAGTTTGAGTTGGTTTAGTTAGGGATTTTAATAAATGTTAGTTAGGTTGGTTCTCTGTACCCCTATTTCCCCCTCACAATGGTCTCCAAGGTGTCTACTACAGGAGCTCTTACATGTCAGTCTTGTAACCACTCCCTGCTCCCTCACAGAAAGTTCTGTGTCAGTCACCCCACCTTTGCATTCCTATTTGTCCCAGAACACTGGGACAAATACCCACCTCTGTTATGTTCCCATAGGTTGTTATGTTCTACGTCACTCCCCTGTTGTCTGTCCCTATTGGGCCAGGGGGTTTTCCACCCTTGTTCACCCGCCCCCTATAAAACTCAGTGCTTTCTCTGTCCCAACGCCATTTTGCCCTGCATTTACACTGGGAATGCTGCTCTGATCACTGCTGCAGCCACACAAGAAATAAAAGTTCTCAGCCTTGCTGGCAAAGTGAGCCTCTCTCATCCCTTTGTTTCCTCTCCACGAGAAGCTACCAAAGCGGCGAACCCATGCCGGAGCGCTCAGCAGTAGCAGGGAGGCGAATGCCATAGCCCTGAAGCGCCCATCCACGCTCCCTTGCAGAGCCACGGTCTCTGCAAGGGCAGCTCTAGCTGGGCGTTCCTGCTGCCAGAGGCCATGGTGAGTGAAAAGCCAACAAGTGGCGCCCAACAGTGGAGCCACGAGTGACGCCCAGGTCGTGGGGCAATCAGTGATGTAGTGGACACAGGTGGAATTCACCATGAGGCAGCAGGAGCCGTGCGGACATGCGCCACTGCTGTGCCGCAGCAGGAGCCATGCAGAACATGCGCTGCTGCCCCACTGCAGCAGGAGCCGCCGTCTCCGCATGGACAGTGCCCCACGCCAGTCTGAAACCCAGAGCATTGGCTCTACAGAGTAAGTCAGTGATAACTCGACCACTCTCAAAGAGAGCATGCAGATTTTTGTCCTGCCGTGTCCGTGAGGGAGAAAGGCGCAACTTCTCACAGTCATGAACGACATTGAGAAGCCGTCTTTGAGAGCAAAGACCTTAGCTGCAGTTTTCTTTCTGAAGACGCCAATTTGGTAAGTACTCAGTGGCAGGGATGGACCCGACTGTTGCTTCCTTCACTGAAGGTGGGCTGTTCACGATCCCAAGGTTAGGGGACGCGCCGTGCACAGCGGGAGTGGCAGCTGCTGGCAGCTTTTGCCCTTTTTTTCTTTTTTTACCGTTTTTCCTGCAGCGAAGTGTGGGACCGCATGGGCTAGTAGCATGGGAGCCATACTAACTACCCACCAGACAGAATTTTATACCCAAGTTAAGCAAATCCTGGGAGAAAAGGGTGGTGGTGTCCTCAAAATTCTGTTAAGAATTTCGTTCAGTGGTTATTTTTTACTTTCCCAGCCATTTTGGCAGAGTATGTTAAACAGAAATAGTTTTGGGAGCGTGTGGGCGCGAAATTGACTGAGGGAATCGAACGCAGGGATTCCTCCATCAAAGATAGCTTTATTAAGTGTTTTTTGTTGATTCAGGAAGTGGTTAGAACAGAAAGTACGCGAGACGCGAACCAGGGAGGGGGGAAAGCGGTGACCAAATGAAACCCCTGTTCATCCTAAATCCGTTCCCTTACCCGCCTCTCCTTCCCCTTCTTCCCCTAGTCCAGGTGGGCAGGGGGCAGCAAGCCACCATTTAAAGGTGCAAGGTAGCCTCTAGAACACGGAGCATGCTCCCAGCTCCCCTGAGTCCCCCCGACACCCCCGCCTCAGCGAAACTGGCCACGCTGCTGAGGTTCCAACCCCTAACCCTCATTCCAATCCCTTTTTCCGAGTTGAAAATCCCGGTTTGGGCGCAACCCAGCGCAGTTCTGTTTCCCTAAACCCCTTCTTTTGTTCCCCCGAAGAAGCCCTGCCGCCCACGTGGTGGGAAACTGCGGTGGCTTTGTTTTCACAAAATGGAGGACAAATACCCGTGTGTACTTCTTCTTCCCACAACCCCTTTCTTCCCTTTGTCCCCTTTCCTGCTGTATCCCGAACCTCTCCTGCTTCCCTGTGGACGTGGGTGCCACCCCTTCAAGAGATTGGGTTGCTCCCCCTCCCCCTGTTCCTCCTTGTGTGGGTGTTCCCTCTGGTCCTTTGCATGTTCTCACAGCCGTGTCATCGGCCCCACCCTCTCCTACCAGAGAGGGCTCTGTTGTCTCCGCCCCACTGTCTCAGGAATGGGATGTTCCCACAGTCCCCAGGGATCTGGTGGGGGAGAGGGAAGGTGGGGCGGGAACAGATTTACGAAATCCAGCAGCCGCTTTCAACTCCAGTCTCCTATACCAGAGGAGGGGAAAACCCTAAATGGGAACCCCTTCCTTACGAATCCATAAAAGAAATCTGCAAAACACTGAGAGATTTCGGCCCAAAAAGCCCATTTTTAAAGGCATTTTAAAAGCAACTCTAACATCAAAACAATGGTGCCGGCAGATCTTCAGCGCCTGTTTAGTTGCTTGCTTCTTCCATCTGAATACAAATTGTGGGAAAGAAAGTAGAAAAGATTAGCGGCAGATCTGCTTCTAGAAATCTTAGAGGGACCATATAGCCTTGATTTTGCGAAAGAATTAATAACTTTAAACCACCTTATAAGTGAAGGAGAGTGGAGTGAAGGTCAGCTGCAGGCTAGGGGAATTCCAACCGCAGTGTTGGACATGTCCAGGGGTGCAGTGGAAAGCGTGTTCCTGGCCATGCCCACCAAGGAGCCAATGTTACCCTATACAGCAATTAAACAATCTGTTGCTGAGCCTTTTGTATATTTCATGGAGAGGCGTGTGGAGGGATGGGAGATCCATGACAAGCTAGTCCTAGAGGTAGCATCCATGAATGCTAACGAGGTGTGCAAAAGGATCATCTTAGCGTTGCCAGTTTCACCACCACCGACCCTCGATCAGTTCATAGAGGAGTGCACACTGAAACCACAGCTCATGATGGAGGAGATTCCAAAGAAGCCCAGAGACAAAGTGGTCACCTTGGCTGCTGTGCCTTCAAAGAACTCAGTTCCAAGGCAGTCTCCATCTGAGTGCTGGTGTTTCCACTGTCATCGGGAAGGACATTTTCTACCTCAATGTCCATTTTTACGAAGTGCACCACCAGGGGCAGCGGGAAGAGGAGGGGGGAGGGAAACTCCACTTTTCAAAAAATCTAAAGTGGGAGTGCAGACTTTCCTCCCGTGCAGATAAAAATGAGGCAAGTCGCGGTGTCGCAAGAGTAGCCGCAATCCATCATATAGTACCATCAGTAAGCAGCTGTCTCTCAACAACAGACAAAAGGGAGCCTTATCGGCTTTGACTCACTAACTCTGTCGGTTTTTGTTCTCAGGACTGGCATTTCTTTATAGCAGATGCAGAGCTTCTATCGCACATCTGCCGCTGTGAAACCTGACAGAGAGAAGACCTCTTAAATTGTAGGTACCTTGTTGTTGGGGACACAAAACACACACCACTGGAGATAGAGATTCCTCCTGTGATTTCCACCCTTAACCTGAGGACCTTCTATCTCTTGGCACGCTGCGTCCACAACCCACTCTTCCTACCGAAGGGCCAGATCATTGCACAGGCAATCCCTATCCCTATCATTAATCCGTGTAATGATCTGGAACTCTCAGTCTTTTACGCTGGGAAGTTGGGAGAGGAAAAACCCCTCGTATGGTGCGGACTTAAGTGCAAGGGGCATGCGATACGTCTTCAGGGGATGATGGACACAGGAGCAGACATGACAGTCATTCCACCTCACAAGTGGCTGTCACAATGGGAATTGCAAAATGTCGCTAGCCAGTCTTTGGACTAGGCGGGTCTCAAACTGCAAAACAATCCAAAAAAATAGTGCAAATTAAGGGTCTGAACGGGCTGTTGGCCTCAATATGTCCATTTATAATTGACAGCAAATTCACCTTGTGGGGGAGAGACGCCATGTCCCAGTGGGGAGCCAAACTGGAATTTCCAGCCCCTCCGAATTTTTAGGTACGGCCACGGAGGAGCGCCCCACACAGAAACTAAAGTGGCTCACAGATAGGCCAATCTGGGAGGAGCAGTGGCCACTGAGTAAGCAGAAATTGCAGGCGCTCACAAAGCTCGTAGAGGAGGAATTGGCAAAAGGTCACATTGTAGAAACAAACAGCCCCTGGAACTCTCCAGTGTTTGTAATTAAAAAACCAGGGAGGGACAGGTGGTGATTCCTTCACGACCTGAGAAGAATCAATGATGTTATTGAGGACATGGACTCCCTCCAACCGGGTATGCCATCTCCATCCATGCTACCCCAAAATTATAATTTGGCTGTAATTGACATAAAGGATTGTTTCTTCCAAATTCCTCTTCACCCAGACGATGCTCCTTGCTTTGCTTTCTCTGTGCCCTCCATCAACAGAGAAGCCCCAGTGAGAGTCTATCACTGGACAGTACTACCACAGGGCCTCAAATGCTCTCCCACTATATGCCAGTGGTATGTCGCCAGAGTTGTATCCCCGATGCGTGCCAAGTGGACATCCTGTATTTTCTATCATTGCATGGATGATGTGTTGGTCTGTGCCCCTGACAGTGAGGTCCGCAAGTAGCATTAGAGGACACTCTTAAGGCTTTGTCGGTGGCAGGACTTGAGCTGCAAAAAGAAAAGGTACGGTTGCTGCCACCCTGGAAGTATCTGGGCCTAGAAATTAACAACAGGACTATTAGGCCTCAGCAGATTGAAATAGATAACAACCCAAAGACATTAAATGACCTCCAGCGCCTGTGTGGATTCTTAAATTGGATCAGGCCTTGTCTGGGGCTCACCACGAGGGATCTATCCCCCCTTTTTGACCTGTTAAAGGAAAGGGAGGGGGATGAATGTTTAGGTTCCCCGAGAGCCCTGACCCGAGAGGCCAGAGCAGCACTCAAGAAGGTCCAGAAAACCACCGTGAGCAGGCAGGCCCATTGTTGTCAACCAGGGCTGCCTTTCCGCTTCATTGTACTAGGTGAGTTACCACATTTCTATGGGATGATATTTCAGTGGGACAAGAGTCAACGGGATCCTCTCTTAATAATAGAGTGGGTGTTCCTTGGTGACAGATAGTCCAAAAGCATCACCAGGCCACAGGAGCTGATGGCACAGCTCATAATGTGGGCCAGGGCTCGTCTGCAAGTGTTAGCATGCTGTGATTTCACATGTGTCCACCTTCCTATCAAAGCATCAACAGGGAAGATGACCAAGGAGACCTTTGAGCAGCTTTTAAGACAAAATGAAAATCTGCAGTTCGCTCTAGATAGCTACTCAGGACAAATTCAGATTGGACACCCTGGTCATCATTTGTTCAATACAGAGTTCAAATTGTTGCCGAAAGAAAGACAGAGTAGAAGACCACTCAAAGCCCTGCCAGTGTTCACAGATGCGTCAGGAAAATCCCAAAAGTCAGTGGTGGCTTGGAAGGACCCTGAGACTCAGCTGTGGGAAACAGATGTTGAGATAGTAGAAGGTTCCCCACAAGTAGCTGAGTTGGATGCAGTGGTAAGGGCATTTGAGAGATTTGGCAAACCTTTTAATCTGGTAACAGATTCAGCATATGTTGCAGGAGCAGTAGCAAGGGCAGAACATGCTGTCTTAAAGGAGGTCTCAAACCAGGTCATCCTTGGCTTGCTCACAAAGCTAATACACCTGATTTCCCACCGCGAGCATCCCTTTTACGTGGTGCATGTGAGATCATACACTGATCTCCCAGGCTTTATTGCTGAAGGGAACTGCAGAGCAGATGCCTTGGCCGCCTCATTACAGCTAGGAGGCCAGCCAAACATAGTCGAGCAGGCCAAGCTCAGCCATCAGCAGTTCCATCAAAATGCCCTGCGGCTGGTCCACCAATTCCACCTGCGGCGTGACCAAGCCAGGGAAATAGTGGCCACATGCCCCAGCTGTCAGGAGGCAGCTTTACCAACACTGGGAGCAGGTGTAATTCCCAGAGGACTCCACAGTTGTGAGGTATGGCAAATGGATTTCACCAAAGTGCAGGTATTTGGGAAGCTCAAAAATGTCCATGTATCAGTGGACACCTTCTCGGGGGCAGTTTTCGCCTCAGCCCACATAGGTGAAAGAGCTGCAGACGTGAGAAAACATCTCATACAGGCATTTGCAAGCTTGGGGGTCCCAGCCTCTATTAAGACTGATAATGGTCCAGCTTATACTTCCAGAGTGTTCAGCAACTTCCTTCAGGAATGGGGGTTCAACATAAGACAGGGATTCCTCACTTCCCCACCAGCCAGGCAATAATAGAAAGAACTCACCAGACATTAAAACTGGTCCTCCGAAAGCAGCAGAGAGACGTGCAAGTGCTGTCACCGCACGAGAGGCTCTGCAAAGCATCGTTTACTATCAATTTCCTGAACTGTTCCTTTGACAGACCCGAACCGCCAGTACTGAGACATTTCAAGCAGCATCAGCAGCTTGGGCAGAAGAGCGGCCACCAGTGCTGGTGAGGGGTCCGGATTCGAAAGAAATCCAGGGCCCATTCCCACTGTTAACATAGGGACGGGGATATGCCTACATATCCACGCCTTCAGGAGTCAAGTGGGTCCCCAGGAGACAGGTGAAACCATATACCCCAGGGCAAGTAGTGAGTCAAGACGATAAAGTGACTGTAGATGCAACAAATGATCCCACTAACCAGGGGATTACATCCAATCGCAGATGCTGCAAAGAGGGAAGGGATTCCACATCTCTTCCTACCTGATACAGTACAGAGAAAATTTTCCCTAAAGCCAAAGGAAAAATACTTTCATTTACATGTTTGTTTGTGTTCTCAATTCCTTTGTTTACATTAAAGTTGTATTTCTAGTTCAGTACCCTCAAGCACTCAGGGAAGAATCAACTCCACCACCATCTCCAAGCCCTCTCCATCCGCAAAAGCAGTTGTTGTGGTCACAGCAGAAGAGACTGAATGGGGAAGCGACTGCACGGAAAACGAAGAAGTTTAAACAGCTGTCTTCTTTATTTAATAGAAAATGAGGAGATGTTGTAGTTTGGGTTGGTTTAGTTGGGGATTTTAATAAATGTTAGTTAGGTTGGTTCTCTGTACCCCTATTTCCCCCTCACAATGGTCGGCTCCAAGCTGTCTACTATGGGAGCTTTTACCTGTCGATCTTGTAACCACTCCCTGCTCCCTCACAGAAAATTCTGTGTCAGTCACCCCACCTTTGCATTCCTATTTGTCTCAGAACACTGTACCCACCGCTGTTATGTTCCCATAGGTTGTTATGTTCTGTGTCACTCCCCTGTTGTCTGTCCCTATTGGGCCAGGGGGTTTTCCACCCCTGTCCACCCAATGCTATAACCCAGTGCTTTCTTTGTCCCGTTGCCATTTTGCCCTGCATTTACACTGGGAATGCTGCTCTGATCACTGCTGCAGCCACACAAGAAATAAAAGTTCTCAGCCTTGCTGGCAAAGTGCTCCTCTCTCATCCCTTTGTTTCCTCTCCGCGAGAAGCTACCAAAGCGGCGAACCCATGCCGGAGCGCTCAGCAGTAGCAGGGAGATGAACGCCATAGCCCTGGAGCGCCCGTCCACGTGTCCGCCACGGTCTCTGCAAGGGCAGCTCTAGCTGGGCGTTCCTGCTGCCTGAGGCCATGGCGGGTGAAAAGCCAACAGTTGTCCAGATTTGTCTGAGCAATTTATCCATTTGCATATCTGTTACATCTTACATCACTGTTCAGTTTTTTAACTTCTGACTCAGGAAACAGGCACTAAATTTTGGATTTCTCTACTACTGAATTAAACTTCAGTTTCTGCAAGGAGCTGGAAGGAAACATTAAATGTTGATCCTAGCACAACTTTTCAGAATGCCTAATGAATGGTGTCAATATGAAGAGCATCATCTTAAAGCCCCGGTTTCATTTTGCAACAAAGAGAATGGAGATGGAAGAAATGTGACAAACGTTATATGTTTGACTCTATTCAGGATGGACTAAGGCCTTGCTTTTTGTTGGTGAACAGGGGATACTTGCAGCACCACTAATGGGCTGCTATTCCTGTTCTATATTCAGTTTATCAACATCTTTCATATACCAAATAATATTTTTTAAAAGTCAAATAATCTATGCCTGATTGAAATTCAGCATTAGACATAAAAATCAAATGAAAAGTAATTTATGCATTTTACTAGTATTTGAAATCTGTGCTTTTAAATTAATTCATTTCACATAATTTGAAGTTTATATAAGACAAGTTAATTGGTATGTAAAAATAGCATTTTTAAAGATACACTTTTCAAGAAGTGTTATCTTGTATATGTACAGAAACTACTTAGCAATACGTAACTAGCTAATCTTCTAGTATGTGTCATTTAAAGCTCCTGCTGATCTGAACCGAAAAAGTAAGTGAAAATAGTAAAAGGAACAGCCAAATCCCCAGATACATTTGTGTTTTTGTGCAATGGTAACGATGACCTTTTGACATCTGTTCAGCATTTCTTAGCTATTGTAACTGATTTAAAATTTGAATGTGTGTATTCACATTTATTTAATGTGATTGTGCAGGAAGATTCTTAGTTTTCTTTTTGAGGTGTTGTGTTTCAATGAATTTGTGTTTTGTACCACTGAAAAAAATTAATTTTGTTTTCTTCCTTGGCTATAGTAACATCAGAATATTTTTGGGTGGTTTATTCATCTGTCAGACAGGATATCCAATGTGATAGTGGCACCTACATGATTCCAGAAGAAACAAAATTATTTTCTATTTCTCTCCATTGATGCTACATAAAAATATAGAGAATAGCTCTCTGCTTCTCTTAGCCAGATATATCACATTGCTTTGTTTCTGTAGCAAAACAGTATAATACACTTTTTAAGTTTAGAGAATGAGGAAATTAACTGTCAGTCTTGCTGGTGTAGGGGGGAAAATCCCACAAACCTTGCTGTCTTCAGCTTTACTCTTGGTAGGAACTTGTGTGTATTGGCAGCTTAACAGTTTGAGGTGAGTTTTATTTGTGTGGTATTTATATAAGTATATTTTATAGTATTTTTTTTAGCTTCGGCTATGCCCTTGTAATATTAGATGTACATCTGGTGTGTTAACTTTTCATGTGTGTTTGTGTGTATAAATATGTTGGGACAGGGGAAGAGTTAATCAACTAAATGGCTGTATTTAAATATTTTTCTGGTGTAACTGCTGGAAACCAAGGAGGTATTTCTGCCATTTAAGAATAGTTTTGGGTTCTTTTAGTTTGAAAAAGAGTAAAAAGAGTGCCACAGTATTTCTTTTCCATCCTCACATTTGTTCAGGATGCATTCATATGCCTTACATTGTTCCTGTTATTTCATTAAATATAGTTATCTAAAAATGTGATAATAATAAATAATAAAACTAGAGTATAGACTTTTCTATATATGTACATACTGTACATATATAAATGACCTCCTGGGTCTCCCAAAGTAAAATTTTAACATTCCATATCTTTTACTGTGCATGTGCTACTGGCATGTAGCCAACCACCCACCCAGATTTAGCTGAAATAAATGAAATTTATTCTAGTTCATTTATGTAGAAAACTTGTAAAATACAAAGGTACTCACTTTGCTCACAAGGTTACTAAAACAAAGTGTTTCCTTAAATGGAGTGCTGTGGGTTTTTTTTTTCCTACTGCAGGACTGTGCACAACTTAATAAATTCTTACTTTATATGTTCCTTTTGTTTTCCTTTGCAGATGGGGTTTATACAGATTAATGAGGACTTCATATTTATTGAGCCACTTAATCACACTTTGGCTGTGACAGGACATGCACACAGGGTGTACAGACGAAAAAGATCCGTACAGGAGAAAATTTCTGAAAAGCCACCTTCTCAGAACCAGTACTGTGGTGTTGTTACAGGTAATATAATAATCACAATGAGAAGTTGTAATGTAGCAAATATGTTTTTAAGAAAAGTAGATAGTAGTTACAGCAGAACCTTGACAGTAGCATAACTAATTATTCTTGTAGCAGTACTCGATGGTGGACTCTGAGGTGACATGCCAAGGCTGCAGTCTCACTTGTTGGGAGAGGGAATTGTCCATTAGGAATAGACTCTGCTTCTTAATGTGCATTTGTATTTGAAAGTAGAAATCTTTAAGGCATTTTTTTATTTCAACTTAATAACTAAAATCTATTTCTTGTCTCTAGTCATCAGAGCTGCTTAATCACTCACCATGTGCAATGCTTGTACGTAATTTTCTGTTTTCTGTTCTTGTTCCATGAATGACATTTGGGTGTGTATGAAACAAGCCTAATGCATCTTCCTCAATGGCAGGTAGAACAATTTGTTGAACTAGAAAGGTTTCAAAGGAAGTTTGGCACATAGTGATGACTTCATAGTTTTAGGGAAAAATGGCTTTTATGAAAGATGATGTTTTGTTTTTTCTGCTTCATCATCAGCTGTCATTCTTCAAAGGATGGAGGACATCTCAGTTCTTTCACCTCAGCATGAGCTGCGGGTGTTTCTGATGTTGTTGTGAGAAATTATTTTTCTTCTAGGAAATAAACCAGAATGAGTGCACATTTTTAGGCTTATTTTTCATGTTAGTGAAATCTTGGCAAAATGCAAAGAAAATGGCAGAAGTGCACTGAAATGGTTAGGAGGCTGGATTATATGACATTTGGGATAAGGCAGAAGGAACTAAGTTATTTCAAGTAGGTAAGGAAAGATAAAGGAAGGATGCAGTTGCAGTTGTCTGGTGCCTAAGGGTCTGCAGAGAGAAGATGAAGCCAGACATTCCTTAGAGGTATGCTGTGACAGACAACAGTTGTAGCTTGTATTCAAGGAAATTTCAATTTCCATAAGGAAAATAAAATCTCTACATGAATGCTTACCCCTGGAACAGGTTGCCTAAAGAGGCTGTCAAGTCCACATCCTCAGGTATTTATAAAATATGTCTAGAAATGGCTCTAAGACAGCTGATCATACTCTGACACTTGGCCTGACTTGAGCAGGAGGTTGGACTAGCTGCCCTCTGGAGATCATTTTCAGCCTAAACATTTCCATGGCTGTTTAATCCCTCCTGAACATTCATACTGTTCTGGCCACTTTATATAGTTGGAGAATAAATGTGACAGGTTTTGTGTTTTTTTTTTTTTTTCAATTTTGGAAGTATTTTTTTTATAGTTAGGCATCCATCCAGAGTTTGAAATCAAGGATAAATTAGCAAAGCAAGGCTCTTTTTGCTGTGGGATGAAATAAATGACATGTAACTTCCTCCAGTTGGTTCTATATTAGTATTCTAGGCTTTGTATTACATTGACACTGCTAATCTGAAAGTTAAACTTTCTGTATTATCACAAGTTTTTCACATTAAGTAAAGCTGTTTATTCCTCCCTATCAGAGAAAAGTGAGTTAGAGTATGCATGCCTGCATGTATATGGGAATGAGAAAGAAAAAATGAAAAGTACGCATGGTGTATGCACTGCAAAAAGGGGGGAGGAGTATCTGACAAAGTAACAAACCATGATGGCTATGAAAATGAGTAAAGATGCAAACTTGCCTGTAAGGACATGATTCTTCTGAGATGTTCATTATCAAATATCCTTTCACTTTCTTTTATGCTCTAAAAACGGATTATTCTTTCGTAATAATCTTACACTCCAAGCTCTGATTTTTTATAAATAATCTGTCAACAAAGAATCAAATATCTACTTGAAGGAAGTTTCATTATATCTACAACGAGGTTTTACATTTCAAAATAGTGCAAGCTGTGCATAACTCAGTAGCATCTTCTGAGACAGCATTATTGCCAGGGAGTGTAAATAGCTGCACTTTCTAACCAATGCTGTTGTTCCAGCAAGACTAGTCCCTCACTCCACTGCTACAGGTTATTTTACTAAGAGTGACTGCAGTAAGTTATTTGCTTAAAAGCTCTGTTATGCTGAGAGCAATTTTTTGGTGTTACATGAATTTAGTTAGTATCAGCAAAATACTTATGCTACTGACACATGCTGCACACATGCATGTTTGCACACATGGTACAACCTTAAAGGTGAATAAAAACATCAAAAATAACCCTTTACATAAATATTTCAGAATTCTAAGTAAAATAATAATCTAAGTAGATCAATTAAACAAAAATAAAGCAGATGAGGATGTGGAGCTCTGAGATAGTCTCAGCTGCCTTTATGGTAGAGGTGTAACTTTGTGACATAGAGCAGCTACAACCTTGGTAACACAGCAAATTCTCAGCAATATGGTCCTATCTTACAACCATATCTCTTGCTTCCACGGTGCTTGTGTGTCAGGATAGGAGCAGGTATTTCTGTTGCTGGCTTTGATGCAAATTGATCTCAAAGGCTGGCTACCTATCAAGCGAATGTGTATTGCCAATGATGAATTGTAATTATCAGAAGGAATGTCTGTGCTGGAGATGTTGAAGGATCACTATTGGGAATAATAGCATTTCATGGATAACTAGCAGAGGCAAAGAAGGTATTGTTTTTTGTCCATTACCCTTGAGAGCTGGACTCAAAGCTGCTATGCAGCCAAACTTGTTTGGAGAGAACAAAGAACTTGTTTTTGTGAATGGGGTGGTTTTCTTATTAGTTAGGCGAGGGAGAGAATCATACTGACAGAAGCAGTTGCTTTCTTGGTTGTTGACAGTGTGTACATATATCCTTTTGTTGAAAGTGTGTATGATTTATTTACCTATGTGAGCCAGTTGCACATACATAGACCTTACACTCCACACCTTTCTTTAGCATATGGCCCATGAAACCTTTAAAAGAAACCAGTACAGAACTGTGCTACAGAAAAGATGTGGTAGAAGCAGTTGTAATTAGAGCAAAGGGCCATGTTGGGAAGTTAAGGTTTTTTTCTTCTACCTGCTCTGAAGCACTCGTTCCAAACTGAAGTTGTTTGTACAGTAAACTTGAAGTCATGGTGAATGGGGCATGTTGGGAAAAAAGAAATCTCTTACCCAGGATATGGTAAATGTGAATTTTGAATCCCTTCTGAATTTGTGAGATTGGAAGACTCCTCTTCTACTTCTTAGTTCTGGCAATAAACAATATACTGTCCTGAGATACCAGTGCGCTTTTCCTCTTTGAATGATGGAATATTGCAGGAAAAGCCTGCTAAGTTTCACTGAATCAAAAGCAGGAGTCTTACTTTATGGGATGTAGACTGGGCAGTCAACTGGGAGAGCTGTGTTGATTCCTGCTCTACAGACTATTTATATGTGATAAAATATGCAATAAAATGCATAAACAATCTTGGTTTTGAGATTGAGATTGGGATTGCATAAAATGGAAACTGGTGCTACTTGAGATATTAATTTCTACTCCTTGGGTCTGAAAAAAGTTGTCACTCTGTAGGAAAGTATTTAAATCCCTATTCAAATTATAGTGGAGGTATAGCTCATGGCTTCTTAAGCTCCTGAATATTCCCTGTGTAGGCAGAATACTGCAATTTCCATATGACTAGGTTACCCCCTGGGAAGTGATGGTGATTCCTCTGTAGTCTGGGCTGCATGTGCATATACTAAGGAAATGCTTTTGTGCCTGAAGACTTGAAGGTGTCCGGGAGTTCTGTAGTCACAGCCTTAATGCTGGCTTAGATACTTTATGTAACCTGTGATTATAGTAGATGGCTGTAAATTTTTTTAGGGTGGGATTATTGTTTTGTTAACATTTCTTCTTGTTTTCTTTTAATTGCCTATGTTATATCAAATTTATTTTCTGCAATATTTTTAGCCTTCTTACTGAAGTAATGCAGTATTCCTAGCTTTCCTTTCAGTCAACTGAGTTTAAGTAGTATATGGATATGGAATCTTCTTATTCTACATAGTTGCACAAACAGATGTCTTATTGTGCAGAACTCTCCTGTAGAATTTATTTTTTATTTTGGCAATGTAATTAAATTTTTAAGATGAATTTATGCATCTTTAATCTGTCTTTTATCTTGTTAGTACATGAATTATTGATGTAGCTGGGTTTTTTGCAGTAGTTATCTCTTACATGCTTTTCCTTCAATAATTACCAGGTCTTTGTAATTTTTACTGATTTATGAATATGTAAAGGAACAGGAATTTTTTCCTAAAACCTGTTTTGCTTGTTATCTGGCAGCAGTTGTGGCAGTTATTTGAATACCAATAGTACCAAAATTACTAATTCCATTTATCTAAAGTTCTTGGGAAAGAGCTACAATTTTCAGATAAATGAGATCTCATGATGGGGATTTTTGCCAGCAATTTGGAGAAGGTTGGCTGGCCAAGAACAGATTGTCCATTGGTTTTTTAACGGGAGAGATATCTAAGGCAGACAAATGATGGGCAGACAGCTTGTCTAGAGAGCTGTGTAGTCTTCTCATTCACTGCAATCCCAAAAGACAGAGGTTTCAACAGCTTATGCGACTACAGTGTTCTTAGTGTTTAGCACAATGATGTATTTTATTGTGCACTGTCAGTTCTGAATAGAAATGCACTACTAGCTATAACTTTTAGAGAGAAGTGTTAAGAGAATTCTCTGTACATGTTAAGATTAAATTTAAAGTTTTCAATCACTAGCTGCTGTCTTTAACAAAGAAGTGGACAGTGAATAAACTGTTGCTGGAAACTGCACTGTGCCTAGGAGGAAGGCAGATTGACCAAGTCTGTAATAAGAGATGTTTTCTAACCCACATGAGTTTACTTTTTAAACTTAGACCTATAGCTTACCCTTGCAGGATTAGATGTTTCTATGTAAAGCCACACTTGTATAGCTTATAGGAGGTGGTTTTTTTGGCACAAATACTTCACTGAGGTTTCCTTTAGAAATTATTCTCAAAAGAGTGATGAAAACACAAATAGTATTTTATAAACTAGGCTGTAGATCCACATTTAGCAAACATGAGTAAGGGTAGAGTACAGCAGAAGTTAAGAGGCTAAGCAAGTGTCTGAAGGATCAAAATAAGAGACTTTAATTTTAGATAACCTGAATTTATAAGCTGTTTCTACCTCTAGGTCATCAAACACCAAACATTTATTTCTGGAGAATACTTACTTATTTCTTTTAGTAAATGTGTTAGTAAGTCTTACACTGCCACCAGTTGTAGAGGAATCAGTAAGACCTTCTCAGATGTAGTGGGATGGACTAAATCATTCAAATGTTTAATCTTTTATGAATAATTCAGAAAAGGATAGAAAACTTTTTTAAAGTGTACATAATTTATACATGTTACATTGAAAAATATGTATCTACATTATATTTACATAAAATCCATATTACATGTATATTTAAATCACAGACCACTCTTTCACTGGTATTTTATATTTTAAATTTAATTTGTGAGTTAATTGAGTTTGTGAGTTCATTTCTAGCACAGTCCTGAGGATTGACTTATTTTTTGGAGAGTGGTCATGTACTATAAAATACACTGAAGAAACTTTCCTATTAGAGATGAGATTGGTTGAATTGCAAAACATTGTCTCAAAATTTTTGACTATTTGACTGTTTCCAGAACATAATTGTCATCTCAAACATCACTTTTTTTTCATCACAGAGAGCCTGATATTCCAATGTGGATGCTGAAAGAAATTTCACTTGGTTTCAATGAGATCAGTCACAGTTTTACATCCTCTCAAGAGCATCTAACAAAATTTGGCTATTACAACAAGGAGTTTAATTTTTCATTTTGTTTTAAATTAGATTATTTAAAATGGCATTGCTAACTGCTGTTTGTAAATCTGACCAGCTTCTGGCTTGAACTGTTTCTGTGTAATTAGGCGGGAGGGTTTCATATGTATCATAGTAGTAAGGGGGATTTTGTTGGGTTTTTGGAGGGGAAACTGAAAATTAATGCCATTAATAACCTTAACCTTACAATAAACATAACATGTTTTCAATTTGTAGCTTTCTGTGGATTTGGAGGCCTGTTTCCAGGGTTTGGCTTTGTTACTTTGCTTCAACTGCTTACAGTGACTGGAGCACAGGTTTTGAAGTCATGTCAGTAAAAATTCACTTCCTAAATTTTAACAAACTGATCTCATTCTGTGTCATTCATCTGAAATATTATTTCTTCTTCGCAAATAATGGAATCGTTGTGTATATGTTACCAAATACATGATTTTGTGGCAACTCTGTATTTGTTGTCTTGTATGCTAAGATATCAAGACATCAGGATATTTTCTCTGTGATTTATGAAGATGGACAGATAAAAATTATGCAATGTGAGTGAGACTGTTTTTCCTTCAGACCCAACATGGGTTGAGTTTTCTTTCACAAACCAAAGTAAGAGACGCATATTCTTTTTATAAATATATAAATTTTTATGAATTTATAAAGGATGCAAATAATCTTTCTGGCTTTCTTTGAATAGATGGATAAAATGTCTCTTTTCTTGGTATAAGCTAATATTTATACATAGTAGAGACCTTTAGTATGAGCCTTAGTGTTGGCAGTAGCAAATAAGCATAACATATTAAAGTCCATAGTTATTAGTTTCCACATAATGAGAGTTATAATATAACCAAGGGTAACAAATCCTGAAAAGTACTGCAGGAGTAGTTTGAAGGATGAGTTTCTCAAGCACTGTTTTGGTTTACAGATAAAAGAAAATCCAAGACTCAAAAAGTGTCTGAAAGTGGAAGAGGAAAGCGATACTCATACAAGTTGCCTCAGGAGTACAACATAGAAACTGTTGTGGTGGCAGATCCAGCTATGGTTTCGTATCATGGAACAGATGCTGCCAGAAGATTTATTCTAACCATCTTAAACATGGTAGGAAATTTAAAACTAATTTTGATGTTTTGCCAACAACACATGCACTGCAGGCTGATTTTGTTGCTCCTCCTAATGATTCTGATTGAGTACCTGTGTGGCACAGTCAAAACAGGACCATCAGCAGGGTATAAAGACTTAGGGCATATGTTTGGCAGCAGAAAATTGTAGTGCTGCAGGCTTGTCTGTACTGTCTGGTCATACATCTCAGGGAAGCCTGGAAGTGAGAGAACAAGATGACTTTTTGGTTAGAAGCCCATGCTGTTGTTGGAAAGGTTGGGATATTGGATAGTTTCTGGTGACCTGTGCTTGTTATGAAGACATGACATTGTTGTGGGAAAGCATTGTGTGGTCAGTAGTGGTGGAAAAAAAAAGAAAAAATAATGAATTTGAACAATTACATTCCCTTCCAGTTCTATCTGGAGCTGTAGTATACTCATTTGGTGCATAAAGCAGTGAAACATAGCATCTGTAATATACAAGGAAAGATTGTTTTAAAGAAGGACCATAAGCTGAAAAATTAATATAAGCTTTGACCATTCGTAATGATAGGAAATTTTGAGAGTTAGATGTTGGCTTAGACCACTTGGTCCAAGATCATGGATTTAAATGAATAGAAATTTTCATGTGAACAGTATTACATGTGTGTGTAAATACTTGGAGAAAAAGGCCACAGTTTATAAAGTGATTGTGGCCATTGAGAGGAAAAGGTCTTTTTTTATGTTCCCAGAATAAATATTGCCTGAGCTCTGTTTTCACATCAGAAGACCAACACAGTACATTATCTTAATGTTCTGTTCAGATTACAGAAAAAAAAGCAGTCACAGTAGAAAATGAGAGCTTTTGAGCTTCTTTGGGGTTCTGTTATTTTTACTGTATGTGCAATACAAATTCATATTCTTATTTGTTGGGGGTTTTTTTTCTCTCTTAGGTTTTTAATCTTTTCCAACACAAGAGTCTAGGATTACAAGTAAATCTTCGGGTGACTAAACTTGTCCTTCTTCATGAGACTCCAGTAGGTATTTATGACATTTGTCTTAGCCTGTAGAGGGTAATGCTACTTAGCTTGTTGCTCTGCAAATCTTGCAACATTTATGAACTTTAATGGCTAAAAAATTTCCTTGGTTAGCTTTCATATACTATGTAGTAATTTCTACTGACAAGCAGCCCCAATGAAGATTAATCTTCTCCTAATTTATGTGCTGCATGTATTTAAACTTTTCTGTTCTTGCAATTAAAAGTCAATCAAAGTTTCCCTGTGGAAATCAGGTAGATCTCAGCAAAATCTGCTTCTGCTCTGCTTTTTTTGCATTCATATGTCTCAACAGAAAAATAATCTCCTTTAAATCCATTGCATTGCAGAAGGAGGACTGATGTTCTTTGTCGTCTAATCCATAGACAAACAAAAGCTGATATACCACTTAGTTCATAAGGAAGTAGGATTCCCTTACCAATAGTTCTAATCTAAAATATTATAATTTTCCAGTGAGTAAGTAATTTATTTCTCCATTTCCTCTCATCAGTTGGAGTAATCTCATTTCTTGTTCACATTCTGAATCTTAACATCATTATACTTTTCCTCACCATGGATAATGAGAAATTAGGAAATAAATAAGACTAGAGTTTGGATGAACTCTAGTACACATGTACATGTACACTCTCAATGCACTGTCTTAATTTGTGTCTTTAACATGTAAGGTCTTGGCACCTGAAGTTTCAGTTGTTTTGCCATGGACGTATTATGCCATAAAAAGCAGAATATTTTTGCTAGCTCAGTCAAAAAAGGTTCCAAATTCTATGTATAGAATCCTGTTTTTAATTACATTCATTGTTTTTCATTTCCAGGCAGATATGTATATTGGACATCATGGTGAAAAAATGCTGGAAAGCTTTTGTAAATGGCAACATGAAGAATTTGGCAAGAAGAATGATATACACTTAGAAATGTCGACAAGCTGGGGAGAAGACATGACTTCAGTTGATGCAGCCATACTGATAACAAGGTAAAGTAGTGAAAGATGAGCATTAAAACATAGGCAGAAGGCCAGTGTGAACATAGATCAAAGTAGATAGCTAACATAGTAAGAATTTAGTTTGCAGTGAGGAAGGGAACATTTTGAGTTATCTAAATCTTGAAGGTGGTGGTAAAGTGTTGGTAAAGGTGGTGCAAAAAGCAGTATTTCCCAGATGGGAAGTATTTGAAATGATGAACAGGTTACTCTTTTGTTTATTTTTTGGCTGTATAGCTAAGGCCTTACCTGTACAGCAAAGGTTGGAATCCTTCATCCATGTGCCTCCATTTAAATGAGGCAGCATCCCAGACTTGTAGATACTTTCAGTCAAAACACAAAAGCATATTTAAACCATTCAGAGGTAGACCAGCATTAGGCACATTAATGAGCTATGCTTCCCTCTTGACTGATCTAGAACTGGTATGATTCACTTTGTGCTGAAGGTACATCACGTACAACTTCAGTATGTGTCCTGCAGCCACAGGGGTATGATTCCAGATCTGCAGTTCCTTTTAGCACTTAAGTGTCAGGCATTTCACACATTGAGAAGGAAACAGGCCTCCAGTTCACCTCTTTCCTTCCAATCAGTTACTGTCATGGTTTTGTCTGTAAGTGGTGCACAGGGGGGATGCTTGTTGGTGTTCAGTCAGCATACAGGCATGATCCAGAGAAAAGGATAGAATGATGATTCAACCAGCCTAGGGTTGCACTTAGTACCATTTTTGAGGTGGAGCTTGGACTGGATAACCTTCAGAGCTCCCTTCCAAAGAAAATTCCTGTGATGTGCTGCAGTGGAATACCGCTGTGCAGTCCTATGCTGGTCAGTCATGTGGTATCCTAAAACCATGTGTAATCTTTACATCTACATGCAGTCTTTTGCCATTTATTCAGAGCACTCTCACTGGGAACCTATATAAAATAAAAATAATGCATTCTTCTTGAAATTAATTTCATTCTGATTACTCCAATATCTATAGTGTATTTCAATCTTTGAAGCAGAAAAATGCTTCCCTAAATTTTCCTGCTTTGGAGAGCTAGTCACTTACCGGAAGCAGGAAATTTAGAAGTCCAAATTGTCAGTGGTGAGAGCTTTGTTGCTACTTTTTCTGTTCAATCCCTTTTCTTTTCTGAGAAAAGCCCACACTCCTTACTCTGTGTCATCCTCCTCTATTTGATGGATTTATGGATTGGTTTTATGGATTGCTGGGGCTTTGAGGGGGCAGATTAATCTTTGTTACACATTTATACATGAGCTAAGCTGTAGTTCTTCTCACAAGCTCCTTTCAAGTCTGGTGGAAGACACAAGAAATTATGTTCTCTTCAACAACTTTTCATGAGTTCATCAGGAAACATGCTTGGAGTGACAGACTAGAAGTAAATTTTGTAGATTAACACCCCAAATGAATTTTAATAGTAGTGAGTGCTTTGTGGGGCTGGGGCAGAGTGGGGGAAAAAGGTCTGGAAAGAAAGAAGCAGGAAGAAAAAAAGCAAGCAGTAAGAAATAGTAAACTTGGGCCAAGGCATAAAGGATACCTGAGTATCATACATGGCATTGGGTTAATCAGGATGGCTAAAGAGGAATAGACTTCCTTACATCCAGATGTTCCTTGTGACTGTTCAAGCATAATGAGTAACAGCATTGTGCTTGTTTGCTAGAATCCTTGGGCTCTCTTATTTGAGACAGCTGAGGCATTATCTTATTTGAGACAGCCAGCAATATCTGCAATAGCAGCAGCAGTTAGAGCAAGTATCAAATGCTTCAAGCCTGTATGGGCTAAGAGAGTGAATATAGGGCTGCATTCTTTATCTTATAGGGTGCATCTCATGAGTAGTAAGATGCTATAAAATAAATAAAGCATGTGACACCTTTTTCCTGTCATTGTTTCATCTTCAGCTTAATGAGCCTTTATGGGAAGAGGCAGAGGCATTCTGAACTGATGCAAGTCAGGCATTAGTTAGGTTGACGAGAGGCAGTGGTCTGGAAATGTCTTCAACTGTCAGTGATTTTGGCCACACAGCTTTTTGGATTTAATGAAGCATTTCTGAAGTGTTGGTGGATGAAAAGCTGACCATGAGCTGGTAGTGTACCCTTGTGGTCAGGAGGACCAACGGGATCCTGGGGTGCATTGGGAAGAATGTGGCCAACAGGTTGAGGAGGATGATTCTGCCCTTCTCTTAGCCCACATCTGTGGTATTGTGTTCAGTTCTGGGCTCCTCAGTATAAGAAAGACAAGGAGCTACTGCAGAGGGTCCAGCAGAGGCCACAGAGATGATTTGTGATCTGGAGCATCTCTCTCATGAGGGCAGACTGCAGGAGCTGGGCCTCTTTAGTCCAGAGAAGACTTAGAGGGCATCTCATTAGTGAATATAAATATCTCAAAGGCAGGTGCCAAGAAGATAATGCCAGACTCTTTTCAGTGGCTCTCAATGACAGGACAAGGAGCAATGGCTATAACCAAAACACAAGAAATTCCACCTCAACATGAGGAAAAACTTCTTTACATTAAGATTTTCAGAGCACTGGAACAAGCTGCATGGGGAGGTCATGGAATTTCCCTCTCTGGAGAAATTTACACCCCACTGGGACATGTTCCTGTGTCACCTGCTCCAGGTGACCCTGCCTTGAGAGGAGGATTGGACTGGATGATCTCCAGAAGTCCCTTCCAACCCTAACAGTTCTGGGATTCTGCGATTCTAATCGTAAAAAAGCTTTGCAAATGTCTGATCATATGTTAAGATGCTTTTCTGCTTTGTAATAATGATATTCTGATTTTATAGAATCATAGAATTGTTTGGGCTGGAACGGATCTTAAAGATCATCTGGTTCCAAACCTCCTACCACATGGGCAGGGATATTTTATGTTAGAGCAGATTGGTCAAACCTCTATTCAACCTGGCCTTTAGAATTTCCAGGAATGGGGCATTCACAGCTTCTCTGGGTAACCTGGGCCAATGTCTCACACCTTTACAGTAAAGAATTTCCTCCCTATATCTAATATAAATCTTGTTAATTTCAGTTTAATGCCATTCCCCTTTGTACTGTCACTACATGCCCCTGTAAAAAAATTCCTCTCTAGTCTTCTTGTAGGTCTGCTTTAGGTGCTGGAAGGTTGTAAAAAGAGCTCCTCTCTTCTCCAGGCTGATCAACCCAAACTGTCTTATCCTGTCTTCATAAGAGAGGTGCTCCAGCCCTCTGATTGTTTTCGTGTTTCTCGTCTGGGCTCGCTCCAGGCTTGTCTACAATTTTTTACCTGTCAGTTTAAATACAATTTTTTGGACTAAGTCTGTAATCAATTTTAAGGAATTTGAAGTAGAGAAAAGGGAAGCGATTGGTTAGATTTCATATAGTAGGTTATTGCTGGAGCCAGAAATTAAAGATCTGTTCTTCTGACATTTTTATTTTTCAATGGTATTATTCTCTAGACTGTATTGCCTCCCACCTGAGAGCTGCTTTAGCTGGTAATAAATCATACCAGAGCAATTTTCTGACTGGGAATGTTTTGCTAATCCAGGCTACCTCTACACATCATCAGGTTTATGGTATAGCTAACACCCTGTGTGGTGTTTTGTGTGTTTTGTTAATTCAGAGTCTCATTCTGTTTTGCAAGCATTGAACAAGCTCCTTTGTCACAACTTCCATTTGGACAGCAGGTTTGCTTATTGAGAGAAATTATTTTGTTTATACAGATGAACATCAACTGCTTGGTATTTTTTGAGTAAATGTGTTAAGTTTTGGGTATCCAACACATTCTGTGGCAGCCCTCCTAAAAGTTGCCACATCTCCTCTTTTGTCTCGCATGACAATAGAACAGCAAGAGTTCTTTGTAAAAGCTTTCCTGTGCTTTCACATGCCAGTTTTGTGTAGCAACCAAAAGAGTTAGAAATTAAGTATTGAGTGTTCTGCAGAGCTAATTTTTAATGCCTAAGTACAAAGAGTGTACCTGGGTGTTACAGAGATTGGTATTCAACAGCCAAAGGGCCATCATAGCCTTTTCAGGAAAAAGGTACTTTTTCAAAACTTATTTTTGCATTTGTTCTGTAAGGAGGAAAGTAAAACAAACTTCTCCCCACAACTTTCTCTGCTGCCCAGCCAGACTGTAATGATGCATATCTGCTACCAAATAATTTCATTTTACTTTGGCCCTATTTCATGATGTCAGTTTTTGTTTAGTTGCCCTTTAAATTGGCTTATTTTGATGAAATTATATCCTGTTTAAAGTATGGTGCCATGAAGTAGAAGAAAGGCAGAAAGAGTTTGTAATCTGTTTAGAAAAGATTATTAGGGAAGTTGGATATATGTGATAATTAAGGTAAGAAATGTTTTAAGGACTGCCTTGATAAAATTACCTGTTTTATCAGGTAAGTCTTACTGTATTCACAGTTATAAATTAGTGCAGTTGCTTTATAGACAGACAGTATCAGGACTTTTCTCTGGAAAAAATGCAGCATGTTGCATCAACATCCTCCTTGCCTTTTAAGTTCCAGGGTCTGAATGTTCAGAGACAAGCCCTGATTTTGGTGGCCCCTGAGATGACATTACCAGTTTTTATCTGCACAGGTTGCTTGACCTGAATAATGTGACTGAAATTAGGGCAGGAAAAGGCCTGTGGAATTCCCAGTTGTTCTGTGATGGTGCTAAAGTTCTTATATAGCCTCTATTACAAATTAGGTAATGAAAGCTTTGAAGTGTATAAAGGTGTGGTTACAAGAATGAGGCAGAATTTATCTTAACCTAAAAATATTGCATTTTGCTGCTTTTCTAGTGCATCGGTCAATCAGTTGTGTCACAGTGGTTTGTAGAAAAAATGTGAGAAGAATAATGCAGAAAAAAGACCAAGTTCTTTATTCTCCTTCTCATAACTGATATTTTCACGTGTCCTTATGACAGAAAGTAGACCCTGATTCTCCTAATATTCATCAGGTAGTGATATTTCATGTTGATAGTGTGCATCAGCCATTTATTCCTACTGATCTTCAGTATCTGAGATCTCCTTGCCCTGGGTGACATATAATTGAAACAGTGCTGTTAGGCACTTTCACTGTAAGAAAGTGCCTTGTTCTATAAAACTACTTAATGCCATAAACAGCACTTAGATTTCATAAATATTGTTTCACTTCCAATAGTTTTAACCATCCATAACTCTCCCCTTGGACAAGACTTTTTTTTTTAAGTGTTGCTATTACCTCCAGTGAACAGAAGAAATAGTTATTTTTCTGTCTTTGATTTTTATTACCTTTCTGAACCAAAAATAAATCCTCAAGAAAGTCAGAGGAGGAAGAATGTGAAAGGTCCCTGCATAAATAAAACTGATATTACAGGTCACCCCAAAAGCCTGGAGTGTTTGGCAGTCAAAATTGCTGAAACATATTGAGGTAGAGATTGAGTTATTAAGCTGCTACTGGTGTCCTTAAATTCCTAGTGAATTTCAGCTTTGGAAAAGTGAAATCTTGCAAATGCATGGTGAGAGATGAGATTATTCTTAATTTTGTCTTCATCACTGTGACTTCAATACTGCCAACTCTCTTAATCATTTTGTACTCAATTTATCAACTCTCTAGATAATTTTGTTTATTTGACACTACCAGCAGGCATCAAGGAAGTACATGAGAATCTCATATGGCCTTTCTGCTTATTATTTAGTAATAGGATTGCAGATGTAGAAGAAAGCAGGGAAACCTGAAAAGAGCATATTTAAATAAAACGTTTTGTCCTTTTTTTTTTTGAAGCCAGAATCTCCTGTAAAATTTAAGTCCTGTATTTTTACCTTGTGTAGTTTAAAAAATCCCACTAATTTTAAGTCATCATATGCTCTTTTAGTTTTTTTCATTTTTAAGATATTTGAGTCAGTGAAGTGATAATGCTTGTAATAATGGGTATGGGAAAAATTTGCATGAATTTACCTTTTGCTGTCAGCTTACTCTTTCAAGCTCTAATAATTAGGCTACTGAATTTAAAATCTCTGAGTATTTAGTGCGAGACCCAAACATAACATTTAGACAATTATTTTTACATTTTAGTTTTCTGGTGATTAAGAAAGGTAGCAAAGTCTTAGACAAAAATTTGAAAGAAAGGAAGATTAACTGTTCAGCAGTTGATTATTGGCACAGTTATTTACTTTCTGAATGGACAGTTGGACTAATTTCTAATTTTTCTTACTTCAGCTTTCAACCATACCATTTTTCTACCTTTTGTTGCTGAAATCTGTTGGAAAACTCCTCCCAATGAAAATACTGGTAGGCAGTGCACAAGTCACAACTCTTTGTCTCAGAGTAATTTACAGGAGTTACTCTATGTAATTGTTCTCTCATTTTTTTCCAGACCTTTTCCACTTTGAAAAATTTTTTTTCAAGCATAAACACCAGAACTGGCCACTATATTGTGTGAACAGAGGTAGTGGTGTCATTTTGATATTTTCCCGTATCTTTATCCAAGGATGCTGTTCCTTTCTACTGCCTGTTTCCAAATACTCATTTTTTGTTGTTGTTTCATCTGATCAAGCTGGGAGGCCACTTATGGCTACACGAGAAGAAAATTTACTCAAATTAGTTATCTTTAAAATGTGATCTGTCTTCATTCCTATTTGTATCTATCAGAACTCATTTAATTTTTAAACTTTACCAGGAATACTTTTGTATTTTCTTCTGCATCGTTGTTTAATGCTAATGCTAAGTCTAGGTTCTGTTAGACTCCACTCAAAAGCACCTTCCTTAGATTCCTAACTACTCTGTATCTGTTTCAATATGTTAATGATACATTCAATTCAGCTGTTAGTTTACATATCACACTTCCAAACTGTTGTTTTTCAGTTTGACTGAAATGTGAGCTTTATAAGGACTATTTATATCACCCTTTTAAATCTCAATTCAGCTTTACAAAGCCTAAGTGATGTGTTAACCATTTGAAATAATTAAATATATTTTTTCCTGTTTTTCCTAAAATACACTGACCAGTACATACTGGTGCCTTTGAGATTTACCCTCAAAATAATAAACAGTTTCTGAAATACCATTTACACTAGTACCATTTTCTTTGTATTTAAATTCCCAAATAAATAGTAAATAAGTGTTTTTTCTTGTGGTTCATTAACACAAAAATAATTTTAAATTTAATTATTGTAATTAAAAGTGCATTTATTAATTAGTACATGTGTGCTTGGTTTATAGGTGAGAGTTATTTCAGAATGTCCTGTTATGTGAAGAAACAAGCACATCTTCAGTGTTGTAGTTAGTCATTTTGCACCATGCAAGTGAAGGCATTTGCAATTTGATGATAATGCCACTTGCCACAAGTACCATTAATTGCAACTATTCCTTATAAAAATCTTACGATTTGATGAAACTTACTACTTGAGCAATAAACATCAAAAATGTTGTAAGCCTTGGAATCAATAACAGCAGAAGTCAGACTGCAGTTTCAAGCAGTCTAACTTCTGCTGTTATTCAAGCTACCTTGAATAACAAGGTAGCTTGTTATATTCAAAATTGCAAACATTAGAGAAATTGGAGTAGAGTGAAACCTGAATGAAGATCTGGTAGACTGTTCCTTGTCCTTTTTCTTCTTTTCTCCAATCTAGCATATGGAAAGAAATGATACACCAGCCTGAGTAAAAAAATAAATCTTTTGAATATTTTGACTTGCCAAAAACAAGTAATAAATTTATCTAAAATGATAAATTACTGGAAATTATTCACAAAAAATAAGGATTTTAATTTAGTCTTCCTTTATTGTTCTTTTCGTCTTCTGTTGTACATCCCACCTACACATCAGGTTTTATTTTAACAAAGACTATGTACTGAGATACTTTCTATTTAGAAATTAAGTAGCCTTTGTGTGCTGTGAAGGTCTCTCCTCTCATTATGCTATACATAATGAACCAAAATCTACTAATTAAACATAATTTTCTGAAACAATGCATTAGTCCTTGCTTAGAATCCTTTTCTGGGGTTAGCCAATTTGTTCAAGTGCAGAATTCAGGTGTAAATAGTGTGAAAGCTCCTCCTTTCCTTCACTTGAGTTAGGACTTGTTTTCTCTTCCATGTGTATGAAAGTGACCATTTAGAGTAATGGACATTATGTGCTGGGTACTGCTTGGAGAAGGTGGGCTTTAACCATTTCTTGCTTTCATTGGCAGACTCAGTTACCAACTGCTGCCACTTAAGCTTCTATATGCTGTAACAGTAATTTTAGTATCTTGGCTCTGCTTGGCTGAGAGAAAGGAGGAGAAGGATGAAGGCAAATAATCTGCGGACTTAGTAGTGTGCTTTATTTTTGTGAGAATCACTGGTAGGTTTAACTAGAACTGTAAATCTTTCCTAAGGAACCTAGTCTCAATTGTATGTAATGTAGTCATATTCCTGGAATTTAAAAGAGGCATTACATTCCTTCAGTGTAAGTTGGGAACTAAGAATGGTTTACTGTATTTCCCTCCTGCCAAATCATAGCAGTACCATTTCCCCCAAGTCCCATAATGAAACCCTGAGTGCACAACATAATCATAGTCAGATTCAGCCAAGAAGTGAAAACAAAAGAAAAACAGCTCAGTAAGTATATGAGAAGAAAGCTATTGCATGAGCAGAAATCTCTTGTATATTGGCAGTTTTAAAATGTAACGTAGCATTCTTTTACAGTTGAAGGTATGATCTACTTATTTTCTCTTTTCCCTTTTTTTTTTCTTTTCTTTCTTAATCAATCAATTTTTATGGTGGTTGGGTAGGTGTGCGTAGAAGGCAATCAATGTCCTTAGATTGTCTTTACCCATGTTCTGTTGCTTTACCTCAAGTCCCATATTTCTAATCATTCTGTCATGTTGCTTAACAGGACAATAAGTCCCTTGTGTCACATAGCACAAAACAAAGAATTGTGTTACAACCCAGTGCATTAATGCAATTTCTTGCAGGTTTGAAAAAATAAAATAACTTTCTTCTGTGTCTGATTATAGATTCTTGTCCACCACCTTTTGCTCAGTTTCCCGTGCCCTTTTGAGGGTATTCCCAGACTGTCCTGATCACTTTACTCACAACTTTATCAATTTATATCACTGCCATTCTTCTTCGCTTCTATGGAATGATCTGGTAGTGGTGAATGGTTAATTAAAAGCATTTTTAACCCTGTGCATCTATCTGTGTGGCCTTTAACAACTGTCAGACATTTGCCAACTTCTAGAAATTTCTTTTGGGTCTAAATACCTATGTGGAAATAGTCTGTGGGAAACAAAGAAGCAGCTCTTGGAGTAGTTACACTTTGTAAATAAGTGTCAGTATCTTTCATTTCAAGTACCAAACAATTCCTCCATTTTGTTCCTGGAAAATGGGTATTTCTCTGTATGTATGTCTTCATCATTATCAATCTGTGTGTCTTATCCGTGTACCTTCAGAGACAGATTATAAGAACTAAATTTCTCTGATTTATATGGTCTCTCCCTATAAATAGAGACCCTTACTCTGTGGCACAGCAGAAAACCAGAACTTCTTTGTTTGTGGGATTGCTATACCTGAGATTATTTTGTTGTTTTTTTTCTCCCTTGGTTCCCTCCCAATCTTCCCAATACATGCATACATCAGCAGCCCTTTTTAAAAATTATTTTTACGTAAAATAACAAATAAACATTACTTATAAATATTCCAGTAAAAAGCAGTTTTCCCTTTGCTGTTTTAATAACTTGTGTCTCTGAGAAGAAGTAAAATACGTGTGAAATCAAAATGTATCCCAAGCAGATATTTAAGACACAGCTGAAGTATTTATTCTCCTTTATGCAACAGAGCAGTCTTACTTAGAGACCTATGACTTGACTAAAATACATGTTGGAGATAGGGTAGTTAATTTTTATAAGTTTTCCACTACTATAAGGGGATGCTCTAGCAGAAATGCTTCTTGTAATATTCCCATTAGTGATTTTAACTATTGACTTGCTAGAATAAAAACTTTCTGACTCTATTACTGATCTAAATGCGGTGTTTGAATCTTATGTAAAGCGCTGGAAATATCTTCATTTTGAATGATAGGAAGACTAGTTTTAGACTTGTTACTTTTCAAGATACTTACAGAAAAAGGAAAAAAAAACCACAAAAGCCCAGAAGAACATAGAAATTAGGTGGAATGCAATTTGAATATACAGTACATGTTTTGTCACCTGACTATTCTTAAATGTGCTCTGAGAATAAGCTGGAGTTTAAGTGCTATGTGTAATCCTGGCCTTTGCTTCCCCTTGTTCTTTGTTGAGATAATCGTGTTCTGTATTTATTCATTGGGCCATAAAAATGTTTCAAATAGGTTACACAGTTGTTAACGACTAACAGCTTGACTTGCTTAACATTTTTTGTTTCACCCCCAATTCTAGGAAGGATTTCTGTGTACATAAGGATGAACCATGTGATACTGTTGGTAAGTAAATAAACATAAAAAACTGTGTATAAACTACACAATAAAATAGTTTTATGTAAGTAGAAATGTGAAGATAAAATATGACAGCAAAATCAGCAATGGAAATAAGTAAAATTAAAGTAGTTAAAATTCAAAATACATCTTAAATGCTAGTAATACTATTAGATTGGTGTATGCTTCTAGCAAAATACTGTGTTTTAGTACAATATTTCCATCTCTTTCATAGACCAAACTTTAAAACTTTTTTCTTTTTAGTCTCACTGACTAATAGAAAATTGTTTGCTATTTTTAATTTTGAATATGAAGCTAAGAAATTGTGCTCATGATGTTTGTTTATGAAATGCATTTCTCTTCGGTGTGAATATATTTATAATTTTTTTTTATGTTTATGATTTTTTCCCCTGTTTCTTTACAGTTGCAAAGGTTTGAGGAGAATTGTTACGTAAACTGTATTACCTCACCACTTGCTATTCTTTTTTCTTTTACTGCTGTATCTCTGTCTGTAGGATTGCTACCAATAAAAAAAGCCTTATAAAGAAGGATATAATGTGTTTCACAGTAGCAAATGATTAAGAGTTCATAGTGTTCTTTCGCTAATTGGTATATTGGTCTTAGGTTAATTCTGTATGAGTGTTTCTTGTTTGAAGGCATTTATTTTTTACTTACTTGTGCTAAAATATTTACTTCCATCTGAAAGAGGAAGCAATGTGACAAGAAGTCTTCATCATTTTATGCTGATCCAAACTGAAATTTAAATCTGGAGTACTTCCAGTATATCTAAATCAGAATAGGCTGCTTCCTGAATTTCAGAATTGAAGTGAATGTATTCAAGGACTTTTCCTGAACAATGTTTTTTCTTTGGGAGAAGCTTGGAGGTAGTAGGAGAGCTAATTGTCTCTGAATTTGTCTATAGAATTTGAAATTGAATAAGATTAAACTTACTCAAGTATCAGTAATTAACAGTTCTGTGGTAAACAATCTGGGATGACATTAGAAAATGTGGCAGTCTATTAATTGTTAAAGCACAGGAAGTAAAGAATTTTAATTTAATATTACCTTAATATTGATAAGCAAAATGAAGTAGAGACCCTGACTGAATGATCTGGCGTATAGTGGATTGACTGTTGTGGAATTTTCCATTCTCTGTGTTCCTGTTTGGAGGTTTCTTCAGGAACTGAACCACAGTATGTATGTATAGTTCTTTCTATATGGGTACAATTGTGCAGCAAAAGCAAAGGTCATTGTTTTCCCTATGTTTCGACATTTTTTTTTTAAATTTCAATCATTATTTCCCCAGATGAATATAATGCCTTTCCATAAATGTAGAGTATAATTTCTTCTGTAAATAGTTATAGTACTGTGGGTCCATGCTCACTGTTTAGAAGATAATTTTCTGAGGGTCTTATCCGGCATTATTCTGGAGCTTGTCTAAGGAACAGTGTTGAAAAACTTTGCACATTCCTCTTGAAGAGAATTTTTTAAGTTATCTTACTGTCAGGGATATATTATGTCAATTATTTTAAGGCTAACAGGTCTATAATGCCAAATTGTTGAAAGTACATGTAGAAGGTTGTTTCGTTTTTGGTATCTTTACTCTGACTTTTTTTTTCCCCTAGGAAAACCAAAGGGAAGATTTTAGATTAGATCATGAGTAAAAGTTTGTTGAAAGGAATTGAAGGGCAGTTTGATCTTCCTGTATTCCGGCAACAAGTTTATAGGCACAAAGAGACAGTACATTCCAGGGATGTATCACATGCTGTAAATTACAGAATTTGCCAAGGACAGTAAATAAGACATGCTTATGTACTATACAATTTCCCAATGTCCAGACCTTGCCTCACCTTCCCCCCTCTCAAAAAGTCCAGAAGAATGCACAGTACAGACTCTTCTCTACCATTAAGAGAAGAATAAAGCAATTCTCTGTGAAATATTAATATAGCTGTACAGGAATGTGAGGCAGTCAAGGTGATCTTTGTAGCACTTTAGGCAATCCAGAAATGAAAGTTTTGAGAAAGTTATGAGAAGGGAGCATGTACAGGACAGACCTCATTATTGGAAAGGGTTGTCATGTTGGATAATAGTTCTTCACAGTGATGGATACTAAGCAGACAAATACTGAATTTATTGTTTAGTCATTACATGCCAAGACTCACAGTTTTTAGACTGGACATGAGTATCCTCTTAAGCCAGAGAGAGAAAGCTCCAGTATTCTGTTATATAGACAAAGTTCTCATGTATTTAGGTGGGAAATAACACAATTTTCTGTACTTCCAGTCTTGTTCTACAGAAAGTAAAGAATTACGCACTTCTCAAAAAGTAGTCTTTCATTGTCTCTTAAAATAACAGTGATTTATATGAAGATTTAATGGTTTAAAGATATAATTAACCAAGAATTCAGTTAACCAGAAAAAATATTTACTCAAAATCAAAACCATATGACAAACCTCCCTGGAAATACATTGAAATATATTTCATTAATGATTTTGAACAAAATATGTGGTGATAATCTCTAAATATTCCTTCATAAATGCATTTAAGATGGAAAAATACAAGATTTTTTTTTCTATAGTGATAAAAAATATTATTTGCATTGATTGTCAAAATATTACATTCTTAGTCAGAGAAAAAAAAAATCTGTCTATCTTGGAGACCAAGCATCATGGAGAAGAGAAGGCTTTGGGGAGCCTCATTGTGGCCCTCCAGTACCTGAAGGGATCTTATAAAAAGAAGGAAGAAGAGTTTTTTATGCATGCAGATTGTGTCAGGACAAGGGGAAATGGTTTTAAACTGAAAGAGGTCAGGTGTAGATTAGGTATAGGTAAGAACTTCTTTACTCAGAGGGTGGTGAAGTGCTGGAACTGGTTGCCCAGAGAAGTTGTGGGAGGTCAAGGCCAGGTTGGATGGGCCCCTGAACAATTTTATCTAGTGAAAGGTGTCCTTGCTCACAGCAAGGGGGTTGGAACTAGATGATCTTTAAGGTCCTGTCCAACCATTCTGTGCTTCCAAAACTCATTAATACTTCATATTTTATAGTTTTGCAAAGTAGACAGAAATAATGATTTCAAGAATTTTATTTGATTTCCCCTAAGTGTCTTGAAATTTAGGAAACAGAATGTATTTATTTTATGCTTTTCAAGAAATGTTTGGAAATCTCTACTGTCGCCAGGAAGTTGAGGGTCTACTTTCTTACTTCATAATGTAAATGCAGAGTAACTCAGATAATCGCCTTCCTTATCTAATCCCATGTTTCTGTGTAATATTAAGCTGGACTCTCATGTGGTATCAGTCAGCCTAGGTCAGTTGATTTCTGCAAAGGTATTCTGATTTCAGCACTGCCAATTGTTGCAGCCACTGTCGAATTCATTCTGGGTTGTTGCAGTTGTTTTAGGCTGAAAATTGACCAGATCCAAGTGTTCTTGGGCTTCCTCTGATTGGTTGATTGGTTGTCTGAAGCATTCTTTATTCTTTTTGCCCTTCCTGTTCTGCTCATTTGTATGCTTTCTCTCCCTTATTCCTACACGGAAGTGATATCATACTGCTCCCTTGATTCTCACACTTTGTCTATAGTTTAAAGGGAGGTTTCAGACCTTATTTTTCAGTATGATCATCAGGGCCATCCTATGATTACGACAGAGGATTTCTCTGAGGGTGGAAAAATATGAAGATGTTTTTATAAAAATTAAATTTAATTTAGCTGATGAAAAGATTGTGTTAGATATGTAATTGTCCAAGGTTCTTTTCCCCCAGAAGGCAACTGGGTTTTGGGGTCATATCATGTTTCTCCTACAAGCAAGTTTTCTTAACTTAGTCAGAGGAACCTACCTTTTGAATTTTCGGTGATTTGGAATGTTGTTCTTTTTACTGGGCTGATCACAGGTAAAATTATGAGTGTAGACATCCCAGTGAATTTCTAAAAGATTTAAGAAGTAATTCATTTGTTGGTTTCCAGAGAAGTCTGTTGCAATAGAATCAGCATAAAATGCAAACTGGAGATTGCATGTGCTATACTGTTCTGTGTGTGACTCTTCTGGTATTATCATATTGAAGTAACTGAGATGTGTAATGATTCATAGGGAAAATTGTTATTCGGATATTACAAAAACCTTTAAGAGAGGAAAATAAACAGATATGTTCTCACTGAAATCAACAGATATTTTCTCAACAAGTAGACTTGCAAGTAAACACAGAAAGACTATTTCATAAAGCAAGTGTATGTATATTTTAATTTCCCTTCCTGTTGTCTATATTTCCACTTCAGCAATCAAGATTATGACTCTCTAAGGCATATTTCTTTTGGATTAGATTTGTTGTTTGCTGCTAGCTAATGTCTTCTATGGAAACACTATACTAGAGAGTTCTTTTCCATGCAGTGTTACAGGCATGGAAATATTCTAAAATGATACTTGTCTTGTATTGGCATTAGTTTGGAGCCCTGTTAATCTGCTGAAACTCAGGTAGTGACTTCTTCTGGTTTTGGTAATTTATTTTGAGATAATATTTTCAGTTAAAACAACAGCTATAAAAACATGTGATTCTATCTAAACTGTTTGCTAAAAAGCATTTTCCAATAAAATGCAATATCTAAACAGAATTCCTCTAAAAACTTGTCAGATTGTTTTTGGGCATAAATACAGTATATTAAAAATTTATAAATTTGGTAACATCTAGTGTTGCAGATACAAAAAACAGAAAATTAAGGCGCCATCAGGTTTTTGTACTGTTGCAAAGGAACTCAATGGCGTGGATACAAACCATAACCGATAAGGAATCAGACAAACATCTACCTGATAAAGACCACAAACCAAAATGAAGAGATAGAACCTATCTTCCATCCAACTTAGAAAAAATACCAAAGATAGATTTATTTACTTTTCTTTCCTAATATGAAAGCAATCAATCTTTATTACAAAGAGCTTGGAGGTTTCTTCCGAACTTTTACCCTAGGGACAAAGGTTTAGACCAGCCCTATGCATTAAGAGCTATGATAGAAATGGGGAATTGGGCAGACTGTCCCATGTCCAGTGAGGTTTAATGCTGGAAATACTGAAGCTGAATGCTTAGGGCCAGTTACCAATGAACAAGCAGCCAAAGAAGTTGCACAGAACAGAGGCAGCAGCACAGCTGAAGTTAACTGAAGAAGTCTGTTTACTTGTACTTCCTCATCTGAATCCATTCATCTGGCTTCCCTCCTCTTATCCAGACTACCACTCTGTTGTAGTATAGCACAGCTGCCCTCAGCCTAACTAGCTGGTAACAGTTTGTTGAGAATTGCAGTGAACCTCCTCATGCTGAGCTGTGTGCTGGACTTCCCCAGGCACTCAATGCTGCTAATTCAAACCTATTTCAAATACCTGTGGGCTGCAGAACAGGAGCTCTTGAGACATAAGCTATGCTGGCAGGGTTAGTCTTTGTTAGTCTTTGTTTTTTGCTTGTTACTTCTCTTTTGTTGAATCAGTTATTGAAGAAATGCTCTTGAAGCTCAGAAGCTGTGATCAGTCAAGGCAAACAGGAATCCAGAAATCCCAGAGCCTGTCATTTATGGTATGTCCTAAAGTTGATGTGCATTTTTGAAAACAGGTGTTTCCACAAGACAGGTAAAGCTGGGATTAGGGCATGGGCCAGGACTACTACCATAAAGGATGAATATAGCATCTGTGTATAGGTACTGCTCTGTACATAGCAGGGTGCAGTCAGTCTTGTAGATAGAAGTGCAGGAAGAATGCTTAGAGGATGAAGTCAGTTAAGGTTAGAAAAATTAGTCTTGAAACATTTTTGCAACATTAAGGTTTTTTAACATTTCAGCGTTGCTCACAGTCTAGTTGGATATTGGTGAAAAGTGTTATGTTTTAAGTAACTGAATATTGTTTGAGTATATACCATTTTAAAATTCTGTTGACTAAGGTAACCTGTACACAGAGATGTACACCAGCAAATTTTTCAGATATTCATCACTAGTGTAATTAATTTGCTTGGTTTTGTTGTGAATGTTACTGTTCTTGGTGCCATGGGGAATTCAGAGTGGGAGGAGGGCAGCTGAATAACAGACTGGATGATGAGAAACAATTACAAGTTTCTCCCAGCAAAGGCATAACTACAGTCTGTTAAATTTCCTAGGTCTAAATGTTCTCTGACATATCTCCAAGCATGATGCTAGACAAAATTTGCAAAAACAGCAAAAGCATTTTAAGCTCTCAGTTTTGCTCTTTGAATTGATTTGTCCCACTGAACAAGAGATATTCTAAAAGTGTTTCCTATGTAAAGGAAAAATATTTTTTTTCAGTAAGATAGTTGACATTCAGAGAACTGGGCTCCCAGTTTAATCTGCAGATTTCCTGTAGAGATTTCCACTGTTTTACCTAATCTTAAGTAATTCACGTAACCTTTACAATGCATACATTTTTTTTTTCATTCATGCAACATTGTTTTCCAGCAAAATCATGATAATAATAGTTCACAGACTTATGCAGAGAGTAGCAACTCTTACAGTGAGAGCAGGACCATCTTTTAAGTGCTTTTATAGAAAAGTTTGCCGAAGAGACCTTGCTCAATTTTAATTCCTGGACTTTTGTTTCTTCTAAAAGAAAAGCACTGTAGCTCAGATGTAGTCAGTAGCTGCAAATGCCTCAGTAACTCCGTTATTCACATGTTACTTCTGAACATCAGTTTTCTTCTGTAGAAATGCAAAAGTTCCCTAGGAAGTGGTATACATACAATAGTCCAGTGTATCTAGTATACAAGTACCTTTAATACACAAGATTTTAAAAAAATAATTGGAAAACTTTGACTTCTACAGCCTACAGAATAAAATTTGGGTTTGTCAGTGAGTTACATGTCCATAAGTACAGCAAAACAGATTCTAATTAATTGTGAATTCCAATAAATGTGAAAAACCAAAGCAAAATAATTAAATAGAATTTACCTCATATATCATAAAACATGAAATGAATTATGCATGCTTGGTGCAGTTTCTCAGGAATGCAGAATGCTGACTACACTGCATGTGCTCAGTCATTACATCCATACATTGCTGTTACAATCCTCAACTTTATTCTTTTTGTATTAAATTCAGTTCTAGAAATTATTAAGATTCATGTTTCCAGCAAAACTCTTAAGATGCAGTCCTATCTTACCTTGCCTCTTGTTTTACTGAGTTGGAATAAATGACAAGACTCTAGTGAGACCAGGGAGATAAGTTTTCACATCAAGATATACAAACCTTTGTTTTCAAGCAACGTTGTAACTTCAGACACAAAATAACTGGATTACAACACATCAGATTGTTTCATTTTCCAGTGCTTTATTTAAAATGTTTAAAGCTTAATTAATCTCAACAGTAGTAGGGTGACAGACAATGAATCTGTCTGAATAGACTCTTGATGGCAAGTTCATAATCATAATCACTGAGCTTTTAATTAGCAACCCTTACCATACTTAAAAAACAAGTCTTTTCTTCATTAAACAATTGATCAAGGACTTGATGCAGGCAACTCCTTTGTTTTCTTTATTTTATGTTATTTTACTTTGAAGTAGTTAACCAATGTATATAGAGAGCTGAATGTAATGGAAAAAAGGTATATTCTGTTTTGATTTTCAGCGTATACTACAGAGGTCACTAACTGCTTTCTTGCTAAGTATGTGTTAACAGTCTGTCTTAGGAAGCAGTAGGGCCTTTGAGTGTGTTTAGGATGGGAAGGTTAATTTTCATGTCTACGTATAGTTTCAGATCTTTACAATGAGACCTATGTAAATCTTAGAGTTGAGAAAATCTATGACATTCTGCATTGAACTTCCATTAGCCTCTGGATGTTCTATTTCAAGGTATTTTTGAGGCTGAAACATGTTGCTCATTTGATGTGCAGGATAATTTTGTATGTTTGTTGATAGTGTTGGTATGGATGGTTGTCTTTGGTATTATTTATTTGCATAATAGCTATTTCTTTGTGTAATAGTTCTAAATAAAATATAAATGCACTATTGTTAAGATAGTATTAAAGGTGCAATCAATCCTCAGTTACTAAAGAAATAAACTTTTTCAGATAGCGTCTGTCTTGAAATATCTCTGAGGTTAGACATGATTTTTCTTACACTGAATTAATAACTATTAGGTTAGACCTATATCTAATTCCTGTTGCACATTCCTGTTCAGATTTAGTTGTGCTCTTTCTCATTTAGTTCTCATGGTGTCATTGTTCTTAACATACATTTAAATCTGAGTGAGTTCAGCTACAAGATCAGACTCTGAATTTGGCTCTTGACTTGAATAAGGGGTGGTGTAGTATGCCTCAGTACCATCCACAGGCCCTCGTGATTTCATATTCTTTCTGTGAAAATGCAGTGAAACTTTTTCATTTTCTACAGATTATGCTGGTTCATCTCTAGGCATGTCTTTAATTTTATTAAGTTTTCTGTGTTTAGTTTCAACTTACCTGAGGTATTTAAAATCCGTTTTCAAAGGAATTTGAAATCTAGAGAGACGTACTATATGTAAGAATTTTAACATTACACTGAATAGCATTTTAAATATTTATATTTCAACCTGGAACTTCAGTTCAGAATTTTGTCCATAGACAAAATTCCCATGTCAATCAGAAAAAGGCACTCCAAAGTAAGGATAAAGGAATCTCATGTATTATATGGTGCATATTTATTATGTGTTAAAGAAAAGAGAAGGAAATTGCAAGGTAATTATCACAGTAATTTGTGTCTTTTTTGTGAATAGTGTGTACTTTTTGACTTCATGTGGGGATCCTTCACTTAGGCTTGCCAGGTGCAGAAGTGAAAAATGAGTGAAGCCTAAGAGCAATACTGCCATGGTTCACAAGAGATGCTCATGCCAAGGATAGTGCAGGGCAGTGAGGCACAAAGAGAGGACAGAAATGGGTGGGCATGGCTTATTTAAGATTAGGAAAAATCTTTTCACCAGGAGAAAATTTACCATTTTTGTGAATCAGATTGCAAAAGATAGAAGTACGAGTGATTTAGAGACCCTCTCAGTGCATTAAACAGTGAATTATGTGTTGTGTCACTCTATTCATTGAAATTGTTGAAAAACTGAATCAGGTCCAAGCAGCTGTGAGCACTTAAAAATTTTTCATTGTCTCCTGGATTTTACGACTTCACTACTCATCTTTTATGGTTTTTTTTGTTATGAAAATATAAAATCATGTGGGTTGGAGCTGTAAATAATCATGCGTCAATAATAAGTTACTCTATATGCTATAATATCAGTATAAACTTATATTATAGCATATAGAGTATGCTACTGGATTAGTTTGTACAAAGAATAGTTCTTCACTTAATGTATCATGCATACAATTATATTTAAAAAATAAAAAAATAAAATGTGCTCTCACATATTACAAATTAAAGGCATTCAAAATATATGTCTGTAAAATACCTGTTTTCTAGATAGCATCCATTTTGCTAGTATTGGTATTAGTATTAATAGATATGCTTGGGTATAGTATCTTTATCCCTTTAAAAGAAACATTTGCAAAGTTATGCATGAATAGTCAACTTAATATAATGTTGTGCACTAAGGAATCTCGGTGTATTTTAGTGGAAATATTTTCAGAACTATGTTTTCAGAGAGAAAGGTAGCTCCTTGCGACTAATACATCAGTTTCTGTGTCCTGTAACTATGTAATGGTGGGGGGAAAAAGAAGTGTAAAGAAATTAGATTGTAAAAAGCACATTTATTTGAAGTGTGGGACTGGAAGTCAGTGGTACATGAGTTCTTTAACTGAGGAGGAGACAAAAAGTGCTCCATATTTTGGAGGGAACTGCAGATGATCTATTCAACTGCATCTAACTTGTCAAAACACAAGAAAAGGGCTCCACAAACGTGGGCAGAATAGAACAGAGGGATAGGGCCAAGTCTCACACTTCGTTTGATAGTCTTTGGGAAGACTTTCAGTTTGCATCTGTTTTATAACTCCCTTTTGTGGCATTTAAGTGGCAACAAGGGATTTTTTTTGTAGTTTGTTTTGAGTCTCTACTGAAGTTTTTATGTTCTCAGGATGGTAGTACTCTACACTAAATTAAACATCGAGTTGTCCTTTTACTCTGATTGCTCAAGCAGGGGCTAATACTGCATTCTAGTTCTCAATTACCTTGCATCTTGCAGACTTTGCAAAGGTTATTTTAGGTTATAATGAGTACCCTGGAAGAAGAAAGACCTGATACTCTCAGTCTATTAGCTTGCTTTCATTGAACTGAAACTTCCTGAGAATCATCCCAAGAAACTCCAGGAATTTATGAACTGGAAACAGTTTGCAAGAGCATTGAGACATGGACTTGAGGAAACTCATCAGATCGTGCCATCAATTACTGGGGCAGCATAAATGCTTTCATCATATATGATAATACAGCTTGAAACAATATAGCCTTAGTTATACCAGTGTAGACAAAATACTGGATTAATATCTGCAGATAATAGTAATTTTAAAACAAATTATTTTAGCTGAAAAGAGGTATGGTGGAGGACCCTTCTCAAGATAGCTTTTCCTTTGTTCTCATTTATCAAAAGATACTAGCTAAGCTATGCATCTGTATTTGGTCCATGTTTTCTGTATAAAGGAGCAATTGGCTATTCAATTCACATTCCTAGAAGATGTACTAGTACTTTATGCTATAAACAGCCCCAAAAGCAGTCACTTTCTTATAGTGCATCTCTCTTAGTGAAACAAAGTGCAGTTTCACACAAAAATCTTGCACAAACTGCAAAAGGTTTGGCCATAGAAAAATACATTATGCTAAAAATCAAAGAAAAACCAGACTAATACCTCTTTAAATCCCACTAGCTTTGCCTTGTCTCACATAAAAGAGAGAGCGCCCCTTTAAAAATGGGAAAAAATCCTGAATATTTTCTTAAAGTGTGATCTCAGCAACAGTAAAATAATCACTTTCATATCACTCTAAAGTTTAGTGTATCATAAAAACATGAGAAGTATTTTACAGGAATCACTCTGGTTGCAGAAAATGAGGAAATGTTTTACTGTGCTGAAACCCTCTGTGTCGAGGAACAATTTTATGTTTCTGTAACAGAGGTCATTTCCATAGCATTGGTATAATAAGTTGCAAAAGAAAGCAAGACAGACTTGTTTTCCTCATAGTTTGTTGCAGGAACAAAAATAGGTCTAAATAATGTATTATAGGGTGAAAATTATGTGAGTGATTTCACTGGTTTGTTGCATGAGGGATGTTGTTAGGAAGAAGGCACCAGAAACTAAGTTACAGGAGAATCAGCTTAATAGGGTTTCAAGGCTGTAATTCTTTTAAGACCAGGAAAAGCATAAGTGATATATTACGAGTAGATTAAGCTGATACGGGGAATTGATGTTACCCAAGCCTGGGAAACAGATTCAGGAAAAAAAAAAAAATTTGATGGAATGAGATAGGAAGTGAATTCAAAGGCGATGCGATGTGTGTAGATGCACAGGTCATGGTGGCTACTTTAGCAGCTGCACCCTTTTGAATGTCAGAACTGAAATCCAGATATCAGGAAGGCAAGAAAGAGAGATAATCACCTGGGTAAATATTTTCACTAGTTGGATAGAGTGACATAATTCTTAATTAATTCCAGTATGTATTTTACTCTGTGATGCTGATACATTTTGACGCAAGTGTATAGAATTGTAGGCTCGTAGTAGTCTAAAATATGTTAAAGTGAACTCACACTACACAGCAGTGGAAGCAGTTCTGAAAACTAATTGTACCATCTGGTGTTCCAGGACTACATATAGTCATCACATTTTTTACGGGGAGAATCAAATTTTTTCAAAGGGAGAATCAGACAAGAGAGAGTTATAAACATACAGCATTTACATTAAAATAGGAGTGCAATAAGTATTTTCTGCTTTTTTTTTTTTTTCTATTTACAAATAACGAAGGACATTAAATCTTGAAATGACATATGCACTCACATTTCAAGGCCAGCAGAACTTTTTTTAAGGTTACAGAAATGATGTCAAATGTCCATTTGGAAAATAAAAGCTGCCTCAGAATTGATCTTAGAAACTAGGGTAACTTTTAAGACGCCTGCATAGTTCATTGAAAGTCTAAAACTTAGACTTATATCAGCATTTTCATCAACATGCTGTTCCTTTGCACTGTGCTTCTTATTTCGTTAAACCAGGGCCTATGACATCAAAGGATAAGACTTAAAAAGAAATAATTAAAAAGGAAATGTTGGGGTGTTTTCATATATTCTAGACATTTAATATATTTTTTTAATTTATCAAGCCTTTCTGTATGTTATTTTTATAAAAATATGTTTAAATTGTGATTAAATTAAAAAAAAAAGGTAATTTAAAAACTGGAAGCAGCAAGAAAGCATCTGAGAGAAACGTTGTAACAAATTATTAGAAAGAGTTGTCTTCATCAAATGAGGTCAGTTTCTTTTTCTTAATAGTAGCAGGTATTCATACTATGATTTCTTGTACTGTGATTTTCTTGGCAAACTAAAAATTCATTTGCCTTTTTGGCAAAGGTATGTCCCTTTGAATTCAGACTAGAAACTTTTGTTCCTACTTTCCCTTTTACAGTCATACCCTAGGAGAAACTTCAGTTTACAAGACTCCAAAACATTTTCTACAATTATACTGGGTGTCCTGGTTCAGGGCAAATTTGGGACAGAGCCCCCACAGGGCTTCCTCTAGAAGGCAGATTCAATTGGCCCCTCCCCAAGCCGGTTCAGAAAAAATACCTCCTTGGAGAAAAGTAGAAAAAACTGTTTACTAAACAAGAAAACTTAAACAATATTAAACAATAAAACCTCTTGCCTCTCCGAAAGAGAGACAAACTCAGAAAGTCCCCTCCATGGGTTGCAGCTCGGCTCACTCAGTCTCTTTCAGTCCCTCCAGCGCTGGAAATGCCGCGGCCCAGACCCGGCCCGCTGGGCCACAGGTGCGAGCTGCCGGTGCTCTTCTGGGTGTTCAGTCCAGAGCAGGTTTGAGCAGGTCCAAAGAAAAGGGAAAAAACCACAGTCCAGGGAGCTTCTTTGCCTCAGATAGCTAAAACTAACTAAAAGCAAAGGAGAGCTCTGTCCTGCTGTCTGTCCATCCACAGATAACACTGTTGAGGAGCAGGAAAGTGGAGGAGTGAGTGCCATTTTCTGAAAACAAACTGCATGCTTCTTCTCTCCCCCCTTCATTCTCAGATCCAGTCTTAGGGGTGCAAAACTTATTATTCAGCATAAACAGTACAGACGACTGGGGATAAAAGCATCATATAGTCAACCCATGACATTCCACCCTTTATCCCCATATCATCAGTTTACTACTAGAACTAATATATAATCTAACTCTACAAACACATCCGTTATACTTCCAATATACAGGTATACACAGACAACAGTAACATTCAGCAAACAGTGATATTTACACATAGTTCTCACCCAACAATCAGATCTCCCTGAGGTACACATCGTGTTCTTCCATCTTTCTGCATTATTCACCATGTGCAACCTGGTCCCTGAGCAAAGACAACCCCACAAATGGGTTTGTCTGTATTCGAGGTAGAATTGATCCCCACTGTCTTCCCTAACAAACGTCTGACATGCACCACTGGGACTTTGTCTCCATCTACTATATGCAAAGGCTCAGATTGGGCAGGGCCCGCCTCGGTTGGTGTTAACTAACCAGGTGACTTTTGCTAGATACTGCTCACAGTTTTTGAAAGATTCCCCATCCAGTGGTTTCAAGGTGGTTTTTAACAGTCCGTTGTGCCTCTCCACTTTGCCTGCAGCTGGTGCATGGTTGGGGTTGTGGTACATCCACTCAATGCCATGTTCCCTAGCCCAGGTGTTGATAAGGCTGTTCTTGAAATGAGTCCCGTTGTCTGACTCAATCCTCTCAGGAGTACCATGCCTCCAAAGGACCTGCTTTTCAAGGCCCAGGATGGCATTACAAGCTGTAGCATGAGACACAGTGTAGGTTTCCAACCATCCTGTGGTGGCTTCTACCATTGTGAGCACGTAGCACTTGCCTTGGCGGGTTTGAGGCAGTGTGATGTAGTCAATCTGCCAGGTCTCCCCATACTTGTACGTGGACCACCGCCCACCATACCATAGGGGCTTCACTCGCTTGGCCTGTTTGATGGCAGCACACGTCTCACAGTCATGGATAACCTGAGAAATACTGTCCATGGTTAAATCCACCCCTTGGTCTCGTGCCCACTTATAGGTGGCATCTTCACCCTGATGGCCTGAGGCATCATGGACCCAATAACTCTCCCTCGTGTTCCCAATCTAGGCCTATCTTTGACACCCCTATCTGTGCAGCCTGGTCTACCTGCTGATTGTTTTGGTGCTCCTCATTGGCTCTGCTCTTGGGGACATGGGCATCTACATGGCGGACTTTCACAGGTAGCCTCCCTACCCTGGTAGCAATGTCTTTCTACTCTTCAGCAGCCCAAATTGGTTTTCCTCTACGCTGCCAGTTAGCTTCTTTCCACCTCTCCAGCCATCCCCACAGAGCATTGGCTATCATCCAAGAATCAGTGTAGAGGTAGAGCTTTGGCCACTTCTCTCTTTCAACAATGTCCAGGGCCAGTTGAACAGCTTTGACTTCAGTGAGTTGGCTTGATCCACCCTCTCCTTCAGTAGCTTCTGTGACCAGTCGTGTGGGACTCCCTACGACTGCTTTCCACTTTTATTTCATTCCCACAATGCAGCAAGAACCATCAGTAAAAAGAGCGTAACATGTTTCTTCTGCTGGCAGTTGGTTACATGGGGACACATCTTCAGCCCGTGTCACTTCTTGTTCCTCTTCATCAGCGAGACCAAAGTTTTCACCTTCAGGCCAGTTTGTCATTATCTCCAAAATCCCAGGGCGATTCAGGTTTCCAATAGTTTTTGCGCTGCATGATGAGAGCAATCCACTTGCTCCATGTAGCACTGGTGGCATGGTGAGTAGAGGAAACCTTTGCTTTGAACATCCAACACAGCACCGGTAGTTGGGGTGCTAGGAGGAGTTGTACTTCAGTGCCTATTACCTCTGAGGCAGGTTGGACTCCTTCATAGGCTGCTAAAATTTCCTTCTCTGTTGGAGTATAGTTGGCTTCAGACCCTCTGTAGCTCCGGCTCCAGAATCCCAGTGGTCAGCCTCAAGTCTCACCAGGCGCCTTCTGCCAGGACAGACCATGGTTCCTGGCTGCAGAGTAGAGCATGTTCTATACATCTGGTCCTGTCCTGACTGGGCCAAGGGCTACAGCATGAGTGATCTCCTGCTTGATCTGGGTGAAGGCTTGTTGCTGTTTAGGTCACCAGTGGAAATCGTTCTTGCGGGTGACAAGGCAGAGAGGGCTCACAATCTGGCTGTACTTGGGAATGTGCATTCTCCAAAAGCCTATGGCACCTAGGAAAGCTTGTGTTTCTTTCTTGCTGAATGGTGGAGACATTGCTGTGATCTTGTTGATGACGTTGGTGGGAATCTGACGCCGACCATCTTGCCGCTTTACTCCCAGGAACTGGATCTTTTGGGCAGGTCCCTTGACTTTGCTCTTCTTGATGGCAAAGCCAGCTTCTAGCAGAATCTGGATGATTCTCTCTCCTTTCTCAAACACTTCTGTTGCTGTCTTCCCCCACACAATGATGTCATCAATGTACTGCAGGTGTTCTGGAGTCTCACCCTTTTCCAGTGCAGTCTGGATCAGTCCCTGGCGGATGGTGGGGCTGTGCTTCCACCCCTGGGGCAGTCGGTTCCAAGTGTACTGCACGCCCCTCCAGGGGAAGGCAAACTGAGGCCTGCAATCTGCTGCCAGAGGAGTGGAGAAAAATGCATTGGCAATATCAATAGTGGCATACCACTTCACTGCCTTGGACTCAAGCTCATATTGGAGCTTTAACATGTCCGGCACAGCAGCGCTCAGTGGTGGAGTCACTTCATTCAGTGCACTGTAGTCCACAGTCAATCTCCATTCTCCTTCAGATTTATACACAGGCCAGATGGGGCTGTTGAAGGGTGAGTGGGTTTTGCTGACCACCCCTTGGCTCTCCAGCTCTCAGATCATCTTATGGATGGGAACCACAGCATCTCGAGTTGTTCAGTACTGTCGGTGGTGCACTGTTGAGGTGGCAATTGGTACTTGTTGCTCTTCCACCTTCAGGAGTCCTACTGCAGATTGGTTTTCTGACAGTCCAGGCAAGGTGTTCAATTGCGTGATGTCCTCTGTCTCTACAGCAGCTATTCCAAAAGCCCACCTGAGTCCCTTTGAGTCTTTGAAATACCCACTTCAGCCTAAAATGCATGGGGCCTCTGGGCCAGTCACAATAGAGTGTTTCCTCCACTCATTTCCAGTCAGGCTCACCTCAGCTTCCACCAAAGTAAAATCCTGTGATCCCCCGTCACACCAGCAATAGAAACAGATTCTGCCTCCACATCTCCTCCATTTTATCTTCCAATTTCTTCAGATGTGTTTCCACCACTGCGATTCTGGCATGAGTTGGGCCATGTACAGCATCTGCATATGCTCAGAGCTTCTTTGCCATATCAAGCATGGTCTCCTCACCGTCATCCTGCTTCATTCTAAAGCATCCTGCTTCATGCTAAAGCAGAAGTGTATTCTTGTGGCCCAAGTCATACAAGTTTTTGCCACATCACAGATGTACATGGCACCAAGTCTGTATTTACAGTGTTTATGTCATCTGAGAGGACAATCTCTGCCACTGCCATTTCCCTCAAGCACTGAATTCCTTGTTCTATGGTCTTCCACTGAGTTTCCTGCATATAGAGATGGTCTGCACACAGGTATCTTTGTGCCACACTTCCCAGGACCCACGCCCAGAGACTCTGACAATCAGCTCATCATTCCTTGGTCAATAACCGGATCATGTGATGGGGATCCTCAATGCCTCGCATCAGTACCGTCCAAAATTTTAGCCTCGTCTGCAGCATCCCAAAGACGGACTAACCAACTAACTGTAGATTCATCAGGTCTTCAAGTATAATCCTTAGGCCACAAAGGTCCTTTAGGGAATAGGACTCAATAGTGGCTTCTGATCTTGTATCAGTTACTTTAACTCCGGCTTTTGTGTCCAGCTTTGAGGGTCCTTCTCCTGGATCATCATCATTGGTCACAGGCCGATTTGTTTTGCCTGTGTGCTTCTTTCCTGCAGCGATTGCCAGTGGCTTAGGGTTACTGTCTGGTTTAGCTACAGCCTGAGTAGCTGGGGTGTTGGCTGCAGCCTGAGTGACTGGGGTAGGTGCTGGTTTATCTCCCTGTCCCCCTGTCTCTATCTACTGCCCTACAGTATCTAGCAGTGTGCTCCTCTGGGCCAGAGCCCAGCTTATTGAAGTCAGCTTTTTCTCCTTAGAGTCATCATAGCACTTCTCTTTCAGCTATTTCCCCACCTCAGCTGGGTTCTGAATTTGCTGATGTGGAAAATCCCACTCTACAGCGTCAGAAAATTCCTTCAGGGTTTGGCCCATATTTTCCCATTCTCCACACCACTCAGTATTTTCCACGCCTGGGTCTACTCCTGGATCAGGGGTCTCATCAGCTCCTCTGGACATCTCAGCCCTCATTCTAGAGAAGCTGTAGACTGTATAGAAGAAGCTTACCAGATTAAGTACTAGGAAAGTGGTCACTTTAAGATTCAGGGGAAATTGAACATTCTCAAAAAGTGACATAACAGATTCAAAGGAGAAAAAGGAAAGAAAAGGCTGGAAAGCCTCATCCCTTGCTCCTCCTCTAACAAATTGGGTGCAATTGCTAATAAACCCCCAAAACATACTACTAGAACTGGGACGCAGGATAGGATGAAGAAATCACAAACTATACTTATCTTGAACAGACTCCAGTACCTTTGTAAATGTCCTGTAAGTCATTATCATCAAGCCCAACCCAATAGCTATTCTAATCTATGCCCCTCTACTGTAAAAATTATGTATTAGAGACAATACTGGAGCTATTTCTGGATAAGAAAATAATCCTAATGACCAAAAGGGTATTAAAACCTCAAAAAAGCCTAGAGACCAGAACCACATGAAGGGCTCCACCCCGAGAGACATTATGAATTCAAGCAACATGGCTACTGACTGCTTTAACCCAGTACAGGGCAAGCACAACCAACATGCAGTCAATAAAGGTTTTTTTCATTTTCTTAGGCCACACTTTGGTGCCAATAAATGTATTTGTCCTGGTTCAGGGCAAATTTGGGAGAGAATCCCCAAAGGGGTTCCTCTAGGAAGCATATTGAATTGGCCCCTCCCCCAGCCGGTTAGGGAAAAATACTTCCTTGGAGAAAAGTAGAAAAAACTGTTTACTAAACAAGAAAACTTAAACAATATTAAACAATAAAACCTCTTGCCTCTCCGAAAGAGAGACAAACTCAGAAAGTCTCCTCCATGGGTTGCAGCTTGGCTCACTCAGTCTCTTTCAGTCCCTCCAGCGCTGGAAATGCCGCGGCCCCTGCCCGGCCCGCTGGACCACAGGTGCGAGCTGCCGGTGCTCTTCTGGGTGTTCAGTCCAGAGCAGGTTTGAGCAGGTCCAAAGAAAAGGGAAAAAAACCACAGTCCAGGGAACTTCTTTGCCTCAGCTAGCTAAAACTAACTAAAAGCAAAGGAGAGCTCTGTCCTGCTGTCTGTCCATCCACAGATAACACTGTTGAGGAGCAGGAATGTGGAGGAGTGAGTGCCATTTTCTGAAAACAAGCTGCGTGCTTCTTCTCTCCCCCCTTCATTCTCAGATCCAGTCTTAGGGGTGCAAAACTTATTATTCAGCATAAACAGTACAGACGACTGGGGATAAAAGCATCATATAGTCAACCCTGGACACTGCGATAGAAAATGAACTTGTTCTCTCTTTTTGTTTAAGTTAACTCTTTTTAAGTAGTTGTCCTAGTAAATCTGTGCCTTCTATTTCTTACAGATTTTTGAATGGACCAATACCAGACATAAGTCATCCAACACTAATCAGGCTGTTTAAGCATGGAGTATTTGTTCTCATATATCAGGTGTTTTATTTCTAAAAAAGTGTTCCAGAAGGAAAAATGCCGGTCTCATAATACTTTTTTCCTGTTATCTGTTTTTACAATGGGAAATTTATTTTTAAATGATCTGAGAAATAATTTTTCCATTAAAAGAAATTCAGAGAGAATTTTCAGTTTCAAGAACTCCCCTATCAAGCTTTTGTGTGGCACTATTAAACACAGATAGCCCTTACATATTCCAGATGTTCACAGTGGTCCCACTTGTTTTGTGATAGTTTCAAGAGCTACTACATGATCTGACATGAGATTAGTTTCCAGCTACTGAACAGAACTTGTCTCAAGCTGAAAACAGCAAGGAAGAGAATATGTTTAAAAAAGGCTAGTTCTGTATGGATGGTGTATAGGACAGTATTACTTTTTCTTTTGTCTTTCAAAAAGATAATAGAAATTATCTTTTACCTCTGTGGGTATTTTGAATTCATGAGGGTCAGAATTCTATGACCAGGTTCTATTAGGTATTCCACATGAGGAGGGTTTAATGTTTGAAACAAAATGTATTAATTGCAGACATTTGATATTATGTGGGATTTTGATTTAGCAGAATGATATGACAATATACTGAAATCAGCTCAATCCATTGTGTAGCCATTGCAATATACTGTGGGATCACAGTACAAATCTCATTCTCACTATTGGCCCTCATAGGCTCACTGTCATGATGCTGAGCATCCCCTGGTGTTGGGAAGGAATATGTGTGTTAAAGCCTGCACAACCCCATTGCTCTGTTCAAAGTTCATTTTGTCAGTTAATTCAGTTTTTATACTCTCTTTTGAGCTGAGCTGCACTTACCCCTTGCTGGGCTGGCTAACTCAAGAAGCCATTCATCCTCTTTTGATTAACTCAGGCATAAACATTTCCACAAGCAGTTAATCCACTAAACTGATACAGGCATTTATCTAACACTAGCTCTCCAGTCCCTCTTGGGTTCAGTTTTCTTTGCAGCAGCAGCTGTGGTCAGTCATTCCCTACATTCATCTTCATAAGTACATCACCCTTGCCGACCATACTTCTTTTATGTGTTTCCTGACCAGAAACCAAAAGTTTTTGGGTTTTTTTTTTAATAAACATGTTTATTTAAGAAAAGCAGGATTGAAAAAGAAAAATGAAAAATGAACTAAATAAAGACCAAAAGAGAAGAAAAAGAAAAGTGAATATGTGTACATGCTCAGAAGCGTAGAGACAGTCAAATGAATAAGATACAGTCTTCATAGCATGTGCACCTTGTAGCACTACACAAATGTAGGTGTCACTCTGGAGTAGTAGTGCATGCAGTCACAAAGGTAAAGAAGTAAAAGGGAAGTGTATTCTTTGGTTTATGTATTTCCCAGTGATTATGACGATTCATTCATAGCAGTGTTTCCTTAGGGTCTGTGTGGGAAAGCCTGAAAGATTTGCAAGCAACATTGTCACATTGCCCACCTTAAAAGAAGATGTAATTTTAGAACAAGTTGTAAAACAGAAACCAAGTTTGAATTACTTATTAAAATTACTTCCTGTGGTATGCTGCAGTGTTCACTGACATCCATCTCACCATTTAGTAGAGAACAAAGGCATTTGTTGTTGTACATAAAGTACATAAAGTTTTATGGTAGGAAGCAGGCCCAAACGCATTATCTGGGGCATGTGATAATCATTCAAACTAAGCTGCGTATCTGTTATGTCTATCCAATACATCAGTGAAAAGCATATCCTCAAGATTAACTTACTTATGCATGTGTTTGGTAAGAGCTGTTATCATGCTAAGCTTGAAACCTGTTGCTGGCTCTTTAAGTAACAAACTTTCCCTTTACTAGGTGAGTGTCATTCAGTTTTGTTTCAAAATTAAGTGAGGTGTCTTCAAAGTCACATCTTACGTGATTGTATACAGCAGTTCCACGAAGGTTTCATAAGGCACTCTTATAATTTACCCAGGTAATTTAGGAACTGAAAGTCTTTATTTTGTAAGTCCTAAAAATAGACATTTCTACTTCTGTCCAAATGTGTAATTTATAAATTTAGATCAAGATTCTTATTAATTTTCTATGCCATGTAAAACAAACATCTAGAAAACTAGCTCATGAAAATTATGCCATGAGGAAGTTAAAGTAAACTGTTTCAATTTCTTAGAAGATTGAATTACTTCTTAGAAAGGTTACATTTGGTTTTTCTTTCATGTTCGTAGTATGACAAAATATGAAGCAAAGAAAATTTTTATTGCAGAAAGCTTCATATCCAATTTTTCATATTTTCATCTGAGTAGAATAATTTAGGACCTCTTTAACACTAATTATATAAAATCTGTTCAAGTTGGGGTTTTTTCTCTTTCTAGATTACAGAAAGAAGGTTAAATGAGGAGAAAAGGAAGTTGTGACTTTCTCAAATTTATGATTTTTCTGCTTTTCATTTAACACGATGCAGTTTTCTATTCCATCTGTGTCTTTTCCTGTTCATGCATATTTTTATGGACATGTTTTCCACTTGGTGATGTTGCCTTTAAAAATAAAAAAAGGGGGCAATTAAAAGATTTTAAAAGTATACTCACTGTACTCAGTGACCATGTTACAGTGTGCTTATGGCATTAAATATTTTCCTTTACATTTTAAAGAAATTTTTGTATGTGGCTTGTAAGTTAAAAAAGAAGACATGGGGATTATTTATCAGTTTTTATACTAGAAGAGAGTATCCTTGAGTTCAGAGCTGTGACTTGCTTCATAAACAATTTGGAATAGTGGTAGCCTGCATATGCTTTCCTATGGTTTGTAGCATTCTGGATAGTTCAGTAAAAAACTGACAAAAAGAATTGTTCACAGATGGCAAGATACTGAAAAGGAAGTGAAAAAGAAGATGGAAGTATAGACAGGGTAATGCGTATTAAGAAAACTACTAGTCTTCAGCGTATATGTGTGAAGTTGTGGGCTTTGCTGCCACTGAGTAAAGAGATCAGAGAATCTTTTAGGTTTTTAGTTCTAAATGTAAGGGCCAGTTCTCCAAAAATCCCAGAACTCTTTGGGTTGGAAGGGACTTCTGGAGATCATCCAGTCCAATCCCCCTGCAAAAGCAGGTTCACCTAGAGCTGGTGAAAAAGCAAAACGTCTAGGTGGGTTTGAATGTCTCCAGAGAGAGAGAGACTCCATGACCTCTCTGGGCAGCCTGTTCCCGTGCTCTGAAATCCTCAATGTAGAGAAGTTTTTCCTCATGTTGAGGTGGAATTTCTTGTGTTTTGGTTATAGCCATTGCTCCTTGTCCTGTCACTGGGCACCATGGAAAAGAGTCTGGCACTATCCTCTTGGCACCTGCCTTTGAGATATTTATATTCACTAATGAGATCCCCTCTCAGTTGTCTCTTCTCTGGACTAAAGAGGCCCAGCTCTTGCAGTCTGTCCTCATGAGAGAGATGCTTCAGATCACAAATAATCTCTGTGTCCTCCACTGGACCCTCTGCAGTGGGGCTTTGTCTTTCTTGGGGCCCAGAACTGCACATGGCACTCAGATGTGTCCTCACTAGAGCTGAGTAGAGGGGCAGGATCACCTCACTCAGCCTGCTGGCAATGCTCTTCCCAATGTACCCAGGATACCATTAGTCCTCATGATCAGCTGAGTAAACTAAATATTAGGACTGAGTAGGAAAGAAGAGGAAACCACAGAAAATTCATTATGTTGGTCTTCTAAGAACCCATGACACAATAGTCCTTTTGGCTATAAATGCTTTTGTCTGAAAGACTGTAGTAATACAAGAGTAAGTAAGGTATGCAGTGGGACATAAGATGTCAAATACATGTAAATGGCCTCTGCCAGAGGAGATGCTAAATTCACTAGATCTTCTCAGTTGATCATTACAATTGCTGACAGAGGTCTAGGGGGGCATAAATTACTTTGAATAGATGAACAGAGCTTTGTATTTGAGTTATGTTATAATTTGGGTTGGTTTAGTTAGGGATTTTAATAAATGTTAGTTAGGTTGGTTCTCTGTACCCCTATTTCCCCCTCACAATGGTCTGCTTCAAGCTGTCGACCACAGGAGCTCTTACATGTCAGTCTTGTAGCCACTCCCTGCTCCCTCACAGAAAGTTCTGTGTCAGTCACCCCACCTTTGCATTCCTATTTGTCTCAGAACACTGTACCCACCGCTGTTATGTTCCCATAGGTTGTTATGTTCTGTGTCACTCCCCTGTTGTCTGTCCCTATTGGGCCAGGGGGTTTTCCACCCCTGTCTGTCCACCCTCTGTTTAACCCAATGCCTTCTCTGTCCCAACGCCATTTTGCCCTGCATCGGCGCTGGGAATGCTGCTCTGACCACCGCTGCAGCCACGCGAGAAATAAAAGTTCTCAGCCTTGCTGGCAAAGTGCTCCTCTCTCGTCCCTTTGTTTCCTCTCCGCGAGAAGCTACCAAAGCTGCGAACCCATGCCGGAGCGCTCAGCAGTAGCAGGGAGATGAACGCCATAGCCCTGGAGCGCCCGTCCCCTGTCCACGTGGCAGCCACGGTCTCTGCAAGGGCAGCTCTAGCCGGGCGTTCCTGCTGCCTGAGGCCGTGGCAGGTGAAAAGCCAATGAGTTAGAACACCCCCTCTGCAGTCTTCATAAAAAGAGAAATATGTACTGTTGTAGGCAGCTACACTCTAGAGTTGTTTGCCAAGACGCATTATGGATCCAGGTAGATGCAGGTAAGAAGTAATACCCAAATTCAGAGAATAAGCACTTTGCTGGCTGTTAAAGTACAGTATTGATGCTGCCAGCCTTTAGCTCAGGGCATCCCTACATCCCTTGTCAGCAAAGGCAAGGAATGGGCAGTGGGGAAAATTTACTTATTTTCTCCTCTGTGTATTCATCTTGGAAGAAATTTTTCCATGTGGGCTGCATTTTGGAAGAAAATTAGTATCTTCCACCACTTTTGCCATCCTATGCCTCTAATAGCATCTTAGAGGCCCGTGGACTCTGCAGATGTTGCAAGAACTAAAAACCTAAAACTGAATAAACACACATTCAACATTTATTTTTGCAATTATGGCATGCATACATACTATCCATTTTTAGTGTTTTTCCCTGCTCTGAGGATTAAAGTGCAGCAGTTTGTTTCAACGTGCAAGAGTAAGCTTAATAGTCTATTCTGAAACATAAAATTACATGCTTATTAGTACACATAAATTAGTGTAATTATTGATGTTCTCCTGAAAGCATGGATTTTCTAAGATGTACATAAATCATAAAATAACAAAAGACATGAATAAAATATAAGTTACATTTGGAAATAATGCAACAGAAGCTGTTTGATTGTATCCTATTATTTTTTCTGATGTCTCGCAGAGATGTGTGTTTGTGAAGATACAGAACACACACACACGTATAGGTATATTGCCCTCACTGTTATATATCTCACTTGAAAAGAGAAAAATAAATATTCCTGGGCTTTTCATTTTGTATTTGAGGTTTCTGATTGTTAACTGTCTTGGTTTGATTACTGCCATGGTTAAGAGCTGCTGATTCACAGACAACTGACAAAACTTGTTTTTCCTAGAAATCATCTGTGACTCTCTTCAGAACAGCTTGTGCTAATTAGACTTTGAAGTGTCCGCTTGGTGGAAAACTTTTTCCTCCTGCTTTTTAAGAAAAGCATCTGGTCTGCTAAAAAAATAATTTGTTACATTAGTAATCAAGTGCAGTTAAATAATGTTTTTATGCTGACAAGCCCATTGATTTGCCAGTTCATTTAAAATATTTTTAAAGTACTTTTTACTGTAAGATATTTATTTGTGAATCAAAAGCCAGATGTTCTTGGGCTTTAAATTATGCTTCTATTGTAGTGGCTTGTGAGTTTTGTGCACCACTGATAATTCAAATGAAGATCATGCTATTGGAAGTTCTGAATAAACACATGGCTAATACCATGACAAAAAAATCTTTAATGTCTTGTGAAACCAAGGAAATTCAGAGGAAAAGAAATGTAAGTGGGATGAGTAAGTAATTTGGGTGGTTAGAGTTCAAGAATATTAACTCTATTTTTACAGTGCTCATTGTAAAAAAAACATTTTTTTAGCCCTTAAGAATGCAGTATTACAGTCATACCTATGTGTTTTATGGTAACTGTAAGGAAGACCAATGTTTGTAAGCTTGACTGCATGTCTCTTACTGTGATTCTGTTTGGGGTTTATTTACTGTGGAGTTTTTGTTCCTGGGGGCAATGCTGACAATTGCCTTTTTAACATAGGTAGAGTAATTTATTTTACAGTCTGCTGGCCATGAATGAGTAGGTAAAGCTAACAGACTTGTTCAGATACGTCAGCTGGTGAGGTGTTAAGTGTAACATCCCTGTCAGATGAACTAGCACTTTTCAACAGAAAGCGTGTAGATGTGCACCTAATTTGAAAGAATAAGTAGGTTGGTGATTTGATGGAGATGTTTATTAACAAACAAGAAAATTTGTCATAGTTTGTAGAATGAAACGCCCATCTCTAATGGTAGCACTAATAGCAGGAATAATAAACTACTGCTATGACTTGGGTAAAAGTTCCACTTTTTTGAAACAGCATTTATTTCATTTGGATATATACACGTTTGATAAGAACATGCTTCTTCTCAGGCACAAAGCTGCAACTTTACTCTTCTAATTGATGTGGCATGTATTTTCTTCTGAATTAACTTGAGAAAAATTTATCCACAGAGGGAAGTAATTTGAATATATAACATTTGACATGTATTCAATCAAGTTTCGTTTTTGTTTCAAACCATGGCTTTTTATAGATAAATAATCAGATCCTTCCTTATATTGTCAGTGAGATAGTTACTGATTTCTAGCTAATACTTTTCAGATACTAAGTGTTTTAATTTGAAACAGTGTGTTGAGGCTATGGGATTCACTAGGAATATCTTAATCATAACAAGGGAGCAATTGTTCATTGATTTTTTTGTTGTTGTTGTTGTTTTGTTTTGTTTTCTTTATTTTTATGTGGATTTAACCTTGGAGCAGTTCCAGCTGTGTTAATAAACCACTGGAAGCTTCAGTGAACATAAATATATTTAAAGGAGAAATTCTGTCTGTTACCTAATGCACAGACAACTAAGCAAGAGCAGCTGCTTACTGAAGTCAGTTTCTTTTTCACTACATGTGAAATTCATAATCAAAAACAAGACACGAGACTAGTTCACAGCTAGTAGTTGGCTGATTTACACTCAGTAGTGGCTTGCGCAAAGAAGGTTGAATTTGGTTAATAGGGGAGAAGTCATAAAGCACTAATTGCTTTTGATGCTTTCAGGCATTTCTAGAATCAGCAATCTAATTTAATCTCAATGAAATTTAAATCTTATGTTTTGTCTGCCAAACTTATGAATTTCAAACATAATCAATTTTCTTCAAAGAACTCCCAAGTATGGAAACATGTTTGGTGATATGTGAGGATATATATGAGCATTACTTGAGTATTATATGATCAATATATGAGTATTATTTAGAATTCCTAATAATGCTGACTGCTTCTTTAGCAGAATAGATACGAAATTGAAACATTCATAATTCTTTGGGTGTAAACAGGAGGGGCAATCAGAATAGTGGACAGCAACTGGTAGTACTCACATTGTTGTATGGAAAACCTGCCATTTTAGAGGTTAGAAGAAGGTTAGGGGACTTCTTTTCCCTTGAGAAAGCTAGAGATTATCATACAGTTTTCTGTTAGTACTGAGCATCATCCGGAAGAGGGAGGTTAGGTAATTCTCTTTCTGTAGATCCCAGCAAGTAAGTTTTATTCCAACTGAGAATAGCCATCAACACACTGTCATGACTGAGCTCCAGATGGCAACTAAACACCACATAGCTGCTTGCTCTCTCCCCACACAGTGAAGTGGGAGGAGAGAATTGCAAGGGTAAGAGTGAAAAAAGCAATGAGTTCAGATAAAAATAGTTTCCTAATTGAAATAAAAATAACAGTAATAATAATAGCAGTAATGAGAAGGAAAAAAACAGAGATAAGTAAATGCCAAGCAAGAGAAATGATGCTGCTGAAAACAATTGCTTACCACCAGCCAACCAAAGGCTGCCCAGTTCCGGAGCATCAGCCCCTGTCAGCCTCCTGCCTCCTCTTTTTGCTGAGCACAGTACTAGAGGGCTACAGTGTAGCACCTCCCTGTGTTACCCTCACTGTTCTCACACAAACCCAAAACATAGTTCATTACCAGCTACTGTTTAATTAACTCTATCACAGCCATAACCAGCACAGCAAGAAGAGTATTTCTGAATGTTTTGCGCTATAATAAAGGATTGCTCCCAGCACTTCAAAATGCAGTACTGGGCTGTGTCTACGGTAAGAATGATTTTTTTATTTTGTTGGACCAATTTTTAAGTTCACTGATGATGGCTGAAGTCAGGACCCTGATGTTCACTTCTTCTGGTATTGTTACCAGCTGTACTACTTCAAGCTCCAGCATTAAAAGTCTTTCTATCTTTTTCAGTTTAGTCATCAAATCTTAAAAGAGGATGCATATAATTGTGGAACTACAAGGCACTGAATTATTTGGTTATAGTTCAGTCATTGCAACATAACATTTTTGAAATAAAACATTATATTTCAGAGCATTTCTTCTCTGTTTTTTTATTCAGGTTAGTGTAAGTGATACCTACATTTAGCATGAGGTCTCATTCGAAGGACTACATTTCTTTTCCTTGACCAGATTTTGCTTTTTCTTTTGTATCACAACGGCTATTCCCTATTTTGGAAACAAATAGTAAAAGTTGAAATACTCTGCCTTATTCAAATTAAATTTGTTATTGTTTTTTTCCAGTCCTGGAGAGCATTTTTTTTGTCAAAAGTTCTGTGTCCAAAAGCTTTCAGCCAGTTCTTTTGAGGGCAATATTCAAAAGTTGGCAAAATAATGATGGGCTTACTACTACTTGTGGGTGAAGTGTTGTGCTCACAGACTGACAGATATTTGGACTGCAAGAAGAATGGCTTATCTTATTAAATTGGAATGATAATTATGATTAAATTTCAAATACTGTCAAACATTTCAAACTTGACCTTTACATGCAAATAATCCAGCAAACATGCTGAACTGGAGGGCACCATTTCATTGAAAGGAAGTTCCTGGGAAGAAGGCCAAACACTTGAAACAGTGTTTTGATGGCTTACTCCAAATGTTCAAACGATGAACGACGACAGTCGTCCCCGCTAAATGTGTTTGTGGTCTGAAAAATTTACCATTACTCAAATTAAGCTTCATGTTCCTCAAGCTTTTACAGTTACAGACAGTCTACTTTTAAGAAGCTGGGCTTGAACTCAAATCCTTACCATTAAGGCTTCATGGGTTTTTTAAAAACTAAGGTACTATACAGTAAAGGCATTTTAGCTTCTACACTAAATATGTTTCACAGGCTGCAGTCTCCTATGAACTCTTCTGGGACATCTGACTCTTTTAAACCTTTTTAAAACCACTAACATGCTGAACACTTTATGAGTAATTAGTATAAATGTAGGGGCACAACTCTGTGCTTTGCGCTCTTCTTCTGTCAGAGGAAATACCTGTTCAAACTTATGTCCCATTGTTGTAGACATTTATTATCCTTTACAGCAGTACTGACATCCATACTTGTGTTCTGTCACATCTCATTAAGGTACCCAGCAATGCTTTTAAACAATGTATTTTCTGTACATTGCAGTCCATGTAATCATTACTGTGAGGTAACATTACCACTGGTTGCAAATCAAGTAAGTAAACCTTTGTCAAATATCTGTTTATATACTTGGATGGTTCTGACCACAACAAGGTTTCAGTCTTATTTGGGTCTAATTATGCCATAGTATATAAAGTTAGCAATAACAAAAAATAATTTAATGTGGTGGTTGTGTTTCCTAGGTATAGCATACCTGAGTGGAATGTGCAGTGAAAAACGAAAATGTATAATTGCAGAGGACAACGGTCTGAATCTGGCTTTTACAATTGCCCATGAAATGGGTCACAAGTAAGTATGTGGATATTAAAGCCTAGTATTCATTTGCATGTAATACTACTATGATTTGACTAATTTAATTCCGTACTTCAGTTTTTCCTTTCTTTCTGTAAGGAGGGAATCTAAATTAAATGAAAAATTCCAAAAATAGTATTTCTGTTAATAATAATAATAATAATAATAATAATATGTATCAATATATGGTATGTAGCTTAAGGAAATGTTTATGACTTGAAGTAATACAAGAATCTTTATAGCTACAAAATTAATAAATTAACTAGAAAGACTGCCATTGTCTGGGGAAAATCAGGTGCCCCAAGATGTTTGTTCTATGCTGACTATGGTATTGTGTAACAGATCCAACTCTATCAATTGTTGCCAACAAAAATTTTAATGAGATCATAAGTTGGAAGAGCCGTTATTTAATTTGGCTTTCTCAGGATAGATCCCATTATAGTGCAGAATAGTCATTGGTCATTGCAACATTAATATTTTTCATCTTAGAAGAAGAAAAGGATGGCAAAATGAAGGTGAAGTTAACTGTCCTTCACAATTGGGCTGGATGTTTTTACTCATTCAGTGTCAAATATTTTAACTCAAAGTAAAAAATTAATATTTTGCAGTAGTAAGATCTGTTAATAAGATTTGAACTTCATTATTGGCTTCACTACTTGTAAAGAAAAAGAAATATAAAATGTCTTATTTTTAACTAAAATAAAAGGGAGGTGTGATTTACTCTATTTTCCGCAGTGTCTGTGCCAGGTATTTGTGTATTTGTATTATAATGTCAGTTTCAGAGTGCCAACAGAGAGGGATGCTTTGCTAAATGAGTGGTAAGGTATCTTAGGACAAGTACTTTGAATTGAAAGTGACTTGGTTTAAATTTGGTTAAAGCTTCCTGAGAATGGAGATCCTAGCATCTAATGTTGAAAAATGAACTTAATTGTAAGAAAAAAAATCGAAATTAAAATATTTGTATTGATTTCTTTTTTCTAGATGCAAAATAAGCAAATACAGAGCAAAGCAACTATTTAAAGATTGACACAAGTATAAGCTGCTGCATGAAATTGATATTTTATAGGGTGGGGTTTTTTTGGGTTTTTTTTTGTTTGTTTGTTTGTTTTTGTTTTTTTTTTTGGTTTTTTTTTTTTGCATTTTCTTAGCTGCAGAAAAAAACTCCTGGTTAATATAAGCCAGCCTGCTTGCATGATAGTTGCAATAAAGGAAAGACCTAATAATAAATATTTATTTGTGTTTTGTAGCTACACATAATTCTATTTCTATTTTTTGCTGTAGTGTATGCTGGTATTGAGGGAAGAGGGAATTGGTAGAAGAATAATTATTTTCTGTAAACTTATTCCTATGACAGTAAACCAAGAATAAGGGGAATGAAACAATCACTGATTATGATCTGCAGATAAGTTCACTGGTAGAGTAAATCAGAAAATTGTTTGATGCACATATAATAATAATAACAGATGTACTGCTCTATAACCAACACAATAAAAATATTTTTAGAGTATAGAAGCCTTTGCTGCAAAATTACTTCTTTGAAAAAAGAGACATCTGAATCAACAAGAAATACAACATCTTATGTTTCCTGAAAAATGGTGACACATAATGTTCTTGCAAAGTTATGGGTGGTGTGTTGGCTGCGCAATGGCAAAATTGTGAATGTGGGATACTGATCTTAAAAAGTTTATGTGGTTACATAGTGGTAAGGTTTTTGTCTTGCAGAAGACAATCAAACCTATCTTTGACTTCCTAAGGTCTTCTAGATGGCAAGCAGTACATTAAACAAGGTAGACAGAGAAGCTCACTGTTGGTGCTAGCAGTTCTTCCAAGATTGCAGCACAGGTCAGGCTCTATAACCTATGTTACATTTGTTTGTGAACTTGGAATATCTTCATGGCCTTGCATTGCTGGACTTGTGAAAGAGAAAGAATTTGCATGGTCTTCCTACAGGAACATAAACCTTACATTGCTGATATATAAATCCTGGGGGAAAAAAATGTTACAAGGCTACATAAGAAATTTCAAAGCTTTCAAATCCTTTTGTACTAATTCAAATGAACTTGGAAAAACAAATCATGATGGTATCCCAGCCATCATATTCTCACAGTAGTAACGGCATTTGGATGTCCTTAGACATCCTCACAATTTTCTGTGAGTAATGTAATAGGTATTTTTAAAAAATAGAAATGGAGAATAAATATTGTGTCAGTGTAAAAGACAGGATGTTGATTGAACCAGACATTTCTTCAAGAAATCCAGACTAATGAAGGCTTGTAACAAACCACACAGTGTACAGAAGGAAAAAAAATAGCATCCCCCAGTGCAAAAGATACAAAGGCATAGAGGCATAAATCCCTGCTTTATGATGGAGTCAGAGTCCTTAGCTGTCGCAATCTGAAATAGAGTCGTCTTGCACCAAGGTGCATAAGGTGACATTTTAGAGATATTTGCTTTTTCTGCATGAATGTCTCTGTGTGCCATCCAGGTCCTGACTGTCGCAAAGAGGACGGTAGAAGCAGTTGAACCTTTGTGAAGAGACAATATAAAAATGTTTGAAGACAAACCTTTGAATGTAGATCCTATTGGAAAGGACTTGAGCAGTTTCAAATATATCTAGAGTTTCTCTTACAGATATTTGTCTTGTTCATTTTTAACTTCCTCAGAAGCAGAGATTAAATGCTCACCATAGACCAGTCATAAATAGTTCCTTGAAGACATCATCTTTTCTAGAAAATTTTCACTAACTCTTTTTGAATCTTGAGGTCATTTCACTACTACCTTGATTTTTTTTGTGTGCAATATCTTTAACCATTCTTGTTGCTCTTCTGAAGAGTCTAGTTCAGCAGCATAGAACCAAAAGCTTTTTCAAAGACTTTGCTTATTGAAGGATAAAGAAAACACAATTCTGTTCCATTCTTAATATTATTAAATATTATTCTTGCCCATAAATTATCATACAAATAGATTCAAAACTTATGAAATATAGATGCTGTTGATTTTCATTTTCTGAAAGCATATACAAAGACACTACCAGTTGTCATTGTATTGATGAATATAAAGTTCTGATGAATTCCTTTCATTGAAATTTTTCTTGATATCCAACCTAAACCTCCCTTGGCACAGCTTGAGGCCATGTACTCTTGTCCTGTTGCCAGTTGCCTGGGAGAAGAGGCTCTTAAATTGAATACATTCTGATACATGGATGTTTATTAAAGTGTTGTGTTGTTGGCCGGTTTTTTTTTCTTTTTTGTTTTTGGAATTAAAAGAGAAATATTCTCAAATATTACAATGGCAGACTAAACCTTAATTTGCAATATGGAATGTCTTTGTTCTAGCCTTGTGTATCTGAATGCAGATGGTATTTTAATGACATTGAGAATTAATGTAAGTCAACAGTTGATTTTTGAACTCCATCTGTGTAATCAGTTATTAAAAATTGTATCTCATTAATGGATTTGGTTTTATTAAACATATTCTATTTATTAAAATAAATTTACTAAGCAATTAGGTGATTACACAATGAGGTCACATTACACAGTAAAAACTAACAACAGTTATTTAAAAGACATTGTCTCTGTGTGGAGAACAGAGATGAGAGGGAGAATTGCTGATATTGAGGTTAACAAGCTACATGTGATTTTACTTAAATGATGGTCCTCTATGGGCTATGATTCCTTTTGAAGGATGGAGGAGTAAAGAACAGATGTAAATTTCTGCATCTCAAAATAGATTAATTTACAATTATTAAGTGCTCTAAATGTAGTGTAGAAGTTATCTTAGCCACTTAAAAGAGAAACTGGTGGAATTCTTCAGTATTAATTTTATACACATCTGCATTCTTTTTCTAACAAGCATTTTTGGAAATATGAGAGGTAACTGTTACTAAAATTCAGGATCTACCACATATTTTGTAGTGATGAACAGGGAGTCTGTGGAATTTCTGAATCACCTATTTAGTGGTTAATAACCAAAAAGCATATATTCTTTGTGACTATATTAAAAAGTTCTATGAAATCCTCACTCAGGTTAACAAGGGTCCCACAGTGTCAGTGGAAGCTGTGCTGGTAACCTGTCCCCAAATACTCTTGCTTCCTTCTCTCTCCCATGCAACCCCATGGGCTGTTAGGCTATTGGATAGAAGGTGCAGGGGAAGTTCTTGTCATTGTGGCTTTATTCCAGCTGCAGAGGCTCTAATTTCTCTCTGCTTGTTTATTTCTTAAATAAATTTCTGTTCTGTTTGGCTAATGGTCTAAAGCTGAGTTTCTCAGGCCAAGATACATAGATATGGATATTAATCTATCTGTAGGTACTGTCAGAGATGTTGAGCTTTGACTGTATTGGCTGGTTTTTGTCACCAATGAGTTTTCTGTTGAAATCAAAGTCAACTGAAGTGTGGAGACTGGAGTAAAACAGTTTGAAAAGTACAGCTACTGTTCGAAAAATTGAGCTTTGTAGTGATTTAAAAAATACATGCACAACAGATATAGGCAATCATCTTTCCCATATACTTATTCGTATCATGACAGATTTACACAGAAATGGTTATAGTTCCCTGCTTTTTGGGCACAGCTGCATACATCGCGGACATGCCTGGAGAAGAGAAGGCTCTGGGGGGAAGCCTATGGCACCTTTCAGACCTAAAGGAGACCTGTAGTAGAGCCTGGAGAGGGGCCTTTTAAAAGGGCACATAGTGGCAGGACAAGGGGGAATGGCTTTAAACTGTACAAGAGTAGGTTTAGATTAGATATTAGGAAGAAATTTTTTACTGTGAGGGTAGTGAGGCATTGAACATGTTGTCCAGAGCAGTTGTGCACTCCCCATGTTGAGTTGATCAAGATCAGGCAGGGTGGAATTTTGACCACAACGTGGTGTAGTGGAAGGTTCTTTGTCTGTGGCAGTGGGTTTGGAACTAGATAATCTTTAATGTCCCTTCCAACCCAAACCATTCTATGATCCTATGGTTCTCTTCTTTTTGTATTATTTTTGTATTGCTTTACTATCTGTGACATTTTCTATCCTCTTTGTTAAAAAAATGAAAATTTTACTGGGATATTTATTTATAAAGCATAGTACTTGTTTAATAAGAAGCTGCTATTTTAAAATTACTCTTAAGAATGAAGGTAATGTGTTTTATTTTTTCCTTGATACTTATTTTTTTGATAAACATTAGAGGAGGCTTTAGTTTTGTATTGCATTTCGGCATTACATATTCTCTATTTCAAACATGATTTATACAAAATCACCCTAGTAGTTTCATCACTGTCTTTATTTTTTTTCCTGATAGGTCAGGAATAGTATCCGTAAGGTAGCTGTTCCAAACACCTGCAGTTTAACTGACAGTGCACTGAGTGGTCTTGAAAGGGTTTTCTTTATTTTTTTTAAACTACTTTAATAAAGTTCAAAGTATATATATTAGATGCTCAACCATGCAAGTCCTTGAGATTACCTTACATTCATTTTCATGCTTTAGTGGGTAAGTTCTTTAAAAATTGATAGTCTCTTTTTTGCCTGTATCCATATCAAAGTAGACATCTTTGTTCCACAGTCATATACTTGTGCTGGCTTAAATCAGTTTAGGATCTTACTGGGCACATGGGTGTATAATTCCAAACTTCAGTGGCCTGAAAATTCTACAACAAAATATATTTAAGATTACAGATGACAGAAGATAATGAAATCTGTTACATACTTCACATTTATGTTTACTCATACTCAAAATGGTTCTGGTATTAAAAACCATAAAGAAAAATTAGTTTTGTTGGTCCAGTTCTAATTACATTCTTGCATCACATCACTGCAATGCCAGGCAGAAATAAAGCATCACCACCCTTTTGCTGGTAGCAAGACAGCTGAAGAAAGATTTCAGGAAGACATGGAGCACTGAGACAGGGAAGAAGCACTGCATCAGCATTTTAGTAATGTAAAAAGATGTTATTTTTTTTTTTATACATGAAATTTAGATTAGTCAACTCTTTCTCTGTCAAGGTATTAAAGGTTGTGTTTCTACCAGGCTATACTGTTCCAGGATGGATTTATGTTAAATTTTCCTTAGGATAACATTTGTAAACTACACAATTAGTAACTTTTAACATCCTATACGATGCAAAAGCTTAATTGATAGTCTGATACATTTAGAATATCTGTGAAAAAATTGACAAAAGATCATAACAATGTCAATGTTTTTGTTAATACAAAAACTTGTTTTTTATAGCTCTTCACTGAGTTTATGATAGCTCAGCAATGTGGCACGGGTATCGTATTTGCCAGAAGTCAATACTTCTTCTGTATTATATAATCTCTGTAAAAAGCCTTCAGGAAGAGGCAATATATATTTTCATGTTATAATGCTAAATATATCTGTCACAGCAAACCTTTAAATTATTTACATACTTCATTCAAAGGACTGTGGCTCAGTAGTTTGTCTAGAACCAGCACCATGAAGCATGGTGGTAGAAGTATTGGAGTTACAGAGAAGAAAGCTGTTCTTCAAAAGCTGCCAAGTCAGCTGGACAGCAGTGTCCAGCGTATGTTAATATCCCTATACTAATATGCATGTTATACTTTTACCCAGTTGTTTTAAGACTGAAAATGTAATCTGAATTTCCAGCATTGTGGAGAATGAGCAATGATTCACAAAAGGGAAATAATAGCTGCATAAAATTATTTATTCTTACTTTTTCTGATAATATAATTTTTAACAAGAAGATTGAGATTTCCTTGTTTGGTAGATTTTCCTTTGAAGATAAATTCTTTCCAAAAGAAATCATGTTTTACCTTTTACCATCATAATTTTTCTGTAGCTGGGCAATTGCCTTTCACTTTCACCTAAATAATTAATTTACAGTGTCTTATCCCATTTACCATTTATTCAATCGTCTGTGATGCCCTCATATGTTTTAAAGGACATATGAAAATCCAACAAAGCAATGCTTCACTAACTGGGATTTAAAAAAAAAAACAACAAGCCAAAATATAACAGCTTATAAAATCCTTCTATTAGTCTGGTCTTTTTATATATTTTTCTCTACAAAGATAGCAGTGCAATAAAACATTTGTTGAAAAAGTGCAATAAAAGTACTGAGAAAGTAGTGTAGCTTCTCTCTGTGATAGTGACATAAGGGGTGTTATTTTCACTTATGAAATACATCCTCATGATACTGCAGAATTTCAGATCAGACAAAATGAAAATGTGAAAATCATTGTACTATAAAACTCCATATAAGCTTTTAAACCTTGTAATTTTGGTGTTCATAGTTTAAAAAGTTTTGATCATTCTAGTGTTCTATTGCACAAAATGATAAAAAAAAGAAGGCAGTGGAAATAATAAGGAAGATAACACTTCGTTATTACTAATACTTTTTAAATCTATTTTTATTTTTAAGGTAATAGAATTTATTATGTTAGTGACTTATTTCACAAAATGGAAAAATATCTAGGATAATGGTTGCAGAGAATTTGCAAATACTGTGTAGTAATCTCTTATACCAATATGAATTTTTAACAAATCAAACAGAATGTGATCACACATCACAGGTATAAACTGGCAACTGCATTCAGAGGTTTACTTTCTCTTTCACAAGGGGAAAGTTTTCTAGTAATTTTCAGTCTTTCCTGAGCTCATACTAGTAGTATTATATTTGATCCGTAGTTCACACTCAACATTCGCTTGTTCTATATATGTCTTGGAATAAATAGATCCTTTAGTATTTGGGAATCTATTTATTATACTGAACATTCTATTTATTATACTGAACATTGCTGGTTCTGTGACCCAGCACTTGCTCTTGCACTTTTCTTAATCTGCCTCTTATTCCTAATCTGCCTCACTGTTAGTGACTATGAAAATCTGAGTTTTAGTTGTTCTCTTTAATTTTTTTTATTCTCTAGCTTTTTGTTTACTTATAAACCTAAAGTAATTCTCCACATCTATCTGAACTAACTTAATTAATTGCTTGTATAATAAGTTTTCGATACTATTTAATTTTTGTCCATTCTTTGCCTATTTCTGGTTTAACAACATCATTCTTGTTCAGGTGCACTACGTGCATTTTAAGTGTGGTAGGATGGTGAAAACTATCATCTACCATTTGCAAAGCACAAACAAAATAATGAATAAAGAACAAAAAGCTTTTACCTGGAAGCATGGGGGGGTAACTGAGCAAATGCATATTTTCATGAAAATAACATATTTCAAAGAATTTTGATGTCCTGCTGTAAGAAGAAATATAAAATAGCAATGCAGATCTAATTATTTCAAGAAGGTGTGTGCATAACCTTATTTAACTTATTTAAATATAGTATAATGACTGAGGATCTTCTTTTTAGGCTTAAAAGAGCTTTGATTTTGTAATACTCCACTATAATAAGGTCAAGTTAAATTGTAGTACTTGGTATTTTTCAGTATGTTGACCCTGGAATGCATTTTGAATGCAAGAATATAAGCTGTTCTCTAAAATGACAGGAGAGATGCTATTGCCTTTTTGATTTCAGCTCTACATGTAGAATTGCAGCAGAAGTCAATTGTAAAAGAATTGCTTTTTAAATGAAATATTGAACTAACATTTTTCTTCTACTTTCAGTGGCCCAAGTTATTAATTCCAAATACAGAGAATGTAATGATGTTATTTCATTGTACTATTTCTACTTGCATATTAAAGATTTTGCAAAAATTATTCCAGTTTTATACATGGTATCACATTAAAAATCCTTTAAACAAGTTTTAGAGGGTTTTTTAGATAAAAAATTTTTTCAGTGGACTTGATCTATACTGTTAGTGGAGTTTATTGGACCAAGTCTGTTTGTCAAAATACTATAAAACTGAGATTATTAAAATATAGTTTAATTGCATAGTGTGAACTTAAATGTTGCTAATATTTCATTTAGGGAAAACATTCTATAGAATTCTTCCTACTTGAATATTTTTTCTGCTCTATATAGCCTTTAACCAGAATGGGTAGAGCATTTTTATGCAACACCAAATAAATACCATTTCTTTTCTTAAAAATATAATTTATTTCTATATATAGACATGAACTACTACTTACTAAAATACAGCACTGTCTTTGTTAATTGTGTCTTTTCAGGCTATTACAAAGTTATCTTATAATCCCAAACTCCTTTGTCCTCCTCCCACATGCACATGGTGTTGCTCTACTCTTGTATGAGGTTGAATGATCACAGCTGTGGGAAAGAGGAGAGGGAGCACTGTGCTGAGTGCTGTCATAATACATTCATTCTATAGGAAGAGACAGAACAGCACCTTACACAGACACAGTTTCTGTGGTACCCTTGTATCAGTGAAAGGATGTAGTTATGTCTTTCATGTGCAGCAAGGGGGCCTAGAAAATATAATGACCACCACTGCAAGCACTGAGCAATGTTATATCCTTGATTGTTAATGGAGAAGTAGGTATACATGCTTACACTACTTACTCTCGTGTTGAATAAGAAGGTAGACTGTTCAGCTTCTTTTTTTCACTACACACAATGTGATGTGAGGAATGATATCAGAAGTCAGTTCTGCTACACACTGACTTTTATGTGGTCTTGTAATTTATACTAGGTCATATAAAAATATGCAGCCATTACCATGCTGCAGAAGAGATCAAAAACACTCACTGAAGAAAACATTCCTGAGAATGTTTACGAGCAGGTTCTATTGCTTCTTCAGCTTATTTCTCAGATATTGTCCTGAAATTTAGTTAATTGATGTTAACTTAAAATGTTTATTTGCCTTTTGAATAGGCATTTTTGAATGCCTGTTAATTCAGGTAGGCAAAGGATTCAATACTTGCACTTAACTGTTTTCTGGATTTTTTATGTGTACTTAATTTGGAGATGGAAAAGAATTGAGGAATGAATTCCATTGGATTAGTACAGATATTTTGAACTACAGTTGAATGTTAAGGCAGGATAGAAGTGTTACAAAAGTATGGACAGCTAAAGTGCTGGAAGATTATTGGAATTAAGTTTTTTATTAGTGTTTAATATAGCTGATATACACAGCTGTTTTAAGTCCAACAGTTTTAACCACTTCATGCTTTAAAATACAATGTTTTCTTCAGAGTTCTTGTGCTAATAAACTTTATAAAATGCTTCTGTGGTGGTAGATTGAAAAAGAGGGATACACTGAGATATATATATATATATGTTTATGTATGTATATATATATACACATATATATATGTATATATATGTATATATGTATACATATATATATGCAATGGTGGCTAGTGTTTGTTGAAACAGTCAAGATCATGGTTCAGCTCAGCACACATTTCTCTGGCTGACTTTACGGAATATTTTGTGACAAAGTCTCGCTTCAAGAACAGTTTTTCAGAGGGAAGGAAAATAATCATAATTAGAAATTACAGGGGTTTTGTAATTTTTGTCTTAAAATATTTAAAATAACATATAAATTTGTTAATTCCACTCTGCATAACTGGGACCATGAACTGTATAATAAATTTGTCAAGATTTTGTGTTGTAAATGTTTTAGTTAAAATCCTACAGTGTATATGATACTGACAAATGAGTATTGTTAAATTACTGCTTTTGGACTAAGGAAGCTATGAGCAAAACTTTTTCTTACGTAGTCCACTAGGTTAAATATCCACAGCTTTCCTGTGTCTTTCTCCACAGTTCCTATGGGTGTAAATAACTCTGGAGATAGAGACATCTTGAATTCTGCATGTGAGGCATGCAAGAAGAACGTAAGGCAAGTGCTGAGGCACTTCTTTGTAGTTGTTTTGTGCCATTCAGGCAGGTCATGAAAAGACAGAGGCTAAGATCAGAGTCAGACGCATTTGCTTGCCTCAGTTACATGGTTTACAGATAGCAAAATTATCCAATTTATGCAGAAGCCACTGTTCCAGTGCTCCAGAATGTGAGGTGTACACATCAGTGTAAGAGACAGAGCAAGGTAGACAGTCAAGAGATAGGCAAGGTAAAGCCCTACATGATATTTCCGTTAATTTCTTTAGTAAACACACAGTAAAGCAAATTGAAAATTTATGTATAATTTGAGTTATGAATGGATTTTGTGATAGAGTGGAGAATAAAAGTGTTGGGAGACAGGCTTTTTTGCCATTTGCCACTGTGGGGTGGTGAAATAAGGAGAACCACAATGTACTCCAGTTTTTGTAGACACAGCAAACTTACTCTGTCTTTGCAGTCTGTAAGTGAAAGAATCAATTCAAGGCATAGAGTTTTATTAAACCTGAAGTTTTGCTTTTCTGCAGGGCAGAGTAATGCTGCAAAATTCCAGCACTACTTTAAATCCAATACTCTGGAGAGTAGTCTCACACCCATTTGTAAATGTCCAAAAACAGCTGAGTGTATTTATTTCTTGTAACATCAGTCACGCATGATCCACTTAGCTAATTCTGAAAATCTGAGTTTTATTTAGGTGCTTCTTCTTCCTCTCTGTTTGCTAATTCTGAATGAGAGTGACAGTGAGTCTTTGGTTAAAACAGCATCTTCAAGCAGATGTTCAGTAGAATTTTTCCCTGCAGTGATTGAATGTGAGAATTCACTGGGATGCATAAGGATGCTAAGTCTTAATAATCAAAGTCAATTTAATTTCTTCATCAGTGTTATTTTTAACAAGAGATTGAAAACACATTTAGGTTTTTTTCTTTAGAGACAATAATTGCACATCAAACTAGTGACCATTTTAGTATTCTAAAAAATTTCAACCAATCAGTTCCATATAGAATGAAGATAGAATCACTGCCAAAATATTCACTGATCTTAAAAAATAAGAGTATGTTGCCCATTTACAAGAGAAATAGTATTCATTAAACTTGCAATTGTGCAGTTCTGAAAATTCAAAAAGTTGTCCAAAATATGTATTGAACTGATTAGAATGCAATATTTCTTATCAAATAAATGCAGCTCCACTTCCACCTTTAATTATAAAAATGTAATCTACACATGGTTCCATGCACTTCTATGAAAGATACCATGGAAAAAATAATCAAAAGAGGTTTCCCATATGTAATATGTATGAGCTATTTACAGCCCTTGCAAGAGTTTTACCTTACAAAAATCCTGAAAACAACCTGCTACTTTGTTTCACTTTGTTTTGTTTTTAAAAACTTCAAAATTCAGCATGGGGATAAACCACGACAATGACTACCCATCCTGTGCAGATGGTGTCCATATCATGTCGGGGGAATGGATTAAAGGACAGAATCTTGGGGATGTTTCTTGGTCTCAGTGCAGCAGAGAAGACCTGGAAAGATTTCTCAGGTATAAAATTCAAGGAAAAAACTCTTACTGTATGTAATTTAGAAATAGATGCAGTTAATATACTGAATAACTAAGTTTTCAAATAATAAGTTTTTTTGCAAAATCCATCAACATATTTTAAATCATCACAATCTAATATTAGATTTCTTAAAATATATTTTCAGCAATTCTGTGGATTTTTATATTTTCATGTCTTAATGTATATGATTATACTTTTATTAACTTTTATAGAAATTTTATATATGGCACGATGTTTACTATATATTATTATGCTGTGTACTGAAATGTTTGGCCACCAAAACCTTTATCCATAAAGTAAATTTTATGCTAAAATGTTGTCCAGCACTTTTCTGAAATGCTGATCAATTATATTGTCTTTCTGCAAATGTACAATAACAGAACATACTAACTTTAAGAAGCAGGCCATGTAATTTTAAACATGAGCAGCAGCCCAGTGCTGATGAATAAGAAAATTGTAGTTGTCCATGCACTTTTATGCAAGTTTAAGTTGGCATGGCAATCAAACCCTCGGATTTCTCAGCATATCAATCTCTGCATATTACCAGGTCAAAGGCCAGTAACTGTCTGGTACAGACGAATCCTCAGAGCCTCAATTCTGTGATTGTTCCCTCTAAGCTCCCAGGAATGACGTACACTGCAGATGAGCAGTGTCAGATTCTTTTTGGACCAACTGCTTCCTTTTGCCAAGAAATGCAGGTAAGGCTGTGTCTGTACTTCAGAAAATGCATCTACCATCTAGTTTTTGTGTAAGAGTAGCTTTTGTACATGTGTTTGATAGAAAGAGAATATAGTATCTTTGAAGTAAGAATTTTACACTTGCTTTCCAAAAATTAATATGCACATATTCATTGGTTTATCTTGTAAGTCTTGCTTTAGGTTTCTGGATATCCTGAAGCATCTTATATTGATACTTCCCTTATACTTTAGAAACGTAAGATATCATAGTGTTAAGCCACCTTGTTGCAGCAAGTGGAATATTTGCAATTTATTTTTTGGGTTCCATTTTATTATGGCTTGGGTACTGTACATCTATTTCTGACCTTCAGAAGATTATGCTACGCCTGTGCAAACTGGGAGGAGTAATAGTGGTGTTAACTGGGCTCTCTGCATCTCTGAGCCCAGGCAGAGCTGTACAGTTCCATGACAAGAGGAGTTCCAGTACTTGAGTCAGTTTGCTGACCTTGCTTCATGCCAGTGTGAAGCAGTGTCACTGTATATTAGCCTTAAAAAGACAGGTTAACAAAATTGAACAGGTCTTCATAATTTTATGAGCTAATACTAGTAGACATCTGATGGAAGAAACAGTTTAAGAATTATTTTTTACAGAGAAAAGTCAACCTTTTTTAACATCAACAGGAGAGACTAAATATATTTGATGCCTTTAAGACACTAACCAAGACAAGATGGAAAGATGATATACAAATATGTAAAGAGCATGGAGTATGGATTGATGGAGCAGGCATTAGAGGAATTGTGAAATAAAATTTCATCAGAATCAGTGGGCAGATAGCCTGAAAAGGTTAGGAATATGAAACAGGGAAACATAATTCCTTTCTCCTTTAGTCCTTCAGTTTTCTTTCTGTTTTCAGTTTGGACATAGTACTATTTTTTCAGAGACTTTTCCTTAAACTAGTCTTTATCTAAAAGATTCTCAAAGGAAACACTGCAGTACATGTACTACTAAGGCATGCTGAGAGTGGGATAGTTGAAGAGGAAAGGAAAAAAAAAAACATAGTTTAATGGATTTTGTTTTAGCTGTCTTACTGAAAACATTTTTACTCTGGATATGAACAGTAAATCTCAATGTCACAATTCTACAAATATTCTTCATTACTTCCAAGTGCGTTTTTTTGCGAATTTCAACCTGTGTCTTGCTTTTCAGTACATTGCTTTCAATTGAAGGATGCAATTTCTGGTTTTCATTCTCTAGAAGCCTATTTTGAACAACAAAATGGTAGCGTGTTTAGAATTTCTTGTGCATCTTCTTTAACGATTAAATATTCTCAAAAGTAATTGAAGAAAGAGACAAACGTCAAGATTTTCTGTTGCATAATACCTTTATATAGTTTTCATTTGTCTGGATAAATCTTCTTATTATTACCTTTGTGTTTCCTCTGATTCATGTATTTAAATTCAGATAGTCAAGTTGTCCTATGCCTGTTGTGTTTTTTTCATAGATTCAGTAAATATTCTTCATTTGAGATCATAACTCTGAGGCTTCTTTGGCTTACATTATTATTTTAGAAATATTAGGAAATTAAATTCAGTGAATATTACCAGGGTAGTGTTCAACTGTTTGCACAGAGATTACTTAGATTCTAGGTGCTTATAGCTAATTGTCCATTTCTAGTCATCTTCAATCATCTTCTGACATTCTTCGTGTAAGAGGACACCTTTCAGCTAAATCATTTTTTTCAGATAAATAAATATGTCTGCTTTTTCCTACCTCTGGGATCATTGCTTTATATTTTCTGACAATTTTACTGTAATATTAAATATTAGTATTAATAGACTATTTAATAATATTAAATATTAGTTTAAAATTTAACATTGTAATTTAATCTGTATAATCCAAGTATGATCCAAGTTTGCTGTGAAGAAGGAATATAAGAATGATGCAAGACAATACAAAAGGCCTATGTTTGTTTCAACTATGCTTTTTTCCTGACAAACTGCAATTTAATTTTAGTTCTTGTCATAAAACCAAATGTGTTACTTGATGACCTCATGATCTTAACGGTTAAAAAAAGAGAGCCCAATAACAGTTGCTGAGAAGACAGCAAGGGGAAGAACCTTCTGCCCTTTTTCCAAAATCCACTGCAAAACTGGTAACCCTAAACTGAAAATTGTATAATGAAATAGTAAACGAAGAAATTGCTGTAATGAATTTTTAAGAACCTTGGATCTATTAGAAATGAATAAATTACACTAAGGACAAAATTGAGAAAACATGGTGAGAGTAGAAAAGATTTTTTCCAAAGCTTCCTTCCTGACCTTAGTAAAGTCACCTTGTAGGTTGTCTTCTGTGTTCTTCTATTTGGAAGCAAAATTTACACTATTAACTTCCTCCCAACAAAAAACAAAAAAAAAACAAAACAAAAAAAAAAAAAAAAATCAATAGACTTGATCCTCAGTTTCTAGACATGAAGAACTACTTACAGAAAGCTCAGGCACTATATTCAAATCTTCTTTTGTTCCCTGCTGTGGATCTTAAATTTATCTCTTCTGTTATGGAAGTTTACTGCTAGTCCAATTAGATATAGAATTTCTAAATAATAGAAATAACATTTCTATGGTGAAGGGGAAACTCAGACGGATAGAGTACAGCCCAGAGGATAAGAAAGTTGTCCTTCTGTTACATGTTTTTTTCCTATGTATGAAAAGAAAGGGGGGGAAAAAAGTTACCATTGGAATTCAGCTAGGACCAAACCATTTAAACTTTCCAGAAATCTTTAATGAGTTCTAGCACATGAACTTTGCAACACCAACATCATCTAACTGTGAAGCACAGTTACTCAGTAGCTAATTTTATCATCTTCTTCAGAAGTAAAAATATGTTAGATACAAGTAACAGATATGTTGAATCTAACCTTGCAAATAATTGCATTTTACTGAATATGAAAATGACTCAAATTTCTCTGTGTTGATTGTACAAATTATTGTGGCTGCCATTGGAGAAATCAACATTTAGAATACCTTTCTAAATTGAATGCGGTATTTCATTACATATTACATGTTACATATTACATATTACATATTACATATTACATATTACATATTACATATTACATATTACATATTATTTACTTTATTAATTTATTACAATTATTATTTAATTATGCATAGGTAACCACTGAATATTCCCTGATATCCAGACTACTTTCTTTAATCTCTGTATAGTCTGACCTACTCTGCCAGTAACTGGAAGTTTATTATGGTTATAGTTGTTGTTCGCAAGCCAAGAAATGAGAGAAACATGCTTCTTGAAGGTTCATTTAAATGTCAGTAAATCCAACAATTTATAGCCCAGGATTTTTTGGACACGTTCTACTTGCTGAGCAGTTCATGCGCTTCAGTAAAACTGTGTAAAAGATAAATGATGAACTATGTCACGATCTTATGTTTTTTGAGACTGGAAGATTATTTAATGAATTGAGTTCCATACAGTTCTGCATTAAGCAACTGTGTTTTGTATATAACAGCTATTTAACTGAGAAAACAATTCAATAATGATGAAAAATAATCTTAATTCTACAAATATCAGTGGTACAATCAATAGTGCATTTCTGCTGAGATACAATTTTCTACAGTTGCTATTGCTAAGGGGTACTTTAGGACTGCATTCACAGTTGCATTACATGGCAACCTCTGAGAAATGCTACTGATGCAGAATCTTGCTATCAAAAATTCCTCCTTATCATTTAATTTAATGAATGAAGCAAAGAACTGAAGGAACCCCTGTGGTCCTACTCCTGCTTTTTCCTAAGTCAAGCCCTTTTACTCCCCTGCCATAAATGGTGACTTTATTTTTTTCTTTTCATCTTCATTTCAAAGACATTTTTTTCAAATCCTAGGTAAAATTTTTAGGCCCTAGAAAAGAATGAGTGGATCTCCAGGTTCAGGATTTATACTGTGTCTCCATGCTTACCTTGTAAGGGAGCCAAGATTGCTTTTATGCCCATGACATCTCATGCAAGAATCAATTAGATCATAACATTGTTTCACATAATAGATAGTGAGATCATGGCCCAGAAGTAGTTCTTGATGATTAAACAGGATTGTAACACTTCACAATTTAATGCAATTGTTGAACTATTAAATACTGGCTTTTAAGATTAAAGTCCAGGATGTGAATTCTATCTGGTCAGTTCCACTAAAACAGTTCATGTTATAACACAGCTGTGATCTTTGCAAAGAAGTAGGAGACTGGTTATATTTCATGGCGATTTTAAGGCATTTCAGGGAAAGATCACAACAAAAAGGAGAAAAGTAATGGAAATGCTACAGTCCTGGTGAAATACCTGTCCTCATCTCCATCACCACATTTTAAACAAACTTGACTTTGCACAAATACTATTCTAAAATTCCCTTTTTGTCTCTGGTCATTCCTTTCAACGGAACTTTATTTCTGTATGCTTACATGATTGGAAATGTATTCTGATTCACATAGACCTGCCTCACTAATTTAATTAAATAGACAGAAACAGATACAAACCCCTACAGAACTCCAAAACTGGAGTGACCTCTGTAATGCATTGTGATTTCCATGTTCTGTTTTACAAGCTTTTGCTGTTAAAAACTCATGACTAACATATTCTTTCAAAAAAAAAAAAAGTCCTTTGTGTGTGCTTGGCAATATTTTGTTTTCCAGTGTACACATAAAGAAATATTTTGCAGATTGTGAACAGGCTAATGTCACAATTATAAGTTTTTAATCTCCAATGTCTATTCCTTCCCTTGCCTAATCTAGAAAGCTGTGATGGCTGTTGAACTGTACTTATCATAGATAACTGGTAAACCTCTGTGAATGTTAGTTTAGCTATCTGTATTTTGACTGAAGAAAGTTTCTTTTTAGAGGAGTAAAATCCTGGTGTAGAAGTCTGTGCCCTGATTTTGGAGTAACAGTAAAATTCACATTCTCCTCCAGATTTCTGTTTGCTTTCAAATCAGTCTGGATCTGCTTCATTGCAGGTTGCTAATGAAAAACCCATATTATGTGTTATGGTCTTTCCCTGGCCTTATACAGAAATCCTTAAATGTCAGAACTTAGATGCTGACAGTAATCTTGATATCTCAATACCTTTGCAACAGAAACAGAGTCTGAACAGTAACTAAAAAATCTATTTGTGATTTGATATTAAATTGATTTGAAATGTGATTTGAAGTGAAAAGCCCAGGAAAAAAAAACACCTTACAAGTAAACTACCAATTTTAGTAATTCCATATCTCCTTTTTCTTGGGTTTGGGGAATATTAAAGTCTGTTAATATTGAGTATTTATTTTAGCAGTTGGTGAAGTGAGTGTTTTTAGAATACAGTTCACTTAAAGCCCAAAGTAGTTTCTGTCTGGGGAAGTTAGATGATGGTTTGAAGGGAGGGGGGGGTATACAAGTATTTATAGAAATATGCAGATTTATAAAATGTACATTAGCATGCAATGGGTGTTGATTTGATTTTCTTGGTTTAGTTTACATGGTTGAAGTATGTCTCTGTGTACCCGAAATACCCAAAACCCTGTAAATCTGACGTAATGCCTCTCTATATTAAGAAGAATTGTTTCTAGATCTGTAAAGAGCTGTTTGTTGTAAGCCGTTCTGCAATCATATGCAAGTGAAATTAAGCATATGATCCTTTGATCTCTAAGCATTTAGGAAAAAAAAATAAGGATAATATACTTAAAACTGTGATGACACAGGAGAATATTTGCCTGTATGTTTTGAAAACTTGGATAAATCTGGATGGCTTTTCTATCACTATGTTCACTCATAAATGAGGATTTAAAGATATGAAAAAAAATCAATTAGGACAATTAAATTAACATATATTTTTATTGAGTGCTACCAACAATATGTCTTTCATTTCCTACTTTGTCATGAACATCTGATACTCTATCTCATCTACTATTGTCATCATCTGCATTGTTTAAAAAACAATGAACAGGAATAGAAATGAGAGTTTGTTACTTGAAAAATGCTTGCTAAAATAACCCAGGAACAGGATAGAACTTCTGTAGATGTTTTTTGGAGACATACATAAGCTGGTTGTTATGTTGTTAGCTCAGCTTCAGCAAAAAACTGTTACAGGATGAATCAGGAATGAGTCTGACTGCTGCCATCCTGTCTCTTGTTTCTGTACAATGCTTTGGACCTCTACAATCTTTGACTTTTTTTCTTTTTTTGTTAACTGATGTTACAGACATTTTTACATGTATGACTCCCAATGGAACTGCCCTGTTCCTTGGTTCAAACACAATCTTTTGTTGAATTGTGTTTTGTCTGTTTTTAGTCTTTTTTTAAGGTAGCATAAGATTTATGACAAGATTTTCATGCATATTATAAAAGGCACAGAGACTCTTACTGGGTGTACCAATATAACAAATAATTTCACTCAGAAAAAGCAGGTCTTCTGGCAGCCCTGGTTTAAAAAACCCAGCTGTTCTTTATCTTTTATCCTACTTGCAATGCCTCCCCTTCTCCTGATCCTTCTTGCCCCTCTTTGGGCAGTATACATTGTGGAGGATCACTGTGCATATGCAGTAATACTCAGGCCACAGTTCAGCCCCATGTGACCTCTCTTCATTCCACATGGTTTATTGTTAAGGGGGAACAGACAGCAGAGAGAATGCAGTCCTGACTGAAAACCATGGGAGAAGGAGAACTTTTCAGAGAAAAAATAGGGAAAGCTGCCAGGGAAATTTGGGAAATGTGAGCCAGCATCCTGCAAGGCTTGGCTTTCTTTTGAGAAAAGTAAAAATTCTTTTGTTCTGATACTTCAGAGGGCTTTTCTTTCCATCTCTAAAATTCATTGCTGACTTGCACCCCTGTCATCTCCCTTCTCTTCTTTCCAGCAAAAATATTTCATTTGTCAGGTAACTTTGTGGAGATCCTTTGTGCTCCTTTGTCCTCTTTGTGGAGATCAGGTCTGATGACTTCTGGATTTTTTTTTTTAGAGTAATAAATGAATTCTAGAGGAATTATTAGTTATTAAAGATCATGACAGCAGAAGTCATTGGGGTAGCACAAGCAAGAGGGATCTAGAAGTCCTAGAGAAGCGCAATTAATAAAAGTCTGAGCAGACTCTGCCCACTAGGGGTTTTTTGCATGTTTAATACGTCTTTAAATGTATTTCAGTACCATCAAACTAGTAAATTTAGACAACATTAGGGGACTGCATGCAGAAAGTAATTTTGCATGAGATAGATTTTGTGCTTATTCTTTGTTTGTTTTTCAGCATGTCATTTGCACTGGGTTGTGGTGTAAGGTGGAAAGTGAGAAGGAATGCAAAACTAAACTGGATCCACCAATGGATGGAACAGACTGTGACACTGGAAAGGTATGCCTCTGGTGGAAAAGCAATATCAATTAAACCAAATATCTAACATTTAAGGAAACAAACTGAATAGGTTTTTTCTGTTCTTTAAAGTTCCTATTTACCTCAATTATCATAAAAATAATCTATGTACAAATGAATGTGTTATATATGATATATTTTATAATATAGACATGAAAAAAGAACATTTTCCTAAAACCAGTGAATTAAAAAAAGGTTAGCCAAAGAGACAGATTTTTAATATTTACACTGTTTTGTTTCAAATTCTTCTCATTTTGTGTCATATTTATGAATCAAATGCAATTGTTGCTCTTCCAACTGTAAATAGAAACTTAAGCTTTCAAAGCTACAGAGTTCTCAGCTATGATTTAAGATTTAGAAATAGTCTCTTTGAAGGAACTGATACAGATTGTTGTTAAAACCTTTCAGGATAAATTTTATCAAGAAATATGATGTAAAAGAGTGTAATCCCATGCATATAAAAGAGTGACAAATCCCATTAAAAGCAAGCCATCACAGACAAATTAAATGATCACCCAATCAGACTTAGATAAATTGTCCTTCAAGAGCTTTCCAGTTAAAATTATTTGTACTCTTTGTAGATATCTGTAAATTATTATAAATAGCCTCAAACAGAAAACAGAGAGAGAACATACATATATCTTGGGATTTTCAAGATATTGTGCTGACAGCCATTTCCCATAGGAGTGATTTACTCTTTGAATCATATTTCATTCACCAGGACTCTCATCATTCTCCTAAAATCAAATAAATCAATTAATATATAATGTTTACATAATACGCTAATAACATGCTAAAGGAAAACCATGTTGTATTTCTGTTCATATCTTTAAAATAATGACAATTGCTTCAATATCTCAATTCTGATAAAGTTTGTAGTTGATACTGTCAATACCTGGAAGGTAAGAGACATGAGTTTTGTTTGATATCACAATTTTTACATTGAGACTGGCCTGCCCACGCTATGGAATAAGAAAGCAGAACCTCTTACAATGATTACACACAATTGCTGATTATAATTAAAATGGCTCATTGAGCCAGGCTACAGAGATAACTTATTTATGTATAGCAGTAGAAAACTAAGCATACATCACCAAAACATCACAGAGGAACAGAAAGAATTATTCTTCTTGTTTGCTTTATTATTTATCCAGGATGAGGTTTAGGTTACACAAATCACTGGCTTTGGGTTTTTATTGGTATTGTGGAGATAAGTACTGTTGTCTTGTGCTCCTCTTAGGATTTTAGGAAGTGATGGAAATGTCATTTGCATAGCAAGCCTATTTGGTTGGGGTTTAAATCAAGAATTTAAAAAAATCCCTTACGCTGCACAGAGGGCAGATGCTATCTCGATAAAAAAAATCTGTATTTTATCTGAAGCAATAACTTTAAATGTATATGAGCATTTCTGGTTTGAAACATCCAAGAGCGTTACAAAATTTATATTTTCTGGTTGTAAATGTAATATAAAGATGGAGCCACCCTACATGAAGACTTTTAAAAAGTGGAATAATTATGCCTCTATTGTAATGTGATGGTTAAAGAGAGAAAATTAACATCAGTTGATCAGTAAAGACTAGTTTTAAACTGTAGGTGAAAAGGTTACCAGGTAAGGATTTAGCACAGACATTAAAAGTTACAGAAGTGTGTTCTAAAAGGAGCGGAAGTCTCTATTGACTACATTAGTGACCTTTTATTTGCTATTAATACAAGACTTGTTTGAGAAATCTGTTATCCTTTGGTAACAGTGATTCACCAAGAGTTCAGATGGTAAAAAGATATGAGTTAAATTACTGATGTTAATGGCATTAATTGATCCTTGTCTGCTTCGTAATTACTGAATCATTGAATCATGAACTTTCTAAGTCTGGAAAATACCTCTACTTCCTAATACATAGGACAGATATTAAGTTGGTATAGTTTGATAATGCAGTAATTTCTGCAGTTTATGATGATTTGTACAAGATATGAACATAGGTTACAAAGCATAACAATAGTAATTGGATAGTTTTTGAGTGAGAAATTGCAGTTTTCCTCGTAAATGATATATGCATGCAAGATCATTGAATTTATTATTACTATTTTAATAAATGCCAGAAATTCTCTGGACTTTCTCAACACCAGCTCTTTGAAGCATCCATTTTATCTTTGAATACAAGTGGTGAATATAATCTCATTTTCTCTATTACTTGTAATATATCTTTCTATTGAAATTGTCGCTGGATAATGAGGGACAATGAAGTTCCTGCTGGTGGGAACTGTCATGCTGTCATGTTCATGCTGAACCAAGCAAGTCTTGAGAACAGCCCTGGACACTGTGCTGTAATCATCTGCACAGTTCAGCTGGACAATGATCCCTACGGTAGGTTTGGACTGGACTCTAAAATGCTTTCTTAGGCAATGCCTTATCTAAAATGGAGACAGCAAAGTATGGATATCTCCAATGAAGGAGGTATCCTTCATTGTAAATGAACCTACTTTTGAGGTTGTGGACAAGAAGTGAACCTTCTCCTTGGTCCCTGAAACAGAGACATGTCTCTGGCTGTTGCATTTACTAGGACAGATAAAAAAGCTTTGGAGAGTGCTAGGCAAAAATATATATATGACTGATATGAAAATGATGTATTGAACCAAATGTTTATGTTGTGCTTTCTGTGTGCTTGTGGAGAAGTGAATTGTTTCGCATATGCCTTGATTTATTTACCTAAGAGCTGAATTTTTACCTAGTGGTGTAAGGCTGGAGACTGTATCAATCGGACCTCTTTCACGGAGCATATGGAGGGGGAGTGGAGCGCATGGAGCACTTGTAGCCGTACTTGCAACACTGGAATCAGCAGTCGACAACGCAAATGCCCTGGGTAAAAATGAGTTCAGGTTTCCATTGCTGTTCATCAGAATTTCTGAACAAAATTTACATCAGCACAGGACTCCGTGAAGATACAGTTGGCCTTTATCTAAGCAATTAATACTTTATGAATACTGAAAAACACTTAGAAGAATAGGTATTTCAGGTATTTTATTGCATGGCAACACTATTTTTCATCTTTTCTGCTTCTGTCAAGACCCTAGATAATATCAATTGAAGAATAAGACTTTCTTCTTAAGCTTAACCTGAAGAAGCAACAGAAACTTAAATTTAAAATTTCTGACTTGCATATTGTTCGTGTGTAATTCTAGTGTTTAAATTTTTCAACTAGAGAAGATTGACTTCTGCTTCTCATCTGGAGAACCTAGGAACTGAAAGTTTGACAAAGAGATCTTTCTACCAGTTTCCCAGACGTTTAGATAGATTATCTGAAAACAGAATTTAGATTCCCTGTCTTGTGAAAATGAAAACATTCTGCCTTTGGGGATAAAGACTTTTACTTTTCACTTGAATGAAATTTGTTTCACTATATCTCAGTGACCAGTTAAAATATGTTTTCCTTTTAATTACTCAGTACCAATTTGATTTTTTTTTTTGTCATTTATACACCAAGTGAAAAAGAAAAGAAAATATAGGCATAGGAGTGGGAACAGAGTGGAGTAATGAAGGCAAGTATAGGGAAAACTAATCCAGAGTAGATAAGACTCGATTCAATGGTTTTAAAAAAATAATAACCAAGGGGGGAAATGATGAATTATGGAAGACTATTTAGCAGATTCTGGTGTAAAATAGGCAAAGGGTTTTAAAAAGATATATTTGCATAAAGAATTTTGAGGAAAAGTTGTATATGGCTATACAAAAGCATGGGGATTTAACAGAAATTTTGATATGCAGAATTCTTTCATAATTCATGCCATCTAAACACCACTTTCAGCTGCATACCTTAAAGCTATTTCTAGGATTTATGGATGTCTTAATTTCATGCTCATTAATTCATTTTTCTAGGCAAGGCTCCAAATAATGAGCTCCAGTTTCTGCAGTTCTCTCTTTTATTGCATTTGTTCATTAGCACCTGCAAGCACAACTGGAGTGACCAAAGAGAAACAAAGCATTTGTCTGAACCCTGTAATACCCCACTTCTAGAAAAAGGAGAGGTAGCAAATTTGCAGGTGTTGCTTCCTTTCAGTAGGCCCTTTGGCTCAGCCCAGATAGAGGAAAAGCTCAATTATATCAAAACAGTACCTGAGGCTCTCCTGACTGAACTTCTACTAGTCCTAGTGCTTTCTTGGGGCTAAGCGTAAATTATGGCTTAGCACCTATCACTCCTTATATGTAATGTAATCAGTACAAAGAGAAGACAAACATGTTTTGTTCTGTGACTTAATTTTTCATGGGTGGTTTCTGAATGCTAAGTGTCAACAAAAAAGCCTGCTATTTTTACTTTGTGTCTAGCATAAGTAAACTATACTGTAAGTTTGACAAAATATTGCCAACAGTAAAGGGTTGTATTTATGCCATCTTTTCTAGTTCAGGCCTTGAAGGACAGTGTCATGGGCCCACAATGCAGTATAGAGTATGTGAAAACCCTTCTTGTCCTGCTGGTGTACCTGCCTTTAGGGACTGGCAGTGCCAAGCTTTTAGTGTCAGATCTTCATATCAGAAGCATGTGCACCAGTGGCAAGCTGTCATTGATGATGGTAAGTATAAACCATCTCCCTTGTTCTTATAATCTGTTTATATGGCTTATAGCTTGTTGATATTGTTTTTAATCAAGAGAGATATAGTTAAAACTAAAACAAACCGACCTCAAACCCAGTATTTTTTGTAAGTTATTTTAATTTCATAGACAAGGTATGCTCTAGCATATTTTGTCTTTTATTCTTATTGAATTTGTCCTTCTTAATAGGTAATAACTACATTTGAATGAAAATTCAATCAGCTTTTTCCTTTTTAATCAGAATTGTAGTATGAAGTGACTCAGAAATACAGCTTTCTGGAGTAATGATCCATCATTAAACATGCCTATATCAGTTATATTTTTTACCTACAAAGCCAAAGGGACAATGCAGATGTTGTGAGCCTTGTTTTTGAGGAAGGAGAAAACTTCTAGTTTAAAATTGGGTGTATTTCACTGTTTGATTTGGCAGCAATATGTAGATAATGTATGCTCTAAACTTTGGTAAGATTTCTATAAATCTTAATACCTATTGCATATGAAGTCCTGGCATATTGTATGGATGCTTCCATGCAACAAACTTGCTTACATTAGGAAAAAGGTCAAGTGGGAGTATAGTAAGACCAGACTTACATTATCTGCAACAATAATGTTGGTGTAAAGCATCAGTGACTAGAAAACAAATTCCTTCTTGCTAGAAAAGTGAACAGTAGTTTCCACCCCACTGAATTTTCTGTAAATTCTTGTGTTTTAATTTATTTCAATTAGAAGCAAACAAAGAAAAAAACACAACAAAAACACATCAATTATGAAAACAGTTGGCTTGAGAACTTCACAAAATCATAGCAAGCTGAAATAAAGAAAACCCAAAATGACACAGGAGTACTGTAAGCGTGTAACCTAATTTTAAGGGGTTCATTATTGTAAATTGTTTTAACTCTTGAAACAATTTATCAGAAAACATTAGAAAGCATTGAAGACTGATTTTGCTATCAACGTATTATATGCCCAACTTAAGAAGGTGATTTTCTTTTCTTCTAAGCCTTTTCTCAAGGTGCCAAAGGAAAACTTTTGATACTATTTTCATGAGGCTTGTATGTTAGCTCATTTAATTGTAAAAAGAATTCTTTCCAACTGTTACAAAGGTACTTATCAAGCCAATTAGTTTTGGTTTGTTTTACTAAATTTGTTTTAGCACAGAAATACAAGATTTATATCCTAAAGGATCTAAATGTTTAAGTTTGGCTTTGAATACTATTTCATTCAAATGAAAAAATCTTGACACTCTCCTGTGCCATGTTAATGAGTACAGATCTAATTTTGTTCTGAGTGATCCTGTTATCTTGAGATGTCCCTCAGGAAAAACAAAAGTGAATCAGCCAGAGAATGCCAGCATCCCAGTATACATTATTCTCAAATCCTTAATTGTTTGCTCTGTTAGTTAACACTAACTGTGCACCATGTCCAGAATAGTTGCTGTATGTGATCTGTAGTCTGTTGAAGTTGTCTGGTATTGTTTAGTCACTGTCTCTTCGAGTTCAGTGTCTTTAAAATAATGTTTAGGTCATCAATCTTGTATTCCCTTAAAAAATGCTGATACCTGCTTACAGCCCCCAGGGAACTTTGAGGTTACTGTTCAAGGAGGATAACTGGAATGCAGAGGGCACAAACTCAGGCTGCTTTTCAGCTGGAGATGGCTTATGTCTGACTAGCTTCACATGTTGGCAGAAGAGATCACATCTGTTTGTAGGTCCTCTAGTGATACCCTGAGGCTCTCGATTTTAGTAATTTAAATGTGCCCAGACCACTGTGTGTTGTGTAAGTCAGCTGGCACAAAACTCCTCTGTCTGTACTTTACTGCTCCTTTGCATGCTAAAACCACTTTTTTGAAAACAGTCCTTTGCAGATGGCAATTTCCAGTCTAGACTGAGCTGGTGCTAGTTAGCAAATGCAAAAAAATGTGGCATAGACTGTTTTACAGTTCAGCTGTATAGACAGTAGAATTCCAGTGCCCCTGAATGTTTCCTGGAACTGTTTAATTTACTAATAAAAATGCACTCCAGGAATCTAGAAGTCAGTATGAAGTCAGAGTGGCATAGATTGTGTCCAAGTGAAATGAGTTTCAGGTTCAGGATTGATTTTTATTCTTTTAAAAATCTGCAACAGATTTAGGAAGAAGTTTTGAGTCAGTACATTTGCTAACAAAGATATGAAAAAATCCTGTCATTTTGTATTCAGTTGACTACTGAGAAGAGACTTCATTTCTTTTATTCACTGTTACTTTCACAGTGGTGAAACAAACTTTATTGCTAATGATGTGGCCATTAGGAATACATGGATACATAGGATATTACTACGTTTTTATGCTCTTTCATAATCAGAAATTGTTTACAGAATGTTTTAGAAATTTATTAGAAAATTGCTTGAACTTCGTAAAAATGTTAGGAATTATTTTTCCAGGGGTTTTATGAGTTGTTTTGGTTTTTTGTTGGGTTTTTTTGTTTGTTTGTTTTCTGTTGTTGTTTTTTTAATGTGAACTTTGTAAATTCATATATTTTTCTTCCCAGGGTGTGTCAGTTGTTTCATTTTTTATTCCTTGACCTGCACAGTTAGGAAGTCTGGAAAGTGTTAAGTTTCTTTTTTAACCAATATTTATGATCTGCCAAAAATATAGGAGAATTAAAGTATAGATTACAACCAAAATATTCCAACAGCTGTAATATGTATATTCTTAATTGTAACAATGAGCATGACATGAGTACTGTGTAGGCCAAGTTTATAGCAACAGCATGCTCGAGGGAGAAAAAAACCTCAAGTTTTTTTGAACAGATAAGAAATGGATCAAACCCTTTTTTGTTTTCTCTGTATCTAAGATAATTTCTTATGTTAATGTAGCTGCATACCACACACAAGCAAGCATCAGTTTTAACAAGAGGTTGATGAAAATTCTGTATTTCTAAAGTTTTCTTTTCCCAATAATGTGCATTTTTCCATTTATTGCTGCTACAGAAAAGCCATGTGCTTTATTCTGTTCACCGGCTGGAAAGGATCAACCTGTTCTTCTGACAGAAAAGGTGATGGATGGGACATCCTGTGGCCAGCATGGGCTAGATGTGTGTGCAGATGGTAGATGCCAGGTATGAGTTACTTGTTTTGAAGCTGGATATACAGGCACACATCAAACATACATATATGTTAAGACTTTAGAATGTTTTTATTTCTTCTAAGGCCCATATATATTAACTTTATTGCTGTTGTCAAGCTACCCCTGATAGTAATTCATAGAAATGTGTCTAATAGTAATATGGAGATGCTTGAGTAAACTTAATTTATGTTAAACTGAATGCTTTTTAGCAAAACATGGGTATAATTTATATTTCCATAGTCTAGACCTGCTTATGCCCTATTCAGAAAAAGTTCTTAGGCTGACATTAATGGCACTTTACCATTGTAGGCATAGCAAAGAACCATCCATATTTTGAATAGAAAGCAGGAGAGGCACATTACATTCTCTTAGTGGGAAGGCCTGTGGGGTGCGTATTGCACAGTGAGTCTGATGTGCCTCAGGTCCCACCAGGAGATGCAATTGTGTTTCTCTTGGAGAGCAGCTGGTAGAGTTATCCAACCATAAAGGAAGAATGAATGCAGCACTCTACATTAAGTCACAGGGGAGTTTTCTATGGGACAGATCTCTGCCATGAGCTAGTGCAACCCTCATTCTTAGCAGGGCTGGGTCATGTTGGCTAGGCATCTTGAGGAAGGGTGAGGTACCTGATACTGAAAGCAACTTTATGAAAAATGCGGCCTGTGTCTCAATAACTTTTATTTTCTTCTCCCACAGAAATTTGGCTGTGATGGTATATTAGGATCTCTGGCTCGTGAAGATCATTGTGGTATATGCAATGGTAATGGAAAGTCATGCAAAGTTATTAAAGGTGATTTTAACCATACCAGAGGAGCAGGTAATGTCTGTTTATTTATTTCAAATACTAAAGAAACAAGTGGCTCTTTGATTACTTAGAGCATTGGGAAATTAAAAAAGCTATATGCAGATCCTCATGAGAACTTTAGATATGACTTTTTTAAGATGATAAGACATTGAGGATAAGAGTGCAGAAGTATTTTCAAATTCGTTGCAAAGTTATTTCACATTATTTCAATTGCAAAATGAAGGAAATATCTTACATTAAGATACAAACTATTTCATAGGAGAAACTGATTTTAAAGGGGTATGAGAAATTAGGTTTATATTTTTAGCAAATAGAGTGGTGTAAATTCTTTTAGTGTTTAGTTTCATTTAGTGTTCTTCAAAATAAATATCCAAATTAGGATTTTTTTTATCCAGAGTAATGTTACCAAACTAAGCCAGGTAATGAAAAATCATAAAGCCAAATGCATGAAGAAGTCTAATACCTCTCTATTACTCATTATTTTATTCTAATAATAACATATCATAACAAGCCAATCGATTTTCTAATGCAAAATGAACATCAGATATCCAAATTCTGCTGTGATCTGTCCTGTGAATGGAAATAGCTTACTGGCTCCAGCACAATAATGTTGACAGAGTAAAGAATTGAAATCCTAATAATGTGTGCCTTGCACCATGTATACAAGTCTTTTCATTGAAACAGCATTTGTTTGCCCATTACACTTTCAGTTTCCTGAGTAGAAAATGTGTAGAATTTAGAGATGGCAAGTAAATCACATCAGAAATACTGTAATTAGAAGCAGACAGCATATCTTTGAAAAATAAAGGACTTCAGTGGATTTTAGACTGAAGTATAGTACTTTGGGCAAGAGGAGAAAGTTAGGCCTAGTCCTCAAATGTTTATGTCTGGCCCTCTCAAGCAGAATGTAAGGCAAATCAAGGATCCCAAACCCCAGATGAGTCTGGAGGACTACAAGATATAAAAAAACAGCAAAGAAGATTCCTGCTAGTAAAGTCACATTATGTCAGCTCTCTTCGATTGCTTATGTGAATATCCACAGACTTTCAAGCTTTTCTGGGGAGCTGTGTCAATCCTCAATATTGTGGTATTGCCATCTTAACACTTGTGCAAGTTATTTTGCTTCTCAAGAAGCTGTAAACAAAATTTAGAAAGCATTATTAACTCTTACAGAAATGAAAGATGCTGCTTTAATTTTCACATTTCAGGATTATTGTAAAAGTATTGTAAATGCTAAGTATTTTGTTGTAGAATATCACATATCTACACATAATAAAAGATGAGTATATTTTTTCCCTTTATGAAGTTTACCTGGATAATCTAAAATATGGGGTTTTTTATTAATGACATTCCTGCCTGCATGGTGGTTTCCACCTTTGTTGTCTTTTCACAGCGTTTTACTTAAAGCAAATTGTTCAACGTCCTCTCTTAGTCCCACACTATCAAGAGGCAATCTCAATTTGAAGCAAATACATAGATTTCCAAATCCTATCATAACAGGGTTTGAATATGTTAAATCAAGAAGGACAGGAGCAAAAGATACATAAAACAAGCTAAAAGCAAGAGGATGCTTAGATTTTACTGTCATACTGTTTGTCTTCACATGCTGAGTGAAGTTGGAATTATTTTACAGTCATCTGGTGGTCATGATGACACTGAACTACTTAGTCAGAAATAACTTCACCTGCTCCAGCCCTAGTCTCCAAGCCTCTCTAGTTCTTGTTATGTTTTACTGTGCCATGCTCTTTTAATTATGTAGCATTGTATATCTATTACGTATAATACACAGTTCCATAGCTTTTCTTCAATTTTGCAAGAATCTTCAAAATCTTGCTTTATAAATTATAACTTGCTACACTTAAAAAGCAAAATAGGGGAGAAGAAATGAGAAAGCATACAAGATGTAATTTTCTACGCTGTTCTGTTTTTCTACTTAACTTGGGACATCTGGTCTCATGTTTAGGTTATGTGGAAGCTTTGGTGATACCTGCAGGAGCAAGGAGAATCAAAGTTGTGGAAGAAAAACCAGCTCACAGTTATTTAGGTAAATATTATATATGTTTTAGTGTTAATGTCCTGATTTGCTCAACACTGAAAAGTGCAAGCTAAACATGCCTTTATCATTGAACAAAGCTCTGAGTAGAAAAATAGATCTGTGAAGAACTTGTATAAAGAACTGAACAAATTATTACAGAACTATTTTTCATATAGGTCTTCTTTTGGAATTTTGTCTCATGATTTTTAGAGAATACTACAAACATTGTTTTTAGATTATGTATAAAAAGTCTGTGTATACTTTCACATTTTAAATTTTTCGTATGGGAAGTACATTAAAACTACTGAAAAGAATTTTGTGCTCAAACATAAAATAATATGTACTCAGAAAACAAGAAGACACTGGGTATCATGTAGCAGTTCACTAACAAAGTCAAACATAAATTCTAAAATTAGCCTGAAAAAGCAGAAAAATATTTCTCTGCACTATTTTGAATTGTCTGAATCTTCTAATAGACAAACTTAATCACAGTGATTTTTTTCTTTTAGTTTTTCCATTTAAGTGAAATTGTCTTTCATTGATTAAAAAATGTTTATCTTTTAGTGAAGTCTAAAGAAGTTGTGTAAGAGAATACACTTCATTATCATTATTGTTACAGAGTTTAAGCAAATATATGAAATTTTGTAATTGGTATTGTTTTGTGCAGTGCTTAAATTTAAATTGAGAGAGACATAGTATGAGAAATGGGACAATGAAAAATTCCCTGGTTTGGTCACTAATCTTAGTTACATTCATAAGTAATATTTATATTTTAAGAAGTGTTTGAGTATTCTCAGTGCTTCGAGTGAGAGAATGTTGAAGATAGTGAATCTTAATTATAATAGTTTAGATTATCAGTGGGTGACTGCTGGTTTGTCTTGAGGCCTGCACCTTCCCAGGAGGATTAGAGATCTGGAATATTTAGTTGTTCCTCAATGAACCACAGACATGGATATGTAAGAGTGTTAAAACAATAACTGAAGTTTGTCTTTCTATTGACATATGTGGAGAGTAGAAATGCTATTATTTTCTATTTTTTGAATAATGTAAAAATAAATAAATGTTGGCATTGTGTTTAGGGAAATTTATTCCTTCTTCATAAGTAGAAAACTGATATAACCCTTAACACACAGAAGGCAAAAAGAATGAAATTGGTTTTATGCCCACGAAATAATGTCATTCATGATGCTCATTTGTGAAAATTGCAAATTAGCTCCTAGTTGCTTGTTACTTTAATTTTGTTTTCATTAATTTTACTGGTTTATATCTGAATGAGGATCTGCCAATATTTCTGTGCAATATCTTTTGTTGAGCCTTATACCTTATTTTTTAAAGCCTTTTTGAGGACCCAGTAACAGGGCTGTTGCCATATCTTGAATTAAAACCTGTGTTGTTGCACCTTTTTTTTTACTAGAGCACAGTATTTAAACATTCTTCATTTATAGGTTATTTTGAAAGCATAAGAATTTGAATTGCAAAGGAATAGTTTTTGAATAGGCATGCCATAATGAAAATTTTAGGGTGAGAGCTTAAGTTTTTAATCTTAGAAATAAGATTCTTCACAATACTATGTTTAAAAATGTGAAAGGTAAAGCAGATTAAATTCTTTCATGTTTCTGATTGGTTTTCTATTTTAGCGTTTTTTATGCTAATTTCATGTGGCATCATACATGGTTCTGTACTTGAAATTAGTCTTGAAATGCAGGCCAAGACTATTTCTATTTAGTCTAAAACTTTCGTTTATAGAGGACCTCAGGAAATGGTTGAGAGCCTAGGGGTAAAAATTAAAGACCAGGCCAACAAAGGAAACTTCTTTGTTGGGAGGTTACAACAGGCTGCCTAACTAAGCGAAGTCTGTTGATGAAGTGCTCTTCAGCCACAGGAATCATCATGCTTGCAGTCTCTGATCTGGCTCAGTAATTTCACTAACCTGATATCTACTGGAAAAACATCACAGCAAGCTGTGAACAGTCCAAGAGACTCTTGGAGTGTATCGAGGATAATTTCTTAATCAAAACTATAGACCAGAGTAACAGTGTTCCTGGACTCTGTTGATTTCTTCCCAACAGAGATGAGCTGTTCAGAGAGTTGGTGGCAACCTAGACTGCAATGATCATGCCCTGCTGGAACTCATGAGTTTTAGGGATATGGGCCAGGTAAAGACTAAAGCCAGGACTTCATGAGAGTGACCTTTCAGTTGTCTAAGGAATTGATAGATGGTACCACCTGGGAAACTGCTTTTGGGTATACCAGAGCAAAACAGAGCTGGCAGCTCTTTAAAGATTTAGGATAATAGTTTTTAGTAACAATTAAGGATAACAATTTTTTCCTAGATTGCAAAAGTTCTTGATTATTCCAACATATATGAAATCCGGCAAGGAAGGCAGAAGAATAGCAGGGATGAGTGAGGACCTCCTGATAAAACTAAAGTGTAAGAGGGGAATGCACAGGCAGTGGAACCAGGGACATATATCCTGGGAAATATATAGGGATGCTGCTCATTTATGTAGGGATACATTCAAGAAAACTAGGGCACAGATAGTGCTGATTTTGGCAAGGAGTGGGGAGATTAATAAGGGTTACTACAAGTTTTTAGTCAAAAAGAGGATAGTAAAGATAATACACACACCCATAATGCACACTGAAAAATAAGACAGGAAAAACTAATGACAATGGGCGTGGAGAAGGCTGCAGTGCTTCATAGTTTTTTGCCTCAGCTTCAATGGTAAACACTTTTTCCACATCTTTCAAGTGCCTCTACATCAGGGCAGGGAATGGTGTAATGAAGTTCCTTCCATAATGGATCAGATTTAAGACCACCCAAGGAACCCGAACATACACAAATATATGGGACCTAATGAGATGCATCCCATGGTCCTGAGGGAACTTGCTGATGTAGTTACCAAGCCATTCTCAAGTATATTTGAAAAATCTTGGCAGCCTGCTGAAGTCCCCTGTGGCTGAAGAGCAAGGACTATTGCACCATTTTTGAAAAGCATAAGATAATAAAGAGGACACTGGCAACTAGCAATGACTCAGCCTTAGCCCTGCTGTTTTCAAAAATTACTTCAATCTCAAGTCTTAATGTTCCTAATGTGGATTGAAGGGACACCTGATTACCTGAATGGAAGTGAAGCAATTACTTCCTTGGCAAAAAATATCAGTGAATGTACTTTCATTTAGAATTGAATTTCAGATCTCTTACATTTTCTATGGATAGTAAGGGTCAGTCAAAATGCCATTACTTTGATACTTTTTTGAAAATATGACTATATTTTTGACAAAGCAGAAAACAGAATTCATGAAGTTAATACAGTAGAGTCATTTGTCCATATTAAAAAAAAAAAGATTAGTAGGTACTGATTTACCAAGTGGAGGACCAGAACCGGGACACTGCTTCTCCCCACTGAGAAATGGGAGATGCAATAGCTGAATTGTGATTTGTTGTATATGTTCTGGCTGTGTAGCCTCTCACACTCATTAAAATTAGATGGGTGTATAGTCCTAGCACAGTAATTAAAGAACACATTGCACTCATCACCATCACTTAAATGCCATTGTTATGATGGCTGTTTTATGCTCTACAGAGATACAGCTGTAATTAGTCCCCTTGGTTTAGCACTGAAATTGTGGTTGTGGTAAGGCTTTCTCAGTCCAAGTTTTCTTTGGTTGTCTTTCCAAGTGTAGGTGTATAGCTTGAATTACCTGAGAGAGGGTATCTTGTGTTCTGAATGTTCTTCCTATTTTGGGTTACCTTGTGCAAAGCAAACTCCTCTGTCAAAAGTTAAGAAGAATAGGAATATATGTGCAGTATGGAATAAAACTCAGTGAACTTGCTTACAAAATGGGGTGGGACAGAGTCAAGAACAGAAGCTGCACTGCCTGAATCCAAGTGAACATTTAAGGCTTGAGGACACACTTTCTGACTTTGTCTAAGACCAGTGACTCATATGAGGAGTCTGAAAGCAGAAGATGCAAGATCTGGCATATTTCTGTGTTGTGAGCTGGGATTCCAGTTTCCTTCACATGTCTGCATGCTATGGCACACACATTCATTTTAAAGACCAGACAGAACGATTTCTGTTGATCTCTGGGGAAAGGATGTTGCTCCTTCTGAGCAGCATGACCCGGCTGGACCTTGGCATGTTCGAGTGATTTTTCTTAATTTCTCCACTGAGAAGAGGATTAGCCCCAACAGTCTGAATACTAAATAGAACTTAATTACCATTAACAATTGAATGCTTAAACCTAAAATACCAGTTTTTAAATCTTGTAGAATCACTGGTTCTTCTAAGGCTGTTATACAGTGTTAATGGATTTTATAGTCTTAACATCTATTACACAGTGCTACAGTTGTACACATCAGTGGTGTCTTATTCAATTGGATTCCTGCCAGTCCATAGGCCTGTTGCCATTGTTTCCCATAGAAACAAAACATAACAGTATAAATATGAATAGGAGAGGTCATGATTACAGGAGTGACTCACATTAACTTACAACTTTAAAAAGGGAAATTTTGGAACATGTGGAGGTTCTCTTACAACAATCTGATGCCAAACATGCAATTTCACTGGAGTCAAACGTGTAAAACTTCTTGTATAGAAGGTGTCTTCAAGTCTTCTTCACATGATTATTCAAAACAAATTGGAACAAAATAAAATAAAATAAAATAAAATAAAATAAAATAAAATAAACAAAATAAAATAAAATTATAAATCATTTACTGAAGAATCTATTCCATTTACTGTAGAAAATGTAAATTTTACAAATGGAGAATTCTTTGTTCTCAGTGTTTGGCATATCTCTTACCTGGCTTGATCATATTTTTAAATATAAATTAGATCAGCATGAGAAATTATTCAGCCAAAAAGAACAAGCTTTTCCTATTTATTAGAAGCATGCAATTAAGTGGTGAAAGTGTATAAAGTCTTATCAAATTCTAAGGTGCAGGGATGGCAAGTGTAGTTATTAGAGAGGAAATAATTTTGAACTAGAATTTTTTTGTTAAAAAAGTTTTAGCTTCATTCCACAAATCTTGAAGAGTCTCTGGTGTAAATTGTGTTTCCCATGCTTTTATGGATTATAGAAATGTCCCTGGGAACAGAGAATACTTCCTTTTGCCTTAAAGTAATTCAGTGTTCAAATTATGAATTATGCTAGAGCTTATCAGTCTTTTCAGGCATTAAAATGCTGATATTAACTTCAAGTAATGTTAAATACACACGATTTTGCCAGGCATTCCCTCCAGAAGTTGTTTCTGAAGCACTTACCAACTGAAGTTCATGTAAAGTAGGATCCATAAATATCTTTGCAATCAGAGTTAGGTGAATTTCACCTGCTTTTTAAATTATCCAAACAGGAAGTGAGAGGAGAAGAAAATCAGTACTGAACAGGCACCTTTTATATGGGGCTTTTTTCATGTATTTTGCAGCTCTTAGGGATGCTGGAAAACAGTCAATCAATAGTGATTGGAAGATAGAGCATTCTGGAACATTCAATATTGCTGGGACCACAGTCCATTATGTTCGGAGAGGTCTCTGGGAGAAAATATCAGCCAAAGGTCCCACAACATCACCCTTACATTTACTGGTATGACAATTCAGATTTTTTACTTGATTTCTATGATATAGCATAGTAACTAATATTTTTTCCAGACTCCTCAAGAAAATGAGATCTTTGTAAGATATACCTACTTTTGTGTTTACATATATGTCTACAAAAGTGGGAAGGAGGGGGTGGGAAGGAGAGAGGTCTGTCAGCCTGCTTGTAAAAGAATGCATTTAAATCCAAGAGAAATCTTTATATTGTTGGGGCAGGATTGAAGGTCTCAGCATTCCTACAAATGTCATAAAAAGCTGATGTGCCAAGTAAGAAGAGAAATTTAAATTAATTTCAGGTGATTTTCTGAAATTTCTGGCTGACTACAGCACAGCATCACCATTCCAGAATTACAATCATCAAATTCTCTGTGAAAAAGTCGAATTCGATGCACCTCAGTGTAGGAGAGAAAAAGTTAATAGCCACCATAAAGAAAAAGGGAGAGATGATGGTGAAGTACTTCACAATTCAAATTCTTTAAATTAAAGGAATTTTCTTAATAAAGCAAAATTTTTTTTTCCATTGGCTTGATTTGGATACTCTAATTAATTTCTTCTAACAAATCCATTAGGAGGGCTGAAAGGCAATAGAGCATCAAGTCATTCTGTTGTGTTTTTCAAGGTGATCTATTTGCAGCTTGGAATTTGTCTTCCATAGTGTCTATGTATGTAAGAAGGTTTTCCTTCTTTGTATCTTGCAGGTTCTGCTCTTCCATGATCAGAGCTATGGTTTACACTATGAATACACAATCCCATTGGATCCTCTCCCTGAAAATCAGAGCTCTAAAGTACCAGAGCCCCTTTTCATGTGGACGCATTCTACCTGGGAAGACTGTGATGCTGTATGTGGAGGAGGTAAAATAAAAGAAAAATGTACAAACACACACACATATATAAAAAATTAACATGTGTATACAATATGCATGTATATACGCAGTGCAATGTGCGTATGCAATATGCACCTATATGTATAAACACTGCATGTTTATATATAATTACAATTCTGATGTTCAGTGTTGTATATTTAATACTAATATCCTCATTGTGGTTTGTATGTTTCCATACAATGTAGACATATGTCAATCTTATGCTTTCTGATTCCATTAAAAATACTGTGATAGCTCTAGGAAAAGATTCAAACTAAATATAAAAAGTAGCAAAAGATGGTAATGAAGGAACAAAATCTAGACTAAAAAGCAAATTCAGGACACAGTTTCCAAGAAGAAATACAAGTGCAAGGGCTAGAACAAGAATAGAAAGTGCATTCCACTCTGTATTTGGAACTACTGAAGATAAATGATCTGTAAGAGACATTTCAAACCACAGAAAAGCTGAATCCCAGTCTCAGATCAAATAAGTACAGTTAGTAACATGAGTTGAGGATGATCCAGAAACATATGGAACAAATATTGCAACAGCAGATATTAGTATGCTGATGTGATATTTTTCCTAAGTTTATTAAACATAAAAAAGTGATTTTGGAAGAACAAAATATGATTCTGAAAACAAATATTGGAATATGAACAGTATTGATGTAACAAAAGTCTTTCAAACTGTTTTCTAGATGTTATTTAAAATGAAACTTACACTTTAAAAATACTTCCGAGAGGGCTTTTTTTAAAATAAATGTGGTGTACAGTGATGTGTTCACACCTTGTGCAGTTCCTCAGTATGCCAACACTGTATTGATGTTTGATACCTGTGTTTCATGCTGACAACCTTGACAGTCGTGGTTGCTCTGATTAACAGTTCTGAAAACTGCCGTGCACCTTGTGATTGAATAGGAAAGCCTGGAAATGCTTTTCCTTCTCATAACATCAGCATAAAGAACACAGTGTTCTAGCTCCTCTGACTGTGTGAACAATCCTGGTGTCATGAAAGATTGCTGTAGTTTCCATAAACATGCTTTTTGTGTTTCGGTAGGAAGGCTTCTTCCCTAGAAGGTATTTTTTTCATGGTGCTAGTAGCATCCTCTGATTCTTAATAGTGCATCCCAATTTACTTGTGAATTCACACTTTTTACAGTTTCCTAAGGTATTTTTAGAATAATTTTAATGCTACTACAATCTGTCATTATTGCACCAGATATTTCTAAATATTTCTGTTATCTGCAGAAATCTTAAAATGCAGTATGTCAGTACATTATTCTACATTAATGCTTTAATAAATATTTAAATGTTTTACTGTAATGTTTATAATTTTTTTCTGTTGTAACTGGTCTTCATTTTATGTTATTGTCTTAAATAGCTGAGTTATTACAAAGTTCCATAGAAGGTAAATATTCTGAAATACTACTGAAAGAGTTTTCTTACTTTAGACAAAACTATTCTCCCTTTTCTTTTACTTTCTGGCTTAAATATCAAGCAGTAATGAAATCAAAATACTTCAGTTTTTACCCTAATTATTTGTGATTAAAATTTAACATCAATATTTTGATTAATCTGAATAAATAATAATACAATTATCAATAGTTTTGCTTAAATGCTCAAAGAGTGTGTCAGGATAAAACTATTGATGAAGCCATGTGGTCTTGTGTATGTTTGTATATGTGACTGGTCTATGACCTCCTATGTTGCAGAAAAGCTTTCTTTGCGTGGGAGAGAATATGAATACATAGATGTATATATAAGTGCAGAAAGAATTGTCAAACATTTCAAACACTGTGATATGATAGATTAGTTGCATGTGCTCTCATGTACACAAGCACTGTGTAAAAATGTCAGCAGTGGTCATGCACATAATATGCATTTATAACATAACTGCTCTATCCACAGGCTCATTTTTCACCTTTGGTGAATGTTCATGCTTAAGCCTCCCCTAGTCCTGCACACAGCCCCTTTGCCAGTAAACTTCCAGACAGAGTAAAAGAAACTATAAGAACAAATGGCTCTAACTGAAACCCTGAATGCAAGGATTGCTAGTTTTCTAAAATTAAGACTCCAGTCTAATTGCAAGTTACTGCTTGTGGTCAGTAGTACATTAAATTCTAATTTCTTATGCTTCCATGTTCAAGAGACACCAGGGTCCAGGCCACCATCAGGACAAGGACTCTGTACAGAGCATGCACTCTATCTCTACAGCTGTACCCGGCTTCCTAAGTGGTTTTCTGACCCTGTAGATCAGGTCATCTGGCGTCTTTAGTTCATGGGAAATAGTTCAGTCTCCCTGCTGAAGGATGTATCTGTTGATTCCCTTTATCTGAATGCCAGCCACAATTTGTCATTTCTTTCCTCATTGTATGTAGTAATTAAAATTTGTATTAACATAGTACTTGTAATTTTCTGCAAGTGTTCTCAGTGATGGAGTTGCAGTGGTTGAGAAAGAAAATTATTCCAGCAAGAGTGAGGCTTTGGCCTATAACTAGGTGCAGGAGTAAAGCAGAAAAACTCTTGATGGTGGTGTGCAAAGACTAGGTTAGAAACTCACAATGTTCCCTACAAATGGTAGGATTTTTCTCAGATTCCCTGCCAACTTTGAATTCCTTTCACTGGTTTTGCAGTTCTTTTAGCCAAACTGTATATGAAATAGCTGTATCTGAGTCCTTAACAATTTGCATATTCTTGGTTTCCTCACAAACCTGCTTCTTTTTCTTTTCTAGGTGAAAGAAAGACAACAGTCTCTTGCACGAAGATTATGAACAAGAATATCAGTCTTGTGGACAGCAAGAAGTGCAAATATTTAACAAAACCTGAACCACAGATCCGCAAGTGCAATGAACAGCCCTGCCAGACAAGGTAATAGTGATTTGGTTAAATTAAACTATAATATGTAAAAGCCATGTAAAAGCAGTAGACTGCTTCTCGCAATGAATGGGCAGTAAATACATTCATTCAAAACATTATCATGCAAAATGAAGGGAAAACAGAAACGCTGGAAATTGTTTCTCCTGAGTTTTAATGAAACAGGGTCCATAAGCACCATGCCTGAATAAATTCTTATCCAGTAAAGCAGTTAATTCCTTTCCTCAGGAAGTATTCTCACAGACTGCTCTGTGCTACAAAACTGAAATTTAGAGGCTGTTTCCATAAAGACATATATGGGATTTAATCCCATATTCTTAACTAATTATATGATTTAATGAGGTTTTTTTGAAGCAAGGCTTTGTCTCTTTAAAGCTCTTGATAAACTCTGGGTACTCTAAATAGTAAATAAATAAAGAAATCAATCCATGTTAATCACTCTTTTTACATTAATGTAACTTGAAGTCTAGTGAGCCTGCCCCACGCTGCTCTCTTTCCTCTCACCCCATGAGAGGAAAGTCCTTGTATGTGGATCAACAAATAGGCTGAACTATACTCTGGTGGTTGAACAGTGCAAGAGGCAGGAGGCAGCTCCATGTGCAGCCTGTGCCAAGCAAAGCCCACCCATCACTACTGGAGTTCCTGTAGCTGAACTGTCAGCCTGCTCCTTGCACTGGCTGACCAGGTCAGCACAGTGGCCCATTTCAGAGTCATGCCACTTGGCAGCTAAAAATTATGTGTTAAGGAGGTCCTCAAGAATTGCATATACTTTTTTAAAGCAAGTTAGAGCAAGCCCACACCTTTCAAGGGAGGGTAAAGCAACTAGCAAGAGCTGGCTAGCATCCCCAGGAGTAAGCACTGGGATCAGCCTGCTGCAGTCATCTGGAGGACAGGTAGAATGCATTTTTAAACAAAATAATGCAAAATAAATTAAATGCAAATACTGTTGAAGAAAGTATGTAAAGTGAACTAGAAGACATAGCGTTCTTGGAAAGGATGAAGTACTGAAATTGATAAAATGTGAAGTATGATACATTTTAAGTAAGACAAAACCACTGATATTTGGTCTTCCCCAAACTAGGGCATTACCCTTTGGAGGGATTATTTATACTTCATTATATGTATATTTGAGAATACTTTTATTTTGTTTTATTAACACTACTGGTCGTTTAATGGATAGAAATGGAATAACTGATCTTTTTCTGAAGCATTATCTACCATAAATGTTCAGTATTCTGTGTTTTTTCCAGCTTATTAAGTGAAAAATTTAAAACTTTGCTAATTGATACACAGAGATGATGTGCTGAGAAATGTAGAAAAATTTAATGATACAATTTTTTAAACACTGTAAGTGATGATTACAAAATAATATTAGCTTTCAACTAAAATGTTACCAAAGCATACACTTTGCTATTGGCCTGTGAAGAAATATCTTAAAGTCTATTTCATCATCTTGACAGGTCATGATTTGTAAATTATATATCTGGACAGATAACAAAAAAAATCCTTAGTTAAGTATTTTATTTTTTTGCTACAAATGCATGACAGAAGGATGAAAAAATTTTATTGAATCTCAATTTCCTAAAAACTCTCCTTGTAAATTAAGTCTCCTTGAAAACTCTTGTGTTTTCAGGAGACAGAACATCAGGGGCAGAACTGTTTGATTTTTTAAGGGCACATGGCCATAATCTGGATCTACAGAACATCTGGGGAAAATTATGTTCTAGAACAATTGCTCTCTAGGTATGTGGTCTGTGCCAAACTGCATCAGCCTTCCTTGCTGTTGTGATTTAAACCATGCACCCTTTTAGGCCTTACTCTGAAGAACATGAAGAATTTTGGGCTTTTGTGCTTTTTCCAGGGCAATGAGTCTTTCACACTTGAGTGATTATTTCTTGCAACAGAGTATTTTTCAAAGGAATGCTGGACTTTACATGCTTGGCATACACTTGACATAGACAGGCATACAGAGAATAGCAGGCAGGCAGATCAGGGATCTGTCATCTTTAAAATGTATATATACTTTGGAAATTTTCTAATTGGGATTATAATTAGAAGAAAGTACTTTGAAAACATAGGGGTAGTGGACTGGGGAAAGAATTGATATGTACATTAATACCATATGAAATGTAATAGATTTTAGATTCATAAATACTCCATTAGCAAAATGACAGTAAAAGGAGGCTGAAAATATGCATGTCTTAGGTGTATACACAGAGAATAGTATACAAGAGAATAAGATGTGATGGTATTTTTCCCCTCCTGATTTCATATTACTACATTGCCTGTTTTTCTTTGCAGATGGATGATGACAGAATGGACACCATGTTCAAGGACATGTGGAAAAGGAACCCAGAACAGACAAGTAGCCTGCACACAGCAGCTCAGAAATGGGACCCTGATCAGAGCTAGGGAGAGGGATTGTCTGGGGCCAAAGCCTGCTTCTGCACAGCGCTGTGAAGGCCAGGACTGCATGACGGTGTGGGAGGCAGGAGTTTGGTCTGAGGTGCTGCATTTATTTATACTCCATATACTCCAAATACTCCATAGTCGTTATTTGTTCCTTGGTATTTTTTGGAAATAAGGTTTTTTTCAGCATCAAGTGGCACAGCTCAGCCTAATGATTTTCACAGTCCTTGTGCAATGTTTTGGCAAAGGATTCAAGGGCTAGGAAAACCAGCTGTGTAGAGCTACTGCATTTTACCTAGTTAATGTTTTGCAACAGTCTCTTCTGGCCAGTTCTCAAGCACGTATAATCAAGTATGTCCTGTCTGTAATAGTGAATAACTTGGGGGAAATAGAATTAAGGAACCACTTATCACCTTCAAGACATTGGGATCAGAGTGGAAACATTTGGGATGTACTTTTGTACCAAGGGATGTTGATCAGCAGATGGGTGATGCCATCCTGCTTCAGAGAGGCTTTGAGGGGAGCCTTTGGCAAAAAAAGTACACCTTCTTCCCTTCCTCTTTCTTGTCCGCTCTTTTTCCAAAGCAACAGCAATAGGCAAATGGGCTTGTAAATAACACGATTTCACATATGTTGCATCCTGAGTATGGCTGTAAAATGTAATCATTGTTTCATTGTTCAAAAAGCTTTATTTTTTATAAGCACATCTTTAAATGTGTTTGTTCATTTGGCTTTCTTCATCTTTGATTTCTTCTAAAATTAACTGGCTGTGGAGGAAGAAGAGTATTGTTCTCATTGCCATCTGGACAAGATGAAAGGGTTATTTGGAACTTCTCTTCATTGAAAGAGTAAAGGCAATTCTGATTGCCTCCCATACTAGAAGCTGTGCTATGGATCACTCTATGATCAAAATACGAATAGCAGCTTCTGAATGTGGGTGCAGTCCCTTCTTTGAATTGCTCTACTCAGCAGAACTACTTGATCCCCAAGCAAGAAAGAGCTAAAGAATAGAGAATGTTTTCAAAGATGAAAAGCACATGCTAAGGTAGAGATAGGAGAAATAAATACCAGCAGTTTCTCGTGTGGTACAGCAGTTTTATGATGTGAGAGCTGGTTGTGAGAAGAAAGGCATCCATTTACAAAGATGAGTAAAAGAAATACACAGACTGTTTAGTCAGTTTGTTTTACTTCAGTGAGGAGAAATGAGAAAGCATGTTTTTGTTGGAAGCAATAAATATTTTTTGAAGAGTGAGGTATTTCCCATGGCCATTCCTACTATCACCATTATGTAGGAAGCTAGCCATTACTGCTTCCTGTGGTTATAATCAGCTTGGCAGAGGAGAGTTTTGAACTGCAAGCAGTGGGATGATCAAAAGCAGTGATAATGTTTTAAGAAGGAAATGGCATCATTTTTGGCTGTGTAAATGGGAATGGTGGAAAAAAACCCATAGATTAGGACCTTCTGAGCAACTTGAAAAGAGCTTTCACATGCTGACTATATAGTGACTTTGAATTTTCAAGTTCAGTCTGGATTCTTGCATAGTTTTGGAATATTTACTTTTCCATTCTACATTTTCTCCTCCACCCAAAAAAGGCTGTTGGACACTAACAGAGCTTTTCTTAAGTTGCTTCATATCTTATTCCTATGAACGTTATTTTGATTTTCTTTCATTATATTTCCTTTCATTGGAAGAAGAAAGATTGCCTAATACTTTTAGTGTAACATTTTGCACACATTTATCATAACTTCTCGGATATTTTCTTATTCAAAAGCCTATTTTGTCCTTAAGCAAGTAAGTTTTTAACTAATTTTAGGTAAAAATGAATCAATTATCATTCTGTCCCATAAGGAATTTTTGTTCAGTTTTTTAATAATGTAGTGTTGGTGCTGTTGAAGGTTGGAAGTTAGGAGGTCATTGAAGCTGTGAAATATTTATGCTGACCTAGCAGAAGTCATATAGAAGGGGATGAAATGGAGTAAGTGAATTTTGTAGAAATCTGAAAAAACATTTCTTCCAACAGTGCTCTGTAAAGTGTGGTAAGGGAGTACGGCATCGGACTGTGAGGTGCACCAATCCACGCAAAAAATGTGTTTTGTCCACAAGACCTAAAGAAGCAGAAGACTGTGAGGACTATTCCAAATGCTATGTCTGGAGAATGGGAGACTGGTCTAAGGTGAGTAATCCTTGATACTAGTGCCTCCCAGCATCACACATTTTGCAAGTTGAGTTCTTAATAAGAATTACTCTTATCAAAAGTGTACAGATGTCCCAGCTGAGGGAACAATAAGGCTATAAACAAGAATTACCTAAACTGGTAGTCACAGTGAGCCTACAGTATAAATAAAAATCAGGAATATGAAGTAAATGTGAGATAAATTTTCAAAATAATGCAAATTTGTATTATCTTACTATGTCAGTAGGAATGCAAGCAGCTTCAGAAACTGCAGCCAGCTCCAGCCTTACAATTTGCATATTTCGATAATTTGTGTTTGCACACTTTATTTGTGGTTCCAATAAAGTACACCCTCCAGCCTTATACAGTAGCACCTTTAGCCTATTAAATTTCCACATAAACCATTTAGCATCTGGGAAACATCTATTACTGTTTCTCTTTTTATTATTATTATTATTATTATGGACACTCAACATAACTGTCATTACATTATTTCCTTGGCATATGTGTTCTGAGAGGTGGATAAGCATAGGCCAAATAGTAACAAACAATACTGGTTAGATCTGTGATTGGCCTTCAATATCTGATACAATTTTGTAAAGCCTGAAACATGCTGAAATTCTGAAATTGAACCTTGTCAAGGTTTTCTCTTGCTGTATCACAGACCACACTTTAGCAGAAAGATTGTAATCTTTTTTTATTTCCTTTGTTTCTCTTCATAACTTTGCACACAACACTTTTACTTTCAGCACCTAAAATTATTGCAGCATTTTTTTAACTTGCTTGTATGGAGAAGTATTTAATGTATTTTTAGTTGTCTTTCATGTGATGTAGGAGCTGGAAACAAGGACTAAAGCCAGCAGTGTATGGCTAGCCAGCCTTCCAAGAATTAGCTGCAAGTACTCTGTGAGTAACTAGCTACTTCAAAAGCACATAGTATAACCATTAATTTTTTTAAACAACAGAAGCAACTAACTTTCAGTAGCAGTATTACTTTTACAAGAAGATATGTTTGGCAATAACATTTAGTTATTTCTCTACTACATAACTACAGTTAAAATCTGCCTCTTTTCGCACTAGCACCAGTCGGAAGTAAACCATGGAGAAATGACCATCTGCTTTCTTAATTGAAGCAGTCATTCAAATTGGGATTGCTGAGGCTATGTGGGTATGCTGAGGCAGTTACACTGTGTTCCCAGTGCCCTCTGTAATGAAGAACTTTATCCTCTCAGTACTTTTCAAAAACAACCATGTCATAGATGAGTGTACAAAAACTTATATCTCCCTGTTTAAAATTTACTGGCAATTTTGTATTTCCTGCTTTCCTCCTAGAGTGAAAGTGTAACACACTCACCTAAACTGCACTTTGAACTTCAAAATTCGGACACAAGGAATTATGGAATTGGCAGAATCTTTTGAACAGCTAACATACAGTCTGACTCTGACTTGTGCAGCAGAGATTTTCCAAGATTTATACTAAAAAATAGATACCTTGATTTCTCTACAGAGACACAAGTTTAATTTAAAATATATTTGGATGTCAGTTTCTTTTCTCTGTCACTCTTCTGTTCCACTGAAGGAGTACATAGCAACATGAAGTTATGGCATATATGTTAATATGTCTGCAATGGTGAGAACAAATGAAAGCTCAGATAAATATTAATCTTTGCTGTGATTGTTTCTAGCCCAGAGGTTCAATGCAGCCTTCTGTGTTCGCAGTTTTTAGGATTGCTCTTGACATTGACAGAAGTCTGCTCATTTGAGCAGAGCCAAACTCTCTCTAGCTAATGCCAGGACTTGACTTTAAAAATTTAGATGACGCTTTTCACACATTGAAACAAGAGGCCTATTATCTTTATTCACTTTGCTGTTTCCTTTGAACTGCTAAGACATAATTTTAAATTAAGCTGAAATTGCACTATTACTGAAAAGATAACATGATTAATAATTATGGAGTGCTGTAATAAAGTTAATTTGTTTTATTGCTATAGTCACATAAAGATCAAATACTTTTTGAGCTCTATGTTTTAACAATACCAAGATCAAAGAAAATTTAACCAAAATTCCAAGCTCCAATAGATCAATTATGGAGATATTAATCCTTCTAAAGCTCAATCTAAAAGAAGTCTGTACAACCTGGCCTGCGCACAACATTTAGCTCTGTAATGGTATTTCAGTCAGTACAGTGTGTCAATATGCTAAAAATTGCTGTCTGTAACATCACTCGAGCTCTGTGCACACCTTTGTGAGGAATATAGATATGATGAGAAAGGAAAGAATAAAAGCTCAAACTGAGCTTCTGGAGCCAGTACCTAGCAACATTACCAATGACATTTTATTTTCCCAGCAAATGCCACCCATGGCATATGTGTGAGTTACCTTCAAATGAGGAATGCTCACAGACCATAGCTATTCTAGCACCAGCTAGGGCAAGGTATTGTTAGCAACAGTGTCCCTTGCTAAGCTGCCCACTGGCTACCCATTTCAAAGCTATACAAGGACAGGGTCATGCTCAGAGGCGTTCATCACCTAAGTGCAAACAAATAGGCTGAGGAGAGGTGAAATTAAATTCATGTGAACTGCACGTTTACACATCTGCACAGCTTCCGAAAGACCACATCATTGTAGGAGTCATTCTCCAAAAAACACTTAAATTTCAGCAGCATAGGGTGCTTAAAGGGCATGTCTATGGTACTTTATGTAGGGAAATGTATATATCTTTTTCTGCTACTGTCATACTCTTCAGACCACTGTCAGAATAAACGAAGCATGAGGAGCAGGATGAATTTTGGAACAGAGAATAATTTAGAAAGTGAGTATTGAAAATGGTAATTTAAAACTTTGATATAATATTATATCATTCAGCAAGGAAAAATAAGATCAAAAATCTGGACAACAAACTAGACATTAGGAGCAGCAGTTTGTAAGATGAAGAGATATATAATATGTGTATATAGGAGATCAAGGAAGATAATGTAGCATAACTTGTAAAAAAGATTGGGAAAAGGATGTATTCTGTAGAAACTAAAGATGGAGCAGCAGCAGAATTTCTAAATAGTATCTATGTATTAGACCAGAGATGCTGAGGAGTCAAATAAGACATCTGGGGTAGTGGTCCCAATGGTTGGCATGCAGTTCATTTTGTCTATAGCCTGAAGAAGCAAAAATATGAAGCAAAGGTTAGACTTCTACTTTTTTTTTTTTCCACTGAGTCTGGAAGGGCATCTGAGGCAACTGCTTAGTTTTTACACCAAATTAATCACAGAATTCATGACCTATTCCAAATTACTTATTTCAGAAACTACATGCAGTGCTCTCTAGAAAGTCTTTATGTGCGTGTGTGTGTGTGTGTGTGTGTAGTCAGAGGAAATCAAGTCTCCAGCTGTTAGGGGGAGACAGATTCACAGAAGGATCTACTGAAGAGTAGAGAATGCAGATGTCAGTGATAAGGATTGCTTGCCTTCTGCTCTAATCAAAGAACATATGTAAATGGAGAGAGGTAAATGCCCACAAAATTTTTACTAACTATTCAAGAGCACAGCACATTCAACCTAAATTTTGTGTGCTTAAATATTTAAAGAGACTCTAAATTTCCACAGCAAACAAACTCAACTAATCTCCTCCAATTAAAAAAAAGGGATGATATTAATGTTATGATTTTACTGACAAGGGAATTAGCCTTTCTTTTTTTCCCTTGTATCCCCATACAAAATTTTTAAGCTCTTATAGATTGTTGGAATGGAATAGTGGTGGGCATGAGTCAAAATATAACACTATCAGTAGATTTGTGGACAAAGCAATTATATAATGTGAAATAATAGAAGTTAAAATGTAATCAAGTCAGTAACTTTTATATTGACTTTAATTAATTTGCAGCAAATGAGGTATGTCTGTTTCAGAAACGTAGCCTGAGCAAATAATATGGAAGATGTCAATATAATGAAATGACATTGGGAGATTTTATATACATTTCTAGCCAGTCCTATAATATTAAAAATATTAACATATTTTCTTTCATATAAAGGGTTTTTTAGATCAATATACTGCAGAATTTTGGCTGGAATAAATATAATGTCATGTTAGTTTCTAGAAAAACAGAATGAGACCACCTTTCATAATAGAAGAAACCACTAATAAGACTGGAAAGGATTTTAAAAGTAGATATCACCTATTTTGCATGCACAGAAAATCACATGTAAACGGGAAATTCTAGTATCTGTTTCACACTTAGATCTACTAAGATATCTTTGTTGGTTTTCTGCTCCAGGCATCTTTAGGGTAAGAAGTTTGAGTCCAAATTGGACTCAAAATGTAATTATGAGTGTTTTGTTGTCTCTCAAGTTGCATTATCTGTAAGTGTGGTTACATTAGAAAATAATTAAGTTGTGGTACATCTTAGTAGTTCCCATCAGGACTGAACCTTCCTAGGCTCAAAGAAAAACAAAGCACAAATGAACAAGAACAAAAGAAGCAAACAGCTCCTGCCATCTTACTTGATGAGTGACATGGTGATGGGAGAACTATATAATCAAATAAATAATGAAAAGGAAAAGAAAGAAATAAAGAAATTTAAATCCACCTCTTAATACATACTCTGTTTTTCCCTATGTGTCCTAGGAGATGGTCTTAAACTGAAGTTACCACCATTATACATTACCTTTTACGTTTCCACCAAGAAGTGAACAAGTTTGTTCCCAAAATGACCTTAACATGGAGTACAAGAGGTGGTATAGTGCAGAAAAAAGGGTGCATGTGCAGAAATCCAACCCTTATAGCTAGAAGAGGATGCCTGGAAGATGGCAGCATGTAGTGAAGGCAAATGCAACTCCGTGCTTAAATGTGTCTGCACAACCACAGTCTTGCCACACAATGTACAGCGCGCTTCACAGTGCCACTTGAAGGAACAGTGTGGGGAAGAAGGAGGTCTCCCAACACAGCCACAGTTGGGAGAAACTCTTGTGTCTCTGACACTGCCTGACAGAGAAAGAAAAGGGTTACACTGATGCATTCAGCAATTGAACAGAAGAGTTTTGGACTCTGATGATTTTTAAAAGTGGTTTCCAGGGAAGAAGGTTGAGATATCTTCTACAGAGACACGAATCTGTAGTGAAAAGATAGATTTCTAAGTCACCTTCATAAACCTGAACAGTTAGAGAAAGTCTAGGAAATTCCAAAAGAAATAAGATCTGAAATATCCTTGAACAAACTAGGGTTTTTTACTCCCTGGTAGTAGAATTAAAATGATAAAAATGTTGCTAAGATAGATAATTGATAACATTATAAATAAGTTTTGTTTTCTTTTATTTTTGCCCAGCAATATTTCAGAATCAAATATTGTTGCTATTAGTATGCAGCCATTGACTTTAAATTTTTAGGCAGCTCTATAAATTTTCTGCATGCTCCTTCCTACCAATACTCTGTGATTCTACCATCAGACTGAAACCTTTGCTATAAGCAAAGCAGTGGGGCTGCTATTTCTTGTACCAGATGTTGGCACTCTTTGAAATTGATAAGTGTGATTGACTGGGTGTGGTGATCCCTCAGAAGGCCAGACGAAGGAGAAAAGCTGTGTCATGGACCATATGTCATATTCCACAAATGCAGAAGTTATGGAGAGTAACATTTGCAGCTTTTCATCACCTCCTTTACTGCTAATGTCTTTCAAGTACAGTCATTATAGTACAGTCTATACCCAAGCAGATACAAATTTCCAAACTTTTCTGCTTTTGAGTTTTACAGAGCTAGGCCTTGCATTACTGCTGCAGGGGATTTACATATTCACACATGTGCATATAACATAGATAATAAGCGAAGGAAGCCATTCTTGGGAATTGCTGAAGAGAAGCTTATCACATCCTTTATATGCGATGTGCTTTCCCAGAAATGCTTTCCAGTTTTTGTTGAAGACACTGGGATCTTTGAACAGTGGATCTTCTGGAAGGCTGATATGTATTTTCAGCAGATAGATAAATGGTCTGGTGCTCAGACTTGGTGCATTAGGCGTTCTTTTGCCTGGTGTATCTCCATATCTAAGGTCATCTCTCTCTTTCCAGATTTTTCCTCAGTATCTCTGACTCTGTCATCTGCCAGTGCATAAATCTTACAGCTGATTCACTTGGGTCCTGTTAAAATTTATGTAATCCATTTTTTCTTGTGGGATCTAGCTGATTTTTGTTGAATTTTTTTATTATTTCATGTTTCTCTTATCCTGTATTTCATGCAGCTAAAGAAAATACTGCCTCATGTATTCATTCTTGTGATAAACTTGATATTCTATGAAATTCTTATTTTATTTCAAAATATTTATTGTTTGGTTTTCATTATTTTCTTTTAATCTCTGGGGTTGTCATTTTTTTGCTGTTTTTTGATAGTTTATGATAAGGCAAATAATGAAAATACTTTAAAAATGTAAGAAATAACTGAATCTTGAAAAATTCTTTTGAAATAATTGTTTCAGAGGCTATCTTGAGCACAGCAACAACGAAATGATAGAGTTTTCAGTTTTCAAAGCAGTAAGGAGAGGGGGCAACAGAACTGCCACCTTGTACTTCCAGAGGGCAGACTTTGGCATGTTTAGAAGACTGATTGACTGAGTCGAGATGCAATCCTGAATGGCAAAGGAGTCCAGGAAGGCTAGACATTCTTCAAGAAAGAAATCTTAAAGGTGCAAGAGTTGCCTGTCCCCTTGCGCTGAAATATGAGCTGACTGTCTTGTTTGAACAGAGAGCTTTGGCTGTAACTTGGATGGAAAAAAAGAGTTTATGACCTTTGGGAGAAGGGGCAGACAATTCAGAAGCACTACAAGGATGTTGTTTAGCCTGGAGGAAAGGAGGCACAAGGTAGACCTCTTCTCTCTCTAAACTCCCTCCGAGTTTCTAGTGGGGTGGGTTCAGTCTCGTCTCCCAGGTAACAAGTGATGGAATGAGTGGGAATGGCCTCAAGATGACCCAGCAGAGGCTCAGATTGAATATTAGGGAAAAGTTCCTCAGCAAAAGGGTTATCAAGCATTAGAGCACACTGCCCAGGCAAATAGTGGAGTTGCCATGTAGTTGCATTACTTAGGGACATGGTTTAGCTATGGACTTGGCAGTGCTGAGTTAATGATTTGCCTCAATGATCTTAAAGGTCTTTTCCAGCTTAACTGATTCTATGATTTTATTCTTGTATTTCAGCTAAATAAAAGTCCTGTGAGTTCAGTTTCCTTGTAAACTCATAGGGTTTTTTATGTTTTGGTTTTTTAATATCTTTCATAGCCATTTAGGTGAGTCACCTGCTATTTCAGGTCTTCATTATTTAAAATTTGGTAGACACAGTGAGTGGAAGTAAAGTCATCATCAGAAAAGAACTCTTCCATTTATTCAACCGACTGGAAAAGCTTGAAAGTGCTACATATTTAAAGACCAGTGCTTAGTTCTGTGTTGCACAGAAGAGTTTTTTGACATATGTTTCTTTGATTTCTGAAAAGTAAATAGATAAAATTGAAATTTTTAAAAGAAAGTATTTTATTGGAGGTTTCATTTTCCCTCATTTGAAATTTTTTTTGTGTCCTTAGTGGGTTCTGTGACCTGGCTTTTCATTAGAAATACTGTAAACCTTTAATTACTTCTTTGTGCTGTTGAGCTATGCTTTTCCATGCGAGGTTTTCTTCTGAGCATCAGGCTAGCATTTTTGTGTATGGTAATATAATTATATACTCAAAGGCTAATATTTCAAGTTAATTTTAAGAATTTGTTTTCATCATTCAAGAATAGCATACTCAGCTAATTTAATCAGAAAGATAAAGGTAATTATATAATGAAATCTAACTGTTTCCAGATTCTTGTTTGGATGTGTGATAGTCATAATGAATGGACTGTCATCTCCTGCCAAAATACCATGCAATGCTATCTCAGATATGAAAGTGTGAAATGTAATAATGTCTTGTTCATTGCTGAGCACTAGTGGCAGTAATATATCCATGTGTGAGTCAGCACAGGCAGGCATCTAGGACAACCACAAATCCACAGCTAAAATTTATTTTTGTTACCTCGCTAATAGGGCATCCCTGCAGCAGTGCCCCGGCAGAGGTGCACAAACAAGGCTAAAATTTATAAAATCCACCAGTGTTATGATATCAAATACTATTTAGCAGTGTGTCTAAAGACCTAAATAAGAATAAATAATCATTTCACGTATACTTAAATTGCCTTAAAACTTGAATATGTTTTTGTATTAAATATAGACCTATAGAAAGTATAACCACAAAATTTAAAATGGTGTGTATGTACATCTGGAGCACATAGAGGAACTTGGCTTTCTAGATCTGTTATGGTATTACAGGATTTGTCCATGCTTTGATATAGGTCGTTAATGATGAGAGAAAAATGCTGATACCTTCCATGATATCAAGGGGAAATATCAGGCTGTAGTAGAGTCTCAGATTTTTTATGGATTTGTACTCCAGGTTGTCTATAACATAAAAAACTTCTGTCATTGGAATAATCCTGGTTTTTAAACCATTAAGTGGATGATTGTGTTTCATTAATTCACCCAAGAAAGAAATTGGGGAATGGAGACTGGGTTTCACATGGAGACAAAGAATTTTCCACTTCCAAGCTGAGTCTAGACAGCCCATTCAGATTCAAGCCGATCCAACCCCACTATTGATTCAGAGTAGATAGGCAATAATATTCTAAAGAATAGACACATATATACTGACCTAGAAAAATAAATTTCATTTTGTAATCTGCTCATAAATTTGCAGTTGCTTCTTGTCTTGATACCAAAGGCAATTTTGCCTTTTGCCTCCCCTGCCAAACAACCAAATTGTTCTATATGGGGCCTTAAAAAGGATTCAGGGGAAAAAAAAAAAAAAAAGTTCAAATTCTTGAGATGAGGTTGTGAGGATTTCCTTGAAATGAGACCCCTATCTCTAGTTTATCAAGGGAACTGGAGCTCTGCCTGTCTTAATTTAAAATCTTATCTCTTTTTGAATCTTATATCTTCTTACCCTGGAAAGAAGAGCTATAGACAAAAAAAATGGAGGGGCAGTGGGCAGAAGAAGGAGAAAAAGAATACTATGAAATAAAATAAACAGGCACAACTCAAACTGCTAAACTTAGAAGAGACCAACAGCAGATACTTTTTTAGCTAAACTTAGCACAAGTTCTGAATTTTAAATTTGGCATACTGAGGTGTTGGGTGTGTCAGAAATGAGAGAGGCAGAAGGACCTTCCTGGAAATGATGCATGTGAGAACTCAGACTCCATCTTATGCTTGTATCCATCAGTCCCTCTTTTAGCTACACTATTCAGAAATGCCTTTATAACCAAAAAAAAAAAAAAAAAAAAAAAGACTTAAATAAACTGCAGATTATTTGCTTGATTTAGGTAATCTTTAATAATATTGCCAAACTCAGTACGAAGCCATTGCTGATACAAAATGCACCACATTATCTACTGCCTGCCTTCAAATGCAAGCTTCATAAAAGACAAAACAGAAGAAGATTTTGCAAGCATGTTAGCAAATATGAATCCTGATTGCTTGCTATTCTTGTTTCACACTCACTTCATGAAAAGGTTGAAACTGCTTAAAAGCTGGAACTGATGATCCTATACATAAATGATTAGGAATGCTCTGCTAATAATTTCCAGTAAAACTCATCACTGAGTTTCCTTAGAGGCACATCAGCCTGCTTCGAATGCTACTTAGACTTGTAAAACCTTTTATTGAGCGATCCACTCATTCTCAAAAATAAATTGTCCAAGTCAATTCTGTTAATACTGTCACAGATTGGCTTTTTCATTGTGGATTGTATCAGCCTCTTCAGTGATTGCCTGTTGTCTTGGCAAAAAGACACATTTTGACCGTTACTGTCTGCCAGTGACAATTTTTCCCTTAATTTAGGAATTCCTACTTCTCATGAAAGCCAGCTGGAAGCAGCTAACACATTACAGCAACTTCCTCAGCTGTTGGCCTTGGGAATATGTATTCTCTCCAGAATATATATCTTTGGCAGGGAACAGAAGGAAGGAATCTTGGGTAGCGGGTGTGCATGCCAAGTGTAAGAATTGTTATATTTAACACCTAGGTTTCTGTCCTTGAAATTACATCTAAAAGAAGTTCAAAAGTTGGACAAAATTCAAACAGAGTGGTAAGATTTTTTTTAAGAAAAAAAGGATTTTTAAAAAATAGCTGTTAACTATCTTTACACAGGAATTTTTTGTAATCTTTAACAAGAATGTTTTACATGTCTTGCTGCTTGAATGGTTTTACAGTACCTTTAGGACTATGTCCAAGATGCACAGATTAACAGCCATATAAAAAAACCCCTCTGGCTGTGTACTGGAACATTTAGTCTAAACCTACAAATATGGTTGTCCTACAGGAATTTTTTGCTAATCAGCTACATGACCTTAAAGTGTAGGTCATCTGAATAGGGAGAATTAAAATGTAATTAACCTCCACAAAAATAAAATACTGCACGTGCAAGACTGACATGTGGGAGATAGAGTGGGTGGGAATAAGAACTATAGAAATGTATTCTTCATTCACTAATAATAAAAGCTGTGGGTGGGTTTAAATTAACCTGAAACCTGCTGAATTAATGAAAATGCTGCATATTGGTTGGGAGAGGGCATTTTCTGTAAATCATATATACATATAAATACAAGCAGTTTTGACAGTTAAATTTATTTCTGATTAAATTTACTGATTAATGTGTAAAAGTGAAAATATTTTTTATTTCTTTGAAATTGAAAGCTTTGTTAGAATTTTAAACATGTGAAGTCCGGAAATATACAGAACCTATACAGCTCCAACTACATTCCATAAACACTACCTAAAATGTGACAGCTGCATATCCAGTGAAAAGTATTTACCTCTGACTGAATATTTACAGTGAGAGAAATTCAAAGATGAGGCAGGTTTGGGAGGCAGTTTTGGAAGAGTCTGCTTCAGCTTGAATGTACACATGTGTATACAGTAAAATGAGTTTCAAAACGCAGGTCAGAGCTGTTGCTCTGAAGGTGCATCTAGCTGATCTGCAGAACTTGAGGTGTCTCCTAATGAAGTCAGAACAAGTCCATATCTTTTCAGGATAAACAAGAAAAATACGAGTTACTTTTATTCTCCTATATTCAGTGTCTGCTCTCAGTTACAGCAGCAGTTGGCTGATGTGTTTGCAAGGCAAACTCACATTTAAGACAAGAACATCATGGACACAGAAACCTCACTGTTTGTGTAGCTAGCAAGTGCACTGCTAAATGCCTGAAGCTTTCCCTATTTCATACTATTTTAAATAGAAGCTAACATAGCTAATAGCTAATATGAGCTTTTATGGTAAAAAGATTTTTTTTTCTGGCTTCCAGTCGGTAGAATTCTTAATTTCAAAGTCAAACACCACTGCTGTTGCTGCTGCTGCTGCTGCTGTGTGAACATAGAAAAGCACAGCATGCTTATCAGATCCCTCATTGATCTTAAAACCCTTGGTGTTTGGAAAAATCTTGCTTTACTTTCATGTTGGCTTTAAAAGTTTTGGATTGCTAATCACTGAGGTAGCCCTGCTTCTTCCCAATGTTCCGCAAGCATCTTACAAGACTTAGTAAGTTCCCATTTTTTTAGAAATAAAAATAAATGCACTGTTAAATTTAGTACATTTCTGTGAAAATAAAAGAACATGGAGCACAAATGTCTCTATTTCCTGCCTTGCCACATATGAACTGAGACATTTCATTTAATCATATTTTGATGTCAGTTTCTAAAATTGTGATATTAATAAGTAGGTCAAGCAAGACTAAAATTAATTGTTTGCAATATCTCTACATCTTGGGATGGAAAACTATATTGTATTGCTTCATAACACTCTGGAACATCTCACCAAGACCAGTGGAGGCTCAGTTATTTAAAGGATCTTAATTCACCAGTTAAGATTTTAATGCCAAAATCTTACCAGATTCTGCATAGAAATTCAGACCTAAACACTGCTGAGAGATTTGTCTGTTTGTTGCTTGTTTTGTCAGTTGCAGTCACAACAAACTTTCAAGCCAGAACTCATTTAATGTAGAAACAATGTGACTACTGCCAGAATGCTCTTCACAAAGTCATCTGCCTATATGAATTGTTTGGCATTACCAAGTAGCAGATAAACCATTGGAACCCATTTTGTTTGGAAAAGACTAGTGTTTTTCAAATCCCATTCTCCCCTCCAGTATTCCAGGTGGCTGGTTGCACCAACTCATTCTAAGGGCAGAGAAATTGTTTTTGGAGATCTTATGTACCAGGTCCACCTGCCCATATCCTCCTTCTCTGCAGCTGACTGAAGGAATACCACATGCTGACACATTCTCTAACTTTGGTTGATAAACATACAAATCATTGAAGGAAAAAAAATGCAATAGTGTGTGCAATATTACTCTAAATCACCATGATAACATTTAAAGATTATGTTTCCCTATTACAGATCTTCAGCATATTAGCTTCATCATATCACCTTCATTTTCCTTTTACTCTCACATTTGTTTTCTCTTTATGCTGTTTCAGTTTTGTTCTTTTTTTTCACCTTTTTAAATTTTGCTTTTCCATTGTCTCAATTTTAACTTAATTTAAATATTCAAGAAATAAATATCTCTGAAACTATGAAGAGAGGAATTTAAGGAGTGGTCAGAATTTTGGCAAAATTAAAATCTATGTTCCATCTACTATTGGAGATAAAATTCATGTAGGTATATGTGTGTTTTTACATGTTGACAATGTGCATAATGTTGGCTATTATAGGAACTCAGATTATTTTTAGCTGCACAGAGAAAAGGCGGAGAATTCAAGAAAGGGAGTTCTGTTGAGAAACTTTTCTCATGCAATTTTACAGCAGCATACTAGATTTGATAGCATACTTTGAAAATCATTCAGTACTAACTGATTTCCCTCCTATAAAGCATATATTTGTTCATGTGCTAAACTGTGGTTGATACTGAGTAGGCAACTGTGTATTCATAATTTAATATCTTTACATGCCTTGGCTCATGGAGGCTGTATCTGATTAATTCAGCCAGATGGAGTTCTGTATTGGCTCACTGAGAACAGGAGCAAAATCAAGTCCACTTGCTGCCTTTATAAAATGCCAGTGTTTGATTTCATCTGGTTACAAGTTCAGTCCCTTGTGAAAACATCCAAGTGTATATCCTAGTCTCTTGTTACTCTCTTGGAGTCTTATGGGTCCAAAAGACAGGAGTCTCTCTTCTCTTGATGCACATATTGCGGGCACCAGCCCTCTATTTCCCATTTAGCATGTGTAAATCTTTCTTCCAGGTTAAGTGTTTAAAATGTCACTTAAATGCACATAGATAACCAAACCAAAGAGTAAAAATTTGTTTAGTGTTTCATATACTCAAAGTTTAGTCATCCTTTGAAGAAAACTATACTTCTTCATCTCCATCTCAAGACACGGTAGCAGGGAAACATTTTTCTTATAGCACCTTCTCCTTGTCTTTCTTATTTCATTTTTTTTTCAGCTGCTTCTTGAAGCCTCCCAAGGAAATATATTCTCAGTATTTGTGTAATAAAAATTATTTAGAAAAATATTTTCAGGATTATGTGGCAAAATTTTGCAGCCTGAGCTCTTACATTATTCATTACAAGAAACTGATTAATATTTGAAGATGTTTTATACAGAAAATTTCTGTAAAACTTGGTGAAATTTCTGGGTACTTGAGTCAAAATCATTAGAGGCTAGGAGAAAATTCCAGTATGTAATTTTTAATAGATTTGTAGTTAAAGCAATAGCATGTGTGTCAAATGGATAGAAAAGTAATTCATGTCCTATGAAATTTTGTTCACAAAAAGTCAGAAAAGGCTAAAGCATATTTTGGTTTGGTTTTTTTTTTTGTTTGTTTGGAATAGATTTTCTAGGTGTCTATGTAGCACTGTCCAAGTTTTTACTCTAATATATTATGTTACTGTGATAGAAGTAAAATGTTACCATTGTTACAGTGCTCAGTTGTTCCATTTTCTTACCTCATTCTCTGTGGCAACAAGATGTCAAGATTAATTAAAGGCCAGGCATCATGTCTCACACTGTGTGTTTTATTTGTGAGACACATGAAAACATGAAGATGTGATGCAAAGACAGGAGGCATAAACTATGCTCAGCAGAAAGAGCACTTTTGCTGTGGTTAATTAATGGCTTTATTAAAAATTCTTCTCTCTGCTAATATCTGTGAAAGTCTTTACCATCACTTTAACCTCTAATAAGAGTAAATTCATATGTAGATACAAGAGAGTAACCTTTGCTTCATCCAGGCACATTGCTATATTTGAGTTTCATCCCAGGCTCTAAAAAATGGACTTGGACAGCAATAGGATGCCGGAGTGAGTCCTCCAATAATACTATTAATTAATTTATGCTTTTAAAATTGATTTTCATTTAGCTAATGGAATAGAATTCAGAAATCTTGGAATGCTGACATCTGAAGAAGCAGCCACTCACTTCACATGGACTGGCATTTCATGTTCCTGATTACCAGCAAAAATACCTTCCCAATCAATGTGTCTTCTGTGTGTTCCAGTGCTCCGTCACCTGTGGCAAAGGAATGCAATCTCGAGTCATCCAGTGCATGCACAAGATCACAGGAAGGCATGGCAATGAATGCTTTTCTTCAGAAAAGCCTGCAGCCTACAGACCCTGTCATCTCCATCCCTGCAATGAGAAAATTAATGTTAATACAATAACATCACCCAGGTTAGGTAAGCAGTCAAAGATGACAAATCTCTTTTCAGATATTTCTCTCCATACAGTTACGATGACCCCAGTTTAGAAACAGAAGTCAGGAGGTATTCAGGAGATTTACATTCTATGCAGAGACTGATTGTCCTGCCTCAGGTTTTGAGTATGTACAACAGAGACTGTAACTAAGAATGGTGAAGGGTTTTGTTATCCAAGGAAAGACCTTATTATGAGACTGTATGATATTAAGGGAACAAAATGTCCCATATGAAAATATATTTATATTAGAGACACTATAAACATATATGCTTTTATATATATTCATCCAATTTTATCAAATCTTTCTAAAGTAAGAAAATACCTTCTTTTCTGTTTAAAAATGTTGCAAACTGTGTTGTCTTGATATTTGTGAGATCAAGGAGGCCCTTATTTGTGCTTTAAATACAAACAGCTCTTTCCGCTTGTCTTTAGTTCAAATTTACATCTATGCCTGATGTATTAGGATGTGTGAAGTAAAATTACTTTGAATGAAGAGATTTGCTGTACCTGGCATAACTCAGGTCTCTTCTGTTCTTAAAGAAATTTTGTTATTATATAACTACAGATCTGTTAGTTCTGGTAGTTTTTGTTTCCTAGTGCATTGTTGATGATGATTACCATTAGTTCCCCTAATCATTCATCTGCATCTTGAGGAGGATGGGAATATTCAAAGGCTTGCTGTAAGACAGCACACCATCACCAGCTGATTTTCCAGAGCCCTTGTTAAGATAAACCCTCCTGTCCAGTAGATTACTCCCACACGGAAAACAAGACTGGCATTTCAGACTGTGTACAATACTTCTTCTAAGACAGTGAAGCATATTTCTCTTTTAGGTTTTTAACCTTTGAACATTTCTGCCCAGTAGTAATTGTTGCAATTTGCTGTTGCTTATGGTCCTCTCCTTGCTATTTCACTGTTTGAATGTTCCTCCTCTTTGTACTTTATCTTTCTTTGTTCAGCTGGTCTCTCAGAAGCAAGATGCCATCTCCCAGTCATTGATGATTTTCCTCTGGTGAGCTTATATGAGCGGCTTTGTGTCACAAAGTCAGGTGAATCAGAAAGATTCACACAAAAAATACAGTGTCAATTAAAATTTGACTTAATGTGAAGTGCAAAAAAAAAAAAAAAAGATAGGGCTGTGTTGTCCTCATGGCATGGATTATGTAGGACTGATATTAGTAATCTACAAGTGAATGTCATCCAGCATGGAGTCAGAATCCAATCCAGTAGAAACTTTAACATCTCTGATATACATAATGCAATGCTTCTCTTCAATATATTGATAATTTTGTCCTCCAGTTCCATTCATGTCATGCAGTAGAGATTTTTTGAATTGGGAGTAGGGCTAGCTGATGGAGATTGTGCCACCAGCTCTTTTACAAATTTATCTTCTGATAGCACAAGAGATTAACTCAAATCTGAGATTGACTTCTTTTTTCAGTTTGTGATGAGTTGTGGACAGTATCTTGTTCTTGTGCCATTTTTGACTGGGTTCCCATTTTAATTTCATGTATGTACTACATACTACATATGGAAGTACTTAGTTATACTTGATGTATACAACTAAATGTGAAAAGTTCCAACTCCAGTAGCACGGTCCTTCTATGATAAGCTGTGTAAAGAGGCTTTCATAAGTGAAACAAGGCAGAAAGATGAGCTCCACTTACTCATGAGAAGACAGCTGCATGACATTAAACTAATTAAATTAGATGCAACTTAATCCAATTTGCAAGTAAAGCTGGCCTTAAAAATTTTTGATGTTGAATATATTGACAACAGGAGGACAAGGGGAATTCCTTCTTTTGTTAAATATCTACATCTATAAACTTTTCTCTTTCCCAGATACACTTACGTCCTTATCTCTTTTGGTACGTGATTCTTCACTAGAAAAGGCAACAGTAACGTATATTTGATTTTTCTGTTGTTCTTTCACAGCCGCTTTGACATTCAAGTGCCTAGGAGACCAGTGGCCTGTGTACTGCAGAGTGATAAGAGAGAAGAACCTCTGTCAAGACATGAGGTGGTATCAGCGATGCTGTGAGACGTGCAGGGACTTTTATGCGCAAAAAATGCAACAGAAGAGCTGACCTCAGTCAGGCTGGCTGGCTCTCAGCTCTTTGCAATCTTATTATTTATAAATACACACACACACACCCACACAGGCTTTTTCAGACCAAATATTATCAGAATACATATAATTTAATCAAATTAATTTATTTTTGCCTGCCAGACATCGTTAATGGTTTTGGTTAAACGGCCAACATTTTTTTGTCTTCTGACATTTTCATAATTAATTTTTATATGAACACTTTTGGATACATTTATCAGAATTTTAAAAAATAGTAGCTAGTATTTTAAATGTTTATTTTCAGTAAGGCCATCTGTTGCAAAAAAAAGTCATGTTATCTTGAATTTATTTTAATTTAGCTGAATAGTTTTGTTGTATATGGAAATAAAGTTCTTTTTAATTTTATTATATTTTTGGCATTTGGAGTCAGAATGAGCTTGTGTTTTTTGCAACAGATGTCAAAGTGAACAAGCTAACATTATTAAACAGGTTATTACAGAATGTATTGTGAAATTAGTTCATTTGGTTTAGAAACATACTGAAGGGGATATTCTACTGTAACTTATACTATAAACAAGAAAATTAAAATAGCTAAGTAGAGATTTTGATCATTCTCATGGACACATACTTGAACACGAGAATTAAATCAATGAAACACTGTAGAGATTTACACTGAATCACTGTTGCACTGTTTGAGGTAGTGTAGAGAAATGCAGTCCTAGAACTTGTACCATCCTATGAATCCACGTCTGTAGTGTTTTAACATGTCACTTAATTTTTTAAAGTTTAGAAACAAAAAACCCATGCCCCTCTATACCTTTGTGTGTCCTTTTGCAGATTTACAAATGGAAGAGTCCTTCCTCCTGCCACTTGTATGGATTGATCTGTTAAACATTCTCAGTTCTCTGTTGGTAATTTAGAAAATAGCTTTGTAATACTACTTTAGTTTTATCTTTGACTAATGAAAAAGTCTTTATAAAAATTAAATGTTTTACAGTTTGTGAAACATTATGAAACAGCTAAGATTTTCCTTATGAGAAAATACTGTACATGATTCACATGATTTTTATGTTTTCAATAAAAAGTAAAGCTCCTTTTGCTATTTGAGCTTTTCTTTTTTTGTGTGTCTGGGTCTGGTAGATGAATCCATTGAGCCCTGCATTGCAGCCGGTACAGCTACAGTACAAATGCCTTCTGCCTCTTGGGTTAGGCACCACTCTGCAGCTGCAGACAGACATATCACTCTGTGAGCCTTGAGATATATATATATATATATATATATATATATATATATATATATATATATACATAGATATATATATATATATATATATAGATGGAAAGTTGAGAATAACAAAGTAACATTCTGTGAAGAGGCAGGTATTTATCTCAGGTGAGTCCTGTAACTGCTGAACTTGGCAAGTGCACAGCAGTGAGTCTTCTGCCTGCATTTTGTGATGCAAGTCTTTAAGTATGTTCTTAAAATATGTAGGAGAACAAATCCTGAAGGCATGACAGCTGGAGAAATAAGCCAGAAAGGCATATTTACTACTCGAAACAAAAAGAGAATGCAGCTTTATTTAATTGAGTGTTGCTTTTCCTTCTCTGCAAAGAGTCTAGTGTATAGATATGATACACAGTTTCCACAGACGGATAGCCACAGATACCCACAGACAATAAACTGAGGCCCCCAGTCAGGACTGTGATTCTGTCCAGGAAGAATACTTAGATGCAGTCTTAATTACCATTGAAATCAATATCTGTGTTTCAAATAGCTGTACTATCAAAATCTTTAGTTTGGCATCTTACTGCTCTGCATTTGAAAACTGCAACTTTAATGAGGTGCTAGGTGATTTTAAATAAAATACCTTCTGGTTTTGAAAAGTAAAAAAAGAAAGAAAAATAATGTTGACATTATGGAATGTTATATTTTGTATAATTAAAAAGTTACAATGCACAGAAAATTCAGTTGCTTTGGGGAATAATTCCTTAAAGTCATAGAAACGCATTTGAAAGTCTAATAGAATTATTGTAGTTGGCAGGCAAATGAAGCAATTATTATTTTAAATTTTCTTCATACTTAGTACCAGATCTTGGTAATACTCCTGCACTCACTTGAATCACAATTGAAAATGAAGCAAAAGAAAAGATGCCTCCAGACTAGGGGCCAGAGGAAAATTTTTATCACCCCATGATATCATCCTCACAGTTTTAAATGTGATAGAACTCTGCTGATATTGAATATTTCATTAACAAGAATGTCATCTTAATTAAAAAATTTAAAAAGTGTGTTTTAAGTCTGGCTGTATCTGTCAAAAAAAAAATCAGAGACTGCTGCTGAAATCATCCTCCCATCACCTCTATAAGAAGATCATAAAAAGGAAGTACTTTTCATTGGGAGACAGGGATGGAAAGTTGTGGTCTAAAATGACTTTTTTTTAAAATGTAATGTGTGAAATCAGGATGCTATAGGATGTTATAGTTTGATCAGGATGTTATAGCATCTGTAGTACAAAACTACTAGTTAAATGTGTATGAAACATTTTGAAGCAGTTTTGTGTCTAAATAGCAAATATACCTTTGAATTTGAAAGCAAGTTGATTTTACTGCTTCAGTATTTTCTGTCATCATTCAGAGGAGCAGTACAGACTGAAATACCCTTTTGGTCAGAAAATTATAAGAACATTCTGAAAATGTGCCCAGGCTATGGCCTGGGCTGCAGCATGCTGTGGGGAGGGCAGGCATATGCCAGCCCTGCAGAGTTTTCCATAGACGTGGGGGGCAGCAGGCAACCCTTTCCAGCTGTGTTCAGGCAAGCCATAGCCTTATGCAGACATAGACAGTCCAGAGTTGTTTTTTTTTTGTTTGTTTGTTTTTTTTTGGTTTTTTTTTGGTTTTTTTTTTTTGATTTGTTCTTTCTTCTTAAAGAGCAATCCCTCTGCATTAATATGTTTTCCTTCCAGCCTGATGAATATGTAACATTTCAACAAATTAATGTCAAATGAATCAAATTCAGCTGGCATGTAAAGGTGAAATTCACTCTTGGCTCCTAAGGGCTAGAGTAGGCCTCTCTGCTAATTAAATACCACTTAGACCCTATTTTGTTGGATTAAGTGGGATTTAAATGGTACACAGGGATTGTGCTAGGCTAGTGCACAGCAGGTTTACTTCCTCCTTCCTCCCACATATGTGCTGGCTAGCTATAGTGACCAAAAGTTACAACAGCTACCACTTCTCATAACTCTTAAAGAAATACCTGAATTTTAATAGCATTGTCATTTATTCTGAAGGGAAATTGCTGCTTTGTTCTGGAGGAAGTGGGTTACATTTTGGATTTTTTCAGGTTTTTTCCATTCAATTTTCATTATTTTCTTCAGTGACAGAAAAACAGCCATTTGCATGTTCCAAAAATACACTGAAAATGGAAAGCTTGCCTGCATCATGAGACCAATGGAGGCCCTAAAACCTAACAGATCAATTACAAAAAGAAAATTAGAAACACTCAGAAAGAATTTTAAAAAGTTTGCAAAAAATATGTACAAACTAATAGAAAGGGAACTTGAAATACGTCTAAACCAGGAAGCTGAAAGGGGAGACGGTGGGACCATCTGATAGCACAAGTGTGAAAGGGACACTCAGGAGTGATAAAGCAGTGAAAGAGAAGCTCAGTGAATTACTTGTGTTGGCTTTTCCAGGTGAAATGTTGCAGGGTTCCTTATAGCAGAGAAGTCAGATAAGTTGGATCAAGGTGAAGGAAATGTACAAGAAAGTAAGACCAAATAAATATGTTCAATGCAAATAACATCTAGGGTTGTAGTCACCTGAGAATATTGGAAGAACACAACTGGGAAATTGGTATCAGAGGCACTTGCCATGGTGCCCAAGTTGTCGTTGCAAAGATTCAGTCTGGCAGACTGGCAGACTGCAGTATAATTCCTGCCTGTGGAAAAGGCAACCCCTTAAGTAACAGATTGCCATAATCGCCAATGAAAAAAGTAAGATCCTTGAGCACCTAGATAAACCTGTGCTCTTGGGTGAGAGTCAGCATGGCTTCAGTTGTGAACAGAGAAAAGAGGATCTGCTGGACACAGAATGGACACAGAAATCTCTGACAAAATTCAGTATTACAGGGTATTCAAGAAACTGCATTCACACAGGACTATAGGAGTAATCTTTATGGCTTGAACAGTGATTAAAAGATTGGAAGCAAAACGTTCATCTTTCAGGATGGAGAGAAATCAGCACTATGGTTAGGTTTTTTGGCATTTTCATCTGTGGCATAAAGAAGAGTAAAAACTGAGGTCTTCGTATACACAGGTGACATAAAGCTCTTCTGGTTAACTCCTGCCTCAGTTGGCAAGAAACACAAAACTGAGTGATTAGACAAGACATTAACTGAAAAACTTTGATGTAGGTAAATGTCAAGTATTATAGCTATGCAAATAGCCTGAACCATTCCTATGAGACACTGAATTTGTAACTGGCAGTCACAGAAGTGAAGTTACTAGCCCTGTGAGATTTACTACTGCTATAAGAATAGCAGGGAAAAAAGCACCAAAAATTGATAGATATTTTCAGAAGGGAAGACATAATTTTTTCCATTTTTGGAACTGGTGTAACCACAACATAAGCATTGTATTCCTTTAGGGTTGCTATATTCTTATGGACAATGTTGTGGAATTACAGTGCAACACATTGAAAATGGAAAATAAATTAGCAAGGAGATAGACTAGGTGGCTTACAAGATGAGATTTAAAAGGTTGGTAATTCAGATTGAAAAGAGACTGAGACAACTATAGTTAAAAAATCCTGAAGGTGATGGATAAGCTGTGTGGGGAGCTCTTCTTAAAACCCTTGCAGTACTGCAAAGAGGGCATCCTTGATATGGTTAATTTAGAAATTAATTTAAAAGACATAAAAGTAATCAATTTAGGTAGATCATCATGAGGTTCTGAATCTTGCTTCTGGAGGAGGTACTAGCAGAAGAATTGAAAAGCAGTTAGACAAATTTATTGACAATTTATAAATAATAAAAGGCCTGGAAAAGAGATACTTCAGCACAAAAAAAAAAAAAAAAATTTAAAAAAAAAAAATCGTGGCTTCTGAGGGAGTAAAAGAATGAACTGCAGAAAATAGCATGGTGTACACTGTCTCCCTAAACAGCATCTTGTTCTTGTCCTTTTCAAACAAAGTGTTAGATCCTGGGACTGGGAGAGGTCTGACTTAATAAGATACTTTTTATGTTCTTAATGTCCGGTGGAGTAGTGTTGGTACGTAAACTCACACAGGCACAAATATGCTACAGTAGCATAGAAAAGCCCTGTTTTCCTAGAGATGCTGTAAAGGCTGTGTTTAAGAAGTCATATTTGTATATACCCATGTGTTTTAGAACACAAATTATTACGCTCTCAGTTATTACTGCACAAAGAAAAAGTGAGAACTACGTGTCATGGTGAGTCCAAAACAGCAGTTTCATGGTAATCCCTAGGGTATGCTGGAAAGGTATTTCAGGACTTCAGGGAGACATAGTTGTAAATGTAGCACCAGGTTCCCCAAAAGCATGTACATCCACTCAGAAACACAGACACTACCGTCTCTTTCGTGGCTGCTCACAGACAACTTATTTGAGCACCTACTGGAAAAGTGCCATATTAATAATTTTAAACAGATATGCTTTAAAATAATCTCAAATGCAAGGAAACATCATGAGCTTTCTAAGTAAATAACAGATTGAACCTATATGTTTATCCAACCATTAATTTTTACTTTAGGGTTCAAAAAATGTTTTTCTATTTTTATTTAGTTTCTGTATTTCAGCTGTTTTCTGTGTGATAAATAGATTGGTTTGATTCTATGGTCTAAGTAAAGAGCTACATTTTTTTTATGCCCTGATTCTCAGCACAAATTTGATTCAAAAAAGGTTTTCCTGGATTTCAAGCAATTACCTTTCAAAAGCTTATCCTCTGTGGCAATTTCATCAAAATGAATATATCCTAGAAAAACATACATATTTTAAGAAAAGGTTCAAATAAGAATGGGGAGTCCACTTTTGCTAGTCATACATAGAGGCCATAATGAGAAGGAGAATTTCATTAGCTGAAAGTCAAAAGGACATAAGATTCATAAAATTATGATGAAAATATCAAATCTCAAAATAAAATAATAAAAGTGATGGGACTGAGACCATAACATTCAAGTCAGTTACAGTGAATTTTTTGTATTTGAATGGGAGCAGAATCAATTCCCTGAAAACTTCTGTTATCAATTACTTGAAACAATCTAATATTTCCCAGGGTCAAGAAGAATTTACTGTGAAAGAAATCCCTGACCCTAAAAAAAATGCATGTCATAGCTGTTGTGGTAAATGGTACCAACCCACACAGCACAATGGAGCCTCTTGGTACTGCTGCAGAAAAGGAAGACTTGCTTTGACGGGAAGCTGCTTCTAATTTTCTTGGGGAAAAAATGTTACTTTGAAGTATTGTAGGCTTGACATTTTTGGCAGATAACTTGAGGAAGTGCTGGTATGCATTTAAGTGTCTTATGCATCTACTCACTGGTACTCAGTTAGTTTTAATGAGCACATATGTATCTATCAAAATAGACCTTGAACCTGAAAACTTAAGCCAGGCACTTACAGAAACTTCTCCTGTCTGCTCTGCCACTTCTAAACAATCTTTTATCATTGGTAGATGTTATAAGTGAGCCTGATACCAAACAGGGGTCAGATACAGTTTCAGGAAACTGTCGTATCCTTCTTCACATCATTAATAATAGAAAGAGCATGCACAGCCAGGAAGCAGAAGCTGGGGCTGTTTTCATTATTACTCTACAGCACAGAAACATGGACCTCTCCGTTTTGCCAAACAACAACCATCCTGATAAATTCCTGCAACTGGAGGTTAAATCTTTAGTGAAAAACTCTGCCTTTCTACCAGCCAACTGGGCAAAATTCCCAGAAGCAGCTTTACCTGGAGTGCAGCGGTGGCATAACAGGGTCTATTTACAGGTAAGGTCTAAAAGAGGCTGACATTTTCCTGATTTTTCTACCTTGTTTTAAGGATCAGGAGAAAAATTACATGATGGTGACAGATCAGCCGTAGTTTCAGCTTCCTGCATCTCTTAATTGCCATCGTTAATATTCCTGTGTATTTTCCCATGGACATCAGCAAGGATCAGGCTCCATGAGAAGAGTTAGTCTCTTCAGGGAGGTTTACTGACTTTATTTCAGTGTATTAGGATTTCTACTGCTCTTTGTAACATCTTCATTGCATTTTCCAGAAAATCTACTGAAGTCGAATACCATTTAATTGTACTAAAGATGTGTGTGGAATATGCTCTCTGAAGTAGGAAAAGCTCCAGATTTAAAACTGAAAGTGAAGTCATATCCCTTAAACTTTATAAAAAGACATATTAGATGGACAAATGTATATATCTACATAGCTCACCACAACTTCCTTTTTATTTTCCTTATCCTTTTCCCCTCATTCAGCTTTGTCCATCCTGGTATACTGAAAGACAACTGTTGAAAGTGTGAAACACGCTAACTGCGTAAATCCAGGTTATTATATAGAGGTAGCAGCAGTTTCTTGGTAAAAACGTAAATGTGCACTGCCTAGCAGGGGCCCTGGAGCTGGCGGAGGAGAAGTTCATGTCTGGATCAGCAGCAGTACAGCTGCATCAGCTCACACCCCTCTGGGCCCCACTTGCTGCTCCACAGTGCTCCTTCCCTGCTGCCCGGGGAGCCCCTCGCCTTTCCCCACCCCTAGCATGAGCAAAAGCTTCAAGGTCTGGTTCTTGTCAAGGGATGGAGACATACATAAGTGGTTGGGGGTGAGGGGAGTGATGGAGAAGGATCTACAGTCTCAGGATCCTTAGCGTAGGGGTCTGATTCCCCAGGGGAGTGAGGAGTAAGAGCCAAAAGAACCTGGGGGAAGGGAGGAGAATGATGCTGAGAGTCTCCCACAGCTACTTCTTGTCGCACTTCTCCCTTTTCAGACATTCCTCCCCATCAGCTCTCTAAACCCCTTTGCTCCCTCCCAGAGTCCATTCCAGTCCTCTTCCAACTGCAAAAGTCCTCTCCCCCCGTGACACCCGCTTCCGTGCTCCCCCCTTACTTTCCCTAGCTTCTTCCCTACCCCAGACACCCTTTCCCTCTGCCTGCTCCACTGCCTCCAGCCACTCTGTTCGTGTTGTATAATCTTTGCTGGCGGCTCTCCAAGGCGAGCTGGGGCGGGGAACACGCGGTCGCCCGTCGTGTCCCATGCAAACAGCCCCGACCGAGGGGCGGAGCCCGAAGGATCCCAAACTGCAGGGCATGGTGCAATGCTGGCCTCAGCCCCTGCCCCCATCTAAGCCCCTCTTTCATGCAGGGGGGGAGGCAGCCACACACAGAGCCTCCGCAGCAGCAGGGATCCTTCTCCCCATTGTTGTCAACCAGGACGCACTGTCACCGAGCTGCGGGAGGGTTAAAAATGTGTAGGGAGCCCTGTGCTTTTTGACTCGTGCTCTGCTTGTTTGCCATCAGCGAGAAGGTTTTCCTGGAACTCTGTGTCCCAGCCCGGGATGGCTGTTACAAAGGAAATGTCTGTACTCACCATGACTCCAAAAATGGAGTTTGCAAAGTGGTATATTTTGTAAGTGTTAAACCTAGGATACAATCTATACTTTTTAGTGCAGTCATTAGTGGATTCGAGCTGTCCAGATAAAATTTATTGTGCCATTCTCTCTCCCTTAGGAACTCACCTTCTTTTTCTCCTTTTGCTGACAATCAAATAAAGGGAAAACTACTGATGAGTTCCAGACATTAGAAGAAAAGACGATGGCACAGTGGAGAACTAATGGTTCAATATTTCACTTCAAGATGAGAGAGATAATGGGGTTAAGGGTTAGTTAACTCAGAAATGGAAAAAGGGGGAATGGGAGGAGGAGAGAGAGAATTAATTTCAGAACATGTGTGCATGATCTAAAGATTCCTAAAGTCATTAAACCTTGAAAGTAGCCTAAATTCCCTCTTTAGAAGTTAATATTTTCTGAAGAAATTAATGCTACTCAAGTCTCCCTATGCAAAGTGTCTGCTCAGTGGTATGTTTGTGGTCTCTTCCAAACTTCTATTATGAGATCATTTAAATTCAAAAGCACTGAAGTGCTTATGTGTTTTCTCCACCTTTAAGTTTTAAAATTTGTTTCCATTACAAAAAGCAGCTTCATGTAATGACAAAAAACTGCTGTCTTTCTCCTCACTTTCCTCCTTGGTATCAGGTAAACTAAACAGCTTCTCTGCTTAGCATTTATTTTCATCGTCTACTTTGACTAAAACAAACCATAAAGGAGTCCAAGCATTTTGGCCCTTTCTTGTGAAAAGCAGCATAAAAAGCACAGACTTTCTCCTGCAAATGTATCACTGCTAACTGCATTCTGCTCACCCTGACAATTTCCAGTTCTGCTAGACTCTCTGCCCCACAATAAGTTTTAATGCCCAGCACACACCAGACAATTAATCCTCCTTATCTGTTTCTCATGCATGTCTCCCCTGTAGTCAACCTGGTAGTTTTCTGCAATTCTCAGACTTCTCTTTCTTGTTTATATTTCCCTTTTGCCCCTCTATTTTTGGAAGACAGAAAAGAGCATTTAGTCTAAGCAGCATGCTACTTCTTGGCACGGTGTTTTTTGAGCCTTACATGAGTTAATGTCTGTGTCCTGTCCTTGCTTGTTTCTCAGTATACCAGGACAAGAAGGTTTTAAAAAAATCTGTAAGTTAGGTGCCAGGTTGGAATCACTTCTTTGTCCCCTGGCTCAAATGTGAATTACATATTTCCACTCTCTCCCTTATTCTTCCCTAGACAACTGCAAGTGGCCACAGTAAGAGCCGGCAGCAAGGTTTGCAGGAGCTTTTATCTGAGACTGTACAAAAGTTTTTATATGATGCACTCACAGCCTTGCACAGCTGCATTGCCAATGACAGAAAAAAAAAACTTTTCAAACTAAACAATTAATTAAAAGAAGTAGTCTCAATAATGCGCAACTAAAATAGTCCATATGAATATTCACTTTTGTGTAAATATCTCTGTCACTTTGGCTGAAGTGTTTGTAACCATCTCTTTCCTGCCCGTGTCAGGTGGCTTTTAAGTTTTGCTGTACATGAGGCTGCCTTAATGTCTCTGACAAGGAATCCAGATCCCCTTCATTTCCTTCCTTAAGACAAGTTTCATTTCTAGAATCATAGAAAGGTTTGAGTTGGAAGGGACCTTACAGGTCATCTGGTGCCAACTCCCATACCATACACAGAGATGTCTTCCACTTGAGCAGGTGTCTTCAAAGCCCCAGTCAGCCTGGCTTTGAACACTGTCAGGGATGGGGCATTCACAATTTCTCTGGGCAACCTGTTCAAGTATCTCACCATCCTCACAGAGAAGAATGTCATCCTTATAACTAATCTAAACCCATCCTCTTTCAGTTTAAAGCCATTTCCCTTGTCTTATTTTTGTAAAAATTCTCTCTTCAGCTTTCTTGTCAGACATCTGTATGTATTAGAAGGGTGCTACATGGTCTCCCTGTAGCCTTCTCTTCCCCAGGCTGAACATCCCCAGCTCACACAAATAGGAGAGATGCTTCAACCCTCTGATCATCTTTGCAGCCTTGTCTGGACCTGCTCAGGCTTCTCAGGAACCCTTGAAGTGAGCTGCCTGCCCAACTGTCTTTCTTATCTCCTTATGTACCTTTGGTTAATCCTTGCCTTCCCGACTGCTTTTCCATAGTGTCTCCTATGAGATGTGATTTGTTGAATGAAGCTCTCAAGTGCTAATATTCTTCATAACAAAAGAGCTTTTAATTTTCCAAATGCAGTAAATGTAATAATACCTACACAGTTGATGCGCCTACCACAGGGATTCTTAGCTACATCCTAGAAGTTTTTTGTCTGTCAGACATTTTGTTTGCCTTCAAAATAGTTCTCTACATCAGAAAAATGTCCTTACCAGTGCAGGGAGGGTCCTCCACAACCTGTTACAAGGTTTTTGCACAACAGAGGGTTATAGTATTAAACAAACTACTGTCAAATATAAAAACTGCCCTTCTAGTAACTTTCATTAGTATTGAGAAGGCTGTTACGAAACAAATCCTGTACTATTTGGTGGCTGTAAGTTTCTATAGGACTGCCTTGGTTAAAACTTCTAGTTGTAGCTGCTCATCAACAGCATTTCTTACTTTCCCTGAGCATCATTGCCAACATCAAGTGGAAACCGAGGCTGGCCATGGGAACAGAGAAACTGGCTCTATCTCGGGGGAAAGGAAAGAAAAGCTTGAGTTCCAGGAAGTATATTTCCTTAATTTTTTATCTGTCTCTTTGTTCTCTTCTTTCAGGTAGATGGGCTTGAAACCAAGGTCTAGCTTTAACTGTTGATGTCCTGGGTTTGACGGGTGATACCTCATATCACAGGCTGAGAAAATAATGGTTAGGATCTTGGGTTGTTTCAGTGCTATCAAAAACAATAGAAGTGGGAACAGAAGGATGAAGTCAAGATAAAAATGTTTCCTGGTAATAAAGACTAAATTATAACTTTAGTTATATGTATTGTAAGGTATGCATAATTTGCATTATGAAATAATGAGCAACAAAAAAACATGGAGTAGGCACATGTTGACTCAGTAATGGAACTAACATGAACTCTTTATAGATCTCTAGGCTTTTCACAGAATACTAGTACTTGTATGTGACAGCTCTCTGGGTCTGTCAAAGAGGAACATATTTTTCTCAGTGAAAAATGAGTTATTAACCAGCTCTTGCTCATGAGCTATATGTAGATGAAACACAGTTACGTGTTCACAGAGTTGAGTACTTTTCAACTTGTTAAATAAGTATTTCACAAACTTATTTCACCTACAATTTTCAATGTTCTCCCTAATACTGCTTCTTTTATTATTCGCTGTTCGCTCCTTCCATTCAGTGACTAACAACATAAACAGCCTTTGATTTGTTCTGTTCCAGCCTCATTCACACTGTCTTCTTATATTCAGTGTATATAGTATGAATTCTGTAATGGATATTGATACCTAAATTTACAATACTTTTCTCTTTCTTTGAACATTTGCTGCATGACTCAGAGTCTGTGACAAAGATTGGGATGTCTTTTGAATCTTAAAAGAAAATGCAAAAAAGTAGCTTTTTCAATAATTAATACCAGCAAGCATATTTTTGTTATCTAACCTTATGTTTCTCTGCTTCTAGAAATGCATATGTTTAATGAAATATTGTTAATATTTCTTTGTATGATATTGTAGTCTTAAAACTTTTGGGATTTGATGTGATTCCAGCTTTTGTGCTTACTTTTCCCGAACTAGTCTGTAGGGCATATCTACCGCAGAAATTTTACAATCAAGCATCTGCTGTACTCAAGTACATTGTCCCAATTAGTTTGTCACTAAAATGTCTGCTCTCTAAAATTTCTGCAAACTATATCCTACCCCAAATTCTGGTCCAGCTCTCATGATAAAACCTGGTTGCCCCTCCCAATCTATTCCCTCTCTATATCTGCTCCAAGCCACCACACTTTCCTCATGCCCATGAAAAGAAAGGTACTTCAGACAGTAGGTGAAAAAAGTTTTGCTACAAAGCACTGTTTTTATGAACAAATTTTTGCATCGTGCCATCCATCCCAAGTTTTGGGGAATTTTATGGAAAACAGCTTTAAAAATTACTGTCAAGTCACATTCTTTTCACAACATTTTAGCCTAGGGAGACCAACCAACCCCTGGTGAGACAGTTCGCGTTCTTCAACAAAACGTTCTCCAACTTCAAGTATTTAGCAAGCCTGAGGGAAGAGTCATTAAGGTCATGACAAATCTTAAATAAGAAATAAAGTAAATAAAATGCAGTGAGAAAGAAAAGGCAGTTAAAAACACCAGCTCAGCTGAAATCTGGCCAGTACAGCCCAGAGGGCTTCAGTGCCAGCTGTAACTGCAACGCAGAGAGTAATATTATCAGGGGATGTGTGGAGGCTAACGAATGACATGTGGAAATTATGAACTAACAGAAGGATGGGAGGTCACTGAGGATCCACCCGCCTACTAATGGCAATTATTGTTGGGAAACATGCTTAGTCACTTCTGCAGGATTTAGTGATAGGAATGCCAGCATGCTGCTTCATCCTAGAGTTTCTTAGACAAAGTCTGCTGTTTTCTCTTCTTCACCTTCACTTTCTGAAGGAAATTAGTTCTTATGCTTCTTTCTACACCTGCCTGCCTCAGACTAATGTATACAAAGCTATACATGCGCACAGACGCTGCAGTCATGAAGGAAGTGATGGCACATAGCAGCTGACTTCCACTGAAAATGGATTCACCAGCCCACACACTGGGCAGAAAATTACTCGAGCAGAGGAAGCCAACAGTTTGCTATCATCTTAGGGACCTTCACCGACTTGATGAGGTGTCGAAGCAGTTCCCAAAGACAGTGTGCAGGAGGTCAGATGCCCTGACCTCCCACCAGAAAGGTGGAAGAAGAAGCAGTACATGCCCCTAGCCCTTTTGCAGCTGAAGTCCACCCAGCCTGCAGTACCTTAACATCTGGAGATCTCAGTAAAAGGGAAAAATTCAGGGAAAGTCATCCTTACATGGAAGTAAGTTTCTCAGGACCCATCTTCTTCATTGTCTGTTTATTATATGCACTTTACCTTATGGGCATCGTGCAGATAGTGCTGCACACATCTTTGTGATTTCTGAGAGGAGAGAGGGGGGTATTGTCCCCTCCCAGGATACCTGACACAGGACCACTGGATCAAGCCAAGGCTCTCCTTGACTCAACATAAATTTCCTAAGGATAAAAGTACTTGTGAGCAGGGATGAATATGCTCTGTGTCAATTGTAAAATCCTAAGAGATGGGTGAGGTGTTAGTGTAAGGCAAAGGCTCTGCAAAAATCAGGTATCTTAGGTAGCTGACACACTGTGGTACCACAGGTCAGTGACAGGTTAAACGAAAGTATTGGTGACAGAAGGTTGGGACAAATCTTGAATAGCTTGGACTAGAGAGTCCGATTGCATTCCTCCAGGCAATTAAAGATTGAAAAGTATCATAGCTACTATTTTACAGACCCCTAAAGAGGCCCTTCATAAGAGGCAGCTTGTGATTTCTCAAAAAAATATGATCCCACCAGGGCTGTTATTCTTCTTCCTCCCTTGACACCCACATGTTCTAAAAGGTCTTATTTAACAGCTTTTGTTATTGGTAAAGTGCTCAGATATTAAATTACCTGTGAATTCTGACAGTGCCTTCAGTTGAATGAAGAGCCTCTTTGACATCCTGAAATGGATCTAACATTCAAGAGTGTGAACAGAATTGTCAAGAGTGTGAACTGAATTCTGCCACACCCCTGCTATCAGAGATGCATTTCCAGTTGAGTTTGTCATTTACACACCATTGCTCCTGTGATCATTCTGCTTTGTCCTCACATCTTTGCTCTTGCATCACACATCCATGGCTTCCACCAGAACTATAATGTTCTACTGCAGCTCTCCATAGCACTGTTTCACTAAAGCAGACGCCTTCTTCCAGCAGGCATTATAATGTCAGTTCACATTTGCAAAAGAACTTAATGTTCAGATTGTACCCACCTGATTTCTTCCTTTCACTAGAAGGAAGAAATCTGTCCAGAGTGAGCAGTCAAGCTCCCTCACTGCTGAAGTTTTCCAGAAGGAAAAAAAATGGTTGCCTGTTCAGTTTTAAAATTATAATGTTGCATTACAAGTGATAATTCTGGAAGGGGGCCTGTATTGTAGGTAATGCAAGTGAAAGCCAGGTTCTGATCTAACTTGTGTCTTACAGAGAGAAAAGACAACTGTCACTGAGCTGCCAGGCTTAGACTTGAACAGGGTCAGTCAAGAAATAATAGACAAATCCCTGGGGAAACACATTACTCCCATCACCCTTAAATCCACAATCAAGAGCAACCCATTGTACAGTGATATCCATGTTGGTGATGACTGGGAGGAGAAGAAAAAGACCCCTTCCTGGACTGTGCAAGAGTATGACAGACAGTCACTGCATTCTAACTTGGCCAGCCACATAAAGGTAATTGACTGTTGTGCTGAGCTTGAGCAAGTGAATTGCTGTGAGCTGTGTGATGTGTGCATAAACCACTGTGTAGCTCTCTTTGATATTAAGGTGGGGTTCCAGAAGTAAATGTGGAGGTATTTTCTGGTACAGACATGACACTAACATGAGTCTTATCAGGAAAGAAGTCTACGTATCTGCTGAGGTTCCAGGAATTTCAATTTTACAGTACATGACCTCTGATTAGAGAAACTCTTAAACCACAACATTGTACAACTCAGCTTCCCTGTTTACATAGGGAAGAGCTACAAATGTGGCACTTAAATACTATATAGTCACTTTATAAATGTTATTCTGTTATTAAATTACATATGTTTTTCTCAGTCTCATCCACACTATACAGGATCCTGCCTCCCCATGGGTTGGCACAAATCACTTCTAAGATTACTTTTGTTTTTGTTTTGTTTTCTTTTGTTTTCCTGTTCCATTTTTTGAAAACTGAGTCAGAACTGTGTTTATACAGCATGACATCTCTTCTTCAGAAGACAACATGGTTTGTTCTGGGTTTTTAAACACATTTCAATGGCTGGTGTCCTACTTTTGGTTCCTGGATGAAAAGTGTGGTTTTAATTTTCCCCAGTGGAACATTTGCAGCATCTGGAAAGTAGCACAACCTACATTCAAGTGAAAGTGTCTTGCATATGTGTTGTTATATCTTAAATTCATTAATCAGTGTCAGATGATAGCCAAAATACTTCTGGGTATGTTCTAATGACTTTGTGTGTAAAAGAGAGAAACTAATTTCATTTTCTAACTTTTCTTCTAGGAAAATCCTAATGATCTGCAGTTCTGGATGGGGGATATTTATACTCCTGGGTATGATACCTTGTTAAAAAAGAAGGAGCGAGAAAAAAAACATTCAAAATATTGCCGAATCATTCTGCTCATGGTACTAGCCATTTGCATCCTAATTACTGTAATCATACTTAGCATTTTACTTACTTAGCTTAGCCAAATGATGATGAAAAATTTTTTCAATAAATATTTTTATTAAAATATTTCCTTCTCTGGTTTTATTTGAATTCCATTTTTTTTGGTCACAAACACAATTTATTTGACACCACTTCTTCAAAATATTCCTGTACAGCACAAGGAATTGACTCTGAAAAGAGACAAATATTCTGTGCATGGCTGAATGTCTCCTTGCAGGTATAATTTAAAAAGAAAACTGTTCTCTATGTTTTTTAGAGCCTTCTTTAGTCTAGTGATTTAAGTCAGTATGTGTGGTATGTTACATATAGTGTATATACAGAACCAGCTGACTATTTGTTCTAATAAACACCTACCATCCTCTATGTCTTTTTATGATAGCTATTTTTATAATATAGAAAATAATTATAAAGCATCATTCAAGATATCGCTAAGAATTATAAAACAAAAATTAACACATTACTTAGTCACTGAGTGCATTGCTGCAATGATGCAGCACATAGTAAAAGCCAGCCTAAACACATATTTTCTTACACTTTTTCAGGGGGGGAAAAACAGAAAATTGATCACAGAGTTTCTATTAAAAAAATTCCGTAACCTGTGACAAAGTTCTTCCATCACTATATCATATTCTTTCAATATATTTCTGTCATCCCAAAAGATTGAGCGACATTATTTTTTTTGCAACAAAACATGTGGAGTACAAGAGTATATACTGGAATTAATACACCTTAAAAATATTAAAGTTATATAACCAGGCTGTGAAAAAGGATCTTTGTAAATTAAAGGAACAAAATGAAATGTTTAGAGCACACAGACCATTAAGTTAATATAGCTCAGAATAATTCAGGAGAATCAAAACATGAGATAAAAATACAAAATAAAAAGTGAGTGAACAGGGAGACAAGTACTTCAAGTAATTATTTCCTTTCTGAAAAGATACTCTAGGTGCTGCAAACCCTTTATACCTCTGTATTTGGTATTTAAGGAACTATGAATACTATTGAGATAGGGATTTCCCTTTTGAATGAGAACCTCACAGATGCACATAATCTGGAAAGTTGAAGTTATACCAGATCTGCTTTTTGTCCCACAAAAAATACTTTGGATTAGTCAGGAATAGAACTAAGGTAGAAGGTTTGTTACTATCCCCTCTGAATTCTAGAATATGCCCTACCTACAGCAGGTTTACAGTACTTTAGCTCATGTCAAGATGAATTTATCTTCAGACAAGTGTACTTTATTCCTTCCTTCTCATCTAGTCCATGACTGATTATTTTGTGTGCTGTAACTTCTTGGACCCTACTCTAGCTTGTACTATAACTAGTTTGAAGATTCAACCTGAAAAAAATTCAAGCTAAAGAAGCTTACTGTTTTAATCTGGTCTGCAGACAACAGTAAAAGAGTAGCAGCATTTAAACGCATGTGCATAAAATTAGTATCCCTGTTACAAAATTGGACATTGCTGTTAATATACAAGGAACTCGGTCTCCTGCCTTGCTGCAGTTTCAGTGCAGATGGGGGTTCTTGTCTGAAAGATCAGGCTCGTTCAGTTTACAAAAGTAAGAACTTGGGAGTATTTTACAAGACTAATAGCTGACATTATGAAGTAACTACTAACATTAAACCAACAATACTTGACTTTTTTCCAGCCCAAGTAGATTTGCTTTAAGTGCATTGCATATAATGCAGAGACGTACTTTTGTAAATTATTGAGGCCTGCAGGCTAGAAGCCTAAAAGCAAAGAGCTCTGTAATTTCCAGGAAAACTGCCAACAGTGCGAGTTTCTCAACTGCATTACTCTGTGAGGGCTTAGCTGAAAGGATAAAGCTGTTTTCTCCACAAGTTGACTACGGGTGGTTTTACTCCGATTTCACTGCTGTCACCTAGCGGAAAGCCAGCAAAGAGGAAAAACGTGTCAGGCGCGAAGATGCCGCTTGTAACTTTTTTTTTTTTTTTTTTTTTTTTTTTTTTTTTTTTTTTTTGATAATGTCATGTTTCTCTTGGATGTGGGGGAAGGGCTGCTCTATTTTTTGCGATCCTCAGGCGCCGTCGCGATGCGAGCTCCTTTGGTGACCCCTCGCGGCGGAGCGCGGCGGGCGGAGGGACCCCGCGGCTCCAGCGTGTTCCCGGGAAGGTGCGCAACGCGCGAAGCGCCGGCAGGGAAGGGAAAGCTCTTTCGTGCCCTGCGGAAGCGTCTGCCCGCCCGTGAAGGAAGGGGCCCGCTGCTGCGCCCTTCGGAGAGCGCTTGCATGGGGAGAGCCCATTGTATGCGTAAATGCGAGCTGTGATGCTGGTAACGGGAAAATAGACAACATTTAAATACTTTGAGAGGAACCAACCAGCTCAACAAACTGAGACAAAGACTTTTCATCAGGGGAGAGTGGTGGAGCCTCGGGATCCTTTGTACCATGTGCTACCTCTAAAAACAGTAAATTAGACACCCCTCCCTTAACCATTAGATGCAGTTTTACCTTACATATCTTGTAGGAAAATAAAAAAAGGTTAATAGACATTGTAGACATTGCTGTGTCTTGTTTCTTTTGTCACGTGAATTTTTTGCTTTTGTTGGTTTTGTTGCATTTGGCTGGGGACATTGTCACTGTCTACAACTACATGTAAAGAGGTTGTAGATGCGGGTGTCAGCCTCTTTCCCCATGTAGCAAGAGGAAATGGCCTCAAATTGTGCCAGGGAAGGTTGGGAATGGACATTATAAGAAAATTCTTCACTGAAATCGTTGTCATACACTGGAGCAGGTTGCCCAGAGAAGTGACAGAGTCACCACCTATGGAAGTGTTCAAGAAACATATGGACATGGTTTGTATGCATGCAGTTTAGTGGTCATTACAGTGGTGCTGGTTTAAGAGTTGGCACTGATTATCTTAGAGGTGTTTTCCAACCTTAATCATTATATGATTCCATGAATGAAACAACTCTACTAGGTACGTTTCCTGTAAGTAATCTCTATGATCTACATTCATTGGTCTCTTCCTACCCTAAGAGCACACTAACACATATAATTTCATACTTTCATAGAATCATAAAATATGTTGAATTGGAAGGGGCCCATCAGGATCATCAAGTCCCACTCCTTGCCCTACACAGGTCACCCCAAGAATCTCACCCCAAGAATGCCTGAGAGCATTGTCCAAATACTTTATGAACTCTGTCAGGCTTGGTGTTGTGACCAATTCCCTAGGGAGACTGTTCCAGGGCACAACCACCCCCTGGGTGAAAAACCTTTTCCTGGCATCCAACCTAAACCTCCCCTCACTCAGCTTCATTCTATTTCTTCAAGTCCTGTCACTGGTAACAAGAGTGAAGGGGTTTGTTGGGGAAGATAAAATAGGAAAACTTTAAATAAATACATTTGCCTGGCAAAAGACTTGGAAAATACAGACATTGAGATGAGAACTAGATTTGAGATAACAAACCTTGACTATTGAATAACTAGAAAACAATAGTATAGCCAGGCTGAAAGCAATCCCCCCTTCTGATTAAACAATGCCCTTTACCTGCAGATAGGTCCAAAGGTCAAATGGAATGCTCTGTCTCACCCCCAATGTATGGTTCATCCCACACCTGTGACCCTCCCCTGAAGTATCAGGTATCTGTGACTCCACTGGCCCAAGTCCTGTTCCAGCCCACCTTGAAGCCCCTGATAAGGTGTGCCTGAGGGACTGGACACCCTCTTGGATCTTCCCCCGGGACCCTCACCTGGAACCCTCGCTCCCTCTCTCTCCCTGGGCCTGCCACAAGTTGCAGCAGGCAACTCCAAGCAGGGCCCTTCACCCTTTTTAATAAACCACATCTTCTAAGACCTGACTTCAGAGTTCTCTCATCCATCCAAACCGTCCTGGAGTCCCGCGCTCCCTACAGGGGTTGGTGCCTGTTCCTCTGTTTCGCCCTGTGTGGATATTGAAGACCACAGTGAGGTCCCACCTCAGTCTCCTCCAGGCTGAACAGACCAAGTGACCTCAGCCACCCCTCACACAGCTTCCCCTCTAGACCCTTCACCATCCTCACAGCCTTCCTTCAGATGTTCTCCAATTGCTTAATATCTTCTTATATTGTGACATCCAGAACAGAACCCAGCACTCAAAGTGAGACTGCCCCAGTGCAGAGCAGAGTGAGACAATCCCTTTCCTTGCCCTGCTGTGCCTGATGCACCCCAGGACATAGCTGGTCCTCCTGGCTGCCAGGGCACTGCTGGCTCATGATCAACTTACCCTTAAAAAGGACCCCAAGGTCCCTTTCCTTCAGCCCTGCAAAAAACTTAACTTCAATAAGACTTTAAACAAGTGCTTAAGGATAAGAAAGAAGTCAAGTTTGCATCAGAACATAAATAAATCTTGGCCTGTGTGGCAGCACATTTCTCTCTCTCTCAGGATTTTTCATAGAGGTGCACAGAGAGAAAGAAAGAGAAAACAATTTCTATTTCTGCTCCTTGTTTTTCTCATGTGGAATGTGTTTGGAGAATTGTTTGCCTGGGGTGATTGCTTGATTGGATTCTGGTGAGGATTGTTTGAGCCTGATGGCCAATCAAATCCACCTGTGGCTGGACTCTCCAGAACAGGGTCATGAGTTGTGAGTAGTTAGATATGATAGAGAAAGTAGGTATGTAGTTTTAGTATCTTCCTTTATATAGGATATTAATGTATTATAGCATAGTTATAATAAATAATTCAGCCCTCTGAACTGGAGTCAGACATCATCATTCTTCCCATTGGGCTTGCCTGCATTTTACAATAGGCCTGATTTAAAAATTTTTATTCCAATAGTAATCAACTAAAATTGCAGCAAAGACTCCTATGTAGTTAGTGAAACTTCTTAACACACTACACCAAGTTGATAGATCAATATCTTACCAGCACCTCTAAAAATATGTAGGACAATGGTATAACTGTGGTAGAATACTGCCTTTTGCTGGGAAAACTGGCATTTGCAGCAACATGCAGTAACTGCAGGAATTTGCTCTTATAAACTGCACAGCAGCAACCTGGAAGCAAATGAGAGTTCTGCAGATTGTGCCCACTTATAATTGCACTGGCAATTACTATATTTCACAAAGGATTTTAAAGAAATTACCTATTCTCCAGTGAATAAGGATTAGCTGTTTAAACTACGTAATTGATTGAAATTTTTATACTGGCATTCAGTACAACTACTCTCCCAAGTCATTAGAATATATTAGAAGACTCTGCTGAGGAAATTCTTGGCCTTTCTTTTCCTTTGCTTCATTCTTCTCATCCCAGAAGTGTCCAGAAATATGCAACTATGTTTTCATTTTATTTGGTTAAGGCATGTAAAGTTGCTGAAAAATAAGTCCTGCATGGTTCTGGCAGTTCAACAGGAGCAATTGGGAAAATTACAACTACCACTCCCCTTCAGTAAAGCACAGACCTGGTCCATGAAAAGAACTCACAGGGCTTGTTGCTTTAGCAGGGTACATGTTTTCATCTTCCAGCCTATTTTTTTCCCCTTCCAATGCACCTATTACAGAAGGAAAGGTCTATAATTAAAAAAAAAAGAGGAGGGAAAGAGACATTTTTGAGTTTGCCATGAGTAAAATTAGCTGGTCACATCAGGATTTGAAAAAGAAAGAAGCAATGTGAGTTGTGAGTTCTGATATACTATAAATATGTCTTGGTAGGGCAGAAGTTACTCCTTTAATTATGAAATTTTGGTGTGTGAATGGTAAATGAATAACAGCAGAATCTGTGTAGACACTGTGCATCTCTGCTATCTATCACTGAAAGATCAGGAAGGCCTACCACAAATTTCCCCACCCAGGTCCCACTGATTAGTTCAGAGATATTTTGAAGCAGATCAGACTGCCAAATACATTCCAAGGATCTATTCTATGTAGTTATGCTCCTGAAAGTTGAGTAATTCACTGAGATACAAATTTATGAGTGATCTAGTCAGCCATCAGACAAGCATCCAGCACAACAAATGCAATGCTTCTGTCAACTATTTTCTCATGTTGTTTTACTGGCTAGAATATGCATCTAGATTTGAAAAGTTAGAGTAGCAGTTACCTTTTGTAACAAGTGAAATGTGTAAGATAAAGTGTATAATCTCTTTGTAGCACAAGATAAATTTCAAAAGTTTTTAGCACCTAGTATTTTAAGTGGATTACACTTTTTCATTTAACAACAGCACTTCCTCCTATAGAGCTTCCTTTGTGAAAAGCACCTTTAGAATTATCTACTTTTTAATAAAATACATTATTATTTTCCTAATTAGTCTTTGTGGGTGAAGAAGCATACAAATTTCTGTGGATTGATAGTTCTGCTGGGGCCTGCACAGCCATAACCTGCTTATTTGCAAACATGATTATTTACATTCTGGAGAAATGCATTATTGAATGCAGGAAAGGCTCCTCTGTCTGTGAGATCCTGCTTATATTGAAAGGTTTTCTCTGTTCCAACTCCAATTTCCCATGATATTTGCTTGGACTCAAGATGCTGCTACACCCCCATTCAGGTACATGGGGTACCATATATTCATAGGAACATGACATGTGCCATGGTTCAATTAATTTCTCAGCAACCTGGTGGCACTGCAAACTCAGAGCTGTAAGTCAAGTTTGATAGGCCTGCGCCCATTTACAGTACATTGTCTGAAAGGAGGACAACAGAACAATGGTAGAGAAAAATAGATTTCTTCATGTAATAGTCATCTGTAAGTCCATGAATCTAAATCTGTATAAGATTTAACTCGCAAGATTTGGGATTTGTGGGAGCACTGCCCCCTCTCCTCCTCCCCAATGAAAACCACATTCCAGGCAGATTTCTGTTGAAGAACAGATATAGTTCAAGTTTGAGCTGAGGTGGAGTTTGAATGAACATGTGCTTTAGGTAAGGAGCTTTTGACCAGATTGCTGTATCCCTCCTGATTTATTTCTTTTACAGCTGTTTTAAGTGAGGTTCTCCCTGGGGGCAGCCTATCTGGTCAGTGGTGGTAGTGCATCCTGACAGGCAGCCCTCTTCCTGACAGAGGTACTTGGCAGGATTTTCTAATCATGGAAGCTGACCTTGTGAATCTTTGCAACTGGAAACTTGTTACAATGATCCTGATATGGCGAAATGCTGATCATAAGATATTGAATCCAAGAGTCAGAATATTCTGTTACAAATTACATGTTGTTAAGGGTTCTTTTGCCTCACCAGAGCTATTGTAAGTCATCTGGTTGCGGAAAAAATGCTAGACACTCTCTCCTCTGATATATTACATTCTATTAAGGCAACCCAGCAACAAAAATCCTGTACACAATTAAGTTTTCAATGCATTATTGTAACCAGTTGGATGGCAATTTTTAGGCTGAGAGAGAAGAATTGTTAATTCATAGCAGCATGACTAGCTATATAATTTTCATGAAAACACACAGGTCCTGAGTTGGTGTACATTATTTTTTCCATCCATGTATTTAACTTCACAGACAACCCAGTATATGAACAAGCCTTCCTGAAGAGGGCTTGTTTCTCTCTGGGGTTTTGCCTGTACTGATTGTGCTCTTTTTGGAAATTCTCCAATAAGCCAATCTCAGCTCAGAAATCAATTTGCTGCAGCTGCTGTAGTAAATTGAAACTCTTGTAGCTGTAAGTGGGTTCATCTGTGGGAATTCTTGTTGCCTGTGGTAAGGTTAGTCTTCTTGGAGGAAGCATTGTGGAGTTAAGGTGGAAGGCAGAAAGTTTTATGGCAGCACAGTTATTGTTCAACACACAGCACAAATCTACTGAGTGTTGGGCTTATTTGCTTCAAATGTGGCAGTCTGCTGTTTTTAATACCTGTGGGTGTGTGTGCCTGTTCAGCCTTTAAAGCTGCTTTTCTCTAGGCACAACTGAATACTGAAAACAGACACACAAGTATGCATGCTGAAGCAGGTTTTTTTGTTGTTGTTGTTTTTGTTGTTCAGCTGTTTGTGTCTCTCTTCTAAGTATCTTGATCCTGCCTCAGAAAGGGAAGAGATAAAGACAGTGGAAATAACAGGGGATGGTTTTTTTGTGGGAGGTGCTTGCTTTTGTTTGAAGTCTAATTCCTCTTTTCTACACATATGCATTTTTTATTTTCTGAATTGTAAGAATGATAATGTTTTGAAACTGCTTGGCATATAAAATAATCTGGGTACAGAAGCCATTAGTAAATAATGTTTTGTGAGTGACTAGCCCTGCTGGTGAATTGCTAAAGGAGAGACTGTGTGCCTTACAAAAGTAGTTCTTAGGCTAAAATGAGCCCAGAGCATTCAATCTTTAAATTTGCATTAGTTCCCTGACTTTTTTAATGAGCAATGTCATAAATATTGTCTCAGCTCATTGAGATGTGAGCTGAACCACGTGTTAGTAAACTGGCATATGGGTAATTTACACAGTTGAGAGCCTAAATTTTTATTTTACTTTCATTTTTTAAATATCTGCTTCTTAATATTAACTGCATCAAGTTTTATTAACTGAATCATTTGTGGGGAAAAAATTCAAGTAAGGAATCTGAAAGCTCTGTTTTGTCTGAAATAGTCTGTATTGATCTAAAGGTTTGACAAATTATTGCACCCTATAAACACTTCTGAAATGCCTGCAATATTAAGTTACCATAGGGCACAGTTTATAGATACTGTTTAAAAATAAAATAATAAAAAAAGGAATGGAAAACCTCCTAATTTGTTAATATTAATCTGAGGATAAAGAGAAAGTTATGACATTAAATCAGGCTTTGTCCCTGATTGAAATGTGACATAGAAAGTATACTTAGGACAAGAATAAGTCCTGGGCAAGGCATTTAGAATTGAATGAGCTGATACAACAGTATTTCTGACTTTTTACATATGGGTTAAAGTATTAAATATTAGAAGTAATTAAGCTGGAAGTATACGTTTATGCAAAGCTCAAAGCTAGAGAAAAATGGGTTCTCCCAGCAAATGGAATAGAGACATTGTTTGCAGCCTGGAAGGCAGTGCGTTAAATTGGCAGGCTGTCAAGTCCCAAGGCAGTAGAAAACAAGTGAGTAAAAAGGTTTATAGCAGTAATATTGTGTGGAAATGAATGTTGCAATACACCACAAACTGCTGAGGGAGAGAAGAATTCACTTAGGGTCTAAATGCATGTCTGACCTTGAAGTAAGAAATCAGCTTTTTTGTGTGTTTTTTTGACAAAAATAAAGGTGGATCTGTATAGTGAAATCTATTGAATTTTACCTTAGTTACTACATTTAAGAGTATGTGCTTTGGTCAGGTACTTTCCCCAGTGCTGTGTTCATACAAGCAAGGAATGAGTGACCTTGTTTTCAGAAGGCAATTCTACCATCAGAAAATCTGTTTCTATTCCAAGCGAAATCTCCTTCCATTATAGTACATTATTCCCTGCACCCCAGTTTGGGATTTTGGACACAACAATTGTGATGATGGCTCAGTCATATGCTGCCAAAGTGCCTGGCCTTCCTCCCTCTGCATCCTGGCAGCAGGCAGCTATCGTTGACCTTTCCATTTGTTTGACACCTGTAACATTTCTTGGATCCTCAGCTGTACACCTCTTACTCCATGCTATGCTCTTCAGTGTATTTTCCGTCCTGAATTCTGTCAACTATTTTCTCATGTGGTTTTACTGGCTAGAATATGCATCTAGATTTGAAAAGTTAGAGTAGCAGTTACCTTCTGTAACAAGTGACAGGCGTAAGATAAAGTGTATCTCTTTGTTGCACAATATAAATTTTAAAAGTTTTTATCTCCTAGTACTTTAAGAGGTGCAGAGGTCTGTAAATCTGCATTTCTTACACAGCTGCGAGCTGAGGCTGTGGAGGACACGCAGGGCTGTGGGCACCCTGCTTTTCAGACAGGCAGTTCAGACAAGGAGCTGGACACTGAAGCAGCTCAGCAGGCTGTACTGGCTACCTGGGGAGCGAGGAAGCCCTGCAACTGGGGCAAACCAGGCAGGCAGCATTGGTCATCTCTGCTGGCTCCCACTGAAATTTCTTTGTGGAATCGGTTCACTCCAGAGAGATGACCCTGGCTTTTAATGAAAAAGATCCTCCCCACTTTCTCCCCTGCAAATGTTTTAACATGTTATGACTGGGGGCTGAAAGCTTGCTGAAAATAAAACTTCTTTTTGCTGTTGTTTTCTTAATCCATTTTAACTTCATTATTCAACATGGTGATGTGGACTGTAAATGTGAGATACAATGACAGCTCACCAAAACCAAAATTATACGTATTTTTGTGAATTATCTGGAGCTTAGTGTCCAAAATCAGTTTCAAACCTAGTAATTAAATAAACTGCTGCTGCATGCTTATGAAGTGTTAAGGAATAAGCTGTTACTGATGATTTCAGCAAAATCAATTGGAGAAACCTGTTGATCAATGAGATGATGAGGAAGACATCCATTATAAAGGTCTGCAAACTAAGCACAACTAAATTCTGTCACTAGTAGCACAGTGGTATACTGCACTTGAATGACAAGTACTAAAGTCCAGGAGCCTTTCCCTGCCTGTTATCTGTTGGCAGATGTACTTCCAGCTATACCTTTAAAACTCGATAACACTAAGGGGCATTTCTTGGCAATTCATTCTAAGGATTCTGAATAATATCCTCCTCAAAAAAAATGTTCAATGGCTTATGATTTTGTAATTTTTTTTCCTTTCATACATGGCATTCAGAGAGGAAGTCAGGATCCCCTGGAAGTTGTTCTTTGTAACATCAGCAGTGTTGTTAGACAAATTGTCCTTTTATAGTTATGAGATTCTTCTCAAGTTTCTTTTCTGACACAAAGTTAGCTCTTGCTAACTGGTTAAATCTGTATATAACAACATCATATTTGGTTTTCTGACAGGTTCAAATCTATGAAACCAGCTACATCCACTGCTTGCTTCTAGCCAGTTTCCATTCATGCCGCTCATTGACAGTATGCAAGTTGGCAAGCCCGTTTAAGCTTCAAAATAAATCAGTTTATATTTGTAGCTCCCTCTGACATATTTTTAAGTGCACCATTTACAACGCAGGTGACGCAATATTCTCTGGAGACTGGCTTGCCACACTAAGCTATCTCATCCAGTGTCATACCAACTGCAGGAAAGATGCACCACCACCTATATCAGGGTCATGCTTTGCATTAGGGCCAGGAACCTCAAAAAGTGGCCATTATACAATTAAATAAGCAGACTTCAAAATGCATGGGTAAAGACTGATGAAAACAGGTAAACTCTGAAATATGATGCTCTCAGAGGCAGGATGCAGATGACCAAGTGCTGTTAAGCAACAGTCCTGGGGTGCTGGTCTGCTTTAAGAAGTGGGAAGCTGAGAACTCCTGGGGAGTTGGTGGCTGTCCCTAAACCATCACCCAGATCCTGGCTGCACAGATCCTACTCCTAAGGAACACGGCAGGAGCTGAGAGCTGCCTAGCACCGAGACACTGCCTAAATTATCACCATGCTACTTCTGACAAAATAGCAGTAACTGATTTTTATTAAAAAAAAAAAATTCCTTGCTCTCTGTAAAGAGGTGAATAATTTTGACTCATCTCGCACATCATTTCTTCAATGTGGCAATGTTAAGACACAAAATGAGTTACTATCTATTCCAGAAAAATAAAGTGAAGAAAGTTCTCAGTAAATGTTGCTCATAAACAAGGATTTTGTTCTATTTTAATTATGCTGGCAGAATTTGCCCAAAACCTACATATTTCTCTTTTTTTTTCCTCAGGAAGTAAAGCAGATGGCTTTGACTTTTAACCTGGTTCTGTCTTCTAAGTTCTCCTGTTTTGGAGTTTCAAATGAAAAAATGAAATTAAAAGAAAGAAAGAAAGAAAAAATAGACCATTCAAGTTTGATTTATAAGGTAAATGACCATAACTACTATGCAATATAATTGCAGGGTTGAGGTCTAGTGTACAAACACTTCTTTTCTTCCAGAGACTATTAACACACCAAAGCAGTCAATAAGCTCTATTGTGAAAGTGTAATTTTTATTATGTAATATAAATTTGTTTCTACTTAGTGTAACCTCTCCATCTACAGCTAGAATGCTCAGATAACAATTCACATTAAAAAAAAAAATGAGGTCTTCAGCAAACATCTCTTCCCTTGATGAAAATACTGGCATCAAACAAAGGAACAAAAGTGTGATTACTGCTGTATTGCATAATGCCTTAAAATTTATTAAATTATGTTTAAAAACTTATGTTTTCCTTCAAAGTTTAATTTGATGCATTTTGGAAGTAGAAATAACTGAAGAACCAGGAAGAAAGATGCTTATCTTTAATCTTGGAGGGTTGAGCTTTGATATTATTTTTATTTAAAAAGCACCAAAAAACACTCAACAAAATAATTTAACTATGTTATTGTGAATTGAACTATGTTTTGGTATGAAATACACCCTGGCAAAATTTACTGCCAATACAAGCTACAGATACAAACCCAATGCTTTTCTCCTAAGACATAACACTACACCCTGATACAAAATTCCCAAAAAACCCCAAGTTTTTTGGTGGCTTTCCTTTGGGAGATTTCTGATTGTTAAAATGCATTATTGCAGTCATCATGCCGTTGACCTAGCTAGACAAGTGGCAGACAAGGAAGATAACTTTTTAGAGAGAATTCATTGCTGTAAGTGTACCAGCAAATGCTTGCTAAGAAACCACAACTAGGACATTTTATTTCACAGGCTTGGAGATTGGTGTGTACAGCATTGACATGGCAGAAAATCCCATGGTCTGCCAGGGCAACAGAGCCTCCATATGCAAACCTCAGCAGAAATATTTGGAAAAATTCACCCAAGATCAGGAGAGTTTAGAACCACTATGGAGGTGTCCAGTGGAATTAGAAGGAGAAATTGAAATCACTTGAAATTAAACAGAGAACAGATAGGAGATCCTGATCAGAACTATAGTAGAAGGCTTTTAAAGTACAGACATCTGTACAGATTCCTATATTTCAATGTCAGTCACAGTAGTGGACCTGAAAAATCTGAAAAGACTTAAAGAATTGGTACTAAGAATAATATATCATTTTTTCCTGCTCTAATTTTGAGTGCCATGCTCAAAAATCTAGAATTTTTGTGTCATGGAATCTGAGTCATTCAATCAAATGCTGATTTAATTCAGTAAAGCATGTTGAAGCCTGAGGACATGTTTTTGTTCTCAAAGATGGAGATTGGCCAAGCACAGCTTCCTGTGCCCAGGAAAGCCCCAAGTTCAGGAGGACTTTTTTACTGTCAGCTCTTGTTAGGCTTTCACATAATAGGAAGTTGCTGGATTTGCTTCAGGTAATTCTCTCTGGAAGCCATAGTTAAGTAAATGATGAGATTTTAAACACTGAAGTTTGAACTTTAAACCAGTTTAACACTGGTACTGTTTTGTTTGTGTAGAACCTCACCAAACTCGCTATTATGAGATGTAGCTTCTGGTTTTACAGCAGCAACTCAGTTCCTGAAACATCCTAGACTTCACCTTTGCAATATCTAATTTCCCTAAGGGTTCTCACTAGTGTCTTCCTGTCCTCCTCTATATTGAATTCTTATGTCTTTGGTACTGACTGTGCTATCAACCAGTTCAAAAATAGTCTTGGTTAAAATTAATGAGAAATGTAAGTACAATGGCATTTTAAAGGAAAGAAAGATATAACGAGTGCTCACATATCTGCCCTCTGGCCTGCACATCATCACTTGTATTTCTGTACCTACACAACAAGTTCTTATTACCCCTGATACCTACTGTTATCCTGCATAATTTTAGTCCCTGGATACTTTATTAAATGTTCAGCCTTATTTTCAGTACTTATTTTTCACATTCTGCATACTTCTTTCTTTTATTTAAGGCACTAAAAAATGTAAAATTAAGTCAGGTTGGTTCAGTTGTTGTACTTACCAATGGGTGCACTGCAAATACACACAATGGGAATTTCTCTTAGTGCTGCTACTGTTTCTTTGAGAAGCCACTTTTTTGCTTCCTTTAAAACCCAAGGGATTTTTGCATGGCAGTGCTCTAAACTTACTCATGCCTGCCCATTCTGTTATGTGTCATTCTGCTGAAAACTGGTGTGGTGTCACTGATGAGTTCTCTTCTAAGAATATGCCCCCATGCTAGCTTCAGCTTCATTGAAAATGAGGCATTGAAAAGGAGGCTCTTTTCTTGTGTAGGATCTGTCAACTACTGTTTAAGCATAAAGCAGCATGCTGAGCACTCTTCAGTGTGAAACAGCTTTCAAATACAGCTCTGAAAACAGAAGAGATGAATCATTGAGTGTATTGAAGGTGAAGATAAGACTTTTATGCCGTGTCCCTGGTTTAAAAGAGTGAAGCTAAATAAATGGAAGAGAATGGCAAATTTTAGATCTTCAATAAAATCTATAATTTCCTTCCTGACACTGCAAAAAACAGATAAGGAATATTCTGACTCCCTTCTGCTCAGGAAATCACACTTTGTGAAAAGGCAAAGATATGTGAAGAGTTGAGGTCTGAACCTTTCCATCAGAATAGGGAGGTCAGTCTGTAGAAAATGTTCTCCAGCAAATAAATTCTGCAGCCTTATGCTGCTGGGGAAATGCTACTTTCAGGGTAGTAGCAGGGATCTTGATGTGTGCTTGACAGAAAAAAAAATTTATAAGCTGCATTTACCAAATAACACTAGTTTAGTATATTAATCACCTTTTGTACCATGGCAGAAGAGAAATGCTGCAAAGACAGGGCATGGTTTTATTTGGTATGCTCTTATGTTTCACTACGTGCTGAATAGCTGAAATCTGTTTAAAATGTTATTGAGAGAAAATAATCAGTTAGCTGAAAAATAAAACTTCTAATGTTAAAATTCCTAGTGGTGATTACTTGAATAAAAAAGGAGCCAGAGACAAGGATTAGCCACATACACATAGCAAGGACTAAGAAATGCAGATTCCTTGCTTTCTCACTTACAATTACTGGTGAAATAAAGACAAATATAGCTAATAACAGACTTGAACCACTAATTTAATATAAAAATATCTTTAGATAATGATATCAAATGTTCTTTACTGTCCATGTCCCAGGAATAGGGAGGAATGGGGTTGTCTCCCTGCTTAAATGTTTTTGTATTGTGCTGCACTTCAGGTCTATCTCCAGCCTTTCAAAGTTTGGTACAGCATTCTTCAGTAAATAAATCAGAAAGCAAGTAGAAAAGGTGTTGCTTTTAAAGCATTTTTCTAATAAAAGGTATAAAATAAAATAGTCTAATAATAACTTGGTCCTGAAGACATTATGTGATGGTTTGAATTGTAATGAAACACTGCCAGAAACCATCTGACTGCAACACGGTGTTGTTTCACAATGTGGCACAACTCTCTTCCTATTGTGCATGTATATTTTCCTCATCCAACGCCTAATTAGGCTCCCAGTGTAGCTGTTAAAGAACGTGGCTGTATTCAAATCAAGAAAGCCTAAGAAAGGTCTCAGGCATAAACAAGATTTCAGTCCCATTTCAAGGCTAGTTGAAATCAATAAGCAGCTTTCCAATGTCTTTGATAGAAATTTAATAGATTATCCATGGCATGTTTAAACTCTCCTGCCAGGCTTTCTAATCCTGTGTGTGATCAGCTACAGCAGACAACATATTAAACTTCTCGGGAGAAAAATCTCATAATGCTTAAATCTTGTCTGTCTTTTTAGAAATCTTAGTATGATTACTAACACACTAATCTAGTAATAAGAACAAGAAGCTGACACATCCATAATCCTACCAAATTCAATTGGACAGCTTCTACATAAATTCAGAATACTGACAGACTGAAAGACTGGATTCTAATCAAAATTCTTTATATTTTGCTCTCTTAATATTAAGTATAACTATTTCTATTCTTAATTCAGACTTCAGAAATTTGTCTCTGGAATAAAGTGGGAAAAGTGACATAATATAAAAAATAAATTTTTTTTCTGGCTTTACATAATAATTGCAAAATAAAGTTACAGCAATGTTTGATAAAGAGGGTGAGTCTTGTAAGTATCTGTATTTGTCCGTCATCCAGGCATTTCAAGTTACAGACTAGAAGTATATTCCATTAGGTGACTTTGATGTCAAATCTCAGTAAAAGTCATATTTGAGTAAAATTCCTAACAAACTTGGAAAAAATGTTGTTTGTTATCAACCTCTTCAACAGTTCTTAAAAAAAGGATTACATAAATGCATGAAACCAATATGCCTAGAATCAGACTTTTGACCATACAGTTCTCTCCTTCTAGTTTTTCCTTTTAAGATGCCACATGGTTCATCGACACTGGATGTTGGAAAAGGGGATGCGTATGTGTTTATTGTCATTTCTCTTTTGGCTGGTTTATAATGAAACTATTATAATGTTATAATTAAACTATTCAGTTCTTCCTCTGGAAGCAATAGCTGTTCATGTCCGTAGACATCCTGCTATTATCTTTCTAGTTCTCTTCTGAGTGCAATTTTTTTCTTTTTTAAATTCAGTTTAGATTTTTATTTACTTTGCCAGATTTTTCTTTTCAGATTGCTTGAGCAACCTCAAAGCAGCGACCTCCACCTTTCACAAACCACACAAAAAAGTATGTCACACAGTTTCCTGACATGCATTACTGCAGATTAACCAGTAAGGTATTTGTGTATGTAGGATACTGCTATTGCTATTAGAAATTACTCCTCTATTTTACCGTCTCCTGTTTTCCAGGTGGAAAAAGAAAAAAGACTTTGTGTGGCCAGGTTAATCAAATGGTGCTATTACCTTTGGTAGTAAAACAATTAATAAAAGCTATTACAATTAAAACTTTTTCAGTCTTATGGACATATTGTACAATTTTGAAAGAAAACACTACACAGTTTATTTTCCTAATGCAGAAATTGCAGGGAAGTTATGTAAAGCAAGAAAGATCTTTAGTTTCAATTTTGATATTCCTCCATACAGGCTGTTCTCAGAGTGCAAGAAGAATGTGTTTGCTGAGGTCTTTAAAAGAGAAATTTTCTGTTGTGCTCCTCACAGCTGTAGCCACCTCTTTACCAGAATTGAGGTACAGTGGATTTCTGTCTATCCTAAGTATTTGGAAACACAACACTGCTGACTTTCTTTCAATGACAACTTTGCTGATTTTCTTTTAATTCTTTCATCTCTCATTAGAGTAGTAGGCAATAATGTGTGACAAAAGTGTTAAGACAAATCTGTTTAAACCACTTGAGACTATGTCTTCCATTCTAGTCCACGCCTATAGGGGTACCTGAGAAGGAAGAGAGTAAACTCTGCTGTCCACCACTTAGAACCTTTTAGTGTATCCCAAGTAGAGGTAGGAGCTATGTATGGCGGTCTTCTATTTGTAAAAATTATTTTGTCTCATTTATTTCTCTTCTAAGAAGAGAGGGAAAACAACTTCAATGTACAGACAAGACAAAGAGTTTGAAATAAGAGTAAGATAAAGCAGGTTAAACAAATTTACATATAAATTGCCCATGTAAACTTTTGTGTAATAATATTTTTTTTCACAAGTAATGGAGAAAATATTAAATCTAAACAGATTTTTCAGAAGTACAGATTTCCCAGCATAGTCTATAATATTATTCAAATTTTGTTTTTATTTAAATTTGAGTATGAAGCGCCACATTTTAATTAAATTGCAGATAGTGTAGTTTGTTTGTTTTTCCATAATAAAAGATGGGTTTAGTAATAGCTGATGTTGTGAAATCATCTTGAATCTAAAATTTTAATTACTGATGTATTTTCAGAACTGCAAATCATTCTAGATGACACAAAGGTTCTGTTTTTAGTAATACCTGTTGCACTTCACTGATCTCAGTCTGGAACAGGACTGACTATATGAGCATCAGAATTGGTTCAGTGGACAGGAGTGAAGGAGCAAGGTATTGCAGTTGGCCTCCTGCTGCACTAGGTGCAATTTCTCTGCAAGGAAATTCTGGTAAGACTGTGTTGGGGGTTAGGGTTATTCCTTTTGTTTCTTTCTCTCATGGAATTTTGTCCCATCTGTTGCTAAAAAAACAATAACGACCGATACTTAAGAGAAAAAAAAGATATAGCTGGGAGGAAGAGGAGTGGGGGGGTAGGGTGCAGCTGGCTATTCTCTTTACCTGGGTCGGGATCCCCGAGCCTCTCCCCGCTCAGAGGGTTGCTCCCTGTGGCACTGGCAGGTGGGAATCACTTTCCAAGCCCTGCTTCACAGGACGCCGGAAAAGAGTTTGCATGAGATGTTTAGCCCTAACCCCACCCTACCAACTTCAGTTTGAAAACCAGGGAAGTCTGATATTCTTTAAATAAATTGCGCCTGTCTTGTATAAACAGAGATAGTGAGGTATACTGATCAAGACTTTCCACAGGTACAGGGAGGGCGCTGCCAAATCGGATGTCACTTTCCCTGGTCCCACCAAAACCCACCTCCTGCCAGACAGACTGGCAAGAAGGGGAAAAAGTCAACCAGTTTCCTCAGAGGTGCTTTGTTCTTCTGGTTCTTTTTGTTGTCGCTGCCGTTGTTGTTTGCTTGCCTTGTTACACATATTAAGTATGTAGTAGTAAAAGTAGTAAAGAACTGTTTATACATATAAAGTAGTAAAGAACTGTTATTCCTTTTCCCATATCTGCCTGAAGGCCCCTTAATTTCAAATTTATAGTAATTCAGAGGGAAGGGGGTAATTTTTTTTCCATTCCAAGGGAGGTTCCCGCCTTCCATTGCAGGCATCTATTTTTCAAACCAAGACAGATGGTAAGGACATAAGCAGCTGATCTCTCTTGAAAGAAAGGGGTATATTCATCTGAGATCTGACTGTGTCCAGTGCCCAGTAAAATCAACTGAAAAGGCTTTAACCATATTCAGTCAGATGTCTGTGAGGGTTAATAGATTGGACATATAATAATATTCCAAAAAAAACCTGGTGCATAGAAATGCAAATGGTTATAGAGCCAGATGTTGCAATAATGCAAACACAATGTAAAAATACCAAACTCAGCCATAAACCCTGAGGAGTTTTGGAACATTATAATAAAAACGAAAGACTACTTTTTTGTAAAGATACAACTGATGCATATGATTACCCAGGTGTATCAATGAATAAATATATGCCTACAAAAATATTATAGGATGGTTGGCAGTTACAACTACTGCTCTGTAAATGATGTCTGCATGCCTCCCTAATCAAACCAAATGCCCAACTCAAGCATAGAGTTCCTCTAAGTTTGCTCTACAAAGACAATTAATATTTCTTTTTTTGCAGGTGTTTGTGCTAGCTCTGATATGAGCTATTTTTGTGGGCTGGGCACATTATTTTCCATCACTTAGAGCCAAATGCTCTAATTAGTTTTTAATCTCACACATCTAAAAGGAAGTTATTCACTGATTTGTGGTGATAACTTTTTAAAGAATGAAAGTGAAAAAGTAGTGAAAAAGGTTTTGTTTTGGATTTGAACACTGCCACACTATTGCAAATTTTTCAGATTTGTCTGATTATTGATAGAAATAGCTCCAGTCCTTTCAATAATTAATATATTCCAGTCTTAAATTTCCCCTTTCTTGCATCAAGCATATCCACTTCCCACCACTTTTTCAGGTTTTGTTGTTGTTGTTTTGAAAATGGCATTCACAGCCATTATTCTTTCTTAACTTTCTAACGGAACACCTAAAGGACAGCTAGATTTAGTCATTGCTTTCCATCTATGGCTGCTATGAATATATATGGTGTTTTAGATACTCTTTACATGATTTTTAAAGGCATTCTGAACACAGGTACAGGACTATTAGTGTTAACCACTAGATGCCACCATTGCTCCTATAAAAGTGGCCCAGTCTATGTCTTCCATTAAATCCAACAAACCTTCAACAGATTTCTCTTTTTTTAAAAACAGTGGAATAGTATTGAACTAAAAATACAAATGCAGGTAGTACACACCTTATATTAAATTTATTTATAAATTATTTTGATAATATACAACACCTTGGGGTCCATTTTCAACTCAGAAATGTTTAAAGGGCTTTATAATCATCTCTCATGGGTTTACCTGTTCTTTTTGTGACAAAAATAAGAGCTGTCAGATCTGAGGAGCTGGTGCAGCTGACACTGACAGGAGTAATTTCATTATATGCATAAGCAAGGGAAGTGGCTTAGTGTACCTCTGCAACCCAAGAGCAGTAAGTTGTCTGAAAATTTAGGATACCGTTATGATTGCGCTGTGAAGGTCCCAAGGAGGTTGTACTGCACATGACTCACTATGGCCCAGCAGCTTCAACTGTTTGCAAGGAGCCAGGGGGAAGGGATGTGAGATAGTATTTTAAAGTGCAAGGCTCATACAGAAAGCTGAGACTCTCATAACACTGGTAACTCCCAATGCCATTGTAAAGCCTTTCTGGAGGACATCCTTTCCACTTAGCTTGTCTGTTAGTAGCTTGAGGAAGACAGACTCAGGATCTGCTACCTCGTTGCTCACACAGCATCTCAGATAGTGATCATAAATCCAGACACAACACTTGGGCTGTTGTTTTTAGCTGGAGTGAATGCCTAGTGCCTTACTGATTGGTGTTACAAACGTGCTAGCCTGTGTGCACATGGGGAGGAAATTAACCATGGTCTGCTTGGAAAGGACATTCAGTCCTGGTGAAACCATAGGGGTATGCTTCCTGAGCCGGATGCTTCCACAACTCAAAAACAAAAAGAGCAGGCAGCCTGCTCACTGCATGTGGCGCTGTCACATGGAAAAACTGCAAATTACTTCAGTAAGTGACCTCTTCACAGCTAAAGACTTTGCAGAGTGGACTTACTTTGTTAGGTGGGTAAAGCGGCATAATTTTCCAAAAAGGCTTGAAATTTTTCTCTCACTATTTGCATACTTTTGCTAATATCACAGACCACCAGCCTCCATACTCCTCCTCCCACCTTGACATGTGTCTGACAATTGATAAAGTCACAAGAAGTGACAGACAACGCCATAAATTAGCCACAAAAATGGGTTGTTTTGCTGAAAACTATTAAATATATGCTATATTATATATAATTCCAGTTATCCTGGACTGTAGACAGCGCCTACCCAGAGGTTACCCAGAGGTCAGGGGAATGAGGAAGCAATGCTCCAGGATCTTGGAGCTCATAAGAACCAAAGCAAAATTAACAATACAAATACTACTAACAGTACTAACACTAATGATATACTCAGGCCGTGGGAATCCATGCCACAGGAAAAGGCACTTTTAACTGGGGAGTTGTTAAAAGAGGCCAGAGCGGAGGCAGCGGAGAGGGCATCTCTCCTCCCGACACGACACCACGACAACCCGGACCTGCCTTTCACGACCACCCCTCTGGAGGAGACGACAGGGCGGAACGGTCCCGTGCGGCGCCCCGTGGCCCTCGGATGGTGCCGCTGATGAGACCCCGGCCTCGCCCTCTTCTACAGCGGGTCCGGGACGCACCGGAGTATCCAGACCTAAGCGAGGATGCGGGGGGCAGCCCCACCGCGCCCCACCCTTCCGCACCGCCCGGTGGGCGGCCCCGGCCCGGCCACCGCCCTGCCCCCGCCCCAGCGGGCAGGAGGGTCGCCGGCGGACGGCGGGGCCGGTTCGGGTGCCGAGGCCGCGGCGCGGGTGATCCGCGAGAGGCATCTAAAAAAATCGTTTCCTTCCGGAGCGGCGGCGACGGCCGCCACTTCTCCGGCGCAGCTCGGGCGCCGGCGGCGCCCTCCGAGGTGAGGCGCTCGGCAGCCACGGAGGAAGGCGGCGGGCGCTGCGCGGTGGCCGGGGCGGAGGAGGCTGAGCAGTGGGTGGGGCGGGGAGGGACCAGCCGCGGCGGGGACGAGGTGCCAGCGGAGCGGAGGCGCCGCCGCTCGGGGTCCGCCGCCCTCCCGCCCGCAGAAGTTTGACTCGGGAGCAGCGCAGCCGCCCGGGCCGCCGCGGCGGGGCAGGGACCCGCGGCAGGAGACGCCGCGCTTGAGGCCGCCGCGGGACGGTGGCTGCCTCCAGCAGGACGCCGGCGGCGGTAGCGTTTCTCCGGGGCCGCCCCGCCCGCGACATGGCAGCGCGATCCCGGCGACCGTGGCTGAGCGTGGTGCTGGGGTTGGTGCTGGGTTTCACCGCCGCCTCCTGGCTCATCGCCCCTAGAGTGGCCGAGCTCAGCGAGAAGAAGCGGCGCGGCGCCAGCCTCTGCTCCTACTACGGCCGCGCGGCGGGGCCGGGGGCGGCCCGTGGCGCGGCGGCGGCGGGAGGGCAGCAGGCGCCGCCGGGGGCAGCGGCGGTGTTGGGCGGCACGAGTTTCAGGAGCAGCCCCTGGGAGCTGCCGCCCGCGGCGGCGGAGGGCACGGTCTCCAGCCCCGCTGCCGGCGGGGAAGGGGAGCCGGAGGAGGAGGACGAAGGCGGCGAGAAGCGGAGTGGCCGGCCTGGCGGCAGCCACAACGGGAGCGGAGACTGGGGGGGCGCCCAGGGCTGCACAAAGCCCCGCAACTTTCTCTACGTGGGCGTGATGACGGCCCAGAAGTACCTGGGCAGTCGGGCGGTGGCGGCGCAGCGGACGTGGGCGCCCTCGGTGCCGGGCCGCGTGGAGTTCTTTTCCAGCCAGGGCTCCGCCGCGCCCCCCGGGATGCCCCCGCTGCCCGTCGTCGCCCTGCCAGGAGTGGACGACTCTTATCCGCCGCAGAAGAAGTCCTTCATGATGATCAAGTACATGCACGACCACTACCTGGACAAGTACGAGTGGTTCATGCGGGCGGACGACGACGTCTATATAAAAGGTGACCTAGGCGCATCCCGCCGGCGGGAGGCAGGGAGGAAGGGGAGCGCTGTCTGGGAGCCTGTCGGAGTCTCCCCATGGGTCGGGGAGAGATTCAGTTCCCGCCTGGGGCGGGGAGAGCATGGGGTGTCTCGACCTGCCACCACCCCGCCGGCGTTTGCTTCCAGCCCCTGTATGCGGGGTATGGGGAACCGCCCCATCCCTGAGGGAACCCGGCGTGCCCGGGACGGGCCGTCTCTGCGGAAGCCGCCACTCATTGGAGAGCCAAAACTGCGGGCTGGACCACGCCAGACACGGTGAGCGGTCCCTTGGATGGGCGTGTGGTCCAGGTGCTGCCGTCCCTGCCCTCGCTTCCATGGCGATCCTGCGCACAAGCCTCCGCCGTGGTCCGGCGGAGAGGGTCCGGTCCGACCGGGCGCGGCGGGCTGCGGGGCAGTGCAGGACTCACGACCAGACTGCAGGGTGTCTGGCGGTCGTGCCGCGCCCCGGCCCTCCAGTGGAGTCGGTGGGACCCCTGGGGAGCTGTGCGGCTGTCACCGGTACGAGCTCTCCGCCTGCCTCGACCCTGAGCTGGGCGAGCGCAGCCGCTGCGGGCTCCAATAAAGCTGCTGTTCAGTGCAGCGGGCGCCTCCGGGAAGTACCAGCCCTGCTCCCGTGCGAGTTTCATAGCACCGTTAAGATGTGGTGTTCTGCAGCTTGCTTCCTTTTGGTCTGCGCTTGAGGCTGGCATTGTTTGTGCCGTGTCCCGCGCTTAGGAAAGGGAAGCTGAAGTTGAAAGCATAAGCCCAGGTTGTGAGCTTGGTTGCTTACACTGTTGTAAATTCATTGGTGGTGGCTGTACCCTTCCCCGTTTGTCACTTAATTTTGAGTCGTTTAATAGGCTGCCTGCTCATTAGCTGTCATTCACCTGTCAAATATTTGCAGATGTACACATGTATATATGTATATACATTCAGTTGCAGGCATAAAGTTGTGTTTTCTTTGAGCTCATTCCAAAGTTGTATAGAACCTGTCTTTAATTGATTACATGGTACCAAATTAAACTTATTCAGAAACTTTTAATTTCAAATAAATATTAAAGTTTCCTAAAATAACTAGTTAAGTGATGATAAACACTGTAACACTGGAACTATTTGAAATTAACAAGAGTTTTACTTTCTTTCCAAGAATTAGTCTGTAATCTGTTTTCCTTAATTAATTTAGATTTGCTCTGGTATTTTCAAAAAATAATCCTATTAAATCTTACCTGGTATTTCCCATCCACTCCCTTTCCTCCCCAGCCTGGAACTATATTGTGCAAATTGTCTGACTTTAGGGATTTTTATACTAGCAAGTGCTTTCCATCAGTATTGTTTGAACAGAACAAGTTAACTGTCAAAAATTAAGTTTTGGACCATATTCCAGCTTATGGCTGGAAGGAAAATGCCATTGTAATGTTGATTTAAAAAAAAAAACAAACCTGTTCGCTTGTCCAAGGATATTTTCTATGAGGTCTAGGATATTGCTTTGGAAGTCATTTCCTCTGACAGTCTCAGGTACCTGTTACATTTTTCTAAAAGCTTGAAGTACAGGGAAGGAGATGGCTGGCAGAGTAGTCAGAGAAATAACAGTAATCTTGTCTTTTTGTCAGGTGAAAAATTGGAGGAGTTCCTTCGCTCACTGAACAGCAGTAAACCTCTGTATTTGGGGCAGACTGGTCTGGGTAATATTGAAGAACTCGGAAAACTGGGGCTGGAGCCTGGAGAAAATTTCTGCATGGGAGGGCCGGGAATGATCTTCAGCCGGGAAGTTCTCCGGAGGATGGTGCCACATATAGGTGAATGCCTTCGAGAAATGTACACCACTCACGAGGATGTGGAAGTGGGCAGGTGTGTCCGGAGATTTGGAGGAACTCAGTGTGTTTGGTCCTATGAGGTGAGTGACAGTATAAATTGCAGTGAGCTATTTGTTTACAGAGTTTTTCTTCTTGCAAGGTAAGTAGCTGTATCTGCAATCTCTTTCCACTTTAATTATCTTCCAGTGCTTGCATCAGGATGTGAACTGCAGACTGTAAGGAAAAAAGAGAGGAAAGCATTCACAGCATATTGCTGTAATCATATTTATTTCTACTCGTGTCTTACCGTTTTCATTGGTGACTATTTACTGCAGCCATATTGTAAGTGTTGCTGTGCTGTAAGTTGCTAGAGCATTACCTAGAGGGTTTCAGAACAATCCTTGACAGGGAGCTGTTGCATTTGATATATATGTTGTTCAGGACAGATTGTTTTAAGCAGATCTTTTCAAGTTTAGATAAGCACGAAACATATCTGTTTGCTCTGTATCACAATCTCTTAAAATACATTGTAGCATTTAAAGAATGGCCTGTATTTTCTTAATTACTTAGATGTATTTTATTCAAGTTTATTATTGACAAAAGCAGAAATAGCTGTTGTTTCACTGGGTTTTTTTTTTGTACAGAAATGAAATTCTTTACACTGCCTTTCTATGATGCAACTTTGATAGTATTTTTCTTAGCATAGAACAGTGTTAAAATGGATTAAGAATATGTGCAGTGTAATAAATTTTCCTATGCCGAAGTAATTTTAGGAATAAATTACTTCATTCAGTAGTAGCATTTTCTAAAGTAATTAGGGTCTGTTGCAGTACCAAAAAAGTTTATCTGCAATGCCATAATTAAAATTCATGCTGGTTTCTCTGGAATTATTGTGATTATTTGCATGACTATCTTCACAGATAAAAATAGGCTGAGCATACAACTACAAGAAAGGGTAAAGGGTGAAACCTAATATGTTGAATATTATTTCACTTATTTTGATCAGTTATTTAATATTAATATATGCTTGCTCTTGTGGCACTCCCTCATTAATCAGGAAAAATCCATTTAAATGGGCCATAGAAAGAGGCTATGTGGTATTTAGTGTCAAAAAATCAGAAAAAAATTAATTTTGTGTAATAGCATTTTTCTGAATGGCCTAGGGAAAGGTGACCATTTATAAATGTGTTTGGTAGGCTATAGTGTATGTAAACAGGAGAACAAAAGAAAATACTGCATGCTTGTTACTAATTAGGTAGAAATCTTAGAGGAGTAAATTTACTTCACAATAGAAATATGCTTTTTGAGACTATTTCATTATGTGTTGTAAATGCTACTGTGAGGTAATATACCTGTTGCTCTGGCAGAGAAGGGAAGGCATTTATGGTGTTGATGGAAATCCATGTAGAACTATATAGGACCAGTGGTTCCTAATCAGACATCCAAATTGCATGGTACATCTGAAGCCTAATCATACACTCTGACGTGTTTGGGCTGTGCCTGTACAAAACTATTTTCCAGTCCTTATGGGCATGTGATGCTTGCTGATCTGTATCAGGTGACAGCATTAAGATTCTGCCTTGACAGTTGTATCACAGAAGGGATTTTAGTTTTGTTTTTATGGCTTGACTTGGGGAGAAATCTATGGAAAAATACTGATAATATTGTCACCATGGTTATAATTTGTTTTGATGTTGAATTTCAGGAAATGTTTGCTCCAGGCATTGATCTTAAGGGGGATGGAACAAAAAAATACAGTTTTGAAGACTGGTTTATATGACTACCTAGAAGCTCAGCTTTTCATGGTAGGATTGAGGCCTGAAAACAGACTTTTTGAAAAAAACTCATGCTTGTATGGGATCTGGAATAGAGTGACACCAGTCTTGATTGTCAGTTGTTCTTGAAGTATCTAGGTCTATGTAGTAAAGAATAGAAGAAGAAAAAATATGTTTGGCATTGCAATAGTTACTACTAATTTCTGACCAGTATTTCTGTCTAATTCTGAAGAATCTTTGACTCTGTTGCCAGTGCAGAAGCTCCTTGGGAAAATGCAGATGATTAAGGCAAAGCTGCTTAGGATGTTATCCCAACATTAAACCTATTTAGATGGGAAGGAGTGAAATGGGGTGTCTGGAAAGAGAAGCTGCATTTGTGCTTTGGCATAGTTTGTACTGTGCAACAGTACGATTCTCCACCTGAGGAGATCTATGTGTTGCAGATTGCTAGATTATTTGGTGAAAACAGTGATTTTTTTTCCCTGAGGCACTGAAACTGTTTCTGTGTGCTTTTTCATTCCTGTATTAGATCAGAAACACTCTTGATGTGCTAGAAGGGGAATATTCCTTCAGATACATGTGCACAAAATCTAAGATTGGGGCCAGGACTTCCTGTATAGCCAGCTGCACTTTTGTCCTCTTGTTCTATGTAAGTAATAAACCGAGTCCTGTTGAGCTGCAAGATTAAGATGAACTTAGTTGATTCTAGTAAGATAAGTAATTTCTCTTTTGTATGTATTTGTGAAGAATGTAAGCTGGAAGCAATTACATTAAAATTCATAGGAGCTTTTTAGCTCCAGAAGAGTTGAATCACTGTTGCCTCATTTTTTACTAGATTTCTTTTCAAAGAACTAAATTGGAAAATCAAAGAGTTGGTAAGAAAACCTGAAATGCTTGATCTTTGCTGGGTGGCATAGCTGGTGTCATTGACTGGCTGCCTGTCAGAGTTTGTTCTGTTGCTACTTAGGGCTAGCCAGAAGCATATGGTAGCTTATATACGTAATATGCTTGCTGACAAGAAGAGGGTAACAACTTTGGTGGGTTTTAAAAAAAATTAATTTTTTTTTTGTTGTAAGAATGAATAAGAAAATAAGATATTTATGGGCCTACAGTGAGCCACTCTTATATTTTGAGCTTTCTAGAGTTAAATTCTAGTTCTGCCAGATTTGAAGCCAGGTCTAAAGATTGGGACTCCCACGTACCAAGTGACTCATGGCTGAGGTGATGAGCCTCTCTCTGTGTCTGCTGATGGAGCTCCTCCACTCTAAATAAAGAATTAGTCATTAGATTGCTGAGAGAGGGAATCGAATGATAGTGTTCTTAGGGTTCTTATGAAAAATGGAGGGCAGAAAGAGGAGGACACTCAGGTTAGTGTCTCTTTTTAGTTGCTGTCCTGTTCTGCTGGACTTGGGCAGCCCTGTGGTGAGCTGGAACAGGGGAGAATCCACTTTGCTGAGCATGAGCATCAGGAGAAAAAGAGGTGGTCATAGCCAGCAGTAAAGGACAAGTAAAGTGTCAAACTGCTGTCTTGGCAGCAGCTTGGATTCAAATTGTCTGGAAGCAGCAGCTGAACTGTAGCCTAAATGTAGTCCATTTCCTTGCTTCATGAGAAGTTATGTGCTAGAAGTATTTTGGATTAATAATTTTCTTTCTACAGAAGATCCACCCTTATTCTGGTATATTTTTTCAATTATGTTTTAATTTACTCTTAGTTTTGATGATGCTGTAATGACTGAGGTATAATAAATCTGAGAAATTTGTCCAAAGTATCTCTGTAAAAAATATGTTCATTTTTGTAAGGTCATAGCATCTTCTGCTTCCCAGAATCAGAAACTAAAGATTAAAAGTGCCCTTGGATTTGTTTTCAGAATCCATATTTCAAGCTATCACTCTCTTCCACTAATTTTGAAGCTTTCAAATGTTTTTATTTTAAAGGAATGAAGAAACTAACTTGATTTTAGTGAGTCATATATTTTCTGTTCTTTTGAAAACAAAAATATAGTTAAAAAGCTGAGATACTGTGTACTTCCTCATTTTGCTGTCTAAGAGGGATTTGAGTATAGAAGACGATTTGAAATAAAGGTCTGATTGCTTTATATCTCTTCTCTTCCCCATTTCTTTTAAAAATATATTTTGGGTTTTAGAGGACCATTTTGTAATTAATAACCTGAGATTTGAACAGATCAAATAGTGTAGTTCCATAAAATGACTAAAAGAAATGCTATGTATGGAATAAGTAGCTATAACAATTGAAGAAGACTTGGTCAGAGTGTAAATGCTATCAGAGAATGTTTTTTTTTTTTTTAGAAAATAAAAAATGTCAAATGCAGCATAAAACATCTAAAGACAATTCATTGGTGCTTTTCTAACATATATTGAATTGCTTGCAAAGCTTTTCTTTTTATAGCCTTTTTTCCCTTTTTATGGATGAAAATCATATAGAGTATCTTAAAATAGGAGAGACTCGAGGATTGATCAAGTCCAGTGCTTGCTATGTTCACTTTAGGGTTAAAAATGACATTCCTCCAAAGCAACCTATACAGTATTATTCCTTTGGTATTGTTTAGGTTGATGTTGAAAGAAAATATGGTACTTTGTACATACAAGTAGTCTACATAGATGATATATCTGTTTCTCCCACTGTTTTTTTCCCCGCTTTGTTTCCAAAGTTCAAGGACAACCATAGAATACAGTCTCATTACTGCAACATTCTTTTAGTAAAAAAGCTCTCTATTATCCTATCTGTTGTTGATTCCCAGTAGTTACAGTAAATATTGCCGTAAATGTCATGGGAAAATGCCTCTTTGGATCAAGCTGTGTACTCAGAAACTTTTCCTTTACAGTGCATTGGTATTTTGACTGTCTCTGGTGGTACTAGAACTTTGTAAACCATTTTATGTATCTTCTTCTAAAAATACTTTATATTTTCTGTTTTAATTTAATATTTCCATCCTGATGTATTTTAATCTCTCATTTGAGGCTTTGTCTCTTTCTTTGGTGAAGATTTGTACTAAGCTTTGAGTTCAACCCTGCACCAAACAGAAACATTAGAGGTGTGGGTGCCTTTGATGATAGGATGGTATTTTGCTCATTTTGGGTACTGGGATGATCAGTCTTGATCATTCCAGTACTCAAAATGAGGATACTGGGGGTGGCAGTGCCCCACCCCCACTTAAGTTGTTGAATTTGGACAGTTGTTGAATTTGTAGGTAGTTACATAAATGCAGCCAATACTTAAAAAAAACATCAGTGATCCTAGAATAAAAATGCATATAAGAGTGGAGCCTTGCAGTAAGGGCATCTGAGTGTATAGGAATAGAAATCAGATGATCCCAGTGGCCTTGGAACTTTTTGATGCAGGATTGCTTGTGTGCTGTCTTAACTGTTTGTTACCAACATCTGTCCAATTAGTGATGTTAACTGTACATATCAAATTTCTTTCCTTTATGTGATTCTCACCTGGTTAGAAAAATCATACTATTGTAGAGTGGTGTTTCTGTGTGTACATGATACAAATAACTGTAAATCCTTAAATGCATATTCTGTTGCTTTAACCATGATACTTAGTTGGGTCAATACTCTTGCCTGTGTGGCTCTGCCTGATCCTCACTTGACCTGCCAGCCCTAACTGTGCTGTGCAGATTTCCTGTTTTTTTGGTTTTTTTTTTTTTTTTTTTTTTTTTTTTTTTTTTTTTTTTCTTTTTTTCTTTTTTTCTTTTTTCCCCCTATGGCTTTCTGCATAACCTCCTGTCATTCATTTGCTCTTTTATGTGGGGAATCTGGAAAGACTGCCTGAGGGTCCTGCCTCCCTTGGGTTCATGAATCCTGGGGATTCCTTGTCTTCTAAGCTCTTCTTGATCCTGTCATGATCAGCTTGGCTGGGAAGTTGAGGAACATCATGATGAGAAAGCAGAGTCATTCCTGGTAGCTCTATGTGTCCTCATGCGGCTGAGCACAGCAGCAAGAGCTGGGGATACCTTTTCTGGCATCCTTATTGTGATGGATAGTATTCCCATAGCTACCGTGGAGATGTGCAGAAAAACGCACATGCCTATGGCTGTGATCCACTGTATGGGGGCATTTGATATGTGGAGCCAAGAGCTAAGAGGGCCATTTCGCACCTGGTTGAGTGCTAAGGTCTCTTACATTCCTGTCTTGGTTTCAGGTTTAGTGTCCTGTGTTTTCTGCCCTGCCTCCTGCCTGAAGAGGAAATATTACTTGTGTGATTTTGAGTTTTACAGCTGTGTAATTGTGACACCTGGTGCTGAGTTACCAAGTTGTTGAAAGACTCTGGGCCGTATTTTCATGTCCCTGATATGAAGGGATGAATTCGTGGCTACACCTTCCTTCCAATGTGTTTTTATCTAACAGCAGTCCTTTGTTTGGAGGACTGAGTGGCTAGCTAACAGCTTTTGAGTCAGTTGCAAATGTTTGAATATTCTTAAAGCAAGTATTTCAAAGTTTCTCCTCTAAGAATAAGCTCTTGTTTTACTTACGAAAGGATCCCACAAAACAAGAAGAAAAAAAGTTCTTAAACTATTATAAATGTGTCTTTATTTCTGCATATGGGTATCCTGACCCATGTCTCTGTGTCTCAGTGTCTCTGAATGTTTAAAGTTAACCATGTTAGATTTGCTGTCATTTTGTTGGAAATATTTTCTCAAGATTTTTGTGCTATTAAATATATATAGGTGGTACTTCCACAGATGTCTAGTGCAGAAGTCTAGGTGTTCAAGTGTTTAAAAGAGTGCTTGTCATGAGCAGATGCAATTGTGGCACAATATTATGAGACATATCTTGTTTAAACCCATCAGATCATCAGTCTTTACAGTGCCCTATTACTGTACAAGGAATAGCTTGATTTTTAGAATGAGAATAACAGACTAATAACTGCATTAGTGCCAACATTAAGTGAATTTGTGAAGCAAAGCAAGACGAAACCCTTATGTTTACTTTATTTTCCTGAAATATTTTTCTATACTTTACCTTAAAATCAAGTAAACCTAACCACACAGGAAGCATTCGCTTCTACAGATATTTCCAGAATTACCTATGCTTTCAAAGTTTTGTCTTTCTTACAAGTTCTAAAATAACTGTATTTCGCATCTACAGATCTGATTGTGGTAATTGGTCATGCTTTGGCTAAGCGTTTTGTTAAACTGTCCTACTTCAGCCTTTCTGAAGATGAATGGTGAGTTGAAATGGAATAGTAGAGTATTAGTGAAGTGTGTTTAATTTTCTCAAAGACACAGATAGTCCACAAGTTGTTTCCTCCTGCTCCCTCCTGACCCTCAGTGTAGATGGGTTTTTTACTTGTTCTGGGCTATTCTTTGCATCTCTTCTCATCCCAACTTAGAAAAATCTCGCAGAGATAACTTTTTCTTGACTTTGACATCTTTTGAGATCAAAAGACATATTTCTACTGAAATAGAAAATGCTCACAAAAGAGAGAGGCTGGAAGTTGTAAACAGAGAGAGTTACAAAAACTATTAGAAATAAAAACTTATTAAATGTATTTTTGAGACCTAGTGGAATACTACAGTAGGATATGTCTTTTTTTAGAAGAATAAGCTTCCTAGCTACTCTTCCAGATGGTATTTTTCTTGGGAGTTTTCTTCAGGTAGACAACTAGGCATAAAATGTAGCTGGAACATTTGAAGTCTTTTTGCTTTATTTTATGATTCTCATTACCAAAGTGCTTGCCAGCTCTTTTCAGTTCTTATTTGAGAAGGCATATATTAACCCATCATCAGCATATGCTGCTGTACCATATTCTCTGCAGTATGTTTTTACTTAGTTACTTCATTTCATAGAATAACACAAAATACTTGAAGAATACCTCACGTATTAAAATTGTAGCAAGAATTGCCGGCTTTGAGGAGTTTATTCCATCAGACCAGTGCTGGGTATTGATTTAAGCTCAAGATGAGTGCCAGGTTGGTCACTTTTTAGTACATATTTGGAACTGGGGAGCAAATAAATGTGTAGTTCCACCGCTGCTGCAATATTTTTAGCTTCTGAGTATTACTCTAAGGAAAAAATTTTGGTGTACCTGTAAGAAATCTTTTAAAGCACTCATATACTTTCAAAAATAACATCTTGAACTAGAGGTATAATTTTAGGAAATTCTGGAGGAGGATAAGCAGCCTGGTAGCTGATACAGGCTTCTTGAATGCTGTTTTATGTATGATTTAGTCTTAAAATGAACATAGGAAAGGAGTTAGCTTTTTTTTTTTGTAATGTAGTGGTGTTGAGTTACATTTCAATTATCTTTTATGTAGTACTCTTGAGATACACTTTCAACACACTGGTTGAAGTTTTACCTTTAGTAAGATGAACACTTAAAAATATTTTTAAAAAGGCTTAAAGTAAGTCTTCTGTAGTATGTTGGTTTAATCATGCAGTTGAATACTGAAAGCTGAAACCTGAAGTTCTGACTGGACAGATTGTGTGTTTGGTTTTAATTTTTGGTTTGTGATATTTTATTTAGAAACTTGAAACTGTTCATTTTAATAAGTTTAAAATAGGACTGTAGGCTTCTTGTTTGTTTGGTTTGGGGTTTTTTTTTTTGTGTGTGTGTGCTTGTTACTTTGAAGGACTTTATACTTTCAGGAGTGCTTTCAAGTGCTTTGCCATGCTTTTAAAACATTTGAGTTCCTAAACTGTTCTGCTTTTTTTTTTTTTTTTCCTCTCATTATTATTATTTACAAACATTTCAGGGACAAGTTAACATCTGAAGGATAAAAATCTGATCACCAGGGACACTGCTTCTTTTGACTCTTCATTTGCTGGTATAAGAGAAGTGCTTGTTCATGGGGTCCTTTCTGACTGCAGCATCTGTGAATGAGCTTCTCATGGTGTACGAACAAATGCATTGAAGAAGTGCAGCATTTCTTTAGCAGTATATGTGGCTGCAATATAGTGGAAATATATGTGGGCTTTGCTGCTACACGAGGCATACACTGTAACTCTGCATGCACAGAAATATGCATATGTGTAAAGCTTGTTCCTAGGTGATAACCAAGCTTCCCAGGGCATCTGTGAAAATCCCTTGGAGAATAAGCCGTGCTTCTAAGTCATTACTGCAGTCTCTCTACTGTAAAGCTGAAGAATTTAGCTTTCAGTTTGTTTTAAATCTATCTTTCCAGTTAGATCTGTGTCCTTCTGTTCTGTATATATGCATTTTTTTGCTTTCAATTTGACATAGCTTTTTTTAGCCGTCCTTGAAAGCTTTTTCTTTACTGCTGCAGACAGTAGTACACCTATTATCATAACAATTTTTCATCACAAAAAGGCCCATCTTATGGAGCTCTTATCCTACTAGAATTGCACAAGTTCCTATTGTTGATCATGACAAAAGACAATGACTTTTTATGCCATTTTTTATCAGTTTGGGGAAAAATTTTCCGAAGTACAGTGAGTTCCAGAAGTCAGGGAATTTAGCTGCAAAAAATGTAGCTGATGACTAAGCTTTTAGGAAAGTGCCTAACTCAGCAAATGAAACAGTTTTGTTATGTGCTTTTGATATATATATTGTTGTTTTTAAATTATCTATTAGGTATGAATCTGGCCTGCAAGATGGAATGAAAACGGATGCTAGTATTCTGCGTCCTTTTCTTCTGTGCTATATTATTGTGGTTTCTTTTTTCTTAATTTGGTAGGGGGAAAAACTGTACCTAACTGAGGGTACGTGACTACCATAGAAAATATGGTGAAATAATAAAAATAATTTTGAAAAATGTAGTACTGAGGGGTCCCAGGGGGTTGAGGTTTGCTTAGAGTTATGGAGTGTGTCTGTTACATCCTTGCAAAAATTGATTATTATTTTTACTTTCAAGAAAGAATTCTGTACCAAAACTATGCATTGGGAATTGCTCCATCCTTGCCATAGGGAGTTGGTGCTCATGTCCCCTCTTCCAAATCTGTTACCCTTATTTTTGGTCTGTTAAGTCCAAGAATAAACACCTTTCTGTTCTTAAATTCTTAGCTGTGCTGTGGTGCTGACATGTATGCTTGAAGATGGCAACTCTGTAATGGGAGTGAGATAGAAAAGATATACAGTCTTTGTGGGGCAGAGAGCCTTAAATGAGCTAATATTCTTTTTGCAGTATACTTAACAACTTGCCCAGCATGAGCTTCCTAACTCATGGCTGGAAAAATGTTTTGAACAGCAGTGGCTTTATTATTTTAGCTGTATTCCTCCTAGGAAAACTGACTGCCTATGTCTTGGATGGGTGGACTGTTTAATGGGTAAAACTCTGGATGGCTGGGCCCAGACCGTTTTGGTGAATGGAGGTAAATCCAGTTGGTGGCTGATTGCTAGAACTGTTTGCCTGGTCTTGATTTTGGTGCCAGCCCTATTTAATGTCTTCACTGATGGTCTGGACATGGGGATTGAGGGCACCCTCAGTAAATTTGTAGACAGTGCAAAGCTGTGTGAGAGTGTTGATCCTTTCGAGGGTAGGAAGGCTCTACAGAGGCCTGGACAGACTCAGTCAGTGGGCCAAGGACAACGGGATGAGGCTCAATAAGGCAAAGTGCTTGGTTCTGCACTTTAGTCTCAGCAAACCCATGCATCACTACCAGCTGGGGCAGAATTGGCTTAAGAGCTGCTTGGAAAAAAGGGACTTTGGGGGTGCTTGTTGAGAGCCAGCCTAATGTGAGCCACTGTGTGCCCAGGTGGCCAAGAAAGCCAATGGCGTCTTGCTTGGCCTGAACCAAGAGCAGTGTGGCCAACAGGACAAGGGACGTGATCATCCTCCTGTACTTGGGGTTGCTGAGGTCACACCTCAAGTCCAGTTTTGGTCCCCTCACACCTCCAGGACATTGAGGTGCCGGAGCTTGTCCAGTTAAAGTCAACAAGGCTCATGGAAGGACTAGAAAACATGTCTTATGAGGAATGCTGAGGGAGTTGGGTTTGTTTAGTCATGAGAAGAGCAGGCTCAGGGGAGACTTCATTGCTCTCCACAACTCCCTGAAAGGAGGCTGTAGTGAGGTGGGGCTTGGTAATTTCTACTGTCTCTGCAGTGATAGGACCAGAGGAACTGGCCTTCAGCTGAGACAGGAGAATCAGATTAGATATTAGAAAAAAGTTATCACTGTTAGGGTGTTCAGGCATTGAAATAGATTGTCCTGGGACATGGTGCAGTTGGTGTCCCTGGAAGTGTTCAAGAGGCATCTGGATCTGATGCTGAGTTATGTGGTTTATGGGTTAAAGTGGTAGTGTTGGGTGGATGGTAGGACTTGATCTTGAAGGTCTCTTCCAACCCTGAAAATTCTATGATTGTGTGAATGCTCAAAGCAGGAGAAGGAAGTACTGCAAGGAGGTGGGTTAGAATAACAGACTGACTTGCCTTTGAGTTTGGCAAGATAGAAAACAGCTGCTACGAATCAGCTTCTTGTGGCTAGGTTTCATCCACACAAGTAGGACTTCTTTCATGAGTTTTTGCCTGAAAATAGGATGTGGTGTTGAAGTTCTCTCTGTGTGTATAGACGTGTGTATATACATATGTATGTGTGGAAGCATTTATTTATATTTTTAAGTAAAATGCAGTCTATATTTTTAAGTATAATACTTAAACTTAATAAGTTAAGTTGGCATTTGCCTTTTTACTGCACTTTGGATAGCAAATAATGATAAAGACCAATAAATACTTGTCAGTTTGTTACTAACTTTTTCTGGAGACTGTTTGTTACTATAGCAATTGTTGTGCCTAGAATTAGCTGATAATGTAGGCCAGTCATCCCCATGTGAGAATCCAGCATTAGAATGTTGTCACGTTTCTGTTAAAAATGCCAGTGATATAGTATTCACTTACTACCTGTGTTTCGCTAGTGTATTGAGTGATGTGAAAACATTTAATCATCCACATTGATCAGAATGGGATTTCATTAGTTATGTATAGTGTTGATAAAATGCTGATAAAATTTCCTGAGTTCACAAGGCAAAAAAATCTGAGGACTTCAGAACAATCATGTTAAAATATGTTCCTGAATGTAGGAGCAGTCAAATTTTTCATAGTTCTGAATGCTGGTGGTACCTTCTTTTTTTATATAAAAATATGCTTCAGAAGTAGCATTCCTGCAGGGTAAGTTCAGAACTGCAGGAACTTCATGCTTATCTCAATTTAAAAGAACTTTGCTTATTGGAATGTTTAGTTTAGTACTAAACTCATAATTTCTGTAAAAAACTTCGTTGTATTGCTAAACATCATTTGGGGACCTAATGCTTTCCTTGGAAGTGGCCTCCAAAAGGATTTTTTGAGGGTTCTGTCATAAATCCGTGATGTGGCCAACAAAAACAAACGAGCTGATGTTTTTACTAGTTTTAATAGCCATGTTACCTTCAGTGTAAGTACACTCTGTATTCTTTCTAACTTGAAATAAAGAAAAAAGGTGATGCCCGGAATTGGGGGGAGGAAGGGATTTGTTCTTTCCTTGTTGAGTTTTATTTAGTTATTTCTCTTTGACCATAATTATATTACTCAGTTTGGTCCAACCTTCTCTGCAGATTAGATACTAGCCTGTAAAATGAAGTAACTTTTTGCCCTTATCCTATCCATAATGACCATGTAGATAGGTAACAAAAATAGTTGCTGGGTTAAGCATTTCAGTTATATAGTAAAATAAGCTGTAGTGAGCAGTATAAAAATGGAATTGTAAAGAGATGCTCTGTTTTTATAAACAGTTTAGAGAATTGTTTGTTATGTTTTGTGGTATACTTATTGCTTTTTGCACTAGGGAAAAATAAATAATAATGAGAGATGTTAAATAGAGTTTTGGGTATCTGTTAATCGATACAGAAAATAAACCAGCAATACTCTTGTATTTAACAGGTTGAAATTTCTATTCATTCACAGACTCTGAAGAGGTATTTGATACCTTCAACACATGCCACCATTAGTTTATTATAAACACATTGAGCTCCAAAATGAATTTTAGAAGGATTTCCATTTTACTTGTCCTGTTCCACTAGAATATTGTTGTATAAATGCAGTTTCCTCAATAAGTAGCAGTTTAAATTTATTTGAGGCAAATATGCAGCCTGTTTTTCTTCTGTGAGCTGTTATTACTTTAAAAAGCTCTTGTTATTTTCCCTTGTATCTATACTGATAAGGTACTATTGAGCTTTTATTTGGTGAGGTATAAGGATTCACGATCCTCTTGTTCCCTTAACCCTTTCTTTCATTTGCCTCAGTTTCTCTTTTTATTTATTTATTTTTTAAATGTATGATCAGGATTATGTATAGTACTATCTATGGGAACTTGTGTGTAACTTCTACTGTGGTGCTCAATGTTCAGCCTTGCTACTGCGGCCCTGGATTCCTTTTATCATTTTTAAGGCTTGGTCACTCTGTAAATTCATCACCATTTTTCAGTTTGGTTAGTACTGCCAGGTCAGTATCACCTTTGGCTGTTTTCAGCTACTGAACTTCTAGTTGTGCTAAAATTTGCTAGTATAGTAGTTGCATTGTTTAATCCTGTTGCTATTGGAAAACTGTGCCATCCTAAACATCATGTCACAATATCAGCAGAAAAATGGCCTTTTCTTGTGTAAAGGGAATGTTCCTGGTTCTCACTGTGACCTCCACAGCAAAGGCAGATGCTATGGTAGTATGAGAGGGAATGTATATATTGTGTGATCATGTCCCATGTGGAAAATACAGCCGTTGTGTCCAGTCTACTTGTACCTCCTGGCAGGCAAATGGTTAGTGAATAAGAAGGGTTTCATTTTACAAAGACCTAAGTCAAATTATGGTACTTGTTGAGGACTTTAATTCCAACTGAAGGAAGCAATTCAGTGCATCTTGGAAGGAAGTCAGCTTTTGGTTATTCAACTTTATGCTCCATCATTTGCCATTTTCTTTTCTGCTGTTCATGTTAGTTAAATGACTCCAAATAAACATGAAAATGATCAGCAACTCCCAAAGGTTTATCTGTGAACACTGGGCTTGGTTTTGAAACCTGTTTTGTGAATCTAAAGTTGAACATCTATGGAACACAGACATACAGTAGTTTCCCATTTTGCTCTGCACCCTTCATAGCAAGGACAAGCAACAAATGGATACTGGAGTCCGCTGGCAGAGCTGATGTTTCTGGTTAAAGCATGTTGACTGTGTAATACAGGTCCTTTTGTGCTTCAACTTTGTACCTAATTTAGAAAAAAACATTCATGAATGTTTTAATTAATGAAGAATTGAAGTGGAAGATTCCAATTAATTGTTTAAGGAAATAAAGGTTGAAGAAATGTGTGTATATGTGTGCACACACGTGTATGTATATATATATATGTGACAGACGCTAGAAGAGCATGCCACTGCTTTTCAATGTGACAGCTTGAGGCAATTTCCTTGAAATATCTAAAATATTATACAAAATTTTAAAAGAGGTTTTTGGCTAGGTTGGCAATCATGCTGTTGTGAAAACAAGACTTGCATAAATGCATGGATTTTTTCCAGTGTTGATGCTTCTTCAGAGCTTTTAAACTTCAGTAATAAGTAGTAAATATATGTGTGTTAAATCTTATGTATGCCTATATTCCTTAGGCAGTTTAGTTCATGTCTGTGTGTTCAGGTTGGCACCAGTCCTGCAACTGATACCAAACAAATGGCTCAGTGTAGAAGCAGCCTGCTCCTGCCAGCTCTGGCAGCTTTCTTGGAAGAGAGATGTCAGCTTTTGCAGAACTTAGCTTTTCCTAAGTAAATAAATTAATGCAAGTTGTAGACCTAAAACTGCCTTTGGGGTCTGCTTGCAGTGATCTGTGTTACATGCTGATATAAACTTTGGTATGAAAAGATATGTTTCTAGTGCCTATTTGGCATTCAAAGGATGAGAAGAACCATAAAACTTGAGGAAGCTCGGAGGGCCCTTAGTACGTGCAGGTGTTAAAGCTACTGCCCATGAAGGGTGTTCTGAACTGAGATGAAATCAGTCCACCTTCTCTCTTTGCTCTGATAAAAATCACTCTCTTTTTATGTCCTTCACTTACAGCTGTAGCAGTGAACCTGTGGCTTGTAGGAGAGATGCGGCCCTTGGATTTGTCATATTTGGCAGCAGCTTTTTGGTGTTCTGCTTTTGGGTGACACAAAACCATGTGGGAGCAGGAATCTCACTAAAGTGTTAAGTTTAAGAGGAGTAATTTCTCCCCTAAGGAAAGTTTGTCTCCTCTCCTACCTTGCTGACTTGCTCTCTGTATACATCTCTTCAGCCTACATTGTGGGAAGTCTCTTCAATTTAAAGTTCAGTTAAATGTATGTCACATACTGAATATAGTGACTTATTTTCTGCCATAAAATTGCCTCCTTGCTCAGAGCTTACATTCCCTTCATCCTCTGTCTCTTTCTGCTGCTTTGCTCTTTGTGTTCTGTTGCCACTTGGCCTCATTTACAATAAAATTTTTGTTCTGACTATTGCCTCTGTTTTTGAAGTGACATAAAAGCCTATAAAACCTCACAAAATTGCTCCGTGTTCCTGTGGAAGTGAAACCGTTTCAATAAAAGCTGTGATCTGTCTATGAAAAGAAAAAAAATCTTGCTAATTAAATAGATATGCAAGGCAAATATATTAAGGGAATGATTTGGGCTGTTAATGTTTCCTTCAGTGGTTTGAACACACATAGAAAGGGGAGATGTAATTTTCAGTGCATGAAACATGAATCACTTTGGAAGGTTATTAAGGAGGAAGTATGTTTTTTCTGTAGATTCTGAGCCTTTTTTCCCCCATCAAGGTCCCAAAAAGGTAGCTTTTAAGTAATCTGCTTGCATCAATCAATAAATATGTCCATAGGTACTTCTCAGCTATATTCTCTTTCTCAAATCTTCAAATTTTTAAATTAATGTATGTATTTTCTTAAGAATACTGTCTCTATAACCTTACGTTTCCAGAGAAGGTCTTACGATTTTTTAAAAGGTTTTTTAGCTTTGTAGGAGGGCAACAACTGGAAGGTATTTCTCTGAGGTTGATGGAGTATAGGTTACTGCTGTGGCAATCTGTGGTGCGCTCTATCCTGAAATGAAAGGGTGCGAGACACGAGGTTGTTTTTCCTCACAGTGATGATGGCATTGAAGATGGTGCTCTACCTTCTTCTTTCTGTGTTACCCCATATTGCTGAGCAGCTGAATGCCATTGCCTGAAGTGTTGCTTTGACACCAGACAGATTTTAAGATAAACTCAATTTTCCTGGGGCTTTCTGTACACCTCTGTGTCTTGAGTATTTTTTATTGTTTTTATTATTATTTCTTATTTATCTTCAGTACCTTTTTTTCAATAGCAAAAGGTCATATAAACTGCTGCTGAATTCATAAGATCATATTTTTTATCATACCCTCTTTGTTCACTCATGATCCATAGTTCTTCAGCTCTTAAATATTAATGACATGTAGTATTCTTTATTACAGATTTTCAAAACCCGAACAATGTAATTTTCATGGGACACATCTTCAAGGTTTTCCCTAATAATAGGGCAGTAATAGCTTTTAGAAAGCATTTTTAATGTTTAATAATTTCATACACATTAATACCATAATGTCTTCCAGATGGTGAAATCACAAAGCAATAAAAATGCTTTCACCCTAGTAATGTGTGTCTCCCTATGCCTGCAGCCATGTTCTCTGTTCTAAATCTTTCAGATGTAATCAGTTAAATGTGGTTAGTTCTCAAAATCAGTTGGATGGGAGACTTATGGAAGACATTAGGTAATTGAAAGAAATTATCTTGGCAGTACCTGGTGCATTTCTCACTTTCCTTAATCCACACCTGGGGAATGCCTGCAGACTAGAGTGTAGAGTGGAGCTTTTAGGGTGCTGAGGCACTTTCTCTAAAAGAGGTATCAGTTGTGGTTCTGGCAACTAGTGACCCAAAGAAATCCCATATTAATCTGTTTGACAATCTTCATCTAACTTTTTTTGTTTTATAGTCAGCCTACATAAATCTCTTTGAAAGTTGTTACAGTATTGGCATGCATTATTAACAATGTTAATTTTTTTTAGCTAGACAGATTCTTGCCCTGTTCGAGAGCTGAACTATTTGGACTTCTGCACAAGTGATTAGAAAATACTTTAGAAAATATTCCAGTGTTCAAATAGTTCATGGTCTTCATCGAGGTGACTTTTTACTATGTGTGTGCATTGTAAGTAATCAGCGGTAGGCAAAGCTGAATTGCTTGTTTGGATTGTGAATTGCTAGTGCATGCTGTTGGCTTGGCTGCAGAGTTTCTGTAACAGGATTGTGAAGTGTTTCTGAAATGTAGGTACAGAGAAAAATACATCCTTTAAGTGGGTACATGCTCTCAAGGCCAGGTGCTTGCAAAGCCCTGCAGTGCTGAGGGGTTGAAGGGGCTGGGAGCATCACATGCATGGCTTGGACATCTGCATGATTATCACTGAAGATGGAAGGCAAGATTTAGAGATGTTTTTATTAGGGAAAATGAGGATACCTGAACAGATCCTCAACTGAGTAGTTTTCTGTGAGCTCTGAAGAGACAAAAAGGAACAACGTGCAAGTCTCACCATTGTGTCCTGTGGAGGGGGAGAAGGATGTAGCAAAGTGAGAGTGAAAGAGGAAAGTGGAGAGAAAGGAAAAAATATGCTCACCTAGGAAGGGTTAAAATGAAATATCTCCAGTCTGGGGTAACATGTATAGCCTTGCGATAGGGTCTTGAATTTGAGGACTTTAAACCAAGTGCTGTTAGAGCTGAGAACAGAGGGAGGCTTTCTGTGGTCGTGAATGATTTGTTTCCAGCTAAGGAGATATGTTTGGGGCTCTTGTAGGTAAATGAAGAAAGGATAAACTGGAAGAGCTAATAAATGCTAATAATGTCAAAATATAGTGGTAGTGGTGATGGGATGTTCCAAGCAAAATTAAAGTTGCACTAGTTAAGACATGATATATATTTCATGGAAGAAGCCAATGTGCTCTCACTCCTTAAAAGAGACAGTTCACTAAGGGTTCATACTTAACATAAAGGACGCTTAAATCAACTGCAGTTTTAATAACAAAAAGTCCTCTCCTTGAGCAGCCTTAAAAAACTAGATTTTTTTTTTATGGCTCTCCTGGTTTAGTTTCCTTTATTAATTTTATAAGTAATTTTTATTTTTATAGCTTATGTCATGGGCACCCAGATCAACACAAAATTAATAAATATTTACCAAAAACCAATGATTCATACATGCAAGAGCTGAGAGTAAGTTTAAATGTATGAAGCTATACTTCATAGGGATTTGCTACTATTGCTGTTTTGGTTTTTGTTGTTGGTTTTGCTGGGGCTTTTTTGTTTGTTTGTTTTTAATTTCCCTTTATTGTTTTTTTTTTTTTGTGTTGTTTTTCCCCCCAGTTTAATGGTTTAGTGTCGGTGCTCAGGCATCCTTGGTCTGTAATTTCTTGGAACAGTAAGTCTGCAGCCTTTCACTATTATCTACACTACCAACAAGAAGTCACATCAGAGTCTGTGCAGTAGGCTGATGATGTTGTTCAACAACTTCACTTTCAAAATGCGCATGTGTATCTTGCTTCTTAGTTGAATGCTGGACTGAAACACCCAATTCTAAATCCTGGTTACCTCACGAGCTAAGTCAGACAGCTGGGTCTAGGTCTGCTAGGTCTACACCTGGTTAGGTTAGTTTTCTGTAGAAGTTTTGGTATGAGTCCAGTCTAAGTGGGCAGCAGGGGAAAAAAAAACATATAAAATTGCAGCTTTTGTGGCTCCCTATCAACTTACAGTAGTCATTTATAAGTGGAAGTTAGCCCATGTTTAATACCTGTCAGGCTCGTGTTTTCCTTCAGGTGTTGCTTTTCAGGCACTAGATAAAACTGGACATCTTCTTCCAATGTCCAAATGCATAGTCTAAGTCAAGAGCACCTCTGTGCAGAGGCTCTGGTACCTACCATTTCAAATAGGCTTTTCAGATCATGGGGAACAATATGGTATTTGAGTCCAGGATTTTCAAATTAATGGGATTTTTTTTTTACTCTCTACTTATTGAATGCTTCCCATCTTGCATGTAATATTTTTTGTTTTCAGTCAGTCTATTCTCTTCCTATGAAGAATGTCAATAGAAAAAAATAAAGGACTGGAAAATATGTTCCTGTTTATTTTGCTAGGTTTACTGTTTTGCCCCCTTGGCAGTCTCATAATCAAATTTCAGTCACCTTTTGATTCAGCTTGATTTTTTTGACATATCTTATTCTTAAACCAGGGTATGTGTTATGCTGCCTAATGTTTCATTCAGGCTTTCAGCTGAAAATTGTACTTCATTTCTATCAACATTTATCTTCAGTAAACTTACTGTAAAGCAGCTCAGTTTTTAATATGCTACATTTTAGAACAAATTCTGCAAGTGTGAGCCAAAGGTAAAATTCTTATGCTTGGCAGATGTGGTTTTTGCAGACTGTTGTGTCTGAACAAAACAAAAGCAAACCTGTTGCGGTGTGTGTTTGACTGCCGGTGGTGTCTCTGACCTGGCTAGCCTCAGAGTGGCCGGAGACAGGCCGGCAACAGCACTCCAAAGGATCTGCGGAGCTCACGGGAAAGCCTCTGGTCACAGGAGCTCGACGATGGTGAGGTCACACGGCACAGCAACAAGGAAGGAACGGGTACAAATGAAACGCCAAAACTGAAGATATTTATTAAATAAATAAAAGGGCACAAACAAGGGTGCAAAACAAAACATAAAGAGGCTGCTTCAGAAGACCCCAAAGTGGGGCTGACACACATATATATTGTCTCTCATAGAATATTCTAGAGGCCTTCTGGCCACTCACAGGCGGTTGATCTGCAGGGCCACTCCCAGCTGGTCCCAGACTCCTTCGCGAGCCCTTTGCTCCTCACCATAAGCTGCCTGGATGTCATTAGCTGTGTCTTCTTTTTTTTTAGTCATGATGTTGGTTGTTTGTGGTGTGGCTGTGTGCCCAGTCTCCGACCCGTCCTCTCCGGACAAGCTCCCACACAAACTGACTTCAGACTTCAGAGCAGCTGTTGCTCAGAAGCCTGTAGTTTACAGACTTATGGGGTTCTTAGTAGTTGACCTAAAGATTGTAGCTTACAGTTAATAAAATGTAATTTCTTTTAAATGTTTGCTAGACAGATGGTGTTCATTTGTCTGTTTTCCATCCCAAAATTTCAGGAGCATTATAATGGAGATAGCAATCCAACATGAAAGCAAATGATCATCTCATTAAAAAAAAAGTCTATAAAGTCAAGGTGAGATAAATAAGTTGTGAATGTTCTGATTTTTCCGTACTGTCATAGTCCACAACTCTTTAATTATGCCTGTCATCTATCATGAAAAGCTCTTTGGGAGGAAGCACTGTGAGGAAACTCTCCATCAGCACATCTGTTAGTTTTAGGAAGTGTTAGGTTACATCATCAGCTGGCTGACGAATGCAAAGGAAAAGGCAGGAGCCTTCCTTTTGGCAGCCAGAGAGGGACCGGAAGGTGTTTTCCCTTTCTAGGTGCAACCAGCCATGGACTGGTATATGGTAGTTTTTCCTCCCTACAGCCCATGCGTTGGCATCTTCCAAGACCCTCCTTAGTCACTGGAGTGTCCTCACGATCTGGGCAGTCCTTCATTTGCTGTAACACAGGAGGAAAATCATATGTTTATTTGTGAAGGAACTGGGGAGGAATTGATGAAATAGAGGTTTTTCTGAATGCATTTTTCTTTATTCTCTGACGTTGTAACTCCCAGGCTTTGTCCCATCAAAAAAAAAAAAGCGGGTATGATTTGCCATACAAATTGTCAGCTCCATAAGTATTAGGGTTTTTTTTTTTGGTTCAAAATTGTAATATATGTAGATTTTAAAGTATCTAGGAGGCATATGACACAACGTGGCATTTCTGTCCCTGACTGACTTTCAACAGAATATTTTTACAGACATTCATCATGCCATTTTGTCACACAAAGTGTAGGAGAATCAGGATATTCTTTAAGGGCATACATATTTCCCTTTCCTGTTTTTTTTTTTTTTTTTTTTTGTGTGTAAATCTGCCTGAGAGGCACAGGAAGTAATAAGCCCCCACAGCTGTAGATTGTGATGTCATGCTTAATACTCTGAGAACTTTTCTGCTTCATGATTACTTTATCAAAAAGGATTAATTCAAGGTTTTATTTCCACCTTTTATTGATAGTCTATACTAATGGTAACCCTGTGTTATCAGCATACTTCCTCTGATGTGCAAGCCAACGTAATTTAAAAGATGCAGGATTTCTCTGTGATGAAGTAACAGCTATTTTATTCTGTCCAGGTGCAAAAAGAATATATATGTATGTATAATGAACTTGCTATTTATGGAAAAATACTTCTGTGACTGTGTATAAATACCTATTTTGTCATTTTTTCATCCAACTTTTTGTTCCAAAATTCTTTTCCATAGATTTTATGTTTGTCATGACATTTTGTTCTTCCTGAAAAAGTTGTAGTCCAACACTTTCTCCCTGAGATAGTGAGACCCTGTGAAAAAACCTCTATATGGATTACAAACAGCCTTGAAGAGTTTGTTACTACTCTTGTTTGTGAGCAGTGTCTTGATTTCAGCAGCTTTGCTGATAGACTAAGCTTTACTATGTGTCTATGTGCTACTTTTGCAAAGAGGAATCCGTTTTTATTAAAAGCTAAACCATAATATACTTTATTCAAAGACAAGCAGTGTGTGTTAATTGGCTAGCTCAGACCCGTAGCATTCATGAGCTGCACTACTGTGGGATGACAACTTAGCTTATGCTTTGCATGCTATTTTTTATTATTTCTTCTGATCCCTGGGATAACGTGTTGTAATTTTTCCCATCTGTTGTTGTGTTTCTTTTGGTTCTTAAATTCTAAATGTTCTTCCACTGTGCCTTACGCTTTTCATAGTTATCCAACAGTTTCCCAGGACCTTTAAATATTTGATACAGAATCTGCTATTGTAACAAGAATTAAACAGGAATGAGTTAATCAGGTTTCTCTGTACAATTTACCAGGTTTCCCTTTTTGCTAGGTATTCTGAGGATTTATCAAGATTTTTTTTTCAGATTTTTTTTTTAACTTGGTCAAAAGTTGTGTGTTAAGTTTATGATTAAAATTAAAATACAGGTTGTTTGACTAAAAACAGTATTTAGCTATTACAGAGTTGAAGGATACATTGCTTCACTTTAGCTTTGTGGGAAAGAGCCTATATAGATTTAATTTTCATCTTATCTCTTAATAAACCTTCTCTTTTGGCTAGTAAGTGATAGAGAAATAGTAAACTCCATTGAACAGTTAGCAGAGATTGACAGACATTTTCTTTGGTGATACATCTTCAGTGATGGCATCTTCTAGTTTCTAATAGGTTTCCATAAATTATCAGAATAATTCACTGGCAGTGGTTTAGCTGTTGTAATTAGATTAGTTTGATTTTGGTGCACTCAGTTCATAATTAGTAAGTATCTTGTGCTTCTTTTCTTGTGGCATCTCTGAAAGAGTTGACATTATGATGGTGTTCTCTAAGAAGGTTGCTAAAATGACTATTCTCATACTACTTTGACTTACAGAATCAAATGCAACTGAATTTAAAAAGACTGACTGAAAGTAAAAACCTATTTAAGAAACACTTTCTATATCATTCTGTCTGTTCTTCAGCTTTTCACCTTCTGATATTTTGCTCACTTACATTTTGAAGTTTGCTTTCTGTGTCCATGCTTATGTTCTTATGTTGTAAGAGGTCTGCTGCTTCTGCTTAGTTATGTTGTTATGTAAAGAAACTTGCTTTTTAATGTTTTTTACTGTAGAGGAATACATAACTCTGACTACTTAGTTTGTATACTTTGCTGCTGGAGAAGATGGAAATACTTTATAGCAATTTCAAAAGTGCTTAAAAAAATGGGAAATTTTTCCTGTAAAGACTGAAGGTGATCTTTATGTCAATTTTCTTTGTGTTCAGAATGTAATTACAAGTGCAAATAATTTGCTTTCTCTACGTGGAAAAAAAGGGAAGATCAAAGTTGGAGAGACGCCCTCTTTCTTCCCAAAAAGCAGTTAATGTTTAAATTAGATTCAAGGCATGTTATTTACAGTATCTTTTTAGCTCTTGGCTATAACAGTTATGTTTTTGTTGCTTTAATTTTCATACAAAAAGTGAGTTTTATTTCAGTCCATTATTATGGCATAAGGGTATATTGGAAAAAAACACACTTCAAATATTTGGTTTCAAGTGAGACAGTTGTTATTATTATTGCAGGAAATAGCTGCATGACAAAAACAATAGCAAGGATAATCTGTTTATTATATGTTTTCTCTCAGTGATTAAATAGTTTCAGGCAATCGTAATTGCAAAAGCTGCTTTTCAGTGTTGAGTTTTAAAAAAGGCATTAAGAGAAGGTGTTTTCTGTAATTTTCTTAATTTCTCCATTCGCAAATTTATTTTTCTCAATATTTTGTCAATATTTATTTGTGCTAACAAATTTTTTGTATAAATGCCTTCTTAATTCTGCATTTCTCTCAGTATTAAAATATTATTTGTTGATATCAGTTTGAAATTAAACTTCAGGTTCATAACAGGTGTGGAAATATGACAACAGAATGTAAACCGGTCATAATAATTTTTAGGTTCTAAGGGATTTCTAATTTTTTTCTTGTTATTATTCAAGATTACTTCAAAAATTAGTCTTGTCAGTGCTTGACAAAATTTGCATGTTTGATATTTTCTCTGAGGTCTCAACTACCTAATTAATTGTGAGTATTTTTAGAATATGTTTTTGTGTTATTATCATGCTGGATTTGTACTTCATTAGCTGTCATACTACAGCAGATTATATAGTTTTTATGGAGGCATGATGATAATTAATAGTTTATAGTCCTGGAATAAGAATTGTAATGTTTGTATTTGATAAGTATAATGCAGTGCCATTTTTTTACATTTCCAGGAAGCATATTTCTTCTGACATCTCTTTTAAAAATTGGTTTGATATTGTAATGGAAATTTTCAGTTTCAATAAATACCTAAAGGAAGATGGATCTATTTGTCCAGTGGGTTTCAGTTTAAGCTTGTATGCAGAAGGCAATTATTCCAATGCACTCTCTGTTTATTTCCTTGACCACAAAATCACAGTAAAATACTGCTGTAGTTAGTCAGAGGACCATGGCTTGGTGAGAGCTCTGCAGGTCTAGTTGGTTGGCAGAGGTAAAATATTGCGAAGGGAAAAATAAGTGTTAGGCTTATCATCTTGTATCATGAGTAGTGGTATGGCTGTAGGGAGCAAATTAATCTGGTAAAAAGTGGTTTTACCTGTACCTGAAAACAGGCTTGCTTCATCTGCCTGGTGTAGATGAATGGGGAGAATAATAAAATAGTAAAAAAAAAAAAAAAAAAGCAGGCTTGGATTGTAATCCTGTTTGAATGGAAATACTCAGGATTAAGGAATATGTGGAAAAAGTAGATAAGAAATATGTACGTTTTTTCCCTTACCAGAAAATACACAGTAATAAGAGGTGTGTTTTGTCTATTCTATTACAAGTGCAGGCCTATTATTTACTATTTAACAAGAGAAGGGAAGTAAAAAAAATTTAGTTGTAGTAATCTATTATTAATCCTATTTAGTAATGTAAATTCTTTAATAAGAAGTGTATAACAAAATGCACACTGTAAAGATTTGATGTCATGTTAACTTTCAGTTTTAAAGTTTGTTGGGTTATGGTGACTAGACAATAGGTAGTACATAGGAACTAATTTTGATTTATACACAAAAGACACTAAAATGCTGAACTGTCAGTGACTAATCAATGATGCTGCCTGATGCTAGGGAGATCTGTTCTAATTATGCCTTGTTTGAATGAAATGTCATGACACCAGTTCTTTCTTTTCAAGTTTAGATAAGTCTGCTGTAAAATGTAACATTGATATACAAATCTTTGCACATCAATAAGCATTTTTAAAAAGTACATTTACCCTTGCTAAAGATAGCTATGGACCAGCACAGGAATTAATTTGAAGAACAAAAAATAGGAAAAGAATAGGTTATCTTCATAATTTCAAATATTTGTAGCATTAAAGTTATGGCATTAGAATTTCCCAATATATTTTTAAAAATTGAAGTTTCAGCAGTCTTAAACCATAAGCAGAGAGAAAATAAATGTGACTTAGGCTTGGAAAAGGTGGAATGATAAAAATCAGTAGCTGAAATACTGTTTTTAATCAGAATGGAGTTTTGTAAAAACACACAAAAATGTCTAATTTTCTGTAATGGTTTTAAATGGCATATATTATTTGGTTTTATTGATTGGCTATTTCATTACAGCTTTCATAAATTTTATTCAAGCATAAGACAGGATTATAGTATTTTTCCAGTGCTCTTATGCCTGACAGACTCAATGCTTCATATTTTTATCTCAAATTTTGCTAATGTTCTCTAAGTAAAAAGTAGTGTCTGTTGTATAAACTCTTTGATTTGGCACCTTTTAATGATATCAAATTGCAGCAATATTTTGTCTTTAAGAAGTTGGTCAGACTTCTCTTTGTCAGATTGGACCAAAGTCATGGACTCAGGGCTCCTTTTCTTTCCCTTTTGTCATCTTTTTTATTTCCCACTGTAGAGAAAACACTTAATTCATGAGACTATTAGGATGTACCACTAGCAAAAATCATTGTCACTATATGCAGCAAACTAGAGTGTTTTAAAATATGACAATGTACAGTTGTCATCAGAATGAAAGACTTGCTGTCAGATCCATATGTTTCCTGTCAGTAACATATTGACAGTTAATGGTCTTACAGTATGGTCATGCAGCACTGATGATCAGAAATCAGATCTGTAACTATTTGTATTGAAGACGTGAGCTTTTCTTGCATGCTGGTTACACTGCAGTTGTGGTTAGTCAAAGGAAGTGGCCCAGAGGATTTGGCTGCATTTGATACGAGATAAAAAACCAAACTCAGTTTTATTATGTTAAGAAAGTAAACAGAAATCCCTTCCCTTCCCTTCCCTTCCCTTCCCTTCCCTTCCCTTCCCTTCCCTTCCCTTCCCTTCCCTTCCCTTCCCTTCCCTTCCCTTCCCTTCCCTTCCCTTCCCTTCCCTTCCCTTCCCTTCCCTTCCCTTCCCTTCCCTTCCCTTCCCTTCCCTTCCCTTCCCTTCCCTTCCCTTCCCTTCCCTTCCCTTCCCTTCCCTTCCCTTCCCTTCCCTTCCCTTCCCTTCCCTTCCCTTCCCTTCCCTTCCCTTCCCTTCCCTTCCCTTCCCTTCCCTTCCCTTCCCTTCCCTTCCCTTCCCTTCCCTTCCCTTCCCTTCCCTTCCCTTCCCTTCCCTTCCCTTCCCTTCCCTTCCCTTCCCTTCCCTTCCCTTCCCTTCCCTTCCCTTCCCTTCCCTTCCCTTCCCTTCCCTTCCCTTCCCTTCCCTTCCCTTCCCTTCCCTTCCCTTCCCTTCCCTTCCCTCCCCTCCCCTCCCCTCCCCTCCCCTCCCCTCCCCTCCCCTCCCCTCCCCTCCCCTCCCCTCCCCTCCCCTCCCCTCCCCTCCCCTCCCCTCCCCTCCCCTCCCCTCCCCTCCCCTCCCCTCCCCTCCCCTCCCCTCCCCTCCCCTCCCCTCCCCTCCCCTCCCCTTCCCTTCCCTTCCCTTCCCTTCCCTTCCCTTCCCTTCCCTTCCCTTCCCTTCCCTTCCCTTCCCTTCCCTTCCCTTCCCTTCCCTTCCCTTCCCTTCCCTTCCCTTCCCTTCCCTTCCCTTCCCTTCCCTTCCCTTCCCTTCCCTTCCCTTCCCTTCCCTTCCCTTCCCTTCCCTTCTCTCCATTCCCCTTTCTCTCTCTCGCTAACCATATCTTATCCCCTGTCCCTGACATCCCCAGCACCCCAATTACATTCTTAAATCCTATTGGACATCATCCCAAGTGCATGATTTCTGTAGGACTTTTTCCTTGACTTCCAAGAGAAGCGTCTGTGCCATGTGCTTCTGTCAAGGCTTCACACCTTCTTACTCAGAAATAATAGTGTTGTTTATATAAATTATAAAAGATTTAAGAAAGATGCCTGTATATTTATAGTCATATCTAGTGAGTACAATGAAAAAAAAAGAAAAGGGTTAGCTGGACAATTCATAAGAACAACATTTTTCTTGTTAAAGGAGAAAAATCTCCAATACTCAAATAATGTGTGTACTTTGATTTATGACACATGCAGAAAAACCTCACTTGACTAGAGTGGTGCTCCAAAGGTAGTTCTTTTTCCTCTCTGAAGGAGAAGGAAAAAACCTGCTACGCTACCAGGAAACAAATTTTCAGGCATAATTTACCAACTAATGTACTGCACAGGCTGAAATCTGTTACAGCTTGATTTCAGAGACTTAAAAGCCTGGTGAAGAGTGAGTGAGCCAGAAAGCTGACTCTGTAGATGAGTCAGATTGCCTCTTTATGGAAATTGCTGTGTTACTTAAATTTCTGTATGCATTTTACAAATTAGTCTGAGGAAGTGAAGAACAAGAAGGGCTTTAAATACAGAAAACAGCAATTTTGCTCAAAATATGAGTTGTGTGCATTTAATATGTTGCTAGAAAATATTAATTAGTTGAAATTGAGTTACCACAAAAGCTTAGGCTTGAAGCTCTTTCAGTGAGCACATCCAGAGGTTTCTCTTTTTCAGAGCTGAACCCCTCTTAAATTGTTCAGAAGGGCTTATCTGTTGTTGACATCAATGTATGTCCCAGGTGGCTATTGTAAATGCCAACTGTTGCATTTTTAAGAACAGATGGCTGATTCAACTTCGTCATTACTGAATACTTTAAGTAATGAATTCTCTAGTTGTTTCTTCCCACATTGTCCTATATTGTCTTTCATGACTGGTTAGCTGTTAGAGACGGCATATGTCTGTATATGTATTGATTATAAATTCCTGTCTGTGTGAAACTTAGAGTAAGTAATCTTGCTTATTAAGTAATCTTAATACAAAGGAGCAGGAATGTGATTCTTGTACTAAGTGCTGCCATGAATTACAGACTTACATTTTAAATTGCACAAATGTTTTAAGACCTGGCTCTACTGAAGCAGTTTACTTAATATGCTTTTTCAAAGCTTTTTGCAAATTGGAAAGTTATTGTAAGGTGTTCTAATTATTTTAACCACTTTCAGATAAGAAAATCAAAAATATATTGAAATGAATAGTATTTTAAGTTGTTTGGAAAAGGATGGATGCATCTGTTACAAACCCCTGTTGATTAAATGTAGCCTAGTTACCGAGGATTACTTGTGTTAATTCCATTTTTGTTAGATCTGCTGTACAACAGGGATATAGGTCATCTCTTGAAACAAAGTAGAAGCTACAATAGCTGTACAAATTACTGTAGTTGTAACAGCAACCTCCCTCTAGAGTGTGTTGAGACAGAAGAATGAAATGGAGACACTGCTGTGCAACAATACACTTCTGAGATCAATATAAAACTTAGGAGATTTATATCCCTTTTTATGGATTGCTTCTCCTTGTGTATGGAGCTCTACCCTTCAGCATAAAAAGACCATTTAATTAAATGTGGTCAGGTAATATGGCTTATAATAAATGTCTGATGTGAAAACATAAAAGAAATGTAAAAATGTTTCAAAACCCAATGAAGCTGATTATTGCTTTTGTGTATTATATAATAAAATCTGGAACCTTTTTAGGAAAGCTGTGTCATCAGGTATGCTTGTTTAAAAAACTGCCATTTGCTATTAAGCAGCCTATGTACTTTTATAGGCCTGGAAGAGTAATAGAGCGATGTGACTGGAAAAGTCATGAAGAGACTGTGCAATACGTTATTATAGGAACTCATAATTAAATCTGTGATATGTCTTACCACCATATCCTGCTCAAGGCTAGATATTTACATCACCTGCTGCTCAGTCTAGAGATTACTTCCAATATGGTGTGTTGCTCCCTAGTGGCAATCTTTGTGTCTACCAAATTCTGGGACAAATTACTGTGACAAGGCTCGTGTTGTGCTCTGGGCATTTTTAAGCCCTGCACTAGATTCAGTTATCATGGTGTGTTACTAAATTACTGTCAGTAGGGCAAAAGGAAGCAACTTAGTGTACTTAATTCAAAATCCTTCTCAAACTACTCTTTGAAACTGGATTCTGGAAGCTGCTGAATTAGTTTGCTTTCTAAAATGACTCTTCATTTGGCAGTGAATTTAAAGCATATATACAAAGCAAATTAAACCTATCTGAAAAAACAATTAAGGTTGCTTTGTCAAGCACTTATAACTTGAAGCACGAGGATATAATTTCAATGCATATTGTTTCTGTTAAAATAGAATTTCTAATTATAGACTTGCATGTAGGTGTTATTTCAGTGGAAAAATGAAAAATTTGGCTTAAAAGGATTTTCATAAAATCATCACAAGCTGGTAGAGCATTCATTGCTACAGTAACAAATAGTGACCTTGGTAAGGCAGCCGATCATGATTTTTTTTGTCTGTATTAGACATTTCATCCCAAATGACAACAGTCTTGTAAATGGGGTAATATAATAAATAAAGAATTCTTTCTAAAGCATATTTCTATTCCTTAATAATGTGTTATGTAGACTATAAAAAGCTTTAATAACATGCCTTCTGAATAGGTTTAGGTAACTTAAAAATTGATTCACTAATTGTCTAGCATTTAATGATGTTTGAAATGAAGAAATTTACACCTATCAGCCGTGGTTTGTGGACCATTGGTTATTTTGTAGTCAGCTGCATCTTTGAATAATATAGAGAATTTGTGTAGCGTCATCTAAAGTTGTTCTCTTAATTGCCTCTTCACTTCATGTATCATGTGGTGAATCATTACATATTCCTTGGCTTTAAGCTTTTGAACAGCATTTAGCTTTGACAGCTCATAAATGTAAAATTACTTCTACAGAAGTATAACAGGCACTCTTTTTTGGCAGTGTAAAACTGAAGTGCTGCAGGTCTCTGCATCTCAAAGATAACTGACTACAATCTGTTTTGTGACTTCTGTTTGCTTTCAATTCTGTTGAGTTGCCCTTCAGATAATGCTTTACAAGTTAGAGGAAATTGAGTATTGGTTATAACACTAGAGTATTCTCAAATGGCTGGAACTATTCCTTCATAAAATAGTATCTTCAGACTGTATAAATTAATTTTATTTCATTTCATGGCTTTCTCTCTGTCCAACCTGAAAGTGTAAGGCAACAAAATTTTGGAATGTTGTTACAAGAGAAGTGTTCAATGGGTTGAAAATACATTCTCCTGTTTCTTTGCATGGGAGGTAAATTTAAAAATAATTTAAATTAGAGGTTTACTTTTGTCCTGCTTTTAAGAAATAATCCTTTAAAAACATGCAATCTAAATGAGAAAATTGTTCTTTTTCACACTGTTCTGTGGAGGACTGTGCAATAGCTTTTCCAGCTGGATGATATGACACGTGTTGCACTGTAGAACAAGTTAGAACAGAGAGCCAGGGAATAAGATATTTTTGAGGAGTTAACAATTTCTGTGTTACTGGATTAAAGTTTAGGTATGGATGTTTCATTTAAGTAGGTGTCATGTTCAGTATAGCTGAATTACTTGCTTTTGGTTGCATTAGTAAAAATGAGTTAAGAAAATATTACAGACTAACATTACTGCTGAAGAAGTGAAAAGGCATGTATTTTTTTTATAGTTTTATAGTTTTCAATGCATAACTTATATACCTTTTTAAAAAAAATCTATATGCTGAACTGGAATCAATGCATTTTAAAGATGTTTGTTTTAGCAGTACAGTATTTAAGACATTAGTCTCTATTTCTAAGCATCAAATTTGAGTATTACAGTCCCCTAATTTTTTGCTTGCTAAACCAGTAAGCAGTAATCACCTTGGAAATACTTCCATGTTCTTATGAGAAGGTTGTATGTCTGTTTTATTACTTCACATAATTGTTTTCCTTCATGACCTCACTGTGATGCAGCTTTTTAAAGGATTATTTTGGCTACAGTTAAGAATTTAATTTTTCAAAGTCTTGCACAAATGCAAGTGCCTTTATTATAGAACCACAGAATACTTTGTATTGCGAGGGAGCTTTAAAGGCCATCTATTTCAACTTCCCTGGAATGACAAGGAACATCTTCAACTAGGTCAAGAGCCTGATCCAGACTTATGTGGCATGTTTCAAGGGAGGGGGCATCTACCACCTCTCTGGGCAACATCCTCCAGTATTTCACCACCCTTATTGTGACAAACATTTTCCTTACATGTAGCCTAAATTTACTTTATTTTAGTTTAAAACTATTGCTCTTTGTCCTATCTCAACAAGCCCTGCTTAAAAAGTCTGTGTCCATCTTTCTTGTAAACCCCTTTTAGGTACTGGAAGGACACAATGAAGTCTTCCCAGAGCCCTCTTTTCTCCAGGCTGAGCAACCCCAACTTTCTCAGCCTTTAGTCATTAGAAAGATGTTCCCTCTGGTTGTTTCTTTGTCTCTCCTCTGGGCTCCAACAGGTCCATGTCCTCCCTGTGCTGGGACCCCAGAGCTGGATGCAGGGTTCCAGGTGGGGTCTCTCCAAAGCAGAGCAGAGGGGCAGAGTCCCCTCCCTCCCCTGCTGCCCACACTGCTTGGGATGCAGCCCAGGACACGTTTGGCTTTCTGGGCTGGGAGTGCCCCTGGCTGGGTCATGTCCAGCCTCTCACCCAACATCTGGTCAGGCAGGACTTGCCCTTGGTGAAGCCATGCTGGCTGTCTCAAGTCACCTTCCTGTCCTCCGTGTGCCTTAGCACAGCTTCTAAAAGGATCATCCCAGACACAGAGAGGAGGCTGACAGGTTGGTAGTTCCCAGGATCCTCCTTACTACCTTTTCTAAAAATGGGTGCAGTTTTTCTCTGTTCTTGTTCACCAGAGTCTTCATCTGATTGCCATGGCTTTTCAAATATCATGGAGAGAGTTACGGCAACTTTGTGAAATCAGGTTGGAAAAGACCCATAAGATCATCGAGTCCAACCATAAACCCAGCACTGCCAAGTCAACCATCCTTACATAATTAGACACCTTCTTTATGCTCTTCCTTGAAAGCCTGTTCCTGCTTTTACCATTACTGCATTTGCTTTGTGCCCTTTAGATTGACCAGCTGGTCTGTGCTCATCCATGCTGGTCTCTGGCCTTGTTGGCCTGATTTCTTGCTCCTGGGGATTGTGCTCTATGGAATGTGTTCTTTAAGAACTGCCAGGCCTTCTCTGCTTCCTTGTCTCCAAGGGCAGATTCCCTGGGGCCCTATTGACTAGCTTCTTTAGGCGCTGAAAATTTGCTTTCATGTGGTTCAGGACTTTCCTCTTTACCTCACCCTGAGGTCTGCAAACTCCACCACTGTTTCTCCACTCCGGGCTTGCCTCCAATCATGGTGTTTCCAAATGGATCACTTGTACTGGTGGCCACCAGGTACAGCCTTTCATGCCCTCTGGTAGGGGAATCTTGGGTAGAGGTAGGCGTGTCTTAAGAAGTTGTCCTCTATGCGTGCCAGGAGTCTCATGGGTTGCTCACTATGCAACCTCTACAGGAGATGTCAGGATGGTTAAAATACCCCAGCAGGATGAGAGCCTGCAAACCTTTGATCTAGATTTATTTCCAACTTAATTATTGATATTTTTTTTAATTAGATTGCAATCTACAAGTAATATGTTGATTTATTGTTAACATGTTACTAATAAGGACAACAAGCCTGTATGTTTTTGCCATTTGAAGTAACTGACTATGCCTTATGATCAGCTCTACCTTTTCATTGTTCTCTGTTACTTGATGTCTATCTTGGGTATTCAAATGTAACAGTTCTTTAATAAAAAAAAAAAAAAAGTGATAGGGAACTTCCAGATTTCAGTGATTTATCTTCTGTTAAAAGCATGACTAAACTTGATTTAATTGTGCAGTCTTGAGAAAACAATCCAGATATTTTTGTGGCAATACATATGTGTTCTGTTTGGGAATCTGAATGTTGGAAACATGAGACAACCATTCTGTAAGAGTTTAGCGCACTCTTACCACCATTTTGAAATGAAGGAATCAAGGAAACAGATTGTGAAATATGAAGGAAAAATAGCCTTAAACCAAGCAATTTTGGCAGGAAAATTCAGGAAAGTAAATGCCTACTTCCAATGTATTTAACCATCTAAAATACCTAATGTATGTATGTATGTATGTATCTATCTATCTATCTATCTGTCTATCTATGTGTGTGTGTATGTCTCTGTGTGTATGTGCTGTGGCTCTTATCACTAATAAATGATTTTACACCTGAGCTCCTAAGAGCTTCTGGTATAAAGAAATATAGCAGCAAAATGTATATTTTAATATATCTCCAAATATTAAAACAGATTTTCTAATTTTTCTAGACTTTTATGGAGAAGAATATATTTTTAAATTGTGATTAGGAGTACTTGGGTATCTAAAGATAGGGATAATGTCTTCTACATGTCTAATATCTGTTGATGCTTAGCACTACTATACATTTTCTTCTAGGTAAGTGTTTCTTAGCTTCAATGAAATCAAGACAACCGTAGTATTTTCCTGAATTTTTCTTAGGGAATTTCTTTGAAGCAAGTGACCAAAAAAAAAACCAAAAAAACCCCCAACCTTAAAAAAACAAAAGCAAACAAACAAACTCCCCAAAACACAGCATAAAAAAAAAAAAATCCACCAAATAAAACCCCCTAAAAGCCCCCAAAAAGCAACAGCAACAAAAATCCCCCAAAGAAGATCCAGCTTCTGTTCTGCAGAAAAGGTGAGATTTTTTTTTTTTTTCTCTGAGGCAAATCTCCTCTAAGATTTCTTTGTGTCACCTTACTATTTCAGAAAGCTGACAACAATGCATTACAATGATTAGGTTCTTCTGCTGGCATATTCTGACTCACCTACATTTTTGGCAAGACAAATACTGTTATGTTAAATTGGAAAGATGATACCTGATGTCCCATTTGCAAAACCTCTTGCAAATCTTTTTTGCAAATCTTCAGACTCTGATGAACAAGAACAGAGAAAAACTGCACCCATTTTTAGAAAAGGTAGTAAGGAGGATCCTGGGAACTACCAACCTGTCAGCCTCCTCTCTGTGTCTGGGATGATCCTTTTAGAAGCTGTGCTAAGGCACACGGAGGACAGGAAGGTGACTTGAGACAGCCAGCATGGCTTCACCAAGGGCAAATTTGCAAATCTTCTGTCCTGTTTGAAGATGTTATATCTTGGTATGAGCACTGTGGAATTCTTTCCATTCTTCCACTAACTCTGCTTGCAATGAAATTCTCTGGGCATCTCATTGTTTTAAGCAATATTTTTAGAAGAATTATGGAAAATTGATATTCATGTCAAATGAAGTGCAAGTTAGTAACTGTCTGTTGAAAAGTGTGTTCAGATACACTTCATTATTAATAGAGGGCAAAAATCTTGACATCTGAATATTCATTGAGCTGAAAAGAGTATCCCAACCAGTTTATTTTGGACAATGGCTGAATTGTTGAGCTAATTTGGCAAATTATTTCCTGGACTGTGAAGATAACTAAACTGGCTGTAGTATCTAATTTAAACAATCTCAGCATAGTCCTAGGGCTTTTATGATACACAAATCCTTTTTTGTATGTGCATAATTGCCATCAATGATTTTAAGAATTATGTGGCAGCAATACAACAGTATTTTCAGAACTTTAATTCTGTTGGCTTCCATGCTGAGAATCCTGAAGTTATTAATCATCAGAAAAGATCATGCTTCAGCTGTTTTTTGTCTTCACCTGAGGCAAACATGGTGACAGTTGTGGTGAGACATCTACTTTGAGAAGTAGACTTCCGGAGGAGGACAGACAATTTCCCAAACAGTGAAAATTGGTATTTATAACAACCGGGGGGTTTTTTTCATTGTCTTCCTCCTTGATCAGATCAGGCCTCCATTTGTGTTGTGGAAAGTGTGAAACATACTGGTATTTCAACTAATACAAGTAGCTGATAACCTGTCACTGCATTTGAAAACAGGTATGAGAGGCACAGAGGGCAAAAACTGGTCATACGTGGAAACACAGCCATCACTTTTCCCTTTCTCTTCACCTTTTAAGAACTGATTTCTAGGGCAAGTGCTAAATAAGTCCTATTCATGTATTTGTGATTAATTACAAACATGCTGCGGGCAGTGCATAGGAGCAGATGCTCATCTCCAAGAAAAACTGGGAGAAGCCTTGAGATGTCTGGGGGCCTGTCTCCCAGGCAGAAGTGCTAGGGAAGGAGTGCAGTGTGACCCTGAGGTTGTGGTGAGTGTCCAGACTTTGCTCCTGAGGCACAAACAAGTATCTGTGGAAGGTGTAGGCTGAGGCCCAGCATACCAGGTGGCTGACTTACAGGAGCCTGTGTGGTGCTGGACAGGCTGAAGAAGAAACAGAAGAGGGCTTTTGTAACCAGTCCCTGATGGTTGATGCTACTCTGAGTAACGCGCCACAGATCCTGGTGACCCACAAGAGCAGAACTCTGGTGCACTCTCCACTCTCCTGCATAGAAACCACGATGAGATGAGAATAAAAGCAGTGTGGCCAGCAGGTCAAGGGAGGTGATTCTCTCTGGTAAGACCCCACCTGGAACCCTCCGTCCAGCTCTGGGGTCCCAGCACAGAAAGAACCTGTTGAGTGAATCCAGAGGAGGCCAGCAAGATGATTAGAAGGATGGAGGACCTTTACTACAAATTAAAACTGTAAGAATTGGGATTGTTCAGCCTGGAGAAGAGAAGGGCATAGACTTTGAGTATGTCAAGGGAGTCTACAAGAAAGATGGAAAGAGACTATTTGAAAGGGCATGTAGTAGTAACAGGGCAGAGGCGAATAGTTTTAGACTGAAACAGAGGGCAGGTTTAGATTAGATATTAATAATTCTTTACTCTAGGGGTGGTGAAGCACTGGCCCAGGTTACTCAGAGAAGTTGAAGTCCCATCCCTGGCAATATTCAAGGCCAGGTTGGATAGGGCTTTGAGCAACCTGGTCTTGTGGAAGGTGTTCCTGACCATGACAGGGAGACTGGAACTGTGTGGTCTTCAAGGTACCTTCCAACCCAAAACATTCTTTGATACTAGGATATCTTAATACTTGAAGACACTAATGAGCAAGATCTGGAGGGAGAAACCACACCTACAGCACATATTAGAAACCACAAAAAGAAATTATGAGTGCGCATTGTGAGTATCTCTCTGCAAAGGAATACTGACCCATTTGTTAGCCTGAAGTTTGCTTCTTTCCAGGTGTTATGGCCTGGGATGTCGAAGATACCACAACCTAGTAGAAACAGGGATTATTATGCCTTGTTCTTCTCTCATGTAGGCATGAATAACAAAGCAAACCAGAACTTGGGTAGAATCAACCAAGATGGCAAAGTTCTGGGTGTATGATTGAAAGGGATTAGTGCTTAGGTGACCTGATCCTCTCGTTACCAGTAAGATTGTAGGCAGGAAACGTTGGAGCAGCAGCAGGACCATCTGGGCGCTTGACTGTGCTTGCTGTGGTTGGCTACCAAGAAGCACTTTTCCAGACTTGCTTTTCTCCCCCATGACAGACTTTGTAAAGCAAACCAAAGGTCCTCTTGGAGCCTGCATGTGATGGAACCATGAACAAATTGCACTGGGCAGAGGCTTTGGCTGCTGGAACACCACCTGTTACTTATCTCCATTTCGATATTGAGCCATCGACTGCAGTATTTTCTCTTTGGCTGCTGCTGTCCAGCCAATTGTCCATGGAATAGTTCATACAGAAAATCCGCACCTCTCCAGTTTATTGGCAAGGATGTTGTGTGTAACTAAATCAAAGGTCTGCAGTAGTCTAGGGAGATACTGTTGCTCTTGCCTTATCCAGCAACACAAGTCACTCTGTTGCAGATGGTAACCAGATTAGTCTGGCACAGTTTTCAACTGGTGAAGCCATGTTGGCTGACTCTTATCACCTCCCTGTCTACCATATGCCTTGACACAACTTCCAAGAGGATGTGTTCCATGATCTTACTGGGCTTAGGATGTTTCTGAGGACCTCCATTTTACCCCTTTTAAAAACGAGTGCAATGTTTCTCTGTTTTTTAGTCACAAGGCTGCCAGGGCTGCTCAAATATGCTTGAGAATGGCTAGGAAACTACATCAGCCATTTCCTTTGAGAACCTGAGGTACAGCCTATTGGATTCTCTAGTCTTCTGTATGCTTGAATTCCTCCAAAGATCCTACAATGATGGGATGGAATTTACTCCCCCAGTTGCTGCCTGAAGCTTCAGGGACTTGTGGGTGTGGGAAGAGTACCTGCCAAAGAAAACGGAGGCTCTTGCTCTGTATTTGCAGCATCCTGTTTTCTCTTTCCCCTTCTTGCTCCTCCCTATTCTGCTTGATTAGCATCTGGTAATCTGGATTGATTCAGGACACAATTTTTTTTTTTTTTAATTTCTCTCTATTCCACTACTTCCCATGCCCCCTATTAAATTTTATGAGCTAGCCTTATCCTTTAACTTTTTTCAGATATGTTTGGTTACAAACTGCTTTTAATCTTGGATTTGGGATAAGCAAATCCTGGATTTAACTAACGTTACATCATGCTGCTGAACGCCTCAGTGAGGCACAGTCTTTGTCTGCAGCAGTGCTGCCAGCTTTTGAAGCCTGTTTTGGTAGAAAGTTGCAAAAATGTTACAAAGATGTTAACCTTAACACATTTTTGTTGTGATATATAGTAACAGATTGGAGATAGAAGTACTTAGTGCAATAGAATTTCAAAAATAAATTTGCCCCCTCCCACTTTTAGACTCTTGTTCATTTCTGTGATTCACAGTGGAACATTTTTTGCAGTGTATCAGTATTGTTGGCATTACTACAGTTCTGTACATTTTCAAAGCAAATCTTCATGCTGTAAGTGTATCCATCATTTGTTCAATGCTGCTGATAATAACTAAATAAGATATAAACTCGCTCTAGGATTACTTCATGTTGAATTTATAAACTGGTGTCATTTTATGATGTTTACTGCCACCTGCTACCACTTTTCAGTTGATGTAAAATCCTTCTATTTATTAGGACAAGCCAAATATGTCAGGATTTCCTTAGCAAAAGGGTTTGTGTTGGTTTTGCATCATGGAAGTGATGTTTTGGGAGAGGTGTTGCAAAAAGTGTCAAAAAGACAGAATTATAGTAGAGAGCTTGAAGCCTTTATCTGCATATCTTTACCAGGCTTGTGATTTTTGTGGAGTGGCTATTAATCATACACCAGACACTAGGTGAATGCATAAAGAATAATACAAAGACACACTCTCTAGACAGCTGTTTTTGTCGTTAAGCATTGCACCTTTTCACTGACAGGTCTTAATTAAGCAGAAAGTTTAGATTTTGCTATGAGAAAGGCCTGAAGGGTTACAGCCGAAATTATCATCTGTATTTGGAATCCTTTTAATTTAGTCTGTAGTGAAGTCATTTATCTCAAAATATTTGTTATAGGGCATCTGATAGATGAAAAACAGCAAATAAGAGTTCAAGATGAATAAAACCTGACAAAAGAGAGATGCCTCTTACTATGAAATCCTACTCAAGCCGTAATTGATGCTGAAAGGCTGTTAAAAAATCCCACTGTGAGTTATACTGTAATATTTTAACGGCATGCAGTTCAGGATATAATTACACATTTTATAAAGATGTGTCAGTGAGTGTGCTGTGCCTGGTTAGCCACATCATTTGTGAGAAATTTTCTATTTTGTACTTGCCATGGTTATATATTTAAACCTGATTATGCTGCATGCTTTTAGAAGTATATGGGTATATTTTTAATGACTTAAAAATAAATAATTTAAAAATTAAATTAAGTGGTATTAATCTGAAGTTTCGATGAGCCATGTATTAAAGGCAGTGTTTTCTTTGTGTAAGGATGTACTGACTGATAGGATTATCACACTCTGCAAATCTCTTGGAAGGCTCAAGACTTCAAGTGGCACAGCATAAGGGGTGTTAGGGTTGGATATTAATTCACTATCTCTTTTGTTGTTCACATTGTTTATAGATATGTTCTGCCACCGTCCACCATTCACAGCACACCAATGGTGGGAGACGTTTTTACTTTAAGACCAATGAAATTGGTCCACACAATGTGCTCTATAAAAAGAGCGGTGTATTTGAAATAAATCAGTTCTCTTCTCTCCTTGTGCCTTGGAGTCTTCATTATTCCCATCCTGCCTCAATGGCGACAGTTAGGTGGAAAGTTTAAAGCAGAGGCAAAGATAGCTTGTTATTGGTTGGAAGCCCTAAAAAATATACTTATTAAGATCTTGATATGATCATTCTATATCACTTGATGTTTTTGAGTGGACTTGGCAATGTACGGGTAACAGTTGAACTTGGTGATCTGAAATGTCTTTTCCAACTAAATTCTATGATTTTATGAAATATTATAAATATGATATACAGTAGCCTGCAGTGTTATGAATGAATTACTTTAAATTTTAGGCAAACTAGTTATGTTGCGAAGACAAATGAAACAGCAGTGTGGTCTGCTGGAGGAATACAATCCTAGTGAGTTAGATTGTATTATGTTATAACAAAAGTTTGGGAGCTCACTAAAATGTGGGCGATATCTTGCCTTTGAGCTTGAAGCAACATTTACTAGTGTTCTTTTTAAATACGCTCTTGCATTAGGGAAAAAAATGAAAAAGTAAAGAATAAAAAAGTGCTCCTTCCTCTCCTTCCTTTATTTTTTAAAATGAAATGTGGGGTGGATGGAAGAACTCTTGATCCATCTTCATTTCCACATTGTAAATCAGTAATAATTGTAAACCAGTAATAATAACATAATAATTTATATGCCTAAAAAAAGGAAATAGTTTGTTGGAATGAAGGAAATAATGATGCTACCCTAAGTAAAGTTCTCTTAAAAAAATCTTCTATTTTAATCTGCAGAGCATAATGGCTCTTTGTGTACAATCAGACATGTTGTTTGTATTTGGCAGTTATCCTAAATTTCTGCAGAACAAATATCACTCAAAACTTGGAGTTGTAAATGGCCTCCCTGTAACATTTCTGATGAATAATGTTGTGACCATGTGTTACTTTTGGTTTGCACATGACTCTGCTAGGATCACTGTTTTTCTGCTTTGAATCAGGACAGAAGCTCAGAGGTGATAAAGAGGGAGCTAGATTCAGAGGGGTAAAGCTTGGGAACTAGACTCAGTAACACCAGCACTCTCTGTAATGGAGATGCTCCGTTTGCCTGAAAGGATGAAGAATGTGGCCTGGAAACCTAGTGGAAAACTCTGTAAGCAATGTCAGGATTGAAAAATGGAAACCTGATTTTAAGGGCCTTTGCTGAAAGAAATAAATTTTTGATGCAACAGATTTAAGAGAATTTAATAAATGCTGCAGAGTGAAGATAATTTTGTTTTTCATTGTAATTCCTGAGATGGATAGTGCCTATCTTGGCTCTCAGCCTAGACTAAATTTATAATACTTCCATCTAGAAAAGCTTTTGGTCTACCACCTGGGCAACTTTTGCATGGAATCTGTGAGAAAAGATATAGTGAACAACCAAATGCTTTTTCTGAGTCATATCATTCAAGCACCAAATCAAAGCACCAAATGCTTTTGAGTCACACTTAATGGTAATTTCTTCCTGAGGCATGTGTTTCTAAAGGATTGTGAGTAAAAGTCATTCCTTCATACAATCATTATAATCCTGATCCCCATGGTCTTCAGTCAGAAAATTCAGTACTAGGTTTAAGGGATTACATCTGGAATACTGCAAAAATTGTTTCAGTGAGCTAAATTTTGTAATGTTTGAGGATTCAGTTCTTGTGTGTAGCTCATTCATACCCATGAATAGAAAGGAAAAAATAAATCAAGTGAACTCTTTACAACTGAGGGATGAATACCTACATGGGAAGTATAACTGATGAAAACAATGAAACACAGCATTGAATCACAGTTACAATGTGAAAACAACAGCTCTATGAACTCAGATTCAAAATAAGTTCTAATATCCTGCTTAGAATGAGGAAACCCAAAGTATTTTAACCTCTTGCAGCTGAGATGTATGCCAGAGAGAGGCTTATAATACTCAAGTAGACATTGTTGTTTTCCAGCCATGGACTACTCTCAAGGTTTTCACTCTCTCTGAGTTTTAGAAGTTGTGACCCTTGAATCAATGAAGTTTCTTAACAGAAAAAAGCATCATAAAAATTCAACCCCCCCTGTGAAGTGGCATATAGTGTTGGGAGAGCTTTTTTTTGTTTTCTAACAAGTACAATTTTGCAATTTTAGTATTTTGATCCAATATGTGTCTATTTTAAACAAGTCTCAATTTGGTCAACTGGAAGTGTGTGTGAGAAATTGAGAGTAGCATACTTCTGTCGTCTAGAGTCACAGTGATTGTTGGCTGACTAGACAGTGCTTTTTCCAGCAACACTGATCAACTGGTATTTCCTTAGCACTTCGTGGGGAGAGTTTTTCATATTTTATGTTAGCTCATTGGGATGGGATTTAAAGCAAAGTCATGTTTTCAGTACAGTAGTGGGTCTTTGGGAGGTTTGTATTTTAGACTCATGAAGAAAAATCAAATTGCAGGAACTGATCAACTTGGATTATTATGATACAGAAACTTCAGTAGATCCTTCCTACCATGTTTAAAAGGAGTGCATAGCATACTCTGAAGAACTGAAAAGTACCTAAATATATTTAGTGGGCCAGAATAGGGCATGTGTTGTGTTTTTTTTACAGTCAAGTAGCTTAGCCACAGGTATGCAGACTCTGGTATATAGTGTGTGGTTTTATTTTTTTAGTTGAGATCACATCATTTTCACTAAGTTAATTGAGCTAGTGGTAGAGGCATCTTCTGCTCCAAAATCAGAAAGTTGTGACATTTTTGTTTCTCAAGTTCCCAAATGAATTGGCGTTTGGAAACTTAATTTCAGTTTTATGTCAAAATGTGCCAGTGTGCCAAAATAAGCTTTCAGTTGAACAAGGTATATCATTCAGTCTGAAACTAAATATGGCCATGGTCTGCATGAAATTAAAGGAAAAGCCCTTACCTCAGACTGTGGAAAGTTGATGGAATGGCTTTCACCGTGGATGACTCATCCTGGAGGCCATTTCTGAGCATGTGGAAGACAAGAAGGTGATTACGAGTTGTCAGCATGGATTTGTTAAAGCAACCTGATTGCCTTCTATGCTGGGAAAAATGATAGATGGAGGGGAGAGCAATGGTTGTTGCCTACCTAGACTTCGGCAAGGCTTTTGGCACTGTCTCCCATGATGCCCTCGTAAGCAAACTCAGGAAGTACTGGCTGGACCAGTGAACAGTGGGTTGATAAATCACTGAATGGCAAAGCTCAGAGAGTAATGATCAGTGGCACAGAGTCTAGTTGGAGGCATGCCGCTAGTGGTGTCCTTCAAAGGTTGGAGCTTAGTCCAATATTGTGACATCTTTCAAGAGGATGTAGTAGTGTTGGATGCCAGAGGAGCTGGTTATTTTAATTGAGGTGGCAGGAAATTATTCTATTCTTGTGCATGAAAATAAGATAGTCAGATTAAAAGAATGACATTTGTAAGATTTTGAAGAACTATTAACTATTACAATTTTATGTAGCCATTTATGTGTAAAGTTTTGTAAATTGTCTTTAATCTCTAGTCTAGTCTAGTCACTTTGATGAGGAGACATACATTATGGAAGCAATAATAATTGGATATTAAAAAATCCAGCTACTGTAACATACTTTGAAACACTGCAAGTATTTGTGATACTAGAATTCTGTTCTGACAGCCTTGAGGTGGTAATTATTGGAAAACTGAGCAGCTGTGTGTGCAGTGCCTAACTTTACTCCTACTGATTGTTAGTGGTTTGCTTCTGCGCACTTGAAAACTGAGTTTTACGGTTACTTCTATAAAGCAACTCCACATTCTGATAGCTGACTCTGCTTTGGCAGGAAGAGAAAGAGTGATTGCCACACATAGGATTAGTAAAACCTCAGGAATATACAGGTAGAGGTGGAAGCAAGTACGTTGTAGAATTTTTAGCTTGATTGTAGTATGATTACGTTTCAAGCTTACTTTCAGCTCTTAAAATTTGTGGGCTTTCCCCAGTTAGCCACAGCCTCTCCTGCTCTTATCTGGAATGATCTGTGCTCGCTGGTCCCTAAATAATTTGAAAATCCATTGTAATCTTGGAAGTAGAATTATCACTTAAGCAATTTGCATAGATTCAGGAAAGGTATCAAGGAAAGATCTTTAATTCTTCATGGATCTTTGAGCAATGCAGTCTTAATTGCATGAATCATCCATAGAACACTTTTAAATGCAGATGTACTATAAAAATTGGCCACTCAAAGACAACTTTAAAAATTACTGCTTCACCATCTGTCTTTTGGCAAACATATCCTGCTGTTTTCTGTGGGCTTTTGTGAAGTTATTCTGTAGTTTCTTGACAATATGCACCTTAAAACACAAGGTTGGCCAAGTTATATGGAAAACTGGAAGTCACTCTACTTTAATCCAAAAGTTTGAGTTAGCATATGCTCTTCCCTCCTATTCAAGCCATGTCACAGATCACTGTGTACTGAAAAAAGAATATGGAGTATAGCAATCAGAACACAACTTGAACATTTTAACTGCAATATTTAGCTTTGACATCATGACATGGGTTAATAAGAGGTTAGTATTTTGAAACACTAAGACCCGATTAAAGCAAATCTATGACTTAAAGTATGGGAAAAAAATAGTCAGGTGGTCATGTGGTTCTTGGTATCTTGTCAAACCACAATAGCTCTTCAAGTATAATTTCAGAATATTTGTATTTGTTTATTTATTTCTTAGTTTTGAATTTTATGCTTTACTTGTGTATATGCAGCATAAAACTGCAGTATATTCTTCTTTGTTACAATGCATCTTTTTATAGAAACATCCAGAATCTCTACACATGTTGTAGAGACTTTTTTCTGGTGATCTCTGCCCAGGAGAAAAAAAACCAGTGTTTTTATTTTTAAATCTGGGGCCTTCTACAGTTACTCAAGGCTTGTCTGACAACGGATACTTCACTGCTGTTGGTGTCTTTCTCGGACATCTCAGTGCTAAACATCAACTATCTGATGTTCAGCACATAAAAGTAAGGTCCAGATCCTCCTATGCTTCTAGGTCAGCAAAATACCCTAATCACCTGATGTCGAGTGCTTGCTTTATTACTGCTCATGTCTGAAGGCAATTACATTGGCAGACCTTCAAAGCTGTCATTCATTTTTGCGGTTGTTTGGATTTAATGGTGTGTTTTAATGCAGCAAATTTTTCATTACTTCTAATGCCAAACCTGTCCTAGTAAGATTTCAGGCATATCACTCTCTTAAGTATTTTATCTGACTGACTTAGCATGCTGAGGCAGGGAGACAGCAGGAAAATTTTCAGTGATGCAGTTCTTATTTTATTTTATTTTTCTTAAGCTCTTTGTCCTTTTGATGGATTGTGCCATGAAATTAACAGTGTAATTTGGGAAAACTTGTGCTTTATAATGGTAGAAGCCCTAAGAGAGTCACTTCTATGGTCAGTATCATTGCAATTTTTTAAAATGGGATTCTGAAAGTGTCTTTCTGGAAACCTTGGGACTAAAACCTGATGTGAAAACAACTTTGAGTATAGCCTTCATCTTTCTTGAGTATGTAATTAGCTGGCATGGACCTCTAAACATTTACTGTGTCCAAGGGTAAGCAGTCACTGAGATCAAAAGTGACAGCTTTGGACTTGGAATGCAAGTCCCAAAGTACTGAAAAGAGAAAGAAGAAAGGTAGGAAACCGAGTAACAGTCTTCTGCAAGGTATGAGGCAGAAGACTTTTGAGAAGCTTTTCCAGTAGGGTAAGGTAGAGAAGGAAGTATTCAAAATAATAGGATGACTGTGCAAGTTCAGCATGACATATGGACTTTTAAACCTGGCCTTTGATACCTGTCATGAAGTGTTGAAGAAGTGACATTTTTTTTTATAATGCACTTGTTTTTCTTGCAAAACTCAATTTTGTTGCTCTTCTAGCGGTGTATTTCTCTGTTGCTCATTACCTAGGTTATATTTATTAATATTTTAAAATGTTTTTGAATCGGAAACTTCACTCAAGAGTGTGAAACACACACCTTAAGTATTCTGTATTTACAGCTACTCCTGTTGGTATTTAAGCAATTACTCCTGTGTTTTGTTGGGAAGACTTATATTTCTCATTTGAATCTCTTCCATGGTGCATTTTATGAAGTTCTTAATAACTGGCTCTATCAAGCAGTTACAGCTTTTTAGATAAGCAGACTATTAAGCAATGACTTTTTAAGTGGCAGCCTTATAGCTGTGTCTTGTGACACATGTGTCTGTTAGTTGCTTTGGTGATACTAGAAAAGTAGTATATGTATATCAGAAGTGCAGGAAGAACTGGTGAAAAAAAAAGAGAAAGAACGCTGATTTTTGTTCATTATGCATGAAGGCAATAATTGAGTAACAGTGAGTGAAAAGTAGCAAATTCAAGTTGTTCTGAAATTATAAGTGTAAAAACACTGACTCAGGAAGGAGGATCAAATAGAAGCAGTTTTCTCTAGGTGAATAGTAATTTCCTGGATGTGATTTCTTGATTTTACTCTGAAATATTCAAAATTATTTTATTAAATGATAAAAAAAATCTTTTTACTCAAATGAGTTTTTAACTGCTGTGTGATTTTTTGTCCTTGAAACATCATGCTTGTAGACGATAAATCTCTTCTTAACACATCTTGCACTTTCACTTACTGGATGACATTAGATACCCCTAAATAGTCCAGAGCTTCTGCCGGGAAAAGACCATGAAGTTTGTCCAAAAAACATAGATCCAAAGCAGGCTGTTTTCCAAAAGTCTGTGACATTTTTGCATAAAAACGAGGAAATCTGCATAGGCCAATATTATTCTGATCTTGAAAACTGAAGGCACTTTTAACTGGAGGAGACACTTCAAATTGGTAAATAGTATATTTTGTCTTTTGCTGAGTAACATTTGCCTTGATGTTACAGTAAAAATATTTCAAATGTGATTTCATAATCACAGTAAGTTCAACACAGCGCATAGCAACTACTATTAATTTAATTCTATCAGATTTTTTTTTGGTTTCACCATGGAATGGAATTTAGAAATGTGGCTTTTTCTGTCACTTTTAATTTTAGTACATGTTAGCGAGTAAGATATTAGAGCACACAAATTTTAAATCCAGCTGAGGACATTGGCAAATTACTGTATTGTAAAAGCAAATGGAAAATTAATCTTTCATGCAACTCAATAAAGTAAAAAGTTAAACCTTAATTATAAACTTGCCTGCTGCTGTTGTATCAAAAATTATGCTACAGCTACGCCTATGGCATTTTTCATGGAGCACTGTGTCAGTGACTTCTATCCAATGACAAATTGTCCTTACTTCAATCTTACAGAGATACTTCTCTAGAAATAAAGATGTTAATTTTTATTAGGCATTTTCTTGCTGGAAGCATTTCCCTTTTATTGTAATTAGTCATTACATTCACTGAGGGATTGCTTTGAACTTTAACAAGTGTTGGTAGCATTTGTAACAAATTTTATTACTAAAAGTTTTGGGAAAGATTGCACTATTTATTATAAATGTGGAAAATTGCATCTTTTTAAAGCATAAACCATGTTATTGATAGGTTCCATTATTTGATTTAATTGACTTTAATGAATAATATTTTTACAGTGCTGATTTTTTTACTAGGTGTAAGCTTATTTAGAATTTCTGCAATTGAAAATAAAAAATGGAAATTGATGGAACTGAAGGCTAATCAAAATTAATTCCTTTCCAGAATCTTAATGTTGCCAGTTGGCCACTGGATTTTGATTTTCAGTTGTCCCATGGATTAAATGGTTCTGCAGAAGAGCAGTCTTTTCTTAAAGAGCAGTAAGATTTTTTTTCCATTCCTTTAAAAATGTCTCTCATTGTCAGCTTTTGCTCCCTTTTTTTTATCCCAGGGACTGGCCAAGCATCTGGAGTGCCTGATTTGACTCTAAAATTTGGTGAAATGTCTTTTGGGACTGGGAGTGTGAGAGGGCGCTATGTGAATAGTATTCACACTTATTTGATTAGATGCGTACATGATGTTTCTTTTGTGACTCCATTGTTTATATTTGGTACAGATACTTGGTCTTTGCAAACTCTTGACAGTTTCATTTTCAGGTATCTTATGCACATCTGCTGTCATTCATCTGAGATGTGAGCATCTTTTTCTGCTGCAAGAATGGTATTTTCCTTTCTCTGTAATTCCTCTGTGTTAAGTGCGGTCCTTGTGTCTTCAGAGTTATTCCACTTTAAATTATTTCAAGGTAACCTGGTGTCTCATGTGTTTTCTAGATAACTAAGAATATAGATGTTCTATAATTATAAACTATTATATGTTGTTTCTCAGTTGGGGTTTTCCCCTTTTTTTAAAATTTCTTTTGAATCCTCCCTGACAGCATTAAAGTATATGATTATTTTAGCTGAATTAGAAAATAATTTAACCTTAATGGTGTTTCATAATTTTCAAATACTGGTCCATCTATAATGAAGGCATGAAAATCAATGTGTTCACATCCGGCTTAATAACAGTCCTGGTAAATCTTACGAACTATCAAGTGTTCCCCTCAAAGTTTCCTTTTGCTTCAGGGCATGCAGCTGCAGTTGCAGAGACATCCACATCCATGATCCACAATTGTTTTATATCCAAGGCAAGATTAGACTTCATTAGCTTACTACAAGGAACAAGTTTTAATCTTGGCAACAAGTTCCTGAGGTTTAATGTTATTGTTCAGAATACAAGCATAATGTTTAAGTTTGTCTTTAATCACTTAAGTCCTTTTGTCTTCTAGAAGATGCTGATACTGGTGGCCTCTAAACTGTGCTTAACTTTTTTTCTCAAAAACATTATGTTGGAAAGGGGGTATTGCATCATTCAAGCATTTTCTTTTCCATTAAGATTGGCTAAAGTGAGGCATGTTTTAGTAGCAGTCTATATTTCCTTTTTCCTTGGGCAATTCTTAAAAGGTTTTTACCTCAGTGAACTCTTTTGTCATTTCCTAATGCCTCAGTTCGATGTAATGTTTTTGGAAGAAGAAGACTTCAGAGATACCTTACTGTTAATAACTGACAGTCTGATCTGTTTCTTCTTCCTCTAAAAAATGCATATCAGGGACTAGAGCTTCTGCATCTGAAACAGATTATTAGATCCATCAGTTCTGTAATTGCTGAAAAGGTGAAGTTTAAAACTGCAGGCTATGGGTGTCTTCAGTGCATTTTACTGGCTGCCTGGAATTTAGTAATTTTAAATATGTACTATCAGTACAGCCCAACAGTATTTTCTACTTAGATTCTGTAACAATTGGCTCTTGGATCTTTACTCATGGTTGTATAAACAATATCATTATAAACATAGCTAACTGGGAGTTTCAGATTAGTATCACAGAAGATCAGTTTTCCTATGTTACATTTCTCTGCTGATCATCTAAGATGTCTGTATTTATTCCAAATGTGTTGCACTCGGAAGAGAAAAACATTTAGTAGCATTACTTTGCCTCCTTTTGGGTCCAAGTCCCAATACAAAGGAAAAAAAGGAGTATCTTCTTTCAGGATAATCATAAACTTTCTGAGAACATTAACTCCTTATTACTTTTACCTTTACTTTATTATTTTATGGTAGTCGGTCTCATTTTCCATCCAAGCACCCATGTTGTTAAGTTTTCCCTGAACTCACACAATCTGTTCATATATATGTTTGGACTGGGAATCATGTGCCTTTTCAAGTAACAGTGGTTTTGGGCTCTTTTGTCATCACAAATATGTCTCTATAAGGAATAGCAGTTCTATGGTAGTGGAAGGAGATCTACTGCTACAGGCACCCATCTACTCTAATGAGCACACAATGACACATTTTATTTATTCAAGAAGTTACACTGTGCTGTCAAGAGTCAGTTATGAGTCCTGAGAACAAGTACAAAATCAGGCTCCCGAAATGAGCTGAGCTTCAGGTCTGAAGAGAAAAAATAAAAGATTTGTGGCTTTGAAGGTATATTTAAGGAGGGATGAATTGATGGGAAAAGAGCTGGAAGATAGGTAACATGTAACATGAAAATCAAGACGAGAAAAGTCTTTTAGTGAAGCATAAAACTGTGAACAATATTGTTCAGCCTTTTCAAGCAAGTTCATGAATGTATTTCTACTTGGTCATATAAATTTGTATGGACTTTGGAAGTTGAATATACTTCATAGTAAATGAAATAGTTTCTTGTTTTGTACTTGTCTCCTTCTTTAATTCACTGTGTGAAAAAATACATACATGTATACATTCATGTATAAGGCAAATGTGAGGTATACGCTGGTGCTGTATTCTTCAATTAGATTTGATGATACCTTTTGTATCCTTCATGAGACGTAATGTAGTCTGTAAGATGCTAATTTACTATTTGAGAGCAGAGGTAGTGAGAGTCATAATTTTTCCCCTGAAGCTGAAGGTATTTTTAATTTTTTTTTTTAATATGACAAATCTAGGGAATTTTGTTCTGTTTGGTACATTACCTTGATACAAATTTTATTGTTCAAATTGCTTTTAAATTGTTTGCCTGTGTAAGTTCTTTTTTTAGCAAAAAAGCTTTTGGAGCCAGTAAATTGTGTGTGCAGGCTTACTATGAAATGTAGTTCATAACGGCTGAATAAGGATGCTCTTTTTAGCAATCTCCTGCAGACTCTTTAGTGGTCAAGGGAAGGAAAACCAGTTTGCAGAAGCATTTGAAGGGACCATTTCACAGTTAGCAGTGAAGCACTTCAGAGTATTCCTGAGAATTCATGTCTGACAGGGATATTTGGCATTAAGGGACATTGTTCGTATTTTTAGTGTACCTCTTTATGGCACAAACTTTGTTTTGTGGAAAAGGATTGGGAGATAAATATATCTTTACAGCTGCTGTTACTGAAAAGTCTAAAGAGCCATTAATTGTATTATTTCTTTAGTAATGTGTATTACTAAAAAAGTCATAATTTCATTCTAGAGAAACTGTTGGAAAGTTAAGGATAAAATACATCTGGGTACCTGTGGCGTGATGTAAAATCTTCATCTTACTATTGCCATGGCATCTAGTCACCCAGTACAGAATCTTAGAGTGGTCTGGGATGGAAAGGACCTTAAAGGTCTTCTAGTTCCAACCCTTCCTGTCATGGGCAGGGATGCCATTCAGTGGATCAGGTTGCTCAGAGACACATGCTATCTAGCCTAGAACACTTCCAGGGATGGGGCATCCCCAGCTTCTCTGGGCTAGTTGTGCCTCACCACCCTCACAGTAAGAAATATCTTCCTAATACCTAATCTAAATCTCCCCCTTTAGTTTAAAACCATTCCCTCTTATCCTATCACTCTCTGCCTGTATAAAAAGTCACTCTGCCTTTGTCTTTATAAAGAAAGGGATATACTTTAAGTACTGGAAGGACCTTGCAGTAGGGTCTCCCTTGAGCCTTCTCTTCAACACACTGAACCACCACAGCTGTCTCAGCCTGTGTTTGTAGGAGAGGTGCTCCAGCCCTGTGTCATCCTGATAGCCTCCTCTGGACCCCCTCTAATAGGTCCATGTCTTTCTTGTGCTGGAGGCCCCTGCGCTAAATGCACTCCAGGTGAGATCCACAAGGGCAGAGCAGAGGGGAAGGATCACCTTGCTAGGCTGCAAGTGCATACTATTGGCTTATCTCCAAGTTTTCATCCAGAATAACCTCAAGTCCTTCTCCACAGGACTGCTCTCAGTTCTTCCAGTGGGTACTTATGTCTCTGATTGCTTTGAACCAGGTGGAGAACCTTGAACTTGGATTTGTTGAATTTCATGAGGTTGTCATGGGCCCGTTTCTCAAGTTTTTCCAGGTCCCAATGGATGACATTCCATCATTCTGTCAACAGCATCACTCATCTTCATGTCATCTGCAAACCTGCTGTGTGTGCACTTGATCCCACTGTCTGTTTCATTGATGAAGATATTGAAGGGCACCCATCCCAAAAGAGAGCCCTGAGGAACATCACTTCCACTGGCCTGCATCTGGACATAGAATCTTATACCAGAGCTGTCTGGCTGTGTCCATGCAGCCAATTCCTTATCCTCCAAATAATCTACCCTTCAAATGTACGTCAAAAGATGTAAAGAAATCTAGGTAGATTATGTTAGTCAGTCTTCCCTTTGTTGACTGTTGCAGTCCCTCTGTCACTGAAGGCCACCACATCAGAGGTTGGTCAGGCAAAATTTGGACTTAGTAAAACCTTTTTGCCTGTCTTGGACCACTTCCTTATCTTGTATGTACCTTAAAAAGCTTCTTTGAACATCTACCTCATGATCTTCCCAGGCTCAGAGATAAGGCTCACCAGTCTGTAGTCCCTGAGTCTCCCTTTATGTTTTTTAAAAGTAGAAGTGGTGCTTCCCTTTTTTCCTGCCACAGTGGACTTTGTCTGACTGCCATGACTTTTCAGATATGATTGAGAGGTGTTGCAGGTTTGGCAACAACCTTAGTCAGGACCCTGGGATGCATCTCATCAGGCCTCATAGACTCATGGCTGTTCAGTTTCATCACATGGTCCCAAACCTGCTCTTTGTTTACAGTGAGAGAGATTTCAACACCCACTTAGAGGTTCATGGATTGGAGATGAGTGAGAAGCCCAAAGTGCATTAAATGAACCCAGTGAAGACTGAGGTAAAGCCCAGCCTTCTCCATATCCATTGGCACCAGTTCTACCTTCACATTTACTGAGATTCCATATTCTCCTTGGGCTTTCTTTTCTGACCGATACACTTACAGAATCCCCACTTAGTGTTCTTCACATCTCTTGCCAAGTCCCATTATATCTGAGCCTTAGCTTTTGTTATCCCATCCCTACACATCTGAACCATATCCCTCTCCTTTTCCAGGCCACATGTACCTGCTTCTACTGGCTATGCATTTCTTTCTTATTCTTCAGTTTGAGGAGCAGACCTTACTTTTCAAACCTTACAGGTTTACAGTTTGCCTTGCTTGATTTCCTAAACATCAGGATGGAGGGTTCTTGTGCTCTAAGGAAAGTGACCTTAAAGAGTTGCCAGCTCTTATCAGCTGCTTTGTCCCAAAGGATAATTTGTCAGGGGATCTTGCCCACAAATTCTTTGAGCAGCTGGAATTCTACTCTTCCAAAATTCAGGGTCTTGACTTTGCTTTTTGCTCTTTGTTCTTTGCTCCTTTGCTGGGCCTGCGTTCCTCAGGATCATGAACTCAACAAAGGTGTGGTCACTACAGCCCAGACTGCTCCAGCCTTAAGCTGTCTAATGAGCTCATCATGTATGAAGAAGTGAAGAATTAAGTGAAAATTAAAAGGTAGTATTTCTACTAGGTGATCATGTTTCAGTGTATAATTTCTACATTTAATATTTAGTTCTTTGTAAAACTTAGAAAGAGATTGCTCCATGACTGGAATAAAGGACAAAATCATAACTATAAATTCATGAAAATTATTTGAATGACTTAGTTCTCTGTATTTTTTAACCTAGGTTTGTGCATAAATTTAATTTGTGGATCAAAAAATGGAGTATTTCTAGTGCCTCAGCATTGTGTAAACCTAGCATCTTGTGTGTAATTGGTTGCTGTATAAACACACACTCGTATCACAGATTCTGCCATTACAAATATCCAGCCATTTTTTAGTATTTTAGGCAAAAAAAAGGGATTTTCTTGGTTGGAAAAGGCTAGCCTGTCTTTTTACTTTATGTCTAACTACACAATCTATTTATAAAAAACAAAATTAATTGCAGTGCAAAATCAACCAAACTCTAGTATGTTAGTTGTGGCTGCTGAATTAAACATTGCTTTAGCATTAGCACAGTGATTTCTATATTTAATCATTTGTAAATTAAATCCACATTTCTCAAACTAGGAATTCAGAGCTAGTGCATCCTTTGGATCTTAATCTGGTTTTATTCCTTCACTTGTTAAAGTGGAAAAATTTATGGGCCTACTGTGAGAAGGAGAAAGGTATTAATGTGTGAGAGATGTTCTTTTAGCTATAATCATTGCAGAAGAGCACAGGAAAAACTAATCATTGTTAGTTCAGAACATAACTTATGGCGTACACAGTACAACATTTGGAAAAAAAAAGTAGTGAGTATTTTTTCGTCGTATTTTTTCAGCAACCACAATACATTTTGTTCCTCTAATAAAGTGTCAGCCCTTTTAGAGAAATGTATACCCAAGATAGTATTCTGTGAATACCTGTGACCCAAATTAAGGAACCCGCATACTGTTATTTCTGAGTGATCTTATGAAATGTTGGACTTCAGAACTGCAGTTAAAATATTGTATAAAAGGTTTTGTCTTTTAAGAGGTCTGTTTTGTGCAGTAATTTTTCCTGGAGGATAGCTGAAAGCAGCATCCCCTTCACTCAGTTTTTGCCAGATTTCAAGTATCTGTTTTCTGCTTTCAGCTTTGCTAAAGCAGTTCTCAAGCATTATGATATGATCAAACAGTGGTTTATTTAGTTGGCATGACCTTTTCCTTGTCTGGCTTCCCTCCTTCTACACAAAGCAACATTTATTCTGATGTAGACATTGACAATTACCATGCTGAAACTTAGGAATTAAGAGTTTGCTAAAGTTATATTCCAAGGGAGGAAGGCGTGAGCTAAGGGTTCCACTGTGCAAGTGGCATGACAGCAGCCAGGTGGCTGTATTGGCCTTTTATCCACAGCAAAACAGCATCAATCCCAATGTGCAAATCACAGATTTCTGAAGTATTGTGTGGCCTGAGCCTGCAGACAACATCCACGGCATGTATTTTTGTACACTTTTCTTTCCAGGTTTTTCTATCCAGTTAATAAGATGTTGGAAATGGAAGTGGTCCATATACAAGACAATATCAAGTTGATTTGTGTGATTCTTTACACAGGATTAGGTCATCTTTTAATAACTAAAAAGCAGAGGAAGATAGTATATCAGCATATAATATTTAAGGTGGTAAAAATAATGCTACCTATTAAGTAGCTGGTTTATATTTTCTTCTTAGCAGTAGAGCACATATAAGCAATATATTTAGTAGCTGCTATACTGAGAAATCTTAGTTTTCACTTGACATTGGTTTCCTGCACATTGCTATTAATATGACATTTCTCTTTACATTTTATATTGAAGAAATAACAGTAAAATTCTAGCATTTGTAATAAATAGTTTTACAGTGAATTATACTGTAAGTATTTAAATGAGTATGCTTACTTAAAATCTTAACATTTTAAAAATAATCTATAATTAGCAGCTTTCCTGTCAGGGATGGTGTGTGTTTGAGCTGCTTATTTTACCTCAGCTCTTAGTTGGATTGCTTAAATGTATAGGATCAAAGCAACCACCATATTAATGGTAAGTGATGTAGAAATATTTAAGGCATGTTACAAAGCCTGTTGTAAGAAACCCGGCAATTCATCCTCTCTTCCATTCACTTCACTATCTGTTTATGCAGCCCATCAGCTTTTCTCTGAGGATCTTTTATGAGACAGTGTCAAAAGCTTTTCTAAGGTCAATGTAGACAATATCAATTACTCTTCTGTTGTCTGGCACTGTCAGTGGTAGCTGCTTCCTGGCTGAAGATGAAGTTTGTAACAGAAGAACTTCTGTCAGTACTTTTTGAAAATAATGCAAAGTAAGAAATGATAGAGTATAAGAGTCACTGTCATGGTGGGCTGTTGAGAGAACTGGTAGACTGTAGCTACCAGATAGGCTTTTTTTCTTGGGAAATAAAAACTGGAATGTCAGAAGCTCAGTCTGGTAAAAAGGAACAAATCGGTGAAGATTGAATAAATAAATACTTAAGAGGAATTTTGAGAAGACTTGCTTCTAAGATTATTAGTGTGCTCTATGAGTGACTTTTGTTTCTCGGCCAGACAGCACAGAGGAGTTAGCTGAACTCAGAATCCCAGAAAGGTCAATGCATCTGATGCCACCATGCTGTTTAAATAGGGGATCTGTTTTCCTGGGACCACACTGAGATTGCTTTGTAGATCTTTAAGACTGAAGATTCCTCCTTGGGTACCTTGCTCAGGTGCTCAGTCACTCTCACAGCAAAGAGTGTTTTCCAAAGTTCATACAGCATCTTTTGTATTTCAGTTTGGACCCACTTTGGTCCTGTGACTGGACACCAGTGAAAAGACCTGGTCATGTTTTTTATTACCCCTTCATTTCAAGTATACCTTCACCACCATCACCCCTTCAGGTATTTACTTTAAAAATGGCTTTATGCCATTACATACTGTAGTTGCACATTTGCATAATTTGAGTTGAGTAGGCAACAAATGTTACTGTAGTAGGACAGCAGTCCAATCCTGTCCTGGTCCAGCCTGTGTTCCTCTGAGTCAGAATCTACATCTGCTCCCTGGGAGCATCAAAGTAATGACATTGAAATATTAATATTATGAAATGGTTTAATGGAGCTCAGTTGCCTTACCTTCTGCTTGGAAAGACATCAGAATTAGGCGGAAGTAAGCACAGTCAGAGGTGAATGAGTTGTGGAGGAGAAAGGAGAGAAAGAACCTTTATGTTTGATGGTAAAAAGCTATTAATTCAGTTAAGCAGGACAGAAAAACTATTCTCTGATAAATGATTCTGAACAATGACAGAATGAAAACTGTTAAATTTAGGAAGAAGAAGAGAATGTAATGATTAGAGAAGAAACACAAGTTTTAAAATAAGGAAGCTAATTACAGTGTCAGTTTATTGGATAGCTTGTGATTTATGTTGTAATAAAATATGATAAGTAAAGTATGTGAGTTTAAGTATAGTTACAGTTTCAGGTACATTGCAGTTCGTTTTCCTGGTAAGTCTGTAATTTTAACAGTGTTTCAATATTACTGATATATATTTCAGCAGCTTAATTTACTACTGAATGAAAATTAAATTACCTTTTTAAATTTAACATTAAGCCATTTTTCAGGATTACTACTTTAAAAGCAGCTTGTTATTCACTGTATACACAGTGCAATGTAAATTTTTGACACATTCTGGATGGGCAAATCTTCATGGCTGTTCTTAGATTTACATCAGAAGTAGTGGCTCTCTTGCAAATATTCTGATTTTGTAATGAGGCCTTGGCTCATTTTGTTGTAATTCAGCTCTACAGAGCCAGACTTTGTTCATTCAGCAGTTTAGTCTCTTGCCTGCCAAGAAGATCCTAATGAGTTCCAGTTTTCCTTTTGAAGAACAGAAGCACTTGAATACTGCAAAACAAATGTGCTTTCAAATTGATTATCACTAACTGCTGCCGTGGTGCCTGTTTTCCATTGTCTGCTTCATGGCAAAATAGAGTGTATTTATATGGAAGGCTTTCTTTGGTTACTTACTTAGATACAGGTAATGTTTAAGAAATGGCTTCTCCATTTCACCACACCTGTGCAACTCTGTTTAGAAGAAGAGTGCTTATTTCTATCCAAGCACTCTCACTTCAGACAATATTTCAGGCAAGTTTTGTATCTCACAGAGCATATATAAAACCCCAGGAATTCTAGGTTCTGTCAATCGAAAATCATTGTATTGGTTGGTAGTTGTGCACATTTCATACTTTTTGTGTTTTGTAGTGTTGCTGGGGAGGATTTTGTAAATCAGTGAGATTGGTAGCTAAATCTACTGTGAAACTTGAAGTTTGGCAATTTTAATGCAACATAGCATTTTAATACTGCTTTATCACATAGTGGAGTTATTATATAAATGAGTAGCAAAACCAGAACTTTCTATTAGTAACGTAAATGCAAGTATTGGGTGAATATATAGAGGTCAGTGTGAATGAACATTAATGTAAATGAACCTTATCTTCCAGTCCTTTAGGTTATCTGAGCAAGTACATTTACTTCCTAAATAATGCGTTATTCAGTAACATTTTGTTTATAAATTATTTCAATGCTTTGATTATACTAGGTACACTTGGATTCTTTTGTGTGTATTGTCAAAAGGATCTGGCAGTAGATAAGAAATAAACAGAACAGCTGAAATTATTAAAACAATGGTGTGCTTTTTTCCCCTTTTTTTCTGAACCAAAACTGTAGGGAGTTTTTAACATCAGATTATGGTAACTTGCTTGATCCATGCTTCCAGCCATTCCATTAGAAAGGAATTTGTGAACCACTTAGTCTTGAGTACAGTAATCACTAACACAGAGAGCTCTTTCTCCATGATATTACAAACAGAAATACGGCTTTATTCCCAGAAGCAGCATTGTATTTTGAAATAAGATACTGTGCCTTCCCTTGGAGAAAAATGCATTTGTTTATTAAATAATTATAGCAATTATATTGAAGTTCATTTTCAGTATCAAGTTTCTTGGTAATGCTGTTTTTCATACCATCTCTAGAAATATATATTATGCCTTAGATTTCATCAACATGGGATGACATTTCCACAGGGGAAAAAAAAGCAAACCTTTTAATTTAAGTAATTTCTATTGTGTTTTTTTTTTTTTTCTTATAAGTGGTACTTATGAGTAATCATATTTTTAAGACTAGAATATACAATCATATTTTAAAGACTAGAATTCTGGTAGGTTTGCAGTTTCATAATTCTGAGATTATAGGTGGTAGGTGATCAGATGTATTTAAAATGGTAGGTGATCTGATTCAACTGATAATGCTTTCTCTTTTGAAGCCATGCTAATGCTCTGGTTTTTTGCATGCTATTTCCGTCTGCTAATTTATTACATTTCTGCCTAAGAGAGGGGCTAATAACTCTTGTTTCTATAGAATACGTGGTCTCTTTATCCATTCTCTCATATAAATGCAGGGCATTTGTCATACCTAATAACATTTTCTAATACTTTCCCTTTTTTGTCTGTGTTCAGCTGCAGTATAATAACTGTGTCTACACTGACTTCCAATACTGTTGTTTATGTTTAACATATTTGAAATCTTTAAGTCCTCCATATAGCCTCCTTTCTGTTCTAATTCTGTGGGCTGCTTTGGGACTTCATACCCCTCCCTGTTTTCGCTCTAAGTCTGGTTTATCAACTCATACTTCCTGTCCATCTCTAAATTAATTTATCCTTATTGTTTAATTTATTGTTTTTTGGCATTTGATTGTTTTTATTTGTCTCTGCTTTCCCCTATATAGAAAGAAAGACTTTTTTTTTTTCATCTGGACCTTGTTCTTTTGAAGTTGATTCTTTATTGCAGTGTGCAATAATTCAAATGCATTTGGTATTGGAATTATCACACTATATTTCTTTTATCAGAAACTGATGTCTGGGAAGTGCTTTATGAAGTATTTTTTCAAGTTCCCTTTCTCCATTCATTTTCATGTATAAAGTGGGTATTACTTCCCCTATTACTCTGTGTTTATTCTGATCTCTCACTATTGTCTTTTCTGTGATTTTCTTTTACTTATTCTTTCATATTTCTGCCAGTCTATAGGACCTTGTCAGTATTCAATGTCTTCTGATTTCTCCTCTCCTCTTTATCTTGTGGTTTGGCATATTTTCTTTTTAACTTTTAAAAAAAATAGCCAATTTATATTATGTTACTGTTTCTGGTGATCTGCATCAACTTAACATTATTTTCAATATGTCAGTCTTCTCTGATGCTGTTCATATGTACACCTACAATTCTGAACTGAGTAGCAAAAATAAAAGAAAAGATCTTTCCATTGACAATCTCCTTCCTGTCTTTTTTTCCTCCTATTTCATTTAGAGAGAGAAAGTTTTCCTGTAGCTATTAAACAGTTTCTAATTCTCTATGCTGACTTCACCTATATTCTTAGGCTGTTTTTTGTTCTATGTTTGCCTAAATTCTATGTACTTAACAATCTCCTTTCATTTAATTTCATACTATATTTCAAGATCTACTCTAATTGTGGCTTTTTATCCTTTTATCAAGTTCTTTATTTCAACCTACAGTTCCTCTCATTGAAGGGAATGAAGACATTGAAGGCTTTTCTGGAATCAGGAACTATCTGGTCTTCCCTCTGTAATGTCCTGAAATGTATTCATTTCCTTTTGAGAACTGTTTTTTAATAAGTGTTTTAATACGTGTTCTTTAAGTGTTTTTCTGAGTTACTACCTTTAGGAAGACAGAAGACTTTTATTTATGTCTGTTTTGTTGTTGATGTTATTATTTAGGGGATTTTGTTGGGTTTTCATTGTTGTTTCCTGGGAGAATAACATTTTAGCTAAATCTGCTTCTATGGTTCTTCCACTCTACCAATACTCCTCCAAATAGGAAGTGATTGTAGATTTTTTGCACATCTTTTGTGTGTCTCTGACATTTTATGTGTTATGTAACACTGAGGTTTGATAATGTGTTGAACCTAAATTCTAGTCACTGGTTGTTTATTCATCTGCTTGTTTCAACAGGAACTGGAATTTCAGCAAGTCTGTAGTAGGTTATTGGAGGGCTACTTCTTTGGGGGGTTGATTTATTTTTCTGATTTTTTTTTTTGACAGCTCACCATACACAAAAATACATTTGGAACAAGTGTTAGAAGTTTTCATTTGTGCTACTTCCCTTGTAGTTATTATCAGTGTAGGTTGCAAACACTGTATTATAATCTCTGAAATGTTTGTTTGCTGTAAAGTGTAAATTACAGTGAAATAGTACTTATACCATTACAATATATTTTGATTTAAAAAAAAAATCCTACAGTTCAGACTAGTAGCTATTCAGGTGGTTTGGGTAGTGTTAATTTTTTTTTTTTTTTTAGTCCTAGCTCTGACTCATCAAAAAATATTTTCTAGCTTGGTTGTTTCTGTGAAAATGTAGGCATGAGAGTATTCACAGGGCTGTGCCTATGTGAGAGACAGAGAGGGATTTGTTTTTTGGCTGCCTCATTAAGCATTTCATTCCACCCCTTCTTCTGAGTTGTCCCTTTAATCAGCTCTAGCACACTACTGCTTATTGGAACAGAAGCACAAAAATATTGGCCTTTTTTTCTTCTAATGTCTTAATCAGGGGTTCATTCTTTCCAAGTAGAAAAAAGTAATGAAATAAAAAAGATCAGACTCAAAGTTGATTTTCCAGTCACTAACAGAAAAGGACCCATCCTGAGGATTTTAAAGGAGCACTGAAGAAGTTTGTCATTGACTCTACAGGCAATGTCTCAACACAGTCTTCTGTCATACCTGATCTAGTTTATTATCCTGTGCAAAATAACATAATCTGTGACTAAGCCAGAGAAAACTAAAAATATAGAAGTATACAAACTGAATACATTGCTAATGATGTGTGGTTTATTGAGAACTGTAGCAAATCAGAATGCTTAAAATTTTGTAGATGTAAGCAGAAAGCAAAAATCTCCTGCTGTTTCATCTCCTATTCTCTTTAGGGCATTTGGATTGCTGAAATATTTTGATACTTAATGCACAATACAATATTATATTGCGCAGATACTGTTTAGAAGAAATTTATTGGAATTTGAAAGATGTCTTTGAAACCTCTTTAATTAGAAATGAAATCTCTTTGAAATCTCTTTAATGAGAAATGAAATCTCTTTGAAATCTCTTTAATTAGAAATTTGCACATAAAAATGTGCATATTCCACTGAAATGTTTTGAATTTGACTTGACAGAATTAAGGGAAAGCTATATAATTACACAGGGATTTAACAGTTTTTTAAAAGTTTTGTAACTTTTTCAAGCTGGCGTCATATTTTCTAAATTTATATCCTTGTAATTCTTCTTCCCTCTGTATTTTCTTTCCCTCAATCTAGGGGTTTTTTTGTTTTATTTTTTTTTCCTTCTAATGTTGAAAAAAATCCCACACTTGTAAACATTGTCCTGAAAAACTGGAAAAAAAGGTGTCCTTATTTATTAGCTGAAATTGAATATTTTTAGATTTTCCTTTATAATTTGTTTTTCTAGGTATTGTGGTTGTAGAATTTCAGAACATCATTTGTTCAGAAAGACATTTTTTATTATTACTTTCCTGTGGAATTACCTGTTAGAAAGAGTGCTATTGTCCTTCATTTATGGTAGGACAGAAGTATCATATATTAAAATTTTATTACTCTTCACTTTAGAAGAGTAATTTTACTATAACATTCAAATATCTTTACTTGAAGAGTGATTTTTTTATTAGAGTGGATGTAAAAGTGTTTGTATCAAAACAAAACATGATGTATGAACTTTGTACTGAGAACTTTATGTCCTTGGGGCATTCTGCTCATTCTTTAAATTCTCATTCAAATTTTATGGTATATAAAAATTTAAATTTCATTTTCTTCTTAAGACAGTGTTAGAGTTTAAAAAATAGGAGCTGAAAATGTAGTTTTTCAGGAAGAGTGTATTTTTACTTCACAGTTTCTGGGACTGTGTGTAATGTCCCCCATAAGAAAATAGTGACATTTAGAACGTAATATACTACACTAACATGTGGTACTACACACCTGCCCAGTTCTCATGTAGTGACAGAAAACACCAGTTGGGCTAAGTGAGACTTCTTAAAAGGCTGATGATAAGATTTGAGTAAGAATACAGTTATGCAGCTAAACTCTGATAAAAGAGCTTTGAAGCCAGAGCTGATGTTGTTGCCAGCAGGTAGTGTTAAATATAGGTGTTCACTGTACTGTATACTGGGAAATAGAGTTTGTTATTTTTATCATTCTTTATGATTCAGATTCTAACACTATTACTAGTATTAAACAAATACTAATATCAATCAGTTTCTAACACCCAACCCTGTTCTGTGCAATCCTGCAAAAACAAAACCAACCAAAAACTAGCTTATATTTATTTGAGCTATGAAAACAACAACAAAATCTTTGAATCAGATATTTGATATACTGAAGGTTATGTTCACAGAGATTATAGAAAAAGATGCATTTTGCCAAATAATTTATTACATTGTCAGCTGTACCCTGAATAGATTCATAAACAATTTGCATTTCATAGCTGTCCACTGCATAGTACAACATGGCTTTAATTGTTGTTAATGATAGAAGTTAATGATAGAAGTATTTCTGCTTTATATTAATGTTTCAAAAGGACATATATTTAATTTATAATTACTTCAGAGAAATAAACTCTTTTCCTGGAAATCAGTTTTTTTCTGACAGTTGGATGACTATTGATGCTATTAAAAAATTTTAATAGAATCGTCTTTTGTGTCTGTATTAATTTAAGGTATTATTCTACCACTGTAGTTTTGGTGCTCTATACAGTATCTAGCACATGGGCCATTGGTTAGCTATGACAGGCTGCATAGTTATTTAGAGTTTCCACTAGTCCTTATTTCCATACAGGCAGTATAAAGCAGCACATGTGCACAGAATTGATTTAAGTATAAAATATTTAGAAACAGATGGAACATTCAATAATGTGCATAAAACACATTGTTACATCGTTCATCAGAAAGTTCCAAATTAAATTAACAAAATAGGAAAAAAACGGAAATGCCTTTATAGTACTTTTTTTTTCAATATTATCTGTCAGTTTGTCTGGTATGTTAAATAGAAAGCAATTTATAAAGCACTCATATCTCTACTATTGCTTGGTTCAGGTCTTTTAGAGAAAAATAGGCACAAGTACATGAATTTGATTGTGTACCAGAGGAAGTCTGTTGTTTGTTCTTTCATGCTGTGAAATAGTTCTGTAATTTCCAATGAATTTAAGAAAAAAAAAAAAAAAGGAAAAATAATTTCTTTACTTTTAAAATACTTTGAATTAATATGAATTGATAATTTTCCCCAGGTTAATAACTATCCAGATAACAAAATATTTTCCCATTCTCACTATTATTAGACTGTTTACTTTTAGTACAGGCAATTTTCTTCCAGTTTCCACTGTTGTTTCTGCTAGTTTTGGCAGAGGTGAAACCTGAAACCCTTTCTTCATATCATTGTGTGAAATTAATTTAGAAATTTGCATTAAGACTTCTGTAACTATTTTTTAATGCAATCCATTAGTCTTGGCCATCAGGCTAACAGATAGTAAGCATTAAATTTTGTAATTCGACAGGGTTTGAAGTAAATTGCAAGCTAATATTTTTTTCTCTTATCAGTAGAGGCTCCTCTTGTCTGACTCGCATTTCTGAAACTGAAACCCACGTGTTCCTACATATTTTTTACCTTTTTCAAATGCTTGATTTCATCCTGCAAGTCAAAAATGTGTGTGTAAGAATGGTGGGTCAGGTGATGTTGATTGTATTGAGGTGTCTTTGGGAAAAGAGCATGTATATGCATTATCCCTGTACATGGCAGGTTGCTCTGAGCAGAGGGGACATTGTGGTCGCCGTCTAATTTTTTTTCCCTTCTTGTCTTGATATGCATGGAATTTCTGACTCACGAGACAGAAGCACATTATCTCTGGAACTGTTTAAGCAGTTTAAACCTCCTGTACACACTACACCTTCCTGCTGTGGCAGGGCAAAGCCGTAACAAAGTGAGCAGAAGGAGAAACGAACCACTAGTTGATATCCTGACTGGGCTGGGCACTGTTTTCCTCCCTCAGCTGCCTTGCAGAACAACTCAGGATATCAGCAACTCATCAGTTTTCTCCTGGATTTTCTTGAAATCTTAAAGAAATATAACTCCTTTTTTAGAAAGAAAAATCCTGAGTAATTGATGTTAATGCTTATTCCCCAGCAAGACATTCATTCTTGCAGTGAAATAAGGAAAAGAAATGGTCAGCAAATACTCTATAATAAAATAATTTATTACTTTTAGCTCTTTTGAAGTACATTTATACATTCAAAAAGAATCTTCATTTTGAAGATTCATTTATACAGTTGAGCCCCATCCACAAAATAACATTAAGAAGGTAAGTTATTTGTCCTATAAGTCAAATGAGAAACAAAAAAGTTCTCTATATTAAATAATTCCTAGGTGCCCTTGTAGATGCATAGGGGGCACTGAGGTACTTTGGTTCACAGTTTTGGCAATGTGTGGAGTATGTGCTTTTTTAAGGGATAAACTGGGGTTTTAAACATTTTCTTTTTTCAGCAGTTTTAATTAAGGTGTTTTAATATTTATAACAGTTATTTTTATTCAAACCTATCTTTATTTTTAAGAATGCACTTTTTCAATTTAATCTGGTCTGGTCACACTTTTCTCTCTCACAACTAGCTAAATGTGGAGTCTGAATGGAATTTCCTTAAAAATATTCATAGCTCTGTGGAAGTGAATTGAGGTGTCAAAGAAAATTTCAGAAAAAGAAAATGAACCAAAACATTGAGATATGACAGGAAAAATAAAAGGAAAAAAAAAGGCACACCCAAAGCCAGTATTCTACTGAAGAGAATTATAGGAACTTGAGTGTCAATTGCAAAGAGTAGCAACAGATGATTTTTTCATAGTAGCTTTGACAGAAATAAATATTTTTATTTTTTCTTAGTGTAAAGGCAAAAAATACTTTTCTTATTAGGATTTTTCATTTCACTTTGATTGACTTCAATAACCTAGGTACCTCAGGATAACAGAAAATCTGCATTTCTTTTATTTCTCCAAGTACTGATGGTAATTTTGAGTCCCTATGTTGAGACCTCCTAGAAAAATTGAATTTAATAATGATTTATTCTACAGAACCTTTAAAAACTCAGTTATAAAATTCATCTGGAGGGTTTTTTTAATAAATAATATTTGCAATCATAGATTTTAAAAGACACTTAGCAGATATTTCTGGTTTAATGCTGAAATAAAGAATCAGATTCTGAGTTTTCTTACAGCCAATGACAATCAATCCAGCAAGAAAGGTGTTATAATAATGAAAAGAGTCACAGGAAAATCAAGTATAACAATAGAGTAAAAGTGTCTCCACACTCAACAACTTTACATTTTAATCTATCTCTCTTCACAACTTTGATTTGGAGATCAGCTAGCTCATGCAGCTTTGACAGATTCCTCCTTTTATTTTCAAGCACAGAAACACTGACTTTTTTTTCCAACTTTATATATATTTGTATTTTAAATGCTCTTTGACAACAGTTGCTAGGTATTTTTCAGTTCCTAGATTATTTTCTTCTATAATAGTCTAAATTATTTTGAAGCAAGCTTGGGAAGGTGTACCTAATTTTTATCTGATGACTGCTTATAGTAAGGAGAAGGTGTAAGATTAGATAGTGTCTTGATTTTTATAGACACTTCTTTTATTTACTTTTTTCTTGCTTTTGAGGAATCCTGCTGAATACTTGCCAATAGGAGTGTGTTTTTGTAAAAAGACTTTACAATAGCTGTGGGGGAAAAAAAAAATCATGACTTCCAGTGTGTTTGGACAGTGCCCAGTTCTCTGGGGCTCCAAACTTGAAGATCTCAAGATCTCTCTAGAGATCTTGAAGATCTCTAACCAAAATTATGCAGTCACAAGTCTGGTTTCAGAGGATATGAAACTAGAAATATATATGAACTGGCAGCCAGCAGTTCTGCAGTGCTGCAAAGCAGCCTGCATTTTAAAAAGTGCAGTCTCTCAGTAGGGGTAAGAAGATCCAAAGAACAGATATTTTATAACCATATTTTGGAAATTCTTGTTAGCTGCAAATGAGCAAAACTCCCGTGTCTTAACTGTCAACAGCCAGTACAGGAAATACAGCTTGCAATTGTATTCTTTGTTGTGGGATTGATCAAAGTAAGATGGTAAGAGTCTTGGTATGAGAATTATTAGGGTCAGATATTTAGGAAGCCAAGGGGCATCTTAAAGTTTAAGAAGAGTAGTCTGTCAGGCGAGGGCAAAATCCATATTTAGATGTGACACTAGGTCAGAATAATAAACTTGCAGAAACCAACAGCCAAACATGAAAGTTTTGGTTATGCCATGATGTATTGTTTGTGTTCATTCACCAGACTACAATTCAGCATAATATTTTTATGCTGGTACTAATCCTAACTTTTTTACGTGACTCTCCATGTGAATTTTATTGAACTCAGCCATTCATATTATCAGCAGGTAAAGATTTTACTATCCTTAATCTCTCTCAATTTAATCCCCAAAAGTTAGTATTTGTTTCCTCCTGCTTTTTAGGAATGGTATTGTTAATTAACATTTAAAAATCTTTATTTTCTGATTTGTGGTAGAAGTTTTTAGTTTTATTTTTAGCAATAAGGTGATTCAGTAAACAACTTGTAAGGATTGTATGTACATACTGTGCATGTATGTGTGTATATGTAAGTGTACTAGTTTGCCAGCTTCTAGAATGAAGTTGGTTACCGTTGTACCACACAGCAATTTAGTACAGAAAATGGAAAAACAACTTTACACTAAAAGGGAAGGGCTGTTTTATGCTACAGCATGTGTTGATTTGGCTTGGAGTTGGGATTAGGGTACTAATTTTGCTAGATTTGCTGCCTTTTAATTAAATCTGCTGTGTAGCTGGATTAGATGCACTGTAAACGCACAGATACCGATGTGAAAATTGAATGTTGGAATTCAATCTAAACTTAATCTCAAATTATGCTTACTGCTGGTACAGCTTAGCCAGGCTTTAGTGGCATACTTGATCCTGAATTCCTGACTTTGGCAACACTTTCTAGAAGATGTATGATTTTTCAACATTTTCCTCCCTTAGCCAGGTTTTGCCGCATGAGCATTGACTGAATGGGACTTGAGGATGAGAAGAAATTTTTACATTGTGGATACTATGCTATCATAGGCATCATGTTAAAATAGCTGTCATGGGTGTGTTCCTGATTCTGCAGGTCACCCTTGAATGCTGAACTGTGCAGTATCTGTGGTCCTAACAGAGTTACTAAGGAATTTCAGAGAGAAATAATAAAAAGTTCCTGGGTATTTTCTGCATGGAGAGCTGTGAAATGATAGAGTGTGTCTGTGTTTCAGGTCTGAATAAAGCAGTCTTGTAACCTAGTCAAATCTTGGTCAAGGATCAGTTCCAAAGCCCATACTTTTTGTAATTGAGCTAAACTGAAATGTTGATTTTAGTTCATTATTTTTTCTGAATTACTTTTTATGAATGCACTTTATGAGATTGCATGGCTCTAACTTCTGAATTACATTTATTTTTATCTGCAGAATAGCTTGCATATTCTCAGCAGAGGTGAAGGTATTTGATGACATATCAGGAGGATTAGAATTCATTTCATGGTGACTTTCATTTCATGTCAATTTCATTTCATGTCAAGCCTTTGAAGTTTGATTATGTTCTGCAAATACAGGTAAAATACCCTAACATCAAAAGAATGTTTCAGTAAAAATTGTTTAGAGGTTTGACTGTATCTGTATTGCATCAAGTAAGTAGTGACTATTTTACTGCCCAGTACCTGGAATTTTTTTTTGCACTATTACTCTCTGTGGTTGTGTGATTAAACTTTTGTTTGGGGGTTTCCTGACTCATGAGTATGTACATAAAAGAGTAGAAGGGAGGGAATATAAGATCTCTCTTAATTGTGACTGTTAATTTCAGCAACAGACAAATTTGTGGTATTAATTCTGCCTTTAGATTCCTTACATAGTCATTTTTTCAAGTGTATTATTGTAGTACCATTATGTTTTAAATTTATGTTTAAATATTAATACATACATAAAAACCTCTTCCACTTTACTTGATCGCCTTCTGCCACATTGCCTACCATGTTTCTTATAGCATCAAGAAACATATTTGTGATTTTAAAAGTTGTCACTGTTTTGTAAAACAGAATTGAAGTATCACGTACCATAGTATTCCATATCTGCAGGAAAACCAAACAGTAAGAGGGAAAATTAATTTATTTAGCAGCTCACATAGTATTCAAGAGATTAGAAGTTGTCTCTCATGTAATTCAGTTTACCTAATTTGGATGTTTAAAATCAATGTAGTTCTGCAAGTAGCTTTTACTGTAGCCTGCTTGAACCGCAAGTATATACATTCATCTCAGAGTAAGGGAAGCCTCTGATGTTGGAGTGGCCAGAGGGGGAGTAACTTGCTCAGCTGCTGGTAGAAGGGGGATTGGACACAGGTGGGTGGGCTAAAACAGCCTGGACTCAAGTCAGCCTAAAATGCAATGTCACTGAAACCTGCAGAGTGTTCCCAGCGGGTAATGCATTTACATAGTCTCCTGGCGTGTTTCACTAATTTTATCACTCTTGAGAGTTTGCACTTTTCAGTTTGTAGTTATCGTCATGGAGTTAACACTATATCTAAATTAGCTGTGAATAGGTCAAAATTTGTCGTAACCCAGAATGTCCCTTGGACACTCTTGGATGTTCCGGGCCCAGGTCAAAAGCATTTGAGACCCTGGAATGCAGCCACAGACCCCTGTGGCTCTGAACCTGACCCATGGAACAATTTACCAACCTTGCAGGAAGAACAAGAAATCACAAAAGTTTAGATATTATAGTAGAAGTAGTCACAAAGTGAAAGGAAGAACTTTGAGTGCTGTACAGGGGGGTTTTAGGCCTTGTACAGAGGGGTCTGAGTTTTGTACATGGGGGTCAGAAGTTCTAAGATGGAGGGACTTGGGTGTGCCCTGTCCTCTCTCCTTCTTCTTCCTAACCTCCATGTTCTTGGTGATGTTGGCACTCACAGATTGGTTTAGAGTAGAAAGTCACTGTTCAATATAGGTGATGGGCTTTGGGGAAAAACTATAAACATTTAATATGCAATGTATGATATAAAAGAGGGCACCAGCCCCCTGGGTGTCAGAGTGTGCCCTTGCCTGACTGCTGAACGGACCCCAGCAGCTCAGGGAGAAATCTTTTAGATAACATAACAATAAACTACCTTGAGACCGGACGACTGAAGACAACTGAGTCTTTCTTAGGAAGCTAGGGTTGGAGGAGAGACTTTTCCACCTTTCCAGGCCACCCCAACCAGGGGGTGAGGCCCAACAACACAACAACAGCCACCAAAATAACTCTTAGGGGAGTTTGTTGGTTTTGTTTGGTTTTGATACAGATGATACAGTTTTTATTATTCAGTTAGACCTAAGTAAATATCATGTATTGAGGCTGTGTCCTGTTCAGCCAGACTGATTCAGTGGGTGTTACATGCTCAGGCCTTTGAAATACAAATTTAAATTTCCACGTGAAACAGGTTTGTCCTAAGCTATACTGATTAGCTGAATTTCTAAATTCCTTTAACAGATCTTCATGGACTTTCAGATGTTTGAATATTTTAAATGCAGTTTCTTATTCCTTGAACAAGGATTCTTTATAACCTTTTCACTGTTTTCAGTTGGAAGGGACTGTAACCTTTGCCTGAACCTATGGTAATTTAGGTACTGTAATGCCTTTTCATATTGAATCATAAAAGTATCACAGCACCTTTCTCAAACTACTGCACGTCTCTTAGAAAAAACAAAGCATTGGCCTTTTATATGAATTTAATCAAGAATCTTGTAGGATATCTTAAAAAGAATGAAAGTAAATAAATGGAAGTTCCAAGCAGAGTCAATTTAAAATGAAAGAACTGAAGTATCCCTGGGTTTGCTAAGTCTTCATGTTTCTCTAGTCATCTACAAAATCCTTTGCATAAAAAGAAATTAGGAATGCTACCTTGCATGAAGTCTTGGCCAGTAATTGTAGAATTATAAATGGTCAGGTTCATATTCTTTTCATTTATTCAAGCTTATACAATTCTGAAAGGCACAGACTGATCTGAGAATAACCCAAAAGTATACACTTCTTCCCATTTTATTTCTGCATTTTAAGTCTGCCTCTCAGTTAGATCAGGGATTCCTGCCCCACTCAGTTAAAATGCTGCTCTCTACAAAGAATTTTGATGATGTATAAGTAACAGGGGTTTTTTTCATGGCAAGCTGAAAAGAGTTTTTCTTTAAATATGGCTGAACTGCATACAGAATGTCTACTATGTTGCATCATAATTTCATTTTCTATAAAATGATTGGTGAGCTCCATATTAATGTGCTTGGTACATTAAAATTGTAATTTGGTATTTGCAGTTACAGAACTGTGTAAAACTCCTTAAGTGCTCCACAAATAGCATTTTTCTGCATGCTGTTACAGAATAGATGAAAAAAAATTGTGAATCTGTGTTTTCTCAAGACCAATTGCATTTGTTGTCAGGTTATTGCAGGTCTTTGCAATAAATTTTAGAGATTTCAGGATAAATGCTTTTGCAATTTTCCGTCAATTGGATAGACTTGCTTTTTAAATTTATGTGCCAAAAAAGTAGTCTCACTGAATTGCATTCAGTTTGACTTTAAGAATCAGCTATGAGAAGATTCTTTCCTGCTACAATTTCACAATTTTAGAAAAGTGTAACAGAAACTAAAAAGATACTTGCCACACTATATGTAATATAGTTAATGCATTTAATGAAACTTGTGCACTATTTCAACTACTATGTGATATTTATTTCTTCTGAGGGAGTATTTGTCTTTTTCAGTTGTTTGCTTTACCAGTATTCACTGATAGATGAAAACTAATTAACTGATGTTCCTGTAAGTGTTTCTCCCTACAGTGTCTAGATTTTTTTTGGTTGGGTTTTTTTTTTTGTATATTGTATGTTGTGCATGGAAATTCTAGATGAAAAAGAAATGTTCATAGAAGAAGAAAAAATGCAACATGGCAATAAATTTTTTGAGTGTTTATAATTCATGTAAAATCAGTCATACTTTCTAAATACATACTTAAATAGTAATTCTGTTTACTACATGGAAAAAAGATAAAGGGAAGATGAGACTGGATGCATTTGGTAATATACAGACAAACAGTATTCTGGTTAAGAATATGTGCAGCTGAAAGCTTTTCTATTATAGATAACAGAATTCAACATCCTAGAGGCAAATGTGTACTGGCATTCACAGTTTGAATAATTATCTTTGCATTTTCACATCATACTTAACACTTCACATTGTTTTAATGTAGAATGTAGTTTGTTGGTTTGTTTGGTGGTATTTTTTTGTTTTGTTTTGGTGGTTTTTTTTGGTTTTGTTTTGTTTTTTTTTTTTTTTTTTTTTTGTTTTGTTTTGTTTTGTTTTGTTTTGTTTTGTTTTGTTTTGTTTTGTTTTTTTAAACAGAGCACATGCCTAAAACTCTTATCTAGAATTGCAGGAATGGAATTCTGGTCAAGTTGTTGAGCTGGGAGCAAAACTTAGCTCCTTCCAATGCAGACTGTAATTGTAAATGCCAAAGACATGCACTCGTCAGGCTTCTAAAATACTCTTAGGCATGACCATGTGAGCAGCGCTGTCAGCTCTGGCCATTTTAATTATTTGAAGGCTTTGATTTTTTTAGAAGGACAGAAAGGAGGTTTTGGAGGCTTAACATTTTTAATCTTTTTTGGTGTCAACTGCTATTGTGTATCCAACAGTAATCACAGATATTAAGTACAATACAGATTGGAATAATTTCTCATTTTGTACATTTTTTTCCTTTAGTTATTTAGTGTATGTAAAACTTTTCTTCATTGACATGCACCAAATAATTTAATGATTTTCCCCTAAAACTTAACCATTGTCACATATTTGTGAAGTACCATCACTGTGGTCAGACTAATAAAGAAGAGGAAACAGGCCCTTGGACAAAACTTACACCAAAGCTGGTCTTACCATATTGCTCCATTCCTCACCTCTTCTTAAATGAGAACCAGTCTAAACATCCAGTGAATTAAGCTAAAAGCTCTCATTATAATTCATCTTTGCTTCCTGCCCAGAAAAAAAATTATATGATTTATGCTAAGAAATATCATTGTGGAAGTGCAAAAGGCCTTGAAATAGAATCAGGGTAGTGTAGCCTGCATTTGAATGTGATAGAAGCCATACAAAACTGTTCCATTTTATTTCTTCAGTTGTTGCTTTTCAGCCTAATTAATAAGTCTCTGATTAATAGAGAGGGCTTGTGAGAGACAATATTCCTCAGTACAGTACCTCTTTATTATGTGTGTTTCTTGACACGTTATTTAGTTCATAAAAAGAACTTTGCCCAGGTGGCCTGGCAGTTTTGCAGTCTGGAGTATTAGCAGTTGGAATTATCCAGTTAAAAGTACACTTTATTTTTTGAGGTTAAGACTGGAGCACAGGATATTTTGAGATGAGGAGGCTATGATATTTAGATAAGTGCCTTAGGGTAGCTGTTCCTTTTTTCATGAGCCATCAAATGAGGTGAACTGCAGCTGGATTGAAGTTACTTTGTTCTACTCTAAATCTAAAAGACCCAAATAGTAATTTAATTCAGAGTTATCTTGCAATAGTTCAGAAGTTTTCTTTTGAAAACTTTTCTTCAGGCTTTTCAAGACCTTACTGATCAAGATCTTTGTGCCAAGATGTCTTAAAAATCACGTGCTTTTGTTTCATTTCTGAGCACATCCTATATTCACAGTAGTGAATACAGTTCATTGACCCAGAAAGCCTTTGATGGCAGCTACTGGGTACTTAAAGCATACTTCCTCCAATTAAAATTGTGCCCCATGAAAGATGAGGGAGAAAAATATGACGATATGTTGCTCATGCAAAGATAAAGGATAAAAGATAGTAGTGTGTTGCTTTCTGTGCCAAAGGCTTTTTCCTGCCTCTTTTTCCACAGCTGTTTTTACTTATGTGTTTGGATATTAGCATAATAAAAACAAGGGCTCTTCTAAGGAACTACTTGATGAATGTAAATGAATGTAAATGTTTTGACAGTAGACATTGGTGCTTTTAAAGCCACACAGATTGATAGGTATCTGCGCTTAATAACTTTCTAAATCATTAAATAACTATGCAACATCAAAATACACATCGCAGAAAAGTGCATTTGCTATCTTTTTGCTTGCATGTGGAAATTAATTTTACTATATTAGGATTAGAAGCCTGAGCTACCCTTTTGTGGAATCCCCATCTTTCAGACACTTGAGCTCATGTCATTTATTATACTGCATACTAATTATTTGCTATCCAATGCTTGATTGCACTATATGCACTTTGTGGAAAAGCATTTTCTCCAGTAAGTTCATCTGAGCTAAGTACAAGTTTGTGGAATGCACTTCCATTTTTTTACTTTTATTTCAGCTTATTAATGTCTTCTTATCTTACTTACAATACTTATGTTTTTAATAATGAATTAAGTACCCACAATTGTTTGAAAGATAATTAAAAATTATGATGTCACAGAGGCTTTACAGTGGTGTCCCACACCTTCTCCCCTTGTCTGCATGGTAGTACTTTTCTGGTTCTTACACATTTCCATGTTCTACTTGTGCAGCTTCTTTGAGATTGAAATCTGCTGAAAAGTCGAGATTTTTATAAATGTGTAGGTTGAGGGCCACCACTTCCTATTGCTGTTGTCATTTCAGGTAAGGTTGCTTCTCTGAGTGAGACTACTCTTGCTGAAATTGTACCCTGTCCTGTTTTAATGAAAATGACCAGGGTACCCTTAAGTTTAAGTAGCAGCCTGACTGATAAATCAAGAGGGCAGAGGTCTCTGGCAGTGATGCACACAGAAGTGGTATTGCAGTCATGTCAGCTGGATTAGCTAGCCCTAAAGGGAGGTCCAACCCTAAGCTGGCTGTTAGCTTTGTCAGTTGTACTTGAGATACGTAGCACGACAAATTGGTACACGTGATTATATTGCCTTACAGGATGAAGCTGCTTATCAGAGAGTGATTTTCCTTTTGCTAGTCAGTGTATAAACAGAAGTTTGTGCTTCCTATAAACTAGTAATATTGTAGCTGCTAATTTCTTCAGTTTAGGGCAGCTCATTTTCCTGTAAACACTTTGGATATACATGTAGAGAGACATTACAGGGAACAAGACTTGCATGTTTCATTTAGAAACAGGTCTCTAAGGAACCTGGGCTTTTGGGGCTATCTAGATAAGTATCTTCAATGTAGAAGCAACTGCACTGTTCTTCTCCAGCTAGGAGCTGTAAGGCAGCCTGAAAAATAATCATGGGAAGTTAAAAATAACAGGAGAACATTTGATAATTAAAGTTACATTCAACAAAGCAAGTTTTCTATGGGTAGTAGGTACACACATGGTTATTTTTGTCATAGATATAGATTAATATTCATTATTGATATTAAGAAGGTGCTTATGCATTTTCTTGTTTTTCTCAAATAATTGATTTTAAATCTCTATGTAATTTAATGATTAACAACTCTCAGCTATTTACCACTTGGATGTAAATTCAACACATTACTTATGCTAAAAATATTGCTTGTAATTACAAAATCACTGCATTTGACAACTATTTTGAATGGTAATTTTGATCGTGAATGTCTGGATTCTGATATATGAATATAAAACATTCTTTAAGAACTTATAATATTCTTATATTCTTTAAGAACTTATCTCTGGGGGGGGAAATATCTTAATTAACTCCTGCTGTTTGTGTATGTCTATTTTAATCTAGTTCAAAACAACTTCCTTTAGAAGGAACGTGTGTGTGTGTGTGTGTGTGTGTGTGTGTATATAAATATATATATATACATATATATATATATATCTGTGTGTGTATGTGTGCATTTTAATACTTTCTACAAAAATTAAATTAGAACAGTGTTTTTTTAAATACTAGTCTGTTCGGTAGACTTGTATAGGCAGGCTTCAATACACTGTCATAAATGGAGAATTAATTCTTCATTGAGGAGGATCTGGTCAGTCTCAGCAATATCTCATTTTTATTAAATATTTGCCTTAACATTGTGGCATTTATAAGAAGTACAAAAATATTTTTTTGTTTTATGTTATTCTGCTTCTGCTTTGTTGAATATAGGATATATTGCTTTTAACTCCAAAAAGCAGCAACCCTAGAGCAAGTTTTGAATGTGGCTTGTAAAACTGCAGTTATGAAAAAGGTAGATCTTAAAAGACAGTATTTTCTGTTGCCTTCCTCTGTACTTTAGTAAAGAATGCCCAGATCCTTCTCAAGGTAATTTTATTTCTGCATTTTTAGTCTTATCAATAGCCTAATTCATTAAAAATGCATGGCTGCTGCAGCACAGGGGCTGTACTCACTCCAACAGACAGTGCTCTGATGAGATGGTTCACTTTTAGGAAACGACTTTACAAACTGAGTTGTTTTCATAAATGTTTTCATAGTTGCCATGAATTTTAAGATAAAGAAGTTGATATAACTTAAGAAATGCAATTAGAAAAAAGCTGTGTATATTTAACAGTGGTATTATGGCTTCAGTACAGGAATTATAAAGCAAAACATCCTTTTAAATTTAAAAATAGGAAAGCGTTTAAAGAAACAACAAAAATAAATTGCAACAAATATCTTCAAAACCTGCTTGGTTTTTGCTGTCTGCCTAATATGATATCCTTGCTGTTCTTTTAAACTTATTAAGTTACACGACTGACATAAAGTCTGAAATAAATCAGTTTCTTACCATCTCAATGTGTAAACTGCACATTTAGAACATGAAGAGCAAAAGCTGAGTAGATTGACCTCTCTGGATGAATCAAGAGGATGATTAATCTTAGAATATTTTTAGGACTTCCTAGCATAATTAATTTCTATTTTGGATACATACTTCATCACTGTGGCCCCGATAATCTTGTAGTGTTAAATTAAGGTTGTATTTTTATACTCTGTTGAGAAGAGTTGCTGAATGAAATGCCTTTCCTGTGAGACCAGATAGGGAAACTTGGGAATTTTTTTTACCTAGAACTTCTTTCTCAAAGACTGTAAGCAATAGTAATAATCAACTACAGATAAAATAAAAATCTGACTTTAATAGGTTTAATTTTTTTCTTCTTTTTTATCAGAAAATATTAAGAAGTAGCAACTTTTATGGACTAACACCTGTCATGTTTTCCCCCCATCTTTATAGGAGTATGACTGATAATGATAAGATGTTTTAAAGATGGTACTACTTGTAGCACTAAGCATTATAGGTAGTTTTGAGCTTGTTTCACAGTAGAGAAAAAAAGGAGTGTGAAAAAGATGAGGGTCAGACGCATGGCAGCTTTGTTACTTATTCTTTCTTCTGTACTGCTAGGGTGAAAGAGGCAGTAACAACAGCAGGGCTGCAATTGTTTAAGTTTGTTTACTTTCCTTTTTTTTTATGATTCTTATGATTTAAATTGAAAAATTATCAGGTCAACTCTTAGGAAAAATTGAAGAAGAAAAAAATCTTAGATGCATGCCTTTTTTTTTTTCCTCTCACATTGGTATGTATGTAGTGAAAGTTAGTGGAAAAATACTTTATTTAATTCCAGTGTGGGATAAGTCTTCACCTGTTTTCTGTGCTAGTATATGTAAGGAAGGTTATTTATATTTGTCACTTGCAGAGCCATTCATTCCAGTCATTGCTTCCTCAGCCATTTTGTCTGTAGGCTTATAACATGATGTACATTGCCTAAACTTTACATCCCAACCATGCTACACCACCACAAATGGGATAATATTGCTTCAGATATCAAATTTAGCTATCTTTGCATTTAGCCTTCACATAAGAATTCTTTCTTGCTTAGTTATTTGCCTTTTTTTATTGCAGAATTCATTTACATATGTCCTGGTTTGACAAGGAAGTGAGTTTTCTCAGGAAGTTGTGGTCAAACCAACCAGTGGTCAGATTTGAATATTAACACCTGGTGTGACCACTGAAGGCATGGGCACGCCTCTGAGAACACAGGGGGTTAAAAGCAGAGAACTGCCAGGGGAGCTCTCTCTTTAATTCCTGTCAGAGAGAGAGAGAGAAAAAGAAAGAGAGAGAGAGAGAGAAGGTGCAGGGGAGACAGAAAGCCTGCGCTAAAACAACTGGAAATTTGATATCATGTGCCTACCTTAGGCTGGCAGAGAAGAAAAAGAAGCGGGGGCGGGGGGGAAGGTGCCCAGTCGTGGGAGTTCTGGGCAGCCGAGATTTCAGCTGTCCTGGGAGCTTGAGACTTTTAACCCAATCTTGGACAATGAAAGCTTTGTGAAACATTAATCCTCCTTGATCTGAAAGAGAAGAGAGACAGCCTGGGACCTGAGATGTTAGAAGAAGAAATCCTACGTGGGAGGAGATGATGGAGTGGCCTTGGCTGGACTTTTCTTGTTGGCCATAGACTGAACCAATTTCTCCTGCAACAGAGACTGCATTCTGTTGCAGGTGCAATGGTTTGCCAAGAACCATTGCACCTGGCCAAGAAAGTGAACGGCTGCAGTGATTGCATGTACAGGAGTGGAGTGAACAGAGGAAGATGAGGAGGGTGTGGTGATGCCCTCTGTCTTCAGGAAGAAGATCTCTGTTCTCAAGACCCTCGGCCCCAGGGGAGGAGAAAATGGGGGGGACTGTTGTCCCAAAATGAGAAACTGTTGTTCTTTGGATCTTGGCAAAGCATCCTTAGAGGAGCCCTAGGAGCAGTTTCGGTCCATGCACGGTGGTGAGAGCACTGTGACATGGAAAGGAGAGTGTCACACTGACAGATTTTCTCAGGGCGGTGCCATGTGTGACATGGAAACACAAGAGGTTGCAATGGTGTTTCCTGGGGGAGTCTGTGGTACAAAAGAGACTCCCCTCTCCCTTGATGGACTGAGAATTGATTATCTGAGGGGTGGTAAGTTGACTGAGAGTCCAAGGTTTTGTCTCACTGTGTTTTGGTGGAAATTGGGTGGGGGGAGGAGGAATGTTTTGGAAGGTTTTCATTCTGTGTGTGTCTTTTATTATAGTTGTAGGTTAATAAAAGTTCTTTTCTTTAAGTTTGAGCCTGCTCTGCTCTGTTTCTGGTCACATCTCACAACAATCATTTGAGAAAAATATATTTTTATGGGTGCACTGGCATTGCCCCAGCATCAAATGGTGACAAGATAAGATATGGTGATATGATTGTTTATAAAGAGATGAGTAAAGACTAGCTCATTTACATTGCTGCTTAATAAGGGATGCTAATATTATTGATGTTTTTATAACTTTCATTGTATTGTTACTCCATGGTAGGACTGATTAAATTTAACTTCTGGAAATTAATATTGTAAAGTTTGGCTATTGAGTAACTTAAAATTCTTTGCCAAAATTGTTATGGTCATTGTTATGGTATTATATCTTCTCTATGGTGTTATATCTTCTCCATCTTCTTGCTCACCAACATTAAAGGCAATAAAATCTTAATGTCATAGCAGCAGTTCTCAGTATTGAAGACCTGCAGAATACTTGTGTTACTGTTACTTCTTGAGTACATGACTGTCACTATGAACAACCGTATCTTTTACCAAAAATCAGGTTAAGGAGAGACAAGGTATGGTATTTCTAAAGGCAAAACAGAGACAGAAAGACACATCTGGGAACAGTAGCAATAAGATTCTTCCAAAGCTAACAGCAGATTAGAGCAGAAATTTCAGAGCCATAAAAGCTTTAGTAGTCACGATGCAGCTACTGTCCTACAGCCCTGGAAAGAGTCTTGGTTGGGTAGAAACTGTGAGAAACATTGTGTCTGGAGTTAGAAGAGAAACTTTTGACAGTCTTTTTTGTGATATTATGAAAGTTGTTACAAAGCTTAAGGGCCATTTATCTTTTCAATTCTTATGGATTAGCTATTTCTACAGAAATAAGAGTTTGGATAGTCTGCTCTATGGTATAGACAGATTTGTTAAGGCAAAGCACTCCAGCAGTTGTCGCATTTTAGGCAGCAAATGTAGCCCTTCATGTCTGTCCTCTTTGCAGCTTTGAATGATGACTGTTTCTTGTGGGAAGTTACTGGGAGCTTCTTGTTCTTAAGACGGTGACAAAAGTAAGTTGCCATCAGACAGAGAATACATCATATATTGCTGAACAGAAGTTTTTTGAGGATTACTGGTAAATACTACTTAAGGCAGTACAAATTATATTTAATATATTTCCATTTTAGAATATACTCTCTAAAGAACATGATTTTTCTTGTAGCTTTTAAAAATGGAAACTATAAATTCTGTTCATAAGAATTCTTATTTAAATTGTGGCTTGGTAGTACTGAGAAGTAATGAATAGTGATAACTTCTACAAAAAATAAACTGCACCTTGGTTTTGGAAAACAAGTGGGAGGGCTTATTGCATGTCTGTTACAAAGCAGTGTCATTCAGTACAGGGACATGTTTTCCCCACTTTTAGGTTGGTGGCAGTCCAGTGCACCTCCATACTCAGGAGGTCTGGGTTTTGGGCTGTTAGGCTGTTCTGTAGCAGAGTATTTCTTGTTGCTGGCTCCTTTTATCAATAAAAGCCAGTTTGTCCCATCCTACTGACAATGTTAGTTCAATGAAGGAACACAGACACTGAATTAGACAGCTGACTTGAAAGTAAGTAATTTGGTCACTATTAAAGCATTGAAACATGGCATTGTTACTTAGTAGATTTTTAAGGTGAAATTGTCACTTTTTCACATCAAAAAGGGACAATGTTACCTACCTGGCTTAAAATTGGATATATGCTTTTATTATTAGCCCTCAATGCTTACCCCTTAAGCCCTTAAATTTAAGTGCATTTGTGCTGCTATGTATTAACTTGAAAGCATTGCTTCATTCAAGTCAGCCAAGACATCAAATATCTTGCCATCTCTCAGAATCTTCATTGTGGTAAAAAAAAATTAAGACTCAGATGCAAGGTTGTACTTCATCATTTGTTACTTTAAGAATTTATGTATAGCCTTTCAGACTTCATGGCAGAGAAATACATGGAATACTGACCATTTCCAGTCTTGCTGTAAAAATTTTGCCACTGCTTCTCTGTGCAGTCTGTCAATATTTGATCTTAAGACACTGTATAGAAGGAAAGCAGAGGTACATGATTCTTCCTGTTATTTTTTGTTATAAATGTTAAATAAAAATTTGTCTGTAGGATGTCCATTATTTTGTCATGTTTTGTATGGTTTTTAAATTGATTTTCTTTAAAGCTGTGGGAGGTAGTTTCTCCAGTATACTGGCTGATCATGAAAAAACTTAATGACTAAAGTTTTCAACATTAGAAGTACCTTGTGGAAGAAGTATGGCACTGATTTGTTTTTCAATGTTAGTGCTGGTTAAGAAATCGGAAATGTTAATTTAAAAATAATTTAGTTTCTTTCATGTCTGTGTAGAGAGAGATGATTGTAGTAGGGAGAGTTTATTTGGATTTTGTTGATGAGAAATACCAGATGTGTCTTTATTTGCCACTGTTTTTAGGAGCATCCTGAAAGTGTTAAAATTTGATTTCAGCAGGTTCTTAAACTTGCCAATACAAGGCAGAAGAAAATCTTAGAATTAATTTTAGAAAGGGATTGTGTTGATCCTCTGTTTAACCTCACTGCTTTCTAAAATTGGCAATTGTCCTTGAATGTACTCTAACATGAAGTATCTTGAATAATAGAAAAGTACCTGTTAATTTACTCAATGTCAGGTAGTATATTTAGTGTACTTTTGGTAGCTGGGTTTCAGAGACATTTGTTAAAGGTTTTTATGAAAAGAACTACGTGAAGTGATCCCTACGGCTTTTATATTCCAGATCAATCTACGCAATTACACCCTAACAGAAGAAAGTCCTTCAGCATATTTCAGAGCACTGTAACAAATCTCAACTAGCCGTTCTTCTCTACTACATCTGTAAAGAAAATGGTCAGCAGAAATTGTATTACTCACTGTAGAAGTGCATTGTCAGGATTTTTCATCTACAAGCAATGTAAACGTGTAATATTCTAGAAAGTAGAATTGTTAAATGCAATTTGCTATGGTAATACTGTATTTGTGTGGATACTACAGCCTGATTTGTTCTCAAAGTCATCCATTTGTATGCTTTCAGCCTTACTGTAGTGCAGGCCTCTGTTGTGCAGGGAATAATTGTGCCGGATTAAAAAGCTGCAGGAATTTTGACAGTGAGAGCTGGGAAGAATAAAATCAACAGAGTTGAGTAGAGGAATCTAATAAAGTTTTCTGAAATTATGTAATGCACTTTAAACTGTTATTGGAAGTTTTTAAAACTTTTTAGTACTCCTGCTGCATCTTTGCCAATCTGTGGTTATAATAGGCATCCCACTTAAAGCTGTTTGAGGTGCAGAAATCAATTTTAAGTAAATAAAGCAGAGAAAATACTGGTCTTATATTTTGAGCTGAAGAGTTTTTCTGGCTTGCCTTTAAAGGGACACTGAAATTTACAATGCAGTCTGTGCTTAAGACCATATGTATGACAGACAGGGGGTTTGGCAGATTCTGGTTTTTGGGTGCTGAGCTCAGTGTGCCATTGACTGGATTCCAGGCTTTTCCCAATACTCATCTAGCATGTACCTCTGTTGCATCTGATGTTCAAGGAGCATTACTTACATCATGGGTCATGCTTCTGGAATCAGCCTTGTAGATATTCCATGTCTAACCTCCTGTCATCTTAAGTTCAATTGGAGAACTTCCTTTAGCATTGAGAATAAATATAAATGCACTGATAATTTTCAGTGCTATTATCTAAAAACTTGGGATTGTTTACCACTAAATAGTACAGTGAGGATAAAAAACTGTTTAGATAGACAGCTCTGTATTTACATACACTATGAATCTTTCCTAATTCTTCCAGTACTTTGTGAAAATCAGATGGAAAAGTGGATAGAAGTGCAGTTAAAATATCTTTGTTTGTCAAAACACTAAAGACATCAAATGTATGATTCTTAGTGTTAGTCACCTTTAATGAATTCAGCAGCAGATGATTGAACAGATTTTTTTTCAATGCTACCTGCTAAAATTCCTTGTATCATCTCTTAATATATATGATTGGTGAAACCTCATGTGTAACAGCTTCTCTTCTTTTCCTACTTCAGGGAGAGTCTGTGGTTAAATTTACTTAAATAATTTCTTTATTTCATCAGTTAGAATAATGAAATAACTATTTCAAACATTCTGTACTAAAACAACATAAATTCTTGCTTTGTAGAATAACTGTTTTTCTCTCTTCACAAGAAGACATAATTTAATTGCTCAATAATTTGCTCATTTCATTCTGAATCATTTCATTTAAATTTCAGATTGGATAAAGTAAATATGGAGACCTGTACAAAATAGACTATGAGGTTGAATAACGCTTCCTCTTTTTCCTACTCTAAATAAAGGCTTTTATCAATGTAGCATTAAGCTTGTCATCCACAGAGATGGATCATATAGATGTGACAATAAGGAAGCCATAATACTAGTTCTTAAATTGTGATGTTAACCTGATGATTGATTTTTAAAGTACTTGTTTCTTAGGAATACTATATTCTTTCGAGTACGTCTTCCCTCTAGCATATTTTTTTTATTGTTAACAAATTGAAAAAAAATCATTTTCTATATTTTAAGATTTATTGAAATGCATGCCTGAGAAAGCCTGCTGTTTTGCATGAATTCTAACAGCCTTAAAATAAACAAACTCCCCAGAATATCTACGTTAGCTGTCAGTTGCCTATCCACTGCATATCCTAGTCATATTTGTTGCAAATATATCCTTAGCAAATGTGAAAGGAATCTCAGTTCTAATGTCCTTCCAATTACTAGAATGGAATTTTAAATTTTCCACTTCCCTCCATTTCAAATTAGTTATTCACGACCTGCCAATATTATCACTTTAGGATAAAGTGATCTTATGCTGCTGCAGTAGCCTGAGAATTTACAGAAAAACATTAAGAGAGATGTAGATGCTATTTCAAATTTTGGCCTTAACTTATACTGTCATTGAATATTGTTGTAACTCTGTAATCTTCAAATTAATGCCTTAGCATATGTCAAGAAAACAGCGAGAGGAACATTTTCATTAGAAAAAGCTGCAGAAGATTTGTTCTGCTGGCTTTAACATTAATCAGTAGGAGTCAAGAGGAATCTTCGTTAGTAGAAGCTGTTTCCTTATCTATTTATTTTTCTTTGAAATATAATCAGCACGAAGAGAATGCATTCATCACTAATTATCATATAATGACATTCCAGTGTCATCTGAAATAATCATATTAACTTCAGATCATATTAACCAGTAGTACAGAGATACTGTACAATTAGGTTTACATCTAGAAAGAGTGCAGTTTTGTAACAGAAAATTATGATTCCTTTTTACTTTAAACCTACATTTAATAGTGTTTTTAATTCTTATGAAGAGAACGCAGAAGGAGCAGGAAAATAACAAATGCAACTAGATTTGTCTTCCCTTAGCTGAATGCTTTATGGTTTTAAGTGGCATATACACATATATTTGTCACATTTGTCTTTATCTACCAATAATAAAGAAAATACAAAGCAGATAACAACTGTGAGCTCCAGTTAGTTAAGATTTAGTAGAACTTACTGAAAGAGCAGTCTCTCCGGTTTTCTAAGTTGTTAAATATAAGTGAAGATTATCGTCTCCAAGACATACTGCAAATCAGGAAGCTATTTTAAGTTTTTAATTGCTCGATGGTTGGTTTTGTCCTTATTGTTGCGACAAGAAAAAAAAACTATGGTTTTAAAGGCAGGGCTAAATCTGATAATATTTGTTGGCAATACAGTGAAGTATACTCATGTTTAAAATTGTGTCACTGTGAAGATTGACCGTACCAATTTTAATTTGATCACCTCAGCCTTTGCATGTCATGAAGTTTCCAGTGTTATATCCAAGTTCTGTTTTTACTTGGATACAGGAAATATATCTTAGGAATGCTTAAATGGGACAAAGGATAGCACATAATAAGTGACTGTTGTGCTTTAAGCCCAGCCACTGAAACCACCAGAGTGACCTAAGTGTTTGCAATGTGAAACTTAATGTTAATTTCTGTGCCATAGTTAATTCCTTATAAAAGAGACAATTTTCAACTTATTCTCATAAGGCATACTAAACAATTGTGAATTTCTCCATTGTAATTGCTGGGAATAATGGGGTGTAGATTAATAAATATGGTGCTAAAAAAGTAATTTTAAATCACCTACTGAAAATGATTATAAATATCAAGAGTCTATTCCCATGTGATAAAAAATATTAATTTCTATCCTCAGACTCTTATCATTCACAGCTGAATCCCTTCAACAGTGGTGGTGCCTTGCAAAGGGGATAGATTTCTCATTCTCCAGATGTCTCCTTTGTACATAAAGATACATATCATACTTCTTCCCCCAGTACTCTCTCTTCCCTTTGTTTTGCTAATAGTAGGTTACTTGATAATTCAAGCCAGGCAACAAGACTGTAGTGCCTCAGAGGAAACAGATTTGTGGATTCAGAGATAAAAAAATTTGGGAGCTGGAGCAGGTTGTGAAGGAAGATAAGAACCCTCCAGGAAGGACCTGAATGAGCTGCATAGCACAGGAAATAGGGCTGTTGCTATATATTCCCAGATACCTATGAGAAGAGAAAAGTATTTGTCACAGATTTGCTCACAGGGTGAACTATGGCTTGACAGTATCTCAGGCCTCTTGTATAACCTACGCTGGGACTTTACCTTCTACTGTTGGTTTTTGGTTTTTGGCTCTTTTAATCTGATTTTATTGTTTTTTCTTCAAAACCTCACTATTATTTGGCACGTGTGAAACATGATTTGAGTTTCATTTGCAAGGTGTACAGTATTATAAGTAGACCCTGAATGTAACTGTTAGTACTCAACCAGTATTCATCTTACTATGGTAAGATGTCCCTCAGTGTGTAAAATGTGTGAACATTACTGATATATTTTAAAGCATGTCAACCCTAGTTTCTAGGTTATCAATATTTGAGTGCAGTTGGCAGTCTTACTACTTGAAAATGATGTTTTACCAGAAGAAAAATTATAAGGAGTTTGGAACATGAACAGGAACATGAAAAACTAACAATGTTAGGAGTTTGTTTTGTTTTGGTCGTTGTTTGATTGCTTGTGGGACAGGTTTAGTGGAGGTGTGAGTTGGTTTTTGGGTTGTTTAGTCCAGAGGAGAGAAGACTGAGCAGGGATCTCATTAGTGAATGTAAGTATCTCAAAGATGGGTGCTAAGAGGATGGTACCAGACTCTTTTCAGTGGTACGCAGTGACAAGATGATGAGTGATGGCCAAGCACAAGAAGTTCTACCACAACTTCATTGCACTGTGAGGGTGTCAGAGCACTGGAACAGCTACCTGAGGAAGTCATGGAGTCTTCCTCTCTGGAGACTTTCAAAACCCATCTGGAGATTTTCCTGTGTCACCTGTTCTAGGTGACCCTGCCTTGTCAGTTGTGTTGGACTAGATGATTGCCAGACTAGATGATCTCAAACTATCCTATGATCCTGTGAAATCGTTTACCTGTAATCTTAGTGTCCCAGCATTCTGGAAAGTCAGATCAGTGTCATTCTCTTGCTGCTTTCCACTGATGTTGTGGAATTAATCAGTTGTTTTATGTGGTATTTTGTGTTACCAGAATCTGTAACCTCTTCAGTCCCTGTGGACTCTTTTCTTTGCTCTCCTATCTTCAGCTACTAATCTCATATTTTAATACTTCTCTTGTTATAAGGATTATGTTATTAATTTTGCTATAATGTATTAATTATGGTATCTTGAACAATTTTGTTGGTAAGCATCAACAGAAGACGAAGAATTATTACAGATGGGGCTGAAAATACAGTATTCAGTATCTCATATCTTAGCCTACTTTCTTTACAAGTAAGAACTTCCCCATAAAGCTTTCAAGTTATATTGTAGTAAGGGTCTACTTATATACAACTGACTATATACAGTGTTTTATATATATATATATATATATATATATATATATATATATATATATATATAAAACTACTATATATATAGTAGTATATATAGTAGTATACAGTTTTATATTTATTTACATATATATATATATATACATATACATATATAAATATATATAACTGTCTACTTAATATAACTAACTGTAAAACCTTATTACCTATATTAATTAAAGCTGAATTAACTGTCTACAGACAAGGTCTGTTTCCTTATGAGGGCAAGTAGATGGTGCTGTGCTGTGCAGAACCTTGCTGCAAGATGTGAAAGAGAAACCACTTTCCAAGGTTGGTCAAAATCCAGTAGTATTCATGTAGTATTCATGTTGACTTCATATGACTATCTAAGAACTAGATTTTATATAAGTTATAGATTTTTATATTCTAATTTAGTACAAAAATTTCATGTTCTATTTCCCAAATTATTTGAATGCATACAATCCATAGGTATTTTTTAATGTAGCTGTCTCCTATTAGTACTGTCAAGTTTTCTGCACATAGTGAGGAAAAGATAGTTCCCTGTATGTACCTTATGTGTATTATCCTCATTGTCAAACACACTCAAATAGTGAATCTCATCTTCATGCCCTTCTTTTTTTGAAAATGTGATGTATTTGAGGAACTAGGTAGGGGGAAATCCTGAAACACACCAGCCTGTGTGCTGTTGGATGCAATTCTAAATTGCCAGATGAGAAAGAAATGCAGAGACAGAGAAAGTTGTATGCAGAAGGTTATCTTAAGACAAACTTTTTGTAAAATCAGATATGAAAGAAAAGATGAATTTGGGCACTTTTCTATTTTTAAAAATTATAATAAAAGATTATAAAGAACAATTACACTGATTCTTCAGGATTGCAGTCTATCCATTTAATTACCTCTTATGTTCCTCAACTTCTTGTAGTATTGTGCTATTTAAGTCTTCCATACATTTTGATCACTTGTAATAGTTCTTAGACACCTGTAAACAATGTATTCATTAAGGAGAAAGACATCAAATTCTTTTACCTGATTCGCAGTATAAAAATAAATTCTCTTAAAACTCATATGTTTCTTTAGGCTTTTATTTTATTTTCCTCTGTGACTTCCTTCTACTCAAGTTCTGTCAATTAGACATTTAAATATACATGTACCAGTTTTACAGCCTAGGTCAGTGCTCTCTTTCCCTGCATTACACCCAACCCATTTGGATATTTACCAACATTTGTCTGTTTAGTGACTTCATGCTATAACAATATGAAATTGTAATAAGATGAAGTACTCCTTTGTTAATAAAAGAATTGAGAATTTGACTTTTAACACTTTATAGTAGAAGACCTGTAAAAAATCTGTCTTTTTTTTTCTTCCTCTTTTTGATTGGTGAAGTATTTCAGAAAAAATATAGAAGAAATTTATAGATGGAACTATGTCTTTAGGGAACATAACTCAAAGACTGCTGTATTGCATGGCAACACACATGAAGGGTTACATATGACTTAATTTTTACTCACCTGATTATTAACATGTGACAATTAATTAGGAACACTTCTATAATTTTTTTATCTCTGTTTATTTTAGTTATTTTAGAACTTCAAATGAAACCCAGCTCAACCAATCAATAACCCAAAAATCCTAAAGCTAAATGTTAGACTTTCCCAATTGCTTTTGAATTGATTATGCTTCTCATACTCATCTAGGACAGTCAATGTGTTGCTTTAATCAAACCTTGCTGTAATGTTTTTATGCGTAAAAATTTGAAAGATCTGATTCTTCATGAGTGAGAATCAGGGATTTGTCATTATTGCTTTATTTTAATGTAGATCTAGTTTAGCCAATGATGTACTTATATATGTGCTTAAATAAGACTTCTGAGTTTTGCTGCATTCAAAAATAATATTTTTGAATAAACAGTCTTCATGATTTTAGATGGTTTGTTTTCTGGGGTCATCTACCTATTAAGTAGAACATACAGTGAAATAAAGCTTCCAAAATATATAGGATTAAAGTACAATTGCTTCCATGTTGTGAAATCTTTGTACAGTCTCAGGAAGGTAGACATCAGGCAAATGGAAGAGCCCTCAAGGAACCCTTATATACACTTCCCTATTATGTATATGCCACAATTGTAAAAAGGTGTTTCTAGTTATTATTTCTGCATGCCAGTCTAATAGGATCGTCTTCTGTGTTGAAAATAAATAAATGTAACAAAGTTTCAAAAATTAGCCTCAGTCTGTGGGAATATTGGAACCATAGATTAAAAATAATCCATTGCAAATAATTCTTATATGGGATTTAAAAATATTTTCAGGCAGTAGAACTATCAAGTTTCAAATCTGAATTAAGAAAAAAAAATAGTTTGGGTACTTCTCATTGTCTTAATAAAATCTATGTTCATATATGAAAATTTATTTTCTGTTTCTCCACCATAAATGAGGTTACTCAATTTTAGGGGATTTGCAGCAGCTGTAGTGATGCTTGAAGCCATTGTGCTGGCCAAAATTCACACTGGCTCAGCACACCATGAAAAGACCGGAGAACAAAAAAACAACAAAGAATTCTCTATTTTAGGAGTGACTGAAGACAGTGCTGCACGCAGTAGCTACCCTTGCAGATTTTCAGACTTGCAATGGGAATTGATGTGATATGGTCCATCTAACATATAATTTCTTTATTATAACACTGATGTCAAACAATGTTCTCTCACAATTCCTTGTGGGTGACTTGCCTGTGAGTGGTGAGTGTTGGGTAGGGACATGACTGTTGTTTTCAGCAACACTATTCTATTCCCTCTTTGATTTTTTTATCTTTTTTTTGCCCCTGATATTTCAGTTTTAATTACATCTGTACTATTAGTGGAAAAGGAAAAAAAAGGAGTATGCATACAAAGAATCAAAAATCTGAGTGGGTAGAAATAAATGGAAGAACTAATGTTTAGTCAGGTATCTGTCTTAATAGAGTAAAATCTGGTAAAGTTAAATATCAGCAATAGAATCTGACCAGGTAGAAATAACAGTGAAGGGTGCAGAGAAAGGCAGAAATCTGAAGCAAAAATTTGAAACTGAGAGAGTAGCCTCAGGACAGGAAAGACAACTGGTGAGTGTAGAGAGAATCCAATTAAGTGAGAGCATATTTAATGAATATAACAGGAATTAGTGCAAGATGAAACTGCAATTAATTGCTGAAGTTAATATATTTAGATGTAATTAAATTGAATTAATTATGAAATACAGTTACATTCCTATATGTAAACATTTGGTGATGCATAAATACATTAGTCTCCTGCTAACACCTACCTTGTCTGTCAACACAAACATGGCAGTCCAGTAAGTCCATGTTCGTTATCAAATAAAGAGATTCCTATTTATATCATTTGTCCTTTCCTGTAAGATGCTTTTACAGCAATCATAAACTGAATACTGTAATATTTTACTGTTGCTTAACTCAAACAATAGTCAAACTCTCCAGATTGTAGGTTTGCATTTTGTGGGAAAAACTATTTGGTTTTTAAATAAATCAATGTAAACATATTTTCTGAGTGGAATGAAGTATTTTTTTTCTTTTAAATGACATTACATCTTTACATTACATTGCCCAGCAGGCTTGTAAAAACTCTTCAGCATCTTCATATGGAAAATTTGTTTGATCAATTTTGTTTTTAATCTAGCACTTCGATGCAGCGTCAGCCCAAATGACCCTCATAGAGGTGGATTATGTCTGTGGATGATTACAGGGGGAGGACACCTGGTCTGGAGAGAATTGGTTGGAATATTGTTATAAGGTTCTATAATTGGTGGCATATGCTCGCTGCAGCCTCACAAGGCCCCAGAAGTGTGCTTTAACTGTAGCAGTGCAAAGCTCTGACATTAGGTATAGGGGAGCCCATCCACAGCAGGACCTTATACAACTCAGTAAAATCATTAATTTTTATGCTGCCTTGATAGTGACATCCAGTGACAGCATGGTGCAGGGGAGGTTTGAGGGAGTGCTCTTACACAAAACAGGAATGATGTGATTTATTCAGTGTCAAATAAACATTAGCCAGATGGAAATAGCTGTTACATGTTTTAGAATAGAAAAATTTCTAGATTCTAATGGAGTCATTACTAACTTAGGTTACACACTAAACTGATAAGATTCTGTGTGAAACACATTGTGGCTATCTTCTCCATGGGGTTCAGCAGGAGCTGACACAGCCCATGTCTGCAAGCTTGGGATTGACAGAGTTATTCCTCAGAGATGAGGTGGAGTGCTGTTTGCTGTGAAAACATGGCCTAGCCTGTGGAGGTGGCCATTGTTACCTGGGTTTCAAAATTCATTCATCTGGACATTACACAGCACAGTCTTGATAACAGCTAACCCATGCTGCTCTTGGGCGGTAGCATTCTCTTTTGCTGCCAAAGTAGGCTTCTGCATGTCGATGGGCATCGATAGCTGTAGATGAGCTGAGCTCTGTACCTCTAGAAGCCACCATGGGACCAAATCAGCTTTCTGTGCATGGAAACAAAGGCCCAGTTTTCCCCTCATTGTTTCTTCACTTTGTTGCAGCCTGTAATTCAAGATATCCATGTGGTTGGCATATTATTCAGAGTTTCCTCCTGTCTCTAGATTACAGTTCTGGGGACTTGGCAGTGAGATACTTATTTAAGAAATAAATGAAAAACTTAAATGATTATTAGGGAAGTTTATTGTTGTTTCCACTGAAGACACTGTTTCCATTGCTTTTTAAAATGCAATATGTAGGCCATGTTTTCCATCAATTAATTCTATATAAGGCAATAATACCAGCTCTGTAAAAAAAAAAAGCAAAAATATGTGATTAAACTGTAAATATTTACTAAAATAATATTATTTTTCCCCTTTGAGGGAATTGTATGATTTTTTTATTATATTTTGCATTTAGTATGATGGAAATACTATTACATAATAATGAAGTTTTTGTTAAGTAGATCTAGATTTATTTAGTATCTGCAATAGTTATAAAGAGTCACTGTGATTTTAATACATGTGTTCAGTCTATGAAACCTGGAAACCTGGAAGGCCTATGTCAAGCCTAAGACTGTGGGAAATGTTGAGGAATACCCCTGGTGCAGGTAGCTCACTCTGCAAGCTGCAGTTCAGGAAGCAGGTTGACATGCAGGTTGACATGCAGGTTGAGTTCTGGCTGGGAGCCCACAGAGGCCATGAGCTGGTGACCCTTTGCATGGCAAAGCACACGAAGAGCGGTGGCACTGGCCAGGGGAAGGGAGACACAGCAGGAGCCGAGGGCTCGGGAGGAAGGGTGGGGTTTGAGAGGCTTGAGACTTGCACACGGCTTGGACTGTGAGGGTGTAAACGCCCAGGGGTTCCTTTGCTTAGGATCCTCCTCAGAGGTACCAGTTCGGGCTCTTTCTGCGTTACTGCGCTGTGAATAAATTGTTCTGTGGAATGAGACATCTCAGACTCTGCCCTGGGAATTCTCCTCTGACTGAGAATGGGGTGACTCCAGCGGGGCTGCCTTGGGCTCAGTGCAGCCCTTGCTTGTGAGGGGGCTGTGGTCCCAACAGTGGCAGTCTCTGACACTGGGACTGCGACTGCCAGAGACTCATCAGTGGTCAGACTGGGAAGTTTCCTTAACAGGAAAACCCTTTCTGTGGTCAGAGTCTTGATTACATGTCTATAATTAACAACAAACCACTGATATTTAGCATTTAGAAACATAGCCCCATTCCCCTCCAGTCAGGGGGAAATTGTGGAAAGAGTGTGCTTTTAAGGTGAATTCTCCAGTCACAGCTACCTATGGCATCATTGGATCTGTGATTTAATATATTATAACTACCATACCAAATCATGGCATATTATTTTCTAGGTCTGAAAAGCTTTAAATCTAATAAAATATACTGGCAAGTATACACACACAGAGCAAATACAGAGCTTTATGTTAAGTAATTTTCAGCTGGATAGCTCTGTGCCATTGCTGCAGGCTTTTCCTGCAGCTGACTGAAAGCTTGAAAAAAGGAGTTAGGTTATGCTTAGTGGCTCCATAGTATGAGTTTGCCTGTCTGGATTTTAGCTGGTGTAATGCTACAGGCAGAAGCAAAGCACATCAACAGCAGGCAGGTATAGCTGTAGTGCAGAACCAGGGAGCTGTCAACAGAATTGCTTCAGTGTTTTGAGCACGGCACTGAGCCTCTTCCTTCAGCTATGCATAAGCCAAGTAGGAGCAGGCCAGAGAAGTGTGACTTGATCTGTGCCTGCCTCAGCATCCAGACACATAAGAGTGCAGCTCTTTGAGTAACAGGACTGTGGATTGGAAATGAAATTTATTTTTTATTGTCATTCTCACTAATAAGTCCTGTTGATCTGTGCAAGAACAAGTGCAGCATTCTGTAGATTTAGGTATTTAGAGTTAATTTTTACTGGGGGAAAACATGACTAACTAAAATGTCTAGTAAAAATTTCAACACAAAACATTACAGCTATGTATATTCCTGTTGCTTTTAATCCACAAAATATATTTCTAATTTTGCAAATATACTGTTGTATTTTAGAAGGTGACTATGCACAGAATGCCTGGGCACTTTGTATTCTTGACATATAAACTTGCTGGTGGTTTTTTTTTTATCTTTAATCAGTTAATTTTTTGGGATTGTGTAGAGGTTTTTTTCTCACACTCATATTTTGTGATACCACACTCTGGAATTCTGGTGACATATCAACAAGGTGGTATCATGTGCTCCATGTATTTCAAAGAAGTAAGTTATATGTAAGTTAGATGTTGTGACCTGCCTCTCAGGCAGGTTCACTGTTCACAGACCCTTTGGGGTGTATTAATGCAAATTGATGGTAAATAACCAGTAAAGCAACAAACTTTATTAGAACAAATGCTTTGAAAACATAACTGGAAAAAAACCATAATGATCTGGAAAAAGGTGTATATAGATGTTCTGGGGTGCATGATCACCCTATGAGAAGATAATTGCCAGGACAAAAAATAGAGAAAAAGATAGGGGAAGATTCTGGAAGTCTGGTGGTGTTGAGAGATGGGGATGAGTGTATGTCTGTCTGTCTGGGTGTGCTTGGACAGACTTTTGGAGTAAACTCTGAATTTTGTAGCCTTGCAGTGGTGGCTTACAGTGTGGGAAAGAGACTGGCATTAAAACGAACACCAACCCTGCTTCTGCAGGATGTATTGCTTGATGTCAGCTTCTGCTTTACCTCAAAACTAGCTTGTTTAAGGTAAAATTTAGCTGCAAGGTCCCAGTGGTTCACTACAGATGTCTTTCATAACAAAACAAAACAAAACAAAACAAACCCACAAAACCCTAACAAACTCATTGTCCTCCAGAAGGAAGACTTGAAAAAGTTTTGAACTGAAATGCCAAAGCCATGGAAGCACTTCTTTGCAAGACATGCAGCAGAGAGAAAATGAACAAACAAAAAAAAAAACCCCAAAGTTTATCAGCAGGAGAGTGTGACACAAATTGTTTGCCTCTACCTGCCTGTTTTCTGCCTAATTCAAAGCTTCTCTTAAGTACAATACTCAGCATGGCAGGAAACAGAAAATGGGATCTATTCTGTATGTTCACTGTGCAAGTAGATCTCCTTTGGCAAGTTCTTAAATTCTTGCATAAGATGCTGTTGCAGATATCTTTCTTGCTGGATTAGAGAGATTTGTATGCTGAACAGAATAGAAAAGAAGGAATAATACCCTCAGCCTTCACTATTAATGCACATAGAGAACAGATGTTCTCAGAGGAGCAAGCAATCCTGTTGTAGGTAATAAAGATTTAGAAGCAGGTTTCTATGAACAAATAGCCTAGCCAGAGTTCAACCAGTTCTCACTTTTACCTAAGCTGAACACTTTTCTTAATATCTTTTGCTAAATAGCTCTTTTATTCATTGATCCTAATGGGAACTGTTCATCCTTAAGATAAATTCTCACCTTATGTGAAGTTAGTGGTGACATCAGAGTGATACTGATTGATTCCTTGATTTCATTTTAGCTTTGTTTGATCCTAAATGTTGATGTGGGAGCTGCTATTTTTGCACTCAGGTCTAGCAATTTCATTATTTCTGCAACTCAAGGTAACATATGAAGAAAAACAGAGCTACCAAATGAAGTTCAAAGGATCAAAAATCTTTTTAAATTAATTCCTCTCAAAGTTCAGTGACCAATTGCTTGCAAAATGATTCTAAGACATCACAGTAGTTACAGCCTTTCCTAAATTGCCCCAAGTAAAAGCTACATTTCAGGCTTAGTGAGTTTGTGTAGAACTCCTGAAGATTCACTGCTAGTTTATTAATAGCATATTTAAGTGTTTTGCTATAATGGCAGTGGGTCGGGAAAGAAGGCTGGGAGGAAGCTTGAAAATATGTGCTTGGAAGAGTTTCAAATGACTTTTAAAATTACTTTAAAAATGACTATAAATTGTTGCAATACGCAGTGCAGTCTTTTTCTTCTTTTCTTCAGCAGAATGTAGTAGAGTCAGACTGGTTTACAGTAACCCTTCCTTGAATAACATCTCTCATATTAAAATATTTAATTTTTAGGAAACCATGGATCTTTTGTATTTTTCATGTTGAGATCTATGGAGAACTGTAAAAATGCTTTCTATTAGTGATGCAAAATAGAACACAGCATATAAAACACTTTTAAAATTATACTTAGTTTATCCCAGTGGTTCTCAGAATGAATCAGAATTAATCTGATTCATTGCTGTGCTTTATTTCCTGTTCTCTGGAAGCCAAAAAAAATGTTCCTAGGACACACAAAATGTGGCATCTCAGATGCTCTTCATAATATTTTTTCCTGCACCATCTTCCTAATCTCTTTCACTAAAGCAGTATGTCAGTCAGACAGTAGTCAGATCATGATATGTGCCTGTGAACATTTCCAGTATAATTTTGTGTCTTCACATGTGACCTTGGGAATCTAATCTTTATTAATAGCATTCCATTCAACTATTTTTTTATCAATATTTAATTGCTTTCAATATTTAAGGTCTTTATTGTAGCTTTTCTCTTTCAAGGGATGTCATTTAAATATGTCATTTACATGTAAGCTACCTATTAGTATTCAAATATTTGTCAATAGTATTCAAATATTGTTTGTGTATCTCATCAGGAAAGTTTAAAAGTGAGATAACACTGGAGGGCCAAATAAATCAGGATGATTAATGGTGTAGTGCAGCTTTATAAGTAGAGTTATCTTTTAGGTGAGCACTTTCAAACAGTGGATTGTGTTCCTTTTTTTCTTACAACTGTGCAGAAGAATAGGCTTAATATAAAGCAAAGGAGATCTTCAAAGATGGAAAGGTACAGATGGGAATTTTGTGGTCACGTACTTGTGAGTCTGCACACTGGCTTGCTGTGCATCAGCCTCATCAGCTCATCTTGGACTCGTACTATACTGAGTGGAAAAAGAGGCCTCCATATTTTTGAAGGTGATTCAGGGAAGGAGGCTAAATTAGGTTCTTGGTTTAGACAATTCAAATGTTCATCTTTAAGAGATGCACTTCTGCTTCCTTCTGCTCCCATTCTACCCACTGTACAAGTTATAATCTGTCTTGAGATCTGTTTGGTCAAGGACGACAAGGAATTAGATGCTGGTGGTGTGACAGGCACATACTCTTTCTTGTAATTGCCTCTGATTCTGCCACCTCCCATTTCAGCCTGGGTATTGCTAGAACAGGGCCTTCACAAAGACAGGCTTTGCTGTACCAACGTGCTACTCCTGTGGGACCTCTTAAGGGTCTTGCAGTACATTGTTCCATGGACAACCTTGTAACAGATGATTGAAAGGTCATCTAATTTAAAGGAGTCATGTTTTCAGAAAATATTTGGTGAATGCCTTTGTAAAGGATTGTACCCATGAGTAGGGTCTATACAGACTTCTATAACTTGGTCTAAATTCACAGTACAGAGGTGGCAAAATACCATTTAATTGCTGTTCAAACTATACTACATTAGAAAAATATGGCAATACTGCAAAATCTATTAATGCTGTTTCACAAAGGTTCTCTTAGACCTAAAAAAAGGCAAGGTCTCATTTCTTTCTAAAACATGGGCCTTTTCTATAGCAATGACTTTTACTTGAACAGTGCAGGCCTGATTTGCTGTCAAAGTTCAGTGTTTGTATACATTCAGAATGTGCTGAAATGATGAGAGTGTAAGAAATCTGATGCCTACTGGTGTTTGTAATTAAAGTGGTTTAAGTTGAGTTAAGCCTGTGGAAGTTTCTTTCCGAATGTTTATTTTGGTTGTAGTGAAGTTCAGTTTCAATAGCCTGTGTTAATAAGAAATGTGTTTGATAGACTTAATTCCTGCTAGTATTTTTAGCACTTTCACCAAACTGTTAAAATTGACTTTTACAGAAAGCATTGCTTTTTTAATAAAGTGGAATGTGTATAATGTGTCTGAATCCATTCCTGTGCCAGATGAGTGAGCCAAGAAATGTGCTCTCCAACAATAATCATGCCAGCAAATTAAACTTGTTAGTTAGATATAAATGCAGGTTCTACTACCTGAGCTGAATGTTTTACTAGCATACCTATTAAAATGTCCAGACCTTACCTGCAATTGCTGGTCACTGATTTGGAACACGCCAAAGTGCATGAAGGCTCTTTTCTATATGATTTAAGTGCTCTGTGTTCCATGCTGACAATCACATTGTGACATTTTTACATCACCCTGAAAATATTGATAAAATGTCTGAAACTTTTATCCACTGACAGTCTGTTTATAAAATAACTGAGTGGAAGAAATTCAGAATAGAGTGTCATTATGAGCCCTGAGTAAGAGTGGCATTAACACCCGAGAAGAATGTAAAAATTGGTGAAATGGGGAGATTATAGTAATGAGTTCATAAGTGCAATTTCTAGGTATCCCTGCTGAAGTGGATATTTCCCACCCCTGCTATGCTCCCTTAAGCTGAATTTAGTAGTCTCTCTCAGAACATGAGCAGCAATAAGAGCTCTGATGGGTATTATCTCAACACCTAGAAGGCTGTTGCTTGCCCTTGATATCATATTGGTTCACCTTAGACCTCTCATGTATTGCTGGCAGAATGTGTTGGATTGTTTGGCTGCTGCCCACATGCTGGAAAGCTTGCGCTGTAGGTGATGCAGTATTACATCGCTTGGTTATGAATGAGCTGCCACATATTGTCTGTCCTTGGGATTGTTTTAAAGAGGAAACTTTGGATTTCTCCCCTTTACAAAAGAATCACTAAACAGGACCAAAAAAGCAATGGGAGCTGGAAAACAAAGTTTAGTGCCTCTGAGCAAGAGTTCTGTAGTAGTCTTCAGGAGGACAAATTTGAGAGAGAGACTTTGTTCTGGCTGATGTGTAAAAGCTTTGATTACTTCAAGAGTAGGTACAGAACTTCTTAATACATGAAAGGCATTCCTCTGGGCAACCATGAATTTTTTGACCTGTCTTTGTATTTTAGAGTCAAACAAATATAGCCTTTGAGTTAGAACCAGTTTTTTATTGCTGACTTTTGGGTTTAAGCAGTTTAAAAAACTCCAAGGTTATTGGAAGTCCTCAAAAAGGAATATGGTGTTTTTCCAGATACTAATGGGTTTATACCACTTATTCACATGTTTGACAGGGTTTGGTTTGATCATTGTTTTGTTTTGTTTGTTGTTGATACTACTTAAAATTTAGAAGTTTTTATTAAACTGTATCTGTATGAAAGTAGACATTTCTATGTATAAATTATTATATGAATAGCCCTAAGACATTTTTAAGAGGGTAATATTTTAACCTAGTTGACTGTTAAAATATATTTATTTTCTGTTTTTTCCTTATAAAATGTCTACATAAATTTTAAATGGCTGAGTTTAAGACACAGAAATACAGCTGTGTGAAGGTCATCTGATCTTAAAGGATTCTGTTCACTGAGGCCTTCTTAAGTCTGCTTTGACCACCTCTTCTGTAAGTTTAAGAACATGGAAATATGTTCCTAAAAGTCTCTTGGTTAAAACAGTCTTAATGCATCCTAATTAATGACATCATATAATTTTTCCACTGTACGTATAGTTGAAAGGCCTGTTTCTAATGTGCGAGCAAAATGGCCTTGCTGCAGATTAAATCCCATTCCTCGTAGTCCTTCCCTGGAGGCCAGTAAATGCAAGGAAAATCTCATAGCCACATTCTTCATTGTGGTTTCTTTGAATGCTGGAAGGTTGTTTCTTATTTTTCACTCATTCTTCTCTTCATAGTTTCTGTTTTCTTCAGCTAAATTGTGTTTCCAGCATGAGCTGGGTTTCTACTTTCCCCAATATCTGTAGATAATTGAAAAGATTACCTGAATATAAATTTCAGTGTTATCTGATTACCTGAAGATAAGATTCAAGTTCACCAAATGGAGTATGTTTCAGAATGTTTTTTTTAAATCCTTAGATCCCTTTACCTATATCTAAACATGATGGTCAGCATGCCACATATGGTCTGTCTTCTGAAAGCTGCATGTGTAAAAACAACAGCAATTTAGGCTATGAATCAGCTATATAAAAAAAAAAAAACCAAAACAACAACAACAACAAAAAAACTTTGCTCTATTTCTTATATAAATAACAAGGATTATATATATGTATTATACCATCCATGAGGAAGATGATCATCTATATTGACTGCTATTGGCCTTGATGATGGAAGCTTTCAACAGTAACGCTTGGAAAAATCAGGCCTGTACAAACCTGAAAAGATCACGTAGCTCATGCTTTCAGGATCAATTCCCTGTGAGTGACATACTATAACCTCATTAGAAAGTCTGTTTCAGTATTAACCCAACTTCCTTTTCCTGCCTTTTTTCTCCCTGCCTCTCTCATGCATAACAGCTTAATATTAATACCCAATCCACTGTGGAGACAAGGAACATTGCTTTGCATTCAACAGCGTGTTTCTCCTTGGTCTTTTCTCAAGCAGTGAAAAGGATTAGATTTAACTATAGCATCTCAACTAGGATTTCTGGTGGTGTTTTCTGAAGAAACTATTTTTTACTCTCTCTCATTTAGACTTTTGTTGGAAAACAGTATGACCAGTATTATGCAGAGCAATTGACTACACCTTGATCACCAAATTACTTGTTGCTTTCTTCTTCCCTTACCATTCTATGAAAAGGTTAGACACTGAGTTTTAGTAGTGAGAAAGAATCATGATGTTGTATAGAACCCATGTTATATATTGGCATTTCTTCTCCTTTTGATGCTAAGTCTGTGTAACCTCTTCTGTTTCTCCATCCTCTGCTCTGGTCAATGTCTACTATTCTTCCCAATTTTGCATTCTTGTTAGAGCTTTAAGTTTTCAACAGATACAAAGGATGTTGTCATCATTCTGCTCCCACTGGCTTAAGTGACTGTTAATGCTTTCTGATGTGCATTAACTACAACATCTTGACAATAAAGGTGAAACCTGATTTTTGGATATGGCTGCTTTGTGTTTTAGGCTCATATTGAAAAAAAAGTATTAAATCTGTGTACACCTCTCTGCTCCCAAAATCTACAATTCTTCTTGATATCCTCACTTACTCTATAGTCAGATTAGCTCCAGACAACATACAGCTGTCCTGTGTAGGGAGGGAAAAATAGGTCATGTTTTAAGAGTGGTTTGGGTTTGGTTTTGTGAGTTTTTTTAAGACTATTAATTGCCATTATGCAACAGTTGCTTTACTGGGTCTAGAGCACTGAATGCAAATAACTATTAAAGGATTTTTGCTTTCATCTGTTTTTGACTCGTTAAAACACCAATACTTCCAAAGCTGAGTGGCTGAGTGAAAATCTGTTTTTAAAAGAATTAAGGAACATCTGTTTGTTTTTTATCTATCCCTTTTTTGTAGCTGAATTCTTTGTCTGAATGCTCTATAGTTTTGCATATTTTCAAGATGAGGAAGTCAGCCATCACTCAAGGTATATTGAAAAAGCTACAGACTGCATATGTCAGTTAAATTTTTAACTAACTTAGATTAAATTTATTCTTGCATCTAAAATGAGTGTCATCAGCATTTGTTCACCAAGCCTATTGTTTCAACTAGGTACTCAGTGGATTGCAATTTGTTTTAATTACACTGGGAGAATTTTAAGTCTTTGTTCAGATATACCTATTGATGTCTTACGTAGCTTAGTAAACCCAGTATGTTCACAATGAGTGTTATGCTTGTGCAATATGCAGTTTTAGAGTCAAGCTTACCCTTAGCTAACTTTCTTTGGGGATACATATCCTGGCAGCTCTCTACAGACAAAATTAGAAAATCAGGTCATGGGCAGGCTTTGTGATGAATTATGTTGTTGTGTCTGGAACATAGAAGATTTCCATGCCAAAAAAGTGTTTGGACACTATTGTTCTGGTAGTTGCTCTTGTAAAACCAGAACCACATTTGTTAGCATTTGACAAAGTGTAGTGGGTTAGCCTTGGCTGAGGACCAAAATCCTGAGTACCCAACTGCTTGCTCACGCTGCTCTCTCAGTGAGTGGGGGGAATAAAGACCAAGAATGTGAGATCACTTGCCAGTTGTCATCATGGACAAAGTGAACTCAGCTTGGGTGAAATTAATTCATTTATTGCTAATTAAAAAGGCACCTCCTTCTATGACCGTCACGCTCTCCCTGCTGTTTCTAACTCTTTTGGTTACCTCTTTCTCTCCCTGTCCAGTGATTTTGCCTGTTCTTAAATGTGCTTTCACAGAGTCACCACCAGCTGTGGATCTACTGGACTTGGTTGGAACTGCCAGTACAGGCCACCAAAGGCACATGGCACAGTACAGCCCTCTGCCACCAGCACTGAGACACAGACATCACATAATCCCAGAACACAGACTCTACTATGTTGTGTAAGATCCCAGCTTTGGAGCCAACACACTCTGATTTTATGGTGGAAAGAAGCCTGCAAGCTGTGTGGAATTTCCTTTTAGGTGTTTCTTGGTTTTGTTATTTGGTGGTTTGGTTTTTTTTAGCACAATGCAAGTTTGTTCAGATTTTATGTGGGAGAAAGACAGAAGGTCCTTTTCTGTTTATGAAGAAATGTTTTATTCTGTGCTTAAAAACTGGTCAGCTTGTTTTTCCACAACACACAGGTTATAAATTGATTTAGAGGGCTTCATGCTTTCTTCAAATAAATATGTTTGCAGTTATCACCATATTAATGACTTTGGGATGAGTATTATTATGACTTTCTCCACCAATATCATTACTAATAATCCTATAATAGCTCATTACTATCTATAAGGCCCTCTGTAAGCCTATTTTTATGATTTGTAAATTGTTTTTAATATCTCAAGTTAATTGTTGGTAAGTGCAACCTGATTCATCAAGCTCTCTGCTCTTAAAGAGTTGGGCCTCTGCTTTGCACAGGGAGGTCTGTGTCTCTTCTGGAAGGCAGAGTGAGACTTCATTTGTCCAGTTTGTTATTTTAGCTCTATTAAATAATTGAAACTTCCTTTTTTTTTTTTTTTTTGCTTAGAATTTTGTAAAAAGCATACTGAAATAGGCAGCACTTGCATCTCCAACATGTATTGTTTGAGCATGTTGTCACCTACTGTCAGGATCTGCAGACAGCAGCTGCTGGTCATTCCTGCAGCGGCTGCCTGCCAGGGTGAATAAAATGATGAGTGGCAGATGCTTGAAAAAGCAGAGTAACAGTAGGATTATGGGAGTCTAACTGAGCAGATCCTATCCTAAGACATACAGTTGGCAGATGTAATTAATATAGATGCAGAGTGCTTAGGGTCAGTGGATGTTACATGCTCTTAAAAATCACTTCAGTGATCCGTGCGAATTTCTGCTCCAAGCTCTGAAACCCACTGCTTTGTACCTCAGAGTGGAGAAATGAAAAACACCTGGGACAAGCTGCTGATTATCTGTTGCACAGGGAATTATCATGGGGAACTGAATATGCCTCAGATGTTGAGTGCGTTCTGTTTCTATGAAACTGCTGTTTGCCTAGATCATCTACTTGTAAAGCAAGTGATCTTTGTATTTTATTGTTATTGTGTTCATCATGTGCATTTGATAGCAAAGCAGATGTGATTATCCATAGGTTTGACAAAAAAGAAAAGCAGAATCAATCTGGTTCCTCTTACATTGATGCTATATATAATATGTATGTGTGTGTGTACATATGTATATATACATTTATGTATACATACACAAAATTGTAATTGTATTGTAATCTTAAGGCTAAAGTACTATAATTCCAAAAGGTCATTATGTAAGTTTATATTTTTAGTATTCTGGAAGCTCTTGTTTCTGGAAGAGAAGTAATGTAAAAGAGTGGTAATGTGTATTTTTTTCTTCCTTTGAGAACTGAAACTCTGGTGTCTAATGATACTACCATAAAATCTGCAGCTCTTTCTCTTTGCCTTCCTAGAACACTGTATTGTTATAGTCAAGCACTTTTAGTAGACTGAAACTTTGTGGTAAGGTCTGAAGTTTAGAAAGATAAAATGTTAGAATATTGCCTAGTCTTTTAGATTCTGAAATCTAACCAACACAGAGAAAGATTACACAAAGATTAGATTACATTGAAGCAAATCTGGATTCAAGAGTCAAACTAGTGATGGTTTTTAATAGGACTGAAAAGTAATCAGTGCAGAAAAGTAAAGGAAGAATTGATGAGGGGGAACACAATATTTGTTTATTGATTGATAGATTCTGAAAAAGAAACAAAATACTTTAAATCTTGTGCCAAAATACATTTAAGCTTTTGTACTTTTTAGATACTGACACCACTGAAAGTTAGATCTGGAAGAGGTCAATTATCTTAATTTTTAAATCTAAGGATATTTATTTACAAATTGGGGCTAGAAAGAACATTTGGTGGCAAATTCAGGCAGATGTTGTCCTAAATAATCTTGTTCTGTTCATAAACACTGTAACCAAGAATTATAGATTTGCCTTCAGTCTTGCAAACTGCCTTAGAAATTGAAAAAAGCTGAATAATTTGTCAGTGCTTTCACCCCCTGCCAGAATATATCTTTAATGAGTCTCTTTATTTTGCTGTTCTTGGATTTTTTGTGGAGACTTCCTTGCATATTAGCTTAATATTTTCTTTACTGTAATATGTATGGGTTTATATTATTCACAGGTGTTTACATAACCTGCAATAAACATTAATCTGGCTAAAGTAGTATCATATGCTCTATGTTTTCCTTAATGATTTATTTCTTTGTCTCATCTTATTTTGTCATCATTACTTGTTCAGTTCTTCCAATCTTTTCTCAGTTTAAGCTCTCAGAAGTTTTAATGTTCTCCACCTCCATTTTTAAGTCAAGTCAAAAACAAGAGCTTAGAAAATATACTTTTTAAATGAGTCAGTTGTATCCTCTTAAACATGTAGACACAAATAGCCCTATATTATGCTGTTTTCTGAATTCAGTCAGCTTTGATCCCTATTTCACAGCCACTGGTTTTACTTTCAATTACTATGACTCCCAGTGAATACTGTATGTAGTGAACTTATGAACAGAAACTGTTCCTTTGATATAACATGACTTGCACAAGCCCTTACTAAAAATCCTCTTTTAAAGGGAATCCTTATGTGGCTAATGTGTTGGTTTGTTCTTGTGATCACTTTGTGTGACTCCTGGTAGTCCTGTATGATGACTGGAGGTTATCTTTTGATTCACACTTTCCTAGTGAGATATTATCTGATTGATATATTCCATGCATTTCATTAGTATAGTCCTACTTTGTGATTATACTGCAGGGTTTTTCTTTAAGAAGCAGTTTTTTTCTGTCATCTCCCAGCTAACATTTGCAGCAAGCACTGTGTTTATGGTGGTTTATTTATTTTTATTTCCTAGGTAGCATATACCTGAGTTTAATACTTAACTCTCTGAGTAAAAATGAGACTTTATATGACTATATTTACCATTTTATAGTGGCCTGTCCATTTTCTGATACATTGTAAAACACAGTATAAGATTTCAGGACAGTTAGACCTCACGACAGCTAGCTAGACTTTTTGACAGTAAGCTCACAATAGTAGCCAATTTCAGCCAGAATTTTCAAGCATTAACTCAAAAATATGATGTCATCCTGGTAATGGGATCTACAAATGTGAAATTACATAATTTACTGTAAAAGCATAGACTATTTGCTTATTTTGGCTGCTGGCCTCAGTCAGTTATATCCAAACAGAAGAAACTTTGTTTGCGTTGGAGGTTTCATGGTTGCAGTTTGTCTGCATTTGATCTTCTCACAGGTTGTGGCCATTCTGTATGTTCTTGTCTTTATATCCTAGATATTTTATGATGGGTCTGCAGCAAAAAGTGAGAGATTACTGTGCTTGAGAGTAGCACGATGTTCTCAGCATTTCATGGAACCTTGAAGGGCGATCCTTTACTTAAGGGGGCTACAGAGAGGGAGAAGCTTTTGCTCAGGCAACAAGAAAATATTTTCATTTGAATTTTTAAGGACTTTCATTAGTGGTTTGATAATACCTTAGTTCTTTTTATTAGTAGCCTTATGAAGCATTTTTTGTATTAGATCCTATCATGTCTGTTGTAGACTTGGACAGCTGTTTTGCAGTTGTCGGGTATCTTTCTCGTATATTGCTGGTCATTTCCTCTCACATGCCCATGGAAAGATTGTTCTTTTGAGAGTTTTAAAGTTCTTCTAAAAGTTCCTAGGCCTTCTGATATTTACATATTTCAACTGAGTTTTCTCACGCATGTTCATGTAAATAATGATTGTTTTGCATTCTTCTTTGTGGGTGGAGAGAATTGGTGAACTGTTGGTTTGACCAGTGTGTTTGGAGAGGTGGCAGTTTCACCCTCCAATCCACTGTCATTTTTGCTATTGTATATATACTGGAGTCAGAAGATAAAGTTGGCTTTTTTGGGTTCCTTTTCTTTCCTTTTACATCTAGTCTGCTTCTGTGAGTTATTTCATGTCGCAGTGTGACAGTTTTGCTCTTTTGTTTTGGGATGACAATAGGCAATCACGTTGCCTGCAACTTTCTAATTTCAAACTCATTTCAAAGTTTGGTAACATCAATAAAATATCTTGAGCATAGCTTGTTTTGTGGGCTGTTTCTGAGGGACTTTGCAAGTTCACACACTGGCAGCTCTCAGTCCCTCTTTGCTTCTTTGTTATGGCTTACACATAAATGGGACCCTTTAGCTGCACAGACTCTGCAAAATCATTTAGGTAGAGTGGGCTGTGGTTTCATCTCTAATGCTTCTGCTGCACAAATTCAACCTATTTAACAGAGGAAAATACAGTGTCTGTCTGTGAAAACATAAGACCAAGATGGGAGTTTTCTTTGTTCGCTCTTGGATGATTTTATGATTTGAGAGAACCAAGCCCCCTCCTGTTTCCTTATGAGATTTTGTGAATATCCACAACCCACTGTCCTTGACTGGATTAAAACCATTTATTTTGCTGTGTTATTTTTTAAGGCTTGGAGTATAATTTATGTAACTCCATTAGGTATATCTCAATATTGAAACATAGTATGAGGTACTCTTGTGTATGAATCTGGAAATGTGAGAACACATAGGATCTTCAAATTTGAAACCAGCAATTTCTTCCTAAATAATCCTTATCCTTTAGTGAAGATAAGAAACTCTGACACTTAATGCAGATATAATTAATAGTCATTTTCAACATAATTCCTTACATCAGTTTTTCAATATAGCACATGAATTCCAGTCTTGTGTCACCATTACAACTTTTTTTATTAACAATTCAAATAGTTGGAAATATAGTTACAATGCAAATGCATTTCATCTTTTGCTTTTAAAAAAACCAAAAGCTTTTTGTGGGGAAAAAGACCGCAGAACACAAGGAGAACAGTTTTGCAAAATATGATGCATTATTTTGCTTGTAGATAATGATATTAAAGAACAATAGTGAATGCAATCTACAAGATTACTGTATTTCAATTTACATTTGCAATACAATAATAATGATTGGTATATTGTTAGAGGACTATTAGTTGCTTTCAGCCATCTTTTAGCTGAAAAGAAAATTCAGTTTGCACAAAAGAGTTTAGTGGTTTGGGGTTTTATTTCTTACAGTGTTTAGCATCTGAGAAGCAAAAGCTGGGAAAAGGCATAAGGAGGTGAAAAAATATGATGATAAAATCTTGCTTTGATCAGATTAGAGATAACAGCACCCATAAAGTTATAGCAAAATAGTTTCATAATAAACCTTGTTTATCAGTAACATTGTTGGTTGTATTTATAACAAGGGAACTAAGTGAAATACAGCACCGTGTTTTAACCATAACATCTAATAATACCTGAAGATATCTGACTGAAATGGCTGTTTGTTTTGCTTAAAATTTAGCTCTTTTTATCACTCAGTCTTCTTGAGCTTTTTTGTGTGTGTGTGGTTGTGTTCAAGATAGCATGATCTATGCTCATGATAAACCTATTTCCTTTAAAGTGCTGGAGTGCTTAGTTTTACAAGTTTACCTGTCAAACTTAATAATGAAAGTAATCAGTAACTTACACTTCCTGTATTATTTATCTGAGATATTCTTTCAAGGAATCAGTAGTTTAAGGAGAGATTTATAAACATGTACTCATTTGTGTGAGTGTGGGCTTAACCGTATGTTACAGCATTGCCAGTTGTTTATATTGTATGTTGGACAACCATTTCAGCAGATTGCCATCTCTGGTGTTACTCCTTAAGGTTATTAGAGTCTACAGAACAAATCAAAATAATTCTGGTCTTGCACACAAGAATAATCCCTCTTCAATTTAATGATGTCTTAAATCGCAATTTTCTTTTTAAATGTTTTTGACCGATGAAAGAAGGAATGGGTGTCTAAAAGGCAGCTCAGTTACTATAGCTACCCCAAGAAAAAGCTAAGGGGGAAGTAGTGGTCAAGGGAAGTGATGACCTATGATGAGATTCATAGCTGGCTAGTATTTCCAGATGCGATGTTAAAGTTTTATCTTAATTAGTTCTTGTCATATTTATCTTCTACTCTGACTGGAACACTTTCAAAACTTTTAATAGCTTTATTTCCTGGCACCAAAAAAAAAATCCTACAAATTTATTTCCTCTTTCCTTGTTTAGTATTTAGTTCATCGTTTTATGCATACTTGAATGCTCCTCCTGGTTTCTAATTTTCTATCTTGAAAGATTTACCTTTGATCTAGCTACAGTAGTTGCAGACTATTTAATAAATTATCTAAGGTTCTGACTTGAGGTACATAGGGAAAGAATGAGAGAAGTCCATGCTTCTATGTAATGATCCGTGAAGGTGTCAGATTAGCTTCAGGATGCTTGACATTATCTTAAAAAATTAGCTCCTGGTATAAACCTAATGTGTGTCTTTGTAATATATTTTAGCTTCATCTGCAAAATTTGAAAATCTGCTCCCACCTTTAGCTGAAAGTAAGTCCAGGTTACTCTCTGTGTGGGCTATATAGGGCATATTTGATTTTCTGGTTTAGGGGTTGAAAAAAGTGTTGAATATTTGGTTTATTAGAATATCATTATAGAACCAGTGTTTCTTTGTGACTAGTTACTGAAACAGTCTGAAATCTGGAACAATTTTATTCAGTCACCTTGTGGAGCTCCTGTTTTTCCAGAACTTGCTCTTGTATGTAGCTCACTATTGTACATTGTACTTCGCCCTGTCTGCAGTGAGACATTGCAACTCTGCAGCAATGGCCATAGGCAATGCTGCTTATATCTGGATGTTTCTTAAATTGTATCATATGAGACCAGGGTGGTTGCCTAAATTAATTCAGTTTCTTATTTTGAGAAATTCTTAAGTTAAAAATACCAGATTTCTATATGCTCTCAATAGTTTTATTCATGCTGAAATTTACTATATTTCTGTTTGTCAGTGAGACCTGTCTTGTTGAGCATCTTTGTGTTTGTTTTCTGCAAAGTGCTATACTGTATCAGTTATGTATTTGTCTTCTCCTGGTATCTTGCTTTCTATTTTTTTTTTTTTAATTTCAATATCAAGGTTTCTAATGAATCTCACAGAAAGGATCTTATTTTACTGCTATTTAAGTAAGGAGAGCTATGATCTCTTGTTTAGGTCTGAAAGACCTAGGAAAAGAAGAAGTTCTCTAGGGAAATAAGAACTTTAGTATCCTTATACATTAGGTAACACAGGAAACCCAACCATATTGCTTTAAATAGCTAAAATGTCTCTGAAAGAAAAGCCAAACATATGGCTTTAGCAACTAAAATAAGTGGAACGATAACTTCTTGGAAAAAATAAGTCCTTTGGAAATCATGTTTGAAATGGTCAGTGCAATAAATGGTGATTTTGCAAGCAACAGGAGACACCACAATGATAGGTGGTGCTGGTGTAGAGTCTTCTCAGTGCTGCAGCCCTTTGGCAGGGTTCTCATTTTAGCTAATCAAGACTGAATTACTCAGCTGCAAACTGAGTAGGGCACAGAGTAGGGCAGAGTTGATCCTCTGCCAAGCTGGCTTAGGGCAGGCAGGGTATACTTGCTCCTGTGTCTTCACATTTACACCCCTGTGGCTTCCAGGTGAAGTGGAACAGCTGCTTCAAAGCAGTGTGGTGCTTGGGCTGATAAACCTGCAGCTATCAGCACACAGGCACACGCAGAAGCACACCCACACAACACCACTGCATATGCACACACACCCATTCCCATTGCTGTCTAATTCTGTGTGATCTGCTTTATCCTTTTGTTGTAGGAATCCTCTTTTATCCCATTACTCTAGGTAATGAAAGAGGACTCTCATTGGTCTTGCCTTTTACAGATTTTCTGTACAAAAATTCTTGATTTAAGTTAAGTGATCAGTTAAACTAATGTCAGGCAGCTCAGGTCGATGTGTGAAAACCACAGAATGCTGACAGCATAACAGTAATTGAAGGGAGTTGTGGGACCTGGAGCTACAGAAGTGCTTGAGGTCTCAATCAATCGTGCTTGCTTCAGTATTGCTTCATAGGATAACTGTTTCACTTGCGCTAAAGTAAGGGGAGTAATTGAGGTATAAAAACCTGAGCTAACTGCTCCAGTAAAGTCTACCATGACTTAACAGGGCCAAATTAGGTAAATTTACTTGGTAAATCTTTTTATTTTTGGAAGACTTCATAATGCTGTATGATAACTGGTATGAAAGTGTGTTCTTAATCTAAAATAAAGATCAAGTACAGGTGGTGGGTTGACTCTGGCTGGATGCCAGCTGCCCACCAAAGTTTCTCTATCCCTCAGTTAGACACAGTAAAGAAAATATGAGTAAATATTCCCAGATCAGCAGAGGTGCAGGGAGGGATCACTGACATGTTACAGAAGTGTCATGGACAAAAGTGTCAGTTCGGGGACATTAGTTTAATTTCTTACCCATCAAATCTGGTCAGAATAATGAGAAATAAATCCGTAATTTTTAAAAAATCTCGCCCCCACCCCCTCTATTCTTTGTAGGCTCAGCTACACTCATGAGTTCTCTCCATCTTGCCACACTGTGATGCAGCAGGACAAGCAATGGGGACTGTGGTCAATTCATCACATGTTGACTCTGTCTCTCCTTCCTCCTCAGGGGAAGGACTCCTCACACTCTTTCCGGCTCCGGTGTGGGGTCCCTCTCACAGGAGACAATTCTCCATGAATTTCTCCGCCATAAGTCCTTTCCACAGGCTGCAGTTCTCCACTAACTGCTCCAGCATGGGCCCCTCCCAGGAGCTGCACTCCTTCAGACACAGGCTGGTCTGGTGTGGGTCCCCCATAGGGTCACAAGTCTTGCCAGCAAGCCTGCTCCTTTGTGGGTTCCTCTCTCCATAGGTCCACATACCCTCCCAGGAGCCTGTTCCAGTATGGGCTTCCGATGGGGTCACAACCTCTGCTGGGCACATCCGTGACATGGGCTTTCTCCATGGGCTGCAGGAGCACAGCCTGGCTCACCATGGTCTTCCCCACAGCCTGCCAGGGAAGTACTCTTCTCCAGCATCTGGATCCCCTTCTTCTCCTCCTTCTTCACTCACCTTGGTGTCTGCAAGGCTGTTTTTCTCATGTGTTCTCATTCCTCTCGTCTGGCTGCAGTTGTGCAGTTCTTAGATATTATCCCAGAAGCATTGCGACCACTGTTGATGGGCTCAGCCTTGTCTTGCAGCTGATTGGCACTGGCTCTGTCTGACATGGTGGGAAGCTTCTGGCATCCTCTCACAAAAAGCCACCCATGTAGTCCCCCCACTACCAAAATCATGCCACATAAAACCAATGCGGCATAACAATCTACAGGCTTGCAATTTTCCCTTGATGATAATCACAGTGAAAAAGATAATAATTTAATTACAATAAACCCTGTGTTCTGGTCAGTGATGCAGTTCAGCATGTGAATCTGTCATTTCCTCCAGAAGGATCTTCTCAAGTTGTTTCTCTTTCTAATGAAACACTTCAGCTGTCATAAGGGGGCTTATAAATTCTTATCTTTCACAACGGCTCTGATACGAATTAAATGCAGCTGCTGTTTACAAAGAATGGTAGCATAGTTTTTGCTTGGTCAATTGTAAAAATGCTATTTTTTGAATACAATTCAGTTCCTTTTGTATCAGCCAGTTTAAAAGGTTCATGCATTCTTGAAGGCCTTTCAGAATTTGGATTGATACACATATTAGTTTGTGGTGATATTACTGCTTGGCTGCAGCTTTGTACATAATTTTGCTTGTACTAGGAATGTCAGTATTAAATAGTAGTAATTTCTCAACAATTTTTCTTGGAGAAGGATATGATTTGTAAGCATAGTAATAAGTGATTATGACATTTTGTACTCCACTTAGTTGGAAGCAGCTTACTTATGTAGAAAAGATTGGATTAAAAAATAAAACATTTCATCTGATAAAGCAGTTTTACTAATCCTGGTGAGCACTTAACCCTCTAAGGAGTTAAGTATGCCATTTTCCTAAATTTTATATATATTCACATAGGTAACTTTCCAACTGTGAATTGTGAACTGAATCCATTGTACTATTTCTTTACTGTTGCTGTGTTTATTTATGACTGTTAAAGCACCTGTGTAATTGAGACAGGGTTGTGTTAAAATCTTGGAATGTTCATAGCAGGACCCACTTTAGGATTTATGGCATTACGAAAAAAAGACACATTCTCAAGGGAAAGTGCTGCCACTTTCTCTGTATCTGCAGAATTACGTAAAAATCAGAATGAGTCTGTCCACGTTGGAATTGGGAATTTTACTGATATTGTAGTGTTTATATTAAAAAGTGACAAACTTTTTTAAAGAGCCTGAGATAGAGTTCGTAAATGTGCAAAGATAATTGTAATGCATTTCTTGGCAAGTTTTATGCAAAGTGAGGTGGAATCAGATATTGATTTAATGTATAAATATTAATGTGTATATATACTATTTTATCTCATCAACAAAACAGAGTTTTACAGTTAGCTGATAAAATATAGAGGCTAGTAAAAGGAACTGCAGTTACAGTTCTCACTCTCTGCAGTTTGCTTAGTTATTTGTGACATGTTCTAGCTGTGCTCTCTTTAAAAGATGCATCGCCACGTTAATAAGGAAAATGAAGGTATTTGCATTCCTCAATATAGACAGGAATTGCATATGGATGGATATCTTACTAAAAAGGGAAATAAATCAATAATTAAACTGCACAGATGGGATGGAGATAATTAAAATATAGATAAAAATTGGCTTTACAAGCCATAAAAAGAAACCCATCTGTTTTAAAAGAAAATACAACCAAGTATAAAATCAGCTTGACTCATAATTTTTTTCATAGCTCTTGAACATCTGTGCAAAGTACTTTACTAGTGTAAGTAATGATGGGTTTACTTTTATCAGCAAAGATTTCATTTACAGGAGTAGAAGGCTATAAATGCAATACAAACCCTGCTGAGCCTACAAGTCTAACTTGGATTCCTTCCACTGAAATTTTGTTACAGGGGTGCTGCTGTTCTGTAGTGCAAGCCCCTGTCTCCATGTCACATGCTGCCTGAAGGTGACAGAAACAGTCATCATCTTCATAAGCATGCCTTCTGAAGAAAATAGTATGTAGGAATTAATTTTGTGAAAGAATTTTTATTGCATATCTTTTCCTTCCAAATATTGCATATATTTGCACAGCAACACTGTATTGACCAGTCCCTTCTCCCTTTCTTGGAGTTTTTTTTTGCCTTTCAGGACTTAAACTTATCCAGAGTGAATAAATCCATAATCCAGAGAAGCTGTTTTCCATTTTGTTTTCCTCAATTGTCAGACTATGGGGTTTTCTTCTACATTTTCATCATAGTTCAAATCTGTGATAATATGTTGCAAGAAAAATCCATGAACTTTTGTATCTATTTCTAGTGCTTGTAGTGCCTGAAGTACTCAATGCATTTTTGGATACTTAGGAACAGAGCTGGTACCCAAAAGGTTCCTCTCAGAATATGTCTGGCCAAAACTGAGGACAACTAAATTTTCAAGTTAACTGTTATCTGCAGTAAAATGTCTCATTGTCTTTTCTAATAGAGGGAAATAAATTATGTGTTTTCCTATCTAAACCATGTAACTCTCTGATGTGAAATGAACATTAGATTGATCCAAATTTTGGCTGATGCCAGGGAATATTTTTTCTCTTAATGGGGTGAAAGACCTCTTATGACTGCAGTTTAAAGGTAATAGAAAATTAGGTAAAAAGAGAGAAGCATATATAAGTAAAATGATGAAAAAGTTATGAAAAGTTTCAGTATTTTAAATCTTAAGCAATTTTTTTACAGTAAGCAGAATATATAAAAATCTTTACACAATTTAATTAGTACTAGAACAGCTACAAAACTAGTAGCAAACCCTGAGAAGTCTATAGTGACAAAATTGCTGGGAAATTTTGGTAAACAGAATGCCTTTGTCATCATGCTTAGATTTCTGATCAGACATTTATTTGTCTTTTCCTTTAGTGAGCAGAAAGAAAACTTAATCCTGTATAAGAAGCCCAAAGTTGCTCTGCTCTTTCACAGACATATGCAATTATTTAGTATAGCCTCCACTAATTGTGTTGCTATTAATTATGGGTGCATAAATTTTCCTATGAAAAGGCTTTATTTTCTTTGCTTATGTTTCTGCTAGATTTGAACCATTGTACCCAAAATTTTCTATGCCATGAACAGATTTGTTTAAATTTTGTAAAAAAAAATTGTCCTTTGAGGAGTAAGATTAGGGGAACTGTATTGCTGATCTGAAAACAGAAATACCTCCTAACAGACAAATTGGTTCACATTTATCCTTGGGGTAACTTTACTTATTACTTCAGTGCAGTGACTTGAGGGTGTGAAGTGGAAATGGGGAGGAGATAGAAATCACATAAGACTGCAGATAGGAAGAGGATGACAAAGTGGGCACTGTAACTGGCAGAGGAGCACTGGCCAGGGCTTTTAGCAGAAAAAACAGTGGGAGTGATCACAAGGACCAACAGGGACAGAAGACATGTAGGGTTTAGAGCATTCACTTTCTGGAGCAGATAGTTGGAGTTTTCATTCCTACACTCCTTTCTGTTCATCCACAACTCAAACCAAACTGAAAGGGTTTTTCTAATTTGCCTTCATAAGTTCAAAATTTAAGCAAGTGCAGAGGATTTAATTCAATTAATAGTAGCAGCCAGGAGTCAAAATGGCCTTACCTGACTATTTCTGACCCAGGCTTGAGCCTCTGTGCTTTGAACTTCTAATCTTCCAGCCCTAGGTTGCGATGTCCCATACCTTTGATCCTTAGCTTTATTGTAAAGTGCAAAATTGGATAACAGCAATTATTTCTGTAAGATGGAATAATGGGTACTTGCTTTTAATTTTTGGGTTTTTGGCAAGGAACAGAAGATTACATGAAGAATTTAGTAAAGAATAGAAGCATTGAAATTTCCTATCCTTAGAAACTGGGGAAAGTCAGGCTCAATTCTTTGATTGCATCAATGTTTTTGAGTTTCTATAAGAGAAAAAGTGTGTATAAAGAGAGACGTACTGCTTTTGTTAGACCTACTCAATATAGGTGAGAAAATTTGGTCATGGAAGCCCCCTTCAAGTCTGTAATACAGACATGAATTAATTAATCCATTAATTAATTAACATTAACATTAATTTTCAACTAAATACAATCTCAAAAGAATTATTTGGCACTGTCATTACATAAAATGACTTCGACTATCTGAGGAGAAACTTCAGTGAGTGGGAGGGAGTGTTGACAGGATTGGAAATGTGATAGAGTCTTTTATTCCAATGGGATGTTATGCTATGGATGGTCATTTTGTTTATGGAGGGTGAAAATTGAATTGTATTTTATACTTGTAAAATACAATAATATAGTATTTTTCTAAAGGACCCTGTGTTTCCTAACTTTGAATCTTAATTTTCAGACTTGCACTTGACCTTTGCTAAACCTCATGAGGTTCCCATGGGCCCAAGTCTTGAGCTTGTCCTAGTCCCTCTGGATGATATCCAGAGGGACTAGGACATACATCAGGTATTTCAACTCAACTATACCACTCAGCTTGGTGTCACTTACAGACTTGCTGAGGGTTCACTTGATCCCGATGTCTGTGTCATTGATGAAGACATTAAACAACACCTTCCCAGTGAAGGACACCACTTGTCACTGATCTCTATCACAACACAGAGCCATTATCATCACCCTCCGAATGCCACCATTGATAGATGCTTTAAACATTAAAGAACCCAGCTGACACTAAACAGAAAAAGACCAAATTTAATTTCCAAATAAAAGATAGCTGATTCTTCTTCTTACTTGCTGAAACTCAGGAAACAACTGATCAGATCAGCATATTCACAACAGTGGTAGAAACACTAATGATTATATCTGTAATTTCTAGTTTTAGTGCATTTTGCCTTACTAGGAGGAAGTTCCAATACATTATTCTTTCTTCCTTTTCCATAATATTAGTGAACCTCATATATAAGTGAGGGCATTTGCACATTTTAGTACACAGATCTCAGAAGGAAAAGGCGACCTGGTTTTGAGGCAGATATACTTGATACTTCAACTCATCTTCCTAAAACTTGTGTCCATATCCTTTGTGATTTAACTACTGCTTACATTCCCTCATTCTACATCTGTCTTCAGCCACAATAAGGGAAAAAAAATTTGTTGCCTCTTACTTAAATGAACTTATTTCTGTTATCATCTCTCTGAAAAGTTCTTTGTAGCTTTCCCCATTTTGTTCAGTAGTCTAAACAAGCGTTGTCAACATCAGCAGCAGGTTGAGGGAGGTGATTCTCCCCCCTACTCTGTCATTGTGAGTCTCACTTGGTGTACTGCATCCAGCTCTGAAGTCTTCAGCAGTCATCTGTCTTTCATGAAGAAAGACATCAACCTGCTGGAGGGAGTCCAGAAAAGAACCATAAAAATGATCCAGTGACTGGAGCTCCTATTTTATGATGACAGGATGAGGGAGCTGGGGTTGTTCAGTCTGGGGAAGAGAAATCTCCAGGGAGACCTCATTTCACTTTCCAGTACATAAAGGAGACTTACAAAAGGAGGGCAAACAACTTTTTACATTATCAGATAATATTATAAGGGGGAAGGGTTTTAAACTGAAAGAGGAAAAATTTAGATTAGATATTAGATGGAAGTTCTTCAGAGTTTGGTAGGCACTAGAACAGGTTGTCCAGAGCAGCTGTGCATGCATCATCCCTGTAAGTGTTCAGGGCCAGATTGGATGAGACTTTGAGCAACCTAGTCTATTGAAAGGTGTCCCTACCCATGGCAGAAATTTAGAACTAGAAGGTCTTTAAGGTGACTTCCAACCCAAACCATTGTATGATTCTATGACTGCCTAATTTTACTTTTTAGAGGATTTGGTATGTATATTTGCAACAGCAGTAACAGCTCTCTGTAGGCACACATCCAAGCAGATACATGTAATAAACACATTGGGTGGGTTTCAAGCAGCTCTCTCTTCCAAGTTATTTCAACCTGATCATAAATGAAAATTGTGTAAGAAAGTTTCTCTTACTATATGGTGTCACCATTGTTATGCAATAGAACTATTGGCCACCTTGACAGAGTAGTTACTTGCTTAATATTAGTCCTCTTAAAAAAATGTAATGTTATCTTACAGAAAAAGCCTTAGCTTTTTTTTTTAGTTCTTATCTTGAAAAAGCCTTAGCTTTATTTTTTTTAGTTCTGTTCTCATTCCTTCAGGGTATTATTACCTTTTACAGTAAGAGACGAGAACAGAAAAATGGATTATTGTCCTTTGTTTCAATTTTTATTCTTTTTTGTCTGCTCTCTTCTGTTTCATGTATTCCATTCAAAGCACAACTCAAGCCAATCAAAAATTTAATAAAAACTAGAGCAACAATTTCTGAATTATTTATGTAAATTGGATTGGAAAAATCTGAGGTCTTTAATAATTTTTTCTGAATTGTTTTCACTGAGGATTCTCCAAATATATGAATCTCATCTATTTTCTGTACTCCATTGTACCTCCCTATTTGTTATCTTTTAGAGTTTTTCTTTTTGCTTTGTTTAATTTGAAAATCCATAGTAAAGATAGAACTGCTTGCTATGTATTTGATTATTCTGTGACAGAATACTGAAAACAGTGTGTGAAAACAGTGACATAGACATAATGCATATAAATTTACCAATTCCTCAGTGAGTTAATTGACCAAGGTAGACATACTTCAGTGATTTGTAAGAAAATCATTATTACTGAAGAACCAATCAGTGAACGTGCAGGTCTTTTACTGCCTGGAAAATAAATTAGTTTCAAATCTATGACTTAAATAGGAGGGTACCTTCAAATCGCCATTAAAAATATTTTCAGACATGAAAATATATGAAGCAGTATAAAATGGGTTTCAAATTATCACTGTCTATCTGAAAGACTTTTTCTTTTTACTAATCAACCACACTTTCCAATTCAGAAGTGCAACAATGAAGGACCTTGTTAAGGATATTTTATGATAATAGGAGGATGAAGAATCACTGTTCAATCTTAGATCTCCTGTCACCATGGAGCATATAACTCAGTAGGCTTGGATTTTTTTATTTTAACATCATAGCAATTCGCGGTAATGCTATAAGAACACAGTCATGTTAATTAATGTTATATTTTCATACCATCCAGTCAGAAAGCACAGCTATGCCTGTGGAAAAGTATAATGGCAATATAATTAGGATTTCTTCTAAGGAAAACATTACAACAGACATCCTGCCATGCTTATGTTATTTTAATTGGATGTTTAGCTCAAGGGCGTTCATAATTTATCGTAAACTTCAATGGTAATAGAATCAACTGGAAGTAAGCCGTACTTATCTCCTTGATTACACCATAAGAAATGAAATCCTAATTTGAACATCCTTGTTTTAATATTCTTTTACTGACATGGCAAGAAGTGAAGACTTGGTTGACAAGGAGGTCATGCTGTTCACTGTCTCAGCTGCGTAGTGACTTGATGTAGTACAAGTGTGAGAAAAAATAAATAAAAAAACAGATTAAATCTGGCCTATCATGCAGAAATCTGGCCAGTGTGCAGACTGATGAAAAGCTTTTATGTCAAGGGGATGAGGAAGTATTACAGGAAGTCTTACTGTACTGATTTTGCCTTTTCTTTCTTTGGAAGAACTCAGACATCTTGGATCCACTAGTTCAGTCATTAGTTCGCCAGTGGTAACTTCTGAGAAACTACTTTTAGGTCTACCAGCCACCAGAACCAGGTTCCAATCATTGCCAAATTTTGAAGTTGTTACAAATTTTATGGTTAACCACCCTATAAGAATGATGGAGTATTTAATTAGTGGAGATAGATTAGAGAGCTTTGGTCCATATTAGGTAGATCTGCTGGCACTTCTGCTTTCATACTTAATATGAGAGCTTAAAATGTGACTTGGCAATGCATTGAAGAGTTCTCAAGATATGTTTACCAAAGAGGAGAATAGTTCATTTTTTATCAGTCTATGTTTATTGTTTTGTTGTCCAAAGATTTTGAAAATCCTGTGTTAAGAATGTTAATGTGATGTGATACATTTTTTTACTAAATATATTTCCCTTGGAGAAGTTATTAACATTTCATTCTGTAGACTTGATCTTTGTAGTAAGCTTGTGATGACACTTTTCAATGGGCCATTATGAGGTACCAAATTGCTTTTACCCTGAATCAGTAAGGATTCTCAATGCTCTTGTTCCTTATAATATCATCTTGGATATTCTTATTATCTGTATGTTTAATCCTTTTAGCTTCATGCTAAGTTAGGAGCTTCAATAATTTTAAAATTCAATAATTTTTATCTCCATTAAGTACTTTTTCACACACATTTTATATTTTTCCATTTTGCATTTGCTGACTTTCTTTGTCCTAGTAAAACATAAATGTCTGATTTATGTTAATTATTATTTATAAATTATTCACGTTTTATTGTTACTGCATGACTGTATGTTTCCTCCATAAAGTTAATATTCCTAGCACTAAAAAACCCACTGGAGACAATTCTTAGTTCCAGTTATTTTAGAGGCTTTGCTTCCAGTACCCAACTCAGTCATCTGCTTCTGGCTGGGAGGGATAGACCCTCCACCCAGGCAGGCAACAGCTGTGCATATCAGGAATATAAAGCCTCACCACTGTATGAGTGAGCAAAGAGGGGAACACAGAGGGAATTGGCTGATACAGCTGGCAAGCTACTCTCCACAATTTTTGAAAAGTCATGGCAGTCAGATGCCGACTCTAAACTGGAGAGAGATGGATTAGATGGGTAGACTGATCAATGGGTAAGGAATTGGTTGAGTGATGACATCCAAAGAGGGGTGGTCAACAGCTCAGGGTCCTGATGGAGGGACATCACTGACAAGCGGTGTCCCGTCCCAGACCTTGGTCCTGCAGGGAAGCCCACTGCTGGCCAGTCGATAGGAGCCCAGATAGCTTACAGTCTTAATCCACCAAAAACAAGAGGACACCTGGAGCGCTGCAGTTCTCGAGGGTTTACTGAAGGTTCAGCGAGGGAAGGAGGAAACAGGAGGAGGCAGGGGAGCAGGGGAGGCACAGGGAGACAACCTCACAAGAGGGAAGCTGACTCTAGGAGCCCCCTCCAGAGGAGGGGTCAGGGCTTATAAGAGGGGAAGGAAAGGCAGGGCCCTAGTACAAGGACCAATGGGGAAGGATGAGGTTATCAGGGAAAACCAATGGGAGAGAGAGGAAGGGGGGGTTTCGGTGGGAGAACCAATAACCGTACAAAGAACTTTCCAGAACTGGGAATGACATAACTGGTTGATTGGCATGGCTGGGGGAGGGTGCAACAATTGATAGGCATGTGAAAAGGCGGGAATCCCAGGTCACTGCCTTTTCTTATACCACTGTGTTTTCCCAGGGTATTCCTGGTAGGTCTTCCCCAGGACCGCCTCCCACAGGGCCTGTGCTATTTAATGTCTTCATCAATGACACAGACATCAGGATCAAGTGAACCCTCAGCAAATCTGCAGATGACACCAAGCTGAGTGGTGTGGTTGACACACCCAAAGATGGGATTCCATCCAGAGGAACCTGGACAAGCTCAAGACAGCTCCATGGGAATCTCATGAGTTTTAACAAGGCCAAATTAAAATGGCCTGCAACCCAGTTGCAGTGCTGCAATTGGGATGGGGCAAACCCTGGTACCAAGCTGTGGCATCCCGGATTTGGGTGTAGATTAGGGGTTCCAATCTGTGTTAGCTAGCCAAGTTCTGTGTACCCCCGCGCACCCCCCGTGTTTCTCCCCCGCCCACGGCAGTTCCTTCTGGGTCTCTTACTGTTGGAGCTTCAGCCAGTCACTCCTGTAACCACTGCCCGTCCCATCCGGAGACTTCAGTGTCTGTCATCCTGATCCCACAACCCCGTTCGCCCCAGAGCCTAGGGTCCGCCCCTGTCACATTCCCATTGGTCGCCGTGGTCCTTGTCATCGCCACAGTGCCTGTCCCCATTGGGCGGGAGGGCTTCTGCTCTCCTTGCCCTGCCCCCAATAAGACCCCGTGCTTCCCAAAACTTGGTGCCATATTCCCCCATGCAGGCACTGGAGGCGGGTCGCGACCTCTCCACCGCAGTTCTCCACAGCCATTAAAAGACTTTCAGCCTCCCTCATGGGTGAACTGGACATTCCTTTGCCTCTTCGCCAAAGTCCTTTGCTCGGCGGCAGTAGAAACCATGGCTAGCCCCGCCCAGACCGTGGAATGGAGCTGTGTCTGGGAAAAGCAGTGAACCTGAGTCCTGCCGAGAGGCGGTGCCGCTCAAGGCACCGGAGCTGCACAGGGCTGGGGAAAAGAATGGTATGCCGCACCAACCCCAGCTGTGGCATGAACAGATGGAGAGCAGCCATGGGGAGTAGGATTTGGGGGTGCTGGTGGGTGAGAGGCTGGACATGACCCAGCCATAGGCAGTCCCAGCCCAGAAAGACAAACGTGTCCTGGGCTGCATCCAAAGCAACATGGGCAGCAGGGGAGGGAGGGGATTTTGCCCCTCTGCTCTGCTCTGTTGAGAGCCCACCTAGAACCCTGCAACCAACTCTGGAGTTCCCAAAAAGACAGCATGGACCTTTTGGATCAGGTCCAGAGGAGAGCCACGAAGATGATCCTAATGAGACAGAAAAAGTTGGGCTTGTTCAGCCTGGAAAAAAAGGCTCTGGGGAGACTTTGGAGCAGCCTCACAGTACCTGAAGGGAGTCTAGAAGAAGGCTGGAGAAGTACTTTTTACCAGGGCATGGAGTGGGAGAGGGAATGGCTTTGAAACTGAAGGATAATCAATTTAGATTGGATATAGGAAAGGAATTTTTACAATGAGGGTGATGGAACACTGCAATAGATTGCCCAGGGTGTGGGGAGATTTCTCCATCCCTGTGAATATTCAATGTCAGTGTGGATGAAGCTCTGTGCAACATTTCTACTTGAAGACGTCTCTGGTCACTGCAATGGGGGTTTGACTAGATGGCCTTGAAAGCTCCCTTGCAATTCAACCTATTCTATAATTCCCTCTTGAGTCCTGTAGATAAAAATATATGGCACCCAGAGAGGACCATTTCTCACTGGATCATTGCTTTAATGATCCAAGATTACCACTTGTCAGTATTTCCTGCTGTGGGCAACCCCTTGCCAATGCTCTAAGTCTGCCAGACCACTTCCATATAAATATATAAATAAATTAAGTCATGGCTGAGTGTTTAAACACACTTCAGTGTGCTTGTGCAATCTATTTCAGAGAATCACACAGAATCAATCAGGTTGGAAAAGATCTTTGAGATCAAGTCCAACTTGTGACCCAACAGCACCTTGTCAACCAGATCATGGCACCCAGGGCCACATCCAGTCCTTCCTTATGCCTCCAGGTTTTTATGTCACCTCCATAGTGACTCCACCACTTTCCTGGGCAGCCCATTTCAGGCTACTTACCTTTTCTGTGAAGATCTTCCTCCTGATGACCAGCCTAAGCCTCCTCTGGTGCAGATTAAGACTGTGTCCTCTTGTCCTATTGCTGTTGCCTGCGAGAAGAGGCTGACTCCCACGCGGCTATAGCCTCCTTTCAGAGAGTTATGGAGTGATAAGGCTCACCCCTGAGCCTCTTTTTCTCCAGGCTAAACACCCTCAACTCCCTCAGCCACTCCTCACAGGACTTGTGTTCTAGGTACTTCCTTCACCAGCCTTGTTACCCTATTTGTCTGTCTATCCTAGCTAATGTGAAATCACACTGTTTTTCCTTCTTGGATGCTGTCTTCCAGGAATTCTGTGCCCCAGAACATCCATATCTTAACACCTAATCTACCCAACAGCTTTTATAAAAAGCCAGATTTTGATGACAGTTTGAATAAATATGCAGACTTCAAAGCAAATCAAATAACTTTAAGGCTCTTAGAGTTCTAAACAAAAAGTCGGTGCTCTGCTACAAGTGTTGATTTTATGAGATTGCCTGGTTTTATCTTAGGAAGTTCTTCCTTGTAAGTCCTAGATAGGCACTAGAGGCACTAGTCCGGATCTTTTTCTCTTTTTTGTCTGCCAGTTTCCATTACCCTTTATCTCTTTTGATACCTCAGATTTTGTCAGTATGTTGGATTAATTACCAGAAAACAGGAAGTGAAACAACTTGGCCTGAGCTTAAAGCAAGGAAATTAGTCAGCTATTTAAGGTATCCAAAAGGCTTCCAGGTAGCTTTAGGTCTTCAAAACTTTGCTTCCCCTATAAGCATGTTTATATGTCCATTTTGCTAGATTGTTTTAGAAACATATGTTACCTCGGTCTCACATTCATGGCTTCATCCTTAGACCAGCACTGCTAAAAGGTGGCACTGAGTTTTTATCTGATGTTGCCTGGATTAAGGTAATTTTAAAAGAATGCTGCAGATTGAATTCCTATTCTCCATAAGGAGGTATAATCAAGTGTCATTTCTGTGCTAAGCTTCTATGATTTCCTGTTATGTATATCTCTTGATAATGTCCTTTCTTGATTTTATGTGGAAAAAATCTATCCAAGTAAGGCCAATGGACTAAGGAATTAAAATACATAAACAATAGTGAAATATTGCTAATTATGAATAAACAAAGTCATCCAAGGCCAGGTGTTTTCCTACACTGTTTTTGTTGTAAATGTTTACACATTAATGTAAAAAAAATGTGTAATGTATGCAGATAGTTAATTTGTTTGATTGATGAAGTATTTAAACAGAATTCATGGTATTACTTAATGGAAGTTATGGGTGCCATTTTTATGCATTATTCCAGCATTATCTGATAGTGCTGGAATATAAATCTGTAGTCAATTGGCCATACAAGAATTTATTGAATTTTTCTTTGAATACTTAAAGGATTCAAAAGCTTCTTTAAAGGGTAGACCCAACAGTTTTCTGAAGTGTATTTGCAGTGGAATGATAATTTCTTGAGATTAAAAGAAAATATAAAATTGTAACTGGTAAACAGTAGCAAGGAAAATAAGCTGCATGCCTGTGCCTCAAAAGAAATAAAAATTTACATCCATAATTATGGATTGTGTTGCAATATATAGGGAGTTACAGGATTTTTTTTCCCAACCAGTCCCATTTTTTCTTCACTTCTTGACATTTTTAAAAGTTTTCCTCATTTCAGTGTTTGAGGTGATTTCTATTAGTAATATGACTTACTGTTAGGAGTTACAATTACTTCAGACATGAAAACACTTTCTTTCAGATCTGCCTATACTGAGAAGAAAATATCTCTAGAAATATCAGACCAGTCACAGTTTCTGTAGCTTCTGCTCTGCAGATCTGTTCAGATGAGAGATCTGAACAAACTCTGTATTGAGAAACTCACCAAACTCCTTCCTCTTTGGCTCCAGTCTGCAGGGGATGGCAAACTTCAGTCTCCTGGCATTTCCACCTGGGATCGCTGCTGCTTTGGCTAGGAGTCCTTGACCACTTTTGGGCTGATTTTCTGTTTAGTTTTAGAAAATTAGCCTTTTTCATTAACCTAGTGCTTTTTTATTATGGTCCCCTGTAGCTAAATCCCCCTATTCTGGCTACGGGAATATTCCTGATACGGCTTAATTTCCCAGTGGGAGGAGTTGGGTGTAGGTAAGACTTATGTTGCAGTGGTGGTAAGAGCCATCAGTATTCATTTTCTGGCATGAATACAGTTTATGACAAAGCAAGCCCTATGTGCAGCATAGCCCTATGTGCAGCAGTACCCTGTCTTGATTGTCTTTACTGTTCAGAAGTATCTTGGTATCAAAGAAGAGATCTGCTGGTGCACCGCATTCTTCTGTATGTGGCAAGATATATTTCCAGATCAAGAAGTTCCTCCCAGTTTATCTGACCTTTCCAACTTCTGCATGTTCATGTAATATAATTGATCCTCACCACTCCCCAGGACAAGTTGGCATCCCATCTGTTCCCTCTTGTCATGCTTTCTATTTTCACTTTTTGAAATTACTCTTTCTTACTAACTTCTATTCTCCACCTTCATGAGTGTCCTAGGGTGACGTTATGATGCTCATATCCCCAGTCATGTGTTCTGTTTATGCTGGATATTCTATTCTGTGCCTTCAAGACAGGCTCTGGGAGCGAAGGCAGGGAGAAGAAGCATGGAGTTTTGTTGTCAGCCTGCACTCACTTCTCCACAGTCTGCTGGACACAGAACTCCACTGTGTTGTCTGGGCAGGGACGGGGCAGAACACAGCTCTTCCTTACTTTTTAGTTCATTTAGCTAGCTGAGGCAGTCCAAGTTTCCCTGGACTGGTCTTCTTTCCTTTTTCTTGGATCCATTTGAACCTGCTCCGGAGTGGGGCCCAGGGAAACACCGAGACCTTGCACTTTGTGGCCCACCGGGGCCAACCGTGGGCAGCAGCAGCCTTTCCCAGTGCTGGAGGGACTGATAACAGAGTGACCACTCCCCAGAGAGATTTTCTGAATTTGTCATCTCTTCAGAGCGACAAATGAGTTTTGTCATCTGGTATTGTCCATTTTTTGTGCTGGGGAGTGTTTTGCTTGTTAAATAAACAGGTTTTTCCCATTTCTCTCTGAGGAAATTCTTCCTGAACTGATTGAGGGGAGGGGCCATGTGGGTCTGCTTTCTGGGGGGGCCCCTTTGGAGGTTTTCTCCCAAATTTGCCCTAAACCAGGACAATGGGCTTTTCAGACAATGTTAGCAAACTGATGTTTCTCCTCAGGTAGTATTTTAACAACTCTACTTTGCTGAAGAAATAAACATTGACCATTCTTGTTTGTCATTTGTCTGGTAGGTATGCATCCAGACTTGTTAGCTAAAAAGAGATACTGTATTCTCCACAAGATGTTATACTGTACTGTTTATGGCATTACCTGTGAGATATTAACAAATCAGCCAGCTTTTTTAAGTGCATGAATGTTCAGCTAAAGAAATTGCCATTGGTGTAATTTTGTTTAACTGGATGTGTACAATACAGTTGTTGAGACCATGTGTTTCATCTTCAGGTATGTTGTATTCATCTTGTAGAACTCCCAATGCATAATTTTGGGCATATATAGAACATGTTGGGGGGGAAAAAGGATATGTGAATGAATGAAGGGATATCCAACAAACACAGGAGAAATATAATTTTTTTTATTGTGCTGTGTACTTTCCACAAATCTGCAGAAGAATAAGACACTCCCAAGAAAAGAGGTAAGTGAAAAACTTAACTGTAAAATAATTGTAAAAAAGGATAAATGAACAAAGAAAGTAGCAACTCTTTAAGGCTAAGTTACTCAAAAAAATTTGAATCATACTATGTGTTTGCCTCTGCACACATGCTGTATAATTTAGATCATATTATACAAATTAAAAATTATGCTGAATTATGCTTCCTGTCTCTCAAAGTTTCTATTTTTGTGAAAAACTTTTGGAGGAGGTCAGGTGCAGATTCTCTAATATTGATTCTACAGTAGGCATTGCTACCTCTCTGTTTCTCCTCAAATTGTTTTGTAATATAAGTTTACTAATTAATATGGAGTAAGGCTGTAAAGTAATGTAAGTTTAACAGGTCACAGAGATCATCTGGTCCAGCCCCTTGGTATTCAAGCAGGATCTATTTCAAGACTGGAAATCAAAGTTCCATCAGGTCGCACTGGATTAACATTACTTAATAAGTTCCGAAACCTCATGTTTTTGCAAACGGAAGTGTTAGAGGGTGACAGACAGATGTAATGGAATGCCTATCACTGTGAAAAAGAAGTTTATATTAAGTAGCTCTTTATAAATAATTGAGATATAAACTTAAAGCGAGAAGTTTTTTGGTAAATGGCTTGCGTAGATAAATCCTCTACTTAAAGATGATTCCATTTTTTCTTTTCGTATTTACTGAAAGTGAAGTTCTGTTTCCAAATAACTGTGGACTATTGGAAGGATAAGGCTGTTTGGTTTTGCTGCCTTGTATCAAAATGGATTTTATGGAAACTTAGGTAAAACTGAGGGTAAAAAGCAATAAAAACAGCTTGAGAAGAATATTTATTACTTTCATTTTAGCCTCAAATTTTAGTCTCAAATAGCAGTACTATTAAAGACTCTTAAAACAATAGGAAAGGCCTTTTGTGTCCCAATAATTGACTTCACTGATGGATAGTAGCTCACAGCATTTCCCTTTTGTAGACTATAATGATAAATATACTGTGAATAGTAAATTCAAATGATTGTTTTCACTTAGAATTTTTCATTTAGTGAGAAATGTGACCAACTTCTGAAGCAGAGAAATACTACAGTTTAACTCAGCACTTAGATCTCAGTATTTGTAGCCCTGAAGCTTGATTTTTTAAAATAGTTTTTTTTTTTTTTTCAGAAGAATTAGAACTTAAAATGGCTTTTTCTCAAATTTTTCTTCAACATTTGAATTGAAGAATTGCTTCAAAATAAGGATACTTTTATAAAGCCCTTTTAAGCTCCTGATGAGCAAAGATGTACATTTTCTGTAGTGGGTAACAGGTTTAGTAAGGCACAGGCATGCAGATTCTTCAGGAAGATTGATTTTTCTAAGGGTAGTCATAAATACCATGGAAGCCTTTGTGTCAGACTGTTGTAGTTTGCAGGATGCTCATCTCCCAGTAGGAAGAATTATAACTTGTAAAATATCACTGCAGTATAAAGATTTTTCATTATACTTTTTTTATAGCTAGTGTTATTACTGGGGCAGGGGCATGCAGAGGGCTGCTTTCTCTTGCTGTATGAAATTGTCCTCTCCCAGTGTTTTAAGATTACACACTCAGAGTACTTGAAACATAAAGGCTCTAGAAACATTAATTTTGTTATATTGCACTGCAGAAGAAAATCTCCCCAGTTCTTCATTCAGCGGAAGGTTTCCTGCATTGAACATGGCAGGTTTCTGAGTGGAGCAGGTTATTTTCCCATGTCAGGCGATGTGACAGGAGTGCAGATGGTGTTCTGAGCATCTGAACTGGTGTCAGCTGGTATGATAGGAGTGAAGTCATCACATGAAGCAGGCAGCACAGCCTCAGGCCATTACAGGGTGTTAGTTCTGTGGCTTCACTTGGTTAGCGTGAAATGGGTCTGGATGGACCAAGATTCTCAAACATGTACAAGGAGATTGGTCTCAACCAGAAAGGATACATTACCACTGTTTTTTGGTTTTTTTTTTTTTTTTAGGAATGACTCTAGCCAAGTGTGAATGAAGTACTGTCCCAGGCCTCTTCATACTGTTGTAAACCAAACTACTATTTTCTGTAATGCTGTGAAGAATGCTGAGTATATCCATGCTAAAACGTGTTCACCACACTAGCTGTCAGTATTTGGACGTTTTCTTTAGAAGTGTGGTGTTTTTTGTAGGAGGGAAGGCTTAGGGGATAAAGTAAATGTAAACATATGAGGACTACTGAGTACGAATGAAAAGGATATGATCTTTGTTGATGTAACAAAAGGGAAATTTCTCATTAAAAAGTCCTTCTGCGGTAATCCTGTAAAGTGGGGTGTGATACTGGTTCAACTGTGATACTACTCACAAAGCACCCAAAAAAAGCAAAATTTCCAGTTTCTATAGAATTTGTATATGTGGAATCAGCATTTGTGGTGTTCATGCACTTCAGAGAATAATTACAGTATTCAAATCTTTGGTCAGATACACAAGTGCTTGAGTCCATGTTATAGAAAAGTTTATCATTAAACAAATAGATACTTTAGGTCACAACACATAGAAACAATTCAGAAATTATTATTAGTCATCAAATAACTTTTTCCTCATTTTTTTCCTTAACACAGAGGGTAGAATTTGATATTTCTGTCTAAATATATAACCTTAAAGACTTTTTCCATATTTTTCTGTTGTGCTCATTGAAGGCTAATATTTGACAGATTTAATATTCCTGCCTCTATATGGTCAAATGTGTCACATAGTGAGAAAGGGACAGACTATGAAATAAAAGTACTTACACACTTTGCATACATGTGTTATGTAATAGAGTTCATTGTAATTTTCACTTAATTTAATAAATAATTCCATAGGCACACTAAGACTTTAATAACTTTTATTTTGCTAACACAAAAATTTGTTTTTTAGTCTTATGGTTCAATAATCTTTGTAAACTACCTTCAGGACTATGCTTAAGGGTAAGAGGTTGGCAAAATATCTTCCTTCTTCTTTTGATCCTTAAAGTTAATGATTAAGCATTTTTCTCAATTCTGTATTAAAAAAAAGTATTAAGGAAGGAAGAAATATGTATTTAATGTACATATGTACATTAGAATATGTACATTACATATGTTCAAAAGAATAATGTAGGAAGAAATATTGGTAAATGTTCTGGTGCATTGCTGTGTATGAGCCTTCAGGAAGGTTTAGTGTCTTGCACTGAAGATGTGTTGGTATAAAAAATTATGTATTACTTTTGTGGTCAAATTTTACAATGCTTTTAATATAAAGTATGAATTCTGTAAATAATAAAGCATGTACATAAAAAGCTAGGGTTTCTTATAAATTGTATTTGATGCAGGTTATAGCTAACTAGTAGACAATAATGTAATGGGTGTTATTTTAACAATGGAGTATTTGAGTGGCTTGATACAAATGCAGAAGGAATAAATTATTGATTAGTTATCTTTAAATTTGTGAAATACCACTTATTAACAAATTCTCATACTGTATGAGACATGCCAGAGAAGAGTATTTGATTGTAAGAGAGCTGAAGCACCCTTTGTGCAGGGCAGGAACCTTGGCAAGATCCAATTTGGAATATGGCCCTGAGGTCATGGGAGATCTGGCTTCAAGGAGGGAGGATTGCTCCTTTGCTTGATGTGTGGAAGCCAGAGAACAATTATAGCATTTGGAAGTTTTTAGCATTGAACTGTTACCTAAGGAAGCACACATGCCCTGCCAAGATGTTCAAAAGGACATGAAGTACATATACGCTGAGGGTTGTCACCTGGATGTGATAATGGCAATGCTACTGTGGTAAACCATCTTCTGTAATGAGGCAAACAATGGCAAAACTGCAGATGCCTCTACCTGCTGGACTGCAGGAGTTTTAGTTTAATGCCATCGAGGGCATGTTAAGCTCACAAGACTTATGGTGTAAACATGTAGCTAGTCCCAGTGCATTTGTTGGTATCTCACTGTGAAACGCCCTGATAATAGAACCTGCTTTTCTCTGCTGAGCTCTCTTAGTGACTGAGTATGTAGGAGCAAGCACAAGTCTGAACATCACTAAGTTACCTGAAGCTTAAGGTATGATAGGAAAATTAGTTATACCTTCTTTGTGATCACTCATCCAGAACAGGAAATGAGTCAGATCTTTGGTATCATCAAAACTGCTGAGTCAGCCATTTCCATTTCACATCCTAATGGAAAAATTGGCAGTGCATAGGAGGCTGTTCATTGTAACTGGAACTGTTATTACGAGCTTCTTACCTTGTCATCCCTTCTACATTACCATCGTGCTTCTCTTCTAAAGACTGGTTTGTTCCAAAGAAGGGGGCTAGTGACACCAGGCAGTCCAAACCTGAGGAGGCTGAAAGACTATCAGCCTACCTTCCTTAAATATGCTGACTATTAAAATGCAGCCTTTTCCACAACTGTTTCACTTAGATAATGTCCAGGGTAATTTAAGACATATTTCTGTTTCGTTCCATGCATGCTGCTGTCCTTGTACACCAGTGCTGTTTAATTTGTCTGTTTACAAGCTAAATTAGAAAAGTCCTGACAAGTTTCTTTTGCACTGATTTGTCCAATGCATTTGACAAAAATGCAAGTCCAGAATTGTATGAAATTGTTTCTTGTGTCTTTCCGAAATATTCTGACTGATGCAACACTAAGTTTTGTGTCCCTTTTCTGTAGAGGATTCACACTGAATTTTCATAATCTCTTCATGTCACCTTAGTGTCTGATAATAGTCTCATGCTTTCTTTGTATGTCAATTATTTCTAGTTTAAAAAGTCAGTTTTCCTAAGATATTTAGTCATCACCTACCTCTTACAACCATGGGTATAGCATTATATGTGTTGTTTTATTATAACAATTTAATTTCTGCAACTTCTTAATTTCCAAGTTCTCTGGCTCTTATGAGTTGTCCTCTCTTCTCATTTAGTCATAATGTCCTCGAATGTGTGTCATGAGCAATGTCAAAGATTTTGTGTCAGTGTCACTGGGAACTATAGTGATCCTTAGAAGCTTCTGTAATAACTTCCCTCCAAACTGATAATTCCCCACTTGTACATAGCTTGTTATTGTTTCTCTGTTATCTAGTTCATATGCATTTCATAATTCCAGTCTTAATCCTTATCTTCTCCAGGCTTATAGTATTTCTCAGAACATCAAAACTGACCTGCTCAAACCTGTCTTCTTTTCCAGAAACTTAGATTACCTGTGGCTTAGTGTTGGATTTTATTATAGTAAATATTATCTGCCTATGTGCCTATAGTCATCTGAAATTTTTTTAAACACTCAACTTCCTGCTGTTCAGCAAAACAGTATTGCATTCTGCATTTCTGCTCGTTATGACCTCAAGCAGCTAAAGCTCCAGCTAGCACTTCTTTGTGAGGCCATAGCCACTATGTTTACGGGCACACCGGGGCTGCGGAGTATCCCAGCGTGGGTTGGCAGCTTTGGTGGCTGGATGCAGAGAGGAAGTGAAGAGAGAAGGACACTTTGCCCGTGAAACTGAGAACTTTTATTCCCCAATGCGTGGTCTGAGAGAATTGCTCTCAGATTGTTGTAAGGCAAAATGGCCCCAAATAATAGATTGCATCAGATTAAACAGGGGGTGGGCAGACAGGGTGGAAACCTGCCTCGCCCTATGGAGTTAAACCGAGGTAGGGTTTCACAACCAATGGTGCTATAACAGAGGTGGGTACAGCGTTCTGGGACAAATAGGAATGCAAAGGTAGGATGATTGACACAGAACTTTCATGAAGAAGCAAGGAGTGGTTACAAGGTTGACATCCCAACAGGGAGTGACAACCCCTGACTGACAGAACCAAATAAGGAGAAACCCTGGGAGGAGTGAGATGATTGACAGGTAACTGCGGATCTATGATTGACAGGTAACTGTGGATCTGTGCAACGGGAAATCAAGAACGTCTTGAGTGAATGGAGGATTAAATTTCATGTCTTCTCTGTTAAATGTTGTTAATGCCCAAAGAAAAATTGTGTTAATTTAAAAAGCACCATTTGCATTTACTCTTTTCATATGTGATAGTCTTGCAATAATAAAGTTGGTAGGTTTGGGCTTTTGGGTATATGCAGTAAGAACCTTCGTTTTTTATTATATCACTAAATCACAGCAATTACAATGATTTCAGGGATTGCAATGCAAATTACTTTGTGCTTGTGTATTAGCTATTGTATTTTTCTGCCACAATAATAAAACATTGCCTTTATTCTGATTTCTTTCTTATAATTTTTTTAATTCTTGCTTGCAGTTCAGAGTTCCTCAGAGCATGATTAAATCATTAGTATTTCTTGCTAACTTCTAATTTCAGCTGGCATGGAAAAAGGCAATCAAAAGTTTGTGCCAACCCTTGCATTAGTTGTGCTGTAAGAACCATTCAGAAGACAGCAAACTATTCAGAAAAGTAGCGAAGTCAAGCAATGTGAAAAGATAAAATGTTGGGCCTTCCAGGTATTATATTGAATTGAAGACAAATTCTCCCATTCACTGCTTTCAGTGAATGTAAATTGGTTGTTTCATGTCCAACTAAATGTTCATTTGGCAAAATCTCTCTCTCTGGGGTAATTGGTAGAAGAAACTGAGGCAGGGGTACAGGACAATAAGGAAATATTGTGATATATCTTCAGCAGGGGCTCCAGGAGTTCTAGATAGCAATGATTGGAGTTTCCCACTAATCTGTTGCTTCTCTCTTTAAAGTGATCCAAAATTTTCCTGTTAGCAGCTTGCTGTGCCAGTAAGATCTGTGCTTGAGCGATGTGATTATTTTCTTTTCTATTTCCAGATCTTGAGTGCATCTTTGTAAGTGTCATAGTTCTTTATGTGAGAAGAGGTGATACCATTCCTACCAATTTTTCTTCTCGTGCTCACTTACTCTGACTTCATTGATCTCAGGGTTGGCCCTCTTTGGATTTCTCTCTTTTGCCTTAGTTATCTGTTTATTTAATGATCCAGATGTGTAATTGTTCAGTGTACCTTTGTACCAAGGTTGGGTGTACCTTGGTTAGTACCTTTGTACTCACATGATGGTTGATGACAAACTCAACATGACCTGGCCATGAGCACTCCCAGCCCAGAAAGCCAGTGGGATCTTAGGCTGCATCCAAAGCATAATGGGCAGCAGGGTGAGGGAGGGGATTCAGCCCCTCTGCTCTGCTCTGGTGACACCCCACCTGGAGTGCCAGTTCTGGTGCCCCAAACACGGGAAGGACATGAGACTGTTGGAGCAAGTACAGAGGAGGACACAAAGTTGATAAGAGGTACAAAGACAGGTTGAGAAAGTCTGGGCTGCTCACTCTACAGAAGAGAAAGTTGCATGGAGACCTCATAGCAGCCTTCTACCATATGGAGGCCTACAGGGAAGCCAGAGAGCAACTCTTCAGGGATCGTATTGATAAAACAAGGAGTAATGGGTACAAATGGAAAGAGGAAAAACTTAGTCTACAGGTTAGGAAGAAATTCTTTACTGTGAGGGTGGTGAGATATTGGAACAGGTTGTCCAAGGGAGATTGTGGATATGCCAACCCTGACACTGTTAAAGGCAGGGTTGGATAATACTTTGAGCAACCTGGTCTAGTGGAAGGTATCTCTGGCCATGGCAGAGGTCTTGTAACTAGATGATATTTAAGGTCCCTATCAAACCTTAACGTTCTATAATTCTGTGTTATCAGTTTCAGATGGGATGATACTGACAAGGTTCCTGGCCACAGTCTTCAGGATGCTGTGCTATGGACATAACCATGTAATGAAGCTTCTGATTCACTCTAGGCTTGTCCTCATGCTATTTGCTTTTCCTTTCATCACTGCTGAACCTCTCTGTGACACCTACACAGAACTGCATACTGTGTGGACTGGGTTCTCTTCCCAGAGTCCTAACAGCTTGCACAGTCTGACATTCTTCAGGTAGAGTTAGGATTGTGTTCCTCATATGTACTTTGCATTTATCTATGCAGAATTTAATCTGGCATTTTATTACCTTGCCATTCAAAATCATGAAAACTTTTGTGAGAAGGTTTACTCTTCCATGCTGAATAATTTTAATTTTTAGTCAATAAATTTTGCCACTTCCTAAACCCACCACCTTTTCCAGATAATTTGTGGCTCTCACACAAATCCATTTTCCAGGAAATTGCTTTCTGGGCTTGACCATCTTGCTTAAAAATCTCAAAGCAAAGTTAGAATCAAATTGAATTGCTTTCATTTAAATGTTAATAAATTGAATCATAAAAAGACATTTTTTCTTGCAACATTAATAACAAATTTCTGCACCAAGATTAAAACAGGATATCTTCAGGAAGTGTTGATGCTTTCAGTGTCATATTTGTTCTGTTTTGTCCAAATCAGGATCTAATAAAAGTTTTCAGTAACTTAACTGAAAATGGATTAGTACCATTTTGCACATATGTGATAGTACTGCATTACTGAGTTGGTTGAATTTTTTTGAATTGCTACTTTTAATCTGTTGTTGATTATCAAAAGCGAAATCATTATTATAATGGAGTATATTTTCTCTCCATGGTTTCAGTGGAGCATATGAAATGAACCCTGGCATCTGAAATTGGAATGCACAAAAAACGCAGTATTTATGTCAACAGAATATTTCTGTTAAATAAGTGCTGCTAATGAATCTTCTGTAAAGCTGATTTTGTAATAAATCAAGGGTTACGGAAGAATTTGCACAGTTGGCAGACAGCATTTAGCTTTGCGGCTATATGTCATCTGTTGCAATTCTTTTGGATAAAATGCATTTTACTACTTTACATAAAATTTTGATGTGCTTAACTATGAAAAATCATCTACTTTAAATGTAATGTGTAAAGGTGTTCATGGTTGTAAATGGGTAAATTAATGGTTGTTTCATTTATACTCAAATAGCATTCTTCATTAGACAACTTAGAAAAGAAAGTCACGTAAACCACCTCCCCTTCTTTCGTTTTCAACATTACACATTTTCTTTTATTTTCCTTTAAGGGGACTTTACTATAAAATTTTAGATGTAAAAATCATGCCTTCGGCTTTTTGCAGAAAAAGTGGACAATGCAAACGCATAGTCACCTTGCAGAGCTCACACCATAAAATTTAAGTAAAACAGACCAGGAAGGAAGTGTAACTTATAACTGGAGAGCTGGAAATTTAGCCAGATCAGCTGTTCTCTCTTTCATTATTCAAAGTGTAAATTGTAGAGCGAGAAGAGAAAATTGTTTGTCCAAAGAGCAGATGCCATCACCCAGCACTTTCCTAAACACTGTTTTCTCTTTCAATCTCTAATCCACCTGTCCTGCCAGCGACCATCCCTAATCCTCCAGAAATCCATATTTCAGTTTTTTCAGCACTGCTAATTAAAACACTAACAGGCCTGATGATGTTGGTTCTTGTGTGATTACAAGGAAATCAGCCAAACCCTCATGTCCCTGGTTCATCTCATCGCATGTAACAAGCAAAACACCCACACTTCAAGACAGAACAAATGTTCTCAGAGAGCTTTAGGTAGGTTCTGTGAATAAGGGGTATATGAGTCATATTGTAACTTTGTATGTTTTTTTCACATTAATTTTCATTTTACTATAACAGAGGTACCTGTTTTATTACAGGTAAATTTAACATAGTTTAAGGTATTTCTCAGAATGTATCTGTTGCTTTTCTACATGTTATGTGCCTGACCCCAAAAATTTTAATCTGAGTAATAGTAGCAGCCATGTTTGCTCAAGCAGAGGCATTTGGGGTCTGAATGAGATGGGAGGGACACTCCAGGAGTTCTATATTAAAGTTCTGTTTTTATAAATGTGACAATGTTTATGTCTTGTACATGCTAATGACTTTACATAGCTTTCATTAGTCTTACCTTTGTTAGGAGTTATTTTGCATTTATTGCCCTATTCTTAATATTACTTCCAGTATCAAAGCTTCTGTTCTTGAAAGAATTGAAGTAAAATGAGCTAAATGTTTTGAGTCTGATATACTGTGCAATCAGGATTTACCTCTCCTGATTTCTTCAGTGTATAAAAGACAAACTTCAATACCCATCTGAGAATCTGATTATAGCTCAAATTTAAAACACATTATTGAACAACATTTTCTATCTAATTAACATATTTTCCTTATGCATTAATTACAGACCAATCTGTTTTCAGATTAAAAAAAAACCAGCCTTTTCTCCTTTATCTCCTAGTCATGGAAAATAATTCTCTGGAGTTAGTAGATGTTAGCAAAGAGCAGCAGGTTTTAAATGTATTTATGATATCAGTAATTTACTACTCCATATTATTTCCCATTTAAGAATAAATACTCATCACATTAATAATGAGCTAAGTTGTCTTCTAGGAAGGAAACTGAGTCAAAGAGAATTTTATGATTTGCTTATAGTTTAGTTGTCAGTACAGAAAGTAAAAAGGCCAGATATTTTGGATCCTAGACCTGTCAGCCACAAAATGTATCTCTGCACTATATCACAATTACTAATTTGACAGAAGTAGAATGTCTTTTCTTGCTACAGAAATAAATTGGAAATCACTGTCACAATCAATTGCTTAATTGACAAACTCTATTATATGTGTGCCTTACAAAATGTATATTCAAATGGTTTTATTTCAGTTATTGAATTCTTTGTCAACATGAAAAATAAGTTTTGTAAAGGCCATTCAGTTTTTGAATGTTAAGCAGCACTATTTGCATATATCAGTACAATCAGCTTTGTGCTCCATAGACACAAATACAGGGTGCTCTTTTAAAAAATGTCGCTAACCTTCCATTAAGGATCTGTGCTAATTGGGGTTTAGATTGAAGTGAAGTCAATGGTTCATGCATAGCACCCACGAACTCAGAAATATTACCCACAGAGTTATGCCTATGCATTTCCCTTAGTTCTGAAGCTGGACAAAATGAAGGTAAACCCAAGATAACTGACCTTCTCTTTAGACAGAGGACAATATTTGCTTACTGTGGACACTACTGAAACCCAGACCAAAACAATGTAACTATTTTCTACTGAATGCTTTAAAAGTCTATGCCTAAAAATAACCAAGATCTATAAGAATTGGTAATGATAGCAGTACCACTGTGAGTCCTTTTTCCGGGTAGAAGCACTTCAACTTAATGTCTCTTTCTCCCCTACACCCCTTCTCTCTCTCTTTCTAGATGCAGCAATTGTTCCATGAAAACTATGAACACAACCGCAAGGGTTACATTCAAGATCTTCACAACAGCAAGATCCACACAGCCATAACACTTCATCCAAACAAAAGACCTGCCTACCAATATAGGCTGCACAATTACATACTGAGTCGCAAAATTTCTGAACTGCGCCATCGGACCATCCAGCTCCATCGAGAAAGTGTTCTGATGAGTAAGCTCAGTAACACTGAAGTAAATAAGGAAGATCAGCAACTGGGAGTGGTGCCATCTTTCAATAATTTCCAGCCACGTGAAAGGGATGAAGTCATCGAGTGGGAGTTCCTGACAGGAAAGTTTCTTTACTCAATGGTGGAGAGCCAGCCACCCCGCCAGAGCCTGAGCAGCGTCCTGCGGGCTGCACTAGATGATACTGTGATGCAGGTCATGGAAATGATAAATGAGAACTCCAGATCTAGAGGAAGGCTCATTGATTTCAAGGAAATACAGTATGGGTACCGCAGGGTAGATCCTCTGCATGGAGTAGAGTACATCCTGGATTTACTGCTTTTGTACAAAAGGCACAAAGGAAGGAAAGTTACAGTTCCAGTGAGACGCCATGCTTACCTTCAGCAACTGTTTAGCAAACCTTTCTTCAAAGAAGCAGAGGAGCTGGACGTAAAACGCTTGCTGGAGGACACCAACAGTGACACTCAATCTTTCTCTTTCCTTTCAAATTCTTTAAAGATTTTTTCCTCATCATTCCAAGGCACCAAAGACATTGGGGGACACAGTGACAAGAAAATACATATTCTTGTCCCTATCACTGGAAGATTTGATACTTTCTCAAGATTTATGGATAATTTTGAGAAGACTTGTCTGATTCCCAAGCAGAATGTAAAGTTGGCAGTAATTCTCTTCAGTTCTGATTCAGGCCACGACTCTAGCAAACACATAGAGCTAATGAAAGAATACAGCATTAAGTATCCCAAGGCAGATATGACCCTGATTCCAATGTCAGGAAAGTTTTCTAGAGGTTTAGCTCTTGAGATGGCCTCGTCTCATTTTGACAATGACACTTTGCTGCTGTTCTGTGATGTTGATCTGGTATTCACATCAGACTTCCTCCAGCGATGCAGAGATAACACTATTCAGGGAGAACAGGTTTACTACCCTATCATCTTCAGCCAATACAATCCAAAAGTAATATATGGAGGCAACCCTCCAGCTGACAATAGTTTTGTTTTCACAAAAAGGACTGGATTTTGGAGGGAGTATGGATTTGGAATTACCTGTATTTACAAAAGTGATCTACTTACTGCTGGTGGATTTGATACCTCGATTCAAGGCTGGGGACTTGAGGACGTAGATCTCTTTACTAAAGTGATAATGTCTGGCTTGAAGACTTTCAGAAGTCAGGAAGTAGGAGTTGTCCATATTTTTCATCCTGTTCAGTGTGACCCCAATTTAGATCCGAAACAATATAAAATGTGCTTAGGGTCCAAAGCAAGTACATTTGCCTCTACCATGCAGCTCGCTGGACTCTGGCTACAGAAACATTTGGGTGTCAGGTACAATTGGACTCTATCCTGACAACTCAGCCTATTTGGCCTTTTTAGGGGGAGTTTACCTCATTGCTGTTATTTGATTTTGCTGTTGTAGTTTTAAACTCCTTCCTTGTAGTCTTCCAAAGACTGTTGACCTCAAACAGGCTGACTCTGCTGTTCACTGATGTTTCTTTTACCTACTGAACTGGTGAGGTGAATTCCTTTATATTTCCTTTATTTGAAATTCAGTCTTTTCATGGAAATCATACAAGCCCATGGAGCGTATTCATCACAAGAGACTGTATTAGAAGAATGTTGTCTTTCAGCTTTTGGATTCAGTATCATCTTTGTTGTATTTCTCAGATTTGATGTGATACAAATATTTACTGGTGAAGGTACCACAAAAGTGCTTTATGCTTCTTCTGGGGATGGAACTCTCTAAGATAAACTTGAGTTTTATAATTTATATGAGGACTTATATGTATAAACACTACTTTTCTTCATCTTTAGAATTTTTTAAGTAAATAAATAACTGTAACTGTACCTTTATTTTTGAAAAAAAAAAGAGTAAAGCTGAGGAGCTACTTGCAAATACAACTGGTACTGGCTACCAGGGTCCTTAAATGTCTTATTATTAAAACAACCTCCTCATTGTTATTCAGTCAAATTGTAAATGAACTTTATTTTCACAACAAACAGGATTTAATCAAATGCTCATGTACACTTTGAAGATTATTTGAGCCAACATCCTTAATTTGCAGGCAAGAAGAAACGATGACTCATCATGGTCATTTATGCTAAAGTGCAAGCATACAATGTTCTTACTTTGAAACACATAGTATAAGTTGCTCTTTCTCTTTTTAGAATGAGTCTTTAATACATAATTTTCTTTTACATTCCTTTCATAAGGCTGCACTTCAGTGTTAAAAGTTAAAGCTCTATTTTTTGTTTTACTTTTTTTTCATGAATATTGGTACTCAGTAGCAACTTGTTAAAATTAAAGTAACTGTAGAATAGTTATTTAAGTTTCAAAATTTACTATTGCTGGTCAAATTTACTTGCCAATATATTTATATTAGTGGAGGTTATAAGACTGTGTTCAGATTTATCTCTCCAAACAGCCTGAAGTTGCCATATTGTGGATTCATGAAGTAAAGTATTTAAAATAATACCAACAGGGGAAATAATAAAATTAATTTATGTATTTTAAAGAAATGTTTATATAGGGATATATGTGTGTGTGTGTGCCTGTGTGTATATCCCTATATACTGATATATAGAGAGAGTAATTTCAAAGTATGTTCCACTTTTCAGTTCAGGCAGTGATTTGTTACAATTGTTGTTATTTTTGCCAGATGCTTGGAGCATTTCATGTTATACTGTGTCAAGAGCTTAGAGACATTCAGCTCAGAGTCATTCATCAGAATTCAGCTAAACTAAGTTATTACAGTGGGTACATCTAATAACCTCAGTACCCCTGATTTCAAACTATATTTCAAACCAAGCTGGGCAAGAAAAAGTAGTAAGTTTTTTAGCTGTAACTGACTGCTGCTGTGTTTCCTTAAAAAAAAAAAAAAAGCCAACCAAAAAACCCCCAAAACCCCCGAAAACAGCTAAGTGATTGGAATTCACTGGCACATCTGTTTGTGGGAGAATATTCAGATAATTTTCTAAGGTTTGAAGAGGGTATGTAGGTCAGTTAATGTCTCTTATCTGTGTTCTCTGTTCTGGACTTAGCATGCAAAGAAAAAGGCAACCCTGACAAGGATTGAGTAAATTCAGAATTAAAAGACTGGCCATAGTTTATTGTGTGCTCTAAAAAAGTCCATTCCCTTGCCCTGGAGAAAGTAGTAATTGTTGCAGGTGAGAACAGAGAGTGTAATTCATGTTTTACCAGCCCTCCTCAAGAGAACTCCTGGCTTGTTATTTTCCTGGAGGCTCTTGCCCTCCTAGCCTAGTATTGTTAGCTCAAATGTATGACAAAAGAAAAATTCACTTTCAATTATAATATAATTCTTGGAAATTGCTCTTAAAATTGAGTGCAAAAGTCACACTTTTTTTTCTTAAAAAAGCCAAGAACAAGGAACCTGATATATTTAAAAAATCTCAATTAACCAATGCAACTCAGATTGTAAATATCAAAAACTGATTGCCTGTTGATAAATATTTGTGATGATTTCATAAACAAGAAAAAACCTAATGACTTAGAAAGACATCTAAGGAAATCATTGTCTGCTGGGATATATTCCAGTGTTTATTTCAATTACTTAACTTAGTGGCCAGAAAGTATTTGCTCAGCTCAAAGTAAAATAGTAGATTAGAACAAGCAATGAAACCAATCAGTCAGTGGGGATAAAGATGTATACAGAGGGCTTGCAGGATCAGGTCCTACATGATATAAGCAAAATGCTTGTATTTACCAGTACAAATATTTATTTAGTGTCTTGACAGATTCATTTGTTTATATGATGAATTACTTTGTTAAAAACCTGATTATAAATGTTTATTATGAAATGTTGCATTTTCTTTTGAAATAACTATCCTGAGATAACTTGATAACTTGTGTTAGTTTGTCTAAGGAATAATATGCCTTCTAAGGAGATCATATTAAAAGAAAAAAAAAAAAGCACAAAAGTGTTAGAGTAATGTTATGTATGTATAGATTAAGACGGGAATATCTGTGTTAATCAACTGTTTGCTTTTGTCTAATCTGAATCATAATCTTGATTGTAAAATGAAATTTCTATGTGTATAATGTCCCTTTGTAAATGTGTGACAAGTGAATTCACAATAGAACATAACAATCAATTCTTCCCCAAACCTCCTTCCCCTGGGAATAGTTTTCCTACCTTCATTGTTGGGAACTGGGTTGTGAACAGCTCGCACTTTGACTTTTCAGACACAGCCATTCTTAAAAAAAAATCTCAGCATTCACTACTCAGAAACCTCAGAAATCCCCAAACTACTGCATCATGGCATGTTTTCCCAGTCACAGTGCTTAATTTAACAGAGCATTTGCATCTCCTGGATGAAGGAAAAACATCATGTTGGGCTCTCTGAGAGTTGATGAGTGTATTCTGCAACAGGGTACTGGTTTTCAAGCTGAAGAAAGGCAGAAGGCTAGGGGGAGATGTGAAGCTCAGCCATGGGAGTTGGCACCTTGTGCCCAAGTTACCCCTGTGCTGCCACCTGTGCTGCCCACAGCCCATCTTGGAACTATGAGTTGGCAGCTCAAACAAGCACAGAAGAACTGTGCTTGCTGCCACCAACTGCTCTTGAGAAGCAAAAGGGCCATTTTAATCAGGGAGGAATTAAAGGAGGGTCCCAAACTGGGGATTCATTGAGTGGGGTGGCAGGTTGTCTTCTGCAGATCATGTTTCTCACTGTCCCCAGGGGAAAAGACCCTGGTCCCTCACGGCTTCCCTCTGTTTTCACTCGAAGAGCTTTGAAGGACAGGGCAAAACTTCATGGGGTTTGTGGACCTGCATCATGTACTTGGATCCTGCCATATCATGGGACATGTGGAGGGAAAGATGCCACATGGTCTTCCCAAAGAGCGGTACAGAGAAAGGCACCTTCTGCACTCAGCAAATGGCAGCTGTGCACAAAATTGCCTTCTGGAGCCTTTGCTCTCTGTGTGCTTGATAGTACTTCCAAGATTCTTCCAAAAAATTACAGTGCTGGTAAAATGACTCCTAGGAGTGAACTGCACATCCTCAGTAACTTGAGAGTTGCAAGTAGCATGAGTTAAAACCACTTTTTTTAATCAGAGGGAAATAAACAATTTAAACTTCTTTTGATGTCTTAACTAGTCACTACAATTACTTAAGATGTAGTTTGCTACAGCAAACATTTTGCTCCAAGGAATGATGCCAGCTTTAAGGCACAAAAAGCCCCCCACATGTGTAGTCTATATCTTATTTTCCTGCAACTTGAAATCAGTTAAAATTTATGGGAAAAAACAGGGATTAGAAATTGGTGAGTCACTGACAGGGGAAAGGTTTATGTTTCTGCTGTATTTTTAAAAGCTAATCAAATCAAGAGAAAAAAAATCCTGTATTAGATGCACACAAAAATTAGCTGTGATGTTAAGTAGCAGTGATAGTTGTGGTCCTAAAATGCACCAAAATGAGATGTTTCACTAAGTCTAACTATTTACAATAACTGAGTATCACTGAAGGTTATAGCGTGTTGTACATCTGTAAGTAAGGTGTAATCCTTTTCTAATTCATTCATTTCTCAGAATACTTTAAATTTCTTCCATCAGCATTTATTCACTTGATTAATAATATGACTTGTCATGACTCACTCTCAATTTCCTATTTTTCTTTTTCTTGGGTCTTCCTATTTGCAGTATGTGTTACTACAGAATTGAAACTTTTTGAGCTAATATATGATATTACCGTTACAGTATTACAATTTCACTGCCATACAAAACTGCTGAACTAGAATATTTTAGTGAATGTGTTTCCAAGCCTAGTTCAAATTGTTTCCATTTGCTTGTCACTGTAAGTTAAAAGTGTTCTGAATATTATTACTTCATTTCTTCCTCTGGTCTCTTTCATACCAGAATCACACTAAAGCAAGGAAATGCAAAAAATTTGCAATGCTTACATCAAGGAAAATTAGCAGAACCAGGGGATTTGTGTGATCCCTTTTTTCCCCCTTTTTTGTTCTTTTTTTTCTTTATTTTTTTTGTTTGTTTTGATTTTGTTTTGTTTTGTTTTGAAGTCTTATATCTCAAATTTCAAAACCTTACCTAACAGTTCTGTAATTTTAATATAAGAAATAATGGTTTTTAAGATGTAAAGCAGCACATATATTAACTTCACCCTACAAACTGTCATTTTACATCCTTATTTTCTAGTCACTTTATTATTCAACAAATGTTTTCTATTTATAGGGATGTTAAAGATAAATTAAAAGCATCCTTGCTGGTTCAGTATTTACCTAGTCTTAGTGGAGGCTTAACCATGTAGGCAGATATCCAAAGATGTACTGTATACTGCAGACTGCTGATTCAATGAAGAAATTCCTAAAAGACATGTATTCTCACTAACATTGGTGCCAAACACTTTTTATTTAGAGCAGGCAAATTGCCTTTAGGTGATTTCTGTAAAAAAAGAAAAAAAAAATTAAAATTTAAAAATGCTTGTGCTTGAGATTATTAACATTGTTACTACTGGTTATTTGGGAAGCCATCATGACTTGCTCTCATTCTTGATTAGGGTTATATGGAGCAATAAATTATGCCTGTTTTTCACATCTGTCCATACACTGTTGGCTAAAGGAAAGCAAAGCCAACTAACTGCTTTGAAGATGGTGGTTGAACCGTTAGTGACCAGAGGGAGAACTGCTTGGTGTAGTTCAACTTTGAAACCAAAACTGAGACCTACTACCAGGTAAGGACAATTTCAGCATAAGAAGTAGCAGCCCGAGTTTGTGCAAGGTATCATGATATCTGGGGATCCATCTTAATGCTTAGTGAGTGATTGCCAGGAGCAGGCACTGTGCAGTCTGAATACAGTGCTAATAGCACTTGAAGAAAAAAGTGAGGAATGCAGTAAAATATGTTTCACAGGTGACAGGATAGATGGTAAGGATGTAGATCCAGAGAGCTGTATATCTTTTCTTATTTTAAGAGAGTGGAAGATAAAACATCTTTTAAAAAGAATAACTGCTCTACTTTCTTCCTGAATGCTTTTCCCCTTGTACGTTCCACTTGTACATGCTGATCAGCAAGCCCGTGTTTTTGGAAGTGATATCTGAGCTGGCAATTTTTAGTCCCTCTTCTTCTCTTTTTAGATATGATGCACTTTATTTTTATTTAATTAAGTGGGATCTTTGACAGCTTTGTGTCACAGATGTTTTAGTGCTTTGTGCCCAAGATGCTTTAGTTTTCCATTTTATCTTCATATCTTGGACTGTTACATGGCACATCACTGCTTTAAATTAGGAGGTTCCTTTAAAGAAAGGCTTCTGGACAGTAGTTTTCACCAGATGTAACCTTGGAACCACAGCTGAATGGCTGAAAAAAATTACATTCACCTATGGCAATTTATTTGTTGAATTCATACAATGGTTTTGTTTGGTAGAAAATTCAAAATTAATATGAGTTAAAATTGAATATTTTTTGGTGACAAAGTTGAGCAAATCTGTTCAACTGGGACCAAGCAATGAGCCATTCCCTCCAGATTGTGCTGTTACTGGAGGACATCCAGAAACTACCAAAAAGGTGTTTTTAACCAAAAAGGTTATAGGGAGATGTCTCTGGTAAAACTGAATGGGAAACACTGCTTTGCACTTCAGAACAGCTGGTAACAGAAGATCTAACTTTCCTTTAAAAATATATCAGTCATAACTTCTGCCACAGTCAACCGATGTTTAAGGGACAGACACACAGGCAGATCCCTTGATCTTGCACTCATGTGTGAAAGAGACCAGAGAGATCAAGATTTAACATGGAATACCCTTAGAAGAGAGTCCACTCTGAAAGAAACATGGATGTGGACAAAGGGAGCATGCAAAGAGAAGAGTCTTTTTCTTCTTTTTCCTTTAGGCTTGACATGGTGCTGTGCTCATCAAGGAGCTACCAGGTCTTCCTGGATTGAGCTTGGCACCAGGCAAAAGAAGCACTAAAAATAAAGCATAAATGTTGTGTATATGACAGGACCAGATACTGGTGGGTGATGGGAAAGAAAGTGCATGGGAAAACATAAGGAGACAAGAATTTTTTTTTTTTTTTGCATGTGAAGTAGAAAGATTGTGTGCGTGTAAGCTATTTTACTAGCTCTGATATGTAGGGGGAAAAGTGAGTAATTAAAGGACATAGATTTGAAAGGAAGGAGAAGATACAGTGCAGGAAACTGAGTATGCGTCTAAGCACAAAATTTAATTACAGTTGCCATTAAAAGTATATGTGAAAAAATAGCATAAGAAGTACCAGGAAAGAAACCACAGGAAGAAAGGGAGAATTGAAAAATATTTAATAAAAAGCAACTGAAGGACTAGCATAGATGTAATTTATGCCCTAGATACAGAATATGTTATAGTGCCATTCAAGAAACAACAGAAATATGTTATGGAAAGCATTTCTGTGGCACTGCATCCCACTGCTTTACCTGGGTGTAACTGGGGGACCAAATGCCAAGGTAATACTAAAATATTCTTTCTTTTGTTTGCTTTTTTATTGGAGCCTGAAATACCTACATTTGTTTTCCTCTTGGTTTGCCCCCACCCTGCATGGTAAATATCTACTGTGTTACTGGGATTTTGTAGTTTTGAACTCAGTAAAACATATGGGAGATATCTTTAATAAGCAAAATGGCAGTACCAATGCTATCGTACATCTGAATTGATCTTTTTGTGGTTAAAATATCCTCCAATTACAAAAAGTTGGCAGTCAGCAGGAACTTCCGCAGTCTTGCCCCACCTTTTGTTCCCTCATATTTTCAGTGTCTAGCTTCTGCTGTACTTAGGTACTGATGACAAATTTAGACAAAGGAAAAACTAAAGGAAACTAAGGAAACCTATCTCCTTTTAATAGCATCATACCAATGAATTTAATTTTTCACACAAACTTTGTTACAATATTTTGTATTTAAACCAAAATCCTATATCCCAGATAAAATTATCTTTCAGAGTTTTTCTAGTTTATTCATACAAATACGAAGTTAGATACTGTAATGGTGTCGCTGATGTGTAAAATTGCTGAACTACAGCGTTTTGTTGCATTAGTTCCCAGCTCTGTTGCAAGCCTGTCTCTCTCTTTAAATCCTGAATTTTATTACTGCTTCCCTCAGCCCCTTCTTATGACATCTTAAGTTTATTGCCAGGAACAGAAACACAAAACCTTCCCAGATTTAAAATGCATCTCCAAAATTAGGTCTGAAGTATATGGGAGTCACATGATTCAGCAGATAATAAAGGGCTCAGTGACATAAGAAGGCAAAAGCCTTAGAAATGGAGATAGAAAACATTGAAGAAGCAGACCTTGAATGTTCTCAGGGATGGGGCATCTCCCACCTCCCTGGGCAATCTGTTTCAGTAATTTACCAATTGCATTGAAACAAAACCTTCTTCCTTATGTCTAATGGAAGTCAACTCTCTTGTAGTTTAAAACCATTATCATTCATCCTGTTGCAACAGAACTGGCAAAAAGGGTTGTCCCCCTCTCTTTGAGGCCCTGCTGAGGTACTGAAATGCTTCTATAAGGTCTCCATGGGACCTTCTCCTGCAGGATGAACAACCCCATCTCTCTCAAGCTGTCTTCATAGAGGAGGTGCTCCAGCCCTTTGAACATGTCTGGACCTACTCCCACTCCAGCAGGTCCATGTCCTCCCTGTGCGGGGACCCCAGAGCTGGATGCAGGGTTCCAGATGGGGTCTCACCCCCACTGAATACAGTGCTACTAGCACTGGAAGCAGAGCAGAGGGGCAGAATCCCCTGCCTGGCCCTGCTGCCCACGCTGCTTTGGATGCAGCCCAGGACACGTTTGGCTTTCTAGGCTGGGAGTGCCCATGGCTGGGTCATGTCCAGCCTCTCCCCCACCAGCACCCTCAAGGCCTGTTCTCAATCTCCCAGCCTGTGTTGATAGCAGGGGTGGCCCTGACCCAGATGCAGGACCTTGTACTTGGTCTTGTTAAACTGCATGAAAATGAAGCTTCATTGTTACTCTTCAAGGTTTGTGTTCTTTTTTCCGCCCTGCTTTTTCATTTCTCCTATTTAATGACTGATGTCATAGATATATAAAAAAACCACTTACAACTAGATGTATAGCTGTGTCACTTTGTGTTGCCCTCTGTGAATTATTGCTTGGACATATTGATCAGTTTGTTTCATGGTTATGAAATTACTTATGTGCAGAAGGGCTGGCACGTCAAACTGCCCCTCTGCAGGATCGTGATTTCAGGAGAACCAAACACCTGCAAACTTTGGTGGAAAAGCTAATGCAGCCCAGCCTGGTGCAGTCTGCGGGAGCTGTCGCAAGAAATCACACAGATGTTTGCATTGGATTTGATAAGCAACACTTCTGTGATTTTTGTCTTATATTGTATTTGTGTTTCACCCTTCAATAGAATTAAATACTAATTCAGGATCTCAGGAGGCCAGGTTTGCAGAGATAATGCTTTTATCTACAGTATGATAGCATCCAATCTCTTGCAAGTTATGTAAACCTTAATAATAGGAATATGAACATAAGCAAGATTTCTGTTATAGAAACTTCCAATTTTTCAATTTACAAAAAAATACTTCAGTAAGTAGGAATATTAAAAACCAAAAAGGAAATGGCTGCACAACCATATATACAGAGGCATACCCCTACTACTGTGTAGATCTCACACTTTAAATGTCTCTCTGACAGGCTTAAGAGTGCAATTAATTTGGTCATATAAAATCTTTGCATGCTTTTGACTTCTGCCTGAAATAAAAGGGAGAGAAACCATGCCAGCAGGGGGAATTTATCTTTATGGATCAGTTAAAAAAACCCAACAAAACACAACAACAAAACGACACATAAAAAAAAAAAACAAAGGAAAAAAAAATCCTAGAAATACACTGTGTCTTTGGGGATCTTCTTTAGTTAGGGTCATTCTGCTTTTAAACTTACTTGTTCTGAAGCAGTGAATTGGAAGCTATCCTCAGAACAATATTGGTGTTTGTAACTCTGTTCAGCATTTTGTTTTTGTCCATTGGGAATTAGTGAAATGTATCACCCTTTGTCCACCTCCACAGCTACAGATAATATTCCTGCGGGCCACTCATGCTGGCAAGCAGGCACAGGCATCTGATAACCTATTCAGGCAGCAGAGAACTGTCCAGGAAACTAGACTGAAGCTACAACTCACTCCAAATAAAAAACAGTGAAATCTGTTTTTTTCTCCTTTTCCTCCACACATGCTGGTTCTTGATGTGTCCTACATGAGGCCAAGAGTTGAATGCAATAATCCTTGTGGGTCCCTTCCAGATCAGTATATTTTGTGATTCTGTGCTGGACATTTAGCTTTCTTTAACTCATATCAAAGCCGTATCTCCTGAAATAACTTAACAAGTGGGATCTACGATGGGTACCTAATCGTCTGTGTGGTGGGTTATTCTTGTCCTGCATTAACTTCATTTGCAACTAATGAAGTCATTGCCTTCAATTCAATAGGATGAAGGAGTGAAAAAGGGAGTCTGTGTGTGTTTATCAAAAACCACAGAATAAAATTGAAGTAATAAAGAGCCACTCATGAAATAACCAATTGTAAAACTAATGACAGGCTAATGCAGAAATGCATATTGAAAGCATTTCCAAAATTTGAGATGAACTGACAACTGCGACCAAGTGAAAAAGGGAAGGCAAGCCTGTTAAGGAGCACAGCTCCCTGTTCTGTTGAAAGTCCCAACTTTGTTCTACCTCCCACACATCTTCCATGTGGTGTGAAGCGAAGAGACTGCACCTATACGGTGGTACAGCACAGCACTGTTGTTTTGTAGTTCTGAGCCTGTAAGCAATCACAAACTCTGATGGATTTCCATTATGAAAAGTGATGGATACAGTGTCTTTCTTTCATCCCATGAACCAGTATGTTTCCCCTAGATTTCTCACTGCATTTGCAGGGGCTTCTGAAGCCAGTAAAATGTAGTTGCTTTCATTGCTGTTACTTTCAACAGAACACAGAAAACAAAAATTCTCTCACCACTTTAGCACTGTATTTAGCTGTTCATTGAGCAGTACCTGACTACATAAAAATGAGATAACTTATTTCTTGTAACTCATCTATTTTCTCTGTATCTGTTGAGATATGTGTATACTTTGACCCGATTAAAGAGATATTCAATTATGGGAGGATTATGTCTCAAAGCTAAACCTATAGTTTTGAGACTTGAATCAGGTATCCAGGTAAACCAGCACTAATTTTTGTTAAAGTCAGTGGTCTTCAATATTTATTTTACATTTGATATCTCATACAGCTTACACTCTGAGGCTTTGATACATCTCTAGACTCTTGGAAGACATTCAAGCCCTCTCCCAGATCTCAGCACAAATAAGATTTATGAATGCAGTCATTCTCTTTTCACTCTCACCTACCTGTGACTGGGTCAGTCTTAGAGGGTTCCTTGTGGTGACCAGCTCAGGCTGTTACGTGTGTGAGAAAAAACAAACACTGCAGGGCTGCCCTTTCCACTGAGCTGGAAGCATTATTGGTATCCTGTGCTCTATCCTGCATGACTTGATGCTGTACAGCCTTCATTTCCACATTAATTTAAAGCAGTATGAAAGGCTATTCAAAATGTGTAGGAATGAAAATCTGTAAGTTTCTCTAATTTGAATTTTAAATTTTTTTAAAAAAGATTTTATTTTAAAATTCTCTCTTACATACTAGAATAACTCGGGGTTTTAGCTGACACCACGCTAGATTCAGCTAGAGTCTTGGCAGCAAGGTGGGAATATCAGTGTACGTTCTTTCATTTTATTATAAATTTTTATTCTCCCCTTCCCGAGACAAATCTGTCTTAAAATCTATTTTTTATTTCTAAGCCAACAAAGAATATTTTCTGTGCCTCTCAAGTGCACCATTGACATTCCTTTGATTGTTTCAATGGGTGATATTTTACAAGCTTTTACTTTTCCACATAGATCATTGCTAGTTGCTACTTTGGAAATAAAGCATTTTAATAACTGCTGAGATAAGCAGGTGTTGAAGGCAATTTCTATCTACTTTCCAAACTACATTGTTCAGTTCTACCTACAAAACTTACCTGTGCAGTATTTTCACTTAATATTTACAATCTTTCACAGAGTTCAGATGACAATCAGGTTTTTTTGGGGATTCCTATTTGGATTTAAAGGTTTTCTATGGAAAAAAAATGTACATATGTTTCAGTATTTCCTCTATAAGTTAGATGTAGCCAGTGATGCTTGGTTTTTTCCATTTAGAGAAAAGGGCAAGTGTAAACAAAAGTGTTTAATTTTAACATCAGAATTTCCAGAGATGCTATAGTAGTGCTGACTTTCTTAGTCTTTGCATATTCCCCTTCAATATGACAGCCTCTGTGTCTACAAAAAGTGAGTTCTGAAAAGCAGTTACAACATCACTATCAGTTGGCTGGCTGTGCCTGATAGAATTAGGTATACTTGTAAAACAGGCCCTTGGAAGGGCAAGGTAAAACCTTCAACATACTTTTTCTGTGACTCCTTTGTAGCTAATTCTGAACTTATTTGTGCTGGTGCTGGTCCTGGTCCTAGGTAGTAATGCTGTAGCATATTTTACTTACAAAGTGAAAAGAAATTTCCATACTGAGGCATGTGGCATTTCCAGTATGGCACCTTGATTAACCTGCTTGATGAGAGGGTTCAGAAGTCCTTGAAATGGGAACTATGGGAAAAATAGAGACATAATTGTCTTCTTGAACTTCAGGAAGACCTGACAATTTCTCACAGTCTGACAAATTAAAAGTTACGGGTTTTCCATTTTAGAAATCTAAATGTAGTTATTTTAGAGCCTTTCCATATGCAATTTTCTACTTAATAAGAACATAATGTGTTAAAAGCATTCATTTGCAAACCAGATTGTTATATCCCTGCTCTCCTCTTCTTTGACAGGAATGCTGTTAAGCCTGAGCAATTGTTTTGTCATGGAGCAATGCATTCAACAGTCAACACATACAAGAGGATCTGGCAAAAGTAGAGCATTTCCACACAAAAGATAAAATCATAAAGCTTGAGGTGGGGAGTACAAAGGATGACAGAAAGTGCTTCCAGAGTTGCCCATGTTAGTAGGATCCATGCTCCATCTCCATTTTAAGAACAATAGCTTGAAGAGTTTTAGCCACTCATCAGGAAACATCTGTTTGTGACTAGAGTAACATTCATGGCTCTGTTCTCTCACTTTTCACTATATTGCACTGCCAGAATGCTGGATTTTCTGGAGATAAAACACAACAAAAAATACTTTTGTTCTGGTTTACGTGCATTACAATCTTAGTGAATTAAGTGGGGGTCACATTTTTGAACAACATTGGGGAAATTTTTGTGACATTAAAATATCTAGAAAATGTGAGTCAAAATTAATACTCATTCTTTTGATACTTGAAACCCCAGCCTGAATGATAAACAGACTTTAATATTGGATAAATCAGCACAATACATTTGTTATTTTTGCTATATCTGCTATATTTGTTTGAAATTCATTTGACAAAAACAAAACCAAAAAAACACCAAACAACAACAACAAAAAACCCAAAAATCCCCACCAAACCAAACTAAACCAAAAAAAAAAAAAAAAAAAAAAATCAAATCCCCAACCACCAAATGCCAAAAAAACCCAGCCCAAATTATATATGAGAATAACTTTGAAAAATTACTGGAGGGCTGGCCTCAAAAGGATAACTAGTTTATGTGAAATGCCCTGAAGTTCAAATACTTATCGAGGCTGTTTGGTTGGGAAATTGGTCAGCAAATCTCCTCAGTAATCAAGTTTATCCCAAAACACTTAAAATTTCTGGGCAGGAATTACGGCAGCATGGTGTGAGGCCATATTTAATTATCTTAATTTCTCTGAAATCATATATGTGAAAATGGATGTAATTCCCATAGACTAAAAGAAATTATTTTGAATCACGACCAGAAAATGAAGATAATTCATTGCAAAAATCATCTGCAATCAGAACACCCTGTAACTACATCCTGTATCAGTAGCTGAGAAGATTCTAAATTACTTTCATCACTAATATTCACAAGAAGAAAAGGTGATTAAAAAATGGAGGCAATTTTCCACATATGTTTGTATTGTTTGAAACTACTTACACTTCTATTGCAGATTCAAGGAAAATTGAACATGCTGTAGAAACTACAGATGAACACCCATTTCTTTCTCAGTGAACTCAGATTACTTAGGAGAAATGCATGTTCATTCTTTTGCATTGAGAAAAAAAAGTGTGATCCTTCTCAAGCATCACATCAGTTATATCAAATGGAAACAAGTGGAAGCCCTAAGGCTTTCATACTTAAACTGTCAAATAACTTTCATACAATGTTTCAAGTAGGAATACTAAAATTAGTGTTTGGAAAATAACAGATCCTGATTTCCCTGAATGTGTAGAAATTACAAAGGAGAAAGCTTACCTTTCACTGCTCTGAGCCAAACAGTGAAAACCTTTGTTTACAAAGTTTATTTGAAGCTTATTTGAAGTTTAAGAGTATATTTTCAGGGCAGATTTTCACATACAAACTCTCACCAGCCACAGATGAAGCATGAGATGCACCAGATTTGGGTTTTTCAGTATCCAAATCTGGAGTATTTTCAGCACCCAATTTTTTTTCAGTGGGAATAGCTGGGGTCCCAACACCAAGGTGGCATTAATCTGTACTTGCCCTCATGACAAAACTCTTTGACATTCTTTAGTAGAAATGGTCTTTGCTTTCCTTTCCCTCAATTCTTTACATTGCTTAGTTGAAAATTACTTTCTGTGTAGGGAAACACAGTAAAGTATGTGATAGGCATGAGGTGTGTAATAGTCATGAAGCTTTTGCATTGTCTGAGGATGATCTCATCATTACATCTACAAGATCTCCTGAGCTCACAGGCAAGTCTAACTGCTGCACATCTTTGTATGTCATTTCCTGAGGCTCTGCAGGAACACATTTCTGAGCCATTTGTCTTATGCTCCCCTGCCTTTCACTGCCACTGCAGGCTTGTTATATTTGCCCAGAAATGCGTTGCCTGATTACTGATTTTTCTTGCAGATTTTCTTGTGCTATAAAAGAAAAATGGATATTAAGAGGAATGGAAATGGGAAAAAATAAGAAAGTGTTTGCCAACATGTGCTCTCAGTTTACAAGAAAGCATGACCTGAAGCAATGCTTCCTCTGTTTTTCCTTTGTAGTTATCTATTAATTAAAGAGCCAAACTCATTTGTAAATACTAGCATATACTATATCATATATAAACTATTTTAAAGTTAAGTTTTGGGAAAAAAAAATTAAATATTGCAAAAAAAAAAGCGCCAGATAAAAGATGTACCACATAAAATTATGACATTATTGATGATAATAATTTTAAAACTGTATCTTTTGATTGTTTGAGTTCTATATCCAGTATAAGCTCATATGTAAAAGTCAAATAGCCTTGGCTATTGACTCTATGTTTACTGTTATAAAACACCATCATAATCCCAAAGCAGAATATTACAAAAAAGAAGACATTTATTGTAATTTACAGTTAATTTCACTCCTCAAAGATTGCATAACTTCTTATGATTAACTTGTATATTGCTTTATAAACAATATTTGTTAATTCTGCAGACAAGCTTTACAAGCTTTGGATATGTGAAAGACCGGCTTGAGTCTTTAAAATCATTGAAGGGAAAACATCACTACTTTACTTAACAAAAAGTTAAAAAAAAAAAAAATTGTATTTCTATGCAACTGCTAATTCTCTCCAATCTTTTTTTTTTTTTTTTACAGAGTGAGAAGTCACCCATTCATCCTAACCATTTGTGCTAGAAGAATTGTCATTTGAATATTGCAACAACAACAAAAATATCTACTTTTAAAGAATGTTTTTTGGTGGGTAGTCTCTTAGCATACTGGCAAATGCCAGGCCCTTTGAATACAGCCTATTAATACTTCTTCTTCAAGAATTCATCATCACATGTCACTTTTTAAGTGAAGAGATCAGGAGAAAAATAATAATACTGTTTTCTCAGAGGCCTAATTCTGTATATCAGAAGTACTTTCTAGAGCTTTCAATAATCATAATTCCCTGCTTTGCAATACATGAGACCTTCTAATGCAAAATATTATATGCATGTTTGTTAGCCCTGTCAATTTGTTAAGAAAACTCTGAAATATTTATTATTCTTTTAAAATGTCCTAAATTCCCAGTCACAAACAATGTTCAGTAAGATAAATCTGTGCAGTCTCTAGATTTCACTGCCATGAACCACTCCATCACAGTCAGCACTCACTGCTGGAGCGAGCTGACAGGTATTAGGTCTTCTGTAGTTCAATAGCTCCGAAATTATCACTGTGAATATGAGGAGGAAGCGTATTCATTTGGAATTCCAGGAGAATCTTCATAATGAAATATTTAGGCTAAATTGTTGACAAGTGGCTTAGTTTGGATCCTGTACTTCCTTTGAACAATGAAAAAGATGATGTGACTTTTCATGTGACTTTTTTTTAAATTGTAATTTGTCCTGCTTTACAGCATTTTTTTCCTCAGTTTAAATAATTCAGTTAAATGGCAAAGGAACTAAATAATCTGCTGGTTTATAAAGACAAGCTTAAGTAAGTCACTGAATACACATGAAAATAGGATGGTTAGAATACTGTAATATCTCTTAGTGTTAGGTCCTCAGTGTGAGAAGTGTACCAGAAAAGTGATTATTCAGATATCTGCCAGATCTCTGCAAAGTGGTGTTTCCAGTTACTTTCCAGGAATATTTCTTGCGATCATAACTGGCTTAAGCCCTTGTGCCCCCAATGCTCTGTAGGGTTTGTTAATTCAATCAAAGAGTCCCCTGAGGTTGAGCAGCAAATACTGGAGGAGAATTATTCCATACTTCTGAATACAGCATCTCAACAAATTCAGTCACATATTTTTCTGGCTACACATAAAATGTTGTTTGTAAGTATCACTGATAATATGATATTTTCATGATGATATGATTGATGATATATTCATAAGCTCTCAATATCTGTTGAAATTGATTCCAAGCTGAGATGAATAAATTTTAAATTTTGAGCAGTTTTGCAGCTGCTCTTGTTAGAGATCTGTCACAGGATTTGTAGGTAAATTAATTATTTCTACAGTCTTGGTTTCATTTAATGTATAATAATAAGGAAGACAGATAATAAAAATTACTGGAAGAGATTCATATTGTAACAAAATTTTGGCCTAGATGCCTAGGAACTCTTTGTTTGTAATGTTCTCTTCTGTAGGGCTACAGTAAGGTAAATCAGTCCAATATTAAAGCTTAGACCATCTGAAAGAAATACAAAGAATCCAAAACTTTCCTAAGTGTCCTAGGTTAAAATGTCAATTATACCTTTTAAGAAGTGTCAGCAGCAAAATGCAGTATGTACAGTATGGAAAAATGGAAATAAGACAAATCAGTCACAACTCTTGGTGGTTTCACACCAGTTCAGTGCCTAAGTCCAGCATATCCTCATTACCACTATAGTCTAATTTTGTGGACATTAGCAGCTTAAAGACTCTTGGGTTGCAAAAGAGCTAAAATCCAACCGAAGTCAGCATCCTGTGAACATTCAAAGGCCTGACTTTTAAGCCATGAATAGTTCCTAATGCTCTCTGTTAGGCAAAGATGACCTTGAGAAGCAATTCAGAAAATTAAATATAAAAGGAATGAGCTTACATAGGCAAACTCACTGTTAAGATAAAGTGAAGCAGAGGAAAGGTGCTACAGTTGCTCATTAAGTGTAAAACATGCCAGGTTATGCCATTCACCTAACATTTAATGAAATGCCGTGATATGATGAAAAACCTTAAGAAGAAATAGAGAAACGATGCCATAGTTGTCTATCTTCACATCATTCTTCAGGGCTCCAGGAACCTTCACAAAATTTAGGGCAGACTGAAACTCCCACAAGGTACGAAAATGTCACCGTGTGGCCCTCACTAATATATCATCTCTTCTCTAATGAAGGGAAAACCCACAGTTACTGCCACAGGAGGTAATGGTTGTTGATCTCTACGGTGTTCCTGAAGTTGGCACTGAGTTTCAGTACACTGAAACTCATAGCTGAGGTGTACCCTAGGTTATGCTTCTATGATTTCCATTAAGGCTGCAGTGGCCAGGGCTTAACTAACGACTGAGACCTCTTGGAGTGTAACAGGAAGGTCATAGAAAGGCGAAACTCTCTAGGGGATGTTACACACGGAGGTGAATAGCTGATCTTTTACAAGTTAATGTGTGACACGGAATTGTTAATAAAAATCTGAACTTTTACTAATATCTCATGGTTTGGAAAAGGTACTCCCTAGTTTAGTGCTCCCACTGAGACTCTCCAAACTGTGTGCCACTTGCTTGCTCCCCTCCCTCCCCATCTTCCTCCCTTCTACTCCTGAAGGTGGCTGGAGAGGCACCAAAAGTGAAAATCATGGGTTGAGAAAATAACTATTTGTTGGAAACAGCAATGAGATAAGAAAGTGAACAGTAACAGCAACAATATTAATAATAAAAGCACAAGAGAGGGGAACAATTCATATGTGATTGCTGAGAACCAGCATCACCCAAATGCTCCCTTCCACCACATTTAGTCAACCAGCAGGACCCTCCTTATCACGGCCTGGGGCCCCGGGGGTCCGTCTGGCCCCCCGGGCAGCTGCCGCCGTAGGTGTCCCGGATAGCGCTGTGCGGATGAGGCACAACCTCTCTGGGTCCCTCGGGCTAGCTCCCAGCCGCAAGCAACCTAAGCGAGCACTATTGAGTGATTCCAGCTCTGTGAGTTCAGCTCTTAGTGATTCCAGCTCTGTGCTCGCAAAGGTGCCCCGGCAGACGCAGGGATTGAGAGAGGAGAAGCCTGTGTAGAGTTCCGCAGCGGTGTCTTTATCAGTAGCTCCTGCGAAGGGTTCCAGTGACAGCTCTTCCACTGAACTGGGCAGAGATGGGGGTTTATGTAGGCTACTGGGGTGCTGGAAATTGTCCAATGGCCAGGGTTGAGGAGAATACGACCTATAGCCTTACAGAGAGATAACAAGGGTCCGAAGACGGAAGAGGGGCTACTTTGGTCCACTCATCGTGACTCTGCATTTCTCGTCTTAGGCGAGTGACCGCCAGGGAGGCCTTGCAGGGCCTCTGCCTGCTACACCTCCTCTCTCCAGAAGAGACTACTTTCTTCTTGCCCCCAGCAATGAGGTAAGGTGGTATATAATAACCTCTGGGTCTTAGATATGCCCTCTCCTGATTACTGCAAAAATGAACCCAGTCCTGACTGGAATCAAGGCATAATATTTTGCTAGCACAAATGTATTAGGTATCTTGCCCTTTATTCTTTAATTATCATAATGATATATAAAGAAAACTGAACTCAGCTGCTAGATACTTTAGGTCAGCTGGATTCACACAATCACAGGATAACTGGGATTGGAAGGGACCTGTGGAGCTCATCTAATCCAAACCCTCTGATAAAGAAGGTTTTTATAGAGGTGGGTAAACAAGATTTGTGACCAGGTGGGTTTTGAATGTCTCCAGAGAAGGGGACTCTGAGCCAAGTTATCCTGACTAAAATTATTCTCTTTGAAAAGATCCTAAAATAAAAAAATTGCAAAGAATAAATTACATTTTATCATATAGCTGAATTTTTTCTATAACAATAATAATAACAACTTCTTTACTAGAAAAAGCTATTAAAATGAATGTGTTTCTCTATCCCTCCCTGCTCCCCTGACTCCTTTTTTTATATTTGCTGTGGTATCAGGAGGGAAAAATAACCTGTTTTACTTCTCTTTACAAGCCTGGCATCTGCACAACCTGATCTGCACTGTCCTTGAAGAAGAGGCATATTCTTGGGTGCTTCTACTGCTTCTACCCCTAGCAAAGGTTTTTGGATATCACTGATGTTGAGCAGGGACAATCCCAACTTGAAGTAGAAATATATAAGACTCCAAAACCATCTCCAGGGAAGACTCTAATATTAATTCAAGGCATGGAACAGATGGTTAAGAAAAAATTTTGCTAACTGAATCACATCCTGATCCTGTATGCATTTCACAGCCAAAACTCAATTTCAGCAGAAGTTTTTCTAGGTTCTAGTTTATCAATGAATTTAATTTACATCTACACATTCTCATGTGAAAGCTTGATGATAATAAGGGGAGAAAAACATAAAACTCTCAAAGATGATATCCAGCAGATACATATTCAAACTTTTCTTATTTTCTTAATTTATGGGGTTTTTTTAAGACACATATTTTATTTGTTCTTTTTCCTGATCAACAGTTCTGTCAACTATATTCCAATTTCCTATTTCTTATTGTTTTCCCTGCATCCTTCCTTCCTCCTTTTCTCCAGACAGTGATTTGACCTTCAGCCACTGACTTTCTGTTTTATTGCAAAGAAAATATTTCTATCTACTTATAACAGTGAGACTTAATTTCTTCACTATTCCTTTCTTTCCTCCCACAAAGCATTGCCATGAGTACATGAAAATCTACTCAGAATTAATTTTGCTTTTTGTATCCGATTTGCTGGAGCACAAAGTGAAAAAGTAGAAATGTAGTGAAACTGTCAACATTCTAATGCAGTAAACTCAAGTAGTTACATATTTCTATCTTTTGGAAATATTCTTCTCAAAAGACATGCCGTCAACAGCCATCTTGTGTTAATATGTGATGTGCCAGAAAGTGATACTGAGCTGCAAATCAGGATTTCACAAATAATGCTGTATATAACTTTGGACTACCTCAGGATATATAACAGACTATTAAATATGCTGCAAGCTAGCTAAAAAGAATAAATTGCACTTAGATTGCTAGAGAGGCATAGCCTGTATGGTTAGCAGAAGTGGCTTAAATATGCAGCTGGTTAAAATATTAATAACATCTAATCCTGAGCCTTTGAATGGTATTAGGACTACCATAGCAATTCCTCTAAAGGCCACCCAGATGCCTACTGTCTTTATCCTTCATAAAAAAATATATTCCTTTTTAATTTAGCTGATACAGCTGGCATGACTTGGTTTCAGTTGCATGGCTAGGATCAGTGAAAAATGCTCCTGTAATTGATAATGAATATTTTGAACTGGATTTGCAAGAAACATGCTAATGTCCGTGCCACTGTGCTCTGCCTCTGACCAATGATGTTCTTGTGGAAGTGATATACTGTCTGTCCATGGCATTTCACTGAGGTAGAGGAGGTGGAGTGTCACCATCCAGGTTGGCCTCACAGGTCACTGCTGGTGATTGTTTTACGGAGGTGCAGGATGGGTCAAGAGAAGGAGCTATAGACTTCCTCTGTCTTTACCTGCCTCCTCAGAGGATGAAGCAGTTGATGATGTAATTTACCTTGCAAAACTGGGACAGGCTGGGCATGTAACAGAAAAATTTCAGGACACCTTTTTGAAATATAAATTACTTTTTATTTCTTTGCTCAGTTACTTTACCAATGTAGAGTAAGGGCACAAGAAGAGAAAGAATGCAAAATGTAGCACAGATGTTGGGAGGTCATTTAGTTACCTAAACTTTAAGCTTTTGTTGTCACTCACCTGCCTCTGGGTAAGCAGCATATCAGGATAAAGGCAAGTATGAAATGGAAAACCAAGGTTCTGGTGTACAATTGATGATCTCCTAAGCAAGAAAAAATACTTTGTGGTCTCTATGGTTCCTTCATGTGGTCATGGTATTTTTTTATCAAAATTGCATGCTAAGCTCAAAAATGAATGTCATCCTGATCTCTCTTTATTCAGTGAGAATGTAAATGGAATATGATGGGAAATCTTCAGTACCTTTAATTTTATTTTTTTTTATTTCTTTACTTTCAGATGGAATTTTCTTTAAAGAGGAAAAATATGACCTTGCTAATTGCTACAATTAGAGCTACTGCTGCTAAAGCATTTATCCATATAAACTAAACAAACAAACAAACAAACAATTGCAACAACCCCCAAGCTCATTAGCACTTCAATTTTAGAAAGGCAATAAATAAAATTCACAGAAAGGAGCTAGTCTATCTTGAAGCAGCACATTTGTATTTTCCATGAGGATTCTGGCAGTTTTTGTCATTATTCACTATGACTATACACATATGTTTGGTGTTGAAATAAAAAGCCAAACTCATATTAATTTTATGGAAAAAATGTATTTCTGCCTTAATTTGATATATCTTTTATCACAGTTTATTTCAATTTTTTGTTGTAATTGGAGAATAAATAAACTGGAACTTCCTTTATTAATGATTTAAGATCTCAAATTTATTTTGTTTGGTTGGTGTAAGTGATGCTGACAGTTAACATTATTGAATGTAGATAAAATTGAATATTTTTTTAAGCTGAGTGTGACATTTGCTTTATTCCAGTCTTGATCACCAATACCAGTGTTAAGGAAACTTCCCTGTCCAACCAGCCAGGAGCCACTTCCATGCCTGCACCACCTGAGCTGGTGCTGAAGCCCATTTGCACAAATCCCACACTCCTACAGTTAGATCAGGTTTCCTTACTGGCTCAACTCCACGTTTCCCATGGCAGAGTCTCTGATGTCCCAGTTCTTAAAACAATTGGTGCAGTGACTAAAGAACAGAATAACAGCTTGAGCTGCCCTCTGAGGTGACATCATGAAAAAAGGAGCTTTTATATCCTTATAGTCTGAAAATATGAAAGTCTGGAGTTCATAGGCTCCTGCAGTGCCTCAGTGTCCAGTCCTGGTGCCCTTTGCTGTGCCAAGGGTCAGCAGTTCCTGACCTTTTCCTCAGGCTCCCACCCAGAGCTCAACCTGCAGCTCTCATTGCAACTGCACCCCAAGCCACCTGCATTGAATATGTTCTTTAAAATCAGCCACCATGATTATTTCAATACTATCAAGAATGGCCTTGCACTGAAATAAGAAGCCTCCCTCAGGTCCCATGGACTTATGTTATGTCCAGTGTTTTTTAAGCTCTCTTCAACTTAGTCTTCTTCTGTGAAGGATTAAGTTTTTCTTGCTCCAGACTTTGCCTGTGGTCTGAGGGGCCTGGGATTACTGAAGGTTTTTCTTACTGATAAAGACCAAGTCAGAGAAGATGAATATGTGCCACTGCTCACTGGAACCCGAGCTAACTCTGCTTTGCTCTGGTGGAGCAGCAAGTGTAAGGAAGCCAAAGGCAGAACCTTAGAGCCAGCAACGCTCTCTGCAGAGGGACAGTGCACCTAAGCAGCAGGCCAGGGACCGAGCAGAGAAGGAAGAGGAGACTCTCCAGTCATGAAGCTCCAACAAACTTTAATGAAGTTGGAGGGGTCAGGACAAGGAGAACCCCGAGCACCTCTGTGCATGGGGTTTTAAGGCACAGTGAAACAGGGGGTGGACACCAAATGACAGCCAATGGGGTAATACTTGAGGTGGAGTTTAGGGGCAGAAACCAACCAGGACAGGGGGAGGAGAAAAGTCTCGGTTAGGGATTGGTCCAAATGATGAGTGGTGGGGAATGTTCTGGAAGAAGGGGCAGGGTTGCCTTGATAGGCAGGTGTTGTAGGTTGGGTTGGTTTAGTCAGAAGCACAATCAATGTTAATTAGGTATGTTCCTTGTACACCCCTATCTTTCCCTCACAGTAGTTTGCTCCAGGTTGTTTACCCCAAGATTTCCTGCCACACAGACCTACAGTTACCTGTCAATCTTCTCACTCCTCCTAGGGTTTCTCCTTATTTGGTTCTGTCAGTCAAGGTTTGTTCACTCCCTGTTGAGTGTCAGTCGTATAACCACACCCAGAAAGTTCTAACCCCACCTTAGCCTTTCTATTCGTCCCAGAACACTGTACCCACCTCTGTTATGTCACCATTGGTTGTGAAACCCTATCTCATTTATCCCCAATTGGGCGAGACAGATTTCCACCCCTGTCTGCCCACCCCCTATTTAATCTGCTGTAATCTTTTGTCCGGGGCCATTTTGCCTTGCATTGCACTGGGGGCGATTCCTTCCAACCACGCATGGGGGAATAAAAGTTCTCAATTTTGCAGGAAAAGAGTCCTTCTCTCGTCCCTTTGCTTCCTCTCAGCCTGAAGCTACCAAAGCTGCTTATCCACACTGGGGCACTCCGCAACCCTGGAGTGCCCGCTCACGTGGCGGCTATGGCCTCACAAGGCAGTGCTAGCTGGCGCTTTTACTGCTTAAGGTCGTAACGGGCAACTGCCACAGACAGGGAAAGGTCTGGAATAAAGGGAGGGGATACCTTGAGGGGCAGATGGAAGGGAGGCCACAACTTAGGAAGAAACCAGCTTGGGGAAAATATGGGGGATAACAGAATAAACCATTTAACAATCAACTTAATAAAACTTAATAAAATAAACACAAACAGCATTAAATATGCTGGCCTATTTTGTGTTCTTTATCACCAGCTCCCCTGCCCCATTCAGCAGCAGATCCATGTTTTCCTGAGTCTTCCTTTTGCTGTTTATGGACTTGTGAACAACTTTCTTATTTCCATTTGCATCCCATGCTCCTTTCATGTTGACCTTGACTTTCCTATCCTCATCTCTACAAGACATGACAGCATCTCTGTACTCCTCCTGTTGGTGCTTCCACCTATTGTACAATTTTTTTATGTCCAAGTTCAATCACAAGCTCTTTGCTCATCCATGTAGACCTCCTGCCACCTTTGTTTAATTTCCTACTTGATGTGATGGACCATTTTTTAACTTGGAGAAAAATATCCTTAAATATCAACTTCTGAAAGTCTGGTGCCATCTCAAAAAAGCCTGTGTCCATATGCAAAACCAAACCTGATGAAAATATCTATGGAGACTCTGCAACTAAAGTGGGGTTACAACACGTGTGTCAGAATTATCCCTTATTATTCACATTAACAGGTCAGTCCTTGGCACCAAGTAACAAAATGTTTGCATATGTTGTTGTAGTGGCTTTGGATATTCTAAAAATTAATTCCCATGGCTTTTTGACTTTTTTAGTATGAATTTTTGGTAAATTATCCTGAAAGAATGGTGATATCATAATCTCCTGAAATAAGGAATAACCATTTACAGTAGGCACATAGTGAGAGTGGATTAAAAAAAAAAAGAAAGCAAGCATTTCTCTTTGCTCACTCCAGATACTCACTCTCTTCCAACCCTGTCAGCTAACCCCACTTTTTCATTTTTAATTACAGCAGATGTCAGCTTATTCAAAACTCTTCATGTTTCAAAGGAATGATGACTATTTTTGCCAGAGTAATCTTCCTCAAGTTTACTGACTGTATACTATGGTTCATAGTATATGCATCAACTGAAATAAAGGTTTTCTAGTACAATATTTTCCCTACAACAATCCCCATTGCAGTCTATCTTTCCCCAATCTGTGTTCCCCACAATTTTCTACATTTTCCTTCTATACCCTCCCCAAATACTTGAAAATAAGTATAAATATTTATGTAATATATTATGATATATGTCAATTCCACATCTGAAATACAAGTTTGTAATGTCTGACATACATGTCTGGAATTGACACAGACAAGATTTATTGCATGTTGCCCCTGAATGAGGCAGTGAAGAAGGCAGAAAACTTTAAAATTTTTCTTTAATATGTGTACTATTACAGGTCATAACAGCTGGTTTATGAGAAGTGGCTCTTTTCAGTAACTTTTCAATAACTTTGATGTGTTGAGATAACTTTGATCTGCCAGTAGATCTGGAACCATCCTCTTCAGGTCTAGGCATGGTCCCATGTGAAGAGGAGACTTGAGCTTTAGCCCGGCTCAGAATCAAGTAAATTGGAAAAGTGCTCATGCAGATCTAGCCCCTGCCTCAAAGCCAATATGATCCCTCTCTGTCTCCAGCCAAGCCTTCTGCCAGAGAAGGACAGGGTAGAGGGCTTTTTCTGTACTTCTCTTTCATCCCCCTCTGGGGAAATGTGTTACTTAAGTGAGATTAATGTCTTTCTTTGAAGCAAGAGTGCCAATTTACTTGTGCTATAGTAAGCAGATGAATTGAGACTGGCAGATTCATATGAAAATAAACCAGATCCTCTTTCCCTAGGAATTAAGGGAAATATCTTGTCAGGTCAACTGAGCAGCTCCTAAAGAGCTGCTCCTCCTTTTCCTAAAGACTGGAGGACTTGCGGGGAGAAAGAGAGAGAGGAAAGTTACTGATAATTCAAGGTTTCAGTCTCTCTGGCAGCTCGGGTGCCTGAAGCTACATGGTTATCCTTCCAAGAAAAACACATCAGGGCACATTTGTGCAGGACCCCAATCTGATGGTCAGCCAGGAGTGCCCAGGGAGCATTTTGCATCCTGTGCAATGGCCTAAGGGCATAATAAGAAATGTAACATTGAGTCATTTTATTTCCAAATACTGGAAAGGCTGCTAAATCAATCTCTTGGAAATTATGAACCATGAGAATTGAAGCTGGCAATACAATTGATTCAGCAATTCTGCCTTACTTTGAAATGCTGTCTTCCTGCCATTGTTATCTGACGTTTTCCACCAAATTTCTCCATGCATTTTCAGTAATTCTTAAAGCATGTCCTTTCACCTTTTCTACTTAAAAAAGAAGCAGAAGGTGGTAGGAGAAATCTGCATGTGCAAAAATAGAACGAAGCAAAAGTTGTAAATTTATACAGTAAGTATAAGCAAAATATTGATAAAGTTGGAATGCAAGTGTTATAGTGAGCAACCTATTCCTTTCCTGGCTAGAAACCTGTTTCCCCCACTTGGTGGGCTCATCTGTTCAGAAAAGAAAACTGATTACTCCAGGTCTACAACTCCAGTATTTGGACAGGTGGGCACCCTGATTCTTAAAAGGTTGTGTGCTGTGTTTCCCTTATTTTCCCATGGGTAAATCCAGTGTTCATAGGTCGAGATAACTTTCAGCAAGAGCCTCAGCACTTAACCTGGCTTACACCAGCTGATGTAGGTACTCAGTACCAGCTGAGTTAGAAAGCAGGTTAGACCAATCTATGTTAAGCTGACCACTTTAAAGATGTTGCTGGACAGTAGAGTTAAGAATAACCTAGTAACACTTCTTTGATATTAAAATTATTTTATTTCCTTTTAAAAATTTCATTTTGCCTTCTTTTTTTTTGTAAAAGTTTCAGTTCTGTTGCAATATACTGTTGTTCTCAGAAATTTTTGACATATCTGCAGTTCAATTTGAACAGGAAGCAAAAGAAGTCATCCTGTTTTTCTCACCTGATATAAAAGAAGATAGGGCGCAGCGTCTCACTGTGTTTTCCTGGTCTCCAGGCAGCTCCGGCATCCAAAAGTGGTACCAGATCTCTCCGGGACCCGGGATCGCCCCGTGTTTCCAGTCTTGGCTCCGTGCTGATGTCCGGGCAGGGGTGCCAGTGGCGTCTCGCCACTATGAGCGGGAGGCACCAGTAAAGAGTGAATGAATGTCCGTATTCCCCATGTGTGGAAGGCTAAAAGTCCTTTATTGCTGCAAGGAGCTGTGCTGAGGCACCGTGACCCACTCCCAGCTGGTGCATGAGGAAAATGGCCTCGGGCACTCCGAGGCGTGGGATTACATTGGAGAAGGGGTGAGGAGAGCAGGGACCCTCCTGCCCAATGGGGGCAGGCGCCGTGGCGATGACATGGACCACGGCACCCAACGGGGACATGACCGGGGCGGACCCCGGGCTCTGGGGCGAACGGGGTTGGGAGATCAGAGTGATGGGCACCGAACCCTCCGGGCAGGACAGGGAGCGGTCACAGGAGTGACAGCGGAATCTCCAACAGTCAGGGACCCGGAGCGAACAGCTGTGGGGTTGGGGGGAGAAAGAGAAACGCGGGGGGTGTGCGGGGGTGGATTTTTTTTCTCTGGGTGTTTGGGTTAGTTCCAATGGTTTTGCTCAAGGTACCCCCCATTCCTTCCCCTCACAATGGTTTATCCCAAGTTGTTTACTCCTTAGTTTTCCCACTACCTGGCTGTCCCTCAAGCTGTCAATCTCCCTGTTCCACCCCTTCTACCTTTATATGTTCATGTCAATCCAAGTTGTGCTGCCCCACTCTCCTGTCCATCAACCCAGTTCCACCCATTTTCTTTGCAAATGTTCTATGTCAATCACCCCTTGTTCGATAGAGGATTTGTCTGTGAGGCTTCTTCCCTCCCCTGTGTTATCCCCATTGGATATGCTAAGCTCTGTACTCCTCCCTTGGCATCTTCCCATTCGTTGTGTAATGTTTCCACTCCTCACACCCATTCCCTTTCTATACCCTGGCCAGACCCCATTTCTTTGGCACTTGTTTCTGACCCATCCTTGGAATAAAACTTTCTTGGACCCTATACAAGTGTTCTTTCCTTCATTCCTTTGCCTTGGATCCTAGCAGTGCTCTCATGCAAGCGCCACCCAAGCCGCTGCATACACCACCGCCTGAAAGTCTCGGCAGAGACCCAGGGGCAGTCCCTCTCATGGTGTCCTCTGGCCACCTAGGGAGACAGCTAGCCGGTGCCTCAACGCTCCGTGGTGGCCATAGTGAGCGCTGCACTTCTTCATCAAGGAACTGAAACATCCAGCTCCCTGCTACACTGCATAGAAACAAACAAACCAGTTTTTCAGTGCATGTATTTTGAGTTTCTTTGGGACTTGCCACAGAACAACCTGAAGTCTAGGAGAATGCAGGTACAAAAAAAAGTGGGAGGGCATTCATTTGTCTGACTATTTCTTTATTTGGAAGAAATAAAGAAACACGAGCTTTGGGTTTTTTTTTTTTTTTTTTTTTTTGTATTTACACCACCCTGTTACAGCTGTGTCTACTTTCAGAGACATGCTCTTCATGACATGAAATGCTCTTAGAGCCTGAGCACTTTCCCTTTGCCGTCTCTTACAACTGAGGAAGTAACTGAGCTGCTAAGAAGTAGTTCACCTTCAGATCACCTCACTGCATGCAGGTCTGATAGCTGGTGTCCACTGCAGTTCAAAGCAGCTCCTTGCAAACCCAAATTCTAAAGGAAGCTTTCCTCAGCTCAGAAAATATGTCACAGTAGACTAATACTTCATTGCCAGTCCTTTGTCTGCCCTGTTTTTCAAACCAACAGAGTACTGCCAGGACAGCACAAGTGATGGTGGGGGTATCTCTGGAACTGGTCATTCTAGGGACTTTAATTTGTATCCAAGTTTGCTGCTGAATGGTTGTTGTTGGCTGAGAAAAAGCGGATGGAGAGAAACAATGTGGCATAGCCATTCCTGTGACGGCAGGCTGGCTGTGGTTGCACTAGATCACCCACAGTTGTGACGATTCTAATGATGAAGAACAGTACCTTTTTTTTCCCTGGGCTCTTGCTGCACCAACAACCGGTTAATATGGCAAGATCTACCTCACCACTTAGGAGGTAACTGGGCAGTGGAAAGGAGCATTGGCTGTACTGGTAACAGATGTGTCAGAAAGGAGTAAATGGAAGAGGAGCACTTTTAATGCCATTGTAATTATGGCACTGATGGCAGATTTTAGCAGGGTAGAGACAAGAGAAATTCTGCCAAAGGAGATTTTATTAAATCAACCCTGAGCATATTCAAATGCAGTGAAAAGCAAAAGAATGATAAATACAGACAGCTAATTAAAAGTACCTTTAATTTATTATATTTAATTTCACTGAGTGGCTGAGCTGCCTTAGTGACTCAGCTCTAGCTATGAAAATCGCCTTAAGGTTTGCACACTAACATATTTGATTTCAGCATGACTCTGCTTGGATTATCACCTTAAAATATTCTGAAATATGTAAATTAGAACCTGAATGAGTTTTGGTTTTACAAACTCATTTTTTAAGGCAGAAGGCTTAAAACACAAAACTGAACACTGCATAACAATTAAATACTTACATTTGCTTTGAAAAATGTCTTAAGTCATCTTGGGGGTTTTTTTTGGGTTTTTTTTGTTTTTGTTTTTGTTTTTTTTTTTTGTTAGCTTTTAGTCCACTTCTCATTGTTGTCAGCCTGTGTTTTGGATCTGTGACAATGAGTTAAACCAAATGTGCTGAAAATATCTGCTCCAAAAGTAAACATAGCCTTTCACTGGAAATTCATTGCAGCTCCCCTTGCTTTCTCTGCTTGTCAAATTTGCTGGGAAGAGCAGTGATGAGATTTAACTGATGAAGTGATATAATTATTCCTCTGAATTACTCTCAGCCAGATTTTGCAGTCCTTCATCAAACAAGAGAGGCTGGCTGTAAAACTATTAATGCAAAGAGCCAAGGACTATGAGGTCTGCTTTTAATCAAAATCACTTCCAAAATGTTTAAAAAAAGCATTTAATTTTTTTTCTTTACTAATAGAATCTTTTCAGAAATTCCACTGAGTCCTCTAAAACCGAGTGAGTCAGATAATCAGTTGTTTGGCTCTGTTTTCCTTTGTAGCCAATCATTTCCTTCCTTGATGTCACATTGGTATTTTGCTGTAAATAAACTCTTAAGAAACAAACCTAACCTTTCAGATTGTGGTTGCTAATTCTGCATGACAGATGCAGAATTACACAGGTTTCCCACATGTGTGTCAAAAAGCATATCTGAGAACATCTCATGTACTTGGGAGGTATGAACTAAACTAATAACAATAAACTAAAAATCAGCAAGGAAGGCCAAGCAAGGGAGTTGGAGCATTAAAAATCATAAATCCTATTTTGACATTTCTTCAGAACATTCTTGTACATTCGCCAGGCACTATATAAGGGAAGAATCCTTCTCCATATTAAAGTCTTGGCTGAACACATCTAGCTCAAGAGAGGAAGAAAATACCCACCTCTCTCTTTCCATTTAGTACTTCGAATAATTTCAAATTCTTGTATTAAGCCTGCTCAGGAAATGGTATCTACAAATGCCCCTCCTCTGGAACTCCCCCACCTTAATTCTGAGGCTATAGAAGCCAGCTACAAGTTACTGGTCTAACGATTCCTTCCCTAGATATTATTCCATTGTTTTGCCTTGGGGATTTTGTGGTTTTTCTTTCCCTCCAATGCTTCGGAAGCCAATATCTTACCTCATAGTATTTAATTTGTTTTACCTACCTTATCACTCTACTTGTCCAAAACAAATTTCCTGAAAACTGTAGTAGAAGCTACTGCTTTACATTGCTGCAGACTAGTAATATTTGAATTCTTCCTCAGCTCTACATTTCTGAGGGTTTTAAAATTAAGTGGAGCAGGATAAAAACAATGTGTGAGGAAATTATTTTGCTATGGCTTGTTTTGAAATAAATCTGTGGAGCTTTTTTTCAATAATCCTCATGTTTGCTGATTTCTCATTGATTTCATAGTTCTACTGGAAAATTTTAAACAAACTAGAGACTCCCAAGCCTTGGTAGACTTACATCTTTCCACTTCTAATAAAACTATGGATTTTCAGATGCATTTTTCTAGGTTTGCTTTGCTACATGAGGTTGATTACATCTTGCTTCCCCAAATACTAAGCATTGGACCTGAAAATGGCTTGAATCACAGAAGAAGATTTTTGTCAATGGTGAAAGAGATGATTTAAACAATTATTGTGCTGAAAATACTGCATTCCTAATAAGTTGTCTCTTCAAAATAAGTAACTTTTTTTTTCATGGTGTTTGCTAGATTATGAGTTAGGGGTTTGTCTGAACATGGCATTTCTGTTTGGAATATACAAAGAGAGAAATAATTTCATTGTTATATACTTAAAAGAAACTGTTTGCTCATACTGTAGAAGAACATTCATGTTTTAAACAGAGACTGAGTATAGGAAATGCTGGTCCCAAATATGAGTATTCATGAAGGCATTAAGACACAAGAAAATAAATGAAAATAAATAAAAAGGCACAGCTAGAATGAAATTATAACTTAAGCCTTGGTTGCTGTGATCTGCTTTAGTGCAATATAATGATCTGCCCAAAAGAACAGTAAATGCATCTTTTTGTATTTATTTTTAGAAGAGCTACTCTTCAGCAGACTATTGGCCTTATGTCAATACATTTTACAATGTAACAAAGAACAATAACTGCTACTGTCACAGAATCATACACAGTGTAAAAGATGAACCGGACCAATGTAATTATGGTTTTAATCATGATGTGACAGTGGTGTTTACACCTATAATAAGCAAAAACTGGAACAACATCAGACCCCCAGGACTAAGGACATGCATTGCAATTTACTTAAAATGTAGAAAACTGTCTATAATTAGATGTTTCTTTTCAGTTTATGTTTAATATTGCATAAAGTCCCGTTCTACGGTTCAGTCTTTGTTATAAGACTATAATGCATTCTGACATATGTGTTTTCTTCTTCTATCAAGGGCCTGCTATGTGCATTGTCTTTGTCTTTATTAAAATTTCTTGCTTTATATGCTGAACTAGAGGAATAGCTCTTGACATTGTTCTTCTTCAAAATACTCAAATGAAGTGAAAATGATGATTTAAAAGTGTTCTGGTTTGAAAGCAAAACCAGTGAGAGACTCCAAGTCAGAAACACAATTTATTGGAAAAAAGGATAAAGAAACAAAATACATGCAATAATACAAAAGGAAGACCACTGACAAAGTCAGAATACAACCTAACACCCCTTTGGCCAGTGTGTTGGTAGCAATCTAAATTGGAGTGGCTGCAGTCCTCCTGGAGTGGCAGATGTGGTTTCTGTTGGAGCAGTGGTCTTGTAGAAAATGTGTAGCCATTCAGTGGAAACCCCAGCTGTGTCCTCTTGGAAACCTGTGAGAAGGCTGCCTTTCTGTCCAAAAATCCCAGAATATATCTAGGTGGGGATGCTTAGCTCCTCCCCCCTGGGCAGAGCATCTCACAATGGGCTGATGTCATTGTGAGTCACGTGGTGGGTCCTTGATCACCGGTTAAACAGAAACGGCTCCTGGAGGGAGTTATCTCTGAATCATGTGGCAAGACATTGATGGGCCCATTAACAGGAGATAAGGAAAATTGCCCAGAACACAACTGCTACACAGATGGCAATAGAAAACATCCTGCTTCTCAATCTCAGACAAAAAGTGACTGTTTGAAAACAGCCATCATTGAAGTTGGAAGGAATCTTTGGAGATCATTTAGTCCAACTCCCTGCTTAAAGTAGGATCAGTGCAAGTGGCTTGAGTTCTAGTTTTTCTGGCACTATTCCTACACTCTTAGACAGTGTCTAGAGAAATTTTCTGGGTCACGTGTCCATACTTCTAGCTCAAATATGCTTCCTTGTTTTGTTTGATTCAAGTCAGGAATTCATTCATTCTGTTACTCTTGCTTGATTTCTTGAGCCTGGATAATGTCCTTGGAAGTCAACTAGTTCTTTTGAACCCTGTTTTCTATGACCAGCTCCCATGGGATTCTTCCAAGCCAGTCCCTGAACAGGTCCAAGATTGTTCTCTTGTAGTGAGCAGTTGTGATCCTGATATTTACAAGTTTCCTCCTCTCAGGTTCCTGAACTGCAGGCTCTCTTGACTGCTTCAGTCCATATTGCCCTTATGTCCCCACTGTCCTTTTTTGTAAGAACCAGATCCAACAGGGCATTTTACCTCATCGCCCACTCCTCAGTCAGCTGTCTTAGGAAGTCCATTATCTTCAGATACCTCTATGACTGCTTGTGTTCTTGTTTGTTGTTACTGCAGTAGATTACATGGGTGTTTCCAGCCCACCATGAGGACCAGGGCCTCCAAGTGTGAGTCTTCTTCAACTGGCTCAAGAAGCCTCATGTACTTCTTGCTGATGAGAGGATTTTTAGCAGACATCAGCCACAATGCTTCCCACACTGGTTTGCCATCTAATTCTGACCCATAAACTCCCAGACAGCTGACTACCTGTCCTAGGAAGAGCTCTGTGTGTTCCTGTTTCTCTTTCCCATTCAAGGGAGTCCCTTCTCTCAGTGCCAGCCTGTCCTTTGCAAAAGGGCTGTGTCCATCCATCACAGCACACCAGCCGTGTGAGTTTTTCCACAGTATTTCTGTGATACAAGTAAGACTGTAACCCTGCTGTAGCACACAGATTTCCAATTGTCTCTGCTGTTCCTCATTTTGCTTGCATTAATGTGCAGGCACTGCAGAGAGGCCATGATGATTTCTCAGATAAATTGTTAGAGCTTCCCATATAATGCTCCATAATTACTGAAAAAGTAGTAAAAAAAAAGGGTTTCTTTTTCATTTTGTCTAGGACAAGACTCTTGGATTTTACTTATTGGCATTATTCCAAATCATGCTTTGAAAGTTCTGTAAGTTGCTTCGTGTAAATTAGTTAATCTCTCTTGTGTCTGTATAGAAGATATTCAATAAAACCTAAGTGAAGTAATTGTGCCTGCTTGAATGCCTTCAGGGGAAACTCAATCTGATAAATACATACATTTGTTATATCTATGTTTTTTCCTTTAAAATACATACACGTTTCAGAATCACAGAGTGTTTGAGGTTGGAAGGAACGAACCTCTGGAGATCATCTGCTCCAATCCCCCATTTCAGCATGGGAACTGAGAGCTGCACAGAAGTGTTTATGCATCTTCTAGCTTCTGACAAAACTGCTTACATTGATAATGCACCTAAATTGGAGAAAAAAAGTGGCTGGGTATGAAAACACTTAAACATATTATGACTAAAATTCTTATTCTACATAAAAGCTGATAGCAATATTAGGGAGTAAAATTATTAGGACATTAGTAGAAATTGGAACAGTATCTTCATATGAAGTGATTTACCTGAAACATCAGCCAGACTGCTGTTTTATTTGACTTGTGTCTCTGATTTTTTGTGAATGTCCTTTCTTGTTGCAGGAAGAGAAAGTATACTATGACTCACTGGAAAAAATAAAAAATATATGAAAAAGCTTAGGCAGTAAAAGTGAAACAAGGAGTTATTCTTCCAGTGACTTCTGTAGAAGTTCCTTGAGATTTATGAAAACCCTTCGTCTATCAATTCTTTTTATCCAGAAGATTGGAAGCTAAAGCAAGCATCTCACAATTACAAAATATATTTGTTAACAAATGGTCATAAATTTTTATATATGTAACTGGAATTTACTATGAATAAAGCTTCAAAGAAAATTAAAAATATAAGAATAAGTTGTATGATGCAAAAGACACAAGATATGGCTTTGAAATGAAAATGTGAATTAAGAGACAAAACCACCATAATTTCAGTTAAGTAAAAACAGAACAGACAGATGTGATTTACAGAACAGATTTACAAATTCCTCACAGATATAATATTCAGGTTTTTCATTCTTATATAATAGATTAATATAATATAATAAATATACTATACTATACTATACTATACTATAATATAATATAATATAATTATGATATGATATGATATGATTAATATAATATAATATAATATAATATAATATAATATAATATAATATAATATAATGTAATATAATATAATATAATATAAATAAAATTCAGTGTCTGACAGGGTCTAGGCTTTTGCCTGTGTAGAGACACTTGAGATTATGGAAACAAAACTAGATACCTTCTGCACTAGTTCTTTGGACATAGTATGAAATTATCCAAATAGCTGCATTTAAGGCTCCCAGGAAGGGCTAAAGAAAATTTGGTTTATGCTGCATGACTGCAAATGAGAGGGCAGATCTCATTCAGTATCCATAAATGCAAAGAAATGCACTCAAGAAAAACTAACCTCATATTCACTTCATAAGGTACTCTAATTACTTGTTATCTTTAAGAAAAAAAACAGTGGTCCATTATAAACTGTTCTCTTAGGACCAGTTGTAGAGTTAGTTAAAAGGATGAACAGAGTGCAGATTTTTCCTGGGAAAGAAGAAGAGAAAAATTAAGTGAAGAATAATGTGGTGTGTGTATATACCTATGGATCCTCTAAGCCTAGGGCAAAATCTTAAGTCATCAAGCTGTGGAAGGACAGAGTACAGGGGCATTTGGTAGGCAAAGTAACAGAAGATATTTATTAGAAACATCAAGTGTCTGGATGTATCTGTGTATCTGTAATTTTCCAAATATTAGAGATGTTAATCCCCATTAAACCATATTCTTTTAGGCTTTATCCTTAAAGTCATGGTTGTCAGCAGTACAGGGCCACAGAACATTCAATGTATTTCTATTCACAGTATCTTGAGAACTATTTTACATCATATACTAGAATGAGAAATTCAGTATTTTCTACTCAATCAGGAGAAGAAAAGGTGCCATATCATCAGCTCAAATCTTCCCCTCTGTGGAGATTAAAGGTCTACACAGGGCCCTACTTGCCCTCTTCATTTTGTCAAAAATGAGGTGAGAGACTAGAATTATACCTGTGAATGCCTCTGCAGAAGCAAAAGCAAAGGCAGTAAATTTAGAAAGCATAGCAAAACATAAACCAGTTTATAAAATATATATAATGAAGAGCATATGAGAAGAATGTCTTTTATCAATGTAGTAGGTTCTTAGGATGCCAAAAATATGAGATATCAAAGGTTTTTATTTGTGAAGGCCATTTTCCTCTGTGGCTTCCAAGCTGTTAGTTTACAAATTCCTTTCCTAAAATGTCACATTTATTTCTGAAGTGGCTTTGATGTGAAACATTGTCTGGTTGGTTTTCTCAGTATCATGGTAGAGTACTTCATTTAAGGTAATTGCATCTTTTGATGTACTGTGATTTTGCATAATTTTATTAGTCACAGAGTAAAACCATGAAATTAAATTAAAAAAAAAATTCTAAGCATGTTTAACTGCTAATGATGTCTATGGAAGTTATCGGTGTTTTGAATATAATACCATGCCTGCAATGTTCTGCAATACAGATTTGTATTAAAATTGTACGGATTGAGTGCCATACAGCAAATGAAGACATGATCCACTGCAGTGCAGATTTTAAAACTGTGATTAAACACAGTGATTAAACTGTGATTAAACTTTGACAAAACACCCAATTTCTGTTTCACTGCTACTCTTTTTTACTCCAAAATCATGCACTGCATATGTATACCACTTAGAGTAAAATTGTGTCCCCAGGCAACCATCATTCTTCTCTGCAAAAGAATGTCACACTAAGTTACATATATATTACTCCTTTACACTGCCTAAGTATTTGGGGCATCTGCACCGTGAGATTCCATATGGGTACACCCTGAGCATTTTAAAGGCAGTCCCAAGTGAAAATATGTGTCGAGGGTACATTCAGTATACATTTCTTGAGTGTCTAACCCTTTAGAAATACAGTTTATATCCTATGTCCTGCCCCATGATGAGCTGCCTCCCATATATAACAGCTTGGCACACATTTGGCAATAATGCTCTGAAACAAGTAGTTTTCCCCCTGCTGTCACCGTGGCTTTGCAACAGGACATTACCATACCCAGGCAGACAGTGCACTCACTCTAAGAATCTTAGCATCTAGTGTAAGCAGCACAATTTCACACTGTTAAAATAGAGATTGCTTTCTGCACATGAAATCAGGTAATTTTCCATACCTGCAGTTTGACTTGCCTGTAGTAACAGTCTTGTAACAGAGATACTGGCATCTATCAAGCTGGAAATAAACCAAAATTGCTTGAAGTGCTGTGGTTAGTGTTACATACGAATAAATAAATTTAACCATGAAAAAGTTTTAGGCAGATGCCATCTTTACAGTGGAAAAAGTCTTTAGTTTTAAAAATGGGACAGATTCTTCAGAGCTAATCTTAACATTGATTTAGACAACAAAATTACAGATTAGTTATGTACAGTTTCATAAATACCTAGGTGCTCAGGTGCAGTAGCTGTTTCTTTCTATAATTTCACCAAATGTATGTGAAATACATACAAATGTAGTGTTTAGCCCTTGCCTGGCTTCCTAGTGTGTGTCTTCAACCTTTGAAGTATGTAAATTCTTACAGCTATTGTTTTGAAGTTCCTAGAGTAATGCTAACCTGGGACAATTCATTGTGTTTCATGGCATTTGATGGATTTTCTTCCTTCAGCTGCCATTTGTGGATTCATAAAGACAAGAGTCTTGCCAATGAATTAATAAGAGCTTAGGTTTGCAGCCAACAAAAAGAACCACAAATATATGTGAAATGCTGGGTTTGACAATCCTGCCATCTAATGCTGGGTCAGATATTTTTCTGTATCAAATATCAGTTTTCAGTGACATTTTCCCACTCCTGATGAAATGAGAAAATTGAACATATGTGAAGGATTTTTTTTTCTTTTCCTGTCTTCCTTAGTGCAGGATGTTACACCGTTTGTCTTTCTGCTTCTTCTTAAGTCATGTGTTCAATGTTCTGTAAGAAACATATTATTAGAGCAAGCTCTTACTCTAATATTCAGCTCACATTTGGTAAACATAGATGCATAAACAGATGCAGTCTTCCATATCTAGCAAATAACCTTGATAACTTTGTTTTTTCCTTTTTATTCTCATTTTTTGGCTCATAAATCTTTGTGTATTATAGCTTCCACACCATAATATAGGAAAGCAGTTTCTCTCCTGGCTCATTGGAGCTGGTCAAAATCCAAGACCATTTGTTCTCTTTATGAAAGAAATTCCACAGAGTTTGGGGTCTATATGAAATAAAAGAATAGCTGCTGTGTATTATAGTACTGATGTCTCCACCAGTTAAGGGTCTAATCTAAAACAATACAACATTTATTTTCTCCTTACTACTATATTCAATTTATTCTAATTCATATATGCATATAGTAAAAGAGACTCAAATAGGTATTTGCTGAAGACATTTTGTCTTTCCATTCCTACAGGAAGCAGGTTAGATAAACTTCTATGTATGTTGAGGATGATGGTATAATGTTTGAAAGCATGCTGTGAATAATTTCCTTATAACTTCCCCAGGCTCTCCATCTAATACCTAAAAGCAAGGCTTTAAGGCATGTTCACGTTAACACATTGCAGCTTGCCAGCTAGAGAAACTGCTCTGGAAAATCCCTGTATTATCAAAATCCAGGTCAGAATGGTTATATAATCTCAAAAGGAATAGCACATTAACCTAAATCGAACAGCTTAGTAGCAACAAAATATTCTGTGTGTTAAGACACCTTGGATTTTAAGGAGAATTAGAGTATTTTGTATTTTTCCTTTATATTTTTCCAATTTCAATCCTATGTATTTTTTTCAGTGCAAACAGTTCTTTTTCCAGTGAAATAGCAAGAGAACACAAGGCCAGAATACAATCAGAAGGCCCCATTCGGAATAAGGAAACTCTGAAATGGAATAAGCAATGACATCCTTTTTTGTACATCTGTACGTCTGTTACTCTTTGAAAAACAGATTATTAGGTGTGAGAACTATACCAAATATTCACATTGCTAGCTCCAGACAGCTAGATGATGTAATAAATTATATTGTGTTTGTTTTCTGCACAGCATGGGCAAAACCTGACCATTCTGTTGCAGTGATATGGGAGAACAGCAAGAAACAAGTTTCATTTTCTCTTTCATTACACAAAATGCCCAACCACAAAACATGGTATGTGGTTTTTTTGCACTTGTGGCTACTTCTGAGAAAGGGGGACAAAGCATACTGCATCATCAAGGATTTGTGACCTTCCTCTAGACAAAGTTCATTTGGTTATTATCATTGATAAAGCCAGCTTTTCCTAAAGGTACCTGCTTAGAATTAAACTCTGAATATCTTAATTTAAAGATGAAGCAAGTACTTAAGCAGCTATTTGAAGATTAATCTTGCTACAGTGCTTACCTGATTGTTTGTCTACACATTTCATGCTCTGAAATGAGCTGTGTTTATGAGAGCTACTTCCCACTTAAATCAGTTGAAAGGAGCACTTACTGGGAAAGTTGTACATTATTTCAGTTAAGAGGTATTCCAGCAAGTGAGCAGATGTATTCCAGCAGTGGAGCTCCATTTCAATAGAGAGATACCAGAAGAGAATTAAGATATCAGGATTACAGAAAAAGCAAACTGTTTTTATTTTATGTGTTTTTACTTTAAAGGACATGAGAGAGACAGCTGGCACAAAGGGCTTTTGCCATTCTGTTTCATTTTGGCCTTGTTTGTTCATGTGGTCGTAAAGCAGCAAACAAATCTCTCACCCAACTGTGGCATCTCTGTTTTCCCGGTCTCCGGGCAGCTCCGGCACCTAGAGCGGCACCACCTCCCGCCAGGACCCAGGATCACCACGTGTTTCCGGACTTGGCTCTGTGCTGATGTCCGGGCAGGTGTGCCAGCGGATTCTCGCCACTGTGAGCAAGAGACACCAGTAAAGAGTGAAGGAACATCTGGATTCCCCATGCGTGGAAGGCTGAAAGTCTTTTATTGCCGCGGGGAGCTGTGCTGAGGCGCCGCGATCTGCTCCCAGCTTGCGCATGAGGAAACACGGCCTCGGGCACTCGAGGAGAGAGCGAGGAGAGCAGGGGCCCTCCCGCCCAATGGGGGCAGGCGCCGTGGTGATGACGTGGACCACGGCACTCAACGGGGACATGGCCGGGGTGGACCCCGGGATCTGGGGCGGACGGGGATGGGAATTCAGAGTGAGGGGTACTGAACCCTTCAGGCAGGATGGGGAGTGGTCACAGGATTGGCTCTAGCAGCCAGGGACCCGGAGTGAACAGCCGCGAGGAGGGTGGCGAAAGGGGGACAAACACAGGGCGTGCGCGGGGGTACACAGATCACGGCTAGCTAACAGATCAGAACCCCTAACCTAAACCCCAAACTGTGATGCAACACCCAGCAGGACCACATTTGGCATAAATAGAAGTGGCATGTTCTACTCTGCGAGAAATTTAAGCATAAGTAATCCGAACTTGCATGTATCACTACTAACTTGTGACAGCACCAAGCAGAGAACGTATCCCTCAAGTTAATACAATGAAATATTACAATGGTGTCTTGATGAACATGAAAAAAGTATATCCATGGATTGTATCTGTGCACTGTGGTCACGGGGAGGGGAGGGGAGGGGAGGGGAGGGATAAAATTCAGCATCAAGTCTTATTTAATTTACATAATGGCCATTGTTGTACATATCTGCATATGGAGGTGAGTGGGAAATAGTCACAATAAGGCAAAATTGCCACAAATAACACTGTTTAATTTACAGACATGATCATCACCGTTTCATGAATTTTGCTTTGGTGTCTGCTGTTTGGCTTTTGTCTTTTCTTTGTCTTTCTTTTCTTGTCTTTGTCTTTTTCTCTCTTTTGTCTTTTGCTACCTTCAACAAAAATCATATTTAAACCAAGATGAATTTGGAGATTAGGATATGTAAATTGTTCTACCACGTGATACTGATGTGCATACATTTTATATATATATTTTAAAAAAGACAGATGTGTGTGGTAGTGTGTATTTTATTATAATTGTTTTGATAAAAGTTAGGTTTTCTATGTTAATTGGTTAGAATGGTTTCTCCTATGTACCCCCTTCTTTTTCCCTCATAGTGGTTTGTCCCTGACTTATTTGCCACAGTTTTCCCGCCACTTGTATGCCCATAATTATGTCAGTTTCCCTGTTCCTCCTCTTATTCCCTTATAAGCCCTTGTCAATCCAAGATGCTCTGCCCTTCTCCCCTGTCAGTTAAGTTGTGTACACCCTTTTTTTCCAGAAAGTTCACTGATTATTATCTCTGTGTTACAAGAGAATTTGTTTGTGAGGCTTCTTCCGTCCCCAGTTTGAATCCTATTGGTTATGTTAAACAATGTAATCCTCCCCTAAGATCCCCTCATTTGTCGCTGTGCCACTCCTTGTGTCCTCTCAGGGACTCCTGGCTCGCTCCAGCACTGTGGATGGCGGGGGACATTCTCCCATGCCTCAGGAGGTCAGGAGGGCAACTAAGGCTTTTTGCCTTGTGGGGTGAGACAGTCGTGACGATGGTGGAAATAAGGAGTAGACTCCATGTGGGAGTAAAGTCCAGGTTTATTGAAGAGATCTCTGGGGAGATCCACAACCCGGGGGAACAAAGCGACCACAGCCTCGGACTGGGCTGTGCAGCACAATACAAACGGGTGTGGAAACATGGGGGGAGATCACCCACCCACCAATAGGAATGTTTGGGGGAGTGCAAGGTGGGGAGACAGACATATGGGGAATTCAATTGGGGAGGTGGGAAGGAGGGACCCCTGGCCCCCATCCAATCACTCAATGCCCTTTGTGAAGGTTATGGATGAGTGGGATGTGGAGTTGAGTGGTGGACAAGGCACCAGGGAGGGGACAGGGGAATGATCCAGCAAACTGGGAGGAGATTGTCATCAGGGAAGGAGGAGGGGATTGACATACCATTGGGGGAAAATGGGAGTAAAGGGATGAACCATTACAGAACTCGTATAGAAACATGAAACTTAAAAATACAATACAACACTCAATTATTGAGAGTTGTTCCCACCCTTCAGGGGTGCTGTCACTCTCCTCTGACACCCTTGGGGAATAAACTTCCTTGAGATCCAGAGAGGTGATCCTTCCCTTCTTTCCTTGCCTTGGGTTCTCATGTGTGACTCCTGTAGTGCTACCCACACCCCTGCAACCACTGCCATCCAGGTTAGTCTCGGAAGGGACTTGGAGGCAGCCATTCTCGTGGGTGTCCCTCCGGCCATCAGTGGGACTGCTAGCCAGTGTCTTTCCACCCGTGGCCACAGAGAGGAACCACAGGGGTGTTTTTCTAACTTTTTTACAACCAACTCTGTGTATTTATTAGATATGGAAAATAAGAGAACAGATAGTTTAATAATTATAGTCCTAGATATAAAAGTTATTTTAATGGTGTCCCTGAACTGTCCTCATAGGTAATAAATAGGGCATGGCTTACTTTTAATTTAAAGATTATTAGTTTTATGGAAAATATTTTTTTTACCATTTGATCTGTTTAATCTGGGGTTCCCAGGTAACAGATTTAAAATTATCCTTTGGCCATTTCAATGAAAAACAAATACAATTTGATAAAAAATAAACATCGGCAAGAAGAAAATTCTGATTGGGGCCAACTTTACAAAATATAATGAAAAAAGGATAAAGTGATTTAACATTTCCTTATGGAAGTGGAAAAGAGAGAGATGCTTTCCTTAAAACAAAATAGATTACAATCCACTGTAGATCAGAGACCTGACACACCTACACTGACAGCAAAATTTCTGCCAGCATTCAGACCAGTAGAGTAAAATGAAGAATTTGTCTTCATCTTCTTCAGTTTATTTTCTTAAGCAGATGTTTAAAAGTCCATTGAACATATGCATGTCAGTGTTTATATGTAGAAAATGCATGAGGTTTATTCCCCTGATTCTCTCTATGCTATAATATTCTTGGCAAAATTTGCAGTAAAAAATTCACCTTTATGGTTACTTATTGTTTTATAAATATTTCTGATTAGGCAGAATTAGTATTTAATCTAAGAAAAATTTCTTACAATTTTTAACCATATTTTTTAGTTCTTTTGGTTTTTCAAATATAAGATATGCTGACCAATGATTCTCCATGTATAAAAGTATTGTCTGTGTTTGCCAAATAGGGACAATTGTTCTGAAGAAGAACAATTTGAAGAAGATTCTGGGCCCTAAATCCTGAGGCAGAGTCAGTTTTATTTCAGCTTGACGTGGGTGCCTCCTGAGCGGGACACTGAACAAGGAAATCCCTGTGCCTTTATGCCCCTGCAGTCTCTGCACCTAATTTTCACATGTTCTACACACGCCCTGCATGCACCTCTTGGTTCAACGGGCCAGATTTATGGCCAGGGCTCTTCTAACACCTCGCTGGATTCTTCCTCCATATTCACATTGGGAGGCCATTAATTGTTCTTATCTTTCAGCATGGGACAGGCTTTGGGCCCTCCAGGGTCTCAAGCCTTATCTGAAAGGTAAATCTTTGTTTACTCCCCTGGTCAGCCATTCATGTTAACAGAGTTCATTTGATGTTCACTTGTGCCAAGCTTTAAGCCAAGGCTACATTTTCAATTAAACTTAAACCTACACAATTAAGTTCTAATATTCTATAAATAAAGTTGCTTTAATCCCAAACAATCTCATTTTTTGCATTACAGCATAAAGGGCATTTTGTCTAATTAGAATTCATATTATTGTTAGATGTTTTGTTTTGTGGTTATATAAAAGCAGTGTGTTGAAAATTAAGATCTGACTGAGACTCAGGAGCCATGGCAAGGAATTTTTTTTTGGTTTTGTCTTACCTCTATTCCTAGTTAGAAATGTGTATGAGGAGCTGGTTAAATTAAAATAGAGAAAACTGATAACGTGAAAAAACACACATTTTTCTTTTTTCTTTCTTTTAAGGATTAGTATTCTCTTTATTGATCTGGATGACTGTGTGTTCTCACGAAAACTATTGGTGACCTGGCAGAGTCATGGCTGAAGTGCCAAGGGGCAGCAAGAGGTAGCTTTCAATGCATGCAAAGCCAATCATGATAGCCCAGCATGCATTTCATTGTGATTTGAAGTGGATAGAGGTTCTTGGGTGAACCTGGCCTCTGGGAGTGCTTGCAGCATGGCAACTGCTGTGTTGCTGTGGAGGTGGACAGTGTATGCCCAAACGTGGTGCAAACACAGGTTTTGGTGACTGATATAATGGCAATTGCTTTACAAATAGGACCATTAACTTGGGGCCAGATCTGGAATTTTTCTTAATAAAATGTGATCTTGGGTCAGTGTTCTTATATGGAGAAGGATGGACAAACTTCTATTCTGAGCTTTTATCAATAATTCTTCTCTTATACTCCATACTCATGGGTTTACTAGATAAGTAAGCCCCTCTGCAGATTGGCTTATGTTAATAATGTTGGAAGGTTTGGATTAAGTTCGGAATATGAAAAGACATAAAGCATTAGCAGTTTTGTAACTTGATTGAAGTTCTCTGTTTCGTGTTTGAGTTTCATGTTGAGTTTTTCTCTGGAAAAGAATATAAATACATTTTAGGAATTGATTAATTTATTTTTTATCTCAGTGAAATTATAAACACATCTTTGTATAAATGCATAATCCCCATTTCACATTGCTCTGGTTTTTGTTGTTCCACGATCATTAATACCAAATCAAAATACTATAGATCAGAAGGTAATTTTTTTCCCAGGCTAAAGCCATGCTCCTAAGGAAATGCAATTGTGATAACTTTGTAGAGACATACCTTACACTGGGAAAATAATTCATGTGTTTGTCTGGGTGATGTGTTTGTCAGAGATTTAGAAAGTTCTCCTCTTAGTCTCTGCTGTGTTTCTACTAGAGTTGGAGATTTCTGACTTTGCTTGTTCAGGTGATGTCACCTAAAAGAGCAATGGATCTGGGTGCTTTTCTCCATTAGACAAGCACTGCTGAAAATGTAGGTTTTAAGTTTCTATTACGTAAATGAGATGATGTCTTAGAAAGTTTATTACTCCAGAGAGCTTTGAGTCTACTTTACAGACACCTGAGGGGCATAAAGCAAAGGCTCCACAGACTATTTTTAGGATCTTAATGAAAGAGGAGATGAAACAAGGGACTTCATATAAAATCGGGAAAGCTGGAAAGGACAAACGCAAATCCAAACCAATGTGGTTAATCATATGTTCTCGCCTTATTGTTTATAAGATGGCAGTTTATATACACTTCAATACAGTTTAGAATTGTGAGCACACTCTCATTGGCAAGCAAACATTGTTTGTCTTTGTCTTAAGGTGGTTGAAGTTTCACACTGCAGACCTATACTAATTCACACCCAGAAAGCCCATTACACTGTACTTACACCTTAACATAATTTCTAACTGCACCACAGACTAATTTTTAACTGTGTCATAGGCTTCAAGGCCTCACCAGGCCCATATCTGAGGCCAAGGCTGGGGTAGCTTAACCTTCACTCTAAATATAAATCGTGTCCTCTCTCTCTCAGAAATTCTGCTACAATTTCCTCTTTTTCTTTTTGAGCTGCCCAGATTGACTTAAAGGCACAGTTAGTCATTTTCTGCATGCACTGTAGTAAACAAGGTAAAAAAACTAGAGTCATTATAATAATAAGAAAAAGTACAATACTAAAACAAACTAAATCTTTGACCCAACCAGCAAAACCTGGAGTTGAGCCAGTTAGCAAACAGAGTGTCTACAATGACAAGTTCCTTCATGTTGTTCTTCAGTTGCATTAACTCTTTGTAAATTGATTGAGAGTGGTCAGATAAATTCATGCAACACATGCCTTCAAATTCTTCACACCCATGTCCTGGTGCTAAAAGAAGGAAGTCAATGGCGGTTATGTTTTGCAAAACCACATGATGAGTGCTATCTACATCTGTGGCAAGCTCACTTAACATTTTAGATGTAATATTAATTTGCTTTCCTGTCCAACAGGCCAGGGTTTTCAATTGTGTGAGAGCTTGCGCTGAAGCAACTCCTGGGGAGAAAATTGAGGCTAGTATTACAGATGTGTGCCCCCATAGTGATACTTGGTCTTTACAATTGGGGTCTAGTTGGAGAGCCCTCCGTTTGCCTTGTTGAGGCTTCTGAGGCAATCGTAGACCTTGATGAATGGTGGGAGCAAACAGTGTTAATTTACAAATGTAACATGGGCCTCCCATAGCTTTTTGAGGCACTGCAGACCAGGCTCGATCCCCACAAATGAGGAAAATTCCTCGTGGCAGTTTTCTTGCGGCAGTTTTTGATGGTATCATGGATGGTGTCCAATTGTTACAATATTCTGTGTAGTTATAATACAATGGAGATCTGGGAGACACCCAAGTGTTGTCATCTGTTGGCTGTCTTTCTTTTTGTATTGGTTTTGTAGCATGAGGTCCAAATATCAAACAGTAATTTCATGGGACAGAACCCAAAACACCGAATTCCTGAGGTCTGACATTAACAACTTTAAGATGTTGCACAACTGCAACAGCTTGCACTTCCAGAACACTTTTTGGATTTATTTTGGCCCAAGTCCAAGCTTTGAACTCTGCGATGGAACCCAGTGGAACTCCAATTAAACAAGAACGAAAACTATTGGATGGTGTGGTTAACGACAGGCAGAATGAATCTTGCCCAGTTTGTTTGTCCCAAGTGATCCACATGTTTTGTCTCTTGTCAATGTCAAGCACTCCAAATACTTTAGTTGCAAAAACATTACTTAGTAGAAACACTTTGACCCACCACTTATTTCTCACATTCTTGATTGCCCTGTTTAACATGAAAGGAACAAACTTAATTCTAAATACAAACTATAACTTATGATAAATATTAATATTATGCTTATGATCACTTAACTTTTTTTCCTGTACTCTACAAAGTTAATTTTCATCAGAACTAGATTTGTCATGGGATGTTTCAGGTAAAATGTTGTTGCCAACGTTGTTATCACTGTTGGCTGGTATCTCTGCCTGTGGACACACACATGTAAATCTGTTCGCCACCCAAACTGGACCAGTACCTGTTGAGACACACATATAACCTCTACCATTAAACAACACAGGACTTGGCCCTTGCCATTCACCCGTTGGCATGTCTTTGTGATTAACATAAAGTGCTGGAATTGCTTGTGGTCTTCCTTCTTTCACTGCTTGGTGGTGTATTACAGCTGCAGGTTCTTCTCTACCTTCTGCCAAACACAAATAATTTAGGGTAAACAATACTTTTGAAAATCGATTAAATATATCAGTCTCATCATTTTGCTTTTATTTTGCTAGATATTTTTTCAGGGTACAATTGGCTCCTTCTACAATAGTCTGACCTGTAGATGAGTGAGGGATCCCTGTGGTATGTTTCACCCCCCCACTTCTGCATAAATGTAGCAATTTGTTGACTACCATAAGATAGAGCATTGTCGGTCTTAATTTCTACAGGTACACCCATTACTGCAAAGCAGGCAAATAAATGTCTTTTTACATGCAGAGCATTTTTCCCCTGTCTGTGCTGTTGCCCAAATGAATTTTGAGTAGGTATCTACAGTGACATGAACATATTTCAGCCTACCAAACTCTGGAACATGAGTGACATCCATCTACAACAGCTCTAAAGCTTTCAGTCCCCTTGGATTTGTGCCATGTCCGAGGCCAGACCCATAATGACTACATTGAGGGCAGGCACAAACAATCCCTTGCGCATCATTCAGGGGGATCTGAAATTGTCGGTGCATGGTTCTCGCATTTTGATGAAATTTCTCATGACTGTTGCAAGCTCTCTCAAACTTATTCTCTGGGGAAACATCGACTACACAACTGACCGCGGCATCCGCCAATGCATTGCCTTCTCCTAAACCACTGTTACATTGATGGCTTTGAATGTGCATGATACCAAAGACATGCTGGCGCTGTTTCAGCACACTCCGCGACTGTAGGAACAGTTCTCCGAGACACTGATTTTGAGTTCTTCTGAGGAGTGCATCTTCAATTCTTTGCACAACTCCAAGTACATATAATGAGTCAGAAATGACGTTGAGTGGTTCTTTGTTCCATATTTGGAAAACCCAACACACGGCCTTCAACTCAAGGGTTTGTAGACTATCTTTTACATCAACTTTGATTAAATGTTTCAACCACTTCCCTCGTTGTTGCCAAACACACACAGCTCTTTTTGTTCTTTGGCCGGCTTTGGTAAAAACTGTTTTTCCCTCAACTGGTTTCAATTACCACAAGGGTCTTTCCAACCACTGATAATGTTTGATGAAATACCACATCGGGCCTTTCGGTTTTTTGTTGTGCACCACTCCTGTGAAACCTAACAGTGTTTCTTGCAGCACAACAGAGTGTCTGAGCAGACATTCTAGATCTTCATTCTTCACAGGAACACTGATGTCTGCTGGTTCTTTTCCATCTGTTTCTAGAATTCTGTCTCTGTCTTTTCGTATCAATGCAGCAAGAGCATCTGTCCTGCTCATCACACGACTTTTTGGTTGAACAGGTAAAAACACCCATTCAAGCATAATTGCTGCTGAACCAGGTTGGGACTCCCCCTTTCTCTTTTGCCATTGAAAAACAATGGCAAGTTGACAGGCATCAGCATTGGAGAGGAACAGTGACAACAGCAAATGTTCAATGCGACGAGCACTCCAACCATGTTGTAATTTTTCTGAAACTCAAATCAGAGCTCTTTGTTTTTCAGGGGTACAAACTTGAGGGCTGTTGGCATTACTGCCATGAAGCCATGTCAAAAATGGTTGTAGATCATCACTGGTAATTCCTACAATGGTACAAACCCACTGTAGGTCTCCAAAGAGTCTCTGAGCATCGTGTAAGGTAATTTTTTGAGGTTGAATTTGTGCATCTGTGATCAGTCAGATTAAATATTTCCAAGGAGCTGATAGGTGTACTTTTTCTGGAGATACTGTCAGTCCATGATGCTTCAATTGTGAAAAGAGACAATTTAAATCTGCATCTGCCAATGGCTGTTTGGTGGAAATAAGAATGTCATCCATATAATGATAAATCATTGCATTGGAAAAATGTCGATGAATTGGTTGCAGGGCCCAATCAACAAACAGCTGACACATGGTGGGAGAGTTGCGCATGCCTTGGGGGAGAGAAATCAATTTCATACCTTTTTGTTGGTGCTGTTCTGTTGATAGATGGTATGGTGAAGGCAAATCGCTGGGTATCATGTGGATGAAGGGGAATGGTAAAGAAACAGTTCTTTAAATAGGTGACAATAATGTTCCACCCTTGTGGTATCATGGTTGGTGCTGGCAAACCAGGTTGCAAGGCACCCATTGCCTGCATTTGTTCATTTACTTTTCATAGATCATGTACCAATCTCCATTTTCCTGATTTCTTGGGGATGATGAAAATTGGGGTGTTCCATGGACTTACAGATGGTTGAATGTGTCCGGCTTCAAGTTGCTCTTGTACTAATTGTTCAGCAATTTGCAGCCTTTCTCCTGACATTGGCCACTGCTCAATCCACACGGGTGTCTCAGTTAACCAGATGATCTTGAGGATGGGTGGCTGCTCTGCAGTGGCCATTAAGGAAAATACTGGTCTGTGGTCAAAGCCATACCAAGCTGGGAAAGCACATCTCTGCCTATTAGTCCTGGAAGCAGTTTGGGCAAAGGCATGACGTATAATTGAGTTACAATAACCTGATTGTTTTCAAAGATGATGCTGATGGGGTCTCTGCTTACTGAAGGAATTTTCATTCCACCCACTCCTACAATGTGGGAACTTGGAGCTTGCAAAGGCCAGTTAGATGGCCAATACATCTGATTAATAATTGAGACATCCGCACCTGTATCGAGGATTGGTTCTAATCGGATACAGTGGGAACCACGTTGTAATTGTATTTTCTTGTGTGGGCGATCTTTCATGTTAATTGTGAAAAAGACATTGTGGCCAGTTGATCCAAAGCCATTGACTTGTCTTTCAAATTTGGTTGGTTTTTGGACATTGGTGACGTGGCAGGATATTTTCAATTGTTATAATTTGTGCAATCTTGCTTCCTTTTGGAATCATCACAGGCGGTTGCAAGGCATAAACCATTATTTTCACTTGTCCAGTGTAATCTGCATCAATGACACCTGGAATCACAATCACACCTTGTTTACTTGTGGAGGATCTCCCAAGAAACAAACCTCCAATTAAAGAAGTTGTGCTGTGCATTGGACCGTATACATTGGTAGGAATTAACGTTGCCTTTTTATCGTTTAGAGTGACTTCTGTTGCTGTGGCCACATCCACTCCAAGGCTCCCCCAAGTTTCAGGTTGATTTTTCAGCAGGAAGCTGTTCTCAGAGGCTGTGGAGTCAAGGCATCGATTTATTTCTTTGCACAGTGCCTTGACGCGCTGCGCTGGGAGTTTCCCAACTTGTGACAAGCTTCTGTGGCATGATTGTCATTGTTGCACTTGTTGCACCACACAGCCTTTTGGCAGTTTCATCGGAGATGGCCTGTTCCACCGCATCGAAAGCAGCTGAAGTTAGTTGATCTGATGTTGGATTGACTTTTGCTGCTACGGAGAGGGTTATTGACGTCGTTGTTTGACAAAGCAGCTGCAATGATGTGTCCTTGTTGCATTGCATCCTGGATGGCTGCTGTGAATGCTGCAGCTTGATTGCCTTGTTCTGCCTGTGTGGCTCTGACAAGCATCTCGTCGACTGGACAGCCTTGAGGAAGGGTGGCCAGAATAGTTCTTGTACGTGAGTTAGCATTTTCAAAGGCAAGTGAGCGAAACAAATGTTCTTGGATGTCTGCTGGTACATCAGGAGAATCCTTCAAAGTGGCTGACAACCTGTCAGTGAACTGTCCATATGGTTCTGTGGTTCCTTGTTTCATGGTTGCATAAGGTGCTGGTTTCTTCTTATCTGGTACTGAAAGCAAAGCTTGATGGGCCAGCTGTTGCAACAATTGATGCATATTAATCGGGTAGGTGAGTTGTACCTTGTTGGTTGCATAAGGTCCATGCCCAGTCAGCATATCTGGCTTGATTCCATAAAAAGGATCTCCCACTATTGTATGTTTGTTGGCTTCTTCAATTGGCCCATAATTTATGACTGTTTGTTTGGCTGACTGGAGAATTTTCCATTCATGAGGTTCCCAGACTGCACTATTATTTCTTACAATGACAGGGCAGGCTAAAGAATTGGCAGCGTCCCAGTCTCCATCTAAAACAGCATTTTTCACCACTGAGGCCCACCAGGACTGAATTGGATTTTTTAAAACATCTGGTACTGTCAATTGCTGCTCAGATGAAGGTTCCACTAATGGAACCTGTTGATTTGAAAGGTTGGCAAGCTGAGCTATTTTTTGCTGTAAGGTATTTGTTCTCGGTATCTTATTCTGCGATCGCTTCTTTTTGCGACAATTAAAATGGGGAAGATCTGATTCTGATTCGTCAAAATCAGAGTTTGGTGGGAGGGGACACTGCAGCGCTGCAGTGGTGTGACATGAACTGACTGCTGTGGGCTGTATCACTATTGTCTGTGTGGTCGCTTCTGCCGTCTCGCTGCCGTGGCCGTGTTTGAAACCGCCCCCCCGCGCGTGGGTCTCTGCTGTCGCCTCTGGGCAATACAGGGCCGCCCCCACCGTGCACGTGCTGCCGCCGCTGCCACACTCCCAGGGGGGTGAAAAGGGCGGCACTGCCTCGCTCCAGTCTCCGCCTTGGTCTCCACCCCTGTGTTCAGTCCCCTGACCCAGCTCCATTTTGTCATCAACTCCTCCTGTCTCCTCGGATTTCACCCTGCCCAAAGAGTGGGGCGGCTGGCCCACTTCCTGTTGCCCTTCATTCTGCCTGGCATCTGCCCAAGTCACTTCCGCTGCCTGTGCACGAACTTCCACCGCTTGTGCACGGCTGAGTCCTGCTGCTGCCGCTTCCATGCAGGCCACCACCTCCTGCACTGAAGAGCTGACTGGAACAATTTGTCCTTGCATCAAGTGTATATTATAAACACCAAAAAACTTTTTGACCTGAGATGGTCTCCACAGCTCCATCCCTTCTGCCACGGACCCTTCAAATGCCTGAATTGCAGCCTCCGCCGCTTTTTTTTCCGGCGGACATATGTTGCAAGGTACGTAAAACTTTTCTTCCAAAGCACCCCAAATTCAAGTACTGTTTTCTTATCTTTTCTGCCTTCAACTGCAGAATCCCAAAGCAGCTGCCCTAGTTCTTGCCACTCGGTCTCAGTAAAGATGAGTGAGGGCTTCTGTAATTTGCCCTTATTTCTGGCCCACAGGGCCAAGTGTTCTAAATCAGTCTCTTTTATCTTTTCCCCTCTCTTGGAGAGAATATGCGAAAGTAGCTGCAGTGCTGGTTGCCAGTCGCTATTCATGTTCACTTTCACTCTCTTTGCATGCGGCTTACCTTCCAACCAGTGCGGGGCACCCCTTAGCTTCCACTTGACACAGCGGTGACACCGCTCCAGCCCCCTGCTCCGTCTCATTCACCTCCGCCGCGCGGGCAATGTGTGAACTGCAGAGTCTTCTGCTTTGTGCTCTGGTGTTTCCCGTCACAAAACAAGTAATTTGGAAACCTTTTTCCCATTGCGACCAGCACGATTTGGAGTTTGGAGTCTTCAATGCCGTGGCACTCCAATCCCTGTCACTATAAACGCAATTTGGGATCTGTGTCTCCCGTCGCGTCTTCCTTTCATGCGGTTTGGAGACAGTCCCCCGTCACCATTGAGACGATTTGGGAACTCATCGGAGTCTTCAGGTCCCTGTTCGGGCACCAGATGAAACAAGGGACTTCATATAAAATCGGGAAAGCTGGAAAGGACAAATGCAAATCCAAACCAATGTGGTTAATCATATGTTCTCGCTTATTGTTTATAAGATGGCAGTTTATATACACTTCAATATAGTTTACAATTGTGAGCACACTCTCATTGGCAAGCAAACATTGTTTGTCTTTGTCTTAAGGTGGTTGAAGCTTCACACTGCAGACCTATACTAATTCACACCCAGAAAGCCCATTACACTGTGCTTACACCTTAACATAATTTCTAACTGCGCCACAGACTAATTTTTAACTGTGTCATAGGCTTCAAGGCCTCACCGAGGCCCATATCTGAGTCCTAGGCTGGGGTAGCTTAACCTTCACTCTAAATATAAATCGTGTCCTCTCTCTCTCAGAAATTCTGCTACAAGGAGAAAACCAATTTATCTGGGGTCTTGCCTTCTCTCTCCATTTTTCACCATGTTGTAATTGATGGGGAGCCACAAGAACTACAGAGGTCAGGAGCTTTTCTTACAAGGTTTGAACCTCATGTGACAGCTGTGATGGCAGCACTGTAACTTGACCTTCTTTTTTATTTTTAAGGGAAAAAAAAAAAAAAAAACAAAGAAAAAAAATCAAACAAACAACAACCCAGTGAACTCAACTCTCAAAGATACTTCCATGTTGTTCAAGCACCACCACTTTGATATCTCAGTTTCACAGGAATGCTTTCACTAGAATGCTGGTGAAACTCATAACATCCCTTATCTGGTCCCTACTGGTTTTAATTTTTCTTTCATTCTGTATTAGCCTTCTGTCTGTTTAGAGCTTATTCTGGTAGATTCCTAAAAGTAAGTCAAGACTGCCTTTCTAGTTCTTGAGGCTTTTCACCTGCCATGGGCTCAGGCAGCAGAAACACCCAGCTAGAGCTGCCCTTGCAGAGACTGTGGCTGAAACATGGACGGGGGCTCCAGGGCTATGGCGTTCACCTCCCTGCTACTGCTGAGCGCTCCAGCATGGGTTTGCACCTTTGGTAGCTTCATGCTGAGAGGAAATGAAGGGACGAGAGAGTCTCACTTTGCCAGCAAGGCTGAGAACTTTTATTTCTTGCATGGCTGCAGCAGTGGTCAGAGCAGCATTCCCAGCACCGATGCAAGGCAAAATGGCATTGGGACAGAGAAGGCATTGGGTTAAACAGAGGGTGGGCAGACAGGGGTGGGCAGACAGGGGGTGGAAATCCCCCTCGCCCAATAGGGACAGACAACAGGGGAGTGACACAGAACATAACAACCTATGGGAACATAACAGCGATGGGTACAGTGTTCTGAGACAAATGGGAGTGCAAAGGTGGGGTGACTGACTGTCCTGGTTTAGGACAAATTAGGGGAAAATTTCTAAAGGACCCCCTTAAAGGAAACAAACCTCCATAACTCCTCCCCCCTACCACCGGGTTCAGGAGGAATTTCCTCGGAGGAAAAGTGGAAAAAACTTGTTTATTAAGCAAGAACAAAAAAACCACTCCCCAACACAAGAAAAGCAGCCCGAGATGACAACAAATGTTTTCACCAGTCCAAGAGAGGCAAAACGGCTTGGGCAGTCTGCTGAGGAGGGTGCTGAGCTCCTCTGTAATGCAGACTCCTGAGGAGTTCCTTGACATTCCCGAATCAAGGTCCGAAGCAGGTCCGATGTCTTCAGGGAAGGGGAGGAAGGAAGGAAGGGAAGAACAAAAACAGAAAAATGGCAAAAAAAAACCAAGCAAAGAAAAAGCAAAAAAAGCAAGAGAGCAAAGCAAGTAAAGCGGGCCTAAAGCTAGCAGCAGCAAGCCAGAGCAAACAGCCGGGGGAGAGGCGCGGCTATAGACAAAACAAACTGAGAGCACGGGAACAGGAATACACGATTGGGATACAAAGCATGAAAATGTCCTGTCACCCCAGGACACTGACACAGAACTTTCTGTGAAGAAGCAGGGAGTGGTTACAAGATTGACATGTAAGAGCTTCTGTGTAGACAGCTTGGAGCAGACCATTATAAGGGGGAAATAGGTGTACAGAGAACCAACCTAACTAACATTTAATAAAATCCCTAACTAAACCAACCCAAACTACAACAAGTTCTGTAGTTTTCTTCTCAGTTGTAGATACATATGTTAGAAAGGATGCAAGGTTTTACTTCAATAGTGTGCATTTGTCTATACTTCGTTGGTAGTCTTGGAGATGTTGGTTAGATTTTGTGAAAATGTGGATTGCTTTCTTTCTCAGTTTCCTTAAGGAGTGGTAGTGTTAGAAATCAATCCATGAGATTTGTCTTATTTTTAAATTATAGGTAGTCTCTTCAGTTGAAATTAGATACGAGTCTGTAGATGACAATTAATTCAGGATATTTGTGTCATAAGCACACCTAGGTTCAGGAGTTTTCTTGTTGTATTTCCACTAATCTCCAAACTAGCCTGCAATAGCAGGAAACAAACTCAGCTTTCCAGACTTTCCAAAATTGCTTTTGCATGTAGGGACAAAGGGATTATCTGCAAACCTATGAAGAATCCCAGCAATACTTATATTCTTCTGAGTTCCAAACAAGTTAATTGTTGCTGTGTGTCTAGTGTAGCAATTAAAAAAAAAAAGGTTTAAAATCCTGCTTATAAATTTTGAAACTGTCTCATTAAAAAAAAAAAAAAGGCAATAACATCTTTCACAGTGAGATTCCCCACTTAGCTGGAATAGGACACAAACTGTCTTGGAGGTTGTGGGAACAGAAATTGTGATGAAAACCAGCCTCTTTTAATTCCTTCTGTAGAAAGAGTAGTTTTCTTCCTGACATATCCTTCAATTAAAATTCTACTCATTTTTCTGCTAGACAAAGTGAATCTAACATGAGGCAGGGCCCTCTTTTCAGGGCCCTGTTTTATGCGCTTTAGGAGTTCACCTTCATTTTCCTGTGAGCATTAGTCAGCAAGTTACTTCTAGCTTAAAAATACTTTCTCCTGTGGAAGTATATTCAATACTTTCAGGCCTGTTCTAATACTTTATAAATCACAAGAGAGGTTCACCATACTTGGATCTTATTAAATTAACAGGTTCTAGCTTGGCATTTGTTCTTTGTGCAGTTCATGTGTGGCACAATGATCATAAAATGTCATGTCTCTCATTTTAATTAATTTTCTAAAGCTTCCTACTTCTCTTTCCTACATGTTGTTGTCAGGAAGTCATGACGTTGTATTTTATAATGTTGGCCTGAAGTTATTAAATGAAATTAAAATGAACTATTAGCACAATTTAAGACAGAACTTTTGCTTAAACATGAAAAAGCAAAAGAACGTGTGCAGCGCACCTTCCCAAAGTACTTTTCACAGATGCTCCCTCTGCACTTCCAGCTTTATTCTTAAAGATGAAGCGAGTCTGTTACTGACTTCATTTTTTTTTTCATGGAATTAACTGAATTGATAATTTAGCTTCATCAGATTTTTTTAAATGCCAATATGTCTTAGACTGAAGAACTAAGCAATGTGTGTCAGTGCAGAAAGTTGCTCACCAACAGTTATTCTTTTTTGGGCAAGGCAACAGGGAGTTGGCAGAGCTGCGTTTAATTCAAATTTAATGCTAGTTCGGTTCCTGAATTAGTTACTGTGTTTTCAATATCATAAAATTACTGGAAACAAATAAATTGCACATCCTGGAAGATGATACATCCTTGTAAGAAATATAAAATACTTCTCTTTTTCAAAACAGAAGTTAATATATTTGGTTCTTTTAACAAGTTTGTTTTAAATCCTTGCTCTCAGGTGTAACTGTCAAAGCTGAAAAAGTGTTCTGTTTATTGATGCTACCAAAACCAGTCCATTGAAAAGGTGAGGATCTTAGTCACACAAAGAGCAGGGACAATTAAATTTCAATTGCAATCAATCTAGTCACTGAAAAGTTCATTTTTCATCTATTTTTAAACTCACTGCTGGAAAGTCAGCATGACTGAATTAAAAGTGCTTGTAGTCTGGCAATAATACATCCTGTCTCTCCTAATCTGCTCATACTATACTCAGCAGATATATAATTGGGGTGCTTCAAGGGTATCAGCAGAATAATGTTTAAAACTGATGCATCACATAGCAAATCTGCAGTAACAATTGTACTGGAATACTAAAGGGAATCGTAGTTGCAGGTGAGGTGATAATTCTTCTATTATAAACACATCAACTGAGTAATATTTATCTATTTTTGTGTTACTGTGGGTTAGAAAGACATCGTCTCTGAAGAGAAAGGGTTTCCTCTTAATAGTTGTTAATGCTCAGGGATTTCACAGACTTATCATTTTGGAAATGAAATACTTGGCTCTCTTAACAGGTTTTTTTTTTTTTGGTTTTTTTTTTTTTTTTTTTTTGGTATTTGTTTCTTGTATCGGTCTCCTGTCACGCTGAAGATCTACCTCATATAAGATTACTCAATGTATACATCTTCTTGATGTATCAGGCATTTATGGATAACTTTCTAATAGCTTGCATCTCTGTGCAAATGAGATGCCAAATTTTAGCATTGGAGTTTCTGTGATTCTCAGGCTGCAGAAGACTGCCAGGAATGTGAGGTCTGCCTGTGGTGAGGGTTGCATGGCTATGTGCAGGTTGCCCCGGGCAGGTCCTGTCAGGGTGCCTGCTGACCTGAGAGCGTCTCCACTTCAGTCGCTACAAGCAGCTCCCCCAGCCAACCAGACGCCCGAGCCCAGATGTTGTATTCTTCCATGTCACCACAAATGATGGGAGCACACTCCATATAGCAGTCCAACAGGGTTTATTGTAGGCAGAGATGAGGGTCCAGAGAGGAACGAGGGAGGTGGGAAGGCTGGGTAGATAGCAGGTAGGGCAGGTAGGGATACAACCTCTGTTGAAGGGGGCTAGGGAGGGAGAGCAAGTGGCAAAAAGCTCTGTCAGGGGGCGGGTTCAGGGTATTTCAACTGAGAGAAGGTAGGAGGGGAATGGGTACAACTGGGCCAATGGGGATGAAGGCTGAGGGAGGAGATGAGGTGGTATGACATACGAACAACCAATAAAGAATGAGAGGGGAGTGGCTGTAACAAACAGATGAATGAGGAGGCTGGGGATACAGAACTTTCCAGAACGAGGGAGTAAGCTCTGAGTGATTGACATGCATTGATTTACATTCAGGAGTGAAGGACCTTGGGAAGTTGTTACATTTTCTCTCCCTATGTTAAACAAAGGAGTCTTCCCAAGGCATTCCTGTTCTGTTGCCTGATTCCCACATCTCCCCTGTTTTTATTAATTAAATAAACAGTTCCTAAAGTTTTGTCTATGGCCTTCTGGAAACATCTCAATGCAATCAGGATGATAAGGATAATGATGAAAACCCATAACAGTCCCTTGATGATGTAAGCCACCCATCCAGGAACACCTCATTGAGCGAGTAATTTGTTCACTGGGTCTGCAGCTACGCTCTCGGTGAGGAGGGTCTTCACTTGGTCATGAATTTGTTGATGAAAGGTTAAAACAGCACATCCCTTCAAAGTCCTCACAGCCATGGCCATGGGCAAGCAGCAAAAAGTCAATTGCTGCTCGGTTCTGGAGCATTGCGTGCCTGGTGGTTTCCTCGTCCGCCAGCAGGTCAGAAAGTGCAGCGGACGTAGCGTTGGCCTGTTATTAAGCCAACACCCCAGGTGAGAAAGCTCACCAAGGGCCTTTGCAGCAGTGTACCGTGGCAGAAAGACACTGCAACCCTCTTTGCTTCATTCCAATTATAAATTTGATCACTACAATTTGGACCAAATTCTGAATATGATCTTTTTTGGCGGGCCAATTGGGTTTCTCATCTCCAATCCCTGATTTGGGTTTTTTTTGGGGTGAAGGTAGTAAGTTGGCCAAGGCTGCAGGGGCCCCCTTTGATTTTAGAAGGGATCCCTGTCCACACCCTGTCACCACAGATAGAAATACCTCCCTGGGGAGCACTCTGGGAACTGGACTTAGATACTATGTTGCTGGTGTAATTGCACCAACTGACTACATTGTATCTCCAATAATTGGGAGATACATATTTTCCTATAATTTCCTGTGGTCCCCTTGTCTCTTGCCAAGTTTGCTGTGGGGGTTTGTAGAAGAATTTAACACGATAAGTAGCCCAGTAGGTCTAGTTCCTGGGGCTCCTGTGGTGCATGGGGTAAAATCCTTGTCCACTCGTCCCAGGAGTCCACAGGGTTGGGCTTCTTACCTGTGTATGGGTAATCGCTCAGTGACAGGGGGACTCCCACCAGGGAGGTGGACAATGGATCATCAACACTCCCCATGGCCATGTGAAATTGTCTTGCTGAAGGGACTTTGTCAGCAGCCATTTTATCGTGGGTGTGGCACAATCCATCCAGCTGCTGCGTGTATGAAAATGATGGCAATGATAATCATCTAGATGTTTTGGGATGTCCCTCTGGGCTTTGCTGCAACAGCCATCAGTCATGTCATTTTGCTTTATAAGAAGTGACAGAGAGGACAAGCATTATAAAGTGCACAAGTTGAGGTTCTATCAGTTATTAATTTTCTCTTTTTCCCTTTCCTCCTTTCCTCCCCTCTTTTCCTCCTCCCCCTTTCTTTAATAAAATAAGAATAATAAAAAAGGTAGGTAGTGGGGAGAGCAAGGGATTGATGTGGCAGGATTTAGGGTTGGGGGGCCTGAGGGAGGAGGTAGGAGGGAAAAGTTGGAGGGGTCTCAGATAAGGGTATCAGGGGATGGGAAGCATGGCAGGGTGGTGGGAAGTATCTATGTGTTATGAGGACTCTGGCAACGATGTTAGCGAGGGAGATCTTGTGATGCCACCAGGAGAAGGCATCTTCTGGCATGTCTTGGAAGGCTGCGGCTGTTTGCACAGACGTGGATGTTTCTTCAGTCATGGTGTCTAGGTATGGTTTGATAGACTTTCTGGGAACTCATTTGGGACCAACCTCTGTAGAAACACAGCCATGCCCTCTCTCCCAGGTGATGAGCGGGTGTGGTCCTTTAATTTCTCTTGACTCTGGATCTTTAATCAACACTGGGGGTCTCCCTTTCAAATGTGCATAGGTGGTATTGTGGAAATGATGCAGGATTGGTGGATTTGGCTCCCTAGAGGAGCAATTCATTAAGTTTATTACACCAAACACCTTGCACAGTCTTTCTGCTGGAGTCATTAGTAGCGATGTATCATGCTGTTGTTCTAACATATTCTTAAGGTTTTTATGAGTTCGTTCAACAACAGACTGACCCGTTGGGTTATGTGGAATACTGGTTTTGTATACCCCGTCATTGTATAAAATTTGCAAAATGTTTCTAAGTGAATCCTGGACCATTGTCAGTCTTTATAGTTTTTGGCATGCCTATTGTCACAAAGGCCATATACAAATGCTTTATAATGTCCTTGGATTTCTTCCCCGCATGAAGAAAGACAAAGACAGCCCCTGAAAACATATCAACAGATACATGAATATACAAGTCTTCCAAATGGAGAATAATGTGTGATATCAGTTTGCCAGAGCTGTAGCGCTCCGAAGCCTCTTGGATTGACACCTGATGTGACTGGGGGGAGAGCTCGAGAATGACAATTTGGGCAGGTGGTTGCAATTGCCTTTGCTTGATCTTTGGATAGTTTAAACTGTCTAGCTAGTGCCGGCGCATTCTGGTGATAGAACGTGTGACTAAGCTTGGCCTGTTGGAATGTATCAGGAACTGCAGGGTTTGTGTAAAGTGTACTTGCTAGCATTGCCAAAAGGTCTGCCCTCTGGTTACCCTCACTGATGTACCCAGGTAAATTGGTGTGCGACTGGACATGCAATATGTGGTAAGGTTGCTCTCTGTGGGAGATAAGCCAAATTAATTCAGAGAGCAAGCAGAAAAGTTTTTTATTCTGAACTTCTTTGAGCAAGGCATGTTCTGCCCGCTCTGCTACCCCAGCCACGTAAGCCAAATCTGTGACCAAATTAAACGGTTTCTGAAATTTGCTAAATGCTCTCACGACCGCAGCAAGTTCTGCGATCTGGGGGGAACCTTCAACTACCTGAACATCGGACTCCCACTTCTGAGTGTTCAGGTCCCTCCAAGTGAACACTGACTCGTGGGATCTTCCTGACCCCTCAGTGAAGATTGTGAATGCATCTTTGATTGGGGTTTGACTTTTGAGTGATTCTGGGGCCAAATGCAGAAAGTCCCTGAAAAGTCTATGTTTGGGATAATGTATAGAGATCTGGCCTGGATAGCTGTCTAATGATATCTGTAAGTATTCATTTGTTTGAAGTAGAGCATCCAATTGTTCCATATTAAAGGGTAAGTAAATGCATGCCGAATCACAACCTGCAAGGGTCCAGAGGTGATGGCAGCCTGTTGTATTATGTTTTTACGTTTTATGTTTTGTGTACATATACTTTAATGGTTTGCCCCTTTACCCCCCACTTGCCCACAATGGTTTTCCCCAAGTTTTCCTGCCTTTTCCCCTAATGTCAATCACCTCAAAAAGTGCCTAGTCATTCCCCTGTCCCCTCCCTGGTTCATGTCCATCACTCAGCTCCCCGTCCTACTCCTCCAGAACCTTCTACCCTGGCTGTCAAGTGATTGGGCGAGGGCCAGTGGTGTCTCCCTTGAATTCCTGCCATTGGACTCTATATCTGTCTGTTCCCCACCTTTCACTCCCCCAGATCCCCCTGTTGGTTGGTGGGTGATCCCTTCTCCCTGTTTACACCCCCCTTTATAAGTTGTTACCAGAGTTCTGTCTGGGCTCTTCTTTGGTGTATCCCCTGGAGTGCAGGACTCCTCAGAGTCCTGTAATAAACTCTGGACTGTTATCCCGACGAAGACTCTGTTCCCTTCTTCCACAGATCGTTGCCTCATCTCCTCCTCATCAGGGCTGACTGTGTTAGCGCTCAGCCCTAGCTGCTCCCCAGACCTTGTGCAGGCACAGGGGAGTGTCCCCTGCAGCCAGCCCTGCCCGAGCTGGTCAGGCGAAGCTAGGGGGCTTCAGGTGGGCAAGGCGGCAGCAGCCTTTGATAATTAGCTTAGCTATTAATTCAGGTGGTGTGGTGATTGTTTTTTGGGTTTGGTGTGGGAGAAAAATCCACTCAATGATTAGGAGAGGGTCCCTGGAGGAACAATCCCACTGAAATAATAACACATGGTAATGTGGGGACTTACCAAAAACTCCTAAGTTCAGGGGAAGCAACTGATCCACACGGTGGGCCTGTCAGGTTTTGATTGCAGCAGCGACTTTCTTGAGGGCTCCACGGGCCTTTGGTGTAAAGGAGCGCTGGGACGCCAGGTGGCCTTCTCCCCAAAAGAGGTCAAAGAGGGATGACAGCTCTGCTGTGGTAAGTCCGAGGAGAGGTCTAATCCAAGTTATAATTCTGCACAATTGTTGCATGTCCCGCAGGTTTTTAGGGTGTTCATTGATGGTTAAACTTTGGGGTGTGACGGTCCTCCCAGTTATTAAAAATCCAAGATTTTCCAGGGAATCCATAGTTGTATTTTTTCCTGTAAAATCTGAAATCCCGCACCCTCAATTGCGGCAACCATCCTAGCAAGTACTAAATCTAAATACGGTTTTGTTGGCGTGCAGATCAGGACGTCATCCACGTAATGAAGCAGGATGGCCTCAGGAAACAGTTTTTGGACTGGAGACAGGATTTGTGTGACATAAGTTCGACAGAGCACTGGTGAGTTTTTCATCCCCTGCGGTAAGGTTGTCCACTGATATCTCTTAAACGGTTCTCCACAATTGATGGAAGGGACAGAGAATGAGAACTTGGGAGCATCTCTGGGGAACAGTGGGATGTTGAAAAAGCAGTCCTTGATGTCAAGAGCTGCGAGCTGCCAATCCCAGGGAAGCATGGAGGGAGAGGGGAGGCCAGGCTGTAGAGGGCCCATGTCTTCGATTTCCTCATTAACTTTATGGAGGTCCTGGAGCAGGTGCCATTTGTCCTTCCCCAGTTTCCTGATGACAAACACGGGAGTGGTCATGGGGCTGGTGGATGGAACGAAATGCCCCAGATGCACTTGCTCCTTGACTAGCTCATTGAGCGCTGTTAATGTCTCACCTGGAAGGGGCCACTGGTCCACCCACACCGGCGTACTGGTCTTCCACTTAAGGGGTGGGGTGGTGTCCTCCGCAGTGACCCACACTAAAAATCCCATTTTGGATCAGGGATGTCAAGATGAGCCCCCCACTGAGACAAGATGTCTCTGCCTAGCAGAGCAATGTTAGCCTCAAGTACAAATGGTTTTACTGTGGCAATTTGCCCTTCCTGTCCCTCCACGCTTACCAAGTTCTTACTGTGCGTAGAATTGACAGCTCCCCTGATGCTGAAGATTGTGCCGCAAAGGGGTACCAACTCCCAGTTGCAGGGCCACCTTGCCTTGGGGACGATAGTGACATGAGTGCCAGTGTCTGCCATCATTTTGATCTCCAGCAAAGTGCCCTTTTGTGAAATAATAGATGAGATGATAGTCTCTCTCTGCTTAACGTTTGGGAAAGATAAACATGGCAGTCAGTCTTGTCCTCTAAATAGTCTGATCTGGTTAGTATATACAATTGCGCAAAGGGTGATCCTTTGCAAAGTGAGAACAGAGGTTGGTGACTTATCACAGAAGCAGTAATTTTGTTCCCCAGGTTATTTCCACAACCTCAGGCACAATATCAGTTTCATGAGAGGTATCATGACTGTCTCTAAGGAGAAGTACAGTGCCAGAGCAATCGTGATAGGGAAGTCCTAGGAACCCAGCTGCGATTCTTACCAGGTCTTCATCCGGTAACAGCAGGTGGACGGAGCTATATAACACTCTGCAAGTCTCTTGATTTAAATTGCTGGTTCGGTGGAAGAACCAGAGACCTTCCTCACAGCTTCAAGTCTGGGAAATGTACCGTCTGGGAATTGGGTCTCCTGGATGGTCAGGAGACCCTGATGATGCAGTCGGCCACTTGATGTTGATGCGCGGGACCGCATCACACTCTGCTGGCCGTTTCCCAGATGATACGAAGTTTGGCAGTTCCTAGGCATTCTCTGGGAAGGTGCATGCATGGGGTTAGTGTTTCTGCATGGTAAATGAGAACAGTTAATTTGGAAATGGCCTAACTTGCCGCAGTTATAACATCTCACATTCTGTGCATTCACCAATGCCTCCCCCACCCCTTTTCTCACCACCAGTGACAGAGTGCTTTCCAGAGAGGAAACCTTCATCTGTGGGATGGTGGGCTCAGGCTCCTGTGGCAGCGCCCTGATGATCTTTTTTGTTTCCAAATTGGCATTAAAGCCATCTTCCGTAGTAACTCATCTCTCGCATCTATGTTGTCAATTTGCCAGTCTATTGCTTCCCTAAGGTGGCCCACAAATTTTATAAAAGTCTTATGTGTCCCTTGGTGTATGGACTAAAAATTTTGCAGGGGTGTTGTACCATCGGGAATCTTTAAGAACGCAGCTTTGGCTGAAGTTTTTATGTCATCTAGGATGTTGGGGGGCAATCCAGCTTGGTCCTCCGGTCTAACAAATTTCCCTTCCCCCATCAACGCCTCGATAGCATTGTCCCCAAGGGTTCCTTTCATCTTATGTTTGGAAATGAGTGGCTGTAGCAACTTCTTCCACTGCATTTCCCACAACATAAACTCCATTGGCAATAACAAGGCTGTCATGATGTACCATAAATCATGTGGGATTAGGGTGTGACCAGCAAAAGTTAAATCTAAAACTCTTTTAAAATAGGGAGAGCAGTGCCCATAATCTTTTGCCACTTTCTAAAGCAGGGACCAATAAAAAAAGAGATGAGCTTGACAGGAACAAATGCAGATCTGAACCAATGTGGCTAACCATATCTTCTCCCTTTATTGTTTATAAGACAGCAGTTTATATACACTTCAAGATAGTTTACAATCGTGAGCACACTCTCATTGACAAGCAAATATTGTTTGTCTTCGTCTTAAGGTGGCTAAAGTTTCACACTGCAGACCTCTAATTCACACCTAGATAGCTCAGTATACTGTGGTACACCTTAACATAATTTCTGACTGCGCCACACACTTATTCCTAACTGCGCCATAGGCTTCAAGGCCTCACCCAGGCCCATATCTGAGGCCTAGGCTGGGGTAGCTCAACCTTCACTCTAAACATACAGATCGTGAACATACAGATCATGACTTCTTTCTCTCATTGATTCTTCTACAGCTTTCCTTAATTCCTTCACTTCTGAGTAAGGAATTTGCTCCTACCTCTGCTCCCCTTTCTGATCAATGATCACCAGAGTGGCAAAGCAGTCAAGGTCTTGCACAAGCTCTAAGTCCTCGGCCCTCAAAGCCTCCTCTGTGATCTGGGCTCAGCTTCCTCCTGGCCTGTTGTGACTGCTGGGGTGCCACCATTCACGTCCTCTTCAGAGAATGCGGCAGGGCGAGCTGGGTCACAAAGCCTCCGATTGACTGGTGGGACCTGGTGACTTGGGTCCCGGCAGGCCAAGATGGCCTGCTTCTGTTCAGGCCCACTTCCAGTTCCGGTTCCGGTGGCGTGGGAACCGGGAGTAGCTGGAGAGGGAGGGGTGTGGCCTGATGTTTGGCCTGACACACCCACAGGATCATGGCCTACCTGGAGGCCGAAACCACCCACAGGAGACCCACCCAGGGGAGGGGTCAGGGAAATGGAAGAGGAGGGTCCCAACGCTGGCAAATTTGACGAAAGATGGAGGGAGGGGCTCGACACAAGGGAAAGACCCAACACGACAGGAAATGCCCCTGAGGAGCTGAAGACTGAGGGAAGTGAAGGAGGAAAGGAGGCACAATTTTGTGTGCTCGCACCATTTTTAATACTGTCTATTCCCATATTACTATCATAGCAACAGGGAGTTGAACTAGGATCAGGGATTTTTGGGAAAAGGGGGCGGGTAGGGCTCAATTCAGGGTGGCCAGTCCCAGTCTGAGAAAGGGACTGAGTGGGGCACCAGGCAGCAGGAAGCAGGTGGCAACCCTGTGCCTGTGGGCAGGTTCTGGCTTCTGTCCCACCCACTGGGGATTCGGGGTTAGGAATGGGGAGGGAGGAACACAGGGAAGGAGAATTGGGGTGCCCTTTCTCCCTCTTTTCCTTTATTAACTTAAAAATTGAATCAAACAAATAGTAGAATTTCCCCACTTTATAATTTTCCTTAAATTGAACTTCATATATACAATGTCCCACCTTGCCCCAAAAGGAGATAGAGAAAACGACTTCCCGGGTAATCCCGGGAAAACGAGCACACAGAAAGCGAACAAAAGATTTAAGTCCCCTTTTTGAAAAGGAAAGGTTCCCCAAAACAAGGGTTGCTTTAACTTGGGAATAAAACTCACGCTGGGCTGGGGACAGGCGATTTCCCATGTTCTTTTTCCCCAAGCCCTGAATTTCCCCCCATGAAGCAAAAGAGCAACTTAATAGAGACAACCCCACACAGGGTGCCTATTCCCCAGGAACAAGACACTCACTGCAAATGAGCGCAGACAAAATGAAGAGACCTCATGGGGGCTGATGGGTTCCTGTCAGTCCTCTGGGTCCTGGAAGCTTCCCTGGAAGCTGCAGACTTCACCCAGAACACCAAAGGGATGCTGACAGGCCAGGATAAAGCTGTCCTCACCACAACGAAGGCGAAGCTTCTTCTGGAGCTGCTCCTCGAAAGGTGCTTCTTCCCTGAAGAACACAGCTCACAGAGCTCTTGGTCTCCAGGAGACGCTCTGAAGGACTGGGCAGGTGTCCAGCCTGTTCTGGCGCCAGCTGCAGGCTGCCCCAGGCAGATCCTGTCGGGGTGCCTGCTGACCTGAGAGCGTCTCCACTTCAGTCGCTACAAGCAGCTCCCCCAGCCAACCAGACGCCCGAGCCCAGATGTTGTATTCTTCCACCTCACCAGAAATGACAGAGTGCAGTCCAACAGGGTTTATTGTAGGCAGAGATGAGGGTCCAGAGAGGAACGAGGGAGGTGGGAAGGCTGGGTGGATAGCAAGTAGGGCAGGTAGGGATACAACCTCTGTTGAAGGGGGCTAGAGAGGGAGAGCAAGTGGCAAAAAGCTCTGTCAGGGGGCGGGTTCAGGGTATTTCAACTGAGAGAAGGTAGGAGGGGAATGGGTACAACTGGGCCAATGGGGATGAAGGTTGAGGGAGGAGATGAGGTGGTATGACATACGAACAACCAATAAAGAATGAGAGGGGAGTGGCTGTAACAAACAGATGAATGAGGAGGCTGGGGATACAGAACTTTCCAGAACGAGGGAGTAAGCTCTGGGTGATTGACATGCATTGATTTACATTCAGGAGTGAAGGACCTTGGGAAGTTGTTACATTTTCTCTCCCTATGTTAAATATAGGAGTCTTCCCAAGGCACTCCTGTTCTGTTGCCTTCAACTCTGACTCCCACAGCTGTGTGGCATTCTCCTAGAGCTATTGTGTGAGGCTGGTGGTACAGGTGTGTGGCCAGAATTAGGGATAGGCTAAGGCACTTTTCAGGGTATATATTTAACAGATGTCCATAGTGGTGGTGTCTATAGGACTTGCTCTCATGGGGACAGAGCTTTAGAGCACTTCTGCTGTTACATGCAAGCATCTTCATAGTCAAATTGCTTTGTATAATCTTTTGGTGAAACCTGATATAAGCCATGAGAGGAAGTAGGAGTAAGACAAACACCAGTAGACAGACACTCTTGCCTAATCTGTGAAATGTGGCTGGACAGCTTCTAGGGGAAGCTGTCTTACAAAATGGTGCATCAAGTTCTTCAAAAGAACCAGGCACATACCTCTGTCCGCCATGCACACAGAACAGAAAAGACATGCAAAGAAGGCAAGGGTATATATATCATCTAGAGATATTACTTATGTAAAGCAACCAGTGCTATTATATTTTTTTAACCATTATCATTGAGGATTGCAGAAAGGAACATGATATGAGCAAAATTCATTCTCTGTACTTGAATTTTGAATGAGACATAAGACTCTTCAATTCGTTCAGGGAGATTATGAGAAGTTTATCCAATCTTTTGAGGTCTAAAATAGTTCTGTAATATTACACAGATAAAGTTTTATTAAAATTACTAGGGTTATTTAATTCATACATTAGCATTAAGCCCTCTTTTCCTTAGGGACACAGTAAACACAAATTACATTGTCAATCTATGAAGCTTATTCCTTTCCCTGTAGCCTATGGCTTGATATCACTTTGTTGAGACTAGGATTAGATCATGTACTGATCAGAACCACATGGTATTTTGCCTAAATGCAATTAATGGAGGATCTTGAATGTACTTTTTTATTTTTTTATTTCTTCTTCATCTATTTTCACATGAAATCATTTTGTATCAGTGAAAATATTCTTTTGACAAGATGGCTGTGAAGCTATCCTATACAACTGCACATAGGAGGTGGTGAACAATTGCTACTTCTTATGAAAGCATCATTCACTTTATAAGGTATGCTCTGGAGTTAAACACAAGATTTTTTTTTTTTCTTGTGGGAACAGTGTGAGGTTATCTATCAACAAACAGAGCAAAGCAAAATCAAATAACTTCTTTGCAGTTAAGACCTGAAAAAATATAAGGAATAGCAAAACTGTTTCTGTGATAATGAACTGTATGGTATGTGTGTTCTTCAGTTTGTCAGAGCGTGTCAACATGAAGCAGAAAACCCGGCTAAAATACGTATCTGAACTAAGTAACCACTTAAACCAGATGCAAAATATTTTATTCTTCTATAGCCAAGTGAAAGCAAAGTTTTCATGTATTTATAAATGACGTATCAGGCTAGGCTTCAGTGGGCTCCTTGGTGCTGTCCATCACGTTGTCCTTCCTGAGGAGTCCAAGGGCAGTGTTATGTTGTGCCTGTTTCAGAAAGAAAGATACCTAAGTACTCAGTGCACGGGCATATTCCAGCCACTGTGCTCTGCACCAGTCACTTGAAATAAAGCTATTGAACAGAGGACAAGAAATCCATCCACATACAAGCTGGAGAAATAAAGCAAATTCATCACTGTGTCCACATCTGCTTCAGGAACATATGCCATGCAGCACATAAAACTGACTGACAAAATAAATTTTGCAACCAGAAATTGGGTCAACTGGATGCAGTTGTACAGAAATTACTGCTTACATACTTCTGAGTCCATCATCTTTATTTGGTTGTCAGGTATAAACAGTGAAAAACTGAGGCAATTGTCAGTGTTAAAGATTTACAGAAAATGGACAGTCATAATGGCAGCATCTTGCAGGCAAGTCTTGTTAAGTCAAGCTATTTTAGTACAATACTTTTTTATCTAGTATTCCTTAAACACCTCTGCTTCATCAAACTAATGGGAAATAAAATTTACCCGTTTTGTTCTGATACATTCTGAAAATCTCTTTTACTTCCTCTATGACTTATATTGTTAAAATAGGTAAGTCTTGATTAAATGTTGTGGTTAATGCTTTTACTGATTGTAAGCTTTTAATACACACCCATTGAAGTTGAATAACAAAAATAACTGTTTAATTATATTATGTAATCTGACTTAAATGCAATATTTTATTCTTAGCAGAGGTTTTAAACCAAAAATCAGCTTAGAGTTGGTGATTAAACTTAAGAAAAAGATATCAGGTTTTTTCTGCCTTTTGTTATATTTTCTTCTTAAGGATTGCTAATACAAAAAGGGGAGGAAAAATTATCTTTAGTGTGTCATAAGGTTTTAGTTTGTCATAAAATTTAAATATGTCATAAGGTTTGTTGTTTTATGCAGTCATATGTTTTATGTTTGTTTTTTATGTTGTTATATGTCATTACCAGGAAACATCAGGATTATTTTTGTAGCTGTAGTTTTAACACAGCTGAGAGCTTCCCTGGACTAAAGCCACAAAAATCTTTTTGCCTTCAACACAGATTTCTGTTTTGACATTTTAGCTCTAAAACTTGGGAAGAGCACATGAAAGGATTAACTACTTGATTGCTGATTTTAAGACAATTTAAAATCTCATTAGTTTAAAATGACAGTAACAATGTAAATTGCACTGTAGCGTGAGTTTAATGGGCTTATGAGGGAGATGACAGTTCAAACCATAGCTTTGCCAGGGTTTTGATTGTTCCTTTTTTTCTAGATGTGTTGATGGTAAGTCAAACCAGATTGTCAACCCTTTCTGAAGTTTAATGGCTTAAACCATCCACAGATGGCTTTTGTAACTATCAGGGCTTTATATAAGTAAATTGTGTTAACTACACAGTTAATGCTAAAATAAGTAGCCTAGCGGAGTCCCCCCAGATAACTTATCCTCAAAGTCCATTCCTAAAAAGTATGTTCCAAAGGGGAGTGTGTGCACAGCAAGACATAATGGTGTTGAATAGACAGTGACAGGAGGAAGAAAAGGCAGAGGACACATCTAAGGTGTGATGGAGAAATTTGCTTAGAAGACCCTTTCACCTAATGCTTAAAATAATTGATCTATTGGTAGAGTAAGCATCCTGCAACTGAATTTATGGCAGAGAAATAAGGGTGATAAATCATATTCAGTGGGGTTTAAAAGAAAATTAATTAGACAAAATGACACAAAAGCAATAAAAACAATTCACCCTGGAAACATGGCAATGAGAGTCAGAAAACATGCAGCAGAAGTACTGCTACTTGTTAAATTAAACTATGCACATAATGGAGTTTTAGATGGAAGTCTGGCCCTGCTCAGCCTTTCTGTGAGAAATGTGGAAATGACTACAGATCATGTCCTTTCCAGCCAGTTATTGTAGCCTGAAGGTGCTAGGTTTTCATAATAGACTTGCAATTCTGACAGAAATTGGGCTCTGTTGAGGTGGAACAGACTTATAAATTTTAGGTATTTACAGAGAAGAAACATTTTTAGAAAAGCAAACATGTCATGGCCCTGATACAGCACCAATACAGGCACAACAAAGCCTCTGAGAACTGTCTGTTCCCTATCTAGTTCAGTGTATTATGCTTTCATTTCAGTCAGAGGTTGCAGAATCGGGTCACTGCAGATTTTTCACTATGGAGAGAAAAGGTGTTTTGGCCAGTTCAGAACCCAAAATCTCTGGGTTCTTGAGAGGCACTGAGGCTTCTTGTAACACAGCTGGCTCAGTGCCAGACACAAAGCTGTCAGAGATGCACCCTGGGACAGTTACACTGTAGATGGAAGGAGAAGGCAGGAATCAAACTGAGGTCAACAAGGACTGGGAAGGCTTCCAGAAGTGTTAAGTGTGGGCACAGTACTTGGCCCTAAAGCATTACCATACCTATAATTTCTTTTATGATTTAATCCTCTGGGGTTTCTGCCTTCAATTTTCCCCAATTTTTCTGTGATTAAGATGTAATTGCTCAATGAATAGAATATAGTAACTTCATAGAAACCCATTCTTGTGCAATAAAGGAAAAAAATTTCCCCATTAAATTCTTCATATAATAGTACCAGTTAAAAATGAAAAAGTAATTAAAATTTTATTGTGCAAAATATAAGCTGGGAGATATCTGTAAAAAGGACTGATAGGAAGGAAGTACTGTTTTCTTAAAAGCAGTGGGAATTCAGTAGCAGTCTGTGCTCACCAGAAAACCCACCATATCCTGAGCTGCATCAAAAGCAATGTGACCAGCAGGATAAGAGAATAATTTCTGCCTCTCTAGTACTGCATCCAGCTTTGGGGTCCCCAACACAAGAAGGATATGTATCTGTTGGAATTAGTCCAGAGGGCCACAAAAATGATCCAAGGGTTGGATCTCCTGTAAACACAGGTTAAGACATTTGGGATTGTTCAGCTTGCAGAAGAGAGGGCTCTAGGGAGACCTCACTGAGGCCTTCCAGTACCAAAAAGGGGCTTTTAAAACAAAAGGGGAGTGATGCAACAGCAGAGTGAAGGTTTTAAATTGGGAGAGATTTAGATTAGATCTTAGGAGGCAATTCTTTACTGTGAGGTGGTGAGACATGGGAAGAAGTTTCTCAGAGGAGCTGTGGGTGCCCTCTTCCTGGAACTGTTCAAGGCCAAGTTGGATGCAGCTTTGAGTAACATGATCTAATGGGTCACATCCCTGCCCATCATGGGAGGATTGGAACTAGATGATTTTTAAGGTCCCTTTGAACACAAATCATTCTATCATTCTATGAATTTCATTACAAAATATATAAGTTTTCTTGACAGTGTTCAAGTCATTCAATGTTAGATGATACTGGTTGTACCCTATACTTCGTATGCAATTTCCAAAGGTATTCCTCTGGGAAAGAGGAATACCTATTCCTTCAAAACAGGAAATCCTATGAAAATGTGGATGCCTCTTGTCCTTTCACTGTGAAAATTCCACATGTTGTATCTGGTTTTTTGCATGAGCATAGGGCCTTTTGGAAAATGAGATAGTTGTTACTATGCCTCAAAGGAGGGTCTAGTGTTTCCTTTGCTAAAATTTAAGAGTCACAACTATGCTGACATAGCCCCAGCATACCAGTCTGGTGTTCAAAGGCCAGTTTTCATAGTTGGGAATGCAGTCTTGAAGTAAGTCACCTGAGCTCTTTGGCAGTGTAACATGTTTTGCACTTGTTATCTTACACTTAGAAGTACTGTGGAATTCCCTAGAAAAGAAAGTATTTACTTGAAAATGTGGCAGATGCACACAAAAGCTGATGTTGTTAAAATAAGAATGGATTAGTTCCAGTTGAGATTAACTTTCTCATCAGCACATAAGAATAGTTAAAACCACTTCCTCCCTGGGCTGTTCTATGAGCTTTTAAATATAATAATAAACCTAATGTCAAGAGAAGCTACTTTTCCCTGTGTTGACTAGATTTAAAATGTTGGCTATATTATAAAGAAACATTAATTAAAAGAAACTATGTCTGATGGAGGCTGTCTTGAGCATTACCTAAGACAGCTGAACACATAGAAAGAGGGCAGGTTACTCTTTACAGCAAAAAGATGAAAATATCTTTATTTCAAAAGACCTCTTATGAAAATATATTTAAGCTTGCAGCTGGACAACAGAACTAAATTTTATTGCTGATCAGCCAAAAGAGGAAGTGGTAAATATTGTGTGCTGGCTTTGAAGGTGAATGTTTTTTCTCTTGACCTGTGGGACTAACTATGTCTCATTCTCTTAACCTTCCACCGAGGCACTGGTTGGGCTTTATCACAGGCAGCATAATAAGGGTCCATCATTAAATGACTTAGAAAGGGATAATACTTAAGCTAAAACATGAGGTGAAAAAGTTAGTAAAGGCCCAGGGGGTTAATGGTTCTTCTTCTCGTCTGCCCTTTTTTTTTTTTTTTTTTTTTTGTTAATTAGGACTTTAACAGGGAACTGCATTTGAAACATGACAGTACTTCAGTACTTGTCTATAGCAGGCAAGAGGGTTGCTTACCGAGGCTTGTGGGCACCACCAGAATTGATTCCTTCTGATTTCTGATTTGTAGTTTATTAGCTTGATGCCCAGGTAACCCCAGGGCAATTATGGTCCCTAAATTAATAAATATTCATCAAACAGTGTACTGAATCTTCAGCTCATGATACTGCCTGCTTGCTATTTGGAAAATGGAGAAGGTAGCTAAGCATTGTTATGTTACAAAAATGAAGATAATGACAAGTGCTACTTAATATACTTTAAAAAACATTCCCTAGGAGATAGACTCTAAGGACAAGCTCAGAGAAATATAACTTCCTGTTAAAAGGACTAGTTGAGATACAACAGAATGTTATCATTCTTTAGTTCAGTAAGTTTACGTCTTCAAATACAGAGCTGAAGAGTTTCATGTACATTCAACAGAAAGTACACTAGGAAAAGTGCCAAAGCCCAACAGAACCCGGGCTAGCTCTGTACACTCTGGTAGCCATGACAGGAGTGGGGAATTCCCGGGGACTGGAGTCTGCCCACAGCTGAAGCTGAACAGCTGCAAGCTCTACAGTGCACACTGTTACAGCCATGGCAGGGACCAGGCAAAGGAGGAAGGAGGAGGCTCTTTGTCTTGTGGTTCCACAGGGAAAACTTATTCCAGGTGAAGCAGGTAAGGCAGAAGATTCCAAGCTCCTCCATGCAAGGGGTTAAATACAGCTACAAACCGGGGGGTGGATACAGAAAATCAACCAATAGGGAGATTTCAAGGGTGAAGCAAGGGGATTACATCAACACTGTGGGGCCAAGCGGAGGAGAGGGAAAGATCACATGGACCAATGGGGCATCATGGATTAGGGAATTTCCAAGTGGGTGTTTCAATCAGGGATTGGCCCAGGGAGTGAGTGGCAAGGAACATTCAGGGTAAGGGGGGCAGGGTTGCCTTGACAGGCAAGGAAAGAGGGCAGGGTTGCCTTGAAAGGCAGGGAAGGGACTAGAACAAAGGGAAGAGAATAGCTTGAGGGACAGCTTTAGGGGAGGGTAAAATTTAGGGAGAAAACAACTTGGGAAAAACGTGGAGGGATAACAGAATGAACCATTTAACAATAACTTAATGAAATAAACACAAACTGCAACAAAAAAAAAAGATCAAAACAATCAGTTGGTTTTGGTTTTTTTTAAGTACAAATTGAAATATTCTTAATAAAGAAGTCTTAGGCTTCAATGCATGTCAAACTGAGTCGATTTTGTTTGAAATAAAACCACTTTAACTGTAAAAAGACTATTTTAGAAATGCATGTGTATTCATTGTAGGCAGAACTGTTTATGTGTGTAAAAGTGAGTAAAAAAAGGATAGTTTAGATTCTCTGACAAAAGACTGACTGGATGATTTGGAGAGACAGAACAAGCACTTGCAGTTTGATATTCACTGGCAGGATTTTTTCTTCCCAAGAGAAACTCTTCAACCTGGGATGTTTGTCAAAATATTTCCTTTCCAAAAAATCCCACTCTAAATTTCACTCAGTATTGTCAATCTCAGAGAAAACTGCAGAAAATCTTAATTTGTACAATTTCCCTGTGGACTCTGCAGTTACAAATCAGTAAGATGACGGAATGGCAAAACCCTAAGGTAATTATTTGTTGTTCTTAATCAGCATGTCCTGCCTGCAAGGTATTTGCCATGACATTGGGATTGGCAGGCATTGGCAGAGCATTAAGAAAATGCTGAGAAAATAAAAGGGCATACTTCCTTTATTGACAGCCTTCCACCTTGGGAGCTGGTAATCAGCTCAGTGCACTTGGTGCAAGACCCTATCATCTCTCTTGAGTACTCTATGAAGTTTCTAGGAGCTCTGTTCTATTGACAGAGGGTGATTTGTACAGTGCAAAGTTACTTTTGGTGGTGTGTGAAATGGATTTTTTTCTGTAACTCCTGACCAGGTGACCCTATCTGTAAGGGCCTGTCTGCTTCAGGGCTCTCCCTGTTGGAAGCTTCAGCACTGAAATCAGAATGGGCACAAGGTCTAACTAACCTTTAGATCTGTCTCAGCAGGGAAATTGTAGTTATGCACTATGGAGAAACTACAAAAGTTGTGTGGTGCCCGCTAAGAAGCAGAGGAATTTCACTTGGATTTGTCTCACATGTTACCCAGTAGTCCAGTCCATTTTTGTGTGTGTAGAAGTGTTATGGTGAATGGTTTGGAATAATAGTGATATTAGTTGACACAGGGTAGAAATAATCTTGAAAACTTATTTGAAATATACTGTTATTCTGACATATGTTCTTCTCCCTTCCAAAAATCACTTGATCTAATTTTTACCCCAACTCTATTTTATATAAAAATCTTATTAACTTGCAGAGAAATCTAGCAGATATTGAATGACTTTCTGATTTCAGTAGTGCTGCCACGATAATGATGATTATTTCACCTTTGATATTAAATGACAACATTGGAATTAAAAAAACATAAATGAAGGTGGAGGTCTGGTTTTATTTTTGGTATATATAGTGCACTTTATTCTGAAGTCTTCTGAAAGCCATGTTTCATGTGACCTTCCAATGTGATAAACAGCTCCATTAACTGCTGAAAGTCCTGTCCTGAAAGTCATTCAACACAAGAAGAGAGCATTCATCTCTATTCCATCTCATTTCCATAATCCTTTTTAACACCTAATGCATGATAAAAAAAAATTTTAAACTATTTATCTAGCTTTCACACCCTCCTTTCTCTCCTTCTGCTCTTCTCTTGCTATTTTGCAGGAATTATTTATCCTCTAGATGAATGCCTTAGTGTTTAATTACTTTACAGGAAGCTTAACTGAGATATGAATAATCCAGTAAAAGAAGACATCCATTCCTACTGCTTCTTTTGTTGTCAGCATCTGATTTGCTAACACTTGTCAGGTGCATGCTGATGACTAGAGAAATAACTAGTTATTGATGTCAGAAGAAATTCAAGAAAACTATATACCCAAGGTATAACATCTCTGTTTCTATAAACATCAATTTACTACAGCTTTTAAAGTGAAAACTTAGTTGTTTTCATATTAAATATATTAAAAGGTACCAAAGGAGACATTTTGTATCTACTTTGATATTAAATACTTCTGGCAAATAAATGCAGAGAAATACTGGGCGAGTCTGTCTTCTGGGATAGTTTGCTTTTAAATATCAGAGTATTTTATTTATTATCATCTTTATTTTTAAAATTTATCTGAAGATGTTAAACACAAGTTCACATAACACTTTAAAGGATACATTCAAGTATCATCTATTGTGATTAATAAAATTCAGAAGTCACAGAGAGCGAAAAAAGAGTTATTTATATTTTAATATGAAACAAAACTTGATTATAAACAGTTGTGTTTTATGCTAAAAAGCATAAAATTTCCACTTAGAATCACAGAATATCCTGAAATGGAAGGGACTTGTGAGGATCACTGAGTCCAACTCTTGACTCTTCACAAGGCAATCTACAAGTTAGACTTCTCACCTAAGTCCACTGTACAAATGCTTCTTGAGCACAGAGAAACTTGGGGCCACAACCATGTCCTGGGGGTCAGCTATTTCAGTGCTTTATCCCCAAATTTGTATGATACACTGAAGACTGTAACTGGTACATTTAAGTAATTAATTTTCAGTACGTTTAATAAAGTTTAATCTTCAGCAAAGCAGCCTAGTGGCTCTGTTGGAATTAACTTTTAGTTTTATTTTAGCTTTAGTACCTGCATGAATACAGTCAAAAATTCTCATCGCTTAAACCCTGGAAAATGAGATATAAAAACATAACCACTTTTTGTTGGACTGGTCTCTTTGTGATATGGAACCCTCTGCATTTTCATTCTGCATTGCTGAACTGCTATTGCATACAAAGAAGGGAAATTGTTCTCAGAGTCCTAAATTTGGTTTTAGTAATACCAGTTTAAAGGTTTCTGATTTAACCCACCTCTTTCACATTTATGCAAAATTGATTTCTCTTTCAAATGCTCAGGTGGGAGTTTAACCCAACTTATTAACCTGCACTTCTGTGGGACAGTGCTATCTGAGTATGATGTCAAAGAAACATTCTATAGTTTACTCTACAAACATCATAAAGTCAAAAATTAACATTGAAGTAATAAATGTATATATATCTATCTTATTTGTAACAGCAGGAAGGACTGATGCATGGGATCTGATCCCAGAGTCTCTTAAAACAAATAGGTTCGCAACCCTAGAAAGTCTGGTCTTTACAGCTTCTTCCAGTTTTCTTCCCAAAGCTCTTGTTCTCCTAGTATGCTAGGGAAGATTTCACCATTTATTTGAATAATCATGGTTTCTAGGTAAGAAGGGATAACCTATACTCACCAAAATAACTATAATGATCTGTTTTATATTGGGACATCGTAGCCATTTTTGTGAGGTTCATCAAATCATAATGGTTCACCTGCTATCCTAGCTAAAGGGTGCAGCCTAGCCAGGGTGCACCTGAGGTTTTCTTCTGCACATACCAGAAGTTGTATTTGTTTAGTATCTTTAAAATGTTTTCTGAGCAGGCCTGCTACCACAGTGTGTCGAGTAGTGCTTCCACAGAAGGGAGCCTGGCATTTAATTAACATTAATAGAACAATGGAATAATTTTGATTACCACTCAATGCTATGTAAGCAACAATAGATGCTTCATGATTTTATATATGTGGTAATAATTTGCATGAGAACCTCCTTTTCCTCATTAAATTACTGGGGGAGGTCATTGCTGTGGTCATTTTTACAGACAAAATACTTGGAAAAACAGGCAGTGCAAATAATATGAATCCTAAAAACATATAATCTCCACATGATTGCAATTAACTTAGAGATAATTATAATAGCTACGGTTGGTTAGTTTTTGATTTGTTATGTTTTTCCAACCATTTTACTAATAGTAATTAAATTTTGTGTTGCTTGATTTAACTACTGAATTTATTCCTAAAATAGATGGACTTTAAACTCTTTCTGAGCTTATTTAAAGATCTTATGTTTCAACAGGAATCTATCCATCCATCTATCTGAATGTGTAAAACAATTGCAATAGTAAGATGAAGAATGGAATATTAATAAAACAGTAAGCAGCTCATAAATTACTTTTATTTTCATTAATGTATGTACAAAATAATACTTACTCTCAGCTTGCCAGCAGTTAGGTTTGTTCAGGATCAGAATAAAAATTTCCCCTGCATTTGGTTATGTAACCCAGATATTAAAATATTTTTTGATGTCTTTTTAAAACTAAGTGTAATACTTTCAAAAGAATGCTTTCATCTCTTATGTACATTTAAGAAACATTCTTTCTTATGTTGAATATTAAAATTATGATAAAGAAATGCTCAAACAGTATGAAGACTCAGGTAAGCAAACTGTCAGTAACAAAGTAAGTACTAATACAAGGAAAAATAGTAAATGCTGCAAAGCACAAGTTGCAGAGATTACTATGATTTCTTCATCTGGAATGTGCATATAATTAAATTGAAATTGAAAAATTGAAAGTTAAAGATCAAATTTAAAAAGTTATTCTGAGCATCTCATATTTTAATGATCTGAAACACAGTGTAGAGGTTTACACAGAATGTTATGTGGTGGTATAGACAGAAGTGAATTCACATTCCAGACTTAAAAAAAAAAATAAAATCAAAACTTCTTCTTTTGTGTGGAATTTGAGCAGCAGGAGAAGAGGAGAAGGCAGAGCTAGGGGTTGAAAGAATTAATCTTTCTCAATGTTCTCGTAGAAGTCCAAGTCTATTGGAAGTGATTGCAACCTGGCTGACTTTGCTCTGCAAAGGTCAATAAAAATTGTTTTCCACCAGAAAACCAAGAAAACAAACAAAGCAAACCAGGAAAAAAAGAAAACTCAAATCAAACTGCTTAAATTACTCTCCATTTTGAATGAATGTGCAGGTCATGTGAAATGTCAATATCTGGTTAAAGATCAGAAACTGTAATAATCTCTGAAAATCTTCCATTTGCTTCACTTAAACTGCCATCTTGGACATTACATTCTTGCTGTTGTCTTTGCAAAGAAAGAAAATACATCTGCATCTTGGATTTCTAGGTCCATGTCTGAACATATTTGAGGAAATATGTAACAAGTGACACTAATGGACTTTCTATTTTAATTTCAGCTTCCCATCAAGGTACTCATTTGAAACAGCTACTGCCCATTTTTAGCCTCAAACAAAACTTAGAGGATGACAAAGTGGAAATATGTTCAGAAAACATAGTCAACTCACATCCTGTGTATCTTTACCTATTAACTATCAATCCAGTACGGCCCTCTTATGGTTTGACAATGGCGCAATGCCAGCGCTTTCATGAAAATGTACTTTCTTAAATAATTGCTGTGAGATATGATCAGGAAGAGAGTAGAGCAGGTTTAAGCTTAATAACAAAAGAAAAAAAACTTTATTAAACTACTACTACTATAAAAAACACAGACACTAAATTAAGGATGAAGACTCTCTAAAACATCTTCTTCTTCCTACTTAATTTCTAAAGAAGATTACAGTGAGACACTACCTAGGATTCTTGATTGTTACCTTTCAGATAATCAATATTTAGTCTTTTAAATGAGAGAGAAGTCTCTCTTGTACTACAGACTCCCCCAAGAAAGACAATTGCTACCTTTGTGTTTCTATGTCACACATGGTACCTGCCTGGAGAAAATCTGCTAGTGTGACACTCTCTTTTCTATGTTACAGTGCTCTCACTACTGTGTATGGACAGACTGCTTATAGGGTTTTTTAAAGTATGCTTTGCTAAGGACTAAAAGAAACAACAGTTCAGCATCTCATTTTGGGACTACAGTCCCTTCTATTTTCTTCTTCTTTGGGGCTAGGGGTCTAAGAACAGAGATCTTCTTCTTTTTGAAGACAGAGGGTATCACTACACTTTCTTCAGCTTTTCTCTGTTCTCTCTATTCTTCTGTTGGTAGTTACTGAAACAGGTCTCTTGGCCTACTACTGCATTCTCTTAAAATGCAGTCTCTGTTGCAGGAGAATTTGGTTCAGTTTATGGCTAACAAGAAATGTCTAGCCACAAGCTACTCTATTATCTCTTCCTATTTAAAATTTTTTTCTTTTAACATCTCAGATCTTAGACTGTTTCTCTTGTACTTCAAATTGAGGAGGAGTAATATTTTATAAAGCCTTTATTTCTCAGGAAAGGGTTAAAAGTTTAGACTCCCCGGACGGCTGAAATCTCTGCCTAGAAGCTAATTCTTAATGCTAAAGCTGGCCACCTCCCCTTCCTTTTTCTTTCTCTTCTGCTGGTAAAGTTACAAGTGTTGTCTGTGTTATCTGGACTTCTGTCCTTTCTGGGTGGGGGGGACGATAAAGGCATCTCTGTTTCTCTCTACTCTTCTTTTTATAGGAGCTGGCTTGGTTCTAGTCTTTTAGCCCCTTCGGCTCACTTTGACTAGGCCATATGGCTTCCCCTCCCCTACTTAGCCCATGGCTGGGCAATGGAGAGTCTGCACAGCACTCTGACCAGAACTAAAGAGACAGTTCTCCTGGGAGTTCCTGCTTTTAACCCACTGTGTTCTCAGAGGCGTGTCCATACTTTTAGTGGTCACTCTAGGTGCTAATATCTAAACTTGACTACTGATTGGTTTGACTCAGCTTCCTGAAAAAAATTCACTTCCATGTCAAACTACAACAGGCCCCAAAGCAGGGGCCAAGAGACTGCATCCTGTACGTATCATTTCCCATGTTCAGATGAAATAAGAATACAAAAAGATAACACTTGTTACCTAAGACACAGGAAAAAGTGGATTTCCTTAAGATGTTCAGAAATTTTTTAGAAAATTTAAAATCTTACGGTTTTTTATCTAATATTCTTCCTTGAATAAGGCACAGTAAATTACTTTTTGCTGTTACTTATTATAATCATTTAAGTCTTCACCTACCATGATGTTGATATAACAGAAAATTAGAGAATCAAGATTCTCATTCAAAATCCTTAATGAATCTGACAGTACTAAGTTGTTGGAAGGCCCCTTCAGCCTTACCATTGTTTTCTTGTCATACAAAGTGGTTTTTATATCTGAAGGCTAAAAATGCAGATTGCTTTGGAAACTAGGAAAGATTTAGCAAGTGGGAAGCTATCAAATAGTGAAACACTTTATTTTTCAAGTGAGTTTGGTGAATTGTCTCTGACCTAGGCAAGTTAGGGCAGGAGAGCTGATACATAAATGTGTTGTGCCTGCATAAATGTTTTACCTACCAGATGCCAGTACCATCGAGTATGTGAATTTCTCTGCTGGGCTTTGCCCACAAAGTCCTGTCTCACTTCTCTGGATGTTAGAACATTCAGACATTTATCCCAAATTATAAGAGCGAAACTGTCACAGGATTTCTTTTTTTTAAGTGTGAAATCACAAATTATAAATGCTTGGGAGCCTAAAAATAATTCAGGCAGAGAAGCGCAGCACAGAAATGAATTAGTTATGCCCAAATGATGCATAATATCAGTACCTTTAGAATGGATGGTGAATTGTGCATCACTTTCTCTAAAAGATATTTGATGTGATAAAGAATAAGCCTTTTTTTCTGCTGAGACTACTGTAAACAGGCTTAGTGGCCTTTCTTTTCCTGAAAAGAGCAAACCTTGGAGAGGAGTGACTTACTGACACACAGAGGTGTTCAGTGTTTTCATGCTCAGAAGTTTGGTTAACAGTTTTCACAGATTTTGTTGGGAGGATATAGAGGCTTCAAACAGAAGGCTAGAATAATTCATAAAGACTTTCCATAAACTTTTTAGAGGATTTTCAAAATTAGGAAAACATAGCAATCAAATTGTTTTCTTGGTTGAGCACCTTTAGAAAGCACACTGCTGAAGAAGTCAGAGAGTTATTAACATGACTGTTGCATCCTGGGTTTGGGTTCAAATTATGGGTTTGCCAGCTCTGTGTACCCTTGTGCACCTCCCAGGTTTTCCCCCCACCATGGTTGGCTCCAAGCTGCCTGCCATCAGAGTTTCCCCCGTCACTCTTGTAACCGCTCCCAGCCTACTCCTGTGGTTTCCGTGCCCGTCACCCCATTCTTGCAGTCCCATTCGCCCCAAAGCCCCGTGTCCGCCCCTGCCGTGTTCCCATTGGTCGCTGTAGTACATGTCATCACCACGACATCTGTATCCATTGGGCGGGAGGACTCCCCGTCCGCCCTATCCTACCCCTATTTCATCCCACTCCGCTCCACGCTTGGGGCCATTTTCGTCCAAGCAATGTTGGGAGCGGGCTGCAGCTTTTCCACCACAGCTCTCACAGCCAATAAAGCATCCAGCCGCCACGCGGATGGATTTGGACTAATTCCCTGTCTCTTTGTTTCTTCCCTCGCACCGATGGAGAAGCGCGGGCAGCAGCCCACCCTGGAGTGCGGCAGCAGAAGCGCCTGGGAATTGCGGTGAACCCCGGCCCTGATGAGAAGCTGAGATGCCCAAGCTGGGCGCTCGAGAGCTGACAGGGGCCGAGAAAAGTAACGAGCAACCACACATGGCTTTAAAATTATCACCCAAAAACACCCTTAAGTCACCAGCAAAGTTTTTTCCTTCTCTTTCCTCTGAAACAGCAACATTTCTGAAGACAGAGACTATAGATATTGTTCTGTTGCACCAGAGACATCATGATTCCTTTCCTTCATGTGAATTACAGTAATGATTTTTTTTATTATCCCTGTATAAATGCTCAAACCCTCTCAAAACTCAAGACCTCTAAGAATGGTACTTCTTCCTCTTTGGCATGAGAAAGGGAACTAATACACCAGTTTAAAACTGTGCTGCAAAAGTCACTTCTGATACAAAACTAATTATAAACTGTTTTCTATGTACAATTCTTCATGTGTGGACAGGGGCCGAGAAGCATAATCTTCAAAAATCCTCGAAGCCGTAATGCTGCAATAAAAGGTGTGATTTTCAAAAGAAAACAGACTCTTATTGACAGCTCCCAAATGCAGCACAGTAACAATCAGTTTGTTCAATTATTTGCTTCTCCAGCTTTTGAGTGACTTTTTATTGCTGTATCTTAAGTAGCAAGCAAAAAAAAAAAAGTAACAGTAGAATATGAGATGTATAGGTCCAGTTCCTAGTTGCTATTAAAATAGGTCTGAACTTTAGTTCTAAAAAATACTCTTAAATAAGTCTTTGTCACTTGGGCACAGACATTGCCCAAGTCTATGAGGTTTCTCATATTCCAGTGTAACTGCCTTTCTTTCCAGTCAACTAAAAGAGATTAAAATCTCTGCAGTTGCTGGATATTTGTGATCATTGCAATAAATACAGTTACTATGATCTAAGCATTTTTGGGTTTCTGTTTTGGTTTGTGTTTTTTTGTTTGTTTGTTTGTTTTCTGCTAGGAAAAGTTGTGTTTTATAGAGTGCCAACGTGTACTAGGAGTTTTGCAGAGACACTTAGACGCTTTAGAGCTAGAGACTGTAGATCTTGATTTGATTTCAAGTAATAACACACAAAGAAGAGATGGTCAAGATGAATCTGAAAGAACATAAGAAGGCTGCAGAGGCTGGGGGTGGGGAACCAAGCAGAACAAGTTACAAAAGTTTTCCATCAGTAAAAACAGGGCACATGGGCATACAGGCTTGCATTACATTTCTTTCTTTAGAGTATTTTTTTCTTTGTTTTCTTCTATTTGGGTTTTGTTTTGTTTCTGCTGGCCAGTCTTTAAAAATGCTATTTTCACTTTTGTTGCACAGAAACAGCTTCTCTAAAGTCATACTTTTCATTCTGATTTTCAAATTTCATGAAAAAAAAAGGACAGCTCTATGATTCCTGCCTATTACATATTATCCAGTCTACCTGCCCTTATGTAAAGGCATAATTTAAGAAGTGTCAGTTTGTTTCTTGATCTTCCTGTGAGTCAGAGAGCTAAAACAGCTATAATTATCTAACTGCTTTGCAACCCCTTATTAATTTCCAGGATGTAGTCAGTCTGTTAATAAGACCTTTGGACTCTCAGAGGATTGCAATCACTGCAAAAATTATATTTCTACCAATCTCATCTGACATGTCATTTGTCACTGAAGAACTTACCTACAGAGGAAAACAAAATTCAAGAGTCTTCCTGTTTTCTTCTTTCTACATTTTTGGTTAACTACGAAAAGGCAAGAGATAATTTAATTCTAAGTGCTGGTTTCAACAAGGAGGTAAAATAAAAACCTCCAGTTTCCCAGATAATGATTTCATAGCAACACCAGATGGTCAAAGGAAGGGATTGTCCTGCTCTGCCCTGCCCTGGTGCAGTCTCAACTTGAGTAATTTGTGCAGTTTTGAGCACCACAACATAAAATAGATGATAAGTTCTTACTAAGTGTCCAAAGGAGGACTACAAATATGGTGAAGGGTCTGGAGGGGAAGTCTTATTAGGAGTGGCTAAGTTTACTTGGTCTCTTACATCTGGAGGAAGATTCAAGGAAACTGCATAAAGCTGAGTGAGGGGTGGTTTAGATCGGATGTTAGAAAAAAGTTCTTCACACAGAGAGTGGCTGGGCACTGGGACAGGCTCCCCAGGGAAGTGGTCTCAGCACCAGCCTGACAGAGTTCAAGAAGAGTTTGGGCAACTCTCTCAGGCACATGGTGTGATTCTTGGGTTTGTGCTGTGCAGGGCCAAAAGTTGGACTTGATCCTAGTGGGTCCCTTCCAACTTGGGATACTCTATGATTCTGTTCTATGATACATCATTTTGTAACTTGTCATTATGAGACTGGCAGTTACATGGGTGACCTGAAAAATAAGCTTCTGAGTCTAGCATGATGCTGTGTCCTTCACCATTGTGAATGTTGTAAGTAACACTTGAGATTCGCATTGGACCCTGTAACAGGTTTTGACTGCTTATGAAGACATTAGGTACCTTCTCTACAAATTTATTTTTTATTTATTTTGCTTGAATTTTGAGCAACCAGCATGAACTGACAATATTTGTTTTCTATGTAATTTTCTAAATTGCTGACCAGAACACAGATAATATTTTTCTGTTTGGGACCCAAGAGTGTTTCTGGCCTCATGAAGACTGATCCAGTAATTTTTTTTACCTTGGTTTTGCTATGAAAAAAAATTAAGAAGCAAGACTTAGAATACTGATAAAGTGATTAAAGCACTGCTGAACAAATCTACCCTCTAACACAAGACGATCTTATATTTTTATTACAAACACATGGCATAGCAGTCCAGATTTCATACTGTGAGGAGCAGGTTTATCAAAGGAGTTTGGTTGTTTGTCATTAACAAAGCCAAACTAAGAATATGTGAGATCAGTCCTAAGGAGCATCAGTACCTGAAAGCTATGCTTCTTACTGGTCACCAAGAAACTGCAAAATGAGAGGCATCACTGTACATCTGGAGCTAAATTCTAGTTTCCAGCAGTTTTTTAGTTCTCTGTGAGCTGGGAGTTGGAGCAACACTCAAACAATTCAATATCTCTGTGTTTTTCTACTGTTCACTCACCTTACTGATGATTAGCTTTCTTCTATTCTGGTATTTTAAGCATCTTGCAACAGTGAGTTCACAAGATTACAATATGCACTTTCTGAAGAAGAACTTCAATCATTTTTTCTTCTCTCCTTCAGGAATTTGTACGTGTCTGTCATAATCTTCCCCAACTGCTTCTTCTTAGGATAAGAAGCCTTTGTCTGTTCAGTTATGTGGAAATTTTTCTAAAACTCTAACAATTATTTGTACTTTTCATTTTATTGTATTTGTATCCTTTTGACACCAAATAGATCCACATGCAGAATTTAAAACACAAGCGTAAGGCGAAAGTGTACAGTACTATAATTATTTTGCTCTCTGGTCTTTTTCTCTCAGTTCTTGCCATTTGTCTTTGGTTACTGTAATGAAATAAGTAGATATTTTCAGAGCCCTCTAGGTCTAGATATTTTTTGATTCATAAAATAATAGTTTAGAAGCAATTGTTACATATTTATATTTGGAATAGCTTTTTTTGAAAGGGAAGGTAATAAAAATACTGATAAAAGCAATGGAAGCATCTAGAAACTTCACAATACCTTCAGCAAATTACCTTGAATGTTTTCACCCTATTTTCCAATATGTTCTATTTCAGATGCATTATTAGGTTATACTGCTAACTATATGAAAATAAAATTTCGCACTACCTAACTACTTCATCAAGTATGGATCAACATGAATGATTATCTGATATTGCAACATATATTGACCAAAAGAGGATCAATAAATAACATGGATGACAAATGTGTGTATTGCTTTCCTGTCATATAAAATATTTGAGATAATTTTTCTAACATACTAGATAACAAGTGCAGAAATCTGTACCTGTAATTTTAAGAATGCCTTACATTCCGAAAACTTCCTTATCTTAAAGAGCCTCCTCCTATTGAAGAATTGAAAGATAAGTTTGTGCTTAAAAGAAAGGTGGTGTATAATGTTGAAATTATACTTCATGCAGCAAAATATAGTTTACAAAATGTACCTGCAACAAGCACTTATTTCCCCATCAGTGTGTCAAAATGCAAGTTGGTAGAAAGACAGACTTCCCAATAAATATATATGTGTATGTTTTTATAGTTCTCTTTCAAAGAAGCTGTTCTTCATTCCAGAAGTTAGGTCACTAGATTTTACTAAATCATTCTACTGGCATTATAGAGTTGTAAACTTCCATCTTCCACTTAACAATGTTTTCCTATCACCAACCTTGTAGAAACCTTCTCAGTTCACAAGACTAGGAAGAAATTCATCTATGGGAGATCAAATGATGCTGTCTTGGAGGGAGAATATTAATTCAGTGAGGTTTCCTGCTGACTGTAGATGTCAACTGTTTAACTGGGAGAGACAGTCTAACTTTAACTTTGTTAGAGCTAAAATGAAAGACTAAGAAATGGGAAAATACTGTAGATAAGCTGACCACATTTTCTTATTATTTTGTGACAAAGTTTTAGCAAGTGGGCAGCAATAAGAGTAAGGTAAACACAATTAAAATTAAACATCACAACTGAATAAAAAATGCAGTGTCAACCCAGAGTGTCTACTTGGAGACACAGTCCATAATTAACTTTTTCCTTGAATAGTAGGTAGCAATTTTGAATGTCTGAGTATGACTTCAAGCTACCTTTCTACTTCTTACATGAAAGTTTCTTCAGTAATAAGGCTTCACTGACAATCCAAAAATTTGCTTTTTTATTATTCAATGATACATTTTAGACAGGCTTTTGAATTTAATTTAGCAGACTAGCAAATCTGGGGCTTAGGAATATATATTGTATATGTCTGAAGATATGCTTTAGAGATATGGTGAATTAAAAGCACTTGAGATAGTCTTACAGCACAGTGGAAATAAAAGATCTTTGAATTGTGTAAATTTCCCTACTTTCTTTATAGTTAAAGATAGCAATTTCACCAATTTATGTGATTTGATAATTTGATCTCATTAAATTAAATATATTTTTCAGAAAGAAAATCTGGAATGAAATGCAGTCAGCAAAAAATTTGTTGTGATTGCAATGTTTCCCAGGAGGGAGGGCTTAAAAGAAGAGAATTCTATGCGGAAGAAAGAGTTACCCTTGTAATCTGGCATTAAAATACCAAGTCTAAAATGAGCACTTAGCTTAATCTCCACTATTTACCTGAGAGTATCCAGTAATTTATGTATTTATTTTATAGCACTTTAGAGCTTCACTGCTTACCTCATTGCTTTACTGCTAATTTACATTCTCCTCTACTCCATATGTGAATCAAAACTATATTTTTCAAGAAATTCTAGCATATTTAACAAAACTGCTTAATTCTAAATCCTATATATTACATGCCATAGAACAATTTTGGATTGTATGAATTAAGATTAAATATCAAGCTTGAAAGCCAAAATGTGCATCTTGTTTTAAAGCTGATGAAACTTTAAATTAGCATAGCACAAGACAGTGTTGATGCTAGCATACACAGTCAGTCTTAGATTAAACACCAGTCAAAATAATCCTTCCATTGAACTTCTTATATAATGTAGTGATATGTCTTAACTAATCCTTTAGAGGTGGACAGCCCTTGTAAGGAGCTACTCCTTAAAATATACAGATGTTTTCACTGTGTTCTACTCTGGTGTTTCTTGCAATTGAGCACAAGAAATTAAGCAAACATAGAAGATGAGCTTCTGCCTTTTTTTCTGAACTGAAGGCAGTATTTGATACATGTTAAGAATTTCTCTATGAAGACATGCAATGCATTACAGAACTTCAATTCAAGAAAACATTAGCTATCAAAAATATCTAGATATGTCCTATGAATTGTAGTATGCAAGATATATGATGACTATATATGAAAATGTAGTAATTCCTTTAAAAGCTAGAATTTGTTTATAATAAATACAGCTATATTTGAAAGGATTAATAACATCAATTTCCTTGTTGGTTGTAGAAAACAAGCAATGTATGGAATGTTTTTACTAATTGTTTTGCATTCAGCAGAGTGCAAAACCTCCTAATCAGGCCAAATTAGTGAATACTCTGTAAGCTAATCAAATTTTTTTTCAGTATAGTAACAAGATAATTTGCTCCATTTAAAGGCTATTAGCACAGCATATAATTCTGCATGATTTTATCATTCAAATTTATATACTCCAATGTCTTATGTATCCTATTCTTAATACACTTCACATTCTACAGAGTTTTGATTTCTTAAAGAATGTTTTCTTTCTTTTATTTTACATCAGCTTGAAGCTGATATATCTATAACTGAAATAATGCACAGGAAAAAAGGAAATCAATGATCTTCATGGCATATAAGTATTCCTTAGTCTGCGTGAAATTATCATGGATGTTCTAGCTTTATTAATGCTCCTCATGGTACAGACTTTTGCTTCAATATTCTCACTCCATTTTATATAGAAAATGTGTGATGAATTTCTGCAGCTGCTGTATAAATGGAAAAGTGTCTGCTTTTCTATATCTTTATTCAGCCCTTCCACTGGGACTGCCTATGTTTGGATGTTATAAATAAATACAGAACCAACTAAATAGAGAATTCTACAAAATGGAGATTAGATATTTCTTATCTCTTATATTTCATATGTTCAGAGGTTTCTCCCTACCATTAAATTTTCTCCTCTGCAAGCAGGAGTTATTTTATTTATGTGTGATCCATAGACCTAAGGATCTTCGATATATTTTCACGATATTTGCCATTAACTCCAAGGAACCATGACTGGTATGTCTTAATCTGGGTCTAGGTTTGCTCTGCTACTGGAAAATTTAGAAATCACTCATCTGGATGCACATCACTTTTCTGTATCTCTCATGTACTTCTTCCTATCACAGTCTCTGTCACTGGCTCAAATGCTCTTGATTTCTTAGATAATTCTACCAAAAAATTACCATTTAAAATATATAGCTGTGGCTAGTTTAGTATGTTTTTTTTACTTTTTTAATCCTTGCTAGGAAATCTGATAAATGTGCTGAGAATTCTTAGCAAAGAGACAGCATGGGCTGTCTTGCCATTCCTCTAATATTTATGTCCCTATGTATTGCTTCAAACCAAGTGCCTCAGGACCACCAGTTCCAACAAAAGAGAAATTATACAATATTCACTTTCCCATGACCCTATGAAGATTGTTAGCAAGATTTAAGTTTTTGATCTCTGAGAAGTTAATGGGAATCTCACTCTTCACCAGGCCCATAATTTTGCCCCCCTAAATCACATCAAACAGTTAAGTGGGGGACTGAAGCAGTTCTAGCAGATTTTACTGAATGCAGTCAGCTGCCTTTGAGCCATGTTCCCTAAAGCTTTTGCTACATGAGACCCTGATTTGGGAGGCTAAAGAAACTTTTAGCCAAAGCTGAGAAGAAGCCTATATTGGAATTAGCCCTAGAGCATGAAGACAGCCAACTGATACAGGAGTTTGTGCAGAGAGGCATAAAGAAGGGAACCTCAGCCAAATTTGTACCTGTATAAGCTGTCAGGTAGAGTTTACATGCTACAGGGCAGTTTCCCATGTACATGCTGGAGAAGCTGACCCTGTCAGGGCAGAGGCTTAGGTGCAGGCAGATCTTCAGATGGTGGAAGCATTCCTTCAAGCCTCATGACCCAGGGAGTGCCAGGAGCCTCTCTCTGACACTACAAAAGATGGCTCTTGTCCTGTGGGAGATGTGCCTTCTTGCAGGAACTGGTCTCCAACTGGAGGAGCTGTAGGGGACAGCGAGCAGTCTGCACAGCATCACAGAAGGTGAAAGCTAGACAAGGATCTTTTACAAGAATAACTGGGCCCCAACTGCTGTTGAGGTACAGGCAATGTCCATCTCTAGCATAAGTGCAACCTTTGGGGCAAGGTGAAGGATGAAGACCTATCATCTACAGGTTTGGTCCCTGCTGGGAGCCCAGATATGAGATGTTCTGAAGGGACTGACAAATATTTCATGACTCTCAAAATATTATCCCCTGCTTTCTTCAGTGTGGGTACCACTGATGCTTCTAGGAAAAACCTGGACAGTATGAGAAGTTACTTCAGAGTTCTGGAGGTGGTAGTTTAAGGGCATGGGGCCCAAGTGGTGTTGTTCTCAATCCTGACAGTGAGGGTAAAGTACTGAGAAGGAGGGTACTGATAACTCAAGTTGATAACTGACTGTAGATCTGTTGCTAGTGACAGGGCTTTAGGTTCTACAAGCGCTGGTCACTCTATGCAGACCGTGATCTTCTTGAGAGAAGTGGACTTCATCTCACTAAGAAGATCAGAATTATCTTTGCCAGCAGAATATCTGAGCTGGCAAGGAGGGCTTAAAACTATGAATGATAGTGCTGCAAAAGAGTTAATAACAACCCTGAGAAGGAATGATGGACAGGCTTAATGGGTGAGGATCACAGAGTGATGTGATAAGAAAAGATCACAAAATTAACAAAATGGGAGTTAAGCAGGGTCGCCTCCACCTCTTTGCTAGTAAGCAAGGAAATGCCTACAAGATACCATTATGGAGAAATCTTAAAAATTTTTTGGAAATCAGTATACTGGGGTGCCTCTCTGAAGTACCTGTGTATTCAAGTATGGAGCAAGGGTAATAAATGAGCTGCAGATCTATGGACATTTGCAGGGCTTTGATATTGCTGGGATCATAGAGATGGGATGACTTTCTTGAGTAAAATGTTTCAATGGAGGGTTACATGCTTTACAGGAAAGACAGACCAGCATGATAAGGAGGGGAAGTTACCCTTTATGTGAGAAGGCATCTTGGGTGAATAGAACAATAGCTGAAGTTCAACAGAGAGCCAGCAAAATTTGCGGATGAAGGTTAAAGACGAAGGCACATAAGAGTGATATTGTAGAGTGTCTCTACTGTAGGCCACCTGCTGAGGAAGAAAAAGAAGCCTATGCAGTCAGAAAACAGTCATGTTCTCAGGATCTGATCCTAATTGGAGCCTTCAACTACCTTTATGTCTGCCAGAAAGAAAAACTAGGAGGAGATAAACAAAGAGGATTGCAATGGATGGCATTCATTACAATTTCCACCTGGGGAGAAACCAACCATGACAGGTGCAGGGCTGGATCTCATACTTAGAAACTGGGAGGGTCTCATTGGGAATGTGGAGGCTGAAGGCAGCCTTGGCTGCAAGGACCATGACATGGTGGGCTTCAGAACCAGGAGACAAGAGAAGGAATGGTACAAAAAGTAAGATCACACCCCTGAACTGCAGCAGAGCAGAATTTGACCTCTTCATAATGAGAACTTTTCAGTCCTTGGAAGAGTGCCTGTTTCCAGGTCCATGAAGGAAGAGAAGGTGATAAGGAGTAGTCAGCATGGATTTACCAAGGAGGAATCTTGCTTGACCAACCCAACAACCTTCTATGAGCCTCTGTCTTAAGAGGAAAGCCTGGAGCAGGCAGGGCTTGGGGAAATCTTATTAATGTGTTTGTACACCCAGAGAGGATACAAAGAGGATGGAGCCAGGCTCTACGCAGTGTTGCCCTGTGACAGGACAAGGGCAATGGGCACAAACTGAATTGCACTACTGAATTCTCTGTAGACCAATTCAGAAACCCATTTTCACTGTGAGGGTTACTGAGCACTGACACAAATTGCCTGGAGACATAATGGAGTCCTCCTTCTTGGAGAGTTTCAAAAGCCATTTGGTCATGATCCTGCCTGAGCAATTCTAGGTCCATCTGTTAGCGTTCAGGAACACACATAATCACAGGATATAATTATATGCAGGTGTTTTTATTGAAGAGCTATGGGAATCAGGGGTACAGACCCAAATCTGACTCCAACATGGCTTTTGAGCTGAATATATTTTATATTCTATTGTTATATAACTTACATATTAATTATTAAATTTATATTGTTCTATTATATACATTGACCTTATTCAAGCATGAGTTTTTCATGATCTTTCTCAAGCCCCTGACCACAGTTTCTCATGATTATTCTTACGATTAAACAGTAATTATATTTAATTACTACCAATCATCACAGCTAACAATTATATCATTTATCATATACTAGCTACACAGGTGCAAATCTAGTAAGTACAAGGCCAATACTTTCCCAGGGTATTTTCCCAGTGCCTACTAAGCCTAACTTTCCTTCTAACTCCCCAAATCCCCATGATTTTAAAACCCTTTTACTATCACATCTGGGTCAACATTCCAGCTCAGCTCAGGACCAGAGGAGCTCCAAACTTGTCCTTTAATCATAGCCCTTCTGAGTTTATGCAAACATGTGAATATAAGAAATAGGTTCACAGAATCACAGAGTCATTTATATTGGAAAAGACTTCCAAGGTGATTCAGTCCAATCTTTGACTGATAAGATGTAGATAAGATGTTCTGTGGATACTAAGGCAAAGATAATAGGTAGGAATAAAATATGTAATTAATTCTGATGAAATTACATTATTTTATTTTAGGTGAGGGGCTCCATATGGAAGTAGACAGGTATTCACTGGTAATTTTTCTAAGTAGTATTTTTGTATATTATTGTTTCCAGGGTGTTATTTTGTCCCTGCAAAACAGCCCTCTACATGGGAATTGCTGGCTATTCCCATGCTCAGGTTTGGATACATGACAATATGGGCTGACATGGCAAAATATATAGAGGAGGCATCTCCAAAGATCTTTGTAAGGCAAAGGAAGTCTTTAATTTCCTACACATGACAGCTAATAATTCTCACCTCGCTATCTTGAAAATGAAAAGCTAAGCTATTTTTGCTTCATAAAATATTCAACAATAATTACTTATACACATGAACAAAGAGATACATGTGTACTACAAAATTTTCTGTTGAGATCCCCTCAACCAATGAATGTTAGAGATATTTTGGAGAACTAAGGTATATGTTGGCTTTCTGTTATAAGGTTTTGCAGCTCTGCTGCACTGCTGGAGCTCCCCTGCCACAGCAATGAGTCCCACTGTGCATCAAGATTGGGTCCAGTTAGAATGATTATTAGACTTCCTGCTTTTCAGACTGTGAATACAGGCATGTTTCATTGATAAGAATTTATTTCATTGCTGATTCTAAGGAGCTGATTCAGTGGTTACTCAATCAAATTGCGATAACTTAATCCCAGGCATAGTGATTGTGTGTGATTGTCTAAGTAGCTAAATAAGGCTTTCCTCTACTTCCATTCTTGAATGGGTTGTTCACTTACTGTCTTTTTGTAAACAGGATCAGAAGAATAGAAATTATAGAGAAACTAATTGTTTTTTCAAATAAGCAAACTGAATCTTGTAGAGCATATGTGTGGCCTTGGGTTTTTTATCTGTAGATTTATGTGATGACACAGAACTACTTTGAAATAGAAACAAAACCCTTCTTCACTTCGCTCTTTGTTGCCCAACATATTAAAACCCCTTTTGATTATTACTCAAATTCATAATTTCCAGAAGACACAAGTCTTAGTTTAGAATAACCATTTACTTTTATGGTTTCCTTCACATTTTAGCAGCACAGAAAGCCACCTTCTATGTTATTACAAATTTCTTTTCTGGGGATACATTTAAATCAATCTTAGACATATGTAATATTTAATTTTGTATAGACCATAATTTTCAAAGAACATTAGTGATTTTAAAAGTTCTATCTCTTACATAAAAAGTGTGCTTGACCTCCATATTTAAAGGAATAAAATGATTTAGAATGTCTAATTTTTGGTGACCGAAATTTTGAGGCACCCTGGAGCAGAGCTCACTTCTGAAAATAATCTGTGACAATTAAAATTTAGAGGGTTTATTGGTGATTTTTAAAATTTATTTAGTAGGACTTCAGTTCTTAAAATAATTCCTGTGTTTATTATTAAGAGCCTGGTTTTATTCCCATAGAAGCCTGTATAAAATTCCTAAAAATATGACCAACAGCTTTAAGTCCTTTATTAACCCTTTGTGATCTTATTATGGATTATGAAAGCAATTAACTAGTATTATTTTTCCTTTGGCTCTTCTAATTTCTTCAATGTACAATTAAATAAATAATTAGCTTCTGACCTTCTTTAGGCAACTGCTTGTTTTTGAGACTAATAGAAACCATTTTGAGTCACACACAAAAGCATTGCATTTGCTGTGGCTTTCTTCATACACTTTTTATAGTCTTGTGGCAGGGCAGTGCACTTAAAAGGAAAGAATGCCTCTTTTCCTGTCATAATAAAGAAATGTTTAGAAAACACAGACAGGTAGTAGAGAAGGCAATCACCAGAAGACAGGAGCTCTAACTAATAACTGACTTACTGAATAAATGAAGGGATGAATGAATGAGAATGAATAAAAAGATAAATCCAGTTGAAGAAATTCAGCCAATGTCTTACAGGAAAGCTACCAGCCAGTTTCTACTTATATGCTGGAAGGCTCCAAGCATCATCTTACGAATAGGGCATTTAGTTTTATTCTAGGAAAAAAGCTGGGTTCCAGGCTGTGGTCTTTTAAACTTGATCTGTTGGATGTTGGTAGTTTGCCTACATTTTTTTAAGAATTGGTAACTGGCTTATCCCTTTCTCCCCTAAGAAATGGAAGAAATAGAAGTCCAAGTATGTCTCCATTCCACTCCTAGGTCTGATAATTCAAAAATTTGTGAAGCACAGACCACCTCCATTCAGAGGAACTCTATGGAACCTAAATATTCTAGGAAGATTCTGGGGTGTAAACTAATGCAATTCTTATATAGCAATAAAAATATTATTGTATTGGTGAGTAGAAAGATATTCTTTCTGATTCAAGTTTCCAAGGAGATGTGCTTGCATTGAGTTTCAGGTTTTTATTTTATGTGAGGCAGTAATCAATTTAACTTTGATATTAAATTGGTTCTTTCAAGTCTTTTTTCCTTTGCCTACCTGTAGCTCATGCTCTTTCAATAGATAAGTAAAGCAACATTGCAAAATTTTTAAGTACTTGCCATGGAATAACAGGTATATCTCTAGGATAGAATTGTTAACTACTGGGTGTATTTTCCTCACTTTGTCCATTGTTCTCTTTATATTCTTCATCACCATTCTTTATTTCCTTACATACCCTGATTTTAATCCCTGCTTTCACATCTGCTCACTTCCCAGTGTCAATGTCCTCTTCCAAAGCTGCATCACTATTTGTGGTGTGTCTATATCTATATCTCCAACACTTTTCCAGGCTCTTTTTCTCTGTTGCTTTGCTGTCTTTTCCATTATTTTCCCATTTCTTATTCTAATAGTAGCCCTTTACTGTCTTCATAGTGCTAAAGCCCTTTTCTGTGGTTCTTTTTCCAGGACAGAGTTTGTAGCCATGGACAGATATGAATCTGCATGCATGCTTCCTCAGGAGGCAAGCTATAAATTCTTATAAGCTCAGTTCCTTCATTACCTAGCTAATATTTACCTCCTGTCAGTGTCATTATCATTATGATAAAATCCAGCAACAATCTTTGTTCAGAGATTCATCTGAATCCCTGCAGGTTTTGAGTCACATACAGAAAACAAAAATTGAATCAAATGCCATGTCTACTGCAGTGCCCTTCAAAAACCCTTCAAAAAAGGAGGCCGCATTAAAAGAGATGAGCTTGAAAGTGCCAGTAATTGATAAAATGGCATAATTATAAACTGAAATTTCTGGTTTTGCATACAGGAATATTCCTCCTAACTTCTGTTTGACATTTGTTCACCTTATTCATTTATTCCTGTCACTCAATGAATCACCACATCAGTGTTGCTTAAGAAAATCAGACTGTCACTACCCTGACATCTCTGTATCTAAAAATGTGGCAACATATTTAATTAATGAAGTGACTTTTTAAGGCAACCAGTATTAATAGAACAACAAGTAAACCCATAGCTAGAGTTCAGAAGAAATTTGCTGATCATAATGCATGTTCCAAGTCAGAAGTCTGTACTGCAAAACTGGGTAAATGAAATCAGCAAGAAAATTAACACTGGAATGCTGTATTTAAAAAATATGTCCAAAATCAATTATTCCTGGCACTGTAAAAATTGTTCAACCATCTATGTATTCATTAAATGCATTAATATTACAAATATTTTGTAGGAGAGGAACTAGTTTACTCTTGGATATATTGTTGAGCCCTATACAACTATATAGCACTCAACAATATATCCAAGAGTGTAGTGAATGTAGTTTGAAACACCCAAATGTTCACTTTCTCCTTCTGAACTTGGCAGAAAATTCCTTTTATAAATTAAAGGCATATAGGTTTTGGAGAGATGATTGTAACGAAGTAAGTCTTCAGTCTCATTTACACTACAACTACTATCTTATCTAGCCAGAATTTTTTCAGATACAATTGCTATATTTTTTTTCTATCACATGCAGCATTTAGTTTCCACTGTTTCCTGTCTGAACTGTCTTTTAAGTACTGCAAAAACTGAATCATATCAATCCAACTTTATTTTAATAAAACAAACAACTGTCAGAGTGCATACCTGATTGGCAGGTGAGTTAAGATTAAAAAAAAGGCGACAATAAATTTCTATATAGTTATTTTTCTAGCAGAGTAACAAATTACATATGTTAGATAAATAAGAGATTTATCTCTTTGTGCCTTTTTAATACTAGTGCTTAGATGTTACAATGATTGGTGCTCTGGGAGCTGGAGCAAGAGCATTGTTCTAGCTATCTCCAAGTCACATTTTCACAGAATCACAGAACAGGTCAGGCTCTAAGGCACCACAGTGTGTCATCTGGTCCAACATCTCTGCTCAAGCAGGGCTATCCTGGAGTACAGAGTGCAGGATTGTGTCTGGATAATTCTTTAATATCTCCAGGGAGGGAGACTACACATCCTCTCTGGGAAATCTGTTCCAGTGTTTGGTAACCCACACAGTAAAGAAGTTCTTCTGCATGTTGAGGTGAAACTTCCCGTGGATTGGTTCCTGCTCATTGCCTCTTGTCCTGTGACTGGGCACCACTGAGAAGAGCCTGGCTCTATCCTCTGACACCTTTCCTTCAGATACTGACAGACATTGGTGAGGTCCCCTCTCAGTTACCACTTCTCAAAGCTGAACAAGCCCAGCTCCCTCAATGTTTCCTCATAAGTCCCCTCCACATTTTTGTTGCTCTGCACTGGACCTGCTCCAGAACTCCATGTCTTTCTTGCACTGAGGAGCACAGAAGTAGACAGAGTACTCCCAGTGTGGCCTCACAAGGGCTGAGTAGAAGGGCAGGATCACCTCCCTTGACCTGTTGGCAAAGCTCTTCTTAATGCACCCCAGGATACCTTTGGCTGTCTTGGCCACATGGGCACTGCTGACACTTGTTGAGGAGGCACCTGTCTCTTTGTACAAGTTAAACAACACTGGGCCCAGTGTGGAACGCTGGGGTACATCACTAGTGACAAGCCTTCAACTTGACTCTGTGCAACTGACTATGAGCCTCTGGGAGCAGCTGTTCAGCCAGGTCTTCATTCACTTCACTGTCCACTCATCCAGTCCAAACTGGAGGATGCCTGTGAGGATGTTTGGTAAGACAATGTTGAAAGCCTTGCTGAAGCCAAGGTAGACAATATCCATTAGTCTCCCCTTGTCCTCCTAGACAGTTGTTCAATTTAGAAGCCAACCAGGTTGGTGAAGCAAGATTTACTTTTGATGAATCCATAGTGACTGCTCCTGATCATGTTTTTGTCATCCATGTGGTTGTTAGTGGCCTCCATCAATAGACAGAGGCTCTCCATCCTGTTCAGAGATTGAGGTAAGGCTGAATGGCTGGTAGTTCCCTGGGTTCTTCCTCTTGTCCTTGTTGGACAAGAAGATACTCAGTAACTTTGCCTTCTCTGCATCCTGTTACCAGGGTTGCCCCTCCATTTAGTAATGGTTTCATATTATCTTTTGTTTTCATTTTGTTACTGATATATTTGAAAAAGCTTTCTCATTGTCCTTGACATCCTTAGACAGATTTAATTCAAGATGGGCCTTGGCCTTCCTTGTGTCATTTCTGCTTACACTGAAAACCTCTCCATATCCATTCCAAGTGGCCTGACCCTGCTTTCATCTCCTGTGTAGATACACAAGAGATGATTATGCTGATGCGAGCATAATGATGGGAAATTTTTTCATCCATGCAGGTCTCTTACTCTGTTTGCCTGATTTCTTTCTCATCAGGATGTATTGTTCTTGAACCTGTTCTTCTTCTCAAGCTAAGCATACTGTGTCATCCAGGTTCCTATGGTGTGCAAGTAAGCTTTTACTGGAATTTGATGGACCTGAAAGTATCAGCAGTTGTGCTTAATAAGATGCATTTTTAGAAGAGTATTCCAGCCTTTAACTGTGTAGTGCCACAGTAAGTGGGGTTTGCTATAATAAACCTCCATGTCTGTATGGGAGTTGGCATAACTGACTAATTTCTGCTTTTCTTTGTTAAAAAGCAGTCTGATACTGTGGATGGCTGAGATTTGTGATCTTCCAGTTATCCTGACCTGGCAATATTCAGGAGAGAAAAACACAAAAGCACAGGACCCACAAATTCAGAAAAAAAAGTAGTCAGTGGCATATGGTAAATTAGGTCAGAAAAAAGGGTCACCTATTTCGTGTGTATAGGTAAGCTGAATAAAATCTGTACAGGAATGTTTGTGGTAGCTTTTCTGTTTATCTGAGTTTTTCTGAGCCATACCACTAGATATGGCAAGAAGCAGATTGAGAAAAAAGCCTATGTTTTTCAGGCACCATTCTTTTTTTGGTTTTCACTACAATATGATCACCGAGTCCTTGGTAATAATATGGGAGAGTGTTTTTACACTGTCAAGAGCACAGCTATTGACCTCATTAGTGGTTTTCCTTTGTATGAACATGCCTGTGCCAAGCCCTAGCCCCCAGCACACTGTGCATGGTATAAAGGGCACTCAAGATGTGTTTCCAAACTGTGCTCTCTTCCATATCTAGATTAAATGATTTAACTTCCCTCCCTGAGATGCAATAGTGGGAATGATGTATCCTGGGGGCTGGAAAGGAAGTTTTCTTTTCGGAGACAGCAATGCTGTGTGGGAATAATTTTCCAGCCGCATCCACAAGTAATCAGATGTGATGTTCTGGTTCTGACGATATTGCCACAAGCAGTGGTGATCCAGTCTCTCTAAAAACTAGCAAACAGTACAAAAGGAAGCGTCTTCTAAGAACTAGTGCAAGAAAGCGAGAGTTCCATATATCTGGTACTGCCAGTGACTTGTACTGGCCCTGCACAGGCATCATCCGTACACAGAGGGTAAGCTTCCCAAGAGTTATCAGAGCCAGCTCTGATAAGGTTTGTGGCTATGAAAATCCTTTGCCTCAGAGAAATAACTAAAGAATCAGGACCACATTGAATAAGGTGATGCTACAAAGATTATCCCCTTATTTATATGTCTTTGAAATATAAGTATCAGGCTAGTACCATAGAGATGCCTGGCCTGATGCTGAGGTGATGGCTTTGGTTTAGGATCTTCTGTTAGTTACAGGACAGCCGTATTCTGAAGGAGCTGCTAGTTAAGTAAATCTTCAACACAAGCCTGGTAGTATATCTAAGCCATCTGTTTGCAATTAATAGTAAAATTTATGATGGAATTAGGCTTCAGATCAACAGATGATACTAGCTTTAGATTAAACAGTTTGTAGAAATGCCTCTGGACAGAAAATGTATTCTCTATGTGTACCCTCTATAATGATAATGATTTTGAACCATATTGTGGTAGGAGAGTCAGTCAATAAATGTGAGTAAACAAATATAAGATATGGATTGGAAAGGACAGTAAAACTAAGCCCGAAATGTGCAAACATTGTTGCAACTAAATTTAAGTCAAAGATAGGAGGAGCTGCTGGTTAATCCTGAGATTATGTTCTGCTTTATAGAGGTAAATAATCTAGAATCCAGAATTTATTTCTGCAAAGATGGCTGTGGGACAGCACTTACCTGCATCTGAAGCTAGACTATCAGACACTTCTCATTTTGAAAGAACTAGACTGTTGATAAACTGCATTGCAGGCTTGGTTTACAAGAGCTTCCCAGTGTGGGATAGAAGTGTTACAAAGCAGCCTACTCTGCTTATGTCTGAAAGTGTAATACAGCTCACTCAAGTGTTCTGGCAGAGCTGGAAACCTGCAAACAGGTCGGCAGCATGACAGGCCAAACAAGTTCCTCATTTAGGCTTGAGATTTTATTTTCCATGTGAAACACTGGAAGTTCTTTACCAGAAATTTGATCTCAGAGTTTTTCTTGTTTTCTGTTGTGCTTCCATGAGTGGATGCTGGTCTCTCCAAGGTAACTTAAGTTGTTCCTTCAGTATGATTTAAAAAACATACGCTAGGAATTAGGTTACTCCATGTTAAAGAGAATTTCTTCCTCTCCATTCCAGCAAGTTACTACAACAATATTAAAATTGTAATCCTCATTGCAAAACAAAGATCAAATCAAGGAAAGGCCGAGCTGTGCTTCACCCCTTATTCAAAGCTACAAAGTCTGTATGAAGAACATCACCTTAGTTTTTTCCTTTCACAACACTTAAAAACAAACATAATTTTGTTTCAGTTTCTGGATTAGTTTTGTTTCCAGTTACTTAGGCCTGCCAATCTGTTGTTCCTGTATAATAGTTTGCCTTAGAGTGAAAAGTGTTTTAGACTATACAATGCCTCCCTGTGGAATTTTTATGCTTCTTCAACATAATATTGCAATGTGTTTTCTTAATTATCTTGGGGCACTTTGACTCAGAATACTGATGTGTTTCTACTATCCATAGAACGTAAGTTTTTATCCTGTAGTACTGTCCTTTATGGAATGGCTAAGCAAGTGAAAATTGTTTCCAATTTATTGGTTCTTGTAGCTTGGTAACCTAGTGAAGTAATAAATTTAGATTTTTGAGTCAGCTGGAATGTCACACCGGTTACAGAAATATAAATTGCTCAGCACACAGATGAGTGTACCATGAATAGAAGCATAGGATATCAAATCGGTGCAGTGGATTTTGTACATTTCTTTTCTAGCCAGGTGTATGACTCCTGCAGGCTGATGGCACTAACTCTCTGAATGTGCTCATGAGGACGTTCAGGTGTGTCATTCATCCTAGTGAATTTACAAAGAACCAGCACTAACAGCACATGTACAAGGGAGCAGTCACCTGAGATATGTTTCTTGCTGGCAACTAGTAGAAATGAAAGAACTTTCCCTAGGAAAAGGAGTGTTGGATATCTATTGTTCGGTTGCCAGGCACAAAATCAAAGTCTGCTTTGTGCTTTTCTTAATCGACTTCACCTGCTGATAAAGATGGAGCAAAATCATTAACTTATGAAATGTAATAGCAAGTTTTAAAGAGAACTGGTAAAATGCTTGTTGGGTGTATGTTTGCTTAGACTCTTTTCAGCACAAAAGGAATGTTTCAACAGATAGCAAATCTGAGGATACATAACTAGGTATTTTTTAAGCTGTGAAATTCTCAGTTATTATTAAAATGGAATGGGCTATCTGAACTTTTTTATTTTCTTAGCCACTATAAAAATTTCCATCATCTGGGGAGAAAGGCTTTCTTATTCTGTCAATTTTCCACAGAATATAAGTAAGGTGATTTACATGACTACTGTGAATTTGGTACTTTACAGTTATACTTGAAATTGTCACTGTCTTTACTGAGCTTTATGCTTACAGAGTAAATTCTGCTCATGTACAACTTTAAAATAAACACACATAGTGACAATGAATGAAGTAGTGACTTCTTCGGTTGTTTTTTTCTATTTCACTTTACCTGTGATATGTGGTTCAGATGGCTGAAAAGCAATAGCTTTCAATTCACCATGGCAGTGGCAATAAAGCTCTTTTCTATCCTCCTGTCTTTTGACAGGGCTTGCTGCATGATGTAGATGGATTGGAAGCTCCAGAAAGAAAACAATTTTTCCACTATGCTAAGCTGTATGTTACTTGATGGCAAAATAGAGGTTTGAGAGTTGAAATTTATTACAGGGAATTTCCTTGGTTTATTTCAGAGGCAGTATCTTTCTGTCCTGGAAACAGAGAGTAGGGGAGGAGAGCAGAAAAAGGAACATTACCTTTTGTGTTCTGAAAAGTTTGGTGAACAGCAATTGCTTCTCTTACAGAAACTTGCTCTTCTTAGAAGTTTCTCTGTTCTTTCAGAGAGCAAGTACATTTGCTTAGAGAGAATAAAAAGTTTAAATAAAGAGTAATAAAGTTTTATAGCTTATTTAGCATTTCAGAATCCAAATATTGTGTCTTCTGTTCCTGAAAATGGCTTTTATACGCAGTAGTAATTTTACTTCAGCTACATTTTCTGGCAAGGCTGATTTGGATGATTAAAAAGGGGATATTTTACTACATTTTCTGCTGCAACATTTTGCCACTTCAGTATTTTTAAAGTAGGTCACATAATTTATTTTACAGTCGAGTTAACATTGACTAGAAATATAATGTAGTGACATCATGGCTTCCTGTCAGGAAAAAAAAAATAAAAGAAAATTTGTAGAAGTAAATGCTGAAGTGTGGTAAATGCAAAAGGGTTGCAGAAATAAATTCAACTTCTGCAATGGTAAGGAACAAAGGTGCAGTTGGGTTTGAGTTTTTTTGTTGTGTGCTTTTGTGGGGTTTGGAGGGGATTTCTTGGTTGGTTGAATCTTTGCGGACTTTATAGGACTTGATAAATTTGAAGTCCATTGTTGAAAGTGACAGCAGCTGAATGGCAGGATAAAACAAGCTAGTCCAGTAAGTTTGACATAATTCACCTCTAAGGATTTGAAGAACAAAGAATGAAATATATTATCAAATTAACTGCCAAATTAAAATGCCAAAATATATTGCCAAATTAAATGCTCTTTCTCAAAATAGTTGAGAGGTTTAGTGTGAAGGCTGTGTCTTTAACCACAGGAGAACCATAATAGTGTTGTCTTTATCAAATAGAGCAGGACAGATACAAATAATAAAGAAATAAAAAAATTTACTCTTGCTCTTTTCTGTAAGCCCTGCTCAGATACGGGGCTGTGCTAAGGTCTCCCTTGAGCCTTCATATCCCAGGTTGAAGAACCCAAAATATTTCAGCCTGCCATCACAGCAGAGGAGCTCTAGCCCTTGGATTGCCTTTGTGACCTCTTTTGGACTCACCCTGGTAGTTGCAAGCTTTTCTTATACCAAGACCCTAGAGCTGTGTGGAATACTCCAGGTGGAATCCATGACGGCAGACTAGAGGAGAAGAATCACTTCCCCAGACCTACTGGGTCCACACCTTTTTAGATGCAACCCAGAATGCGAGTTTAATGGATTATATTGTCTTTGGATTGCTTTTAATTATTTTTTCTAAGTACTATTTTCTTAGTAGTAGACTATCCACTCTTTTCTGATAATGGCACTTTTTTCCTAGCGTTTTGAGTGATTAATCATCTTGTATGAAAGAATTTATTTACCTTTTTTCAGTTCTTAAAAATAAAAAATGATTGCACTTTTTTCATATCAAGAACAACGTACAAGTGAGCCTTTAATCAGGCTGTTCAGCTGTTGGAATATAAAAATGTTTTTCTCATAAATTAGTATTTTACCACTTTAAGGAAAATGCTGTATATCTTTGCAAGCTAATTCAGTTAATGTTTCATCAAGCTCACTCAAGATTTTATTTTCATCACAAAAATATGTGTGACAGAATATCACTGCCAGCATAGTACTTCAGAAGATAAGGTGATCATCTACTTAAACTTACCATATAAACTCCAAGGAATATAAAAGGAAAATCTTGTTTGTTAAAGACAGATTGTTTTAACAGGGACTTAGGGATTATGCATTTTCCTAAATGCAGTTTTGCATTAAGTACAAGTATTGACTTTCTGTTGCTGACATGCCAATTCTGTAATCAGCCATATGGATAGTTTAGTTTAATTAAGTAAGCTTGGTGTTTCTAAAATTTACAGCACTATCTTAATAACTATTTGCGAGATCCGAGCTTAAATATCAGGAATTACTAAACGCTGATGATACACTGACATACTGTACCAAATTACAGAATTTTATTTCAAGCTGGTACAAATGTTTATTACAGCCAAATATGCTTGGGTATGGAAAAGACTTGTGAGGGCTATTTCTGTCCTCTTTCATGTGACAACTCAGAATTCTAGAGCATAGTCAAATTCAACAGAAAAATTAGACAAGTTTAATTAGAAGATACTTGAATTGACTTGCAATTCCTTTGAGTGATTCAATTTAGCATTTTAAGAGCTAGTTTACTCTATGTCCACAGAGAAATCATGGCTCCTGGGAAAATGGTGGAATTAAACCTGTATTCTCTTGTGCCTTTGTGGTGAACCTGAGTATGCTCCAGATCACTCTCTTTTTAGGTGATGCATGGGCCTGCAATATATTTATCAGGGTTCAAAAAGAAGCAGTAATCTTGCTCCAGAGCAGCAGAACCTGCATGTGTTTTTCTTACTAAATTTTGATACTTAAATAAATTCTGTAGGTTGCTTACTTAGAGATTTGTATATAGCAAATTTATGATGTATGTCTGCTACAGAACTAAAAGAAGTTCATAAGACTGCAGGCACCTTGTTTTTATAACTACATGGCTGTGTGCCTTGTTTGAGTAAATCTTGTGGATGTATTCTAGTTGTGGAATTACTTTCTTTCTGTGTAGAGTGGCAGATCTTAAGGAGTTTTGCTCCCTTTACAGCTCTGAGTGAAGCTCAGCTGCTGGTCCTGTGGGGACAGACATTGCCAATAGGTTGTCTCACAGTTGTGCATTTGTGACACTTGATATTGCCTGTTATTTCCTTCCAACTTGCATGTTTAAGTCACTAAATCACTTGAGATATATACATGCATATATATGCATATACCACTTGCTATGCTGCAGTACAGCACTCTAGCATAATTGAAGTACGCTGTCTGGGTAGGTTTATTGGCCTGATATATCCAGGAGCTTGAGCCTGGTGGTCTCATCAGACTTTTTGTCTGTATGCTTTATGGCCACAGCTATAGAATTCACTTTTCATGTGATATTTCTATAGCAAAGAAGAGATTGTGGGTGTTACACATTCCCAAAGCTAAAATTTCATCAATTTCAGGTATTTCTTTCTATAGCAAGAAGAATAACAGTGGAAGTACATTATTAAATAATCTTGTCCAAGGGATATTTTTAATAGCAGCATTCTTAATGTGTGCAAGGTCAACATGTAAATTATGGGTAGAAAACTGACATGGCTGGTTGCTGTTATACAACCATCTAACAGAATATTGTTATCTCTAGCCACATAAAGAACTATAGAGATAACAGTGCTAGCACTCAGACTGTTATGCATATAACTGTATTGCATTAAAAGATATGTATTAAGGAGCTCAGTGATTTTGTCCTCCATTTAACCCTTGTCATATTACCTAGTATTTCGTGCATCAGGGCCTTGTAAGGATGTAAAGAGCACCACTGCTTCTCTCAAACGCTGTTAAGGCCATAGAAGGACTTTGCTATGCAGAAAGGAGTGACAGGATGGTGCTACCTCCGGGCTCGTGGAGGCAAGATCTGGTTAGTACCTGCTGAGTAATTAATTTAGACAAAAATTCACACTTTATGTAAAGAAGCAGCTGCTCACACACAGGCATGCCACTGGTCAAAGTAATATCACCCCAACTTAAGGGACAGATGCCCTCTGTGACTACAACAACCAGAAAAGCCCCCCTCTCCCTCACTTCCTCCCCCAAATATGCTTCCATGTATAGAACTTGAACTATAAAATAAGCCATGACACCAGGAATTTGAGATAAAATAAAGGTGGCTCTATTGTCCAGGTATTATCCCAGACTTAGGGGGAGATTAACAAACCTGGGGGGAAGAATGGATCACTGATAATAGATGTAAAGAATACAGAATTTACACACCACAAAGAAAGCCACCTCAGCAACTGTGCTGAAATCAGCTCCAACAAGGTAAAAAGTAATTCTGTCAAGGAGAGACCATGACCACTGACTCACAATCACTGACTCAATAAACACACCAGCTGAAAAGAGAATGACTGGGCATGTGCACTGGGCATGCATTACCATAAGAAGGGAGGGAATTATTTAACCATAAGAATTAGAGAACTGTGGAGACAATAAACATTAATTCTTTTGTTTGTTAAGATGTGTAAATAGTAACTGCTTTGAAATATACATTATTGGCATCTTTGGCAGAGGACGGCAGGACACTAATTAATTTTTAATTATATGACTTGTAAAAAACAAGGCATGTCTTTGAAAAGGGATGGGAAAACATTTTTAGATTATATTGTAACTTTGATTTTGGTCAGAAAAGTTTTCCTTCTTAATTTGCATATATGGGAGGAAACGTACCCATAACATACCAAATACTATCAGCTTGTATAGCAGATTTGGAGGCAGGGGCTGCTGCAGGGATGACTGGCTGTGTAGGTAACACAGGCAGATTTCTCCTAACCTAACTACTTTGGTTCAAAGCTACACAGAGCTGAGTTACTTGAGAATAACAATTTAACATGCCTCTTCAGTGATTGATTTTACCATACTTCTTCCAAAGTCCAAACTGATAGAATAGACAAGGCAAAATAAATGGAAAGCCACAAACAGATTGTGAAAAATATTTACACATCATCTCAAATTCAGAAACGTTAAAAAGACTGAAGGGAAGACAGCCCATATAGAAGAAGAAATTGGGCAGGGGAAGACATGAAAAATAGAAAAAATTTAAACCTTGTGTTAGGAGTAATTTTGCTCTGAACTGAATTTCTTTCTTTGCAGTTCAAACAAATGAAATTTCTCTTTCTGAAACTTCCTCCCCAGACCAACCCACCTCCCCTTTTCACTCAAATGCACACATTTGCAATGCTAATTCTGCTGTTTTGTTGCAGTTCATGTGTTCACGTGTAACTTGCCAGGATGGTGGCTGAATACATCTGGAGCCAACAGATGTCTCTGTGCCTCATGCAGCAGATTTTTACATACCAACCTGGTACAGTCATGTTATACGTTCATCACAGAGGAGGGTGGCTTTTAAATGGTGGCTTTCTAGAGAGCTCTGGGTTGTACGAATTTGGTGAGTTGACCCTGTCCGAAAGCCAAGTGGCCACCGAAGCTGCTCATCTCTTTGTCTGCGCAGGGGAGAAAAAATATAATGAATGTCTCCAGGGTTGAGATAAGGACAGGACTGGTGGCTGCTATCCGTTTGTCACACATTGTCTCTGTTGATTCTTCCTCCTCAGAGGCAGGACTGCTCAACCCTTCCCCTGTTATGGCATGGAGAACTGCCCATGGGGTGCAGGCCTACATGAACTTTTCCAACATGTGTTTTTCCCTTAGACTGCAGTGCTTCATGAACTGCTCCAGTGTGGGTCCCTCCCATGGGATGCAGTCCTTCAGGAACAGACGGTTCTAGCATGTGTCCCCTGTGAGGTCACAAGTCCTGCCACTAAACCTGCACCAGTGCAAGTTCCTCTCCACAGTTTCACAGATCCTGACAGAAGCCTCCTTCACCGTAAACTGCCTTCAGGCTCAAAACCTCCTTCAGATGTACACCTTCTCCAGCATGGGGTCTTCTGTGGGCTGCAGGTGAATCTCTGCTCCATTGTGCACCACCATAGGCTGCAAGGGCACAGCTGCCTAGTTGTGGTCTTCAACATAATCTGCAGGGGAACCTGTGGTCCAGCACCTGGAACACCTCCTGCCTGTTCTTCACTGCCCTTGGTATTTGCAGGGCTCTTGCTTTCATATGTTCTCACTTCTCTGCTCCCTGGCTGCAAATACTCCTGTGCAATAACTGTCTTCCTTCTTGGATGTGTTATTCCAGATGTGCTACCACTGTGGCCAATGGCCTCAGCCTTGACTGGTATTTGGTCTATCTTGGAGGTGACAGGGATTGGCTGTGTTGGACATGGGGGAAGTTCCTAGCAGCTTCTCACAGAAGCATCACTGTAAGCCCCCCTGCTACCAAAACCTTGCCATGCAAACGCAATACAGCAAGGTTTTGTTATGCAGTGGGTTTTTGAAGGTGATGCCCTTTGGGGAGTTCATGATTGGCTACAATTTCTAATGGCTGGTGTGTGACAGCGGCCCCTCTCATGGTGAGCCAGCAGCTGCACAGAGTTGAGCAGAGCAGCTAGACAGTTCATGACTGCATGTGAGGGTCACACCAGGGAACAGAGCTGTCTGTCACCAGCTCTCAGCCAGGCCAAGTTCCTACTGCAGTGAAGTGTGCACTGTCTTCAGTACTAGCTCCCAACAACTGTAGATGGAAACTGAATTTCCTTGTTTAGAAACACTGATTAATACATGTGATATGTTGAAGGAGAAAATAGTAAACTCTACCTTACTAACCATCAACACCTTACAGACTTGTTAGGGGATTTTGGTTAGTTGCTTTGGTGGTTTTTGGTTAGTTTTGTGGTTTTGTTGTTTTGTAGTTTTGAGGGGTTTTTTTTGGTGGGTTTTTTGGGGGTTTGGTGGTTTTGGGGTTTTTTTGGTCCGTTTGGTTGGTTGGTTGGTTGGTGGTTGTTGTTGTTGTTTGCTTTGGTTTGGGTGGGTTTTTTGTGAAATCGAAATATATATATATATATATATATATATATATATATATATATATATGTAAAATTAGTACAGGGATTGCCAAACTCTTTAAAAGTCTTTTGTTTCAAGACCTAATGGAGATGGCTCATAATGAATCCCTTTGAGGGTATTTCACATTTGCAGTGGATAAGGAAATGGGAAAAGCATTGTGCCATTGTAGAGACATCTTCAGATTAATAGCATCTAACATACTATGATTGAGATAATACAAAGGCATGTTTTCAGTATTTCATATACCCTGATGATAAGATCAATTATTGTAGTTAGCTACAATGTCATATTACCAAGTTCTGCATCTATTTTTTCAATCCCTTGGGAGTTTAGTTTGTATTAGCTTGTGAAAAAGCACATTCTTATTGTGTTGTTCTGCTCCATTTATACAATGTTATTTTCACTTTTGCAATATTTTCACAGCTCTTATTTCTTTTGTGTTTTAACTATTTTTATAATGAGAATGATTCTTCTTGCCTCTCAGTTGCTCACTTCTAAGGATTAGATCTCACAAACATTCATTATATATGAGTTCTCAAGCAGATAGTGCACTTACTCCCAGGAATAGTCCAATTAAGTCAAAGTGCACCTTGGAGCAAATCCAAGACCCATTAAATCAGTTGAAATGTTTCCATTTACTGCAAAGGATTCTGGATACAAGCCATCACATCTGCAGCTCTCCAAAAGTACCATTGCTTATCTCAAACACACCTACTTAAATTCAATTAAGAGTAGAATAAAATCTCCCAAAGAAAATGTGATGACATTGTGCCACAGAAAATATTTAAATGCTATATTTTGAAGCATAGAAATAGAAAGTAATAGAAAAAAATCCAAATAACCAAATACTGTAACAAACATGATGACAGAGGCAAAGAGACTTCTTGATTTCAACCAGCTCTTGACTGAAATAAAGAACTGATTGAAATTTGCCAGAATTGCTGTCACTCATAGCGTATTCATCTGATTTGTTGATTCATCTGACTTTCATTTACATATATACTGAAATGTGGATGAATTATCTTAAAAGTTTCAAAATAATTAATCAGAATTGATCATAATAAAGGCTAATTACTTCCGCAGCCTTAAATTCAACATAATAGGTATGACCTGAGTCGAAGGATTCATAAATTTTTCTTGTTGTACATGCACAGGAAATAATATATTTTCCTGAGATTCTTTTTAGTACTAAATTATCCCAGGTGAAAGGAAAAGAAATGTGGGTGAAAGTTTTTTCTGTAGGTGCATAGTTCTTAGAGCTTTAACAATAAAATTTGTGTTGATATTTTTGAGCTCCATTCTTAGTAATCTGTGACCTACTAAAAACAATTCCTGTCTGTTACCAAGAAGATCTGTTAAAAAAAAATCATCAGTCATTGTAGATTGCTAGATAACTTGCTGGTTATTGTGTCAGTAAGTCAGAAATATAGAACATTTTTAAAAAGTAATTCCTCTGAAAAAACCAAGCAAAACAGCTATAATTCTTCTTTCCCTTCATAATTTAGGCTTCAGCCTGCACCATTTGACTACTTTACTCCCATTACAGCAGAGAGGACTGTTTTTCTGCATCAGTTTAATTCTGGAAATTAACTCTCAGGGAAGAGTTAGTCCATTATGGTTATAAAGGGGTATCTGAAGGAACCCACCTCCATGACGTACAATATATAATTGGCTGCAATAAAATTAATGGGGCTATGGAACTAAATTACTAGAATATATAGCCATGCATTTCAGGACAGATAAATAACTTCTCTGACATGCACTTGAATCTAACAACTTTATTTAATCTATTTATTTCAGAGATTAATGGAATGTCTTTGAAAAAGAACAAATATGATGCTGTCTGCAGTATCACAAAATCATTCTAATTATGTCTCATACTGTAAGCTCCACAAATTGTTCACCCAAACATTTACCAGTGAAGTCCTATAGCTCAAAAGAAATGGAAGAAAGGACATTTTGCCAGTCATTTTCAAACTAGCACTGTGCAGTTCTTGATTAGGAGAATATGTCTGCACATGAAGTATCAGTGAGGGCTGATGAACATATACTTGATTTTAATATTATTCCTGCAGTTGTACTGCACTTACTGAGTATCACATATTTCCAGTAAATAACTTCTACTGTGACATTCAGCCTCTATTTCTGTTTTCCCAGGGATTGTTTATAACTTTTATAATATATGTCATTATTAGAACTATTTCCAGAAAAAAAATTCTATAGATGGATCTCAATTTGCAAACTTCTCAATAAAGTTTCTTCTAGCTACTTTTTATCCCACATTCAAGTTGCTGGTTCAGCTGGGCTGGATGTGTAGCTTACAAAGAAATAGTGAAGTGATTATTAATTGAGGTTACTTTAAAGAACGATCTAGATGTCTTGGGTAGCAAACTATAATTTGAACAGCATATCCTATGACATAATTGAGGACGCATACCCAAAAAACCAAATGCAAGTCACTTTTCCAGGCAGACTATTTTACAAAAAATAAAAACAAAGAATTTGTTTAATAGCATGTAGTATGACTTTATTTTGAAAATTATAGCAAAGGAGTTCCAAAAGCTATTTATAAATATGAGAACAATAAAGGAAAGAGGTGCCATTCTGCACCAGCACTTCCAGTTTTCATAGGAAGTGAGGTAGTGTAAGAGAATCTATAGCAGATAAATGACAAAATGTTCCTCTCTCCTTTTCTACCCCTTTTCTGTGTTTGAGTGGCTTAATTTCCAGCCTTAGGTAAATGTATTTTTCACTAGCACAGCCAAAAGTCACCAAAATCATGCTTTGCTGCCTCTGTGATGGTCAGTCTCCTACATCATCAGACAGTCTAAAAACTCTTCTTTTGTTTTGCTTATAAATACATATGGTCCTGAAAACAGAAGAGACTTGTGCTTTTCTCCAGCTGTGAGTTGTCACCTGAAAGGTATTAGATTTTACTTCCAGTCATGTAAATCTTTAAAAGAATTTTTTTTTGCATCTCTTTTTTTTTCTTGCCTGCTTCTTTGCTTTATTGGTGATCCATTTATCCACTGGAAAACAGAATGCAATTTAAAAAACATACCTTGTAGGCATATAATAATTTTCAAATATTACTTGCTTGTGGAAGTGTCATTGCTTTTTCATGCTTACAGTAGGAGAGTTTCCTGATGTTCATGTGTTTTACACATCTAATTTGTGTTCAGCCCTTATTGCTACATATTAACCCTTGAGCATGGGGATAGCCAGCAAAATCCATATAGTGGACTAATATGCAGGAACACAAGAACATGGAGATAGTAATATACTTAGAAAAAGTATCAATGGACATCTGTACACCCTCCTATGGAACACCTGACCTGCACAAAAATAATGTTATTTCATTAGAATCCAATATATTCTTACCTAATATCTTTATTGTAACATCTACAGAAGCCCATTTCTTCGACCCACATGTGTGCATAAACTCAGAAGGGCTAAGATTAAAGGACAAGTTTGGAGCTTATCTGGTCTGAGCTTAACTTGCCTGAGCTAAGCAGATGGACCTAGAATTGCTCACGGAGGATCATGACCAGATGACTTTTGAAGATCTCCAGGAGGGAAGACTCCATTGCATCTCCAGGCACCTGTCAGTGCTCAGTCCCTCAGTACCCTCTCAGTAAAAATGGGTTTCTGAATTGGTCTACAGAGAATTCAGTAGTGCAATTCAGTTTGTGCCCATTGCCCTTGTCCTGTCACAGGGCAACACTGCGTAGAGCCTGGCTCCATCCTCTTTGTATCCTCTCTGGGTGTACAAACACATTAGTAAGATTTCCCCAAGCCCTGCCTGCTCCAGGCTTTCCTCTTAAGACAGAGGCTCATAGAAGGTTGTTGGGTTGGTCAAGCAAGATTCCTCCTTGGTAAATCCATGCTGACTACTCCTTATCACCTTCTCTTCCTTCACGGACCTGGAGCATATCATACATTCACATAGGGTTTCTGACATTTCTGCCTGGACACCTGCTCTTTGGGAGGGTTTACTCTTGAGCTTGGACATGATGATCCTTGAATCATAACCAGATTTCCTGGACTTCTCTTCCCTCCAGGGTGTCACCTGTTGCACCCTTCCAAGGATAGTTTTTAAGAGGTCAAATTCTTCTCTGCTGCAGTTCAGGGGTGTGATCTTACTTTTTGTATTGTTCCTTCTCTTGTCTACTGGTTCTGAAGCCCACCATGTCATGGTCCCTGCAGCTAAGGCTGCCTTCAGCAGTGGGCTGCCTCAGACTGAGTCCTGAAGGGTGACCCGCTGCTGGCTAGTCAACAGGTGCCCAGATAGAATAATGAAGCTCCACCAAGATGAGAGGACTCTCGTGCTGTTCAAATCCACGTGGGTTTATTGAGGGAAGTCTAAGAACGAAGGAAGCAGGAACAGGAGCAGGGAGACAACCACACGCAGAGGGAGACAGCTCCGAGAGCAACTAGGGAAGGAGTGACTAGGGTATATAAGTGGGGAGAGATAGGAGTGGTTAGGGTACAAACTGTCCAATGGGAAAAAGGTACAGGGAAGGAGCAGGGATGGGGTGACACAAATTGAACCAATGAAGGAGAAGGGAAGGAGTGGTTTGCGGAGGGAACCAATGGGGTTATCAAAAACAGTGAACTTTCTGGAACTGGGGAGATGACAAGCATGTACTGACATGGGGTAGCAGGGAACTCTGGGAAAGTGTCCTAAACAAATGCAGTCTGCCAGGGCATCCCTGATCTACTTTCCCCAGAATCACCTCCCACATTCAGCCTTCACAGTCCCAATGAGACCCTCCCTGATTCTGGATATGTGATCCAGTCCTGCACCTATCATGGTTGGTTTCTTTACAGATGGCTCAGGATTTGGACATTGATGTCCTTCACGAACCATCTGGATTGCTTATGTACTGCTTGTATTCTCTTTTTAGTACACATTAGAATAGTTAAGTCCCTCAGGGCCTGTGGGCCCACATCAGTGCAAGGCCTTATCCACTCATTCTTCCTAGTCATTTTCAGCCTTACAATGCAAATGAAAGAGGATTCAAAGCTAAAATGCTATTGTGCGATATCTTGTCAGATCAGATAGCTTGAAACATATCAAACTTACTCTGTGAGATGTCCAACAGGGTCTGTTTTTCATTCTTGTCTAGTGAACTAATGAGATTTAGTGCAGCGAATGTTCATTTTAGAGATCTTTGTACTCAGTGATAGCTTTGTGAATCAAAAATGATCTTCCAAGAATCATATCTCCTCAGTGGTGATGTTTGTCTCTGGCTGCTCATAGAGTATTTATTTGGTTGTAAGAATTAGATGTAAATATAACTTCCTTTGTAAAGAAGGAGGATGGATGCTTTTGCTAGTGCTGCAGATCCATTGTAGCTTCTGAATTTGTCAGTCCAACTTTTGATTGTTTTACTTTAGTAGTGAAGTGTCTGAATGGGCTTGTTCTGCTCTTCTATCACAGGAATTTTTTTTCTGGGGTCATATCTTGTCTGTCAGAATCAACACTGATTCAAAACTCATTGTGATGATCAGTCTGACTTAGAGACTAAACACCATGTAACCAATTTCATTCTTACCTTTCTACTGCAATTGCCCCAGTAGTGGGCTTTATTTCACAGCATGAAAAGTTTTGTAACCAAGCATTTTCTGGATCCTGAAAAGCTATTCACATGACATAGGGAAGACCCACCAGTTCCACTTAGACATGCCTAATTTTGTAATTTACTACAAATCCCAACAACATGGACAAAGTTTTTTGGGTTTTTTTGTATTGCTACCTCTGAAGCTTCGTATTCAATGGGGTACTGGAGGCAAACCATACTAGGAAAAAGGGTCTATTCAATACTAAAATTCTGTATATCTAGAAATCTTTGTTTCGACCATGTCTGTGGTGCTAGGTAGTGCAGCAAATTGCAAATAGAAAGAGATGAACCAAAAGATGTAAAGACTAAATATAAACTATTAATAACTGTTTTCTCCTTGTTCTCTCTGGTTTTGTCAGCTAGAGAATAATTTATTGGCTCATTTCATGCATGTTGGCACAACTGAAGTCTTTAGTTACTTTTGCATTTAATACTGACAAGGACAAAATTACTGTTTAGTGAGTAAAAGATCAGCTCCCTTAAGGAATGCAGTAATCTTGAAAACCACTGATAATTCACAACAATGTCTTATGAAATTGAATTCTAGATAAATATGTCTGTAGCTAGAGATCGAAGACGTGATGCACATTTTCTTGTTAATAATTATGTGACTAAGTAGTAAGCTGGTACTGCATCTATGGTCCCTGCTTCATAATACCTAAATAGAACTTAGCCAAACTCTTGGGTACAGCATAGAAGACAAAAGACCTTTTTACACAGGAATTTTGCAGTGTTTAGTCAATTGCAATGTGGAGGGAAACAGCCCAGCAACTCTGGCAACTCTGGCTAATATATTAAATTTACAGTTGTAGCCTACAGGGAATGATTTACTGAGAGATACTGAAAAGTTTTTCTCTTTTATAACAGACTCTTTAAGAGAATAGTTCCTTATGCCTAACCTTATGTGTAATACAGTTATTGATACAGGGAATCTCATTGCAAATACCTTGACATTTCTCCAGTATCCAGGTCACTTTAGTTGCTGAAAGTTTCAGTGGCCCCTCAAGGCCCATTTTATTAGTTATGAGATATTAATCACAGTAATACACAGGCAGCAACCAACTCCCAGCACTGAATTTAGTGGGAAGCACCACAGACCTTAAATTTCGAGAATAATTTCAAGTAGAAATTTAAAGACGTTGGTTTCTTTAAAAATCACTTTTCTCACCGTTCATGAAAATTAACCCTGAACATTTAAAAGGCATATTTGACTACTCTCCACACTTTCTCACTTCAAAAAGAATGTTTGGCGATGTCAAGTCAGTAGTCCTGTCATGGCAGGCATCAATCAGAACACATGGAGAAGACAAAGATGGTGACCTTTCAGTGTGTCTTTGCAAAATTTTCAGTAGACTTGGTGAAATACCTAAGTTCTTCCCTACCTCTGCAGTCTTGAAATCACTTTGCATGATCAGAAAGATACACCCAAATTATGATGTTAGTGGAAGAAGAACTTTGCAGAAAAAGATAACACTCTTTCAGAACAGACTACTGCAAGAGCAGTATTTCTGGCTTATTATTTCATTGCATACTTAGGTATAGCCAAAGGTGTATCCACAGCTTTATTGGAGTGTTCCAAGAGATATTTCAGAAGTAAATCAATTCTTCTAATTTATTTTTAGGATGTAAAATAATCTCTGACTAGGGCTGCCTATCTGGAATTTTAGCCCTACTTGAAATTAATTCCTTTTTCTTCCATGGTGCCCTGATGATGTTATCTGTCAGTCAGCATCATTGTGTTTAGGAAAGGAAAGTTCTGAATTGAAGGAACTACTCAATGGAAACGGCAGTGCTCTAAGTACTTAAAAGATGAGACTTGAAGTTTTAATACCAACTGTATATTTGTTTGGGTTATTAACTGTATTTTCAGGAAAGACTACTTCAAAATAGCCGCTTCCTTAAGTTTTCTTAAGGACCTTTATGTCTGGCTCTCAGCGGCCACGGGATGGAGGTTCACCGGCTCGCTGTCCCGCTGGTGGCTGGAGGGCAGACACTCAAGTGGCTGCCCCCGAGTCTCTGCCGAGACTGTTGCGGGTGGCGGTGATTGCTGCAGCGTGGGTAGCGCAGCAGAGGCACAGAGTACGAGGAAACCGAGGCAGAGGAATAAGGGAAAGACACTTGTCTGAGTCCCCAAAGATTTAATCTCTAAGTGGGGCAGAGCAAGTGACAAATCTGAACCTGAAGGGGCTACTTTTAAAGGATGGGGGAACACGGGGAGGACACAACCTTTGACCAATAGGAAGGCATTTGGGGAGGGGTGCAGGGTAAGGGCTCCCCAGCAGAAGCCAACACGGGGAGGGAGCAAACCTTACAATCCAATTCTGCTTCAAGGAAGGGATGAAAGACGGGGAACACTCCAGAACCAAAGGAGTGTGCTATCTTTGACAGCCGGGGTAAGACAAGGGAACAAGGGAGGTATACAGGTGGATTGACATATGGATTGACATACATTTTGGCAGGGAAAACCGTGATAAACAACTCAGTACTGAACCAATAGGGAAGCCAAATGGGATACATAGAATGAACCATTACAAACTTATAACAAGGAATGTTAAAACATACTTCAGAAGAACAAACTCTAAAATAACAGACTACCACAGACCTTGAACTGAATGATTTGAATATAGCAGTAAAGAGGTATGAAATTCAGCAAAACTCAGTGGGAGCACTAGTTCTCTTTCCTTAACCTCTCTTTCTCTGTTTAGGAATATGAAGTACAATAGTTCAATAAATGTAAATCATGTAAATATTGGGATTTTTTTTCTGTATAGTTCTGTCATAATATTTAGAGATTATACTTTTTACTTTTTATTATTTAAGACAGTATTGATGTGCAACCTGCACAGTGGAAACAAATCCTAAATATCTCCTGTAACTAGAATAGGTGGTTAGTTTCTTAATAAACAGATTAAACTGTTGCAGTCTTATGACTTCTTGTGAGTGCTGAGCATGTTAATATTGCACACAGGATGTAACAATTTCATATACTGTACATCTATAAGTCTTTCAACACGTGCAGACCAAAGAAAAAGCAGACCAAAGCCTGAGCAGAAGTATTTACTTTACTTTACTGACTATTTGGACTGGATTTGAGCCACCAAACCATACATCATCATCTTCTGCCTCTTACTGACCTCATTGTTAAAATCCTTTTAGCTGCTGGACCTAAACTCATTATTACATAATTTTAGCCAAGACTTATAAAATGACTTTATGAAAGAGGTGTTTGCTAGACTGTATTAAGATTTCCAAAACTAGGTGAATTCATCCAGAAAGATTTTTGAATACAGACTCTATTCACGGGAAAAAAACCCATTTGTTCTGGTTGGCTTGGATGAAGAGTACAATTTGTCTGTGTAGTGTAGAGGAGGGATTCTGCAGTATGTGCTGTTTACAAAAATCTCAGTGTAGTGTCCGGAAGTGGAGGCACACTCTGAATAATTGCTCAGCCATGGATGTTCATCTCCATGCTGATTCTCTGGTCTTTTTACCCTTGATTCACCGCCTCCATGATTACCCCTCTGTGGAGGCTGAAAAGCCCCAGTGCAGTGCTTTTCCATGTTTTATGACAGCTTCTTTTCTCTTCTGTGTCCCAGTCAACAATAAAGGAATTCAAAACATTGTCTTCAATAAATGTACCATATACTTTTGGTCAGATTTAGTGAAAAACTCCAAAGACATTTCATTTTCTCCTAAAATTTTTCAGCGATAATTGCAGGACTGGTTGTATTTTAGCCTTTAGGTTTTGCAAACAAAATGTGTGACTGTTGTTGGACCACCCAAAGGAAGGTAAATGTCAATGCTGAATTGTTCATATCTGGTGAAAAGTTAAGTATGGGAATGAAGAATACACATACCAGAACTACAGAAAATGTTATTATTAGTCCAAAATTGCATAAACACTATTTCAAAACAGAGGAAAAGCAAAGGTAACTTAGGCTGGGAAACAATGTTGCACTTATGTAAGATCAAGATGATTCATAAAAATAGTTGATTACATTATTCTAGAATTGGCTAAATTTTTTTGAGGACTACATTGTGTCTAAGCTGTGTGGTAAAAGAAATTTGTTTTCAAATGGCTGTATGCTTCTTGTGCCTCTGCCCTCTGTGGTCATATCTTCCCCACAACAGGAACAAAACCAAACATAGTGGAAGACCCATCATGTAAATTTACAGGAAGACTATGGATTCAGATGCAGTGCTAATAGAATTAATCAAATTCTAAAAGCAAATTAATACTAGTCTTTCTTGAGACAGCTTTCTATATTTACACATAGAATAAATAGTAATTAAACAAAGAAATGAAATAAACTATATTTACTTGGTTTTCTGTTTTCTGTGTCTTTAAGTTGGCCTCCATTCATATTTTCAATTTAAAAACAGCAGTTTAACAGACACTTTTGCAAGTGTTAGAAAATTCAATATCTTGTAACTTTGTAGTTCTTCCAGAAGTCTTCAAGTCTTATTCTTCTCTCCCTTTCACACATAAATATGTACACATCTTTGTGCAAAGAGTGTTTTGAGATCACAGTCTCTGACACTTGAGACGTTCTTTACAAGTGCTATAACAAAGTGCAGAACTGAAGACAGGGAAATAAAGTCAGTGCAAATAGGCAGAGTGTGTAGCATAAGGTTTTGAGGCTCTTCTTAATGAAAAACCATCTAAATTTCAGAATTCAAAGTCAGTTCTAATTTAGATAATATTGTGGTCAGAAGGGACTAAGCTTGTAATAATGACAAGTAGATATAAAACTATGAAATCTGAAAAGCATGAATGTAAACTTCTTTTCATAAGTGACCTATTGCAATATTTTATTCCCATAGTAAAATCTTTGTTGTGTCTGTTGTTTCTGGACACCTTTTAGCTATTATATTAGCTAATGGATAACTGTAGAAGTCTCAAGCTCTGGAAGTGATTATTCTTTTAAACTGTTTATTTGTGCATTGATACAAACTTTTAAAATAAGAAATATAGGAGAAATAAAAATTGCTTTAGATAGCATGTTCGAAAGTAACAGATCAGAGGGTATTTTTTCTGTATTTTATGTGAGAACATACTTTTTACTAGAGTGATTTAAGACTGCTAAAACCATATGTATCTCATTAAACAATATGATTCTTTGGAAGAATATCTCTATAAATTTCAGAGTGAGTAAATAGCTAGCAAATCATAATCTAACTTGATTAAAAGCACATTCTTCTTAGAAGAATATTAACTGTCACTACCACTGCATGAAGAATAAATGGGTATATGTCTCTCAATGATAAACTCTGAGAGCAATATCTGGAACAATTTGTCTTTCAGGCTATCCTTTCCAAAAGCAGCTTTATGGCCTATGATTTTACTTCTCAGTTTGCTAAAAATTATTGTAATGCTGATCATGAAATAAAAAAAGATGGTGGTGTAGTGCAGAACAAGAAGAACGTTGCTATTTTCTTAAAAGCATGCTGAATAATTCACATACAGGCATGCTGTAACAGTAAAGCTAAAATGTTTTTTGTTTTTTCTCCCATCCATTCATGATCTATCTCATGTGATACATGAAAACTCATATCTTTTCAAAGCAGTTGTTTGCTTAAATATATAGTGCATGGTTACATGCAGATTTATCATGCAAAATGACTCTTAGAAACTGTCAGGAGACTGAGTAGAACTGCAAACATGGTTAGCTGAGAAAAAAGGCAACTTTGTTTCAACAACTAAGTCAATATCATCATTTACATGGATGCAGAGAGGGGCATGGCAGGACAGAGCAGGTTTTGGCACTGAGGCTACTTTTGGATCAGCATGCATTGTCCCAGAAGAAGAGGGTTGTGATCCTCACTGCAGCTTGCACTGGAGCCGATCCATCGTGCTGCTCAAGACATTTTCCCCCTTAGGAACTGCAAGAGCTCGTGCAGCATATTAAAGAATTGCAGCGACTTCTCAACTGGAAATGGACAGGGTGAGGCTGGTCTCATGCAGAGCATCTGCATGGGGGTTGAGGTCTAGGCTGGCATTGACGTTGTAGTAGGTGCTGGTGCTGGGCTCAGGCCCATCTGGACCAGGGTCCAGTTGTAGAAGTGAAGGTGGAGTCTCCAGGCATTTCGGCTCTGCACAGCCTTTTCTCCAGCTGGTCATGCCCGCTTGCCACAAGAAGTCAGCAAAGTTATCTCTGCAGACAAGGGTCCCCCTGCTGTCGCCCTGCAGCGGAGCAGAGGATTAAGGTAGAGGATTAGAAGATTAGCACTGGGTACTTGCCAACAAGCAGAACTCCACCTTAACTACAGATATTTTTAATAGCATATAACTTAGATAATAGCTATTTTCTATTGCCTCTACTTATTTACTGTCTCATAAGGACTCCATGTCACTCTGAGAAGCATGGGTACAAAAATGTGATAACAAACACTTACTCTATACCTATTCAGAAAAATGCACTGTGGTCTTCTATCACAGCCATTCATAAGCTGTACTCTTCTTCTTGAAGAAGGGCAGACTAGGATTTGCATAGTTCATAAGGAAACATTTTTCCCTTCTTAAAAAGCGGTGTTGGATATGCATTGTAAAGTCAAGTGAGAATGTTTGGTTGAAAATACATTATTTCCAGGTTTTAATATTAATTATTCTCTTTTGTACAAAAGAGGTGTCAACATAAAATAGCTTTCCCACATATCACTAGGAATCCTAGATGAGACTGAAAAGTCATGCAATCATTCGATCATAAATTTCTTTGCCATAAATACATTTATTTGAATTTAATGATTTCACTATTGATTTCCTGAATCCAGGTTTGGGATATCACAGTTTTCAATATAAATATCTTGGCTCATTGTCATTTCTTTTCCTGCATTTGTGCCCCTGCCAATGAAGTCTCAGTGCTGTCATTGACTACAACTGTATGTTTATTACTTATGCACCCACAGGGAGGAAATAACCATTTCATATTGCAAACTTTTTTTTTTTTTATAGCTGGGTTGGCCATGTACAGTGCTTACTAGATCTAAATACATCTTTTGCTGAGCAATCAAAGTATTAAAGGTTATTACTAAAGATTCTCTCAATTTTTGAGACAAGTAAGCAAAATTATTAAAGGGAACCCTTAATGTCTGTGAGGATATAAAGAAATACATCAGTGCTAAGATTTTTTTTTTAGTTAAAAGTTATTTTAAATAAGTATTACAATGTTCATAATAATCACATTGTTATCAACTAGGAAAAAATCTTGGAACTACTGTAGTGTTAGGGAAGGCATAAAAGGCTTGAGGCATTGAAGAACTGCCTAGACGCTAACTTTAATTATGCATTTATAAAAAGGTAGTTTAATTATTGCTGTTGGACATATGATAATTCCAAATTTGGAGTACTGGGTAAAAATTTAAAATGCTTCTATGAATCCCAAGCCGTCCTTGGAATTGAATCCCTGGTATTAATACCAGGAATCCTAGCATGGAAAGTCAGCATTAGGGAGCATCGAGGTCCCCCATAAGGGGGTGAGGCATACACTGCCCTACACAGGTCATGTCTACCCTTATGGGTCTTAGCACAAGTCAGACCTGGGGTCTGCAGCATTCATGGTTTTGTTAGGCAATGGGAAAGCAGAAGTTGGACCTGAGAATGGGGTCTGAGGGGTCCACCAAGAGATGGGTCTGAGGATCAGCACCCTATGTCATAGATTCAACATCCACACAGAGAAAACCAGTTTGAACTTATAATGGTTATGCCCTGGGGTCGGGTAAAGCCTCCAAAGTGGGGCTGATCAGCATTGTTAAGGTCTGACGCTGGGTGTGGAATGTGAATTGGATTTTCAAGTACTTCCAGAGTGGATTTTGATTTCAGTGGGATAACACTACTGTACTACTTACTGTCTATGCCATGGACAACTACCCAGATGGCTTTGCTGCTTCAGACCTCTTATTTTTATATGCCTTAATCATCTCTCTGCCCACAGATTTTTCAGTGGGACATACAGAAAACAGCTGAGTTTGTTTCATTGGTAAACAGAGTTGTTTCAAGGGTAGGACTGTGAGAAGTTTCAAAGTCGGCTACAGAAAACATGGTGCAGATCATCTAAGGAAAGAGAAAGCCTGGATAGAGGAGGTTGGCATGATCTGCAGTCTCTTAGTTCTGCTTGATCTGCTCTTCAGAAAGTATATGTTCCTTTTGCATCCCTCACAATACAGGAAGCCCATTACACAGCGGGAGTGGAGTTTGCTCTGAAGAAAGAAAAAAAGAAAGAAAAAGACTTCAGCAACCTATGCAGCTAAAATGTGTTCTCTAGAAAATGTAGAGGGAGGGTTTCCTATTTTCTTCCTCAAATATGCACTTGCGCCAGTAAGCCTAAAAGCAAAGCTAGAGGATGACATCAGAATTTAGTCCTTGAAGTGCTAAAAAGGATGGTGCATGTCAATTGCGGTGAAAAATAAAAACCTTACAATTCCAATAGATTTGTAAGATTTGGTATGTATTTCAGTGCTGGCGCACGCCAGGGTTTTCCCATAAATGGGCATGCGCGCCCCTGAAAACACCCAATCCTTTTTTATTACTCTAGCTAATTTACATATTCATAGAATTTCACAATAGGTTCAAGCATATTCATTCTTCTGATTTCACGTTACACTTACAGCTAGTTACACTTGTACTCAGGTTTTGTCAGAAAGTACAGAGAGAACTCCTGGGTCACTCTGTGCTGTTTCAAGGTTGGAGGAGCCTTTCTTATCTCTTACCTCTGTAGCTTGGAAATTTGCATTCTTTCTCCTTAGCTGGGGCAGTTTTGCTAGTGCTGCAGTTACCAGACCAAACAGCTTATTTTACTTACGTTTGCAAGCTCAAAGAGGCACATTTCACCTAAATCCAAATGGATTTCTACCCTGTTTCTACCCTGTTAAATTTTTACTCTGTCTCACATGAGGGGCTTTTTGTCAATATGATACTTCTAATTATTATTCTACAACAGAATTTTTTCTTCCTTGCCATATCTCACAGCAGTTCTAAATACAAAATGAATGATACTGTATCAGATTATTCTGTGGAAGAGATTTGAAAGGAAGTTTGTGCAGTCAAAGAAAAGGTCAGTAGAAGATGAAATCAATGTTGTTGTGCTCTGAAAGGTCAAGAGCTTACCAACATGGAGTAGTTTCAAGTCCATCACTAAATCATCTGCCATTAGGGCATCCTTAAACACCATATGTATGCATCTTTTTAAATACCCCCAGGGATGGTGACTCATCTACATCCCTTGTCAGCCTGGCTATTCAAATGTTTGGTAATTCTTTTGTTGAAGAAATTTTTCCTCATGTCCAATCTAATATCAATCATCTTAAATCAATTCCCTTTACCTTTATCACACCTTTCTACAACAGTGTTTCTAACATGACATGGAATCAGAATACCATGTAAAAGACAAGACAGGAATGTAAGTGTACAGAGCAAAATTTTTGTGAGAGCCCTTCAGATGGTCTTTGGCTTTATTAGACTTCCAATAATGAAAGCAGAAATATTCTGTATCATGGCGTATGAAATGCTGCTGAAGAGACATGGAAAGCTCATTGGTCACAATCCTTTTTTTTAGTTTTTTTCTTTTTTTTTTTTATGGCAATGGGAAATATATTAGCGATTAGGTACACCTGCAGAAAACCCTGAATGCTGTGGTATTCTAGGTCCTGCCCTTGTTGCTCTTGTTCCTTTGTCATAGTAGAGCTTGTGAAGTGCAGTAGAAAGTAGCACTGAGAGAAATCTGTTACGATAATTAAGTTTGGTGTCAGTTGTCTCCACTTATTCTGGCACAGACAAGTTGCTTGTCAGAGTAATGAAGGGCTCTGACAGAGAAACATGCAAAAGCAGAGAAAAATCTTACTCCAAGAACATGAAGATAGACCAGACTTATGGAAACTGTTGGTCAGATGCTTCACCAAATCTGACAAATCTTGTATTACTGTGTTAAAGAAAAGTCATGAAACTCACATAATTACGTTGTGGGCTGATAATAAAATATTCCTGTTCTCAGAGGACTCTGGTTGAAGCCTAGTGTCAAAATAAAATTAAGGTATAGATGTAGCGGCGCATTATGGGGGGAGCCCCCCGGGGATGTCCCCGCGGGGGCCCACCCCTAGGTCGCGAGTTCGCTGGTAGCAGCAGGCAGGCAAGGAGACTCCACACGGCTTCTGAGGGTGCTCATTAGATGAGGGGTTATTGGGGGCCCTACCTCTGGAAGCCAGCATGGTTTCTGAGGAAGAGGGGGTGGGAAGGAGGAGTGAGGGGAGAAAGGGGAGGGGGAGAGAGGGGAAAGGGGAGGGGGAGAGAGCACCGGCCAGGAGAGCTGGCGAAGAGAGAGACTGAGCCTTCTCCCCCGGCACACTGAACAGGGAGATTCAAAGTGGGCACAGAACAGATTGGGCCAATGGGATTACAGACACAGGATACTGCAGGGGAGAATCACAGGCTTGGAAAAAACCATACATTTTTTGAGGGGTGAGACAGAGCATACCATTTAACTAAAATATAACTCCACACATAGATGGCATGAAACCTATATGTATTTTGTACAATATGTTATGGCTACAACCAAGGAATCTTCCACTATGTGCCTTTTGATGAACATGCACTGGCATTGCACTCAAGACAGTGAGATACACCTTTCCCCATTTTATTGCCTTCTTCTCCCTGATCTCTTCAACAGTTTATTAAACTTTGAAAGCAGTGAAGTTGAGAAGAGGCAGACCCTCTGATGTCCCTGTAGTGGTACCAAACCCACTGATATTTGTGGACTTTTCTGGAAGAAAAAATTCAGTTTGGGAAAGTCGTCTCTTTACGGTGTAAAGATTGTCTCAGCATGAAAAGCCACTCTGTATCTGGGAATTCAAAATACACTTGGATCATCAGTTATCTTGCTGATCAGGATTTTTGTTAATCAATATGGCTTGGGCTGCATGCTCATAAAAATTACTACTGTTTGTCACCTTCCTCCCAGCTAAATGTAACAAACAGCTAATAAACATCAACATTGTATAATAAATTTGATAAATAGCCAGTGAACAAGCCTGAAGTGCTTTTATATGAAGTGCTCTGTGGATCTCAGCAGATTGTACAGCTTTGTTTAATCTATTGCTTTTAGCTGTGGTATGTTCTGGGACTTCTTTACTACAGACTAATGTAATAATTTTGCCTATGAGGATTTCTTGAGCAAACACCTCGACAGCTAAATTCTCTGTCTGCTGGGATCTGCAAACATCACTTAGGTGCTGTAGGTGCCCATTTATGTCTGACTACTGCATGCCTCTGCTGTTAGTGACAACTGTTTCCCACCAGAGGTGGATACAATCTGGTTTTCAAAAACTACTAGTAATTCCTGGAACTTCATATTTTGAGTATATTGTTTTGCTTTCTTTGTCAATACACACCAGCAGGTCAGTAGATATCCTGATGTTAATTTCTAATGCAGATCTTAAAAAGTCAGTGCTGATAAGCTGTATTTCACCAGTACTATTCTGCTTTTTAACATAACTGAATAAGCATCAAAGACTGTCTACAACATTTTGGTAGGAGGTATTTTATTATTTTCCTGCTATTTTCCACTAAAAAAAATTTGCATGGCAATAATGAGAAGTAGGATTTCACCTGTATTTTGTTGTGAAATGTGTCTTTAAGGTAATTTCATAACAGATACTTCATCTAAAAATGAAACACTGGATAAGCATAATCTCCTATTTACTTGTGTTTGGTAAGACTCTCTCAGGGAAGTTAATAGATTTTTTTTTTTTTTCTGACAACAATAAACTGTTTCCTCTTACAAGGGCTATTTTAAACAGCATTGGGAATATAATTTATTTTACTTGCCTGGCTTATTCTTGGCTGTATGCATTTTGCAGTGCCTCTATTCATTTGAACCTAGGAGAAAATTATTTAGTTATTAACTTTTTGGACCATAGATGATTTTCATGTGTATTAAAAAATATTTCTTTCATGTCAAGCTGAGGAATTGCCATGCTGACATCTTTCAAGATCTCCTCTTGTTTGAAAGCACCCACTTTGAGGTGGTTGTAGAGTGCGGGCATATGCTGTTTGTCACATACTGAATTCCAGTGACTTTTAATAAGGCTCATCTTTAGCAATGTCTCTGATGTCTCTTGATGATTCACAGGCTTTTTGCTTATGTACTCCTCTGCTTGTTTTTGTGAAAATTCAGGAATTTTGTCCTCTTTCCTTAAGAGTTTATCAAATACTATAATAATTTGCTTGAACTCAAGTGTTAATTGAGTTTGTAATTCAGATGCTTTTACCCACCTTATTTTTGGATATGGGAACATTATTTTGGTGCTGCTTAGCATTGAAAATAGAGGTTCTTTTTGGCTAATCTTGTCTTCTTGTGTGCAAAAGCAAAAAAGAAAGCAAGCAAACAGAACTCTTCCTCTCTGTTGCTATAGACCACTTCCCTCCATTTTCCACTAGTCAAGAGTACCGATGTCAGATTTTCACCATAACTGTAACATAGAAAAACACAGTTTTGATTATTTTTTAGGATAACACCACCAATAACTTTCTTGCAGTATCATGCGCTCAGGTCTGAACTCCCTGGGGGCCTTTCTTACTGAACTCTTCAACTTCATTTAACTTGTTTCTAGAAGAGAATCTCATATTTGTTTGTTTATCCCTTCCCAAGAGTCTTCATGTGTTGGTATACACAGTCAAAAACAGCAGTATGTTCTTTCAAAAGCTGCAACTCCTTCTGTATCTTACCTTTTGAACTATGGCTGTAGTCTTCTGTTTTGAACTTTGAGGTCTACTCAATGTATCTTGTTGCCTTTATTTCTGCTTTTGAGCACCTAATCTAGAGCCTAGTATCTTCGGCTCTTTTAATAATCTAGTGAAACACTGTGTCTGATGAATTTAGCCCAAATAGCAAATCACCAATGAATAGTGATTTTTGTTGACTGCACATCTGCTCTGCTGTGATCTGCAGTAATTGCCCTTACTAATAATCAGCAGAACATCTAGCAAGGTATCAGACATTCCTCACGAAATTTCTGCCTGATAAATAGAACAAAATATGTCCTCTTTTTCTTGTATTAGTTTATTATGTGTTTTCATACTTTAAAAACCACTTTGGCATTTTGAAAAGTTTTATTATCTTTCAGATTAACTTGCATTCAGGCAAAATATTCTGCACTGCAATATTTCGAAAGAAATACATAGCACTTGAAAGAATTATTTTGAAAAAAGTGTAGTGAGAAACAGTGTTACTAATATATTTTACAATTATGCACATGAAACTAAGTCTTTTATAGTCTTGTTAATCCTGTTAATAAAAGAATTAAGGCATCAATTTCTATATGGGATTAAAAAGAAGATGTAAGAATTATAAGTTTTTATTAGATGAAGAAAATAATCAGAAACACATTTTTATCTGCATCACTTTTTAGCAATATCTGTACATAAAAATTGTTTGGTGATGTTAATGCTGAACGTTTCATCTTCAGCCAAACTCTCATGAAATTTGGTTATGTACTAATTTCAGAATAAAATTTGGCTTGCAGTAACTTCAATCACAGAGCTGTGAGTGCTGGCTGGAGAAGACAACATAGGCACATCTCGTGTGTATCTAAATTCCTGAGTGGGATGTGCACTGGATAGTCTATTTTATGTACTCCATGAGCAGCTGCATAGCAGATATATGTAAGGTAGATGATTCCTCACTAAGGGGGAATGTAATATGATACAGAAACGCTTCTCATTTCTACTTTCCCTGAATCGATCTAGGATGACAAAACATTTTCCTGTTTCTATAGATTATTGATTTACTAGTGTTTACAAAGCCATTTTGCAGGCCACTGGTGCATTTAAAAACTATTTCAGAAAGCAAACTTCATTAAAAGGTATTGAATTGGAAGCTTGTAACACAATCAAGCTGAAGAGGGAAGAGAATGACTGAGTGACTTTAAACTGCAAGAATTTAAGTAATCGCCTGTGATTTTGAATGAAGCAAAAGAAAAAAACTTGTCAAAATCTAAAATGATTGGAAAATTGTTTAAAAGTACTGTTTTATTTAAATATTGACTTATATACAGAATTATTATAGAAAGAAAATAACTAAGATAATAATAAAAAAATAATAAATACTTATAGAAAGAAAATAATAAAGAAATTTAGCAGATTTTTATTTAAAGGATCCTTTATATTGTCAGCTAAGATAAACACCATAATTCTTATTGTGCAGATAAAATCACTCTTCCATTCTTAAGAGGTCTTAGTACAGGTTTAACAGTTTGACCGTCAATCTCCAAACAAGCCAATCTCAACCCATTTCCTGCTTTCCCTTGTTTATTTATTTTCATGACAAAAATTATATTTCATTTTTCTGGATATTTACAACCATATTTTTAGGTACTTGTATATTATAAAAGAAATGGTACGGCCTTTAATGAGTCTGGTAAACTCTAAATCTTTATCAGAATTCAAATTTAAAGATTTATAGGGGATTTTTTAAATTTTAAACCTGGTTGGCCTTCACTTCCTTAATCAGTTGAACTGGTTGAAATTATGTGAGTCCAATGCCAGGGCTGTGATATTTTGATAATCCCATGGTAAACAAAAGAGAATGGGATTTTATAGGAAATGTAAGGCAGGATTGGAATTATTATATAAGCAACAAGCATAGATAGGTAAGAACATGTCTGACTAGCAACTACAGAAATAGACAAAGGAAATAAATCTTGACAATATCAGGAAACTTTTCCAGTTACCTTACATTAAATTAGGGATATCTGTAACTACAATCTACCTTGTTATTTAAGCCAGGAGTCTTAATCAGTATTAAAAAAATTCAAACCCAGAAACCATGAGCATTTAAGCCTATGGTACAATGACATATGATCAATGTGATCATTTAGTACTTTATTTTCATATAAATTCTTTTTGAATACATAATTTTAGGACAACAAATTACTGGGACATCTTAGACTCTAAAAACAGGTTAAATAATTGCAAAAAATTCTGAAGCTCCGCAAAGAGAAAAAGGAAAAAAGCCCTAACAGTATAAAAGAAATCAAAAATATCTTATCAAATGCAGCAATCGGGTTAAGGTAAAAAAATTAAGCTGATCTGTACTAGTTATAGTCTGCAAACTGCATTTCACTATAGGTATTAGTCATAGCAGGAAAGTAGTACCTACAAATACTCTTGTAAGACAAAAGTTATTTCACCAACTGAAGCTGTAAAATGTGGGCTACCCTGGACCGAGTCCCACAGGGTAGCCCTCAGTTGGCTGGTCAGCGGGTACCTGGATAGCGTAATTAAAATCCCCACCAGGAAGACAGAAGGACTCTTGAGCTGCTGGAATCCAAGCGGGTTTATTGAGGATTGATCAACGGAGTAGGGAGGCAGAAATAGGAGCAGGGAGACAACCACACTCGGGGGAGGCAGACTCCAAGAGCCCCAGAGAAGGAGGGGCCAGAGCATATAACTAGGGAGGGAAGGAGTGCCTAGGGTACAAATGATCCAATGGGAAGAGGGTGTAAGAGAGGAACAGGGATAGGGTAACATAAACTGGGCCAATGAGGGAAGAAGTGGTTTACAGAGGGAACATTAGAAACAACAAGAAAGGGGAACTTTCCAGAACTTGGGGAGATGACAACCACAAACTGACAGGTGATGGGCATGTGCTCATTTGCATTGTGGGGCAGAGGACTCTGGGGAAATGCCTTATCCTAAACGACTGTAGTTTCCCATGGCATTCCCACACTGTCCTCCCCATGGGCACATCCCACAGTAAAACAATGTAGTTAATATTTGAACAATTGCTTTGAAGTCTCTGTTGTGTAGCTACTTACCTCTCTACCTATATATATATCTCACTGACTTTTTAGAAGCTTCCTCAGCTCTGCTTGTTCAGGTGATAGAGGACTGATTTGTCAAGGGTGGAAATCTTTAGGGAGGGTGCCCAGCAAAGATTCAGGGGGTGATCAGCGCCAGGTATATGCATTTTTGGATTCTTGACTTCTTTTACCCAGAGTAGCAAAAGCAGAGACTTATGGACTGTAGCACTGATAGCAAAGTCCTGTGCCACACTGTAGGCATTACTTCATCCACTTTAAATTCTTGAATGCACTTATCACAATTCTGGACCTTTATTCCAGGAGACTTGACAGGGAATGGGTTTGGATTAGGATTGCAAGGGTCATCAAATTTGTATTTGGGGAATAATAAAAAACTTAGACTTAACTTGACATTTTCTTATGGGGAGGAGATTGTATAGGGATTGTCTCAATCATGTGTTAGGTTGTACCTTAAACAAATAAATGAGCAATGTTTCTCTAACCACCACTTTCTTTTGTAGTCATACTCATTATGACCTTTTGTTACTCCCAATAGAATATGAAAAGTAACAATAAATGGATCATTTCTGTAATTTTTGATCTGGACAGTGATTAATAACCACATTTTTGGGGCTTCTTGTATTTGTCTATATACTACATTCTTGATAAAGTGTGGTGTTCCATATGCAAAATATTAAAAGGTCCACTTTCAAATTTGCTCATCTGCTGGAACATTTTAAAGTTGCTTTCAGATAAGCAAGCTCATGCAATAAGCATATAATTCCACTGACAGTGCTGCTGGGAAAGGAAATTACAGACCAGAAAGGCATCAGTTTCCAGTGAGGAGCACACTTTGGTGAGTGTGTTTAAAATTATTTGCTGTTTAATTATTGCTCTCTCTTCTAATTGCAATACCCAGCTTAGGCAGAAAGAAACCCTGTGAAACAGTGAGAGCCTTCAGCAAAGACTTTTCCAGTTCCTGCATGCAATCCCCATGAAAACAGTTTAAATAAAGCAGTTTAAATAAATAGACGGATGCCCAGATTTGACTGGAGAGGGAATGGTCTCACATGAAAAATGACTACTCGGGATAATGGAAGGGTATAGATAACCTTCATGCTCTGTGCCAGCTAAGAACTTTTTATGGCAAGATGTAGCAGTTCAGTGCTGCATGCAGTGCCATGCAGTCATCACATCTTGTCTGGAAGATTCCACAGAAGAACTGTCTTTTTGCAGGCTGGTAAGCACTGTAATTCAGTTTTGCAGTTGAAGAAAAATGCTTTGGAAATGAAAGATCTCTGCAGTTCAGTGCCTCTTAATTTATCCTGGATACATAGAGAAGAGAGAGCGGGTCACACTGAACTACATACAATAGTAGAAAGAAATTTGCATTGAAGGTGACAATAGAAATTTTCAGCTGTAAATATGATGCAACCTTTAGGAGACCTTTTGCTCTAGATGATTTGAAAGACACCTACAATCCATTATTTAAACAGTTTGGTGTTAAATGTGCATTTTCTTTGTAAAAACTTGTCATTTAGCTCCAATTCACATTGCTTGATCTCTTCTCTTCCCCACTCTCCTCACAAAAAGCAAACTTGAGAAGTGCTCTGATCCTGTCAGTTTAGTCTGCTACTATGAGCTGAAAATCAAAGCTTGTATAGTCAAAGCTTTGGCAGCTTCAATGACTTTGCCTTTTCAGAATGTATTTAATTCCCCTTTTCATGCATTGGCACAGACATGCCTCTCAGATGCTCTTCAGCTACAGCTGTGTGCACTTGTATTGACAAACTTATCAAACAAACTCAAAGGGAAAGACATAAGTAGAAGGACCTTTTCCTATGAAAAACAAAAAATGAAGAAAAAGAAGAAAAAAATAGTTTTTTATTTTAAATAGGCCAAACCAATTTGCAAATATTTCCTCAATCAGGCAATTGCAGTCTGCAGGGAAGGTAATTGTGGTAATTACTTCCAATTATTGAATATCTTTCATCTGTCATAAGTTAGATGCAGATTATGTAGATTTGAATGCCCTTCTATTAATACATAATATCTTACAATCTGCCTGTTTCATCGTGTGCTTATGTTCTGTTGTTCTGCAAATGGGCCATCCCAAATTCCTGTAAACACTTGATTGTGTTTGCTTTTGTTCACAGTGCTTAGTTTTGTACCTCAATTTATGCAAACTCACTGCAGTTTGCACCAGTGGAAGGACGCTGCTGTACAGCACACCTTGCTCTGAGGACTGTCATTGGGAACATTTTTGACATCTTTAAAATGTGAATGCATTCTTTTTGTTGTGTGCCTCACACTGTTTATACAGGGTGGTCATCTCTGGCCATATGGCTAGGGCACAAGGGAAAAAAGACAAAAAGACAGTTGCAAGAAACAGGGAAGTTCGCTGAAGATATAGAGGGAGCAGAACAAAGACAATCTCTTACTTAATACCTGTCAAAGCTTTCTGCCTGCAGTGTTTTTTCCAGACCAGACCAGAAGAACAATAGACTGTGGAGAGCAACAACAAGAGGTGGTGGAAATTAACATCTTAATTCACCTGAATGTAGCATTAGATGTCTCTTAACACCTTGTCAGATATTTTGGACACATGCTGGTGTCTGGAAGAATGACAGCAGGAAGTGCAGCAGCACTTGGAATGTATTAAAATAGGAATCTTCTGTGATAACTTCTGAGAGTCAGACTCCTGAGATGTAGCATAAATCATTCCACTGCTATTTCTTAAACTGTAGCTGCTTGAAGTTTGCTAGTTAAAAAATGTCATAGAATAGATTCAGCTGGGATAGGAGGCAAAGTACAGATTCTAAGTTAACAACATACCAGCTGCTTCAATTGTTCTTAGTTATCATTAAACCACAGTAATATTCACAAAAGGCAGAGAAAACTCAGCTTCAGACATGAAGCTGAAGGACAATCATGTCCTTTGTATAAGAAAAGAAAAAGAACTCCTAGAAGCATGAACAAAAATCTTCAATAAATAAAATTAAATGTAATGCTACCTAGTGTTAGTGTTGGAGTAAAGATCTGAGCTTTCCAGTGATGTTAATGATGTATCATTGCATCTGTATTTATTTGTTATCAATGAAGGAAGATGTTCAAAGAATCACAGAATCATAGAATGGTCCAGACCTTAAAGCTCATTTCATTGCAACTCCCCTTCCACTAGGCCAGACCCCCATATCACCTGGTCTTAAATATTTACTAAAACTTCAATTCTGTCACTAGAACTTTGCAGTAGATCTCTTATTATTTCAGTTTATTGCAGAATTTAGAGCCTTGATCATCTGCCATCACTTAAGAGGCTGCTGCTTATTAAAAGAAAGTGCTGAATGTTAGATACATTAAAATGAACACTCAGTATTAGTAGTAGTATGCCTTGGCCCTGAACCTAGAGGTAGGTTTTCAGGCAAACGCACAATTATGTTTGTTTCCTGGGAGACCACCATTTCCGCGTTTCTGTTGTTCAGTCAGATAGCCAAGCACTAGAGCTCCAGGGATATGTAATCCACGCCACTGGTTAATTTCCCCTTGGTACACTCAGCAAAATCTATTAAGCTACTTTCTTCTAACCCTGTCACATACTGTACTGTGGTATTCTTGTAGCAAGAGTATCTGCAGCCTTGGTACGTCAGGCACTGCATGTCCCCCAGCACAGTCGTTTTCTTGACCCTGGTAAATACAGCTATTTCTAACTCATATTTGAACACCTGTAGACGGTTTCTTGATTGCTCTCTTCTTTGCAGGTCTATAATCCTCAGCAAGAAAGTAATAATATAATGTCTGAAAATATCTGTCCCTCACCTAAACACCTAATATTCTTGGTGAAAACAGAATTTAGCATGGTTCACATTTGTGGGAATGTGGGTAATGACTATGCACCATAGCTCTTCCCCTCTGGCTAGCTCCATGACAACAAACCAGAATCCACTCTACTCTGTTCCAATGATCAGTAAATATCAGCTACATCCTCAAAGAAATCAGATTTAATTTTTTAAATGTACTTTTCTGTTATGCCTATTCTCTGCTGCATTAAACTGCATCTCAACTCAGCAAGGCATCTGAGCTACAGTTAGTAAGTGCAAAATGCTCCTGTTTGCCATTGCCATTTTTCAAATGCCACTGGTATCCTTAAAGCCCTCATCAAGGTGCTAGTAAACTGTTAAATCCTTTTTTGTGCTAGTGGTCCCCTGCCTAATTTATAATGTCATCCCACATGAGCTGCTAAGAGCTATCTGAGGTCTGAAATTCCGGTGTTGGTGCATCACAGAGATTTGTGGATGAACTCCATGCAGTCCAAACAACAAAAAAAAAAAGTATTTCCAAAAGAATGGTAAGTCCCTCAGTTCCCATGGTGTTCCCTTGATCAAAATCTTAATTCTTCAAGTATATTCAAAGATTCGTGTATTCTATGGACTTAGTACACATTCTAAAGATGCAAAAAATATTGCAATTAAAAAAAATTATTTTGTAATGATCATTATCTAAAGTTACATGCCAGTAAAGCTAGAGAAATGTCTGATTTGAGGAATATATTACCTGAGTTAGGCCACTTTCCTGAGCTCCTGTTATTTAAAGACACAGCCATTACCAAGATCATCCTTTTTGCCTGTCTTGAAAATTATTGCATTTGCCAACTTGCAGGTGATTGGGACCCCTCTAGATTCCTCAAAACTTTGAAAATGCACTGGAAGAGCTCTCATGATGACATCAGCCAGCTCTTTACCCTTGAATTAATATCATTAGGCCTTCCAAAGTTATAAGGATCCATCTGGAGCAGTAAATCATGCATAAGTTTGGGGGAAGACCAAAGCAGGATGTTTAAACTCCACAGCTGACTCCTGTCTCTGCCTGCTGCACTGCTCATTTGGGGGATAGAGTTGGATTACGAGGTTTATGTGGAAGGTGATAGGTTTTGGCAGGGTTTCTTTATCTCAAGATTAATCTTAAAAAATGATAAAGCATATTGACCCCTCATCCCTTTAAAATGAACCAGTATGAGATATATGCTGCCAAACTGTCCAACTGATTCTCATCTTCAGGTTTTTGGAGTGTCCCAGCTATGTGGTATAGCTGGAGGAAGCAATCACTTCTGGAAAGTGGTGGTAGGCTGGCTGGTAAGTAGAGATCTCAGAAATGTTGCTTGCCAGTCTGATTATTTAAAAACTGATTAAGGATGGCTTCCCAGGGTCACCAGTCTTCAGTACTGAGATGAATTCAGCATCGCAGCCCTGGGTACAACAGAACTGGCAAAAAGGACCTGGAGCTGCTCAAGGTGAACTACATACAGCATGGAACTATTGCAGTTATTCACCAGGAACTTCTGGGGACACAAATAGAGCTGAAATCCCACTGGTCTAAATTCTGACTGTATTAGATCAGCATAGGTAACACATTTCTAAGTGACATTTGCAGTCTTTCTTTAAGACAGGCAAATAGATTATCTAGGTCAGTGTAATGGTTTTTTATTTCTTAGGTTCAAAAGGACATTTCCAACAACTTCTGTGAAAGATTGCCTGTCCTTGTGAGCATTTTAAAGGAAATTAGTAGGTCAGTTTTGGAGAGGAAATTTCTGTGGCAGATCAGCATGTGGTCTGTGCTACTTGTTTCACTGTGACCAGGGTGGTGCCCGAGATTTGGTTTTGTGTGGAGGGCAGCCTGAGCTCCTCAGACCCTCAGGCAGCTCCAGTCTTGTAAAACATATGTTGCAGAATAGGAGCTGAATTCAGTTCAAAGCAGAGCCAGTGACTTGCCCTGACTACTTCAATCTTTACAGCAGTGGATGAGAGTGTGAAATACTCTGGTATGTTCAACCTGTCCTTGCCCTCTTTCTTAGGCATCTCATTGAAAAAAAAATACGGGGTAGATGGATACAGATGTATCTGACCTGGCCAAACTATCTTATCAAGGTTACAGGGATCCTATGAGCATTTGAACAGACAGCTCTTATTTTCTAGCAATATGTCTTAATCCAGCAGAACCATTGGGAAAATAGAAAACCAGAAATTGTAATTGGACTGGGCCAGCAAGAAAGTAAGACACAGTTTGGTTCTGCTCTCTGTGACCTTCCAAAGTTTTCCAAATTATCCTTGTTTCAGAAATATGTTGTGTTTTTTTTCTTGTGCAGGATCAGGGCTCTGTACAACTTTTCTTCACAGTGTTTGTCAGTCGCTATTATTTATCTTCAAAATCAAAATTAAAGTCATTAGTCAGTTAATAGAATTTTTAATGTCTTTTTTTCTCTCTGGATGCCTGAATGAGATCCTCAGTGCCACCACTGCATAATGATGCTTCACATGCACAGAGGCAAAACCATTCAGCATACAAACATTCTGATGATGAGTGCTCCAGCGGTAACATATCTCTCTACAGACACTAGAGCACATTTGCTTGCTTGTTTATCTTTTGTAGCAGCATATGAAAACTGAAGTATTTCATGCCCTGTCTCCCTCCCTTCCTCTCACTCATAATTTTCCTGTACATGTTTGATCTTCCTGTATTTTTTGGCTGCCATACACAAAATCTTTGTTAACTCTGATTTCTTTCTTAGGTTATTTCTATATGCATGTTTTTTAGCAAGTGAAAAGTGCCCCAATGTTTTCAAAAACAGCTGGAACTGAGGAAACCACAAAGTATTACAGACATAGACCCCTTTATTTAGCAGGAATATTGATGTATAAATACAACAAAGAAAAACCCAAGTTAAAACCAAATAAACTATTTTAAAAAGGAACCCATTCTTTTTATCAAATCTGCATTTTCACAAGCCATTACTCTTACTCTTTTATGTCTCAAAAAGGATATACCTTAACTCCATGGCTATGTGTAACAAAATAAATTTGAAATTTTAAATGTATCATGATGTAAATTTATCAAGAACTAAAGTCTATTTACAAAGCCTATTAGAAAAATCTCTCTGAACCTTGCTCTGAATGAAGAGGGGAGTTTAAAGAAGTTTTGCCTCTACCCAGGGCTCTGACAGTAGTATACTGACAGTAGTTTACTGAGGCAGCTAGCACCCCAAAACCCACTCTCATTTGCAAGTTCTTAATAATGGCCAATTAGGTCTAATAAAAAATGAGTTATTTATTTAATAGACATAAATTTAACTGACATAAGACTTTAAAGGTTACTTACTACACAAGATAAACAAAAGTACACTACTAGTAGATAAACAATTCAGTGTGCTATGGTAAGGTACTCATATTTCAGCTAGTGAAGAAATAGTAAAGATTAGGATTCCATGTATCTTACCATCCAATTTCTGATGGGGCATACATCAAAACTCCTGTGCTCTCAATTTCACAGAATCACAGAATCACTAGGTTGGAACAAACCTTCAAGATCATTGGGTCCAACCCATTCCCTAACACCTCAACTAAACCATGGCACGGAGTGCTATATCCAATCTTTTTTAAACACCTCCAGGGATGGTGACTCCACTTTTCTGAAAAAGTAACCATGAAGATGCATCCAGTGGTTTGGCGAGGAGCCCTACATGATTCCTTGGGTGTGTAGGAGACTTCTGCCTCCGAGAAAATTCATGTAGCTTTTATAGTGTAAGAGCAGTGTTTTTCAGTCAATAATTCCTTTCTTGTCTCTCTATACATCTCACTCCCAAGGTAAAGATTTCTCAGCTGGGGATCTCGCCCTCTTGGTGTCAGAGATACCTCCCTGCTGGGCATCTGTCTGGCCTGGGTTATCTCACCCTTGTGCACCAGCAGATGGACACAGCAGATAAGCTATCTCTGGCAGAGTGGGGCAAGTGCATCCTTCCACAACCCATGGTTGCTTTTGACTTTTTCCTCATACATTTCTTCAAGTCAGAAGTCAAAAAAAACCCTTTCACAAATTTCTGCTAGTATTAGATTCATTTGTTCTCTTCTGTGGCAGTACATGCACATATTCATATGTACTGGCTATGTAAATAAGAGTCTTTCACAAGGATTCTAGATATAAAGGATATTTCAGAGGTATCTGAAAACTGCAACTCACTTTAAATTCAAAATTAGTCCTGGGTGTCTCAATTTAAAGTATGCTGAAATCTCCATAATATGTTCAGAAAACAAAGTACTGTGCAAATTTAATGTGTGGTTTATACAGATTTTTCAGGCATAATGATTATAGTCTTTTAATGTATCTTAGAAATTTTATCCTGTCTTGCAAATACAACATTGTTTTTCCTATTGTACTCTCTCACACAATGTTGCAATAAAACAGAATTAGGAAATTCAATAAATTAGTGGAAAACATTTTTCCATGTGCACTACATCAACAAAGATTGTTCAGCAGTTAACATTTCTTTTAAACTGACAAAACATAAAATAAAATCCTTTGACACACTATAGGTGTAGAGAAAGCCTAAACTGATTTGGTGCAGCATTACTATGCCTTTTCAGTGAGAGCTGATTCTGTGCTTCATTCTATTGAAAAAGTGGAATATCTGGACACTGGCTCAAAGTTCTTATACTTTGGTAAATCTCAGCAGAATTAGACTTCCAAATGACAAACTTTTATAAAGACAAGTAAGGAATTTAGGATAGTCTACCTGTGAATTTTCTTGTGTGAGCCAGTCTTTGTCCCTTGCAAAACAGGCACAAATCTCCATTGCTGTGACCTTTGATATCCCTGTACCAAACTGTAGGGTTAAGGAAAATTTGGGGTTAATTAGCAATGTCACTAGGGTCCTGCATCGCTAATGTGTTAATTTTCTTGAGTTATTCAAAAATAAACTGCATTTCTTGTTCTTGTCACTAGCATCTGATCTGACACTTCCTCTGAGAGATCTTCACAAGAAGATCTTTGCCCAGTGCAAGTGGTGTAGTGGGTGACCCACAATTCTATGTATACATATACACTCTGAAGACCAGAATATAATGTTGGCTACAGATATTAGGAGTGAAAGGGATACATTATTTCACTTGCATCCCAAATAAAATGCATTTTTACCCTTTGTGCTTCAATCAAATTATGAAATAAATAGTTTAACAAATTCTCTTGAAATTGTGTTTCACAGCCAAGCTTTACAATACAGAAAACATTGCCTGATATTCCACTAAAGCGTTGTCTTTTTTTTTAAGCTTCTCTTCTGTTTCTTGGTCATGATGGGAATAGGAAGCACAAATCATAGTAATCTAACAGTTAACTCCTTTTAGAAGTTTGGGACCAGAAATGGTTTATTGCACTTAGAAAGGTTTTACAAGTATTCCTTGGAATCACTGAATTTTTTTAACATATGAATGACCCTTAGACCTTCTAATATTTACTTCTCTCCTAGGCAATTAAATCATGTTAGGAAGCTTTGTAATGTTTCTCTAAGTTGTATCTAAAAACACTCATCCGGCTGAGTTAAAACCACTGCAATGGGGACACAGAAGACGACTTGACTTTTTGTTGATGTAATTTGAGACAAAAGCTACTTAGAGAAACATCAGAGAGGGCAAGGGAGATGTTAAATGGCTTTGTTATTTACTTTGGAATTTACTGTGATCAAGTGAAAGTTATCAATATACTAGTGTGCAGATAAAAATTTTCTCATACAGAAGACATTTAGGGAAGGATGGGAACAAGCACCAGAGTGTTGGCTATGAGTGTAGCACACCTGCTCTGTAGCTGATACTGTATCTCCTCAGCTGCAAATCTACTACTGCAGATGGTTATTAGCATAAATCCTAGAATCCTAGAATGGTCTGGGCTGGAAGGAATCTTAAAGAGCACTGCATCCCAACTCCCCTGCCCTGGGCAGGGACACCGACTAGACCAGGTTACTCAAAACCCTGTCCAGCCTGTCCTTGAACATGTCCAGTGATAGGCCATCCACAACTTCTCCAGACAACATGATCGAGTGCCTCAGCATCCTTGCAGTAATTAATTCCTTCCTAATGTATAATCTATCTTTTTCTACTTTAAAGCTATTCCCTCTTGTTCTGTCACCATGCTTTCAAAAGGTACAAAGAAATCCTACTCTGTTGCTTACAAGGGGTAGATGGACAGGGATGAGGTTTGCTTAAGGTTTCTCAGCCCTGTAGCATCTCTGTGCAATATTGAGCCCATGCTAGTCCTCCAAAGGAACTAGGAATTTCTGTATTCTTCATGTGAATCTGTAATCCAAACGAACATTAGTACCATCTGTCATAATATAATTTGCAAACATCTGTTAACCCACTGAAGGTGTCTTTCTGTAACAGAATTACAAGTCATATTTGTGCCTATTCATACAAATAGTTATAAATTGTAAGAGTTTGATAAGACATTTTGTGAAGTGTCATTTCAAATAATCTCATCTGTTCAGCAGGTTTTAAAATAAAAATAGAACATAATTTAGAAAAGATAGCATTAGTTAAAATGATTTTTATCACTTATTAAACTAAAAATCATTTCAAGGTTAAAATAGATCCTGAGGTTTCCACCAGTACCTGTTATTCAGATCGTTAGCTGCTTCTGCATTTGGAACTATTACAGATGATCAAGAAATTTCAAGAAATGTTCAGCAAAACTGCAGGCTGATGTTTTGCTATAGCCTGGAAGCCATAAAAACACTAAGGCAGACCAGCTTGTGAAATTTCTTCTCTGCAAAATGCAGCGATCACCAAAAATATCTGATAGGTTGACCAAGAAATAATTGGTGTATTTTCTTTCTTCATTCACAACAAAGTAATTTAAATTTTGATAGATGTAAATAATCATGGCACTGATGAACAACTCAAGGAGTATTCAACGTGTGTATCAGTATCTCCAACTCTGTTATTCTGCAGAAAGAAAACTTTAAAATAAAATCCCTTCAGGGGTTTTTTGCTTATTTATGGCTGTCACTGTTTTTTGCAGCACTCACATGATCCAGTGAAACTTGCCAAAGGTCATCCAGAAGAGCATATGTTAAAAGGAAGCCGATGTCTCTTTATGCCACTGCCAATAGAGAAAATTACTGTTTGAGCTGAGCTACAAATTTTGTTCCCTGAAGTAATTTAGCATACATTTCTTTAGAAATACTAATATATCCTTCTAGGTCAATTTGGTTTTTAGCACCAATTGAAATTAAATGTTTTGTGGAGGCTAACACCTGAGTATATTTAAGAAGGCAATGAACTCATCTTTTTAGACATAATGTTAAATTGGTATTTTAGAATACATGAAAGTAAATAAAAATATTCCAAATCATCATGCCAAGTGTAGAAATTCATAATTTGCTCACTAAGGACTGAAAGCTACAAATCCAGTAGTCACCTACAAGAAATTTGTCCTTGTCTACCGAGGTAATGGCAATCAAAATTTCTAAAGCTTGAATGAAGTCTGGGTATCAGATCTCACAGACTCCCCTTAGACCTCCCAGGTGGATTTCACTTCCAAATGCTGAAAATAATCCAATGCTACTGGGAATACTACCAGCTGTATGTTTAGAATTGAAAGCACATTGGTCAGGAAGGGTTTTTAAATGAAAAATAATGTGTTTTCTGTGTGGATTGATGAAGCTATGATTTTAACTTTATCTGGCAGGGAATGTGTGCATGCACAAATTTTCTGAAACATTATTTTAAGAGGAAGAGATGAGGTGGGACCTCAGTGAGCTCAGTGGCAGGTCTGAAACTTAAAAGGGCAAAGGAGCACTGGCACCTGTCTGGCCTTGACTCATCATCTTTAACTCCTGCTGGGAGGGCAGACTGGTTATTTCAGGCCCTGGCTTCCAGTTCAGTAACTTCAGATTACAAAAAAGAGATATAACTGCATGTTTAGAAATTAACAAAACCATGCATCTCTCTGTCCCACAAATTAACTGTTCTTTGCATGTCCTATATTTACTTCCCTTAGAGGTTGCTAGCCAGCACCTAAAGATCTTTCAAAGCATGTGTTATGTCTTTCTGTGCATTCATTTGAGGCAAAGAAATGGTTAATCAATGACCAGAAAAGGTCATTGATCAACCTTTCAGAGGGAATGTTATCCATTCAGATGGATGTTATCCATTCAGAAACAACAGAAGTATAAAAGAGAACCCATAAAACAGTGAGACGTTTAGCTGGCTGCTGATCTGGTTTTAGCAGTCAGACAACCAGTTTTGGCATGGTCTTTGCAGAAGCCCAAGAAGAGGCTCTTTCCCTCAGAGAACATGTCTGTTCTCAGATTGAGTTTTAGTGTTCCCTTTCTCCTTCCATCTGGACAGTTCTTACCAACTCAGCTAGATGATTTCAGTGCTTACTGTCAGGTAAAAGTTAAATATGACTGGTGAGAAAAAGTTTCAAAAGAGTGGATATTATTGTATTTTTCAACGTCAAAACTGTTTTAGAGTCCTAGGGATCCAATACATGAAGGCATAATTTTTACTTTTCTCTCTCCCAAAAGCCATAATCAAGGTAATAGTACTTGAATATGCCAGTGCCTTTCTGAAGTCCTGTGTACTTCTTCAGGAATTTTGGTCAAATCTGTTGCTTAGGTCTCTCTTCTTGGATTTGTGAAATGGAAATAATTTCACTCACTTTTAAAAGTTTTTTTTTAAACACTGTTTAGGTGAACAGAATTCAGTGCCAAGCATTACTTTTCTTTGTTAATATTAATGTCTGATACATGTAGATTATTTTCATAAAACAAACTGCTTGAAGACTTCTACTGCCCTTCCCTTCCCTGTACAAGCACAAGTGCCCTGGTCATTCTTGCAATCACATTGTAAAAGCTAAAATTTTCATGAAAACTCTCTGCAAATTAATTCAAATAGCTCATACAAATATATACGACCTGTTACTCTATTGTCACTATTAACTGCCATTAGTGTCAGTGGTACTCATGGAGGCAAGACACAATGTAAAAACCTCTTTTATCCATGCTCCAAACTAATTCTACTATAGATATATTTCTGCGGTCTTTTTGTCTCTATGAGATCAGACTTTCACTGCTCTCACCCAAAAAATTGGAAGCATTGTCTTCTTGTGCACTATGCAAATTGTACTTCTTTTTCTCCTGATTAAAATATTGTTTGATTTTCTGAGATGTTACATTATTAATGATGATTAAAACGTGACAAAAAGAATGAAAATATAGTCTGTTGTCAAAAAGATGTTGATCTTGGAACAGAAACAGAACAAGCCATCATTTCTTTACCTCAAGGGGGTGTTCAACAACATTCCCACTATAAAGACTTAAAAGAAAGCTTCCAGGCTTTGGCTGGTGCACAATAGAAGAAGCTGCCATTCCTCAGCTATTTTGCCTTTCAAATAGTATCACTTGTAGTGAAATATGCTAGATATTTTATATAACAAAATAATGGAATGACAGGTAGAGAAAATCCCACCACAACAACCATCTAACAAAAGATAAGCAAAGCACACCAGTTAAAAGTATGAGATTAAAATGGAGTAGAAATAAAATCCTTCAGACTGATGCTTTAATTTAACATATTCCTGCATGTTCTGTGACCTAGCTTTATATAAAGTTAGTAAATAACCCATGTATTCTTGATGTCTTTTAACTTTATTTTTTATCTCTTCAGAAATGCTGACTTAGTCGGGATGCTGAAAATAGTACTTGATCTAAGTGTCTGTGAGATTAATTTTTCATTAGGAGATGAGTATTTAGTATTTTCTTTTTAATAACTTGATAAATTTCTGTGCATTCTGTGCCTTGTGTCAGAATTTATTTTTACTACAGGTTACCTAATTGTTATCTGAACTTTATAATGTAATAAGATTTTTTTGCTACCTCCACTTTGTGTTCTTCAAGTTGTTAATCAGTTATCAAAACAGTTCTAATCAGGAAGTTTGATAATAAGCAGAGGGTATAAAATCATCAGACAGACCATTTTTCTTTGCTACATTCAAATCCAGAGATTGTAGATTCATCATATAAATATGTATTTTTCTTAGGAATGTATGTGTGTGCATGGAGAGATTACATAGAGATCATCTAGAATCTGAAAATTCTGATCACTAACATGAATTATTTTAATCTAATAATAAAATATAAATTAAACTGGTTTGGGTTGGGTTTTTTTTCCCTCAAAATGGCAGATAATGAATCAGCAAGTAAACATACAATTCTGTATTTGTATGTTAATATCCCATTGATTCCCCCATCCATCATGCTTTCATTAGATGTTCATTCCCTCAAAACTGTGTCATTTATTTTGGTTGTATTAGTGTGCAGCAGCAAAACTTTCAATTTGATTTAAAGGTCCTTCTGCTCATTGGAAGGTACAGAAGGACTTCAAGTGTGCTGGGATCGATTCTCAGCTGGCAAAAGCTAATTTACACTAGTCAGATTGATTGGTCCCTGCTTTCATGTGCAGTTGGAATTTTGCTGGCAGTCCACATATGCATGATTGTTTGAATGTCTTATTTAAAAGGCTGCCTGAGAGTGTTTGACAGAGAGTACAGCAGTGGTGGTTCATATTGCATATGAAAAGTCAGCCAAGAAATAATGACTGGAGATAAGGACCATCTTCCAAAGCACACTTCACTGGGAAAAGTATCACTCTAATGAAACAAGGAAAGGTGCACAGAGGATATGTTTGTAGGGGGTTATTCAATTGATGTGACAAGCTTGTGCTACAGGATGCAATGTCTGCGCTAAGCATTTCTGGTCTGTCCTTTTCAGTGTGACCTTCGAGGGAAGTAGGGAAAAAATGAACTGTCTTAGGACTGTTCCAACAGCATTGAAAAAATAATTTTAGTCTTCAGAGCTACACAAGGCATTTACTCCTCCTGCTACTTCAGCTGAGTTTGTGGTAAATACTAAGTATTGATTTGATCCAATCCATGTATTAGATAACAGTAGATAAAAACAAAGAGTATGTTGGCAAGTATGTTGGCAAGAGTATGTTTTCGGTATCAAATGTATGTGTATTTTTAATGCCAATTCATGTGGAAAATCTGGTGGAGCTGAAAACTAATTCATCTTTCCCTTGTAAATGAATTAATGTGATTTTCTACCCTTGGAAGTACTGAATTATATAAACCTTAAGTCAGAGGAAAACTATAACATCACAGGTCAATTGGTGTCTCTGTTCTCTATGTTCAACATACTTGAAATTCTGGAAACAGGGGTTGTTGTTTTTTGGGGGATTTTTTGTCTTTTTTCATTCCCTTGAAATCAGACCATCATGAAGTCTAGAAGTCTTTAAGTCCCTCTAAAGCTTTCAACTAGTAACTATGTTTCATGTTGTGTTCTGGGTAATCTCAGTTTCCAACAAAAAGTTAAAACTTTTGCAGCATTCAGAGAAGGGATATTGGCTTGACTTACTGTCCAGTGAAGGTTGAGAGAATTAAAAATGCTGAGAAGCATTCAGGCTTTGTGTAACATTTTTTTTCTATGTTAACATGCAAGTGGAGAAAAAAGGGCATTTTGAAAATTTTGTCTAAAATATTCTGATCAATAGGACCATTGAAATTAATCTCTAGTAATAAGAAAGTGTTTGGAGGCATGCCAGTAATTAGGAGCAAGAAAGGGGGTGGTTTGGCACAACACAACTATGCATATAGTTATGTGGACATGAAGACAAACCAATGTGATTATGTGATTTCTTTTTTCAAGGTGGCCTATTTGAAATTGTTTTGAAATTTTAAAAGTTTTTTGGTATGATAAAGTGTAAGGCTACAGGTATAATAAAAAGAATTCAGACTAAGGAGGGGAAACTCAAAAAATAAAGGATTCCTTTGCAATGTTTTTACTAAAAAAGCCAATGTAGACCTTTGATGTATTAATAGGTACAGGACATGGAAGCAGCAGAAGGCTTTTTATTTCTTTATATGATATTAAGATGCTGGGCTTGGAGTCCCTCAGGGATTTTTGATGCCCTTGTTTTTAAAACAAGATATACTGAAAAACTGTAGACAATCAGAGGGGTCATTAAAAATTAGTCAAGGAATAAAGAAAAAGCCTTATATAGATAAAAATACCATAAAGTGCATGGTTTGCAGTTGAAAAAAGAAGTGTGGTGGGGTAATGAAATCTGACCACCATTGTTTTTCATTGCCCCAGGCTTGGTGAGCACTTAACATATAAATCATCCTCTCTATGTACAATTTGTTATTACTATTGTTGCTGTTATTTTCTTATCTCTTTGCTGTTTCCAGTAAATTGTTCCTGTGATCTTTGACTTTAGAACTTCCTACTACAAGGAATGGAAATGAGTGCTGGTGGTAGCACTATATTGGGACTTATCATTCTTAAACTACAGTCTTACATTTCAGTCATGATGTTAAACATGAATTACCAGGTTACATCTAGACAAAGTGGTGTGTTTTGTATCTGTCCAAGCCCAGGTGCCCCGTATAAAGAGCATAGTTGATATGGGCTGCATGAAATTCACAGTACAAGTTATTCTTCTAGGGTAGACTAATGTCATATATACACCACACATACATTGGTTGTGTACCTATATACAGCCTGAAAAGGGAGTAACAGAAAAATATAACATCTGTCAAGTAAGTGTAGGTGAATAATTTGGTTATTAGTAGAAATAGTCAACATTAGAAGGAGTGCACATTTTAATGAATCAGAACAGAAGAGAGAGTGAATGGGAACCAGGGATATAACAAGGCATTTGGTGTGGTCTGGTGTTTCCCCCTTCCAAAATAAGCTGTGAAAGGTGTCACAAATAGAACCGCAGAATGACAGAATATCTCAAACTGGAAGGAATTGACAAGGAACATCAAGTCTGACACCCTGCTCCTTGTAGAAATAGCTCAAACTAAATCGTGTGACTAAGAACATCATCCAGATGCTTCTTGAAGACATTTTGACAAGGTTGGTGCCACAACTGCTTCCCTGGGGAAGTGGACCAACATCCTTCTCAGTGAACCTCTCCCTAAAATTAATTTTGAACTTCCCCTGATGCATTTTTATTCTATTTTCTCATGTTTTAACTTTGTTCACCACAGAGAGGAGATAAGTATTTCCCCCTCCCCTGCTCCCCCCCTCCACCCATTCCCCTTAGGAAGCTATAAACTGCCATGGGGTCATCTCTCAAGCTAAACAAAAAAAATGGCCTCAGCCACTTCCCATAAATCTTGCCCTCGAGACTTCTCACCATCCTGGTTGTCCACCTCTGTAAACATTTCAACACTTTGACTGTTTTGAATTGCTTTAATTTTGTATCTTATGGCAATTTTTTTAGTCCTAAGACAGTGCAGGATCTATACATGGCTTTTACCAATAGAAGTAGAGTTATTTTGAATATGAAGTAGAACTGAATTATTTCTGTTGTTAGGAGTATTTTGATAATAGTACAAATACATTCTTGTGACAGGACTCTGGGTCTGATTTGAATAGTCTTGTGATGAACCCATTTAAAAAGACTTCCAAACAAACAAACAAATAAAAAACCCTCCAGTAACAGCAGTGATAAGCCAAGAAAACACTACAGACAGCTAAACCTTTTAAAGCACATGTGAGATAAAGATAGAGATAGATATAGGTATTAATTTTCCTATGCAGCTCTGCTAGCACATGGGAAATTAACCTTACAGTTCCAATGCACATGATTTTCCCTTTAAATTGGTTCAAATTCATTTGTCCATGTTTCCCCTTACTAGCTCTGTGAACCACAGTGCCACAAATTCAAAAGTCTGAGTACAGCAGAGAAACTGATTCTTCTCTTGCTGCTGTCTCAGTACATCACTTGAACAAATATGTATCTTGCAGAAAAAGAAAACCACTCATCCTGAAAGATTGGTATCTTAAGCACAGAGATTCAGAAACAAATATGATTTTCAACACACACCCATATGTGGTCAGACACAGGCTGCTTAACTTGTGAAGACTTTCCATCAATGATTTGCAGTGTGACTACACATTGTAGATGGAGTATTGGGTCACAACGGTTTATTTATGCTTATTTCTCATTTGCCTTTTTTTTTTTTTTTATTTAAACAGACAGAAGGCAGAGCATTGCAATTTTTCTGTCTGATGCATCAGTGTATAACCACAGGTACATCTACCAGAGAACTGGCTCCCTCCCTCCCTCCCTCCCTCCCTCCCTCCCTCTCTTCCTTCCTTCCTTCCTTCCTTGAAAATGTTCTTTCTCAAAATGTTGTTTCTCTACATTTAGAAACCATTTAAAAGCAGAGAGAACTGCACTCAAGGAGCAATGTCAGCCCCTAGTAGTGGGGTCCTGGCACAGGAGCAACCAAACCAATTTCCATGTCAGGTGGCATCACCCGGTCTCAGAGCTGAACCAAACACTTGTCAATTTACTCTATAGCCATTACAGGAGGCCAGCCTGTATCATTTAACCTTTCTTTCCTCCTGCCAAGTCTGAGAGCTCTGCATTTTCTTGTGTTTCCTGCCATCTTTGACCTATAAATTGTTGGTTTTGTAACTTCACAAAAACTACAGAAAGCAGCAGTTTAAGGAAGACCCAGTATCAGGTTCCAACTGTGAAGGCACATTTTCTTTGATGAGACTAGTTTAAAGTAATAGTGTATTGTACAAGTTGGCATGAAAAGGGTTTTTTTTTTTAAAGTTACATATTGAACAGAATTAGGCAAACCTTTTCCACCTCCTGTCTCAAACACACATCATTGCTCATTCCTACCAACTATACAAAAAATGTAACAGGAGAAAGTCCCAATTAGGCTAATATTAGCTGCAGAGATGGCTGGATACTTGAGAAATAACACCCCTTCTGTGGTTGTTAGGCACCTCTCTAAATCCCCACAGGTTTCAAATGCCAAAAGGCCTGCATAGGAGCAAACTCCACTACAAACAACATTCAAAGGTCAACCCCATCACAGCATAAGTCAAAAATCAGCATGCCTTTCAGAACTATTTCTCCAAAGTGGATCTCAGTAAATGGATAGTCACATGCCACTGAGGGAAGACAGAACAGTGCCTCCCTTATGAGGAGAAAAATGTAAACACTACCTATAATGCCCAATATGTTCACACTGATCAGCTTGCTAAGGCCATCCTCTGACCTGGAACAACTTCTTAGTGGTAACTCTTTGCTGGAGGTAATTGGCCCAGTAATCTACTATGGGAAGTTTTGTCACGATTTTCCTCTTTTTTCCCCATCTCTTTCTTTCTGTTTGGCTTTTTCTTGTTTATATTTTTGCAAACAATTCTGCCAAGGAGAGATAAAGAATTTAATGATATGTGAGCAAGTATATTTTCTGACTTATTGAGTCATCTTCATCTTACTATTTTCATTTCATCAGTGCTAAGTATTTCTTCCTTCCCCTCTTTTGCCTAGTGTCACCATGTTGTGGCGAAGCAAATTCAGTATGAGATTCCTGCTCCAGAGATCATCGTCTGTTGAGCACAAGCAAAATACCCTGAAATAAGAAATTCAGAAGGAGAGAAGTTTAAGTACTGTCAGAAGAGATCAGAAATTACACTGCCAAAATCCATGTGTTGGATGACAGTTGAGCAAAATACTACATAATCAGATAAGTGAAAAGAAATAAGGAAGATGAAAAAGTTATTTGAGTGTTATATTTAGGATGTACCAGAACAGGAATCTTTTCTTAATATAAAATATTTTTTCTGTAAATGATTTAAACATGAAAAAAAAAAAAAAAAAAAACAAAAACAAAACCAGCAGAGACTTCAAACAGCTAAATGATAACAGAAATTTAGGACAGTGGAATCATTTGGCTAGAATTACAGTTGGTGTGTCTTTCTTTCATTTATACCATTAACAAATTAAAAGGAAGAGTCAGACATCTAGGGGGAAAAAAAGGGACCACGTAACAGGATAAAAAGTCTTCTGTATTTGTGTCCCATTTCTACCATAAAAAATGTCACACCACAAAAACCTGCTATCAGTACATTTAAATTTCTCCAATGTAATTAAAATCTATTTTAAACAAATTTGCAGATGCAGAATCTTCTCTGTACTTGACTGAGACATCTGTCTCTCATTAGGATTCAATATAGTGTAGATCCTCCTGAAACACATTTATAGCTCCCAATAGTATTTGAAAGATAATTGTACATTCCAATAATTTGATCTAGTTCAGAATTTTCAGGAAAATAAACAGCATTCAATAAACAACCTATGAGGATTTGGGTCAATTGAATCATATGAAATTGTTGTGATCTGTAAAATAATAAATATACTGCTGTACTACATATTACTACTCTAGTTCTTTACTTGAACTTTTGAATATGGCTAATATAAGTCAGATAAAAAAACCCCAACAAACAAGCAAAAAGCCCCAAACACAAACCCCAAACCAAACAACAACAAGAAAAAAAAACCTGCACATGATATATTTTCTATGTAGTGTTTGTTTAACTCAAAAGTTGGTCAAGAACCACTGGGAATATTTGGCTGCTATATGTCTTCATTTGACAGAAATTAATTTCTTTTGATAACTAAACTTGATAAAGGATATCAACTGTAATGGAAAATCTCTTTTCTGACCCTGTCTTGTGCATCTTTTCTTTAAAAAAATATTAAATTAATTGCCCCTGTTAAAACCAGACTACAATTTGAATTGCATGATAACCAAGATTATATCAAGAAGAAATCTTGCATGCACCACTATTCCCGCAACTCTTCTAACCAACCAGCATAATTCCTGTGAGCATTTGGTTTACATAGCTGCTAAAACAAGAGCATGACAGATAAATATCCAGGAGATATGGACTCTAAGTTGCCATTCACATGTGGGAAAAAGGTCACATAATATATTTCTTTCAGATATGAAGCTTTTTTCCAACAGACTTTGTTACCAGTTTTTATTTAAACAACAATTCACTACTACTGTTCACCAGAATAGAAATATCTCCTCTGTTTTTTTGTTTTGTTTTGGTTTGGGTTTTTTTTTGCTTTTTTTTTTTTTTTTTTTACTTTTCATGTTGTTGGTAATGTCATTTCCCATTTGATATCTAAGCAGAGTTTCAAATTATTTGAACTTCCAGTTGCATGGGACAAAAAGAATTAAGCTGTACTACTCTAATCTTCAAATGTTGCATTTTATGCCTAAAGTGTATTCATTTTTAATTCCTTATAGCTTTGTTCTTTCATGTAAATTAGATTTGATCAGGAGGCTAGGTACAAGCAATCGAAGTCAACCTGTCAGAACAACATTTGTGTCAACTGACTTGACCAGCAGAAAGAGAAGGTTCCTGACATTTTCAAGACAGAAAATAAATTTACTTATTCTTTTACGCTGATGTTCTCCACCTAGAAGAATTTGTTTTGACAACCTTTCACATTTCAGGGTGCATCACAATATCATTAGTGTTATATGTTTTTGCAAAGCTTTTAGCAGCATGAGACAAAGAACTTAATGAACTGGTAAAATTAATAAAGAGCTGCATCTGCTGTGCTTTTTTATGCTGGATTTATGTCAAACCTATCACCTAGAATTATGATCAAATGCATGTGGTATTTTTTCATTGTCTTGAATAAATTCAAATTCTAACAATAAATGCTTTAACTTACTACTCCTATCCTAACTCTTTTTGTTTGGAAACTTCTAAGAGCATCTGTCATCTCTGGTTTTCATTATTTTTGTGATTTCAAGTCCCTAGATATTAAACAGACATTATTATATAGTCACCAAAGTTAAGGATGAGGGAATGATAAATTTACTCAGAAAGTTCTCAAAGGGTAATACCAATGATTATTCATTCCATCATAAACTGTTTGGGTTTTAAATTGGTGTGGAGTAAACAGCCCCAAGTAGTCTCTCAGAGTGATCTGAAGATCTATGGCACAGCTCTTTCCATTCTGTCTTTCACTCAACACATCCCTGTAATATCCTACAGGATGCTGAAGGCAGACTTGCCACAGCCATGTTTTTTATTCAACCCCAAGGCTTGCATTCAAAACCCAAAAGAATGTTTGTGACCACTGTAAATATTTACTTGGTACCAGCTTACTTGCTGGTATCCAGAAGTATTTGGGAGATCAGCTGTCATGAAACAACAGAGTCAATTTTGGTGTCTTAATAGTTCACATATTAAAAGACAATCAGAATAAACTAACCTGATGATTATCCCTGCACTGAAAGAAAATTGTGTAAGTTGAGCAGCTCCCAAAACAGGATTTTCCTACTGATTCATTAACTGTAAAGTGAAATTAAAGACTCACAAAATTATTGAGGCTGAAAGAGGCCTTTGGAGAACCATCTGCTGCTAAAGCAGGAGCACCTAGAGCAGGCTACCTAGGACTGTGTCTAGTCAGTTTCTGGGTGTCTTCAAGGATGCAGATTTCAACACCTGCCTGACAAATTGTGCTACTGCTTAGTAACCCTGACAATAAAAATGTTCATATAGAACCCCCGTCTATCAGTTTGTGCCCACTTGTCACTGGGCACCACTGGAAAGTGTTTGGCTGGATCTCCTTCTCACCTTCCCTTCAGAGGTTTATATACACTCAAAACCCTTGCCACAAACCTTTTCTTCTCCTGGCTAAACAGTCACTGCTTTATGGAATAGTCTTACAAACTATTGTCCTCTGCATTTAGAGGAAGAAATTGGGTTGACATTTCTCTGCAGCCAAGTCAAGAATACTTGTCCTCCAGCCTACAGTCTGCATCCATAATAATAAACAAAGCCTGCAGCTTGCTCACGTCACTTTGTCCCACAGGCCTTTTTCCACATACTTTGGTTTTCAGCAGATGCAATGAAGGCTTACATTACATACTTGCCTGTATGATTTGGATGGCACTTGCAGAAGCATACAGAACAAAGAAGGCATCTGTATAGGAAAGATAGTTATGTATGAACACTAATATAGTAACAGTTTTGTATGAACAAAATCAAATAACTGTTACATGACAAGAAGGAACTACAATTCTTAAGTAACACATTGCAGCCATGTCATTATAAAAGCTGATTCCTATTGGATTGTTTGATTAATCTCTATTGTGGTAAATAACCAGCAAGATATAGCAGTCCTTTTAGCCATATATCTTCAGGAAAAGTGCCTTTTTAGAGAAAGGTAGGAATAACATACCTCAGTGCAGGTAGGTAGACTGATAAATAAACAAAGAACAAGTATACCTTCTTAGGAAGCTTCCGGAGTACAAGAGAATTGATTCTTAGACCCCAGAGATTGAAATATCAGTATGGATTCACAGCTGTGAATAATGCAAAATACTTAAATAAAACTATATGGATTCATAGCTCCTGCCAGTGCACAGCCTCAAAGCACTCAAACTGAAATGGAACAAAAATACCTCACTTATTAAATGGCTTTTGATCTGGGGAAGAATGGGAGAGAGAAAAAAAAAAAAAAAACCCTACAAATTATTTGAGATTTGAAATAAGCTTTTTGTTAAGGCAATCAGCCAAACTGGGTTCTTCTTTTGCACTTGAAGACTAGAAACATATTACTAAAAAGCTGCTTCAGCACTTTTAGCTTTAAAAGAATCCTAGAAGCACAAAAAATAAAGGGACAGGTTCTAGCAGGAATAGAACTAGTGGAGTAAATTCATTAAAGGAGTGTTTATAAGCAAAAAGAGAGGAAGGAAATATAATTTGGGCACCAGAAAGAGCTTAATTTATGACTGCTAAATTACTTCCTCTGCAGAAAAAAACCCCAGATGGATGAATGTACAATTATGTCCATCCATGTCACATTATTAGAAAGTGGGGGGAAAGGGCAAATCGTACAAGTAACATTATTCAGGGCCAGGAATTTTCTCAGAGGAATACACTCCTGATGACTTCACATGGGGAGTTTGAGTCTTGTTAACTAATGTAATTTCACACCAGTTGTTGTAGTATTTTTTTTTTAATTTTATTTCCCATTACAAGCATTTTTTCAATAAAATGGAGAAACTTTTTTTCTAGTAAGAGCAAATTGCAATGAAGAGTAACTTGGCTAATGATAAAACAACCTCACCACAAGTCACAGAAAATTTCAAATACCTTCAGCTATACTCTGATAATGTTTAAGATCCTCTTATAAAGGATACTTGTGGCTCTATTAGAAATACAGCTTTCAAAGCTTTAACATTCATTTCCCCTGTGATGATTTATATATTTTTTATATATGTTCACACATATTATACAGCTTGATGGAGGAAAAACTAAAAAAAGGAAAATGACACTCAGTTTTCAATAATCTGTATTTACATCCTTGCTATTCGTATTTAAAGATGTTGTTATATCCTTTGAATGCAACTGCCTGCAAAAAGTACAAGTGTCTGCTTTTTCACAGAATTGGCAATGGGTTATTTATCCATAGAGCTAGCCTTCCATTGTTGCAGTTGCTGTCCAACAGCTTCTTGATTACATTATTCTTTGCAAAAATAAGCTACTGCTCTAATAGCATGACATGAAAGTATGATGTGAACCTCCTTATAAGCTCCCTAGTGACCTTAAGTGTGGTTAATTTGGAATAGTGAAAAGCACAGTATAAAAAAAGGTGTTAAACAGCAAAGACCATAAAAATATTCCTCATGGAAGAGTGTTCTATAAAGTCTAATGAAGGGCTACCTAGCAAATTTTTATTTGTTTATTCATACATTTAAATCCCTGTTTTTCATATTTCTCTTCCCCTTATACAGTGGACTGGTTGAAGGGCACAAGTAGGGAAGTATAGATTTTCTTATCAGTGAGGCTATAGAAAGCAAGCATATTACACTACTCATTGACTAAGCAAACAAATTACAGATTTTTAAAACATCAGGAATATATTTTGCCCTTTTTTGAAGCTAAATAAAAACAAGGCAGTCAGTGCAAAATTTGATATTGCAGAAGGGATGATCTCATTGGTGGAGTCTGAAGTTTATTCTTGTTCCATCAGTTACTAAGTTTTAAAGAGCAGGAAGAGTAGTACTATAGCTTCAGGAGAATTAGCAACTTGTGGAATGAGAGGGTAGGTAAGGCTGGGAAGCGGGTTAAAAATAGCAACAACCACACCTAGGTCCCCTTCACTGTTAGCTTCTACACTTCAAAAGAAATCACTGTAAATCTTCCTCATGGGAAAGAATCTAAGAAAGGAGAAGTGGGAAAGTTGCCTGCTGTGTTAATAATGAGTTTGATCCCATGGAACTCTTTGAACTTCAGGACTGAGAGCACATGGGTGAAAATTAAAGAACAAGTCAACAAAGGAAATTTTGTTGTTAGTGTCTACTACAGGTCGTCTGATCAAGAAGACGAGGGAGATGAGGAGTCCCTTTGTCAGCCTTGGGAATCCTCCTTCTTGCAGGCCTTGAGCCTCGTAGGGGACTTAAACCAACTGTAACATCTGGCAAAGTGTCCCAACAACCTGCAAGTAGTCCAGGAAATAGCTCCATTGAGGATAGCTTTCTAGAATGGGTAATGGAGACTCCAACCAAGGAACAGTCATTGCTGAATCTGTTGCTCACTAATGCAGAAAGACATATGTGAAATGTCAAGACTGTAGGTAGTTCTGGGCTGCAGTGCGCAGCTTCACGTTACTTTACTTGGCCCCCGTCAGCTCTCGAGCGCCCGGCTTGGGCGTCTCAGCTTTTTGTCGGGACCGGGGCTCGCCGTAATCCTCGGGTGCTTTTGCTGCCGTGCTCTGGGGTGGGCTGTTGGCTGCGCTTTGCCACCGGCGCGAGGGAAAAAACAAAGAGGCAGGGAATTCGTCCAAATCCGTCCGCATGGCGGCTGGATGCTTTATTGGCTGCGAGAGCTGCGGTGGAAAAGCTGCAGCCCGCTCCCAACTTCGCACGGACACAAATGGCCTCGAGCATGCCGAGGAGTGGGATGAAGTAGGGGTGGGACAGGGTGGACGGGGAGCCCTCCCGCCCAATGGGTACAGACATCGTGGTGATGACGTGTACTACAGCGACGAATGGGAACACGGCAGGGGCGGACACGGGGCTTTGGGGCGAGTGGGACTGCGGGAACGGGGAGACGGGCACGGAAACCACAGGAATGGGGGAAAACCCGGGAGATGCACGAGGGTACAGAGAACTGGAAAACTAACAAAGAAAAAACCCATAATTTGAACCCAAACCCAGGATGCAACAGCAGTGATCATGCCCTGGTGAAATTTTGTCATTGCTAACAGCCAACATGGCTTCACTAAGTGAGGGAAATGTGCCTGAAAATTTGGTAGCCTTCTACAGTGGGGTTAGAACATTTTTGGATGAGGAAAGTGTGTCTGATATCACACTTGTCAGCCTTGAACTATGCAAAGTATTTCACACAGTCCTTCACAACATCCTTGTCTCAACATGGATTTGACAGGCTGAGCACTCAATAGATAAGGAACTAGTTAGTTGATCTGACTCATAGAGGTGTGGTCAATAGCTCTGTGTCCAGGTGGAGACAAATGATAACTGGTGTCCCTTAGAGGCCAGCATTGGGCCCAATATTATTTAATATCATTCTCATTGATGTGGACAGGGGGATCGAGGACACCCTCAGAAAGTCTGCTGATGACTCCAAGCTGCGTGGTGCAGTTGACACGCGGTAGAGAAGGGATGCTATCCAGAGGGACCTGGATGGACTTGAGATGTGGGCCTGTGTGAAACTCATGAAGTTAAACCAGATAAATGCAAGGTTCTGCACCTGGGTCAGGGCAATCCCAATCACAAATACAGCCTGGGCTGAGAATGAATTGAGAGCAGCTGTGAGGAGAAGGGTTTGAGATAGCTGGTGGATTCAAAAATTACTATGAGCTGGTAATGTGCACTCACAGCTCAGGAGGCAAACCATGTCCTGGGATGCAACCAAAGCAGCATGGCCAGCTGGGCTCTGGTGAGAACCCACCTGGGCCAATGTGTCCAGGTCTGGGGTCTGTAGCACAAAAAAATATACTCACCTGCTCTAGTGGGTCCAGAGGAGCGCCAAGAATAAGATCAGAATACCTACCATTTGAGAAAGGGCTGGGAGAGTTGGGACTGTTCAGACTGGAAGAGAGAAGGCTCCAGGGAGACCTCAGAGCAGCTTTCCAGCACTTATAGGGGGACTATAGGAAAGACAAGGAGTGGCCATTTATCAGGGCATGAAGTGACAGGACAAAGGGTAATATATTTAAATGGACAAAGAGTAGGTTTAAATTAGCCATTAGGAAGAATTATTTTTTACTGAGAGGGTGGTGAGGCACTGGAATTCTGCCCACAGAAGCTGTGGATGCCCCATCACTGAGAGTGTTCGAGGCCAGCTTGGATGTGGCTCTGAGCAGCCTGGTCTAGTGGAAGGTGTCCCTAACCATGACAGGCAGGGTAGAACTACATTGTTGTTAAAATCCCTTCCTACCCAATGATTCAATGACTCTAGGCATCTAATTTCCTGCCAAAGTCAGAAGCAGATGCATAGCATAGGCTCTAATTCTAAATCCAAGCCATCCCTCTAGAAAAACAAGACAAAGTTGTGTTCAAGTTCTTTATATTTCCCAGAAAAGATACAACACTTGTGCTTAAGCCTCAATAAGGAGTAATAAGACCAAACAGGAATGGATTTCAGAGAAAAATTGCTAGTAGCCTGACATCCATACTGTATGCTAGAGGAGTAATTTCTAGAGACTAGCTGTAGTTTTGTTCCATGGTTTACAGATTTAACTGTTGTGAATCTGCAGAAGTCACAAATATGCAGAGCAACTACTCTGACATTGCTTTTTATCTACCATTTTTCAGCACAGGCAGACTTTGAGAATGAAGGAGTAGCTTCCACAGAACTTCCACCACCCACTCACATGGGCACATGCCAATAATATTCAACAATATGTCAACGAGATTAATTAAATACAAGAAATAGTAGGAGAAATTTTACACAATTTTATTGCTCTACAATGTTTATATTTCATTTTAATGGATTAGGTAGCAAAACTCACACATTTTTGAATAATCATGTAGGCATGCTAATACCCAAGGCAAAAAGGGCACATGATGTTTGGATCTGAAATAAAGTTTGGCTTTGACAGGGGGCTTTTATGTACAATGCAGTGTTAATACAAATAATGCAGTGGAGTTAATTATGACTCAGCACAGCTGCAGTTTTGGAAACCTACTCCTAATAGGCTCTAGTTCATATAGGTTTTACAAACTTAACTACATCTTCCAAATTTTCAAAGATATGTCTGATTAGGAGATGAGATTACAAGCCTAGCAGGCTATTTAAAGAACATAAATCCATCTCCATTTTTTAAAAATTAGATATTTTCTTTTTTCTTCAAACAAATATCTTACAATCATGAGGGAAGGATTGTAGAAAGAATTCTAATTTATCAAAATTCAACATTCTTTTAAAGTTACAATCATGATTCTTTTTCCTAGGGATTTTCACACCAGTTGACATGCTTACATAATCCTTCTAGGTAAAATTCAGTTTTAATTTATCTGCAGTAAATTCTTAAGAGTTACTCCTTGCCCCATTATAAACCAATAGCAAAACTTTTATTTACTCATCTGTGCTTAGAATTTCATCTGAGTTTCCTTTACTTACATCTGTTGGAGGCACATTAGATTTAAAATCAGGTCACCAGAAGCAACTTAGCAATTGTAGAAATAAACAGGTATCTGTGGTCATATGCGGTGTGTACATTCAGCTGTTCATACTGTAATAGCATTTTATTATTTAGTTGAATGTCATTAAATGTCACCTTTTTAAACAACAAAATTATTTATTTAAAATTTGAAAGAGCCATTTACACAATTAACAATTAACATTAAATAATCCATACAATTCTTATATACCAAACATGATTATAATTTTCATTATTTAAACAAATTCTTTATTAAATCAGATCTCTTGGGGGAAAAAACAATCACTGATGTAAAATATGTGATAGCTGCACCTGAAATATATTTGTGAAATTTTAAGAACCATTTCTGCTTCAGACAAATGAAGTTCCACAAGAAGAGACTGAAATGATAAAAGGTCATCTGATTGTTACTCGGCCATCTACTGATTGCAGTGCTTGTACTAGCTTCAAGCTAGAGTAACATAAACCAAATAAAATTACCTGCAGATTTAGTAACTTGATACACTGTTTTAATCTTCTTTGCAAATTTCATCTCATATTTGTTAAGCTTGTAAAGATAATTAATGAGAGACAGAGACAGTCTGATAGATTGAAAGCGAGAGACAACACATCAGCCGTCTCAGAGCAGGGCGAGGGGCCAAAAAGAAAGCCCTGCCTAAAAATTTGTTCTACTGAGCTCCTTCTTGTTGATGGTATATGTAATGAACAAAGTTCCTGATATTCCCGGGCAGGGCCTTCCTAGTTCCCATGGCAACACTGAAACAACTACTAACTCTAGCTGAGTACCAATATTGAAATGTTAATTACATTCTGAGACTAAAATGCTAATAAATCCTTGGGATCATGGGAATGTTTTTAGGGGATAAAGACACACCTAAATAAAGAATTAAACATAGTAGAGGGGCCTAGACAAATGCACTAGCTGAGGAAGAGGGGAAGCACACTCCCTAATCAACTTTTGCCCACCACCGTCACCAAAAAGACTAGATTAGAGTAGGCTATGGGAAACGGAGATGGAAAGACAGAACTTCTGGAGGCTGCCACGAAGGAAGAAGAGGGGCCAGCTGTTGTTCTGGACTTCAGCAACAGACTCTGCACGCCTCCTCACCCTTCAACTACCGGTGTGCTACAAGGAAAGAAGAGGGGAAAGTAGGGCTGTTGCTCTGGACTTCAGCGACAGACTCTGCACATCTCCTTCCCTCTCAGGTGCCTGGTAAAACTGCAACAGCGGGGCTGAGCTCTGTGTCAGGCCCTCTGCCCAGCTGATCTTTTAAAAAAAGAGATGAACTTTAATAAAGGCATTAGCCCTGTTCATTTCCGTATACTCATCAACAAATATCAGAAAGTGCCTTCTATTCCCTGGTTACTCATGTCTTGTTACTGTGGTTGCTTCTGTATGAAAACTGTTGCATTTGCTACTTGCTAACGGTGATCCTCTGATACAATCAAGCCACAAACTCCCAGCCTTTTCTGTCAGTTTTAATTCCATCTGTTTGTATTTCACATCTTCCACACTACACTAATCTTTCATTGTATGAGATCAAGCTACTTCAGCACAGTAGCAGTGGGGTTGTCAAGAAAAAAATCAGAAACATCTAAAACATAGCAATAGTTTTGGGCTTTACTGAATGTAAGGATCAAGTTGTTCTTGGTGAAAAAATTTCTAAAATAATGGAGTGAGGAAAAAGAAATCCCATTGAAAAGGAGGGAAACAGAAGGAAAAATTTAACTTCCACTCAAGCTCCAGTAAGAACAAAAAAGTAAGAACAAACAATGTTTTATGCCCCTTGGGTTTGGTATGAAGTTCTACCAACACACAAATGAGAAAAAGTAATTTCTCTACACAATCCTGAATCTGCCCCTTATACATTTTCTTTTCCCATCAAAAATAGAAGTTTGTTTTATGTTCTTTATTTATCCTTTGAGCCTTTTTTCCCCCCAGGCAATAGATAAAGTAATTTCAATGATGAGAGTAGAAGGAATGCAGGGGTTTTTTTCCCTAGTTTTCAAATATTGGAGTCCTTATCTAAAATCTTATGAAATAGTTTTACATATTTTTAAAGTGATATTTCTCACTTGTCCATTGTCCTTTTTGCTACAATACTGCTCAAACAGAAATATATTCCCCTGATGCAAAAATAGCTGTTAATTCCTGAAGTACCTAGTCTCATTCAAGATTTATGACAGCTCAAAACATAAAGGAGATACAGTGTGCATATTTCCCAGGTAGCCACATCCAAGAGAGCTCCTTATTGTGGCCAGAATTTTAAATTTTTTTCTCAAACACATCACACCCATCATCCAGAACATCTAGAACAAAGGATCAGAAGCAACAAAGTGATACCCACAGGAGTGTGTCAATGCCAGCAAGGGAAAACAATGACAATAATGTCCAGTAAGGGAAAGGTAGGGGAAATCTATGGGCAATATTCCTATTTCAAATCAAATCTTTCAATGTCAGCTTCCCTGGTCACAGGGAAGAAGATTGGTAATGCTGCTCTTCCTGTTGCCATTAAAGCCTTTAAAGCTGTTAAAGCCAAGGATTCAGGAATGATCTGGCAGCAGAGTGCATTAAAAAGGCATATAACTTTGAGTTAACAAATATCCTTCAAATGTGAAGTAAAATCAGATACTTAAGAAAAGGGACATATATCAGAAGGGAAAAAAATACACAGATAAACAAACTATCTGTCTGGCATTTATCAAGTACTGCTTCCAAAATTATCCACCACTTTTGAAATCATGTTCCAATACCAACAAATACTGAACACAAAAATCAATAATCACAAAGACATGATCATACCTGTATTAAATGCACACCTGAAAAAATCAGAAAGACAAAAACTTATAGATCATAATCTTTCACTGCATCGTCCACATAAACTTGCCACAAACCTCTCTTTATTTCTCTACAAAAATAAGTAGTTTTTCCTTGGCAAAATAGCAGTGTTGCATCTATATAATATGCATATTTAAGAATGTGCAGTGGTCTACCATCACTATCACAAAATTTTAATGTATTATGTTTTCTATATGTTTTACTTGACTGAAATAAACTGTCTTTTACTTAGGCTGACTCACAAAGCAACTGAAAACCAAACTCCTTTTCATATTTCCTGCAAGTCCTAAATGGACTAGCATTCCAATCGGAAGACGAGCACATAAATCTGCAGCATTATTTGTGATATAGCGCTACCCTCAGAGGAGAAAAAACAACCTCAAACCAAAACACAAATCATCTGCCTGCAGCATTTGGAAGAAGAAAGGGAATTCTGCTGTAATCAATATTCTTATCAGCTGCTTTAGTAATGCCTGGCAAAAACAATGCATGAGAAATCTCCCTGAGAGTTTGGGAGATGGTCTTTACTCCTTGGCTTAATTTCTTCTTTAGTGATACTTCTTACCTCTTAGCTTGACTTAGTGTCAGTTTTATGGCAAGGCAACTGTAATAACTGAGTGGAATTACTAACCCAGAAATTGTCCTGTACAGGAACCAAGGATATCCAGTCTGCAAAAGTGAGAAGAGAGCATTTCAGAGTATCATTTTTCATGAGCTTTTTCTGATTACTGTTTTTTGCCTTGACTACTGCTTTGGCCCACACATCCTTGTCTTCTCTCTAATATCAGACCCAGGATTCATTAGACTCCGTGTCAGGGCACATCTGTTACTTTGTCTTGGCTCCTTTCTAAAGAGATAGTTCCTGCCAGTTCAGGTCACTGTCCCATCCAGTCACGAAGTCACACGATGCTAGCCATGGCACACAGCAAAAAGTTTGATCTTGAGGAAGGAGTGGGAAATGGAAAACAGAGGAAGAATACCCTTTCTCAGCAGCACATCCTGGAGTCTTCTTAAGTCACATAGCTACAGCTTTTGGGTGCCTCTCTGGATCCTAGAACATTAAAGTTTATTCCATGTGTACACAATGCCTTTAACATTTCAGGATCCTACCTGTCACATGTAATGAAAATGGATCTTAATAATGCTGTGTGCACACACAGAGCTTGAAAGACAGTGATTTAGAGTTCTATAGAACTTATGGGCTGAAACTAAAAATATAATTACAGCACAGTCACTGCCAGCCTACTGTAAGCATTAAACATGAGACTGAGAAAAGTAGGGAATAGGTGTAATATTAGAACAGTTCTGAGACATTAACACATGCTGTCTGCCTTCTTGCATTACACAGTATTAGCTACACTACGGGGCTTTTGCTGTTTCCATTGCAGATATTTGTGTGCCAAAGGAGATTTATGTAATGAACTGTCCAGAAGACAAAGTAACATGTCGCTATCACTATTTCTGTATTAAAAAGGTCTGGTTTAGGAAAAAGATTTTATATGAACACTGATTAAGAAGAATGCTTTTTAAAATTGTATTTAAAAAAACAGAAAATTTTATTAAAAAATCAGAATTCCTTTAACTGGAAATAGTTTACAATCTTTGGTTCCCTGCATACAGGAAGAAAAGCATCTAGCAAACTCACTATGAATGTTAGTAAAGTGTCTTGCAAATCCCCAAATTATGAACTTGAAGTTCCCCAGCCTACTGACTAAAGAATTTAAAAGGTTTTCAGGTATGCCTGCACCAGTGTAGGAAGGCTGGCCTAGCAGTCACTAAGCTCTATCTAAGCCACTAGAATAGAAGAGAAGGAGGCAAAAGGGGAATGATACTCGCTTTTTAGACATTTTTTTTAAATTTACAGTTTAGAGTACCTTATTTACTGTGATTTCTTTGCCTTTATCAATACAGAATAAAGTCTCACTTTTCACATAGTTCTGGGTATTTTTCATCTACCTGCCAATAGTCTGAGAGCAAAAAAGCTCTGGTAACACTTTCAGGGTTTCAACTGCATGAATAGTTATTTGACAACTTCAGCAGTGGGAGTTGAGTACTGGTATGCTTGAAAAATTCTGTTGTCCAAGGTTAAATTTGAGTGGCAGCAGCAGAGTCAGAAAAGCTTAAAAAATTACCTAGGAATGCAGTTAAAAATAGACTGCTTTAAATAGAATAGTCAGACTTTGAGCCAATTCATTAGCATCATATATATATATATGCAGCGTAGCTCTAGAGAAATTATCTGGATGGGGGAGGGGGCCTGCCAAGGCCAGGTTTAAGTAACAATTTAAACAGAAGAAGACTCTGATGTGAACAGCATCCTCTGACTTTAATTTAACATGTTATATGAGTAAGTTCTCAATAACATAATTCTTCATCCAAATATAGACAGGAAAATTTCTGATGTTTCTCTCTCTCTCTCTTTCTCTGACACACACACATGAACAAACCAAAAAAATTCTGAACTATGTAATTTTGAAAAACTAAATACAATATTTGAGAATTCACACAAAATAAGTTCCTATGCAATGCCTGGGGAAGTGTCCACGACAAATTTTGAGGAAAAAGTGCTGATGTTTGTTGTGAGTCAAATTGCCTAGACACATCTGTATGAGAGATATACTGGGTCGAGAACCTCCCAAAGCAATCACCAGTAATTGTCAATCCTGTGGGATTATCTCTGCCTCTGAGTCACCCTCCCTGCCCACAGCCTGTTGTCATGGAAATCACTATTCTCTTGTGCTGTAGGAATTATTTTACTGCTGACCTATCGTTTGAATCTGCAATTTTCCCACCCCCGGGGAATTGTGTGAGAGTTCCTCTCCAGGTCCTGGGCATTCAAACTCTGTATTATGACCCTGGAGTCATTCCTGCTTTTTACTTTGTTATTCTGCCACAACAAAGAGTTTTCTGCCAAGAAGAACAGATAACAGTTTAAACAGGCAGGGAATAGAAGTTCTATGAACACTGACTGAAATCATGGGGCACCAGGTATACTGAAAATCAGGACGAAATATATACATATTATTAACAGGAAAGCCCAATGGGCTCAATCATGCCTTTGGAAATAGTAGACCTTATCTCTATTCATTTTTACTCCTAAGTAGCCTGATAGAGTGCATAGTAAATCTACCTGACAGCTACATTAAAAAAAATAATAAATTTAGATATTCAAATTTTACAAGAAGTGATCCTTGTGAACCTGTTCTAAAGCAACTGTTACTGTCACGTAATAAAACAATACATGAAATAGTTCTCACATCCCCCCGACTTCTAAATTTCTGATCCAAGTAATGACAATCCCACTAAATCCTAAGCAGTCCTTGAAAGGTCTCATGTGAAAATAAAAGCAGTATTTGCAAAAGTTTAAGAGGAATGTTGATTTCTTCAAACAATTTACAAATGGAAAAATTATGGCCCTCTGTCCCTCTGTCCCACAACACTCATCTCTGGCTGGAGCAGAAGGCACCAGATGGGTGGCATTGCTTGACCTGGCTTGGGCACACAGACCATTCAGATGGCCCCAAAACTCCCAGTATTCTCACTGCTGATTTTTCTCTGTCTTGCTTCCTTGGAGTCTGTAACATAACTATATTATCTGCTCTTCCTTAAACCTGGGGTGGCATTTGTTGAGTGGCCGGTAGCAATTTTCACATCTTAGGAATTTCCACTTCTGCGGTATTAAGTGGAATAATTTGCACTCTATGGAGATCCAGCATTTTTTCAGACTGTTGAGACTAGTTATGCTTGAAATTCAATCCAGATAACCACTGAGTTTCAGGTGTGGAGTTAAGGATATTAAAATAGAGCTGAATATTTTGGTAACAAGTTCTAAAAGAGGATTAAGAACCTTTCAAAAGAACAGGAAATATCAAAATACTCCTATCCTCGGTCAGTTTTATGAGATTAGCTGTTCTCAGGAATTTTTTCCCATTGCAAAAAAGCAATAGTTTCTGTTATTCATGCTGGCATCAGAAAAGGAGATGGTGGGGCGGGGAGAGGAAGGGGTTATGACCAAAAATGCCTCAGTAATGCAAAAAAATCATAGCTATATATGCAATGACCCCATCAAAATCCAAAGATTATTGTCAACAAAGCTATAATTTCAGTTTCCCATTTACAACTTGTCTCTTTCCTCTATTTAGCTGAAATATTTTGTTAAAATGCAGAGCTATTCTTTAAATTAAGCAATTAAATTCCCAATTCTTCCAACAGTTAACATAACTGAATAAAGATTAGCCATTTCTTTTAAAGCCCAGTAAAAGTACAGTTTAGCCTTGATGTTTTCATTATTTAGATTAAAAACATGGAGGAAAAAAGTCTCAAAAAGAGAGTAGTAACTGTACCACTTAAAAGAAAGGATTTTACTTTAGCACAGGAAAGTGATAATTATTAATCTTTTTGAACTTCCAACTGAAAAAGCTTTAAATTAAAGTGGTTTCTGCTACAAAACAGAGGCCTTAAAGCACTTTCGGGTACCAGAAGGGAGTCTACAAAAGAGCTGAAAAGAGACTTTTCACAGAGGCATGGAGCAATAGGAGAAAGGGGGAAGGGTCTTAAAATGAGGGAGGGTAGATTTAGATTAGATATGGCAAAGAACTTCTTCACTGTGAGGGTGGCAAGGCACTGCAACATGTTTTCAGAGAAATTGTGGATACCCCAGCCCTGGACGTGTTTAAGGCCAAGTTTGATGGAGCTCTGAGAAACCTGGTCTAGTGAAAGGTGCCCCTGCCTATGGCAGGGAAGTGAAACTAGGCGGTTGTTAAGGTTTCTTCCAACCAAAACATTTTATGATTCTCTGATTAAAAAACAAACAAGTAAAAAAAACCCCTAAAGTATAAAAACAAAATAAACTAACAAAAATATCACACACACATACACACACACCAAAAAACCCCAAAACAAAACACAAAGAAAAATAAACAAAATAACAAAACCTCAGCAAATATATGGTATCCAGTAGGATTTTTTTTCCCAATATTAAGGAGCAGGAATTACTGTGAGCCTCAAAACTCACCATTTGATTTTACAATGAGGTACCACACAGATAAAACTTGTCAGATCAGATGTCTTTGATCATTTGCAGTGGGGGTCCACTTCTCACATATTGGAAACTTATATATAAAACTTTTGACCCACTTACAAATTACAAATTAATTGAAAAAACCTCCAGCAAGTAATTTCTTGTCTGAGAAATTCTCTGAGAAATTCCATCACTTCTCATTTGACAAGTAGTGCCATTCTAATTAATAGATTTGCTTTTTAAATGTGTATAAACAAATGAGTTCTGCATGGAGTCTGGCTTAATTTTTGTTGAGCAATTTTAATGTCAAAGTTGTTGAGTGGTTCCTGTACTGAGGAAGAGAGATAGTGTTTATATATTGATAAGAGAAACAGGGTAAAATCAAAAATTAGAATTTACACATTTGGGATTACTGTTTCTCAAGAGAAGACTAGAAATGAGACTTTAAAAGGGCTTCCATCTATATGGATCAAATCTAACCTTTCTGAAAAGGTTGCTTGTTGCTGAAGTATTGAGATGTTTAATTCATCTCCTTGGATGCTGCTTTACATCAGTTTATTTTTATACTCAGCTCTAAAAGAGTGAAGATGTCAAGTTTCTTTTTTATACTCTTTATACTTTATACAAAGTATACAAAGTATATACAAGTTTATACTTTTTTATACTGATCAGTTTATTTTCATACTCAGCTCTAAAAGAGTGAAGATGTCAAGCTCTGTGTTATCAGTGAACTTGCTGAGGAGGCCTCTGCCCTTTCATCCAAGTAATTGATGATCACAATAAACAACACTGGGCACAGTATGGCGCCCTGGAGGATACCACCAGTGACAGGCCTCCAATCAGACCCTCTGCCACTGATTACGACACTGGGAGCTGCTATTCCGCCAGTTCTTATAACACCTCACTGTCTACTCACCCAATCCAAACTTTCCAAGTTTGCCTATGAGGATGTTTGGTGAGACAGTGTCAAAAGCTGTTGCACTGAGTTACAACTGGGTTCATCTTGTCCAGGGAGAGTGTAGTTGCTGGCGTCAGGCATGGGAGCAAATGGGACGGGTGGCGGGATTGTGGTGGGCCGGGGCCGCGCGGGGGCCCAGGCCCGCGCCGCAGCCGCGCCGCTGCACGCACGCACCCCGACACCCAGAGAAGCCGTGTGGAGCGCACCCAGCCCCTGCCTGGCGGCGGTGGGGGAGTCCTTCAGAGCAGGCAGATCGTGTGGAGTGCCGAGCCCAAGCAGCCGATGCCCTGGACCACAGCAGCAGCGAAAGCCCACCAGTTCCCACAAGGAAGCCACCAGACGACCTGGGCACCGCACCCCCCAAAAAACTGCTTTCGTCAGTTCTTTGACTTCCTTCCTCAGTCTTACTCTCTCCCTCCCTCGCTGCCCCTTCTCCCTAACTTCATCCCTAACCTGCCTTCCCCTAAACAAAACCCCAAGGGTATCCAACATAGCCACGACCATGTGTCAGCCAAGATGGCTCCAGCCACATGACACAGCACCATCTTCTGCTTCTCCTTCCCTAAATCCCTTTCTTTCTGCTCTTTCTCCCCCATGCTGCACCCCTTCCCTGTCTCTCATGAACCAACCCCCGCTTCAGCTCCTAATTCCCACCTTCTGCTTTCCAAATCCCACAGGGTGGGAGCTGGAATTTGGGGAAGAAGCTGAGAAACTGAAACCCAAAACTAAAATAATTTTGTAATACCAGTTTTAACAGCCTTGTATATTTAGTTGAATTGTAGATTGTACTTCATGATCTCCTTTTCCTGTTATTCCAAGAGCAGGATGGTACCCTTCTCTGCAATCCATACCCCTTTTTTCCTTATTTTGGGTAGCTCACCAGGAGCAAATCGCTCAAAGGCGCAGGGTACCCCGAAAATATTTTCTTTCATGGAGTCCCTAGCTCCTCGTAACCTCCCCAGTTTCCAATCCCTATCCACTTGTTCTAGCTGAAAAGAACTCATCAGCTAGAACTTTTATCCCAAAACCCTCTAACCTTTTTATCATTCTTATCCCATACCTGCCTTCTCTCCATTTCCCTCCCGTCCCCATGAAGTAGTTTTTACAATTATGCTTTTCTAGTTTAAGTGTGTGTTCATATTGCAGATTGTCTGTCCTGTTTTCAGTTTTAGAAAGCAGGGGCCTGTCAGGTCACAAGGGTAGATCCAACAAGAAGCAGTTTTCAATTGTTTATTGAATAGCGAGTGTTCAGAAAGTATTAGACTGCTAGACTAGAATTGCTTTTGGGTTTATGCTGTCCTCAGTAGGTTCTGAGGGTGACCGATAACCTAAAATGGTGTCTGGGAAAGTATTTTGTGATTTTTGTGGTGAATAACTCCTACCTCCACATTCCCATGGGCTGCAGAGATCTGGGCGGGAGGGAAGAGGAGGGAGGGGGGAGCGGGAGTCTTTCCCCGCACCCTGCCTCCATCTTCCCATGGGGCCCGGAGATCTGGGCAGGAGGGAAAATGAGGGAGAGGGGGATGACTTAAAACCGGGGGTCTTCTGGGTTAAACCGGTTGGAAGGTGAAAGCAGTAGTAAAGCTCAGATCCAAGAGTGAGGATCTGAGGCCACAAACCTGTGTGGAGTCCAGGGGGCTCCAGGTGTTTTCCTGTCCCTGAGAGGGGGAACAGAAGTCGATGCCATAGCCTAAAACTGGGGGTTGTGGTGGTCCGAAAAGCCAGTTGGAAAAGGTAAGACACCATTGGGCCAGTCACGCTGAAAAGGCCAATCCCAAAACTCTCATATGATGCTTTAAATTCGTTTAAAAATCTGCAATATGGACCCACATAAGCCGTTTATTACAATTAAATACTCATTTTATCTTTGTACTGTGTTAACACCCTTTCAGAATGGAACAATACCTCCCACCAAAGGCAAACAGCAAGTCAAATGGACTGTTTATAGTGTATTCAATTTATCCTCACTGCAATTGTACTTATTTTATGCTGTGAAACTGTGTAATTACTGTTTCATTTTTAAATTGTTAATGGCCATAATTCTCTTCATCTTTTTTCTAACAAAGAAGAGTGAATTGTGCTGTTATATTTTAGTTAAATGGTATGCTCTGTCTCACCCCTGGAAAATGTATGGTTTATTCCAAACCTGTGATCCTCCCCTGAAGTGTCCTGTGTTTGTAATCTCATTGGCCCAATCTGTTCCGTGCCCACTTTGAATCTCCCTGTTAAGTGTGCCAGGGGGACTTTTCTCTCTCTCTCTTAGCTGGCTCTCCCTGGCCAGCACTCCCTCAGCCCCTCTCTCCCCCTCTCCTTTCCCCCCTCATTCTCCTTTACCCCACTCTTCCTCAGAAACCATGCTGCCTCCCAGGGTAGGACCCCCAGTAAACCCTCATCTAATGAGCACCCTCAGAAGCCGTGTGGAGTCTCCTTGCCTGCCTGCTGCTACCAGCGAACTCGCGACCTAGGGGGCCCCCCCGGGGACACCCCCGGGGGATCCCCCCCAAAACACATCGCTACAACGGGTCTTTGTTTCAGAAAGCTCAAGAATCCTTTTATTAACCCTGGAAATGAGAGGCAGGACGGAGACAAAAGACCAGGCAATGGCAGGGTCATGGGGTTTTAACAGGGTATTCCAGGGTTAGGGTTCAGCTCAAGGGAGCAGTTATTAGCAACACAAGAGGGATAAGATCAAATTCTTCTCTCTTAGGAACAGGGGCATTCCACAAAAAGCCTTGCTGAAGTCAAGGTTGACAATATCCTTGGCTCTCACCCTGTCCATCCAGGTAGTTGTTTCATTGTAGAAGGCAATCAGATTGATCAAGAATGTTTTATGTTGGTTAATCCATGGTGACTACTTCTGATAACCTTCTTGCCATTCATGTGGATATTGACAGCCTCCAGAGTGAAGCACTTCATCCGTTCGGAGGATTTAGGGGAGGCTGACTAGCTGGTAGTCGCCTGGGTCCTTCTTGTCCTTGTTGAAGGCTGGTATGATAATTACTTAATTTCAGACTTCAGGCAACTTTCTGGATCACCACAACCTTTCAAAAAGGATCATTAGCAGCGTCTCAGCACTTCTGGATGCATCCATTAGGGCCCAAGGATTTTTAGGCATATGGTTTGCCTAGATGGTCTCTCCAGGTGGACCCAGCTCCCCCTGACAAAGGGAAAGTGCCCCTTCCAACATTCCTTTACTCTGGTCTCCTGAATCAAGGATTCCTGAGGGCTGATCCTGTCACTGAAGACCAATCCAAAGTAGGTGTTCAGTAACTCTGCCTTCTCTCTGTCCAGTTAACAGGGTCCCTTTTGCATTTAGTAGCAGGCCCACATCAATGCTATCATACTAACCACTATTAAAATACAGAAACTTACATAATTAAAACTGACCTGTTTATGATAATTTATCCAGATTAAAGGTAAGTTATTGATAGGATTTTTCTGTTAAGCCATATAAGCCACAGCAGACACAAGCTCTTACTACTCCTAGAAGTGAAGGGTACTATTGGCTTCACACCAGTGAAGATCACAAAGTGATTTTACTCCGTAAACATTCCTGTGTCTGGACAGTGGTTTTGTAACAGTATTCTCAAATATAGTAAGAATGCTGGCTATTTTATGTTTTCCCAGAGATGAGATTCTCTGGTCTCCTATCATGATTCCTATTTCTTGTAGAAATACACTATTGTGCTCTGCAGGCCAAGGATGAAATGGAGAGGCCTCTCCACAGGTCCTTACCTCATAGGTGAGTGGTAAATCACAAATGTAGCTATGGCTTTCCACTGAAGAATTAGCAAGGGAGTATATATTAAATGTATATAACAGTATAAATCCAAACACAGATGAGAGATGAGAATTTCCAAAATGTGTCTCATAAACTACCAGAAGATAGTTAAATAGCCCAGTATCCCATCATCACTTGAGCAGTGAATCTGTTTTATTTAAAATATGATGTATTTAGATGAATGCTACTTTGATTCATTCACAAGCACTTGCACAGGCCAAAAGCAAAAGCAACTCCCCACCTGCACCCCTTCATTATGATTTTTATCATTTGAGATACTAGTTCATTTTCTCACAAAAATATATTTTAAATTACTTTAGACAGACTGATGAGCTCAGGAGAATTGTTGTCACATAACATTTTCAATTGATTTTTATCTCTACTGCTCCTCTGTAGACTTTGCCAGGAGAGGATGGTGTAATCACCTCTTTTGCCTGTGAGACAGACAACATGCACAACACAAACACAAACTGCTTTCCAAAGATCTGGATGTTATTTGGGAAGCAGAAAGGTTACAGTCATAGATAGGTAAACATGAAATAAGAAAACAGATGACAGGTCAAGCCAACCCTCCACAGTCCCTGAATTTCACAGAGACTCACTCATAGGGCCTGTGTTTACTGGCCCTTCCAGTCTGCTGCAGTGCTGCTACATTAGGAACTGAAATCTCAACCTTTGCAAGTGGAACAGTAATTTCCAGTCTTTCTAAGAAGCATCCATCCCTTTAAGCTCTGCGACTTTCAGTTCACATCAGTCCTGTTAACCACACCTGTTCAAGGCCAGTGCAACAGCTTCTCAAGTTTGTAATTTGAATATGCAGTATAGAACACTTAAAACCCCACTGCTGACTATCAAAACACAGGCTGTAGAAAGAAAACTCAAATATTTTTGAATGTAGAGTAGCAAATTAATTGAAGAAATAATGTTCTGCTTCTAGACACTTGCTGAACTGAAGAAAAAGATAAATTATAATTGAAGGGATATCTGGATGTCATCTACTTCAGACACCTCATTCAGACTGGTTAGATGGGCTGTGATTGGTCATATTCTGGATATCTCCAAGAATGAAGAATCTCTGGGCCCCTCTTCAAGCCCCTTTTGTCATCTTCACAAAGGAAAGCTTGTGTGTGTTCAATCAGGATTTCTCTTCTTGCAGATTTTGTGTGTTTCCCTCCATTTACCACTACAGACCTTAAAGGAGAGTATCATTCCATCTTTTCTATATTTGCCATTACTGCCATTACACTTCAGTTTTTTTTAATGTCATGTTGCCCTGCACCATGGAGCTCAAAATTGGACACAACAGTCCAAATGTGACTTCCTATTTTGGGTTTGCAATCAACACTTAGGTGAATTCTCTCTTGTTTGCAACAGGGCAAATGGAGCTTAGTAATAAAGGAGATTTTAAGTTTAAAAGTTCATATATTCTGTATTCCCATGCATATTGACTGTAAATTGCCAATGCATAGGTGCTTGAACTGCAAAAATCACTTTGGTTCACAAAAGTTTCTCTCAGTATTTGTGTGTGTCTAAATAAGATCTTAATTTCATGTGCTTGGTGTCATCTTTGTTTTTCCAGAAGGAAATTTTTACAAGAGAATATTTTGCTTGTAATGTCTGTACAAATCATTAAAAGCTGCCATCTTTTGGGACATTTTTAGTTGATTCCTCTGTTAAAAGTCTGTGGTTTTGCAATCCACTGTTTTGCTGTGGAGAGTGTTATAGATATAAAAGTTAAATTCAGTACCAATCATACATACCCTGTCATACTGGTACTCAGAAATTGTGTACCTTTCCTTCCCAGACAAACTGGAACCAAACAGAAATAGGAAAGCAGGGAAAGTAATGAGTTGTTTTGGTTTTGTCATACTTCTTCTGTACCAAGCACAAATTTAAACTAAAAAAAGAAGCTATTTTTGAGGATCATATTTAGCTCCTTGGTTTTGAGTATCTCTAACATGCAAGAGCTTTCAAAGTCCTGTGCATGGCATTAGGATGGTGCAATTCTATTATATAAAAAAAAAAATTTCTAAATTAATTCCTTTTTGCACAGATGCAGGTAGAATAGGACCTTGAAAGAAAGGGAGGGATGGCAAGCATATTGTCCTACTGGGAAAGGAGAGAAAGAGGTGGGGAAAGACTGGGAAAGAGAGAGAGAGATCTTTTTCTTACCTTTTTTTGTCTCCTCAGATTAGCCAGAGTTATCCAGTTTGCCTTCCATGGGTTTGTTTCCAGCTCAATTCTAGAATTCTTCTCCTGTCTGGACTTGAGTGCATTAAACCATTTAATCCCCCTAAAACAAGAAAAAACATGCTTTTACAGAGCATAATCCTTTAATCCTTAGGAATATCTATATCAGTGGTATAGTGTGCAACACTATACCACTTCTTTCCAGCTATGAAATATCTGAGTTATTTCATCTCATTCATTATATGTGCAGATCTGTGCACTGCAGAAAGAAATGTCTGTCAGAGCTCAGAAAGTGGCCCTTACTTTGTGGACCATGTGAAACATCTATGACCCTTGTGGAATGATTTTAAACCTTTAAATTTTCCTCATTTATTTGAACACTTATATTTTAGAGAAATTTAGGACAATATTTACACAGAGCAGTACCCATATTATTTTAGGTATCTCTTTTTTCTTAGAATTACAGATTATGAAACAAAAATAAAAACAAAGAACACAACATCTGTAGTACATAGAATTTAAAAGCAGTTCCCGCCTTTTAATTTTGTGGAGATTTCTCAAAAAAAGATCTGTCATGTAGCGGTAATATTATAAACCATTTTTAAAAAAGGGAAAGTAAAGGTACAGATATTGCATCATGAAGCCAAATTAAAGAGTATATAAGGATAATTAACCACCTAGAGATACACGTAAGTCTCTATTTGACTTTTGATAGTGTCTGCATAGGTAATTTTGGGAATAAATTGAGATAATATGCCCTAGTATATTAGAAAGTTCTTTAAGCCTTGAGCTTCATGGTTAAGCAACCATATTTAAAATTTTAAATCCGTGAATTAATACTATCTAGACTATCAACTGCAATGACAAGGACCTCAAACAGTGTTACAGGTCAGCTAGATCAGATCAATTACTTTTCAGTGAAGCCAGGATATTTTCAAAAGCCCCGCAGTTCTACTTCTGAAGAAATTTCTGAACTTGGAAGTTCAAATCCCACTGAAATGTTACACAAGTCCTATTTATTTCAGGAGTATTTGAAGGTTTGCTTATTAAGCTTCCAAATTTCAAATCTTCAGAGATACTTAAGTGCCAGTGTCTCACAAGTTTCAGTGGGAGATTGCTAGTCATTCAAATTGTTTTAAGCAGAGTGGTACAGCAGGTGGTCTTTCCTGATAATCAGATAGAGACTGCTTTCAAAACAAGAAAGTACCCCAAAGCAGTGTGAAAAGAAATAGTAGGAAAAACAAACTATTTTTCTGAAAACAAGTAACTTAGCACCAGCTGCTACATAGAGAAAGGAATAGTTTTGTCTTTGTTGTAATGCAATCTTCTGTCCTACCTGAGCTGTCAGGACATCTTCAGTTACAGCTCTGCAGTGAATTTAGTTACACCCTCTACAAGCAGGAGAGCAAAGGAAAATACTGAAATCATTTTCATTAGCAACTGCACAGCTAAAAATCCCCTAGCAGCAGGAAGACATGGAGTTTTTAATCAGTTACTGGGTCTGTCTGGGGTGGAGTTGATTTTCTTCACATCACTTCCTATGGTGCTAGGTCATGCATACATGACCCTTCACTCTGAACAGCATTGATAACAGACCCTTTTTCTAGCTATTGCTAAAGTGTCTTAGAGTGCCAAGTCCTTCTCTGTTTCGCACTCTCCCTCTCTCTCTCTCTCTCTGCTCCAGGCAAGTAGACTGAGGGCAGGCAAGAAAGTGGTAGTGGACATAGGACACCTGATTCCAAGTCATCAGAGGAATCCCACAGCTATATATTACATCAGGCTCAGCAATTAAACTGAAATTATGTTTTCCAGCATCATCCTTGTTCAGGGATTGATTGAACACCAGACAGCTGATGGTGTGTGATTGCTCTTGCATCACTTGAATTTTGTCATATTTTGTTTCCTTTCTCTACTCCACCTATTAAATTGTATTTATCTCAATCACAAGCTTTCTTATTTCTGCCCTTCTGAACCTCTCCCCTGTTCTTGCTGTAGGAAGTAAGTCAGCAGCTTGCTGTATGGGCCTGAGCTGCCTACTGGGTTTAACCCTTAACAAACCAGATCATACTTTATGTTCAAAAATGCAGCCTTCCAAGGGGTATGCCAGCATGGCTGCCACAGCTCACATCTTTCAAAGAGAAGTAAGTAACTATGGAAGATGGGGGAGATCCTGACTCTTTCTAGTTATGTATTCATTGCATTGAAGCCCTTTAATTCATATAATTTTTTTTGTCTTTCAATTCAGAATGGAATAGAAAGCATCAAAAGGACAGAAATAAACACACTTGTGATACTTTCTGTATGATTATCGAATCATGGACTCATTAAAGCTGGAAAAAACCTCTAAGATCATGAAGCCCAGCCATTAACTTAACACTGAAAGGTATGCCACCAAACTATGTCCCTAAGCACTCCATCTACTTTCCACGGAAGGCAATTCCACCGCTTCTCTTGGAAATCCATTTAAATGTTTGAACACCCTTTCCACCTAATCTAAACCTCCCCTGGTGAAACCTGAAGCCACTTCCTCTTGTCTTGTCACATATTACCTGGGAAAGGAGGCCAGATCCAACCTAGCTGCACCTTCCTTTAAGGAAGTTGTAGAGACTGATAAGGTCACCCTTGAGCCTCCTTTTCTCCAGGCTAAACAATCCCAGCTTTCTCAGCCACTCCTCACAGGTCGTGGGCTCCAGACCCTTCATCAACTTTTTTGCTCTTCTTGGACATGCTCCAACAGATTGGAAGAGAATATTTAAAATTTCACAGCACATAATGATCACATGAAGTGTAAGCTTGATTTTAGAAAGCCATGCAGTCCAGGTAGATCCTTTTAGGAAAGAACTAGTGTCAATTTCATCTGAGACATCTTTAGCTCAGGAATAGTCACTCATTTATTCCAAGAAGCCTCCTGTTTTCTGGAGATGGGTGATTAAACAGAACTAGACAATGTAGGCAAGACCCATCTCCCAGTATTGAGCATTAGTCTCTATTTGCCTCATCTCAGTTTGATGGCTCTTAGGGAGGAGGATGTGTGACAGAGAAAAATCTGAAAACCCATCCATCTGCTCATTTAATAGGGAGAATTTTATCAGATACTTGATAAGACTGAGAATGGAGTCCTGAAGCACTATTTTTTTTTTGACCAAAAAATGGTGCTGAAATAATGGCTGGCCTCAGGAGTTCACTTAATTTTCCTATTATATAACCTGTGTCCAACAAACCTTTTCCTTACCTTACGTGATTTGCTCTATAGAGCTTGAAATCTTATGTTTTCCTTACTAGATCATAATTAAATAAATTATGCCTGTGAACTAAAATGCCTGTGAACTTTCACTCCACAGCAGCTTTAAACAAAAATAATATGAGCACTTCTAAAAGCATATGATTTCACAATTTATGCAAAAAAATGTAAGAGTGCTATCTGGTTTCTGCACAACAGTCCTACTCTAAAGTGCAAAGCTTATTGCCTGCCACTATTAGATATATTAACTATTTAAGTAAATGCTGTCACTTTTTTTTTTTTTTAATGTTTCCAAATGACTTAAAATTTCAGTGCAGAACTGGCCATTAGAGTTAATTTTTATTTCTGAAAGAACTCATTAATTCACAACAGGAGAGATTTCAGTTCACAAAACTCACTGGAGTTTTTTTACATTTCTTTACTGTTCTTTGCAATACTGTTGTCTTCATGTAAGTGCAATAATAAAAGTAGTGCATATTCCTCCTAAATTTCTTCAGTTACCTTGTGGAGTTACTACTGAGTTCCACCATCTTATGTTAGGACATTTTTTTTAAATCTGACCAGCAAAGTAGAAATCAATTCCTTGATATCTACTTTGATGTCAATATTTTTTAAAATGTCCTAGCAATGAGTTAAATAGTACAGTAGGTTTTTTTTAAGCATCCACATTGTTTGATCTCTTTCACGGGAATTCTGTGTTTAGCCTAGTTATAAGGATAAGGATAAAGTCTGACTGCATCCAGTTTTTCTCAGACATGACAATCAGGCCTGGAGACTGTCTTAATTACCAAGAGTCATGCCTATGTACCTTCTATAAACTGTACAGTCATATGCTCATCTTGGTGTTAAGAATTATCTTCAGGTGTATCTAGTATGGAAGCAAAACATAATAAAATGGGAATGAACTTAAAAGAACTGGCTTCTAACCTTCTTCACGGGAACGTTATTGTGGAGTTACTTTTAAAGCGTGTGGAGCTAAATGCAGTGTCTGTCTTGTGGAATTGATAATAATTTTTACACTCTTGTGCAAAGAGTTTTTCAAGAAGTTAGAAGATATCAGCCCTTCATTCACATTGTTACACAATCTGTATGGGAGAAAGTTGCTTGGAAAATTAAATACACCAAGGCTAAAGTTTTAGAGCATATTTCTGGACTTTTTAATGATCTGGGAAAGAAAAAGTAATTAAGTATTTCAGCTGCTTGCCAGCTATACTGCACACAGAATCTGAAGCTATTGCCCACTTCAATATTGAAAACAGAATTTAATTTCTAATACAAGTGAAAATATACACAACTTTAGGTAAAGGCAGATGCTGTTGGCTGATCCTAATATATCCAAATACCACATACATTACAATTAGGAAAATTTACTTAAAAAAAAACTCTGGAGGAGCAAGCTGAGATGCATTACTGAACCAAAGTATTTTGTAGAGGTGGCAAAAAATATGTGTCATTAAAATATTTTCATTCTGCTCACAGAGCTCATAGAGCTCAGTGGGATATCTTCCACACTACAGAGTCGTGTCGATGTCCTGGACATGACCAGCTGCAGCAACCACTGGCCATCAGAAGTGTTGCTCTAAGTAGAGTTGCTCAGAGCCACTCTGCTCTGTGCCCTGACCATCCTGGGCTAGCCAGCAGCCCAACCAGGCCATGGCACTGACCCAATTAGCCTGCAGATTTACTTGCCAGGCATCTCTGCAGCACTGCCATGCAGGTCAGCATGACTGGGGACTGCCCCTTCCAGTTTCAGTCCCTGCCACTGTGTCAGCCAGAAGGGATCATTTCCTTCTTCTTGCCTAACATTGCCAAGACACTGGAAACTTGCAGAAATGGAGCAAGGTATCTGATAACTCTACAGTTTGGAATCACCAGGACACACATTCACATCAAAGCCACTGAAGTGTCCAACTGTCACATGTTGCTATTCCTCAGTCTCTTGCAGACATGCTGACCAGAAGGAGACAAACTGACTCCACAAACAAGAGAATTTTCTCATGTCAGTAAGCCAGGTCTCAACACACAAGTGGAAAATCAGAACAACCTGCTAAAAGAAATGGAAAACAGTCCCACATTTTGTATGTCTTGCCACAAGCACATCTCCTATTTCTGTTATGACTATAGTTCAGTCAGGCCAGCCTGCATCCTCAGCCTTTGTGCCATGGAGGTCTGTTCTCCAGGTAACAGACTCACAGGTGCCCCTTGCAGATAACTCCTGATCCCAAACCCAAAACTCCTTCAAAATAAAAAATAAAATAAAATAAAATAAAATAAAATAAAATAAAATAAAATAAAATAAAATAAAATTTGAAATGTTTCAACAAGGTCCCTTAACCAAGACATAGCCAGTGAACACTGTCCCGTCGCACTGACCTCAGCTTGAACTTTTCCACCTCTGTCTCCACAACCAGAACAGTGAAATTATTTCTTCTGGAGCACTGAGAACAAGAAGCAGATCAGGAGTACAATCCTCTTAGTTCCCAGTCCCCTTCCCAGCATCCAAGCTTCAGCTAATCCTGAAAGAAACATGTCCTGTCCATAAAACAGAAACAAACTATTTGACTGTGAATGATATGAACAGAGAGATTATTACCAAAGAGGGAATTTTCATAGTTGAGCCTTATTTACTAAGACAGTTGTTTCTTTATTATGTCCACAACATTATTTCTCTTAGTAATGTTTTGCCACACATGAAACAGCAGTGTTTCTTATGATTTTTTCTGTTTTTTAGAACAGTACATGCAGTAAACTTGATGGATACTCCCAGCAGGAACAGTTCCAACAGGACTGCTTTTCTGTTTTGCTTTTAATCATGTACAGAATATGTTAAGGTATTAACTAAAGCCAAAACACATGAACACTTCTCACACAAAGGCTTCTATTCCAGAATTCATTCATCCCATTTTGCAAGTATTGTGTTTTATAGGGCTAACTACTACACACATAGCTACGTACATTGGGAAGGAGAAAATGTAAGAGGTTTAACTCTTCATTCAGAGGAACAAGAAAGCTGTTTTACCACAAGGAGCTTATGCATATACAGTTTCTTTAGCTCTTAGGTACTGTTTTTCTCAGGGTAAGGGAAGTGAGAACAGCAAAAGAGAAGTCAGTGCATTGTATTTAACATTTTTTTTTTTTTTTTTTTAGCCACATAAAATTTTCCAGCACATTTTATTCTCTTAAGCTTTGTAGGTTTCTTCAGTGAACACCTGCTGTCCTGGTTTAGGACAAATTAGGGGAAAATCTCCAAAGGAGCCCCTTAAAGGAAACAAACCTCCACAACTCCTCCCCCCTCCCCACTACCGGGTTCGGGAGGAATTTCCTCGGAGGATAAGTGGAAAAAACTTGTTTATTAAGCAAGAACAAAAAAACACTCCCCAACACAAGAAAAAACAGCCCGAGATGACAACAAACGTTTTCACCAGTCCGAGAGAGGCCGAACGGCTTGGGCAGTCTGCTGAGGAGGGTGCTGAGCTTCTCTGTAGTGCAGACTCCTGAGGAGTTCCTTGACGTTCCCGAATCAAGGTCCGAAGCAGGTCCGATGTCTTCAGGGAAGGGGAGGAAGGAAGGGAAAAACAAAAATAGAAAAATGGCAAAATAAGGCAAGCAAAGAAAAAAAAAAAAAAAAAAAAAAAAAAAAAAGCAAGCGAGCAGAGCAAGCGAAGCAGGCCTAAAGCTAGCAGCAGCAAGCCATAGCAAGCAAGCCGGGGGAGGGACACGGCTATAGACAAAACAAACTGAGAGCACGGGAACAGGAATACACGATTGGGATACAAAGCATGAAAATGTCCTGTCACCCCAGGACACCTGCACATCCAAAAGATTGGCAAAACTCAACTTCACAAAGCTTTCAGCTCTCTCTCTCTCATAACATCCTTAGAGGCAAACTCAGGATGTGGGGGTTGGATAAGTGAACAGTGAGGTAGATTTGAAACTGACTAGATAGCAAAGTCCCAGAGGGTCTGTCAGTGGCACAGGATGTAATTGGAGGCCTCTCACTGATGGTGTCCCCAAAGGTTCCATACTGGGCCCAGTGTTCTTTTACTTATTTATCAGTATCTTGGATGAAGGGGCAGATGCCTTCTCAGCAAAGGTAGGAGCAGTGGTCAATAAGCCAGAGGCCTGTGCAGCCCTCAGAGGGACTCTGACAGACTGGAGAGGTGGGCAGAGATGGTGGATCTCATCAATATCTGCAAGTATTGGAAGAGAGGGTGCCAGAAGGATGGAGACAGGCACTTCTTGGTAGTGCCCATGAACAGGACAAGAGGCAATGGGTAGAAATTGATGCACAGAAAGTTCCATCTGAACATGAGGAAGAATTTCTTTATTGTGCAGGTGAGTAAGCACCAGAACAGATTGTCCAGATAAGTTGTATACTCTTCCTGGACATTTTCAAGTACCACCTGGTTGCAATCCTGTGCAGAGTACTCTAGGGTAACCCTGCTTGAACAGGAGAGTTAGACCAGATGGCCCAGTGTGGTCTCTTGTAACATTACCTGTTCTGTGATTCTATGTAAATGAAGATTCACTGGGCACCAAATATGAGGTAAGAGACCACATCATGCAAATCACTGTAATAAATGCTGTTCACTGAATGCACTGTAGCAGCTGTGATTTACTGGGGACTGTGCATCTCTTGTTCACACAGCGTGAGAGCTTTCTCTTAAGAGTATACTTAGTATAAGAGGCAAGAACCAGATGATCCAAGAGAAATTTAAAACTGCTCCTAGTTAAGTCTGTTCACAGGCACAGTTGCAAGCCCCTGTTCAGTATTCAGCTGTTTAGCAACAAAATGGAAACTGTCTTTTCCAGTTAGTGTAAATAAGCCAAATCCCAAAACATGTAGTTTGCATTCAAAACCACCAATATATCAGAGCAAGAGATATTTTCTGCGTAAGAGAACCTGGGCATCATCCCACTGCATGATTTGGTTTTTTTCCTGAAATATAGTCTTCTTTTCTCACATAGACACATACCCTGTATACATATATATCCTGGGGAAAAAAAATAGGTCTTTATATTTTCCTTATGTCTTTCCAGCCCATTGGTCAATTTAAAGAGAATTTAAAGAGTATTAAGAGACAGATTTAACTCATGTACAGTATATGCATCTGAGAAAAATTCCTTACTGAACATCAAGAAAGTCCTGTGTAGTATTCTACTTCTGCAAATGCAAAATTGGCTGACTGAGGTAGTTTAATGAAAACTGGTTATAAAGCTCCAGATTAATCTCAGGCTCATGACAGCTTTACAGCATTGGGAAACAAAGACACACATGCCCTTTAAATTCTACTCTCACAAAACAATACACTGTATATAGAAGAAAGCCTCTTGGAGAACAGATAAGGAAATAAACAGCATATATGTATGGACATTCATATTACAGACTGTGGTATTAGAAGATCAGATATATTCACAAAAGTAGAAGATAAGTATGTGTATAAATCAGAGTCAAACAAGTGAGTACAGTACCAAGTGTTCAGTACTGTGCCTTTTCAATCAACATAAAGGACAGAAAGGTATTTATATCATGACCTTTCACAGTTCAGTCTAGAAAGTACTGCTTAAACAAGAACTCTGGAAAAAGGAAAAGACAGATGTGTCCACCAGTCTTTTGCCACTGTGACAGAATGAGTGATGAGTTTCACTTGTAAGAGAGGAGTATGTTTATTGACATAAAACAGTGATTTAACAAAGTGCAACAGCAACTGCAACAGTGATTTAACATTCGATGGCAAGGTACACTTCAATATTTGCTGTATAGAGGACAGGGTCAGGCAAAACTCTCAGTGAGACCTTTGCATTGAGTCATGAGATTCAGAAAGGACCCTCTTGTATTCTAAATTCCTGTTTCAGTTTATGTGAGGGTATATCCAGACTTAGTCCTAGATGTGGTTGATGGTTTACATCTAAAGGCTTATATATATATAATGCTTTATATCACTTAGCTAAAATCTCAAAGTTTAGCATGCTATTAATTACTACCCAAGAATTTGTTTCAGCAAGGAATGTCTCAGCTACAAGGAGTAACCCTGAGAGGCACCTCTACTCAAGGAGCATGCTCTGGATTTGCTCCAACTGGTCAATGTCCAGTCTCTGCTGGGGAACCCAGAGCTGGGTGCAGCACTCCAGGTGGGGTCTGACAAGTCCAACTTAAGCTAGATGCAGCTATCACAATCACTCATGGCTTCTTAAGCAGAGGTGAGGGAGAAGCACACCTCACCTGTCTGTAAATTCCCTCCCTTCCCCTCAGCAGTTTCAGGGTACTGTGGTGCAGGTACAAGAGAAAAGATAGTTCCTGTGATTTGGGTACTCCTCCTGGCAGCTATTGATATACAGTATAATTTACAACCACTCAGCACTGGTTTAGAAGAGAAAATGGTCAAAATGGACTGAAATAGTGCCAAACATCAGAATTTGTATGAGGATTAAGTATAAATGTTCAACATGCAGTTTCTTCCTTTCATCTACTCCTTATTTAAGAATATTACTAAATGGCAAATGTAAGGATCAAAACCTTGTGGTATTAACCCATGCAAACACTCCCCTGTAGTCTTCATCTCAAAGAAATGGAACCTCATTTCACTGAGGGAACTGTCTTATCACTAATAACTGTTTCTTGGTGGAAGACAAAAGGCAGACAAATGATGCAATATAAGTAGAAAATGCTGTGTCAGGACCAACAGCACCAAGTGGAGATCTCCCAAGGACTTTCCCAAAATTACTGATTTGCCAAAACCAAGGTTTCTCTCACAGGAGCAGTCATAGAACTAAGATACACACCTGCCCAAAAAGTAAAACCACCCATCCTCCACAAAATATCCCCAGATGGCCTCACCATTGCAGCAATCTCACAAAACATACATTTCAGCTCTCATATAAACAATTATTTGAACACAGTGAAGCATTTCTGCTGAGAAACTATTAGTTTACAGAGGAAATACCATGAGATTTCCTTGCTTCATTGTATTCACCTACTACCTTCCACTGTGCCAGTACAGTTCACTCAGACAGAGGAAGGTGTCTTTTAGTTTGATTTCAGGCCACCCCCTTGCAACCAAGTGCTTATACAAGCACTTATCTACTATGGTACAACTTTCCTTTCTTCATAAAGTAAGGCTAAGAATGCTTTTTGTAATGATTCATGCTGGTAAAAGAAAAAAAAATAAAAAAGATAAAATAAATCCCCAATTGTAGGCTGCCCCAGACCTTGGTCCTGCAGGGAAGCCCACTGCTGGCCAGTCAACAGGAGCCCAGATAGCATAGAAATCCAATTCACCAAATGACAGGAGGACACTCAGAGCGCTGTTGTTCTCGTGGGTTTATTGAAGGTGTGGCAAGGGAAGGAGGCAGCAGGAGGAAGCAGGAAAAGAGCAGGGAGACAACCTCACAAGAGGGGAGCTGACTCTGAGAGCCCCCTCCAGAGGAGGGGTCAGGGATTATAGCCGGGGAAGGAAAGGCAGGGTCAGGGTACAGAAGAACCAATGGGGTAGGAAGGGGTGGTCAGGGAAAACCAATGGGAGAGAGGGGAAGTCGTGGTTTCAGTGAGAAAACCAATAACAGAACATAGAACAAGGAACTTTCTAGAACTGGGGATAGCACAACTGGTTGATGGACATTAACAGGGGAGGGTGCAACTAATGATAGACATGGAGGAAGGTGGGAACTCTAGGGCAATGCTTTTCTTTACAGCACTGTAGTTTCCCAGGGCATCCCTAGTTGATCTTCCCCAGGACTGCCTCCCACACCGATTCAGTAACAAAACAAGAATCCTACCCACCCCCAAGCCAAACAAATGGACAAAAATAAAAAAAAAGCCTGCCCATGATACTCAGCTGATAATTTTTGTAGCTGTCAGTCTTGGTCATATTTGAATTAGACAAAAACATCTAAGGCCTAGTAATTCATCATCCAATTACAAACATTATCCCTGAGCATATTTTAAACGTAAATCCAACTCCTAACGGAGAGAAATTTCACTTTTTTAAGGTGTGAAGTCTAAAGTCTAAAAAAAATAAATGTCTGACACTACAACTATGACTAATTTAGATTTTATTTCATGAAATCTGGAGCTAAAATACCTCCTATTAATACCTGTTAAGATTGTTTTATCATGTTCATTTTCTGTGGGCAAATGTATTACTAAGTTGCAAAATAAATCAACTCAGAAGATTTTGCATCCATAGGATAGTGGTGAATGGCTTAAAGTCCTGATAGACATCAGTGACAAGTGGTGTCCACATTAGGACCAGTGCTATTTAATAACGTCATCAATGACATAGATGAAGGGATCAACCGCACCCTCAAAAAATTTGCACATGACATCAAGCAGAGTGATGCAGTTGACACACCTGAAGGATGGGATGCCATCCAGAGGGACTGGGATAAGCCAAGAAGTGGATCCATGGGAATCTCATGAGTTTCAACAAGACCAAGTGCAAGGTGCTGCAACTGGGTTGGGGCCACCCCCACTATCAGCTCAGACTGGGGATGAACAGATGGAGAGCAGCCCTGGGGAGAAGTCCTTGGGGGTGCTGGTGGGGGAGAGGCTGGACATGACCCAGCCATGGGCACTCCCAGCCCAGAAAGCCAAACGTGTCCTGGGCTGCATCCAAAGCAGTGTGGGCAGAAGGGCCAGGGAAGGGACTCTGCCCCTCTGCTCTGCTCTGGAGAGACCCCACCTGGAACTGTGCATCCAGCTCTGGAGTCCCAGCACAGGAAGGACATGGACCTACTGGAGTGACTCTAAAGGAGGCCACCAAGATGATTACAGGGATGGAGCACTCTATGAGTAAAGGTTGAGAGAACTGGGGTTGTTCAGCCTGGAAAAGAGAAGGCTGTGGAGTGACTTAAGTGCAGCTTTCCTTCTGAAGGGAGCCTACAAAAAGACAGAGAGATACCTTTTAAAAGAACATATAGTGACAGAACAAGGAGAGATCGCTTCAAACTCTTAAATCAAGTAGGTTCACGGCAGATAATAGGAAGAAATTCCTTACTGTGAGGGTAGAGAGCTACTGGAACAGGCTGCCCAGAGGAGTTGTGGATGCTGCATTCCTGGAACTTTTCAAGGCCAGGCTGGATGGGACTGTGAAAATGCTGGTCTAGTGGAAGTTATCCCTGCCCATGGCAGGGAGGTTGGAGCTAGATGATCTTCAAGGTCCCTTCCAATGCAAATTATTCTATGATCCTATGAATAATTGCATCATTTGGAAAGATGAGCAGTTGAACTAAGTACCAATAATTGTGGCAAGCACATTTCAAAGGGAACAATACAAGCACAATACAAAGGGAAAATCAGAAGCCTCATGTCCCTGTCAAGTTATCTTTGTTTTACCGCAGTGTAATTATAGGCATTCAATTCTATTTTTTCTATCAGATAAATAGTTCTCTTTATCCTGGATTGTTAAAAATATGAAGAAGTCCAAGTTAATAGTATTCAGAAATGCTTTCTGCTTTGAAACAAAATCATTGTAGTCAGAGTGTTGACTGAGGTGCTACATGATGTTTAAGACATTCTGTGCTTCCCTGATAAGCAGGGATAGTAATCAGGAAAGAGTTTGGTGTCTGCCTAATCTTAGCCTCTTTCAGACCAGGCTCTGCAAGTTACAATTGCATTCTGCCAGCAAATAAATTGTAAGAAAGATTCAGAATTCACATCTTATTTAGAAAAATCACTCTGTTGTGTAAAACCAACTATGGTTAAGCAAAAACATCAGGAAAATAGGTATTTCCTGAAGAAAGCAAATTCTTTCCAACAGAACCACAAAATGTTATAGCAAAATCCCTGAAAGACAGAGGAAAATCCATTTAAACTGGAAAATAAACCTATATGTACAAAAGTTCGTACTGGCAGACTAGCAGAAACAAATATCAACACTTATGCATTGTGCAGAACAACAGATTTTGAATACATGGTATATAAATGCCCATAATGGGGCTTAAGGCTTGTGAAGTGTGTCTTCTATGTTATTGTCCATGAAGGCACCTTACTGAGCATCAACAAGGTCTGCACATGTTCAGCACCTACTGTTGTAAGTGGTATAAAACCCCCTTGGGAAGGCAGATTTACGAACTTAGGTCTGGTGAAGACAGGCAAGTGAGACAGTATATTAACTATGACAGATGTAACTATTCCTACTGTTTTATTAACATAACAGAATCCATGCCCTGTTGCCTCACTGAAACAAAGCAGTCCACAGGCTGCTCTGGGCACTCCTGAACTGTGAAAAACAGCAAGATTCAGGCATCTGCATTGCCAGTCAATACTGATAAAAAGGACATGGTGGAAGGGAATACTTCATCACAAGTATAGTGTAACACTGGCACTGAGAGGACACATATATTTTGAGGTTTATGACTTTTGGTACAAATAACTACAACCATTACTTAAGATTTTGAGCGAACAAATCTTGAATTCAGCCAATCTGGAAGGTGCTGTCCAAAGGATCTATCTACCCAACATTTCTTTCCTGGCTTACACAGGTTATGATTAGCCAGATTCCAACTTAAGCAGTTGGGGAAAGAAATCTGATTGTCTAGCATTCTTCAAGAACTAAAAATCTTGAGGCAGTTTTCTTGTCCTTTTGCTTCAACTGAATCATTTCTTAGCTTAAGCTGTATCACTGACTTGACAGATACAATAAATAATAGTGAACATAAAACCTGTGCTCTAATATATTTTAGGATGTGCATTCTTAAAAAAAAGACCAATATAATGTTGGTAAGTTAACTGTTCCCCAAAAAAATTATTAAAATCCAGAAATCTGACAAACAAGACAAACAAAATTTAGAAGTTATGTAAAGTGCTGTGGTAGTAGATTATATGCTAATTTTGTGACCAGATCAAAACATTGGTTAACTCTGACACAGGAATAGAACAGTCTTGGCATGTTACATGTAGTGCAAATTCTTTCACCTTCCCCTTTTTCCTCTCAGAAGAGGCTGTTAATTTAAATTAGTCTTAACTCCATAGCACTGCATCTAGATGAAAATTAAGGTATACATGTATAATGGATGGACCCTGGCTGGATGTCAAGCACCCACCAAAGTGCTCTATCACTTTTCTCTAGAGGTGGACAGGGGAGAGAAAACATTAATTGAGACAAGGATAGAGAGAGATCACTGCTAAATGCCATCATGGGAAAAATTGACTCAACTTGGGATATTAATTGAATTCTTTACTAACAAAATCAGAGCAGGATAATGAGAATTGGAATATATCTAAAAACACCTTTCTCCCACCCCTAACTCTCTCCTGGACTCTATCCCCTCCTCCCCAGTGGCACAGAGAAACTGGGAATAGGGGTTATGCTCAGTTCTTCAAACATTCCTGACAGTGCTCAGGGAGAAGAGTCCCTGCTCCAGTGTGCGGTGCCTCCCATGGGAGACTGTTGTCCATAAACTTTTCCAGTGTAGTCCATCCCATGGAAACAGCTCTCCACAAACTGCTCCAACGTGGGTCACTGCTCCGCAGGGTGCAGTCCTTCAAACTTCAGAGGAAGATTTGGGCCTCCATAATCATTTACTGCACCAAACCTCTCCAGTGACAGATAACTTTTGACTTTCTGTTCCAGACAGATACACATTTCAAATATGAAATGGGGAAGAATGCCAAAAAAGCAAAGTGGCCCGTGCTAAAATACCCTTGAAGACAATGGTAAGCCTGTGAATGTATTGCCAGAGCAGAAGCTTTTCTGTATAAAAAGCACATCTGGGTTTTTTTTAAGATAAATTACAAGGCATGCCAAGACCCTTTATGGAATACCATGGTCTAGTGATCTCAGATTTCCTCCACAAATTAGGTCTGTTAGTAATTTTAATTCTTTAAAAGCTAAGAAACTATAAAATTACTTCAGTGGATAAACTGTTCAAGAGCTGTGGTTATTGCTCCATTGACAGCTTTCCAGCAGATCCACTGCTCTTGAGCTAAGCAGTGCTCTCTCCAGGCCAATACCTTGTGTCTTAGTGTTTTTGAAAACAGAACTTTTTGATTGGCATCCTGATCCTGCTCCACCATAGTAACACGTCATGTTGCTCCTGGTGGGAATTTGTGTAATTTTTTTAAGTTCTGATTGAGCTGCAAGAAAGTTTCTCCTCCAACTGCAGCTATGTGGTATACAACAGAACATGCATGGCAGGTGACAAATCCACTTTTCTCAGGGTATGCAAAAAACCTTCCCCAAAGACAAAAATTGTCTGCCATGAATAGAAAATGGTGGTTAGATTCGTACTGCTGCTTCCAAATCTCTACATTAAAGTGTAAAGTAGCTGTTCACGCCCATTTAGAAACACTCTTATCCTGTCTAAATGTAGAAACTGGAGTGATCAGCTAAGATAAAACTAGTAATAAGTAATTAGCCTGAAATGTCTATGTAAAAGATGCTACAAAACTACAGAAACATTAATTCAAAAGCAAGTTCTTGCAGAACTGCAAAAAAGAATACACAGAAAGTGTTCTGCAGCTTCATAGGCTTAATAATATCTGCCATTTGTAAAGGATAACTATTTTATATTATGACCACCAAAGACCTCCTAACGGCAAAATTTTCAGGCTGAATTTTTAGTATGCTAATTTCAATTACCTTCTTCCACACGAGGCTTTTGTGATACCAAGAAAAATGCTCATTCTTAGAGAATGGGCAGATAATTTGACAGGAATGACAGGATATGAAGAAACAGCTTTTTTTTTTTTTTTTTTTTTGTCAGAAAGACATTTAACTGAGCAGGAGGTTAGAGAACAGTAATTAATCACTTAATTGTTTTGAAAAGACAAGCACTAAAACGTATGACCTTTCATTGACACTTTGCTGCAATGCTCCATTAATTATTGCTGAATTGAGATGGGTCTCCTGTGGGAACACAGGACATTCTCATTAATACCAGACAAGTTTACCAAGGTCACGACTTTTATAGCAAATGCCTAATGCTAAATTAAAGGACTATTTATCTCTTGGTCTGATATGTCCAGAAACCTTAATAGAATTTTTCTCTGTGAAATATATCTTGCATTTAAAAATTAGTAATTCTCATGGCCCAAGGAACTGGAAGAATTTAATTAAAGAAACCTACTGAAAAAGACAAAAAGGAGAATTTAGATAGACAGAAAGAGGTTGTTTATCTGTCAGTTATTTTTCTTCTACATTTTCACAAGAGCTTTTGCAAAGCTCAGCTCTTCAGTCCAGGAAAGTCAAGGAACAAGTGTTGAACTCTTGAATAAAAGAGATCCTGATGGAGATCACACTGCATTGATTCAACATGAAGGCAATGGTGCTGAGAAGTAAAATATGATAATCTGAGATGCAAAGAGATGATGAGACAAAGAAGGTGTGTCCATTCCTGTAGTTGATTCATCTGGGGCTTGTTTCTGGTTTTATCCTTCAAACTTTACTTTTCTCTTTCTGCTCTAAATCAGCCACATCAGACTTGCCAGACTGTCAGAATAAAGTCTGGGAAAATCTTGACATCAATGTAGAAACATTTTAATTGTTCACAGTCTTTTAAGCTAGTGAAGGGTCCTGAAGGTATGACACAATCCTCCAGTGTCCTCTACTGCTCATTCACACATGATCTCTGCAAACATGAGGCCTACTGTTTCCATCCTAATGTAGCAATAAGGATAATCTCTCCCTTTAGATAATACTTATCCAGTTGGAAGGAGAGATTTTCGGGTGTACTGTTAAAGCACAGAGGACACACCTCTAAATATGATATCAATTATTTGATCTGGTGCTTCTAAACATCACCCACAACGGGGCAGGCAGTCTTCACAAGGGCTAAAGCCATTAAAAATTGTAGTCCCAAGTCTGTAACTCGCTTCATGGCATTTAGTCAGGGATTTGTTCCACAAACAGATGTTCAGCAGGATAAGTTTATATGGGTTGCTCTGGAGAGCTAGCTAAAAGGAAGAAAGAATCACAAGAGTAACCACAGCATCTTCTAAACTCCTGGAACAATTGCACACTTGAAGTTTGCATTTCTCATACCTTACAAATCTCTTCAGAGGATATGTGTTCCACCTGTATTTTTATTTTGAAAAGCTTTCAGATGCTTTCCTTACAGCATGATTTTATTTTCCCCCAAGACAGCGGTGCTTCACTGCAAAGCCGTGTCAAATTGGACAACTCTGCAGAGAGCAGAGTGTCCCCATAGAGACATGCAAGTGTTCTTAATTCCTGTTTTGAAAACCTCCTTTTGAAGCATACACAGTTTTTCTCTTTGGTAAACACTTTCTTTTCTTCTCTAAGGCATAACACAGAAGCCAGGAGGAGTAGCCCATCTAAACAGTCTTCAAGTGTTAATGAATTTTACATGAATGAATTATTAATGAACAAGTGCATGTCTTGACACAGTAATGAAGAGTTTGCTCTGAGATTCCAACCTATCAAAACCTGAACGGGACAGCAGAAGGTAACCCATTTTCTCTGTGAGCAGCTAAGCCCTTGATTGGGCTTCTTTGTACTGCAGAGCAGCTGTGGCACAAGAGGAGGTTGGCAGAGGTGCCTGTGACAGAGTAACAAGGCTCCGCAGCAATAAGGCTGCCAGCCCACATTCTTCCAGACAGCTGACCTCTCTCTCTGCTGCAAAAGTCACAAATTCTCTATTTCTGTAAGCAGAGAACCAATTCTTAAATCATATCTTAAGACTCTAATTTAGAAGTGACATTACCTGACTTCCATTTCAACTGTGAATCAACCAATATTTTCCTGATTGTGCCACTTGTATGTAAATGGCCCACAGGTATAAGGGCAGATTATTTTTAATTCTTTCCAGAATGAAAGGACCTAGCCCTTATTCATGCCTGTTGCAAGACATAGTCTAGTTTTCTTCTAGATAAATGCCTACTAAAAAGCAAAAAGACATTTTTCTGTAGATGTCACTTTAACATCCTGCCTTCCTTTTGTTTCCAGAGAAGAGAAATTTAGCTCCACAGGTTTTTGCACAAATCCTCTCTGTGACCGAGAGGTCAGCAGTCATTCATATGTCAATAGACCAGAGCTGCTCTTAGCACTGATATCAATAATTTCTTGGATACAATCAACTTAATGCATCAAGGTTGTATAGCTGGTGTCCAAACTTTAATCCTTGAGGGCCCAAAAGTTCATAATTTAACCAGAAATTCATCATACAGATACTTGCCTATCACTTCACTTCAGTCTCAAGTAATCCCTAGCTACTATTGGCATTACTTCCCACTTGTTGATGTTCTCTTGTTCGTGGTCTGCTACTTCTCTCATTTTCCTTAATTTTTTTTCTTCAAAGTGGCTACTGCAAACCCAACCAGAGCTGCCTCCACTGCCATAAGAAGCCCTTCTTGTTTCTAGTGAAAAACTTAAGGGAACTATATACATTTTTTTAATTATTATTTCCATTCCCGTGTTAAGAATGTAGCATAACAGTAACCTTCAGTGACAAGTAGAATGTCTTTTTCTAGGAGAAAATTTTGGAGTGGATTATCAAAAATACTCATTTAACTTCTATTTCAGTTTTCTAAATATAGAAGTGCATCTGTTTTCAAGACATCTTCAACATATTCAAAAATAATTTATGAGTAATTAAAAGGCATAGATAGATATAGATATAGATTAGATATAGATTATAGGTAGGTAGATAGATAGATAGATAGATAGAGATGTAGATATAGATATATATTAACTATGTTCTCAACCCTTAGCAAATTAAACTGGAAAAATCCCATCACGGGAAAAGAAAGCATGGGAGAGCAGAATCTGTCTAGTCAGAGTCTTCTTAAATTAGGAGAGCAAACCTGACCATACAAGAGACATAGATGTAGTGGAACAACACAGCTAGAGAAATGGTGGCATGGAATTTCTCCCAAGTGCATTCAGAGTTTTGGCAATATGAGTAATGAGGACTTTGAGCAGCAGTTATTCCCTGGCTTGTGCTACTCTGCCTGTATTTATTAGAGTCACCAACAAGGAACATATGCACATTTTATCCATTTTCTTTCAGCTTTATAAGCCATGTTATCCCCCAAATAATTAAATGGTTATAGTTAAACTAAGGCATCTAGACATAGCACTAGCTATATGCGCACAGACGTCTCAGCACTGGCTTTGAGGCTGACTAGGCCATGAAATCCTTCTCTCAGGGAGAGCAGATTGTGAGATTGGACCTTGCCTTGTGCTTTAGGAGATTCATTCATGGAAGTACTAACTGGATTTAAGCTAAGGATTAAACTGGGTTACAAATAGGAGCAATATCATTCCCCAGATAACCACGTATGCAGATACTGGTTTATGAAAAAGGTTTCACTAAAATGAAAGCTTCTTCCTTTTAACCATGTAGAAGCAGCCATCATGCTTACTGCTCTTATCACATGGAGCACCTTACCTTTGATAAATATGGCTGCCCACAGATTTCTCTAGTATTAATAACCCAGACCAACAATTGCTGGCTGACCAGCATGCTGCAGGTGGTCATGGCTGTGCAATGGCCTCCTGTCCTGCTCACCTGGTGCTCTCACTTTGAGCTAATGGCACTGCTTTGAGCACACATCAGGACTTAGAGTGGCCTGGGTTAGTCAAAATCTGAGTAAAATCTGAGTTGAGTGAACATATATCTAACCTAGTATTTCTGTTTACATGTTTCTCAGATTCAGCAAAAATGTGCTTCACAAGTCAGCACAGCAGTGCATTTTACAAAGCTAGTGCACAGTGCTGAAATATCTTGTGTCAGTTTTATGCTAACAGCACCTCCAAATATACCTACATATATGTAGGTATATGCCTACATATATGTAGGCATGGTCATTATTGAAATACAGAAGCATTATCATTTCCCAAACTTTCTTCCACACATTCAAAGGAAAAATACAGTTTTGCACTTTTTACTGACTGATTGCTTGCCTAATCTTTCCATTTCAAGTGTTTATCCAAAGACACCCATTTGTTACTTCACCTTTAAACCACCTTACAGCTCTCACACTAGTCTGCTTTTGCTTCTCCACCAACAAACACTTCTTCACACATTATAAATGCTCTGCAGTAGATGTCACTTTGTGATTGATAGTCTTTTGCCATGGCTAGGAGACATATAGAAAAGCTTCAAGCATTTCCAGACATAATATGAGCCTCATTCTCTGCAACCACAAATGTTTCTTTATAATTGTGTCACAAATAAAATCTTTCTCCTGTTGTTTTAGGTTAATTTATTGATAGTTTTTTATTTATATGTTCAGTTTTAGTTTACTTATCATTATATATGGCAGTCAGTTTTATAAAGAATCCCCCTTTCAACCAGTATCATTATCTAAATTTCCTACTAAAGCAATTCAGAGTGAATTTTTGGTCTGTCCCAGTAAATAAAAAAGATGCTGCCCTTCTAACTTTAATATTAGTCAAAATGCCAGGGCATGAGGAGGTTTCTGCAAAAGAGACTTTGCTTTTTTCCTCCCTAAATAAACTCAGTAAATCCCCAGATATTAGAGTTGTTGGAGCAAGGCAAAACTAAGAATGATATCCTAAATAATACTATCAAGCTTGAATTTTGCACCACTTCTGCTGCAGAGCTATGCATATGTCCTTAAAAGGACTAAACAGGCATCGAAAAGTGGCTTTTGTTCAGTACCCAGAGAAAGTTCATCCTGGGGCAGTCCTAACATTTCACATTGTCCTGGAAGCAGTGAACTAGAAATCTAAATCTTAAAACAATTCTTAAATTAACTGGACATACAAGGGACAGAGAATAATTGAATTACTAAGGCTCAATACATGACAGCATCCAATTTATCATCTTATTAAGAGTGAACCGACCCCAGCTGGTCAGAGGATGGTGCTAATAATGTCAAGGTTGTGGTTTTGGTCATTGTATGGTCCTTAAGAGTCAGAGTCAGTGATCCATGTGGGTCACTGCTAACTCAGAATATTCCATGATTCTATGGCTCGCTGACACTGTGTAGAGTGAGCTGGAGCTAAGGTGCGGCCCAAGCACCTAAGGAAACAAGAATAATGGTGAGAAGAAAAATGAAACTGAGCCTGCTTCAATACCTTTATTTTCTTCAAAACCCCCCAACTCACATATCAGGCTCAGTAAATAGTATATTGTTTGTTTGATTGCTGTATCTGTGGTAAAGCATTCTCTGCAAGAACTGCAGGATGGATGAATTCTGTCCCAGGACAGGACTCATGTAAATCTGCCTGTAAGTCACTAGACACAGAAGTGCCTTAGAGGAGGAAAAAAGAGAACAATCAAGCTGATTTGAATTCTGAACCCTCTCTTAGTGCATAGAGATGGCTGGCAGGCCTCTTGGCAAAGCCAGTTTTGAGGACTGTTCAGCTCTTAGAGGCTGCCCAGGGCTTAAGATGGTGCCAGATGGTCCATGCAGTCTTGTGAGTGAATACAGAACAATTTCTAAGCTACATCATAAGAGCTGAGTTTTTTCAACTGCCCCCAAATGTCAGATAAAAAATCAGTATCTTTCCTAGTACTTTTCTTTACACTTCTGATTCCAGAAACAAAAACCTCTGTGATACTGCACTGTGATACTGTCTGACTGAGGAAAAGTTCACTGCCCTCACCTTGGCTGGGTGTTGACAGCACACCCGTGCTTTGGCTACTGCCAAGCAGTGCTTCCCTCTGACATTCTCCCACATCAAAGGTGCTGGGAGGGGACAAGATCCTGGGAGGGGACACAGCCAGGGCAGCTGACCCAAATTAGCCAAAGGGATATTCCACACCATATGACATCAGCTCAGATATATAAGCTAAGAGAGAGAGAAGGAAGGGGGTGCATTCTTGAATTTTCAGTGTTTGCCTTCTGGAGGAACTGTCATGCATGCTGAAGCCTGACTTCCCAGGAAGTGCCCAAATATCACTGCTGATGGGAAGTAGAGACTGACTTTTTTTCCCTCTTTAACTCATGCTCCTGGATCTCTGCTTATTGTTTTCTTTTTAGAGGTGGAATGCGTTTGTTTGGCACAGGTTGATTTTTGGTAGTGGGGGAGCCACGAAAGTGGTTTCTGTGAGCCTCTGCCAGAAGCTTCCACCATGTCCAGCAGAGCCAATGGCTGATGGCTCTGAAAATGGACAGGCTGCTGGCCAAAACTGGACCAATTAGAGATGATGGTAATGCCTCCATGATAACATATTTAAGAAGGAAATTAAAACAAAGTTTAAAATTTAAATTAAAGCAAAGCACACACAGTTTTTTTCTTCTAGTCAGAGAAGAGGATGAGGTGAGAACATGTGAGGGAGACATGGAGATAGTCAGTGAAGAAGGAGGGGGAGAAGCTGCTCCAGGCACCGGACCTGAGACTCCCCTGCAGGCTGTAGTGAGAAAATGGTGAAGCAGCTCTGCCCCTGCAGCCCATGGGGATCCACGGGAGATCCACCTGCAGCCCATGGGGCAGGTGCCAATGCCAGGAGGGGATGGATGCCTGGAGGAGCTGTGATCCCGTGGGAGACCTGGTGGAGAGAGGGGGCCCTTGCTGCCAGGCTGGAGCAGCCTGTCCTTGGAGGACTGCGCCCTGTGGAAGAGTGACCCACGCCACAGCAGTTTTGGGAGCACTGTTTGCCCGTGGGAGAGACTCTCATTGCAGCAGTTTTGTCAGGACTGCTGCTCATGAGAATGGACCCAAGCCAAAGAAGTTCACAGAGAACTGTCTCCCATGGGAGGGACCCCATGGTCTCACAGGGGAAGGACCCCTCTCCCTGAGCAGTGGAAGAAAACCTCAGGTGATGAACTGACCAAAACCCCCATGCCCTGCCTCCCTGCAATGTTGGTGGGAAGGAGGGAGGGACTGGGATAGAAAAAGGTTTTTTAAGGGCTCATTTTATTTCTCAGTATACTCCTCTGATCCTGTCATAATAAATTCACTTTGCAACTTTAAGCTGAGCCTGTTTTGCCCTTGGAGTGTTTTCTCCCAGTCTTTATCTCACCTCATGAGCCCTTCGTTAATTTTTTTTCTCTCCTCTGCTCAGCTGTGGCAGGGGAGGATAAGTGGGATTTGGCCAGTGTCAAACCACAACAGTTACAAATCTAATCTCTACAGTAACCTTTGGAAACTTTACATCATCAAACTCACCAAACCATTTATCTTGCCTTTCTGCCAGTTAGCATGCTGTAAACATGGTTTAATTCCCATCAAAGCTAGTGGGATGACTTCAGAGTTCATTCCTGTGGTATTTAAAAATAACAATAGTTTTATAATTCCAGGATTGGATTAACAGTATTTCATGCTTAACAGCAGTACCTTGCTAACAGAAAAAATAATAGTCCATGTTGTGAAAGCTGCTGCCCATTATAAGTTACTGAAAGTAGCTTTGAAAATCAGTTAAACCATGCTTGCAAGCTCTTTTGGCCAAGTTAGGAAATGTTGGGTTGTGCTTTTCCTAAAGACATCTTTCTCTTACACTAGAGAAAATCAGAAATTTTGTCCAGATATAAATATATAGGAAAGGAGCCCTTAAACATTGATCTTGGGGAAACTAGTTCAGTTAAACAATACCAAGAAAATGTAGCAATTATTTGGTTGCAAAATAGAAAGGGGTGAAATCCCTCTGACATGTGGAATTGTAGTTACATAGGAGATAGGCATTTTGCAGTTTTCCTCAGAGAGCAGGGTTAGCTGCTATATTTAAAGTATAATACTGAAGATGAAAATGCATTTATATGTAGCTGCAGTTCAGAAACCACTAAGGACAAACACAAGAAGGACAAAACATTGGAATGAGTGTGTGTGTGTGCCAAGGTCTTTTAAAAAGGAAAAAAATTAATTGAAAAATCATGTACAGCGAACTTTAAAAATTGTCTTTGCCTAAGTTCATCACATAACTAGCTAATATCACTGTATGCCACAAACTGAGATCTAATGTTGCAGAATCCTGTTTACTCAGGACCTGGATCTAATGAATTCTCACTGCCTCCATGTGTTCATGGCTTGCTAATTATCCTTTCCACAGGCAGAGGAAAACTATCCTTTTCTGGATAAATCCAACAAGTCCCCTCTGGGATGCTTTTCCCACTATTTTAACCAAGTCTCTTTAATGTGGCAGATGCAACTTGAAGCTTCTTTCATGTTGGTGTTTTAGTTTCCTCTTCCACAATCTAATAGGTGGAAATTTTGATTAAATAAGCTGAGAAGCACAAACTGAATCTCTGAATCTACAGTGATGAACAGTTTCAAAGCTTTCGCAAAGCACACACCTGGGGTATGAGATTAAGATCTTGTTTTGTAGTTCATTCCTACCTCAGTACATCAATTCCTCCTAATCATGCAGTATGTACATGAAATGTAACTTGCCAAGTCCTGTTAAAGCGAATATGAATAACATAAGGAGTCTCCTAAAGGTCAGACATAATGTAGTCCAAAGGCTAGTGTGAAAAAACCAATGTAGCACACCGCAGGTTCACTGAGAAACTAAATCAGCAAATTATCAAGCATTCTTTTTAATTTATCACAAATGGGGAAAAAAAGGCTTTATTCTTTTACACTTACATTTGAAATAATACTCGAACCAAGGTTCTTTATTGAAAGAGTAGAGATGCGGCAGGCCCACTCCTATTCAAGCATGAGCAAAGCATAGCTTGCACAAAATAGTTGGCTAACTTCAGCTGCCAGAGGATTTAATGGAAAATGAACAACATATGCTGTAAGAACATATCAGATTGTAACTTTTTTTAAGCAGATCTGAAGTTTTCAAAGCATCAGTGTTTGCTATATTCTTGTATGACTGGAAAAACCACTGGACGTAGTTTGTGAAAGTTAACAGTGTTTAATTAATGAAATACCAAAGTAAAAACTGTTCTTCTGAGTGGGTGAAGACAGACAAAGAATAGATATTTCCAGGGAGACTGAGTATTTTGTATAGACTCAAGAACACATCCAGACAAATTCCAAAATAATGATGACCAATCCTCAGAATAATGGAATCATGAGATAACAGCTTCAAGACTGAAATGCCAGTGGTGATAAACTTGGACATGAACAATAGGAACTATTTTCTATAGACTTTTAGTGCAATAACTCAGGCATTCTATAGCCATGTACCCATGTAATATAATGTTGTCATTGCTGGCTACAGGTCAGAAATCTTGTACTTAATTTACAAGTCCTCAGGACTGAGAATGGCCAGTCTTCCTCCAGCAAGTTTGCTATTTTATTTTACTTTCTTCATACAGTACAGCCATGATATTATGCAAGTAGAAGTAAAAAATTCTTATTTTCAGTAAAAAATGAAAATTCTGGCTCCAGCAAAATGAGACTATGTATAGGAATAAAGACCTGCTACAAAAGGAGGAGGCTTCAGAAGTAGAGACACAGGAAGTGGTATAGAGTTCAGAGGCATGGAATGAGAAGACACAGGGCAGGTTCTTGCCACTCATACCTCTTGGGTATAAGCAGCTTCCCAACAGACACCAAAAGAAATACCTTGGACCCAGACCAAATTTGGTTTACGGTATAAAGACAAAAAAGAATTCTTGAATGAGCGCCATAAAAAGTGTAAATTCAGACATAATTGTTGCAGACCAATGACAAAATAGCAAAGCTGAAAATGCATGTCAGTAAGCAAAGGGTCAGACCTGTCTCCCAGGTAACAAGTGACAGGATGAAAGGAAATGGCATCAAGATACTCCAGGGAAGGTTCAGGCTGGACATAGGAAGAATTTCTTTACAGAAAGGGTGATCATGTCAGAATGGGCTGCCCGGGGAGCTGGTGGAGTCATCATCCCTGGAGGTATTCAAGAAATAACTGGACATGGCACTAAGTGCCATGGTCTAGTAAACAAGGTAGTAGTGCGGGTAATCAGACAAAAGTTAGACATGATGATCTTGGAGGTCTTTTCCAAATTAAATGATTCTGTGATTTTGTGTAAAATTATCTCAATTGAAAGCTAGAGAAAAAAAAATCACATAAATATCATATTACTAATAGTGAAAGACCTAGATACTAATGACATGACTCACCACAGCATACCAGCACCAGGAAGAAATTACCACCCTTCCAGGAGAAAGTAATAAAGCATTTTTCACCAAGAAAAATTGTATAAAATTAAGAATTTGGGCTTTATTTTTATTCCTCTTCCACCTGCCCAATTATTAGACTATCAATTGAATTAAAAATACTCTCTTACCTTTCCAGAAGGCGTACTATCTCTTTGCCTATGAAAAAATTTTAAGCCTAGCAATAGTAAATGCAAGTTTTTCGTTTATTCAGGAATGTCATTACCACATGCAATATCAAATAAAGCCAAGGTGATGATTGTCTCTCCCTTTATATAGAGACGTACACCATGCTGGAGGCCTTGTTGCAGAGAGAAACCTCTGAAGGCTGCAGCAATAAAGAGTGACACAATGAGATCTTGGAAGGAGGAGACAGGCCTGTAAATTCAAAGTATACACATATGCAGGACAGCAAAACTGCATGAGCCCCTGCTTACTTTTTCCTGCGACAGTATCAGACATCCTGGCTTTTAGGCAATGCTATCTCCAGAAAGAAAAGACAACACCAAAGCTCTGAATTTGGCAGGAGTCAGAGTTAGATTGGGTAGCCTCACTCAGCAGCATTACTCTTCACTTTTCAAAGTCTCCAAGGCATTTCTTACTCTCTTCCTTCTCATTTAACAACCCCTCCCTGCACACCTTCCACCTAAATCTCCCATAATCACAGCAGTGGTAAAGTTGTGTACACATAATTGACAATAGTTTTGTGTGCCTGACTTTTCTCTTTGAAACACAATACTTCCCTGATCTAAAAAGAAATCTACGATTATGTTTAGGGAACAACATTGTGTTTATATATTTCCTGAATTCTGTTTTAATAGTAACTTAACTTCTAAGTCTGAAACATGAAGATTAACATACAGGTTACCATGACAACACATTCCCCAGACAGATTCCATTAAATATAGATAAGAACTGAGGAGAACAAAGAACAATCTGCAGATAATTCCTTTAATTCCAAGCCAAAATGACCTATTCCAGGATTATTCTGTCTGCATAATCCTGATTTTAAGAGCAGTTAAACCACTCAGTTGAGTTGCATCAGCTTCCACTTCTATTGTTTATTATTTTCCTTTGTTTTAATAGCACCTCTATTTGCAAGCCCAAACACAGCATCACAGTCTACTTTTGCCTGTTCTTTGGACTTTCTGTATCCTGTTTTCCCATCTGGCATATTCTATATTTGCTATAGTACACTCTCATTATTTAAACTTCTGTGGGAAGCAGGTTCTAGGTTATACCCTGTAAAAACCATTTCACCTTTATATTAATTGAACAATAACATCTAGAGTGAATATGCCCTGCAAATTTGCCCTGCAAATATGCCAGTAACTTAATGGGTTTTTCAAGCTGTCATTGTGGACTATACAGAGTGTATGTTATAGGTACAGAAGTGAGTAAAGGAAAAGAAGCAGAAACTGTGTGTTCTATGTTCCATCTAAATTATGTTAGATAGCTACATTTAAGTAGAAGAAGTTTTATTGTAAAGAGTCCTCAGCAGCTTGCTGAAGCTTTGGATGTCTAGTGGATTCACACCAAATACACTGCTACAGCAAATTATGGCACACATGTTGTCTAAAGATCTGGAGTTCACCACCTTCTTTACAGTATATGCCCAAGACAAACACTTCACCTTTTCTCTTTGCTGAGTAAGTTGCAGTGTTTGAATTGTTACTCTCCAGAGCAATTATCCTTTTCATGACACAATCAGGCTATGAACTTGATTATATCTTATTATTGTGGTCTTTCGCCTCCTATATCCCCTTCCCGGTTTTCCTGAACACAAGATTCTCAAAACACCAGGCAAAGCCATAGAAGCGGAAGTAAAGCAAATGAACAAGTTCAAAAGAAACTGTAGAACACAATGATGAGTATTAAATTATTGTTATTTAACATAATAATTATTAAAATTTTCCTTGTGCCCAGCAGAAACCAAACCAACAGTGTTAACTAAGAAGTAATATTCTGTTGCCCTACCAGGCCATATACATCCCCAAAGCCTGGGGATGACTTTTTGCTCTCCTCTCCACAAATTCCAATCCTAAATAGGGGCAATTAAAAAAGCATCCAGGAAAGTATGTGGAAAAGTATCCAGGAGCTTGTTATAAACCATTGCTCCAGTACTTCTTCTTTTTCATGTTTATACAGAACTGAAAACTACCAGAGATAAGCAGATTCATTTCTAGAAGGCCTTTTGTCCAATATCTGCACAACCTGGAGCTGTCATTAACCAACAAGATTGCTCTCCTGCGTTTCAGCATATTTAGAGTATAGATAGCACACAATATAATTTTTTTCCCTAGAAGGTCAGGGCCATGCTGGAATGCACTGGACATGCACTTCTATTGCTCGCTTATTGCCATCTAAATATTTTGTCCTTAAATTGCCTAAATATTGAGATACTATTAATATTTTTATGAAGCCCAAAATGACCTTTTTGTGTAGGCACATCAATTTACTGAAGTAGTGATCTGAATCTATATAATTTATGTTTAATGTGTTTTCAGGATTTACTTACAAAGTCTGAGCCACAAATTCAAGCTACAGAATCCAATTTAACATTGTAGACATTGTTTTATAAAGTTGTCAAACAATAACAAGTTCACTATCCTCTCTGATAGGCTCTTTAAATGTTTCATTATTATGCTAGAGATTTGCTTCTTATTTAAATATTTAAATTGTCAAATTTCAGCTTCTAGCCACTGAATCCCATTATTCCTTTGACTTATAAGCTCCCTAATATCCCTTTTCTGCATTAGTACAAGTCACCCATAAGTTTTCTCTGACAATAAGAATTAACTGAGCATCTCAGGCCTGTTTTCCTGTCTTAGACCTATAGTAGTTTTAAGTGAACTAAACTACTTCACACTGTAATCCTTCTCTTTAGTCATCCTAATTTTCGATTTGCATCTCTGTTCTCCAGAGTGTTTTTCAGCCTCAGATGTGTGTCAATGACAGGGCTGGAGCACCTCTCCTATGAAAAAAGGCTGCAAGAGCAGGAGTTGTGCAGCCTGGGGGCAGAAGACTCCAAGAGGAACTTAGAGCAGTTTTATAGTGCCTAAGGAGCCCACAAGAAAGCTGGAAAAAAGACTTTTTATGAAACCAGAACAGACAACAAGTAAGAGGTCTCTCCTAGGGAAAAATCCGAGGGAAGCTCATCCTCTTGGTGACTCTCTGCAATTCTTTGTAGTATGTTTGTCAGTGCATCTAAACTATCAGCAGCTGACTACTTTGAATAAAATCCCCACCTATGACAGTTGTGTTCCCCAATGGCAGAAGATTGCTCCTCAGCAGATATACACTACATTTCCTCTGTAAAGCTGGCAACTAAAGATGTGTTTTCATATGTATAACCTAATCCTGAGCCTAAATGTACTGCACATTTTTCAAATGCGCAGTTTGTGTTCTCTCCTCTAAAGAGTCTCCTATGCACATTTGTATTCAACTTTTAAATTTTTCCTTGCAAATTACTGGGGTTTTGATTTTAACAATTCCATTGGCCCTTGAACATAAGCCATTTCTAAAAACCTTACATATTCTGTAAACTGGTGGCCTTTTCAGTTTCAACTACACCACAGTGAAAGGATAGCAGCAATACTTTTTTGAGAAATGCATTTCTCCTCAGCCAAGGTCTGGACTTACTGAAGTCCTGAACCAAGCTTAGCTATCTAGTTAAATTACTAATAGCAAGGAGTAATAAATCTAAGTAAGCATCTAAGACTGCATGAGTGAAAACAGCTCACAGCTGACAGAGATTTCACGTAAGGAAGAAGCAAGCTACATATATTTCAGTCAGCTAGAATTTATAGAGGCTTTGCTTTTTGTTCATGAAGATTTGAGAACATGGAATTTCACTAAAGGTTGTTGAACTGCTACATCACCACAAAATACTGTTGTTTTATCCATTAGTTAATCTAAATCTCATTTTCTCATTTTAACATAAATGGAGTTTTAACACAGATTAGAAATTTGGCAGGTATGCACCAGCCCTGACGTTCTTTAAAAGTACTTCTTGCGCTTTATCAGCACGTGGTGTTTTCAGATACTGCTTCAACAGAGATAGTCATGACTTAACAGAGGAATGCACTATATATTATGTTCATAAATGGTAGTAACAGGCAGCCATAAAATTGCAAACCAGACTTCCTTTGGAATTTTTTTAGCAACTGAATTTTAGCAAAATTGAAGGAAGAAGTTTGTCTTCCAAGTCCCAAGACACAGTTAAAAGAAGCTGGGAAAAATGCTTTGACTACACACCTTTAAAATCCAGCTTTCAAAAATAAAATGCTATAGCCAGGACATTACACATATATTATTTAAAATTAATAACCCTCAGAAACAGAAAGCTGTTCTGGAACACGGCAGTTCAAAAACATAATGAATAATGACGGAGAGCTGAACAAACACACTACAAAAATCAAACAACACCGACTTCTCAAAAATCTGTATACTAGCTATATTTATGCTGCAAACTACATATGGTCTATGAAGGTCACAGCCATCTTAAATCAAGTACAACATCATACTATGCAGTACAATGCAATATATGCAATACATACATTTCACTTTTTGGTGTCAGTAATTCCTCAGCAAGATTTATGTGGCAGAAATCTTGTTTTTATAGGACTTCATTATTATTTGTGTGCAAATAAATTGAATAGGCTTTTAAAAATTGTTTTAAGACACTCCTGAACATGGTCTCCCCATTAGGCTTCATTATACAATCCAAGTTCTGAGAAGATTTAGTTAAAGAGCACTGGCATAAAAGAGAACTTTGTTCTCATTTGTATCAGTGTCTCCAGCAGGCAGTCTAATCCAGATGGTATAAATACAAATTAAATACTAGACCAAATAAAGTGAGCAGAGCACAAAATTTATGGGGTGGACAGAAAGGGGGTGGGGATGGGGGAATCACAGTATCAGTACATTATACTGAATATGTGACAAATGGCATTCAGAAATTGCTACAAAGGATGACAAACTTATGATAGTGGGGCATAAAAGCAGCAGTGATTATTTGAAAAGCTACATGCTGCCTTGTTTTTCTTTCCTGAGTGTTAATGTGGGGAGTACAACAGATGGGCATGCACTAGCCTACATCTTATTCTACCATTGCATTTCTGGTGTGCTAGTATATGGGAGGAAAAGTAACACAGTGGTTTGGTTGATTCCAGAGACAGGTTCAGTTGAGTACCTAAACCAATACCAATATCACAAGTGCTATTCAATGAAATACATTCATAACGTACAAAACATGCAACTCCACACAATATGACACCATTCAATCCTGAACCTTATAGCGCCATCCAAGAGCGTACCATGCCAATACGCATAGAATACGTACCCCACAAGTTATTGCGCACAAAATAAAACACCCCACAGTCCAATGAATAACAGGCAATGCCATATACACGTTACAATTTCATACATGCCATATATACCATGACACAAAATGTAGTGCAACACATGATATGTGCGATGTAATACAACGCCATACCATGCAGTACAACGCAGTATGTGCAATACATACATACAAACAGTATCATGCCATACAGTACAAATACAGAGAATTCCAAATACAGTACAAAATACAACTCAATCCATTAGAATACGACACACACAAGACTAAGAAACTAAGACAGTAAATACCATACAACACACAGTCCAATATGATATACAATCCATTAGCTTACAAGCTGTGTGGGATATATTTAATGTATTTAAAAAAACTAAAATATTTATATAGTCCTAGTGAAGATATATTGCATGATTTGCATAAAATTTGTTTTATGCAGCCCTGAAAGCTGGAATATTAAATGCCTGTATAGCAATCAGAAAATAAAAAAAACCCATAATAATGTATTCTACACAAGAGATGAAAAGATGGTAAAATATCAGGAAAAGAATGGATTCTAAAATGCAAAAGAAATGTTCTGAATGTCAAGTCTGAATGTCTCCTGGCATGATTTTAAACCATTTCCACACTGTGTTACTGGGAAATCTCGGAAAAGTACAGATCTGTTAGTCTAACCTCAGTGCTTGGAATAATTATAACGATTGTACTGTGTGCTTCTGACAGACACGAAATGCAATCATCAGGAACAGTCAGCATAAGTCCACAAAGGGAGAGCCCTGTCCCACTAATCTAGGATAAGGCCACCTGCCTTGTGGGTGAAGAGACAGGGGTGGACATGGCATTTCTAGATTTTTGTAATTCCTTTGATACTTACAGCATCTTGGATAAATTGCCTATCTGTGAGATGATCAGGTGCATATTATGTTAGGTGAGGAACTGGCCTACGACATTTGGAAGCACTTCCTTACCAAGAGGGTAAGGTTAAACACTATAACAGACATCCTAGTGAGGTGTTTGATACGCCATACCTGAGAGTACCTTATTGTCGCGGGCGGTGAGGGAAGACAAGCATGCAACCAATATGATTGATAAGCCAGCTCCAATTTATTCAAAGATCCAGTCAGTTTATAGAGTCTTTTGCAAGCAATATCAGCAACAAGCTCTCATTGGTCAATTCTTAGAGGTTCATTGTTTTATGTTCTTCTACGTGCAGTTTCAGCTGTAGCTAAGTTTTTCATCTGCTAGCTTTTTACTTTGCTAAGTACATCTTGTTTTACATCCTGTTCTTGTGCAACTCATAGCTCAAGGATATTCTGCCTTTTGCTATCTGTACATGCACAGTGTACTGTTCACAGGCCAGTGCTGCTTCCCAGGCCAGTTTTCCAGGCCAGAGCTCCTCCTGGGCACAGAGCTCAGGTCTGGGGTCTCAAACAGAGGTTTGATGGAATAACTGTTCCATCAATCCATGACCCTGTTCCTGCAACCATTCCTCAATAATTCCCCTGTTTTTCTTTTGTGCAAGCATTGTTTGATTGGTAACTGATGAAGCAATTTGATGCATGACTCTCTGTAAGCAAGCACAAATATATGGCAATAAACATACAAACAGCAAAATCACTAAACCAAGCATAATCAAATATTGAATGATAGAATGAAACCATGGTCCCAGGCCCAATGATTTTAGCCAGTCATCTAATCCAAATCCATCTGCTTGTTGTAACTGAGTAGTAAGCCTATGCAATTCACTGATTTGCTTATGTATTGACTTTGAATGATCAGACAAATTCATGCAACACATACCTTCAAAATCTTCACAACCATGTCCCTGAGCCAATAGTAAATAATCAATAGCAGCACGATTTTGTAAAGTAGCGTGCCTAACAGAATCAACATCCAGCAAAAGATTAGACAATGCAGCAGATGTAGCATTAGTCTGTTTGGCAAGCCAGCAACCTAATCTGTTCAGTGTAGCTTGTGCCTTCGCTGCTGCAGCGCCAGGAACTAAAATAGATGCAGTTACAATTGCTCCTGGGGACCAAAACTTTATATCATCTCTGCAGTTGCTCTGAAATGCATGGGTCAACCTTTTTTGTCTATGATGTCAGGATACTTTTAATATCATAGACATATTTGGTGTCAATAAAGACAGTTGTCCAATAGTGCAGGGGCCTCCTTTAAGTCTAGAAGGGATACCAGACCAAGCACGATCTCCACAAATGAGAAAATACCCAGTAGGTAGCTGCAGTGGAGATGCAGAGGAAACTAAAACATGTGCTGAAGTGTAATTACACCAATAAGAGGAATTTCTATATATTGGAAGGCTGGAATTTGCTGAAATCGAATAAATGCTGCTGAGATTCTGTTGCTGTACACTAGCCCAATTAAAAATAATGCATGCATCAGCCTTCACTGATCCCAAAAGCTCTAATTCCTGTGGCTCAAGAGGAGCAAGAGGAAGATAAGGAACCCAAGAATCCCAGTTATCCACATTATATTGAGGCTGTGTTACCTTACACGTTGATGTCTTCTGAGGGCAAGGCCAATTTTCGAAATGTACTCCTACTAGACAGGTAGAAAATGGATTTCCAGGTGAGGATAAAGACAGAGAGATAGTACTCTGATTTGTAAAATTAGCCAAAGTGACCCATATGTTTGTTTTTGGTTGTGTCGGAGCCCAAGCATCAGCATATAGCAAAATTAACAATAGCAAAATCAAAGGTATCATTCTGTCTAGAAATAGTGTCCTCCTTCTAGGTTATGTTTAATCCAAAGAATATTAGTCTTTAAAACATCATTTAGTTCCTGACAAATAGGCTCAAGCCGTAGTTGTCTTCAGTGGAGCCTTCGTTCATCGGCGGAGGTGTCAGCAGTGGCTGTGGAGGTGCTGGCAGTGGCCGTGTTGTAGCTGGACGTGTCCACTTGCTAGGAGCCCACAAGGGACCTGTAGGTGTGGATACACACATAGGACCTCTACCCATGTAATTTACAGGTGCTGGTCCTGACCAAATCCCTGTAGCAGGATGCCTATACATTACAGTTATTGATTTTTCTGCATCATTTTGTTTTGCAAGTGTCCCATGTACAAATGCAGGGGGCATATCATGAACAACAAATATACAAAGATGATTTAAAGTGAATAATGCTTTTGCCAATCTCTCCCGTGGATCAGTAATTGTTTTAAATTTTGCAAGGTATTGTTTTAAAGTTTGATTTGCCCTTTCTACAATGGCTTGACCTGTAGGAGAGTGTGGTATACCTGTAACATGCTTAACACCCCATAACTGCAAAAAGTGATTAACCTTCTTCCCTACAAATGCAGGTCCATTATCTGTTTTGATAACTCCAGGTACCCCTAAAATAGCAAAACACGGTGTTAAATGTCAGATGACATGAACTGCTTTTTCTCCAGCTTGTGGAGAAGCCCAAATGAAATGACTGTAAGTATCAATAACTACATGGACATAATGTAAACGCCCAAATTCAGCTACGTGAGTCACATCCATTTGCCACAATTCATTAGGGCCTAAACCTCGAGGATTTACCCCCAGGCCGAGACCTGGTCCATTGTGATGACTGCAGTCTGGACATGCTCTGACAATTCCTCGGGCTGCTTCCATTGTAATATCAAAGCAACGCTGTAGCCCTTTTGCATTTTGATGAAACGAGGCATGGGCATTGCGTGCTTTTGTAAAATTGTCCATAGGTAGAGTTATTGACACCAGTCTATCAGCACGAGCATTACCTTCTCCTAATCCTTCCACCCACTTATGACTCCTGATGTGAAAAAAAGCATATGGAGCAGATCTTTGTCGTATTGCAGACTGCAACTGTGTGAAAAGTGCATTCAAGCGCTGATTTTGCACTTCTTGTAACAGAGCATCCTCAATACGCTGCGTTACCCCAACTGCATACAAAGAATCAGACACAACATTTATAGGATCATGCATCCATTAACAAAATGCACACACAATTGCTAAAAGTTCCAATGTCTGTAGAGTATCTGATTCCTGGCCCTCTATTATGACATGATTCCATTGCCCTTGTTCATTCCAGTTAAGAGCAGCTTTTCGAGATTTGAGACCTGTATCTGTAAATACAGTAACAGCATTAATCAATGGTGTTTCACAATATTTTGGCCATAACAGCCAATTTTGTGAGGAGACCCAACGCAAAATAGGTGAAGACAATGGTGACAATTGAATTTCAGCATTAGAGTCTAAAATGCTAGCTCGTAATTCAGAAGAATGTTGTAAAAACTAGTCAAAATCAGCCTGTTTTATCGGAACAAAAGTTCTTTGTGGCTCTTCCCCTGTAATCTGTACCACCCGTTTCCGGCCTTTCCAAATCAAGAGTGCAAGCACCTCCACGCGTGGTTGAATAGAACTGCAAGGCTGTAAAGGTCCAAACACCCACTCTAACACCTTTGTATCCTGCTGTTTTCCTCTTTTATCTTTTAACTGCTGAGTGAGAGCACCCATAAGGTGTTTTGGATGAGACAGAATAGTAATGTCTATAGGTAAGTCAGGATTTCTACGGTCAACAGCTCTTTGGGCCACAGTATCAGCAATATTTGCCACAACTGCACGCTGCCTATCTGTCAATTGAATAGGTGCAGTGGGATCGGTACCTTTTAGCAATGGTCTTAATTCATCAAGTCCATAATTTGAAATACCAACAACTGGACGGAGCCACTGAATGTCTCCCATTAATCACTGCATATCATGCAGAGTGTGCAAATCAAGTTGCAGGGCAACCTTTTGTGGCTGAATGTGCATATCAGAAATTACCCAGCCCAAATATTTCCACAGTGCAGAACATTGGATTTTCTCTGGGGCAACACATAAATTGTGATTATGTAGCTGTGTGAAAATAAAGGCCTCTTGTTGAGCAGTAAATGGAGCTTCCTGTGCAAACAAAATATCATCCATATAATGATATATCATCATATCAGGACAAGCAGTTCGAATGGGCAGTAAGGCAGCATCCACAAACAATTGACACAAGGTAGGACTGTTGCGCATCCCTTGAGGAAGGGTCACCCATTCATACCGACTTGCAGGTGCCTCACGATTCAGGGAAGGTAATGTAAATGCAAATTGTTTAGTTTCATTTGGATGGATGCTAATTGTAAAGAAACAGTCCTTTAAATCAATGATAAGGAGGTTCCAGCCCTCAGGTAACATGGCTGGATTTGGGAGGCCAGGCTGCAATGCCCCCATTGCCTCCATTTGGGCATTGACTGCACGTAAATCATGAAGCAAACGAAATTTACTAGATTTCTTTTTGATTACAAATATTGGAGTGTTCCATGGACTAGTAGAAGGTTTAATGTGCTCCTGATTCAATTGTTCACTAACTAGAACATGTACTTGTTGCAAGCTTTCTCTTTTTAGTGGCCACTCCTCGATCCATACTGGATCATCACATTTCCAGGTTAGGGGGATCGGGAAAGCCCAAGTAGTGACTGCTACTAAAAACAATCTTTTGTCACCAGGCGAACTCCTAATTGCATAAGGATATCTCTGCCAATTAATGCTTCAACTTTAGGTGGTAATGGCATAACAGTAAAAATTGCACACAAGTGCGACCATACAGTAATAAACGAATTTTGTCCTTACTGCGGCAAACTGAAGCAGACCCCCCTACCCCCTCAACTCCAGCAATCATAGGAGAAAGTGACCAAGAGGTAGGCCAAAAGTCCTTGCTGATGATAGTGATGTCTGCTCCAGTATCGAGGAGTGCCATTAGCTGCAGCTTTTGATGACAATTCTCCAAAATAACAGGAGCTTTGGGCCGCTCCTCCATGGGAAGACAAAGAAGTGCCATACCTCCTGTAGATCCAAATCCTGCCGACCCCCGTTGTTGTTGTATGGTGGTCAAGGCAGCTTCTGTCAACTGTAATGTAGGCACTAGCTGAGCGATTTTACTGCCCTTAGAAATAAACAAAGGAGGATAAAATGTCATAGCAACAATAAGAATTTCACCTGTAAAATCAGCATCAATAACACCAGGTAACACAAAAAGACCCTTCAAACCAGCAGATGATCGACCTAAAAGAAGAGCACCACAAGGTTTATCTTTGTGCATTACCGGTCCTTTGACCCCAGTAGAGATTTTTACAGGTTTTTGATCAATCAAGGTAATGTTTATTGTGGTTGCCAGGTCCGGGCTGAGGCTCCCTCTTGTGACTGGCCGGAGAGAGCTGGCTGGTTGCAGTTGTCTGGAGCATACCATATGGGAGCCGCCATTGGGATCTTCGCGCCGTGGCCCTTCGCGCTCCGATTTGTGTTTCCCGATCGTCTACAAACTTCAGTAGAATGAGAGTTATCAGAACCTTTGTTACACCATACTGTCCCTTCTCTGCGGTTGCGACGAAAATGTCCCATTTTCCCACACCAGTAACATCTTATATGAGGTTGTTGCTTAAACTTATTTGCTGGTTGTAACGGAGTCAGAGCAGCAAAGGCTTGTGTTTGGGCTTGCACCAAATCTTTCCCTATATCCCTGAGTGCTACTACTAACATTGCCTGAGAACCTGCAGGAACCCTTGACATTCTAACATTTCCTCCACTGTTGAATCAATGCTGATTGTGTTAAGAATACTTCTAGTAGAGGCATTACAATTTTCTAAAACACACTGTCTTAATAGGGCTCCCTTCATAAAGTCCTGTACATCAGCTAAATTGATAGCCTCAGTCACCCGATCCACAAAGGAAGTAAAAAGCTCATCTCTGCCTTGCTTAATAGACATATAAGAAGGAGATACTGGTTTTATCTTAACCCTGGAGATTGCTTCCTTAGCCAATCGCATAGCAGCCTTTAATACTTCAGCCCCTACTTGTGCCTGCATTTCAATTGTAGTGAACTGCCCAATACCCATTAATTGCTCAACAGTTACCCCAAATAAAGGGTCATTCTGTTGTCATGGAGTTTCAGCAAAACGATTACATAATTCATGCAAATGAGCCTGCCACAGCATCAACTGAGACTGTGTCATAATCATTCTCATTATACCCTTAATATCTTCTGGAAGAAGCAAACCTGAGCCCCATATGTAATTAAGCATTTGCTTTGCAGGTTCCCCGTGTATTCCACATTCATTAACTGTGGCTCTCAATTGTGAAAGCAATTTCCAATCCACAGGATGATAATTTGCTGTCTGACCCCCACCTGCATTTGGTGTATAAACAACAGGAAAAGCTTGTCAATCTATGTCAGAAATAGCAGAACACATGTAATAATCTTTATTATTTATTGCTCCTTTTTGGATACTTAACCAATCTATTCTGTGTATTACTGGTAATTTTTTAGGATGTTCTTGCTTAAAAGAATCACCCGCAGATGTCATTAAAACTTTTTTGTGACTGTTCTGAACAGTTTCATCCTGTAGCTGCTCTCTTTCACCCTCCAGGAATTTTTCATTATTTATGACTGATTGTTCATTCCCGGGAAGGGGATCTGTGGCTGACTGAGCATCATTAAAGGCAGGATTAAGAGCAGGAGGAGCAGTAGGTTGCTTATCACTCTGTCTGCTCTTAATTTCAGTAATATTTCCTACTGGAGGAATAGGATTGTAATCAACCCCTAAAGAATGCATACCTGGTTTAACCCCTTCTAGAGTGGCAGTAGCAACAGCAGCAACTTTCTTTTCTGCCTGATACCTCTGCAAACAATTCAAGACCGAGCGCCACGACCTCATTAACTTTCAAGCAACCTTGTCATCCTCAATCACTTTAAACCAAAGAATATTCCCTAATTCACACCACTCATTTACATCAAAGAGATCCCCCGAGGCTTTAAATAAGCCCTGAGCCCAACCATAGGTGTACAAAGCCAGCGGATCTTTCTCTAAATCTATATCAGCTAAATCATGTTTCTTTAAGAAACTAGTAAGTAATTGAAGAGCTACTTCATTTTCCATAATCTGACCCTTAAGTGCAGCCTGTGTACCTTAGCAGCTCTTCCCGGACAGCAGGTCTTGTCCTGACTCCCTGGACAGCGAGTCTTGCTCTGACCCAGGCTCGAGACGACTCCTTATGCCAGCATCGAGTCGAACTTCTAGCCCTCCGAACGCTGCTTATTTGGTGCTACCGGTCCCACCGTCCTGGTCCACAAGGCACCGAGACCCCTGAGGGTCGCAAGGGTCCCTGTTCCAGGCGCCAAATATTGCCGCGGGTGGTGAGGGAAGACAAGCACACAACCAATATGATTGATAAGCAAGCTCCAATTTATTCAAAGATCCAGTCAGTTTATAGAGTCTTTTGCAAGCAATATCAGCAACAAGCTCTCTTTGGTCAATCCTTAGAGGTTCATTGTTTTATGTTCTTCTACGTGCAGTTTCAGCTGTAGCTAAGTTTTTCATCTGCTAGCTTTTTACTTTGCTAAGTACATCTTGTTTTACATCCTGTTCTTGTACAACTCATAGCTCAAGGATATTCTGCCTTTTGCTATCTGTACATGCACAGTGTACTGTTCACAGGCCAGTGCTGCTTCCCAGGCCAGTTTCCCAGGCCAGAGCTCCTCCTGGGCACAGAGCTCAGGTCTGGGGTCTCAAACAGAGGTTTGATGGAATAACTGTTCCATCGATTCATGACCCTGTTCCTGCAACCATTCCCCAACAGTACCTTAAAAAGTACCTTATTTGGACAATGCCTTCACAATGCCCTTCAACTTTTGATCAACCCCAGGCACACATCACATTCTACTGAACTGTATGTATTTTACAGTGTTTGGTGTTGTATTTTGTGCAACAGTTTCTTTGGTATTGTATGTTGTCTCAATTTGTCTTCTATTTTGTATTGTGCTGTGTTGGATGTGTTGTATAGTATTGTTTGTATCACGCTGTACGGTGTGGACTGCACTGGATGTGACATGGATGCATTGTGATGTGTTTTGTTGTACTGGGATTTTTTATTTCACACTGCATTCTATTTTGCGTGCTGTATTGAACGTACTGTATTTTTACATGTTATATTTTCCATTGTGCTTTTTATAGTTTTGCATTGTAGATCCATTTGCATTGTGTACAGTAATACTGTGCCATATAGCACTTGTTGTATGGTTTCTTTCACTCTACTTCATGCATTTTATCCATTATATGGCCTATACTGTACAATCATTGGTTTGGTATTTTACTGTAGTATTGATCAATGATTTTGCATTGTAGTGCACCCCCCATCACAGCTCTGGCACCATGCGTCATACACAGCAGGGTCACACACAGCACCTCTTGGGAACCATCACTGCTGAGCACAGGCAACCAGCTGGCTGGACCTGCTGCTGTTCCAGATACATGCAATGCCATATTGCTGGTGTCCATCACCATCTGCCCATTGCCTCCAATAAAATCCTTTCTATAGTGTGTGTGTGCATATGGAAAGCATTCCAGTTATGTTATTTGTAAACTACTGTGTTTTGCAATGCCTTGTATTCTGTATTGTAAAGTCTGGCATTTCCTGTTTGGTACAATATGATAAAATCATAGGATGGTTTGAGTCGGAAGGGACTTTAAAGATCATATATTTCCAAACACCCTGCTGTGAATAGGGACAGCTTTCACTAGGCCAGGTTGATCAAAGCCCCATCTAACCCAGGCTTGAACACTCCAAGGGATGGAGCATCCACAGCTCCTCTGGGCAACTTCTGACAGTGCCTCTCCAATGTCACAGTAAAGAATTTCTTCCTAATACCTCCTGCACAGTGACTCTCATTTTAAGGCCATTCTACCTCATCCTTTTACTTCATGGAAAGAAGTCACTCTCTGTCTTTCTTGTAGGCTTCCTTCAGGTACTGGAAGGCTGCACTTAGGTCACACCAAATCCTTCTCCTTTTCAGGCTAAAAAAACGCAGTTCTCTCAACCTTTACTCACAGAAGTGCTCCAACCCTCTCATCAAAGTAGTGGTCTTCCCCCGGACTTGCTCTAACAGGTCCATGTCCTCCCTGTGCTGTGACCCCAGAGCTGGATGCACAGTTCCAGGTGGGCTCTCTCCAGAGCAGAGCCGAGGGACAGAATCCCCTCCCTGGCCCTTCTGCCCACGCTGCTTTGGATGCAGCCCAGGACACGTTTGGCTTTCTGGGCTGGGAGTGCCCATGGCTGGGACATTCCAGCCTCTCCCCCACCAGCACCCCCAAGGCCTTCTCCCCAGGGCTGCTCTCCATCTGTTCATCCCCCAGCCTATGTTGATACTTGGGGTTGCCCTGACCCAGAATTAGCACCTTGAACTTGGTCTTATTAAATATAGTATTTTTTGGTATTTATTGTCCAGTTTGTACTTCATAAATCATGGGTATTATTTTTGTTGTTGATATTATATGTATTGCATTGTGTTCTGTACCTTTTAATGCATTGTGTTCTATATTTTTATTGTCTTTTGTACTGTGTTATACTTTGGGTTGTATTGAACATCTTACTGTGCATTCTATGTGTGGGGAGGCCTGGTATTTGTTATATTGTGCAGTATCGTATGTATTGTACTGTATGTTACGTTTCATGGTATATAACAGTATTCATTCCATTGTATAACATATCACTTTATCCATTCTACAGTCTTTATTGTTCACTTCTTTGGGGCTGTTATGTATTGTATTGTGTATAGTTCTTTTTTCCTATGTACATATAGTTGTTATACTTTAGGACATTACTCTAGGTTTTATATTTTAGATATTGTGCATGTTGTATTCTATAGTTTGTATTGCTTGACTTGTATTACCTGTATAGTATGCTATGGTATGTGCGGCATCATAGAATCACAGAGAGAGGGATGTGAAAAGGTCAGAAACAAAGTCCAAGTGTAAGGATCGAGGAAAGCATTTCACTTCCAGGCAAATTTCTTATTAGTAGTTATATCTTTAACTGAGTCCTCTTTCAAAATAAAGGCGACTAAATGTATTTCATTGTGTGTATAATTTAACTTTCAATCAAAGAGAGCTTTTCACTTTTCATTCCAAGGTAATAGCAGCAGTTTTTAACCTCCACCAGACAGCTGGCCAGCACTTCCAATGGACATCAAAAGCAAAGCACAACACTCATTCCTGCAGCTTACTCAAACTTATAAGGAGACTAAGGGAGCATGGCCTCAGGAAGGCACTCCTATACTGTCAGGACTTATTACCCAGGCTGTCCTAGGCTTCCATTGGTTGTTCAGTTAAGCTACCTTACCAAAAAAGTTTGCATAAGTGAATAATGATGGACCCATCTGCAGAATGATTCCTAGAACCCTGCACAGCATGGGTTGATACTAAATGTACCAAACTAAATAAATCTCTGAATCATAGCCTAGGTGAATGCTGTGAAGGAAGATCAGAAGTCAGTTGTTTCCTTTTATTCATTCTTTGTTATAACTAAAGATTAACTGAATTTTGCTTTAATACCAGCCGTCTGTGTCACATATACTCTAACCTGATTAAATATCATTGTCTTGGGTCCTGATTTGATTATTTAATCTCCAGAGTCATTTATGAAACTGAAGTAAATTTTATATTGTTTTCAATTGAAGTTAATAAAATATATACAAGAGCTTTTTTTTAAAAAAATAGTGTCTTGCAAATTAAAAAATATAACCTTGATATGCCATAACACTAATATTTAATACTCTACTATTTGTTATTGTCCCATTCCATTGAATGACAGCATTTAAAATGTCACTAGCTATTTTAATTTTCTTCTGTAAAACAAAATGCTCCAAGGGATTGAAAATATTAAGAATTATTTTATCCCAGGAGGTTTTTTTACAGAAGTCTTTTATTTATCTTTTCCAAGACAGCCTTTTCTGCAAAACAAACCACACAGATTCATCACTCTGGAGTGGTCATTACAATGAGCAATTCTGGCACCAGAGACAATATCTTACATTCTCTGCAAACATCATTAGTATTCGCAGGTTTCAGCAGCACAAGAAATATGTTGTGGTTTTTATAAGAACATTAGGAATAAGTAGACAACTCAGCTTGCCAAATTTTATCACACTGAATTCTGACATGTAAATCCATAGCTGATGTGGCTACCGTAATACAGAGATTTGACTCTGTTAAATTGAATTATTGAAACTACTATTTATTTTTAAGTAGATGTGTAATTTACAGAGCTGAAAAATATGTCTACAAAATTCAAGTAATCTGGCTGGCACCATTTTGATAGTGATATTCATATATCTGAGACCACCCACTTTGCTCTCCGTTCAGTGGTGTTGAGAGTTGTGTCACATGCTGGTCAAGGTCCAGTAGAAGTGACCACATAAGAACACTAGAAGGTGTAGTGTGTGAAACTTCAGTCCTCTAGCTTTAGGGCTCATGACATTTCTAGTAAGATTCAAAAGCAGGTTTTGGGAAGACCTCTAGCTAGGTTCCTACTGCATGCCCCACCAAATAATTTAAACTTGGTCTGTTAGCAAAGCTCAGCCAGTCAGTACTACAATTGAGTTTTACTCAGCCAGACCAGTTTTTAACTGTAAGCCAGTTTTAGATGATAAAGCCAAACAGAACAAAATTGCTGACAGCTAACACATAAGCATAAGCTTTCCATACACATGAACAGGTGACAGCTGATTCTGTACCTGGTATCAGAAATACAAATGCAAGAACTTTAATGTAATTTAAATGGGTGCCTTTGCAAAATCAGAAAATTGTATTTGACATTGAATTTAATTCTGTCTCTTCTCAGCTAGGGTTGGGAGTTTGTGGTTAGACAGCAAAGCATGAGAACAAGCAAGAGCTGCACCAGGAAGGATTTGTCTACAGTACCTTTGTCTAAGAATCAAATGCGGCTAAAAAGAAGTGAGCAATCAGCACAGCTTAATTGCTCTCAATATATAGAATTTTCCTAGCCAGATGACAGTTGTTGAACTTCTGGACCTCTCTCTCATTCATCAACAGGCAAAGAGTCAAGCACCAGTTTTGCTGGTTTATGTCTCAGTTTAGATACTTCATTCACCAAAAAAGATTTGACAGCAGCTGCTAGCTAGCCATTAACAAGAGCAGGTCTGGGCCTACTTCTCTGCTACACTGAAAGCAGTAGAGATGCAATGCCAAGATAAATCAGCTCTTAGAAGAAAATGAATGAAAGCAATGCATGGCACACCAGCTCTTCTCACCAGTGTGAAAGTTCTTTGGCCCAACCATTCATTTGTGTCCTTCTGAAAGAAACAGGAGTGAAGAGATACTACAGCAATGCATTACAGTGGGGTGCAGCATTTAACCAGAGAGCCTAACAGGACTCTGCATCTCATTCATGTCAGAGAGGTCATGAGAAAAGCTTAGATTTCCTCATTTTTTTGTGCCAGACACCTGCAGAACTCCAGAGAAGACACTTTCACCCTTCACTTTTGTGCCCAGCTGCCTGCATAGCACATAGACCCACATAGGCTGTATACTGTTCCCACATCCAACTATACTCCCATATTGGTATCAATGTCTTCTCAATTTTTAATTGTAAACTCAGATTAACACAAATCCTCTATCTTGATGCTTATCATTAGATTAGGATGACTGAAGAAATACATTTCCGTTATACTAAAAAAGAGCTTTGTGAGTGAAAGCCTGTTAGAATCAGAATTAAGCTTTATTAATAAGATCCAAGGTAGTGGGGTAGCTGTGTTGTGCAACAAACAAGGGACAATATCCCCTTATCTCAACTCTGATAGAGAAAAATCAGCTGACAAATTTCTATGCTATATGCTGAAATAGGAAATGCTGATGTTCCTACATAAGCATACAGGGATAAAAGACCTCACAAAATCTGATTAAAGCTTGTGTAAAGTGCCCATTCTGGCCATTCTCCCTGCTGTGCAGGTATTGCTAATGTCTGAATCGCCAAAATCCTGTTGGAGAAGGGACAAAGTGAGTGATCTGCTACTGCATTGTGTAAAGGTGCACTGCCTGCCTCTGGGGATAGAAAGAGAGGAGGGAGAAAGCAGAAATGTTCAGAACTGCTTCTCATTGCAAGCAAAAAGCATCTCTCATGTTATACAAGAAACTGGCAAGTGATTGAGGATAGACCCAAGGAATTAAATTACTGCACTTCCATAGGGAAGATCTCAAGGCCCCATTACCCAAAGGAACAAGCTTTTAAAAAAGAATGTGCACTTGGATGATGTTCGAGAGAGAGAACCCAAAAATATTTGCTTCAGTTCCAACTTTTTTGGACACTCTCAAGAACGACAATAGCATAAGCTATTAGCCAACATGAAAACACAATAAAGAATAAAGAGTTGCAGAAATGTGACAGTCATACAAATGACTTAAGAATAGGAAAGATGAATAGACTACAAGCTAACTGAAACAGCACTAATGAAGTTTTACCAGTGAGGTCTGGCTTTTTCTTGAGACTTCATTTCAGCAAAAAAACCCCAAAACAACAGCAAGACCAATATCAGTAATATACTGAGAAATGTTTTATATATATATATATATATATATATATATATATACACACATATATATCTCAGAAATGTTATACATTTAAGACACTCAGATTCCTTTAACAATTTCAAAGTGCCCTGCACTTCCACTGACCTCAAGCCGTATCAAGCTTACAGAAGATTTCAATTTCCATGAAATTTCAAACAGAAATACAGTGCCCAGACTTCTTCCAGCTGAGCTTCCAGCTGAGCCTGGTACCCAGCTGAGAGTCAGGGTGTGTCTATACACCCAAAAGGGAGTGATGCTCCTCCCCAGGGTGAGAACAAAAGAGAGGGATGCAGTTGAAATGTTGAGTGCCAGGAGGAACTGTATCTAGGCATTCATGACCATCAGGCATTGGAGAGCAGCTTGTCAGCACTGGGAGTGGGAGCAAACATCCCTGGAACTGCAGGGAGTAAGACATTGCCTCTGGCAGTAAGTTCTTGCCACCCCTCTTCACTGTGATACAAGTTTACCCTGGAAGCCAAACCACACCCTTCTGCCTGGTTCCTTCTCACGGTCAGAGGAACTATAACAGTGCTCAGAGATGTTTACACCAAGGTGTCACAACTGTGCAGCAAAAATGGATGCCCAGGAGAGCGTGTGTTTTTTTGCCCCTCATGTTGCTTTTGCACAGGCTGTCTTGGCTTGCCACCCGAGGTTTTACTTTGTTACCATGGACTGGAGCCCAGCCACAGTACAGATTCCATTCTGTTCCTGATGGTAAGGGACAAAGTGAAGCAGGAGAACTTTCTTACACACTTCTTCTTATTCCTTTCTAAATATAGGGCCCATTTCCCCCGGGGAATGAAAGGCAAATAAAAACAACAGTGAAAGCTCATGAAACAAGTATTTTCCTTGATTTTCCATACAGCTCATATTTTCATGCACTCCTACTCATGTGTGTTTTGGGAGGAAATACTAAGCAGGGGAGTAGAAATCAAAGGCAAGGGCTGGACCATACCTGATGGACTAAGGCTAGTAGATATCTCTAGAAAAGGTTTAGCATGTTCATCTCTACTTTCAGAGGAGTTCTGTCAGAGAAGGATTACATCATACTTATAAATAAACCCAGATTCTGCTTTCTGTTTGTCCTGAAGAGCACAGACAACTCCCAAGACAAATTTTTTATTGTGTTGAACTATTACTTGGGAGTGAAATTCTGAAATCTTAACTCTAAGTCATACTATCTCTCTGATTTATTTTAGGCATTGAACTACACCTACAGTTTAGAGCAGCCAGCTTTCCTGCATTAGAGTGTTTACATTCCTGTGCAGAGCCCTTGGGCCAGCTAAAATCATCACTGGTAGAGACAGCTAACACTTTCACAGCACAGAAAGAAAGCATACACTCCATACTTCAACGGGAACATGAGCATCCACAACCAATGAGTGAATTTTTTTCACTTGCATATTGGCCTGGGAGCGAGAACTGAAGTGGAAGTATTTTGAAAATTTCACAGAAAAAAGTGATACTCTTTACAGAGGTCTCACCTGCCTCCAAGAAATTACTGTTTGCTGTCTTAAAGAACTGTATCTTGAAGTACTTGGAGCAGCTAGCTGAAGCTGGTTGCTGTGCTGACTTTGCATTTGGACAAGGGGAAAATAAAAGCAAAAAAAAAGGAAGCAAAGCAATGGCAAACTCTGCTTCCAAGTGTCTCTGAACAGGACATGGTATGAGGGAAAACTAATTAACAAGCTACAGAAAATAACAGCATCACTGAAGATATACTCTGGAGAAGACACCAGCACTTCATGCAGTCTCAAAGTGATTGTGTGCAACAGTACAGAGGGAGGGAGGGAGGGAGGGAGGGAGGGAGGGAGGGAGGGAGGGAGGGAGGGAAGGAAGGAAGGAAGGAAGGAAGGAAGGAAGGAAGGAAGGAAGGAAGGAAGGAAGGAAGGAAGGAAGGAAGGAAGGAAGGAAGGAAGGAAGGAAGGAAGGAAGGAAGGAAGGAAGGAAGGAAGGAAGGAAGGAAGGAAGGAAGGAAGGAAGGAAGGAAGGAAGGAAGGAAGGAAGGAAGGAAGGAAGGAAGGAAGGAAGGAAGGAAGGAAGGAAGGAAGGAAGGAAGGAAGGAAGGAAGGAAGGAAGGAAGGAAGGAAGGAAGGAAGGAAGGAAGGAAGGAAGGAAGGAAGGAAGGAAGGAAGGAAGGAAGGAAGGAAGGAAGGAAGGAAGGAAGGAAGGAAGGAAGGAAGGAAGGAAGGAAGGAAGGAAGGAAGGAAGGAAGGAAGGAAGGAAGGAAGGAAGGAAGGAAGGAAGGAAGGAAGGAAGGAAGGAAGGAAGGAAGGAAGGAAGGAAGGAAGGAAGGAAGGAAGGAAGGAAGGAAGGAAGGAAGGAAGGAAGGAAGGAGGGGAGGAGGGGAGGAGGGGAGGAGGGGAGGAGGGGAGGAGGGGAGGAGGGGAGGAGGGGAGGAGGGGAGGGAAGGAAGGGGGGGAGGGAAGGGAGGGAGGGAGGGAGGGAAGGGGGGAGGGGGAAGGGGGGAGGAGAATTTTCTTTGATGGAGACAGAAAAAAGGTGAAAGTTCAGAAGAGCCTATGCTACATGATCCAGGGCTGAAGAGGAAAGTTAGAGGTCCAAACCCTGACTGGGCTCCCCGTGCAACTCTGGTTTAGATTAGGAGAAGAGAGGATTTTGCTGCACTCTGAAGGTGACAGAGGCTCCTGAAAGGGACCTAGTCTTTCATAAAGTAAAAATATTTGCTAACCAGCAGTTGCCCAGTCCAGACAGAAGACATCATTTCCTGAATTGCTGTCTCAAAGAATAAATCTGGCACAAGAAGTTTCCACTTCTTTTCTCTGGAGACTTGTCCACAACTTCACTGAGCCATACCTTGAATGTTTTTTCACAGAAGCCAACTGGAAGTGGTTGTGCTTAGCTGAGGAACAGTGCTCAGAAGCCTGAGCTCAGGCAAAGGATGAAGCAAACTGATGTCAAAATTGCAGGTTCTGACCAGGACATGGCATTAGGCTAAACATATTAAAAGCAGTCTGGGCAGAGTAAGAGCATGCACCAGGACAGAATAATTAAAAGAACTAATGTAAGCAGTAACTCCTTTCTTTCTGAAAGTATCAAAATATCTGTATCACAAAACTTTAAGCTGACTTTGCAGCTGAGGCTGGCATCACACAAATGGTGTTATAAGAAGTACAAAGGGAGGGCTGATAATATTATGCTGCTGAAATTTATGATTCTGTTTTAACAATGTCCATTAAAACAAAACAAAACAGACCCCTCAGGCAGAACAGAATGTGGAGCTCGTTTAAACAAACATATAAACATATCACGTGGGGCTACACATGCTCTGGCAAACAGCACAGGCCAAGGAAATGCCCAGCACTTGTGAAGCAATACAGCTGTAAAGGCTTACGGCACTGTGTAACAGAGTATGCAACACCACCACGTGGACAAAGGCGATGGCAGCAGCACTGTGAGGTCAGAGGAACTTTTCCAGCTGCCTGCAAGAAAATCAATTCATAAGAAAATCAATTCATGAACGTCCAAGTGACTGCAGGAAAATGTGGTGCCAGAAATACTGTTAATAATACTAAGGAGGAGCTACAGAAATAGCAGCAAAAGCCAGAGCCAAGCTTCCTGAAACTAAGGATACAAGTTAAAAAAACACATAAACCAAACACATTGCAATCTGTTCTAGCACACCCTCGACACACACTGGTAGCTAGAAAGCTGTTCCTATGATTTTCAAACCATGCATGTTATTGTTCATTACTGCTTTTTGCTTGAAAAGGAGTAGGCACGGAGCTGACCTTTTCAGAAGGTGCCACAGGAAGCAGGTGGCACCAGGCTTGTGTTTGAGGGGGTAAGGGCAGAGGGGGTGTGCTGTGTTACAATGAGCCATCCTGCTGAAACCTGTATGGTGAACAAAAACCTCTCTGGCTCCAGGTGATTACTGAAAATCATATAGCATTCCTCAGCCATGCCTCAGGAGGGCAAAGGAAACATGAAAGAATTAAGGAAGGAGGCAGAGGGCATGTTCATAGGGATGGATCTAGATTTCCCAGGAGATTTGAACAATCTCTGCAGACCAGCTCAGTCCTCCAAAACATTTATTTTGCTTCTCTGGTGATCCATACAAACAGCAGAGGTTACCTTTAGGGCAATAAACTTGGGGCATAACTCAGATGTGCTGCCAAGGTATTCTTGCATTTAGGAACTAGGAAGAGGAATACGAAGGACTTCTTTCATCTGTCAGAGAGGGCCTGCAGACAAGACAGATTTCCATCCTAGCTGAAATATATTCAAGAGAATCATAGCATAAAACTGAAAATCTCATAGGCCATCTTGCTTTCAGCATTGATGACTCAAAGAGTTTCCATGTCCACTGCTTTTAAAAAGTTGTTAAGAAAGCCACAAATTAAATAGAACTACCTAACTCATATATTCCATTTTGAGCTATTTCCTAATAATTATATAGGAATAAAATTTTCTTCTTTGCCTAATAAGCAGTTAATTTTCTAGAGACACTTTATGCATTAATGTGTCCCAATAGTTGCTGTCCAACAACCATTTTAACTTACAGAGGAATAGTCAGTCCCCCTTTTCCCTCTTCCCTATATTAGCAAGTTCCCATTTTCCACTTAGAAATATTTTTAAAGTAGCAGCCTTAAGAAAAACAAAACAACTGGTACCGTTTAAACTTAAAATTTCCAGCTAATACAGTATTCTCTGGAGTGCTTCAGTTCTGTGGTTTTGAATGCCTTTCACATAGCAGAGATTAGTTACTGGACAGTGACTCACCACAACACTTGGCTGCAGCATGTTAGATTTTGTAATGGGAAGGGAAATGAAGACATAATGTCTACTCTTTTGCTTTTTGCCTTTGCTTTGTGCAATGAAGCAACATTCTGCAACATTCTGTAACATTCTGCAACATTTCACACATGGTGTTGTCTTTAAATGGAAGAACTGTACCTTATGCTGAATTAAGAGATATCATAGTCATCATCAAAACTTTGTGGGATGAGCTGAAAAATCTCTAAAATAAGTTATGCAAGGAATATCAATTTCTTACCTGAAGAGCTAATGGCTCTCTATGTCCATACACCCAGACACACAAAATGTTCACCCTCTTGGCTCATACAGAGGTCAGGGGGCTAGCTCTAGGGTTGCTCACAATCCCTGTGCCACACAGATGCCCCAAAGGATCACCCTCAATATTGGCCAGTTTTTGGCACTGATGAGACAGGAGCCTCCTTGCTTCCTGTCTTTCCAGTTGTCACTGCGGTCATGCACACACAAGCCAAGGCTACACAGAGAAGTGAGGTGTGTATAATACTTGCATTGGGACATGTTTTCAAGTCTTCATTTTTGCACACATTTCTTGTGGGCCTCCAGCGGTGCCAAGTGTGAGGAAAGAACAGGTAGTAATCAATAACTGTTCTGCACCAAAATAAAGTTGTTCACATCAGTCCCATTTAGCAAGAGCACAGAACTACACTGTTACAAGATTTCTCCCTTCCAGTGAGCCTCTGATTTGCTTGGGATGAAGATAATTTATTCTTTATCTTTTCTATATTTAAGGTTCCTATATATACAGTAAACTGAAGCAGCCCCCAAGAAATTTTTCATTTTCCATTGTATTTATCGAAGAAATAAAAAACTGCCAATGCAACACCACCCTTTTCCAGAGAAGAAATTAACTGCTCAGAGTTACTTCTGTTAATAGCAGCTAAGCAGAACCTGATCTTTAATTCAGTCAGGAAATCTGATGAAAGACATGCAAGGCCCATGTTCCCCTCCACCACTATCCATTTAATGTATATATATATGTGTGCATTTGCATTATTCATGGATTTCTGGGGTTTATAAGGGATTTTTTACTGGTCTGAAGACAAATTTTTCCTTCTGCATGTAACATTCACCAGCAGAGCTGTTACTACCAAGATCATGGGTTAAAATCTGTGGCCCATGCAAATATGTATATAGTTTATAATCCACTTACATGTAAAGATTCCCAATGGAGCATTTCCCTGTCAGAGGCAAATATCTGAACAATACCAGAGACCTACACTTATGTCTGTTTCCATCATATTGTAAGGGATGTTAGGGAACTTGAGGAAAATAAGAAAAGGCACTCATGATCTCCACTAACGCAGGGTCCTTTGAGGACCATTTGTTATTTGCTTTAAGGACCAAAGAGGCTGAGAACTAGGAAGCCAAGCTTGGTCTACAACCAGTCATGAATTTCCTAATAAAATTGATGTTTTAGAGGCTTTTTGAAACAACAAAAAAATTGGTTTTGGCATTTTTTCTTATTTTGTAATGCCCAACAAAAGAGTTTCACAGTAGATATACAACAGACACATCAATCCATATGTGTCAGTCCAAATTATTTAATTTTTGCTAGGATATTTGGTTCCTGCAAAGCTGCTGTAACATGGAAGTACAGATTTACTGCTGCTTGTCATCCACTTGCAGACACAGGGTGGCAAGTGAGTCCTGGCAGGCAAACCAAGCAGCAGGCTGCATGAACAGAACTGAAGGATACACTTATTTTAAAGCATAAACTTGATCCAAAATGCCCGTTAGCATCAAGCCAAGAAAAAGCCTAAAATTCCCTTCAGCCTTGAAAGTTGATGAGTAGTTCTGCCATTTAAAGCACTTTCATTCCTGTTCAAATGTCCCTGGCACAGGGCAGATGACAGAGCCAGAAGTCACAATGAGCTGAGGATTGTCATAAAAAACGGAAAGGCAAAATTTCTACATGAATCATCTCAGGGAAGTGGCAGTGCATGAAGCTCCAGACCTTACCAAGTTTACTGTGGGATCAGGCATCATTAAGTGTACTAAATTACTGTTTTTACAGATGCAAGCTGCTGGCGAAACACAGAGATTCATTAAGCCCTTGTAAGACAATATCTGGGTAAATATCTCTTGAAAAGGCATAAGCTCAAGTGTTTTTCCTTGAAACTACAACGTGCCCTGGAATAAACTGCACATGTAATGGGGCCATCATCTTCAACTTTTTCATCATCAATGTTTAACCTGCTCTACAGGTACAGCAAAAGACATAAAGTAGTCCTGACATAAAAGCCCTCAAAACCAGTGAGCTTTTACTTATTTAACAGGTTTACACCCTGAATAATACTTTACATTGAATAACTAACTGAATCTTAAAGACATATCTTCAATGAATAGGTGTGAGTTCAAGATCTATTGTTAATTAATAGGAATTACAGGCATTACAGTCTCTCTCTTTGGTCTACTTTAGAAAAAAATCTGTCTGTTGAGAAAACGTAGCATCCAGTGCCCAGTAGCTTAGAAAAATGATGACAAATATTTTAAGAGACTGTGCCCAGAGCACACACATTACTGTAGAAGACATCTGAGCAATATAGAGCTTGGGAAGAAAGAGCTGAGCTGCATCTTCACAAAAAAAAAAAAAAAAAAAAAAAAAAAAAAAAAAAAAAAAAAAAAAAGACTCATCATACAATTTATGGTTGGGCAGCTAGTCATACTTTGCATATGGCCTAGGACATGATGACATATATCCACATATATCCTTTCTCGAGGATCAAGACCAGAGTTAAAAATTTCTCAAACTTCCAGCTATTCAAGGTGGTCCTTAATTTATTATTTTCTTACAATTTTTTACTTGAACTTACATAAAACCTCAGACATTAGCAAGTACATTAAGTAAGTATTAGGTACTAACTGAGCAAATTATGAACTTCAAATTACCTAGATGTGTGATACAATGTTTTTATTCTTATGTCATTGCTTATGCTGCTTTGCACTCTGTTCTTTCAATGGTTCATATAAGATCCAGTTCTTTCTATTAGGAATCTAAGCTGAAATCCTTTGCTGCAGCCCCCCAAAAAATGAATTTTGGCAAATCACATAAAATGAAATATGAATTTTATTACTTTGCCACAAAGCCAGTCATCTGAAATGGGCCAATCTAGGCTCCAGCAAGGCAATTGGTTTACTTTACAGGAGTTAATTACTGAGGGGCATCAAACAGACCCACCACCTACTTTGATGCCAAAGGGTGGGGAAGAATGGCTAGTCCTATGAAAGGGAGGATATTTCTGTATCGTGAGAGCAGCAGACCCATTATGCAGAACTGCTCCTCTGCTTATCCATTGTTGTATTGTGTTTCTGTACCTTATGTTACTTCTGTAATGGTTTGCTCCTGCGCCCTCTATTTTCCCCAGTGGTCTTACCCTTAACTGCCCCTTTCCTTATATGTTAATCCCCTCCTCCTCCCCTGGAGTCAGTCAGCAGAAAACAGCTGAATCATTCCCCTGTCCCCTCCCTGGTGCCTTGTCCGTCACTTGACTCCCCATCCCACCTATCTAGAACCTTCCACCAAGGGCGTCGAGTGACTGGGCAAGGGACAGGGATCTTCCCTGCCTTCCCCATTGGGAATTGCATCCTTCTATCTCCCCAGTTTCCACTCCCCTAAAATCTCTCATTGGTCATGGGGTGATCCCCTCCCTTGTCTCCTCCCCAGTTTATAAACTGTTGCACCCTGCCCCTCAGGGCTCTCGCCTGGTTGCTCTCCTAATGTTCACAGCTCCTCAGGAGCATTCAATAAACCTTGTACTTTGTGCCAGAAGAGAGACAGCCTGTTTCTTTCCACAGTCGTCACCAGCCTCTCCTCCAACCAGGGTCAACTGCGTGAGTGCTTGGCCCTGAGCCGCTCTCCAAATTCCACCGGAACACAGGAGAGCGTCCCCTGCCGCCAGCCGTGTCATTGCTGGCCAGGCTGACCCAAGTGGACGTTGGGTGGACACGGCGGCAATCCATCCTAGAACACCTGTGATGGGTGGCTGCAGAGGTGCAGTACATCCTATGGTGGGCTCCCAGCTTGCTCTACACCCCCAGGAAGTCTTGAGGTGGCTCAGAGCAGGGCACACTGTTCAGCTGCACTCTCTAGGACATAAGCACTTTTACTAGAAAATACATATTAAAAACCAATACCAAACATAATTGGCTTCATTGTAGGAATTCCTCAGTGCTAGCAAACGCTATAACAGATTGAAGTGAAAAAGAGATTCAAAGTTGTTAAACTCATCACACTATCATAAGCAAAAATAAGCATATCCAAGTACTAGCTGCTTGAAGCCTAACACTGACTGGAGATGGCAGGGTTTTTTAATTACAGAGTTCTTTGCATACTGTTCTTGTGATCCTTTCCTCATTGATTTTGGGTATTCATCCATTAAATGTAGTGGCTGCAAGAGCAGGTAACTGAAGAGAAAACTGCTTGAAATACGCAATGCTGGTTTAGCAAAGCAGTAAATAATTCCTGTAGCGTAAAGGAGTTACTGTTCCCTTTAAATGTAATTGACTGTTGATTGGATTTTTACACAGGCTTGTACTTTTTAAATATTCATTTCTTTTGTCTCAGAGAATTTTACGGAAAAGTAAATTTCAATAGTCAAATGAAAGACACTGCAAAAAAATTACATTCCAAAACTGACAGTTCTAGAGATTTCTAATAGCATGTTCCTGATTAATGCAGTAGGAAATGACAAATGGCTAGCCGTGACTGTGCTGGATATACTTTTGCCTTTGACCTTGAGAAGAACTTTTCCAGCTGTAGCAGCACAGTAGGAACCTCTTACATGTGGCACAGTTACACACTCCACAGAGAAAAGGCTGTCTTTTCTACTGGAGCTAATGTGACACATGTATGAATGAAATTATTTTTCCATACCAACAATGGCTAAATGGATCTTGCAGATCCATTTTAAAAACAGACTCCTCCAAGATGTGATTGTAAATAATAAATGCCCCCAACAGTAAGTTTGTAATGTCAGTTATAAGCACAAGCAAAGATGACTTGGATAGCCAAATAGACTCCAAGTAAAATACACCCCAATCTCCCTCGTTTTCTTGTGCCTGTTCAGTATGGCATTTTCTTTTCACCTCCTTGGAAAGTCTGGCTAAAAGGATTAAGAAAAATTTTACCTGCGTGGCCTCTATACCCCAAAGACAGAAAACATGTGGAAGAGAGGAGCTGAACTCCCCATCTTGGTAGTCAGGACTTCGAGATTTGGAGGTTTTTGTCATCTTTTGAAAGTTGCAGCTAGGGTGGCTGATGGAGACTGGCAGCATAAGCAGGTTCACAAAGGAATCTGTCACAGCTCTGTACATCCATAAAGAGGTGTTGCAGGAAACAGGGATGTAACTTTTCACGTCCCCATCTGAGTAACAGTGGATGGCTGTGGAAGACAAAGGCAAGGAAGCATGGAAAGAGGTAAGATTTCCACATTTCAAGGAGCCTCCTTGACATAGACAGTGCCCTGGCTAATCTCCTCCTGCCTCCTTGTACAGGAACACAATGAAAGGTGGAAATGACAGCTCCAGTGAGAGTGGCAGTGGTGCCATCTTAGGAGCGGGGTAAGTAACCATAAATGACAGACATACATTGTGCTCCTGCCCCAGAAACATACTATCCCATCCAAGACTGGGTCCTTATGGAATGGGATCATGTAGATATCCCAAAACTGTGCCTTCAGGGATGCAGAGGCAGGCCAAAGACAGGGGTATAAATTCCTTTCACCATGAAGAAGCCAGAACTTTTGTCTTCATTGCTATTCCTTTAGGAAGTCTTTTCAGTGGCAGATGTATCAGGATGTAATGAAAGAGGTTCACTGCTTGCATCTCCATCTGCTTGTGTCACCACCTTGCATGTAGTAAAAGGAGGCCTGGGGAGGGCATTCTGCAGCTGCAAAACCAAATTTTTTTGCGAGGAGGGAATGTTGGTATCAGAAACAGAAAAATCCATTTTGCCTGGTCTACTGGCATGCCTTGAAATGACTCAGAGCATCTGCAGTGAAGTCTTGGTGAGTGTATTTGGTGGATGAGAGAAACTCATACAGTTTTTGAATAATTTTTCAAAAAGCTGGCAGGAATATTTCAGACATATTTTTTGATTTTTTTTTTCGTCCCTTTTAACTTTCCTACAAACCACATTAAGAATACACACAGTCTTCCCCTTAGGCACCATAGACATATGTCTAAACCCTTTAACTATTACTAGCCTGAAGAAGTTTACAGCTACAGTACACCTGTCCATACCAAAGCCCAGATCCAATTTCCTGGCACTCAACAAATACTGACACAAAGTCCTAGACAGCACAATTGCAGACTAGTTGATTAGATTGGCTTTCATCCATTGTTTTATGAGATGATTTTAACCAGCAGTAGATTCTATAAAAGCTGTTAAAATCTGCCTAGAAGTTCCTTTTTCTATGGTGAACACTCACAGTGCTCCTACACTGCCTATTGATACAAATGGCACAGGAACAGCAGTATTAGAGAAGGTTCAAATATAAGAGCTCGATCCACCTTCAAACACACCTGAATTTGATGACACTGGGATGCATAAATTTGATTCATTGACCCCCAGCAATAATGGCCACTTTCTAGGTTTTTTACTATGTCACTCTGGGTGATTAGTCACACTCAGGACTTTATTCAAACTGATTCTTTTAAATTCAATTAATTCTGTTAAAAGATGGGAGAAAAAATTGCTCATCCCCCTTGCCCTGACATGCTTGGGCATATGAGTGGAACATGACAGGGACATTAACTGACAAACAAAAATAAAGAAATTCAAATTATAAAGTAATTTTTCTGATTTCACAGCCATGACTTTCCCTCTATTAAATATGATTGTGTATTTCACAGAGAAGGAGAGGTTCCAGACATTTCTAGGGCTGTACTTTTTATCTGGATCTAAGATAAACCAAAGTGCACACAATGTTCTTACTATCAGACCACAGTCTGATTTAATTGCTCAGAAATTTTGGGTGCTTATTGATCTACATGTCTTTGCTTCCAGGCCTATACACAGATACTTGAGACATGTTACAATCACAGATGTCTCCTTTGCCTTGACATTGACAACTTTCAATGAAGGGTACTCTTTTAAAACACAGGAACATGATTTGGTTTTGACAAGATGCCAGGAAGTCCAATTAGAGTGTTTATGGTTGGGGATTGTCACTGGTTTGTTTGTTTGTTTGTTTTTTGTGTTTGTGGTTTCTGTTGTTGTTGTTTATAGATTTGTCTCCTTTTAAAACTATTTTCTTGTATTTTATTATTGTTACCTCACTAGAGTCTCCTGTGGTCCCCCAAACCATAAGCTGCAAATTAGCAGCAGATCTAAAGAAACCAAGGTATGCAAAGAAATTGAGATGACTGAGAGAGCTTCTCTTTGTGCTCTTAGATTAATGGAGATTTACATAGGACTCCCTACAGCAAGAAAACTTCACCAAGATTTAGCCAGTTGATGATCTCTTGTAGGAAGATATTACATTATCTTACCATTCAGTATCTATGATGATAACTACATGTCTTACCAAAAAAAGTCTTATGTTGCAATGGTGCTCAGAAGTGCTAAATCATGTGCTATGCACAACACAGCATACCGCAAGAAGATACTGTCTGTCACAGGGTGTTTCTACTGCTTCCTAACACTTCTAATTCTCTTGGCTGTTGACTTGGTATCTCCAAAAATATGTGGTCCCATAAAATTCCTTTCCAATCACCATAATACAACACAGTGATTTCTGAACGTTGACCTTGATCATCTTAGTTTTGAAGGAAAGCTCAACTGTACTTTGGCAACTGAACAAGTTCAACTCAAAGGAGTAAAATTTCTGCTTCATCTCTCTCATACAAAATCCTCTACAAAAGTTACTATTAACTGCAAAAAGTCCAGCACTGATCAGTACTATTGCAGTCACTACTTCACAACATACTTTCTTTCACAAGTAAACAACCGGAAAGGTTCAATTTTCATTTAGCAATTTCAGCTTAATTATTTTGCACTACTTCTCCTAATATTTTGTCTCTCAATGAATACCAAACATTTGGAAGAGTTGTAAAACATACTTGAATAGGTCAGGATTTATTTGTTCACTTTCTAAAAGGTAAGGTTATCTTCCTGGTTCAGGAAAAAAGATAAGTAAAAATGTTAGATATTTATATTTAAATAATGTAAATCAGACCATTTAATGGTAATAGCTATTGACACTTGTTGGGATGTTAATTCTCTTTCTTTCACAATGCTACTTAATTGTTGCCCCTTTTAGGCATAAATGAAGTTTACATGGCAAACAATTTAAATTAAAATGCACCATTTTTAAACCTGCAGATGATATAGGGTTAGCTTTCTTTTTGATGGTGAGGACATCTCACAGAAGAGCACAGATAAGCTGTATAAAGCATTACTGCCTAGAAACATGGGGTTTTTTTTCCCTAAATTTAAAAATACTTCTAATTCCTGAAAAAGACTGCCTACTCTGAAAAGAGAATTTTTCATAATTCCACACACCACCAACAGCTTGTGAAGCAGTAATTTGAGCTCCTCATTTTACCAGTTTGTCTCACCCTTCAGCTGCTAGGAATCTCCAAGACCTAGAAAAGTGAGTCAGACTTTGTAGTACAGATTCATCTGCAAAGTCTGCCAAAAATGAGACCCATTCACATCTGGTAATTTTCTCTTGGTTTCCTTGATGTAAATTCATGCCAGTGAATTGATTGAGACTGTCAAAAGATTTCATAAGGGCCACCACTTGAATCAGATAGTCACCATGTCACTGATGAGATTATAGCATTAAAATAGGTAACTGATTCGAGCTCCCCTCGACTATGCAGTCACAAAAAAGTCCACAACTAACACCCAAGAAATTTTTTACCTAAGTATCTTAAAAATTAGTCTCAACCAGCTCTTCACTGATTCAGTTTCCCATAGTATTTTGCAGAAGATGTAGATATAAATTAATTCAGGCATTGCAATCAAACTAAATACTGAGTGGTATCAGCACAAATACAAAACAACATTGAAGCATCTATAAGTTATCAAGTCAGTATTTTATACTAGCTCACAGGGCATCAAAGAACTTCTCTCATTAGCAGACATTATTTGTGCTGGCATGAAAACAACCAGAATGTAGGCTAGAAGCATGTCCTCTGGAAAGACCTTTATGTGACAGAAATCTACAGATTACAGTACAAGCAATATAGTATTAAAATGCAGTAGCACTTTACTTCAAGTATTTCCAGATAAGTAAGAAGGCCAGGGAAAAGTATAATACCTCTTATTTATATTATAGCAACTGGATTGCCAATCAAGCACCGATACTCACCTGCGGTGAAGATGCAAGATGTATTGCTGTATTTTACAAAATGTGTTTCTCTCTATCCTTCCCAGATAGTACACTTAGCTCTTTAATGAAGTATTGTGGGTAGAACAGACACATGCCTGCTTTTATAATGGCAAATTGGGCCTCCTATTTTAGCTTTCTCTTACTTTTCTGGAGAATCTTTTCATCTGTAGTGAAGCTGTGTGTATTTTGCTGCACTGTATCAAGAGAAAATTACTGAGACCAAACAAGTTCACCTTAATGAGCCATGGAAGGCAAATACAACAGCATCAGTTATTTCATGAAAAAGAAAAATTTTGCTTTCTCATGCCTGCAGGCAGAGAGATGTGAAGTAGTAATCCCTGGAGTATATTAAATTTTTATAACTGAAATTTTAAAAAATCTTCAAGGATTATATCATAAGTAAGTACATAATTGTACATATAATGACCCACATATCCATATTTCAGTATGTGGGGTAATCCAGCCCCAACATATCTGGGATTTTCTGACTTCCCAATTCAGAAAAGAAAAGGCTGCAGTTTTATTTATTTATTCATTATTCTTTTACATTTCTGCCTTCTGTACCTAAAGACACGTTTCTCCTCCTTTGCAGTTCTCCCTCATCAACTTCAAAGCTGGAAACAAGAAAATAAGAAAATTGCTGTCACTAATAACAAGAACATACTAAATATGACAAAAAGGGCCCTAAATCAGTGAGAAACATGAGAGTGCAGAAGAAAGAGCAAGCGTGTGTGTTGGTATGAAGCTTCAACAAAGGGATCGGGAAGTCCCAGCACAGTGACCTGTTCCAGAGAGGAGGCAAGCTTGCTTGTGCTCTGAATGTCTCTCATGTCCACCACAATCAGATATCTATCTTGTAATGTCCTGCTAATTTTGAGTTCTTGAAATAGCTGAGACTAGAGACACAGCTACAGATTACAGCCTAGACCTAGTCCCAGGCATAATGATGCAGGCTGCTAAAGACAGCTAAAATAATAATTCTGTCTCTCAGTGGGAGGGTTTGAGATTTTTCCTAGAGAAAGGTTATTTTCAAGAAAAAAAGCTTTACAGTCATTTTCCAGTTTTGCTTGTGTGTTCTCTTTTAGGGGATACTTTACCTAAAAAACAACCTATGGCTATAAATTGAAAATTGGCATGGCCTCATGGGCAATGCTCATTCCATCAGATGAGGTTCTGGCACTGGAAGAAAATCACTGTTTGGATGAATTATTCACCCAGGTTGTACAGAGTATATTGACAGCAGTGGCTAATAAGCAGCAAAGGAGTTTACTAGGAATTGAATGTTAGATCCATGAAAGAAAATAATCTCATCTCCTTGTAACATATGTTGGGTCAGATGCAAGTGCACTCTATGCTACATCAGTGAGGTTTGCTCAGTATTAAAGGTCGTGCAGGTTTCTACCCTATAGAAAATAAAATGGGCATTATTAATGTGACACAGACATTAGTTAGATGGTTGGCACAAAAAATGTGTTTGGGAGAGAGCCTCTGAAGGCACTCATGGAAACTTTACAGAAAGATTGTCTATCAAATGAGACCACTGGCTTGTTTGCAATGTAATTAGCAGACACTTATCAAAAGAGGATTAGCCAACTAAAATCTAAGCCTGGACAAAAAAAAAGGAGCGAGTCTAAAGCACTCTTCAGGACTTTATGTGCTGCTCATTGCTGTTCACTGGAAGGCCTTTTTTCTAATCATGTTCTAATTTGGAAAAATTTGCCATCTGATAGGTCTACATCCAAGACCAAGGCTTTGGCTTTGTTAAAGCCAATGGAATAACTGTTAAATGAAATCTAGAACATCCCAAAATCCTTTTTCTTACTATTCTGAACTAGAAGATTTAAGCTGTAGTGTTCAAAGTGATTTGAAGTAACCTACTGAAAAGCAAATAAAAGGCATTCTCAAAAGAAAACAGAAGGTTATCTCTATGGAGATAAAACCTCTCTTGATAAAAACCCTGTTTGTCATAATCCACTGATAGCATCTTAGATACTGACAAAATATATATTAAGTATTTGCAGGTCTTTTAAGTATATTTTAGGGCTACTACCTTTAGCTCTCAATCTGCCTTTCAGAAATACAGATTAATTGCAATATTCCTTGCTCCATCTCAAAATTAATGTTTTCCTGTGGCTCACACCTAAGTGCATTAGTATCAGGGCACTATCACTCCTCACCAGCAGTTTAATTATGGAGCTGTGGGAAAAAAAAAGAAAATATTGAACTCCTGTTACATCAGGGATAGAAAATCAAATCACAAAAAGTTATTCCAGAAGCCCTACTCACAAGTATACAAACATATTCAAAGCAATGGAGCTGCATGGATGTCACTTTGGAGGATGCTTCATCTCCCCACATACCTCTGTAAGTTACATAAAGTAACTCTACTGCCCAGAATTACTTCAGAGCGAGTCCATTCACATCAACACAACAAAACACAGTGCAGTGCTAAAGCACCACTCTCTAAACAAGTAACTCAATCCTTTTAGCCTTGTTGGCTGAGTCTTCACTATAAAAGCTACCAAGGACACAGAAAGCATTTGGCTATATTCAATGCAAGTGATTAGGTAGAACAATATAAAATTAATAATAGTCCTTATCTTTTCACCTACACAGCATACCACAGAGATAAGGTTTTTTTTAGATAGAGCAATATTTGCTGAGATCTGAAACGAATAATCATCAGGTTGGAGACAGCAAGAGTCATTTTAATTTGTACCAAGACAAAAAATAAACAAAGTGCACCAGATCGGGTGACAACAAGACACACACATAAAAGATAGGCAGGGATGATGGATCCTGAGTCAACAGAACAAAATGGAACAAGGAAAGAAATAGGCTTAGATAACTACAGCAAAAGCAGTTGCACATTTTAACTTCACTGTGACAATCTGGTCATAAGCCAAGGACAGCCACCCTCACACTCTAAACAGCCAAAAGATCTATGACTATATACTGAACAGGTTATTTTTTTCCCTTCTGACAAGATTCAGCACCAGTTCAGCTATGTATCTGGTTGTGGAAATGCCATGAACAAGCTGTGAACAGCTCATTAACAGGGGACAATAAAATTAAAGGGTTCTATTGCTATTACTGGAGCGCTAGTTTTCAGCTCTAAGTTTAGATAGCTTGCAAAGTTTGGCAACAGTTAATGCATAATGCAGTACCATAATTCTGGCATCCATTAATCCCAGGTCTTATGGCCTTAACTCAAAATATCATGAATTCAATGAGGAAAAATATATATATATAAAAAAGAAAAAAAAAAAAAAAAACCAACAGAGAGACTGGAAAAATTCTTAGTGAAGTTCAATCAGCTTTGATTTACTACTTGATATTTTTGGTTTGGGTTTGGTCTGTAACATCTGGGCATTTGTTTTGAAGAGACAAAGTGACAATGCTGTGTGAAAGGACCATAGGGACCAGCTCATGCCACGGGACAAGGTGCAAAGATGTCAGGAGGTCACCAGCCTTACAGAGCCCGCAGTCACAGCCATTACTTTACCATGTTGTATCTCCTTGCTTTTCTTATGAAGCTGAACTGAAGGGAGGTGATAGGAATTAGTCAGGAAAGAACTGCCTAACCAGAGCCCAGAGCAGCAAAGGAAGTTTTGGAAGCAGAACCAATTGCCACTGTACCCAGGTTTTTGGAATATTTCTCTTCCACTTTTCTACAGGCTCACTGTTATAGTGCAGTCACTGTGCTATTATGATGCTGTGCCTCATTGATCTCTGATAAGGCAGCTAGTGAGACCAGAGTGCAAGTCTGGTATTAAAACAATTGGGAAATCTTACCCCTAAACCCAGACGTCTTTTAAACTTTTTCATGTGAGGGGCTGCCCCGGACCATGTCCTACAGGGTGACCCACAGGGTTTGCGACGTTACCATCCCAGGTCCCAGGAACCGATCCCCCAGCTGACCAGTCAACGGTGCCCAGATGGAGTAATCTTCTGCGCCAGGAACAAACGGGAGCACACTCTATGTAGAGTTCCAACTGGGTTTTATTTGAGGGTTGAGTAGAGGGTCCACAGAGGTAGGATGAAGGTAGGCTGGGAGGGAGGCAGGTGAAGGAGGAGGGAGACAAACCGCAGGAGGAGGGATCCAGGGGCAGAGTGCAGGCTGACAACAGGAGCAGAAGCTGGAGCTGAGAGACCCCCAGGGGCTGGGTGCAAAATATATAAACAGGGGGAAGGTAGGAGGGGACAGGGTACAATAAACCAATGGGGACAGAGGTAGAAGGAGGAGTTGAGGTGGGGTGATACACATTTAACCAATGGTGTAACATGAGGGGAGTGACTGTAACACAGGAGCCAATGGGGGAACGGGGAGAACAGAACTTTCTGGGCTGTGGGAGTGAGTCCCGGGTGACTGGCTAGTTAACTATCAACATGCGGGAGCAGGGAGCCTCGGGGAATCAATACAGTTAAACAAAAGTATCCTCCCAAGGCATTCCAGGCCTACTGCCCTCCACACCAACTCCCACATTCATGCAGTGCAGATAAGCTTATTTTGCATACATGTCTGTTGTTTAAGCTAAAGATAAACTTAGTGAGCAAATGCTGATATGCAGAAAGTAGTATTTAACACTTGAAAGGACACTAGGAAGGATAAACTGGGATAGATAAACAAATCAGACCAATGCATATGAATTACAGTTAAAGTGGTAGGGAAATACAAGGAAATTTACTCATGCAAGGTTTTGGTGATGGCAGAAATCACAGGTCCCACTGTATACACAGAAAAGTATTAGCTTCCTGTTTCTAATTCACATAACCATCTCCTGCCCCAAAGAAACCTGGAGATAACTTTGCTTATAAGGACTGAGTGGTAATGCACTTAAGAATCCTTAACTGCTGAAATCTCTGCACTTGACAGGCAGGGTGATCTCAGCTGAAACACCCCTCCATTACAGCATGTACAGAAAAAATACATTTGCAATAAAAAGCATGTGCATAACTTTTTTTGGTGTTTTTTTTTTCTTTTTCTGTCAATTAACAAATTGAGGAAAGTATAGCAAATCAAAGCAAGCATAATCTGGCAGATATTAAATGGGGCTTTTTAATGCAGCCACGGACTTTTTTTTATAAAATCTCCATTGTTTTGATTGAAAGACTAGAGTGAAGGATTAATTTTACTTTAAAATTTGGCACAAAAAAATCAGCAAAAACCAAATGAATTCTTGAAATCTTTTGGTATTGTCACATCCATCCCTTCTCAGTGCAGTCTCAGATGAGACATTTCAATCATACATGCTATACCAAAATGCATAATTTCACCATCTTGCTGTCACACACACAATGACCTGCACAGCTGCTGAAGTCCCTTAACAGTTAACATATAGCCAAAAAAGTTTGACAGCCTTTTCAAGAAAAAAAGTACATTCTTAGTGCCACCACTCCTACTCTGAATTTGGAGGTATGGCTGTGATTTTTGAAAAATTGCATAAGCACTCTGTAGTGACTTTTAAATTCCATTAGAAAAAGGTTTGTGTGTGGAATGGGTTAATATATCCACTTCTTTGTCAGGCACAGCTAAGAGAATGCTTCATCAGAAGTGGTTCAGCAAACTCTAGAAACTCCAGCAGAACATCCAGACACTGTGTTTCAGGACACTTCTCTCATGGAAGATATTCTACTTACCACACTAGGCATAATGACAAAATAGATGTATTTAATGAACGATAGAATATTATGAAATTATCTCAGCAGTGTCTACTTGAGTATTCAGTTGCAGCATAAGCTCTGTCAGTAAAAGTTAGCTGTCACACAAGAAGTAACATCAGTGCATCTACAGCATGTCCTCACTTGGTCAAGTGAAAACAAAACACCAGAGCAGACCAGGCAAATTGACAGGTTTAAATAACATGCAGAAAATGCTTTTAGAAAAGATATAACATTTATTTTTGAGCAGATAAGTAAAGAACATGGTATCCGAATCTAAAGAAACTAAATTATCCTCCATAATTATTCAACTTCATTTGGGTTATATCCAATGCTTAGTTATTGGCAGCAAGTCCTGCAGAAATAATGCACAGACTCATGCATAAACTCAGAACATTACTTTGCTATCTGAATTATTTCTTGATTATGTGTGTATTGTCCATTTCAAATTTAATTATGTTCCATTTTTTTCCTAGCAGTATTTGTTCAGCAGCAGTGGTCTGAAAATATGAATCAGATATGGCTCACAGAAAGAAGTAGTTCCATCTCTTTGTAAAACATTAATTGTGGGGGTGGAGGTATTTAAGAATTTGCTTTTCTATTTACTTTGCATCCAAACTTCAAGGGGCATGGCAGAGCATCGGGTAACAAAAATTGAATTCAAGAACTGATTGCAGAAAATTGGTGAAGTGTTGTCTTTGAGAACATGAAAGCTGTTGAGAAAATTAATTTATAATTGCTTTTGAATACACATAAAATGTGTTGATTAAATTCAAGAATAGGATTTGACAGAAGATAAAACCCCAAAGTTTAACCTCAAATACAAAATAACATTACAATCTGTACACAGTTTACAACAATACACCAATAACAGTTTTGATGTCTGCAGTCGCTCTTATTTATGTACAAATGTGTAAGCACAATGAATCAGCAACATTTAACTGCACAGAGTTCAGGTCTGCAGAGCTTTACTTTGAAGAACAAAAAATATTCAGTTTTGAGATGCAAAAGTTCAACAGCAACATCAAATACTATAGCCCTCCAGACGAAGTCAAGCATATTTTTAAAAGATTTCTGAACCAGTGAAGAACTAAAATAACTTTTAGCACCCTGTTTGAACTTAGTGCAATTTTAAGTCATAAAAAGAAAATAAAAAATAATGCTTTTTAAGGTTCTAAATATAGAAGGCTTAATCCAGTTGGAATATCAGCAAGAACAAAGTAATAGGTTGCATAAGCCTTCAAGAACAAAAATTTATTTTTTTAATTAATCCTGGCAGTTTGCTATTGACTTTCAATAAATTGTTTGTTTTTACACTTTGACCAAGAACCAAATGAGTCCAAAGTCACTATATTTGCCAGAATTCACAGGTTTTTTATCATTTCAGCCCCTTTTTGATACTTAGATAATTTTAAGTTTCATTCAATCAATTAAAATGAACTGAAATCAAACAGCAGCTCTTAAAACCAAATGAGAAAATGTCTATGCTCACTTGCTGAGTTTTCTGCTCTAGTTGAAGATTGCCCATCTAATGAAATCAGAATAAAGGTGTGTATCTCCACACTGATGTCTCCTTGCTCTTCTGCTTTTTTTAGTGATGAAACATACCAGCACGGTTGGAGTATTTGTCTAAAATTATCATAACCTATTCCTATTAATAAAAATTATACTTACAGTGTAATTTTCTGTAATTCTGTTGGCCTGGAGATAAGGTAGGTTTTTCTAAGAACTAAATTCATGAGAAAAAGTACAACTTTTTTCACATTCTGGATAATTGCAGGGAAACCAGGCAGACCAAAAAAGCAGCTGCAGCACCTTAAAGTGAGTCTTTTCAGTTGCTGGACTTTTAACTTGACAAAGAAGCTGTTGTCCCTTATGTATTTAAATTGACTGAGTTGAAACCATAATTATAGACACACTCAGCTATAGTATTTGATAGCGAAGAAGGAAATGCATAGAAGCCTGACACATTGCTTCTCTTTCCTCCATCACAGCAACTCCAGGCAACAAAGACCAGCACTTTGGGGAAGCTATGGGGAGCTGGCTGATATTGTCCAAGACTGATGCTTATTCATAAAAACTATAGACAACTACCACATGAGGCCAGAGTGAAGCCATCCCAATATACTCCTTTAGGCTATGTCCACTGAATTAAGAAAATACTTCATCCAGAAAGCACTTCATCCTGCTTCTTGCCTTCAAGGATCCCTGTGGCTTCTTCATGGTATTGACTTGCCCCAGGACCACTCCAAGGACCACTCCATAAAAGGGCAAAAAGTGGGTTTGCTATGAGAGCACAGCAGCAGACCCAGTTCTTAGGAGGCAGTGTTTTAAAAAAACTGGAAAAAAAATCAGTGGCTATTTTACTGTGAAACACTTGTTTAATTCAAAGACTTAGGGAAATAATCATAGAAGGGTGAGAAAACTTGAAAAATCTGAGTAGGGCAAGAGCAAGTTCTCCAAAGCACCAAGGTGCTTGCCAAAAGGTCAGTGGCAGGGAGGTATTGAGTTCCATAGCCCCCAACAACTTTAACATTTCATTCTGGAATGAAAAGGTCACATCAGGATTTGGACTGGACAAAATGATTTAAACCTTCACTACCTACTGTTGGAACCTGATAATCTCCTCTTCACCAATATTTCTGTATGATTTTGAATAGTAGAAGCAAAAGTTGGCAATATACTGTTAAAAAAAAAGAATCAAAAAACAAGGGTGTGATTACAACACTGCATGGTTAATGCATTTCTTTTTCCAGTACTATATATCATTTCAAGCTATACAACAAAAGTCACCAATTAATAAAACAAGTTATAACAGTGGCTTGTAATATAAGCATATATTTTATTTGCCATCTGTTGGAGGTGGGGCAGGTTTCTTTTGTTAAGTTGGGCAGTTTTCTTATCTCTTCCAAGAACAATGTCTCCCTCCGGGAAGATATCTTCTGTTAATGGGCCATTGAATGACTCACTGTATGACTGATAAAGTTACATCATCCCATTGTGAGATGCTCCACGCAGAGAGAGGAGCCAAGCATCCCTACCTGCATAAAATCAGCATTTTTTGGGACATCAGGACAGCCTCTATGCTGGATTCCCAGAGGAAGACCAGGCCCATCTACTCTATCACCAGACCTTCAGAGAGAACTACACCCTTCTACAGGACCACCGCTTCAGCAGCATTTTATCTGCCACTCCAGGAGGAGTAGCCACCACTTAACAGGACTATCACCAACACACTGACTCCTCAGGGTGTCAGGTTTCTGACTCTATCAGTAGTTTTGTTTGTACTAATTACATTTTCTTTTATTTATTTATTTAGTTTTTTTTTTCATAGTAAAGAACTGTTATTCCCATTCCCATATCTTTGCCTGAGAGCCTTTTTATTTTGAAATTGTTGTAATTTGGAGGGAGGGGGTTTACATTTTCCATTTCACGGGAGACTCTGGCCTTCCTTCACAGACTCCTGTCTTTTCAAACCAAGACAAAAAGACTGTTAGGTAGCACAGGAACTAGAACATAAACTAACTGGAGCAGCAAAGTAGGGTATGAAATTCTAAAACACATTTACCTGCCTTCTGACTGGACAGACATAAAATGTGCTTGTGATGTTTAACATTGTTATTACCAGAGAGGGCTCAAACATTTGAATAGTCCCCTCTTTTTATTCTTCTATAATAAATTAACAAATATCTGAGGAAAATAAAATAGTAAAAGAAAAACCTATTTTTCAGTCTGTTTTAGGGATTTGTCTTCCCCTTTCAATTTCTCTTCATTTTTTGTAGAACTTAACTTTGTCCTCAAACAACAGAAAATACAATCAGCAAAAAACACTGCCAGTAGAGACCTGATCTTCCCTGCAGCCTCATTTATCTTCACTGATGCCGTAATTCCCACTTGGTAAGCTACTGAGGTACATGCCTAATTTACTCCTTTGAGTATCTCTGTTTTGACATACTGACATACTTAGGGATATGACATCTGTGTTAGTGTATTACCTAAGCAGAGCCTAGAAGGCTTTGTCCAAAATAAGCTCCAAGAGCCAAAACCATGAAAATTAAGTGCAATTTCCATAAAAGCAGACCTCTTAAGTTAGGAATAAACGAAGTGCAGTGGCAGAAATACTTCATTCAGTTTTTTTCTGATACCACTGGCAGGAAGAAAATGTTTGAATATTTTACAATGAAAGATTGCATGCAAAATTCTGCAGCTCTTGTGAAAAATAGCACATGAAGCAAACCTTGCTTGAGTCTAGATGTGCAATACACAGAAGGATATATACTATCCTATCTCTCAAAATTTTAGCATTTTAAGGAACTCATCAGTAGTTTGATGAAAGTTTTTAAAGTTTATTCTGCTCAGAATTCTGCTTACCTTATGTACTTTTATTATTACTGTTTACCCATCTTTACTGAGATACTTTTTCATTACTTTAAAGTAAGCACTACTAACGGTTCAGGAGATTCTCAGGACTTATGTCAACAACATTTGGGAGAAACGAATGGCAAGAAGAGGAGGCACATGGGTCAGGAGAAGAAAAATTTTCCAAATTATTATTTCTCTATTTTCCCACCATCTGCTTTTTCCACAGCTCCACTTACCTACATTTTCTACAGCAGTGATTCTTATGCACATGATTACCCTCTACCTAGTAAAGCTCTTTTTTTTCTTTTTTTCTTTTTTCTATTTTTTTTCTTTTTTCTTTCTTTTTGCCTCAATTTCTTCCTTTACTGAAAAAAATAAAAGAAAGGATATGAAAAAAAAGCAGAAGAACACACAACCAGCTAAAGAAATTTCTCAGAAAATTGAGGGTAATATGATGGCTGCACCTTGCTTACATTGTTTCAGTGGTAAAACTTCAAAATCACAGAATCTGCTCCAGAATAAAGGGATAAGGAAGTAGAAAAAGGTCAGTATTAACTGTCTTTTTGGTTTTATTTATGGACACATAGAAATGTTTTTTTAAAAAGGATTTGCCACAGACTGTAGGATAATTGAAAAAGTGAGATTTTGCCAAAACACAATGAAACCTTTGCTGAACACAAGACAGTGTGTTTTGGGAAAGAAGACTTTTCAAAAGGGAAAACTAATACCATGAAGTGAGATTCCTCTGATGTCCTGGATTTCTCCTGTGATACACTGAGCATTCTCCACTTTAGGAGCACAGTGAACAGTAAATATATCAATAAACATAAACATAGAAATTAAAAATGGAACTACTAGAGCAGTCTGTGATTTCGTTTCAAACAGCAAAATCTTTCAATGAGGAAAGAAAAAGGATCTGTAACCCTTCAAGTACTTGACAATGTAAAATTCCTTTACCAAAATAATATGTCATTTAGAAATTAAACCATATTTTGCTATTTTTATAGACTACAAGAAAAGAACCCCTTTGTTTGAGTTCAGTTGATACATTACACAACAGTCCTCTTCATTCATCCCTAAAATCTTCTCCTTTTTTTCCCTGTTACTATGAGGAATCTGAGTCCCCCTCTATGTATATAGCTGGCATAGCCCTCTGTGACATCTATCCCAGCAGGGAGAACAAAGGTTCTGGAAAAGTCGAGGAGATGTGCTCCTGTCCTAGTTTAGGGTAAATTTGGGAGAAAACCCCAGATTTACCCTAAACTAGGACAGGAGCACATACAGAAAGCAAACCCCTGTATGGCCCCTCCCCTGCCTGGTTTGGGAAGAATTTCCTTGGAGAGAATTTTTTTTTTTTTAATTAAACAAATTATCTGCTGGCCATGAAACTAATGTCCCTGTGTTTCTAACTTGAATATAATACTCAATGAGAGAATTTAAAGAAAACTTAAGGGCTTTGGATTAGGCTTTGCACTCCTGGAAAACAAATGAATGGACCCACTCTAAGTACAATCAGAGTTGTGCTAACTACAACTGCAGCAGGGCAAAGAGCAAAAGGATTGCAGTCAGTGTCAATTAAATAAAAAATGATTGATTAAAGGCTAGAACAATTGATTAGAAAAAAAGTGCAGTAGACTTGAAAGTAGCCCCTCTGCCAACATAACCTTCAGCTCCTAAATTTCCTCACGCATGCAAATTGCTTCCTGATTACAAATGAATCTTTTCATCTCTAGGGATAAATTAACATTAGAGCCAGATTTTCTTTGTGTGGTTCTAAGATTTTTTTCACTGAAGTATCCCAAAATTTACTTTTATATGCAACTTACAATAAAGGAACAGTGTGGCAGGGGAAAAAAAAAGCTTGAAGGAAACAGAAAAAATTGAAAGGTCTGCAGAGAGAAGTTGCGACTTTGCTTGTTACGGCCTCAAGCAGCTAAAGTGCCAGCTAGCACTTCTTTGTGAGGCCGTAGCCACTACGTTTACAGGCACTCCAGGGTTGCAGTGTATCCCAGCATGGGTTAGCAGCTTTGGTGGCTGGACGCTGAGAGGAAGCCAAGGGAAGAGAGAAGGACACTTTGCCTGCAAAACTGAGGACCTTTATTCCCCCATGCGTGGTCTGAGCGAATGGCTCACAGATTGTGGTAAGGCAAAATGGCCCCAGACAATAGATTGCATCAGATTAAACAGGGGGTGGGCAGACAGGGTGGAAACCTGCCTCGCCCTATGGGGTTAAACGGAGGTAGCTTTTCACAACCAATGGAGACATAACAGAGGTGTGTACAGCATTCTGGGACAAATAGGAATGCAAAGGTGGGGTGATTGACACAGAACTTTCATGAAGAAGCAAGGAGTGGTTACAAGGTTGACACCCCAACAGGGAGTGACAACCCCTGATTGACAGAACCATGTAAGGAGAAACCCTGGGAGGAGTGAGATGATTGACAGGTGACTGTGGATCTGTGTGGTGGGAAATCTTGGAGTAAACAACCTGGATCAAACCATTGCGAGGGAAAGATAGGGGTACAAGGAACATGTCTAACTAACATTAATAAAATCCCTGACTAAACCAACCCAACCTACAAAAAGAAATGTATTGATCTTGCTCCTGGTGCAGCCATGGAAAAACTTCTCCTTCTCCTCTTTAAAATTGGATCAAGCCCAAAGTCTGACTGAGCTTAAACTAATGTTCCTATTTGAAATACTTTCACAGTAGATAGCACCAGCTTTATCATCCAAACCACCTCTCAACTATGGCTAGTACCTCTGAATTCCAGTGACTGAAATAGTTCGCCACATCAGAGTAATAATAACATTAAAAACATGTTTTCTCCCTGTGATGGCAAGGCATGCCATGAGCCACCATATTTCCCATAGGAGCAAAGGAAGCACTTCATCCAAACCTTGCCTGTTGCCAATCCCAGATGTTCAGGTTGCCTTCTGACAGGGACTAAATCTGTCTTGATAAAATAGGAAGGCATTCAAAATAATTGTTTTCATCAAGGATAATGCAGACCTTGGAACAATCATATCTAAGATATTCTGGGCATTGTTGAAAACTATCTTCTTCTTTTTCTGTGGTTGATGTAGGCAAAAATCCCAAAATACATCCTTAAATTTGAAGGTTTTCAGAGCACATGTTTACTACTAAGTACTTGCTAATCCACTTTACTTTGAGTCCCTCAATAGCAACTAGCACATCTCGGGCTGAGATTTACATGTGCTCTTTATTTCTATGGCTCATTTTAGCAAATTCTTCATGGTTTTTAAAAGCAGCCATATCACATCAGAGAAACTGTAAATAATGGCTATGCACCCCTGAGCAGTAGGAAAACACTTCTTATGTCATCTCAGGCCCTCCACAGATTGAAAAGGATTTCCAGGCCTATGAATATGCCAAAGCTGTGACACAGCACAGATATTACAGCTTCTAGCACCGTAAACAACGGAGTTGGGATTATCTGAGCAGGACAGTATGCAAAAGAATATATAGAGAACTACAAGCAATAATTCCACCATCACTCTTTGCTAATGTGGCATTCTGACATCTTTTCCCAGTGTATTTTTAGTGATTCTCACTGTAACATTATTTTTTGTGCCTTAGCTCAATGAAGTGGAAATGTTGCCTATATTAAGCATAGGTACTTGTTCTCTGTAAAGAAAAGAATGGATGATATGACTCTTTCTTTAAAAAGCTCTGACTACAATAACTCAGGTGTTTGAAAACCTACATGTACGCTGATATACTCAACTTTTCAAGGAACACTCATTATGACATCGCTAGTTAAAAATTTGAACTTTTAGTTTAGCATTACAGATTTCTAAGCAGTGTTCAAGTAGCAACGCTGAGAAAAAAAATATTGTAAGTAAAAATAGCTGAAGTGGTACTTTTTCCATACTTGAATATTTCTAGCTCTAAACTAACCTCCTTAAAATGCAGATTATGTTTTACTAGGTTTTGAAAAATTCCACCTAGTAAGTAATGCCTAATGCTTATGCTGCACTTCATCACTTGAATTCTCTTCTGACACAAATGCTGAACAGGTCCACAAAACCACCAGACAACAAATCACTTCTTGCCTCATTTTGGTTTTTAGTGTAGGCTTAGGGTTATGTTCATTATATACATTATACACAATACATTTATGTTCTGCTTTACATTTCTTTTACTGTTTGCTCTTCCACTTTCTGGACTTTAAAACTTTGTTTATTTACAATAATATTATTTTTTAAAGTAATATGATGTTTTTTAATCCTCTTTTCTAATGCTTCAGAAGGGCATGAAAACAATGAGAAAACATCTGAGGCACCATCTCTGTCTCACAACAATCCACAAAGCAATCTGGAAAACTCCAGTGTTCATCAAATATGTTTCATACAATTAAACATTTGAGTTTTCCCAAAAGGAAGGGAAATGGTCAGCTTACCACTTGGTTTTCACTCTTATATTTTCTTTCTGAAACCAAATGAGATGCTGGGTGGCAAAGATCTTTCTTGAAGGAGAGGGTTTTGCCATAGATGTACTTATAAAGGTATCCACTCATAAGGCAGCCTTCTTACACAGGTTTCCTATACACATACTCAAACACTGATGATGCTGAATGCTTCACAAGACTTAGCTCTATTGCTCTATTGTGTTGGATCAGACAACTAGGAGACAGCAGAATCAAACCTAAACATCTTTTTGACATCACTCTTTGAACAATACAGGAGACATGGAAAAAATATGAAGTCAGAAAAGAGTAAGAAGAAGACCTTTACATTTTTGACCAGAGGCATTAATTATTTTCCTTGAAATATTGAGACTGCAGGTGATGAAGAAAGCGTAAAGGAAGACCCATGAAACAGAACTGTGGACAGAGGCAAAGGAAATAAGAGACTTTTCATTTCCATATGATACTTCCTAGTATTAGGAAGTATCATATCACATGGATCATTACAAGGTTCAGGCAAAAAGTTCATTTTGGTGTCAATAAACAACCTTTTTTTTTTTAAAGAACAAATAAGAGCAGCAGTGGGCATTGAGATAAAGCAGAGAATAAGAGCTTGCCTTGCCTTGTCCTGCCCTGCCTTGCCCTTGCCTTGCCCGCATTATTCCTGGGCTACTGCACAAGATCCATAGCAGCAGTAGGGAGAGACTTCAAACACCCTTGGAATCCCAGTTGAACCCTCTCACCCCATCTTCCTTTAAATCCATCAGTAAATAGAGATGTATATGAAACATTCTGAGATAAAGAAACCCAAAAGTTGGACTTGATGATTGTTGTGATTCCAACTCAGGATATTCTATGATTTTTTAAAATAGACTTGCAGCTGAGATAGCAAACTGAGTGAGGAAAGAACAGAGACAGCCCCAGGGCTCTGAACATTTCTTCATTGACCACTCAGGCACAATCTCTGAACAGGGGCAGCGCAAGGAAGTACAAAACCAGAACCATGTTATTTGTGTTTTGCCCTGCTGGCAGCCATTCTGAAAGGTTTACAGATGACAGCAACAAACTGTAACACATGTGTATACTGCAGAAAAAACAGGAGATCCCACACCACATGTCAGATTTCTTGTGGGGCCACATCTCATGGTCTTCCTCTGTTCCCCTCGAATCTGTCTTCCACATGGGTCCAGATTTTAAAACAGGCACCATCACATCTGAAAGACATTTCATTTCAGTTTGAAGTAGAAAGGGTGTATTTTCCCAGGCTTGAGGGAGTACATCCACCTTAGGAAGCAATAAACTGATACTTTGATTCACAAGATCCCTGACTGATTTTCAGGATAAATACCAGTGGGAGTCTGCAGCACGTCCTGCACTCCTACTGATGCAGAGCACAGTGCTGAAGATCAGGAATAACACAGATGGACATGCAGCAATGCTAAGGAGAGGGAACTGTATATGTAATCCAAATCATAGTTCCTGTAAGGCTCCAGCTCTTGAAGCAAATACTGAGGAGGTTAAGAATACCCATCTTCTCAAACTCAGTTCATTTTAATCCTGCTGGAGTTAACATTTTTGTTCTACAGCTTACTATGTGTACCATTTCATACTGCTCACCAAAAAACTGTCATGGATTTCCTGACCTCAGTGAATTGTCCAAAGGAGTCCTTCCTGCCAATTCTCAGCTGCTTGCTGCTGTACAGGCTCCTGCAAAGGCCAAGAAATGGACATGTAACATTACTGTAATCAAAGAGGAAGAAATCTCCCTTGCTAACACTGTGCTGCCATAGTGCATTTATCACCTCTCAACAACTTGGAAGAATGCTAGAAAAACTGGGGTTTTTTTTCCCGTTAAAAAGGCTTCCTAAATCTAAGCATCATTTGAGGATGACATTCTGAGGCTTGCCTGCATAAGGACAAAGCTCCTTTCTTTGCATTACTCCTTTTCCAAAATGTCAGCTCTGGCTCAGACGGTTGGCAAGCATTTTCTAAAATTGAGGCCTAGGTAATTTACTCAGGGATATACAGTAAAGTACCACAGAGGACTGCCAGTCTTTTAACCCCTAGGTTAGACCTGTTCTACTTCAACATCATTGTTCTAGGAATCAAAGGGCGTACAGAAAGATAAACCTAAAGGAAACCTTTTTTTTTGCTAACAAAAAAAAAATTGGCATTTTAAACATGAATAAAACTTATTCTCACTTTATTCTCAGATCTGCAACAGTCTACCAATGAATATTTATTATGCTACCATTTTGATGTATGACAATAGCTGGCAACATACCTCTTATGAGAACTGCTGTACAATATACTTGCTTTGAGGCAAGTTCTGCTTGCAAGCCTTCCAAGGCTTTGTCTAAAAAGAACTAAAAGGCAGTTCTGCTACTAAAATTTCACAAGAATTAAGAGCCAAAAATTCATTTCAGTAAACAAATAAATGATTCCAAGAAAGAGGAGAGATCAAAATTACCATGTTCTTTATCAACTGCCTTACATTTGCACAGCAGCTCACAGAGACCCACTTTGCAAGACTTGACTTACTTTCTCTCCATCTCATCCCATTTTCTTCTGATGTGAATTTTTTCTCTGCCTGGGGAGTGTTCAGCACTCTGCAAAAAGCTCTGTAACATCTGCTGTAGTTCTTTATAATTATATTTCCTTGTGCTGATGTTTTAGGTCTAATTCTTTAATTTTGGACTGAAAGCTGGAGGTCAGTTATTGCCATTTTTAATTATTTCCTTTCACAAAAGATAAAGGAAGACATGTCCCTCTGATTTTATCATTACTGACAAATCTTTCCTCAGCCGTTTCTTTGTTCTTAATATTTTGCACATTCTGAATCATTTGCGTTGGCAGGCTTGCACAAACACACACAAATACCCCCACACAGACAACTCACAGATACGATCTCTCTTTTTAAATCTTAGCTTCAGACATTTTAAGCTACACTTCACAGACTTTGCTTTTAATATGTTATTTGCCCAGAATCATTAATGTACTAAACCAAGAATTTTAACTGGTTCAAATAATAAGTGTTTTAAGTTTCCACTGTAAAAAAGTCTAGACAAAAGTCCTGGGTGACAAATCATACAGAAGAAGGTGTCTGTTTTGTTTTAAATTACCATTGTACATGTTTCTCATGCTACATCAAGTATGCTTTTTTACTCATTATGAAATATCCCCAAAAAGTACACATTTAGAATTATTTAGCTATGACTATACAATACATCTTAATTCACTGGAAAGTGCTCAGCTGAGCAATGTTCTTACATAGTGCATGCAATAGAGACCTTTACTGAACAGCATGGGCTATGATTGAACAGTAGTGATAATTCTTCGTGGAGATAAGGTCAGATGATCCAGCCAGGCTGAAATTGCCAAACAAACCTTTGTGCCACTAAGCACCTGCCTGGGAGCTGCTGTGGGTGGTATGGCCACAGAGGGTTTACAGAGACTGTAGACAACAGGAAAGAATAGCTGGAGATGGAAAAGGGATGAAGGATTTGGGAATGCCACAACACATATGAGCACCAACATAAACCCAGAGATATTGAGATGGGCATATGAAAGCAAGGCAGGATGCTACATGCAAGCACTTGAACATATGGTCAAAGAGAAATGACAATCTGTGTTTACAAGTCTTTGATGTAATCAGATAATAATTAGGATGAATTTCAGCTCAGAATTCAAGTTCTTGATACTATTTATATTTAGTACAAATGTACGTGGTCCACAGTTATATATTTAATGTACATTTCTGTTTTCAAACACTGTGCTAGTGCCCATACAACTGAAAGGCCAGAGCTCAAGCAACAGATTCCTGCTTTAAAAAAGCAGACCATTTTCAGGTGTTTTGTTGAGTTTAAGAATGCACTGAGCTGCACAGGCTATTCAGCTGGCACCACAGAAGATCTTAATGCTCAGGTGTGCCCAGCCCTTAAAGGTTACCCTCACTAAGGCATTTATTGATCTCCCAAAGAAGGAGCAGGGGTTGCAGACACATGTGATTTGATGAATGAACAACTGGTTTTAACAGGGCTAACCACTGAAGGAGCAGCACAAGCAGTATGTAAACATGCTGGGATTTAGCCACACCAGGTAGGAGCCCTGCAGTGCGCAAACTGTAACATTCATAAAAGATGGAAAGAAAATGGCTATGCCAAAGGACAATGTTGGGCAGATTAAATTAAATTATCCAGAGGCAAATTATAAAGCTGACTGCCCATGAGGCCTATAATTAATACCTGACATCCCTGAAGTGTGTATTCACAGCCTACACTACACCTGCTGTTTAGGTTGTTAAAATGCATTTGAGAGAGAGGAAATGTCCAAGTTGCCCAAAAGCTCACCTTCATGAGCTTACATTAACTCAGTGTAACCATCCAGACTTTGAGGGAATTTGCTGACTATTCTCCCAGTGTTCCTGATTAGTGATCCAAGGACAAGTGTCACAGTGGGAATTTCATGGGAATAGCAGAGACATACATGAGGGCAAAAGAAGAATAGTATATATGCTACACATAGGACCATTAATTTTCAGTGATCTTTCAAAAACCTCCAGTTGTTTTGATAGTAAATATCTCAGAGTTTTTCTCCCCTTTTCTGTGGAAGCAGGCATTTAAAAACTTTATTGAAGCCTACTAGTTTCTCTTGGATTAATTAAACACTTTATTGAACACTTGACTTTTCACAGTCAGCTTGCCAGGTGATACTATTTTTTTTTAATAATTTACAAATAACCAAGATTAAAAATATTTTGTATTTCAAAAATTGCAAAGAAAGACAAAGTAGAAACAGAGTTGGATCCTCTACTAACTTTATGCAAAAGTGAAATAAATTTAATCACTGAGGAATTACAAAGGAACCCAGTCAAGGTTAAGAGGAAATACAAAGCTCAGTTTAACAGTTCATGTCTGACTGGTCTGTTGTTAATCCTATACAGTAACTATTTCATAGGCTTTCTAAAAATGTGATTTTCCTTGGAATTTTTAAATACAGTTTAAATACCTTTTAAAATAATGTTCTTCTTTGCAAAGAGTCATAATTTAGGAATGGTACTTCCCATTTTCCATACCACACTGCTACTTTCTCCCTCTCCCTTCCCCCTCTTCAATTTCCACTCTGACACAGGTGACCAGAGAGGAGAATTGGAGGCACAAAAGGTGAAGATCATGCGTTGAGTTAAGAAGAACAATATTGGAAACAGCAATGAGGTAAGACAATGAATAGTAACAGCAATAATGTTAATAACAAAAGTATGCAAAAAGAGAGAATTACTCACATACAGAAATGCTCACTGCAGATCCTAGGACAACGAACAGGAAATGGAACCAGGACCCATGTCTGAAAGATAGATGTTTTTAAATTTCCTTAGTGTGAGGCAAGGAGAAGAGCTATAGACTTTATTAAATGGAACTTACTGTCACTTTTCCCTGAGGAGCACCAGAGAGTTCATGAAGAAGTAACATGGGAGGCAGGAAGAATTGTTAATTGACTTATGTGTAAAATACTGGGAACCTGACAGGGCCTTTGCAGAATCCATTCAATACCTTTGCAAAGAAAGAGAAGTAAAGCTTTGGAGAGGACTGTTTTCCTGGTATCTTCTATTTTCTATCTATTCTGTAATTCAGTAGGCAACCTGAACAAGAAGTAAATAAAAATATAAGGACTTCAACAATTTTACCTTAAAATGTGGTCAATGTTAATCTTGTATCACACAATCCTGTATAAAAGCTTGCTTTCTGAAAATACAATTTGCTCATTAAAAAAGACAGAATACAGGTAAGCATTGAATATTCTCTCTGCTAAATACCACTAACATAAAGCTTAGACATGTCTTATGTAAAATCCATGTGAAAAACAGAGCTGCAAAAACCTCCCTTGCCTTCAAAACTGAATTCACAGTCATCTTTAAAGGTACCAACGCTTAACAACCATATATGTTGTTTTGCACCTTCTCCTGCATTTTATCTTTGCACCTTCTATGTGCTATTTTATGCCCACAGTGAATACTCTCCCTTACTTTCCAAAAATGCGTCTGGGGTTCACCAGTGACCCAGTTTGGGCCTTCTCTTTTCCCATCCAAGCACTTGCCGAGCTCCCTAAGCAGAGTCCCTCATGTGCTGCTGCAATGGCAGTCACCCAGACCTGAGGGACACTTCTATTCATTGCTTGCTCATATGAGGTGCTGGCTGGCTTCTGCACAGACACTGGGATAATTCCTCAAAACATAGCATGTGGCCATATTAGACCCCTGTTTTAATCTTCAGAGTGACTGAGGTTACTCATACGATCTAGAGACACAATAAATAGCCTAAGTACAGAGCCACATGGTACGGCTATTAAACTTTTGAAGACAGAACTGACCTTTTATTCCCACAGCACTTAACTTTTAATTAGCTTTGTGCCTATTTTGAAAATTTATCTTTAATCTCCTGGCAAAGGTTTTGAAACTTCAAACTATTTTTGAAGGATATATAATCATTGCAAAGAGATCATGCTTTGTAGTGACACCATTTCTACTTAATGCTTCAGAAGTGTAAAATGAAGCTCATGTTTAATTTCTGTACTTGATCATTTGACATGAGGTCTAATGATGTAGCAAACAAGTAATTAAATGCTTTATAACTGCAAAGCTATAAAGGAAACCATAACAAATAAACTATACAGGACATCAAGCACTAATTCATTTAGTGTTATCTGCAAAGGATCTGCTTAAAGATCCTAAATTCTTCCGAGACTGCTACCCACTGCTGCATCCTTTCCTTTCAAACTTCCCCCATGCTGATCATTGCCTGTTGTCCTTAGCTGCTGTCCTCTGTCCTGTGATACGTCACCAGTTCCTTGTCCTTTTTGCACGGTTGTGAGAATTGTAGCTTCTTTCTGACAGTCATCCTTGACCAAACTGCTGGGCTACCTATTAGAGGGAGCAGAAAGTGAGCTGACGGGACACTGACCAGATCCTCCTGAACTGCACAATGATTTGTAGTTTGAGGGAAATGTTAATGAAAAACAAGGCAATCAAAAAAATTTTCATAATTTTTAGTAACTCAGCTGATTTTAATTAGAATTACTTTTTGCTTCATTTTAGGATTCAATAAGAGATTGTGCATTCTTTAAAAGATTTGTTTCTCTTGCCCTTCTTGTAAAATATGGATTTTTTTTTTATGTGGACATCAGGAGAAGGGAGAAACTAACTGAAGATTCAAGAACATAAACTAAAACTATTGCAGAGCACTATGGCAAAACTACAGTTCCTGCACTTCTGTGCCCACATATGGGCAGGTACATGGCATTAAACATAGTTCAGATAAAAAAAATCAAGCTTATTAGATATTCTTTATGGTCATCTTCTTAGACAATCTATGACATGGACTAATGCTCCTAGAGGCAAACTCACATCACTCCAGCACAGAAGAAGCCTTCACCACTCTTGGGTGGTCACAAATGGGGACAATATTTCTGCCTCAAGGACTTGGCAATATTAAGACTGAGTCTCTTTTTGGAGCTGTGGATATTATGTCTGAGCTCCTGCCAAACTTCTGTACAGCTTCTACGAAAAGATCCTTTCTTACATAAAATACAGCTAAAGTTAACATTGGTATTTGATGCACACTCTGTCTGATTCATTGGAATGTCAGGCAAGAATAAGATGAATCAGAAGTTGAGAAACGAGGTTAAGTCACAGAGAATCTAAGACTTGAAAGAGAAAGATAGTAACAAAAACTGCTCTTTGAAATAATTCAATTTATTTTCTTCTTATTATATAATTTTCTTTGGGGTTTGCTGCCTTAGTTATACATTCAGAATAAGTAGGCTTTTAGAGATAGGAAAAAAGTTTATGTTGAAATAAAGATTTTTTTAAAGTGCTATCTGCGGCATTCGGTTTTTCTTTGCCCCAGTCCTGCGCAGCTGGGGGTGCCCAGCAGTGTGCCAGGCACACTGCTTCTCAGCCGGGACGAGGGCCGCCACGTGTGTGCGGAGCTCTAGGGCTGTGCCTCCACGTGGGTCTGCCATGCCGTAGCGAGATCCTGAGACGAGATAAAGGGACAGAGAGAATGGCACACTCTGTCCACGTCGCTGAGAGCTCTTTATTCCCACATCAACAAAAACTGCCTAATAAAGCTGTTTTTGACAGAGGAATCCTTGCGCTCGATTCCCTCGGTCATTTTTGCCTCCACACTCTCCCAAAAATCTTTTTTCCTAATGTCTTCTGTGGGGACACTCAGGAAAGTGAAAAAGAGCCATCGAAAGAAATTTTTAACTGAACTTTTGGGGAAACTACCTTTAAGATTTGCTTAACTTGGGAATAAAATTCTCTCTGGTGGGTGGTCAACACGGCTCCCATGTTAACAACCCACTCGAACCCACCCTCAGCTGCAGGAAAAGCAGCAAAAAAAGAAAAAAAGCGGAGTCCGCTGGTGGCTTTCCCTTGTGCTGTGCACGGCGTGTCCCCTGACCCTGGGATCGTGAACAGCCCACCCCAGTGATGGTGGTTTTTATCCGGGTCTGTCCCAGTGGCTAAAAACACCAAACCAGCATCTTCGCAAATAAAACTGCAGCTGCAGGCCTCGGTCTCGGAAACGGTTCCTCAGTGTCATCTGTGACTGTGAGGAGTTACGCTTCCATCCCTTGTGGACACGGCAGGACAAAAGTCCATGTGCTCCTCCAAGGGTGGTGGAGTTTTCACTGACTTATTTCATGAAGCCACACTCCAGTTTTCAGTCCAACATCTTTTCCGCGTGAAGATGCCTGCTCGGCGGTGGCATGGCTCGCGGTGGCACACGCTTTGGCGCACTCCGCGATTCGGCGGTGGCTTGGCGGCAGCTCGGCGGCAGCGCTTCTCTACGCGCGGCTCTGGGGTGCCTGACAGTGAATCTCCACCTGCATTGGCTGTGGCTGGTTGCCCCGCGGCTTGCGCTGGGTGTCCCACAGAGATGGCCCCTCAGCTTGCGCAGCACTCATGAAATGTGGCTCCATGGTTTGGGTACCACTTGTGGCATTTCGCTTTTCTTCCCCCCAGTCCCAGGCAGCGGGGGTGTCCAGCTAGCGCACTGCTTCTCGGCAAGACCGGGGCAGCCGCGTGTGTGTGGAGCTCTAGGGCTGTGCCTCCACATGGGTCTGCTGCGCTGTAGCCAGATGCTGAGGCGAGACAAAGAGTGAGAAAATGGCACACTCTGCTCAGGGGGCTGAGAACTCTTTATTCCCGCATGGCTGCAGCAGTGGACAATGCAGCTGTTCTCAAGCTGCCCGGGCAAAATGGCGCTGGGGCAGAGGGAACCTGGGATTAAATTGGGGGGGGGGGGGGGGGGTCCGACAGGGGTAGAAGCCCCCCTCGCCCAATGGGGACAGACAACAGGGGAGTGACGTGGGCCACGGCAGCCCATGGGAACATAACAGGGGTGTGTACAGGGTTCTGGGAGGAATGGGATTACAGAGGTGGGGTGACTGGTACAGAACTTTCCGAGGGGAAGAAGGGAGTGGTTACAAGATTGACATATGTAAGCTCCTGTAGCAGACAGCTTGGAGCGAAACATTTTAAGGGGAAAATAGGGATACATAGAACCGATCTAACTAACATTTATTAAAATCCTTAACTGAACCCACCCGGGATGCAACAGCTACCTTGTATTGTTATCCTGGTTTTCAGTGCTCTATGTGCAACAGGGTTTCCAAAGATTGTTTCAAATAGCTTTATATACATGGATAATAAATAAATCTTTTTATTGCTAGGCTTAAGCTGACAAATATCCCAACCTGTGTTCCCTGTCCCTCAGCTCCATCTGCTAACCTGCATCTGCTCACACACCAGTTTTAGAACACTACAAATCCAAACTTCAGTCTGCTAATAGAGAATTAAAAATACTGCGCCCTTCTAACACAATCTGCTATTTTGTATTTTCAAACAATATGCTCTATGCAATCAGCCTCATGTATTTTCTCAAAGACAGCACAAAACTGGCATGGAGGAAGCATAAATGCTTACTGTGTCCTCTGGCTAATCTGACTAAAATATAAATACAACACATGGTCTATACGAAATTGGTGATGCTTGGTGATATGTTTCTTCCATAAACATGGTTCTTAGTATCAGGGAAACCATTTAGGTTTTAACCACTTTTACATCCAAGCTGTGATCTCCAAAATCTTTCCATTCATAGCAATCTGTAACCAATTCTCTACTCCCACTTTCATTAGTCCATCTTCTCTTAATGCTGAAGAAGACTGAACCTAGAAACAATGTGGCACCTTTTTCTATAGCTCACAGGTAAGGAAGAATGATTCTGATATGCACTCTCTCAGGCTACTCCTTAAAATGCAAACATAGAGGTTATAGCAATCACCATTTCCTTAGAACTGAACTTCCAAAGTCCTTTATTTCATCAGAGGCCACTGAAGGAGAAAATTCTTCTCAGGTTTAAAGTCTAAATTACCTGGTTTTGTCCATAGACAATCTATATTCTATAACTTAAACTCTGAAACTAAGAGCAGACCATGATTTGCTGAAGGTTGTATTTCATCTTTATGTTATTAATATTAAACTATTTCCAAATGCTGTCATCAGTAAACTGACAGCTCACTCTAAATCCTACTATTGTCTGGTTTACCCCTTCCTTGGCTGGTGCTCTGTAAGGCTTTTCCCATGGTAGGCTCTTCATATCTTCCAAGCACAGATCCATCTCTCATCTTAAAGCAGTTCCTCTGATCTGAGAACTGAGTAAAATGATGACATTTTAGGACTACTCAGTCAGTTCACAAGGAAAAACTCAATTGTTTTTATAATGCTTTAACACAAACTAAGCCTTTGAAGAAAAGGCTCTCTATTTAGCCACATTTCTATATTATGCAATCGTTCTCTTGATTGCTCAGAGAAGGCTGCAACATATTAGGCTAAATCAAGTTCTTACACAACCGTAATTTCACCAGCAAAAATTATTTATCTTTTTTTGTCAGGTCTTTTGTTATGACAGTCCACTATATTTCTTTCTCCTACATGTTATTTTTCCCCTTAATTTTTTCTCAGTTTTCCCATTCTTTTTTATATTAAATATTATTTATGCTAAAACATATCTTAAAAATTCTACTACAACCTTCCTGCTATGCAGTAATCTAACTAGGATGAGATTTGAAAATTTTTTCAATTCCTGTATGTCATAATTATCACAGAGAAACAGAGAAGAGATTGACTATATCTTGAGTTACAGTGGCTGAAGCTACAGGTTATCTATAAAAAGCAAAATCATTGTTGATTTCATAAAATCCTCTGGTCAGCTGTTGCATCGCCCTGGGAAACAGTTTTCCCCCCCAGAGACCCCTGTAGCTGTAACCATGTTAGTTGAACCCTTCCTTCCTTTCTGGACCCAATTGGCTGGTAGCCAATTGTCCCTTCCTGAGCAGGAGGCTAGAAGAGCTCTTCCATTGTTCGCTCTCTTTCTGTCTTCCTCCCCTGGAATAAATGTCTTGAACCACACTGGGGGTTAGAGCCTCTTTTGGAATCTTTTGCCTTAACCCTGAAATATTTCCCACAAAGCTCTCTCAGATCTGGGCTAGCCTAGTAACTCCAGGGGGCTGCGGGGGTAACTATTTCAGTCAGCTTGTTTGCAAAAGCCTCCTAAAATCTTGCTGTGATCTTTTCATGGTGAGGAAACACCATGTATTATAATAGTTTGAAAAAATTAACAGAAGAAAAATGGGTACGTGAAGTTTCTCTAAAGTTTAACTTAGCAGTGGTGCTCTGAAAATTCAGAATGCCACATTCCATCAGTAGTGTTGCAAAGGGCCCCAGTAATCATCTTCAGGATGTTGCCTCTTTAAAGGACGCAAAAAATTTTAAGAATGGAAAATTTTAGTATGTTTTATTCTGCTACCTTTTATATTATTTTATTTTTAAGCATGTTTTACTCTTCCCAAATAAGTAGCAAAGTTAGAAGACTTATACTTCCACTCAGAGAGAAGTGTGTGAGAACAGAGGCATTCACAGAGTAGCACTTTTATATTTCCTATTGGTGATGGAAAGATGCAAAAATAAGTAATGATTATGTTTCTGTGTGGGCATGGTTCAGTTACAGCGAAGAATTCTAAGTTTATTAGTTGCCAGGAAAAGCAATCTGTTTCCACATGTATGGTTCTCTTTCTTTGCATTTTGTCTCACTGACAGTAAGTAAAAGCAAAATTAAAAAAAAAAAACAAGAAAAGTAAGAAGTAAATAAGTAAGTAAGTAAGTGAAAAAACCCATACATAAGGGTACTATTTGCTGTGGCCATTAGAGCTATTTCATAAAGTTATGTTTAACTCATTTTTCAGGCTTTGCCACCTGGGGCTTATATTCTGCTTGCTGAGCTGCTTTCTCTGCTGTGTAGAATGTCCTGACAGCAAGATGAAAGAGCATAAGCCCTACTGCATTTGAAAATCAGCTCATGTAGCAGAATTTGCTTTCTACTCCGTGGAACAGCTTTCTCAACAGCTGGTCAGAAAACTGACTGCTGGGCAGGCCTTCCTACTTTTCAAGTATGAAACAATAGTAATGCACCCTAAGAGCAAAAAAGACCTACATCCTTATGGGTCAGGACATTAGGAAAAGCATCACCAACTGGACAAGTGAGAGACCCTTCGAGATCACATTGGAAGTGCTGTGTCCATTTCTGGCCTCCCCAGCACAAGAGGAAGATAGACATAGTGAAGCAAATGTCCAGTGCAGGGCCATTTAGATGGTTGCAGAACCGGAGTATCTCTCATGTAAAGAGAAGCTAAGAGAGCTGGGGCAGCTCAGATGGTAAAAGAAAAGGCTCCAGAGTATCTTTTCAAAGTGCATTGAGTCTGGGGCACAAGATTTATGAGGTCAGCTGAGGGAGCAGGGATTGTTTAAAAAAAATGAGGCTCAGGGGTGGGTGGTGTTATCACTCCTCACAACTGCCGGAAGGGAATGTGTAGCCAGGTGGGGATTGGTCTCTTCACCAAGTAACAAGCGACAGGACCAGGGGAAATGGCTTCAAGTTGCACCAGAGGAGTTTTAAATTGGGTATTAGGAAAAATTTCTTTGCCAGAAGGGTTGTCAAACTCTAGAACAGGCTGTCCAGGGAAGTGGTTGAATCATCATCCAAAGTATGGATTTAAAAGATGTGTAGATAGGGCAGTGATGGACATGGTTTAGTGGTGGACTTAATGATCTTAGAGGACCTCTCAAGGACCTTTCCAACTTAAACTATTCTATGATTCGGAGGGAGGGAGGGAATTAAGTAGTTTATTATACCCCTCAATTGACTGGAGGATCATGCTCTTGAATGAACTACCACACAGGCAACATTGCCTCGCAGTTACAAGCAGATAACCAATACTCTGTTTGTGAGGCCTTTTTGCACAAAAAGCAGAAGCATCTCTAGAGTGCTTCCCTGCTCCTCACCATCTCTCCCACACACACTGCCATGGTACCAGACTGCTTCTGCGGATGTAACTTCTCCACTTGTTCAAAAGCTTTGCAGGCCATTACACTCCCCCTCCTAGGCCCTCCTGGGCACACAGGACATGTGAGAGGGAAAGGACAGCAGAGAAACTCCCCATTTCTCTTTCAACGGAAAGATTTGGCCCAAGAAGTTTCATTACTTGTATCCTCATGTGGTTCTGAAAAATAAAGTAAGACAACACAGCAGCCAATCAAAATACCCACTTTCTTTACAGAGATTTATTGGGACATCACAGTAAATTTCCTTAATCTCAATCTTACATCAATTCTTTTGTCCAGCCAATAACTGAAAGAAAATAACACTGAGTTTCAATCATCCCAACTACTTCAGCCTTCAAAATTGCTGAGATCAGAGGAGCAGATCTATCCTCCCCTCTCTTGCCTTCTACCAGCAAAAGCTACACTCTATTTTACTTAATGAATATATTTTAAATACGCTAGATGAAAAAAAAAAGACCAACACAACACCAACTCTGCTAGTTATGGACTTCTGGAAGTATAGGTTGAAAAATATTATGGGATTTTTTCTCACGTTGGCAGTCTATCATATGATCCCCATGGATGACTAGTGGGAAACACACTGTTCAACATCTTGACCATCTTCATTAATGACTGGGATGATGGGATTGAAATCACCCTCACTAGGTATGATGATGATGCTAAACTGTGTGTTGAAGTGGACATATCAGAAGAGAGAGCCATCTTACAGAGAGATCTGGTCAGGCTGAGTTATACAGCGGGTAGCAAGAACAGAACTGCAGAAGTCTAACCAAAGCAAGAGCAAAGTCCTGCACCTGGGTCAGGATAATCAAGAGCCCAGTATTGACTAGGTTCCGTGTGTCTGGGGAGCCACAGCAACCATTCTGTGGGTCCTGATGGACAACAAGCTGAACATGAGTCAGCTGGGTAGCGATAACAAATGCAAATCAGATCCTGGGCTGCATCTACAGGGGCATTATTAGCAGAAATGCAGACATGGTCATCCTCATCCTAGCGCTTGTCATGCCGCATCTGGAGTGCTGTGCTCAGTTCTGGTCCACACTATTCAAGAGGGATATGGGCAGACTGGAGATAGTTGAAAAGCAGGGCCATGAAGATGACCAAAGGGCAGGAGAACCTGGTCTGTCTAGAAAGATTGAAGGATTCAAGTCTTATCTCTCTGGAGAAGAGGAAACTCAGTGGGAACCTCATCAGAGTCTTCCAGTATTTAAAGGATGTTAGAAAGACAGCATAACTTTCTCTTTACTAAGAAAGAGAGAAGAAAAGGTGCAACAGGTACAGATTTCATTTCAACTTAGGAAATAATTGTTTTGCACTGAGAACAATCCTCCACTCCAGGGAACAATATCCTGGGATGTGGTGGAGTCCTCTTCACTGCAGGCTTTCAAGATGCAATTGGACAGGGTATTTTGAAATCTCATCTAGGCTTCTTTATCCATGAAAGGTTGAATCAGATGATCTTTTGAGGGTTATATTATGATTCAAGGACAGGTATCATGATCACAACTAAATCTGTTTTCAATTCATTTCTGTGAATGAGCCCAAGGATGCAACATGACATTTAAGATAAATTCCAAGTCTTTAGATTACACCATATACTTACAGTTGAAGTGATAAAATAATAGATACTACTGATAACTGAAATAACTGTACAGATCTGAACTTTGTAAAAGTCAGTAAAAATACAATATTGAGGAAAATAAATTGTGAGGGGTGAAAGGTATTATTGGAAAGTAAGGATATTAATTATATTTAGATGAAATTTAGCAAGAAAAAAAAATCCAACAGCAGAATCTTGACATTTGGGGCTGAACATCAGAAACCTATAAGAACCTGTGGCCATGGCATCCTTTGGGATAGTAAATACATAAGCCTCATGTAACAAAGAGGAGAAAAGAGAAAGAGGGACCATTCATGTTCTCTGCTCCATACTACATCTTTAAAATGGCCCAGGATTTAGACTGAATGCTCTAGTCTGTCTCAGGTCATTATCAAGCACATATTCTCCAGGAATCATTATATACTTCCCCTTCAGGGTTACTGTAGAGAGATTTAGCATTTGCCAGCAAGTTTGCAGCATGGCTGTCAAACAATTTTAAAAGCTGCTGCCTGCAGGGTTTCGCTTTTCTTCCCCCTGGTCCCGGGCAGCGGGGGTGTCTGGCTAGCACGCTGCTTCTCGGCAAGACCGGGGCCGCCGCGTGTGTGTGGAGCTCTAGGGCTGTGCCTCCGTGTGGGTCTGCCGTGCCGTAGCCAGACGCTGAGGCAAGACAAAGAGTGAGAAAATGGGACACTTTGCTCAGAGGCCTGAGAACTCTTTATTCCGGCATGGCTGCAGCAGTGGACAATGCAGCTGTTCCCAAACCAGCATGGGCAGAAATGGCCCTGGTGTACCAGGAGCAGGGGATTAAATTGGGGGTGGGCCAACAGGGGCGGAAGCCCCCCTCGCCCAATAGGGACAGACAACAGGGGAGTGACATGGGCCATGGCAACCCATGGGAACGTAACAGGGGTGTGTACAGGGTTCTGGGAGGAATGGGATTACAGAGGTGGGGTGACTGATACAGAACTTTCCGAGGGGAAGAAGGGAGTGGTTACAAGATTGACATATGTAAGCTCCTGTAGCAGACAGCTTGGAGCGAACCATTTTAAGGGGAAAATAGGGGTACATAGAACCGATCTAACTAACATTTATTAAAACCCTTAACTGAACCCACCCGGGATGCAACAGCTTCTAATCAAGGGCCAGAAATACCTCAAGGAAAAGTATACGGCAGGTGTTTGGAATCCTTTCTGGCCCCACAGAAAGAGGCATTAAGAGACTATGGGGGAACGGGCACTGGTAGAAGGAAAAGTTAAAAATTATCCAAGAAAAATAAATTTTAAAATCTAGACCCCAATTTCTGCTGTTAGGCACCTACAACCATCTCTTAGGTTTTACTGGCATATTCAAAATTGAAGCTTCATTCCTAGCAGAAAGTTTCAATTGTATGGTGTCTGCAAAATTATGGCAAATCTATATTTATTTCACTTCCAGAAAAAAAAAATAAGTTTAGATATCAAAAGCACTTTTAACTGTGCCATCTAATCAGATGTTTGCCATTATTTCTTCATGTTTGTGACATCATCTTTTAAAGATAAATAGATTAAAAGGCCAATCATTTATTGGAGATAAATACAGAATTATCTATCAAATGAGATTGCCTCCACCATCTTTTCCTTCTGTCACCTACAATGCTTCAGACACTTTAAAATGCTTCAACTGAAAAAAAAGCAAAACCAACAATTAAATAAATAAATAAATAAATAAAACACAACCATTTTTATAATTGTTAACTTTTCAGGGATAACATACGACACAAACAAATACATCTTCAGTCCATGCTATTGACAGTAGAAAATGGAACAGAGACAGCTTCTGAAGAAAAACACCCTAAGCAGAAAATGCATTTACAAATGAAATGTCTTCAGAAGGAAATCTCCATACATTTTACACATAATAAAAATATTTTCTTGAAAAATAATGCTGTGAAGATTCGGAAGGCAGCAGTCAGGCATACTATTATTACAGAAATTGAAAAATAGCTTTCATACAGACAATACACAAGTAGCTGAATAAAGGATATTGTTATTTTAGGAGACAGCTGTTAAGAAAAAAACAGTTGGTAGGAACCAGCAACTAGACACTAAAAAAAAGAAATAGCCTAATGTCAAAGTACTCCCAGCTGCCTCTTATATTTTCGTATAAAATGAAAACACTGACAAAAAGTATGGGGAAGGAAGATTATGTAAGCTTATGTATTTGGGGGAAAAAAAACCCCAAAAAACCAAAAAAAAATCAGGTAGTAATTCAAAAAGGAAAGAAGAGAACCAAACTGATACCTTCTTGACTACCTACTATTAAGCAGGCACAGATAGAATTGTACACCACTGTGCACTGTATGATGAACAGCAATGTGAAATGTATGTTTAGGTGATTCAGGGATCAGTGACTTCAGAGCAAGTCTGACGAATGTTTCTCAGGAACTAGATATAACCTTTTAAATCTCTTATGTCAACTTCTTTATAGTTGTGCTGTCTCAAATCAATATATAAATGCATTGAATAAAATGTGGACACCTGATGAGAATAAAGAATATATTCAAACAGTAAAAGGTAAAAAAACAGCCCAATGCAGGAGCTGAGCATCACTACATAAGGCAGACATAGCCTCTGGGCTGAAAACTTTTGATCAGAAGGGTTAAGGTACAGATTTTCTTCACAGGAAGGCTGAAAACAGCCTATTTCTATTAGACTTCCTTTTATATTTGATTTTAATTTATTATGTTTGTTGAACTCATTCCTTTTGGGAACAATATACTATATTATCCTTCTAAAAGCCATAGAAATGAGTTCAAGACAAAACAATCACAGTTCTGTCAATGATAGGAAGTAATTGGTATAATCTTCTAGCTTACTACCTTTTTCAAATCAAAAATTAATCCTCAGTTCTATCAACTGCTAGCTGCAGATGCAGATGTAAGAAAATCCTCACAAGATTCAACCATCCTGGTCCACCTTTCTTACTGACAATATCTTGCTTTTAGATAAGAAGGTACAGGCATGCTGCAAGATATACAGCTGAGTGAAAAGCAAGATGCAGCAGAGACAAGCTTAGCAAAAGCTCCAGCAGCTCCTGGTGGCTTGGGGAGGGATAACTATCAGCAGCTGACAACAAATCTTTTGCTTGGTATTTCATCTGTGGTAATACAAAAAGCCCAGATAGCAAATCTAATCTGGAATTGGGTCAACACATTTTGAGGAATAGAACAGAGAGCACAAGCACAGGACTTCAACTGGGGCATTCATACCAGATCCTGCATATAACTGCACCCATATCCAGATGATTCTCTCATCACATTTGGTACTGCAGTGAAGCAATTTAAAATCATGATTTTAAAATTGTGAATTATCTTCTAGTCATTTTCAAATGCATGAAAAATACCTCAGACTACTGTAGGAGAGACTTGGAGTCTTTTATTGCTATGGTAGTATCTATTGTGCTACATTGGATGGGACTCCCAGAGGTAAATATTCAAGTTTATGAATTGTCTAATGAGTTCCCAAAGAGTATGCCTATTTTCACTGAAAGTAGTTCAAAAAAGCAGAGATAAGAACTTATGGATAGAAACAAAAAAAAAAAAAAAACAAAAAAAAAAAAAAAAAAAAAAAAAAAAAAAAAACAAAAAAAAAACCAAAAAAAACCCAAAAAAACAGCACTGAAAAGGTGTTTTCTACTGGTGTAAGAAGAAGAGACAGTGGTGCTGCTCAATGTGTAGCAAATACTTTTTCATGAAGATGGGAGACAATGTGCTTGAAAAACAGGTTCAGAAAGCCATTTGCTTTCATGTGAATATCTTGGAAACACATCCTTGCATACAAACTCTGACCAGAAACTGCAGAGAAAGGGTGATTTACTGAGAACTTTAGCAAATAAGGTGGAGTAGCTGAATAGAGGATTGTTCCCTCAAAATTTTTGACAGTCCAAGACAGGTTGTTTCATGGGCTAACCATGGCAGAACCAAACTTCATGTCTGAGTGATTCCTCCCACAACCAGCTAGTTTTCAATCTTTCGCAATTACAGAAAACCAGGTTTAACAATAAAGAATTCAAAATATATGCATTTGAACTTGAAACTGGTATCTCAAATTCAGACAACACCACCTTGTAAAATCGTATTTTTCAGATAGGTGATTCAAATCAGCCTGGTGTACTCCAGCTTTCACAGTCCACCATAAGAGGAGTCTCTGATCAGTGTAAAAAAATATCTGGACCAGTCTAAATTGGAGTTTACTTATTTTTAGAGTTGATTTTCAGTTTCTGTTTCCCAAGGAAAATATTTCTTTTCAACCCCATAAACCCTGCTCATACAGTCAGCACTTGTGGGAGGTCTCCTCTTGGCCAAGTATGTGCCGTGTAGTTGACATTCATACAGCAGTAAATCTCACCAGGATTTTGGGAGGGAGATCTTTACATCATCTAGGGCCTGTGAGCTTTCTGTATTTAGACAAGAGAAAGGCAAAACCACAGGCTCAACCTCCAGAAAGAAGCTGGGAATGTTTTTGCTCAAACTGTCTAGCACTCCAGTCAGGCAAAGCAGGATTTTTGTGAGTCATAGTGATGCTAGCTGTAACTGAACAAGTAATCTGAAAGACATCATTAGTAATAACAAAAAGCAAATACTATGAAATGAAGATTTCCATGGCAACTAGCCTAATCACAAAAACCCCACAATATTTCAAGTTAAAATACAACTGAGCAACAGAATACACTTTTACATTGTAGGCTACAAAGTCATAAATAGGTGTAGAAATGCACACAGAAGACACAGAGGGCTCTGAACAGTTCATTAGAAGCACCAAACCACTTCTGTAAAGTCAAAAACCTCCTTTCTTCTAAAGCTGGAGTATCTTTCCTCCAAATATATTTCCTGACAGAAAATATGGGAATGAGGCAATGGGAAGAAGGCAAAAGCAAGTGAACACACACAAGTAAACCAAAATTTACAGAATTTCTTAATATTACCGTTCTAAAATAAGGTGAACCAAAAAATTGCTGCCTCAAGCACCCTACACTAAAACTCAGCAGTATTAACTCCCTGTGTCACACAATTACTGCTTATTACTCTGGTCCTCTTAGGTGAAAAATCTTATGGTCTGGTGAAATGTTTTTGGAGTCTACTTTCTACTGTTGTTCATAACCTTATGGGTTTATTTTTATTTTTATTTGAAAATTTCACTGTGAACCTTTTTCAGTCCCTTTTACTACAGACTTGCTTATGGCTGATCTGTGCTTTTGAGAGAACTGATGAAATCAGACTTTCAGCTGAATATAAGGACTACCAGTGTTCAAGCTTTCCCACTTCTTTTCCTCAAGTTTGTCTTTCATACTTCTAAAGTTTACTCTTTTTATTTGATTTTCTGTGTTTGCACCCACTATTTGGGTAGTGGATAATCTTTCTTCTCACATGTTTTTGGCATTTCCTGCTGGTCGATCTACATAAAGAATCATCATTTAATTTTTAAGATAGTGGTCCAAGATATACAGTCTAATTCATCATGTTCTCAGCCTACCATTCTGATTTGCTTACAAGGTGCTTAGTGACTTATGTTCTGCATTTAATATTCTTTCTGTTATGACAAATCTATGCTGTATTGTGTTCTGGAATTAGCTGTCAGTGAAACAGGATTGTAATTGTGTCTAACCCCATAGTGAAGGCAATCTGCAAAGCAATTGCAAGTATTGCACCCTAAGCCTCAACCAGTCATCACTGCTATTCTTGTCATTGTTTTCCTTTTCCCTTCCTTGGTAAGTCTGTTGGTATTACAATTTGAGATTTTTACAGTTCTCTAAGGCCCTCCATCCATACCCCTACCTTCAAGAACTCTAAATGCACAAAAAAACGTGGAAACAAAACTAGAGCCATCATCAGACCAAAAAAAAAAAAAGTTAAGAAGTCTAATCCTAACTCTATTTTGGACTTTTTCTGGACTCTGTGTAAAAACCTCACATTTCTGTTCCATGGTCTATAAAGGTCTAAAAGATTGCTTAAAGTCCTCTTGGAGCTGAGTGAATTAACATGTCTAACATTTATTTCTCCCTTTGTTCTTTGTCACAAACTGTATGTAACCAAATGTATTCATTATTCAGAATGATTCACAATTTCCTTCAGTGACTAATTCTTAACCAACCCATAAATCTCAAATACTGAAGGAATAATACTGGAATCAAATGTGCTGTTTGAAATCCTTTCCAGCTTGGCTAACTCTGTAAGCCAATCAATAAGAAAATACAAAAGAATTTCAAATGTTATAGAATTTTTTTGGTGGAGAGCAAGTTCAGAATGCTGAGTTTTTTGTGGCATGACTAAGTAATTAGTATATTATTACAATTCACCGCAGATATGATCCTCATTTGCCAAACAGCCTCTATCCTAGAGCAAGGTGTAAAATTTTTTTGGTGAAATTTCCATCTGAAAATTATAAACCCATGACACTTAATCTTGAAATGAAATAACTGAAAGGGAAAATGACACAGATTCCAACCAGTATTTTTTTTAGAAGAACACACCCTCAGGAACAAACCAACAGATTTGTTCAGCATAGCATTTTTTCCCCTAGCTATCAATGAATCAGCAAAGGCCAAATGATGCAGTCCTGCCGCATTCCTGCTGCAGTCCTGCAGTCCTCCAGACCAAGCAGACACCACTCCACCAACCATTAGCATCCCAAAAGGTCTCTGAAAGTATGCTGCTTTCTAAGATGATGCTAAGATGGAATCTCTACAAGTCTGATGGAGGACAAAGTCAAAATTCACAATTACCTTGGCAAATCAAAAACACAGTCTCAAAAACAAAAGAAAAAGAGGATGCAATTCAGTTAGTTTATTGTACCACTCTGTACTTTGGGGGGAATAACCATTTTCACAAACAGAAAAAAACAGGCAGCAAAGGACTGACAAGGTAATAGATCTTCAAGACAGATCCCAGGAACTACAACAGACTATGAATTGCAGGTGAATGAGCAGTGAGATACTACTAGAAAATATAATTTTCTTTAAAAATTCAAATATTAGACAAAAACTTTAATGGCAAAAACATTATCAGACACCACAATGTTTTCATTCTACTCAGCACTACTAAAACTAAAGTCTAATGCCCAATTTATATACTGCACTTCAAAAAAATCATGTGTATCAACTTGGAGACAATCCAGAGTAGAGAAAAAAGAATGAGGAGGCATCTGCAAAACACAAGCAATTAAGAAAGATTGAAATAATTGGGTTTGTTTAGTCTAAAGTAAAAAAAATTACAGCCAGGTGTGCAAAAGGGTGGAGAAGGACAAGGTTTGAGAGAAAATTATGATACTCTTTAAATATTTAAGAGTCTTCTTCAAGTGGGAAAGAAAGAAAAAAAATCATATACACTCTTTGGTGCCAACAACAACAACAACAACAACAACAAAGCTTGTTGTGTAATAAGAGAAATTGAAATTAAACTCCATGAAAAAGAATTTATAAAGATAAAATAGGAAAGTACTATGACAGATATCAAAAGGCTAGGATAGGATTTCTAACTGTTTTGAAAGAGCAAATTAAACCAATACCTGTCTAGAATAAATTAATTTTTCTAGTCCTTTACAGCCTTTTTTTCTTTCACCTTGATAATCTGTGCTACACAGATAATCTTTTTTAGGCTCAAAAACTGACTTCACTACAGTTCTGTGCCTTTCATTTATTTGCAAGTATTTAGCTACTTACTATACCCCTAGGTCAATTACATTAAAAATTCATAAAAAATGTAATAAAAGAAATGCAGTATGTATTTCTGAAGAAAACAGGAGCAACAGCTAATTAAGTCAGTGCTTAAGACATCTACTTTTATTCCCTTTACTCATATAGTTATCACAAATTGCATGTTATGTTCTCAGTCTGTAATGAGATTTCTAACAAGGTACATTTCTCAGGGTCATTTGACATGTGAACATATAAAACATACCCTCTTACTTTGACATACTAGCCCCCCTCAAAAATTCATGCCTCAGTAAGTCTTTCATCATAAACGAATTCCCAATCAACTCCCATCCCTCCGGAAAAAACAAAAACAAAAACAAAAACAAAACAACAAAAAAACCCCCACCTTTGTCTGGAAAAAAATACCTTTCTGACATTTTTAGTGCATAACTCTTTCCTGAGACAGGTTATTATTTACTCCTGTATAAAGAAAATTTGCAGCAGTATTCTTCATATCTAGTGTCATGTCATGACAAAGTTCAAGAAATAGAGAAGACGTTGTCATGACAGCCACCAAACACAAATCTTTCATCTGCTCCTTAACAGGGACATGCTGCATGGAAAATAACAAAAAGAATTCTCAAGTGTCTGATAAATCTTTTATAGCATGTCAACTAAGTCACCTTGGCAAGAACTGAGGAGATCAGAGCTCTATTCCTGATTCTGACAGCAATCAAACTATCTTGATCAATGTTCTTCACAGCACTGCTTTTCTTCTTGTATTTTATTAATGCAGATTACACAAATCCATTGGAATATTTTTTCTACAGGTATGTAAAGTGAAAATCAGGTTAGTTTTGACTTCAGCCAGGCACTGCAGTAAGGCCATTGAATAATTAATTTTAATGGTATATAGAGATCCTTGTGAAGATATATAGGTAGTGATCTCCAGTGGATACCAAAAATTAACAGCACTGACTATTCTTTAAATCAAAAACAACAGGAAAATGTCCACACAGCTAATATGCATGGCAAGCAGAAATAAAGAATTATTGATTACTGTTCACAAGAACCTACAGGGCTTCTGGATTAAATACTGATAATTCCTTCTACAGACAAACACAGTCATAACTATTTTTCAGAAGATGGTGATGGATCAATACTTATTTTGCAGATACTTGTTATGCTAATCTGTTTACCATCATATTCATTAAGGAATATATATTGATCAGCCATACAGGAATGCACTGCTTAGTAATACTCAGTATATATGACACATATGATATTTAATTTATAACTTGCTTCTTTTGTAAAGTTACTTGAAAAAGAGAAAAAAAGAACAATAAAAGAAAAATAAAAGAACTTTTGGCTGTGATTCACCCCTTGTTAGGGAAGAAAAACGCAAATAGTCATTGGGAAAGACGGAGCAGCTACTTATCGGTCTGACCGACTCCAAATAGACCTCCTACTGAAACCGGGATCTTGCACAAACTTATAAAAGACAAGGAATTCCCAATTAAAGTTTAAACTGTTGTGTCACTAGTAAACACATGAAATTGTCTCAACAAGACGTAGCCTGTGACACAGAACAACACGCAATTTTTGATTATGCCCTTACTTTTGTTTGTACACTTGTCTTAAATCTGAAGGGGGTTCACCACTTATTCTGTAGTTTCTATGGCTAAGAAACGGAACAGGTTTAGAGTATCCACTGCATAACTTCCCTTTGGAGGCTTCAACTTCAATCTGGTCTGCTGGCTTCAGGGCATACAGAGACATGTTCACTGTCCTTTGAATAATGATTTTGACCATCACAAGTAGAGTCAATAGAAATAAGATAATCATCTTTCACAGCCGCAGGCTTAGAACAAATGCTGCTTTTCAGCCATCTCTACACTTTCTTATCCTCAAGCAGCCAAATAAGGTCAGAACTGATAAATTAAGAATAGCTGGCTTCCTGTTACAGCCACCAACACATGAAAACTATACAAACCCAAAGGATTCATAAGAGGACAAATAAATAATTGTTTTGGTTTTTTTTCCTAGAGGAAGAAAATTATACTTTAAAAATTACAGTAATATATTCTTACTTTTTTAAAAATAATTTTTAATCTTTTTGAGAAGTTATTTATTTTCAGTGCTTACTTTAGTCATTTTTTACATTCAGACTGAGGAAAAAATTACTTATAGAGGCTTAGGAGTTGGGTCAATGAGACTGAAAAATTCCTGTCAGGCTGGAGAAAGTAAGGGTTCCGTTTTGAGTTCTATCTCATTCAATTCACAGCACATTTTTCATTCTAACTAATGCAAACAAACTATAGCAAACAAACGATAGATGTTTTGTGACAAATTCATAATACATTATTTTTCTAATTCCTTCATGCAGTTTTTCCCCCTAGTTCTGCAGCTGAATTACAGCTTCTGTGAATATATATTAGTCAGGACAGGATCTATGCCCACTCACTTTAGGTGGTTTCAATTCAATACACCCAAGTGTATTGAATTGAAAGGATAAAAGGTCAGGATAATAAGGTGCATCTGGATAATCTAAGAGGTATAGGTATTAGATCCTAAAGACTTGATTTTGTCTCTATTCTTATAGCGTGTTTGTATAATACTGTAGGTCTTCTGAACATTTAAAAGTTACATGGTTCTGTTGTATCTTCAAGGTACAGAAAAGTGATTGGCATTTTCTGTCTTTGTAACAGCTCTAATTGTAAATAATATGATTGTTATTCTATTTATTTCCATTATCATTGCTTCTAATTCTTATTTGTTATTGCTTCTAACAGTACTATTATTTGACTGCATTCGTCAGATAAATCATCCAAAAAGTGCTTGTGAAGGAAGGCAAAGGCAAAGAGGAAACAGAATTTCACTCTGGACCACACAGAATTTGGAGCTTCCTTGGGGAAAGCGTTTGATATATTATTTGTACAACAGAATCTCCTCACAGCATGCCTCTGCAAGACTCTCACCATGAGTCTTCATAAAGCATGTTCCCCCTTATGTGCAGCACAGAAGATGAAAAGATGTTTCCTTGCTAATCTAAACAGTGGAGAAAATGTCCACAGCTCCATGCAGGAAAAACAGTTAAGTGACCTTTTCTGCTTGAAAGTTTGCTGCCATGCTGAGTACCTACAACTCTGGAAACACAGCCAGAACGTCTGTAATTAAACTAAAAGCAGAAAAGAAAGCAAGAGCCAGCTGGAGACACTGAGAACCTTCTGCTGGATGATAGAGACATTCACAATTTGACATATTCCAGCCTCCAGCAGCCAAAGGCTGCATGCAGGCCAGCATGGAGAAATGTTACATGTTGACAGAGCACAGTTCTTCACATTTCATCTCAACCCAGCTGAGCAACTGAGATCTGTAATGTGGGCTGAATGGATACATTTGATCTAAAGGAGAATAGCACATTTGTGAATAGAAGGGTTTAAGCCGTAAATCTCAAATTCATGGGCTATTTCATTATCTTTGTGTATGCTCTGTAAGCTGTTGCTTATCAATATTCTCATCAGACTTACTCCACCTTAAAAACAAACACCAAAATGTACTTGGCAGAAGTAAACACATGCTAATATCTTTGAATTTAAACTGTAAACCAAGAACTAAATATGAATATGAAGAAGCAGCTTTCTCTATGTCATTAAGTTGTCCATTTAGAATACTTTGTGAACAATTCAACAACCCTAGTTTTAAAACTCTCAAATAGATCATGCTTCAGTTGTAGCTTTTTTCAGCTACTCATCACAGATGTACCTAACTGCATATTTCTTTGGGTTCCTTTAACAACTTAGCTGTTCTCAGCTCATTTTTAAATTGCTCATGAAGCTCCTTCTGTGTTTCTATTTTTGCCCTTGGTTTACAATAACATTAATTTTCTGGTTTAATTGCAGGAAATTTAATATTTCTCTTGCAAGCATTAGTATTTCTGCATTATATGTAGTAAAAATCACACAGGACTAAAGACCAAATGAGAAGATATATTTCAAAAGTCTCAAGAATCTACAATGTTGTGTTTTCATTAGCCTGTCTAAACCATCTGAGCCAACACAGAGATATTTTAATGGATTTTAAAAGAGAAATCAGGTCTCAGATGCACCACTAGATTTTATCTTGTCTACTATTCAGGCCTAGGTTTAAAGCCTAATCCACATTAGCATTTGTATTTGACTTCTGCAGAATCAAAATTTCACAATGGTACTTTGAAGTTTTGCAGTTAAACGTGTGGTTTAGCACTGTGAAAATCTGAGCTCTGTTCTGCTCAGCTCGACTCCATTCCTGTCTGAGCTCCCACAAGCCCCTGAGCTGCTCTGCACCTTGGCACATGGCCTGGTTTGAAACAGAGTCTGCCTTGTTTGTTCAGTACAAATTCCTGAAACCCAAGATTCCCACTGTGTGTTTTCTATCACAAGAGGACCCTGATGTTGGTTGAAGCCTCATAAATCTAAAAAAACCCACATATACTCCTGAGCAGTGAAACCTTACAGACATGCTGTCCTTATAAGGTATTAGCTTAGAGTCATAATTGGGAAAAGAAGTCTCTCTGAGTTTAGGTAGAAGTAGAAATAGAGTGTACAAGTGACTATGCAAGCAGAGATGTGAATCCTTCAATTCAACTAAAATTAGAAAGCAGGCTTACCTCTCAAGTTCCCAGTTTAGAATATTTCTATTTTAAAATGCAACCTTTCAGTACTATTGTTAGCTAAGACAAGGAACCACATTTCTGTCTCGTAAATATCACTTCAAGTGTGTGTTACTAACTTGAAAAAATGGGGGAAATGGAAAAAGAAAAAAAAAACCCAGAGGTTTTCAGTTTATAGTGTTAAATGTAGGTTTGGGAGGAGGAAAAGCTATAGCCTCATTGACTATGTTCTTAAGAAGTGGCCATATGTAAGTCATTATAGCAACATATCCTGAAGATCATATTCTCATTAAAAAAACATTCTCTGCTTTTATTCTGTTTCAGGTTTAGAACACCAACAATTTCCTCTACAGCTGATAAAGCCATGGTTTCAGGATATGAAGAATGAAAATATTAATTCAAGAAAGTAATATGTCTAAATTCTTCATGTTGGAATTAATTAAAATTGTAAAATAAGAGGAGGAAGTTGATAGTAAAAGTAATTCCTTGGAGTTAGCATTGAAATTCAGACTTTGTCACTCCACTAAGTCAGTAAAAACTTTCTGATACACTTAAAGAAAAATATACTGTCTGAAAGTTGGAATATTAGTAAAGGGTGAAATAATCACAATACAGCAGGAAGTAGATCCTCAACTTTTGCGGATCATCTGTAAACCTCTTCAGTAGTGCTATCTCCACTACAAAACTGAAGGACATGTCAAAGTAAGGTTAATCAACTCAGCCAAGGCTGAGAAGTGTTACACGAAGTCCTAGCTTGGAGACAAACACATGACACAACACCGTGGGTCATCAGCAAACAGCAATGAGTTTAATATGGCTGCCCCTTTTATAAGGACTTTGGATTTCCCGGGCTCAGATAGTTGATTGTTTGGGACCTCTCTCTGCCCCACTCTCTGCCCAGTGGTGTATCTGAATCTAAGCTAGAACAGGGTTGGCTGAGGTCTTTGCGTGGGTTTGAATCCAACCTATCCCTGCCTTATCCGGGGACTTGTTTTCTGCTAGGTTGGTTGAGTTTAAGGGGCAGCTTCAGATCAGCTGCAATGCAACAGAGAAGATGCAGAAATAGACTTTATGGCATCTGACTGTTTGTAGCTCATCTATACATTTGATGTTATATCACCTTAGTTGAAAAATCGCCTTAGACCACTGACCTTGACAGAAAACACTAAAGTTCTTGAGGAGCATTTCAAAGTAGCCTTCATGCTGCTCTTAGGTATCTTGAAGATGCCATGGCAAGAACTTTCAGCACTAGAATTTCATGCTAACAAGTTAGACTTGTGACAATAATGACACCAATTTAGATAGTAACTGTCCAAGTTAGCTGAAAAAATTAGCTCAAGTACATGATGTTTATCCCAGCTTTACTCTCAGGGTTGCTAATTCTTTAAGCTTTCCTTGAAAGCTAGCCTGGAGAAGCACAGGGCTCAGTTCACACAGGAAATTAATGTCTCTATGATACATTTGTGGGGATGTTACTGGAGTATCTCAACCAAGCAGCTGAGAAAAGCACCTTACAGCTAAAAGAATAACTCTAGTTTTCAACACTGCAGAAGATGCTGCATATGATTCTGAGTGAGTCATTTCTAGGAAATCAAACCTAGAGTATCTGGCACCATAGTGCTTCAACAGAAGCTCACACCACATCAAACATCTTTCAGTGGTAGCCTCAATCCTGACTAAAACTTTTGGGCAGTACCAGGCCACCATAACTGAAAAGGGGTATATGCCTCAATAAGGCAACATGGAGAAACCTATAGAAAACTTTGTGAAAAGATAAAGTATATGACAAGTCTAACAAGAGTTGGAAATAGATTAAATTTGTGGCAAACCATTCTTTGGTGTCACAGGGGATCATCAGTAAGGGGTCCTGATATCAGGGATCTGTATGTGGCTGATTGAAAGAAATGATGATCGGGGTAGTTGAACTGTAAATGTAAGAAAAATCCAAGTGCTAGAAAAAATCCAAGAACAGACCCATAATGGGGTTGCCATCTGAGAGTTCCTTGGGCTGAGGTTCAACTGACTTTTCTCTATTGCATAAAGGTCCTGGTAAGCTTCTGATGAACATGACAAAAGTCACTTAGGCAAAAAAACAGCCAACAAGGCATTGTGAATTGTGACCATGACTGTCATTGTACAGTTATATGGTGGCAATAAATCATTGCATCAATGTAATCACTGGTTAACTTCGTACCTATTTTGCAACTGCATTTCAACCCTCAGCTTAAGAGTTACATCCTTGGGTAGTTTGTGGTCACTGCATAAAGCAAAATACATTGAAGTTCTTTTGCTTACAAAGCATAAAGAATTAAATTTTTGTAAAATCTCCAACAGCTAAAGGGAAAGGTTCAGGCCTTTTTCACCTACCATTTCTTGTTGTGATTCCTAAGACCATTCTCTCTGACACAACAAGACTGTAAATGTAATTCCAAATGGCGAAGAACTGAAAAGGTTAGAAAATATTTGCAAGTCTAAATTTTAAGCTCAATTAAATGAATTGGTTCATTGGGCTTTATTACTAACAAACATCTAAATACAAATTTGCTTGTGTAGGCAAATTAATTTAAAAGGCATTAAAAGAAATATGAGGAGAAATAAAAACTTATGATTGCACATTAAACACCTTCCTCCCAAATAAAAACAAGGATGGAAATTTCCCTGCAGTTATTGGCAGTTTGGCTGGCCCTTATTTTTTATTAGTCAGTTGATGCTTAAGCCACAGTAACTCCTTCCAACTTATATAGCAGTATGTCTGAAATATTAAGAATGTCATTTCCTGTTGCTACATCAAGTTGCAATAGGATTTTTGGTAGGAAAATATCGAGATGCATTAGGAAGTCAATGACTTACCAAGTAAATTCACAAAATGCCTTCTCCACCTGCCCACACACATGGATTAATTTTTATTTGCTTTGCTGTTCCTATTTTCTTGTATATGCATAGAGAGTACACTAAAATGTAATCTAGCCTTTCCCATTGCAAACCCTTTAGAGGCAAACCTCTGAGGTGAGAGAAAAAAATGAAGCTTGGGAATTTTTGAGACCACTCTTTCAGAATTTTATTTCCAATTTATTGAGAATAGTATGAAAAGAAAAAAAAAAGTTACAAAACTATGCCCAAGTCCATTTCCTAATCTGTGATATATCTAATCTTTGTTTCTCTCTGTGTCACCTAGTTATATAAATTAATACAGGCAGATCTGACTTTCATGTCATTTTCTGCTACCTCTTATAAGACAAACTCCTTATTGGAAGTTAAACATTTTCACCACTCACCTACCATAAAAGAGTGGGGGAGGAAGAAAAGTGGATTAATTGTAACAGTGAAAGAACACCAAATCTGGGTGCACTGGCACAAAAGGTGCTTGATTCTGACTGTGCCTTCTGATCTTGACAGCACAAGTGGGAGTTATTAACCCTCTCAATCTCTTGATAATCTCCTCATAGTAAGGCACATGTCATCTCCTGTATGTATGTTTCAGAAGTCTGCTTGAAAATTCTGGAACTTGAGGGCAAAGGCGCTGTGTATGGACTGGGGATGAGGGAAATTAGATTTAGACTAGGATGGTTTTCAAAGTTCTGCAACCTCCCTAGGAAGTCTGAAGTGTCAGAGTGAGAAACATCAAACTGAAGGATGATTGCATTTCTCCTGAATTTGCACCCAGTTGTACTCTTTACATAGATAATGAAGCTTTAAGAGGCACCTTCAGGAAGAAGTCCAGGATTCAAAAATGTCTGTTTTGACCTTCAGGTTTCCTTCCAGAGGCCACAGTCAGGAGCCCTCCCTCATCCATTAAGACTTTGGCAGCCACAGAGGAATACCTCTGAAAAGACAATCTTTACAAAACTATATGTGCCCTTCAGAAACCTTATACAGTCTCAGCTTCACTGCCTTGAGAAACAGCTCTCTGTGTAGTCTTGAGAAGACTACACAGAAATGTTAAATATACAAACACCTGGCCAGATTTTTCTGTGAATGAAACTGCAGTGAAGGCAAAAAAGAGAACAATTTAATTGCTTGTCTGCTAACAGGAAAGGAAGGCTACAAGGAGAAAAGGAGGCTGGATAGTGATAGCTTTATGTTTTCAAGAGAGGAACAAAAGCAGAACACCTACAGAGGTGGATTCTGTAAGAAGTTTCTAGAAGCTTCCCCTATGTCCAAGACAGACCCATCGCTGGCCAAGGTCAAACCAATCAGTGATGGTGGCAGTGCCTCTGGAACAATGTACTTACAGAGGGGAAAAAACCTGTGCAGCAGCACTTACAGCCAGACAACAGAGGAGTGAGTACACATGACAGCAAGAGCCCTGCAAACACCAAAGTCAGTGAGAAAGAGGGGCAGGAGGTGCTCCAGGGGCTGGAGCAGATGTTTCCCTGCAGCCTCTGGTGCAGACCATGGTGAAGCAGCTGTGCCCCTGCAGCCCATGTGGTTCCACACTAGAGCAGAGATCCACCTGCAGTCCATGGAGGACCCCACTCTGGAGAAGGTAGACATGCCTGAGGGAGACCCTGACCCTGTAGGAAAGCTCTTTGAAGGACCCATGAAGAGAGAAGACCAGGCGGGAGCAGGTTTGCTGGCAGGACTTGTGACCCAACAGGAGACCTGCTACAGAGCAGCCTGATCCTGAAGGAGGGGATTCATACTGTGGAAGGGTTCACACTGGAGCAATTTGGGAAGAACTGCAGCCTGTGGGAATGTTTCACACTGGAGAAGTTAATGGAAGACTGTCTCCTGAGGGAGGGACCCCACACTGGAGCAAGTGAAGACTATGAGGAATCCTTTCCCTGATGAGGGAAGAGCAGCAGAGACAACGTGTGATGAACTGACTACAACCTCCATTGTCTACCCCCTGTGTCAAGGTAGAGAAAATCATGAGTGAAGCTGAATTTGGGAAGAAGGGAAGGGTAGGGGAAAGGTGTTTTAAGATTCGGTTTGTACTTCTCAATATCCTCTGATTTGATTGGAAATAAAATAAACTAATTTCTCCAAGTTCAGCCTGTTTTGCCCCGATGGTAATCGGTGAGTGATCTCTCCCTGTTTTTATCTCAATCCACAAGCCTTTGGTTGTATTTTCTCTATGCTGTCCATCCAAGGAGCAGACAGATAGAGTGGCTTTGGTGGGCACCTGGTGACTAGCCAGGGCCAACCCACCAAATACATGACAAAATAATGTTAAAACAGACAACTTAGTATTATTTTATATAAGCAAATCAGCAGAAGATACCTCAGAGAACTGAATAACAATGGAATTTTAAATTTATAAAATAATTTATGTTCCAGAGGGTCTCAAAAAACTTGGGGAGCATTTTGTTCATTACAGGAGCTCCAAGGAAACCTCACATACCCTTCATAATTAGCAACAAAGAAAACAGGACATAAGCAATTTCTGTGTATTTTGTAAATATTGGCATATTTAGTTCTAAATAGCTTTAGTTGCACAGCTGTAAATTTAGTAAATTCATCTTAGTCATTAAATACATAATGAGTAAAACCACTTAATTAGTATATCTCCCTCAGAAATTATTTACCTAATGAGATGTAATTGCAGTGAATGCTGTTTAATTGAACACAATTAGCATATGTTCCATACCATGGTACTTATTCATTACCAAGGACATTCTGTGGTGGTTAACCAGGTGTTAAAATCACTGCATAATTCTAACTTTCCACCAGCTGATAACACAAGTTGCCAAAAAAGACAGTGATCACACTGTGATTTCTGTTCTTGCATTTCTATTCAATTACAGTATTTTCTGTCAGCTTTTTCCCTAATTCTAAAATCAGAGACTTAAAAACTGGATGCTAGGAAGTATTTGTAATTTCTTCCATTTGGGCAAACATTCTAAATTCCTGCAGGCAATTACAGAACTTATTCACACAGTCATAAAAATTGCACATGCAAATGGAACATGGGTCCCAAGTCTTCACAGATGATTATTCTCAAAATATCTTATAACCACAAAAGCCATTTAATTAGGACTCCAGGATATCTAATTAGATTTCCCAATTACCAAAATAAAAATGTACCCCAAACCAGCTGTAAATCTGAAGGAAAAAAAGAAAAAATATTGGCAGGCATGTTGTCTTACTCTCTCTGTGCCTGCAGCTGCTCTATGATGAGCTGGCAGCTAAGCTGTACCACTGTTTACATAGAGGACTGGCAAGAGACAAGGTGATGGAGTCACCAGTTCACCCAGTAAGGGGGCAGCAGTGAACCAGGCAAACAAAATCCTGAACTCACAGGGCACTCACTGACAGCTGGAGGTGACATGTTTTCTCACAAACTAGTAGTAGTTTAAAGACACACTGCCTCCAAAATGCATTTTGAATTCACATTTGTTCATTTATAGACAGAATCTTAGCCCAATTCTGTGTTTTTACCAGTGGAATAAACATTCAAGAAACTGCACTGCAGGTACTACTGAGACGAACCCACCTGCCCATTCTCTCTGTTACACTACATGTTGATCTCAAAATAGCTTTCCAAAAGCTAAATGGAGCTGTCAGAGCTCAAATGACCCTTATCTAGCACTGGGACCCATATGGCTGTGTCTGTGCCATGCAACCACTGCACTACAAGCAGTCACTGGGGCCTCTCAAGGCAAAATCCTCACCCACATTGTCATAGCACTGGAATTCACTAGGTGTCTGGGACACAGTGCTCCAACTAGGTTGCTCTGAGAAGCACTGAGGTGCGTACAGACCACTATGACACTTCAGCTCATTATTGAACAGTGACAACAAATAAGACAACATGGAAAAACCTTGGCATACAAAATCTAACTTCACCAAGCTACATCTTTTGACAGGGAGCATCAAGGGCAAAGGTTGGCATATTGCCTGACAGACCCCACACAGGGCTATTTCACAACTGGAGCAGGCAGTACATCTGTGAGCACACAGAAACAGAGCCACCCCCATTGCCCTCATCTCACAAAGCTCTTCTTTCACTGTTTAGAAATAAGGATAATAGATCCATGGGATGTCAGCATCATACCTTCAGTGCTCCTCAGACCACCCTATCCACTTCATGAACAAACAAATGAAGTTCACACACATGGCACATTCTGCTTGCAGTTTCACTAGGTGTTTGTCCATCTCCATCATCCAAGGTCCGCAGCCAATACTAATGAGTATGCAGGCAGCCACTCTCATTGAGACAGCTTCTTGGGGCCAAGGGCCAGCTTGCACTGTACCTTCTATATGAAAGCAGATTGAGAGGAAGGAAAGAAGGCACAGGCTTGGCACTGCCTGCCCTTGCACTGAGAATGTCTCTCTATCATCCATTTCATAATCATCAACATATGCCAGGAAAAGGGCCAAATTTCCTAATCCATTTGCTGCTGAAGCAGAAGTCCCCTATCCTTGTCCAGGGACATCTTCAAAGTGCTCACATAGCAGTCAAGTGAGACTGTTGTAACAAATATGTCTGTAGGAAGGAGACAAAAGTTCCCTTTATCTTCAGAAAAATTTGGATAATGTTCTCTCCTGGATCAGAATGTTCTGATTGCACATGGTGATTGCTCACTGTATCTAGGACAGGCCTTGTCACAGAGGGAATTATGCACTTCACTGATAAAAGAGAAGCCACAATATACTTAATTTATATAAAGCTGTGATATTACAAAGTGCAATAGTAAATGCAACAGTGGTTTAATGGCAAGGCATACTTGACTATTTACTATATAGAAAACAGTCAGACAAAACTGTCAGCAAGAGCTCACAGGCTTATATGTGAGAAAAGACCAAACGGGCGGTTACTGCCTCTGTATTTAAACATTTCAAAAAGCCAGATCTTACATGACTTCAGCCCTACACAAATGACAACTGAAGGTTGACTCATCATGTTAAAAGCACTCCTGTGCCCATTGGGGTTGTTCTGTATCATCCAGGAAGAACAACTGCCTGGACAGAGAGCCTTAAGATGATTGCTTTAGGGCCCAAACTGAACTACATACTAAGACAGGAGATACTCTTTTCTGTCCATTGTGATTTCTACATGATGGCAGGACTCTAGAGTATCGTCTTTGCTCAAAATCCCTGCAAATGGGAAAATAAAATGGGAAAATAAAATTTAATTCTGTCATGCAAATTAAGAGCAAAATATTCTTCTGATGTGTATCACTTTTATATATGTTTTGCCTCTTGACAAGGTGCTCTGGGCACCAATACAAACTGCCACATCATCAATCCACAGAGGACTTTATTCTTACAGTTCCAGTGCAGTAGTCTTAAACCATCTTCCCCAGGCATGCCAGGTTCTGCTGACGTCCAAACAATCACTTCTTCTGTGGGAGCACTGGGGTAGGTTCCCACATTTCCCCACTCTTGCTACAATGTGCTGGTAAATTTGTGGCATAAATCAGCCTGGCCCACACAGATAGGCCAAAAGCAGGCAGTTTGGGTTGAAGCAAGTATTAGACATACTCTACCAAGGTCCCTGAGGATAGATATTATCTATTTACCTATTAATGTGCAACATGCCATAGGGTGTAACTGGAGTAACATTCAGGGTATGGGTATAAATAAGGTGCATTCTACTGAGCTGGACCTTTGGGATGACCTCACAGATCAGCATCAATGAAGTGGTTAAAGCTGCAAATCAAAAGATTTTCAGCACCCCTTAAGCCTTGAAGCCCTTAACAACCACAATACCCAACAGACCTTACAGGTACTTTATTTTCAGGCAATCTGAATTATGTGTGTTAAGTAGATAGCTTTAACTAGTAGCTGATAACATTGAACAGGTGAAAAACATTATGTAAAAGCCCATCAAACCACAGAAGAGGCATAGTAAAAGAGGTAGTAAGCATGTATTTGAACGACTACCATTTGTTCTCTGTCTTTTGTGCAGTTTTAAGTACCCACAGCACTCACACAAAGTACTAATGGCTTTAGCTCTTCTATATCCAGACATTCATGCCTCTGGGATCTTCAGAGTGACTCTACCTTCCCTTCTCCAGTGACATCCTCCACAGAAATTACTTCGGGTATCCTTTCAGATTTGACTATGCCACAAAAAGTGTGTCAGAAATCCCAGACTGGGAAAAATTTCAGAAGTGTTTATATTTATGGACCGGCAGCTTTCCAAGAGTGCCTAGGACCACTATTCCTGGAGAATGAGGAAAAAAAAAAAAAAAAAAAAAAAAAATAGGGAGAAAGAAAACAAGCGTATTATACAACACTCATAATCTCATCCTACTTTGCTGTCTGCTTGCTTATCAGCAGCAAGTTTGCCAAGTAAGGAAAGTGCACATTAAGAAAATCTTTCTCAAGTAACAACCTGTTTCAAATTTCAACTCTTACAGGCAAGGAAACTGGCAGCTACTTGTATTAACAAAGTAAAAGACGCACAGCCATTTTCAATTTAGAGATACTAGTAGTCCACAGGATAGCAATAGGATTGGCAAAGTTTTACAAAGAAAAAAAAACCCCTCAATTTATTTAGTACAAATCTCCCAATATCATTTGCTTTAATAAGACTGTAGCAGTACATCTGAAGAAATACATTTTCTATCAATGACTTTCCTGAAGAGAAAGTAACATAAACCACTTGAAGTAGGCAGAAATGTTGAAGAACTTTGTGTTAAGTGCAGAAGATTTTGATAGCTCCACAATGTGTAAGTTTTTACTTTACTGAGCACACTGAGTTTCTCTGCCATGAGTTTTTCCATTCTTTGTACAGGAATACTGATGCTTACAGAATTGCCAGCCTTCTTAGCATTTGACATACATGATTGAATCTCCTGACAGAAGGCAAGTGCTAGAACAAAAATTCTAGAAATGCTTATTCACTGAGTATCAGAAAACACTGATATTACACATTGCAGCATTTTAGAAGTCCTTTTAAAACTGTTTATCATGAACTCAGGAAGATGTTCTGTGTTTTTTAGGACTAGTTAATGAGAGTTCATTCTTCAAAGCTATGATGTGGATTTGGGTTTCTAATGAAATTAAAAATAGATAGAATTTTCCCTCATTTGAATCTAAGACCTCAGCTATGTGAATCTGATGTGCTCTGGAGTACACCCTGTCTTTAAATTCAAAACAATTCTGTATTTAAGGCATAACAAAGGCTTAGTAAAAGGCTTACTAAAATAGCATGATAGACAAGCAGAATTTAAAGAAAAACAACCAGGGCTACTGCACTTATATTATGTCAAATTACTGTTTTCTCCTCAATATGTAGAAAAACAGTTCTAGCTAGAAGCCTCCAAAACCAAGAGAGTTGTGTAAGCCATGTCTACATGACACCAAGCATAGATAACAGTGAGTGAAAACCACACTGGCTTCAGAGGCCAATACAGGATAGCTGCCGTAGCACATTTTATTCCACAAGATGCAAGAGCCATTAGCTCGGGCACAGTGCCATGGTAACGCATGAATAGGAACAAGGTTTTACATGCAAGACATTATATGCTTTCAGGAACAAGGCACTATACCTAAACAGTGATATGCTGCACTTTGTGATCCTCATGCACATTTGAAATCTTTATACCTTTATACACAACAAAGAAGATTGTCCCTAGGAAAAAAAAAAAAAAAAAAAAAAAAAGGTAGGCTTCACACATTTCATTGGATGTTTTTATTAGAAAATGCTGTGTTGGAATAGATGGAACACTGTTTCACAAAGCTGCAAATGTACATTACCCTGAGGAAAAGATGCCCTCATTTTCCAGCTCCATCCAAGATTTTTTTCTCTTGTGGATTCAGTAAAGAAACTGTTGCAAAGAAAAGACAAATCATTTTGGGAGATAAGATGTACTTAAAATTTAAAGTGAGCAGGAGGGGTAGTCAACTACCTGCTGAGCCATCTGAGTTGAAAGATAAAAGCCAGTACTCACCTAGGCTTTCTTCACAAAGCAGCACTGATCCCCCAGAATGCTCATTCTTAAATAAAACCTGGTAGCAACAAGGATCTCAGCATCAAACAGAAATGTAAGCAAGATCAAGCAGAGGGAGTTCTAATACGGGGCCATGAATCTCAGAATTTTTTTAGAGATGCATTAGCAAATGGAGGCTTACATAGAAGGTGTATGAATTAACATTCTTTTATGTCTTCTGTGCTGGATCTGTGGTAAGTAAGACACCGATGTAAGCACAATTTGTTCTTTATGACTCCATAGCTTGCTGTCTTCACTGTTCAAGAAAAGTAAATAAGTTTTACGTATATATGTTCATCTACATACCTATGTACACGCATATATTTATAAACTGATGTATCTATGTACATATATATATTAAAAGACTTCATATAAGAATGCAGTCCTGAAGACAGAGAACTTCATGCCCTCTAGGCATGCATGCAGAATGTAACTCTGCATAGGAATATACTATTTAGCTAGTGAAATTTTCAAATTTCAAGTCTGTGGACCTCTATATAAAATATATGTGCAAGTTTAAAAAATTCTAGTCTTTTTTTTTTTAATTAAATGTAATTTGGAGGTAAAATCCTTGCACAAGCAAAATAAAAAGATTATCATATGTCTCTCACTCATTATATAGTAGATTCAAAACTCATGGAAACTACATATACTTGTCTCTTTTTTTTAATCAAATGTGAAGTATTTTCCATTATTTGTATATCAGGACAAAATTTCAAAAATTTATATCACGTGTGGATGCCAAAAAGATGTAAGATACAGTCCCAAAGAAGAAACGGATCTTCAATATGCAAAATTCTTTATTTCTGTTATGACATTGTATTGAAGAACTAGAAGTAGAAATTTTGAAATTATGATTTTGTTCTGTCGGAAAGCAGAACCTTGGAGGACATTTAGAACCCTCTTCTCCTAATTATCTCCATAGCAGCCAAAGTATCTGCTGCTAGTCACAGAAATGGAAAATGCTCCCATTACTCATTCACATTACTGTAGAACTGCCATAAGGAATCTGCTGTTTCTCATACAGAATATACAACATAGGAAAGTATCAGATAGTGTATGTAGATTTCAGTGGTTGACCAGAAAGTTATGATACAGTTTTGTCTCATTATTCATTCACACTGTTACCATTAAATGGACTGATAACTTTCCCATTCTTCTTGGTTAATGTTTAACACAATCCTATAGAATAAGCATTGTTCCATAGGCTGGTTGTTTCTGATGAATGAGCATTGTATTAACCCACCAGGTATGCAAACACTTCTTCCTCTGGCAAAAACACAACATGCCCTAGAGCCAAGACAGGAATTTGAACCCTATTTGAGTTTGAATCTAACTCTTCACAGAGCTGAGATTCATCTCTGCTGAGAGCAGAGTGGGAGTTTTCAGTATCTCCATATAGCCGCTTTCATTGCTGCAGAGGTAAATTCTCAGCTTGCTGTCATGAGACCAGAGGACTCCAGTGGAAGACTGGGTGATTTCAAGAACAAAGGATGCCAACCATTCAGTACCTCAGCTGGTCAATAAGGCTGCTGCATATGCTTAAAAACAATGCAGAATAAAATACCGCAGGAAATTTATACTCAAATTACTTCTTCCCATCGACATGTATATCTGAAAGCAGCCTATCTGAAATGACCCAGTTTGTAACATTACATCACCATGGTCCCGCTGGAACACAGGCCCACATTGTGCCCTTGTGGCAAAGAAGGCTAATAGAATCCTGTGCTGCATGAAGAGAAAAGTTGCCAGTAGGTTGTGGGGCAGGTAATCCTGACCCTCCATTCAGCACCAGTGAAGCCACACTTGGAGTCCTGTGCCCAGCTGTGGGATTATTAGTACAAGAGGGACATGGAGCTACTGAAGAGAGTGCAGTAAACAGTCACTAAGATGATGAAAGGACTGGAATATCTCTCCTTTGAAAAGAGACTGAGAGACTGAGGTTGTTCAGGCCGTAGTAGAAAAGGCTCAGCGGAATCTCCTGATATTGTACACACTCTTGAAGGGAGGGCGCTAACAAGACATAGCCTCTTTCCAGTGGTTCCCTGTGACAGAACCAGAGGCAGCAGGTGCAAATTGAAAGACTGGAGGTTCCATTTGAACACTGGGAAATGATTTTTTACTGGGAAGGTGACTGAGGTCTGGCAAAGATTGCCCAGAGATGTGGTGGAATCTCCATCCTTGAGAGACGTGGTCCTGGGCAGCATGCTCTAGATCTCCTTACTGGAACAGGGAAGTTGAAACAGGTGACCTCCTGAGGTCCCTTCCAACCGCAGCCCCACCATGATTTTGTATTTTGTTCAGGGAAAGTAGCAAAAGTAACCACATGAGAAGTTTCAGCTGAGGAAAAAAATCAGAAGTAAACCTTAGGATCATTAAAAATAATATCACACTTGTCAGAGTTCTCAGTATGTTGACTGGAAAGAAGCATAAAACTGCAATAACATTTTACCAGAAAGGGTACTATATATTGATGTCATGGTTTGATAGTGGCGTAATGCTAGTGTTTTTATGAAAATGTCCTTTTTTAAATAATTGTTGTGAGATGTGATTAGGAATAGAGTAGAGCAGGCTTAAGTTTAATAACAAAGAAAAAACTTTATTTAACTACTACTACTATAAAAACTACAAACATTAAATCTGGGATGAAGACTTTCTAAAACACTCCTCCTCCTCCCACTTCATTTCTAAACAAACTCATGATGAGACACTACCCAGGATCTTGATTAAGTTGCTAACCTTTAGATAATTAATACTCAGTTTATTAAGGGAGACAGGAGTTTCTCCTGTGCCACAGACCCCCCAGGAAACACAACTGCTACCTTTGTGTTTCCAGGTCACACATGGCAACCGCTTGGAGAAAATTTGCTATGGTGACACTCTCCTTTCCATGTCACAGTGCTCTCACTACTGTGTATGGACAGACTGCTCATAGGGTTCTTTTAAGGATGCTTTGCTAAGGATCAAGAAAAACAACAGTTCAGTTTCTCATCTCGGGACTACAGTCCCCCCCATTTCCCCCTGGGGCCAAGGGTCTAAGAACAGAGATCTTCTTCTTTTCTTCTTCTTCTCTGAAGACAGAGGGCCTCTCCACACTCTCTTCAACTTTCTTCTGTTTTCTCTATTTCTTTGTTGGTAATCGCTGAAACAGGTCTCTTGGCCCACCCATGCATCCCCCTAAGTGCAGCTTCTGTCAGGAGAATTTTGTTCAGTTTATGGCTAACAGGAAAAGTCTAGCCACAAGTCACTCTATCATCTCCTCCTAACTCAAAAATTTCTTCTTCCATCATCTCGGATCTCAGACTGTCTCTCTTCTACTTTAAATTAAGGAGGAGTAATATTTTACAAAGCCTTCATTTCTCAGGAAAGGGTTAAAAGTTCAGACTCCCTGGACAGTTGAAATCTCTGCCCAGCAGCTGATTCCCAAGGCTAAGGCTGGGCACCTTCCCCCACCTCCTTCTCCTCTGCGCCGGCCAAGTTACAGGTGCCGTCCAGACTCTCTGTCTTTTCCCTCTAGGGAGAAAATGATAAAGGCATCTCCGCTTCTCTCCACCCTTCTGTCTACAAGAACTAACTTAGTTCTAGTCTTTCTACCCTTTAGCTCACCTCAACCAGGCCTCATGGCTGCCCCTCCCTCACCCAGCCCACGGCTGGGCGAAGGAGATCTACACAGCACTCTGACCAGAACCAAAGAGAGCGAGCTCTTAGAAGTTCCTACTTTTGACCCCCTGTGTTCTCAGAAGCGTATCCATACCTTCAGTAATCACTCTAAGTACCAATATCTAAACCTGACCACTAATTAGTTTGACCCAACTTCCTGAAAAAATTCACTTCCATGTCAAACCACAACAACTGAGATAAAAATTTTATCAAGTTCTATTTCTCATACTAAGAGAAAAAGTAGAACTAGTATATGGCATATAGGTGAGTAGAAAAGTCTGCTTCCTCAGCACTATTTAACATGCTCTTCTGTATGTTCTGTACCATGCTTCTGAATTAATTCACAAACTGTATATGGTAAGGTCATACAATGTCTAATGATCTATCAAGACCACTTAGACCCAAACCAAAAATGATTCCTGAAAAAAATAAAGAAAGATACAGGAGCTGTACTTCTTCATTTGACATTGCAACATGCTTCTGAACACTAGTTCTCTTAATAGAATGGTATCTTGATACCTTTTTTGGTGGCTAAGAAAACCTTCAGGATCAGTCATTTCAATTAAATTCAAATTAATTCAAATTAATAAGAACCTCAGAATATGCAAAAGACAAAATACCCATAAATTGGTACTTGTTTATTGCAAAGCATATAAAAATTGTCTGTTGTCAACAATCTCATGACAATGTTATTACCTACTAGCCTATAAGAGATAGAAATTTAAACAAAATGTAAGAGATAGGAAGGAAACTGCAACTTGCTATTTCCTTTCTAATAATCCAGTATTCTCAAATATCTTTCCTGCCAGTCTGTATGCACCATTCTGCCTTATACCACAAAAATGATAAATGAACAAAGTCAACCTCTGACTTTTTTATCTGTCTCTTAGGATAAGCACATAGGCTGCTTTGGACAATAAGGTCATAATTCAATTGGAGTCTTCAAACACTTTATGCAATTCAAACACAAGTGAAATTATGATGCCAAGAGGTTAAATTCCATCTCTGTTTAGATAAGTCTGGATATCTCCAAAACAACATCTGTTAAAATATTATAAAATACATAAATTACAGTACTGCCAGAAAGAATCGATGAAAGAAAATCAGGAAACTGTAAAGATAAAGTATGAAAAATGGAAAAGAGAATATGGAAGTAAACCCCAAAAGATTAAAAAAAAAAAAGAGAGAGAGAGGGAAGAGATTTATAAAGTAATGGGCTGACATTAGTAAGGAAAAACAGAATTAAGGCCACTTTCACTGTGCATTAGCTAATTCCTAATCCAATATGTCAAAGAAGGCTGATATTGGAGAGAAAATCAGACTCTGCAAACCACTCAACTAGTTCTCCTGTATACTGTACTCACATTTGGTCCAAGAGATACAGGACTGCAGTCCATAATCTAAATTTGCATCAGATTCCAAAAGGTATTCTGCCTGACTTTCACCATCATTCTCAAAGAGTGCATAGTATCTATTCAGTATTAATGATCTAGGAAGCAAACTGTCTTTCACCAATGAACAAAAGGTTTCCATTCTTCTGATTAGGTCAGTGCTGGAGACAAAACAGTTCACTGGGTGACTGCATTACAACTAAGGATAGATTCTGTTGTAAAAACACACAGGTCAAATATAAAGCTATGCCTATTTTTCACCTGTGTTATGTAAGTTTTCAGAGGCACTCAAGTCCTCATCTTGACTTACAGGAAGGCAAAAATCCAATGAGACCACAAACATTTGTGCATGGGCCTGTACAAGTACAACACAGCACAAAAAAATGTAACTGTATTTGATAGCAAACAGAGGATTTTTGAGTGAAATCTAGAGGCTGAGAGCTCTGGAAGCACATTCCCAAATGCACTCCCAGTCACTCAAAAACTCCCACTCAAGAAGTCCAGACAGTCCATACCTGCTACAGCCTAGAAATACTTAGACATGTCCTGTGCTGATTTCCATCAGCATATAACCTTGAGGAAAAAGAAGTCCTAAAAGCAGCCACGAAGCCCCAAGACAGGACAATTCAGGACATTTCATAGAATAAACTATCTTGAATAGTTTAGTTTTTTTATAGTTTACATATATACAAACTATTGATGAATATTCTTAATGCAGACAAGACACTAATGCAGAAAAAAAATCAAGTGAACCTTCATAAATCTGTGAAAATTAATGATTTCATATTAATTTCATATTGTTTGCCATAGCACATGTGGTATAGACAAGTCAAAAACAAAACTGAAAAAATACCACACAGCTCTCTCTTAAATACCCTGCAGAAATTCTGTACCATTTGAGCACTGTACTGGTTTTCCTCACTTAATACCACAAGACTTTTCTCTTGGAAATATTTAAAGTCCAAATCCTCAAAAACACACCAAAAACAGTCACTGCACTTAGTAGGATGCTAATACAGGAAGCAATTGTCCATGACTGGCAGAATATCAGTTTCTTCTAAATCCCAGGTAACACTTTTTTTCAGTAAGGGTTTTGAAACAAATTCATCTCTCAGTTAAAATATTTCAGACATGAGCATTTCACAGTCTTTAACAGCAGGAATACAGTAAAGTTACAGTAAATTTGTAAAGTTTTATACATAATATAAGAAGGCATACACAGAGACAAAGGAGAAATATGCTATTAAATAGTCTGATGTCTCTGGGAGTAAATTAAATGTCTAAATTTACTTAGAAGCTTAAAAGACATAGCATTTACTATTATTTAGGAGCCACAATAAAATTTTGGTCACAAATTTTCATTACATTCATTCATACATCTGGCTTAAAATTTTTAGTCTCAGTCTTCTACTGCACACACAGGTGAACACAATAACTGCAAAGGGAAGAGATTCCACATTTTAATAACTAGAGATAGAAATACCTAAAACACAGAGGTATGGGGTTTGAACAGGGAAATGTGAATTCTTGAATAAATCAAGTTTACTGAGCTGTAAACCAATGAGCAGCACTTATAGCAGGAAGCAGGCCCTTTTGCTGTGTGCTAGTGCTACCATAGTAGCAGTCTCTGCTTTGCCTATATGATTATTCTGCAAATAACTCATTTTGTCATATTTTCATAGTGCCCTTAGAAACAGAAGAACTGGCAGCTCTTTGGTGTACATTCTTTGTGTGCTGTCCTGGCTTCCATTTCATTAATTCATTCACATGTGTACGGGATTAAAATATGTTGTGTTCTTTATGTTAGTCAACAGTCACATATTTTTACTAGATTTCTTCTACAAACTACAAGCTCTCCTCCTTCTCTTTCTCCAGAAAGATTCATATTCCCAGTATGTATTTCTGAGTGCATCCCACAGACATGATCTGAGGACAGTGGAATGTCAGTATTTGTGTGGTCCCCTTGCCAATGCAGTCTCCTTGCAATCTCTGGGTGGTCAACTCAGTGCCAGATTTCTCACCTGTGGTGAAAATACTGATTTGGTCCAGTGAAACAGCGCAGTAAGTCATATAAAGGATGCCACTGGGAATAATTTTTCTAAAAATTGAGATCCCATAAAATACTTTTTCTTAATACACAGATCTCCTAGGCACACTTCCAAGATGATTTTCCACTGCTTTCCCAAGTACCTTTTTTCCACTTACAAACAGCAGCAACACCAAAATTAATTTTCTGCCCCAGAGACAAACCCAGTACAGTTGCATTTCTCTCATAGTGGAGGACTTAAAAAATTTCTCAAACTCTAGTGTGCAGCCTGGCCTCAGCAAATGGGTCAGTGGGCTATGGTCTCCCCCTGCCGGGCCCAGCCAGAGATGATTTTTAGCACAGCTGCTGAGCCGGTTTTCCTTGTGAATACTTTCTTCTCCTTCAGCTGTGTTTACTTCTCCTTAAACCTGAGATAATTGGACAAGAGCACTACCTTTATCTTATATCAAGTTCCCAGAACCCAGAAGGCATATTTGGGCAGTGTTGAGTTTCAGTGGCCACAGATTCTTTATGCAGTTTGCCATAGTAGGCAAAGCCCTTCATTGGTCTTTACAGTGTTTAAGACAAATATGATTTTTAAGGCTCTTACACTATGGAGAAGCAGCATACATGTTCCTAGTTTCATGGTGAGATATGCAGATAGCCCTCATACCATGGCCAGTGAAATACCCCAGATAAAATTTTCCTAGCACTGGAATAAGCTGGTTTACTACCTTGCAGAAATCTGGCAGTCTGAAGGTTGTGTGGACACCAGCAATAAAATGCAGCACAAGAAAACTTAGAACTTGTAGAGGACAGAACACATTTCACAGAGCACATTTCACTTGACTAGGACAGAGCACATTTCAACAACCTAGACATATACAAGTCCATGGGAACTGACATCAAGCACCAAGTGGTGCTCAGGGAACTGGACAATGTCACTCCCTCAGTCATCACAACAATTAGAAAGGGTATTCCTGAGCACTGAAAGAAAGAAAGCTATTATCATTCCTATTTACAAGAAAAGGAAGAAGGAGGATCTGGAGAACTACATGCTGATCTGCTTTGCTGTTTCTCCTGGGAAGATGATGGACTAGACAGTCCAAACGTATAAAGGACAATGTTGCATCTTGGTTTGGGGTTTAGGTTAGGGGTTCTAAACTGTGTACCCCTGCACACTCCCCATGTTTCTTTTCCCTCTCCACGGCAGTTCACTCCAGGTCCCTGACTGTTGAAGATTCCACTGTCACTCCTGTGACCACTCCCCGTCCTGCCCAGAGGGTTCGGTGCCTGTCACTCTGATCTCCCAACCCCGTTCACCCCAGAGCCCGGGGTCCACCACAGTCGCGTCCCCGTTGGGCACTGTAGTCCACATCATTGCCACAGCGCCTGCCCCCATTGGGCGGGAGGGCTCCTGCTTTCCTCACCCTGCCCACAATATAATCCCACACCTCGGAGTGCTCACGGCCGTTTTTCTCACACGCCAGCTGAAAGCGGGTTGCGGCGCCTCAGCGCAGCTCCTCGCGGCAATAAAGGACTTTCAGCCTTCCACGCGTGGGGAATCTGGATGTTCCAGTAAAGAACTGGTGTCTCTTGCTCGCAGTGGCAAGAATCCGTGGCCAACCTCCCCGGACAGCGGCACGAAGCTGAGTCCGGAAACACGCGGCGATCCTGGGTCACAGAGATGCGGTACCGCTCTAGGTGCCAGAGCTGCCTGGGGACTGGGAAAACATCACGAGATACCGCAGGACAAGAAGGTTATTTGGAGCAGTCAGCATGGATTAATGAAGGTGAATCAGTGAACAACCTTATAGCCTACTATGATGGGATGAGCAGCCTGGTGCATGGAGAGAGAGGAGAATGAGAGAGGTTGCTTTATCTTAACTTTAACAGAGCGTTCCACAGTGTCTCACATCACACCTTCCCAGACAAACTGATGAAGTACAGATGAAATAAGTGGCAAAGAAGTGGACTGAAAACTGACAGACTGACAGGCTCAGAGAGCTGTGATAAGTGTCACAAAAAACAGCGGAAGGCCAGCTGTCCACAGTGTATTCAAGGCATCAATTCTGGGACCAACACTGCTTAAAATCATCATTAATGACAGGGCTGAATGCAGTCTCAGAGAGTTTTCAGATGATAGAAAACTACAAGAGATAATTAATATTCCTGAGTGTTGCCATCCAGAGGGATTTTACAAGCTGAATAAAAGGGCAAACCTCATGAAATGCAGCAAAGGGAAATTTAAAGTCCTGTCCCTGAGAAGAAGTAACTGCAGACACAGTATGTGCTGGGGGCTAGCCAGCTGGCCAGTAGCTTTGTGAAGAAGGATCTCAGTCCTAGAGAACAAGATGAAAATGAGCAATGCAGTGATTCTTTAGGGCAAAGACGGGCAGCAATTTCCTGGTTGCACTAGGAAAAGCTTTGCCAGCAGGTCAAGCAAATTGTTCCTTCTCTTTTCACAGAGCTAGTAAGATACTTCTGCAGTTCTGGGTGGAGATCTGGACACTCCAGTACAAGAGACATGGAAATACTAGAGAGAGTCCACTGCAGGACCACAAAAACCGCAGAAGACTGGGGTATCTTTCACAGAATGCCAGGCTGAAGGAGCTGGGTCTTCTATAGCATGGTAAAGACAAAGCTCAGAAAGATCTTGTGCATTTGTAAAAATACTTGATAGAAGGATGTAAGAATGATAAAGCCAAAATCTTCTAAGCAGTGTTCTGTGACAGGATGAGGAGCAATGAGAACAATACAAAACACAGGAAATTCACAATAGGTGTAACAAACCCTCCTTTTTTATTATAGAGGTGATCAAACACTGTCACAGGTTGCCCAGAGATTATGTGGAATCGCCATTCTTGATGATATCCCATTCTCAGCTAGAGATGGCTGGGGCAACCTGCCTCAGTTGGCCTTTTCCTCATGCTGGAGGATTGTCATAGACAATTTCCAGATGTGCCTTCCAAAATCAGTGACTCTGCATTTTACTGTTTTACACTTCTTTCCTCTATAAAGGATAGGACTCACAGCACGCTCAAACCAGGTGACAGGGGAAAAGATAGGGAGCTGAGGAGAAAGAAAGTGGCAGGACAGATCCTGCATTACCAAACCCTTACACAAAATAGCGTCAGGCTGGAAACCCACAAGCAGCAAATGTTCAGCTAGACCAGAACTTCTCTACCTTTTTCTAAGTCTAGTTTTAAAGTGACATGGTAAACAAATATGAAAATACACTATTTTTAACCAGTAGAATAGTTCAAAGTTATTTTCACATGTGAACGAATTTTCTTTCACACTGCACAATGGATCCTGATTATCTGCTTTCCTTATGGTTACAAAGTCACCTTTTTTTTTTTTTTTTTAACAAAGTCACTGAAAATATGTGTGAAAGTGTATCAAAAAGGCTTCCCTGTCCAAGCAGGACTTTTTACTATTCTCTCTAAAAGCTAAACCCTTACCCTTTTAAAAGCAAAATCCTTTTACAGAACAATGCAAGGATACAGAGATGATAATTAGTCCCAAAACTTTAAAAAATATCAGGTGCACATTTTTCAACATTTCTGCAAGTCCAAAATTATGGTCAGCTTTCCCATACTAATAATTAGATTCTCCTTGAGACCTTCCTTGTAGTTTTATGCCTAATTCAGTACAGAGCTAAAAACCATGAAAAAACTAAATTGAAAAGAGTATTTGGTAAAGGTTGGTGGTCAGCATGGAAGAGACAGGATGCACTTCTGTATTTCTGAATTGTTCTGAAAACATGAAAAAAGAGATCTGTCCTCCAGCTGAGAGGAAATATTAAGAAGCTCAGAAAATAATTTCTTGTCAATGTTAGGTAAGATGCAGAGATGTTTCTAGGGTCATGCAGAGTTGAGGAATTAAAGGCAGTGCATACTGATATGAGACAGGCAAAAACAGTGCATGGATTTTTCTAGCAGACAAGAGCCATATCTAGCATAATTTTTATTTTACTTTTCTGTTTCAGAATAACAGTATATTTCTGAGTGACTCTTCATGAATTGTAAGTGACACCCATTTCAAGTTATGCTGTAGGTATAACTTTCTTAAATCATCATAGTTTAAGAGGTTCTTCAAAGTTTTTCACACACAGAAGCAATTCTATTCTATATGTGCATAAAATTACACAACATGTGAATATTCACAAGATAGTGCCTAAGCTGGTAGAAGGCTTCCTATGACACCTTGATTTGGATATCTCTCTGCAGCTCTAGCACATGTTTTATTACAGAAAAAACCTACTAAATTTAGAAGCTATACTTGGAGCATTTTACTGGAACAATCTACATTTTAGAAAACAAAAATTAAGTATGGTTTCGTACTTGACTCATTATCAGCACTCAGTCTGGTTAGGAAAACAGTGAAGGACTAAGCTTTTCTGTTGTTTAGATTAACTTGAAAGTACATATATATACACAATTATTTACTGGAAAAAGCTTATTGAGACAGAGCAGATAAAATAAATGTATTTTGGAGAAACAAAGTATTCAAGACATAACCAACATCCCAGTAGAGCACAGATCTTCACAATAAATTGATCTTTACACAAATTCACCTCAAGTGCCAAAAGCAATATCCACCTTTACTTTACCTCTAACATATTTCTGTCTCCCACAATGAAGCCATAATTCCTTTTTGGCATGAACTTCAAATCTCTACTGAATACACCAGGAGAAAGTTCTGCAAAAACTACTCCCACACCTGACATTTAGGCTACAGTTTAAATGTAAATCTATTCCCACTTCTCTGGACTGTGTGTAAGCAATGAATTATTTAATCTCCTCTCACATTTTTTGCTCTATTAAGCCTACCTCACACCAACTATTACATTACACACAAAATCTTCTTATGCCATATTCATAATACATCAAATAATAAATACAATTCAAAATTTCTGTTTTTGCAACAGCTGATCCATACCAGAGACTTATTCCTATCTACTTCCCCATAAATGTTTAGGACTCTCCCTAGACTTGGAGATAATAACTGCAATGAACAAAGTTCCTGATACTCTGGGGCAGGACCTTCCTAGTTCCCACAGCAACACTGAAACAACTACTAACTCTAGTTGAGTACCAATATTGAAATGTTAATTAGCTAATTGCTCTGTTTGTTTTCTCTAAACTACCTGGAGATAACTGGCCTTCTAACCCCCCCCCCCCCCCCCCCCCCCAATGCTGCCATTCTGGGACTAAAATGCAAATAAAAAAAACCTTGGGATCAAGGGAGTGTTTTTAGGGGATAAAGACACCCCTAAATAAAGAACTAAACACAGTAGAGGGGGCTAGCCAAATGCCCTAGCTGAGGAAGAGGGAAACACATCCCCTAATCAACTTTTGCCCGTCACCATCACCTAAAAGACTAGACTAGAGTAGGCTGTGGGAAGCGGAGACGGAAAGACAGAACTTCTGGAGGTTGCCACAAGGGAAGGAGAGGGGACAGCTGCTGCTCTGGACTTCAGCAACAGACTCTGCATGCCTCCCTCCCTTTCAGCTACCTGGGAAAGCTACAACAGCGGGGGCAAGTTCCATGTCGGGCCTCCTGCCCAGCTGATCTTTTTAATAAAGAGATGAACATTAATAAAGGTATTAGCCCTGTTCATTTCAATAACTGTGATCCCAAAGTGCTACCACAGGTTTTATCTGCAGTCCTGAAGAACTCTGTTACCTTAGATACTCACTCTGCAGATCACAACTCCTGTCTAAAGCAGTGTTGGAGGAGGTCATGGTTGATTGTTTCTCTATTCTCTTTTACATCTTTGGAGGCAGCTGCTAACTGACTTGCCGAACAGAAATTTCCATACAGCTTCCAATTACAGAGAATTATGCAGGAAGAACAAGGAGATGAGAACCTCTATAGATACATAAGAGCAACCAGACATTCACAAACCCTGGTCCTCATGGGGAACTTCCAACGCCCCAATAGCTGGTGGAGGGAAAATACATGAGGACAAAAGTAAACCAGGAAGTCCATGGAATGCACTGATGATAATTTCCATCTCCAAGTGATAGAGGAGCCAACAAGGAGAGATGCTATGCTGGACCTTGTTCCCACCAACAAGGAGGGGCTGTTGGGGTATGTGAAGCCCAAATACAGCCTTGGCTGCAGTGACCATTTACCTGTGGAATTCAAGATACTCAGGTCAGCAAGGAGGGCACACAGCAAGCTCACTACCCTTGAGCTCAGTGTCTTGGTTTGGAAAGACAGGTGTCTGCTAAGGAAGGCAGGAGCCTCTCCTGACATGGAAAACCGTAAAACCCTTCCTTCGAAATTGTTATATATTTGAAATTAAGGGGGGCTCTCAGGCAAAAATATGGGAGCAGGAATAACAGTTCTTTATTAGAGAAGATTTTTTTTTAATGAAATAAACAATGCAGTGAACCAAAACAACACTGACAGAGTCAGAATACAACCTGACACCCTGTTAGTCAGGGTGTTGGTAGCAGTCCAATTGGAATTGTGGCTGTAGTCCTCCTGGAGTGTCAGGTGTGGTTCTGTTGAAGCAGTGATCCTGTAGAAAAGGGGTGTAGTCTTCCTGCAGTGGAAGAGGCAGCTGTTCCTCTGGGAAATCCAGTGCAGGAAAAGCCGTGCTGGTGCTCCAGAAACTCAAGATTATATCCAGTTAGGAATGCTTGGCTCCTCCCTCTAGGCGGACCATCTCGCAATGGGATGTTATTATTATTATCAGTCATGCAGTGACATTCAATCACTCATTATCAGCAGATATCTCCCCTGAGAGAGGTCTGGTTGTGGAAGAGATAAGGAAAACTGGTCACTTAACAGAAGACAACTGCCATACAGATGGGAAATGGAATACATCTTGCTTCTCAATCTGGGATGCTCAGGAAACCAGATGTTGGCCTCTTCAGGGATCTGCTTGGTAGACTACCATGGGATAATTCTCTTCTCCTAGAGAGAAGAGAGGCCTAAGAAAGCCAGTTAATATTGAAGGACTACCTCCTCCAAGCTCAAGAGTAATGCATCCTGAAAACAGAAAGCCAGGCAAAAACTCTGGGAGGCCTGGATAGATGAACAAGATCCTGGAAAATCTCACATGCAGAAAGGAAGGACACAGAGGGTGGAAGCAAGGATAGGTAGCCTGGGAGGAGTACAGAGAGACTGTCTGAGGACCCAGGGATTAGTTTAATCTGGCCACAGACATCAAAGGCAACAAGAAAACCTTCTACAGATATATCCATGATAAAAGGAAGATCAGGGCAAATGGTCTTCTTTCCTCTCCAGAGGAAAATGGGAGACCTGGTTATCCAGGATTTGGATAAGACTGCAGTACTCAAAGACTTTTTTTTCCTCAGTACTGGCAAGTACTCTGTGTCATGACATATGGAAGTAAGGTGATGTTTATAAAGACCCAGGAAAGGAAGGTGATGTTTATAATAAAATCTTATCCAGCTGTTCAAAGACACCAGTCCATGTGATAGAGAACTCTTATGCTTTTATTATATAGTCGTCTTAACTCTGGCAAGTAGTCCTCTATTTAGTCTCAAAAGTGCTGGTTAACAAGCCTGTACATTTACACAAACGTCCAATTCCTGCAAAAAACTCCAATACAGAGCAAGGGGTAGAATATGATAGGGCACTTTGCCCAAACAAAGGAAGGTAGGAGAGAAATAAAGATATAAAAGAGAGAAAGAGAAGAAAGAAGTGTTCCAATCTGTAGTTCCACATTGATACTGCTGCACAGATCGTCTGGATCTGGTATAGCTAGACAAAAAGAAAAAGAGGAAAAAGGGGTGCAGGCAGGATCAAATTTTTATAGTTAGCCTGTTGTATGTTTGCCTCTTATGCAAACTAAAATTTTTGTGCCAGTTTGTTCGCCCATGAGCATCCAGATCTCCAGGAGGTGAGTCAGGATGGGCATCTCTAGGTGGAAAGGGAAGTTGGCTTAGAACAGGGCTGTCCCACCTCCACAGGATCTTTCTTCCAATCACTACTTTTCTTTCACAACAGTCAGAATGTCTGAGATGTGCCTGGTCCTCACATCTAGCCACACCAAGCTGCAGAAGGCAAAGGTGGGACTGCACGAATGAAGAGAGAAGATCTGATTCAAAATCTTATCTAAGAGGTCTGAAGGTGCAAAAGTCCTTGGGACTTGATAAAAAGAATTCATGAATCTTGATGGAACTGCCAGAAGAAGTGGCTAAGCCACCATCATAATATTTGTGAAGTAGCAACAGTCTGGTGAGGATATCACATACTGGAAAAGAAGAAGCATAAACCCCCATTTTTAAAAAGGGAACAAAAAGACCCAGGTAACTACACACCAGCCAGGCTCACTGAGTCTGGCTCTCAGCGGCCACGGGATGGAGGTTTGCCAGACGCACTGTCCCGCTGGTGGCCGGAGGGCAGACACTCGAGTGGCTGCCCCTGAGTCTCTGCCAAGACCGTTGCGGGTGGCTGTGATTGCTGCAACATGGGTAGCGCAGCAGAGGCACAGAGCACGAGGAAACCGAGGCACAGGAATAAGGGAAGGACACTTGTCTGAGTCCCCAAAGATTTAATCTCTAAGTAGGGCAGAGCAAGTGACAAATCTGAACCTGAAGGGGCTACTTTTAAAGGATAGGGGGAACACGGGGAGGACACAACCTTTGACCAATAGGAAGGCATTTGGGGAGGGGTGCAGGGTAAGGGCTCCCCAGCAGAAGCCGGCACGGGGAGGGAGCAAACCTTACAATCCAATTCTGCTTCAAGGAAGGGATGAAAGACGGGGAACACTCCAGAACCAAAGGAGTGTGCTATCTTTGACAGATAGGGGTAAGACAAGGGAACAAGGGAGGTATACAGGTGGATTGACATATGGATTGACATACATTTTGGCGGGGAAGACTGGTAAACAGCTCAGGACTGAACCATCAGGGAAGCCAAATGGGGTATGTAGGAGGAACCATTACAAACTTACAACAAGGAATATTAAAACATACTACAGAAGAACAAACTGTAAAATAACAGACTACCAGAGCTCACTTCTTTGCCAAGCAAGATCTAGATGCAGATCCTCCTGGAAACTATGCTAAGGCCTATGGAAAATAAGGAGTGACAGTTAACTTGGCTTCACTAAGGGCAAATTGTGCCTGACAAATTTGGTGGCTTTCTATGAGAGGGTTACAGGATTGGTGGACAAGGGAAGAGTGACTGACTTTTGCAAAGCATTTGACACTGATACACACAACATCCTTGTCTCTAAAAAGGATTTGAGAGATGGACCACTTAGTGAATAAGGAATTGGCTAGATGGTCATGCACAAAGACCTCAACATGCAAGAGGAGACCAGTCGTGAGTGCTGTCCCCAGTGCTTGGCACTGAGACCAGCACTGTCTAACAAAGATATGGACAGCAGGATCAAGGGCACCCTCAGCAAGTTTGCTGATGACACCAGGCTGTGTGCAGGGGATGCCATCCAGAGAGACCTGGACAGGCTCGAAAGGTGAGGCTGTGAGAATGTCATGAAGTTCAACATGAACAAGTGCAAGATCCTATACCTGGGTCAGGACAATTCTGTTAGCGTCAGGATCCACACACAATCAGAACTGATTGTATATGAAGGTGTTTTATTGAAGGGCACAGAAGCCCGGGGGTGAGACCCCAGATCTGGGCTTCAACGATACACCCAAATGAGTAGCTTATAACCCCTTCTACTCTCTCCCCCTCCACACACACATTAATTATTAAACTTATATTGTTCCATTCTAGTTCCCATTCCCACACAGCTGCAGTTTCGCTTGATCTGCTGAAAACTATGCTTGATTTGGTGAAGGCTATGCTTGATTTGGTTAGGACTATCACTGTAACAGGGCTATCATTCACTCCCAAGGCCTGGCTGTCCTGCAGGTCCAGGCCTGTTCCTTCTACCTGCCTGCTCTAGCCACCACCAACCCCCCCCAATACAGTTTAGAAATCATTCCTATGATTTCAATTCTAAGCTACTAAATTTAACCCTTACTCTATCAATTCCAAACACAAATACAGTCTGTGTGGGAAAAGAATTGAGAGCAGCACTGAAGAGAGGACTTGAGTGTATTGGGGAATCAAAAGAAATGTGACCAGCATGTTAGGGGAGATGATTCTCCCCCTCTACTCCTCTTTCATGAGACCCTACTTGGACAACTGCATCCAGCTCTGGGGCCCGCAGCACAAGAAGGATGTGACCATGTTGGAGTGAGTCCACAGGAGGCCACAAATATGATCAGAGGGGTGGAGCACCTCCACTATGAAGACAGGCTGAGACACTTGGGGTTGTTCAGCCTGGGAAGAGAAAGCTTTGGGAAGATCTCATGGCAGCAATGAAGAATCCAAAGGCCTACAAAAGAGCTAGAGAGGGTCTTTATACAATGGCATGTAATGACAGGACAAGGTGAAATGGCTTTAAACTGACAGAGGATAGGTTTTAGATTAGCTGTTATGAAGAAATTATTTACTGTGATGTTGGTAAGACACTAGAACAGGTTGCTGAGAGATCTTGTGAATACCCCATTCTTGAAAGTGTTCAAAGGCAGGTTGGATGGTATTTTGAGCATTGGAATTAGATGATTTTTAAGGACCCTTCCAATCCAAACCATTCTATGATTCTGAGATTCATACAGAATCTCAGAATCATATACAGCCAGATTAGCACAGATTAGCCCTCAGAGTATACAGACAGATTAGCCCTGTTTATGAATTCTCAAAACATTCCCATTCATGTTTTTCAACTGTTGTCATGTAAAAATTTATATTAGGAATAGGGGCATTTTATAAATTATAACACTAATTTTATTTACATTCTTATCTATAATTTACCTAAATTGTAATGTGGAAGGAGTAAAAAAAAAAAAAATCAGGCTGTATTAACTAAAATAAAGGACATTTAAGCTATGACATATTCTGCTTAAATGGCAAGAAAATGCAAAAACTGGATAAACTATACACCAAATTATTTTGTTGCTATTTATTGTAGCATACACCTCAACACCATCAAATTCAAGGAAATATAAATTGGAACAGAGATTATCTCTAGCTTGAGAACTCCCAAGGGTGTATGGAACCTTTTAAATCACAATGACTGAAAATACTAGAGGCTCAGGTCCATACACTTTGTTGTTTGAATAATTCTAGAGGTAAAAATCCTACTCATTAAATGAAGAGTACCTTACAAAGAGTAAGTATTATGTTTTGGAGCATCCTGGTTACAACTTCTGTGATTCTTTCAAATTGTATTCTCCATACTTCTGAAATGAGCATAATTTCCTTGGTCTGATTCCTATAACAAAATGGGGAGATTTCAGGTGAAAAAATGTTGCTGTTAATACAGTGAAATTATCTTCTCACTGGACAGCAGAATTTGAGCTACAAAGAAAGCTTTTGTTTCACCTCTAATAGTAAAATACGTATTCAGAAATCAGATGAGATATTCTCTCATTTTTCAAAAGGACGTTAGGACCCAAAGCAATCATACTGCAAGTGTGCAGTCATTGTCTCAGCATCTTACAGTAGAGAAGAGTCACAGGAAGAAGCCAAGGGCAAGTTCTGAGAAACACCTTCAGAAAATGTTGATGTCTCTATCTAGTATTCCCCAAGGTGCTAACCGTACATGCTATTTAAAGCAAAATGAGAAAACAAGACTGCAGTGTTCTCCATCTGTTTTGGATATCCAGCTGTGAAACTGGTGCAGGCTGGGGGATCATGTGAACAAGCTGAATGTGAAGCAGATGATGTAAGAACACAGGATGGATTTTAGGTTGGTGTGCCAGGTCAGCAGTTTCAGCTGGCAGCCCCACCTGCTGATACTGCCACAACAGCTCACAGCTACGAGCAACACTAGCCCGGTGTTCCACAGAGTCATAGCAACTGTAGCAAAGCCAGCATCCTCTCCCAGAGCTGACATATGGATCATTAATCTGTCTCTCTGCTGGAACTGGTCAGAAGAGGACAGGTTCTGTAACTAACCCACTCAGAGCTGCATGCTTTATGCACTGCAGCCAAAGTCTATCTGAAACTCTAACAATGGCTCAAATTGCTGGCTCCAGATAGCGGCAACAGCCACATAAACACACATAAATACACATATTATATGATATTCAGAACCACCGGCATGTACATATCAACATGTTAAAAGGGTTCTGCAAAACATCTCCATGTGAACAAACCTGAGGAAGCACATTATTTAAGAAAGGTGCGAGAGGATGATCAAAGAATATTCTAAAATCAGATAACCAGAAAGCACTCCAGTTAGGTAGAACATAACTAGTTATAATCTAAAAATGCTGAAAATTAAAAGTACTTGAGATGGGATGAAATGCAAAAAGAAGGCCAAAATGGAAAAAAACCCCAAACCTTTAATGACACACATGCCTGCCTTTTTCACTCCTTTATGTACTTAAATATAGTTAATCAATTAGTTATACTCACTTTGGTGTTTAAGTAATATAACAAGGCCTTAATGCAACTGTTAGTCTCAAACCTTTACATCATCATGTTTCATAGCTCAAGAACTCAATACAAATTGTCTCACTCAGAAAAATTATTTTGTAGGTAATTGGGATTTCCTAGTCTGACCATGCACATGCAGCTGGCAAGGTGTGAGTTAGAAATCCTTGACAGCTTTTCATTGCAAGGATGGCCTTAGCAATGTCTTACTGTCAGTTTCTACCAAATGTTAATTTTTCAATGATATCTAGAGAGAAATGAGGAAGTATGCATATCCTCATATAAACAAGTATTTTGTCTTTTCCCAACACTCTAATACACCCACCTTATGAATGAAAAAGAACCTCATAAGCTCCCATTTTTGGCTGAAGGAGAGGTTGTTTTTGAGACTATGCTCCTTTTCATTATCCATAAGTAAATACACCTTCCATAATATAGACTACTTAACACTGTTTTTTAATATTTTTGATACTTCAGCATATGCTCAAAACCTGGAATTTACATGCCTCACACCAAAATCTGCTTTGTTGCAGTTCTTTGCCATCTCTGCCAACACACAGGTGTCTGGTGCTGAAGAGCTGAAGTTTCTGGCATAACATACAATCCAGCCAACATAGCTACATGATTCTTTTATTATGCAGTACATCAGCAATGTTATATTTACTTCCAAAAATGTCTTAAATGCACTACTTGGCCTGGAGTCACAAAAAATATTATTTTGAAGGAGCCTGTTTCTGTATTTGGTAAGCTGCAACAGAGCTTCAAAATACACTTAGGCACAGGCAAATTAAAACTTACAGACTGCTTCAATGCATCTGTAATAACTACTTCTTTGCCTATTCCAGCCACCTGGATCTTTGTCTTACCAGGCACAACCAGACAACATATGCTGCATTTAACCTAATTCTCTGCCTCCTATCTCTGCACAGCTAAATACAGAGGACTTGGGTAGAGCTGCTGCTGCCACCTCTACATTCATGAGAAGGATCAAGGTGGACGAGACCACAGTCTCTCTCAAGCAAAAGCTGCCTTTCACTTCCTCCTCAGCAGCCTCAGAAGCAGGAAACCCAGTTTCTAAGTTCTCAGCTGGCCATTTGTCCCAAATACTTATTTTGATACAGGTTTTTGTTGTTTGGTCTTCATTCTTGGTTTGGATAGATTCACATTGACATTGCTCAGAAACTTGTAAACAGTCCAGAAAGGTCATAGAAGAGAGAACAGGACAAATATATGGCTGCAGCCCATCAAGGGAGCAAGGCTGTACTGAGTGCCTTGAGTGCTGCTTGTAGAGGAGAGAAAGACAAAAGAAGGCAATGGTATTTCTGCCCTTCCTCTGCCACTCAATACCATTTTAATTTTTCAAACCAGCTACCCTTTCATGCAGGTATTAATGCTGTCCATACTAAGTAAGTAAATGTCCAGCAGAGAAAAGTGAGTCAGCACAAGGTGACTCATGTGAGCAACGTTTGCAGCCCCAGCAGGTTCCATGAAAATATTCAGGCTTTTATAATATTAATGTGACTATTGGTCAGATGAAACCTAAAGTGAGATTGGTTTGAAATTTGATACAGAAGTGCCTAAGAATGTATCTGCCAGATTTAGAGAAAAATTAAAACAGCAAGCGTCAGTTAAAAACTGCCAACACCTTTGCATTCCCAAATAAATATCCTTTAAGAACCTCTTTCATCACAACTCATGTTTAAAAGGGTACATAGATTTACAGTACCTTTTAAAAGCCTTAAAAGATATTTTCTCTTTACTGAAAACCCTCAATTCTTATAACAGTAGTTTGTTTTGTTAGTGTAATACATTCCTATAGCAGAAGGAATACATTGCCAAGGCAAACATGCTCATGATTACATTATCCGTAAACCTGAAAAGAACATTCTGCCTAAGATCAAGATTCAGACCCGCACAAGGCTACTCCAGCTGCACAGATAATTACAAGCTGTGCAAAATTTGCACGTGGTAGCTGTCAGAGGACTTACAGCAGCAGGAATGCACATGGGCAGACATTTCTGTTAGGGCTTACATGGGCATTCTCTCCACACAGCATTAAGTTCTTAATGCAACACTTTAGAAATAACAAAAGAAAAACTGCTAGTTCTTATCCTATTAAATCCTTTCTCCTTACTGCTATTATCATGACATCATTCTCTTATGCACCACTGATACTCTTTCAATTCCAAAACACTTTAGAAGACTAACACAAACTCTGCCCAAGTTATAATCACATATCCCCAAAACATTTCAGGAAAAGCCCAAAAATAAATATTATCAAAAGATGGCAAAAATCAAGAAGGAAGAGTACAATTTTCCAAACAAATTACTTGCTGACTTACAACTGCATAGAGATTAAAACAAGTTTTGCAAAAAAATATGGGGATGTTCTGGCCACAGAAAGGTCTCTGAAAATCACTGGGACAAAATTGTATCCAAGAGTGGTAAACTGGCTGTTTTCTTTATTGGATCAGACTGTTATAAATGAGTGCTCCAATTTATTAATTAAAGGAAATTTATTAACTGGTCCAAATAAAAATTTAGAGAATAACAACGAAAAAGCCACTATCTAAAAAAAGGCAGTGCCAAGCCCAGGTATCAGTGCTGGGTGACACACAGGTCTGACCGCAACAGCAGAGGGTCCCCTATGTTTCACGCTGACTAACCTGCCGAGTGATTTTTATATGATTTTTCCTGCTCAAGGCAGAGTCCCTTTTCTTCCTTTCAGGACAGCACATATTCATGTGGAGTTCTTCCTCTGTGGCAAGTTGAACAAAACATGTCCAGAGAGTGATGAGCACCCACGATCGTGTTCCCGGAATTCGGTACTGAGATGTATGTCCCCGATGGCTCCGGCTATCTCAATCTCAGATATTTATCGTGTATTCATCGTCCAGGCATTCCTCGGATCACCTTAATGGACCATCCATCTCCGGGCTGGCCACGTTCATTTGATTGTAAATTAAGTTCTCCCTCCTTTGTCCAGGTGGTTTCAACATTGTGTTGCAATCCCTGTCACTGGCTTGTGCATTTTAAAACTTCTTATAAACGTATATCTCAACATTACATAACTATAAAATATACAACAATTTTATTTGCACAAATTATCATATACACATATAACAAGATCAAAGGCACCACAGTATCTGCAGCACTGGTTAACTACTGAATGAAATTCTTTGCCTTCATGTCCTTTTGCAGCACTAAGCTACATAAAGTTTGCAAGCTCTGCCATGCGTTTACTTCAGTACCTGAGCATGGCTCAGGTCACTCAATCTGAGTTGATAATTTTCCTAGTCAAATTGTCTGAAGCAATTCCGGTCATGGCCTACTGGGGAGGACAATCAATTAATTTGTTTAAGGCTCCTTGTGTTAGTGAAGAGAAGCAGTTCTTAATGGAAAGATTCCTTGGTGACTGCTTCCCTTCTTTTTCATAGATGAACAATCCCTGTGCCCAAACAATACTCCAGTAACTGCAAGTCTCGTCTGTAATGAAATGGTATTAGGAGAGTATTTAAATACTGTTAACTTCTGGAGGCATTTGGCAGCTAGACAATGAAAAGAAGAATTATCAAATTAGTCCTCCAGAGAAGAATATCCCACAGGAGATAGCAATGCTGATATCCCCCTTCTAGTTAACAGGGAAGCATGCAGGAGTTCCATTCATCAAAACCAGGAAACTGGTCAGCACACAAGTTTTTTTTCAGTAACAGCAGCAGAAAGAATAAACTTTAGCTTCATAAAGATGCTACAGAAACATAATCCTATTTCAGTTTTGTAGCAATTCAAAAGGCAGAGTTATCTTTCTGAAAGTTTAGTTCCACACTGTGCAGGATCTTCTTTAATGGTGATGGTGCTTCATCTGTCATCCAAATAAGCCAACATTCCGTTCTGCAAGAGTACTGTCACAACTGCCATGTACAGGATATCCTTCCATCTTCTTCCAAATCCTTCCTTCCTCTGCTGTTTTGGACCTGTGTTGCATCAGCCACTGTTTTTATATGCCCTCTCTCAGGGCCTTTCCTTCTTGTAGTTACCTGCAATTTATTCTCTACTTAAAAATCTGACACTTTCTGGATTTCTCCTGAAGTCCTTTTCAGGAAAAAACAAATCTGTTATATTCAGTTTATAGGAAACAGATACTGATTCAACGGTATGTTCAGCAGTAAAGTATATTTCTTTTATACTTTTATGATCTTACATTGAAGAGAGATCTGTGAGACAGCTCTGAATTCTAAATCATTCAAAACCAAACAATGCTGGCCTGTTCAGCTAATTCACTGCAAAACCATAAAGGCAACTTACTCCTACTTATGTATCATCACAATCACAGCACACCATTGTGTCTTTAACAGCATAAATTTCAACGAGCATAAGTTCACAAATACCAGCAGCAGGTCTATTCCAGTAGCTACCAAGAGAGTCCTAGAGATGCTTTTGATGATAAATCTTGCCAGAAACCTCAGGATTCTACAGTTATTTTGTAGAAAGTCTTGAGAGCTGTTTCTAGGAGGTTACTATACATTCCGGTCACAGAGGGAATATCACTGCCTTGAAAAATCATTAACAGCTGCAGTCAGAACCTACTTTCTTTCTTGAACCAATGCTATTTCAGACACTCAAACCCCTTCATATTTTCTGCTGCATTTCTCAAGTTCACACTCTAATGCACTGTAACATCTGCTTTGGAAACTTGTGAAGATAACCCATATGAAAGCACTCTAAGTAGATAATTTAAAAGGAAGACAATTTGAAAAATAGTCCTGATGGGGAATAATGACTAAGTTGTTTCTTTAAGTTCATCTCCAGCTTAGAGGCTCCCTGGCTTCAAAGTCAAACATCTTACCTAAATGATAGGGGGAGGGATATTTATAACTGCCTTCCAGCTCCTGTTACTTACACACTCACTGATATTGGGGGTGAGTTTTTCTCATGTTTGGTAGAGTGGTTGATTCAGCATCTCTCCTTGATACAACAACACTTGCAGGAATGGGTATCAGACTCCGTGCACCCCAGTCATGCAGTTAATGTGGTCAGTAAGCATAGGGATGCATTCCAGAGAATACAGAGTACAGTGAGAAAGAGAAGGGTAGAAACAAGTAACTCCTAAATTAGTTTGGCAACAGAGTGCGCACCAAAAAGAGTGGGGAGGCTATTGGGAATACTGGGTTGGGACTGGTATGAGAAAACTGGGACAGTACAGTTCTATGCCTGACTGACAAATATTTTCTTTGTTCTCAAGTCATAGATTCTCAAAATTTTCCACATACAAAGTCAATGAAGACTCAGTTTTCCTTTTGATTTAATATTGAACTTCAGTTACATTTTGCATTAAAATTTGATGGTGAATGAGTAATTTCAAACTAAGGACACAGACAGAAGAAAATTTCTTTGATGAGCTAGTCAACATAGTGCTTCAAGAGTCTAGTTATAGAAAATGAAATTTCAGACAATACTTTAAAAAAATCTTTCCTCGTTTTTAATTTCAAGATTACAAGAAAGTAGGATTCTACTTACCCTTTCATTCAAAATTTTGCACAATTTGATAAGAAAAGTGAAAGAAACCCTCATGAGGTACCATTCATGAGAAAGTGTACGTCATTGCTGTATAAATGCATAAGGCACATAACCTTTCCCATTCCAGCATTACCCCACTGAAAATACAGATATTTAAAAAGTAAGTCTCTGGTTGTTTTTATCACCTTTTTTCAGAGGAAACTATGTAAACTGAAAAAATAGAACAGATAATGTTCCTTTGAGATTTCCAAATTACAGCATTACAGCAATTGTAATATGCAAATTGGACATGATCACTTGTTCTGACCAGGAATTCCATACACATAATGACTTTTACAATGTCCTTCTCTGCAAGAAGTCTATTTTTGGGCATACACATGAAGAATGGATTGATGAGCCTTCTCTATTTTATAATAAACTGTCAAAACACTTGAAAATATTGCCCATCAAAAACAAGGACAAAGTCGTGTTTTCCTCTTTTACCCAGTATACTACATTAAATCGTCCAGAGCTAGAGCTCATTTCCCCATAGCAGACCTCATAGTGCTGTGCTTTGCATTGGTAGCTGGAAAGGTCTTGATAACACACCAGTGGTTTGGCTACTTAACCTCCTAAGATGGTAAAATGGCAAAAGCTTACTTAGGATTCACAGATGGATATTTGTGTTTGCAGTGGAAAATCTGCTGGGCAAAATGTAGCCCCTTCATTTTCTGAGTCATTGCAGTAATCATCACTTAGTACTACATTCCAAAAACATCCCGAACTGGACTGTGAAGGTGCGATGCTTCATATAGTGCTTCTATTGTCACAGCATGATGAGGAAACCATTGTGAATTATAATTATTCTTATATTACAATTAAGGAGTAATCATAAAAATGTATTATCCACATTAATATGAGGCTTTTGAGGAGAAGGAATAGGCTTGTCTCTTGTGCTTCATTCAGAGATAAGTATTCTCCTGAATAATTTCAATTTTAAAGTTTTGTTTTATTAATTGCATGTAGAACAGTTGTGTTTGTCAGAATTATGGTCTACAGCTGATATTATCATAAAACTTAAAGAGCTATATTATTTTACACTGCTAAAGTACCATGTTTTTTTAAGGCTCACAGTAAAAGTATTTATTAAAAGAAATCTAGTTCATAACTATAGGTTCAGAAAAGGAAAACATTTAATGCCATTCAAAACCTGGATTACATATACATCTTTATTGGAAGAAAGTGCTCAATCACATAATTTATCAGCAAAGGGAGAAGAGTTGTCAGTACTGTTGGTGATGCAATTGCAAATTTCAGAAATTTGTTCAATGCTTGCAATTTTGCCCAACAGGGAGTTCTTCTACAATGACGTATTCTGTATCAAAAGTAGCTGTGGTTTGATATTTATTTGTATGATCAGTCAATGCTCTCCACACGATTACCATACTAAACCTTGTTCTAGAAAATGGTATCTAGAAAAACCAGGATGTATGCACTTGTTTTTCCAACATATATAGAAAGACTATTATGAACAACAACAAGAGGAAGCCCTATTTCATAATGAAGATTACATTAGAAATCTGGATTTCACTCATGTGACATATTACTTTCCAGTGCAAAGGAAAATTTAGGGTATTTCAAAGAACAAAATACAAATGTGGTACTCATTCTAATATACATATTAAATGCCTTAAGTTATCATTACCCTTTGTATCTCTTGACTTACACTCATGTGACCTTTATCCTTCTAGAAACAAGCACCTAAAGGCAAAGACCAAGTCCATGTCTCTTGTGGCAGAACTTAAAGAAATTACTAAAATTAATACTTGGATATAGTAAAATATTAAGTATCCCTTGAGGTATCTGCATGGTCTATAATTTCACTGCTCAAGTCTACATTGATTCAGTGATCTCAGCATTAAAGTAGTATTAAAATATTAGTCTAAATATTTGACTAAAGATAGTCAAAGGTTGCCACACATCAGTAAATAACTTGAGGTAAACTTCAGTAAGATTTTTTTTCTATCTGCCAAGATACCATAGCAATAAAAAAAGTCCATACAATAAGGCAAAAACATGTCATTACCTACCAGCCAGGTGTTGCTTTACAGTCATTATTACAACTCTCTTTCCAAAATCAGCTAAAAAGTGTTCACAAGCACAAGCACAGTTTCACTGAAAAATTCTAAGACATCTGATAGTATGTCATTCACAGGTGTTTTCTTTGCTCTTGAACCCATTCATGACTCTTGTTTTTAGCACTTTAACTCCTGTTTAAACTCCTGTTTTTACCCACTCACCTGTTCATCCAGCTCCAAGAATTATGTTCTTCACTTATGTATACAAAGACAGTTTTACTCTCTCTCAAACCCTTATGTCTTATTCCCCGTACACTGTCATAGGTTTTTTCAGTTCTTAAAGCCTGAATACAACTACAAAGCCCTAGCAAAAATGTTGGTGCAGACTTCAGCCCAGGAGAGGTAGTGATGAACAGCCTGGGGATAGGAATTGAACACTTCCCTTGGACAGAATTCTACCCCACAGAAACACATACCCCTCACATGACAAACTGCAAGGGAACAAGTGCCTTGGCCTCCTTGCTTCCAATATCCAGCCTATGGTTTCTTTGTGAGTGTTCCTAGCCACACTACCAGTCTCTGTAAATTTAGACATTGAGAGAAACAAGGAGGGCACAGATTTGCAAATCTACATGATCTCATCCAGTATAAAGAATGGGGGGCCTATTATGTGCATAGACAATAGTTGGTATTCACAGGGATTTATGACGAAAAGAGGAGAGTGCTTAAGCCTCTGAAAGTTGATTAGGATGTTTTCCTCTCTCTACATCACATTGTTCACCAATCAGATACTAAAACAGGAGATGGAAAGGCAAACACAATGTGAAGTTTACCTGGAAACAAACATCATGCTGTGCACACCATAGCAGCTCAAAAACTGTCTTGTACATCCATGCAGCAAGAGCAGAGCTGACTTTGGAGGACATAAACATTTGTTTTCCATAAGAACCTTAGATCCAAGCCTGGATCCATGATGTGTTGAATGTCTTTTGGGCCCTTAACTACAAGAAAAACATTGAGGTGCTGGAACAAGTCCAGACAAGTGCAACAGAGCTGGTAAAGGATCTGGAGCACAAGTCTTAGGAGGACTAGCTGGGGGAGTTGGGGGGTGTTTATTCTGGGGAAAAGGAGACTCAGAGAAGACCCTACCCCTCTCTACAATTATCTGAAAGGAGGTCATAGTGACATGGGGGTCATTCTCTTTTCCTCAGTCACAAGTGACAGGATGAGAGAAAACAACCTCAAGTTGCACCAGGGATGTTTAGATTGGAAAAATATTTTAATGGAAAGGATTGGCAAGCATCTGATGCTCAAAGACCAGTAAGGAAGAAAAGGCTTTTTTCTTGGAGTCCCTCTGATTTCTAGATGTCTAAAAAAGATTAAATATGCACAAGCAAAAGAGACGCAATACTTTTCTTACAGAAATGAAATTTAGAGAGCATGCAGAACTCTTTCTGACACAAGAAAGTGCCTGTGATCCCCACACAAGTAATCCCTTCTCAATTGGAGTTCTTCCTCATGCAACATTTTATCATTTTCAGATCTCTCATATCTGATCATGCCTAGGAAACAAAGCAGTACCTTAGCAATCAAGAATCCCAGCAGCTTTTGGAAGACACGTGGCTCTTGACCAAAACCCCACATGAAAGCACCCATAAGATCCGCAGAAGTTCTGATGTAATCAAATACATTGCTAAGCTCTACAGAAGCAGGGAAATTTGAACAACAAATAAAATCAGTAGGAAAACTGGGGATGTAACAGATGATGTATACATATTTCTGTTTATTACAAAGAAGAAGAACTACCCATTATTTTTACATTTACAGTTCAATGGCTGAGATTCTACTACTGATTCAGAGGCCCGTCTTAACTTCCAGCTTCATCTTAGATTTCACAGAAATTAATAGGTAAGTCACTGCCACCCAAAAACAAGAGTAAATACAAAACAGAAGTCTAAAATTATTTCATGTTTTATTTAATGTTATTTTAAATGATATTTTAGGTTACTATATCAATTGTACTCACCATCAACTACTGGGGTTTGAAGCCAGCTCAACATAAAAACACTACATCATTGAGGTTATAACAAAAGGACTTAGCTTATTAAAATCAGAATAGTTGAAAGTTTTGCTATCAAAGTTGTTAGATGCATGCATAATTATACACCAGTAGCACAGTGTGCCGTTTGCTCGTTACGACCTCAAGCAGCTAAAGCGCCAGCTAGCACTTCTTTGTGAGGCCGTAGCCGCTATGTTTACAGGCAACTCCAGGGTTGCGGAGTATCCCAGCGTGGGTTGGCAGCCTTAGTAGCTTGACGCTGAGAGGAAGCAAAGGGAAGAGAGAAGGACACTTTGCCTGTGAAACTGAGAACCTTTATTCCCCCATGCGTGGTCTGAGCAAATGGCTCACAGATTGTGGTAAGGCAAAATGGCCCCAGACAATAGATTGCATCAGATTAAATAGGGAGTGGGCAGACAGGGTGGAAACCTGCCTCGCCCTATGGGGTTAAACGGAGGTAGGGTTTCACAACCAATGGTGACATAACAGAGGTGGGTACAGCATTCTGGGACAAATAGGAATGCAAAGGTGGGGTGATTGACACAGAACTTTCATTAAAAAGCAGAGAGTGGTTACATGGCTGACACCCCAACAGGGAGTGACAACCCCTGATTGACAGATCCATGTAAGGAGAAACCCTGGGAGGAGGGAGATGATTGACAGGTAACTGCGGATCTATGATTGACAGGTAACTGTGGATCTGTGTGGCAGGAAATCTTGGCGTAAACAACCTGGATCAAACCACTGTGAGGAAAATAGGGGTACAAGGAATATACCTAACTAACATTAATAAAATCCCTGACTAAACCAACCCAACCTACAACAGCACAGTATTCATCTTCGTATAAAGGATGCTTTCAATAGGGAGAATTTCTTTCTTGCTTTCCAAATTGTAAGACTAAAATTCAGTATACATAGGCCCAAGAAAAGGCAATGTTTAGAAATAAAGCAACTGAAAAATATGTGAGGATATTTTCTCTTTGGCAATGAAAAATCCCAGAAACAAAGAGATCAAAGGCAGCCTAAATAAATGTTACCCCCAACACGACATTGTATCTACAGAGTGGTGTCAAAATGTAGAGCCTTCCAACAGAGTATTTTTTTTACCTACTATATATACTTCTGTAGCACATACACCTACATACCTAAAGAAGACAAGCAATTTATTTTACAGAGCTCTCTCAGTACACTTGAAAGAGTATTGTTCTTTAGTATTTCTCCACAGCTTTAGAGCTTAGAAGTTATCAGTCAACCCACGAGACAGACACACGCCTCTCAGTTGCGTGCCGGCAACTTTCTCCTTACACCTGCCCAAACAACAGGGAATTACTTTTCAGGCAGAGAGACAGCCAGATTGTACAGCATTTCCTAAAGGCCCTTAAAGGACTTCTGATTTACGGGAAGATGTAATCAACCCAAGAGTAAAGCAGACTCCACAGCTCATGTGTCTTTCTCACTTTGTATCTAGCTGAAGCAGCAGATGTTGTCACTACCTTCTTCAGTAGACACATTTTTTCTTGGAAGACAAGGAGAGAAAAAGAAGAGATTTCTGCAGACTAGATAAATCTGCAGCTTTTAAGCACAGTAAAGCTAAAGCTAATTAGAAAGTTCCAAAGAATACAGCTGCTTGTTTACAATTATAATGTTTTAAGATCATTAAAAATCAAGTTTCTTTGAAGCAGACCAGCATTCTTTGCACTTGCAAAATGTAAGAAACATACAGTAGAGAAAATTAAACTGATTCATAACCATCTATCAATAGATCTATTCTGTATGTAAAATTGGTTTTGAGATGTTTAGACCCCATCCTTGAAAAGAAAGTAATTGTCTTTCAATCCCTAAAGACTACTCATTTTGGAAACTGAGCACCAGAAAATATTAGCTGAAACCCATGTTAAGCAAGAACATTAACTGTAGATATTAGAAATGTTAATGCTGTTGGGAACTTTGCTAAAGTTAGTGCTTCCAGGTACACAGATCTTCTCATGCCTCTTTTCCACAGTTTCCTCTTCCACAGTGATATAGAAATCCTTCACAGGACTCCTATATCACTGTGACTACACATGGAGATTAACAAAACACAGGAGTACACAGGCCATACTCCAAAGACCTAACATTTAACAAAACAAAACTGAGCACAGGATTTATAGCATCTACTTTCTATACTGCAAGTTTTGGATCATAGGAAATAAATGCATTCACACAGACTAAAAAAGTGAAATCAGAAGAAGCAGCTGCTTATCATAGTGATTTTTCTGTTTCCACACCACTCCCATAGAAAACTAGGAAGACTGTCCAATACACAGGGTGCTGAGCTAAAGCCAGTCCTGGTAGCAAACACAGGGCTGGACCGCCATCCCTGCAACAGGGAAACAAAATTAACCAGCTTGCATGCACACTATTCTTTCTTTCCAAAATAATAGTTTCTTAATATAAGGATTTGCAGCAAGAAATTCCTTCACTTCTGCCTAAAGATGAGGCACTACAGTGACTCCAGGATTTTGGGTCTCTGAGATATGTTTTACATTTTTTAGGTGGTTATGGTTATCTTTCAGTTGCAGATTGCAACTCTGTAAGTTCACAGCTGGAAGACCTAAAAGCAAACGAGTCAATGAAAAACCTGCAACTCACTGCAAGCAGTGAAACGCATGGACAAAGCATATAAAGGCCAAACTCAACCACTTTGCTATATAGTTTAGGTACTAGTGGTGATGTCCTCAGGGACAACAAGATCTCAGAATTTCACAAAAGCATGCAGTTGAGCATTTAACTTCCTTCATTTAAGGGAGGAAAAGTTAATCTTGAACAAATGTAAGAGGTTTCAGGAACTTGCCTAAATCTGCTTCAACAGTTTGGCTACTGCACTTATATGCATGCAAAGCCTCACTTTATTGTTGCTTCAGTCTTTTACAGTTCTTGAATGAAAAAGCAAATGTAGTCAGAAATTATGCTAATTCATAGCCTTTAATTTGTTTCTCAACCTCTTCCAAAGTAAAAATACAAAGACACAAGTCTGCTAGGTAGGTGGTAAAATACCTCTAATTAACAATTAACCCCCCCCCCCCCCCACTTTTAGAACCTGACACTTAGTAGTTTAATTTGGTGCCCTTAGAGTTCTTTATTACGTGAAATAGGGAGTATTCACATCTTTTTATAGTAACTCATTATTTTACTGGCCTCTAACTCCCTACCAGCTTTTTACTTTCCTCATGTACAAAAACAACCCTCTGCCTTTGTTCATCATTGTTGATTTTATTTTTGAGTTGTTCAGATGCTCCCTTTTGTCTCAACTGCAGCTTTCGTGATATAGAATCATAATGAAATTATATATTGACATGGTGGGTTTTTGTGGTGCTCTCAACAAGCAGAGAAAAAAAAATCTATTTTAGTTTTTTAAAACACTATTAAACAACACACAAAGTAGTTAATATAATTTCAGGACAAGAATCATCACTTAGAAAACAGAAGGAAAAAAAGCATTTGGAAAGTAAATGTCATGTTTAATATAAGAGTAGTTATGAAGATCTGCAATATGTCTGAAAAGACATTATATTCAGTAGGTCAAAATGTCTTATTCAAGCTTATAGGCTAGTTTTGTGGGTGGAATTTAGGCATTGTAATATCCAGCTCGTAGATGGCTAGTGCCCAGTTTCTTTTATGTTCCTTTTATTCATATTTAGGTAGAATTTATTGCATAAAACATTATCTTTATTGAAAACAATACAGTGATTCAATATGCTTGTTAAATGTGTTGGACATGCCAAGAAAGAGACTCTAGTGTCACTCAGAAATTTCACAGGTCTAGCCATAGACTAGAGAGAGGTATTGTCTTCTGTTTGGGACTAATGGCTGCAAATCCATGTGTCTGGGACGAGTTGTATGGTCTCTTTCCTCTCTTAGGAATTCACTGCTGCAAAATGCCATGGATAGCTGAGGCATATTAAAATCCAAGAATAAACTGGACAAATTCATTGGGAGAAAAGTTTAAGTGGAGGCAAAAAGCCCAAACTCATACTTCTGGATCAAAAAGTCTATGCTGGAAAAATATACTGAGGAACTATCACTACATTTGTCCCTGCCTTTCTTTATGTTTTCACAAGCACTGACCACATTCAGAGGCAGAACACACTGAATAACAGACTATTTCAATACTTGAAACTATAAATGTATCCTGAAAAGTTTTATGGTCTTCTTGGCTGAAGAAATGACACTAGAAAAGAAAAATCCCAAGGAAGATGGAAAAAAAGATAGCCTTACATTCTTGATTCTTAGATGTGTTCGGGATATCTAGGCAATTTGTTCAGAAAAGTTTGATGATTGCAGTTTCCAAAAAAAAATGGGCAATATCAAAATATTGGGCAAGATCAGAGCATAGAGGACACTCTGTGTTGGTTTCAGATGGGGTAGAGTTAATTTTCTTCACAATGACTTGTATGGGGCTGTTATGGATTTGTGCTGAACACAGGGTTGATAATGGAGAGATGTTTTTGTTATTGCTCAGCAGGGCTTGCACAGAGCCATGGCCTTTTCTGCTTTTTGCACTGCCACCATGGCAAAGAAGTTGGGGGTGCATGGGAGGCTGGGAGGAGACACAGCCATGACAGGTGACCCCAAGTGACCAAAGGGATATTCCAGACCACATGGCGTCACGCTTAGTACATAAAGCAGGGGCAAGAAGGCAGAAGTGGGGAATATTTGGAGTTTATCTTCCCAAGTAATCCTTACTTGTGATGGGGCCCTGCTATCCTAGAGATGGCTAAACACCTGCCTGCCCACAGGAAACACTGAATTAATTCCTTGGTTTGCTTTGCTTAACTGTGCAGCCTTTTTTATTCCTGATAAACTAAACTGTCTTTAACTCAACCAATGAGTTTTCCAGGTTTTACCCTTCTGATTCTCTCCCCCATCCTGCAGGTGAGGAAGTGAGCAAGCAGTTCATGATAATTGGTTCATTAGTGGTTAAAGCATTATATAACCTGAAGAGCTGCCGTAATATTCAAAGAAAACATTTATAGGAATGGAGACCAGAAAGCTGTCATTGAAAACTCAAATGGTCTATTTGAAAAAAAAGCAAGCAAACCCAGTCTGGTTCACGTTTAAATCAGACATTTCAAGACACTAAGGTCAAATTGGTTTTATTCATATTTTTTTCATAAAAATAATGAGTCATGTATGAATCTGGACTTGTGAAATATCCTTTCAGAAAAATAGGCACAACACAGAGAAAAGGGTTTTTTTTCTATTACTGTTATTTTCTGTTTGATATTTGCTAGGCATCTGGAATTCACACTAATTTAACACCTGCAGAAGTTGTTTAATTAGCTACGTAAAAGCATTAAGCTATTGAGTATCTTATGAAGCGTCCTCCAGTGCAACTTGCTGGCTGCAGACTAATTAATATGTATGTCAGCACATCAGCAGCATGGATGAGGAGGGCACACTGACCTGAGTTGCAAGCCAGCATCACCATACAGACGTGTCCAGAGAAACAAAGCTCAGATCACCTACCCGCCTTAAAATCAACACCCCTTTGTCTCTGCCCACAAATAGTCTGCCTATTCCATAAGGCAGAGACAACAGGTAACAAGCATCTTATTATTGCTCATTTTGCATTTCTGATAACACACAGGAGTCAATAATCATGCAATTCATTAGTGAGCCAGAACTATCTCAACAGAAAACAGGCAGAGCCACTGCAGCTCTCTCCCTGCCAAATTGCCTCTGTGGGAAAGGCAAACCTCATATATTCCCTGTCTCCTACTGAATCTGGTTGTGGAGCACTGGGTTGAATTTATATTCTCCTAGATAAATTACAATGAATACTGTGCAGTACTAGGAACAACTTGTAGAGGTGTGTAAATTACTGTGACTTTTACAGCCTTATTTTTTATACTTCGATGTCAAGAGTAGTAACAATATAGTGTATCACTAGAAATAGAAAAACTGCAATTAAAATTTGCTGGTGACTATTTGTCCACCATATGTGTGTAGCTATGGTGCACAGGAAGGTACTATTAGCTCCATGACAGGTTGCATTCCTCCACCTACATGTAACAAAAACACTGTATTTCCCTCTCTTTATAAATGCATGTAAAAATGATGTGTCCATCATCAGTACTCAAAACAAATCCTCAAAAAGGACCTTTGTGCATTTATTACGCATTTGAAAGACAACATCAGTATGTCATTTCAAATGGCCAGACAATAGTTCTCAGTCAGAAGTCAGAGAATCATTTACTCTCTTCAGCCTTTTCTTTGTTAACCTTGTCCACACAAAAATACTTATCTAAAAGTCAATTTTTTCCACATGTGTGGAGACACCAGTGCAAATCAGACTAACTTTGCAAGGATGTCAGGAAGCCAGAACGAATATTACATCTTCCTCACACTTATCCAGCAATTCTCATTTTCAGTGAGAAAGCATAGCAAGCACAAGTATGTCTCCAGCATTATGCTCTTTGTAAAATATCTTAACTTCCTTTTCCTCCTTTCTAGCCCCTAAAAATTTTGGTTTCTGTATTTCTGTCCATCGTTAGCCAATAAAGACAAGTATGAAAGACATCCTGCCCATTTCAAACAGCTGAGGGCACACAGCTAAGACTGTTCCATGTGTCAAATGAAAATTCGAATTTTTCTTTTATGCAATATGCTTTAAAAAAGGTTTGTCTTCATTCAGAAATTAGCTCCAAGGAGCTACAAAAATATTAAGAATATAGCTTGATTTAGCACATTGCTTTCCTTTTGAATATTAGCTTTATTACTGCAGCTGGCAACTGAGACACTTTTCATTTATATGTGGTTCGACCCCATCTTGCATCAGGCAAACTAGTGATCTGGAACAAATTCTGACAGGCACAAAAGGAAAAAAAGGCTAAGTGGCACATTCTTTCACACTGACAACTTAAAGCAAAAAGTTCACAATTATGGAACTACCAAAGAAATCTGCACTTCAGAAGTTCCTAGAGGTCTTTGGAAAATAAAATTATGGTTTTCTTTTTTAAGCATAAGGGTTTCTGAGGTAAAACTACTTGGACATTTAAAACTTCAAACCAGAAAAGCATTTGTTTCCTTTTAAGTGCAATTTACCCCTGACTTAGGAAATACACGTTTAGTTGGATCAGGACCTGCACATGGATGCCACAGTCAGTTCTCCTCAATGAAAAGCAGAGTTCACTAGGTTTTCCAGATCTCTGAAGGAAAAAAATCAATGAAAGAACTTTCATCTTAAATAAGGGAAGTAAGAACAGATGGGGCTCAAGAAAATAACCACAGCTATTGAAATGAAAAAAGTCAAGTAAATAAAGTAGAGAATTATCCAGATGCAGTCCCTATGGTTGAGCTTGCATTGAAATATTTTACAAGTGATTAAGATTTCAATCTAACCTGAACACTAGCACTACTTTTCCAGTCATCATTTAGTCAAATAGTGACTGAGTCTCTAAGAAACAACCAGGTATTCGTAATGGCAATGTGTAGAGACAGATACCATCAACCTCTTGCGTTGCACACTGTACAAATGTATGAAGAGATATAGGCCCTGCTAACATGGAGTTAAGTCCAAACCACTATGGCTGGAGATGGTGCACAACAAGGATGGTGCAAATTCTCATCGAAAAAAAAATGGAGAATATTAGGTCAATTCTAGTTTACCCAGCCATGTGCCCTGATCTATCAGACAACATTGCCCCTGTCCCGACTCTTCTCAGATGGAAGTTTTCACTTTCTTGAGAAAAAAAACAAGGAACCAGGAAGCTGATATCATTCTTCCCCTTCCCCTTCTGCTATCATCCAAAAGGTAATTTGCTTAATGACAGACACAGTGACAATGAATATACAAAAAAAAAAAAAAAATTGGTCTGAAAGGAATCCACAGCCTATGAGTAGCCCAACTATTCACAGTGAATCTTGTATTATGAAAACATTGTCAACTCAAAACAAGCTTGTCCAAGTGTGTACAGAGATACTTGGACAAACTCAAGAACTGGGCCCATGAGAACCTCATGAGGTTTAACAAGACCAAGTGCAAGGTGCTGCACCTGGGTCACGGCAAACCCTGGTACCAGCACATGCTGGGGCAGAGCAGTACTGGAGAGGACTTGGGGGCTGGACACGACCCAGCCATGGGCACTCCCAGCCCAGAAAGCCAAACGTGTCCTGGGCTGCATCCAAAGCGGCGTGGGCAGCAGGGCCAGGGAAGGGATTCTGCCCCTCTGCTCTGTTCTGGTGAGACCCCACCTGGAGCCCTGCATCCAGCTCTGGGGTTCCAGCACAGGAAGAACATGGACCTGTTGGAGTGAGTCCAGAGGATGTTAACAAGTTGATCAAAGGGATGAAGCACCTTTTCTATAAGAGCAGGCTGAGAGAACTGGGATTGTTCACTCTTGAAAAGAAACAGCTTCAGGATGATCTAATTGCAGCCTTCCAGCACCTGAAAGGTGAAGAGAAATGAAGAGACTGTTTACAAGGACATGTAGTGACAGAACATGGCTTCCAACAGAATGAGAGGAGGTTTAGATTAGGTACCAGTAAAAAATTCTTTACTGTGAGGGTGGTGAGGCACTGGAACAGGTTGCACAGAGAAGCCATGGATGTCCCATGCCTGGAAGTGTTCAAGGCCAGGCTGGATGGAGGTCTGAGCAGCCTTGCTTAGTGAAAGGTGTTTTTGTCCATGGCCAGGTGGTTGGAATCATATGGTCTTTAATGCCCCTTCCAACCCAATCCATTTGATGATTCTATGAAATATTTTCATGAACAACTAGAGAACAGATGAAAAATAGGCTATAATTTTTCATCTTGACATTGCTCTACCAATAACATATCCTCTTGTGAGTCTTAGTGCTCCTATCTCACTCCAGAATTTGTAGTTTTTACAGAAATAGGAAATTACATGGGCTTATGTAACGTGTATTATTTATTGTCTACACCTTGGGCAAACATAGCAGTATGGTTCTACAACAGTCTAGGGCATTTTAAATCCTGGAAGCTCGCCTCTTGGCCTATCGTCTGACCTTCTCTTCTGCACTGGCTCTGTGTGGTTAAGATGTTGTAGGAAGAAGGAAGAAGGGTAAAAAGCATATATTTTAGTGCTGGCAATAGCAAAATATTTTACCCTACTCACCTCCTAGTTCATTGTGCAATGGAAACAACATAGTTACTAGCACAAGAAAAAGGACAAGAAGGTACAAGGAGGGGCAGGTAAAATTTGTGACAGTTCAGATGGGCAACAGGCTTAAATTGCTCTGGATTTGTATTCTTAACTGTACCAGCACAACTGAAGTAGCTGGCACATGACATGGGGCACATGAACTATTGGTTTTGGCTAAAATCAAATTTCATAGCTGCACCTCTAGAGTGTGTGGTTTTCCCCAAGGAACATAGAAAATCTGAGTCAAACTTAGAATGGTCATCTCAGTGCCTAGACAGCAGCTCATTAGAGCTTTTTTCACAGAACAAAAACAAAACAAACATAAAACCCCAACAAAAACCCAACCAACAAACAAAAAACACAACCCCTAAACATCCCTTACTTTCTTCTGCATGATTGTCCTGCTTAAAAGACTCATCAGTGCTAGTCCAGGTACTATGTCACACACTGAAAAGATCAGTGAAACATGGACATGGCAGATCCACAGAGAAATAAGGGTGGATGTAACACAAACTGGGATGTCTTGGAAAATACCTGGAAGAAACATATATGACTGTAGGACTTAAAATTAGGAAGCAAATAAAATGCTTACAACAAACTGAATTCTCAAGTGTGTCCCATTGTTTCCCAAATCTCATCTAATTGAATACTATGTGGAGATACCCCAACATCTTCTAGAAGATTTGACTGGGACAGTGTTTTAGCTCTCTTTTAAGTATTTTTCTTCAGGAACATTTAAAACACAAACAGCAGTTACATTGTCATCAGTGGTATGAAAGGATCTGTGAGTAGGGCTAGGGTGAAAGCTATTTGGCCCCACTAATGAAAACAAAGCACAAGAAGTCCTATGACTCTACCACTCCTTAAAAGTCACCATGCCATTTCCTGTGTTTGGAGCACTATGTCAAAGTAAGCATGAACATGAGTCCTTGCCTGAGTTCCTAACATTTCTGACTGATGTTTCTCAAAAATGGGTCATACCCCTACCTTTGACAGAAGGACCACAGAGCAATGTTAGGCTCACTGAATAAATGTGAAAGAGTAATACAAAGAGTGATTCCTAAGGTGACTGTGTTCTGAGTGAGTATTCCTTTCTCGCTGGGAGAAGATGCTGTTGGATATTACAGATGCACCTTAAAATCTCATCAGTTTGAGTAGGACCAGATTAATGTTACAAAGAATCACCCTCAACACAATTACCCAATATCCTCATACTTTCTTTAGCATAATGTCTTTCTTAAAAGACTAATTTAATTTTTGTGTTAATTGGATATCATGCAACTTCCCATGAAATACCAGATGTTCCTAAGTTGGAAAAAACCAGAGCAGTTTACAAAACAAAACAAAACAAAACTAAACTAAACAAACTTATATATAAAATTAATAAAAAATCTAAGCTTACATTCAAAATTTAGTTTACATATAAGTATAGAAGACACATTCAAATCTTAATAAGATAGTATATTATTTATGCTCATTTTGGAGTTTCCATTTTAAGAGGATTTCAAGTGATTTTAAATGTGTCACTGTATGTTCGACCGCTACATGATGTTAAAAAATATCAGCAATGAAAAAAAAATGTTACTTCTGAGTTTGGTCTCCTGACTGTGAGCAAAAAGACTGTCTTCACAGAAGTAAAATAGGGATATGAAAAATATAATGCAGTCAAACTCTCGTTTTTATAGTAAGAATAATGCACTGAAAGGAATATCTGAAATTGTTGATAGAACAGTCATGGTAACATTCTCAAGATGCTTATATAACTGAATTATTTATTAATCGGGTTATCTCCATCTATCTATCCTAACCACTTATTTCTATTTCACAAATACTTAGTTTAAGTCACAAACTAATTACAGAACTCAGGTGATTGTTATCTCTTGTTTGTAAAGGATGCAAAATTTTCAGTAGAGGAAAACCAGGATGTGAGCTGAAATTACCTTGTCTCAGTGGAGGCTGACTCTATTTCTGATGTTAACAACATACAGCTTTACAAACGGAAATAGTCCAGAGGCAACAAAATACTCATCAGGGCACCAAATCTATTTAGCACAATAAACCTATAAACGTAATTCTTACAAGTATGCATTGGAAGCCAGGTGGACTGCTTCAACAGAAGGAAACAACAACAACAACAACAAAAAAAAAAAAAAAAAAAAAAAAAATTTGCAGAATTCTGGTGTGTACTGCTCACAGAATTGGATCAGTTCATTACAGTGGGTTCAGTACAAACAAATAACCATCATCTATGGAGCCCTCAAAGTAACATATCAGAGGGATGATACCAGCTTTTGTCTAACAGTGAATTTCAGTCTCAGGATTGTAGGAGTGTAGTTGAAATACTGATAAACAAATGTTACTCTTACTCCCATAACACTAAAGCTTGTCTAATTATTTTGTTTATTTCCACCTTGAGATTGCACTATGTATGAGCAATCAGGAATCAGCTCTGCTTCCTGTGTATTAATTAATTTTCAGGAAATACTATGAACAAATTTTCATATCAGAATCATACAGTAAACCTGAGCTTTAATGTTTTATTCATCACCTTTGCCTAGTGCTTTCACTTGTGTCTGTAGAAAAGTACCTGTCATGGTCTATCATACAGATAGGAAGACTATTTCCCTCAATTATGGAACTCTTTCATTTCTGCCAGCATAAAAACAGAATAAATTTATTCCCCATATTGGAAAATGCAGTTGCCATTAGTCTTCCTGGAATATCTCAGTCACCATCTCTTTTCTTATTATCACTGGACTTCATTTACAGAAGTGTGCTTTCAGAAAGTTGCTGTCAAAACAATGATAACACAGCCAGATAGAGGGTGAACTTAGAAAGAGAGCAAGATGCAGTACAGGTCCTCTATGGCATGATGCAGAATCATCCAAAATGTAACAAAACACAGTGATAAAGGATGTTAAAATTACTCGAGAGTATTTTGCAACCTTCTGATTTTCTGCTATCCACCAGGGATTAACAAGGACTTCCATGAATTTGACAGCTCTTGTTCTCAAATTAGTACCACCAAGCTGCTCTAACTGCTGGCTTTTAGATCAGAGCTTGTTCCTGACATACATTCCCAGCTCCCAGTCCCACCTCTGGTTCATCCCAAATATTACTACATGGGGTACCTGTATAAACTACCTTACAAGGACATTTTTCAGTCTGACACAGGCTTCTGCATGCTGCCCAGAGCCTTCCAATCACTACATTCAAGCCTAGAGGAATTTACTCTTTCTTTTCCTACTTTTTTAGTGGCTGTATCCCTGAACAGATAGCCAAAAACAACTCACCTCTATCAAACAGATTGGCAAATTTTATCACTGACACTACATCACCAGTGGTAGTACACAGGTTGAGAATTGAAGCATTGACTGTTTCCTCTAATGCTCAGGTATATTGGGAAGCAGTGTAGAGAAGCCTACACAAATATATTTTTTACATATAGCTAACCAAAAATCTTTCAGTTATGCTCAATATTCTGGCCAGTGTTTTTAAAATACTCCCAACTAATTCCAATTATATAAACAGAAATTAGCAGTGAAGCAAGTAATATTACCTTAAATACCTGGATTTCACGGTAATACCTGATACTTTCATGGATAAGGATACATTAATGCTCACAATAAAGCAGCATAAGAATAAATAGAAAATAACCCATAGCTTTCATGTGTGTTTAAGAGTCCAATTTACAAGAGCTCTTTGCTCTTTTCTGGAAAAAGCAGCAATAGTTGTAATAGGCAAAAAACCACAACCTTGCTAACAATCTTGTTATTGCAAATCTCTAACTTTCACTTAGAAGCAAGACAAACATCTTATTAAGCTAATTCTGCCTCCTTTCTGATCTCATTTCCCTGTGAGGAGCTAGTGTTATTAGGGTGTTGGGTATTTTCACATATTAGCAGAGGTACATTCTGAATATCTTACAAATAACTTTTCTAAGCTCAAATCACTTTTCTACCTGTAAGTGCTCAATTTTTGTGACACTTTTACAGATGTAACCTCATAAAACATGGCTACAGGATTTGAAGGAAGAATAAAGCCTATTTTACCACAGAAGCACTCTGCTGTATCTAAATACAAATTTCATGAATCAGCTAATAGCAAGATATCAAAATTACCTCAAAGGATAAGAAGGTCCTACAAGGATAAGAAAAAGTATTTTATATGTTAAAATATATACTGAACCCAAAGGCTACCTAGTGAAAAACTGATTACTGAAATTATCAGTCAGTGATAAAAGCTTACCAAAAATATTTCCACTTTAAAATAATTTAATCAGCTTATAGGAAACAGTTTCCTATAAGGGAGTAAGGCTTAGTACAATCCAAGTTCCTTAATTCAGAGCACACTTAAAAGAACCACAAGCAGTGGTGGAAGTCTGGGGAAAGAAAAAGAAGTCTGGTGTCTTTAAGTTCTAGCTATGAACTCTTGCAACCACTAAAGTATAAAGTCAGGGCTTTTCAAAAATGAGACAGAAATTAGCAACAACATGGAAACTTACACATTCCAGAAAGACAGAAAATAGATCTGTGGCTTTCTGACTTTTTTTTTTTTAAGGGAGAGAAGCCAGAACTTTAAGCAATCCTTCTTCAGGTCAGCATACAGAGGCACTGCCTCTTATGACTCCACTCTTGCCTGGATTGCCAGGCATCTCAAAGCTACACTGTATTTCCCTAGGGATTCAGTGCCCTTATAATGCTTTTAGAAGCCCTAGAAAAATTAAAAGTGACTGTTCCCAAATTAATTTTCCACTTCCCATCTCTCATCCATATCTCTTCTCTGTGAAAACATAAAAATAAACTGAGCTGCAGCTGAACAATAATGTCTCTATTACAGCAGCTTATTAAAAAATATGTTCCTTGGTCACAGTCACAGACAGTTCTTCTAATACATTGATTTCATTCTTTTACTGCTACAAAGCTGAGGACACGTGAGTAGACACTTTTCTAGCTAAGGCAATCACAACCCAAAAGTACTGAGCAATATGGTGGGAATATTACTTCATTTACATTTTTTCTAATTCTGACTCATGCTTGATTCTGTCTTGTTGACTTTCCATACATTATTAATTTAAGGATTAAACTCTGCTCTCATAAATGCTCATAGAAGGCTGATCTTTGCTATATGGGTGATAAAAACAAGCATCTAACCTAGCCTGTGAGGAAAGAATTACCTACTGAAGCCCAGTCATATTCTAAGATGACTTGTATATTCCAGTGAGAAAAAGCAAGTACCTTTTCAGATGGGCAATCACAAGTTACAGGTATGAAACGGAGCTGTTCCCAGCAAATAACACAAAATCATAGTCTGGGTAGCATTAGAAGGGACCTTAATATTTCCTTAGTCCAACCCCTTTGCCACAGGCAAGGACATCTTTCAGCAGATCAAGCTGCTCAAAGCCTCATCCAACCTGATCTTAGAGATTTCTAGGGATGGGGACATCTACTTCCCTGGGCAACATTTCAATGTCTTACCAACCTTACCATAAAAATGTCTTCCTTCTATCCAATCTGAATCTACCCTCTTTCAATTTCAAAAAGCCTTTCTCTGTCTTTCTGCTAACTCATCTCCTTCATATATTGAAAAACTGCTGTAAGTTCTCTCTGCAGCCTTCTCTTTTCCAGGTTTGAACAACCCCAGCTCTCTCAGCCTTCCCTCACAGGAGGGATGCTCGAGCCCCTCTGATTCTTTTAGTGGCTGCCAACTGGACGCACTCCCAACAGGTCCATGTCTTTCTTGTACTAGGGACTCCAGAGCTGGGCACAGTATGCCAAGTGAGGTCACACAAGAGCAGAAGGCAAGAATCACCCCCTGTACCCACTGACCATGCTCACTTTGATGCAGCCCAGGTTATTATTAACTTTCTACACTACAGTTGCAAATTGAGAGCTTATATGTAACTTTTTGTCGACCAATATGGCCAAGTCTTTCTCTGAGGGCTGCCATCAATCCAGTCACCTCCCAACAAATACTGATATTGATCACTACCCTGAACGAGGTACAGGACCTTGCAGTTGGCCTTCTCTCCATCTCTATCTGCAAACTTTCTGAAGATGTACTCACTCCCACTGTCTATGTTGATATAAAGATACTGAACCATATTGGTCCCAGTATGGACTCCTGAGGGACAACATTCAGTATTTCAATATGGACATTGAGCATTTGGATTAGCAATTGCATCTGCTAGTTCCCTCAGGACTCCAGAATGCATCTCATTCTGTCCCATATTTTTAGGTATTCTGTCCCATATTTATAGGTTTTTAGATGTTCTTGAGCCTGATCTACTATGGTAGATGCAACTACATTCCTCCGGTTCCTCCCTTGACATGCAGGGACATGATAACAGCAGGAAGAGAATTATCAGTGAAAACTCAGGCAATGCAGCTCTTGAAACACCTCAGTGTCTCCATGTCAGCTGTCTCATTTGTTAGGGGTGTATTGCGTGGTGTCTTTCTTTTCTGACTAATGTACCTGTGGAAGCCCTTAGTATTTCTCACACACTTTGTAAAATTAAGCTCCAGCTGGGCCTCAGATTTCCTGATCCCAGGCTTGTACCTGCTCTGGCGCGGGGCTCCTCCATGGGCTGTGGGTGGATCTCAGCATCCCCATGGACCTCCTTGGGCTGCAGGGGCACAGCTGCTTCACCATGGTCTGCACCAGGGGCTGCAGGGGAATCCCAGCTCTGTGCCTGAAGCACCTCCTGCCTCTCCTTCACTGACCTTGGTGTCTGCAGGGCTCTTGATCCTCTCACTCTGCTCTTCTCTGGCCACAATTACAACTGTACAATAACGATTTTTTTCTTCTTCTTAAATAAGTTATCAAAGAGGTGTTGCCATCACTTCTAACTGGCCCAGTCTTGGCCAGTGGCACATCCATCTTGGAGCTGCCTGGGATGGCTCTGCTGAACACAAGGAAGCTTCTGGCAGCTTCTCACAGAAGCCACCCCTGTAGGACCCCCCACAAACAGCCCCACTACCAAAATCTGGCATGCAACTCAATACAGGGGCCAAACTATACCCACCAGTTTTGACTACCTTTTCTTTCCTTTTTTAGTAACAAAACCCTTAAAACAATGTACTTTTTGAAAGAGGTAATCCTAAAAGATTTGGAATTACGTATCAAGAGTCTTTAAAACAATTTACCCCTCGAAAGTAGTGTTCTCAAAATTATTTTTAATTGGATAGTAAGAGTCAAAAAATATAGACTTCTCTACTTCATTTTCACCTTTTCAGATCACTAGCAGCCTGAAATAAGATCCATATTGTATAAAGGGTCTTATCTCGTTCATGATTCCATTAGTAAGTCCTATGTTGTTAGTTTTGCTGTTTTAATAACCACAATGTACAGACATGCACATATATGCAGGTGCTAGGAAAACAACACTGAGAAAAAAGATGTTTTTCTTGTAGACTGAAAATGATATTTTCAGGTGATGAAGCAGGATATCTTGAAGTAAAAGCTGTCTCATTAGTTTCCACTACTTATTACTACAACTATTTTAGAATTGTGCTTTCTATTCCAACATAGATCTGCAGCTAACCAAAAGACAGCAGTACTGGATTATTTTTTCCCTAATCTGGATTGATTTATTCAGCACCACATATGCTCATTATGCTCTTGCAAACAAACAGGTGCCTCTAACTATAAGAATATTCAAGAACCTCATCTTGTGAGCTGTCTACGTTAATTGAAGTGTTTGTCCATGACATACACAGGATTGGTTCCTGCTTCATTAAGTTTTTGAGGCATGCATGGCACCAGTTGCAGTTTAAATGAAAACATATGGAAAGAGCTAGTGAATCAGATACAAGAATCCCACTTGCAGTGGAAAAATATTACAAAAAAAGCCACAAAAAACCTAAAAAAACAAAACAAAACCAAGAAAACCAACCAACCAAAAAAACCAAAACAAACAAACAAAAAACCCATCAAAATGAAAGAACCAGTGAGATTCAGAATACTCTTGACAACATTCAGCATTTCAGTCCCCATTCTGTATCGTAATGCCCCTCCAAACTGAAATGCAATTCACTTGAAGAGTGATTTTTAAAAAGTGGTGTTTTCAGTCAATGTTAAGTAACTACAGCATTATTCAGTAGGGGTTTTTATAGTATTGTGCATAAATCCAAAGCATTTCTGAAAAAAAGATTGCATTGTTATATAACTACAGCTAAGTGAATGTTAAGCTATTTTGAGTTATTACTCAGAGATTATCAATGATCCTTTTCTGCTAAAGGTTCACATAAAGCCCTAGAAATGTAATGATACACTGCAACAATCCAGTACTTGTCTGAATCATGAGACAACAAAGGTAGAATTTCTATTGTAAAGAGTTATGCAACCACCAATGTTTTATGTCACTGCAGTGACTATACAATAGATGTGAAGATAAGTTTTTACACATGCCTTCTTCAAAATATGAAATGTGTATTATCTTTGTAGCACTTACATTGCTAATTTTTGAAAAGGCTCCTCCAGAAACACCGAGTTCGTATAAACATGAGTGTATGTAATGAATTCTCAAGGGCAATCAATGTATGATGCGCAAGGACACCACCAAGACTCTTTTACCTAAACTAACACTACGCAGCTCCTAAGATTATATTCAGCTAATTAGAAGCTAGAACTCTGGAAAAAGGCAATCTAAACCACGCTGAAGTGGCAAATGCTGTTTTGCAAACCAGAAACAGTGTGCATCAGAGAAGAAGCCATTCAAAAGCTCTTTTGTTACAACTTTTGCCATTAGCATGCAGCCACCGTCACGCCGAAGGGCAGAGCCGCGCCGCCCGAGGCCGAGCCCAACAGCGGTCCTAGGCTGCTCCCGCCTGGCCGCGCCTGGAAAGCACACGGACGGAGATCGGCTCGGGAATTTCATCCGCCGCTCCAAGGCAGGATCCTGCCCCTGAGAAGACAGCAAGCTGCTTGTAACAAAGAGACAAGGGCTCTTCGCTGTGGATACCTGGGTGTGTGACATTTGTCACGGCACCCGCCTACAAAGCCCATGTCATTTCAATTACAGAACGCACACTAAAATCAGGATGTCTTTCATTGGAAAACAGTATTTCTTGCTACTGCAATGGTTTTTATATATTTTAATATTTTAATATGCCCTGGTGTAGCCAGACAGGACATGTGGAATTTTTACAAGTGCTCAGGAAGGGTTGAATGGATGTCACAGAAATCAGTGTAAATTACAAAGGCAAATGTCTGTTAAGAGCATTTGAAAAACACTTCAATAAAATACACATTGAAATTATACTTACTGCAATACTCAGTATCTGGACCTCAAGTCATGTTCAGTAATCCATATTTATTTAATTTCCTCTCAGCATCCTATTATCCGGTTATCTGTCTTGAGATTCACCTTCTTCCTTTCCATTACACTTCATCATTATTAAATTTGTGACTATCACAGTCTTTCTCACTCTATTTTGTTCAGTTATTCATTGTTCCTTTTACAATGGATCAAATTCTTAAAATTTATTCTATTTTTAACCTCATTTTGTCATAGCACTTTTGAAACACATCAGATGCAGTACATTTCATAACGTTCTAGAAGTCTAATATAAACAACTAATAAAAAATTTCCTTGTGAAAGATTTCGAGTTATTTTGTTTAAATTTATCCCAGTGTTTCTCAAATGGGAGCTACAAAAAGTTCAGACTGATTACAGCAAGTCAAAAAAGTGTAGTGCTACCTATCAATAACTTAATTTGCTTAGGGAAATAAAAGAACACAGATTTTAATCTCTGGCAGCCACAAGTGCCTAGATTAGCCAGCCAACCGCTGCAGGTCACTTCTTTAAGGGCTGTGAAGATGGTTTTAAACATTTGTGCTCACAAAATACTGTCATTTTTCTATTCCTCAATCCTTCTCTATTATAATTTCAAAAGATAGAAAAATCTAGTTGACAGAGGATAAGATAATTTTTGCTGTTCGACTACGTCACAGTACCAACTAAACAAATTAACTTTATAAATCTTTGCAAGATTTACAATATTGGCAAGTATGTAACAAGTACAACTTTTCACTTCTTTTTTTACAAGTTTTCACTTTTTCTTCTGAGGACACAAGAGGACTAAGATCCAACCAGAAATTTGGGGACTGGAGCTTCAGACCTCCTATAGAACAGCTTTTTGTTTGTCTGTAACCACTACCAGACAGTTTATTAATTCAGTATGAAATTAATTTGCTTTTTCTGAGCTCACATGGAAATTAACAGTGGCTGACTAACATCCCAAGATAGCTGCAATCCACGAGGGAATGCAAGGCGGGTAGGGACACAATCTTCATGCTTCTTTCAAAATTTATGTCCTGTAAAACAAGAAACAATCATGCATCTTTCAATACAGAATATCCAGTCTGCTCAGCATCACTGCATAAGAGCTCTAATTTTCCTTTGTTCCATTTCTTTGGGTTCTCTTTTTTGTACTTGCAAGAAATATGTTCCACATTCTGATTGTTTCCAGACATTGATTTATAATTAATTGTGGCTAAGAATGAGCAGTTTAATATGGCTTTTCTCTCTGCCTCAAGACAGAAGGGTAAGATATGTCATAAATTCTATACAAACATATGAAGTCTCATTGCATTTAAATTTCAAAATCACAGGATTTCAGATACAACCACCTCCTCTTCCTCACATATTTTTTATTTCAGTTCTGTAATTTTGACTGTTTGGGGTTTTTGCCTTATGACTTTCTTTCCATCACTTTACTTTGACTCTTTGTAGAAGATGTTTATGCTGCTGCTAATGGAACCACAAAACAATGTTAGAAGGGATCTTTAGTGACCCTCTAGTCCACATTTCTGCTCAGATGAGAGACAACTTTTAGTCAGGTAACACTGCTGAGTCTTGTCAAGCTTTGAGCATCATCTCCAGTCTCCACAGTCTCTCTAAGCAATCTTCTCCAACCTTTAACCTTTCTCACCATGAAATCTTTCCTAATATTCCTACTCAGAATTCCACCTACTGCAACATCGGCCCATTGATTCTTACCCCTTCCCTCTGACCTCCAGAAGCCTGAATTCTCTACAACCACCCATTAAAAAGCTGCAGAGATAAAGACCCCTGCAAATCACTCCTTCTTCAAGACAAAACAAGACAATTTCTCAGACTCTCTTTGAATATCATGCATTTCAGCAACTGTCTCAGTGGCTCACCACTACAGTGGCTCACTGTATGTCTGTATCTTTCTCGTACTAATGAGCCCAAGCTGCACAAAGCACTCTAGGCACTACCTCATAAATGCTGAATTTAGAGGATTAATGAATTTTCTCAATTAAAGCATTCCTAATGCTGCACAGGGCGGGCTCAGCTTGCATGGCTGCAAAGGGAATCTGTGGGAATCCAGGACATCCCTCTGGCTGCCCTGGCTGTCTCGAGACCCTGGCAGGGGGCTCAGAGACCTTGGTACAAAATCAAAAACACCTGTGGCTTCGATTTTGCCAACTTTGTATGAAGAATTACAAGCCACAAGGGGGGTTTGAGTAGTGTGGTAGTTGAATTAACACAGGGTGAAAAAGTAGAAATTTGGGGCTTTTTAGAATGGGGTTCAGGGGGACAAGATGGAGGGATTTGGGCATGTCCTGGCCTTCTCCTTGTCCTCCATGTCTTGCTGTGATGGTGATACTTTTCTGTTGTTGTTGAGGTGGTCATGACACAAAGCAGAGACATTAAGCAGTCTTCTGATGGCAACTCTTTATTATGGAAATGGCTGACCTTTTATACACCTTCTAATTGTTTATACTTTTTCTACCCTAACTATTGGCCACAATAATTCAATATAACACCATTGGTGAAAAGTAAAAGTGACTTCAGCTAACTTTCTTGTCCAGCTGCAAAGTTCCCTCCTTATCTTTCTTCAATTCCTCTCTTCTCTTGGTCTCCTTAGTAACAGCCTTAAAGAGAGCTCCTTACCAGCTTCTTCTTGCTTCTCAGCTTCTTCTTGCTCCTTTAGCTAACAGGCCCACTTTAACTCAATCTTTCTTTGCCACGGTCCAAACTTAGCCTCTGTGTACACAGGCTTAGGAGACCTGACAGCAGAACTTACCAGTAAAGAAAGAGCAAAAAATGCTACTCAGCCTTTTCTATTTCCTATTGTGTCACTAGGTCTACCACCTCATCTTTTCATCAGGTCTACATGTTCCTTGGACTGCTCTTGCTGCTTAGGCAGCCCTAACAGCCTTTGCTGCCCTTCTCATCTACCACAGATTTCAGTTCCAGCTGCATTGGGCTCTTCAACAACATGAGAAATGACCCCTCCTTCCTCTCTCCATTTCTTTCCTCCTATCCCTCCCTTCCACTGGTATAGAAGTGCTTTTTGCACTTGAGTTCAGTCAGAGTTGCCCATTTCACCACGTGGAGCCCCCAACACATCCCCTCAGTCTGTGAACTTCAAAACATGCTGTTACTATGCCCAAAGGAGGCTATTCTTGATAATCAAAAAGTTGTCTTAGACTTCTCCACAGCTTCCTCTCATGGGATCTCATCTACAAGCTGACTCAAGAAGTTTAAGTCTGTCCTTTTAAACACAAGGATCCTTATTCTGCTACATTTCCTCTTTTCCAGCAATAATACATGGATAAACACAGGAAGCCACTTTCTTAACATACTGATGAAGAAGTAGTACCAATAATCATAACCAGTCTAAGCTGAAACCTCTTACAAAGATAAATGTGCTGCTGTAAAGGTCTGGAAGAATTTTATAAATATTTTTTATTTCTCTCCAATAAAAAGGACACTCTTCTACTTATGCAGATGGTTTCTGTAACACACATGGCCTCACTTTCAAGTCTGAAGATAATGATATTAAAGATTAATGATATTAAAGATGTTTCTGTAACACACATGGCCTCACTTTCAAGTCTGAAGATAATGATATTAAAGATGACAGAGATGTGTAGCTCACCCAAGTCCAAAAACCTCAGACAACACCATCCTTGACACACAATTGCTTTAATGTCCAAAGAACCAATTTGTTTGTCCTGGCTAGCTCCAGAAAGGTCTGTGCTTACCTATATTTTTTCAAAGAGGGCATTACAACATAACTCACACACAAAGTCAGACGCCACATACTATTGCCTCAGCAATATCAAGACACATGTCATAGAGTCAGAACTTTTTCTTCTTTTAATTGAAAAGCTGTCTGAAGGAAAACACTAATTATTAAAAAATGTCTACCTCTGCATCCTATGTTTAGCACTTAAAGCAGTCACCATATTCTATCCCAAATGCTATTACTATGAGCTAGATTACTTGAGCTTCAACACAGGAATATAATTCTACCCTCTTGTTGTTCCCATCTTCCTTTGCAAAACAGTAGCCTGATTCTCAAGTTAGTGTTCAACACATCTAGACCAGTATTTTCCACATTTCTCCAAGCTAACTATAAATAACCATTTTAACCACTGGATATAGTCCAATGGATCTTGTTTGGCCATGAATCTGAAATTCCATTCTGTTTGTGCAGAAATAACAGAGGAAGGCCCTAGGCTAGCTCATGACTTAAAGATAAGTGGAGTCTCCAGGGAGACCAAGATGAAATCAACAAGGTGCCTTAGAGCGGAAAGTGAACTGTACCATGATTCTCACTTACTTCACATCATCTGATTCAAAACCTGAATGTTTTTCCAGCTGTCATGTTACAGCTGGAAAAACAAATGCATGTTTTTTCTCTACTGTGAATAAAAACAGAAGTAATATTGTGGATGTTGCTGTGCTGCTAAATGACAGAAAGCCCCACACTATTAAGAATCATATGAGGTTTTTCTAACTACAAAAAAGGCAGTAATGAGCTGATTAATTCCATCAAACATAAACCAAACTGTTCTCACTAAACTAAGATCCAGACACAATTTACGGGATATAGCTTTTGGACTAAATATTAAATCAAGGTAAATCCTTTTCCAGAAAATATTATGAAGATAAAAGAACTAATATTATTAATAAGTAGCAGTACAACTTGCAACTTAATCATTGAATGCATTCCAAGTATTGTGATGTTAGGTTTGTCACTATAGCTCACTGGAACCTCAGCTCTGTGCAAGAGTACAGAAATGTTATGGACAGGTGGGTAAGCTCTGATGCAAATCAAATCACTGAGTTTCTCTTGGCTTCCTTCAGCTACAATCAATTAACTTCCAAACAAGTTATTTGACAGAGGGAGACCCTACCTAGCATGGAGCTATACCATGAAGGAGCAACCATTCTCAGGAGCTTCACTTCCAGATTCCTACACCTTTGCACTTAGCAAACTACCCAGACAGAAAAACCAGAAATAAAAGCCACAAGCAAAGCAGAATGCTCTCCTTCTCATCTATGACTCAGTAGGATGGGAATTTTCCATATATAATTTCCATCTTTCAAACATTAGCATGATGTTTTATTAAGTTTCTAGAAAATTTATTATCTTCTTCACAGTAACTGACAAAATTCAATAGGCCCACTGCTCTTCAATATCTTCATAAATGTCTTGGACATAGGACTCAAATGAATAATAAGTAAGTTTGCCAATGACACTAAAGTGGGAGGAGCTGTCAACTCCCTTAAGTACAGAGAGGAAGAGTCTCCTTGACAAATCAGAGGGCTGGGCAATCAGCAACCGCATGAAGTTTTACAAGGGCAAGTTCCATATTCTGCACCTGGGATGGGCCAACCCTGGGTGTATGGACAGATCTTGGAACAAGAGGCTGGAGCACAGTGCTGCAGAAAGGGTCCTGGGGGTCCTGGTTGAGGGTGAGTTGAACACAAGTCAGCAGTGCCCTAGCAGCCAGGAGGGCCAACTGTGCACAGCATCACCAGCCAGGCAAGAGAGGGGATTATCTCGCTCTGCTCTGCACTGGGGCAGCCTCACCTTGAGTGCTAGGGGCAGTTTTAAGTGCCACAATACGAAAAAGACATGAAGCTGTTGGAGAGCATCCAAAGCACGGCCACAAGGATGGTGAAGAGTCTGGAAGTGAAGCCATATGAGGAGCAGCTGAGGTAACTTAGTCTGTTCAGCCTGGAGGAGACCTCACTGAAGTCTTCAACATCCACAGAGGGAAAAACAGAGGGGCAGGGACCGACCTCTTCACTCTCATGACCAGCAACTGGTCCTAAGGATATGGCATGAAACTGAGTCAGGAAAGATTTAGGTTGGATATCAGGAAAAGGTCTTTCACCAAGAGGGTGGCACAGCACTGGAAAAGCAGTCACAGTACCAAGGCTGTCTAGTACAAGAAGCATTTGGACAACGTTCTCAGGCACATGGGGTGATTCTTGGGATGTCCTGCACAGCACCATGAGTCCATGATCCTGATGGGTCCCTTCAAACTCAGGATATTCTATGATTCTGCTCTATGAAAATCTGACAGAAGTACAGCTACCATGACAACAAAATAAAAATACTTGATTGTTTTGGAGTACAATTATTCTCAACTGTCTTCTCTGATACTGAAGTCTGTTGTAAGAGACTGACCAGTCCTTGACCTTCAGCCAAACTAACACTACAAATTCTTCACAAAAAAGGGGTCAGCAACTACAGCTCCAGCCACAGTTTTTGTCCCTTTATCCTTCACATCCTAAGAGCAGTCTCTCCAGTGAGACTGTGTTTTGAAGTTTAACAAGACCAAAATAACCATGTTCACATCTACTCTGTAACATGTCAGAATCACAGAATCATCAAGACTGGAAATGTAGACCATCATGCACAACAATATTCATAGGTGTTGCTGGGTTTCAAACATACAGAACACCCCCACTGGCCAATACTTACGGTTTTTATTCTTTGCATGCAGAATTGTCGGTTCTTTTTCACTTTTACCACAAGTTGATAAGAGGTGGTCTCTTTCTTCTGGAATCTCTACATATTTTTTCTCTCAAGATATCTGTTTCTCAGGATAATTTGCTGTCTTGAAGCTTCCCACTCAAAAGGAGTATTTCTCAACTTTCCTATCACCAGAGTCATGGTCCTAACCCACTTACTAAAGCAGTGACTTCTCCTTAAATCATCAGTCCCTCTTCAACTTCTACCTAAAAGACTGAATTTTAGACTCAGATTCGTTTTTTCTCCAACCTGTCAGCCCTGTAATTACCTAAGTGTTGTGTGTAACCACATCACAGTCCAGTGAAAAACCGCATTTCCTCTTCAAATCCTTGATGACAGATAGGTACAGGGCACATACCTAATGGCCAAAACTGGCAAACAGCTCTGCAAAACACCATAAACCTAGGTTTTGATTTTCCCCCAGTTCTTTCAAGCTCAGCTGTGAACTAGCTGGAGTACATATAGTTTCTCAAAAGGAAAGAAATTATTAACTGGAAATGACAATAAAACAAGATAAAATTTTGCCAGTTTACCAGACATTTCCTATCTGTTAAGAAGTAAAAGGAATTGTTGCAATGGTGGTTTCCCCCCCCAGTAACTGAAGCAGAAAATAAATCAAGATAGGACTTTGTATTTAAATCCATAGCAAACACAAACACAATCAAATAAAATATCAACACACTGCTCCTAAGAGAAATGCCACAAAAATTGAGTGTGGTCCACAAAAATGAGTTCTAACACACAAGAAAACAGCAAATAGAAAAGTAAAAATAAGACAACTGCAGCCTCGGTTAGGATGACTTGTCCAAACCTGCAATTGTTACTGTCATGGGATTTTCAAGAACTCCATGGGTCCATGTGGACAGCTTGGCATAACAAGACTGGAGACAGTTCAATACCCAGAATTATGCAAATTTTCATACCTAGGAGGTGTTACTTCAAATTCAGTATCTGACATTTAAAAAACTGACACAAATTTCCCACATGCAGTGTAGCTCTCAGACAGTCAGGTTGTCTCTGATTAAGAGTGATGTAACAGTGGTATTATTTGGAAGATTAGACACAAATTCCACCAGAAACCACTACAGTTTACAGTAATAATACAGTCTTCCTGAAACGATAAGCCACATTAAAACTCCCTGTTGCTTCCAAACATACTCTCTACTGCATTCCTATCTCTGATAAACTGGCACAACTTCCTGATACATCAGGGAGTTTACAGAGATTAACAACAGATGTTGCCTAGCTCAATCATTTCATTAAGTGGACACAGATTATACATTAGCCTGTACTTAAGTCAGGTAAACTGTTTCTACCTTCAGCCCATGAAAATAATGTAGAGATGAAATCCTTGGATTACTCACAGGCTTTTGTCATTCAACTACATTTGACTAATTGAGAGATCAAGATCTTCCACTGGGTGTTTTAGATCTATCACTAATGTAGAGTAAAAGAACATGTAGTTTAACTACTTTCTTATGTCCATTGCCCTGTTTTTTCCTAAGATGAAGTTTGCTGCTTCCCTGTGATGCAGTTAACATATCTCACTTTGTTAAGTGCCCTTAGAAATCACAGACCAGCAGTACTAGAGTCATTGCCTCGCCACAAAAAAGCAATGCAAGCAGAAGAAAACTGATGACAAGGAGGCTGGTCTGCATTTCAGCAACAAACTAGCAAGTGATTTTGATGCAGAAGGTATCAATTAATGCCCAGTTTTCCTATTTCCTACATGCACAAGTTCAGGAAAAGTTTTCCTTCAATTTTATTTTTCCCACATGAGTATACCATTGTCTCAACTCAGAACTACTAATCATTTGAGCATCAATCCAAATTAGGTTTCAGAACCTAAGCACAATTAAACCTAAGCACAATTAAATTGGTTAGCAAGCTGGTCTCACAGCTACCTTTGCAAGATTCATGGTTCTGCCCTCACCTGGAAGTCTTCTTACCTTCCCAAAGCACATATCTGCATATATCGACACATCCATCTCCAAGATTCCAAGTAAAGCAACTTAAGTTTTACTGAGTTGCTTTCATACAGGGATCAGCAGTAGAAAGTTCACCAGTCATGCTTCGAATCACATATGCCAGTGTTGGTAAAAAGAATACATACAACAGAAATTGGAGAAGTCAAAGCAGTACACCCACGTCACATGTCCTTTACCGCATCTGGATGCCAACAGTTAACCTCACTATCCTTAAGGGCCTTCCATTAATTCATTCTGACAGCCAGTTTCCCAGCCACAAACCTTTACTGCAGCCCCACTGTGTCTGCTAGTAATACTTCATTTTTGTGATATGCATTCAGCTTCTACTCAGGGATGCTGTACCTCTGGGGATTGGGTGGTTTTCTTCTTTACTTCTATGCAAGTTAAACAGGAGAAGAGCCATTATGCTACCACTACAAAACCACATGTTTTTTCCTAACTCAACTATAGACCAACTTCCTTCAGAAGCACTAGCTGATCTTCCTGTATAAGTCACATCTTAGGGTAAAACTCTGAAAGCTCAGAACATTCTGAAGCACTTACAGAGTATTTTCTGGTAGAATGAACTCAAAAGCCTTCACCAAACTTGCAAGTTTTATCTGAAAAGAAAATAAAATTCACTCTTTTTACCTGTACACTCTATACACACACTCCCACATTTCTTTAACACTTTCAATGCTCACAAGAAACCAGCTTTTATCAAGGCATCTGAGGCTTTTAGGTATCTTGATCATAAAAACTAGTTAGTTGTGACTTAGTTTTATAAGAATAGTTGTTCTGTATTTACACTAGCAGACACATCTGTACTCCTTTACTTCAAGAAACTTTATTGTCTTGGAGATCTGATGACTGTGTTGCATGAACAACTGTATGCAGCAACAGAGAAAGTACTATTAAATGAAAGATTTGCTCACTAAAATCTGGAATCTAAAAGATATATATATGCATACTACATAATGCTGCTTACATGCCAAGAAATGGCCTTGAATATCTTAAAACAGTTCAGTATTTTAATTTCAAGTCCTCAATTTGATCAAAATCACCCATGTGCTACTGAACTATAGCAGCTGCCATTAAGACTATAGTTTTAATTCTCAGTGGAAAAATGAAGCCTTAGAATGTCTGTTCCCAACATACTGCACTGACACAGCCCTTGAACAGCATGCTTGGGATTTCACATTTTAGAAGCGATTTCAGCAACAGCCTATGCTGGCTTTACAAATATTTACATACCACATTCAAAAAGCTTAGATTTCTTTCCAGAAGACATAAAAGTCTGAGAAGTGTTTGCACCTTTAGATTTTGAATGCCTTGGCAAATCACTACCTACAGTAGACTTGTTAGCAGACTGAAACATGTTTTGTGCTTTAAACTCCAGAGAACATAATTTCAACTTCAGAAGTGTTTCCATCAGTAAGGCACACCAGACAGAGATGATTCCCACATGCTTAATCTTTATTGTGCGAATGTTGTTCAGAGCACTTATTACCCTGTGTAGACACACATTAAAAAAAAAATAATACACTAACAGTGGCTAGATTGATGGACAACATATTAAATCTATTTGGTGGTAACTTGTATGCATGCAGTTAACTCCTGTGGTGTACACATCTTAGCCAGGAGGCCAGCCCAACTGGCGACCACCCAGAACATGGAGATGTACGTGATAGACAGACTGCCCACCCTCAGGCCCTTCATTCACAACCATCCGGAATCCATTGGTCAGGCCCAGCTTAGCAGCACACTTCTTGCCAACAATCATTAAATGCCCGAGAAGCTGGAGGAGAAAGAAAAAGAAAAAAAAGAAAAAACAACCAACAGAAAACACACAAAAAAGGGGAAAGGGCGGGAAGGGAAGGAATGAGAGCAGAGAACCAATAAGCCAGTAAGTTAATTTTCAGAAATTCAGCCACTGCTCTTCGTATTGTTGCCTGCCTGCAACTGACACTTTCCAAGAAAAACTATAAAGACTGGCTATGCTTAATATATGGGGAAAATAGAAGCATTGATCTTTTTCAAGCCAGGCTGTAACAGACTGCAAAAGTGTCACAGAAGCTAAATTTACTTCATGGTTAAAGCTCCCACTACTTCTTCTGACAATATATATCATTCTGGTGAAAAAGAAACTTTATCTTATCATGTAAAGTTTATAAAATCTTCTGAGATTGAGGTTTTTAGTTATAAAATGAAATATTCAGCACCTCTCAGCTAACCTTCCTTTTCTTTACCTCTGACCTGCTCAAAACCCCCAAGTCTATAATAGACTTGTAATAATAGACAAGTACTATTGCATGCAATCAATGAAAACAGACATCAGAATTATAAGATAGCAAATAACAATTCATTTTGCATGGAAAATACACGCATGGGTATATTTTGCTAATTTTACTGGAAAACCTTAACTTGTAAGCTATAGGACAAGCATTAAGAGTATCAGAAAACTACTCTGCCTCTTTGAAACATCAAGAGGAAAAAGGGAACAGCCTAGTATATTACGAAGTAATGAGAAGCAAAGTTTGGTGTACAGGAAACCTTTAGAGTACTTACAGATTCATCAGAATCTTCTGCTTCAGACAATCTGACAATTGGCTTCTTAGGAATCACTAAGAAATGCGTTGGAGCTTGGGGTGAAATATCATGGAACGCGAGGCACTGGAGGAACAGGAAACAGATAAAATATAATTTGCTTTGGAGAAAGGTAAGAGTTTCAGTAAACCAATGTGTCCCACTAAATACATTATTCAGGAGATTACCAGATATCCCAAACATAAGCAGAGATGTTAAATTTTCTTGAATGATATATTATTTTAAATCCTTTAATTTCTAAATACAAAACACTACTTACCAAGATCTGCTGAAAAAAAATCACTGCTTTGTAAAGTACTGTTTAAAAGCTACAGACTTCTCAGCAAAGCAATACACAATCAGGTTCAAGATTTACTATTGCAACATATGCATAACAACTAGTAAAGCTGTTGGCATGCATGCCTATAAAAAGTACATTTATACTTTTTTTTTTTTTTTTCAATTAACACTGTGTTTAATAAAATAAATGGCAAAGAGCTGCTAATCATCTTCCAGTTATGCCTGAATATTTCCTTCATCAAAGACAGCAAGGCAATACCAAAGATCCTGAAGTTATATGATTGAGGCCATATTAATCTTCTGTTCTTCACAGCACCAAGTATTTCAGAGTAATGCATTAACACCAGCTTTGCTTCAGACATTCTCAGATTGAGAGAAAGGCATCACTTTTGAAATACAAGTATCTGTCTGTAGTGACTAGCTGAATCTTGACTAAATACCAAAATTACAACCAATCATACACTGCATGCATCACCTAAATATCAAATTAGGAACTGCCAATAGGCAAAAGAAAATGAAGCTGTGTCTCTTTGTACAAATGGCCAACCAGAGGACTAGGACTTGCAACTGGAACCTCGATAAATGTGCAGATGCACAGGAGGCACTCTGCAACCATTAGTCCAAGGATATCTCTGACTTACCCATCGCATCCAACAGCATAACACCTGGTAGTGATTGGTTATGTCACAGACAGTGGATACGTAAACACACACCTAGATTCTTCAAAATGCTTATTTCCTAGATACTATTATTTGTGAATCAACAAAGTTAATCTTCTTTGCAACTATACTGCTTTTTAATATGAGAAGAAATGTGGCTTTTGTCAAAAGTAAAGTTGGTGAAAAGCCCAAACTCAACTTGCATCAATCTTTTATGCAACTTATCTTTTATACATCAAATATATCTGGTTTTAAGGTATCTTTAAGAAGAAAATGTCCAGTTTTGAATCTCTGATGAACTGCTCATTTCTTCCAAACAGGGAATGGCGGTAAGTATATAATTGATGAATAAAACTAATTTGCACCCAATTAAATAAATCATACTTAGAGCTGACCATTTTGTAAGCAGCTTTCCTATTATATGTAGTCCCATAGAGGAAGAATGCAAATGGCCAAACTGCAACAAAGAATTTAAAGAGCAAAAGATTGAATTAAATAGTTTTCAATGGTACAGAAAGCAGAAGTAGCATTAAGGGAAAAGCACAATCACAGAAATTCATGAGTGCATGGGAAACCAAACTTCATTTCAGGAAGTTTAGATTCAACTGGAAAAATAGCGATAAGGCATAATTCTACAGAGACTTTGCACTTTTCAGTATTTCCCTTTCTCTGAAGGTCAATTATTGATTAAAAGTCTTCCTTACCCTTCTCCTTTTAACACTTCCAGCCACCTCTAAAAAGACCTCCATAAAGCCAACAGAATTAATTCAAGATCACCCACCAGTCAACTGAAACCTAGAAATTCTACATTTCTGTGCACTTTGAAGTAAAAAATCAAGTGATGCACTGTAGGTAGTGACTCTTCCAGAAAATACTCCACACAAATAGCTGTCAAAATGGGCTCAGCGAAGTCAATGGCCTGATTCCTAAATCAAGCAGTGCCCAGCTTACTCTGCTGCAACCACCGCAGCTGAAGAAAAAACTCAGAGAGGTTTGACTCGGGTAAAGAAAGAACTCACACCTTCACATAAACACAGAGCGGTAATATAAGCATGACCTTCAGAAAGCAGTCAACCTTTCCGATATTCTTCAGAGCATATGGCAACTGCAACAATTCTGCCATCTATTAAGGAAACAGTTTCAAGCTATGCAAGATTTTTAAGCACATAAATCTTGCACACTGCATCCTTAGAGAGTCTGTACTGTACACTGAGAATAATCCCTTATTTCAAAAGCAAAAGCCCCTGTTAATAGGGGCTCCTGTATTTCAATCTCAAGGGTGGGGGGGAAAAAAAGTGCAGGAGATCTTATACTAAGTACTAGTTAGTTTACATTTTGGGAATAACCACTGCAATTAATCTAAAGGTAATTATTTAATTTCGGCCCGAATATGCTGCGATGCACCAGAATCCCTCTCGGAGGTCCACTGCCAAAGCCCAGCAGGCAGAGCTGCATAACCTCTGTAAGGCTATTGAGAGGCACATCGGGACCTGCACAAGCAGCCAGCCGGGGTGCTCTGCTCGGAAGCCGCAAGAAGGCTGCGTGGAAGTGGCAAAGGTTTCACGACCACCCTCCCACACCAGCTGCGAGAACCCTCGACCCTCGGCAAGGGGCCGGACGCAGCTCCAGGGATTGTGCAGGGAAGCGTGGGGGCGCACCGCCCACCTCGCCGCTCTCCCAAGCGCCTCCGCGGCGCCCCCGGCCCCTGCACAGCCCGCACCTGCTCGTCCTCGTAGATGATGTTGGCAGGGATCTCCCTGCGGATGATCTTCCCGAAGATGGTGTCCCCGCCGGGACGCGCCGCCTGCGCCTTGCTGATCTCGTCAGCCATGGCGGCGGCTCCCGCGGCGCCCCCACCGGCCCTCAGCCCCGCCTTCCCCCGCGGCCACGCCCCCCGCGGCGTTCATTGGGCCACAGCCGGCAGCTGGCCGTTCCCGCCCGTCTGATTGGCGGTGTCGCTTGTCATTGTCCCGCTGGTCCCCGCCCACCGCGCTGGCGCGCCCTCGCTGGCCCGGGAAGCGCGGAGGGATCCTGGGGGGAGGATCCGCGGAGGGATCCTGGCGGGAGGATCCGCGCCGGGATCGACGCTGCCGAGTGAAAGGTGACTCTGCCGTGGTAGCGTAGTCCCGGAAGAGGCCCTTGAGGGCGGAAGTATTGCCTATCAAATCCAACGCAAACATCTGTGTGATTTCTTGCGACAGCTTCCGCAGACTGCACCAGGCTGGGCTGCATTAGCTTTTCCACCAAAGTTTGCAGGTGTTTGGTTCTCCTGAAATCACGATCCTGCAGAGGGGCAGTTTGACGTGCCAGCCCTTCTGCACATAAGTAATTTCATAACCATGAAACAAACTGATCAGTATGGCCAAGCAATAATTCACAGAGGGCAACACGAAGTGACACAGCTATACATCTAGTTGTAAGTGTTTTTTTTATATATCTATGACATCAGTCATTAAATAGAAGAAATGAAAAAGCAGGGCGGAAAAAAGAACACAAACCTTGAAGAGTAACAACGAAGCTTCATTTTCATGCAGTTCAACAAGACCAAGTACAAGGTCCTGCATCTGGGTCAGGGCCACCCCTGCTATCAACACAGGCTGGGAGATTGAGAACAGGCCTTGGGAGAAGGCCTTGGGGGTGCTGGTGGGTGTGAGGCTGGACATGACCTAGCCATGGGCACTCCCAGCCCAGAAAGCCAAACGTGTCCTGGGCTGCATCCAAAGCAGCGTGGGCAGCACGGGAGGGAGGGGACTCTGCCCCTCTGCTCTGGAGACAGCCCACCTGGAACCCTGCATCCAGCTCTGGGGTCCCAGCACAGGGAGGACACGGACCTGTTGGAGTGAGCCCAGAGGGGGCCACAAAAATGATCAGAGTGACAGAGCACCTTTTCTATGAGGACAGGCTGAGAGAATTGGAATTGTTCACCCTTAAAAAGACTTCAGAATGACCTGATTGTAGCTTTGCAGTACCTGAAGGCAGCCTACAATAAAGATGGAGGAAATTTTTTTACAAGGGCATGTAATGACAGGACAAGGAGGAATGGCTTTAAACTGCAAGATTGGAGATTTAAATTGGATGTGAGGAAGAAATTATTTACTGTGAGCATGGTGAAGCACTGGAACAGGCTGCCCAGAGAAGTTGTGGGTGCCCAGTCCTGGGAATTGTTAAGTCCGGGCTGGATAGAGCTCTGAGCAACCTGGTCTAGTGAAAGGTGTCCTTTAATGTCCTTTCCAACCCAGACCATTCCAGATTCTATTATTTTCTAAACTTTATAAGTAAAATAGATTGATTTCCCTGAAGATTTGTCTAGGAGGATATTAATAGAGACATTTATATATATTTGTCTCTAGACTAAAATGTTATAGGAAAACATTTTGGAGGGAGGCAGGGAATAAGTACTGCTAAGTGGCTTAATATAGTTTCTGCAGCTGATTACCTGGACATGTTAGAAAAAGAGCAGAAATTGTCATATATTTCTGGTAGTAACTCTGAAATAGTTTATCATTAAATACCCTGAAAAAAAAAACCACTCTGGTAAAGCACATTAGACAATGAAATTTTATTCTCTTCCTTAGATGATGTTCTGGATTAAGATATTTTGACATGTATATGTCCTACAGATGGTATTGGAGCTTTATGACAATTAAAAGAAGTACTTCAGGGACAAATTTCTTTGAATTGTATGGTTGTCTAACCAAGGTTAATCAGCAAATATATGATTAATTTGGGCAAACACTGCTGTGGAGTTAATTAGAAAGTATATTTCTATGTTAAGACATAAAGAGACAAGTTTAGAAGTTTCTCTGAAAAAGCAAAAAACATCTTTTTTCATATAGTTGACTTCAGCATATATTTTTGTCTCACCATGTAAACTGCAACTTTTATATTATTTTGAATAAAACAATGAATTAATTAAATCCTCTTTTCAAAGGGTCTGATTCATTAATTCATTCATTCACATCTGCAATAATTATTTGTGGAAATAAATTATAAATAAACATCACTTCTGCTAACAGATCAAGTTTCTTTAGGAGTTACATAGTAAAAATAAGTAATAGATGCTTACAAGTAAGTATTAATAATAAAAAAATATTAAAATTATTGAGTAAAAGTTTGGTATGCCCATATTTCAATTAGCTTACAATCTAATTGCAGTCAAACAATTAAATAGACTGTGTATTGAAGCTAGAGGTTTAGTGAGCAGTAACACTGATTACACAGAAAATCCTTATGCTGCCTTTAGCTAATGCTGAGCGATGTGTTAGTGAACTATAAGCTTGTTTATTTTTCAAGAGAATGGCAATTCAGGTTTATAGATGTACCCAGCATGGCCATGATGTGGCCAGGCCAAGGCTGGGCTGGTCAGGGTGTGAGTAAGGCAAGACGGGGCTGTGGGGAACTTGGTATGAGCAGCCAAGAAGGCGACCTGACTAGAGAGGGCAAATGACTGAACAGAAAAAAAGTGCCTGTTGGATAACACCCGCAGAAAAAAAGTCTGCCAGCTTGGCAGCTGTGATCCTGGGAACCGAAAGTGTCCTCTGAAATTGCAGCTGGCCTTTTCTCCTAGAAACTGGAGACATCCTGGGATACTACTGATAAGCACAGAAACAAGGAATTGTAACCACAACTTTTCTTCTGAAGTGGTGAAAAAATAGACTGGGAAAGAAGACGGCACCCCAGATAAGGAAGGATTCCGAACTGCCGTTGGCTGTTCTAACTGCAAGAGCAGGAAACATTCTGGCAAAATAAAAACTGATTTGGAGAAGCATTATCATTTATTGGCCATTCTAAGCGTGTCACAGAAACTGATGGCTGTCCAGTTACCCATTTGAAACAATTATAATTTTGTTCATAAGAAGGAGTAGAACACACTGGTCTTTGTGCTACCCTGGGCAATGATGTGCACACCCTAGCAGGGGGTGCTGGGCAGGGAGCAGCCCCTCATCCCTGTAATGAGGGAGTCTTTGTTCATCAAACTAGGGAAGAGAAACACAAAGGGTACAGGAAGTCCTCAGGCAAACAGGAGACCGGAGGCATCCGGCCTAACAAGGCAAGTTGCAGAATTGTGCAGATATTGATTACTTAAGCAGACTGGTGTAATCATATATGTAAAGCTGACTCTCAGGGCACTGCAAAATCGTGAGGATGAGGAGAAGCCTTCCTCCCGACGACCACTGGAGAGCAGAACTACGACCCCCTAGCAAGAGGCCGCGCAGACACAGCGTACCCTGGAACCGACACGCCCAGCGCTGTTTTGCTTGCTGTCGCTTGCTTTAATAAATCAGCCTGATTCAACTGGCATTTTGGTCGATTACTATCACTCCAAACTTACAACAATCCCCACTGCGGCTCCCCTCGGAGGGCAGGGGTCCCTGGGCCATTGACCCCTCCAGCGGACTGAGGAGCCCGTGGGCAGCACTGCCTGCCCGCTCTGGATCCCCTTGAGCTCCTCCTGCAGGCAGCGGCAGCCTCCTGCCAGACCTTGGCATACCGAGGATTGGCACTGTTTGTGTGAAAAATGCATGTTTTATGATTGGCTTTTCACAAATATTACATTGAATACTATATGTATTATGTTATATTGATTAGAAGTGCTGTATTAACATTTTAATAGTATGGTAAATGTAGTTTTGTAGTTAAAATAGAGCCTATGTATGTAGGGGTTTTTTTACTAACTCAAGCAAGAGATGAGATAATGAAGAAACTCTTCACACAGAGATGACAATGATGGGGGCCCATAAAGAATTACTGCCTCCTTATCGGAAAAGACAAACATTCTTCCACCTTCTCTCCGTCTTTATGGAACCACCAGGATTAAGGGGAAGAAGTTGACAAAAACCAGAAAAGTTCTTAATTTGCAAGGAATTTATGCATCATGTATGAGATGTATGAATATGCAACAGGCTACTGCTTTTAAAGATTATTCCTTTGTTCACAAGGCATGCTTATCGGGCTTAGGTGCCCGAGAGCATCCGGACATCCGTAATTCTTTGTTTATTATTGTCTTGTAATTGTCCTAACTCTAAATTTTCATTACTCTAATTGTATTACTATTTTTATAACTATTTTATTATTATTAAACTTTTAAAATTTTTAAAAGCCAAGTGATTGGCGTTTATAACAGTTTGGATAGCCAAGAAGGCCAATGGGATCTTGGGGTGCATTAGGAAGAGCATTGCCTGCAGGTGGAGGGAGGTGATCCTGGTGGGCCTGGTGAGGCACATGTAGAGTGCTGTGTCCAGTTCTGGGCTCCTCAGGACAAGAGACACACGGAACTCCTGGAGCGGGTCCAGTGGAGGGCAGTGAAGCTGGGACTGGAGTGTCTCTCTTTCGAGGAGAGGCTGTGGGAGCTGGGCCCAATCACCTTCGGGGGACCTCATCAATGTCCATGGGTATCTGAAGGAAAGGTGTCAGAGGAAGGATCCAGGCTCTTCCCAGTGGTGCCCAGCAATAGGACAAGGGGCAGTGGGCAGAAACCGATGCACAGGAAGTTTCTGTGAACACGAGGAAGAATTTCTTTACTGTGCGGGTGAGCGGGCACAGGAGCAGATTGTCCAGATAAGTTGTAAGTCTTCCCCAATGCGGACAGAGCTGTCTGGATACAGTCCTGTGCTATGTGCTCTGCCTGAGCAGGGACGCTGGACCAGATGAGCCACTGTGGTCCGTCCAGGCTGAGCTGGCAGTCCCGTCTGTGAGTCTGCGAAGGCCACGGCAGCCGCGCCGGCCATGGCAGCGGGGCGGGGGCACGGAGGCTGCTCGGAACGGCGGCGCGGCGGCGGGCGGCCCCCGGGGGACGGCATTAGCGGCGGCACCGGCAGCAGAGCGGGAGGGTGCGGCTCATCCCTGACCGGAACTTCCGGTGCGTTAATTCCGGCGGCGGGACGGTGCCGGCGGCGGGCGCCATGGGGAGCCGTGGGCAGGCGAGTGATATACACACATACAGACACACAGACACACACAGACACACAGACACAGAGACACACACAGAGACACACAGAGACACAGAGACACAGAGACACACACAGACACACAGACACACAGACACAGAGACACACACAGAGACACACAGAGACACAGAGACACACACAGACACACAGACACACAGACACACACAGACACACAGACACACAGACACACACAGACACACACAGACACACAGAGACACACAGACACACAGACACACACAGACACACAGACACAGAGACACACACAGAGACACACAGAGACACAGAGACACACACAGACACACAGACACACAGACACAGAGACACACACAGAGACACAGAGACACACACAGACACACAGACACACAGACACACACAGACACACAGACACACAGACACACACAGACACACAGAGACACACACAGACACACAGACACACAGACACACACAGACACACACAGACACAGACACACAGACACACACAGACACACACAGACACACACAGAGACACACAGACACACACAGAGACACACAGACACACACAGAGACACACACAGACACAGAGACACACAGACACACACACACACAGACACACACACACAGAGACACACACAGACACACACAGAGACACACACAGACACAGAGACACACAGACACACACACACACAGACACACACACACAGACACACACACAGACACACACAGAGACACACAGACACACAGACGCACAGACACACACAGACACACAGACACAGACACACACAGACACACAGACACCCAGAGACACACACAGACACACAGACACACACAGACACACGCATTCTGTTCGTGCTGGGAGGTTGCAGCTTTGTAGCTTTTGTAGAGCCAAAAGACATAGACTTTTAGGACAAGAAGGATAAAAAACCAGGTAAAAGAAGGTAGTGGTTTGCACGCAAAGGCCATTGCGGAAAAAGGAAGCGAGAAGATGTGATGAGCAGAGGTTAAAATACTTTAAAAGCACGTATCGTGAGAGTGAGGTAGGGAAAAACAAGGACCTAAGAATTAATAAGCCCTTTCATTACTATGGTGTAATTTCCTGTCCACATCTCTTTCAGAAAAGTCTTGGAGCCTAGTATTGGTGTATTGGTATTCGCGGAGCTCTCTGTTAAAGCAGGCGGCTGTAGAGGTCAGAGGTGTCTGCATTAATGTATCTTGATCAAGATCATCTGATACAGCTTTTCACCACTGTGGTTGGTGTGGTGAAAAGTTTCCAGGAGGGGTTTGCAGAAATTGAACAAGAGAATATCCTGGGTTGGAAGGGAACCACAAAAATGATCGAGGACCGTCCTCAGGAGTGCAAAAGCCTCCTGAACTCTGTCAGGCTGGTGCCGTGACCACTTCCCTGGGGAGCCTGTTCAGTGCCCAGCCACCCTTAGGGTGAAGAACCTTTTCCCGAGTAGCCTAAGTGTCCCCTGACAGAACTTAGGATTCGCTTGAATCCTGTCACTGGATACCAGAGAGAAGATTGGTGCCTGCCCCGCCTTCTTCCCTTGTGAGGAAGCTGTAGACTGCTGTAAGGGTAGGAAGATGCCTGGAAATGGCTCATCAAATTGTTCAAAATAACCATAAAAAACGTAAAGTTTTGCCATACATGTGTTTAACATAAAATCATTTGTAATATTACTTTGCTATTTGCGAAGATGTCAAATATACTATGGGGTAGAATTTTAGGATATTAAAATACCTGCAAAACCAGGAGTTCATCTGCTGTGTTTTAATTCTGTGAGTTTACTTCCCACAGATTCATCCATCTAGGCAATGCTGCAGTTAAAGGCAACATGGCTCTGTTCATTTGCTGGTTTTTTTTTTTTCTGAGTTACAGCCCTGTGTTTCTTCTATGTCCTTCTAAAAATATTTGGAGTACTAATCATGAGAGAATAATTTGAGATTATTATGAAGTACCTAGAATTGTGCCTTCTAGAGATGCCAAAATTATAGGAAGTACTAGAAGGAGCTTCAAAAGGCATGTTGTTACCAAGATTATGTTTTTCTGGTGCTTGTCAGAGACTTTTCAGTCTGGCAAACACCAAAAAAGTCTCATAAGGATTTGAGTATTTCTGCAATTCATTGCGGTCTGTATGAATGATCAGCCAAAACCACATGACTGTGAGCTGTGATTCTCCAGGGGTTTGCTTTTCATACGTATCCAGGGGTGTCTTCTCTGCATTGTAAATCCTAACTTTCTGAGTGTTTGCTTTTACTGAAGTGTTCATTTACTGACCTTGCAGTTGTATTCAAGGGAAGGACTTTGCATTGGTTCTGCTGCACCACCTGTAGAAGATTTTTACATGAGAATACTTCAGCCATTCCTTTTTCTGTCTTTTTCAATAGCTAGACAATATGCACTGATGTAACCTTCATACTTCCTTCAAGTAACTTGGCTTTTAGAGTTACTCCAGTTCTGTTGAGTTTATTTGACATTGGCACAATAAATAATGCCTGTGTTCATGTATTTTCAGGATTGTGTTCCCATCCTGCCAAATAATTATTTAGGATTGTGGTGCCAGCATCTTAGGGTAATTTGAAATATCTAGACCTCTCTAAGATTTTGATGACATCACATATGCTTTGGCTGCAAGTGTTTTAATCAGGAATTTAAGTAAAGCCTCTTAGATACTGATTCTGTATCAAATTCTGTACTGAATGGAATGAACAAGACATTTCAACCAAAACATTTTCATTTTAACTAACAATTCTGCTTGCAAATAAATTAATTCTACTGATGTTGTATTGGCAGGTTTTGAAGCTTTTTAAGTTGTTACACAGAACACGGCAAGAAGTTTTTAAAAATGATACCAAAGCCCTCGAAGGTGAGCTACTGGTTTTGTGAGGTGTGTGCTTACCTATATTTCGTGGAACTGTCTTCTTGGAGTACAGAGAAGGCTAATTCTTAACATAATCTTTCTTCAAATTGCTCCCATAATTTTCAAGTAGTAATTGGGAAAACTTGTGTGTCCCTAACCAGGTACCCTTTAATTTGAAACAGAAAAATGGTCCTTAGATTTAAGCACCCATATTCAAGCACCCATATATTTTGGAAGAGAAATATATCTTTTTTAAGAGTTCCTGATCTTCCTGGGAGATATATGTCTTTTGTTTTTTTAACTTCGCTTCAGACCAGCCAGAGCATGGTTAGCTGTACTAATTAATTCTTTATGTATGGTTTTTCCTCAAGGAATTAATCCTTCTTTTTTAGTACCTTGTGCATGCAATACAGAATGCTAAATCGGGAATCTTATTTTATTTGTATACCAGTCAACTTAAAATGTGACATTATGTGAAGTACATGGAGATCTTACATTGAAATACTTTGATCAGAGTGCCCCAGGAATGTGCCATAAAGAACTTAAGATTCTTAAGTTTGGGGCAGTGACAAATTCAACATAATTTTTTTGCTCATACTTTAGTCTTTTGTTTATTTTATTTAGCTGCAAGACTAAAGATAAATGAAGAATTCAGAAGTAACCGAGACGAGACATCTGAAGAGAAGATTAATGAGGTATTTTATTGCTTTCTGTTGCTTGGGTTTTTTTATTTTTTTCACTTTATGTAAGAATATTTATAAATGAGTTTTTTACTCAAAGGATCTCTAAACCACAGTAAACACATTGAGACATCATGAAAGCCGGGTTGGTTTAGAAAGACTTCTACATGGATCTTTGTTTATTAATACCTCCAATGATATTAATACTGTCTTACAGAATCTTGTACATACAAAAATACCTAAGTAGAAAATATGTTCTGATAGTTCAGTGTGATTATTTTGAAGTTTATAATAAAATTATATAAGAAAATGTTTGAAGTCGCAATTTTCATGTAAATATTTTATGCTTTTCTCATGCTACCTATCTGTAGTGTGGTCACTTAAATTTACCTGCTCACTGTTTTTTAGGCAAACAGAAACAAACAGAGAAATTAAAAAATCTGCTCAGTTACTAACAGATCACAAATGACGCAGCATCCTTGTGGAAGGCAAAAACCAGCAAAATTATTAGGATTGATTGTAGTATAGTATAGTTGTAGTATATATTAATTATAATACAGGGAATTTTTGCTTTTTCTTTCCTCATCATGCATTAAAAGTAGAGCTTTCTGTTAATTCACTAAGTTAGGCACGTTTGCTCAATTGTTGACTTAACACTTTTTGCTGAGTAATTTTTTCCTGAAAGTTACTGTGAACTGAAACAGAACTTCCGTATTTTTGATAATTTTAGTTATTAACATCCCTACAGAGTGATTAACTTAGTCCTTGTCATTCAGAGCCTGCCCATTGTCACAGGGCACTGGTTGAAAGAAAGTGCCTACATCTGTCCCTTGAAGAAATAAAATGAAAACCTTTTCCTTATGCCAGCCACTGAACAGTAACGTAAATAGTTCGGACCATTTAGTTAAGACTTCCTGAATTTCATCTTGTTATCAGCCTCCTGTAATAATACTCAGTGTTAGTGTTACCACTGTCTGATCAGCTAAATGATGTGTTCAGGGTTGGTTTTTTTTAATAGAGGTACAGGAAAAATATTGGCTGCAATTCTGAAATCCATATTTGTTTTCTAGGCAACCTACAAATTTCACATATGTGACTTTTTAATATGGATTAGTTGGTATTTGATTAACTGTGTCAGTGAAAGAAATACTAGACTTCTATTCCAGCTACACACTCCTAGAACATCACAGAAGCTGTCATGTTTATTACATGTACACACTGAATAGACTTGGTTGCAGAGGAACTGAATGAAGTTTTATATAGGACTTGAGACTCAAGTTTGAGCACTTGCTTGTATTAATGTGGTGCTGGTAGTGTTCTGCTTTGGACAGCAACTAAAAAATGGAGTATTGACCAGCCAGTATAGAAAACGACAGTGTATTCTAATATAACAACAAGTACTTGTATCTGTGTGTACTTGTACATGTCATGCTTGCAGTGACATAAGGAGATCAGGTATGAGAATGAGAAATGTGATAGCTGAATCTAATGCACCTGTGATTTGTCTCATTATGTAAAGTGTCAGACCAACCAGCAGAATTCCCTTAAGGTCAACCTGAGGAGGAAGCTGTGCTTCAGGAGCATGCAGCTTGGGTGCTAATGTGCTTTCGGCAGGAGGAACTGGAGGGTACCTGCTCAAAGCCCTTAAAAGGGAAGAGCATGAGAAGTGCAGTGTAGATGGCAAGTATTGAGCTCTAGCCTTTGCAAAGATCCACTTCTGTTGGTACGTGCCACTTCCTAGTGTGAGCGTGTCTCCTGAAATGTCTCACTTGAGCAGTTCCATTTATTTCCGACACAGGTATCATGCAAACAAATATTAGACTTCTCTTAATGGCTCAGCAAAGCTAGCAAGGGTGCTGCAGCTTATCCTCTTAGTGAGAGAAGGAATTCCAGGCCTTTTGCCAAATACTAATACTTCGGGTAGTCTTTGGATAGTGCCTTGTTTCTGCACAGTTCTACTGTGAAACCTCAGTATTCTTAATTCTTGTCATGTTTTGCCCTTGTTTTTGTCTCCTTATTTCAGGAGCAGTAGTGTTGAAAGAATGAGATTGCCCTTTCACTATGGGAAGTCAAAGGTTATTGAGGTGTGAGTGTGTCTTTGATCATTGGAAACTAGTTACTTGGTTTTGTAGTTGCATTTCAGCTTATTCATTTGCGGTTTTAATTGGGTACATAGATGTATGTACTCGTGTATGTTACTAAGCCAGTGTTTCCCTCACTGTGTGCTCCATGTCAAGGTCACTTACATGTCAATCTGTAAATTATTCTAGGATCCCCAAGGCAAAAACAATGTATACATAGTACATAAGTATTTGAATATTTGTCTAGTATGGAAAATAGCTTCATAAACAGTCACATATAATTTAAATTACTCTCTTGTTCCTCTCTTCTTACTGCTTTTACTAGCTTCTTCAAATAGCTTCAGATGTTGAAGTGATTCTCAGAACTTCTGTTATTCAGGTGGTTCACACAGATTCTGATAAAATAGGTGAGTAAGCCTGCATGCTAGAAAGATACTTACATTTATGTTACAGTTTAGTAAATAAATACAGAATGTGAAAATAAGGAAAGGAATAGTGAGGCAAATAGCCTGTCTGTTATTCTCTGGCAAAATTCTTAATGTAAGCTATTCATTAATGTTACTGCCTAGGACAGGTGGAGGTTTCAAAGGTACAAAGTTTCCATACAAATATTTTGAATTATGGAGGCTGGTAGAAAAGAGGCAGTGACTACTTTGAATGCCCTTAACTAGCTATAACTATTAGGAAGGTCAGCAATTAGATAGCTGGTCAGCATGCATGTACAGGCTAATCAGTCAACGTATGTCTAAAGGCAGTAGCCACAGTACCTGTCTGTAGGTGCTTGCTCTGCCAAATAGGGAGCAGCTGCCTGAGGAGTATTAGCAAGTGCAGTATGTACACTGACCATAAAATAGCTTTTTCTTGAGGATTGAGTGTTCATTTCCAAAACTTTTTTCCAACAATTTCAGTTTCAGTTTATGTTGTGTAAGATTTGTGACACAGTGATTACCTCAATGCAAAGTCTATCAAATTCTGAAATCCTGATTCCTGGTTTAGAATTTCTTTTATCTTGCAGTCAAAAAGAGAAGTAATAGGTAGGCTCAGCATATAACTGTATGGTAAGAGAATACTGGAAATCTTCAGCTGTGTACGTGGTTTCCTTTTACTTCCGTTTAGTGTTGACTGTAAAGTTTTGTACCAATTTTCAGTTTTAGGTTTGGTAAAACATTTAACTTTAAAACAGCAATTACGATCAAGGCCAAAGATAAGTCTGGACCAGTGTCAAGTCTTCCATGGTGATTCCAGGCAGTTGAAGAATAGGAACAGACAAAGTGAATCTGCACCTCTTTCAGCTGTTCACACCTGGCAGCACTCCTGAGTCAGGGATGATTTCTGGTTTAATTATCTTCAATGGGCTTCTCTTCAATTACTTTTCATTTTCACCAAGCTGTTCATGAGTTTTTAAGTCCTTTATTGCTTCCTTTTTGTTCACTTCCCCATGAAACAGCTCTCAGAAATGACAGGTGAATGCCTGTGATTATTCTTGCTATTCACTGCACACTGTCGGCAAGGAGGCATTTATACACACAATGATGGCACAATAATGTTTTCTCTTTCATTTTCAACTGGATTCCTGCTAATAGTCACTGCTAATTCTAAGTTTAATTTTTGTCTGCCAAGCATACATATTATGTATTTATTTTTACAAAATTGTACTCATTAAACTCATCAGAGTCATAATCAGTTTTGAACTTAACACTTACTTTGCGAGGTTAGTATTTTTCTTGACCTGTGTGCATCGCATATCTCCAGGTATAATTTTGTCCGTCAGTTTACTCAGTCAGGTCTTAAGAGTGTCCTGCTATTTTTCACAGTAAGACATTTTCTTAACGAAATTGTTCAGGATGGTATAATGAAAAACCTTTTATTCACAGGTTACTTACAAATATGTTGAACATGTCAGCAAAAACACCTGTAGAACTCCACATTTGACATCACTCCAATGGATGACCTGATCATTTATTGTTCACATCTTACAGTTTAACCAGTGACTTACCTCTTCAAGACTTCTGTCATAATAAGGCTGTTTTATAAAAGCATTGACTGAGGGACTTAGGGGAATTCAAACATGTTGTGGTAACCTCTGAAGCACCATTCAGAGAACTCCAGCAGAGACTGTAAGGCAGTGCTTCCTTTGCAAAAGCCAGGTGGATTCATGTTCAAGTACTGGCTTGTATTCTAATCCTGTGGGAGTATGTAGGAATGGGGTTAGGACAGCCATATGTATCAGCAACAGAAGGAGGAGGAGAGAAAACATGAGCCTCCAGCTGAATAGGACAGGGGACTCAGTAACGAAGGACACAGAATACAGTGACAGTGACAATACAGTGGCAGTAACTTTCACTAGGTGCTTTCTTTTCCTCTTGGCCTTTAAAGTAGATGTGACAAGATAAATATTACAGATTAGATTCCAAGACTTAGACGAGAGAGCCAAGTTAAATCCAGTGTTCATTTTTGAAACTGCTGAAGTTTCAATATGACTCAGGCTTGAAAAAAATGCCATTTACCCTCCTGCTAAAAATTACTGCAAAACTTTATGGCTTCTTAATAGCAAAATTTTCAATGCTTATAAAAGGAGACAGGAAAACATTCTTGTAGCCAGCTGAAAGTAAAATCTTAGTATGATTTTGTCTTAGATAGATACCATGATGCTACTTACCACAAGTTCAGATCCTCATTTTAGTAACCAGATGTTTTGTTTGTAAATGTAAAAACACCTTTAGAATTTGAAATAGTATTTTCCATAAGATTATATCTCACTGGTTTGTTTTTTTTTTTTTCTATTTCAGTACTCATACCCAGGAAAGATCTGCTACAGGACAATACTCCTTACTTAGACAAGCCAACAAAAAAGCAAGAATCCTGAGGAAATATTGTTACCAGGAAAAAAGAGACTGAAATCAACTCATTGATTTTATTGTGTGCTGGATTATCATCATGCACTTATTCTGTGGAAGATAGTTAATACTTTCATAGAATTTAAAAGTACACTCATTAATTGTGTTACTTCAGCCAGGAATGTTTCTGATTATGACAGCTCTCAGACAGAGATTGTTTCCCAGCAATCCAGAGTTTTTCTAAGCTATATAAAAATTAAATTGAGTACTTAATACTGATAATACTTATTTTTAAGTTTATTGTCAATCATAAGCTTTTTTGAAGTAATGAAAAATTATCTTGTGGCATTTAATGTTATATTTATGCTTTGCACCAAAAGCATGATTTCTGAAGTTGTCATTAATTGTACACTAGTATACTGTGATGCTTGAGAGAGTTCTGAAAGGTTTATCTGAATAAATTATTTGTGTTTTACAGGTGGGAGAGCATGTCAATTGTTTTCTTCTCCTACACATTCTGGAATGAGCAGGAATGGTAGGGTTTGAGTTCTCAGATGATTACACAAGAGAACCCAGACACAACATAGCCTAAGCATGTTGGTTTAGATCATATGGTTTATGAATTTGTGGTTTGTGTTTTAACTTGTAATCGCTGAGTGACTGAGGCATTTTCCAAAGAAAAGGGCCTTGCTGTTTAGTTGCAAGTGAACTTACCTAGAGTGAATATATGAAAAGTATGATTAGTAAGCCCTAGTAATTTGCATTTTTTTAAAGGATACTTCCTCGGTTCTTATGGAGTTCATTACAATGGTCTGTTCACTTCCATTTTAATTGGAAGGAGGTACAGCTGCGGTGATACATAGAATCTTTTCTTCATGACATTGATAGCAGGCACCACCCTAGGATCTAAGTACCTCACACAGGAGTGAGGTAGTGCAACAATATGTCTCACCTCATGAGTCCTGCTGTATCTGTTATCTTAGTCTCCAAGATACCAGAATTGCCTATCTGTGTGTGTACTGATTCGGCTTGACTGGCTGAATAAACCAGAAAAGTAGTGCCTTCATCCAGTCTTTTTGTTACAAAGCATGTCAGTGTGGCAAGTACTCCTTTCTTTAAAACTGTTGCCTCTGGCTGCGATGGCCAGGGCAGCCAGCAGCAAATACAGCTGTCAGTAACCCTCTTTGACTTGCACTCATACTCCCTGCACTGTAGCTAAAAGGCACACGATGGAGAGATAATTAAATGACTGCAGTTCTTGCAATTTATTGTATTCTAGTGGCTCCACTGCAAAACAAATGTGTCTGTCTGTAGGTGATGTCCTGATCTAGGCCCCATGTATTGTTTTACTTTCCTAAGGACTAGCTATATTCTATGTCTGGTTTCTCATCCTTCTGCAGCCTGCCTGTATTGACTTTTTTTTTTTCCTATAAGGGGCATCAGAGAGTCATATGCCAGAAGGAGAAAATACAAGGTAGTGGCAACTGTAAAGAGAAAACAGAGCATTGCCTCAGGAAAAATGACTAACTGCTAAGCAGAAGTAATTAAACAGGGGTCTGGCGAGACTGGGAAATTATATAACCATTAAGGTGTACATCCCGTGGCATGTTGGAATTAGGGGGAATTCACCTCTCATAGCTACTGCCTTAGGCTGTGGGTGTGGCCTTAGAGATTTTATCCTTCAGATTGATTTTATAGAACTGATGCCTGGTAAGTTTCTCTCTTTCAGTACTGATGTAAAACAGTATTGCCCATTACCGTGCAAAATAGGTAGTAAAAGAGTTCAGTGATGTCAGTGGTAGATGGTGGTCTTCTATATGCTCTTTGAGGAAGCCACAAGTGGAGAAATTTGTCATGGGACTATTGCTTTGGTATCCTTCTGCTGTCATGTGTTCCAGAGTTTTATTTTTTAGTAAGAATACATCAGTAGAAATACAGTAGGGAAGTGTCAACTTACAGGATCAGGCTTGTGATTCAACGGGCATTTGTGTCCTTCATCTTACATATATCTTGAATACTCATAATAAAAATAGAGAATGAGTCACTTGAATAATATACATAACTGTTGAAAATAAAGTACCTTGTAAAAATAGTTGGTACAGTTTATTGGTCTTCAGAATGATTGTTCTTACACTCTTGTGCAGTATCTTTATGGTGTGTGCATTAGCATTCCATGTTCCTGCTGTCCTGGTGCATTCCTGGCAGCAAAGACAAACCAAACTCTGCAGTGATGAGATTATGAAAATCAAGATCATACAAAAAAGGCTATTGATATAAGAGACTGGTAGGCCTATTCTTTGCTCTTATTCAGTGTGATCTTAAATAGTAATCCAGGGGGTATCTAGACCAGGGTAACTGGGAATCCATATATGTTACTGAGCCTAAAAGTGTCTCGGACTTGGTTGCTATCTGGGCCCACTAAGTGTTTGCTTTCTTCAAATTTAACTTTTCAGTCTTGAAAGAATCTCACAAACCTGCTTAATGAACAGCTGCTTATTAAGATAATGAAAGACTTCTTTGTGCTAGTTGGTCGTAGTGACTATTCCTCCTCCCCTTATTTCATGCTTACCTGGTTTGCATTCCAGAATCCTGCTATCACCCCAGTTTCCATTTCCCTTTTTAATTTCATTCAGGGTATGAATCTATTCTTGATATTGCTAGGATTGTGCTCATATATATTTTTTTTAATTAATACAAATAAAAATAAAAAGGAACTATTGCAATCTCTCTTTGCAAAGGTTGAAGCCTTAGCCGAAACTTTTCAAGTCATTACAGGAGTTTTCACTTAATGGCTTGGTAGGGGAAAAGGGTTTTCTGTTTACATCAGAAACTGTAGTTGAATAGGCTCACAATAACACAAACACATTTAAGTTTTTTAGGTTTACTGGATCAGTAAATTTTTAAAGCACGTGCATGTGCCTTTCCTTCTAGAGTATATATCATCAATCATAAAAGATATGCCTTAAACAGTTCTTTAAACTGTAGTTTTATTATATCTGTATTAAAAAAAAAAAAAAAAACCATAGAGCTCTTCTGCAGGCAGACAGGAAGTGCTCTTGGAAAAGCCTTGGTGCTTGTTCAGATCTGCTACAGCCCAGCTGCCACAGCCAAGAGGTCAGTGTGGTCTGACCAGCACACATTGCTGTGTGGGGGTGTGTCCATGACCTGTGCAGAGACACCAGCAGTGATGCTTAGGAAGACCTGGGGTTGTACCGGCAAGTTTCAGATCTGCTCAAGGTAGTCACGTGTGCTGAGTTTGGCAGAACAGATGCCACCTCAGTGATTCCATGTAGCACAATTCTTTTGTGCTTCAGCTTTTGGCTTTGTTTACCAGAGATGCAGCTGTTAGAGCCTTCTGCTCTTTCATGAAGTGTTGACTTCATATACTCTGTAGCTTTATTGAGAGCATGAAATACATCCGAAGAGTATTTCCAGTTTAAATACTAAGTTCTGGTCTTGTGCTAACCACCTTTCCTTCTTTATTTAACAGTTTCAAAATAAAAGGTTTCTTCAGTTGTGTTTTTCTGCAAGATTAGGCTCGGGATCAATCATGGTATTAGTATGCTTTGTATAGCCTGATGTTCATAAAACACAGGTGATAGATTTGATCTATGAATTGATTTGGTTTGTGTGAGTAAGATTTGTGTTGAACTCTTAACAGTTTCTGGTGAAACAAGGTGTTTGTTCTAATGTACCAGGGGAAAATTAATCCCCTTCTCTGTTCCTGTGCACTTTGGTAAAGGAAGCATTTAGTTGCTAATTTTACAGGGAGTGATTTTAAACCAAAAAGTGATTTTACAAAAACTTGATCTGGAAGTAGCATTAAAAGTTTAATATGGAAAGGTGGCTTGTACCTTCCCTAAGGAGCTGAGTTCTCAGTTTTTCAGGTAACATGAGATCAGCAAACCTGTGGCAACTTCAGTGACATAAGCATTTAGTCTTTTTCTTAGAGGTCCTGCCAGCTGAAGAAGCTGAAGTAGTCTGAATGCTGCATTATCAGCCCCGTTTGTATCACACTGGACTTGTAAATACAGCTTCAAGTACTGGCAGTCCTTTAAACTTCCTTTACAAAAGGAAAAGAAATATTGACAATTGAAAACTAAAAATAAAGGCTGACCAGCTTACAGGAAGAGCTGTATAGATCTAATAGCTGTAGAGACCTAATACTTCCCAGCTTCAGATAACTCTTTCCAAACTACTTGCAAAATCCAGTCCTTAAGTTTGAAGTTTGGTAGGCTGTCAAATCTTTGATCTTTAGTTTTATGGGAAGATAATTATTTAAAACAAAGCAAAAGTAGGAACACAAATTGAGTATTAAGGTTCGTGTTTGGTATTAAGGATATTGAGGTGCTGTAGTGTTTCCAGTGCAGGGCAAACAAGGCTTGTGAAGGGTCCAGGAAACTTGCCTTATGAGGAGTTGCTGAGGTAGCTAGGTTTGTTTAGTCTTGAGGAGGCCTCATTGCTCTCCACAACTCCCTGAAAGGAGGCTGTAGTGAGGTGGGGGTTGGTGTGTTCTACTGTGTCTGCAGTGAGAGAATCAGAGGAAGTGGCCTTCAGCTGAGACAGGGAATCAGATTAGATATTAGAAAAAAAAAAAAATTCACTGTTAGGGCATGTCAGGCATTGGAATAGGTTGCCCTGGGAGTTACCATCCTAGGTGGAGTCACCATCTCTGGAGGTGTTTAAGAGGCATCTGGATTCGGTGCTGGATGATGTCAAATAGTGGTTTAGGAGTTACAATGGTAATGCTGTGTTGATGGTTGTACTTGGGAATCCTAGAGGTCTCTTCCAGCCTTGATGATTCCATGATTTTACATTTATACAGATTTGATATTTTAATAGTTAAAATCCAGTCATCTTTGAGGGTAAAGTATATTTAGCTTCTCTGAGGGTAAATCTGTGGCATAGATATCCAAATACCTAATTCTGTTGAAAGACTTCACTAATGAAGCTTGAGTGTCAAGACATTTTTTTTTTTTCTGCCAGCAAGAATAAGTCTGCAGAGCGGAAAACAGAGGAAGGTTATGTCTTCATACTTCAAAAAATAGCAATAAGTTTAAATAATTTGCTCTTTTTAGGAACAAATATTTCCATTTAGTTCGAGCTTCAGTAACCTGGTTTGCCTCAAGAAGGTGGAGTAAAATCACCTACTTTTCAAATTATGCCTTCCTTTTTCTTGTGGTATGTCCTTCAGGTTTTCATCTCATCTATACATCTAAAAATCTGTGGCTTGAATCCAGGATTAGTCAGGATTAAATATACAACTGGTGAAATGATGGCCTCTTGAACCTGGGAGAGAGGATAGCATGCTTTAGCATACTGTAGGCCATAAAAGGGGGAAGAGTTCTGCTGTCACACCTGCTGTTGTAGCAGTGGCAGCCCTGTTCTCTGAGGTCAGGTGTTCTCAGTGGCCGTGGGTGAAGGTTGACTCAGCTGCCCTGAACCACCCTTTCCAGCTGAAAGTCATGTCCGTAACTGAGCATGGGAATCTTGTCATTCTGCTCACTGTACACCAGAACTGTGGTAGTCAAAACAAGAAGTGACCTGTACAATACTCTGCACTTCCCCCTGTCAGTTTGTAAAGGAAAAAAACAAAAAAAGGTCATTGCCATGCTTCCTTACTGTTCCATGTGTGCATTTATTAAGTGGTCTGTTGGTGTCCACCTGCACATGAGCCAGCACTGATGTTGCTGTTTGGGCCTTTTATCCATCCATTCATGTGTTTTTGTCCTTGGGAAGGCCACTATCCTTTGCTACAGATCTTCTCCTGATGCTTAGAGATACAGTCTGAAGTCAGTTTCTGAGAGGGTTTTTGGTGACTCAGCACAAACTACCCATGGAAAAAAAAGTGCTTTTAAGGACAAGGGAGGGACAAACCTGCATTTTTCACACATAGCTGTGTCTATCAGTGTCACAAGGGGAAGAGCATGGCTCTCCGGCTGTAATGCCCCAGGATAATATTTCAAAGGCTACATAATATATATATAGTAACCCTTGTAGCAGTTTGCCTTGTTATTCTGTAACATATTACACTGTATCAGCGGAAGTGATCTCCGATATAGTACTGACAAGGGACCAAGAAGGAATTCTTACCTACCTGAAAATAGCCCCTGAAGAAATTTCCCTTTAATATTAAGAATATGCCAGATTTTTAAATTTTTTGGTCTCTGTGAGTTAATCATTCGTGTGGTTTCCTCAGTAATTTTCCTCCAAACATGCTTTGTGCAAATCCAAGCAGTCAAGTGGTCTCGCTTGACACTGCAGTATTGTCCAATAGCAGCTGACATAAGTCTGGCTTCTGTCAAACCAATAAATAAAGTCCAAAATGAGTGATCATGGGAATGAGAGCAAGAGAATTAAAATGCATAGAAGGGAGAGTAAATGGAATAAAGGAATATTAAAGACTAATTCTGCCCAAGTGAAACAAAAATTTCCATGTACCAAGTGGTTCTTTAAACAATTTCCCTCTAGAGATAAATCCCTCTATAGATTTTCATTGTTTAATTATAGTCTGCAGTGCAGGCTGGAGGTGAAAAGAAGACTGATTATGTTCGGACTAAAGAGGAAGAGAGGACTGAATATAGAAATAGTAAAGGCAAAGAGTGTATTAATTCGTGTTTGGTCTGGATTCATTGTAGTCATAATTAGAACTGCAGCATGTTCAGAAAGTAATTTCTTTGAGCAGAAAGGTTTAGGGTCAAGTACCTGTTTTGCAGTCATTTTTCTGTGTAGTTTTGCCTGTTTCCGCTTTATTTCAGGCGCATTCAGTGGGACTTAAATAAACAATTACTTAGTTGCAAAGACTTATGGAGATTTCTGGCTGTGTGTTTTATTCCTTATGGAGAATCAAGGAAGAAAATTTCCCCTATAAGAGGACTATAAACCTTTTATATGTTACAATGAGGAAGATCATATCAAAATTTTACCCATATTACTTTCTGATAATATTGTAGATGTGCACACATTAGGTAGGAACCTCTCAGCTTCTCACAACTTCATCAAAATGTGGAATTAAATCATTATAAGCTTGTTAGGTATGAGAAAATGAAATGTCAACTTATGTCAGACTAACAATGCAAACAAAAAAAAAATGGACTCTAGAAAATGTGAGGCTCATTTGCAATGTCTTTGATGTATGTTCAGAGAAGAAAAATGTAGAAAGGCCTCAGGTGGGCAGAACTGTAACAGGTATGCTTCTCAGTACTGCTTTGCTTTAGCTGCTGTGCAAAAGGCAAAATTGAGGGAATTTGTGGCTCCAGTGACTAAACACTTGACACATAGTTGTAAAGGGTGCATTACCCACCTTTGTCAGATGGGAAACATGTTATGATGCATAAGCTACATCAAATGATGAATCATACTTTAAAGCATGCTGTTGGATGTACTTCCCATTGCCCTAAGAGAGATTTGTTTGAAATTCTCTTTTAAGATGCATGTTGCAATTTCTTTCACTATTTTTCTAAACCACATTTCAGTGAGTATTTCAAACTGCAAACACTTAAAATAGAGAAGAAACATGCAAATGTCGGCACATGTTTTTTCTCCATTTCAGGGCAGAACACCTCAAATACGCAGGAGAAAAGGAGTGCAAGAAAAGTGCCCAAAACCTGGGAAAAGAGTAAACAACACTGTGTCTGTGATCAAGACATCCGGTAAAGCTTGCTGCAGATTTAATAATTTTGTTCTTGTATAATTCCATTAATTTAAAACTCACTTTTCTAACAGGTGAAGTAATTTATCAAACATACAGTAACTAAAACCATGAAAGTTAAGTTATATGGTCTCTCAGGGATTTCTCCTAAGTGCTATTTCTTCTACTCTATGTCAGGGAAAGACAAAATTTTAAAGAAACAAACAAAAAAAAACTTGCAGTAGCATTTCAACAGGATAGCTTTGAACCAGATGCAATATATGGAACAGATTTCAAACTAAAATCCCATTGAATCCTAAAAACCCCACCTTTTTGGAAGTAACAGGGCCCTGCAAATTTTAGCAACAAGAAAAAAATTAAGAATTTTTGTGTTTATTTTATTTATGTATTTATTTTTGTTTTATTTAGAGGACTGTTTCATACGTAGAAATTGCTAAGGGCTGCTAAATAGAGATGCAAAAGCTATCTTAAAAGTAATTAAACAGGTGAATAAATAGTGTTTTGTATTCATTCCAATCTGAATTTAGGAATAAACTAAGATAAACTAAACTGTTTATTTAGATCTCCAAGGCAGTACCCATATATATAAGTAAATTAAGAAGAATGAGCTGTAGTGCTGGCTGGTGTAAAATAGCACACTTGTGTGCTGTGATTACTCTGCAAATATATGTTCTCAGAAGGTAAGGTAAGGCTGGGACAATTTAGCAGCTATAACCAGAGGGAAGAGGAAAATACAGACAGAATATCAAGAAGAGCATGAAGTGCAGTTCTCACTGATGTCATTTAGACTGTGATCAGTGACTTCTCATAGTGAAGTATTGTCACTTGTAAAGCAGACACCCTTTTTGTTAGGATGTTTGAGTCTTAACACCCACAGTATCAGACCATGTTCAAAAGAAACATTAGAATGAGTAGGAATGAGGATTCAGCTGGAGGCTTAGAAAATAATGTGTTATGCCAGATATATATTTGTCAAAGTAATTTAGAAGCAATGTGCTCAACCAGACTGAAGGCAGTAGAAGCTGAAAGGGAAGGAGATTCCTACATCTCCACCATTGCTTACAAGAAAATGAGGAGACAAGGAGAAAGAGAGAACAAAAAGAGATGTTGTGCTGCCCTTGGTGGGAGTACCTATACCCCTCTGTAGTCCATGATCTCTACAGTAAGAAGTGTTCCTGCCAGGTGATAAAAGATGAAAACCCATCGAGATGCTGGTCTTCTTTTTTTGTCTTAATGGTTTTTGTATGAGCATTGCACATTGGACCTCTGCCTGTGTGTGGTGTGTTGACACTGGTTAGATGCCAGGTACACACCAAAGCTGCTTTATCCATCCCTTCCTCGGATAGACAGGGGAGAGAAAATATAACAAAAGGTTTGTAGGATAAGGACAGGGAGGGACCACTCACCTGTTACCATAATGGGTAAAACAGGATCCGTGTGCAGAAAGTAGTTGAATTTATTAAAAATAATATCAGATTAAGATAATGAGAAAATAAAACCAAGTCTTAAATACCTTCCCTACACCCTTCCCTTCTTTCCAGACTTGTCTCTTGGTTTTCTCTGCCCCTTCCCCCTGGTGCAAAGGGGTAGAGAATAGGTCCTGTTCATGGTTTACTCCTCACACTCTTCCTTTGCTCCAGTGTGGGATCCCTCCTATGGGACACAGCCCTCCACAAATTTCTCCAACATAAGTTTTTCTCACAGACTTCACAAATTACTCCATCATTAATCCCTTCCACAGCGTACCATCCTTCAGGATCAGGCTGCTCTGTAGCAGGTCTCCTGTGGGGTCACAAGTCTTGCCAGCAAACCTGCTCCAGCTGGGCTCCTCCCTCCACAGGTCCTGCCAAGAGCCTGCTCCAGCACAGATTTCCCACAGGGTCAGGGTCTCCTTCAGCCACATATACCTTCTCCAGAGTGGGGTCCTCCATGGACTGCAGGTGGATCTCTGCTCTAGTGTGGAACCACATGGGCTGCAGGGGCACAGCTGCTTCACCATGGTCTGCACCAGGGGCTGCAGGGAAACATCTGCTCCAGCCCCTGGAGCACCTCCTGCCCCTCTTTCTCACTGACTTTGGTGTTTGCAGGGCTCTTGCTGTCATGTGTACTCACTCCTCTGTTGTCTGGCTGTAAGTGCTGCTGCACAGGTTTTTTCCCCCTTTGTAAGTACATTGTTCCGGAGGCACTGCCACCATCACTGATGGGCTTGACCTTGGCCACTGGTTGGACCACCTTGGAGCCAGCTGGCATTGGATCTTCTTTTCACAGAAGACCCCCAGCCACCAGAACCTTGCCATGCTAAACCAATGCAGCACACTCTTTATGAACTCCATGCAGAGCCAGTTTCACAGATGTTGTAAAGTTACTGGCTGCTAACACTGTATTAGCAGAGGTTATTTAATCCTCACCCAGCAGATGGATTCTGAGCATACTACTCCTGAAATGATAACAGCTAAAAATTATTTCCTGGTATTTCCACAAAGTTAAACATGAGAAAACTCAATCCCACATGAATCAGTGGGATTCCACTGTTCTCACTCCACATTTCAGGTTCATTCAAAAGCTATTCAGGAATGTGAGAGGGTTTCTTGTAAGTATGAAGTTCTAGTTCTGCTTACCTATGTAATGTTGGCCCCTAGCAGACTCCAACTTGGTTACAAGAGTCAGAACAGACTTAGACTATGTACAGAAAAGAGTATTTTCTCTATCTTTCCTGTCTGTTGGTCACTATCTGTCTTGTCTTTCTTCCATTGTGATTTTTATCTTTTCTTGCTGAGAACCAAAATTCTCCTTTTTTTTTCAATATATGGGGACTGATGCTAACCATGTACCAAATACCTTGGATGATTATTTTTGAGTGATTATTGGTTTCTGCTACCCCGACTCAGTCATGAGAAGAGTTAACTCCATGCCAGATAGTTGTATATGCAACATGTAAATCACCGTGGATATCCTGAGTCCATTAAAACCAGAAAGGCTGGTGCTTCTTGTTGCCTTATCTTTGCTCATCAATCTCAAAACAAGGAAGAAGAAAGGTGCTGTATGGAAATACTAATTTTAAAGCCCCCAGTTGTGTGGCCCTCACCCACACCATTACTGCCACAGCAGTGGGAGAGGGCTTTCAGTAAGGAGTGTCTTACTTCCTTGAAGCATGACTTTCATATGAAAATTTCAGCTGTGGCATAGAATTTGAACTGAGTAGCATTTGAAAAATACATGCTTCCGCTTATATAAACAGCCTAATTAAATCCACTGCTTAAAAGCTTGCAGAACTGGCAGCAAGCTTTATAAGGATACTTTGCCAAGGAAATTAGGAACTAGGGACTAAATTTTTTCTGTCTTGTGTACAGAAGCAATATCATTGATTTCACCTTCTTGCATAAAGCAAGCAGAATTTGGCATAATCTTCAAAGCATGCCAAGCTCCTGTGTGCACTGCATGCCTTTGGGTATGCAGTAGTCTAAAAGCAATAAAGAAATCAATAGAAAGAATGCGTAACCACTCATTTTATTTCTGGAGCCATTTTAAATTTTACCCTGGAAAATATCTGTATAGATCTTCAACATGGTGATTGATTTACTTTCAGAGAAAGTAGCTCTGTGCTTCATGTCTTGTGTGTTTTATCTCTACTGACAATGTGGCTGTTATCTAAGAAATATATCTAGTACAGTTAAATATATACATATGTGTGTGCAACATATCAGTCCAAAAAGATAGTCATAGAACCAACGGCAGAGAGCACCAACAAAGCCTTTTTCAGATCTTCTAACCTGTGCTTGCACATGGCATTTTGGTATGGAGCAACAAAATTGTCCAAGAAATTCAACAAAGCTTCACACTGCAGAATGCTTCCACAGCTGTGCAGCTGTGGACATGCTGCTTCAAAGCCAAGTTAGACACTGTGTCAAGTGTTCTAACTTCCCTCCTTTGTTATGCTCATCTTTATGCCTTTACGTATGGCATATTAAAGGTAGCACCTGACTTAAAGGGTATTTTGAACGATGTGTTTGATTTTATGAACCGTACATTTTGACACAATAAGCTATTCTAGTTTTCTGCCCATCTGTGTACCTGAACAGCCTTAGATAACTTTAGATGGACACAAACACTAACACAGTTGTCTTAAGGCTTTCAGCTGTGCTCTTGGCTCCTTTATTATATGTAATAATGTGTCCTTGCAGGAAAAACAGGAAAGCTAGAGATGTGAATGGAGAACTAATCATTGGCATTCTAGGTAAAAGCCTGATTCCATGAGAAGTGCATTCTCAGAGCTCCAAATGGCAGACAGTACTCTGGCCTATTTCCAGCTGACCCTAAGGGGCCCAGTGAATGAAACCAGGTGAGGGACATTTGAGGCAGTCCCTAGGGCACTGCACAGGGAAGTGCATGGCATGAGGGCAGGGATGAATAGTTGTATCCACACTCAGCCCAGACATGCTGTTACTGGCACTTGGGAGTGGGTTGTGCAGGACTTGGGAGAGCTGCACTTTTCAGGGTCCTAACCTCCTTGCACAGTCATCCCCAGACTTTCAATATCCCAAACAGTCCTGCTGCCATGATAGCCTCTCCCATAGTGTAACAGGCAGGACTGGATCCTGCCAGCATCATCTAGCACCTTGGTCAGTAGCTGGCCCCTAGCTCTGTTAGACAGGAGTGGCTAGCAGTGACCAGCCTCAAGGTCACTGGCCATTCCCAGTGTCTGAGCATGAGCAGAGGGAGGAGCTACTGGGGAAGGCACGGGAGGTGACTGGTGTTTTGTGGGAGAGGGACATCGCCCCAACACCAAGAGCTGGGTAAGACAACATTGCAGAGGATTTCTGGAAAGATCATAATGCTCCTCAACGGCTGTCTCCAGACCCCTGGAATTCTACAGGGGCTTTTTAGTTCCCTTCAGTAGCATAACAGCTTCCTGCCTGGAATTTCCTTATCAGCTAAGCCAGGTGAGTGCAACAACCAGAGGAAGAGCTAGGAAAAGCGATTTATACTGAGCACAGAAAATCTTCCCTTTGGCTATAATTCTTCTTCCTTTAGCCAAAGAATTTGATGTGATCCAGCAGTCTCTGGGCCTACAGAATTTTTTCTCGTTGAACAATCTGTCAGCAGCAGGTACTGCATGTAGCTGGACTATTTGCAAGCCACAGTCAGCTTAGGAAACCCGGATTTGTCCCTGTTATTTCATATTGATTTTAGGTTGCAAATACTTTATAACTATGTAGATTACATTTGCATTTTGATGCCAGTATAGAGGCTGAGGACTAGTTGCAGTTTTCTAGAATACTGAAAATTTCTTCATTCTTCCTTCTTGCTAGGAGCAGTACTCTAGGATAGACACGATTTTGGTTTCTTTTCTTCGCTTTTCTTTCCTTTTCTCCTTTTCTTTTCTTTTCTCCTTTTCTTTTCTTCCTTTTCCTTTTCCTTTTCCTTTTCCTTTTCCTTTTCCTTTTCCTTTTCCTTTTCCTTTTCCTTTTCCTTTTCCTTTCCTTTTCCCAGGGACAGGACCCAAGGGAATAGCCTAAAATTGTGTAAGGGGAGATTTAGGTTGGATATTAGAAAAAGGTTCTTAAGCCATAGGGTGGCTGGGCACTGGATCAGTCTCCCCAGAGAAGTGGTCACAGCACCAAGCCTGACAGAGTTCAGGAAGCATTTGAATAATGCTGTTGGGCACATGGTGTGATTCTTGGGAACATCCTGTGCAAAACAAGCAGTTGGACATGATGATCCTTGTGGTTCCTTTCCAACTCCATATACTCTGTGATTCTGTGTGATTCCATGATTTTCATGAAGAACCCAGAGATGGCCAGAAAAAGACTGGGTGCACCTCCAGAGAGAGAAAACCATGATGTGAGGGTAGCAGCCTAGCAGTGTAGAGGGTGAGATGCATCAGAGGCTGAATTCCTAGAGCGGAGCTGGTTCTGTCTTGACTGGGAGATCAGAACAGCAGCCTTGAGGTAAAGGTAATGAAGAGGGTTGACGAGACCAGGTTGATAGACAGTTCTAAGATCTGCTTTATAGATTAAATGACAGTGGGGAGCAAAAGAGAAAGAAGTTTTAGCAATCATGGTAGCAGGTAGTGGGAATCCATACAGCTGGGTTACCAGAACAGCAGAAAGAGAGCAGGTCAAAATCTTTTATAGAAAAAGTATTTTGTGTGTTGTTATTGCTTCATATTCTGATCATAGCAATCAGAAGTGTTTAGGATAAAATCTGCCTGACATAGCAAGGATAGAAATACTGCACTGGTTGTAACATAGGACTGTTTTGAACAGAAGACAGGAAATTAAGCTCTGATTGAGATCTGTTTCTTATCACTCTTGTCCTACTTTGAAGTTCCCATGTCCAAAGTATTTTCCCTGCAAGCACAATATTGTTTTCATAGTAATAACTCCTCTCCTTTCCTCCCTTCATGAAATTAGCTGTTGATTCCTTTACTTACATATCCTGTCTGAAGAAAACATCTGGAGCCAAGACAGGAGTGAGGTATCCATGTGAGGGTCTGGAGTGTCCATCTGTGTGGCAGCATAAAGGCACCAGGGAATGTAATGAAACCTGCCCACGCTGCCTGGTCCAGAGTGAAGAGGTCAAATGCCACTGAGCTCCAGATGTCTGGCTGAGTGAGCGGATGAATGTTGGCTGTGTATCCACAGTGCATTAATGGCCCATGCATTAGAGGCAGCTGAGGGTAAAAAAATAGATGCTGTCAGCAGAAAGGAGTAGAGCAGGTTATAGCTCCCAAAGGCAGAGAAAGCTAGAGAGCCACAGCCAGGTTGTGTTGTCTGCATGACACCACAGTTGCTTTTCAGAGTGACTGTGTCTCTCTTTTGTCTTCTACATTTAGCTGTAGGAACAGGACCATTGCAAAATCCAGCAGTGTTGAGTGTGCGTTTGCACAGCACAGAAGCAGCAGGGTGATGAGTGTGCACCACAGTGACTATACAGAATAACCAGAGATTGCTCTGGTTTTCACCCAAATACCCTGTACAATGTCCGGACACTTGGGTGGGGTTGAGTGAGAGATAGTCCTGGGAAAAGTGAGTATGAGTGATAATCATCTAGGCACATAATCACAACAAAGAGGACACTTCTTAAATTGGAACAGAATATGCAACATGAATAGCACCACCTTGCAGCTGGCCACAAGCAGACTTGTGAAAGGGAGGTAGGAAAAAGAGAAAGGTTATTGTGGCACTGAAGAGTTTCCTTAGGGGGAAAGGTCTCCTCCATATTCACGGAATCAAGAGCTTAGTTCTTCAGGGCACAGGAATAAGGCTATCTGTTTAAAAGTGCTGTTTTTCATTATGCAATCCAGGACCTGCTCATGCACCTGGGTGGCCTTCCCTGCACAGCTTTGTGAAGACACATCAGCAAAGGCATTTCTCATTTCTCGTCTTTAAATTAATTTGCCCACAAAGAGGAAGCTGTGTGAAATAGCATGATGAGGTTTCACTAGTTTGGTAAGAATTAAACACCTGCCTTTACCTCTTTAACCTGGTTTTCCATGACATGTCAGCAGACCTAAAATCAGCATATAAAGGTCTGGAGGAAAGGCAAAGGCCTGAGGCTTTGGGTAATGTTGGGGAGGTCAAGTCATTTTTTTCAGTGTGTATCTGAGATGAGTGTAACAATACTGTTGGGGGAGAAAGGTCCTACTCGTAGAGTAGTCTGTGTTATTTTAGTCTACTTCTTGTACAAATAACTGTACCTTGTCTTATTCATCTTGTAGTGCCCAGTTTTAGAACTCTCCTCCCTTATAGGAGGAGACTGATACGTATGCATGTGATTTGCATGTTTGTGTATGCACTCACAAACACATACATGAAAAGTCTTGATAGCCCTTATTGTCATCTGGTCAAGATCAGGCTTGATAAGGATGAGAGGTTACTTCCTACTGGTTTTTACAGTGAAACAGTAGTACTTTTTAGGCTTTGTATCTGGAATAGGAAATCTGGGATCTGAAGAATGCGTCTGCGGGGACCAGTACTGCTCCAATTTTTCTGCTTCTCACAGCAGGAATTTTCATTAGAAATCACTCTTTAAAGTCAATCCCAGGAGATATGGTGCAATGCTACCATTCTTTGATGAATTACATACAGCATCACTGTGCTACAAAATATTTTGCATGGAATGTATTTTCTGAGCAATAATTATCTGTCAGACATGCACTATCCAGAATAAAGTTGGGGAGAATCTGCTGGTGCCCACAACAAGGTAGGAAAGATTATTGAGCATTGCTGGAAGTTTATAAGTTGCTGTAATAATTGTTGTGTGTGCTTGTGTTTGATGTTATACACTCCTACAACATAACGAAAAAACAGCCTGATTGCGTTTAGCTTGTCCTAGGAGAAGCTTTGAAAAATATAATTATGTGATTAATAAAATGCCTAGATTATGGTTCATGATCTTGTGTGCTTGCATGTTTATATATAGGTAATGCTTGAATGTCTTGAGCCTTCAGGTGAGACTTAGATCATGAGGCTCTAACACTGGGCAGCTGCCCTTGTCAGTGCTGAGCTCAGCTCAAGGTCTGAACTATGTCTGTGGGTTTCTTGCTCCACAGCACAAAGTGGACATTGCCTAAGTGTAGGGCTAATGCTCTTGCAGGGGCACAAACATTTCCTGCTGCAACATGCAGGTTTCTCATGCAACTATAATGTTTGTGTTTGAAGTTGGCTTATCTGGATGCTGACACAGGCAGGCTGTATATGACAAAATTGTACTTTAACACCCTTAATGCTAAAGGAAGTTACATAAGGAAACACTGAAGACATAAAACCAATTGCTTCTGGTCATGCAAAATGTGTTCAAGACACTTTCTTAGCTTGGGTTAAGCTTCTGATGGAATTACCACTGAAAAGGGGATTATGCCTTGGTCTCAGGAATGTGTTCTCTTTCCTATCAAAATTATAAATTTTTTGGTAAGTGAGATAAGCTTGTGGATCTGGTTGAAAACTGTGCCTTCAAGAAAGAAATACTGGCCTTCAGTAAGATCAGAGAGTTGAAGTCTCATGGCTGAGAGACCCCTACAAACTTGCAAACATATAGCAAGCTTGAGCAGCTGGATAACATAGGAGAAGCAGAATTGCTTCTTTTAACAGCAACAGGGCCTAAGATCAGATCAGGGTGGCTCTGAAACCACACCCTCACTCAGGATCAAGTCAATGCTGCTCCTGACTCTTGGGGGTAATGGAGCACCTGGAAAAAAAAACAGCTACTGGCCTGTTTCATAAGGAATCTCTGCTTTGGGTTGAAAAAGGTCTTAAAGAAGCCACAGACAATTTATGCCTCTGCATTTCCTAGAGGAATTTGATGTGACTCTCGTTAATTGACTGGTTTTCAGTTTGGGGTATTTTTTCTTTCAGTTATAGCTGGGTACATTTGCATACTGGCTTCAAGCCCTCTAAGGTACTTTTAGTCTTTATGGAAATTTTCACTAACTGGTACTGCTGCATGCTTGTTATTGAAGAAAAACAAAGGAGGGAAAGTAAAAGAAAATTAGATCTAGGCCCTCCAAGCAGCTGCCACAGCTCACACTCCCATTTAAAATTATCTGAGCATATATTTTTGTGGAGCTGATGTCTTGCTTTATGACCTCTGCCTTCCTGGTCCCAGAGATTTATTAAGGATATCTATCACATAAAATTTCTTCATTTACCTTATGGTGAACAGCATTGAATAAAAATAACTTTGCCTTGTTAACAATATGAACCAGTTTCTCTTTTTTCACTGTAGACAAGCTTGTTAAAAAACATTAAGTTTTATATTATTAGAACATTTTTGATACCTAAAATGCCTTGGGAAAGGAAGGATTTCAAGGCTTTCTAAAAGCTGTACTCAGAACAGTTGTCAGAAGTAAACTGATTCATAATCAATGTTGCCAGGAAGGCATGCTTGAGGCAAAGGAAGTATGTGGGCAGAGGAGTAAAATAAGCACATTAAAGGAAATAACAGCTGCCTCCATATATAGAAGTTGCTGGTAATAAATACCAATAATATGAAATGTAGATCAATTATAGAAATGAAATTTATTACTCTGATGACTGATACATGATTATTTTTTTTCTCCTTATTCTTCCCCCTTCCCTACCATAAGGTACCCAAATAAGGCCTAGAATGCACTATGGAGATATTCCAGCTATTGCCACTTGTAAAAAAACTAGAGGCATCTAGACAGAAGGACAAAGCCTTTGCATTTCTGAATCTTGTATCCCTTATGTTTTTGATGTCTAATTTAGTGGTGGAATGGAGTTTGTACCCTTGGCTTTCTCATCACTGCTTCAGATAAACTATGTGCTAAGAAGTGGGGCTCATAAAGGCCATCATTAGTAAGTTCTCAGTACAGAATTACATAATGAGAAATCAAGTGCCAAGGTTAGCCTGTTCCTTTCAGCTAAGTGACTTTCTCTCTTTTATTGGACCTCCAAGGAACTATCTATCTCCCCTTTCCATAAAACAGCCCTCTTGTAAACCATTGTTTTTTTGGTTTTAAAAAAATTGGTGAAATTTAGAGGTATCTTTTATTCAATTCAAATGCTGTTACCCCTCTAGTGTTGCAGCATAGTGGTATAATACAGCTCACAACAGCTGAAACTAATTGCTAGTGTCAGGAAAACTGGCAGTGTTTTAGCAAAAGGGAACTGTACCATCAGTTAAATAGCTCTTGGGAAAGAGCCAAGGGAAGGAGAAGGAGAAGGAGAAGAGAAGCAGAAGGAGAAGGAGAAGGAGAAGGAGAAGGAGAAGGAGAAGGAGAAGGAGAAGGAGAAGGAGAAGGAGAAGGAGAAGAGGTCAGATTGGCAGAGTGACAACCACCCCTTCTCAAAATCATTTTCCACTTTTTCCAAATGCTCTATATATTTCTTAACTTCAGAAAACCTTCAAATCAAGAGTCAAATTGTATACATAGTAAAAAATATGTTCATATTCAAGATGCACCAAAAAAAAAAAAAGAGCCAGACAATTTATTTTAATAGATTAAAACCCTTCGGAAAAAAATTAAATTACTAATAATTTTACTTTGGGGTTTCTAAACTATTCTCTGCCAGATTAGTATAGGACATCTGCTGACAAATTTACCTGTAAAATAACCCCCAGACCTACAAACCTGTGAGGTAGATTCTGCAATAAAGTGATTGTAGGCCTCCACTATAGTATCAACCTGCAAAGTAGCCATGGTCAGCCAGCTGCACAAACCCCCAACTCAGACCAGGGTTATGTCTGTCCTTCATACTGTGCCAAGTCCATCAAGGCCTGGGCAGTAACACCTGGCTCTGGAGAGATGGTCCGTACTCATGAGTTGCAAAAATACTTCCATAGTAAAATGTAGCTGGCAAGCTTGGAAAGTACTGCCATTCTCCTTTGACAGGTGGAGTAACAGATGTGAAGAGGTTAAGTGGTTAATGAAGGTCTCAGATAAAGTTGGTGGCAGAGCTGAGAATATTTCAAGAAGACTAATTCTCATGATCTTGATCTAAGTGACACTCTTTGGAAAGCATCTCATTATTCACACCTGGTTTGTTTTTTTTTTTTTCCTATAATAGAGGTACTTAATTACAGGAAAGGAGAACTGTAAGAAATGGTAAATTATGACAACAAGGCTAAAATAATTAATAAAACAGAGAAGTACATTTAGTGCTGAGACACTGCTATGTTGAGTAAACTGGGAGCATGAACACTCATAGTTCTGGCTTCTTCAACTAGAATTTGTTAAATTAAAAACTTGCACAAGTGATCTTTTGCTGCATTTCCAGATATGGGCTTCATTTCCCCAGGGCTGTCCTCCATGTATTCATGTTTTAAATCATATAAACTATGACTTCCTGAAAATAAAAATAGCTTTGTTAAACTTAGACTTCTACTAAAGTATGTCAGCTTACATGACGCAGGAAAAGTATTTATTTGCATAATAAAAGCTTCTAGCTAGTAACAAGACATTTTAAGACTTAAAATATTTGCAACATCCTGAGCCTCCTCTTTTGTTCACCAGTTCTACTCTGAATGTAATGAATGCTTCTTCTCTCCACAATTAATTTTCTCCTCATACTGAAGTTTAAAACAACAATAAACCCCTAAACTCTTAATCTGAATTGTTCTATCAGACAGAGAAGTGAAAAAACATAAAGCAGTATCAGTATTTTGTATTTTCTTCTCCATGCACAGCAGGACATTAATCTGCATTCAAATTTGTGAACAGTCTTACTGAAGGCGATGTAACTATTCCCATACTAGGGAATAAAGAAGAAAAATATGCATTTTTAGTTTGTGAGGCAGATTGCCATTCTGGAGTTATCCACAGGCAAAATTGCAGCTTCTGGAGGTGGACTACAAGGTCACGTTGGCAGCGTTTAACTGCTGGGCTACCTGCACTCCCTTCAGAACAGACACGTGCTGAGTGCAAGCAGCACAAAGCTAGAGCATGGTGACAGGCAGTGTCAGACACGAGTGGCTTAGCGCTTTAAGACTTGTTAAATGAATGAGAGAACTTATCTGTATGAAGTTTGACATAGATGTGTGAAGGCCTAACGCCTTAGCAAAGTATTAGTTATTGCAATTACATTTTCGGGAAAAAACTAAGAGGGAAAGCTAAATCCTACAAATATCTCCTGAGACCCAAACATAAGCAACATACTATACCATCTTTCTGAGTTTGTTTGCAGGCCTGAATCACAGAGGATTGCTTGCACTGCATTTTGTCTGTTTACAATACGTGTTTCAAGCAAGTTAGGGAATTTGTTTTTTATTCTTGTTCCCTAGCTAGCAGATATGGGGACCCTTTGCATCATCAAAGAATGGACGTTCATTCAGTCTAGCCCAGTAAAAATCACAAGCCAAGGAGACTATTCTCTTGCTGAAGAGGATACTGAAGAGAGGGCCCTTCTTCCACAGGTACTTTTCTTCCTCCCTGTCAGTGGCTCTCTTTCTTTCGTTTCTGCATTGCTGCAAGAGGTTTAAAACTGTTGGCAACTGCAAACCCACTTCACCAAAGACAGCAGAGAGAAGTGACAACTGGGAAAGATGGAGGAGAAGCAGCAGCTAAGCAGCAGCTAAGAACACAGCTTTCTATAGCACCCTGCTGTCAGCCTGAGGAGACATTACAGAGCTATTCACAACATTTTTTGCAGTAGCTGTTTTATCTGGGATAATAGAAGCACAAAATGATAAAAAGTCAGCATACAGAATGAGCAGCCTTGCAGTATTGGCATATTGTGACTATATAAAGACAGCAATCACTAAAGTTGCTTCAGTTGTTTCTCTCCAGATAGCAGCATTAGCAGTGACCCAAAAATATAATATGAATAGCAGCAGAACCACTGATACAAAAGAGAATAAACAAGAACAATGGGGACTTTTTAATCAACAACTTGCTCCTTTACAGGCAGTTTTAAAAGGTTATTTTTATGATTACTTTGCATTTATACACTGTTATTTGCAAATATGCTCCTGCTAGTACATACCACTGACTCAGTTTGAAAGGCACTCCTCTATTTTTTTTATATCCTCACAGCAGTATGGAGTTGTTGAAGCCTCATAGAAATGGTTCTTTCTCCTGTCAACCGTGCATGCATGCACGTGGATTTGATCTAAATATTTATTATTTCTCTGTAGAGAATATAAATACAATGATCATAGTCCTTGTATGGCCAGAGTCTACAGTCTAACGTTTCTGAGCAATATTGAAGTGAAATATTCTGTGCATAGCTGTTCAATTTACATCTTTTATTGTACATCAGTGAATTCAGGTAGCCTAAGTCAATTTTTAGGGCACTCTGCTGTATTTTGAGATCTCTGTGTCATAATAGGTTTATCTGAAACTTAAACAAGTATATATAAAAGAGGTTTCTTTTTGTATTGACAAATGAGGATCCAACACTGGTTCTCTTTTCAAACATTTTCTGAAATTGAATAGGTCCTGTTCCTGGATTATAAATTTACATGTTTAATACTGAGCTAGTTTTGGGAAGGGAGGGAGGAATTTTACAGCTTCAAGAGGAGGGTTTGGGGTTGTCGGAGTGTGTGTGTATGTGTCTGTATTCTTTTTAACTCTTATTTGAGATTACTGGTATTAGGAAATCTATAAAGGAAGACCAGGGCATATTTAGTTATTCTGTTCCTGCACCAGATTGTCTGGGCATAATAAACGGAATACAACCCCATGTCTCTAATTTGATACTTTGAAAGTCCCATGCTCTCTTTTTGCCTAAGGTAGACAACTATTCTGCTATTAAAGTTCCTTTAATACTACCAAAGCTCAACCTAGGTCCCACTGAGGTAAATGGGAATTGTTAAACTGTGGACAGAAACAGGCCTTCAGGACTACATCCTTCCATTGCTATTTATTTCATTTTATTTCATCACATTATGTCATCATAAGTATATCTGCATTCTTGAGGAAGTGGCATGGGGGATAACGAATTTAATTTCCCAGGAAAAGTCACATTATTTTCCAAATATAGAATGAGTCAGGGGAAAAAACTTGGAGGAGCCCTCCAAATCTGTCCTGTAACCCAAATTAGTTAGTACTTGTTTTTGTTTAAACACATTAACATATGCCTAAATATTGAACATGATTTGCCCCTGTAAATATCTTATAAAGAATCTTACAATACCAATCTGTAAATTTTGCTAGAGGTTAGAAATTTTTTTTGTCAAAAAGTTCCAACTTTTTCTGAGTGGTGTGAATCTGCTGGTGTAACATTACACCAGCAGAAAGCTCTGGCAACTATGTGGAACAGGTTTGAGCAGCACTGGTTGCCAGTAATATGTCTTTGCTGTTGCTCCCACTTGTTTTCTACATTACTGAAGTTGCTCTAGTACTGGCAGCATTCAGGTTAAAAAATATCTTTAAACAAAAGTTCAGTGTCTGAGAGGATTAAAACAGTTTTAAAACATGATCCCACTTGGCATGGGTAAATTGGGCTGTTTTCCAGCAAGACTGTGGTTTAAACAGAGAGATGTGGCTATCTGCACTTGAATGGGGACATGGAGGGGACAAGGGACAGGGCCTCAAAATCTAGCTACAATATATAACCAGATGGTGACAAAGCTGTGAACACTAGGGGTGGCAGTTATGAAGCAGAACATCATTCTCAGTCTTACTCCCACAACTCCCTTGCTTTTGGTGCCCTACACATTCTCTTCTACCCAATATGGTCCATAACAGCCTGTGTGATACTCTGCGATGTTTTGAATTCCTTACTCCTGGACAGGGCAATGCAATGTGCTATAAATGAGGATGTCACAGCTGGTTCTGGTTTTGTGGCACAGGTAGGCTGCAATACCCGTGGCGAAGCAAGTGGCGGTTACCTTGTTTCCAAGTGTGTATTTGAACCAGCAAGGCTAGAGATACAGAAACCAAAAGGGAAGCAAGTACGTGGCAGAGACAAAGCACCAGAGTACACACTGACTTGCCAAAATTGCACATCCTTATATCCTCCAGGACACAGTCCTATTTAGATATCATTTCCATGTGCATCTCAGCTGTGGGCTGTTTGAGGAAAAGACCTTTTACAGTTTTTCAATCAGGTATTCATCACAGAAATCCTTGGAATGCTTTCCTGAATATATTAATGGATGGGATATTTTATGTAGTTGTTCCCTGCTGCTGTCCTCCACCTTTTCATTATAATTCTTCTTATTTATTTTTGTTTGGTTTTGGTTTCTTATGTGCATTGTAATCAGTCAATTTGTCAGGGATTTTTAAACTGGAACACAATTCATCAAGAATTTGCTCGGACTGTTTTTTGGATGTTTAAAAAAAGTATAATTTGTACTGTTTAGCAAAGGGTAGCCTGTTAAACTGTTGAACCTGATCTGGTAGAATACCTAACAGGTATTCATACACTACTGTGCTATGTTTACAAAATGAACCATACAGGATTGAATAGCTGAAATCTACTCAGACACAATGAAAATTCTATTGCTTTTTAATACGAGATGTTCCTGAAGTTGCTGTAAATTTCAATGGGAGTTCAATATCTGGAGCACATTCAGATCTAGTTTGGAACCTGAATTATATTTACTATCCATTTAAAGCATAGATTGTTTTTAAGTTTGTTCACTCATCTTATCATGCAGTGCCTGTTTTTCCTTTGCAGTTACTCAGAGTCCTCCAAGCTCTACTCAAATTGTTAATTAGCAGGAGCTGAATGCTTCCATTTAAAGGGGGAAATCAGATGTGCATTCCTTCACCTTTTTTTCACAAAAACTTAATGGTATGAGTTAGTGTGGTTGTTTCATTACCCTCAAATATTTCCTTTAAACAGTTCCAGAACAGGATGGAGGTAAGACTTCTGTGAGACAAGTTGTGAAGTCTGAATGTTCCAAGATTTCTCTGACTGAATGGAAGATGTTTCTCAGCACTCCAATCATCTCCTGCTGTGCTACTGTTGATGTCCCACAAAAAAAAGGAGGTTCCAGGAATACTTGCAATAAAACAGAGAGCAATAAATGTCACTTAAAACAACTTTTGTGCCATTGGAAGTGTTTGTTATCATAATAAAATGTATTTAAAGTCTTGTCTCACTGAATGAACACCTGATAGAAATACCACTGCAGTAGGAAGGAAACTTCGGTAATCTCACTCTCATGACACCAGTACCAGTCTACTGCACTGCACCTGCTGTTGGCTGCCAGGGAGAGTGCTGCAGGCACAGCAGCAAACTTCCTCCGCTGAGTGCTCATACTTCTGAAACCCACTTCTTTTGACACTTCTCAGGAAGGCATAATTGATTATCTTTTAGTTTGCAATGTACCAATTAACTCAAACAGCTGATTGTTTTTTCTTCCAGCACTATTTCCAAGGCATTGAATCCCCTTAGTTTAGAAATATGTTTGTATTTCCTTTTGTTTTTCAAAATAGTATGATTGTGCTTAATTCAGGTGAAATATCATGATGCTCTGATATAGACAGAAATGTTGCTACTGAGAACTCAGCAGTTACATCTGAGAAAAGTCTCCCACACTATGCATGGTTTTCTGACAAAAGGAAATAAATTAAGATTAACTGTATAGTAACGGGAAAGAAAACAGTTGATTAAATGATGCCTTCTTAACTTTGTGCCGTAGGGGAGAAAAGGCAGTCATTCAACACACAGAGGAAATAGAGTTTAATAGAATAAGTGGATTACAGTGTGATTAGATGGCAGATTTTATTGCCACTATATATTGCTACAGTCATAAAGCTGGAAAAAATGTATTGTGGCTGTCTATGGTAGATGTGATTTTCATCATATCAGTTGGGTAACTGGATAAATTCATTCTCTAGGCCAATTCTCCCAAATGCATAAATGTGAAAATAGAGATTTCTCTACAGCTATATTGTACATGCTGTACCTATCTGTGCATTTATCATAAAAAGGTAAAGTCCCAGATTTTTAGACTCTACAAGTTTGGGCTAAAGAGGTGGCCCAAAAGATAAGAGAAATACTGTCCAGGAGATGGAAAGCAACACAATCTTGTTTCCCTTTATTATACTGTGCAGAAATTACACAGTAGGGACTTACTGAATGTCTCCTCTGCAAGAAATACTTCAGTCATTTGACTTTTTACCACACACTGGGGAATCAGTCGCAGGATAGAAAGTCTAAGAAACTAAAATACATGGGTTACAGAATTCATGGAACTTTATACTATTCTCTTATTGATGGTCCATTTTAGTCGTATTTCAACCTATATGCATACTTTTGTCTTCTTTTGTAGTTTTGGCACAGACTGAAATATCTCTTCCCTTTGCAAATCTGAGACTAGCATTCGGAATGGATACTAACATCCATTTCAACTTCAGGAAAACATTCTTCTACACGATTGTCAATGTTATTTGCTATCAGTGGGCTTATTGGTTTAGGAATGAAAAGGCAGGTGTTTGGGTGCAGGCTTGTGCAGACATCCATGCCCTGTTGTGGCAAATTCTGTCTGTCTGGCAGTGCAGCTGGATGTGCAGAACTGCACCTTCCCCAAGAATGAATCAGGTATGCTGATGGCAAAATGATAAAAAACCGCTGTAACCTCACACACACATTTTCTGGGGCATGAATAGCAGCTGAATTTAATTTTTGAGTTGACTTCTTCTATATTCTGGCTTGACCTGAGTCTTCTGAAAGACTCAAAACTCTGCTAGGAGTTAGTGGGATTCTTGTTATAGGAAAAACTCAGTATGGTTTTCCAAGCACATCAACTAGTTCTGTTGTGAGCCCTACCTCTTTTGACCAGTACTGTGGACATGAAATAAACACCTCTACTCATCACTGTCTGACATCCCAGTTGCAAGTTCAAAGCACATGCTTCAGGCTTACAGTCACTGTTCAGATGCTCAGAGCGGTTATTTTCTTCTCATGAATATGAATATGAATATGAATATCCTGTTCAAAATAAATGTTGGCAGTCTATGGTGGCCTAGGACTGAAAACAATTCCAAATTAATCTAGCAGGTTGTCAAGAGATCAAAAATACCATCAGTGATCAGCTGATGCAACTTACTGCAAGTTACATAAACCAGGAAGGCATCTTAATAGAGTGACTGATGGCACAGCAAATACTACCGCAAGAGGCTTTTAGAGTTAACCCATCATTTAGGTTACCTTTCCATCAGCTGTGTAAGATTCTATTCACCTGCCTAACATTAAATAATTAAATTTAACTAGCTACAATAAAAGGTGTAGGAGAAGAAAAACAAAATCAAAGATACACTGTATTTTGTAAGGTGGGACTGAACATGAAAGCCCCCCTGGTAGGAAAAAAAAAAGTACTCAAACACACACAGCCCTCTGTTAAGACCAGAAATTTTTTACAAGGTGAAAAAACTGGTCTCACTGAAGACAGTGGTATGTCTTCCACTAAGTCATTCAAGTTTTAAGGTCAGGATCAGAGTGAGGTAATTCCCTGATTTAAGAGTCAGGGAACATTTAACGGATATGACAGAATTCACCTCAAAGCACAAAATACCCCTGATACTAGATACACCATCCTATTTTATTTTTCAGAAGTCAGAAATAGAATTATTGTGGATGTACAGGGAATGCTGGTTTCCTTTGATGTTCCTTTCATTTTGGTGATCAGGCAAAAAGGGTTCAAACAGCTTGAAGTAAGAAAAAGCAATAGAGGTTGTTAATATTGTTATTAGATAAAGGCTTAAGAACTTGTCCTTAATCCTCAGTTACACTAAGTTGGTTTGTTGCAGAGACAGGTGGCCTAACAGTGGTTAGAATGTGAGTACACCTGTTTTGCAGTTCCGAACAGGGTTGATGCAGTTGCATTGAAAAAAAAAACCACAAATGAGTATAAACCTTTAGTGAAAATGGCAATTAAAAATGAAAAAAAAAAGAAAAAGTAGCAGGAAAATTAACTCGAAGAACTAAACCCATGTCAGCTTTCAGGAAGTGCTGACTGGATGCTAGAAAGTCAGAGGACTTTTTCCCAGACAAATAAGTTTCCATGGAAAATACTTGAACCTAGTGAGCAGCACTAATGAGATAAGTCTGTAAAGCTCTCTTGCCATTAGCAAGGCATAGGAATATTAACAGCAAGAAAAATTAGATGTCACAAAGGATTCCAGAGTGTTTCCTCCCATTCCCAGACCATCCTACCTGTTTTTATAGTAGCATGTTGCATAGCTTGTAAATGCAAAGCCTGCTTTTTACTGTGGCTAATGGAATGCCCCTAATCTCTGGTTAACCCAGCAAAACTGTATTTTCACAAACAGGAAACCAATGTTAATCCCTAGAGCTTCAGAAGTAATAATGATTTTTAAAAGTGTGGAAATATTTATAATTTGTATCACAATAGCAAATAGAGGAGCCAAACAAATTGTGCGTTGCTTAATATTGGACAATGTGCAAACATAGCACAAACATCACAGAAATATGCAGCCTAAACAGACCAGACAGCCAGAGGGTAAGAGAGAAAACAAAGATGCATGCTAAATAGTTACAAATTTCCAAAGCCAGTATAAAAACCAAAGGAAGTTACAGAAAATATATTAGAAACATAATTACCATCAGGGTTCTTGCAAGTGTAAAAAATGCTATTGTTTGTGGAGTTTCATTTCTGTCAGAAAAAAAAGTACAATGAATGAAGGTATGCAGATATTTCTTTACAGGCTCGCAATGAAGCAACTGTATCACTGCAGCTACTTAGCAAAGTTTCTTTCTGATAGAAACAGTACTATTATCTGAGAAAATCCTATTGGATTTCCATTTGGTGAATTTCTTTTGTTTAAGGATCTTCATTTCATTATGCAGAAAAGCTCTGAGCCATTTTGCCAAGTTCAGGTCTTTACACGTTGAGTGAGAAGTTACTGAGTCAAGAGGACACACATTCTTTTCCATTCTCCCCACAATTTTTTTGAGTGGTACATCTGCCTCACACTATTTGGTGAAGGAGAACCTCAGCTTGTGTTTCAGTTGTCTGGATTTAATTCAGAAAAATACATATACTAGCTATAAAGCCTTAAGGGAGCACACATGGTGCATCAGCTTCCACATGGGTAGTTATCAAGCCACATACAGAGACTTGAACGCAAAACATACACAGATTAAGAGAGTTTGTTGGAGCTTCCAGATGAAACTTCTGCCTCTTCTGGAAAAAACAGCACAAGTTTTTTCCTTACCCTGGCTTGTTCATAAAGAACTAATTAGAGGAATCAGTGGGAAGTGAATATCCTCAGCAGCTTCCTCTTTTACCCTAAAAGAAGACAAGCAAGGAGTTAGCTTTTCTGCTCCAGCCCCACCACCTCCATTCATTGGGCTGAGCTCTCCTTAAAACTGGCAGCTGTGATTGGAGTCTCCTTCTGCACTGGCCACGAAGAGACCCTTGCAACCGACTGAGCAATCAGAGCATAACACATTGCCTCTTGAGCTACATTAACAGACCACACTTCTGGTTCCTTGCCTCTGGCAGCTGCAAAACAATGTAAATTTGCCTGGGCTGCCATCATGAATCACAGAATCAGCAATCATTTAATTTGGAAAAGACTTCCAACGTCATGGAGTGCAGCCTTTGACTGATCACCACCTTGCCAACTAGGACCATAGCACTGAGTGCCACTCCCTGAACATCTCCAGGAGTGGTGACTCCACTACCTCCCTGAGCAGTACATTCCAATGTTTAACAACCCTTTCCATGAAAAAATTCCTTATGAAGCTATAAAGGTAGACAGTTGCCACAGGTGAGAAATGCAGCTATGGTCAGCTAATGCAACTCAGTGAGTAGCTGTCTTTACGACTTTTAATTGGTGGTACATACCTTCACTGACTTGTATATGGCTACATGAGAAATGGAGAAATCCTGTTGCGTTCATGAATGTTAAACCCACACACTACTATTTAGTCACAATTAGTGTGTGCATTAATTGCTCATTCAAAAAAGCAGGCAACACATTTTGAAATTTGGAATTATAAGCTAATTTTCCCCTTTTAAAATCAATCTTTTCTTTTTTCACAGATACCATCAATCCCAGTAATGATAGATGTTTCTGTTTTTTTGGTATGTTAACTAGTAAACACTCTGGACCACAGAGTGGGAACAATGTAATTTACCATTAAAGGTTCATATAAATGTTATTTCTGCCTGACTATTTCTTTCAGGTTTTGGCATGAAGCCCTGAGGACAGCAGGAGAGGAAGAGGATGCTGAAAGATAAAGTTCTTGCCTGTCCTTGGATATGGGAGAAGTAATTATTAAAAGTAGTCAGTAACACAGGCAAGACTATCACTGAAAGAAATCAGGAGAATTGTCAGTATTTAGTCAGAAGGACACCAGAGAGATACTTGGAAAGTGGTAAAGGCACCATGACTGCACTTTTGAGGAACTAACCATAATAACGCAGAATAAAAACTGTTGGTCAGAGCACATTTGTCCAACACAGTTCAATCTTCTGAAGGCTTGAATTCACTTGCAAGCATGGCTGGCTCTATACACAGTTCATTCTCACACACACCATGGTTAGTACTTTGTTAGCAACAATGGCACCTGAATGTGTACCATTGCTGCCAGAACAAGCCTGCCACACAACTGTCCTCTGACAAGCATTCGGCATATGCTTTCACAATGCAGATGAATCTTCTGACTCTGCTGCTAGACCTGGTCTGAAGGGGCTGGCACCTTACAGCTTTATGCTGCTGGCTATGCAACGTCACTTTGGGCACACCAGTGTGTGTCTGTGTCTGCTGAGACACATGACAGTGGAGAGGCCAGAAACTCTGAAGTGGTACCAGAAGCATCTAACACAGATGACTACGGAGGCACTTGACATACCTCTGTTCTTTGAGAGGAATTGCTGTGGGGAACAGCTGAAACTGTATGTTATCACAGTGCTTGATGAAAATGTCACAACTCTTCAGAATATAATGGTATTACTAATGTAGGCAGTCCTTCAGGATATCATTACTGTGCTAGCAGTTTTGGCCAAAGATTTCTATGATGTTTCTGCAATTCACCTGCTCCTGCATGGAATGTAACCAATAAAAACTGGTTCTTACATCACATACCTTAAATGTACAATATTGAAACAACACATTGCATGGTGTTCCCCTTATTGGTTCATATGCTTATGAAACCAGATATTTCTGCTGATGTTTTATGTGTAAATATGTTTAGTCTCAATACTTCCATGTAAGTACACATTATTTTCTGCACAAATTCAACAAAATTTATTTTAGCATGTCTTTAGCATTGCTTTGCTCCTTCTTACAATAGTTTTTCATGAGTGGAGTCCTGAGAAACAGAGCTTGAGAAAGAAAATAAACTTGTGGTTTTAAACAAACTGGATCTGCACCAAAATTCTGGATTAAGTTTCTGGTTTTACTGCATACTACATATATATGACCTGAGGCAAGGTATACTGTCTCTTTATTTCTCATCTTGAAAGCAGGGATAATAACAGTTTCTCTACATAACAGGATTCTTGTGAAGTAAAATCCATGAACGGTAATGATAATCTTCAGCAGAATGGAAATAACAATTGCAGCTGTTCTTTGCAGATATAAAATAAGGCCAAGTGCCATATCCTGCACTTGGGTTTCAGCAAACCCCTGCAGCACTATAGCCTGGGGGAGAGAGATGCTTGGCAAAAATGGACTTGGGGGTGCTCATTGCGAGCTGGCTCAGTGTGAGCCACTGTGTGCCCAGGTGGCCAAGAAGGCCAATGGCATCTTGGCCTGAACCAAAAACAGTGTGGCCAGCAGGATGAGGGAAGTGATCATCCTCGTGTACTTGGCGTTGCTGAGGCTGCACCTCAAGTCTGATTCTGGGCCACTCACTTGAAAAAGGACATTGAGATGCTGGAAGAAAGGGCAACAAGGCTCATGAAAGACTAGAAAATATGTCTTATAAGGAGTTGCTGAGGTGGCTGGGTTTGTTTAATCACAAGAAGAGAAGGCTCAGGGGAGACATCATTGCTCTCCTCAACTCCCTGAAAGGAGGCTGTAGTGAGGTGGGGGTTGGTGTGTTCTACTGTGTCTGCAGTGAGAGGATCAGAATAAATGGCTTTCAGCTGAGGCAGGAGAATCAGATTAGATATTAGAATTTTTTTTCCACTGTTAGGGCATGTCAGGCATTGGAATAGGTTGCCCTGGGAGGTGGTGGAGTCACCATCTCTGGAGGTGTTTAAGAGCATCTGGATTTGGTGCTGGATGGCGTTGGTTAGTGGTTCAGGGGTTACAATGGTAGTGCTGGGTTGACGGTTGGAGTTGGCAATCCTAGAGGTCTCTTCCAATCTTTATGATTCTAGGGTTCTAAATAAGGGTGTTCCTAAATACACACAGCAGAAACACCATCTGCAGGGCCCTGAGCTGAAACTGGTTTTCGGTGACTGGCTCTTGAATGGAAGATCAGTGTCAGGGCATGCCTGATGGAGGCACTGCTCGCACTATGTCCTTCTGAAGGCAAATTAGACATAAGTATACTGGTGGGCACAAAGCCCTCTCAGAAAAATATCCAAAATTCTAAAAACACAGCCTGGAGAAATAATAAACCATAAACATGATGACAATAAATAAAAAAAAAAGTATCTGGCATATTTTTCACTTCAACTCTTGCCACCAAACACGGATGATGTGCAAAACCAGGAATAGTCGTGCACAGGAGAGATGGCAACCTAAGTCTCTCTGTAAAAAACCATGGCTTGACACCAACACGGTGTTACTGGGTATAGCTTCCAGCCATACTTCTGCACCTAGCAAGGAATACCTGATATTGCATGTTCACCGTGTGTCCCGTTTGAGTCATGCTTGCCACCTTCAGCATTTCCCCCTTATTTTTTATTTTTAAAAGTCAATGTATGATCTGTTGGAACGGAGTAGAGATAACTCTCTTCACCATAGCTATTTTGAACCAGTAAACCAGCTACAGGTGTGGAGCACCCATGATGACTCACCATCTCTCTGTCAACAACTGAAGTGACTGCCGGGGGAACGGGGGATGTAGGACGCTAAAATTTTACCGACACGCAGAGTGGGCAGGCTGCTGTCAACAGCTGGGGATCAGAAGACAAATCCCCTTCTCATTTTCTTGTCCGACCACAAGCACACCAGCTTTCGTGACCTGCTTTCCGCTACTCCTTACGGCCGTGGCGACGCCAGAACGTTTTGGCTAGACAAGAGTCAGCGCTGGAGTCCCGCTGCGGTGGGCAGCGAGCCCCGGGCGGTGGGAGCGGAGCGCAGCGGGCCGGACAGGGAGCGCTGCGGCGCTGGCGGAGGTTGGACCGCGCGGAGGCGGCGGAGGAGGAGCGGCGGAGCGGCACAGCGATAGCGCTGACGGGCAGCGGCAGCCGCTCTTTGTCCCCTCCCCTCCCCGGCGCGCCCAGCCCAGCCGGCAGCGCGGAGGGGAGCGGGCTGACCTGGGGATTCCCTCCCCGCGCCGCCGAGGTCGCCATCTTCACCTCTGAGCTCGCCTCGGACGCTGCCGGCCGGGCTCCCGGGGAGCCGCCGGGAGCCTGCGCCGCGCCTGCCCGCTGCATGTGAGCGGCGGGCGGCAGCGGCCTCCTCCGCGGATCTCTGCTGCGTCCTCCTCCGCGGATCTCTGCTGCGTCCTCCTCCGCCCCCGGCGCGGCGGGGAGGGGGCGCGGGACGCCCGGCAGCGGGAGACGGAGGTGCCGGGGCGCGGCGGGCACACAAAGGAGCGGGCGCCGCCGTGGGTAGCGGTGAGTGGCGGGGCAAGGCTGCGGGGATCCCCGCGCTCGGCATCCTGCCCTGTACCTGCCGGTGGGCTGGGCTGCGGCCACTCCCTTTCCCGGGGGCGCGCTGGGAGCGATGGGGGGGCTGTGTTGCGCCGCTGCCGGGGGCCGTCGGTGTTTCCCGCACCGACGGCTCCACAGCCGGGCAGCTGCGAGCGGCGGCCGAGCGAGCTGCCCGGGGGTGGCGGGGCTGGTGCTGGGCGGGGCGATACGGGGGAGGCTCCGGCCGTGCCGCCTCGGGAGCGGGCAGTGCCGCGGGCGCGGCGGGTGATGCTCAACCGTAATCCCGCTTGACGGTCGGACAAAGAGGAGAGAGCAACAAATTTTGTGGTGGGCGATTAAAAAAAAAAAAAAAAAAAGAAAGAAAAAAATAGAAGAGGGGTTTGGGCTTCCTGGGTTCCGTGGTTTTTATTTTTTCGATGTTTTGGTTTGTTGTGAGGCTTTTGGGGGGTGGGCTGGGGAGGTTTCTTTTGGTTCTTTTCCAATGCCGTGCGCCCCCGGCCCGTCTCCCGAGCGTGCCGCGGGAGGGCAGGTGCCGCGGTGGGCAGCGGGGCCTGGGGTCGGGCTGTGCCCGGCACAGGGCGTGGTGCCGCGGCGGTGATGCCGCGACGCCTCCGTCCCTCCCATCCGTGTCCCCGAGCGGTGTGCGGAGCCCCGCGGGGCCGCGGGAGCAGTGTAAGGCCCTCCCGGCTGGGGAAGGAGGGAGCTGGGATGCAAGAGCGATGACTTTCGTGCGCATCTAGAGAGGTAGATCAGCGTTCAACAGCTGTTATTTGAAATGTGGCGCTTGTCTGCTGGGGTGAGCGTGTGGTTTTCGGTCAGTCACTCCGTGCGTGTGGCCCTGTGCGTTTACCAGAATTGTAACTCTTCCGTAGGAGAACGTTCCAGGAGAACGTGAGGCCCTGTGACATTTAACTCTGAAGCTGGATATGCATTAAACTGTAAGTTGTCCAGTTTTGTTTCTGAACTTGGATTGATAAATGATTATTTCATGTCTGTGAGATAAAAACTTGAGAAGTAATTTAAGTGAGACCCTAGGCAGACTTTTCACATGCCTGTTGCATATATATGTCTTTCTTAGACTGCAATAACTGGTTAAAAAATAAAAAAGAAAATCTGGGAGAAAGTGATGCCTTAAGTGCTTGCTTTAATTGTTAGTGTGATGGATCTTACTTAATGCTCCAGGGCTGACAGTCACCTTTTAGACTTAAATCAGTGTTTAGGAAATACTGGTAAGTGTAATACTAGTGTGTTCCCCTACATTTGACTGAAATAAGTGAGATTAGATGCTGCTTTTTCCTCACTCACAAGGCATATTTAGTCAAGTGTTTTACTTAGGTGATCTGATTAATAGCAGCTCGTTGAAGGTATATATATATTTCTGAGTTGTTTTTTACAGTGTTAAAATATAGATGCATTTTTGAAAGATGTAATTAAATATTACATTTTGTCGTGGTTTGACATGGAAGTGATTTTTTCAGGAAGTTGGGTCAAACCAATCAGTGGTCAAGTTTGGATATTGGCACCTGAAGTGACCACTGAAGATAGGGATACGCCTCTGAGAACACAGGGGGTTAAAAGCAAGAACTCCCAAGAGCTCGCTCTCTTTGGTTCCGGTCAAGGTGCTGTGCAGACCTCCCCTGCCCAGCCATGGGGCTGGGTGGGGGAGGGGGAGCCATGCGGCCTGGTCGAGGTGAGCTGAGGGGTAGAAGGACTGGAACTGAGCCAGCTCCTGTGGACGGAAGGGTGGAAAGAAGCGGAGATGTCTTTGTCATCCCCCCACCAGAGGGAAGAGATAGAGAGTCCGGACGGCACCTGTAACTTTGCCGGCGCGGAAGAGAAGGGGGGGGGGGAAGGCGCCCAGCCTTGGCCTTGGAAGTCGGCTGCTGGGCAGAGATATCAGCCGTCCAGGGAGTCTGAGCTTTTAACCCCTTCCTGAGAAATGAAGGCTTTGTAAAATATTACTCCTCCTTGATTTGAAGTAGAAGAGAGACAGTCTGGGATCCGAGATGATAGAAAAAAATTCTCGAGTTGGAAGGAGATGATGGAGTGGCTTGTGGCTGGACTTCTCTTGTTAGCCATAGACTGAACCAAATTCTCCTAACAGAAGCTGCACTTAGGGTGGTGCGTTGGTGTGCCAGGAGACCTGTTTCAGTGATCACCAGCAGAGGAGTAAAGAGAAGGTGTGGAGAAGCCCTCTATCTTCAAGGAAGAAGAAGAGGAGAAGAAGACCTCTGTTCTTGGACCCTCAGCCCCAGGGGAAAATGGGGGGGACTGTAGTCCCAAAATGAGAAACTGAACTGTTGTCTCTTTTGGTCCACGGCAAAGCATCCTTAAAGGAGCCCTATGAGCAGTCTGTCCATGCACGGTGGTGAGAGCACTGTGACATGGAAGGAGAGTGTCACCATGGCAAATTTTCTTCGGGCGATTGCCATGTGTGACATGGAAACACAAGGGTGGCAATTGTGTTTCCTGGGGGGGGGGTCTGTGGCACAGGAGAGACTCCTGTCTCCCTTGAAAGACTGAGTATTCGAATATCTGAAGGGTGGCAACTTGATCAGGATCCTGGGTGGTGTCTCACTGTTGAGTTTGTTTAGGAATTAGGTGGGAGGAGGAGGGGTGTTTTAGAAAGTCTTCATCCAGGATTTAGTGTTTGTAGTTTTTATAGTAGTAGTAGTTTAATAAAGTTCTTTCCTTAGTTACTAAGTTTGGGCCTGCTCTGCTCTGTTCCTGATCACATCTCACAGCAATTATTTTAAAAAGTATATTTTCATGGAGGCGCTGGCATCGTGCCAGTGTCAAACCATGACACATTTCTACTGTAATAATGAGTTTTTTTGAAGGGTGAAAAGGACTGTTGTAGATGAAATTGCAGAAGTGATCAAGTAAATGACTACAACCACTAATGAAATAAGTAGCGGATCAAATAAGCAATGAGATAATTCACTGTACAAATTTAGTATATACATAAACTTCATTGTATGCCAATAGCTATATCACTGCTCTTTTAAATTTGGGTTCTCCCATTAGCTTGAGTGAGAAGCTGGAACCTGGATGTAGCTGTCTGGGCATCTAAAGTGATTTTGCTAACAATTATGAGTTACTCACTGTTCAAGACACTTCCTGGTGAATTTTCTCTATATCTAGGCCAGAGTTGTATAGCTTACAAATTATATCACACAGTCCATATAATGTTATGTGGCATTTGTGCACCAGAGGAACAAAGAACTCTAAAACTGTTGTTATATGTAGGTTATGTATATGTACAGAAATGTTGCAGTTAAATTATCTTTTGTTCTGTTTTGCAAAAAAATAATTGTCAATTTACTTGTGCTGTTGTATAATCATACAAAATAAATTTCTTTTGAAGCCTGCTAGTAATTCTGATGCTGTGAGTGTTTTGGAAGTTCTGTGGTAGCTTGGTGTGCAGTGTGGTGGTCTATGGGAAGTCTTGAGGACATGGTGGCTGATCACAATAGGGAAAAGACAGATTTCAAATATCCCATCAAGTAAAAAAAAAACTCTGAATTGATTTAGAAACAGGAAAAGGAGATGAGAAATTACGTATGTGTTCCAACTTTCTGTATATTTTACTGTATCTTTTTAAACCTGTATATCAGAGGTTTCATTGCAGTGATAAAATATTAACCCTAAAATGGTTTCAAAAAATCAGATCATGTGCTATAGAGTTGTTACAGTAAACAAGAAGGATTAAATGTCTCATTTCATTTCCTTCCCCAACAATAAGTTGCTTTTCTAGGCACAATGGTTGTTGGTGGTGAAATGGTGCTTAATCAACAGTTGTTGCTGTAATTGATTGTCCACTGCAGAGGAGTCCATGTAACACCCATTAACTTGAGCAAGCTTACACAAACCCTGAAGATACTTGTGCCAAACCTTTTGACCCTGAGTTGGGGGTGAAGGGGCTTCTTTTTTTGCCTCTTGTGTTTCTCCTCACTAGAATTAAAGTGCACTATTAGAAAAGTAGTGCACTTTTTCCTTTACACCACTGACAAGGAGAACATATTTCATTCTGTGATACATCTTTGAGGTGGCAGTTTCCTGAAGTTCAGGATTAGTTTTTCAAACTATTAGGAATAGCACTGAGATACTTGATTTATAGACCTACCTTTTAGGCGTGAAACATAATGTGGAATTAAATGACTCAATAATGGAAAAAAAGAACCCTGGTGTTGAAGTACTCCCTTGAGATACTGCTCCTGTTGATTTTTTTTTGTTATTGTTACTTTATTTTCAGTGAACCTAGCTTGACAAATTAAATGTAAACTTAGCATACCATACTGCTAAGGAAAATCTTGTGCCAGTCTGTTTTGCATGCTCTTTCACATTTCGTTTTAGCTCTGGACAGAAACCCACTGGGTTCTGGTCAGTGTCAGGGAGTGCTTGGATAGAATTCAAATGAGACTAATTTTCACTTTTGAGTTATATACTTTGTCTATTCAAATCAGTTTTCAGCAACTCAGTTGCAGCTCTTGATTGCACTTGACAGCCTGGATCCACATAGTGAATAGCAGTTTATCATATAATTCAGTAGTGCAATATGTGTATTTCCTAGCTATGATTCTAGCAAGCATTACAGACTGTTGCCTTAGGTAAATATATGTAAACACTTATCTTTGGTCACCGCCTTACCCCTGGGTGTGTGTTTCTCATTCTACGCCTCTGTGTGCGTGTAGATAAAGTGCATGAAGGCTAGTGTGGCCCTTGTTCCTCGTGCCATATTCATTAAAATGTGTTTGTTGCTACCATAACTTTAATATTAGCCATCTTATGTCTCCTATTTTAATACTGGTCTTGTATTGTGTAGCAATTAAAAATAGTTTTAGAGGAACTTAGGATGCTGTGGAAGTGTTTGTCACTGTTTTCATACTTTAAAAGTGCTTTCTGAAGGACTGTAGACAATTGACTGCTGAAACATGAATGCTTGTCTCCCACTCCGATTTTATCAATGCTCAAAGTATACTTAGCAGGGTTGACATGAAAGAGTTATTTTTATATAATAGGTGCTATATTACTTTTGTGTTAAAAAGTACTGAAGCAAAGTGTATATCACTACACTAATAAATTATTTTATTTTTTGAATAGACTAGATGTAGATGTGCTAGAAAAGCAGGCACATGATGTTCCTTTCTGTAACCAAGCCTAGGAGGAAAATGAAGGAGAGAGGGGGAGGAGGAATGCTGCTCTGACGGATGCTGATCTTGAGATGGGTGGATTGGATTAATTTTTCTTTAAAGAAAATCAGTTGATCTGAAGAGAGGCTTTTGAGTATTCACAGTCACTTAAAGGTTTCATGTTATTTTGATGAAGCAAGTCTGTCTTGCATGATGAGTGTCTCATTGTATGACTGGCAGTGATAAGAAATGATGACAAATTCAAGGAAGAGGCAACCTGAAACAATTGAACGTGGGTAAAAGAGCAATCAAACAGCTGCAGTGAACATGTTTCAGTGGAGGCTTCACATAAAGGGCAGATTGAGCAGGAAGTTTAGCAGCGAGAAAGCTGCCTATTAGTAGCAAAGTGAATGTAGGAAAATTAGGCTGGTGAGTGTCCTGCGAGTGGGTCTTGGCTCAATACCAAGACATCCCCGAGTCATACATAGATGGGTAACTGTGCCTGAGGACTCCTGTGGTCTTTCTCAAATGAAATGTTTTGTGTGTGCTCAGAAGTGGATGTGTGAGATGAAATTACTAGACCAAGGGCAGCCATAAGAGGAACAGTAGTTTCTGTTGATTGCTTCACCTCAATAACAAGGGGAAGAGGAGCTGCCTTGTCCATATAGAAGGCAAAGTTAAGGGAGTGCAGGCCTACTTCAAAGCAGTCTTATATATTCTTTGTCAGTGTCACATTAACAGAATGGCTTAGGAAGGAGGTGTAAAGAGGAAGATGTAAGGTGTAAATGAAATTGTCAGCAGGTTTTGCAGGCTTCTTCCTGAAACATAACTGAAATATATTAATTTCGTCTTCTAATTTATTTAGTTTTCTGTTCAGTCAGATTTGCAATATTTGTTGTCAGATGTCAGAGGAAGAGCTGCTGGTGTGACTTGGGGGTATCTTGTGCAGGGCTAAGAGTAGGACTTGATTATCCTTGGGGTTCCCTTCCAACTCAGCATATTCTGTGATTCTCTTGTACCTTCTGTCTGCATGTGCATGAGTGGTGCATGGGAGAATGCAAACTGCTGATAATTGCACTGCCTGAAGAGCTAGGAGCTACTACACACCTTGCTTCTGTGTTATGGCTAAAACTATATTCAATGAACAACTGAAATGGGTCTCTGTGAGTTGTGTTCAATGGTTTACTTATTTTGCTGATGTAGGGATCATATTATAGGCTGACATCTAGTCATGTCAGAGGTCTACTGAATTGCAGTTGCCTGAGCCCTTGATCTGATACCATAGTTACTAGAAAACAGTTACTTCAGTTCTTCACTGGGCAGAGTTTGAACCCTTTCTCCACCGTACATAAATTGTAACATAAATTGTAATGCCTGTGTCTGCATTGCATAAACCAGTGCCTCTGTGTTGGGGAAGAAGTGCTGGAGGAGAAATTTCAGTTCATCTTTATAGAAAAGGAGAAACTCTGATCTAAACAGTAATGCTGGGAGAGTAGTGCACATGGAGATGACCTCTCTGATCTAGTAACTTTTCACAGCTAAACAGTTAGAATGCCTTGAGTTGCACTTCAGGCAAGCAAGGATAAAATATTTTAAGTATCTCTATCAATTTAGGCTAAAAGAGGGAGCGATTTTTTTTATCAATATATGAACAGTACAAGGACAAAACTCTACATGAGCCAAGTAACTGATTACAGACTGCATCATGGTTCGCTGGGTATTTTGGTAGCTCATACTTTTTTACAAATCGCTGTACAACTCAACCTGTTTTTTTCTAACTGTATGTGCCTTGAACTTTATCACAAAGAGTTCAAAAATGTTTCCTTACAAAATCTTTCTTTTCAAAGAATAAAAAGTGTGTTGTCACCAAAGCTTCCCCAGTTAAAATCCCAGTTGTCCTCATAGAAAAAAATAAATGTGTGCCTTCAGACTGAGGTTTGTGAATTCTGTCTTAAATTTAGTACCTTTTCTGTCTTAAAGTTCTGGCTTATCTTTGTATGGGCTTGACATAGTTTTCTCATGCTTCATTTTTGGAATGGGGCCTTTAATCATCCTTTTTGTACCCACTCACTGAATTTGGAGACCAACTGTTTAAATCTCTTGCAAAAATATGACTTTCCTAATTGGAAGCTGGCTTCCTTGTCAAAACAGTCATGCTGCTTAGTACTGAAATATTATATTGTCCCGGGGTGACAGGACATTTTCATGCTTTGTATCCCAATCGTGTATTCCTGTTCCCATGCTCTCAGTTTGTTTTGTCTATAGCCGCGCCTCTCCCCCGGCTGCTTGCTCTGGCTTGCTGCTGCTAGCTTTAGGCCTGCTTTGCTTGCTCTGCTCGCTTGCTTTTTTTGTTTTGTCTTTGCTTGCCTTATTTTGCCATTTTTCTATTTTTGTTTTTCCCTTCCTTCCTTCCTTCCTCCCCTTCCCTGAAGACATCAGACCTGCTTGGGACCTTGATTTGGGAAGGTCAAGGAACTCCTCAGGAGTCTGCATTACAGAGGAGCTCAGCACCCTCCTCAGCAGACTGCCCAAGCCGTTTTGCCTCTCTTGGACTGGTGAAAACGTTTGTTGTCATCTCGGGCTGCTTTTCTTGTGTTGGGGAGTGTTTTTTTGTTCTTGCTTAATAAACAAGTTTTTTCCACTTTTCCTCCGAGGAAATTCCTCCCGAACCCGGTGGTAGGGGGGAGGAGTTGTCGAGGTTTGTTTCCTTTAAGGGGCTCCTTTAGAAATTTTCCCCTAATTTGTCCTAAACCAGGACATATATGCAGAATATGTCTTGTTACATTTATTGGTTGCTTTTATCTTACAGCTCCTATTCAATAAGTCTTGTACTGTCTGATAACACCTCTTTTAATTGGCCCCATGTGATGCAGCTATTAGCATCAAACACCAGTTGCTAGAGGAATTCCACCTACTCCTTTAAAGCTTCCTGAGAACAGTTTTTCACTTGAGCTCAACTACCTATTTCTTCTCTTAACCCTTCAAGTGAATGGTATCTTGTCCTGGTATATTTGCACTGAAGTTCTTTTCTAGCAAGCTGAGTTTTATAAGATTTGTTCTGCCTTGATATAGTTAAAAAAAACCCTAAAATTGACGTGAGAATGTAGTTTCAAGATAAGTTGTCCTGTTCACTTGAACTGTATAAACAGATTTTGAGATACAGTAGAAGCTATTTCCTTCAGCCAAAATTAAGTATAAGTATTTCAGAAATAGGACTTTACCCATTTTATTTGGTGTAGACATGTTCAAGAAGTCAGTGTACAGTGGACTGGAAGAAAGGCTTAAAATGTGTATTTTAAGTAACATTTTTAAGGGAAGGAAAAAGGGAGCAGGGAGTAGTCTTCACCAAAAAACACCAAAGTGTTATTTTTGGTATTTCATGCACTCCTTGCTCATCTGATTTTTTTGGTTTTGTCCTCAAGCACATGTGAGAAATTACCTTTGCAGAGGTAATAGAAAACTAAGCTTTGATGCATTTCATTATTTTATTTCTTTTTGGTTGTTTGGATGGTTTTGTCCTATCAAAAATTCATCTTGCACAAGTGTTTAGGTGATGTGCTCACAGTAGGAGCATGTCACTGGTTACAGCCAGGGTTTGCTACCCTTGATTGTAGTCAAATCTTTATTTCAGTGTTGAAATAGGGACTTTTTTAAAAGGATAAATGTAGGTGTGTTCAGCTCTGCTATTTCTTATAACTGTACCTTTTTTTCTTCTAAGCTGTCTTGTAAATGGCAAAGCCTTGTGTACTCTTCAAAAATCTTGGTTCAACTTGAGACTGCATTGAGGGGAATTTGAAGGGGCAGTATGTCAGTACAGACACATGTGGATCATCCTCTAGGGTCTGCTGTATCCAAGCTTCCTATAAGCTTTTTCTGTAGAAGAACCTCTAAATCCTTGCACTTTCCCTGCCTTTACTTTTCCATGAATGATTGCTAAGAGGCACTTTCACTTAGCACAGGCCTTTCCTGGGAAGTCAGCAGGGGTGGTGACTCCTTTCAGCTCTAAGCATTGCAGGTCAAACCCTGGCTATGATTAAATTAGTGGTGAAGCTTTCACTGAGGTACTAAATTCATTACAGTTTAAAGTCTGCAGAGCTAGTTATCTGCATTTCTGCAAGAATGCATTTGCGAGAGCGATACTGGCCATCAACCAGCAGTTAGCAGTTATGGTGGAGTCTTACATCTTGTATTTCTTCAGCAGAATTGCAGATAATTGTATCCAGAGGTGCTTACAGACCAAAGTGTGAGCATTGTCATTTTATATACAGAAAAATACAGATGCTGGAGGTTGTGGTGGATTTAGTTTTTAACATATTTATTATTTGTTTGGGGCACAATTGTCACCTTTGCTCCCAGTCCTTTATCTTCTGTGTTGTCAGGATATATATGTATTCACAGTTAGATGATACTTATTTCTTAAGATTATTTTATTATTATTAGTTCAGTTGAAAATTGTAATAGATAAAAGGAGACTGCGTCAAGAGTGATCCCACTTGGGAGAAGCATACAGCAGGCACAGACCTCTGATAATCCAAATAAGTGTGCATTTTAGTGAAATAGTATGTAAATTAAGAATTCCATTGAAGAAAATATGTTGTTCTGAAAGTGATGCTTCCACAGATCAGATAGGCACTCAAATATTCACGGAGGTAATGGGTGATTCTAGATTATGCTTTTTATACTGTATACATGCTACCTCTTTTTAAAAATTCTTAAGCTTTGTTCTTTTTCTTTCAAGGACTTTTCTTTCAGAAAGTGTGATCTGAAAGCTTTGTTGCTTTGTTTCTACTGGTTGAGATCATATTCAGATATTTTTGTCAGTGTTCTTCTGTACAAACAATTTTATCAAACTATTTGTGACTTAATGTCTTTTTAAATGTAACTTAATTTGTGCTAATATCTATTCAAAGATGCTGAGGTCAAATGCTGTACTGTTCTGAAGTCCCAGGCAGCAGATTTTGCAGATCACCATGGTTATGTGCGTGTGTGCATGTGGGAGGAAGGCTAAAGTTGGAATCTGCATTAACAGAATCTGTTAATATTACATATGCTCAGTGGCACTGCTTGTTCTTTGACATGCATGTTCTTTGACTGCATGTTCTTTGCTTAATTAAAAACAAAGTAATACAATGTAATTAAAAGCCCCTATTGTCTAATTTTTAATCTTTTTTTTGTGTGTGTATGTGTGTTTCTGAAACAAATCTACTGAAATAATAAAATATGGGTAATTATGGAATCTTCTTTCTGTTCAGAAAATAGCATATGGTGATCTTGTAAATTAGCAAAGAAGCTCCACAATTTCTTTGATCCCTCTCTGAGAACTTACAGATAGACTTAAAAGTCATTGTGTTACAGCTAGAGATATCTACCAAGAGCACTTGCTACTGATAATGCATGTCCTGGTGATTTCTGCCAAAGCATTGTGAATGTTTAAGGGGCTTGATTTTGGGTAAGCATATTTAGATTCTTCTGTACTTGTAGTTGTTTTCTCAGATACAGAATTAGTTCTGAAGTATCATCAATGCTAGTTTAGTTATTTTTTTTTTTTAATAAAGGACTGTGTTCTGTTCTGAAACTGATTCTTAATTGCCCTTAGTCAGTGCTGATTACAGATAAACTTATTAATGCCTATGAATTCGTAGGAAAAGTGGACAAGAGAAAAGTTAAAAAGTTAAAGCTGACTTTTCTTGTCTCTTAATTACTGTAGTCTAAATAAACTTGGAAAAATGGAGACTTGTATGAAGAATAATTTCTTTTCCCCATTGCTATATTGATTGTCTCAAGCCTCAAAGTAGGAGAACAATGAAGTCTGCGAAGGATGTAGAGGGGAAGCCATACAAAGAGTGGCTGAGGTCATTCAGTTTGCTGAGCCTGGAGGAGACTGAGGAGAGGCAGAGACCTCATTGCAGTCTACAACTTCCTTGTGAGGGGAAGAGGAGCATCATTGATCTCTATGATGACCAGTGGCAGGACCCGAGGGAATGGTATGAGGCTGCTGTGCTAGGAGAGGTTTAAGTTGGATATTAGGAAAAGGTTTTTTACCCAGAGTGTGTTTATTCCTGGAAAAGGCTCCCTTAGGAAGTGGTCACAACACCAAGCCTGACAGAGTCCAGAAGTCTTTGGACAATGCTCTTGGGCACATAGTGTGACTCTCAAGGCTGTCCTGTGCAGGGCCAGGAGTGGGATGGTGATCCTTGTGGTTCCTTTTCAGTTCAGCACATTATATGATTCTGTGAAATTTTAATTACTTGGAATCACTTTCTCGCTTAAAAATACTGACCCACTGCTATTGAGAATTACAGGCATTGATATGGGTTCAAAATGCAGACCAAGTCATTATGACTTTTGTTAGATTGCCTGAGAGAGTGGGCTTCTTAACTCTTTCATTGCATAATGAAACAGCCCAGAAGGATGGGGAGTTGAGATGCTCTTGCTGCATCAGAGTTCAGATGAGTCAGGAGGTTCACCAGAGCTGCCTTTGCCACCAGTAGAACAGAGTTATTAGCCTGGCGTGACGTGAACATTCAGACTGTTCTTAACTTGGGAGGTCATCTGGAGATCTGAGCCATCTGTGTGTGCATTCACATTACTTGGTGCATTTTGTTTTTACAATGCTATTCACTTGTTGTAAACAATCTGTCATAGTAATAATGCTTATTACTGTGATATTTTTCCTTCAAAATGCCAGGCCTCCTTTTGAGAGTGCAAGTGTGGGCAGTGATGGCTTTGACAGTCTTTGCCTTAGGAAAACAAGCTGCTTTTTCAAGGCTGTTTTTGCGAGGGCTGAACATCAACTATGTATGCAGTGTAGTCATTTGTATATCTAGTGACTTGCTAGGTCCTTTTTTGCTTTTTGAGGAGAAAGATACTTACCATCCACTAGACTATCTCTCTTTAAGGCTCTTTAAAAGACAAAACTTGAGGGTCAGTAGGACTTCAGACAGTGAACAGTTGTAGGTTTGGGTAGGATTTTTTTTTCATTCCATCATTCCCTTGACCTGTCTGCTTCTGATAGGTGCAGGATCTGTAGTACCACACAGATTGACTGTCACCTGGGTGATTTAAAGTAGACAGATTTTTCATATTAGATTTAGAAGAAAAAATTCAAGTAGACTACATCCTTTATCTGATGAATCAGTGAAGTTACTCATGTCAGGTTTTCAAAGTCTGTATTGGCAGGGGTGAAAACAGAGTACCTGCTCTGAAAAGCATGCTACTAAATGCACCTTCCTTTTACTGCTTAGAAAAAAAGAAAAGCCTTTATGGTAGTAAAATAATCTTGAGAAAGAAATATTAATACACAGATACTTTTTCCACTTTAGAAAGGTTTAGCCTCTCAAACTTTGAGAGGCTCAAATACATACCGAGTTTCTCCATACTCAAAATTCAGTGTGTCTAATTAAAATGAAATACAAGGTTTCACCCTTTATGTAGCTGAATTTCTGCATTTTCTGCTTCTAACCCCAAAGTACTTTTCAGTATTCTCCCTAATGTGTTCATACAGTGTTATGGGTTTATCTTCTAAAGCAGGCATGTGTGTCTCTGATGAGCCAAGGAATTTCATTAGAAAGAGGAGAAATAGGAAAGCCTGATGCCAGTACAGATAAACATGACCTGGATGCCATTCTTATGGATGTCTGACTCCTCCTTCCTTCTCCTAATTCTGGGAGAATTATTTGCCTTTTTTTTCTGTCTTGGTGGGAATTTCTGGAGGCCAACCAAGATAAATGCAAACATTATAAAGTATTGAAATGTCTTGGTGTTGCTGTCTTCTGAGGATCTCTTGAGAACAATGTTTGAGATGAGGAAAAGGCATTCTGAGGTAAGTTTAAGTAGGCTACTGTCCCAAGTCCTCTTGTAGGGCTAAGTTGGTGAATAGAAGTATCTTTCTCCTTAAGAAACAGAGTGTCTTTCTCCTAAAAACATACCTTAAGTGCAAACTCCATCTCTAGTTTGTCCTCTTAAGGAACTCTGAATTTGAGATTTATATCCCTCTGATGGGAATGGGAGACACTAAAATGAACCTCCACAATTTTCTTCAACTTCTCTTTAATGTTACATACTGTATGTGTCTTTTGGTGCCAAATATTCACAGCTCTAAACTCACTGACATGTCACTGACTCCATTCATTACAGTTCTGTGTAATTAATTGCTGTATCAGTTACAGACTTCATAGTGAAATTATAAATATGCTCTACGGGCTGTCTGTAATTTTCTGTATGTATCTGACTTTGCCTTTGACTAGAATAGAATGAGGTTTGTAAATCTGTGTGTATATATGGTATATGTCTATGAAGATAAAAATTACTTGGGTGCAAGATAAATCATTGGCATTTTTTCCATTTTTGTTTTTAGTAAAATTCAAAATGATGAAAAAGTTTCAAATGAAGACAGTGAAACCCAATGCAAACTTCAGATTTTTATTTTCTAATGGATAAAACAGTGAAACTGCTGAAGTTCACTGTTTTTTTTCTTCCAATGGACAGGACTGAATGTTTGCAGGCTATTTAACTGTTCATGTACTGTAAATTCATGAGTTCTTTAGCTTAGAAAATATTTTTCTTTATGGTATGAATACATTTTTAAAGTTTATAGTGTACATGTATTGTGTTTTCAAGTTCTGTATCAAATTTCAACCTGTTTTGTGTAATTAGAAAACAACTTAGAAAATGTTATGGAACTGCAGTAATGCTTTTACTCTCTGAATTTGATACTTAGAAATAGCAGTATTCATTTTCTCAATTCTGTTGATGCTGATGATGCTTTTATAGCTGTTCCACTAAAATATATTTCTTTGGCATTGAGGTTCTCTAAAATAATGTCTCTCTTCAGTTGAAGAACTATACTGATAGATACGTTTCACTTTTCTGTGGGCACACATATCTCATTTACCCTGTTGATTTGGTTTTTGTTGTCTTTGTTTCATATGCAAGTTTTATAGTGAACTCCTCATAAAAGGCTAATGTGACTTGTAAGCTGGGAAGGACTAAGTAAAATAAGAAATCATCTGAGCAGATAATATCAGGATGACAATGAAATCACCTGTTAATGTGACCTGTTAATCACTAATGCAACATTAGTAATTTCTTGTAACTGGTTAAATCAGTAATGTATATAGTAGTGTAATTACTATTTAGAAATACAGGCTTGAAAACAAGGTTTCAGAGAAGCAGACCGCTTTAGATTCTCACACAAATGATACTACTTAGACAAATGCTTGTTATAACTGGCTCTTTTAAGGAATGTGATGTGAGCAAGTATGCAGTAAGTTGTCCAGAGTTAATAGGAAATTGGCACAGCTGCATAAGTAGTGTGCCTTGGCAGTACCTGCAAACAACTACTTTTTCCACTCTGCTGTCATTTAATAGCCTTTCAAACCAAAAGTCTACCATTTATAGAAATCACTTTGTTAATTAAATTGTCCATTAGGATGTATGTGTAGTCTCCAGGATTCGTACATCTGGGATTCTAAATAGCTGTGACATGATCACTTACAACCACTGGTCCAGATCATCTCATTTCTGACTTACTTGTTAAGATGTTATTGTACAAGGATGGCTTTCATTGTTCTGTCCTGCTGCTCTTACAGCATGGCCTCACATTTCTAATGCTGAAGTTTAGTGAAAGTCTTGAAGTCTTTTCTCCTTTAAGGAGAGGGTTGGAGGAAGATATTTGGCTTAGAGATTGTAAATATAGATATTCTTATATCTACTGTTATCTCATTTGTATAAATGTTATTACGTATTTAAATTTTTTATACTTAATTGGTCTCTACATGCTTAGGATGTTAAGTCTGCTATTCATGTGTTCTCTTTGCTAATTTCTCATAATGCAGTTTTCTCTCAGTGAAATTTACTAGTATGAGTCTTTCTCCACTTTGCTTTCAGTTGCATTGCATGTGAGTGAGGAGGTCTGTGTTAACTGCAGCTAAATGATTTGTTTCTTCTATCTATGTATCAGATATTGTCCACGGAGTCTTAAACTAGAATGTAGCTAAGTATCAATTGACATTTCTGTCATAAGGTTGACATCTACTCTAAAATGACATGATTGACTTTCTAGCTTTAAGGATTTTATTTGCTTAATATTGGACTTTCACAGCTCTTGACATGTGATGCTATGTCAAGACAAGTTTACCCCTTTCCCCTTTTCCTTCACAACATTTTTCTTTTCATTTAACCATTTAACCATTTTTCTGCATTTATAGTCTGTTATACCTGCTGTTGTCTGCCTTAGCTCTTCATTTCTAGTCCATAATTTCTCTGACAATCATTTCTGAAAACTATATGGATAAAGATAAAAATCCCTTAATTTTACTTTTTAAATCTGTATTATGTCAGTCTAAGAAGGAGAAGTCTTGGTTCTCTAGTGCGTGAGCAAGGAAGGGCTGAGATATGATAAAAAAGCCCCCACTAGGCTTCAGCAAGCAATGCCTCACCATATAGTGTGAAGGTTAAACACTGGGGATCTCAACTGTTGTAGGGAGGTAGAACTTTTTGTCTGGGGAGTTGTTTTGCTCTGTTTTGGTTTGTTTTGGTTATTTTAGTAAAATCTGCAAAACATTGCCCTATCTAACGCAGGAAATGTACAAAGTTTAATTTACTACTGCACGTACTTAATTTTTATATGTACCTTTGAAGTATGAACTAGATTGTTTGGTATTTTCATCTTTCCTCACATCTTCTGTCTGTTTTGAAACCCATTTCTGATGTATCAATGCTGTCATGACTATTATTGCAGGTGGATGTTCTGTGAATACCAGGGTGTTCTGGTTTGTTTGGTTTGAGTTTTTTTGAATAGAGGTTTAACAGCACTAAATATTCTCGTGCTACTTCAAGTAGCAGTGTTTCTTCTTGTCACTCAGAGTCAGCTCTTAGGAATGTGTTTCCTTTCTGTTATTGCCTGCAGTACTTGTAATCCATCCTTCCTTTTAACTGAGAACTGCTGAACTCTGTAGCAGATGTCATGAACGTGATTCAGTGACAAACTTTTTTGCTAAACCTCACACACTTCATGTCATTTGATTGCCATGTTATTGGGAATTGGTACAAAACAAGTATTCCCTGAACTACCTGGTGTTACCAGTAATTTGAAATCTGATCACTAAGAAAGGTACCTAGCTATAATCTTGCAAAAATAATGTTGGAACATGCATACAATTTCCATGCACCCCTGCTGTGGAAAGCTGTGGAAAGTGGGTCTGTGGAAAGTCTGACCCTAGCAAAGGAAGCAGCCAAAACTTAAGTTGGTACTGCTTTTGTACCCATGCTCCTTATTTACTTCATTTAAGTACATTAAACATATGTATATATGTGTATATACATATGTGTATATATATAAATTATTTATGAATTTTAAACAATGTGTAAACATACTGGGATGTAAGAATTAAGAGTACCTGAGTGTGCACAAGTCAGTGAAAGTTTCTTTCAACAGTGCTGTAAACAAGGTAGTCGTAATCCTTGAAATCATTCACAAGTGGAAGTAGTTTAGTCATTCTGACACCTGTGGTGCTTTGCAAAGGAGAAACTTTGGAGGAACTTCTGACTCTCACTCTTGGTAGCTGTTTTTTTCCTGGAACTATGAAGTTACATTGCTCTTCACTGTGAATAGATTGGATTAGGTGCTGTAACAGATAGTAACCTAATTCTATTTTTTCAGTTTTTCGTCGCTTTCTAGAATTGGGGATATCGTCACTGAATAACTTGCTGCTTAAAGAAAGTAACAGAAGTTGGGAAATTCAGGTAGGCAATTCTTTCAGTTTACTATGCACTTTAAATGTTGATGCAAATATGTATGACAGATCTATAAATATTCATTGTGGTACTAAAACCATCAAAGCATGATACAGATTTTAACCTTAATAAGATTTAATGTGGTTTCATGGTGCATTTTGTGAGCTCTAAACAGGCCCTGAGAAGCCCCTGATAAGAATTCCAACTGACTTATGATATGCAATTGTTCTTTGTGCTCATAATAAAAATATATTAATGTTCATAACTAATATGATAGGAGGTCCAGGTACTTTGTAATAAATTTAACGAACTGTTTTTGACAAACTGTTGTCTTGTTGCCAATAGACTCCAGTATTCATGGTATGTGCAGCCACATACTCTTCTACTTCTTCTCCCAATTTTCTTATCAAGGAAAATTCTTGATGGATTTGCTAATTACGTGTATTTCACATTTCACTTTCTTTTTTTCAACTAAGGCTTCTAAATAGATATCTGATACTTAATTCTTATATAAGATGGCAAAATTCTTTCGGTTTTCTTTGTGTAATAACTTTCATGGCTTTAATAATGGCACAGGGCACAGGAACAGACTGTCCCTGTGTGCTGAAAGACGAGTCACCAAGGTAAACACCCAGCTTGGATGGGCAAGGAGCTTTTGAAGGAACTTAAGAATAAAAGGAGGATGTATCATCTTTGGAAGGAGAGTCAGGTCTCTCAGGAAATATTTAAGGGGGCTGCTAGAGCATGTAGGAAAAAAAATTAGGGAGGCCAAAGCTCAGTGTGAATTTAAAATGGCGACTTATGTAAAGGATAATAAAAAATGCTTTTACAAATATATTAATGGTAAAAGGAAGGGTAAGACCAACATTTGCTTTCTACTGGATGAGGGAGGGAACTTAGTAACTGCAGATGAGGAGAAGGCAGAAGTGCTTAATGCCTACTTTGCCTCTTTTCTTTAGTGGGAAGACAGATTGTCCCCAAGACAAGTGTCCTCCTGGGTTGGTTGATGGTGCCAGGGAACAGAATGGTCCCCCCATTATCCAAGAGGAGGCAGTCAGAGAACTGCTGAGATGCTTGGATGTTCATAAATCTGTGGGACCAGATGGGATCCATCCCAGGGTGATGAGGGAGCTGGCAGATGAGCTTGCAAAGCCTCTCTCCATCATTTACCAGCAGTCCTGGCTCACTGGGGAGGTTCCAGATGGCTGGAAGCTGGCCAGTGTGACACCCATTCACAAAAAGGGTAGGAAGGAGGATCCTAGTAATTATAGACCAGTCATCCTGACCTCAGTACCTGGCAAGATAATGGAGCAATTTGTACTGAGTGTCATCATGCAGCATCTACAGGATGGCCAGGGTATCAGACCTAGTCAGCATGGGTTTAGGAGGGGTAGGTTGTGTTTGACCAACCTGGTCTCCTTTTATGACCAGGTGACCTGCCTGGTGGATGCAGGAAGGGCTGTGGGTGTTGTGTACCTGGAGTTCAGCAAGGCCTTTGGCACTGTCTCCCGCAGCACACTGCTGGAAAAGCTGGCAGCCCATGGCTTGGACAGGAGCACTCTCTGCTGGGTTAGGAACTGGCTGGATAGCTGGGCCCAGAGAGTGGTGGTGAGCGGTGCTGCATCCAGCTGGGGCCAGTCACCAGTGGTGTTCCTCAGGGGTCTATGCCAGTTCTGTTCAGCATTTTTATTGACAACATGGATGAGGGCGTTGAGTCTTTCATTGTAAATTTGCAGATGACCTAAGCTGGGAGCATGTGTCGATCTGTTGGAGGGTAGGAGGGCTCTGCAGAGAGACCTGGAATGGTTGGATGGATGGGCAGAGTCCAATAAGATGACATTTAATAAGTCCAAGTGCCGAGTCCTGCATTTTGGCCACAATAACCCCCTGCAGTGCTACAGGTTGGGGACGGTGTGGCTGGACGGTGCCCAGGCAGAAAGGACCTGGGGGTAGCGGCTGACAGCCAGCTGAACGTGAGCCAGCAGTGTGCCCTGGTGGCCAAGAAGGCCAAGGGCATCCTGGCCTGTATCAGGAATGGTGTGGCCAGCAGGCCCAGGGAGGTCATTCTCCCCCTGTATTTGGCACTGGTGAGGCCACACCTCAAGTGCTGTGTCCAGTTCTGGGCTCTCAGTTTGGGAAGGACGTTGAGATGCTTGAGTGCGTCCAGAGGAGGGCAACAAGGTTGGTGAGGGGCTTGGAATATGAGCACTATGAGGAATGGCTGAGGGAGCTGGGGCTGTTTAGCCTGGAGGAAAGGAGACTCAGAGGTGACCTTATCACTCTCTACAACTTCCTGAAAGGTGGTTGCAGTCAGGTGGGGTTTGGTCTCTTTCTCCAGGCAGCAACTGACAGAGCCGGAGGACACAGTCTCAAGCTGGGCCAAGGGAAATATAGGTTTGACATTAGGAAAGAGATTTTCACACAAAGGGTGATAAAGTACTGGAATTGTCTACCCGGGGAGGTGGTAGAGACACCATCCCTGGATGTGTTTAAAAAAAGACTGGATGTGGCACTCGGTGCCATGGTTTAGTTGAGGTGTCAGGGAACTAGTTGGACTCAATGATCTTGAAGGTCTCTTCCAACCTTGTGATTCTGTGATTCTGTAATAATTTAGTTTGCAACTCCATATATTACAATGTTGTTTATCCTGGTTTGCTCTGATTTTAAGGATCCATCCAACTTTAATTCAATACTTTCTAGTTTTTCCCTCAAGTACGTGTGCTTTGGTGTAGTGTTAAATAATGTGTAGGAATGGCAAGTAGTTTTAATTACCTGAATTTTCCTCCACCAGAATTCTCAGATAGATCTATTCCTATTTGATTTCACACATTGATGATGACTGTAGCACATTTATGTAGGGTTAATTGCTGTGGATTACACAAATATCAATGAAACAGTTAAACCCTGAAACTGTTGTGGATTTCTTATGACCTCAATTCTACATAGCAATTTTAATTTTAGAAGCTTGTAGTTCTCCTTTAATATTTTTCTTTACTATTTTCATATTTTACTGTCTAAAAATCCAAACAAACTGTGTGGAAAATAGTTCTGTAGGATATCAGTACCTTAGGAAATGTACATAAAAATTTCTTACCCATGTTGTTTCCTCAGAAAGAGATGCAACTTGTGGAACATATTGCGAAAATTCCCCATATAGTGTTTTGCAGGCTTTGTTGTCAATTTCTTTTTCAGGAACTAAGTGTCTTTCTATGTTACCTTACTCTCTGCTTCTAATCACCATTCATGTAGTATGTAAGTCAAGTACCAGTAAAAATTTATGCTTTACCCTAAAAATACTCAAAGTATGTTGAATTTTGTTTAAATACTGCTAAAATTACATTTTACATTTTAAGTTACTGGTCAGTGTTACATTTTCTGTTTCATTCTTTGTCTCCCTTCCCCCATGTTCCTTTGAACACTCTGGAGTGTTTTCAGTATGACTGATGATACCAGACGTGTTTGGGCTTATCCTTCATGTTGTACACTTCCTTTCCATTATCACCTGATCTTTTTAGATCTTATTTCACTATTACTTGTAAAATGTTTCTGCCAGGGAGTCTGAGGAAGAAAATCTGCACAGGAATTTACCCTGGAGAAGCATGTGGCAGAAAGGTGATTGTTTTTTTAGCATGGGAAACTGAAGTATAAATGGCATCCCATACTGGGAGCAGGAGCTGCAGTCTCTGTTGCTGACCCTGCAGCTCCTCCTCTGGCCTGCTGCTTGCTGCTGGGACTCAGGGGCATTCCCACATGTTTTATGTGCCCCCCATGTGAAAAATGTTCCACTGTGCAGTGAGAGTGGGCTTTGCAGATGGGGAATCTCCATCCTTCCGACTCGGTCAGGAAAGGGGAGAGAGAAAGAAATAGTAGCTCAATTGTAGTAACTAGCCCAACCCTGAGGTAATTTTTAAGTAGTTTTATAAACTGCCAACCCCATAAAAATTCACAGCCAGAAAAATACTGTCCTATGAGGGTGGATGGAAGAAGGAACCAGGCAGTTGGGTAGCATATGTAGGGGTGATAAGGATAGGTAAAAGATGATGATGATGATGTCTATTTGAAGAAGATGACTCAGAGGGAAAGAAGATAAATATTTAAAACCAGAGGGAAGTAAGAGCTGTACTGTAAGCAGCAGCAGGAAGGCACAGGGATGGATGACAATTGGTGCAGGAAGGCAAGTGGGGAAGAAGCAGAACTTCTGGAGCAGTGGTTCAGTGAGTGGTGATCCTTACTGGAGCAGGATCAGACAGGAAGCAAAGAGAACTCCGCAGTGCAAAAATATGTGTGTTTCATTCTTGTGCCAGAAACGAGTGAAGTGCAGTGGGTGTTCCCAACCTGTTGGCTGGCCTTTCTGTACAAGCTCCAGGAGTGTCTGCAGGAAGCTTCAATCATAGATCAGGAAGTACAGCCTTCCTGACTTGCCTTGCTGGCAGCTATGAAGATGGTGACAGTAAAATCTCCATAAAAACCTTATAATGTGGCCTGTTCCAGATTAAAAAAAAAAAAAAGCCTTAGTTCCGAATATTTTTCTTCATTTTTCTTACGTTTTTGAGGTTCAGAAATTGAAAGTATATAAGATAGTGATGGACAGTGCTCTAGTGCCATTTCCTGCTGCCTGTTTGCCTAGAACCTTGCAACTTTTCCTTTCCCTGCTTCACTGCAGTTGTGTAGTGGACTTTGTTCATGTGCCAGGAATTTTGTCACATGACTCTGATCATGTGCTTTGTGGATGTACTTCCAGTCATTTAGGCTTGTGGCTCTTCTTCATAGTTAGTATATTCCTCATCCGGCCTCATGATACTCTTAAACATACACTTTCCAACTTCTAAAAGAAAGCTCAGAAAAATCTGAAAAAAAAAAACCCAAAAAACCAAAAATGTATTTTTCTCAATTTTTCCATTCTCGTATTGCTAATTCACTCGAGTTCTAGAATACTGGGGTGAGGGAAAAGATGGAAAAACCTCTCTCTTGTGAAGGTAGTGTCAAAACTGTAACTTAAGTTTGCTGAGGAAGCCTTTGTTGCATTCATGTCTACCAGTAAAAGCTGGTGCAACATTCCTGCATTACTCTTTGCATCCAGAAGTCATTGCCCTAAAATGCTGGTGGACTGTTCATATGTTGTGTGCACATCTTGATGCCACCATAGAAAAAACACTCATCTTCAAAATCTCAATTATATCTTTTATGGTTCCTTGCTTTTCTAGTGTATGATTTTCAAATTGGGTCCATGGGCTGGCTTTCTGTGCAAGATTTTAGTTTCATGCATAAGGAAATGGACTTCATCCACCACACTTTCACTAATTCTCTTAGAGTCTAATTTTCAGTTTAATAATTGATTCATTAACTTGGAGCAATGCCATAAAGAGGAATTTTAGTTCATTTGTGTAATTGAAATTTAATTCAGTGCTTTTTACTTTAAGGGCAAAGGGAAGAAACTCGCATCAGATGTTGGATCTCAACATTTTATGTCATGAAGGACTTTTGTTTTTCAGTGTAGCTTAACTACCTTTAGCTTCTAAATTCATTTCATCATATTAATCCTGTAGAATAATTGAAGTTACAAAAGTAGAAAACTGTCCTTCTGTTATTCCATTTCAGATGTCCATTTGTGCAACACATTTCATTACTGCTGACTCTTGTACCATCTATATTTGTATCTGACTGTCCTCCATGTCCTCCATTGTTAAACTTGGGTCAAATCACTGGGGTGCAGCTGAATTGTGTGACTGATCCAGTTTCTCACATAAGTGTTCAGAAATGGTTTAGTTTATTTCCCTGAAACATTTTACTTGCATTTTGAGGTAGAACATAGCTGATCCAGCTGAGCTATATTAATGTGAAAGTCCACAGTCCTTCTGCTCTCACTTTTCACACTATGCGAAACATGAAGCACAAATTCTCTGAAGCTTTGTGGCATTGGAAACCATAAAACCAAGGAAAGCTAGGAATCCAAGTCTGTCAATAAGAGAATTGCAATGAGTCATGGAAATTACTTCTATTTACTTCAATAAGTACTTCAAATTACTTCAATAAGTCGTGGAAACCAAATTTCATTATACCTGTCTGTATGCAGAGAATAGTAAACAAAAAGTAGGATAGAAAAGTGTGTAGGGAATATTGGTTGATGTCTAAATTAGATACTTAAACTGGTTTGTCTCTTTGTGCTGTAACAGGGAAGGGAAGGACAGCACAAGACGCACAAAAGAATTATGCTGGAAAATATACCTGCATGATGTCCAGTGTGTGTAATTTGAAATGCTGAATATACACCTGAGAGATCTTTAATTTTTGAGTTTTATAATTAGACTTCTAATTTGCTATAGAATCCACTTTATATTACAGATGGAGTAGTTCTCTCCTATAAGACTTTTTTTTTTCCTTTCTGGAAGTTGTATGCTAAAGCTTTTTCTTAAATTGGCTAATCTTATGTACAGTGGGAAATAAGACTTCCTGAAAAACCTATGTCCTGCCCTCTTACACTGTACTTTGCAACCAATATTTTTTTTTAAATATTAGATTTTATACTGGAAAAAAATCTGCCATTTTGTAGTTATGGCACAAAGCCCAAGAGGCATAAGGGTATAATTCTGGCTTTTTCCACCTTGAATGATCACATCACCACGGAAAATGCCCCGAAGTCCATTCAATACTAAATGTTTGGGATAAAGTGCTCTCTGCAGAGAGAATGCCAAGGACAAATGTCCTGGATGTACTTGAACATTGACATCCTGTTTCTTGGGAGAGCCTGGGCTGAGCGTTAATAGTCCTTGCTAGGTTCAGTGCTTATTGTTTGTCTTGTGTGCGTCAGGTTTGTATGTGCGATGCTATCCGTTCACTAAAGCTGCCAGACGATGACTTGGTGTTACACAGTCAGATTAGATTGCTATAGCTATGAAATAATTAAAGACTCCTATTCTGCAGCATGAAGTTACTTGAAATACTTAAAACCTGGTAAGTTAGGTAGGTCAGAGGCAGAGAAAAGCTCCTGTGAAATTGAAGAACTGGCTGAAAGTGAGCAGAAGCAGTTCATTTCATTAACAAGTCTAAATATTCTTGAATTCTGGGTGGAGCTTCTAATCATGCAGCTGTCCATTTTGTTGAAAGGAAAGGAAAGGATCCTATTCTCTCCCATATGAATGATCCAGTATAAAGAAGGAAAGCGCAAGTACTTGTGCTAATGGCAGAAATTCATTTTCAAGTTCATCTTTGCCTCACAAAATAGTCTTGCACTCTGTCTTTCAGACCAACAGTTGGTACAGCCCACTGAGCGGCATAGAATGGATTGTATTCTAGCTTTGTTAGTAATATCATGTGTAGCTTACTGTGTATGTCCTTATTAGGAAAAGCACTTTAACCTGTGTCCCTTTAAGGGCTGATGTGTTCCAATATACACTTGTTCAGAGTTTTGCACATAGATTCAGAATACTGTCTTGAAAATTTTACTAACATTTTGCTTTGGAGGTGCAGATTTTACAGACTTCTTGCTTCCTTTCTGTTATTTCACAGAGACCTAATTTGCATGTCTACTCATGTCCAGAATTATTTGACTAGACTGTTTGTATGCTACCTTATGTCCAGGAGACACTGATCCAGTTTCTTGGAATATGCTTCATTCATATACTATTAGGCTTACCATGAGATATCAGTTATGTAATTTTCTTTTTAAAATACAATGAGTGAAGAAATATCTTGCTGCTCCTGCTCCCCTTTAGCATGAAGTAATGGCTGTAGATTTTTCAAGAATCTGATTTCTTCTTTTGACCAATCCAAAAGAAACATGTCTTACGTCTTTCTCTGCATTGAAATGAAATTTCAATTGCACTGAAATCAGTCTTTAATCCTTTGAGTCTTTCTTCATTCCCAGTTATTAATCCTACCAGGAATGTTTTCTGTTCGTGAATAAATTGGAGAGGAAGGGTAAGTAGGCCAGTATTTCCATTATTCCTGTTGCATAATTGATCTGCCACTCGCTGACTGTATTATGCATGACTGACCTTCCATTTGGGGCTGGTTTATTAAACTTCATTTCAAGTATTTGTCAACAGTTACTTTGTCAGTCATGTTGGGCCTTAATTATGAATCACGTTCAGAGGCTGAGCTGCATTTGTACATCCTGGGCACATTCACTCCTTGATGCACAGTTGGAAGACCTGTAAGAGTGGATGGCCTCAAGCTGTAACTTCTTTAAACCCCATTGACAAGCAGAAGACGAATGCTGCTTTTGAATTGTCTCAGCCAGGAAAATAGTGGGGGATTTCAGTAGCTTCAGTGGGTTTTGTTTGCTTTTTAGTTAATATGAGAGAATTAAAAAATGAGGATAGTAAGGCTACCCTACCTTCCTTTTTAAGAATGGTCTGTTCAAGTTAGTGCTAGTATTGTGGGAAAGATGTTTTTACTGTGGTAAGGAGGAAGTGTGAAATACCTTCTCTTAAAGAAGGACTACATGGGTGATAGTTACTTGTTACAGCATATATATATCTTTATGTATGTATTTATGTATACATAAATTACCTTAGGCAGAAGAGGGATGGGAGGCTCAGAAAAGCATTGTAATTAATTACTGGGAGGCAGGAACACCAGAGGAATTGTTTGATTTTTAAAGTAGCAAGCTGAATCTGTAGTTGAGTAGCACCTGCATCTCAAAGAATCTGTCAGGCGTTGAGTGGAAACTACTGGGTACATGACACTTCTGACAATCTCACAACCTAACTTTCCATCTGAGTTTTGAGGTGCTTCTAACATAAGGGCCCTAACTTGAGAAGCCACAAGAGACTGCGGTATTGAATGTCTTTTAATGGACTGTGACTTAACAAGTAAATGAAAAGCCACACAGTGACATGAATCTCTGGTCCCCATTGATTTTAAAGTGCAGATCCCCAGAGCAGTTTGTATATAGCTGTTACTACTTGATATATTTGTTGTAATGAAAACAAATTCATAGAGGCTTGTTGAAATTTCTTATTGTTAACAGAATTGCTATGGAAGAAAAACATGACTTACTGTCAAAATTTTATTTAACTTCAGATAACCCAATCCATAGAATGAATAATTTTGCCAGCAAGTGCTCTCTCATAAATACAATGCTTCCTTTGTTTCTGTACCCTCTTTCTTTTGCTCTCCATCTAGCTCCTCCATATCTCCTGCAACTATCTTTGCCTGTGAATATTACGATATATTTCAGCAAAGCTTTTTAATGTAGTAGGTTATCTATTGTGCTTATACTTTCCATTCTTCAGATTTTTTTGTTTAAAACCAGACAAATCAACCTGTTTCATAAGTGTAGTTTCTCTCTCTCTGCTATGTACTGCCTTGCTTCTCCGCTTTGTCTCTTTCCCCCATTAAAACACCAGCCTTTCCTGTTACCTCCAATATAGCACTAACCCTTCCTGCTGCCTTTCTGCCTCTTCCTTTCAGCTGCTTTTGTCTCAGATTAGCTATAGTGGTTGGTACCACTGTGGTGTTCTGTTAGTTTGACCCAGAATTTGAAACCTGATGGATAGCGTTACATTATGAAATCCTGTGTGGTGAGTGGTACCGGAGAAAGACTGTTTTTAAAGCCCAGGAAAAAGTTGATAGCTTTACAAAAACTGACTGTCGTGCCATTTGTGGGGAAGGGAGTTGATATGTTTTACAAATTACAGAATGATTTGGGCTAAAAGGGATCTTTAAGGTAGTATTGGAGACTCATGGATACTCTGTTAACCTATGTATTGGTCCTACATACTGGTTTGCTGTGACTAATAACCCCTTGTAAACAGACGTCTTAATTCCTCAGTGTGAAGTTTTGTAGCAGTAAAACTTCTGTGTCCTATAACAAACAGATACAAAAGCACATGCTTGTTCCAGTCTCTAGAGGTTGATATACTTTCATTTCCATATGTGTTTGAAGAAGTCACGTAGCATTTATTCACCGGAAGCTTTACAATAGAATAGCACTACAGCTATTGCTAATTTGGTAGTTCAAGTTGAGCTCAAGTGTGGAAGTGGTTTTTTGTTTGTTTCGCTGCCTTTTTTTTTTTTCCTTCATAAAGCTGAGAGTCCTGTAGAAGCAAGATGCACATATATCCAGAAATAATAGCTTGTTTTGCGGAATGATGTTCTGAGGGTGTATTTAATGTAACGTGCAGCTACAAAAGGAACAAAAGTCAATCACTTGACAAATTTACAAGTAACTATTTACAAGAGCTTCCAAAAAACTTTTCAGTATCTCATTGTTGTGCTGTTAGTATTGGTACCCTTAAAGAGTATTTAATTTTTGATAAACTGCATTTTCAATATTATAGTAACACAGGATATTCATCAATAAGTGAAAGACTGTATTTTAGACTATTGTTTTCAGAATTTTTGCAAAAATCCTAAGAGCTGTGCATTTTCCATCAAAATACCAGTACTGTTTTAGTCAAAGTTGACTACCACCATGCACTGACTGTTATTGCTGGATTTTCCAGTGCTGTATAAATTTTGCAGCTGTCTGGGATATCAGTATATTACAAAGCAAGTTAAATCAGCATTTTTTTTGAGAGTGATAGGTTTGTGCACATCTCACTAGAGCAGTTGAAATGCTTGAGGTATCTATCTAGCTATGTAAAAATATACATACCTGCTAGTTATTTTCAGATGTTCAATAATAGATGTATTAGTGACATAAAAAGAAGACTCACTCTCTTTTGACAGGTGTCAGAATTATTCACTACATTGCATGTTCAAGAACTGCAGTTATTTCAGCGTCACTGTGTGTTATTCTACTGCTCTTCTCTTATCCTTCTTTATTTTTCTACTTATTTCTGCCTTTTGGCTGCCTAATGTGAAGTGCATGTGTTTGTGGTGTTTTTTGCTTTTTTTTTATCGTGTACTGTAGCTGATGTATGTCTTTAACGTGGAAATTGAAGTTCTCTCTACTAGTTGTTCTGTCATCCCAGTTACAGAGCTATGGAGTAGGAGGGGGAGACAGAGATATGAGATAAGGCTAGATGAAAGAGCAGGTGGAATTAAATACTGAAATACATAGTATTACAAGTAAACAATGGTACCTGTACCATTTCTTGATCTTATTTTGTTTCTGCTTTAACTATTTATGATGTGTTCTCATGATGAAAGAAAGCCCACAATTGTAGGTTAAGAAAAAAAATAAACTTTTTGTTGTACTAGAAGTATTTCACTCAGGGTCCTTGAATAATACCGATTGTATGCTTCAGAATTAGATGCTTTACACAGAACTGAGACAGGTAATTGTAAATGTGCTGCTTTTTTCAAAATGTGAACTTCTATTTTGTCAAAAGTGTGGTTTGCTCAGCTCTGCTTTCTTTGTGCTCTTTGGAAATAACAATGAGGCTAGAAGACCTCAGTAGATCTACCAAGGGGGAACCCATGAGGGAAGATCTAACCTGTTTCTCAGAAAGTTACCATGAACAAGACTGGGCTGTCCTTTGTTAACACAGAGTTATAACAGCATGCTTCTGCCTATGGCCCTTCCAGTGCCAGGTCGCAATTGTCAGATCGTGGGACAGATACCAGCCTTTTGGTTTCAGACTATCTGGAAGTCATCACTCCCTTACTATTCAGGAGTACAGTAAGTGCACAGCCTTGCCAGCATGCTCTGGTAGTCTTACAGGCAGGACACAAGGGAATTCATATTGCCTTCTATGCAGACTTGGTTTCTTCAGAGCTGGCACAGATCCTAGATGTTTCCTCCACTGTCCACTGTTGTAAAGAGACAGATCTTCATGAACAGCACTGCTCGTTTGATGACATTAAGAGAAAAAATAATCTGGCCTTTAGTAAAGGCCTAGATAAACTGTGATTTCCTTTCCACCTTTTGCTGTGTGAGTCTGGCACCCTGTGTGGGAATACTTTAGTACTCTAGTCAATCTCTGCATCTGCTATTAATGTAAAACTGATAATCATTAAAGTGTATGTGTAAGATGTACATGAAATAAATATTCTGTTTCCATTGTAAACTACTTTGTACATAGCCAAAAAACATATTTAATGAATTATTGTGTGTTGATACTCAGGGTTCTCATGAAGAGTTAATGTCTTTCTCTTCTCTAATAATTTTTTGCTCTTCAGCAGTGAACTTTTGCCCTGAGAAAGGGAAATCCAAAATGAAAACAATTAATTTTGTTTTCTTTCTTCTAACACCAGAAATGCTAAACAACTTCCTTTTGAGAAATTGCTGACAATATTCTGGCATTTACAATTAACAAGATACCAAAACCCATCCAAGAAATAATTAATTTTTAAATACTTCTAATTTTGTTTATTTAGCTACATTACCTGAATGGAAACACTGCCTGTAGCCCACTCCTTCACAAGTGTACAGAATGTATCTAGCTCTTAATGCCAGTAAAGATTTAAATTAAACCTTGGGAAGGTTGTTCAGTGCAAATGAACGTGCTTGAGCCCACAGCGCAGTATGCTGATTTGGTCATTGAATCCTTTTCAGTTTTCTATCTTCAATCTCTGTGCTCCAAAGAAGGCCACATCTCTTGAGCAGAGCTCTTTATGGAAGACTGGTTTTATTAGGAGACTCTTCTCACTAGTTTTAAAAATACAGGTCTCGTCTCAGTAGTTCTTAAGTTGAACTGCAGTGTGAGCTCCTCATCAAGTCATGAGTCAAGACTGGATCATAAATGAGCAGCTTATGCAGTGCGTCCCTTGGAGGGAGCAAGCTGGTGGTGGCAGGGAGCTCAGCTAGGGCGCTGTGCTTTCTGCAGCTCTTCATGTCAATGGTCACGTCTGGCAAAGGCTTGCCTGCCTGCTTCTGGTGGGGGACGGGGAGGGGGGATGCTCTTGTCTGGCACTGGGAGGAGCAGATAATGAAACCCTTTGTGTCCCCCTCCAGAGACATGTGCTTCTACAGCAATGAGCTGTGCAGCTGCAACCCTAGTAACAAGGGCCTGGAGAAAAGAATGAGGGCAGCTTCCCAGCACAGGATGGCCAGAGGGTTAAGGATGAGCATAGTATTTAGATGAACCTATATGTCTGTTATTCTTCCTTGGGACATTTTTTTTTTTGGTTTTAATTTTGACGCTTAGACTGAAATATATCCATGTATCTTTTAGTACATTGATAAACAAATGACTAAAGGACTTGGCAGTGTCATTGTTGCTTTTAAGAGTCTTGATAGTGCATATTCTAGAGAATTCACAGTGTTGTCTGGTACAGCGCAAACAGTTCATTGTCACCAGGTAAAAAGCATGAAATAAGTCAGTTGTGACTTTCGTAGTGTAGGTGCACAAAATCCTTACAGATGCAATGGTTTAAGAAGGTAATTTATTTTTTAAAGTGTACTAATTCAAAGGGTTATTTGCATCGGTGCTTCTAAAGTGGTTATGCTTATTGTGACAGATGATTTCTAGAGAAACTGATGTTAAATACTTCATTTTTTAGGTGCAGCAATCTGATCTATTTCCATGGGAAGTTCCATTAATGAGTTGAGGATAACTCTATTAATGAGAATACGATAGGCTTCATTAATTACCTTGCTGTGGATAGGGATTCACAAGCCACAGTTTGGGCTGCATGTCTGGGAGAGAGGGGGCGTTTGTTTGAGGGAAAGTCTGAATAATGAATACCTTAAACTAAACGATCTGTGTCTGAGTGGCAGACAAAGAGGACTTTGGGGCAGTGACTGATTATTCTGTGTGAAAGGACCACAACCATATCTGGCTTGCATACTGAATCTCGCATGTGAGCTGTCACTCCTTATTTCTCCAGAGAAAAAGGGGAAATCAAATCCGCTTAGGAATGAAGTGCACCTTTCTCGGTGAAGGTGCTGTTACTGACTGCATTATGCTCATCAAGTTACTGTAATGAGGAAATTTTGGTTATTTTAATTCTCTTTTCTAGCCTTTTGTCAAATGCAGTAGACATTTTTTTAACAAGTTATGTACAGATCTTTGTTTGTTCTCCCTTACATGTTCATACCTCCTAGATGCAGTCTGTAACATTTATCCTACTAGCTGATTGTAAGTCACAGCCCAGAGTAAATGGAGGAGCAGATGTGATTCCTGGATGTTTTCTGATCAGGCCAAAATGCTGACCTGAGGCAATTGCAAGTCCAGGACCACAGTTCACTTCCACTGACTCTGCTATGCAGGCACTATTGTCCTGCACAGGAGGTGGGTGAAGAGCTGTCATCCCACTAAACTGTTCAAGCAAGATTGAATGAAGCTTGATGGTAGAATGAATGAGTTTCTAATTTCTTGGCTTCCATTTTTTGTTGCCTCTCAACCTGAGCACTGAAGGTGAATGCTAAGGAGAATGTGTTCCTTTTACTAGGTATATTTGTTGATTTGCTGTAAAATGCAGAGTTAAAATGCATTAAAATGCAGGTGTTAAAATATTTGGAGGCACTTCGATACTCAAATTGTAGAATTCTCTGTATTTTTTTGTGAGGGGTAGGAAAAGTTAAGGAAACGTTTTGGTTTGTGAGAGGACTTGAGACTGTACTTAAATACTTAATTGAGTAATTATATCTTGTGCTCTTTTCAGAAGTTGCTAGTGAAATCAAAGCTACACATTTAAAGTTTGACACCATCTTTAACAGTCCTTTTCCTTTATTTGAGAAGGAAAAACACATTCGAGAACAACTGCAACTTTTATCTAAGTGCATACTTCTTACACCTTAATCTAAACTTTCAGATAAAAACTGTTATCCCAGTAAAAGGAATTGGTATGTGGTGGTTTTTTTTGTTTCTTTTTTTTTTTTTTTTTTTTGGGGTTTTTTTTTTTTTTGTTTCCAAATATACAGAGTGAATCTTTGTCAGCAAATTAAAGGAAAATATCTCCCACCCCACCCATACATAAAGAAAGAAAAATGAACAGTTGTGTGACACTGGGGGAGATAAGACCTTGTTAAAAACAGAGAAACTTTTATGGTAAATTGAATTGTCACCGTGCAGCTGTTTGACAATTTAGTCAAAGTAGTTGCTTCTTTCATTTGAGTTTATTTACTTAAGTCAATTACACATGTAGATTCGATTGTACCCTCCAGCAGAACTCTAATGACTCAGCAACAGGTCTTTCACTGGGAAGGATTATATAAATGAAATACTATTATGCTAGTAAATAAAACAAGCAAACAAAACCAGACACAATTAAAAGGAGTGTGAAGGCAAGAAGCACCTGTATTTTTTTCAGTGATAGAGAGGCTTCCACTCATTTTTACAGCTTAACTTGTCATGATAATGGAGTTTCTCAGCAGTTCTGTAGGGTGCAGACAGAGGGCTTAAAGCAAACCGCAGTTTGTGAATGTCAGTATGAAGATATTTACCAGTTGTAAATACCAGTTGTAAATATTTCAGAGATACTACAATGTCTTTTTCAGAAGTGTCTGCAAAGCTTCTTAGGAGTTCAAGGTAACTGGAGATCAGGGAAAACGTCTCCACAGAACTAAAGAAAATAGTGCATCTTCTCTCAAAGTCAAAAAATCTCTCATTGTACCTCTTCTGTAAAAGGCAGTGTGCTAGTTTGGGCTATTTTTGTCTTTTCAAAACTTGTGTAATGCCTGTTTTGTGATCATTTGCCGTAGTAGTTCTTGAGAGAAAATGAATCTGTTATACAAGTCAGTCGTTTCTATCTCTGTATTGCTGCCATGAGAGGGCATGGGACAAGTTCTGCTGTGTTAAATGAGACTACATCTCTGTTTTGAAAGGGAAGCATGTGCTGACCATGGCAGTACCAGTAAAAGCAGCGGATTTGAATATTAGGAAATTCTTATGGTTTGTCTTGTTTGTCCATAATAGCAGTTGGAGCCAGAATGATGCTTCTGAATATATATTTACTTTGTGGTCTAAGGAGCTAAGTAGTCACCAAGAGAAATAACTTATTAACTAAGTTTACCTGGCAGAAGAGTAGAATAAGACACCAGATTGTAAGAGAAGTGTAGAAGGTTCTGGAAAAGTATTTATTTTCTGGGCTTACACTTGAAATCATCTGATGTGAAGTCCCATCAGGAGCTAAACCTTGTAATTTACTGTGCTGTCTCTGGCTAGTTTGGGTCTTGAAGGAACCTGGTAATCTTTCCTGATACAGAGTTGCAATTGTTGTCTCTACCATTTTCCTTATGACTTTGTGATGTATGTTACAAAAAACTGCCTGTTGTGCTGGCTGTCTGAAAAATCTGTGGGTGATCTTGAGTGAAGGAACTTGTATTTCCCTGTTTCAAGTGGGTAAATGGTTTTGTATGATGTGAGAAACACTTGAGTCTTCGTGCTTATATTTATTAAGATTATTACTCTGTGTGGAAGCAGAATTCTTTTCATAGTGAGGCAGCACAAGTATTTTACTTCACATTTGTGTAGGACTTCACGACTTTCAAGTTATCAGGAGAAGTACTCCATGCCTTGTGATTGTTTTGGCATGAGAAATACTATGGTCAAAACATTGTTTATTTTTTAGACTTCACTTAGGTTTCTGCTTAGGTCAGAAGGTTGGGAACTAGAGGGAAGTATGTTGTGTATTTCATTTGCCTTCCTTACCTGTTGGCAAGCAAGTGACTAACTGAAATAATGCAAGAGAGATATGGTAACATCGGTGGGTCAGCATTAGTAACTAAAGTTTCTTTCCAAACTGTGTTTTGTTTTTGGTTTTTTTTTTTTTTTTTTTTTTAACCTGCTTTTCTTGTGCAGGTTGTCTCACTTACAAGGCTTTTGACTCTTATAGGTAATCTCAAGCTGTAAGTATAAAGTCTGTACCTTATGAAAAAAATGAGGCATTTTAAAATTCTGTTACGTCATATGAGAATCCTGTCAAAGTAGAATACAAAATTCTAGTGACTTGCACAAACCCTTGTAATAATAAACAGTGAGAAATGAAGTGTTATCTGGCACAGTTATTGTCCTGTATTGTTGCCTATTTGTAGTGAAGAGAACAAATCTTCTTTCACATTTTGCTTGGTGTGTATCTGGCAAGTAAGCGTTGATAACTCTTAACAACTGTGTATGTGTTTTATTAGTGTTACCTAAAGAACAGACTCACTGTATCCATTAGGGGTTTGTTAGATGGTTTGTCAAAGAGCTGCTGAGGATACTGCAGAGCTTTTATAAATACACAAGACTGACATAAGGGGAATGACACTACTAAGAGTACATAAAACTTGATAAGTATATATCTTAACTCACCATGTGGATACTGTAATTTTGCCCATCTAGTAGAGAAGTAGTTTCCATGGACACTGCAGCCACTGCAGTATATTCATATTATATTTCCTTACTTTATTCAGTCTTTCCACTTACAGAAGGATTAAACCTGGTCTTCTCTTAATATATGTTAATTGAGGAGCAACATGTGTTACTAACAGACATGCAAAGGACCAGTTTTTTATGTTTGTTCTGAGCAGTAAAACTGTATAACTGAAAAAATTCCCTTTAAAATAATGTGATTTTGTAATGAAATTATCTGAATATGTCTTTATAGTTGTATTGCTAGAACACGATGGAAACAGATAGCAAGGCAGATGTGTAGAGTTCTTTTTAAATACATCACAGATTAAAGTAATCAGCAGTGTGTATTCAGGGGGGCTTTTTTCAAGGCATACTGTTCAATGAACTGCAGAGTTCTGTGAGCAGATTATAGAACAACTTCTGCTGAGGCTACATCTGTTGCTTTCTAAGAAAAGGTAACATATTTTACTATTGTTATGTCTGTTTATAAAACTGTAAAAAATTCACATACAGAATTTCAAAAACTAGTAGATATTTGTCGGCCTGATGAAAGGATCTCTGTGTTTAGCATCTGTGAGCAGTTCCAATGCCTTACCTCTGTGAGAAGATACACATGGAAATCTTTGAAATGTTGGAAATGTATGTGCTTAGAACAAAGTTGACTACAAATGTTCTTGGCTGTCTTAAAATACAATTGTTGCATGCCTTAGTTTCCCACACATATAAAGAGGGAGAGGTCAGGAGACTTCCTTATAGCTTATTCCTGCCATGAGCCTCCTGTTTATTTGTTTGTTTGGTTTTAGTAATTAAACTAATTCCTGTTAAATACTAGAAATAATGATGATTGATTATACTCAAAGATCCTTATATAAATGCATGATTTTTTTTTTTACAGTAACTACCAGTCTTTGCTGTGAAAGCCCTATCTCAAAATTGATATCACAAATTATAGCAAAGAAGTCACTGGATCTAAGATGATGAATCATGCCTGTTCAGGGAGAAAGCTATGGGCTGGTTGCCTGCTTGGTACTATTTTTCAAAGTCTGGTGAAATCTTTGAATCATAAATGAATCCTTCTTTTTTTTTTTTTTAATTTTTTTTTTTTGGTAATGTAGCTTTTTAACATACATCAAGAACCTTTTCATTTCTTCCCCCACTGAATAATGGGCTGAAACTTCCACTACTTGCCTCTGGAGACTGTTGTACAATTTAGAAAAAAACTCCTGGAAATGTGTTTTGGTAATAGCTTTCTGGTTTTTCCCCTATACAATTTAGTTTAATTTAATGGATAAATTGATTAAGTATTAACAGGGGCTTGGAGTCTGTGTGTCACAGTACAGAAGTGCTATTTTGCAAACCTGCCTTAGAAAATAACAACCCAGTTATATCAGCGATGTCCTTTGTGTTTTGGACATAATAATTATTTTTGTAATTAAAGTTGTGCTTTATGCTTCCATCTTTCATCTGAAAGCATGATAATGGAAATAAAAACCTTCTATGTTTGATAAATAAGCTAGATAACGATCCTTTGTAATTTAACTTTGAGTTTTTATTTTATTGTTGAAAACACTGTACTGGTCTCTTCATTGTTCTCAGTGATTAAAAATACTCTGCTAACAGATGACTTTCTAGCTAGCATCAACTAAATGAGGAGTCCACATCTATGCTCAGCTTAGGCACCTCTGTTTCCCTTCAGAGCAGCAGTGTCTTTCTGTGAAATTGACAGACGAGTGTCATACAAGGTGTCTGACTTGGCAACATGCTCTGAGCTTGTGTGTGCTATGTAGTAGTTATATACAAATAACTCAATATTTTACAATAGAAGCCATTTATGAGCACGGTGCTATTGTAAAGCATTTACTTAGACCAGACTCAAAATCTCTTAAGTACCCATTTTTGTTGTTCTTGTTGTTACAATTATATAGAAATAGTTATTTTAGTTTTCACATGATGCAGCTCTGATTTCTTTGTGCTGGATGGCAACACACTGCATTTTTCAGGAGAAAAAAACACTTGTCTGAACTAAATTTTAGCTAGGCCATATGGCATGACTCTGCTGTGCAATTAGCACATCTTAGTAACCAAGTTAGATTTAGCTCTGGATGCCCAGCTGTCAACCCCTACAGGGATGGCGATGAAGGGGCTGGAGTACAAGAATGTGTTGAGGGGCAGGGAGGCATTTTGGGAGGGGCCATGCTCTGAGGCTTGGCCAGGCATGTCTGTCTGTGGGAGCTGCAGCAGCTGGGCCAGGCTCACTTTCTGTAGTCTGCTCCAGTATTCTGTTGGGTGTGGCTAGCACTGCTCTGCTTGTGCGAGTCAGCTCCCTCACATGCAGCCACACGTGGCATCTCCAGAGGTGCCACCAGGGGATGCGGAACACAGTGGTTGTGCATGAAAGCACATCTCAGACAGCTAAACACCTGCCTCTTCTGTAGGCAAAGTGTATCTAACCATGGGCAGGTCTAGTCTCATATCCAGTGTGTTCTTTACTGCCTTCTTTTTTCCTCCTTTCCAGAATGTTTTCTGATTTCTTAGTTAATAAATTCATCTCTAATCTGTGAATTAGACATTCAAAGGAAGAAGTTTTTGTGTGGGAGCATAAGTAACTGAAAGCTAAAAGGAATTAAGCGGCAAATGCTGTCTGGCCTTGAGCTAAATAATAAAATACCCTTATTTGGGGGCAGGGAGGATTGTTACGTGGTTCTTTGTGGGCTCTTTTGTGTGGTTAAGATTTTTTGGGAACATCTTATGTTGTGATAGCTACTTACTAATTCGGAATAGAGCTCTCAGATCAGTCCAAGAACATGAACCTGATAAGGAGAGCTGGGCCCTTTGTTAATTTTTATTTAATGAAATTGGGATCTAATTAGGACTCCAGGTAGCACAAGCACTGTGTTTGACTCTGCATTCAGAAGATCTGTTTCTGAACACGGGGTAGCAGGATATGAAGTAGAATTTTTCTAACTGAATTTAATTGAGAAGCAGGTAACTTCATTGTGAGTTAAGTTTTAGCATGTGGAAGACATCTTCTACCAACAATAAGGTTAACAGCTTACCTTCACAGTCCCTGGATGAAATGATTTTTAAAAAATCTGTGTTATTTAAATCCTCTTTAAAAGAGGTTGTATTAAGTAGCTGGCATGACTCAGCTTTGCAAATGTCATGTTTGCCTCCAGTGAATATAATTTATATTGTGTGACGTGAGCTTAATCTGGAATGTATTGGGAAAAAAATAATAGGGTGTTTCTGGTGCTAAATATGCTTAAGAGCTAACAAAATTCATTTTTAAGGAAGAGAATTAACAGCAGGTGCATGACTGCATCATAGCCAGCTGGCTGAAGTACTTCTGCAGTCAGAATGAACGCATAAATGTAATTCAAGTGAATCCAATGTTTGTTTGTGGGGAGAAAAAGAAAACCTTAGTAATCTACATATCCATCTGTTTTCTCCTTCAACTTTTAAAAATGGGAGCTACCTGCGCTGAGGGTGCTTGCAGAGGTAGATAATATCCACAAGGCTGTACATCGGGATTGGAAGGCTGTGTGAGGTCCCTGACCCAGGGTTTGCCTCCTGGTATGAAGTCTGGAGCCAGCTGGATGCCCGGTAGCTGCACCCTTGGCCAAGAACCTGCTCCAGATCTTGCCAGTGTACCTGCTGATCTGGTTATTGTCCCCTGTTGTCACACAGCCCAGATCTTAAGCAAACCAATGCTTCTGTTTCACAGAAAACTTTCAAGCTAACGGTGAAATAGACACAACCTAGAAAGTTATGTTGAGGGTAGGCAAGAGACCGTGTCCTGAATGCAGATGTATCTTGGAAAGTTTATCTGTGTTGTGAGAAACAAAACAAGAAGTGTCCAGGTATAATGTCTTAGTCCTCTCATGCTTATTAATGTAACTTACAGAAAATACTTTGCATCACAGAGAACAGAGGGTCTTTCAGTTGATAAATTATATTTTTCATAATTTATTTCATAGGAATGTGGTTTTGACAGTTTAAGAAATTGAGGTTTGGTTGATTTTTTTGTTTTGATGAAAAACATCCCCAAAACTCAGAATGTAAAAGAGCAGTCTTTTATGCTATCAAGCATGTTTAAACACATCCATATGCTATGAAGAATATTTTAAGCACATGTAAACACATTCGGCTCTTGGATAAAATAGGAGAGATTGTGACATGGGATAATATGCAATTTATTAGTGTATTGTTGGCAGACTGAATTTACATCTCTCAAATTATATCCTGTCTGTGAATATGACTGTTTTTTAAGAGGATATTGCTTATATTTTCTGTCTACTATATGACGGTACAATTTGGAGTTGTTACTATAACTAGGAGTTCACTGAGGAGTTCAAATACTGGCATCCTATGGTTATTTGGTGTCAGAGTATGCTTTTCACATTACCTATTTACTTCCTTATAGTGAGAACCTAAGAATTGAGAGACATAACATTTCTTCCATATTTTGTGAACAAGTACTGCAAATTGTATATGGCTTTGTCAGCAGCTTTCGGTTTTGGGAGCCAAAATTAACCTGTTTAAGATTTACTGGTATGGACAAGCTGATTTAAAGCTTGTAGGAAAAATGGCTTGTAGCCTTGACAGGTTTATTCTAGGTTTTCCTTTCCCTGGATACCTGTCAATGTAGGTAAGCCATACACCACTGTGTATGTGGGTGTTTCCTGTGAAAGTCAGACTGTTTGAGGTTTGCAGTGGTTTTTCATTGGCTGAAGAACTCCAGGTGAGTTCTGCTCTGCTATTGAGATATTACCCACAGGACATTTTCCAAATGGATATTTTTAACAATAATGACCTTTTTGTGGTTACACAGGGAACATAAGTCAATGTTCCTTGGCAAGATAGGCAGCTCATTTCTGAGGAGACCATCTAGTTTCCTTTGGGTTCAGACTGCAGAACAGCAGTAACTGTTCTGCTGAGAATATGTAATTTGTTAAAATGTTTCTGGAACATTTTGAAATTCCCTTTTTTGTATAGCGCTTTGTTTCTTAACTAGGTCAATAAGTCTGGTATCTTCAATGAAATTGCACTGAAGTGTTGAAAATTTGTGCGCCATGTGTTTTTATTTTAAGTTGACTATATGTACTTAGTTATTTTTCTGCATATGTAGGAAAGATGTCATAGTGTATTTTGGGCTTAAAGCTAGATGTCATGACCTATTTTGCTTTTCTAAATTTTAATAACTTATTATTGAACTTAATTTGGTAAAGCTGTTCATATTGCCCAATGTATAAAATGCCAAGTGGCAGGTGAACTAAGAGAAGCCATGGTTATAATGTTAACTAAAAGGCTTTTATTAGTGATGACATGGTGATCAAATTACTATTTATCAGTGATTGAATGGAAATTATAAGGTAATCAATTAAGCAGTAATTGAATGCAAATGAAGCAGTGTTTAAAAATTTTTCAAGAAAGGTGAGAAGGACTGGTAACTACAGGCCTGTCAGTCTTACTTCAGTACTTGGTATGGGAGTTATTGAAAGACATCATAAGGGCAATACAGTCATTGGTCACAACCAGCATGAGTTCATGAGGGGAAAGATCTGTTTACCAAACTTAATTTTCTTTTACAAGGTAACCTACCTAGTTGACCAAGCAAAGCAAAAGATGTAATCTTTTTTGGATTTCTGTAAAGCTTTTGATACTGTTTCTGTCAGGACCCTTCTGGAGAAAATGTGCAGCCCACAGCTGGATAAACACATCTTGTGGTGGGTGAGCAGCTGGCTCATGGGTTGGGCACAGAGGGTTACAGTGAATGGAGTGACTTCAGACTGGTGATCTGCGCTAGTGGGGTTCCATCATAGGGACAGTGCTCTTTAGAATTTTAAAAAATGATCTCTGAATGTAGATATTAAGTAAGTTGTCCTACATGAATTAACTTAACCGATTATGCTAAATTAAGAGGAGCTGTGGACTCCCTTGAGGGTAGAGAGGCCTTGCAGAGAGATCAGGATAGACTAGAGAGCTGGGCAACCACCAGCCATATGGAATGTAAAATGAGCAAATGCCAGATTCTGTCTGAACTAAAGTAATGCTGCTTGAATATACAAAGTGGGGAGCAAGAGTCTGAAAAGCAACCGTCCAGACAGAGAGTTGGAAAGAAATCTGGGGCTTGGTTTTCTGGCAAGTTGAACACAAACATGAGTCAGCAGTGCCCTGGCAGCCAGGAGGGCCAGCTCTGTCCTTTAAAAAGGTAAAAGATTTTAGAAAGTGCAAAAAGGCCCCAGAAAGTAGACATAAAGCTGAAAAAGGCTGGGAAATTTCTAAACCTTCTCATGGGAAGCTAGGAAGTTAAGAACCAAGTGAATACATTTATGTTTATCATAAGGAACAAGAAAGAACAAGAACTTACTGATAGTTCAAGATGTGAAAAGTCCTAGATACATGTTTTGTAAAGACAGAAAAAGTTTCAATCTTAAATAATGAATTATTGTGTATTGTTTGAGGTTCACAGAAGTCCTTTTGTTAATATTAAACCCATGTGGGCCCTTTTCTAATTGGTTAGAGTATAATGACTTTACACCTTTTCTTTTATGCTGTTGGTTCAAAGAATATGTAGAAAAAGGCTTTGCATGGGCTGCCATCTTGTCTCTGATCTGGATTTGCATGGATGTTGTTATTTTCCTGTCTCTTGCTTTTTGCTTGTATGATACAGAGAGATAATAAATCCTAAGTTTGCAACCAGTCAGGGTCCCGTCCCATTTGTGAGACACAGACTGATCTGGCAGACGGGGGTGCATCAGGCAAAGCATCACAGCCAGGCAAGGGAGGAGATTGTCCTGCTCTGCTCTGCACTGGGGCAGCCTTACCTTGAGTGCTGGGGGCAGTTTTGGGTTACACAATTTAAATACCTAAATATCTTTTTTATCTAAAGCTATAAGAGAGGGAGGGTGACCAAGATGGTGGTAGGTCTTGAGGGCAAGACTTCTGAAGAGTGGTTAAGGTGACTTGGTTTGTTCAGCGTGGAGAAGATAACACTGAGGGAATGACCCCATCACAGTCAGCTCAGGCTGGTTCTGTTAGCTCATGGTAGGACATAGCCTAGATTCCTTAGTTCCTGTGAAGATATGGCCTAGCAGAGTTCTGCACAGCAGGACAGACTTCAGTCAGACCTTCTTGTTGATGATGTCTGTCTGATCAAAGCCCTTTACTCAGAATGGGTTCATCCATCACAGGCTTGCCAAACAGCAAGGTCTCTAACCAAAAAAACTAATAAGCATCTATCTATCACAAAATTTAAGTCAGTGAGGATTTTCAAGATTTTGTTAGTAGTTGCATTTTTTTCATACTCTCTGGAGGTAAGCATCTTTATCAGTGTAAGCAGCAAGAGCTCTCTGTGGTCAAGTACTTACTTTAAAGAGTAAAGTAAATACTCAAATTCAACTCGATATTAAGGATCATTTGCAATGAATTTCAGTTTGGGAAAGGGAGAAGCAAAGAATACTAATTCCTTTTAATTAATGTGCATTTTATTAATGTGCTTTATCTGAATCAAGCTGAAATTTGAAGATAGTCACAAAATAAGATATTTTGGAAATTACAGTATTTCTTGTATGATAAACAAGCCTGTAGTGGTGTTATTGCTAGTAAGGAGATATAACTCTGTGCATGTGTAATGCCTTAGTGAGAGCAGCTGTGTGTATAAAAAAAATCTGGAAAGTTTCTGAATTTTTTCCCTTTTCTGAATTTCATTCTCTTTTGAAAAATGAGTGGTCTTTCCAGCAAAAAAACCCAAAATGTACTGTTGACCTGAAAAATGTTATTTCATACCAACTACAACTCTAATATGTGGGGTTTTTTTTAAACCAGGTATGCCTAGAAAGTTTTTCATTTTGTAGTTGTTCTCCTAGTACAGGCTGCCTATCTGATGTTTGTAGAGGCTTGTTAGCTTTCTGGTTAGTGGTTTTTGTACTTGCTGGATATAGCATGAAAGCCTTAGCCATAGGAAAGAAATACTTTGTGATTGCTGCAATAACTAATTGTAGGTTGTGTGTGTGGCTTTGTATGGACGTGTGCACACACATGCAGCCACAGTATTTAGCAGGTTTCTTGTGTGTAGAAGTGACTGAAAAGGGTTTTCTGTGCTGGGGAAGCATAGGAGCTCTCTTTGTGTGCTTCTCAGGAGCTGTATTTCAGTTCATTGTTCTCTTTGCACTTGTGTAAGTGTTACAGGATTAGGACGCACTTACCTGCATTATGGCATACTTAAATTATGGTGCTTGGACCAGATTTCTTTGTTGCTGTAGGTATGTCTGGATTTTCCTTTCCCTGAAGTGACTTTAAGAAATGTCTGGAGGCAGGAGAAAAAGCATTTACTGCTCTATGCTGCTAGAAAAAGATGAAACTTGACCCTTCTGTCTAGGCATCACTTTGTGCTGTGTGTTACACATTAATGTGCTAGCTAATCTCTGGCTATTGATGGAGAATAGGAAAAAGCCAAACATTTTACCAGTTTTCTTCTCTCCACATTTTCTTCTCTCTGGTCTGCAACCACACATAATGCTATGGTAAGGATTTTTACATGAATCCAGGTTTCTGACTAGAGCATTCTTTATGAGACTTGCTTTGTGAGTCTACTGGTGCCGCTCCGCGTGCTTATCTTTGGAGTGAAATCTAAACAGGCCCAGTTAGCACTTTCCATCTCTCATAAATTCTAAAATTTCTTTGCTTTCTGGCTCTGCCATATGCCCCAGTTACATCCTGCTTTTTCTGTTGAACTTGGGTGATATCTCTGCACCATTTTCTGTCTGAAGATGGACTGCATATAAAATAAACCAAGTGTTCAATATACTGTTCTCAAGTGTCTAGTCAGGAAAAACTGATACCACTTCAGACCAGTCAAAGCCTAATTTAGACTTGTGTATGTGTGGTTCTTGTGTGAGTGCTCTTCAAATGAGCAAACAGTAGCAGTGGTAGACGTTGAAGCCAAGAGATGTCACCTGCATTAAGCTGCATAGTGGTCATTTAAGTGAGTTCTGAAAGTACAGTACACTGAGCAGTAACAAGAGAATGTACTGCTTCTCGGGAATTGGTACACTTGAAAAAAATGGACTGCATGAACTCACAGGCCTCTGCCTACAACTTCTGTGAGTACCCACTCCAGAAGTCCTGCATTGCACTTCTAGAGTGACCCAAAGTATCTTTGAAAATGTGATTTGTGTTAACTTTTAAGTTTCTTTAAGCCTTCTCCCATGTGCTTACCTGTGCACGCATATACAGAGTTCAAGTCATCTAAACAAGCTAATAATAGAGAAATTATAAAAGGGCTAGAGAACAATTATTAATGACTGGTAAGGTCTTAAATGATATCAGGTTAAAAATACCCAGTTACGTTGCGCTTTGAACAAAAACGTATTTCAGTTTTGTTTTTTGCAAGCTGTGGAACTGAAAGTTAAAGCAAAGACATCCTGCTGATACATTCTTGCCATTTGAAGCATGCGTTGTCACATGCCGAGAAGGACTTGAACAGAGATAATTCATGTTTTTTCAGATGGCTCCATGTGAATCCTGGGTAGCTTAATGGGGTAGCAGTGAAACTGACTTATCTGGTCCCACAAAATGTGAGACTGCTTTTGCTTACTGCACTTGGTCTCATAATGGTTTTGCACTCAAGTGGGAGGTGAAGAAGTGATGTCCAGGTATTAGATAAATTATTTTTAAGTAGAATTTCCTTGTTAAGATTTAGGCTTTGACATTCTTCTCTCATCTCAGACCCAAAGGGAGGTTGACAAAGCTTGGGGAGAAGGATGTACTGCTGATAGTGAACAAAAACAAAGCACAGTTTATGTGCCACAAGGACTTTTGGCACAGCTCCTATGATAAGGAAGAAACTAATAAAGTAAACACAGCAACTGTGCTGAGACCAGCTCCAATTGGGTAAAAAGTAATTCTGGCAGAGGGAGACGGGGACCACTGACTCACAGCCCATGAACTAAAGAAACTTACTGACTCAGGAGAAAATCTGAGCATGTGAACTACTTAGCATGAGAATAATTTAACCAGTAAAAGGTGTAATACTAATTAAAGATACCTGTGTAACTTGTAGCCAATGACCTGTGCTTTCTTTGTTTGCTGAAGTGTATAAATGATGTAAAGTTTTGGTGACTGGGGAGTCAGCCTTTAGTGGCCAAAGCTCATGCTTTGCACAAACTAGAATAAAAAGATAGGGATACCTTGTCTCAGTGTGTAAATTGGCACTGCACACCAGGGACAACAGAAGAAGCAGCAATAATGTACTGGAGGGCGTTAAAAGGTCTTTAGGAACAATGTTGCACTTGTGTTGCACTGCTGTTTTACAGTGGCTGGTTTAAAGCTGAAATAGTGGTGTGCCATAGTGATATATTTTTTGATATGACACACTTACTGTACTATTAAGAGTTTGCCTCTGTGAACTCTTGCACTTTTAATGGCCTTTCTTCTCCTGTTCACACTAACTCCTTTCCTCTGTCCCAAACTTCCCTTGGATATTGCTTTGATGTGTTAGTTTCCCGTGGAAAAAAGAACATTTTAAATGCTGTGAGTAATGCTTTTTATCTATTGTCACACTAAGAACAGGTGAGGGTCCCTTCAGTATCTGGTATGGTCTGCCATGTAGTATGTTGTGAGCATAGACTGTTCCATTCTCTCTAATGCTGCACTATTTTTAAAATGATGGTCTCCCTAGATGCCAATGTTGAGGATTCCCCATCATTACTCTAGAACATGGCAATAATAATAATAACTGGCCATTCTTCAGGAATGTTTGTTTGGGGGTTTCATTCTTTCCATTCTTTACAGAAATGGTATGTTTGCTTTGAACCGTTACTTTACCCTGTTCACTTTTTTCCTCCCTTGTATTACCTGTTATAAGTAACAAGGAGGCTAGCTGAGAAAAGCATCGTTTTTCCTTCTATAGGACTTGCCACTTAAGAAGAAAATGTTATTGACCACTTAAAATCTTGTCTAACAGCATTTTTTTAAAATGCAAATAGGAAGTCAGTATGAAATCAGATTTTCTAAACCATAGGAGTGAATTCTCAAAGGCTTCTTACTTGTTGTTAGCTGTCTGTTTTTGGAGGTAGGGCAAAATATGCCTAGACTATGTCTTAGGTAGGACAGAACTTATTTATTAAGTCTGTGGTTTGCCTTCCTGTTATTTAGTAAAAAAAAAAAAGGATTATTAGTTTCCTATTAGTCTTTCTGCATTTTCATAGTGCAGAACTACTAGTGCTGTGGTTTCAAGAGAAGTAGGTTGCTGTGGGCATGTAACTGTGGGGAATAGTATGAGCTATGAATTGGCTGTTTCAGAAAGATGCACTGAACCTATATATATCAAATGTAGTTATTAATTGACGACAGGAGGAAGCTTTGAAAAGAACTGAACATGAAGAATTTTAATATGACTAGGTTGTACTGTCTCATTTGTTGGTCCTGTGCCCAAAATAGTAAGGACCTTTCAAGGGCTGGATCCCTCAACTGAAATAAATAAATATAAGTGAAGGGCTAAAGAGTAAAACTCAAGCACTTGCAGATGGAAGTGGAAAAAAAAAAAGAAGTAAAAATGTTTAAAGCCTTTCTGCTTTAAGGTCACAGCTGGCACTTGCAAATGTCTTTAATGTCACACTTCATGAGCTGTTCTTTTTTTGACAGAACTGTGTGCTCTCCTGCTATCCCATTCTTTACAGCTCCCTCTCAGGCTCTCAGGAACCTGATAACCCAAGTATTTCTCCTTAGACACTTCCTGTGTTTTCCTTTCTGTATCTTTTGCTGCTTTCCCATGTATTATTCCAGATGGGTGGGTACATTTATGGCAGGGGAGCCTGTGATGGCTTCCTACAAACTGAAAGCACAAAATCTGGAGGTGTTCAGTGAAAGATGTGATTGTTCCTAAAGCTAGACTCTGATCTATTAGCTACAACAACAGTTAAAAAATCACCCTGTCTGTCTCCTTTAAGTAAGCTGTAAATAGTACCTTCATACTATTCCCCTGTTTTCAGGAGTCTTTCAAACCTTTAACTCAGAAGCAAATTGCTCTTATAATAGTAATTGTTTATGGCTATTAGTTTGTGTTGAGCATGATTTGAAGTACAACCTATTTCTAAGTTGCTTAAGGAAATATACTAATGAAAACCATTTCAGTATTAATAGGGGGAAAAAATAAGAACTGACACTAAATGACCGATAATCCCAAAGCAAAGCCCTACAGTCTTACCACTTCAGTAATAATGTGAAAAATTGTCACAAAGACATGAATAAAATAACCTTTTTACAGAGACAGGACATACATTCAGGTTTTAAAAATGTACAAGAAAGTCTAACTCAGACTTTGAAGAAGATTGTTAAATGAAACTAAACCCTAAGGGACTTGGGAGGCACTAAGGCAGAATCAATATGAGAAGATTATGAGGAAATGACAAAAGGATTTCAGCCTTATTCAGGCTATGTTGATGGTCAATGTTGTCTTTAGTGTAGCAAGAGTTATTTGCAGCTCAAGTTTCTCAAGGTTTGAAAGTGCAGAACATAATTGCTGCATAAAAATCAGTGTCAAAGTGCCCAGAAGTGTCTGTTCCTGTAGTAGGGAATGGAGGAAGAGTGCTTCTCTAAGTTCAGTGCCCTGATGAGATAAAGTTTTTGATACAAAATTAATGAATGGAGGCAACTTTCTCTGTAGGTTGTCTTTGTTTAAAACCTCTTGCTTCTTGTAGATTGTTTTATTTCAGAAAATTAGGCTGGCAAATTAATAAACACCTCTCAATTCCTTTGAGAGCTGGAGAGTCTCCTCTGGTGGCTACAGCTGTTAAGTGTATGTAAATGTGCATGAGCACAGCCTCTCTCTTGGTTTGGACACGCCTTAGTCCTCTCCTCCCCTCATTTCTAGTTGCCACATGATTTTATTTAATCATCATCAAGAGGAAATAGTGTGGCTGCAATAGAAATTTAAAGTGCAAAATGCGAAAGAAGTCTTAAAAATACACTCAGAGATGATAATTTTCTACTTTCAGCTTGCAGGATTGAAAGAAATTATAGTTTTTCAAAGCCTTTAAGGCAAAAAAAAAATCAAAATACCCATATATTTCATAGGATAAATGTCCTGGTAAGACTAACTGGAAGGTTTCTTTCTTATGAAGTACTTGAGACTAAAGTACTACTAGTGGGCTTGGTGGTGACTTCGTGCCTACATGTGCTTATTATGGCACATCATGTTGTGTCATGACGTACCATGGCATGGCATGATTTTTGTTCATGATTTGCCTTTTTTTGTTCCCTGTTTTCCCCATTCTTCTTAAATAGTACTTTGAGCTTTGGAGCTAGCCTAGTTAAATTCAGATTTTTTTTCTGTAATTTTTTTTTTCTCTTCCTGTGGTTTTATTTGTTTCAAGTGATTGTCAAAGAGCGTTGTTTCCTTATTTCCTGTGTAAAGCCACAGTGAACGGTATACAGTCAAAGGATATAGAAAATTCACCCTTAAAAGGATGCATTTTTAAGAAGACCAGGCTGTTCTCAAGCTGTATATTTAATAAGTAGTTTTATTTTGACTCTCCACCACATAGTGCATACTTCTGTTTGCATCAGTTAAGGTAAATGCTGTCTAACCTGTTGTGTATCAATAAATGTGAAAAGCTCAGAGGGAAAATTGGTGTCTTAGTTTACCTTTCTGTAGGAATCCCCTGGTCGCCTCTGAGCACGGTGGGGGGGTATCCTACATGGACAAAGATAAAAGATGGGAGGTGCTCTTCTCCTCGGGACTAAATCCTGTTTATTATTAGGAATCACCTCGAATCCAGGCGACGCCTCAAGGGGGTAACAGAGGCCGAGGCGTCTGGAAGAAAAAAAGAGACTGAATGTCTCATCCAGGGTTTTTTTAGCCCAGGGAAAAGGGGTGGGGCAGAACTGGGAGCCACATCCAATGGGACACAGGTGAGGAGAAGGGGAGGGGGGAGCAGGTCCAGAAGAACCCATCACACCTGAGGCTTCAGGAGGGAAAAGGGAAAGGTGTGTGGAATAGACCAATGTGACATTGTGCAATATAAAAACTACTCAGTGCAAATTCCCAATCACCCAGTGCAAAACAGCAACTAAATAACCATTTAGTGCATCACAGCACCTTTCCTCCTTCCCTGCTCTGTATATTTCTCACTGAAAAGCTAATACTGCTTTAATAAGAAAAATGGGTGATAACGTAGTAAAATGTGCTTTGCCCACTAATCACTAATCATAAAAGCACTAATCAGTGCTTTTCCTTACTGTCTTTGTGACTGGTATTTAAAAATAAGCTGTAGTTTTGGTTTTTGCCTTAGACCAGCCACTGTGGAATAAACCTTAGAGTGAAGAAAATTACCTTATTGGTGTTTCACTTTAAACGTTTAATAATGCATTATTTTTAAAATCTTGATTTCTTTATATTTAGAATTTCTATAAATGTTATGAAATTGATATCATAACTAAGGTATAAAAGCCTTAAGATGCGACAAAGTTGTTCAGCATGATAATCCTGTGTGTTTTTGTAATGTGACTCATCCACTCTGAAATAAGTTGCATTCAGAGTTCAGAAAGTTTACATGGGAAAAGCAAATTGGTCTTTCACCACTCATTGCTCTGATAAATTTCTGGTTCAGACTGAGTGATTGTCTTGTCTTTTAATGTGAGCTCTATGGTATTTTGCCACTCTTGAGCACCATAAACTGAGCAAAGAGCAAAACCAAAGGGTGGCAGAGCTGTTACCGTGAAGTGTGTTCTTCAGCCTCTGTTGTGCTCTTCACATAGCAGGTCTGCAGAGACAAATGCAGCAATACTGCAAACAATGCTGTGTTAGGGTGGTGAGACACTGGCACCGGTTGCCCAGAGAAGTTGTGAATGCCTCATCCCTGACAGTGTTCAAGGCCAGGTTGGATGGGGCCCTGAGAAACCTGGGGTGGTGGAAGGTGTTCCTGTGGAAGGGAGGCTGGAACAAGATGATCTGTAAAGTCCATTTCAACCCAGACTGTTCTATGGTTCTGTGACTCAAATCTTAATTGTATGAAAAAGGAGGGAAATACTGCTTGTATTTTGAGACCTCATAAATTGCAGCTAGGCTTGGAATGCAATTCAAGTTTTGAAGGAACAATTTCCCATGAGATTGCTAGTGTGCTAATACTACGTAATTACCTGACTAGAAGCTGTAGGCCACTATGATATTTTTTTATTTCTTTCTTTATAACCAGTAATTTGGAAAAGAACAGTAGAATTTTCCTGCTTCAACTTGTTCTTTAAACAAACAACTGACGGTGTAAGAGAAGTTTTAGTGTGCTGTCATTAACATTACAGCACCAATGCACCTTTTTGCTTTCAGCTTAATTGCTTTTTCTTTCCATGTTGGTGCAACAGATTTATACCTGATATTTATATTAACTTCATTCCTGTAAAAATCATTTGTTTAGCAGACTGGGAAGTCATATGAAATTCCAGAGCTCTAAAAAAATACTGCTAAGCATTTGTTTGCCTTTTAAGAGGTACAGTTGCAGTTAATGTCAGTTTTCTCCAGAAATACTGATATGTCAGCTGTGTGTTTTAATTAAAAGTCAAGAGATTGAAAAAGTGTTAGTGATTGCAGATCTACCAAACTAAAGGCAAATGTAGCACTTTATAGGCTATAGAACTAAAAATGCCTTTTTAAGAATAAACATGTAATCAGAGATTATTCTTTACAATCTTTAGCTTGGGTTTGTCATTCAAAAGCTTTAGATCCAAGGCAAGGAGTCAGTTTTGACTGTCCTGGAGGTCACAAGTCCTGCATGCAGAGAGCAGCTGTGTAGAGCAAGACTTCTGTGCCCCTGGGTATTCTGTGACCAGGAAGAGCTTTCCAGGCTCACAGGTGCCCACACAAGCTCTTCAGGTTTGCTCCCAGGGCCTCAGCTCTGCACAGTGCTAGAGGATGCAGTGAGCTGGAGGAGTGTGCCAGCTGTCAGTGAACAAACACAGAGACAGATCAACAAAAGGAATCTCCTGGCCCTTCAGAGTATGTCTTCTGTACTTGGGTGTAACAGGAGGATCAAAGTTAACCCTCTGTGAGAACAAGAATTTGGTATGTCAGTTCTGGACTTAGTCAGAAAGTGATTGTAAGGAAGCAACAAGTATCATATTTTTAGGAGTCACAAATCAGAATACTGGGGTACTTGAAGAGCAAGAAAAGCTCACTGTGCAATACCCATTCCTTGCTCTAGCAGCTTAGGATATATCAAACTTCAAAATGCTAACTTTGAGTGTTTGATTTCTCAGTTCCTCATAATCTGAACAGCTAGGCATTGCTGTGTTTCACATCAACTTCACACCTATCTTAGAAGTAAATCTACCAGCTCTTAAGGAAACATAAGCTGTACAGACATGGGATTAGAATTGTCAAATGTTACGTGCTTAATAGGAGTTAACTGTGTTTTACTTCTGATTTTGTAACATACTGAATCAAATTTAGAAAAGAATTGTATAGCGTGCAAATTCTGAGCCTGTAGAGAACAGCAGAGTATTTTTCTGTCGAGGTGTTCTGTGTTACTCTTGCTATTTAAAGTTAATGAAATTTTCAGTCACCAGAATAATTTAGAAAATGGGTGTCAAGCCACCTAAGTGTGGAGTGAGAGCTTCTGTAGAGACTTCTATTTTCATTCTTGGGTTTCACACTACTGGTTGTTGAAACCCGAGTTTTATTGCAATTTCTTGATTCATTCATAGGATTTAGATGGTGATCTTTAATGGAGGAAAACCATCTTTGAAGTAGTGAAAATATGTCATATTAGCACTGTTCCAAGACCTTTTTTTTAAGTGCCTGACAAGCAAAAAGTTGTATAGAAGTATTTTTGTCAGAGCGGGGTTTAGGTTTCCTTGTTTAGGTTTCCTTCTTGCCCTCAAGGTATCCTGTTTAATAAAGTTGTTTGATTTTATATGGTGTTAGCAATAGGATAACCTAGCAAAGCATATTTCCTCCACACCCCTTCCTGTTCTGATCTTTAAACAAGGAATGTCAGAAACAGGCAGGTAAACCTAATTTTGACAGTATCAGTTGATTTTTTCAAAGCTAGAAGACGGGAGTACTTTAGATGGGGTTTTGCTATTTAGATGTTTTTACTGCAGCAGGCATTTTCTTCTCAAAGAGCTTCAGATAGTGTATTAAAAGCCAAGACGTGTGAGAGCTTCCCAAAAGCTTTGGAGATGGAAAAGGTTCTGCTGTATTCTTTTTGTGCGTGTTGTAGACAGAAGTTGTGGAAAGTACATGGCTAGTCATGGCCACATAGTGCAGTGACTTGGCACACATGTAGTAAATGAGGGAGATCTTTGCTCATGTGCTTGGCACATAGAGAATTAATGAAGGTGGAAGCAAAGTGGAGATGCTCTGCCACAGAACGTGTGTACTGATACATGCATGGAGCCTCCAAACAACTTCATACTGTGAGGAATTGCATAGAAATAGAAATTGCATAGTTGTGCAAACATCTGTGTGAGTGAAGATGCAGTTGTATAAAGAATTATTAAGGAGTACGCCTGTAATAACTTCTGAATATTCATTATCTCGCTTTCTTTTCAAGTAAAGTTTATGATGTGTGGCAAGATAAGTGAAGTCTCACGGGAATTTTTATTGCACTCCTACTGAAACAGAATGGAGGTTTACCAACAAACATAATTTGAGCAAAGGAATGGTTGGAATCTGGAGCCTCATTTGTTCCACTTGAGGAGTTATAGAAGTTTAAGGAAACTATTTCAAGGTCTACAACTAATACCCTATTTTGAAGTCAACTGTAAATGAAGCATAGGATAGAAGAGGGTGGAAGGAAACAAAATACATTGTGTTGACCATGTCCAGCCATTTTGCAAATATTCTATAAACAGAAATGTATTTGTTTCTTCAACATTTAGGAGAGCATACCTTTGATTGACAATTGTGTAACAGGGTTGAGGTTAAATACCATTTAAATCTCACACTGTGAGTGTATGATGAGAAGTATGTATGCATCGAGAAGTATAATGGGTTAACAGACACAATTCTCTAAGAAGATAAAGGGGTGTGTGGGCAATTATCACTTTCTGAAATGACATTTGAAAGTTAGAAACAAACTGAGATGACTGCCAATAGATTGGATACCAGTTCTTGATATCACTTTGTCTACCCAAAGCTGGAATGTAAGTCTCATATGGATTTATAGTATAGACTCATTTTCGGGAGTCACTGTAGAAAAAAGTGCATGCCTTGTTTGCTAATGTCTTTCAATCTGTGATTCAGGATATTACCAAGAAATTAGTGGTGTGGGTGGCTGGCTTGGAGCATGAGATTCTTTGTATTCTCTCTTTTTCATTAATGTACTTCTGTTTTCAGGTTCACATAACGCTAGGGACCAAAGAAGCATACCTAATATTTCTCTGGTGCTGTGATCAACCTTCTGGAAGAAGATTCTACAATAACTTTTTGCCTTCAAGTTCTTTGTTCTGGGATTGCCTTGTCTTTGGAGAAGAGCTCATCAGAAAAGAAGATTCTCACATTGGAGCCATTAAAATTAAATCTGTTCAAAGAACTTATTACCTGCAGACAGACGTACAAAGGTTGAGTCCTGCTTTTCATCCGTGTTCCCACTTCAGGCTGTAAACAATGAGTGAGTTTTGGTTGTGTTTCAACTGCTGCATTGCAGAACAGCCTCAGCCTGTAAGTATGAATATTGGCACTACCTTGTTTTTATCTAATTAACTAAATTGTTCAAGTTTTTTGGTTTTCTCATGTTGCTCTTTTTTTTTTTTTTTTTTTTTTTTAATTAGGGATGTTTGGCCTGGTGAGAATTGAGCAGTTAACTGATAACCTGCCTTGATGGGGATCAAAAAAAGTCTATTCTAAACTGCTGTTGCTTTCCTGTCCTTGAGATCAAATCTATCCAAAGTCTTTGGAAAGAGCCTATATTTGTTGAAATTGAAAAGGAGGGGAAGGGAAAAGGGTGATGAATATGTAAACTGTCTTTCTAGAGTAAATCCCTTTTTAGTGGAGATGTGTAAATGTCCTCACTTCTGTATGACTTAAGGCCTGCCTTTGGGTGTGGCTAGACAATGATGGTAGAAGAAAATGATTACATTAAAAAGTCCGAAGTGAAATCCAGTCCTCCACCACCTTAATTTATAAAAGGATTTCATCTTTAACTATTAGGTTAGTTTTTAGATTAAATCTTTGAAGAGTGAAGGGATGCATTAATATTATAAATACTTTCTTAAAAATATAATTTAATGGCTGTTGTTTGAAAAAGTACATAGCAAACATTTTCTTTTAGATAAAAGAAAATTTTGAAGCATATGTTAGGAAGACAGAAAATACAGAAATATTATTTGGTTTCATATATTTTTAAGTACCTTTAGAGTATGTTTCTGAGTCCAGTGCTGTTGGAAGAAATTCTGCCTGTATGAAGGTGGAATTAACCAGGAATGTGGTTAGGACTGTGAGAAAGATCATTGTATGATGTGACATCCAGATCAAGCTAAGAGCACTATCATTTCTGATAGAAATATATCTGTGTATTCGATATAGAAGTGACAGTGGTCATGCAATAGTTTTACAAATATGTTAAAAAAAAAATCCCAGCTACTACTGGTAGTATTACAGTAAGCAAGAGAAACCCAGAGTGAATAAAGAAACCTCACAATAATATGCTCAGCTGCTAATACTTGGCTTTAGGGAAACTAAAGGATTGGAAAAAAGCACCTCACATTAGGTATTGTCGTTGCACAAAGCCTGAAAGCCAGACTGATGGCGTGCAAATATTAAAGTATGACTATTAACATTTTGAACTAATGACTGCAACTTTATTTCAGTCTCAGGCAGAGTTGTGGGAGATGAACTCTGAGATATCAGCATGGGAAGCTGTGATCCTCCTCTCTTGCTTGAATACCAAGCAATCCTTTAAAATGCTAGCTGTACCTATATAGAGCCAAAGTTATTTGTCTTTGTTTTTGAACATATATTTGATCAAGATGTGACAGTTCAAACTATTTCAGATAGCAAAATGGCATATTCTGTTAGTTTTTGAGAATCCCGAGGCTCAGTCTTTACAACATCTTGACTCCAGTTCTGTGATCTGTTTAAGTTACTGCCCAAGAAATCCACGTATGTTAATACAGTGGTCTTTGAGTAATGACTCATGAAGCAGGTGGAGATTGTACGTGGAAAGTGTAGGAAAGGGAAGCAACCCACTATGTTTCTGCTGATACTGTGGCGTACATTGGCTTGATAATTAAAAGCATCCTTGTGTTTAAGATAGTTAATAGCATTTTGTTGAGCACTAACCTAGTTTCTAAAATTCTTCAGGATATGTCTCAAAAAAAGAGATGTGTGCCCTTCTTGGCATGCTTGATGAAAGGCACTTAGTTGTCCTTTCCCTGCATTTACTCATCTCATTTTGCTGTGTTGTATTGTACAGCACTTGTTCTGCCATGCTCCGTTGCACTAAGTGGAGTGTTTAATCAGACACTTAAACCTCTGAGTAAGTACAGGAATGTTTTCCATTTCTGACAAATAGCAAAGCATGTACTGTAACTCTGAGGCAAATGAGTCTGATAAATGAGACAAGTGATAAGCAAGCAGTTTTCCCTGTCTCTGCAGATGTTGTGTGCTTGCACGTCCGAGAGACTTGCTGAAAAACATGCTAGTTTTTAGTCTCAAAATACTGTTACATATTTCCCCATTGTATCTAAACTGAGTGAAACATGCAGCCTTGGATAAAAGTTACGTGTCTGTCCTCTGCTGTGCATCCAACTTGTCTGTTGAGTTCAGTTTCTAAGGAGAAATGCCTATTCTGCCCAGTCTCATTCCTTTCATGTGCCCTCTTTCATTTTAACTCCTGCATCTCAACCACTCTCATGGCCTGCCTAAGTGTCCCAGCCATTTCATGTTCAGCCATTACATGTTGAGTGGCCTTCTTCTGTGGAAGGACTAATATAGCCTTGTACCAGCACCAACATCCACCAGCCTCTCAAAATAGTCCTTGCAAGCAGGAAGTTAATTTGCTAATTGTTCTGATCAATGTTTAAAATATTCCTTCTATTTTTAAACTTATATTTATTATGGTATATCATGAGTCAGAAGTGACCCAAAACAATCATGGAGTCCAACTCCTGGCCCTGTGCAGGACAGCCCCAAAATTCACTCTGTGTGCTCAGGAGCATTGTCCAAGTGCTTCTTGAGCTCTGTTAGGCTGGTGCTGGTGTGACCACTTCCCTGGGGAGCCTGTTCCAGTGCCCAACCACCCTCTGGTGAAGAATCTTTTCCTATATCCAGCCCACACTTTCCCTGACACTTCTTCATGTGTTCCCTCGGGTCCTGTCACTGTTCAGCAGAGAAAGGAAGATCAACACCGCAGGAAAATCTTGTCCACATGATCAGTTGCCTGTCCATCCTGTTCCAAGGCCTCATGCCTGTTGTCTAAGGCCCCTTGGGAAGGTGAGGCAGCCTGGGAGGAAACTTGCCTGTCACTGCAAGCAGCAGTAACATGCTTCCATTCTCCCCTGTGTCTCCTAGGTCCCCTCCTTCTGCCAGGGGACATGTTCTGAAATTATTTTTTTCTAAATATCTTTGGCAGATGCTGATATCTGAGGCACCTTTAATGTCATGGATAGTGACATAAATGTTAACCCTCCTTGCTAGAGGGGGAAATTAAAAAAAAAAATCCTAATAGTTGCAGGTTTCTATGGTATTTTTAGCATCCATTGAACTAAGGAGTTTCCTTCTGTCTTGAAATCCAGGATGTCCTTGCTTTCTGCTGGCAAGATTCTAGCATACTACATTTGAAATGGTCAGATACAGCATCTGTATTCTTTTCAGCCATAGTGCACTTAACACGAGAACTGTACGTGCATGAGTCCTTTCAGTCATTTTTATGGAAGGATAATAAGAACATGTTGCTTTGTGAATTTCACTGCCATTATGTCTCTAATAGCAGAGATGTCTCCCCAGAGCAGAACATTAACAATGTTGCAGTTATATCTAGTGTTCGTTGTGAGTCCTTAAATCAAAGACAGTGCTCAAGTATTACTATCATTTTTTAGTGAAATGTATCTTGGCACTGCTTTTAGTCTTTTGTCAGTGCTAACTGGATGCACCATGCTACGGTGAAATGAAACACCTGTCTTGGAAAGCAGTGTTCTACTCTCTCTTTTAAATATTACTTTGGTTGCTAAATATTTCGCTTGGTATATCCAAAACGGCAGTACTCACCATCATGGAAGGCATATGTTGGAAGCTGGGTCTCTAAGCTTCTCTGTAATAGAGTGATAAAATGAAGAAAGCGGGTATTCAAAGCAACAAAACTAATTAGGGATGCAGCTGAAGAAAGCATGTTCCTTGTGGTGGCTTCTTAATAGCCTGAGGTTCTTACCACAGTAGAATCCAAACAAAAGCCAAGGGAGAGTGTTCTTGTATCACCCTCTAAGGTCTCTAAGGTTTTGGGGTTTTTTGGGGGTTTTTTTTGGTGTTTTTTTTTTTTTTTTTTTTTTTTTTTTGATTCATAATATATATTACCACAATGGAGACTTTAGACAACTAGTTGCTTTCATAATCTGTTTTCATGATACCAAGGAGGAGATACTAATCTATTAATAACTATGACCGTATTTTCTTGGTGGTTTAAGTAGCCTGAATTCAGTTTCTTATCTGACCTTTGTTTTGGGAAAAGTAGCACTTTCTGTGATAGTACGTTTTCTTACACCTCCCACTAATATCCTTTATAGGTTCTGTAAACTGATTTTGTTTCCTAGTCCAAGATCAGTCATTTTTCACATGCTTCCTCTGTGCTATCATCTCATCCACTGCTATGTTTCACTAAACTCTGCCAAATTCCCACTACCAGATGCATTGCTTGGTAACAGAAGCTTAAAAATCTTGCACGTTTTTAGAGGAAGTGTCCATGCTTTCTTTCATAGCTAAGCTTGTTGCCTACACCAGGAATCTATTATTTTCCTATACTGCTTTCTTCCTGGTCTGTCCATTTTTAACTTGCAAAGTTAATTTTTGGTCTGAGAAGCCTTTGGTTATGATCTGGTGCACTCCCACCTGACTTGGGCCAAAGCTCAGTACAGCTGAGCTTTTCAATTTGCTTTGACCTTGCAGTAAAATTATTGCTCTGCTACAAAAGAATAAACTATGCTCTCTTACTTCTGGTTCCAGGCTTCCTTCCCTAGTTAATTTGTTGAAGTTTTGTTGCTTGTCTCTTGTTTAGATGATTTCAATTTTGTGTTTTGTCAAGGGGTTATTAGAGTTTTGTTGCCTGCTATACCATAAATGTTTAAAGTGGTTTGGAAAGTGAAGTTTGTTTAGTGTCTCTTTTGATGTATGAAAGAAGATTGACAGGTAGGTATTTAGAGTGGGGAGGCCAGTCTTAAAAGAGAGGCAGGAAAAAACCCTGCACATACTGCTGTGTAACTGAATGCTGGATGCTTCAGAAGACATAAATTATCTTAACTCTCGTTACTTAAGGAAATTATCTATGGATGGATATTGTCAGCCCTAGCTTCCTTTCTGGAGAAGGAGCCATAGATAAAACTGAGGATACATCTAACACAGCAATTTATGCAACTCTTAAAAAGGAGAATTAAACATCATTCATTAAACGTTCATAAAGCACCTTTATGTGCTTTATAACTGCAGAATAAATCACCCCCCCAGCAGGCACACATACCACCTTGCTACTTGAAGTACTGGTTCGGGCTCTGTGTTCAGTACAACTGCTCCGTGCAAGTGCAGCTTCCAGTTCAAAATACCTAAAAGTCAGGATCTCTTTTTCACTAAATTCAGTCATTCTACCACATTCAGTAATCCTAGGAAAGACTCGTGTAAAAGATGACAACCTTAGAGAGCCCTCAGATTTCAGAGTAAACCTACTGAATTACATTTTGAGCTGCCAGTTTAGAGGTTTGGAATTCTTTCTTCTTCCTATTTAGTGCTGTTGTTAGAAGTAGCTTGAGGGAAGACCTTATCACAGGGGGAGAATCAAAAAAGCAGCAAAATACTTGGCTTTTATTTATAAAACCTGAACTGCTTGTGTGACTTTCACCTGATAGAGCTGCTCTAGATTTTTCTTTTACCTTTAAATTAGCCACCACACATCTTAAAATATTTTTGGAGATGTTCAAGTATTAAACTGTTTACAAAGAAAACAGAGGAAGTGTTTTGTGATTATGTATAAATACCTGAATGAAAATTAACTGAATATTTTATGTTCTTTTATTATGGCTGTGAAATTTTTAGCCCTTCTTTAGCTGCATTGATCCTATTTATTTAATATGATACTAGTTGATGACATGTAAAATAACTCTTTGAAGGAGTTTGGAAACAAGAATTATGCCAGCTTTCTGTTGATGATAATGTGTCTTGCCATTATCAACATAATTGAAAAAGGACATAATAGGCTTTTAATATCTGCAGGTTCCACGGAGCTCAGGCTTTCCACTTAAACAAGGGCAGGAAGTAGATTGTGCTATTTGTTGATCTGGACACGAGTGCCAGAGCCCTTGAATTTCTTGTTTCTTATTTCTCTTAAAACTCCAAATTTTTCAGTGAGAAGACCTTTTCAAGAGCAAAACCCTGGTATGAGTCGCTGACAAAAGGAGCTTCCACAAGCTCCACTAGTTGATGCTTCCTAGTAAAAGTTGATAGTTTTGCAAACACCCTTGGAGACTGTGCTGAAGCATTTCCAATGCAATTTTTTGGTAATTTTTCTAATGGAACTTGAAGCTATAAAGCCCTGGTGGTTTTGATGTGCCTTAGTTCTAATGTTTGTCAGTTCAGCTTTTTTATCCCATTCTGCCTTTCACGTCAGAGCAGGGGAGATGGAGAAGCATGAAGATTTAGGGGCATTTCTACTTGCCAACAGCTAGAGGCAGGGGTAATCTGGACATAGCCTGAGAAATGTGCACTGTCACCGACAATATTTGGAAGTAGTGAATAGAGAAGTCAGTCGTTGCCCTGAAGCTACATGTTCAGCCTTTTGTCTTTGACTGCTTTTGATATGGAAGGGAGTATTGAGATTAGGAGCTTCCTCTGCTGATATCTTACTGTATTTTTATTGTAACTTTTCTGGAATGGATCTCAGATGTTGGTAGTAATTCTTAAGACCGATATGCAACTCAAAAAAAAAAAGTATTTTTAAATTGCTCTTTTAAAGATCTTTGCCTGCACTTGCATTTTTAATTCCCAACATTAGCATTTCACAATGCTGAAAGTTTTCCTTTTTCAGACTGTTCCTCAAACCTCTGGTTCGGCAGCTCCTGTCATGACACTTACTTACACAGGAGATATGCATGATTCCAAAGTTCCCATTTACTTACAGTAATGCTATTCTTCACTGTTCTCAAAGATCCTGAATTTATAAGGTATCCATTAAGTCAGAGACTTTAATAGGTAATCACTTGTAATTATTTTCTTGCCTTTGTCTTAAGAGTGGCTTAGCTGATCACTCTAAAATACTGACTGCTGTAATTCTGGGTGAATATCCTGCCACAGGAGACAGAGTGGGAAGAATAGAAGAGTGGAGGCAGGACAGAAAAGCTGAAGCTGTCAACTGCACTGGGATGCAGATTCAGGGAAGTAATGACTCTCTGAACCCATTGGGTATTTTTTGTTTGTCACATAATTTTAGAGAGTTTTTTTTAGTTACTTGGGTGTATCCTCGAGAGAGCTGTAGTTAACTGTAGCCAGGGAAAGATACCATCTCTCTTTGTGTTTACTCTCTCAAATGAATGTGTAACACTGAGTGATTTTTTAATATGTCATGCTCTGAAAGTGACTTGACATTAAAAGGGATGAGACTCACAAGAAAATGTTTAAATAGTTTAGACTACATTATCTCTTTAATTGCAATTGAAAATTTAGCTCGTTCAGGCTTAGAAAATAGTCTGGGTTTATAATATGTTGTCTTCAGCATGGACAGGGTCTTAATTTCTTTTCTCTGGCTTGTGTTATAACTTTTTCAGGGTGAACATAACCACCCTTGATGTTCTGCTTGATAGTGTATCGTAAAGGACTACTAGTTCACAGTTAATAAGTTTTGGTACTGGGATGCTCTCAAATCAGACTGTTTTAATTTTGCCGTATCTTTGGCACATTTTGATTTATGTGTTTCTCATCTGCTCAGGATGGTTTCAAGTTGGTATGTGGCTGCTGTATCTCCAGAGAATGAGAAATTTAATTGAGCTCAAATTGTGATTTGTCTTTTTAAGTTTGCCCGGACCAGCCTTTCTTTGCTGACACAGGATGGCATGTCATGCTTTACTGTTCAGCCACCTGGAGTTTTCCATCTCTGGACCAGACATACAGAGCTCATCTCATCACAGTGCACAGGAGGAAATAGCTGTTGCTTGTTGCTTATCAGCGTCTGCATTCCCTCTGGTTTACATCCACCTCTCTGAGTGGGATATGGTGTAACACAAAGCTTTGTACTTCAAGTTTATTAAAAGAACTTGTGACCTTTGAAAGTATTGTACTTACTTAAAAAGGAAAAACATTTCCCATGGGCAGTGTGTCATGACTTCTGAGTGTAGGTAAATGCTCTGGAAATTCAGCATTCCTTTTATTCTGGCCTCAGACAGTTCCAAGTAGGTTCAAGTCTCACCTTTGCCGAAACCCTCCAGTTCTGTCGCTGGTGCCAAGTTCTGTTTTCTTGCAGTTCAGGCTTGACTCATTTGAAGGTTCAACATTGCAATTCTTGTTTTACAGCTGGAAAATGTCAGGAAAATTACTTGGAGAGCTGCATGGTGGTCCATCTGTGGCTTTAGAACCTGTGACCTTAAATTAGGAAAGAACAGAAAAATTGGGACATACAGGATGACATAGTGGAAAATTAATCTAATTTGAATAAAATGGAAGAAAATACTTCCAAACAGGATTTATGAATAGATGTTATTTGGAGATTACACCAGAATTATAGAACTTTAGAAGTGGAACTGATGTTCTTGGGAGGCTGACCTGGAAAAGAGATTAGACAGAGCTAAAGGAATAAAGTCAGTATTTATTGAAAGGCCTTAATGGATATACCTTGGGCAGCACAAGAGCCCAGCCAGGGCTACAGCCAAAATGGACCCAAAATAGTCACAAAATAGACAACCAGTCACAAGGTCTCACACTTTTATAAGTTTTGGTCCATTTGCATGTTGGAGTTAATTGTCCAATTACACCTGCAGGTTATGAAGTCCCATCCTTCTTCTTTTCTTTCTTCAGTCCACTCTTATGCTTTTTGGGACTGAAACTTGTAACAGTTGTCCTTGGTCTCAAACTGGAAAAGGTTTGTTTTGTCTACGTACTCTGTTAACATGTAGCTCAGAGCTACACACCTAGGCAGCACAGAATATTAAAACCATGAAAGCTAAAACTTAAGGCATATTTTGCCCCTTTCGTGGGGGGAAATCAATTTAAGAAAAACAGTTGCATAAAATGTAGTTATTAGTCTTCTCAGTATGTATATTTGCATAAAACTTATCTTTTGGGGTACTTTTTTTTTAATTTTGTGAACTGAAAAGCTGATGCTTTCAGGGATTAAATTGCCTAAAAAAAGCACATATGCCTATGTTCATCTGGGAATTGGAGCTCTGTATCAGTGGAGTGTATTACTTATGGAAGAAAATTACTCTTATGATGTATATGCTAAATGTAGGTGGCTTACATGCTAAAATCCATTTAAAGTATCTTTCTTGAAAGATGAGAGTGAAAGCTATATAGGACATGTCCTATTTAACTCTGTTTGAAATAAATATTACTTTAAATACAGCTTGTTGTACTGCATTTACTAAAGCCCCGTTTAATTTCTAGGTTCTCAGATGGCGGTCAAATAATGGATTACTTTTAAAATGGGAGAATAAATCCTGCCAGGCACAATTCCAAAGAAATGTGCTAGGATATGTAAATGCGCATGCACATACGTGCACATGCACGTATGCAGCGTACTGGATTGCTTGCATTTGTGGCAGCAGCTTGTCATTACTGAAGTTGGGAAGAGTGGAAAAATGCCAATGCAAGAATAGGCATGCTGATCCATAGAGTAGCAGGCAAAAGAGCTTACAGGCCTTTTACTCTCCGTGGAGGAATATCAAGCAAGTGAATGTCTTCTCTTTTTAACATTGGAACTAAACTTTGAAAATGAAATTACTTCGGAGTTCATAATGCAAAGAAAGGAAAATTTAGGGGGGAAAGGAAGAAAGCTTCAATGTGTGTAGTTCAGGGAATAAAGAAACAAGATTTGTGTGTGAGCTACTTAATTACTGCTTTTTAAAACTATATAAAAACGTTTAAAATATGTGGTCATGATGAAAGCATGGATTAAACTGATGGAAAACTAGAAATGTTGCAGTTGAGGCGTCTTTACATGGTCCTGCCCCTAAAGACACAAAATATGTGCCATGCTTCTCACATCACTGAGATTCAGCTGCTCTTTTAAATTCAGGAATAAAATGCCAACCTTTCTATTATTAAAGGAGATTAATGTTCCTCCACAGAGAAGACAATTAAAAGGAAGTTCACACCTTTTCATACATAGACACCTAGATTAAAACCTGACAAAAAATTGACTGACGCATGAAGATAGATGTGTGTTAGCTGATTTAGTGGTTAAAGAGCTGAACGCTGTGGGGATTTCTGCAGGCGGTAAACTTCAGGTTCTTCTACAAAGCAAAGACATTTTTTCTGATTTGTGAAAGTGTTTGTTGTATCATGTGTTGGATTTTGCTGTTTAGTTGATTTTTTTTTTTTTTTTTGGTCAGTGTTGGTTGGTTGGGGTTTTTTCTTGTTTTCTTGGTTTTTGGGGGAGTTTTGGCTGGGGTTTTGTTGGTGGTAGCGGTGGGTTTTTTTTGTTTGTTTTTTCTGTTGTTGGGATTTTCTTGTTGTTGCTTAGTTGGTGAGGGTTTTTTTTGTTTGATTTGGGTTCTTTTTTGTGTGTTTTGGGATAATCTGCTTCAGCAAAACCTGATTCCCAGAGTATTTCCCCTGGTGCTTCCCTGGGATCCTGCTGACTGCCAAGATACTCTTGGATGCTTATTAGTAGTTTCTGCGGGGCATGTGTATAAGCATCATGGTTTTCTTTGAAGGCAGCTCATCTTGGGTGCTAAGGCAAAAATTTATTCTAGCTAGATTTTAAAATGGATGAGGCTAATTCTGGATTACATGGGTTTGGTTCAGGTTTTGTTTGTTTGTTTTGTTGTTTTGGTTTTTTGTTTTTTTTTTTTTAATTTACTAGATGTTCATTTTAAACATGTTTTTTGTACCTAATGAGATTATAAACCGGGAAGGGTTTCTGAAGGGCCCAATATTCACCTGACATAAGTGCTGCAAAACAAATGCTGTAACACCTTACAAATGTGAGGGTGTCTTGATCATCCCCTGAGTCAGTGAAATTTTTCTCCTTGTATACTAGTAGCATGTTTCATATCACCAAGATCATGTTTTGCAGTATCTTTGTCTGTTTCTCAGTGCCTGTAAACTAGACACCTGTGTAAATAATGTTCACTTTGTTTAGTAAGAGAAAACAGAAGAGCTTACACCAGCCTGATCTATCTTTATGATAGGAGAAGTGACCAGGTACCCTACTATACCTTACATTACACAACCATTTACGTAATGTAGTGTTCTAGAATTAGTCAGCTCACATTATTCCCCAGTGAAAAGGAAAGAAAAATGATAAAGGGAGTGAGATTTTATTTGGTATTGGTGTAACTTTTGTCTTAATGACCAACAAAATTTTCCCTTTGAGGGGTGTTCTGACACAGCTCAGACTGTCAAACCTGTTTTACCTTAGAGTTGTTTTTGATCACTGAAATGTACATCAAGTGATTGACTCTGACAAGGAATCACTTTTGAACTTGAAGTTGCCAGCTCTACAAGCTCCCACTGTGTTCAGAGAGTCAAGCTGAATCTTTTTCCCACACTGGTACAGTAAGCTTACTGTGAACAATCCCCCGGCATCAGCTCCCTGGAATTTTGTAAATAATTTGGTCATGCCCAAGAAGGGCATGAATTCAGCTTAGGTTCTTAGCAATGTTGGCTCTGCATGCATTGCAGGGTTGAGTATTATTGACAAAGTATTTTTTATGACCAAACATAGCAGACACTTATTTTTATAATGCCTAAGACAAGAAATACGGTAGGATATGTGGACTGTGCTTTGACTATTACCCCACATAAATAGCCACAAGCAATTTAATGTGGTTTCATTTCTTAAAGGAAAATTAACTGTAACTATACAGTTTTTGAACACAGAAGAGTGGTCTGAAAGTAAGCCTTGCTGGGAAACAATTGGGAAGGGCAGAAAGGTTTGAATTTCTCAATATTTTTATGTAGTAGTCCCTGAGAGGGTGTGTTGAGTGTCATGATGATGCTGAATCCTGATTTTTTTTTTTTTTTTTTTTTTAGTTTTGCAGCTGGAAAGTAAACGTCTTTTTGGTGGTTTTAGTGAAGAATGTTTTCCTTTGAGTTTTGACAAATACTGGATTCATAAATTGTACTCAAAATGTATTTGCATTTTCAGTGTGTGCTAAAATGAACTTCAAAGCTTAAGAAATTACATTTTAAATTGTCTGTAATGATGTTATAGAGAAAAGCAGAGTCACTTCTTGTCCTGAATTATTTTGATGTAGTATACATGCTCCATAGTCTAAAACTAACACAACTGAGAAGCATATGTCAATGTCTATACATGACAGCAGTTGTAGGTGGCTACTCTAATGCCTCTGTTCGAGGACATTGACACACATCCAGGGAAACCTGGTGAGAGAGTGAATCAAGGTTTAGGCATAGAAACCATGCAGGAAATCTGGGAAGAAAATTAAATTCTTGCAAATTCTGTGCCTTGATCATGGAAGTGTGCTTCTGGGTGGCATAGCCTGATGACAGTGTGGCACAGGGAACTCTTAAAATAATAGAAAATGGTTGAGTTTTGACAGTTGTCATGCTGCCAAGCCAGTGGTTCGAAGCTTTTTTTTTTTTTTTAATTGGCATAGGTACCATAGTCCACTGAAAACCTGGGTGTTGGTAAAGGGTACCTGTCCTGTTTCAGGTTATGAAACACAGAGTGGTGGTGGTGGTAATATTTTATCTTGGTTGTTGGCATTTTTCTTTAACTTAGGAACAATATCTATCTTCCTACCAAAAATTACTATTCAATTCTGTATTCGTAGTTCTAGTTGTTAGGAAGATGGAGTTATGTTCTGTCTTTTTAGATATCACATGGTTCCATTTGCTGAAGAGTAAAATGAAAAATACTTACTATAAATATTGTATAGTTGTTATTATTATGCAGCCTGTTTAAAATTCCAAGCCAGCAGCTCTTCAGAAGACCTGATTTTACTCTGTATTTTCATTGTTCTTTTTACTCTTCATTCTGACTTTGATTGCCAGTCACTGCAAATCTATAGCCAAAAGCTGATGTTGAGTGGATCTTGATTTTGGTAGACACTGACTACACTTGTGGGACTGGGAAGCAGTGTCCCTGCAGTTGCCAATAATGCATGAACATGGAGGAATCTTAAATATCTCCATGCTTAGTGTTGCAATGCCAAAGCTTCCTGTTCAGCTGTCAAAGAACCATGCTTTCCTGTCATAAGAAGCTCCAATATTTGGTTTTACTCTGGTAAGATCACCAGATTTTACACGCTGAGAAAACCACACTGTAAATCGCCTGGATTTCTACAGTGAATGCAACTTGAGAATTGCCAGTATTAGGCCGAAAGAATTGTACGTAATGCTATCAAAAATTTTGCAAGTAGGAGACATAGACAGTAATAGAAAATCTGCTTTTGCAGGAATAGATTTATCATGGATAACTTGGTGCAGAAAACCTGCAAGATAAGGAAGGATAGGCTGCCATATAAATGGTTTAGTAAGTAGGAAGGTTCTCCTGAATAGTAAGAACAGCCAACACTACCTCTAGAAATGATGATGTGATGTTGTTGATACTACTTGTGATTGTAGTGGTAAATTATGAGTAATGGATGTACCTGACTTAAAAAAAATTCTGCAGTGCAGCTGGTGGAATAGTAAGAAGCTCTTTCTGCTACTGCTCCTGAATACATCTCTTCAACAACACTGAATTTAGAGGAGTAGAATGGGATTAGTAAGTTGGAAATACAGGGTTCTTCCTTACATGATGAAATTGAAATAGTAGTGATTGTTTACACTCAAGACCTGTGGAATTGTCATGCCTCAGCAAGACTACACAAAAGGGTCTGAACATGTTTGGAACTGGTCTTTTCTTTTTATGGGACACTGGACAAAGCAGTAGAGATTCCTTTATTTTGCCAAGGAAAGCAGGACACTTCTTGAAAGGGCTTCTTTTTTATGTTCCTTGTTGTAATAAAATATGTAGGCTTACTGTGCTTGACTTGTTTTCCTACACAATGTCCTTTTGTCTTTATTGTCTGTCTTTTGAACTCACAGATTTTCAGTGGCACACCGTGTTGCTCCTCCTTTGCTGCCATGCTTCTATTGGAACTTGGTAGTTAGCTCCCAAACAACTTCCCTTTTGTCATTTGGGGGTATTTGCCACACATTGGGCATAGGTGTTTGTGTTAGTTACTATTCTGAATATATCAAAAGCTGAGCAGAAAGCTAATCTAAGTGTAAGCACAGCTGTTGATTTGAACATTTCTTAAGACTTAGTGGTAGACTACTCTTCCAGAGATGCTTCTAGCCATACTGTGTGTGGGCTTGATGTGTAAGCATCTCTAAAATACCTACTGGGCCATCCCTTGCTAAATTGTCTTGGCTGCTTGTTGTATTGTATTGTAATAATTTTGTGTATAGTGTCACCATTTCTACGTCCACTAGTGAGATCACCTTTCAAATATATGACTATTTCCCATTGTATGGGAAGAACATGGGAGGCTTTTCCTGCTTCCCTTGTGTAGGTTCTAGCTCCTTTTTGCTTTGATGCCTCAAGGACAAGCAAAGACCGACTGTCATATTATGTATTTTGGGATGCATTTTTTACAAAATTATTTGCCTAAAATGGGCTGGATGAACAGACTGACGCTCAAATTTGGGACCTTTGCAGAAGTCCTCACAAGAGCAAGAAATGGGATTGCCACTGAAGGAAATCTGTGATTCCATGCTTAGGGGAGAAGTTCTTCTCCCCTACTACAGATGAGGGTATCCAAGGCCATGTGATAGCACTCATGCTGAGGATGTAACGGGATCGGTATGCCTTTAGAGTAGGAGGGGAGGGACAACCTCGAGACAATGCTGAGGTCACTCAGGTGCCAAATAACTTAGCAAGGAAATGCCAATGGGAGTATCTCCAGAAAGGTCAGCTGTTAGGAATGTGTCTCAGACTGAGACACACAAAGCTGTAATGGGATTACTTCCTTTAAAAAGGGATTTATACCAAAAAAAAAGTATCTACATTTAGAGCAAGCTCATTTTGATAAAACTTCACTGAGAAGTAATTAGTACAGTATGTCATTAGAATACCAGGAAAATATTCAGGTATTTTTTGCATATGTACATATATATATATATATATATATACACACATATATATACCAACAAGAAGCTGCTACTATCCAGGAAAACTAATGCCAAGTTTCTAAGATGATACTCACAGAGGTGTTTAAAAACTCATGAAATCACTATCTGTGTTTGTTGATTCCTGAGGATATTGCTATTAAATATTGTGGCTTTGTCTTTGCCTACAGCAAAAGTACTAGATCTTCTACTCATTAATCCTACTGCTAAAAAATAAATAGTGCCATAACACATGAAAATCCATTGTTTCCCAGTAAGGGAATTACAGTGAGTTGCATAAAGAGATTTTCTGAAAATACCACTGATTTATTGCCATAGTTAAAGGTGAATCACAGTGTGCAGGCTTGTGAGAACATATGGCAGTGCCTTTAGGGGTATTACCTTCAGTGCAGTGGATGCTTTAGCTGGTCCAGAGAAAGTGTTAGGCTTACTAAGGGATTGGTTTTGTAATGGTGAGCATGAGGATCCTGTCTGACAGTGGCTATTATCTGTTTGGAGGTAATATTTCAGTTTATTTTTTGTTCTTTTGGTTTTCTGCAGTGGAATTTGGCATGTGCATATCATTGTGTTGTAGAAGATTATGCAGAGTGTACAAAGGAGTAGAGAAGACTTGCATGTAATGTACCTTATGCAACGTGTGCTTCCATCGAGATGCAAATGTGTTCAGACACTTGCACACACAGAACATAACAAACCTCTTTAAATTAGTCAGCTAACTCTAGAAATCTTATTACAGCATGGAAGATAATTTCTTAACAAAACATTTTCAATGCTCAGTGTTCTTAAGCACACCCAAGGCTTTTGTTTGTGTTGTATCTGGGGGGTAAGGAGACATTAATTTGACTGAGCAGGAGGGGCTCCATGTTGTAATCCTGGCTACATCCTCTAGAGGACTACAGTTCTCATCATGCCAGATGACCTTCCAGGTATTTCCTGTGTTCTTGTTGGGAAAGGTCAGTAATCAAATGGAAAGAAAGCTCAACATGACACAGTTTATGGCATGCTCTTATCAAGACCTTGGGATTTGATTTTTATAAGACACTATTAGAAGTTTCTGGAAATTTTGTACTTTGTTGAGTCCTTAATCATATGTTTAACCTCTGTTTTATGTTGCTATCATTTTGGGTTACAGGGGAGAATATACAGGAAGGTCAGTTGCAGCCTGCTCTTCATCACCATCTGAAGCTAGAAGCTTGTAAAGTAGTCTAGATGACAAGACACCTCTGGATGCCATCTGGTGCAATGCAGCTGCTCAAAGCAAAACCAGCTAGACTTGACTTTTGCAGGATCAGGACCAGTTGTGTTCTGGGGATCTCAAAGGATGGACATGCAAATTCACTGCTTTTTTGGTCCAGTGTTTGACCACCTACATAACTGTTCATTGTATTTATATGTTTAATTGGTGTTTTCTACGTTGTAACTTTGGGCTGTGGCTTCTCAAACTGCCACTGTGCACCTTCAAAGCTGTCTGTCTTCTGTTCCCTCCTATATAGGTAATGGAAGACCAGTAAGACCACAAGGAGATATCTCTTTTCCTACAGATGAACAAATCCAGTATTTCAGTCTCTCTTCCAATGTCTTGTACAGCAGAGTTTTTGTCCCTTATCCATGTTGTAGATACGGATTGACTGAAGTTTCAGTGATTAACTTTATTTTCATCTGTGCGGGTTGATAATGAGCACTTGATCCAAGCAACAGCTAAACTATTGGAAGTTACTCAGCTGTAAGGGTAGAGTTAATATGTTAAGTTCTGGTTTTTGCTGAGAAACTAAAGCTGGTATCACAGACAAGGGTGCCTACAAGGGCTGGAGAGGGACTTTTTGCAAGGGCAGCTAGTGGTAGGACAAGGGGGAATGGCTTTTAAATGAAAGAAGGTAGAATTAGATCGGATATCGGGAAGAAATTACTTACTGTGAGGATGGTGAGGCGCTGGAACAAGATGCACAGGGAAGTTATTGCTGCCACATCCCTGGCAGGGACTTGAAGCAGTGTGTTCTGGTGGATGGTGTCGGGAGGGGGGGCTGTAACTTGGGGGCAGAGGATGGTCTTTAAGGTCTCTTCCAATCCAGATTGTTCTCTGAATCTATGATTTGTTGCTTTCATCATGCTCTACTGTCCTTTAATTGATTACCTGTTAATCTTCAGTCAGACTTGACAGTCTAAAGACACTAAAGCAGTGTAGTTACTGTAGTAGAAAATCAGTGTGATTCTTTTAGATTACTGGGGTTTTTTAATACCTTTTTAAAAAATTATGTTTATGACACATTAAACCACCCAAAGTAATAAAAATAAAACTATTAGATGAATAAGTAAATTTGCGGACAGAATGACAGCCAAGTTGAAAGTTGCAAATGTTAAAATTTGCATCTTAAAATTTTACTAATGTTCATTTTGAAAAGATAATGCTTTCTAGCTAATGCTTAGGAATAGATTTGGATTTACTGTGTAACTTAAAGGTGGTTTAAGCATCTGCAATGGAACAAGTTCCCTTTGATGTGTGAGCTCAACACATTTCTTAAAAGACCTATTGTCTTTCAGAGTCATTTGACCTCATCTGGCAATTTTTTCCTGTTTATTTAGAAAACATAGGCTACAATTGCCAGTTTTATCATATGATGACTAACATCATCATAATATAATGGAATATTGTGTAAACAAAACAAAAAGCTTATACTTCAAAAGATGCAAGAAGGTGGTGAATTTGCTAAAAAAAAGGGGGGCTGTTTGAGATAATATGCAATCCTTTTTGATGTATAAAGTTATGAAATAGATTAATTTGATAAGAAGTTGAAACTTAAAATCAGTCTGGAAGATTTGATGATGCCATCTTTGCTGACATTTTAGATTTTATTTTTCCTTTAATTTTGATTTTTTTTTATATACACGAATGGAACTGGTAGTTGTTTTGTTGAGGAGCTCAGACAATCAGTTTTCATAATTCTTTTTTTTTCCACTTGAGTCAGTCAGTACGTGCCAGGTGATTTTACTGTAAAAGCTAAATCACTTGATAATCGGTTTATTAGATGCTAGTTGTAACCGCTCACATTATTAAAAAACTTAGCTCTTTTCAGTCCCTGGTCTCAATTTCCTAACTCCTTTAGCTACAGAAATCCTGAGGCATCATGAACTTTTGGAAACTTAATGAAAGCTGAGTGTGCTGGAGACCTGTTGCTTAAGAGCTGGCTTGAAAGCCTGTGCCAGTTTCCTCCTGCTTCTGCTCTGATGAAGCCACAGTTTGCAAAATCCTTAATCAGTCAGGAGTCTTTAAACGATCTGCTAAAAACTGCCCAAGTAGGAGACTGAGAAAACTGTGTTTTAGTGAGGGCAGCACCTTTGTTATCTTGTTGATAGAGATCACAGCATTGGTTAGAACATTGTTATGCTGGACTTAGATATCAGATGTTACTGCTTTAGAATAAATCTGTCACGAAATTCACTGGTTTGGAGGCAGTGTCTAGCATTTCAATTTATCTTGCACATGACCTTAGTTGAGCATCTCTGTATTTCTTCTGTGTGGGAGATGTTTTGACATGAGGCATTTGAAACTCACAGGTCTACTCTGGCTTATTGAGAGAGTATGTGGGCTACACTTCAAATGGTCATTGTCACTTTATGGTTCAAAAATTGAATTAAACACTGAAATGTTAAACATATCCTAGTGCTGACTGGAATTTTAATATTACTCTGTATGATGTCTATTTCATCAACTTTTATGGAGTACTTGGAGATTGTATAAATGATGGACTGCAGTGTAACCTCAGATTTTAAACAGCTGAAAAAAATGAGACTACCACAATATTCAGGGAAATGTTTAGGGAACATGCAACCTTTCTTCTTCAAAAACATCACATGGTTAGCTTTCCAGCTTCACATGTATACATGCTTTTTGTTGGTTTTAACATGAATCTATCTAATTAGGGTGGAAAGTATGGAGAAATGCATCTTAAACACGCAATGCACAAAAACAAATGCAAGGGATACCTTTGCCCCTACAGCCCCTTTATGTAGAGTTTAATGCAAGATGCTACAACCTTTTTAGGCAATTTTGATGGGTCACTACTGGGAACTGAGACATGTCACTCAGACCACAGCTTGTCTTGAGACACATTCAGACGTTCTGTGTACGAGACTATTTTGGAAACAGAACAGCATGTGTGTGGGAGGACAGAAAACTACCTCTACAGGGTGAACTGATACTTCCTATTCTGAGCAAGTACCTAGCCCTTCCTGTGTGTTAATGTCTGGAGGATGAAATGGGTGCCATAGCAGAGGGAATCTTGCTGCTGGTATTTTTTCAGAGCAGATACAAAATCTATGAAAGGTTAAAGAAGGAAAATAAAGGGAAGGGTTTCAGTTTCTCCTCTAACCATCCAAACCCTCCAGCTTGAAATGGTTGACTATCTTGACTTTGATTAAATCCTTTCCGTAGATTTCTGTTTTGGGATTTTTTTTTAATCTTTGTCCTGCAACTGCTTTTGAAGTTTCAGCTGAGTTTTTGAATACAAAGCTAGCAAATTACTCTCTTTCAACAGTTCTATCATTGAAATGTCCTCAGGGACATTGTCCTTGATTGGTAAAAAGAACCCAGAGTGAATTTGTAGATTAAGAGTTTGCTCTTTACATTGCATAATCATGAAATTATCACTAGAATAAGTGGTAGCAGAAGTTCTCCAAAAAAGGCTTGCTGTTTGAGGGTTATTTATGAAAAATCCAAGACAATAGATATGAGATCCTGTAGTTTGATAGCTCTTACTTAATTTTTTTAAAAATCCATATTGTATCTGTACTATCAGTGTCTTGACAGTGCACCCATATAGTGTGAAAACAAAATACAGTGAAAACAAATATAGCAGGTAGATACAGAGGAAAACCAGGAGCGTATTCCTTCTTTGCATTTGCCCTGTCTATCATAAGAATAGCAGTTGTGGTGGCTCTACTGGGATTTATTTTGCTTTAGGAGAGTTTGGGATTTGGATTGGTTTAGAATGAAAGTTTTTATATTTCATTATGTTCTAACTACCATACTGTTACTTAAAAGTCAAGGTTGGAAAGAAGTATTAGAGAGTGAATTGTTTCTTATTGTATTTCGTGCCATTATAATGACTGAGCTAGCAGTCAAAATTCACCCTCATTTTGTGGAGACAAGTATTAAAAGCTTTCTAGTAACTTTCTAGTGTTTATGAATGCACAGTCATATTTTTGCTTTTAAAAAAGAAAACTTTTTGGAGGCAATACATGTTAAGTGATTATTCTCTGACCACAGAAACCCATTCTGCAAAGCAACTCTATAGCGTGCAGATGGATCATTTAGTTCTCTGCTCACCAGGGAGAGTTTCTGTGTAAGGAGTTAGCAAGTAAATTTATTAAATCTTGAATAAGGCTTTGGAGAGGAATTAAATGTTCTTTAGTTAGCATTTGCCAAGAGTGATAAGCTGTTTTATGACAGTATTCATTTAAGGAAAGGGAAAAACTATTTTTTGGCTTGGCAAGGTTGCTGAGCCTGCCAGCCAACAGTAAGCATTGCTGACTCCATGAAGGCAAGCCTAGCAGGTGAATGGGTCCCACTGAAGTCACAGATGTTCCTGCCATAATCCACTTAGATGTGGAATGTTATTAATACCTTGATCTACACAATCTCCACTCCTTTTAATTTTATTTTTAATAGTCTGATACTAGAGAAGAAATTGATACAAGACTGGAAAATTAATCTTAGAAGCTGATGTTTTTACTCTGCATCAGTTGAGATGCCAAAGCATGGTACATAGTTTTGTTTTTTTCTCATTATGTATCAAGCCAAAATAATATGTCATGAAAAATAATCACGTCTTGAAGAATAAGGAGAAATTGTGACAAATTTGAACAAAAGTTCTTCTTCTACAGATAGTTAAAATGAAAGACTAGACAATCTTGATCAAAAAAAGGAAGGTGCATCACTTGGAATTTTACATATGGAATACTTCATATTGATTTGGATCTGGTTGGAAACACATTGCACAAAATCAGACTAGGTAGATTAGATAAGCTTTCTAATGTATTGTACTCTGCCCTGTACTTTTGGGACACAGATATATATGGAATGACAGAAAAAATGTCTTCAGATGCATGATACAGTAATATAACTTAAGTAATACATAAATATTGTATGTGCGATGTATTTTTACTGCAAATGAAGTAAGTAAAAACTATATGTATAAAGCAGTTATTAAAAATTACACTCATAACATTTGGATAAATGCTAAAAAGTTGTCAGTAGGAAAGTTATCGTTCCCTTGTGGTAGCTTGATGATATTAACAAGTATTAATTTTTTGAAAGTTCTCCTCAATACAAACGTAACTGTCTGTGTTAGTTTTAGAGAAGAATGATTAAAACAAGGATTTACTACTTGTGACTTAAATACCAAATTTTGTTATTCTGAATGTGCAGTGCAAAGATGCAGCCTGTCCTTGCCACTGATTTGTTACTCATGTTGACATTGAGAACATTGGGTATTCTGTTGTCAGGTTTCTTACAGTTTAGTTTACTGAGGTCCTAAGATATAAATAGCCAGGACATCATACAGCTGGATAAAGAACATTTCTGTGTGGGAAAAAGAGTTGGCACTTTCTCTTGTTTTGTAAAGGGATAAATTAAATGGGTAAGCAATAGGAGAAAGGTGCCATATGTGTGAATTTTAATAAAGAAGCATTGTTTTTGGAGATTTTGTGTTCACAATATAGCAATAATGTATCATCCCTCCTGAATTTCTTCAGTTTCCACCATGTACTTCAGTGCACATTCCTCATCTGCACCTGCAATACCCCTTTCATTTGAGGACTGCCTGCTGCAGGTAAAATCCACACAGACTTTTGTGTTATAGGGTCATTTGCAATGCTGTTGTCAGTTACATTTCACTTTGACTTGGATTTCTGATATGTTTGTCACAGCCATCTCAAAATATCTGGTGTAGAATTAGCAGAACTTGCTCTTCTGGAGCTTAACAGATTCCTTTGCTTTTGATATCCAGCAAATGTAGGCTGGCACTTGACTTGGGAATATCTTTGTATGAAACTTCATACAAAGGTTGGCTTGCATCTTCAGCTTCTAGCAGGAAAGTAATTGTCTGTGTCCCAAGATTTAAGTGATATCACTTAATATTTTTTTATATGTTTGAGACCTTGGTGTTACTCTGCATGTCTTAACTTTTTAATTTTTTTGGGAGTACCTCTCATGAAGAGCAGAGCGGGGTGCATTACTGCAGAAAGGAGAAAATATTCCCAAACTTACCTTTTCATACAGGCAGAGAGCTTGCCTAATACAGGAGTGTTGCCATCACTTATGAAAGGGCTTGAGCTAAAGAAGTGCAGCCTGACCTCTGTACAAAATCTGGAGATAGTGAAAAAAGATAACTTCTCTGAAAGCCAAAAATACAGGAGAAAGAAAATTTTACATACTTCTGGACCCATCAGTATGTTTAAAGAAACAAATTACAGTTATGAATTTCTTGCAACAAGTAGTCTTTTGAACTATGAAGAACAGCATTTCAGTGAAATGTTTGTGGCTTTGCTGAAGGGCAGGTTGAATACGTTGTATAATTAGTTTAACTTTTAGGCAAAAGTTTAAAATTGTTTAAAGTTTCAAGAAACTTGCAGGGTTCAAAAATTTGGTATGATGCAACTATTGGACACTTACTAATTTCTAATTTGGTATTTCGAAGGAAATGCTAATGTGTGGGTGCAAAGTGTCACTTGCAGGTTAAGAATAGAAAAGATCAATTTTTACTTCATTTCTATGGCAACTGAAATGTGATCCTGTTTCATTGCATCTAGTACACATTCAAAACAAGGCTTCTTAGGGGGGTCTTCACACTATTTCCATTCCTCTCAAGACATTTAACACACAAGCCTGCATCTCTTCTGCTTCAGTTTCAAGATCAGTTTTTCTTTTCATGGTGTAAAGATTGCGTGGTACGTACTTTGCAATCCAAATTTTTCAGCTTTTTGTCAAGGGAACAAACTGAGTAAAGCCATTAAATTATGGCACTTCATGTTCCACTTCCAGGATCCTTTTATAGGTCTTTTCCTCTCATCTCATCATTGTTGTGCTCCATGTCACCCCTTGCCCTCGCAGTAAAAGGGGAGGTGCTTTGGCACAAGGCAGAGGGGAAAAATACTTTAATACAGATTTTAAACTTTTTTTGTCCACTGATACTGAGTGTTTTAGGAACTTGACCTAAACTGTCAAGAAAGATAACAGTCAAGATAATGAATCATAATATGGACCTTTTTCTGTTTCCCTCCTGCTAGGAAAAAAATCCACAGGGAATGCAAATTGAGGACACAGGACACGTTGTAGTTAGGCTGACATGGTTGGGTCATTTATTTCTTTAGCCAGAAACATCTTGAAAACAAAGCTTTAGATGGTACAAATGCTCAGGGGTGTGTATGGTGAAGTTCTTTGCACTAGTGTCATAAACATTAATTTGCTTTATAGATGACCTTTAGTCACATTTCATTACTTCTTATTACTAGATTAGTGGTGTGTAAATGTATTCTAAGGATAATTATTTATAGTATGATGTCAAGCAGTTTGAGGTATGGGTGAAGCCTAGTGGGATTAAATTTTGCTGAACCCTGTCAGCATTTTTTATTTCTTTTTAACATGAAGTATTTTATGTGTCTTCCCCTCCTGAAAGTCATGGTGATTATCTCAGCTGATCAGCCACAGCTTCTGTGGCCCTGGAGAAGAGAGGGGCCACTTCCCAAACACTGTACTTTCAACTCCTGGAACACAAAATCAGTCCTTCACAGCAACAAATCAGTCATGAAAGAAGGCTTGTGAGCTGCACAGGGACAGAGCATGGGAAGCCACAGATGGTAGACGGAAATGAGCATTTACTACGTTTAATTTCTTCCTAAGTAGGAGATGAATGTGATGCTTCTCAACTTCTTTCAAATTCGATGTACTGAAAAAATCAATCTCATGTGTTATTTCTTACTGTGTATAAAAACATTGTTATGCATGTATTCCTACAGATACGAGGTCTCAAAAAATACAATTTCAAGATTAAATCCTGGCAAAGCTAATAGTTATGGAGTCCTCTGTAAAAGCATTGTAACCTTTCCAGGCATGTTCCCCTACTGCTTTTTCCTGTGTTACACTCCTCGTAAAGAGGTCGTTTTTTTACAGTGCTCCCCATGTCTCTCTACACATTCTAATTGGTCATTTTGGTTCTGGCTGAGACCATGTCTACAGGAACAGCACATGGTAGTAGGATCAGCTGTGTAGGACAGCAGAACAGTTGCTGTTGGAGAGTCATGATGTCTATTAGATGTCTTGTGATCTACTAGCCTGGCTCACCTGGTTTATTGGTCTCAATGTCTGTTAGCAATGGGAGAGGATCAGTTAGTCTTCCAGTCAGCTTCATTTAAAAAAAAGCGTAATTTTTACACTCCAAGATTAGTCTGAAATTGCAATTGAATCATGTTAAGTGAGAACTGGTAAACTCGCTTCAAAAGCATTCTCAGAATCCAAGCTGAAACAGTAATGTAAATGCAAGCTGGATACTCCTGCAGAAAAAAAAAATAAAAGTAAGTTAATTTTTTATTTGCTTGCACAGTGAACTATTTTGTGGCACTACATTTAAATACTGTTCCACAGTTTCATGGAGCTCATATCAGTGGGCACATGTCAGGGGGTAGCAGGCTGATGGCCTCTGATAAGGAACTCACTTAAGATAAGAGACATGGTTTGATGGCAGTGCAGTTTAACTAGTGGTTACTGGTTGACTAGCTGATGATTAGTGGAGAATCATTTACAAGATCCAGCACTTTGTTTCTGGCATGCCAGTGATCTTAACAAGTTAAGGAGTAAAATAAATTACTTTGAACAACAAAAAAAAGTTAAATTGTCTTAAAAACTCACAAACAAGATAAGAAAAATCTAAAGTATTTGAGTTTGTCTGTATCTTCTCTGCATCAAAATGCTATTAAAATGAAGAAATTATGGGTGTATTGTGTAGATACATACATTTGGCTGCTATTTTTTTAAAAGAGGGAGAGGGGCAACTGCTGCAGGAATTAAATAATTTTAAGTGTTTTAATTAAAGCAGTGTATTTTCATACAGCCATCTAGATCATCTTTCTGTGTCAACATTACAGCATATTATAGTACAGGATGGTGTAAATACAACTTTTTTATGGCTGGAATATTTTATCGATTGATTTTGCAAAATTCTTTGGAATTAGAGAATTCACTACTAGTTTTAGCTGTTCCCACAGAATTTTATGTATTCTTCCTTATTCCAGCTATTCATAGCATGCAAGAAGGTACTGAAATCTACTGAAATCTCCATTTGTAATAGGGAAAAGGAGCAGGACAGGACTAAAGGTGTTTTGTACTTGCTGGCTAAACCCTATGATGTATTCTTAGAGCTATGGGCTCTGATTCATAAAGATTTCATCTGTAGCTATTGAAATAGTAGCTAGCCCACTTGAGACATGTACCTTCGTGCCTTGAGTCTGCGTGGTCTTAAAATCTCATAGCCACTTAGAAATAGAGATCATTAAAAACAAGACCGAGTGAACTTAAAAGTAATGGGAAGGTTTCACGTGAGCTCAAGTAAGTTTTTAGCTGTTAAACTCTACTTTGTACAACATAGCTTAAACTGAGATACTGGAACTGTGGGTTTTTTCCAAATGCAGGCATTTTTCAGAGTATGGGCATATGGTCACTACACACTGCATGATTTGCTCTGTTTAAGCTCCTGGCTCTGGTCTAAGAAATGAGGATAGGGTTTTCTTGTTTTTATCCTTTAGATGCAATGCTTAGCTGGAGGCAGGCAACCAAAGCAGCTTTAATTAGGGAAATTCTTTACTGCCTCTAATTTTTTATTTGCCTTGTATTAGATTACTAAAAAATGAAGCTGTGACTCTGAAAACTGGGAAGCAGAGGTTAAGCAATTCTTGCCTTCTGTCGCATGGTATAGGAATCAGAAGAGTTCCTGAACTGGCATTTTGCCTTACTACTGCACTGCGCCCTTTCAGCTCACAGTCGAGAATCATGCAGACTGAAAACAATCTTAAGTGTATGGGTTCAGAGTTCAGTAAAGATATGTCTGTGACTAACCCTGATCAAACTCAAGGCACTGTTCTGGACATTGCCATGAAGTATATTACAGTGACATCAGGGCATGCAAATAAGAAATTCTGTAAGTTAGTGGCTTCATAGACTATTCTAACAAGCTTTGATCCGTAATTCTTGTTTTGAATGACTCAAATTTGATCTGTCCCATTGTGATTTAAATACAAATACAGGCAGAAGTTACTGCATGAAACATTGCAAATACTGGTTAATAGATGGAATTTATTAAGGCTATTTACAAATGTTTTGTTGGCCTAAATGCTGGGAGTGGTATCCGTGCTTGTCTGGTACACATCCTCCAAGTAAAAAGGACAGTAATACTAGTGTTTTGGTTAACCTCAGAATTTGGTCTCTGTTTTTTGACTCTGTTAAAATACCTTACAGTGTATGCAATATCCTTCCTATAGATGGTTAACTTTTACCTTTATGACACATATTGTTTTTGCCTTTTCAGTGAAACTCAGATGTTTTCTTTACCTTGCTTTCAGAAAAGACGACGGCGGATTGATCGAAGCATGATTGGGGAGCCGACAAACTTCGTTCACACAGCTCATGTAGGATCTGGAGATGTATTCGGTGGAATGAATTCAGTAAGCATGAGTGGATGGACATCATTTCATATTAGACAGAATACAGGAACACTGTGTTTGTATGTTGTAGCTGAAGTAACGAGTCTTTTAGCTATAAGAAAGAATTTGTATGAAACTGAAGAATGACCTGATAGCATTTTATTTCCAAGTCCTAAACACTTGCATTCAAGAATACGGATTGTAATTTTTTAAATTTCTATATTTATTGATAACACATTTTAGATGCGGTATAAATGATATAGAATTATTTTTAAACTAAAAATTCACTCTGGTTATATGTATGAACCAAAATAGATATATACTTGAAAATATACTCAGGTGTTATATAGAAAAATCCAAGTGTCTTATGGTTGACTAGATTTCTTACTTTGAATGCCTCAAGTTGTTTTAAATATAGTTCATGTAGAACTCTAACTTACCTCAGTTTATGGTGCACATGAATTTATGTTTGGATGTTCTTGCTGAGCTTTTTCTTTATTCTGTAGCCCTCTTTGCAGTGTGAATTATTTCCAGAGCAAGTAGTGTCACAGGTAAGATTTTGTAGCTTCCTGTAAAAGATGGACGCAACAAATATTTTTAGCTTTCTGAAAGTGAAAAAACAGAAGGTAAGATAAATAATGAAAATGAACTTATGGAAACAGGTGCGCGGCATCTGTGTTTTCCCGGTCCCCGGGCAGCTCCGGCACCTAGAGCAGCGCCGCCTCCTTCCGGGACCCGGGATCGCCGCGTGTTTCCAGGCTTGGCTCCATGCCGCAATCTGCACGGGGGTGCCAGCGGATTCTCGCCACTGCGAGTGAGAGACACCAGTAAAGAGTGAAGGAACGTCCGTATTTCCCCACGCTTGGAAGGCTGAAAGTCTTTTATTGCCACGGGGAGCTGTGCCGAGGTGCCGCGACCCGCTCCCAGCTTGCGCGTGAGGAAAGACGGCCTTGGGCACTCTGAGGCGTGGGGATTATATCGGGGAGAGAGCGAGGAGAGCAGGAGCCCTCCCACCCAATGGGGGCAGGCGCCGTGGCGATGACGTGGACCACGGCACCCAACAGGGACGCAGCCGGGGCGGACCCCGGGCTCTGGGGCGGACGGGGGATGGGAATTCGGAGTGAGGGGCACTGAACCCTCCGGGCAGGATGGGGAGTGATCACAGGAGTGGCTCCAACAGCCAGGGACCCGGAGTGAACAGCCACAGTGTGGGGGAGAGGGGAACAGACACAGGGGGTGTGCGGTGGTACACAGAACACAGCTAGCTAACAGATCAGAGCCCCTAACCTAAACCCCAAACCGCGATGCAACATATCACTGTTTTTCAATATATAAAGAAGAACGGCGGCTTGGTCTTCTTCGCTGCTTGTCTGGTTGCTGCTTCTTCACTCAGTTCCTGCTGCAGCAATGGCTGCCTTTTGCAGATGGAGAGGACCAGGGGCAATGATGCTGGGCGTGGTTTTTCTCTGGGTGTTTGGGTGTAGGGGAACTGGGAAGACTTTATTACAAAACATGGACTGGGGACACACACGGACTGGGGTAATTGGAAGGGTATTTTCTGTGGCTTTGGGGGAAGAAATTTTTCTTTTTAGAGGGATGCAGCTTTTTCCCTCTTCTCCTTGCATCACCTGCAGTTTGATGCCACCCCTCGATTACTGGGGTCATCTGCTGCTCCCACAGGCACTTCGATGTTGTAAATCACCACCTGCACAACTTGATAAATCACAGCCCCCCTTGAGGTGCTGTGACCTGCCTTATTTCTGTCCTCACGCGAGGCAGATGTGTGTTCCTGTTTCAGTTTTTTGGGAAAGTGGGGGTCTCGCTCCTCCCTCCCCCCTCCCGCTGTCCGTGGGGGCGCTCTCCCCAAAAATGGACACTGGATTACAAAATGTCCTTTCTGATCACAGTGGAAGCATTGGCATTTTGATGGAGGTTGCCTTGGAACAACGTTCTTTGGAGGCACGGCATTCACAGCAACCACGTGGTTTCTGGGCTTTTCAGGGATCTTAAGCTGTGTGTCAGCGTTCATGGATGTTGTTTCTGGGATGAACTTGTCCTGGACCTCTGATCCCTCTACATGTCTCTCAATTATCCCTTTGACCCGATCTGTGGAATCTGCAAAATGCTCAGAAACCAGCTTCTGCCCCCGCTTCCCACTGCTTCCCTCCCTCCCGACTCTCCGGGAACCATGGGAATGCAGAAACAGGGGCTCTTGCTCCCCCCTCCCTCCTCTTTCCCCCCGCCCGGATATCCAGGGCCCATGGGAAGACGGGGATAGGGTTCGGGGAACAGGACAGGTGCTGCCTCCTTCCTGAGGCAGTGGGGCAGAGACGGCAGAGCTCTCCCCGGAGGGAAAGGGAGGGGTCGATGACCACTGGGAGAACATGTAAAGGACTGGAGGGAACGCCCACACGAGGGGGAACAATGGGTGAGGGAGTGACCTGATCTCCCAAGGGGGTGGCACCCACGCCCACAGGGAGGCAGGTGGGGGTTGGGTCAAAGGTGGGGATACAGGGAACGAAGGAGGTAAAGGGGTTATGGGAAGAAGAAACCCCTCCACGTGGCTATCCTCCATCTTGGGAAGACAGAGGCCCCAGCCACATGGCTGCGGCTTCCTCAGGGGGACAAAGAAAAGGATTCAGGGGAGCAGAGCAGCACGGGGTAGCGCCAGAACTAGGATTTCTAACCAGGAAAAAGGGATTGGAAAAGGGGTTTGGGGTCAGTTCCTCAGTGGAGTAGCTAATCCGCTAAGGCAGGGGTGTTGGGGCAGCTCGGGGGAGCCAGGAGCACGGTCCACGTCTGTGGAACTGCCCTGTGCCTTAGAGCGGCGGAGTACTCCCCCCTGCCTACTCGGGTTAGGGGAAAGAGGGGTAGGAGAGAAGGATGGGGAAATGGGTTCAGGGGGAAAAACAGTTTTGCCCGATGGCTCTTTCCTTTCCCTGCTCGCTTCTCGCGCGGACCCCGCTTTTACAACCTCCGATATCAGCAAATGGAGGGTGGTAAAGCAGCCTTTAACGGAGGGATCCCTACATCCAGTTCCCTCCACCAATTTTTCTCCCAGTCTCTCCCAGAACTCCTTTTTGCAAGCCTCCTCCGCAGTTACACGTGGAAAGGAAAAGCAAAGCCATCGTACAAACTGCTTAACAGAACCTTTAGAGTGGGGGCCCTTCACCGAGAGGATATCCTTAACTAGGGAATATAGTTCTCTCTGTTGGGTAGTTAGCACGGTCCCCATGCTAGTTCTACCCACCCAACCTCACCCTTGGTGCAGAAAAAAGGGAAAAAAAAGCAAAAAACGTGAAAGACCCCAGCTGCCACCGCTCACGCTGCACGCTGCGTGTTCCGTACCCTCAGAAACGTGGCAGAGCCCACCCACATGAAGTATTAGCCAGGTCCCCCCCGTCGCTAAATACTCACCAAACTGGAATCTTTGCAAATAAAAGCTGCCACCAAGGTCCTTGGTCTCAGAAAGTTTCTCTTCCTCGGCTGTTCGTGGCCGTGAAGAGTTTCACTTCCCCTCCCACGTGGGGAAAGCACCACGTGCTTCCCTGTGGGTGGCGGAGAGTTCACTGACTTAATTTGGGGAGGCTCCGCTCCCGTTTTCAGTCCAGCACGAAGTACTGTCCCGGTGCGGATGGCGGCTTGGCAGCGCGGCCCCGTGCCGGCAGCAGCTCTCTGCACGGCTCCTGGTGCTTCGTGGTGATTCTCCGCCTGCTTCAGTGGCTCCATTGGCCCTGGCCCCACGCTTGGGCGTCACTCGCGGCGTCTCTCTGTGTTTTCCTGATCCCCGGGCAGCTCCGGCACCTAGAGCAGCGCCGCCTCCTTCCGGGGCCCGGGATCGCCGCGTTTTTCCAGGCTTGGCTTCGTGCCGCAATCCGCGCGGGGGTGCCAGCGGATTCTCGCCACTGCGAGCGAGAGACACCAGTAAGGAGTGAAGGAACGTCCGTATTTCCCCACGCTTGGAAGGCTAAAAGTCTTTTATTGCCGCGGGGAGCTGTGCCGAGGTGCCGCGACCCGCTCCCAGCTTGCGCGTGAGGAAACACGGCCTCGGGCACTCCGAGGTGCGGGATTATATCGGGGAGAGAGCGAGGAGAGCAGGAGCCCTCCCACCCAATGGGGGCAGGCGCCGTGGCGATGACGTAGACCACGGCACCCAACGAGGACACGGTCGGGGCGGACCCCGGGCTCTGGGGCGGACGGGGGATGGGAATTCGGAGTGAGGGGCACTGAACCCTCCAGGCAGGATGGGGAGTGGTCACAGGATTGGCTCTAACAGCCAGGGACCAGGAGTGAACAGCCGCGGTGGGGGGGAAAGGGGAACAGACACAGGGGGTGCGCGGGGGTACACAGAACACAGCTAGCTAACAGATCAGAACCCCTAACCTAAACCCCAAACCGCGATGTAACACAGGTGTATCTTTTAGAGCTTTGAATTTCTGTGAAATGTCAATCTGTTTCTAAGCACAATAATATAAAATATAGAAAGTAGTTGTATGTAGATGAAAAATACTTCTTGATTTTATTAATAGTCTTTAAAGGAAAACATATTTGGAGATAAAGAGGAAAAATCCCTGTCAGAGGTATCAGAATAGAAAGCAGAGCCCCGAAATCTTAAATGTGGGCTAGGAAGGTCATTTGTAGTTTTAACTAGTTTAAGTTGGTGTTATTGACATCAGACAAAAATTTTTGTAACTCAGCATGTAATGAGGAAGGGCAAAGCTAGAAAATTTAGCATGAAAAAATACAATACCTTTTTTTGGAATCAACATAGTGTGCTGGAAATGATTTTTAGTAAAACCTCTGTAAGCAAGTTAAATGGCCAAACACAGATTCCACTTAATATAATTTAGTTAAAGCTGATTCCTTATTTATTGTGATATATTACATTAATATTTAAAGCCATTATAAATTATAATAATAGACTAATAATAATGTTGGTTGTTTGATTACTTTTTTTAAGCATGGCTTTTGCTTTTCAGTAATTTTTGTTTCTCCTGAGGGAACCTTCCTCATTCTCACAGCTGAGCTGCCTTTTTGAAATTTGTGTAGGTGGCCTGAAGCTTTATTTTTTCCCTTTCTGCCTGTTTGCTCTCATCTTTTTCTTGCATAATATCTCTCCAGATAGTAGGTAATCATTATTGTCTCTCTACATAAACTTCTTCATTTTGAATGCTTCTAAGTAGCTCTTTCTCTCTCTTTTTTCCCCCTTTTTTAAATTTGTATCTTGTGCTGCATTAATGACCAGCAAGATTTTTCTGATCCTAGATAGAAAGTATCTGTATGTGAAAAATAATCATTCCCACTCCCCCTGCTTCAGAAGCTCAAATCTCTGTTTTCGCACACTGCATATTTTCTGCCTCTTCTGTGGTGGTCTCTGCATTCATTCTTTGCAGTGTATATTCCAAGATTACAGCGTTAACCTTCACATGTTCTTCTGCTCCATAATTTTCTTTATAGTATGGACATTATATTCCTTGAGGAACCTCTTTGTGCTTTCTTTTTTAAAATAACTTAGGTGAAATACCTGTAGTTTAATTACCATTTTTCCATTTATATTTGGATCTTTATTCACTTCCTGTCTGCCCTGTGCCTTTTTTCATCAGCATTATTCTTTTGTATACATCTTTACAATTCTGACTGAATAGTTTTCTGACTATTCAGAATCTTTTTGAAATACTTTGCTTTTTTGTTTTCCTTCTCTGTAGAGTGCCTTGCTTCTTTGTCAGAGGTGTACTTAAATAGCAGGAGCCCTCTGTGCATTGTTTCTTGTTCATTCCCATCCCTTTTTTCCTTACTTTGCTTTCAGAGTTCATGGTGAAATCTCTTTCTTCTGATGCTTCATGTTCTTCAGTCTTTGATTTCATGTAGTTTCCCACTGTTTTCTTTCTCAAGATCATCTGTGCTGTTTCCTATTTCTGAAAGGGAGGGTACAAAAAAGGAAAGAAGGAAATTTAATGAGATGCATAAGCAACACAACAGCTTGCATGATCCTTAATGGGTACAATCCTCTTTCCTTTCCAAAATTTTTAAAATTCTTAAGTCCCATCTAAATTAGACATAAGAGAGAAGAACCTTGCTGTTGCATATCATCAGAGAAAGGCAATGGCATCTTTGGGAAAGAAAAAAACCAAAAATTGCATTTCACAGTGCTTGTTCTTGTTGCTCAGCCTCAAAAGGACAATGCTTCAGAAAGAATGCCACCTTAAAAGCCTACAAATGTTAGACCTTTTTTGCTTAGCAATTTTAATATTGTATGTCTCCTACAAAAGTTTTCATACACAAAATAGCTACTGAACTGTTAATGCAGGCTAGTTTCATTTGTTGCATTCTCTGTTTTAAGGGCAGCAGTCTCTGTATTTAAGACTGATACTTCCTTATCCAGAAACTCACATGTGACTCATGAACTGGAGAACTTAGTCTAACTTTTAGAAATACCCTTGAAAACCTACACTTCAGCCTTGCAATTTGTGTTGATTTGCTGCTCTCCAAAGTTTTCAAGTCTTGTAAGCAAGTTTTTAGGTTGAAAGGTGGTATGGCCTGGAGATTTTTGTAGGTTATTTTTCTGCTGGAGTCAGAGTTCATTTAGATAAAATTACCGGCATCCTATATTCACTCTTGTGAATACATTTATGTGTAGATTAATTATTTTCTGAGGAAAAAAACTGAATTCAGACTTTGTTTTTTTCCATGGGCAGCAAAAGATGCTTGGTGAAAAAGATAAGTGGCTTGGTAAAATGTGAAAGTTCTCCTATATGTCCCCATGCACTTCAGCACATTCTTCTACTGCATTCATAGTTTTTGATGTCAGATGCACTAGAAAATTGGCTCTGAACACTTTTCCCTGAAGACAAATAAGATGGTAATATTGCTTTGCTGCAGCTGTATCACTTATTTCAGCAAAAGGCTAAAGTATAAAATGGTTTTTACATTGCGCTGCTTAAATACATAAAAACACAATCCTTTGCATAGCATTGCAATATGCCGTTGAAGATACAGATAAAAAACCAGGCTCTTTTGTCACATAGGTTTGAAAAACCACATGGAAGAATGAGTTTGCTGATGCATTCTGTACATGTGCCTGTGTTTTGCTTGCTGTAGAAAAGAAAATATATTTATTTTGTGTTTGTAGACAGGGAATGTCGTGCAAGCTGCTTGGAAATATTCCTCCTGTGCTGTTTTAATACAGCATAGTGATGTTCCAGTGATGTTTTAAGGTCTCTGTGAAGAAGGAGCATAGATGAAATAATTGCAAGTGGTGCCCTGCAGGCATAGCCTTGAATGAATGTTATTTTCCACTCTTTGTGTAGTTGTTATGTATGCTCTGGGATGCAGAGAAAAAAGGGCCAAACCTTTAAGATTCAAGTTGTCTTCCTGCAGGCACTTGGACATGATTATTTTGACTCATGCAACACAAGCAGGAAAGAACTCTTAGTTTCCTTTTCTGTTTGGTGATAGAGGTAGTGGAAGTCATAGCAGGATATGCATGTCTTGAAACATGAGGCATGCAACAGAGGGCACAAAGAGTGTGTCTCTATGTATTTATATACATTAGGCTAAAAATACCTTCAAATCAGCTATGTTCAGGAAAGTTCAGATTGACTGTGGTGTAAAAAATAAATGCCCTCCATTTAAAGGAACAATATCAATTAAGGGAAGCATTGAATGTTGTCACATAAGTAGATAAATCAAAAAATGTTCAACAAACAAAAAGATCCTTTTTTATTTAGAAACTCCTAGTTTAGCCCTGTTTTAGTGATGAATTAGCCATACATATATTTGCAAATTGGATATTATACTTTCAACATAATGATGTTAACTTAGTGATAAACTTATGGTTCATCATACTTGCCAGAGAATATTTTCCATATAACAAGATAAATTTTAGTTTGTCAGGTGGAGCCAATGCCAGTAAAATATTTGATTTCTTTTTATTTTTTGATTAATCAAGTAGGTCAGTAAAACCATGAATCAGCCAGTTTTCTTTGGGAGAGAGGAAAAACTTCTGCCTCAGCACCACTTCTTCGATCTTTTCTGCTGAGCTACGTGCTGAAGTTAAAATTTCAGCAAGCCTTGGATGCACGTGTCCTTGTGCAAAATTAATATAGCTTTACTTTTAACAAAGGAGTTATTGGAAGCTAAACCTAGAGAAAAAAGAAAATTAAAAGCAAGAAGATGCTACAGCTCATTGTTCTTCTCTACTCCTCTTTTCCCTTCTATCCCCAGGTCAGCTCAATTCAGAATCAGATGCAATCCAAGGGAGGCTATGGAGGTGGCATATCTGCAAATGTTCAAATGCAGCTCGTAGATACAAAGGCAGGATAACCTTGGGGATAACTTTCCTGTAAGTATTTCATTCTACTTCTTAGGTACTGTTAGAGCAGTATGAAAAGCAATCATACTGCTTCATAATTATCTCCCTGTAAAAACCTGTGTCTTTATGATAACCAATTTTTAAATCCATTTCTGAGTAAAAAATTAGGTATCTCATAAGAATGTTACTTTTTCACAGAATGGACTGCAGATTGTTCGGACTTAATCAGTCTGAACTTAAGCATGTGATTAACCAAGGGTGATCTTGTAGGCCGATCTTTGCAGGTGAAGTTAGTTGTAAAACAAATCTCCTAAGAAGTTTGTGATGTGATTTTGGTACCACTTTGGCAGTGGTTCCATAAGATGTATGGTGTTAAGTCAATGTATAGCAGTGTTGCAGTTGGAAAATGGTCAGAATGCTCCAAACTTGGTTTAATGCATGTTTTCTGTCTTCTAGGTTTATGTGAGTTCCTGTATCTTCTTTCCTGTGTCCTCTCTTTTGCCTTGGTGACTGCTTTCTGTGCTCATGACAAGAGAAGTGATGGCTCGTTGTTCACCCTTCGTGATTAGTCCAGTGAAAAGTTGCTGTTCTGCTCTGATGATGCCACTTGCCAGATTGGTCCAACTGTGCCTTTCAGTGGCATGCACGCATTGGCCTCTACCAGTATCACGGACATAGAGCTGTTTAGAATTGGTTGTCACTTTTTAGTTGTTCTAAGGCAAATTAAAGCACCGATCTTAGCATTCCTCATTCCTCAGAAATACTAATGCATAACATTCTGTTGTGTTTTAGGCTTTTAATCTTTTCTCCACTCAAATAGTTTAGAAATGAATGAGTTTCCATTAGTGTCTTCAATTACCTAATGTTCACTGAATTTTTGAAAGGTCTGAGACCTGCAAGCACAAATAATTATTTCATACAAAAATCAACAGAATAGATGACCGCATGCTTTGTGAGGTTGCTTTTTATGGTGGCCTGCTTGGTGCTAAAAGAAAAAAAAATTGCTTACTGCAGATGTGAAAATTTTTGCTGTGGCACCAAGTAATGCCTGTTTCTGAAAAAGGACTTGTAACTTAGCTGCTTCAGAGTCATGTCCTTATTTTAGTTTTTATCCAATTGGTCTTGAAATAATAAAGAGAGAGCTTGCATTCATGAGGCATTTGTTGTAAATGTTCAGTATATTTATTTTGAAAGAGCTGACCTTGAGACTGTAAACCAGTGTAGTACCGTATCTAAGTGTTGTGGAATCGCTTTAGTCTATTTACACAGAAGAGCAACATGTTTGGCTGCTTCTTTTTCTTTCTACAATTTTCCTTAATTTCAGCCTGTATAGTCATTTCCAGTAGCAGCATGTCAGACTGCCTGCAATATTGACTGAAAAGTTTAGTAGACCTTTCTAAGTAGTTGGCAGTTTCTGTGTACTAAATATTTAGGGCCATGGAAGTTGCTAAGAGCAACATACTAATCTGGCAGAACAGGTGCCAATGAAAACAACATACAGGGTGACTTTTTACTAAGTCAGTAAAATGCCTTTTGCTCAGGTTCCAAAGCATGTTTCTTTCACATGTTGTGAAACTGCATTTTAATATTGCACTGTTTTCAGATTATCTCTATAAATGGTCCCTTTTTTTGCTTCTTGCTGGTGATTTTAGAGAAGTCAATTATTTGAGGCCTGGTTACATTACATTTTTATGAGGGGAAAAAGACCCAAACCATCTAAACAAATAAGGCATAACTGATTCTAATCAAATCCATCTCTATATGCAAATACGCATGTGTGTTCTTTATTCTGTTTCTATCCTTTTCCTCATTTCACATTGCAGCAGCTGTCTGGTTGATCTAATTATCTGTGAACCTACCTAATCTTCTCTCTCTGTTTGTAAGCAACACATAAAATACACAGCTATGGAGGTAGTTTGCCTTCCCTAGGTTGTATTTCAGTGGTAGATGTCACTTACCTGGTTGAATAGTTCAAATTAGGTTGGATAGTGTTCACTGATAAAGATACTGATTCCTGATGAGATGTTAAATTGTGTGGATGCATAAGTACATGGCAGTGCAGTGGTACATATTTTTTTAGGGGTTAGCATTTCCAATGCCACTTCAACAATGACTCTTAAATATACTACAAAACTATTGCAAAATTATTTGATCTTTTTTATTGGTAATAGCAGCTTAAATTTGCCTGCCAAATCTATCTTGCACTTGCCAAAATATTTTCAGCTCAATAGCCAGGAAAAAAATTGACATATTTTTATAACAGACATACTTTTTTTGTACATTGTGTTCATTCTTGAATAAAGTCAGTTCAGTGTTGGCTTGTAGATATTAAAAGGAAAGTATTGACTTTGATTCAATAAATGTTTTCTTTCAGTTGGTGGCCTACCCTTTTTCCTTTCCATAAATTATATTTGCATTAGAAAAACACTTGCATCTTACAGACAGATTTGTGGTGAAAAGAGTAACCTATTAGCGTCAATAAATAAATTGCAGGTTTGAGGTTTTTTTGTGGCACTTGACCCTTTTGTTGCCAAATGGATTAACCTGTAGTTTTATCAGTATTATTGTTGCATTGATTTAACTTGTATGCGAGAGGCTTCTGCAAGGAAGGGAGAGTGTCTTAAAAATACTTTGGAAACTTCTCCTTTTGATTGCAAGTCATAAGTGTGTTACTTTCCTGATTGTTCTGCAGATTACTATGGTGGTCAGTAAAAGACTTGTCACAGTAATATGCTCATCTGCATTAAAAGTACCTGCAAGGCACAGTATTGCCTACTCTCTATTTGGGTCAATTAATTTTTATATTTGACACTCTCAAAGTTTATTCCTCAAGCACTAACTTACTACTTTAAATTTCATGCCAAATTCTCCTAAAGACTGATAATGAATTCTTTAGCTCATGCCAAGTCCATTAAATTGCCACTTGAGGGGAAGAAAGGGAGCTAGAGGGAAATAAGGTTCTAAAGTAAAATAGGATGGAGATAAATCCATGAGATACCAATCAACTAAAGGGTTCCTTTTTTAAAATGCTGAGGTTATATACACTTAAAAGTGTCTACAAAGCTATATCTTGAAGACCAGATGTTCCACTGTAAGTGCATGTTCAGTGACTGACATTAAAGATTCTGCAGGTAATTAGTAGGATTACTTCAAAGGCACACCTGTGAAACTGATTTGGACTGGTCCAATCTGCGTACCCTTACAGTCCATACTAGCTCTGACACTGATTCAGCAGCTAACTCATCGATACTGACCTCTAGGAAAGGTTATATGACTAAATTGGTTAGTTTCAACCTGGATCAGTTTACTAATGCTTATTCAGAGTAAGCACGGGAACATGGGAATAAGTGTCATGGGATCAGAGATAATCTGTTACAGGGAGTATTGATAATTTAACCTGGGCATGAAAAAACATCAAAATTTTGTGAATTAAAAAAAACCCACCCAAAACAACAAACACAAAAAACAACAGCAAACCAACAAGAAACAAACCAAAAAATAAAACCAACACAAACAACCCAAACAAAACCACAAACAAAAAAACACAAAAAAAAACCCAAAAGGAAAACCCACCCAAAACAGAACATTTAGGCATTGCAGTGGTGAATACATCTACTGGAAAGACTAATGCCACATTTTCGGAGCTCTTTTTCCATGTACTGTGCTCACCAACTTTGTCCAGAGTATTCTGCTTGGTTTGGGGACACAGAGCACATTGAACATGTTGCTAGACGAACAACCACATCATCACCAAGTATCAGCCATCCTCATGCAGTATGATTCATTTCTGCTGTCAGTGGTAATTCCATCTATCAGCACTGCCCAAGAAATCACTTCCTACCTTCACACAAGACACGAGAAATTATAAGTTCAGATTTCAAGCATGTTTTCTATTGAGGCTGGAAAACTCAAAGTACTGGTTGAGTTGGCAATAAATTGCTGAATACCAAACTTGCTTCCTTCAATATGATGCAGAATGGTCTATTTATGAATAACTAAGTTGTCATGCAAAAGCTGTATTCATTTGTATTTAAGCATTTAAAGCATTTGTATTTAAGCTATTTAAGCATTTGTGTGATCTTACAGCATTCATTGTCTATAGACAAGTTCATGGTTTGTTTGGGGTGTTTCTCAAGAAATTTGATAGTGTGTTTTTATATACAAGATAGTAACAGAGCCTATCAGCAGAAAATAACAGTAGGGTGTTATGTTTGGTTTATCAGTTCTTTCAATTGAAGTGAACATCACTAAGCAGTAAGAAAGCTTTATATATTGATGTCAGCATTCTAGGAGTACTAGTCTTCTACCAGTGCCCTGCATGTCAGAGTCCTCAGCATATCCCTGTTTCCCAGGAATATGCTTTGTTTTACCTATACTATGCCTTCAGTTCCAGGAAGGGCTTGTTGGCTTTCAGTTTTTTTAAATCTCTCATCAGTCTTTGTAGGTTCTAATTTATTTGAAATAATCTGCAAGGCAAAATAAACATATATCAAATTTGTGCCTTTCCTGATGGGAAGTTCCAGGTGAATGACTCCAGCTGATGGAACAGTGGTGTGAGGAATTCTAATGCACCACAGAGGAGCCTGGGTTTATCTTTTGCAGCTGCTGTCACTCATCATGATTCCTCATCCAATGTGTGTGGTTGGCTGTTGTTGTGCAAGGCCAGTTCTTAAAACATTGCCTCAAGGAGCAAAATGAGTACTGCTTGAAATTGATTTTGAAGTCCTCAGTTTTCTTGAAATGTGGTATCTTTAGGGAAACTGCTATTCTGAAACAGTTTTCCTTAGGAAATCATCTTTACACAATCAATAAATCTTATGAAGAACCATACACCTTGGAAAAGAGTACTATTTCAAAGTGGTTGATGCTAATGGACATTCTAGCACTCCACAGGTTTTTTCACTTGTCAAAATTCAACCTTCTGGAACATTAAAAATAATCTCATATATGGTATATGCATTAAGCAGCAGAGTAATACATTGATAGGGGGCATTGCGCAGCATTTTGTTTCACGTTTATAATGGAGAGAAACATTTCCAAGGGTTGAAATAAAGAATAAAAAATCACATTTCAGTAAGCAGTGTTGGGTTTGGAGGGATGGAGGACAGCAGGGAGGGCAGATATAAATGAATGAGTGAAAAGAAAGAAGAATAAGTGTGGGAGAAGGCTAAACTTTGATAGATGACCAAGTACTGTATGTATTCCCCATGGCATCCTTTTCAAGAAGAAGCTATTGGCAACAGCTGCAAAAACCAGAGCCCAGTGCAGCAAGGTTTATTCATTTTTCACTGTTTTAGGTAGTAGGTTCCAAGACAATTCTTTTTCTGTAAGTTGCAATGCTTGTTTGGTTTCCAGCTGGCATAATCGGGATCTGTCAGAACGGGCAGTAGAGCAGCCTAGGGTAGCAGGGCTGTGTGGGGAACAGAGCTGAGAAATGAGACTCTTTGACAATTTTCAAAGTCCATATTAAATGTAAACTATTTACCTTAATGTGAACATACATAGGATGGTGAATAGATGGCCATGTAGCTTCACATCTCTTTAAAAACTTACTCAGAAGTCTGTTTCCAGACTCATTTACTGGAGCTGGACAAAATCAAGATGATACTTGGACCTACTGCTGTAGATTCAAGACCAGCTATTTGGTTTTATTTACTAGAACCACCCACTCCTATCTGCTTAAATCTGACTGCAATTGCACAGATGCTGTTTTCCTCAGAGACTGCCAAAATGCACCCAGCCCAGTCCATGGAAGGGAATTAAATTGCCATGCCTTAATTTGATTTAAGAACTTCCTTGCTTATTCTCTGAATCACAACTAGAGCACTGGAAATAGGTGACAGAAGGAAGTACTGTGGCTAAAACAACAGCTTTATAAAACCTTGAATTGTGAAGTTATATGAACATGACTGCTTACTAAAACAATTTTAAGTAGGATTTTCAGCCTCTTATAACACACTTGCATAGTCTCATAGAGCAAAATTAAAACTTTCTGATCTATGTAGATGCATAGCCCGTACTGTCCACAATGTACATGCTGTAAGGAGACATAACAATTCTGTCTCTAAGAGTGCCTAGCAATTTCTGAGAGCACAAGGCACTTCTCACCTCCTGTCTGAGAGTCCTCCTTTTTGGAGCAGCACTTCAAATCCATCCCACAGCAATGTGGAGGCCAGCGCAGCACTGGTAAGATGGACATGGTATCCCAAGCCAAAGTGCCAAAGCCATTTGGCACAAGGGACTTGCAGCTATTTTTGTCAGTGCTTGCCTGATGCAAGTGCCATGCCCCCAGCTTAGTGGGCCTACAGGGTCGGCCAACACGTGCCACCACAACAGCTGCCCTGTTCAAGGGTCAGCTGAGGCAGCCTAGACTCCTCCAGCCTCCCCACACACTAAGTGAGGCATTTACATCACATTCCTGGGCTGCACGGCTGTCTTTCCAAGTGCAAATTTGCACAGTACTGCACTAAGAAAATACTTTTCAAATCACATTTTCTAAGAAAGGGCACTTGGTTAACACTGTGAAGAAAGTCAGGTCCTCCTGTTCCCTGCCCCCATATAACAGGGTTATGCCAGCAGAGTCAGCTCATGAAAGGGCCACTGGAGCTGGCTATTATCAATACAATAATCAGAGCTGTCACTGCTTGGAAAACTGTGATCAAGTATGTGCAGCTGCTCACTTGAATAGCTTTCTCACTGAGGAAAGCTATCCATACCCATGATGAAAGTTCTCCAGGGAATAGACATGCCTTCTAAATTTAAGCTCTTCAAGTAAGACATTTCCACACCCCTTTCCAACAGACCATGCCACAGGGCCCATAACCTATCTCTGCCCTGCTCCGCCCTGTTATTTGCAATATTGATGTTCACATTACAGTATGTTTAAAAGTTGTAATAAATATTTATGTAATTAGAAAGTGGGCACTGTTCTTTCTGGATGGGCAACTGCTTTAGATTCCCTATTGTCTCAGGGTAAAACCTGTTTCACAGCACACTGAACTATTTCCCAGTGAGAAATCTACAGTCCAGTCCCCTGACCATGAATGAACCTGCAAATGATAATGGCCTATTCCAATCAGACCAAGAGAATACAGAATCAGAGGGCTCCAAAGAGTTTAGAGGATTTTACAGAACTAAGAATACTTTTCCATGGTTCAGAATTTCAATGCTTTGCTTTTTCCTCTGCATAACCTTTTGCCCAAATTTCAGGTACACCACATAATCGGATTTTTATTCCTCCACTGTGTACTGTTTAGGGTTTTGGGGCTCCTGAGAACTGTTTCCAGAGACTTTGTGTGCTGCTGCTTCTTGTTTTGCACCATTCTTTTGCAAGAATGTCTTAATTCTCGCACCATAAATGGCATCATAGCCATATATCAATGGATTGTCAGGTATATGCAGCCAGAGCTAATGAATTTAAGTGAGACTTGAAACAGCAAACATAGGAACACTGCCCCTAAATATCTACAATGCTCTAAATATCTACAATGTTTGGGGGTTAAAACCTTCTAAAGGGTAACAGCACGGCTTTTGTAATGTAGCGTCGAATTACTGTCATCCCATGCCTTACCCTCACTTCATCAGTAATACTTATTGTAAGGTTATTTCAGAGCTTCCTAGTGAGATGCACAAGCACACAGGGCATAATAGACCCTTTGAAAAAGAAAAACTCATCTTTTTTTTAGTAATAATTATATTAAACCAGCCATTTTTTCCATAAACTAATTGCCTTGTTGCTTGCCTGTGTTCTGTAGTCAGAAAGATAAGACTCCTGCAGAAACAGCAGGGTAAAAGAGAGTCCTCTGCTGCTTGAAGCAATTACCATGACATAAGAAAAAATAGATCCTCTGAGAAAAGTAAAAAGGGTCACAGCATTCTTGTCAAAAAACCTCATTTGTTGTAATAAAAAGATTTATTTAAACAAGGACTGCAGAAACTAAGCCAGGATAGGACAACTTTTCTTACCAGAGGTCACTGCAACTTATATTTACTGTGGTCATCTATGTCAGTAAGAACACTTAGAATCATCTGGTGAAAAAAGAAACTTCCACTTCTAATACAGTTTCAGATATGGCTTTTAGTGACATCTATCTCAATTATTCATTTGCTGGGACACAGGAACAAGATCTGTCCTCTGCCAAGCTTCTGCAGAGACAGTCCTGTTACTGACATCTTGACACAATGAAAGAAACACCAAAACATAGGTGGGTAAGTTTCAGGAACTTACACAGGTAGATGGGATACTTCTTTTTCCTATACTGGAAACTTCTGGATCCTATAAGCAATACATCCAGGGAGAGAGGGAAGAAGGGCAGAAGGGTGGCTGTCACAGTCATGACTGCTGCAACTGAGACCTCTGTCCACAAGGGCTGTTCATCTGGCATTTTGCTCAAACACAGTGTCACAGTATATCACCAGCTCTTTGCAAGACTCAGAGCTCTCTGGCTGTGCAACTTTGCATGGTTTTGACAAATATTTCTGACTCTATGCCTACATATGATCATCAGAGAAGTTGTTAACAACACTAAGATATCCTCTTAGTCAGCCCCAATGACACAACATTGTCACTGATGTAATACCATCTTCACCTCTTATCTCTGAGAACAGAGGTGTGAAAAACATACCACCTCTTCTTACAGAGAGTGTGATTAATTGAGAAATGCTTTTGTGAACATGGCACCATGTACTCCTCAGAGCTAGGTGCTTCAATATTGATTTTGATTGTTTGAGATTCCTTAATGAGCAAGTGGGTTTGATGTTTGCATTAATGTGTTATGGGAAGCAACAGAAAAATCCCAGCCTGCCTGGAGGTGAAAGTACACTAAAAGGTGTGTGTTGCAGAATCAGCTGTTCTCCAAAAAGCCAGACCCACAGTGAAGCTGTCGAGCTGCTTTGGGGCTGAGCACACATCTCAAAATAAAAGCCCACAAATACAAGCCAACCTTGGCATCAGTTTCTGAGAGTGAAAAAAATGGAAATACAGCAGCTACTGTACTTCCAGGTTCCACTTTCTTTGGTCAGATAAAACTTCTTAGATAGAGGAAAATGGGAAAAATCTTTGGAGTGATGCCAGACCTTGTCCCTGAAGGAACAAATCCTTTTGGGACAGACACCTAGTCCTTCTGGACTGACAAATGGCAATCTGGAAAGTCTGAGATGACACAACTGTCATTTGAAGACTCAAGGAAGATGGCAGGCTAAGTGACATTAATTTCTTTAATCTCACAGAAAACTAGAAACTGACCTTGAACTGCAGCAGGTGCCTTCAGTAGGAGCAATGATGGGTTTGATGCACAAGTGACTAAGGTGAAAGACATAGTGTTATCTGCTGATGAACTGAAATACTTTTGACTGTTGCAGGAATATTTTCCAACCCTGATTTCCCCATTAGGTCTTCTCACTGTGCCATGTAGTCTGAGGAATTTTATTGCTGAAGAACAGTTGTATTGTCCAGCTCCATTCCCTCTACTTTTGACCCTGTAGACCTGACCACCAAGCTGTGGTGGGTTGACCCTGGCTGACAACAGGTGCCCACCAAAGGTGCTCTATCCCTCCCCTCCTCAGCTGGGAAGTGTAAAGAAAATATAACACAAAGCTCATGGATTAAGAGTGGGTCAAGGAAGGGTCATCAGCAATTACCATCACAGGCAAAACAAGGCTCAGCTTGGGGAAATCCATTTAATTTAGCTGAGTCTTTTTCCCAGGCTTAGCTTCACTCCAAATTCTCCATCTCCTCCCTTGTAGTGGCATAGGGGGACAGGGAATGGGGTTATTAAATCATATGTCTCTACTGCTTCCTCCACCTCAGCAAGATGAATTCTCACAGTCTTCTCCTGTTAGTGGTCCCTCCAGTTAGTGGTCCCTCCGATGACACACAGTCCTCCATGAACTTCTCCAACATGGATCTTTCTCACAGGCTGCAGCTCTGTGAGAACTGCTCCTGCTTGGTTCCCTTCCAGAGGGTGCAGTGCTTCAGGAACAGACTGCTTCAGTGTGTTCTCCCATGGTGCCACAGTTCCTGACAAGACCCTGCTTCTGCATGGGCTTTCCACAAAGTTACAACATCCTTTGGGCTGCTCTGGCATGGGGTCTTCCACAAGCTGAAGTCAATACCTGCTCCACTGTGGACACTCTTGGGGGGACAGCCTGCAGGGGGACAGCCTGCAGCCTCATCATAGTCTTCGCCAGCGACAGTAGGGCAGCAGTATCTCTGCTCTGGTGCCTGCAGCACCTCATTCCCCACCTTCACTGACCTCGCTGTCTGCAGAGTTCTTTCACTCACATATTTTCATTCCTCTCTCCCAGCTGGTGTTGCACAGTGGGGTTTTTATACTCTTTCCTAATTATGCCGTCACATAGTTGCAACCAATGTTCCTGATGGACTCAGCTTTGCCCAGCAGTGGATGCATCTGAGAGCCAGCTGGAACTGGCACTGTCTGTTGGGAGCTGCTTCTGGCATCACCTCACAGGAGCAATCCCTGCAGTCCTCCCTTCTATCAAAACCTTGCTGCATAAACCAAACAACCCCAATACACCCCTGTTGTTAAGCTCTCCTTTATACCCGAAAGCTTGTTTGAAAAACATAATGGGCAGACATTATCCTCTTTTGGACAAGGTGAACTGGTGAGTGCTAAGCTTCATTTTCTTCACAACACTGCATGGAACAGGTGGTGTAAGATGTCTGCTACCAAAATTCATATTAACAGGTGACCTACCTCTGAGGGTATAATGGTGATTTTAACTGGTTCAGAACCTCAAGAGTTCAGAGGTCCTCTGGCATACTGCAAGTGGTGGTGGGAGTCACCATGTAATTCTCTGTGGTGTGCTGCTGCCCTTGGTCCTCTGCATATCTCTCTGGAAGAAGGCACCATGAACAGGTAAGAAGCACACTGACATGGTTGGCATATAGGTTTCTCATTCCAAGAGAATAGAAACACATGGATCAATACCAGGATAATAAAACTCTATATGCTTTTTTTCTCCCCATTTATTTTCTTGGCATTGCAGAACACTCTGCAGCTTCAAAGAGACTTGTCTCACACAGGGCAACCCCATTTATCACTGAGGATTTCGTTGTCTGTCTTAAAACTGCCCAAAGTCCTGAAAAATCATGTAAATTAAGAAAAACTCCAGTGTGACATTATCCACTAGATCCCAAACACATCATAAACTTTTGCTACAAATCAGCTTACAGTGGCTGGTTTGGTTGGGCTGTGTTGAGACCGGGACTCCTGCTGTGTGCCCATCTGCACTTTGAGCCTCTCTTCCCCTGGGCTGTGCCTTTCAGCAGCGCAGGCAGAGTTTAGCGCCCACTATGATTAGCTCTGTGATGGCGTTCACGGAACCCTCAGCTCAAAGGAAAGGCAAAAAAGGCAGCAAAGTTCCCTTCTAAAGTGTAAAACAGTTGCTTGTTTGACACAGTGCCACATGTGCCATATTACTGTCTGCTCTAATCTTTTGCTTCAGCTAAAACTGAAAATCCTAACCGGCACTGCCAGTGGCTTTCTGCTGGCAACCCTACCTCCTGTTGCACTGTCTCTGCTCACTTCTAGCTATGAGACTTGCTACCAGCCATTTTAGTACCAGTTCTACCCAGAGACTACCCATTTCCCACCAGACACACTGAAAAGAAACATTTTACTGCCCTAAGGTTTACCACCTCAGAAATTCAAAAGCTTCTCTGTCTGTCACTTAAGACTGTCCCAAATCTCTAAGGATCAAACCAAATAAATAACTAGAGACAGTGCTTTTTCCTCCCTCCTCCACAGCAAGAGACTAACAAATTCTAATAAATATGTGCATGACCAAGAAAAATGTTACACATTTTCTGCTGCATTTGGCTCTCAGGAATAAGCCCTAGTTAGCACAACAATATGGATGAGGTAGAAGAATACATTATTCAAACTATGATACTGCCATTTTCCAACAAGGCTGGCTGAATTCTTGATCTCTTGTCTCATCTTAGACCGGGCAAGCAACTGACCTGTGTAGCACTATTGAAACCATTGTTGGTTTTTGACATCTTTCATCTCCATTACTTCCCTACAGATAAATTCAAAGAGCTGTTTGTGCAACCACCTTTATTCTGTCCAGGTGGAATAAAGACAATTCTGAACTAGATAGGAAATATACTGTTTTTGAAACATGCTGTACAAGAAGAGTGCACACAGGACAAAGCATAAGTACATGCATAAGCATGCCTGGTTCTCAGCTCACGCTACAGCCTGGCATTGGTTTTCAAAGCTTCATTGGCTCCAAGCTGCTTCTGAGACGGGTTACATGATACATTACTAAGTAGTAAGAGTGCACAACTAGCCTTCCAGCCTCATTTCAGGCCTTCCTGCAGTGCTTTGTTCTCACATCCCACTCAATCTTTCCTGTTCCAAAGCTGATCCTAGCAGTGTAGGATATGCAGGACCAACATACATGAACAGCTCAAAGCATAAGGAATGAGCCCCACAGAGAGCACATCATTTCTGCAGTAATCCCAAGGGCCTCGTACTGCTCTGATACTGCCATTTCCCTTGGGAAGGCTCCAGTCTCTCTCCACTAGGGAATGGCAGAGCAAATGAATGTTTCCCACTCTGGACCTCTGGATTTGCTTTGCCTTGAAATCCTGCTCCATGAGGACAAGCTGGTTTCTAGCACCACATGTAGAAGTTCCCTACCAACACCAGGAAAAGAAAGTTCCCCATCCCTCAGCCCTGGGAATATAAGCTTTGTGTAACAGCAAAGCTCATATGCATGCTTCTCCAAATTGTCACTTACGATAAGAAACCTGCTCTGCAGACACATGAAGTATTTTGAGAGCAGAGGTTAAGGCTGCCTAGGCAATCTACAGGGCATCGTTGCAATTGTTGATGAATCCATTTACATTGAAGATATTATTCTGTTCAGCTACAAAGAGACTAGCTGTTCTGCGCTTCATGCAGCTCTGCTATCTTGGCTGTTTCCTGCACACTGAAAATGGTGGCAGCGTGACTACTGGGTACATTGCTCCATCAATTTACACATAGCCCAGTTTTCCTCTCCCTTCACTCCATGTGTCTGCACACCTTGGATTGTTAGAAGGTGTCAGGTACATGTATCACACAGATAGGGCCTGTACTCCCCACAGTAAAGAAAAAAATAGTTAGTACTCTGTAATATAATAACCAGAGCAAGGTATGCTGCAAGTATAGGGCATGACAATTGTCACACACGCATTTCATTTACCTATAAAACTCATTGTCTTGTGCCAGTCTGTGCATGAAAACCTTCAAGACATCTGTGCAGCAATTGGTTTCTCTGCCAACGTCCCAAACTCCTCATACACTAATAAAAAAAAGTTCAATCTTCTCCTCAAGCTGCATTGAATAAAATGTGACTGAAGAGACTTGAAGAAAACCACCAGCACAGGAGCATTTTAAAGCTCAGCTATAGTCTGAATGGAAGCTCTGAGCTTGAGTCAGCAGCAACAGAAACAGTTACTTCCTCAAGTCTCCTCTCCTCACAGATCTGATTTGTCAGATCTGTGGCCAAAGCTCTGGCTAATGCGCTAGTCTGCTACTGCTGTTGCCTTATGCCTTGTCTCCATGCTCTGATAGTTCCCTTACTTTTTTCATCCACGTGCGGTTCATGGTTCATTTTCTGTTTGCTGTCTTTTGCCCTATTTTATTCTGGTGGTGTTGCAGAACCTTGTGGTGTGCATCCCTTTTTCCAGTTCCTCTGTGCATGACCACAAAAGGACAGTGCAAAGCACAACTCTATTTTCTCAACCTTTGACATAGAAAAAAAAAGAGGAAATAAAATAGCAGGAGAGAGAAGGAGAAGATTAGTAAATGAGCATATGAACAACACATCTGGAACTACAATAATAGGTACACTGTCCCATAAATGTGATAAGCTACCACCAACTACATACTCTAGGTTTAACTCCTGCTCATATAATTAAGGTTCTTCATTATAACAATGAAGCATTTGGCAAAAGCTGCTCTGCAGAGAAATATTTCAGCTACTAAAACACTTAGATCTCTGGTGAAACATATCCTCACCTCTGACACTAGTGTCATATCCACAGATCATTATCTCATTTGAGTAAGCTTCTCTTGGGCCCCATCTACTGTAAGGGAGCTTCCTCAGGCTGGCAGGTCTCAGGAAGTGGTGCATATTGGGGTGGAAACTTAAGGGTGCCTTGATTACCCATACTCAATCTATGAGCTTTTCTTGAGTACTTAAGAAGTGGTTATACACTTGAGGAAAGATGCAAGGAAGTTTTAATGTTAAGAGTTCCCAAGTCCATGACACAGCACAGGGACTGACAAAGCAATAGAACTGTAGATAGTGCTTTTGCACTTGTACTTCAAGTATGCTCTGCAAAATACGGTGATTTCTTCAACCCCTGCCGACCTCTTCTGCAGGCAGTAGTGAAGGGAATGTGTCTGTTAGAAAACAACCTCCTAAGTATACATTCAATTATTTTCCTGTTTTTTCTTTTTGTGGTTTTCATTCCTTAGGTATGAGTTTTACTACGGATGAAGAAACAGCACACCAGCAGTATATCTCATAAGAACAAATAAATGAAGCACAATGTAGCAAGATCAGAGAACAGCTGTGAACTCAGCTGTAAGGCTGAGGGTTGTGTGGAGCCTGATTCCAGCTAAGAGAAAACAGGGACTAAATGCAGCCTGTAGCTGCTAACAACAAAATTTTCCAACCTTCACAATTAAAACCTATATATGAGGATTCAAACAAAAGGAAGTAAAAATGGACAAATGCCATCAGGGATAGTCAGGCTTCTCTAATTTCTTCTCTGTCATTCATATATGGGTGAACTGTTTTTAAATAGTTTTGTCATGATGAGCCAGGATTGAACAGCTCTGTGAAAAGTATACACTCATTGGCCAGTAGGTGATGAGACACACAAGGCACCATGTGCCTATATTTGGTATTCCTCCATTTGGGTTCTCTGTTCTTAAGATATTCTCCCTTTGTATTTAAGCTGTAGATCAAAATGAATCTGTCTATATACAATATGCATATATAAGCAAGCAATTGCTACCAAAAGGAACTTGGCTGCTGCAGTTTTGGAAAACATGCTGGGGCACCCATTCATTTCTTTTCCATGACTCATAACAATCAATGCAGTAAGAAAGAAATGCATGTGATCCACATACCCTCTGAGCTGTTGGTGCTCCCATAAACAGTGAATCCTAATTACAGTCACTTCTGAAAGTGTTGCACAGCTTTTGTGATGTTTTTGCAAGAATATGCTGACAAAAAAGTCTAATTATGTCAAAATAGGAGCCAGAGGGTCAGAAAAATAACTGCCTCCCAAGAATGTGAAAACTGTAGTTTTGGTTTGGTTTGCTTTTACCTTTCCTTGGAAGCTGTTGGGGTTTTTTTTTTACCCTTTCAGTACCAGTCTATGTATCTGTTTTAACAAATATCTACAAAGATAGTTATCAGTCTTGCTAAATTAAGTAAATCAGTACCATGTGCAAACATGAATACTGTAATGTTGGCTTTAAATTAACAGCAGATTAGGAAGGGACAGTTATTTTGAAGTGAAACTTGGCGACTGTTTCTTGTTGACATTTTTGGGGACTTTGGAGGAAGAAGTGTAGGACAAAGATTGAGAGGAGCCGAGTCAGGTCAGGTCATTCTGACGTCTTCTGTGTTTTTCCACTCTTCCTTTCTTAGAAGTATACCCAAAATACAAGAGCATAGTGTCCTCAGCTAGTAATCGGGTTGGTACATTTCTGAAGTCTCTGCTCAACTATAGATCTTTCTTAACTGCTCAAGCCAACTAAACTTCCTAACAATGTCAGAGGAGTAGCCTGCCATCCTGACTTAGAAGCATGAATTACATGCATTCCCTCAAGGATAACCAGCGAGCAATGGAACAGAGAAGTGTATTAGCAGCAGTCTTCAGACTACATCTGCAATGTCATGCTTGTTAAATAATTAATATACTTAAAATTACTTTCAAGGAAGAAAAAGGGCCTTAGGATATCTACAAATTCATCCATGTAGTACCCTGGACTAAATTTTTTTTTTTTTTTTTGGTATTAGAATCATGCCTAGAGTCTCCAGCTTTGTCTGAGAACACCATTTTCAATAGGCTCTGTATAGTCAGTGTAAGCTCTCCGGGGAAATCTGAACCCAAAACAAGAGATACGGTGTAATTTCTGGGAGTCAGATAAAAAACACAAAGAATCTCCCTTTTTCAACCCCAAAAATATAATGCCTTCAGGTTGTGGCATAATTTCCTGTGAAGGAGGTAACAGGCCAAATTGGGAAGTATTTATGCAGAAACAGTTTGTGATTTTCTTCCATCAGTCCTAAAAATATGTCAAAACCTTTGCTTTGTGCTTCCTTTGCATTCTATTAGAGAATATAACCACTGCCCACAGTGAACAGTAATTGCTGGATGAATAGCTTTAACATCACCATAGCTTTTTCTCCAGGTGATAGGTGAGCCAGTCCAAGCTTTGAACTGGCATTAATCTAGTTCTCTTTTTTTCCATAAGCCAACTTACAGTAATGAAAGAAATGCAAGCCAGATGGCTCAGTACATTGTAGGTGGCATCTGATGTAATTAAATGCTAGTTTAAAGGAAAACCACAGTGGTTTCTCTATAATTTCTCCTACAAATAGATCTTGGGAATCCTTCCCAATGAAAAAACATTCCTTCGAAGAAAGCAACTAAAAAAATAGGAGTTAGATGAGGCAATGTCCATTCTAATGTGCTTTCTCATCTGAAGATAACCTGCATTCTTCAAAAATATTATCTGCTCATATCTGCTAGATACGACGTACATTCCACTCACAGTTTCCTCACGTTTCATTTCCTTATTTTACTACACAATGGTGTTAGAATAACCTCATAGCAAACAAGACAAATCTACTTTTTCTTCTTTCTTGTCCCCTTACTGCATCAAGAGATCCAGTGTGTCATGTTTCTCTTGTTCAGAGGCATCAAAGCTTTTCTGCCCTTCCAATCCCTTTGCTAAAGAAAAAAGTGATTTTTGCCTAGCTCAGGTAGAGCCATCCATGCAGAAAGGGTATCAGTAAGGAATTTTTTCTAGAAGAAGACTAAATAAGGTAAACTGATATTTCATGAGCCCAAGTCCTAAGGCTGAAGAAAGGCTCAACAAACACTCATATGTAGCTTTTACTCAAATAATGGAGTGTATGTATAGAAAGGCAGAAAAACATTCACTTAGTAAAGGTTTTTTTTGTTTAGTAACTTAAGTCAGCTGTTCTTTTGACTGGCAAGTTTTTCATGGGCTGAAGCAAGCCTGCCTAATGCTAGACCTCTCAGTCAGCAAAAAAATGCTACTGCAAACAAGATATTTAATTACTCCCATGTATGCAAAGAGATATTTTCCATGCCTGTAAATAATGCTAGATGAAAGCACACTGTGTAGGTTCCTGAAACACAAGAGCTTCTCCATATTTTCAAATACATGTCTGACAATACACAAATGCATGCAGAAATGTACACATTTCAGATTTGTCAAGAAAATCTTTTGCAACTTACCAAGGGAGAAAAGGCCATGAATGTAATCATAATTTGTTCCAAAGCAGTATATTAGATAGTTCACAAATCTTGCATATTCATTATAGCAGTTTTCTTTCAAATCTGTAAGATTAGAAAGGAAAAAGCAAAAACAAACAAACAAAACACCCTAAATGAAACCAAAACAAAAACCCAAAGCCAAACAATTTGTTCTCTAATTTTATTAGACAAAATTCAGAAGTTATTGAAAAATGTGAATTTAAGAACATCAAGAAAACTGTTATAAATCTGGAGATATATTAAATCACAAGATTAGTTGCATTATTAGCAGGAATCGATCCTGTGGCATTGGATGAAGAAAGAAAATGTGAGGAACCAGCTTTCTGGGGGTCTGATTCCTATGTTGCAGTAAAGTACAAAAAAGGACACGGATTAGAGAATCCAAGCAAAAATGCAATTGTTTATCTTGATGGACAAAGATAACAATATTCTGGGCTAAAATCATGCTCACCAGTGATAGAATAATGTCATTGTCCCACCAAAATATGTCCTTTCTTACTGTGAATTCCCAGAAGAACTGTTCAAAACTGAGCACTGAATTTTAGCATGGAAGATTAAAATGGGGAAATTAAATATGTTTCACCCACAACCATTCACTTTTGTTACCACATTTATTGTCTTCCAAGAAATGAGATATGATTTTTGACAATAAATTTTTCAATTGCCCTGAGCAGAAATTTCTGATAGTGAATGCAGCAGATCCTTTTTTTCTCCGCACACAGACCATATCCAAGGAAATCTTATACAACAGAATTAAATCTGTTTTCCATTTTGGTAACCAAATATGACACATCTAAGAACAAGCAGAAAGTGATGATTTAATGAACTATTAAGGAGGGAACAGGAAACAGGTTTACTCCACGCAGGTCAAAGCTACAGAGCAAGTTCAGCAGGTAGCAAGAATTACCTCTTCTGTGTAGAGTTATTGAAAAATAAGGTGCATCACAGCATGGAACATGTATTGAAAACATTTTCCCATGTGGTTATTGCTCTGAAGCAGAGAAATTCTACAGACAGAAAATTGGGTAAGTCTTTAAAGGAAGTGTAAATGCAGATTTAAAAAGCATCTGACTTAAAGCATCAGTTTGTCTTTGGATGGACCACAAGGTTTTTTTTCCTCCTTTGTGCTTCTTGATTAAAGAATCTGGCCTAGCATGAGGCAGAAAGCTTGGAAACAAAGAGGGGAACTTTGCATCTCAACATGAATATATTTAGTCCCCTAACAGTTTATGGTTTCTGCTTCATGGTGTTAAAAGCAACCAAAGTTAATAATCCATACAGAATGAGGAAGATAAATTTAAAGAAAAATACTTAAACTATATTTTGCAGTTTTGAAAAAGAACATCCTGGAATCTTGTAAGAGAAATCAAAATATGATTCTTTAATGAAAGACAGAAGAAATTCTGAAAGCATTACTGTGTTCTCTGGTGTATAGTAAGAGCACAAAATATAGGCTTGGTATTAGTCACACTGTCCTTTTTTTGCCTGAATGTACCATCAAGGGGCTGCCTGGATCATCATTATATATACCTTTCCAAAAGCATACACATTTCAAACATTCCAGGAGAAATTGAGACACTGACAGGGTGACAGGAAGGCTCTTGCCAAGCAACAGCTGGAAAAGATATGCCAGAAATAATGGGAGAACTACAGGAGCAGCAAATTACTGTGCAGAAGGAGCCAGTTGTTTGGCATGGGAAAAGACAAGCGGCAGCAGGAGCAAAGCAACAGAATGAGATGTCTGCCCAAGCAAACCCTTTTACTTTCAGTTCCCTTTTTTGACACAGATCATTCACTCTCTTTTGACTTCTGAACATCTCTGCTACTCAAATACCCTCTCCTAAATAATTCTGAGGAAGTAAACCTCACAGAACTGAAGTTTGTTGGCCTCAGGCATCAGAGTGATAAAAGCTACAAAATATATTGTCACACCATTTAGAATTATACAGTCACAAGCCCCAGGGGTTTTTGCATTAGAGATTTCCTGCTGGCAGTAAATCTCAAAATACTAAATAGTGAGAGTCCTCTGCTGACACAGGAATTGAAAAAAATTGGGGATGCTTCTGTAAGGCCTTTGACTTACTGATCTCAACATACTTGTGTCTTACAAATATAAACCTGTGAGAGATTACTCTAGTTTTCCTGGATTGTCAAACCAGTCACAAATTTCCAATTAACCTACTGACCTAGCACTTGCAGATAGGTTTGAAATGCTGATCAGATAGAGGCTTTGTCCAAGACAGTAAAGACTTACCTTGTGGGACCACATATAGTGTTAGTGCTAACACATATAACACTCATTCCTTGTAGAGATAAATCAAAACTCTAGGCAGCACTGTGAGCTAAGAAGGCCTGTAACTTAGCTATTGTATCTTAAACTGCACATCCTGGTTAATTTTTGTGGTAATTCCACATGACAAAATTGTTTCCTGCCAACAAATGTGGAGTAAGCACTATTCTATCCTAAATACTTAGCCACCAACAAAAGAAATTGACAACATACTGAATTAACCTGGCAATGGTTTGCTCAACAGGTGTAAAATCCCCCTCTTCCCCTGACTTGTCTGTAACCCATTTTTTTATAATTTCATTATTAGCTATTTCTAGGTTATGCAGAAATTTTTTTTTCTCATAAGTATTTGCATAAAATGTGGCACCTTCATAACCTATATAGTGTGAAGCAGCAATTAAAAAGGCCATTGTGTCTAGTTGACATACATGCAAAGTCATGAATTGCTTGTGTTTATCCTCAATTATATATAAGCACAATGCCCTGCCATGCAGGCCTGTGGCAAGCACATCTACAACACAGGCCAGATAACAAGTCCCAGAAAAAGGGCATATCTCTGTAAAAGCATCTCAGTTTTGACATAATAGACAAACTTCCCAGATACACAGGTTATAGGAATCTGGCAGAGGACCCTATAGCAAAGCTTTTCTGTATTGACCAGGGCTCAAGATCTCAGGAGTAAAGTCAACTTGCTTAAGAAAATAAAAAGTTTTTACAGAATTTCAGACACTTCTAAAAATCAAGTTGCTCTTTTTTTTTCCTCTCCTTTTTTTAATTAGCATACAGTGATATGATTTTTTCAGTGTGCTTTGGGTTTTTTTATCTATATCTTCAGGTCCATGCAGATTTATGTACTGATGATGAGAAGTTTAACATTGAAATCCTAAAGATGGTGTTCAAACACACAGTTTCTGAGTTCAATATTCTAGTTTAACACCTACAAGCCACCTGTGAATGGGCCTAGGAAGATTAACAATGTATTCTGCAGAACAGCGGACTAGTGACACAAATTGCTAAACTTCTGGGACAGTTTATCCTTGAGACAAATTATGGAGTTCACATGCTGTCTAGACAGACATTACTAAACTGTATTTGCAGTAGGCTCAGCTGCAGGCACAGAAGCACCTCCTGTTCCCCATAATCACCATTGTCCCCTGCCCTGCTGCTGGCTACAGTGACAGAGCAAAGTTTTGCTCTGTCAAATTTTGCCAAGTTTTGCTTCCTGGCAAAACTAAAGCCAGCAGCTCCTGCCTCCCTGTCCCCTGGCATCTTTGCCCTGTCATGTCCTCACTGAGTTTTGTTGGTTGTGAAGTTGGTGAGACTGCTTCTAAAGCCACAATTGACAAAACCAAGGAACTGACTAAGGTTAAAATTAACTCTTAAAAAAGCAAAATTAACACTTAAATAAGCTTAAAATTAACTCTTAAATAAGCAATAAAAAACCAGTAGATTTGCTCTGGAGTCAGCTATCCATGGACCCATCACTTCTACAGTGAGGATGGCATATTCTTTACAGTCCTACCACTGCTTCCAGCCTGACATGTATAAACTGCTGATGACCTTAGCTTATATTATGAGCTAAGGAGAATAGGAAGAAGATATACATGTTTGCACTGCATGCTACTGCAGTGTTGGGGCCAACAGCCTGTGGGGAAGGCTTGAGGAAGGAAGAGAAATCAACCACTGGAGCTGAAGTTCCTTGTGATGGTGAGTCAACATTCTTGAGCTTCAAGTAGCAGAGTGCATCTGGTTCCATTTTTTACATGTTTATTTTTCCTTTTTAGAACTAGTAGTATTAAAATGAAATTTCAAATTCTGGAGTTCAGTTTTGTGGTAAGGGCTTGCCTAGAAGGCCAAGGAAACTTGTTCAGTAACTTAAGCAGGAGTCTGTAGTTTGTCACCAGAGGACACAAGGAAAAACGACGCACCACATCTTTGGTCACCATGAAGAGACTAATTTATCTTTTCTGACTCCAATCATTTATAGTTCTCAAAAGGTGCCAGTGGATTGGAAGGTGAACATGCCACCTCTCCGACGACACTGGACAAACTACCAGTCTATCAAATTTCTCTGCCTCTATGAAAGAATGCAAAACAATAGGTTGTTTACAGAAAGTTGTGTGAGAAAGTTCTCTACAAGAATGTAAATTCAGAAGGCTTTAGAAAATCCTAAGAAATCAGGGCGACAGTAGTTGGTTGTTTCTGCAAATATTTTATTTCCTGCCACTTCAGAATAATTCTAATTTGGCACTGTGTAGTTTTTGCCAGACTTTTCCTTTAGAACAATGAGATCAAATTTATCCTAAGCCCCTCAGTTGTGGTTCTGTTCCAGTTTCAATACATTCAATAATAATCAAGTAATTATTCTTTCTCGCTCTCATGACTAATCAGGAATCCTTTTTTTCTAATGATTACCTTTACATTAGAGACTGTGGTCACTTATACATTTCTCAGGCATCTGAAGTTCCTGCTACTGTCCACCATACGTAGGTCAGCAGAATTCCCTTTTGGAGATAGTATTATATTTTCTCTTGTTTCTGCAGGAGATGGAAAATTGAGAGAGGGGAAAAAAAGGAAAAAACTCATATTTTTTTCCACAATATAACTTTCTATTAAGCACCAGAAGAGTTTTCATTAAGTAATATATATCCCTTTCTATAAAACCTGATGCTTTTAATATATTTAAGCATAACTTCTTTATTTTTTGTGAAGATCTGTTATCTAACTTTGGCACATGTAAAATATGTAAAGAAGAAGCAAAAAAATTCCCAAATACTATATCACCCTTCTATCAATAACTTAGAAGTTTTAATAACTTATAAAAACAGATGTAATTTTTATAGGAAGACAAGGGACACCACTAATGAATTTAAGTCTCCAGATACTACTCTTGGGAGTGCAACATAAAAACAAATATTTCCTAATGCATACTTAGCAAAAACATCAGCTAATCATTTTCTGCAGTCATATAATTGAAAAAAAAGGCATTCACTAGCTAATTCTGGTATGACATCAAGCTGGTTTTACTTCTGTAAAACTCAATCTTGCTTTGACAATGTCTCCAGATTTCCCTCTGCTGGGATAATGAGATCATTGCTCGCCAGAAATAAACCACTGCAATCTGTGATACTTTGTAGGGAACACCCTTAGAAAACTGATAAATGTAGAAAGACAGTAGAGCTTTCCTTATGCATGTGCAGAGAACTGCAAATAATCAGACTGATCTGGTATCACAGTCCTGTTTCTGCTAACAGCTTAGATGGAATCAGTCACTTTAGTTTTCCTGGATGTGCCTGGCTGTTTAGAAATTGAGAGCAGATCTAACAGATGAGGTGCTGGGAGAGACACCTCAATGCTGCTACTTTGAGAATTTTAACTTTATATATTCATGCAGGTGTATCATTGGCTGCTGTCCAGTAAAACATTAAATCCTTGCTGTCATGACCTTAGCATCCAGTCTTCCCTATTTCCTGACCTCCCATGGGTAAACACTTGCTCTGAAGGCCCCTTATTCATATCCATGCCAGCAGAACTGGCATCAGCAGCTCTGTCTTTCATTTCTATTAAAGCAATTCATGACTAATACAAGAAGGTAACATTATGCATCAAAAGACTGATTGATCTGAAAAAAAACTTAACAGGCTAGGTCCTGTTCTGCTTACTGGGGTTAAAGAGAGTAGGGTAAAAAGGCATAGTGTACATCTTTGAAATATGCATTTGTTTGGTGTGTTGGCACACAGGGTAGTTGATGAAATCAGACCAGTGAGACTTCCAAACTTTTTTGGCTCAGCATGATTTTAGAGTGTCTCATGTTTGAGGATATAACTGTGTGGGAGAAGGAGTAGCTAATAGAGTTTATTAAGCCTTGTTTGACAGCTCCCGGTGAGAAAAATTCTCACTTAAAAGTTATTTGTGCTGTCATGAGAGATCAAACTGAGTATGCTTTAGACACAAGATGAGAAGCTGCTGTGTTAAATATTAAATTGTGACCTCTACGTATATTTTTTAGGTTACAAAATATTTTGCTTCACAATAATTTGCAGGCTATTTCAGACATATTTTTTTACACTTACTCCAGCATTTTCTACAGAAAAACATGTAGATCACGGACAATTCCAAAGAGACCAGCATTTTTTAGCTTGACCTCACACATGCACCAGCTAGAAAGTTTGTCTACATCTCTAGGTCCCCAGTGCATACTGTGGTCTTGCTCTGCTGAATGCAGACTGCATTTGCATTGCTTGGGGACTATTTCAGTGTTCATGTATATGGACAATATTAAATTTGTACAGCTAGATAGCAATTTGGTCCAGATACCACCACATTACACAACATTTCTTTAGTTACTTACCACAGTAATTTTCCCATGTTCTTGGAGCTACTCTCAGACAAATAACAGACCTCACTTGGTTACAGTGCGGTACATTTGACTCCAGGATATGGATCTACTCATTCTTCCCTATATTGCAGCCTGTTACAGACCTATGCTACTCCAAATAACATATGTAGGAAACATATTTACAGCTAATTTTTCTTTTCTTTAAGGGTGTATTCATTTTATAGATTAATTTTTGGATTTTCTAGGAATCTAATTTGTCTGAACTGCCAGGGAGATTTCTTCTTTCACAAGGCGAGGAGAGTGGAAACTAAACCAAAACTAGTTCAAACAAAACTTCCACCACTGACTCACTGTGGAATCCTGTCCAGCTTGTGTATTGAATCTGTAGGGGATGTACTTTATTTTCTGTATGGCCGTCCTGATAACGCTGTACTTTGTATTTGGAGCTAGAAGGATGTTGATGATATACCACTATTTTGGCTGCAGGGCTCCCACAGCATCAAGGATGCCCTTCACTCAAGGCTGCCCTTCACTCAAGGATGTTCTTCAACAAGGACAGCTGAGATGAACTGACCCAGGAATAATCCATAAACTATGACATCTGTTCAGCAATAAAAGATAAGAGAAATGGGTGGGAAGCATTTGTTCTTTAGATGTTTGTCATCTGGACCAACTGCTGTGTGATCGGAAGCCCTACTGGACTGGACGTAGCCTGCTGATGAGATAGAGAGAATATATATTTTGTTTTCCTTTGCTACCATGCACGGCCTCTGTTCCATCTTTATTAAACTGCCTTTGTCTTGATCCACAAGGCTTTTTTCATCTGTTTTTCTCCCCCACTATCCTGCTGAGGAGGGGAAGTTATAGAGCAGCATCATCAGGAGCTTCCTGGGTTATATTAATTTTCCTGACTTACTCACTCTTTCACCATTCTTCTTGGGTCATTCAGGAGGTTTTATAGCTCAGGTGTCTTGCACAGGAGAACTGATTTTGCTCAACCTATTCAATTCGTATTAGTTCCAGGGTTATCCAGTATCACTGATTATATAACATCAACACATACCCACCATAAACTCAGCCAGACACACCCGCAAAATCCTCAGAAGTGGCACACATGGTCTGCTCTGGATATAACCTGGTCAATTTACACTGATTCACAGTTCTGTGCTCAAACAGACTGAGAAATATAATCCCTGCTTCCCAAAAACTTATTCTCAATAGACAAAGGCTTACTATCGTTCAACAGAGTTTCTTTCAAATTATGTTGAAATGTTTATTGAAAAGAATCCATACCACTGCAGTAGGCAATTAATTTCTGATTGTAAGGCCTAAGCACATTCAAGAGAGTCAAGCTCTGTGCTCCATCACACTAAGTGGATGTGATTTGCCAAGAATGGAAATGTTCCACATCTTTGTCATTGTATATCATATACAGCATGAGAAAAAAAATCCCTGGTTTGATTCCCACCTGTGTTGCTTAAATGTCATTACAGGTCTAAGGTGAACAGGATTTTTATGTATAGAAAACCTAATCTTCCCCATTTAAAATGTATGCACAAAGAACTACCTCTACTCTTCCATCATTCATGCGGGACTGCCTAATTTGGAAAGTATGGCTTACGAGAGCTTGTAGCAACAAATCACTCCTTGTAAAGAATCCTTTTGCTCTTGATCAGACTGCGAAAGTGGAAAAAAGAGCTATTTTTCCCATGCAATGTTGAGAGATCTTCTCCTGTAGCACAACATCACCATGTGTGATCCTGAGAACTGCATCTGAAGAAAAAACATTTGGCCAGGGCTATAAAAATTCAGCATTGTGTTGTAATATTTTCTTTTTCTGCATCATTATCTGAAAAAATCCCAAATAGCAATCTAATTCACTGGCATTAGAAAGGAAGTTTACACTATTAATTAAAAAGTTACAACACACCGTTGTAAATGTCCAGTTCTTCACACAGATGCCCACACACAAGCGTTGCCTGGTATTTGATGGAAAATTAGTATCTTGAGAGAGAAGTGGGGGGGGCTGAGGTTTGGGTTTTCTAGTTTTTTTTTTTTTTTTGCAAATGCACCTGAAATATACTTTTTTTCCCCTGCCTGTAGGGCATGCATCAGGTTTAGCATAAGATTAGTACTCCACATAACATAACAGCAGTACATGAAAAATCAGTAGTGCTGCACAAGCACTCTTTGAAGCTTTTAGACTGATACTTCTTACAATCAACAAAGCTGTTACCTGAACAACAATGGGAATGGCATGGGGCAGACTCAGAGGAGACCACCATTTATGACAGGGATTTTCTTGATACAAATAGATTCAGGAAAAAGGCATTTCTTACCTACTAGTTTCACTATTTAGTTACTTTAAAATGGTTTTATTACAAGGGCTTCCTATTTGCTTTTACCATTTTCTATTCCTTAAGCTTATTTCTGGTCTTCCTGCTGTGCACGTGTGAAATCACTATAGAATCCAAGTATAAGAGTGCTTTCCAAACTGGGCAATGCCAGTTTTCAGAGCTTAGTGTCAAGTAAGGGAAAGATGGAGACAGTAAAGCACTGATTAAAAATATGTAGTATCAAAGAATATTCTGAGTTGGATGGGACTCACAAGTCCAACCTTTCCCTCATATCCAGCTTAAACCTCCCCTGGCACAGATTCAAGCCATTTCCTCACGCCCTGACACTGTTCCTCACAAAGAAGAGATCAATGCCTGCCCCTCCATCTACACCCATGAGGATGTAGAAGACCACAATGAGGTTTCCCCTCAGTCTTCTCTTCTTCAGGCTGAACAAACCAGGTGACCTCAGCCACTCCTCATATGGCTTTCCCTTGAAGCCCTTCACCATCCTTGTAGCCCTCCTTTGCCCCTAATTACTTCTTTATGTTTTGGCACCCAAAACTGCCAAAATATAAAGCCCTAGGACTTGAGGTGAGGCAGCCCCGGCGCAGAGTAATACAGGACAATCCTCTCCATCACCCTGGCTGGTGATGCTGTGCCTGCTGCACCCCAGGACAGGACAGGGTTGGGCCCCCAGGCTGCCAGGGCACTGCTGACTCTTGTTCAACTTGCCCTCAACCAGGGCCCCCAGGTCCATTTCTGTAGCGCTGCTCTCCATCATGTCATTCACCTTTCTGCCAGTTTATCCAGGGTTGCCCCCTCCCATGTGCAGAATCCAGAACTGGCCTTTGTTGAACTTCCAACAGCTAGTCATTGCCAAGCCCTCTGATTTGGCAAGGTCTCTCTGCCTTCCATCTGCAGACTTACTTAGTATTCCTTCAAGTTCACATGTATTTTAAGTATTAAGAATTATCTGAATGTAAGGAGCATACAATTCTAACCCAACAGGCGCTATTGTCTTTGTTTTCATTAAGAAAGAACATTTGCAGACACTTGTTCCTGGTTTATGCGACCAGTGGGGAAAAACACCATGTGCTATGAATAACGAAGCAGGATACAAATGCAGCAACTAAAATTGCTCTATGTAACACTCTGTGAGCTACAGAGCTAAAGAAGACAGGAGAAATGGCCCAGATTTATTATTGGAAAGCCAAAAGACACTTGTAAAAAAAAAAAAGTAAAGTGCTGAAAAAAAGGTCTAAATAAGTAGAATCAACCTACTTAAATCTGCTGCAAAATAGTGAAGACTGAAGTGCTGAGGACAAGAAGTTGCAGGACTCCCAGGCTTACATGTTGCAAAGTGGCCTTAGAGGGGAACAGCATGGTGGTTGGGAATGCCTTAATTCTCCAAGGACAGCAAATTTAGTGTAAAATGCAGCTTCAAGATGTACATAAAATACTGGGAGTACCAGTTCTAAACTATGACAGACAGATATCTTGAAAGTCTATGTGAACATGTGTGTGTTGATATCTTTTTTGCAGGGAAAGGAAGAAATACATAAATTTAAGGATAAATAATTTTTTACCTGACCAAATAAAGTTCTTAAGCAAAATCCCTTTTTAGAAGAAAGTAATTAGTGTATTCTGTGATTAATTCTGTTGTTTTTCTGCATCAGGACATTGAGGTGCTGCAACTGAGGCAAAAAATGGGTCCTATTACTTACCTCATTTTTATATTTGTACTAGGCAACTAAGTAAACTCTTCTCCTTGGACAAGAATTCTCTCATTTTCTCTTTCCACTTTCCACAAATACTATAGTAAAAAAAAATTAGTAAGCAGGCCAGATTCCAATCTAATAAAACACAGTTTACCTGGAATGGCTCCATTGTGGCTGACAAAATCCTTCTGGGTTTGCACTTGTCACCAAGATCAGTAGCTGCCTGCTGACCTCACAGTTTTTGAGAAGATGGAGCCTGAAGTCAGCAGAGTGAGGTTTGCACACTGGCAGCTAAGTACCTAGTGTTTAGCTGAACAGAAACATCTTGGGAGACTGCCAAAACCAACCAACCAAAAAATCAGGCAGAAATCTAGAGAAGAAAAACAGTTGCATCACTTCTCTTGCCTTCTGCCTTCCACTGTAATTTCTGGGCAATCTATGCCACATTCTATAGCTATGTTACAATTTAGGAAATTACTTCACCACTGAAACGCTGAGTCATCTTTGCTGAGACAAGTCTGTAACATAATGGTGACATAATTTAGGAATATCTTGATTCAGCATTTTAATCTATCCTTGTGTGTGGTTTGGCTAGAATAAATAACAGGCAGCCTTTTCCTCACAGTATTTTATGCTGTGGGTTATGCATTAAACAGTACTTACAGTACTGTGCCTGGTGGGAAAGGATGTATACTTTAGCCAATAATCCTGACTTCATTCTGTGTAGGAAAAGAGCTTGAATCATCAGTAGAAGCTGAACACACAAAGTGAGATTGTCATGTTTGTTTTATCAGTTACTGCCTCTACAGACTTACTAGTATTGAAGAGTTCCTCACAGATTGCTACCAAATTGGACAGTGTTTTGATGGAATATTTTGTCAGCTTCATTTAGCAATTACCTGTGAAAACTGAGATAGATAACAGACTTCCTGACAGTTTTTTATCTTCATCTCAGAGGGACAAAGGTTAATTAAATACTGCTGCAAGACAAAATTAAATTTCAGCCAAATATCCTTTCAAAACCTGCATAGGATGGAAGGCTGCCAAAAAACCCCACTGAATTTGGAACTCAAGAAAGAAGAAGGGCCTCCAGGTCAGCAATGCAATAAAATCATACTTTTGATCATTTCTCAAAGGAGTAGGCCAGAGGATGCAAAAAAGATCCCATAGCTTTTTCTGTAATAGCTGACAAACTACTAAAAATAAGATTTCAACTAGAACTCATCTCTGTTCTTAGTTCCTCTGGAACACATCAAGACTCTAGCATGTCTTCAAGCTTACTTTGTCCTTCATAGAACAATTTTGACATTAAAATTTGATTTTGGACAAAACACTTCAAAACAAAATTAAAAGCAAACAAATAAACAAAAACCACAACATGACACTCCCTCCCCTCAAAAAACCCAAATGAACAGACCAAGAAAAATCCCAATCAAACCAAGTAAAAAAATTACCAGAGGTCCACAGCTTTTCACAATCAGGATTACACAATCACCTGTGATCCTTCTACTGTTTTCTTATGGCAATAGAACTTTCCCCCTTGCTTAGCGGCAGCACCAGACAAGGTGGAAGGAGAATGCTCTGAATTCAGTTTATCATGATTATTTTGATCTTCCAGTATCTACAGAAATGGATTTGGTTCTATATCTCTTGCTTCTTGATGACAATTTTCACCAGCACCCATTACAATAAGAGCAAGCAGCATCAACAGCCCATACCAGAGTCACTGCTTTTGTACTGGCAGAATCCTCTATCCCACTGATGTCTGTGATGTATATCCTGGTTTGGTGTGTATTTCAGGGTGTATTGCTATGCTGCACTTCACTCATTTGCTCTCTGTGCTTATCAGAGGAGGTAAATAGGACTAAGATTTTTTTTTTTTTTTTTTTTTTACAATTCTGAAGTTCAGGACTTGGGAACACAGGGGGAATGTGAAGGTGGGCCTCCATATCCCCAAGGGTTTCAGATGAACTGACCCTGTAGTTTGCCACAAGCCCCAAATGCTACATTCAACAGCCTTACCAGGCCAGGTTTCCCAGTTCATTTCAACACACCAGCTCAGCCACTGGCACTAGTGTGTTCTTTGAATGCCCATTCTACTTTCAAAGTGTTTAATTGTGAAAGCATCCAAGTGAGGTCAGCTTTTTACTTACACAACATTCAGATAAAAAAGGCACTGAATTTCCATGCTGATTACATATGTCTTATTTTAAATGCAATTAAAAGCTAAAGCATAGAGGCGTGGATTCTCCAAAAAGCTAAAACATTTGAGATCTCTGGTTAAATGAGTTCAATGGTAAGAGGATAAGCATTTATCTTCTCTTTCCCGGGTTTGCATACAGGAATTATGATAATGAATCATTCACACTGCACAAATGTAAACCATTTCATTAGTAAAGGACATTACTGTCCATAAGGACTTTTTTTTCTTTTTTTTTTTTTGACCAATATTTAGGGGCTTAAGCACAAGTTTTTAGTGACTTTCCCAACACTACCTATATAGTCTTGCCCTTCCTCCAAGATCTCTTCTGGAAGTCAATTGGGCAAGACAAAGCAGAATTGATTCTGTGACACACAGACATTTTAAGAGATGTATAAAAGAAGAAAATTTTTTCAACTTATGTTCTGGTTATGAATGAACCCCAAGAGACAGAGGGTCTTTTATTTTATGCAATCACTTCCAGAAATCTAATGCATTTCTTCAAAAGCATCATTGCACAATAATAAGTATCATGTGTCTTTAACAAGTGATAAAAAGAACAGAGAAGTTATATGGACAAATGAAATTGGAATAATTTGAAAGTTCACAGTGCTTTTTAATTATCTTACTGGTTTAAAAATAACTATTCCACTATCTTCAAAGGAAAAAGACCATGACATCTGAGGAGTTCGTTAGCTCTACATAAAGAAACAAATAACTTCAATATTATGCAACTGTTTAAGTCTGAGACACAGGGCAAAACAATGACATAGATTCTCTTTTCAGAGGAAAATATATATAATTTAAACTCACCTAAATAAGTGAATAGAAGTGAATAAACAGTGAATTAAAAGAAGTGTCCTAGCAATATGACTGCTTGAAGTGGCAGAAAAAAACTACTTATTTATTTGAAGTTGTCCTAGGACAGAAATATTACAGAAATACTGCTGTTATTATTTGAAAACATTGTGAAAATATACTGGTATGGCAGATAAACAAAACTATAATTTTCTTTTTGTATGATATGAATTCTAAGAAAGTTTGTAGGAAATATATCGTGTGTGGGTATTTTTCTTCTCACATTAATATAGGATTCTTATTTCAACATCCTTGAACATTTGCAAGGTAAAGAGAGAATAATGATCCTTTGCTAGCTCTTCTGTGCAAATATTAAAATTTTGCATTCAATATTAAATATTTTTTGCTGCTTCTTTAGGATGTGAATACCTCAAAATCTTATGATGTATCATACCAGAGAAATAAAATTATTTGCACTTCTCTGAAAAAGAAGTGAGATTGAGACACTTAGAAATATTCATTTGTGCTGAGAATCCAACTTCATTCTCCTGAGTTTCAGGCTAATGTGTTCATTGCTGCACAGCAATGAAAAGCAGTATCACATACACAACAAACCTTCTTTTATCTAACATCAACATAAGGTTAAAAAAAAGTGATCAGTGCTGTAAGAAAGTACTGCACTAAATATACATATTTACTGTGCTTGAAGTCTGAAGGCCTTTAGAGAAGAGCAAAAATGGCTGGGATCCTTACTTAAGTTTCTGCTGGAGTCTTCCCTAGTTTAAGAGATGAACATACATGACAATCTTCAACCAGCCTAAATAATCTGCATAAATCTTATTAACTAAAGTTTATCCATTCCAACTTAATTTGAACATCTGCAACATATTTATTTAATATACTCCAATATTTATAAATTTCACTGCTAGTCTATTCTTGCAGTTTGGCACCTTAACACTAGAAATACATCAAGATGTCTTGGTTTGATTATTTAATATTAGCCACTGTTTGAAGGTACTCTTGACAAGTACTAATCCATGAAAAAAGACAGAGTTATAATTTTTTAGTGCTGTTATTTGGAGGCTGTTTCACATACTGTTTCACATACTCTTTCACATTGTGAAACCATATGTCCTAAGAGAGAAGCACAAAGTCAATGACATATGACATATTCCTAGAAATTTCTGGCACAGAGGAAAAGCAGGGGTTTATTAGAAAGAATCAGAAATACTTTAATACTGTTCTCAGTTGGAACTAGGTACTGGACAGTAGCTTTTGATTAACATTACAAGATTTAAAATAGCCCCTGCTATTTTCCCCCTGAATCATAACGATCGCTCTGGCACAGCAGGAGTTGACACTCCAGGAAGAAATCACACTTCCCTGCAATAAGCAGAAGCTTCTGATTAGTTACAGATCTATTTTTCAAAAATCTGTGGGTGTATGAGCTTGGCATTTCCATGCTAAGCAGGAGGAATACTATACTAAGGAGGACAGAAAAAGTTGCATATGGATTAGAAGGAAGAGATGCAAGAACTCCAGCCAGCTTCAAAACTTACTGCATATGCTGCTCCACTCTCCATGATCTACTGCATCTCAGTGCTTAGCATCACCCTGTGCAAAACCTACTTGTCTAGGCCGTAAATGTGATTATCTAAATAGTCAATTGATCTAGCCTGAATTTTTTTCAATCAAATGTAGAAGATATATTTTGACTCCTATCAGCCTTTAAAAATGGTTGTACTCAGTCAGCAGAAGTAAAACATAAGTCTTAGCATATTAGCTTCTGCAAAGCTGTAAATATTGGGAAATTCAGTTGGACAGACTAAGGCAGGAGGAAGTGTCACCAAGGAAGTTGTGTTTTGCTTCCTTTTTTTTTATTTCTGTGATATGAAAAATCAGAATTTCCCACTGTGTTGATGGCAATAAATAGAATTGCAATTATAAAACCACTGATCAGAGAACACTTCCTCTTGGTCCCACTTTTTGTCATTAATGATAAAGTGGGGAAGAAATAGTAGTTGCACATACTGTAATTATAATTAAGACCATTAATATACTGCCTACTCAGCACTATAAATCTGACTTCATTAGTGCACCAAGAAATACTACTTTGAATACTACTTTGACTTACACCTAACACAATTTCATACTGTGATAAGAATTTCAGAGCAATAGTTGGTTTCTGATCAGCTGGTTTCTGATGAGTTGGCTATGCTTAGGACCATTCTGCCTTCCTTGTAGCTGGGCTGAATGCACAGCAATTAACCAAAGGGATAACGCTTAAACCATACAGTACATCCAGTTGAGAGTCCTAGCATAACTAAGCTAGATATAGTAGCAGGCACAAATTCTGCTGAAGCTTCTCCCCTTACTTAATGTTTATAATGATGTAGCTGCCTTAAAGGAATAGAAGCAGCCATGACCTGAGTTGCTAAACTGGATTCTGCCAGCAGCTGTTGAGGAGTCCAGCTCTTGTCTCAGTGAACCTTAGGGGACATCATCAAGGTGACATCAGGAAGGGTTATGGTTGTGGTGCTGGTTGCAGAATACTCAGATCCCCATCATGGATGGAGAAATTGCTCGACAAGGACAGTGACATCTTCTAGTATATTTGAAACTCTAGGGAGATCTAGGGAAATAAACCACATGGAATGACAAAGTGAACATACTGTTTGATTATTTAGGAAGAAAGCAAATGAGACATCATATCATTGCACCTCATATGAGAAGACTGAGCCATAGCTGAACATTCTCATATCTCCTTTCTTAAAAGCTTAAGAGAACTGGATTTCACCATTCTTCTATTTTACTCATAGGAACCTTCAACCCTGCTTAAATGATATTAGGATATTATGAAACCCTAGTATTTAAAAAACAATTATATAATTTCTATGTACTGTACAGCAGCCAAGAAGTTGTACCTGTCTGGGTAGTAGAGAGATATGTTGATATGTTTTCTGTTTCCCATCATCTTGTTCTCCAGCAGCAAGTGGATATCACAAAGGCAAAAATAGTGAGAGTATAGTTGGGAGAATGGATTCCATGCAGAAGCATTTTTGAACATCTGAGTTACATTATGGATGAAGTTTTCTGAGGATATGCATTTGAATTCCTCTTCCTAGTCATGTTTTACACATCTCAGTTTAATTTATTTTTACATAGTCGCTTCAGCCAAAACACAGAACAAGCATAAAAATGTCCAAGAATATATTCATCCATTTTTTGAGTATAACAAGATTAAGTGAAATAAATGTTTCTCTCAATCCCCTCACAGAAGGGGTCTGTCACATAACTCAGAGGTGATTAAAATTTAATTTGAAATTTTTGTGGTTCTTAACATTCAAGCCACACCTCTCAAAGAGATACACAACTGTTATATAGGCTAGATTCTCTGTACTTAGAACCTATAAGCTAATCTTAAATGAGATTGTAGGACACTTAAAACACTCTCTACTTCTGATACAGATATTTTTTCAAATCTTCAGAGCTATAATACTGCCTTTTATGACCCGTATATGCATTCGAGTTGACGGAACACAACAAAGAAAATTGAGTAGAAAAAGAATTAACTGTTGAAGTTCTCTAAGCATACTGCAGTGATCACAGGATATTGTATGTTTGGCTTCTAACTCAGCTAGCAAACTACATGTGTAGAATATGTACCTCATATACGAGTATGATATTATACTCATATATGATATAATACGAGTATATGATATATATGATATATATACTCGTATATGATATAATACGAGTATTATACCAGAATAATGTAGGGGATAAATCACTGTTGGCCCTTGAATCTTGGTTGTTACACCGTGTCAGTTTGTGACCTTGTCCAGCAGCACTTTTTCTCCATGGTGTGCTTGTGAAGCAAGAAAAACATCTTGAAGTACTTAAAAATACACATTGTTATAAGTATATATATATAAAAATATATATCAAAATAGTATCTCAAAGTACATACCAAATATCACTTTTGATATCTATTAAGTGTCCTCAGTTGAAGGATGCAACATGTGTAAAGGTTGCCTGGCAGTTTATCTTGGGGTTTATACCTATTTTATCAAAGAATTAGCACAACTACTCATTTTAACAAACTCAGAATTATCCTCTGAATATTACAGTTCTGTGGTGTGTTTGGACACACAACAGGGTTTCTGAGCTTTCCTTTTCTGCTTTTGACAAGTCCTTGCTCCTTTCAGATGGTCAGAAAGCTTGAAAACAGAATGTGAAAGCCCTGTCCTGCCCCACCATAGGTACTTTGCAACACCTCAATAGCCAGAAGGTGTGTCAAAGTTGCTCCTAAATAAACCTTAATAGAATGTCCAAGTAAAGGAAAGGTGATTTAAGAGAGTGAAACATTTAAGAATTAGACATAAACTAATTTGAGTAAATTTTTTTCCATCAGTTCATACAGCATTTACCAGGGTAGTATACTTGAAACAGTATGAATTAATGTTTTATTCCTTCCTGAATTTTAGGTTAATGTAAAACGAATTGTAGAATTTTATTGAAGTGCTCGAACACATGTAACTTTTAACCACTACAGTTTCTGAAAGAAACAATTCATAATAATCAGGAAAGAATCTAAAGTTGCTTTCAGAAGAAAAATATTAATATATGCATATTAATCGTTAATTATTAATAGTAAGACTATTAAAACTTATTAATAGAATATTAATAGTAATAAATAAAGTAATAAATACTATTAAATTATCAATAGTATTAAAATAGTTAGTTATTAATATATACATATTAATAGTAGTAATATATTCATCTTACCAAGTTCTGTATAGGATGCTGTTCCCAGCCTTTTGACATCTCAGGTGAGTATGCATTGCTCTTTACAGTGCAAATCTGCTCTTTAGTGGCCAAAATTACCACAACGATTTTATAGAAAAATTCTTAGTTAATCCTGAGGTAAATTCATTGTTGTTTTACAGAGTGGATAATAAGATAAAAAAAGATAAATGAAATAATATCTGAGTGACTCAGCTTGAAAGTACCTAATTCTGTTCAGACCTGATCAGTTAATTTTTCTATCAGTACTAGATCAATCTCTTTTAATATAGTTTAAAATGCAGTTGTGGTATGGTGGAAAATCATAAGAAAAATATAACAAATTTATAAAACCTGAAAAAGTTAATGTACTACTGGCATGAATGGTGAATGAGTTTAGCAGATTTGAATCAGCAAGCTTGAAATCTTGTAAGATAGGAATGTCAACTGTCAATGCACATGCAGGCTATTACCTGTCAGTAACATTTCTTCCTCTTCAAACTATGAAGTAACCATAGAAATAGGAGATAACAATGTCATTAGATAATTTTAATAATTTCCTAATTACATCTTTCCTTGCAGAAGTTTCCAAGAGAGACTTTTTAAAGAAAGACTGGTCAATACAACTGAATTTAGAGCATGCTCATTTCACTATGAATACTCTTACACCTTGTTATTAGCTCCTGATATCATGACTGTGTTTAGATTAGACTAGGTAGCACAAACCTTTCCAGCTTGTCAGCTACTTCATTCTTCATTTCAGTAATTCACACACAGATGTGTGCTTACTTATGAACACTGGTAGATTAAACTGGAGCAGAATAACTAAATTTACCACAACTTCCACAGGTTAATACCTGGCTGAAATAGATATATGGGTGAAGAATGCACCACTAATTTCCAGTCCAGGAAGGAAAGGCTACCCAACACTGGCCATTTTAATATGCGGAAATTCAGCAGCAGCTAGGTGTGCATTTTTGACTGGCACAGAAAAGAGGGTGATGACCAGTTCTGCTACAGCCATAGCCTCCAAGGCGCCTGATATTTGAGGTCATATTGGCAGAATAAAATTGAGCATATTGGTAGGATAAAGTTCAGTTTTATAAACAGTTAAAAGGATTTAACTGTCCTAAGAAATATTTGGAGTTCTCCTTATATCAATGAAACGGTATGATATTTGATGGGTTTCTCAGATGTTCAGTAAAAGGAAAATAAAAAAAGAGTGAGAAAAAAGTGGGTGAATGCAAAAAATGAGGTTGTGCTTCATAGCAATCAGAGATTTCATAGAGCATGCTGACTTTCTTAATTGCCAGCCCTTGCATTTGGGAATATAAGGAAGACCAACAGCTTTTGGAAGTTCTCTTTTTAAGCACTGCAGTAAAAGGTTTATATCATCTGAAGTCCAGACTTTAGTTTTTCAAAAGCGAAACTAATTTCTCATTTACAGGTGTAAAGGCACACAGATGCCTAACCTGTGTAACTATTTACAAGAACAGCTGATAAATAGCTGATCCTTTAGCACTTTCCTCTTGATATATTTCTGCACTGCAATACTGCTCATAGTCCTTTGCTGCACACTCTTTATAATATAATTAGAGAAGACCCCCAAATAAAGCCAGCTGATCCCTGACCCAAACAGGTAGCAATCTAAGGCACCAATGTGTCAACTGCTGAACATAATTATCAGGGTGAGGGAGACAGACAGACTGGTCTCTATAACCAAAATCATCACAAAGCAGCAGCTGCCTAACTAGCAAAAACATGCTGTGCTGACACAGTGTAGAAGATGCTCTCCCTGGAGACTTAGAGGGGGCAATAAAATTGTTTCATGTTTGCAGAAAACTCCTTGCATTTTGCACTACTTGCAGATTTCTGCTATGACAAGGCTGCTGTACAAAGGCCTGTGTGAAGTAGACACAGGTATTTTGTTTTGTGCAAAGAAAAAAAAGTAGTTATGGCCAACTAGCTCCTGGGGAAGCAAGCTGTTCAGCTGTGTAAGAACCAGACACCTTGCTGTTCTCTCCCAGATATATCTTAGATGGCCACTGTCCAAGTGTCTGTTGATATTTCCCACAATATTATATTACATCATGAAAAAAATACCAGCAGCACTAAATTTAAACTTATCTTGGCTCAAAGTTATACTGTTATGTCAAAGGATATCAATTAAATTTAAATACAGAAATATTTACATCAGGCTGGATGTTAAATTCAAAGACACAAACTTTTAATACAGTTTGAGACTTGAAATTTTAAAAAAATCTGGAGATTATTTCCTGTGGAATCACTGCTACAAAACGGTTCAGAAAAGTTACCTGAATTTTCCTATTGGACTACCCAGGACAGTTAAGTGGTAAGGAAACGTATGTGTCTGCAGTTCCCTGGCTGATCTGTGTATATACACATGGTAATTGTACAAGGAAACCTCATGCTCTGCCCTCATAAGGTGACAGTGTAGCTGAGATCTGAGTTATACACATCACCTTTTGTAATTAACCAAGGATTTCCACTTCAACTCACTCTCTCTGACAATAGCATATTACCAGTTTGTAATTTATCTTTTGCACAGTATTATTTAAAAGCACTTGCACAACAATAAAAGATTTGCGTTAAGCATAAAGGGCTGTCCTTAGCTAACCAGCCCAAAGTTAAAACATTTTTAAGTCACTGCTTTGCATATGTAGTATCCCATAACTGTAAGATTAGTACTAATATAACTTGATGTTTTTAGAAAGCATTGGGGCAGACATACTTGCAGCACTTCTAAAGGACTTGAAAAAACAGAGTCACAGCACTGTTGTCCACAGCATAATTGAGTGCAGAAATTGCTGTCATCCTGGGCTGATGTTTTGCAGGAGGTCAAAGAGAAGGAAGCTGGAGGACAAACATACATGTAAATTAAGATTTTCATGTGGGGGTAAAGCTGTAGTAAGACTTTGTATTAAACCTGAGAGGGTCAGTGGTGATCACAAAAAGTAGAAACATTGAACAGTGGAGAAGTGAGGGAAGACCTCATAGTTAAGACAACGTTCTTCACAGCAGGACAGTCAGGAATAACTGACTAGCCACAGGAAGAATCTAGGATAGTGTATCAAATACAGGAATATTTTTTTTCCAGTGAAATAGTGTCAACATTTAAACCTTTCTGGCTCAATTTTTTTTCCATAAAATAGTTGTTTTTGGTTTTAAACTCTGACAGAAAAATTGCTCAACAGCATAATATAATTGGCAGTTTGAGCAATAAAAAGAGATAATCCTTTGAGGGATATTCATTGCTTTAGGACTTGCCTGCTTACTGACTTATAAGAAAATATAAAGCATGTTTCATAAGAATGGAAAACTGTTTTTACTGTCTAACTCCCCAAAACTGGGCCCAGAATTATAATTTGGTTTTCCTTCTGGCGTCCACTCAATATTAAAAATGACATTTGACAACTGCAATCTTTTCCTCACCAGCTAAAATATTTACTAATCCCTTGACTTGAACATAGATCAATAATGCTAAAAGCAAAAACATACAACCTCTCCTGTTCCTGCAAAAACTCACAAACTCCTCCCTCAAAAAGCCCAGCAATGAAAATCAAGAAAAACCTTTAATTTCTATTAAATTTAAGTTCATTAAACAGCTAATAAATGTTTGAGGGCCAAGTGCTGTAACTTTAATAATAACAAACAGGTAATGGATTATTCACCACATGTTAAGCTCCCCCTTCAACAGTCTATTTCCCTATAATCCCAGCAAAAATGTTTTCTGCAACATCAGTGTGTCTTTCCATTTCAGCACTTGCAACCCCCCTCAGAAATTACCTAAAGACCACTTTTCTCCTGCTTGTGCATTCTCACTCAGCACCTATTCCCATGCTGTCTGAGCTTTTCCTAGGGCTTAAAACAGCATGGCTAACATCAACCATATGTTGTTTCTACTTTCATTCTTCCCCCAGGGAGGAAATGTACTGTAAAGAGTTCTGTTTTCATGGTGGTTGGCTTTTATTGTCGGGGTGGGGTTGTTTTTTTGTGGCCCAGGTGAAAAATTACCTTATCCGAGATTTGGTCCAAAAAATGGAAATTTGTTCAGACTCATCCTGACAAACTGAGTCGGCAGTGTTCCCTTAGTGGGTGGCAGAGCACACCTCAAGGGTCTTCCTGGTGCAACTACAGTATTACTGAGTGGGTAGGAGATGGTGTTATCTCATTCACAGCAGTGTCAGGGTCAGAGATAAAGCTCCAATAGCCAGAGTTTCAGGTGGAAAGCAGAGACACAATTACCTATGGACTTTGTGCAAGGTACCAAGCAGGGAAATGTTAAATTTCTGAGCACTATTAAGGGTATGATCTAAGTACAGTGTGTATGGTAGTCTAAATTGGTGGTGTATGCAAATTTTTTCTGTCATTAATACATTAAATCATAGATGCAGTCTAGAAAATAGGGGATGCATGCTATCCTGAGCATTCTCCTACACTCCTTTGTGGTTTTTTATATGGGTTATTTGTATGGTTGGTTGGTTTCTTTGTTGGTTTTTGTTTTGTTGGATTTCTTTAAACAGAGCCAGTCCATATAGTTTAGAGCTCTGGTATGTTTTTCACATTTTTTTCTGATCTCTGTGATTATTTTGATTTGCCTTCTCTGAAATTGCTTTAACTAGCTGAGCTTGAGCAGTTCCTGACTGCTACAATATTTTCATCAATAAAGCACATGAGAGAGTGTTTATAGTTGAGATAATGAACACACTGACAACGTGCTGCACTCGGAAGTCAAAAGATAGTTGAGAAATCCTTATGACAGATATGACCAACACAATTATATTCAATATTTTAGTTTTGTCTTTACAGTACATTGTTTGTTTCTTGACTTTTAGGCTAAATTCCCCAAATTAATAGGAGTATTCCTACTGATCAGAAATGCATTTTCTTAACCTCCTAAAGAATAAGCACTATAAAAATAAAGAATGTAGGTTTCAAAGAAGCTTCAGCAGCTGTCTAATGTGAGGTACAAATTTTCCAAATGGAAAACTAACATAACAGTGTTTCATTAAAATTACACAACTAAAAAATAGATATGATATCAAGAATAAATAGTACACTTTTTTCCAGTGAAATATCACTGTGCCCCAATATAAAATTCCCCTGACAATTGCCCTGACACACTTTCCATATTGAGCAGATTTTTAAGTATGTTAGTATTACTCTTGCCTTTTATCCATTGATGTATTTTGTAGAGGATCAAGTCTGGTAACCAATCACACACAAGTTACATATACTTTAAAAATAATTTAGTTGCAATGGTTGATGACATCTGTAACTTTTACTTTCCTTCAATATGAACTCAATGTTCAAATGCCTTCAGTGCACTGCCTCTTGCTGGCAGCAGATGTCCCTTTGTGCCCAACATTTTGCATTGGTAAAAAAGGCTAGTTGCGAAATGGCATGAAAAGTTTTCATCTGCTGAGCAGCATAATGTTTTTACTTCACTCATTTCCACAAAGGTCCGGGAATAGGCAAAATGTGCTGCTTCTATGTTTGTGTAAATGTAAGACAGAAGGATCAGGAGAAAAATACCAAAATTCTGTAAATCTCAATTCAGTTTTTATTTTTATGCTTTCAAACAAACAGGCAAACAAACAAAAAAGGAGGAGGTTTATTCTTAAGAAACTCTTCCAATTTGCCACAAAAGTAATGAGTCAATCTTCTTCCCTGGGATTCCTTGGTTGGCATATAAATATATTTCATTTCTAACACAGAACCTGAATTTTTGTAGTTGATCCCCTAAATACCCATCCTCACATCCTGATTTTGGTAGATTAAGGATCCAAATCATAAAGCAAGTATAAAAATTGGAAAAGTTTGGATTTTATGTCTTTTACTTAACCCTACATTTTTGAGAGTAGCTAAATTTCCAAGTGTGCACTACTTCAGTAAGCATAAGTTTGCCATTTTGGATACCAGAACACTATGGCTCTTCTAAGATAGTAAGAGCAAGAGTAATCCTCTTGAGTCAGTGATTGCTGACTTGTTAGCTGCTAGAGCTACTTCAGTGAGGTTATAGAAGTCTACAGCACTCATCATCAATTGCTTTGTTGGTGAGATCTCAGGATCCACCCAACAATCATATCCTTTCAAACCCTGCTTATTCTTTCAAACCCTCAAACATATATGTGGTTAAGGGCAGGGAAGGGGGTAGTGACAAGCCTTGCTTCTGTAGCTAGCCACATATGTCTGATTTTGGTTAAAATATTTAACAGAAAAATCACTTGGAAAATGTACTGTAATTTTGCAAATGTTTTTAAGCATTTTTTTCTCCATATGGAATAAGAAATGTGTCTGGGAATGCTGGTGTCACAATTCCAAATTCTTATTGTCTCACTCACTTCCTGATGAGATCCATATACAAAAAGCCTTGAATATGAAATGGCTGTAAAAACTCCTATTGCAAAAGCCACCCGTTTAATAATAAGACTATTGACAATTAAACAATGTGTTATTCTTCTTTCACCAGCTGTGCTTAGAGCAGAAAGAAACACAGGTAATGTTACAGCATCACAAAACTGAACAGAATTTGCAGGCACTACTTAAATGCCACAGAATTTAACAAGTAGCTTTCTTTTCTTTCTGTGTAACTACAAACATATTCCAATGAATCATGCCAAGACTTTTTACCCACCAGCTACAGAAGGAACTAAGATTTGCTTAAAAGTACCTCTAAATGTTATCAATTGTTTTCTGGCTTTGATGAAATGTTTTATAATTGGAAAAATGTGGCAAGCCTAGGAAGACAGAAAGTGATTGGGTTACTTCCTAGTTTTGATAGCAACCAACAGAGCTGGTAGAGTTGATCAGCTTCTTTGTATGGAAATTTAGCAAAAAGTATATTTTCTAAGGGTAAATAATTTACCAGACTTTTCTCTAAATTTTTTGCCTCCCCCAAAGAATCAACTATTTGCATTTGGATCAGTCAGTGACCTCTGTTACAGATACTAGTTGAAGATAGTAAGCTCTCATCTCACACTCTTTTCTACTTGTGAACTGCCCCAGAGCGAACATGTTTGTCCTTTCCTGTCTTCTGGAAAAATCAATCATTACATTTGCTTAAACATTTACTATGTTTAAGCAAAGACCAGCTGATTATAAGCTGCTTTTTCATGTACACATTAATTAAGACTACTGTTGTCTTTTAAAATAATCACTCAGAATCTAACTCAGCAGTATAGAAATAAAACTTGCAAAGAAGAATTAGCAACTGAAAATCAGCTTGCTTGTTTTCAAAACCAAAAAGGCACAAGCTACGTGAGTTCCAGTCCACTGCATTTCTCAGAACACCATTCTAAGACATCAGCAGTCCTATTTTTAATCAGAATTTTAAAGTGAAACAATAGTATAAATGGGAATTTATATTAAAAATATCCTACCATTAGAACAACAAAATTGAAGCCATTTTCTTCAAGAGAAGGGGGAAAAATATGTTAGGGTCATTCAGGAATAATTAGGATAATATTCTGATGGAGCACAAGTTATGTTGTGACTTTTTTTCACTTGAAACTGCTTACTAGCTTCAACTGCTGGCATAAATAATTGCATACAGCAAACACTTTCCAAATATCTTACAGAAGTGAAGCTGTAAACCCATGGTTTTGTGATGCACTGTGAAATTCTGAAAAGCTTCAAAAAACAAGCTATTCTTCTTTGATTTCAGCAGACTTAGGTTTTCAGAGGTGTGAGAAAGGTAAGATTCAGCCTTATAAGGGTGCCAACATTTACCCATTAACAAGGACTTCATTGCTGTCTCAATACCCTGTTCAGGTCTCTCTGAAGGCTGTATTTCAACAATTACTCTATGTTTGCAAAGTCTTTGGAGGGGTTCTCTGTCACTTTATTCCCCAATATTATCATTTTCTCTAGTTTATTTTATCTTTTATATTTTAAATCCTTACAATTACTTAGTTTTGTGAAATACCTGGGACTATGGAGAACAGAGATTGTATTCCATTAATTCGCTATGAAACAGCAGTTGAATGCAGAACTGTGTTTTTACTCAGGCCTTGCTTAGGTAAAATCATATGGTTTAAAAGCCAGGTAAGAATTTCAGTGCCTGAAAGGGTATTGGTCTATCAATTAAAAATGTTTTTAGCCACATCTGGTCAGAATTTGTAGATGTGGCAACTCTCTGAGTAACAGATATACACAAGGTGTTGCCTGTCAGACTAGACTAGCTCTGCCAACACATGCACACGTTTTTACCTATAACCACAAAGAATTTCAACTAGTGCTCTGGTATGCATTACATGGATCTGCAAACAATACAGTGCTTTTCTGTGCTTCAGTACATTGGCAAGAATGATGAGCTGGCAGAGCAATACTTTGTATTTTTCTGGATGAAATTTAGTTGCTTCTTTCACAGGCATTTTTACATATGTACCTTCAGGGAAGCAAACTCTGTGGTGAACACTGTACATTAAAAAGTTGAAGTTTCCATTACTTTTCAAACTTCTGTCTACTCTGATAACATCATCTGAATGCTGTTATTTCTAAAATCAAGTGTGCCAGTAAGACACACTGCAGACAACACTTTTACCATTAAAATACCTAAACAGCAAAGGAGCTGAACTGAAGAAGACACAAAGACAGTAAGTCCCACTATCTGTAGAAGGTGTCAGGGAATGCATTAGTAATCAACGCTTGCTTTAGTCAGCACAATGTTATTCCGCCTACCTCAGCGGTGAAATCCAGTCATTATGGAGAAAAAGATTGTGTTATCATAGACAGCTTTATCTACTCTCAAAGCTCCTGGAAAGGGTTTGTGAAGATTTACAGTTTGCTTAAATGCTTAACTTGAAACAAACATTTAGACTGAGATGGTTAAGAGAGAATGGGATTCTAAAATGCTTCAATGCCTCGCAGTGTTACATGGATGTAAGAATCTACCAGATATTGAGCCATGTTGAGCCACAATGAAGGTATGATCAAAAGCTGATTTTGCTTTCAGCAAAATCTGGAACTATCTGTCATCTTTCTATTTTTTCCTAAGGCTGACAACAATAGTCACTGCAAAAATAGAGCACAATTTCATCCTGGTTTTGACTGGAGTTCTGCAATATTGTAGGCCTCAAGAAGTTCAATAGCTCTTTTTCTATTTTTCATCACAAAGATTTGTTGTCAACTAACTGTGGCAGAATGAGAAGGCTAAATCTGTTGTTAATATTTAAATATGATCAGCTTACTGAATGAATTTAACATGTATGTCTTGCTGAGCCAAACCTATTCATTAAGGCTGGTCCTGGAAGATAGGTATCTATTATACTTCTGAGTATCAAGAGGACAAAATCACCACTTTAATCTTAAAAATTCAGCTTTAAATCCACATACTGTTCCCATGAGATTTGCTACATCTGAACAACACTCAAAACCTGATTTTGGGGAACACTTACAGTCATAGTCCAGTACAGGAAAGAGCTTGTCTCTGATATGGATACCATCTTTCACAAACTCTGTAAGATCTCTTGTAACCGTAGTAGGATGTAGCCACTACCTATAATATCATGACTGTGTAGTTGACTATTCATCTTCCTATTATTTGTAGGCAAATGAAATCTACAATACACATTGCAGCATTTTTGGAAAAAAAATTATCTTGCTTCAAAAGATACCTGTATCTGACAACAGCAACCAAACTCTCACTTCATCTCACCTTATTTTTAGTGTATCCTTCTCTGAGACATCTAGCTGTGACTATGTGAAGACTGCATACATCACATTTTCATGTTTCTCAATACAGAGATTACAGATTTTATGCCTCGTAAAAACGTTTAAATAATGGTCCCACTGTTTGTTGTTGCAGAAGAAGTCATTAGAGACCCCACTTTTATACAAGACAACAAGTGGATAGTGGTGCTGTAAAAGTAGAGGGGTTTGTACAAACCAGTGTGACATTTACATAACCACACAGAGGCTAAAGGTCTATTTGGGTTCCATTAGTACATGGCCTTTACCTAGTCAGAGCATCAGTAGATTAAATACTCCTTTGAAATTTCTACATCAAAACAGTAAATATGGAAGACACTGATGACAAGAGAGTTTCTAAGATGCTTTGTATGAGGCTAGAGTCCAATTCTTCAGGTAAATAAATGTAATTGACACAGGACTCATATCCCTTTGCTTCTCTTCCAATTTCATTCTTAAGAGAGGAGGCCTGCATGACAATAGCTAAAGGAGATGTAGAATATGAACCTTTGGAGCAAAACCTCATAAGCTTCTGTTGGACACCTTACCGAAAGAATTTATGCCAATTGTGGTTTTATTTCTCATCTTGCAGGTCTCCAGCTCTGCCTTGCATACAGTGCATGTTACTCAAAATTCATATCCATTATACCACTTCTTAGAAATAGCATATGAACATTACTTTTCAGCCTAGAAGAACTCAGTCTCATGCAGACACATGATGTTATTACTTATCACTCTGCATATTGAATCTAGTCAGTTTGGATATTTTGTATGTGATGAGATGACAGCATTTCAAAACATGCAGCATTATATATTTTGGCTGAATTACTCTTGCTGTGGTGATCTTGACGTCATTATGGTCAACCTGTTTTAACTCCATCAAAAAGATTTTGAGTACAAGTCTGCTCATAATGTCTGCTATGTTTCTAATTCAAATATGCTAAAAGAAACAGCAATTAGTCAATTCAGTATAAGCAAAAAGTGGGACAAGAAGTGAACATAGATTTGAAATATTCTATTAATACAGTGCTTTTGTTTCTAAAACAAAAGATATTTAGACTGACACAATTTGGAATAAATAATTTGCTGTTTGGACTAAGGTTTTGAAGTAGAGAGTGGACAGCAGTTCAGTTGCATATTGAGGTGAGAGAGAGAAACATATGAGTCACACATCTACTTTGTTCTGCAGCAGGAGCAACCAACCCAGGTGGAAGTTCTGGGGTGCAAATCCCCATTCTGAACATGTCTGAAATTTTGAATGAGAGATATGTGAGATCTAACCACACAGGATACAAAACCTAACTCTGCAACAGAAATATTGCAATACCACACATGGTAACTGGTTCTCTGCAAAGCAAACATTCTTATTTAAATAGTGTATGTTCTGTCAGTGGTCCCCACAGCTCTTACAAGTTCCTAATACAAGTTTTCTTTAGTTATCACAGAACTAGACCTACCTGGTGTCAATTCCATTTTAAGATGGTTAGCTCAGCCATGTACTGGAAATTTCAATGCTTAGTGCAGTGCTGCCAAGCCCACATGGGGAACAAGCATTGAGAAGAGGTGTAGACAGGCAGACTGCTGTGCCTATATCCATCTCTCTGACAAGTGAGCTTTTCATTCCAAAGGTCCACCTTTGGCTGCAAACACTTTAAAAGGAAGATTCTGGTCATTCTTACACGGTTCCAGTAATTGTTAAGTCCAAAGAGTTGAGGTTAAATTTGGTCCTTATGGTATGCCAGGAAAATATTACAGCAGTTCCACTTTATGCCACTTAGTCACTAGAGTTGTTCAAGGTGCCACGGAAAATTTAAGAACAGCTAGAATGCACCAGTGCTTTGACCACAAGGTGCTCTTATTCTTTCACAAGTCTTGTGTCAAGGCTGAGATCTCCAGATGTTTCCCATGCAGACCTAAGACAGATTTCTGATTTCTAATTTAATAATTCAGAGCTAATTCACTATAGAACTTGGATTAAGCACATTTCCGAGATGCAATGGTGCACAGATTTAGATAACACAAAATTTATCCTGTGCTCTGCTTGCCTTGTGCACAATTGCTCCTCCGCATGTTTGGTAAACAACAGAACCTGATATTCCAGTTCTTCTTGGCACTTGCAGAGTACTCTTGCAACATCTTTGGGCTTCCCATTAGCAGTTGAGACACAATTTCTGGCTTAAACAGACAGCTTTCAACTGACTTTGAAAGTTTCTGTGCTTGCTGCCAGCATCATCTCAGTGGAGCATCAAGTTTCAAAGACTAAAAAAGACTAACTAGATTATCCTGCTATTCCCCTTGCCATTTAGGGATTGCTTTCCCAACAGTTGTGTTTTTTTGTTTTTTTTTTTTTTTTTGGGCGGGGGGGTGGGGTGGGGTTTTGTGGTTTTTTGTTTTTGTGGGGTTTTTTTTGGGTTTGGTTGGTTGGTTGGTTGGTTGGTTGGTTGGTTGGTTTTTTATAATTTTTTCAGGGTAGTCACAAAGCCAACATGTTACAACTAGGCACACTAAACCCACAATAATCTAAACTAAGCTTTCATCACCTAGAATGTGTGAGAATATCTGCAAACACTCCCTTGTGCTCTTAATCTCCAATACCATCATCCCCTTTCTGTGTGTATGGTTGGAGAGGGCAGGGAAGAAGTAAATGACTCTCAGGAACTTTTCCCACCAGTTCCCACATGTCTCTGCCTACTATACACATACCTCCAAGACAGCAATACAACTAGGATGACAGCAAGTACCACCATCCCTTCACAGTTATGTGCTGCTTCCCAATGCCATTCTCCCCTTCTCAGCTGATACCAGGTCAATAGAAGCTCTGACTGTTTATCTCATACTTGACAAAGCAAAACTGAAGAAGCCAGAGGAAGAACAAATAGAGCAAAGAGGACAGAAAAATAACTGGCACTGGCTACATCTGTGATAGAAAAAAAATAAAATTCTTAGCCATACCAAGTCCTATTTTTCAGTTTCTGGAGTGACCAGAAAACTACAGCAGATAACTGGAATTCCAGTGTTGACCATGGGGAACTGAGCTGGGGATTCAAAGCAGCATGTGAGAAATGAGTCGGTTGGTGAGGAAGATCCAGAATAAGAGTGGTTTAGAAATACTGCACAAATGGAGAATGTGGAGGGAATACAGAATTTGAAACATACAGACCAGGAATTCTTATAAGGAACTATCTCAATAGCTTTCATCAGGTCTTTAATTTTGGAGATATTTTTCTTCTCCCCTTTCTTTCCAGTCATAAACCGCCATTGCGAAGGACTTATCCCTTTACCTCCCTCACTTTATTACTGTCAGAAGTAAAGCAGCCTTAAGCAATTAGCAGCAGTTGCCCTGTGTTGAAACAATGAAACTGCTGAGCAATAGGGACAGGCTCATTATTATGAGAGACCCAGCACTATGATAATCCAGACCAGGAACTCTGAATCCACTGCCAGAAGAATTATTGGTTAGTATGTTATTAACTTCACTGCCTTTCATGCTGGAAACAATTCATCCAGTGTTTCACAAAATCAATTTCTTAGTCTTCAAATGGTGCATATATATGTCAAATATTGAAAGTCAGAATCTGATGAGAGCAGAGATGTGAGTCAGTCTGCTACCCACCAAGACAACTCATGTGGCCCACTCTTCTGGGGGCAATTTGGGACTGCATACCAGACACATTTTTTGAGGCTGGTAGTAGTAGTCATCTCCCAGAGTCCAGGACTCCAGCATGACACAATGGCCACAGAAATACTTAACAGTGAAGACAAGAGTGTTCATGCAACTAAAAGCCAAGACATATTTATTGTCTCTCTTGACTTTTCAGATAGCCTCAAACCACATATTGTGGTTTATTGTGCAGAGATTGGAATTTGATTGACAAGTATATAATTAAGTTCAGAAACTCAGGGAGATTACTATGCATTTCAAGTAGTGTGAAAGTGAAGTTCACTGATTTTAACTATCCACTACTGTAAAATTATAAGCTACTGTTTGTCTGTAGTTAGCAACAGCCACAAAGTTTTTGCTATCAACTGTTTCATCAACTGTTGCCCCAGGTTTCTCTCACCCAACCACAGTGAAGGCTAGTGAGTGAAAACCCAAGGAATGTGCTTCCATTGTGTTGTCCAAGAAGACCATCAGAAACACTCCACAGTTGTGTAGCTCCAGGGAAACCATTCTCAAGCATAGTCTTAAACAACCACCTCACTTCCCAAGCAGTCTTTCCACTTGCCCCTCTTCTCCACTGACTTTTGCATAGTTGCTGAGGTTCTGCACAGCTATGCACAGTGACTCACTTATCTCCCAACACCCAGGTGCATCTGTGGGGAGAGTTCAACACTACTCTTTTTCTTCATGTCATTTATCTCTCCACAACAATCTTTGGCTTTTAGGGCCACTCACTTTGGCAAGACTCTTAATGTAGTAATTTCTGTTCTTATTTGAACTTACCCATTATTTCCACTATACTCAGGTTTTACTTCTGCTGCTCCTTTCATTAGCCAAGTATCTGAGCAATTGTTCCTTACAGCAATGAATTCACCAGTTACAGATACAGAGGTGTTAAGTGTAATATTTGTAGATGAGGCACATAAGCACAGGATCTGCCCCTTGCCCCATCCACCTAGGGCAGTGTGGGGCTGAGGAAGCCTGTGTGTGTGGAGGAAGCAACACCAAGCTAACTCCAGCAAGTTCAACAAATAGGACCAGATTTGAAATGTGGTGAGGAAGAACATATTATTATTAACATATTATTATTATTAAGAACATATTATTATTATTAAGCACAGGATCTGCACCTTGCCCCATCCACCTAGGGCAGTGTGGGGCTGAGAAAGCCTGTGTGTGTGGAGGAAGCAACACCAAGCTAACTCCAGCAAGTTCAACAAATAGGACCAGATTTGAAATGTGGTGAGGAAGAACATATTAATACATCCATGTTTATCTTCTTAGGCAAGTCCAGTTTGTAGCTAATTTCGTTTAGTCAACATTGAAGGGTGCATCTATGTATGTAAGTGTTTAAAGAGGGTGACAGCAGGAGAATGGAGTCAGGCTGTTCTCAGAGGTGCTGAGCAATAGGACAAGAGGCAATGGGTGGAAACTGAAGCACACGAAGTTCCACCTGGACATGAAAACTTTACTGTGCAGGTGACTGCACACTGGAACAGGTTGCACAAAGAAGTTACGGAGCCTCCGTCATGGGAGAGATCCAAAAACTGTCTGGACACAGGCCCGTGCCATGTGCTCTGGGATGGCCCAGCTTGAACAGGGAGGTTGGACCAGATGACCGGCCGTGGTCCCTTTCCAATCTGACCGATTCCGAGAGTCAGTGATTCTCTGATCTCCCCAGTCTAGCCTCGCTCGCTGTTCATGCTCGCCACGGGACACAGCAGGTCGGAGCGGTGACGGCCCGGGATGGCCGGGGGAATGCTGCGCACGGAGCCCGCTTCCCGGACGGCTTCCCTGCAGGCAGCCGGGCCCGCGCCCGCCGCAAGGGGGCGCTCAGCGCCGCGCCGGGCCCGCGCCCGCGCCCGCCGCAAGGGGGCGCTCAGCGCCGCGCCGGGCCCGCGCCCGCGCCCGCCGCAAGGGGGCGCTCAGCGCCGCGCCGGGCCCGCCCTGGCGCGCGTGGGCGGCGCGGCGGAAGTGGCGGCGCGGTCATGGCGGCGGCGGCGGGCGTGGGGCAGCAGTGGGTGCTGGTGGAGATGGTCCAGGCCTTCTACGAGGTGCGGCCGGGCAGGCGTCCCGAGTGGGGCGACGTGAGGGCGGCCTGGGGAGCGGGGAGGTGTCGCCGCAGCTGCCCCGGGAATGGCGGCGGGGGCTGGTGCTGGGTGCGGGTCGGTGCTGCGGGGCCGGGCTGCACTCGCTGAATCGTGAGCAGGTGTGAGTGCGCCATGGCTGTATATTGAAAATATACACGCACGTCTCATTTCTCCAGGTTTATAAAACGACATTTTAGGCGTGTAGCAGAGCATTAAGCCTTAAGGTTCACAGGATTTTACTGGGGTCAAGGTTTGTAACTTACAAATGTCGTTTGCAAAGGAAGAAACGTAGTTTAAATGTTTGGGCTTGAATTCCCTCCTGGAGGACATCGGCTGTGCGTGTTTGTACCCAGGCTTTTTTTCGTGATGTTAAAAAGGATGTCCTGATGATACGCGGTGTTTTTGTGTCCCTTCCTTTGTCAAGGGGTGGTAACTTCTAAAGAATGTATGCAAGATTTGCAGTCCAAATACAGAAATGCTTAGCTAATGAAGCAGGTAGCACGCTCTAGTGCACTGAATCCAGGAGAATTGTAGACACTGAAAAGCACAGAGACCTCAGTGGGAGTATACTGTGTGTTCTTTAGATGTCAAGTCATATGTATTGTGTATATATTCTTAATGTGTTTGGTACACAGAAGAGTACTCTGCAATAGGTAACATTTGTTATTTGAAGTTTGATGTGCCATAGGACTTCACTGGTTTTAAAAGCTTGCATCCAATTTATTTTCGTTTCTGGATGTATGGTAAGTTCTGCCTTGTTGGCAGGTCAAATACCACCAAAACTGTTGATGTGTGGGAGGCAATTCCTCTGACTTGAAGAGGGAGTGTGCTGGTTTGTGTGCACTTTTAGTCTTTTAGAAATAATAGACAGGAAGCTTTCTGAAATGGAATAACTAAACTCATCATTAATACTAGGTGTCCAGTAACTCCACGTCTACTTCAAATTAGCTGTGCTGCCAGAGAAAACTGATTTTCATCCCCCAAGCACCCAAAGAGGATAACTTTAACTTGCATCAGCTCTGGTTTGCTTTGTGTATTCCAACACTTTGTGTCCACACAAGAGAGTAAAAGACACAAGGACAAAACTAGTTGAGCTGACTCAGTTGTTTTATACCTGATCAAAGTGCCTGTTAAACTGACAGAAGCTGGCTTTAAGAATAAAATTGTCTTTCCTTGTAAATACTGGCTGTCCTTGCTGTGGACTGTAGGTTACAAAGATGGAGAGTTGAAGTGGATTTTTATGGATGACACAGGCTTTCAGGGTCTCAGGATACTTCTGCTTGTTTTGAAAGCTGCCTGCCTTCATGGGTGCTGACTGGTGCAACCTGTATGACTTAACTGCCTTTACTCTTGGTATTCAAATTATGTGTATGAACAACAGACTAAATCCATTCAAACTTAAGTTAATAGCTACAAGTAATAGCTGCAAAACATTCCACTTTCATATAGTTAAAATTTTTATTGATTTAGAAATATATCAGCTGATGATCAGCTTTGGGTTTTTTTTTTCTGGGTGTGGTAGTAGGGACAAAATGTTGTGTCACACTGCTTGAAATAGAGTTCTCTCTAGACTAATTTTTGTACTTTTGTTTTCAGGCTCCAGCTTACCATCTTATTTTAGAAGGAATTCTAATACTGTGGATAATCAGACTTCTTTTCTCAAAGACATATAAGCTTCAAGAGAGATCTGATCTAACACTTAAGGTATGATGAAAAAATATTTCTCTTTAGAGAAACAGTTTAGAGTAATTGATGTATTGGGTGTTGAACTACTGCTGCATTACAAATGGTTCTGCTTTTTTTTCTTTAACTTCCAAGAGTGAGTTTACTTTGGACTCAGGAACTGCTTGTTGCTTAAACACGTCACTTTGTGCTTTTAAAGTAGCACTGTGTTTGAGAGTCTGAGAAATAAGAAAACTGATATGACAGTGACTGTTAAGCTATGGAAAGCTGTCATTAGCTCTAGTCAATGGAGGGCTTTATTTTAAAAATGAAAGAGCTATGTGAAAAACGCCCACCAAGCAAAATGAACTGTAAGACTGTAGATGGTAGAAAAATGCTCAAGCTGTATATGTGGTGTCTATGAGTTACAGCTCTGAGCATTTACAGTAAGTTCCACAAAAATTGTAGTTTAGCAGCAGTTTTCTACTTTTGCAATGTCATCCTGAGAAAATAAAAAAGCTGTACTTGTGAAGACTGGAGTTTCTTCCTGACCTCTGGCTGTAGACTATCACAAATGAGTAAAGTGTGTTTTGAGGATGTCCCTGGAGTAGTTTATTTGAGTTTCACAACAGTGATACCACTTATAAATAGGATAAAATAATGAAATTTCTTAATGGTACTAAAGAAAGTTTGTGAAAGAGATTTATGGGTATTTGTAATGGGTATATGTAATTTCCATCTATGTCATGTGTTTGCATGCTTTTTGATTTTATTCTCACTAATGATGCACATTAAGGATGCATGCTAAGTGTAATTCATCAATGAACAGGATGCAAGGACTGTAGGCACAAGTCTATAATTGTGAGCAAAACTGCAGGCAGTGTCCTCATTTGGGGAGCACTTATTAAACAAGCTTAGAGTGTTCTAGAGGACACTTCAGCAGGTATTTATGGAGACAGCCGACATGGTTTCACCAAGGGCAAGTCCTGTCTGACCAACCTAGTAGCCTTCTGTCATTGAGTGACTCCGTTGGTGGACAAGGGAAGGGCTACAGGTGTCATTTACCTGGACTTGTATAAAGACTTTGACATGGTCCCCCTTGATATCCTTCTCTCTAAATTGGAGAGAAATGGATGTGATGGTAGGTAGATAAGAAAGTGGTTGAACGGTCTCACCCAAAGGGTAGAGGCCATTGTCTCTGAGTCACAATGGACATCAGTGACAGGTGATGTCCCTCAGGAATCTGTCCTGGGATCACTGTTATTTAATATCTCAATTAATATCTTAATTAATTTAATACCTTAATTAATGGCTTAGATTATGGGATTAAATGCACCCTCAGCAAATTTGCACATGACACCAAGCTGAGTGCTGTGGCTGACACACTTGAGGGAACAGGAAAAAAGTGGGTCCATGGGCTGTGAATGGTATTGCAGCAAAGGGTTTGACTATAAAAGACACCACTGGCTTGTTACCTTTATCTTGATGGCAAAAAAAAAAAATAGCATGGGTGAAATGCTCTTTGTTGTGATCCTGTGTTCAAGTTGGCTAGCCTTGAAGACTGTGAAAATTCGAGTAGCTGACTGTATCACTGACCTTTGAAGATGGAAGTAGTGATTGCTTTAGGAAGAACTATATTTGGAAGGGCAAGTCTTGTCTATAGGTAGTTCACTGAAAGTACAAATAAACACAGCTGTGTGAATAGTGTGAATACATCTTCTACAATTGGAGGAGTTAAGCAGACTGATACATCAGAGTCATGGAATGATTCCATTTCTCTTTCTACAGTGTAGATAATTCTTGTGAAGAGAGCTTATGTATTTTGTGTAGGGGAATAGCTGTAAACACACAGAGACATGCCTTCTTCTTAAATTTCATGAAAAATCTGCACCTAATTGGTATTAGTCTGTGTTGTGGATTAACCCCAGTGGGCTTGAACATTGCTCAGCTGCTCACAAAGCAAAGGAAGAGTAAAAGCAAGAAAACTTGTGAGTGAATGTAGAATTATTTAATAAGCAAAGGAAAGTGTAAGACAGAAAACAAGACAAGTAATGTCTCATGCACCATCTCCAGTAGATGGACCAGTATCAGACAGTTCCCAAACAAAAGGTGACAAAATTCCTTAAAACCCATCTTCTCCTTTTTACTGCTGTGTGACATCATACAGTATGAAATCTATTTTTGGTTAGTACAAGCCTGATTGTGTCCTTTCCCAGTCTCTTGGGCATGCACCAGTCTATTCACTGTGGGAACAGAGTGTGAACTGTGCAAAGGCTGTTCAGCAAGAGATACAACTTTAATGTTTTACCAACATTGTTTTGGTCATAGCACTGTGTGAGCTGCTATGAAGGAAGTTCCCACCATCACAGCCAGTCTGTTTCATACAATATGGGATCCCATACAGTCAGGCTTCTGTGTGTGTGTTTATCTACATGTAGAAACATGCCAGCTGTTCACCAAGGAGACTGCTATTGGTTTGCTTTCTGTCTTGTTCTAGTTTGAGTCATGCTGTGGTGTCCAGTCTTTACCACACCAGAAAGAAATATTAGGTTACTCAGGTACAGCCACTGGAGACAGGCCTGCTCAACTGCACACTACCTTTGTGCCAGCCACTCATGCAATGGTACTGGAAGTTTCTTTATGAATTACTGTTGGGAATGGTGCCAGAACAGAGCTGGCTCCAGGTAATATTAATGAAGAATACAATTACTGCACAGCCATCTTAGTGATCTGTTAGGACAAGTCAGTCCTGGGGAACAAGAAGGAAATTATATGTATTGTGCAACCTAGTGCTTCTAAAACCGTGAAGAAATTCACCCTGAAGTTGGATTCTAGATTCAATTAAATGTGTAGCAAGAATACTGCGAAATCCAGTGCAGAAATCACCTTTCAACTTGCTAACTCTTATGCTTTGGTAATAGTGTTTGTAAGTTCTCCTACTGCTTCTTTTAGAAAATAGTATCTCCCAAATCATTAACTAAAAAGGTGGAGTGGTTCTCTGATACTGTAAGTTCCTGATAGTTCAGTGTTTTAGGAAACATAAATAAGTCTGTGGCCATACAGGGTGCTAGACATAGATTCTTATGGGCTTTCACACAAAGTAAAATTTGGAGAATGTGACAGTGAGGACTGGAGTGGGCTGTGGAAGTTTGCATGGCAGCATTTAGCTATGTGTGAAAAGAAGGTGCCTTACAAGTCTGTTTGTCTTTTACTTTGCAGTAAATGATAATGATACTGAGCTTTTACCTCAAAATTTCTGAAGCACTAAGAGTCACATCTTCCCATTCGCTGCTTCGCATTACTTTTCTCGGCCCTGGTCAGCTCCCGAACGCCCGGCTTGGGCGTCTCAGCTTCTCGTCGGGGCCGGGGCTCACTGCAGTTCCCGGGCGCTTTTGCTGCCGCGCTCCGGGGTGGGCTGTTGGCCGCACTTCGCCGTTGGCGCGAGGGAAGAAGCAAAGAGGCAGGGAATTCGTCCAAATCCGTCCGTGTGGCGGCTGGATGCTTTATTGGCTGCGAGAGCTGTGGTGGAAAAGCTGCAGCCGCTCCCAGCTTCACACGGACGCATGCCGAGGAGTGAGATGAAATAGGGGTGGGACAGGGCGGGCGGGGAGTCCTCCCGCCCAATGGGTACAGACATCGTGGTGATGACGTGTACTACAGCAACCAATGGGAACACGGCAAGGGCGGACACGGGGCTTTGGGGCGAGTGGGACCGCGGGAATGGGGAGACGGGCACGGAAACCGCACTAGGGGAATACCCAGGAGATGCACGAGGGTACAGAGAACTGGAAAACTAACAAAGAAAAAACCCATAATTTGAACCCAAACCCAGGATGCAACACCCATGGGAGGAAAAGTTTTTTTCTTTAGTTTTGGAATTTCCACTAAATTGCAGTAGTAGCATGGCATGCATTTTTTTTTTTTGTGTGTGTGATACTAGTGAGGAGGCTGGAAAGTTCCTGTTGGAGACAAATGTTTAATGTGTGGCTGAGAAATACATTGACCTTGAGAGCTGTTTTGCAGGAGCAGCATTCGCAGACTGATCAGATGTTGTTCTATAGGGAATAGCAGAGGTAGCCTGCTCTTGTTAAGGTTTTCAGTAATTCTGAGCAGAGACTCCCTAGGTAGGTACAATTACTCTTATGTATGAGCATACATACATACTTTGAAAGAAAGAAATTTCTAACTGGCATGCCCATTATTTGCACCAGTTTATTCAGTTCTGTTACATGAGTCTAGAAAAACTGTGAAATTAAAGACTTATTGGAGGACCAGTAAATAAAAGTTTTTATTAATCTTTTGATATTAATGTAGAATATGTATGTGTGACATTGTTTCAGAACACTAGTGCTAGCTAAGAACTGTTTTCACGAACAGAATTGCTACCTTTTCTTAAGAACCTAGGTAAACAAGGCATTATTTATTTTTAAATAATTTGGGTTGAATGTGTTTACACCCAAATATTTTCCTTACCCAAGGTATATGGCAATTAAAAAGTAAAATCCACAACAGAATACATCCACCCATTGTATATGTACATGTGGTTATCTATGTTATTTAGATAAACAGATTTTAGATTTTTTTTGTATAAATACGCACAAACAAATTGAAGATTCTGCTACATGTAGGGTTAGGCTTCAGAGAGCCAGAAAGTTCAGAGTCCAAAGGTTACTTGGGCTGGAAAAGTCATGCCTAGGAGATCACAGCAAGGTACCAACATTGCTGCCTCCACACCTTTCTAATATGGGACACCCATAGAGGTGGGGACTTCAGCCTCTGCACCAAGCTTCCATTACGGTTAGGATTCAGAAAGCCGGAAAGCCTAAAGCTAAATGTATAAAAAGGTATGTATATGATAATTTATAAAATATAGTTATAAGCATTTTACAGATTACATTTTCATGTTTATTATGTATTAGCAATAAAATAAAATAGCTACACTTTAAAATGTTATGTATATTTTATTTATTGCTTATTTAAATTAAAAGTAATTATATAAGGGCAAGAGGAAAAGTTAAGGGATGAGTTCACGTACACTGCAGTCCAAGAAAGTGCAAATTGAAAGTTTTGAGTTCATTCTCTTCAGCAGGTGAATATTTTCAGTGCAGCAAACTAAGGAGAAATATGCAAATCACATGTATATTGAGACTGTTACAATGTCAATTAAAAAGATGGTTTCTTTGTATGTCTGTGAAATTTTATCTGTTTAGGAGGTAAAAGACAAAAGTACTCTGATGTTGGGTTACTGCACAAAAGTCTGCTTTTGCTCTCTCTTTCTGTTGAGGGGAAGAAGGTCGTGTTTATCCTGAACAGTCAGAATGGCAGGCCAGTGTACTGAGGTATTTGGTGAATGGAAGGAGGAAAGGGTTTGCAGTGTCTAGTCTGCAGTGGTGGGTGGCTGGTTTAGATTGAGATTGGTGCTTGTTTTAATCATCAATGTCTCCAGTCCCCTCCTCTGCTAAGAACTGGTGGAAACAGATGATGTAAGATGTGAGTATGCAAATGATTGTCCATGAAAAAGCAAAATGCTGTGTAGTGGATGAGGAGAATGAATGTGAAGTAGAATTAATGAAACGGTGTTGTTTGAAAGGACAATTACACTTCAGTATATTCTAAGTTACGTTAAGAGAAAAATTAGGATGTTGCCTAATGTCTCATTTGTGGCTTGTAACCTGTGCTGTTGAGTTTGTGTGCAGCAAATATTTTAAAGGGAAGAGTAGAAGCTTCTTAGAAATGAGTGTGAGTGGGGGATAGGAATACTAATTAGGAATTGCTTGTTATCTTTATGTTCATAGATCTTAACTGCAATTGAAATGTGCTAATTTACTGTAGTTACAATGTCCATCTATACATATTTTTTTTCTTTCTGCTAAACTCCTTGACAAAAGTATTTTAATTGAGCTTGTGTCCTCAGTAGCTAAGCTGATGACACTTTGATGATATTTTGCATGCTTAGCTCAAAAATTTGACTTTAATGAAAAAGCTAAGTACATGCTTACACAGTTTTAATTTCGCTTTCTTTGAAAAAAATGAATTTTCTGTTGCCTGCTCTGCCTTAAAGCTATTCAAATGTTCTGTGTTCAGGTCCCAAACAGAATAAATACCATGAGGTCCTGAAGGATCTGAAGTCTTTCCCTCTAAGGCATTTGAAGTCAAATAAAGCTTTTCTTATTTATTCTTCCATAACTGACAGGCTGCACCCACTTCTCACCTGATTTATTCTGCTGCCTAATAAAAACAAAACTCAATAAAGCTCCCCTGCTAAAACCTCAAACCGAATTGAAACACAACACCAACCAACAGCCCTGTGCTCCAAAATGAACGCAAAACTCTTGTTTCTATACATTAGGGATTTGGGGCCTTTCAACAACTACTGCAGGAGCAGAGTGAAGGCTGTGTGAGCATACGTCCCGCTTTATGATTGTCAGAAGTCTTTTTTGAACTCTTTTGGCAAGGTATAAGATACTACTGGGCAACTGCAACACAAGATGTGGTTTCCCAATAGCATCAGCCAGTCTATGTTGGGACTGGGACTCTTGTTGTGGGTTCTAGTTTAGATAAATATCCCATCCTGCTTTTGCTGACTTAGTTTTCATCTGGATCTGAATAAGGCTGTTGTCTGTTTTTTTAACTGCTTCTGCTAGCACAAGGAATGTTTGGATGGGAGAGGACTGCATAGTAGCAGCTTCTGGCTTGCAGAGCACCCTTAGTGTAAAATTATGTCTTTGATTTTTTTATTTTCCACCCAGATAGTAATATGGTATAGAGATGCCCACTAGTGTTGTGAGGTGAGGATGGAATTTTCTTTCTTGGGCTATGGTTGTGATTTCACTCTAAGATTAACCATCTCTTGAGTATAATATAAGATCTTTAATACACAGACACATCTGGTCTGTGTTTCTTTATATCTTATTCCCTTTCCGATTTCATAATTGTGAGCCTCTCATTTAAAGATCCTGAGATAATACCAATTTTAATTGTCTCAGAAAGGTAATGTGTACTAGTATACATTATTTCTAATACAATTGTTATCAATTGTTTATTAATGAATAATGTATTTTTTAGGGGAATTCCCTTCTCAAACAGTATTTCTTTTCTCCTGATCAGGAAAAAGAAGAGTTGATTGAAGAATGGCAGCCAGAGCCTCTTGTACCTCCTGTGCCAAAAGATCACCCAGCTCTCAATTACAACATTGTTTCAGGGTAAATGTAACCAAAATTACTTCTGTTTACTTATTTAAACTCAAATACTTGATATCCATATTCTACAGTATATTGCTCATTAAGCATTTATATATCCTAAAACCTTTAAGAAATGAATTGCATTTTTAGAGAGCAGGACCAGTTTGCCTCTGAAGAGGTCTTGGTTACAAAACTAAGACCGTTATTAAGACTGTGTTACTAAGACAATATTTCTTATTTTAAATGTTATCTTTTTTTTTTTTTTTTCACTACTGGGGGTGGGAGAAGGAGTATTGTATCTTTGCCTTCATTGTGGTTTTCTATTGTTTGGTATTAATTTGTTTCATATTGCCTGAAAACATGGACTTAGACCTCCAAAAGTAGATACCGCCTTCTTATATCATCACTAATCACTTGAAAAGAAACTTTGTGTGTAGCTGCTTGGCACTTTTCTGTGGTTTCACCCCAGCCAGCAGCCAAGCCCCATGCAGCCCCTCACTCCCCCATCAGTGCGACTGGGTATAGAATTTGAAGGGTTGTGGGTTGAGATGAAGAGTTTTACAGGGAAAGTAAAAGCCATGCAAACAAGCAAAGCTAAGCAAGGAATTCATTCAGTGCTTCCTATGGGCAAGCTCAGCCATCTCCAGGAGAGCAGGGCCACATCACATACAACATTTACTTGGGAACACAAATGACGTCACTCCAAACGTGCCCTCCTTCTCCTTCTTTCCACTGCTTTATATATTGAACATGTCATGTGGATGGACCAAAGTGTCACTTTGGGTCACCTGTCCTGGCTGTGTCTCCTTCCAACCTCCCATGCCCCTCTAACTTTTTGCCAGTCCGGCAGTATGAAAAGTAGAATAGGCTTTGGCTCTGTGCAAGCCCTGCTCAGCAATAACAAAATCATCCCTGCATTCAGCACAAATCTAAAACACAGCCTCATACTAGACATTGTTAAAAAAATTGACTCTACCCCAAATCCAGCACACACTTCATGAAAAGTTGTTTTTCTTTGGCCAATCAGAATTAGAAATGCTGGATGGTAAAGCTGTTCTGTGAGGAAATTTATGGCTCAGTGTTGCTTTCTTATGTTACAAGGCTTTTAAAATGACTTAAGCAAGAATCACATTATTTCAGAAATTGCTTTGAAGCTTCTTTTTACAATCTTCAGATTTGCATGTCACTAGCTTTTCCTTGGTAAGCATTCATAGTATCTTCCTACTGACACTAATAATTTGCAATAGTTTAGTGTCATAGTGAGGTCCATTTTGATGGTTCTACTACCACAGAAAAATCTGCCATGTAAAAGTGATGCCTGTTTTAATTAACAGTGATGCGAACAATTCTTCTGATATTCTTCAGAATTTTGAAATAGGCTGTACTGTAGAGTTAAAGGAAGTGTTGACTATTTTAAAAAATAGAACAAATAAATATTTTAGAATTAGTCAGAAAATGTTTAAGTTATTAGAACTTTCTAGTGCTTATAGCTAGGAAATGTATTGTGACAAAATGTTAATGTATTGTGGCTATTAAACTCAACAGTGGCTGTGGGGAAAACTTGATATTTGTCTTGTAATATTTAAGCTGCCAACTAACTACTTCCCCACAAGTTGCTCAACAGCTGTAGACTGTAACTTTGACTGTAAACTTGAAACATGTTTCAGAGTTAATACAGGAAGAAAAATGTCTGCATCCTGATTTCAGCTCAAGAGCATTTCTCCTTTTTTAAGCAGGGAGACCCTATTTATTGAGGTAGTCTTCTTTCAGTTATTTTCACATTTCATTGTGTAGCATGAGTGATGATTTACAAAAATTCTAATCATAAACCAGTTTATATTTGAAGGAAGCTTTAAAGGTTATCTCGTTTCTACTGTTGCCATTTGGACACCTTCAGCTAGACCAGGTTGCTCCAAGCCCCAGCCTGCCTTGTCTTGAACACTTTCAGGGATGGAGCATTCACAGCTTCTCTGGATAGCCTGTTCTAGTGCCTCAGGACTCTCACTTATCTTTGTAATACCGTGTGTTTACGGTAGTATGTGGGGATTATAAAAGCTCATAACCACTACAGAAAAACAAAGTATTTCAGTAAAAATTTTGACTTGCTGTAAGGCAGATTTTCTCCTCCCTCAGCAGGCTGTGCAGTTTGTACCCTGCATTCATAGTCTCCTTTCTGCATAATCAAGTAATGTTGCCAGATGATGAGGAAAGCCAAAAATTCAGACATATCCTAATCAAAAAAGTGATCCATCTTGAACCAATGCTGAAGAAGGTACCCACAACAGCTTTCAGCAGTTCAGAAATTAGTTACTCCTTGTGGTAGACTTTCTGAGAGCTAATCTATGCAAGATAGCTTAGTTGTATGAGATCTCACTCAGAAAATGTAGATCTGTTTGCCAGAACAGTACTTCTGTGACTGATTTTTTCAATATATGAAACACTTAAATGAGAGGCCCAAGAATGGTAGGCATGCTATCAGTCTTTAAAAGACATTTTCTGAAGGATTTGCTTGCAACTTCTTTGAATATAGCTTGAAATTATATTTTTATTTACTGTTTAAGCTGGATCATTCAGTATCTCGTAACTGTTGTTCCTAACTATGATACCTAATGAGCTGTTATACTAGGGGAAGGGAGATACATGAAAAGATAAAAATATCTAGTGGTTCAGGGTTTTCCTTCTCCAAAGACTTACTCATGTTGCAAGACAGGGTTTATGATGTCATCAATATCCACGTTTTGGTTATAATTATTCACTGAAATACCTTTTCCATTTATGTTTTTGTTATTGTTTCTTTAGAAGTCTGGGTAAAATTCTGATAGCAAAAGGTGGTCAAGATTTCATGAGGCCTACAGCTTTATACTGGCCAAGTTATTGGTGAACATAGGTGTGTTTTCTAGGTTTGAGAGATGGAGCTGTGAGGCAAATTGTTGTAAATTTACAGATTTGATAGTATCCTGGTAATATATTGAATCTCATGTTATTGACTAAATGTATATATATGTACAGGTCTGCTCTGGTGAATATCTCTGAAACAAAGTAATTGTTAGGACATCCAGACTTTGGTACAGCTCATTGAAGACCTAGACAGAGGAACAGATCCAGCTGTGTTTTTAATGGCAGTCAGTTCCCCAAGACAGGTTGCTGCACATTTCTATAACGCTTCTACTGTGCAGAAGATGCACGGCAGTAATGGAGGACAGCTCCTTTGTGGGGACAGGTTCAACCTTCAAAAGATGCACATGCATTGTGTTAGTAGAGAGCTTTACAAAGCTGTTTAGTAAACTTTTGCAATTGTTTAGTTGAAGCAACATGTGCTGAATTTTCTCAAGTGAACAGATACAACATGAGATCATGGAGTTTTTTTAAGTGAAGTTCAGGCAGCTCAGAGTTTTTCTTAACTTGCAGTGAATAGCTTGGACTTAAAAGTTATTTGCTTTGCACACCAAATGTACCCATTGAGATATTGTCAGCCACCAGATTTGGAGCAGCTGTATACAGGCATTTGATATTTGAGAAGCCCTGTTTCATTTTGATGAAGAAAATTGCTCAGTGCTAGTTTTCCACATGGAAATTACTGTGTGTGAGGAATAGCATAGCATAGAATAGCATAGAATAGCATAGAATCTCTTCTGTTTGACATCAGATATAGAAATGGGCAGACATAGGGTTTTGTATTTGGCTTAGTTTTGAGACTTCTTAATGGTCCAAGTGATAAATGGAAATTTTTGAACCTATTGTATTGATGTGTATAATTGCCAAAACAGGTTTGCTTATAGAATACAGTATACAGATATGATGCTTGTATTTAAAGGGATAATATTTTACTTATTCCAATTTTTTTTTTTTTTTTTTTTTTTGTTGCCGTTTACCTAAATCACAATTTTTTTAGGGCAGAAAATTTTTGCCCTTTGGTTCATGTATATTATACTCTTGTTCATTTGCTAGTAGTGTGTGTTTTCAGAATTTGTTTCCTGATTATATAAATTACTCAAACCATTACAGATTAAACTGAATTGGAAACTTGAGATGATAGCTAATAAAATAGTTTCATCCGCTTACAGCTCCTATCTACATTTCAATAGCCGTATCAGTAGAAGATAGGTATTCTGGGGTTGCCTTGAGACAAAAAACCATTGGTTTGGAATTAATTTTTCATTTGGAAGTAAGAGCAGTGAGGTATCCTTTTCATTTTTAGCACTTCTTGAAAATAGATATCACTTTGCTTTTAAAAGAGAAGTTTTATGTGTCTCTTCAGGGGTCATCTTTCTATTAATTAAGTTTTCAACAAGGAATCATTAAATATCTCAAGAAACTAGTTATAGTTTCTGTATTAAATTACAGGAATATAGGTTTTGTTGAGTATATTTGTGACTTGATATTGAACTTAAGTACTGATTGGCAACTGCTAGAAGTAGTCGAAAAAGGGAATCTTGAAAAACCTGTGTGCCTTCTGTTGTTGAAAAACAGAACTCCTGTATTAACTGCTTATGAAAATGACAACTCTCCATTCATAACAATAGGTCTGCAATTGTTTTTCAGTCCTCCTACCCATATGATCACTGTTAATGGCAAGGAATGTATAAACTTCGCATCATTTAACTTCCTTGGACTTTTGAATAATGAAAAAGTTAAGGTGAGTTCTTTCAGTTATTCTATTTGTGTGATTATTCCTCTTTTACTTTGTATGTTATCTCGGGATAAAGAATACAGAAAGCATGAACTTCATCAATAACCTATACTGCGAAAGCAGAAAGTAAGATTATAAATCTGGTAATGTTGTGCTAGTCAAGTTTGTATTTTTACTGAAGTTTAATCTGGTGTACTTACTGCACACCTAGTTGATTATCAAGTTAGATTAGTATTTAATGTCCTTAAATATTAGAATGAGTGATGCTTCAACAATTGTCTAAAGTAGTTTTGAGGTGAAATTAGTTATAGAATTCAGTACATTATTATACTTTCTGTGAAGCAGGTCATCTTACATGATACAAAAAGTCATCTGTGTACATTGGTGTAAAATTGTCAGTGTGAAGTGTATAGGAAAGCTAATGTGGAAATATTTCACGTAATTCTTTCCTATTAAAGAGAGCAGCCCAGTCTTCGCTGAAGAAATACGGTGTTGGCACTTGTGGACCCAGAGGATTCTACGGTACTTTTGGTGGGTAACTTTCTTTGATCTGCCTTTAAAGATGTTTAGACTACTTCGGTAAGCCAGCCAAAATAGTCCAATATATAAGCAAAAAGTTGTTTCTGTTGCTCTGAAGAACAGTTATCCTCTATCATACATTTTACTGTAGTTGTTGAGGATTAGTAGCATTTATTCTTTCTGGCTTTGTTTCTTATTATTTTAACTCTTTTCTTACTCTTTCTAATGCTGGTCTTTGAAAAGAATTGCGAAGTTTATAATGTGTTGTAGTTCTAGTAACTGTAGTAGAAAGAGAAAATAAACATATTAGAATTAAATTAGTCACAGTGACTAAAAGTGTAAATGTAAGTGCAAATTAAACTTTCTACGGGCACCACAAGGTGGCAGTCTGATTTCTGTGATAACTAATTTGACTACTTCTGACATCTAATGTGACTACTGATGCTGTAGCCAGAATGAAGTTTTCCACTACTGATAACGTTAATGTTGTAATTGGGAGATTTTATTACCTGGGCAGGTGTTACTAAGGTAAGGGATTTTTTAAATTCATTTTAAGAAGTAGTAAGTTCTTAAATATTAGATTCTGGAATAGTTCTTCACGGGTATTTTTATATTGAAATATTTTATGTAAGCTAAAGAGTTATACATTAATAGCTGCACAGTTACAGGCTAAAACCATTAACTCATTTTATGAACTTTTCAGTCTCTCCCCCAGAGATGATGGAATTCAGAGGGGGTCTGTACTCAAATTATTTCATAGGGTTAGCTTCCGTAGCCTTGACTTGAATTCGAGACAAACTTGAACTTTTCTTGGTTAATCAAACTAGTTCTATAAGTGACCATCTAGTTGCTATACCTAATTTGATTTGATATGTCTTATCTATCAGAACAGAGTTGAATCTTGATATCAATCTTAGAAATTATTCATTAGCTTAGAACCATAATTTGTTTCTAATTAATGTACTCGTGGCCCATTGATTAGTACAGAGAGAGCTTATAGGGAACTAGATTCCCTCATTGATCACAGTTCAGCAGTGGTCTGTTGGAATTCATATAGGCTTTTCCCTTCCCTCCAAAACAGTGAAGTGCTCAAAAAACCTTGTGGAATAATAATAACATTTTGAATCCAAGCTAATTTTAACTTTTGTAAAGTCTTTCACTTGGTTTGTTTCTAGTAATTATTTGAAACAGACAGGTTAAATTTGATTTTTTTTTTCCTGGTAAGTGAGAGAATCTTCAGGTTGTTTCCTGCCCTCTTTAGAGGGCTAATCCTAAGATGTAAACTGTAGCTTTTGCTATTCATTGGCTCCTGAATTTTTTCAATAAGCACTCCATTTCACAAAGCAAGGCATCTAATCTGTGGCATTGCTACTTCTCAGCAGTAGAGAAGAAGTGATATTATACTCACCCATTTGAGGTATCCTCTTTTACACATAAAATAATGGAGGCTTCATTTTAAATGGTAGAAAGACTCCAGCTCTACTTGTTCAATCTGAAATTGTCTTCCTGTTTTCACCTAACTTTAAATATTGGAGTGTGGCAGGATTATGAACCTATGAAAAGAAACACCTTTGCATTGTGTGCCTTAAACATTTCACACAATTTTTCATGTACTGGAACTCTGGTAAATGGATCATGTTCTGTGCAGAACTAAACACAATTTCCTCTTACATTCCTATGTGGAATTTAACTGATGGTTGTTGATTCTTACAGCTTAGATTTATCCCCTTTTAGGAGCTGATATTTCATATCAATATTAGAGATCTCTATTTAAAATGTGTTATCATTTTTTTTGACTGGAGATTTGGTTCTTCATATCTATGCCACTTTGAAGGTAATTAATAGATTTAGTGAGTCCCTTGTCAAGGCATTTTTTATTTTGTCTTGTATCCCTGACATATGTATCTGTGCCTTTATCCTGTAATGAGCATGAAATATTTGTATATTTACATATACATGAATATTTGTGAATATTTTCTCTATAATTCTCATTTCTTCGGTTCTTGACTTCCATGTGAGCATATACTAGGCATTAAACAGGCATTTCATAACAATTTTTAACAATATTAGCTTTATTAACATTTCATAATTGCATAGAAAGCTGTTCCAGTGTTGTCTTCCTCTGTGCAAATGCACTTCTGATATTGTTTGCAGTTTCATTTAAGCTGGGCTAATCCTAGTGGAGTAACCAGACTAAAAGCAAATCATTGCAATAAAGAAGAGTCAGATAGTATTTGGATTTTATCGCAATGATACTTTAATATTGCCTTAGCACTTTTCAACCTCATGGTTAAACAAAACATTCATACCCTTATGTAATGATATGCTAGATGTATGTCATTTTGAACTTTTGTGTTCTTGCCCTTGTCAAAATTTACTTAGGCTTCCAAAACTTTTTCCTGTAACACAAACCTGAATATATTTGTTAGCTGCCCTTCCTGACAATACTTGTGTTGCCCACTGTTTTTTACCTAGACCTTGCTTAGTGTAATCGTGGTTGTGCCTGAATAAGGCTCAGTGAGAAGGATGCAGTTTCTGACTTTGAACAGTGATGGTTTTGTCATGTTTTTCAGTTAAACTGTGTAAGTGGTCACTCACAACATTTTTCTTCATTAGGTATCAATAGCAGATCACTCAAAAATAGTAGTTCAGTTCTTATTTCCCCTAATTTTTTATTCCCTACTGATGAGGCTTCAAAAATAAACATTTTGGACTGAATGTTGTTTATATTGCATGTTTTAAATGCTATGTGGCCAGTCTGGTTTTTAAAATTTTGCTATTGCTGATCTTTGTTGGGCTTTTCATTCAAAAAACCAAAGGTCATCCCACCTGTTTGGAAGCCTGATTGAAGATTGTTTATTGATCCTGAAGTCCATGTAGCAATGACACGAGAAAAAGACACAAATATTCTGGAAATGGACTATTTGCAATCTCAGTCATAAATAGATGAGAATTCCAGCCAGTATCCTCCCTTCAGAAGTCTTTGGAGATGGAAGGCTATTCTAGATATCATAGATATCCCTGAACATTTGGTATATCTAGTGCAGCTGGATCAAGATAAGAGGGTGAAAAAGAAAAGTTCCAAATAAGGAATGATGAACTGTTTGTTTTCATTTAAAAGCAGTGGGAAAACCATTTTCTTTCTGATCTATTTTCTAATGCCCATGTAAACATCAGGAAAGGATTGTTGAAGATTTATATTTTGCATGCTGTGGATAAAATTGCTCTTTGCTGTGATTGGGAGGTTGTTGTTTGAATAAATACCCTTTGCTTTTATTAATAAATATGTCAGATTACTGTGTACTTTTGGGGAAAGATTATGTAGTATGTTTAGTATGGCAAAGTTGGTATTTATATGATATCTTTCCTTTCTGCACCCCTTCTGTTGGTGTCTGGTTAGAAAGAGCAACAGTGACATAACCATGCTCTAGACTATTGGAAGAATCTTTACTTATAACTGATGTTGCTTTATTTGATTTTAGTTTGAATGAACTTCCAGTAATTGCAAAAAGTTAGCACTTGGCCACTGGTGGTCTTTCAAATCACACAGTAATGATCTCTGCTTGCATTTTAATCTTATTCCCAGTTGACAAAAGGCATAATTATCTGTCTATTGCTAGCAGAAGCAGATAGTGGCAAGAGTGTTAGACAATCAAAATAACAGTTTGTCAGATACAGGTCATTTTGCTTAGGCAGAATACTTAATGTTGTGGCTACCTTTCTGCAGCAACAATCGACTCACCATGCGGTATTACAATTTTTAGTATTTTGATTTTTTACGTGGGTCACTCTGACCAAATTTATTTGGGAAATGCTGTGTGTTTGATTGGGTCAATATATCTTAAGGGTAAATAATCTCTGGCTTGGAGTTGTGACCTTTTCAGTGGGCCAGAGTGTGTTCAGAAGATCGTTTATGACTTGTCTGACAAGAGCAGTGTTCTGTTATAATGATAGCTATGCTTATGTAGGGGAAACATCAGCTTGGAAGGACTGATGATCTGCCAACAGGACCTCATTAATCGCTATAAATTACATAATTTGTTTTCTGACTATAGCAACTGTGCTCTCTAGTCACAGTCCAAGAACGTTGCATCATTTGTGGTCTAATCACAAGTAGATTTTTACAACTTTGATGTAAGAACATTAGAGAAACATGTTGCATAAATATTTTCACATCTGTCAAAACTTGTAATTAATAAAAGGTTACCTGTCAGTTTAAATGAAGCTGGATTGGTTGAAACTGGGTTTTGGGAAGTTACTTGTTTTAATGTTATTCTTACAAATAAACATTCTGTTTGCTTCAATTAAATGATTTCTAAAAGTAATGATAGATTTTTTTTGATAAAAAACAAGCTAGCTAGCTAATATATTTTTGTTTTTTCTCTCAAATAGATGTGCACTTAGAATTAGAAGAACGTCTAGCAAAATTCATGAGGACAGAGGAAGCTATTATATACTCATATGGATTTGCAACAATTGCCAGTGCTATCCCTGCATATTCAAAGAGAGGGGACATTGTGTTTGTGTAAGTATTGTTTTCTAATTGCTTTCTTCTTATTTTTAATGATTCTTAAGCATATTGTTGAACATTTAAAAATATTGCTGGTTTTGATCAAGTAGTACACTTTATAAAACAAAGTTCAAATATTTTTTCTGTGCCAAATATTACAAATCAGTTATTGCTTTCATTGTGAAAGCTCAGATGTGGGCACTCAGCTGCAAAAAAGCAAAATAACTTGTGTATTCAAATACTAATGTAATTCTAATAATTAATTTTCTTCTTAAACAATACAGTTATACTTCTGTCTGCTGCTGGCTTTTCACCTTTCTTCCCGGAGAGTTGTTCCCCTCATGTCTATTTACAGTGGAGTAGTTGGATAAATATTGGTACATATTAAAATGACAGAATAGTAGTTATGCAGAAGCAAATAAATTATTTGGCAGGCCTTGTATCTGGTACCTAAGAATAGCCAGGTATGATTTGTCTAGGGAAGATTCAATAGCTGGGTGAAACAATGTAACAATACTGAATTTACTGTGCCAAAGAAGTGGGTTTGGACTTAGTAAGAATTGATGGATTTTTCTTGTCTTCTGATTCTTTCAGTACCTTAGATCTTTAATATACTCAGTGTTTCTTTGACATGCAAATGCTTAACATGAACATTTTATGAAAAATATGAAGAAATACCCATTTCAAATGTAATACCTACTAATTTCTATCACTGCTTTTGTATAGGGATTTTCCCTGGGAGTAGGAAGGGAGTGTCAGTGTGGGGCTCATCTGCCTACTGTGGTTAAATTACAATACAATGGTACTTTTGTATTTGTCTGCCAAAATCTCTCTTTGATGCTCTCTTTTCTAAGTGTAAGGCTTGCAGCCTATTTGACCTCTTTGCAGAAGTTCTTTCATAATTTAATAATGTTTTTTGATTGTCTTTCATTGTCTTCTGGATCAGTGTTTTTGAGACAAATGCCCAGGATTGTGCACACACTACTCAAGGATGCCAGTGTACCCTAGATTTAGTTATCTCATACTTTTTCAGCTTCTCATTGACAAAATATCTTAACTTTATTTGAAAGCACTTGAAATTACTGCATTTAGCATATGCAGGTTTGGTTAAGTTGCCACTTACACAAGATTAATTGACCTTATCAGCTGTGAAATTGTATACCCCAGCATAGTTGGAAATTTGCTGTTCCAGCACTTAAAAATGGGGGATAGTTCTTTGGACATGGAGATATTATTTCTCAAAGGATATTAAAATAGAGGTTTTTTAGTATTTGGAGGACTACAGTTAATGTCACAGGCATATCTTTGCACTTTTTTTCTAAGACCCAGAGCAAAGAAGTGAGAGGTTTCTGGAATGGTTACTGTGGTATCTGGTCCATGGAATGCTGTGCTGAAACTGCTGTCACATACAAACAAAAGGAAAAGTGTAGATTAAAAAAAAACCCAAAACATACTAGCTTGCTTTTAGTGTCTGTAATTCATATAAAATTGAGAAGCTTTGAAATGAGTTTTCAAAATGTCAATAAAATATACAGTGCTTTAAAACATCTGGTTTTGTCTAAACCTTAGTACAAATATCTGCTCAAAAAAAAAAAAAAGGCAAGACCTAATAGCCAGCTTTCTTTGAATAACTGCACCATGTTTAACAAACTTAGAAGAGTTTGCTATATTTACAGAGATGAAGCTGCCTGCTTTGCTATTCAGAAGGGATTACAAGCATCTCGTAGTAACATCAAGTTATTTAAACATAATGATATGGCCGACCTTGAACGACTGTTGAAAGAACAAGAGACTGAAGATCAAAAGGTACCATTCCTTTGAAGAAATATTTGTATTCTTTTCTGCCAGCTCTCCCACATTTTTTTACTGAGTCATGTAATTGAATGGATGCAGTGCTTAAATGCAGTTACTAGGTTTTCATAAGTCTCTATTGAGCAGTTAATGTTGCTTATTTAATTGAGATAATTTTTTAAAAACAGTATTTGTTTATTTGCATTTGTCTTCTTAACTCTTAGAACTGAGCTCACAGACATTAGTAGCAAGTAATATCTTTACTGGCAGATGACTGACATGAGATAATATTTTTCTTTCCTTTAAAAACTATTAAAAAGCTTTTTTTTTTTTGTATCTCTGAGAAATTTATGTAACTTATTTACCTAATAAATCATACAAGTTTACTATCACTTTGAATGCCACACTATAAAATCAGCACAAATATGCCTAGTCCTTTATAGAATCAATAGGGTTGATTTTTTTTCTCAGTCTTCCCCTCTCATGCATTCAACTCTTAAGATGTTCTCGCTCGTGAAAAAATCTGAGTCGATTTGATGGCTTTCTTCTCATTCTGATAGTAGTGCAAAAGAATGTCCAAAAGCAGTTACTAAGATCAGGATCGGAAAGTGCAGATAACTTCATTAAATGAGTTTTAAAATAATTAACTGAGTAGCTATCATGATTGTATGGCTTGTTCGCAGAATGTTGGCAAGTTACAGACAATTGAAAGAAAGCTGATTGTGTGATAAGACCTAGAAAAAGTAAAGTAGATAAACTGCCTATCAGCTTAACATTGGTGTAAATCAGTAACGGATCTGATTAATAGTAGATTTATAGATAACATACTAGTTAATGTACCTTCATGGAAAATACATTTTGTCAGATAATCTTTACATGAGTTTTTAGATGTGGTTTTCAGACTAATTTGTGTAACACATTTGGTTTGTTAGAGCACAGTGCTTTGAGTTAGCTACATGGTTACAGTTTCTTACTGTAATTAGCTGAATGTGAACATATAATTGATGGGCATGAGCTTAATACAGACCATGTGTGTATAACTTAAGACATACTGACTAGAAAAGGGTAGGTCATATCATTAGAGCTGTTGAAGCCTGTAGTGTCTACTGTGACTAGTTTGGTACCTACCACATAGAAAAGTTTCTCAATCTTTTTACAAGAATTGAAAAATGAAAGAAGTGTGACTATATATCCTTGATCAGAAAATATAAATAAGGTTCAAAGGAAGCAACAGAGGAATGGCATTTTAAAACAGCAAAACTGAAATTATACCAATTGAAATTTAGCAGAAACAAGTAAAAGATTTTAATGGTCTGTATTGTATCCAGAGATCAGACAAGGACTTTGTACCATAAGTGTTATGAATACTTTTGCATTTTGTTTTACAAAGGCACTACTTATAAGAGGTTTGTGCTGCATTGTGAATCCTGGTGCTCAAAACACTTGTTGAAAAGTCTTCTAAATGCTTAGAATAATGATGAGTATCAATAGAGACCAAGATTTGTAGTATTTGTTCTGTAGTTACATTGATTGAATTTTATTCATAAAGTTCATATGGATTGGTTATGATTTGTTGTGAAACAAGGCCTCTTAAATCATGTGTAGAAGTCAAAAGCTTTGAAATTATTACACAACAAATAAAGTAAAAAACAAAAGTAGTCCAGTGAGTAATTTCAACTTTTGTTACAGATGAAAATACGAAGTTTAAACTTAATTAATAGCTTATTTGAAAAAGTGGCCATTTCCTTCAGAAAAATCTTCCCTATTAAAAAATATTTAGAGCTTTGGTTTTTTAGTAACAATTAATATAAACTAAAATCATATCTTTCCATGAAGAATCCTCGCAAGGCCCGTGTAACTCGAAGGTTTATTGTAGTGGAAGGATTGTATATGAACACAGGAGACATTTGTCCTCTTCCAGAGTTGGTAAGTGGTTTTAGTTTGCCTTTTGAATTGCATATGAAAATTGCATGTGGCTAATGAAATAGTAGTGTTGCCTACATAGAAAAGGTCTGCATAAGTTTTTTTGTTTACCTTCCTGCTTTCTCACATGTTCATGAAATAGTGATTCCAAACCTCAACCTTGTTTGGAAACTTCTGATTAGGATTCTGAAGCTATTGAGACTTAAAAATAATGTCTGGCTGTGGTCTTAATTTTTATCCTGTAAAATATAGTGTATTTTCAGCTACACTGTATGATACTAGATAGTTAAATAAGGTTATATCTAAAAAAAAAAAGTTTCAAAGAAACCTTCCTAGAAATGACAGTAATTGTGACTCCAAGGAAAATATTTGCTATTCAATATAAAACAGCTTTTTATGCAGGCTCTGTTCTTGTAGATGATGGAAGAAATAGTGTAAAAATGCATAGTCTTGAAAGTACCTGAGAACCCAATAAAAAAAGACGTTTTTTAATATATGAACATTTATGAAACTTGTTTCTAGTATTTCATAGTGGAGTAATTTTGAAGGCTTTTAAAATGTCATAATGACAGAACAGAGCTCGAGAACTGACTTTATGCAGTATTCAGAATGCTGTCCTTGTCTTTCTTTACCTTATCTCCCCCATGCATTTTGTCACCAAATTCTGATTTGTGTTTTATGAAATCTTCTTTGTTTTAGATAAAATTGAAGTATAAATACAAAGTTAGAATATTTTTGGAGGAGAGCCTTTCCTTTGGAGTCCTTGGACAACACGGAAGAGGAATTACTGAGCACTTTGGAATAAATGTATGTACTTTTTTGTTGTGAATGAGAGATTTTTACAGAAGCAAGTTGTGCAATTGTTTCCTAATAGCTATGCTGTTAACAGATAGTTTTGCAGTGTACAGTAAACATTTAAATATAGGAGGTTTTTGTATGTGTATATATATTTAGATCTAGTATTTTTTAGCAGTCCTAGATCTTTGAGGTCTTGGCAGTGTGTGCTTACTTGAAATAATTTTTCTTATCTTTGGTGACAAAGATAACAAAAGAATTTTTACAATGTGTAATTCTATACTTTTTTTGGACACTCAATGAGGTAACAAATACTGTCTTTTCCAGCTACTTATACTTAAAAGTGTCACTCTGGCACAGAAATATTTGAGGTCTTGGAGTAAATAAGAAAAATCTTTGCAGTATATAGCCATCCTATTTTGCTCTATTGCCTTTTACTCCAGTGGGGGAAAATAAAATAAAAATTCTGATTGTTCTTTCAAAGGTGTTATTATAATATTTTACCAGCAGATTCAGCCAAACTATTTTTTCAAGGGTCTACTTTTCGCAGTGTTTACGCAGCAGAGGAGTACTTTGGAAATCCAAAAGGGTATCCTTGCAGCTGCTTACTACCACAGTCCCCTGGGCTGAGGGGAAGGAAGAAGTGCTTTTTGTTGGCCAGTGTTGCAGTGTGGAGCATCTTTCACTTCATTCTCACAGTGTCTGTATTCAGCTTGGAAGTGAAAAAACGCATTCAGGAAACTCATTCTGTCTTCCCCTTTGTCCTGTTGTTTTCACTTAATACCAAACATGGAAAAGAGAAGCTTAATTTAGAAAAGGAAACAGTATTACTGTGATACATGCCAACTGCTGTCTGATTAGTTGATAGCAGCTAATTAGCTGTGTTAAATCCTTTCCAATTAATTGACTTTTATGTTAAATTAATTTACAGGCAAAATCTTTTGAAGCCTGGCAAAACGAAATATTTGTAGCTAACAAGTGAAATAACACAATTGTGTCTCTAATGTTCTATTTTAATTAGATTTATGCTTAATTTTTATCACATTCTACCTCCTAATGACTACAGTGGGGCTACTTATACTTTTTAAGGACGCTGCCACACTGACTGCATTGTGGAATTATCATTAGTATCTAAATAATTTGTTTTATCTGTTTGTGTTCTTCACATTGCAGTGCCTGGAAGAGAGAGATCAATGCAATTTATTTACAGGTCCATAAATCTCAATTTCTGAAATGTCCTTTCTGTGTTGATTAAACTTATTATTTCAGTTGTACTTTCATTTCATGATGTCATGATTTGGTGGATCTTCTCTAGTAGTCATGGTAATATAAAACTAGATGTATCTTTAATAGATTAACTTTTAGTCTTGATACAATCAAAAGCATATTTTAATAATTTGTTAATTTAACTGACAGATTGATGATATAGATCTTATTAGTGCAAACATGGAAAATTCACTGGCTTCTATTGGTGGATTTTGCTGTGGAAGATCTTTTATTATTGACCATCAGGTAAGACAGATCTCTTTATTAATAGTCTGGCACTACTAGTTACTTATATGTGAGAGTTAATTATTAATATCCATTTGCAAGTATGATGTAGGTGATTGTGCTGTATTTGATTTTACACAGAAACTGTCTGGTTCTCTGTGAAATACTGTAGATAAATTGGAGACCTACTTTTAAATCCTTACATTTACCTGTAGGTGTGGAGGAGAGGTTTTTAATATGTACGTGAATTAACTTTTAAAACATTGCCTACATTATTATAATTTTTTTTCCTTTTCTCCCATAGCGATTATCTGGTCAAGGCTATTGCTTTTCTGCCTCCCTACCTCCTTTGTTAGCTGCTGCTGCTATTGAGGCTCTGAATATTATGGAGGATAATCCAGGTATATAATTCAGGACAATGTTATCCGTCAGTCTTTCTTCACTCCAAACTAATAACTTGTACCTCTCCCTTCTTTGATTCCTCACCTTTTTACTCTGATGTCCTCTTTTTTTTTTGCTAATTAATTTTACATGCATGTTTTTTCTTCATGGTTTTTTCTGCTCTGCTTTTCTTCTTCAGTTTTTCCATCCCTGTCTTCCAGCTGAAAATAAGCAAGTTATTTGAGGCTAAGAGGCACACAGATGGTTTTTAAAAAGCAAATAAGAAATTTTTATTTTGCTGTTTAGATCAGTGATAGGCCTCTTTGCCTCTTCCTTAAAACATATTCCTTCAGCACAAATGAGGAAATAGGAAGTTAAATAGAAACAAATGGTAATACATTTCCTCAGGACAGAGCAACCCTCTCCCTTCCACTTGCACTATATAATTAGGTGTTTTTTTTCCTTCTCTAGTTAAGCATTCAGGCAAGAGCCTGAAGTCTTCAGAGAATTCAGGAATAATCATGATACAAACTGCCTTTGATTTGCAGGACCAGATACAGGGCATTTCTATGAAGTTGGCAGGCAGAAGCTTCTGCTATAGGAGTCAATTACAAAAGCCCTTAAAGATCATCTAGTTCCAACACCCTTGCCATTGGCAGGGACACCTAGACCAGGAGTTCTATCCAACCCAGCCTTGAAAAATCTTTTTGCTGACCAGTAATTGATGCCAGACCACAGCAGTGCCAAATCCCAGCCACTGGAACACCTGGGAAAGAAGTTTTTTGGTTTTTCTTTTTGTTTCCTTTTTTAAGGAATTGGAGAGAGGCACATGAGGGCAAAATAGGCCAAATTGTGAAATTGTGTAAATTTGGTTTTAACCTTCATTTCCATCAATAGATTGGAAGACATCTGCAGAGATAAAGTATTTAATTTGTGACAAATAAATAAAAATGACTGGGTAGCCCACAACCAGTTGTCTGAAGTGAAATAGAATCAAGAAAAATTAAGAGTAAGTTAAAGGATTGTTAGATATAGTGTAGGGTTAGCCTTCACAAAGGAAAAGAGCCACAGTTTGCAAATCCAGGAGTCAGTTTTCTCTTTGAGAATCTGCAGTGAATTGGGAAAAGGCTCAACAAGCAGAGTCTGCATGGCAATAGATATTTATGGATTTTTATAAATTGGACCTGCCATTTCAGTCCCATTACAAAGTGTTTATGTCATCCCTTCCATATGGTCATGAACAGCAGCAGCTCCATATGCAGCTGGAGTAATGAGATAAAGGGAAGTAGTGCATTTGTCAGGACTTAAAAGCTTGCCATTTCCTGGCAGAAATAGGAATTGGGAGCATTAAGAAGGGTAGTAAAGAGACTTATTAATTCAATGGATATACATACCTTAGTTTGATTCCAAATGCTATATTTGAAAGCTTAGAGAAATGTAAAGTAGAAACAGGAAGTCTAAGCCCTTTTTTTGTTGTTCTTTTGTTTTGGGTTTTTTGTGTTGTTTTGTTTTGTTGTTGTTTTTTGTGTATAGATATTTTTCAGACTCTCCGGGCTAAATGTGAACGGATTCACAAAGCTTTACAGGGGTAAGTGTGGGGTTTGGGGCTTTTTGGCTTTTATTTGGCTATGCCTTTATAATGTGAACTTTAAAGAATCTCTTATTTCTCAAATCTGTCTCTGGTTTTACAGATGCTTAGACTGGGATATGTACACTCAATTGTGTATGCATTAAAGGAGAAAAATTATTTTTCCTAACTGTCTCAGTTACGCTACTAAAAAGTGTCCAAGTTTTTTAAATCCTTTATGGGTTTTGAAATGAGATTATACCTTAAGGCTATTGAGGAAGGCTGCAATCTCTTACACATAAAAATCTTCAGGAGAGTGTGATAGCTCTCAAGGACACAAAGTATTGATAAGCATTTTAAAAATAAAAATAAAATAAATAAATAAAAGGATTTGGAATGAAGCTTAGTAGATATTTTTTTCAGACAGCTCAATGCACCTTTCAATCACCTTGAATACAATATTGTTCTTAAATATTTTACTTGAATGTTTAATAATAATAAATTACCTCCAGAAATTGCTGTTCTGGAGGCACAGAGAAAATTGCTAGAATTTATCTGAAAAATAAGGTTTAAAATTTTATACTATGCTGTTTTAAAAGATGGGTATACTGACTAACTGCTTTTTTATCTGTCAGGTTTTGATACTGAAAATATTGAGAAATTGCTGTGATATTCAGCAGCCATTTAGTGTGCAGTAATTGTGCAATTGTATTTTACAATTCTTCTTCCTCAACAATTTTGTGTTGCATATTACAGAAATTAATAACCTTTAAAAACAGACATACATATCTCTAATGCATGAGATATTATACTAATTTCTTTGGAATGATGCTACCATCAAATGAGCCTGATCGTTTTAAAATGTGTATTAGGCAAGCTTATCAAAGTCCAGAAATCAAAATTACACCTGATAATTGATATGCGTTTAAGTGAACTGTTAATTTTGGAGACCAGAGGTCTTGCTTGGATATTGAATACAAATTTTTGGATGAGAATAACTCAATCCTAAATGTGTGTGATGTGTCAGGACAATGACAATCAAATGCCTGTCATTCAGTCAAATTTTAGAAATCTAGTTAACAACTGTACCTATGTACAGATGTGGGAACAATTACAGTCATATAACTAAGTTTAGAGGACCTTCTGACTAAGTGACAGATGGTGCTGTAAAGAGTTTCTACAGGAAATAATTTAAAATCATAAATCTTGACAAATCTTGAAAAACCTCCCAGCAAAACGTTTGTTTTTTCTTATCCCTTAAGTGACAAAAAGATGACTTGACCTAGCTAGCTGGGTTATTATCTGCAAATTACATGCCCAGCAGACATTTCTCTTACATCTTCATAAGGATTCTTTAAGAATTTCTCAATTAATAATCCTTTTTGCAAAAGAATGAGTAACTAATGTTATACAAACGTACTGAAACTCCTTAGAAAAACATTTGCGTGATAACTTTGTTGTCTTTATGTAATTAATGCAAACTGAAATGCACCTATGTTTTGTCTGCATTAGTATCAGTAAAGTGAAATATCCATCTTTTCTTACCACCTAGAAAGGAGAAACACTTACTATCTAGAATTTCAACATGGCTTCAAGGAGGATGTACCTCAAAGGCTTTTTATTTGTTATAGGATTTCTGGTTTAAAAGTAGTGGGAGAATCTTTTTCTCCAGCATTGCACTTACAGTTGGAGGAGAGCTGTGGATCTCGAGAAGATGATGTGAAGTTACTCAAAAGAGTTGTGGATTATGTAAGTGTCTCCACAGTAATTAAAATATATCATTGCCTTTGTATGTTAATAATGAAGGAAGGGTAGTTGGGTACCTTGTTGGGCTTGTTGGGTAACTTACTGAAATATCTTGCAGAATGCTGCAAGAAACTTAGTTTCTATGCTGATTATATATGGCTCTGTTAAAGATCACGTTCCATCCATTTCTTGATGCCTATAGTTAGGTCTGTAGCTCTAGATTAAAAATATATATATTAGACCATTTACTTCAGGAAATAGTTATTTCCTGTTATCTATTTTAATGCTCAAATCTGCATATAAAACTGTTGCTTAGACAACTTTTATGTTAATAACAAGAGTGTTCTGGAGGTGCATTTTTACCATTTAAGGTCAACTTTTACTTCTTTGAGTCCATGAATTTGCTTTTTTTATGTGTGAACAATCTCAAATTCTATATATAGTATTTTTCTCTTCTTTAACACACATTCATTCCTTTGTCCCACATGAAGAAGTGAGAGTGGATATATCTTCATATATCAGGTGGCAGGTAAACAAGACTAAGCTACAAAAAGAAATTCTGAAATTAATTTCCTTGAAAATATGCTTAAATAGTATTTAATTGCCTGAAAAATCTGGTATGTTGGCCTGATGATATGGAGGTGAAAACTGAAGGCACTGCACCCTAAACTGTCTTATGTGTTAAAGCTGTATTGAAATTAAGAGATGATTTTGTACAACCTTCATAACCTCCATTTGGAAAACACCTTGCATTTATCTTGACATCAGGTTAATAAAAGTTAGTTATATGTGTTTGGTAATCAAAAGGATATGCCATCAGAAATTCCTAGGTTGACTTGCTGTATTTTCTTTATTTGTAGTGCATGAATAGTGGTATTGCGTTAACACAGGCTCGCTATCTGGAGAAAGAAGAAAAATGTCTTCCTCCACCCAGGTTAGCAGAAAGTTAAAGTGTTACTTGATTTTATTTGGCTGTGGCCATCTCTTTTCCATATAACAATGGAGTTCTGTTCGGTAGACTGGATTGAATAGTTAGTTCTTGGAAAAATGGGAGAGGCTAAAGTTTTGAGGTATATTTTCAGTGACTGTTACAGTTTTCTAGTACCTGAATGAAATAACTGTATCCAAACTACCTGTGTCTTGGGGATCAGCATGTAGCCTGTTAACAGACGTATTTCCACGAGGAAAATTGCTCTTACTGTATAGGTAAAAAAGATAACAGATTTCTGCAGTGTGTGTGGTGGGGTGGCAGAGAGGGGGCAAAAAGTAGTCTGATCACATCTGTTTAGTCACGTGTCTTGTTTCTGGTTGAATTTGAATTTGTAATAATTTCCCTACAGATAGTGATCTTAATGTGTTGAAATTACTAAAAACAATTCTAAGCGGAAGGCTAGGAGTAAAGTTTACTCTGTGTGTTTTGGTTTTCTTTTTCTAGTATTCGAGTAGTGATAACAGTGGAACAAACAGAACAAGAACTGGACAAAGCTGCATCACTTATTAAGGAAGCTGCACAGTCTGTGTTAAATTAGACTGCTGTTTCTGGATTCCTCTTTCCCCACGTTATCAGGATAAGTGTTTTACACTGTACAGTGACTTCCAGATTCTTCCACTGATGGCATTGAAAGCTGACTAACAAAATTGTTCTAGAGTGATACAAATGCAGTGAGGGGAAGAATGCTGAATTTTGGAGTTCGTGACTGACAGTATTGTTCCAATTCAAACTCTGCCAAACTCGCATTACCTAAAATGGGGGTATCACTATGGAATTCATTACTCTTTCATAAGTTAGTATAAAAAGTTTTAAATTTATTTCCTCTAACCCTTAGATGTTCTCAAAAATGTGTATAAATACTCAGTTTCACCCCAAACCATCTAAAATGTTTTGTATTTTCTCAGAATGTGGGAACTTCAAATAAATTTCAAAGAATTATCCTTCCCCATCTTCCAAATGAAAATACACTGTTCTTAATATTACCAAAAGGATAACACATTAAGATATAATTTTGTGCTATATTATGTAATATATTATTGAATTATAGGAGAGAGGACCTTCAATTCTTTTTGCTTATATATCTTTCTCTAACCATTTTTGGCAGCTAGGTTTTAAGAAAGCCTGGCCAGACAGTAAATTCATATCAAATACTATTTAATTTTTGCATTCCATATATAATTATATGCATATTTGATATTATGGGTGAAGTTTCTCATACTGTTATCTTTAAAATATCTAAATGCAAACCTCTGAATTGTGAAACTGATGTAATTCCAGTGTAGTATGTTCAGATAAGGGAGCTTTGTACCAGTCTTGAAGAGGAGTAATAGGAAACATGGAAAATGAATCAAGGTTTTGAAACCCTGCAACTAAATACTAGCTTAGTCAAACTACTTTTAAGCACAAAAATTATATGTGCTTAGTTTTACCTGAAAACATCTATACCTTAGAAGGGAAGATTTGCACATAGCTCCTGAGAGTTTAGATGGTACATGTACTACTGAAACACAAGTCAATCTGTGCAAATAAAATTCACAAGTGTCTTGAAAGTAATGTTTGGAGGTTGTGTTGTCAGGATTTTAAGTGAGCACAGATGGATGTTACATATATGGACACTCTACTTCAATCAGGAAACTGGTAAAGAACTACGTATTTTTTATAAAACAAAATAGACAGCTTTTTATTTCACAATTTTGCTTTAAGAATGCCTGTCTGAAATTTTTGTATTCTGCCTAATATGTGTTGAGTTGTTTTGTACTTATGTGCCTTTTTGGTTGCTACTACAAGTATTACAGGACTGTTTTTGAGAAATATCATTGTTAAATATAAAGTTAATCATGTTTGATTCACATTTTTACTTACACAATTGGATTTTGTAGCATGGTCGACCATATATTGTTAAATATTCTACATTAGGTAAGCGTAGTCTATGCTGTCTCCAATTTACAGAGACTGTTTCTACGCTGGCTTTAAAAACTTTTCATCTGTGTACGTTCAGGTAGAACACCTAAAGTTGTGTTGGGGCACTTCTGTGATTGTTGCTTGATATTTGAAATAGTCAAATCATTACCTGTGCCATGTAGTAAAGCCTTCATCCCAGTGTGAAAGAGAATGCCTATTTCAATGACATTTATTTTTTCTCTGTTAACTGGGAGTAAAAGCCAGTGAGAAGCTAACAATTTAGAAGAGAAAAAAATGTGCAGAATGAGACTGACTCCCATGTTACAGACTGGAACTGAAGTGCAGAATAGCCATCTTGAAGACCCTCAGAGACTGTGAGAAATCGAAATTAAATGTTATGGCTCTGCTTTGAGCTTTTGAGCCATTTTTGGCTGGATAATTGAAACCTGCAAATTTGAATGAAGTCAAGCCTTTGATGTATAAATTTGGAAAAAATTAGGTACTCTGATTCCAGTGCAGCATATTAAATGGTTTTGCAGTTAAGATAAGCCTGGGAAGGTAAGCAAACAACCATTGGCATTGAAATCTTAGGTTGAAGAATCTATATTTAATTCTCTCATTTTATTTTATGTTGTCTGCAAATGGGGTGGAATTTTTGTTGTGCTTAGAGAACTAGCAATAATTTTTAGAAACATGGATTGTGTTGTTATTTTTGATCTTGGTTTGTTGGGTATTTTTGCTTTTAAATGAAGTGATGACAACTAAGGTAGAAGCAGAGTGAAATTTCTAGCAATTCCAAATCTGTGACTAAGTAGTTTGGATGAAATAAAAGTTCAAAAATATTGCTAAGAGATGCCATAATTTGATTCATTTGACAAACATGTACCCACCATTAAAACATTGGTAAAACTACCTTTGTCCTTTATTATTGTTTACCTGTATATAGGAAAGAAGCATTTAGGTCACAGTAAAGTGAATACCTTGGTTGACAGCAGCTGAAGTGCTCTTGTAATACGTGTTTTACTGACAGGTTACATGAATGGTCTCTGTAAGAAATTAAGATACTTATGAGATGTAACTGGTGAAGAGGGATATCCCTGATCAGTTTAAGCATATCTGGCTCCTCTGCATTTTGACTTTTTTTATAACTGTCTCTCTCATGGCAAGCAGATGAAGAAATGCGTGGCTCTGGGGAAAAAATGTTGATTGGTGTTAGGGAAACAGCAGGTGATTCTGATTAAACTGCTGACATTTGAAAAATCAGAAGCCTGTTAAGGTGCTTAACTGCCCAGTGCTCTTGGCTGATAAATATATTAACAAATTTGTGTTAGTTGCTTTTTTCTTTGTTTGAAAAGACAGGAGTCTGTGAAGGAAGGCAAGAGTTTCCTGTGAAATGGAAAAGGTAAACCCCCTCCCTCCAAATTACCACAATTTCAAAATAAAATGCTCTCAGGCAAAGATATGGGAATGGGAATAACAGTTCTTTACTAGAAATAAAAACTAAATTTAAAAAATGTAATTAGTACAAACAAAACTACTGATAGAGTCAGAAACCTGACACCCTGAGGAGTCAGTGTATTGGTGATAGTCCAGTTAAGTGGTGGCTGCTCGTCCTGGAGTGGCAGATGAAATGCTGCTGAAGCGGTGGTCCTGTAGAAGGGTGTAGTTTTCTCCGAAGGTCTGGTGATAGAGTAGGTGGGCCTGGTCTTCCTCTGGGAATCCAGTGAAGAGGCTGTCCGGATGTCCCAAAAAATGCTGATTTTATGCAGGTAAGGATGCTTGGCTCCTCCCTCTGGGTGGAGCATCTCACAATGGGATGATGTAACTTTATCAGTCATGCAGTGAGTTATTCAATGGCCCATTAACAGAAGATATCTCCCCAGAGTGAGACATTGTTCTTGGAAGAGATAAGAAAACTGCCCAACTTAACAGAAGATGCCTGCCCCACCTCCAACAGATGGCAAATAGAATATATGCTTATCTTACAGGTCAGGACAGCTTTGTAGTTACATTGGGATGAATTGGTATTCTTCCATCCATTTCTTCAGACGTGGGCATGAGACTGGAGTTCATTGTAAACCAATTAAGTAGGATACTGTGAGATGAATCAAACACAAGGACCGTATCCCAAACTTCAAAGTATCATTTGAAAATAAATTTTGTTTCAATTAATTTATGTATTTCACTTTGCCACATACTTGGAACAGAGTTTCAGCTAAGTGGATAATAAATCCAGTATTTTAAATAGTGAAGAAAAACAAATTTTGTTATTTTTTTAAAATTTACTACTAATATCTGATAGTTGAGAAGGAATGCATTTTAACTGTAAAAAATTGGTCATTTATTGAAATTGTCTTGATGAAACCAATTCTTTACAATATATGAAGACTGGGATGGACTGGAAAGAATTTATACTTTCAGAATATTTTGTCTTGAAGAAACATGTCTACATGATATATATACTCTTATTTTAAACAAAGAGATTTATTTTCCTTGAATATTTAAAAAGAATTGATTGCTATTTGTGTAGTTTCATGGTTTTTATAGGAAAAACTACAGATGCCTTTTCTGTTTATTATAGTAGTGATGATTTTTGAATAGGAGGTGAAATGCATAAGGAGGGTATTAAGAAAGAAAGAGACGTATTGCTGAATAACTTCGATTTTATTTTTTTTCACATTTGAAATATGAACCCAGTCAATGCACAGAATGTTGTACTGTCTCCTTTCTGTCACTCCATCTGGACTTTATTATTTTATACAGGGTTGTGGAGTATTGGCATTCACTGATCTATGAAGTTGCTACCACAAAAGTGTCTTGCATCTTAAGATGACTAGAGAAGTCCACATGTAAATGTAGAGAGCTGTAAATGCTGCTTAAACAGAGGAAATATTCACAACTAACATAAAGCATTTGTACATTTAACTGTTTCAGTGTCCTAATAAAAGGAAATGTCTGGATAACATTTTTTCTAGTGTTTTAATATTCTTTGGCAGTTTTCATGGTAATAAGGTAATGGGCTTACTCTGTCTTGCTGTTTATAGATTTTCCAAATTTTGTTTTCCTGTCCATTGTGTAGTAGGTAATTGCAAAATATGCATAATAGAAGTCACAGAAGCTACTAAATCTGCTGAAAAGTACCTATCAGGAAAGGACAGTTTCTACATGTCCAATTTCTATTACTTTGGTAGAAAACTGCTATTGGAAGCTAGACACTGGACCAAGATACAGTTTTGTTGTGACTCAGAATAGAATTTCTGGTGTACCAACAAACTTGAGTTTGGATGACATGTGCCCTAACTTTGAAACACCATTACTGAATAAAATACTGCAGTTTTGCCTAGCATATTTTATGGATAAGATTTCTCTATTTTCCTCTGATACTAGAGGTGTTACCACTTAGCTCAGTATGCTGTTTTATAATGGGGTTGTATTTTCTAGCAGAGAATTCTGAGCTGGCAAAAACCAGTAAGTATTGGAGTTGAAGGACCAGCTTAAGTAGAACTGGAAATATGTAATCCACTGTTTAACTTACATTTTATGTAGGCCAAAAATAAGTGATTGTCTCACTCTAATCGGTATTTGTCAGACTGTGCTCCCTTTCTGGTATCCACAATTGAAGGAGGACCAGGACAGATTAGAGGAGGTCCAAAGAAGGACCATAAATATAGCCAAAGAGCTGGAGAACATGCCTTGTGAAGAAGGAAAAACTGGAGGACAATTTTCCAGTTCTTGCACAGTGTCTACAAAGATGGCAGAAGCTCTCTTCACAAAAAGTCACATGGAGAATGAAAGGGCAATAGAATCATAAACTGGGTTGGGTTGAAAGGGACCTTGAAGACCATTTTAGTACCAACTGCCATGAGCAGGGGTGCCTTCCACTAAACCAGGTTGCTCCAGCCCCCATCCATCCTGGCCATGAACAGTGCCAGGGATGGGGCATCCACAGATTACGTGGGCAGTATAATAGAACAGAATCATTGAGGTTGGAAAAGGACCTCTGAGATCAAGTATATCCTTTGACCAAACACCACCACATCAGCTAGACCACGGCATTAAGAGCCACGTTCGGTCATTTCTTGAATGCCTCCAGGGATGGTGACTCCACCGTGTCCCTGAGCAGTCTGTTCCAATGTTTGGCAACCCTTTTCATGAAGAAATTCTTGTTGATACCCAACCTGAACCTCCCCTGGTGGAGCACTTCACCAGCTTGGCAAGCTAATGAGCAAAGAAAGATGCTTTTCTTCTTGTCTGACAGATGGACTCCACCAACCCCCAGTAGACCTGGTTTCTCAAGGTGAGTCACATGGAACCTGATATATACAAGTTGCATGGGGAAGGGTTTCATCTTGATATAACTTTTTACGGTGAGGAGAATGGTCAGTCACTGGAATATCACCTCCTCATGGATTATGGGAGATTTTCAAGATGTGGGTGGATGGGATGCTGGATAATTTCATCTAGGCTTCATTTCTCACAAAAGGTTGGACCAGATGATCTTTTGAGGCCCCTTCCAGCTTGGCCTGTTCTGGGATTCTGTAGTTCTGTAACTGCAATTCTGATTCTGATTCCTGTTCTGTGACACTCAGAACAGTAAGTGGAAATAATTTTTCACACTTGGTCTAATTAAAATTGGATTTTGATTGGAGCAAGCCCGTTGTTGATTACCAGTGTCACAGTAGGTGTTGAGAGAGTACATGAGCAAGAATTTAAACTCTGTGCATTACAGTAAGTACAAGTTGGGCTGATGACTGAGAGAATAAAAAAGGTAATGGAACACCAACAATTCCTGATAACCTGAGTGGTGACTTTGAATACCTGTCATTGTTTTTAGTAGTTTGGACTTTTTCTGTTCTTTCACATAATGAGGTAAAGAAATGGCTGTTCTCAACAAGTAATTGATGAAAGATCAAAGATGATTTTTTTTTGTTTTAACTTTGTCCAGGATCATATTTTTTAATAAACTAGCCTCAGTTCTGTGTATCATGTTTGTACTGAGTTAAGTTTTGCCTTAGTGTTAATAGTTAATTCATATTCACTTTAGTTACAAATCTAAACAGGAAAGAATAATTCTTTACCTTTGTATGCAACCTCTAGGCTTGAAACATGGGAGTATTTAAGTGGCCTTTAAAGCAGCTGATAGTAAGGAATACTCAGTGATATTGAAATTCCTATCTATGACAGTTCTGATTGAATATTTTATTGGTGAAATACTATAGGTCTATTTTTTTTATCCAGCTTTATATTTTCAAATACAAAGGCTATATACAAAGAATCACTACTAAACAGTAATCAGCATTTGCAAGAATAAATCTCCTGACAAAAGAACTTGGCAAGATAGTTTTACCAAAATTTCCTTCTTAAAATTTTGTAATAAACAGATTTTAAATATATTACCTGTTCTACTTTACAACTGCTTAACCTTGATTGCTATTTTGAGAACAAGAATTTTAAAATGTTTAAGGATTTTAAAATATTAGAACTTTTAAATAGGTTGCTTTCTTGTTTCTTTAAGCTTTTGCTATTTCCTGCTGTTTTTGTTTTCCAGCCATCTTTCTGCTTTTTTCCCTTCATTTTTCAGGACAGACACCAACACTAAATACATTGCTAGATGTTTGAAATACCCAAGTAGTGAGTGTTTGCTTTAATATGATTGTACAAATTAATTTGATTTATTTGATAATGCTGATGAAAATATAGTGACCTGTTTCCATGGTGCATAGTGCTGGTGAATGCTAAGTGTAAGTTGAGGTCTGTGGAAACAAATACTCAAGGTGTCAATGACCACCTCTAGGCACAGAATATTTTAGTATTTTTCCTAAGTTGAAACCATAGAGTTTAAGTGTGGGTAGAATATCACAGCTGCATTGTCATTTATGCTGAAATTACAGGTCAAAAATGGGAATATTTTTTTGAATACTATGAGGTGAATATGGTGGAAGATGGTTGTTGGAGTCCAGGACATGCCTCTGGCTGCCCTGGCTGTCTTGAGACCCTGGCAATAAGTTAAAAACACTCAGGAGGGCTCGGGGACCTTGGCAATAAGTCAGAAACACCTGTGGCTTCGATTTTAGCCCGTGGGAGAGGCTGCCAACTCTAGATGAGGAATTACAAGCCAAAAGGGTTTTAGTAGTGTAATAGGTGAATTTGAGTAGGAATAGGTGACACAGGGTGGAAAAGTAGAAATTTGGCATTTTTTAGAATGTAATTCAGGGGTACAAGATGGAGGAATCTGGGTGTGTCCTAGCCTTCTTCTCCTTTGTCTTGTCCTCCATATCTTGATGTGATGGTGACACTTTTCTGTTCGTTTAAGGTAGAGATTCACTGTTTAACATAGGTGGTGGGCATTGGCACACAATGTGTAAACATGTAACATGTAATTTTGAGTATATAATGTGGGAGTTGCCTGAGGTTCGGCAGAGACTGCTATGGCTTCTGTACTAAGCGGACTTTGGCAGGTCAGAGAGAGAAAGTTTTAGATAAGAAAAAATAAGCAACCTTGAAAACTCGACCTCACGCATTCCACATCTCTTCTTTGGCTGCCAGGCTAGGGGAACAAGGACTTTACCATTTCAGGGTCATTCCAAGCATTCCAACAGATGGCGTTTTTTACGAAGACGGAGTTTGGTAGTATTTGAGGAGCCTTCAATTTGAACACAAAACACAAGTGCTCATTAGATACTGGTTAACAATAGTAAGTAGACTGCAAGGTGCTTCAGTAGAGCTGCAGCAGATTCAGTTTGCAAGTCTTTCTCCAGAGCTGTTGCTCACCCATTGTTGGTCCCTTCAAAGTCTAGGCAGTAACAATGTACATTGGAGAATGGTGAGCTTGTACTGCGAATTGTCACATAATCAGAAGCTGTTTGAAGGATAAAATAGTGTCTTACCTCACAGGAAAATGAGATGCAACTGCATCACAAAGAAACCAGCAAATTAGTGAAGTTATATATATGTTTTGCAACCTGGAGGAAGAATTTGGTGTGTGATATCAAGGGGAATTTATTAAGTATTCATACATCTTTCTATAAATACATTTTCTATGCTGGGCTAATAAAAGAGACCACAGAATTGCAGAATACTCTGAGTTGGATAAGACCCAAAAGATCATCTACGTCCAATTCCTTGACCTATACAGGACAGCCCTAAGAATCACAGCATATGCCTGAGAACATTGCCCAAATATTTTTTGAACTCTTGTCATGCTGGTGCTTTGGCCACTTCCTTGGTGAGCCTGTTCCCCAGCCACCCTTTTGGGGAAGTACCTTTTATTAATATCCAGCCTAAACCTCCCCTGATAGAATTTCAGGCCATTCCCTCAGGTCCTGTCACTGGTCACCACAGAGAAGAGATCAGTGCCTTCCCCTGCTCTTCCATTTATATAAGTCTCCCCTCAGTCTCCTCCAGGCTGAACAGACCAAGAGACCTCAGCTGCTCTTTTTATGGCTTCTGCTCTAGACTCTTCACCTTCTCCATTACTCTCCTGTGGACACTCTCTAACAGCTTTCTATTCTTTTTATGTTGTGACACCCAAAACTTAAGCACTCACCAGCACTCGAGGTGAGGCTGAGCAGAGCAGGACAATCCCCTCCCTTGCTCTGCTGGTGATGGTGTGCCTGATGCCCCACAGAACATGGCTGGCCCTCCTGGCTGCCAGGCTGCAAGTTGACTTACATTCAACTTGCCTTCAACAAGGACCCCTAGGTGCTTTTCTGTGGCAATCCTTTCCAGCATCCTGTTCTCCAGTTTGTTCATCCAGGGTTGACCTTGCCCTGGAGCAGAATCCAGGACCTTTCCTTGTTAAAATGCCATACAGTTGGTGATTACCCAGTCCTCTGATTTGTCAAGGTCTCTGCAGGGTCTCTCTGCCTTCGAGGGAGTTGGCAGTTCCTCCCACTGGCAGACTTACTGTATCTTTAAATCCTGAATGCAAGTTGTTCATGGAGATATTGAAGAGAGCTGGGCCTAAGGTGTAACCTTGAGGAACCCCAGAAGCGACCAGTCATCAGCCTGGTGTAACCCCACAAAAGCTGTTGAAAACAGCTAGACAAAAAAATCTCTCCATAACCTCCTAACAGTTTTGACCAGAGAAAAAAGTTTGTATCAAGTGGCAGGGTTTGAACAAGTTTTGGCCACTTCAAGCCTTAAAATGGAAAAGCCATAAAAGTTCAGCACATGTGTATTGCTTTAGCCAAAGAGATTCTATATGCAGCCATCAAGACAGAAGAAATATTTAATGACCTAACTCATAGATGGAGTTTTTGTTGTAACAGGTGATAAAATGACAGCAAAGCATTTGCCTTTGGTGTAGTTTACTGTGGAACTGTTCTTGAGCAGCATGAAACTTTCACAATGCCCAAGCTATTTAACATCTGAATATCTTACTTGGTGACTGAAGGGACTGACTGACACAGCCCCTTTCTTTCAGTAAACAAGAGCAGTCTCAGAAAAACCTTAGACTGCTAGTACACAATGTTGTGTGTTTGTCTATCATCCCTTAAAGGGTGTATTGATGGATTTGAGGACACAAGTGGAAGAAGGGGACGTGTACCCATGAGGACAGGCTACATGAATTCACATGAAAGTGCTTAAATTAACAAGCTTGGTTTTTTGGCTGCTGAATGATTATGCTGATGATGTTTCCCACTTGTCCACACTCAAATGTCTAAGCAATATACTCAGCAGCTAGTATAGATATTTTGGTCAGTTAAATTTACTCATTTTTATAAATCCTGCCTCAACCTGAAATGTCTCAGCTACATAGAGGTGACTAGAGTTGAAATATATATTATTACTTTGAAATGGCAATTGTTATCCTCCCCAGAGCACAGCCTATTAGGAAGAGTGCTCTGCAGCAAAGAGAATATATTTTTTGTGTTAAAGGAAAATATTCCACTGCTTGTGTTAAGTAAAAATAAATAGAAATGCATATTTTTGTGATATGAGAGAAAATAAACTTTTTCCCCCTCTTACTGCATCTCAAGTTTTTCTTATACCAGCAAAGATATATCATGTGAATGACACCCCATGGAAATATATGTTTAGCATTGAAGCAAATGCAGTTAAACACCCGCAACTGCTTTTTTGAAGACACGTCTTCAGAAGACATATGTGTATTTAGTATATTCAAAAGACATATGTATATTTTGTTAATGGACCCGCAAAAAGAAGCACATAGTCTTGTGTATTATCAACAGATTAAATTTGTGATATTGAACCTACATCAAGGTTGTAGGTTTGCCAGATGAGTCCTTATTGAGTAATTACACTGATCTAGCAGGCTGTCAATTCAGTCATATAGGGGAAGAGAAATTTTAAAGCTTGTAATGAGATCACATGTTATTTTCTTTGTAGTTACAATCAGTTAAAATAATAGGTATTGTGTTTAAATTTTCAAAAGATATATGTCTATTTAATATTAACTTTCAATCTGTGTTACAGCTTATTTTAAAGTACTAATATAGACCAAGTTTATCATTAGCATGGGGGAATCCTTAAAACAGAATATAAGGGAATATTTTAAAATTCTGAAAGAGTTTGACTTTACTGTTCGTTTATGTGTAAGCACATGAAATGTGATAAATGAAATAATTTTACTCATGCTTGTGTCATTGTCTTTAAAATTTAGATCCTGGATGGGTTTCTGTCTAGCACAGGGGTACTGCTACCCAGAGTTTGTGAAGAGTCATATGATTCTGTGTGGCAGAACTTCATGAAACTAGTAATTTACAAGGTGTTTTTTAATTAGACAGAAATATTTTGCTCATTTTCGGTGTTAACCAGGTAAACACTCTGGCACCAATTCTGTAGAGATCAACTGAATTAGGAGGTATGCCAGGCAAATTTGCTGCACTGTGTAATAATTCTGAGTATGTAGAATCCCTGCTTCATGGAAGTGACAGTATTGGTTTCCAGTGAAGCCACAGTTTCGCTGGTTTTGTGCATTTATTACTGCTGATACTCCCCCCATAAGGGAAGTAAACTGATGAACTCATTGTGTGCATAAATTCCTGTGTTTGATCTGTCTGTACACCCTTTAACCATATACAAACTTAACACTGTAGGATTAGAGCATTTTTAGTATTCTGATCCTAATCTGTAAACTGTAGCTAAGACTAATTATGCGAGCACTGATGTTGCATTTTACCATCAGAGTAGTACAAGTGTGTCTAATTCTGACTGGGATGTGTGAGCCCTCTGACAAGACTTACTTTTTATGAGATTTGTCAAAAGATCCTGAAAAAATTGAAGGATAGGAGCAAATTGGTGTTGAATATTTTGTGCAGTCCTGTTGTTATTAACTGCTGCAGTGGTTGGCTTGAAAACTGTAGTATGGGAGGCAACTGCAGTATAACAGCTAGATCATGAAAGCAGTTCTTTTACCCTCAGGCAGGTGGTTGTGTCTTTGACCCAATATAGCTTCTTTAATCATTGGGCTACACAGCAGATCTGAGAAGGCTCCAGATGGAGACTGAACCTACGACCCTCTGACATAAAAACATCTATGATACCAATTACACCATCTGTTGGTCATAAAACCACATTCTCTATCTTTTCCTGGCTCTTGTGTTATACAAAAGCTGAAGGGTGATATTTGGAGCTGTTTGAGTTTATCCATGCAATTTAATGCAGAACACATTTTTTCACAGAGAGGGAGAACAAAGCACAATAGCAGTAAAGTTCAATTTACATTCTCAGTCAGTGAAAACAAAAATGAAAATAAAAAACAGTTGTCTGAGTCATTATTTATACCCAAACTATGGCTTCAATTGTAGTCTTTTCACAGTTCTTGTGATTTAAAAAAACCTGAAGAATAACTTCTACCACCATTGTCCCAGCTTCTGAGGGCTCTGATTTGAAACAAGATCTGTAATTGTAAATAGGAAATTATGGCAGCACTGAGGAATATGCAAATCACATTATTAGCCAATATGTGCCTAATACTATACTTACGAATTTGTGTTGGGTGGTAGTGTTTAGAAATGTGTATTATCTGAGTGTGGAGTACTGGAAAGTGGGAAATTTAACCAGTACCCACATACAGCTTCGCATACCCTCAGAATCCCACTGGATATAAGTCCTGTCTGAACTTTATGCTCGTCAAACTATTATTCTGAAATACTTAATAGACTTTGAAATGGCATCTCAATTTTTTTTTTCCTTTTATCGGTATAATATTAGCTCTAGGTGATTTATTGTGGCTATCAGAATAAGTGAAGTACTGAAATACAAGGTGTCATGTATTAGGGATAAAACTGATGTCATAGGTCCATCAAAGGAAGGAAATGAAAGGAAGTTTGTTACTGGTGCAAAATGGGTAACTGTGATGAGGTAGGATTAACATATTTAGAAAGAATAGAAAGCTAATGCATGACCTATGCATTCTGGTACCATGACTCACAGATGGTTCTGTGCTTTGTGGTCAGTGAAGTCCTTACAATATTGCTCTTTAAGAAACTTTGTGCTCTAATACCATCATTTATCTGTCTAACACAAAAATAAATGTTTGCTATATTACATCAGTAGTCTAGCTACCCAGTACACAGCAAAAATAATTCTTAAAAGAAAACCCAAAATCCCCACACCTGGCCAGTCCTTTTATGTTATAGAAGCTGGCTTCTGATGGTGAGAATGAAGCAGTGAATAAACAAAGTTGACTTATCTGTTACTACGTTGGTTTTTTTTATTGTTGCACCATCATTACTTTTTAATAAACCATATTTTTAGTTAAGAAATAATAAATAATCCATATAAATAGAAGGGAAAGAGTTGAGAACTGGAAGTGACAAGTTTTTGTAGAATCTTTGCCATTGGTTAAACTGACAAAAATATTTGAGTTTTCTATTTGGAGGTATTCCTTTTGTGGATGTCTCCACAGGGATATATCACGATTTTGGCAAATAGAACTGGCTGTATTGAAGCCAAAAAGAAGAAGTGAAAAAGTGACAAAAGCACAATTCAGATGTATTTTTCTTCTGCCATCAGAATAATTGGGCATCCTGTCATCAGAACCTTTATCCTTGGTTAATACTAACATGTCCTTTAGAAGTTATTTTCCTGATTTGTGATAGAATCTATGCTTGATGGTGACAAGTAATGATATGAAATATAAATCATGATGATTGTCATTGGTTCAGACTCAACTTCATTGTATTCCTCTTCATAAACAAACTTTGATTCTTCACTGTTTGTTTATGTCAGTGAAAAACACTTTTCTGGTGGTAGAATTTAGCATTTCAGTGTGGTTACAGAGTGATTTTGTATTTTTTTATATATTAACAATAAGACCCATCTTGCTGTTTTTTATAAAAATTATCTTGCAGAGGATCTCAAGAGGCCCTGTAATCTGTTTTGAAGCAGAATCAAGTACATATTAACAGTTGTCAGTAAAGTCTAGTCTTAATCTGATACTAGAATACATCTGCTGAACATAGTTAATTAAAGACTAATCATACTGGTTACAGGTCTGTCTGCCTAGGAACCTATGAGTTTGCTGTCTACAGCAGACTAAGGAACACCTCTAAGAAAGATTACCTCATTTTAAGAATATCCTTTCTGCTTCCTAAAATAATAATCTTAAATAATCTTAATCTTAAATCTTTAATAATCTTAAATGTGCAAAATAACATTTTTACTAGTCAAATTCTGAAGTGCTGGTCTCATTTCCTTTAATTAATATCACTATAAATAATGCAAAATATATTTTACCATTTCAAATATCCTTCTTGGAGTTCTTTCAATATTTGTAAACATTGTATGCTGTATATTTTGGTGTTCCCTTATGCTTCCACATTACTTTTTAACCCTCAGTATGTTAAAATTAATGTAAATGAAGCTTGGCAGAGAAGACTTCACTACTTGAGTGGGAAAGGAAGGATTTTTTTGTGTGTAGATGAAGACCAGTCTTCTGAAGCACAGATTGAATGTCAAAGTATTATGCATTTTAATATCCTGATCAGAGATGCAGGTTTTATTTCTATTATTGTCACAATTTCTCTAAAATGTTTATCAATGTCCCCATGGATTCTTCATCTCTAAAAGGTTGTTAACACAGCTTCTTTAATTTTGTCTTGTATATATTCATGTTTTCATAGGACTTTGAAAACCTCTGGACCAATAAGTTATGTAGTATAAAGGATTTATTATGACCCAGATCTCTATTTTCAAGTCCTGTGTCAGATGTGTAATTTATAGTACATCTTTAGATCTCTTTTGGAAAGAACTGTTTCATCTGAACTCCATCATAACTTCTGACAGACCTGTCTAAATATCAAATTAGAGTAACATTGACAGTAAAACTTCAAATAATTTTAAATGTTGCAAGTTGTGGGGGTTATGCTTATCAGTGTATGTATGTTAGACAGAAGAGTCTCTCATAACGTTTAAGAAGACCAAATAAAGGTAGATAGAATAAAGCTGTTAGAATGACATTGTGTGAATGTCAATGTAAATATAGATTTCACAGTGGAAAATAATGAAAAATGACCTTATAAACAGATATATGTTGGAAACTATTTTGCTAATTGGTTGTGCATTTTTCTCTAAGTTTAGTGCCATCAGATTGCACCAAGTATTCCTATATATGGTAGTTCTAAAAAATGTAAACTGAAGTATTTAATCCCTTTGTTGGAAGATATGCATGTTCTTGTTTATATAGAAGTCGGTTGTATTACTTTTGTTAGGTGTGTGTGATTAAAATTTGCTAAGAAGGTTGTAGAATAGTTCCCATGTGGATACTAAGTTTCTTTTTATAACATTTCAGATTTTACTGTTTCCATAAGGTTTCAACTTCATTCAAACCTTTGTTTCAAGTCTTCCCAACAAATTTTAGTTATGACTGTTCAAATCTTCTTTGTAATATATTGCATCAGATTTTAAAGCAAATGCTGACAGCAGCAGTATTTATGCCCTGCATACCAAGCAGATACCACATGGTTTGAATAACAAGCATCCCTGCTGAGTGTGGATGAAATCAAAATCATAGTCATGTAAAATGAACTGATAGAAATCTCTCTTCAAATATACCTTCTTATTTAAAGATTAATTCTTTTATAGTTTATCTTAACACTGATGCATGTATGTGATTCCCACAAATGCTAATGAAAACTGAAAAAGTTGTAGGGTTCAAGTCATCCCAGAAGTCACACCCCCGCCCCTTATATATCACTAAATAAACAAACTCAGTGGAGTTTATTGTAGGTAATAGGAAGGCTAACTTTAAAGCCTTAAACATCACAGTTCTTGGGCTATTATCAATGCTAAAGACAGTAGTTTTTTGATTAGGCTTTGCCCCAGAATTCTTAACACCAGTTGCTTCTTTTGTTTTATATAAAATATTGAATTTGTAACTAAAAGTAAACAGATAAAGTTAAATTTCCAAGAGTAGCATTAACTCAGTCATACTGTAGATGAGGAAAATATTTGTGTTTCAGCTAAATTTTTGGTGGGAATTTTATTGCCTGGGAATACAATAACAGAATTTTATAAAATTCCAAATGTAAACAGACACTGGTTGTAGAACAAATATATGCAGAACTCTGTTTTAAGTTATCTTCTCCTTACTGCACTATTAATGCTGACTTCTTCCTTTTGATTAATGGCATTATTTCCAAAGAATTTAAACAAAAAGGGGGGGAAAGTGGGTTAGTGGGTTTAGGGTACTAATGGTTAGTTGCATTAGAAGGTATTGTAAGAGTCTTTATTTCAATAATATACACATCAGTATAAGACCATGTCTCTGGTACATCATTAACAAAATACCCAGTATATGCTCTGTGTGTTCTAGGAACTTAAGCTCTTGTCCACACAGAAAATTCCTCAATAAGGTTAATATCCTAGGAAAGCTGTCAATTTCATACTCATCTTCACTGGCTGCAGTTTTGCTAAAAAACACTGAAGCCTCAATATCACACACACATACACACATTTTACAGAGGAAAAAATTATTTTCTATTATTCCTTCCACCCAGGTATATTTATTTAGTTGTTTTTATTTCTATTGCCATGTGTGGCTCAGAAGCCCTCTGCTCCATTGAGGTTCTTTTCAGTATAGGCAGCCCTGTAAGTCACAAAAAACCAAAATCTTCCACTTCCTCTCCTATCCTTTCAAAAGTATGTGCTGTCTTTCTCCACTTCCTGTTAAATTAAAAGCTGTGCAAGGGTAGCAACGCAGAGCGCAGAGGTTAAATAGATCACCTTCATATGTTTTATGTTAGAGCAAACGTATTAGAGCAAACTTTCTGCCAAATCAGTCTATGCCTTCTTGCCTGATTTAGCTGCTATTAAATACCAAGAACTTCAGAACAAACCATACTGAGAGCTAATATTACCCTCCATTGTCTTTTGCTTTTCCTAATATCCACAACTTGCAGGCAACAGAAAATGTGCTGTTCAGATTCTTCACATTTATCTTGACATTCTCAGAGGGCTTCAGTTCAGAGTTGGAAATGTGCTGTCCTGTTTCTCCTCTTGGTATTTTTCTTAGGGGGATTGATTCCCACACTGCTTGGTAGTTGCTGAGAACGTGACACAGGACAGTGGTGCACAGGGTCTAATTTTCACTGGGCCAGCATTGCCTAATGTTAACTCTTGCTCAAGGCAGAGACTGGCACATGCTGGGGACTCAGAGATCAACTCTTCTCCACAAAAATTGCAGTGGTGTCTCAGAAATATCATCAAGTCTATGCAATAGCTCAGGGCATCTGAGTCTAATTTAACTGTGCTATTTAATATAATTACAGATCTGTTGCAAGAAGTTGGCTGCTGCTGCAATGGTTGGTTTGGAAATAAAGATATTAAGAAGTGTTCATTTGAGAGGCTTTCTGATAAGGCAGATAGACACTTGTGTAGCACAGCTGCTGATGTGTGGAAGTAAGATAAGCCTCTATCAAAATCTATGATATAGGAATTTATGAACAATATAGAAACCAAAGCAAGCTTTCTCTCCTGCTTGATCTGGTCAAATTACAGCTGTCGGGGACAACAGTAGTGACTGAACTAATAATCCATCTTTGCCTGTTTGCTTAAAGTGGGGATGTTGACTGATGCCAGATGAGGGGTACCGATCCCTGTAAGCAGAGCCTCAGATTAGGCAGAAATTCAGTTTCATAACAGAATATGAATATTGATTCTCTAATACGAGGTGAAAAAACTTAGTGACTGAAATCCCTTTTCCTCTGCCTCTTGTGTATGGAGATAAGACCTTCACACTCAGGAGAGATAATCTAATCTGCTCTTAGGTTGAGGCAATTGCCTATCTCCCTTGGTAGGTCAGACTGAGTTTGCAATTAAATGTAAGACAAAACATGAATCATTTTTCTAACTATTACTTGTCTCCGGTCTTGTTGTGTCTCTTTTGTGAATGACAGATACAGAATAGAGAAGGGATGATAATAAGATCATGAAGGAAAAATATATTTAGATAAAGTTTCTCTGCTTTTACACAGAAGAGATGGAACAATAGATATTAAAATTCACTTCAAGGAAAACAAAGCAGTTCTAAAAGAGGACCAGAAAGGAACAAACTGCTTTTTGCAGTTGTTTAGCAACTAACTATTCAGATTGCTCCAATGCCAGTATGAGAAGAGGTAGAGAACCTCTTTAAGTAAACAGAAATACCTCACTTTACTGTTTCATTTTGATGGCTTTTTTTCTTGTAAAGTCTTATATATTTATGGGACTGGTGCACAGACAAAAAAGAGGGAAAAATACTATATAGAAGGTAGCAACACTGCAAAATCAAACTGATTTGAGAAACAATTAAGACACAATTCAAACTTGCAACTGGATATAATGAAAAAGTGTATTTTAAAATAATATTACTTGTTAGCACTATACTGCTTTTAATAGAAGTGTACCTCAATAATTCATGTAGGAGCTGGGAACACAATTTTTGTTTTTGTTCCAGGTGATTGGCTTTGCAAATCTCTCTGAAGAGGAAAGTTGTCTTTAAAATATTTTAAAATTACAGTCCAGTATAATCACATATGCTTTAGTGCACTTCAGTGCAAAGTCTTTATTGTCTATATTGTTAACTAGTTGTGTGTGTGTGAAGCAGTTTTATTCAAACTTGTAAATCTATTTGAGCCCAAGTCACTCTCACAAGTTCCTATTCTTTAGGCATAATGTTCCGTGAATGCTGTAGAATACATTATTAGCTTATGGTATCCCAAATATTTTAATATGCATTAATTTACTGAATGTTCTTTCCACATGTTTTGGAGTTCATATTGTAGGTAAGAGAGGGGGAAAATGTGGCAGACTGTCTTCGTCAGGACTGCAGGCCAAAGGGAAAAACCTGGGGAATGTGTACTGGGAGCCAGCAGCACTCACCTGCTCTGTGCCACAGAACAGAGCAGCACAGAAGGGATTGTAGCTGTATTCATGTTCCTGTTACTGTTTGTGTGCTGTCTTTAAAGATCTTTCTGTGGCTGCTCTTGCTCCCTTATGTGTGCATGCAATATGTACCCCCAAGTCTGGGGGAGAAGAGGGAAGGTCTTTGTTTTACCACATGGCTGATCCCTACTGCAGACTAGGGATCTCTGCTAGACTGTTGTCTATCTGGGGGCTTTTTGGGACTCCAAAAGCAGAGGAGTTGCAAGCAACTTCATGTCTATAATATAAGAAAAAATAAGTTGTGATGACTACTTCTGGTTTCCTTACAAATTTTACCTCTTTCTCAAGTATATCCATCTGTCTGTGGGCCTGAACCTCCATGTTCCAGCCTTGAAGATTGCCTGTTCCCCAGCTAAGGCTACCTTTAAAAAACAAAACAATTAAAAAAAAAGAAAAAAAAAAAACCTTCCAAAAAGCAAAAAAACAAAATGCCCTCAAACCCAGACCAAACTGAATTAAAAAAATATCCTCATATTTTATTATTTTCTCTCTCCCAACTTCTCCCATAACTGTCTTTTAGAAACTGACAGGCACATCCAGGCTCTCAAAAGACCATTCTCCATAGTCAATACCCCTTGGATGCTGACTTACATGCTTGGTTCAGTTCAAGTTTGTTTGACACCTTCGCATCTAGATGATCTTTCAAAATGAAATAATATATAGCTTTGTAATGATTTGCAAAAATCTGATAAATTTTTAAATTGAACTGTATTTTTATCCTGCAGAGTGTACAAATCTTTGGTGTAGGATCCACTGACATGGTTGTGTCTGTCTCACTGACATAATGATGTATTTTTGCTCTTTCCTTGTAAACTGCAGCACTTAGCATTTTATCCCAGTACTGTGAGCTTGGGTTGTACATTTATAGTTCTTTATGAATTCTGGAAGTAATTTAGGGTGTCAAGGATGAATGGACAGCCTCTTTTTTACTTTGCAGTTAGTCAAATATCTGATGGTTGGTGCTCCAATCTGACAGCCAGAACTTGCCTTGGAGTTTACATAAATTAAACAGCTACATAAGTTAAATTTTAATTATTCACATGCTATTTACAACACTGTAGCATGCTAGTGACATGGGATGGCTGACATAAACAACTGAAATAAATGCACATAAGTAATTCAGTACAGCCAACAAGATGATAATGAAAACTGCATGATAAAAGAACGTCGGTTTTATTTTTTTGAGCATGAGACTAAATGTCAAGATCACCCTTTACTGTAATCATAACAATTTCAAGGAGTATTTGAGTCCTAAATTAAATAAAATCAGACACTCATGTTCTTGTTTAATTTATATAGTGAAAACCTAAGCTCCAGTCCCTATTCAGATTTTTTATCTTCAATAAGTTATTCTGTAACTGTTTCACATGTCAGAATAATGGATACAGAAGACAGATGCAACTTTTTCCCCCTTTCAGTTTTTATGACTAGAGATGTTTGAGGGTGCATCAGTCTGAAGACACTGCAGGATGCTCAAACCACTGGGTAAGTGTGATTTTACAAGTAAGGGCAATTAGCTCTGTTTTTGGGAGTGTTGTCTGCATCCCAACTTATGAATCAAATTAAACACTTTGTTTATTGTTTCCTGTGGTTCTAGGCATGAGAAATATCCTTGGTGATCTTATTTTAGTAAGAGTGTTGATGGTATGAATGTTTGCAGATTTGTTTATTCGGGTGGGTTGGTTCCTGTAGCAGTACTACTTGACATGTTTGTGTATGTTGACCTGGAAACAAAAGCAAGGACACAGCTCCTGAGAAATGGGTGAAATACCTTTCTCCTGGTAGAAATGGGTTTTACCTTCTGGAGGTAAAATAATTACTTCAAAATATTTATTGTCACTATTTTAGTACACACACACACACAAATCTCTTAAAATCATGTATATTTAAAGCATAAGAAACAGTGGTCTAAAAGTGTGGATCAAAACCTGATTTTTTTTTTTTTTTTGTAGGAAAAGATTTTATAATGAGTGTTTTTAAATTGTGTTTTATTTAATATTTACAATAATTGTGTTTTATTTAATATTTACAAGGTTTGGTTCATTAAAAAAAAAACAACAAAACAACAAACCACAGAGATATGCAGGTAGACTGTAAACATGCAGTTCTTTATTTGAATAGCTGCTCCAAACTATTTTCTTTTTGTTTCACTAACTGTAACATTTATCAGGCAACCAAGTCTTATCAAATTCCTACACTATGCTCTGTGTCTGAGCAATCCAGTGGGGCTTTCCCTTGTGCGTTCCCATTTCCATCCCAAACTCTCCAGTTTTTTTGCATGCAATGGCAGAGCTCCAGTAAGTGGAGTAGAATGTGTCCCACTCTTCTGGACAGTGCATTGTGACCAAGTCATTCTCTGAGGACTTAGATGTCGAGAAAGGTTAAGAGCCCAGCTCTCCATGGGTTAGGCTGGTATTTACTGGGCTGATACATAACACTGAGTGCAATCACCTCAGTTTTCTTCCAAAATATGCTCTTCAGAAGACAGTAGCTAAAATTTTATGTGTCGTCAGAATCAGGCAGATTGTCAAGAATCTCAAGTATTGTAGTAGGAAAGTTTCTGGATCTCTGTAGAGGTGAATGTTTGGTTGCTGTGGCTGGGGCAGTTCTAAACATGTGTAATTGATCACACAAGGAATGTTTACACCTAACAGGATTCAGCTAAGAATGAATGTTCAAGACTAAACAGGTGCATTTTTGCATTACAAATTTGGACCATAGCGTCTGAATCCTATGTTTTATGCTCAAATCCTTTTTTCAGTTTTGGCCAATAGTGGGAATCTATTTGATGTATTTTAATACTGGCGAACTAGGCCCAAGAGTTGATCCTGAAAATGTGAAACATGTAGGTAATGTTTTGTGTGTTGCCTTCATCACAAGAATAAAATGATCACGTGAGGAATTAATTTTTTTACTAAAGATAGTGTACCAATTAAAGCTTATCTAAACTTGCAGGATTATTATAGACACACTGAGACCTTCAAATTGGAACTACATTTAATCTTACACTTTCTTTAAAGTCACTTTTGTTATATTTATTATGAAAGCAGACAAAAATGGCAGACGGAATCCACCCAAATTCTGTCAGGGATTCCTAAGGAAGGTCATACTGAATTCCAGCTTTGCCCATTGCTCTTAACTGCTCCTATCAGGCACATACTATATGGTCATGCAAACAAATACGTGCACAGCTTTTTTTTTTCTCAGCTAGTGACAAAACAGTTTGAGGCCATATGCTGCACAACACATGTGAACTCTCTAATGGCTTATGTGAATTGGGGGAACCAGCTCAGAATGTGCAGTTGTTCCATGTGTCTTTGCTGTACATGTTTTTCTATAATACAGAGTGAGAATTTGTGCTGTGGTTTCTTCACTGTAGTGACTTTACTTGCAATGTGAAATATGAATAGCAGTTTTTGTGATTAGTGACAAAATAATTTGTGGGAGTGAGGGTGACTTAAATTCTCAATAGCTAACTTGGCCTAGTAATTTAACCTTCATGAAACAACCAGTTTCCCCTCCCAAGTCAGAAAAATGATTCACAACCAAAGTTTCTATCAAATGCTAATTTATTCCCAAATGCAAATAGTGGATCTATATCCTAGTTATTTTGTGAGATCTTTGACAGCATAAGAGAAAAAACCAAAATATTATATATTAGGATGATTATGCAAAATGTAGACAAATTTATGCAGACCTTTTTATTTCCTATTAAGGCTGGAAGGCAAGTAACACATCTGTACAATCATAAATTTCAGAGGACCATAGACTTTGAACTTGTAAGACTTTAAGCAGGTAATTATTGCAGTTTTTAACCGCCTAAACTTTTTAAGGTGGTAGCACTGTCTCTGTTTTAGTTTCTTGGGGACACTTCTTCACACTTGTTGTATTGTGTTTTTATATCTTTGTAACAGTTCTGTAATGGTTTGCCCCTTCACCCCCCATTTTCCCCCAATGGTTCCACCCTGAGCTCTCCCACCCCTCCTCCAATGCTACCCCTCCCTGGTGCCTTGTCCATCACGCAGCTCCTTATCCCACCCTCCCAAAATATTCCACCTGAGCATCGAGTGAGTGGACAAAGGCCAGGGGTCCCTCCCTTAACCTTCCCCCATTGGTTTGTATGTCTGTCTGTCCTCCTGCCTTCCACTCCCCCGAACTCCCCCATTGGGCGGTGAGCGTCCTTCCCCCTTGTCTCCGCCCAGGTACTTAAGGTGATTACGAAAGCCATGGAACTCCCATTCGGCCGCAGGGACGTGGAACGCAGAGCTCCTCGGAGCTTACAATAAACCTGAGACTTTTCCCCCGGCCGTGAGCCGGCTCCCTCATTACCTCCTCGGACGCCGCCTCTCCTCCGTACAAGGCAGGCAGCGCAGCGCTCTGTCTTGGCCGCTCCCCGAATCTGCCACAAGACACGGGACTGTCCTCGCTGCTGACCGTGCCTCTGCCGGGCAGGCGAAGCCAGGGGGCTTCAGAGAGCACAGCGGCAAGCACTAATTTTATTTATCAATGTGCAGCCAAATATTTTTTTGTTGATGCAGAGCTAAGGGGTGTTCTTAATAAAAGAAGGTGCAGAAGGAACTGATCTTCATTAATTGAGCTACCAAAAAAGGGGAGGTGGGGGTGGATTAGGGAGGTCAGAATTTCGATGCAGGTCTCTGCTGTTATACCCTGGAAATGATAAAGAAAGAAGGAAGTAGATTTTCTAACACATCATAGTATATAACTGGCAAGGTGCTGTAAATCACTGGTATGCATCAGTCTTTTCACCACAGAAAGGAAATTTAAAGTGCTGTAGTAGAGAAAGCATCTCCAGCACTGTGTCGACCTCAAGTCACTCATCATCAGAAAGATAAATCAGACTCCCAAGATTTTAGAGGAATGAGGGGATATTCAGTGTGGCAGGAAAAAGGATTAGGGTGATCAGGGAACACATAACTGATAATTTCAGAGGAAATTAAGATTTAGGTTTTTTTACTGTAACAACATAAAGGTTGAGGCATGAATCTGTCATTTTATGTCACAGAGAGGGGAAGTGGGAAGGGTAGTAATGGCACAAGAGAGAAGGAATATAAACTGATTTGAATATATATGGTCTGGAAGTTAGGAGCATGTTCCTAACTATCAAAGAGGCAAAGGCTGGAGTAGCCTTTAATCCAAGGAATGGAGTTTATAAAAAGGATCATCACTACTTTTCCCTTAGGTTTCATAAGTTTATGAAAGGGATTTTAAAATGTGTTGTTGTGATGGCAAGGGGATGAATCAATCAGTCCTACATGCCTGCCAAAGAGGGATCAGGACCTCCCTTTGTCATTCTTAGGTGCCAGAAAAATTTTCAAGATGGAACTGAAAACTTGAGAGAAAAGAAACAGGGTGCAAAAGGAGGAAGAAAGAATATGTTGTAAAGTTAACCTTTGTTTGCATTATGAAGTAAATTTAATGGAAAATTATTTTTCACTAAAATTATTGTGACTTTAGAGCTTGATTTGGAGAAGAACTTAAAGGCATTTGTATGTATGCAGCATTACTCAGCATCTGATCTTTAGAAATTAAATCTAAAACAACAGAAATATTTGTGGAGAAGACGTCTAATTAAATATGCTGTTAAATGATAACTTTAAAAACACAGCAATTAATTGGCTGAACTGTATCCTTGGAACTTACATGAGGCAGTTTTAAGAAGCCTGCTGACAGTTCTGCATTATCTTGGAATACTGATTTCTTTGAACTCCAAACGCAAATCAGGACAACTCCTTCGTCCCTCCTTCTACCCACCCCCCTCCGCCCCCGACCCCTCGGCCCCGACCCCCCGGCAAAACATTAGCTCGAAAAGCTTATTTAAATTATGCTCGTGATTCTCGTATTTCTGGTAGTAAATAACTTGGAAATATTTTGAAACTTTACTGGCAGCAGAATATTTTCTGCCTGCTGAAGACAGAAAGAAAACTTTACTTTTGACACCCCACCATGAGAAAACCGGTAGAGCACAAAGAAGTTCCCAGCCGCGCTGGTTCTCGCCTCTCGGAGTACGTGCGGCGGGGCTGGCGCTCCTGGCCGCTTTGGGGGCAGCAGAAAATGTTCAATCTGCTGTTTTTAACGCTGTAGGGGTGCAAAAAACTCTTCAGTTGTGCAGCGAGAAGGAAGAAGGCAACGGAGAAAAGCCGTAGCGGTTTTGGCCGACGTGCCCTTCGCCCGCTCCTTTTTGTTTCACTTGGGGTTTTTGTGAGGAAGGTTGCAGGCTCCTGAGGCTTCTGGGAGCAGGACTCGCCTTTCAGAGGGGGCCCAACTCTTGCTGGCTCCGGGTGATGGTCGAGTGCGGAGGGAAAAGTATGCGCGGACTGGCCTGGGGCCAGGGCTGGGGCCGGAGGCTGCCCCCGGCAGAGGGTGCCGGAGCGAAGGGACCGTCCTCGTCCCGTCCACCCCCGGCGCCGCTCCCCTCCCTTGTGTCGAGCCTCGGGTGACGTTCGGATGCTGGGCAAGGAGGAGGCGGAGGAGGAGGAGGGGAAAGGAGCGCAGCTTCCTCCGCCCCCAGTCGGGGACGGTCCGTTAGCGGGAGCTCAGGGCTGGGGCGGCGGAGCCCGGGACGCGCTTGCGGCAGCGCCACTGAGCCCCTCTCCGTCTGCAGGCACTGCTCCCTGCGGCTTCCTGCGGGATCTGTGCCGCGGCGGCCGGGCGGGCAGCATGGACCCCGCGGCGGCAGCAGGACGACGGGGGCCGGCGGGCCGCCTCTTGCTCCTGCTGGCGGCCGCCTCGCTCCTTCGCCTCCGCGCCGCAGGTAAGGAGCGGGACTCCTGGCTGGAGGGGAGGATGCTTCTGCTCTTCGAGTAGGGGTGTATGGAGAGAGGGGAGGCAGGGAAAGTTGCTCCTCTTCCTAGGAGAATTGCGCGTATCCATTTGGGGACCGGCGGACCCGCCAGCATCTATAGGTGGTGGTTCATATTAGGTACTTTTCCTTCCTTTCCTACCTTATTTTATTTTATTTTTCCCCTTTATTTATTTATTTATTTATTTATTCCCTCGGTTCTTCTTGGCACAATGGAAAACTGATGTTATGTTCTTTACGAGGGGGCCGGGGTTGGCAGGAGGCGAGGGCAGCTATAATTTTTACCCCGAGCGCATCCCCGCGCCCCTGCCCCACTCGGGCAGGAGGCGCTTCGTGTCTCTTTTCGGCCGGATCAGCGCTCCGAGGCTGGTTGGTAGCCACTGAGGGGGGGCGGGGGGGCAGGGTGGAGGGAGAAAGAAGGAGAAAACAAAGGAAAAGTTCGAGGTTTTGTTATTGCCGTGGGTGGATAGCAATGAGCGGAGCTTCCTCCTTCACTCTGCCCGACCCCCAGCCCTCTCCTCGGAATGGTTATAATAATGCGTTATTATTTGGGACGTTGAGTGTTGCCAGAATCTCAGCGGGAACCAGGAGGGGATTAAAGTTGAGTGGGCGAGGGGGCAGCCGCCGTGCTTGCAGCTCTTGGAGGCTCGGCGGGGTTTCTTTCCGTGTGTTTTTTGCGCTTTAGAGTGTCCCATTTTCTCTGTGTACCTGGCCGACCCTCAGGGGCTGAGGAGTTCAGACTGTGGGCTCAGGAAACACTAGGACGCGCGGTTCAGTGAGCTCCGCGATTGTTTTTAGGGCTGAATAAACTGTCCCTATTAACATCTGACCTTGCGCCGTGGCAGCAGCGGGGCGGCTGCTGAATCGATGGCAGCTTGTGCGGCATCTCCGAGGGTAGCGCCGTGATTTAGAGGCCTTAATGGAACGTGTGGAGTTGGAGAGGCACGGTGGTGTAAGACAGCTCCTGTAAAAGAAGAAGTTGTGTGGTGCTTTCAGAGCAGGAAGGGGGAGGCTTAACGTTTTCGCTTTCTCTGGGATGTGAAATGCACCGTTGAGGTAGGAGCTGCCGGATCCAGCTCTTTGATCTTTCATGAAGCCATTCTCTGGAAAATTGCCCTCTCCCCCTCTGCAGCAGATAAACTTTACTCTCAAAGTCCTTCCCGGGAGTCTTTGCCCAGGGACTGAGGAAGCAGATGACAAGGCTGCACCATTTCCATGCCAGGTTTGTAACCCTTCCCGTTCTGTCCTCACCGGGCAGCGCGGGAGCTCGGCGGGTTAGCAGTGCCTTCCTCTCCCGCCTTTCCTGGCTTTAACATAATTGCACCAACGTGCTGGAGGAGACCGATGCTGTCTTTAAGGAAAAACAGCGATGCTGTAGATTAGAGGAGACTTGTTAATCAATTGCACGTTTGAAAGAGCTTTTCTTCCCTTTGTTGCTTTCGCTAATCCATTTAGCTCTCCCCGGGAGGTGACAGATGCCTATATTTCCTGTTATTCAGCTCCGGGGACCGAGGTCTTGCCATTTGTTGCTTTGCCATCAAGGGAGAGGGTCAGCAGAAAGATAGGTCTGGGAGCTTTCCGGGGCGAGAGCAGGAGGCGGGCATGTTACAGCTCGCGGATTTGGGGTCAGTTCCCGTCGCCTTTATTTTTCTTAGAGCCTTTATTGCTCCCTTTGAAGAAGCTGCCCCGCTGCTCTGCCCCTCCTGCGGGGTCCCGGACTCCGGGGATCCCCCGGGGCCGCAGGGAGGATGGCGGTTGTCCTCCGAAGGTTGCGAGAGGAGATGCCGGATTGTCCCCGTCCCCGCTTTATCCCCTTTCCCCCGAGCAGCTCGCTCTGTTTCACAAATGCAGCAGCAGGGAGGTGTGCACAAGTGTCCCGTGAACTTCTTTCCTTTCTTCCTGCCTTCGTTCTCTTGACCCCCGCTGCTGCTCGAGAGTACCGTCGCTGGTGCATCTGCCACGGCCGGACTGTCTCTGCCTTCCCAGAGTCTCCCCACGGCTGCACGGACGGTGGAGGGGTGCGGGCTCCCGGGAACCTCTGGCCGGGCGCGGAGCTGCCCACGGGTGGAGCGCCTGGCGCTGGGAAAACGGGCCGGAAAGGCGCTGGGAGTGTGGCAGAGTTCCTCCGTCTTCTGTTGTGGCTAATGTACTACCCCGTCCGCTTGTAGATGCTCTCAGGAGACATGCCAGGTTTCAACCTTCTCGGAGGCAGCATAAAATCATAAATTACCATTAAAAGTGTATTTATCTTTTTTTTAGCACTACCTCATAAGCAGGCTTGTGATAATCGTCTCAACCACCTGTAGAAAGTGTGGATTCACTCTACTCGATAGGCATGTAGTTTGAGACTCCATTTTCTTCTCTGAATAAGCAGCACAGTGGTTGAGTGCCCATAATCACAGCAATAAATTCTTCTGTACTTCTATTGTTGAGGGGCATTCTTCTGTTTAATTAGATTTGCTTAATGGTAAACAGTATTTGTTAATCTACATTTCATTTAAAGGTTTATTTTTGAAAATGTTATTTCAGCCTTTTCAGTGTTCACTTTTAGAATATGGCCAGGTGAGAGGCAACGTTTAAAATGGTGATGCACAATGGACCTGGCTTACAGACTTTTGCCCCCTTGCCGTTAAATAGGAAAAGACGTTTAATCCACTGGAAGTTAAGGCTTATGGGAACTTGAGAAATATGCAGAATGCAGCGTTAAAAAAAACCAAAAAAACAAATAAAAAACAAACACCAAAACATCAACAGAATGTCAAGCAATGAAAACATAATGGTAACTCATGCCTATGATTTTGAAAGCCCTGATGTTTGTAAACCTCTACCTAACTTCATAAAGGAAAAAAACCCTCAAATTTCAAACATTTTTACAATGTTTATGGAGAAATCAATACAAGTATGGATTACTTCTGAATGCCTTTAAATGCTGAACTACAAAAAGTTGTAAAATACTTAAATCTTGAAAGTTATACAAGATTGAGCTATAGCTCCATCCTGACTTTAATACAAGAGATTCAGCTCTGGAAACTGTACCCAAATCATCTGAAAAAAGTCAGTACATCTTTGAGTACAAGGAGTTTGCAGATAGCTTTTAAAAATTATATTGACCACATTGACTATTTTTAGGACAAATCTTAAACCTTTCTAGCATTAATTAAGTTGTTTGTTTAGGGATGAAGTTTATCTTTGGGTCAAGAGTTGGCACGATATATTTTTTTTCTTCTTGAGTGTCTCGATTAAATTAAGCTTTTGTAGTGGAATTGCACTTTTCCCCTTAATCTCTTTGTTGCTGTAAACAGCACATAAATGCAAGATGCTGGAAGAAAAGGATGAGATGAGAGACAAGGCAAATGAATCCTATTTACTGAGTTTTCAGTTGTTTGCAGAAAAGTTGATCTTTTTTCTAAACTCACTGCAATTTTCTAAGGTGTGAATAGCTTTCAGGCATTGGCATGGAAATATGTTTGACCACTAATTAGGAAACTGACAGTCCACCAACCAGTGAGAAGCAAGAGTAAAAGGAAATAATGGTAAAAAATACTGGGTTTTGTTTGATAGCTGAAAGAATCTTCTGTATAGAAGACTTGTGGAGTTCTTTTCATAGCTTATTCTCAGAGTCTTAAATTCACATTTTAGATTCAATAAAAATATCTTTTAGAAGCAGCATCTCAAGCTTTTAATCATACTTCTGATTGAGAGAATTTATTTTAAAGGTCTCTTCGTATGTATTTTTTTAACATTGCAGATGAAAAAATATTAAGCAAACTTTTTTTCATTTTTTCAAAAATAATAGTTCTTTCTACAGATGTTCACTGTTGCCTTGTGTGGTTGCTCAGAAGGAAGAAATGCTACTTACAGTATTCCATCTAATTTATAGCATCTGTCACTGTGTTCTCCGTGCAAAGAATGGTTTGCTATTTAAGTTTGTTTATTCATTGTGAGGCTGTTGCTTTATAAAGGAAGTTGTCATTAGGCTCAGCATGTCTGGAAAGCATGCAAGCACTCAAGTCTTCTAATCCAGTGACTACAAAGTAGTTAACGCTTCAAAGAAAAGGAAGATTTTGTTGCACTGAAAGAAGATGCATTGTTTGTTAATCCTACTTTTAGTTGTTATTCTACTAAAGACTGCTACAGCCTTGCTAGTAATCATTTGAGACAAACATGGATTTTACTTGAATTACTGTCTTTCCTCTTGGTTTTGTCGAAAAGTTCGTAGTAGTTACCAGCTTTTTGCTTTTACTTTTTCTGGGCCTTTGCCGTACACCAATATTCACTTGCAGAATCCTGCTAGATAGTTTTGCTGATGCTTTCTACAGACCTTACTCACAAACAAGCTTTTTCTATTGACATCTGTTTGTCCTCCTTGGCCAGCTTGGGAAAGGACTTTCTCTTCCAAGTGATGCCAGCTGGTGATCTTTTTTTAAAACTAAAAAGGTCTCTACATCACTTTCCAGGCCATAAAGTATACTTTTCAGAAAGTCAAAAGGTGAACACTTAGCTAAAAAATTGTGACTTTGTCTTTTAGATGGCAATGGGCAAAAGCTTTAATTGAAAAAATTTTTTTGAAAATTTGAAAAAATTTAATTGTTTGTTAGAACACTAACAAATCTGCATTGTAGTATCACTGAGAACAAGAAATCACAATAGAAATACATTTCACTAAGTAGTGCACTGTTATTGTGACAGGCATAAGTAAATGAATTCCACCAATGCTGAAGACCTTTTGTGAGTATCCCACAGACAGTTCCATCCTTCTGAGCTGGTGTTAAATGAGTCTGTGTGTATCTCCTTGACCCATTGGGCACATGCATCAGTAGTAGTGTGTGCTGCTTCATGAAGCACAGGGAACATACTCCTCTGTGCTGATTGAATTAGCTCTCATTTATATTAGTGCCTTGCGGTTTTGCTGTAATGTATGCCTGTCTTTGATGATGAAGAAGAGTGATACAGTAGCCGAGGGAGAGGAAGGGTATCACAGTAGTACTGGTTCTGCAGAAAGTATTTAAAGAATGAGTGCCTGTCCCTCTGAGTCTAGAGCAGAGTTCACTGATGTCTCCTAAAGAGAAGGCTGTATGGTTGGTGAGGGCATAGTTTTACAGACACCTGAAGCTCTTGGTTTATTTAGTTATATCAGCAAGCTGGCTCCACTGGAAAGTAGCCATAGAGAAGTAGAAGAATACATGGACAGGGAATTAGCACAAGAGATAAGGCATTTTTTTCTTCCACTGTAATGATTTTTGTTGAAGCAGCAGAAAGGAGTGTTGTCTGGGTACAGCTTGCAGAAACATAAAAGTAAAATTACTGGGGAACTGTTAGGCACAAACACAGTTTGGTGTTTGTGCCTAACAGAGCACAAACCAGAGTTTGGTTTTAAAGTGTGAGTAGCTGAAGCGGGAAATTAGATTGGATCCCCAGTTAGCCATTTTTTACCTGAGCAATCCATCAATATCTCATGGGAGACACATCTAATGTACCTTTTGGATTTGAAATTTCTATTCAGGTGTGATTTTAAGACAACAACAACAAATAGAATCAGTATTCTTTCTTGACCAAAAAGCACCATGTGTATATTGTCATACCTGTGAAACCTCTACTGAACTTAGATTTCTGTCTTGTACTTCCTTTATTAGACTTCCTTTTATATGAATGGCATAAATATCTAATTCAGTAACTTCAGGTTACTTGTCTTCATCCCTTGACACTTGTCTTCATCAGAACTGCTGTAGGGTGTTCATTTAACAGTTAATCTGGTAAGTATGTTTTCAAGGTGAAGTAGTTTCTATAAATTATTTTCCTTGATTTTCACAGTTTATTACCTTAACATTATTTTTTTTCCCCTGTGATATTGTCTGTGTAAGAAGAATAACTTGACTGGTTGTATAAAGAAGAGGTAAATTCTGTAAGAGTTCTCAAGTTCTGAAGGCTTACTTTTCAAAACAATCTACACAACTGTCTAGTTGAATCGTACATGAAACTAACAATGGATTATTCTTTACCAGAGCAGTAACACAATCACATATTCAGTTATTTTGCAGATAGAGAACAGAAAATGTACCACAAAAGACAGGAGGAATTTTATTAATGTGTCTTTAAGTATAAAAATTATGGTTTGAAAATAATAAACTTGATTTCTACTGGTCAGAAACACTCTCCTAAGTCAAATGAATAAGGAAAAAAACTGAAAAAAACAAAAATTATTGTATATAAGTCTAAAAGAGGAATCACGTGGCTCTACCAAAGGCAGACTAGTGAGAGTGGCAGGCTGCTGCACAAATGGAGGAGATTGGTTTCTTCCATGTCTGCAACAGAATAGATGGATGTCATATCTCTAAATCGGTTGTAGAGGAGACACAAAAGATTTTTTTGAAGAACAAAGTTCAGGGACAGAGATAAGCAGCCCAGGGAAATCCTAGGAGCATGTAACTCAAAGTGCGCACACCTCAGGTGTTGGAGCCATGTTTCACAGAAGGTGTTAACATTGCACATTGAGAGACAGGAGGTCTGAGATGCAGCAGTGCCGCTTCAGATTGGATGAAGATATTGTGGGACCTTGCTTGTTTGTTCTTCGCTTTGGAACCAGAACAAACAAAGGTCTGATTGTATAAGAATAAGATGTCTCTGGAGGAAAAAAGCCAAGAAGGACTGTTCTAGAAACATTAATTCAGTTTGCTTGGACTTGCATGAGAAATTATTCATATGATTATATCAAAAATATTGTTGGATAGAGCAAGGTCTGCAAATGAGAAAATTGGGAAAAAAAAGGAAAAATGGCAGTTACTTGGCAGTCTTGGACTAGAGCAGTTAAATTATTTTAAAGTAGGTTCTGTCAATCTCTTGTATGAACCAATAATAAATAAAACTTCTTGAAAGCTTAAGATGCCCTAACAATGTATAAAATTTTCTGTGTCATTTATCATCTGAAAGTTTAGGAAGAAGTTATAGGATATAAAGAGAACGGTGAGATTTTTTTTGCTTAAAATGAGAGAGCAAGTATTCTCTTGCTGTAATAAGTTAACAAATGGTTTTGCTGTGCTTGTTTCTGGTTTGGAAAAGTGACACAGCAGAACTGTGTTATAGAAAAAGTCCAATAATAACACTAGAGCTACTAACGTTTGCAGCAGTGTTTCTCTATATAATAAAATTTATCCCTTCTTAAAAATCCAAAAGTATAAATAGGCAAGTGAAGGCTTCAAACAGAGAACCCAAATATAATATCATATGTAGCCTTTTATTTTAGGCAATAACAATTCTGTTCTGGTTCTGAATATGTGTTGGTTTCCACATTTTGCTGACAAACTAGAGGAGCATTTTTTGAATAAAATATCCTTTTGACATGTGCTGCCCTGATGTATATTTGTCAAGTAATACAAAAACCATGGAAACTGCATATCAGAGAGCTGACTGGATGAAAACTAACCCTGCAGGATCCAACTAATTTCTGTCCAGGCTCCCTGAACTGGATTGCCTCCAGTCCCATGCATCCGAGATCCACCAGCACTGATGTGGGGAAGAGATGGTAGATGGCTGGGAGGGTGAGCACATGTCAGCCCTGGCAGAGCTTAAATTGCCATGGAACTTCATTCTTGGACAGCAAACCAGATATGTAAAAATATCAACATAGTTGTGTGAGCTAGAAATTTTAGGGACAGTTCCACAAAATTGTTGTAATTGATGGCTGTCTAAGATACGGATTGTGCAGAGTAAAGCTGAACCCGTGCAGTTTAAATAAGGAAATTCTCTCACCTGTCTCAAAAGTCTAGTCTACAAACAGGTGTTTGATTAGTTGTCAGATTCTTACCACAAACCACCTTAGCCATTTGTCTTTGTGTTAGAACTCATGAATCTTCAGCAATTGTTGCTTAAGCTGCATTTTAGGAGGCCGCTGAGTTTTTCATTGCATTATAGGTAAGAACAGATGGCTTTGAAATTAAAGGTATTAATAAAACAACAGTTTTTTCAGTACAATAAAGAAAGAAATGGACAGAATAGAAGTTTTGTGAAAATTCGAAAGACCTATTAAATCTTCTTGAATATTCTGTAAGTTGAAAATACCAAGACTTTTTTAGCATCTATCTGTAATTACTTTTTTAAATCTTACAACTTCTTGTGCAGAAATAAAGATTAAAGTTCTTTTGAGTAGATGTGAAACATTACTTTCAGCAAGCTGAAAAAAAAAAGGGGAGGAGTCTATGTCAGAGAAACCAGAGAATTCCAGTCCTATAAGAATTTTCTTTACCAGGGAATGGGAAATTAAAAAAAAATTATGATACTCTAGGAACTTGGTAGTTGAAGGATGAGCTTAAACATAAAAAGATGTTTTTAAAATTGTAGTTACAGTGGTGGTTAATGATGACTCCTTTCATGGTAGACCAGAATACCTTACAAAGGGAAAAGTGGTAGTATGTAGATACAATTGCAAGCTTGAATAGGATTTGAACCAAGCCTACATGAGAAAAACATATCTGCTGTTGTTTAAATTTTAAAAACAACTGTGCTTCATAACTCTGCCTGGAAACAATTTAATACAACAAATTGGGTTTTTTCTTAAGTATTTCTAGCCAGACCAGAAGCAGTACTTAATAAATACATTGAAAGGGTGAGTCTGTTCTTTGGATTTGGTTTTGCAAACTCAGTGAATTTGGATGTTTATATCTGAAATTACAGATACTAATCCAACCCATTTTTCTAAAGCTGATCTCTCATTTGTCTTTTTCTCTCTCGGTCAGTGTAGAAATATGATTCAGAAGTGTGTTCTCTAACAGAGGTAGTAGAGAAATTGTTACAAAGTTCATGGTGCTGTGGTTTTCAAAGCAATAGAAAAAACCCAACCATAGTTCTTTCAAATGTTATATGTAGAGAGCTTTTGGATAATGTAGGTCTTGAGAAAAATACACTTACTTTTGCTATTGTTTTATTTAAGAACATATCACATCTGGAAAATGTTTTGAAGAGGATCATGCTAGTCAAACACAAGAGCATTCAGAGTTAGGAAAGGCAGGTTTCAGAAGTTACACTGGTCTGTAATGCAAAAGCCAAATTTAAAGTCAGGAGCAACTTTGATTCTGGAACTGGAGTATGATGTGTTCACACAGGAAAGGACTGCAAAAACAAAGGTGTTGATTTATGGCATATTTCCACAATTACAAAACCCAGAAAATGTTATCTCACATTTACTGAACACTTATGATGTCCACAATTGTCCACGGAGGCAAATATTAGAAAATCTTACTTCAGTGTGAAACCAAAGAGTAGACTAGATATTGTTTTCTTCCTATAGCCTGTTCTCCAGAGGTGACAAAAGCAGAGATTCAGTGACTTCCATAGGCAGGCATGCAGGCTTGGTGATTACTTACACTTGTTTGCAATCCAAGTACATTACTTCCTGTTACAAATGATTCCTCTACCTCTTGTAATTGTACTTGATTTTATTTTTGTGGTTTCTGAAATAGCTCATCAAACTTTTATAGAAAAGCTTCCCAAAATTTTATCTTGTCTCCTTGTAGATATCTCTCTGAACACCTCCTTCACCACTGCTGTTTTCTCAGCCCTTCCCCTTACATCTTATTTTCTGAATCTCATAGTTGCACTCATTCTTCTCTATGGGACCTTCTCTAAAACTTCTTTCTTGAAGTGTGCTAACGAAAACTGGTATATTCTAGCTCATGCTGTACTAGGACCAGCTGAAGGAAGGTGATTGTTTCCTGTATTTACTGGATGACGTTTTGTGTCCCAGATTGAAGTCTGACTGTTTTGGGGCAAGGTGGTCTTGCTCAGGCTCTGATCCATTCCAGATCTTCCTCAGAGAATTGTTGCCAAGTCCCTGTTTGGTACCAGTGAAATGGTTTAAGCAGGAAACTTTCTGCCCGTCTTCAGTCTATTGCCCATCTTTATTCCCACCCTCTCCATGCCATTTTCTTGCTGATGTTTGATTCCATTTCCTGAGACCAGAATGTTGGTAGCACATGACAGCTAGGTGTTGCCTGTGGAGTTCAGTAAGGCAGATACCCGTAGCATTGAAACTTGTGAAGCTCCATTGTTTCAGTTAACCACTGGGACTTTGATGGTTTTCTAAGGAGCTGTCATTTGCCTCTATAAAATTTCATGTTTCACCTATGAGAATGTCATAGGGAACAGCTCCGTCCCCACTAGCACCTCCAGGCTATCATTCCATAGAGGACAGTAGATGTCATATTATGGTCCTCAGGAGCTAAACTTTCAGCAGCAGAAACTCTTGTAACATGTGTAAGTCTCTGCTTCTGTGGTTTCTTAAATAACGTGTCTTTCTGTAACTGTCATTGCTATAACTCCTGTAAAGTACATTTTCATATTGTACCAGATTCATCAATTTGAAAGGCAGAGAGTTCATACCTGCCTATTTTCAGAAACTGATTTTTTTTTCAGAGTTCAGATAAAAACCACAGAAAATTTTGCAAATGACAGTTTTTTCTCTCTCACTCTTAATATCATGCCTGCATCAATTTCATGGATTAAAATTGTACCCTTTAATCTCACACTGGCTCATGTATTCCTACTTCTTTTACTCTTCAAAGTCACACATTGAGTGAGTAGTTGCATGTTGCAAGACCAAGGCAATTAACTGAAACTCTAGCTTTGGAAGCATTTGATATAAATTCATGTTTAAGCATTATACTTACATGAAATAAATTATGGGTTTAAAATTGTGAAACTGATGTAAGAATAAATAGGTGTAATTGTCATTGTCTCTACAGGGTTCTCCTCATTTCCTCCTCACCATCCCATCCTCTTCCTTCACCTTATTTTTCTGTTTGATTTAATCTTTTTCTCTATGGCATGTTTCCTTCTGATATTTGGGTGTTTTGTTGTTTGAATGTTTTCTTTCTGACTAATTCTTTGCCCATTAAATAGCACTTTAGATCTTAGGAATTCGTAGATGTGCTATGGTTGCCTACTAAGTACTTCAGTGATCCACAGTGGCTCACCCTAGCTGTCTGGAAAAAAAAGTTCCTGGACAGCAGATAGGAAAAATGCCTCCAAAGAGATGATTTTCTGTGACTGAACGATTAGCGTGCTCCTTTGCAACTCTTGTTGCTTGAGAAGCTGCTGGTATCAGCACCTGTACTTATTTTAACATGAAATGGAACACTAAAGTTAGCAAAGAGTGGTATGGGAACAGGTGCTGTGGATGGACATGTCTGAGCAGAGCGTCTGGACTGTGATCCAGTTTATGAGGAAAATAAATGTCTGTGGGGTGTAGAAATGGAGTTAGGGTTGTAAGAATACGTGACAGCAAATTTGGGGGCGTTTAATCTGCTCGTGATTGTGGAATGGCAGGGAATTGGAAACTTCAGCTGCTGCACCACCACCATGGCTGCAGTGCTTTCTTTGGGAAAGTCCTACCTTATACTGTGGTTATTTTTTTCTTCAGGACATACAGTCTAACAATGGCTATGTCTTTCACCCTGTTTGTATAGCAAGCTTTGCTTAGGAAAAAGAAGGGAAGTGAAATAGGGCCTGGTGTGATGGCCAGGCTGTGTTTCAAACATAATTTTGAATTTGAAACAAAGTGAATAGAGGTGTGAAGGAAGATTTTTATCATCTACAGGTTCTGGCCCTTTGGGAGCCTTAATACTGTAGAAAAAACGCAGTGGACTCTGCTTATTTAGGAAAAAAAACCCATGCTTTGTTTTTCTGCATATCAAAACCATAGTTGTGAAATAGTGAAAATCATTACATCCTTTATTGTTGTACATGTCTAATGTATAAAACTGTTTGTGGTTTTTTCCCTTGTCTTCGCTGTTTTTCCTAGTGTGGGGATTCATTTCCCCTCACTCTTTCATTTTTTTTTCTCCTCCCTTCCTTTCTTTTCCCCCCTTTCTTTTCGCCCCCCCTTTCCTTTCTTCCCCCCCTTTCCTTTCTTCCCACCCTTTTCTTTTCTTCCCCCCCTTTCTTTTCTTCCCCCCCTTTTCTTTCTTCTCTCCCTTTCCTTTCTTCTCTCCCTTTCCTTTCTTCTCTCCCTTTCCTTTCTTCTCTCCCTTTCCTTTCTTTTCCCCCTTTCCTTTCTTTTCCCCCTTTCCTCTCTTTTCTCCATTTCCTTTCTTTTCCCCCCTTCGTTTCTTTTCTCCATTTCCTTTCTTTTTGCCATTTTCTTTTTTTCCTTGCTTTATTTCTTCCTTTCTCCCTCTGAACTGATGAAACCACTCTCTTTGGTAATTCTGAGTCAGTTGGGTCTGTTCTGGGCTTTTCTGTGCAAAGACTGCCAAGATTTCAGAAAATATGTGGTGGTTTAGGGATTTAGTTATATGTCCAAAAGGGACAAGATTTGAGACCTCCAAATGCCTTTAATTTAAAACTATAATTTGGAAAGGATCTTTCCTGAGTCCCAAGAGAAAAAAGCCAATACTTTCATTTATACAATTAGTCATCAATCTCTTCACCATAAGGGTTGTCCTCCCTCCTGAAAAGGCTACATTTTGTTTTGCTGCCTTAACAAAAATGAGTTCAGTTGATTTAATGTTCTGTTTCATGATGAAGTGTCTTATCTAGGTCATAGGATAGCTGTTAACAAGATATTTATGAAGTGGTAAGAATTCTCTGCTCTGCGGTGAATTTAGTCTCTGGAGTGGGGCAAAATGCTATTTAACTAGCAAATAAAGCAGTTCAGCTTCAAATTATGTCAAAGTTAACTGCAACAATTTTAATCTTTTAGTAACCCCCTAAATATGTAGAATGTCTGGAACTGCTCAAAACTTCAGTAATTTGACCTCTGCTACAGAAAAAGCATTTTATATAAATTAATATTGTAAGTAGTTATCCAAGGAAGGGATTTTTTTTATTTAAAAAACAAGTTATTATTTTTATAGTATGTGCAGACTGTAAAAAACAGCTAAATACTAAGAACATATTCCTGAACTTATTTTTTTGGTACCCAAGACTTATTTTACTGGCTTATCAGTTACTGGGCTAAATCCTTCTAAGTATTTGAAGCTGGTATTTGTGATATTTTCTTGGAATTGTTTTGTCTGCCATGTAACAATGTTGTCAGCAGATACTTCCCTAATTTCTGCATAGTTTTTATTGGTGTTTGACATGATTGCAGCCACAATGGTGAAGGCACAGGCAGTGCAGTGTAAATACAGCCTTTTTAAAAGGAATTCTGCATGAACCACTGCTTCACCATAAAAAGTTTTGAAAACAACATTGTTTGGTATTTCATTTGTGTCTGTTGAAGCAGTAGTGGTTTGTTTCTGTGTCTCTCATGTTTACTAAAATAATAGTATGTGAGCTCATCTCTCTTCAGTTGTGTATCAGCAGAGCTTATGTCAGGCATGATTTTTGGTGTATTGAATTTTGCGATAAATATAGACTAGCACATACATGATAAGTGAATAATTAGTGACTTACATCACTAATTCATTGTCCATGTTTCATTAGCTCTAGAGTGCCACTCCAGCTCTGTGGAAATACTTCTGGCTGGATTCTCAGAAACTTAATTTTCCTTGTTTTTAATTTACATGAACAGCCATTTCTATGGAGTCCCTATTTTTGGCTTCATCTAGACAGGCAGACCTTTGTAGAGTGTAATGTGGAATAGAATAGTTGCTTTAGTCTCCTTTCTTACTTTATGTTTTCATTTATGTAATTATACATCTGAATGAAAATAAGTCTTCATGTAGATTTGATTTCCTGACTAATGTGTGTTTTTGCATTAAGATAGTTTATAGTTCACTGTAAGTTTTTGTGGAACTGGACAACAATGAGTGAACCTCAACCATCTAAAGACAAACTTGACTATGTCTCCATGAGACTGCTCGGTTAAGGAAGAATGTGAACCATGACTTGTTCATACCCAAGATCCCACAAAACTGTTTGTGCAAAAATCTATAGGCTGTTCTGCCATTTTTCCCCCAAGCAGCTGTCTGCTGGGATGAAAGGTCTTTAAAAGATCTGGTTTCATGAGCATATTTTCCATTTTATTTTACCTCTAAAACAGTTATCTTCCAGAAGGATGAAGACATTCATTTGTTTCTCATGTAGTGGCATTATCAATTGCATGAGGAGCAGTGCTGTTCTGGAAGCAGTCTCTACCTTTTCTCTAAGATAGACAATTAAACTTTATTAATTAAGGTAACATTTATACCTCTTTGATAAAGGTAATAATGAGTTTTTAACTCTGTAAGAAACCATAAAGTGTTTTACTTTTTTTTACCTGAATAAAAAATTTTAAAAAATAAAAGGTCAGACCTAAATCATCATAAATGATCTTTATAAAATTTGAACTGAAAAACATTTCACTTGCCAGATGTGCATTTTTGTATTACTTCTCCATTAGTGTTCAGCATCTAAAACAGACCAGGGAGTCTCATTTCACTGACACAGTCATAGCTGTTGGTGGTATCTTGTTTTGTAGAATCAGTAACACTTTCTGAAACTTCTGTTGCCAAGGCAAACAAAATAATGAAGGCTATTTAATTTTAAAATTATAGGAGAAAGTGAGATAGTTTTGTTTATGAGAAAAATGGAGCAGATGGAATTGTGAAGTGTGCTGGGAGCAGAGAAGTTTTAGTGTAAGCAAGAGTTTCCGTACAATGTGTCCACGCACACATGGCACCAGACGTGATTGTGCATTTACCTAATATGATATTTAATGGAGAACTTGGCGAAAGACCACGAAGAGAAAATGAAAGATCAAAATGCTAAAACAAAAGCTTTATGTAAGAGAATTCCTGTTGCTGATTTGGATTCAAGTAGTCAAGTAACTAGCTTGCTTACATTTTTATCCAAGGAAATATAAAATGTAATCTCTTACTGTATTTACGTATCCTGGTGTACACATACCCTACTGCATTTAAGTAACTTCGACTAATTTCTGTGGTTCATTCAAAATGATTACTTGTAAAAAAGGAGGGAGCAGATAATACAGCATAAATGGCAAAAATTGATCAGCATTTTATGAACAGTGTCATGAACAAGTTATTATCAACCAGAATTGTAAAGAGACATATAAAAATCTGTTTTCAAAACAGAAAGTGTAGAAGAATACTTGGAATTTTGTAATTGGACAGAAACCAACAGCTGTTCTAAAGTGACTGAATTTCACGTCATATCTTGCTAAAACTGGTTTATTAGAAGATAGGAAAATGTATGTGAACAGTTGAATAACTAACTTATGAAATCATTGTGGCATATTTTTAGTATATGTTTAGAGAAAATTAGTATTTTTCTAATTGGTATCAGTGAATAGAAAGTTAAAATACTTTATCTACTAAATTTCCATTAGTAATTATTCTATATGTCATCATTCGCTCAAGCACGTAGCAAGCTTTTAAAGTCTTTTTGTGAAGGCTTTTGTGAAGGCTTCCAGGCTTCAGAAGACACCGAAATCTTTGCAGACATAGGAGAAGGGATTTGGTCTGAAGGAAGAAATTGAAATAGTGAAATAGTGGAGAGTTCTTTTGGGACTAGAAAGCTAAAACTGCTGTAGAAAGAGCTTGCTTACCATAACTGTGCATAGGCTTTTTTGCGTTTGTTCATTGTCGGTTTTTGGAGGGTTTTTTTTTGGTTCAGTTTTGTTTTGTTTTGTCTTTTAGCTTGGTTTGGTTTTTTTCCATTTTATTTTACAGGAGAAGCTGCACATCTTTCATGAAAGTGGTGGAACAGTTTGTTTTATCAAAGTGAATTTTAAGATGCTGCTGACCACAGGAGTAGCAAACACTGCCTGGGCATTTTTTCTGCAGTTACTTTTTCCCCCCTAATCCTTTATCCTTTTTTACATGATTGTAGAATGCAAAGGCTGATGCTGGCTATAAGGTAATACTACAAAAAGTGTAATGCTCATCTTCAGGTTTTATAAAATGGCATGATTCTCTTGCAGTCAGTGAAGCTACAGTGAGGATGTTATTAAACAGTTTAGACTGTCTTAGACTTGACTGATGATGTTTCTGTGTCTTGAAGATCTTTAAGCTCAGAAAGTCTGTGTTCAAACAAATTGGCCTTCCCTTGAAACATTATAGGTGTTGTAAATAGTAACATTCCTCTTGCTTTGTATCAAAATACAGGAAAATATTTAGTCTTGCACTTTTGCATGTCTTTGCAATTGCTTCCTGTTGGATTTCAAGATATCTGTTGATTTGTTTTCTTACGTTTTACCTTTTTAGGAATTTTTAGTTAAATGATGGCTGAATGATACTGTGTGTATTGCTTGGCTATAGTTTATAGCCATTCTTTTTTTTTTTTTTTTTCCTTTTCTTTTTCCCCCAAGGGCAAATCAGAGAGGTGGGATATTTGAGACTACTAGTACACTAGGGATTCTTTCTAAAGGCAAACTGGTTAAGATGAAAGAGAGTTTGAAAATTTTGCTTTGTGTGTCTAATTTGTACTACCTTGATAGATATGTTAATAGATGCTTATATTTTTATATATGTAGAAGTGTATATAAATGAAATGTAGTCTTCTCTAAAGTTTGAAAATTTTCATTTGCCTAAATGTTTTGGTTTTTTTTTTTTTTTTCTGGCTTAGTTTAGCAGTGTATTGTCCTATACCTATTGATAGGACTTAATTTTGCTTTTTATCGCACTATAACGAGTGTCATTGGAAATTTTGCTCATAAATCTGCTTTAATTTACAGCAGTTTGCTGAGTTTTGCTGAGGAAAGGCTTTCTGAGAGTGCTGGAGCAGTCAAATACACAGCCCAGCCAATAGTCATTTGTGCAATTTTTCTTGAAAGACTGGATTTACAACGTGGTCGTCCTGAAGAGGCTGATGTTCAGTTGTGAGATGGATAATAGGGCAAGAAATGACAGAAAATGAAAATAATTGAGCCTTAGTTAGGCTATACACTGAATAGGAAAATGAAGTGGAAATACACAGCATTTAGGGAAAATTAGGGTTGGAAGGGACCTTAATTCCTTGTGGGATCCAGGCCTCAAAGCAGGGCTAACATCTCTGTGGCTACTCTGCCTTTTAAGTTAAATCACCAAAGAAAAACAGATATCATGAAGGTATTTTTCATTTCTCTTGGCAGTCATGCTTTGCAGTGTCTTTCATATTTCTTTTTTTTCTGACTCTGCAAGAATTGTATCTTGAATTAAAAGAAGTATGAGTCAAATTCCAACCTGTAATGCTTGATTGCATGATGACTGATTTGACAGCATGAGGTTGGCATCAGCATTTAATTTCTCTCTCTATGCATAATAGGAACGATACTCTGAGTCAGTGGGGAGGGGAGATCTTAATTGTTTAGTGCTTTGAAGATGAGGTTATATAGCTGTAATTGCTGATAATACCCGACCTAAGCCCTTTCCCTTTAGCAGGCAATGCATCATTTTGTGATTTCTTTTATTTGCATTGTATACTTTACATTTGAAAAAGAGTTGTTTAAAGTGTTGTCTGGCCTCAAGAACTCTTGTTCTGTTTAAAGAACTGCTCTTTTTGATTGCCCTTGACCAGCGGAATCTGAGCCGTCATTATATTTCCTAATATAATTTAGGTAAATGCCCTTTTAGGTCCTGTGTTTCTCTGACAAATTTGAAAATGTTTTCAGGTTTATTGCTCTACTCTTCAGCCTTTCAGAAGAGTTTTCTTCTCCCCTTTATTTTTCTGTGATCAGCAGACAGAATAAAGTTGTGCAGTTCAGAGTGTAAGAACAAAAGGGAATTTTTTTCTTTGCATTTCATTTCATTATTCTTTGCATTTCATTAAATTTGTGGTATTGTAATTTGTGTTGCATTTTGTAACAATTTGGGAAGCAACATTTGAAAATTTGGGAAACATTTGCATTGTATGCAGTGGTGAAATTTGGCCAAAATTTTCTACCTTGGATGTTTGAAGTTGCTTGTAAAATTTAAGTAACTCCAGAAATATAGAGTATCTGCAGATTTCTTCAGAAAAAACACATGCTTTTTAAATTTTAAAATATTTTTTATGGCTTTTAGTCCTATTGTGACATACCATGTACAAGAAGAATATTCCTGGTAGAGGTTTGTACTGTGCATACAAGTCAGCATTCATATTCTCCCATCAGAAAGATGGCTCAGTTCCAATATACTGTTGTAACTGTGAAAAGCACGTAAATGGAACACAAAATACTCTTTTGTCTTGTGTATTTACAATGTCATTGTTTTGATATTGGTTTTTCAACTGTCTTTTGCAGCAAGGTCCAGGATTTTATCCTTGAGTATTCAGGCTCACTTGGAAACCTGTCTTGCTGATTCCTGGCCAGTTAATAGTTCCAAGTGGATGCAATTTAATAACCCTTGTGCTGTTTTGATTTGCCTCCCACACCATCTGGTCTATGTCTTTCTCCTGCTCTTTTATTCTCCTGTCTTAAAGGATAGTATTTTTTCAATAATTCAAACTCTCAAGCATGTCATCTGAAAGTGTAGCTTGCCCTGAAACTTCCCTGTGCAATGTGTATTCCCTTAAAGAAGGCTTTCTCTATATACAGGAAAAAGAACATGAACAGGAACCTGTGGACAGGTTGGAATGGCAGGAATGTAGTGCACACTAAAGATGTCTGTTTCTTCACACTGAAATATTGTTTAAACACATTTCAAGAGTTAAATTATTTCATGGCTCCAAGGTCTCCTGGATGGCTCTCTGTATTTCTCTCGAGTGGCCTCCACATTTAATTATTGGAGAGTGGCAAGAGATGTCTTAGAAATACAAAATCACTCAGCCTTTGCTGAGATGAAAGTTAAGTGTTGTGATGAAGCTTGTATCTACTAACTGAGCTTATCTGTACCTGATTTAGTAAAGATAACTTAGAGGAGTTCTAATTAAGCTTAACTCTGTTTGTCGTAATGTTTCAAAAATACCAGGTGAAGTTTGTTCATATTGTGTGAGAGTGTCAATTCTTGACAACATTTTTTAAAATTTTGGGTGATCATTTCTCTGCATAGCCTGGGTGCTGGTCCTTAGCCTTTATGTTTTAAAAAATTTCCTTTAGCCCTTGTTTATTTCTGATTTATTCATGGTTTTTGTAAATCTGATGTCTGTGTTGTGTAGACGGGAAAGACTGAAGGGGTGGGTTTTGTTCTGCCGCAAGTTGTGGGTGTTGGCTGGGAGTAGTACTGGAGAAGCACCAGATGGCCAAACAGTGGCACCAGCTGTCTGTCCTGTAAAGAGAGAAGGGAGTGCTGAAGATGTCCATCTCAGGCTTGGTTGGGTTTGTGTTCCTGTCTTCACAGCAATTCCTCAACACCTTCAGTTCAAATTGCACCCTTCCTCAAGCAGGTGACAGGGGTGTCTGGCTCTGGGGTGGGGTGGGAGTTGTCCCCAGCCCTGTGTCCAGCTGTGCCTGCTTGGTCTGTGCCTGCACAGGTGCCTGATTCCCCTGGCAGAGAAATTGAGCTAGGTGCCTCCACGTGGCCTGCTACCTCACGGATTTCACTAACCTGTTCCCCCTTTTGGCACCTCTTTCCCTTATCGTCAGGTCTGTATTTCAGTACTGTGACACAAACTCTTAGCTTACTCTTTCCAGCCTTGCTTCCCTTCTCTCAGAGGAGGAGCTGGCTGTTCTGCAGTAAGATGCCCAGCAACCCCTTTTCATAGATGCTGATATTTGTGAGGTAAATTTTCAAGCATTGCTTAGTATTTTCTTCTTTCTTCTTTCCTAATCCTTGGTGCTGTACATATTTCAGAGTTCTATGTGAAGATGTATTTCCTTCTTCCAGAGCTGTCCCTGTGATTATGGATGGGTGATCTTGGGGCAGGAAGCCAATGTATTTACAACGTCCATTTTGCCTAGCTGAATTGGTCTGATGACATTCTGATGTAGTCCCTTTCCTTTTCCCCACCTTCTTCTTCTCCAAAAGCCTGGTTTTCCTCATCAAAAGTCAGTCTTTGGTTTGCCAGACTAATGTGTCTGTCTCTTCAATCAGCTTGTGCAAGATAAAGGCTTGGTTTCCACTTCTGCTTCAGTGAAGCTAGTTTATCCCAAATCCAGATCTATGGATGTCAGAAGCTGCATCTGAGCATGTGCCATTTCTATAATTTCACTGAGACTTTTTACAAATTATTTTGCCATTAGAATAAGTTAAGTATTTTATTTAACCTTTTGTATAGTTCATGAGTTTTTGGCATGTTACTGTTATTAAAAAGAATTAATGATGCAAGCTTGCATATATGTCTATCTTACACTTTTATCAATTCTGTTTTATGTGCAATCTCTAGTAGATACCATGCTTATATCCAAAAGAATAAAAAAACCCCAAACCTAAGTAAGTAATGGAATTTTTAAAAGTCTTTGCTATGTTTTATTTCTAACCATTTTCTGCTGTACTGAATGTAATAATTTCAGGTTGGCTAGGTACCTAGTAAATATTCCCAAAAAGAGGTTTGCTAGTTGATTTGTCTTGATAGATTTCAAGAATTACTCGGTCTTTAGGAAAAGGAGTGTTTGGTTTTAATTTTAGAGAGAGAGTGAGTTAGCATCTTGCTCTTTTTTTTTTTTCTGGTGATTTTTGCACTACTGGTTATCAGAACAATGGTTTGATTGATATTTAGTCCATATATGTGACTTTTGGAAAGAATTTAAGAGATTCTTTTTCCCTAGCTCTGTCAGTGTTTAATTTCTCTCAGCTGTGTAGTAAATGTTTAACGTGAAATATATGGGAATAGTGTGTTCGTGCAAAATAGCATTCAGGAGAATCTGTGTTCCAGAAAGCTTTATAGTCTCACCTTAATTTTGACGTCTCCATTTTCCATAAGTAGAAATAGACCACAGTCTAGTTAAGGTTATCTGAATTTTCAGCAGTGCAAGTGATTTTGTTGCCTTTTCCATTTGTGTTGTTGCCTTCAATGGTTGTTTATTGTAAATGGCAGCAAACACATTTCAGGACACCTGTGTTCCTTTTGGCCTCCTGATGTGCCTCTCAGGGTGCTTTGATTCAATGTCAGGATCAGACTAGATATACACTGGTCCTGTGTATTTTGTTTCCTTTTGGAAAGGTTCTTGGGCAGGGAAGAAAGGAAGATGTACATCAAATCCTGTGCTCTGCTGACTCAGGGGGCTCACAGCCACAGAGTGTTCTGCAGAGCACTCATTCCCCATGATGCAGAGAGATCACACCTCCCTCCTGTGAATCAGGGCTGGGGCATTTACATTGCCACAGTGGGCCACATAAACATTTCAGGACCCAGCTAAAATAAAGACATACTGGATATCCATGTGTGACTGTGGCACTGTGTTTCTCATAATTTGTGTGGATGAAGCTCCTGTAGCAGTGGCTCATCTTCAGAGCTGGGAAGGAAAGGGATGCAAGTGAGCAAAGCAACCCTTGATATTGGATGCTGATTTTAAGATCATCTGTTTTTCTTGTTCCACAGACTTCATTAGAGAAAGTGTGACTGACCATGTATTAATGCTCCCTTTTCCACCATCTTCCCCATGACAGAGTTACTGTCAGGTTTTTATCACCATGAAAATCAGATTTCTTTTTTCCTAATGAACTACTAACTGTAACTTGTAGATTCAGTGGAGTGTATTTCATTGCAATAGATCAAGTTGTCCATCACCATAATAGTGAGACAGTTTGAAAAGAAGATTAATTTTATGAATTCTGAAGAACTTGGCTTGCTGGGATGTGAGGTACTCTACAGAAAACAAAGTATGTTGCTGTGGTGTTTTTGTGGTGAAGGGCTGATTCTACTCCCCAGAGACTGTCAGGCTCTCCTGTCAGTAGTGCAGGGGATGGAAGAGTGCCCTTCTCTCTTGTTTGACAGGCCATCATTTGAGGCTGGGAGTTTTGCCAGCTAGTGACCTAGTGTATCCAGTTTCTAATTTGGGTGAACTGTTATTGAGAAGGTGGTGGCCTGACAACTCTGGCATTTCCTGGGGTTCTCAGATTACTGTGACACCATGTGATTGGTTTTTCAGGCTGAGTCTTATTTGAGTTGAACCATTTTTACTGCTTGTTCTGCTAGGAGTTTATCTGTGACCTGCAGAAAGAATTACTTTTTTAAGTTGTTACTTAACAGTTACTAGTTTTGTTGTTGAAATTTTTGGGAACTCAAGAGTCTTTTTGTGTAGATGCCTACTATCTTACATTCTAAAGAAAGCCTTAGAGGAAGACAATTAGCACTGCTTGCCTGCTGGGAGCTCAGACTTTTCTTCCACTGTTTTTTGGTTTGAGCAGTACATATGGTGAGCTAAATGCTTTTGGAGCATGAGATTCTTCCATCACCTCTTGGAACATTGTTGATGAGTTATATAGGTTCATGACGGAATGAAACAGATTAATGTTTCTCTAAGATTAGGTCTAAATGAATACAGTTGTTGTGTTTTGTTTCGCTTTTCCTGAGGATCACTTGAAAATGGAGAAAGAATGTAGGTGGCCATGCAAACTTAAAGCAAGGATGTTTCATGGTATTCCTCTGGCATCTTCTCTGGGTCTGCCTAAGACTTCAGATGATGACCATCACCCTCCCTTCAAAACAGGTTACAAAATAAGGAAAAAGCTTGTTGTCAAAAATCTGGAAGCAAAGTTTTTTTTTCCAAGAGAGATGTTTAGAATTGGTGATGATTCATGCTGACTGTCAGTCTGAGGCCAGACTCTCTTCCTGGGATTTAAACATATTATAGGGAAGATGATCTTGGGTTCATAACCTGCTTATTGCATTCCTGACTGTAGTACAGAAAATATTTAACAGAACAACAAAACATTTTTAGCTTAATGTAGGTAGATTTTCTCACTTTAAAAATCCATTATCATTACCTATTGTATTGCAAACTCTAGCTTCTTTTATATTTCACATTTTTATGTATGAAAAGTTTTCTTGTTCTGCTTTGAAGGTGTTTTAAACAGAATTCTTAGGAAGTTTCATTTAGTTCAGAGCAAATATAATAGACCATTTATTCTTTCCTTTACTGACTTTTGCTTTTATAAAAATCCTGTAGCAAAAGTTAGCATAAATTGGCTCAAGGAAGTTATACATCTAAGTTGCTTGGCTGGGCCTACTGATTAAGGTCAAACATCAGGCTTGGAATTCTGAGGATTTAGCTGAACAAGAGCCATAAGGTTTATCTTTAACCTGAGTGAAAAAATGTTATTTTGGACAACAAAGCAAACGAAATATTAAAGATTTCCCTAAACAGAAAGAATTGATGTGTGCCTTGATCTGTTTATGTAATCAAATGAAAAGAAATTAATCTCCATTTTCTTATGTTCCTAAGTATTTACAGTTGCTTAACAGTATTAGAAGTAGGTTTGTTTTTACTGACTTGTCAAGGCAAAGAGCAGTTTTCTTATTCTTTTTGTTTTCTTAAGGACAACCCATGATGTGGAAAGGCTGTGATCAAAACAGATTTCCATTCGGCACCAGACTAAAGTTTGGCTTGCCAAATATCGAAGTTACTTTGTCTTGCAAAGTGTTGCAAGTAATGCTGCACATGTAAGGAATGGATACGAGGCAATGAGTGTGTCCCAGCCTAACCAGTCTGTATGAAATGACTCAACATTGCTCTGTTTGTTCAGCTAGCTGCTCTGTCTAGTGTGCAAACGAGGCATCACCTATACAGGACATGTGTGGCTTGCCATCCAGGAGGAAGAAGACCTTTAGAAAGGACATGTACAACTCAAAAGCAGGAGCTCTGTTGGAACCCAGAATGTCCCTTGGACACTCCTGGATGTTCCGGGCCCAGGTCAAAAGCATTTGAGACACTGGAATGCAGCCACAGACCCCTGTGGCTTTGAACCTGATCCATGGAACAATTTACCAACCTTGCAGGAAGAACAAAAAATCACAAAAGTTTAGATATTATAGTAGAAGTAGTCACAAAGTGAAAGGAAGAATTTTTGAGTGCTGTACACGGGGGGTTTAGGCCTTGTACAGAGGGGTCTGAGTTTTGTACATGGGGGTCAGAAGTTCTAAGATGGAGGGACTTGGGTGTGCCCTGTCCTCTTTCCTTCTTCTTCCTAACCTCCATGTTCTTGGTGATGTTGGCACTCACAGATTGGTGTAGAGTAGAAAGTCACTGTTCAATATAGGTGATGGGCATTGGGGGAAAACTATAAACATCTAATACGTAATGTATGATATGAAAGAGGGCACCAGCCCCCTGGGTGTCGGAGTGTGCCCTTGCCTGACTGCTGAACGGACCCCAGCAGCTCAGGGAGAAATCTTTTAGATAACATACAATAAACTACCTTGAGACTGGACGACTGAAGACAACTGAGTCTTTCTTTGGAAGCTAGGGTTGGAGGAGAGGCTTTTCCACCTTTCTGGGCCACCCCAATCAGGGAGTGAGACCCAACAACGACAGACCCCACAGAGCTCCTTGTTTCCTTGTTTCCATCCTTGTTGCCTGGAGGGGGTTTCTGGCTCCTCTGTCAACGATGTGTAGCTTCAGTTTTATCTGTTGCATTATTGATAAGATGTGCATGCTCCTTCCTGTTGCTGATGCATTTCACCTTTTGTTGCAGAGGCAACATACAGCCCTAAGCATATTAGTCACATGCGTTAAGGACTTCAGGCTCTAGAGGCTTAGAAAAAGGATTTTGTTTTTTCTAATGATTTGCATGTATTTTGTTGGAAAAACACTACTCAAAATACAGTTGTATAAGAGACATTCCATTTATTGATTTGTACAAATTATTAGGGAATTATTAAATTTCTTCCTCTGGCCCTGAATCACAGAAGGAAAGTGTTGTATAAGTGTTAGCGTGGGTAGGCTCTAAAGCCACTTTTTCTAAGCACAAAACAACTTTGTGAGCACTACTTCTGAGATGGATCAAGAATTTATTAATATTTAAAACCTATATTTTTAAAATTATTGATTTGCAGAAATAGAATTATGGATGAGTTGTTTGTAAAAATTAGAGCTCCCATGTAAATCTCATATTTAATATGACCATCAAAACATTCTGGTGTAGAGCAAAAAAAGGATTAGTAACACAATATGTATTCATGACTGTGAGCATCCATTGCATTTTCAGCATGCGACCTGCTGAACATATGGATTGTGTATGTGTTCCAGACTGGAGCACTTTTGTGGCATAATGTGAAGGATTATTATAAAGGCAGGATCACATCATAGTCTGCTCCTATACAAGTTCATAAAGAACTGGTAAGTTGAATGTTCAATTCCATTTCTTCCTTAGAGTCTTTCTCTGAGTCTTGTAGCTGTTGTGATATATTTTTATCTATATGTCTTGGTCTAATGTGAGTATGAAACAGCACAATATCATTAAATTACGTCTAGTGGATTCTGTCTCATCTGCAGTGGAACAGCTTTCCAGAAAGAGAGGAGGAGATGGCAGAAGAGGACATTTCTGTTCCTTTTGAAAACTCTGTGTACAAAACAGATCTGTGGTCAGTATTCTCCTCCAGAACAGTGAGCATGTTAGAGTTTCAAGTTCAGGGTTTCAGCTTGGGGGATGAAAAACAGAGCCCAAAAATATAACATAATTTAATATGTTTTTGCAACTAGAGGCACTTCATTTAAAGTCAGAGGAAGAGTGACTCTTTTTAATGGATTTTGGTTAAAACCCATTGATGTAGGAAAGTTATACATAGGTTTAAGTATTCCTATTCTCTGAAATGGGATTTCTTTATTTTATGTTTTTCCTTTTTTTTTTTTTCCCTTCAGTGTTAGAAGATTTGCTTTCTGAAAGGATGTGCTTCTGCACAGTGATTCACCATCCCTGGGGGTATTTAAATGACATGTAGATGTGGCACTTAGTGGACTTCGCAGTGCTGGGTTAACTGTTGGACTCAATGACCTTGAAGGTGTCTTCCTACTTCAGTGATTCAGTGATTCCGTGATACATTAGCATTATTAGAAAAATATGTGTGAATCTTTTGATTTGCCAGTGGTGTGGTACTGGAAAATTATCTATGTTTTCTACTGGTGGTGTTGAGCTGAGATCTCAAATGGTCATACTTGTAGCAGAAGTAATATTTAGACTTGTATTTTATCTATTTATTCTGTAATATTTTTTGTTAAATACCACCACATAAGAGTTGATGATCCTGAAAAATAATTGATCCTGGAACATAATCTTAAGTTTAGGTATTTAAAAAAAACCCAAAGATTTCAGTAACAGGGTATAGCAAGTGATTAGGCAGACTAAAGCTTGATTTTGCAGCTGGTTTGGCCAAAATTCAGATTGAATGAGAGCAGTATTTCTGAAAGAAACCAGAATTCTGCATATGCATTATGCACCCAACCTCTAATTTAAGCCTTACGGAATCCTGAAGGTTTGAAATGAAGTATGTTACTCAAAGGAAAACAGGTTATGGAGAGAAATGATGTGTAGTAGAGCACAACCGTATTTGCTGGGGGTAGGCCAAGTAAAAAGTAGATGCATGTCAGGACTGATTAAAGAATTCCATATTGTAAGAGTATGGTATTTTAGGATGATAATGGATGGATGAGAAAATCATGAAAAGAATGCAGTTGGACAGAGCATTGTTTAGTTTAATCAATTCTAAGTCTAAAGAAAAACAGAATTGCAGCAGGATTAAAATAACTTTTTTTTTTCTTTTTGTTAAAGACATTCTTTCAAGTTAGCATAATTTAAACTCAGACTATTTTAAATTATATGGTGTAGCATTTATTTGCCTCTTACACAAAAATAGCATGTAGTGGAGATGATGGGGATGGATGGGGGAAATCTGGGGACCATCTGAAAGCAAATGTTAATTTTTTCTGTAATTATGCATTCCCTGTAATAATAAAAGACTTTAATATTCCTGTATGTAAAATGAAAGCAGCTGTCAGAAACAAATATCTTTTTAAAAGAAGCCATGAGTAGTATTATTCAAAACATACTTTTCATAGGAAAATTAGAAGAACTAGACCTGTGATTACAATAGAGGTGTTACCTTTGATTTAACATCTGCATTCAATTCTTTAACCATCCTGGGGGATTTTTTTCCCTAGCAAATTACTCCTTTTTTAATATTTATTCCTTCAATACAGGTAACAGCTAACATAAAGCAAAACAAAACAACAAAAATAACCAAAACCAAATAATAAAAAAATTGAAGCTTTTTTATTTATTACTGAAAAGGCCACATTTAATGCCAGTCATTCCAAAGGGTTGCAAGCAACTCTTACCCTAAGTTCAGAATTAAAGGTTTCTACAGGTGTTTTTTGCTGAATAGGGAAGCATAGTTAACCATCCTAGGAAGAGCATGTATTCTCTGTAAATTAGAATACTATGGAAAACAGCAAACCAGAAAATAAATTAGTTTCTCTCAAATGTATTTTTTAATATTTTCTTATTAGCTAAGACAGCCAGCGTACTCAATTCTATCAAGTTTAATGCTTTCAGAATGTCAGCACATATAATTTTTTTTCTATTTTTGTATACTTTGAAGAGTTTGGTCTGTGTCTTTTCCTGTGTAACAAAACAGCTTCTTACATTCACTCATTTGCTGCACTGTTTTTCTTACTATCAGTGGTATCTCAGTTAAACCAATATCTAAATGCACCTTTCTGCTCATGATCACGTGGAAAAGGTTTTTCAAATATGACCCATTTGTGTTCCTTCTTACTGTAAGCTTGACGGTTTCAGAAGGAATTTGTATTGGTAATACAAGGACACAGGACTTTACTTTCCTTGCTGTATAGATCCACATGCTTTTTCATTTTATGAGGTAAGGCGCTTCCAGCCTTTTGAAGGGTGGCAGCGTCAATCCTTTTGAGCTCTGCACCTACCTTGCCATGCTGGGAGAAAGTGCTGTCAGTTTCAGAAGCTGTTGCTGGGAGCTGTATGCCAGGCACAGGTACTGCTCACTGCTGATGTGTAGCTGAAAGCTCGCTCTCTTTTCACATAGAATGATTAAATTTCCAAGAACACAGCTGCTGCTGGAGGAGAATGGCTAACAGATCTTCCCAGTCAATAGATACGTTCAGATACCTTCTTCAGGTAATTTGCCAAGTGGTGCCACTGAAATACAGTTTTCAGTTGTTCTCTGAGCTGCTTCATTAAGGCACCACACAAACCAGTCAGACTGCTGCATTGTGGTGTTGCTGCTACGCGTTGTGAATGCATCAGCCAAATACAGCTCTGTCTAAAGTCTGCAGAAAGTGGTGTTTTAAAGGTGGTTTCTTCAAAACTTGTTTCACTCCAGATATTAGAAGGGGCAGAGCGATGTGAAGAAAACAGTGTTGGGAAATATTTGTCCTCTATTTCATTAACAGCCTTTTATGTAAAATCAAAAACAAGTCTGTAGTGGCTGCAATGCTGTTAGCATTATTTCTTAGACCCACTTGAATGTCATAGTCCGTGTTTCTTTAATGGAGAATTTCACATCTCGCTTTTAACTTAGTATGACTTCTGCTGTGATTTTGGAAACCATCAGCAAACTTTCCGTCATACACTTAATTCCTGCATTCTGCTTTGAAATGTTCCTTTGGCAGGATTTGAAATGCAGCAGGAAATGGAGTTAGAAGGTACATTCCTGGATAACTCTATTATAGTTCACAAGCTATTTCAGAAAGTTAACTGGGCCTGGGAAAAGGGATTTATAAAACTCCTGCAGCTTGCAGGCAGTTGTCAGTATCAACTGAAAAGTGAGCAACTCAGTATTCTTGGGATATAGGAGTTGAAGTATGGTCTGGGAACTTGATAGTATACAATATGTATATATGGTAGTATATTTCATATATATGTATATATGATATCCTAATGCATATATCATAGTGTACAAACATCTGTATCTTTGTTTTAAATGCTGTCTGAGGTGGAGGTAAAAACATATTTATGATCCTTCATGTACACAGTAATTTTAAAATATGTTGAAAACTTTTATTAAAACTGAAATTCCATGGACTTCTTAATATATTCATGATAAATCATGCTGTATTAAGATTTTTTTAAAAATGAAATTATCAACCTGATTTTGAACCCATTTTATGAAAACAGTGTGCGTTGTTTTTTCATACAGTGTTCATTTACATAATTTTCTTTTTGGTGATTTAAACCAGATATGTTTGCTTTAGGTAGCTGACAAAAATGATTTTCTTTCATGATGTAAATTTTTGTTTTAAGTAAAGATTCTGTCCTTGTAAAAGCTTCAATAAGATTTTTGCACACAGAATATTTACAGTTTTAGAATTATTAAATTTTTCTTAATTTTGCAGATTCTTCTTTTCAGTGTATCAAACTGCTTTCTTCTAAGCATGTCTTCCTATGACATTTTCCTATGTAAGCGTGGAAGACCATAAGAATATTTCTGCCTCCACATTGTTCATAGTTGAGAAGGCACGTCAACATGATACAGGTATTTCATCATATATTCAATGAAATCAATATGCAATAAAACCCCCTCCAATCCCTCTTCTATTTTTTATATGAACATTTCCTTATGAATACCTGTGGACTAAGAACCATAAATACCAAAAGCTTGCTTGTCTGAGTTGACTGCCGTAGAGCTGATCATTCCTGCAACTAGTAAAAATCATACAAAATTTGCCAGTTTGTTTGTGGTGTGTGGTTTCTGTTTTTTTTTTTGGTTTTTTTTTTTTTTGTGTTTTTGTTTTTTTTTTTTTTTTGTTTTTTTTTCCCCCCAATCCAGAAGACCAACTTAGTCTTGAAGTGCTAAGAGCTCTAGAGAATTGAAACTTACCTTCTAACTCACTTTATAGTTTGAGAGAAACATTAAATTGCAGTTGTGAAAGGCTGGATGGTTTAAGTTTGATCAAGAATTAACTGTACATGTTTGAAGGTAGAGAAAACATTTTTGGAGGTGGGTTGTGGGGGATGGTGACTTTCTGTTTTCTCAGTCTCATCACTTTCTATTCCATGAATGTGGGCGCTTCTGTTGATGATGGTGTCCCAGTAAAATTGTAAACATTACTTTTGTCTGCAGGATTTGCAGGAGAAAGAGAGTATCCATGTGGGTGAACTAGAAGTTGTACACTTCAATGCATGCAGCTGGCACATGTAGGATATTGATAAGCTCACACAGATAAAAAATTACTGCCCCCAGCCTAAATCTCTTGGGTATTTCTTTGTAGATAGTAACCCGAATTCCCTATTTCACATCTTTGCACAGCTTTTGTAAATGGTGGGAAATTGACATGGTGCATGGCAGTTTTACTGCCATGTAGCCACACGGGTTTGCAGGCAGCAGTTCTGAACTTTCTAAGATTCTAACTGATAACTATATTATCACAGCTGTGAATTTGGGGTGCACGTACTGCATTTGTTTTTTGTAATACTACCTTTGCAACCATAAGAGTGTGATTTTGCAAGCAGAAGATGAACAGAGAAGGAACAGGCAATACACTTTAAAATGAAAGCACAAAATCTTCAGGAAAAAAGAAATACAATGGGACACCCTCCCCTCCCCCCACAACAAAATACCCCAAACCCACAAAAACTCCCAACCATATTTTCTGGGCTTAGATAGGATGTTGGTTAGTCTTCATTTTTTAATTGATATAAAGAATTTCTAAAAGAGAAGATAATGTGATTCCCTATTTTAAGAAAGTGGGGCTTGTTTTGAGGTTTTTTCCTTTGGTTGCTTTTTTTCTCAACAATGCATTTATATTTTCCATTATTGCACTAGAATTGACTTTTTTGGACCAGTCACAGATTTCTAAGTGCACACCTCACTGCCAGCAATCAAGGCTTCTTTCTTCTGCCAAATGAATCATTAAGGCAGCAAAAAAAAAAAAAAACCCAACCAGCCTTTCTTTGCTTCTAAGCCAGCAATTTCTTAACAAATAAAGATAGTAACAGATTCAAATGCAATTGTAATATTTCTTTTCCAGTTGACCAAGGATTTGAAAAGGCAGCAGACAGAAATTTATAATAAGAAATAGCAAAACAGACTGTTAATACTGGACAGTTCTTTTTTCAGAAACAGTTATGGTAATATGTAAGAAGTAGGATGGGAGAATCAAAAACAATAGGAATGTTCAAGAACATTTCTGTCCTGATTATTTTTAAGAATAAATCATCAGCAACTTTTGGTTCAGACTTGCCAGTTATAGCCATTGCTCCTTTTTGCTTTAAATTTAGCATTTAATCTGTCTATTATAAACAGTAATTTTTATGCATCTGGTGTGGTGATGTTTCAAGTGCAAACACCCAATTGATGATTGTTGATACATCTGATCAGGGATAAGTCTCAGCCTTTAAGCAAAACAAAGAGGTAAAGGAAGATATTGAAATAGTGGAGATAATGGTCACCCTCACTTTGTAGCTCTCAGGATTTCTGTAGTCTTTCTGCTAAATATATTCTAGAGCATTATCATAAAAGATAAAATTGTATCGTATGTGTGCAAGAGTTTCTAGTCATGGGTGAGAGAGGGTGAAACCTAAGTTTTCCACGTCTTTGATGGGTTAATCTGCTAATGTTAGCCTAGTGAGTTATCAAAGATTGCTCACTGTCACCTCCTCACTTTTTCTAACTTTACACTTCCGGACTCTGTAATATCACTTTATGCAAGTAGCCTACCTATGAATCCTTCTTCTACTGACAGACTCTGAAATTAAAGGAGACTAGAAAGCAGAAGCTATAAATTGGTGCTTTTTATTTTGGACCCAGCATATTTCGAACACAGTGTGTTCTGCCACATAATAAATGATGAAAAGGACTCATGGAATTCTGCTCAGCAGCAAAACCTTCATTAGTGATCCTGTAATGCAAATTCACTGGACAGAGGAGGAAAAAACAGTTCTACTTCTCACTGTGTTGTGTAGCCCTGCATCTCCCTCATCTTGAAAAATATCAATTGGTAAAGCATTGTCACTTTGAAAAAAATGAATCAAGATTTCAAGTGTCCACTTTTTTTAATTTTAGACTAAATTTAGTAGTGCTTACAAATTTTTGTAAATTAGAACTGAAATTTGAAAGAAATATTCTTGCTTAGAATTTTCTACTCTCATTATGCAGTGCTAATTTCTGGACCTAAAGACGTGTTTTAGTTAACAATGTAGATGGTACAGTTAAAAACTATTTTCATTCCTGACATTGCATGTTCTGGAAAATTATATTTGTTTGGATGATCTCAGAATAGACCTGCTGCTGCACCAAGTTTCCTCAGAGTAATTATGACTTTTCTTTTTGTATTAGTCCCCTGAACCTTTAGTATGTTTTTAGTGGGCTTTTGTGATGGTTTTCATGGCAGGAATATTATTGGCCCATCTTTTCAAGTGTCCATTGCAATTTTCTTCCGCATCAGCTTGGATTACCTGTGGATGTAAAATAAATTGCATGACAGAAAGTAGGAAAATATGGCTTGTATGCTGCATTTGGCCTAGTTCAGGCAATGTGGTCCCTGGGGAACAAGAAATAATCTCTTTAATGTAATTTTAAGTGGCATCTCTGGTCTTATTACTTTAGGAGACAAAATGAAAGTCAATTTGTCAGAGCTGATTTATTGTCTGAGCTCTTTCAGAAAGCAATTACTCCAAGGAGCATGTGACTGAAGAGTGCAGTGCTGATGATGTGCTGGGGATGCTTTTTGACGTGGCTTGAGGCAGCTGTGCTCTAGTGCATAAATTGTGGTTCCGTTGGCAATTCCACTTTTGCTGTCGTTGAGAAGTACTTTTATTTGATTGGGGAAAAAGCCCTGTGCATGTCAATGGAAACTTTGTAGATGCTGTTCAGAATGCAAAGAGCATTTTCCCAAGACTTAGTACCTTATTACCTTAGCAGATTTTAATTATCTCAGGATTAGGAAGGTAACTTAATGCATTTGTGCAACAGACACTTTCTTCAGTAGAGCTCTTTTACAAAGAGAGCTCTTTCAACGTGTAGGGGGAGGGACAACATAAATTGTAATTTAGATCTGGATGTATTTGAAATGGGGGTCATATTTTATTTTACTCCAGGAAAAAAAAATAGATGGTGAACTGTACTTGAAATGGTTCAGATTAAGTTGGTATTGACTGAAACTTCCCCAGTGCCTCAAATAATGTAATAGGGGCAGGAACACACTAATATGAACAGGGAGAAGCTGGGACTGCATGGAAGCATAGGAATGTGTGTTAGTTTATATATTAATCTTTCTGTATAAACAAAGAATGTTGGTATTTTAAAGTGTCTGCTTTCCTGATAAGGAAGCATGCTGATTCTGTTCTTGATTCTGTACAATATCACACAACCAAAAAGTTCAGTATTTGGATGTTGAGTTATTGCAAAGCTGGTATGCTTTATCATGAATGCTTGCGCTGGAAAAAAACCCCACTGGTACGCTTGAGTAAGTCTGTACAGGACTTTTAAAGAGAGTAGGCTTATGCTAAGATATGAAAACCCTAAATACATGTTCGCATTTTTAAAGGTACTAAATGCCTAATAGGGTAAAACTAATTACATATGTGATGTTTGTAAACCTAAATTGTAATTGTAAAAGCCACAATGAAAATACATACTATGAGAGTGACTGTGTAGCAAATTTGATCGCATTGTGTGATATCCTAATTGTTAGTTCAGTGTGATATTTCTTTTGCTAACTTTTGTTCCTGTATTTCAAAGGTAAGAAACCTGCTTAAATGCAACAAGTACCTGTTGGCGTGTTCAGAGATTCCATTGAAAATAATACAAGTGAGTCCTCAACAGGCTTGGTGGCCACAGATCTGGCTGTTGCTTGGATAAATACTTTTCCCCACGTGCACCAAATATTATTCAGACCAGCACCAGCTTTCATTTAATGTCTACTCTGTAACTACAGCCAGAGGCAGTTCCATGGTACCTGAAATAATGTAATCCAGACCCGTCAGGGAAAAAACCCCAAACCAACCAACCAACCCCCAAAACCCAACCGACCAAAAAAACCCCGCCACCACGCAAAAACCACCAAACAAATAAAAACCCCAAATAAACAAACAAAAAAAAAACCCAAAACCCACCCACACTCAACCAAAGGGCTTATACAGTCTGTAATTTGAATCTGGAATGTTCTATTCAGAAAAGTTTTTAACTCAGTAACTAAACCTATTTTTTATTGTGAGATTGAATTCTCAGAAACTGTCTCCCTGCTAGTTAAGCAAAGAAGCTACTAGCTACAAACCAGACATGACTTGAGAAACTCGAAATCTCAGTGTGATGATTGTGGACATTCATTGGTAGCAGCAGTTACTGCTACTTACAGGAAGAATGAAGCGCTTGTGTGTTTTTCAGGGTCTGCCCAGTGTCCTTCGTGCATAAATCCATGCAATCCACTTCTTCTGTTCACCAAGGCATTTGTGTCTGATCCTTCCATTCCTCCACATTTAGGGAACTCCCTATCCCCTTAAATTATCTTCAGTGGTGACTTTTTGTCCCTGTTGTCTTTCCCTAACATCGACCACCTTTGAAAAGCAGCTTGGGCTACATTCTTACCATGAACTACAGGGGATAGTTGGACACCAGTCCAGCTTGGACACCAGTCTGCAGTTTACTGGGGAGATTTCTGCCATGGTTCTGGCCTGTGGGTCTAGCTGTGGTGCTGCAGTAGCATGATGGGGAGGAGGAATATGTTGCAAGGTGTGTTCTCAGGCTTGGCTTTGATGTGGCCAGCCTCTTTGGGGGTGAGAAGAGAGGTTGCGGATACACAGACATGACCACTGCTGTTTCATTTGTCCTCAGGGCCAATAAACTGCCTCTGGCCTTTTCTGCCTAGAAAGATCCAACCTCTGTTCAGTTAGAATATATTGGGTACACCCTATTCCTGTTTCCAGTGGCTTCCAAATTTCAGCTCTCAAATTTCCTTCCTGTTCTGTCTTCTCTTTGCGTATAACAAGACCTTGTGCCTTCCTCCTGAAAATGTCCTAACTCCCTAGTTTGTCACGCTATTGCTCCATGTCTTTCTTATACCTCCCGTTTGCCTGTCCCTACTTCCAGGCTTCCTTTCTGGACCTTTCTCTACACCAAGTCTTTTGGTGTATCCTCTCACTTTGTTCTGCTGAAACTGTGTTCTCTCTTTTCCACCATGTTCAGAATCCTAAGAGGTGAGTCATTTGGGTTACTGCAGTATTCAGTACCTTGAGAACATGAGTGGAGGTGGACTCCTGCTTCAACCTGCTTCATTGTAGTGGATTAAAATACAGGCAGCCTATTCACATCTTGAAAAGTAGCTGTATTAGTAGAGAACAGTCCTGCTGCAGTTCAGCTGTGTTTTGCTTCCAACAAGGCTGGAATTTTGCTTCCAAGTTAAAGCTGCAGTTTACTGTGCCAGTTCTTGGACTTGATAATGGGTGACAGTACTGACTGTACTCTGAGGATGCTGATCCTAGTCTTCATATACATCTGTATTACATGTGTCAGACAAGGAATGAAGGCAGTATCTTTCCCTTCTGGTATCAGTTCCAACGTCTTAATTTGTAACCAGCTTATTTGGCATATTGAGGTGCTGGTCTCCAGAGTTTCTGAAATAGCATATTACAATGAAAATGTTTTTCCCTGAGAGCAGCTGTATGTATAGTTATACTGTTGGAATAAAAGTCAAGATAATTTTAAAACTGAGTAGCTATATTGAAGGCAATCTTGTTAAACAAAATAAACATGATTGTGGTTTTATTTAATTAATTTCTCTAGTGATATTAGTGCAAATCGGAGGAAAAAAAAAGCACTTGTCAGTGCTTTAGTGGTTTATTATCTACAGTTGTAATTGAGAAGTCACATGTCTAACTTTTTGCCTCCAAAGTTAACCCCTTTATTTTCATGTGTTTGCTTGAACAGGATTTATGCCTGATTAAGTTACTGTCTTTTATCATAATTAAAGAAAAATGTTGTGGAGGGAGAACTAAAACCTCTGTTCAATGGAAAACAGATTGTTGTACTTGCAGTGAAACAAAAGGGACCCTGTCACAAAAAGTGGCTTTTTTTCCCCCCCGTCAGAATAATCAGCAGTCAGAAAGATTTATCTGCTGTGAGAATGATTCAACTGTCCAGACTAAGGGTGTGTGGGGGGAGGAAACATGTTTAAGCTTTTCAGAAAGGAAGCAACATGCTTCAGAGCTTGCCTGAGATCATAAGAATGGCAGCTTTAGCAGCAGTGCTTATAATCTGTATTTGTAAACTATATCGCCTGTTTGCAGTTCATGCCAAAAATGGATTAGTAGATTTTAACAATCTCTCTCTTCAGGACTGTAAGTGAATTAGTGTATACAGTGTGCCCTTGATTTATAAAAGGTTTCTTCTTGTGGTGCCTTAGAGTCTCATTTTAAACAGTATAGTGTGCTTGGAGAATTTTTTATTTTTTAATGTATACTTCTGGCAGAGAAAACTCCACTGTTGCTGTCAGCTTTTACCTATTTGAATTTACTTTCAGGCAGTAACACACTGGATAAAAATTTTTAAGAGAATATTAAAAAGGGAAGAGAAAATGTAAGCCAATAATGGCTGGATAATTCTGTCCTTCTAGCAAAATGGCGTATTCTGACAAACTATAATAGAACTTCTGCGGTTGATCATAATTTTTTTGGTAATTCAGAAAAATCTTGTGTTCTGTTGATTTTAAAAGTTTGAAATAAGTTTCTAACTTAAAGTTTGATATAATTTCTATCAAAGAAAAACTGTTTCCAAGTATCAAATCAAGGAAGAGCTGAGTAAATAACAGATTCTGAAGTCTTTTTGTATGCAGATTTGGCTTCATTCTTTGTACTTACACTATCTGGAAATTTAAATAGAAATAAATACATCTCTTACACATTTTCTCTCTTTATATATATAAACAGTGTTTGGTAGAGATGCAATACGGCCCAGACCGTAGAGGACTGTTAGTCTGTATCAGGGCTTTATCAGCTCCTAATGCTGTGAGGACAACTACATAGTATTTCTCAACACAGTATGAGCTAATTTACCATTAGAAATTACAGATGAGTCCAAGAGTGTATTGCAAACATTACCTTAAAGTTCCTCTAAGACATAATAACCTCTGTTTCTACTCATGAATGTGCAAATCTAGATTGCCACGTGCGCATCTTTGAAACTCTAAAGTACGAGTAGTACGAGGTTAATTGTGAGGACCACTTTTTTTGTGGTTATTCCCCTTTGTACTCTGTCATACATATTTGATAGATCTCTGACAGCGGGATATTCCAGCACAATTCATTTATAGATCAGAAAGTTTTTTCCAAAAAAGCATGGGCGAGACTGATTAGATACTGTTTTTTCAGTATTTTTGAGGCTTTATCTTTGGCTTCAGAGGAAAGATTTTTTTACCTTCAGTCTTTCCTTCCTATAACAAGAGTAGCAAATTTTTAGTAGTTTATATTCAATTTGTTCCTGAGAGTATATATGTCTGAGTCTTTATTGGAGTTATGATGGAATGATCTAGTTGAACACATAATGATTTAACTCATCTACTGTCTTACTTCCTGGAAGTTTAACATCAGAGATGGTTCTTTCTTCCTCAAGTAGTAACACCCTACACTTGTAATTCTGCTGATTTTTATCTTACGCTTCATCTTTCACCTGGCTTCCTGACAAGGCAGCAATTACAATATCTGCTATGCTGATGGTGGTGATAGATTTTCTGTCACTATGGCAGTATTTTGCTCATCTTCATTCTTGATTTTTATACAGGGATGAAGTACTTCTGTTTTATGATTGGGTTCCAATTCAAGTTTACAGAGCAGGAAAGTAAACTGAACAGATTTCTTTGGAAATCATTTAGGCAATAATCCTGGAATGAAGAGATGCCTCTTATGAAGTTGCCCAGAATGGAACCATAATTAGTATCAAAATGAGAAGATTTAAACCACCTGTTCTTATGTTTCAACATTTTAAAATGTTGTTGCATATATTTATTGTTTTTCTTGTTAACTTGCTCTTTACGGATTTACAATCTGAATTGTCACTAGATTTTTGTAAGAGTTCTGTTATTAACCATCACATTAACCATCACATGCACAATTTTAATAACCATACTCAACTTTCATTAATGGAGAGTGACAGGCGATAAGTCAACATTAGTTCTCAATTTTCCTGAAAGACTCAATGATATCAATAGCATTCAATGATACCAATAACATTCTTTTAAAGCTCATCTGTTTCACATTTACCAGAGAGTGTATGTACTATTTATGAGAAATTAAAGTGGGAGTCACAATGGAAATACATGTGCTTCTCTTCTTATGAATTAATTGAAAATCAGATCTCCACCAACATCAAAGGAGCTCTGAGCCATAGAGGGCTACTCTGATCATATTGGGATATAACTGGTAGTAATTGTTCAGCAATGAAAGATAATATTCCGCTGGTGATGTTTATTATGATGCGTTTGAATTAAATATCTTCAGGATTTATTTTTAACTGTGTTTTCTCAGTCACTGTTATGATCCAATGCAATTTAAAAAAAAAAGAGGGAGCCTGATTTTGTTCTGGGGGGTGTAGGAAGATAACTGGCCTCTTTCCCCTGCAGTTCAGGAGTATTTGACTTAGAAATGAGGTAATTGGAATTTCATTTAGACTTGCCATAATAAGCATGAAAAAAATGGTATCCTGTTAAGCATTTTGCTTGGAGGTGAATGAGTTTCTGGAAGGAGGTGGATAGAAAATTAAGTCTTATTTCTTCTTTTCCTCCTTCTGTATCCCTTGTTAACTGGTTCCCAGTCCCAAGCAGATTGATTTCCTTGCCAGAAAGGGAATGAGGTTGTCTTCTTCCCCAAGATGTTTTGCTAGTGACTTTGGGGTATGTTTTCTGTCCCATGGGCTGTGGGACCAATAGCTGACTATTAACCTAAGTTTCGTCTGGTCATCACCAGAAGGGGAAAAACTGCATGATGGCTTACTCAACTGCACAATGTCTTTGCCGTTTTTTTTTTTTTGCTGCAGGGAGGTGAATTGCTTCTGGTAAGAATAATCAGCTTCAGCCCCTGCCCAGCTTTGAGGGGCTACAGAAGCCAAGGCCAGACTAGCCTGAGTAGTAGAGGTGAGGCACAACTTTAGCATTGGTGGCCATGCCCTGGCAGCAATGGTAATGTGGTTGTACACAGTTCTAGAATTGGACAGAGTCTGGCTGAAGAATGTGGAGATTTAAGGTTGGATTTCTTGTGTGTGTTCTTACACTGGCATCATTCTTTTATGGCATAGCTACTGTAATGGTAGTAGCTTAGTAACCTTCATCTTCACCACATTAGAAGATAAGACATCTCCATATGTATGGACAGTAAATAGTAAATATAGAAATGACTTAAAAAACTGCCAGCTTCACTTATTTTTGCAATGCATAGCCAGTCTGCCGAGTTGATTTTTTATTAAGAAGGGAATTGTGCTTTTAAAGTGTCTAGCACAGACTGTGGTTTGGAGATTTGTAGTTTGAACTACATGGTGCTATCAGATGTAAGCAGAAAATGGTAAGTAATGGATTCCTCTTGGGGGAGGAAAGAGAGTATGTCATCATTTCAGGGTTACCTACTCTGCAGAAAGCAATTATTCTAAAGTTTATTAAGTGCTCATGACAGTGAGATAATTAGCCACTTTGACAAATTAGATGGGTAGAAAATCTGGGCTGAAAGCCAGTAACTTGAAACAAAGCAAAGCATAATGATTACTTCCATATAACACCCATACATTTATGGACAGCCCTCCCTTCTGGGTGAATAGTAGAATTTTCCTACTGAAAATCTTCTTAGTGATGAATTAGAAATGTACTGAAAGTCTTCTACTGGCAGTAATTTTAAAGTGGATGAATGTGGGTAGCTCATCATATGAGAATAATAAGTTTTTTGAGGGGAGGAAAATGTTTCCTGTCCTCAGATTCATGGAAGGTTTGTATTTCAATCTGCATGTCTTAGAAATAGATATGCTTCAGTGAAGTGTTTTCAGATTGAGATCCATGTCCTTTTAAAAAATCTCGCCGATTTCCAGAGAAAACTCTTGGAAAACATTGTAAAAGATATGTCAGCAACTGAGAGAAATTAACTGTATAAAAAACAGTGAATGGTAGGTGTCAGGTCATGGGCTTCCTGTTCTGTCTGTCCACCAGATTGTTGTGGAATGTGCTAGACCACCCATTGATCAATTAGATGTGAAGAAAGTGTGCTTGGGAGTACAAAAAGCACATGGGTTCCTTCATGTTTGGATCACTTAGAAGAAGTTTCCTAAGACTAAGAAGCAGCATAGCAGAAACACCTTTTTTTTTTTTTTTTTTGCAACTGCAGTTGTAATTTGTTGTTAGTATGGAAAGTATAGAAGTATTAACTAGATTGTGGAGGAATCTGATGTACAAACCAGGTAGTTTTGATAGTCTAGTCCTGTTGAAAGAGAACTTCTGTTTACAGGAAGATAGGACAGAACTTAAACAGACTCAGGTTTAACTTATTTTCTTTGGGGATAATGCCTCTGTAATAATCATAGAATCTTCACTATGGTAGTGAAAGTTAATTTTTTCAAGGTTTTCAAGGTTTTTGGAGAGGCAGCCAAAATACCAGAGTGTTGCTTATTGATGTAAGTGCAGGTTAAGTACCTCTAGATGTTATTATTTTCCTATTTAATTGTATAACTCAATGTTGCAAATTTATAGCCACTTATATAGAAGAAAATTCACAGTTATTTAATTTCTGTTGTACTACTGTTGGTTGTATTATGTTAGTTATCATTTTATTTGTCAGTGGAGAAATTCTGCATTAAAGAGACTAATGTTCCAGCTTTGCTTTTTCAGATAAGAAGAGACTTAGAGTGTTATCACTTCTCTCTAGTCTGTGCAAACCTGCAGTTTAAGACTGAATGCTTTTTCTGAAAATTTATTAATGTGCTTAAACATTTTTTACAGTATATTCACCCATCTTCTTCCAGCTTCACCTCTTTTCTGCTGCAAAGATGAACAGAGGAAACTAAGTTCTGGAATTAACATGCTCATTTAGCTCTGCTGTCTTCTATCAGATTAAATCAGCCTCTGGACTGTGACCAGAATTTACTTTCATCTCCTGCCAGTAAGACTTCAGGCCTAATCTAGGCTCAGTGGGTATCTACAGATGACAAATGCATATTAGTTTTGCTCATTTAGGTAGGGGTAGGGAATGGAAGAGACAACAGATTATTGCTTATTGGAAAAGACACCTCTTGACAGCACCTCTTTAACAGCTATTAAAGCTGAATTCACGTATGATAAATCAAGAAAGTCTATACAAGAAGGTCACTGTCTTCAAACATAAGAAGGAGACATTCCAGGTTGCTGTTTTTGTTTTAAACTACTTTTTGTCTCTTCAGGCAGCACAAAGACCTTTTTCCTGATTGCTTTGCTTGTGTCCTTCAAATGAAAGTGATCTATTGGAGTGCTTTTCTCCAGGACCTGGGAAATGGTGCCTTCAACCTGTCAGTTCCACAGGTCCCTCAAATTATCCATAGTTGACCCCTACTCTTTTTGTTACCTTCCTTTTCCTGCCTTTTCCCTTGCCCATGAGATGGCTACTTTGTGTCCAGCATTTTTTGCCTGTATCTTTTCTCTTTCTTCCTTCAATTTCAAGAATAACATAAGTAGGTGTTTAATTTCTTTCAAGATATTACCTGAAAAGAGAAGGTTGAATAAGGGAATAATAATTAGTTAGGATTTTTCTAGGAAGGAACTTTTAAAATATTAGGAACTTAAACACCTTATTTTAAAATAAAATTTTAAAAGTATTGTCAATTCTTCATAGATATTTCAGTTGTAGGATAAAAACTACAAAGAAGTAATTAAAGGTTTAGGAAAAATGAAAGTTTAAAACGGACAAGAAGTGATGCCATTCAGGCTTATGTTCTATTCAGTCTTTGTGTACTTCAAAAACAAACCTTCACAATCTCCAGTGAAGAAACTGTGCTCCTTTGCTCACCTGTCCTCAAAATAGCTTATCCTCTCCTGCTTTCTAACCCAAATCCTCTAGGCTGCAAATTCCCTTGATTTCACCATCTTGTTCATATAGCAGAAATTAAAATAGATGCTCTCTTGTATTCTTTATAGCAACCTTTTTACATTGGACAAATGCTTACCTATGTTTTTTTTATGCTTAAACCTGGTCATGCATTTTTTGTAAGACTCATGTTTTCTGTTTGCTTTTGGAGCTGTCAGGTGATCATAGCTTTTTCAGTGGACAAAGACCTTGGCACTTAATCAGGGGAGTAATTTTTTCCAGTTTTCATAAGCATCTAGTAGAACAAAGTAATCCATCCAGATACCCCAGTATGGTATCTTAGTAAAATTTATTGGGTTTTTAGGTCTTAAGCATTTACAGCCTACCTTTCTAGTTTCTGCAGCAGCCAGAATTACTCTTTGGGCAGACAGTTTTTCAGTTTGTTGTGAGTCCACCTAACTTATCTTTTTGCTTGTGTTCCCATTGCCTGCTTTGAAGAGAAGGTCAGAAGCTATGCTACTAAAGATATATTGCATGGCTGCCATTCAGACATGCCTTCTGTATTCTGACATCCCCATAACCCTGGAAAGAGGCAACTGCTGCTCTTCTCACTTTGTATGCACACACTTGGTCCTGCCTTGTGAGGTCATACACATGGTATGAGGTGGTAACCTGGGGACACTGCCCTCATCTGATGGGCCCTTAAGAAAGAATCTGGTGGGACTGGGCATGACAGATCAGATACAGATAATGACTTGACAGTAACTTCAATTTGTATAGCATTTGCTTATTCAAGCTTCTGATTATATCCTTAGTTCGAAACACAGGTCACAATTAGTTTTTAAAAACTGATTAAGAAAATCTACTGTTTGAGAAAGCAACTTCTGCCTCTTTATTCTTATGTTTATTTTCTTTCCCATTTAATTAAGGACCTTAATTTTTATATTTTCTTTAAACATACAGTTTATAGAGAATATGTTTTTACTGTCTTTTTGTATCCATGCTAACTCTAACTCATTGTATGCTTTGGCCTTTCTGATTCCACCCATATGTGTTTATGTAAATCTTCTATACTATGACTAATCATTCATCACAAGCCCTTAATTTTGAACTTTAAAAAGAATATTCCTTTTACATTTCCTTGTTATAAAGAGGTCTTTATGTAGCTGCATTGGTCCCATACTGTGCTTCTTGTTTCTTCCATTTTGGGACAAATTCTGTATTCTTTTTGTTCAAGATTTTCATCACTAGGCACTTACCAGTATTCTTAGAATGCTGTTTTATGTGTTTCTGAATACAGCATTCCTTATTGTCTTGGCTTTGGAGATGCTTTGGGATTTGGGTTATTTAACTTTTTTTTTTAATTTTTAAGAAAAGTTTAATATATATGTCAATCTTGGTTTTTTTGCCCCCACAGAATAAGGAATTTGTCATTTTATGACCACTGGTTTGACTTCTGTTTCTTCATTCCTCTCTATTTTACTCAGATTTAAGTCAACCTCATGTAAGAAATCTCCTCAAATATAATATTGGATTATCTGTATATTCTTTTTTGTCTGTTTTCCTCCTCATCCATGAATTTCTCAGTGAAGATCCCACACTATCATCTCTTTTATTCTGGATGCTGCTTCTAGTTACTTAAGGGATTAGCACAAGGTATTCCTGTCTCTGATTAGTGATATATAGCAGATTTTCGAGAACATGGGATTAACCTCACTCTTTTCACACTTTATATTTGCTCAGAGATACTCAGTAATCTGGTTCTTAACTCTTTCTGAACTTCAGAGCAAGTGTATGTGTTCTTGATTAACAATATAAGAACTTCTCTGTTTTTCTTCAACCCCATACCATTTCACCAGCAAGTTCATTTCACCCTTCCACACCAATTCCACCTTTGTGACTTATCCTCAGTCTTTTTGAGATGGATTAAGTGGCAAATTCTGTTGATTCTAAAGAGTTTAATGCTTTTCCTGTTTATTCTCCTTATTTCTGATGTTTCTGTATAAACATCTCAAGTGTTTAACATGTTGCCCTATTACTCTCCCAGTTGTCCCTCTTATGATTCTCAGAAAATATTTTGTCTGAAGAATCTAGTTATTTTTGATACTTGGTAGGAACCCATTTTAATGAAGTAGCTTTGCCAAAACTAAGTTTTCCTTAGAACATGTCCCATTGATTTTTCAAATGTAGAGGTGTGCAACATCATTAGTTTTGAATATAACATTTATAAATCTGAAGTGAACTCTAGTTAATTTTTTTTAATGTTACCTTTGTTTTCTGCAAAATAGTTATAGTTTGGGAATCCAATGGCTTAATTTTAGTGTAAGTCAGCACAGAAGCAGAAGCTGGAGCTTTGATAGTAATTTTTTTTTGATGATTATTGGCTCTTGAATATCTGCTGTGGTTCAGAGTGTATGATTTGTGTTCTGCGATGAGTTTTCAGTTACCATATTATGATTAAGAGTTTCTGGGCAATGATTTTAAACGTACCCATGAAATGCTTATGGTGACTTGCCAGCCAAGGAGGATCAGCTAAGCCAGAGCAGCATAGGTGGAGCTCCAGTGGGTGTAGCTTCCCTTCTGGGTAGAAGATAGAGCACTTCCAGGGAATAAACAGTAATACGCCTACTGTTTTCTGCTGACTTAAAGTTCTTTTGTGGCTTGTTTGTTACAGACTATTGGAAAGCAAAGTTGACTGTTGTTTTTTTTTTTTTTTTACCACTTTTTTCTCTCCCTGATGCACTCCTTGCCGGGAGGTTGCTTGGCAGTGCAAGTTAAAGGTCTGGTAAGCAAGTAGGGATGGGTGGAAGAATGAAAGCCAACAAAGGGAAGTGGTAGAAATCCAAAAGACTTTACTACATGAAAATAATACTTCTGCCAAAAGGCAATTTTATCCTTTCTGTTCATAATAGCAGACTTTAAGTCTTACTCATGTGGATGGATCTTTATGGAACCTGGAAGTGATTACTTAAATGGGAACATAAAAGGACTATATTTGTGCTTTTTTTTTAAAGAGAAAGAAATGGAAACTTTGCAATATTTATAGTAGCTCCTGCCAAGTGAGGTTGTCATCAGCCTAAGCCTTTTAGCTTTTTTCTTTTCTTCATTATTTTTTTAACCCAAGAAGATTTATGAAAATAGGGATTTAAGGATAAATATTTATATGGAATAGCTGTATGAACACAGTTGTCTCTCTAGCTTGTGTATTAATTCCTTTATAATAAATATAGTTTTTTTCCCTTTTTGATTTTTTTTTGATTGTTGCAGTTATTTTTCAAAATGTTATTTACTAACATCTTACTTCATTTTCCATATGACTGATTCTGTCTTAGTGTCATGATACATAGGGATACACCTTTGTGGCTGTCAAAGACAACTCAGGATGTCTGACTTGATTTTCAAACATGTGATACTTAGGAAAATTTGGTTGTGTTTGTATTTCCTGTTGCTGCTATACTTTCATGAGGATCATGTATACCTGTATTTCTATGCTCAGAAAGGCTTTCTGAAATATGATTGCCTTCTCTTAAACACCACCATGTACCATTTTTGGATAAATTCTGGGATGAAAAAGCCCAAAATTTTATCTGCTGACTGGACTTGTAGAGGAGCCAGTGATACGTTATTTTTATTTCCTGTTCTTTGCATCTCTAGTGAAAAATATTCCCACTCTCTTCCTTGATCTCCGAGCTGTATAATTTTACTTCTTTTTATGGCAGTTTTATGAGCAGTTTAGGAGATTTTACAAAGAGGAAATTAATACAGAGTAATATAAACAATGTAATGAGAAAAATAAAAACGGGAATGTGAAGCTTTATTAAAGGCATATAGCTGCAATATGTAGTGTGTGGGGTAGATTGAATCCTCAGTTTACAGAAAAGGTTCTTGGCTCTTGCCATGCAATTGGGAAAGCTTGCTGTAAATATGCTATATTTGTGGTTCCTTGTTCAACCAGTGGCGCCAGGAATCAGACCAAAGGCAGGGGGTGGGAAATGGGTTTTTTTGTTTTGTTTTGTATTTTTCACTAAAAATAGCTTGATATTTTATTACATTCAAGTTTTCAGTGTTACGGTTCCATATTTGAATCATTTTGGGCTTTGAAATATGCCTTGCTTGTGAGGAGTATGGATATTGCCAAGATCCTGCACAGTGTGATTTCTGTATCAGTATTTTAATGTATTTTTTGACTCTTTGCCCATGATCAATTATAAGGTTTTCCTCTCATACTGAAACAGAAGTTAATCTAGTTTCCACTTCAGATCACACAAAGATACCTCACCTTCTGTAGTTTTAGTGAAGTGCTGTAAAGTATATAGCAGTAGTTGAGTGGTTTTCATTTATACACACTTCTTTTGAGAACATGATATCTGTGAATATTTCATTTGCAAAAGCAATTTATGGATATAATGTCTGTAATTATACTGTCAAAATTGCGTTGACCATATATCCACTTCTTGAATTTTGTGGTGTTTTTCTGTCTGAAATGTAATTTTTGTTCTACATTTCACACTTTAAAGAAATGTCAAGTTGTGTTGTTCATTCTAGGCTCAGAATATCTGAGAGGCATCAAATAAAGCTGTTAGAAACCATCTCCTGCTGAGCAGATGTGTCGTCACACATCTGGCAGTAGAGGTTGGAACTTCTATTGAAAACAGTTGCCAAGGGATGTTGGGAACGTTATTTGCCAAAACGTAGTTTCAAGTGGAGCTTTGGTGAAGGTTATGGATGAGAAATCCCTTGAGGGTTATTGAGAATGCATCCACATTAGGAAGTTTCTGAGACTGAAAAGAGTTTGAAGGTGGAAGACTTAAGGAAAATTGTCACATATGAACCTGTTTTGGCCTATTTTGAGACATAGGGCTAAATGTTCATTTGATCTAATGTAACGTGGCCAGTTGTAGGCTTTCATTCTTTGTTAGCAATTTTGTTTCATAGATGTAAACTGGAATAAGTTTTACTTTTTGTTCTAAGTCTGCACATTTAGGGGTCTCCAGAATTTCCAGAAGCTATTAAACAAGAAACCAGATTTGGCTCAGAAACATTTCAGCTGCAGGCAGCCAACAGATGTGAGAATGTACTGGAGATGTCATTATAAAGTGCCTTTTATTTTTTAATATTCCTTTCAAAATAACTGCCATAAGCCACTGAGGGAGAGAGAGTATTCTAGGACATGGATCCTTTGTCTGACATGGCCTGGCCTTTCATGTACCAGCGTGTACCTGGGCAGTGTCTCAGTAGCGATAATTGTGTTGGTTTCAAATGGGTTTCAAGATGCAGCAATGCATCTTCTTTGTAGCCCATAGTACAAAAATCTGATTTTCTTTTATGACTGAAGAGCATCTTCAGACAAGTTTTAAGTTCTTCTGCAAAAAAGATCAGTGTGTCAGAAACTGCATGTTGTGTACCAGAGTGATAAGGTGGAAAATTTGATGAATTAAGTGCTTTCAGAAAGAGAGCAGTTTACGTTGCATTGTAAGAATTCATGTCTTACATTGGATTAATTTCACTTTCTGATGAAAAAAATTTCTGTGCATGTGCAGTTACCACCTCCCTTCGTGTGAAAGAAGCTGCACTATTACCTAGTGATATTCTTTTTGTAGTGGTGAACCTGTTACTCTTCACGGTAAATAATTCATCTCTTAACACTGATCACGAATGCTCATGCATGGGCTGAAGGAGAACAGCATTCTAGCAAGAAGAAAAAGCATTTGTTTGTATTCCTGGTGAAAGTGCTACTTCTTTCCCCTAAACATGAGGACCCACCTCACAAACAACCTCAGAAATGATTGTCTAAGGAAACAACAGTTGCAAAAGGGAGAAGTGATGTTTCCCTGCCCTTTTCATATTTCTTATTGAGTAACAGAGTCTGGAATGTTATTAACATCTTATCTATCTGTCTCTTTTTCCTATTTTTTCCCCACCAAAATTGCTTTATGGCTATTTCATTGCTTCATTCCTTGTTCATCATCAAAAAAACCCTTCTGAATGTTCTGAATATTAAGTCTTTACTCAAAGTCAGGATGTAAGAGCCATGACGCTCAATATAAGGCAAAATATAGTAAGAGAGCAGTTGTTACTTTGCAATACTTAGATGTGTATGTTTTCATAGTTACCAAAGCAATGCAAGTAGAATTAGCTGCTGTATAGTACAGTTCCTATGCTCACCTCTTAGATCATGCTGAGGGATTTAAATCTATATTTTCAGAAATGGATCTCCAGTTTCAGATGCTATGATTTTTTTCTCCTTTAAAAATACTGACCTTGGGAGCAGTGCCTTCAACATTGTCTTTGCTTTTTTTTAAAATTTTTTTTTAAATATACAGATAAGCTCTATTATTGAAAATCATGCTGTCATACAGTTATTTCCTTTCTCTGCTGAAACACTGTAGTTTCTTTCTGATCAGGGAGGGCTTTGAATGGGTGATTTTGGTGTTTTTAAATATGATACATTTAAAGCCTAGAAATTAAATTGTTGCATGAAGTGAATTTGAAACCAGATACTGCTTTTCATATAATCAGGTTTGGTTTGGGAGGAACCTTAAATATCATCTAATTCTGACCTCCCTGCTATTGACAGGGACACATTCTGTTAAAGTGGATGACCATCCAGCCTGACCTTGAACACTTCCAGGGAGGACGCATCCACAACTGGGCAACCTTTTCCAGTATCTCATGACCCCTGTAGTAAACAATTTATTCCTAATGCGTGGTCTAAACCTACTCTCTTTCAGTGTAGTGCATAATACAAAGAGTAAAATCTTCAGCTTATTTATGATAAGTTCTCAATTATATGATAGATGGCAGTCTGATAAATCAAACTAGAAGGTACAAACTTACAGTTCTCAGAAGACAGCCCTCACTTGAATGTGGTGGTATATTATACAGTTCTGTGTTATAAAATGACATTGTGCTGAAAAATACAGAGAGTCTCCTTTCTGGATAAATCCAAGGCTAATACAAAACACTAAACTAGGCACACCAGGACTATGAAAACACTCAACGAAATTGATTGCTCACAGTTTCCATGTGAAATCATATAAATCAGTGTCATGGGATAATCTCTGAATACCTAGCCATGTGTACTTGTTGTTTCTCCAAATGCATTCTTTAGTGGAGATAAAAGTCACAGAAATTACAGTAGACTCTAAATTAGCCTTAAGTATAAGTCAGTACAAGACAAGATAGTATTATGTTGAAAAATGTTTATTTAAAAATGGGCTTTTCTATTGAAAATCTGTGTTCTGTAAAATGCTGTTACATATGCTTGTCTTGTGTTGTGTGTGCACTTGCACACACACGCCCACACCTCTGCCATCTTCTCATCTGCAGATAGAACAGCACAGATCCCCTGGTGCTTTCCCTTCTGCACACACACCTTTGCACCTTCCTGGGATACCCACATCTCTACATGCACCCTTAATTCCTAGGTGCTGCACCACACACCCCTAGCAGGACACAGGCCTCTGCACATCTCCCCCTTACTCACTGTACATACATGCAGCTACACATCTGTGTACACCAATCCCTTCACACACTCACACAAATAATTCCACAGTCTCACCTACACACACGCAGCTCTACATCCCCCCATCGACACATGAACCTCCACACAGTGTTACAGACATGTACACCCCTATACCTGCTTGCACATAGACAAATCTACAAATAACCCACCCATCTATACTTCCTCCCACACATAAACACACTCTGCCGCCCCATCTGTGTGAATTCAAAAAAACCCCAACCAAAACACGTGTGAGCATCCCACAACACACATATGTGTATATGCTCATGCAAAGACACGCAAACATCTACGAATTCTGTGAGTTTGGCTTGGATTTAGACTGAAGCGTAGGATTTACATTTCATATGCTGTTGAGAGCAGTGTGTTATGCTACAGCTATGTCTGTATATCCCCACTGCCTTTAACATTTGATGCAGCTTTTACTTATAACCAGGTACTCAATAAATATTTGGTGGGAATTGAGGAAAAAAATACATCTGTGTTGGTTTCAGGGGACAGCTTGAGCTCAAAACGAGAGCTACAATGTGTTCTTCACCAGTGTGAGGGGACAAGTCTGTGATTACATGCCTACAAAATGCAGCCTTAGGTGATGGCATACAGAAACACCTCAGGCAGCCCCTGATAGCAGTGGGCAGCAGAAGCCTTTCAGCTGCTTTCCCTGCCCTCTACCAAAGTGAGTGATGCAGTGCTGGGCTGTGTGGTTTTTATACTGGCCACTGTGTTGTGTTATCTCATAGGCATGTCTTTGATCACCCAATGAACTAAACTGCTGAATTGAAATGTCCTCTGTGCTGTAGGGGAAATCACAGACACTTTTCTGTTAAGGTTAGAGCAGAGCTGTGCTTAAATCCTTTCTGATAAGAGACTGTAAACCAAGAGTGTTCATCATCATACATAAAGAGCCAGACAGAAGTTTTACAATCAACACTGGAAAAAAGAGAACAGGATACAGTGAAATTACCTAGCTGAGGGATTTCAGTAAAATTTTAATGGTTATCTTTAAATAACTTATTTTTTCTTACATTACAGACAAATATAATTCAACTTTCTAGAGGACTGTGCAATTTAAAAGATAAGTATTTATATCTTGAACACAAGTCCAAAAAATTTCCCTGCTCCTTCATGGGTGCAAATGAAAACTGGAAAGCAGTGATCCTGACCTTTTCTTGACTTCTTTGCAAGTTAAGCAGAGTAATAAGTCCATATATTCTGAAGATCCTAAATGCTGTGGCTTCCTCCCTGCAGTTCTCTGTAGTGCAGTCACCTATTTTAGTGGGGAAAGAGGAATTAAAGTGTTTCTTCAGCTCTTAGCGGTGTTTTACAGATGGCAGTTGCCTTTCAGAGGAGAAAAGCCTATAACTCACTGTAGGCTTTTCATTAAGAAAATCAAAAGAACATGGAAAATCTCAGAAATATCCAAGGTGTGTTCATATAAGGAGTTCAGATAAGTAATGTGAAGGGTTGAAGGGAATTTTCAATTAAGAAAGCTGCATTTTTCTTCAAGCAAAGAAATGTTCTTTATAAAACAGATATAACTCAAAAGGCAACCCTTCTTCAGTACTTTCTGCTCAGTTACGCATGACTTTTGCCAGTGACACAATTGCTTTCTTCAGGAAAGAATTCAGAATTTTTCTTCTTGTTATGGTATGCAAAAATGGCCATTTTGTGTGCATTTGTTCTCTTTTACTGCTGTTTTTTTCTTGCTGCTAGATTCTGAATATCTCCATGATATAAAGACGTAAACAGGAATGCAACTAAAAGTATAAAAGTTTATTGGAAGAATTTAGGTCCCAGTTCTTCAAACAATTGCTTTTGTTAGCTTTGCATTGTGAACAGATATTCCAGGAGAAGGGCCTCATTATGGAGGGTACCCTGGAAATTAAAATAAGCAATTTATAGTTAAAAAGAAGTAATTTAAATCCAGCTTTAAAATTTATTCTTCTTTTCGGTTCCTGGCCTGTTCTGTCACCAAAATAAGAAGAAATTTGCTTATGAATATGAGCTTTATTTCCAAAGCTAAAGTGTGACTGAATTTTTTATTGAAATATTTTGCTTTTCTTTCAAAAAATCATTTTGTTGGTCTTAAATTATGATGTTGATGATTTCCAAAGAAAGAAAAAAGAAGTGAGATTAGGAAAGAGTACTTGTATTCTTTTGCACTCTAATTTGCTTGAAGCTATATATATTTATTTAAAGAGATTTCTTTTTAAATTTTTGTGTTTTTTTTTTTTTTTTGGACACCTGATTATATGCAAAATGTCTAACTCAGGGACCAGGAAAAACTGTAGAACTGATACTGGGGGAAGACTCAATTAAAATGCAAAAAAAATCATATTTCTGTGTTAAATTTTCCCTGTAAGTTTGTGTATTGTAAAATAGTTGAGATGCTCTTTAAAGACATACAAATTGAAACAATTTAAATGAATGTTCAAATGGTTTACCACTGTTAGGAACTAATCTTGAGCTGGTTCTCATTTTAAGTTTGTGAAATGATACCCTTTACAAACATAAGTCCCAAGGAGAGTTTTATGTTTCTTTTTCTAGGCATCAGCACTTCAGAACTCTGCAGAAAGAATTCAGCTGCTGTAGTATGAATAATAGTCTTGTGTAGAAAGATCTTTTTTTCCATGAAGTTCCTTATCTGTTACATCACCTGGGATTTAAGAAATCTGGTTCTGTAAGAAAAGCAAAAATCATCTTTTCTTTCAGTGCTTCTTTATAGTGTGCTCAGTGGATTAATTGGTAATTCCATCTGCTGTCAAATTGTCTTCGGCATCCCCCAGTGTCACAGTTTTGCAGTGAGACTCTTTGGCTGGAGAGATTATTGAGGACGGTTAGGCTATATGAATTTGGCATAAGACTTGCTGAAGTCAGTAGTCAAGTGTCAATACAAACTATCCAAAATGTGGAATGCATCTCTGTATCTTATGCTTCCACTGAAGTCTGCTGACACAAACACACTTAAAATACAAAAGAGCCAGCTGGCATTGAGAATGTATTAGACGCCCAAAAGGTGCACTGCATCTTTTTATCTTATCGTAGCCTTACAAGTAAAGCTAATAAGAGTTGTGTTAAGTGGTGTCATTCTTTGCGGCCTCCATCCTTCTTTTTTTTCTCTTTTCTTTTTATGGTAAGGTGCCATTATAAGGGAAGGCTTTAAGAAAGAGTATTTACATCTGAACATGATGCAACTGTATGATCTGCTGTGATACAGAGTTTTGGAAGGAGCATTTACTATTTGACAAAAGATCTCAAGAATTTCTGTTGTGTGTGTTGAGCTCTCTGTTGAGACTGGTGTAAGTCAGAACTTTAAATTCATCCCAAAATGATTAAGCAGGCAATGAAACTCAAGCTGCTTTGATCTCGTAGTCATCCTTGCTGAGTCATTAATGTGGTTGATGAGTTTCACTGGTATGTATCCCCAGCTAAACAGAATTAAATAGTACATAAAAGAAATGAAAACGGAAATTAATTTTAATTTAACTTAATTAATTGAATTAATTTAATTTTAATTTTAAATTATTTTAAAATTCTTAATTTCAGAACCCAGGTATTTTCTTTCCCTGTCAGAAAAGAAAAAGAAAATGTACCTTTGCTCTCTGTGGAATCTGTGTGTGCTGTATGGCAAGACTTAACAAGGGCTTAATCAGAGAATCACAGATTCATTTAGGCTGGAAAAACCCTTTAAGGTCATGGAGTACAATTGTAAATCTAACCAATATAAATCCACCATGGTGCTACATCTACTACATGTCTTTTAAATACCTCTATGGATGGCGACCCCTGTGCAGCCTGTTCCAGTGCCTGTCAACCCTTTTAGTGAGGAAATTTTCTCTAATACCCAATCTAGACCTCCCATGGTACAATTCAGGGCCCTTTCCTCTCATCCTGTCACTTGTTACCTGGGAGGAGAGACCAGCTCCCTCCTGTCTACACCCTCCTTTCAGGCAGTTGTGGAGGGAGACCCACAAAGTCACCCCTCAGTCTCCTTTTCTCCAGGCTAAACAACCCCAGCTCCTCAGGTGCTCGTCATAAGATTTGTGCTCCAGATCCTTCACGAGTTCAGTTGCTTTTTGGACACACTCCCCCACCTCTCAAATGAACAAGCACTACCTTAGTAATTTTATGGACTATTTTCTCCTTCCAAGCAGTTGTTTTTCTACTGTCTTTCCTAGGTTTTGAGTAGCTGCTCTTAGGCTAGTATTTATGGACTCTGTGACATAGACTGTTTATAGTAGATACTGGGTTGATGACTGAATGATAGACCTGAGCATAATCTGGATATTCCTCATACCAAGCAAAAAATCTCATTTTGGGCATATTTCCACACTCATTGATCACAGAAATGATAAACTGCTGTCATAAAGTGGTACATTTGAGCAACCTTCAGCTAGGAGGAATATATGAATGTGATGACTCCCCTGTGTAACATAGACATTAAAAGAAAATGTGCATATATATATATATATATATGTTATTACAGGAGTTAGTTTTCTTACAAAAATTGTTGTTCCACTTGGGAAGTCCTTTAGGTGTACAGCAATATCCTGACATAGTTGTTTGCTGCAGGAATCAGATCAGAGCTCTGCAGGTGGGAAAGTCTGTGCTTGACTGGAACAACTAGCAGGCTCTTACAATGTATCAGTAAGAAGCTGAGATTAAAAATGCAAGATGCCTATAACCATGGGTTTCTGTAGTGACTCCGACTTTACTAAAGTTGCCCATGGTCAAAGTGTGAGATCTGGAGCAGTATTGTCCAGTTTTTCAATAGCAAGCATAGTCACATTAATGTCAATAGCATCTAGTAAAAATAAACTAAAAATCCTCATGTATCCCAAAGCTCTGTTCAAATGCATTTAAAACATTTGATTATTTTCCTAGCTAATTTCTAAATATTTCTATTTGGTAGTATTGTTAGTACAGTCATTAGATCAGTGTTTCCTGAATGGAGCTTCTGACATCTATTATGGCTAATCTGCTGCCCTTTACAGTGGTCTCAAAAATACCTTATTTTCTTCCTTAAATCCTTGTAATTTCTCTTCACAACCATCTTTCTCCTCCCTGTCTCTTCAGTTTTGTCTTTAAGTCTTTCCTGATCCTCGTCTGCATCACATTCTAGATATTTTTGTCCCTGTGCTTGAAAAAGTCTCATTTCACTTTGCCTGGTTATTCTATATGTAAACCCTCTAGAAATGCATGGTTAATGTATTCATTCCTTTGACAGTTGAGTCTCCTTTTGGTCTTTGCATCTTCCTTTCTCAGAGGATACTTGTGTAACCTATCTGTTGTCTGCTATAAAATCCTAAATTCCTTAGGTTAAGACTGTAATATGTCTTTCTTCTACAAATAGTCTTTTTACTAAAGGCTGTTTTTCCCCTGTTCTTCATTTACAATAACAAGATTTCTGTTGCAAACCATTTAAAAATTCTAGTGACAACTGAGGCAAGATACTGTCAGAAGTGTGCCCAAGCAAGGCTTGGTTTAAAGACAGTCCTTCCTCTGTATGAGTGGCTTCTCAGGGGTAGTCTGCGTTACCAAGTTGAATAATGCAGAAGAGCTTGTAAGTAAACTGTTTAAGCTAAATAAAGGCCTCCCAAGTATCAGTTCAGGAAGGCTGGTGTTTGCTTGAATTGTAATAGACATCTCTCAAATGTCTATTATGTCTTTGTGTTACTTCAGGAATTTGGGGGTTTTGTTGTTGTTTATGGTTTTTTTTTGTTGTTGTTTGTTTTGTTTTGTTTTTTTACTGGCACTATGTCTTTGTAAACACAGTGGTTATAAATCAGGTCAATTCTGTCATTTGACACAGATTTGGCATAAAGATATTCTGGTCCTTTTTGATTTGAAGCATCTCTGGACTACTTCTAATAGTGTTCTCAGTTCTGAAAAAATTGTTAATGAAGCATACTTTCACATGTCTGTCTGCAGCTGCAGTAAATTGTAGGAAGTGTTTCTTTCCAGGGATAGACTTGCACATCTGATTCATTTGTGAGCAGTCAAAAGCAGAGAGCTAAAGAGCTATGAGGATGGAAAGCTCACTCTCCTGCTTTCCCTGCTGAAGCTATGGAAATTGCTAAAAGGACTCTAATTATGCTTGTTTGCTTGGGTTTTTTTGGTCAGACTATGAAGGTAAGCCTTGCTACCCTGGAATTATTTTAGAAGTTGACTCTGATATATAAAAGGCTCAGTGATAAGCGGTTTTTCTGATAGATAGTTATTGATATGTTTAGATTCATATGCCCAAATCTTGTTTTTCTTTGTGGAAGTTAATTTGAGCTGTTTCCCTCTCCTCTGCTGTTTGTGCTTAGACATACCTAAGTATGTTTTCTAGGCTGTATTGTTGATGATTATTTCTGTTATCCATTGCTGTTCTTGGAACTGTTCTGACAGTTCTGCCCAAAATAATTCTGCTCCAAAAAGTAGCTAACAAAAACATGTCCAGACTCTTAGGATGTTGACTCCTGTTATCAAGGGTTGAAGATGTTCTTGGCAGTGTTGGGGGTGGTAGGTTGAACACATATATGTCAAAGGCTGAAATAGGAGGTGGGCAGTAGCGGTGCAAGATCACTCCTGGGGGGCCCTTGGGTGGGCCACGTGGAGCAGGACACTCCCAAAATACTGCAGCCCACAGCCAGACCAGAACAACCCATGATGAGGCAGGGGCACTGAGGAACAGAAGGGTAGAAACAATAATGGGAAGCTGAAACAAGCTATTTAGTATCTGGCAGCAGAAATCCTAAGAGCAAAGAAGCAGAATAAATCTGTCATGTGCACCTCTTCAACGTCTTATACTGCTTTTTGCTTCACTAGATCCATGTGAATGGGTTGAACTTAATTTCTGGTGGAAGTCAGGTAAGTTGAGACTGGGGAAGTTTTTTCTTTATGTAAATGAAGTAGTTTATGTTCTTTTTCTCACAGTTCAAGTCAGTGATCAGAGATTTGTGTTGCATTGCAATAAATGACTTAAAGTACAGTTCCTCAACTGCAGGCAGTTTTGCCTGTAACAGAATTTTATTCTAAAAAAACCTACTATTTTTTTTCTCTAGTGTATAGGTAGAACAGTAATAGAGGTGTGGCTGTGTACCACAATTTCTTTTTTATTCTAGCTGATGATTACATAAAACTTTCAAGCAGAGAAGTATAACTTTAACACTTTGTCTTATATTACATTTTCTTTATAATTTCTCAAACCTGGACAATTCCTGTGAATGCACTTAAAGTACGTAGCTTAATGTTGACGTGCTTTGCTTTTGGGTGCAGGTCAAGGGCATAGTTTAATTTGAGTATACACTCCCTTTGTTAGCAGTGTGGGGAATACTGACAGCGTGTTTCACCACATGTCTCTGCCACGGGTGCTGCATGGTGTACTCAGCAATACTTCTTAAGTAACTCTCTTTTGGGAGGAACTGATTTCCTTCTCTTCATTACCAATGTACCAGTGCCATGGTACATTGCAAAACATTTGCCAATTACAGTGGTGGTTTTGCATTGCAAATGAGGAAGAATCTTCTGTAGTAAGGATTTTACTTACAAGAAAGTAAGTGACTTTGACAGAAAAAAAATATTTGCTAGTGTTAATGCAGTTTAGGTAAATCTAATCTGCTAGTGGTTTCATTTGTATTGTAGATCTGATTTTGATTTGTATGGAGATATACTGAAGTAAGTGTAAGGAGAAGAAAAACAGAAGGATAGTGAACTATGCTTTACATTACGGTAATTTTCTTGTTTGTCTGCTCATCCTCCCAAACCAGCATGTTAGGTATGGTAAAATAGAGGACCAAATCTTAATCATAGCACCATTAGCTGAGGCCTAAACTTAGTCTTTGAATCCTCCTTTTTTAGCCCACCCATAAATAGAGAAGTTGTTGCCAGCAGACATAAGGCAGAGCAGCATTCTTGGGTTGAACTGGAAAAGCAATCATTTCCTGGCAGAGAACAAACTTGGTCAAGTTATAAAGTGGTTTCACTTGAACAGAGCTCGTGCTATCAACTTTTATTAGGGTACTGTTTATCTTGGGCCTTGTGGGAGTAAAGAGAAATGGAAATTTTAGGTAAATGATTGTGCTGCATCTAAAGGTTTTGCCTTTATGAAGTATGGGACTGGGGAGAAATGTTTCATTTAATTTTGAAATCTCTTTCTTATCAATGCAGAAATTGCCTCTTGACAAAAAATTGTGTTAAAAATACAGAAAATAAAGAAGAGTAAATCCATTTCAGAAGCCCACTGCTGCTTTGATAGATGGGCTTAAGAATTATGCGATGTATTTCTCTGAAAGTTAAGCTGCACACTTTTGGAAAGAGAAAGGCCCTGTGTACAAATTATGTTACAACACTAAACCCCATGACCTATGTGCTCTACAGCAGTGCTTGCTCTGGCCTAGCTGAGTAAAACACTGGTGCTTGAGATTCACAGAATCTAACCCTTTTTCTTTAGCTTCTTCACTCCCAGGCCCAAAAGTCATTATATCCAGCCAAAGCTTTTTATCCTCAGATGTGCTGCATAGATCTGCGCCAGGAGTGCTGAAATCAGCTAGTGAACTCAGCCAGACTGAGCTGTGGCTTTTCAGAGAAGTGTTTGGTTGTCTCCAGATGACACGCCCCAGAGCACCAGTGCTATAAGCATGGGGCAGAGCCACCCAAGCTGGTCTTGCCCTGAATTAGCCCACATTCAGCACACGTTTAGATTTGATGTTACAGTTAAGCTGATGTAATATTGCTGCTGCTAGAAGGGGCAATTGCATTCCCTCTGACCCCAGCCGTTTTGCTCTGGTGCTGTTTTCAGAGCAGCATTTTTCTAGAGTCTCGTATGAAACAGGACCCTGTGGCTGGGGTGACACACCCGTCACCTTCTCAGTCAGGAAAGATCTATCTGGGGAATATCCTGCTTGGGTCAGTCCACATCTGCAGGATGAAGTGTGAAGCATATTGCTGGCTTCTTATTTCCTCCTCATTCTGGTATTAATCATTCTGGTTCTTGGTGGTCATACTCTGTACTGTCTCAGGAACTCCTTTTTCACAGCCAATAAGTTGTAACAGGGATCAGCTGGAAGGGAAAGAGTAGAAGTCCAAATTCTTTATGAGCTGTTCAACCCAAGGGGGAAAAGAAAGTTTCCTAGAACTATAAGGAACCTTTTGCATCACTGAACTGTTTTCTGCTGTTGAAGGCACTGCGCCATATAGTTCCTTCCTTAAACTTATCAAAGTCAGTATGAAAAACAGCTAGTGTTTTCTTGCCCCTGCTACTCCCATTGGAAAGGCTGTCCTAGGTTTTGATTGCTTTAACAGGTAGGAGCCTTCACTTTTGAGCAGAAGTTTATCCACTTCTCATTTTATCTATTTATTTTTGTGCAAGAAGTTATTTTTCATCCTGTGCTTACTTTCCCTGAGCTTTCCATGAAGACCAGACATAAGTTCTCTTTGGTTTTGTTTTGCTGTGGGAAACAGGCAAATCTGGTTTTCATGTATTCACTAAGTTCTGTCTCTCAATTCCTTTTTCTGCATCATTGTATTTTCTGTTTTATTCTTTATGTATGCGACATGAATTCAAGGATCTATACTGAACTTCTGGTTGTTCTGCAGTGTTGCAGTGTCTCATCTGATATGTTTAAGAATTTTATTTTTCTGTTTCACATTAGTATTACTAGAGCATTTAGACCAGTCCTTAACTAGATTAAATTATGAGTTCCCAATAAACTGTGAAATTTTATGTTATTCCCTAATTCATTGATCTCATTATTTTGATACTCATTCATTCAATCCTTCTGATCCAGACCTTAAGGCCATTCTTCTTAGGCATTTTATGGTTCCATCACTCTACATTGTGATTAAGTGATTTCAGCATCAAAGTTATGATATTTCTTCCAGCTTTATCACTAAAAATACTAAGCAAGGTTGGACTAACCATCAGTCAGTGTTGGATATCTCTAATGATCTCCTGCCAGTCATTTTATCTGTTACTTATTGCCATTTATTTTTCATCTTGCTCTTGTAGTACTTATCATTCATCTGACACTGAATATAAATTTCCACATGTTAAATGTTTTACCTAAGCAAAGCTAGGATATTGTGTATAAAATATAATGCTTTTATTAGAAAAGGCTACCCAGTAAAACAAATAGAATGATTATAGATCCTGTTATAATTTGTTTTGTTTGCAATTGATCTGCATATTAATTATTCTTTCCTTAAAAGTCTGTTCTGAAGTCTCGCCTATTAATGAAACCCAGGCCTGGAGATTCTTTGATCACATTTTTGCTACTTCTGATTCTTTACACCCTAAATCCTAGCTATACCCACAGCCCTCTGAATTACTTCTTATGCATAGCTGATTGCTTTTCTCATCCATATTAGGACTTGCTTTCTCTTCTCTACTTATTATTTTTTATTCATTATTACTGTACTCTTATCTGCTAGATTTACCTTTTATTGTTTAATAGGTATCGAAATCACAGCTATATCTCAGCCTTTCCCCCTTTGCTTAGTGTAAAGCTCCTCATGTCAGTCATGCCAGCCTTACTTAGAGAAGACTATCCCCAGGTTGAACTGAGCCTCTTGTTCTGCTCATGTTTATGTAGGGCCTAGCTTTCCATGGCTGGCTTCCTGTAAACACAGAGCTAATCCAAATCATACAAAAAAATGTAACTTCCCTTCCTATAATATTCGAGCCTCTATAACAGGAGAATTGCAGAGCCTCTGTGCTGGTCATCCTGTTTAGAAAAGAAAAGGTAGGAGTACCAAAATAAATTTGATCAGAGCAAGGGTTTTGTTGTACTGTGGCATTGTGTTCATTTTGTCTTTTGAAACAAAAGTCCTTTGGAGACTCAGCCTGATATTTCTTGAATTGCTGTTTTCCTTTACTCATGTCCTTCAGGGAGGGAAAGAAGGTGCCTGGAGTGCAGGTAATCTGTCAAAACTGCAAAGCAGATTTTTACCTTCTGTGTTAAGGTAAATAAAATAATAGAGGAGGCAGAATTTTGTAGTGCACAAGTAAGAAGCCACATACAATGAGAATTTCAGGTTTTCTAAAGAATATTGTCAAAACATGGAACAAGGAACATAAAGGGAAATGAAGAACCTACCTCTGCAGCATCAGCAATGATGTCTTCACAGTATTTTTTTAAATCCGGATTTGTCAGCAGTATGAGATGTTAGATCTTTACTAGATGATTCCTCCTGCACATCATTAGGTTCATACCATTTGCTTTCCATATAATACAGATGAAGGTTTGCAACAAGAACAGGCATATTTTTATGGCATAGTCTATTTTGTACTCAGTAATCACAAAGCCCTTTCCATAATATTCTGTCATCTTTGGGTGGGTGAGGATATGTCACGTCTCTACTACCTGTCAGGTAAGATATTACTGTGTGCTGTACTTGGATCAAAACTGAAGGTTGTTTCAGCTGGTGCAGAATGGAGTTCTTTAGTTCTTGGATATAAGTCTTTCATATATGTTTGATCAAGTTGATAATTTCTTTTTTTTTTTTTTTTTTTTATACAGGCTGTGAGTTCCTGTAGTGCTGTCCTTTATTTTTTAACTTTTTATCTCTGATTTGGACATTATTGGATTGGACATTTGTCTAAAGCAAGGCTTTTGATCCCACTGCAAGATTTAAAATCAATATTTGTTCAAATTTACTTATAGTTGTATACTTTAAAATTGCTTGAAATTCTCTTCCTTTTAAATATTTTTTTTTTCAAAGGTCCTGTTGAGGAAGTTAGATGTTCTTGAATGAGTGTGAAATAAAGTTCCCTTAGTCACAGTAGAATTTTGGTAGTTCTCAACTGCAGACAGTAAAATGCTTTGTCACAGTAATGAAATGAATATAAAAACTTAGGGTAGCAGAACTAAAAATCAGTCACTACCTTTTGGGGGTATGAAGCGGAGAGATGAAATTCTCCTTGTCTAAGTGAAAGGATGCTCAACAACAACATTATGTTACCATTAAAATTGCTAACTTGCATGGTGTGGAGTAAGAAAATATTCAGCTTTCTACATAAAGACGATACTTCATATCTTGGTCATGTTTTCTGGTGGGAAGGGTGAAGGACAATCAATAAGTTCAATTACATTGAGAATTTGGATGGTTAAGTAGGCTGTGAGCATTGACCTTCATTTGGAAGGCTGTGGAGGACGGGCCCCAGAAGGAATTCTCATGAGGGCACTGTAGTGAGAGTTTATGAGAATGCAGAACAATATGTTGTAAAGAGTGAAAGGAAAGCAGAAAGAAACTAAAAAATACTGTGACGTAAATGGGGAATATAGTGTCTAGAGACCTCTGAAAAGAGGAGAGGAATCTGGCATAAGGAATGAGAGGCATGGCAGGAAGTGTGAACAGAGTAGCTGCCTTCCTGCCAGATGAGGGCATGAGGTAGAAAGGGCTCTGGCAACTGGCCAGTGTTTTTGGTTTTTTTTCCCCTCAAGGTTTTTGTTTTGTTTTGAAGGTCACAGTTATTAAAAGATGAAGTTTTAAGTGAACAATGTCTTTTCTCAAAGCTGGGATATTCCTAAGCCATTGTATCAGTGATCCAGCTTGCATGAGCATAGCTAAAGTGACTGGAAAATATTCTGTGGAGAGGAAGGATAGAAATTCTTACACTCACTTTACTGGCAGTGAAAATATACTGCCTTATTCTACTTTTAAAGATATACATTGCTTTATTTGGAACGGAGAATAAAAATAGACCTGATTTCGCCAGTATCTCACTTACACCAATGAATGTTTCTTTGCACTTCATCACAGCACAGGATTCACTGGGCAGGCGATGATGTGCAGCTCCAGGCACTTCCTGGCAAGATATTTTTCACGGGAAGACTGTATTGTTTCATAGCTATATCTTTTTCTGGCAGTGCTATTCTGCACTACAGCCACTGCTTTCCACTGCTTATTCCAGTCTCTAGAGATCACATCATCAACTGGCACAACAGGGTGTGCAGCTGTGTAGTGAACTGGACTAGAAGAGTGATTTGCATTAAAAATGACTTTTTAATCTTTTACTGTGTTATTTTTAGCCCAGTTAGTTGCTTGACCTAAGTCACAGCATGGGTGGATAAACAACTACACTGCTGCCATAGTCCTGCTGGGAAAAAAAGAGTCCGGATAGGGGAGAAGGGCTGGGCTGGCAAGCAGACTGCACAGGAGTTTTGTAGTTGTTGCAGATGTGAATGTGCCATTAATAGAGAGATCTTATTATGAGCTGAAAGAAGCTTGAAGAAAAGCAGCAAAAATAATCAGATCTGTGTATTTGTGTACAAATGCATGAAGAGGATTGGTCAGGTGTGAGCAGCTGGAGGAAGTGAGGATGGCATAGGAAGGTGCAAGTGCAGAACTACTTAAATGGTGTAATCATCACTGATGACACAGGCTATAGTAAAATAATGGAAAATAACAATAAACTTATCTGGGTTTGGGTTTGGTTGGTTTGGTTTTTTGGGGGTTATTTTTGTGTTTTTACTGTCACTGCAATGCATTGTAGCATCGAAAGTTTCTGTTTCTGTCAGAAATAGTTTCTTGAAGAAGGTTCACTTTCTTTGAACTCATGAAGCTGAGTTGGATAAATACAAGAAAACATACTGTATGAAGTAATTCTCCATTGGCAGAGAGATGAATGACTGTGATCTGTTACACATTTACATCTCAGCAACTGTGAATCAAAGGTGGCAAATGCTGTTGAAGACCACAACTATATCTTCAATGGGAAATTCAAGATGTAGAGTATGCTGTGCAATCATGTTATTGGCCATACCTACTACCTTTTATCTGCTTGCTTGCTCTTACTTCTTCATATTGCAAGCATTCCTTTGCAACAGTCAGCAGTAAATGAGATGCTGGGCTAGATTCCAGTGAGGCTTGAATTGACTTCAGAGTCAGAGTGTTATAGTTAAGCTGCACTATCTGTTTATAAAGCAGTCCTCCTTGTGTAGACAGAGTTGCTGGTGACTGGAATATTTTGAGACAGGAATTTTCAACTAGTTTCCTGCACAATGATGAAATGGTTTCTAGCCTTTTATAAAAGAGTGGACACAGAAAAGTTTACTCCTGTACTGAACCAGGAATGCAGATTTTCTCTTCTCTGTGGAGTACTTTCAGACTTGGTAGTCTAGGACTGTAAATGTCTGGTAGGTATTGACTGATCTTTTTTGTGCATGAGGAACATACTTTTATTTTCTCTTTTTTTCTTCCATTGTGTAATCAAAGTATTTTTTAAAAAAATTGCAACAGTAAATACTACTAAAAATACAATTCCATGTAATGTCCTTATATTTCCAGTTAGGTCTATTCCTGTCATGTACTTAATAATATAAATGTTGGAGATGAAATTGAAGCACCAAATGGAATGATACTATACCTATGGTCTGGTCTCTAACAAACCCAAATCCTGATTTTGGTTGTGCCTGGCTTTAATTATGCTGAATTCCTGGAAGCTGCTATCAGACTATTTCATTCCCCAACGATAAAAGTATCTTGAAACCAAAATATCTCATAAGGTTATGTCTGCATTTGAGTTGGTACTGGAAAAATTAGATTGTATTTGCTTTCTGGATCAAACTCTTATTTCCTTCCAGGCACTGAAGATGGTTGACTTGATCTTTAACACATCTGTATTAAATATATAATATGGAGATATGGTTTAAATGTAATTGGTTATGGTTTATGTGTAGCTATGGAATTTGAGAATCATCTCACGATTTTCCCTTTAAACAGACTTTTTTTAATGTACCAGTGTGGTATGCTTGAAGATTTCATCATTTTAGAGTCCTCCCTTTCATCCAGCCTATTTCTCATCCTTCTTGTGTGTTAGTTAATTCTGACATTTTCTTAATTTAAAACCTAATCCATGACATAAGTTTTAAGTAGTCATGTGAGTAATTCTACTGATTGTAACTCAATGTGGAAGACCTTTTCAGAGTCAACTTTTTTGTCTCTGATGTCTCATGATCATCTTCTTTAAAATGGATATGTATCAGTGGTAATCTACAAGAACGATCTGTTTTATTCTTCTTGTGATTACTTGTTCCTGGCCTAGCTTGTGAGTATGAAAGGAGAAACGTGTTGGACTTGTCCTGACTTTGATAGGCTCCAGCAGCGCAGATTTTCCTAGTCTCATATATTTTCAATTACTTCTGATTTCTATGAAAACTGAAAATTGTGGGGTTTATTACATATTTAAATAGTTCCTGTAACAGATAAAACCACATGAGTTAATTCTGCTACTACTGACTGTGTGTCTGACACTTACTATTGAGTAAGTTGCCTTTCTTTGTGTTATGGTGAAGAGGCAGACTCCAATAATAGGATGATTGGACAAGAAATAATGTTTTATAATAGCTGCTAAATTAGGTTTAATCTAATTCTTTTTGGATCCTCTTAGCCATTGCAGGACTGTACTCTCTGATATGAGAGAATCAGTCACATGGTTAGGGTAGACTGAGAAACCAATTATTTTATTCTACATTTTCTGTTCTTACTGTACTGAATTCATGAGCCACATAGACTGCAAAGGGTGGTGTGGATGGTATATCAGTAATCCCATAAGACCTTTCTCTTAGACTGTAGCCCTTTACTCTGAAGTTTGTTTATTTTTACCTTTTGTATCCAAGGATTTTAAAGTAAGCACTATGGTTTTAATTTCACTGAGGAATAGAATCAGCCTGCTGAAATGCAAGCATTGTTTACAAAGGTACTTAATCTTGTTATATTTCTTTATTCAGTGCTAGTTCTGAATCCAACATATTCCCTAGTATTGTAGTGGTGCATTATGAATAGTCCTGAATACTGTATGTGGTTGAGGATATTTTCTATGTATTATTCCACTGTTGTTCATAAAAGAAGCAATTTATGGGACACAGGCTGATGGATAAGTTAACATCTAATGTAGAACAACAGTCACAATTTTGATGGATGTGTGGTATGTCATGCCATGTGTTTCTGAAGGCTGTGTTGATTTACTCCAGGAGGATGTACGTTGCTCTTCTGTCAGGCGCAAAAGAATGTTTTTCTGAGATGCAACTTCGAATGCATCATTAACTGGACAAATACTTACATAGCTTGGAGGGCAATACTTAAATAACTTAATTTTGTAATTATACAATTAATGCAATGAAATTTCAGATCAGCAGGGGTTAAGTCCTTCCCCCTGTTCAGTGCCCTCTAAACATTATGGTAGCAAAACCCATGTTTCAGAAATCTTCTTTCTGCTATGTGGAGCTTCCGTTCCTTTTCACAGGTTGCTAAAAGCTTCACAGTTGCATTCTCCAGCCCTCTGGATCTAAAGCACATCCAGTTTTTGCAAGGGAAGGCAGATAAACTCTTCAGTTTAAGGGAGTTTTTAATATATATGTACAGGAGCTTACTGTTTGGCTGGGTTGTTATTAAACATGCTAAGGTTTAGTTTTAGTTGTACAGACCGGGAAAAAAGAAACAGCCCACTTCTGGAAAACAGCCTTCAATAACCTTTGCTGCCAGAATAGCCCACTAACTAATTGCAAACACATGGAAATATTTATAAAGAGCAGGGCATGGACTCAAAAGTGACTGATCTCCTGCTCTGGTTTAGCATATATGAATGACAGCCTTGAGTAACCCTGCTCTCTGTCAAAGCAGGTCTGCTTTATCACACTGTGACAAAGTACAGCTGCTCTGCAGGCAGTGGGCACCCCAAAACATTTCAGTGAAAATAGCTCATGCTAAGAGGAAAAAGATTTTGAAAAGCAGTTGCCTTGCTAAGTTAAAAAGGACAGTTTACTTTTGCCTTCTATCAGTACATTGTCTGTGTTTGAGGAAATTTGAGGAGAATTCAAAAATCTTGCATATTTCTGTTATCTTTTCAGTGTTACTTGACGCTTAGCAAGAATAAGTAATGGCTGTAATACAAATGTTGGCCTATGCACAGCAGGGCCCTGACATCACAGCCTTAAAGCACTGAACACATAGTTCATTTTCTCTTCCCCTGTGAACTGTTCTCCTGCAGAAGGGTCATGTTTGTATAAAAAAAACATGGAAAAAAAAAAAAGAGACTGTCAGGTTTCTAATAATTTTCATGTAAATATCAGTTTATTCACTGTTCAGTGACTGGGGGGGGGGTTTGTTGTTTGTTTCTTAGTGGTTTTTTTGGTTTTTTTTCATGTGAAATGATGAGCGAAATATAGATGCATAGTTACTATTCCTTTGCCACAACACTGTTGAAAAGTGAAGACAATTTCCATTTTTATTAATCTTCAGTATATTCTGAGGACTATTTTCATTAGATTTTGGGAAAATATCATAGTTTATTACCAGTAATTTCTCTTGTAACCAGGTACTCAGAATTTGGGGTGTTGTCATGAGCAGCCATCCAGCCCCTTGATTTCTTTAGGTGTCTACGCAACCAGTTTTGAAATCTCTGGAGGATTAGAGATTTTGAAACAACTCTTAATGATATTTGGCATTTGTTCAGCTACTTCTCTCATCACCAGAAAGTACAAAGTTCCTTACATATGCTTAACAGAAAAAAGGGTTTTGAGAGTTTCAAGCTGTCATTTTAGTGAGGGTAATTTTATTTTATGCTTGATGAAAAATCTTGACTATTTGGGCTGAATTTCCTTACAGTTAAAAGGCAAGTGGTATGTCTCCTGTTTTACAGAAGATGCGAGTGTATGCTTTCAATCAGAAATATGAGTGGTCTATGAATCAGCTTGTGTTTGGGGTATTACTTTCTTCCTTGCTGTTATTTTTCATCATGTGTGATGCATATGAAGAAGCAAATTCCACATTTCCTTCAGGTCTGACATACTGACAGAAAAATGGCATGCAAGGGCTTGGGAAGCAGGGAGTTTAACTGTCTCTTGTCTGAGTCCCAGAAATTCTGGCTTTGTGCTGCCTGTTTTCATGAGAGTTGGATGTTAAAGTTTCCCTGTTGTGAATATGGATCGAGTTCTATCTGACGTCAGGCTTGGTACTTCCATTATAATAAAATGGCTTCTGTTTTCAAAGTATGCTACTTATGTTTCTAGAAAGTACATAATTTTAATGTAAATCTGACGCTGAGGACTTAATTTAATTGCTGTCTGTCCAGTCTGTGTCGTGTACTTGTTTTTCTTTTAGTATTTGAAGTAGCACTACAGTATCAGGATCTTTGGTGTCCCATATACTGCCAAGTCAGTAGTGATTATTTTAATTTATTTTATTATATTTTTGATTTTAGTTATTAATATTATTTATTATATTAAGTATTTTCTTTATACAGCCAGGAAGTTCCTCACTGTCTTCAATGCCTTGGTTTCTGATCTGATGCATTAAAAGAAATCTGGAAGTTGTTGTAGCATAACAGACCTTCAGAGTATTTATTGGTGTACTGGACTATGTAGCATTCAAAAACCCACAATTTACTCTCAATTTACAGAGAGTCTGATAATTTTTCTGTTTAATATTGACTTTTGTTATTGAATATACAATATATATTGGATACGTATTGGATATACAGTGACTAAATAAATCAAGCATATAGGCAGAGAAAGAGAAATAAATGCTCTTTACTCTTTGACCTTGTAGAAGAGAAAAAATACTTCATTTGTTGGAGGAGAAGCTTGGGACACAAATCAATCCCCAACACACAACAAACTGATTAAGGGAGATGAAAGCATAGTTTCTAGACAAATTAATAAGGGAAAATAGCAAACAATAAATTTCATTCCATTCATGTTTTGGAATTAATTAAAAATAAATCTGAAAATGGTTGACCACTGCATTACACAGAGTAGGAGAAGAATTCCTATTTGTTTTCCAGGATGTATACATTTTCTGTGTTAGAACAAAAGGGATGTGGCGGTTCCTGCTCTATGCGTAGGTGGGATCTGCATTGGGAATCCCCACTTACACGAGGGTCCTCACCAGCACTGAGTGGGAATTATCTAATGCTATTTTAATTTTGGTTGTTTTGAACATATAACTTCAGAGTATTTAAGTAATTTATCAGTTTTATTCATACACCGAGGTCTCGTTCACCAACATTAATTTACTACTATTAGTTTACTAAAGGTTGTTTCCATAGTGAACACTTTCAACATACACATAAATGTGGGGCCCTGCCTAGCAAGATATTTTATCACATCGTTCATAATTTATCAGTGTTGTTTTCATTTACCTCCTGCCTCCCATAATGCCTGTTAAAATGGTCTAATGTTTTTCAGGATTAATTTTCTTATATGTAAAAGGCATAAGGTTGGAGGTGAGAAAGCAGAACATGGAAAATACCATGAATGTGTAATGTGCATATATCTTTCATATTTATTTTGACTTTTTTCTCTTCTTACTTTTATGATTAGTCTGGTTCAGCAAATGTATAACTATTGCAATAAATAAGAATTTTCTCCCATAACAAGAGTCTCTGAGATACAATGTGACTTAGGAAATAACAGTATTCTGATTTTTAAACATGTAAAACATATTTAACATTTTTAAGTTCTGGTTTTTAAAAATATATTATAGCTTTTCAGGAGTGAAAGAGGTATTTCATTTGGGAGCCCACTTTCCTGAATCATTTATACTTAATTTAGGGACTATACTTAAAGGAAAAGGAAATGTTGTCAGAAAACTGGATCAATATTTGGAAACATGATCAACTTTTAAATTATTCATTAAGAAAAATACTCCCAAAGGCAGATTAAGAAAGTTTTAAAATATTATTCTATGCCCTTAAGTAACATTTGAATTTCAGAATGGGCAGCTGTATTAGCATTGCTTGATATTATCTTTAGCAAATTAAAATAATCAGCCAACCCAACCCAGTTAAAAATGCTAAGCAATTAATCAAAACAAACTAGCCAACAAACAAAAAAATTCCCCTAAACAATAAATTTCCTAATTATTGAGTAAAATGAATTTATTTAGATATGAAAGTTTTAAGAACTGTAACACTAAGTTACTGCTGTAAGTGTTACACACCTGAATACTTAAGAATTCATTGTTGAGAGAGAGAAATTCATATACATTTTTGGTGGCATTCTTGGGAAAAAACCCAGACTTCAGGTATGATTGAGGAAACGATGATTTCTTTTTTTTTTTTTTAAGGGGCTTTCAAAGACTGGATTCATTTAGTTTGGCAAAAGCTACAAAATTAGTATGTATTTAAAAAAGCAAAGACTTAAGTGATCACAGCTTTTGGCTCTTACAGAGAAGGAAATGCCTTTAAAAATTCCATATTGCGCCAAAGTTCATTCTCTGCCTACCCCCCCTTCTAGCCCCTGTTTAATGTTGTGTGGAACATCTGTTTGGGGAAAGTAAGGCTAGCAACAGATTTGTTAACCCTTCAGGTCATAGATGTCCAGGTTTATTGTGAGTGGGTTATTTTCTTACCAGACTACTGTGTTTTGGGTTCTTTTTACTACATTTTTTTTGTCTGCCTCTTTCTCACCACCTTGTTATTTGTTTGTTACTTGTTTTTGTTTAATATAGGAAACAAATAAGAGCAGAAAAGCAAACATGGCACAGCTTTTCACTGCTTGCAAGAAAACAGGACAAACCATAAAGCTCATGAGAAGTAGGTGCATTGATAGCTATCCTGGACCTTATTGTCTTCATTTGGGTACAAAGGTCTAAAGAAACTTTTCTGTGTCTCGGAATGGCATTTTTGTGAAGAGGTGCCTCATGCCTGCATTATAAGTGTGCTCTGGATTTCAGTGAACATGTAAGGGCAGAGACACTTCGCAGGACACTGAGGCTGTGATTTTGTTTACAGATTCATTTTAGGAGCAGATCACATCCTGTGGATAAGCATAAGGCAGCTCTTGAATCTTCTAGGTTGTTTCACAAATTAAAGGGGTGATCTGGATCTGCAGTCTGAATCTGTTTTAGTAAGCCAAGTATATTCACAGCCCTTGCACATTTCCAGTTACACAATTGTCCTTGACCTTGGTTCTTTTGTAGAAAAGCTGGCTCCAGTATTTCTTGTTTCTGCCTGGGACTTGGCTACCATTTGCTGGGTGTCCATACTATGTCTTTTGCTGCTGCTCAGGAGATAAACCTGGTATGGCCAGGACCTCACCTGTCTCAGACTCAGACTTTTTGATCCATACACATGTTAACAAGTGAATGCTGCTATTCTCTCCACTCCAGGAACTGAGGCCCTCTCATCTATGTCTCTGCCCTTTTATGTACTGCTGAATTCAGGGGAGCAGAGGTATCTCTGAGACGTCACTTTCCCAGAAGGCTTTTCTTAAAGCACCTTCTCTTTATTCACCTGAAACAGTTGAAATCCTCACCTACTTTCTGTGTAGTGCTCCAACTTTTGTTTGTTTCAGGTGATTCTGCTGACAGAGTTGTGGAACAGAAGAGAAAGTCTTCAGTATGAAGATAGATGCTTTAAGTTTTCTTTAACTCAAGGCCACTTTTCCACCCAAGTTCATAGCTACTGTTGATTGACACTGAAGATTTAATTAAGTCAATCTTTCTGAGACATAACTAATGATATAAAGAGAGGGATGGATAAATGGCATGAAAACTCTCTCTTTCCTCATATTAGTCTAGGGTCCTGCCTTTGGCTTGTGAAGAACATTTCTAGTGTATATTTGGGATGGGTTCTCTGAAAATGTCTGCCTAGTAGCATGAGAGTTAGCTGGTTTGTTTCTTTCATTTCACAGAGGTAGTGTAGCACAAGATTCATAATGTTTTGTTAGGTCTTCAGAAAATAGATGAGCAAAAATATGCGTAAAATTCTCATTAAAAATACAAAATAACAGAATCAGTATTTAATAATGATATTCCTGATTAGCCTGGTCAATACTTTTAAGAATCTATTTATCTAATAAATGATGAGATCTTTTTAGAAAGATCTGGAATACATTTTCTAAAATTGTTGAATATCAGTTAAACCACATTTCAACCACCAAAACTCTGTTTCTCTCTATTGAGATTTCTTGAGGTGGCAGAGTGTTACAGGTTACAGAGCTTGTAACTACCACATATCTGTGCTAAAGACAGCATGCAAGAATTTTGAAGAAGCTTTGCTCAGAATACAGAAACATAAATCAAAGGTATAAATGAGAACGAAACCAGGGACACTGTTGAGTACAAAATCTCCAAGAAACTTGGTTTAGCATCAGTTTGGGCCAATAAATCCATATTACACCGCATCATTAGATCCTTCAGCTTTTGTTTTGAATACAGATGCAGATGCAGTGCATAATTTTACAAATGGAAATAAAAGCCCTGTGGTGAGATTGCCATATTCTTAATGCTCAGCAACTGTGAAAATGGAGTTTAGTGGGGCTGATGTATTTTTAAAGTCCAGCCTTTAGCTTCTCCAGTGTTTACCAAGGGTCAAGTTTTCATATTTGTGTTTTAAAACATTCTTTTAAAATAGAGAAAATAAATCTGCTTAACCAGATACTCTGAAATCTGTATTAAATACAGTGAACCAAGTGTATTTAAAGTGAGTTCTAGTCAGATCTTCTGGATTGCTATGGCATGTTCTGCTTGAATGACAGAAGATAGATACTGTGTGTTGCACTTAGGCTGTTGGATCCTGTATTTGCCATTTTGTTACATAATGATGGTTCTTTGCAGTTTCTTTTCTTCCCCAGAACTGCCCCAGCTTGGTTAGTGCAATTATAATTATATTGTTGCTACTGCATAATTACAGTGCTTCAGGGTTTGTATGCTCAGAACCTACATGCTTGGCAAAACACTGAAAATTTAAGTGTGATGGTTCACTGACTGTTAGACCAGTGTGATATCAGTTGTGGACCCTGTCCATATGTTAAGTCACAGGTAGTGGTCACTGCAAGAAAGTACCACATTATAAAAAAATATATGAATAAAGACATTAGTTGGTAGAATGTGTCACAGACATTTCTATTTCAGCTCAAGCGTGAGATGATTTTTTTTTTTAAATGTGAAGATGGTGGAAGAATGCTTACTGCCTCAAATGCAGGCCATGTAACCACAATAGCCTGGTTTTAGCTGTATGTATCTGAGCTACATAGGGTGTGTGAGATTAAGCAAATACTGCTATCACTTCTGATTTGTATTTAACAAACATAGATGTATTTCTGAACTGAGTATGTAGGGTTTATTTCATTTGTACCCAGCTGCAGATGACTTTAACCTTCCCATCCCAAGCAGCTTTTGATTGTTGAAGGATCCATATTCCCAGATACTTCTGCTCCTTGTCTCCTTTTTTCAGTCCAACAGACGACCATTTATGTTGTTATTGTTCTATGCTGGATATTGAAGGAAAATGATGCGTCTCTGGGTACCAGAAAAGAGAGCTGTTCTCCCTTGCACCTGGCTCTAACCAGTTGTGGCCATGTTCAGTCATACAGTTTTAGGTCAGATGTTGTGTCACCACTTCTCAGTGCTGTGACTGTCACGGTTTTCCCAGGAAAGACTGGGCAAACCTCTTCCCTAGCAAGCTGAGTAGGTGCCCAACTCACTGCAATATGTTCCTGTCAAGCTCTGGAACTCTAGGTAGCCACCTTGCATGATACTGAAGGTGAATGGGAGAGTGAGGCTCCTATGTTGCTTAAGTTATTGCTGCTTGAACTTTAGTAAGCCAGAGTTTCCTGACTTAGATGTTTCATCTGCTCAGCTTTGAGTCTGAGGAAGGCCAATGCATAGGTCTCTGTAAAGGAAGATGAAGGGAAAGATGATTATGAGTGGAAAGCAAGCTTGGGGGCAGAGGAGAAGGTGAACAGGCGGAGTTCACAGAGAGCATCACTCAGGGCTTCGCTAAGCTCTCCTGATCCTGCATCCTATGCCCCAAATTGCCAGTTCTAGCACCAAGCCATCTCCTGCCCTAATGGAGTTTAATGCCTGGTATTGTGCCATGTCTGCAAAATGCCTGTTGTTGAGAGCAGCCAGACTCCTTTGAGATCAACTCAATTCATTAGAGCATGGTGTTAACAATGCCAAGGTCACAGACTCAGTCTATGTATGAGTCATTGACTTAAGAGCTGGACTCAATGATCCTTGAGGATCCCTTCCAACTTGGACTATTCTGTGGTTATTGCTCTTCAGTGATTTTAGTATGTACTTGGGTCTCATGGTGGTGCAGAGAGGAAACGCTTAGAAAGCCAAAAAACCAAGAACTTTTACTGCTGTCATACTGCGTTTATCTTTGGTACAGTTTTGTGTTTCCTCAGTTTCCTCTTTTGCTGATCCTGTGAGCAAATAACTAGAAGACAGGGGTGGCCACCAGCATATCTACAGGGGCACTGGTATCTGAGGAGGTTGGGTCTACAAATGTCTTTATAACAGTACTCTCTTATCCATTTTGCAACATTTTTACTACCTAATATGGTATCAGAGCTCAGGCAACTGAAGCTAATTATATCAGCATAGCCAAACAGGATCAGCTTCATACCTTTAAGGTAGCTTATTTTGGTTTGTGAGCAAATTAGGCTTTAAGAGTTGTTTGCTTCTCCCTGATAGCATGGAATTGTAAAAATGTATTCACAGATGATTGTAATAAGCAATTATATATGGTATATACCTATATTTATGGCTCAGTAACATATCTAGAGAGTATATCTGCAGTAAAAGCTTTGGTGTTTTTTTATTCTGCCTTACCAGGTGGCTGTGTGTATGGACATTCTTCGTTTGAATAGAAATAATTTTATCTTACAAAGATACTGAAATTTTCAGTGGAATTGGTGGAACTGTAAATAAACTGTATGATAGATATCACATGCTATCACAGATAAAAACTGTGAGGAAAACCTCTTGTTACATAAGTGCCAATAAACAGTACAACAGAGTAATACGTTCAAATTTTATAACAATCAGTATTAAGACAGAAGTGAATCTTGGTGGGGGAAGCTTGATTGAATTGGCAAGGTAGCTGGGATAAAGCTAGTACCTTTATCTTCGTACTGTGGTTTTGATCAAGAACACCTACGCTGTATTACAACATGCTATTTCCATTCTTAAGCAATGTAGATTTTGCTTAAGTGATGTAACTGCCTGGTTAAAATAAAGACCTTCAGACTGGTATCAGGTGTGCATCAAATTAACTGAGCCAGTGATATGGGTTTTTAGATAATTTCAAAAGTGGCTAAGCTAGTTCTCCTTCTGCTGATAAACAGAGCCATAGCAGTTTGTTAGATGTTTATACAGGGAAAAAAAAAAAAAGGAAAACATTAGTTTCTGCCATTATTTTACATTAAATGGTTCTCCTAATATGTTTTCTGACATTAATTTATATCAAACTCTTTGAATCCAAGTACCAGCTAGGCACCTGGCCCATACGATCAATTTGAAGTGTTCTGACTTCACCTGGACAACGTGACTGCTGCAGAAAACATCTCCTTGTAGCCTAAATAGGTCGTTTCAACTCCCTCCTCATTTCTCCTAGGGAAAGAGAAGATTAATTTCCTAAGTAAATGACTTAATTGAAAGCAACTTGATGAAGTCTTTCACTATACAATCTGCGTAGTTATGGAAGTGTTGTTTTATATCAAAGCATTTATTATGCTCCTACCCCAGGATTTTAAAGCAAGTGAATTCTGTGGCCTCAGATGGAGTAGGTAGGCTGGTGCCTCTCTTTTCACTTTTACTGATATGTTTCAGTTTTGGGGAAACTCCCTCTATTGCCCTACCTGTACACCATGCCTTGCTGTTGAAAGATGAGGTGAAAATACTTCTCCTATGCCATGAGAAAGGGAACAAATTTGTCTTAAACCAGAAATGAGCTCTTCTTATTTTTTTTCAAGTTGAGGTAATGGGGAGGGTGGTTCCAGCTTGCAAATTGCACTGTCAGCTCCATGCTGCCATACTTTATTAAAAGAAGAAAATGAAATCTTGTGCCCTTCAGTTTCCAAGCAGTGTAATGCATTCCCTTTTCCTCCAGGTTCTAGGTAATGAAAAACAGGGTGGGAAAAATTTCATATAAGTGCTTCTGACTATAATTGAAATTGTAAGATTGGAAAACTGTTACTTTCAATCTTATTTTAATTTTGTTTTGGTTTGTTTTTGTTATGGTAATGTTTGTTGTCTTTGATAATTAAAACAGTTTAAAGGTTTATGAGTATGTTACTAGTATCCCTTTTTTCTGATGGGGCAAGGCACTTCATCAGTAGTGTGGTTTAGTACACATTTATTATGTTTTCTCATTTCCCAAGATTTAAACAACGTTAGTATAAGCATTTATTATTCATGGTTATGCTATTTGTGTATAAAACAAGGGTTGGATAAAAACACAATAAAATAAAATCTCTTTAACATTCATATGGAAGAGAAAATTACTTTCCTAAAATATGTTTTTAATTTGAACCATATTGACTTAGTAAACACATTTTTATCTGTAGTAGTGACTTGAACTGATTGTTTCTCATTACCATAGACATTGAGATTTGAAATCTGGATCTCAGCCGCTCACCTCATTTTTATTCATGGATTTTAAGAGAAAAATAAGATTTCCTGGCTTTTGAAATCCCAGTTGATTTTTCAGCTTTAAATGAAGTAGTTGAAATTTGGAATGAAGCAAAAACACACAATGCACCTGTGGGATAGTCTATTTCTGTCAAAAGCTGGTTTAGCTTTTCAGCTTATTTTAGCTCCAGTTCCTTTGTATTTGGCTTCTGTTTCTTCAGAGATCTGTTTTTTCTTGAACTCTTAAATGCTACTGAATATTTTTGTAGCTTAAATTAATTGTTTTTACTAGGTTACTGCTTTGCACAAAATAAAATATTTTACTATTTAAATAGAAATAGGGTGCTTGAAAACAACATGTTTTTAAATAAAGATCTGAAAAGCAGCTGTTAAACAAAAAAATCTACCCTGCCCAGACCCCTCAGAGATCTGAGAAAGTGTCATTTTGTAGGAAATAAATTTAATAGATTAGAATGGTAGAATAGATAGAATGATAGATTTTTTTTTCTGCTTCAGTAAACAGTTCTGCTCATCACTTTGAAAGTTGACAGATGCGGAGTGGAATGTAGTTTTATTCTGTCAAAGTGCCATTCATACAAGAGAATTGTTTTGTATGAAAGATAAAATAGATGTTCTAGTTGAGATTATTTTGTGACTGACTCCTGCCATGGCAAACTTTCACTTTAAAGCACAGAGCATTAAATACACCATGTTTTTGCTCCAGATACATGTTTAAAATAGACATGTTTCATCAGAGAGTATGTGATCTTGGCCTTGTACACAAATAAACAAGCTTTGCCACATGCTGCAGGTGGTACTGTTTCCCTGCCAAACATTTAGAGAGCTTACCATTGCAAGACAGTTCTTATTCCAAATACCATGCAGAACTCTTACTTCTTATCGGTGAGACACCAGTTTTAGTGTTAGGCATCTGTACAGCCTGTTAGAGCAGGACAACAGGCTTCATTTTCTTCTGCAAAATAATTCCAGCTTCATATAATCTTTCTTCCTTCCTTCCCAGTATATTTATGAAAGTATTTTTCTCCTTTGATCCAGAGTATAGAAAACTCTTTTAAGATCTACATTGCTAGGTAGGGTCTTTGTATGTTTATGACTTCTATCGCATAAGTTTTCTTTTAAACTCTGTGCTTACATAGAGGCAAGCTGGAAAATTGAGTGTTTCTAGAAGACTGTCTGACAGTCAAGGCAATGTCATATTTTCCAACAAGAATACCAGATCTATGTCATAACCAGCAGTTTCTGCGTGAAGAACAGTGTTCACTTTGTTTATTGGAAGATTACTGAAAATCCTATAATTTATCACTAGTCCATCAGAAGCAAGCTTTGGCTGATTTAGTGCCTCATTTGGAATTGAAATATACATATTTTTTTCTTAAATGATGATTGTTCTGTTTCAAGTCCTACATTCTAGCTTTGTGCAAAACACAAATAGCTTTAGTATGTATATAGCTTTTGTAAAATGACAAACTGTATTAATGAAAGAAGATGCTTTGAGGCATGCTGCTATGGGTTTAAAATATACTGTTTACTTATTATAAAGTTGTTTTTCAGAAGAAAATAACTGGAGTGCAAGGTTATTATAATGGATGATGAAGGTTTGTAGTCCTTTTTCACACATAAACTAGCATGTGCAGCTTTAGAGATCTGGGCTTGTTGATAGAAAAAGAGTAAATGCCTGTTTCTTACATCAGTCACAACTCTTTCCTCTGTGTTAGGTGGTGAGTATAGGCTGCTAAGGATTAAAGCCATTTAAAGTTTCTGCTTCCTTAAAATCCTTTTGTCTTCCTTGCTCTCTGCTTGCACTTTGGTTACATGGTATAAGCAAGACAATTAACAATTGTGTCTACCTGGCTGTTTTATCCAAAACAATGTTTTTGGTCTTTTTAACAGCAGAAGCTCAGTTATTCTGATTCCGAACCAACTGTCTTGTGTAGATCTCATGAACTTGTAGATTACAGCTAAAATCCTGCTCAAAACTGAGGCAGATACATAAACGAACATTTTGACTACAGTGTAATTTCTTCTCTGTTCAGGTTACATTTCCTTATGACAAAAGCTGAGAGATCAGATAAAAGCCATATGTGGTTTACCCATTCCCCGATTCTGGTTCTGTTACTGCCAGTCTGTTTTCAGAAAGAGTGGCTGGAAAAGCTTTGAGTTGGCTTATGTTTCCTCACATGTGCTACTAGGAGGTTGAATGACTTTATAGAATTAGCAAGCTGTTCTTTCAGAAACGAGTTAATGACTTGACTCAGTCTGGCACTTAATGGCACTTTACAGCTGCAACAAATGAGTTTCAGTTAGTAGCTTTTCACAGATATTAAGAATTTGAAAAGCTCCAGGAAGAGGATTAGCCATTCAACCTTTAATTGTTTTTGTAGTTAAAAAGTATTTTACCTGAACATCTCTCATTCTCATCTATAAATTAGGCTATTAGTGTATTCTTCTAGAAGCCATCTCAATGTTGGCATTCATGCAGATTCAATCTTGTCAGCCTGCGCTTAAAAATAAAACAATATACACTTCAAATTATGAATGTTGTTGTGCAAAGAAGTTGTGCCCTTGATGTTGTATGTCTTATCCATGAAGAGCTTTCTATTTGTTACTCCAGATTATATTTCAAATGGCACAGTTTATTTTTCCCTTTAACCCTTGGTTTCATATATTTTCTAAAATGCTTTCCAAGACTTGGGTTACTTTTAGCTTTCACGTCTCTGGTATATGAGAAATGGAGGCTCAGCTGGTATGGTTAAAGGAGCTTATGCTACACTGGGCATGTGAATAGGTGTTCTGCTTAGAAATCTGTTTATCAGCTGGCTTCCTGTTTTTCCCTGATGGAACTTTTTTTCCCTCTTCCCATACATCACTACATCTAACCTGTTCTTCTTGAGTCTTGCAGTCCCTCCATCCTGCCTGTCTTTTAATCCATCTCCATATGGACTTCCTCCCCTTTGCTCTGTTTGGTTTGCCAGAGTGAAATTGCAGTACATGCTGCTGGACAAGGCGTGTGACTACTCAGCCAGATGTGGACTGTACAGCTGGTATATATGTTCTTCCTCACTCAGCAACCAAGCTCCATTGTCCCATCAGATTTACCTGCTTTGTGATCCTTCGGCTAAAGGATTCTGCCTCTCGGTGGGGAAAGGCAGAGTTTTAACTTTGCCCACACGTGTTGTAGGTTTGATATATGTCTGTTCACTCAATGAAGAAGCAAGTGAATAAACAAGATGCCTTTAAATACTACAGATGATTTCTGGTATAGTTGGCATCTGGTTTTACTTTCTTTGCCAGTATTAAATGTTTTAACAGGGAAGCTGAGGCAACACGCATCTGCCATACCACCAAACTCAAAACCCAAACAGCTCTGAAAAATACACTGTGCTTTGTGCCTTTAAGAGCCATTGTTCCAGAGAGAGCAAATTGGAAAAGAGTATTTTGCAGCAATCAGAGCTATTGACAGTGTCAGCCTCTGCAGCAAAAACGCATGCAGTCCTACCCAGGGCTGGGGAGCAGGGGCCACCATCTACTCCCAATGCAAACCTTCACAATTGTACTTTCTTCCTCTTCTTTCTGGCCCAAGGATCAGCTAAGCCACAGATGCCATCTCTGTCTTGGTTTGGTTATGCAGGTCCCCGTCCCCATCTCCCCTCCTCCCCCCTTCTCCACACCTACTTTCCTACGCTTCTGCAGAAACAGACGTATTGTCCCAGGGGCAGGTTCTGTGTTTGCGTGAGTTAAGACTGCGAGTCTGATGTCTTGGCTCATTAAAGGAAGTGGAAATCCCATCTCACCAAGGTCATAAACACTCACCTTTGTGCGAGGTACGTGGTCACTACCAGTGTTTTATCATGAAAACCTTAACTTCTTGTTGAGCGCATGTAAGGTCTGAAATGTGGAATCAAGAATGCTGTGTTACTAATTTTTTGAGCAAGTTTTCAGAAAATTACTCAACTTTCTACATTTTTTAATATCTCTTCAAATGTGCATGCTTAAAATATGCTAGAGGAGTGGGACTGCAGAGAAAAAACTCTGAATTAATATTTACTGTGTGCATATTTATGCACATGCAGGTTATTCCTACCTATGTTAATGCTCTCTTTGCAAAGTAATACTGTCTCTCATTCACACATTGTTCAGGTTTCCAATTGCCTACAAATAATGATCAATTCTCTTGATACTGTCAATTTTGAAAGGAAACATACGTTGAAAATGTTGGAGATAAGAGATGTAAGAGTTTCTATTTCTGTGGACTCTTGAATCATCAAGATCAAAAAGCTCCCTATTTGAAAAAGTTCACCCATTTCTATTTTTGAAGGTCTGCAGAGCACCAGTCTCGGTTTTAAGTTCAGTTAGGAGATTGTTTAGTGTGTAGGTATTAACTCTTCCATAACACATCTCCAGAGCTGTTTATACATGAACAAAGTTACACATTTCTAAAAATGAAAGGAGACTTGAAAATGTAGCAGTGTCTGTTTATAGATTTAAAAATGTTAAATCCTAGCAGTCAAAAAGCATGACTAGTAGATGTAAGAAGTACATTCTTTGCTTGTAAAAACTATTGCAAAAGATTTTATGGAAAAATATTTTACTCTTACGATTGCACAATTTTAGTTCTACTTTCTTCATCGAGGAATCTTGATTTCCTTCAGACACATAAAATGCACAGCCCATCTCTGCACAAATGCACAATTCCTAAAACAACCCAGTTACTGTTTAAACAGCTAGTATAAATAATGAACCACTCCATTACCAAGGATATAAATAAATGTAGACAAGTAAGGGTTCTCTAGAGCTGAAAGTTTAGGTTATGCAAAAACTTCGACAGCTGTAATTTGTAGGTCCTTGTAGACTGAAGGGTGTGAGTGATGTAAACTCTGGAAATCTGACACGTCTATTTTGTCATTTTGCCAGAAGGCAGGACTTGACTGTTATGTTTTTTTTGCTGTGTACAAATTTTGAATAGGGCAACATCTGGCAGAAGAAATTCCACAAAATGCCTTAAGCTTTGCAGTAGTGTAAACAGAGCCCAATGTTCTACTGCTTGAGCAGTAACAAGTCAAAATTTTAGAGAAGTCTGGTCATAAACATATTTTCCTTGGATAAAATAAGAGAGGAAAAATACTATTTGAAATTTATTTCTTTACATGTTAATATTTAAAATTAATACTAAAAACTAGTTGAGTCAAAACTATGCATCTAATTAAATCATAATATAACAGGTTTGTTGTTTCTTATGCTATGAAGATTGAAGGATGTAAGACCTTTGGATCTGAGTCTTTAAGACCTTATATTGGAGGAGATAAAAGGAGGCAGGTCAGTTCTATCCTCTACCCTAAAATTATCACATACATACCTGTTGTCCAATGGAAGCACAGTGGAAAATGGCTTAACCACAACTTAGAATTTTGTTGATTATAGTGAGAATAAAACTTTCTAGATCAGTAAATAGAAATATTTTTTTCACTATGGTTAATGCAACTCCTTTGGCTTAAATTGGTGAAGTGAAAACATGAGGAAAATCAAGAACATTCCTTGGGTGGAAGGAAAAAGGGAGAAAGAGGAGGAGGAAAGTGGGAAAGGTGAACAGAAAGGGAGAGAGGGCTGACTGACCATGAGCCTACCAAGGTGAAATGTGTCTTTACCCCTGGGAATTTTGTAAATACACAGAGAATGGCCCATTTTTTATGTCTCTTGTCCGAATATTTACAGAAACACAGATGTCTATAGAAAGAATTATAGAATCATTAAACTTGGAAAAGACCTTCAAAATGAAATCTAACCCATGACTGAACACCACCTTGTCAAGTATACCATGGCACTGAGTGCCATGTCCAGTCATTTCTTGAATGCCTTCAGGGATATAGACTCAGTCACCTCCCTGAACAACACATTCCAATAATTTGACACCACCAGGAAGTGAAGAATTTCTTCCTGATGTCCAGCCTCAAGCTCCCCTCATGAAGCTTGAGGCTATGTTGTCTTGTTCTGTTATACCTTGCCTTGGAGAAGAGGCTGACCCTCACCTGGCTACAGTCTTTACTGTTGGTTAATCTGAAAATGACCACACAAACAACTGTAATCTACCAGGGTGCTGTGCTAAGTTACTGAGAGAAGGTATAGAATTAAAGCAGGCCGGTGACAGGTGGTCACAAAGCTGATTTTCTCTTACAGTGGGAGGGACTTTTGGTTCCCCAGTACTTGTCTTGTGTACTGTGGTCTCAAGACTTCTGGGAAGAAAGGTTGCCAGTGAAAACTGAGGGAAAAAATTTGTTGAGTTACTAAGCCTTCTCTTTCTCCATTGTTACCAGTTTGTCAGCCTTGCTTATCAGGGTTAGGGAGGGGCAGGGGTAATATGCTTTCTCTGTCCTTCCTTTTCTGGCTCACAGACTTGTAGAGACCCCTCTTTTTATTCTTTGCATACCTTGCCAAGTTCAGCTCCAGCTTTGCCTTGGTCATCCTGACTCCATCTTTATGCAACTGGACTGCATCCCTATACTCTTCCCCAGATACCTGCCTATGCTTCCATTGCCAGTGCATTTACTTCCTGCCCTTTAGTTTGACCAGCAGTTGCTCGCCTGCTCAGCCATGCCGGTCTCTTGCCTTCCTGACTTGATTTCCTACATCTGGGAATTGAGAGGTCTTGCACTCTACGGAAGACATTCTTAAAGATCTGTCAGCTCTCTTCTGCTCCCTTGTTCCTAAGGGCAGTTCCCCAGGGGTCCTATTGACTATCTCCTTGAAAAGATGGAAGTTTGCTTTCTTTAAGTTCAGGGTCCTATCTTTATTTTTTGTTTGACCTTTGCCATATCTCTCAGGTCTTCAAACTCCATCACTGCATGATCACTGCAGCCCAGGCTGCCTTCAGTCTTGATGTCCCCAGTTAGCTTGCTCATGCTGGTGACTAGTGGGTTCAGTATCTCACCCCCTGTGGTAAGGCTTTCTATTACGTGGCTCTAGAAATTATCCAGGAGGCTCCTGGATTGCCTAAAGCTTGCTTTGCTACTTTCCCAGTGAATGTCAGAGTGGTTGAAGTCTCCTTGCAGGACAAGAGTTTTGAGCATAATGCTTCCCATAACCTGAACAAGAAGGCTTCAGCCACAAAATGCCCTGGATCAGACAGCCTGTAGTAGACACTATCCACAAGTTTCCTTTTATTGCCTCAGACTCTGATGCTTATCTTCAGGCTTCCAGCCTGCTCATGGCTGTTCTTCCGAGGTGGCTCTTCACATTCAATCCACCTCCTGACGTTGAGAGCAAGCCTCCAGCCCTCCTTCCTCACCTGTCCCTTCTGAACGGCCTGTAGCCATTGATAGCTGCACTCAGGAGCCACACATGGCATTTGTCCCACCAGGTTGCAATGATGGCAAATAGGTGATAGCTTTTGAGCATCACAGTGGCTTCTAACTCATCCTGTTTGCTGCTCATGCTTCAGGCATTGGTGTAAAGACACTTCAACAGGGCAGTTGGCCGTGTCAGCTTTGTAAAGAAACACCCCTTTAATTTTCTGGAGATATTCCACTGATATCAAAAGCTGCAACATTTTGGTGGTGACTCCAGTCACAGAGTCATGTATTAATGGACCAGGACCATCTGTCTCTTCAGTGCTGTTTGTTTCTCCCAATGCTGGAACACAAAGTCTTCACTGTACTTTATTATTCTGTGTTAAGCATTACTGCACCTAAGCATTTACTTTTGAAAGTTTAGTCACTGCAATGTGGGAAAGCTAAAGGTATTTTAATCATACTTGAATTCTGTAATAAATTATTTTGCTGAATATGCCTCATTAGATGCACTTGCAGTGAACTGACATAGTTGGACCATATGATGATCTGACTGACACAATGATTGTAGCTGATATGCTAGCACTTTGAGGTTAGTGTTGAGTGCTGTATTCATTATTTGGAAAGCAAAGTGTGTATGAAACTGTTTGGTTATTGGTTTGCTTGTTGCTATTCAACTGAAGTTCTATTAATAACATTCTTACAAATCTCTTTTAAAAAATAAATTAAAAGTCATTGGAATGCAATAAATCATAACGTGCTATAGCCTTTTTTACTAACTAAACTAAAGCAGCAAGGGGCTGTTGCTCATGTCAAATTTCTCCATGAATTTTAAGTCCTCTATGGATTACCATTTTATGACTTGGGCCCATAAGGTCACTTAAAATCCGCTTAAAAGCCTTGTTGCAGTAACATAATACTGTATGTATCCTACTTCTTTTGTATATGAAGTAATTTCATAAACTCCTGCCAAGCCAAATGCTTGAAAGTTTGTGGTAGCCTTTGTCTCATGGTAATTGGTGGGTGGGAAAGTGGATTATGGTAAATTAATTCGGTCCTTCTGTGACTACCAAAAGTTGAGTGGCAGTGCTGTGGCCAGGATATGTGTTCTTCAAAGCTGAATTTTACAGTCTGTGAATGTCCTTCTTCATAATTGTAACTTAATCTTACTTTTGCCATTTTGTTGACCTTTTCCAGGAAATCCAGAAAAGTGTTTCATGCCAATTAAGGACTTCATCTGTTATTGTTCTTTTCTCAAAGTCCTGTTAGCTGTTGTAAGCATGCAAGAATTGTAATGTCAGATACGCAATTCTGACTTACTTTCCGATTTCTGTACCAGGTGTGAAATTTAGATTCTTTCGCGGGTTTTTCAGGGAAGGCTGGGGTTTTGTTGTGTACTTCTTTTCATGAAGAAGAAGAGATTAACAGAAGGAAGAAACACATATATCATGCAGTCTATTTTGTTTCTTCTATATGCAAGATTTTTTTTGTTCATTATATTTAGGTTGCCATGTTAAGTTTACATGTTCAAGTTTACCACTGTGTTAGAGAGGCAAATATAAGGAGAAATGGAGTTGATTTACCTTGTGTTATAAATAAGATTTCCTTCAGTCTGATTAGCATTTAGTATTATTCAAAATAGTTATGTTTATAAATATATAGAGAAAATTTTAATGAATAACTTAATTCACTGTACATTTTTCCCAATAATAATTGGGAATAATAAATAAATAAAAATAAAAATAAAAATAAAAATAAAAATAAAAATAAAAATAAAAATAAAAATAATAGTAGTCAATAATTTTCCCCAAAAAATATTTTTATTGAATCAATATACAACATGAAAATAAATATTCTTAGAATAAGTTTTAGCTATTGCTTTCATTATCCTGCAAGGAATCTTAGTAGGCTTTTCTAATTATATTTTTCTTCTGAATAGTGACGCTAACAAAATGTCTCTGCTGTATTGCATAGTCAGGAGATACCTACAGACAGACAAGTAACTGAGCAGAACACTTAATAACCAATTATCTCGACAGTGCTTACTTTATCAAACGAGAGAGGTTAGATATTTCAGATTAATATATACAAATCAGAATACAGAGACAGAGCAGAGCAAAACAGAGTAGCCAAGAATGACAAAGTCGAGGGTAATATATCAATGGTTTGGCTTTCTGGGTCAAAGTAGTTTTAAATATTTGAGAATCCATTCCAAGAGTAATACAGCGTTCTTTGTTTTGTTTTAGATCTTTGACCAGATCTTACCTACATTCATAGAGCTGGACTGTAAATCACCCAGTCTCTTTCAAGTTGGCTGCTTTGTAGAAAGTCTAAGAGGCAGTAGGTACTGGACATAGTAAAGGATCTGCAGGAGCTTTTTGCACTGTATTCCTAATTTCATATCAACCAACAGAAAGTGCAGCACAAGCAAATAACCACTCCAGACTTTGCAAAGATGCTTTTCTTCAGTGCTGCAGCAGACAGCTAATGGTTAGATTGTGGTTAGCATCTCACTTCCTGCTTTGAACGAAATTTCCTAAATGTTTTCCCAAAGCATGAGAGCATGCATATATAGCAGGAGAAATAACCTTCCATACAATTAGTTAACACAGTAACTGCTACCTAATGCAGGTACACCACCAAGATTTAAAATTTTATCTGTAGTTGAATTTTTTGTAGGAAGATGTATATTCTCACAAATCACAGAGCAAGGAAGACAAAGTAGATGTTCACAAATGAAAAAAAAAATGCTGTAAATAACAAAACATTTTTAAGAGGTAAATGCTGAGAAATTAATGCCTGATAATACTAGGAAAGAAAAAGCTTTGTTTTCATTAAACTGATGCACATGCAATAAAGATTCCTTGTCTTAGGTAACATGATGGATCACTCTGACCATTTAAATAATGGCATCTCTGTGTCTGCTAGCAAAGATAGCTACTGGTTGCTAATTTTTATAGTAGTCTTTTGTCATGTGAAGGTTATTTACCACAAATGAATCAGAGCCCTCCAGGCAACAATTAGATAACTATTTCCATTGCTGTGACCCTTTGCCAGGTTAAACTCAGGCGACCAGTCTTATTTCATATCAGGCAGTCTTATACTTTTGATAGAAAACAACTCTTCACCTTGTATGAATTTTGACTTTTGTGGGCAGCAAAATGGTCAGATGAATGCACTTTGCCTTCAAGTCATCTTGCCAGCCAGCTGTCTTCTATCGTTGTGAGTTTCTCTCTTCCATCCTGCTTGACTGAGCATGCCACTGTCACTCCTACAGCTTGGCTCCTTCCCGTCTTGACTGAGTCCCTCAGTTGTCTGTGGTGAGCTCAAAATGCTGTCCTCTCCATCTGTGGCAGTTCCCTCTCTGAATCTGCTGCTGTGCCAAATACCACAGATCACAGCCTGCGCAGGAGGGCAGAACAAACTGGTAATTATCTGACAGGCTCTGTACCAGCCAGACCTGGGAAATTCACAGAGCACAGAGAAAGTGGTTTTTTCTGCATGTGCTAGGAATGATGGAAATATTTGATTCTACTTTTTTTTTTTTTCAAACCAGAGAAAACCCACTTAGTATTTTACAAAATATCCAGTAATGAGAATAAAGAAGAACATTTGCCATTAAGAAGTTGCCTGTTAAGCTTAGCAATTTTCTGTCTTTACAATGTACAGTAAGTTCCAGATACGCAAATGTTACTTCCATTTACATCACACAAAATGGGACGCTTTCACTGAAGCTTCATTATCAACAAATTCTCAGATTCCTAGAAGTACCTAAAATCGTGTCATTTCTTAATGTACTCTCCATTATACTTGTTGCTTTGATTGTTGTGTAATCAGATATATTCTGCATCTAGCAGCCTTTCCTTCTTACTAGAATTAGCACTATGGCTCAGAAGTGCTAGGAATTAAGACTATCATATTTGGCAGTTGCATGCAGTTGCTGTTGTGTTCTGTGTGCTTTGCACTTCAGGGATGAATCCAACCAATTTTCCAGTAGTAGCTGCTGCTGCTTCCACACAGCTTGTTCCACTCCCCTCTGTGATCATGCCTGCATGATCAGACATGTAAGCTTTTGGCTGCATTTATTCAAAATAAGAAGCTATCATTTCAAGTGAGTGCGTTTCTGAAAACTTATCTGATGAATTCTCAGCTGTGGTTGTATGTGACTTTCTGACAAGTTTTGTTCAATATGTTGATATGAATTCGAGGTCACGGCATTGGGTCGTGAGTTAACCTTTCAATGTAAAATTGCTTCTCACTTGCATCTCATGAAAACTCGTGTTTTACAGCCACAGTATTTTTGATGGCATAGAAGCAATGCTGACCATGTGATGAACAAAAACCCGTGTCAGTCCTGCTGTCAGAGTAACAAAAAGGTGGCAGACATAGTAGTTTGCAAATTAAGAGTTTACAGATGTAAGATTCAGAGCTCTCTGATGGAGAAGATAACACTTTGAAAGTGCACTGCACTTGTACCCAAGTATTCCTTTCACAACATTAAAATGGCAGCATGGCAGCCAGAATGTTGCAGCTGAAACAAAATACTAATACAGTGGTTAAATCTGATTCTGTGACCAGTTGCAGTTATTAAACTGGGTAATGAACATGATAGTGGGAGCTCAGGAAATTCCTTCCTGGTATAGGGAAATAGGTGAATTGGGTGGAAACTGCTACGTGCTTTGAGCTTGCTTGCTAATGGGTGCATGCCTAGGCTGTCTGCACTGCAGGGTTAATGAAGATGTTCCTTGCTTTGCTTTCAGGCAGGCACGGCAGAAAGGGGTTCTTGTGCATCCTTATGACCATGTTGGCTATTGTCAGTGGGACCCTCACCAAGTTTTCATGAAGTTCTTTCACTGTCCACTCTCACTGACAACAGTGTATATCCACATCTAGAAGCATTCTGAACACACTGTTTTTCACCTCAGGGGTCTACTCTTGCTTTATTATTTTCCTTGCGAAGAACATAAGCAAATGTCTTTGTCCAGAAGACTGTTGCTTAGCTCTGTTAATTAAATAACAAAGAGGAACCATATCAAAGTCTACCTAGCATCTGAGCTTTTTTCACTTCTCTGTAGAAGAAAAGGTAGTTTAAACAAAAGCAGGAAGATAAACGGGAGTTTCTTTCAGAGCAGACAACTATTATGACTTCACTGTATGCATTTAGTTGTAATCCAAGAAGTCAAACAGATGCAGTAGGAAGAAGATATTTCCAATGTGGACCGGACAAAACCCGACAACAGAAATAATCTGCGGTTTAGATAACTACTCTCAAATGAAGAGATATAAGTATTACTTAAACTTCACTAGTAGTGTTATTTAAGTAAATAACCCCATACTGGGAAATGTAGAAAAACCTACTGAACAAATGGATAACATATCTTAAAACTTCGAATTAGAATAACTGTTTTGCACGTTTCAATGTCTAGATTAGGTGTTAGTTTCTTTTACAGCCTGGCACACTTTCTTATCTTTTTCTTCCTTTTTCTAGTCACAGAGGCAAATGCACATACATTACTTGTGTGCGCACATTCACATGGATGTGTGTACACAGTAATGTTTAGCCACAGCAATATTTGATCTGGTCAGAAGTGCTGGGAGTGCTCACTTGTGACCTGCCTGGCCACACCAACTGCACATCAACTTTCTCTCTCCATACTTTTTCCATGGCCATCAGAGCTGTACTGTTTATTGGGGGAGAGGACTTAATATTTTCTGTGTGTACAGACCATAGCTTATTACTCATTATGAAGAGAACTTCCAGTGGAAAATACTGAATTTTAAACTCTTGATCTAAAACCAAAAATACTTTCTGAGAAAAAGGAAGTTTGCCCTCTCTAACAATTTAATATGGTATAATTAACTTTTTTTTGCTGGTCATGATCCAAACCAATAGTAAGGAGTAAACTTTACTTGTGATCAGCTCTTTGAACACAGTATTTGATGTTAATTCTAGCTGTGTAATTTTGTAAAATTCCATTCTGCTCTGACGTAGGGCAGACAAATCCCAAGTAATTAGGCAAAGCTTCAGATAGCCAGTATAGTATTCTGTCTGTTTGGTTCTTTAAAACATAATTGATGTTTTGTAATAGGAAAGACCATGGACATCTATTTGTAATAGTTGGTGGTAGAAGAGAGCATGACCATCGATTTAATGATTTTATTGAAGGATGAATAATGCCCTATGATTGACTCACTTGCCAGCCTTGGGTTTCTTGAAGTATTGATAACCCAGAGGTCATGCTTAGGTGATGAGGTTTCTCAAATTAGTTGTGTCAGTTCCTAGTGTTTGAGGATTAATTATTCTTTGATTTTCACTGTATCCTTTTGGTCAGGGAGATGTTTATAATACTTACCATAAATAATACAAAAAGTGCTCTGATTAATATGAACAGGCTATTTACTCTCACTATTTTCCAGAGAGGAGAGTCGCTAGCTGTAACCTCCCTACCATCAAAGACTGGTGCTGCAATTCCTGCTTTTGAAGTGCAATTACAGAATGGAAACTAAACAACCTGTAGGAAGGTTTATTTTGCACTTAGGACAGTTCCTCTGCTGTTGTCAACCCAGTCAGAATAATTATTAGAATAGTTGGTAAGTTCTACTATATTCTGTTACGCTCAGTTGTGATTTGTGCTATTTTTATTTTGCCTCTTAGGCTGAGGGAGATTATTATTGTACCTTTGTTTCAAATATAGGAAAGAATTTAAGAGGGTGCTTAGAAATAAGCCCATTTTCAAGTGTTTTTCTGACTTGGGGTGTTTTCCTGAACTGAAGTGTTAAGTATTTCAGCCTAAGGCTGCATTTTTGGATTCTACTCCTTTTTTTTCTTTCAGAAAAAAAGAGCACTGTGAAAATCATTGTTTATCCCAGTTGATGGAGTGTTATACTCATAAATCATGATTATTTTCAACCTTTTGGTTGAGATTATTTTGTTTTCACAGCCCAAAGCAGTAAAATAATCAATCATGAAATAATGCCATGGATAATTATCATGTTGCTTGGTGTTCTTTGAGCTACTGCAGGTGTGTTCAGAGCCTCTACTGGTTGTGTTTAAACTGTGACTTTACAACTGAGGTGGTGAAGAGCTTTGGAATGTACCCACAATTGCTGTACTTTTTTTTTTCCAAAGCATAATGCACTAGTAACAAATACCACTCATAATGAAATCCATAATTACTTTTAGGGTTTTTTTCCTATGATTCAAAGTTCTTATATGCTCCCTAGTATATTGTCTCTGAGTGTTTAGCATGCAATTGTACAGAAAAGTTATGTTTGTGATAGCTAGTAGATTTAGTTACATTTCTGCTAAATTAGAAATTACATTGAAATCCATTTGTGGCTTAAAAAACCTCAGGTGTTTTTCACTGTAAAGAACATGGAGTTAATTCTTACTTATTAAGCTCTCAGAACAGGTTTATTATTTTACTTTGTTTCCAAATAGTGCTTTATGTTTTGCTTTTCTTGCAAAACTAGGGTTCTGGGAGACTGTGGAGGTTCTCTGTCACAGATTTGTCTGAAATTCTGTGGTCAGTTGTAGTGATATAAATCACAACAGTCTTCCAAAAAAACTACCTTCCTTCTTTTCTCTGTCTTAATTTCTTGCTTCAGTTCTTCTCCCTTCTTTGGGCTGACTGAAACACTCATGCAGCTGTGCTGGGAACCACATCAGGGAGCTAACCTTTTCCCCTCTCCGCCTCTGGGCAACTGAGGTACAAAAGATTAAGGGATATTTACTGCAGACATGAGAATCAGGTGCCCACATGCTTTTGAAAAACCTTGCAGACATCTGTCGGCATCTTTTGGCATCAAATTTTTTTCTAATCTGGTTTGAGGTGACTTGGACAGGACTTTGCAGGAAGCGCTAAGAATTGAAAATAGGATTTGGGTATTCCTTGTAGGCTGTATTCTGTTAAATGTTCTCCACTTTACATTGTGAAATAAAAGGACCTGGACTTTATTGTAACTTTATCAGCGTGTTTTGGCTGTGAATTAATAGAATAATTTGTAATCCAAAGTTTAACGTCTTCAAAATTTAGCTGCACACTGAAAATATTGACTTGAAATGAGTATCTTCTTTTCCATGGGTTCTGTCTTTTCACTGTAATGTTTAGACAGCTGTTAATGAGGCTGCTTCTGTGACTGAAATCAGAACAAATCTTTATCTCTGGTTTGTCTCACTAGCATATCTGAACTCTCATTTTAAGTTGCAAATAGGAGCTGCAGGAGGAAGAATCTCAGTTATTTAATAGCTAAGCTCTGTGATGCAAGCTGTGCAAAGAAAGGATAAAGATTGACAGTGCAGTTGAAAATGCAGCTGTGTGGTTAATGTAAAATATGCTTTAACAGTATGAGGTGTTGCAATAAATCAAGGTATTCATTGAAGTGTGCATTTGAATCCCTGTTAATAATATTTTAAATTACTTATCTGATTTCTTTCTTCTCACACTGACTTCATCATACTTGCTAAGGCGCCTGGCTGATGATTAAGAAGATAAACTGCATCTTCAGTATAATTTTTTCTGTTTTGAGGGTTTGTTGCAGCTCTGTGTGAAAATCAAGAATCAGTCCTTCTCTATAGCTCTGTGCTGATGACCAAATGTTCTTTTTTACTGTGTTTTAGAGTGGTTTGATGGTAGGCTAATAAGGATTACTTAATTAAATGAAGAAGTTCCTGCAGGAACATAGTGAAATTTATAAAGTGGTTTTTTCATCATGCACTTAACAAGTGTTCTGAAACATACTACTAATTTGTCTTGGATCAATCTGTGAACAAACATTCACAGCATCAGAAACTAAAGTGATATGCAGATTCCTTCTTTATGCATTTACATGACAAAATACAAAATTTTGAATCTCTCTTAACATGTGTTTGAGAAACAAGTTTTCACTGTGCAGAATGAAAGTGATTTAATGTCTGTGGGTTTTTAAAGTTTTATTTTAAATTGATGTATTTTCCATCCAAATAATGATATTCTTTTTATTGCTACAGATCATAAACCTTGTGTCTGCCTTTGTCCTGTAGTGTAGTTCCCACACTTTGCAATAGAATGTTTTTCCTCATACTTACTGAAATGAAAACATTTTGATATAGCTGTTAGGTAAAATAGAAAAAACTTACAGAGGGGAAAATCCATGTTAATGAAACAAGATGTTTTCTTTAACAAGGAATGTTTATGAATTGTGGGAATGTATTCTGTATTAGTCAACCCTGGCTTTTTAAAAAGGTTTCTTGTCTGTGTTATATACCAGCTTTCTGAAGGTTCTGTGACTTTTAGTCTGCTCTTGCTTTTACTTTAAATATACTTCCTAAATGTTATTTTGATATTATAACAGAGCAGGCTTAGAAGAACTTATTCCCTTTCTAATGGTCTCATGGTGAGAACTATTTATTACTATGAATATAGCTGAAAGTAATTTGGAAGAGTTTTGGATGGACAAAGCACACATTTAATTAGCTAAAATGCTAACCTATGAACAGTATGCTTTGCGATCTGATAACCAGCTAAGAAGTGACTGTTTTGCAGACTTCACCATTGTCTCAGTAGAGCAACTGCAAGAGAAAGTGAAGGTTATTACCCCCAACTTCAGCTATTTTAATGTGAAACTGCAGCAGTTAAGAAACGTGCGCTGTGAAGGTTCTAATCTGCCATCACTATGAAAGGGGTGCACTGATTTCATGCTACAAACTGCATCTTTTGTAGCCTATTCACCACCCTTTACAGGTCTGCCAAGCCCACTCTGCAATTGGTTGCCAGGGGCTGCAGATGTTGGAAAAGAGAAATTTCAATGAAAGACCCTGATTCAGCAACCCAAGCAGCCTGCCTCCCCCAGCCAAAGTAATCAGATTGGCAGCTGAATCAAAGGGTACAGTGGGCCCTTTGTTTGGGAGCTCCAGAGGCTAGTAATTGACAGAAGGTCAACAAAGTTTTATGAAGAAAAGAACAGAATATTAGAGGGTATTAGGCTGAAGAGAGAGATTTTGGGAGTTTTGTGTTATTGGAAGAAAGTTAGAACTCAAGTAAAAGGTTACAGCCTAGGAAGCAAAGGTTGCATATTGATGATTAAATCTGAATATAGTTTCAGCTACAGAAACAGGATTATTGATGAGTGGAAGAAATGTCAGAACAAAAATCTGCAGTGTCGCTAATTGTAGGGCTGTGCAATTTTTAGTGTTGAAGGACTTATTTGTAAGCTTTGGGATTTAAAATACAGTGGTAGAGGGAAGGTTCATTCATAGAACCATAAGACTGGAAAAGATCTTAAGAAGTCCTGTTTCATCTGGGAGAAGAAGCATCTGTTACCTGTGCAGTATCATATGAATTAGGCAGTTGCCGAAACTGCCACACTGGAAAATTTCATCTACTGAGACCTTTGTATTTGAAGAATACTTGTTCTCAGTACATAGCTAATCTTCTTCAGACCTAGCAGGCTCAGTAATCATTATGTATTTGATTTTGTTAGTCACATTTTGTAGGCTATCTTCATGGTGCTAGTCATTGTATTTTACTTCTACTCTCATCTGTCTTGAAAGAGAGCACGGAAAACTGGAGAAAGTAGCCTAGGGCCTTACTAGCTTTGAGTAAATAGGGAAGATTACTGCTTTTTATGTGTGAAGTCTGCCTTGTTTGCAGTACCTTGCAATTGTTAACTTATGTGTGGTTCTGATCAGTGCCAGCCAAGTTAACGTTGGCTTCTGTTTTAGCTATTACTCATCTCTCTGCTTTATCGGAAATGCTTAAAAATAACTTCTTTGTTCCATTATTTTTCCAGGAATTAAAGCTAAGCTGATAGCTCTGTAATTCTCTGGCACACCTTTTTTTGCCCTTTCTAATAAATAATAGGAAATGTTCGTGAGGTTTCTCATATTTTAAGATCTCATCTGTGCTCTGCAAATAATGAAAGACAGTTAATAACATTGCGTGGTATTGCATCAGCCAGCCCCTAACTGCTCTAAATCAATCAGGCCCACTCTGTTTGAAAATACCTGCGTACTGTTTTTTTCTTTCTGTGTGAGGCTGAGCCCATGTTTTGTTCCTGGTATCAATTATGGTAACCCTCTCCTTGTGACCGGCTTTTTGATGAAGATTAATGTGTTGTTTTGATGTCTGCTTATGGCCATGAGCATTTTGGAATCTGTTTATTGCACTTACCTCTCAAGTAATGAATGATCTGCAAAGTCATAACCATTTCAGAGGAAAAAAATCAGCTATTTTATGATGAGTGGTGTGTGCCCTGTGAGTTGATACTGTGATCAGCCAGGCAACTTAGTTTTCAAAAGTGTAAAAGAGCCTTCCTCCCCCAATAACACTGGACATTTATTTGCTTCTGTATTTTGTCAGTCACTTGTTCCTAAAATAGGGCAGTGAACCTACCTGTGTTGAATCTTGTCAGTAAGAAAGTCGTCCTCATATTTTCAGGAGAAGCCAAATTAAAAAATAAGTGATAATTATTTATATACAAGTAGGAAAAAAATTTTGTGTATCACCTGTTCCCTTGCTACAGTTCACTATGTGTAAGTCAAAGGAACTGAATGCATTTTTTACATCAAAAATATAGATTATGATATTATTTTAAATACGGGTTTTCTTTTGGAGTGGGATTTTCCATAAGTTGAAATGACTTGCTTTACTGCCTTAAAAAGTCATGAAATCATTTTTGTGTGGGTGAGCGGTTTAACAGAGTTACTGTTTACAGCATCTGCATTTAACTTGGTTGTGTGTTTCCTGACAAGAGGATTAATAAGGTATTCCTTAGTATCTGGCAAGTGGCACATCTGGCCCTTGGCATTCAGGCTAAATTCTGGTTCTGTTGAAGTCTTGTCTGGTCATGCAATGTGGAAGGAAAACAGGGCACTCATGATCTCTTCAACCTCTCGCTCCCACTGCAAACATAAATTAAAGAAGTGTGTCTACTGAAATAAACTGTGATACACTTAATGTCTGTGGAGAGGACATATGCTAGTGAAAAGTGTGAGAATAACCATACAGGAGCAAATGAGAGATCTGTGCAGTGCTGTGTCTTGGCTCTGATGGCAGCAAAAAAGGAAATTCTGAAGTAAAAGTGTAAGAAGAGATCTAAGTACAGAGTACTACTCTGTGCTGGGTATTTACCCAGCCTCCAGCCATTTGTAACTCAGGGACTTCCATATGCCCACACAGGATTTCTGAGGTCTCACTGAACTTGTTCAGTCTCACCTGTAGGTCATCTGAACTCTGCACTCAGTCTAATGACATCTCCTCTGAGAAAATTTTACCTTGTTTTATCTTTGTTTTGAAGATGATTGTTGCTATTTTTTTCTAGCACTGCCATTTTTACCAAGAATATCCATCCACTCTGTAGACTCTCATGACTCCATAGAGTTTTACAGTCACTTAACTCAGCCATCTCCTTCTCAGAGTGACAATTCCTAGTAGCAGTACAAAAACTGGTTTATGAGTAAATATTCTCACTTCTTTGAAACTGTTCCAACTCTTCTGCACCCTTTTTGAAGTAAGAGAGCCTCAACAGCACACAATGAGAGCATACTAACTGCCGGAGTGAGTTGGTAGGATCACATGTAAGGTTCAATTATTGAGCATTTATTCTCTTACCAGTTTTTAGTAACAACTGTATAGTGGGTTCTGCTGTTCTTTCAGTTTTGTGTTTTGCAAGTCTACCTCTTAGTGTTGTATGACAATGCTGCATTTGTTATAGATATAAAAGAACTGTGTGACTGGTATCTTTGTAATATCTAAAACCAGTTTAATGAACAATTATGTTTTTCCTAGTACTAGTTTTTTACTGATGAAAACTGACAGTGAAAATTGAGCACCTTAAATTACTTTATGGATTTTTTTTCCCCTTCAGGGAGTGCAAGTGCGCATGAATATTCTTCTAGGAAAAGATACTGGAAGTAGGAAGAAAAAAGCAAAATGGGATACCCTTATGGAAATATTGATTTAAAATAGTGAGAAAAGGGAGTTAAAAATCAGAAGTAGACAGGAGCATAGTTGTGTAGGCATCTTCAAACAAGAATAAGACTGCAGAGAGTTGGTGCTGGGACATGATCAGGGTCCATGTATACTATAGTGAGGAAAATTGGAAAAAAAAAAGACAGAAATTGCTAGCTGTTGAGGTAAACACCATGGATTCACTTCTGGCAGGAAAAACATACTGTGTTATTAGTGCAAAATCAGAAAGCACTGAAAATAATAAAAAGAAAATAATATTCAAGAGGAGTACACATCTCTAAGTTCTTGACTTCAGAATTTTTAAATTCTGTTTAGTACAAGGGAAAAAAGATTTTATTTTGTTATAGTGACTTGCTGGTTGTCTTCATAGTGTTAAGAACTTTATTTTTCAAATTGATAATAAATGTTCTGTGTTGCAAGTTGTGGTAGAGAAACTTTAGGATTAAAACTTGGAATTTGTCATAAATGTGGTTGAAGTGACAGATATGGTTTTTATTTATGATTTGCAAAGAATGCAAAGGATTTTAACTCTAACTTTGCTTAGTTCTGGGGATTTTGATGATAAGTGGCATCTATGGTTTGTAATTGTTCTCTGGCCAAGCACATATGAAGATTAATGTTTTTTCCAGACAGAAGCATATCAAGTACAAGAGTGAATCACATAAAACTATTATTGGAATTTTTTCAAAACAGCAAATGCTTTTGTTTTTTTCCACCTTTGTTCTGAAAAATTTAAATAGATTAGGAGATATGTGCCTGGGAAGGAGAGATGAGACAGGAAAACATTTCTGTGCTCATTTATCTGAACTTCAAATGTTTTTTGTCTGTTGTGAGTCCCATGAGATTACTGAAGAAATGGAAACAACTACTTTAAAGTTGAAGATGTGGTATTAAACCAAAAGTGCCACTCAGATCTCAGGCAAGCTGGAGTCTGGACAGCTGAGTGTTAAGCAATCAAATAACATTAAGAACAGTTTTGTAATAATGTTCCACCCTGTGAATGCTGCTGGATTATGATCACCAGAATAAGATATGAGCAGGTACTTGTGGACTAAAAAACTGGTTGGTTTTCCTACTCTTCTTTCTGCTCTGGCTTTCTCATCTTGGATTTTAATTCCTTGTGGCCAGTAAAAGCTGCTGCCCCTTCTAAACCCTCATGTGACACAGAGAAGCTCAAGCAAGAGCAGGGGATAGAGGTGAACTTGTCTTGCTGCCCCTTGCTAAGAACAAGATGTGATGCATCTCTGCTGAAATTTGACAGAATATGCCTGTTGTGCATTCACCACTTCACCCTGAATCAAAAAGATCAGCAAAAGTTCTGTACAGCTAAAAGTCAGGTGCTAAGTTTGTACCATGCCTTCAGGGGCATGAAGACACACCATGCTGGGATTTGGAATGGCAAGGTAGCCAGCTTGGCCCCCCATCTCCATTTCTCCCTCCAGTCTGCAGGTGAGTATTATCTGTGATTTCCACTGGCCAGTGCTGGGAGTGGCAGAAGATGGAGGATGTCTGCCCAAGCCTTTGTTGTTCCGAATTGAAAGAGTGTTACCAAGGGTACATCTTCACCATCACGCTAATTGTGGTGTCTGAGAATGAGCATGCAAATTAAGTGGAATCTGTACTATTACCAGGCAAAGAATCTCCAGCAATGGGACATAAAGGGAGAGATGAAGTAGTGACAAGTGACAGTACTGTGATGAAAGAAATACTTTCAGATGCAGCCTGCTGTGGGGAATGTCTCTGATTTCTGTGTTTTACCTGATAAAGTTAAAGACAAGTTAGCTGAATCTCTTCTCAAATAATGGGTGAAAGAATAAACAAACAAAAAAAGTGTCTCAATTATTTTCTTCTCTCATAATATGGTGTAAGATGGGAATAAGGTTACTTGTATTTTATTTGCATTCCGATTGGTATTGTAGTTTGAAGAAAGGGTAATGGGGACAAAAGGAAGAAGGAGAGTCTTTTCTCTAGCTTCATTTCATCTAAAATAATACCTGAACACCCCTAACAGATCTACAGTGAATCCTAGATCTTTCATTTCAGATCTTGATGACCTTTGATTTACATACCTTTGTGATATGCTAAGGATGTAAGGAATTTGGATGACTGAATATAAATTAGAAAATATATAAATAAATAGGGGGTGTAATTTTAGAAGTTGTTTTAGTTAAAGCACGTGTATACCATTATCTGAGTTAGAACTTCAGTTCTGTTCCTTACCTAATATATTTTAAAGGGAGAGCAAACAGGTGATATATAAATGGTTGGAGTTTTGCAAGACCTGCAAATGCAAAGGAACTTCAAAGTACTAGCTGCAGTGTGCTAGCTTGTACTGATATATTACACAGAAAAAAAGGAGCGCCTACAGAAGATGTCTATCCATTTCCTCACACTCTGAAATCCTTGGAAAACCGTTATTATAGTTTCATTTCTAAAGATACCTTTTAGAGATGAGGCTGAGAGTAGGATAAGAAAGTCAGTAGCGATGATGAAGAGAGATGGAGATGGAATCTGAATTACCATAGTGTAAGTTTAAAAGCAAGTTCATGCCATTTTGTAGCTGAGGCTATCAGTAAAGCTCAAGTACTGCTTAATTTGCTTAAGCCACTATTGCTTCCAGGAAATGTTTGCATTCTTTGTAAAAATGTGTAGACTTTATTCTACTAAGAACTGGAATGTAGTTTTTAATGCTTTCTATTTTGCCAGACACCAAGTAATCCACAAAGCAGTTATTGTAGTGTTTTCTAATCCACAATGGATAAATCCTGACCTTGTCGATATGTGTTTCCTGTGTGCTGTGTTTCCCACGTGCAGCTCTGGAGGCAGAATGTGGACTAAGAGAACGTGTTGAACTCAGTGTTATAATGCTGTTTAACAGAAAGATTAGCTCACCACCTTAATTCAACAAAATCTTCTTTTCTTTGTAGGTGAAATGGAAATTCCAGATTCAAATGACCCCTTAGGTCATGTGGATGGACTTGAGAGACCAATTCCAACACCTAAAGGTAAAATAAATTGTAATTTCATCACCCTGCTTAAGTATAAACATTATTCAGAAAGGACCATCAAAATCCTGTTATTTCCCATATTTGTCAATTAATAGAAGTCTGTAAGGAAAGCAACCTTCCTTTTGTGAATTAGCACTTCTGATTCTAAGCAGGGATAGCAAAGTTAAAGGAATCTATAAAAATTAATTTTGAAGCATGTGGAGTTCCCCCCACATGGGGAGGTTAGATATTTGATCCAAACACAGTGTGCTATTATTACCTTCCTAGCATATTTTATTTCACATTGTTGCCATGAAATTTATTTAATTTTGTACAGTGCCACACTTGGCATCTCCAGGTAAATATTAAGTATTGGTGTCTTTAGTTTGAGGTAATTAAATCTAGCCCACTACAACACAGGAATACTTACATTCTGAGTTCTGAGCATTAATGCTTTGGTTTTTTAAACTGACTGTAGTGTCAGTCTTTTTAGTTATTTATTAGTTAACATCAATTTTGTGACATTTTACCACTTAAAACTATAGATCCAAATGCTATTCTTGGATCTGAAGATGCACATTTTTACTGCAAATTGTGCTTCCAATTGCAATTTGGTGCAACTTTCTAAAGAAGGACACTTTCAGTATTCTACCTTACAAGCCAAATTTTTTCAATTGTGTACTGAATTTATCTTTTTTGGATGCATTGCTGTAGTAATGTCAACTCTTATGCTAAAGAGAAGTGTCAGATAATAATGTCAGCTTCATTAATGAGCACATGTTGAAGTCTGTGGAGCTGTGGTATTGACCAGATGTTCTTACAGTTTGTCTTTCATAGGAACATGAATTTTGGGGGTGTTTTGGAATATAGTTTCTCTTTTCATAGATATCCAAGGTTATCTAATCCTTATTGTCCTCCTGATTATTAGTTAAATTTCTTACCCTAACTGTGCATATTAGGAGGTTTTTATGGAATCTTCCTTTAAATTTTGTCCATAAGTCAGTGAAAAAAAGAGGTGTTTCTGTTTGCATATGCAACCACCTTGCTACTGATTATCAGCATGGGACTAAGTCCCTCCTATTTGGAAAGAAGACCTGGTATACTCCATTTCTCCACTCTTTGCTGATTTCTGAAACTGCTGAAATATTTTAGGAGTTTAGAATGTGACATCTATTCTGGGAATAAATTTTAGTAGTAGTAGTAGTAGTAATTCCTGTCAGTAGCACTAAAACAACAAACCAGTTGTTTTAGTCACACTGAAGTACATACTACTTTTTATTAAAAAGAGCCATGTTTAATTTTGATAGGCTTGTTTACCTGGCAAGTTGGTCCCACTTCTCTCTTTTGTTATGTTTGAGCTTTTAAGGCTACAGACATAAAAGAGGGTTTTTTTTAGAATTTTTTTTTTCATATGACAGTGCTTGGTTAATTTCTTGCTGAAAAAGTAGTTCCAGTTACTTCCTTCCCTTGCTAAGCCACAGGCAATATCTGTCTGAGGAAGTAATTAATCACATCTCAAACATTTCTACACCATAAGAACTGTATATTTCCTTCAGAAAAAAAAAAAAAAAAAAGAAGAAGTAAAAATAGAGCCCCATGTTCTGAAGTTATTCACTGGTATAGAATCAGTTGTTAGTTTCCAGCATGCCTGGTTTGGAAATTGCCTAATTTGCTCCCATTTTTTTTAATGTGGGCACAAAATTCTCTATAGAAGTAAAACTAGTTGGAATGTTAGCTCAGGTGTTTCTGTGTCATAGTAAGGTATTAGGTTTTGTTACAAAAAAACACTGGGCAGTTCTACTTCAAAGTTTGGGCATACTGTTGAGATCATTAGAAACTGTTCTTAAGCCCTTCCATCACATTAACCTTCTTCCTTCCTTCAGAAATCTTTAGTTGTTTTGATTTGCTTGTAACCTTCCATTTTTAAAATTTTTCTTAGTATGGAATAGACCCAAAACAGGCATGGAGATAAGCAGTTTTAATAATACCCAAATTAAAAGACACTTGAAAAGTACCAAGTGTATTAGTCATCCTCTTCCCTAGAATCTTCCAGAAGTTCTGAGACATTATTCTGTCTCCAACGACAAAACCAGTTTAAGCAAGGTATTATTAATAATGCTCATTTACAAAAATGCTGCAAGTCTCTTCCTACAAGTGAAGCTAGTCTTCTCATAGTTGATGAGAAGAGACAATAGCTTGGCTAAGCCTTTGAGGAGAATTTATTTTCCCTTGTTTCCTTTAAAAGAACACTTGGATGACCAAAAAGCCCTGTCTCTGAGCAATGTTTCACTGAAAACCAGTGCAGAGCATTGAGTGTTTGCTGTGGAAGAACTTAGGTCTGCTTTGGAATAAAAATAAAACATCCGAGCCCAAGTCAAGTCTCCTCTCAGTCCAGTCAGTCTTTATAAAGTCTATGGTTTTCCCAGTCTTACTTTCAAGTAAGCCTCGTTTGGTGTCTTTCTCATTTGCACAAATGGTCTAACATACTCTCACTGGGTTCTAAAACCCACTGATTTCAGAGGAGAGGACAATGTGCACATTGTGACACTGTGTGAAACACACAGTGTGTCAAAGCTAATTCTGCTTCATTCCTGGATTGGCAGTTGCTCATTCCTTGTTCCTAAGGACATTTCAAGAGAATGTGAACCAAATCAACTTATTTTACATGTTTCTGGATGGATTTTTGTACGTTGAGATAAAAAAATAGAATGAAGGATGAGATGCAAATTGGATTAAATTAGGCTGTAAAGATATCATTTCATCTGGAAATATTATGTGGCAGTATGTAATAGTGTCTAAGCTAAGTTTCCTTAGCTTCTCATGTGTATTTTGGGAGATCTGCCAACATCCCTTCCTTTTCTGACATGACTCAAATAAAATGTAAATCATTCATCTTAGTATCAGGATTAAATAAAACAGAGGATGAAGAATTGGAGAGACTGTTTTTTATTTGGGAAAATGTTCTGTTCAAGGAATCATGAGTCTTAAGACTTCAGTCTACCCTCCTTAGTAGGATGATGTTTCTCAGTTTATTTGGAATTCTGATTTACTTGTGGAAGGAGTCACTTTGCTGGACTCCCACCACCTGCCAAGATATTACAGTTTCATTGATGTCCCCTAAGCTCAGTGTTGTTATACACACCTCTAGAAAGACATAATTTGCATTTCAGCAGCTTTCACATACATTTTCTCTTATTACAGTCTTCAGTTCTTTTGTAAGCCTAGAAAACTCAATATCTCTTGGATATTCTTTATAGATTACCTGTCAATTTTGTGAACACTTTATGCTTAGTGCCATGTTCATAACACAGTAAATTTTGGAACAATGGTGTCTTCCTCAGCATTCCATAAGCCAAAATATGCATCCTAGGTGAAAAATTATGTCTTATTGTGGGAAAATGTGACTTTGCTTATGGTGGAAATATTATTAGTTTAATTACTCAAAATATTGTCCCCAAACCCTTTTGTGTTTGATATAAGTTTATATTAGTCTTAAAATGCCAGAGCCAAAATTTGCCATTTGAAAGAATTGTGGTGAGAAAGATCATGCTCTTTTATTTATACCTAAGAAGAAAAAGATTATTTGAAGACAAAAATCAAAAAAGCTGGGAAGGCATTAAATAAAAGAAAAAGTAAGGTAGCTTAGGGGAAAAAAAAATTCCATATTGCTTTTTACACAAATCATAATATACGTATTTTCATAGGGGTTTTGAGCACTGGAAATTTTTTATTTCATGAATCTGAAAATGGTCTAAATTTATGCAGTTATGCAGAAAAAAAGGTATTTGCCTTTTTGTTTTTAAACAGCTGATTTTAGGTTCTGAGTATCTCAAGCTGAGACTCTTGTAAACTGTAATGTGTTCTGTAATACCAAACAGATGGCTTTATGGCCTTTTTTGGCTGTTGCATAGAGTCAATTAAATAAATATATAACTTATGGAGAAATAAGTATTCTAAAACGTGATAAAACATTTATACAATTATTACTACTTGGTCTGAAAATACTGTTGTATCTTCAGATATCTAGCTATTTAAGAATCGAATATTCCTTTCTTTTTCTCAAAAGCTCGATATTCAGTGTGTTCCTTGTGGAGTGCAGAAAGAAAGGTGAATCCACTTGGGCAGGAGCCAAAGTGGATTATTATCTCAGAGCATGATTATCTCAGGAATACAGAAAGATGGGAATCTCAGTGTAGTATCATCGATACTGACACTTAGTCTATGTGTAAACTGTCAAATCACTTAGACTCCCCTTGCTCTCCTTGCTGCTTTTGGGAAATAAGTGTGATGGTATCATCCCATCTCATGAGACTTCAATAGTCATAAATTATTTGGAAGTTCTGAGATAAAAAGGGTTAAAAAATTGTTACTAAGTACCACTCATGGTTGCCATATTGAAGCTTATTTTAAAATTATGAATGCATAATTATTTTTAAAATCACATAGTAAAAAAAAATGAGTAAAAGCAATAAAAAATGAACAGGAACTAAAACTTGAATTGAAAACAATTAAACCAGTATTTACATGATCTAAAGTAACTCAGGAGCCTTAAAATATTTTTTTAGATCGACCTTCAAAATTACAGCTAAGATCTTAAAATAACAAAAGCAGAACAATAATTTTATATTGTGTTTATGCCAAGAATAACACATATGGTTTGAGCCAATAACTTGGACATGTAAGTGCCAGAATAATGTAAATAAAACTAAGAAATATAATATGCATGTGACATCTTAGTGATAGTTGCACCCTTTCGGTTTTTAGTTTAGTGTCTATTCTTGTGCATATCTTGACAATGATTTGACACACTCTGGAAAAGCTTATTTTTCTATTCTTGCAAAAACATGCCAAAAAATAATAGACCTGTCATCTTAATGTTGATTTGCTTTGGGATTCTGTTTGATATATTCATATCAAATTTATTCCATTTAAAAATATGAAGTCCTGGCAACCTAACAAAGGTTTTCCAAATATGAAAAAGTTTTTCTGGAATTCATGTCAACCATATCCCTAAGTTTTTCACAGAGTACATAGAATATGATAGCAAAACATAATATATAGATTAAGTTGCATTGTCCTCTCATAGTTTCTTGACAGAACAGTTTTTAATCTGTTCAAGCAAAATAAATACTAGTACTGGTTGTAGACTATGTTGGAAACCATAATGAAAGAGAAATTTAATTTACAGCATTTTTGCCTACAGCAAATGCAGAAATATCTACCAGACAGATTTTCCTTTTGACATATCTGAACCATGCCAAAAATCACTGAAGGCAAAGGAAGCATTTTTCTTCATTTCAATGACCCTTGGAAACAAGCCAGAGTATAAAAACCATTATATAACAATTTTAATTTCACAACACAGGAAATTTCTGGATATTTAACTTGTATTTTTAAAAGAAATTATATTTTTTATCCATCTCCCAAATAAAATATAAATCTTTATAATATGACATTTACAATAGGACATTCACAAGATTGGCAATATGCAATGGGAACAAAATACTTTATATAGAGTATTTATTCTCTGTTTCAAAATTATGTTAGTATTAAAACAGATAAACCATTCTGTTCCAGTTTTCAAATATTCTACTTGACTAATGCTAAACACAAAATACAGGACACAAGTTAAAATACAAATTCTAGCATTTTCACATTTCATTTTCCTTTGTACCTGTCCAAATTAAGATTTACTAAGACAGAAGGAGAACTACATTAGGAAAAAATTGCTTTGCACATTGTTGAGGTCCTAATTTATCCTGGGAAAATTTGCTTTTCCCCAAAGCATTACATCGAACTGGCATCTACACTATGTGGTGTGACGCACAGTACCAAAAAAGTAACTGCTGATTATCACCAGAGAAATTAAATAAAGAAAACATTCTTTAGAACATGGTTGGTTAAATTTTCCACTTTGTTTGAAAGAATTGCAATTATGGGCTATCTAAAGTGGACACTAAATAACAGAGCGGCTCAACAAATGGCTGCCCGCTCTGTTATATAAATACTTCAGAATCAGTGAGTACATAAACATCGCTTCTCAAAGAGGAAATGAAACCAGCAAATACAAAGTGTGCAGTTCAGGGTGGACAGAGGCAGAGAATAGGCCCTGAGCTACCCTGCTTCTCTTAGGCTGCTCTGGAGATCTTTGGAAAACACAAATGCTTCAAAAGTTCATTAGGTTAAAATATTTATTACTTGGTTTGTAATAACAAGGTAATATAAAACACTGCAGAATATACTGCAGTATATAAATTTTATATATAAAATTGTCAAGAGTAATGATGAACTAAAGCCGAATTCTGACCTGCAGGAAATAGATGCAGTGATGCTGACTTCAGGCAAAGTCTGTCTAATGGCACTGGGTGTGAATTAACCCATACATCTTTGACATTGCTTTTCATGGCAATAGTTTTGTTCTAGTTATTATTAGGATCAGATTCACAGATTCATATGAAATATTTTGGATGGCTTAAAAGATACGGATGTAATTACTTCCTGCAGTGGCTCCGTTTTAATTAGTAAAGCAGGAAGTTCTAACATGGATTTAATCCTGAGTTAATAAGTCGTAATGAGTAAATTTACTATCTGTTTTCATCCAAATGTATTTGAATTTAATATCCATGACTGTCCCAAAAAGATGACTCCACTCAGCTGATTTTAAATCAGAAAATGTGAAATAGTGATAAGGGTTTGAGCAATGTATAAGCTGACTAATGGCACAAGAACAATGTAGCCCTCTCATGTACTTACATGTGAAGAGCAAAAAATATATTAGAGAGCCAGACAAGCCACAATCCATGTCTGTCATCTTACAGGACTTGAACTGGCCTCACCTCTTAGACAGATCTTCTCTGCCTCTTTTGTTTCTTGGGTATCAGAAACATCTCTGAGCCAGACAAACATACCTCTGTGCTGGCTCCATGCTGGAAGAGGCCCATCTTCTTTGCAAAACAGGTCTTTAAACAGTTTGTTTTGCCTCCCTTGTATGAGCACATTCAGCCTCTCCCCATGATTGCTGAACCAGAGACCTGCAGAACTACAGAACATTCCAGCTTGGGAGGTACCTCAAAAGATCATCCAATCCAACATTTCTCAGGAAAGAAAGCTTAGACAAGACAATCTAGTACTCTGTCTAATCACATCTTGACAACCTCCAGTGATGAGGACCCTACCACATCTCTAGGCAGTTCATTTTCCAGTGAATTTTTGTTCTCATTGAAAAAAATGTCCTTATTGAAATGAAACATTTCCTGGCTACTTTCACTTACTGCCCTTTGTCTTCTCCATGTGGCTCCTTGTGACGAGTATCTCTGTTCTTTTTTTAGGTGCCTTTTAGGTACTGAAAAACTGATGATAACTACTTCAAGTCTTTCCTCATAGGACGTATTGTCTAGCTCTTTGATGATATTGGTAGCCCTCTTTTGAACCCTCTCCTGTCTTTCTGTGTTATTTTTGAATTTTGGGGATCAGAACTGGAGATAATACTCCAGGTGTGGCCTGATAGGCACTGAGTAGTTTAGGATATTTCTGTCACTGCTAGGTAACACCCCTATGGATGCAGCCCCGTATCTCCATGGTGCTCATAGAAGAAGCTACATACAGACTATGAAAAAGTGGTGAAATAAGCCTCTAAATAATAAGCTTTGAGTGAAATAGCCGTTAAAAATCCTTTTCTAACTTGTGGTAGGACTGATCAGGCTTTCTTTCATGCTGCTAGAAATGCCTGTGTACATAAAAAGTTGGCTTAAACAGAAGTTTTAATCAATGGCTTCAGTTGACTATATCAGGAAGTAAATTTACTGGTTTTGTTTTCCCTGCCAGAATGTCATCATAGTATTTCTATTTTTTCAGCTATGAAATGTAACTGGAAAACATAACAAATTACACTGTTGTGGTGTGACATTGCTGAAAGTATTAATATACTTTTTCTCCCTTTAATATAAGTTATTTGAAAACATATATTGTTTGTGTTCTGTCAGAATGTTTTGAAGTATGCTTAAGATTTTAAATTAAAATAGGGAAAACTAATATAAAATTGCATAAACAATAATTTATTATTTTATGACAGAAAAAGGATAAAATAATTTTCCTGTAAATTTTCAATATTGTGTGGAGATTTTATATACTTGGATTTACTAAATTTTCTATTTAGACTTATTCTATTAATTTTCTATTTAGTGGCAAACTAAATTTGCACTTGCCTACATTATATGTTTGTATTATTTATTATAACAGGATTTCTTTTGAAAGGCCAGTGGTAGAGAACAATGTAATACACAGGAAAACCCAGTTTTCCAGCAATATCTGGCTTGTATGTTTATTATATTCTGATGTTTCTACTACTCCCTTCTCCAATGCTATACTTAGCTATTATAGAGGAACTGATTTTAATGGTCCCGTCAAATATAAATCAAAGCAGAGCATGAATTTTCTTAAGGTATTTCAGCAACTGGACTGTCAGTGTAGACCATTTCTTTACTGGTGTTGGACCTGTGTACAATAATATGCTATTACTTAATTAAACAGATGCAAAATAATCTGAGTGATAGGAAAGGTCTACATGTGGGCACCCATCAAAATTATTTGGTATTTGTATCCAGCTGCCATAAAAATATAATGTAATTTGAATTCCTGATGCTTTATGTCTAGAAGGACTAAATTCACTGGAACAAACACATGAGCATGACAGCTGGATACTTTTCTTACCTGTTTTGTAAGGTAATATAACAACATCATTGTTTCAGTGGAATTATATATCGTCAAGCTTTCAGTTTGTGATGTCTACCATTGGCAGGACTCCTAACACCAAAATAAATTTATAAATAATAACCTACAAAAGATTTGGTGGTCAGGTTTTGACAGTGTTATTCATCAATTCTTTCTTTTATTTGTCATTCCTAGAGATCACCAATACAGCCTTGACAAGCCCTTTGCTTTTAACAAACCACCGATTAGGGCTTGTGGTTTTCACTTACAAAATAACTAACAAAATAACTAAATTCACTAAAAAATAACAAAATGTTATTACACAATATCCACACAGATGTTTCCTTGACCATGTATTTTGACTTGATGTAAAAAATGGCAGTTTATAATCAGCTTATGAGTCCCATCTGTATCACAGTTAACTTCTGCAATTAAGACATTATTTCTTTAAACTGAATTTGAGACATATCATCTTGAAAACTTATTATAATATAAGCCTGTCCAAATCAGCCTAATTTTAGGATTTTGTTGAGTAACTAACAAGTCAAATTAATATCTAAAAGTAATTTTTCCAGTTGTAGTTCTTTTTGAGACTAATCTATGATCATGTAAGAAGATTATGTGGTGAAATCACAATGATATTCCAGTATTGTTACAACTGGGATTATTCTTTTATGAAGCAAGGGTGTATTTTGCTTTTGGAAGAGAGCAGCACTAGATGTATGTTAGGATGTTAGTATTTTAGCATGTCAGACGTAGAAGAAGTCACTACTGCTTCAAAATAGGTGTTCAAATAGCAGTTAGGAGTGTAATAGTATCATTTCATGATTGACCTTCGAATCTGCACTCCTACCTGCACACAAACATGAAGTCAGCAGTGAAACACAAATTGGAGTGTGAAGCTGTGTTGTTATTAGGACAGCAAATTGCATTTTTTTTTATTTTTAAAGAAAACTGAAATTCTTTCTGAGGTTCTCTCTTAGAAAAGTACCTTTGAGCAGACTTTTACCTCAAACCAAGTAATGTTTGATCTTTTATGACCTTTTATCCTCTTAGGTTATTTCCTGACCTTCCTGGAACCAGTAAACAATATCACTGTAGTCCAGGGGCAAACAGCAATCCTCCACTGCAAGGTAGCAGGAAATCCATCTCCGAATGTCAGATGGCTAAAAAATGACGCTCCGGTGGTTCAGGAGCCAAGACGGATCATCATCAGAAAAACAGAATATGGTTCACGTCTAAGAATCCAGGATCTGGATACCACAGACACAGGATACTACCAATGCGTGGCTTCAAATGGGATGAAGACAATAACTGCAACAGGAGTTTTGTTTGTCAGGCTTGGTGAGTTCCTGGCTTTTATGACTACTCAGACTGCTTTATAGACTAGGTATTAGTTTTAACCACAGCATAATGAGAAATGAATTTAATGTTTTAAGAAAAATTCTCAACACAAAAGAAAATAAAGTCAGCACCTGGGGCCTCTCTCCCAGCACAGAACTACTCAGTTGAACTTGATACCCCTTTAGTGGTAGTAAAAGAAAGTAAATACAGATGTAGAGGCCTGTAAATACACAGAAGAAAAAAAAATTTAAGAAGTGCCAGTAAAAAGTACAAAAAGGTAACATTTCATTGCCTAGAGTTTTCACTCTACTGCTGAACTCAGTTTGTGAAAAAAAAAAAACAAAAAACTGATGAGAAGAATGAGAAGTGGTTTTCTCTGTGATGTTCATAGTTCTGGGCCCGTCCTTGTGAATATCAGTTCTGTACTGCTATGTGAGGCGTGGCCTCAAATTCTCTCTTTTGATGTGTGAAGGTACACCACACCTTTGAACAAGGGCTTATATTGCATTTTGGAGACTTAATAGTCCAATCTGGAAGCCAGCCTTTTATTTAGCTTGCCTTTGGAGCAATGGGAGAAAAAATTCTAGATGCATTTTTCTAAATTTTTTTTCTAATTTTTTACTGTAAACAATGGATTCCACAGTTTAGTTTGTAATGATTGAGTATTGAAGTGCTGACTATTGGCATATGCTCCTGCTGTGACAAAAGTTGATCATCCCCTTGCCACATCCTTAATTCTGATAGTAAGGCACAGTTGGGTCCTATTAAAAGGTTAAAATAATGGCTTGTCTAACTACCTGTGTCTTTATGGTGGAAAATATTTTATGAAAAAAACTAAGTCCATTCAAGTTGCTGCTGGAGCAGACAGTAGATTAAGGTGATTTTTATTTGTGGCTTTTAAAATAACACCATATAATTATGTTCAGGAATGCAGAGGGTTTTGTTTGGATCTTGAGATAGATCTTCCTTAAAGAGACAATTTTCTTTAGACTGCTATTGACTTTTTTTATGATGTTGTCCTTGAGCTAAACTTGTCAGTAATACTTGTTTGTTTCATGTTTGCAGGTCCAACAAACAGCCCAAATCACAATCTTCAGTAAGTACTCTTTGGAAAATTTCTTAATGTGCTCTGACAACTTTTGTTCTGTCAAAATTTAGTTCATAAACTCAATAACTGCTGCCTACAACCGCAGTATTCTTGCTAAAAGTATCTAATTTGACCAAAAACTCTCAGAATAGATGCAACTTTTTTAGACAGAGGTTACAATGGGTTTTGGATGATTGACTATTCTTGAGCAATTTCTGCTTACTTATTTCATGTTTTGAACAAGCAAACTACCACAAAGTTATGTTGGAACAGTAATTGTTTACAGGGCAAGTATGGGCTAGAAGAGTGGTTAAAAATGAATGGGTAAAATGCTTAGCTTGCTGTGGTTGCAAATTTACCCATGTTATATTATTATATCTTGAAGAGCCAGGTAAAACAAGACTAGAATCCTGTCATTGAGTAGCTAGGAAAAACCTCTGTTTGTTAGTGTGATTTTGACTTGAGTGGTGGTTTGATGATTTCCACAAGACATCTGGGTTCACTTGCTGATTCAGTTATAAGAATGAAAAGAGAATCATAGAATGGTCTGAATTGGAAGGGACCTTAAAATCACCCAGTTCCAACCCTTCTGCCATGGCCAAGGACACCTTCCACTCTATCAGGTTGTTCCAAGTCCCGTCTGGGCTGGCCTTGAACACTTCCAGGGTTGAAGTATCCACAGCTTCTCAGAGCAACCTGATCCAGCTCTTTACCACCCTCTGAGTAAAGAATTTCTTTCTAACTTCTAATCTAAACCTGCCCTTCTCCAGTTTAAAGTCATTGCCCCTAGTCCTACACTATCTCCCAGTATAAAAATCCCCCGCCTTCCTTTTTATGAGAACCTTTTAAGGCTGCAGTGAGATTGCCCCAAAGCCTTCTCTTTCTCCAGGGTTAACAACCCCAGCTCTCTCAGCCTGGCTTCACAGAGAGGTGCTCCAGCCCTCTGATCATCTTCATGGCCTCCTCTGGACCCACTCTAAGAGGTCCACATCTTTCTTCTGCTGAGGACCAGAGAGCTGGGCCTAGGAGAGCTAGATGTGGTCTCATGAGGGCCATATAGAGTGGTAGAATCCCCTCCTTCACCCTGCTTGAAACACTGTTTGGATGCAGCCTAGGATTCAATTGTCCTTCTGGGCTGAGAGCTCACATTCTCGGGTCGTGTCCAGCTTTTCATCCACAAGAACCCCCGAATCCTTCTTCAAAGGGCTGTTCTCAATGACATGATCTCCTAGTCTGTGTTCATGTCTGGGATTTTCCCAGCCCTGGTGCAGCATTTGGTGCTTGATCTTGTAGAACTTGATGAGGTAGGTACAATTTGCCCTTAGTAAAGCTGCGCTGGCTGCCTTGGGTCAGTTTGTTGTCTTTTATATGCCATGGGGTAACTTCTAGGAGGATCTGCTTCATGACTGTTCCAGGCACACAGGGATGTTCCTCACATTTTCCTTTCTCCTCTTTTAAAAATGGAAGTGATGTTGACTGCCTTGACTTTTCAAATATGATGAGATTGTTTTGGCAACAATATCAGCCAGTTCCCTCAGGACTTTGGAAAGTATTTCATTAGGTCCCATAGACTTAGGGCTACTCAGCTTCATCAAGTGATCCTTGATGAAATCTCCTCTGCACTTGAGTGGGAGGGACTTCAGTCCCCCATACCCACACAAAGGATCAAGGACTTTAGTGAAAAGGGTGACTTCCAGTGAAGACTGAAGCAAAGAAGTCATTGAATAACTCATCTTTCTCCCTATCAGTCACGACCAGTTTGTCCTTTTTGCTTATCCTGAGGTACATTCTCCTTGGCCTTTCTTTTCTGGCCTATGTCATACCAATAAGCCTGGGAACCAAGTTTTTACATTGATTCACTTTGTTATAGAAAAAGTAATTAATTTTATTTCTTTTGGCTTCCCTAGTATTTTCCAAGTGCTTCTCCTGTACTGAGAATGAACTTGTTTATGTTTCACAAATACCAATATAAATACAACATTTCCACTGATACAGTGAAAAAAAGAATTATTTCATGACTTCCTCAAGTGGAAGTAAATTAGAGTTCCCAAGACATCCTTCATCCTGGATTTTCCTAGGTTTTTAATGCTTTGCTATGCAACTCTTGCTGGTTTGGAACACTAAGTTAAAATAAAGAAATAACTAGGAAAAGAAAAATTAAAAATCCTTTCATTTGGCTTATGACACTTCACAATGGGTCTTGTACCATTGGTACTGAAAGCAGTAGTGTGCCATCATTGTTCTGGACCTGCCATTAAAAGGTGAAGTGAAGAGTACACTGCTGGTAGATTATTTTCTTTTTAATATCCACTAGATTATGGAGAAACCTGAAACTTTAGAAAAATGAGGTCAGGTCAAAGGTCTAGTGAGAAGTCATGAGGGTCTTATCATATGAGGCCCAGGAACTTTCAGGGATTAGGGATCTTTGCCTCATTGCATGCTTACTTCTGTTTCAATTCTTTTAAAAATCAGTCCTTCAAATAAAATGCCATGTTTTGGTAGTAGAATTACTTTATTTTCAGAAACTGGCCATGATTTTTAAAAAATTGAATATTTTGCATAAAATCATGTGGGTCACTTTGTAAGCCAGAAAAGAGGAAGGGTGGGAAAAGGCAAAGGAGTACCTAACTACTTGGAAGGAGGTCTCATGGAACAAATTACTCTTTCCATTCACTGTCTGCACAGTGCAGCCTCACACTGAGCCATGCAAGAGCCATTGCTGCTGGTATTAGTGCTTCAAAGAAGACATGCTCCAGTGGAAAGCTGAAACATAAAACCATTGTAACTTGGTTTAAGATTACACCTATCAAACATTAAGGGATAAGAAACATTACCTATGTAGATACCATCTAGCAAGGTATTTTTATGCAGTTCATGCTGTGGATTCCTAGAATTAATTGGCAATTAAAGATTGCTAGAGAGAAAATGTGTGTTATGCAGTCAGACTTGCCAGTGCCAAAAAGCATCTTGACCTTGAGGTAATGAAGTTGAGGTGTTTTCATAGAAATCTAAATGTAAAAACTTTCAACCAAATACATGCAGTCTTAAATTGCGGCTGATTATTTGGAGACATCTTTATTTTCCGTCAAGATCCACATGTCTAAAAATTTCTAGGGATTTTCTGTAGAAATGGAGAATTACAATCTGCCCTATTTATCAAAAGTATTAAAATTATCAAAAATAGTAATAGATAATCCAGATTAATTTACAAAAGAAATAAAATCAAAACATGGTCAAAAAATTAGTTTCTGATTAGACTTTGCTGTCCAGAGGACTGGGCTACTAAAGGGTTGTTTTACTAGAGTACAACCCTTTAGCAATCCTTTCTCTCACTGCAGTATGCTTTCTTTTTGCATCATTAGTATTTTTAGTTTTGCCTCTCAAAAGAGAGACATCCTATCTGTTCAGAAAGATAAAAGTGTATGAATATAAAATAAATGTTTAACAAATACCAGGAAATGTTTTTTTTACCATGATTTAAAACAAAGCAATGGGCATTAATACCTTGGAGTCTTAAGAGCAGAAACAGGGCAGAAACAGTTGTCTTTCCTTCTAGAGGTGTTGTTTTAGAAGATAACATTATTTTAAAAGACTGCATGTTCTCTAGTCTAACATATTTTTCTTTTGAATTGAATGGTTAGATTAAATTTTACCCATTGGGCAAATTCCTGTTTTGAAGCAGTTTAACTATGGTAGTGCCATCTTGAAGGGAGCTTGGGATGGAAGATATCTAATATTTGAATATTCAGTTTGTTGGCTCTTGGGGGCTTCTGGGAAGTCTGATGAGGCCTCTGGAAGTGAGGAAGGCACACAGAATGCAGGCAGAAAGAAATGCTCAGCCCTTGCCAAATGTATGGGAAACATCTCTGTTGTCACTGCTGCACTTTTCTCTATGTGACCTTTCTGAAATCTTCTTAGGATGCCAGGAGCTGAGCCCCGTGCAGAACAACTGGGTTTTTCAAGAAACTTTGAGAAGTCCCTGTTTTATTGAACTCTGACTAAGATCAGTTATGGCTTTGCAACCTTTGGTGCCTGCATGCTGAATGCTTAGGAGAAATAGGTGAAAAGAAAGACTGCCACCAAATAGAAACAAGCATTACTTTGTGGAGGAATTTTTGAGGTATTAATTATTCAGAGTAAATTTGCATGTTCTTATGCCTGATTTTCAAGTAGTTTGGGACAACAGTAATTTTTTAAAGATTTGATCCATTGCAGAAAATTGATGAAGCAATTGTAGATAAGAAAAAACCAGTTATTTCAAACAGTGGAAAACAGAATGTCTAACATGGCTATGTTAAAACTCCAGTGAGGAGGTTGAGTTCCTGAGCAATTATTCTCCATGGTCTACATATCCCAAAGCACTTCTTTTCTGTGACCTCAAAGGGAAATTTCTGCATGATATGTATATCATGTATATCTTTATGATGGGAACAAACTCATTTTCATCATGTGATGAATCTTCATGTAATTACAAGATAGAAAAGAGAATATAATGTCTTAGGAGAGAAGGTAGAAAGCAGTAGATCATCAAAGCACTTCACCCTCAGGCCACTTCCTTGCCACTGACTGAGGTCTTCCAGGTAAAAGACAGTAGCTGAGGGGGAAAATAATTTTGGCAAATAGATTTGCCAAATCTCTTTGGCAAATAACATCACACTAAGAAGAAAAAATACTTCCCTTACAGTCAAATAGCAGCACCTCTTGTATCTTCTTTCTTTCCTTAGGTGGTGTGGCAAATTTCTTTGGTCTCAATGTAGTTTAGCCACACATAACACCGTTAATCTTGGAAATTACACAAGATTATCTTTAAATTCACATAAACAGATTTTTTTTTTTTTAATAATACAAGGTTGTTTCAACTCAGAAGTTACAGTGTTTATTCAGGCCCATAAGGACCAGGTGTTTGATGATGTGCTTCCTCCAGAATGACATGCATGCTTTTTGTTTCATCAAAATATTAATGTGGCTGAGACATCATATTTGAACTATGTGTGTTTTTATAAGATGCTTGTGGTAATATGTGGAGGTTACAGAATAAGCTCATACTTGTGTTTTCATTTCCTGTTTTAATCAAGGAAAAAAATTTTGTGATTAAAACACGAAACTGTAATTTCAGAGGTCTGGATTTAATTTCTGACTGTAGTCCTGTCTCTGTGTGTGATTGCAGCAAGTTGTTTAACCTTTGTCTCTCCATGTTTTGTACATCAAATGGACATGGTGGATCTTGGGAATTTTTTGCCTTCCTCTGCTATGGGATCAGATTATTTCAAAGTGTTTTGGGTACGTTCTTCTCCCCATAAAGCGTGGAATGTTATCCTGTTTTATGAGTTGGGAACTGAGACAAAGATTATCTTCGGCTGGTCTACATTAAACAGCGTGTGTTTGTCTTGGCAGATTTCCTGACTCCCTGACAATCCAATTTGAGGATCTGGCTGAAACATGCTGCAATTCCCTCCTAGACCCTCTGTGTCAGTTTCCTTTTTTTCTCTCAAGGCTGAGGGGGAGGCTGTATTTCACCCTCCTGTGGGTTTGGGGCTCCTTTCAGGGGATTTTGATCCACAATCTCAGATCTGCTTTTGACTTCATCGTTTTAAATATCCTTTGACAGTCCTTCAGGCCAAGACAGGAAATTTGGAGGAAGGACAGGACTAAAAAAAAGGTTACACTAAATTTTTTCTCTCTTATCTATTTTAGAGTGCAATTTTTCCATTTTTCTTCTAGTTATGTTGGATACAGCCTAGAAAAGCTCAGAAGGATATGACATCACAAATTAACATGTAACTATAATTTATACTCTGATCTGCCCGGAGACGTAGGGTGTGCTCAGAAGAAGCTGACAGTCTATCTTGCAACAAAACCCATTTTTTTAATCTTAATTTTACTCAATACATTTTAAAAAATACTTCCCCCCATCCTTTTTTAAATCCTAGAACATGTGTAATCCAAGGCAGAGTTAAAAGAGCAGTGGAAATACTGTTTTGGGCTGCTTTGCACCACACCAAATCACAGCTTCTTCCCATATGACATTGCTTCTTCATCTTGAATCTTCCTCTTAAAGGCTTTCTAGTCACAAGTAAATAAATGATGAACAATCTAATGCATTTTATATTATTAAGTGATAGAAGTAGAAATTCAATATGCTTACAAAGTTGGTGAATTTTAAAAGCCAGATGTGTATTTAAACTAATATACATACCATCTTTGAGTAGACAGAAGAGTCTGTGTTCCTGTGACTTGTTATCTGGAGAAACTTTTATAAGTGGTAGAGTTTTTTCCTTTCTGTTAGAGAAAGGGAAGAACTGAAAAAAGGCGTTTACAGGGGATATGTAGGCAGAAAAAATGGTAATAGTTTGCTTCAATCTGTTATGCTCACTAACCCATGTTGTTCAGAAGCCCCCAAAAACAAAGGAAGCTAAGCATATGCACAGGTGATTAAAAATAAATCTTCATGAAAGTTTTGCCTTTTTTTTTTGCTATTGTATAAATCAAATGCCCTTGTGTGAATTAAAGGGTAATGCAGATGCGCTGCTTTACTGGGAGTGACTGGTGTCAAAGACAAAAAAGCAAATCTACAGGACTTGACCTGTATTTGGGCAAGGTTTCTAATACCTTAGGAAGAAGTAGTATTTACTTACATTATTTACATTTAAGCTAACTTAGGGTTAAATGTCAGAAGAACTTACCCACTTGTTATTAGCAGTACTGTCAAGATACTTATAAATGAGTTGGCTCAAGCATTGTACTGAATGTAATTCATTATATGTAGGGCTACAAGCATGCAGTACACCCAACAACACAAACACTTGCTTTCCTAAGGGTTCTTTTTCCATAATTTAGACCTTAAGCTTGTATATGAATATTTAAGGGAGTTGATATTTTCTGTGGGTGAGAATTCTGTGTATTTGGAGAACCTGCTTCCTTACTCTGCAGAGTAGTGGCTAGGTTTTTGATAGCCAAAAAAGCCTAGGCTGTCATATTCGGCGAGCTATAAGGTGTGACTCATAAGCTGTGCAATACATGGCAAAGAGCCAGTTTACAGCTTTTTGTAAATGTGTGACCCCAACACACCCTCTTCCAGCAAATTCCAGATCAGCAGCAGGTGCTTAGTTTTTAGCAGCTCAGAGAAACAGTTTGTATTAAACTACCAAAGAGGTTGCAAGCAAAGTTAGACACTTGTTATTCCCTTTAAGGGTATAGGTAAATTGATATTCGAAGTAGCAATGGCCCTTGGGCTTTTGGCAAGTTGCTACTGCAGCTGTTGGACATCCCTGATATAACCAGCAATCTTTAGTGTGTTTAGATTTTACTTCTTCCCTCTATCCCTCCCCTACTCCCATTTGTTCAGTAGCTTAAATGGCTTTCAAAGTATTTATTGTATGTCTTACAAAAGGACAGTTATATGTCCCTGAGACTTCCTGTAGGCATTTGATGCCACATTGAGTTTAATTAGAATTCCTTAGAATGCTGAATAGCCTCTAAGAGCATACAAGGAAAGGGTGAATGTTGTGGTTAGGCACAAAGATAAAGGAACACTATTCTAATGAAAAGTAGGTAATTTAACAAAATGAGATAATGCTGGAACACCACACCATAAATTATCCTTTCAATTTTTATGGCTTTATGGTTAGATTTTCCCTTCTTCTGTATTATTACGCTCTCTATTTCAGTTGGAAGAGCCAAAAAAATAAGATGCAGCTAATCTAGTGTACTGAGGAAAAAGTCAAACAGATGGTACAAACCAATGATATTTGAACAATTCTATTCTAAGCTGAATAGCATTAACAGTGATGGAGGGAATTGTTTTTTGAGAATACAAAAGAAAATTCAGTAAGGAAATCTGTTCTTTTAAATTAGTACTGCTTTGTTAAGTCTAAAGTCTGAAGTATGTGAGGTATTACTACTCTAAAAGTAGGGCTGCAAGAATCATGTGTCATCAGCACTTTCTCATACTCCTCAAAAAGTTTAATCTTAACTAGTAGAGGAGTAAATACACAGAATAGAAAATAATAGAATAAAATACAATACAATAAAATATAATACAGTGCAATACAGCACAATAAAATACAGTATCTCTACTTAGCAGGGACTTACAGTGATCATTTATTCCAGCTTCCTGATCACTCCATTCACAAAAGTTAAAGCCCATTATTAAGACCATTGTTCAAATGCCTCCTTTTAAGGCACTGACAGGCACAGGGCATTGACCACCATTTTAGGGAGCCTGTTTAAGTTTGACCACCCTCTTGGTAAGGAAGTGTTTCCTAATGTCCATTCAGAAGCTTCCCTGATGCAGCTTTGAACCATTCTCACGTGTACTGTAGCTGAAATCCAGGGAGAAGAGACCCGCACTTTATCCTCCTCCCCTTCTCAGGAAGCCACAGAAAGCAGTGAGGTCACCTGTTAGCCTCCTTCTCTCCAAAAGCAGCCAAATCCAAAATCCTCAGCCACTCTTCATGGTACATTGCTTCCAGCCCTTCCACCAGCTCTTTTGTCCTCCTCTGGACTATTCCAGGACCTTCCCACCCTTCTCAGGCTGTGGGGCCTGGCACTGCCCACAGGACTCAGGGTGAGGCTGCCCCAGGGCTGAATCCAGCAGGATGATCCCAATCACAGCTGGTGATGCTGTGTCTGATGCATCCCGCGATGGGGTTTGCCCTCCTGGCTGCCCGGGCACACACTGCTGGCTCAGCCTGAGCTGCTGCCGACCAGCACCCCCAGATCCCTTTTGCAGGGCTGCTTCCCAGCCAAAAAATCATTTAAGTAGAAAAAGACTCTTAAGTTCATTGAGTCCAACCATAAAATGCTACATTACATAAAGACATACTCTCAGCTCAAATATCTGCTAAATTATGCAGGAATTTGAATCTTAGAGCTAAGGCATGCTTGTAGGTGTGCCATGTTACAGAGCTGAAGCTGTAGTCACTTTTCAGGTTGGAGCTGCTGTGGTGATACTCATTTGTAGATAGCAAAGTAGCATTTTCACACTGTGCTTGGTAATTAATGTAGAAAAGACAGCCTCAGTGTGTCATGAAGTTTAGCTGCATATTTTTTAACAGGGTTGAGGAATAGAGAGAAAAGTGAAAATGTAACACGAAAACAGTAGTTTCAGGATTCAACACTCCATCAAGAATGTGCTGTGGGTGCTCATTGTACCTTTATATACTCTATGGTTCAGAGTGACAGGAGTATCAGTACATACAGCATCTCAATTTTTAAGCATTAAGAAATAAATGCTGAAATACTGAACCTGGGGAAACGTTTCTTCTCCTAATTGAGTTTGCCACATGTTTTGATTTGGGAACAGTTTATTACTGTTAAACCCGATCACATTAATTTACAGAGCTGTGGTGTTGGCACAATTGCTACTCACAGAGTATAAAGCTAATGATGTTTGCATAGCATCATGTGTGTGGCATCTGAAAATAAATTAATTCTGACTTTGGAATATGAGTTATTTTGCCTGTGGAACAATGCAGCCAGCATCCACTACTATAATGCAGAAAGATTTAAATGGAAAAATGTGACAGGATTAATAGTTTATACACAGGGAAAAAAAAAAAAAAAAAAGAAGAAGAGGAGAGGAGTCTTTGAAATACAGTCTGATAAACATTCAGTAAGTAATTTTAAGTCCAAAGGAAGAAATGTAAGGGAGAAGTTACCTTTTGGATTACATCAAGGCTGCATGCGCACCTCAGACTCCAAGCATTTTTGGGTGATTCAGGGTACTTTTACCCCAACTCCAGAAAAGGCAAGCTACAGAGCCAATGTTTGTTCATTTCCATCCTCTGCCAGTGGCTGAAGCAGACATGTGTCTGTTTCTTTTTAATTTTTGAGAACTCCAGAGGCCTTGCTGGAAACTGTCATAGAATTCCCTGTGGAGAAAAAGCTAATTTTCCTAATTTGGAAAAAACCAATGAACCTATTATGTGAAATTATGACGACGCACCAAAATTATTTGATAAATTCTGGATTCCTTAGCCATGCTAGCCAGGCCTCAGCCACTGAAGCCAGACGACAAGGGGATAATAGACTGCTGTCTCCAGTACAGACCATCCCAGAAGAGGAGACACATCCTTACTCATGCATTGTCAGACACAAATGGTGAGACACAAAAACTGTCAGGTTTTTCTCTAGATTTGAGGGAGACGTACTCCCCTGGAGGTAGCCATGGTATGCATCTCTGCCCTGACTCTTCATCCCGCTCGTGCAGTCCCTGTCCTCCTGGGCCCAATGCAAACTCCTCATGCCAGCGCCTCAGTTAACCTTAGGAGAAAACCATGGGTGCCAAGCAGTTTTATTTTGTCACACACGGGTGCAAAGCCTGCCATAGACACAGTGTTTGGAGAATATCAGGTGCGCTCGTAGACTGGGCTGATGAGCGCATTAAGGTGGAAATTACATAAAGGCTGGACACATTCAGGCAGTGTTTCATGGGACGGGACAAAGGTCTATTCCGAGTCTCGTATGTCTGCTCAATAGCAGGACAATGTGACAGCATCACAACCAAGTGGCTGCTCCTTCTAATAGTAGTGGTTGTGTTTGGGGTTTTAATTTTTTTTTTTTTCTGAAGAGAAATGAAATATTGAAAAATTCCCTGGCCTTATTTTTTGAAACATCTAACAATTTCGCTAAAATCAACCGAAAATAAAAAGGCAAAAATTATCTTTGGATTGTGGAAAATTTAATTTCAAATAAGCCCTATCAATGAGAAGTTATGATAATTGTTTGTAATATTGGGAAGTATTCACAAATTGTAAATTTCTGCAATATTGCCTAGAAATATTTCATATTGCATCCATAAAAAGTAGCAGAGAAACTAACAAATATTTCATATTGTCACTTAGATATTTTTAAAGACATAATTTAAAAGATGTCAACTTTTTCAAGTAGATAGAATATGGTAATTTTTCCTTAAGACTGGAAAAGTGACACTTCAGTATTATATGTTCTTAAATATTTGATGTTTCTGTTGTTTGAATGAAAGTGTTCTGCAAGAGACTTTGAAGATGCATACCTCTACATATAGTTATATAGCCAATTTATAGCTGATGCTGTGATAATTTCTAGCTGTTTTACAAAGCTCTCTGCTATCAGATGTATAATCTCTGTGGTAACTGAGATAGAACTTTGTTCTGTTTTAAAAAAACAGAAGAAAGAAGAATAAAAATTATGACAGTACAGTTCTTTTCACTTTTTCATTTGCTCATATTCTTCCAGAAATGATCACATTTTTAATGGCATGGAAACTTAAAACATTTTTAATTCTGAAAAAAAAATACTTTTGACTTTTTTCCTTTTTACAAAAATGTTTTAACTTTTTAACCTCTTATAAAAAGGCAGGAAGCACTTTTTAGAAAGCTTATATTCCCCATCATTCAAAATTAAAAAAAAAAAAGAAAAAAACCAACCAAAATGAAAAGCTTTAAGACATTTCCATAAAATTTAATTTTATTTGTTTAAAATTATTCATTTGTCCTTCTTTTAACCTTCTCTCCTCTTTGGATTTTTGTAACTTTCAATTTTCATCCGTGCTTGCACAGTCTTTTCTCTCAAGACTTTCTACTTCCTACCTGTCTTCCTGGCATATATATAGTTCTGTCAGTGGATTTAAATCAACTGAACTATAGTAAAAAATTCCTATTTGTGCATAAAATCTGCTTCTGTAGGTAAATCACAATGCATAATGGTCTACCTGAAAATGTAAAGGATTTTGTAAAAGAAAAAAATTACCATATTGAGCTTATCTCTCACACTTAGAGAGTGAGGTGAGGATCACACCAGGCAAGGTCAAAGTAGCCTGGTGGGAGGTGCCCTTCTCTTATCCATTCACAGCATGAGAAGGGACTCCAGCTCCCAGACCAGTCCCCTTGGTGAGGTCAGATATCCCTTCCCCGACTCTCTCAGCACCACAGCCATCAAAGTTCTTTTCTCCTCCTCTTGCATGGCTTTCCCATCTTCCCTGGTAGCTGACATGATCTCTTAGCGCTGCCCCTCCAGTCACATCCCTCCTTTGCTGAAGCCCAGCCACCCCGGTGGAGCTGCCTGGTCCCCTGCACTGACCCCAAGGCACGAGCGACCCCATTGCTGGAGCCCTCTCTGAGCTGCCCAGGATGGCCCTGCTAGCTTTTCTTGCTACCTGATACAGCAGCAGTTAGGACATTTTCAGCTGGTGGACTCTTCTAAGGCCTTTTTGGAGCTTACCTATGTGTACTCACTCACTCAGGGTGGCATGGTAGGATGAGGATGGATAGCAGCTAAAAATTTTGCTTTCCTCTGTCAGCAGAGGGAAGAGAGAGCTGCTTGTTAGAGGTGCTTCAGAGAGGGTCTGTTGGCCCTGCTCACTTTTCTTGGAGATGTCAGAGAAAGACAATTTATTAGACAGTCATAACACATTGAGGGGAATAACATGCCTTGAAAGAAAGGGGTGGGGAAGAAGGCTCATAATGGCTTCTTTGGTGAGTGAGAAGGTGGAATGCTGCATGGCCAGGTTTGTGTTCCCATGTGTTGAAATTAGTTTTCTGAAGGTTTTTCTTTTCAAATTTTCACTAACCATGGTTGTAACAGAAATGTTTCTGTTAAAAAGTACCTGACACTCAGCAAAACAGATCTACAGCCTTCCCTGGATTGCCAGCTGACTCATGTGATTTCAAGATTTCATCCCAACGTGCTAACACCTCTGAAAGCAGAGGGAGGATTTACAAAAATGTCCTTTCAGTGAACTGAAAGAGAGAGTTTGTAGGCAGAAGTTAGAATGTTGTTGGCAGAATATTAGATCATCTGTTTGAAGTTACATGTGTTAATCAAGAGGATTGTGACTGGTTATACAGCTAGGGACAATCGTCTATTTCTTACAGAAATTCAGAACATTGATGTCCTTGTTTAGTTTTGCTTCCTTGACTGTTTTATTCAGGTTATTGTAGTAAAAGCAACCCTGCCACCTATGTATATACTTCTGTATGTGCTGTACTCAGGAACTACAACATTTTTTTGGTACACTGAAAACTTTTCTAAAGATGCAAAGCAGTAATAAATACCTGCAGATATGATACCAAAAAACCTTAGCAGCATGCAGTTATCTAACGAGCAACCTGCCACCGTTTCATGTGTTTCTTTCTATTGTATTTGTTTGCCTGCGAGGGCTTTTTTTCATGTTATAGGAAAAACAGTGAATGAGTGTATGAAAGGAAGGAAGGCAACACCATTTTCCTTTGGTTTTATCCACTTAAGTAGTAGATTGTAATATCTTTTATGAAGGACACAGCTCAGCTAAGAGTGCTGACACCCACTTAAGGCAATGCCTACTGAGGAGACCAATTTGGGACATGAGTCAGTGAAGGCCTGTGATTAAACCCTATTGATGTTCTCTCCCTTTCTTGTCTTTAAATGATTTTTAAATATTTAGCAGCAAAAGACTCGTCCTTCCACAGTAACATTAGAATATATGTTTAAAACATTATTTGGACTATGTTTTAGAGACAGGCTTTGGAACCTGAGTTTTGTATTTAAAAATACTGATTTCATAATCCATTTTGGCAATATTTTCAGTGGCCTACATATTAGGTTGTTTTAAAGTTTACAAGTTGCTCTTTGATGAATGTCTTCTCTTTAGTTTGTCACAAACAATAGTTTAATTTGTAGCTGTGTTTTTACTGATGACATTTCAATTAGTTGCTTTATCTATAAGCTGGCTTAAAATGCTGTCTTAGGTCCCATGATTAATATGAACAAATCCATAATCTAATAGAACCAGTAGAATAAAGATCAACTGTTATTTTTTACTGATCTTAGGCATGGAATATGGAGTTTCAGTTCACACTGTATTTTTTAGTAACTAGTAGATATATATCCAAATAAAATGCAACACAATTGTTCTGTTCAGTAATTGGAACTTTCAGTAAATTCTTTAAGGGATTCTGTGATGTACTACATTTCAGATAAAAAGCAGAAAATATTTGTCTATGTTGTGTGCTAAATGTAAAGGGAATCTTTCTTTTTGGGTCTGTTGTTACACTAAATAAGCATCTGGTAGCAGAAGTCACGGGCCATATCCGTTGTGAGTGTAAATTGTCGTAGGCCCATTAACTTCAACTGAGCTATGACTATTTATACAAATTCCCTTGCCTGTTAGTTTTTTATTTTTAACACTAGGCTCCCCTTCTTTTCTGATAGTATTTCTTTCATTCCTTTAGTGCAAATGAGAAGTTCTACTGTATTCTAAAGTCTACTGTATTCTAAAGTTCTACTGTATTCTAAGTCTCTCTTTGAGGAGTTAAGTACATCAGTATGGATTTCCTGATATCCCAGGAGCACTGCACTGATCTTTAGACACGGGTGAAGATGTGCAAACAATGATTTTAAGTGCCGGAAAGGTGGGCTATTTGCAGAAACCTTTGGTCAGAGGATGAAACTGTTTGTTCAGAGAATGGATACAGGTAGGGCAGGAAGCCTGTGCCCTTCTCCTGTGATATGGGTGCAGGGCAGTCTCCATTCAGGCAAGGGCCGAATGCAGCAGTCAAGTTGTCCCTGCCACCCATTAGTTTCTTGGCTTCAGCAGGAACGGCACAAATGTGCATGTGTGGAGTTTTGGGTGTTTTTGGGTTTGTGGGTTTGGGGCTTTTTTTGAGGTTTTCCAGTACACCTGTGTTTTTGAAATTACAGTAAAACCAAATACCTATTTGTGTGCGTTACTGAATTTCTGCCCTCTGTTATGGGTGATGTCAGAGGCACCTGGCATTAGCCCAGCCCTTCAATGGATAGTAATAGTTCAAACCATACTTTCTGAAAAATTGTGCTCTTTTTCTCCATCAAATATTTACACCCCAATTCTATTGCCTTGCATGTCAGTAGTAAAACTTCCACTGATGATCTGTGACAATGGAAGGCCTATGAGAACAAGCAATTGTAAAGCCTGTTGTAACCATTACTTTAAAAAACAACATTTCTTGAAAAAAATTTCTTCATGGTGAAACAAGAAATTGAGTGCTGTATTTAATATTTTCTCGAAGGCAAATATACAAACCTGGCCAGAAGGTGCCAAGTATTTTTCTGTGGTAACATTAATATATATTCACTATGTTTTTGAAAGGAGGCAAATCTTACAGATGTGATATGGCATATGAAGGTAGTATGTTTCTTTTCTCTCAAATCTCATCTATGGCCTGTTGGGGGAGGAAATATTTGGGGATGTAAAATGATTTTAACCATTGAAAAGTGATCCTCTTGTGAATAGGTTTTTCTTCCCAGCACTATGATAGGATACACATCAAGAGTAAGGGTAACAAATTATGAAGACTGTAGTTCAACATTATAAGATGTCCTGATTTTGAGATTCAGTGTAAACAAACCATGAAAAAAAAATACACACACACACACACACACACACAAACATATATATATATATATATATATATAAAAGAGTCTATGTCTGTGTATATATATGAAGACATAATGCCCTTCCCAGTCAGAGAGATTGACTCTCTTTGATTAAACATAGACCCTTTATTCCTTTTTTCTTTTTAGTATTGCAGGTCATGTAATTTCTGTGATTTATATTTATAAAGTAGCCACACACTGTGCTAAGTAAACTCATAATCTGAAATATGATGCCTATCCTTTTTCCTCTGATCTTGCTGTCCATCATGATCATTCTCTTTATGCAGCTTCTGACATTAGTTGTCAAGTTGTAACTATCAGAAATCCTGAGACATCCTGACAAGATGAGCAACTGTATACCAAATGTATTTTTCTAAGAGTAGCAAATAGACTGACATATATAATTTGTCTTTTCCTTCATCTATCACAGTCTGTGGGTTTTTGGGCATTTGTCCTTGCTTTGACATTCTGTTTGTAATGGAGTATTAGTGGGAGGTCTCAGTATCTAACAGTTCTTGATTAAAAGCTGCTTAATCTCTGGATAACCTGGAAGAGGGTCAAAGCTGCAGGTTTATTTGTTGTGGATTTATAGGAAATTTTAATTCTTTTTAGTTTGCTTGTGGAAAACTTCTGTTACAAAGTTTCTACTAGTTTTTGAAAGCTAACCTTTGGAATATCCCATTATAATCTATGAACTGGATTATGTTATTTACTTTGGTGAAGTGTAGACTGAGAATATGTCTGTCCATATAACTGCTAGGATAGGTTGGTAGTGTGTTTTTAAATTATTTTTTTTTCCAATGTATTAAACTGAAAAATTTACTCTTTCTGAGTTTTCTCGAGAACTTCTGAGTTTCTTTCTATGGCTGGTGCATGGTGTTTTGTCTCTTTTATTCTCAGGAAAATAGTTTTAACTTAAAAGTTTCTGCTGTCTTTGTAAGTAAAACTTGTGGTATGCAATCAGAACAAAGGTGTCTCACTAGCAAATTAATATCTGGTACCTCTCATTTCTGCTTTCATAATTCCATTTGTGAATCCTTGCTAAAAATAGAGCTTCATGTGTTTTCTCTCTTTCTAAGGAAAATCACTGGGTCTGCATTTACTGTACTTTCAGGGACACTAAATACATACTGAAAACACTCATCAAATTCAGGTGTTTCAGAAGGTGATTTTAGTACTAAACAGAGTTGCCAGGGCTGCCTTTTTATTTTTACTGTTACTTTTTTGTTTCATATGCCCTCCAGTCTGTTCAGCTGCGACAGCTGCAAACAATAGGTGCTGTTACATAGATAGCGCATAGTGTATTGTACCCAGACCTATTCTTTCTACATTTCCAATTTTCCGTGAAGAAAAGCGTCTTTGTTGCCAGTGTGTTTTCTTCTGTAGTATTTTGTTTGGTGTCCTTTCTGTGTCATATGTGAAATTAAAGTAATGCTTAATGAGAGGGTGGGGGTAGTGATGTCCACTATGTTTTTTTTTTTCAGGACATCTAGAAATCTCTTTATGTGTTTCTAGAGCAGATAGCTATCTTATGGAAGAGATGCATGACCTCCATCTAGGGAGTTTTCTATTCATCATACTAGGTTTCATTCCTCTTCAGAGGCACTTGGTTCTTCCAGTTCTTCATTTATAGACCCAGACCCTGGAAGTTATGATTTCTAACAGTGGGCGGAGTATGATTGAATCTGCATCTTTCTTCTACACTGATTGCTTGGTTAATGCTCCATTTCATATGGACTTCTGCCCACAAACCTGAAGGCAGGCTGTATGTTATGAGGTGTTGCAGTGCATGTGTGATAAGGAACTTGTAAATGCTTATCAGTTTGTCAAGATGTTTCCAGGCCTCATACAAATTCCGTGTTATACATAAAAATAGTATCAATATTTTGGTTTTATTTATGTGTGATTGAGGTAGTAGGTTCTTTTGGTTTTGATTAGAAAGCCTAGTTCTTAACTGAATTGTTCTGGCAGAAGATCACCTTGTGGGTCTGGAAAACTGATAACACAGAACCTGAGCTATGGAAATTAGGGTTTTAGGAATAGAAGGTCTGTTTAGTCATATTTTTTACAACTTTATTTTTAAATCCAAACTCTGGTCAAACATATGATGAGTGTTTGGGAGGAGAGTTCACTCAGTAAGAGAATACCTTACCTCCATTCTAACGGAGTGCTGAGAAAATTCAGTTTCCAGGTGCACTGTCTTTGATTCAGCCTTCCAGCAAAGGTGCAAAAAAGACCAACACTTAACATGTGCCTGGCTCTGTTTTGTAAAAAAAAATTAATACTATAAAAGTGGAAGAAAATCACTTGAGAGAAAAGTTGATGATGTCTTGAAACATGTGCAAACTAAAGAACAAAGGTAAAAAACTATCTGTGGTGGATAGCTTGTAATATTTCTGCAAGTGGGACAAATTGAACTCTTCTGGGTTCCTTTTGTGGAGTCAGATTTCTCTTTCATGAGGGTTCTTGATCAGAGCAGACATTGTAGCTCAAGCAGCGGGAAATTGGAGAGTCAGTATTTCTGTCTATTTTCAGCAGCTTTTAGTTATTGCTCTGATCAGCAACTAAATTGCTGCCATATTGTTTGGAGCATGATTCAAAGCCACACATGGTTCCAAGGGCTCCTGTTTGAGCTGAGCATTATACCATTATATGTTATGTTATGTTATGTTATGTTATGTTATGTTATGTTACATTACATTACATTACATTACATTACATTATATTATATTATATTATATTATATTAATCAGACTTTACCCAGGTTGCTTTTTGTTGCAGATTTTTTGCCATGTCCCAAGGGTACAAGGACAGAGTAATCTATCAGGAGACTCTAACTGCTGCCACTTCGGCAGCTGAAATCAGTTTTTTTCCTAAGATGACTAATGTAATTTTGTTCTGTCAATACTACTACTAGTCAAACAGCATTCATAGAGTTTCCTGACCTGAAAAAGATGCATATAGATTAACAGCCTAGCTTCTGTCAGAGTTAACTGACATCAGGTTACTGTTTACTTTTGCTTGTGTCCACGGTAATGGTCATATCTAGTTTACTGTAATCAGCAGTTGACTATAACATGGGAGAGGGGAACATATGTGTTTATTTATAGTATCTAAACTATGTTTAAAAGTTCTTGACAGAAATAAATAAACAGTTAAGTAAGAGATCGCACTGCTTTTGTCACCAAACCCATGCTGTTTGGAGTGCTCTTTTTTCCCCCTTTTTTTGGTTCTGGCAAGAGAACCCTGAACTGAGACCTGAAGTGTGAGATACAGTTTCAGTAAGATACATTGCAGACTTTGTTCTGCAGAATAGGGGTATGAATGTATTCTTTAGAAAGAGGTCAAATAGAGGTTTCATATTCATTCAGCTCCTTTTGGGAATTGCTGACTTCCTACTGAGGTGGTCAAGGATCATCAAACAGGCACAGACAAAATGCTTTGATATTTTTGTCCCTTCAGGCATGATTCAATTGTTGCAAAATTACAGGTTTTGTTGTAAGAATGAAAGAATGTCACTGCAGGGAGTAGTTGATCCTATGACTCCTCCTTTACTTAATCTATCCTAATCAAAAACTTACATATCTTTGAGAAAGTAGAACTTGTTTCAGAGTTTGTAGACAAAATGTTTCTTTATGAATATTTAACAATAATAGTGTGATAGGAAATAAAGGCCATATCTGGATAACAATGCTTTAAATGCTTTATATCCATGACTTCTCAAGAGTCCTGTTAAGTCATTGTCTTTTTGGGAGGCAAAAAAGAGATGCAGCTCAAGTGGTGATTGCTGGTTTCACCTTTGGCTACCTGTATAGACAGTCCTGCCCAACTTTCCACGACCAAAGAGTAGAAATGTTGGTAACATTACCCTGAAGAGGTGAGGTTTATCAGGGAGACACAGCAGAGGAGAAATGAGAAGTTTCCTAAGACAGAGTAAGTTATCAGTGTGAGGAGCTGCAGTAAGCACAAGCAATGCTGGCTGGCTGTTGTCAGACAGAGGGTTTCATGCTGATTTCTCACAGATAAATTTATGAAATTTTACGCATAGTCACTGACAGTTTTGTCCCACTCATGTGGTATCTGAAAAAGGATGGAGGTATTTGTAAGGGAGCGGGGACCATGCGTGACCAAAACAGGCATTAATATCCAAAGATAATAAAGTACAAAGTGCAGAGAAGCATTGAAGTAATATTTCAAATGTTGCTGGTATTGGAGTGGTATCTCAGACTTTTGAACCATTTAGTTACAAAAGCTAATTAAGTTTTTAGATGCCCTACTCTAGAGACATATTTATTTTAGATTTTTTTAACCTGTTTTTGGTCCATCGTGCAGTATATGGCATGATGTGAATCCATCAAGTTAGTGAATTCTAGCACAGAGGCAATGTCATGTTGGAGGAAACACATGGCATACTGGATATTTACTCTGAGAGTACTCTCACTCACAAGTCCCTTTTCAGTGCTCTGAAGTTATGATCTGCAGATTGGTTCTGTGTTATTTACAGGGGCTTTGGGGATGAAGTGTTCAACCACTGAGCCTTTAGGCTAGGGCTTTTGTGCTAAAATATTTATGTTGCTGTAAGGGAGTGAAAGGCCCAAAGCTTCATTGAATTGAAAACTATATTGAAATATATATTGAAAGAGAAATTTGGCACTGACTTTCACTAGAGAGAAGAGAGGTTGTAGCCTTGATTACTCTTATTCCATTATTTTAATTCAGGCTTGGCAAGATCTCTTCTGCTATCCACTACAGGAAATAAAGAGCAGGAGAGAGAAGTGGGAGAAGAGAACAAACTGCCTAATTTTATGGGGTATGGCTGGATGCCAAAAATGAATGGGGACATGTAACTTGATCTATGTTTCTGTCTCAGTCTAAAGGCTTTTAAAGAGATTCATCTGTCAAATTCCATTATTAGTTTATTATTTTAAAATTAATGTTGAGGTTTTTTTTCTTCTTTCTCTAATGAGTTATATACAGGGTCCCTCATTAAGACTTCCAAGGTAAGAGAGAATTGGAGGAAAAAGCTGCACTTCAGGAATGGGACAATTTCAGGTTTACAGTATTTTGAGTTTTTCCACTTTTATAAGAATATGTTTTGTAAAAATCCATTGGCAGCAAAGATACATCTGCATATGAAATCCTAACATGTCTTTTGCAGAGAAGATTACCATGAAGATGGGTTCTGTCAGCCGTATAGGGGAATTGCGTGTGCACGAATCATTGGAAACAGAACCATTTATGTGGACTCCCTCCAGATGCAAGGGGAAATTGAAAACCGAATTACTGGTAAGCTTACATATCTCTTTAGCCAGGAGAAAGAAACATTCATAAAAGTATCCAGTTCAGGTAAAATCAGTGTTATCATCCTTCTAGTTTTGTCAGCCAGTGACAAAGACATCTTTATATCAAGGTTTCAAGGGGGTGAACCTCTTTTCGACTTGAGCATCTAGTAAAATTTGGAGCAAGGAAGATGAATATCTGTGGTAATATGTAAAGCTTCTTCCATGTCCTTAAGTAAAATGTCAGAATACTGAATTTTTAACAGCTTCTAGTTTATACTGGAGCTTTTTCCATGATGGATCCAAAAATAAGATTTAGAGTTTTTTAAATGGATTTGTGATGTAGTGAAAAAGTACTGATCTATTATTTTCTTGAAAAAGCATGTGGTGGCCTTTCCCTTGGGCTTCTTTGCTTTTTGCATAATTCTGGCAGAGTCTGGATTTCACATTGATTTATATAAAACAAGAATTGATCTTCCTGTGCTCTGCCTATGTTTAATCTTTCTCTGAACATAGTTTTTGTACAGAGTTGCAAACATGCATCCAAAACCTTAATGATTTTAATGGGCTGTACGTCAGCATGGCTTTTCTTCACTGGATATCAGCTAGCTGATATTAGCAGCTGTGACTCTGATGTACACAAATTAGAGCAAGCAAAATCAACCATGGAATAGAGCAAACTGTTTATCATAATGTATAGCAAATTAACTCAGTCCCAGCAGGAACTGATTTGCATCTGGGCAGATACAGCTCATTAACGGACTCTCCAACTTCAGCATAACTAGTTGTCAAAAAGAGTTTAAATTCACTTGTCAGCTCTAACTACCTAAAGACATTACCCTAAAGACTCATTTTTAAGCCAGAAATCCAAGTCCATTTTTTTTCCTATTCTTGAAATGGTGACCAGATTCTGGGACTGGCAAAATCCAGGTGGTGACCTTTACTTACGCTATTACAACACATTCTCCTCTGGTCCTTCTCTTGTACTCTGTTGTAATTCCAGCCTCTTTAAACATTATGTTATTAATTAATAAATATTGATACTTTTTTTCTTTTTTCACCAGCTACATAATCTCTGTCCTGTTTGGATATTTTTCAGCAATATGGAAAATATTTGACTATCTGAAATGATTAAATCTGTAATTCTATGAATTAGGTTCATAATGTGTTCTTCAAAAACCAAAACCAAACCCAACAACAAAAAAACTGTGATATTATCCAGAAAATGTTTGTTGATTGAGTTGTACTTCTTTCATGGGATATGGAACATGGATACTGATGACCTGACTGCTGGTTTGCTAATATTACCAATTATTGGGTAGATTTCCAAAGCTAGGGTGTTGAACTCTCTGTTCTACAGTTGAGGAGAATTCCTGATGGAAATGTTCTTTTTCAGGAAGACACCGAGAATGACCATATAGATCTGCCCAGTGCCTAGCTAGACAGTTATGACAGTCTGTTAATAATATAATATTTTCAAACTATGTGCTTTTGAAGGTCATACCAAACATCTTATGCAAAAGTACCCTGAGGATTTCATAGCATTACTGGTTCTTGTAAGCCATATTATATGTAAAGCAAGTATTGTAAGACTGGGTGCTCTATACCCATATGAGAAGGTGCTTTTGAAATCGCAGTAACTTGTTAGGTAAAGGAAATAGTTGAAAAAGCTGAATAGTTGCTGAATACTTGCTGCTGAGATTTTGCTGATAGTTTTGCCCACACCTCTTAAATGCAATTTTTGATGGTGTATTCCAATGTGCATGGGAAGTGGGGACACCTACTGTCCAACTCCAGGAGCATTTAGCCAGGTTACATCTGTGGGGAATTTTCATTCTGGAGTTTCATTTCCTGGCTGTAGTCTTGTGAGAAACACACATTCTTTGTCTCCATGGCCCATTGTGCTTTTTGGTCCTGGCCATGTGATTGGGTGAGAATATCAACCTTTGGTTAAAAAAATGATTACATTTCTGGAGAAAATCTTTAGATGTGGCTTGGAAGACTGGAGGGCCAATAATGAAGAGTGCACAGACCTGGTGACTGATCTGTGTATATGTGTTTGGCTAGCAAGCTCTCTGCTGTGCTGTTTAACATCTGTTTAATAAATAAAATATAAACCCTTTAGATGCTACCACACAGTACTGCTGGCTTTTGCACCTTCCGTCAAAATAAAGATATAATCATAAGTTGTGCAGTCTTCTTTCATGATGATCTAAATTCTGTAATGCAGTGCCCTCACAAAACTTAGTGTGGAGCTTCAAACAACTGACAGTGACTACTTCAGTCCTTCAGTCCTTTATTTTTTCCATTTTAGTCTTTGCAACAAGCATGTTACAACTATCCTTTGAGGCCTGATGGTCTGCTTGCATGCAGTGTTCCCAGTATGACTGATAAATGGTTAGATTCCTGCATTAATATCTCTGAATTAAAATAAGCAAAGGTATAAACTGTAAAAGGCTAGATTTGCAGCTGCTTGTTGCATATTTATTGTTCATGCATCATGTGTCCGCAGGAAACATATGATTGAAAGGAGAGAGCTGAACAAGTGAGAAAGAATTTATTTGTAGGTTGTAAATAGACTGCTGGATGACATTCCCTCTCTTTTTACATTGTGAGTTGGTGGAACATGCAGTCTAGCAACTCTCACTCATAAATGATGCTTTACTGGGGAAGTGAATGTTCCTACATTTAAAGGTTGATTCAGCACCAGATACATGATGCACACGCACATTTGTCTTTCCTTTGCAATGTGCAAGAAAATTTTGAGCTAAATGTTAGTGTGTAGGTGCTGAGAGCGGAAAGGGAGAATTTCATTCCTACCTCATTATGACATTCATCTTAATGTGATCAGTATGCTGAGACTGATTACATTCATTTTCCACAAAGCTGCTGCCTGTTAGGCTTCTCATGTCTGTTAAAAGGCATGTCTTCCCAAAGATCAACAATACACTTCTTTTTGCCTGACAAGACTGGAAAAACACTTACTTATTTATCAAAATGTCTAGAGGAAGAAGAAGTTAGGAAGAATCCTTGTTCAGATTTTATGTAATTAGGAACTTTGGAAATACATACCATTATCCTGGCAGGTGTATCTTGCCTTTGCTCTTGATCCTTTCAAGTTAAAATTAGCCAATTGCCTGTAGTCTGAGCAACAATCATCATCTGGGTTAATTTCTAGGAACTGAGGCCTACAAGCTCTGTGCAGATGTCAGAGAGACAGTGAGATGCTGTATTTTCTTCCTGCTTTTGTCAACTCTCCTTTACAGCAGAAATTTCCTCATTTACCTGTTGCACAGTAGGTTTTCAGACCCTCGAGGAAAAAATAAAGATGTTAAAAGCAAATGACATGAAAATTAAGTTCTTTCTCATGCTGTGAATCAATACTTATCTGTATTTTGGTTCCTTTGCAGCTGCATTTACCATGATTGGCACTTCGACGCATTTGTCTGACCAGTGCTCGCAGTTCGCTATACCTTCCTTTTGCCACTTTGTGTTTCCCCTGTGTGATGAACGTTCTCGGACCCCTAAGCCACGGGAGCTGTGCCGGGATGAGTGTGAAGTTCTGGAGAATGATCTCTGTAGGCAGGAGTACAACATTGCTAGGTCAAACCCCCTGATCTTGATGCAGCTACAGTTGCCTAAGTGTGAGGACCTCCCGCGACCGGACACATTGGAAGCCGCCAACTGCATAAGAATTGGGATCCCTGTGGAGAGACTGAGCCGATGTAAGTCTATGTGTTTCATCACTGGGAAAAAGTACAGCTTGTTGCTTCTTCGGATTGTGTCTGAGACAATACTTTATCAGCCATTCTTTTTGTAAAGAAAGTGCTGAAGTACTCATTTTTATCTTGTTAATACTGACCATAATCTTGCATTGTGTTAAGGTAGAGTTAGGATGGCAAGGATGCTGCTTGTATAGCAGAATGTGTTATTTTAACCACCCTGGGCTATAAAACCTGGCTGATGGATGCAGATTTGCAGAGTGTTGCCTCCACCTGTGTCTCAGTCCTTGCCTTTTTGAGTGAGCCTCCCCAGACAACTATTTAAGAGTTTTGTTTACCTATTGATAAAGTTTGTTTTCATGTAGTTTCTTGAATCTTCACTGGAAGATCTGTCAGGAAACAAACCGCCTAGTGTTCATTCTTTCTAAATGGAAACCCACAGGAATATTAATCCTGTAAATTGAACATGAGGTGCAGTTATCTTTCTTTACCCACACAGTATTGATCTTGCTTCCTTGAATTTATATTTACATCCAAAAGTAGAAGGGCTGTTCAGTTATCACTAATTATATGCAGACAGTCTTTCTGACTACTCCATTTAATAGTGATTAATCATAACATTGTTCAATAAGAAAACTCAAAGAGACCAAAGATGTTTAAAGTACAATGTGTGATAAGATTATTTTGACTATCCGTTGTCTGAATCCACAGTTAGGAGCAGGAGCCGTGGCATAATGGTGGACATAAAAGACTAGTTCTGTGCTTTCCTGTAAATAATGTAGTGTAGTTGAGAAACAGAAGTAACTAAGAATACAATGACAGAGACAAATCAGACAGGGAAGAGATATCAAGCAAAAGGCATGAGAACAAAATTAGTAAAATGTCTGGTGGAAGTTGTCCGTGATTCTCAGAGCCAGTGGTGCTGCCGCTGATGGAACAGCTGCAGCTTGAGTATTTGTGGGATTTGAGAGAGCTGGATTCCTGAAGGCTGGAGAAGGGAGAACAGAAAAATGGAGAAGGTAATGTCACACAAATGCATGATTCAGCTCAGATGATGTATATAGAAGACAAGCACTCATGAAGTATGAAGAGAGGGTAGCAGCAAAACAAAGAATAAAGATGTGGGTCCAGCAGATACCAAAATGATGCTTCTAAAGAGAGGAAGGTCCTGAATCCTTTCTTTCTAAAGACAAAAATGAGGAAAAAGAGGCATGAACTTTAGAAAATGGAGCACTGATTTCTATAGCAAGTAAGCAGTGTGAAGGAAATGGGAAGATTATGAGAAGTAAAAGTTTTCCTTTTTGACATCTGGGGACTTTTCCTAAAGGGAAACTCATATCTCTCATTTACTTTAACTTGTCTGTATCTAAAGGTCCGTACATGCTTCTTAGTCTCCATTTGAATTCAGAATTGAGAGTACTCATGTGTGTAACATAGAGCTGAGACATTCCAGGACATAATCCAGAAATAACTGAGTGTAAAATTACAGATATACACAGAACTGAAATTTCAAAGTGAACAGCTTTCATTAAATCTCAAGGTACCTCAATTTAAGTACTTGTTCGCATACACGTTCTGTGGACTTGAGCTGTTTTGGTCTTCGTGTCCCTTGATTGTTTTGATTTTTCTAACATTTTCCCAAACCCTGTGTTTTAGATCATCAGTGCTACAACGGCTCTGGAGCTGACTACAGAGGGACCGTCAGTGTTACCAAGTCAGGCCACACTTGCCAACTCTGGGACTCACAGAGTCCCCACAACCATGATCTGACAAGCACACAGTTTCCAGAGCTAGGTGGAGGACATGCATATTGTCGAAATCCTGGAGGTCAAATGGATGGTCCCTGGTGTTTTACAAAGAATAAAAACGTACGCATGGAACTGTGTGACATACCTTCTTGTAGTATGTATTCTCTTTCTTTTTTCTCCTACTACTGTTCTGAATCCTGTGTAATTTTGAATGTTCCTGGTTATTATATGTACAGTTCATTTAGAAGGGCTATACTTTTAAATGGTTAACTTGCAGCAATTTTGTTTTGTGTTGTAATTGTTTAATGTTTTCTGGAGAACAGAGTTTGTAAGATATTCTGACACATTTTATAATATACTGGAGGGTTAGTCTGAGGTAATAATTAATGATGAAGCTGCAGTTTGTATTTTGATTTGTCAAATGACAAATTGCACATGCAAATCACCAGGATGTGTTTGGTTTGCTCATGCTGCTCAAGGGTACATTCTCTTGCTCTGTATAACATCTTGCAGGCAGCAAGGATTTTCAAATCCTGTAGAGGGAGATATAGTACCATGCCTGGTTAGAAAGAAACCATTTCAAGTGCAGAAACAGAGCAGTTTGAAGTGCATAAAGCAGATGATCATATCAGAAAAGTCCTGCACTAGCTGCTAGTGGCTCTGTACAGCACAACTGTTTGCAAAAATGAAAAGTACAGTTCTCACAGATTAGTACTGTTCTGCTCAGTTTCCCTGTATTGGTATACACACATAGTAGACTTCACACATTGGTACTGGTCTTTGGATATGAAAGTGTCTTTGGATATGACAGTTAATAATGTGCTTCATTAGGAAGAAAGGCATGTTTCCTGCAGCAAGATACAGATATGTCATGGAAGCCATAAAAGTGGATTATGTGGATCTCTAAAACTGCTCAGAGCTAATATGAAATATTTTAGTTTCTTCACTTTTTTGCAGTAACATGATTTGACATTTATAATAAATTTCTACATTGCATGTACCATAAGGTAAAGAGAACACTGGGATGTGGTTGTGGTGAAAGCAGTTGCCACAAATAGCAAAACCACAGGTTACAGAAAACATCCCAGGCAGTTCCTGCGAACATTTTTGACATCACTAGGCTTCCTAAAGTCTCTAAATATTAAGTGAAAAAGTATTTTAGGAAGGTTCCAGACCTAAGTGTATTGATGGCTCTTTCATGTCTTTCTCACTCTAACATAAAAGCTCTGCAATTCTATTAAGTACAGGACAAATAAAATCTCTACCAATGAGATGTGAGAAGTAGCACCAGTAGAGGTAAAGAATGGGCCAAGTGTTGATGAAATGGCTGAATCTGTGAGAGTGGGTCAGACTGTGTTGTTGTGCTGGGTCACATTGAGTTCACTGGTTTATATATTGTGATAGAGACTGCTCACTTGTTTTTATACCCTGAACAGGATAATGCAATTATACCCTGGTCTGTGTTCTACAGTTTCCTCAACTGGAAGTCTCAAAAATAAAGTAAAATTAATCACATACTGTTACAGCCCACACATTAAATGTGGGGCTCCTAGTTTATCTTCATACAGTCATTGCTATGTCCATTCAAGCTTTTAGCTTTTTTGAAATATGTAATGGAAAATTATGAAGAAAGGGGAGAGGGTAATGTGACTTATGTTTTCAGGGCATAGTTTACTTTTGATTAAAAATACAGTGTTAATAATCATTTGTGTTACTGTCAAAAAGTTTAAAAATACTTACTGTAAGCACTTCTGTCCTTGACAGGTCCACGTGACAACAGCAAAATGGGAATCCTCTACATTCTTGTTCCCAGCATAGCCATCCCTCTGGTGATAGCCTGCCTTTTCTTCCTGGTCTGCATGTGCAGAAACAAGCAGAAGGCATCAGCTGCTACACCACAGCGCCGCCAGCTGATGGCATCTCCCAGCCAAGACATGGAAATGCCACTCATTAATCAACACAAACAGGTATTTCTTACACAGTTTGCTTAGGCCCACATATTTCAAAGTGCAATGATTTTCAGCATCTCAGGATGTCTGTGTTCAAATTGAGCCATGTTGTTGGGGACCTAATTTTTCATAGTGTGCAGGCAATCTACTTTGGGGAAAACCAGGTCTTTCACTTTGTAGGTGTATCTAGAAATCCTGACCTTGGACAACAGCTTTCAGTACACAGTGTTTAATGGCATTTGTCCTTACCCATCCATCGCCATTCTGCCTGTTGTCTAAGTGACTGGAAAAGTGGTTATTTCCAATCCAGTCTTCAGCCTACAGCTCATTTTTGCTCCTGGTAATGATGTGGCCTGTTTGCCTGTTTAAAGCATGATATACCCAGGGGTTTCTTGTTCTAATCCTTCAGCTCTAGACCTCTGGTGTTATTATCCATAAGTGAGTTGAGACCTGAGATGGCATGCAACATGTTTCCAAGGCTGTGAATCACAAAGGATGGTGGAAGGAAAATGGCTTCGAACTCATGTCTACATATGTCAGCTCCTGCATAGGATTTTCTGGGTCAGCTTAATTGATCTCTGCACTAAAATTCTGTTTGGAGCTAATGTTGAATTTTTAATCACAACATTTACAAGATGCAAGCTCTAAAAAACAATGCTTACTTTGGAAGTTGGCAACATCTGTTCAGGAAATTGTAGAGTATTTGAAGAATATTACCAATTGTAACTAATTGCAATGATCTTGTGAGTTAATTAGAATATTTGAAGGAAATTTTCCAGCCCACTCTATTGGCTGTTAGACACTAAAATCAGAGGTTGTTCCCAAATCACCTGCTTAAACATCTTCCCAGCCTGCCCTGCTCCCTCATGCTGTGCTGCCCTGTATGTGAAGCTGTGCCAGCTGCACTTCATTTGGTCGGGGACCCCTCCATCCCATGCTGGTCAGGTGTTATGGTTTGACACTGGCGCGATGCTAGCGCCCCCATGAAAATGTATTTTTCTAAATAATTGCTGTGAGATGTGGTCAGGAACAGAGCAGAGCAGGCCTAAGCTTAGTAACAAAGAAAATAACTTTATTAAACTACTACTACTATAAAAACTACAAACACTAAATCCTGGATGAAGACTTTCCAAAACACCCCTCCTCCTCCCACCTAATTTCTAATGAAACTTAACAGTGAGTCACCACCCAGGATCCTGATCAAGTTGCTACCTGTTAAATATTCAAATACTCAGTCTTTCAAGGGAGACAGGAGTCTCTCCTGTGCCACAGACCCCCCAGGAAACACAATTGCCACCCTTGTGTTTCCATGTCACACATGGCAACCACCCGGAGAAAATCTGCCATGGTGACACTCTCCTTTCCATGTCACAGTGCTCTCACCACCGTGCATGGACAGACTGCTCACAGGGCTCTTTTAAGGATGCTTTGCCATGGACCAAAAGAGACAACAGTTCAGTTTTTCATTTTGGGACTACAGTCTCCCCCATTTTCCCCTGGGGCTGAGGGTCTAAGAACAGAGGTCTTCTTCTCCTTTTCTTCTTCCTTGAAGATAGAGGGCTTTTCCACACTTTCTCTAACTCTCTTCTGTTTTCTCTACTCTTCTGCTGGTAATCACTGAAACAGGTTTTTTGGCACACTAACGCACCACCCTAAATGTAGCTTTTGTTAGGAGAATTTGGTTCAGTCTATGGCTAACAAGAAAAGTCCAGCCACAAGCCACTCCGTCATCTCTTTCCAGTTCAAGAATTTCCTCCTCCATCATCTCGGATCTCAGACTGTCTCTTTTACTTCAAATTAAGGAGGAGTAATATTTTACAAAGCCTTCATTTCTCAGGAAAGGGTTAAAAGCTCAGACTCCCTGGACGGCTGATATCTCTGCCCAGCAGCCGATTCCCAAGGCCAAGGCTGGGCGCCTTCCCCCCGCCCCTTCTCCTCCGCGCCGGCAAAGCTACAGGTGCCGTCCGGACTCTCTTGTCTCTTCCCTCTTGGGGGGGAATGACAAAGACATCTCCGCTTCTCTCCACCCTTCCATCCACAGGAGCTGGCTCGGTTCCAGTCCTTCTACCCCTCAGCTCACCTCGATCAGGCCTCATGGCTTCCCCTCCCCCACCCAGCCCCATGGCTGGGCAGGGGAGATCTGCACAGCACCCTGACCGGAACCAAAGACAGCGAGCTCTTGGGAGTTCCTGCTTTTAACCCCTGTGTTCTCAGAGGCATATCCATACCTACAGTGGTCACTTCAGGTGCCAATATCCAAACTTGACCACTGATTGGTTTGACTCAACTTCTTGAAAAAATCACTTCTATGTCAAACCACGACATCAGGACAGACCCATTACATCACCATCACAAACTGTCTTGCTTTCCTTTCCAGCTGCAGAGGGAGGGCTCTGGGGATTTCCCTCTCTTGGGTTTGCAATCTTTTTCTTCAAGTACCAGAGAGAAATTCCTTCTCCTTTATTTTCCAATTCCACCCCCATCTTTATCAAAGCTAGCTCAAGGTTCCTCAGCAGTGGTACTGTACACTGCTGCCCATGGCCAGGGGCCATTCGTATAGTGTAACATAGAAGAAAGGGCATTATCTGGTACTACAGAGCTGAAAGAGAGAGATTTTGTTCCTGCTTCTGCTGGAAAGGGTGTTTCACTTCACTCTGAGACTGCCACCTCCTCAGCCTCCTTGATTTTCTGACAGACGTCTGCTGGGTAGCTCAGGGATGGTCTGCAGGGAAAGAACAGATGCAGTTAAGAGATGTCATTGCTTGCCAGATTTACTCTGAACCCAGTATTAATTTAGCTTGCAGGAAGTGTGGCCACTCCTTTATAAAAATAATTATATCCATTATCCTGCAGTATAATTCAATTTATACTTCTCACAATAGTGTAACTCATTTCAAGGTTAATTGTGAAATCAATATACTGATGTGAATACACAAAAAGCCAGAAAAATCCTTTTGGCACAATTTATCTTCCATTTGGAGATCTAACCACTGGGAGATTTTCTTTAATAAGAGATCCTGTTCAGTAAACATTGTGATTTTTTACTGACTGTCTTTTCTTCATTTCAGGCTAAGCTTAAAGAAATTAATCTGTCCACTGTGAGATTTATGGAGGAACTAGGAGAGGAGAGGTTTGGAAAAGTCTACAAGGGGCATCTCTTTGGTACAGCACCAGGTGAACAGACACAAGCCGTTGCCATTAAGACACTTAAAGACAAAGCGGAACTGGCTCTTCGAGAAGAATTTAAACACGAGGCAATGATGAGATCACGATTACAGCACCCGAACATAGTTTGTTTGCTGGGAATAGTGACAAAGGAACAACCTGTAAGTATGATATTTAGTTACTGTTCCCACAGTGATCTCCATGAATTCTTGGTGATGAGATCTCCCCACTCGGATGTTGGCAGCACTGATGATGACAAGACAGTAAAATCCACTCTGGAACCAGCAGACTTTTTTCACATTGTGACTCAGATAGCTGCAGGAATGGAATATCTTTCTAGCCACCATGTTGTCCACAAGGACTTGGCCACTAGAAATATACTGGTGTTTGATAAACTGAATGTGAAAATATCTGATTTAGGTCTTTTCAGGGAAGTTTATGCTGCTGATTATTACAAGCTGATGGGAAATTCCCTTCTTCCTATCCGGTGGATGTCCCCTGAGGCTATTATGTATGGCAAGTTTTCTATTGATTCAGATATATGGTCATACGGAGTTGTGTTGTGGGAAGTTTTCAGCTATGGCCTGCAGCCTTACTGTGGTTATTCCAATCAGGATGTCATTGAGATGATCAGGAACCGACAAGTTTTGCCATGTCCCGATGACTGCCCCACATGGATATACACTTTGATGTTGGAGTGTTGGAATGAATTTCCCAACAGAAGACCAAGATTTAAAGACATACATAACAGACTAAGAACATGGGGGAACCTGTCTAATTACAACAGCTCAGCGCAAACTTCTGGGGCAAGCAATACCACACAAACAAGTTCTCTCAGCACAAGCCCTGTTAGCAATGTCAGCAATGCTAGATACATTGGACCAAAGCAGAAAACGCCAGCCTTCCCTCAACCTCAGTTCATACAAATGAAAGGCCAGTTGAGACCAATGGTCCCGCCTCCTCAGCTCTACATTCCAGTCAATGGTTATCAGCCAATGCCTGCCTATGGTACTTATTTGCCAAATTTTTATCCTGTCCAAATTCCAATGCAAATGGCTCCTCAGCAAATACCTCCCCAGATCATTCCCAAACCAGCCTCCCACCACAGCGGGAGTGGATCTACCAGCACAGGCTATGTAACAACAGCACCTTCCAATGCGTCGGTGGCTGACAGGGCTGCTCTGCTGTCAGAAGGCACAGATGACACACACAATGGAGCGGAAGATATCGCCCAGAACCCTGTCCAGGAGGAGGAGGAGGAAGAAGGTTCTGTGCCTGAAACAGAATTGCTGGGTGATAATGACACACTTCAGATGGATGAAGCAGAAATTCAATCAGAAGCCTAAGGAATTTGGCCTCATTGCTAAGAATTCCACATCGCTTCCATGCATGGAGATGGTAGATCCTTAGGCTTAATAGAGTGATTTTGATCTGACTCAAAGAAACAAAACTAAAAAAAGGGCATCATCCATTTAAAAGTGCAGCAGTAATGACATACTAAGTTTAATTACCATTGCTACCAGCATATTTTACAAATATGGTGATATAGACTTGGTGGGTTTAATCTTTTTTTACTGTCCTACAGTTCTTGAGAGAAGCTGCTTTTTAAATATGTACTGTTGCTGTGCAACATGTTGCAGAGTAGCATTGCACATCATGTATATCATGATATATGAGTGTAATGTTAGTGAATTATGCTTTAACCAGTAACACAAAAAAGAATCCACCTATGGTTGCAAAATTGCTCTAAGCATAATGAAGTGCCCTGGATGTGATGGACAGCTTAGTTTGTAGTATTTATCTCTTCAACGTAATGGACACAAGATTGTTGTTTGTTTTTGGAGTCTGAAAAACTAGGTTGAGAATAATAATCTGTGTTTGTATTACAATAAGAAGAAAAGGGGGAAACTGAACATAAAACTGACTGTGCTGAGTAAGACAATGGGTCTGTCCAGCCCACTAGCATGTCTTGAAAGACCATCGATAATGCCTGCCAAGGGATGGACTGCAAGGGCAATTTCCCTCGCAGAAATTTCCCAGGGTATGGCCCCAGCCTCCAGCAGTTTGTGGCTTAGGGCCTTACCAAGATAGAAGTGGAATTTTTTTCTGTTATATAGCCTTTGATGGAATTTTCTACCGTGAATTTATCCAAATGATTCTGAACTCACATAGAGCTAGAGTATCCACAACAGCTTGTGGAGTAACATAAGAGGAGAAAGGATTGTTTTCTTTCATCACTTTGGGTGAATGACTGACAGAAGCTTCCAAATGAGATCATCTGACTGCATTTGTGGATGAAAGTATTCCTTCTCTGCTGTGTATTTTCAACAGCAAACAGCCTTAATACACTGTTAACCAAAAATGGGGATATTGTAGGGGATATTATAGGTGTGCACTAACTTAATAAATCCAACTTTAATTGGTTATCAAGTATAGAAAAGGGCTCCACATGTGTGTTCCTATATTGTAAAAGTGTTGGGTTTTGTGCAGGGTTACAGACTTACTTGATTTGCCACAGTTACTGCTGGATTGCATGTTATACCATGTTTTTTTCCAACTTTGCAGTAAAAATTATCTTTGAACTTTAGAAGACCAAAATAAGCAATAATGTACAAGGTGCTGTTTTTGTGCTTCTATTTGTGGGACGAATCATGTACAAACCTTTAAATATAATTTATGTTTTACTACATTTTATATACATTTTTTCATTGAAATATTTTGGATTTTTGAATGAATGACTTTATAACTTAACCATTTACAATATTCACATGTGGTGCAATTCTATGGTATTGCTGCTCCATTTTGTTAAACATGCAGCAGGTCCATACATTTCATGACCCCTTTCTGTAATACAAGTGGTATACATTCTCACTGTAGCCAACTCACACTATAGCTATAAGTTCTACATCCAACACGGAGTATTCAATTAAGTGATGCAAAAAGTATGATGAAGTATGTTATCCTACAGGCACTGTTTTTGTTATGGTACTTTGCGGTACTTTTTTGTTGTGGTACTTTCTATAGAAATAGAAATGGCCTCAATTGCTTAAGTTACAGGTTTCACACTTTAAACTACAAGTTTTTATTTTATTACATTGGGATTCACTTGTAAGTCATGTATCATTGTGATCTACACCCTGTGTTCAAGGTATGGCAGCATTACTTATTTCTGGCATTTCACCTGGACTTGGAAATGCACTGGTAGGAATAAAATATGAAAGCTTTATTACTTGTGTTAATATAATGCAGCTTTGGGTGCTTTTACTAAATAAAAGATAAATTTAAAAAAAAGTGACATTTATTTATATGACGTTCTTTGTTTTTTTCTAGGTTTCCTTATCTCAGATAAATGAACTTGATTAATCAACTACACTGTCTTTCTTTGTTCCTTTGCTAACATACTTCAAAGTGGAGGCAAATGGTTCGGTTATACCACAGATTTGTCAGTGAGAGAAAAGATAAGTAAGCAAATATTCTATTCATTTGTTTACTGGCAGTCAGTGGAAGCTTCTGTACAGTGCTGTCTGAAGTTCAGCCTGTTTCTAGTAGTCAAAGAGCATTATGACTTTGTGTGCTTTGAATACGGTTTGGGAAACTCCTTATTCTCTTCTTTAAGCCTCATAAATTCACTACAGACAGAAAAAAAAGGGTTAGATTTCTGTACTGATTTTCCCATCCCCAGTTAATCTGGATGTGCGCTCAAAATGATGGTCGAGGAGCAATACATAATTTTCTAGGCCAGCCTTGGCAATACACACAGTACTGGAGAGAGATATTCCCCCTTTGTTGGTGTGGGTGAACTTATTTGAGCTGCCAAGATCCAGAATCATGATGGCATGCAAACACCTCCCATGCACTTCAGGTGAGCACCTCTGCCCAAGCACCACCACCAGCGTGTTAGTGGCTACTCTTAAGTCATATGGATTGGCAGTAACTTCTTGATCTGCAACTTCCCAGACTAGTCTCGCCTGTGATATCTGTAGTATCTGCTGCACAGTCCCAGCCAGTGTTAGAGTCTGCTTTTCCTCCCCAAGACTTGGAAGCAAGGGCAAGGGACATCAGGGAAGGGATGAGGAGGTAAGTGGATGGGACAAGATGGTAATGTGGCAATAAGTGAGGGAAGGGTTGGGGCTGGGTCCAAACAAAACCAGCACAAACAATACTGCTCACTTGGGCTTGCAAAAGTACTTCTTCCTGGCAGGTCTAGCAAAGCTGTGATTTTTCTTGAGGGCAGAACAGCTTTTATAGCAGCAAATACATGTCTGGATGGTCAGTAAAGGGCAGGGTGTTTTTGAGAAGACTGTGAGGTTGCTTCAAAAGTTTTCTCTTCCTTCTAGTACCCTACTCTGTCTATATGATTTTCATAAGGAGACTGGGTCTGACATTAGAAAAAGTGGATTGGGCGTTGATACTGTGCACAGCAGTCCAGTGGTGAGGCAGGAAGGTCCCTGTTTGGAAAAGCATATAGGGTAGGTGGAGAATGGATATGCAATCACAGGGCAGGAAAACTGAGTAATGGTTCCTAGTTATCGTGGTTTGACACGGAAGTGAATTTTTTCAGAAAGTTGTGGTCAAACCAGTCAGTGGTCAGGTTTGGATATTGGCACCTGGAGTGACCACTGAAGGCATGGACATGCCTCTGAGAACACAGGGGGTTAAAAGCAAGAACTCCCAGAGGAACTCTCTCTTTAATTCCGGTCCTCAGAGAGTGCAGACTCTCCTCTGCCCAGCCATGGGCTGGGTGGGGAAGGGGAAGCCATGTGGCCTGGCAGAGGTGGGCCAGGGGCTGAAGGATTGGAACCGGGCGGGCCCCCTGCGGACGGAAGGGTGGAGAGAAACGGAGATGCCTTTGTTCCCACCCCCAGAGGGAAAGAGAGAGCCTGAAGGCACCTGGAATTTGCCGGCAGAGGAGAAGGAGAAGCGGGGGTGGGGGGAGGTGCCCAGCCATGGGAGTTGGAGTTCTGGGCAGAGATTTCAGTCATCTGGGGAGTCCAAGACTTTTAACCCTTTCCTGGGAAATGAAAGCTTTGTGAAATATTACTCCTCCTTGATTTGAAGTAGAAGAGAGACAGTCTGGGACCTGAGATGTTAGAAGAATAAATTTTTAGGTGGGAGGAGATGATGGAGTGGCTTGTGGCCGGACTTTTCTTGATAGCCATAGACTGAACCAATTTCTCCTGCAACAGAGACTGCATTTTTAGGGGGATGCAATGGTGAGCCAAGAGGCCTGCTTCAATGACTACCAGCACAGGAATGGAGAGAACAGAGAAAAGCTGAGGAGGGTGTGGTGATGCCTTCTGTCTTCAGGAAGAAGATGATCTCTGTTCTTGAGACCCTCGGCCCCAGGGGAGGAAGGAAATGGGGGGGGGCTGTTGTCCCAAAAAGGAGAAGCTGTTGAACCTTCAGCCCCAGGGGAGGAAGAAAATAGGAAGGACTGTTGTCCCAAAATGAGAAGCTGAACTGTTGTTTCTTTTGGTCCTTGGCAAAGCATCCTTTAAGGAGCCCTGTGAGCAGTCTGTCCATGCACGGTGGTGAGAGCACTGTGACATGGAAAGGAGAGTGTCACCATGGCAGATTTTTTTCTCCGAGCGGTTGCCATGTGTGACATGGAAACAGAGGAGGCGGCAACTGCGTTTCCTGGGGGGTCTGTGGCACAGGAGAGACCCCTGTCTCCCTTGATGGACTGAGTATTGATTATCTGAAGGGTGATGACTTGATTAAGGGTCCAAGTTGTGTCTCACTGTGGTTTGCTGGAGTTTGGGTGGGGGTAGGAGGAATGTTTTGGAGGGTTTTGATTCTGGATTTAGTGTGTGTCTTTTATCATGGTAGTAGCTTAATAACATTCTTTCTCCTTTGTTTTTAAGCTTGGGCCTGCTCTGCTCTGTTCCTGATCGCATCTCACAGCATTTATTTGGAGAGGTGAATTTTCATGAGGGTGCTGGCATTGTGCCAGCATCAAACCTTGACGCTAGTCTGAATGGGGAAACTCACTATAGCTGTGTCACTAGCTCCGGTTTGACTTCTGTTCTGATATTGTCCAAGATCTACAATATTGCAGGATCTTCTGTTTTACCCACTGAAACTATAGGGAAGACAAAGCTATAAAGAGTGCAAAATAGGTAGCTGTATAAAAACTGAGGATTCACCCACAATGCTAGCTACAAACAGACATTATTATAAACTTGATAGGCAGGTTCATTCCTTCATCTAAACATCACTACTCTTAGTTTCATCTAGTGATTTCCTTAAAGACTTATCCAGAGGAACAAGCTCCCTGCTGAGATATGAATCCTTTGCTTTTGTATCTGCCATGGCTTTGAACATCACAGTGAGTCATAGGGAATTTTCTTCATGGTAACAGTACCTCAAACTTTTATTAGAGAGATGAATTGGATTTTTTTTCTCACTTACTATCTAAGGAGTTCATGAGATGTCACTGATTTTGTGTTCAGAGGAATCATCTCACTTCACCTATGTGGGAGTAAAGGGGAAAGGTCTGACACCTTCTGGAAGAGAGCTCAGCAACCTTTGCTGAGTTGGAGAATCTCAAAATATGTCAGACCTTGAGATGTTTGACAGAACAGATGTAATGAGGAGAAACATCCAGCTGAATAGAGAGTAGTATATTCAAATAAACCCTAAGTCATAGTTTTATTATGGGTAGAAAGTAATTCTGTTTCTAGACAGGCAAATGCTACTGCAAACTGTACTCCAAAACAGCATTTCAGTTACCGAAAATACAAAGAAAAAATCAACTGGCAAAACCATCCTCTTTTTGAGGAAAGGGACTATATACATATTGTAGGTGACAACAATGTATGTTCCTGTTCTGTGAATGAATCTATAAATATTAGTGAAATCCATGACTATCATCAAGTTTTGGGGATTTGCTCAAACAATGGAGAAATGAATAGCATATGGCACAAACAATGCCATGGCTCGGTGTATGATTTTTGGTTCCACCTTGCCAGAAAACTGAATTTAGTTTCTTGTTTGTCAAAACGGAACTTGTGTAGTCTTTGTTTTGCACAGCTTCCAGATATGACAAGTTTGGTCTCCTTCAATCACCAATATGAATTCTAAACAATCTAAGTACTATTAAGAAATACTAAATGTGTTCACTTGGCAAGATAAACCAAGTCTGTAATATCTGGGTCAGTCAGATCTTTCTCTAGACCAAAATGTACTGTGTCTACTGTGATAAAATATAGGAAAATTAGTTCAGCAGGATTTCCTTTCCAGAAGAATTCTCTAAAAACATTTTGCACCTACTGTTCCTGGCTTGTGCTATGACAGATGTTGTAAAGTTGTAGTGTCTGGACTCTTAACAATTTCTCCTTCTTAAACCCCCACACAGTGGGGATTCCTAGCACTGGGTTGCCACTGCAGAAGACTGGGCCACCTGGCTTGCTTTGTGACCTCAAATAAAAGGCAATCCCTGCATGTGTTTGTGTGCACATATGCCTGATTTTTCAAGAAAAAAATATCTGGAATATAAGGCTACAGCTCTGTGTTCGGGGTCAAATGAAATTAACAAACACATTTGCACTTATGTGCTGTTATCCCAGGGCTGTGTGAGATCTTGTGCAGCTCTGAATCTAAATCCAATGTCTCCTGGTGTGTACTGGGCACTGCTTCCACTCAGTCACACTCCTTGGGGCTGTGGCAAGAGCAGACTCCCAGGACAAACTGTATGTGAGGAATCCTGTAGCAGCATCCATGGAGCACTGCCTCCATGTAGAACTACAAAGAGGGTTTTTACTGCCACTGTGTCCCTCTTGTCCTATCCAGGCCCCATTTTTGATTAAAAAAATATGTTTCTAAGTCTTAGCTGAATAGCTCAAGATTGCACAAGCAGGGGGAAGTAATGCAACAGAGGTTATGGCAGGAGCTGGAAATAGTATGGGGTTCTGAGGGCTGTAAATCTCCAGGAGAGTCGGAATTTAAAATAATAAAATACTGAGGGAACGCAGAATCCCATGTAGCTACTTCTCATTTCTATTGATCTAAAAGAGGAACTTTACTTTATCTCGATTACAGTGTACCTGATGGTTTAACTGTCCTTTTTAAAACCTGTCTAAAACTGAAATAATCTATCTGTTCAGTAGGTTATTAACTTTAAAAGCAGTGGAATTAGAGGAGGGAATTTAAATTAAAATTACAACATTCATTTAGTTGAATACTTATTCCATACACCAAATAATAAAAAAACATCATGGAGAATTACAGAAAGTGTTTTTGTTGCTCCATATTTTGTATCTGTTACTGAAGAATATTTTTTTTTTGTAGCAGCCACTCTCCACATAGATTTCTTTCATATTTCTTTTCAAACTAATAAGCTAGTCACTGGAGATGTTTAGAGCTGCTGTAGTTTTGATTCATAACAATCAGTTTTTAAAATCTTATCAAGAAGTTTAATTCTTAGACTGCTTTAGAAGTAGCTATTTGATATCAACCAGCACTATGAAACAAAAGAAATTCCTTCCAGAATGACAATTAACAGACAGCAAATTAAATAAGTGAATCTCTAAGTAACTTAAAACCAGAAACATTTAAGGTACTATAATTTAATTTAGTTATAATATTACTTCAGCTGAGGCTGATTATTCTCAAATGTAGTCTGAGGCTTTACAGTTATGATAAAGATCATTGCTTTGCTCTGTTGTTAATCCTATGGATACATTTTCATAACTTGATGTGGTTTTCCTTTTAATTATTTTCATATCAGATTTAAGTATTTTTATGAGAATTAACCTGAGGTGGTGGAAGAAATATCTTGCAAAATGCTAGCAGCCATGTGCTTTTCATACCAAGGAAGGGATGCTGTGCTCCATTTTTGTTCTATCACCTTGTGTCCACACTAAATGCATGTCTCTTCAATGAGTCCTTCCCTTCCCAGCTCAGCTGATAATTTTACAACAAATTACTGCGGAAACCTTTAAAATTGTTTACTGCTAGCAATTGAGAGCACTGCGAATAAAAAATTTGTTTGTTTATGAAGGGAAGATATTTCATATGTCTTTGCTTCCTCTGTTCCTTATGCCTTTATTATATCCCTCTCCCTTGTCCTCTCTTAGGTATTTCTCAGAGGACAACCACAGCATTCACTATTACATCTCCTCTACTTGGAAATACTGTTTTCTTAAGGCAGACTAAAAGACAAAAAATATGTATTTATAAATACATATACCATATGAATTATCTCAGTCTTGACATTTTGAAAAGGCAGTGGAGTAAGAATTCTGTTCTGATATTGTCCAAGATCTACATTATTGCAGGGAATGTTTGCAGACTCAAACATTCCCAATTGAATGGGTGTGTGGATCTTTGGTTTTCAGCACAAGTTCACTCCTGACTTTGCTGTGGCCTGCAGTTTTGCATCCTATTAAGTGTAGGTGCTGGATGTTCATTGACATTTTCCCATGTCTTTCCTTGTAATTAGTGACTATTTTTGTGATTTCTTTATTTGTTCTTTTATCCAGTTACCTGCTGTAGCAGTCCTCTGCTGTTGGTGTCTGCTACTTTTGTGGAGACAGCTTCCCCAGTTTAAAAGGAGCAAATCCAACCAAACCAATGAGGAATTCATCTCCAAAATAGATGGAATGCTTTGAGCTCAGGGCTTTTCCTGCTCTGGGACACTCAGCAAAAGCCACAGCAGTGTGAATACTCCTTACTCTCCTCAGCCTCAAGCCAGTCATTTTGGCCAACTGTGTTGGAGGTGCTGAGACACTGAGATAGTGTTGCATGAGGGCAGGGGCCTGGGACTGAGTATTTTTCCTAATCATGTTTGTTCGAGGAATGGGGTTAATTCTGGACTGAATGCCCATGTCTATCACTTGGCATTGTGTGGGACCCCACGTAAGTTGTTTAGGTTTCTATTGTTTCTCCTGTAAACAGCAAAATTCTGGGTGCTTCTACAGGCATTTTCAAGGGAAACACATGGGGTACAAGGGAATTCTGACTGCAAGATGAGCACCCTGATTGTAGCTGAGGCTTCATGCAAGACATGTCACAAAGGCATTATGAAAGGCATCCTCTGTTCCGCAGAAGATCAGAGTATTAAGAGGCTGCTGGCACCCCTGGGTTTGGTGCAGGCTGCCTGGCTGTGGGTGCATCATGTGCAGATGTAGCACTTCCTCCGGGGTGCACTGGTCTGAAATGAGTGGTTACATCTTATAATGACAAATGGTTTTGAGGCCTGAACCAAAGCCAGTTGAAGTCATTGGGAAAAAATCTGCAGCTTCAAAGGGGTTTGGATTAAAGCCATAAGAAATTTTCACTTTGTTTTTTTAAATAAATACTCTCCAACTTGTAATCGACATTGTGCTCAAAGTATGGTTTTAAAAATCTTTCTTTGCTTTTAAAGCTTCTATATCAGATGGTAAAGAGAGTATGATTTTCTGAATAAATTAAAAAAATATGTGTTTTTTTTTTTTTTTCTTGTGGCAGTGTGACATTTTAATGCCTTAAATTGTTCTGTGCATACCAAAAAGTAGTCATGGTACATACTGTAATTTCTTGTAATCATTTTGTTCACTAGCCTGTGCCCTTGGGAAAAATATTTGCCAAAATAACATTCATGAAAACCTCTTTTTTTTTTTTTTCTGACTTTGCTTGGAAACCCACAAACCCACATACATATTCTCAATTACCTGATTTTAATAGGTGGGAGTTAATATACCTACCTTGTTCATGCATATTAAAATGTGCTAACATAAGAGGGTCTTTTGGAGGAGGGGGAGGGAGAGTTGGAATTCTGTCTCTTTGGAAGAAGTCCACCGCCAGTCTGAGGTGCATATCTGACAGACTATACCCAAGCAATGGAGATAATAAGGTTTTGCTTTGTCCCATGGCAGCATTTATTGAAAACAGACAACATCACAGGAGAGTCTGGGAGGACTCCAAGGACCCTGAGGGATAAAACAGTGGCCGCATCCCACACAAATATCTCCTGCCAGGCTGGACCCTCCCCTGCTGGTCTCTGGCTCCAGAGCCTTTATTCCTTTCTTCCAAGGGCCTTATAGCTGGTGTGTGTCCCATGGCACTGAGAGTTGAGCACTGTGAGGCCACCGTGTTCATGTAGCTCCTTGGAATGTGGTGGTGGGTGCTGACAGCTGCCCAGCACCGCAGCAAGGCGTCGTTTTGGGTGGGGATACAGACCCTGTCTCAGAGGCTCCTGAGATTTTACCTGGCCCACTCCAGGAAATGCACCCACAGTAAGAAGATGCTTGCCTTCATCCTGTTGGGAATTTGCTCTGCCAGCAAGTTTCAGGCAGGATTTTTAGTGCTTCCTCTCTCCAGGACAGAAGTACAGCCCTGCAAACCCATTCCTGCTGCTCGAGTACTTCTGCTTCTGGATGCTCCTGAAAGCAAGGAAACATGCCACAGCGAGGGGAGAAGACACTTTCTGGGGTCCCAGAAGACATTTTGTGCCAGTAAAATGCAGAGTTTAGATTAATTGATGATTTTTTAATAAAAATCAGTTTACATGATCTTTTTGTGAGTTTAATGCACAAGGTTCTTAGGCTAGCACTTAATGTGGACCTTACATTTGCCAAGGTTATTATCTTTGACTTGCAGTTTTCCAGGACACTGTTACCAATGTGTGGGCACATGTTCACCTAGTGTTTCTTCTAGATTGGTTTTGCTGTGAATACTGGGTTGCAAGTCAAGATTTTATATTTCTGCTAAGCCTTTGAGGAAATGCTAAACCTCTTCAATATTTTTTCACAGAAATTTCATTAAAGCCAGGATGATTTTAAGCATGACCTTGAAATTAATTGTCCATACATTAAATTCTTATTTAGATTCCTGCCTTGCAAATATGCATGTGCATACCTGTGTACTCTCACAGGGCTGAGCAGATTATTGAACGAATACATACTTGCAAAACTGGCCAATATTTTAAACTGTTTTAGAAGCTGTATTAAAAAAACTGAATGTAATTCTCACAAAACATAGTCTAATACAATTCTGTTTTGGTAAAGGATGCGCTTTCAGCACATTTTAAAAGGGATTTTAAAACTATTGCTTTTTAAAAATTATGTAAAAATTAAAAAATGTCCCTGGAAAAGTTTCAAGGAAAAGAGCTATAAGTTTCAAGAAAGGAATCCAGTGAACTATTGGCAAAGAATATCTTGTGTTTTGAGCAGTATACTGACATCTCACCTGGCATCATAAATTCTTATGAATAATGGAAATCGTAAATTTTTAACTTGGCCTTTTGCTTTTATACATCCTAGACTCTCTTATCAGTGCAGTTTTCTGCACTGATATTGACTAGAAGAGAAAAAAATTATATTTTGGAACCAACCTCAAGAATAATTTTCTTTTGTATTGCATTGTTTTGCTTAAGTCGTGGTCTCATCCCTGCAAGAAGACGGCAGTCACATTTGACAAAGCAAGTGAGAAGCAGCAGTGAACTGAGCTGATAAACTTTGTCAGAACTGTTCTGGTTTTGTTGAATTCAGGGAGAGATGCTCTATCCCCAATTCTTTAGAGTCAATCCTGACTGTCACAAGGTTTGGCATTTCTGGTCAATCAGATATAATTTGAAAATATTCCAATTTTGACAGCTGATTTTCCTTTATAAGAAAACTTAGTAGAGAGAAACTCTGCTGGTTAATATTATTGCAGTTCAATTTCTAGCTGGCAGCAAAAATCAAATAAACAAAAATCAGTGTAAAACTTGGTTTGGTCTTGGACTCTGACCTTGCCCTCTTCTTTGTCTTGGCTACAGCAGTACTTCAAAATGCGTATTTTCTAAGGGCCCACAGTTATTAAGACATCTTACATTTCAGGCTTACAGAAGTCTAGGTTGTATAAAAGTCTTGTTAGACAAGAGAAGTGAAATTTTCAGTTTATGCTAAACAGGAAAAAAACCTGGCATTTTAGAACTAAAATAACACTAAAAGATGTGATAAAGAATTAACCTTGGTGCTCTACCAAAACCGTGTGTGGGTTTTCATTTTTCATTTTTTCATTTCATTTTTCAAGAAAAGGGATTAGGAGGAAGGAGATTCCTCGTTATGTTTGGCATTTACTCTTTGCTATTCTTTTCCATATAAGCCCACATCTGGTAAGACTTGTAAGTATATGTTTAACATAAGACGAAAAATTAGTACTTGGAGCCAATTCTTGCCACTGATTCTAAACACAATCTTCAAAATTGAGACCTGTGATGTAATGAGAGGGGGCAATGTCCTAAGAGTCATATTTTAAAAATCTTCTCCATTACCTTGGAATGTTACTGAGGGTTACTGAATATTGCTGCCAGTGCAGAATTACATCTCACTAAAGGTAATGGCCATGCTTTCTTGGCCTTCCCTGTTTACTGTGTCACAGGTGGCAGCATGGGCCGTTGGTCACATAAGCAAACAGGATGAAAGAGGTGTGTAGCTAGCGACAGTGACGGCCTTTGTAGCAACATTTTATTCTTCTGCTGGCATCACTAGAGGATGTGATTGCAATCATAAGTGCAGCTTTGACCTGTGAATTTTTTGGCTGGACAGGATAAGCAATTCTGCTTATCAAATGAAGTAGGAATGTGGGTGTCTCTAAGTAGTTACTTCTGAAACATGAAGATGCAGTTGTAGCAACAAGGGAAAAGTTTCACTGAAACTATTTTTCATGGAAATACAGACATGTTTTGAACATTGTTATGTGTCTGCAGGGGCAGACTTTTGCAAGTATGCCTGCAACAGGACAGTTTAAGTAACTGTAGAAGCTACAAAGAAGACGTGATTCTGGAAATCATAAATCACAGAAACACTTTTAAGAAATATACCAGCTCATTTTGCAAGTGTGAGATAGGATAAGCGATATACCTTGTGAAATATTTCATGATTGTATTTTTGAAGTTCAGTTGGCACATGTACTTCCAATTGAGAACTTAAAACTTCTGCAGTATGGTGTTCCATAATGGGATGAAGGCACTTATATAATTATGCATCATTGTGCCTTAATCTACCAGCAGATCCTTAGTAAGTTTTCTAACAGACCAAAGTTCATGCATTATTCTCAGCAGCTTAAGCCTATTGTCAGTAATCCTGAAACTAGACATTGTTGGTAAAAACAATTAAATAAATATTTATATGTTGTCAATTGATTTCGCAATCTTTATGAAAAAGAACACTTGGAACCTCTAGATTTAATAAAATGAAGGGCACTGAACAAGGCAGATGCTTTTTGGAATATCCCAGAGTTGTGATAGTAAGACAGATTTGCCCATATGTTTCATTTCACACTTTCTCAATGGTTTTTATTGATTTGGTTAAAGTGTTGTATGAGCATAGCATTGCCAACAGCAGAGTACTAAGATGTGTTACCCATGATGGCACTGTAACTATGAGTTTATTTGGAATCCTTTGTTATGAAACAAAACATCTTGTGTTGACAATTGTATTACAACCTTATGGAAAACTAGGTAACTGTGTTGATCGTTTACTGCCTAGTTTATCTCCTCTATAATGAAGCTCTTTTCTTGGGTAACACTTGCTTGAGCAGTAATTTTGATTTACCCGTACACCAGTCTTCCAGTCTTCCACCTCTGCACCTTGTATCTCATGCTAGTGGCAGTGGTCTGTTATTGCAGATGACACTTTGGTATATATTCACCTTTATTGCTAGTCCCATAAATTTCATTAGCATCTATGTGCGCATTTTACAATCCACATATAATCTATTATAGTTGATGTTTCTTCTTCAGTTTTCCTTGTATCTCAGTTAGATTTACTTATAAAGCATTTTTTTACCATTTACCTCTGTTTAATTAAAGAATTTGTGTTTCTGCATCTTGATGATACACATTCTCTGGTGACAAAGGAACATTCTGTTTAAGCAGTTTCAGTACACATAGAAAATATAACTAAAATACAATGAAAATGTAATCTAAAAGAATACACAGGGATATCAATACTCATTCCTATATAGGTAATATTTTTTAAAAACTGAAATGCACTTACAGTGGTGTCATATTCACTTGTAACTCTTGGTTTAGATCCGCCTTCTTGCTAAAATACTGTGAAATAAGTGGAATATGTTGCTCCTTCTTTATATTCATGTCCTCTTTAGTTTTGGAAAAGGTCACTCTTACATTCACATCAGAGATAAGTGTGAGATGCTCTGCTTTTTCAACATAATCATTAAATACCATATAATGACCTTGGTGACACTATTGCACAGAAACGTTCCCCTTCAGCATTATCATGGTCAGAAAAAGCAAAGGTGCAGTGTTTGTCAACTTCCACAGATGGAAGCTTTAATTAAAGTGCTTATCTGTTACACTAAATAAATCTTCCAAATAAACAGATACTGACTCATCAATGCTTTCTGCAAGTATAAGAATTTTTCATGCCTACATTCACAAAGCTTTTATTTTTCCCATTATCCATAAATGAGTCTTGCATTTAAATGAGGTAATTCTCTAGAGAGGGACAAAGGAACTTAAAAAACTTTGTTTTCTTTTATGCTCCATTAAGTCAATGTTTTCCTTCCCTCCTCCCTCTCTCCTTTAAAAAGCAAGTAAATGTTTATTTTGGAGCAAAAAAGGAAGGTAGCCCCTCTACCACACTTTTTTCTTTTTTACTTCTATTTTTCTGGTGCATAGGGTCAGGGGAAGCAAAGTTGCCTTTTGCTTTTTGGTCTGGGGTCATAAAATACTCATCAAGTAGGCATAAACCAGCTAAGAAAAACAAACCTTTTAAGAGTATGCTGTCTGGACTCTGTGCATTAGTATTTTGTGCTTTCAGCTGTTGACTGTGAAATGCCTGCTCATGTGTAGAAAAATAAGGGTGCAGGAGAATTAACTCCACATTTCCCCAAACCTTTTTAAAATGAGAATACTTTAGGGAATTCACTCAGACTGAGGAAGCTGTTTGTCTTTTTGTGGAAAGTCTGTCAGTAATTCCAAAACTTCCCTGAAATTTCAAAAACCAGCTGGATAAAAATTTTAAGCTCTATGGAGTCTAAAACCTTATTGAAGTCTAAGAATGATCTTGCGTGTTAAATTTAAATCTAGTTAGTGTGGATCTAGATAATTTTTGTTTTGCATTCTGTTTTCTATATGTTCAATAGATCTGCAACCCCCATGGTTAGCCTTAGCAAACCTTTTTACAATTAAAACACTGAAGCTCCATGCAAAAGAACGTTTAAATTTGCAGTTGCAGGTTTAAATCTGTGTATTATATATCAGTTTCTTTAAAATAATTCTGAAGAGATGAGTGGTATCTGAAATTTAATTTATGTTGGTTTCCAACATTTCACTGTAGCATTTCATTCTCAGCACTTGTTTGTTGTTCTGACAAAATTTTACAAAGTTTTTACAAACTTAGCTTTTCAGGCTTATATATTCCTTTCATGTTCTGTGTGGTAAAATAAAAAAAAAACCAGCCTAGCAGGTGTTAGAAAAAATAGATGAGTCGAGCAGAGGCAAGTTCCTAAACTAATCATAATAGTGGTCTCCAGAGTTTAGTGTAGACCACCGGATAGTACCTCTAGATAGTTGAGCATGTAGCAGAAAGTCTAACACAAGAAGCCTCCTACTCAAGTTCAAATCCTCTGAACTTTGTTTAATTATAATTTAAAACTGTATTTGAAAAACGAAAGTTATGTTTTCATAATTTGTAATTTCCTGTTTCAACCTGAATATTCTGCATGGCTGCCCCAGCTGAACAGCTTGGATATTTAGCCTGTTGCCTTTGCTTTCTGACATTGCACTAAAGACTTGCAAATATCCATATGGTTATAAAAAATTGGCAGTCCCATATTCAGATGTAGTTTATTCTTTTTTCTTTCTCGTTTCAAAGGATTGGATTTTACCAGAAAAGCAAACTATGTTACAAACTGTAACTTCTGATATGTGCTTCATGTTTTATCTTCCAATGTCTCTTTTTAAACATTGTGCATTTTTTTACAAGTTTAGTAACTATATTTTGTGTGTTTGGTATTTTTCTTTTCAGTATGAAGATGTCATAGTTTTTCATAGAAAGTGCAACATATTTGCTTTCATTCATGCATGACTGGCTTTTTGTTGTCTTAAACATAATTACTGGAAGTTTTTCGGTGGTATAAGACTGAGACTGTAGATCACTGCTCAGATCTAGAATGCTTTAAAATTTGTTTTTATAATATGAGCTTAATGCATAAGTTTAAATTTCAGAGGTGTTACAAACTTGTATGCTCTCACTGCATATAAACTTGGGTTTTACGTAAGTCTGATAGAGGAGTTCCACACAATTCTGAAATGCATTTTCTGTTTAAATGAAACCTTGAGAATCCTGCTTTGATGCATTAATTTCTTCCAGTGCCTGATTTTGAGAGTCATATAAGGATGATGATTTATAACGTAGTTCATTTAATGTGATTAATTTCTTAGTAGTCTCAGAGCACTTTATAGTTGGAGAATTATACTTCAAATTAATTTAAAAATTAAACAGTAAAGTAGTGACAATCATCTGCAATTCATCAAGTATAAAAAGCTCTCATCTAAGAAATAATGTATAACTGTCTGAGAGAGGATCACCAAAACACTGAGTAAATATGCATTACTGTCCTGTCATTGCATAGGCTTGTAATAACAAGAATGTTTAATTTTGAAGCTGACAGCATTTCCACTGCAACAGATAAGGGCATTGTGGCCAATGTCATATCCATGGGAACATAGATAGTCATGTCCTCTTCTTTATTCACACAGGTTAGACACCAAAGTGAGTTGTGGCTCCTTGTGGGAGGAGCTATAGAGGAGATATATGTCATCTCCATGTCCTCTCTGAGGCAAGTGATGACATTTTGCATGCCACCATAGCTTTATTTACAGGGAGATTAAATAGAAAAACAAAACATGTCAAGAAGAAATGCAATAATGAATTGAGAAGGAAATGCCAGACAGCAAGTAAGAGAGTAGTGAGGAAGAGTGAGGCATTGTCTATAAAAGAAGTGTGAATATGGAAAATTGGCAAGCTTTCCAAGGCAAAATTAAATTTGTTGTACTTTCCGCTCTGTTAACCTTATACAACCGACACATCTGGGAGGGTGGAATCCAGCTCTCCTCCCTTTCTTCCCTATCAACAAAACAGTTTGACAATTTCCATTTAGGTCTGTGTGTGTATTCCCTCTGACGACATTGCAGTTGCACAGCCACTACTAATGACGTAATCTGAATACCATGGTTCTGTTTAGGTGTTATTAACCATCTAATTTGTCTTGCAGAATTGTTATTACTGCTGATGATGTACTTGAGTTCCTTGAATATGGGTCCATTAATATAGCTACAAAATTGTCCTTTGACTCAAGCTGACCTCGGAAATCTTCATTGACTTCACTGTGTTAATGGTACTAAGATTTAATTTTTAATGGGTTGTGGGAGCTACAGTTTTACCAAGTCTCACACATAATATCTGGCAGAATTATGAAACCTGAATAAAATAAACTGTTGGTACTTAATCCTTCAAAGACAGCTTGGTAAACAAGACTTAACAGGATTTTCAAACTCAGACCCAAGAAAGTTCCTTTGAATCAACTTCATTTTTTCAAATCTTGTCATTTTCAGCAGTTTCTGTTTCTGTATGCTTAGGGCTATCAACACAAGAAACTCCAGGTAGCCAGTTCTCTTACCCAATCCATGAGCCATCTCAGTCCATGTGGTCAAGAGAATGGATCCAATGTCTGGAAATTATGCTGAGTGTTGTAGGAATCCTTTGCATGTACAGATCTGGGGCCACATCTAAGGCAAGGCAGGAAAGTTTCTTGAGGACATATCAGGGATAACGTTTTGACAGCAGGTGTTACTATAGTAATTGAATAATGGGTGGGAGATTTTGACCAGAAAACAATGCTCTTTGCAACAGATGTATAGCAGCAGCAAAATATACAAATGGGAAGCATGCTTATGTGAACCTTTGCTACAAAGGAATATACATTACATATTCTGAAAGGAAGACAGCATAAACTTTTGTACTTCGTCAGCACTTAATTTTATAGTCTCATTAATTTTTATGTGACTGGAATAACACTTCACTTCTTCTATCAGGAAAAAAGTCAACAATAGCCACCTACAACAGGTCCAATTTTGATAGTGATGTGAAAGATGATACTGGAGCAAATATTTCCATAGGCTTATGGTATGGAGAACCATATGTAAGCTGTGACCCATGTTAAGAAGCAAATGATTTGTGTCAGAGTAAAACTGACTCATGTCAGCTCTTGAATTAGCGTGACTTGGGCTAGGCCTGGATGGATAGTTTTCATTCAACACTTTGCTGTTTGCAACCTTGCTATTGAGATCACAGAGTCTCTGGAAACAACAGCATGCAATAAAGGTGGTAAGAGCACTTGGGTAGGAACTTAGGGCTGTATAGTCTGCTAATGTACCACATGCTTGAGACCAAGTTAACAGGGGCTGGGACACCACCTTGTTTATTGTCTGAGACACTCCCAGCAGTGGGTTAATTGTTGATGCTTCTGTGTTTCTTCATATTATGATCGACCTACAGTAAATGAGAGTTTCACACAGTCAGAATAACTGCTGTCTTCCACAAGAACTCTTCCAAAGTCCCTCTGAAAAGTCCGCTATGCTTTATAGCACAGGTATTGCAGCAGCATCAAAGCACAAAACAACATTTAAGTAGCCAGAGGAATTTAAATAGTACAGTTTGAATGAGGTCCATGCAGCAATATGTTAGCAGTAGCTTGCACGTCAAGTGGCTTTTATTTAGATAATCACTCAATTCGTTGGTCTTGACATTGTCTGTAGAGGATTCTTGAGCAAGTGAAATATAATGCAGAAGTGTAAGAGAGCAATATCTATTCTAGAAAGAATCAGAAATGTAGCAAAATGGCCTGTTGCTTCTGAGAGTGGGATGGAGCAGTTACTGAAATGTTTGCTGGATTAGATTGCCCCCAGGCAATTCTATTTAATTTCTTTTGAAATGAGTTAATGGTGCTGAACTCCACTGTCATCGTTTGCTAGCATTCACATGCTGAAGGATATCAAAGGATAACTGTAAAAAAAAGGAAATAATTCAAACCCTTGCACACATAGATTCAAAGTGGAATATAGAGATTAACTTCATTGACTCACAATAATGCTAAAAAGAGCTGCATGATTAAATCCTCAAGTATTACTGTTATTCCATCATAAACACACACTGGGGTTTCCTGGAGCTTATCACCTGTATTCTTTTGTAAGTGTAGTTTAGCAAGTGGTTATAGGTCAGAGATATGGGATCTGTCAGTTTCCTACAGCCAAAATATTATGGCTAGAGGGAAGAGGACAGAAAAAAGATTCAGCCCGTGTTTCAAATTCTCATGGACTGCAAGTGGACTTAGAACACAAAAATATCCAAACCCCCTTGCAGAATAACACACTATCATCTTCTTCTGAGCTATGTATGAGGTAACTAATTCTTGCCTAAGTTTCTGTGGCAAAAGCTGTTTTCAGACTTCTTTTGTGCTTTCTCATTTTCCAATTATACTTAATTGACATTGTATTGGATAATGGAAAAAGTTAAATCTGGTATTTCATCATTGTGGTAATGTGTTATTTTTTAATTATTGTCGTTAGTTTGGGATTTAAATTTGCATTTTAATAAGTTTAATTAAGCAATCTGTATTTATTTATATATTTATTTTCAGTACAATCAGTTTGTGATTTTCAAAAAAGTACTGGGGAAATAAACTAAATTCCACCTAGCAGTCCAGGTGAAAACAAATGCTGCTGTTGTGCAATGAATTTTAAAAGAAGCACAGTATCTTTCTGTATAAATGTGAACATGAAGGAAGATCTAAAAATACTTTGTATATACAGTCCACACAGCGTACAGAAACATCAGCCACTGAGTTTTGGTCGACTAATTGAAAATATTTGACTATAAGACATTACCAAAGGAGTTCACTTCTTCATAAGCAACAAACTTTTTGGTGTAGGAAACAAAGCTGTCTTGAGCCACATTCCTCAGATTTCTTCATATACAGAACTGTGTGAAATATTTAAGACTGCCTTGCAATTAATAACTTTTCCACCAGATGGCACAAGAAATCAATCTTTCTCTACCCATACTAGGCGAGTTAATTCCTGTATTTTGATTCCGACAGACATGTATGCCCTAATAGCCTACTAAGCAATTACAATATAATGTTCCCAGCTGAGAGCTTGGAATTTGTTATTGTACATTAATAACTGAGAGATAAGCATGTGGCAAGGGGAGCACTCCTTGTTTGTTGATGAGGGAACACAGAATAGTATTGCTGTAGCTGAATTGTTTTTAACTAATATACATAAATATTCATGGAACTTACATGAATTAAAACACAAAGGCATCTGTTACACCATGAGGGACTTAATGCTGCAATGGGCACTTAATGCTCAATTAGAAAATGACATCTAAAAAAACCCTCTCAAACCAATCTCTCTTCATGTGGCTAAGATACTAAAATTTGAAATAAATCCCTAGTGGAGTCCTCTGAAATATTAAGCATAATAAGTTTATGCATCATAAGTTTATGAGGGAATAAAAAAGATTAAGGGATAGGTAGTACCTGTTTCAATCCAAATTCTTTGTAAGTTCCACTGAAAGATACTTTCTTGACTGGCTATGATGAAATTTCTTGATTTTCCTTGTCAGATAAAGTTTGAAGGAACAATAAAGAATATGATAAGAGTATAATTTACAACTGGCAAACTGCAAGCATGGCCTAAATGACATCTATGAGAAATCACAGTGGATTGTGATCAAGCTTTGTCCAGTCTTTCTGAAGTGGACAGTCTGAGCCTTCTCCTCAGAGACAGATAATCACTGGACTATTTGCTGGTATATTGTTGCCTTGCAGGTTGGCCTTCACTTCTGCATATTCCAGGATGTGAAAGGACTTTTTTTTTTTTTAAACAGGAAACACTAGAGCATCAAAATTTTATTGTAACTATTCTAACTGAAAAAAAAAGTCATTTTGGCAAGGGAACAAATCCACCTCCTTTTTGTTCTGTGATCCAGGAGCAAGGTATTTTATTTTTTTCCAGTCCTGCTGGTATTGCTGGTCTGTTTGCACAGTCTGAGAGGACCGCAAGCCCATACCATACCAGCACATACTAAAAATGTATGTGTCTCTAGAAATCAATTTTGTCATGGCTTATATCTGACCACTATGGTGTCATATTTTGAGATGCATAAATAAAATTTAAAGATTCATCCTCTGAAGTATAATAATTCACTTACTATTCCTTTTTTGAAATAAGAAAATTTAGACTTTAGTCTCCTAGTGAGAAGCATTACCATGTATATTATTACAAATATGCTCAATTATGCTTGTTTTAGGTAAATTGCCAGTCTAAAGAGGATTTATGAGAAAGTAAATGCAGGACATGCCTGAACAAAAGCAAATGCAGTGAAATGTTTCAGTTTATTAAAATCTCTAGATCTTTTGAATTCTGAATTACATTACATTAATTACAGAGTCATTAGACATGTTTTGTTTTATTACAAATCCTGAAATTCTTTCAGTTCTTTGGACATAGTCATTTTGTTTTGATAAATTTACAGTAAGTAAATATCAGCACTGGACAAAAAGCCAAGACAAAACCATCTTGCCACAAGAATGGCATTCAGTGCTTAAATTTGATTTAAATTATAGTTGTGGTGAAATTAATTTTCACTGCAGTTTTATAATATTGTAGTGCTTTGGACTTGGGTGCCTTACTCTATCTCCTGGGATCTCAAGGAACTTTACAATTAAACCTTGGGATTGGGATGTGAAGCGTCAAAAGTCACAATGAATGTAGATGAAATAATTTGCCTTGCTTTAAATGAAAACATCTCTGTGTGCCTTCCCATAATATTTACTGTCTCCTCCTGTGAAGGTGATGACTTGAAAAACACAATTTTTTTTTTTAGCAATACTCTACAGAGTCATAGTTAGCTGTCTTACTCTTTATTCCAGTGTTGTGAAGATTTTAATTTCTAAGTACAATTTATAACTTTTTTTTTAATCTGGATTTTTATAACCCATCAAACAGATAACATTTATTGCATACTTAAGTGACTGACAGAATTTTCTAATACTTCAGAGCCTCTAGATACCCAAATAATATAGTCTTAGTGAACCATAGCTGTTCTCAGAACATATCAATTGTGTTTAAAATACAGATTGCTTAAGTGAGTGGTTGACTACAGGTCAGGCCCACCCCAGATCTCATTCTTTCACCAATTTTTTTTTTTGCTATGTCTCTCAGGTTATTTAGATTTTTCTGCCTTTTACCAACTCTATTCTTTAGTATGAAGGGCATGTCACAGCCCTCAGACTTTCCCCACTACATTTATTACACTGAAAGCAGTCTTTCTACAGCCAACAGCTTCTGACTTCTTTTAGTTTGAAGATGTGTGTGTGTGGGGGTGGTGGTGGGGTGTTTTTTCCCCTCTTTGTTCATTCTAGTAGGGATTTGCTGTGGTGGCTGAGCTTTGGTGCATTCATGCTGAACTCTACTTGCAAGGAGTTTGTTTACAAGAGGGTGTAGTTAGACTCTAGATGTGAGATCCTTTAATGGTGAATACCGGCCCAAGCTTATGGAAGGATTTCACCAAATCTCTGAATATTTTTCTTTGCTGGAACCTGACCAAACTTTATCCAAATCCTTCCTTCCCCACAGATTTTGCCTTTTTTGACAATAATGAGATGTAAAACCTGACACTTTCTTTATTGTGACAGATCTTTTTTTCCTCTTCACTAAAGAGAAATAAAATAGAGAGAGAAATTAATTTTGAGGAAATGATGTGAAGTGAAAGCAGCAGGTTTTGCATAGTTAGGGTAGGAGCTATGTTTGTCAGGCAAAAATCAAAAAAGGGGAACTCAAAGTGAGACAGAGCAAGCTTGCTGGAGTTGTAAGTTACACTTTCTGAGAATAAAAATATCCTCAAATTAACCTGTTCAGCTTAAACGAACGAGGGTATGAGTGTGTGTGTGTGTGTATGTGTAAACCCACATTCATTTCTTCTTCTTTGTATTTAGAATGTGTAACCAAATATACCCTTTCAGTGTGTTCCAGCGATAAGGAGTTTTTCTAGGACTTGTTTTCAGGGGCACAATAGAGCACAAGGGTACTTCAGAAGTCTCCAAATATTTGAAGACTTTACCCAAGCTTGAACTAGACTGTCTGGAATATGTCCACGACCAGTTAAAGTTTTAGTAAAAGAGATTAGAAAAGATATGTCTGTGTTCTTTGTGTTTTCAAATGAAAACACTCTCCGGCTTTCCTTTGTGCAGGAGTGTTTGGCCAGAATCCTTAGGGGATAACTGAGCAGCCAAACCACATGCTAGTTTACTGAGATACTACTAGGAGAATGAATAAATAATGGATAGATAAATAATTGAGTAATTTGTTTTTGGGTTTTTTTTTGTTTGTTTTGTTTTGTTTTGTTTTGTTTTGTTTTGTTTTTTTGTGATTTTGTAAACAAAGATTGAAGGTAGTAGTTGGGGAAATCTTATCTTGTACTTGGGATTCATTTCATTAAAAGTATTTTCTTCTGAAGTGACTATATTAATAAGAACATACAAGCTTTGTTAATGACATCTGTGTTTCAAATGTATAGATCATGTAAGCTGGGTGTTGTTCTGGCTGGGCACAGAATATCCTGGGCTCAGGGCAGTTATGAACATTAGCCTTCCATCCAGTCTCCCTATATGCCCTTATGAGGGTTTATAAAAAGTAAATGAGGCTAACATGCTACTATGCTCCAATACAGATTAATATGAAATTGGTTACTTGTGTTACATTCCAAAGTCTGAGAGCAGAACTGGCAGGAAGGAAGCACTGTGTGTTAGTGCTTGCACTGATGTGAATGACCATAGCAGGGTGAAAGGAAGAAAAGGTTTGCTCTCCTCTGGCCTTTCCCCTCTGCATTATGACAAAACTGAATTCTTTTGTGCTCCTTCCCTTTCCACTATAAAGGACAGGAATACTGAGACTGCTACACCTAGGATCAAGTTGCTCCCCTGCCTGTTGTGATCTACAGACTGACATTCATCTCCCACAGCCCAGTGGGGAGCTCTAACCTAAAGTCTACTCTGAACTGATTTTTTCTCCAGATGCTGTAGAAAAGGTAACAATCAATAGTTAAATATTCTTGGGCTCTTTGTGTTAAAGCGCGTTTACAATATGTTAGGCACATTTTTTTAAACTTTTTTTTTAATTTTATCAGCTGGCAGAATGAAGATTAGACCTTCGGGAACAGCTTTGGTGGGAGTGTTGGCCCATCCTATGAGAAGGGGACCATAATTGTAGTGATGACAAGCTGTGGTCTGACCTGGTTACTGGCTAGGTGACTCTCCAACACTGCCTGTCTGTAATCTCTATGTCACATCACATGACGAAGGTAAACCCATAGCCCTGGGCATTGTGTGGGAAGAGATTTTACAGGTACATTAGCTCATAATCTCTGGTACCCATGCTACAACCTTGGCACTCTGAGCATTGTCCAAGCTCCTTTGCTGCTCCCCGAGCCCTGCATAATGTTGCAATGTCCTGGGAGGACGTCCCAGGGCTTGCCTGTTTTATTGACACGTGGTCTTCACTTGGTGAGATACTGTGCACTTCCATTTCCAATTTGCTGTTCCCCTTTACAGAAACACTCAAAGGGAAGAACATTTGAAAGTGAGGAAGCACGCTAATACCTGGGGTTTATGTAGCTAGTAGACAATATCATAACTTCCTAGTCCTTTAATTAATGACAGGTCATTTAATGATGGCAAGAGGAAACATACTGTTGAGTTTCAGAGTCTGCAGTGTACTCTGTGCTCAAAGACCATGGCTTCTGTTTCTTAAATGAAAATGTGGAAGTAAGAGTGAAAACAAAAAATTGTGAAGCAGTAAACAGTTCATGCATTCAGTGGGAAGCAGTTAAATATACACTGATATATGGTACATACCTGTGTGTGTGTGTTGACATGTATACATATAAATACACACTAGTAGAGTGTGTGCTTCAAGCCAGCCAATTGCTCACCCAGAAGATATAGTGTGTCCTTTTTAGGCAAAACATTTTGAAGCATAACATTACCCTTTTTAACTAGAAAGAAAACAAAATTCTATTCTGCAACAGATTTGACTTCTTTTATAAATCACTTCAGAATCATTGCTGTCTTTTCTGTGTAGTATTTGCTATTATTTCCATCAAGCATTCCTCATCACAACACAACTTGGAGAAACTTGGAGGAAAACCACCAAACAGAAACACACTTTGAGGAAAAGAGAACATTAAAAGTATTATAGTTTCACCCTCTTTGAATAAAATGCTTATAATAATGTGTTTGGAAAAGCTATTGGACTTTCAGCACTCACTTTCAGGAAAGAGACAATGTCTCTTCTGTTACTCAGATTTATCTGCCAAGAATCTTTTATGAGATGTCACAGGAGACCTTTTTTTCCAAGGCTGTAGATTACACAAATAGATTGTTTTATGTAATTTTAGAGGTGAACTAAATGGGAGCTGAAACTGCTGAGTGTCTCTGAAAATCATGCCAATTTTTCCAAAGTAATTCACTTGCATTTTCTCACGTCTGAAACTTTAGTTTGAATCTTAAATATCTTGAGAGTATTTATACAAATCTGAAACTCTGTCAGAGTATTTTTCTGGAGTTTTTCAGCAGTATATTTCAGGCTATTTCATCATTACTTCAGCATTTCTTGAGAGCTTAAGCAGGAACAGCATGTAGAATGTGAATTTTACATCTGTCTTCAAAGTGACTTAGACTGAACACAGTGGATGTAATGAGATGAGGTGAGTTTCAGCAAGTGCAAAAAGCATTCCTTCCTGCTTGTACTCTTCTCCCTCAGTATGCAGGTCATGTACAATGCATGGTGCAGAATCACTGATGTAATTTTCAATCCCAACATATGTTATGATAATCTGTAAAGATTCAGTTATCAGAAAGCATTCCAAATAATAGCCCCATTTTAAAACACAGGACAGTCAACACCATTTTGTTATACCTACAGAACAACAAATCTGCATGGTTGTGGCTTCTCTGAATATTAATATGTTCCTTTGCAGAAAGAAAGGGATCAGCTCACAAGACATTAAGGCACTCCAAACCAGTTTTTTTGCCGATAGATTGATTTAGATCAATAAGCAAGCACACTTGATGTAAGCAGTTTTGGTGGTTTTGGTTTTAGTAGTTTTTTGCGGGTGTTGGGGATTTTTTTTGTTTTGTGGGCTTTTTTTTTTCTTGCTTTTTTCTGTTTTTTTAAAATAGTAAAATTAATTTCTTCAATAATATTAGATTGTTATTGTTTGGTAAAAACCTAAACATTTTGATTATCAAATTAATGAACTTAGTTTTGAGACTTATATGTAAAGCTAACTAAAACCAAATTATGTACCTGTGCATATTTATTAAACAGTTTGTAGTTAATTTTGTTAAAAATAGTCAATGATGTATTTCTAAGTTACTCTGTGATTATTTTTTTCTTCATGGCTGATGCCAAATTGTTTTTGAATAGAGCAGGAATTCACTTAAAATGAACACAAATGGTGTTTAAAAAAGTATTTCTACTAAGTAATAGCACTATCATAAATGTATTGGCTATGTAAAGCATTTTCTAAAGTTAAAATATTATTTAGACACTAAATGAATGCATCTAGTCAAGCAATTAAGCAGTGTGTACAGAAATTAAAATGAAAGAATTGTTCTCATCACCAAGACCTACTACTAGAAGATCTAGGGTTCTGTGGACTGTTTGTATATAAACTGAAAAAGTTCTATATTGTGGTGTTACTTTTTTTTCTTAATATCTTTTTCAGGCTTTCCGTAGTATTGTGCATTGGTCTGAATTAGTTGGATAAACTGAATTAGATGTTCTGTCTTTATTGGAAGAAAAATTTCTCACCATCCCAGTATTACTAGGGGAGCTGCCTGGCTCTGCAATTTGGTGTTTAAAATCTTTGTGGAAAACAGGTCTTGTTTCTTAGTTGATAAAGGAAATTTAGTAAGCTTAAAGGTTTTGGGTTTTAATTTGCAATTCTTTGTAGGATGTCCACACAATTCTGATATTCTCTTATATAATTTTAATTTTGCAATACATAAAAGCTACCTTTCTGAATATAGGCATGTAAGAAATTAATTGTTTTATCTAATGTAAAATTGAGAGTAATCTGTATTAAGTAAAGTTCAAAATTATTTCAAATATTTCATATGCTCTGGGTTTCATGCACTTATAAATCACTAAAAATAGAGAGACCTGAGAAAATAATGAAGTTGCATACATTTTTTGGCAAGTATAAGTACCTTCTCTAGGCATACGCATCATTCACTTTTAAGTAAGTCATGAACATTAGATAAGATTTGGGCTTTTACAGAAGTCAATTCTGAGTATTTTTGTGTAGGTGTGGCCTTAGAAGTTTATCTTGGTAATATTCAGGTTGTGATGAAGCTGGCTCTATGTAGTTTTATGCAAATGACCCCTTTCAACTTTGCCTGTAAGCTGAACTCTACAGATAATTATTGAGTCAATTTTATGTCTGGACAGGGTAATAACATTCATTCTTAATAAACTGAAATATTATTTTTGAGAATATTTTTTTAAACTGAATTGAAATTATAAAAGCTATTTTTGTCTCCAGATAAAACAATGAAATGTTGCATTAATTTAAAAATGTTCAAAATCCCTTGCATTTGGTATTTCTTATGCAGGAGGTAATTTGCATGCTCATCATCAATATGAAATGGCATTTAAAGAAAAATGCTTGCTCTTTGTTCCTGTGAAGTACATTGTATCACTCTACATTTATTTGCTCCACCATAGTTTACTTAGTGCAGACAAATTCTGTGCATAGGATATTCTTTGTATTTATAGATGCACACTTAACAAGCATGCTTCAAGTCAAAGACAACCTAAGTGCATTTAATTTGAGAAATTTTGTCTCATTTTTGCAACATAGGTTTAGCATGGGAACTTTCTTGAAATACAAACAGAATATTTCCTATTAAATTGACAACAAGACATAAACAGGAGGCCTCTGTTTTAGAGCAAATAGAAGATTAGCCTTTTGCGTTTCTCCTTTACCAAGAAAATACATAACCTACTTGGCATCTTTTCATGATGATTAATTTATAATGCATTAGTGTGAAATGGCTATGTGAAGCCCTATTTAAGAAATGAAATATGTTCTGATGAAAAAATGCTTTTGATGCCTTCTGACGGCTGTGTTTTCAGCAGTTACAGAAATGCTAACTTTTGCATGGAAATATACATAATACCTTATGAAGTAGGACTTCTGAAGTGCAGAAATTATATGAAAATAATTAGTATGAAAATTAATAACAAGATAAAATACTTATTTCATATCAAATAGCTAATTAAAAGTGATGTCAAAGTATATTGTGGTTTGCTATCAGTATGCACCAGGTCCCAGTATGGCAAAAGGACCGGGGCCTCTCTATCAGTAGACTGAAAAGTCAGCTTACAAGAATCCAAGGGCTGTTTTGAACCTTGTTTTGGTCTCTTTCATCCCAGTTCTGCTTGTTTGCTAAAATTTGACATCTGGATAGCCAAGATGGGCTGAATATTTTCCATGCTCTAGTAGCAAGTAGCTACCAGGGTGTGGTCTTGACCATAGGGCATGGGAGCAGAGAGGACGCTGCTGCTGTGTCTGGGGTCTGGGGTCCTTGACAGATATATGCATCTGCACGGATACTTGCCTGAATAAAATCTTGTTTCTTCACAACACAAAGAAACAGAGAAAATGCTGGTCAGCAGCAAATGCCCAAGAAGTAGATCCTTTTCCAGAAGAAGTTGTGGCTTGTAGATTATTAGTGTTTTTGTCAGTTTGTCTGATAGCATCTTCAATCATCTCCAGAGAGAAGGACTTCAACCAGTGAACTCATACACGTTGGATGAAGAAGCATCTTCTCCTGTTTGCTTTGAAATTGTCACCTAGTAACTTCATATGAAGTTCACTGGTTTTTCAACAGTTAATTATTCAATACATTTCCACTGCTTGTGACCATATAAAATTATGATATGCCCTATCTGATCTGTTACATGCTTTATCACAAGCAGGCAGTATAGTTTTTAATACCTGGACAAATATAAGACCCTTAAATTGAGAATCTGTGTAGAAATCTGTAATAACAAATACAGATGTGATATATCTTTGCTATACAAGTATCTTTCTGTGAATTAAGGAGACCAAGAGCATATCTGGAATTTGAAATTTCCATCAGAATACCTAGGTATGTGACAAATACCATCTAGCATATTGGTTAAAGACATTAATACAGAAAATTTGCTCATTTCTGCCTTCAGATTTGTAAACTGGATCTCAGTGTTTAGTGACTTTGCAATTGCCTCAAATTTAGTTTTTTTTTAAGTGACTAAAAGGGGTGTGATACCCTGAAAATTCCAAAGGTTATTTGTATTTAGTGAGTTAATGCTAATAGAAATGTGTATTATGCAGTAATAACTGTAATTATTATATTTAAGGTGTCAGGAACTTGTTTTTAACATAGTTTCCTAATGAAATTATCATTATGCAATCTCTACTTGTCTATCTTTCTTTTTGTCTTAAGAAAATTGAATCTGCTGACCAATTTTTTGGTCAAAAATCAACTTTGGAGTAGACGTCTCAAAGGACTTTTCCTTTAATGTCTGTTGAAATTAGTGTCTGAAACAACATAGGAGGAAGGCGGGAAGAGACTTGAGTCCCTGTAATAGGTGAGTTTTCCCTACAAGGACACAAGATATTTGGCAGAAGTGGTCCAGCCAATCCAGGTGCACATGTAGGTGGACTGGTACCATGAGAACACACTCAGCTCCCCCTGAGGAGTTGCAATATGCCCTGTCTGTGGCCCGTTAGAAGAGATGCAGGAGAGCAGTGTGGAAGAAGAGTCTGAAACAGGTTCAAAGTTTTGGCTGGTCTTGGCAAACCGGATTTTATTCCTTCTATTGATTAACAATGTTAAGGGCCTAGTAGCTATGTTGCAAAGATCGTTGTGAGACATGGAAAGAAGAAACGTTAAAAAAAATCCCAACAACAAAAACCAAACAATAAGAAAACCCACCTGCATCAGCAGGGAAACCTGTAGGAGAATTCTGGTAGAGCGTCTCAAGAGAAAAATTTGTTTTAATTAAGATAATGAAAATGTTTGGGTTCCACATACTGAATGTGCCCATGCTACAGAATTCATAAATACTTCTACAAAGTCAAAGGTGTGTATTTTGTAAACATCAAACCACTTCACAAAAACTTCAACTGCTTAGCAAAGTAAGTTCACTAAACTGATCTGCAGCAATATGCTGAATGTATATGAAATCTAATATTTACTCTGCAGAGCAATAGCCATAAAACCACATTTTTATAGGAAAAGATCTATTTTAAAAGATATTCCATCCAAACACCTACACTACTTCCCTTGCAGTGTGGATTGATGCTTTGTGAAAGAGTGGCCGAGTCTGGTGCCACCCTAAACATCTCCCTGGGTGCTGCTGTGGACAGGTCGCATCCTTCACCATGGCTCACAAGACAAGCCTGTTGCTTTGCACATGAAACTTTAAAGTGTTCAATGAAGACATAATGGAGATGGATGGGAAAGACTCTTGGGATTACTATTTAGACGCCTAATCTGTGGCTAAATTACTGTATAGTTCATCTCTTAGTGGATATGGCCTATAATCAAAATAAGCTCTTTTGGTGCATCTTTGAATACAGAGAGAACAAAGATGATCATATTTTTCTACATCCTGTATTTTCCTTCCCTTTAGACTTTCTCAAGCTTTTCCTGAAAAGGTTTTCAAGGGCAAGTGAAATGAGTCTAAAATTATACTTTTGGCATGAATCACACACACAACTATTCAGATGAAATTTTAGTTGTACAAGCAATTTTTTTTTCCAGTCATGTCATCTTCAGTTCAGGAGCCAGATGAGAAAATATTTGCGCATCCTGTGTTCTTGATATATAAAGCAATGTCACTGCCAGTGTAAAACAGGTTTAAAATGCAGCTTCTTTTTTTTTTTTTTTTTGTATGGTCTGCTTTCTTTACAATGTGTTCAACTTTCCCAGGCGTTCTGTTTGCGTTGTGGAAAGTGAAGGCAAAAACCTTCAGTGTATGTCTTTATGGAAATAATAATTCTACAAAACCTATCCCCTTCACAAAATGTTTCAGCAATCCTGGTGTTTTAAGTGCTTCAGAAGCACAGTCATGTACAATTGATAGCAGCTGAAAATAGTTCCCCATATCCTCTTACAATTCTAGAGTTAATATCTCAATGATGTGTTATAGATTTGAATTTCAAGAAGGCAGTTATTTTGTCATGATAAAAACATTTCTGGACAGGATTATGGAACATAAAATTCAGCCCAGCATTGTGTTGATATATGATGTGTATAAAAAAGTAAATCAAATCAGGTTGATAATTTCTTTTCAACATAAACTGTACAGAAAAGGGGAGAAATATTTTGCTGGGAAAGACAAAACCGACTGCATTTCTACCTTTCATTCTTCAACACAGAATGCTGAAAATATAAAATGTGATTTCATAGTGTTATATTCACTGCTTTGGAAATGCTCATATACTTCACAATATTTGTAACCATCAAAAAACTCCGTGCCTGTGCATCCCAGCTGTACTTCAGTACATCCAGCTGCATTTTATAGTGTGAATTAGAATTGAGTCTGTCTCATTTTCATCCATGTGCTAAATTGTAGTCTGCAGACCAAAGCTAATCCACAAACATTTATTTTGAAATTAATTCACACACCAAAACCTAAAGGGTGAAAATCTACACCACAAAATGTTTAAATATCTAGGATGCATGTGCTTAGTCAAAGCATCTCTGACAAGAGGCTGGTTTCCAGCTATGTGCCTAGATAGATACATAGACTTCAGTATATGCAATTCACAGTGCACTTTAATATGTATGATCTGCTTTGCCACATCTTGGTTATACTTGAATTTTTAAAAACATGTTCAGACTTCAGGGAGTGTATGAAATATGAATGCTAGCAAGAATGCAAAACCTTTTCTTATTCACATTTCCTTTGAAAACCAGCAAGGTCACTGATGTAGAATTTAATATAAAAGAAGGGATAGTTAACATTGGGCTATGAAATGCTTTTTATCCATGGAGGTATGCTGATTGAGACTCTTACTGGGTTTCTAGTAAGCACTGGGTACTAAGGGTCTGTAAAGGTCTTTCTCATTTATCACCTTCTTTGCCTAGTCTGTCTCTAACAAGATGCTGTTCTGCTCTCCTGATGACTGTGTTTCAAAGAAGTGGCCTAGGGATAGCATTCACTTCTAAGTACTAATCAAAGTCAAGATTTCTTTGTTTTATATAAAAACTGTTTCATGCTTCTGCCATCTAACTCCTTGAGCAAAATTTTTGGTTATGTGACATTTTAAAAACATAACTTTTATGTCATGTCTTCACTCAACCAGCCACTCTGGAAGAATTGTGCAAACATCATGCTTAAAGTACTTGGTGCACTCTGTAGCAAGCCAATAGTGACTTTCACAAGTTCTGACTCACAGCCCTGTAATATCATCAGGTTTAAAAACCAACTTTATTTTGTGCTATAAAGTTAATAAGACCAAAGTAAATAATAAATTGTGTGGAATTAAAAAGAAAAATCAGGTCTGAACTCTTTGGGTCTCTGCTACCCTTGCTCTGGGTTTTTTGTTAATACAGTATTGCCAACTGACGTCATGGGTCCCAGGGGTCTGGGGACAACCACCAGACAAAAATCACTGAACTGATGCAACACAGAGGTCACTTTGCAGGGTCTTGCAACATCAAACACTAAGTCTCTCTTGCAAGTCAGCAGTATCTGGAAAAGAAACACTGATGAGACAATACTGATGAGCACAGCAGGGACACAGCCTTTTGCCAAGCATCCTTACAAAGGACATGGCTGCGGCCCCTTTCCCGTGCACTCCTTCCATCTATCAGAGGAGAACCTGGAAAAGCTGGATGGCACTGGCTGGAAAAGTAATGCCTGGTGTAGCTGGCTGTGTGTAGGCAGGAGTCAGACACAGGGAGGGATGAGGAGAGGATGGACTGTAGGTAAGTCAGGGAGCTCATCTTAGGCTGATGTGTGGGAAGAAGAAAACTGCAGCAGATGTGAAACAAAGTCAGTGAGAAAAATAGGCAGGTCAGAAGGAACAGCTGTGAATGAATAGAGAAGATGTGTTGCAGCATTTGTCAAGGGCCACAAGAAATATCTGTCAGTGGCTGAGCTGTAAAAAATAGGCTGGACATAATTTTTAAGACTGAATGGGTAGGAGAAAAATGTTTCTATGTAATAATATTATCATCTAAAAAAAACTGAAGCCAAACTGTAGATATGATTAACTGGAACCAGATTTCTTGCTGGTCATTTTACTTTGTAATACAAATGTTAGGTTGTCCCCACATGAAGCTCACTGAATTTGAATATGTTTCTGTATTGAAACAAAATGGAACAATTATTATGAAAATGAAGATGTCTGTAGAAGGGGTGTTGCTGCTAATGAAGTTCAGCAACATATTTGCCATTTTTATGCCATATGACATCCTTCCTATATTTTTAAAAAGAGATTAGTTCAAAGTATTGGTCTTTTGCAGTATAGGATCTGCTCCTGTAAACTGTGCAACTAGTGCTTCATTTAGAAAGTATGTAACACCTGTAAAACTGGAACAGGTTTGAAAATATTTGTATTTTTGTTTTTCTCTACTGCAGCACAAGAGGAATTAGTTCTACTGGAACCTCTGTGGGACTGGCAACTGGGAATGCCCATGATAATTTGTTACAGCCAGTATTCTAACATACAGCTGTAATTCTATTATTTCTCTGTCACTTAGCAGCTTTTGTTTGGATTTGAAATCCAGCGAATGTTTAAAAGGTATAAATTTGTTATAGAGCTTTAATATTGACTTGTGCTGTGTAGTTCTAATTAAGTATTTCCAGAAATGCTCTAAAATGGCATTGTGTTTGTTGTGTTCCTGGGTTTGCTTGTTAGGTATTTTTTAAGGGAGAAAAAAATCATGGCTGCTATTTTCCACTCACCTAAAAGCTCTTTTGTGATTATAATTCTTATTATTCAGGCTCATACTGACCACACAGTAAATAATGTTTAATTGCCTTGATTACAAAGAAGAAAAAATAACTCTAGCAATTATGTATTTTGTTAGCACTGCTGCAAAATACAAGAGTACTTGCTGATTCCCTAATGACTTGGGATCCCACAAAATGTATTATTCTTCACCATGTTTATCAGATCTAAATTCAGTGTTGGACAGGGAGGAGGAGTGGCTTACTGGGCAAAAAAAATATTTCAGGAAGGAGCAATTGTAATTTTTTTCCTGTAATAGAGAATAAAGTATGTGATGCAGTCTAATACATTTAAAAGTTTTTAAGAGGTGGGGAAAGAATGAGTGAAGTCTGGAATCACAGGTCTGGAGAAATGTGAGAAGCTAGAAAAAACATTTGAAAGCTTGAAAATTATTTTCATTGTGCAGACATTAATGTCTTTACATAAATGTCAAGATCCCTAGGCACCTCTATTCAAGTATCCAGAGGAAGGATTTTTGGACTTTTCTGTGAATATCCAAAGCAGTTTGTAGCTTTGGTGACATTTTAAAATAGGCAGGTCATAGAAAGTTCAGTAGGAAAAATCCAATGCTTTTCAAATATCCCTTTTCTGTGGGAGACAAACTCCAAAAAAAATAATGGTGTCCTCTCTTTCTAAACACTGCTAAAGCTTTTCTGTAAGTGAAGTTCATTATACAGATATGGAGAATGTCAACCTGCCCATTTTCCTTTTATGATGAATTCGTTTTATTTAGTACTTATCATGATGGGGAAAAGGTGATCAAAGATTCCTTTGATGGGAAGCCTGGCCTTATAAATACAAAGTAAAAAATCGTCTGAAAATGGAAATATTTTCCTGATTTCTCTATTCTGGTCCAAGAATGCTATGGTACAAGCATCTGTACCATAAACTATAGTGTCCACAAGGCAGCTATACTGACAATTCAATATATAATGTAGAGAGGAGGGCAGTGCTTGTATGTTCTTTCCATTTCCTGTTTTGTATTTAATTTTCCAATCAAATTAAGCCTTTTTAATTTTCCTTTCCAAATAAAGAGAAAGCTCTGTAGGGGCAGAACTTATGGGGCAAAGAAGAAAACCTCAACACAGGACATTATCTAGAAAAATTTATCCTTAAAAACCCAACAACGGATATGACGAAGTAAAATCTGTTGGCAGCAAAGACTGACTCTATAGGCCAATAAAGTTAACTGTTTTGATATTGTCATTCATTTAAAGATGTTTTCCTAATGATAATTATTAAGAAAGGCAGGTCAGAAGTGTTTAAAACTTTCTGATTCCCATAAAATAAAATAAAAGAGTAGGATCATATGGTTGCATATATTTTCATTGGTCCAGTCAAACTGAGGAAAGTATACTTATTTATGCTTGTTGATCATTTGAGCCTTAGCTCAAATAGTCCTGTTCCCATTTCAAGGTCCTGAAAGAATCATGCACACCCAAAAGAGGAACAAAGGTATATCAGGTTACAGCTGGAAACAGTTTTCTCTTAGATGTAAATTATGACAAGTTCTTCCTGTAAGAAGCTGCTGTCTTGATTTTTTTCATCAGTAAAATAGGATGATGAAAAGAGCACCATCCCCAATATCTAAGAGGATATATTTAAGATTATTTAAATAATAAAAACATTTAAAATATTTAAAAATATTTCTAGCAGTGCTAGAAATATGTCTTTTTATTAAGATATAGACCACTTGACTAAACACATTATTTTCTCCTAATATACTATAAGACTAAATTTATACGTAGCCACTACTCTGTGAATACACATCCCCTGCAACAAATTTTCATGTTTGCTTTTAGCTGCAATACTTAGAGTTTCTGGTTTTGTATATATCTGAAAAACAGCCAAATTTCATGAAGCTGCCAGAGACTTGTTTATTCAAAAGCATAAAGTCTGAACGTTTCACTTAGATCTAGCAGCTTGTGTAGGAAGTCATACTTCTGGGAACAGAAAATTAAACTGTTGCTAAAGTTGTCTGGCCAAGTACTTGTGGATGCTCCAGGAGCAAGTTCAACATGCAGAGGCAGGGCTTCTTGCTCCCATTAAGCACTTCAAACATCTGTCCCCAGTGTTGTAAGCTCTGTGCTGGCACCTGTTGAATAGCAGATCATTTGCAGGGTTGTACGTCATGGGCTTAGTTCATCCCAGTTTTGATAATCTCTTTATTCCCTGCATGCCTGACATGATTTGAGATTTGATGACACAGGATTTCTGTGGTTCATAATATGTATTTCAAGACAGAGAATGTGGCTTTAGGGCTTGTGCTTCTTAATACTTCCCTGTTTTGAACTTCATTCCCACATTATGAGGCTAGAGCTTGACCGTTGTTTTGATACTCAAGAACTTTCTGGCAAAGGCTCATAGTTACTGCTTGCTCTTCAGCATATGGACATAAGTTTCCAAACGCCATTGTGAGACTGGGAACCAAGACTTCCTAATGTATAATTGCAGGTACCATCAATGTTATCCATGGCTTAGGCTTGAAATATCATGTTATTGTATGAATTCTACCCCCACTGTTTCCTTCTTAGCAAAATAGGCGTTGCACCTCATGAGCATTTAAATGATCTGATTTGCCATTTTTGGATATGAAATGTTTTCTTCATCTGCTGGACAATAAATGTCTCTTTTATATTGAGATACCATCAGACCTCTGAGCTTCAAATTCACATGGTTGTTGAATATTTTAATTGTTTTCTTTGTATGGGTTGCCCAGAGATGCACGAGAATATGTCTTTTAATATATTTCTATCTTTATAAACTTGCTTGAAATCTTTGTGCATTCTTATCTGATTTTGTAATCTTTACTGCATTCTTAAGCAGCCCTTTTGTTAGTAGATTAGCAATCCTGAGGAAAAGACTCTCATATAAAAATTATCTTAATTGTCCCCTGGGCCAGTGTGCAGCCTTTTCATGTGGCTTAGCTACTTAGTGAGGCTAATGACCTACTTCGTGAGGGAACTTTCTGATCTTACATATATAGACAACAAAAAGTATCACTGGGAGGCTGGGGGCAGAACATGTTTCCTTATGCTCACGTTTCAGTCAATGACTGAGTCAATTATCTTGCAGGGTGTCTCCCAAGCTGGCACATGACTGTGACTCCTAGGACAATGCAAAAAATAATGGAAATTAAAAAACATGAAAGGGACATGACTATTAGTTACAGTCTGAACACCACAAATTCAAGAAATTCATCTTGCTTTTTAGATGTCCTGTAGCAATGTCCTAAGTTTGTGATCTGTCTGAAAAACTTACTCTGTGGTTCTGAGGCCAGTGCTTCATCTATTTTCTATGTATAAATGGTAGAAGGAATTTGGAGATCACGGTTTTTTGGTAGTGATCGAAAGCATGCTATGTGCCTGTAATAAATCTCTAGGTAAAAGTAAAAAGGTAAAAGGTAAAAGTTTCAGAAATTCAAACTATTTTATGCTCCTTCCAGGAAAATGTTAAGGACTCTCATCACTGACAGGTGTGGTTATCACCTGCCCATTTAGTAAACAGAGTCAGATAACAACTACTCTGGTATTGGGCTGATAGTTAATGTATTGCAAGTCAGAAAAGCAGAAAGCCTTTTTTTCAGGGTGTGGTAATGTTTCAATGCCAAAATGAAGAATTTATATATTGCGTAAATGTACACTTCCTAAATGTTGTTTTTACCATTAACTGATCTCATTATCTGAATGTGGTGAATATAACATATTATGTGATCTTATGCAGTAGGAATCAGTGCTTAACTTAGGAGTAAAACAAATTTTTTCCACCTACTTCCCACCTTTTTTTGAATGATATTATGACAATACCTGTCTTAGATTCTGCCACTTCTGGCTAAAAGGATCAGGGATTTTTGCAAATATGCAGTTGTTTTGTTCATGTCTTTGCCATTCTAAGAATACTGTCTCCTTTATCTTTCTGAAGAAATGTATGAAATATGCGAGAGAGAAGGGAAATGCAATAAGATGAAATAGATAAACTGAGGGGCTGGCACTAAACATAAGTGTAGGGGAATAAAAAGGATTTGAAAGCTAGGCCTCAGTATAAGCAAGCAATTTGAAGGAAATGGGAGTGGAATGGAAATGAAAGGTGAAAGATATTAGAAGAATAGATACCACTTTGAAGAGCTACATAAGAAAAAAACCAAAGAATATGATAAAGTGGAATAAGGTTGGAAAACAAAGCAATCCAGTAGGTAAGGATGAGAATAAAACAGGGAGATGGAAGAAAATGAGCATAACAACAAGGGGAGAAAAAAAGATGAGAAAAACAACAGCAGTGAGTTAATGTGACTTAATTCCTTTCTACAAAATGTTAAATGTTTTTAAAAGTTCGTGGCAGTAAGGTCAACAGAAGAACTAAGACAATTTTGTCTGAACATGTGAAAACTCACATAAGCTCCCAACAACCTGGGACTTCCATCTGCTGTTGCATTTAAGGGTCTGACTTCAGAACACTGAGGGGAGATCCTGAAGATAAGTACAGCAAATTCTAAGTAGCTCAGATGAGAGAGCAAAGGAAAGTCTTCTCTGAGAAACTTTGAACAACCCTATGCTCTAGTCCCTATCATTGATGCAAATTGTTAGGTTATTTCATTTCTTCTCGCCTGCTATGTCTTACGGAAGTGCCATTTATCCAGCAGGAAGAACTGCAGAAGGGTGTCTGAATGAGGGACCCTCTCATCCCACATTTTTCCAGCAGAAGCGATAGGGCCATGTTGCTTGTGCTGAAAGTTGAAGTGGTGATAGTGCTGGGGGAGTGGAAGAAATCAGTTTGTTCTTCCAACTCATGGAGGTTCTGGGCTGCCTCTTTCTTACAAGAACATGAAACATACCCTTCCTTCCTCCATCTCCCAGGTCTTTCGTAACTCATCCACTGCTTAGGGAGTGATCACCTAGGAGTTGGCTCTTTGCTCTAAACACTGAGCTTTTTTAGCCACCACAGCATTCACCTAAATCCACCAGTTTGTAATGATTTGAGTGACCTTTCTTATTCCACATGACCCACTAGGATGTGGAAAACTTATGCAGGAGCTGTTTTTTTCTGTGTGGCAAATATTGACTCTTCTCATCTATTGCTTCTTTGTAAGCCCGCACAAACAGAGTAGTTTTCACAAGACCCCTGAAAGCTGGTTTATTGAGGAGATCAACTATGCTGCATAAACGAGCCTCCTGCTGGTATTGCAACATTGGGCAGTGATTTTTCTTACCATTTTGGTAAGAAAACAATGTATATGCCTGCCCACGGCTAGGACACACCGGAAATGTAAGAAATACAATGAAGAGAGAGGCTGGAATAGGATCCTGGGGCCTGTCAGGGCAGCTTTTCCCTTCACATGTGGCCACAGGGCACTGCCAGGCTGCTGTGGTATGTAGATGTGAGCACGTCTGGAAGATGCAACAGTAGAGTTTGGATCAGGAACTTTGAAGGCCTTGCTAATAATAGAGTAGCTTCTGCTAAGGATTAATCAATTTCTGCACATAGATATCCTGGTAAATTAATTCAAATAGGCAAACATTTTCTAAAACCAAAATTAACTTGTGTCTGTCCTGTAATTGATGGCTGAGAAATGTCAAATCATCCTCTGTCTGAGACTAAAATATAACAATGAGCCTCTATTTTTACTGTTCATTTCATACCACACACTATTTAGCAAAAAAAAAGGGTGAAAATGACATTGGAAACTGAGATCTAAAGTTGGTAATTTTGTAGTTTAGAAGGAGAAACAGCGGGGGTGATTTTTATATAAGCCGCCTTCCCTTCCTCAACATAGCTTCATCAAAGTGCTTTATTATATTATCGCTCATGCTTTCTGTATTGTTTTCTAATATTGTACTGACTTGTCTGAATCACTTTGAAAATTAGGGCTGCCTCCTTCTGAGACAAATCCAGGCCTCATTAAAATTCATAAACAGGCAGCCAAAAGCTTTGAGCACTTTTCCATTGATGCTGAGAAATTGAATTGTCTTTACTTATCCTGATGGCATATAATTTCAAAGGGTGCCCACATCCATAGGAAACTGGATTTTGATTGATAACATTTAGGGCTCACTGTGAAAGAAACTGATTTTCATTAAAGACTTCTGTGACACAAACTATTCAATGGTATTGCAAATCAGCTCTGTTTTAGTGTTTAATAGCTTCCTTTTGGTTCAAAAACCCTTCATGTTTGCATTAATAGCAAACCTATGCTCTCACATAGCAGTGGTGATTTTCTCAGGTAGCATGCATATAGGCCTGGAACTCTGTTATATACTGTCACTGCTGATTGCATCAGCTGTCCTTCATTTTTGAGGAGCAGTGGGGGAACTTGTCTCTGCGGCTGAGCCCAGTTGAGCCCATGTGACACAACCGAATGCTAGTTGTGAAGTATATTTGGGCACTGCATTGTTTTTCTTTGTCATTCTGCCAAATACGCACTGACAATAATGATATTTCTCCAAAATCTTTCTCAAATTTAATTAGGAAAAAAAATCATATGCTTTAATCAAAGACAAAAATTTAAAAATTTTGGCATGGTAAAATTTCAGAAATACAAGAAGTTATATATAGCAATTGTCAAACACACCAATGATAATCAATCAGTAAGCTTTTACAGGGCTTTTATATGGAAATCATCTAAATTTATTTCAGCAGATAAAATCAACTGGCTAACATGTTTACTTGGATGTTTGTGTAAATATCTGTATGGTATGCACTTCATCAAAAAAAACCAAAAAGAGTCCATTAGACAAATGTAGCCCTTATGGCTACACTGTATGAACTATTAGTAATTGACATGTTAGACTTCAGTTTAGAGAGGCCCCAATAGTATCACACAAATATGACACATAAATATGACACATACTGTAGTTATCAATGTAACCTTTCCTTTGATAAGAACTGGCATTTTTCTGAAGCTTAAGGCTGTCCTAGAAGAAGTGCCTTCAAATTTAAATAATTTTTGGGCTTAATCTGGTTTTTTTTATCCAGAGAGTTGGGGTTTTATGTGCAATGGAAGATTTTTTTCTGCTATTCATTTAAGCTAGAGCCACTTCTAGTGAGAACCAAAATACTTGTACTTATCTACAGTGGGATATCTTTCTAGACAGAACTTTTTTTAAAAGATGGAGAAAATTATAAAATCAACTGGTTTTATGAGATTGCCGCACTTCAGGTAACATGATCTACATTATAGAAATGAAATTATGTATATTTACATTTGGTTTCAGCAGCATAAATCTAAAAGCCCAAGTCTAAATGCTACTTCTGCACTAGTTAATCAGATGTCTGGAGTCTGTCCTGGCCTTCCATAATGCATTGTATACACACAAAATGTTCCTTACACATTCTTCTTTTTATGAATTCTAAGAGGTAACAAGTGAAGATTGTTAAAATAAGAAGATAAAATCAGTGGTGTTCATAGCAATTTGCTGTTTATAACCACTGACAGAATGCAGGGTATAAAAGGGGAATTTCAGATTCACTGTTAAATGATTCTTTTATAACAAGACTCAGAACAATCCCATTATAGTAGTAGAGTTGATGATGGCTTCCTTTTATAAAAAATATAGTAAACACGATACTGATGAATTCTATTATAACCATAAGTACATGACACAAGCACTTTGTATTTAGGATCTCTATGCCTTCTAGATTTAATATATGAATTCAAACCCACACAAATGAATTTTTGTAAACTTGTGTTTAGTAAATCAACATAAAGATGGTAGGAGCTTCTAGTAAATGGGCTTCCAGACAGTTTGCCATACAGCAATGTTTGCTTATTTACTTACCATCCCTTTTAGCCAAATTTGTTCTGGTTCTCTGTCACAAAGTTGTGATTTCCCAAGGAAATCTTGCTACAGTCTATGAATCATTAGAAATATGTGATTTTTATTTTCAAGATTAAATGTTTAAAATTAAATCTTAAAAAAATTCTCAGCATTTTACCTGAGTTTGTCTAGTCCGTTCACTGAAATACTGAAATTCATTCAGAAGTCAAAACAGAGGAACTCAGTTCAGAAGTTCTGGACCTGTCTCAGATGCAATACTCTTAAAAATATCTAGGCTGGTAAGGAACACCCTTTACAGTATTTCTCATACTTACTGGCTACAAAATGGTCAGAGATCTTTTGATTTGATATCTGGGTTGAATAATACCCATCTTAGACCAAGTAGGTTGCACATTTTCCATGTAATACAGCCTTGTAAACAGAAGTTATTTTAAGTCAATTGTGTATTAGCTCTATGAAGTCAGTGAATACTTGATGAAATGCTTTTTCCATACTGAAATATTCATGAAGTTAATCTTCAACAATCAACAAAATCGAGTCATGTTTTTGAAAAAGAAAATAACATCTTTCCATATCTGCTTGTTGAATACAAATCAAAAAAACTCCTAAAATAGAAGTGATCAAATTAACTTTTTGTATTTGCTCCTGATTTGATGAGAATTTGGAGTCTCAATCAGACCACAAGTGAATAGCTCCTTTATTATTATTTTGATTTCAGTTATCAGCCATTCTCTTTTGGGAGTCAGTACAAAGTACTAAATTTGATAATGAATCTGAAGCACAACCCTGACCATAGTGGGCACTAACATTTCAATGAGGGATTTAATTTAATCCAATTCTCTAATTCTCAAACTCTTATTAATGTTTCCTGTTTCTCACACACACATACCCACATACACATAGAGTTTAGCTGCTTTCAACACAGTGGTCTGCCTAATATTTTATGCTGTCTAGGGTAAAACCTGAACTAGTATTTACCATTTTTAAGTCCACTGAAATCTATCAAATCACTGCAATTTGGTCTTATCACTATTTTGGGGGGGTGGTTTTAATTGAATGATATATCAAATTCATTCTGAGAAGTTTAATTGGTTAAGGATTTTTCTTTGTGTCATTTTTAGCTTTGAACTCAAGAATGTATTTTGAACTTTCCTAGCAATGATATTCACAAATGCCTTGAGGATAAGCCTCTGATTTTAGCTGAGCAATGTAGAGGTTGACACAGCTACAGTTCTAACAGAGAAGGATGCACAGCTGCATGTAACTGCGTGGCTTGGTGTGGAAAAATGGCAGCCAGTCAAATTGGTTGAGATGGAAGAGACATGGGATGGTGATCTTCTCATCCACCCAGCAGTGAAGCTTGTCTGTCCTGGGAGAAATCACCCAGGACTTTACATAATGCGTGTAAGGTCTCTAAGGGCTTCATGCTGAGAAACGGGCATTTGGAAGAACTACATGGGGAAAACTGTAGCCTTCCTACAGAGCGACTTGCTTCCTAGAACTACCAGAAATGTTCACAAAAAGCAAGATGCTGGAAATCCTAACCAGGCAGGGAGCAAAGGCATGCTATTTAAGCACCTACTTCTTCAGTTCCCCTCAAATTCACAGGTTAGGGCTCTCTTCAGAGAAAAGTGGCTGTTTAGAAGGACTTGAAGTTTGGATGGAGAAGAAGGAAGATGGTAGCTGGGCTTGCCTTAAGCATGGCAGTCAAGTGGTTGGAATGTTCTCTTAGGAAACAGGAGAGTGTATGTAGTTACCCTACTCAGCCTGAGTCTGCCAAAAACCTTATCTCCTACCTCTCTTCTACAAAAGTGCTGTCAGCACCAGACTAGCTCTGAAGTTGGCTAGAGGCAATCCCCACCCTTCCTGTGTAAGCTTTTCTCCTGCAAAACAAGAAATACAAGAAGCATTAGGAACAAGAGAAACACTGTAAGAGGATACTGTAATATGACTTGTTGCCAAAGGTTAGGTGAGCTCCAGGAATGCCTACTGTAATGTACATCTCACAAAAGGCTTGGGCAAAAACAGAGCTTATTCTTGATTTCTTATTACTTTGATCAGCAGCTAAATTTGGCACAAAAATCATGGGTGGTTTTGGCCATCCACAGTGTTACTGCTGTAGGTACTTGGAAATGTGGGAGTCAGGGAATGCACCAGGCATCTCCAGGCTTTGCTGGCACCTGGAGGGGTTCAGAGCTGAAGCCCCAGACTCTGGCATCTTGGACGTTCTGCCTAAATCCTGAGGCTGTTCTTCAGTAGTCTAACTTTTGAAAAGTTGTTTGATTATGAAGTCATTCAAGTAAAGACGTATTTTAAAGAAAGGGCATTTCACCTCCCTTGTATTCAAACCATTTTGCATGTACAAAAAGCTAAGTTAGAATATAAAATGCCTTGGAAATAAGAAAAAAAACATACCCAGTCTACAACGAGCCCCCGTTAAAAACAAAAAATCAGATGTGAAATGGTCATGTTACACAAGTCAAGGGTAATGCTAACTTGTGCCTCTGTGAACTGATGAACAGTTCACACATGATAGATCTGAACAGGCCTGTGCGAGGTGGGGGCTACTTGTCAATTTCACTCTTTACTTAAAGGGATGACCTTTTTCTCACTTGGCAGGATTTCCAGGTATCATTTCTTTGTGTAGAGAAACTGTTCTTTTGGCAAACTTGGCTCTTTAACAACTGAAATATTTTAGAACAGATACTGAGCACAACATAAACCTAAGCATGTCATAAATATAAGTGTAATTTATGAAAGGCACCTCTGGTCAGACTGAGTCAGCTGCCTTTTAGTTTGTTGACTGTGTTAGTTCTAGCAGAAACAAGCAGAAGATATTGGCATGCTAACATAGAATGACAAGAAGGAAAAATCTGTGTCTTTCAAGTGGCAAAGGCAAGAATATTTCAACATATTCCTAAAAGGCTAGTGTCCCTCTTCTATGGAGAAGACTGGGGGCTCTGGGGTGTCCTTTGTCTATTATAGATCCACAACTGTTCTATAATTGTTTAATAGTATTTTACTGAGTTCATGTCTGCAGTGCAAGATGTAACCTGTGTTCCATAGCCAGACAAACCTGTTTTTGTTCACTAACAGGGCAGTGAATCACATCTTCTTTAAGCATGTTTTGGGGGGTTTTTGGTTGGTTTTTTTTGGTTTTTTTGGGGGGTTTTTTTGGGGTTTTTTTTGGTTTTTTGTTAGTTTGTTTGGGGTTTTTGTTTGTTTGTTTGTTTTTTTTTTTTTTTGGGGGGTGGGGGGGGTTGGTTTGGTTTGGGTTTTTTTTTCGTTTTGTTTTTTTGTGGGTTTTTTTTTTTTATCCCGTATTTTGTTATCATGCTTTTCTGATATTGTTGTTACAAATGTGTATATGTGCCCTTATTTACAGAATTAATGTAGGTAGCATGTGGTAGTTAAGGAATACATTAATGGGTCAATATACTGCCTTGAAACTTTTCTGTGTCTCTATGTAGACTCAAGTGTCCTGCTTCCAGCTAGGACAGGGTTAATTTTTGCCAGGAGGGGCATGTCTATGACCTGAAGGTTATTCTATACCACTTCATGCTTTTGCTGGGGGTCAAGGAGAAGGGGAGAAGGGGTTCTAATCTGGGCAAGTAAAAGTGGTGGATGGAGCCATCCAGTACTGTCTATTGTTAGGAAGTTCCTGTGAATTGTTCCTTTTCTTGTACCCTCTGTCATTTGTATTGTTTCTGTTACGGTTAATTTTCTTATCCCATTGCTGTTTCCAGTAAATTGTTCTTATCTCTTCCTTATCTCTTTGCCTTCTGTGATTCCAATTGCCCTCTCCAGGGTGCTGCAGGTGAGGCGAAGGGTGCAGCAAGTAAATTGCAGTTTTATTGGGAGTACTAAATTGAGTACTAAAGTACATTCCTAAACTACTACAAGCTTATTTGCCACACAATGTGTGGCACAAAGGGTTGAGATAACAATACATCTGGTGGCTTTGAGCTAAGTGCTTGTTGTGTTAGATAGGGCACCACTGGTCACAATGTTGCTTGGTCTGTTCATGTGGGTGCTCTACCCAATTCTGTATGTATTCCTGTTCATGCTTCTTGTGCTGTTCTTTTTCAGAGCAGGAAGCGGGATCAGGATTACTTTGTTGCTGTACTGTGTGTGATATCAGCTTGTAACATGATAATATCAAGGGCAATGAGGGTTATTTGGGATGCATATTCAGTGTTCTCTATACCTTTAACTCAGGTGTTACCTTTGCGAGTCCAGACTGTACTCAGTCTGTAGGGGGAACAGGGGAAGATTATTTTCCACATATTTTCACTCCCTTTTTCTCCCTCAGGCCTGTTACAACACCTGTTGAGAACTTTTCATTTCCCTTGGATGTTAAGGAAAGCATGTTCTTATTGCTAGGTCTGCCAGATCTCCTTAATGTAGTCCATATCATTTTTAGAGTTATAGAAGAGATTTTTAGGGAAGCTTTTCAGAGATCTGCCTTCAGGGTTGGTAGTCATGAGTGGCATGGAATGTGAGAGGACATGGGCCAGTATTTGGAAGACTTCTATCCTCCAGCGTTTTGGAATTCACCCCTGAAAATCTACATGATCCTGTGTCAGAGCCTGGAGGGACTAATGTCTTGATACATTTTGGGATGCCTGTGACGAGAGGATGGAGCAGGTCAGGCCTTTCTCTGGTTAGATAGTGAACTGCCCCCCACCCCACCTCCCAGAGCATGTATTCCAGCCCAGCAGAGCTGCCAATCACTGGCACACTGGAGTTGGGACCCTACTCTTCCCTAACCCCAATCCTGAGAGGCCGAATGACTGGAAGTCCCAGGGGTATTTAAGGCCAGCACGTCTTGAACCTACACCTACCCTCCTCTTGGAGTTTGTCTCTGATCACTGCTGGCATCTGAGAGCTGGTAGCTATATGTGTGCTTTCCTATATCTTCCTGTCTTTCTCTTCTTATAATTCCCTCTTCTTGAAATATTCTGAGTACCTTAACATTGAACAGTTTTAAAGTTTGCTAAGTTGAATGGGACAAATTAATGCTGTGAGAAATGCTTTATGTTGATTTTATGTTGTAGCAAACCTTTTGCCAAGGTTCCTTGATTTTTCTATAGATTGTCAATACACTTCTGTCTTGAGAACATCAAGTCAGTATTTCTCCTGTGTGTTTAACCCAGAGTACAGGAACCACTATAAACACCTTTTCAGTGAGTCATCTGGGGCCTTACATCCTGTTGCACTGATAAAAAATGGGAAAGAAAAATGCTGTGGTAGCTCCAGAGAGGGGCAAAGTTATGCAACATGCCCTGGTTACTGTAAATTGGACACTGTCGATCACTAGACAGAACTCTCATGGGGAGAAGGAATAAAGGAGACCAACAGGTACCATGGCCACTCAAACATGGCCAGAGGAACAACCTATGCTGGTAGCAGCTACCCCTAGACAGAAGAAATTCAAGAACAGATTGCATGGTGAGGGATGAAGAGGAAGCAGAGCCCTCAGAACAGGAGGAAGAGACAGGGCCAGAGGTAATGACCCTGTCTCTATCTCTGTGTGATCTCCAAGAGATACAAATAGATTTTAGCTGCCAGTTGAATGAGCCCTGAGTGACCTGGCTACCCTGACACTGGGATATCATGATCCATGATATGAAACTAGATGGTAGTGGAGCCAAGCAACTGGGATCTCTGTCCTGGGATGCAGACATTGACAAGGGGATTGGGAAGAGGACAGAAACTCTCAGCCTTTGGAGGTGACTCCTGTCAAGCATGAGAGAAAGGTATTCTCTCAAGGGTGATCTAATAATGCACCCAAGTCATTGGAGCGCAATAGAGAAAAGTATACAGTACCTGAGAGAATGAGCTGTGATGGAGGTAATCTATAAGGATTCAAATAATAAACAGTCCCTGTAGATCCAGATAAAGTCCAGCATACACAATCCATGTGGCAGAACATTATAAAGAGTGCACCATTTTTGCACACCAGCTCATTGGCATTGATGTCAATGAAAGGAGAGCCAACAGTACTTCAAATGACTACCCTACTCTGAAAATATGAAGATCATCTTTTCTCCTCCCTAATGGCATGCTCCTTAACTGTGGAAAGACTGTCCTACGCCACAGACAGATCCGAAAGTGTAAAGCAATTTGAGAGAAAATGTCCCATGCCCCACCAACATGGACCAGAGTCTCTTCCATTGGGAGTAAGCACCCCATGCTTGAGAAAGAGGGTCAATGACACAAGGTAAACTGTGGTTTTACCTGCATGACCCCGAACAGGACATGAGGAAATGGGATGGAAAACCCACCTCTGCTCTTGCAGCATGGGCATGTGAGTTGAAAGGGAGATGAGCCACCATAGGAAGTTCTGGATAAATGCCACTCCAGTTTCCGGTGGGCAAGTCCTCAGACAGAATAGGAGGGCTGATGTTGCTTACAATCCTCTTGAAGGGATCTCGGTTCGTATTTACAAGGAGTGAGCAACGAGTGCCATGACCAGGACTAGAGGGACCCTGACTCCAGCCAGGTTTCAGAAGAAAGGGCCAATCAGATCTACTGGACTGTGTGGCTCCAGTGCTCTGTCACATCAGACACACAAGAGTGTAAGGCTTTAGTTCACACCGGCACATGATGTAGCCTGATGCCACCAAGATATGTGGGGACAGAATCCATCTCTTTCTCAGCGCCAAGGGGATCCCAACAGCTGACAGCACTGGAAGGTGGAGAGAGCATGACTTGAAATGAATGGCAGAAGCATCCTACTGGCCCAGAGGCCCTATGCATCTTTAGCATAGGTTACCCCAAAAAAAGTGTATTCAAGGACCCAAAAAGGCATTATTTGGATTTTTGGGTTAGCTACTGTGGAGACAGAGGAAACGAGACAGCTGAACACCTTGCCAGGTGTCTCAGAGGACCCCTCTGTTCAGGGACTGCTGAGGGTCGAAGAACAACAGGTACAATCGCTACCACATCACTACTGCATCATCAACAATACTGCACCACCTGGGACACTGTGACCCCCAACCAGGAGATGATCCATGAACTGGAGATCCAGGGAGTGGTCAGAAAGACTTGTTAACCTTTTAACAGTCCTACACGCTCAGTGTGTGAGCCCAGGGACCGATAGATTTTCATGGCCAGAATGGAGTCACACCACCACTTAGTGCCACTGTGCCCAATATGCCCAACATGCTGGGACTTCAGTATGAGCTGGAGTCCAAAGCAGTGAGGTGGTGCCACCATTAATGTTACTAATTTTTTTTTTCCTCTTCCTTTAGGAGGAGAGTGCAAGCCACAGTGTAGTGTTACCTAGAGGGTTATCCAGTACCCCTGAAACTGTCTGCTCCATGTGTGGAAGCACACCCCCACTATTTGCCATGGGCTGATCCAGACTGTACTGGGAAAGGGTGAGGCTCCAGAACACTTGAAATTGTTGGCGTCGTCATGTGGGAAAACACAGAAGAGGAAGTTTCTTGTGAAAGGGGAGAGGACAAACCAAATCCTCCTGAAGGCTGGTTTTCCTATAAAGCATTGTAAGGCCAAAGGACCTTCCCAGAAAATTCAGTTTTTAGAAGCAGAATGGCAAGATGGACATTGTCATATTCCAATGGACATGGTTAACAAAATAGTACATATGTCCTCACCAACCAGCAAGAACGAAATACAGGCTTTCCTAGAAGCTGTCATTTTTTGGATGATACATATTCCAGATAAGCTCTAGTAAGCTCTATTATGTGGAAGAAGGGTGATTTTGAGTATGTTCCTGACAACAAGAAGCTTTTGAGCAAATTTAAAAGGATTCATGCAATTGCTCTTGGGCCAGTCAGGTCAGGACAAGATATTAAAAATGCACTGTACCCTGCAGCCATGAAGAATGGTCCTTCCTGGAATCTCTGGCAAAATATACCCAGGGAGGATGACCTAGGTAATACTTGAGGATGACCCCAGGGGTTCTGGAGTCAGGGATACAAAGGATCCAAAGTGCACTACATGCCAACTGAGAAAGAGATACTGACAGCTTATAAGGGGATTCAAGCTGCCTCAGAAGTGATTGTGACTGAAGCACAGCTCCTCCTGGTGCCCCAACTGCTAGCGCCAGGCTGGATGTTCAAAAGTATACTCCTTTCCACACATCACTGGTGCTACCTGGAGTAAGTGGATTGTGCTGATCACACAGCAAGAGTTTTAACAGGAAACCCCAGTTGCCCAGGGATCTTGGAATTCACCACTAACTAGCCTGAAGGTGAAAATTTCAGACTGCTGTCATCATCAGAGGAGAAGGTGGAGAAGGTGACACACACTAAGGAGGCCCCACCATAAAATCAGCTACCTGAAAATTAAAAGTGATACACTCTCTTAAATGACAGTTCCTTTTATATCACAAGGACAAATTCTGTGTAACAAGTCACAGAAGCTATTGAAGGAGAAGGTGGATCAAGTCAGGTTGCAGAGCTGAAAGCCATCCAGCTGGCTTTAGGTATCACCGAACAAGAGAAATGGCCAGCAATCTACCTCTACAGTGACTCATGGATAGTGGCAAATGCTGTGTTGGAGTGACAGGACTGACAGAAAAAGGCCAGTTGGCAGTCCAGATGGAAACCCATTTGGGCTGATGAAATCGCTGCCCTGGTAGAGAAGTTGTCTGAAGAAGAACATCATGAGATGGACATATGCCCAAGAGTCAGTGCTGAAGAACATTGCAACAATGGAGAGGTGGATCAGGCCACCAAGATTAAAGTGGCTCGGGTTAATCTGTACTGGCAATGTAAGAGCAAATTATTTCTGGCTCAGTGGGCTCAAGATGCCTCAGGTCATCAGAGAATAGACACAACATACATGTGGACTTGTGATCAAGGGGCAGACTTAACCATGGACAATACCTCTCACTTACCCATAACTGTGAAACATGCACTGCAATCGAGCAGGCCCAGCAGGTAAGGCCTCTCTGGTATGGTGGGTGATGGTTGAAACACAGATATGGGGCAACCTGGCAAATTGGTTACATCACACTGCTGCAAACCCACCGAGGCAAGCGCTACAAGTGCTTACAACGGTGGAAACAACCACTGGGTGTCTGGAAATTAACCCCGTGCCTCACACCAGGGCCCAAAACACCATCCTGGGCCTTGAGCTGCAACTTCTGCAGCAGCATGGCACCCCAGAAAGAACTGAGTTGGAATAATAGGACTCATTTCAAAAGGAGCGCCACAGACACATAAGCCAGAGATCATATGAGTGGGTATAAAATATTCCCTATTGTCCTGCTTTCAGTCAAGGACAGGATTTATTTTTTTGCAGTAGCTGGGAGGAGGCATGGATAGAACCCAGATGATATTTAATACCACATCAGGTCATTGCTGAGGGTGGGCAGAAGGGACCCTTTGTGTTCTGGGAACAAGGGCATGGCTTCCAGCCAGGAAAAATCATGGCAGTATTGAAGGCATGACAGAATTCTAGATAGAAGATGTTTGTTGGCCTTTCCATGTTGACTGTTGCCATCACTCCATTGTAGAAAGTCACCAGATTGGTCAGGCACAACTTGCCTTTAGTAAAGCCATGCAGGCTGCCTCAGATCACTTCCTTGTCCTTTATGTGCCATAGTGTGTCTTCTAGGATGGTCTGCTCCATGATCTTCCCAGGCACACAGGTGAGGCTAACTGGCCTGTGGTTCCACAGGTCTTCCTTTCTCCACTTTATAAAAATGGCAGTGATGTTTTCTTTTCCCCAGTCACTAGTGACTTCACATGACTGCCTTGACTTTTCAAATATGATGAGATTGTCTTGGCAAGAACATCAGCCAATTTCCTCAGGACTCTGGAACGTATCTCATCTGGTCCCATAGCCTTAGGGCTTTTCAGCTTCAACAAGTGATCCCAAACCTGCTCTTTACTTAGTTGGAGGGACTTCACCCCCCTATACCCACTCCCCCATACCCTCAAGAATCAAGGACTTGAGACAAATGGGAAGGGTGACTGCTGGTAAAGACTGAGGCAAGGAACCCATTGAGTACCTCAGCTTTTTCCATCTCAGTTGCCACCCATTGGTCTTTCAAGCTTATCAGAGGGGTACATGCTCCTTGGCCTCTCTTTTATCACCTGAGCACTCACATGCTCAGAAACCCTTGTTATTCTCCAAGTCCCTTTCCAAGTCCTATTCCAGCTTTGTCTTGTCTTTCCTGACCTTATCCTTACGCATTCAAACTGTGTTCCTGTACTCTCTTTAGGTCACATTCTCTGCTTCCACTGGCTGTGCATTTCTTTCTTGCTCCTCAGTGTGAGAAGTAGATCCTTGCTCCACCATGCCGGTTTCCAGCCTGCTTTGCTCTGGGTTAGAGAGAGGGCTTTTGTACTCTAATTATCACTGAAGAGCTGCCAGCTCTGGTCAGTCTCTCTGTCCCTGAGTACAATTTCCCAGGGGATGTCATTCGCCAACTCATTAAATAACTGAAATTTCACTCTTCTGAGTTTAGGGTTCTGGCTTTGCCCCTCTCTAGGCTCCCGGTCTTTGATATCCCAAACTCAACCAGGGCTCAGACACTACAGTCTAGGCTGCCTTCAATCTCAACTCCTTTAATGAGCTCATCCCCACTGACAATTACCAGGTCCAGTATCACCTCACATTTGGTTGTTTTCTCTAATATCTGGACCAGCAAGTTGTCCTCCAAGAGTCTCCTAGATCACTTGCAGCCAGCTGTATTTCTTTCTTAGCAGATATCTGGGTGATTGAAATCCCAATTGAAATTGGGATGAAAGCTTGGGAATGCAATGGCTTTTGTATCCAAAGTCTCTTCAGCAGGCTCCCCCTAGTCAGGTAGCCTGTAGTAGATCCCCACCACAGGGTGTCTGTTTTTGGTCTTGTCCTTGGTTGTCATCTGCAGGCTCTGAACCTGTTCCTGTCTGGTTTGTAGAGGCAGCTCTTCACAATTTATCCCTTCCTAAACTGAGAGAGCAATGACCCAGGATCTCCTTCCTAGCCTATCTCTTCTGAATAGTTTGTAACATTCAATTGCAGTGCTCCAGTCCTGTAACTCTTTCCACCACGTTTCTGTGGCAGCAATTATGTCATAATTTTCTAATTGTACCACAGTTTCCAATTCCTCCTGCTTGTGACCCATGCTCATTGGTGATGAGGCACTTCATCTGGGATGGAACCTCTTCATCTTTTGGGAGGAGCACTTTCTAATTCCTTTGGATTGATCTACAGGTATTTCCCTGCTGTTGTCTATCATGTTGTTGTTTTCTGGTTCCTCAGAGACACCCACCCTTTTCCTGCTAAATCTAGTTTAGGGCACCATTAATAAGTCCTGCCAGCTTGCTCCCCAGAACACTCGTGCCCCACTTGGTCAGGTGTTCCCCATCTGCTAACATCCCTGGTCTCTTGAAGGCATATTCCAGATCAAAGAACCTGAAGCTCTGAACAGGCACCGATATTGTCATTCACCCTATCCACTTGTCTAACTGCCTGGGTCCCAGCTCCCCATCTGGGAAGATTGAAGGTAATACTCTTTGTGCTCCAGATTCTTTCAGCATCTTTCTGAGACACATGAAGTACCTTTTGATATTTTGGAATCTCTTTGTCATTGTATCATTTGATCCTACGTGAAAGAGTAGGAGTGAGTGATAGTCCTCAGCTTTTAGCAGGCTTGCTATCCTCTTTATGACATTCCAAATGCCAGTTCAACTGTGTTCTGTAGGCAGTAAACTGCTCTAGAGAGATTATCCAGATGAAAAATGGCCACTTCCATGCATGTCAGTCAACAATAACTAATATCTTCCATGGTTTTTTGGTGGCACTTGTTCTGACTTTATGTGGGATGATATTTTAGGGTGGAATAAAATATCCTGTTTTACATATTTTAATCTAGACTGGTTCTCACATTAAAAAGAAAAAAAAATTGATAGTTTGGTTCAATTTTTCCCCATTTGCCTATAAAATGGTGTCAGGAACCCAAATTACTTGTGTAATCCTGGTAGATGACATCTATCTGCTGGTACACTGGTTTCTGCAAGGCATGGCTAATTCTGTTCATGTGATCCTTATTCTGAAAAGATCTCTTGGAATAACCCAGGGTAGCTTTACCCGTGTGACATGTCAGGATTAGATTCTGCTATTAATCAGGCTGCATCTCCAAGCTGCCTGCCTGAATCCAGTTTATATTCCAGTGTTCGCTTGATGCTGCAGCTACAGAACACTATAAAGTAGAAGATTTCATCCTTTGGTTGATCCTTTTATGAACCTTTGTTAAAAATCAGCCATTTACGTCCTGATTTAGAGTCTAGTCCATATTCTGCATATCTTCTGCATAACTCATGCAGAGAATGTACTGTAGCATTGCAAAGAATGACTAATTCTTTCTCTATTGTGATGACTCACTATTTGTTGTTCTAAGAAACAGACTTCTCAAATGATGTCTCTCAAAGTTCTTTTTCATTCTTTTTATTTTTTTAATCTTTTCATATTTACTATTTATCAGTCTAGGCAGATAAGCGACTTCAAAATTTTTTATATACATTTTCCTACAGCATCTTCCTTAAAATATTGTCTGTAGAATTTCTACCTCCTACATGAACATTTAAGAAAAGATCATTCAAGTATGTAATACGATGAATAATTTAACATTTGAAAGACATATTCTCTCAATGCTACAATTAAAGTACAGTTGCTTCTTACATTTATATGCAAAGAAATTTTCTATCTAATCCTGTTGATTAATCACGTCTTCCTTTTTTTCCACTGACTAGCTGTCTAAATTTACATGCTTTTTGCAATTACCTTAAGCACAGTCCTATAAACTTCTGCTCTTATAGCTGTCTATAGGTAATTAATCAGAGAAACAAACAGCTAGGTGTTGATCCTTTAGTAAAATTGGGGTAATTTATTTCTGTATTTTGTATTTTCTTTGAACAGTTTCATGGCAGAAGCCTACAGCAGAGATGTTTTAGTATGCAGATTTTTCTTCCTTTCAAAACCCTGCAGTTGTTCCTCCATTTTGTAGTACACAGAGAAGTTCACTGTTCACTAAGAAAATGTAATAAAATTATTGTATCTTTTGGCAGTGTCAGCTACTTTGAACAATAGAACTCTTTTGCAAACACCAGCCAGCAGAACATTCTTGTGGCACATGCTTCAGTTTTGTGAAATGATTGGTTTTGTTTACTTTGGGTTGGATCAGTGATTGTAAGTACATTTTTTAAATTGCCTTGTCATAACTTATTTTCTTTAAATCATTACATTTTTAATGTCTGTGTGCCTTGTGATACTCAAATTGGCTGCATCATTAACTCCTGGTGAAAAGAATTGCAGATTTAAAATGTACTATGTCTTTCTCTTAGATGGATGTTGGCACGCACTTAACTTTGAAAATCTACCCCCTTGGTAGCTATGACAACTTGTTACAGATTCTGGGGTATTACAAGCAAATGTGAAAGGTGGTGAATAGCACAGAGGCTTAGAAGAATTTCTCTTCAAGGTTAGCTACTGTCTGTTATCCCACTGAATTCCTTTACAGCCTGGAGAGTGAAGGTTCTTTACAAATATCTTAAGCTTGCTTACATCCCAGATGCCATGTGTTTATGTGCAGGACACTGCAGAGAAATAGAAGTTAAAGAATATAAGCATTATATGCAACAAAATTTTTATTTAGGGCCCTTGATTGTTTTTCTGGATACACCTTCATTTTTCATGTGTGAGGCTCTCTTTTTGATAAAGGACTGAAATATGGGCTGTGGGCTATGGGCTACAGTAACTTCATTGCTCATGTGGCCATGTATCTCCTTCCTGCTCAGCTGCTATTCAAGTTCAGGAATTGAGGATAGAAAAAGACAATCACACAGTCTTGCAGAGTGCTAATGTCCTTCATGTGTTGAAAAGGAGGAGGAAAGTTGTCTTGACCTCCAGCATGTGACCCAAGGTCTTTCTGGCATTTATGATCGTGGAAAGAAACTGCAGAGCATGAATCCCCCACTAGAAAGTTCCTTCCACAATTCAGATATTTTCTTGGAATATTTCTGGCCTGGAAAAATATAGTCTTGCTGCCTGTGCTTGTTATGAAGACCAATTTCAGCTGCTTGGGAAGAGACAAGAAGAACCCTAGAGGACAGATCAACTTGGCCTTCACTTCCCTCCAGAACAAACAGCATTATTTTTGCTATTTAGAGACTTATTTGTCAGGCAGTGCTTTAAGAGACAGGAGGAACAATTTAACCTTGAAATACAAAAACATTGTTTCACATGTTTCTGCTGGACATCTTATGGAAAATCAGAAGGTAGTACCCAGCAAAATGGAATCCAACAGAGGAAAGAAGAGGAGAGAAGAGAAAAAAAAGGAATGTGTTGCATTGTGTTATTTAGTTTTTGCATTGTGTTGTTTGATTTGTTCCCGTTTCCTCCCTTCCTTTATTGGTTTTGCCCTAAGTTGCTTCCCCTTGCCCCAGATGTCAATCCCATCCCTACTCCACCCGAATCCCTAGAAAGTTCTTTGTCAATCCTCAAATCCCCACCCCGGCACCTTGTCTGTCAGTCAGCTCCCCATCCCCTTTCTCTAGAAGCTTCCACAAAGGGAGTCAAGTGATTGGTCAAGGGCCAGGGGTCCCTCCTTTTAAATTCCCTAATATGCTGTTGTGTTTGTCAGTCACTTCATGATCCGCTCCCCTCTATCCCCTTGTTGGTGGATGGGCGAACCCCTCCCCTGTTTTCCACCCCCCAATAAAAGGAGCTGCTCCAGGCTCCTCGGGGGCTTTTCAGAGTTGTATCCCCTGAGGCTAGGAGCTCCCCAGAGCGTCCAATAAACCTTAGATTTATACCCTCTGAACAGCCTACTCCCTTTCCTTCGCCATTGTTGGCTACGTCTCTTCTGAGAGAGGGCTCATAACCCTTAGTCGCCCTCCTGAACTCCAGAGTGAAGGAGAATGCCCCCTGCGGTTGCAGTGTCTGAGCTAGCAGGGAGGCACTGAGTGGTCACTCCGTGAGCATGGCAACAGCTTGGCGCCCAATGTGTGGCTGTTCTTCATTCTTTGTGGAAGCACTTTCAATGGTACCTCTCCTTGGGGCTTCTCGGTTGATAGTAGGAACTGAGGTGAAATGTGGGGCATTGTCAGGGTGTAGGGAAATTTGGAAGAAACAAACTTTTATATTGATCACAGCCAAATTCCAGTTTTGGGGGAGCATCGTTAGGGACAGCATCCCAGGCTGGAGAGAGCCCATATCTTCAATTATGTTGTTTATTTGGTGGACGTCATGGAGGAGCTGCCATTTGTCTTTGTTTTTTTTTATTACAAAGGGGGAGTTCCATAGACTCATGGTCTCCATGATGTTTCCCTTGGTGAGTTGCTCTTCCATGAGCTCCTCCAGCACCTTCAATTTTTCTTTACTGAGTGACCACTTCTCTACCCAGACAGGTGAATCTGTTTTCCAATTCAATTTTTGAGTAGGGCACTTTTCAGTGGCCACCACCCGAAAAACCTGGGGGGCTTCTGGGATGTCAATTGTGACCTCCCCCCCCGCCCACTGGGCCATCAGGTCTCTCCCTCACAAGGGTTCCATATAATCTAAAACAAATGGACACAAAGATGCCAATTGTCCATTTGGCCCCTCAATTTGCACGATGCCCTTGGATTGTTTGGCCAATTGCATGCCCCCTATACCTTGAACGTGTCCTGCCACGCTTTGCAGTTCCCAATGCGACGGCATCGTCACATCTGCCCTGGTGTCCAGAAGTCCTTTCAGGTGTTTTTATTCCCCACCCCAGCAAACCCCACACCAGATTTTTGGTTTTTCATTTCCCAGCACCTGTGACTAGCAAATTGTTGGAAGAGTTCTTCTGGTCAGAGCTGTCTGATCTTGATCCCATGGCACTGGGATGACCTGGGCTATTATTTGATCTTTGGGTAGGAAGACAGGTGGGTGAACACAGTGCAGCCAGAGAGCAAGCCGCCCAGGGTCTGATATTATGGGACCGGGGAGGATCCTGATCTCTTGTGGTGTGTGTCTGGTGTCCCACATACTTACTGTGAATTCGATGCCAAGTACCTGGTTCACCGAAGCAAAGTGCCAATCACTGTCTCTCAGGTGGAGCAGTTCTGTCAGCTGCAACCTGAAAGGGCAATGGAAACTGTTAGTTGTCAAGATGGGTTTTCTTATGTCATAGTCGAGGATGCTTTTTGTCCCGTCCAATATTTTGTTCTTCAACACAGGCAGGTCCCTATTATTTGAATTTTCTTTCCCCTCCCCCTTTCTTTTTTGTGACGGGCCCACGCCATTTCTGTCCACGCACCGGAGGGGCCACGTTTCCCCTCTAGTTTTTTGGATGATCCCCCCTTAGGGACTTCTTGTCCTTAGTAGGATTATTTCTAAAGTCTAGAAATTGTTTTAAGGGGCAGCTGGACACCCAGTGTCCTGATTGTCCACAAAGGTGGCAAGGTGTATTTGGTGATATCGGTTTCTTCCATGGCCTCCGGGCATTCCACTGCTGACTGGAAGACGTCGGTCCAGATGCCTTTGCCATGGCAACCCTTTTCGGTGGTCTCAACCTGCTGTCACAGTCTGTGGATACAATGGAGACCTTCTTGGCACAGACCTCGAGCATGGTTTGCAGGGCTGGAGGTGGGTCGAGAGAGAGGCTCATGATTGCTGCTTTGCATTTTTCATTTGAGTTCATCATGGCATCCTTGGTGAGCACCTCTTGCCTCGCTTCTTCCCTGTGGACCTGCAGCTCGACAGTCCTGTGCAGTCTCTCCACAAACCTTAAAAATGTCTCAGAGGGATGCTGGGTTATTTTTAAGTAATTTTCAACAGCAGCATCGGGGCACAACGCAAGAAAGACTTTCTCAGACACCTTTGTGCTTTCCCTAAGGACCTCCTGTGGGATGTCTCCCGCTTGCCTGGACCCATTCCCTTCACCACAGACATGCTCAATAGAGATGGTTAAATTATTAGCATCGGTTGCTGTTCATGGATCAAGCCAAAGAGCTGGGGGAATACTCTGCAACTCTTTCTTCCGTGCAGCTTCCCACAGAAGAAGTTCCATGGGGGATAGCAAACAAGAGAACAGCTGCCGGAGGTCTGCAGGTGTTAGATCATTGGAAGAGAGAGTGGCTTTGAAGAGCCCATGAAAGTATTCGCTCTCCTACTGAATTCTTTCTGTGCTCTGCACAGTTCTTGGTTGTCTGATAAAAGAAAGGGGTCCATTGGGCTTGGATTTTTCCCCCCCTATCTTGGCTATAGGTGACTGGTGCAGCTGAAAGGATGACACTTTGTTCCTGATTCCGGTTCCCAGTCTCCCCTTCCCCGGAACCATAAGCATGGGAACCGGAAGTCAGGGTGTGGGAACCAGAAGTTGGGAGGGGCTGGGAGCAGGCGAGGCACTGGGAGGGGACACAAGATTGACAGGTTCCTCAAGGGGTGGGACAAGGAGGTGGAACTTGAGGAGACTTGGGCGGAGTTGGAGAAGAAGGAGGGGCACAGGAAAGGGAGGTTTTGAGGGAGGAGGCAGGGGACAGGAAGGGGTTGGTGGATAGACAAAAGGGATTGTGGAAGAAGAAAGGCAAGAGGGGGTACTTGCCATGTGGCACCCACCATCTTGTCTCTCCCAGGAGCCATTTTGTGGGGAATCGGGGAGATTAAAACGAACTGAGGGTTTCCTAACTGGGGTCCTTTTAACTGGGGGAGTAGGGGGAAGGTTAAGGTCCAGAGAAACCTGGCCAGGGCTACTCGGGCAGGGGTCCCGAGGCATCTGAGGGGAGCCAGGGAGTTGGTGGCAACCCTGCGCCTGAAGACCGTCTGCTTCCTTCAGACTGCCCAGTTTAAGGAAAGAGGATGAGGGCTGAGGGCTAGGTTTAGGAGAAACCAGGGAACTCTTGTTGACTGTTCTTTCACTCCCAACATTACTTACAGGGCATCTCTGATTTGCAGGCTCCCAAAAATAAATTTTGACAAGGATGTGTCTCTGGATTTTCCTAATCTTACTAGCTCATTTCTTACAACATGCCAAAAATGTAAATCATGGATTTTTTCAGGGGACACCTCAGAAAAGTGACAGAACAGCCACTGAACAAACCTTTTAACTTCCCTTTTAGAAAACTGGTTCCCCTCACCCACAAGGAGACCCATAACTTGGTAATAAACTCCCCTTTGTGACACAGACAGCCTGGCACCCATCGTGGCTGAGATGTTAAGTTCTGTGTCACAGTTGTTTCACTGACCCAGGAGAAAGGAAAAACAAAAACAACACCCACAACTGGCATCCTAAAACCTGGTGCTGCTCAGCTTCTGCTATTGTAGCAGAAAAGAAAGGCTTGGCTCTCTCCCCAAAGAGCCTGAGGAAAACCCCCACTTAAAGAAGAGAAGGAAAGGGGGAATACTTACCTGTCCACTGTGGGAAATTAAAAGTCCTGGGTGGTGTCCTCTGCCTGGAGATGACTCCCTCAGTACAGAGAGAGCTACCACTTCCATCCCTCAGGAGCGCCACCCACCAAAAAGGGGTATTGCTCTCACTGGGGGTAGCTTGCCGGCCAGGAGACTGGAGACAAGAAATCCAGTAGGAAAACCCTACAGTCTCTTCCATGGGGTCTGGTGGTCTTTGGGGCCGCACACTGGGCGCCAACCTTTGAATAAATTGCTAATTTGTAAGCAGTGTTTATCTGCTGAAGAAATATAACTTTGTGTGCTAGACTTGTTGATAAGGCAAGACCATTATCAAGTGTGTCTTCATTAACTGGAGCTTCTAAGACACACTAGTAGCAAGGCAGACAAAATAAAATGGGCCAAGTAGTTTCAGTCTGTGGAGTCAGCCACAAGCTGGAGTCGCTCTAACCAGTGGGAATCACCCAATGAAGCCAAACCAGAAGCACCAACAGCAGCCAGGGCCTGTAGGTGTGTACAGAGGATTGGGACTAAGGATCAGGGAGGTACAAGGCAGCTCTGAACAGTATGATACAGGGCATTTATTGCTACAAGCTGAGCAGCACTAGCACAGAAAAGGGATAATTTAAGGGGGGGGATGTTGATTAGGATAATGGGGATGCTTAGTAATAGTTCCGGAGCCTCTTCTTGTGCTTCAAGGGCTACAATACTTATTAAAAATTTGCAAAGAATTGGTGCAGTTTGTATTGTGGTTTGTGAAGTTGATTACTGATTGTGAGCATTCCTAGTGTAGTGAGAGCAAACCTGAGTGGCCAAAGTACTTGCTGCCTCTATGCTCCTTCCAATCCACTCTTCCTAATGCAGCGTGCAAATAATAAAAAAAAAAAATCTGTAAAAAGTATCTTGTATATCACTCTCAAGTGTGATCTGTACAAACAGAAGCTTGTACTTCCTGGGAAAATACTAGGCTGTACAGATGACAGAGTAACTTTGTCAGAAAAATTCGTTCAGATTTGCTTGTGCTTTTCATGCTGTCTTCTACAATATTTAAAAATATTTTGTGATCTTAGGAGGATGAAAACATGGAATAAGGCCAAGGGTATTAGCACTTCAAAATATTTCAGTGGAGAATGTACGAGCTGTAGACATGCCTGGTGAATGCACTGGAGATCTTTGAGTGCACTCCAAATTGGCTATCAAGAAATGAAATACCAATAATCTTATTTGGAAGACAAAGGTGTGAACCACAGAAGGAAAAACAGTAACTACCTTGCAAGAAAAATAGATATTTTTAAAACAGGTGTCTGTTCCATATTTAACCTCTTTTATTCTTTTCCCTGCACCTTTCAATTTTCATTAATGAAATCATAAGACAGAAGAAAATAACAAAATATTACTATTTGTGACGTTAATAATATTTTTATTTGTAGCATGCAGCAAATTCTAAGATTTTGCTTCTGTGTTCAGTATCTTTTTGGCAGCCCATTTTCAATTGAGTTTAGGATATTTTAACATAGCCCTGGTTTACTATCTTTGCTTTCCTCTGAGTCAGCTCAATCTGTGTCTCAATACTTGCTTAGGTTTTGTGTACTGTGGATGTCATCATGATATCCTATGTGTTTATGTGCACTGCAGGGTAAATCAGTTCTCAGTATACTGCACATATTTCTCCTGTTAATGCAAACTAATTCCATATGCCCACAACAAAACCTCCCTTGTTACCATCTCATCAAAATATTGGAGGAGGTCTGCATTGCTCTAATATTTTTTCTTCTCTAAAAGAGAGCTCTGAATTGCCATCTATGTATCCAGGTTTTCAACATGCATGCTAAATGTCCAGAATTATTAAAATTTGGCTTATTACTCACATTTTGTTGCTAAAGGCACTTCTTTTTATGGCATATACTCGTGAGTCTTATTATTGCACTAAATTCAGGAAGTGATAATTTTACCTTTTATCCAATATTGCATCATTTTATCATCTAATTAAAGTCCATATGGCCTGGTGGAATCTGCATAAAATTTACCTGCTTTTCAGCCCACACTCTCTCTGATAGCCAGTGATACACATCTTTGTGAATTATCTTAAAAGAAGAAATTATTTTGGCGCTTCTGAATTAATAACTTTTAATTATCTTCTTTTACTGCTAGGAAAAAAAAATCTTGTAGAGAAAGCCAACCTCCTTCACTTTAGGGGTCCAAAACACAATGGGAATTTTCTTGTCAGAAGTCTTTCCCCTACTTACTCCTATAATAAACTTTCATCTCCTGTATCAGGCTTATTAGGTTCACTGCTGTGTTTTGAAATTATGTCCATGGTCCTTTCACAGAATTAATTATCACCTCTTTGCCTCTGCATGTGGTCTGCAAACTCTATCCTTTCTCTGACGTTTGAAATAACAACATTTTAAAATTAATTTTATATAAATGCTTTTGTGATATCTCAAAATCCAACCTTCCCTTAGTTAATTCTCTTGTGCTTTGGAGTCCTGCTTTTTCCCATTTATGAAAAAAAAAAGGTATATTGTTGTTTGGGAACTGGGAGTTGTTCAAGAGGTTGCTGGACCCTGGGGCTAAAGTAAAAAAGAAGAATTTTTATTACCATTTGGATTCTGTATTTGTCTCATTATTCTTTGTCTTCAAAATGTTGTTTGGTTGAGTTTTTTGTGTGTGTGGGTTTTTGTTTGTTTGTGGTTTTTTGTTTTGCTTTGTTTTTTAATATGAAGAACAACACAAAAACAATCCCTCCAACCATAACCTTAAAAAAATAAGGTAAAATATTTTACTCTAAGGTTTTTCTTCCCATTCCTTTAAAAAGGATATCTTCATTATATTGGTGCTAGTACTTTTCTTTAGGAAAGGACTAAAGTGTAACTAATATGTTTCTGTTTTAACTTTAAATCTTGGTGAAAATTAAACTCTTAATGCATGACTTTGTGTTCTTAACTTTGATGAGAATTTCAACTGAAATGCAACATGATTTTAAATGAAATTTGTAAAACAGAGTAACTTTTATCTCTCTGTACAAAATGATGGAACTTTTAGAGCCTAATGGAGTTAGGCAGAAAATTTAGTGGGATCTGGACACTTTAGTTCATTTACCTCCTCTGAAAATGCCAGTTAATACTGTTTGTCCTGCATGAAATATTTAAGGACTTTCTCTACCAGAGTAGCAGAGCTGCACTATTTCTATTTAGGCTGGTATGAGTTCAATTGGTATCTCAGCCCACTCTCTCCTTCCAACAGATTCTGGTGACATCTTGAAAATCCCACAGGGTGGATTCTCTTGTTTCTTAAAGCAAGGTAATCAAAAACTCCTTGGTATCTTAGCAAGTGTTCAGCATTTTCTTTCACCAATTCTGTGCTTGTTTTTGCCGCTTAAAAATACTTGGGAATATGAGAAAGATATTATCATGGAGACAACACTGGCTGCATGCTGCCAAGATGTACTTGCCAGATAGTCAATAAGTTAGTCACCAGTGCAGTTTTGTATCTTGGACAACATCAGCCTAAAACAATTTGGAGCAGTTCAGCCGTGTCAGGTGTTAGGGTTAGGGACACACTTGGTGTCCTTTGCCAGTACTCTAAAAAAGGCAGCTTGCTTATTCTTCAGTGTTAAACAGCTATTAGTCAGCTATTACTAGATATTTGTCAGTAGATTTTTCAAAACATTAATATAACACACCTGTTATGCCTGCATTGGTGCAGTAATCCATTAATCTGGTTTAGCTAATTATTGCTGTTTCCTTATTTACCACACTCTGGATCTGCTGCACTTGTCCTTTTCTAATAGGTTAAAAATCAGAGGTGCAAGGAAGAGGTCAATGTTGCTTACACATTCCTTCCAAAATGTACAATTCTTCCTTCATGCAAATTGGTTAGCCTCATCTTACTGCTGTCCAGCTGTTCAGATCTGTTTTTTCTCCATTATCTGTCATGCTTATAATAATTATCCTCGTAGACTGTAACAAAAACTTTTACAGCCTTTAATTGTGTCACTTTCATTCCTTTAACAGTTCAATCCATAAGCTGCCAGATGTTATCCACCTGCCAGAACTCAAACTAAGCTGATCTCTGCCAATCAAGTGCTTTATGCAGTTTTCCAATCTGTTTGCCAAATTATCTGTAGGTATTTTTAAATATTGAAATAACTTGGCAAATGGCAACAGGCTTACTGGTTTATCTTCATTAAAGGTGACAGCATTGCCATCAGATTCATTCAGTTTTAACTGCCCTTGACTTCAAAAACATAATTAAAGATTCTAAACAGCTTAGAAGATGATATTACTTCCAAAAGCTTAAAAATCTCAGTTGGGAATCCATCTGTGCCTGTAGCTTTTTTCCTGTTGACAAATACTTAATTAACTGGCTAATTTCCTGATGCAGAATTTCTGTCTCCTGTCTAAGCTGCTACATCTAACTTGGACAGGATTCTCCCATCAGGAGTGATCCAGACAGGTATTTCTAATAGTGGGAAAATAATGTAATCTTTGTGAAATTTGCAAGTTTAGTCAGATGGCCTCGACATTGGCCCACTTTTTTCTTGTGCTGGACTTTTACTTAAGTTTCATTTTAAAGTTCTTAACTGCAATTGTTTATTTCTAATCTGTCAAATGTGCTTCATTACTTTTCCTAAGGTTCTAAGAAATGTCCTAAGAAATGTCTTCATGTGAATAGAATGAGAGGGCTGCTTTTTGATGTTGCTGATCAGTTTTACTCTTTTTTTTTTTTTTTTTTTTTTTTTTTGAGATTAATTAGTCACATCAAATAGTAAACAGCCATTTTAAATGATGGCTGCGATGGAATACTTGAAAAACATTTCTTGGTGTCTAAAAATAGCATCACAGGCTTTATTCAGAAGTAGAGAGAAACAAAGCATGAATAAACTGAAATGGAGTCCTAGCTAGTTTTATAAGTCTAGTTTACAAGCTGTGTGCAAGTGGTAACTGTCAGGAATAAATTAAAATTAATTCATGGACAAGTCAGTGTGACCTATGGTATCTGGAGCATAGGTCTCTATTGCCATTTTGGGCAATGTTTCTTCATAGACAACATTCCACTGTTCTGGGCTGCTCAAGCTGGCCAAATTGCTTGTAACTACGGTGTCTCATCTGCTTCATGAGGAAAGGAAGGACCAGAAAAGGTAAGAGTGAATCTTATTAAACTCCAAGGAGTGTTTTGAGTCTTGGCTATTTCATTAGTGCTTAGCAAAGTAGTTTGAAATCTTTCCTAGAAGGTGGCACTAGAATGAAAACTATTCAGGATAACTTTTGGTTCCAATGTTTGCATATCCTATACTGAGAGAACAGTTGTATTAACTAGTGATCTTATGGAAAATAAACCCAAATACTGAAGTTTTAAAGGCCAAAGGCAACATCAGAAATCAGTGATTCAAACACAGTCTTCCAGGATTTTTGCAGATTGCACCAAACCTTAGGGGATTTTGATTGTGCAAAGTGTGATGCAGGAAGGCTGGCACTGATCTGATCATTGCTGCTACGGCCTCTCCCAAGAGAACAGAAACTAGAGAACAGCTTATTAAGTATTAATCATATCTTTCTTAATTTCTTCCACATCTAAGAACTGATTTTTACTTGGAAGGTTAGATGAAGAGATGGAACTAACAGCCTGCACACCAGGGGATATAGCATTCTTGCATTAACCTTTGGTGTCCAAAGAATTGTGGATGCAATTAAGGTATTAAATGGAAGAAAACAGTATACTGTAGCTGGGAGGATTCAGTAAATCCTTCACAGGTCAGTTAATCTTTCTTTTATTGCTGACATCAGTTATCTCTTTACATACCAGTACAGTGAGCTTTTTCTTTCAAACAAACCCCAGTGTTTTCGATAGTGGATTGAATTGGCTTTAAGCAGTAACTGCAACAACTCTTTTGCCTTTTATAATAGTTCTAGCATTGCCTTCCAGGCTTGTGGCTGGATTACAGCGTTGAGAAAGAGCCCCATGGCAGGAAGGCTGAAGATTCCAGCTGTGCCAGAAGGAGAATGGAGTTCACTAGGCAACCCCCACCTGCTGGGAGACTGTGTGCTCATTGCAGCACCAAACCTTCTTCTTCACTTCTCTTGACCTGCACAGGTCAGGAACAGTCCTTGGCTGCTCTACCTGGGACACTGCAGTTGAAGCCATACATCTGTAAACACAGTGTGCGTGTGCATGCATGCAGGTGCATGCAGGTGCACAGAGATCATGTGGAAATTACAGTCTTTCCTCATCCTCATTTTCTACTCAGGTTCCTCTTCAGGAGAGGCTGCCACTGTGTTTCAAATAACTACAAACCAAACGAAACCAAGCGTGGCATTAGACCTCTCTCTTTGACTTTACTTCAAAATAATGAACTGGAAAGCTTTTGTCCCAACATCTGTGTGAATTTGCTGGCTTTTTAAGTTGGTCTGAACATGTTGCTGTTGCCCTTGATTTCCAGAAAATGTCATAAATTGTTTAAAGTAGAAAAAGAAAGAAATTTCCCAATAAAATATAAACACTCAGCAGAAATATGCCGTGGCCTCTTTCCACATGAAGTCAGAGGAAACTGAGATTTCACCCCTCTGACCTCTTTCAAGGAAAAAATGTGCCCAACCCATATAAATACATTTTGGTGTCAGTCTTCAAGAAAGTTAAAAAAAAAAAAAAAAAAAAAAAAAAAGAGAGAGTTGAAGATTCCCTTCCACTTCCCTCTAAGCATGAATTTCAATTCAGAACAGGAAAACAAAGATGGTATCTTTGTATCATCATTATATGAGAAAGAACTATTTTTAATTTTTTGAAGTTCCTTCTTGGAGGCATGTAAATATGACAGCCTATTTTAAAAAGCCCAGCAGGGAATTTTCTGAATCCAAACACTGAAGTTAGTTCTCGGGAAAACATGTATTTCTTCTAGCGCACCCATAGCTGTATTTTAAAATCTAGATGCTAAGCAGGCATGTGTATTCCACCAGGCATCATGTCCGTGCTACCTGCACGGTACAAGTGGCAGAGCCACAACTTAGTGAGATTCCAGTCCCACATGAACGACTGGTTTCTGCCAAAATAGAAATACACTGTTAGTTTTCCTTTGTGACAGCATTGCTATACTGTCATCCCCCTTGACATCTGATACCTACCCAGGCAGACTTAATGCTTTAAAGTACTAGACATCAGTGAAAACAAAGACAGGGGTGATGGTGGGGACAGGGGGGTGGGGTTGACAGCAGGATGGCAACACTCCAAGATCTTAAGGCCAGTCCCCGGAAAACAGTGAGCAGTTATGTTACAAGACCAAGCAGAACAGCCCTAAGGCATGCATTTGTCTCCTGGAGGGGCAGTGCAGCAACTCAGGTGAGGGCGGCTGTTTGGGACAGGAGGAGATGCCTCTGACATCTAACATGAAGATGCCAAATTTCCTAAGTCACAGAGGAGCAAGCCAATTCAGAGGCCAGCATTAGTGGGGCAAGGAGCAGGCTAGATGAATGAGAAGGAGAGCCGGAATTCTTTAATGCAAAACAGTATGCTGCTGTGGAGATCCATCTCCACACAGATGCCACGACTGTAATGTACCTCTGTGACTTGGTGCTGTCTTGAAAGGTGGTTGGGGACAAAAGATGGCCATGCCAGAACTAGTATGGTATTGAGGCAGAGTCCAGAACAATGGGACCTCCTCCATGGCCTTGGGATGGGGTTGTACTGATGAAGTGTATCTGCTGGTGTACAGCAAAGTGTATGACCAGCCCTTTCCTGAAGGTCTCATTCATGATGTGAGAGCAGAGCTCACTAGAGTTGCTTACTAGTATAAATAAGGTCAAATTTTGAAGGATCAATCAAAATTTTGTGGCTTAATTATCCCTGCTCTATTTAATAATATCCAACTATAGGTGCTTTAATAGCACATGAGAATTACAGGCATGTGTTCTGGAGTTCGCTCCCCATTAGTAAAGATGTCATTTACTTCCCGACTTGCCTTTAAACTTCAGATTCATCTATAAAGGGTGTGGAAAAGCCTCAAAATTCAGGATCTTTGCTGAAAATAGAATCCTTATGTCTTTTCCTGATAAGGACATCTTAAAAAATTCCAGTGTCAAATCTTACAATTGAAAGGCTGTGTCCCAAGTGTGATGGTACCACAAACCACAAATAATAATCCTAGAGAATAAGGGAGGATAATAATACTTACCATGCATTTCTTTTTGCTTTCCCTTTGCAGACTGATGTCATCATTATGAATTGTCAGTTCCTGGGATTACAGTTAACGCTCTGGTGGTTTTGTTAGAAAGATAATTCATGTAGTGGCAGAAGCTAATTGTTCTTTGGATTTGTCCTTCATTGTAGAATTTTATGAATAAGTTTGTAAGTGAATTTGAACCTTATCTGAGTCACTTGGGTTTGTGCCCTGGTGCTGCTAGCTTTATTCCCAGGTTAAAACCATCCATCTAATAAAAGTGCCTGCTTCCAAAATTAGCTAAAGGGTGCTAAGAAAAGCATTTGACACTGTAAAATAAAGAAGGAAAAGTACAGCAGAGGCAGCCTTAGGTTTCAGAAATGCTTTCATTGTATTATCATCAGCTTTTCCAAAGCTGCAGTAGCCTCTGATGACCTGTCTGCAAACAGTTCCACTGCAAAGAATAATAGGTGAGGCCATCCTTTGTCCATTCTCTTTCAACATGCGCTTAGAAAAATAGCAATGTCTCATCAGACAAAATAAAAGCAAGGAGAATTATAAAGGAATGTTACCAATAGGCACTAGTGTAGAAGTTGGACAGGGATGATGCTGCTTATAATTCTGATTTTCCTGCAGTTGTCTTCAATCCCAGCAGCCTCATTTTCAGCAGGATCCAAACCTAGTGCTATTCAACACTTTTCCCTTTAGTATACAAGGTAATTTACCATTTCAGTTGGCCTTGCTGTGACTGAAATATTTAGGGGATTTGTGTAGTGACAGAAATAGATAAGATGTTTGAAGCAAATGGCTTAGCTCTCTTTAGGAAAATCTCAACGGGATTTAAGAGGATGCACTGATGTAATACAATTGGTGACTTTATTAAAATTCTTTCTGTATAACACCTAGTATAAAGGTATAGCCTATTCCCATTGCAAAGTTCTCCCCATCTCCTAACCCTCGCCTGTAATATCCTTCCTGAATGAATTAGAAACATGTCTAGAGAAGTAAATAATACAACAACAATGAATACAACAATATTTTGAAAATCTATTTATTTTCTGTGTATAGTTGTTCATAGCTGTGAAAATTGCTAACCTGATTCTACGGTGTAAGTTAAAGCTTGAGTCACCTTCATGGAAACATAGAGTTATTTAAGTTGAGAAAGACCATTCAGATCAGTGAGTGCAATTATTAACCCAGCATAGCCAAGTCTACCAATAAATCATATTCATAAGTGACATGTCTGTCATTGCTTATAAAAAATGTCAGAAGCAGCAGATACTGTTTCTATCCTGCTTAATTGCAGTACACAAATGAAAATAAGAATGCTGACAGTCAATGTAGTACCATGTCCCAGCACATCTGTGTCTATGTGCAGTTGTCAATATGAACACATCTGCATTCACTGATATGGATACAGAGTGCCCACACACACTGGTAAATGATTTATATTATTATTATGGATACACTCTAAAGCACATAAAAAGCTAAGAAATACCAGAAAAAGAATGTTGGAACAACCTTAATTTGGTTTCTTGGCATGTCCTTACTGCAAAGGGAACTGTTTGGGAATTTTTCTACACAATGTTTTTGTCGCAAAACTCCAATCTATCAGAACAAAGACACTCATGGACACATTCCAGTTTTGACATAACTTTTCTAAAGTCCAGACTGGAATCTTTACAATTAGAAATTCATTTTATGGTTGGTTCAGACCAGTTTTGTAAACCTGGATTATTCCAGAAGGAAGCCCTAACTAGGCAACATCAAAGTGACTTCCCAAGCCTGGCCATTGTTTTTTCCCCCATATTTCTTGATCTTCTGACTTGAGGCTGTAAGACTGAGCTGCAGAAATGTTGAATGCTTAGTGCTGCAGCTGTAGTTAGTGGAAGATGAGCTTTGAAAATACAATGCTAAATAATAATTGGAAAGTTTGCAGACATTTGAAACTGCTTATCAGGTTTTAATGTCTCTACCTTACTTCTTAACCTGTGAAATGATTCATTAACATTTGTGTATCATTGTGTGCAGCACTGTTATGGTACGCACCACAGAAAAGCCCTTGAGGAAATTTTATGTGTTTTTTTTCAGAGTAGGCTTGAATAGTGTTAAATAAATAACGCATTAGGCAACAGTGTACTGCATGAGGAAAGAATTAAATATTAAAAACTTACAGGGCACTGTCCTTCTTAAGTAATTGAAAGAGGCAGAGGTCTTGTAAGAAGAAACCACTATGTGACTGTCTCACCGTACATGATGACAATACATATGTACCACAGAGGTTGAATTAAGGTTGCACAGGGTGCCTTAAGTGCCAGGATTTCCTAAATCCTGAATGCTTAACATTGTTGTATTTTAGAAGAACAGTATTAAGGTGGGCTTTAATGCAGTAGATATATAATCCATAGAGAAAATACATAACAAATGTTTGACTGAAAGATTTTATTGGGATGAGTTTGGTTGACCTTGTTATTTCTGAATAGTAACTGGAATTACATTTCATTAGTATGCTTATTAAATTTAAGTACATTGATCTATGCAGGAGTTGGAGAAAAAATAATTTTTTAATTGATATGTTTTCCAGGGCCCCAGTCAAGTTAAGATCTTTCTTATACATGAACATAGTCGTTACCTAGCTACAATGACTGTCTACTACCTGCTTGCTGAAAATTTTCACCAGCTGTGGCTAGCTTTGAACCTACAAAACTGCAGTGGAATTCAGGGTTGAGGCATACAGGTGAGAAAGAAGTAAGGGTAGTCCAGGAAGCAAAGGAGCCTTTTAAATTCAGGAATCAGTGACTCAGTCTCTAAAGTTTGACACCCATTTGAGAAAATCACATCACTGATGACTTACAAATATTTGTGTAGCATTGATAAAACCTTCTGGATTTGTGACCAAATTTTTTGATATCTTGTGAAATCCAGCATTCTCTATTATTCTTATGAATAACAAATGAAAACTTCCCTTCCTGTCAGTAATGAGGAATGACAAATCAAATCCTAAATACAACTCTGTAGTGCTCTGATGGGACAGAAAGGAAAAAATACATTAGTTCTCTCATTCCAAATAGTAAGATTCACTCAACATTACAACAAAACTCTTTCCTTTTTTTTCCCCAAAGTGTTCAGGCAGAGATTAATTTGAAACTCTAGCAATGGAGCACCTGGACAGCCCATAAAGATAGTTTTTCTCCAGTATGTCCAGGTCCCTTCAACCATTGGATCTTAAAAATGGATGCCAGGATTTTTCTCAAAGGACAAAGCCTTACACCGGCCAACCCCAGACTAACGGTCCTACTTCTATTTATTTAGAAGAAACGCCTTCCAGAAGATTGGCAATCAGTGTTTAGGCACTTAGGGTGGAGCGAAAACAGAAGAGAAAGAGAAATGGTGTTACAAGCATCATTACCTCCACTACTGCAGCAAAAGCTCTCCTGAGTAAATGGACACTTTTATGAAATTGTTATCACAGGCTATGAAATGTCCCTGTTATGTCAAAGTAAATATGGTTAAGAATGAATTGTCTTTATTCAGTGGATATCCATTATAGGAGAGGAGCAGGGATTTCTTTGTTTTATGTGAAGTCATAGATTACATATTACCCTTTCTGGAATGTCCATGAGAAAGTTACTTAATACTCTGAGCAATACTTACAAGGGAAAGGGAAGGGAATTGTTATCACTTGGGTTGACCCCTTGGGGGATGCTGTGATGATAACTTTACTGTTTAAATTTGGGAAATACATAGTATACAAATGAATGAACTCCATTGTCTTTGAAGTTTCCTATGTGACTCATGGTGAAGATTTTACATAATTACATTAACATTATGGAGACAGGAATCAGCATGCAAACAGGCCACAGGCAAACATATAATTACATGATTCTATCAGCTATACAAATGAAAATTAGCTCCCTTTCCATACTACTTGCCATGCTTTCTGTAAGTGTTACATAAGTTAGTGATAATATCTAAATATGTTTTCAGAACTTAGAAAATGCTTGCCAGGAGAATAAATCAGTGTAAAAACTTACAGAAAATTTGCTGAAAGCCAGTATTAGTAATTAATTTAACATCAGGCTTGCCAAGCATGCCTATTTTGGGGAGCCAAATACAGAAGCTTAAGCTGAATACCTAACAAAAGCACATTTTTGTCACTGCTCAGACAACCTGTGCTGGCTCTCAACCTTGTTTTCACATTTCCAGATTAGCATGGGGGCACATTAAATAGACAGTGGTGAAAGAGACTGCAGAGTGACTGGGATGTCAGGATGTAGAAAGAGCTTGCTTAAAGTACAGAGTTACGAATATCTCTAACAGAGCTTGTCTCATTCATACCAGTGCTACAAGTAACCTGAGTAAACTCAGGTTACGCTGTACACTTTCACTGCTGACTATTGGACTATCACTTCTGACTGTTGGACAACTGTTAAGTGTTATCAATGGCTAACAAGAGCTTCCATTCGGTTGGATGGAGTTTGAAGGGGAATGCAAAATTTTCATTATTATCAGAATGTTTCTGAAGCCCATTGCTACCTATCACCCCAAGCATTTCTCCCTGTGGAGGGTTAGAAGGTGGGGGTAGACTGAAGGAAGCCTTGCAGAACAACCTGAGAACAAGTTTCAACACTGACCGTTGCCTCCTAGTTCTTTTATTTATTGCTGTTTTCTTTTCTTTGTTATGAAAAGAAGTCCAAGCCTTTCCTTGTGGTAAAGTACATTGTGTTTTGGGATGGGCAAGCGGAATGTATACTAAATTAATGGTTTTTCAAAATCAGTTCCTGGTGTTTTGTGACTTCTCTCAAAGTGCAAGCAAAATGGCAAATAGTGAAGTATGATGGACATATGCATTCTTATTTTATCTTACAGATGATTATCAAAAAATAATACAGGAATTTCAACTTCATTTCTTCATGTCAGCAGACCAGAAAGATTTTCCAAGTGCTGTCATGTTCCTTTTCTAGAATGACTTCTAGCTCTGCTCAGCTTTATTGGGGTTGCCTCTGCTGCAGAAATAGCATGACCAGAATTTGTAAGTTGGTGTGGCTAGAGCCAGCATCCCCAAGCCCATATTAAAGCATCCAAAGAAATGGTCTGATTTCCAAAACTGCTGAGCAGCCAGCAGCCCTAATTGGAGTCCATGGGAACTGTTGGATATTCAGCACGTTTGAAAAATCAGGTCACTTATGTAAGCAACTAATTGTTGCTGTAAGAGCCCAACTTCAGCACCTAGTTTTACGAGGGCTCAATGTTGCTCTGCTTGGACACCTTTCAAAATTGGGCATCTGTCTTGCGCTCACTGCTGACCTGAGTGGAGCCCTATCTGCTGTTTACTTACCAGCAAACCCCCTCTGGCAGGCTGGGGTTCCTCTCCTCTACCTTTTTAACACGTCTTAGGGAAGTGAGCAATCTAGGGCTGTGGGTTTGCAACTGTTCTCTGTGATTTGGAGGCAGTGGCTCCTCCAGGCTGCCGCGAGTGCACTGAGAGCTGCCTGAACCTAGGCCAGCTCCCTAGACCTCACTGACTGCCTCTGAGAGACCAGCGTCCACCATATTTCAGTTCCAGAGTCCCCCATGAACCTGTGATGTGAGAGAGGGTATGCTTTAAAGAGTAGTCCTGGAAATTCGAAGTCTTTACTGGCTTTATTCTGTTCCCTTAGAAAAGAAAAAAAAAAAAAACTGTGGAAAAATCCTGCAGAAAAAGACCCTGCTCTTGACTGCAAGATCATTCCCTATGTGTCAGCAGGGATCAGCCTCCAGGTCTACATGACATGCTGCTTGCTGAAGGGTGTGAAGCAAGTATGGGACAAAGAGTGCCATGAACTATTTCAGCACCAAAATGAACTTTGTGTAGCAAACATGGGGAGGCTTAAGTTCGTTTGGTACCTAAGAGGGTAAGTTTGCAGAAGTTCTTGTAAATCCCTATTGCACAACAAGCTCAGCACAACTGTCATCCTGAAGTAATAGATATTCCTCAACATTGTGAAATTTAAATAGGTGTCTTAGTCTGACTTTCCACATCAGCAAGGATCAGTGCTGGGTGTTTTCCTCTTTGTTCTTATGTTTTAAATAGTACACAACAAATGTAAGCAAGTTTCTTAACTCCTGGGTAGGGTCTGGTTTCCTAACTCCTGGTGCCGGGCCAAGCACTAATCTTGGGCACACAGCATACATAAACATGTATCTCAGCAGACATTTCCAGATACATAGTGCTGCTTACAATTCACCCGAGATTACAATCTGACCTGTCAGTGGAGGATACGAGACAAACAAGTCATGCAAAGGAGCAGAGGCAGCAGTGGTGTTCCTCAGGCTGTGAGCCTCAAGTGCTGCTAGCAATAACAGGCCCTGGCTGATGATTGGTAATTTTCAGAAACAGTGTCTTTATGAAGTTCTGCTGGTATTATGAAGCATTTGCATCTCTTTCATTATAGCACCCTCACAACCTTCAGAAAGTAGGGCAGTCTGATGGGCAGCATTCAAAGAAATATGCACTGGGTGTAACATCAATACCGTCACTTTAAATTACAAAATTAGCTGTCATTGTTTAACTTAATTTAGCAGAGGCTGGGAATAGCTGGTTGATTGTCAGCCCCACAGATTCAAGTCACAGGATTATGAGGTGCTTCATATGCTGGGTCTGAGATACAGCCAGAGATGGCTACAGCTCTGGAGAAAACACTGGCATAAGTACAGCAGATCCAGTGATCTTTCTGCTGAAGGGAGCATTGGATCAGCTCACTGAACCGGCACAGGGGCTGATCCACCATCTGTCTAAGATTCTCACTGGCCAGCCCTGCAACTCCTGAGAGCAGAATGGGATATGAGCAGGAGCAAGAGAAAAATACTGGAGAGAGGACAAAAAGTAGGAGATCATTTGAATTAATCTCCCCATTGCATTCAGCTGGCTGTAGTGTGAAACTGCACATCGAACAAAGCCAAATATCCTCCCTGTTTCTCTTGCACAAGCCCCTTCCCATTTGTGAGGCATACTCTTATCTATAGGTAGGAGCACTGCACCTTTCTAAACTAGATCCCATGTTTTGAGTAGAAATATTATCTCTTAATTGTATGAGATTGTTATTTCTGTTATTAGACACTCAAAAAGGCATTGTATTTGAAGTGCTGTTCTGTTACTCAGTAAACTAATATGCCAGCATGGAAGAAAGGAGGCCATAAATTATGTAGGATTTGTCCAGTCAGCCTTATAGGTTGAATCACATTTGTTGATGTTTTGATATAAAGTTAAAATACAAATTAAAGTGTCATTAAAGTACAGTTTGGCCCCTGTGGTTTCTGGGAAGCTGTTGGTAAGAAACTATCCTACTTTAACATCTTAAATCTTAAGATTTAGGAGTTAAAAATCTGGTATTAATAGCTGTTCACCTTCTTCCTTTCCTGTCCCAAAACCCAGCCTCACCCAGGTGGTTTTGCTGACTGTTTTACAATGTTGCAGTCTGTTCTTTCATGGAGAGTTGTGGATACATTTTGTTCACAGGAATGAAGACAGAGATGTGTTTTTGTGCTTTCTGGTAAGTGCAGACATAATCCTACACCCCCTTCCTTTTCTTTTTCATGGAACATACTGTCATTTTGAGATGACGCAGAAGTGCATAATCACAGAATATCATGACTTGTTAGGACAGGCATTGCCTCTAGCTTTGTTTTAATGTCTGAGCTACAACTGAAACAAAACTTAAAAGCTGCCATACTGATGGTAGCTAGCAAATATTACTGGTAGTCAAAGTTACAGATAGAAAGCTGGCAAGGAAAATCATTTACCTACTCAATATCAAAGAGTTGTGTCTGTGCCAGCAGCAGTGAGACAGTGCCAGAGCAAATGTGTTGCAGTAACATTACACATTGCCTTTCTGTGCAAAAATACTGGACCAAATTCAGCCGTTGGTGTAAGCAAAGGTGGTTCCACGAACATTTCTGGTGCCATGCCTACCTCTTTATACTCATGTGGCTCACAATTATACATATAAATTGCATTAAGTGATTAAGAAGAATTTGCTGAAACAGCCGCAAACAAAGGAAATACAGTTCTAGGGCCAGTGGCATAACTTTAACTCACATTGCTGGGGCTTGGGTGTTAAGGGACAAAATTTGACAGGCTAGACTCCAAATAAGAGAGAAAGGTCAGAGCAACACACACAATGTGGAGTGGGGCCCTTTTTCAAGCCAAAGTCTCCCCTCAAGTGCCAGGTTATGGGGGAAGCTCCCGGTTCCTTTCAGCTGACGTTTCCTTTCCCAGTAGGAGCCAGAAGGGTGATCATATGCAACTTTTCAAAACATGCTGCCAAGCATAAGTGACCTCTAGGCCTCCTTCTCCCCAAATAGCAGCTGTCACCCTTTCTGCCTGAGTCTAAAGGGCTACAGGCTCTTCCCTTGTAGCTGTGTGCTGTTGCATGATGCTACTCTCTTCAATGCTGTTTATTTCCAGCCTTGTTTTATACCACAGCTTTTTTTTCCTTAAAATGCAGTTTTTGTAAGCCAGATAAAACCATTATCATGGAAAATAATGTGGTAAGCCAGCGGGGCTGCAAACTGGTTAAACCTGAATGTAAAATTTCTCTAAGGAATATTGCTGGTATGTGGGCAATAACCCTGAATAATTTCATTAATTAGTTATATGCCAGTAACTGTTTTTAAAGGGCATATGATTTACACTGTAGGCAGTTGAACATGTAATTACATGCTAAGGATGTGTGCTATTTTACTGTCATGAACTCTGGATGCAAGTCAAAATACACATTAGAAAAGCAGGTGATCCAATATACATTGGATCACCAATGTAACATAGAGTTAAGACTCTTTCTGGAGACTTAGCATGAAGACACATGGGTTTTGATAAAGGCTGTTTCTATGTCCAACTTAAATACATTTTTCCTGTATTTCCGCTCTATTCTAGAAGAAGGCCATTCTACATGCTAAAAAATGGCATGTATTTGCTGTCCATATACGAGTTCACTGCAAAGACAGCATATGAAAAAGAAATAATTACTTTTAAACTGTAGAAATATTTGACGCTACTGCAGCTGTTGGTACTGTAAGACTAACATGCTTGTTTATTGCAGACTGTCACTACTTTTCACAGTTGAGATAGTTTTGATGACCTTACTGTGAATTTCTATTAGTATAAATGAAACTTTGAATTGTAAGGGGTTTTGATGTTTATTTTGGGGATAATTGCAGTATTCTTGCACTGGTTATTTTGTCCACATTTTTAATCTATGCTCTCTGTCCTAACTGCTGTTAATATAATCTTGGCCTGGGAATACTATACAGTAGGTGTAATGTAGTAAGCAGTTGACAGCTTTGCATTAAGATAATATATTGTTGTTTGATGTCTGCACTGAGAGAGCTAATGGCAGCACTGGAGCTGGAGTTGTTAATACCACACTGAGCACACCTTGGGTATGTATTTGCACAGCAAGTGCTAAAATGTGTTAATATTGGCCTTTCAAATTAATGAAGAGCAAGAAGAAGGAACGCAGTGAAAATTAACACAGCAAAGGAAAAAGTATTAAACAAGATGAAGAGAAAGAACATTGCCTGAGACCTAGGCTTTGTGGGATGTTTCTAGAGAGCACCAAAGGGAGCAACGTAAGTAGCAGACAGTCTCTGCACTAGTGGAAGAAAATCTGTGCTGCATTCATCTTACTTTATTTCATTATTCTAGAGAATGTGTTCTAAGATGTTCAGTTCATGCTGCCAGTAATAATTTGTACTGGAGTGTTATCATCACTCTGGTATCCTCTCAGACAAGATTCTCATGTAGGTCAGAGTGTGATGCCCATGCTCACTGAGGAGTGTATCAGAACCTGGTCCCTCATCAAACCTGCTAGAGTTTGTGGGCCCTATATGACCTTCCCGTTTTACCAGTGTGTCTTAGCTAATCTGCAACAGGTGCTCAGCCACTCACTTCAGCTGACCTGTACTTTTCTGTCATTTCTCTAACTTAAGGGAGAAAGTGTAATGAAACACAAATCAGGAAACTGCAGCTTTTTAAGGCAGCTTCTTATGTTCCTGGACACTTAATGACCTTGCCAATCAGTGGATCCTGCTCCAAACGAGAAAATCAGCAGCTGTTCATCTGTTTTACAGTTCGATTACAGTGGGGCTTAAAAAGTTATTTTTCAAGCATGCTAGGCTTCATTCTCCCCTGCTTTGTCATGCTGCCTCAGAGTAAGGAACCAAGCTCATGGTGCAGGACATGACTTTATCCTTGAGCAGGTTAGATGGTGTATAGTTTTTTGTAAGGCTTCATTTTAATGTGCATGGTCTTTCCAAGTGATGAAATCGCTGCATTGAAGAGAATTGTCCTCAAGTTAGTTTCTTATAGTCAACCCAAACCTCAAAGCATCTCTGACTCTTACCTACTTACAATCTACTCTGGGAGTAAGGGAAGAACTCAGAAAATCCTGAAATCCAAGTTTTGCACTCCTAAACACTGTCACACTTAGAAGGCTGTTCTCCACCAGACAGTGGCATGACTTTCTCCACCCTTTCCTCTGCAGAAAGAATAAAAGAGGACTGTGAAACGCCTTCCTAGTTTATCATTCCAAAGCCACGCCAACGAAAAAAGTGTAAATGTCAGCATCCTGACATACACTCTTCTGATGTAAATATCACATTAGAGAAGTGAATTTACATGTGAATGCAAATTCTAACGCTGAGTTGATGAGAGCTGACTTTTTAGAAACTGTGTGGGGTAGAGCAACTGAAATAATGTGTGCCTGCCTACTGGTGGCTACCAAATCTCAGCCATCACTTTCACAGAGGAAACTTCCCAAGCACCCCCTAGTAACTCTCTTGTGAAAGGTACTAGCATTGTATTAGATGACTAAATACCTGGGAGCATGGTTGATTATAATCTTTTGACTGAAGTTTACAAGCACAAATCTCAGCTGGATCTGTAGAATTAATTAGAATCCTGGGGCAGGATTTGAGAGGCCAGGACTCTCAGTGGTAGTTCCTAGACACAAGTTCCTTGCCACCATTTTCCGTTACTAGAAAATGCTGTATAAGTTTGCCAGTCATAAGTAAGGAACTACAGAAGGAGTGGCTATAAAAAACTCCACCAATTTTTTCATGCTCAGTAGTTTATCTTATGTTTTTTTGCAGCAAGGCTGCTTGCCACCCCCACAGTACCAGAGTGCAGGCTTTCAAAAAAGGAAGTTGGTTATATGCAAATTACATGCAAATACCTAATAAGCTTGTTAAATAATTGGCATAGACTATCACACATGGTGCAGCATCAAACTTGGCAGCTACAATTGTTCCTGCTGTACTGCTAGTACTTCACTGGTGCTAAACAGGTTTGTACCAGCTGAGGATCTGGCCCACATAGCAAATGGAATTTCCTGGATAAGCTACTACTCCCTGTCATACTTAATCACTGATAAATGCAGGTCAGATTTATATTGTATGTATATGCTGAATTTGTGGCATGATCTTTCTCATTTCTGCCGTCAGTTCGAGCAGTCCATTAAAACACTCATTGCAAATGACTGTGTGCTGGAATCAGAGCTGATCACATGCTGGCATTTAGTTTTCTTGATAAAGAATAGAGGAAATAACATAAACAAGTATGCTTGATTACCTTCCCACCCCCGTTCATCCATTCCTGAATCATGTTGGATTAACAACACATTTGAGACAAAGATGCTGAATTTTATTAGAATTGCTTGCTCACTGATGTCATTATTAAATGCTGCATTATTAGCTACTCGGGTATAGTATATATTCTTCCTGTACCATTCCTCAGAAAATAAGCAAAAGCCAAATTGTTTTGTGGCATACTGAAACCAGTGCTGACTTTATGCAGCAGATGTTCATCTAGCCACGCATGTAGATGATTTCATAGATAGGGCGAGTGTGCTCACCAATCATACACATTGCTTTTTTTTCCTCCAGCGCTGAATCATCATCTCTCCTTAACTGTTTTTTATTGTTGGTGGGGCTTTTTACTGGAGAAAGTAGAGCACTGTGCAAACAGTCATGACCTTTCCCATCTTTAGCCAACATTTTTTTAATGCCCCAATTCCAGGCTGACCTCCTTTTCTAGAGCTATCTTTGGAACTCAAATAATACTATGAAAATACATTTGTCAGCTTCACGATGAGTGCTTTAATGGTGATGTTCTTTCACTGCTTATTTTCCCCTTGCTGTTCATATTATGGCAGTTTTATTTTTATGAACACAGAAAATGGTAAAAGAAAATCCAATTTATTTCCTTAAATTTACCTCTATTTTGAAGTAATTTTTGAGGGCTGTACTTTATATGTGCTTAAAACTAGAGAACTTGCAAGACTACCTGGAGCTTTTGTTTGGACTAAAGAGGAGAGTAGGAGTTACTTGTTTAGCTGTCACTAACTTAAGCAGCTTCAACAGCACTTTGCATCTAATCTAGCTGCAGAACTAATACTAATACCACATGGTCCACAAAAATCACCATCAGCAGTATGGCTACATTTGAGACACAGATATCTAGAAATATTAAGCAGCTTGTGGTGTGAAGGTCAAAGCTACTAGCAGACTCCTTGTTACGGAGATGGGAGAACACACTGTCTGGTATGTTGTGATATTGGGCTATCACAAAACATAGCTTTATACAAATATTTTTCAAGTTCCAAACCTAACCTCTATCATCCCATGGTGCTTTCCCCACTAGAGTTGAAATAACAGTGTGTAAAAATGGCAGTTTGTCATTGCAGGGGGTTCCTGAATCATGCACACCCTTACACCAGTGTCCTCCCACTGAAACTGGCTCAAGGATATTGCTCACCAGCCAGGTTAGGTTTGTAGAAAGCACACTCAGTTGAAGCAGGCTGCATATGCTCGGCACTCCTCTGTACAGATATCAATTACTTTGCAAGTTTGTTGTAGGCCAAAGAGAACCAGTGAAGTTTGTGTATGCATGCTTGGCTTAAGCAAGACTCGGTTTGGGCAGGGTGTGTCACCTGTGCAGCCAGATGTAGAGATCTCTTTACACCCTCACAGCTGTTTCTTGACTGCACCTTTTTCCTTATTTTTCTCTCCATCATGCTACTGCTTTTCAGTTTTTTTCAACAATGTAATTAGATCGTTTATTTAGACTTATATCAAATACATAATTTTTTCAATATAAAATTAAGTTTTTAATGTAAAACCATGTAATAATCCTTATTCTTCAAACACTTTGCTGAAGGTCAGGGAGGAAAGATAACCGGAAGAGTGAAGAAGCTGAGCAAAATGATGAAGAGGCAAAGTGGAGAGAGTGGTGTAAGTGACCCTTGAGGATTCAGTAACTCCACCTCAGTAGTGGGGACAACAGACTGGCTTTTCTTAGGTGGGCATCTCCTTGCAGTGCTTAATACTGCCTGGGATGTGCCTTATTATAATACAGATTTGTGCTGAGGCTGCTGCTTGTGACATCCCATCTTGCTGGGTGCCTGACATGCCACATCCTACCGACTGTGTGGCACTGGGCAGGAAGCCATTTGACCCCAGCCCTGCACACCACTCAGGGTCTGCATGCACCTCGGGCTTCAGGAAATAAAAGTCTTCTGGCTAGCTCTCCTTGTACATGCCAATGTGGGCATCCTCACAAAATTGAGCCCAGCACAATGTTGAGCTTTGTCAGTGCAGTAGCAACTCCGATACTGCTCAGTAACAGCAGCAAAATGTTTTGAAAGTGAATCCTGTGTGATTTTAAGAAACATATGTCAATCCTTGACAAACACAAACCTTTTTCTTGGAGATTTTTTGCCAGTAATATTCATTTGTGTTACTGCAGCTTCAGCAGCAAACACAGACGGCTGGTAATGACCTGATTTGTTTTAAGCATCTTGCTAAAGGAAATAGAAACTGCTGGCATCTGTGCACGGGTGATGATCAGATACTTAAACAGAGCCTGGAAATGGAAATACATACCTGATACTACTCTAGAGAGCAAATAAAATTTTTGAAATGGTCTTTACCCATGTTATTCAAAACTATGCATGTACTGTATCAAGAGAGGATATAGAACTATGGCAGACAAAGAATGTACCAGGGAACTTGTGTTGCTGGCCCTAGATACTACGAAGGTTTTTCTAGCTGTAAGTCAGAGGCTAATCTGCTTCACTCCTCAAACCAAGGACTGGATTCCCAGTCGCTGCAAAGTTTGATGTGAACCTGATAGGAAGATGGATACTAGCAGCTCTCTTAAATTTGGAGCAGCATACAGACATTTATATGATGACTGGATGAGCTTCTTGACGGTCCCTTTCCCTGAAAACCCTGCTGGTAAGCTATGACTATAACTGTAGACAAAAGATCAAAAAGATAACTAGACGCTGAATTTGGGATAAGGGGTTTCAGATAGAAAAAGAAAGAAGCAAGAAAACTTGTTTCCTAAAAACAAAGTACTAACACCAAATTGGCTCTGTTCCAAAGTCCAGCTGCAGTAAAAAAACCCAACAACTTACTAGCAGCAAAGTAACACTAATGAAGAATTATTCTATGGCTGTGCAACCCACAAAGCATCTGCTCTAGTGAGCCTGTAATAAAAGCCTTGGTGCTTCACAATGGGAAATTTCAGCTCACTCTGCTCTGCTGCAAAATACCTACCTGTTTAGCAAATAGCCAGCAGTGAACACACATAATTTTCGGCTGGGAGAGACACGATCCTGTGTGCAGAGTGGAGTGTAGCCATTTCATGCAGTAACATGGAGCACTGCTGCTTGCTTTTAGCCAGGTTTCGGGGAGTAGAAAACACTCTGTGCTGGTGCAGTGGCCACTGCATAAATCCCCATTAGCAGTTAAAGTATGAAAACTGGCAGTATTGCACGGACAAAATGTGTCTGAAGGTAAGCATGTAAAGTGCAGTTAAAATCCCATCCAATTCACATAAAGTTGGCTTTCATGGGCTTTATTTCACCATTATCTACCAAGAAGTGTGCAAATCTCAAAAAACCTCACTTTTACTCTTTAGCTGTGAGGTGTTCTTGGAGTTAAACCTTTACATATGTGTCGCCATAGAGCAGGACGGGAACAGAAATGACTCCAAGTCGAAGGCAAGAAAATGAACTCTGATTTATTTCAAATGCACCACTCTATTTATAGGGAACACTGTGCAGACTAATTTCATTGGTCTTAGAGTAAAAACATCTCACACCATTGGTGTGCAGTGAATGACGCACGGTGGCAGAACATATCTATAAACAATGTGAACAACAAGAGAGATTAGAGAGTTATTTACATTCTTTCCCAACTGTCTCCCAGGCTCTCGCCTGGTTAGAGAACCCTCTCTTTTTCTCTCTGACTGAACTAAGAATATCCACACATATGCTGTTATAGAGAGAAGCCTGCCCTCATTTCTTTCACTGAGAAGGTGAGGTTGTTGCTCTGTAGAGGCCAGGAATCAATGAAAAACTACTGACAAGCATGAAAGGTGTTCTTCTGTACTCAGAAAGGGTGATAGTGAACTGAAGAGTAGCAGAGCATGTTCCTGGAACCGGATGACGAATCAATCACTGGAGTACCTGGTCATACCCTTGTCAAAAAATTTGCATCTTCTGCACAAAGGAAGGTTTCTCTAATGTGTACTTCTGAGCCATCAGGTTCTGCAAAGAGGAACATAAGTCATTTCTTTCTCTCTTGCTGTTGTGTAGAATAAGGATCATTTAAAAGGTTCCATAGGAGCAGTCGGTTAAATATTCGCTTGGTTGGTAGAGTCAGTGAGGGCAGAAGTGTCAACACTGGTAGTTTGTTTAGCTTGTTGCGGAAAACTGTTGTGTGACAAACATCTGGGGGTTATTGATGAAAATAGATTTATTTCTATTTATTGTAAATAGAGAAAGAAGGAAGGAGGTTGAACAGAATGGCAGAAAAATGATTTTATGCTTCTGTTAATCTTCAAGCTGAAATAAAATAATAATATAACATATGGTATTTCTACATCTAGTGGTTTATTACTAAAGTTTGGAGTTTTTATTTTTTTCAGAATGACTGTGGCTAATTCTTTTCAAATTACAGAAGAATATTTAGGCAGTGTTTATGATAGGAATAAACTGGGTCAATTTAAGTAATGACATACATCTGTGAAGAGAGAAGATGTAAAGAATATCTCAGTTCCATACTAAGAAATTTTAAATGAAAACTAGATTATTGTGTCCCATTATCTGAGGTTAGGTGTTAACAATAAACACACACAGTACATGCTTGGCCACTGTTTGGTGGCATATGGTTCTCCTGTACCATGTCTTTGATATTTTTATGCCAGGCTTCTCCTGCCCTCTGAAGACTGGACTGGTTCTCACAGTCAAATTCTGTCTTCTGTAGTTTACCCAAAGTAGTGGCATTAGTCAATGTCATTCAGTCCAGCCCCATTAATCTGTGCATCCAATTTGCTTCTGACATTTTTACTGACTGCCCTAACCTCTGTTTACTCATTCTCCTCCTATACCTTCTTCCTTGTTTTACTACAATCACTTTCCTACTTCCTCTAATTTATAATTTTATTATTATAATTATAATTTTTATTTTTATTTTCATTTATTTTTATTTTTGTAAGATTACTTCTTGGCTGTGTCATCTACGTGCAGGATTTCTTGCCTCCTTTTTGCCTGCATATTTTAAAAGCATGCATGCAAATGTGGGATTTTTAAGACAGAAGACTGCAGAGAATATTATATAACAACATGCAGAAAATGAAATAGAAAGGTCAAAGAGCTAGCAACCCTTGCACATTGTATGGTAAACTTGGATTCTGCAACAAGAGATTAGCAAGAGCTGAAGAAAACAAAAATTAGAGACAACCAGAGAAAAATTAGCCCTACATCAAAAAATTGGTATTTGATGAATTTGAAGTACAAGATAAGCACTGATGAACCAGGGACAAAGTATCATCTGTTAATTAATATCAGTAGAAAAGACGCAAAAGCCCTGAGACTGATAGTCTTCAGAAACAGGAGCAACTCTCTACCTTAAGAAAGCCTTTATAACATAAACATTTCCTTTCAGATTTATATTTTAATAATCAAACTAATAGCTTCCTCACTTCCCTGAAAAAGAGATATTTGACCTCCAAAATAAGAGCCTGAAAATCTTTAGTCATGAAATCCATTAGGGAGTTTGTCACTGCCATTGGTATTACCTCTGAGTAACTCAGATATTATTGACAACTAGTTAGCAATAAGTGACTGCAAATGTGGGAAATATTATCATCCAGTGTAACATTTCTATTCCTTCTTCCTTCTAATCCCAGCAAAAGGATAATGTATTAGTGATGACTTTTTTGTTTATTTTTCCAATCATGGCTAACACAATCACAGAAATAAAATCCAAAGTGGTAGGACTGGGAGGGAAAGGAAAAATAAATGTTCCACAGCTAATTGGACAGGAATTCTTGAATCCTTGGATGTTCCTGAGATGGTCCAAACCCAAATCCTCAAATCTGAACTTCCTCAGATTTCGGAAAAACAAAATCTGTATGTGAACTTTGTGACTTGGCCCTCTCTCAGACCCAGTCTACCTTATGACTCAGAGATGCACAAAAGTGCAGTAGCATCATTACATGATCTATAATATCTTAAAATAAATGAACCAGTTAAACCAAAACCAAAACCAAGTGTGACAGGCTTATACTCCTCTGGGTTTCCCGTGTGCCAAATCCCACTTTGAAATGCAGGCCCTGAGAATAAGTTCAGTTTGTCAGAGCAAGCAGAACCTTGTTATTATTCTCAAAAATACAGGATGAAAACAAATAACATTGGCTTTAAAAATGTATACCAGACACACCGAGGCTGGGGGAAGGGTGGTAATGTGAAGTGAGAACACAGAAAGAAGGGCAGAGAATGGTATGAGTTTCTTTTCTTTAACCTGCATGCTTGCTTTGTTTTTCTAATTCAGCAGTTCTGGTGCCTGTAATTCATAATATTAAATTGTAAACTGGGAGTAGGTTTGTGTGAGATGAGCTAACCTGAGCAATGCAAATAATATGTATGAATATTTGTGAGGTACTTTAGTTATGGGAAGGACATTTTCTCTCTGTTTGCCTGCAAAATATTGCTCTAATACCAAACAGCCCAGGCCTGGAGTTCTTGCCTGTGTTACACCCTGCTCTTGCTCATGACAGACATGGTGGAGCTTTGCATTCCTGCAGGGAAGCTCTTACACTATCATCAGCATGAGCTTTCTGAGTGGAAGACACTGAAGGATCATTGCAATTGGGAATGCTGCAAATGTGCAGCTTATTGTCAACAAAGATGGTCAGAAATCTTCCAGGGGAACACTTTACTCACTCTGAAATGCTGATTAATCAAAATCAGAACATTCTGTGGGAATGTGTCTCTTTTAACAAATCTTCTGATAAAACACAGGCACATTTCCAAACTCGCCTGCCAGGCAGGTTTCAGTCAAAAGCCTGCCCAGTTTCATGCCAGCTTATCAACCCAGCTCCTTAGCAGTCTGCCCAGCAGTCTGCTGGGGAGAAAAAAATGCCAGGCTTTCAAATTTCCCAGTGTTAGGGCAGCCCATTGAATTAAGTATCTCAGTGTTGGGTGACCCTGGGCTTGCAGGCTGTTCTTCACAAAGCTAGAGTGGTCATCAATCTTAAAGGCAGGCAAGACTAGAGCTGCCTGCCCTTAGAAGGGCAAGAAAGATGTTTGACAAGGAGTTCTGTAATGGGAGAAGTAAATGAAGGGTGAGGAGGAGTCAGGCTGCATGAAGGACAGCGAAACATCCACTTTCTTCTTCTCTAATTGGGTTTTTTGTTTTTGCTTGTTTGGTTTTGTTGTTCTTCCAAATTTTTTTTTAATACTGTTTTTTGTTCTGTATTGTTTTTTTTCTCAAGAACAACTCAGAAATGCAAAAGGGAATAGGAAATATACTTGGTAAGGCACTCTGGTAGTGGTAGTCATAGTGGTAGTCTGTCTTTACTTGCAACTTTGGAGTCTCTTACTGTCCTCTTCATCCTTTAAAGGATGTGCTCTCGTCCTGCAATGGAAGAGAGTGTGAATGACCTCTACAAAGGCTGGTGATTGTCAGTGCACTTCTGTCAGCTCTCAAACTACACATTTCCCCATCTTCTGCTCCTTGCTTGATCTCAAGTGTTCTGTAGGAAACCAGTTCACAAACTGTGTAAGCATGTTACCTATAGCCTGGGATAGGAATAAAGGCTGAGACCTTGCAGCTGAGAAAATGGTCTTGCTAAACACTTCTTTAAATTATCCTTTTTAGTAGGTGTTATTGTTTTCTTTCTGTTTATGAGGCAATATATTCTATTCTAAGAATAATAGTTGAGGAACAGTAAACAAAAATGGCAAATTGAGCCTTTAGACGACAAGTGTTCTTGACCATTTTATTGCATTGCTGTTACTGGGCACTGGGCTTAACTAGCACCAATTCATCTCCATGAGAATTGTTGACAGAAAACTAAAACAGCTTTGTGTTAGAGAATAATATATCAGTCTGGAAGGAATTGTCCATGTTTATTCTTCTGAGACTTGACGACGTTCTTTCACGGCTAATTAGCCCAAGTAGAATTTAGCTCAGGTACATAGGGCATTTAGTTGATACTTGTAACAAAACTGTGTTTCTAAAATCCCACAGCTTAAGCTGGTGTATATTGTGCCTTCTAGAAATATACTCTTTTTAAAAGAGAAAAGGCTTATGTTTGAGAAGACTGTTAGTACCAAGGAAATAACATTTTACTTCTCAAATATGTTTGGAGCCAAACACAAATAAAATCATTGTCCTTAGAACTTGCAGATTATGGAGGCAAATTCTATGCTTATTTTGACAAATTGCATGGACAGCACTTGAGACTTGGCCTAGATAAAGGAATAATCTCTTACTCCTTCCATGTTTGCTCGCTGTTAAATATTTTCAGGAAATCTTGCTTTGCTGATCCCTTATTTTCCTCAGACTGCATTCTGGGGACATTTGGGAGAATATTTAGTTTATGGATCTTTTTGTACTCATCACCACTAGCAGCGGAAGTCTGGTTCCCTTGACTTAATTTTGGACCATGGCTCTCTCCCTGCTCAGTAAGAAGTTCACAGATAATATTTCACACTTCAACTCAAACCAATGCGGCTACAACTGCTTTTGCCCCTGGACAAACATCAACACTTCCCAGCTCTGTCATTCTCCCCTTCTGGTTTCTCCTCTGTTTGAACATGAGGAAAGGCACCTCAGAAGTTTACTTAACAAATCTCAAGAAAATTTTCCTCCAGGATGTGTCATCACTAGCAGACATAAGGAACAGATTCTGCCAAGTTCTGAGGGGAGGTTGGGTGGATTGCAAGGGTGTGTGCCATGTGCAGTCAACAGTGATGGGATAGCAGGGAAAAAACTTCCATCCCTTCAGTTTGTTGCCTCATTCCTTCTTGGTGTGCCACAGCTCAGCTTTTAGAGCTAATTCAAAGAACTTTTCTAGTTGCTCTAACATAAAAATATTTAACTAACAATAGCTGGTAAGCCTAGCTTACCACTAACACTACAGACATTTTGAACCATTACTCAACTTAGTGTACTATTTCCAACCTTTGTCCTGTGTTGAAGACAGATCAATGTAAAAGCAAGATTACAGTCAACTTAATGTTTTCTTGTGTGTTTTCTTTTCACATATTACTCTTGTTAGCAGAGTTAGTAGAGAAGATACTTTGAAGTTTGCAGCCACACAGGTATATGCAACAGTAAATCAGGTTTTCCTTTTCTCTAGTTCCAGTTTAATTTTGTAATAAATTGTATCCATGTCTATCTGTTCTAACATAAGAGATTTGTACTGAATATTTTTGATATACTGGTGTTTATGCATGAAGAATGAGAGTATGATTGTCGAAATAGATTAAGACACTATATTTCCATTTCCTATCTAAAGGCATACATAGGCATTGAAACATAAGGTACCCCTCAAATAGCTTTGTTTAAAGACTTCTGAAACTGAATGGCTTTATTGGACCACATATTCTACAACCTTGCTCTCTTACTACATTTAACTATTTTTTGCATTTGACATTTGTTTCTTGCATGAAACACAATGAAGAAAACTGTGTGTACATTATTATGTAAGTCTCTATCATACTCCTTTTTAGAGAACTACTTTTTAGCCAGTTAGTAAGTAAGTTTTTCTATGGTAAGTAGGTTTTTCTCTATGAAGGAATAAGGGTGGTTCAGGACATGTTTGGACAAATGTTTGAGGGTTGGACATAGATGATCCTTAAGGTCCCTTCCAACTCAAACCATTTATGTTGGGTTTGTGTGACCAGGTTTTGGGGCTGCTGGGGTGGTTTCTGTGAGAAGCTGCAAGAAGCTTCCCCCATGTCAGATAGAGCCAGTGCCAGCCAGCTCCAGGACAGGCCAGCTGCTGGTCAGGGCCAAGCCAGTCAGGAATGATGATAAGGCCTCTGTGATAACATATTTAGGATGTAAAAAAAAACCTTAATGGGCAGATTGTAATTGGTGCCAAACAATACATGCGAGGAACAAGTCTGCAGACACCAAGGTCAGAGGAAAATGAGGGCAGAGGGTGTTCCAGGCAATGAGCTGGGGTTCCCCTGCAGACCCTGGTGCAGACCATGGTGAAGCAGCTGTGCCCTTGCAGCCCAGCGAGGTCCATGGGGATGCTGAGATCCACCCACAGCCCATGGAGAAGCCCCAGTCTGGAGTAGGTGGATGCCTGAGAGGAGGCTGTGATCCCTTGGGATGCCTGTGCTGGAACAGGCTCCTGATAGGGACTTGCAGACTCATGGAAGAGAGCAGCCCATGCTGGAGCAGGTCTCCTGGCAGGAATTGTGACCCTGTGGGGGACCCATGCTGGAGCAGGCTGTGCCTGAAGGACTGCACCCTGTAGAAGAGCAATCCATGTTGGAGCAGTTTGTGGAGTACTGTTGCCCATGGGATGTACTCACACAGGAGAAGTTGATAGAGGACTATCTCCTGTGGGGGGGATCCCACACAAGAGTAGGAGGAAGACTCTTCTCCTGGAACAGCAGTAGGAACATCATGTGATGTAGTGATTGTAACTCCCATTCCCCATCCCTCTGTCCTCTCTCTCACTAGGAAGGAGGAGGTAGAGCTGGAAATGAGAAGGAATGGAGAGAAGGTGTCTTTAAGATATATTTTACTTATTATCCTGCTCTGACTTTGTTAGCAGTAAATTCAATTACTATTCCCAATGTGAGTTTTGAATTTTGTGCATGATGGTGAGTGATCTCACCTGATCCTTTTCTCAACCCATGAATCCTTTGCTATGCTTTCTTTCCTGTGTCCAGTTGCAGAAGTGAGTGATAGAGGCAGAGGGGGCTTCAGTGGGTGCCTAGCATCCACCCAGGGTTTCCCACAATACCATTGTATGAATCTGTGGTTCAAGATCCATGATGACTGACTGTTTATTACCACAGGTACATTTATTAACACAGGACATTCTTCAGGTTAGGGTTCATCCAGCTCAATGCATAAACTGTCCTGTAAGTAATAAACACAGATACCCTTCTCCCATGGTGAATGTCTAGATGGCTATGCCACAAAAGGCAAGCTCACTTTTGCTCTTTGTGTCTTTTCTTGCATATTAGGCCACTTTCTACCTATCCTTCTGGATGCGGATTTACAACTCTGCAGCTCAAAAGGGAGGAAGCCACCAGTGCAAAAGAGGTTTATATCAGCTGTGGTTGGTAGAGGTTTCTCCAAAAGTCTGTCAGACAAAGCCCTACTCTGGACTTGAGTTGTAGCAGTCCCAGTTTCCGACATCTCTAGGTCCCAGTTGGACTCATTAGTAAGAAAGACACTTCCTTTCTGCATTCATAGAGGGAAAATCTTTAGTCACCTGAGCATGATGAGGATGAAAAGGAATTACAGCAATGTAATGTCTCATCCTCCTATGTTACCAAGCAGCAAAGCAGAGAATTTCAGGAACAAAACTTTGAATTAAGCTATCTGCCAGCCTTTAAATAGTAAAGACCATGCAACAACAGCTGTTGAACAGCCAAGTTGAACAGCCATGCTTCTCAGTGATCTCTGCTAGGGTTGTTTTGCAGACTCTTTACAGTTCTTGAGAGAAAGGGTCTAGGATTAAGAATTATACTCCATTCTCTCAATAAGGCTATAATTGACCTGTTCAGTGCCTGCACATCTTTAATGTACAATAACCATAAAACAGTAGCAGAATCATTCCCTGCACAGAACAAAGGCTTCTTCTTGTCCTGGTAATCATTGCTGTGTGACAAACTTTTTATAGTTCTTCTTGTCTTTAAGTTTACTATTCAAATTTTTCTTCAGTGGAACACATTTCCAACTATTTTGCAAAGAGTAGTGGCTTTACCAAACGATTCACTGATAATTATTGTGATAGGAGAGCAAACTGCTCAGTATGTTAATATGCATTTTACTATTCTTAGTTGTTATGGTGGCTGTAAAAACCCATCATGAGATGTTTGCTCTTGGCGTCCTATCTCAAAACAAAGCATCATAGAAAAATATCTGTCCCCAGTGTCTTTATGCCTGCAGTGGTCAAGCACACTGATTTCCAAACATCTGGTAAACAAAGTGAGGTATATTTCTTAAATATTTAGTGCTGTAATTGAAGTCAGGATTAATCACAAATGTAAATCATCAAAGTCAGTGGGATGACTAATGTGTAAAAGATTAAATGGCAAGACCAAGTCGCAACTGTGTGTAAGAAATGACTGCCAAAAACTCCCATCCCACTGGTTTCTTTACACATTTCTCACCTTGGAGTATGACAAATGAAGCAGAAAAGTAGATAACTAGAAAAGTAGCAGTGAATAGTGTTAGGTCATATTGAAAAGATTCTGACTAAGAATTTTGACTTTCCCTTGTCTTGGCTCTGCTGGAGACCAGGTAGTGAATTTTGTGACTTTTATTATCATTTTTGAGTAATCGCATTTAGATGACTAACTGAATGAGGTTTGTGTTAATCCTGTCATTTGGGAAACTTTTACGCAAGACACTTCTGTTTTGTTTTGGAGGTAAGATTGCTCATATCCTCATGGACAGAAAACTGTTTAAAGGGGAAATGTGAAAAGGTGTTGGAGGGAGTTGTTTTTTTGCTTCTGTCACAAAATTTCATCTGCTGGGGCTTTAGACAAGATCCTGCCAGCAGTTGCTTCAGTTACTGTAGACCAGGAGAGCTTCTGGACATGAAAGATCTTTGGTCCCTTCTAGTAGAACCGATCTTACTTCGCAAGAAATCCTCACTTCACAGCAAAATCCTCTAAATTATTGGAGGATTAAATCTGAGAAATTCAAAAGTCAACAGCGAGGCAGCTCGGAGTAAGTACACACGTGAAACCCCACTGGTCCTTGGCAATTTCTGAGCAAGGTGCCACAAAGTAGAACTTAGTGTGGAGAGCTTGTTGCACCATACTGAAACAGTTCTCAATGGCAATGACTTGTCACTTGTCTCCCTCCTGTGCTGCTGACCATGAGAAATTGCTGATCTTCCTACCTGTGTGTCATCTCCACTTTCCTTTCAAATTAATGTGGATGTAAAGTGTGCCTTGCCATCTCAGTCACTCAGAGTGCCTGCTGGTTTTCCTTCTACAGTGTTTTTATGTGGTGTGCTTCAGATTTCCTACTGATAATGTCTGCTACTCAGTCATGGGAAGAGGGAAGCTAGGACTCATCTTTTTTTTTTTTTTTCTCTTCAGTGATATTCCTAGCATTTCCCACTTTCTATATGCATACTATACACTTCATAAAATGGCACACTTTCCCATTCTTGAGGGCTTTTCGATTTTTTTTCCAGTCCAATATTGAAAATGAATGGTGTTACATGTTTCTACTTTCCACAACATTGGCAGAATCATCTCGAGAGTCTCAGTAAGGGCAGTGTTATACACATCAGTAGTATATGTGTTCATTAATGAAAAGAACATTTGAAAATACTTCTTTTTGTGTTTAAAATATTTAGGTGAAATCAGATACTTCCATTAGTCCTGGAGATATTGCTGTTCCTTATATTGTCTCTCAGTCTAAATGGGTAACATGCTCTATGGGCAGAACTGGTATTTGCGACATAAGAAACAAGATATTTTTGTTTGCTTTTAGACTCATCTAAAATACTTGAACCCCATAACCTTCTTAGTTTGTCATATGAATAACCATGAAGCCTTAAGTAGGCTGTTGCAGTGCAAAAGTATCGTGTAAATTTTCTTTATTTAGTCCATGCTCTTATTGTGAAATTTTTGGTGTTTCTTCACACTTAACAGTTCCAGTAAACATTGCCTCACTTATGTCTGCCTAAGTTACAATGTGAACATCTATTTCTCTCAGGTTTGCTTTTAGCAAGAGTACATTACAGCACAAATATTTTTTCCAGAACATTTTCTACAAATGTTCCCAGATGCATGGAAATATTTTGATTAATACTTTTAACTGTAGTCAAATGACTTGCCTTTTTCTTTAGTGCATTTTATTTCTGACTTTGATCTTTATAAAATCACAATCTTATCCATTTTATGGAATTTTCACTATTTCTTTTGAGCAGGAAGCCCTGGAGGAGTGAGTTAGTTTTAAACATTTTTGAGCACTGATTACATTAAATAGATAAAAAGATTAGTGAATATAGCTTTCTGTAATTGTATTGCTATGTAGTAAACCTTCTACAGATATAAAGAAAGAAATGCAAGAGAACCAAGGATAATAGCAGAAGTCACCATCTCTTCAGTTAATTTCAGAGAGTATGTGTGTGTGTATACACATATAAATAAATTATTAAACTGTGTTTAGTAGAGCATAATCTTAAGAAACTTTTTATTCTTATTTTGCTCCATATTTATTTCAATTACTAGATTGTACTGCATGTAGACTATAATAAAAGTGAGGAATTAAAGCCTTTTTTCTTTGGTCACATTAGAACTTTTATTTTCATCTGATTCTAAATTTCAAGTTGGGTCTTATTCAAAGCCGATATTATGGAAAGCTCAAGAAGCATGGACACAACTGAATGCCAAGGTGTTAACCAATGTTTGAGATGACAGGCATTACTTCTGTTATATTTTTGTTAGTTTATTCTCAAATGCCTTTCTAGACTTGCATGTAGTACTATGACTCAGTGTAGCCTTAGAAATTCTCATTAAGCCAAAATCGGAGGCAGTGTTAAGAGAGTTTAAGTCATGTAGCAATAAATACCAATGAATCTAAAGGAGTTGAAGTTAATATTGTGCTCTCTAAAAGCAAGTATAAATCATACCATGCTAGAGTCAGCTGAGAATTTAGCTGAAGTTCTTCATGACCTACTTCATCCCCCCAATAGGAAAATCAGCAGAGGTGGATAATCATAGAATGATTCTCTTTTTTACAGTTTTCCCAAAAGCCTTAGATTCCTTTTGTGCAGAATACACAAAGCTACGTCTTTCATCCATGCTATTTTTTTCTGTATCTCAGAAGAGGTGGAAAAATGGTGAATATGTTCCTTTAACCACATAAGCATTCAGCCCTGCATCCCACCTTATCCCTGAATCTGTCAAGCGTCCACTGTAAGATCTGGAGAGTAAGACCAGATTTTGCTGTAAAAGGTTTTGACTTTCCTGACCTCACCAAATAGAAGTAATGTAAAATATAGAAAATATCTTTGTTACTAATCTGGGAGAAAGATCAGGTTTGTTTTTATGGCTGATTATAATTAGTGACAAACATATAAGCAAATAGGTGACCAAACTCCATCTGGAATATTATTTCCAAGACTGTCAACCCACATAAGAAGGATATTATTCACCTTGGAGACTTCATTCTAGAATTCTAGAATTTCTAGAACCTGAGTCACGAAGGCAAATTTGAACTACTGCTTTTTTTTTTTTTTTTCCTTCTAGATATGAGAGCTAAAGTTGTTAAAAGTGTATGTCCAGGATTCATAAGAAACCGTTTATCACAGTGAAAACAATATGTACCATTTAATTTTAAATACTGCCTGAAGTTTCAGGATTTACTTTGGCTTTTGACAGTCCTGAGAACTCGGTGGACTGGACTGGAACGATATGTGTGGGACATAATATGTGCTGCACAAGATTCCTCACATAGGTTCTTCAGTGTGCCAAAGACCTTAAGTAAGCCACCAATATTAATGAGCAAGCAGGTCTTCAAGCTTTTTGCTGGATCTCATGTCTGACATTTCCAGTAGCATGCCAACTGTCTCTGCATGTCTGTTATCCACTGGCAAGTGGAAGCATGGGAAAAAAAAACCCTGATTGTGCAGCCTCCAGGTGGAGGCAGTGGTTGATCTCTTGCACTCGGGCTGCTTTTGAATCCCCACCTCTGTCACAGTGGATTGTCACACACTCCATAGTCTGTTACCTTTAACAAGGCTGCATAGGCTAGATATTAGAAATAGGAAAGGAAGAGGGGTAAACCAATGTGAGTAAAGGTTATTAGACCTTTCATATTAAATAATCCTGGGAGATAGATAGAAATGATTCAAGGCATTTAGATTTTATTGTAGAGGGATATTATGGGTACATGTGATAAAACACTGAGGGCTGAGATAAACAAAAAAAATACTCTGAATTTGCTTTCTGTTAGGTTTGCTTTACTCCAGAGGGCTATCTCTGTTGACATATAAATACAGGATGACAGAGTAACGTACCAAGATAATGTTGGTGAGGACTATACTATTTCAGTAAGTGTTTAACAGAATGAAATAATGAATAATTTATGCTCCGAAACCAGGATTTAATAAAGAAAATTTTCTGTTGTCTCCATAAATTTTACTTCTGAAAGGAAAAAAAAAAAAAAAAAAAAAAGAGAGAGAGACGGAGATACAAACCTGTGAGGATAAGAAAGAGGAAGATACATATCTCACACCTAATCAAACGTGTGCATTCAAACCCATTCTGGGTTGACAACTGGAATTCTTGATGGCCATGTGTCACCCTCTAGAACGGAGGTCGAACAGGGGGCAAACCAGCACCAGGCTCTCCACAGCATCTCCGCTCACTGGGAGAGAGTGCGAGGCGCGGGGACGGGGGATCGCCCCGGGAGGGTCAGCGGGACTGAGCTTCTCCAAAGTGCGTCCCCGCTTCTGCGCAGCGCTTCAAGCGCTGCCGGCTCAGAGGCGAGGGCGGAGATGAAGCAACGCCACCGAAATCCTTCAGCCCTGACGGCCACGAAAGCCGGCGGACAAACCCCGGGGCCCACGCAGCCCAGGGCTAGGCGGCGCCCCGGCAAGGCCGCCAGCGGGCTCCTTTCCCCTTGCCATTTCTCTGCTCCTCGTCCTTTTACGATTATCACCACTGCTTTCCGCGAGGGACAGCAGCCGCAGCGCGATCCGCCGGCGGATCGCCCGCGCGCGTGGGCGCGGCGGCGGGCACGCGCCTCGGGAGCGCGGCTCCCGCGCCCTCGTCCGCTGGCGCGGAGACGGCGGGTGCGAGGGCTCGGTTCCCACACGCCGCGCAGACACACCCCCGTAACGCCGCGCACCCCGGCACCGCGGCGGGAGCCGAGGCGGCGGCGCGGGGCGGGGAGGCGAGGCGCTCGAGCCCCGCCGCGCCGGAGCGGAGGCGCCGCGCCCCGGCGGGCGGAGGCTGCGCGGGGCGAGCGCCCCCCAGCGCGCTGCCGCCGCGCCGATTACGTAAGCGCGGGCGCCCCCCGCGCCGCCCCCGCCGGCGGTTATGCAATCGCAGCACACAGACCTACTGTACCGCGCGCCGCCCGCGCCCCGCCCCGCCCCGCCCCTGGGCGCCCCCATTGGCCGGCTCCGCTCGGCGCCCGGCGCCGATTGGCTGGCCGCGGCCGCCAGTCACGGCGCGGCGCGGCCGGCATGCGGGCTATGAGCCCCGCGCCGCGCAGCGCTGACCTACTAACACACATCCCTCCGCGCCGCCGCCGCCGCGCGCTCCCGCCCGCCGCTCCGCCGCTCCGCCGCCGCCCGCACGGCGCGGCACCGCACCGCACCGCACCGCGCCCGCTCCGCGCCGCCGCCCGCCCGCCCGGCCCGCCCAGCCCGACGACCGGCGCGGGGCGAGGAATGCCCGGCGCTCCGCGGCGCGCTGCAGGTAGGAAGGAAGGCGCGCGTACAAAGTTGGGGTGCCCGCCCGGTGCTTCGCTCTAGCTTCGGGCGGGGGTGGTCTCTTGCTTCAGGGGAGCGCGGCCAGCTCCGGCCGCCGCCGGGCGGGGAAGGGTCCGCCGGCGGCCCCGCTCTGCGCGGCGGCGGGCGGCTCGGCGGAGGGGTGGTGGCGCGGGAGGCGGCCCGGGAGGTGCCGGCCGACTGCTCCCGCTGTCGGGGCGTGCTCGTTCCTGGCGTGCCGCGCTGCCCCCCGCGCGTCTTCGCAGCGAGCCCCGGGCAGCGCCGCCGGAGCGGCTGTCCCGCGTTGCGTAATATGCCGGCGGGGAGCGGAGCTGCCGCGGCGGATGCCGTGCGGGGCGGAGGACTGGGTCCCGGGCAGCGCCAGCACAAAACCACCGGGGGCTGCTGCCGGAGCCCGCCGGCTAGACCCGGTCCTCTCTCGGGCGGCGTAGGGGCATGTTGCCCGCGAACAGTCGCGATCAATGGCAGCGGCCCGGGACCGGGGCTGCGCTTGTCTCAGCCAGCCTTTTCCGTCACTTTTTGTCGTTGTTTTCTAGGCGCTGCGGGACCGATCGCATAATAGTTCCTGGAAATGTTGCATTATGTAACCACAAAATATGCTGGCGGCGGGGCTGGGAAAAGGGAGCTAATTATGCGATTTTATAATCTCTCTACAAAGAAACTAGGACAATCTCGCCCCGAAAAAAAAAAGCCCCCTAAACCCGTAACTGTAACAGGTTTTGTTAAAGTGTGTTTATTAAGGCAACTACACAACTGGGTAAGTGGGGAGGCGAGGCGCGCTCGCCGGCTGCGTGCCGGGTGCCTTAAAACGAGATTTGTGTTGGGTCTATATTTAGCCCCTTCGCGTTTTAGCAATTGTGGCTTCATGTGCTATTTCTGGTCTTTTCTCCAGAGCCGTGCGTGTGTAAGACGTTCGAGGCATTTGCTCGGATTTTTAACTCTACGCCTTCGGAGGCGTTTTAGATCAGACTGTATTTATTTTTTAGGGAAGGCGTTTCGCCCAGACGCCGTGGCATCTCTCCGGTACGGGCTTTCAGTGGGGGGAAAAAAATGAAAAATAATTTTAAAAAAAGCCAACCAAACAAAACATCAGATCAAAACAAACCAAACGAGAATGGCTTAATTTAAGGAAGAAAGGCGTTTACGGGAGATCTCAGCCGCGCTAGAGGGGAGAGGAAGAGCCGTCCCGGCCGTGCCCTGACGGCCGCGGCGGGCTGGGGGCCAGGTGCCGCCGGCCCCCGTGGGGCAGCGGAGCCGGGCTCCGGGGGCGGCCGCCGGTTGTAGGTCAGTGTGACAGATCCGATGGGCGGTGGAGCGGAGCGGGTGCGCGGAGCCCGACGAGTTCTCCGCGCCCATCTTCCGCTCCCGGAGGCTCGCGGGGATCGCCGCTGCCTCCCTTCCCCGGCGGCCGACGGGGCGCGGCGGCGGCGGGCGAGCGAGGGCTGGGGGCGCTGGCGTTCCCCCTCAGCCCTTTGTTCTGGGCTGGGGCGGCGGCGGCGGCGGGGGGGCGGCGGGCTGATAGCGCGGGCCCGAGCGGGCCGGGGCCATGCGCCGCCGGTCACGTAGTGGGCTGCGGGGCCGAGCCGGGCTGCCTTTGTGGCGGGCGCGCTGCGGGGCCGAGCGGCGCAGGGGCGGCGGACGCCGTCTCCCCGCAGCTCGGCCCCGCACCGCGCCCTGCGGAGCGTCCCCGCTCCGCTGCCCATCACCCCTCCAGTCCCACCGTCGCCTGCAGGCAGGGATCGCCAGACAAAGGCCCTCGCAGGTAGGCACGAGATTAGCGTTTTCTTTCGCTTCTTACGTAACGAACGACAACAACATCATAAAGGGGGGAAAAAAAATCATCACTGCCTAATTCTGTAATTTTTTTCCCAAGTCAGTTCGGCGTCGCAGTGGCTGTATGTTTTGTACTCTGGGGCCAGCTTGTGCTGTGTCCTCGATAGGAGCATAGATTGAAAGTTGCTGACGATAACTTGCCTTTCAAGTTGAGGTAATTTTAATTTCTTTTAAATTTTTTTTTTTTTTTAATTTTTAATTACTAAAACGGTTCTCCAATACGTGAAACCAACATCACTGTGCTTCTGACCAAAAACCTCCCAACCGAGTACCCCAGCCACAGGATTTATGTTCGTTGTACCTGCTATAGGAAGTAGCAGCAAAGTATTTTAAAAATGTAATATTCTTGGTAACTGCATAAACTTTTTTGCTACTTGATTGTTGGGGCCAAGTACAGCCTTGACAGTGAGGCTTTTTTGGAGTTACTGTTTTGTTAAAAACAACCCTGGTTTTTTGGTTTTTTTTTTTTTTTTTTTTTTTTTTTTTTTTTTTTTTTTTTGTTGTCCTTGTAGCTTGAATGATTGCACTTAGTTTCGTTGTGTTTGCTCCAGTGTGTATGTAACCTACTTTGAGTTATCTTTGCCCTCCTCAGTAATTTATTAAATCCAGAGCCTCGTTTGAAATACTGCTCTGTGCATTGCTTTTATGGTCCTTATTCAATCAAAATATTGACTTTGATGGGAAACTCGAATGTATTAGGATTTGGTGTTTTGGCCCAAAAACTTGATTTAAACCAACAAGTTCAAGGACTGCTGAATAAGGATCGTTAATAACATTGGCACTAACTCTTATTGTTACATTACAGATGTCTTTGACTGTTAAAATGCTAATAAGCTTTAGAACATTCTGCCTCCACTTTCATTTACTTTATATTTTTAACTCGTGCTCCAAAGGACTCTTAACTAGCTTTCAAAATATCCAGCTTCCTGAATTTGCATCCAAAGCCTCAAGTTTCTGCTGTTTTGGTGAGGGTTGTTTTGCATTTTGTTTTGAGGTCTGGGGAGGGAATTTTTTTTGTGTGTTAGTTTTTTGTTTTTAAGAAACTGATGCGGAGGTGTCAAGAAGCTAAGAATCTTCCCATGGGCAGTATGAACTTACATGACCTCCAAACAGCTTGTCTCTTCTTAAGAAGGAACAGTATTTGCCTTGCTTTGGATGAAATTTATAGAACATGCATTCTTTCAATTGCAGTAGAGTCAGAAGAGTCTGAGAAAGATATCAGCATGCTTTTTTCCAATCCTTTATCTTGAAATAAAACTCTTAAAAAAAATAAACCTTTAACTCATTTTAAATTGACTTATTTTAACAAATAGTTATGCAAACTAGGCTTATGCAATAGTTTTTTTCCAGATGGCAATCTCGCTGCTGTTATAACATCACTGTGATGCAATAATGTGAACAATAAAATCCTCTGTTTGAGTCTTATTACACACTGTTAAGCAATGTATCTGACTCATCAGCTTAATTGACTCTTCTAGGTGACCTTGCCATGATCATTACAGGCAGTTATGAGATATAAATGTGCTTAGGCTATGTAATAGAAAAAAAATGCAAATAGATGGCCAATTCCTGCAGTCCAATCTAAAAGAAAATGACAATTGATTTCCGTTTTAGTATTTTACAGTATTAAAGCATTACCTTACAGTATTTGAAGATATTTTTTTAGTAGCTACATGATAATGTAACTGTCTAATACTGATGGTAAGCATGACTGTTAAAACAAGATTGTGTAAACAAGGGAATAGTTGGTCTTGACCACATTTTTTGTGTAGAAGCAATGTTATTAAGAAATTGTATTATATGGTAGATCTGAAATAAATCTAAAGCCACCTTAGATACCCTGCTTTTTTTTCCTAATTCACTTGTTGAATTGGTCCATGTCCAAAATAGCATACTATGAGATGGAATTTTGTGACCGATATTAAATATATATTCTATTAGGAAAAATGCCTTATTTAAGACATGGCTTTTTTCCCTTTCTTGAGTTGCTCCACCTTGGTGTAATTTTCAGTCTGTCCTGCAGTATCTGAATGATTAACCAGTTTTTGCTACGGAGGTGTCTGCACAACAGCTGCCAGTGCTGCAAGACTTCTCTTTGCAAGTGGAATGCAACCCAACAAAGAAAATAAAGCTCAGCATGGGCAGTGGTCTGGACCATCTCACAGAACTGGAGCTCTAAGGATTGCTATTTCTCTGCTCCGTCTGCTGTGAGTGGTAGATAACAACAATTTACAGCCAGCATTTATTTTATATATTTACTTCAGTTATATAACAAGATGCATGTTTAGAGCATCAGCTGGGATTAATTGACATAATTCTGCTGCGTTTAAATAAAGCCATATAAATTTAGGTCAGCTGAAGGTCTGGTCCATGGTTGGCATTTTAAGAACACAGATCAATAATAGAAAGCTATTATCAGAATAATTAATATTTGATTTTGTGGACTTATTTTTAATGGTTTGTAACTAATGGAAACCTGAAATTGTATTTCCAGAACATGGTTGCTATTAAGTTATAGCTTTTCACAGTCTAGTTCTTCCTGCTGTCAAGTAGCTATTGAAATGAAAAACATACTGTCATAGATGCTACTGTAACTTCAGTAACAGTTGTTTCTATTGAGGCATTATTAAAATACTGGAAAGTGATATGGTATTATTAAATTGCATGTTTACATGTGTATATGATATATATTATATATATGGAATTAAATATTTACCCAAGATATATTTCTTCTCAGTTTTACATTTTATCCTGGTGCTATCAGTAATATTCTTAGATCTTCTTTTTTATCATTTTAACCAGATCAATAAATAGCTTGTTTTGGGAAACATGAACTGATCTTGCAGAATCAAACTGTCTTCACAAGGAAATGAAAGAAAATGTAGGGCAAATTGGCACTTATTAAGCTTCACTGACCTTTCCTGAACAGCTACCCTTAACATATGTTTTCTGCTCTCCAAAGAGAAATTTTATTTCTGTAATTTACCTTTGGTAAGCAGGCTGTACTTTAATGAGTTAATTTGTAGTTCTTAAGATTAACTGTAACTAAAGTAATTTTTCCAACAAAGAAAGCCTTTTGTAAAAATTACCTACGACATCAGCTTTCTGGGTACAACGTAGAGTTGGGTAATATAAATTTGCAATAGTATTTCAAGTTCCATTATAATCTTATTTATTTTTTCCTTACAGTTGATTGAACAGTGCCATAATAAATGATTTCTGGTGAGCCCAGTGGAATATATTTTGTGGACATATTCCATTTTTTTCCTTCAATAATTTGATCAACATTTTAGCAAAAGTGGGTCAACTTGTACAAAGTTATCATCATCAGTGTTCTACTGACCTAATTACACATTGGTCCTGAAACAGTAAGCACTTAAGATGTTCATGAAGTTGTAGGAAAAGGAAACTGCGTGCAGGATCAATACCTCTGCATTGCTTCATGCTGCTGTAGCACATTCGTGGTCCTTATGCACATTACTATGTAACAGCAGAAATTGGTGGCAATATTAATGTTGTAAATGCTTTTCCCCATTGTGACTGTGGATAACCTGTCCGTCATAGCATAAAATGCAGTCACCTAGATTTTATCAAAAAGTTTTAACTTCCTTTGCTCTATGTTGTATAGATCCTCTGGACCACAAATCTGTCCCAGGGATATCACTGTTTCAGTGTATCCAGCATTAAAGCTTTTCTTCAACAGGAACATGAACTCACAAACTGTTGTAGATAAAAGGCAAGAAAAAGTATGTTGAAGGACTCAGTGGAGATTGGAAATATTCTGGATTTCTGAATTATGATAGATAGTGATAATGATAGGTGCAGAGTTTCATGGCAAAATTTTTGTCTGTAGAAAGCAGTAAAGGTAGAGTATCTCCAAAATATTTCAGCGGTGATTAGGGAGGCTGTGCATACACCACCTGAGCTTAAACTAAGTCCTATGTATGTGATGAGAATGATGTTTTTTCTGTACCTTATAAAAATATTGAGAGAGATAGCATCTGGTTTTGGAATACTTTGAAGATAAAGTGCAAAATATGTCTTTCAGTTTTCCAAAATTTGGAATGCAAACTAGTAACTTTTGAATCTATGAACAATTTCTATAGCAGCTCATCTGGTATGTAGCCAGATTTTCAAAATTGATAAAGTGGGGCAGAATGGTGACAGTAATATAATTAAAGATACCTATGCCTATATCATGGACGACATCAGCTAAAAATAAGCAGAGACATTAAGACAAGCACAATTGTTTTTCGTGAGTATGCCATATAGTGGTGGTGATGATAGAGGCATGACTTTTTTCCTAGATTTATTTTCCTAGAGCAAAAGAAGCTATATACAACTGTTATTTTCTTCTATTTTTAAGGGCTGATATATATTCCTCTTGTAGACACAATGATACAAAAACTGAATTGTGTTTGAAAATCCAATGCTAGAAATGGGATTTCATTTAGTGTGATAGAATCACTGTCAAAATGCTAGAGCTGTAGAATTAAACAGTCATTTTATCATAGATATGTTTGATAAATTATGCTTGGAAATAGCATGAATTATTTTGCTAAATATAAATGAAAGCATGCAGTTACTCTATGGAGAAGCTTAGGTACATGAGGAGGCTCCCATACATTATTTAAAACAGACATTATTTATGCAATTAAATTACACAGAAGAGAGCAAGCTTGTGGCATTGTCCTTCAAATTTTGAGACCTCTCAATTATTACAGTGTGAATACGTAAATCCCCAGGATCAGATCTTAAATGTGCCATGTTGTCACTTCAGTATTTTTTGAAGTCCCATGGATAAATTAATTTTTTGTGATTTCTGCATGCATAATTTTTTGCTTCAATAGCATGAGTCCTATACAGCAGGAACTGGGATTGTATTCTGTTTCTGTTAAGTCAATGGCAAAATTGCTGGGGGAGCAAATCTGGCTTTGTAATTAAGTTAATAGGGTCGAGTGTTATTACATTGTAGAATTGGCACTCAATGCCATTAACATCAACCAACCAAATGTTGGTTTTATAACACTTTATGAGGGAGTGATAAAGCAATTGAAAAATTAATCATAAGGGAAAATATTGGTATTTGAAATGTAGTCAGAGGAATCATTACAGTTCATTAATTTATGTTTAAATACTCATGTTTTCCAATGGAATTATAAAATGCAAGTGAAGTGAAATGGCTGGTTCCATTGAAGGCATGTTGCCATTATCGTCAGATGGAATTTAATTTGTTTACAGACTCAGCATTGGGCTGATCCACGTGAAGAAGTACTACTAAACAAGGGGTTTGACTCCTGTTTGTAAAGCCACATTTCCAGTTACCATAATAAAAGCACTCAAGGAATACAGAAAGAGTTAAAGATATTTTGTTGCTCTGCTCATTCACAAAAGTAAATGGCATTACGTGTAACTGAATAAACAGCAAACCTGTATGACTATGTTAGTGGGTTACATGTCTGTCTTGACAGCTTTACTGATGGACTCTGGCAGAGAGCAAAGTTGTATATTGCATGCAAAAAGACAGTCATTTTGATACATGCTTAATATTTACTGTGGATTGCATACTACTTACATTCTGTCTGTTTATAACAGGAACAATGTGTACAGGAGGGAGACTGGCCAAAACAGGAGTTAACAGTGCTACAGTGAGCAGATTGGGCCATTCCAGTGTACAGTCTGCAGATGTCCCATGGAACAAGGGACATGAACTCTGCAGCTGGTAGGGCTAAGTTCAGCTCAGTGCCAGTCTTAGGCTTGCGGGAGGATATTTGGACATGCAATTGAGTTTTTATCTATCAGTATGGTCATATTGATGAACTATGTCATTAGTCTACATTCATTTAGGCAAAAAGCCATAATCCAGAAACTTTTTGCTAATTATTATTACCATTATTAGTATTTTTCCTGGACCACAGTGTTGGACAAACACTGAAGTGGAATAGCTTTGAGCTGGAGACCATACTGATAGACAAGATCCAAATTCTTATCCTGATACAGTCTTGTTCAAGACTAAACATTACTTTTGTAGCATGTGGAAATAAAAGATGGGACTATTATAGAGGAAAAAGGATTTAATTTGTGTAGGTGTGGTTTTATTCTTTTAAAATTTCCAATGATTCTATAAGTACTTCCTTGTTCATGCTACCACTTCAAGTAAGTGTAGATGTTCTAGGCTATATGGCGCATCTATATATATGTGGTAACAATAATGATGACATATGCATATTAGTGCGTGTTTTCTGATATTTTGATTTGAGTGTAGCTCTCCGGTATTGTTAAATTCAGTAAGAGCTGTGAACTGATAAGGACATGGAATTTCACAAAAGTTGTTTTGAGCACTTTTTGCTCATGTGAGAGTTGGCTGAGATGCATACTAAGAGACAAGTGATGATTTCATAGGTATTGAGTACATGATACAGTTTCCAGCTGTGTGCCGTGGAAGGTGTCTGCTACTGGTACAGGTGAATAGAGTGATTGTAGTGGATCAAGACAATTACGGATCAGTAACTGTGTACTCCCAGTTCTACAGGATAATGAAATGAAATCCCAGTATTTTATTAATGTAAAGTGATGCTACATAGACTAAATATTCTACAAATGTGATGAAGGGTCAAGTGGCCTTGTCTTCTCTTTTTTTGTTGTTGTTGTTTTAAAGTTTCAGCAGTTATTTTTTTAAGTGTTGACTTACACTAGGTTTAAAATGGTATACATATTAATTAAATATTTAGTTCCCTGAATCAGTGAAATGGGCAAAATATCTATACACCTACTTCAGCAAATCAAACTGTACTGAAAATTCAGAGAAACAGATGTTGCTTTGCTGTAGTGCTCCTGGTTTGCTGATCCAGCTCCTTCAGTCCTGACAGAAATCTCCCTTTTGATTCCACTTGGAATTTTGTATCAGGGTCTAACTATGTAACTGTTTGTGTATTAGAGGTACGTTTCTTCTTTTCAAACATGACAATTTGTGGTGCTGCTTTTGCACTAAAATATTCAATGCTGTCTTTGGTGTGGCTGGTGTCTAACTATTTTTCATTAGGGTTGTATTATCAAAGACAAATAGTTACATGTTAGTAATTAACCATGGATTTTAGGAAATTCTACTTAGTTGTTCTATTAAATGTGTTCATTTTTCATGAAGAATTGGCATGGTTTGATGGAACAGAACCCAGCTTGAAACCTTAGTGTTAATGACCTTGCTTAATTGTTACTACATCACTCATTCCACTTTGTCTTCTGGAAAAGACAAGAGAAACTGGCAGAATACAATTCATTAATTCTTTTATAACTTTCTTGACTGATAATGTTAAAATTATTTTCATTAGTCATTGTGAAAACATTCCCAGTAAATAGAGACATTAATCTGAAGTGGATGATTTTTTTTCTTTTTGTTTTCTGGTTGTACAGGCAAGAATGTTGACTTGATAGTCAATTCTATAAAAGCACTTGGCATACTACATTCTTTTCAACAGGAACATGATTGACTGTAGAAAATTATATACTGAGAAGCTGTGTATAAGATCAAGATGATCTTATACCCAGATAAGTGATCTTAATATTTTTGCATTAAAAGGTATGAAATAAAACAAAGGCCAATATAAACTGTTAAGTTCAAATTTGATGATTAAAATGTCTGAAGCTAAAGGTTAAGCTAGTTTTTATTTGTTAATGGTAAGACTTCTGTGTCTAAACTTTTACTTCAATGCAAATGCTGTTTCCTGTAGGTGCACATGCCCCAATGGTATTAAACTTTACTTTGACATAATACAACTATTTGTCAAATGCAAATTTTTAATTAAATGTCATTTCTCTAAAGTATTTTTCAATACTGATTTTAATGTTTTCGTTGTAAGATACTAGAAAACTACATCATTTTTTTTTGTCAATATTTTTTAGCTAGGTACTTGCCCAAATTATGTGTTTGAGCTTGCTAGTTTGAATCAATATGATGGATACAAACTCTTACATATAGATTTTTTTTTACGGGATTCAAAAGCAGCAATTAAATGCTTAATAGATAAGCATTGGATAATGGTGGTATTTTAAGACAATAGAAAGCACTCCTTCTTCTCTAAATCAGCTTATGTTATTTTTAATTCTTGAAGGACCTAAATATATTGCATTTCTGTCATACACCACAGCTGTTTTCAGAAGAGATGTGTTAATGTGGAACAGGATACTTTACAGTGCTGCTCATCAACATGCAGTGTGTCCTGCAGTTTAAAGTGTCAGAAAGTTTTAATTTGACCAGTGATGTCATGGGAGGTTCAGTGACACCATCACTGTAGGGTCAAAACTCAAATGTTTTTTAATTGATTCTTCCTTGGATCATATATTTGTTTTGGAAGCAAATCTGCTACCTCTAGGTGTCAGGAAATTTAGAATATCAATAGTTTCAGTGTTGAGCTGTCTTCATATCACAGCAGGTTTAATCAACTAAATTCTTGTCAAATATTTGTCAATAGCTACTTTTGTGTGTTTTGATCCAGCAGTTCCTAAGTAGTAATAAAATTCTCTATTTATTTCAGGTTTTTAAGAAGATTCCCATTGAATCTGCTAAGAAAACTGGTTCTAGACAGAAACTTCTCTCTGAGATTATGAAAGAAAAGGAAGAATGTGGGTGGATTTAAAATTACTGTATTTATCAAGTTGTGGAGTGAGAAGTACTGGGGAGATAGTTTGCTCTGTTGCTTATTGTAGATCTTCTACAAATTGTTTCTGATGCAGCTGAGAAAAATGCAGACCCTTAAAAAGGAGCACGGACCTGTTGACACAAGTAGCAATGTGGACAAAATCATGGTACTTAAGTCAACCTTAGCAGAAGTATCTGAAGAATTGTCTACAAATGAAGACGTACTACTTACTGAAGCAAGTAGTGGAAAGAGCAAATCTTCAGCTTGCCGGAGAAAGCGAGAATTCATTCCAGATGAAAAGAAAGATGCTATGTATTGGGAGAAAAGGCGGAAAAATAATGAAGCTGCCAAAAGATCTCGTGAAAAGCGACGACTGAATGACCTTGTCTTAGAGAACAAACTAATTGCACTGGGAGAAGAGAATGCCACTTTGAAGGCAGAGCTGCTTTCATTGAAGTTAAAGTTTGGTTTAATTAGTTCTGCAGCCTATGCCCAAGAGATACAGAAACTTAGTAGCTCAACAACTGTGTATTTTCAAGATTATCAGAGTTCCAAATCAAATATTAACTCATTTGTAGATGAACATGAACCATCTATAGTTGGTAGCAGTTGTATTTCTGTCATTAAACATTCTCCTCAAAGCTCAATGTCTGACGTATCTGAAACATCAACTGTAGAACATACCCAACCAAGTCGTATACAAAGCAACTGTAGAAGTCCCGAAAATAAGTTCCAGATTATAAAGCAGGAGCCTATTGAATTAGAGAGAGAGCCAAGGGATGACAGAAGTTCATATAAAGCGTCCATATATCCAAACTACATGGGAGCTACCTTTAATGTATACTCACATTCTCCTCCTCTCTTGCAAGTTAATAGGTCCTCCAGTAATTCCCCGAGAACGTCAGAAACTGATGATGGTGTAGTCGGAAAGTCATCTGATGGAGAAGATGAACAGCAGGTTCCTAAGGGTCCAATTCATTCCCCAGTTGAACATAAAAATGTTCATGCAACAGTTAAAGTTCCAGAAGTGAATTCTTCAGCTTTGCCTCACAAACTTCGAATCAAAGCCAAAGCCATGCAAGTTAAAGTGGAAGCAATGGATAATGACTATGATGCAACGCAGAAGTTGTCGTCACCCATTGACATGTCCTCAAAAAGACATTTTGAGCTTGAAAAACATGGTGCACAAAACTTGGTGCATTCTTCTCACACTCCTTTCTCGGTTCAAGTGACTAATATCCAAGACTGGTCACTTAAACCAGAACTCTGGCATCAGAAGGAACTCAACGTTAAAATTCAGAGTGGTTGCAAAACTGGAGTTGTTGAAATAAAAGACAATATATACAATGTCTCTGAGTCAGAGAATCTCTATTTGAAGCAGGGCATAGCAAACTTATCTGCAGAGGTTGCTTCACTTAAAAGACTTATAACCACACAAATCTCTGCATCAGACTCTGGTTAATTTACTACTGAAAAAAAGCTTATTGTTTCAAAGGATGTCATTTGCAGTAGATCAATATGTTTTGTATGATGCTGAATTTTCACTGGACTTGTGATGTCATTTCACTGTAATGTTCACATAATGTCTGATTGGTGTCTTTTTGTGCACAAATTATTATGAAGACTAGGTTGTGCTATGATCACTATGCCTTGAGTATAGTCAAGTAGCCTGTACAAAGGCTGTATATAGTGGACTTTAATTTCTTTTGTTCTACTACAAAGCGTGCAAGTTACCAGTTACAATAAAATATTGGTGACAAACATAGAACATCTACTCCAGTTCAGTTGATTTTATGAACTTGTAAATAAGTTGTTAATTAAAAACTGGGTTTTTTCTTACACTGTGCTCAACTTCACTTACATTTTTGGTTTTTGCAGCCTAACAACCAAATTACAATTTACAACATGTGTGATCCTTCTGGCCACCTTTTTCCTTAACATGTTTTTTAGAAGAGAATTAAAGTGAATATTTATACATGAAACAGTACCAATTTATAGCCTTAGCCTTCTTTAACTTATTTCTTAGTAGAAATTAACCAAAAGCCCTGCAAATTCTAACCCAGTAACTAATATCAACAACCTTGATTTTCTCCTTCAATGTCAAATGAGACAGTAATGAGTTTCCTGGATGTTTTAGTGTGACAAACAATTTTTCAATATTATTACTTGGTGTTTTAGGTGAAATTAGTTAAGTCAGATTTGTGCATCTGCAAAGTTTTCAGAGCCTTGCAGTGGCACAACTGGACAGCCCCATCTCTTCCAAGGGGTCGCTTGCATCTGCAAGGGGTGCAGGCATGGAAAGTCAACCCCTCTTGCATACCAGCATTCTGTCCATGGCAGACCATGGGCCACCTGTACATGAAGTATAAGGCTACTGGATTTGTAAACTCTGAGCTCAGCTAGGTAAATACTTACACAAAGGCTAGGCAATAGCAGTTGCAGAGTTGAAGATCATCTACTATTTTAGTTCCCTGAATGGGACATAATGCAATTATGCATGAAGTAAGTCTTGCCAGCAATTTGTCCCTGGTTTCAATGGCTTAATTAACTGAACTGGAATACCTTGGCTTGCTAAGGGCATTTTGCAAGAGCTTCTCAGATGTAAAATGGAGACTGTGTGAAGAACTGCACAATCTAGACACTGCTAGCCCCTTACAACTTATGCAGATTATGAGTTCTTCACTTGATGACTGGACAGGGCTGTGGTGCTCTTTGTCTTTCAGAAGAGCCATTGAGCCACGGAGTCTAGAATTGTATCGCATATCCTTGGTTTGGCTTACCAAAATCTTTACTTGGCAGAGGTTCTTTTCATGATACTTCCCCCTTCTTTTAACATACTAATAAATCAGACTAACAAATAAGCTTTTTCTGAAAAGGCTTTTTATTAATTGCCATACTGTATAATGAATTGAACCTTTCCATAGGCTTAAAATACTAATTAACAAAACAATATGTAGGTATTGTTTTTTGTTTTTTTTTTTAATTAATACTTGACTTGAGTGAGAGGAAGTTTGTCAATTTTTTGGGGATATGAAGAGGAGTCTGAGTCACTCCTGATAGCTCTGAAGCTTGGTCCAGCAGTCAAGGCAATGGCAGAACTCCCTGATGTCAGTAAGGACAGGATTTGATTCTGTGCCTTTTCAGGAACTGATGATTCAGTTGTGTTCGGGGAGGACCTCCGCACAGAAATCACTGGTACTTTCTGAGCTTTTTTGAGCCTTCTAACTGCTGTGCTGTATTTGTGGCATTCAGAGTTGATAAACTGCTATTCTTTTTTCATGCCTTAATAATACAATAGACCCCATAGCTGGGCTCTGTATGTATTTGGTAATTAACATAGATGACATTTCAATGTTACTGAAAATAAGCTCAGGATTATTGCATGAAATGTAAAAATTTGCATTGAATGATGGGGATATGAGACATAAGGCAGTTATGGCTACTGTCTCCTTGCTTGCTAAGTATCTTCTGTAAGCAACAATAAAATTCTTTAAATATTTTGCATATTATTTATCACATGTAATGTGTTCAAGGAGAGGACTTAAAACTCTCAGTGTTGCCATCAGTGTAAGCCTAGATCTATTGGTTTTTTTTCCATTTCTTGTTAGAATTGTTTGTCATAATGGAAGAATGTTGTCCTCTTTCTAGCTCATGATATATTTTGTGTATCTGTTTTGTGCAATTAATACTTAACAGTAATGATGTAGTTAATTTGTTGAAGGATGTCATTGCAAGAAAGTTATAGCATGGAGCTTAGGAGCACAATCAGATGTTATTTATAATCCCTTTATACCTTAGTGTTATGCTTCATTTGAAGAAAGAAATAAATAATTTGTCTTTTGTTCAAAACCAGATCTAACCTACCACATGCTTTTCTATTATGTTCATCATCACAGTCCAACACGGGGCATTAATTTGGGTTGACGACCGATCTTCCTGAGCTGAAGTTGCTGTTTCTCCATCTAATACTTGGAATATCTTTCACCTACCTATTAAAAGTACAAACTGCTAGAGTGTGGGTGGTACATCCAAAGCCCCATTATTGGCTACAGCTGCTGACTCTGAACTGCTCAGTTGCAGTAACTGTTGTGTAGATGGCCTCCTCATGCAGACTTCTCACCCTGCGTGCCCATCTGCAGCCTGCTTCCCCTTGGGATGTGAAATGGGAAAGATGGAGTGTCACCCTGTGGGGGTGGGGAGGGAGAGAGTGCAATGAGACTGCCCTGCTCTAGCCTTCAGCTGGTACATAATTATCTAAGTGCTGTGCTCTTCCAACCTGCCTTCCTTGCACTGCAGGAAACAGAATCAGCCTCAATGGAAAAAGTATCCCTGGCTGGTCATCTAGTTTCTCAATGGGAAATCAGAAGGTTGCTTCTGAGCACAAAATGAGCTTTATCTAAGTGTGAATAAACTGGCATAACATCCTCTAAGTTATAAAAAGTGTCAGCAATTGACAAAACTACATGAAATATGGCAAAGGGGGAATCTTTCTCATTTTAGTGTCTTCAATTACAAATGTTAAGGAAGAATACAGAATGTTAAGGAATACAGAAACTGGTAATTCTGAGACTTATCAGTATAAATTCTCTTTCATGATAATTGTTAATGTGAAGGGCTTCATGGAAAGTAAGAGAAGTCTGAAAAATGACTGTTGATTAGCAAGGTAAACTTTTTCCTAGTGATATCAACTAGTAGCTAATTAGCAATGCAAGTGTGAGTACAGCTCGTTCATTAAATCTGCCTAATTAATTGTGTATATACACAGTAATATAGCCCCATGTTCTATCAATATTAATAGAGAGGTGAATTGTGGATATGCCCATACATATACTGAGCACAAATATTAAAATTTTCTGAATACTCTCAAATTTCTGTCTTCAGTAAAACTTATGTATTGCATGGGATATATTTAAATTTTATTAATACTTTATACAGCTCAATATGCCCTTGATCATGAATAGGAGACAGCTGACAATTACTGATTATTCTTCTCTTGTTATTTTCTCCCTAATGTCTATTTGAGTAGTTTATGAGACCAAAACCACATCTGTGCAACTTAAATGCAAAATTGTGCAATAAACACATTCCTGTTTAGTTAAGTTAAAGTTTAGTTAAAACAACTGCTAAAAATATTTTCTACTTGCTAGTACATGAATATGCTGTTGAAAATTGCATACAGTGAATTTAGTAAGAATCTCTGAGAATCCAATTAATATGGCCTTTATTATTACCATATTGTTTGAAAGATACTTTTATAGGTTATTGCACAATACAAGATTGGTAACTACAAGAATGCAACAAAAGAATTTTTGGTATTTCTTGCATAAGAATGAGTAACATATTGTTCCATTTCAGTGCCAAATCAAAAGTTAAGAACACCAGGCAGAATCCTAGGGCTTTTAACTCAGTTTTAAGTTCTACTTCCCTTGAAGAAGTAGACTTTTTCTGTGTACAATAAGGGACTCACTCAACAGAAGTAACATCACCAGGATAGACACTTTACAGTTCCCTCCTGGCACAAACTCCTACTGATTGTTCTATCTCTAAGGCTACCTCTCATGACAAAACAGTGATATATGTCACTTCATACATACCACTGGAACTGTAGAGAACTTCCTCACTATGAAACAGAAGGTAGCCAGATACTCAGCTATTATTTATACAATGAGAGCTCTAGAAGGTCTTGGTGAATTAGGAGCAAAAGGTCAGAGTAGAGGCATAGAGTTTATTTGCTTGGAAGAGAAAGTGTCAGAAGACATTTGGTTTCAGGACTCAGAAAAATAGTGGGAATGCTTCTATGCTTTTTATGAGTTGACCAGCTATTACCCATGCACTGATCACAATGCTGTCACTAGAGTTACAGTAATTCCCTCTGAAACACTATGGAGCTCCACAGGATTACAAACAGAAGTGCCTGGGAAGAATGCAGGGCATGGGACTTGCTATGATTTGATGTGGGTTTGTCTCCTGCATGCAAGCATCCTCCCTGCTTCTAGTGCATCTGAAAAAGACCTTATCTGAAAAAGTCTGCATCAGTCCAAACATTCTGAGGAAGCTAAATGGCCATCTAATACTGCCAACATTCAGATAACAAGGTCAGTATTTCCTCCACCATCCCTCACTCCCCCGACAAGTCAATGCACAACTCAAAACATTGGTCAGCTGTTATACCTTTTTGTGTTATTCAGATTCTTAGATGTGCAAATGGGCATCTCAATAACCTACACGTATAAAACAATCAGGCTACCCTGCTATCTGTATGTGCCAGCATCTGTATCCATTATGTCTACATTCTGAGGCATGATGCTAAACAAGTTTCTAACAATCTGGACCTCTAAAAATTCTCTTAAATTTGGTATATAAATATACTGAGAACATAATGCAGTAATTTTCAAGCTAGTTCTGTTATGAAACCTTGAAAGCTGAGACATTAATGCTTTGTATAAAAATCAGAAAATATCAAAGCGTAATGTATCACACCTAAGAGCTGAAAAGATGATAAAATGCAATGAGGGCCATTGTAGTGGAACACTGTTTTCCTTTCTCTGTGTTCTTGACACTATACACATGAATAGATAATACATGTGCTCAATAAAAGACTTGGTGACATATGCTCTACAAAAGCCTCATGGTTAAAAATGTGAACAAGTAAACATCATAGATATTTGTGTAAGCAAAACTATATTGGACAAGTGACAATAACAGACAACATATATGAACTATCAGTATTGCATGGGACTGGAAGGAATTGTTTACATTTTCTCATTTTCTGTAATGAGATTACTTAAGAAATAAATTTTTAGCTTCTTCATGAAATAATATTTATGTCACTGAAAATAAACAGGAAGAAGGCAAACACCACTTATTTGATGGTATTGACAGGTATCAGAATGGGATATTTCCATTTGTCAGGGACCTACAATAATACTCAATGATAATCCACTGCCTCACCACTTCAGGGCTGACCAGAAGTTAAAGCCCATCAGGTAGGGCATTGTCCAAATGCCTCCTTTAAGGCACTGGCAGACAGGGAGCTTGTCTGACCACACTCTCAGTAAAGAAATATTTTCTTCTGTCCAGTCTGAACCTCTCCTTATGCAGCTTTGAACTATTCCCACATGTCCTGTCACTGGATCCCAGGGAGAAGAGATCAGCAAACCCCTCTCCACTTTCCCTCCTCAGGAAGTAAAGTCACCCCTCAGCCTCTTTCTCTCCAAACTAGACAAACACAAAGCTTTCAGCTGCTTGGTATCCATCTGGCACAGACAGGCCGTCTCTAAGCAGAGCAGAAATACCAGCACTGAGGCTGGATATGTGGGAGGAAAATCGGCGCTTAAGGGCAGTACGGTTTCCTTGTCCTGGCTGCTCACCAGCTGTGCTGCCTGATGCATGTGCCAGTCTGGCATTGTCCCTCCCCAGGGGCTGGACTTGACACTTCTCCTTCATGAACTTCTGGGGGCTCCTGCCTTGGCAGGGTATGACCCTGGGGTGACACAGAGAGCAGCACCAAGTCGTAACTCCAGGCAGGGGAGGGAATTGGTCGTGGCCACAGCAAGGCTGCACCAGGCAGCACAGGCTGGTAGGAGAGCAGAGAACCAGGATGTGAGGGCAGAGGCTGGCACTGGAGAGCTCAGGAGTGGCCTGGGGTGATGGGCTGTGGGGCACAATCTGGACTTGGAGACACCCCTGCTGCAAATATCTGCCCTGGGGCTGTCTACAGGAATGGGCTTGGTGCTGGCCATTACTTGTTTGATGGGAGAACAACAAAGACAGAAATGCCACTGTCCTGTTTGTAACTTTGAGACTTTTTTTGAGTTTCCAAGCATTCATTTTATTTGGATAGCTGGATATGAGGGGCTGGGAGCCCTAGAGGGTTGGTGCATGCCCCAGCTGGTGGCCCAGCCCCAATTTAGCTAACCCCTGAGGCATCCTCCAAAGCCCCAGATGCAGGGGTGGCTGAAGAGGCCCCAGGGCCACTTGCCTGCCTCTTCAGAGGTCACTATGACCCCTCAGGAGAGGAGTCACTGCCCCGTCTGGAAGTGTAGGACCCAGGAACAGACTCCTCTGGCTCCTCCTGAGCCTCTTCTTGCTCCAACAGCGATGGTAATGGGTAGAGAAGGGTATCTTCTGAAATCCCTATCCATGGCAGAAGAGGCGGTGTTGGGCACCTCACCCATGGTGCATCTTGCAGGGCTGTCAGAAAGGCTGGGACCAGGGCAGGGAGATAGGGCTGGTGGGTGAGCAGACGACAGGCCTCCCTGCTGCTCTGTTGCACAGCAACACCGATAAGCTGTTGTACAAATATCACCACATGGTTTTTGAGGGAAACCCCCAGCATCTGGACCAGCTGGTCTTCATTGATTCCATGGTTGGTCAGGATGTCCAGGACAGTGTCCTCCATTAGGTCTGCTTCCATCCAGTTGTTCCTGAAGATCTGCCTTAGCCTTGGTCAGAGCCAGAGCACCAGGGTATCTAGGAGGCATGGGTGGTCCCGGAAAAGTACCATCCATTCCCCAGGCTGGAGGCCACCCATGGGATGCCTGGGCACTCCTTCTGCAGCCCATGTTTGGAATGCTCCAGAAAAATGGAGGTCAAGGTGTCTTGGGTCTCCCCTCGCTTGGTGGACAATGATGGATGGTGTCTCAGATAGTGTAATTACATGCTCCATGTAGTAATTTTCTGTCTCCATTGAGTGCAGGATGGATAGAATCCTCCTCTTGCAAAGGGGGCACTTGGGTGTGTTCTCTGTCCACTGCAGGATGCAGGTGTAACAGAACTGGTGCAGGCACAGAAATATGTAGATGATCTCCTTCAAGCTGTCCAGGCAGATGGGACAGCAGCTGTTTGTCTCTGTGGTCATGCTCTTCTCTGCAGTGGCCTGAGGGGAGCTGGGGTTATGAGTTGCTCCCTTTCACTAGCATTGCATCAGCAAGTTTTACTCTAGAAGGGGAAGAAGCACTATGGCTATTGCCTGGACCCAGAAAGAGTGGTAGAAATGCCCTGGTTCCTCAGGAGGGAAACCATCTCAGCTCCCCAGTAGGTTTCACCTCCCAGCTCACCTCTGCGGCTGCAAGTGCACTTCCTGCGTGTCCCAGATGCCTGAACCTGGCAGGAAGGGGGAAAATCCTTCAATGGTTGAAGGATTGAGCACAGAAAGCTGCAACAAACACCTCTGCGCAATGACAACATCAAAGGCCTCACTCGGCACTCCAAACCTTTCCAAATGCTCAGCAGGAGTCACAAATTGATAGAATAATTTGGGCTGGACAGGGACCTTCATAATCATCTGGTTCCAAGCCTCCTGCCATGGCTGGGGCACCTTCAACTAGAATAGGTTACCTAGAGCCCCATCCAACCTGGTCTTGAGCAGCTCCAGGGACAACATCCATAGCATTCACAACTTTCCTAGGCAACCTATTCCAGTGCCTCACCACCCTAACAGTAAATAATTTCTTCCTAATATCTAATTTAAACCTACTCTCTTACAATTTGAACCCATTCCACTTTGTCCTGTTGCTACATGCCCTTGTAAATAGTCTTGCCTCATCTTTTGTGTAGGTTCCCTTCAGTTACTGAAAGGCTGTGATAGCCACAGCAAAGCCATCTCTTACAAAGGCTAATCAATCCCAATTCCCTCAGCCTTTCCTCATAGATGAAGTGCTCCATCCCTCTAATCATCCTGGTGGCCTCCTCTGGGCTCACTCCAACAGGTCCATGTCCTCCCTGTGCTGGGACCCCAGAGCTGGATGCAGGGTTCCAGGTGGGCTCTCTCCAGAGCAGAGCAGAGGGGCAGAATCCCCTCCCTTCCCTGCTGCCCACACTGCTTGGGATGCAGCCCAGGACATGTTTGGCTTTCTGGGCTGGGAGTGCCCATGGTTGGGACATTCCAGCCTCTCCCCCACCAGCACCCCCAAGGCCTTCTCCCCAGGTCTGCTCTCCATCTGTTCATCCCCAGTTTGTGTTGATACTGGGGATTGTCCTGACCCAGTTGCAGCACCTTGCACTTGGTCTTGTTAAACCTCATGAATTTCCCATGGGCCCACTTCATGAGCCTGTCTAGGTCCCTCTGGATGGCATCCTGTCCTTCAGATGTGTCTGGGAATGAGCTAACTGGGTGAAACTTGGTGCTCAGCTGTAAGCAGTGAGGGTATGCTGGGTCACAATCCAACCCTCAAGGACATCACAATCCATCTCTAGGTGGCATCACAATGGGTCATCATGGTACACTGTCTCAGTACATGCATCTGGTGCTACCTCTACACATCTCCAGGCACATAAAGCATGAGGGCTCACTCAGAAGCAACTTGTACCTCCCTGGGAGGCTGCTGGACACAGTCCCACAGGCTCTCCACACATTCCACACTGCTGGCCACCCCTTTGGTCTGTCCTGCTTTCTCCCACAGTGTGTCACAGGCAGCACTTGGCTTGCTCTGGCATGTATTCTCCTATCTTTGTTCTCTAGCTGGAAGGAGCTAGGGGGATTCCTCTGCTCAGCATGCATTAGAGCTCATCTGGGGACTGTGTCCTCTTTGGGGTCCTGGAGTCAGATTGACAGATAAGAGAGGCTCCATCCTTTAAAGTAAGGATGCTCTGTGAAGCTGGGGCTGGTTCAACATGGAGCAGACAAGGTGTTGGGACATCTCACACACAGTGAGATGCACAACCCAGTGTTTTAAAGATGGGGACATCCCACATCTAAAGGTTTGGAACAGATTCCTGGGAGGGTGAGAGATGGTGGCATCTACTGCAACTAGAGAGTTTCAAACTGGAGATAAGGAATAAAAACAAAATTGCTGTAAGAACCACGAAGCACTGAAGTGAATTGCCCAGGTCTTCAAATCCTGAGTGGCAATAACCCAGAGCACAAGAGCCGCAAGCTCATGAATGGATGCTGGCCAAAGTCCTGGAAGAGAAAGCATTGACAGTAGGACACACAGCAAAGGAGCAACAGCTTTGAGAAGTTTTTTACTTTCTGGTTGCATTTGATTCAGCAGCTTTCACAAATTTTTAATTAGGAGAGAATAGAATAGTTCCAGTTGGCAGGGGCATACACGACTCATCTAGTCCCATTGCCTGATCACAGCTGGCCAACAGTTAAAGCCCATTATTGAGGGTGTTGTTCAAATGCCTCCTTTTAAAGCACCACCTGGTATGGGACATCAACCATCTTTTTAGGGAGTCTTCTTCAGTGTGCAACTACCCTCCCAGTAGGAAATGCTTCTGAATGTCAACAGGCCAGTTCTTCACCCAGCACAATGTGCACCTGTTCATCTCACAGCGGGACAACTTGTCCAAAAGGATGCTCTAAGGGGTAGTATCAAAAGTATTATGAAAATCCAGGAAAACCACATCCACCTCTGTCTCTTTAACCACTAGGCAGGTGACCTAATTGTAGAAACATCTCAGATTAGTCATACAGGGCTTCCCTTTGTGAACTCGTGCTATGCCTGATGCTTTTGTTTCCTTGAAATGCCTTTCATAACCAGTAGTATCTTCTCCAATTTTTTCAGGTGCTGAGGTTAGACTCTCAGATCTGTAGTTTCCTGTGTCTTCCAGCACACCTTTCTAAACTGCAATGTCTGGCCAACTTCCAGTCAGCGGGGACCTCCTCAAACACCCATGACTTTTGAGTGGGGTCCTGCTGTCACATCTAACAGCTCCTGCAGTACTCTGTATGAATCTCACCAGGTCTCATGATGTTATGAACAGTCAGGTGATACAGCTGGCACCTTATAATTTCTGTGCACAAAGGAAGGGTCACTGTTCCTGCAGTTGTGGTCCTTCAACTCTGAGGTTTTACCAGTATTATTAAGGGCTGGGGGAAAAAAGCATGGGATACCTCCTGTTTTTCTGTATTTCTATTTGTCACAGAACCATCTTCAACAAGAATTGGTCCATTGTTTTCCTTGAGCCTCCTCTTGCTACTAACATATTTTACAAGTTCTTTCTTGTTGCTGAGCACAACACTGGCCATTTTCAACTTTTATTGAGTTTTGGCCTTGCATGCCATTTGTGAACATATATGATCTTCCTGCAAGTTCTGATCTTACTTGTAGATATCTTCCAATCTTTTTTTCTTCCCGAGTTCCAAGAAGAGTTCCCTGTTAAGCCAAGCTGGTCTTCTGTCCCTCTTGCTTGACCTGTGACACAATAGGATGGCCTGCTTTCACACTTATCAACAGTGGTTCTTTAAGACTGACCAGCACCCATAGAGGCCTCCAGAGAATATTCCTAGGGGACACTGCAAAATTGCTACTTGAGTAGCTGAGAATTTGTTCACTTGAAATTCACAGTAGAAACACTGTTTAACTTTTTTTCTTATTACATTAAGAATTTTGAACTCAACCATTTCATCACATCTGTGGTCAAGAAAAACACCTACCACCACATGCATGAGTACTTCTCTATAAACAAATAACATATATAGGAAGGCATCTTTTCTAGTTGGAGGATTTTTGGCAGGAAATTACCTTCAAGCAGCTCCAGGAATTGCCCAGTCTTGCTTGTAACATCCGTATGGTATTTCCAGTAAATGTCTGGACTGTGAACTTGAAGTCTCCCACAAGGACAAGGGCTAACAATCCAGAGATTTCTCTTAATTGCCTATAGAATAACTCATCAGTGAAAGTGTTAAAAAGAGTATGGGAGGCAGGTACAGTCTTTTGGTTTATATATTAATCTATATCAATTTCTGTATCAACAATAAATTTTATTGTAAGTCCTAGCAACCCAGTGATACATACACGGAAATCAAAAAGAATGGTTTGCTTCTGAGAGTCCACTAGGGAATTTTCTCTTTCTATACTGAGAATATGACACAATCTATACTTGTATATGATTCATGTAATATCTCTGCACTAGTATCTCCACATATTAAAAACCCAAAAGCGTGGTCTGTAGATGACATTCATGGAAGGAAAACCACTTCTGCAGTCTGAATTCTTTAGAAACCACTCTGTTTTTTTTTTTTTCATGTCTCTCATCTTAACAAGTGCAGGTTGAGAACGAAAATGCCCCTGTGTCCTGGGGTGACAGGACATTTTCATGCTTTGTATCCCAATCGTGTATTCCTGTTCCCATGCTCTCAGTTTGTTTTGTCTATAGCCATGTCCCTCCCCCGGCTGCCTGCTCTCTGGCTTGCTGCTGCTAGCTTTAGGCCCGCTTTGCTTGCTCTGCTCTCTTGCTTTTTTTGTTTTTTTCTTTGCTTGCCTTATTTTGCCATTTTTCTATTTTTGTTTTTCCCTTCCTTCCTTCCTCCCCTTCCCTGAAGACATCACCGGCAGTATCAAACGAATCGAGATGCTGTGATGCCCATTCACAAGATGATTCGAGAGTTAGAGAGCCAAGGGGTGGTTAGTAAAACCCACTCACCCTTCAACAGTCCCATTTGGCCTGTGCGTAAATCTGAAGGAGAATGGAGATTGACCGTGGATTACCGTGCATTGAATGAAGTGACACCACCACTGAGCGCTGCCTTGCCGGACATGCTGGAACTCCAGTACGAGCTGCAGTCCAAGGCAGCAAAGTGATACGCCACAATCGATATCGCCAATGCATTTTTCTCCATTCCCTTGGCTGCAGAATGCAGGCCTCAGTTCACTTTCACCTGGAGGGGCGTGCAGTACACCTGGAACCGACTGCCCCAGGGGTGGAAGCACAGTCCCACCATCTGTCATGGACTGATCCAGACTGCACTAGAAAAGGGTGAGGCTCCAGAACATTTACAGTACATTGATGACATCATTGTGTGGGGAAACACAGCAGCAGAAGTTTTTGAGAAAGGAGAGAAAATCATCCAAATTCTCCTGGAAGCCGGCTTTGCCATTAAGAAAAGTAAAGTTAAGGGACCTGCTCGGGAGATCCAGTTCCTGGGGGTGAAGTGGCAAGATGGGTGGCGCCAGATTCCTACTGATGTCATCAACAAAATCACAGCTATGTCTCCACCAACCAATAAGAAGGAAACACAAGCTTTCCTAGGTGCTATAGGTTTCTGAAGGGTGCATATTCCCGAGTATAGTCAGATTGTGAGCCCTCTTTACTTGGTTACCCGTAAGAAGAACGATTTCCATTAAGGCCCTGAGCAGCAACAAGCTTTTGCCGAGATCAAGCAGGAAATTGCCCATGCAGTAGCCCTTGGCCCAGTCAGGACGGGACCAGATGTGAAGAGCATGTTCTACTCTGCAGCCGGGAACCATGGCCTGTCCTGGAGCCTTTGGCAGAAGGTGCCTGGGGAGACCCGAGGCCGACCACTGGGATTCTGGAGTTGGAGCTACAGAGGGTCTGAAAGTAACTACACCCCAACGGAGAAGGAAATCTTGGCTGCTTATGAAGGAGTCCAAGCTGCTTCAGAGGTGATTGGTACTGAAGTATAACTCTTCCTGGCACCTCGACTACCTGTGCTGGGGTGGATGTTTAGAGGAAAGACTCCCTCCACCCACCATGCCACCAGTGCTACATGGAGCAAGTGGATTGCCCTAATTACACAGCGCGCCCAAATTGGGAAACTAAATCGTCCTGGGATTTTGGAGGTAATTACAAATTGGCCTGAGGGTGAAAACTTCAGTCTCACTGGTGAAGAGGGAGAAGAGCAAGTGACCCATGCCAAAGAAGCTCCACCGTATAACCAACTGCCGGCAGAAGACATACGTTACGCTCTTTTTACCGATGGTTCCTGTCGCCTTGTTGGGTTGAACCGGAAGTGGAAAGCAGCCGTATGGAGCCCCACACGACAGGTTGCACAAGCTATCCAAGGAGAAGGTGGATCGAGTCAACTCGCAGAACTCAAAGCTGTTCAATTGGCCCTGGACATTGCTGAAGCAGAGAAATGGCCAAAACTTTACCTTTATACTGATTCCTGGATGGTAGCCAATGCTCTGTGGGGATGGCTGAAGAGATGGAAGGAAGCGAACTGGCAGCGCAGAGGGAAACCAATTTGGGCTGCTGAAGAATGGAAAGACATCGCTACCCAGTTAGAGAAACTACCTGTGAAGGTTCGCCATGTAGATGCCCATGTCCCCAGAAGCAGGGCAAATGAGGAGCAGCAAAACAATCAGCAGGTAGATCAGGCTGCAAAGAAAGGGGAGTTGAAGATAGATCTTGACTGGGAGCACAAAGGAGAGCTGTTCCTAGCACGATGGGCCCATGATGCCTCAGGCCACCAGGGTAGAGATGCCGCCTATAAGTGGACACGACACCGAGGGGTGGATCTAACCATGGACAGCATTTCTCAGGTTATCCATGACTGTGAGACGTGTGCTGCCATTAAGCAAGCTAAGCGGGTGAAGCCCCTCTGGTATGGGGGGTGGTGGTCCAAGTACAAGTATGGGGAGGCTTAGCAAATTGATTACATCACACTGCCCCAGACACGCCAAGGCAAGCGCCACGTACTAACCATGGTAGAAGCCACCACAGGATGGTTGGAAACCTACCCCGTGTCTCATGCTACAGCCTGCAACACCATGCTGGGCCTTGAAAAGCAGGTCCTTTGGAAGCATGGTACTCCTGAGAGGATTGAGTCAGACAATGAGACTCGCTTTAAAAATAATCTTATTAACACCTGGGCTAGGGAACATGGCATTGAGTGGGTGTACCACATCCCCTACCATGCACCAGCTGCAGGTGAAGTGGAGAGATACAATGGATTGTTAAAAACCACTTTGAAAGCATTGGGTGGGGGTCTTTCAAGAACTGGGAGCAGCATTTAGCAAAGGCCACCTGGTTAGCTAACACTCAAAGTTCCACCAACCGAGCAGGTCCTGCCCAGTCTGGGCCCCTTAATATAGTGGATGGAGATAAAGACCCAGTGGCCCATGTCAGGGGTTTGCTGGGGAAGACAGTATGGATTAATCCTGCCTCGAGTACGGGCAAACCCATTCATGGGATTGTCTTTGCTCAAGGACCAGGTTATACCTGGTGGATAATGCAGAAAGATGGGACAACCCATTGTGTACCTCAGGGAAATCTGATTGTGGGATGATATCATTGTTTGCTGAACGTTACCACCATTGTCTGTACATTAGATCATACAAACATGAGACAGAAGGAAACGTGAAAGTGTCAAAGGTCTGAGCAAGTAAGATGGAAGGAAATGTGTAAGTGTGGAAGATTTGAGCAAGTGAGATGAAAGTTTTTACATTGTGTTCATTAACATGTTCACGATATGGGATAAGGGGTGGAATGTCCTGGGGTGACAGGACATTTTCATGCTTTGTATCCCAATCGTGTATTCCTGTTCCCATGCTCTCAGTTTGTTTTGTCTATAGCCGCGCCTCTCCCCCGGCTGCTTGCTCTGGCTTGCTGCTGCTAGCTTTAGGCCTGCTTCGCTTGCTCTGCTCTCTTGCTTTTTTTGTTTTGTCTTTGCTTGCCTTATTTTGCCATTTTTCTATTTTTGTTTTTCCCTTCCTTCCTTCCTTCCTCCCCTTCCCTGAAGACATTGGACCTGCTTCGGACCTTGATTTGGGAACGTCAAGGAACTCCTCCGGAGTCTGCACTACAGAGAAGCTCAGCACCCTCCCCAGCAGACTGCCCAAGCCGTCTGGCCTCTCTTGGACTGGTGAAAACGTTTGTTGTCATCTCGGGCTGCTTTTCTTGTGTTGGGGAGTGGTTTTTTTGTTCTTGCTTAATAAACAAGTTTTTTTCCACTTTTCCTCCGAGGAAATTCCTCCCGAACCCGGTGGTAGGGGGGAGGAGTTGTGGAGGTTTGTTTCCTTTAAGGGGCTCCTTTAGAAATTTTCCCCTAATTTGTCCTAAACCAGGACACCCTGTTAAAAATGCTGCAAACTTCTCACTTTCATGTGTTATGTTTGATCTGAAGAAACAGTTAAGTACCGTGTCAGATTGTACAAAAAGTCAGGTTGCTTTCAAAAGATTATAAGTATGACGTCATATAATGAATCTGAGTAGTAAGAAATGCCTGAGAGCCTCCTGGTTCCATGTTATCACTGTTTCAATCTGTCGATGTGACATTTGTGAATCTGATGTTTTCACTCACTAGCTTGCTTCATGCCCTTGTTAATTTTATTTTTCCTCTGATAATCCTGCTCATCTTAAATCCACGTCATAATGCTTCTTAAGGAAAATATTCTCTTTTTGTTCATGTGTAGCCTCAAGAGATTATAGATACACTCCAGAGACTACACGCCAATCTTCTCTCTCTTTTTCAGTTGTACATACTATGTCTTCAAAAATTGACTGGAAGTGGCCTTTTTTCTTAGAAGAGCATTGGAGTCTCTCTGGGTAACAATGGACTTAGACACACTGCTGCCACTCCAGAGTGACTTCCACCTGTCCCACAGTTGTTGACTAAGTGTTTTTTCTCTCCTGTCGATTCCCACGGGCTGATCTCAGAAAGTTTCTGTCTGCAGCAGTAATGAACTACATGAAGCTGTTTCACTTTCCCATCTATTGCAGTTAGTTATATGCTCAATTTTTCTATAGGTTGCTGAAGATATCTCCTGAAATAAGGAAATCACAGATATTAGTTCAGTCCTATGAGTAACTGCTGATTAAAATCTCAGTTTAGCCAAAGCCTATTGCCTTGATTTCAGCATCCTTGCTTAGTTTGAAATGTTTATTTCTTCTGCTATCATTATGGTCCTTATCAGCCTCTCCTCAAAAAACATTTATGCATTCTAAGCATAAATGAATAATCCTAGTTAAATTTAAAAATTAAAATGTTTAGAGTTGATCCTAAAGAAAGCTGACTTCCTTGTTTATTCCTGTTCTACAGACTATACCTCTCAATATCAAGCTGAGAATTATGGTGTGTTACATGGAATGCTTTCCAGTTATATCTTCTTTTTTTTCATCCAATTGAATCCTTTAGATCATAAGCAAATGGTCCTTTGAGAAGCAGGTACTTCTTAGAAAGGTACTTAAGTGTTTGGACAAAAGGCTGGTTTGTTTTTAGAAGGCTGCACACACACACGTTTTTTTACTCATTCTCTTTTCAAGTATCCCTGATTCACCTAAGCCACAGTCCTAAAATATCCATAGACCAGTTGACTGCATATGGCAAATGGTAGTTTTCCTGAAGTGCAGTAGAGTGTCTCATCAGAATTTCAGTCAGGACTATTCATGGTTATTAAAGTACTTAGGTAAAGGAAAAAAGAAATATAACTACAGATGTCAATAGTTTTTATTTAAATTCAAGGATGACTGAAAGTCCAAGGGCAGTCTGCAATTCAGTAAAAAGATTACTAAATCTGAGATATGAAGAGAGAGACAGGTTACTGGAATAGGAGGTGTTTTCCTTGGAAATGGTACAGTGTATGTGTTTGCCTATCTATTTATAACATGAAACATGACCCAAGCACATTTTTCCTGTGCAACATTTTATTAAGTGTTGCACAGCTTTTCAATACTTAGGTAATGGTGAAATACACTCAAAATCTGCTATTATGAACTGACCCAGTTTTCTCTCAAACTTGTCAAAACCCCTTTAGTAATAATAATGATAATTAATAAACATGTTTATTGTTCCATCAGGTTTTGAACCTGAGTTGAAAAGAGAATGGTGGGGAGTAATTTTTGTTTCACTGAAAGTGCATTTCTGTATCTTTCCAAGCTATTTTTTCAGAGTTTGATGCAGAAGCAGTGTCTGTTCTAAACTTTTGCTAAATTTATGTCTTACTACATTTCTGAGGCATTCACTAGAGAAATGGGAGCTCTGATGTTCTTGTCTGTGACCATTTTACCACTCAAAGGTTATGGGAAAGAACATTAAAATGGGATAAAGAGCAACTGAATTTGCAATGAAATCAAAAGAATTTTTCCCTCAGTATAGCTGATTAAGTACACCATCAGGCAGAAAGTTAAGTAAACATACAGTCTTAGAAGAAAAAAGACCCTACACTAGGGGAAAGGACTCCTTTGGTTCCTATAAAAAGAATTGCTAGATGGCAAGTCCAATTCTCTCAAGAACTTTGTTACAAGCTTTGCTGCAATTTTTGTGCTCAGCATTTGGAGCTTACCCTGTCAAGTAGAAAGTACGACATGCAGCATGAGAGAAACATTTCAGTTTGTATGACAAATGCCACTTGAACATGGGCTTTGCTTTTGATTTAGAACACTGTAAACACCCTAGGGGAAACTAGTTTTGATATTTGCCAAATATTGCACAAGTATTTAGACTAATAAATAGCCTGCTATAACAGGAAGTGCATTGTATATTTTATGTGTTCCCACAATTTTTAAGAGAAAACTCATCCCTTCTGTTTCACAGATGTTTATAGAGAAAAAGACCCTAAACTAGATAAAATGGCATATATCATTACCCAAAACACATTTTAATCATCAGCTAAAGAATTAGGGAACATTAAGAGTACTTTATAAATAAGAGTACATTTTAACTAGAGAATTTTGCCCACTTAATAATTTTTCAGACCCCAGGTTAAAGTCTTGTCTTACTAAATAAAATGAGATAAAATGAAATGTATGGTTAAGAAAATAATTGTAGGGTCTATCATCTCATTATTTTCATTGTGAAAAATTACTAAGTAAGACACATTCCAGAAAAGGAAAACCAACTGTAAGGAAAACCAACTGGTCTAATTTCCTATGCCATCATTAAAACATGTGGATCAGACCTATGAATGTACACTGAACACTGTATTCTGTCTCATATTGCTGTTACCAACAGTATGAGATGGATGTAGAGCTAAGGGTTTTGTTTTCTAAACATTGCACTGTACTCTCCTTTTTGTATCCAAAATGTCTCAGAAAGGAAGTGAGCCCAATCAACCTTTGTGCCTTCTAGGCTTGACAAAAGCTCTCTTATTCACATTCCCTTGCCTTTCATCTTGAAGGGCTGATGGTATGGAAAAGGCAAAAATAATTCCAAACATGTGAAGAATGGTTCTACTTGTAACCCTCCAAGTTGTGGGGAAGGGTGGGTGGATCTGGCAATGTAGGTGTGTGTAGTACATATTAGATCAAGGAATGCATTGTTTTCTTTATTTCGGTTTTCACACAACAAAGATGTTCTGTGGTTAACAGAGGTAACTTCAGCTAAATTCTGCAGAAATTTCGTGTGACTTTGGGGAAGTTATAGAACAGTGTGCAGACTGCTCAGCAAGTTCTTGGAATGTGTTAGTAATAATGTTTTGGTGCAGAGAGCAAAGTATGCAGTAGTGAAAGAGATTTTAACTTTCATTCTCACCAAGGAGCTGGAGGATGTTGAGAGTGCAAAGTAAAATGACTATGGATGACATGAGGGCTGATTTACTTTTTAAAAAGATGGTGCAATGTAATATGGAATCAGCAAACTGAAAAAAAAGGCAGAAATCAGGACATCAAGTCAAAGTAGTAGAAGTTTTAGTAAAACTGGTAAAACAGCAATACTAAGGACAGAAAGTAGGGAAATGTAGGAAGGGAGAAATTAGCTTAATGATGGATTTCACTGGCACCAAACATAAGCAAAACATACCAAAGGTGGAAATTAAGTTCAGGTATGTAAACACATATGGAGATCTGAGGTAGAAAATGAGTGAAATACATCACCAGGAACAAGAACATCAGCACTGTAAGGCTGAGAAGAGACTTGTTGCTCTGTTTCAAGAAAAAGAAGAGAAAATAATGATAGATAATACACAAAATTCATGGGTTTCATATTTTTTGATTAGTATTCTCTAACAACATTAAGATAAACATGAGGTCAAGACAATATCTGTACAGGACAGCATGAGAATAATTCACTGAGCTTGATACTTCCAAATTGGCAGCCACCAAGTATTTCACCTGTTAATACAACCCATTAGTACAACTTCAAGCTAATGATTGTTGAGATCCTTGCTCAAACAATCATCTGAAGATATCTCAGAATTCATAGTAGCTATTCTTGAGTAATGGGGTGAAACCCTAGGGAGAAAAAAAAATAGATTGCTTCTTTTAAAAATGGGAGGCATGCTGAAAAATTATGAATCAATCTACTTGCCAACACTACCAAGTTAGTGAGGAAATGGGTGAAAGCACACAGGAGATTATAATGAACACATGAATCTCTCTTACTCTACTACAGCCCCTGATGGCTATGAAGAAGGGAAGAATAAATAGATGGTATAATCTTGACTACTGTAAGGATCTTTTTTCTCACATGACAATTGCATACTAGGCCAGGGATGGGTGCTCAAGATGAAATTGCTAAGATGGGGATTGCAAAAGCACGTACATGAAAACTCATGGTGAGTTACGAGTTTTTTAATCTAAACAAAACCTGGAGCAGATGGTATTTTTCAGTAGCCTGCACCTAGTTTCCTATGTTAAATATTTTCAGTAAAATTACAAATTGTAATAATGTGCTTATAAAATTTGGAGACAATCTGAAGCCATAAGAGACTGTGTAAAGTGAAAGAGGTTTAAGACTGAAAATGGTGTTGGCTAAATTGGAAAAAGGATATGCAAGTGAAAGGATGATACTCAACAGTAAACACAAGGCACTTTATTCAAACGAGTATGTTCAATTGCACAATTGTGTGATGAGCATAAACTGCCTCACAACAAGCCTCCATGGGTATGACCTATGACTTGGCTTATCAGTTGATCATGAGTTAATAAGATCATGATGTTGGAAGAAAAGCATATTGGGACATACAAACAGAGGAACAATTTAAAAGATGTAGAAAAAATTCTGCATCATTATGGCTTTGGTTTTTTTCAGTTTTGGACAGTATTTTCAAGAAGAATACAAAGCAAAATCCAAACAATAGCAGAGAACCCAGAATAGGGCCATGAAAAACTCACCAAATGCAGGATCTACACAAAAAACTGGGAAAACTAAGGTTAATTATCCTGAAAAAAACAAAAGACTAAATAATAATACAGACAACAATCCTCATGTACATAAAATGTTACTGCAAAGATAAAGATAATCAGTGTCTATTCAATGGCGATAAGATGGGAAGCAATAGGCTTCAACAAAAGCAAGGAAAGTTAGAACTGCTCAATAAGAACAACTCACATTAAGAATGTGTTGAAAATTGCTGGACCAGACAATTTGTGAAGGCTAGGAAGTGTCCCTTGCCAGACATATTTAAAGGCATCTTAGATAAGGATTTGTCAGGATGTTAGTTTTTTGGAAAAGGGGATAAATAGTCTTTCCTGAAGCTCCTTTAAACCAACCTTCGTGCAGTTCTGTAATCTGTCTTTGCTCTAGTTGCTTATCTCAATTAACCTTCTCTACTCCAGAATGAATGTATAAAAATCAGTATTTGCAATGTACTTGGGAACAGTGCTAATCAGATTGCTGTTTTATAAGTACAATAAAGAATCAATGTTTTGATAATTTTCAAGGAACTCATGCAGCTATTTACAGCTATACAAACTATTTGGGCCCCTGCTTGGGAAAATAGGCTCAGCTGTACTTCACTGCCAGCAATGGCATAGACTCACAGAATCACTGGACATCTCAAGCTGGAAGAGACACATAAGGATCATGGAGCCCAACTCCCTGCTCACCATAGAATTACATAAAAATAAATGTATAACCAAATTTTATGTAGTAGTGGAGATGCCATGGAATGTAGAAAAAGGAATATTCCCAGTCCTTACTAAGAGGGGCAAGATGGTTGTATTGTTGACTGTCTTACACTGTTAGCGTTTTACTTTTATCCCCACATTCTGTTCATCAATTTTTAATTTTTTTTCAGTTTATTATTTTTCAGTTTACTTATAACTTATGTTATAAGTAAAAACTTACAGAGTGAAGTTTAATATAATTGGATGGCAAGCTATTTTTTATAGCATGCAAAAATACATATAGAGCCATTATGATTTGCTCTGGGTCTGACTTCGGGCACTACTGAAAATTTACTGTTCTCTTATAATACAAGAAAATGTCAGACAGTAGTTCAGCTATCTCTGCTCTCTGAATGCTTTTTGAATTGTGGCTTTATTCTAAAAATACATGTTTTTTATAATCACACATTTTGAAGGGAATATTTGATTTATAAATTATTTTCATTATCTTTAAGATTAGCTATTACACTGTATCTGACTCCTACCTAATGAAACACTTATCTCACCTCATCAATTCCTATTTGAAATGTCAAATCATTGTTATTTTTTTAATTGCTTAACAATAAGAAATAAATTAGTAAGAAAACCCAATCACTTTAAAAAACTTTTGCTCATTGGATGAAAATTTGCTTACAAATCTAAGAAGGAATTTGATTTACTTAAAAAATGTAGATAAACAGAAAGCTGTAATAAATCATATTTATAATGTGAAAAATCTGTACAGTCCAATGAAGATGGTTTTGAAACATTAGTTAGACTGTAGTAATAGAAATACATAGGAATTACTTTGGAAAATACCATTCTTAAGACAAGGCATTTGTAATACCTTTGACTAGACATAAATTTTTTATTTCCAACCCTTTTCCTTACTTTGATTTCAGATAATGAAGCACAGACACCAGCACTGGAAAAATCCACTAAAGTCACATCTACCACCAATGCAAAAGGACATACTCTTCACTATTTTTCCAGGATAATATAAAAACTGTCAATTTTTTGCATTGTTCATATTGTAGAAATGCCCTTACTTGTTTTCATTGACATGAATCCGATTTCTCCTAATACAATTTAAATACAAGTTTTCCATTTCTGACTGTACCATGTACCACTGTAAACACAGATCTGCCTAGACTCGGTATCCTTCCTTGCTTTTATGAGTCACCCCTTCTCAGTTACCTTATTTTTAATGAACATGGGTTTCTCACAGTGAGGAGCTAAAAATTTCTAAAATGAAGACCTTTTTATGTACTCAGATTAAGCAGTTATAATCCACAGTCACTTCCAAATGCAGGCAATTGGAATTGCATTATGTCTTTCTAGTAACACAGTTAATGAGAAAATACATCTAAATTAACTTCAAGGCAGAGGAGGCAGAAGAAATATTCATAATTCAGATTAAAATGATACACAAAAAACTGAGAAACCTTTTTTCCCAGGGTGAAATAAAGTAAAATCTTGCTCCTAATGTAGTCATAAGGGATATAGCCATTCAGTTCAGCAGTATCAGGATTTTTACTGTGTTAATACTTGAAACATATTAAATACTTTTAATTTCAGCTGAAAACACAGTGGGGGTTTTCTACAATTATTTTTCAGAGACATGAATGAATAAAAATGTTATCTTTTAAGAATTACCCAACAGCAATCCAGTTTCAGTTGTCTGATATAATTTAAAACCCCAAATTAAAAAATTTACAGTAATTTGTAGTAAAAGTTTCTGATGTATATAAAAAGTGAATATATATTCTTTCTGTTTAGTCAGTTAAAAGACAGCGCTCTCTTTTTTTTTCTCTTTTTTTTCTTTCTCTTCCAATACTGTTTTGTTTTTTGTCTGCCAAGTCTTGTAAAAGGAATTACTTTCTTTGGAAATCTTTGGAAACTCCTACATGTATAAAAGAAAATTATTCAGTAGCAATATAGTATAACAAAAGTTATAGCCAGCAATGTTAGGGCATAACTGGGGAATTGAATCTGAGCACACTATGAAACCATTTAGGGGAAAAAAGCATTAGCAAAATGCATATAATTTTGCTTGTGTAATTTGTCATTAAGTAGTGAAAAACAAATAGGTCAGAGGTGAAAGTTTAATTTTATAAAAAGTTATTCCTGTATCTTTAGTGCTTATTAGGAAGGAAAATTGCAGGTCTTACAGTCAGTTTTGGCATTTTCCTGGGAGAGGGTGAGAAATTTTCTCTCCCTATGTAGCAAGCGTCTTGCAGCAGTTTTGGGAGTTGTTGAGATCAAGACTGTGTTTACTTTCCATTTGGCCTCATGGAAATCTTGTTTCTCTGATTCCTGCATACAAAGTATTCTTAGAGAGGCAGAATAAAGCAAGGTCACTCTACAAATTACCTGAGAAATTTTACAGGTCCTTTATGACTGACAAGCCCAGTGTCCCAGAAAATTAATTGATCTTACATGATATTTCTTGAAAACTTTTATGGATGCATTTGGACAACAGAAATTGAGAGTTAGAGTGAGTTTGCTAATTATTTTTCCTCCATCCTTGATGTCTCTCATATAGGTGGCTATGCCACCTTGAAGCAAAAGGTTTTTTCCCCTTTTATGTCTAAGCTCAGGCAACCTTTCTATGTAAGAACATGGCTCAAACTGATGCTAATAGATCATACCATGTTATTAATATTATTTTTGATAATCTTGCATAGCTTGAATGAATAACTTCTTACCTTAGAGCAGTTCTTTGTTCCACCAAGTGGAAAAAAAAAGCTGTAAATGTGTACAGTCAGAACCTTGTTTTGGTCCTTATAGTCAATATATAGAAAATGTAGCTTTAAAAGTGCTTTCAAACATATTTAGCAGATATTTGCGTGGATTTAATTACTTCTATGATACTGCCTCAATATTACCATATGGCAACACTTTTCTTTAAGACACTTGTGTTTTAACATGGCTTATTTCTAAATTTTAGGTCCTTCAAGATGGAAATACTACAACCTATCCTGTCTGCATGACTTTTGACAGAAGGATGAAAAGCCAGCAAAAGGCACATTCTTGGCACTCCAGTGATGTCACTGATGAAGTGTAGTACTCTGTAAAATGACATGGAAATGATAAAAGGGCTAGCTGGCATATCTTTCAAGACAATTAATTTCCTCCAAAAAATCTCATAAATTGCTGGGCCATTTGGGTTTAAACTTGGACAAAACCTGTAGCAGGTATTCAAATCTTAGTTTGAATGGCTACATTTTTTACAAGAGTAAACTGTTTCATAGTGTGTACAGGGGGACAAATTTAGGCAGCATTGGTGTACAGCATGAAATAGTTTTTCTGCTTTTGCTCTTCAAATATTGAAAAGAAACAGTGTGTCTGTATGAATAGCTCTGTGCCAAAGTCAGCCTCCAAGTAGTCAAATGTCTGTCATCTATTCTGCATCCCACACACAAGTGTGTGTGGGAATGCTTGTAAATTTAATGAAGTGCTGACTGAAAGAAGTTTATGCCTGGCTTCCAATTAAGTACTAATAAGATAAGCTTAGGCAGCATAAACTCCTTGTTATTATGAAGATGGATTATGTTGGCTATCAGCAACCTCTGGCCTCCCAGCTTTAAAACATTGCCAATATTTTTTTTCAGTGGGACTCTCCATTGATTCGAATGAGGTTTGGATTGGTGTCTTAGATGTGCAGCTGTTGCTATTACAGGGTAAGTATTGAAATACCACACAAAACCAGTACAAGAAGTGGTTTATAAATCTATCTTGTACAAAAATCTAACCTGGAGGTAGAACAGAAACAAGAGGATATCTAGTCCTTTTTCTTAGATCTCCCAGGTCATACGTAGTTGGTGGTTCTCCATCTATTCAGATCAAATTGCACATTCCACCTGGTTCCTGGCTCCAAGATTAGGAAAGATCTGGTCTTTTAGAAAAGGTACAGAACAAAAAGGGTCTACATTCTACATCTCCACCTGCACCCTTTATGAGGCCTGCCTGTATGACATATCTTTAATGTAAGCACTTTGGCCATTGTTACTCTGTAGAAATACCATAGAGATATCATGATAGAGAATATTTAAACACACAATATTTAGGACACCTAGGTGCACTGCTGGGCTCTACACGCTTTTGGAACCTCCATGAGGAAAGGTGGGCATTTTAAGACTGGGATAGTCCAAAAAGCAATGTAAGTAGCAAACAATCTAAGCTAGCCAATAGGGAAATACTGAGGAAAAAATGTATTTTAAATACTTTATCCTATCCACAAAACTGTTTAGTCCTATTAAGAAGAAACAAATTGCTTTGCCACTTACTGGTATTTGAACAAATATATTCAGAAGGCTGCAGCATCTCCTTAAATTTCTTTTTTTCAAAATTGCTGTCTTCAAATGGTGGCAATTATCTGTTTCTTATCTTTGTTGCTAGTTTTCTATTAGTAAAAGTGTAACAGCTGGTTACATTCTATGGTGGAAATGAGAATGTAGCTCACTTGGTGCCACTGAGCATCTTGTAAGCGCATTTTTACTCGAAGACATACTGTATCTGACAAGTCTGACAGACCACATAATTTAGCTAGCAAGAAGTTTCAGCCAACACATGTAATTGAAGACTTGGATACAGTAAAATTGACTAAAAAGACATGCAAAATCTGATCTCGGAGAAATGTCATTTTGTGAACATACCAACATTAATTTGAATAAATCTTTAAATGGTACTTCAATTAACTTTTAGAGTAATGAATAAAGAGTATATGTACCAACTCTTAATTAAAATGTATTTATTTCCTAATCAATAACATTAAAAAACCCTACCTATCATCTTTACTTCTTGTTCACTATTGTGTCTATTTTGTGTACTTTTGTTTTTGTATATATAATAGTTCAAGGCTGGTTATATGATGCACTTGTACATGTATTTTACATACAACTCTAAAAACAACACTCTGTGTTTGAAAGAGAAATTTCCTCCAATGGACTTCAGTAATAAAACACTTACTCTGTGTATATCCCTATGTACTTTTTCCTTTTAGCTTGTTATCTAAGCTTTATTATTTGAACAATTATTTTCTTCTTCTCTAGTCAGTTTAAAAAAAAATTTTGATTGTGTTATGAAGTTCTAAGTGAATTTGTGACATCAATCACTTACATGACAATAGACTGACGCTTTAAACACAGATTATGATGAATCCAGCACAGGACTCAGTAAATGGGAAACAAGACCATGAGCAAGCTAGATTTCTTTAGACTAATTAGAGTTTAGATTTCATTAGATTTCATTAGAATGTTAAAAAAGTGGAGAAAGGAATATAAATGTTGAATACACTTCCACTTTTTAGCATTAAAATTCTGTGTGATGGACCATATAGTGGTTATTTATTTCAGATGCTCACAATATTTGATGTAACCTCTGTAGAACTCAGACATTGCCAAAAATTTCAGACATATTAATTAGTCTTATTTATGTGTACTTAACTCAAAACATGGTGGTTTTCACGACTTGCCACAGTGCTCCATAGGCTCAGTAGAGGTAGTAGGCTCTCATCACCTCTGAAAAATCATGCTGGGAACATTACAGGCTTAATTTTGAAAAACTGGAACACAGGCAACTGTTTGGAAATATGGCTGTAGATTAATTTGTCTTAGTAAGATTATGTTAAGAAATTATACATGTTTAACATAATGAATCAAAAAAGCACTTATTTAAAAAAATCTTTTTAGTTCAGCCCAATCCAATTTACATAATGAGAAAAAAAAAGGTCAAAAGGTCTGTCTTCTGTAAATGGCACTCTCTGTAGCTGAATTCTGTTGTTATGAAGCACCTTGAGTATAATTCAGATACACACATGGAAGTAGATTTCTGCTGGGTCAAACTCTTTCTCTTTGTTTTCCAGACTAAAGAGCTACAAGCTGCATAAGAAATTTAAGTAAAAATCTCATTCCAGGGTCAAAGCAGACTTCAGTGGTTCCATCTTGCTCCAACCTCATCCTACAGCGCATACAATTGAAGCTATACTGACAAAGCTCATAGTAACACTGAGGAACCCGAAGCTGTGCTTATATTAAAACTACAAAGAAAACTACAAAAATTTTATTCTGTGGTGAAGCTATGGTATTATAAGTTTCTGTGCAGTGGCTACTGGAAGGGTTGTGTAGTCCTGCTCTGCTCAAGATGCATGAATTCAGAGAACTATGACATATTCCTTGTGAACTTCACTGGCAGAGGGTGCCCAGATGAGATAGTAGAAAAGATGCCGAGGATATTCCATATCTCCATTGCAAAAAATATCAATGTAAAGTCATAATTAGAGCCTGATTAATACATGGATTAAGAATAATATGTAGAACTGTCCCAATATACCCAATTGTATTAAATATATATTCCAGTTTACTAGCTCTTCTGATCATCTTGAGAACCTTTTTTTTCACTAAGTAGCTTTAAAATACTGTTTCAGAATATGGAAATGCCACATTCTTGTTCATACTTTTACTTCTTTCACCTATTGGTAGACTGCATCATCCACAGGATAATGGCGTGTCTGAAGGACTTAAATGAAGAGGAAAACCATATTCTTAACTTTTTTTTCAAATACACTTTTGAAACAGCACATATGCTGCAAAGTTTCTGAATGTAAGGGGCCATTTTTGAAGTAGGAGGCTGTGGGCAATATTAGTTCAACATACTGACTTAGTCTAGAAAGTTTGGTTTACATTTTTTTAAGTCTTAGACATGGTATATTGTGTTCTGCTTAGCAGGTAAAACATACTTCACCATGCATAAAAGAACAGGATTATAATTTCACCTCCCAGACATAAAATGATATACACAAAAAGATATACTATCTAGAAAGAAAATGTTAACTATGATTTTGCAAACAGGTTTTTTTCTTTTTTTCTTTGTGGATGTTTTCTTTAATTGATGTTTAATTTTAAAGAATTGCAAAAATTGATTCCTAGATATGATCCTATTATTTACAGATCCACAAAAACAAATTCCTTATGGAATGCTGTATGAAGCAAAGTGACACAGAGTCCCCAGGCAGGTGCAAAGGAGAGCTGCTTTATTGCAAAAGCCAGACCTTTTAAAGAAGTTAGCTGGTTATCAGTTTACATAGTTTTAAGGCACAACCAATCACCATACACCACGATGTGGACACGCAGCAGTCATGCAGCTCATCTCTCACGTCTCTCACTTCTCTCCACCCCATTCCAGCTGAGTCACTCTCCCAAAGTTCCCTTCTACTTAGCCTAAGTAACAAGCCTGAACCATGACTTTGCAATGGTGACAAGGCCCTTATTTTATAAGGCTTTACCTACATACAACAGGATGCTTAGAAATTAGAAGTCTGAAAAATGCTGTGTTGGAAGTGGCTGTTCACTGGCATTGGTGAATAACTCTGTATTGAATCTGTGACCAGGCACATAAGTGCATGCTAGCCACCAAGTACATATTTTTCTTTGTTTTTCTTATACCAATTGCTAGGTTCATTGTTCTTCATCTTAAGGATCCTGCTTTCTTACATAGACAAGTGACTTACAATGGGGTGATTAAATAGAAGAAAGGTCATGATGCATCCATTTTGACAAAGCAGAGCCCTTTGCTTATGTAGTTTCCCAATTCATCTGTTCTTGAATGCATGTAAGATGTGAAGACTGTGATTCTTTAATCTTTGCTCTTTCCTGGAAATCTGGGTCATAAAGTCATGCAGATTCTTTGTGACATTAGAAGAATTCTATATAGGACTGAATATGCTTTCATTGAAAATGCTTATTCAGCTTATTAGAGTATCTTGATTGTATCAGTATGTAAAGAATAAAGAATGCAGGAAAATATAGTTAAAGCGAGAATGTAAAAGGTAATTTAGTCTAATGAAAATGAAGAGGAGATCAAAAAAGATTCCTATGCTTTCCCCATACAGTGTGAAAATCAATGTGAGGCATTCCTTAGAAAGAATGCAATATATTCAGTAAAACTCTGCACAACATACTGTTAATCATAAAAGACTAAAAGGGAAAGGCAATGAACACAAATGCATTTTATACTGTAAAATGTAAGCTTACATTTTTTAGAGTGATTTGTGCACAATGCATCATATTTTCAAGCAGTAATTATGCAATTATCTTCTTTAAAAATGCTGTAGTTTTTCGCAAAAACGTGAACAATACTTTAAACTTCATGTATTATCTATAGTACATTGACTGTAAGCTTGTCGCTGTAGGCCCTCAACTGGGGTATAATTAGCATTGACTCCACGATTGCAGAAGGCTGGTCAATTGCTTTCTTATATCATCTTATACTATATTATACTATACTTACTGAGAAATTCAGTAACCCTTCTAGCTAGTCCAATATAGCTTTGACCTAATTAGTCAAACAATCTAAACACCATCCAGTGCCCTTTGGTAAACAAATCTCCATGACACATGACACATGCTACATGTGCAGAACTGCAGGTGCAATGAGTGGAGATAAGAATCGTTTCTCATTCCTTTCTCTGATCTTCTCACAATCTTACCTGGGGAAATGCCTGGGAAAGTCTGTGCCTGCTCTCTGTGACCAGAGAGCTGTTTTGTTTTTAAACACCCACCACAACAACAACAACAACAACAACAAAAAAAAAAAAAAAAAAAAAAAGAGAGAATTAGCTAAACAGAAAGGAAATGTAATTATGGTATTCAGAAATGTATCATACATCTTAACTCCTGGCCTGCTCATGGAGCGTCATAAAGAATTACAACTAACAAAAACAGGCTATGTAGTGTTTTTCATTTTTCTGTTAGGTTTTTTACATTACTTGAGCATAAAACACCAGGCTTCTCTTAGCTCCTCATAGTAAGCTGGCTTTCATGACAAATCGATTGCCTTCAAACAGAGCAGAGGTTCTTGGTAACTTCTCTTCACTAGAAATCACATTACATGAGGACAGATATATTAAAATGTTTTTCATCTCCTCATTGTAATGGTGATAGAAATTTTTAAATTGTTTCATTGACAATTGTACTGAAATGTCCCTTATTACTTTAATTGAAAAGTGTTTAAACAAAATGTAATTCAGGAATTTCCCCTTTTTATTTCACCAAATGCTTGTACAGTTGAAAACCCCACTCTCTGAATTTAGATACTGTTGATGGTACTGTTTTGATGAAGATCGTATTTGTTTGTTGCAAAATGTTTCTTTCTGTGGGCTAACGCCCAGTTCTATTTTATCCTTTTTGATACCACAGATTTGACAATATTGTTTGACTGCCTCGTTAGCAGCAGCCCTGATAGCCTTTCACCACACATAAAAGTACCCTGATAAAATTGGGAAATCCATTTTCTACTAGAATTTCATGTCAAAATATCTTAAATGCTGATGACATCAGTCATGTTCTCCCTGGTTTCTGTGCTTCTTGTGCAGCTTTCACTGATCCATCTACACTACAGGAGAGCTTCTCTCAGGCCAAAGCGAAGATTCTCTCAGGCACAGTTAACACCACTGTCAGTTCTGAAGTTCTCCAGAAGGATACAGATAAGAAAAGGAAGTATTGCTTCAGACAAAGGTTTGCCTGATCACAAAGAAAATAAATGATTTTAACTATCTTAATGGGGCACAATCACTGTAAGAAAAATATTCAATGATGTTAGAATTGGTTTGCAGTTTGCCTGAATGCATAGTTATTTAGCTGGCTCAGTAAATTTTCTGATGTGTTGAACAACTTTAAAAACAAGAGAAAGCTTTTTAAAAGCTTTGGAGAAAGGAAATGTATCAGCCTGTACATATTTGGGAGTTGTACCTACATATAAATATACAATTTTTAAAGGATCTTCATTGTCTGTAAATTCTCTGTTTTCAGTATCTGTGTTTAGGTATAACTTCATAAAAACAAATACCTTTGTTTCATGTCCTTTAGGGATAAATTGTGCACCCTGCCTCAAAATAAAGCATTCTATAAATTTTATTTAATAAATATCTGCTCAATTCCAGTTTCAAATACCTAAGGGCCTCCCTAGGCTCTGATCTTTCACTATTACAGAGCTGTAGCCCTGTGGCTGCTAGTGCCAATTTACTCATGGAAGAAGCCTTGCTCAGCATGTTTGTGTTCCTGTAATTGTTTTAGCATTATGTCTTGTTTGTGATCTGAAGAGAATGGGCAGACAATTTTGGGAAGCAGGATTTTAAGAAGTCTCTGTAATTGGCTCACATATGCCATGTACTTTTCCACTATATTAATCCAATGTAGTTGTCTCTATTTTCAAGATGAAGGAGTATTTGCACAAATAAATGGGGCTGACATTATTCAAAGCCAAAATCTGCTCTGTGCTCCAAGACATGAGTCACACATAGGTAGAGTTCTTAATAATAAGTGATGGAGCTTGGTAACAAGGTCCAAGTAAGCAAGCTTGTAAGGATACCCAAGTAGATTAAGTTCAGTAAGATTAATTCCTGAAGAGAAAAAGTAAGTTGTAAAAACATTTTATACTTGGCATTACAGTCTTAAAGCTGCACTGAGAAGAAAGAAAATAGACAATCTAAGGAAACAGCTGCCTGCAAAACATATTGAATAAGCCCAGTGCCAAAAAGGGAACATGCTGTGTGTGCTATATGCTTACTAATAATAAATACATAACAAGGGTTATGTCTTTCTTATTATCAGTTTTAAAATATCAAAAAGGTTTTACAAAAAGTTAAAAATCACGATTGAAAAGGCAAGTGTACTAACTGCATAACACAATAATAAGAAAAATCCTGCTGTTGATAAAAAGCAAATATGTGAAAACTAGAAGAGACAAATGCTTCTGGTGGGTGGTGTGAAATTGAAACAACCTTTGCAAACCAACTTTAGAGGATGGGTAGCTGAGGGATCACAGTCCCTTTGCAGAGACAATTATTTTTCCATTTGCAAGACAAAGGACTTAGCTTGAAAAGCCAAAATTAGGTACTACATTTTTCCTCTAAAAAGTGTTCCCTTTTTACTTTACTCACTGACACTGATATGCTCATCCAGAGAAAATGAAAGCATGTTACACCTCATCTACAAGAATCAATGTAAGAAAATTGGAGCAACTTAGAACTAGGTGAGATTCCTGCTTCATTGTACATACCTTCTGAACCCTTCCATTGTTCACATTAAAACTGCATATTATATAAATACACACGCAATTGTTTTTCTGTCTCATTTCAAAAGATTTATTAGCATTTTTAATTGCATTAGATCCCTAACTGAACATCCACAAGTAGTTTCACACACTTTGGTTTTAGGCACTTCATTTAGATCTGAAGTTTAGAGACCACATGCTTCTGTCATACCTAATTAACAGTGAGAATGTTCCTCTAGAAAATGAACCATGGCAGGTGCCATGCACCAACACAAGCAGAACAATATTATGAAAAAAATTCTCTCCACAAACCACATAAACAGCATGCCAATTTCTGTACCTCTGCCCTGTGCTGTGTAAATTGCAACAGTACTGTCCTGACCCCAAGCTTCAACCACCCCTCTCCAGATTATATTATCAAACAAAGGCCCTAATCAAGCTACAAAAGCCCCTGCACATTTCACCTGCCAGTTTCAGTCCTGTACACTGTGAGAGCCTGTAACCTGATGTAAATAAGCTTTCCAATGCAACTTCATGTAACATTAATTAGGTGAAGGACCTTCAAGTTTTCTCCCTTGGATTAGATGATGACTAAGGGACCGTACTAGACGTTGCAGGTGAGTACAGAGAATTTGGTGAGCTAGCCTCCATCTACAGTGGTTCTATTTTCATTCAATGCTTCTTGTGGACATAAGGGAGGCTGAATCAAGATTTATTATAATCAATTTATTTCACTCATCACCAAGTATCAGTATTTGGATATCTGTGTGTAGCAGCAATCAGGCTACCATAACCTTATGTTATTTAGGTAGTTACTAAAAATTGTTTTCCAGTTGCTCCATTTTTTAAAATTGGGATATATCTTTAAATAATAATCTCCATGTCAACATACTTTACCTTTCATGTACTACTGTGACCTCAAAGCTGTGTTTTAGAAGTAAACTACAGTGAAAAAAATCAGGGAACAAGAGAATATGGAAACTTTGCTTTCATCTGAATCCTGAATTATGCTTACATGTCAGGGAATGGGAGGAATTGAATACACAGTATTACAAAATGCAGCGTAGTCTTAAATGACTGCAATAAACCACACATATATGCATATCACATCATGCAGTTCTATACATTGAGAAAAAATAAACAGAAATTAAATTTTCTTTTCACTTCTTACACAAAGAAAGTAAAATCAAACAATGGCATATAAAGGAAAAATGCATTTCCAAAATTCTTTGTTTTAAAAATGATTGGGTGTTTCTACAATGGAGATAAATCTGTTGACTTGACTGCACTTATTGACCTCTGCTCAGAAACGTGTTCACCAGTTCTTCAGTCTGGGAGCCACTGCATATGACTAAATGTCTGCCTTCATCTTCAAGGCAACATTATGACACGGCAGTGAACTTAGTTCAGCTTTTAATGCCTTTTTATCTTCTGCATCTTTTAGAATAGCACTGTCTCTCTGTTTCTATTGATGTAATTCGATATGACGTTTTAAAATGCATTCTCATAAACGAAAATGTTCTTCAACTGCAAACAAAATTTTCTTATTTCCTTCTACTGGAAGTCTTTGGCATACTGCGGGCTGTACTGGAAAGGGCTGTGAATCATGAGCTATCGCCCTGTTTAAATAGTAAAACATAATAAATGCAAGGTGATAACCTGTCTATTCCTCCCCCCCCCCAATACATTTGCCTTTCATGGTGCTCCACATGAACAAACAGGACATAATTTTTATACTTTCACTTCTCCAGAAGGAAGGCATGGAGGAGCTGCTTCCTCATGAAGGAATGCAGTTAACTAGCTCTCCAAAACAACAAACAAAATGGCTCCATCTGAGCCTCTGCTCAGAAGCAGTACAGCTTTATTTCCCTAATTAAGTAACACTGAATTATGAAAATGGCAGGGGGTGGCTCAAAGGCATGTTTTTACTTCTCAAGGCCTAATTTGAAGGAAATAAACTTGAAGAAGACAAACTTCACAGCTTTTAAGAGCCTCATTACTGACCTGCATTAACTACGGTTATAACAACCTTTGCCAGGTCCTGTGCAAGGAAACAAGTCAACTTCTTTTATATCTAATGCATGTTCTGGCTCAACTGAATTGTTATGGTATTAACACACGGATTGCTGAAATTTCAACCATTTTGAAACAGATCATAGCAGTCTTGAATCATGTGAAATTACAACAAAACACAGCAATTACCTCCTACCTCCACTGTTACTGCTTTTATTGTTTGACTTGTTTCCTGCTGGTATGTCTGCTGGTGTGCATGGAGGGCAAAGCAGACACCATGGCAGTGTTGCTTAGAGACCTAAACTCAACTCTAAACTCCAAGGCATATTAATTTGATCCTTAGTTTTGCAACACAATGGTAATTCTGAGAGCCCCAAAACAGGAAGATGGCCAACCCAAGAAGTCTTTTATCGCAGCATACAGAACCATGTGCTACCTGGCTTCTGTTATTGACTATAGCTCCTTTATTTGTTCAGTGCTGATGCCATGACCAGGCCTTGCCATGGCTGATGTGGGGGAAGAAGCAAGTACTGCAGAGTTCATGAGTATTCATTCTGGTGCCACCATACACAGCACAACAGAGCCTGAGCATGTTGCCTTTAAGGTGGCATGATCTCAATTTCACTGCAAATAAACTGCAGTATCATGAAGCCCTGATGAAACTAAACATCTGCTTTTTACTGACAAGAAATTTGTCTATGCACCTGCATATTTTAAGCTGTGTGTGAGAATCACAGAATCTCAAGAGGTTGGAATGGACTTTAGAGATCATCCCGTCCCAAACCCCTTAACATGCCATAGGCAGAGACATCTCCTGCAGCGCCACGTTGCTCAAGGCCTTATACAACTTCAATGCTGCAAGGGCTGAGGCACACACAGCTTCTCTGGGCAACCCATTCTAGCGTCTCAGCCACTGTCACAGTGAAGGATTTCTTCCCAAAAATCTCACTTAAAATTTTCTCTCTTCATTCGTACCCACTACTGCTTGTCCTATCACTACAGATCCTGAAGAATTTCCTTTCAGACACTGGAAGGCTGCTATAGGGTATCCACACAGCCTTCTTTTTTCCATCTCTTCACTAGGCTTCACCAGCCACAGCTCCCTCCGCCTGTCTTTGTAGAGGGGGTGCTCCAGACCCTTTATCACCTTCATGGCCTCCTCTGGACTTCATCAGTTTGTTGTCTATTTTCTGCTGGGGATGCCAGAGCCGGATGCAGCGCTCCAGGTGGGGTCTCAACAGGGCGGAGCAGAGGGGGCAGAACACCGCCCTGCTGCCCACGCTGTTTTTGACGCGGCCCAGGATGGGGCTGGTTTTATGTCAAGTTTCGTATCTCCCCGGACTGACCAGCCTTTTCCCCAGCCGGGATGGGGCCGGCGCAAGAGACGGGCCCGGCCGGGCCGAGCTGCGCCCCGGCCGCGGCGCGGGAAGGGAGGGGGCGAGCGGCGCCCCGTGCGTGTCGCAGCCGGTCACGTGGGCGGCGGGACCGGGGCCGGGGCTGCGCGAGGCTGAGGCGGCGCCGGCAGCAGCGATGGCGGCGGCGGCGGCGCTGGGCGGGCTCGGCCTCCTCCGCGCCCGGCTCAGGCTCGCAGCCGCAGCCGCCGCGACCTCCGCCGCCCTCGGCCGAACCGGCCACCGCGCGCCCCCGCTGCGGGGAGGCGTCGCCGCCGCCGCTGCTCTCCCCTCGGCCAGGAGGAGCTACGGTTCCCAGGCGAAGGAAGAGGAGGAGCTGCGCGTCCGGTACCTGGATGATGAGCACAAAGGTAACGAGGGGAAGGCGGCTCTGCACTTGCTGTCCCGGCTTGGCCGGGGTGACCCCTGCGGGGCAGAGAGAGGGCGGCCCTGGGGGAGCTGCCCGGCGGCGAGGGGCGGGGGGAGAGCGATGGCTCCTCCTTCTCCTTGTCGCCGCGGCCGGGGTTGCGTCGCACAGTGCTGGGAGCAGCCGGCGTGGCGGTGGCAGAACTGGGTCAGCTTGGTCCTTCTTGGCTCTTCGCTGCATTGTAGAATGGTTCGGGTTAGAAAGGACCATGAATAGTATCTGGTTCTAACTCCCGCACCATAGGCAGGGACACCTCGGACTAGACCAGATTTGCTCAGAGCCCCATCCAGCCGAGCCTTGAACACCTGCAGGAATGGGGCATCCACAGCTTCGGTGGGCAACCTATTCCAGTGCCTCATCACCATCACAGTAAAGATTTTCCTCCTATTAACTAATCTAGACCTATTCTCTTTCAATTTGAACTAATTCCACCTTGTCCTGTTGCTACATGGCCTGGTAAATAATCTTGTCTCATCTTTCATGTAGGTTCCCTTCAGGTACTGGAAGGCTGTGATTAGGTCACTTCAAAGCCTTCTAATTTCTACACTGAACAGTTCCAATTCTGTCAGCCTTTCTTTATAGGAGAGGTGTCCCATTCTTATCATCTTGATGGCCTCCTCTGGGCTCACTCCAACAGGTCCGTGTCCTCCCTGTGCTGGGACCCCAGAGCTGGATGCAGGGTTCCAGGTGGGCTCTCTCCAGAGCAGAGGGGCAGAGTCCCCTCCCTCCCCTGCTGCCCATGCTGCTTTGGATGCAGCCCAGGACACGTTTGTCTTTCTAGGCTGGGAGTGCCCATGGCTAGGTCATGTCCAGCCTCTCACCCACCAGCACCCCCAAGTCCTTCTCCCCAGGTCTGCTCTCCATCTGTTCATCCCCAGTTTGTGTTGATACTGGGGATTGTCCTGACCCAGTTGCAGCACCTTGCACTTGGTCTTGTTAAACCTCATGAGTTTCCCATGGGCCCACTTCATGAGTCTGTCTGGGTCCCTCTGGATGGCATCCTGTCCTTGAGGTGTGTCAACAGCATCACTCTTTCTAGAGTACTGCAGCATATATACTGTGTTTGTGAGGTACACCTCTGGATCTTTTTGCCACTCTAATTGTGAGAAAATGAAGTTTAGCAGCAAATGTCTAGAGTCGTGCTGCTTCAGACATCAGTTTTGTGCTTGTGTGCAGAGAGCAGAGAGCATAAGACTGATATCCATGTTTTCTGTGGTGGAAAGTATGTCTTCATTATTCTCTCATCTCATGCCCCTGTCCTAATAATCATCTCTTCCTCCTCCTTGCTTTTAGTGTTGTCAACTGCTACTCACTTTTTTCTACTCAACTATACCAAGAGTCTTATTTTAACTCATCTGGTTAAAAAAAAAGAAAGAAAATCTGTGCTCCTTAGTGGCATGCAGCCAGTTAATCGCAGCATGGACACTTTTTCTTCCTCTTCTGATGTGGTGCTCTCTGGATTTTGGAAGTGTTCCACTTCCTTTGGTGTTTGTCAGTTCCTTCCCCTGTGGATGCAGTAGGGCTAGGAATGGTGGAGAAGATGTGCAAACTCTGCTCCTGAGGATGTATGCCTATACTTGTAGCTAGACATGATGTTATACCTGTTTTTATGGAGGGGCCATAGTATAGGGTTTTGATTATCTGCAGCACATGAATCTCTTTACATGGACAATATATCTTGGAACCACCATGTGTTGAGATGCACACTTTAGTTTACGTCTTTGAGCACATTAATTCAGCTATTTCACACCTGCTGCCAATTCAGGCAAATGCCTGTGAGTTGAGTATGCCTGTACATAGATTTGTATACAGTTACAGAGAGGTAACGTCAAAATTTTGATCTTAGAAGATTCTTTCTTTTTCAAGGGAAAACTGATGTGCTTTTATCAGCTTTCATCAGGGCAGTTTTTTGTCAGTATTTAGGCTTGATAGTAAAGATGATATAATCTGATCCTGAAATTATCTTCTGTCTTGTAGTTCTGTTCCCAACTCTTTCCACTTCCTTTAAAATACACTACTTTAGTCCTGTTTTTCCATCTGACTGCAGAACTTTGAATTAGTTTAAAACATCCATTTAGATTTTTTGTGGATTATTTTAAGTTAAGGAAGAGACAAGACAGGAGCAAAGGAGAGTTTCTGAAATGTTAGAAGAGTGTTTTTCCTTGCTTATTTTGTGCTTTACCAAGAAGCGTTAGAAAATATCATGATCTTACATAGTAATCAACTTCTATTTCTATTACACATGGAATTAGACAGTGTTGTTCCAGCTGTTGAATCAGTGAGGAGTCATTGTTTTTGTAATGTTATGAAGGTGTTTCATACTATATATGTAGCCTAATGTCCCAAAACTTGGAGATAGTATTTGTAATGTTAAAGCAACTGTCGCTTTCATAAAGAAGGATTCAATTGGTATATTTATAATTAATGAATTCTCTAAGTGGAAGGAATTTTCTTTGGTATTGTCTTTCAGAAGGACACAGAAACTAACACTGTTTGTTAGAAAAAGATAAGAACAGGGATGTAGAAATAGGCCAGAAGGAGACATTAATTTCATATGCCTTCTTCAGCAGCACAAAGAGCAGGCAACTTTTCTGCAAAAGAAACATGGCTCTGCTTCCTCCCTGTAGTGCTACCACACATCTTCCTCCTCACCCTGTATACCAAGTTCATCTATATTAATCTGCTTACGCATGTAATATCTCTGCTGAATGAGGACACCGGCTCTGTAAACACCCCTGTGGTCTTTCTTGCTCTTTTCTACCCTGCCATTCCTTGAGCTACCGTTTCATGTTCTTGACTTTCCAATATGGTACTCTGGTGCCCCCCTGGCCTCATCACACCGTCCCATTACATACTTCTTGACTTCATGCACGCTCAGACCCTGCTCTCTGACTACCTTCTACGGCACACACATGCTTGTTGATGCTGTGGTTGTGCTCTTGCATGTGCCTAGAGTTTCCATGTTGCTCAGAGAGGACTGTGAATATTGGGGAGGAGGGAAAACTGGCTGTACCTGCTTGACGTACAGGCACAAGTCTTGTAGCCCTAGACAGATCTTTGCCTGTAGGCAAAGTAGCAAACTGTTCTGCTTCACTTCCATGTAATTTGCGTACCCCAGGTCTTGGGAAGTTGTTCGACATGAAGTAAAATGAAAGTATGTTTGCAAAGGCTAGTTATTGAAATTTTAATTCAAGGCTTTCCAGCTTCCAAATTTGAAATTTGACTGGAACTGGAATACAAAAGGTGTGAGATTTTTGAAGAATGTAATTGAAAAATACCTGTATATTCTGCCCATGTTGCAACTTGTGAAGCTCTTAGTGTCAGTTTTCTGTGAGTAAAGATGACTGTCAGTGTTTTTAAATTAAGTATATATCTTTTACTTGATTTGAGATTCTATTTGATCATCACTAGGGCTGAAATGTATTACAGCTATTGACATTTCAGAACTTAGCCAAATTGCATTAGTGATCCCATTACAAATTTAAATGACTCTAGTGCTTTGGATTTTTAAGTTATATGTTCAATTGGGAGAAATATCTTTTTAGTCTTGACTCCAGTGTGGCAATGTCACTTGCTGGAATGTAATAAAAATATTTTTAAAATTTCGATTTTACACTAGAATGACTCCTTATGGTCAAATTTCCCTGCTGGTTTTGGTTCAGTTTAGAATAAGACAGCTTTTGGTCTTCATCAGTTAGAATTTTAATGTACATGGAATGGGCAAAAACAAATACAGTCTTGGTTTAAGTTGTTTGCTTAGAGGATGGAAACTGATAGGTAGCTGATAAATTGGAAAAACTTCCTGTTCTTTTCCTGTGTTTAAAGCAGGGCTGAGCAGGTGAGATCCAGTAACTTAAAAAGTGTGGAAAAGAGTTAAATCAGAATTTAGAGATGAAACAGGCTCATAGGGGATTTTGAAGAGTGTTTTGGTGCTTTTAAAAAATACTGGTTAGTATACATCTGTGTGATTTTTCACTTAAATACTTCTTGATAAGATGATTAATGAAAGCCACCAGAATTGTGCATGATGTATTCACCATATGTTCCTGTTTTCCTTAAGAAACTACTTCAGAATAATAAACATCTAAGTCCACTTGTCTGCCTTGGTGTATCTGAGTAGTTAAGTGAAACAAGTTTAAAAATAACTTTGATCCCCTTCTACTTTTCAAGGCATAATTCAGACATTTAAAAAATAATTTTAAATTATGGAAAATGACCTGTGTGTGTGTATTTAATGCAAATAAATAATAAATACAAAGCATTCTGCAACTACTTTATATGCAGATGTAGTGAATCTTTCAAACTCTTGCAAAATGTCTAGTATTGGTTTAAAGACAAGATTAATTTTTCAGTAACCATTTAAATGTGTTTCTACCAACATTAAGGATGAATGTTTTGATCTCTAAAATGTGCAAAATAAAAGAGATAAAAAACATTATTAAAAGTAAGATCTCCTGTGTGCTGATACAAACAGAGTTAATCCAGGATCTAATCTCTTCACTTTATTCAAGTATTAGTGTATGCTATGATACCAGGCAATTTCTGGGAATTTACAGGTACTTCGAAGTTATCTTCTAGATACATATTTATCCTTATTTCTGTGAAAGACATTTCTTGCTTTTACTATGCTTTCATTTTATAATATAACTTTACTATGCTTTACTATGCTTTCATTTTATAATGAATATATTCATTATATAATGAATAATCCACAAATAACTTTCATTTTTATCATATAACTTTTATAAGTTTAATTTCCTTTTTCTCTTAAACACTGAGAATTATACTACAGGCAGCTTTCTCTTTTGACAGGGGCAGCTTGTGAGTAGAGAACATATTATCTGGACTTCTGGAAAGCCTTATGTGGAATTCTCCACAACACCTTTCTTTCTAATGTGGAGAGAGATGGATTTGATGGATGGACTGTTCAGTGGATGAGAAGTTGGTTGGATGGTGGCATCCAGAGTGTAGTGGTCAATGGCTCAGGGTCTTGATGGAAGTCAGTGACAAGCGGTGTGCCTCAAGAGACCACTATAGCTGTGTGCTATACTGGGACCACTGTAATTTAATATCTTCATTGATGGCATAGATGAGGGGATTGAGTTCACCTTCAACAAATTTTTAGGTGATACCAAGCTGAATGGTGCTGTTGACACACATGAAGGATGGGACGCTATCCAAAAGGACCGGGACAAGCTTGGAAGTGGGTCCATGGGAATCTCATGAAATTTAAGACCAAGTGCAAGGTGCTGCACCTGGGTCAGAGTAACCTCTGGTATCAGCACAGGCTGGGGATGAGCAGATGGAGAGCAGACCTGGGGAGAAGGATTTGAGGGTGCTAGTGGATGAGAGACTGGACATGACCCAGCCATAGGCACTTCCAGCCAGAAAGCCAAACGTGTCCTGGGCTGCATCCAAAGCAGCATGGGCAGCAGGGGAGGGAGGGGATTCTGCCCCTCTGCTCTGCTCTGCTCTGCTCTGCTCTGGAGAGAGCCCACCTGCGTCTGGAACCCTGCATCCAGCTCTGGGGTCCCAGCAGAGGGAGGACATGGACCTGTAAGAGCGAGTCCAGAAGAACCATGAATATGACTGGGGGGATGGAGTGCTTTTCCTGTGAAAAAAGTCTGAGGAAATTGGAACTGTTCATCCTGAAGGCTAGGCTTTGGAGTGGCCTACTGTGACATTCCATTTTCTGAAGGGAGCCTGTAAGAAACATAGAGAGGGACTTTAAACTGAAAGAGAGAAGGTTTAGTTTAGATGTTAGGAAGAAATTCTTTACTTTTAGGGACTGAAAGTGATTGCCCTGAAAAGCTGTGGATACCCCATCCCTGGAGGTGTTCAAAGCCATGTTGGATGGGCCTCTGGACAGTCTGGTCTAGTGCAAGGTGTCCTTGCAGGAGGCTTGGAACAAAATGATCTTCAAGGTCCCTTCTGTCCTCAGGATGCTCAGATCTTGTAGTAATGGCATATCAGAACAATAATGATTCAAATGTGACTGTACGGCATGTGTTTTGTATATATACCACTACAATATGTAGGTAACCCTTGCAAACCTTTTATACTTTTCCTCTTGCTATTCTTGCTTCATATGTTTTTATACTTAAATGAAAACAACTGGGTGGGTGCCATCTTTATCTTTTATTTCTGTAGAAGGAAGCAGAAGTGGTAGTTTTATGACTTGATACGACACGATGCTAAGGAAAAATTGACTTGTATGATTTGTCTTCAAGGACAATTTCTTTGTAGGAAAAAATCTTTAAAGTTCTTTAGTGTTAAGTGGAGCTTCCTTCTGAATACACTATTGGTGGTGGTGGAGTAGCAGTCTTTGGGCTCCAGTGGGGAGAAGAAAAATTCAAGTGTCATTAAGTGTTATTGCCATTAAATATAACATGCTTCTGAAAAGGACACTATTTCCTGACTGATGAATGGTTTGGGGTAATACTGTCTCAAGTTTATTCAAGCATGGGATTTGTAGTGCCTGTAATCAAAGTGAAGTCAGGGTGAAGGGTCTTTTTGTTGCTTTAATGTAGGATGATGCTTTTGCCTAATCTGCTTGTGCTGAACTTATGGAATATTTGAATTTGGAGTGATCCTCCTCCAAGTTGTAGAAGAAGTTGTAACAGCTGAAGAAAAGTGCTACTTCACCACTCCTTTTTGCTTAACAGAATATAAACAGATTCCTATGTAAGTGCTGAGTAATGACCTTTGCAGGTGGTCCTGATGAATATCTCCACCCATAGGTATAAGCGTGGGAATTCAGGCTTGTAGACCAAGGGAATGAAGGTCATTTGGGTTACCTGGCTCCACTTCCCTTTTAGGAGGTATCTATACTTAATAATTGACTGTGCCTTAAGTGCAAGAAGGTCATGTGTGCTTTATTACTGCATTTGACACTATTTTTATTTGAATCTTGATAGTGGTAGCTGGCAAATGGAAGACTTCGTCTTCAAATTGTTAACTGAAGAAGGAGCAGGAGTTATTTTAAGTCTTGTCTTGTGAGCATGTGTGTGCAACATACATGCAGGAGGAAGGAGAGGAAGGGAGCTCAGACACTAATGGGTCAGTCCTAAGGGAGAACAGGTTTTCCAGAAATAGAAGAAGCAGTATGCACTGAGATGACAAGGAGGTCTTCAAGAGCATAATTATGTATAGATTGTACATTCAAAGCTAAGTCGTGAAGTAGTAATCATCTGGGCAATCACCAAGTTTCTGGAATTCTGTTTTTTCATATCATAGGTTGGTGGCACTACTGTGGGCATTTTTGTTTGAGACAGAGCTTCCTTTCTGCCTTTCATTCCTTGTCTTGCCCTAGTCCTTTTTTTCCCCTTATCCTTGCATTTTCTCCATAAAAGGTCCTGAGTCATAAAATGCTACCAGGGCAGGATCAGGAAGGACTGTGTGCTGGTGTTTTGAACTCAGGCAGTTGTGTGGGTTCAGGCAGTAATTGTCTAAAAGATTGCTATGGTTGTGGTAAACTTAGGCATTACCAAAACAGACTTTTCAGAATTTTCCTCTTTGATATTCATGCCTGTTAAGGTGACGGGGGCAAAATAAGGACAATTTTTGTTTCTGCTACAGCATTCAAACCAATGCACAGGTAATCAGTCAGACAATTGATCTGTAACTGGACGAAGGGAACTGTGAATGTGTCTTTGGAACCATGTACCAAGCATTGAGCTTGATTTTTGTGTTTCAGGGAGAATTTTTGTTTGATTTTGTTCCTTTTTAAACAATTTTTCCCACTGGTGGCATTTTTTCTATGTTTATGACTGCCTTTTACCTGTATTGGAGTTGCTGGTCTTTGCTCTGATAGCACTTCATGCTTTAAAAAGTCTCTGGATATAGGCTCTCTAAATATGGAAATATGTGCTTTACAATTAAGCATCTTTCCTGATGGACTGCCAGCACTTCATGCACAAACATGAAATTTGTGCATGCAGTTGTGTAATTCTACATTCAACCTTTTTAAGCACTGTTTCCACATGATGATGTTACAGCCCTATTTTTGTTCTTAAAGTAAGTGTAATTTCTGTTGAGTATTGAAAGGAATAAATAATTTTATGTTCTTTCAGAAACTCAGTAGTGATTACACTAGCATTTTTTTTCAGTCCTCAATGACTTTTGTATAATTTCAAAATAATAATAATAATAATTTACATAGCTGATACATATTTCACTACATTGTAACGATGATTTGATCTTTCTTCCTCTCCAGGAATTGTGGTGCTTGGATTAAACAGATCTCATGCCAAGAATGCACTTAGCAAAAATCTTGTAAAAATGGTAAGTGAAAAGTATAGTTTTTACTATAAAGGTTAAGTATTGCAATGAAACACTTTAAAAAGTGTTTGGTGATTCCCCTTCCTCCTTTTCTCTGTAGATGTCAAAAGCTGTGGATGCTTTGAAATCTGATAAGAAAGTACGAACTGTTGTATTCCGGAGTGAAGTCCCGGGGATATTCTGTGCTGGTATGCAAACTTAATTTTCCTAAGAAGCTGGAAATCCATATTCTCTTATTAAAAAAAAAAAAAGGACCAGATTCCAAGGAAACATGTCGTTTTCATATATTCATCTCAGTAACAAACAAAACATTTTTAAATTATTTTTTTCAGTTGCTAACACAAATTAAATACTTCGTTTATTCTTTCTGTGTCATAAAGCATTTCAAAATATATAATATAAAATATGTGATTTTTAACCGTGATTGTGAAAAATCATTTAACTGATCTAGAAACTCTTGCAAGTATGTCAGAATAAGGTGCAAATAATGTAAAAAGCTGTATCAAACCTTTCTTTTAAATGCATTAACTTGAACTTTTAATTAAAGAAACATATGCAAACTTAAAATTTCATGATGAGTTTACATGTTACTGCAGGCTGAATGTATTCTCAAATTAAAAACAAGTCAAAACAAAAAGCACACATCCCAGTCCAGATATCCAACAGTACATGCATCTTGCCAGAGTGCTCAGAAAACCAAGAGCTCTCAGCTACCAGATGCTGGGAAACAGAATTTGCTGACATGTCAAGATCAATTCATACAGCAGTATCTTTTACGACTGTCAAGTGAATAGTCTTGTTATTTAAAAATGTTTCAACCAGTTCTTACTTTATTCAAATTTAATTTACATCCATTTGAAACAGAAAACAGACGTAAAGCAGTTTGTTCTTTCTAATACATTAATAGAACTGTCAAGAAAGAGGAGATCAGTTCTGAAATTTTATTTTTCTGATAATTTATGTAGTTGTCATTCTTGATAGCCCCAAATAACATAATTAGTTTAGTTTCAAATGCAAAATAGTTTTTCCAGTTTTTAAATATGTAATGTATCTAAGCACTTTCAGTTGAGTTTAAAATTCTTCTGGCTTTTAGTAAGCCCGCTCTCATGAAGGTACAGTCCGTCACTTACAAGACTTGTGAAAATAATTGTCTTAGAAAAAAGGGAATAATCAGTTCAGTACTTAGTAATACATATAAATTGGTTAAATGGTTATGTATCAATCAGCATGTTTAATTTAAAGCTTGTTTAAAACAAGAAGTTTTATGTTTTAAATCAAGAAGTTTTAAGTTTCAGTCATCTCAGAAAAAAACTGTAGTTTTTAAACTGGTGAAGAATGAAGCATCAGAGCAACACATGCAAATGGTGTTTCAAGTTAAATGTTATGTACTTGAAATAAAAAGATGGCTGTTGGGCTTTTTTAACAATGTTTTTTATTTTACATTCGTGAATTTTGTAATAGTGGTATATTGGAAATAGGAGAGCAGAAATACGGATTTTGAAGGAGAGTATCTCAGGTATGCTACTATTATTCTACTTACAGTACGTCTTCAGTATTCTTTGTCAGCTGTCTTTTCTGAGCTGTTTTGGTATATAGATTTAGCATACTCATTGCTGCTTGTTTGTCTGGCTTAGAAAACCATGCAATTCAGAATATGTATTAAGACATAACAACAGAGAAGATGCAAGGACATTAGGAAGGAAAAATAGTCCTGAAAAGAAGACTGTGAAAGACAAGGGCTGGGTAGCTATATTTGGATCCTAACCCAGGGAGTAGATATAGGGTGTGAACTAGGTGTCTCTAATTTTAAAAAAGTGATGGGTAAAACAAGTGTCCTAAGAAAGGAGATTCCTGTAGCTGAACAAGTGAAATAAAGGATGTTCCAACAGTGGTAACTGAAATTCAGAGTGAAATAGAATATTTGAGGCAGAGTTTGTTAATGAAAATAGACAAAAATTGCACAGTGGATGGATGGATGGCTTCAGTAGGTGACTTTAATGGGTATCTCTAAAGAGAGTGATAATAGAGGAAGCAGAGTGAGATCTGGAAAAAACAGGTTAACAGCTTAGGGAAGTAAGATGAGGAGAGGAACATACTGGATGTAATAAAGCAGTTTCTGGAGGGGACTCAGGAAATTCAGTAAAACACAAGAAGCTGTTTTCAAACTTAAATATTAAAGGAGAATATGTTACTTCAAGAACATTTAATTTCCTTAAAAATGCAAGGATCATCTTGTGAAATGTCACACTTTCTTATGCCTTATAGTGCTATTTAGTTAAGCTAAACCCGGAATGTTTTTATTTTTTTGTATTTCCTCAATAATATTTTCTTGCTAATATGTGTGAGAATGTATGTTTTTAAAAATACACTTCTATGATTATTTTTTGGACCACCATCTGATGTTTTACAGCCTACTTATTGGGAAACTTTGTCCTAGAATGTAGTTCCCTTTTATGTGTGGAATGCAGTCCAAGATCATTAAATCCTGCCATTCCTTAGCTATCAACATGTATCTGTGAAAGCCACAAGCCAAGTGTCTTGTTTCCTTCTAAGGCCTAGTCCACAAAACATGACATCCAACCATTTTTCTCAAAATAGCAGTGTGGCTGATTAAAATATTTAAACTCTTTTGATGACTGATATAGATTTGAGTATGATTTCAAATTATGGTATTTTCACATGGTGAAATTGGAGACGGACAAAAATAGAATTGCATAAAAGAATGTAGAGATGCGCCAGAAATCACATTCTTTCATTTCTGCATAAAAATTAACTTTGAGTCTTTACCTACTCATTTCTTTGTGTCTCCTTTTTAATATTTTATACATGCATGGGTGCAGAAAGCTCCTCATTAATGCTCTAGCACTGATCAAAAGGGATGCCCAGAAATCAAAGCCTTGCGTGTCTGGGGTTAAGGGTGTCTATGATTTTGCATAGGCTATGTCTTAGAGTAATTTTGTCTGTAAGGGCTTCTTGTGCTTCCATTAGAAATGCTCTGGCACTAAGTCACTTCTTGGCTCCTTTCTTTCTACGTCTGAAATCAAATAAGTAAAGTATTGGTCTTTCTGAAGTGAACATGCGTGACCAGTCCTGGCCTATGTAAGTCAAAGCTGTGTACTTGCACCATTCTGCAGCCAAAGTAGGTGAGTCTGTAAAGGAGTCTTTTTATTTCCTGACAATGTTCCATTCTTGAGGAAGGCATAGGCTTATGCATGGAATAAGTCAGGTGTCCCATGGGTAAAATGTCTGTGATCAAGTAATCATGGGTTGTGCTGTATTCACACAAGGAGCCAAATTGCATTCACATTTGCAGTTTTAATAGTTTGATTTTTCATTATTAATATAATTTTAACATAGGTATATTAGTGATATTGCTGAGGTACTTTTTGTGAGCAGATTTTTAGGCTTTTCTTATCTTCAAAATATTTCTAGAAGTAAGTCTGCATAATAGTGTTGGGTGATACAGTACCATGAGGAAGAGAGGAGCCAGTATCCACAAGCTGTTGCAAAATCTAATTTTGTGTTGGTGTGTTTGCAGAATGGATAAGGTTGGAAGAGGCTTCAGTGAGGTCATCTGGTCCAACCTCACTGCTCAATCAGAGTCATTCCGGAGACAGTCTTAAAGCTTCTTCTGATTTTAACTGCATGAGGTCAAAAAAAAAGGTACAAATAAAATACTTTAAGAGTAGTTTTTTTTTGTTTTCAGAGAGTATTTGGGAATGGCTTTGGTCCAAAATATTGAACAAGCTAAAATTGCACCTTAAAGCTTTTGTTGTTCAGTTTTCTAAGGCTTTGAATAAAAGCTGAGATAATATTTATAGAACTTCTAGTTATTATTGAATTTTACCTTTGGATATGTTTTGGCTGAAGCTGAAGACTGCTGCATAGTTCTAGGTCTCCTGCTTTCTTCTGTTTTTTTGCATCTCACCCACTCTTGTCAGTATGTTTGATGACGTGAAATAGGGATTATGCTAGATTTTGCAAATGAAAACTATGGGATCAAGTAATAATCTTTCCTTTTAAACAGTTTTATGTGTTGATGGCTATATTGATTAAAGAAATAGATTCTGATTATATTCTTTTCCTTCTACCTTTATGCTTGCTGTTCCTTGTATTGTTGTTTTTCTTGGTAATGTCATGTTCCTTCATCTGTCTTTTGATGTCTGGTCAAGAAGGCATTAAAGAAAAAGTATTCTTCATGTATTTGTCTCACGTAGTAACTTACTGGCCCATAGTCCATTGGTTCCATTTGTAGCTAATGCTAATAAATAAAACCCCTTGCTATCATTTTGCCATTCAGAGTAGTACTTCTGGTGTCTGAACAACCAGGACAGTTGCTTAAATCTTACTGTCCGAGTCCAGTCAGAGATCATTTCTCTTAAAGATCCACTTGTGAGTTGTCAGTTTCCCTGCATCCATCTGTCCTCTGTTGATATGCAGAAAAAAATCATACTATCTCCTAAAGGAGAAATGGACTAGAGGAAGATGCTGCTTCTGGATTTTGATTTGCCTGGGAGAGTTAGAAGAGCTTTCCGTTGTAACTTCTTGAGACTTTTGTAGTGACTGTGTTTAGAGTTTAATTGTTTAGAACTGTCTCTCTTCAGTATTGTTTTTTTAACAACAATTACACTTTTTTGTTAAAGTGAACTGGACTATGTGAAATAGAGATTGTGTGGTTGATGGGTTATTTACTTTGTATATGTGTGCATGCAAAGAGAGCAAGCTTTGGAACAATTTTTATTTGACATATTTGAAAAATGTTCCTTGGAGGCTTTATTTCAAAGATCTTTGAGACATATCAGAATATAGACAGTTAACTTTTTGCTGTTGTTTTAACACGCTTTAAAGATAGTTTGAAAAATTTTGGTATTTGAGCTCTTTAAACCACTTTGACCTAGAAGTTGCTGCAACTTGGCCAATGAAGTCCCTTCTTGGAAAAGCAGAAGAAATCTCTGTGCCAGAAAAAATTCACCATTTGAATCTGTGGTATGAGTAAAGCCAACCCAAATGCTTTTCCTGTTGGTATAATTTGTCTGCATCAAAATTTTGTTTCCATCAGAGTTGAATTGGCTATATGGAGTTTAATTCCAGGCTGCCACTTCCAGCTGGTGCAGTTTTTTGGCAGAAGTTTATGAAGCAGACAATCCTGGTAAAGCAGATCCTTGAAGACTCTTTGTTTATGAGATTTTGATGTGGAGGAGTAGAGGAGTTTCATAATAGCTCTCAAATACTTGACCTACTCTTATTTTTATAGAACTAGCAGGAGTAGTAGGGAGGTATTACTGTGGGTGTAATCTCCTTTTTTCTTGCAGTTTCTGTTATGTAAGCAAGGAGGAGTGTATATTTTACCAGACCATATTTGGTTCTCCAGATTTCAGCTCCTGCACCAGAAACTGAGAAAAGATTTTGTGTATTACTCCACTCTTCCCTCTTAAGCATTCAGATCACACATGAAAATATTTTAGTGTCTTCTGAATATTTCTGTTGCTGCATGTACCTTTCATTCCCCCAGATAAATGCCTTATGATGTAGACTGTAGCTAGGTTGTTTCCTCTTTCTCATTCCAAGTTTTCACCAGTGTTCAGACTCCAAGTGCTGTTAGCTGCCTGTAGACTACTAGACTCAACAACAGTTGCATTTCTCCTAGGGCAACATCAGTGACATGAAATACGTTCGGTTGGTCAGCCATGTGGCAGCTCTGTCTTGTGAGTGTGCACAGTCATCTGTTGCATTTGGGTTGTACAGCTTGCTTTGTCCGACATAGATGATTTTGCTTCTTAATTTTGATGTTGTCTTTCTGGAATGATTAATTCCTGTCATTATTTTCTAAAGAACATGTTGAACAACTGAGCCAATAGAGAGTGCAGTTAGGATTGTGGTTTGATCCTCTAGTCTATATACAGAAAAAAAAATCCCAGTAAGAAAAACCAGTTTAAGTATCTTTCTTTTGGAAGTACTTCAGTAATCTAATGCCAAATGCTCCTTTACTACCTGACAACGCATACCAAATTTCAGAAGTAATTGGAATGACAGTGAATTTTTCAGAGCTAAAAAATGCAAAAAGGAGTTTTCCAGGAGGTTTTTCAGTAAGAATATGAAAATCTAACAATGTTCATTTTTTTTGATTTACAGAAGATTCCTGATGAGGAAGCAGGCACAAGGAATATGATAGGAAATTGGGTGGTACTGTACTCAACAGTGCAGTCTTCAAATCAGCATCTAATCAACTAGGAAATTTTAAGATAAGAATCACTTGTTTGTCTTCTCATTAGTTGGTGCAATGCCTTACTTGAGAAGATGATAGAATTTAGTTTTCATTTGTTCAGCTTTCTGAAAGTTATTCTCGAGCTGGGACTCGAACTTTTAAATTAATGTATTTAGTTCACTTGGGCCTCTCTGTGAAAAGTCTAGGAGCTATCCTGGTACTTGACAGAGCAGGCTGCAGCCATTTCCAAAACAGACGCGTGACTGCCCAATGCCGAGTCTTTAAGACATGCTGGTGGCACCTCAGTGATAACATATATATTAGAAATTGTAAATAACCATGTGCAGCAGCCATGAGAGAGGAGTGAGAAAAAAATGGAGAAAAAAAATGGAAGAAAAAAAAAATGGAAGCCCTGCAGACCCCCAGATCAGCAGCAAGGAAGGGGAGGAGGTGCTTCAAGTGCCAAAGGAGAGATTCCCTTGCAGCCCAAAGACAAAACCATGTCAAAGCAGGTTGTCATCCTGGAGCTCATGGAGGACCAATCTGGAGCACATGTCCACACTGCAGGCCATGAGGAACCCCATGCTGAAGGAGGTGGAGACACCCTGATGAAAACTGCAGCCCATGAAGAGCCCAGTGAGGAGCAGGGTCCTGGCAGAGTTGTGACCTGTGGGAGAGCAGCCTATACAGGACCAGATGCTCTGGCAGTTGTGGCCCATGGGGGACCCATGCTGCAGAAGTCTGTTTCTAGAGGCATGTGCCCTGTGGAAAGGACCATGCTGAAGCAGTTCCTGAAGAACTGTTCTCCTGTGGGAAGTCCTGGGAAAGACTGTATTGTGTGGGAGAGTTTCTATGCTGGAGCATGGAAAAAGAGTGAGGAGGAAAGATTGTCAGGGATGAAGTGTTATGGTTGAATTACAAGCCCCATTCCCCCTCCCTTTTGCTCTGCACAGCGGTGGGGGAGTTAGTAGCAAAGTTAAGCCAGGAAAAAAGGAAGAAAGAATGGTGGGGGGAAGATGGATTTATTTTGGTTTTTGTTTCTCACTGTCTACCTTTTATTGGCAATAAATTAAATTTATCTTTCCTAAGTCCAGTCTGTTTTCTGCATTATAGTAGCAAGTGAGTGATCTCCCTGTCTTTATCTTGATCCACGAGCTTTTAATTGCATTTTCTTCCCTGTCCTACTGAGGAAAGGAACTGGCAGAGAGCCTAAGTTAACTTACACATCCAGTTATTATGGATTTTTCAAAGTAAGATTGAGGGAAGACCTTTATTTTTGAAGAGCTATGAATTGAGGGTGGATTGGTTATATAAAGTCTCAGAGGACTTGTGTAAAAAATGGTCTAAAATAAAAGTAATCAGGAAGATTTTTCTCCTGAGTGAGTAGTGACCAGAGCTGTGTAATAAGTATGGTACAGAACTTAAAGTGGAATAACTTCAACAGAAAAGACTAAATCTGTAACTACTTGGTTCTTTTTTCTATTCCTTATCTAAGGGGTGGGATTTTTTTCTTAAGGTGTGTGTATGACTTCTGTTTAGATGACTCACTCTTCCTACCTTGTGTGCTCTAAAGACTTGTGTATGAAATACTGTGTGTCCTTCTCTGGTTTTGAAGTTCTCTAATGACAACTTCAGTTTAGTTACTCCTTTCGTATCAGGAGCAATTTATAAAAATATTGTATTTCTGTCTGAGAGGGATTCCATTGTTTCACTGAATACAGACAGTTTGAATTGAAAGTACTTTCAACCAGTGTGTACTTGTATCCTGTGTCAAAGATTTCTGAGGGTCTAGTGAAAGTAAAGATAACTTAATCAATAGCTAATATTACCATAGCATAAAGTTTAAAAAAAAAAAGGTTATGGTAATTGGATATATTCAGCTGTAATGCTAGTTGTGGATATTTCTATGCCATTTTTCTTCCTTTTTTGGTCTTGAATGAGCTGTAGACTATAGCTTACTGTGATTTGTGCACACAAATAAAAAAACAAATTTAAGATCAGGCCATTAATGAAAGATAAATTGTGAGCTCCAGCTAGGGACTCATCTTTTTAGCGATATTTTTCCTTGATTGATGCACTTTAGAGATTTGCTTTTTCAAGCTGGTGAAACAACATCTGACCATTCCTTCTCTTCTGTGGCTTGTGACATCTGCTAAAAAATGGAAATGTAAAAGTTTATGTATTCCAATGATACAAGCATTCTTCTTTTTCCTTCCTCAATAAGATGGAAGCCATCTTGAATTTGAGATCCATGCTGTTACTTAAAATTAATTAAAAAGATCCAAATCTGTCTGAGTTGGTTCTCTGGATGTGTGGTGAGCTTTGCGAAACCAAATCTACATTTTGTAGACAGTTACCTGGTCTGATTGATCAAGCTAGTGCTTTACTGGTATAATATGTACCAAGGCTGGACCCTGTAACACAGTTATGTAGAAATACAGTACCTACTTCAATCACTGGAAATGTGGGATTATTTATGTGATGGATATCTGTCTTTAGAACTCATTTTGAGCAACAGAAGGCTATCCTATATTTGGTGTCATTCAGCTGGCTTATGTGTTCTGGGAAGTATACAAGCAGGATTAAAGTGTATCTTTGGCTATTGAAGAACATAGTGAGTGTGTTTTACCTGCTGATTAAAAAACATATTTAAAAAAAAATTTCTGTTTTAGAAGTTTAACAAATTGCCTTGGGCTTTTAGTCCATTACAACAAATGCACACAATTAATGTGGTATTTTATGGAAATATTTTTTCCGGTGAAAGCCACCTAAAATACTAAAAATACTAAGTTCTAGGTAATAGATATATTTCTGAGGTAATGGTATTTGGTTAATTCTTTATCAGAGGAGGGTAACAAGAAAGGGAGTGACTTTCCTAAAGCTATGAAAAATTATAAAAGCATGAAAAAAATTGATCAAATTGAGTGCCTAAAATTGTTAAATTTAAATATTCAGTACAAAACAATTTGTTATGTTTGGAGAAGTAGTTACAAATAAATAAACTGGTGATAAGAGAAATGTTTTGTTTGGACTCTGTATATGGCAGTCAGAGTCATGCTTAGGATATTCTCTGATTAGTTGTACAGAAAACCTTGGGAGACAGATGTCTGACGGAAACAGTTGGGTTGCCTTCCTACATCTTGTTTATATTAGGTTGAGTAAAAATTTTGGAGGTGTAGCTTGCTTTTTATAATGGTAAATGGAGGATTGGGTCTAACTTTGGAGCTAAGACTTTTATAACCTAATGAATGAAAATAACTATAACCATATAGCTTACAAATAAGTAAATCAAGTATGATCCTGAACAGCTGGAGAGCTTCTAAAGTTTCTTGAGATGCTTGAAATTGGTGCAATGCTCTAGACCTTTTGGATTGTTACAGAAATAATAAAAAGTCTCCAGAGCAGACATTTGTAGTGACTTGTTGTCCAAACTTGACACAGGCAGGAATCGTGAATATCTGGGATAAGCAACTTCAGCATATCCCAGAATTTAAAAAAAAGTGACATCTTGATAATTAGGAAGCAATGAAAGGTACCTCACTGGAGTACCTCGCCTGACTACCTAGAACAGTGAAACACACATACAGACCTTACTTATAATGCTATAATGACTTTTCAAACAGTGGAATATTTTCTGGAGTGGATATACCAGAACAGACTATAAATTAAAACGGAAAAGATACCAGATGATGCAGAAGATTTTATATTGGGAAAACTGTGTTCTGCAGTGTCCCTAGATGGTTGGACCACTTGTTTTCCCATTTGCTCTTATAAAGAGGCTGTGCTTTCTAGATATAAAATATTTAAAATAATTTATGTAAATATTTTGAGAATAATCAGAAATGGTTTTCCTTTGTATTTGTTTGTCTTTTTTTTTTTAATATGCTTTGCAAGAGTTTGCTCCTCCGATGTCTTTAGTAATGTCACTGGCTTTTTGCAGTTTTTGCTGCTTGGGAATGTATCTTTAATGGCTGTGTATGTGCTGCAAGTGCAACGTCTTTCATTTTTGATTAAAAAAAAAGTTGTTTTATACTATTTCTATAAGATTTATCCAAACCCGTATTTCCTAGGTTGCATGTGTAGATGAATTCCTATATTTTATATAGTTGTTACAGTTGGATTTGACTTTTGGAATATAGTCCTTGTGGCACGGCTTAGGAGTGCTTGGGAGTTGCATTGAATTTCATGTATAGGTACTCACATGCATCACACTTTTTCCCCCTCCTTTTTTATCTTGTATTGTTGAAGCATGTAATTGGAAGACTGTTGGCATACATGACACTATGTAAGAAATTCCTCTAATTGCTTACATGTTAGAGATGTGTAGATTAATTTGGTGGTTGTAAAGAAAGACTTAACTGGAAAACTGCATAACTATCACCAGAGCTTCTGATGTTTGTGTGTGGATCAAAGAGAGAGGACTGTGGAATTCGGTGCTGCTAAGTCTTTGATTTGGTAGGGTAGATTAGTGGACAGGATGCTGTATCTGAACAGTTTTGTTTCCATGGAAATGAGTAAAGTCTTGAGATTCTCCTGCTCAGAAAAATTCATAGTATGGTATAATTTGTCATCTTTAAGCAAGCTACAGTCTGTGTCCTGCAGGTGTATTAAATGTTGTTGATTTGATACCTAAACCTACAGGAATAACTGTGTAGTCATTGTTGGTATCTTTAAGCTCTTTGAAGTCACAGGGCAGTTCAGATGAGTCCTCTGATATCCTTGTATATATCAACTTTCAGATTTCTGTATCTCTCTGTAGCTATTTTGAAGTATATGAGTTTTTTCCTCTGTGGTTGATGTGTGTACCAACAAATGCATTAATTACTAATGGTCTTATCTTCAAAACTTGTACTGGACATGTCTGGTTTAGAGTTCACTTCCCATGTAGCAGCCCATATGGTGCTGTGTTATAGATTGGTGACCAGAACAGTGTTGAAAAGACACCATTGTTTTATAGTTGTCACTGAATAGTTCTTGCACAACATCAAGGTCCCCTATGCATATCACTGTGCCAGTCAGTCAGCTGAGGGTAAGCAGGAGGCTGGGGTGAGGCACAGCTGGCACAGACAATGTGAATTGAGCAGGGGGATATTCTGTAGCATATGACATCATACTCAGTGGTAAAATTGGGTAGTTTTTTTTCCAAAGTAGACCTTGTTCAGGACTGGAGAGACATTGGTCTGCTGGTGGGGAATGACTACTTTTGCATCATCTGTTTTCTTCTTTTTTCCCCTTGTACTTATTAAACTGCCTTTATCTCAACCTGCAAGGTGGGTCCCCCTCTCCCTCCCCACTGCTTTTATGGTTCTTTTCTCCATCCTGCCGTGCAGTGGAAGTGAATGGGGACTTACCTTTTGTCCAGAGTCAAGCAGTACAAAACTGTGGCTTTGTATGACATGAAAAATGAAATGTGCAATCATTAGCTAGATTAGTTCCAAAAATGTCCTGTATGGTTATGAATACCAACATTGCTATAATGCTACTGTACTCATTTTAGTTTTGCTAGAGGGATGCTTGAAGTCACTTTAAGCCTGTTTGACAGGTGTTACAGTCCTAGAGGGTTATTCTTTTCCCCATTCTATTTTCAGAATACAGTGGTGAATTCTTAATTGAGAACTTAGTATTTAGGGAGGTACCCTTTAGTGTTTTTTAATCCAAAAGTACTGTTAGTACTCTTCCGGTAGAAACACAGGTTTTAGAAAAAGATTCTTTCTGTACTTCTAACCCTTCATGGTTAGCAGTTAGAGAAATTCTGAATGATGATTTATGGGTATTGTTAATCTCACTGCTTCACATATTGCATTTTTTTCTTGGAGTCTGGAATTGTAGCACCTTAGAATATTAGGTATTGGATTATGAATTTGAGATATATTCCTGAATTGCAAAATATTGTTTGACTGTCTTTCTTTGTAGATCTTCATCAGCAGTGAGGTTTAGCTTTAAGCTTTTCATTTCAAATCTTGGAATAGAGAAAAAGTTATCTATATTTAAGATTGAAAACATCTAATTTTTCACTTTTTTTTTTTTTTTCTTTTTATCAGATCTCTTCAGAGCTGAGTTAGTATCATAACAAATCATTAAGACAATCCAGGAACTTTATCTTTTCAAATTACTTGCACTTTCTATAATAAATACATTTTTAGATTTCCAAGACAACTTTGAATATGTTGAAATAAAGTTTTATATAATTGCCCGGAAAACATAGAGGATTGTATTAGGTAGAATTCTGTCTTTTTGTAATAACATGTTGTTCGTGGTTTGCTGATGATTGTAATGGGTTAGTAGGGGTATTGAACAAATTGACCGAGTCCAGCAAGATCCCTGGAGGTATTTAAAAGATGTGTAGCTATGGCACTTAGGGACATGGGCAAGGTAAATGATTGGACTCAATGATCTTGAAGGTCTCTTGCAGCTTAAACAATGCTCTGATTTCATGATACAAGAGCCATTTTGACATGATTATGGTGGAGGCTACTACATTAGTTAATGTAATTTTCACTGTTCAAATCTTAGTTAAAAAGAGAGCAGTAGCATGCTCGTGGATCAATTCTTTTTCAGATCCTAAACTCACTCATCTATGATCCATATAAAATAGTTTAAAACTTTGTGGTTTTAAAGGGACTAAAAACATGTGAAGATCATTTTAACAGGAAGTTATGGATTATTGATTAGTCCTGATCATACTAAATTAATAAGATAAATTTGGTGAGGCCCTGGTAAATGCATTTGTTCTTACATGGGGAACTTAATTCCTCTTTTTTTCTATTATGTACCTCTGAATATTTGACTTTCCACTGCAGTGTCTAAGGTCCAGATCTCTTCCATAAATATTATGTCAAATCGAGTAGTCACTTCCATTTGAAATGCTCATTTCACATCTGCAGGAATTTTTCATTTTGATTTGTGAAGAAAGGATGCTAGTTTTCTTCACAGTTTTCTGAGGCAGATTGTCGCAGTGCATTGTATAAGTTAAGTAACACCTTTTTTCTTGAGTACTGAGTGCCTGTGGCACCTGATTTCTTTACTGATGAGGGAACTGAACCTGCTTAGCTGTTTATATCCTTGGCACAGAAAACCTGCTGGCAAAAATAATCTGATCTCATGTGCTTGGTGGTAGTGTGCTAGAAATAGAATACATGTGCACAACACATGGCAAAAATAGTTACTACATGGTAAAGAATTCTTTCCCATTTACTTTTGAAAAGAGTGAATAAAAGTGGCATGTAGCAGAGGTACTTAGACTTATCTGAATCTAGAATATTTTAATCTTATGACAGTTTGCAACAGTCAGTTTCACATCTACTTTTATAAATGGCATAGAATGGGACACAATGCAGCTATATATATGTGTGTTAATTGCCACAAATATGAAGAAAAACTTTCAATAATTAAAATTTTTTTACTCTCTTCTCTCGTCTTGGCCTGCAACTGACACTTGTTTACTTTAAGAGTACCTTTGTTAGATATTTACTGCAGTAAAATATTTTTTTTGGCAGCATCTAAATTAAATGTGCAGCTCTTGAAAGCTGAAGGAGAAAAAAAGCAACTGAATTTACATAAATGGAGTATGGAATTGCTTATATATATGCGTGTGTAACATCACCGTTGTAATATGTTCATGGAGTGATGCAGAGAATGTAGAGACCTGTACATAGTGAAAATGGTTTGAATTTTCTGTGTAGATTTTTTTAATGTGCAATCTGTGGACGTTTGTTTTGAACATTTAAAATTTATTAAAACATTAAAAATTTATTTTTAAAAGTAGTACAGGTAGTATGAAAATTAATAAATTCTGAAGATTCTATTTTGATTTTCTCCTTGTAAAAGTTTTACTTTTTTTCCTAGTTAAGCACTCATTCCATGTGTGTGATTAATTAATAGGAATACATGGGTGCTTCTCTTTATATAGATCAGGCGACTCTTTTGTTGTCTTGCACCAAATTTATAAGACAATAAAAGAAATGCTGTGACTTCTAGTCAGATCTTGCCTGTTGCAACAAAATGCAGTTCCCCCAAATGTATTTAATGATAAAAGGCTGCATTGTTACTGAAGTTGGCTAAGAATGAACTTCTAACACAATTTGAGGTATTGGAAAGCAGACATTCTTTATTGCAGGTCTGGACACATTTGGAGGGCTTTTCCTCTAATTGAATGTCTGTCATGAAACTTTACAACAGGGTATTTATTCCATCGTGATCATACATATTCATTACAGCATACTTCCTAGGTAATACATAAACATCACTTTTCCTAGAACTAATTTGCATGCATCTGCCTCCTACTGGAAGTCCTTTTATTATCTGAGAGGCTCGTCCATAGGAGTCTCTGGTGGTTATATTCACTGGGTGCCCCAAATGTTGCAATGACTTTGCCTTGAACTTCTCTTAGGTCATGCGCAGTTGTTTCTTGTTACATAACTTTGCCACAAAAACCACTTCTGTTCCTCATTATCTGTTTATCCTCTGGGTTTCAGCTACTAGTTTAGTGTCCTGTGTGTCTGCTTTTACATTCTTTTATCTAATTACCTAGTTAGAATTTTGAGCTTTATTTTGCAACTTCAAGGAACTGAAAATTTCTATTCTCTGTTGTCAGTCAGCAGGTAGATAATTAGTTGTCTACAATTTCCCTCAGCATCTTCCAATCTAATGTATGTAGTTCATATTAATAGTGAAGCATCAGGGTTTTGTAGGATATAAGAAAATTAGATCTAAAATAATATTTTTTTATATTTTAATATTTCTTTGTGGGGTTCTTGTCACCAGCTGGAACTTACTGAATGCATATGGATGGACATAGTTTTTACGTGGTTGAGCTCTGGGTGCAAATATCACCCATCTGTATAATTTCTTAAATCCCTCCAGATAGCAAGTAATACTCCCATGTTGGATCTCTTTTCCTTTTTTCCTTTTTTCCTTTTTTCCTTTTTTCCTTTTTTCCTTTTTTCCTTTTTTCCTTTTTTCCTTTTTTCCTTTTTTCCTTTTTTCCTTTTTTCCTTTTTTCCTTTTTTCCTTTTTTCCTTTTTTCCTTTTTTCCTTTTTTCCTTTTTTCCTTTTTTCCTTTTTTCCTTTTTTCCTTTTTTCCTTTTTTCCTTTTCCTTTTCCTTTTCCTTTTCCTTTTCCTTTTCCTTTTCCTTTTTTTTCCTTTTCCTTTTCCTTTTTTTCCTTTTCCTTTTCCTTTCCATTTTTTTTCTCTTTTTTTTCTTTTTTTTTCTTTCTCTAAAGTAATTTGCTGACAAGTCTATTGGATGGTCTTTCATAAATAGAAGAGATCAAATATCTCTGAAGTATTTTAAAATAACAAGTCCTTAGAAAATATAATTCAGTTTGTAATATTGATGCTGAAAATATATTCAGTGGATGGGAAATTTTGCTATTTGCAAGCTGTTTGATTTATTTTTCTGAGTCAGTTTGAAGCCTTTGGGGACACTGGGAGTAAGGGGAAGTACTGCTTGTGAACTGCTTAACTTGGTGTACTGACAAATAGAATTGCAGCTGCTGTTTTTATGTCTGAGTTTTGTGTGAACAAAGGATAATTAAGAGTTGTTCCTTTTCATGGCTCAAATACTTACTTGTCCTTAGTTTCATCCAGAAGAATGCATTTTGCTGTGTATAATGGGAAGACTTTATCCTTAAGTGCTGTCCCAGTATTAATTTGAGCCAGAGATGTTTCTGCAGGAATGCCAGTAATTTTAATGTTTTTGTGTTTTGGTTTTTTTTGAGTCCAAGATTTAAGTTTTCTGAGTAGGCCTAGAGTGGCCAAAGCTGAGCTCTATATCATTAACCCAGAAGGTGCTTCTTCTCCCATTTGATTTTTCCCACAAAAATCCATGTTCTTCTTACCTAGTGTGGCTTGAAAAGGTTTCCATTCAAACTCAGTTTTCACCTCATGTAGTCTTTCTAAGGCCATTACTTCAAGTCTTTCTTCAAGTTTGTTTGCAGTCTGATGTGTGCAGAGAATGGTTATTTTGTAATTTGGGGACAACTGTTTGAGGATAACAGAATGTGATTATTGTTGCAGATATTCTTTAGAAGGTGTCTGTATTTTCATATACTGTATGTATTATTTACCAGCTTCTTTAAATGTTCCACTGAAAGTATCACTTGCTGCATAGCAGCACACAATTCAGTGACATTGAATCATGACCTTTGGGAAGTTTACTGCTAATATACCATCATGACTAATACAGATCATTTGAGAAGAAAAAAAGAGATACAGGGTAATGCCTGCAAAATCAAGGGAAGGAATGAAAAGTAGTGAAAAAGAAGAAAAATAATTTCATTCATGTGTTTGTCTGCATTCAAATGATCTAGCAGTTCAAACCATGGTTTTTATCAGGAAAAGATCCTTCTTTCTTAAATAGCATTTATGCTAGAATACTGACTTCAGGACTTCTTTAGAAGAAATTCTTTCTCTTCCACATAGCACACTTCCTCCTTTTCTGTTTACAGCTCATAAAACTGGGTGTGCTGTTAGTAAACTATTTTTGTACTTATTGCTAATAAAAAAGATAGACCCATCAGTATTGATTCCTTTTAATGTTAAAACCCCATATCTGCCATGCTCAGATGTACAGTATATGCTAAATATTTGAGTCAGTCATCTGTGATAGTGCTATGAAATGTCTTTTTGTTGATTACTGAATTTACTAGAAATAAAAGTGGAGCAAACAGGTTGCTGAGAATTTTGGATGTGTTCATAGTTTTTTTTTGAGTTGAAAGGCTTAGTAGTATTTACTAAGAATATTTGGTCTGAATATTCATTTAAGGTTTGAGAAGAAAGATGAAGAGTCTCACCATTAGCAAGTTTTGGGAATGTTTTCTTGTGAATCAGAAGATAGAAAACTGTGTGTCAGTTTTTACTGTAGGGATTAGATGTTAGCAGACTTTACTGCAAAGCTGTTGCAATTTATACAGATGAGATGTGGTACTACATTAATGCTATTTTTTTCAGTGGTAGTGTTGTTAGAATAGCCATATATGATTGTTCTATTAAGTAAATTATTTCAAATTTTTTGTTTAAAAAAACAACTTTGGTGATGATCTCTTCAGAGGATTTTGTTTTGGAAGATGTAGTATTAATAGAAATCACAAGTAATAATTGCACCATTAGTTTGGAGGTAAAGAGTAGGGTAAAAATACAGCTGGTTGTGGTTGTCTAGCTTAAACTTTGCTATTCTGTATAAGAATTCAGTTATGTTTAATGTAGAAGTTTGCCTAGTGAAGGCTGAATTTGAAAATGAAAAGTTGTTTGGGGAAGTTGAAGTTGAATTTTCAGACTACCACAATGACTAAAGAAGTAGTCAGTACTTCTGTAATGCTTGTTGTGAAAATAATGTAGAAATACAAGTGTTGTAGGAAAAAGCTTTACTTTTTTTTTTTTTTTGAAAGAGAAAGCTCTGTTGCATGATTGCAACATGCATTGTTTTTTATTAAATGCTGATATTTATCTTTACCATTATGTGAGTTGTAAACTCATGATCTTGTCCTGTAACTGGGATATTTTATAAGATACTACTTTAAGATGGAAGCACACAAGTTTGTCATGATTTGGTTGTTTTAAAAGCCCATGGATGGGGGTCCTAGCAACTTATCAGTTGATGTTCACTACTACTACCACCATTTTCTCTTTCTGGATCTTCTCCATTGATTCTGTATCCATCTGAGAGTCAAAAATTATGCAGCCTTTGTGCTGGTCTTCAGGTTGTCCTGATTTGTTAACCTTCCTGACAGAAATCAGTATAACTGAGACATAGTACAGACTCAAAAATAATGTCTTAATTTACTATTTGGAAACATGTAACTGTCCTATCATCATACTTTTCCACCTGTACTGGTGTTGTGGTTTAACCCCACTGGGAGCTAAGCACACACAACTGCTTGCTTATGCTCTCACCAGTGGAATTAAAGAGTGAATTGGAAGAGTAAAATGTAGAAAACCTATGGACTGAAATAAAGACAGTGTAAGTGGGAAATCAAAAGAAACACAAGAAAACTAAAACAAGGCATTCATTCACCACTTCCCATGGACTGGCAGGCATTCAGCCTTCGGCAGGAGAGCAGAGCCACATCAAGTGTGACAGTGACTTGGAAAGAAAAATGTCATCACTCCAAATGTTCTTCATTTCCTCCTTTCACCACATTATATATCCTAAGCATTATGTCATATGGTCTGGAATATCCCCTTGGTCAGTTGTAGTCACCTGTCCTGTCTGTGTCCCATCCCAATTTCCGATGCACCCTCAGTCTCCTCACCAGCACAGCAGTAGGAAAACCAGAAAAAGCCTTGGCTCTGTGTAAGCCCTGCTCAGCAATAACAAGAACATCTCTATATTATCAACTCTGTGCTCAGCACAAATCCAAAACACAGCCCCATTCAAGCTGAAAAGAAAAAAAATATTACTGTACCCCAGCCAAAACCAACTGGTCTATTTCATGTTTAATGGGGGAAACTTTAGGAAGTCCTGTTGTAATAAGAGCTGTAAGAGAATAGGGACTGGGGAGTGACTGGATGATGGAAGTTTCACAGAGAAAGCTGGTTAGTGTTTGGGAAAAAATTGACTTTATTTTTAAGAGATGAGATTTGTGTCTTTATAATGATTCCTTTTTTCCCCTGCTTCTGCAAGTGAAGATGAGTTCAGAAAATATGTGTGAGGTGTAATCTGTCTTTTTTTTTTTTATGCAGCTGAAGAGGTTAGCTGGAGGAATATTGCTGTAGATGTCTAAATTTAGAGCTGGATGCACAGGATGGAAAAAGAGTCAGCTGACTTTAATCTATGGCTGGTCTGAATTTGCATAGGTGTTGTAAGAAGATTGTCGACCCTTTAAATATGAAGTTACGTGTTTAAATTCAGGACTCCTGGATTTTAGGTGGAAACCGGTGTGAAATATCACCTGGGCCTTTCAGAAAGTCTCAAAATTCAAAAGCTTAAAGAAAAAAAATAGGCAACCCCTCCCCCTCAGTCCTTTGAAATATCCTATTTAAGAGAACTGATATAGCAGATAGTACTTTAAATATGCTGATCTGCGTGTAAATTATTGCAAGATATTTAAGATAACTTAGAGTGGAGCTATAATGCTGCCATTTTACCACAGGGAATATTTAGGACTGGCATCTTGCCACAGGCTTAAATATATAGGAATTGCAGACATTTTGTTTGTTTTTCACAGTTGGATGGTTCTCAGGAATGTTTCTGTAACACAGAGGGCATGTGTACAAAAACTGCAAATATCAAGTCATGCTAATAAATTATGATAGCTAATCTTACACGGAAGAATATCAATATCCACTTTGGGTTAAAAATCATATATCTGCATTTAGATAACTTCAGGAATATAATGAAAAGATTGGTTTTATTAATTTAAATTGCTTTCTTATGTAGGAAATATACGTGGCAGCCTTCATGTCAAACTGTTTTTCTGTCCACTACAATAGTGCAGTGAACATCTTTCCCATTTTGGTTTGAAATTTAGAATACAACTTGCTTTTTATTATCATTATATGTAAATTCATATTCCTTTGTACTCAGTTCTAGTAGTGTTTGCAAATATTTGTGTCTGTACAGGTGTGCAACGAAATTGATGGTTGCTCTTAAAGAAAATGGCTACAACTGAAAGGAGATGGTTACACTGAAGTTATGAAAGGTTCTTTCTCTTAAGTTATGAAAGATGCTTTAACCATATATTGTGAACTAATTTCTTAGATATAGTGATATTTAACAGGCAATTATTAAAAATATGTTATAAACTCCTTAGTATGTTTGTGTAACAGTACCAAAGACTGAGACATAACCCAGTTAGATAGGCATAGGGCCAAGGGCTGTGTTTTTAGCCAGCGACTGTTTGTTTATGGCTCTTAGGCACTTCAGAGCCTGATCTTAGTATATTAATTCACTGTTAAAGCTGAATCTTGTGTTAGTGCTCTGGTTTTACTTTTTTGGTTCCTTATGTGTTGCATACTCAAATATCTTCCTAATGCCTGTGAACATATGTGCCCTTACTTATATTAGTTTCAAATAATTTTGGATCTTTGTGAGTTGCTGACTTTCTAAGAATTTTGTGCATGTGGAAAATTGAGTTCCACATACTTTTATGTAACTTTTGAGGTTCTCCATTCCATTTTATATGAGGTTTTAAGCACTTGCTTAATATTTTGTGGTGGTATATTACTGATGTCTTTATCATTGTGTTTTTTGTTTCCTGTTGAAACAATGACGTGGTTGAAATCATGATGTGGTTTTTGTTTTGGATAGGACAGAATTATTTTTTTCCTAGGAGCTGTAGCAGTGCTGTTGTTTAGATTCAGTATGAGAATAATATTGACAACACACTGATATTTTGGTTGTTGCTAAGTAGTGATTACCCTAAGCCAAAGGTTTTGCAGGTGTACAAGAAGCTGAGAGGGATCACAGCCAGGACCCAAAATTGCCAGAGGGATATTTCCTACCATGGAATATCATGCCCAGTTTATAAACTGGGAGCAGTTGGCTGAGCGATGCTGATTGCTGTTGGAAGACAGGCGGGGTGAATGGTGCACACTGTACATCATGTGGCTTTTCTCCTTGGCCTTAATTTTTCTCTCTCTTTTTTGTTATATCAGTTGCTGTTGTTGTTGTCATTATGAAGATGATTATTCTTATTTTACTCTTATTATTAAATTGTCTTTGTTTCAACTCATTTCCTGATTCTCATTCCCATCCCACTGGCAAGGGAGGTGGAGTGAGTGAGTGGTTGTGTGGTATACTTAGGTGCCAACTTGGTTTAAACCACAACAGAAATGCACTAAAATCTAGAGACCTAAGTCATGTTTGCTACATAGAAGTGGTGTTCATGTCTGTTTAACTTCAAATTAAGAAATAAATATAAAGGAAAAATTACATATGAGAAAATGTGAGAGCTTGAAGAAACTTAGAATAAATGTTGTGAGATTCTTTCCTCATTAAAAGTTTCAATGTACTCTGCAGCATGGGCAAACTTAATGTGAATCTTATTTTTTAATCAATCCTTAAGGAATTAGAAAACAAAACAAAACCAACCAAACAAAAAGTTATGCAAAGCCAGGTCTTAACAACAATACATTATTCTTTTACAGATTGTTCTTTGAGGAAATGATCTTTCGATATAAATTTTATGTGTTACATGCACATTTGATTTCAAATCTAAATATAAAATCTTAGAGCACAGAAAATGTAGAGTAAGTCGTACTGCTTTGTAAGATCTTCCTTTTCAGTTGTACTCCTAAAAGAAGCTGATCCTCAGAAGGAAGTTGCTAGCAGTTCTTTTTTTAGTAGATACTTTGGAATGTTTTTTCACTTTTTGTCCTTAATTTTCAGATCTCTCTCTGAAATGATGTTTCATTTCTTAATGTTCTGAGATAGTAACTGATTTAGAAGTATTGGGAGAGTCAGTTTGAATCTAAAATCTTGAAAATATTTAGGAATACAATACAGAACACTCAGTACATTCTAAGTTTATTTTGTGTATTCTTTATATTTTAAACATTTAGATTTGAATATTCATTTTTATTGTGGAAAAAAAAAATCTTGTATTTTAATCTCTTGCATATCCTTTTTATATTTTTGGATTTTTATATCTATATGTTTATCCCTTGGAAAATGGGACGGACTTCCAAAGTGCGGCAGAAATATGTTTAGGATGGAAGAAGCTCAGCTGGAGTTTGAACTGGCAGGTGTCAAGAGTAACAAAAAAAATTGTTGGTATGTTAGTACCAAACATAGGGTCAAGGAAAATGTAGGCCTGCTGCTGCACACGTCTGACAGATTAATTATGGACAACACAGTAAAGGTAGAAGTATTCAGTTTTCTCTTTGCCTTGGTCTGCATGGGAAAGTTCAGGTCTCAAGTTTCTGTGACATGAAGCAGCAACAAAGTTAACAGCAAAACACCGTTAGAGTAGGACTAAGTAAAGATCCAGCTGTAGCAGTTGGACTCATACATATGAACAGGATTTGGTGGGATGCATCTGAATTGGTCCACCATCTATCTTATTTAAAAGGTCATTGAAGGCCTATGTGACTGGAAAGTCAAATATTATACCCATCTACAGAAGTGAAAATTTGGGAAAATGCAGAGCTGTCAGTCTCACTACATTTTTGGGGGAAGTTGTGGAACAAGTGTTTGTGGAAGTTTTTTCCAAGAATGTGAAGGACAAGAAAGAAAATGGCTGGGAAAGCCCAGCTCAGATTTACCAAGGGTGAATTGTACTTTACCAACATGATGCATTCTGTTGAAACCACTTATTCTGTGGATGAAAGAAGAGTTACAGATGCTCTGTACCTTGACTTTAAAAAGGCACTAGACATGTTTGCCCCAGTATTCCTGTAGACAAGTTGGTAAGTTACAATTTAGACATATGGACTTTGAAAGGTGTCATGTCACTAGAGATCAAAGGGCAGTGTGATGTTAGTGGCTCAAAGTCAAATTGTTAGTGGTCCTTGAAGTGGAGTTCCTTGAAAGTTGATGCTGGATCTGGTAATGCGATTCAGTATATTTGTAAATATTTTAATGATAGGACTGAACCATCCCTGAGTTTACAGATGACTTCAAAATGGAAAGAGGGGGAGATGTCTGGGAAGGAGGGGCCACCATTTGTTTTTAGAAACCTTGAGAGGCTGAAAAATTGGACCAACAAGAATTGCATGAGTTTTAACAAAAATAAATAGGAACTGCATCTCAAATGGAATAAACTTAAGTGGCAGAACAGGCTGGGAACACACTGGCTGAGGTATAGCTCTGCTGCAAAGCACTTGTGGGTTCTAGGGGAAGGCAAACTTAATATGAGCTAGTGGTATAATACAGCGTAAAGGAGGCGAACAGTGTCATGGACTGCATCAGGAAGAGAATCATTAGTGGATCAAGGCATGTGCTTATTCTGCTCAGCACTTCATAGGCCAGCATAACATGATTAGAGGCTTGGAGGTTGCTGAGAGGGGAGACATAACTGGTCTTCCTGTGCCAGGTAGATTCAGAGAAAAATACTGCATTTACAAGAATTTGTACAATGACTGAAAAGGCAATGGGCACAGGTTGCTCTAGGGAAATACCATCCAAATGAAAAGAAAATCAGTGTGAGAAGATTAATTAAGAATTAATCATATGAATAGGTTTCCCAGAGAAATGGTGGAATCTCCCTTGCCAACATTATTAAAGACTTGGAAGGACCTCGGACAACCTAATCTAGGGCTGTGCATTTGATAGAAGTTTGGACCAGGTCATTTCTAGAGATTTTATTTGAGAAGATAAAAATAAAATCTCCAGGCTAGACTTGTCTATTATTCTATCAAATAGGTGATATATTTTTTTGTTATTTCGTGGAATGTGTTCCAGAGTGTCAATAGTTATGATGCATTCTGCCTGTCCTTAACTGAGCAGCCTGAACTCATTTATGTTCAGGGTTATAGTCAGTAATAGCCCCAATGGTTACAGATTAATGGTCTGAGTATCCTGGGTCTGGCTGTGCTGGAGGTGCAATGGAATTATTACGGGTATGCATGCGTATATTATCTGCAAAGCATAAAATGTTTTACATGGGCAAGAGATTTCAGTAGTGACTGACATTGTTTTGTACTGTGATTTGTCAAGCACGTAGCTTTATACGCAGAAAAACGTTAGTTGAAAGCAAAGTAAAAATCATTATATGGCAATAATATTATGATCAAATTTAAATTATGCTTTTGTGTGCTTTTAAAGGTATTTTAAGGATATAAATTGGAAGTATATATAAACAGAATAATTCTCATTACTTACTACTGTGTTAACAAAGTTCAGCTTGTGTTAGACTTGACACTGTCTTTAAATAAATGTATTTGTTTCATTGTGGTAGCTAACAGCTGGCCTGGAGGCCTCACAGTTATAGATAACTAATTATACAACTAATTATATAACTAGACCAGTCTAGGCCCTTAGGGAGCCAGTTTAGGCCATTGGGGACGCAGGCAGCTATTGGCTAGTAAGCTGGGTGGCAACTAAATTCAGCCAGTCGGGGCAACTGTGTGGGCATTTGAAAACTATGTAGAGGGAACTGCACTCAATAAAAGTTGCTTGTTGTTGCATGGACCTTGAGTGTCGTGTCATGTGTCCATCTCAACTTCAGCAAGTGGTGACCTCGATGTAATTGGTAATAGCCAGGCCATGGGGATAGCAGCGGAGATGGAACCCCAGTGGAGGAGGGCAGCTGGGGAGAGCTGCCAGCAGTAGCAAAGATCCAGACTGTATAAATAGAAAAAGCTGCTGTGGACATAGGGACACAAGTTTCCACTGAAGAAAATGCTGTGGTACAGATATGGACCCTCTTTCTATGTGAACGGGGGATAAAATGTGTATACAAACAGGCCCTACAAACCTTGCTGTCATGATGGGAGAGCCATGGACTGGACACAACAGATAAAGACTTTTAATGACCTGTTGGCTGGTGCTGGACTCCTTAAAACAGGTGAGAGCCGCAGCTGAGGGCGCTGCCCACCAGAACCTCCAGCAGAGATGGAGAGCGGAGTGGCGGGGGGAGTGAATGCTATCTCAGGTATGCAGGCAGTGAGGAAGGGTGAGAAGCTGAGGGGGAACGACTGTTATCCAAGCTCCCTGTCCCTGTGGTGCCGCCTTGCTGTGCTGCCAGTGCTCCCCTGCTGCTGCCGCTATCGACAATGTCTGCATTGTGTGTGGGTCTGACTGTGCTGTGGCCGCCCAAACCACTGCCATTGGCAACAAGTGCGCACACGCAGCACCCAGGCTCGCCTGTGTCATGGCTGCTGGAGCCATAGGAACTTTGCTTTACACCTCGCATCACTGTCAATCTGCTTGGCATGCCCCTGCCTGCGGCTGGTTGGGCAGCCCAGCCACTGCTTGGCATGCCCACTTACAGCCTGGTGTGCAGGCAGAGCCTGGAAATCAAGCGGCGCCCAGCACTGGAAATGCTGACGTGGAGCTGTGTGCGCCCAAACCCTGAAGTGCTGACAGGAGGTTGCTGGCACCCAGAACCATGGAACACCACATTCTGCTGTGTCCACAGTCGGGGCTCGAGAAGCCTAGAGAACACCAAGGCAGCCAGTGCTGCTGTCAGTGCCCAAGCAGCTGGGAGACCCTGCTAAAGAAATAAGCTAAAGGTTTTTAAGGGTGCCTTTTTGGAATTGGTGTAGAGATCATGTCAGCTGCAGATTCCAGAGAGGGATTTTGTTAAGTATACTGATGACACAATTGCAAAATTTAGTAACATCTGACGAAATTGAAATCAAAATCTGAACATCATCTTGTTTCTTAAGTGTGTATTTTTGCTAAGCTTTAAACTCAATGCCTGGCACACACTGGGATCCAGCCATAACATATTTAATGTTACTTGTGTGCATTCCTTTGATTATTCATAAGTTATTTATGTTAAGAAACATTTTCAGTAGATATTAATAGAGGTTTGTTTTTAAGATATGTTAGGGAAAACCTCCCAGCCAAGGTCTTGGCTCTGGCCAAGCCATGACCCTGACTGGCAAGGGAAGTATACCATCAAACCCAGGTGTTTCTGTTCTAAAAATGAAATCAAGTGATTTTGAATTGTAAATTTGGTCTTATAAAAACTGGACCCCCTTTTTCGAGGTAGACTTGGAGACCTTTCCCAGGAGGGACTTTCCAAGTCCTTGCTAGGAAAAGGGGCTCCCCAGCTATGGCAGACCCTGGGTAGTGGTAAACATTTAGGAAGTTGTAGGTATTTTTGTTCAGTGATGCTTATTATTTTGCTGAATGTACTGTTTTACTCTCCATAATGGGATCGGTGCATATTATCCTGAACACCCTTCTGAATTTAATAGGTTGAATTATGTTGATATCATAATTATTAAGGCTGAGAACAGAAGTGGGTACTGATAACCTGAAAACATCTAAGTGGCACTATGTACAAATATGTGTTATGATTGACTAGTGTTCACCAGGTCAAGGCCTGCATGACCATTGAAACCTTTTAAATTACTCTATTAAAAAAACTATTGTACTCCAGCCTGACAGCCAGCATTCATCTTGGATGTAAGTTTAAGGCTTCTTAAAGGATTATCGAAAGATACCGTAATCCAGTGAATTTTTTATCAGTGAGGCTGACTAACAGAATTTTGACCAAAAATCACATGTATTTATCTCAGTAGCCCAAACTGTTTGTTGTAAGCTGCTATCACTAACTCACCTGGACCAGACTATGCAGCTGAACTTGCATGGAACAGCTGCCTTGACACTGTTACCTGTGAGGAGAATCTCCTTACCTATAACACTGAAGCTGAACTGAATTTTTATAGTAATTGCCTTAATTGTCAAAGAACTAAAACATCAGTGGAGTTCTGATTTGTGAACTATTTTCTCCTTGATTGCAATGGACAGCATTAACTATTTCTTCTCTTTGGTAGACTGACTGTCCATCACAATCCGTGCCATCAGTCTCTCAGCCTCAGCAAGTTTAGGTCAGTAAGATCCAAATGTCAGAAAAACTGATTGGCAAAGTTTACAGTGGGCAGCTCCTTGAACTCAGTTAGAGGAGATTCACTGAAAACCATTAAATTATAATAATTCTGGTTAAATTTGAACATGCACTAATGGTCTGCATGTATCAGATGTGCAGTTGAAGAGGATCTATTTAATGCATCTGCAAAAGGTAATTAAAAAGTAATGAAATTATCACTGAGTTTAAATTAATTTTAATATCTGCCCTAATGTTTTTAGCATATAACTCTCTTCTTTTTGTGAGAACTACGAATTTTATTGGTAAAAATATGGCATCAAATAGTTAAGCAGTAAATTAATGTGCCTTACCGCTATAGATCTGGTCTTTTACCCGAACTTAATTCAGTCCAACTTGATTTATGTACCACAAATGAGTGCTAGAGACAGCTGAACAATATCACAATGCATGTTTAAAAGAAACCAGGCTTTACTAAACAGCAGCTATGGAATTGTTTATATAAAAAATGGAGTAGCATGAGAACATGTAGTTCTTTCTTGTATGAGCTGCTGGAAAGAATACAAGAAAATAATTCCAGTAGAAGCTAAAAGGAAGACATTGTCGAGCATGCCCATGACGTTTTAAAATGCATGTTTAAAAAACAAAGAAGGGGGTGTGTTGGGATAGTATATACCCCCATGAAAGCCTTGGATGTTCTTAAAATTCTCAATCACGGCCTACCAAACTGACTGTTGTCAAATGCAGGATATTGTCAGCAATTGTGGGAAAGTTTGCCCATTGCTTCACTTGAACCTGAAGAGTCGAACTATTTAAGGGCAAGATGAAGTAGAAGGATATATGCCCTTGATGTGACAGTTTGCCTTTGACTTCCTTTAACTTCAAGAATCGGACATTTAAAAGACAGGACTGAGTAGAAGGATACATATTTTATAGTGGAAACAAGACAGAGACGTGTTACCCCTTATAGTTTTTTGAATGTTATCTCTTACAGTTTCTTGAATGTTATCTCTGACAGTTGAGTTGACTTGTTTGTAACTTTCTTAAGTTTGTGTAATTAGGTCATAGATGTAAATAAACTGTGGCATACCACACTGTGAAGCTGTGCTTGACGGCTTCCGGAAATGCTTGTAAAATCTCTTGAAGGTATGTGGGATAAACCAGTGGTTGGTAAGGTTAGACTTGTCATGTTGGGTAAAGATCTTCATTCGACCTAGGCTTATTATTTGTGTCATCATCATTATTCTGTACATTGTGCATCATGTACCGAATTTGTCATCCTGTCTGCAAGGGTTCTGCAGAGGAAGACAGACACTGCCTTTGTATTTCAAAACAAAAAGGAGGAACTGTAGTGGCTAACAGCTGGCCTGGAGGCCTCACAGTTATAGATAACCCTGATTATATAACTTGACCAGTCTAGGCCATTGGGGAGCCAGTTTAGGCCGTTGGGGATGCAGACAGCTATGGCCAGTAAGCTGAGTGGCAACTAAATTCAGACAGTCAGGGGCAACTGTGTACGCTTTTGAAAACCATATAAAGAGAACTCAATAAAAGTTGGCTGTTATTGCATGAACCTCGAGTGTCATGTCGTGTGTCCGTCTGAACTACAACATTTCATGAGGTACTGTAGTTCTAAAATTGTGAGCTAAGTTGTCATAAATAGATTTCGAGGCTAAAAGCTTTCTTTCTGAAGTTCTTTGCAATTTGGAGAAAAAGAAATGTGGATAATTCTTTCTGGTTTTGAAAGTAAGTTGACTGTAATGTTGTCCTCACATGTATGTACAGCTTCCTCTTGAGGTATTCTTAACCTTGTAGAAGTTTATTTGTGTTCTGCTAATGATTTCTTGGATTTCTTGGAATGGCTTCTCTAGAAGTTGCATACATCTGCTTTTAAATAAAGATATTTCCATGCACCTTAGTGGATTTGTTTTTCAGTGGTTTTAAGTTAATCTATAATGTATGTCAAAGTTGGCCCTTTGCCCTCAGTATTTTATTTAGTTCCGTATGTATGGAGAAGGAGGAATATTACTTCACAGTCTGCTTAAATGCATTGTGTGGGAATAAGATTTAGGTTCATAGGTATTCATAGCATTTTAATCAGTGAGGTAGTGTGTGTTTTGTACTTCTAGCTGAATGCATTTTAAGTTTCCTTCATAAATTCCTTAACTTGTTTGAGTGGATTGGCGGTGCCTTTGTGTTTTGCTGTTTGTAGTGTTCTTAGCTCTTGCTGACAAGATACAGAATAATAGGATATAGTATGCAAGACAGTATCTTCTGATACTACCCAATGTCACCTCCTTAGTGAAATTTTGGTGTGTTGACAGAAATGATCGATCTTTGGTAAGATCAAAGGGCAAGCTCACAATAACACCGCTGTGCTAAGAATTTAATACTTTATTCTACCTAAAATGCCTGTGCATGTGTCACTTCCTTTCCTCTTCTCAGACAAAAGACAATTCAAGCACCTTTAGACACTTGATAGAATAACTTCACTGTTTAATTTTGGTGTGCCAGCTTCCTAAAACACCTACTTTTTAATACAAAGTATTTATTGAATAAAGGTAAATTCTTTAAGTATCACATACAAACCTTGACATTTTATGCCTTTTTCAGTTAGAGATTTTGAGGTGTGTTTTTTAAATTGCATAGAATAGTCTGTACAAGAAGATTTCTAGGCATTTATATTATTTGGAAAGTGAGGCTTCTATTGGAACATATTTTACAAACACAACATACAGCTTTTCAACAGTGTATAAATTCTGATTAGCAAGTTTGTAAAAATATCCAAATAAGGCAGGAGGCATGGGGTCAGAGTAATCACTATAAAAGTTGGTTCCCTTTGGTGTGTTCCCTGAGTTAAAAGCCTTGTCATACATACAAAGTGGCTCGTAGTGTAGGGGGAAAATTCTAGTGAATAACAGCAATATCCCTATCTTGCTAGACTGCCCTTGGCTTTCTCAAATAAACATTTTCTCTGGCATCATTGTGAAATGGAAGACAGGCACCTGCTGTGATAATTCTCTCAGCTGACAGTGTATTACAGCCGACCATTGAATAGCTGAATATTTGAAACCATGCAAAAGAGAGTTACTGTGACAGGGTTTTCATATTTAGGGAAAGTAAGGTAAAAAAGGGAAACAAACTAACCTTCCTATTTTCTTCTGATATAGAAGGAGGAAAATGAGGAAATGATAGATCAAAATCCCACAGAGATTTTATTTTGGATTGACCAACCTCAATACAAGTGTAGGTAGTATTTAAAACGGCATGCATCTTCCTTACATCAGTTTCAAGAATTGATCTGGAAAGACCAGATTACAGCTGACCGCTAAACAACATCTGCTTGTACTGGTATTTTTCAAGCACAGCTTCTCATTGGAAGTCATCAGAAAAGTTCTCTTCTACCAGTTTGCTGTGTAAATTTTGAAGTGATACTTCTGTGAATTAAGTTGATTCAAGAAGAGCTTATTCACAAGTGGAGAGTACCTGACCGAATGCTAACTAACACAGCTGTAGGAGGGAGTGGTTGATGGTACTGTCAATGTAGTCTTTCACTGTGGCACTTCTCTTTTATCCTGCAGTAGCAGCAAGTAATTTGAAAATGGCATTTCACAGTCTTTAAAATGTCGTTCATAAAATGCTGGGAGCAGTGAGGTGAGAACTGGGGAGCATAACTCCTAAAATCACAGCTTCTGTTATTGTTCTGAGTGGATGAAAATCAATTACTGGGACAAAGCATCGAGATACCAGGAAGCTTAACATGGGGAAAACAACGATTCATGCTCCAGTACAAACTGGATGGATGTGGGGACATAATTACAGTGTACCATCAAAACTGCAACAGTTCATATGCCTCCACTCCCTAGTACCTTAGGTTTGCCTGTTTCCTTCTCGGGTAGGAGGTCTTAGAGGGTTCTGTGTTCGGTGTGGCAGGAAGGAATGGACCCACAGTAAAGTCCTTGGAGTCTATTGGGAGTGGATGTGGGGGCACAGATAGGTCAAACTGTCCACAGATTTCAGCTGTAGCCCATAGAAAAATTGCAGTTTTGTTGTGTCAGACTTTTTGTGGTTTGCAAACCATAGCTACTTTGTTGCTCTCAGCAGTTAAGCAAAGACTATTTTCAGCTACTTTGAAGTAGAAAACCTGGGGTAAGAGGAGGGGTCTTTGGTTTTAGTAGCTGAGAGAGCAGAACTCTCTGGTTCAACTTGCATTCTCCTTCATGGCTAGCTTCAGAAATGAAACCTTTTCTCCTTCTGACTTAAGAACAGATTTTGAAGAAATATGTGAACAGTTCTTTGCTGTGTGGGTCAGAATTCATCAATAATTCTTTGACCAGTCAAATCTTATAACAGGAACAAAAGTGTTAAGTTGGTAGCAGGTCCATCTCCTGTGACCCAGAGGATACCAAGGCATATGTTCTTTTGGAGTGCAGTGAATAGCTTCTGACTAAAATTCTTCCACTGAAAAAGCTTCAGTTACTATTTCTATTCTTTGGAGAGCTAAAATAGAAAAAGGGCTACCAAAAGGGCTCTTTCCATTTCCTTGACATTTGTGCGGGAGAAACACATAAAAAAAGGAAATGTTAGTTTACAAAAGTTGGTTAAGGCACTAAGATCAGCTATGTTCTTGAAATTTCTTTACCGTAGTCCGTATTGTTAATTTTAAATTACCAGCTATATTTTAATCCATTCCTAAACAAGGTTTTTGGTAAATATGTAATTAATTTATGTAAATGCCTTCAAGGAAATGTGTATTCTAACTGAAGGAAGAAGTCTACAGTGTATTTTTTGTTTTAGAAGAGTTGGTTTCTTTTGGTTTGAGTCCATTTTACTATGCATATATTCTAGTCTGAATAAATCCAACCCTAAAAATGGCTTTAATCTTATATTGACGGAAGATTTTCTTTGCAATAATGCTAGATATTTTATTTAAAATGTTTTTCAAGGGAATGCCCAGTGAGCACGATTTCAGGTTTTTATACATAAAGCATACAGTTTCTTAGTTAGGCAGTGATTTGAACAGAGTTGAAGATGCTAGATCCAGACTTTAACTGATATCAAATGAATGATATTTTTTCATTTGCATCCTTGCTGATGTGACTTCTACAGCAATTTACCATTTAGCTTCTTAAACATGACATTCCAAAAGGTCCTTTTAGCTCCAGAACTCTATATGTAAATGGATTTGTGAAAGTTGCTTGCAGTTTTATTTGACTTGGAGTTCTATCCAGGTTTATGGGTGCAAATTTTATTTGCTTTTTGGGTTCCTGACAAAATTTCTTTATGCATTGATTGTGAATTACTAAGGTAGCAGTTGCAATTTTTCTAAAGTGCAGGCTTGACTTAAGTAATTCCTGTTCTGTACTGTCTGGTCAACTGGCCTGTCCTACTGTCTCCGTTGGGGCACGTTCTAGAGGGTTGTTTGGAAGTTTTTTGTGAAGTGCCTGGTAGTGTAAATTAGGCTTAACGTTACTTGGCAGGAAATATGCAAACGCAGTGAGGACTGATGCTTCATTGTTTTTATATTGACATATATAGAAGGAGAGGAGAAATCACAGTTAAATGAGGAGCTTCTCTTTGACAAAAGAAGAAGGAAAGATGTAGAGTTGCATTATTAGACATGATACTTTAAAGCAACAACTGGCTGTCTATCAGAAAATGTCAGATTGAGATACTGATTTTCACAGAGCTAGCCTAGAGTTGTTTAGCATTACAACTAATGCTGTCAGCAAAAGTATGTCTAAAACTATGTATGATGAAGAGGGTCAGGATGGCCTATCATGGATTAAGTCCAGAAAGTTAAATGGTGAAATGAAACCTATGACTGCATAATTTAAAATTCTGAGCTACAGTCTTCACTTTATCTGGGTTTAGTGCTTTTTCCTGAATGAATAGTATTCTCCAGGTTGAGAAAAATAAATATTTTTTTAAATTTTTCTTTTATTGTCTTGTTTAGCCTTTTCAGGCATGCAAAGAGACTAGCTCAAGAGATTAATTTTTACCAAATAAAACAAATGCACACTTGAGACTGTTTCACATCTTTAGAGAATGTGTCTATGCAGATTTTGCCTTTTTAATGTACTGTTCATCTATAAGAAAGACAGACTTTTATATTTAGCTCTTTTTATTATTATTACTATTACTGTTAGTTTTCTTCTTTTTTACACACTCAGGAGAGAAAATGTCAGCTTTTCCTATAAGTGAGATTTTAAAAATACATTTGTGTCCATATCTAGCTATAGTATGCTTATTAAACAAACTTAATTTTTATATACACATGAAGAAATAGGTAAACATTTTAGAGGTGTGGCTTTTTTTTGACAAACAAAAAATGATGGTATGTAACTTATTCCAAAATAAATATAAGTAAATGAGTGGAAAGTGAACTGAAAAATTGGTCCACTGTAGCATTTTAATTTAGATATATAGCCTGTTAATGTAAAACCATGTAATGTATGTACTGTATGATCTACCAATAAGAGAATAACAAAAATATAATATGAAAACCACATATTTATCAGACTTTGTGACACAGTTGGGAAAATAAAACAGTATGACAGATGAACTATAAGCATAAATGCTACTGTTCATAAACTATTTTAATAAGAGAAAAAGAAATGTCATTGGGAAGAATATACTTACTGAAAATTTGGTTATGGATAATTTCATTTTTGTTTGTTTGTTTTGGGCTTTTTTGTTTTGTTTTTTTCTTTCCTGATAAATAATTCATATTTTCCTTGAAATCTGTGGAAACTTTATATGACCAATTTAAACTCTTGTTTAGAAATGGACTTAAAATTTTTATAAATGAAGAAATATTTTACTTTTTAAAATGTATCTACAATACTGTTTAGTTTCCTAACATATGTATGAAATGTCACTTACAGGTGCTGACCTTAAGGAAAGGGCAAAAATGCACTCAAGTGAAGTTAGTTCTTTTGTCTCCAGAGCAAGAGCAACTATTAATGAATTGGGTAAGTAACCCTCTCCTTTGAAAAATGTTATTTTAACCTGAGAATGTTAGATCAGAGGAATGACATAAACATGCATAGTTAATTCTTGACAGGTAGTAGAGTATCCCTAACTGTGTAGTATCACATCACAGATCTTGAATTGGAAAGAACGTATAGGGATTAAGGAGTATATTGTAAATATGAATCATGGTGCATTTATTCCTTTAAAATGTTCCAAACTGAGTTAGACTTTTTAAAAGAATGCTAGAGAGGCTAAATATCAGCTGAAATGGAGGTGATTTGCCCTGCTGTTTTCATAAAGGATGGATTGTTCAGTGACATCAAAGTGCTTTAGAATTCAATTTTTACTATCCCATTCTTGTGGTTTCTATAATTAGGACTGTCTAATATATTTTAGAAGCATGTTAAACATCAGCTGCTAATAGAAATTTAGCTACTAAGCATTTTTGTTCAATATGTCTTGGTGTAGTAAAACCTGTTAATAATTTTTGGTTTTAATCAACTTGTACCAATTCTTAAGGATAGCAGTTTCTCTGTATGTTTTAGTTTAAGAATTCACTATCAAGTAATTATATTTCTACATCTCTGCTGATCAGTTTAAATATAATTACTTTTCAACAGGTTATTGCCAATATGATCTGTTGAAAAGAGAAGTGTAGTGTTCCATGTTTTAAGGAATTAATTTTCTGCATTTAACTTCTAAAATATTTTTAGATGCATTTCCTTAAGAACACTGTAACATTTTGATTTGGCAGAATTTTATGAAAGGATAGCAGGGTTTTTTTTTGTTAAATGACCACCTGCTGAAGAATGAAACTTTGATTAGGTAATTCATGCAGATACTTATGTCCTGAAATGACTGTCATGTCTTTGAAGTGAAGTAGACACTCAAGGCTGTTTAAATAACTGAAATCTGTAAAATACCTAGATGACGTGAATAGATCATTAATTTCCTGCAGCTGATACTATATGTCATGGTAGTACTTGTCTTTTTATTGGAATGCCAAGCAAGTGGCAACAAGTTGTTCCATGCATTTTCTTTGTAAGAATTTTGGGAGGCTTACTTATCATTAAATAATAATTTTTTAGCCTTCCTTGGCTTGAAGTTACTGGAAATCCTTTAAGCTGCTATTAGTGTTTAAATATGAGCAACTGGTTTCAAGATTTTCCTATGATTAGTAAGTAGGATTTTTTTTAATCAATTATTTTCAAATTTGTAAATAAGAATATTTTTAAAGTCTGAAGAAATATTTGAATTTGGCATTCTTCACTGAATGACTGGAAAATGTTCAGTTATTTGATGCTTTGTTTAGCCTTAGGGTTGAAGAAACCCTGAGAAAAATGTTTGATTGTTTTCATCTTCATTAAAGTTCCTGTGAGAGTATTTAACTACTGAATATGTAAGCAAATTTTCAGTGTTATGTTAAAGGCGTGCAGTGAATTACTTGCCTCAGTCACTTTCAGTAGACCATTCTCAGAGCCCCATCCAGCCTGGCCTTGAACGCTTCCATTGATGGGGCATCCACAGCTTCTCTGGGCAGCCTATGCCAATTGCTCACCACCCTCACAGTGAAGGATTTCTTCCTAAAACCTACTCTCTTCCAGTTTGAATCCATTCATCTTGTCCTGTTGCTACAGTCTCTTGTAAAAGGCCCTCTCCATCTTTCTTCTAGGCTCCCTTCAGGTACTGGAAGGCTGCAATTGTGTCACTCCAAAGCCTTCTCATTTCCAGGCTGAACAATCCCAATTCTCTCAGCCTTCATAGGAGATGTTCTCCATCCCTCTGATCAACTTGGTGTCTGTCCTCTGGGCTCACTCCAGAGTGCACTCACACCAGCAGGTCAATGTCCATCCTGTGATGAGGACCCCAGAGCTGAATGCGTTACCCCAGGTGGGGTCTCATTATGCCATTCCCTACATCAGGAAATGGTAGATGGTATCAGAAAAATATATACAGGTTAGATTGGTTGGTGAATATGAATAGAAGGGAATATTAATTTACAGCAAGTCATTACAAAATGTAATTTATAGAGAAATATAGGGACATTGTATTTGCATTTGTTCACTGCAATTAATCTGATTGAAAAGAATTATGGTATTTTTCTTGCCCAGCAACAACTAGAATATTGTGAGATAGTTAAAGAGGGGAAACAATTTTCAAATTAATATTTACCACTGCATAATGTAATGTAGCTAGGGAACAATTTTTCCAATCTCCTATTTTGTTTTTTTTTTTCTGTCTGAGTTTAATACTATAATCTCATTTAAAATATATTCTACTTACTGCTTTTCAGAACTAGGTCATGTTTTGATAATTGCATTTATATTCAGATGTGTGACCTAGTAAGGAGTTACATCTTTTTAGCTATATTTTCAGAAAGAAGACCATTAAGTTACCTTTATAGACAAATTACAGTAAAGGTTAATTATGTCTTCAACAACTGGATAAATTTAACTTTTTAGAATTAACATCCTTTGGCTTTATTTAATTTCTGTTGATGTCATTGCATTTAAAACCCTTACACTGGTTGTTCTGTAAAAAGCTGTAGTATCATTTTGGAATATAGCTGCAGAAGGGAATTTTCTGGAAATTAAAAGCATACTGCACTTATTTATATGGGAGTAATTTATAGCTTCTTGCTAAATTTGGGTGAAGAAGTAAGACTGAAATAAATATGATTTTGTTTATAAATAAATGCTTAAAAAAAGAGCTGAAAAAATGGAATAGAACCCCATTAGTTGTGGCACTTGGAGCTTTAAGATGGGGAGGGGGAAATGAAAATGGCCTCTGTTTTTAGCAGTGGTTGCTTTTGCTAAAATTATACCAAAATTGTGGAGGTTTTTTTGGGGTTTGGGTTTGTGTGTATGTGTCTGGGTTTTTTTCTACTTTTTTCTTTGTTGTTGTTTCTTTTAATAGTAAGAATTATAAGATTACTTGTCCATTACTGTATTCTGCCTTGAAGCGCTTCGTTACTGAAGTAAGGCTGTCTTTACCCTAAAGAAATTGGGAAAGAAAAGCCTTAATAGGTTTATTGTAACCATCCAAAACAAGACAGGCCTGGCTAAATTAAGTCAAATGACAATGATTTTCAGAAGCCTTGTTTTTGAGGCTTTGGGGAGGAAAAAAAGGCCAACAATGTGGGTCAGATCTTCAATATGTGTTTTATAGTATGCCTTTTATTAAATCCATGCTGTTCTTTATGCTAGCTATGGTGTCAGAGCTGTGATAGTGTGTATATGTTGTCTTTTGAGATTTCAGTTGCAAAACAGACTGAGGCTATGTAGGGAGCTGAATGCAATAGCCATATTCCTCAATAAAGACACCATATTTAATAAAAATAAGAACTGAACCTCTAGAAAGAATTTCAACTCAGCCATTACATGTAATTACTCAAACTGACATTTAGCTCCAACCTCTATTAAGTGAGAAACGTCATTTACTAGCAAAACTTTTCCAAAGAATGTAGGCGTAAGTTCTCAAATCTCATAAACAGGGAATAAAAATTGGAAACTGACTTTCTTGGTTACTTCTTAAAATTTACATGTGGTCAGGCTTGATTTTTATTTGACATTTGGAGACAGAACACCTTACTCATGGCCTGATGGAACCTAGAGCTGGACTAAGTTAAGAATGATTTTTTAATAAAATACTAAAGTTACTTTGTTTTCTTTGGTTTTATTGCATTGTAACAAATGTTACAGGTCTTTATTGAAACTATTTGATTAGTGTTTATGCATAAGCTAACTTATAAATGATACAACTTTAATAAGTGGTGATATTTAGTAACTTTGTTTGTACATAATTCAGTCAGATATGGTTAGTTTTAACATACTTCACTTTGAATAAGATCATCTGGAATGAAAGCACCTTGTGGTCAGTTGCTTGCATTTGTGTTTTTATTGTGTGCTTTTTATTTTATTAAAGGAGATGCAGTTCTATATTTACAGGGTTTTTTTTTTCCTTCTTTAACATTTCTTCTGTCCTTCTGGCTTTTCAGTCATCACCAAAATTTTAATTTACCTAAAAGAACACACTTGTTCATCCTTCAGACAAACATCCTCTTATCAAAAAAGCTCCTAGTTTGACTATTGACGATGGCACATACACGCATTTTTTTATGCCACATTATATGCTGCGGTTTGGTTTTCGATGCAGGCTGTCAAAAATTTGTTTCAGAAGTCCCAAGAATGGTATCAAGACTAAAAAAAATTTCACTTGATTGCTGGTCTGCTGTTACCCCACCTTTCCATTGTGAAGGCTTAAAAAGAATCAAGAGTTATCCATGATGAGATTGGTGCTGTGTCTTGTTTTACTATTTGAATCTGTGAGGCTTCTGTGGAGGTTTAGTTAGCATTTTAAATCCTGGTTTAGGAGTGAACACTCAAAATTTACCAAATCCACCAAATCCATCTGTGTTTGCTGGAAGTAGATCTGGCCATCAAAAATGTAGTACTCTAATTTGGAAATCATTTGATAAGAACTGTGGAATTCTCTCTTGGGAAAGAGAGATACAGGCGATGAGTTGTGTTTACCAGGAAGATGAATGAAATTTCAGATAGCTATCAAATTTGAAAAAGGAAAAATTACAGCTAGCAGAGCCATGCTTAACAGCTGGCCTCTGCCATCATTTCTGTGTTGCTAACACAGTGAAATACAGATTTTAGCACGGTATTTTGCTTGTGTATTTTGATGTTGCCTGTTTGATTAAGTTTACAGCATAGCTAATACAGTCCTTGAGTGCAAGCATTCTGAGTGTGTTGCTAGGTTCTTTGTTGTTTTCCAATGGTAGATTTATTTCTTCTCTTGATATCGAATTAATTTAAGATAGCCTTTGACTAACTGTTGTCTGATCCTGGTGCTGCTGTACAGCAGTGAATAAAATAGACATAACCTCAGCAGTAGTTTAGTTTTTCTTCTGGTAGTAATTCCTAATGTTGTTCTGGAGGACAAGAGCCTATGCTTTGGACATGGCTCTTAAAGTTTTCTTCCACAAAGGTAACTGTATCAAAGTTAGAATGCTGCTCACTCAAATGGTTTATTGAGATCAATATAGCCAGTTTGCTCTGTGTTAAAACAAGCCTCCAGTATCACTTGCTGTCCAGGGCTTCCATTCCCTCCCCTGGGAGCCACACTGTGCATGTTTGATGTTTTGGTAACACTATCCTTTCCTCACCCTGTTCAGGTATGAAATTGCATGTTTCAATTGCTGAATGAGAAACAAAAGTTTGTTAGCTCTTTGCTTTGCCTGTCTTGGTCTCTGGCTCTGTTCCTTGAACGAGTTGGTATTCAAAGGGTAGCAACTCCTGACATGGTGCTGAAAGCATAATGTTGATCTTCTATTGAAGAAATCCTGAGCTCACTGATTGGGCCAAGCACAAGGCTTTGACTTCAGAATTGTCAAGTCTTGTAGTGAATACCCCTTTCGCCTTGGTAGGTTCTGACTTGATGATATTACTAAGCTAGTTTGTAAAAAAAAAAAAGAAGCTTACTGTGAAATGTTAGGGAGTGTTTCTTCTGCAGTGTTCTGTGAATGAACCGGCTTGAAACTATTACTTGGTAAATTATGCTAATTTAGAAATAAAATATTTTAGCACTAGACTGGGCAATGTATTGTGTCAAACAAGACTGGTAGCTTGATTACATACTGTGCTGTTTTTGTGTGAGTAATAAGTTCTTAAATATATTTAGTAAGAGTAAAAAATAAAATAAATAATTTTCATTTTTCGTTTATCCAAAGTTTTCACTCATTTATACAGAAATTCGATTCCATCATCTAGGTTTTACTTCATTATTGTCTTACTGAGAGCAGAATGAGACTACAAGACAAAATGTTAGTAAATATGAAGAAATGGCAGAATCTGTTTATCAGACTGAGAGATGATTGAAATATCCAAGTGATTTTCTATGGTACAAGAAAATAATGGAAGAGTTTGATACAGAAAACAGTAGCTGAAGGGTTTAATTAGACCACCTCTCATTCCCATTAGTTTCTCAGTTTCTGTTTCTATTATCAAGAATGTAGAACACACCGTCTCTCTTACTTGTCCATAATAAAGTACCAAATAGAAAATTTAAAAATAAAGAATATAATATTCCTCTATTAAAGTTAAAACTTTTTTTTTTAATTCAAAAAACCATTGTTTCTATGTCACATATGAGAGTGAATGATTAAAGAAGGAAACTGGGAAATTAATAGGATTGAGTGAGGTGCTTCAGCCTATGTCAAAACAAATGGAAGAAAAGCTTTATTACTACCTTTTGCTTAATAATCAGCTGTAATGTGCAGTAACCATTTTCATTAAAAAGCAAAATTTCTTTACAAATACTAAAAAGAATGGGGTTTTCTTGTGCAGCTCTTTACTGTTATTGATTATCTGCCTGAACTTTGAAGGTATTAAAGCAAAGACAGTAATGTTCAAGTCTATCAACAATTGTAGTTTGTTAAGCTTCTTATCTAAAGCGCAGGAATTAGAGGATACCTAAAAGCCTTTCACGGTTGTGACAAGCAAATGTATGGCACAGAATTCTGTATTCAGACTTTAAAGTGTGGTCGTTTTTGCAGATGAATATATTTTTGAAACATACAGAGATAAATTAGTTGAACAATCACATTATCATTATTTTTGCACTTATGAGAGGTAAAGCTTTATAACATTTGATTACTTGCCCTGTGCAAGAATGGTTTGACCAATCTTCTTTACCCTGAAGTTCATCTGGGAAGATTTGACAGTCTCTCTCAGCCACTTTCAAGTGTTGCTGCATACACTGGTTGGATTTCTTAGTGTTACAGAATGGATGCAAGTACTTGTTGAAATGTTTTGTTTCTGTTAGCTTTTTTCCCTATAGATTAATCTTTTTTTGACAGTAGTGCTTGCAACTGAAAATGAAAGCAAACTGTTGTAGTCACTGTCTTGATTACAGATTTTGCAAGGCAAGGTAACTGCCTGAAACAAAACTCATCACAAAGGTTATATGCCATCACAATGTTGTTCTTCAGGAAAAGGTGCCCCAAAATGAAATCAAGATACAGTGCTATGTTGTAATTTTTTTCCTGATTTCCTATGACATAAATTATTTAATATGTTAAATGTAATTTTGTGAACATAATGTTCCTAGTATAAAGAGTATTCCAGTTATCAGAACTGCACATGGACTGCTTCTAATTGCCAGTCAAGGGGCAAAGCTTATGCCCTTTATGCACCCCCCTTTATTTTTTTTAAGGTAAAAGATCTTATTTTTTATAAACAAGAGACACATCACCAAGAAACATCAAGAATCTGGGTAGTAAAGAGGTGGAAGAGAAATTTATTCTGAGTTACAAAATAATAATATTTAGGTATAAACTTAATTATTTTAAAAACAAAGTAAAAATCCATTCCCAGTTATTATGCAAGCTAGGATGTAGTTTCAAATAATCATTACTGCTGATTAAAAATTCCTATTTATGTCTGTGACCTTTTGAAAATTCTGTTATAACTTGTAACCAGACAACTTGGAGATTTTGGGTTCATAAAGAAAGTCTGTAAAGTAACAGATCTCAATCCTTTCAATGCTAGTGTAGGAATCAGCCCATAGACTTGCAGTATTATATGGGTTTAAGCTATTTTTAGTTGAAATATAAACTAAAGATAAATGGCATGTAAATAAGTGCCTTGCTTTGTAATAACAAGACTAAAATTTGTAATTCTTTATTTGACATTCTCACTCTTAAGATAGAACTCTCTTTTCCTCTTTCTTGCTTTCCTAATGGGTGACTTTCAATCATGAAATCTATCTACACATATGCACTTAGTGGTATTTAAACATTTTGGGAGCATGTGACTTTTTATTAATTTGAAGTCTCCATTATTACTAAATTTAAATAAATGTACTGAGAAATGGGGAGGGAGCTTTCTTATCTGTAGATTAAAATTTGTCCTTGGAGAGGTTCTGGAACAACTAAACATGGAAACTAAACTACTACCGGGAACACAAGGGACAAGAAAGTCATAAGGTGGAGTCGTAAGGTGGAGTCAGAGGAGGAAAATGATGTTTAACCAGTCTGACAACTTATGATGAAATGAGAAGTTTGTTAGATGAGAAACATTGTTTGTTAGATTGAGAAACCTGGATATTGTCTACCTTGACTTCAGTATGGCTTTTTGACAGTACCTCTTGTAAAGTTTTTTGTAGAGTAACTGGTCAGTATGGACTGGATGAAAAGGCAGTGAAATTGATTGAAAATTGGCTAAATCAAGGGGTCCCGACTGTGCATCAGCAGCATGAAGTCTGCTTGGAGGCCCCTAGCCAGTCTGTATCCCAGGGGCAACACTGGATTCAGTCCTGTTTGACATCTTTTATGGTATGGATGATGGGGTAGAATGTAGATTCAGCAAGTTTGCTGATGATGTAAAATCTTAAGGAGTGGGTTGTGGTACTATTCAGAGGAAACTCAGCAAGCTGGAGAAATAAACTAACAGGAACATCAATAATTTCTACAAAGGAAGATGCAAACAACCTCATGCACCAGGTACGTGATGGGGGTAATGATAGGAAAAGCAGCCGCACAAGAAAGCCCACAGGTCTGGGTGGGACACCAAGTTGAATGTGAGATAGCACTGTGCCCTTGTGGCAAGGAAAGACGGTGGTATCCTGGGCTGTATTAGGATCAGTATTATCAAGAGTTGAGGGAGGTGATCATTTTGCTCTCATCAGCACAGATGAGGCCACTGCTGGAATACTATGGCCAGTTCTAGGCTCCTCAGTAAAAGGCAGAGCTACTGGAAAGTCCAGTGGAAGACCCTGAAGGTGATGAATGCTCCAGAGCATCTCTTCAGCGAGAAAAGGTTGAGCAGGCTAGGACTAGAGAAGAGATGGCTCACAAGGTGATGTCAGCAATATATGAGGGTGTTAGAAGATTAAGCTAGGCTATCTCTGGTGGTGTCTATTGACACAACCAGAGGCAATGGGCACAAAATGGGACAGAAGAGATTCTTCCTGAGATCAGGAAGTCCTTATTCACTATGAAGGGACAGAGAATTGATACAGGTTACCACGGAGGTACTGAAGTCTCCCTCCTTAGAGATCTTCCAAAATCACCTGGACATGAGCTTGAGCAACCTGTTCAAGGTGATGCTTGGTTGAGCAGACAGGCTGGACAAGGTGAGCTCCAGAAGTCTCTTTCAGCCTCAACTATTCTGTGATTTAAGGGTTTCCCATCTGCTGCAGACATACGTAGGCAGATGTTTGCCACACTTCCTTAATTTGCTAGAGTTAAATAACAAATTGTGGAACTGTTAATCTTTTCCTCAATTTATAGCATACTTTCCTCTAGTGATCCACGTAATACTGACAGTATGCAAGATACTTTTATACAATTCATCCTCCTGGCTTTATGATTTATGAAATCCTTTATTCAGAAGGAAAAATTACTTGCTGGAAATGCCCCCTGAAGTTGCTTGTCCTAGTAAGCTGTTCACTAATCAAGCTAATCTGTCAAATAATCAAAAATGCACATGTGGAATAAATAGCTTGGACAATCTGTTTCTTTGTTCTGTGGCAATTCAGTTTTGTTGTTATTTAAAATTGAATTTTGTAGCTACTGCTGTCTTAGATACAGTTTTTGAGGCAGGAAGAGTATGCTCACTACTTTCAGTTTCATTCTGGGTAACAAGAATTCTTCTGTTCATAATTAAAGACAAGTCAGGGTTTTGAATCTGGTTCTGTAGGTACTAGAGATAGTGACAAGCTTCTGGTTAATACCTGAATAGCTGTTCTTTCTGAAGACTGGTTGCCAGAGGTCACTGAATTAAGATGAGAAAGGAACAATAAGGACCTTTTTTTGAACATTGTCCAGGTACAGGAAAATACGGGAATAGCAAGGGAAGTTAAGGTGACTGTCTTTTATTTCGTTAATGTTTCGTATCAAATGCATAAGAAGGCAGGCTTTAAACTGGGGCTTCATTTGAATGTTTGTAGGTACCAAATTCTGACTGCTATAATTAGTTAAATTGAAAATATTTGCTCTAATATGTAAAAAGTACTTCAAAAGTAGAAATTAATTATATCTAAGTTAACTAAGATATAAGAAGTGAATTATATCTATATCTCATTATATCTAATTGTATCTAATTATATCTGTGTAGAATTTTTGCATTGTAGGGCTTGAGTGGACTTCCATGGAATTTTCTGATTTATGGGAATCATGAAGTGGTACTGTAGTAATAGTGCAGACCTTTTATTTTAGAGAAATTAAATTCCATGTCTATTAGATTTTAGTTCTTTAATGATGACTCCTACATCTTGGCTAAAGGAAGGTAGTACTGCAGGTATTCTTCAGGTTGATTGAAACAACTGCCAGGCTACAAATGGGTGATTCTCATATACTTTATTGGCACTTTAACAGTCTAAATCTCAAAATCTTGTGTATAGCTCAGGAATGGTTTTTTTTTTTTCTGTTTATGAGAGTATGTGGTACAGTTGCTTGCAGAAAATCTTACATGTATAAATTTGTTTAGCAAGCAAGGAGGACACTCCTAGAAGGTTGGTCTTTTTGAGTTTTATATATTCTGAATTCGTAATTATTTTTCTGGGTGTTAAATATTTTGTGTTAATCAGTCTGGAATTCTGGATAACCATATTATTCTTCCTCTTCCTGTTTCAAGAACTCACAGTAAGGGATCAGCATTAGTAATAGGCCTTCCTTTGAGTAATTGGACACCAGGTAAAGAAAGTGGTTTTTTGCCTGTTACATGAAATCTACTGTATAATAATGTCTCATAAAAACAAGGCTACTTTCATGTGTGAATTGTTGCCATTTTGGTTTTACTATATATATTAATTCTTCCTACTTCCTTCATCCTTACTAAATTGGAAAGTAGGTTTTTCTTGTTGATCAGGCCATTTATTTTTTATCAGTAATGAGAAACTGAGGCTGTGTAGGAATAAAAAAAGACTGCTTGAGGGTTACTGAGAAAATGTCACATGTAATCCTGTTTCCTCCCAGCTATTATCTTACATATCTGTAATTTTATAGGAACTTCCTTAATAAATTAGTGAGAAGATTAAACAGTAATTTATGATTCAGGTCAGTAGAATCCAGGCATTTTCTGCTTTCATTTTGGGGAATGACAGTGTCTGCAGTAGATGAATCAGCTGTGTAGGTGTTATGGCACACATCTGAGAAACTATTTAATGGTCAAATCCTCCAGACCAGGTGCATGTATTCATATGCTGGCCTGTTGTTTGTCATATCATGGTCTCTAAGCAGAAGAGAAATACCTTGTTAGTCAGCAGCAGTAAACATCATGTGGAAAGTCACTTGAAGATGAAATAACAATTACCTGCCTCGCAACAACTTGAAATTACTTCCAACACATTGCATGTATTTTTATGTACTTAATCGCAAAGTGCTCCCCCTGTCACATTCTGTACTCATGGCAAAACTGTGGGAGAGTTCACTTACTCTATTCTACACCTATCAGTAATGAAGTCACAGGCGGTATCCCAAGACTACAAGATGCTGCTCGTCCCCCTAATCTAAAACTACATGTGACATGTATGTTTACCTGGGACGTATTTATGAAGTTGAGCTGAAAGTTCACAGTTACTGCAGAGTAGGAAGCCGTATATATTTATATTCCTGCATGTCATATTTTCTATTTTGTTTGAGCTGTTTATGGGTTTAGTTGAGGTATCTAATGTTACTGAGTTTATTTTCTCTTATTGAAGTTCCTCAATTTACCTGTTGGTCACTCTATCTGTATCATGTCTTGAATGGCCGATAAACATCCTTTTTTACAGGTTTTGTCAGCTTCTGTGCTAAGAGATTATTCCTTAAACAACTTAATACATAAAATTTATTGTGATTTCTTTGTTCACATTTGTCTTTTCTTTAGCTAGAAGTGTCTGCTCCTGTGATCTCTAATACAGGGATGTATTTTTGTCTTAGGTCTGGCTCTGTTGCTGACATAACATAAACTGAATTGGACCCTTCTATTTCTTTCCTTACTTAGAACCTTACTTTTCTGTAATATAATTAAGCATTGATGTTACATTAGGATGTGACTTGGCATTTACTTGGGACATGTTTTATGTGCAGAATACAACTGCATTCACAGAATAAGCAGCATGTTTTACATTAGAATATATGTGTGAAGTAATCCTTTCTGAATTAATTGTGTGAACTACCTTATTATTTAGTGTCCTTCATAGTCCTCACTTTGATATACTAGGGTAACTCAGTGAAATTCTCTAACTAAAGTTTAATGCTGCTCATTACTTAGTCTTTTAACTACTTCTAACAACTTTAATCTTTATGTATACATGGTCTACTCTTGTCTCTGTGTTGTACTCTCTCATTTAGTTTAGCTAATCTGTTTCTTTTATATATATCTTAAACTCCTTTTTTATTTCAGTATGCAGCTCATGATTGCACCCAGATAAACCTGTATCACATCTAGAATTTAGGACTAATGAGTAGTAGTACAATTGCTTGAAATTTATATCTTGTTATTTGAACTGTAACAAAAATGTAGAATGTTAAAGTATAAAACCACTAGGCCTCTTGGCAAAGCTTTAAATATTTTTTTATCACTCATAGCAAATGAGCCTTTTCATGTAGAATCATTGTGGAGATTGACCTGTCTATATATGTAATTTATTGTTCCTAAAATTTGAGTGCATACAATTCAATTAACCCTACAGGGCATTATTTGTCAAACATCATCTCTGCTTTACCCTTGTTAAAAAGTTCTAGCAGCCTGGAAACACAGTTTACAATCCCAAGTGATTACTAACTTTTTTCTATGCTAGTTTTTCTGATGCTTCATGAGAACATGTTAAAAGGATTAATTTCTTAAATTCATTTAAGAGATACACACAAGGCTATTACAGAGAATTTGTCTTTTGCCTTTCATTCGTTGTCAACTCAAGTCAGGTGATCCTTTCAAATTAATATCCTTGGGAAGTGATGATTCTAACATTATCAAACTGCTTTTTATCCCCTTGAATTGTGATTTTTTATTATTTCATGGTAGGAGCTTGCTGTAATTATTGAAACCAAGCTGTTTTATAATACTCATTCATTAACTTCCAATTCCATGTGTAATAGTCTACTTGAATTGCACCATGGCTAATTCCAGAAGTTGCTTATCTTAGGAAAGCATTCTGCCTTGGAGTACTGCAAAAGCCATGCAAATAGTGCTCAAGATACTGTTTGCTAATCTCTGATAAATGGAACATTCATACAGGCAGTAACTGCTGGAAACTGCAGTTAACAATGTGCCTTCATGTTCAGGCAAACTATTTTTTATTTACCCAAGGCAAAGGCATATTTCTTTAAGAGAAAGGCTAGCTGTGTCAGCTAGCAACATTGCAAGACTGTTTGGCAAATTGTTTGTGTTGACAGGGTTATAAGTTTCTGTCAGCAACCGTGCCCTGTTGGAAATGAGAGTTGCCTTTCCATATATCTCAGAAGAAGTAAACAGAGAAAGAGCAGATTTTTCTACTATTCCTCTGTCTCCTATGCCTTCTGTGGCAGATGGCAGGTATAATGGATACCTAGAGCTCTTTTAAGTCACTGAAAGAGCTCTTGAAAACACTAATCATTAGCCTCTTTTGGCACTGAAATTGATTCAGATAATCACTATTAATCATGATCTAAAGCAGCAACCCAGGGACTTTGTTTTAAAGCATCTGTTAGAATCTTGAAAATAATTGCTAAGTTTTTGTTCTTTTTTTTAAAGACAATTGCATTTTCATTAGCTGTTAATCATAAAAGCGGGTCATTTTGCAGCTAAAATAAACTTTGTTTAATTACGTATTTTGTTTATTACCCAATGAGAGACTACGGGCTTATAATAATTGTCAGGCTGATGTATACCAATATTTAATTGTTTCTTTTGTTGAATGAAGTTATTGGAAGTTTAGCTATCAGACAAGAAAAAGGTAAGCTAGGTAGCACAATTTCTAAATTTAGAACTAGTTAGTTCACTAGGAAAAGCTCTAATTAATACATTGAAGTAATAATTTTTGTCATATTACCCTTCTAGATTTTAAAATGAAATAAGTCTTTTAAAGTCTTTCATGCATCATTTTAATTTATATGTTGACAGAAGAGTTTTTTCTCTTCTATTTCTGGCTAAAGAAACTGAGTGAACTGGTCGCTGAATTAAATTAGCTGAAACATTAAAACAAAGAAAATATTTTTTAACATCTACAAAAAAAGCTGTTGTTGTCAAGAGCTGATTTAACATTTCAACAAGCTGTACACCCAAGTGTCCAGCTAATGAATTGCTTTTGGCTATCTTTGAAACTTTAGTAGCAACAATGTACTACTGGACTACTGTTGGAGTATATTTTAAAATGGATAGTTTGTGTTAACTGTTACATTAAATATAATTAAAGCTGTAATATACAAGTGTATTTCTAAAATGAAAATGCATTTTTCATCAAACTTTGAGTTTCTGGTGAATAGGGATGAAGAGAACTTGAATTTTCAGAAGGTGAAAAGCAGTACTTTAGGCTGATTGTTTAAATGACTTTATTGTGTCAGAACACCGATGATGAATTACACACAAACCATGCTATGGTTGCACAGGCCTCTGGAGCCCTGCTACCTGTCATGTGTGCTGGCAGTATGTGCATTTGTTTGTCAAACTTAAGAGTTTCCCACCTTTATTAAGCTGTTAGCTTCTGCTTTACAGGAGAAAAGGGGCAATGGTTGTGGCCATTATTGCCAGTGGTGGTCTGAGAATGTTAAGACACATTTCACTTCTAGCTGTGAAATGTATGACTATGGAATGAGCAAAATGTAATGAAATCACATTCCAGAGGTGTTCTTTATGAGGTTGGTGTTAATTGGTACTTTCTTTTTCAGCTAATCTGCCTGTACCTACTATTGCTGCAATAGATGGAACTGCCTTAGGTGGTGGCCTAGAACTTGCATTAGCCTGTGATATACGGGTGGCAGGTAGGTCTGAATACTGCTGTGGAATATAGGGTTGTTAGTGTTATAGCTGGCTTGACTAATCTGTCTGTTGGCAACAGTCTTATAATACTTTATATTTGACATTGTTTATAACCCATTATTTTAAAAAGTTTTAGCAGAAACCTGTCTAAGTACATGCTAATGTTTCATTTATAACAACTTAACCCTCTTAGCTGGATTGGTTTTGTTAAACGTTTATGTGATTCATCTGACCCTAATTTTATCAGTCTTGCCAAAGGGTCATGCAATTATTTTCATTTTTTTTGATTCTTGTGCATCTGAAAGTGCTCAAGGCAGAGACTTGATTTTATCTAAACATGGTGCAGGGGGAAAAAACGAAGTTGCTAATAAGTGTATTGTTACATAAGAAATTAAATTATAAAAGTGACAGGAACTCTTGAAAAGAGGAACCTTGAGCTAATAAGCTGCCAGAACTGTAAAGCCTATTGATGGAAAGTAAATGGAAACTTGGTTATGAGCCACTAAGTTAGGATTTAAAAAGTTATTTGGCTTTTGAGAATGTTCTGTCACCTAAAGAATTTAAATAATCAGATACAGAATTCTACCCCATTCTGAGATGTTAAGCAATAATATCCATTTCCTTTTAATACTTTCCATTTGAAAACAAGTCTCTGTTACTCACTGTTATTGCTTACTTGCTATGTGAAAATTAATAAAGTACTGAATTTGCCTTGATGGAAGTAGTTGGATCTTTCACTAAAAGCAGATCAGTTGAATCTGTTTTTTTAATAAACAAGTGCTTTAAAAATGATTTATTTTTCATTTTGAAGAAAACTTAATATATTAGCAAACTTCTAGGTCATCATTATGTATTTTCCACAGATTTTTTTCCTTCTGCTTTAGAGTAAGAACTCCTTTACATTCTATTTTTTAGCATCTTCTGCTAAAATGGGCTTAGTTGAAACAAAGTTGGCGATCATTCCAGGTGCAGGTATGAATGTTTTACTTTTGCTACCACAGATAACTAAATAACACATGTATTTAGTATTAGGTTTTGAATTGTTTATGGATTCCTGCTTATTCTTATATGTCGATTAAGTATTATAGCATGTGTTACTGCTTATTGCTTGTATTATTTACCAAAATTATTTTAAAAGTGTATTTCTTATCTTCAGGGACAGTCACCTGTATATTATGTTTTTAAGCGAAGTCTTTATTAACCAAGTCAACATTGAGCGATTCTGTAAGTGACATTTAATGTCTTGATCTGAAGGCTGAATAATTTTGTAAAGGGTCAAGCGAGGAAGAAGGATTAGCTGTCAGTGTGCAAAAACAATTATTTGAATGAAGATCCACTTTTACATAACATTTGGTACTTTAGGATTGAAATTCTATTTTTAAGCTGCTTGTATATTGGTTGCAAAGAGTTTAAGAATGGAAAGTGTAGCTCTGAATAAATCTGTTACCTTGCCAAGACTTTTTGAGTCAAAAACTTCTTTATTTGGAAGGCCAATTGACCTGCTTTTCATAGACTCAAGGTGAATGAAAGTTAGGTAATAAATAATTTTCAAGAAGTTGTTATGAAACTTTTTAAAAACCTATGTTTTTATTTTATGTATAAATCATTGCTACTTGAATTAATGTATTTGCTGCTCTGGGAAAAGGGCAGTAGCTGGGGGAAAAAGTGCATCCATGTGATTTTTTGCCTTCATTTCTGGGACTTCTTGGGAACTTTATACTGTTTCTTTGCTCTCATTTTCTTTCTAATGGATGGAACCTATTTTGAAAGCACTATATCCAATTCTAGTGGATACCATTGCAGGTCACATAAAAAAAAACAGTAAAATCAACCATAATGGCAGTAGTGGTATGAACTTTGTATATAAAACTGTCCCATCCTATGACTAATCTGGACAATTTTTGTACAATTTCAATTGCTATATTATTTTGGTTATTGTTGAGATGTGATTTAAATCAACACTTTTCTGTGGTCAGAGCTACATTTTACATAAGGAAAACAGTTATGATTGATGTCTGGTTTCTTTTTTGTGTAGGATAAAGATAATAATGCAGATGATTTTAAAGATGTATTTTAAAGATGTATTTACTGGTAATGGTGCTGTCATAAAATAATATGCCTTGGCAATAAGTCCCTGTGAAGAAAAAGAAAGAAGTTTATGTTGTTTCTCTTTGTTGTCAGTTTTTGCTCCTTGTCCTCCCATTCCCTCCTTGCCAAATAATTCTGTAGGATAGTATTGAAAACTCTCCAGCTCAAGAAGTTCAGCTCAAAATTTCCATATATTCTCTGTATTCAACTTTTTGAGGTTGTCTTATTTCCTTTTCTTCAGTTAATTATAGATGTTTCAAGCTTCTGTGCTCTAACCTTAAAATGCTAGTTAACTGATTCATTATAAGTTGCATTCAGAATATTTTACTGCTATTCAAAGACTGAGGTTTGAAAAAAGTCTTTTTTTCCTCATCCTAAAATAATGATTCAGGTATATGTCTTCAGGTGTATGTCCTTGGAAATGTGACAGATTTGATCTTGTTACATTGACTTTTCAACTTACAACATTTTGGGGTATGTTCAGTGATGAATTTTTTCCCCTATTCCTATCAGCCTTTCTAAATCACAACTTCTTCCTGATCAGCCTGTGCTTACACCAGTCCTGTTGAGCAATGACAGTGTTTCATTCCTTTTTGCTTCTTGTCATACTAGTAGTAACTGATTGTGCTTTCCTTGAGAGCATTCAGATGAAAACCATATTTTATGAAGAAGACTTTAAAAAAAAGGGAAGGAAACAAAAAGAAACTCTACAACTCTCTAAGAAGGTCTTTGTAAATAAGCTGTATATTCTTTCTACATCTAAAAGTTGCTTTGAACTCTATGTTCCAAAGGTGAAACTGAAGCTTCAAGCTGTAGGAGTCTGGACTGGTTTTGTCTTTAAAATGTAGAAGAAGGGAGAGATTGAATTACAGCATTTCTCTGTTCTCCCTTACTTTGGTAACAATATTTTTGGCTGTTTTTCTAGACTTCAAATTGTATTTGGAGACTTACAGAGCTTGCAGATTAAAAGACTATAAAATAAGATATAGGAACACTGAAATATTAGGGGTTTTTTGCATAGGAAGAAAACCAGTGTAAGAATGAAAAGTAAATTTAGGTAATCATAGTATATTTGCCTTAATTCTTTGCTTTTAAATCATCCTTATGGTCTCTGTTGCAGTGCATACTTTAAAGCTAAAAAAAAAAAAAAATTCTATTTTGGATGAGAAAGATGTCAAGGGAATTTCTGCATAGGAAAAACTCACACAGAACATGTTCCTTGCTAACAGCAGTAGTTGTCCAATTCAGCCAAGTATAAAGGTTAAATTGAATGTCAATTTCAACTTGAAATCCAATGCACATTACAATGGACTGCTAGGATATTCCTTATATTTCTGTATTTCAGTTTCATCAGTAATAGGAATAGCATTTGATGCTGAAAAATAAAGTGTTACTATTTGTGGTATATCAAGATTGAATTTTGGAGTGCTATTTTTACTAAAATTTGTTGTTACAACCTGAGCAATGTTACTAATTATTTTCCTAATTATCATGGGTTTGTAAGAAAGCTTTCATGAGTTGGAAAATTGTTTTCTGAGATTAATGGATTGCTCATTTTTGAATGACAGCCAGAAAGATGAAAAAGTGCAACATGTTATTTGTTTTCTTCTTAACTAATGTAGACTTAAGCTGCATTCAGGTACTCTTTCACTGAGCGTGGGTGGTACTGTCATTTCCAGGCCATATCTGTACTGCAGGGAACTACGCAGTGAACCTTTGAAAACAAAGCAAACACAAACTTTGCTTTTGCAGCTTGGTTCTTCTTACCACTGAAATTAAAATAGTATGACACTGAATAGAAATTATGGTCTAGGCCAACTGTAACAATATGAATGAAATTCACACTAGGTTTCATAACATAGGTGCAAAGTAGGTTATATTCACTTGGGGTGCTCAAGTGAAGAGGACACAGAAAAAATAAAGTAAATAGAGAAAAGAATGATCTAAAATGTTGCTAGGTAAGGAACTTTATATTTTTTTCAAAGCCAGTTAAAATATAAAAATTACCTGTGTACAGACTTCCACATAATCAATTAAATGAGTTTTCTATTGACTCATACAAATCGATCCGAGTTCATGAATGCCTTTGATAAAATAATTTTCCCCTTGCATTAAATTTGGACTTAATTTTAAAAGATGTACAAAGCCTATGTACAAGACCACACTTTTTTACTTTGTAAAAGACCACCCTTTTTGTTCCCTAGACATGTTCTAAACCAGAATCTAGTGTCTATCTCAAGCTCTCTTGTCCACTGAAAATCATAATAGGAACTTTTAATGGCACTCTTTCATCTGAAGGGTTTTTTTTTTTTATTTCTATTCTACCCTATTTCTAAGCTTATGCAAAAACAAAAGGAAGACAAAGTAATAGTAGCTGATGTTTCTGGGGAAAAATGGGGCATGGGAGAAATAAAAATTTCCTGGACATGGAAAACAGAATTGCATGAAATTTTCTGTTAAAAATTTATGATTTGGTTGTTTTCTTCTGTTTTTAAATTAAAAAGAAATTCATTTTGGAAGGAAATATTGGACAAATTAAAGACTTGACTCTTTCTAGTAGCCTAGAGGCTAAACCAAAAACCTTTAGCTTAGATTTCTAGGCTCAGCCTCTTCTATAGTCTGAATTTTAAGGTTCTCTACCTTTTCTGACTACCTTTCCAAGTTCTTCTATAAAGAGCCTCATTGCTACTTAAGCTTGTTGTCAGAGATTAAATATTGTCTCAATAGTGTCCTTTCTTCCTGCAGCTTCAGTTACTTTATTTTACAAACTAAAGCAACTTTTTCTGTATTCTTCCTCTCTCTATGGTAGCAAAAGTAGTAAGGAGAAAAAACTCCTTAGTAGTTTTAAGAGAGGTAGAAAAAATGGGCAGGTGAAGTATAGAAAATTATTAATCTTAAATAATCAATGAAGAATAAAGATGAAAATGCATAAGCAACTTATTCTGGGTTTGGAATTTGTTTTCTAAAACCTTGAGGTTGTGAGGGAAAAATCTAATTTTATCTTTTAGTATAGAATTAAGCAGATATATATTATTACCAAATTACCGGTATAAATGCATGAAAAACATACCAGGGCAGTGGAATACAGCAAAATAAAAGGAGTAAAGAAGATTATTCATCTAGGTAATTTTGGGAGGCTTAGTGCCTATCCTGTCTCTCTGCACTGACAGCCCTAGAAACAGACTCTTTATTTTAGTTCTTGATGCATCACTAAATGAGATGTGTAAAAGGGGTGATGAAAATACTCCTTGTACTGTGAAGAAGCTTGTTAATCTGCACCATGATAGACACAATTTAGTACAAGATGCTGAGTATGGGACACTGGATGCAAACCCATGTAGCTGATCATATTACATATCGCTTGGTCATTTTCTGTGACCAAACGTGCATTTTAGTTGTGAGATAAAAAGTATGTGTAGAAGACTTGCATGATTTTTATGGCTGAGGTAAGCAACCTTCATAAATTGGCATCAAACATTTTATAAGCCACTTTTAAGAGGTTTAAAGTGACTCAGCTTCTTTGGTGCATCCCCCTGTCCCCATGTCTGCCCTTTATTTTTTTTAAGTCTACAGCTGACAGCACCTAGTTATGATACTGCCACAGCCTGTATGCATAGCTGGGATTGTAGTCTACAAAGACATTATTCATAGACACAGAGACTGGAGGTGTAGGAGATAAAAAGAATAAAAAAATACGCACACTGATCAGGAGGTTGTTGACAGATAAACAAAATGGGTTTGAGATAAAAACATGAGGATTTTGAAAGTTTTTAGTAACTGAGGAGAAAGAAGTACGATGCTGAAACTTTCCTATTGTTACACTTACACTTACGTAAGGATTTTGAAAGTTTTTAGTAACTGAGGAGAAAGAATTAAGATGCTGAAACTTTCCTATTGATACATATGTGGTTTATTAAGAAGAAAGTTATTAGTATGTGATTTCATTCTGTTTATTTTTCCCCTAGGTACTCCCACAGCATTTTTGAAATTTAAATGATTGGTATGTCTTTCCAAAACTCAGTCACCAGTCTTCATGACATTATTTACTCAAAATTTCCATGAGTGTTTGCCACAGTAAAGCTTGCAAAAGCTATGATCATCCTTTAGGATTTTTTCAGTAGCCATGAATCCAGAGGAAATCCGTAGGATAAAAGAAAACTCAACATTTTGAGGAGATTAAATGATCAGGGATTTTTTTCAGCCTTCTAAATTCTAGACCTTTTGTGTAAGTCATTGCGCAAGTGACCCTCACTGCACGTGGCATGAAGAGAACAGTTGCAGTTTTGTCATTGGCATGTGTTAGTAAGAACTTGTAAGCAGGGATTGCTGGGTGAAATTAATTGCATTGCATTACTTATGTCATGTTCAAGTCTGACTTATGAAAGAATGTTCTGGGATTTTTACCAGTGCTGTAATAGTTTTCTTACAGTATTTCAGTTTGTCTTCTGCACTTTGCTGGATTAGTGAATGGAAAGCAGTTTTCAGAAAGAGCAGGCTTTGGAAAGATGAAAAGTAGATGAAGTATTTTTTTTACTTTGTGTTGTTATTAAGATTCCCCTCTTCGAAATGTCTTCATCTCAATATAGATGTTACTGGAGGTGAAAGATTGGGAGTGTGGGGCTCTGGTGGACCAGCTGGCATGTATAAATGGGGGCTAGTATAGATGCAACAATACTTGGTAAGTTCCTAAAAATTATGTTGACAGCTGTTGAGCTCATCTATACTCAGTGTGTTTTTTGAAGAGAAGCCAAGGAATTTTTAATCAAGGAAGATTACTGAGTAGATTACTGTGTGCTTAAAAATAGACATACTTTTATTAGTAAAACTTTTTGTTTAAGCCTGAAGTGTTACATTTTTCACTGAAAATTCAAAAGCTGTTTTGATTTAAAACAGTATTAAATTATTATGAATGAGATGGAAAGAGATAATGAGATGGAAAGAAGATAATATTTATTCTGTTTAATCGAGATGTTGTATAGGAATGTCAGCATAAGCAATATAAATGCATTTTAACTTTAGAATTTAATGGATCTCAGACTGATATTTCAAGGGAGACGGGATTTTCAGTGACTTGTTAGATTGGAAAATGTCTGATTTAAAGAAAATTCTTTATGGAATGTTTTTGTGTGAAGTTATTTTGGTAATCTGCTCTCATAGGGCCAATTGCTAGTCTTTTTCCCACACTAATGAAACCAGGTCACTAGTTTTTGGCACTCATCCAAGTTGTGAGATTTATTTGGTGTTCAAGCACACTGTCTAGAAACAGTGATGCAATGTCAGCAAGGCCACTTTTCATTTCATGAACATCATTTTCAGTGCCCTGGAATTAATTTATTCACTGACCTGTTAATAACTGCAATCTGTCACTGGCTTAACAGAGGCTGAGGAAGTGTCTGGAAATAGTCATGCTCACCCTACCAGGTGATCAGTTACAGGACTGCTGTTCAATGTAATATTTTTTGGTTTTGATCACGCAGAAGAGTCTGAGTGTTAATGAAAACAAACCAGCAACTTAATCAAAAGGAAAATACATGTAATTAGTAAATATGGGAGAGAGATTGAAATAGTGGTTTTACCCTACATTAAACCACAGTGTGTCTGAAAACTATGCTGGTTACCTTTGAAAAAGTACAGAAATTCAGCATCTCTAGATGAAATATAATTCTTTGGAAAAGCACATTGTAGCAGTATTGTCAAATAAAAAGAAGCTTAGTCATTTGAATTTCCTGATGTTTAAGGTTTCTTCTCATCCCCATCTCTACAATGTTTTTGCTGAAATCAGGATTGTCTTTTGCCGCAGGCATGGGAGACGGTCACTTGTGGCAGTGGGTTACTCTGCAGAGCAAAATAACTGTTAGCCCTTTTCTACCTCACATGAGCCAGAGCCCTGGAGAGACAAGCTTGATGCTGCCGGTGAGGGAGAAGAGTTCAGTGGTCAGAAAACAGTTCTTACTGTGCAGTAACACAGCTGGCTAGCAATTCCTAGCAATGCTGCTGCTGTCTTCAATTTTTCTGTTTCTGCTGTAGAGAAGCTTCAAACCTAGCTCTACAGGAATCCCGCCCTACACCCTGCCGTGAGCATCCTAGCTCTGAGCCTTTTACCTTACTTTAGATCTGAATATTTCTCCTGTTCCTCATTTACCATTCCCTACGGTACAAGCTGCACAGCATCCTGGCCCTCAATCCACCATCTTTAAAAATTAAATTTTGCCTAGAGCAGTAAGATGGCTCTGATTAAAGTATCAGGCATCATCACTGCAAGTAGTAAACCCTGCTCTTGGGGACAAGCTTTTCTAGACTCGTACCAAACTGATCTTTGGGCACAGATTAAAGCTTAATAATGAAAAAGGTTTTTGTAGGATTTTTTTTAATTTTTTGTTTCTTTGGTTTGTTTTTGTTATGGGAGGGTTGTGGTTTTGAGGGATTTTGATGTGTAATTCAATACAGCTGAGGAGCTTCTGAGTTAGGGTACTTCTTGTGATATTTGAGATACTAAATTTCCTACAGAACATACAGCATAGCATAGTGCTGATCTGCTATCACTGCTATTGCAAGCATGGAAAGAGTGGCCATATTTTTGGTCTGAGGTTTCATAATCAGTAGTGATTTTTTTCTGAAGTTTTACTTTCAGATTAAACTTGTGGCCTGAACTTTCATGGCTGAGCAATGATAGTTGAAACCTTCCTCATAGTGCCTTGGAAAGGTGGTGTAAGTGAATAGCTATTTTTATTTCTAATTTGATTTTCTCCAAGTCTTCCTGAAATGTCTTAATGGCATTTAAGGACTGAAAAACACAAGAGGTTTTTTTAACAATAACTTTTATTTAAAAATGTAGTATCTTTTAAAATTCCAACTTTATACAGTGTACCTGAACACTCTTGAGGTGCTAAACATCTTGTTGTTATATCCATTGAAGTATTATCCAGCACCTCTGTAGTGCTGGAAGAGAATTTATGAAATCCAATTTAAAGGGTAGTTGTTTTTCTGTAATTTAATAGGAAATGCATTTTTTTTAATTTATAAAATGGCAAAATAGGGCAAAAAATAGTAGCTTTCTCATTGACTCCTGTTAAAGCCAGTATTTTCACTGGAGACTCGTATAAAGGGCAGTAGCTACTGCATACTCCTCTGTTTTGTGATATTTATCTTATCAGAATGCTAACTATATGATTTCCTTGCATGGAACAAAGAAAGGTCTGGCTGCTTTGCATAATATCAATGTTTTAGTGTATGGAATGCTAGCAAATTCTGATGACTTGGTCTAATGCATGTTTTGATGTCTCCTTTGTTTTCAGAATCTTTCAAGTGACACTAAATTAAGCTGTTCTCTTATTCCCTGTATCTTCTGACTGCTCCCCAAAGCTTTTGTAATAAAAAAGAGTAAAAACAAAGTAAACTATTAGTGATTCATTTTCTAATGTGATAAAACATAAAACAAAAACCAGAGATGAACCATGTGAAAGAACATTCTGATCTAGTAAATCACATGGATGCAGGACATACTTACTATTTTATGCTAGGTAGATCAAATGAAAATAATTTGGATACATCTTCCTGTGTTTGAGACCTGTGTTTTTCTTAAAAACATACTATTGAAATTTTTTTGGTTGTATTAATTTTTAAATTACTTTTAGGAAAATTATTTATTTATTATTAGTTTATAATGTTCATATACTATTACGTTACTAATACATAGTGTGGTCAGGATACACATGATTGTTTTTGGGGGGGAGGGGTTGTTTTTTTTTTTGTTTCAGAAAGAAATGGAGAAATATGTTAATGTTTGGTGACTTTCTAAACTCACAGTTGTTTTGGCATGTTGAAACTGGCATGTTTGGAAAATCCCTCAGCCTGAATCACTAGTTCACCTGTATTGTAAGATACGTAAAATGGAACAGTTTAATCTTCTAAACATATGTATGAATGTTGTTCTTGAAAATATCAGTATGCTAAGGGTTTGGTGGCTTTTTTGTCATTACTGTGACAGAAGTTTTTCATTTTGCTGAGCTTGGCATCTGCTTTATTGACTGTTTCAAATGTGTTTCTATGCCACTTTTGCCAAATGTCTGCATTTACCAATAACACAAACTAAATGCAGTTTTCCTCTTCTGTCATGACGTCACTTTTTTCACCTTTTTTTACTGGGGAAAGTTCTTTGGAAAATCTCTCTCTTAACTCTGTTTTCTAGTAAAGAGTCAGCAGGTGAGTAAAAGTAGGTCTTGCAGAAGGCAGATGAATTAGAACCAATTAAAAATATTGGAAATTTTCATAGGTTTGAACATTTTAGGTGTGGAATTTTCACTGTACGCTATAAGACTTTATTGTTGTAACTCTGCCTTCAAAATCATCAAGCCATTCTCAGGAGCCTTGCATCTGAAATTTCAGTGAATTCACATGTCTTCTAAACAGAAAGAAAAATTAAAACTTCTCCCAAGTCACTTCTTCTAGCCTATATGAATTAGTGTGATTCTTGGTGGATATTAGCAGAATTAGAAGAAAAAAAATTCTGGTAAATTCATCTTAGATCACAGACTTCCCCACCATTTTTCTGTAGTGGAAGTAGTGAAGTCAGTCTCAGTGTAGCAATAAACATGGGAGAAGTAGTCCTCTTAGAAAAGATCAGTGAAGGGTAGCTACTTTGACTGGAAAGCTGATATTTTCTGTATAATTTCCTCTTTCTGGATGAATATTAGCATGCTACCACACCTGGAGTCAAACATAGGCATGCCAAAGTTAAAGCTTCTTTCCATGTACCCTGCTACCTGGTTGGACAAGTCTCAATTCAGACATCCAGTAACTAGGTTAATCTTAATTGTCAGGACAATTGAGATTGAAAGGTACGCAGTAGCAAAAGGACCTAAGCGTTTCTGTGTTTTCATGCCTTGAAGTAGAAGTCAACCTTTTCCTTCAGGCAGTTCCTAAAATGGCAGTTCTCACCAGTGGAAAATAGCATGTGGGACTCAGTTCCCTAAACATGGTGTCCCTGTGCCTTGGAATGTCTTGTTGGGCCTCTGATTACTTCTGTGGTCTTGCTGTCAGTACAGGAGCTTACAGATACTGTGACATCCAAAAGCACTTTTCAGACTTAGATGTCTGAAGTTGAATCTCATGCATAATCTCAGTGTTAAAAGGCTTCAAGCACAGAGGGCTTTAAGGGGAGTTTCTTGTAAAATATAGAATGTAAGAGCAAATTGGTTTTATGTTCTTTCAAATGGATGAGTCTGGGTTTGGATTCTTTTTTTTTTTTTTAATTTCTTTCTATATTTAAAAGGGACAGGCAGTATACAATTTTGTGTGTATGATTTGCTCTGATAAACTCATGCAGGTACAGAAGTATAATATAGGTCTGCACATAGCCATTGTAAATATGCCAAATAAAATCCAAAAGGAAAAAGTGTGCTTCAGAATAAATATTTAATAAGTGTATGTTGCATGGCTGTAGACAGTTATTTCCTCTGAATTTTGGTATATAAAAGCTCACATAAAAGATTGTAGCAACTCTTTTATAAGTAATAAGCCATTAAAGTAGAGTAAATGTTCATATTTTTATTATTTTGTTTTCCATTTCAGTCTTATTTTATATAAAATTAAAAAAAGGTCAGAAAGAAAACAGTTGATACAGAATTGACTGCTTCCAATGTGGAAGAGAAATGTGATCATTTGAAGACCAAATGCTCTCTGCTATGATAATTCTGTCTGAAAATTAGCTGGTAGCTATTGGTCTTTTATTGAAATTCCTAAGTGTGATACTAGGTGCGTGTACTAATTGCTGTGAGTTTGAGCAAGGCAATATGTAGCATGTTCTTGAAAGTTTTTTCACCTGAGGAAATTAATAGACAGTTTTAACGCAGTTATATTGGGCTATCACTTCCTACAGGACTGAACCTATAGCAGTGAAAGAATTCTTACTGCTTATCTAAGATTAGAGGCAGAAATGAGTGTTTAAATTTTGATAGTTAAGTTGCTCAAAAGGCAGTTATGCCTAGCCAGCTTTATAACTACTCCAGATGATCAAAACTCTTCATACTGAACACCTTAGATGTGCTAGATTTCTGGATATCCATCTCTTCAACAGAATAGGAGGTCACCCAGAGCATAATATTGTTGCCATTAAAAAGCTTATTCTCTTCTTTAGTCTTGAAGTGAGAAATGCAGAGGAAGAAAGAAACACTGTGAGTACAAAAATAATAGTACATGCAGCATAGGAAGCAGCTATTGTCCTTACTCATTGTTCATATGGAAAAAATAAGCCTCTGTGAATTAAGAAGGATTTAAGGTAGTCTTGGAAATGCCAAAGTTCCAAATAGTGAAAAAGGCTGATAATGTTGTCAGTTCTGTTGCTTCTCCATTTTAAAAGGGGTTAAACTCCAAGTAAATTGTTTCCATTTTTTGTAAAAGAGGTAGAGTATGGAATGTAAATACAGACTGTATTGTAGCTACAGATTTTCTGATACTCTGGAATTACCTGCAATACATATGTAATGTCTCTAGACAACACCTTTTATCCAGGTCAGAGAGGTATACTCTACTCTGGCCTTTACTAAAAGTTTATCTTTACAATACCTTTTTTTATTTTTAAAACCTGAATTTAGTTTGGTATGGTTGAATATCTACAAAGACATATGCTTTACTATTCCTAGAGAAGAAGTGATTATACATAATGGAACCAATGATAGTGACAAAATTTCTCAGTTATTTCCTTTTGAAAAAACCCACCCAAACTCCCCTGTAATAAAAGCCCCCCCAAGCCCCCAGTGTTTATTTCTCTAGGAAAAGAAGTGTTTATTTTTTAAAAAAGGACAAAAAAAATCAGTGAAAATTATGTTTTGCATCTCTTGTTCTGGTAGGCCAAATAAAATAATTGTCAGACTAATATACACTAGTATGTTTTTCATGTGCCATATATTTTACCAGATTTATGTAGATGTCTGCTAGCTTTTCCTGTCATCCAGGAGATAGCTACTGCATTAGAAAAAACAGATCTTCAGAATTCCTTTATCTGGACATGGTCCTGAACCTTTTCTAGGTGACCTTTCATGGATATTGGACAAAGTTATCACCAGAGATTCCTTCCTTTGCGTTCAGTGATTCTGTGATTTTAGCAGTTCAGTGAAGTATCAAAAAATAGTGAAATACATGTTAAATTTTTATTTCTCAGAATCAACATCTTTCCTTTTCAGTACAACATAAAGTAACATGTTAAATATGTATGTGAGTCTAAATCTGGTTGTTTTTTTATCTTTCCCCTGATGCTTGTATAGAAAAGGGAAGTAGTGCTTCACAGTGGTGAAGTATGATGTGTCAATGGAAAAGTCACTGAATTTCCTGAAAACATTGTTCAAAGAACACAATATTATTGCAGTCTCATTCTATTTTTCTGATTTGTTATTTTTTTCATTCTCTTGTTTCCTGATGTAATAGAACTTCATATTATTACTTCTGACAAAACTCCCACTCCAAAGGTTTCATTACATGTATGATTCATACTTTAGTCTTTCAAAGAAAGGAATTTTAGTCTTTGAAATGAGTGTTTTGTGATTTCTACCTTCTTTCTTCTTACTCTGTGTGATGTGGACAGTAAACTCACTTTCTTGCTCTTCTGTTGATCGTAAGAGGCTTGATGCAGATCTTCAGTGTGCTCCTACGTAACCAAGGATAAGGTATGTAAGATGAGTGCAGTTACTGAGTTGCTGCCAAAGGGAGTTTGGCTTAAGCTGTCACATCAGGAAGCCAGCTTGAGTAAGAGGAAGGAAAAGAAGTTATCCTTACAAATAAATGTGGAGTAGTGAAATAATAATACTGCTACAGCTAAGGTTGGGATGAATTTGACTGTTTAGCTGAAGATCTTTTCCTGCTCTAAAAGTGAAATATGTTCTGAGATTATCTCAAAAATGTCTGTATCTTACTGAAAATGTGATTGTTGTGAACAGTCACATTTAAAGAACAAGAGATTCACAAGGTCCAATAATTATTGACCCAGAGGGTAGCAGAATATATAAAAAGGAATGGGGAGATACCTTGGTACAGCACCTTATCCAATTTTGATTTAAGTGTCTATGAGGATATAGATGTGAGGATCAAATTGTAGAAGTTAATTTCAAAGTGTATCATCAGACTGTAGAGAGGCTGCTAAGAAGGACTCTGAGACTGGTGGTCAATTTCTAGAGTAATAGGTCTTTATCTGAACTTAACATTACTGTACTCTAGCATGTCTAACGTTACTGACTGAGTTGCCTTGGGACACTTGTTCCAGGTTTTGCTGGGTCTCATTGGGTAGATTGTTCTAGGATTTGTTTCTAAGTAGGACCAAACACCAAATAAGAATCTTTCTTTTAGCATATGTCTAGTGCCTCTGCAGATGCAAAGAATATATGGAATGATCTTAACTAAAAGGTTATCTTTTGAAAATAATTATGAGATAATTTCTTTGTTTTGATATTCAGGAGAAAAATGAGAAGTTTTTTTGTTTTATTTATTTATTCTTATCAGGGTTATAATTTAGCTATTGCAGTTTTCATCATTCTCTGAAGTAGCCATTGATAGAGGTAAGGTTCTCCATTGCCTAAAGAATTGTGACTGAAATCCATCAAGAATGCCAAAGTAAACAGATATTAAAAAACCCACAACTAACGCAAGTGTCAAATTTTCCTTGCTTAAAAGAGTAATCTCTTATTTATGTGTACATGGTCTAATTCTGTCAGGGACAGTGTTACTGTGAGGCATTTACATAAACAGATCAATAAGCACTTAGCTTAGGGGACGTGCATTTTCAAAATCATAGATCCATCATTTCTCTGTGTGATGATGTAGATTTTTTGTCACTGAGAGAAATGAATACTTAATAATATAATGAATATTTCTGTTATTCCTGTAACATTATTATCAGATCGCAGGTTTCTGAAAGGGCGAGTGTAGATAATATTTTACAGTTAATCTTTAGTGCACAGCTGAACAGATGGTAAGGTTACACTAATGATACATTTTTAGTAGACTAGTAATAGTATCGTAAGCACAGACCAAGTGTGGAGTTTGGTTGGGTGACTCTACGTGACCAAACATGACTTGACATTTACTGAGACAGGTCTGGCAGTTTCCACAGCTGTACACATGGTCTTTACTTTCCCTTTCCTCTTCAAAATAGTGATGCCCACTGAAATTGAAGTAATTTCTGGGGAAAAGTTGAAGTGATGTTGATTTTTATTCCTGGTACTTCCTTTTTGTATAGAGATTTAAGCAGGTGAACATATGTTTGAAGAATTTAAGCCATGACAGGGCAGCTTTAACAAAGTATAATGACATAGTCACTTTGTTCTAAATATTATAGTTATGAAAAATGTTTTATCTTTAAATAACTTGAATTTTTTTTTTGCATAAAAAATTTTACTGATTCATTTTTGATCTTCAGATATGTGTGAAGTAAAGTATGAGTCAGAATTTTTATGCCTATTCTTGGAAATGTAAAATAACTCCAGACTAACCTGCACTGCCACAGAATTGGGATATTGGAACATGAACTGTTCACAGTGTAGCTTATTGATTTTTGAATGTCTGATTAAAGTAAATTACATTAATCACTGAGATGGCAATGTAGAAATATGGAAGTAATGTAATAGTCATAATCATTTCCACAATGAAAAAGTCAGCTTTACGAATGTGTGTAGGAGGAAATTTTTTCCCAAGAATTAACTACATTTGAATATCATTTCATCTAAATAGAAGACACCACTATATGACTGATATTTTAATTTTTCTTGACATTCTTTGTGAGAAGTTGCTTTTTATTCCATCTCTTGAGTATTGGCCTGCTAACTTTTTGTTTCTCTACACCAAAAAAAAAAAAAATACGCCTTATTCTGATTTTCATTGCATCATATGATGAATAAAATATTTTTAGCACTTGTTTATTAGTTATTTCCATGGTCAGTCTGGCAGATTTATCTGTCATCTTTCACTATGATTTACCAAGATCTTTTAATGGTTGGTAAAAAGGGCTGATTTGCACATTTCTTAGCCTCATAATCAAGTATGTGTCTGATTAAGTCAAAATCTTAAAATCTACCACTTCTAAACACAATCAGAATTAAGCAAGGTATTTATTTCTACAAAATTATTTTCTTTAGATGTTAGGAAGATTTAAAAAAAATTACTTATTTGTTGTATTGTAGACTCCCAAATACTTAGACTAAGTTACAAACCTCTCTGTCTTGACTGATTGCTAAATCAATCTTTTACAACGTGTAATTAAGGAAAATCCACATTGATTCAATGATGCACCATACTCCTTTTTGTGTCTTTCTGGGGAAGAAACATGATATTGAATATGAAACCAGGTGGAATCTGGCTTCATACAGTAGGTAATGTTTTGTTATTGCAAAGACTATTTCATAATGCCTTGCCATGATACCTGTAGTTTAATAGTGCAGAAGCAGAAAATAACCAATGAAATAGTTAATCAGTTTGAAAATCCTACAGCTTGCAGAAAATGGAGAAGCTTGCTAGAAGTCATCTACTTATTTAATTATTCTAGCTCCAGTTTATGCTTACAACATTAAAAAATATATACTTTTAGTCTTCAGTGTACTTTTGGTCTTCTACTTCCATTCTGCTTAGAAACCAGACATCTGAAGCATCATTAAAACTTGTCAGTAGAACGTTGTAGGTAAGATAAACAAGAATATCTATATCTATATCTATATCTATATCTATATCTATATCTATATCTATATCTATCTATCTATCTATCTATCGATATATATATATATGTATATATCTACTAAAAAGTACATACTGTTTATTTGTGGTTGGTATCACTGAGCTTGCCTTGTGATGCTAGGCAAATTCAAATGATTCCAAGTAATTAGAATGGAATTTCACACAACTAAGAACTCTATAATTTACCTGGAACTGAGGTTCCAATGAACTATTTAACCAAGGTTAAAAATGTAGAAGCTGATACCATAGTTGTTGTATTTTCATGAGTCTAATTAAATGTAGATTTACAAGATAACTTAGTAAAGAAGATATATATATATATTTATATATATATATATATATATATATATATATATACCCATAATATTACACTATATCTAAGTAATTTTAGTTGAAGTGTACTCTAATTTCAAGTGTTCCCTGTCTTAGGGTCATGCCGTAGGATGCCTAGCTCATTTTACAGACTACTGCTTATTGTACTTGCTCTTTTAAATGACTTTAAGTAGAGGTGATGAAAAGTAGTTCAGTGAATGCTTGGTGAATGGTGCAATACAGAATCATTTAGGTTGGAAAAGATTTTTAAGATCAAGTCTAGTGGTTATTTACTATTGAATGATTTATTGTAGTAAAGACATATAAAAGTGATAAGTGCAGAAAAGAAAGTATAATATATTGTGATTCATTTAGAAATAGTATTCACTTTGAAGGACAGAGTGTATAAAAAATATTTTTTTTTGTATATATGGAAGTTTAAATTTGTAATGCCTCTGAATAAAGGTATGTCTTGCCATTCCCTTGCACTTATTGTAAATGTAAGAATTAACAGAAAAATAATTTCTGCTTTCATCTTGTGCAGTGTTGTATACCCATGCATGCATCCATACACTCATGCTTTTAGGTGAATGTAGCTAGTTAATTCACTAGCCACAATTTTCTTTTTCTTTCTTAACTTCTATTTTTGTAGATGAATTTAACATAATTCCAGCTTGAATTTTTTGTTTTAGAAACAGTTTGTGGAACTATTTTGAAAAATCTAAATGACAATAACTCCAAAATTCTTATTAAGTGCTTTGGGAAAGAGTAAGCTACCAAAGTATCTGTTTGCTAGGAAAGAAAATAGATTTAGGCAGCAGAGGCTTGTAGTGACCATTATTAACTTCTATTGACAATGAAGAAGTATAAATAAATGCTTTGTTAATTTCTTGACAATTAAACATTCAAAAAGTTTAGAAAAGTGTCTGGTTTTGACTAGTGCTATGTGATATTTGTATTTCTTTAAAAGTTTACCTGTGAAAATTTCAAACCTAAAATAGGTGCAAAAGTGATAGTGGTGTTCATTGTTGCATGCAGGATGTTAGTAGTGGTATTTCCATTATTACGATATGCAGCTTGTTTGTTTTCATTTGAGCTATATCAGTGATCACATTTATTACTGATCACTCTAAGCCAGTGATGTTACATTTCTGTACCCGCTTCAGGATTGAGACATTTTATTCAAAGTTTGGTTTTTTAAGGAGGAGATCAATTGCCTGGTCTGACCAGGCACCAGCAGTCACCTTACAACTGTTATCACACTTGAAAGATAAAATAGGAATTTTTGAACACCATCAAGGGAGAAGCTCAAAGGGATTTATAGTAATCTCATAAACAACATAAAATTTTTTTCTCATATTTGTGAAGCCCTTATAGATGAAACCTTGTATATTGAAATGGAGGAGCTCAAAAACTTCTGTGAAACTTGTGAAAAGTGAAACATTGTCAGTGATGTGTCCATCAGTGGAACATAGCCAACTTGACTCTGTGACCTAAATAAACTGTTACTACAATCCCAGTTTCTTTTTTCTTCTCATTCAAAAAAAGAAAACAAAAAAGTCTTTTTATGACTGGCAGAATGAGAAGTGATAAAGTGTTTAGATTTTACTAAATACCTTTTGTGTTAGAGCACTTCTTTGACCCCAGCAAACATCTCTGTATCAAGCCTTCTGCACAGTTAAGGCTTTGTATCATACTTTAATCCTTCTTTTATGGAAGAGTTAATGTGGCATAGTTTCTCAGAAGTTTAGAAAATGTCTATTATATGAATCACTTTGTCTCAGTGGAATAAAAGCTCATTGAACTGTGATCCACAGCAGCCTCTTGTTTTATAGTCATATGAATCAGTGTTTGGATATTATATTATTCATACCATGAAGCCAGTGCAGTAGAATTAGGCTGTTGTGTTACATGTTGGAAAAAAAATTACATATTTATACCTGGACAATTGTTCTGCAATGATGTAATGCCAGCAGTCTGTTCATTTGCCATTTACTTTAAAGTTCATTGAACTACTTCAATTTTTAATATGATTATTAAAAAAAAAATCAATCCTACCCAAACACAAATCATTTGCATGTCCTACTTTATCTCTGTGGTATTTAGGTGAGGGATTTAAATGAACTTTCCATTTGTTTTTATATAAAAAAAGATAGATTTTCTTCTGATAACTGTAAATCTAACACACTAAGAATAGATCTAAGTAAATTTGAATATTTTCTAAAATCTGTAATATCAAAGAATACATTTAGAATTACTTGATATCATTAATTTTTACTATTGTAGCACAATAATAGCCTGGTTAAAGATTAGAAGCCTGTATTTTAAGGCAAGCTGCAAAGTGGAGGAAGGTGATTGCTCTAGATGGAAAATATTTATGTGTGTAAGCATAAATGTAGAAAAGGTGCAATATATTGTCTCAAAATATAAGGAAACCATGAGACTGGAATAGGTGTGATAGGTAATGTTTTGAATCTCTTCAGTCTTCAGTTTTTCTTTAGGCATCGGAGTGAAGAAAATTTAAGGCCTGAGTTGAAGATGATAGTTACTGTGTCCGCACTACTCTCCAGCAGGAGGTGTGTGAAGGAAGAAGGCGGGAGTTACTCCTGTAGTTCAAAGAGCAGATTAAATCTCACAGTACATAATGAGACCTCGCGGGTAGATAAAATGGAAAACTAAAAGCATTACGTTGATATTTTTACTGAATAGAAGCAGTGTAGAGTCAACAAGAACTGCAAAGAGGAGAATGTCGGGACCAGAAACAGAGCAGAGATCCTGTCTTTGACATTTAGAGAATGAAGAATTTGCTGAAGTTTCATCCTCATACACTGATCAGCAGAGGTGTTAAAGATAATTGTAAAAAGATACTGTAATCTAAACCCATTGTATCTTTCAACAGGACTAGGAAAGAATGCCTCTGACACTCCCAAGATATTCTAGGTGGAGAAAAAATAAACTGTTTTCAATACTCTCTCAATACATTACTTATGATCTTTATGACAAACCTTTTAACCTGAAGAATAGTTTTTTGATGCTGCAAATGAAGCACAGTGGAAGTATGGAAACAACATTTTGAACTGGCGAAGGACTTATAGGAAACTACTAAAAGAAATCAGACTACATTTGATTGAGTAAATACAGCTTGAGCTATGAATCTCCACTGGCTGAGGTGATTGTGTAAACCATTTCATAGCCTCGTTTTTCTATCTGATCCCTTAATGAGTCCCTTAGGGCACAGATGAAGATATTATTAGAACTTTGGTTTCTGACACAGATTTACAATTTTTTACACTTTTCTTGTTTTCTTTATATTGCAACAAGAGTAATATTTAAAACCAAACAAAATTTAAAATGCATTGCTAAAGAAACAGCAGTAGACTAAATGTTTTTGAGTTAAATATTTTGTCTTCTCATGTACAAACAGTCTAACATTCCTCAACAGTTGATTGGTTCACAGAGAAGTTTAAGAACTAGTTGAAGTCCATAAGCTCAGATTTAAACTTTCAAGTACAAGGGTGAATAGAGGCTATAGTTTTCCACATATGACTCTCCACTTATGGATAGGGCTTATTTGAGCAAGTGAGACTTTAGAACCAAAGAGATTGTATTGCATACCCCAAAGGTCTGACTGGTCTCATGTCTTGTCTCCCACAGGGCAAGCGTCTATAAATGAAACTTCACTTTATTACTTTCCCAGTCTCTGTTTTTTTGATTCAGGGTTTTCTGAGCTGGATGAGTTTTACATATTTTTAATAACTCTTGTGGGATTTTGCTTCCATGAATTTCTCTGATCTCTCTTCCCCTTAAGCCCCTGCTTTGTTACAAGCTTTGTTCAGAACTTGTACCACTGAGCTGCTGAGCTGATTTTGCACAGAGGGATCTGTAGATTCTGTTGTAACAGTGACCTGATAGTTAACTGATTGAATGATCTAAGTACCACTTTTTTTAAAATGACCATTACATCATTGCCAATGCCTGCAACTGTGGATTCTCTGAGCAGTAAGAGAAGTACTGACAAAACTCATGCATTTTTTTGATTTCCTGCTCTCTTGCTCCTTGCTCCTTACCTCACTCACACTAGCTTGTTTGAGTCTGTGTTACCTGACAAAGAACAGTTGTTTTGTTGAATGCTAGCTCTGGCAACCTAGTCATGATGCACTTTTTCCTGATGTGGTTGGTTAAACAACTTGAAGAGTTACATGGAGGGGTGTCAGCATATTACAAGCAGCTGTGTCAAGAGATTACTGCTTGCTGTCATATCCTCAGCTGCATGTCTTGCCCTCCTGCCAGAAGTCATCACCCATTTAGATGTACTTGTAGAACAGCCTGTTCAAATTCTTCTTTATGAGAGTAAAGAAAAAAAAAAAAGTCTACAAAAGAGCTACAATTTAAGATGTCCAGACCAATTGGAGAATCTGATTCTGAGTCCAGGGATCAGTTGTAGAAGCAACTTCATGGGCATTTAGAGAAGCAGTAACCTCTTTTATTGGAACAGCTGGACCTGTCAGGTTGACTAAGGTTGATGCCATGTAAGATGAATTTCTCTTGTGTGTTCTAGAATGATAGAGTTACTTTGGAGGACATATGCTTCAGTTCCCTGTTAGATCAATTCCCTGAAGTTAGATCAGGTTAGTCAGGGCCTTGTGTTGCCATTTGGTATATCATGAAGATAGGTAATTCCTCAACCTTTCTGACCAACCAGTTCTATGGCTTAATCCCCCTCCTTGTGAAGACCTTTTTCCTTCTATTTATTAGAATTTAATTTGCTGCAATTTGTGCTTTTGCCATCTGAGTCTTTTGCTGTGTATCTCTGAGATGAGTTGGTCTCTGTTTTTTCTATAACTATCATTTAGGTGGTTGAGGATAACAACAAGGACACTGTGGTAGATTGCCAAAAACTCCCTAAATTTGTTGTAAATTACAGTCTTTGCTTTCCCCTTATCTTTTGAGTCAACCATCTCACTGTTGGGTTAGTTAGGCACTTCCTCTCCTGTGAAATACAAATGACTTCCAGGATACTTTACTTGACTGCTGTGACCTTCGGAAGAAGAGACTCATATCACAGTGACATTAGTCAACTTCCTTGGCACCCTTGGATGCATTCTGTCTTGTCCCTGGAGACTTGGAAATTCCCAATTCTGCTCATCTGGTCCCTGACCCAGTCATCCGCTACTGTGTGTGGTACTTCAGTCCCACAGATGCCACTGTGATGCTCAGGAGGAACTCTGATGAGCCGGGGAGCAGATCAATGAAAAACAAGGTGAAGAAAGCACGGAATAATATCGAAACCTTTCTGTGATCTTTGCTGTACTTTTTCCCTGTCATTTTTTGCTTGATCTCATGCTTTATTCACCAGAGACCCATGTATTTACTTTGTTCAAAATTTTAAGGTGTTAACATGCTTAGAGAAGATCTTCTTGTTTCCCTCTAACTCCGGCTCTTGCTTCCACTTGTGCTCGTGTGGTTATGTTTCTGTGTTGTTCTTAAGTGGACTGTTCCCACTTCCACTTTACATACACTTTCTGACATTCTGGGGTTTTCCCTCATTTTCCTTTGAGATGTTGTATTTGCTGCATTTATATTTGCAGAGGGAATTTTTCATGAGGCTTTTTGCATGCCCAATTTTTCTACTTGATGACTGCTGCTGAAATTTTGTTGCATTCAGTTGGAGAAATGCTTACCTTTGAACAAATAGTTCAATAACCTGAAGTCTCTTCTCATGAGTAATTGACTGTGTTCCATAATGGAATTGCAGCTGCTGCTAACTTATATGGGAATGTGATACTAGAAGTATGTTCTGAAATATGAGAGCTAGGGTACAGTCCAAAAACATATAATAATTATCAATTTACATAGAATAGTAAAATCAGATTAACATTTTTTCTGATTTTTAGACTGGTTGTTTCTGTTTAGTCTGCTCATAAAATGGACAAAGGCAATTGTAAGGTAAGTCTTCTTGTTCAAACCTTAGGAGTGACATTCAGGTGTTTCAAGTGCATATTTAAGCAGTTTTCCATCTCTTTTCTTTTTTCAGTATTTGAGACATTTCTTTAAAAAATCAGCAGCTCTGAATACCTGTTTTGTATCTTTTTTTTTAAAGAATCAGTCAATCATTCTGTGATAAGTAAATTTATTTTAACAGCAATTCAGAGAATTTGAAAGATAGCTGTTAATATCCTTATTATAATGGCTTTATTAGCAAATATATATTTAATTTTATTTCACTGAAAGAAATTTATAAAATGTTGTACTGTTCATGAAGAGTTATGGCAATAAAATGCAGAAAGTTTAATTACTGCTATCTGTAGATTTAATGGATATGTGTTTAACACAGTTCAGGGCTCACTAACCAGTTTAATGGGCTCATCACAATTTTCTCATAATGTTATTGTGTTTGCAGCACTTATCATGTACAGTAATTGTGTATTTACATTTTGTATGATGTATGAAGAAGTACAGAGATTTTTTTTTTGTCAATGTCTTAAATTGGGCAACTTCAGTGTTTTTTTAAATTAGTTTAACTGCATCCAAAGCTGTTTATTCATGCCCTTCCTAAAAAGAACACATTCCCTAATATTGTCTTATGAGATGATGACTTGTCTGAAAAGGCAGGTTGCACTGTTGGTGTAGAGCAATTTAGAAGGCATGGATCATATTCTTCAAATGGTTTGATTTAATAGTTTACAGACATGTAGGATGTTCAGTGACAGCTTCAAGCTTTATGTGGTGAATTAAAATTAATTTTGAACTCTGGTGACTTCATGTTGAACAAAGTAAAATTTCAGCTTTGATCCTCAGGGATGGAATGTGTGTGATGACTCACTTGTGGTTCAGAACATGATGGTTTTAGTAACTTGTTGAATGGTGCTACATGTTGGGAAGTCTGTAGGAATAAGTGAAACAACTTTTGCACTGTATTCGCAGTTGAAGTAATTAATGTTTTAATGGTTAACCTTACCCTCATAATCAGCTGAAATTGAAATATACAATTTTTTTTTTAATAAAGAAGCAGATACATTATATTTTGAAGCTTTTAAATTACTTGTTCTTTCTGTAATCTACTTAAAGCACAGGTATGTTAGTCTAATTATCGAAATCGCTTCCTGATGATCTTTCAGTGATAAAGGAACAAAATACAGTCACAGTGTAACTACTGTAGAAAATTGCATTTGACATGTAACAAGAGCAAAGGAAGAATTTCAGTATGTTGTTTCATTTTTCAGCTTCTAGTTGAACCTAAGATGTAGTTACTTGTATGGAGGTCAAAAGCCTCTTCTATTAGTTTTTTTTTTTTAAGTACTACAAAAATCTCTTTTTTGAAAGTTAATTTAGAGATTAAATAAGAAAGAAACTGATGACAAAAATATTACTGTTCAGTCACCTGGTCAGGGACTTCTGAATTAGGAGATAAATGAATGATAAAATACTGACATCTGCCATTATGGAATTCCAGTTGGTGTTTGTATACTTTTAGTCCTGTCACTTTTGAAAAGTGTATCCTTTTTCACTTTACTTTCATCTGTGAATTATAGGAATAGTTTTAGAAGTTATATTCAGACATATAAAATACACTACATCTAGGATAGTAATGACCAGAAGAAAAATCTTGAACAGATAGAAAATACAAATAATATCCAGTTATCTAAAATATCCTTTCAGTTGTTGATTTTCTACAGGGACTACCCTTATGTAGTCAGTAGATGAATATGTGCAGTGTATCTGTTAAAAATCTTAAATGATTGTGGGGAAAGTAATGATGTGTCAGAATTACAATTAGAATTTCAGAAATTATCTGTGGCATTGGAAAAAAACTGCAGCAAATTTATCAGAGAATTGAAAACTAGTGCTGGACCAGTTGCATCAAAATTTTAGACTTCTTAGCACAACTCTTGAGTTCTGGATTCTGACAATTCCTGGCCTGAACATCAGGGCAAACAGAGTATCTGTTGTGTAGCATGAGCATCCTGACCTACACTGTGCTGCTAGGGGAGCACTCCTGTACAACTTCACTGAGCTCTGAGATGAGTAATGGCATGCAAGGCTGATGCAAGTAAAAATAATTAAATCCTAATCAGAACTGGATTGAAACGTAGCAGACCAGATGATGCTGGTTCTTTTTAATTTTTTTTCTTTTTTTTTATTTCTGGTCAGAGCTAATACCCACCATTATATGTTTAGGTGTCCTACTTGCTTGACTAAGATAATTTCCTTCTGAAATCTACATGCTTTTTAAATTCATAGTAGAGTCTGTAAGATTTCTTAGCTCTGCGGCAGGGAGTTTGAATTAATTTGATGTCTCAGCCTAAAAACTGTATGCCAAGACTTTGCAGAGGAATGAATTTTGGAGGCCTTAAAGTCCTTAGTTCAGCCCTGTCATCAATATATGAATTGCTAGGAGACTAGGAGCATTCTAGAGTGCTCATTGAATTGCTGTTTGAGGGCTTTTGTATTATTCGAGTGTACAAAAACTAGAGTTAAAAGATGGAAGATAAACTTCATATCCAAAACTAAGAAAGAATTGCTAAAAGCCTTCCAGAGGCATTCAAAATGCATATATTTAAAATCAAGGGGATTTTCAAAATGTTCCCTAATGAAGTGTCAACAGAAGCTAAAAGTTTGAAGAGAAGGTGTTTGACATGCAGGAGGATATTGGAGCATTTAGAGAAGCATGCAGATGGATGACATTTTATCATCAAACTGTGTTGCTGCAGATTGTACTGAATAGGAAAATGCACTTTGTATAGCTTGTTCTGGAAGATATTTAGTATCTCCTGTTAACATATGCATCACTATGCCCACAGTTATGTTGAGCTTGCCCTTTTAAGTTTCCGTTTCCATTCATTTTAATAAGAAAATAACTGGAAAGCCCCCAGTGCTGACAAATTCTGTGACACATAGAGAATGCAAGCATGAAAGGTTATCATACCAGTAGGTACATGGGTTTTTTACATAAACATATGTCAAGATTGTACTAGGGTCATGATATATTTAAGTATGACGTTAGCATGCGTTATTTTTGTCTTGACTGAGAGAGCAAAACTTTGGTGAATTTTGCTATATCTCAGCTTCAGAAATGAAAGTGAAACACTTCGATAGATACAAATCTCTATGTGGTGAAAAGTGAACCTTTCTTAATTAAGGTTTTTGGAGAAACCATCTGAGGGACTGCTCAGAAGGGAAAAGGAATTGATCATTATATTCAGGATTTCTTGCCATATTTTTAGTTTTCCAGTTGGAATTTCCTCATTTTGCATTTGAGACCCTTTGTGGTCTAAAAAGTACATATTTTGAAGCAGTTAGTCAGTTTTACTTTGGTGCTCTTGAGGGTGAAAAGTTGCAAAGCTTCAATTCAACAAATTGCTAAGGCAAGTGATTGTTTTGAATATAAGGTACCAACTGATTTCCTGGAGATGTAGATCTATGCATCTCCAACATCTCATGTCAAACACTGATGTACTTTGCAAATGCAAAGGGCAATAGCTCTTAACAAGTGCAAATATGATGTTACATTTCTCTATGTAGTGTTCACTAATTTGCTTTAAACATAAGCCATTGTTTGTTTATGAATGTCAACAAAAATTATAATTTCCTCTTGGCACAAAGAGTTTCAGAAAGCCAGAAGGAGCTCTGTAAAATGTAATCGGTAATGCTATCTCAAAGTGACTCAAATATGTGAATATGCATAATGTATATATATCATATATTTGTTGCAGCTGTGATTTTTCTTGATTTGGAAAGACAGACATATGCAGTTAGAAAGCAAACTAGATTTTCTATTGTTTCAATGGCACTGGCGTTTCAAGATTGATTTTGAAAAAGTACACTACAAGTTGACTAATCTCCTGTTTAAATTTAATAAATTAAAGATACTTATTATTTACTCAGTTTTAACTTTTTCTATCTGAAATTATTAAAATGGTGTGATGAAATAAATATATATATGAGTTGAATTGTTTGACAGAGTAATGTCTGTGACACTGATTCTGGTTGCAGTGCTGTGTGTGATGAAGAGAGATTGCTGTGTGGTTCCATTTCTTCTCTAAAGAAGTCAGATTATTGCAAGAAACAACACTGGATATGTGATAAAGAGCTACTCTGTACAGAAATAAAAATACAAAGAACAGCTTGAGTGGATGTTACCTCTCTCTGAATACTTTAATATATTCAGAGGAGGACATGAGATTCCTTGGAAAGCTTGCAAGGATACCTTCCACTAAAACAGGGAGCTCAAAGCTCCGTCCAGCCGGCTTTGGACACTTTCAGTGGTAATATATTAATAACTTCCCTGGGCAACCTGTTCCAGTACCTCACCACCCTCACTGTAAAAAAAAAAAAAAAAAAAAAAAAAAAAAAAAAAAAAAATTCTTCCTTATAACTGGTGTAAATCTACTTTCTTTTTTGTCTAAAGCCATTAACTCTTGTTCTACTGCAACAGACCCTACTAAATATTTTTTATAAGCCCCCTTGAAGTAATTAAAGGCCACAATAAAATCACCTTGGAGCCTTCCCACCCAACTCTCTCAGCTTTTTCTTATAAGAGTGGTACTCCAGCCCTTGGGTCATTCCTGTGTCCTTCCTCTGGGCTCACTTCAACAGGTCCATGTCCTCCCTGTGCTGGGGCCCCAGAGCTGGATGCAGGGTTCCAGGTGGGCTCTGTCCAGAGCAGAGCAGAAGGGCAGAGTCCCCTCCCTGGCCCTGCTGCCCACACTGCTTTGGATGCAGCCCAGGACACGTTTGGCTTTCTGGGCTGGGAGTGCCCATGGCTGGGTCATGTCCAGCCTCTCACCCACCAGCACCCCCAAGGCCTTCTTCTCAGGGCTGCTCTCCATCTGCTCATCCCCAGCCTGAGCAAGGGTCTCTACAGCCCAGTTACAGCACCTTGCACTTGATCTTGTTAAACCTCATGAGATTCCCATGAGTCCAGTTCTTGAGCTTGTCCAGGTCCTTCTGGATGGCACCTTTGGGTGTGTCAACAGCACCACTCAGCTTGGTGTCATCTGCATATTTGCTGAGGGTGCTCTCGATCCTGATGTCTGTGTCATTGCTGAAGATAATAAACAGCACTAGTCCCAATGCAGACCCCCTGTGTAACGTCACTTGTCACTGATGTCCATCTGGACATTGAACTGTTAGCCAGTGTCCTCAGGATATGACTGTCCAACCAATTCCTCGTCCACCAAACAGTCCACCCATCAAATCCATCTCTTCAGTTTAGGAAGAAGGATGTATAAGGGGAGTGTGTCAAATTCTTTACGTAAGTCCAGATAAATGATAGCTTTCTTTGTCCACTGACAGAGTAATTCCATCATTCAAGGCCATTGGGTTTGTCAGGCAGGACTTACCATTGATGAAGCTGTACTGGCTGTCTTGAATCACCTCCCTGTCCCACAGGGAGTTCAGAGCTTTTAGAAGGATCCATTCCATGACCCGCCCAGGAGTAGAGGTGAGGCTGTTGGGTCACTACTTCCCCAGTAGGTACATTGTTTCCCCTTTTCCCACCCCCCTGGAACTTCACCTGAATGACATGACTTTTCAAATACCATGGAGAGTGGTTTGGCAACTACAGAATTAGAGAATTACAGAATATTCTGAGTTGACAGGGACACACTAGGATTATCAAGACCAAGTTTTAAGTGAATGGCCCATATGAGATTTGAACCCACAATCTTGGTGTTACTAGCACCAGGCTCTGACCAACTGATCTTGTCTCAGGGTCTCATCAGCCAGTTGCCTCAGGACTCTGTAAAGCATTTCATAAGGTCCCACAGACTTATATGTAGGCTCAGGTTCCTCAGGTGGTCATGAACCTGATCTCCTGCAGTGGAGGAACTTTGGTCCCCAAAGTCCTTGTCTTGTGTTGTGTCCACTTCAGAGGTGTGGGAAGAGAGGCTGCCACTGAAGACTGAAGCAAAAAAATTGAGTCTTTACATACTATTTATTTTTCTGCTGCTTCCTAATGATATTTATTTGTTTTTGTCCAGGCCTGAGCATTATTTTCCTTGCATAGAGAGGTTGAAGTCAGGTGCCAGGGCAGAAATCTTAGGCTTTTGCCTGTGCTCTTGGTTACCCTTTTGCTATGCCCACCATATTACAGCATATGGACGAATGCAGAACACCCCAGTGATATTCACAGCTCTTAGGGACTGTATGGAAGGAAGACGGAGCTTTTTAGCAGGAAACTGTACTTCAATAGGAAGATATATTGGAGAAGAAATGGGGTTTTGGGAGGAGTTACATTCGCTTTTTTAGGAGGCGAAAATTGGTAGGTGATCCTGGAACTTAAAGGACAAGGTTTTAAGGAACTAGTAGCTGAAGGAGAGAAAAGCTGAGGGAGTTAAACAGCTACATCACTGAGGAGGGGACTGGGCCTGATAACTCAGCAAGGAAATGGGAAAAGAGCAGGGCACAGAGTGTCCAGATGGACAGATGGTACATCAAAAATATTTGGATGGGAACATACCAGAGATTATTGTGCCTGCTAAAACGCAATCTTATGGAGCTGGGTATGGAGCTAGTGTTTTTTGAAGACTTAAGTATGCTGGAAGAGAGGAGTCACTTCAAAATTTATTTGTTTTAAGTATTACTTAAGCTGTGTGGATGATTTCAGTTAGAATGGACTTAGCTTGCTTTATTTAATTAACTTTGAATTTCCTTAGTTCAATATAAATCAGTCTGATATTTTTGAATGCTCCCATACAGTCATCCTGCAGGTTATATTACTCTTCTGTCATCAGCAGTCCCAACTGCAGTATGTACTGTGCTCTACATGGCATTCAGTGTTGCTGTAGGAAAACTTTACTGTTCCCTTTTAGCAGCAGAGAAATCCGGGACCTTGCAGGTGAAGATAATATGCCTTATATGGTTCCTCAAAAAGTCTACTTTATATGGTTCTGTTGCACTACAACACTAAATAACTCACGCGTGCACACTTAGATCAAAAGAGCAAAAGGAAGCAAAAGGAGGGAACTTTATTTCTGACCTCGCAATATATAGAATTCTAAAAGTGGCAGTGGATTGGAGGATGAAATTGCCACCTCTCCAACTACACTGGTCAAACCAACAGTCTATCAATTTTCTCCTCTCACAAAGAAGAATGCAAAATAATCATTATTTACATGATAGTGTGTGAGAAACTTCAGTAGAAATATGTAAACATCAGAAGGCACAGAAAACTTTTAAAAGAACTTTAAAATTTTTAAAAGAACTTTAAAACTTTCAAAAGAACAGGGCGACATTGTTCCTAATACAGATTCTGAAAAAACTGAAACAGGTACAACTCCTTGAAGATTATACAGACAGATGTAAAATGCATTTTGGCAAAGACTGAAAATTGAAGCACCCAAAAAATTAGCTACTTAGATGCAATTTTGCACAAAACTGTACAATATAGCTTGTAAAGTTTTAAGCCAGCTCTTCATTCTTTATTCTGTATATTCTTTCATTTCATGGGCATATATACTGGTGCAGTTAATAATGAGACATTTTTGAAGACTGAAGGTTCCCCAAATATATTGTTCTGCTTGCAAATGACACTGCTACCAAAGTCAAGCCAAATTTACCTCTCTATTCCAATGTAAAAATGTTACAGTGACTCAAAACAAGGCTTTCTTTTCCCTCCCCTCCCTTCCGCCCCCCCCCTTTTCTTTTTCTTCCCTTTCCTTTTCTTTATTTCCTTTCTTTTTTGAGCAAGTCACATTTTCCAATGAGTTTCATCCTTAGGTGTGGCTGAACTTTCTTGGCTGAATTAGGAGAACCGATGACCAGTCTAGCAAAATGAACCGATTGCTGGATTTTTTAATAATACTAATGACGGGAAGAGCTTTTAAAAAACTTGAGAGATTATGCTCAAATAAAAATAACATTTTGTATTGGAAAATTTTATATTATAATAATATAGGTGATGCTACCAGCACTGCCAGAAATAGACCTATAAATGCATTATAACGATAAGATTCTTTATATTGTGTTAACTTTTAAATGGATTTTAACTTTTTTAGCACTTACAAAATATGAGATGTGTAATTATCTGCTTCCACTATTGTTTCATACAAAGGAAATTAATATGAGTGTGAAATGAAAATTGATTGTGCAATAGTAGAAAGTGCAAGATTGTTAGACAATGCAATAAGAAATGAAAAATATAGCACCTTAGTTCAGAGAGCTCACAGAATTCCATATTTATTTTGAATCCTGAATTTATCTTAGAAATATTAGTTTGCACTTGAAGTAGCTAAATTAAATGAACTGTCAATGTTATCTCTTTGACCAAAGGAGTGTAAGTAGTCTGGATAACTTGATATGTATACAAAGAAACTGAAAACAAGGAAGACTATTAAGTATAATCCCAACAATAATAGTAGGTACTATGCTATTGTGCAAAAGATACTATCATTTTCTGAAATTGAGGAGATGGGTGAAATACAGTCAGAACTCCCTTTGGTATTCTCTTCACACAGAAGCCTAGAAAATTTTTATTAAATATTAATAACAACATAAAAGGCCTTTGGTCTTATTTTCATTTTAATTAGGCAGGATATATATGCCATTCACTTTGAAGCCAAATGCTACTCCTTTGTATTAACCTGCGGGGGGGTACTAGAAAATTGAACCAAGTAGCATTTAGCTATTTCTCCTCCTGCCAGAGATAATTAACATCTACTCTTTCGCAGACTCTCTTACTGTTACCTGATCCCCATATACAGGTTTCATATTCACTTCCAGAGTTTGAGCAGTAGGGTGTGAAATGCTGCCTCAGCCCATTTCTTACAAATCTGCAGAACTCAACTTTAAACCTGCTAAATTTACAAAGGAAACTTAATCTCATAATTAAATCAGATTGGTGAAACAAAATGGACAGTAATTCCAGTAGGGAAACAAAGCTGTGTATAATGCACTGGAGGCTTTTTTTTTTTTTTTTTTTTTTTTTTTTTTTTTTTTTTTTTTTTTTTTTGTGGTGAATGATAAAGACAACTGAAGAGTCTAAGAATGATAGCTGGTATGGCAGAAGGAAGTAGGAAAATTCTTGACACATTAAGCTAAGGCAGGAATTAGTAATAAGCAAATGAAATAAAAAGGTAAGAAATTAATTGTATGAAGTCTGTGGGTTTCTAGACTTTTGGCTAGATGTTTATGCAACCTTTCTACTTCATACATAGATTTTCCTCACCACATCTAACGCCTGAGAATTATTTTAAATGGGGCCTTGGAGTTGCTAATGTAGCAGCCATTGATCCTGGGCCCTCCTCTAGGAGAAGCCTGAAGAGCTGCCAGGCTTCTTGGCCAGCTTTCTCCTTTGGCTAATGGCCTTGGGTATTCACTTTGTCCAGAGCTTGGTGTACTGCAGTCACCTGTCCGGGTAGCCTAGTACTTCTTTCTTCTTAAACCTAACATATTTATCTTGGCCAGACCACTGCAGAGCTATAATCTTGCTGATGCTTCAGCGTGGGGCCAGACAATCATCTTGGCTAAGCTTCCTTCAAATGAAGAGTTTGGTGAACTTAAATGAGTTACACACATTAACTGATAGGAAGCAGAGCTGCTTTTACAGAAAACCCACCTGTGTTCTGCTCAAAGAAAAATATGTCTGAATACTCCACTTACTGGTAAATTCACATTTTCTAATGATAGTTGGAGAAACTGTAACAAGTTCAACTGTCACTATAATGCCTTTTGACTGAAATTATCTCCTTTGTGCATAAGCATTATAAAACATTATACATTTTTTCACTGACCCCCCTCCTTCATAAAGTGTTTCTCCTTTGATCATCTAATACTCAATATTTTGTATATTATATTTCCTGCTTATGTAAAATTAACATAATTCCTTCTTTCCTTTACATTTTTTAGCCTAGGTCTGGGAAAACAATTATTCATTTCTCTATGTAAAAATTACATGAAGGTGATAATGCTTCATCCTACAGGAATGTTATGGAAATAGATTTCAGTAGTATCTATGAGGAAATTGTGTTGTGGTGATGATAAGAAGTTTGCTTTTTCCAAAACTTCTGTGGAGTGAAGAAGTATAAACAGCTTTGTTTTGTTAACAAGGTGAAAATCCAGCAAACAGCTTCCTTCATCCCCTAATTGCTCTGACTTTTTAGACAAAATTTTAAGTGGGCAACAAAAACACTAATCTTCACTTTTTCTAAATAAATTCACGTTAGTCAATTTGTGATGCACTGAGGTATTCTCTTGGGTAGTTTGTAAATTTTAACAGGTGTAATCAGATTAGTAAACTTAAAACTTCCACATCTGCTGTAACCTATCATATAGGGTTCCACCCCTCTGCTTTTAGAAGAGCCAATTTAGCCTTTACACAGTGATTACCGGACTTGGATTAGTCATAATCACAGAGGCTGCAAAACAGATTCTGATGTGTCTCACTTCCCTTGTTCACAGATATGTATATAATGTGTTAGAGCAAACTGAAAATATTAAACCTATTTTATACTTCTAGAGCAGTTGGTTTGAATTCGAAAATTTAGCCAAAAGAAAACCATGTCTTTGCATGTAGGGAACTGTAAGAGTATGAGCTGTTACTCAGTGGGAGGAAATGGGGAGTAAAAAAGATTTTGTTAGTGCATACAAGCTTTAGCACTTTTTTGTGTCAATAAATACCTAAAAATAGCAACCCTCACAACTACTCATTTATGAATATTACAAGTGGACATTTTCTGTTGAGGCATAGAAGATAGAAAATATTAGGCTAAAGTTTTGTTTTTATTACATTATAAGTGTTATATATAACACTTAAATACTTAAGTGTTTTGAGGAACAGAAGATCAAAAGTTATATATGTATCTACTAAAATGAATAAACAAAACTACCTGATTAAGCTTAAAAGGTAATCAAACATATGTGTTTCAGAGGTACAGTAACTGAATTTAGGATACTCATACAAAATACAGTTATGCATCATTTATCCTGTAACAGATTAAATGCAGTTGTTCAAAAATATTTGAATGATATTTTATGGTTGCCATCACGGCATTATAGAACACTGAAGGGTACTTGGAAAACACAACTAAGCAATCTCCTGATCTCTCAGCTAGGAAATGTAAAGATATAATGAAACATCTGACATCTCTGATATGGGAGCACAGCTTTCTAGTTTGTTTTGGCCCCATAGGATTGAAGACTGCCCCCTACCATAGGATTGATGACTGTGAAGTAAGTCTCATCAATGTGTCAGGCCAACGTAAGACAAAACACTACATTTGGCCTACTTATGGTCAATGTTAAATTTGAAGGAAATTAAAAATATATCTTTTATATTAGTATGAATTGTGTAGCTCTGTTTTAATTGAATAGATTACTTATTTGAAGATCTGTCATTACTGAATAAGAGTATAGAGTCTAATTATTTCCATTTCATATTCATTTATGACTGTATTCTATGAGAAAGAAAAATAGTTTCCAAACTCCTAATGAATTCACTCTTATGTCTGGCATTTTTCTTCAGCATACAGAAAATTCAGCAAATGAAATGGCGATTGTGTAGTCTGCCTCAGAAGAACAGCTGCACAAGTTAGTTCACCACAAAACAAGCTGAACAAAATGATTTATGGAGTACTGTTTCCTCAATTATTTCACAGAAGCTTTCTGGCTCTGGAGATTTCTTTGAGCCAACTATTGCAAATCTCTGAATTCCAGAAATTGTAGATTCCTGTCCTTCATTCTTTACCTCCATTTTTTATCATCAAAACAAAAGCGGTTAATCCTTTGTAACTTTATGCTAACAACTCTATATTAATATTATTTTTATTTTAATAAGAAATTGAGATCTGAGAAGACAGTGTTAATCAGATGGCTAAGTTAATCTAATTTTTCTCTTGAGTAATTCTAAGCTAATTCTTGCTCTGGCAGTTTTGTGAAACTGTAAAGAAAACTGGAACAGAGTGCAACGTACTTGACATAGACATCAGTGTTTTAAGAATTCAGTCTTTCAGAAGCCGAGACTGGTGCATATTTTGATATTATTTTGCATCTGAGCATCAAGAAATATGAATAACTACTTTGAAACTTGATTTATCTAAACTAAAAAGGATGAAGAAAGTTAGTTTAATTTTGACCTTTTAGTTCAATATGCTAATATGAAGAATACCTGACTGAGTTTCTTAGTTCATTATGAATAGAGTGAAATTCTCCTCTTGTCTTGGGCCTTATGTGGTCCTCATAGCTTCTTGGCTTCCTTGACTATGCAGAATGATGAGACATATTTATTGGCCAGAAGGAATTTGGATGTTCCTAGGACTTTTTTTCTAGACATTTCTAGAAAACAACCAAGCTAAAGGAAACCTTATTTGCCTAGGAAAAAAGGAAATAGAGTGATGATCTTTCACAAAAAGGAGACATTTAGAAGCTCTGTACAGGGTCACTGAAAATTTTTCTTCCTATTACAGTCATCTATTTTAACTCCCTGCAATTTCAGGCTTATTCCCTACCCTCAATTTCCCAGTGTTTTTTCTTCAAAAATGTCTTTTGCCCCATACCCTGCCTTCCTTTCTGTGTGCCTTGAGCATCAGTTGTGTGTAGTTTGTATTTGCAGAAAACGTTTCTTAATTTTTGAGTTGTTTCTTTCCCATTCAGCATGTTTGCAAGAAAACACCATTGCTCTCATATTTAGGGACCTAAGCCAGACTATTGTAGGGGATCATGACTGTGTTTAGTCGAAGGCGGGTGAGATTGTGGGATTCAAACGTAGCAGCCTGAGCTCAGAGCTGCACCTAGCCCTCTGTTCTGTTATGAACCAATAAGGAGAGGACATACTTATTACCAGGGCTGGGCAATTATCTGCGGAAAAAAATTAAAATTGCTTCTGTTCGAGGATACTCCACACATTCAGTGTGAGTACCATGTAAGATCACTGTCACATTAATGGTCTGATTTTTATTAATTATATTTTATTAGTATTATATTATTAAATTATTATATTTATTTATTATTATAAAAACCGGGATTTTATTCACACAAGTTCTCACTGGTATGAATTAGTACGTGGCTTGAATACAAGCAACAGGCTAGAAGGGAGGGATAAATTCACTTTAGTAAGTTTTTCTCAGGTGTAGGTAGGACTATTAACATTTGGAGGGTTCAGTTCAATGCCTCCACTTAATTGTCAACCGAAAACAGTTGTAAAACTATAATGTTTTGTATCAGATTAATTTTTTGGTTTTTTGTTTCACCAGAAATGTTGTTTTAGAATCTTAAAAACACCTAAAGAAATAGAGACGTATGACAAGGAAATAGATGAGAGAGACTGAGAGAGCTATGTCTTAAATAATATTTATGTTTTGTAACGTAAAAAGGCATGCTAACACATTGCAAGCTTATCTTACTTTTGGTATTTCACCAGATAGCTCCACAAAACACCTACAGCTCTCTGGGTGACCTTCAATTACATGTGCACATAAGATACAATCCTGTTTGACTAGGATTAAAAATGGAGGTGTGATAAATGCTTTCAATTTCTGAGCTGTTTCAGTGGTCTACTTCCAAGAAGAATAAATGTTACAGCTGAGTCTGGATAGGGAAGAAGGCTGGCATTAACTAGGGTGAAACACATCACAGGCTTAAAATGAAACAAAAGTAGCAGGTCTGTTAAAAAATACCATTTTATCTGAGAAAGAAAGAGAAAAGAGACTGAGGCCAAGAAGGTGATGTGGGTTCATACTTGCTCATCAAATTTCTGGCCTTGCAGGCTAATGGACTCTTACAAGGCTTGTCTTTTTTTCTTTCCTCAAAGATTCCATGATTCTCTTCAGATTTCAAGAGAAAAGTGTCCTTTATTTAAAGATTTTTTTTTTAGTTTATTGCTCAAATGCCATGTGTTCTCTGAAGGACTTAAGCAGTAAGAGAGCTTTTGATGTCTCCAGACTCCAGTAAAATGTTCCTAACCTGCTGAGGATTTGGGAGTGCTCTAGCACTGAATCTTTAGTCAAGCAGATGGATTGCTGCCAGAAAAGGGTCAAAGGATCTGCATGTAGGAGTGCCCTGAGAGATCCAGAAACTAGGAGCCAGCAGCTGGGCTGTAGCCACAAGTAGAAGCACAAAGTTTTCAGCAGTGGGCTCTGCTCACTTCAGAACAGTCCTGCCTGAAGAGCAGGATGAAGCCAGCTAGTCAGAAATGAGTGATGTTCCCTATCTTGTTTTTTATACGAACTATTCTTAATTACTTATATTAATTTAAATATATTTTTAAGTTTTTTAATAAGTACAGTGCAGGGCCCCACAGATGCAGGTCAGCTATTCTAGCTCTTGCTGTTGATATGGGTTCATTTCTTCATTACCTCATGCCTATATAGCCCCTAATGTCTTTCTTCCTGGAATTTGGATGTAGGATGTAAAGAAAGCAAAATTAGTGCCTAATTTGTTGATCCTTAAAACCATAAAGGTCCATTAAATCCAACTCACATGTGCTTGAGTGGGTGACAGAAGAATATAATTAGCACTAGTTTCTTCATCACTGGGGGAAAGACTTGCCATTGCACATGTTGCATTGCATGCTAAAACCATAAATACAGTGACTTCTGTCCTGTATTGGTATGTCACAGCAGCAGGCAAGAGGAACATAGAAGGTATTTTCTTAATGTATTTCATTCCTGTAGTGTTGTAACCATCTGACAGATGACGACTCGGAATAATTGCTTATTTAGTCTATTTGTTGATTTTCTCTCACATACTGATTTCTGGGTTTTTTTTTTTCAAGAATTAAAAATATGAAGAAAGTGATGGAAGAGCTGAAGTTAAGGAAAAATGTTTGAGTAGTCCCAGACAATTAAGTGTTACAATACCAGTTTGTGCTTATTGGAGTAGGTTCACTGTTGCACAGGAACTGGCTTTAAACTGAAATGTTGATACCAATGTATCTCATAGTCCAATTTATGGAAGAGTTTCCTTTTTGCATTGCATATTGCTATATTAATGCATGCCAGTATTGAAGGATTTGGCCAGTTTTCTTGTAGAATCTCTGTTTTCAAAGCCACCGCCAAATTGTTGTAGATACTAGGTTATAGCCTAAGTACTAGCTGCAGTATAGCTGTAGTGTATGCTTCCTCTGCTGGGAGTACATTTAACTTAAGATGAAAGATGTGCGTTGTATGTACAAGTTAATTTTGCATATATTTATCAGTAGAGAGAGTGCTCTACCTTCTTGGGATTTGGTGGCTGAACCAGGTGAGACTGTGTCCTCCTGCTGTCTCATTGACTTTTTCCCTTAGCTTCCATCGTATTAGCTACCAATTCTTCTTTCTTTAGTGCTGCTCAAGTCACAGAATTTCAGGGATGAATAATTTCAGACATCAATTCTTAAAAACCCATTACTCTGGAAGAGGTGAAAGCAGATTAATTTAATAGTAGTCAGGATGGGAGAAAGAATAGAGTTAAGGAATAGGAATTGGTTGGGCGGCTTAGGAGATTTCTTTGCTGTGTGGAAGAATAAAATGGAAGACTTCTGTAAGAAGAGCACGCAAGTGAGGAAAACGTTCAAGACACTTGCTTTTAAGCAGTTAAGACTTCAGATTTATTAGTCTGTTTTTTGCTTTGTCTGTTTTTTTAATAAGAATATGGACTAGTAAAATTATTTGTTTAAAATACAAGTTAAATAAAAGTTCTTACTTAATATTACACATAAATCCCACATGATTTATGAAGTATGATCATACAGTGCAGCACCGGTCTAAACCTCCTACCTGTTGTTACAGCTGAGTAATGACTTCATAAATCTGTGGGTGTAATTTTGAAACTGGAAAATGCCTTCTTATGGGCCATTAATATCTATCTGCAGCAAGAAGACTTATGTTTTAATGTGTTTCTACTTCTGAATTTTGTTTAAGGTGACTAATTGCATCATCAAACAAAATAGCAAGCTCCTATATGGAGTAATAGGAAGGCACGTGGTCTTACTGTGTGCTCATGCTTGTTGCACTTGTGTACACTTAAGTGAAAGTTAATAAGTAGATGAACAGTCTTTGGCATTTCTCTCTTTTTTTTCTCAATTAATTTCGGTTTAAAACCAAATAATATTGTCAACATGTGCATTAGCTTTGCTTGGAGCCGCAAGTCCTGGGAGTCCATGGGGAATAACACAGATCTGTGCTTCTCAAACAATGTTTTGTCTGACAGTGGAGTTGTTTGTACCATGTTTGTGAGTGAAATGTGGAGTGAGCTCCTTCTGCCAGGTGCAGAAACCCTTTTGAAGTGGAGTCCTTTTTATAAACTTTGGGTTCCAAATGCATTTCTTTGGTTCCATCCATTTCACGTATGCAGCCATCTGCTAGGAAACCATCTTCTATTTTCTCAATCTACAAGACAATTACTTATTTTGAGAATAAATTAGTTTTTCTAATTTACATGACCATGTCATCTTTCAGTACAAAAGCTGTAATTATTTAACTGCTAGTGAATTCTTAACGTATATTTACACTTCCTCTCATGCATCTTAAGCATTGATACATCTTCAAGCCAAGTACTGCATTCTTCTGATTTAAGCTGTCATCTTCAAGCCACCCACACATGCTGGTTTGGTTTAGGTATTTTTCAGATAGGTTTTTAAATAAACCAGTCCACAGATGCAGATGAATAGAACAGATTGTGAAAGTTAAGGACTGATTTGCAAATTAAGTGGGCTGTTTTGGAGATGGGGTTTGCCACAGCCATGCTGGCATAGACAGCAAGTTGTCCTGCCTCTTGGACCTCAGCTAGGGAGATTGTGTCTGACATGCATGTGGAGCTTTCTTTGGCTTGACTGACAAGCCAGACTTGTGTGAGCCCTTTGGGCAACCTCTACTATGAAATTTTGCTCAAAAAACTTCTTTCCTTAGTTAATACACACACTGGTGCAACCTCTGAGGCAGCCTCAGGCCACTGTCTCATTCTTTCCTCAGATCTCCAGTCTTCTTCCAAACAACGACTTACATGGCCGTATATAAGAGTGGCCTTACCTACCGCCTGCTCATTGTCATTTCAGTGCTTTTTTTTGTCTTACAGAAATAGTGTTTTGTTTCTTTTCTTCCCCATCACGTTTTCACCCTGCCATCTTTTTGCATCTTTATGGATGTCTTTCCCAGTCTAAGCTGGTTCTGGTTGTAAGTCGGTTCTCTGGTTTGTGCTGGAGAAGGGCTCTTCATGTTTTCTTCTGAGATAAAACTGGGGATGCCTGAGCCCATGAAGATTTATACCTGGATTTAAATTAACTAAAGCATATACAACTTCTCAGGATCAAGACCTAATCTTGGAAATAGTCTGTTGGAAAATCGGTGTTAAATGTTATCTAGGTACAGTGTTTAGACCTCTAGTATGTTTTGTATTTTGAAAACTTCTTAACTTAGCAACAGATGGCAGGTACTTTAAAAGTGGAAGCTATGTTTGTAACAGAGGTTTTTAAAATAGGACATAACATGACTGAAAAGTGTTATACTAAAATAATAATTTTATCCATATTAGGTTTTTTATGGATTTACATTGTTGAGGATTCACTATTATAAACAGTAGCTTTCTGCTTTCCATATTTTTATGAGTTTTGATGGAAGAGTGAAAAATCTTTTTAGAGTTTTCTACCAAAAAAATCACAAGGATACATTTTACTTCAAGAACCACAAGAAGGTTTGTGGATGACTGATTTTGGTATTACCACTGATTATTAATAAAATATAAGATGTGCACAGTACTCTTTAAAAGAAGAAAGCTATAAATTTGTCAATTAAATTCATCTGCTGTGAATCAAACAAAGGACAGGACAGGACAGGACAGGACAGGACAGGACAGGACAGGATAGGATAGGATAGGATAGGATAGGAAGACTGGTTTTTACTTGATTTAGTAAACAGGATTATTATTGAATTAAATTTTGGATTTTTTTTGTCAGAACACGATTTTTTCCAATATGTTTTGACAGTGCCATCAGCTATGAGAAACTACTGACTGTAGAATGATGACTCTATTTCCAGTAAGCTGGTTGCTTCATCTTGTTGCATATACTCTTGGGCATTTATCACGTAATTCCCTTAATTCAAACCAGTTGTGTACATATTTTGTAAATGATGAATTACTCATAGTAAATAAATATTCATACAAAATCAACTATTTGTTAAATTAAAAAAAACACTATTTAATAGTTTTTGTACCAGAAATTAGCAGTCTTTTGTTTACTGTGTCTTTTCACAGTAAACAAACTTTAAATATGAAATAATGTACAATTATTACAACATTGACTCTATACCATTTCAGGTAAGCATACATTTACATTGCAACTGTATGTTAAATACTTTTATCAGCACAGTGAGTAATACCAGATCACTAGTCCTTGAAATAACATGTCATTAAATTTGTGAAGATGAAACAACTATTCTCCCATCAAATTCTGCACTACATTTGGATGAAATGCCTTGATTAAGTAACGTCTTTGAAGACTGGGTGTTACTTCCTTTAGCTCTGATTATAGTTGGCAGACACTATGTGTTCTTTGTGTATTACCAAAACAGAATGTCTATCTGTGGCATACTCCATCTTTTCTTCATAAATGGATGCAACTTCAGTGTGTTGGATGTATTATAGTGTATTGTTTGCATTTGATTAATTTGGTCTTATAGCTTTTGTGTGTGCAAGTTTTTTACCCCTACTACTGAATATATATGATTGATGCCGTGAACTGTTGGCTTCTGTTCTGTAAATATTAATCAAAGAGTATGCTCCTCTGCTTAATGGCTTTTCAGTGTAGGAGGCAGCCAAACAACTATAGTCTGCTTTTTTTGGGTTTTTTTTTTTTTTGCTCTTTAATCATTATTGTGTAAGACACTGGCAAGAACAGTTTTGTTTTTTTTTTTTATCTATAAAGACTATTTCATGCTTCAACATATCCATTGTTTGGTCAAAGTTATGAAATATTGTTGCTCAATGAAACTTTGTTTTCAGCATTTCCTGGTAAAGCAGTAATAGAAGAGATAAAACAGTAAAGGAAGGGGCAGATAATTAAAGAAAGAAAAATACTAAGAATACATACAAGAAAGAAGCAGGAGATGCAGAGTCAGTAAACACAGCATCATATGGTTTCAGGTCTTATGATTTGGACAAATAGTTTTCTTTAATCAAAAGCCAAACTGGACGCATTTCTAGATTCCATGGCTGCTGTGAAAAGAATAATTTGTGACTAAAATATTCTTAAGGAGAATAAGGTAGACATTTGCTATATTCCAATGTGTGCTTAAAATTTATATAAGAATAGATGTTGATTAGTGTGACAGCTTATTTGGATGAGAAATTAAAAGACATTCAGTGTTTAAATAAAAAATCCAATAAATGTTTGGTAGGGGTGGTGGTGGTGAACAGCTCAGTATCAGAAGCAGTGAGTTTCTTGAAAACACAGCTCACATTTTTCTGGCATGCTGGTCTGATATAAAATTGATACATACAGCTTTAGTCATTCTCCATGAATGTCACCAGTGAGGCAAGCCAAGGCTGAAGGGAAGGCTTATGCTTCAGGGTTTGTAGTGTTTTTCGGGATCCAGTGTGGGGTTACTTTCACATATGTGCATCCCTTGCCTCTTTCTTAAAAATGTCTCTAAATTGTGCTGGTAGCAAAGTTTTACCCCTAGCACTATCACTGGCTAGCTTTAGAAATTAGCAGAATTAGCAGAATCTATTTAATATCTGTTGCCCTTGACCATTAAGTCTGACTTGATAAAATCCCCTCAGGCACTGCAGGATCATAGAGAATATCACATTATTTGTATTTACTAATGCTTTTGTTCTACAAATTTTATTTTATTTGTTATAATATTTTTTTTATTCCTCTAGTTTTTGCCTGGAAAATGTAACTCAGTTTTTGTTATAGGCCATCATGTTATACTATTCTAGAAAGGCATAAGGCAGAAATTCTCCAAATCATCTACAATTTTGTATTTTATAAGGTGTTCAAAGGCAGATCTGATTTTACAGAAAAGAATACAGTAGTACTGAAGGTTGTGCTTCAGAAAAGTACTAGTTGAAAGCTGAATCATTAAATCACAAAAACTTAGTTTGTTTCCAGTCAGTTTATTTATCACATAATACATTGAAAGTATTTTCAGGAAAGATCAGTAAGAGAACTGAATGGTTTGGATTAAATACTGGTGGTTTAGTCCACATTATGTAGTAGAAATTAAAATATTTTGTTAGTTGAACACACATTTGCACAGTGTTATACCACCCCACTTTGAACAACTCCTTTAAATATTCCTCTTGCATATGTACATATATTTGCATTTAAATATATTAGCATACTTTTGCAGAAATAACTATTTGGAAAGAAATTTTTGCTTACAGACTTCGTATAAATTAAGTATTTGTTTCAGATCCATGTCAAAATGGTAGATTTTGTGATTTTCAAAATCCTTTTTCCTGGATAAAGGCCATTTCCACTGTCTTAATTCATAAAGATGTGCTTCAGTGATTTAAATCTACATCTTTCATTTTCAGAACGATTATTCCCACATTCTCATTGTTTGTTAGTTCTCAAAAGTTAATTGTTAGTCCAGCTAAGCAATCTTCATTTCTGGTTAATGTAGTTACTGCTTATTGACCTTCTGAAAATGCTCATAACTTCATCAAAGAAGTTTTTAATGTGCTAAAAATGCTAACTGTTATAAAGTTAGATGCTTTTCTCTGCTGATCTGCACCTGTCCTTGTTCTTCCTTAGTTTTTGTATTCACACTTTAAGGTTGCATCAATTATACGGGAGTAAGACAAGGCAAAACCATGGCTTCTTAGAGACCTTGTCTAGTAGTTCTTTTAGTTTAGTTTACATGTTAATATTGTCCCTATAGTGCAAATTTTAGAATGGACTTGTTAAGGTATATTTATATCTTTGGAAGGGGTGATTTATATCATTAAAATATATAGTGTTAAAAAGAAACAGAGGGTTTGGATATGTTAATTACCGTCAAGTAGATTTTGTTCAGCTTTTGGCTGATACAAGTAAGGTAACTTGTCTGTAATAGAACAGAATCTCTATTAATAGTACCTATAGTCAGTTATTTACATGTCTTTCTAAGAAACAGTGCAATTGATTTCAATTTAGATGTAGTGTGAAAAACTGAAGAAAGTACTTAATAATGCATTTGTACTAGTTGAATTTCTGTATGTCTATGTAATTGTTTATGGAATTTAAAATGAAAATACTTAAAATGGGCAAGGCATCTACATTTGTGGTATAGATACATGGGAAACTAATATTTGTATTTTGTCTTTTTACAAACTCTAGGGGGGACACAAAGATTACCTCGCACAATTGGAGTGTCATTGGCAAAAGAATTAATCTTCTCTGCACGCATTGTAGATGGTGAGGAAGCAAAATCAATAGGATTGATTAGCCATGTGGTAGAACAGAATGAAGCAGGGGATGCTGCATACAGAAGAGCATTAGCTCTGGCAAGAGAATTCTTACCTCAGGTATAACAAATTATTTTTATTTCGTTTTTTAGTTTTTACCAAATAATCTGAAAAAGAAGCAGCTTTATTAAAGAGAACTGTCACAAACATATGTATCAAAAAGCCATGCTAATTATGTAGCAAGTAATCAGAATTTTTCTCTCTTGCATTGAATAATGTTATTTGGTAATTAATTCATAGTGAAGGATAAAACCTCCATCAGTCTTTTGCCATGATCTGGTCTGTGTTTTCATTATATATGCTGGCTTTCAACTTCTAAACAAGAAAAAAAAATTATACAGGTTGTATTTTTTAGTATAGCAATTATATATTTTAATAGATTACTTTGTTGCAGTGGAACTCCTCAGAACAGAGGCAAAAAGATCCTGGGTAGAAAATTCATAGGAGGCAGAACTAGTGAACTAGTTTATTGGATCACAAGTGTAACAGCTAAATTTTTTCATTGGAAATGTAAAATGTTATAGCTTAGGTATGGCATTTATTGGTGGTTATTTGTGTCTTGAGCACCTTGATAGAAAGACAATCAAAAGTACAGTAAAAGTTCTGGAAAGTTGATTGATGGTTGCAACTTCTTATTAGTACTGCCTTATAAGCATTTGGGTTTTCCCATATCAGTAGTCCTGAATATCCAGAAGCTGATGCTGATGGATAGGCACAGTACTGAGATGATTCCCAAAGATGTCTTGCAGTTCTGCAGCAAACTGGCAGGCGAGTGTGGGAATCCCTCTGCTTACTGGGAATCTCAGCCACTCACAAGAGTGTCATCACTTGACCGGAACAGGCTTTGCAATAGCATACTGTACGTTTGAAGCCTGCATCAGTTAATTTTATTTCATGATTACGTATTTTCACATTTCTCCATTGTGCAATAGTAGGATATAGGAGGGACCTTGCAACGACCTATAATGATGTATCTTAAAGTGGCCATTCTGAGCCTTGTTTTGAAGGAAATTGATAAAGCTTGACAAATGTGGACACACTCAGCACCTTTGAAACATAAACCAAACACAATAATTAGGTTCTTTTGAAAATAGTATATTTTACTTTTTCTTAATATTCAAACTATCAGTTTAGAAGCAATGTCTACTATAATGATAAAAACTAGGGTTTATGACTTATATACTGTAAATTTAACAAAAGTCCGAAGTCTAGATGGTCCTAATATAAGATTATTGATGTGCAGACTCTTCAATTACAAATCTTGCAGGTTTTGATGACATGTCAATAAACTTTTTCTCTCATTTTAGGGACCAGTAGCAATGAGAGTTGCGAAACTGGCTATCAATCAGGGAATGGAGGTAAGGATCTGTGCTGTCCATGACAGTAGGCTGGAAGTCAGGTTGGCAACAGTTGTACTGCGGTGAAATTCTTTTTCTAGAACTGTTTTTATTATATCATTGTGTAGTCTTTCAAAGTCTTTTTGGTCAAAACTTTCTAAAGAATGAAATGTAATTTTTTAAATCTCAGACTCCTGAGATGCTGATTTCTGTAACAGGCTTAGTAACCTCAAGACTAGTGTACTCTGCTAATTATTAATAGTAGAAAGTAAGCATAAATTACTATGAACAAATTGTGTGTCAAATCTCAGGTGGGAAAGATGATCAAAGTCATACTCTGTTAAGTTTGTCAAGCTCTCAGTGTTTACTAACTAATAAAGTTAAAGGCTGAAGGACATATTCTTTTTTTTTTTTAATAGTTCAGTAGTAGTTAGTGTTAAAATTGTACCTGGAACCTGATTTCATGTTTGATTCTGATTGCCACTCCATTGCAACACTATTGACCTGGCTCTAAAGCTCATTTAAAATCCTCTCTGGACATGTGTTTTACTTTAGGTGTACATATCCTAATGCTGAGTTCAGCAGGCCTGTTCATTTCTAAAGTCAGGCTCTTCACCAAGACACCTTGTAGCTCCATCTGGTACAAGGGAAAGAGGATCATACCACGTACAGCATCTGAATCCAAGATGAATTTGTCCTTTTTTCTTAAAAGTCACAAAAGCAACTAGTGAGCTCAGCAAAGCATAACACCAGTAAGTGGTGGCCTGAGAATCAAACTCAGATGCCATTGCACAGACTATGTTAGGTTTCCACAGCAAGTAATGGTGGAATTTGAGATTTATTTCAATATCCAAGGTTCAAAATACTACAAGCTAAGTTATCTGACTACCAGATAGAGTGGATTGAAAGGTCAAAATAATGGTGTTTATAGAATTAGGGATGATTGGGTTAGATGGACTCTGAATGATCATCTCTAGTTCAGTCTTGAGGCTCAAGACAAGATCTACTATATCAAAACCAATCAAGCCAAATGGTTATCCCAGCTGTTGTTACAAAACTACCATGGCACAGACTTCACAGATTTCTTCAGGGTTCCTTTGATAACTTATGCTATAACTTATCTTCCCTTGAAAACTGCTTGTGGTGCATAGCCATAGTCCTTCCAGTAGTCTAGTGGAGAGTTAGTGAATGCTGTAGCATCTGGTGCTTAAGACAGATGGAGAAATAGTGAGGCCAAAATTCAGCCTTTTCAACTATTCAGGACAGCTCACAAAGAAACTAAATGTTTTAAAAATTGATGATGATGACGATGATGATGCAGGACTCTTTATTTTTCTGTTCTAAATCTTTGTGAACTTGGATTTGTGGCATGCTATCCTGTTCTTATATGACATTTTGAAGATACACTGTTTCAGAAATTGTTTTACATAATTGTATTGTTTTACATAATCATACAGTGCATCTTTTCCTCTGTAGTAAATGAAATTATTATAAATGTGCAGGTAGCTAATGGTTTTTACCTAACCAGATGACTCATAGTAAAGAGCAGACATTTTTTGAGTGTAGTGCATGCTAGTTGTATGGCTAAATCAGGAGTCTGTTACAAAAATAACCACTCTTACCATATGTCAGTGTAGCATTTCCATATTGAAGTAGTGTAGAAGAACTTTGCAGAAGTATTTTAATATGTGGCATATCAAAACACAATATTTATGTTAGCTGTGAGCTGTGATTTATATATTATAAATAATATATAATAAATTTTAAAATTCTTGTAAAAACCATTGTATTGTTTTCCTCAGGTCGACTTAGTAACAGGTTTAGCAATTGAAGAAGCTTGTTATGCTCAGGTATGTAAATATGATTACATGAAGAAAACACAGAAAACAGGCTTTGTTGATGCCTGTTATGAAACATGCAGAAATTTAACTAGAAATTGCTTTGTGATTTCTTCTGCAAACTTTTAGGCATTTTATTTAAACTTCCATCTACTTGGTCTGATTTTGTAAGGAATTTAAGGGAGGAGGTGTAGTTCGGGAGACATCTGTACCAGTACTGTTAGGGTGAAGGTACTGAAGCAGTACTAGTCATATACCTAGCCAGTCATACACTACCATGCCAGTCCAAGGACTGCCTTGCTTTTGCTTTGTTTTGGTTTAACGTGAAATTACACAAGGGACACTTCACTAACATGTGTGCTAATGGCATATATGCTAACCAATAAAAATTTGAGACAAACCTCTTTGCCAGTGAAACATGGGAATGATGTTTGGGATTATATGTTCTTGGACTTTGAGACAAGATTTTTATGATGGAAATAGAAGCATTAGCATTATATTCTTATTTAAGATGTGGTAATCAGATTATTAACCTTTTTCCCCCTCTCAAAAACCCAAAACTGACCCAACAAAAAAAACCCCAAGAAACTCAAACTCCACTTTCTCCTCTCCCTACGCCCCCTCCCCCCCCAAAAAAAATACCACAACAAACCTCAAACCCTACAGATTTTTTTAAACTCATCTGCTTGAAGAAAAGGTACTCTCCTTCTCCACCCTTTCATCAGCCTTTTGTCATGCCCTTGCAGTGTCTGAAACATTCCTATATCTGACGATATAGTTTTAATTTTTCCGTTGTATTATAGTTTTTCTGATGCATCTTGGATGCATTGAAGAACTAAGATTTTATGAAAATATTTTTCTCGGTATTATTTTTGGTGTCAGTAATGAATTGTTACTCTGTTCATTGCAGACTATCCCAACAAAAGATAGAATTGAAGGCCTTCTTGCATTTAAGGAGAAAAGACCTCCGCGCTACAAGGGAGAATAAAAGAATCTGATGCCTTTAAAATACAGGGGGATAAAAGTACTTCTATGAGGACCATTAAGGTGCACTTTGCATCCACACCTGGAATATCACAATCACCAAAGCAACAGCAAATCATACAGATATTACAACATTTTGAATGTGTCCATACTTGTACGAAGCCAAGGTAGAAATGTGTGTCAGCTCATGCTCATTACAGTTTCTGATGGTTGATCTGTGTAATGCCAAAGTCACAGGTTCGTGCAGCATTTTTAAGATTTCACATGTATGAAACATACCATTCCACAATTGAAAAAACTCTGTAATTCTTTACATAGACAAAATGTATCTGTGATGTTAAGCATAAATCTGCTATATCATTTTATCAAAACAATAGCAACTACTGAACACCAAAAATAAGAAATTGTACCAAATATGCATTTAAATGATTCTGTATATCAGTAAAAATTATATTTGAGTATTCTATCAGAATATCTATATTATTAATAAAGCTAGGGGAAATGAAAAGGATTATAATTTAGAAAATGCTGAGCTTTGTTTATGTTACTTTATCCTAAGCAAAATGAAATTCACTTTAGCACTTAATGGTGTCCTTTTGATAAAGTTGTTGCCATTATATTCATTTAATTGTATTAAATGAAGACATTTCAAGGCCAGCCTTTAATTATATATTCTTGTATGTTAAACCTGTCTTTGTCTTGCATTTTTCCAACATATCATCTGATCAGCACTGTAATGGAGCTTTATTTCATTTGCCCCAGTTATTTTAAATTTTTGATGATTGTACTAAAGATGGTTGTGCGGGGATATGACCAATGTGCTGTAATAGAACCTAGAATTATCTTAATCTCCAGAATATTCCTTTTGCTAGTTTTATGAATGTATATTTATATACAGCAGGGAAAATGTTGAAAAGTTCTTTATTTTGTGTTGGCCTCAGAGTTCTTTTCATGCATTGCAAGAGAAATTCAGTAAGTTTCAAGGTAAGAAAACTTGTGATTCATACTGTGTTATTGAAGTGGATGCAGCATATACAGCAAATGTCTGGAAATAACCTCGTAGAAAGTATTTTTGTTAATTTGACTGGAAAATAAACATGGCTTAGCAGTCCAAGGCTGTCTTTTTATATGAAAACAAATTTATTTGTGTTGGGTTACCATTGGCTCATGAAACTTGTGCACACTTTGCTGTTTCTGCAATGTTAGCTATGGTCACTGTCCATATCTATGATGATAAAGCAGCTCATCAACATGAAAAGACAAGAACTCATTTAAATTCATATTTAGACATAGCATTACATGTAAATTGATTATGACTGGTAGAGCTCACACTTTGTTGACTGGTAAACTTGCTGAGTCAATCATTTCTTTCACAATAATTTGCAAATAAAATATTGGTACTTGTTTTGGTAGTTGTATAAAGCCTAAAGGGTCATTTTCTCATGTTTTTGAAATGCTATCATGTCATTTTCATTTTTACTGACTACAAAATAATTATGTTAATCGGAAAAAAAATATTAAGCATTTGCTGATGGGTTTCAGTTGCTTAACTTTGATATATGTTGTGGTTATTGAGCTGTCTCTGTTTCTACCAAGCACTGATTAAGTAGCTTCTGTGAATGTTTATTTAAAAACGTCTAATAACTTTAAATACTGTGGCGTATGACTGTATAGATTCATGCTTTTAAGTAGCAGTTTTGATCTCAGAAAATAATTTTACTGTCACAGTGGTCTCTGCATTCTTTTTCTCAGGAGAAGATATTGTCATATCATAGCAATTTGACTTCCATCTTTGAAGTGAACAGTTTGAATAGTATTACCAAGTGAGTATCAGTAGGACAGTTTTTAAAGGCTCTTTAGAGTGATGTTGAACTAATTCTGGAGGAACAATATTTTAGCAAAAGATGTGTTAACCACTTACTATCTCATTTATTAAGCAACATGTTATGATGGCTGCAGTGCTCATAATTAATAGTAGTATTAGAACTCTGCTTCCGTGAGAGGGTTATTTGTAACAAAAATGCTCATATAAAAGGCTGACTTTTCCTTATGAAAGGTATAATCTGGCAAATCCTCCTTCAAGCACTTCGGCTCAACTCTTTCAGTTCCAGGTAAAGCCATGCTTTTCTCCATAGTACCTCATGGATGAGTGAGCCCTGGTCTCCACTGGTTTTCTTAAAGGTTATCTCATGGTCCCTAGACGTAAGCAGCTTTTTCTCCTGCTTCTTCTGAGCTCAAGTGGATAGTGAGTTCTGCCCTTCACTGAGTTGGATATTGAAAAGTTATATCACAGGTAGTTCCGTTACCCATTATTAGTTATCAGCTGATAACTTCTCAACATTTTTAAGTTCAATTTACTGAATTGCCTAGAAATTCTCAGTTTCATGCAGAAATTAATGTGTGACTTTATATAACACATATAATTTTAGTCTTTAATGTAGCAAACTGTTTATATTTTCAATATAAAGTAACTCACATTCTTAGTAGCTTTACTAAATTTCTGAATACTAAATATCTGCATGGCTCTAGCCAGTTCAATGCTTTTGAGTAGCTCACCTGTAATGAAAAAAAGGTGTGTTTTATTTATTCTAAGATTAATTAATGATACAGTTAAGTGCTTTTGGAGATGTTTTCTATGGAACCTTTTTATGACATTTGCATTCATTGAAATTCTGTCAGTTTATGTTCAATTAGTCATAATCCTACATCAGCGTTCATGTCAATGCTTTTCTAGAACTGCTTTTAACCAGCTACATTTAGAATAGTAAACATCAGGATCATTCACTCTTTCATTGCTCTTTGATGCATTTAATCATAGTCATCACCACAGGAGAGGGCAGAGTATCATGCTACTTGGAATCTGGTTTTGGGAAACTTAGGGAGTAAAGTAAGGGGTTTTGGCACTAGTGGCACTTCACATACCAAACCCAACTCATAGCAAAGTGAAAAGAGTAATTGAAATCTTAATTTATCACTGCACAGTCTTTATTTACACTTTTTTCATTCAAGAAAATCCCTGAAAAGATGTCTGCTGAGATTAGAGAGGGGATTTATTTACAATTAAAAAAAAATCATTGTTCATTTGAGTGGTGTGCATTGAGCAAGATGTGCTTTCATGTCTCATTTTTGGAATTTTAGCCTTGTTCTCGAGCCTAATGGCACTGCTGACGAGCTATAGGGCTTCATTGTCTACTGAGGCTGATACAGTCTGTGTACTCAAGGTGTGATAAAGTTCATGATGATGTGGTTAAGATGTTATTTTTCTGCACACTTCTAGAAAGAGAACTATCTCCAAAAACGAGAAAAAGAAAAATGGCAAGCAGATAAACCAAAAGAAGAGTTGTTTTCAGCTGAAGGTAATAAAATTTCTCTTGTCTACTTTGTGGGATTAAAATGACTTTTGTTTTTTTCTATTTTGCCCTTTTTTCCTGTTGGATTTTCTTTCCTCTAAGTCTCGGACATAAATGTGCAGGGAACAGTTTTAAAATTTTGTATGGGTTTTTTTCACTTTAAGAACATTGGTATTTTATAAGCAAAGTTAGTCGAGTTGGAAAAAAATTGCTGAAAGTTGTTTGAAAGATGTAATCAGAAATTACTGTTTTATCACTAAAGATTAGGTAATATGCCTTTTTTATTATATATTTAAATCATGCTCTGTTTAAACCCTGGAACACAGTTGAATATAAGTTTCTCTAGTTATGCAGAATGTGCTGTGTTTACACAGTGTGTTCATTATGCTTTATAGTATGTGTGTGTGTATACTGGCATGTCATATGCATGCATGTGTATGTGTATGTACCTATGTAAGTGTGTACATGTAAATAAAATTATCCAGACTGTCAGGCAAGACCAAATCAATCCCTCAGGATGTGATACTACTGTTCTGCTTCAGGAAGTTTTTAATTTGTTTATGCAAGACTACAACAAATAAAAAAGTGGATGCCACACAGCACGTACCAAGTGCTACAAGTGGGCATACTTACTGTGTGTTCTGTAGCACAGAAATTCTGCTGCAGAAGCACACAGTATGCACATGTGTTACCTTGTATCTGGTCATGTACATATGGTAGTTCAAGGCTAGAATAAATGTAGTACGAGTCAATGTGAGTTCTTATGTTTCAACAAAGGTGTGGCACCCAGATAGCACATTCTTCCCGGTCCTATAATATCATTTGCTTCTGCAGTTTGGAGAGGCCTGCAGCAATCATGAACAGCTCATTAATCAGCCATTGTCACAGATTATAAGATCAGTGTCTACCCCCTTTAAGTAAGTCTAGACTTAGATTTCATCTTCAGCTTTTATCTAGTAGATAATTCTTCCAAGGACACTCATTCAAATGAGAAGAAATATGAAGTATGTTAAAAGAATTTATTACAGAGGGTGTGAACATTCTGTGTCAAAGCTAACTCCTATTTGCAATACTTGAGTTCAAAATAGTACATTAACCCTCTAAAGGCATAGTCTGTACATGTATGTTTATAAACTCTTCAAAGTTCTGGCGAGTGAGTACAATCCTCTGATTATAATTTCTAAAGCGTATGCTAATAAAGCTTTTGTAACATTAAAGAGCTGAGAATATGGTGAAGTTTTCTTATTGCATAATATGACCACTTTCAGAAGAACATGGAAAGTTTGTTATTTTTGTGAGGAACTTACACATCAAATTGTTGCTTCTTTATTCTGGCAACTGCTAATTGATTTAACATTTTCCCTTAAGCATAAGGGACTTTGTGATATCATCTTTGGCTCAATTCTTTTCAGTATGTTAAAAATTCTGATGCCAGTTGTACAAGTTTTTTTAAAATGTGTCTCTTCCATGCAGCTTAGAAAGACAAAGTTAAGAAATATAATTGTGAGCATAGAGTTGTGAAGGTTGTGTTTTCATGACTTATAAATATTAATAATACATCTGTAGGCTTGTGTGAAAAGAGTTTGACTCTGCATCTTTCGTGTAATAAGTCTTTGCTGCTGGGACTGTTGTCTTCAAAGCTGAAGTATTTTTATAAATGCATGTGAGTATCCCCAGCTGGTGAACCCTCAGGTGAATGGTTCATGTTGTCCTTTAGTTGTCATCTTTTGGCCACTCTGTCCAAGCAGAGATGTAAGGAGAAGAGCCAGGGGGCATGCTTCTAAGAAGCAGTGGGTCTTGGAAGAGTGTATATGAAAGAGGTTTTGTAGGGTGGGTTCGGGCTGCATACTTAGGTCACAGTTAATTTCAATACAGTCATTTCTAGTATCTTCAAGAGCAGCGACACAAAGTAGATCTTTCTGTATTGGTTGGTTACAGCTCCTGAATTCTGTATCCAAAAGACTAGTAGAGATTGTAACCCCCAAACATGATTCATAGTGTCTGTATAACATATGAAAGGGGGCGGGAGCCACAAAAACAGCATAGCAAGAAGGATTCTTTCTAAGTTACTAGTTCATAAATAACACATGGACATGGGTTTTTTCCACTTTGGGTGGAATGAAATTCCTGTCTCCATTTTGGATTTTAGAAATCCTAGCTGATATCAGTCCTTTTTTGAAAAAATGAAGATAATATGCTATCGTGCTTCCATCTGCATAACTGCTCAGTAGTTGAAGGAGTCGTGAAACGCCAAAGGAACTCAGTTTCTGTTCTGTCCTTTCACTTAATTGACCTGAGCCAGAATTTCCTACAGTAGTGACCCGTTCACTGTATTCTTTGAAGTTACACAAGAAGAAATTTCTCTACTTTAATTATTTATTCTACAAGTTAATTTATTGGGATGTAGAGATAATGACATCCACCTAATAGTTTATAGAGGTAAGGTCTGCCTTGCAGTTCCCTCATGCAGCAAGTACCACACTGGTTTTATAATAGATGCTGTAGCAAGGATGGGAGACCTGCTTACTTTGCTGTTTTCCCCAGCATCTTCTTTGTACAGACTCCTGTCTGCTAAACATGAAGATCCTTTATGAGTCAGACTCAGGTGTGGAAGGTTTAATTCATTAATCCCAAAAGGCCTTGGATACAGCACTTTCTAAGTGCAGGTGCCTAATATCATCACTTCCTAATGCAAAATCTCAGCAGGAATTTTGAGAATCTGAATTTTGGACTAGGACACCTATGTGTCTGTATAGAGATGTCTTAGTTTTGTGATTGTGCTTTACTCTTTAGAATTCTTAGTTAAGCTTGAAAATACTTCCTCAGTGTAAGCAAGGGATATCAGAAATCACTTTTCAGACATTGGTACCGTATCATAGATCACATCATGGAACTGAGTTGCTGTTAACAGGTGATAATACTTACAGATACTGACTACCCCGGTCTGTACTAGCTCTCCAAAGTAGAAAAGACAGACATCAGTGGGAGAGAAGGAAACACTGGCAAGTGAAAGGAGAAGTGATGTTGGAACAACAGTGGCATAGCTACAGTTGGCTGTGCTAAAATAGCTGTATGAAGCTGGTTATTACAGCTCAGTAGCCAACAGACACAAAGTAGCTGTATACAGGACAGAGCTTTTGATCACATTCTCTGTGTGTGTATAGGATATAAAATATACGTCCATGTGTCTGCTCTTCTTCCAGCACATAGTTTTAAGGTTATTCATAGAAGCTTTTCAAGCATGGATTCAATTTTTAAAATAGTTCACTCAAACCACATCCCCACAGGTATGTGTGTTGAGAGTTACAAAAACATTTTGCCCTATACATGTTTTTATATTTCATATAATTACAGCATATTTATCTGAAGTATTTCGCAAGTATACTTTTGTGTAATACTGGTAGGAGATTAAGTAATAGCTGCTTACTAGCACTATTGCACAAGAACATCAAATGTAATAATGATGTTCTGAGATTTGAGGTACCGAGCATGCTTTTGGCTGCTTTGCTTCTGTGACCTTTATGCTCTTCTGGTTAGTACAGCAGCCCTGTAACGATGCACATGTTTTCCTTTACACAAATGCCAGTAACCACTTGAGCAGGGCACTTGATTCCAGTTTTGATGGGCGGTGCCTATAATGGACAACAGTAGTGTATCCAAGCCAAGTTGGCTATCTTTGTGCTTTACAGTGCCAAAAACTTCAAAGCTTCTTCCTTTTAGAACTCTAAAGCAATACAAGTTTGTGTTTCTTCATATCATCAAACTTAATTATTGGCAATAAGCAAATCCTGGCAGAAGCAGAACATCACATGGCTCCATTTCTACTTTAGAAAAGGTCAGCATATGGCATAAACACTTTGCTGTATTATGCAGCCTTGTACTCTGATCACATAACACATGCTTCAGAAAGCATTATGCAATGCTAGACTCACTGATTAATGACTGCTTGCACAAGAAGTTTTTCATTAGCCCGAATGCTAGCATCCTGGGAATGATTAACTTTGTGACATAACTCTCATCACATAAATATGGAAGATTCAAACATAGCCTCAAAATAATGTGTTTCAGAAAGAACTGAACACTTTGCTGCTTAGTACTGTGTACAGTATTTGATTAACAACTACTTTAAACCTTCAGAGTTGAATAGAAAAGCCTATTTGTGAGAACTGAAAACAAGATTTATTTCTAGGGTTTAAAGTTTTACCAAAGATGAATTTTTGCACACAGCAGCATCTCATTTGCTGTGTTTTTCCTCTGCTTGTGTAAGTTTGAATTTCCTGAGAAAAATCTGTGCCAACTATTTTCAGTTCAGCCAGTGAGTTAAACAGAACAAGTCGAATCTAGCCCTTATTTAGACCAGCAACTGCATGTATGTAAAATGACTCAGTCCAGTGTGTTCAGTAGTACAGTACATACAGTTGTGTGCTTAAATTAGCATAGTGATAGCTCATTAAATAACAATAATTGCTGATCTTCCTGCAGGCAGAGTAAGAAGGCAAAATGTGGTCCTGAATGAAATGTCTTGCAAACTTACAGCCTGAACATTGCTACACATTCATATTTAACATTTTCATATTCTAATGATTAATCATTCCGTGTTCAAATTATGCAGATTCCTATGTTAAAAAGTGTCACGACAGTACATCACTCATATTATCATCTTCAGGATGTACAGAAGAGGAAAAGACTATAAAAAGAAATGTTCCTTACCATATTCCCTCACATATAAAGATTCATCCCTGAAGTAATAGCTACAAGCTATCTAAAAAATTGGTTTTGAAGTAATTGCTACAAGTTATCCATGTTTCAAGAGCTTTATTGAGGAGAAAGTCAGTTTGCCTGCTTGGAAATTCAACATCAGTGTTCACAAGGAAATATCTATATTAAACTCCCACTTACTAATTTGCCTTTAAATGTCAGACTAAAAAAAAAAAAAGACATATGTTTTTTTATGATTCTCTCTCCTTTAAGTAATTCTGCTCATGAACTGCCACATTAAATAAAGCTACTTAAAGTCCTTGTAGTGGGGGAGATGGTTTAAGATGTCACCACATTAATGCATATGTGCCACGTCTTCAGAATTAATCGTCATTGAGAAAAAGTACAGAGGTAAACATTGACCTTCAGTATGTTCACTTTAGGTTTTGCCTTTTCCTGCATTCCAACTCCTGCAAGCAGTAGCAAAGGCTAAAGGAAATGGCCTCTGACTAAGCATTAGCTACCAGCATGCCCTCATTTTAGCTGAGGGCTCTTATTCTCGCTTAGCCTACGTGCAGAGCCAGCTACTCTTTCAGCTGTGATGACGAAATGCCATGCATTTCTTCCTGGAATAGTATGCAGATAAGAGGCCACTTGTTATGCTGAGGTTTCAGATGAACTCCACTAAGGGTTTCAAAACACTCTGTCACAACTATATCAGGTTTCTTTAGCAACCAATTCATTTCAGACACTTTTAAGATAAAAAGGGAAGAGATGTTAGTTTATTTTCCCTTGTGGTTTCACTGTTTAAACTTTTAAAGGATATGACTGGATAGTTTATACATGGCCTGAATTTATTAATTTTAAAGAAAAATAGATCAAAATGTCTCTTTTTCTCTCTTGAAATTGACATATTTGTAGTCCCCTATGTATACCTATAACTTCAGAGAAGAAACAAAAAGTCTCATGCCTCTGATATGCTACTAGAACAGTCCTGCTGTGCAGACTCAATTGCTGAGTGCCTTGAACTTATTCTGGGTCCAGGAAAAGCTGAGAGTTTTGAGAACCTTGCAGGACAAAAGGTTAATCTTTGATGCTGGAGTTGGGTTCAGATTCTAGGACATGTGTGCAGAGTACGAGCCTAGTTGGCCTAAGTGTTTCTTAGCAGTGGTGGGAAAACCTGTTTGTGAGATCTTGCAGCCTTGTCACTCATTTAGGTGATTCCATGCACTAACAAAAGCAACTTCAGTGGAATCAAACAAATCACAAAAGTGTCCCAACTGTAAAAGAAGGAGAAACCTATGAAGTGTTTGTTTCAAACCAGGTAATACCTTTAGAACCAACAATAACTGTATGCTATTGAAGAAAGGAATAAATTGTCTGGAATAAGGAAAGGATCCTATGCAGGTTAAATAGCTTTTTTGCTCCCCCATAGACTCTAATAAAACATTTAGAATCTGTGGTATGCCCCATTTCCTCTGTATTTGAATAGCACTTTAGATAGATGTAGTCAGTAGGAGGAAGAGTCTTATGATGATAAATTTTGAGTAAATCACAACCTAAATAAGTATTTAATATGAAAAAACCCTAACCCAACCCAAAATGGCATCTCTCCTTTATCACTTCCCCTGCAATTCTCAACATTTACTAGTATCTCATTAACTGGGAACTAAAGGCTCAATTCAATTTCCTTTTAAGACAACAAAATTTTCTTTTTCCATTTACATAATGGAATTTGGATCAGATCTTGCTTCTGTAATCTTATTCCTTTAATGCTTTCCAAATAAATGTGTAATTCCCAGTGAGATCACTAAGAAGCTTGGCTATTTGTAATCTGTTCTTTTTTTTCTGCAACTGTTCTTCAGTAAAGAGGGTCCCCTTTGAAAATGTCCAAAGAACACTAAAGTTTTCAAACCCGCTGCTTGCCTTAATTACTTTTTTCTTCTCTTTCTTGGAAAAGTTTCTTTCTTTAGTTAGTGACTACTAACTCAGAAAAAAATAAGAATTACTTTCCCTCACAAATAAAATATTTCTTAATTGTTTACTAGAAATAGGTGGTTCTTGCACATTACTTTGAAGAATTCCTGCCCTGCCAAAGCAGGATATACCAACAAAGCATATGTTTCTCCATGATTTTTCTGCTCTCTTTTTGTCAAAATGTTAGTCTAAATACGGTTGCTACAGTGGTCACTAACAGGCCTTTTAAATATTAGACAACTCATTTCACAAAAATTATAATCTACCAAGTATAAATATGAATAATGGACGTCTCCTTTTTTGAACTGTTTCTGTTGTGAACTTTTAAATAATTACAGTAAGACAAACCTGTTAAAAAATGATACTTGTTAAATACTACTACTTCCAAAATGTCTTCATTTTGTAAACTTGTTTATTACTCATCCTATGTGTCATTTAAAGTATCTTGCAGTGTCTTATCTCATTTTCTATTTTAGAAGATTTAGTCTTATTCTCTGAAAAAGACATTGTTTTTTTAATGGAATATCATGGGGGGAAAAAAAACAAATCAAACCGCATTTCTTGAAAATTATACTAAAAAGATGAATGCTCTTCTGTGGTTCAAAACATTGAAATGTTTTAAACTGAAATTACTGCAACTGAACATCTGTCATCTTTACTGAAATTACTGAACTAGGGAACACTATCCCACCAGCATACATACTAGTGAAACTGGTTTTCTCCTCCTCTTTAGCCTTTGCCACCTTCTGACCATTCTTTCATACACTCTCTGCTCCCACTTCCCCAGTATTCCTTGCTGAGGAGAGGGGATATGTGCCATCTAACCTTGGGTATGTGCTGTTTGTGTCTGGAGCCCTCACAGAAAGTGTGATGACCAAGTTGCGGGAGTTTTAATTCAGAAAGGAAGTGGAACAGGGACTTTAGCATGAGCTGTTTTCTTTTCATCAAACCACTTTTCATGGAAAACTAATGGAACCTCCTTTTCCACCTTTTTCAAGCTCAGTTTACATTTTGTAAAGTTCAAAAGATACAAGGGTCGGGACTGACAGATAGGAATGGTACCATGTTATTTTCTAAGGCTATTGCTGCATAGGTAGAGCATAGGAGATAGGGGCCACGTTTTATCTTGTTGAGCATTAAGTCATCCAAGCTGTCAGAGGCACAAATGCTGAGGATGGGGAAACTGCTGACAGGCTTCAGCCAGCGAACAAGTGTCCAGGTCCTGAGCCATCTTGAACTGACATAGTGATTCATTGTAAGCAGGATCCAAACTAGCCGGATGCAAACAAGTTCGGATTTCTTTACATGCATTTGCAAATAAGGCTAACATGCTAATTGCAGAATAGCTCTAATGGGCAATACAAAAAAAAAAAAAAAAGTCCCTACAAATTAGAATCTTTTCCACCTTAACTAAATCAAAATTAAAGAAAGAAATGGGGAGAGTCTTTACTGTGCTGTAAATATCAGCAGCTTTATTCTAAGTCATAAAAGCCATAGCAATAGCACTTGCTAGTCACTTATTCATGACTAGAATGTAAACAGTTTATGTTTGGTGATAACTGATAAATAGGTATATTGAACACTTACAGGGGTGTTGTGACCCTGCAGTATTGTTTGATGAAATAAATTATGTTTACAAGTAACATGTGACTTTCAATCCTGCTGTGAAAGATCTGAGAGTTTGGAGTAGGCTTTTTATGCCTATTATCTATTCTTCAGAGAATTATTTAATTCCTAGAAGCAGATGGTGATTTTTAAGCCCACTGCTATTTTGGTGTACTTTAAAAAAAGAAAGAAGGCCCTAAAAATAGACCTAGGTTACCATATCCAGCAAAAAAAAAAAATAAGTTGTCAGCTCTTTGCTGTGCTGAAAACAAATCTGTCAGCAATTTCTTTGGGTTAAAGTATCTGAGCACTGTGGGGGGAGCAATTTTTGTAGTTTCCTGGTGAGTTTTGGTTTGGTTGGTTGGTGGTTTTTTGAAAAGAAATCATTTAAAGTGGTTTTGTAACAGAGTACATTTAATGCTTTACATATCAAAAAATTACCATCTGTTGTTATAAAAGACACTCTACCAAATTGATGAAACCTATACTCTGGTTCATTTTGTGGATCAACTGCATGAATTAGACTTTAAAGTCTGAATCAGTCTGAAATCAACATCTTCAGCTCTGCTGGAACATTAAAAATCAGCCCATTTTCTGTAATTACGAAAATGAAAATGAAAATGACAGTTATTCATGCAGAAAAAAAAGAAACCACTGGTAATGCATTTGAGTCAAATAGAGCTCTTATGTTTACTTTATCATTTAATACGTTTCTTGTATTAAAAGTGTGGTTTGACAAAGTTACTGAATGGGAAATGAATAAGACTTTTGGATTCCCTGTGCAGGTGATTGACATAACAAGGGACTGAGAGTACAGTATTTTCAGAAGTATTTTCAGTATTAAATGATTTTGGCATAACTCTTGGCATAAGGATAAAATATAAGGGTACAGGTAAAAGAATGTGGTATCTGTTTTCTCTATGTCACATGAATGTATTCTAAAAGGATGGATGCAGAAAACCAAAACCAGCTCTCTAAGGTAGGTATTTCATTTTAGTGGTCTCAGTGCAAAATATTTTGGCTGGCAGCATTTGTTTCTGAGGTACAGCTCCTTAGAGCCAAATCCTGTGAAGTATTAAGAATTCTTATTATCTTTTGGAGATTGGCAATATCAAGAATTCCCCAGATCAATACTTTATCTTACTAATTCAGTGCTGCGAATGCTCACTGTCTATCTGGAGGTGCTCGGATCGATGTAATTGTGCATCATCCCTGCTGACAGTATCAACTCCTTTCCATTGACTCCTGAGGAGGCCCCATAGTTTGGTCCTCATTCACACATAAGTTACATGCTTACAGCAAGCAGTGTGGCACTTCTTGTCAGAGTTCAGCATATGCTCCGTAGCAGACCATTCTTCAAGGCCCCTGAACTTCAGCCGCAGTGTTTCATTTGGAAAAGCTTTCTCTGTAGATATATTATCAGTAATGCTGGCAGCCATGGCACTGCAATGTGGAATCCATTGGGCTGGAAACCAAATTGACTGAAGTACTCCTGAACAGAAGTTCTAGAGCATGCAGGCTGTCATGGACAGGTGGGAGAAGAGTCTCTGATACACTCAGAGCACTCTGTTGTAGTGCACTGAGGAGTACACTCCTGTGTAGGTGCTGTGCTGAAGACCCTGAACTCTGTCCTGACCTATGGCTTCAGCTTTCAGATCCATCTCACACTGCCCAACACTGAGTGTACAGTGCAGTATGAGATCCTGCCCAGAGGAGCCTGATGCTGCTTGCTGCAAGGACAGGTAGATTGTACATGCATGACATCAGCAAAGTGTGCTAGGGTGATGGAAGTGCTGTAGATTACAGACCATTTCAAGGAATGGTCATATCTGGTATGGTGTATATATATATATAAATACTCAGGTGTCAGTTTGTTGCTCTGTGTTTCAGATTTATAACTGTGCAGTAATTGGTGCCACACACATCTGTGTGTTTGCATGTGTTGTATAATCACACTATGGCCTGACCTGGATCTGGCCCTACGCAGAACCCTAGGACTAAGTGGGACAGATTGTGAGTTAGGGGGGAAAACAGAAACCACACGGAAACAGTCTAATTTCTTTTTAGAGCTGTGAACGAGTAAAATTTTGTTCTAAGAAAGCCTTTCTTTACCTTTTAATCTTGCACAGGCTTGACACTTTTTGACCACAATTATCATTGTCTCAGTATTATTTACTAAGGTTGATCCTAAACCTTCTTATCATCTTCCTTAGCCTCCAAACACTGATATTTCTGTTGCCTTTCCCTGCAGTAACAAATTAATTCCTTTCTCACACCAACTCTTTGGTGAATATTAAAAACCTACCTTTCCAACACAGATTTGCTATCCCACAATCCTGAGATGAGAGAATCCATGGGATGATGGAAAGTGTGAAAAAATGCCTGCTGCCACGACAGGCATGTGATTAACTGTGATGCATGTGCTGAGGCAACAAGCAGACTGGTGCTTAAGGGTTAACTTCCCTAGGCACGACCACATGGTCTGTGATGATTTTGAGATAAACTTTTGGTTAGGCAGTCAGACACTGTCTTTGCTGAAATTAAAGAGGAAGTGTGAAACTGCTTTTCATGCGAATATTGTCATTCAGATCACCTTAACCCAATGATCTTAGAAGGAAGGAAGTGACTAAACAAACAAACTGTTTTGTTCTTGGCAGTATGATTTTCTTTGCAAACATGAACATTTGGCAAGTTTCTACATTTTCTCTTCAAGCTGATTTGAAAGCTGACGAAAGTTGAGGATATTGAGTTGCCCTGGCCTAGCTGAAGTCAACAAGATTTACATGTCTTAGCAGTAGAGAAGGCAAGAAAGAGATCTACCTCCCCCAAAAAAAGGCACAAATACTGGGTTTTAAGATTTACAAAGGGGACTTCATTTGAAGAGAAGAGTAAATGAGCAGAAATTAAACTACACAGACCTTATTGTACCAATTTTTTTTTTTTTGGTAAAAGGATGTAGACTGATGATAGGTATGTTGTTTTGTGTGTTTATCTGTGTATCTATATAAGCACAAGGATATGTAAGTGCTTTTCAACAGCTCCAAGTCTCCACTATCTGTCAGTATCTCCAGGTGCACGTAAGTCAACTGAATCCTACAGCCTTAATTGCATAACATAGACATATTACAAAATATTACCACACCAAGATCATTTACATTATTTCATAACAAAAAGAAATACTATTACAGAACATTTTTACCCTTAAGGGAAAACTACTAATTATTTAAAACAATGTCTGTATATGTGCTTGTATTTGTTGTGTGGGGCTATATGAACCTCATTATGGAAAAACAGGGGTGGATTAAAGCAGGATCCATGGGATACAGCCCCAAGGTCAGAGGAGTTTCAACAGACAAGAATCTCAGAAGTCATGCAGGAAGTACCAGCACGGTTGATTATAATGAGCTTACTGGGCTGATGTTGACCACTTAAGTCAAGGGGAAAGCAGCTCTTTTGGAGGGAAAGCAGCTGTGTGGAAGATTATCATAGGCATAGTCAGAGGACTTTGGTGAAGAGCACATATTTGGGTCTCCAAGTGGAATCCAGACATTGGTGTTAAACATGCATTCTCTAGACTGCAAGTGGATTACTGGCTTCTGATACAAATTAATTCAGTTACCTGTCCCCTCTGTTCAAATCCACATTTGTTTCTTGCTGAATGACAATAGTACAATTACTTGGCTACTATGCCTTTCCTTGTTGGTGATTTTTTCAGTGTATAGAATTTCGGTGGGGTTTTTTTTCATGACTGGTGAGAAGAAGACCTGTGTTCTTGTTCCTGCTCATATGATTGCTTCCATACTTCATTTAGTGACCAAAATGGAGAACTCATCACCTTCAGGCGGGTGTCCTATACATCTAGGCTCATTTTTTTCCACATGTGTTCATCATATCCCATACCCACACCAGTGATTTGCTGGTCACTAGTGCAACTTCAGTGGTTTTGAAAATTCGGCCCTCTAGGCTGAGGCACCATTCAAGAGGCTTTCCTGTGAAATGAAGACCTATAGCACTTCAGGAAAAGAGGCAGTGACTTATGATTATACGATATCCAGGGTAAAAAGCATTTCACTTGCAGCTGTGCTGAAAAAGAAAGTGAAGAACGTAGTGAGTATTATTTTTTTGTACCAGCTTGACACAATGAGTGGAGTAGATGTACACTGATGTGTGTCGGACTCAACCTCTTCAAGGGTTAATAGGAGGAACACCTGGCTTCTATGTTTTAAGATAAGGACTTGGGCATGAATGAGGTGTCTAATCAGCTTGATTGAGACAGTTTTAAGTTATTCTGGAATGCAGAATCCAACACAATCCTGTAAGGCTTCAGGTGTTTTCGTGGACAAGACTAGGGCTGAGCATTTTGGGGTTTTTAGTTCTGAGGATTGTAACATGGATACATAGTTATTTTATTGACTCAGAGAGTCAGAATTTGCTTGAACAAATGGGATTTGCAAAATACTGGGTTTTATACAAACTTAGGCCTAATTCTTTTATAGAATAGGGCTTATTTTTCAATTTCCTGGTTCCCCAGAGAAGCAGTCATAGCATCAAGGCCATCTGAGTTCAGAAAGTTTTTGGACAATGCTTTCAGGCACATGGTGTGATTTATTCTTGGGTTGTCGTACACAGGGCTAGGAGTTGGACTAGATGATCCTGATGGGTCCCTTCCAACTCAGCATATTTTGTGATTCTGTGATCCTAATGGGATGAAATATAATACAAAATACTATCTGCAAAGGGCAAGGAACTCTGCAAGAAGATGACAGTGATGGCTGGTATACCAGTGGGAGATGTAGCACATTGTGGCAATGGACCCTCAAGATTTTTAAGTTGAAACATGCATCTGGTCTGAACAATATATTTTTAAGTGCCTTTAGGGCTTTTTATTCTTCTCTCCAGAATTCTACATTAATACAGTGAAACTAAAAAATAAACCCCAAAAAACCAAACCAAGAAACAAGTGATACTTGGGATATTCTGTCCCTGTCTCCTTGAGACCCTTTATCCTGTGCCATTTTTGGGACATTCTATCCCTTTCATGGAACACCAGCACAAGGGAGTGTTCTCAGAGGGCAAACCAGGCTCTGGATAACTGCCAAGAGGACACTGTCTGCAATCACCTTTTCCTTAAGGTGATTTCCTTAAGGTGATTTCCTTAAGGTGCCTTCACCTTAAGGCAGTGGGTTCCACTGCCTTAAATTCTCACCTGCTGAGCTGGAACGGGGGAGTTAGCTTGGTGGAATGGAAACTTTACTGTTAGTCAGAGGAATTCCCCTCACAGGTCAGGAAGTCCCTTCTTGGTCAAGTGTCATAAGGCAACCTGGGAGCAAATGTGTGCTCTGCTGCCATCTTTCTCCTCCAGCTGAATTATCTGTTGAGAGAGGGGTCTTTATGATTTGTAGATTTGGCCTAGAGCTTAAGGAGTGACACTAGCAGTCAGGACACAAATGATGTTTCTGTGCTTGCTGTTCCATTGCATATGCAAAAAAAGAGTAATACTTCACCCCAGGATGTCAGGACTTAATTCCTCTATGCCATCTTAAGGCTTTCTAATTCAAAGAAAGATAGTACGTACTGCTTTAGCAGGGCTGTGCTGGGAAATAATTTGTGCTTGTCCTCATTTACCTGTTTCCACATAACACAGGCTTCTTGTGAAACACATCAGAAGATGTTATTATAGAAGTGCACAACTAAAAGTTCTGCATGATTTTGTGGCAGCTAGCACCATCCAAATATTTCCCACACCTCTGATCTGTATCTTAAAACAACTGCTGCCTTGTGGGTCTCCATGTACCCTTCTCCCAAAGCTCCTTCCAGGTGCCCCCACATCTCAGCCAGCTGCAAGACAGTATTTCACTGGCTGTCCATTCAGAAGTCAGAGGGCTTCCATCTGTCTGACCATGCGAGACATATTTTCACTTGGTAGAGGTGGATCAAACTTGTAACTTGGTGTACCATGTCTGACCTGTTTGTTGTTCAGGCCTGGTCTGTCACATCTTTCTTTCTTTACTTACCCTAAACACAAGCATACCTCTGCAGACAGGAGAGAAGAAAAAACTCCCAGATTGGTCAAGTTACCCAGAGCTACTAACAGAGAAGTCTTTATAAAGAACTTGCAATTGCAATTGCAGCTGGTAGTCAACTGGACTTAATTTGCGAGTGATTGAAGGGAGCTAGAGATGCAGCAGCTGAGAGGGGGTCTTGCTTACACAGCACATATGATGTGCCAGCACATACCCACTTCATTACCATTCCTCTGAGGAGGCTTACCTTACAGTATTCTTTGAACTGACTTGTAGGGCTGCACTTGTCAACTGTTTGAATAATCAAATAGATGACACCTTTTCATATAATTGTTTATATTATCAGAATTTTCATCCCTGAAAATGAGACTATAATAGGTGTGTATATTAAAAGATGTCACATAATATACCGTCTGTCTGTGGGCAATGCATATATGTTTCTGTCTATTTCATAGTTGTAAAGTCGGAATTCACACAAACTGTTGCTGTTCTTTTGTTATCCAAGTCCTTTTATATTGGAATTACGATGAACTCACAGATAAAGTTTACTCATCAGGTTATAAAAAGGGTGAAAATAGTTCTTGTGCTAGTTTGTAGTGGTAAGTTACTAGGCATCTGTAACTGGCTTAAGGTAGCACAGCAAAAAATAGACTCAACTATGCTTATATGCTAAGCAAATACTGTTTCACAAAAAAAATTTATTAAACTATAGGTGGGTTCTCTGTTGTCATTGTTCCTCAGTTGCAGCCTCTCTACACCACTCAGCAATGCCACAAGCAGCTCTAGGCTGTGTGGCATTGCTTAAGCTGCTAGCAATATTCTGAAGAGTATCCTGTGCAGTGCACTTGGGTACTTGGATACATGGGTCTCATTTATATCTCTTCCTCTTAGATAAAGGGTCTGTTTAAACAGTATAAATGTTGTGTGGTACATAGTGTTTGATAGTTTTAGCAGATATCAGTGGCTTTAATATCTCGAATGGCTTAATTAACATTAAAAATTAAGTATACCTTAATTTTAGCACTAAAATTTTCAAAAGAATGGGCACAAGCATTCTTCAGATGAGCATTAACTGAGTGTGCACTGAGGTGATGATTACAAAAGGGAGTGATATGTAATTCTGTGAAATACATGTGCAAAACCTACTATACTTCTATATGTTTAGAATATGTAATAATGTAGTCACATATATATCTGTGTGCTTATCATACCCTCATGTGTGGAGCATACTGTATTTTTTTTTAATGAAAGAAAACAGCCTCTGTATCAGACTTTTCAACTATCTGATTAGGACCAGGAAGTGAATTTGGACATCATGTGTGACATGTCTAGTGTAATTGCCGAGCCCAACAACTTCCATCAACACCAAGACTGGCAATACCAGAGTCATTCTAGCTTTGAAGAGCAGCTCTGCCAGTGTGGCACAGCCCTGCCTCTGGGACTGGAAAAAAGTTTAATTCCCATCATTATACTTTTGGGCTTGTCTGCTTGAGAAGGGTGCCCAGCAGTGATGCTTTTTGGTCAGGAACTGATTTACCTAATTTGGCTGGATTGGAACAGCAGAGACCTTGTGTGTGTGACTTAGTAAGTTCCAGCTATCGGGCTTCACTCAGACTGACATTTCTCAGGGCTAGGGTGTCTGCCTTCTGACTTGGGCCAGCCATCTAGCATTTGTAATTGTGATGTCAGCTCCTTTTTACTCAAATTACAGCCTCAGCAAAACCCCAGTGCATAATCTGGAAGCTGGACTGTCATTTTCAGAGAAAGCATCCTTTTGTCCACGGTAAATATGGAATACAAAATTTCTGAGCTGTTGTCAGTTTCCTTTTTCAGTCATCATTGCTTCTTTGCACTCATGTAGTCTCACAATGAATAAAATGATACTCCTGTTCTTTATACTCCTGCTCAGAAGGAAGGAAGATCAGGATGATGGGAAGAACTGGTAAAGAACACAGAGAAAAATCCCTACCTTTGGCTTGAATCAGTGGCATAACTGTCTGGTTTGAATTTGTAGATTTTTGCCTGGCCCTAAAAATAGAACCTGGGTGTAGTGGTGGTGGTACTTTCTGAAAGTAAAGTCTGTACTTCCTAAAAATAAAGTTAATTTATCAGTGTAAGCACTATGGAGTACCAGCATGTAATCTTCTCTGTCTCCACTGGAATTCTGAACTCCTTGTCATTGGTCAGGATGAAGTTGTGAAATCCAAGTGTATATATTTAGCAGATTTCAGTAAAATAGATTCTTATAAAACTGAATTTTGCCCTGTCTCACAGGGCATTTTGTCTTTGTCCTCTAATGTTTGAAAGACAGAATGAAGGAAATAAACTGATTTGGTTATTTGTGACACTATTGAAAGACAAAAGTTGAGTGGAAATCAAATTATACTGAAATAGTATTACTTGTACATGCACAATATGTTGGCTTGTGTTAGTTATTCAAAATGTTTCCTTCTCTGAAAAGCCTAACACTGAAAATTTGTGTTATGCAAAAACTTATGTATGATTTGACTTTATGTGACTTGACAGACTGTGGAAATAAAATAACCACCCACTTGGTAGGACGAGAACTTTCTTCTGCTTTGTTTAATTCCCCAGAATTAAAAAGCATCTTAAGATCTGAAAGTTAATTTATACGACTTCTGACAGGACAGAATGGGTAGAGTTAAGATTAGAGGATAGGTCTTAGATTTGTGTCACCTTATTTCTTTCAGCTCCTCCTTGTGTCTTTCTCAACCATAGTATTGTTCATATCAGTCAAGCTGGATTTATCTGTGATGATGCACTTAAGTTCCATTAATAGAAGGACTTACTTTTTGTTTGTTTTAGCTGAAAAGATTATATAATTTCTGGACCTGATCTACGTGGCACATTGTATCATAAATGACCGACGCAAAACTCTGTGTTGCAGTGCTAGAAGTTTCTGATACCTGTGACAACTTGCTTAAAACATGTTAAAGCAGTCAGCAGTACAAACTGGCCTTCATCTGGTTCTCCAGAATGGAATATTTTGCAGTGGTTTTATTACTGAAATACGGTTCATCAGGGTTTTACTGATAGATCTTTAGCAAGACACTGACTTGGTGTTGCTGCTGCCTAGCATGGTGTACTGGCCCTGGATCAACCTCACCTTGCAGTGACCCAAAGTGTCTTGAAGTGGAAGGCAGAGTCATGCAGCAGCTGACACTGTGTGATACCTGGGACTCTTTTCTATAACTAAACCTAGGCTAGTTTTCAGTTTTGAAGGACATTTTGCTCTAGCACCAGAAGCATCTTGGAAACAGTGGAGTCCATGTAGGTGTTCTTTGCATTCCTAGTGTTAAGTGAGATTAATTTGAAGGCAGGGGAACTGCTGATTCTGCCTTAGGCTGTCTTACCAGACCAGACAGAACTGGTTCCTGAGTGCTGTCTGTCTTTGTGGCTGAGGCAGTAGTGCAGGCAGATTTTTGGGTTACCAATGTGCTGGAAACCTGTACTTCAAAGCTGATGTACTGGCAACAGTTTAAAACTGAAGTCTGGTCATCCATGAGCTCTCTGAAAATCAGGGTTGCTTTGATTGCTTTTGTGACAGAGAGCAAGATTTTTTTTTTTTATTGCCAACTCTGCAGTTCAAAAAAAAAATCAATATTTTCTTCAAATAGAAACTCTTAATTTACCACAACACAGAAAATGGTATTTTTCTAAAGATATCTTACAAAACCAATCAGCTGTGGCTTGTGGCCTTGAAGTCTAGGCTTTTATTTCCTCTAAATATACTCTGTTCTGTTTTCTATGTGTCTGTCATGTTGAATAAGTAACAGGCAGTGGGCACAGAACCAGGACTTGTGTCCCATGTATCATGTAAAATAAACCAGGCAGCTCTTTCAATTGTGAGGCTAGGATGCCATCAGGGGCTTTTTCTGCAGTCACAGGGCTGGAACGGAGATGCTGGAATCCTGAGACAGAGATGCAACAAGATGTGGTAAGTGTTTTCTTCCTACATATAATATGTACTATTCTAGTGCCTGCTTAGTATTCTCTGTAAAGCAGCCTCACCTTTAAAAATTCTTGTTGCCCAGCCTCAGGTTCCTCCTGAGCCATCCTGCCATCTCCCTTCTCTGTTCCCTTCTCTGCTGTCCTTTACCACTGTAGCATTCTCTCCCATCACGTCCAGGGTGCTCCTGGTCTGCCTGTCCTGGCACTACAGCTCTTCTCAGCATTGGCACCGACACTGGTACGCTCAGGTCTGCCACCTGCCCATTCTCTGAGCAGCGCCACAGACTTGGCATTGACTGCTCCCTCAGCAAGTTTGCCAGTTTGACACCAAGCTGTGTGATGCAGTCACATGGAAGGGAAGGGATGTCATCCACAGGGACCTGGACAAGGGACCTGGACATGCTTCAGAACTGGACCTGCCTGAACTAAATGAAGTTTAACAAAGCAAAGTGCAAGGTCCTATGCCTGGGTTGTGGCAGTCCTAGACACATCTACAGGTTGAACAAAGTGATTGAGAGCAGCCTGGAGGAGAAGGACTTGGGGGTGTTGATTGATGAAGCCAACTAGATCCTGGACTGTGTCAAAAGAGGTGTGACCAGCATGTCAAGGGAGGTGATTCTTCTCCTCTATTCTGCTCCAGAGAGACCCCACCTGTGCAGTTCTGGTACCACGAAGACAAGAAGGACGTGGAACTGCTGGAGCAAGTCTAGGGGAGGCCACAAAGTTGATAATGGCACCTTCTCTGTGAAGACAGGCTGAGGACGCTGGGGCTGTTCACCCTGGAGAAGAGAAGGTTCCATGGAGACCTCACAGCAACATTCCAGTATCTGAAGGGGGCCTACTGAAGAAAGCCAGAGGGATCCTTCTTCAGGAACTGTAGTGACAGGACAAGGGGGAGTGGCTTCTGACTGAAAGAGAGTGGGTTTAGATTAGATGTTAGGAAGAAATTCTTTACTGTGAGAGTGGTTGTCCAGAGAAGTGGTTGTCCAGTGGTTCTCTTCACTTCCAGAGAAGCCCCATCCCTGGAAGTGTTCACAGCTAGGTTGGACAAGACTCTGAGCAAGCTGGTCTAATAAGAGGTAACCCTGCTCATATCAGAGAGGATGGAACAAGATGTTCTTTAAGGTCCCTTCCAACCCAAGCCCTTCTGTGATTCTATGACATTCAGGTGCTCATAGGAGCCAATGGCTAATCAATGGCATGCTCCACCTGTGTGCTATGTATCTGTGTACTGTGTCTGGGAGACAGAGAGAACAGGATCCTGTGAGCGAGTTAGCTGTTTCGTACAATTTTCTAGCCTGACATCTTCTCATCAGAAATAGATTTGAATAATTCACCAAAGTAATGCTACTACTGCAATTTAAAAGGATTATTTGTAAAAGCTCTCTTATTATTTTGGATCACACTTATGAGAATACATGAGAAGGTTCATTTCATGCTACACCTTCCTTAATCCAGGGCTTATTTTATCTAAATGTTGTGGACTATCTGTTCAAAAGCATGATTTGGCAGCTTTCAAAGTTGGTGTGCCAAACCTTTCCAAATCTGCAATTGAACAGCTATTGCTTTATGGGCTGATTAGGGATATCTTGCTCATGGGACAGATAATGGTTATTGAATCCCTGAACAGTGACCCATGTACTCATGTCCCACCTCTGCCATTCATGTTGTCATCTGCTGGTTCTGGCAGATAAGAAAATAACCTGCTCTTTTGCAAGGAAAATGCATTTTGTGCATGTTTAAAGAAATCAAGTCTTGTGGGGTCATCTGCCAACAACAGATTGCATGTAATATTTTAGAGGAATTCCTGCAAGATTTTTTAAAAAATTAAATTCTTTCTAGGTTACATTAAAATTACCTAGCTGTTGAAATTAAGAAGTACAGTTGATTATTTTCTTTCTAGCTTGTCCTTGCTAAGTACCTAGAGGGTAGAATTTCAGTGAGAGTTAACTGGATTCCTTTCAAAAGGCAGCTGTTGATCTTTCCCTCTTTAGGTTTCTTTTGCCCGAGAAGTGAATGCCACTTAGATGTTTTTTGTTTAGATTCTTAAATACTGTGATAAATGTTAGAGTCTGTTAAGTTTCAACTTTCTATTTTTATCCATTAGTAAACACTATACCAGAAGTGGGTGTGAAGGACCCAGAGAAGCTGAGGGAGTTCTGCTTTTATTCAACAATTTTAGCTTTCATAACTGAGCATTTCAGCTCATTTTGTAGGGTTGTGTATGTACTGTTTTGGGGTTTTTTAAGAGCTGAGAAAAACAGGCTTACGCAACTTAGTTTGCATAAGTGCAGTGAGTCATTCATATTTTATTTTTGTGTGCTTCTGTGTGTGTGTGTTGTATCGCTTTATATAACCTGTCTTTGAGAAAGTACTACTGTGAATAAGTACTACTAAGAATATATTTCTCCTATAAAATAAAAAAAGAAATATGCCTGTTAGGAAGGTAGCTGCTTCTTGGTGATGTCTCCTCATAGATACTTTTCTCCAAGAGGGCACTTTGGTGATTCTTCCTAAGGCTGTGGTTCTCCAGTGTCAGAGTTTATGATGTGTAAAGAGAAGGCCAGGTAGCTCTATGCTTCCCTTTTTGTGAGCAGAAAAAAGGGAAGCATACACACACATCTATATCTATCTATCTACCTATCTATCTCTATTTGTGAGATTCAAGTGTGTGTAGTCCTTTCAGCAGCTATAGCTTCTGCTTCCTACCATCCAGGGAAGAGTGAAGCTTCCAGAACAGTGTACCTCTGTGCATTGCTGAAATAAATTTGAGGCTTAAATCCTTCACATAGCTATCAGACAGGTGTCCTTCACCAGGCTTGTTTACAAAGAAGCTGGAAGGCTTAATCTTTTTTGACACTGCTTCTCTGCTCTTTATGATCAAGCGTACCGTGAACATCTGGCTGCACAGGGTCTATTGTTTGGAAGTATTAAGTGTCAGTACTCTTTAAGTGCTAGAATTGCTGTTTTATTTTATTTTGTGGTTATGTGTTTCAGTTGTGATTTTCTTTGACGTCTGATGGATGATGCTGTGACTGTGGCATGGAGCTCACTGTTAGTTTTCCCAGAAAGGAGGAATGTGGTTCATGGTGCAGAGGTGGGTACATAGGTCTTCTTGCCCATGGCTCTTCAGACCCTTGCTACGTATCTCCCCCCAGCTCTCTGCTGTGCCATCATGTTTCCTGATCTGATGTGCATCCTCTCCATCCATGCTAGAAATCCCTGCTGGCATCGAAAGTTCTTCACAACAGCTTCATGCTGATTACTTCCATGAACACTCAGAAATCCCTCCACTCTGCCCTGTGTTTTACCAAATCAGATTGAGGACTTCTTTCTTTCTATAACCCAATTCTTATTTCCATTAACACACATCACAGTTTTTATTTTATTTCAGTGCTATCCTGCATTTGATGCAAGCAGCATTGTTCATTCTTCAATGGCAACATTTTAATGACTCCAGTAATCACTAGAACAAAGAAACTGCGTGTGCTGTCCAATGCAGAGATATTTTCAGCTGCAAAATAAGGCAGTTGCAAAATAAGTATTCTTCTACTACCTAGCTGGCAGATGGGAAGTATCTGGGGTCTGCAGAAGTGCCATGAAACATGCGGCTACTCTTTCGAATTGTCTATGGTAGTATACTTAAATGAGCTTTATACACAAGAATAAAAATTTAATTAGAATCATAGAATGGTTAGAGTTTGAAGGAATGATAAGATCATCTGGTCCCAATTCTCTCTTCCATGGGCAGGGACCCCCCTCCACTAGACTAGGTTGCTCAGAGCCCAATCCAGCCTGATCTTGAACATTTCTAGGGATGGATAACCCACAACTTCTCTGGGTAACCTGTTCCAGAGCCTCACCACTTGCACAGTAAAGAATTTCTTCCTAATATCTAATCTCAGCCTACCCTCCTTCACCTTAAGGCCATCATTCCCTGTTGTCCTTTTCCTAAATGTCTTTGTGAAAAGTCCCTCTCAAGCCTTCCTGTATGTCCCCTTTAGGTACTTGAAGGCTGCTCTAAGGTCTTCCCAGAGTGTTCTCTTCTCTGTGGTAGGAGAGGTGCTCCAGACCTCTGAAAAATTAGTGGCTCTTGTCTAGATCTATTAATGTCTTTTTTTCTGCTGGGGACCCCAAAGCTGGGTGCAGAATTCCAGGTGGGGTCTCACCAGAGTAAAGCAGAGGGGCAGAATCCCTTCCCTTGTCCTTCTGGCCACGCTGCTCTGGATGCAGCCCAGTATGCAGATGGTTTTCTGGGCTGTGAGTGCACATTGTTGAATCACATTGAGCTTTTCATCCATGAACACCCCCAAGTTTTTCTTCCAAGGTCTAGTCTCAGTCCACCATCATTAAGAAATTGGTTTCATGTGAGGAATTGTAGTACCTGTCTAGCTTCAAAAATATGAGCAGATTTCATCAATATCCTTACATGTGTAAAATCAGCCATACACTTAGATTCCTTGTTTGATTGATGTTCAGAAGAACAGCAAAACTGGTTTGGTCTTTAATCCAATTGACATGCCCAAAGACAAAAATACTGGGTAGGAGTCATATAAGATATAACAGTTTCCTTCAATAGCTCTTGAAAATAAGTAATCTGCTTCAATCAGCAGATAATAATTGGTATGATATCTGGAAATAAGAAGGATCTCTGAACTTGTGGAACCCTCTGCAAATTAGAAAAAACATTCCTACTCACACACACAAAAGCTATAATTGAAAGTAACTGCATAAATACCCTTTTGCACACAGTTGTAGACAATCTCTACATGGGCATAGTAGTTATTCTCAGCACTGCTTGATTGCTTTGAATAACCCCTTGTATGAGCAGACAAATAACCAAATTGCCTGTGCCTTTGTATTAAACTGACCTCAAATATTAGATATCAGAAATGGGAGGCTCTTAAAAATAAATTACATCTATTTTTTAACATTAATTCCTTTGTTTCTCATCAGTCCTTCGTCCCTAATGGGTGTTATCCTTGTGCACTTTTTTATACCCATGCTGCATTAAGTCATTGCAGAGTCACAGAATGGGTCAGGTTGGAAGGGACCACAGTGGGTCATCTGGTCCAACCCCCCTGCTCAAGCAGGGCCATCCTAGACCACATGGCACAGGATTGTGTCCGGATAGTTCTTGAATAACTTCAGTGAGGAAGACTCCACACCCTCTCTGGGCAAACTATACCAGTGATTAGTCACCTGCACAGTAAAGAAGTTCTTCCCCAAGTTCAGGTGGAGCTTCCCATGCATCAGTTTCTGCTCCTTGTTCTGTTGCTAGGCTCCACTGAGAAGAGCCTGGATCCATCCTCTGACACCTTTCCTTCAGATACTGACAGACATTGATCATGTCCCATCTCAGTTGTCTCTTCTCAAGGCTGAACAGGCCCAGCTCCCTCAGTCTTTCCTCAAAAGAGAGATGCTCCAGTCTCTTGATCATCTCTTCATAACCTGGATCTGCTCCAGGAGCTCCATGTCTCTCTTGTACTGAGGAGCCCAGAACTGGACACAGCACTCCAGATGTGCCTCACCAGGCCACAGTAGAGCATCAGTATCATCTCCCTCAACCTGCAGGCAATGCTCTTCCAAATGCACTCCAGGATCCCATTGGCCTTCTTAGCCCCCAGGACACACTGCTTGCTCATGGACAGCTTGTTGTCCACCAGGAACCCCCCTCCTTCTCCACAGAGCTGCTTTCCAGCAGCTCAGCCCCAGCCTCTGCTGGTGCCTGGGGTTGTTCCTCCCCAGGTGCAGGGCCCTGCATGTATCTTAGTTGAATTTCAGAAGTTTCTTCTCTGGCCATCCCTCCAGCCTCGAGGTCCTTCTGAAGGGCTGCACATCCCTCTGGGGTATCAGCCACTGCTCCCAGCTCTGTGTTATCAGTGAAATTGCTGAGGAGGCCTCTGCCCTTTCATCCAAATCACTGACAACTGAACAATACTGCGCCCAGTATGGAACCTTGGAGGACACCACTAGCGGCAGGCCTTCAGCTAGACCTTGTGCCACTGATTACAACTCTCTGAGATCTGCTATTCAGCCATTTCTCAATATACATTGTCCATAGAAGTCAATAATCTAAGCCAGCCATCTCAATGTACCACATACAGTATCAGGAATTCAAAGTCTTGCCAGAAGTTGAATGTCCACTTGCATTAAAGGGTGGTCCTGTGAATTCTTTGTAGAATGCACTTGTGTGCACTGTAGACACAAAGATAAGAGACTAGAGAATTGGGGTGGGCTGAGCACACAAGATCATATGTTCTATTCATGGAAATATACCCTCTTTCTTAAAAGTCACTGAAGCTTGAGTTGAAATTAAACATTTGCTTCCTGCTAATACCATTTTGCAGATTTTTTCATATACTTTAGTAAAGAATCAAATATTTTACTACTTACAGAAAGAAATAATTAACAGCCAAAGCATTAAAGGAAATAATTAAAACTTTACAAGGCTCAAATTAATCTTTCTCAGTTTTTCTCTTGCATGCTGATCTGACTGCTTGAAAATCAGACTCTAGAACTAAATTTTTAGTGACTGGGTTTTAGAAATTTCACAGAAGTTCTTAAAAAACAAGTTAACTTTCTATAACCATGATAAAGTAGGAATAATTACACTTTAAGTGACTCTTATGATAAGTTTCCAGATGCCTGAAGTAGAAATCTGGGTTACAACTTCACTGAGCAATGATGTAAGACATCAGTACACTGCTTTATTCCAGATAAAGTAAATTGCCCTCATCCTACCAAAGTCAAAGGAGTGATCCTGCTCATGGCCATGAGTTTCTTCTGAGCTTGCCTGAACTTTGCAAGTGATATGTTTTCTCTGCATAAACTAGAAGGCTGGTTAAGGTTTTTAATACATTCTTTACTTACTGACTTGCCTTTGCCTTCTCTTCATCTTAATGGAATTTTTTAAATATTGCCTTTTATATGGCTGGAAAACTAACCCAATCTATTTTGGATATCAGTGAGTTGAAATTTATGTGAAACTGTGTAATTCATCTTAGCCAACTACCTTTGAGAAGTCATTGCTACTGTTTTTAAAAGTACATGGCCAACAAGTCACAGTAGCAGAATAGCATGGGGATCAGTTCTTTGCTAAAGTTTGCTTATAAAGCTTCTTTGGAAAAATTCCAGAGAACCATGGAGAATATCCTATCAGAACTGAGGAGAAGAGGATTATTTTCCGTATTCTTTGGGTGGATTTTTGGCACTAATGTAGCCTGTGATGCAGAAGCCACCCCATGCCAAGTTCCTGCAAGGTTATCAGATTACATCAACAACATATTGGAAAGCAAGTATTCAACCTTACCAGCCTTGCTCGGGGTCACAGGAATAGGCTTGAAATAATACATATGGAAAATCCTTTTTAGAGGTATGTGGGAGGGCAAAAATAAGCGTCAGCAAGCTATTATTGGAGACTTCTTGAACCATTTTTTTTATTTGTGGGCCAAATACTGCAGTAATTAAGCAGCAAAATGAAGGGAATATGCTTTGCTTTTAGTGGAAATTAACATTGGTTTTCTCCAGGCATTCAATCACTTAACTCAGTTGTCTTTTTATATTATTCAAATGTGATACACATTAGTTAAACATAAGTGGTGGAAGAATCTTGTTGCAGAATGCCTCTTGAGAGAGAAGTATGTTATAAACATTTCTACTAATGGAATATTTATGTTAATGTAAATTAACTCCATAAGGGTGGCGAACCCTTTGAAAGGTGAATGTGATGTTCCTGCTGCACAGTGATGCTTTTACTATTTTGTTTCTTTTACAGCACAAGGAGTGGTGTACAAGCTTCTGCTCTAGCCATCAAGGAATTTTCAAATGCAGATTTGGTGACCCTTAAGAATGCAGGCCTGTCACACAATGAAATATAATGCAGAATCATGTGACTCTGTAGGAGAGTAGAGCAAAACAAAGAGCTACAGCGAGCAGACAGCAGATTTACTGAGTTTGATAGTGATAATTTTGAAGTGATCAGTTGCCAAGAATATTGGGGATAAGAACCTAAGAAGGACAAGAAAGATTACAGTGATTGTCATCTCTGTTTCCTGTAATTCAAGATATGAGCATTTCCTTAAAGGTATGAGGTCTGACAAAAGCTGAAGGGATGCAGGAGACTGGTAGTAGACCTTACCTGGAAGGCATTTCCATTGTTACAGCTGAATTCAACACCCAAACATTTTTCAGGGAGAGGAAGCAATGGCTTTGTAATCCCCTATGGATAACCTGTCTGCAATATCTCAGCTTTTGTATTTTCATCTGTATATATACATAAACATATATGCATATGAACATGCTGCACACCTGAACCGTGCCGTGAGGGAGGGGGCGGGCACAAGAGCTTTAGAGATGATGGAATGGAAGAAATGGTTGCACTATCCTTTGGAAGACAGTGCAGCTGACAAGAGAGCCATGGCAGTTTTAATAGTCCCCAGCACTCTCCCTCTGCTCTTGTGCATAAGAAAAGACAGAAGCCCTGGAGGTCTGGGAAGGGCAAAGTCCAGTGAAGTTGTGCCCAGGGTTTCTGAGCACATAGGGATTTATCCAGCTGCCTGTTTTGAAGTTCCCTATCAAATGTAAGAACAGCCTGCTAAAACCACTTAGATTCTTCAGAGATTTTTCTTTTGCTTGTTTGTTTTTGCTGTATGCAAATTTGTTATTAAAATTACTTATATTGCACAAAGTGCTCTATCAACTGTGTTCTATTAATTCAGGAATGGAAGTGATAAGATCTAGTTCTTTCCAAAGAATTTGGTATGCCACATCTCCCAAATGGGATCAGATTACAAATACAGTTCAGCTCCCAGTTAGGCTCTTCAGTGAAGTGGCTAGATTTTTGACAGCACTCAGCATCCAATGAGTCTGGTGTTCATTTTCAGGAATGGAAGCTGGTGAGCTCTTCTGAAAATGTAACCTTTTGTACTTAAGTATTTGTGTGTTTTCTCCCAGTCCCATTTTCCATGAAGTTATGTGGTATTTTTTCTTTGTTATTTTCAGAGTTTGTTTCCTTGCTTAATAAACAAAACTAAATAGTTCTGCAAGAGTCCCACTGCATTTCTATGCAATGGGATTTTCATATTTTTGTGATTATTTGTTCATAATTTTGTGATTTTCATTATATTTAAACCCCACGTGTTCATAAATAAGTACACAACAGAAAACACAAATACCATGATGAGTTATACAGTAGTGATAACTCCAAGTACAATTACTAAATTTAAAATGTAAGTTGTTATTTGTATAGCCAATTAACATGAATGATGAATCACAATAAATCCACAAACACATGCTGAACTGGGATTTTTGCATATGTAAATCCATTTGCCTTAACGCCTTGTTCCTTGGATAAATATGGCAGTTTTACGTGACTTACATCTTTCCAAGAACTACAGATTAATTTCTTGCAATGGAAATCAGTATGGTAGCCTAACCCACATTCAAGAATAATCTGGAAGAGAGGAATAATTAAAGATCCTCTCAGTTTCAGGTGTTATGGAAGCTGTTAGCTTCCAATTACTGATAAATACCTGAGAATACTTTAAAAAATGTACATCATATGGCCAGACTGGTACACTGGTGATGCCAGTTAAGTCCAAGATACCTCTAAATCATTGCCACCACTGTCATCTTATCAAATAGTCTCTGTTGTTGCCTTTCCACACTGTCTTCACCCTGGCAGCTCTGCTTCCAGTCTTCATGATGCACACCATGCCTCTGGCACTGATGCTGCACATCTCTCAGGTTCTCCCTACACATTGATGCCATTTGTGAGATTCTAATTCCTGCACTTTCCAAAGACCTGCTTTCTATACTGTGCCAAAAAGGCACTCATTGCTGCATTAAATGTTCTAAGAAAGAAAATCCACTCATGCTTTCTCTTTTTCCATTCTCCTTCCTCATGTCAGCTGTCTGACTTCTATGTGTCAAGTTGACTTCTGCAGTTTGGATGAATTAGTAGCAACTCTTTTCCTTGCCACTGTAGCATGTCTGGCATGTTCCAGTGTCTTGATTTTGATATAGGTAGTGATTAATAGTTTCAACAATTACTGAACAGCTACTGGTCTGTGTCAGATGTCTTAGTGGTCTTGGCAATAAGCATGGTCATCCCGCAAAATGAAGGTGAGCAACAAGCTGTGACTTATTTTTTCTAAGCTATTTTTTAAGTGTTACCTCATCTTCCCATGCCACCCCCTTCAAGTATTCACATACTCATTGCCTTCTTGGTCTGACTCTGAGCACAGTGTCCCAGGGACTCTTTGCTGGTATTTACTGCTACACACTATTAGCACAGTGTTCTGTAGCTTGTGTCCTTGCAGCGTTCCTGATTGTGATGTTAATGGATTGCTATTCATGAAATAATAATAGCAAGGGTGGCATGAGTTGGAGAGGAGTGGAAGCATTATGCTGATCTTTATTCCCTGGAACTGGTGTCTGGTGTAATCAACAGAAAGGGGTGGGTGCGATACAGGTGGGACAGGGGTCTTCAGTGGCCCTGTTCTCAGCTGAGTTCTGCCTGTTTCATGTCTGGTGGAAGGATTTCATTCCTCAAGACAGGCTGTCTGTCTGGCCCCTTTTACAAACACTCAGATCAGTTTCAGCACATGAAAAAAGCAAAAGTCTGGTTGCATAGATCTGGAGGAGAGGCAGCAGTGCATAGCTCCAGCAGAAAGCTAACCTTTCCTTCCACTGCTCTTCTGCCTTTCCCCCTCCTCCTGCTGAGCCCTGCAGAGAGATTAGTGATCAGACTGTAAATTCCCCAAGTACAGAAAGTAGTAAACCTCCCATCCCCTCCCTAAGAGGACTTGTATGCTGACAACAGCCTCATTCAATCTGACACCTGTTTCACTTTAAAACAGGCCCCTATAAATAGAGGGAATGTAACCCTAGGTGGCATTGCAAAATATTATGAAAAACATGGCTTACTACCCTGAGAAAAAGGGGGAGTAGATAGAGCGGGGTGTGGGCAAAAAGACACTATCTACCATAAAAACCTGGCAGCTTCATGCAAGTGCTGTTGCTTTTAATTTAAATGCTCATTTCTTATTCTATTTTCAGATCCTCTCTGGGATTTTAGGAATGTTGAGACGTGCTGGTTATAAAGCCCTAAGTACAAAATGGTCACGGATGGCTGGAATGAGGCATGTTCTAATGGAAACAAATCACTTGTCAGTAAGCAGCCTTCAAACTTTTGAACAAAAGCTCAAAAGGGTCAGGGAAAAGACATTGTTTGTTGATTTAAAATGGCTGGATGCAGGTCATCAGGAAGGCATGGGCTTCAATATTGTTGAGGTAGCTCTTCAGTTCTGTGAGTTTTAAACAAGGGTAAATACTTTGATGGCAACCACAAATGGAATGAGGAACTTAAATTAAACAGAAAGCTCACACATTATAGAGTGAAGTGTGCATAATACCAAAATATAAATCACGTACCCCACTGCAAAACAGCTGCAGAACGGAGCTCAGCTGTGGGAACCACATTAAGGTATACAGACATGACTGTTTGTGAGGAAGACTATGATGTATCTACTGAAATTTAGAAAGGTGACTAGTATTCCTGTAAGTGTCTGTGACTCATTGATATTTTAGTTAGTTAAAATAGTGTAGCTTAGCCTTATACTGATTTGATGATAAATCCAAATCCCAGTTATTCACCTTTCCATAGGTTTTAAGTCTAAGTGAAATTCTTCAATGCAGTAGTTAATCTTTTCATATTTGCTTGCAAAACCCATAATGAGGTTCATGACCCCTAGAACAACTGTAATGAGGGATCAGCTCTTCTTTTTCTTGTGTAATATTTTGTGTTGCTCTGTGAAATGAAAAATTTTAGTGTATAATAAAGTGTTTAAGGTGAACGAATTACAGTCCTTGCGGAATATCACGTTGAATCTCCTAACTCTACTGTAGCTTGGTTTCATAAGAAAATTATGCTTACACAATCTTTTTTTATGATCAGTCTGTCTGTCTGCTATTTACCCTCACAAGCAGCTTCTGAACTTGTTCAGTCTTCAGCTGAATTTGAAGAGTGTGTACAATAATTATATTTTGACTAAATTTGTAGAAACTGCTTTCTCTCTAGAAGAGAGGTAGTACCTCTGCAGAAGGGAAGGCAGATAAAGAAATTGTCAGCAGTCAACATGGGACAGTACACACAGTTTTGTGCATAAAGGAACACAGTGAGGACTGATAAGGCAGGTTTGTGCACAGGTGACTAGGGAAAGAAATCTGAAGGGACAAAGGTTTGACCTCCATTAGTAACCAGGTTTCATTTCAGTGCTCATGGAATAATTTCATTTTCATATGGAAAACAGCAGCAGGAAAATAGGGAATGACTGTTGTAAAAAAAAAAAAAAAAAAAAAAAGGTATCTGTGAGCTTCAAAGTGCAGGACAGTCTTTCGGTGTTTTTGAGGTTTACTCGGCTAAGTAAACATTATTCTGCTTTCAGAGGGAAGAATCTGAGACACTTTCTTCACAGAGTTTAGAGTTGCACAAAGGCACCAAATGACTCAGCATCAACCAGGTACAGCATATAGACATTTAGGTAGCTTAGAATTGCTCAGTCATTTAGGCTGGAAAAGACCCTTAAGAGTATCAAGCCCAAACACAGCCCTAACACTGCTAAGCCCACCAGTAGATCATACCCCTAAGCACCACATCCTCACATCTTTTAAATACCCTCACGGATGGTGGTGATTAACCACTTCTTAGACAGCCAGTTCCAACTTTGATAGCCCTTCTGCTGAATACATTTTTTCCCATATACAATCCCTCCCCAAAATGAGATGCAAGTTGAAGCTGTTTCCTCTCAGCCCGCCACGTAAAATCTGTGAAAGAGGCTGACCCCCACTTTGCCACAACCTCCTTTTAGGCAGATGTAGACAGCATAAAGTCTCCCCTGAGCTTCCTTTTCTCCAGGCTAAACAACAGAGATCTCTCAGCTCACAGGACTTGCGTTCAAGACCCTTCACAACTCAACTGCCCTTCTGGACAATCTTCAACATCTCAATGTCATTTTGGAGTTAGTGGTCCAAAACTGAACACAGGATTCAAGGTGTGGCTTCACCAGTGCTGAGTATAAGAGGACAATCACTGCCCTGGTTCAGGCCAATGTGGCCAGCAGCTTACACACATCTTCACTCACCATATGTCTAGCCATGCTGAATATTCTCCTTCCCAAAGGCCCTGGAGCTCATCATTGCTCCACATTCCTGCTTTTTATGTTGCTCTTTGCGTTCTTTAAATCTTCATCTGTTGCTATTTGAAGAGGAGAGCCTTGCCTGTTCAAGCCCAGCAATCTCTTGCCATCCACAAAGGTTGTTTGTGTTGCCATGACAAGGAAAGCATCTTCCAAATGCCACTGGTTGTTTTGTTTCTGCTAGAAATGAGGCCATGCTGCTGAAGAAGGATTGCACAGTAGCCTGCAGAGAGGTCCAGGTGGTGTGGCCCAAAGCAGCCTGATACCTGAGATGGCTTTGTTTGAAGTTAACCTGGGGTTGTCCGTAGTATCCTGCTCTGTTCACCTGCCTTAAATATGGCAGCTGATAGTTGATGCTTTTTCATACTGCTCTTCTTTCCTGACCTATCCGTCATGTGAAGGACACTCTGAGACCGTGGAGAGGAGTAATCATGGAAGACACACCGTTTTTTCTTCAGATGCTGCCCTGCCTGGAGGAAATCTAAGTGACAGCTTGGGTTTCTCAGCATTAATGCAGATGGGTTCGCAAACAACTTATATTTGCATTAGAAATGGCATTACCCTTACCTACAGAACACTGCTTCAGTCCTACTGCAGCACTGAAGCTCTGTGTTGAAGCCCAGTGATCCATTGTAGACTATTCTGGGTCCTGGGGTAAAGGAGGCATGAGGCAAGGGCTAGATTTGCTTCCACTACTGTGGTTAATTTGTATATAGGAGTGCAGCAGTACTGGGAAAATTCTAAAGGCTGGGGTGGGAGGGAAGGCAGATGTACTACTGCAAATTGCTGCTGTGTCTCCCAGCAGGACAAGCAGATTTCTCTTTGCCCAAATAAGCATCAGATAGGATAGAACACTTTTAGAAAACTTAAGCCTTGATACTACATTCATTTCTGGGACAGAATTATGCCTGCTGCTCATGTGAATTGAATTTAATGTACTTGCGCACGCACACACACAGAGTTTTTGGGTTTTATCACATGGCTGCCAAAAATAACACTGAAACATGTAAGTTTAGCATGCTGTTAAAACACAATGGCACTTCATTACTGTTGAGGGCAGCTCAGGTTTCCTTCTGAGCAGGCAGTAATGGAGGAGTAGAGAGGGCAAATGAAAAGAACAGTGCAACCTCATGGCATTTTATCCTAAATGTCAGGCACGGTCAGCCTTCCCTGGTGAGTTTCCCAGTGTATGGATTTAGCATCTTTAGGAATTATCTCTCATGGTGGTCAATTCAACATAGATGAGGTAATATCAAATTGTCTGATTTGATAACCCTCCTGGAGGGTTTTTTATCCGAATTACAGCAGTTGGCCTTATAAATAATTTCAATTAGCAGAGTCTCTCTTTCCTCTGTAACTCTTACTATCTTATTTTCATAACTTGCTACTTCTCTGACTTTCAATTAACACTTCATTTACATTCTTTACTTAGACACTGTAGGTGTAACCATTTGAAATTCTTCCCTAATGTGCTTTTAGTGCTGTCACTTCAATTAGGGGCTTGGTAATGACTAACCTCTGCTCCTTTACCTCTGTTGCTACGTTGCATAATGACTTTTCAGAAGTTCTGAATTAATGCAGGTCAGTTGATAATTTGGGGCTAGATGGCAATATAGTGTCTAGAAAAATATCCATTTGTAATCTGAAAAATCTTATGGGAGTGTTGCATAATTTGAGGAATATATTAGGTCATTGACTAGAAGTCTGTAGTGTGAGAATGGGTAAACATGATTATTATCACTGCAAAAACAACAACAAAAAAGAAAGGCTGTATTTCTTAAGTAGTGTTCTCACAATACAACATCATAGTAGCTCCAGGAAATGGTAGATGTTGCAAGGAAACCCTTCTGCTCTGGAGTCCTGTCACCTTCTAATGCTCATACTACATGCTGGCACAGCACAACCTCTTCTCTGAGTTTCCTTGCTAAATGTGCCTCGTGTGGTGCTGCTGTAGAAATTCTTGCTGTGCCATTTGCTCCATTCTGATCCATTCTAGCCTCTATGCCACCCAGCAGCTGTCAACCGGTGAAGAAAATTTAAACTGCATGAGGTCACTAGCAAGTTGATTTTTAGGAAGTTGATGGAAAAAAACACATTGACTAATATCTATAAATTCTGAGTGCATTTTCTGTTTAGAATATAAGGGGAGTTTCTGCACTGATAACAAGATACTTTTTTTTTTTAGCTTATTATGTAATGACAATTCAAGATGAGATCATGATAGCAAGCCCACAGCAGTTACCAGGGAGTGTCCTGAAGCACTGAGTCGCTGGCATGATGGAGAGTGTTGTTATGAAATTGTTTTTAAAAATAATTCTGGAATTCTACCCTGCTTTTTGCTTATTTTAAGATTTGTATGCAATGTCTTGAATGTCTATGTCCTGAATTATGCTGCTAGCAGATCCCCCTAGCTGGTCAGTCCAGTAACTGTTGGCTAGTAGTATCATGTTTCCGTGTTAAAACTTTAAAAATAATTTAATGATAGCTATGTTTAGTGACACCATATTAGCACCCATATGACTTGACTCTACCTTGTATTCTGCCTGAGACCATGCAACAGCTGCGTTGTACCCATGTATGTCACATCACTTCAGGCACAGTCAAATTTTTAGAAAGAGGGAATTACACTTTCACTGATTACTACATCTCCCTCAGCTGTATAGGCTCTAGAATCACTACACAGATGCTTGAGCCTTTTTCAGTCTTCATAAACCTTTGAAGAAAAGGCATTAGAAATTTCCTAAAAGAAAGTTTGTACTGATTATTTTTAATAATATTATTCCTTTTGGGGTGGAAAACACAAATTTGGAGACAGAGGATTTCTTCTTAAAATACTGTAAGGCCTTTATTGTCACTTAAGTTCTCCAGGGCAATATTAATAGTTTATTTCTATTAAGGAAGAGTAGTGCTTTCAAAATAATAGTTGAAAGATACTGATCTTCCCACTAGAAAGTTTTTGCACAGAGAACCTCTATTGTTCAGGGACAATTATTTCTGGAAAACCTTATATCACCTGTCTTCTCTACCTACCTGCTTTGCTACACTGCTGTGATTTGCTATCACTTTGCATGCTAGTAATTCTTTTTATAGAAAGATAAAATGCAACATAGGTACTGGTGAGAATTTGCTCTTAGCTACATTGCTGACATTAAAGAATATATTCTTTTCATTTTCCTATGTAGAGAAATAGTGTTTCTCTTGGCCAACATCAAATTAGTTTTCCATCAGTTAAGAAAAGTGCTTGCTGCAGATAACAGCATGATCTCCTGATGTGGGTAGAAGTGTACTCTGTGAAAAATTGAGTGTGATACCTCATGTGTCTAACTGGCATGTAAGGCGTTATGTTTGTATTTCATAGGACAGCTAGTTCAGAGGATGCTGTTGAAAGTTTTACCCTATCTTTACCACGGGAGAGATAGGAGAACTACTTTGCCCACTCTGGTTCCAGTTCAGGTATAAAGCTGTCATGTAACCTTGAAGTTTTTGTAGCAAAAATGTCTGAGCAAGGTCCACTCAGGGCCATGTATGGATTTAACTGTCCCTGCTGCCTCTCCTTTTGAAGTCCAGGTTGCAGAGTGATTTGGTAGGTGAATCTGGTTGTGCTGTCCATTTTCACCCTGGAGAGCATGATTTTTTTAAATCTGATTTACATGACAGGCATACTTAAAAAAGTATGAGATCCTGAGGTCTCTGGTGGCAGGAGACAAAACTGAGGTATTAGTAAAAAGAACAGCTGATAATGCAATCTCTGTGATCAATCCTGTGCTGTGGTCTGTGTCCTCAGAGGGATGAGCAGCAGCCAGGCTTCTAGGAAGGCTATGTGGTCTGCCACAGGTAGCTGCTGGCTACTTTTCCCATCTTGTTATAGAATTCGTTCTGGTTAATAATTTGGTTAAAAACTATTTAAGTAGAGCAGCCTGACATAGCTTGTCAGATACAGTATTGTGTCTGGAAGTCAAAAGATGCATTTGCTCCCAGTTTTCTGTCATGTTTTGTAACAGTAGGTGAATTGCCCATGCCTCCACTCAAAACAAATCCATTGTTAGTCCTACTTGCTAGGCAGACAAATTGCTTTGAGAAGAGGCTCTATTTCAGGGTGGCTTCTACAATGTCCACATAGGCCATGGCCAAGACAGGAACCCCTATCGTGCATGAGTATCTGTAGCACGTGTCACTATTACAGTGCAAAATGAACCAATGTGCCCTTGAATGATGACTCCCCTGCTCTCTGTAACTTTCAGTAGGTTTGGGAGGTGGCTCAGTAAAACCAGTTTTCATAGAAGAAATCAGGTCTTCAGAGAAGAGAGAGGGAAATGAGAGGGACAAGAAGATTGATGCTGTTGCCTGAGTTAAGAGGATGAAATACGATGAGGTGTGGGATGTGGGGCCGAGCCTGGTTTGAGAGCAAAGGCAGTGTTTGCAACTGACTTAACATACAGCACCAAATCTGTGAAGTGGCTCAAATAAAGGTACCAAATGTTTTGCCTGTCCTACATTCCCATGGCATTTTCAACCACACTTATCTGGGCTGAGCTACCAGGGCTTAAGGACCATCATGTGTGGGGGCTTTTCACTCTCCCCAGTTTGTGACAGACCATGAACAGAGGTGATTTCTTCTCTTGCTGGAATTGAACAATCCCTGCCTTGATCCCAAGCCTCATGGGAGAAAATTGGAAAGCAGATGATGAATCTGTTTTTCCTCTTGTAGTTGTAAATGTAAAGAAAATTCAGCTGCAAGTGGAGAAGGAATATTGCAAAAATTGTGTTAGTGAGAAGAAAATAGGGCTTTTCAGTTTAAGCAAGAAGAAAAGCCGGGCAACTTCATGGGGTCATTTGCTTTTAAAAATGTGAAGAGGATTCAAGAGAAGAGTGAAGAAAATATTTGAATAACATTAGCACTTTATTTCACAGCTACCTTGTTCTCTTGTTGATCCTTCACTAGAAGTGAACTTGGGGAACTGATGGAGTTCAGTTCATTTGCTTTACTAGAAAAGTGGTTGTGGCTGATGTATACAGAGTGCTCTAAAAGGACCCATTAGCATTACAGATTGAAATGAAATACTAAATAACATGATTAAGATTATTAAATTGTCAGATTAAATACAAATTAAGGTATACCATATATTAGAAGGTAGAGAGGTGAGAATTTAGTCACATTTATTAACTTTACTCTAACAGAATCCCTTCATTAAATACCTTGATTTTTAAAGGCATTGTTTCCAAAAAGGTAGGTTAAAAAAAAAGATACTTTTAATGCACTTCATAATGGTGATATAGGGCATCAAAGTTAGCACAAGGCACTAGAGAAAAAAGATTAGATGTGTCCAAACAAACTGAAGCAGGCATTTGAGTTCCACAAAGCAAATGGACACTGCTGGCATTTACCTGCATTTATCAATTCTAGCCCTCTGACAGATACTACATGAGTAATTTCACATAATAAGAAATATCAGATACTTTAGCTACTTCACTCATTCACTTGATTTGCCTTTGCAGCTGTAGCTACCTTGCCAGTTGGCTGAGCAGCAATTCTAGGTAAGAAACACTCAGAGCAGAAACTCTTAAAATGTGGCAGCATGTATGAAAAAGAGCAAAGGACTGACTTTCTGTAGCTGCACTATCCAAGCAAGTGTTGTTTCATGGCTTTAGTGGATCACCTACAGACTTCTTCCCTCATATTTGAAGACAGGTTACTTCATGAAACAGGATACTACGGATTGTGCCTGTATCCAAAAGCAGCATAAATGCATTGCATATTGGTTTTGCTGTTTCAGAAAGCATGTTCACATACAAAGTCTTGAAAGAAGGTGGGAGCGAAGCCAATGTAGAATTAACCACACTGAATAACTTGCACATTTTCAATGAAGTCTTTCATGTATTCTCTGCTTTTCAAAAGTGAACAAGGGCCAAAACCAGCCACATCACTTGGATTTGTTATAAGGATCTCCTACTTCTCTGCAGTCTGAATCTAAGCCACTATCCTACACTTACCACATCATAAGAAACCACTAACCCTAACCATGGGACCAGTACATTCATGTCTCTACAATGTGTTCGTTACACTCATATTAATAAATGAATATATTGTTACAATGCCTGTGCCATTAAACAACACCTGTTCCATACAATGGAAACAAGGCTCTCCGTCATTAAATATATTATCTTCTTAACAAAGAACTGCACAACTGTTTGGCTAGAACTGTGAAGCAAATGGTCTATTTACATATGAAAAGAAATTTGTGTATATTTGATGAATGACAGATTAATTGCTATATATGGCAAGGAAAATGGAAGTAAAATATTTTGTATACTCATTACTGCTATTTCAAGTAAGTTGGAAAGGCCTTGATGTAGTTGTGAATGTACCTTTCTTGACCACTTCAGCTAGGCAAAGCTTACATGGGCTGCTGCAAGCATCACAAGAATAAGCTTTAATTCTAGGAATCTTAAGCAGGAAAGATCTGGTCCAATGTGTTCAAATCATCCACTACAAACACACATAAAATGGGTTTTGTCCACTTGATTTCACAGCACTGAGATGTGGGTCTTCCACCACTGCATTTAGAAGTCAGGTCTGGATTTAAATGAATTCCTGAGTGTGATAATTTTTTTCCTTTTTATTTAGTGAACATTCTTCTTTTTTCTTGTTATTCTCACTATACCTTTTAAACCACTCATAACTTTGGGTCTTGGCCTGAGATAAGCAACCCCTGCCCAAACCTCTGTGGTAGCAGTGGTGGAAAGGTTAAAGGGATAGAGCACCCCAAACTGGGTTCTACACCTCCATCAACAAGCTGCAGGATAGAGAAAGAGATGTGATCAAAGGCTTTTAGACAAGATGCTAGATAAAGACAAGGGAAATTGATAATTTTCTACTTCAGTCACCTCTGCTACACACACACATGCATGCACATACACAAACGGGAGAAGACTTTTCATTGCAAATTTCCCTTGAAATTGCTGCTGTCAGCAGTTATCTGGAGCTAAATACTAGACACGAGAGTAAAGATGCTACCCTTGCTGCAATCCAAATCTTACTGACCTGGTAGGAGGGGAAGATGGCAGCTTTGGTGCAATGCATCAGTGAAAAGGCGAGAAATAGCAGGTGAAGAGAAGGACCTAGATGGCTGGGGAAGAACAGTAGGTTCTTGATTTAGGAATATCCATGTTTAGAAGTGTTGATCTGATATGCAGAAATACTAAACCCTCAGAGCAGAAACTGATGGCAGTGAGAATCATAGTTGGCAGATATAAAGTGCTCTAGAGTACTGAGAATTGGAGCTGCCAACTCTAACTGGCCACACAAATTAGCTTACAGTATAGACAAATTTAACTTTTTTCTCACTGAAACTCATTGTTTTGTGCATCTAAAAATGCTACTAATGACATCACACTTTTAGTAAATGTATTCAGGTTTATTTAGAGGGAAAACAAAAACCAAAACAGGAAACAACGTGAACATATTATGATGTAGAAGCCAGATAAAAGCCTGAGAAAAATAAATTTTCTGTTTTGCTTGTAGGGTTTGAAAAGCATGCAGCAAATGACACCTGAGATCACATGCTGAATAAGGAGGACAAACATAAGTATTGAGTAACTGCCCATTCACTGAAAGAAGGCAAGCTTCCAGCAGAATATCTGACTGTGTTTTATATTATTTACTTGTCTATAGGTGTGAAGTGTGTAACTGAACTTGGCCACGGGAACTGAGCTTGGAGAGCATGGTGGGGGGGCTCAATTAAGAGGCAGCGAAAAACCTTAATCCTGTTGTTTAATTTACATGGGTCCAAGGGCTTGATTTTGTGAGTCTAATTATTCTTTTCACAGTTTTCTTCTCCAGTGCAGTTCATGGGTATGGAAAACAACGTGAACACTTTCTGAAAGACAACTGGCACAGCTGGTTCCTCAGCACACATGACCACAAACTGAACCACATACCGTCAGCTTAATCTTTGCTTTGGCTTGTTTATATTAGTAACCCATCAAAATGTGTCAGTGTATATACCAACTTCTTCTTCCATAAACACTTTTTCCCTCTTGTAGCTGATTTTTATATGTGCAGCATACTGCAAGTTGCATAAATATCAAGTTCCTTGTGGTACATAAGCATACCCAGGAAATAGTGATTGCCTGGTAAAGCATTTTAGGCTGGCAGCTTGGGAACTCTGTAATGAGATCTTGCACAATGTTTGTTCACTCTTAGAAGATCAGAACGTTCCTTGCCAAACCCTCAACCTTTAAGTGGAAATAGGACATATTGCCCTTCCAAGAAGATATGGATAGGCTGGCACAACTCTTCTGACATGGGCAGAGGCAAAGAGACCTAAAAGAAGCAGATATTTTCATCTAATAAGATGTGTAACCACAGTTTTACTCTTCTTACTGACTCTTGCCAGGAGGTTTGTGCATTGGTGTTTTGGAACATAATGCATAGCAACCATGTGTGGTAAAGCAAGAAGAGCTACCACGACTAGAGCTTTCATACCTGTTGAATAGAACTACAGCTCATAATAATGTGATTTGATCTATTTTCAGTTCCTCACATTATTTTTAACAAAGTACAGTTTCTCACAATCACAATGACAAATCTAATATTTAAAAACACAGCATTTTATAAAAAAAATAGGAACTGTAGTATACCAAATGCCCTAAATATGAGAAACTACTGCCCTGACCTATTTTTTAATATATTTTTTTCTGGTGTTTTATTTCTATCTCCATTTATCAAGAATATTGACAATGGATAAAGCTGGTAATGGAACAAAAGAGAAGGGCAGCTATTCTTCCTTCTTAGATTATCCCCAGATTCTGATCATCACATGATTTGTTGAAGCAAGTGACCCCAGGAAAAGAAAGAGGCAAAACAAAGATTTTTTTTAAACAATAATAGAAAAAGTAATTTTTTGAACTGTCAAATGATAAATTGGCCCATTGGATTTTTCAGAAGTGCCTCAGGTCCATTTTGGAACAATCAAGTTTTAGTATATGGCCATGGATTAGTATATGGCCATACTGAGATTAGTATCAGACTCAGTAAACTATGTAAACTAAACTCCCACTGTCATTTATGTGCGCTTGTCACTGTCAAGAATAATAATAATTTGAAAGAAGGAAATATTCAGAAATTGGTTTAACTTTAAATGAGATCCACTGCCAGAAAAAGTTACCAGGATAATACAGTTTCTCCTGAAAATATTATTCTTTTTTTCTACCCTCAGTTAAACAAACTTTGTGGACTTAGTGAAAATATGTGGTTTTATTCAGTGGAAAAGGAGTTGGGTATATTGTTTAACAACAGAAAACGTTGTGTTTATTTCTTTAGATCAATGCAGAGATGCAATCTCACAAAGTAAGCAAACTCTTGTTGCTTTCTGGCACCTTTAGCCAGTTTTGCCTTAAGCACACAGTTATTAGGAGGTGATGAGGTAACGGTTAGTAAGCAAATGAACAGAAAGGATGTTAATCCTAAAATATGCCAAGAAGACCAGCTAGAGCACAGAAGAGGCATTTTTGTCCTACTTCTACTTAGGCGAGTCAAGACTGAAATCCCAAGATTTACATGGTGGAATATCAGATATGCTCAATGCATAGCATGGCCATAGTGCAGTAAGACAGCAGATGTTATGACAGACAGCCTTCAGCTGAGGTTGTCAGAAATTTATGTGGCATCAAAGCATCCCCATCTCACCAGATGTCCTACTCCATGAGCCAGATAGGCACCTACAAGCTGGCTCCCTGGCTGGCTTTTTCTCTGGTGTCTCAAGCAAAAGACAAAGCTGATTAGCTTGAGATCCAAGCAGAATACAGTACTAAGCAGAACTGATAAATCAAACTAATTTACATTCTTTCTGTAGAGATTCTTTCTTGAAAAGAAAAAGTTTCAGATGTGTCATCTACTCCAGTCATACACATTCCCCCCACTTCTTCCCCCCCCCCGCCCCAGTTTAGGCTTTCTGTTGAAGAAGAGGTATGTAACTGGAAAAAGCTAGATCTAGACTTTGAATTACAGTGCATAATGTTGCTTTCGTAAGCAATAAAGACCAGGCACACCAAATTTGGAATGGAAACAACAGCGTGTTTCAACCTCTTACAACTCTTACCCAGCAACAGCCCACTTACAAGGCTGGCAGAAGGGAACACAGAGGATGACTGCTTTAGAGCAGCATGCACGTGTCTGTCATTTGTAGAAAGTTTTGTGTTTTCTGTGGCATTGTCATGTACTATATTTTTCATTCTTTCTCCCCTATCATTTTTTTACTTGAAAAGGCAGATGACTATTTACTTCATTTTTTACATTGGACGGATGCAGTTACTTTTCCCTTCCTGTTTCTCAAGGTTATTTAAATAAGATTCTAGTGATTTTAACAGACATGAGAGATGTGATATTAAAAACCCTGACAATGAAATCCTGCATTAGCTTCATTTGTGAAATGATGACACAACAGTGTTTTACATAGGCTGCAGCCAGCCGACCTTCGGAACGGGTCAAGGGCAGGTTCTATGCATTTGGAACTAATTCAGTTTTTCTTGTTTATTTCCTTTTGAGCTCTCTTCTAAAGCTGTTTCGTGGTTTTGATGCTAATGATGATAATGATGGCACTATTTGTATTACCCTGATACCACAAGCATGACTTGGTAGGGCATATGTTGTACTCTAGCAATTAAAATGCCGGTCGCTAATGACCAAAGATAACCTAGTGCACTAGCTAGTACTTTTAAAAGTATGTGCTAATTTCATTCATGAGATCATTTCCCAAGATGCAGCCACAAATAAAATTCATAAAAACATATGAATTTCCTTAGCCTCCCCATGTACTTATGCACAGATATGCACTTTTGTATTCATACAGTTCCTAGTGATGTGGTGATTCTTCCAGAGGGCACAGTGGTGGGATAATTGCTTAGATATCTGTTTTCAGTTCCAATAAATGACAGTCTGTATCTTTAAGTGTGGCAAGTAAACAGCTTTGAAAGATTTTTATCTACATTTTTAAAAAATAATTTATTAGGTTTTTCAACTAAGGAATTAAAAATCCTGACTGTTCTAATGTCAGTTTCAAAAGGGCTAGGAAAGCTGCAAATAGTATGTGCTGTAAATCTGTGCCATGGCAGAAACAATCAGAAGAGTAAAGAGTAATGATTTAACATTTAATCAGAAGCATTATACTTTGTTGTGTTCTCATTGTAGCTGCAGGAAAAGATGCTGTAACAGATCTTTAAATAGAAAACCTGAGGCTAAATTCTACTTCATCCATCAAAAGCAGCTGCTAGGAGATGACCTAATTTTAGTGGCTTATCAATTCCTTAGTGCTTGTTGGTTGATGTAACTTTGATCCTCTGATGCTAGATGACTTTTGTGCTGAATATAGCTAGAATTTAATGTGGATCTTTTGGATGGCTGCCCAGCCAAGCTGCATAATCCAAACAAAGAGAGCGAGCAGTACATGATTCAAGCTACTCACGTGTACAATAATACAAATATATGTATCCTGATTCCTTTGGGCAATCAGCTCCATGTCACCAAGCACATATTTCAAACACGATGTCCTTGTGGGGTTTTTTTTGGTCTGATTTTTTTTTTGTTTCTGTTTTTGTAGGTTTTTTTCCCAAACAATGCTCTGCTTTTCATTGGAGAAACAACACAAGATGCAGTGAGACTCAGCTGCTGCCAAGAAATAATGATAGAGTCAATAATTGCAGGACGTTTTTAATGAATGTTTTCCAAGCAAATCATTCCCATTTCAAAGGGCTGTTATTTCTATTTATGTAGAGATTAGCCTACACGTTATCAAGGAAAGGGAATAGTGATTTTTTTTTAAATCATTAGTTTTTGTAGCATTTTTACCTTTTTTTTTTTTTTAATAACAGAGAATATCTTTGTCTCTCTTTCTAACTTACTCTTTATCTGGACTTGTTTTCCTTTTTCTTTCTCTCCTTCTCTTTTTGGCTCTTCACTAAAACCATCTGTGACACACATGCAAGTTGATGGGTGTGTGAGCAATGCTTCACACATATTTACTTGCCCTACTTGGCATTATTTGCTAGTCATTAAAGATTATGCAGGAGTTCTTCATGTCCCATTGTTTTTTTATTCTCTTAGCAAATTAAGATAGGAATAAGAGTGTGGTCAGGCTATTGGACAGATTTTTTTTTTTTTTATTTCTTGTTTCTAGAGTTTAGACTGGGGAGGATTTAGACTGAGAGGATTAGACTGGAAGGATTTCTGGGTTTTCTTCCTGGCACTGACAATCATGCATTGTGTGAGCTTGAGCCAGTCACTTAGGGCCTGTTTTTCACACTCCAGTTGAAATAAATGGAAACTGCATGTGCTCAGCACCTCTGCAAACCAGGTCATTTATCTCTTCTCCTTTCATTTATGCACTGATAAATATAACAATCTTTGCCTTTGCATAAGCAAACTGGATAGAAGGATACAAATATGGGCAGTTAAACATGCAAATCCCTCATTTTGATGCACAACCATCCATTTCATACAACTGGGGATTTCTACATTTGCCTTGGGTCCTTTTTGAAAAAAATGGACAATAAATAACAAAATCTATACAGACTTGTCAGGGATGCACAACTGAAATCAATATGTTTCTATAGCTTTTTTTCTGTATTTTCACTTCTTTTAAAGATACTATTAGCTAAAATAATCATTTTAGCCTACTTTATTACTGGATTAAACCATATTGTCAATGTGCAAATGGCTTGGGCATTACATGCTAATTGTAGGTTATTACACAAGACTCAGTGTTAGCTGTTTGACTTTGGGATTCTTAGGTGGGCTTAATTATCATTTCACGCTACCTGCATTTCTTCAGTGACAGTAAGGATGTCCAGAGTGCTATGCAGCAACTCAGGATTGCCCCAGTGAAATGCCTATAGTGTCTCAGTATGTCCTCTGGACATATAGTAAGTGCCAAATCTGGTACAAAAAGCAGGAGAAAGTTTGTAATAAGCAGTCAGATTGACATCCATTTTCAATCTGCCTACCACAGCTCAAAAAAAAAAAAAAAAAAAAAAAAAGTAACAAGGACAAATTTCTTCAATGGAAATGAACATGTTCATTTAAATGCTACTGTTCCTGATATACAAATGTCAGTGTCTCATGGCTCCTGGCTTGTGTGTCCTGCTTGTGCAGAAATTGATGGAAGTCAGAACACTGAGGTCCTTCTCACAGTCACAAGGTTTTGTCCACCAGCTTCAATGCAATTCTGCTGCTTTAAAATTTTGGTGAACATAGCATAAAAAAATATATATATATATATATATATATATCCTCAGCTTTGTTGTGGAAAACAGTTTGAATGCTTATATTTTGCCCAAGTTCTCACAAAGACACTAGAGCATAACAAGGACATCCTACCTAGGGATAGACTTCAAACCTGGATCCTGCTTTGATGGGACAAATTTCCTGTCTATACATCCTTATTAGCCACCTTCCCTGGAACCTGGACAATGCCCTCTTTGTCATGAGATGGACAAGCCCATCACACAACTGAAGTGCAGATGGATGCTCATATATCCTAGAGGAAGCCTTTTTGCCCATGGTATTGTGCATCCACTTCTCTCATGCCTTCATTGGTCACAGGCTGGGGAAATGCTTGGATTTTCCTTGCAGAAGGTACACACCTCTAGTGACAGCACAGGAGGATACACAGAGTGCATGCAACCCTCAGCTTCATTTCAGACTACAGGAATTGTCCTGGCTGAAAGACTGGCCATGATTGTGGCAGAACAAAGCTGAGTGCACAGCTTTTGTGTTATTGCCACTCAGCTTCCCAAACTGAACCTGATAATTACAGAGTTGTGTGCAACCATGAGTTTACCAGGAGTCTTTAGTGAAATTGGGCCAGTTTAAACATCTATGACCTAATTTTGTTCTCACTGGACTTCACAGATTATTAACGTCAATGGAAATAATCTTAGATGCTCTATAAGTGTCAGAGAACAAACAGCTGCTTTCTCTAGAAAGGAACTATGTATTTTGAGAATGGGGCTGGCAGCCAGGCATTCCAGACTCCTCATGCTGGCCTTGAGCAGATTCTGTATTCTTGCTACCTTGTCATCCCCATGTAGCACAGACAGAATTGTTTTGCCTTCCTTCATTATGGATGTGTGTGAAGATTAAATAAATCGCCTGAAAATTATAAGCATTAAAGTTACTGTTACTTTATACAAAACCCAGTAGCCTCTTGCTTCTAATCAGTCCCCTGGCTTCTGATGTTTCAGTTAAAAATTCATACTGGTAGGATATTATTTGCTGCATATATGTCTCCGTGCTTCATTGAGGAGTTTGTGGTCCTTGTTAGTAACTAAGAAAGCTCCTACCTTATGTTCTAAATATTAATTTAATACTTCATGACAGTGAGTCAATATTGCAAAAGGCTGGGCTTTACAGCTGTCAGGACTGTGTGAGCAGCTTGGGCTAATAGTGAAAGTGCTCTCCTTGCAGGGCGAGCTGCTAAGCAGCATCTCCAACTGGCCCGGTTGCCTGGTTTACAGAGGAAGCCAGCTGAGGCAAGGATGGGCCAGGAACCTAGATGCATCTCATTGACCTGGATGTGGCAGCTGTACTCTTCCACCTCTTCTACCTGTACATAACCCACATTCTGGATATCTCTGGATGTGGGTTAACCTATCTGCGGAATATCCCTGTGCATTTTTCAACCCATTTGCTAAGGTTGTGAATAAAATGCAAATGAGGCTGCAATACTGTATATTACCCGGGTGAAAACAGGCTTTTAGATCCAGGAGTGTCACAGTTACAAAACCAGATGCGATCAAACATGTGAAATGACCCTGAAATGTTCTTAGGAGGCCAACTTGTTCTACCAGCATGCTTGAACTTTTACATTTCAGCAGTGTGAAAGCCAGTTTAGACATGAATTGCTTGTTACAGAGACACCATCACCGAGTGTTACTAAATTATCACAAATGAGCAGTTAGCAATTTGAAAGCATTCAAATTCTGAAATGTTTATTTAATGGAACTGATATCCTAACTAATGCTTGCTATAGGTCAAGTGAAAAAATGCAGATACAAAATCAAATAATAAAAATACATACCAAATTCTACCCTGCTTTTAGATTATGCATATTTTCACTTTACCCATAAAGTGCCATTTACAAAAACTCATCTTTATAAACGCTTGTGCTTTGCACCAGTGTAGTTGCTATGGTGTGCTAAAACTGAAAACTGAGTTTCCCTGTCCAAAATACTATTTACTATTGTAATAAGTCACATGTGCATGGAACAACGACATAAAATACCAATCTGCTTTTCAACAAGTGAACAGAGACTTTAGGGCATTTCAGCACCTTCTGAGGAGAAGATCTCATTTATTCAAGAACCTTCTGGACACAATCCTGTGCCATGTGCTCTAGGATGGCCTTTCTTGAGTATGGAAGTTGGATCAGGTGACCCACTGTGGTCCCTTCCGACCTGACCCATTCTGTGACTCTCTGATGTGTGAATAAAGTACCAAACACTGATCACAAGTGTGCAGTACCTGTGCTAGTAGTCCATAAAGTTCTACCTTTCTAACTAAATTTTTGGGAAATACTTTGAGTAAAAAAATTGTGTTTGGTACTCAAAAAGGGGACTCCAAGAAACACCTGAACTGCAACACGTGAAACCCACGGCACTGGAAATACAGTGTCAGTAATGATCTTGACTTAATTGCAACTTTAGAAGCAAATTACTTCATGGCTTTTGCTGTAAAAGTTGTAACAAACATCATCAGTATTGGTTTGGGCCAAAAACCTAGAAGCCTGTGGTTCTTCCTGCTGCAATGGGGTGTAATCAAGGAGAAGCAACTGTGCCCTGCAAGAACCAAAAGAGCTCTGGAGGCACCTGACTGAGGCTGCGAGACCTCTGAACAGGCACATCAAAGTTCTGCCTCAGTTTGTTATTCAGAATAGCTCTGTATGGATTGTACAGGTTCACTCATGATAACCATAAGTAGCAGGGAGTGAGCCCAGGTCTTCCATCCTCGGCAAGGACCTTAGGTAATGCACCAGTTTCCTTACCTTTTTCTGATAGGCACAGAAGAAACTGGGACTGAAGAAATCTGTGAATCTGCTATAGCCAGTATGACTCAGACAACTGTGAATTTTAGTGCTGTCCTAGTAATCTGCTGCGTAAAAAAACCCTAAAAATTAACAGTGCTGGAATTACGAGGGTTGTAACAGAAGTAGTTTTCAGGTCTAGGGTTTCAAAACTAATTTCTTCAATCTAGGTTTTTATTTTCTTGCCACTTGAGAAAATTCAGGACACAAGACCTGTGTTATTTAAGAATGCTCAGTGTCTTTTTTGGAAGGAAGACCCAGACTGTGCTACATTACCATCAATAGAAATGTGAGTTTGGAGCCTAATTCTTTTGCAGCAGGGGAGATTAGAGAATATTGTGAATATCATTTCAGTATATATACTGAGTTTTTCAAGGGTATCTCATCAACAACAACTTCAAAAGTTACTTTTATGCCACTTCCACTCAGCTGACAAGAACACTTGACATTTTGAGAAGGTTTAGAATAGAAAACATTAGCAGTTCGTGTTGATCATGCAACTCATTGGCAAAAACACTACTGTTTAAATATCACGTTCAGTCATCGCTGGATTGCAATCTAATGAGCGTAAAAGATGAGTACTTCTCAAAAGTGACTTGTCTTGTAACTTTTACGGCTACAAACTTCTAAAATGAGAAGTGTGGACATTTACTTCCATCCAAACACTATTTTCAAGGTCAGTGTCCTTTTGTGCCTTGGAAACACATTCCAAAGAGCTGTTAATAAATAGTCAGGATACTGTACTTTCTGCTCAGTGAAATCTCAATACAAATTTTCATTATTATGAACAGGATGAGTAATCTTGCTAATGGTATAGTGACCAAGTGTGTTCTAGCTTGTCTTTGAGCACTTCTAGCTTTACGGATGTATTTAGCCATTTTCAAGGAGTAGCATTCCAGGTGAGTAGTCAAATAAAACGAAATGCAATGTCCTCTGTCTTCCAACTGACATACACACTGCATAACTTTTCCCCCAACTGAACCACCTAGTGTTTAAAATTCACTTTGGCATGGATCAAGGAGTGGGATTGTTGATATCTTTAACTTGGTTGTTTATTTAACTTCCCAGTACGTAATAATTTGTATAAAAATGACCTTCCCCTAAATATATCTGAGTGGCTATGTTATGTTATACTAATGAGTGCAACATGCAGAAAGCCAAAACAAGTACTTTGCCAGTATCAACAGAAATTATGAAAATACAGTTTGCAGTAATGTACGAATAATTGCTGCCAGCTTGCAGCTCCCAAGTTAACTCCTGATGAAGTTATAAATTGTGACAATGAGTGCTGTTTCTATCTTGAGTAACAGTGTGGCCCAATTTCTGCTGTCATAAATGGAGACTAAATCCATTACAATTGGGTGGTTCTATTTCTGTCCAACTAAACTCAGAGTTATCCTTTCAACAATCAAATAATGATGGTGTGAGTTGGACACAGAACTACACAGCAATTTCTTTTGTGTGGTTTCAGCCAGTTCAGGTACAGAGGTGAAAGATAACTCAGTGGCTCAGTCTGGGAGTTAACTTTCACCAGGATGTGCGGTTCAGATCTTTGTTCACTAGCAAGGTGGTAAGAGGAATCTAATTTCAAGCTCCATTGGAAATTGAGGGGAAGCAAACAATATCTAAGAGACAGAAAGCAAGGAAGGGATAGGATAAAAATTAATGAGAGATATAAGGGGTGGGGAGAGGAATGGAATTGTTTATCTGAATCCTCCCTAAATGTCTTCAGAGACTTCATTCCAGGCCATACTAGTTTTAGCTGCTTAAAAACACATCCTCCCTCTTGTTTTAAATAGGGGTAGACTAGAATTAGAAGCACTTATCCAAGCCATCCAAGCTTTAACTTTCAGGGCTCAGAAAAAATGGGACCTGGAACTGAAGCAGCTTTGGTTTGGCTTTTGCAAAGACCAAACCTGTCCTTCCCTTTCCCCCTATATTTAGACTAAAGCCTTAATCAGAGAACTAGCAGTGAATGTATAAAAACAGCACACACCAGGAGAACAAAACACTAAACACTAAAAGAAAAACTGCAATTCAGCTGCTTCACTGTATGCAATGTGGACTTACAGGCTACTGAAAATATAGTAGAACTGTTTTCACCCAGAAGTAACTATGAGAGGAAGTAGGATCATTTGGGGCTGTATTGATATAGTAGCAAGGTTGTCTCCACAGACTTCCACTGATGTTGCATCCCAAATCTATCTGTGATAGATAGCTTACATCTTCGTTAAGGATATATGAAAGTCTGAAACATTTTCAGTTATGGTACGTATACCCTGTTTTACTTCAATACTTTGTTTTTTTACGGGAGTAATCTTCACTCTGTGTGTTTATAGAAAGCTTGTTCTCCAGGTTAGAAAAAAAGAATTGCTTTCATTGTTGGACTTCTTCCAAGCTCCATCATTATTATAAATATATCTTCTTAAAATCTTTTTTACACTTTTTTTTTTTGAAACTTCACTATTTAAAGATCTGTAACATCACAGTTTGCTGAAGGCCATATTTTCTGAGGGGAAGAAGTATCCAGGATGAAATGCTTTTCTTCTTTTTCCCCTTGTGCAATAATGCTTTATTACTGTTATTATTTGCAAAAGGGATGATTTTTCTATTATCAGCATATCTCTTTACTGCACTGTCAGCATAATAGCTATTAAAGGAAATAAATTTTAAACATGTTTTGCTATAGATTGGTTGAATTTACTCCCTGTCAACCTCTAGAATCATTGGGAATTTTTAACAGTTATTTCCCAAGACTTTTAAAAAAGTTTCTGGAGCACAGAAAGCTTGCCTATTCTAATCATAATGGAAGCATTTTTAAATTAGTATATTCCTTCTGAAGATACATCCACTAACAAAAAAATCATATGGAAAAAATTAAAGATATCTCAGAAAAATCCCAGGCAATCCTAGTGCATTTGTCATTAGATAAATCTCCATTTTATGAGCATTCCACTGATCATTTTCAGTTCTTTCATCTTCTTTTCTGTGTGTTTTGTTAGAGAATAGTTGCAAACTATTTGTCTTGTCCAGGTAGAATATGGAAGGGTTGTTGCACCTATCCTTGGTCAGAGTTTTTACTGAAGAGAATAGAAATCATAAATACTGCAGATACTTTCATGCACAAGAAAAAGTGGATGCTCTAGGACACATTTTGAAATAAAGTTATTGCTTAAAATTTTAAAACCTACCTAACAACAACTTCCTCACCATGGAAAACATCTGTATATGATGATGATGCATACAGAACTGTGATTCAGTATTAGTGTAATTTCCTGAAACAGACAGCCAAATTTTAGGACTCTGCATAGAAGACAAACATCTTCTGCTGACTCACCCTCATCTTGCTTCATATTCAATATTACAGTATTACTGGTCAGTATCACCTTTGGGTCAATGCACATCTGTCCTGCTTTTATTCCCTTCTATGGAAGGAGTTTAGACACAACTTAAGTGAGATGTGAAAACAGGTGAAATATCCACCTGCTGTTTTACACCCTTTTTCCTATGCAGGAAAGTCTGGGGTCTGGATTGGGCTGTTTTGGGTTTTTTTTTTTTTTTTTTTTTTTTTTTTTTTTTATAATTTGAGTTAACATCACAGATAGGCTCATGTGTGGGTATATATCCAATATAATATTGCTGTAAGAACAGGTGGGAATAGCTGTGGGGACTCATTAGTTTTACTGTTCCAGTGTTGCTGCCAGAAAATTACATGCTGCTTTTCCCCAGTCCATTTTAAACAGGAAGAGCTGCCAGAAGCTTACCCACTGTTTTCACATAAGTAGCATACGATCTGAGAGCTGGGAGTTTTGGGGTGGCACATCCATTCACTCACATCTCTGAGAGACAACCAAAGCCATTTGGTTTAACCTGGAGAGAGAGGCTGTTCAGACTCACTGGAAAAGGAGCTGCTGCTACCAGTAACAGACATGAGTTCCCTTCTCTGCAGATAAACATTGGCTGGAGCCTGATGGATGGATCTGTTCATTTCTTGCTAGTGAATGCAAGGGCAGTGCACAAATGTGAGACTACACAGTAGCACTGGTGGTAGGCAGACAGTAAAGTACAGGATTACCTGATGTCTTACCTTCTTGAGAAACTAGGATCACTAAAACAGGAAAACAGTTACTTCAACCTACAAGAGGATTGGCATAGAGAAGAATTGTGAGATTGTTTGTATTCCAAACAGAAGCAAAAGAGGGGATCTCAGACAGCTCTGCTATTTCTGCCTATGCTCTTTTTCTGCACCAAGTGCTGGAGCATGCTGTCCTTCTGGCTTACAATGAAATTTCAATTTATGGTGGTACCAGAGAAGAGAATGTCTTTTGGAAGCTCAGTGTCATCCCAAGTGAAAAGAGTAAAGTACTGGATGTTTATCTGCTGTTGCTGATGTATGTTGGTGATTCAAAAACCTTCAGACATGACCATTTCCAGAGACTGGAGGAGATGAGCTTGCTGGGGGAACATGCGCCACCCTCTACTGTGCTGTTCTACTGGCAGAGAGGCTGGGAGTACTGCCTTAGAGCAACCCTCAGTGACCTGCTTTGTTCCTAGAAAGAAGAACACCTCACCAAGGAAGGATACAAGAGTTTTTTGAAGGATCCTGTAGTAATCCGTGGACTGAGATTACGCACACCATAAGCATGGGGTGAGGAGAGAGGAAATGCAAGATGCCGTTGAGTCCTGGCCTAAGAGAGGAAGAGTATGTAGCAATGTTAAATTTAGTTTGTCTCTGTGTGTAATGCTCTTTGTTGTGCTAGATAACTTCAAGAATTACAAACTGCCCTTATGAATAAACATATCAGAGGATTGCTGAAGGCACACAGAGAGTACAATATGTGTATGAGATGTTATGTAGTAAATAATGAGATGTTGTCTTCACGATATTGTAGCCACATGCTTTGCATGGAGCACTTAAATATTTACTATAAGTAAATCCATTAGGAAAGACAATCGTTCCCTCATACTGACTTTCTCCAAGCTAGTGCATTGAAAATAAGCTGTTTCCTGCTCTAGGCATTCCTTTAGTGATGACAGGAACTCCCCCACCATGGCCTTAGTGCAGGAACAATTTGTGTTCGTGCTTTCTTTTTGTTAAGGATTTTGTACTTTGTTGATGTACTTCTGCTGCCATCTTAACACAGATCCCAATGTGATCTTGAATTTAGGGAATGGAAAATCCTGATAAACATCCGGGCTGCTGTGAACGAAAAGGACAAAGCCTTTGTAGTAAAATGTCTCTGACATACGCCCATGAGAAGTGTTTGATGTGCTGTAAAAGACATCTGTCTGAAAAAAAAAAAATTGTTTTTCCTCTTTGGCTTTGTTGAGCAGACTGTAGAAGTAAATGACACAAAGTAACCCTTCTTTTCCTCTCCTACTGCCCCTCTCTTTGTTTGATCTTGCAGTGATGTGATAATGGTGAGTCTGTAACTTGAAAGTAATTTCTGTAAAGACTTATACCATGAACAGAGGGGTTTTATTTTCTGCTGCTAAAGGGAGATCAAAGTATGATCTAGAGATTAGACCTGTTTTGAGAGAGAAAACTGAGTGGCCTATTTCTACCTCTGTCACTGAATTGCTGCATCAAACTGAGCAAGTCACTTAACTTCTCTGTGCCCTGCACCTTTGCTGTGTACTGAAGCATTCAGCTCTTTCACTAATAACAAACATTTTATATGGCTTAATCATAAATGATTGCCTGTGTGCTAATTAGCCACAGTCAGTGCAAAGTTTATTATACTTGTTTTCAACCTTTACACCAATTCATGGAACATGATGGCTGGTTTTGATTTAATTTTGGTCACAGCTTGCAGGAAGGCAAGGAAGAAAGCACTGAGATCCACAGAGTAGCTGGAGGCAATGACACAGACTGCAGGCTGATGGGAATTTCTGGGCTCAGGGCTGTACTTTACAAAGGATGCTGGCATCAGAGAAGCATTATTACAGTGTTTTATATTGGTCTGGATGAGTTTAAACAACCAGCTGAGCTACTAGCAGCAATGTACACACTGCAGGCCAACCTTCCAAATAAGTCCTGTGTCTCACACTGACTCGACTTTGACTTTTGGTCACCAGGTTTTTTCTGTTGCTCAACCCAGTTCAAATAACACTAACTGAGGTATGCTGGCCTCCTCTTACAGCTATAGTTTGGAGGTAGTGCTTGCTCAGACCAGCAAATGAATAAGTCAGGTCTGCAGTCTGCCAGTGTACTTGCATCTGCATGAATGCACAGTCTGCTGAAAAGCACTAAACTGCCCAAGCCCTTCAAATACCAGGGTAAAGCTATGTCAACAGTTGTCTCCCTGACAACCTTCTGAGCACTCTAACATGTGGAAGAAATCAGTCAAAATTAGCCTATAAAGAAAAAAAATAGTGGAAATCCCTCTGCTTTAGGCAAGGCTGCAGTTTTACCATTTGCAAAGAGAGAAAGATGTCAGGAGTGTCCCCCTCTGTGGCAATACTGGAAATTTAATCTGTAAGTACATGCAAAGGCAGTGTGATTAAATCAGACGTACAGGAGCAATACAATACTATTCTTTGCACAAAAGCAACCTCACGTCAGCTCTGCATTTTGTGCACGGGCAGCCTAAGACAAGAGACTCCATGATTCAAAATGTCTGCAGTCTGCGTCCCTGGAGAATCAGTAGGAGTTGAAGGAAACTTCCAATTGTTTTATGTGCATTTGAGGGAAACAAGAAAGCTGCCTTCTCCCTAGGTATCATCAGGGAAACTGAGGAATAAAGGGATTAACAAGTTTTGTGCATGGTGACACACGTTTGGGTTTGATTCTTTTTTGGTTTTTTCTTTTTAATTTTCTTTTTATGCATCTGAGAAAAAAGCAAATTCCCTGAATTTCCCAGTATGGTACAGCAAAGCAAACCCCATGAATCCCTGTAGCAGTTGCAACAGAAACTTCATGCCCTCTGGCCTTTGTCCTTCTAAGGGGAAATGTTGGGTGGCATACAACATTTAAAAGTTAATGATAGGCTAGCCAGTAAAAGTGAAGACTTGCAGCTTTGGGTTACAGCAGAGAAACAGGAGGGCAGCCTGTTCATACCAAATGTCTGAAAGTACCTCATTCACGGGAAGCACTGGCAGACTACAAAGTACTCTGTTAATTATTGTTGACATTGCATAGAGAGCTTCATGCTGTTCTTTCTCTGCCTGCTTTGACTTAATTTGTTTGAGAAAGTACTTTTTCTGTGCTGCAGATTATGTAAATTCATATACTCTACTGCACTGACAGATGTGTCTTTGTTTTAGAAGAAGCCATTATTTTTTTCAGTGCTGAATGTGAATGGAGCATTTCACACTGGTGGCTTCCAAAAATATTTATAAAGTGAAGCTGAGCAGCTCAAAATATTTTGCCCTCCTACAATGACATTCACCAGCCTTTATAGCAGCATTATCAAAAGCTTTTGCAGTGGAACGTGCATGAGTTGGCCACAAAGACTGGGTTAGTCAACAAATGACTGAAGGCACACATTTTAGTCAGCTCTACCCCACACAGTACAGCAGAACCCAGTTGCAACTGTAACTAACAGGGCAATTATTCTATATTGTGGGTCAAAGACTATCTTATAATGATCCCTTTCTCTCGTAACTCCTGCATATCTGAGGAAATAGGATGAAGAAGTAGAAAGTAAGTAAAATTCTCCTTTCTTCCTCTTTCAGCTGGTAAAATGTGGTTTGACTGCGCACTGACTACCACAGGCAGTGCTCATTCTGAGGGCTGATAGCTGCACATAGGTTTGATAGCTGGCTGTGAGGGGTGGCATTGTTATTGTTTGCCTTCCATATTTACGTTCCACTTCCACTGACCACTGCCTAGGTGTTCTCCAGCTTGCTGTCCCACTCTTTGATTCTTCCTGAACATGCTGCTAAGAAACACAGCATGCTGCAGCCACTTGGGCAGAGAAAAAGGCTCCCTGTGAGCACATAAATGCATCAGGCTTCCTCTCAGATTTCACTATAAATTAAAATGACCTCTCTGCCAATTGATTGTAATGACTTCCATAGTCTTCACCACTGTATTGAAACCAGGGCTTCCCACACATTTCTTCCCACTAGGAGTTATCCAAGAGAGCTACACCAGCAATCTGTGCCCTCCAGCTGCAGGTAGAAGAGCTGTCTGGCTAACTTCATTAGTATGGGCATGATAATTGACACACAGTGGTTTGACTCAGTGTACACCATGTCCATTCTCAGCTTTGTGCATTTCCATCTTTGAAGTTTTAAAATATATAATGAATAGCAGTGAGTCCAAGGAATCCTACTTATAAATCCACTAAATAATGTTAACTCCATTGGCTTTGGTCAGCCCATCCCTGTCCCCAGGAGTGTGGGCTATGCACCATGCTTAAACACTCTGATTATCCTCAGTAGGCAAATGGATAGAAAAGACATTTTAATCAGGGGAAGTCTTCCCACCTGAAGAAGCCCACTGAGCTACAGTGAGGAGCTCAACAGCAGGTAGAGGGAATATTTGTCATACACTATCCTGTCTTCCTAAACACTAAAGTTTGCATTGATGAAAAAATAGTGAAAAGTTTTACTCAGCAATGAACAAGGACTACAGCTAATCCCCTTCTTCATTATTTAGGAGATAAAATATCTCTCTAGTATACCCAATGATTGCACACTGCTTAGGATGCCACTTCTCTTCAATGGGCATAGAAGTTTCTTTCCTCATAATCCTTGCATTGTTTGGACACAATCCTTTTTCTAACATTTGCATTTTTTGCATTGCAAGATGTTAATTTTTTAATTCCTGATGAGTGTGTGACCCTTTGTTGCCTATATGCAGTGTTAATTCTGTGATACTTAAGCATGGCTAAATAAAAAGTGTCTCAGCTGAAGATAATTTTCAGTGGTTTTTTTTTTCTGGTAAGAAGACAGTTATTTTGGGTTTCTTGCTGCATTTTGGAGGCATGTGCATTAAAGTTACTTCTAAAACCTTGAAACAGGAAAGAATAGCACACTTTAAAGCATATGTTCCCATGAATTTGCTACCCTTTCACTTACAGCTTGCAGCAGGTGAAAAAAGCAGTAATGGGTGACTAAGAATGCAATAAAGGAAAGAAGTCTGGAGAACAGTAACAGCAAACACATGTGGTCTTTTGTATTCTTTTGTATCCTGTGAAGAATTAATTTCCTTATTGAATTTGTAGCTTAATTAAAAAAAACCCCAAACAAAATCAAAACAAACAAGCTGAATTTTCCCTTCTGCTCAGCAAAAAGAGAATACTAATAATTTTGATTAAAATATTACTGAAGATGGTACGACTGTAGTCCTTGTGGACTTGTTTTTAACAGAACAGAGCTTCCTCCTACCATGCCAAAGAAAACAGGAATTGATATAACAGATCATTTCATACTATAAGAAGAACTGGGTTATAGCATGATGGTTGACAGGGATGTTCTTCTAACATGAGGTAGCCCTTCAATGGAGAGTGATGTGTGTCTGTGCAGAATGCATTTTTTTTCGATGGCCAAGCTGTGACTGTGAAGTAGGCTTCCATTCCTCTGGGACCTTATCTCAGATTACACCAGTTCCGACTGCAAGTGAAGAACACCTTTCTTTGACCTTGACATTACTGGAATAAATGTTTAGAGGCATGTAAAACCTCAAAACAAACACTCCTCTCCTTGGGGAACAGATAAGCAAACAAACACGTGACAGATGATAGTGAAGTTACTTAATGCGTGACCAATTTGCATGTATGTTCTGCTCTCACTGGAGTTGTAAGTGCCCACAAAAGAAAAACAGGTCATGTTACTGGTGTGCCTGGTGTATTAGCGAGCAGGTCCGTAGGCACATGCTTTGACACAGAAGCAATGGTTGAAGATACTGGATTTCCCAAGGAACATGATGCAGAAGTCTTGCTAGAGCTTTTGAGCTTTAAAAAATTCAGTTTCAAAATTCACCTCCCACCCAAAAAGTACAAATGAATTTTTGCAACCAGCTCATCAAATCTTCCCATTGCGACGTGGTGACTCTGTCTTGAGAAAGACTTTTTTGGAAAACTTTACTTGGGATTGCATGCTTATGACCGGTAGGTATACAATCCTTATGTAAATCACCTTCTATCAAGAACAACCCTGCCACTGCCCCTCATCAGGTGGAGACACCAGATGCCTAGCAGCAGCTACAGGTGTGTCATGCTCGCTGAGATGTTCAACTGCATGCAGAAATAGGAGAAACAGAAACTGGTCAAACTGGCTCTGGAGGCCCCGTTAGGGGCTCCCTGATGCTGGGTCTTGTTCAGGCAGGCTATGAAGCCCAGTGCGGCAGAGTGGCTTCCCCTGGAACGAGCCTCGCACTCCCATTTTTTAAATCTTCTCTTACTCCCATTTTTGTCCTAATTCATTCTCTCCTTTTTATAGCATTTTGTGCGAAAGAATACACTGGCAATGCTAAGTACTGCACTGGAGGGAGGCCCCAGTTAAACTGGCTCCAGATGTGCTTCATCTGGCCTGGCTGTGTGCGCTGAAGAGCAAAGCCTGCCTCCCCGGCTGGGAGCAGGCACCCGTGTGCCAGGCGATGCACGTGGCTGGCTGCCACAGTTACTAACCTAGTATTAACTGCATTAATTGTGGACATAAACAGTGTCTAGTGCCAAGCATGTCACAAGCTGATTATAAAAGCTGTGGTGTAGGCAGAGTTTCAAATTGTGCTTCACTTTTAATTTCCACCGCCCTTCCCCTCCCCTCCTATTCCCCCTCCCCCTCTTTTTCCCCTCCCCCTCCGAAATTCCTTGAATGTGTCTGTGTATTTACCAAAATACAAATGTGTACCGAGCGGTAGAGCTATCGGTTTGTAAATACTATGAGTACCTGCTAATGGCCGGGAGCAAATTGTCTGCAGGCGCCTGGAGTCAGGGCGGGAGCGCCGGCGGACCCCGCAAGGGAGAGCCCCCTGCCCCCCGCCCCGACCCGTCCCGCTCCGCCTTGCCGCTGGGCGCAGCTGACCTACTTTTTCTGCATTTCTCTCCACACTGCCCCGACCCCTCCTGCGCATGGGGCTCGACGGCTTTTAACCCTTCGAAGCGCAGCAGCCGCAGCCGCGGCTCCCCGGTCTCGGCCGGCCCTGGGGCTCGGAGCCGGGGCCGCGGGGATGCGGCGGCCGCGGGGATGCGGCGGCCGCGGGGATGCGGCGGCCGCGGAGCGCGGCTCGTCGGGCTGGGCCTCCAACCAGCCTTTGCCCGCAGCACCACCCACTGGGCAGTGTGCGGACACGGACCAGCCGCGCTGGGCTATTGCCCTAAGCTTCCCCGGAGCTGGTGTCATCTCGGCTCCCTGTGAGTCTCCCCTGTTTCTCCCATTAACGAACCTTTAACAAAACAAATAATAACTGTAATGAAATGCAATGAAGTACCTAGAATTCACAGAAATGCCGCTGTTTGCATTTCTGCACAATGCAGCCCCACCTTCCTGCAAGGGACAGGACATCAAAGCATTTTGGAGAGGCTCTGCCCTTTGTGGCTCATGCTTTGGCACCTGGTGCGGGAAAGGCTGTATGATTATGGTGACAAAACATGTCTGACACAGCATACGCTGAATACTGGCTTGGTGTGAAGAGCACATTGTAAATGCTTTGTATTTCATGTGCTTAATGTGGTCAAATAGTGCTCAGTATGATATTCAGCTGATTAATTGTAACTCACTTTTGGATTACGCTTTGCCTCCCTGTGTTCTTGCTAAAACAATGGATTGTCTTTTGCTCTTTTTAGAAGAATATTAGAGGAAAAGCCCTTTAGCTGCACAAAAGTCTGGAAAGGAGGAAGTTAATACTCTCACATTTTAAAATATAATACTCTTTCTAGAAAGTCCAGAAGTAAAATGTTCTGAAATAAAAAAAAAAAAAAAAATTGCATTGGGTGCACACCTTCTAACATGCAAAAATTTTTGTGTGCATTGAAAAGTGTCTCCTGGGTTTTAGTAAAGATTATTAGACAACTGTGGAACTTGTCAAAGTGTTTCCTCGAGTATGTAAATTCTACTGAGTATACAAACAAATTGCATTCAAGTACATGAGGATAGTGGCATGGTCACTTTGTCCCAAAAAGCTGAAGTTTCCCTGGTGCAGCTGGTGAAACTTGGAACAAAAGTAATACTGCTAGGAAAGGAGTTTCCTAGCAGCATGTATTTCATAGGTTCAGGACCAATGAGCGCCAATGGAGTAATCAAACTCTGTGGTCACTGTGACCGTGGAGTAACAGCTGTGGGTCACTCTTTTGGCTGTTGCTGAAGGATGGTGGGGATGGGCAACTAACCTTGTTTCTGTTCTAGAGGAAGGCCACTTATACTGTTGGTGAGAGCATTATCTGTGTTTTGAGAATGTGCTTAGCTGTGCTCCATTGCTTTATCACATTCCCACTGAGCGGCCACTGACCTATTTGTAATCTGTTTCGCAGAAGTTTTATTTTGAGTGTAGTAAGTGGAGAGTTGTAGGGACATCTGGACATGATCTTCCCCCTCCCACAAAGGAGGCACCTTCGGTCAAGCTTTGGGCTATCTAATGGTGTTGGATTATCCTTAGCTAATGTCATACTCTCCTCCTCTTAAGTGTAATAAATAAATAAATCCCCTCCTGACTGTCAGATCTCTCAGCAGCCTTGATAAGAATAACTGCCAAGTGTGTGTGATAAGGCTGTGGTCCTTGGCAGCACTTTAGGGTACTGTTCTTGAGGAACTACTGGGGTAGTTCCTGGAAAAGCTGGATTTTATAGAGAGATTACAGGTATTCATCTAAATGAAGAGTGCTGCTGGTTCCCCTATGCCTTTCTCGAAGCACAGTATGAATATTGGGTTGCAAATGGCTGTCACTCAGAAGTATAAATTAGAAGGGCTACAGGGTACTGCCAGTGAAACTCTCAACCTCCTTTGCAGTTGTCTTTGAGTAACTATCCTGGTTACCAGATGGTTCAGTCAAGGTTTGTTTCTCTTGTTTGTTTTCAAAGAGCTGTATGCAAGTTGCAGTGAACAGTTATGTTAAAGGACAAAGAATTTGCACTTTACACAGGGACTAAATTTTAAGTACCCATGAAAGTTGAAGCATAAAGATTCTGCAAAGTAATTGGTAGGCAAAAACATCTCAGCTTAAATTTAGTTATCAGTTACTATCACAAAATGATCTTTAGGGATTTTTTAATTTAAAAAAATGAAGTATTTCTTTACATCATTAATGATTAAGTTGAAAAGTAAGTAATGACTACAAAAGTTAGTGTTAGTTCCAGAGTTCATAGGATACACTTACTAAGGGGAATTTTTCCCATGTTTTTAGGTTAACCCAGAGAATCTGTGGTATAGGAAGTAAAAACGATGTTGAATGAGTGCCACCAAGTGTCTTCCTGCAGAATATGAAAGCCCAGGTCTTTAGTGGGAGCAAAAACCAGACTGCATCGTCAAGTTCGGTAATTTCGAGACATCTCAGAGGCAGTGAATTCTGTTACAGTAAGAGGAGTTTCAATTGTTATTCCACTGAAGTGCAAGAGCAAACTCTGGAAAGGTGATAAAGGGGAATATCTGTGGTAGGGGCAGAAAAAAAAGATAATGCTAGGTATCCATCCCGTTTGTCTCTCTGTTCCATTTTGCTTATCTTCTGAGTGAGTGCACAGAGTTGACACTGGACTATCTGTGTCTGTGCTGTTCTGTGTCAGATGATGGTATGATACGCCTTATCTCTCTTTAGCAGGGCTGATGCGTGTCACAGGACCACCTAATAGGTAACATATGTTACAGATCTGGCTGTTAACAACTCCGTTTTGGCCCTTCTTCTGCCACTATTGATCCCAGTGCTGAACATATTAATAGCTGCCATGGGGGCAAGGCTGAGACTTGTGTGTATGAACATCAGAGATTCAACAGAAGAAACAAGCTAGGTGTTGTCAAATGCCCTCCAAGACAGTTTCATCCTGAATTACCTGTAGATTAAAAGTTCCTGAAGGATCTTTAGATTTTCTGTTCATACTCAAGAGTGTGTCTAAAGAAGGAAGATTTGTGTCAGTCTTACCACTTTCTGAATTTCAGTTTGATTCAAGAAATAGATACCCAAGTGTGTTGAAACTCCAGTTGCATTTCTCTATGCTGTATGTTGGGACAAAAGAGTGATGCCAAAAAGCCATTTCACATTGCACACAATAATAGCTGCTCCTTGTCATGCTGGAGTTCATTGCCTGAATTTCCACACTGCAGCCAGAAACCACGTCCAAAGCAGCTACACAAAGAGTTGTGGTGGGCAGCAAACTTAGTATCTCTCCTCAGAAATGTGAAGTGGCTTTTGTTCTGGTTAAGCAGCAGAAGGGGAGTAGACTAGGACAAGGGTCTAGCCAAAGAGACTGTTTATTGCAGGGTTTTGGTAATGTACTTATTTGGACAGAAATAGTTTAGGTCATGAAATGTGCTGAAGCCTGCATACAGAAATTGAACTTTTTTTTCCTGGAATATATTTATTTATAGATAAACTGATCAGTCTGTAATGGCACCCATTAAACTTGGAGGAGTGCCAGGGAGCAAAGAGAACACCATATATTTTGGGGACTCTGGGCAGCGAGGAAGCACAGAGTCTCTGTTTAAACAGCAGCCCATTGTATGTCTCAGGGCCTTTCCACAGAAGTTAATGGGTGAACAGACTTCTGCTGGCACAATTTTTCCAATGTAGCACTCTTTGTTCTGCTCTGTTTTATTATTTACCTATAAATTAACTTAAAAGAGTCAGGTTTACCATTGTCTGAGCATGCTGTGAAAAACTTCACCTTTGAAACAGTGTGTAACTCTCCTTCGTGTGATGAAGAGTGGAACAGCAAAGTACAGAGACAGGCATCAACATATTGACTTTTAATTATTTGGAAGGACTTTCACTATTTGTATGGGTGATAAATATTTTGTGGTCCCTATTTTGTCCAAAGGGGGCAACTCTCAAGTGATTTGCTCTCACTGCATGTAAAGTTTGTGCTGTTGATTTGGTATTTACCAGTATGCAGGGATATCTAAGCACCACTGTGTGATATGCTGGATAACTAGACTGCCCTCTGTGTGTCAAGGCGAAGCTAGCTGCTAGATATGTATGAACAAAGGGAGAAGTAACTTTGGCTCCGATGAATGTCTAAGCTCTCGTTTAGTCAAAATTAACTTTCTATACAGAACATTAAGTAATTAGTTGTCCTTTTCCTCTTGTGCCCTTCCCAAGCACAATAGACAAAGTTATCAGTATTCTTGCCAGTAATTCACCTATTATCTCAGTTTAAAAGTATTTCATTGTTTCATGGACAGTTTTTAATATACTGGATAATGTTCCTGTCAGGCTGTGATATCTGGGCATGATCTCACCATTCATTCAAGAGGAAAAATAAAAGCTTCTTCTCTGGAATGGCCAACCTTACTGTAGCTTTAAAAGCACTCTTTGGGGAGCTGAATAAAAGCAAATGGCAAACTAAAAAGTGTTGCTAAGGAACAAATCCAGATGCTTCCAGAACTTAAAAAAAAAAAAAAAAAAAAAAGACACAAGGACACACCCACTAAATTGGACTAATGATTTCCAAAAGGAAACGATCAGAGACATATTCTATTATCCAACATTGCTCATTTACTAAATAAGGAAATAGTAAGAAAATAAGAGCTTTGAGAGACAGTATAATTAATAAACATGAATAATGTGAATGAGGGGGCTCTCCAGAGGAAAAGATTTGCACAGGACCTGAATTTATAGTAAACATTCTACTTTAATAATGTCCATGGAAAATCACTTAAGTTGCACAGTTGATTGGACATGTTGAGTTGGTGAGAATCAGGTGGAAACCCCACAGTAATGGTGTACTTTGATGTAAGGAAAGTTTGTGTTGTCATGACAACTAATGTGTGATATGTGCAGAAATGCCCTGCAAGGCAGTCCCACACTCCCAGCCATAGCAAAAGATGTTCTCAGCTTCCACTTTTCAGCTATTCAATAGTTGTGAGAGAATGACCTCACAGCTCTAGGTGTTCTCATATAAGTTCTCTTTAATGCACACAGCTTCAGGTGTTTGGTTTTCTCTGTTACCTATCAGCACTTCTTTGTGTTTCTGCTGAGCTTAGCTCGTTGACAAGGCTCGGTTTTCCTTTGATTCTTAGTCTTCTAACAGTGTGGGTTTTCTCATTGCATTTATTAAGGACTATGTTAATGTATCTTACTATCTGGCTACAAAAGGTCAGAAGTTATACGAAAGAGTTCATGAATAGCTGATGCCCAAATAAGACCTATTTTTTTTTAATGTGAAATCTTGTACGCATCAAAACTCGCTACAAGAAACACTACCTGTGAACAAGTAAATGGCCAAAGTACAGATTAGTGGGTACAATTTACCAGAGTAGAAAGCTATGGAATACCTCTCAAAATAAAATGGCCAGTATGTTTTTGGTCTTGGAAAAAACTGGCTACCTTAGGTTTTATCTGATTAAATAACATGGGAATATATTGATTTTGTGACTCTATTCTCCCAAGTTTCTCTTAATGCATTTATACCTTTATATGTCTTTGCAGAATATTTTTTCCCAAGACAAATAGTGTATGTATTTTATTACACAGAATTATGTTAAAAGGCAAAAATTATTTTAAATAATTACATTACACAGAATTTCCCTCCTTTAACAATGAAAATACTTCCATTTCTAGCTAATGGCAACAATAAAACCCTGTTTATTTTGTTGAGGACAGCTTTACTAACACCATGCTAATTGATGCTTAATCCAACTTAATTTGAATTATTTGTGGTAAAGGCATTTGGAATGGACTCTGAAATACTGGTTCATGTGGAGGAAGATAGTTATTTTGACTTTTTTTCCTAAGGTTTATTGGACGTCCCTTTGGCTATAGGGTGAAAAAAGTTGGCGTACTTCAAAGCGCAGTTTCCTTTTATTAAAATCTACAGTCAGAGAAACACAGCTTTCATTGTGCTTTCTCCTATCTGAGTCATGTTCTCAATGGGTGATTGATCAACACTTTGTCAAGCCTGGTCATGGTAAACTACAAAAGCAACATGATGAATTGAGTTTAAAACGTGTTTCAAAATAGAGTTCCTTCTTTATGATCAAAATGAAAGAAAATATTCCATAAGCACCCCAGATGAAAAATAAAACTGCCAAGTTAAATATGAGAAAGTTAATTTAAGACTGTATTCTGCCATGTAGACATTGAAGAGAAAAATCAAACAGAACAAGACAGACCAACAAATCAACTAAGCAGTGTTACCTAAGCAATGTAACATTGCTTAGTTGATTTGTTGATTGGATCTCATCATTGCTCAAGCATCTTGAAAAGTCAAAAGAAAAATTACAGTATTTGACCACATTCCTGGACTAAAGTGTGTCTCCTGCCTCTCCTCCTATGACGTACCTGTAGTGCAGATCTCTGTGAATAGTGTCCAGAAGGAAGATGGGAGTTCTCCCTCCTTGAATGTGAGGTTTTTGATTACTGTGATTTCCTTGTATATTCAGTCTTCTGGCTTAATTACATTTTTCTTAATATTTTAGGAAATGGCACCTGGAGATATCACAATATTCTTTTTCCTTTTCATGCCTTTCTTTATTTCCCAGCTACTAACCTCATGTCTCATAGTGCTTTACAAGGTGACACCTGCATTTACCTTCAGTCCTACAGGCTTTCTTGGATAATTCCTTTCCCAAAAAGAAAAGGGCAGCATGATCTTGAATAAGTGCTTAAGCATAACAGCACAGTAAATAATGAATAATGAACACCTTTTTTTTTTTTTTTTTTTTTTTAATCTGTAATAGAAAAGTTGGATTTTAATGTGACTGTTACTTGAAATAAAGATGGCAACATTTTACAAAGTTACTGTCAGGAAGCTGCCAGTAAGTAGTGGCCTGCTAGCAGCACCTTGTGATCAATTCCCCAGGAGTGGCAGTTTCCAAGGTACCCCTGGCAGAATCTCAATGCCGTTTTTTAGAATCCATCTTCTGGTTGATGAATGTTGGTGGCCTAGCACATGCTTCTTGTCATCCAACACATACAGCTTGGATGTGGTCCTTGTTAGATTATGTGGTTTATTATGTGATTATGTGTGACTCCTCAGCCTGACTGGGCAGGCCAGTGTGCTGCTGGAGTGGTGGTGAGCCCCAAGAACTCTGTGAGAGACCCTGCTCCATCTCCCTGTGGCTGCTCCAGGAGCCGCCTGCTGGAGGGATCCATATTGTATGTGTACACTGGTACATTTCTCACTGAGGGATGGTCGTCCCAGCTAGCCAGCAAGGGAACGAGACAGGGTCACCTATAGAACTTGTGTTTGTGTGAGGGCCGAGCATTCCTACGTGTGTGGCTGGCCCTGTCCTCACACTGGCTATGCTGGGGCACACGGTGGTGTGGCCTCTATCAGGCCACCAGCTCTGTCAGCCCTAAAGTTTCGTAAATCCTTTGCATCTCAGTGGGTTGCTGTCAACAGGGAAAGTGACGCAATGCAGCAATTCCACGATATTTCAGATGACTTCAAAATAGCATGTTTAAAAGCTTAAAAACCAAATAATGCCCATTTTTACTTTTTATTAGGAATTTTAGGTTGCGTGCATAAAGTTACTGGAAGCATGCTCTTGTAGTTTGGTTAATAATATCTTTTTTAATAAGTGGAGTTTTGAATGAATGACAATTGCTTCCTTCAGTGTCTTTTCACAGGAGGCTAGTCAGAGTTTGCATAGGCTAACAACTTTCCTGTGTCTCAGGAAGATAGATGCAAGGAAATCCTTTGATAAAGTTGAAATGCATGTTATTTTGTTTGGTGGATACTGTTGCCCCCTGGAGGCCGTTTCTCGGTTATCAAAATATTAGATTGAAACTTAAATTAAAACTTAGAAATGTTTGCTATGATAAACAAAATATTCCCATTAGCAATTAAAAATATTGCGACTTTAATTAAAAGGGTTTATGAGCTTATTAGAGAAATAACTTATTTCTTACTATGTTAATTATTTTTCTACATTTGCTGTTTAGATTTGCAAATTGCTAGAGAGTAAAATTTAATTGGCTTTAAAGTAAAATTTAATTGGCTTTAATTGGCTTTAAAGGGAGATGAATATTTAATTTGAATACAGTACTTGGGAAAAATAAGGATTTTGTGAATATGTGTGTGTGTTTTTTAAACAGTGTAGATAATCAGCCTAGGGAGTGTGAATGTCTCCACATGCACTGTAGACAGGATTGTATGCAATGCTCATAGAAGTTGCTCATTTTGCTCATGGAAGCTGCTCGTATTGCTTATATTCCTCATGGAAGTGCAAGGGAAGGGGCAGTGCAAGGTTGTGACTAAAGGCAGCACTGGCCTCACTCAGGCTTCGTAGGTGCTGTACTGCACCTGGTTGGAAACAGCGCTAAAATCGAAGGCAGCTCGCAGAGCTCACAACTCTGTGTGGCCAGTGACAGCAAGGGTTGAGCTAATGGCCAAGTAACTCAAACCTCACATCCATCTCCTTCTCCAGGGCATGGCCTCCTGGAAAGGGAGCCCTGCAGGGCTTCGTTCCGGAGGCACATAGGGTGATCTTCTGAAATGAGAGTGGAAACAAGATCCCTGCATTTGTGTGAAAAGCATGTCTTCTTTTCCCTTCATTTTTGGGTCTGCTAGAGTCTTTCGGCTTTTTACAACAGTTTGGTGCATGGCTGTCTGCAATTGAGATTCAGCCTAGACAGCAATGAATGTCAGTTACTGACCACTGGAATAAAATCACAACTACTGACCCAATTCCACTGTTAATAATTAATTTGGTTTCTTACGCAGAAAGATTTTTTAAAATATGACTACAAGCCTATTTCTAAATATTTAGTTCTTACTGGCATTTCTAAACATTGTCACTAATGGTAGGAATTAAGTGTTAAGTTATACATGTTAAATTATTTCACTTTTGTAATTATTCCCTTGCCTATGCTTGTAATAGACTTTTTTCTGCATAGGTGCTGTACCCGTCAGCTGGTGTTCTGATTTCTGCTGCTTTCCCTGCCTCCCAAAATAGTTTTGCTATTCTACACTGGGCTTTCTGCCCTGGTGAGCACCAACATTTCAGGACATAGCCATGCTGGCAAAGAAAATACCCCATACTAGTGCAAAGAGTATCAGGTCTGTGAAGGGAACAGAGTAAGGGCAGTGCCGGGTACTACTACATATTGTTTAACCCCAGTACCGCTGATGTATCTGGTGGGTAATGAGCCATACACCAGGACAGACTCCCTGTTCTAGACCCGTTCGTGGTATTTCGCTGTTTCTTGCCATCCTCATATCAATCCCATGTTGCAGGAAGTCTGGCAGCTTTCTGAGCAGGCATATGGAGAGCATTTGTTTCTCCTTGCAAACTCGTTATCTGAAGGCTGTAAGTTTCCCTCCTGATCCTGCTCTTTCTTTTCTTCCTCTCCTCACTGCTGGGTTCAGTATTTTGTTTTATGCAAAATGTAATCTGGTCTGTTGCACACAGCTTCATTAGCACTTCATGTAAGCTGAGTTATGGCCTTTAAAACTACTGAAAATCAAAGAAAGGGTGCCTGGTGAGGAGTGCAGTATCTGGGCTTGAACTGGTTATTTTCTGCCCATAATGTCAGTACCACATGCCGTAGGTTCAAGTGTTATAATACAGGAGAGTAATATCAGTTGAAATTATTACTGTTTTTTTTTTTTCTGGTCACACTTGTGAATAAAGTTTTCGCATAATCTGAGATGGCAGGAATTTGTAGTTGAAGCTCTCTTGATATGCTTCCTAACTAATTAAAAGAATTAAATTTTCTGCTGCTGGAAATGTTCAGTCTGTAACATAGCTCAGCAGTGTTGATAAAGTGAAAATACTTTAATTTTGAGGATGATCTGATGATTTTAATCTTATCAAATGAGATTACATTTATACGCTTCCACCTTGTTTTTACATATCTCTTGCATATATTAAATTTAAATATTTATATGTAAACCAACATTAACAGTGTTTATTACTGTTCCTTCCAAAATTCTAGCTTTAGAGATTAAGACATACACAGAAATTAAGACAGAAAAGCATTGAGGATGCTCATTACAGTGAATGGAAAAGTCTTTACACTTCTGCCTCTCCATAGGTTCCCTCAATTTCTTCCTGCTGGCTCTCAGCCTGTTTCTACATACCTAATCCTCCAGCCAGAATCCTTCTTATGTTGCTTTCAGCAGATATAAATATACATAAACATAATTTTAAAAATTCTCTCCATTCCTGAATGACCCAACATGTCAAGTAAATGAGGTTACCCCACAGTTGTCTCCTGCACTCTTACTACAGAGGCGCTGGCACGGCCTGGGCAGATGGGTATCCTGGCTGAGGCCACAGCCCGAGGGATCTGAGTAGCCGCTTTCCAGACTGAGGCAGAGAAGAACATCAGAGGAGGAGGAGGATGTAATATGGAAGGAAGGAGAGGACTGCAGAGACTTTCACCCTGTAAACAAGTCAGTTCAGAGGCAGGTGGGAGGTGCAGTTCACCCTTTTGAGAACATCTGGGACAGACCTGCCAAAATGGTCAGAATAGGTCTGACTGATGAACCTAATACTGGGGTGTAGAGGAGCTTTTATGGTGTTCATGATTAAGTTTCACCAGGCTGAAAATGGATCAAATATCCATTAACTATCCTTTTGAATGGGAAACTTATAAATCTATGCATTATTCACAGGCAGGAGGCTTAAAATGATCAGCAGATGTTTTGGTTTCACCTGAGATACAGTTAATTTTCTGCGTAGTAGCTGTGGTTTGAATTCATTATGATACTAATGTTGATAACACACCTATGTTTTGGTTGTTGCTAAGTAGTGCTAACCCTAAGTCAAGGACTTAAGGACAGCTGGCCTGAACTGAATGGCATGCCCAGTATAAACTGGGGGAGTTGGCTGAGAGCTGCTGATCTCTGCTGGGAGATGGGCTGGGTGTCACTCAGCAGGTGGTGAGCAACTGAGTCGTACATTACTTATATTTCTTGGGTTTTATTTCTCTTTCTGTTTCTGTTGACTCCCTTTTAAATACAGTTAGTGTTAGATTTATGTAATTATTATATTTTATTTCAATTATTAAACTTGTGTTCTTATGTAAACCCACCTCCACTCCCCCACTGGTGTTTAGGGTGCAGTAAGCAAGTGGCCGTGTGGTACTTAGTTGCCTACTGGGGCTAAACCATGGCTGGGAAAAATCATTATTTTTGCTTTTAAAATGTCATTTTTAATCTTGGTATGGTTGAGACTTTGGTCATAAGGAAATAAAGACTGCATATGAAATGAGATCTCTTGGGAAAACAAAAGGACTCAGGCCTAGGATTTAAGCTAAAGGAAGGTGACCAAAGTCAAGGCAGATCAACAGCACCATCTACAAGACGAGTGTGCTCGGCTTGATCTCCAGTGAATGTGAACAGAGAGCCTTTACCATCATATTTGACACACAGAGAGTGCTTTCCCAGGAAAGCCTTTGAGAAATCTGAACAGCCATTGTGGGGAGGCTGAGGCACAGATGAAAAATGAGGTGTCTCCCCAGAAAGCAAACACAGTCTCAGAGATAAATACTTATTCTGTTGGTTAAAAAGCTGGGGAGGGGGGAAGGTAGATCTTAAGGCCATATTTCTCTGGAGAAGAGGGGAACTTAAAATATCCACCTCTGTTTGTAAATATGCCTCTTTTTCCTGTTAAAACCTCCAGTTTTAGGAACAGAGCTTTCATGGTCACCACAAGGAAGGTTTAGGCTAACCATGATAGCACGGAGAGCTAATCCCACTTTGTTTCTCCTCTGACCACAGAATGCAAACCCTAAGAGGTTTGTAGGCAACGATGAGGTGAGAGCTGCCCTGCCTGCATGCTGGGTATTTACAGCTACAGAAATATGAATAAGGCGTGCTCCAGAGGGGCGTTAATTGCCGTCAGTTATGAATACTGCAGCAGGAAGGAGAACTGAAACCAGCCTGCATCTTCTTCTGTTGGTGACGGAGGGCAAGCACAGCCACATGTGGAGGGCTTGTGAGAGAAAGAGTTATTTGTAATTACAGCAAGGAGGAGCTCTAAATAGAAGCAACTTTATGGTGACCACAGCGCAGCCCTGGGGCTATCAGTACTGCCAGCATGGCCGGGGTTTGGCTTTGTCTGCTGTGGCAAATGGGTGGATAAGTAGAAGATGGCACTTCTATGTCACTATAGGACACAAGAAAACACGACACGTGCCGCTGCTATTGTGAAGGTAAAAACGACAAGTTTATTTTTCTGACTCCAGCTTTTATAGTTTTCCAAAGGTGCCAGTGGATTGGAAGGTGAACGTGCCACCTCTCCAATGACACTGGACAAACTACCCGTCCATCAAATTTCTCTGCCTCTATGAAGGAATGCAAAAAAATAAGTTATTTACAGAAAGTGTGTGAGAAAGTTTGCTACAAGAATGTAAACTCAGAAGGCTTTAGAAAATCTTAAAAATATCAGGGCAACACTGCTGCATGTGTGTGCATGAAGCAGCCGGCCAATTGGCAGGACTTCTAGCACTTTTCTCCCTGCTAGAAGAGAAGTGGAAAAAAACCCCAAATCAACTATCGTTACTGATACCAAGAGGTGTTGGGCATTGTGATGCACCAAGAGCCCCATCCTTAAGACCCCTGAAAATCAGTAACTCAGTGTTCTTCCTTCTGGGCCTAAATTCCTGAGCTCAGTAAACCCCAAGCCTGTGCACAGCTGTTATGGTCTAAGTCAGTGTCACTGACTAGGGGAAAAAAAAACACACAAGACTTTTGGAAGGTCTCTTCACATAAATTGCTTCCAATTAATTATTCACAGTTTACATTAGCAGCCACCCTCTACACGACATGATTAAATTTTACAAGGCTGAGGAACAGCTGCATATTACACAATATTTTTTCATCTTTGCATGTAAGACACTGGTTCTTTCAAGGTTGTTCCCTAGGCAAGTAGCATTGTTTTTTTCATTCAGCCACAGGGAAAGCTGCCATTACTTCCTTGAAAAAATATACCTCTCTTTACTGTGAAGTATTAACAGTATTTCTTAAAAGCTAGTTTACTTTGGCCTTAGAAGTAAGGTGTGTAGGGGGGGAAGCATGCTCTTGAAATAATTCAGCAGATGAGTTTATTTCATAGTTATGGTGACAGTGCTAATGACTCATGGCATAGAAATCTTCTGTAGAATACCTGTGTTGGAGAAAACTCCCTTGCCTTCATTGTCATGTTAACATGGGAACTTATGCAGCTGTTAGATCAAAGGCTCCAGGTGTTGCCACTGCTCAGGGATTGGAGATCCCTGTAAGCTTGGGCAAATATAGCCTAGTGGGGTTATGGTGTTGAAGTCAGTTTTGCTTACATGCAAGCTGACACAACACGGGGAGAGTTGGTACCTGGGATCTGACTGGACTTACAATGCTCTCTATATAGAGGTGCCAAGGTAGACAGGGTCTTCCACAATGGACTAGAAAGGACTCTATTCCATAGACACACCCAGCTGAAGGTGAAGATCAGTAAGCACAGAAGTAAAATAATTTTTTCTTGTACTGCTAAGTGTGGAAATGTTAACTGGAATCCATATATCTGTGTGCCAATGATTGGATAAAGCTGGCATGGCAGATGTACCTGGAGCATCTGTGTACCAGCCACACTTGGGCATCTGCCAGACTCTTAATCGCTCCCAAATTTAAAACTAAGAGACAAGGCCTGACACTTCCTTCATGTCTTGGAACACCTTCACAGCAGAAGTGATATGCCTGTACTTCCCTTCCCATTCTGGGCCCTTCTTCTTGAAGACACATGATGCAAGGATTTCCAAACCAGAGGAGAGATCAAAAAAGGGCGATGTGTCACTTGGGGGAAAGGATGATGGACAGGGAGAGATGGATGGGTGCCCTAGGGCACTGCTAGCTGGCTTTTCCCAGACTGTCTTGCACATTTGTAATTTGTTTCTGACTTAAGGAACAACATCCAAGTGTGATCTGTTAATTGACAAATGACAAGATATTATGTGGCTGCTCTTCTGATTTCTCTTCCTTATAAGCAAGGACTCCTATAGGATACCCCCTGCTGCTCAGCAGAATAAACAATATTTCCTGGGTCAAAATGTAGCTTTCCTCTAGCTCTCTGTAGCACTTAGCTCATGGCAGTTAATGCCATTAGTCAGAGACTTCCAGTTAAAGTGTCAAAAAATATTAATTATAGTAAGGTGTTCAATGTCTCTCCCAAGGTGTACCTGCTCAGGATGCTGCTGAAGTCCTCTTGGGCAGGGATTATGGGGACAGAACGAGAAAGATGTTTTATTTGTGCTGTGGAGAAGGTTAATTAGAAAACTTCTCACATTATTGGCGAATCTAATTAATTTGATTACTTTAGAAGAGAGTCCTGATTACACCTGGAAAAGAAAAGCCTGAAAGCAAATTATAGGTAATTTGATACAAGACCATTCATGTTTATGGTTACATGGCAACTGCATGTTTTGCTGCCTTTTGAGTAAGAGTAGTGACTAAGACCTGGGCAGAGGGAGCAGCCCAGAATGTCCATGGGTCAAAAATTGCCTTGTTCTGGTTTCCTGGGAGGAAGTCCTGATTATTTCAGGGAGTAAAAGAGAATGTTGCCATGGAAGGAGACTCACTAGTCGTTCCCTATTTTTTCTAAGCAAATTATGTCTAGAAATCATCTTTCCAATGATACTACTCATCAGACCTTAGCTATTTGCCCTATGTCTAAACTCTATTACACAGTATTAATAAGCGTCTATCTTAATTCTATCTGTGGGTTTATAAATAACAAGTTTTTGTCAGAGATGTTATGCACATAAACTTACATGAGCTCTAAATTTCTATCAGCCACCCTTCTACACCTGTCCTTTGTGAAGATGTATTTCAAAAGCCATTTTCCCACCACCGGCTGAGCTGTGATATATGGGATGTCATTAGTAAGGCAAATAGATACAAACTGATGCTTTGGTTTAATCAGCTGTTGGAGCTGGATTACAAAAAATCCCTAGGGATGTGTGAACAGGCACATTTGTGAAACTACCAAAGAAAAGAGCAATATAAAAAAAGTCTATGTCTTTAATATTGCTTAGAGCTCTGGTAGTTGTCTCAAAGATTAGCTTGGCTTGGGAACTACTGTCTGAATTTAAAGAGAAGCCCTATCAAGCTAAACTGAGCTAAACACATGCATTTTATTTTGCAGCATCTCCTTCCTTATAACACATTTATTAAACCTTGCATGTTAATATAATAAATACGCTGTTAGATCTGGCTTTCTATTGCCTGTTGCTATGAATGCCTGGGAGGCTGGCAGAGCTTCCCATGGGTTCACCAATGCTGGGAAGTCCCCCTGAGGTTTTTTGGGCATTCCTTCCCTTAGCTGCCAAGCCCAGTCTGCGTTCTGGCAGCACAGGTTGGGGGAGCATGGCTTCCTGGGCATGTGCTGTCCCATGCTGCTGCAACATGCAGCAGGGCATGGGCACGAGGCCTGGGATTCTCCATGGAACTTGGAGGTTGTATGTGAGCATCTGGCTGCCTTGAGTGGTCAAACAGGGGTTCTGTAGTGAAACGAAGGAAAAATGAAACCTCTTCTAGAACCGCTGTTAATACAACAGGGAAGGGTTTTTTAATATAAAGTATTTTCTTTTGTCTGTGTTGACAATTATTGGCTTTTTGCCAATTTGATCTTGCATCTAGAGGTTTTGCTATTGTAAATGTGTCTAGCACTGAATGAAAAGAAATCAAAGCTGCATTGACAGTACCTTTCAACACTGATGAGGAATCACACACAGAAATGGGAGGTAAGAGATTCAAGGCCACATTCTACTCCAGCTATGCAGAGACAATATGCTGAAGAACAATAACATGGAGCAGTTTGCTTAGAAAAGTCTCTCAGGGCTGTGGGATTTTGGATATGTGCCCCTAGACGTTTGGAAAGTAATAGCATTAAGTCGTGGAGAAGAGAAGACACATACACTTCTGAAAAATGGCCTATTTAGTGTCTGGTTTTCTTTATATCAGTCCAGAGAAAATACTGTGCAATACAGGTGATGGATATGTTGCCTTTATAATATCAAATCATGAAAAGTCAGTTCTTGCAAATCTCAGACTCAGGCTGGGTTGTGTAAGTGAACAGACTTGACATTACACATGATCTGATCATGGGTGGTAAGTTGTACATGTACTTCCATGTTTCTATTGATCAGGGATTGGTAGCACATTGTATCCTGCCCCATCAAACTTTCATGCGGTTAGTAGAGTTAGGTGGTGTGAGGCAATTTCTGTCAGGAAGCTTTGGCAAGCAGAGTTGCCAACTGCTCTGAGCCTTGCCGCATCAGCCTGAGTGTTTGTGATATGCAGAATTTTGATCTACAAAATTTGAAGTGCTCAGGTTTGCACGCAGACTGGCAGTTTTATCTTGCAGCCTTACCTTTATGCCATAGTTAAAGTCTTTAAGTAGGATCTCAATAAAATCAAATGTGAAGTCTTTGTATAAGTGTTATTAGTCTTCATTGGATATGTAATGTATACATTAAATCTGAAGATATTCTGCCCACTTCAGACTGTCAAACCCATGCCAAAACTTACATCACACTACTTACTTGCTATAACGTTCCATATAAACTGTAGTAATTCCACTTTAAATATGTTCTTTTCAATGCAGAACTAATATGACTGTAAGGCATTGGGTTGTTTTTTTTTTTTTTTTTCTAATTCAATTGCTAAAGATCTGGCAGTTCTGTACCTACTAGCAGTATTGAAATGTTTATTATCATGCCAAGCTGAACAGCCATAAGATGCTCAGGAACACATCCAAAAAGAGCTAACACGAGCCTGCATATTTAATGGAGAGTATTTCTGTAAATGGAGAAAGAAATCAAGCATGCAGATGTTTGGGAACAAGTTTCTTAATTTATGGAACTCACTGCTGCCCAGTGGAAGTTGGCGAAGCTATGACAGCTCATTCCCTGCAGCAGATCTGCCTTTTGGCTTCTGCAATTGTGTCTTTGTATGGGTAATGTGTCACAAACTGAATGTGCCCATCCACAGTGACTAATGTCCTCCCATGGGAATAGAACACCGCTGTCAAAACCATAACTATTGCAAAGTTGCTGTGTGCTGCATAGGAACTGGTTTCTTTTTGGCAATGCAGTGCAACGATGCCACAGCCTACGCTTATACTCTATTTCTTATGAGTTTCTTCTTAAAAGCTCTCAAATTACATCAGTGGTAAAACTCCTATTGCCTGAGAACTATCTGGCCAAGCCAGAATACATCTAAAAACTTCAGTATATATCCTTACAGATAAGAATATGAAATCACCTTTCAAGATGTTGCCATTGAAGACCCCAGCATGCCTCTAGGTCTTACTGATTCAGACCTCTAACAGGAACACTATTAAATAGGTTCAGGAAAGATATCAATACCCATCTTCACATCTTTATATGGATTTACTGTTACTAATGGGTTTTCTGAAGCAGATAATTTTGCCAGCATGTGGAAATTAATTTGGCCCAAAAAGAAAAAGGAAAAAGCCCATAGCTGTAAACCAGAACTACTTACAAACAATGAACTTTTAAAGGAAAACTGTTTGCTGTCCCTTGTTCAAAACACAGTGCAATTTCTCTAAATGGATTTCTACTCATTTTGTTGTCCCTGTTGGTTATGACATGAAGGAACAGAATCAAAGTGAGGGTTGAGAGATTTAAGCAAGGCATTAAAGCAGAGATAGTAAAGTGCTGTCACAGATTGCCTGGAGATGCTGTGGCATCCCCACTACCGGTGTTTGATGTTTGCCTTATCTCACCTAAAATAGAAAAAACATTTGTAGACAACGACAGAGATAGTGATTTTCTCCTAAGAAAAATGAGTGGATGGCTTCTTGAAGTCTCTTCCAGAGTCTAGCCCTCTGCCCCTGTATATTCCCTGTGATTTTCATTTTCTCAGGGTTTCTGCCTAACCTCTCCTATTTTATGAATTGTGTATTATGGAGGACTCACATGTAGTTGTTGAATATTTGAGTATAACAAGTTGTTTTTCATTTTCTTTGATTTTCCAACCACATTTTTGTTGTTACATATCCAAAATAGCACATGACCTTGTTAAACTGCCCTTCAGTAAACCATAATTTGGAATGAAGGATGTGGATTTGGATTCAGAGTTCAACAAAGAACAAACCAATCTCATGCCACTGTCCTGCCAAGGAAAGATGTGGTATATTTGAGCTGAGGGCCCTCAGAAGCTGCTCAGTGACCCATCTCTTTAGCCACAAAACATATGGGTTGGATCATAGGGAGGGTATTAACCATGGAGTGATCTGGGTGGTCTTCATGCCTCAGCCTGGCTGATTCGCAGACTGCAAATCTTTACTCAGCAGATGAGCAAGTGAAAAAATGGAAGGCTAGTTCTTTTCATGTTAGGTAAGCAACATATTTTACTTTGCCCTTTAATCTTGTCGCTTGAAGCGAAGTGGTTGAGTCATGAAGCCAAAGGAACCACTCTGTTCCCCTGTGACATTGAAAAGCTAAATCACATTTTCCAAAAATAGAATTGTGCGGAGATATTGGGATGCCCTTTCTTGAGGAATTTTACAAAATGTAGAGTAGAAATGTAGAGTAGAATTTGAATGTTATTCTTTCTTTAGTGCACATATACATGCATATGTGGACTATGTCTATGGCTAAGTAGGCCTATAGGCCAGGCCTGGGTGCTGCAGCTCTTACAGAGATAATCCATTGACTTCATTTAGAATATGTGCCACAGATAAAGCAAAACACCTCAGGAGGACTTACAGATCTTGACTGCACACTACCTTCTCAAAGCCTCAAACAGCATTAGCTCTGAATACAAAATGTCTGTGTGTTTTATCTCGCTGCTAGCACAAGTGACAAGTGCCATTTCTGCAAGAAGCAGAGCAATTAGATTGCGACAAGGTTTTCCTTCTCGCATCAAAACTATAGTGGGTCAATCTGAAAAACCATCTACTGCTTCCTTGCCCACGCTTTCTGCTAGGAGCACCCATTGATGCTGACAGATACTGGTTTAAGAGAATGGGTACCTTGGTTTAGGACAGGGGACCCAAGTATTGGATTTCACATCACAGAACTGACCTTAAGAATTAACTATGAAAATAATGCAATGGTTAAAGTGAGGGAAAACAAGTATTTGAGTATCTAGTATTTGAGAAAGCCAGTGTGAATTTGTGTGTGTGGGGAGGAGGGGTCGGGGGGAAAGGGGCAGGGTGTTTTTCCTGTTAGTTCAGGTCAGGATTCCCTTACAATAAGAGGCTGCAAGTCATGATGTCCTGCCATAACCACGCTTTTAGTTTGTCTCCTCTCTCAAAAACAGGATTTGGGGAAGTAGAGAGACATGTGGTGGATGTTGCAGGTTTTTGGATTTTGCACAAGGTGCACCTGACACAGTGACACTAAGCATGACTGATAGCATTTTAAAGCAAGCTGATTTGTTGTTTTGTTCTGCCATTAACAAAATCTGAGAAGCAGTTCAGAGCTGTGGCTTCAGCAACCAGCAGTGTGAGGCTGGCTGAGCTGTGCACAAAGGGGGTTTGATTTTCAGTGGATGTCTCAGCTACCAAGCCATTAGATTCCACCACAAAAATAGTTGTGTAAAATGTTTGTGCATTGGCTGTGGCCTGAAAGCAATGGGACCTTTCGCTGAGTGGCTGGAAATATCCCACTTGGGCTGGGGCTTCTGTCCAGCAAGCCTTCTTTCTCCATGGGATGGCAAGGTTCCTCTGTGTGGGAATGAGAAAGGAAAGAAATATGTGGGAGTTTTCCCTTCATTTTTGCACTTGTACTTTTAGAAACTGACATGCATTTTCCTAGCAGGCTGCTGGTATGTAGGTTTACCACCAGAGGGGTAGGAGAAGGAAAACAGCAAGGTCTAAGGCTTCTGACTACTTTCAGGGGTGTTTGTTTGTCTTCAGGAAAAGAAAGACCTATAGTCAAACCCACAGCTGATGCCAGCTGGCAGACATCAATGATGGCAGCACTGGGAAGATGATTTACACTGTCTGGGCATCTGGAGCTGCAGAAGACGAGAGTTTTGCACTGCAGAATATGAGATAATTTGGAGCCTGCACACTCAAGAGTATTTTTAGTGTCAAGATTGCTGTTGGTCATTATTCTCTTTTCTGTGTCATGTGTTTCCTACCTGTGGCCTTTCCTAGCTGTGCCAGGGGCAGAGATGTGCTTTGCAGAATTTGAAGATGGTGACCACATCTGACCACCACATACACATATTTTTCAGCTAATCTCACTATAAAAATAATGTCACAAATTCTCCCAATTTTATTCAAATCAGTGAAATCATGCAAACATGCTGCTTTTAAAAACAAGATGTTCTTAGGCAGAAGAGGCCATTTGTTTTGTTCAGCAGGGTTTCAGACCTGACTGAAATCTGGCTGTGGTGTTTTTGTTGTTCTTGGCTTTATGGGATGTGTACTGTCAAACTAAGCTGTGAAAATGGGCCGAGCACCACACTCAGAAAATCAGTATCTGGGCACCTTCCTCAGCAAACTGATGGCATCACAGCCCCCTTGTGCTTCTGTGTGACAAAACGTTTGTCGCCTGATTTGCAGGCAGGCTGAACTTCCTATTCTGAAGTTCAAATGTGTTGCACCCACAGGTGCACATGGCTTTTACAATCTTCACAGCCTAGAAGAGGCCAGGGGTTTGTTTGTTTGTTTGTTTGTTTGTTTCAGAAGAATCTTTAGCCACAGCAGATTTTTCCATTTTCTACGAGAAGCACTACTGGACAAGAGTGAGTGTGAGCAATGGCAGAAAAAACTAATAGGTTAATAGAGTGGTAGAATAATTTAGGTCAGAAAAGACCTTTAAGATTATTGAGTAAAACCATTAACCTCACATTGTCAAATACACTACTAGACCATGTTTCTAAGCCCTATGTCTTCTAAATCTCTCCAGGGAAGGTGACTCAATCACTTCCCTGGGCAGCCTATTCCACTGCTTGACAACCTGTCTGCTGAAGATATTTTTACTAATATCCAATCTAAACTTCCTCTGGTGGAAATAGGGACCATTTCCTCTTGCCCTGTCTCATTACCTTGGAGAAAAGACTGACACCTACCTCACTACACCCTCCTTTCAAGGAGTTGTAGAGAGCAATAAAGTCACCCCTGAACCTCCTTTTCTCTGGGCTAAACAACTTCAGCTCACTCAGCTGGTCCTCAAAGGACTTGTGCTCCAGATCCTAAACTGGCTCTGTTGCCCTTCTCTGCTCAAGCAACTCAATATCTTTCTTGCAATGAGGGGCCCAGAACTGAACACAGGATTCAAGGTGCAGCCTCACCAGTGCTGAGGTCAGGGGAAAAATCTCTGCCCTAGTCCTGCTGGCCACACTCTTGCTGCCACAGGCCAGGATGCCACTGGCCTTCTTGGCCACCTGGGCGCAGCTGGCTCCTGTTCAGCCACTGTTGACCAGCACCCCCAGGTCCTTTCCCACTGGGCAGATTTCCAGACACTGCCTGAAGTCTGTGGCACTGCCTGGGGTTGTTGTGACTCAAGTGTGGGACCCAGCACTTGGCCTTGTTGAACCTCATACCACTGGTCTTGGCCCATTGATCTGGCATGTCCTCATCCTTTTGCAGATGCTTTCTACCCTCCAACAGATCAACACTCCCATCCAACTTGGTGTCATCTGAGAACTTACTAAGGGTGATCTCCTCATGCAGGTCAGGACTGGCCCTGATTGTGAGCCCTGGAGAACAGCACTAATGACCATGCATCAGGTGGATGTAACTCCACTCACCAGTCTCTGGGTCTGGCCATCCAGACAGTTGTTAAGTCACCAAAGAGAGCACCTGCCCAAGTCATGGGAAGCCTGTTCCTCCAGGATGATATCTGGGAAATAGTGTGAAATTGTGTAAAATGTCTAGCTAATGTCCGTGTGGACAATGCTCACAGCCTTTCCATCATCCTTTGGTAGGTCATCCTGTCACAGAAGGAGATCATGTTGTTCAATGAGGATCTGTGTTTCCTAAGTCCGTCCTGACTGGGTATTATCACCTGGCTGTCCTGTACATATTGCATGATGGTGCTCAAAATTACCTGTTTAATGACCTTCCCTGGCACTGTGACCATTCTGACAAGCCTATTGCTCCGTGTGTGCCCCTTCCCACATTTCTTGCAGATGGGCATCACGTTTTCTAATCTGCAGTACGTAACCTCGGACCTCCTTGGTTGACCAGGACTGGTTGACAGGGGCTCAGTGAAAGCTTCACCCACTATTATTTGGTGGATTCCTTCTGGTCCCACAGTCTTGTGTATGAAAATCATATAGCATGTTGCTGAGCACTGTCCTTGGTATTATAGGGCTTCATTCTGCTCCCCATCGCTTTCTTCCAACTCAGAGGGTTGGGTACTTGGACCACACTTTCTATTAAAGACTGAGGCAAAGAAGGCATTAAGCATCTTAGTCTTTTCCACATCATTAGTCTCTATGTTTTTGCCCTGCATCCACTAAAGGATGGATATTCTGCTTAGCTCTCCTTATGTTGCTGGTGTATTTATAGAAAGCATTTTCATTCCCTTTTACATCTGTAGCCAGATAGAATTCTAGTTGGCCTTTGGCCCTTCTAATTTTCTTCCCGCAATATCTCACTTTAGTTTTAGAAAAACTAAACTGACACTACAGAACCAACACCACATGAGTTCGGAAGAAAAATTCATCCACTCACACATCTTGTCTCTGACATAAGCTTAGACCAGAAAAAACACACGCTCCTAGAGAATTCTCCAGTATATGACTTCCTAACCAGCTTAGAGACTTGCCATGCTGGAGGTTGTTGCCTCTCTTTCCTCAGTAGACCTTTTAAGGACCTTAAATTCTGGCTCTCCCTAATTGCTTTCTGCAACTTTATAATTCTGTTACACAAAGCATCTTGTGGTGGTGCGTTTCTCCATTTCACAAAATGAGGACTGAGTGAGGGGATGGCATTCTTCAGCCTACTGCAAGAGGATGGAAGAATAGAGAGGACAGGGAACCCCCATTGCATGTCAGCACCAAGCACTGATGTGAAAATGAGAGATGTAAGGTGGAGTGGGATTTGTCTTGTGCCATGTAGCAGTGATATGTACTACTAAACAGATGTTCTTGCTAGCTTCCTTCCAGGTTAGAATGGTACAGAAGGCTGGGACCAGGTCCTGGTCCTAGGTGAGTTCCTGGCTTCTAGGATATCAATAATATTGATCAGTTTTAGTCCAGCAGTAGCTAAAGACCTTGGATTTGATCTGCATTGCTCAAATGCAGCAAAAAGGCAGCTCAACTCACCAGAGCTGGCCATCAGAACACTTAGTGAAAAAGAGCAGGCGGATTTCATTGGGTGCTGTAGATAGCCCCTACCATTCTTTACCTTTTCTATATTTGCTGGATGCCTGATTTGGTGCTAGACCGTGCAGGTTTCACAAACACCTGTTAGAAAATAACCAGAGAAATGAGGAGTACCTGTTACATTCTCAGCAACTTATGATGCACTTTGAAGCACCCTCTGGCCTGAGATGAAGTACAGAGCTTTGTCTGATGTATCTGCCAAATTAATTTCTGCTCCTGATGTGCCCAGAAGGTGTTAGTTGAGTCAAAACTGAGACTTTTCTTGCCAGCACTAGACCCTCAGAAAGGCAACAGAAGTGTGTATTTGCATGCTAGCCAACACAGAGCGTCCCTGTGGAGGAGTTTAAAGGGGAGGGTGCCCAGATCACTGTCTTTGTTCTTTTCCTTCTCTGAGATGTTTCAAGTCTGAACCATTGCCTGACAGTGAAGAAAACAGCTTCTTCCTCTGCTAGCTGCAGGGTGTTTTGAAGTAGGTTGCCAGTTTTCCTACTAGTGATAGAAACCTAACCCTTTTTATTTTTTTTTCTGTCAGTAGATCAGAATATGTCTGAACAACCACACACAAATGATAGTTTACAAATATGGATTGCTTTTCTATAAGGATGTAAGCGATTTAGGAGCTTAAGCTGCAATGGATATCTAAAGGTGTGTTTCTCACAAGCACCTGAAGTGTCATTGATACTCTTGCTTTTCATATGCAAGTGTATTAGTCCTAAAAAATGCTTTACATTATTGTTTCTCATAAGCCACCTGCAAAAGCTGTGACATGCTGTAGGGGAAAAAAAAAGCAACAACTGTGTTTGTACAGTAGGTACACACAAAGGATTTGTACCTTTTCAGACTGAGTTTTAGATCAGAGTTGAATAACTGCCAAGAGAGTTCTGCAGGCAGAAAAATCTTGTGGGAACAGGGTGGAAATGGCCCAAGCTGTTGAAACAAGCCAAAACAAGATAATTTATTCCTAAATAATTACATCAAATCAAGTTTGACGTACATGCAATTGTGCCTGTGGAGGGAGATAATATAATGTAGCTAATACAAAATAGGAACACAAGACGTCATGAGCAAAATTAATTCCTAGTATAGCTTCAGTGGAATTGGTAGATATTACCCTGCAATAAATATGACTCAACTTATCATATAAAAATAAATCAACTTTCATGTGGAGATGATATATGACTGCAACCTTTTCAATATATACGAAAAATACCTTTTTTATATGTTAGTAATCACTTTCAATTATGATATTATTAAATGCCATATTTCCTAATGAGTTCGCTAGTGCGTTGTAAAAGCATTTATCTAAGAATTTTTTTTAAAGTCTTAAGAGAGGTGCCGCAAAGTGGCACACCTGCTTATTACAACAGCATTGTGAAGTAATATCATATACCATGGTAGGTTCTGAATTAATTTGAGAGAGGATGATTATTCTGCTAATATCCCAATAAAAAACAGCAGCTTCAAAATACAGCTGTCATGTCCCTAAAACTAAGATTTGTGCTGTGACCAGAATACATTGTCTAGGCTTAACAGCGATTCCTGAAATAAAGTGTAGAACTACTAATCATGTAAAAGTACTCAATCTAAACCAATAAACAGCTTCACAGAGGTAAAGATTATGAGGTGCATCTAGACTATCAGAAGATTTCACACTGGTATTACTGTCAGAGAAAACCAAAGGAGGGAAACATGTTATGATCAATAATGGAGAGAGGAGGTTGTGCCAGATCCTTTTATGTGGGAATGGCACCTGAGGAGCAAATCTTATTTTTTTGTCCAGCTGAGGTCTGTTCCAGTCAGAACATTGATCCAAAAGGTACCTAAGAAGACATGAAAGTGGTGGCTGAAGCTTGCTAAGACAACTGCCTTACCCTTCTGTTTATGTTTATGCTTATGTTTATGTACTTTTTTAGTCCACTTCCTCTTACAGACAGCTTAGGGAGTGTATTGAAGTGAAATTAGGATAAAATTTGGATACTATAAGGAACTGTACAAGGAAGCCCTGGAGAGTAGTGATGACACAGGTCATGCTTACCATTTGTCTCTACCAAGCACTGCTCATGATCTTGCTTACTGCTGCCAAGAGCTGTCCGGCCCACAGTATGACTACTAGGCAGACTAGTAGCAGCATTGAGAAAATATGAAAAATATATATAAGTACTCAGCATCTGAAGGGAGGATAGTGAAAATTGGTTATTTCACTTTTTTTCAGCCCCCTATAAACACATAAAGAGTAGAGTGCATGTTTCTATTAAGGAAATAATAGTGAAGGAAATTCACTTCTTCAAGGGAAAGAAGTGTGAAAGAAATGCAGTCTAAATACTGCTTTGGGCAGCATTACCTTTCCTCCATACTAGGCCTTCCTCCTTTTTGGACTTACTACGGCTGAAGTGGCTGCAGCAGCTGCAGTGTCACCTGTTGGACAGCCAAGGAAGGCAAAGACAGTATCTGGCAACCACATGGGCAACTTGCCCTGACAGGCAGTTTTCCCACATGGTTCCTGGCACAGGTGCTGTGGGCTTTGGTGCCTGTCCTCTGCCATCCATCCTGTCACTGCTGAGGACACATTGGTCCTGCCCTCATCAGCACAGAGCCTTGCTCTGCCAGGACCAGGCATTTCCCACTGCAACAACCGCAAAATGTCATTCAGCCGAGAAAAATTCCCAGGAGAATGACATTTTCATGTTGGCCTCCCACAGCACACATTTTCTGGAGAGGTCAAAGAAGAAATCATCAACAGTATTGGTTCTTGGCCTCTGAAAAGAGAAACAGGTGATTTTCACAGACAGAGAAGGAATCTGGTTTTTTGTAAATATTTGTTTTTACTAGAGAGATATTCTTGGTAAGGTCAGTGGTTAAGAAGAGTGGATGATTTCTTAATTTTTTCTGTGGGCTCACTGAGTGGTCTGTGGCTCACCAGAGACCCAGGACAGTGCAGAAACATAGTTTTCCATATGTTTGTTTTCAAGTAATAGACAAGACCCTTGGGTTTGCTTGGGATGCACTGAGGCATGAAGAATGCCACTTCAGTGCAGGGTTGACAAATTTGTCTTAATTTACTCCTTTGAACAACAATTATCCATGAAAGATTTCCTGATTGTGTATGTGTGCATACCTGACACACATAAAAGATGCAGTAAAGAACTGAAGATATTGAAAAGAAATCCCATAAAACATTTTTACATGAAACAGCAGTTTGTCAGGTCTCTTTAGCTTTATGCTGATTTCTGACAAGAAGCTTCAAATTTTTCAGTGCAAGAATCTTGCTCTTTCAGCTATTATGCAAAACTTCTCTTTTAAGCCCAGGCATCAACATTGCTCTTTTCTCTTCTTTCCATATACATCTACATCAGACAGATTATACTCGTTCAGCAAGACACAAAGTCACTGCCTTTCAAACCTGTGCTATGTAACATATTCCCCTTGTCTCTCATTTTTAATAAAACTTTGTTCTTCATCTACCTGTAGACCAGGAAAAGGACAATTTGGCTGCAAAAAGACATGATCTGGGGTCAAACAGGGTGGGGGGAGAGGGGCTTGTGGAATGGGTACAGCTCCACATTTGAGTTTCTGTTCATCTTTATCTTCCATCATTTGGGGTTTTCTGGGTTAAGCAGTAATTCAAGCAGCTTATTTTGACAGATTTAGAGTGTTTCATACTCTAATTGGAATCTCACTGCTTTAATGTCCTCATTCAAACAGTTTCTCTGATCACGGCACTGAAATGGAAGTCTTATGTTATACATAGCTCTATATGAAAGACAGGAAGTTTATGTGATTATGGTAATACTTCTTAAAATCCATCAGACAAAGAATAATTTACAATTCATTTATTCATAACAGCAGAAGTTATTATTCTTTCCTACGAAAGATTTTCTGACATTAATATTTTCTTCTGAATTTCTGCTATTTTTGCAGAGATTTTTTGGATTCCTTCACCATTACCATAGCCCAAACTTCTTTTTTATATTTTTTTTTTGGTCTTTTTTAGTATTTTCAAAATACTGTTTTTCCTTAAGTAAATAACACTGATTCCATTCAGATGGTACCAGAGCTATCTTTCAGCTTTACTGTGGATTTAGGTAAGTATTTGAACAGACCATTCAATTCTGTTCTCTGTTTTGCAGCTAAACATTTTAATGATACAGAATAAATCACTTCCCTACAACTGTAGGTTTAGGATTTAAACCACTTTGCATATCCTTTCATCATTTGAAAATTTCTGTTAATGGTGCACACCTACTTAGGCAATCGGGGAATAATGTGTAAATGTCTGTTTATATATGTAATTTCTATTATTTCAGTAGCAGTGATTTTCCTCTTTTTTTTTTTTTTCTCTGTTGATGGTCCTCCTCTAATTCTTCAGCATCTTTCTTATCTAAGATGCTTCAGACCTCCCTAAATGTCATTTTGAACTGAGCTCATAAAAGGCTGGCAACGGCTTCAAATACTTAACTAGTTACTTGGGACCAAATTGTGTACTCCCTTGGCCCGACTTTGTTGAAAGTCATGCAGTTGAAAGAAGAAAAAATTTGGCATGTAGCCCTGGGAGAATTGAAGAGTGACAACCATAGGAGCAGTGATTCAGATTAGTCTTTGTATTAAATTCACTGAAGCAATACATCTGGAATGTATTAAAACAATTTTGTTGTGTTATCTGTCAGTTCTGTGCTATTATTCTAGGGTCTTTAAAACCCTTTCCTCTAGGTTAAATGAGTTTTGTGATTGCAAAGTGACAGATGACAGGAGATGCTTTTCCTTTCCATCTTTGTCAGGGGAATCTGACACATTTCATGTTAGGCTCAATACCTTTTCATTATTTTACTGTGGAGTTGAAAATATAGGAAAAATTTCTTGTAATTAAATTTGCAGATGACAACAGAAACAGGGATTTGCTAGAAAAATATGAGTATAGAGAAGGCAGGAAATTTCAGAATCAGGTCTTGCTATTTGCCTTTTATTAATAAGGCATGTTGGCTGGTAAGTATCCCTGACCAGGGATGCCTCTTTGTTTGTGTGTGTGTGTGTGCTCACACAAAGACAGAAATAACAGTTCCCTTTTTCGTTAAACTTCGGTGACCTCTGGTTAGCTTCTTGCACACTCATTTCACCCTAGAGCTCTTTGGCTGGAAGGGGGTTTTGTCCTTTGGGTCAGAGAGACATTGGATGAGACCACCTGTTGAGGCCATTCTGATCTACAGGTGTGTGCCCCAACTTCCCTTTCAGTCTTGGTAGTTGTGGAAACTTGGTTGGTTTGAGCTGGTTTTCTTTGTGGCCTTGTTGAGTTTATGGCTGGGGAGCATTTCCTGGAGAGCTTTACAGGAAGTGACCTTTTGGTTTATTCGTTGTCACATGCAGACTGTGAGGAACAGAAGCAAATAAGCATCATAGAACCAATTTGAAGTGGTTTTGAGTTGCAGGTCAAATAAAAATAAAAATAGACCTTGAAATTTATGGGCACTTGGCTACTCACTATAAGAGACTTCTTTCTGTGTCCTTTAGTTTCACTTGGTCACCTAAAGCTAGCTGTGTTTTTCAATCTAAACTAAATGGAGTGGGTGAAAAGCTCAGCTCAAACCCCACACTCTGACACAGAAAAGAGAGACCTTTCCAAAATATAACAAAAGATGCCCACCAATATGAAAACTTGCTAGGCACATCATCATTCCTGTGATGACATCTAGAGCCTCATTTCTTCCCTTGCTTTCTTTACTCAGACAGGTAGACTAGCATTCCTACTTGGAGAGCCACAAAAGTGCCCATCTGAAATACAGGAAGAGGAAACAATTGATTAGGCTGATCAGCACTTGTCTAAAAGACAGAAACAGCACTGCTACCAGCCCTTCCTCTGAGGTTTGCATTGGCATCCTTAGACTCTGCCCCTGGCTCATCAGCAGCTATTGGTAGTGCAGAACAGCTGTGCTGCATGGCTGTGCCAGGCCTGTTGCCACCTCAGTAGAACAGGATCCCAGATCCTGTTCCCCAGCAGTGTCAGAAGGTGGTACCAGGTGTTCTTTGCCATTTCACCATTGTCTGGAGCATTTTCCCACAGAAGTATCTTATGGCTGGCAGCTGTCCAGTGCCCTTCACACAACTTACCTAGAGTCAAAGCAGTTTCTCTGGGTGGCAAGGGAATTATGGTTATGGTCAGCCCAATGGGGATACAAATGGCCATGCAGAAGCAGAGGACCAGTGAGCATGCAGCAGGATCTGCAAGTTTTCTTCCTTGAAATGAGTAGGTCTGAACCAATTTTGTCCTGCTGCTGTGGGCTTCCCACAACCAAGAGCAAGACTGGAAGGTACTTGCCTGTTAATTAGTGGTGAGAATAAAATATTTCTGAAGTAAGGCATATTTATACATGATTGCATGTTGCTAAGCACAGCTGAAGGAAAATAAATAATTCAGCCAAATAATTGAATTTAATCTTACACAGGCATTGATTTTACAAAATTAAAGACCTTTGTAAAATTGTGCTCTATCACGTTGCCTCTACAAACATGGTACTACTTGCTAGGCTGAAAGGTGAGCCCTATTGGTGACCTGAATGTTCCAGACCCAGTTTCCAGCTACTCTAAATTTCTTAGCTTATGAGTGAAAGTGTGTTTCATAGGCTTTTTTGCAAGAGATGAGTATAGTGTCTGTCCCCCTTCCCTTCTCATCCCACCCCACCTTTTGAAGTTACTGATTTCCTGGTGACCCCCAAAAGGTATGCAATAACATCTAGCCAGCACACAAGCATGCTGGCAGCAGGTGAGCTCCTTGCGTAAGAAGGAGCAAAGACTGGCTGCATTTACTGGAATAAATAAATTTAAAGGCATAAATGCTCCTTCCCTTCCAAGTACATGTCCCAGTTTGTATGACATTTTCAATGTACGATGTTTATGTTAGGTGAAGAGGGTGCAGAATTTGGGTGTTTTTTCCACAATTTTTTGTTAATGTGAGGTAATCAGCATGTCCCTGCTGAGGCCTGGGGGCCAAGCAATGGGACATGCTGGCTTTGTGAGCCTGGCAGAGCACCACCGCCAAATAAGGCAGTTTCAAGCAAAAGATGCAGGTGCCACCAGTCTCACAGCTGTCTCAGAGTCCAGTTTTGATGTGGCATCTGATATCTCCATTCCTTCTAGCTGCATTTCAAACACACTGGGACCTTTTCATTTTGGGGGAAAGAAAGAGACTGTCCTCAATCCAAGCAAACCTTGAGTGCATTTCTTTGTCCAGGCCTTGGCTTCCTTGTAATTAAATGACTCATAAAATTGCTCACATACACTTCTGCAAACAAACACCGGAATGTGTCATATTATTAAATGTTGTTGGGTTTTGGTGTTTGGTTAGGTTTTTGTTTTTTTTCTTTTATATAGCTGGCATGGAAAAAGCTGTGGGAGTTTTGGGAACAAACTGTAAGCTTTGTACTTGTGCTTGTATAGCAGGAGTTCTGGTTTGCATTAAGTCGGGTACAATGTGACACTGGAGGGTGAATTTCTGAGACATGATTCAGTCTTTGCTTTTTCCTGTAATCTGACTTGTGTAGTACGCCAGCACCAACAAGAACCACTACTTGTTCTGCTTATTCCTCATAAGTAGAAACCACAAAAAGATGAGGAATGCCATGCTCACTCCCTATGGCAGCTACAGAGTGGACAGACAAAAAGGAAGTCATGGCTGACTGAAGAGTTTAAAAATAGCACCTCTCTGCTTCATGCTCCTGGGGAAGCAGTAATACCAGTGAATATACAATTCTAAAATACCCAAAGATATCCATGACAGATCCATAACAGAGTCAACAACACATTTACAGAAGAAAAAGAAAAAAAAAAAAAGATTTTGTGCTCTGGTGCAGTAGTAGAAGTGTGCAAAAAATGTGGTGGTTCCTGAGTGCAAGGTGTGTAGCTGTATGCATAGAAACAGCCCAGTTTGGGGCATTTACTGGCAACAGAGAAAATATTTCTAAAACAAAATGATATTGATAATCTAGGTTTTTATACCCAATATGGGTATAAAGATGTGTCATTACTGGGAAAATTAAGGAAACGTTGACTCTAAATATGTATCTTTTGGGAAAAGAAACATCAAAGCTAGCCAAACAGTCAATTTACATATGCTCCAAAGTAGAGTGGGAAAAACGCCCCAAAGTGCTGCTCTTTGACAAGCTCAGTGAGCTTGGACCTCTCACGCATTTCTTGATGTATTCATGCTCCCTGCAGCCATCTCCTTGTTATCTAACAAGATAACAAGTTTTCTTGTTATCTTCTAGAACTAGCACTGAAAACCAACATTATTAATTCTTGCCAGCTGGTCTCAGCCTCCGATTACTCGAGGTGGAACCTGATACACCAGTCAGAGAGAAAACTTTTGGTAACTGGTGAAATCTGTACATAAATTAGAACAAGACATGAAGATGCAGCTACAATGGTTGTGCAGTAACAACTGAGAAACAAGTCATTATTGAACTCAAGTATGAAATAATGACAAAAAATATTTGCATATGTGCATAAGTGTGTAATATTTTTAAAGGAAAGTCTTTAAGCTGTTCAAGAGACAGCTATTAAAGTTCTCTGCTACCTGTTCTGCTGCTCAGTCATGCAATTACAGACTTGCTGTTGCTGAAACTGGCACAATTTCTCTTTATTAAAGCAGGAAGAACAGATGTTGATGTTAATGCAGCCACTGGCAGGTGGCAATGGAACAGGACAGTGTCATTGAACAGTTCTTTGCAAAATTTTTTTCCATCTTTTTCTGTTCTTGCAGAAATGTGTTGCATTTCTAACATGGCAGAGGCACAGGGAGCCTGGCACTCAGCTGAATGAACCTCTGACCCGTGGAGCGTGCTACATGGACAGTGTGGCTGCAGGTGCATGGCAGTGGCATCCCCCCATAAGCACTTTGGCACAGTCAAGCAAGACCTAACAGTTTCCTGACGTGACATTTTAAGGCATTTGCAATGGTGGATAGACAAGGGGGTTAATGATCTCTGCACATTTACACTGGACTGGTCATCCAGGGACTATTTACATTTGAAATAATGAATTTTAATGGACAGTAGTGTAATGCTTTTCCCCAGCGGCTTCTTTTTACCTCTCTTCTCTGGTTATCAAGAAATGTGCACACCTCCACTGCCTCAGGGAAGCAGTCATTATACTCCATGCATAGTTAATTATATGCCAAGGAACCCAGTGGGTCTTTGTCTTAATTATTACATACGTGACAGAAAAGAATAAAATACCTATTTGGACATAGATGCACAGCTCTGTCTTGGCTTCAGGGAACTCTGAGTGATTGGAGAACTGTTCTCAGGATTTGCCTTACATCTCTGACTGTTTTTTAAACAGGAATCTATTTTTTTCTTCTTCTGCATGCCTTGCAGTCTTCAAGTTTTCTTGAGTCTGTCCTCATTAAACTTGGGGCTGGTAATTACAACTGCTTGCTTAATGTTTCCCTATATTATTCAATCCATATGTCACCCTCACTCCCTTTCTAGGCACGCGTGGGGCGTAGTCTGTATCTTTCTTTGTGCTGTGATCACTTAAAAACAAGGGGACACCAAGTCTTAGAAGTCTTTGTTAATCATCCACAGCTGACTATTCACCATATAAATAAATGATGATTCGTCTTCACATGCAACATTGCTTCACAGCAAGGAGCAGAGTGTGTCCTCTGTAACACGCAGGCACAACAACAGCCAGGGCAGAGTACAGAGTGCCAGGAATGCCCAGACAAGTGTTTCACTCCAACCATGTTCAGGCATTGCCACCTCCTGGCAGGGCTGGGGTGAGGACACACTGCTGCCTTGGTGCACGACCTGGCTGTGCAGGCCAGGCTGCTTGCAGATGGGTTCTTTGGCAAACTGGCAGGGCTGACTTTGTTGATTTAAGGGGTGAAAATTATGGGTATTTCTCACTGTCTGATTAAAAACTCACTTTTTGCACAGTGTTAGAAGCAAGGACTAGGGCTTTTAAGATGTTTGGGTGTGTCTTTATGGAAAAAGCCACATGCTTCCCATACTTCAAAATCATACTCCATGATTTTGTAAATTTGAGCCCTGACCAAAGGTGTAAATACACAGTTTTCCTCCAGTGAAAAGCTCTCTTAGTATGTTAGCACCTAGTCCTTCATTTACACCAGCCTCCCAAGCTAAATGCTGCAATTTTCTGCCCCTTAACTCTGTCATGACAATCATCTGTAGGCCTACACCACCAAGTGGCATTTCTGAGACAAGTCAATCGAAAATAGACAAGCAGATCCAGATAGCTAAAAGAAAAGAAGTCCCTTCATATCAGTTGATGGTGCAGCCCCACAAGTAGGAAGGTGCAGCAGTTAGGCCAGATTTTCGATGCAAGAAAACATCCAAAAAGGACAGACAGTCAGTCACTGACTGATCCCTCCCGAAGGTAAGTAGCTGCTTGAAGAGTTGTCTACCTTTTTATTGTTCTGCCTTGTTTATTATTCAAATTCACATTCACACTCATCTAGCCTTAGCTTTCCTGAGAACATGAGCATGCAGAAAAAGCTAAATGAAAGACAAGGATGTTGCTGTTTTTGTTTTAGAATACCTAGAACAGCTGACTGCATCTGAAGGAGGCCCCATGTCATATACTGTGACTTAAATCTTGCAAAGCTGACATCTATACGGCAGAAATTCTTGGCTAGCTGATACACTGCACTGACTCCTGGCATCTCTATCCTTCCAGATTTAGCACAATATTGTTGTAAATCACTTTGAAAAGACTTAGGTGCAACAACAATGTGCATATTTTGGGAGTTTCCTGCTATTCCTGAATTGCTCCAAAAGCAGCCCAGGCTTCAATGGCCTTATCTGTCCTGGTGGGTACCTTTCACTGTCAGTAAGAAAATCTCAGTCTTCCACAACAATCACAGTAAGTCAGTACATGTACACACTGCACAGCATCAGGATTTTTACAGACCATGTAATTATGAAAGGATTCTTTTTAAGACAGCATATTTTGTAAAAGTATCTTTAATTAAAATTTTAAAACCTAATCCATTTATTTCACTATACTTTATATTCTCATTGTAAACTTTTATTGTGTAATAGTGACGTTAAAAATAATCAAGTAAGTCCAGAAAGTGATGTTGACATTCACTCAGAAGAGAAGAAATAATCCTCCAGGTTTGTTGTATCAGACATCACTTTTAAAGAGAGTGAGATATAGAGATCAATACAGCTCTCATTCTGGAAAACTGAGTACTGTCACTCACTGGTTCATAGAGATTTGTGCAATTTGTTTATAACTATTATCCCCATAACTGTACTAATTGCACATGTAGAGATAACAAATTCTCTGCAATATAGCTAAAGCGAAAAACTCCTATGTATAACTGTGGGTAACTTCTACAGAAGCTGGTCTTGTAGAAAAATGTTTCTTAAAAACAAAACAAAAATTAAATAATCTTTAAGTCATGTTTGGTCACACTTGAAGCACAGTCTATTACACTCAGTATCTTCCAGTAGCCTGTGGTGCCTTGCACTGGACAGCCAAGACTAAACTACCAAAAGGCACCAGATATTATTTAACAAATAGACTGTAAACTCAGTAAAAAGAAAAAAAAAATACCAGTAGCTTCTACATTTGTTTATAGTCCTGTCTTCTATGAAAATTATTTCACCCTTTCTCAATTTAATTGCTCACACAGTTTAATTACTAGAGAGAAAAAAATACCACTGCATCTCTAAGAATAGTCTGTTCACACAAAAATTAAACACATATACTCTAGCCAGCCATATGCAATAAATATATCCAACTCTAAATCTTATTCTTTATATTCTTCTAAAATCTTTATATTCTTCTAGAATAGCAGACAAAATGTAAGTAGATTCCTGAGATATATGCAAACGACAATAAAATAGCTGCTTGTGTGTAATAAGTGATAGAAATGTTGCTATTGATAATATTTGAAATGAGGTTGGGCAAGCAAAGCATAAGGGTAAAACCAGAATCAGAAATTGATGACATAATTTGTTATTACTCTACTATACTTCCCATTTAATGGAGATGCATGCTACATTACAGAAGAGTGATAAGACAAATGCCTTTTCCTGAGATGCTCACAGAGATTTGTCCCACATGACAAATACTAAGATTTTGGAGCTGGTAATCTTGTTGTCTCTATGACCACTATAAAGTAATCTTGTTGTCCATATGCCCATTATAAAATATTTGAACTAGATGTGAAATTTAACTTTAGAGGTGATAAGTTGTGGTGAAATTCTCACATGCTTTTTAGAGAAAGGTTTGAAGTAAAAAAGCAGAAATGATTGCTGCTCAAAACACAACACAAGGAGCTATGGTATACCCAAATAGATACATAGAAAAAATATGTTTAGAGACAACACACGTGTATTTTCAGGAATGCAGTGCTGGAGTTTATGTTAAAATATAGAATAATCTTACATGCGGGTATGTTTTCTTCTAAGATGAGATCAAGCCTCTGAGTTCCCAGTTTTCACTAGGAAAAAAATAACTCCCTGAGGAACAGCTGGGCTGAGGAACAAAAGAAGAGGCCACATTTAAAAGATGCGATGATGTTAGAAAGTCAGAACTACCAATTCCCCTCTGCTTACTTTACTACTAGGAATAATGTGATTTGGTGTACAGGGTGATAAAATCAAACACACTGTCAGTCAAAGCATCTGACATACTTGCACAGTGAATTTGCTTCATAGTGAGAAATGTTTATGCTATTCTTCCTTGAGGAAAGGGAAGGCTGGAACAACTAAATACATTTAAAGGTTAAGAAGGTTAATGAGAAGAATTTAAATTCCAATCTGCATTCCAATATAGGAGAGGAAGAGGGCTCAAAGTCATTAAATAGATTTTACAGGACTGCAAAATATAATGCAAATAAAGCTGTAAATGAAATGGAATGTAGCAGAAATACAAGATCTTATCTAACATCCTTGCTGCGCACTTTGAGACTGTTACACTTCCAGAACTCTTTTGGGGCTGGATTTTGTACAGAAGGTAAGAAAAAGCAACCTTACAGACGCAAGGCTCAGCTCTGAGCTTTCCAAATTGAAAATGGAAGTACAAAAATCGAGGTTGCTTGGTTTTGGAAACTGAGCTGCTTCTCAGAGGATGCTGGCTGCAGACAAGGACGCTGCTGTTCTCCACGCTGTTAGTGGGAAATGTCATAATAGTAGTTACGTAATCTCATCTCGACTGCAACAAATCCTGGTCGGTCGTCAACGCTGTGGAAAGATGACAAGTATCACTGCATAGGAAGGACAGAACTGTCAAGGTTCATCAGCCTTACAGCCCTCCAAACTCCATCTCAGTGACAGGTCACCTAAAGATGCTCACAATATTTTAAGGCTACAAAAATGACACTACAAAATTAATACCAAGTGACAAATACTACTACAGAGCATCCAGTCCATGGATTTACTACCATGCCTTTTACTTTGTGGTTGGTGAATGTACTAGAAGAAAGAAATGGTAAATCAGCTCCATTTCATTTTCTACTTCATTTCCCTCAGTAATAATCTGGAGAAAATAATATTTGCCATGCAATATCTGCCTTATAATGGGTAGTACCATCACACAGAGTGGTTAGAAGCATGGAGAGGAGCCTACCCACACACCATATGACTGTACCATCTTTCTTTTATATCTGCAATTGTTTCTTTATTTGGAGAACACAATTAAACCAACAACAATCCCTTACAATTTTACATTATATATTGAGATAGTTACTCTTCCTAACCTGAACCTTCTTTTTAAAATTGATTTTCTTTCTAATAATAAAGATATTTTAGTACAAAAAAAGAGAAATCAGCATGCTTTATGATATGTTTGTTAATAATAACAAGAACTGATCCCTTTCACTGTAGAACTACTACAGCATTCCTTGAGTCAAACCAAAAGGCAGGAATTACTTTTTGGTTGCACATTCTTTCTAGAGTATGAGGTTTAATAAAGCTAACAAAGAAGCAAGGTACCTAAAATGAAGTACCAGTGCTCCTTAATGTAGAACTTTTGGACAAATTTATTCTCCAGATGGTGAAATGGAAGAATAAATGATATTACAGTTATTTTGGGTCCTTTCTGGAGACTTTCTACAGTTAAAAGTAACTTCAGCGGAAGAGTTTACAACAATAAATCATAAAAGAGTTTTAATATACTTTTGCAATATACTAATTAAAAAAACAGGAAAGCTTTCTTTTTTTTTCTATATTTCATAATTCTAATTTCTAAATGGTTATGAAACAGAAAAAAAAATGTTTCTGATGTATCAGGTATGACCTGAAAAGATGGTTTGCCTCTCACTGATAAGATGTCAGTGTCGGATCCAATTTGAATATATTGGAGATAAACAGATCAAAACAATTAAATATTGAGAAATAGAACAAACATTTTGGCAATATGAGTTTGAAATTTCAGTAAAGCTAAAGCCTTAGAATTGAAAATTAAACTAATCACAATTCAAAATGAAACAAATATTTGCTTACTTTCAAATATTGTTTTCAAAATGTATTAGACTGACCTTTTTGTGTGTTTATTTTTTATGCTACCCTGTATTTTGTATATAACTGTTCCGGCAAACTCTGTTCTACAAAATTGGCTTTTTGTAGTATACTCTCTAACTCAGATAATTTTCACCTGAAAGTTCAATTGACTTCTGAGCTTGAAGTACAGTTGTAAGCTAAACTCCAGCTGAAAAGATGTATTTTGAAGTAACCCCTACTCACCCCCTTTCTGGCTGTTAATCATGTAAATTAAAATGCACTTCTATCAAAAGAGCATCCCATCACACTCACTTGTATGTCCAACACAATTTCATAAGACTATAGACTTCTGTTGGGCAGACTTCAGGACGTTCCATTCGTTCTCCTCTTTCAATCATCTGTGCAACTTCACCACCTTTCATTCCCTGGAACAGAGTGACCCGAACAGTCATCCAAGTTGCAAATGATTACAGCACACATGATGGCATAAATTGAACAGAGGTCTGGAACTGATTTTTGGGCTATCCTTTGACTCATTTGTTGCAGCAAGTCTTTTTAATTAGGAAAAGATATTGGTTCAAATTTGCTCTGAATTTTTAAATAAAAACCATGGCCAAATAAAACCACTCACCTTATATGGTTTTTGTCCATAAGAGAAAGCTTCCCACATTAAAACCCCAAAGCTCCATACATCACTTTTGCTAGAAAATTTGTAGAAATTCATGCATTCTGGAGCATACCATTTGACCGGCCATTTTCCATGACTTTGTGCCTAAAATATGTCATAACGGAAAGGAAAAAAAGCAGACTAGATACAATGATAAGTAGTAAACAACATCTGAATGCACATAATTAACGTTAACTTAGATCTACACACATTTGCACTAAGTACCATAACATTTCTGATGAAGTTAGCAATAGACAAAATGGATAACAGCTTCTTCAAAAGTGTTACAAAATTTTTCTAATTTTCCACGTTCAAAATAATGCATTGAAATGAAATCTGTGGTGAAAAAAAGCATGGCTAAATGACTTTGAGTCAAGCTTTTAGTGGCGTTTATTTTAAAGTTGCTCTTTAGAATAATTTTTTTCCATTTGGATCTCACAAAGGCTCGGAGACATGTCAGGATGGTTGAAGTGGGTGCTCTATTTGAAAGCACAGTGACTTTCTTGTGGCAAAATGCAGTTTACATAAATTATGCCATAATACTGCTTTATGACCATTCAGCTGTCAAGCTATACCAGCACAGTGCTAGATCTAGTGACAGGACCCTACTGCATCCTGTGGAGTTGTAAAGAAAATCAACTTTGATACTAATTCTTGAGGCCCAGAGACTGGGATTGACAAGGTAGGCTAGGCTACTGGCAGTGATTTAAGATGCCTTTTCTGGCAGCAGTGACTACTGTTCCTACACAGGAAGGTCATCACAAGGGAGCATGGGCTTGCTTCTACTCTGCAGTGTTTCAGGGGTTGGATTATTAGTTTCAAATAGGTGATAAGAGGGAATAAGCAGAAGGAAGAAGTAATTTGAATCGCAAGAGTGATATATCAGGAAAACAAATACAGACATGATAGCAGCCTTTGTCTCCCACCTTTTACATTATTAGATGTTGCAATGATTTTAATCACTTCAGGTGTACAGAGGTCCAAAGAATTTAAAACCCAAATAAACAAATTTTACTTAGGTTAATTTATTATTTAATAATGGCATTCTTTCAAAAATCTCCCCTAATTCTGTTCTTTAAGACAGTGTATTAGTGCTAGCCTACATGCTAGCATACTTGGATATGAGGAGAACTGTTTTGCAACAAAAATATTTTCCCCCATGTATATAAGGTAGTATCTCATTTCCACAATAAGTTTCAATCTTCTAATGACAAGACTATCAAAAGTAAATAAAAGGAGACAACTAAAAGGAGGGACAAGCTTTTTCTTCCCTACATGTCTCTTAATGTTGATCACATATTTTAAATTTGGTAATCTAATATCAGATTATAAAATAATGAATGGTACATAAAATTTCTAATTTTCAACTGCATTTCAACTGAAAATACCCTTATTAAGCTATGATACTACACAATTTTCATGTTGTGCTCAGACCTTACCTTGTAATAATTTTCATCAGCACTAAGAGCTTTAGAAAGTCCAAAGTCACTAATTTTGGCATAATGTTGGGTGACTAACAGCACATTTCTTGCAGCCAGATCCCTATGAACAAAATTATTCTCCTCCAGGTATTTCATCCCCATGGAAACCTGATGCACCAGCTCTGTTATATTCTTCTCTGTGACATGTCTGAAAATTGAAATCGAAAATTTCAATTGAATTTTATAGAGGTCAGTAGTTCATTTTCACGACTTTTCATGGAGTTCAGATACAAATCTTTACTCTAAACTTGTCCACATTACACTGGAAATCTGATTCACTTACATTTAGCTAAGCTTCAATTTGAAATGGCAATCTAGGCTCTTGTCCTGGGAAGATGATGTGTGATCACATCAATAAAGAGAAGTTGAAGGATATGAGAAAAGTCTTTCATTTATTCAAAATACTTTATTTTGGCAGAAATATTTGACAGTTTGGAGACATGTTCCAGTGAAGAATAACTACAATCATTAATTATTACATCAACAACATATCAATTATAATTGTCCTTAAAGAAAAAAATAAAAGAAAGGAACTTTTCCATTCCTATGGAATGGAGTCAAAGTTTACATACCTATTTTTTTGCAAAAATTTGTTCAATGGCCCAAGTTCAGCCATTTCCATTACTAACATCCAGGCCTCAGCTTCACATATACCTATCATTCGGACAATATATGGGTTATCCAGTTGCTGCATTACATTTGCTTCTCTCAGTAACTCATCCTTTATGGCTGGATCATTACTCTCATTCTTCAGAATTTTTACAGCAACAGGCTTGGCACCCCTGCAAAAGAGAATCCAGTTCTGGAACTAGTTGCTGAAAAATCTGTGCACCAATGCACACAGTCTTCAATAGATATTTCCATTCACATAATACAAATTGTGACAAAAGACAGAATTGACACTCAGAGAAGAAAAAACCAGCCATAACAGGAACATCTCTCTATCAAATGCTCAGAAGACAGCTAAGCAAAAGAGTGAGAATGAAAAGAACCTGAGAAAATTACAGATTGTCATAACAATGCCTAAAGAAGCCTGAAAAAAAAAATACTGGACAAAATTTTCTTGTCCACTCTGTCTAGGATAGCATAAAGCTCTTCTGGCAAGAAAAGCTATAAAGAGCTTTCTAAGCACTGGGGTGTTTAGAGGGGTGAGACTGGAACATGCAGCACTGCCAGGTACCAAGGCAGGGCTCTGAAACCCTGAGAATTTAAGCCTGCTTCTGCAACCTTCCATTCATACAGCAAACTGACAGAGTGACTGATGAGATCAACATAGCTCAAGTGTGAAACACGATTAAAATATACACAAGTTGAGACCAGAGCCCTTCAAATTCCTACATCCTCTATTGGAAAAATAGAAATACTTTCTGCCTCTGAAGACGTCAGTTAAAGAAATGCCTCCAACTTCAAGAGATGAGAGTGTGTACATAATCAGTCCATGCACATATAGCATACTGACAACATTTCACAATGAAAATGCATGAAAAGTCAAGTATAAACGGGGTCTGTTCCTACTGAAATGACGTGATGGAAAATGTCACAACATGTTCTGTCGTCTTGAAAATCAACATTCCAGCTTCAGGAAACTAGTATTTATCACACTTCAGGTAAAACTCTCTTTGCTATAGTTAAACTGTCCATGGCATTCTCCATGTTTTCTGACACAGATGCTGTGCAGATGGGAAATACTGTGTAGCATTAGTACTTTTGCAAACTGTGCAGCAAGGCAGTGGGATTCCTACTCTACTAACCCCATCAGGGGAGAAAATAGTCATAAACAGTACTTTCCCACTTCACTACAAAAATGAGTGCCTAAGTGTACATACAAGGAGAGAAACTGGTGAATTTAGCTCAAATTAGTTACAGTCTGTCACCCCAAATGACACACAAAAATAACTGCTACTCAAAAAGGTAAACGCTAGAGCTTTTACATATTGGATTCCATGCAAACAGAAGGCAACACTCACTTTTTCATCTTATAGAACCCTTTCTTTACAGTACCAAAGTTGCCAGAGCCAAGTTCACCTTCCTCCAAAGTCAACAACTTCCTGTCAAGAGTGACATTTTTTGGTTTAATTTCATCTGGATCGGCATATGGACTTTCATAGACCTCGGTATCCATGGGTAAGGCCTCTCTCTGATCACCTGTAGTTCAAACAATGAAAAAATTAGATATGATTTCAGACATTTTTGCTGACACAGCTAATATATTCACCTTTTCTATGTTCAAGACCATCAGTGTGTGTGACTTGCAAGTGCGTTATAAAGAAACCGTATGCAAAATAAATATCTATATCTACATGCATCTATATGCATTTTAGAGCAGACCAAAAGGCAGTGGCCTCCCCCTGGTGATGTGCTGTAACTATTGAACGTTTGTGCAGGGTGAAACCAGGAGGTTCCTTGACAAAAGGAGGGTTAAAGTTTGGCCCTTCTCCTTGGTACTTCCCATTAGTTACCTCACACAATTCTTCACTCAGAATGCTGCCTTATATGTACTTCATTCTTAGGCATCCAACTTGTGACTGTCAAGTAACTGCACTGTGGATTGGCACTGTGGATGCAAGAGGGCACAATTCTTTTTGTGACATGTAAGGATTTAGTTTTTAGAGTCCAGGAAATAATACTCCAATTCAAAATGGGAAAAGGGGTTTCTGCTAAATGATTTTTGTTGTAGATGGTGACATCTGGTATCTTCAGCTACCAGGCTTCAGTTACAATAGTGGCTATGCCAATGCATAACAGAATGAGAAATATATGCAAGAAAAAAGAAATAAGGATTGAGAAAGAGCTCTGCCATAAGGAAGAAAATTGCATTAATGATATATATTACTCTGCCTACCTCTTTCAGCTCCTGCAAGACCTCTGTTCCTTTGCAACACATATGGATTAAAAGGTGCTTCTTCTGGTGGGTGGCCAATAGTTGACTGAAGCTGTAGCACACAAATACATTTTTTCTGTTTAACAATGCTTAGGTAAGTTAAAAGCACTTTCCCCCACTCAAGAATTTTGGCACAATGTTTGCAAGAGACACACAGGTGAGAATCAGAAAGAAAGGGATCCAAAAGAGGTTATTTCATTCTGGAGGTTATTGTTGGAGCAGGCCAAAAGTACAAAAAGATATTACAAATATTTCAGAGCATTAGATAAGAGAGAATTAACTGTAGTGGGTCATGCACAAATCTTATTCTGCAGATATTAAATTTACATGCTCTTTTCAAATTTGCCATGTAACACAAGTACTCAGAAGGATTTCTCTTTAATCTGTTCTTCCTCCTTCTTCAAGTTATTTCTCCCACTATCTAGGCCATAGAGAAATTACTTGCACAAATGAAAACAAAAAACAATTTCTTGTTTCTCTTGTGGATATTACAGAGGGGCTCTATTTTAAAGAAGTGGAAACAACTGTAGTAAAAAGTTATTACTTTAATAGGCTTGTGTAACATCGGGGACAAACATCATGAACCAGATATTAGGCTTGTCTCTCTGCTCTGAGGAGGGAAAAGATTAGTTAATTAAACATCTGGTTCAAATACAATTCCTCTGCCTTTACTCTTGACAGAGAAATAATATGGTGTACACAAACCATCTCACCCATTGTGTCTTCTGGAGCTCCTTACCTGGCACAATAAAGTATAGATGAGAGAAAAAAATAATCTGGTCACTTCTGTTTGTGAGCTGTTGGGAACATGGAATTACAGAATCTATTTCTGCAGCTTAGTTTCTTTTCAAGCAAAGAGAAACAAAGCTCTAGCAGAAGCTGTCCCTGACCACGCCAAAGGGATTGTAACAAAATAACCTTTAAGGTCCTTTCCAACACAAACTGTTCTATGATTCTGTGAAGTTTCCTATAGTCAGCATCCTATAGGATGTAATAGAAGTTTTATCATTTGAAAACTGCATTTAGTAGGGGAAACACCTGACCTGGGAACTACCCACTTTGAAATAATTTTGAAGTTATCTGCCCAATTTGATGAAATAGAAAAGGCTTCACTACATAGATTTTACTGCAAACCACGTGTAGGAAGCGAGTTTTCAGCAATATTCTGTCCTAGTATTATGAGCACATTGACATCAGGCACATTAAGGGTAATATTTCTGACTTGGAACAGTGTTAAAAGGCCATTTGCTGTCAAGGCAAGCCACAAAACCCCAAGACAGTTCTGGGATATGTCAAGGAACAAACTGAGTGATCTACCATTCTCAAGGCAAATGAAGGTATAAAACAAGATCCTTAGCTCTAGTTTTGTTTTTCTAGACTGATTCACCCTGACAGCTTTCAAAGACTTGTGTCACTCTATTTCACACAAGCAATTCACTAGCCCCAAACCCCTATTAAGACTAGAAGTCAATTGGCGTACTTTGAACTGGCCAAATGTAATTAATGTACACCAAATATTGCACACCTTAAGAATCCATACACCAGTGCAGAACAGATGGTAAAAACATAGCTCTGTCCACGACATAGCTGAGTCCTCAAATTAGACACACGAGATATTACTTTTCTTTGCAATTCAAGAACAAAAACAAAAACAAAACCAAAAACAAACAAAAAAACCACAAAAAAAATCCAAAAGGATCGTATGCACCTGCTCTGCATTAAAAAAAAAAAAATGCATCACTTCCATTCTTGTAAATAAAGCTCTGCAGCTGTGAACTGAAAAACACACAGTGACACCAGATATAACAAAGTTGGTTTGCTTTCTCAGAGAGCTGCTCATGTTTAAGAAGAATCATAGTGTCTTATTTATCATTACTTAGCTTGATTAATACATATAGAATTATTTCTAATTGTTGCAGATTGATTAAATAAATATGGCTTCTATGTTAATATTCCTACTTTCCTTTTTATTTAAATATCATTTAAATGCAGAGTCCTTTCTGCCTTATCCTTTTAAAACAGCAAGTACAATTCTGCAGATCTTTTTTGGACAAAAGGATTTTTGTCTTAATACATCTAAGGTATAGGATAACTGATTACTTCTTGTATTCTTACAAGAAACAGAGAATGGGAGAGATGACCATGGATTTATTCAACCAATAAAAAGGACTACAAGAAAAAAGTCCTCTAAAGGAGCCTTTTAAAAATGTGACATATGAATGAAATGGCTCCAAATACTCTAAATCTGACTTTTACAGTGACCATTATAGTTTTACAGTAAATAGCATAGTAAGATTTTCATGAAGGCAAGTTGTACAGCAAGTGCAATATTCTTTCAGGTTAATAAATTTGGTTTGAAAAAAAGGCATAGAGTCATCTTGTTTTATTAAAAACTAATGGCTAAATACTGCACGACAAACATCTCATTAGCCATGAGAGGAGAGGAGCTTTGGCCACGGCATCTCAGTTGCCACGAGGTGGCAGGATTTCACTTAAATTGTCCAAATTGACAATTTTACACTGGTAAAAACAGACTGAAAATTTTTTGCTCTGGATCTGAAAGTGTAATGCAAATAGTGCATTTGTGAAAAAAAAAATCCCAAAAGTGAGTAAATATAACATAAAAAATAAAATAAATATGTTTTTTATGGTTTACTGTCTGAAAGTTTTTGACATAGAAGTAATTGTGTAATTAACCAGATCTAAAGTAAACTGTGCTTATTTGGGTTAATGAATAGTAAATCTTTGAATAGTTCAGAGCACAACTTTCGTCTAGAGTCTAAAGTCTGGCAGTATGGTGTGGGTCTGAGTAGTCCAGGTAAAGTACATGTAAATGGTGATCAAATCAGGTTTCTGAAATTATTTTCCTAAATGTTTGGTTTTACTCTGCCAATATGCTTTAGTCTCTACTCTTGTATGTTGTCCAGAAGGCAGGAAATAGGTATTTGACAGCAGAAAGTGACCAGAGCAAGACACAGGTTTTACCAGGTTAACAGACAGCAGTGCGACCAAAAACATGTCTACAGAGTTTAGACCCCACACCCATTTTTCTGAATCAACCCAAAATGTGTAATAGTTTGGCATTGTATTTCAGATGGTTGAGAGCCGATTGTGAGACTGTGTCTCTATTTGTCTATGACAAACACACATTGAAAAAGAGGCATGGGTCCTGTAGCTGACAACTGCTGTTGGTACTTCAGCATAAAAAAGAAGTGAAACTCTAGGAAAATAATATTTGTTATTTATCTGGTTTATAAAATACAGTATATACCAAACACAGCTTTTCACTCTGAACAGTAGCATACCTCTAGGGCTTTTCATGCCTGCTCATTTTTGTTGAAGAGCCACTGGAAATAAATCAATAAACATACAGACTTATGGATTGAATAGGGGCATACATATTATTCTCAGTATGCAAACAAACTCACAGCTGCATGCTTCAGAACTACATCAATTACTGGACAGCACCATTTTCTGGCCATGCAAAAGCATTTTCACTAGCACAGGGCAGGGCTCCCCTTGGCTCCCTGGCATCTTGCCAATTTTCCCATTCTGCTTGGTCTTGTGACATCTTATACTTGCCTAAATGTTAGTGAATGCATAAGAAGATTTGTGCGCATAAGTTGTGTAAGTATGTATTTTGTTGTTTTTATTGTTCCCTAAATGTGTTCAGTAATAGCATAATTGTGTAAACAAGACAATTTTCTGATTAGACAGGAAAGTAGAAATATAATTTTGTTCTGAGTGGTTTTGAAAAACTATTTTATCACATTTCATTTGCAGAAATATTGAGATCTGCATTATTTTGGTATGCCAGAAATAAAACAAAAGAGTCCCTCTATTTTTAAAACCCCTTCAAACCCATTGCTTCAGTTATAAAATCAAAGCCCATAATTATGCAGATTATTAGGATAGATGCAGAAACTTACAAAATCTTAACAATCTAATTGTTAGTAGTCAAGACAGCAAGCGAAAAGAGGGAAGAAGAGAGTGAAATTAGTCATTTAAGTATTTTTAGCTCAGTCAAAAACCTAAAAAAAGTATATGAGGCACCTTTTTGCTGCCAGCCTTTGGGAAGGTGTACGATTTGAGTCTTGAGATAATTCCACCTCCTGCCCAACTCTAGAAACCACAATGTCAAAGAGGAACAGTAAATGTGTCATGAAAATAGCTAAAGGTATTTCACAAAACAAAAACACTCTAAAATAAGAAAACACTCCCAAACTTTCTGTTGCTTGTGCCTTCAAGTACACACATATGACGCATCAAAAAAACGTAGTACAGGAAATCTTAGTACTAAATTTTATTTCGTCTATATTACTGTCAAACCATCCTGAATCTGTAGACATACCTTAAGGCAGTTTTTAAATTCAAATTCACTACCCTTTGTTCAGATCTTTATTTATAGAGTATGTTGTAAGTTTCTCCTGCCTCTGTCACTGAACTTTAGTCCCCCTCCCCCAACCCCCAAGTGTATTTAGAAACGAGTGGATAGCTTTCATGTCTGGAAGTGTGACTAATGTATCAAGCAAAATTTGAAGCACACCTTGGTCATACAACAGTGTGATTAATAAAGCAGAAAGCATGCTAGGTAATATTAATTCCAAACAAAAAGGAACAGGCTTTACATTTTACACACACACTTATGTTCTGTGTAGAGGTGCCTTTAAAGGATATGCAAATATATTTTACAAGAACACATTAACTTAATTATATGTGACAAATTAGCATTTTTAGGGGTCACTGAAAGATCATACATGACTGTTAAAAACTGAGATGGAGCACTTATTGTTCAAACATTTAGTCTGATGCTGAGGCTAAAACAACAATCTGAACCACATTCTCAGTCACTTTAAACAGCCTTTGAACTTAGATATTCTGAACTTTTTAATAAGAAGCCCATTTGGACTTCTTATTTTCTGAAAAGGTATATTTTTTAATTGATAGGATTGATATATTCCCTAGTTTTCTTTTAAAATAAAATGTCTGATTTCATATTAAAAAGGTGTCTTTTGTTTCAAGACACCAAGGACAGCCATGTGGTCCCTATTGCTGCTGGAGAAACAGAAATATTTTTGATGCTTGACATTCTTCATAGCTGTGATGCATAAAAATTCAGTATACTGCATATTAGAAAAGGTTACGGAGTCAGCTATTTTCTTTTACTTCATGAAATTTTCTTTCCATATTGGGAATAAATGAAACCTGAAGTACTACTTAGTTACAGTTTTGCAATAGATAAATTCTCTAAGAGGTCAAGGGCTCCTTTGCACAAGCTGAGCATGGTTCTCAGTATACTTTTTCAACAAGAGTATCTCCCAGCACTTGGGAAAGCAACCACCTGTAGTTATGGTAATACTGCTTAACTCACATATTTTTATTAGGCCTACAAATGCATGTTGAGATGAATACCTCATGAAGCACAGCAACTAGTTACAGTTCAGCTGTACTCATAAAGTTTAGATCTCTTATTACCACCTAAAAGACTGTGACTAAACAAAATACTGAGAAAGGTTAAGAGGAGAATTTGGGAAATGGCCAGAATTTGGCAGTTTCACTATAATGTCATCAGCTGGAGAACTGAACTAAAGACTCATCTCAAAAGTTCCTCTGCTGGTTTAAATGTATATTGGGATGAAATTGATTGAAGGGAGAAAAAAGTAATTTGCAAAATGAAAGGGGTCAAAATCACCCTAAATCTAGCCATGGAGCCTCATGTGAAAGGCAAGAAACATCCCAGTCCATGCATGTTCTGGGAGAAGCAAGAAGAAGCATCTCTCCATATTCTGCATGGAAATTATCTTCAATACAGACATTTAGCATAAAGTCCTTTCTTTTGCAGAGGAAGCATATTAGTAGCACTAAAAAGGAGATGTCCATATTACATTAAACTTAAGCATTTTGTTACTCCAAATTTGTCCATGGAACAACAGCAAATATTAGACAAATCTGATGTAGATTTATGTCCCTGATGTAAATTTTACTCCAAGCTCTTATAACCAGCATTTTACAGATAAATCATTTGGACAGTCTGCCTTGCATATCATCCAGCAGTTGTTTCTACATTTCATTCATGTACCTTCTTAAATTCAAAATAACTTCAGATTTGGGCATTCTATTCCACTAAGACTTTGGAATAGCATCACTGTATTTTGGGCTGCAATATATAAATGAAAAAGATTTTGAAAAATTGGTCTGGATGGGAGCACTAGTATTAGACTGTTTGCTTAGAAATGGCCATTGTGTTTTGTTCCTCTACTTTCTCTCTTTTGCTTCTTTATTATAATTCTTTCTCACAAGTCATGATCATCCCTGTTGTCTTGCTCTGGATTATCTCCTGCCAGACAACATTCTTCTGTGCAGTGTCAAAAACAGGTGAAAGTCTTTCAGATGAGACCCTGCCAGACTCGAACAAGATGGAAACACATTGATGGTTCCCTTTCCTCTACCAGCATGGTGGTTGCTCATTCTTGTTCCCATCCTGATTCACTGCAGGCATAACATCCTCTGAAAAGCTGTGTCTGCTTGCTATTCTGTGATTAATATATGATTATTAAAAGTGCAGTATCTTTCACTAGTTTCTACCGAGCCTCACCCTTTTTATTTTTTTCCAGGACATTTCCCTAATTCATCACAATTATTTTTATACCCAATTCAAAAATTTACTATTCCAACTTACATACTTTGGCAATAATTTTCACAGATAAAAAGCCCCATGCAGTATACTAGAAATTTCAGAAACTCCTAAATGTTAATTATCATGATGTAAATAATATGAGATAGATTGCACATCTTCCACATAAGATTCTGTTTGTATTGTGTATGTTGGTGATTGTATTCCTTCTCTTCTAGCTGGTTTTATTTTTGATTTTATGTAATCTGAATAATTGTATTTCAGGCATATTAAAAATCTTCATGAGTTACTGCTTTTGCACACAAGTATTAATGCGTGAGAACCTGGAAATATTAAGTGAAATCTTTGAGCTCCATAAGCAGTATTAGTTATTTAAATTTTTCCATTTTCTATATTTATATAACAAGAAAGTAATTTAGCATGCTCATTTTTAAAAAGTCCCAAAGAAAACACAAAATTCAGATTTCAATTTTGAGAAATTCAAAATATCAAATATAGTGAAGATCAAAACAATGTTTAGTACACTCTTTGCAAAATATGCACTTTTACTTAGCTTTGGTGACTTTCTTTTTAGCTATAATGACAATTCTTAAACAGTAGAAGTTAAATTTACACTTATATTGTGAATTTTTCTGTGGATATTATGAAACGTACACAGTATCATCACACTGAACGTGCCTGCCCTATCTCTACAACTGCATGTATACCAGATGATACACATGTGGTCTTGTGAGCTTAAACTTCATGGACATTCTTGTAAATGGCACAGATCCAAACCTCAAGGCAGTATTTTTATATTTAATTATTTTAATTAAAATATTATTATTAATAATAAGTAATAGATTTTAAAATATTTTAAATTAAAAAGGGACTGACTTTGGTTGCTTAATTTCCAATTCTTTATAAAGGTACATGATTTTCAGAAGTGAAGATATGAGAGTAGCTGCTCACAGGCCTGCTAGGAGTCAATTTTATTGAAATAGAGGTAATTGCTTAATTGAATAAACTTTTTTTCTATAATATGGGACTGCATCAATATAATGATCTAAATGATCAAGTTATGCAGGGAAATGACTGAAATTAACTCCCTATTTCAGATGAAATCAACTACCTTGAACAAGACAGTATTATGTGATTCTGTGGATGTATCACACCTCAGATGGCTTTTGCAGTCAGTGGACTTTGAGAACTTAGGTAATTATAGTAACAGGTGGACTTGCTCCCCCTTCATGGAGTGGATGAAAGAATCACCCCTAAAGCAGTGCATAAGAAATGAAACGCTTGTGCAAAGTCTGATGTTAACTGCACAGAACAAATATGAAAATAAATTGAATTTCCATTTCCGCTTCAGTCAGCAGATTCTCAAAGTGAACAATGCAAGCAATGTGGTATCTTCTCCCCCGAGTGTTGATACAACATTATAGAATATGACCATCAATGAGGCATCTTGCCTATGGAAAATACTGTTTTATCACATACATTATATGTGTAAAAGAGGTTCACAAAATTAAATTATGATTAGCACACCCAAAACACTGATGAAAGCAATACCATGATAGCATATATTTTAAGTTTCTTTTCAAATCACTGTTTATAACCCAAGAAAAATAAACTAACAGATTAAATAATACCCAAGAATTAGAATTCCCAGAACAGTATGGGACTGTAATCCTCCTCAAATGAATGCTATTGCTATACCACCACATTCACTTACCTTAGGAAGCGTTCCAGAAGAAGGATGAGTATTAAAACCAAGATTATCTGCAAAAGAATCAAATGTAAAATGATACCGAGCAAGGTGAGAAATTTGTGTAAGAACACACAATTTTACAGAGGGAACCAACTGTGCAGTTTTTAGATCACATTACAGTGTTTCTCTTGGACTATCTTCTTTGCTTTTGTCTCTTATGTGCAGCAGACTCTGGTACTTCTGGCCACAGAGACAAAAGTAAGTGCAGAGCCTAAATGATTCAAAGGAGAAAGAAAATAATGGTGGAAAAAAAGCATGTAGTGATTCAAAGGATGGAAAAAATAAAAACTTCAGGTATGGACTTGATGATCTTAGTGTCTTTTCTAACCTAAATGGTTCTATGATTATATTTTATTATTCTATATCCTCTCACCATGGCACTGGCATCCAGTTAGAATTAAAGAAAGTGGCCTTAGAGAGAGAAAACCAGCTCTGGAAGAGCACAAGTTGGACATAGATCAGTCAGATGCATCTCTTTTCTCTTTTCAGACAGGGCAAGAGGGAGGACAACATCTCTTCAGTGTGACATGACATTAAAGAAGAAACAGGATAAAAATCACACTGACACTTTCCCTCACCTCTTCTCCTTTCCCACAAGTTATCAAGGAATACCTCTCTGACCCCATTTTCAGTGTTGGGTGCAGCCAGTGCCTTGTTCTGCCCTGCTCCCCCCAGCACGGGAACTCACCTGCTGGGTGCACAACTCACTGCACCCATCCTAATTCCTGCAGCAGCACTGCTGCTGTGCCTGCTTCAGCTTGGAGTAAGGACCACTGGAGCAGAGCTGGGAAGATCACCTTGTTCATGTTTGTGGTCCAAGTAACACACACTGCCACTTTGAGCAGCAAAGCACATTTCTGATCTAACAATAATTTAGACCCAGCAGTAATTTGCTTTGGTAGCCCTAAGCTACAGGATCTGCCTCCATCATGCACAGTCTGGCAGATATTACCTTATTTGAAAATGTGGAAAATCTGCACCCACCTATATGACAAGTCGAAAAAATTCACACATTTTTATCATAATTATCATGTCTTTTAACACATATAAAAATAATAGGAATAACTCACCATTTTCTGAGCAATGTTGTGGACAAGGAATGGTAAGAACCCTTAATAATCCATCTGGTTTGTATGAATAATGCTCAACTAACTAGCAGAATGAGAGAGGAGGGAAAAAAAGAAATAATGAAAGAAAAAGATATGAAAATATGAGGGTGGTATCATTAAATATATTGTCTCTTTAGAAATCTGTGCATACGTACAATAGTTGATATATATTACAACAAATGAGCTTGGAATACAGCAGATCTTTACTGCACATGTTCTTTATTTCTATTTAGCAGGGGCGCATGTTTCTGAAGTAACCTTGTGGATAAATGTGCAACGTGATCCAGGAATGGGATTTATAAGGCAGAGTATTCCCCACCCCCGGTTCTGCTACTAAACACCTTTGCAGCTCTGAGCAAAAAACTTATTTCTATGTCTCTGAATTCCCACTTTCTCTCTCTTTTTTTTTCATTTTTGGAGATAATTACAGTGCAAGAATTGCCCTAATATGTAATGCTTTCTGTGGACCTCAGAATTGCAATGGGATGTGCACAGTTAATAAAAGTACCACCAGCAGTTGTGGCTATATGTACTCCTGGATTGTCCTCTCCACATCATTTTTTACAGGTTTGTTACTGCTATTTTCCATTTGGGTATAAAAGAGAAGGTCTGTGAGTGTAAGAGTTGCAGACATGTTCACAAAAAATTTAAGATAGCAGAGCTGCTTTTAAAATTCCAGTGCCATCAGGAAAGAAATACAAAAATTCTAAGAATTAATATATGCAAGCGTAGATTCATATTTTAGATCTGTGACTCACGTAACTAATTTTAATAGATTTTTAAACAAGAGGACATAAGACATTTCTGCAGGGATTTCAATTCCCTTAGTAATTTCAATTTACACAGTCATTTCACCAGTATTCAGTTTTAGTATCTACTATGGCATAGTCAGCTATGGACTTCTTCATTGCTTAATCTTTACCAGAGTTCAGACATATTTTGGTGGTAAGCCTCAGCAAGCCATGCTTTAACAGACTTAAAGGTAGAGAATTTCAAAGCTTAAGACTGCATTATGTGGATATGCTGGTTGCCATCATAAAGGACATTAGCAAAAGACTAAACCAAGCATATCCATTATTTAAAATGGCTACTTGCAAATACGAACAGACTTTCATTCTAGACAATGTTCAGCTAATAATATAATAATTAATAATAATCACAGTTTTGAACTCGGCCAAGCTGCAACTTCACATTTAAAAATGATTAAACTCTCTACACTAACATAGCTTTCTACATTAACATGTATTTTCTTCATGTACAGAAACCACACAATGTTGGAAACATATGACAAACAACCTCTCAAAACATGTTGGTTTTAGCCAAAGACTATTGTCACAAGGCAAAATAAAACAACATTGGTCAGTTGGTCAGTTATATGGAAATGTGATGACAGATATCCATGTGACATGAATATAACAGACCTGCCAAAGGGTGTCAAATCTTTTTCCATCTGGTATGGAGAGTTTTCCTGTCTTATCTCTGTCAATACGATAGTGCAATACTTTTCCATCATTCAGCAGGCACAGGGCATAGGAACCATTGCTGTCCCTTTCTCGGATACTGTAGAAGTAAGAAAGACTTTCAGGATTTACCAGGAATGAACATTCATTTTTAATCACTCTTTCCTTAAAGCTTTTGAATTAAAACCAAAACAAAATCAGTACTGCAACTTCTGAAAACATTTTGTTAAGCCTTTCATTTACTTCTTAGTGTAATTAACTTTCAGGTAAATTGACTAAAGTTTCTCTTTTTTTTCTTCCAAAAAGGCAACAGATGAAAACAAAAAAAGACAATGATGTAAGGCACTGTTAGGCAGCTACAGAACACTGTACACTGCATAAAGCACTCTTTGTGCAAATATGCATTTTAAAGATTGTGCAGTACTGGCTTACCTCTCTTGTGTATTTCATTTTACAATAAAGAAATGACAGTAAGAACAGAAGATTTAATACTAAAAGAATGTAATGTGAAAAGCAAAATTTTTGTGTTTGAAATAGCTTGCTGTGTGGCTGGGAATTTAAAGAAAATAATATATTTCTGTAAGCATTAATTATTCTAATTTCAGGAAAGACATTAATATTTTGTTGCAGTTTTCACATAAAATTTATATGAAACTTCACATGGTACTGAAGTGTACATATCTCATGTAATCATCACCATGGAGAGATCGCCGAATGTAATATAAAAACTTAGTCTAAAATTCATAGGTAGGATGATCTCCTCCTTCCAGGAGACCTGCGAGTGCCCTCTGAGAGGCCCGTAAAGCGTGACAGAGATGTTATACGTGTACTCAGGGCTAGCTGACACTGAGATTAGGATATTCTGATTACTGGACTCAGAGTAGATGGGAATTTGTTACTAGCTCCATCATAGTTGATGCAACATTTCTGAGTTTAGGAAGAAGGCTTTTTCTTCCAGTCGGGTTCCCATGCTCACTGGCAGCTGACAGTGTGACAGCAATAGAGTTAGAATAAAATTGATTGGCTTTTTTTCTTTTTTTAATGAAAATCCTAGATTCTGGAGCACGAAAACATTTCTTGTTCTGGTGTGCACAGAAGTCTACTTACTCTCCCTCCAATTTTTGAACAGCCTTGAAAAGAAATATAGCAGTAAATTCTCACTAAGGTATTAAGGAACTTTGCTGGTGCAACACTGGCATTTGCTATTGTATCTCAGGAGATTTCAAAGGCAAGTATTAAATTATTCTCCTCAGCTGACTCTTTCAAGGCTGAAGTAAAACTGTGTTTTGTCTGAATTATTTTTGCACCTTTTTCTTTCAAGTAGCATGATTCTTGTTGCCTAAGATGTGAACAGGACGCTGGCTAAAAGAAAAGGGAAGTAGGGTCAGTTTTTTGTTTTCTGAAACAAAAGTAACTTGTGTAAGCCCCTGTGGTTTCTTCATGGCATATAGGTGTTTTCTCAGCATGCTGATTTCCTGTGCTGACTGACCAGTGAAGAGTATCAGGCTCTGCTAAAATGAAGAGTGACTTTTACTTTGTCTTCTTCTGACCTGCTCAAAGCAAATAAAGCTTAGAAAAATATTTTCAGAGTAGAGGACATTGTTTCTAAAATGCAAACAAATGGCATTTCATTACAATCAGGCTTCCGTTCAGAATAGCACAAATAAGATAATAAAAATGCAATGAATTGTTTCTCAGTAACAAATATCCTTCATGTTTCACAGGAAGAAATGGATGAATGAATACAATTAAATTCTACTGAAACTGGTTCTCATTTGCAAGAGTTGTTACTCTCACGAGAGGCATTGCAAACATTTATTCAGAGCACAGGTACCCATAGGAGGGGAGAGTCCTGATTTCTGAAGACTGTGGCACAGACTCAAACAGCTCTATCATTCTTCAGTGCAGGATTTAGGTGGAGTTCAGGTTTATATGGTTGGAAATGCATTTTGGAGCTTTTCCCTTCCCTAATCAACAGCTACACAGCTCTGGAGCCATCTGCAACTCACAGCTATGTCAACTTCTGTCAGACATCTCTATCACTGCACATCCTGAAAACACTTCCATTCCATGATCAATCAGGGTCCAGCAGGACCATTTTTCCCTTAGGGTTATGGAGCAGGTGGGTTTTAAACTGCAGTCAATCAACTCCAGCACAACCTAGATCTCTATAAAAGACAAAAACAGGAGGTACACAACCTGGATCCCCACAAAACATGAAACCAGAAGATGCTACCATCTTTCAAAATATGTCTGAAATGCAGAAGTATCAAGGACATTGAACTGGCAGTGGAAGTCTTAGTTTTGGCAAACTAAACCCTTACTGGGTGACATGGATTGCCCCAAGCCACATTTCACAATTTCACTTTGGTTTTGCAGACTGTGATAATGGCTGTCTCGGTTAGGCTAAGCATCCAGAACTGCAGCTGGATAACAGTATCCAGTTTTATGTCAACAGTTGCTGTAAAAAATAGAATGAAAGGCAAATGCTATTCAAACAAAAAGGTTGTAAATTGAAACCTCTTTGAATGGACAGAAAAGTTTCACATCTTCTTGATGGTGCTGCCTGTGTTACCCAGAGCCTTAACATCAGATCTGGCAGCTCTCTTCATGTATGGAACTTTCCTTGTATGGAAAGTAACAATTTTTAAAATGTTGAGAAAAAAATTCAAATATCCAAATGCACTCTCTGCTTTAAAGTGCTCTGAAATTAAACACAATATTTACTGTTCTTCAATAAAAACTGCTAAATAAAAAGGTCTTAATTGTAAAATTTTGGCAAGGAAGGAAGCTGGCAGTGAGGTATCACCTGGTCTTCCATTTCAAGCTATTGCAGAGAATTGTACAGAAGAAAAACATAAAGATAATAAACACCTGTAAATAAACAACACTGTTGTTTCATCCACTGAATTAATCACAAATATGAACAACTTCACTGAGAACAGATTTGAGTACATGGCTATATTAGAGAAGTGCCAAGGTATCTAGAATTTTTTGTGACATACATCTTTAAAACAGCAGAATAGGGAATGTAGAAATTAAAATTGTTACCTGGTGCAATGCAGAGAATATTTAGGCACTGATATTATATTTCGTGCAATGTGTGTTTGAGTACTTTTTGTGGTTTTGAGAGTGCAACCTAGACAACAACCATTAACAATTTGGACCACTATTACAGACAGTAGAAAGAGCTATGATTTCCTTCCTTTGGTATTTTCAAAAAGAACAATGTCCCATTTTTTTATGTTTCCATCTGAAAACCAAAATTATCCTTCTCCTTCTAAAGAAAAATATCCCTGAGGGTCAAAGAAATAAATTGCTATTAGAATATGCCTCATTGACTGTGTAGAAGAAAACAGAATTAGGCATTCTGCAGTGGAGAATTATAAAGAAAATAAACAAGCAAGATGCTTGCTTTAGGAATGGTGTGAAATTATTCTTGCTTCTGAATCCAAAGGCATGCTAAATTTTATTCTTGGCATTGCTTTGCCTTCTCAGCAATTACAGCTCTGTTGGTATCAGAGATATTGACGCTCCCCATGATGGAGTTCCCCATGATGACGTTCCTCCTGATGGAGGTCCAGCCATTCCCTGCTTGTCTTGCCCTCTCTCTTCATGAGCATCTCTCTGGTAATGCTATTAACAACATGGCTACTCATTATTACTTCAAAGATCTGCGGCACATTGCATATGTTCCAAGTTTGCAGGTAATAAGAAATGAACTTGGTGCTATCTGTAAAAGGATTATATAAAGGACAAAATGGATTGACTGCTGTCTTGATTTGCACCATTTCTTCTCCCCTGTTCACTAACACATCCAAAGCTGTTTTAGAAATGTCAGAACACTACAGAATTTAGGAGACATCTCAGCTTCACACCACTGCTATCTACAATGGAACCTAAAAATTCATCTCCTAGTAAGTCTGCTCCACAGTTACAAAATACTTTTGTGAGAATGATTGCATCAAATTAGTCTATTTAGATGACTTCACCCTGGCAGCAAAATACAGCATGCTCCACCAAACCCCTAACAAACAGCTCTGCAGTAAAACTGTACCTGAAATAAGGGATCTTCTCAGTACCGCTATCTCATTAGGTCGCAGCTTTTCTTCACAGCTCAGACTCACTCTGCTGCTGAAGCACCCAGTGCAGAACCCGTTTTGAGAGGCCACAGCCCTGCTGCACTGGTCTGCAAGTGGCACCTAACACGTACCTAACAGAAGATCAGTAAAAAGCTCTCCCAAAGCATCATAGGCATCATCGAGGCTGCTGTGGAGAGGAAGACAGCACCTCCAGAAACACAGTTCGTTGTCTGTGTAATATCATTTACCTTGAAAAACTTTTATGGTCATCTAAGTCTAGCACTCCTTGACACTTTCAAGAGGACCTTCATCATTAATTAATATCCCTGAATTAAGGTCACATTTAATAGGACTGTTTTCATCTTCTATCCTGTCAACAATGTCCAGTCCCTTTTATGGATAGAAACTTAATACTGATAGAATTTTCTAAAGAATTCTCTACATGGTCCGAAAAATGACCTAGCTCAGTATGCAGTCTGGTAGCAGCAAACTCCTAGAAGGAGGCAGCAATATTAATGTAAATATATACTGCTACATATACAAGAAACATAAATTTTTGGCCAGACAAAAGACAAGAATATTCTTACAGATGAATTCACTTCAAAGTTTATTACTTTGAAATACTGTTACTAGTATTAAATATTGTGACATTTGAGACAGTTTCGTTTCTAGTTGTCGTGGCCACAATGTGGCATATTACTGCGACTCATTAAAATTGTCTAAACTAGATTAGTCCTCTTTAATATTCTCATTATGAACTGAAGACACTCATGTGACACCAAAATAGTTTTCTATTTTTCTTTTAAACAACTGTTCATATTTTATGTGAACTACATACAGCTATGAACAAATGTAAAAAGTTTATATAGACTAAACTGCTAATTTGCAATGCCTTCACTCACAATTTCCCTAATATTGAATTTTTAAGTTTAACACTATATCTGAATAGTCTTTATTCTCCTCCAACTTAAGAACACTTGGTTTTTAACACAAGATCACATGCTTGTTTTAACTTAAGTGGTCATTACTGATGGCAAGATATGCCAACCCTTACCACATACCAGAGGTGTTTCTTATGTGAAACTACAGAGGAAACTAACTTTTCTGCTGTTTGCTTTTAGCAAAGTTATAATTTATTTTTCAATTCTTCCACACATCCATGCATGAACTCACATAGATATCAACAATATTATAAATATTTAATGATGCATTATTAATAAAAATATTATTAAAACATTAATAAAAGTATTACCAATATTACCAGTTTGATTTATGATCAATGTTTCTTACCAGGCAAAATGCAATAAACCCCAGAAGGTTGGTCAAGAACCATCACCCAATAGAGAATGTAAAAATGTTAGTGTAGTTAAGTGGGGCTGCAGATATAAAGTGGGGCTTCAGTTCATGCCTAGAGTGGCAATCTTACATAAACATTCTTCATGGAATAGGTAGAAAATACTTCTCATTTCATGTCATGGTTTCTGTGTTTGGTTTTGAAAAGTAACTCTCTAGCATCCACATACATACTTTACTGACTTTTAAGCCATGAAAGAAACTTTTAAAATATCTTTGAAAATGCCCTGGTAAAACATCTACATTTAGCTCAGAATTTTTCCTTGGATGCATTGTAGTATTATTTTTATGGCGCTATTAATGATATTTTGAACTGCAGTCAGGAAGATTTTCTACTATTTCCACATTTAAACCATTAAAATAATTCTAGATTGGATAGTCTTGTATTGCTGCACAGCAGTGCTAAAGAAATCTACATGTTAGTTGTAGTATTACACAGACTGCTGTACTGGATTTTGTTTTAAGGTAGGTAGCTCAGATGGATAGCAAATTTCTGGTGTAATGAAGTTTTGGAAAGCCTTGTTAAAAATATATTGAAATATTATATCCTTCTAATATTTATTATTTTCTCCATAATAAACAGTATGGTTCACTTGTGCACTTGTTAAATAACCTCAGAAGTACCTAATCTCTTTAAAAATCTAGCTCCTCTCTTTGTTCCCAGGTTCCAATCCTATCTCAACAGACAGACATCTTTTAGACTTACATGTCTGAAAGTTTTACTTTCTAGTCAGCTACTGGGCTTGATCACCTTGACCAGTGTTAGAAAAACACAAATTCACAGTCACAACTTCAAACCTTCAATCCACAGAAGTACAGAATATTCTGACAAGCACTGCTGCTAGGTAGGTAGAACTATGTGATGTCTGTGCCTGAAATGTAAAACACTGCACCACACTCACACTCAACAGTTTTGGTGCTTCTGCTTCAGTTAGACAGAAATGAGTGGTTTATTTCTCAACACCTGCTGAGCAAGTCCATGTTAGGCAAGCCACTGCAGAAAGCAATAAACCTCTCTGAATTAGACAGTTCTTTTCTTATTTGTGATGAGCCTCTAAGTCTATGGGTCTGAGAGCTAGAATGGCTCAGGAATGTAGAATAACTGATTTCAACACAAATTAACAACCCATTATTTCTCTTGCTGCACTGGCTACTGAACTGTGAGGTAGATGAAGTTCTCTCCCTGTGTCTTCCCTGAGAACATAGGAGCAAATGGCAGCTGGGTGGCTACTACATTCTAAAATGGCCAGATAGGAAGTCTGTGCAAGAACAATTAATACATCAGAAAGCATCCTACAGATGCAGAAGTAAACAGTCTTGTCCTTAATAAGAGGTACCCAAGATCAATATACTAGCAGTTCATATTATTTAAGCTCCAGTGGAAGTTCTCATGGTTTAAACAGAGCCTTAAAATTAGCATTTTCTCCTCTATGAGTTTCTCTTCCCGATATGAAAGTAGCCACCCGAGTTCCATCAAAACTATGTAAAATATGGATCCATTGACATATCCAGTCCTGTGGGATAAGGTCTGAATGCTCCCCCACAACTTGTTGAGCATGTCACTACAAAGAGCATCAGAAATGCCTCCTAGGTAATCTTCAAGGAACACAGGAAAATTCTGGGAAAATATTTCCAGTCAAAGCAGTAGGACTGCTTACAGAATATTAAAAAGAGACCAGTGTTTATAATAGAGGCAGAAAATGTCAAGTTTCTTAACAAATTTCACTCCCTTACTCCAAAACCTATCCCTGTTGTTAAGAAATGCTAGCTAGTGGATCCTTTTCCTTGAAGAAAACCTAGATTCCTTCCCCCTGTGTCCCCCCTCCCCTCCTTGCCCCAAAGAGAAGTATTTTGGCCACAGAGTTTGGGCCTGAGGCAAACTGGAAAAGCTGCCAGTTTTAATATGTGATCAACATCATGACTCAGCTAATACAAAGTTGGTTTGGTAAGGTGATAAAACAGAAAGCAAAAAAGCAATATATTTTTAGGTATAATATTTTCCTTAAAAGAAAGGATTGCTTTTTGTTTCAATTACTGGACCTTCTGTTTAAAAAGTAGAAAAAGAAACTAGCAAAATCACAGGGTAAGAAAAAGGAGAGGTTGTGTGGCAATGCTGGGCTGGTAATTGGTAACAGCAACTATGTTCATCAAATCCTCTAAACTCCTATGCAGCAGAAAGAAATATATCTGGCTCCACAAATTTTTGTAACTTTAGTAACAGTTTTTTTTTATTACAACTTCAACAAAATATGTGACAAGCTTATTACAAGTTTTGTTACACATGGCAACAAAAGCAACTGGGTAAGCGCCCCTCTGGATGTGGTCCGCACCAATAGGGAATATGAGGCTGAAAATAGGCATGTATGGCTACTTGGGTGAGAGTGCCTATGAAACACAAGAAATTCAATTACTGAGGGAAGAAAAGAGAGTTCAAGAAATGAGATGTCACTACACTCAAAGTGTTTGTGGACCTCATAGGAATTCACTCCACCGGGAATAGGATTTAAAAGAGTTACTGGTTCCTTTCAACTTAGACTGAAACATGGAAATAAATGAGGGTTGCACTCACATTAGCAGCTAGTATGGCACAATTACAGAAAATCAGTAAAGTGAAAGAATTGGTACTGGAGAACCATATCCTTCCTGCACTCGCTTGTGGGGTTTCACTTTGGACTGCCTCTAAAAAAAGCCTGAGAATGCTGAGTGCTAAAGAAAACTACATAGGTAGCTGATGAAATTTCCCTCAGAAATTATCCAATTCTAAGTGATCCTTACTTGGCCTTGACTTTTAAACCTAATTTTTCAAATTTTTTATCATTATATAAATACGTTCTGGGTGGGGGTGGGAGTGACAAAAGACAGCTCTGTTAAGACATTGGTATTTTTCAAATGAGGATTCTCCGAACAAACCCCTGGCTCTAGTCCATGATGGCTGTCAGTCACTATCCTAATGCCACATTTGTGCTCAGAAAACAAAAGATCATTAGGCTTGGTAAATGCAGAGGGTAAGAAGCAGACACAAAATAGTGCTGTCAAGGTAGAAGCGATCATTTTATTGCTAACTACAAAACAAAGCACTCCCAACTGTCCCTGGGAGACTTGACAGATACAGATCCCAACAGCTGCTAACATAGCGAGTTTGTCTCTAATTGTACTAGTTTAATAAGCCTGTGTATTGGGTGCAGGTGGTCAGGCTTTGACAGTGGGGCTGCAAAGGCCAGGGGGTGCCCTAGGCTGGTCACAACTGGTGCCAGCAGGCCCTAGTGGACACCTCTGCAGGTGTTCTAGGCTTTTGTTATAGTTTTCCATCTTTAGTTAAGTGAGGGCAGGAGACATCATGTAAATTATGCTGAACTGGGTGCCCTCACTGTGGATGAACCACGTTTTAGGGCATAGTCTCATTTGACATTATTCAAAAGAGCTGTACAGTAACACTGGAGGCAAATAGCAATACCACAGAAAAAGAAACTCACAGAAATTTTCCATTGTTTCTTGACCCGATGAGGATACGGTGTTCTGACTCCTCCCGAGAGATCCTCCCATGGAACCATGGCATCTTCTCATGGGCTGTAGTGGCAATCAGCTTTTCCAGCTGAGGCTTCTGACTAATGATAGCTTGTTCAAGAGCATGCCCCTAGAGAGCAGTATAAAACACGGTGAAACAGTCAAACTATCTTCTGCAACAGAAAGATGACAGGAAGACTCAGTCTTTGGGACTGCTTTTGGGACATCCAAAATCTGCACATATTTGTTGTGTGTGAAGGCCTGGTTCCTATAAAGATTTTAAACCAGAAACTAACATATGGTAATCTAAACATCACAAAACTAGGGTTCTCCCTTTACCTCTGAGAAAAAGAAGGAAAATTAACAAGTAAATAAAACCACTGATATATCAGTATTTAATCTTGAAATAAAGTCATACTGTTATGCTAATGAAGTTAGTGTCAGTCTGCGATTTCAAACGTACCTACAAATTACATATCCTATGGCAGTGTACTAAAATAAACTAAATGTGCTTTGCACTGTTGCAGCATGTCTATGTCAAAGACATCAATGCAAATTTTCCCAGACAGAACTGTCCCCATTTTAGAGTGAATTATTCAGAGTAATATTAGACATTAGACATTTCTAACCTTGTCTACAACCTACCACTTCTAAATTGGGCTCAGAATCTGAGGGCAACCCCCACTAGTTTCACCAGCGTTTAACCAGAGTTCATCAACTTCCCTCTAGATTGAGCTCGGACTCATTAGAAAAGACACTGTGAAACTCAACAGTTATAGAAAATGTTGTGTAAGTTTCAGGTTTTCCCAGTTTGGGGGTTGCTCCACATATTTTACAGAGCAAAATTCATAGGGTTACTTGCTAGCAGCAAAAGAGATTAGAAACCCTGAGTACCTTCATGGGTTCAGAAAGGTAACTCATGACATCTCAAGGTGAAATGATATTCCCTTTGCAGCCTCCTACACTAGTATTTCCATGTTAAGACTGGCTTCTTCATAGTCATTCCCAGGAAAAAAATCGAAGATCTTGTCCTCCACATGGAGAATTCCTGCTTGACCCCTGCAGCACTGAAGATGTATAGGCAGTGCTCTGCAGTGCAGAAACTGTTCTCTTTCAGGAACAATTTCTGTTTTGGACATAACTTAAATTAGCATCACAGAGACAAGGCAAACTAAGAGAGTAAGATGTAAAAAAACATCATGTCACCATGCCTGCCTGCATATCAATCAATAAAAATCAGAATTAAAAGCAATGAGACAAACCATTTCTGTATCTTGTTCACTACATGTAGTAGTTTTTGGTCCAAGTCTGATGACATATGTTAGTGCAGAGACAGATAAGATTATGCTAGACCAGAACATTATAGAAATTCTAAGGGCTTAAATTTCAGGAAAACTACACTTATCACCAAGTTACTGCATGTACTGGGGAGAAAAACCCCTCACTGTTAAATCTCAAACAGCTATGATTTCATTGTAAAAAAATTCTACCTAGCAGCAGCAACAGCTGGAAACAAACGCTGCAATCTCTTTTTCTCCTAGCTCAAAGATTACTTTATGGCGAGATCAGTCTGGTTTTACCTGCAAATTCCAAGTCTGCTTGACATACTCTCTGATGAGGTTCTCTTTCAAATCTTCGAAGGGTCCTGTTTTGGGTTCAACGCCTGGTGGCCGGTTGAAAGGTTTTCTCAGTAGACAGATAAGGCCATCCGCTTCCCCTGAGTGATAGTTAATGAGTTCAGCAGGACTGGCATGCGACTTGCCTCCTGCAATAGCATAGGAGCCACTCAGCTCCCTCTCAATTGTATAGTGGTGAACCTTCCTTCCATGGGCCAAGGATAGGGCAAAGCCCCCCAGGTAATTCCGGCTTTGGCGGAGCAAGTATAGTCCATCACTTGCTCCTCCCTGCATTAGATACTCCTCAGCATCTTCACGTGTGATATTACCAAAGAAGTAAGGCAAATGGTTAGCAGGGTTTGATGTGTTGGAAGCCATGATTTTTTCTTTTTCAAGTAGCAAACGTAGAATACTGTATCTGAAAATACAAAGACAGAGACATGAATGTCAGTAGAATAAAGAGGATAAACCAGTAAGACGGCAGTTCACCTGCACTATGTTTGCAGAATCACAGAATGATTTAGGCTGGAATACACCTCTAAAATCATTGAGTCCAAACTTGAACCAATCACCACCTTGTCAACAAGACCATGGCACTGAGTGCTCTGTCCACTTGTTTCTTGAACACCTCCAGGGATGGTGACTCCATCACCTCCCTTGGCAGAGCATTCTGATGTTTAACAGCCCTTTCTGTGAAGAAATTCACCTGACATCCAACCTGAAAATCACCTAAAGCTATGCCCCCTTGCATAGCTTGAGGTAATTTTAGTAATGCATTTGTTAGTGATACATATGTTGACAATTAAAAAAAATATTTTAAAGTGAAGATCACATTTTCATCTTGTTAGAAGTTTTTCTAAATTCCAGCAGCTCTCTTTTCCTGTTTCTCAGAACCTTGGCTAGAAGTGGACAAAGTGATCAGAAGTTCAGTTTCTGTTTCTATCATTGTGAAGCACATAGGAGTTAAAATATGAGCTCTTCACAATAAAATGAAGCATCATTTTCGGGAAGCCATGCAGCAATCTGTGGAATCAGCATTAAACAGTTCAGGCTACATGGGAACAGGGTTAATACCACATTTGTCTTGTAGCTGGCCAAAGTGTGCAACCAAGATACATGAAGAAAAGTGCAGAAGACTTTATGGATAACTATGTAAAGAGGGAGAGTCCCTAATGCAAAGGTGTAACTGAGGAATGGGAGTCTTAATGTGGGGCCTTTTAGCACACAGCACTTCAGAATGACACCTTCCTTGGCAGTCCTGAAGCAGTCAGAGCTGTTTGTGCCTACTGCTTAATTCATATTTGATCCATCAGTGCTGATTTGCTCTCCCTTGTGCCCATGTCGAAAAACAGTAGAGAAATACCTGTGCTATGCTGTGAATATGTAAAGGGTTGATGTGGGGAAGGAAAGAGAGGAACACAAAGTCAAATCAACAAGGCTCACACAGTATAGAAAACTAGACAGGGCACAGTCATGTAAAACCACATGCTGTGCAGATCTTCTGGTCTTCTCCCACCATCCCAAATAAGGGAGATCTCAAAGCTGTAAAGACATTGCATCTACAAAATAGTGTTTTGTGCAGCTCTATTTTGAATAATATTATTTATTATTCTTGTGATCTGCAACTAAAAGTTACTGGTTTAAGTTCCCATACTAATCTAATAACATAACTTTTGCTTGTTAATTGCAACAAAGAAAAGTTATAACTGAAGAAACAGAAGGCAGTCCTTAGTTAGTCACCGCCAAACATTTATTCTGTATGCAAAATGACCATTCTGACTGTACCAGACAAAGCTTTCTTCAAATGGAATAGATTCATTCAGTAACTTAATGCAAGGTCAGAGGATTGCGATCAGCAATACAATGACCATTTGAAGGCCAGTTAATAGTATTGTAAACCAGGGTCAGGACTGGGGTCAATATTATTTAAGATTTTCATTGAGCTGGTGGACAGCAGGGAGAGCACAGCCCCAGCAAATTCAAAAATAATACAAAACGGCACAGTGGCTAAACACCACAGGGCTGTGATACAATTCAAAGAGACCAGGAAAGGCTAAGGAATTTGAATGAAAGTAATTTAATGAAGCTCAACAAAGGGAAACATCCTGCGAAGCAGACTTTGCCCCTTTTGAAGCATCTGCCTTTCTGGTTAGGTGGTGTCTCACACCCTTGTGATGTCACCATGGAAGGAAGGTCTGTGACCAGGATGTTTTTCAGCAGGGTCTGTCTACCCACAGTTTGTCCAGGACCCCTGTAGGCGCACACACAAGGCATGCAGGCTCTATCAGAACTCTTGGCTTGCTCTGCCAGCTTTGGCATAGGGGACAGCAGCAGGTCTGGGCACTGCACAAGGGCAGCCACTGCCGGTGCTTCCCTTCCCCTGCCCATCTGCACAGTCCTGCGGGTTTCACAGGAGCCTGTCCTGGGACAGTGGGTGCAAGAATGCCAGTGCATTGGTAGCAGGGAACACTCCCAGAAAATTCTTCTTTCTTCCCTAACCACCTCCCCGAGGTACACTGTGCTAAGCTGGTGGTGGCTGGGGGAGGGTATGGGGGCTTAGGGTCGTGGATATACAAGCTCTTTTCCCAAGCCCTCCTGACATCTTACCAGAGCCTATCATATGCAACATAGATCTCAGCCTGAGCACTTTGGAGATGTGGAGAAGATCAGGGCTTTCTTCCTGCTCTCCATCCCTGCTATCTCTCCCTGCCCTCCAGTGGGGTGCAGAGATAGGGGCACAGACCAGCTGAGTCCCACATCTCACCGCCCTGTCCCAGGGCTCAGCTGCTGCTTTCAAGCCTTCAAGGAGAGCCAGCAGGAGGCTCTTTCATCATCTCCCCTCTCCAACATGCCTTTTGATGCCCCCCTGACTTTTCTACTCCTAGCACAAAGCAAGCCCCATCACTTTGTATGTCTCTCGTGGTAGAACATGGCATTGGGCACCTAGGAAGGCGCAGGGGAGAACAACTCTGCTGCAAAGGACAGTGGCACGGGGCAGACAACCCAGGTACAGCTGGAGTCAGTCTCTTCCTATGCATGAGATGATGAGAGGAAAAGGCCTTGTGTAGTACTGAGGAGGTTTAAATTGAATAGCAGCAAATATTTCTTCATTGAGGAAGTTATCAAGTATTGGAACAGGCTGCCCAGGGAAGTGTTTAAATCACCATCCCTGAAGGGATTTAAAGACCTACAGAATGGTGGTTAGGGTCATGGTTTTGTAGTGGATTGGGTAGTGATAGGTTTACCATTGAACTTGATAATCTTAAGGACCTTTTCCAACCTGAATATTTCTATAACTCTTTGATTCTATTATTCCGGAAGTCATTACAAATATGGATGTTTTGAATGTTCTAGTTCCTGTTTCCTACACTCTGGCTTACTTGTTTCCTTCACACACACCCATGTCTTTTCTTTTTCTTTACTCCACTGTGCACCACACATTCTGGTGGTGAGGCCATGAATATACATCATCCAACTTCTAGGAAAATGGTGCTGGAATCAGGCTGTAACTCTTCAATGCCACTTTCAGGAAAGATGAAAGAAAACATATTTACTAGTAGGTTTTTAGTAAGGAAATAATTTGGATGCATGACTGATCAACAATGGCTCTTCACCAGCAATGTACAACGTGCAGAAAAAGCAGAAATAATCCCATAATGTGTCTCATGCCAAGAATGGTACTGCTCTGCAGTGCCTGCTCTAAACACCTCAGTAATATATCCTGAACAAATATCAAACAGAAAAATATCACCACTCTTCATCTGTAGAAATTTATTTTAATGAATGTATTTCATTAAAGTTAATTTTTGCCATACTTCTAGTTTCAGACTTAAAAAAGATAAAAAACTTTAGAATGAAAGTAACAGCTAATAAAATGAAAGTCGGGTGGGGGACAGGGTTAGAGGGGGTAAACACATCATCCCTGGCTACAAAAAACCTTTATGGTTACTGAAATTTAAATTCAATTTGACTATGATGTGTTTCAGATCAGGCTACTCTCCAGAGTATTGTTTTGTCTCTTATTAATCTCAGTGTTTTCTACATACTCTTCAGGATGATTTGCCCAGAAAAAAAGTTCTTAAAAGGCGGAGGGACGGGGGGGAATCCACTGGTTGCAATTTAGATGAAATATCAGTGATGGCACTGGTGAGGGACTGTCTTTTAAATCTTCAGAATGAGAAGGCCTGCTATGTAACAGGTTTCTAAAATATGAAGAATATTTCTCAGTCATGAAAAGAACAGCAGCAGAATTCTTATGATCTCTAATATTTCACAAATTATTTTTTTATATGTGTTTCAGAAAACAATGGCCTGATTTACTTTCACAAAATATGTTACTGTTAGTAAATTTCAGGCCAGGTTTCTTTACCCCACTTTCTAATATGTGAAGAATATTTAGTGTTTAGCAATGGTAGGAAATGTTTGGACTGATGCAGCATCTCCTGGGCATGCACAGAGACAAATAATCACAAAAAAACTTTAGATAATGATTAAAAACTACTTAACAATTTTGGAAGAATGTCTGAATTTGGGATGGGTGTTGTCTTTGTTTAGAATTTCAAAATCTTGCCTTCATTTTTGGAGTGTAATACCCTGCTGGGATCAGTAATGGAATAGAAGAAAATGCTTGAATTCAGAGTTTCCTCCTCCTCTAAATTTTTCCAGGTGCACAAACAGTGCAGCATTTTTCAAGCCAGTACAGTTACAAATGTGAAGCCGTGACATGGAGATTAGGTCCCCTAAGGCTGAATGCAAGGCTTTACCCTTATGAGTGCTGAAGGAAGTGTTGCTGGCTACCCAAGAGAGGCCCTTGAGCATAACAGCCATAGAGGGTCTTAAGTGCAACTCTCCCCTTAGTCTTTAAATATGACTTTTAAGGAAGCTACAAAAGCATGTAAATATCAGGCTTATCCTACATGAAAGAAAAAATATTACATAAACACATAAGAAAATTAAGTACCCACTTCCTCTCAGGCAGCTTCCTCATCAACTTTTCAGGGTACTTCTGACATAGCACAAGAGTTTAGTACCTCACACATTTCATGCATACTAGGAAGCAAAAAATTGTCTCAGAACAGATGAGCAAAACTAAGGAAAACTCACCTGGAAGTTGTTAGAAAAAATCTGTGCTTACCACACCGCTACACTTAGCTTAATTCTATTTCATCTCATATTTAGACAAGGATAAAGGGAGAATAATTGCTATATTGAAAAGTTTGCCTAGAATGCCTGTCCATTCTGACATTAAAAAAATATAAATAGGAATATGAATTTTTCTAAAAGGACCAAACAGTATCATGGTGAGAGTCTTAGGGATTTCTGATTGATTAGTTTACTCCTCCATGGGTAAAATGACTGAAATGTGACAAAGATCAAAAGCTGTGTAGTGGTGAAACAGTGTGACAAAAAATGTTCCATATTGAAGCAGTTATTTTTTCACCTTTTCTTGTTTTTCAAGGTAGTATTCTGTGAGCAGAGTGTGAAAATAAAGAAGTAAGGTTTAAAGCAAATGTCTTGCATGCATGCATACATATAAGGCACATTAGACAGTGTCAAATGATGAAAATATGCTTACTGAAACAATTTGCTCTAGAACTGGGTGATATTTTAAGCACACACAGAACATCAACAGTTCTCTAATTATACACAGGAAAACAATAATAAAAGAATAATATGAATGTGCATTTTTCTGAAGCTCCTCTTTTATTAGCATTCTAGGGATAAAGATGCGTGCCTCTGAGAAAAGCAGTACAAGTTTTTTTAAGATTCTTCTCCACATTTTCAACTTATGTAACACACCTGAAAGCTAGAAGAAATTCAGTATGCATAGAATTATAAATACATTTTTGATGGTGACTTGATATACTATATTAAATATTTTGGTACTTTCATGGTTTAAGGAGAACCTTAAAGGTATACTCCAAACTGATGTACACTCGGAAATAATTAGCATTGAGGTATTATAAATCCATTGTAACTACCTCACTTTTAAAGAAACTAAATTTTAAGAAGTTTAACAAAGAAAATGGATTTGAATTACTGTTCTATTCTTATTCTTGCACCTTTAAAATCACCTTACAATGTGTGTAGGCAGCTGAATGATGGTCTTAATTTGATCATCAGATTCCCTCTAAATGTCTCCTTTACCTTTTTGTATAAACGTGAAGATTTAATTTCTATCTACACCTTAGGAGAGGAGTTTTTATGAGCAAATTATGCAGAAACAAAGGAAGAACACAGCAAGTGTCTAAAAGGAAGTCCTCAGGGCAGGAAATGCAGCAGAATATAATTTTATCAAGTAATTCAAACAAACTAGAGTTTGATCAGGACACTAGAGTGAACTTACTGACCTACTGAAAAACATTTTAAATCCTGTGTAATTCAACTGGTAATGCCGGTGATTTTACAACTTTTGTAGACATCTTCAAACAATGTCCCACTCATCACACTGAAGGGGATGTACTGTAGTAGTGTCTAAAAGGGAAAAGTGACACTTACATTTCTTGGAGTTGCTGACCTTCCTCAGGGAAGTGCCCTTGCTTAGGTCAAGGGCACTTCAGGGAAGTACTGATGGTTAGGGCACTGTGTCTCAGTCTGCATGTACTGCGTCTCTAATCAGCTTACAGTCTACAGCAACATTTCCATCACTCATGATTGGGCCGCCTTCTCCATGCGTTTTCTCCAGCTTCTCCATGAGAAGTTTTCCTCGTACAACGAAACACTCATCTCTGAATTCTGCAACGTTTTACTGACAATCTAAACTATGCTGCTCTGTTTTTTGCCTTGTACTTCAGACTCTAAGAATGCCTTTTTCATCTGCAAAGACTTTCCTGTTATTCCACACATGCTTCTTGCCAATGCTAACAGATACACAAAGCATGTGTTAGTTTTTAACAAGTTTCATATTGCTATATGTTCATACTGTCAAGTCATATTGACAATAATTCTAGCAAGTTCATGTTGTCAAATTTTTATTATTTCTTCAACACTGGGCTCTTTCCTTAGCACTTCTATCCAGTAAAAATACTTGTCTTGGGTGTCAAGTTCTTGGGTGTCAGTTCGGTTTCAGAAACATTTTCTTTCTTTCAGATATTTTTGCTTTATTGTGATAATTTCAGGATAACAATGCTGTTTCTGCTAAGGTTTTTAAACACAGCAATGTACTCTTTACCAGAAACATAGCTTAATTAAAATCTGTCTGGGAAAAATAGGGAACATGGTAGCTTTGGCCCAGAAGACTTTTCTGATGGGGAATTCAAAACCTGGATCTAACAATATGATCAGTGAGCTTTGGGATTGTCGAATCTGTAACAGGTTCATGTTTTATCATTATTATGAAAGTTAGTGGCCTAGCTAGCCTCTTTCTCAGCTTAAGAGGAAACAGCTTTTGCCCTCATTCTTGTAAATCCTCAGCATTTTAGCCATATCAGAACAAACATGTACCTACTAAACAGATGGCATTGGTATTTCATCTACTAGGTTTAGGGAAAACACCATTTATCTCCTCTCCTGTATCAAGGAGTCATTTATAAAATGAACTAAAAAGGAATATCACAAACACACGTAAAATCCTCATGAGCTACAAAAACTTTTGATTATAAAAAATATTTTCCTATAGATTTACTTTCCTCATGAGCTACAAAAACTTGTGATTATAAAAAATATTTTCCTATAGATTTACTTTCTGGAGTCATCTTAATCAATACTGAGTACAGACAGATGATTTTTTTCTCCATTGAAACATGCCAGAAATGCCCTCATTTACTCTAAATTGCATCTGACATTCTGATATCATCAGACTACTCCAGGCACTCTAGCTGTTGAAATATTTCCTGAGGAAAAACTACTTGACCTGTCAACACAATTACTGCCCTATTACAAGGCAAACAGATGCTTAGAAAAAGTACCATAGCATTCATGTTCTATTCAGGGCTTTTATAGAAAAGCTTCTGAACTGAGCTCATGAAGGAGTATTCATCACTAAAAAAACATTCTTCACTGATGCTAGGAATCTCTCTAATACACCTTTCTTTTGGGATTCTCATGTCTTTGGTAATCTTTTCATATGACATAGTTTTCCTCTAATAAGGTCTTTCTGCTTTGATCTTTTATAAAGCTCAGAATGCTACTGTGAAAGAAGAAAAAAAAAAAACCCAACAGGTGTTTATGGATTACAGTACTTCTTTCCCTGGAAGTAAAAAATCCTATGATTTTCGTACATATTAAAAATAGAAACAAAGAACTAAAAAACCCAAAACAATTTTTTCTCCTTTTAGAAAGGAGAAAAGAAAAAACAAGACCACTTACACAAAAATGTGAGCACTTTCTTCTACATCTTTACCATGCTTTATCAGTCATTCCCTTACATCCATTTCCACTCTTACACTGTCACAAATACAAACACTGCCTCTCACTAAATAGATCTCTTGTCAAATCAAGAATTTCAGACTAAAAGTGGATGGCATCATTTGTATGGGGAAGCCTGCTCCCTTTTGGACAAAGTACTTGACTATGATTGGTCCCTATTAAACCACCCTATAAATAATGGAGCCACTGGGATGAGGTACAACTGCAGGAAAGCGTATCAGATACTGCGGGCAGACCCGTGTCTAATCTCCCATTTTCCTGCTGTGATAAGATGTGAGCAAACTTCTCTGGGCACAGACAGATCTTCACTAAGACCAGCTGTGCCTCTGTTGTGACTGCAGAATAGTACAGGTATAATTGTATCTTCCAAATGCTGGGGAGGCGGGGGAGGGGAAGAAAAAAAAAAGCCTGTGTTGGGGTGCAGTTACAAAAATCCTACTCGGGGACCCCCAACTATCTCCCTTCAGGAACTACTGAGGCATACATAAATGTATATACATGCACACACACACACACATATATATATGCATTGTTCCTTTATGGTTGTGTTTCAAACATGTATTTACTTCCCAGAACTACAGTAAAAAGTAAAACTCCTTTGCATACCATAGATCACACTATGATTGCACAGAGGGAGCTGTGAAATGAATGTATAAAGTCAGTGAAAATACATGAAGAGCAAAACAAAAAAATTATCCTCTTTCTTGCAAGAAATCAATGAAACCACTAAAAAGAGACTGAACTGCTTAGCCAACGGCCTGCATATTTTTAGGGTCAAAGTTACAGTGATATTAAATATTACAGTACAGCGTGTTGCCAAGAGGAATATATTTTTATTTTTACAGAAGAGTTTTTACAGAGACAGCAATAACAAAACTGTTATGGACAAGATAGTGATAGCACAGTAAAACAAAGACACAACTAACTATTTTTTCCCACAACTAAATTTTACCCCAGCCCCAAAATCTTCTTTCAAGGTTCACTATGGTCTATTGTTTCTCATAATTCAGAAAGAAGTTGCCAGAAAAAGATCTATCAGAGTGTTATGCCAAAAACATTGATTCAAAACATTATTCTTTTTCCAGGAAGTCAAAACCTGGAATATCTGTTCAATTTCCAAACACACACAAAAAAGTGCCTTGGACAGAGAGTTGATGATACTGTAAATTTTCATTACCGTAAGACCTAAGAAAGTCTGGCTTCTTCCAGAAGGATCAGGGTCCAAGTGCAGATGGATCCACAAGTCATAACTTTGTTTTTCCTTCCTTTTGACATTTTTAGCAAATTTGCTGCTAAGCAAGACATCTCAGAACTAAAGACCATGAATTCTAGAAGGAAGTTGCCACAACCAAACGGAAGGTGAATGAAAAGATTCATCCATTAAAAAAAAAAAAAAAAAAAATCCAGGAGAAATTCTACATTATTACAGCAGTTTCAAAGTTCTATAGCCTTACAGGATTAAGACAAAATGCCACATTTCATTCAAAGTTTCAGATAAAGATCACTGTGGTTCTACTAGGTAGCAGACCCACAAGATAGGTTATTTTACATTCCAGTAAGTGTCTTCATTTGACTTTTTAAAAATCAGTAGTTGTGGCAGGCTGGCATTTCCAAAGCTAATACGTGGGGATTAACTCCCCTTCGTTGTTCAGGTCTGTCTCTACTCAGTTCCAAGTCTAGAGGCTACAGTTGTATAAATTATGTCAGTTTCTCAGCCATGAATATTAGCCTTCACTTATTGTTAAGCAAGAACACTTGGACCCCATTATACTTCATTCCTTATCTGAAATTTATTGGTCTATCTTTAGAATTGCTAAAACCTTTGCTGAACGGATGGCTCAATGGACTGGCTCCATGAGTCAGAGTGGCAAAATGAGGCAGGTTCCTCTTTCAGACCAAGGTTATTTTGTCATCTGAAACAGTCTGCAGTATTCTGCTTTAAATATAAAGCACAGAAATTATTGCAGGAACAAAAACAACTTGCTTATCATACTCCTAGAATAGGCAAGCTTCTATAAAGCTGGCCAAGCCTTCCCAGTGCCACATTCTAGAGTCTATAAAAACCATGTCATGGTTTTTTTTTTTTTTTTTTTTTTTTTTTTTTTTTTTTTTTTTTTTGAAAAGCTTCTAGCTTCTGCTAGGAGCACAGACCAGGTAAATGTTTTGCTACAGACACACTGTAAGCACGATCTCTCAATGGAAATTACACTCACAAAGAATTGACACCCACAGAGGTATGGGAAAAAAGGTACACATTTCTGTTTTTTGAAAGGAAGATGTGATACTAGCTCACACAGCCAGGCTGACAACAGTAAGGATGACTTTCTTAAAATCTATCTAATAATTAGAAATATAGAAGCACAGCATTGTTCAGGTTAGAAGGCACCTTAAAGACCACTTACTTCCAAATCCCCTGTTATAGGCAGAAATACCTTTCCCCAGACCAAGTTGCTCAGAATCCCATCCAATATCACCTTGAAGACTGCCAGGGACATTTACAAGTTCTCTGGGCAACCAGTTCAAGTGCCTCAACACTCCCCAATAAAGCATTTTTAATTTAACAGCGTTTCTGTTAGGAAAGGAATGCTTCTCTTGAAAAATACTGTCATCCAATGATTGTCCCAGCTCTTCCTGACTATGTTTTATGAGGACACAGACATCATAAAAGATAGACTGCTTTGTAAAAGAGACTCTTCATCAGTGCATCAGCCATTCAGAAAATACTAAGTCTGTATCTCTCCCCATATCAGCCTTTATCATCAGAACAAGCAGCACAGATAAAACTTACTTCTCATTGGTATAAAGATAGAACAGTCTCTTAACAGGCAGGAACTAATTTTAACCAGCAAACAAACTGAAACCTAACCTCACCTCTCACATAAAACATAGAATGTTCCAGAAACACTACACAGAGAGAGAGAGGTATGACCCCACTCTTCCCATCCGGCAAAATAAGCCCATTAGCAACCCCTGGACCAACTAAATACTCTTGATAAGGCAAATTTATCACTCTGGGCAGAAAGAGGATGCACCTGGCCTCAGTGTGTTCTGGGCCAATAGGCAGTATTTCCCTATCTCTTGCATGACAAACTGCCAGGTTGGAAATAACAGCTGGTAGTCAGGCCTCTTTTTTGATGGTGTGCTGTTCTCTGCACAGCATCAACAGCTACATCTCTAAATGGTCCACTGGTAATTGTCACTATGGATCGTTGCTGTGTCAGGATAACAAAAAGCTACTTCCATTTGATGAAATTTGTCTCTTGAGAGCTGGAGGTAACTGGATTTCCCACTAGCAACATCATGGCCTCAACACACTGCTGCTTCCAAGTGAACACAGCTCTGTATCCTTTTCAGAAAACATGTTCCACTAGGTTTGAGTTTACTCATCCCATACTGGGGGGTTTCCCCTGCACTTTTGTGCATAGAAGTACCTGCAGAGCAGATCTTTGATGCCTTTACTGGATGATGACTGTCACACAGTTATTGCCTGCACCTGAGGCAGCATGAGATTTCTTGCCAGCTGCACTGATAACTGAGAATGGAAAAAATACCCAAAACCTCCCTTAATGACCACCTCAATTCTGGGGTGTCACAACTGTTCAGAGCAATGCTCTGGTACTTATCTTAAGTAAGTGATCATTTTCACTTCACAGCAGCAAGATGCTCGCTGATTTAAAAGATAGCTAATCTGGTTATCCAACTTGGAAAAATAATCTTTACTTAAACATCCTTGCTTGCTTTACTAACTCTTGAGCAAAACACTGTGGAATTCATATGAATTCTATGAAATGCAGCGGTGACATTTATAACTTTTTGCCAAATTTGACAATACTAGTGCTGCTTCCTTTGCTCAACATCCCACATATTTCAGATATTGAGCAACAGGGTTTAAAAAAAAGTATCCCTGCCCATGGTAGTGCAGTTGAAGATAAATTATCTTTAAGGTCCCTTCCAATCTAAACCTTTCTGTGATTCTATGGTATCAAAGATTGCCACCTTGACAAAATTTTAGGTTTGTGGTTTTTTGCATAGATTGATCTTCTTGATTCAAGTTATCAAATTTGGTCTCTTTCCCAGAGTAAGAACTTATCCATAAGCAACTGTTTATTACACACATATCAGCTACCTTTTCTATGTTCTCTCCAAACAAAATAACTAAAAGATTTTTTTTTCAGTTGAAGCTTTTCTGTAATGCACTTTACAAGAATTTTAGGGGGGGAAAGATTGTCTTTATAGCATATTTCTAACCTCAGGTTTTGAATGAAGAAAATCAACTTTTCAGGCAACCCTATAAAAAATCAAGAAATCAATTTTGTAAAACTCAGGTAGATTGTTTTAAACTGAGCCAATCTTGAAATTGACACTAGAACTTTTTAAAGCAGAACTACATACTCAGTGGTCAGCAACACACATTTTAGCATTTAGATCTAGCATACCACATGTTCTCAGTCACAGGGGCTTTAGCTAAAACACATACTGTCTCTATATGTTCTGGATTCTATTTCTTCTATGGTCTTAAAAGTTTTGTGGTTCCTTCCTCTTTTTTCCCCCACTCATTTACTTTGTTATTTTATAGAAACGGCGGGGGGTGGGGGGGTGGGGGGAAATAAGAGAATGTTCCTCCAAGATGGTAGGGATGGGCTGTGGGTGATGCATGAAATGGTGACACCTTACTCATTTTACTGAATCTGTTGTTTAAGATAAGGATTTATGACATTAAAATATTTGAGCAATTGTCTGATTCCTTGGTACATATCCTACTCTAACACTTCCTGAATGTGTTTTCTCTAGTTTCCTCCAATCATGATTGTGTTTCCTATCAATTTCAATGCCACCCCTAGCCTAGATACTGTCTCAGGGATTTACATGGCTGGACTTCCACACTACCATGCCAGAAGTCCTGCTTCTTTATCACAGCTTTTAGCACCTTATATCTTACTTCTGTTCAATGTCAGTGCTGAAAAATTCCTTCTGCTGCCTCTTTCAATTTTTAAAGAAGGCAAAGTTGTTGGAATTTTTAATCGACATTTTTTCCACTCAAGCACCTGGGAATCTGTATCTGTTTGGAGGAACACTATCTCAAAGCAAATGAGAGCAAAACTGGAGAAATGACAGAGTAATCCCACCTTGTCAAACAACATATTCTAACATCAGTTTACTACAAACTGAGTGATAGTGAAACTGGACAAACTATCCATAATCATACTCCTGTATCCTGGTTATTTAAGTTCTAATACATGTAAATTTTAAATTATTTGCTCTGGTACCTGGTACAAAGGGAAGCAGCATTTTGCATATCATGGAATCACAGGGTAGCTTGGGTTGGAGGGACCTTAAAGATCATCTAGATTCAATCCCCCTGTCACAGGCAGAAACACCTTTCACTGGACCAGGTTTTCTCAGAGCCCCATCCTGGGGGGCCAGCCCCGACCTGGCCTTGAACACTTGTGGGATGGGACATCCACAACTTCCCTGGGCAAACTGTTCCAGTACCTTACCACCCTCACTGTAAACAATTTCTTCCTAATATGTAATGTAAACCAACAGAGTTTTAAGCCATTCTGCCTTGTCCTGTCACTATATGCTCTTATAAAATGTCTATCTTTTTTCTGGGTTTCCTTCAGGTACTGCAAGGCTGCAATTAGGTAATCCGGAATGCTTCTCTTTTCCAGGCTGAGCAATCCCAACTATCTCAGACTTTCCTCATAGGAAAAGTGCTGCATCCCTCCAATCACCTTTGTGGCCTTCTCTGGACCCACTCCAGTAGTTCCACGTCCTCCCTGTGCTGGGACCCCAGATCTGGATGCACAATTCCAGGTGGGCTGTCTCCAGAGCAGAGCAGAGGGGCAGAATCCCCTCCCTCCCCTGCTGCCCACACTGCTTGGGATGCAGCCCAGGACAAATTTGGCTTTCTGGGCTGGGAGAGCCAATGGTTGGGTCATGTACAGCCTCTCCCCTACCAGCACCCCCAAATCCTTGTCCCCAGGGCTGGTCTCCATCTGCTCATCCCCCAGCCTGTGTTGGTACTGGGGATTGTCCTGACCCAGTGCAGCACCTTTAACCTTGTTAAATCTCCTCAGGTTCCTATGGCCTCACTTCTTGAGCTTATCCAGGTCCCTCTGAATGGTAGCCTATCTTTCAGGTGTGTCAACTGCACCTCTCAGCTCAGTGTTATCTAAAAATTTCTTGAGCATGCACTTGATCCCTTTATCTGTCATTAATGAAGGTATTAAATAACACCGGTCTCAATATAGATATACTGAAGTCACTTTATAACATTAGGATCCCTGTAAGTCTCAAAAGTATTTTTACCTTTGTGGCAAGCACATTTCTCTCTCTCTCAGGATTTTTATAAAGGTGCACAGAGAGAAGTGAAAGAGAAAACAATTTCTATTTCTGCTCCTTGTTTTTCTCTTGTGGAATGTGTTTGGAGATTGTTTACCTAGAGCGAATGCCTGGTTGGATCACAGTGGATTGTTTGGGCCTGATGGCCAATCGGATCCACCTGTGTCTGGACTCTGGCGAACAGGGTCACAAGTTGTGAGGGAGATAGATATGATAGAGAGAGTAGCATGTAATTTTTAGTATCCTCTTTTATATTGTATATTAATGTATCATAGCATAATTATAATAAAGAAATCATTCAGCCTTCTGAAATAAGTCAGACATCATCATTCTTCCCATTGGGTTCGCCGACATCTACAACATACCTTTTCTTTCATTTTCACAAGTGCAACACTTAAGAAGTATCATTAATCATCGTATGTAAAGGCACAGAAGACATAATCTAATCTCAAATTTGGAATGCATACACAAACTACAAAATTGTATTTTATTTCTTTGAGGCAGGCAATGTTTCTGTGTCAAACACAATTTTTATTTGTTAATTATCATTTGCTACAGCAAATCCTGGAAATTTTCTTTTTGGTTCAGGGTCATACAGGCTCCTTCACACTTCCTGCATTTGCAGTGCTGATGTTTTCCAATCACCCCAACAATGAAGAAGTCAGTGGGAAATGTTTTCTTCTGCTTAACTGTATGCCTTTACATTACCCTGTGTCATGAAATTAAAAGGTAAACAGTATCTGCTATGTACCCTTGCTACTGGAACCTTAAAATACAATGCAAATACTAAGCAAGAGCTTTGTGATCAAATGATTTTACCATGCCTTAAATAAATATTAATAATTGTGTATTGCACTATCCTACACCACACAAAAGACTGGGGAAGGATACTGCAAAGACCAAAGTTTCTTTTTTTTCATGAGAATGATTGAAAGGCTAAAATCCAACTGCAGAAATTAATAATGTTTTTCTGTAAAAGTAGTACAGATATTAAAAACCCTTTTTTCTAAAAGCATTTCTAGAAATGCCAGGTGAGACATCTAGTGAGCTGCCCTCTGCTCCTCCACCAAGATTTTCTTCTTTCATCAAATGCAAGCAAAACTACTGTTAAATAGAACTACAAAATTGTTTCTCTACAATGAATTGGGATTTTACTTTTTCTTAAATTAGAAATTAAGAAGATGATACTGTAAATCCTTGGAAGATGAGAAGTCTTCATTCTTATGGCTGAACCTTACTACTGACACCCACAAACACGTGCAAGTCCATCTTCAGCTTTGTAACAGATACCTTGAGTGGTACAAGCACTCTTGCCCCACTGGAACAACTCACTTAAGCACATGTTTACATTCAAGCAAAAAAACAGGTAGTTTTTAGAAGCAGCTAGTGGTTTATTTTGAGCACAACATAACAGATTAGAAGACTCATTTAGAATGATTTTTCTTTGACTATCACTCACATTTACAGATGACTCTTGTATTCTTTGTAATTATGATATAAACCCTGACAAGTTCCCCTTTTCAGCTGTGCTATTCTGGAGCTAAACACATGCAACTGAAGGCAGATTCTGTCACAGTTTGTGTAATGTGTACACAAAGGATCTTGGGGTACTGACCCAAAAGTCTGTAAAGCTGGAAAAAGGATAATACTACCTAGAATTTTCAGTAGATTCAGATGCAAACAGATTTCTTACACTTATAGTATTCAAATCAGCAATGGGATTGGACTCATTGTTTTCTGCTAAATATTGCATCTTGAAAAAGGATTAAGAAGGAAAAAAGAAGCGTAATTTGCAAAAAATGAGAAAATTATCATTGAGAGACCATGACTTATGAACACAACATACATTTCAGAACTGATTTCTCCTGCTTCCAATACTTCTTTCCTAATAGATTCAGAAGATAAGTTGGGAGACTAAAGAAATTACTCTGGATTTTTTTTTTTTGGCCATTGGTATCTTCAAACGTGCTTAAGACAAGCTTATAATTTCATCGACAGTCTTTGAAACTGTTATTTTGTACTCAACATAAACTGCTAGCTAATTCTAAAAATAAATTTGTTTTTGTCTTCCTGTGGGTTTGGATCAATTCTGCTCTTGTATCAGATTGCAACAATGTGCAAAAGGGAAAGCTGCACAGTGCACCCTTGCTTTGACAGAGTGCTAATGTTTTTTAACTGAAAAAAAACCTGAACATGTCAACTGTATTTATCATGGTATTTTGTAGTGATTTTAAGTGATTATGAAAACCAAAAGAATGATATACTTTTGTCTATTTCAGCCATTTTAAAAATAATTACATCTGATTTCAAACTCTTTAGTTAAAATATACATATCTATGACTATAATCTTTCTTGCTCATGAGATAACTGTCACAATATAAAGAACATTCAAACTTCCTTATTTATCTCTCAATGCTCAACAGAGGGATGCAGAAAAAAAAAAAAAAAAAAAAAAAAAAAGAAGAAGTCACAGTTCCTCTAAAGGGACTGCCTCAATCGACACCGCTACACTGCATGGCCTCCAAGCCTGTAAAAATACAGAGCTTTGCATGCTGAAACTACATGCATCTGTACCGGATGGCTGTGTCCATGGATTACTCCATGGATTCAACCCAAGGACTCAGGAGATCTACACTTCTGTGGATTAGAAATAAACCTAATGGAAAATAACATTTAAAAATCCTATAAACTGTTAATGCCTTAAAGATGAATAATTTAATTTTAAATTTACCTTAAATAATTGTTTTACAATATATCATGTAACTTGGCCAGACTCAGACTCTACTTGCCACTCTTCTAATGGATTTTTTTCATCTAACAAAAGTCTTGTTTTACTTTGTCCAAGAAAACATCAGATAACATTACTTCAAACTAATCTAGACAGCTACAACATAAAGTGCATGCAGTACAGTGCTAACAAAGATATCTGAATAATGCTGGCAGAACACAAAACTAAGAGAAATTTCTAGGGCACCCAGGCTCGTAGAATCGACTACTAGTGATACAATAACCACAGCTGTTTTCTTGGAAACAAAATAGGGAAGTTTGGTAAGAGAACCCGCTTTTTTAAAGATTTTTTTTTTCCAGGCATAAATCCTTCACAGACTATGCACCATTCAGATAGTCGCCCTACTTTTGTGTATACTTGGATCTGTTTAAAACCTGCCACCACAGTAACGTCTCGCAACAAAGCAAAATCAATTTTCTTTTGCACCTAAGTTTTAGATTTGAATTCCTGAGACGCTGGGCTAGTGGTATTTATTTTTCGAAGCACCGCAATAAAGGAAGGTTTCAGGCTGGTGGTGCGTTTCCAGCCGCCCGCTCCCAACGCGAATGCTCCAATCTGCCGCCTCTCCTTGGGACTGTGTCCCAGGTGCTTCAGCCTCCCTCCCCCTCGCTGCTCAGCGCTCCGGCTCTCCTTTCTGCCGGTGTCCCGGACACCTACAACCCCGCAGCGGGGACAGCAGCGCCGCCCGCTCCGGCTCCGTCCGCGTCCCTGGCCCTGGCCCCGGCCCCGGCCCCGGCCCCGGCCCTGTCCGCGTCCCTGGCCCCGTCTACGTCCCTGGCCCCGGCCCCGTCCGCGTCCCTGGCCCCGGCCCCGTCCGCGTCCCCGGCCCCGGCCCTGTCCGCGTCCCTGTCCCCGTCTACGTCCCTGGCCCCGGCCCCGTCCGCGTCCCCGGCCCCGGCCACGTCCCTGGCCCCGGCCCCGTCCGCGTCCCTGGCCCCGGCCCCGGCGGGGAAGGAGCGGTGGCGCCGGGCCGGTCGCCCTCCCGCTCCCTGTGCTGGCGGCCGGGAGCCGCTGCTCACCGCTGCCTCGGGGTCACTCGGCTCCGCGCCGCCGCCTCCTTTCGACAGGCAGCACTCGAGCGGGCGGCTCTGTTGTGCCGAGCCGTGCCGGGCTGCGGCCGGAGCGGGGCCGGACCCTCTCTTAGCGCCGCCGGATTCGCCGCTTCCTCGTTTTCGCTCGCAGCCGCGGCCGCTTCCTCAGAGCGGTGTGGGCTAGCGCTCCCTCCTCTCCAGCGGGCGCGGCCGCCGTACCCCGGACCCCTCTTTCGGGTGGCGGCCCCGGCGAAAGGGCCGGGCACCGCGCCGCTGCAGCCCCGGAACCGCCGGCGTCTCTTCTCCAGCGGGCTAGGCGCCGTCCTTCTCCTCCGGACCCCGCGGCACGGGCTGCTCGGGACCCCGACGTGCGTCCCTTGCTGCCCCCTGACGGGGCCGTCCTTGGGACCCCGCGGTGCCGGGTCTCCTTGGGACCCCTGGCTTGGGCTTCTTGTAGCGCCAGTGTCGCCTCGCGGGCATCTGACTTTGGAAGATGAACGCGTCGTTGCTCAGCACCACGCTGGGGACAGAGGATCCAAGTGTGTCAGTTGCAGCTTGTCGAGCGGGAAAAAACGAGTGTGTGCATATTGGTGCACATGCCAGTTGCCAATTGGTGAATTCTGGAACATTGAAGTTCTTTGGTGCTTTGTGTGTACGTCGCCGAGAAAAGGACTCTCTCAGAAGGTCTCCTTTTGGAGGAGCAAAGGGGCCTGCCATAGCATAGTATCACCCTTCCTGCTGTATTTCACACAAAAATTTCTCCCATATTTTGATCAAACATTTGTAGCAGCTCCAGGTGTGAAGGAGACTCCAGTGTCCCAGACACTTAGCTTGAAGGAAAAGCCCTCTTCAAGGCCTCCTCAACACCCTGTGTGATGGAATTAATTCCTGTTGGAAGCTGAGACCACACAGCCAAAAAGTGCCTCTATCCTTCAACCATAACTGCCCAGGGACAAACCACTCCTGATGCAGGTCACACAGGACTGGGTGGCGCGGGGGGCCTTTGGTGAGGGGAGAGTGGGCAGGTCTTCAGCGGTGACCGTGCTGCACGACACAATGTGGTGTCCCGTGATGGGAAGTCCTTGCAACAGGAAAAATCCACTTCCTTCTTCCCCATAATAAATCGGTGTTAGCACTGTTGTGGGGTACAAGCGTTATTTTCAGTCAAAACACTGTCTGTCTTTCCTTATTGCAAAATGGACTGTATACCCACCTGATATTCAATAGAGCTCCCGAAGTACTAATCTCTCATATTTTGTGCTATTTAAAAAGGTCTCTGGTTTTGGTTTGTTTCAGTGAGACTTTTGGCAATTGCTGTAATGGCAGTGCATTTCTTATTGGCATTATCTGCATGTTAGAAAAAAGAGAATAACTTAGAAAATTCTTAGACCTGTTTTCATGGTATTCTTTTCCTATCAACAACCAAGTGTAAGCAGATCTGCATGAAAAGCTTTTGGAAAGTCATTATTGGACTATGAACTGTTTTTTAAGGGGAAGTCTTACTTTCAGTTGGTGAAAAAAATCACCACTACTGCATAAGCAATTGTACTGGACCTTGCTGGGAAGGAATTAGCTTTCATTACAGCAGCCAATATGGTGCTGTATCTTTGATTTTGGCTAAAAGAGTACTGATACCACACTAATAGTTTGTCTGTCCCTGTACACTACTTGCACAATGTCAAGGCTTTCTCCACTTTACACTTTACCTCTGTCCCCAGTGTATAAGCTAGGGGTGCACAAGAAGTTGGGAAGGGACAGAGCTGGGACAGTTGCCTGCAAATGAACAAAGCCCTTATCATGATTAGCACTCAAAACTGGGTATAGATGAAGGAGGGTGGAAGGATGTGGGCTTCTTCCAAGGCGGCCACCAAGCTGATATTTGCTGGTTGTTTCTGTGCTCATGGGAGGTGATGGGCGACCAGCTCTGCATCATTTGGTGTGGTTGTGATCTTGTTGTTTTCCCCTTCACCTTTTAAATTATGTTTATCTTGACACATGGCTTTTTTTGATCTCCCTTCTCTGTCATCAGTCCTGCTGGGCAGGGGAACTGAGCATTTGGCTGTGTGGATGCTTGGCTGCTGGCCCAGGTCAGCTTATGGCACCAGTGGAGGGGAAACCCAGTAAGTGAAGCAAAGAATTTTTAGGCTGTTCATAGTTTACTTTTTCTTTCATTTCGTACGAGATTTAATACAAACAGCTGAGTTCTGTGATACTGATTTTTGGTAAGGTGTTCACAACAGTGGGGTACCTTATTTAATGTTGTACATGTAATGTTTTATATTAGCATATCCTAGCATATATATTGTCATTCTGAAGCTTTCCTGTGATGTGTGGCCAGCTCTGTTTAAGGCCAGCAACCAAAAAAGTAAAATAATTCCTTTTTTTTTCTGGAAATGTTTAATAAGTATGAATCTGGATTTTCTGGAAAGATTCAGTAAATGTGTGGATTTTCCTACCCAACATGAATATATACAGTAGAAATTAATAATTTTTATATGGCGTCCAAATAGTTGTGCAGTACAATAACTGCAACATTTAACTTTGTAATACTCAATACTTTTTGGGAGTATCTGAGAGAGTTTCAATGCTTTCACTATAGCATTATATTTAGAAAGACCTCTGCTTTCAGTGGCCATGACTGTTTGCTTAAATTATTTATTAGAATATTCTCAAACCTCATTTCTTTACTATATTGAGTCAAGGATCAGTAAAATTTATAAGAACAAATTACGCAATTGAGCCTCTCCAAAATTTGCAAATTTGAATTGTCTATTCTCTTGCTTTCCTGCTACATCTGTTGCCTTCCTTCTGTCTTCATTGTTACGGGGACTGGGTGGTTTGGAGAAAATACAGGTAGGAATGTTGGACTAAGACTTTCTTCAGTGAAGCTGCCATACTGAGGCATTATTTTTTATTTTGTTCTCCAAGAGGGAAGTTTTAGGTTGGTTTCTATCCTACAAGTGTAGACAACTTTTGCAGATACTGTTTGCCCTGCTAGAATTCTGCTCGAGCACAAGGGGTAGTACTGTGGCTTACCCTTTAGGTGATTACAGGCTGAAGGTGGGCATTTTCTGAAATACTATCTGCATTTCTATAGTAGGGAGTGCCTAAGTTAAACTGATGCTTTGTTGTCTGATTAAATGTGAAATTCCCTAAAATGCGTAGCAACAAGAGATGCAATGCCACAGACAGACAATTTTATTTGAGGTTCAAATTCTCAACACGTGACCATACCTACAGCTAAAAGTAAAGAGTCTCTATGATAGAAGAAATTAGTGTCAGTAAGATGGGACTGTACATCTCTACAAAAAGAATGCAGAAGTGATGCATTTTACTTAAGGCATATAAAATTTCTGCACAGATCATTGAATTCAGTCATGGTTTGAACAAAAAATATGTGCTATTTTAATTTTGATGGAAGCAGTGATTCCATGTTAGCACAATAGCAGGAAACAACATTTAGAGAAAATCAAGAGTCAATAGCCTGAAAGCAATGTTGTGACACAAAAGCAAATGCCATAGAATCATAGAATCATGGAATGGTTTGGATTGGAAATGACCTTAAAGATCATTTCAACACTGCCACAGGCAGAGCCACTTTTTACTACAGATGTCCTGTATTAGAGTCAGAAAAACTGAACTGGATCAGGAGCTTCAAAAAGTAAGGACCATCATCTCAAATATTTTGGCCTCCTTCTGTTATCCAAGGAGTTGCAAAGATCCCTCTTTTATGTAAAACCAGGTCTGAAATATTTCATAGCTTTTAAATACTAGGTATATGTGTTCCATACAATTTTCACTTACTTATAATTCAATTTAAGTGGAAAACACTAGTGGCAATCCCTAGGGGAAACTCAGAACACTTAAACAGAAATAAACTGGGGGAGATGTCCAACAAATTCATTTAATTGCCTGTTCATTGTAAGAATCTATAAATTATGACTGTTTTGGTTACATACTAATTTACTGCTTTGACCAGAAATGTAAGTAGCAATACTTTTTGCTATATGAAATCAAGAGTAAATTCAGGGCTGTGAAGGGAAGGTATTTTCTTTATCAGTTCATAGTAATTATATCTGTGTTATTTTATATCTTTATAAATATAACTATTTTAATAATATATTTAAAAATATAATAAAAAATAATATATTTTTGCATGCAATAGCAATATCTATCACCCTTCCCCTCTATTTTTACCTCAAAATAAGAACTGTGTCACACTTTAAAGTGTTCATAGTTTTGCTTACCAGTGAGTCAGAGTAGTTGTAGGATGTACTTTTTACAAATTAAAGACTGTGATATGAAGAGGTATGATGTCTAAATTTAAAATTTTATGTGGGGCAATGCCAGCTAAGATTGTAGGTTAGTTGAGAAAAGATGTGTTTTGAGCCTAGATGGCTTTACAAAATATGTACTTACATGGAAACGAAGATTTAGACCAGTCTGGTCTTTATGACTTCCTCTGCTGCTTGCCCATGACTTTTTCAGGTTTTGTTTTTTATAGAAATTATGTGTCTAAATGAATTAAAATGAATATTAAAGAATGGTGCATTGCATGAAAACACTGGCTGAAAGAAGGAAAAGCATATACAATAGCAAGTTATGACTGGACAAAAAAAATGGGGTTTTTTTAAAAGTAAATCTTTCTGTAAAATAATTACCTAATTGTAGCACAGAAAATAACTGTGGGCAACAAGGAGATGATAAACTGATTTTTAAGAGGATTTGAGCAAAATTCTTAAGAAGAATTTATTAGCATTAGCAATCTCTGATTTGAATGAAAACCACCCTGAAGGTGAAAAAAAAAAGAGGGAGGGTACTTAATAATCTTTTAACTGTCAGAAGACTGAATAACTATGGGGGGATTCTGTTTCAGCACCATTTCCAAGGCACTCCAGTCTGTAAAATGCTGGATATGTCCATAGCCTCTGACAACCATCTTGGACTGTCACAGTTAGCAAAAATGACAGTGTTGGGAGCCCTAGGGTCAGAGCTGATGACTGCATTGACATCAACAGAAGCATTTTTTTTCATCATCGGTTTTGTACATAGAGCATGGAGAGCACATTTTCTGCATCCTGTTCTATTTGTGATTCCCCCTGGCTGCAGCATCAGTTAATGGATGGGGTAATCCACCTTTCCTCCTCTTGCGTACTGTGATGATTAACACCTAGGTGGGCATTCCTCTGCTGCCATCTTAGAAATGCAAAAACGAGCAGTACTGGATGGAAACATGCCGTAAGAGGGAACTGCACTGGGCGAGATGTGCGGTATTATTAGCTATCACGCCTCCTGGTCATATGCATTGGCATTTCCAATTTCATTCTAAGGCTATTATACATTCATGTGGATAATAAAACACCTGCATTTATACTGAATCTAGACATAAGTAAATAGAGACAAATAGGTGAAATTTTCAGGTCCTTAAGAGATACAGAAATGAAAACACTAAAAAATATTCCCATTGTAAGCCTACAAGAGACACACAAAGCTCCTGATTTTTTAGTTTCAACTGAAACATGGTTGGACTAAGTATAACCTTTATAACTTTTAAATAGTACAAATTACTTCAATAGTTATATATATATATATATATATATATATATATATATATATATATATATATGCATACTTACAAATAGAAGCCAATTCAGTATAAACCCACTTATGGTACTTTCCTGTAATAGTTCTCCTAAATTTTCCTGACATGCCTTTGTCAATGATCCCCTCTATAATCTCAAGGAACAGTGAGGAGACATGAGGGAGAGAGACCCTGCAAGAATCAGCTAGGATGCAGCTGTAGCTTTGTTCCCTGTGTAACACTTATCAGCTGTTTCCTACAGAGCCAATCACTCAGTCTTTGCACTGTGGTCAAGGGTCTTGTATTTGCTTAAATGCAGTGTTGGCACACGCTGCATCTGTGCATTTATGCTTTAGTCTCTTAAACACTTCTAGAAAATGAATTAGCTGTCACCCATAATGCTCAGAACTAGTAATCTGAGATGGACCTACACTGCTTTCTGAAGAAGCAGAAAGACTATACCAAATAGCAAGAAATACTCCCCTTTGTGGAGACACACAACATGTCATTTTGTGAAGCCAGTTTATAATTGTCTCACTATCTGATTGATGCACAAAAGGCAGATGTACTGTTTCTGGACTGTGCCAACTCTGGAAGAGCTATGAAGCATTTCCACATCACTGCACCTGAACTAATGAGTCCTGCCAGATCTGAGCTGACCTTGTATCACACTCATAAATATCTTCTAGCTGAACAACATGGGCACCTTCAATCCAGCATTCACTGTCAAATGAATCAGGCTACAAAATATGATAAAATTATAATCAAAATATTAACTATCTGTTAACATGACCTAAATTCCTGCCTTTACAGTAATAAATATTTCGTTAATATCAGAGTGTCATGAATAATTTAATTTTAACTTTTTTGCTGCTGCAAGGTATCTGGGGTCTTCATGCTGAGATGATGTAGTCTAAGGAATGTCTTGAAGTTGCACAAATGGCACTTTTCAGTCTTCCATGATATTTTATTTTCTGAGACTTGATTTAGCAATGATGTAACTTTTCTACAGCCTATGTCTGAATAAAAACTACACTAAAGTGTGTTAAAAAAAAAATCTGAACTCTTCCAAAAGCTTTGAATACCACTATCTTATCCATGATCAAATTGATTTGGGAATCTTTGGATTGCAAGAATGTTAACATTGCTTTCAATGTACAGGAAGAGCAGAAGTTTTGCTATTTAAATGAATATGCCATTTATTCTGGTACTTGTTACCTAATTTTCTGTATACAAAAGAATTTTACCAGAAAGAAACTATACTTCTAACAGCTATAATAATGCATGTCATCAAGAAGACAGATTTTCTGCCAAAAAGCATAAGGGTTTCACAATCAGGGATTAATAATCCTGAAATTTTAGGATGATTTTCTAGTTTTTCTTTAGTCCAGATGATAAGAAAGAAATACCACTTGATCAGGTCTAATAACATGTTTATCCCTGTAGCTATACAAATACACACACACACACTTATTTTAAAATGTCTTTAAACAGTCTTCATTGTTCTATCTTGGACTAAATCAGTTAGAACATAAACATTACTTTAAAACACACTTGCTTATAGAATTATGCAGAGCCATCAGAAGGAATTAAATCAATGTAATTACTTTTTTCTTTTTTTCCCATTGTTACCCCACAGAAAAGGTGTAGGTGCTCTGGTCAAGAATGGAAGCATCACATGGCCATACAAAAGCTTTTGAGCTCTAGGGGACAAGACAGGAGCAATATCCATTTTAAATAAAACTGAGGCTTAAAAATACTTAGAACGGGTCATGAATATGGGAAACTGAAAGATCTCTTTTATCTTCCCCAAATAAGAACATAGGAAAAATAATCTTAACCAAATTTCTTTCAAAGTTCACCCAAGTGCACACACAAAAGCATTTGTAGCTCCTTGTGAACTGAAACCATTTGAGATCTCATAGTTTTGAAATAGAAAGCAGAAGTTACCTTGATTTTAATCTTATTTACATTGATGTTATACAACAGTGACTTCTCTATGTCTGGTAGACTTCTTAATGCTGTCAAAATTTTCTTTATGCCTATATTATATGTTGTTTCCAGATATTTTCATAGTTAAACAAAATTCTTAAGAAGCTGCACAGAGAAATGGAAAGAACAAACCTTGTATGAAAAAGAACATTTTTCTAAATTATTTTTCCAATGTAGACATGTGCTTGTGACAAAGAGAAAAAAACAATAGTTAGAAAACCAGCACTTGGGGTGCTTAGTCAGACACTGTACCGTAGGTATCACTCATTGGGGTGGAAGTAGAAGCACTAAACTATGCCTTTCAACATTAATCACATATGAATAATGTCCTTCCAAAAGAGTTACAATCATTAATCACATATGAATAATGTCCTTCCAAAAGAGTTACAATCACAGCACCTATAACAGCAAGTGACGGCTAAAGAAATAAGGCATGCTATATGTGAAGCATCAAAAGCTTTTTTTTTCAGTTTCTTTTCTTATTTTTTTTAATGTATGTCTAAATGTGTGATTCAGCAGGCAAAAATAATTCAAATAAAACAGTTTGAAATTTGGAGTTATTTAAAACAATGGGTTTCCTTTGGCTCTCTGCGTCTGAAGCAAGACGGGGTGGTTTTGTCAGGGTTTTTTTATTGAGCAAAAAATGTCTTTTCTGTATGCAAAATTTTCCAAATGCAAATCATGAAGGTCCATGTGTGAATGCTGTATATATTGCCATGTTATAATGGGGAAAATCAGACTTTGTGTTTGAAAACAGGTACACTATGGGAAAAGTTTGAAGGGAGATATGTTCAAAAGACATATCTCCAGATGGCTCCAGACACCCAAATAACACTTGGATCTGGTCTGGAGTGTTGGAGTTGCACTAAAATACATGGAGAGCTAATGCTTGTTTCCTACTCCCTACCTAGCCTGATTCATTTCTTGCAAGTCATACAAGAGATTGGTTTGCCAAACCAATCTGTGTATCTGACCCCTACATGCTGCGTTTGCAAGGATGGGAGACATGCACCATGGAAAACAGAAATAATTGCATTTCACCAAGATTTTAGAAAGCACTGTAAATGGATACCATTGCCCTAGATTGTATTCAGTTATTCTTCCATCTTGCAGTCTTCCAAATAATTTAAAGGCAGCTCCACAGTGGTTGCACTTTTTATCAATTTCACTAGTGATACAAGAAAAAAGTTTATAAAAAGATGCTGATGGATGAAGGAGATTGTAAGAGTATAGTTTAGAGAAATATTTATACTGTAACAACTTTCCTTGGATTCTAGCTTGAAGAGGCATTTCCATTGCATTTGTGAGATGTACTGTATTCTTGTTGGGGACCGTGCACTTTTTCAGACCTCACTTTTAGGCCTTCCAAAATCCATCTAGAAGAACATTCTGGTTACTTTCCTCTCCCCATCACTTATTTTTACAGAATACCACTTTATCTTAATTAATTATTTGCTTCTCTTTGTGGGCTGCAGTAGTTACAACCAAAGTGTAATTGCTTTCCCAACTTATTCATACACTTTTTATAGCTTGAAAAATGGATCAATAGAAACTGAGACAGGTGGTCCTAGTTGGCTTTTGCATCTCAGGAGCCAAATAGGTTTTGATTCCATTAGTTGGGTATTTCAGGGAATTCAGGGCATCCGGAAGGCACCTCCCGGGTTCTCCATTAAATGTGTTAAGAGAAACAGTGAGCTATTGAGGTGACTTTGATTACATGGAATAAGCATTTTTTATGAGAGATTTTAGTCAACTTTGAGGCTGATCCTGTGTTCATATTTTTTAAAGTTGCTATTGCAATAGTTTACAACATTTATATTATTACAATTTTTATTTTCTATGTTGCTGTTAATATATCTTGTCTTATTTGTGTTTCAAAGCTTAGAAATCTGTGATGAGCATTGTTTTGAACTTACTAGGATCTCAGCTGTGTGTATCTATATTAGTATAAGGCAGTGGTAGATCCATGACCATAGGGAGAGAACATTTACTCTCTGTGATTCCCTACATCTACTCATGGACCTGTGTAGGTTTGGAGTTCCCAGCATGCTTCTCTCTCTCTCTGTCTCTTTCTCTCTTCTAGTCTCTCCACAACATATATTCTTTTTTTATCACGTTTGTGCTCTTGTAAGATGAACAATTTTTTTTCAGTAAAGTAAATGTCAGTGAAAGGGCAGCAAACTTTGAACAATTTGGCCATATATAAATGCAGGCTGCAAGTATTACTACCTTTGAATTTCTATCTCCTTTGTAGCACTGTATGCTGCATTAGACCAACTAATGCAATATAATTTTGTATTGAATACAATAAATTACAGAAAAATATTATATCAGAGCATTATTTTTAATTGTACCAAGTCAATAAATATCTGTGTAAGTCAACACAGGCAGGCAGCACAAAACCATGGCTGAAATGCAAAGAGTATGTTTATTTCATTACCTCGCTGGTGGGAGGATCCTGCAGTAACACCAGGTGTTGAGAGACACTCAAGCAGGAACAGAGGCACTGTCGGGCTCAGCCCACCCTAATGAACTTGTTTGTGCCCATTTATAATGGACTCATGCACCTGTAGTTTACCACCCTGCTGTCACCTCCCTTGTACTTTTTTATGGTCACTTTTTGGAGCTTTGATCTTCTCTTTCCCAAGACAGGCAGCTGAAGCATGTTAATGAGGGTGCCTCCAAATCTCACCAAACACCAATGTTATCTCTACACGGAAATTCTACTTCTCAAAACAGACAAAGTAGACATAAAATATGGCATTTTCCACACTATTATTTTCCAGGCTTTGGCATTCCCAGCTGCAAGGTTACTTGAGATAATATGCCATCCTCCTCACCATTCTTTTGCTTTCAACCCCTTCTTCCCAACAACATCTTATTCAGAAGTTCAGCAATACTTCATAGTGGGACTCCACAAAGTAAGTTTCTGGTTTCTTTTTTCCATTTATTATAACTGATATAACATCATGGAAGTACATGACAAGTCAGGGATTTATAAGTCAAATCTCCAGCCCTGGGGATGTAAAAACAAACATGACAAATAATAATATTTTGTGTAGATAGAAATAATACAAAAATAAAAAGAAAAAAGGCAAGATATTTGGCCTAAGGAACAGTATGCATTGACATGCATATAGAAATAATACAATAAAAGACCACTGAGGTCACAAAATTAAATATTTGAAGGTAAGAAATGTAGAATTGAAGATCCTAGGCAGTGTTTTAAGTCATTCTGCTTGACTACATCTGTCTTCTGGAATTGCATGGCCCTTAAGCTGTCTTTTCCAGGACCCCTGACTCATATCATAGATAGGGTAGACTTGCTCGGGTGGCGAATCAGGTTGGATAGACATAAATTTTGCTAATGAAATTCATATGGTTTTTTTTTTTAGCTGGACTGGGCATTATTTGATGAATGAGGATTTTGTGTGTGAAAGAAGTGCTAAACATTAAATACACGTAGACTTTTAAAGGACAGTAATTCTGCATTGAGTCTTCTCTGTGGTAACTCTTCACTACAGCTGAGAGTGTCTTTCTGTGTGTTAGTTTACTGCTCTTTCAGAGAGGAAGGCCCTTCCTCCATCTGCCTCTCCTCCTCCCTCCCTGTGCTGGGGGCTGTTAGTGACTGCCTACACAAGGGGGTTAGGAACACAGCTGATGTCATGTCAGCCTGGATTATAGCCTACTGCACTGCACATTTTGATGGTAGATGAGCATTAATAAAAAATCCAAAATACTGGCTTCTGGAATAACTGCCAATGCCCTCATGAAGTGAATGAAGCAGGGGTTCTGCAAAAAAATTGTGTTTATACAACTAGGGATCATGTACTATACAGCATGCACATAGTGAATTTATAGTAGGTTACATGTGTCTTTATTCTTGAATCTTATCTTTTGAGATCCTAGCTTTGTAACTGTAATGCATAACTTAGCCAGACTAATATGAGAAAACCATTAAATTTCTCACAAAATATCCCATAACATTTATTGGATCCTAATTTCACTGTACAAAATACTACAATTCATCACTGAAGAGCTGAATAGCAAAAAAAAACTTTATTCTAGCATTCTGAGGGAAAAAAAAAAAGCACTGCTTCTGATACAGTTTAAATGAAATTATGAAAGATCCAATTTTATGCAGACAATGAAGCATGCAAAAAATCATTTTTAAAGGCCGTGGTCTGATGGAGTTATAAACAACTGACATCAGAGCTTTCTGGAAAGGTCAGGAACCTCAGTGCTATACAGTGCTACAACTTCATCTACAGCATTTACCTTTTTCTGTGTTTTGTTTATATTGTTTTTTCCCAGTGGGTAAAAATATTCAGAGGTTATTTCAGGACTTGAATGTGAGAAGGAGGACAAACTAAGTAAGTCTTTTATATGACTTTTTTTCATATGTTCTTTTATGTTTCACAAATGTTCTTGAAATCTCTCCTTGTAAATTTAAGGGCCTACAAGAAAATTTGTGAACCATGTGATCAGCTGAACTGTGTCTTCCCAGGAGTTCAAACTGAAGAGAGGCAATATATACATCAGGTAAATAAGAGTAACATGAAATGGATGGCTGATGACTGATGGTTTATATAGAAGTCTTTGTCTACTTGAAAAATCTACAGTGTCTGCAGAAATCTTTACCTTCACAGAGGGTATTTAACTGATACCCCCTTTGTTAGTTTTGAAGAAAATGGAGAATGATGGATAGAGGGATCTGCATATACTGGACACTAACAGCAATTGAGCTGAGTTTTACCAGGGGCACGTTTTTTGAATATGCTGAATATTCAAGTATAATTTGCTGAATATGCTGAATGTAAGCTGAAAAGATGCCTGTTCTGTGAATCAGTTAAGTGTCTTTATCCTATACTGTCAGTTGCTAGTAGTAACTGCTATGTCTGTCCACAGTTTCTCTCCTTTTGATTTGTTTTTGTAATGCATGGCAGTGCTTCATCACTTAATAGGTACTTGGATGTTGAATGGCAAAAAAGTGGATGAAATAGACCTTGGGGTCTAAAACTACTTTTGGAATGCGCACATCAGTCAATATGAGATGGCTGCATATAATATTTAGTTATGCAAATGACTAAGTAGTAACTAAATAACTAAAAATAATTTATTAATTTAGAAAAAGCAAATATCAATGAAGAAAAGTTAACTGGTGTGGTGAGTAGGACTCCCCTAATGTCATCTTGACCTCACCATAAGCATTTCTTAGTCACTGAAGGAGACAATAATATCAATCTGCCTTCTCAAGGTGCATGTATTCCTCAACTAAACTCTGGTGTGACAAAAGGATCACCTTGAAAATGCAAGTGAGGCAGAGAGCTATTGCATCGTGGTTTGGGGTTTAGGTTAGGGGTTCTGATCTGTTAGCTAGCTGTGTTCTGTGTATCCCCGCGCACCCCCTGTATTTGTTTCCCTTTCCCCCCACACTGCGGTGTTTCACTCCTGGTCCCTGGCTGTTAGAGCTTCCGCTATGACCACTCCCCGACCTGCCCGGAGGGTTCAGTGCCCCTCACTCCAATTCCCATCCCCCGTCTGCCCCAGAGCCTGGGGTCCACCCCGGCCATGTCTCCGTTGGGTGCCATGGCCCACATCATTGCCATGGTGCCTGCCCCCATTGGACGGGAGGGTTTTTGCTCTCCTCGCTCTCTCCCTGGTATAATCCCGCACCTCGGAGTGCCCGATGCCGTTTTCCTCACACGCAAGCTGGGAGCGGGTCACGGTGCCTCTGCACAGCTCCCCGCGACAATAAAGGACTTTCAGCCTTCCACGCGTGGGGAATCCAGGTGTTCCTTCACTCTTTACTGGTATCTCTCGCTCGTAGTGGCAAGGAATCCGCTGGCACCCCTGCCCGGACATTGGCACGGAGCCGAGTCTGGAAATACGCAGCGATCTCGGGTCCTGAAGAGAGGCGGCGCCGCTCTAGGTGCCGGAGCTGCCCAGGGACCGAAAAAACACAGCAAGACGCCGTGGAGAGCTGTATGACACAGCAGTGCAATACATCACAATAAATCTCTGCTGCTGTTTTATCTTTAAAATATGGCAGCTGAGATAAAGTAGTTCAGACAAAAAAGAACACAAAAAGCCATAGGGTGGTTCGAGCTTCCCTAATAGCAGTGACAACTTCTACAGTCCTCATCTCATATACTTAGAGAGGTCTGGTTGAGTGTCTTGGTTTGAAAAGACAGGAGTCTGTGAAGGAAGGCAAGAGTCTCCCATGAAATGGAAAAGGTAAACCCCTCTCCCTCTGAATTACCACAATGTCAAAATAAAAAGGCTCTCAGGCAAAGATATGGGAATGGGAATAACAGTTCTTTACTAGGAAAAAAACTAAATAATAATAACAATAAAAAAATGTAATTAGTACAAACAAAACTACTTATGGAGTCAGAAACCTGACACCCTGAGTAGTCAGGGTGTTAGTGATAGTCCAGTTAAGTGGTGGCTGCTCCTCCTAGAGTGGCAGATGAAATGCTGCTGAAGCGGTGGTCCTGTAGAAGGGTGTAGTTTTCTCTGAAGGTCTGGTGATAGAGTAGATGGGCCTGGTCTTCCTCTGGGAATCCAGTGGAGAAGAAGCTGCTCCTTTGGGAATCCAGCAAAGAGGCTGAGATCATGTCCCAAAAAATGCTGATTTTATGCAGGTAGGGATGCTTGGCTCCTCCCTCTGGGTGGAGCATCTCACAATGGGATGATGCAACCCCATCAGTCATACAGCGAGTCATTCAATGGCCCATTAACAGAAGATATCTCCCTGGAGGGAGACATTGTTCTTGGACGAGATAAGAAAGCTGCCCACCTTCAAAAGATGGCAAATAGAATATATGCTTATCTTACAAGTCAGGACATTGAGTACATAGTTACACAGAGCTTCAGGCTTTTGCTTACATAGCAATAGAGCTCTTGGCATTGTCATTTTTCTGCACAGAGTATTTATCCAGTTATGCCTGAATATGAATTGTGTTTACAAAAAATTGCAGGTGAAGTGAAACTGGAAGCCTGGAAAGGTTGGAAAACAGTATTAGATTTCAAAACATATAACAGATTGGAGAAAACAGTTTAGGAAAACTAATTCAATTTTTGACATAAAGAAATACCAGAAACTACATGTAGGAATGAGTATCAATGCCACAAATGGGGAAGAGTCAGCTAAAGATAAGTGTTGCTCTGAAAATGATCAAGATGTTACATTTTATAACAGCCTCAGCATGAGTTAAAAATATCATGATACTGCTAAACACATTGTACTGGAATTTATGAGAACAATCATCAAGGCATCTGGAATACTTCTACTCTTAACAGCATTACTACCACTGTGGCTGGAGTGCAATTTTCATTTGTGAGCATACTTATTTCCTGAAATACGTAAAGACACTGTCTAGAGCAAAGTGATTTAGAGGTAGTCCAGTCAACAGAATTTGCGAGAGATCCAGGAGCTGTGACCTGTGGGGCTATTAGCCGCGGCTGCTCTTTATTTTGTCTGCCCCGGTCAGCTCCCGAATGCCCAGCTTGGGCTTCTCAGCTTTTCGTCGGGGCCGGGGCTCGCCGCAGTTTCCGGGCGCTTTTGCTGTCGCGCTCCGGGTGGGCTGTTGGCCGCGCTTTGCCGTCGGCGCGAGGGAAGAAACAAAGAGGCAGGGAATTCGTCCAAATCCGTCCGCGTGGCGGCTGGATGCTTTATTGGCTGCGAGAGCTGCGATGGAAAGGCTGCAGCCGACCCCAGCTTCGCACGGACGCAAATGGCCTCGAGCATGCCGAGGAGTGGGATCAAATAGGGAAGGGACAGGGCGGACGGGGAGCCCTCCCGCCCAATGGGTACAGACATCGCGGTGATGACGTGTACTACAGCGACCAATGGGAACACGGCAGGGGCGGACACGAGACTTTGGGGTGAGTGGCACCACGAGACCGGGAACACAGGCACGGAAATCGCAGGAGTAGGGGAAAACCCGGGGGATGCACGAGGGTGCAGAGAACTGGAAAACTAACAAAGGAAAAACCCATGTGAACCTAAACCTGGGATGCAACAATTAGCATGAACAAAAGACTGAGCTAAAGACAATGACCTTTATGTAACAGAAGGAGTATGGAAAAGGAAAAGGAACAATCTATTCAGTCTGTCTGAAAAATAACTAGGCTGAGAAATAATAAGCTACAGCCAAAAATCTGCAGGATAGAAACAAGGAAAAACATTCTAATAAGGAGGTCCCAACGCCGGGAGTAACTGCAATAAATAATATAGGCAGGTTGTGGAATCACTGTCTCTTAAAGTTTACAGAACAATTTTCTCGCATATACCTCATCCAATCCTCCTCTGGAACAGAAGCCTGACATGGAAGACCTCCTGCTCTTCCCTCCAGGTTTCATTTTCTAGTATTAAGTTTTACTTCTGCGGTGAATTTAATAGAGATCCATAATAGATTTCATTTTGTTTCCAGCAGGCAGCTTATAGCACTCCTAGTTCCAGCCATAGGCAAATGTTCACAATCCTTAGTTGTTTCCTCAGGAAACTGCACATGCAGTAAGTTTTTGGCCTTTTCTGCTAAAGAGATGTAACATAAAAAATACTCTCAAGGTGATATTTTGGTATCTAGAAGTTACAAATTGCATAAAATAAACTGGAAAGTGTTCCAGCAAACTCTATACAGAATCACAGGTAACATAATTTTTTGCAGATTTCTTCTAGTACCATCATATCTTCCAGCAATAGTACTGGAATAAATGCACTGCTCCATCTTTTGGCATCTCATGCCTGGGTGAAATGTGAACCTGTTGGGACAAAATTCTGAGAGATAGAATGAGTGTGTCATCCTTGGAGGTGGCCTGCTCGAGCAGAATAATGTGTAACACGTTGTGATAGAAGTTTACAAATTCATATTCTGCATGAAGACCGTGTTAATCCACAGCACACAGAAAGGGTGAGAGTCATCCCATCGAATTCCAGACATCTTTCATTATCTAAATGGTATGTATATCTAGGAAAGACAAGTCATCTAGAAACCAACGAAGAAGAAATGCCATGCTGAAAGATGACCAATTACTTAACTGGAAAAACTCATCTTCTGCATACTTTATTCTTTCTCTCTTTAAAAACTGGAAACAAATGAGGCTCAATGTCTAACTTCTAAAAGGCTGAAATTATGTGAGCAGTAATTTCTTCTTCATTGCAACTGGATGAATGAAAGTCTAACTACAGGTTTACCTGTGGAGCCATCTCAGTTACAGCATTTAGGAAGGCAGATCACACTGTTAGAAGAATACCCTACTAAAGTTATTGGACATACATTTTGACACATGGGTTTCTCTTATTCATAGGCTTCTAAAATCATGTCCTAACTTACTTACATTTTTTATATAAATATTTGATGAAAGAGACCAAAATAGAGGAATAAATTAATTCTATTTAGATAGGAACTTGATTCAGATGACAAAACTGTAGCTTGCTTGAGTTAATGAGTTAATCTCTTTCAGTGAAATGTGGAACCATTCCCAATAATTAAATAAATTTGCATGTTCTGTCAACTCTGTAGAGTCCTGGAAGTGACTACAAACATTTAAATATTTATTTAAAGTTAAGGCATCAATTTATCTATAAATTAAGCATTGATACTGAATATTGTATGATAAAGTTTTCTTAGTATCAGCAGTGTGAAGACAAGAGTTCAACTACCACTTTAAACAAAGGAACATAATAATTTATTCAATGCTTGAGCTAATTTGTATTGATTAAAATAAAACACTAACTTCTTAGTATTCTGTAGACCAAAAATTGGGCTACAATTTTTGAAATCCAAAAGAAAGTCAGTGTACTTATAAGAAAGTCAGATGGGTTTAGAGAGTTTATTTTGACACCACATCTGCTTTCTTGGATGTCTTAGCTAGGAGGTGTGTCAACAAAAATAGAGATTCAGAAGGCTCTGCAAGAATTAACTTGACAAGCTCTTATTCTCTCTCTATTTTGTTTTTTTTTTCTCTTAATGTTTATTTTCTAACATGAATAGGAGGATCACTCAGGCAGGACAGCTGGCATCAATTGAACAAATGGATATCCCACACCATGTATTCCCATGCTGACTAAGGAGGAGGTTGCCATGAAGGCTGCTGCTGCTCAGGGGCTGGCCAGCCTTTGGTTGGTTGGTGCTGAATAATTATTTTCAGTTGTATCACTTGTCTTGTTCAGCTTTTATCACTCTCTCTTTGTTATTTCCCTTTTCACTAAAATATTATTCGTATTAGCTTTAGTTTTTGTATTATTTCTATTATTATTTTATTTCCATTATTAAACTGTTTTTATCATAACTCACTGATTTTCTCACTTTTACCCTTTTGATTCTCTTTCCCCATCTCTTTTAGAGGGAATGACAGAGCAGATGAGCATGGGCTTAGTTGCCAGGTGGGGTTAAACTACGACACTGAGTATTGCTGTTTCTTATCTCAGGGAAAGATTCTTATTCAGAATATTGTCATAGACAACATGATAGCCAAAGTAATTTGAAATAATCAGCAAAGTGCCAGGTAAAGTGTAAGGTCGAAGGCAGTACTATGGAGTGTAATATCTTAGTGAATTAATAAGAAATACTTGCATATATTATCCATAGAAAATAATTGGGTAAAGAATCAAAATATCCTCAATTCTCATTTCCCAAGTGTAACCTCAGTTGCAGTTTCACCTCCTGGTTTACAACTCCTTTTATAATACTCACTTCTGCAAATTTATTTTTGTTCAGTTCATCCCTCTATCGTTACATGCCACAGCACCCACCAAGGTAATTTCCTTTATCTTAAGACCTACTGCTTCTGATGCAATATCTTAACTAGCATTTCACACTCTGAGGAATTAATACAATATCCAACTGAGACCTAGAAGGCAGCTTTTACAGACATAAAATTGTTGCTATTTAACTCTTGAATTAGTCCACTGCTTCATATTGTACTCCATTGTCCAAGATTGAGAAGCAGGATGTTTTCTATTGCCATCTGTGTAGCAGTTGTGTTCTGGGCAGTTTTCCTTATCTCCTGTAAATGGGCCCATCAATGTCTTGCCACATGATTCAGAGATAACTCCCTCCAGGAGCCGTTTCTGTTTAACCAGAGATCAAGGACCCACCACGTGACTCACAATGACATCAGCCCATTGTGAGATGCTCCGCCCAGGGGGGAGGAGCTAAGCATCCCCACCTAGATATATTCTGGGATTTTTGGACAGAAAGGCAGCCTTCTCACAGGTTTCCAAGAGGACACAGCTGGGGTTTCCACTGGATGACTACACCTTTTCTACAGGACCACTGCTCCAACAGAAACCACATCTGCCACTCCAGGAGGACTGCAGCCACTCCAATTTGGACTGCTACCAACACGCTGGCCAAAGGGATGTCAGGTTGTATTCTGACTTTGTCAGTGGTCTTCCTTTTGTATTATTGCATGTATTTTGTTTCTTTATCCTTTTTTCCAATAAATTGTGTTTCTGACTTGGAGTCTCTCACTGGTTTTGCTTTCAAACCAGAACATCCATAAATGATCTCCTCTGTGAGCATAGAGCATATTCTGCTGTATCCATTAGCCTTTTATCAACATTCCTTCAGGGAAATATGTTGATGGATGCTCTTCAGAAGAAGCTTGAAATGCGGACTAAAAATTCTCAGTTCTAAGGGTTATTTCTTGTTTCATCTGGGTTAAAATAATTTTATAATCAGATTCAAGTACTTTTATAATCAGATGTCTGTAACTGTTGCATGCATACATGCATTTTATAATACTGTCATCAATGAAGTACTACTGCATTTCCATCTTTCCTCACTCTCAGTGCAGAAGTATTTGCTTGAAATAATTTTTTGGTCCCTTTGTATAATTCCTTGTGGCAGGGTGAGCATAAGCTACTATTCAAGCAGGGGACACCATACTGAGATTTCTGTGGAAAAACTTCAGTGTATTACTTGCAGCATTTTTATCCAGTTACAGCATTTTGTAATGGCTGTATTCAGTCAAAATGTACCAATATTGCTATAAAGCACTGAAAATACAGTCCATTTACTTAATCCATGCCTTATCATTATGGGCTGGTCAAAAGGTAAATTAATTTGCTAACAAAAGCTCTATTCAGAGCACAATGATTTAGGTTCTAATGTCCAGAAAAGCAGAAGTAATCCTTTTAAAATAAAAAAAAATGCTTCTTAGCAAATTATATCTCAATGCTGAGCAAAACTTGGCAGGATGAACCCTTAGTAAGCTTTAGCAAGAGTAGGATATCAGACTGGATATCAATAAGGAACTTCCCATTCACTTTTAAAAGGCACAGGATTCCATTGCAAGACCTCTTCTCCTTCTCTGATCCATGTGTCTGCACTTTTCTTAGAAGCATCACAGAGACAGATTTTTTTCACTGTGTTTCCAATGTCCATTTGATATAATTAATGTGAAATCCTTTGATAGAATGGCTATAGAATCTGTTACTGCATTTGATGTCTTGCAGGAACAGCATTTTCCTCTGGTGCTTCAGAGGGATTATCAGAGATCTCAGCAATGTGCTGTTTGAATACATTGTTGTGGTTTGAGTGCTAGGTAGCAGTTTATATGGTGCCATACCTCCATTCTGCCGTGCCAGGTGCGAGCACTGGGAGATAGCTCACATGCTAAGCTCACAGGACTATTGCAACATGCTCTGTTTAGTGATGTTGGAGCTCAGTTCCTTACTCAGAGTTAGATAAATACAATACTAAATGAGAGGTAAGTAGTTTGTGATCTCACTATATGCAAGCCTCAACAGAGGAAACTTCCAATGCTCCAGACCTCACTGCCTCCAAATTGTTCCTGGTGCTGTAGGACTTAATAGCATGTTTAAAAGTTAATATTTCTCTCTTTTTTTTTTTTTTTTTTTTCTCAATTACAAGACTTCTGACATGTTCTTCTCATACCTCTTGATTTTGGCTCCAGTGCTGATGACATACAACCTGAAAAAGCTCAGCTTCACCTGATTAAGTGCAAGTGTACCCAGAGATCATCTCATATGCTCCTGAAATCCCGCTTCCTGGTGCACTGCTGTGACGTTCCACTGTGGGGAACTGCGAGACCTTTTAAAATTTCTGGAACAAAATTAGGTCAAGCAAGACAAACATTGTATCTGAGAACCACTTATTGGTAATGAAAAACAAAAAGGAGTTGCCCAAAACAAAGTGGGCTAAAAAAAAAGAAGACAGAAAAGAAGGAAGGAAATGGGAAGGGAATGGAGGTACAGACAACAGCCAGTGAGGGCAGGAGAGCCAAAAGCCAGGCTGGGGCTGAGGCCAAAAGACAAGTCTCAGAATGCCCCAATCACAAAGCCTCAAAAACCAGAAGCACAAAGCCAAAAAGCAAGTCTCAAAATTCCCCAGAGCTTGTGGTGCAACTCGTTTTATGCCACTTTGCCCCTCCCAAGGTCTGCCTGATGGGAGACCATTGGCCCAATCCAAGTCTCCATCAATGGACTGCAGTGGCAACTTGAAATTTGCCATCTGATTGCAGAGCCTTTCCAGAGGGTACTTGGTGTTCTTGGTTGTCTCCTGCTGTCTGCCTGTGCCATGTGAGATACAAAACGGCTGCCAGGCAAAGCCTCCCCAGAGACCAGGTTTCTTCTAGTTGCTTCCTGCATGTAGCACATGTGCACCTCTCCTCCACATACCTCTGACAACCAGTGTTGACACAAATCAAAACTAAATTGGCTTCTCACAACTGTGCAGTGAGATTATCTTGGGTTCTATAAATTGTCCCAGAGTACCACTATTCTGCTAACCAGTCTAGCAGTCTTCTTGTATTCACAGCAGCAGAAATCATGTTTAGTAAACCAGGCTGAAAAGCAATCTATAAAAATTTAATCTCTCACATTATCCTGCAGTTCACGTATCAGCAGGATCCTTTAGGATTCTGTTCCTGCTTGATTTTTTGACTTCTCTTCTTCAGTTACATGTCTAACAATGCAAAGTCTCTCTCAACCATTATTTAGATAGGTGATATAGAATATAGTCTGATCTGAATGTTAACATGGAGGAGAAAATGAGGTTTTCCAAAAGCCTGCATGATAGTCCCTGTAAATAGTACACCACAGTGGAGAACTACAATTTCATACTGAATATTGATATATACATTGAATATTCAAAATAAATATTAAAAGCAATAATTTTGTTTAAATTTTATAATTTGACACACTTTTTTTTTTCTTTGAAAAAGAAAAGAAGGCTTTTCTCCACTCTTACACACCAATTTTAGAAAAACTTTTTTTTCATAACCTCTATATATTGTGTTATAAAATTTATGTTCCACATTGGATCTATAATATAATTTTCTAATGTAGGTAGAGGAAGCTGTGTCTTATATTTTTGTTTTGGATTAATTCTCATTTTTATTTGGCTTTTCTGTAAAATTATTAGACTCTTGTTTCTGCATATGTTTAAGTCATCAAAATTATGTAAGGTAAATTTGCACATAGATGTTTATGTATGATCTACTTTTTAATTATATTTCTTGATTTTCATTTGCAAGATGAAACATATTTTTTAAAATTTTGGTTTGTTCATACCAGAAAGGAGATTCATGTTCTACATCAAGAGGTTTTTCTTTTTCAGAAAATTATTTACCAACCAGAGACTCACTGATAAAAAATAATTATTTTGTACAAGTAGTCTAGACTGTCTGTGCACTTCCACAATGCATGCATTGTGTGGGTGTGATTGCATCCTAAATCAGCTTCAAAAATTAGAAGAAAAATACTCCACAGTAGGAGTTCACATGGCTCTCTGGCTAGAAAATCAGAAGACAAAATAGGAAGAAACATGAAAAGTAGATTCTGAGGAAAATTTATTATGACATTTTCTCTCTGATGGTTACGTAGGTCAGGTAGGCAGGCAAGCACAGGCCTTATGATTTTGTTTATGCATTTCTGTATCACTTAAGGGGAAAAAAAAACTTTGGCTAAGAATAGTCTTGTGTTATATGATTGCAGAAAAACCTTCTATATTTCCACTTAACTGTCTTATGCTCGGTCCTTACTTTTCCGTTGATTTTGTACTTTAAATGCAGCTACTTACGCAATGAGAGCTACTACAGGGAAGGCTTCTATCCTGAAAGCAGTAACTAAGATAAAGGGGAAATCACTAAGCTCTTCAATCTAGCAAACAGTGTGACAGGAAAGATTTCACAGAGATCTATAAAAGATGAAGTTACCTAGAGTGAGTAAAGGCATCAGTTGAAGGTGAGAGGACATGCTCAAAACAAAGGCATTGTTCTTCACAAAGTGTGGTGGAACTTTGGAGGTACAGGAGAGTCTGATACATATTGCTGTAGACTTCAAAAAGTTGGTGCAAGATTAAGAGCAAAATGGCTATGCTTACAAAAGAGTATTCTCTGAAGCATTTTCAAGACAACAATCTTTCTATTTGAAGATACCATGTATGAATCAGGATGTCCCTGAGACTCAATTAGTTGACAGTCAAGAAACTTTCATCAGCAAGTTTACCCTTTTCAAAAAGCCCTTTTCTTTCCTTGTCATTTGTGTTTAGACATTGTTGTAATCAAGATTTTAAAATAGTGTCTGTGTTGTATTGTATATTCTTCTTTTTAAAAAATATAAACTGCTGTCTAAAATGTTTTTAATAACAGAGGGAAACCAGAAAGTCTCAGAATCATTTTATTCTAGAAGGAGAACTTGTGAATGATAAGGGAGCTTGTAAGTGAACATATACAGCCTGAGATTTTTTCAAAAACAGAAGAGAAATAAGAGAAATATGGCTTTTTCATAAAAGCCAGAGCTGCCTGCAGCACTCCAAGTGGGGACTCACCAGAACAGAAGGGCAGAATCCCCTCCCTCCCCTGCTGCCCACACTGCTTTGGATGCAGCCCAGGACACATTTGGCTTTCTGGGCTGGGAGTTTCTATGGCTGGGTCATGTCCATCCTCTCACTCACCAGCAGCCCCAAGTCCTTTCCCCCACGGCTGGTCTCCCTCAGCCTGGATTGATATTGAGGGTTGTCTTGTTGCAGGTGCAGCTCCTGGAACTGTTAAATTTCCTATGGTTCCCATGGCTAAATGAGCTTCATCCCTCTGGATGGCATCCAGACCTTCAGGTGTGTCCCCAAGCACCACTCAGCTTGGTGTCATCCAAAAGTTTTCTGAGGGTGTACTTGATCCCTCTGTCTATGTAATTGATGAGTTTATTAAATAACACTGGTCCAAATGAATTCCTGAGAAACACCATTTGTCTTTGATGTCTATTGGCTCAACTCTGAGCCATTGACCACTACCCTCTGGTTGCCACCTCCAACCATTTTTTAATCCATCTAACAGTCTATTCATCAAATCCATCTGCCTCCAGTTTAGAGATGGAGATGTTATGGAGGACTGTGTCAAAGTCTTTACAGAAGTCCAGATAAATGGCATCCGTAGTCATTCCTTTGACTACTGATGGAGTCATGCAATCACAGAAGGCCACTGGGTTTGTCAGTCAGGATTTGCCCTTGGTGAGGCCATGATGGCTGTCCTGAATCACCTCCCTGGCCTCCATGTGACACAGCTTCTAGAAGGATCCATCCATGGTCTTCCCAGGCATCGAGGTGAGGCTGATACTTTGGTAGTGTCCAAGGTTATCCTTTCTACCCTTTTAAAAACTATGTTTCCCCTTTTCAGGTTACCTGTAACTTTCCTGACTGCCAAGACTTTTCAAATTCCATGGAGAGTAGCTTAGCAACTACATCAGGTAGTTTTCTCAGAACTCTGGGGTGTATTTCATTTGGTCCCATAGTCTCATGTACACTTAAGTTCCTCAAGTGGTCATATGCCAGATGATTGCTAAGAGTGGGAGAGACTTTGTTCCTTGTTCCCCATCCTGCTGTCCATCCACTTGAGAGGTGTGGGAGGAGAGACTGCCATTGAAGACTGGGTCAAAAAAGTTGTTGAATACCTCAACTTAGTATTTTTCCTGGGTTGCCAGTTTTCCAACACTGTTTATCAGGCAGGTTCACCTTCTTTGACCTTCCTTTTCTGGTTAGTGTACCTGTAGAAGTTACAGATTCTTTGTGTCTCATGCTGGGCTTAGTCCCAGCTTCATCTTGGTCTTCCTTACCCTATCCTTACACAGCTGAACTTCATCTCTACACTCCTCGCAGGTCACTAGTCCAACCTTCAGCTGTCTCTGCACTTGATTAATTCCCTTTAGTTTGACCAGCAGCTTCCTCCTCAGTCATGCTGGTCTCTTGTCATTCTTGCACGATTTCTTCTGTCTGGGGATTGCCAGCTCTTGTGCTCTATGGAAGGTGTCCATAAATATCTGCCAGTTCTGCTCTGTTCCCTTGATCCTCTGGGGAGTCTCCCAGGGGCTCCTGCTGACTCACCTCCTTGAACAGCTAAAAGTCTGCTTTCCTAAAGTTCAGGAGCCTAACTTTATGACTTACCTGACCCATATCCCTCAGGACTGCAAATGCCACCAGTGCATGGTCACTGCAGCCCGGGCTGCCTCCAGTCTTGATGTCCCTGGTTCACTCCCTTCCCTTGGTGATCATCAGCTCCAGTACCACATCCTCTCTAGCAGGGCTATTACCTGGCTCAAGAAGCTTTCCTCCATGCATAGCAGGAGTCTCCTGGATTGCCTGCAGCTTGCTGTGCCACTTTCCCAAGAGATGTCAGGATGGTTGAAGTGCCCCAGCAGGACAGGAGACAGCAAGTGTAATGCCTCCTGTAGCAAGAAAGCTTTGTCTGTAGGCTGCCCTTGATCAGACATGAGTTTGCCTCTGCAATATCTTGCACACAGACTGTCATGGAATGGTAATGGTAACAAGAAAAGTTGTGCTTTTTTCTTTATTTTAAGGCTATTTTAATTGGCTTTTTCATTCACTGTAGTTTCATTGTGAGCCTGTGTATCCTGTTAGCTATGCAAAAAGGAGAACATAGGAACAGGAGTAAAATTTGCAAAGAAAGGTTTTTTTGGGAATTTTTCTCCTCTAAAATAGACCATTATGTATTTTTAGCACAGAAATTTCAAATTCTGAATAGGGGGGGAGTTATGTGTTGCTTTAAGTAGTTGTTGGAGTAGGTAGGTGGTTTTGTACATCACTTTACAGTCTTCAGCTGAAAACAATATTTTTAGTATCTCATTTTCCTGATCTCTAAAGTGTTGTTTAATACCACTCAGACAAAAAGAACACAGAAGAAAATGTTTATCTGAGTTATAATACTGAAAGAAAATATGAAATAAAGAAGTTTTAAAGCAAGGAAGTCTATCAATAAATTTTATTATTGTTCTCCCATTTGGACAGACATTTTCCTCTGCCAGCATTCTCTAGAAACTCTGGTTTCTCACTGCTTTTATTGGCTTTTTTATACACTGTAATTTGATTGGGGAGCCTCTATATTATATCTTCTCTTGATACTCATATCATTTTTTCAGAGTCTGTATGTTGTGAAAAAAATGAATTATTTCTTTTTTTCCCTGACAATTCCAGTTTAAAATCACTACTTTCTCCCCTTATATTGCACCTGAAGTGTTTGATTGTGTTTACATCCTACTTTCAGTCTGTGAGGCTGTTGGAAGTAGTCTTCAGACTAGAATGTTCTAATGTAATCTAGGTTCTAAACTAGATCAATCTTCAAAAGCAGTTTTTTATGGCAGAGTAGGTTGACTATTCAGATTCAGCATCAGATATGCAGCATTACATACTTAGAAATCATAGCACATAAAGCCATTAAATAATGTATTATAAAGAAGTGAAAGGTTCCTTACCCACACTGTGCTGATGTTTCAATCTTCTCTATACACGAGTTCAAATGCTATTGTCTGTACTGCTTTGTTGTTTGCCACCATTATTGCCACCATTTGCCACAAGATTTTTAATTTATTTGACACCAATGTCAAACTTGCTTCTCAAATAAACCAGAAGAATGACTTTCAAGCTGCGGAGGAAATGACTCATCATAGCTTTGATTATTTGGTTAAAAAAATGAATGTGAAGGAACTCAGTATGATTCAAGATGAATGAATGAAGGATTCCTCTCATATTTCTATGTTATAAAATTATAGACAAATTATTAGTATTCATAATTGATAACAATTTACAGACATTTTCAAAGCATCAAACAGATACAATCACTGCATACAAATCTTCTCTTGCCATGCCCATCAGAATGGATGTGTCAAAATCCTGTGACTTCCAACTGGTGTCTCAGGCTCTCAGCTGATCTTGATTTCCATCACTACTCTGCCCTGCTCTCCTAGTGGCCAGGGAGGCCACTGCCTGTCCTGCTCTCATTCCCCCATCTGTGCAATATCCCTGCCCTTTCAGGGCAGCTGCTCTTTGCTTCTCCTTTGATTTAAGGGAGAATTGCATGCACATATCCAGTACTAACTTTATTAGAGTTCTTTGAAACCTTACTCTGTGCAACTATCTGTCAGAAAAGACGTGCTTGTCAAAGGCCAAATCTGCTGTCAGGAACTGCCAATAAAAATATATGAAAGGAAGAAGTCAAACTTTACTTCATTAATGATAGTTTTTTTGACTTCTTGAAATGTAACAACAGAAACCTCCGAAGAAAAATGAAATATTTCATTCCACAATACAATAACAGAATATTCCAATGACTTTATAATTTGTTTTATAATTAGTATAATTATAATGAATTTATAGTTTTTACTTGTCTGTAGAATTGTTCCTATTTTGTTGGTTTTTTTTCAGGTTGAGCAAGGAGAAAAAAAAATAAAAAGAAGAAAATTAAAAAATGAAATGCTAGAAATTCCAGAAAAGGGTTATCTAGTATAGAGATATTACAGAAATCTTCAAAGAGATTTGCCAATATCTGTTTCCATGGGTATCTTAATTAAGCAAAAAGGAGTTTTTGAAATCCAAATCTATAATTTTAGCATTGGTAGAACTGAGCACAAAAAAATATTATTTTTCAAGGCATGTCACCTAAAGAGGAATGCTATTTTAAAACAAAGTCTGAAAGCAGAGATGCTGCTGTTTTCAGTGTCCTGACACAAAAATATGTGTTTTGGTTTAGGAATGGTATTCCCACAATTTAGTGTCCCCACTGAATTACTGCAAACCATGCACAGTTCCGTCACTCCCCACTCCCTACATGCCCCTGCAGTGGGATAGAGAGGAGAATTGGAGGCACAAAAGGTAAAGCTCATGGGCTGAGATAAGTAATTTACCAGAAGCAGCAATAAAATGAGACAATGAACAACACCACCAATGACAGGGTGTACAAAGAAAAGGTGAACAGTTCACATGTGGTTGCTCACTGTGGAACACCTGGAAATAGGGAATACCCAATTGCTCCCTCTGCTACACTACATGACCCAGAAGGGATCTCTTCCCCCGTTACCAAAAAGTGATATGAGGTTGTATAGAATAATCTCTGGGTCCTCCTGGCTACTCCAGAAATTAACTTTATCCTAGCTGGAACCAGGACAATGTGGGATGAGGAAAAGAGGCATAAAAATTCCTGGAGGTACTTTGTCATCAGTGACTATGAAAATCTATCAAAATATTTTGCAATCATTTGCTCCCATGTGAAGGAAAAAAGACATCTGCTGAAGAATTAGTGTCCGGATGGCTACCCCAAGAGTTAACAAGATGGCTTAATCAAATGCTAAAGGTGAAAGATGCTAGAGCCAGAACTGGATTTAGTTCATATGTTGTCACAAGCCTGCCAATGACTAGCTTGTAGAAGGGCTGCTTGATTAAAGAACATAAAAATATAGCTTACTAAAATTCAGCAATGTATAACTCAAGAACATAGGTAGATGAATGCTGAGAAAATCACCTTTATGGTTCTTTAAGTCAAAACTAAAATCATATGTGAACACAATTATCACAGAATCACAGAATGGCCTGAGTTGCAAGGGACCTTAAAGATCATCCAGTTCCAGCCCCGTCATGTGGGCAGGGACACCTCCCACCAGTCCAGGTTTCTCAGAGTCCTGTCCAACCTGACCTTGAACACTTCCAGAGATGGGGCATCCACAACTTCCCTGTACAACCTGTTCCTGTGCTTCACCATGCTCACAGTAAAGAATTTCTTCTTAACATGTAATCTAAACCCACCCAGTTTTAAGCCATTCTTCCTTCTCCTATCAGTATGTGCTCTTGCAAACAGCTAGATACTCATTCCAAGCCTTTTGTGACTATTTGTTCTCCATCCTTCCTTTAAGTTCCCTCAGGTGCTGGAAGGCTACAAGTGAGTCACCCTGAAGACTTCTCTTTTCCAGGTTCCACATCTGCAATTCTGCAAGCCTTTCCTCATAGAAAAGGTGCTCCATCCCTCTGGTTATCTTGGTTGCCTTCTCTGGGCTCACTCCAAGTGGTCCATGTCCTTCCTGTGCTGGGGATCTCAGGGTTGGCTGCAGTACTCCCAGTGGAACCTCTCTTGACCTCCAGGTTGTGTTGCTTTTGATGCAGCCTAGGATGCAGTTGGCTTTCTGTTTAGCTGTCTTGGTTTCATGCAACTTAAACTCTCTTGGATGGAATCAAATAACTACAATGTCCCTAACCTCTGCCAGGGCCTGCCACAAATCTGTGGATCAATGGTAGACTAAACTAACCTTGACTAGTTCCATGCCTTTCATCTAGTGCATTTTAATGCTTATGGAAGAAATGCCAATAAATTCTATGAAATTGCTAGATGTCAGAGAAGAGCTCTTCAGAAAAGATAACTTCAATCTTAAAAAAAACATTGAGTGGGTTATAAAAGTAAAGAAAATTTATTTTATGCACATATGTAAAAACAAAGACATGAAAGCATTCATCAGTATTTAACTAGACAATGGGGGATACAGAGGATGAAAATATGTACCACAGCCTTGCTCAAGGGTTTTGCTGAAAGCACAAGAATACTTTTTAGTATGTTTCCTCTGTTTACTAAATATAACATGTGCTGGGAAGAAATTTTGGGACCTGTAATTATTATTGCATCTATTTTCAGCAAAAGACTCACACCAATATTTCCAGAATGTCAGTAGAGAGATGCTGGTTGCCATGGCCAAGAAAGGAAGATAATGGTGACTGAGGGGTCTTTGTCTTAGTAGGTAATGTTTTAGTCCTGAGTATAGTGTCCTGAAATGTCATCATCAGTGTGTTAGGCAGATGGAGGAGATGGAGGAGAAATAGGAGCATTTTTACAATCTGCAGTGGCACAGCCATTGATCCAGGGTCAGAGACAAGAATATCTTTGTCAACAAGACACATTCCTCACAAATGTTTATCCAGATGAAACAATGGATTCAATGTAAATCCCTTTCTCTTCTCCTAATCAGAAGTGGAAGTAAAAGTTCAGTCTTCTGTAGTAGTTGTTTCTTTTGTCTTTTGAGGGGTTTTTGGGTTTTTTAAACAGCAGAAGGAAAATGTTGAGAATCAGTAACAGGTTTTTGTGCATGGAAATGGGCAGAAAATCGCATCTTCAGGACTTAAGTAATTTACTCTTCAGCTTCCCTTCAGTGAACAGAATAAGGCTGGGGTGTAACTGTGACAGAGCTATTAATTATTAGCAGAAAGAGCAAGCAAAGCACTCATGATATATGGAAGTAAATAAAATCGGTTCATTTCCCTTTTTGGGTTAGTAAAATGTTACTTCACTGTGTTTCTCTTTGGCTGGCGTTCCTCTTTAACATGACTCAGTAACTCAGGTAAGCCAAAGATGGATTTGTTCCATCATATATTTATGACTTCTCTTTAATATTTTCTTGAGAATGAAGAGACTTTTTTTTTTTCTTTTACATCTTGATTTATAGTTGACCTGTTTTATAAAAACAAAGAAGTTTTCCAAAATGTCACCAATTTCTAAGTAGCACCTTGGCAACTTGATATCTTGGTTACAGAAAACTGTTTCAGAGAGATAAATTTTCATTTTCTTGTCTAGGTTTTTTAATTTTTTGTTTCTATGTTCTTTGATGTGGGGAGCAAATGTCACTTGCCTTTTTCCTCCAGCTTACAGATTCCATCACATGTCATTATGAACTATTATTCATTAGAAGATGATAGAACTGTTTTGAAATAGAAGGTAAATCAATCCATAAAATAATGTCTTCATTTTATTTTGTTAGAGTTAATAATTTTCCATTTTGTGTGAACATAATCCTTTCTGGTTCTGTAGGCTACCAGTAGGACTTATATGTCCAGCTTAATTATACTCAGCATGACATAACTGAGTTGGTATGGGGTGAGAAATATCCTAACTATCTTGCCACTTGAACAATTTGATCTTTATAATGAATACTTTGGAGAATTCAAAGATTCTTTGATTCTTTTTCTAACCATTTCTAATGTTTACTCCAACTCAGACATGCAATAGGAATAGCCTACTTACTCAGTCTGAAGCATGCCTGTTACAGGTGTTTGGTTAAGATTTCCCAGTAGCAGCAGGAGAGGTACGTTTTATTGTGGTCACAGACTGCACCTGAAAGGGGGCAAATACCATGAAATGCCATGTAGGTGCCTGAGAGTTGTCCGGTAATTGGAGGTGGGCGAAGAGCAGAGTTTCTCAGAATGTTCACAATTAAGTGGAGGAATTGGCCTGATGCACTTTAAGACTATGTTAACTTTCAGCTCAGAAAGACTATTCACCTTCAGTAACCTCAGATGATGAGACAAAAACTGAAAAGCACAATTTGTGCTTCAAACTCGCATCTGACTTTTCAAGACTGACTGAAGAAATCGAAATGTTTTCTGCCAAAATATGCAAATAACACTGAAAGTCAGAGTAATACATTTACGGATTTATTATTTGTTCACATAAATTTAGCTTAAATAGAGAGTGCCGAACAATCGCGAGTTCTGACGCACAAGTAGCAGTTGTTTTAAATGAAAATATCCCATGCAAAGCAATTAGTTGAATGTTTCTTCGTCATCATCATGATGATCATGATGATGATCATCATCATTTCTGAAATCCTGTTCGTCCCCTAGGGTTTCTGATGTTCCATACTCATAAGTAGGCTTGCTATAAGAAGATCATGGTGGTGGGCTTTGGTACCAGCTATCCTAAAAATACTCAAATCTATTTCTTGATGTATTTTAGGCATCTCTTATGCACGGTTGTTTTTGGGGTTGTTTTTATTTGATTTTTAAAATTTATTTACTTTTTAGGGTGATTTTGCTTTGTTTTCTATGTTGTTTTTAATTTTGGTTTTATTTACTGGGCAAATTTCCAAACCCTTAGGAAATGTTAGCTTATGTGGGTTTCAGTTCCTAAAAGTGTTCACATGTGATCACCTTCAGAAGCACATGGCTGGCAGCAGCCCACTGGCTTCCAATTCAATTACATCAGCCATGTTGCACTGCTTGAAGCAGAAAAAGACTTAGCACTTAATTTTCTTATTTTATGCCATCCTCTCAGATGATGAAAAGACTGCAAGATCTGTGCTAATTGCATTTTCTGGACAAATTAAAAAAATGCATTGACTATCCTTTAAAAATGTGGGACTTTTGCATTGGTTGGGCTGTGGAAATTCAGTATATAACTGCACAGTATCCAATCTCTCCAATAAATACAGTCAGTGTGATGTGGCCAGTAATCTGCACAGATGCAATGATCATTGCAGCTGAGATTCTCCAAAAAATCAGGCAGCAGCATGTGTTTAATGAATGAGCAAGACACTGGGAATTTGTCCAGATCCTTTAATTTGAATATCTCTGTCTGCCCTGAATTTTGAAATGGAGGTAGGTAACTGACAAAGTAGCCATGAATACAAGTAGTGGGGTTTTTTGTACAGTATTTTGAGCATAGTATGTTCTATTTACTCTCTGAATGTACTGTAGTACCAGTGACACTGTGGTATTGTTAGATACAAAGAATAAATATCTGACTGATATATAAATTTCTGATATATTAATTATGTACACTGTTATCCAAAATAAAAAATCTGTTTTCAAGCTTTAAATGTACATCTTAAGAAGATAAATTTATTTATATATTTACATTTAGCTACATACAGACACATACGTATGCAGAGAGAAATAAATGCATTATTTTAAGATGCAGTATAATTGAACTGCAAAATCACATAGATATGAAGAACTTATTGTTACTGCATTTGAGGTGTCTAATCATTACAATACATGAATGTGAAAAATAAGTCTATTCTGAAAAACAATTAAATCAGTGGAACATGGAGTATAAATCTGCTTGGTGATATGTTATGTTCACCTAAAACTGTAATTCAGACATTTACAGAGAAATTCTAGCTACAATAAAACAAATGCACCCTATTTTTCCTGCAGATTTCACTGCAGTGTAATCAAAAAAGCAGTTTCTATACCAGGGTCTTTTCAAAGTATTTCTTTATTACCTGTTAAAATTGTGGTGATCTCTGACTTAATGCACTTTTGATACATTCTGTTAGAGGCAGAATGATCTTTACCACCTCATTCAAGTCAAAGATGCTATTTTAACTTTGTTCCTGCACTCTTTGTCCCTCAAAGTGCTACAGATACAGTAGTTTTCATTTCCCATTTCTATTCAATTTTCTGATTGACCTTTATCACATGTCCTCCTGTTCAGTACATTAAACTGGTCTTTCTGCGAGCTGGATCCTGAAACTATAGCCTGTTTGAAGCAATTTAGTCTGTCCAGCAGCCCCCTTTCCTTTTCCCATTATGCAGAAAGTTAGTTGTATTTAATAACTTCTGACTATTTCTGTTCATATACACCTAAAATCCTCACACATGTAAACAAAGTGGATAAAAGAAAAAGTAGAAAATAATATTTTCACTAATATTATAATTAAGCTTTATCTATCATTTGCAGTATTAGAGGTGGGGCATATTTACAGGAAACTCTTGTGGTATTCTGTCAATGAAAAGAGCTCTGATATGATTGCTGGTTTTACTTGCTCCGCTTAAGGTACTTTGTTATGTGAAAAGGCAATTTAAAAATAGCTAAAATGAAAAAAGCACTCTGATAAATTACAGACCTGATTCATTTTCTTGGCTTTGTTTATTCCTGGTTTGCAGGGCCAGAATTGTCACAGCAGGACAATAAGTGAAAGGAGCACTGGAAGACCAAATGACTACAGCATTAGCTGAAATTTACTATTTTTAAAATAGGATGCAAAAGACAAAGCAGGAAAAAAAAAAGAAAAAAAAACAAAGCAACAAAAACCCTGTAATCCAAACCAAACCTACTGCGTAGGCAACACCTCTGAAAGACAAGAAATTAGCGAAGGTGCTGACAGTCTTTCTTGTTGTAAAACATGTACTCAATTTCACAATCTGAGTTTTTGGGTCAGCTGTTTTGACATCAGCAAGCAGTATATGCCATAAATGATCATTTGAATTATTAACTGTTCTTTTCCCTGTTTATGTTCTGCACCACCCAAGAAAATGCAGAGCAGAAGTTTCTAGTGTTGCCTAAATTTTAGGCAACAAATGTAATATTGTCTTTAGCCACATGTATTGGATTTCACACAGGAGTGCTGTATTTAGATAGACCACACTTAAAAATGCCTGAAAAAAAAAGTGTCCTGGATAATAATAGTTAAAAAATACTACTAAAAATAACACTGTAGTCCTAGAGTCATATATTTTGCCTCAGTCTACATCTTGTATTACTGTGTGGTGAGAAGAGAAAGCCGTAGCGTTAACTTAGTCTCTCAAAGGCCTGGTGATAAAACATCCTGGTGATGGTTAAAAGCTGGACAGTAAAGTCACCAGTGTCCCATTTGAAGCCCAAAAGATCCAGCACAGGCATCGTAAAGGGCCTAAAGCAGGAAAATTGGATGGACAAGTGATCCAGTCAGGCCTGCTGCTCAGAAGGGTATGCTAGAAATGAGGTGTAACATCAGCATGTGTCACCCTAGCGACACCACTGTCTATTCTGAGGTCAGGCACCAGCTAGGCACTTTTTTGTGAACTGAGTATTCTGCAAGTCTCCCAAGTACAGTCATGGTACTCATGTATCCCTTGCAGAGCCACAGCCAGCTGCTGAGGGAGACTCCACTTGGCGCAGACCTGGCACTGACAGATGCTGTGAAATGTATTCTAGCCATTTTTGTGTCCCACCTTACGAAGAGTTTGACCAAAACCAGATGGGGGACATCTTTTCACTCCACATCACTCCTTATACATGATAGACCTATTATGAGATATGATATGCTTCAGTTTTGTACTCAGGCTATTCAGTCAAACAGAAATTTCCTGAAAGCGGAGTCTGAAGAATCAGATTTTGATTTGCTGTGTTGACTTGAAAGGAGGTATTTGTGAAATACAGTTTGAAGGAGGTACTGCAGTGTGGAAATCTGCACCTATATGCCAGGAAACTCTGAGCCAGAGCAGAGTGCTAGTGATTTGTTGCACATGGAGCTTTGTTTTCAGTTTCTTAGCTTTATGATTAATCATAATGGTATTGCTGTAGAATGTTTCTGGTTAATTTACACAATTATTAAAAGGTGGAACAAAATCATTATTTACTGGAAAAATCTAAGCATATTAACATGCTACAAATCCTGGTGATAGAATGGTGCCCTGGTGTCAAAAAATACCTTCTTCAGGAGAGGAGGACAGTGATATGCCCTTAAGTTTTTTTCTGTAGCTCAAATACATTCTAAAGTATCTTGTACTTATTTGAATTAGGACATTTGTATTTTATCATTTTTTATCATTTCTGCTGGCCACTCAAATTTCTTTTTCTGAAACTTTCACAAATATTTACCAGCATACTGCTGTAGTACATTATTCCTATGAGTTTTCAGAATACTGGAATTTCTATGAAACTACCAGACACTTCAATGTTTTCAAGAGGCAGTGGAGAAATATTTCTGATATAGCTGTGTAGCACACTATTTCGTCATATAGCACAATACAAGAAGTCATCATATTTATGCAATTTTTAGCAATGCATTTCTGTATTGTTCTGATTAGATTCTTTTTTGTGCTCCTGGTGAATTCATTTGTCTCATAGATTTCTAAGACAGTGTCAGTACTTTTGTTTGTGAGTAAAAAAAGTGGAAATTTAAACAAAAAAACCAAACCACAAACTTTTTTTTAAGCTACTAGAAATTAGATTTAGTCTTAATGATACAGAAATTTTGATAAAAAGATAGATTCTATAAAGATCTATTTTGTCTTTTTAATATGAATTACACTTTTGGGTAATGTTTTATATTTTTTAAAAAATCTATTTAAGTAATATATCCTATAGGATAAATTTTTTGTTGGAATCAATAATTTTAACATCATTGGTTTCAACAGAGCTGCAATTGAACTGTTTATAACATTGTCCTTTTAATCCTTTCTTAGAGAGGTAGAACCAAAATTAATATCTTCCCAAATATAACTTGGCAATTAAAAAAAAAAAAAACTCCCTTAGGCTTACTCTTGTTCAGGGTAAGATACTTTCAAATAGAATTTTTTTACCACTGCAGCACTGGGGGACACAAAAGGTTATCATTATTGGCTAGACAGGCACTGATGGACTGCTGAAAATGGAACAGACAGAGAAGTTTCACTCTATGAACTCTAATAAGGTGTAATCTAAGACATGGTATAAACTTCCCTTCACAGCTTTCTTTAGGGATTGATAAGAGGGGAATCAATTCTGGTGACTGTAGCCTCTTTCAGTATAGCTTTCTGTACTGAATTCCCAGACAGACAGAGGAACATCAAAAGAGCATTTGAAAAAATTATATTGGTAATCTCATTGAGAGGCTTCCTGTTCCTGATTCTTGAGGTAAATGCCTGGATGCTGTGCTTCTGAAAATTCCTTTAACAGAAAAGTTAGAGCAACTTCTGTTGAACCATGTCTGGCAAAACCTGCATAAAAAGACTACAGTGCATATGAAGGCAGCCACGACTATCATGCCGAAGCCAGCTCTCCTGGACAGAACAGAAATGCACTTAGATGCTGGGGCCAGCTTTTCCCTGTTGTGAAAGAGTTATCTCATTTTTTCGTAGCATGGGGAATCACACAAGGCATTCATATTTAAATTCGTATCATCCTGAAAGAAGACTAACAGGCTGGGAGGGGAAGCTTTCAATCTGTGAATCTTATGCCACTCTCGTACTTGAGGGTACAAGACATTCCGAGTATTTAATTGTAGAAGCTGTTATAAATCTTTGTTTTCAGACGTTAAAGTGCTCTGTGAGGAGTTCAGGCCATTTGTGGTGAAGTTTATTTCCTTTGTAGTGGAGCCACAGTAAGGACCTCATCAGAACTTTACATCATATAAAGGCTTCACTGAAGTACTGATTGATGCGGTACTTTTGGGAAATGTACATTGAATGTGCATGACTTTTGCAGACTTTTGAGTGTTGACAATGCAGGGGACTGGTGTTGATTACACAAACCTATACAAAAGTGAGCAAAGAAGGCAAGGCTACTGAGCACAGAATAACCCTACCACTAATAATGTGAGGCCAAGACATGACCACACATAATGCCTTGGTGAAAGATGCTGACTCATTCAAGACTTCAAGGTAGCTAGCAACATTTTTAGTTTGTTTATTTTTGTTTCTTTTTTCATTGTTGTTGGTTTTTTTTTTTAATTTTTTGTTTGTTTTGTTTTTGGTGTTGGGAGGGACTTTTTTGATACTTTATAAAATGGTAGGTTAAAAAAAATGTGTCTTTAGACTAGGCTACTTGTGCCAATGTTTTTCCATGTTACTACCTCGTGAGGGTGAGGTTGTAAGTTCTTGCTGACAAGAATTCACACTTGCTCAAACTCCTGAACTGAGCTCTAGATTTTACTGTGTGGAACAAGAACAGTGCCAGCACCTCCTGACTTTTGACCTTATGACAAGGTCCCCAAATCTGACACTATTGGGCTAATATTTATTTTAAAAGCCCAAACAAACAATCTTGAGATGACTGAATTCATTATGAAGGGAGAACTGTGAAAATGTCTTGGTAATCTTTTGCCAATAAAAATTTAGTGAGTTGGGGGTTATTTTGTGGTGATTGAAGGTCAGAAGGTCATGGTGAAGCTTTGTAAAGTAATGATATATGCCCAAAACTACAGAGAAGAAGCTGCATAAAGGCATATGGCATTTAGTCAAATTCCTCAAACCAAACAGGCATTTATATTTAAAATTTTGCTTTAACTGAAATAACAAATTGCAGACGTACATGGAGCAGCTTCTCTCTTTTGCTAAAAGGTACATAAGGAACTTCAATTAAATATTTTTAACTGTTCTTCTTTCTTGCTTTCTCTGGTAGCTCTTCTCCCTAGAGAGAAGCCTTTGTGTTTAACTAGAACAGATTACGAATCCATCTCTAAGCAAATAATTTATATGCATAGTGTTTCCAGACAAAATTTGGTTTAATAAAATGTTTGCCTGATTCCAATTTGTATTCATTAACACAGTTCTTTCTGAAATTATATAAGGAGTGTTTTATAAAATGAAATATTTAATGTCCATGCAGCAATGAATTAGAGTTTATCTGTGAGGTATCAACAAATTAACAAGGGAAGAGCATTTGCTAGATTTAGTAAGATTGTATTACTCACAGAATGATGAATTGGTAGCAGTTAATGCAAGCATAAATGTCTATGCCAGTGAAAATTATTTGGGAAGAATATACCTGCATTTATCCTTGTTCCAACACTGCAGCAGCCTTACAGGATAAAGAGGGCTCATTTATTTAGAACCATCTTACTCAGAAAGGTTCAAAGTCTCAACTCTGTTAATTAGTACATCTTGAAGTTCAATTTTGTTGAAGACAGGCTATCCCCCACTGAGTGGGGCTTAAGTTTGCTTTACCTCTTACAGAGCAATTTCACTTTATTCTGAGAAATCAGATCTTTCAGCAAGTTCTATTACAGAAAAAAAAAAAAAAAGAGTTACTAGACAAGTTCTGTCTAGTAGTTAAATGGGCTTTTCAGGAAAATTATTTTCTTAGGTTCATTTATATACCCGAATGACTCCCTCAGAATGAATGCAGTAGTTTTAGTGGTTGCATGGCTACACATGCATGGCTACTCTTACTTATAGCAAGGCAAACCTTTAATTTTTTGTTCTTTGTGGCTGTGGGCTCTTTGGACACTTCTGCATGAAGGATACATCTGTGCAGCACAGGATCCAGGCACTAGCATAGGTCTCAGGTGCTCAAGCATAGTGTCACTGAAGGTGTTGCACTGCACTTTTCAGCAGATTGAATTACTTTGAGACAACTGATGAGCCAAGGTAGTTGTACTGGTTTTGACTTTGGAGCTAGCTTATCTAGCACAGACTCAAGTTTCTATGTACCTTCCACACTTGAGACATACTCTAAACGACCCAGGGCCTAAAAACAGAAGTCATACAGTCACCATCCGATTCTACCACCTCTCTTCAACAGAAATGTTCAAACAACTCAAGTTTTGATTTAGTAGGTTCCTAGCTGGTTGTCTGCACGAAGACTCTCATGACCGCAGTAACAGTCCAGGTCTTTTAAGGTGTTTAAAGCTCTGAGCAAAGCCATATTTTTGTATATTTATAAGAATAAGTATTACAATAAGAGTGGCAGAGAAAGGGCAGAATCAACTTGCATATGTGTTAAAATTCGTTAATTTTTTCTTTATTTTTAAAGCACTAATTTTCTTAAATAAATATGATTTAGTAACTTTGAAAATGTTGCAGGATAATATTTCTTATTTCTTTCAGGGAAAGCAAATTCTGTCTATTCCTACATACTGTGCAGTATAATGGCACTCAGCCCACACAGTGGGTAATTTGAATGAACAGCAGGCCTTCAAATTACTCTAAAAGGGCTGTTATATTTCAAGAGCGAACATTTTTATTACAGTCACATTCTTGACATCCCATAGGATAGATATTAATTTTTTCTTCTCTACTGATATTAGACCAACAGGCAACTAGCTGGAATGAAGGGGCATCTTGAAATAACCGTGAAGAGTTTACAAATACAGGTACCTCTGCTTTTTGATGCTGTACATTGATGCTGTACATTCCCTATGCTGTACATAGGGAAAGCTCTATTTTTTACTCAGGAATTGTACCATGAATTACATGCAGGAAGTCTCATCACATACAACCAGTGATTCAGTTTCATTCAGAGTAGACAGCTACCAATGAGATTATTCACCCCAGTGAGCAGGGATTTATGTAATGGGGCTTTCCAAAAGTATTAACACAGCAGTGAAGGGAAGTGGCAGCTCAAAATTTTCTATTAGTATTTGACCTTTTATCATGCTTTGGACCTTGATACAGCCTTAGCTGCTTCTCTCTTTCTCTGGAAAAAGACCTGCCCTTTTTTCTGTAGTTATGCAAGGACTCAAGCAGATGGTAGACCTACACCCACATCTTTAGTCTATGTTTGCCTTCTCACCTCGTTAACTCCCTCCTTCCTCATCCTCACTGTCTCTTTCCATTTCAAGGCTACAGAGCTGTAGTTCATTATAATGAACTGCAGTTCATTAGTGGTGCTCTCACAACTATGGAAATTCTTTTGTAAAGACCTCCCACCCAAATAAAGTGAGATAAAAGACTAGGAATTTCACAGTGTTCAAATGATAGTTTGTAAGATTTCTATCACCTAAAAAAAAAAACCAAATACACCTTGTGATTCATAAAAATGCACACATTTTAATGCACTATACACAGGACAGTGTAACTGTCTAGGCATTTTTTTGATCTTTCCATGTGGCTTAGCTTTTGTCTTTACTGTCAACTGATATGTAGCACACGTATTCAAGAGAGATATCCATAACTTATGGGAAGGGCTAGTGACCAGAAAGCAAAGTCTATTCTTAGCACTTCTATCAGTGAAGTAGGTGAGCTTGGACATGTGAATTCATCTCTACTCTACCCACTAAAGTACAGTGACATCTATCTGTCCTTGGGTTATGATCTGATATGTAATTGGGAAAGTTTTTATGCCCCTCTTATTGTTCATGTTTCAGGGTAAGCGAAGAACATGCAAACTCTGCCTATACTCTATTCAAACTTGAGCAGTATTCTAAAAATTGAAGATCTATAGGTTCAGTTACTTAGCATACTTATTAGAAGGGTAAATAATGTCCAATAAGGGTAAATAATGCCCAAGGGTAAATTCACTCCAAATGAAGAGAATCTCTGCTAAGAAATTTTGCCTACCTAAAACTGTCCTTAGGGATGTTTTTTCCTGATGCATTGGCTATCGTTGTTACAAAACAGGATTTGAATTTTGTAATAGCCACTAACATTTCACTTTACATTCTCTAAGACAATCCATAAAAAATGAGGAAAAAAATAGTAAATATTTTAATTATTTGTTTGCTTCATCACACTATTTAATATTGCTTGATCGAGTTACTTAAGTCTATTGTGGTTTTCCACTGTGGCAATTCCATGTTTCTGTGTGGCTAACAAATTTATTCAAGACTGTGTAATACTAAGAACATGCAGAGCATTCAGAAGAGAAACTGTGTTTGCAAAGAGGATAAATGGCTCTGACCTGCTGGCTTCTGCAGGGAGTCCACAGTGACACGATGAACATGAAGCAATGGCAATTAGTAAGAAGGATCAGGTGTCATTGATGCCATGACATTTTATACGCCTCTACAGATAATGCATAAATGTATAGATAGATGCCTGCAAAGGCTGTAAAAATGCTAATACATTTCACAGAGAAATATGTAGTAAGGATCATGGAGAAAACTGAAAAGTCAGCAAAAAATAAAGGGCAGATAGAAATATTTCCATTGTTTATGTGGAACCCCACAGAAAATTTAGCAATAAGGTGGCAAGGGGGAATCTGATAGTAATATTGTTAACAGAGTTTTTAATTCCCATTATTTACACAGTTTTCATCACTGAAAAAAATGCAGTCTTTTCCTTGACTTTGGTTGGCAAGAAAGGAATCTTAGAGGAGAAAGGGTGTAACCCTGTAACACGAGGTGGCACGAGGTTCCTGCCATTGCTAATGCAAACCTTCCTGATCATTGCCAGGAGCAGGAATAGTCTGCTCAGCTTTCACTCTGACAAGTGTTAACTGAGCAAGCTGCCCTGCAGAAGCAGTAAAGACACACAACACACTTTCTGCACAGATTGTCAGAGCTGCTGTCCTAGGCTGCATGTTCTAGTAACCTGGGAGATTGTAGCAGACTTGGCCACCATGATGAAAGACAGACAGGTGGCTGTGGCATTCAATATCTCTCTGCCTTGACAGGTAAAAATTAATTTCACTTGAACAGATAAAGGGCACAGTTTCTTCTAGCTTAGTGGGGGTAATCTTTAACATCATCAGCTATTCTTGGCAAGTTGATGTACTATTGCTTGTTAAAACATTTCTAGAGACACACAGGATCTCTGCAACAGCACCAATACTGATGAAAATGTTGGTTCAATTGTGTAAAGGGCTGACACAGTGGGACAGGGAAAGTGAAGCACATTGGTCCATCACTCTATTACATGACATTGAAAAAGAAATAGACATGTTCTTAAACTTGCTTCATGCCAGATGTCTTACTCAGGGTCTAGTTTCTGATTGATATTGATTTCAAAAGGTTTGTTCACTGTGTCAAACACTGCTGTAGTATTTGACATTTCATGACATGAGGAAAGCAATCCACTTGGTGACCAAGCAGTGAAAGACCACAAGGCTCAACTTAGAAGATGCCATTGGCAGATACATTACTTCCCACTGTGAATATCCTCAAGAAAGAGGTAACACCTCTGTTAATTTACTGGAAGCCATGAGCAACTGAGTTAAGATCAATGAATGACAAGTAGTTAATGTCATTAATTTATAAATATAAAGTCAAAAGTTTCTTAACCTTCCTCCTTCAATGAATTTCCCTTTAGGATGCCTGGCTGATTATGGGTCAAGCACACTGTGGGGTTTAGTGCAAGTACTGATCAGTAAATGCAAAGACTGTTCTTAATGAACAAATTTACATCCAGTATATTGTGCCATGGGTGCTTATGCATACTAATAAAGGCAGAAATACTCTGGTTTTCTATAAAGGATTCTTAACCAGAATTTAGAGATTTCACCAGCTTCTAGTAACATTCCTAATAACAGTAAATATAGTCTATGGATTTCTAACAAAGCTTAGTTGCTGTTTTCTCCTTAAATAAGTTGAATGTAACCCTTTTTATGCTTAGAACAAAGAAACTTTCTGTTCCTCTGGTTATTATAAATGCCATCAATATTTTTTTTTAAACAATCATGTTAAATACTGAGCAGTGCTACACTCTCTTACCCTTTCACAGAAAATCAGGTTGAAAGCAGTTAGCTATCAATTTTCAGTGACAATTATACTCTCCCCTGCATAGCCCAGAAAGATATTAGAGAATGCAGTCAGTGGTCTATCTCTTTCAATCACCTTTATGATATTTGACATGTCAGAAGCCAATGAGGTTTATAACTTGTGTTTCCCTGTAAATCAGCAGCTAATCTATTTCTCTCAAGTGCTCAGAAGCAAGTTCTGGAGTTGTGACCCTCATACAGACAATAAGGCAAAAATGTCTTCTTGTTCCATTCCCTTCATCAGGAATCAGGTTGAAACTTAGACAATCTCCACAGTCTGTAATGGAGATTGCAAGTCAGAGAGGTGTCTAATGAAAGCTGTATTCATCCTGTCAAGGTGTAGAATGAGAAAGACTGCCTGAAAACCACTGAAAACTAGCTGAGAAGAAAATAGCACTCTGAAATCTGACAATATTTTCTCCAAACTACCAATTTCGTCTAGAGTCTATAAAGAATGATGTTGTGCAATTTTGCTGGACTAACTGCTTACTTTTGTTGTGAGCTAAGAGCTAGGCAGGATTTTATTGCAACAATATTTTTTTAATTTATGTGTAACTTTTGTGTGCAACACAAAGTTTCCTTGCAAAAACCCCCCAAAAAACTAAAAACCCACAAACAATAAACCAAAACCAAAACAAACTATCAAAAATCCTAAAAGTCCACAGCTAGCAAAAGCATGTTCCATCTATCTGCCAACAGGGCCTGAAAATAATACAGCATAAGATGCCTCTCTCCAGAAGAATTACTTTCTCTACCACACAGAGCACACTGGTTCTAAGGTGAAACTTTGCCATTTAAACATATTGGGTAAGGACACATCTTTCAAATCCAATCAAATCAAGAGGTAGTCCAGAGTTCCTTCAACATAAATGAGAACCTTAATTACACCCAGGAGAAATTTGGTCCCATCATCTCATGGTTGAGTGTAGACCACTTACAGCCTATACATATACTACATATGTTTTAATCACATTTGATTTATACATAAGATGTAATTCTACCACAGGTAGTCACCTGCACCTCCAGTGCATTGTAAATTGGCTGTGATACACTTAGATGAACAGCAAAAGTACAGTAAATAATTTGATTGTTATTATTTTTAAATTATATGCATTACTTAGTTGATAACTGTCTTTTTTTCCTGAGTTTTACAGATTCTAAGCAGTATGCAGATACTAAAAATACCATGAAAGATTTATGCTTCATTTACAAAATGATGGAAGTTGCCTAATATTCAGATACAGTGCACAAATACAAAATACAGTGTTTATGATAAACTGTCCCATACCTGCTGCCATATCATGGCAGGAGCAGGATTCTAATTACAGCACCAAATACAGGGCATTAAAAGATCCACTGCTGACAATCAGCTGTCGTGGAGAATCACTCCTAATAATAATTTTTTCTGAAGACTATTTTTCCCTGTTGGACAGAAATTCCAGTGAATATTTCTCATGCTAAAATCTTTTGCAATGTCCTCCATATGGATGATGCAGACAACTGATTAGCTAATTTTTTAGTACAACTAAATACAGCATAGGAAGATACCAAAGTATTATTATATATTTACACAAACTAAGACATTAACTTCCCAAACATGCAGGAGAAAAGGGATATATTTTAGTCAGTTTGTGGTTTAGCGAAAGCATTCCAGACAAACAGGTTAAAAGGAGGAAAACCATCCTAGAACAGAAAAAATTGAGCTTAGTCCTTGATCTCTGCTGGCTTTTCTTCATCAAGATTTTGTTCTGCCTTGCGGAGACAAAATCTTTACATTTGAGCCACTGTTTTACATCTTAAAATTTTCCAGGGAAACTAAAGAATTTCTCATTTTCCTATGCAGTATATAGGCCATGGATTGAATTTTGACGCAAAAGCTGTACTTTCAGTACTCATGCAGGTTTGTGCCAAATGTGCATTCAAGCTTTAGACAGCTCATATTTTGCTAACTAAGCAGATCTCTTGTTCCTTAAATGCCCTCTTTAGCTCGCATGCAGCATAGAAACCTGACAATCACATAGCTTGCCTCAGACTTTTCTTCCTGAGGGAAGCTTGTAACAGAAATACTCTGGTAGAGCTTTGTGCCCTTGCCTCCTGCACTTTCCCTTCTATGCTGTAATAGATGATGCACACTTACAGAGTGGAGCTATCTGGTGCCACTGGGGGAAGGGAAGACCTTCACTGCTGATGCTGTCCATTCTGCCCCACATCTTTGCTGATGTTCACATGCATCAGCATCCAGAGCAATGCAACCTCCCTGCAGCTTGGGGCAGGAAAATATTTACCCAGCTGTGCCTCTGCTGACCTGGGTGTAGTTCTGTGGGATTCTCTGCTAGGGCCCCATGTGAATATTATTATTAGGTGAGGCATGCCTGAGATTTTGGAAGTCTGTCTTGCCTGGCACACCTGAACAATGCCATTTAAATCAGAAATTTTACAAAACCCTCACTGAGGGTGGTAACTGTCATATTAGTTTTTAGCAGAGATAGTCAGGGAAATCCCACACAAGACTCTTTTACAGTGAATTATAGCATGACAATCCAGTACTGTGCTTCTGATCAGAAAAATATCATGGTGGTTTTGGTGGAATAGAGCCTAGGTGGAAGATGTAGAAATTGTTGGACAATTTGTTTCTCAGTGAGGTACATATCTGAAACCTGCACATGAAAAATTTCAGTACCTTGGAAAGTTAAGGAAAGAATGAAGACAGAGCATACCTATACTTTTATTTGAAAGAAATTCACTTTTGGAAAGAATCAGCGTTTTGAAAAGGTATGTTTTCAAAGTTTGAACATCCATCCTGTTAGAATGAGGTGCAAGAACTAGATTTTCCCAGACTCCTAATATGAACTAAGTGATTGAAAGTTGTGGCAAGTCAAGACTCTAAAATTTTACAGATGCTTGCACTGTTTTTAAGGAAAACTGAAAGATGTATTCACAGTAAGGATGCATTCCCTGAGGACTGAGATCTGTTAACCTTTGAAAATTATTGAGGAGCCATATTCTTTGTAAATACAAGAGCTCTTTGACTTATTAAACAAATGTGTCTGGATTCTGAACCCAGGCTACCATTGGCAGAATCAGGAAAAATCACAGGCAAAATCCCTGAGCAATATTGTAAATATTATAGCTTGACCTTTGCTGTTTTACAGTAATTATACTAGGACTTTTAATTTATAGTACAATTTTTTCTTTTTGAGATATTAATTAGCTAATTCTCCATGCACACAGGATTAAGATATTGCTGAGAGGCTGTGACAAAGCCAAATGCAGGGCTTTGCTCTCAGGCTCTGGGATCAGGCCTGCAGCACATGGTTTGTTCCACAGTTTTCTGCCTGGGAGCCTATGGAACCAGGGCTCAGGATTAATCTGTAGCAGAACTGCACATTAATGCAAATTATTTCCTCAGGCCATATTTTGCATGTCATCATAATGCATAGAGGAGAAAAATCTTCATTTCTGTGTTCAACAAAAGTGTTAACACAATAAATGAACCTTTCTTAAAAGCAATCAGAACAATTGCATTTTTAAAAAGCAAACAAAGTATATTGTAAATGCCACCAAAGGTGCCATTTAAAAATTATCATACCAGCTGTAAGAAGCTAGATGCTCAACTGGTCAGTCACAACAAGCATAAAAACTGAATCCTTTCCTTGCTGCTGTGACTGGTTCTGGGTGCCACCAGCCCTCCACAGGGTAATGCTCCTCAAGATGGGCATAGAGCCCTTTTATGTCACAACTCAGCTACATGTTGGCAGCTGGCTTAGAAGAACCATAGTCCCTGCTATTTGCTTATAAAGGTAGTATCTCGCAGGTCACATAGTATTCTGATCCACAAGGACCACCAAGTCCAACTCTTAACATACTTGTTGTGGGATTGAACCCACAGTCCTGGTGTTTAAAGCACCATACTCTAACCAGCTGAGCAGATCTAGGGGTACACACACCTTCCCTGAGGATTCACTCAGATTCATAGAGAGCCCCTGTATTTATGCTTCCTTTCTGCAGTGACAATTCAAAGACCAGTGGACCTCACTTTTAGCCTAGAAAGAAAAGTGTTAGAAGCTGCTTCAAAAATGAACAGCTAAAGGAGACAGTGGATTTTTCACAAAAAAAAAAAAAAAAAAAAAAAAAAAAAAAAAAAAAGACCAACCAAAAAATTAACAAAAAAAATCCCAAAACCCAAAAAACCAAAAAAACCCAAAAGCAACCAACTAAAAAAAAAAAAAAAGTGCTGTCAGGAAAAAAAAAAAAAAAATCTTGTCTGTTTCAGATGAGTGAAATTCTGAGGTCCTATTTTGGACAAAAGCTATTTTAAAGGCATGTTTTTCTTTCTACTGGTTTGGTTTTTGGTTTCGGTTATTTGGTTTTTTTGTGAATAAATTTGAAACCCAAGGGATTAAATTTCCAAGTAATAAAAATCAGCACAGCTCAATTGATCTGAATAAGGCTGTACTGTTATTTGCCCTGGGGATTAACCTCACCAAAGGCTTTGTAAGCTTTTTTAAGTTAAAGAGACAGGCTTGTTCTCTGTTTCAGTGCTGAAAGAAATGGAGAATTGGGAGCCCAGGTTAATGTAATCTACAGCTTTAAATTATAAACTACAGGGTGTTTGGAGGCTTTAGAGACTGATTGTAAAAATCTACTACATCGCTTGAGAGAACCAGAACATTACAGCTTATGTGTATATATGTCTATACATATATATATATATTCCACAATTATTCAGTAGGTGGCAGTTAAAAGCCTAGATGAGCTTTGCAGTCGCCATTCAGGCAGCAGCACTAGCAGAGGCTGGAGTCAGTGCGCCCGTAAAAGCAGAAAGAGGGAGGCTGCGATCCAGCCAACAAGAGCATTATCCACGACCCAGGTACAGGGGAGCAGGCGGGAGGCGAGCGGAGCCGCGGGAGCAGAGGACGGGCAGCAGCCAGCGCAGGGCGCACAGGGAAGCTGCGGGCGGCGGAGCCGCAGACCCCCGGTTTGAGACAGGGACTCCTTTCTGGTGGGGGGAGCCCAGGGCAGAGTGGGAGAACAGCTGGTGCAATGACAGGCAGAAATTGAAGAGCATTTGGAGCTTTCTGTTCCTACACAGGTAAATTTCTTTCCATTGTTTTTCTACACTACCTTGCACAATAAGCATAGCTTTGCACTGAATTTCGAGGTCTTCCTTTTCTTCAGCCAAAATCCACAATGCCCACTCAGGCAGAATTTCCTCTGAAGTCGGTAGAGTTTTGCGTGAGTTACAACTGCAAGATACGCTCTAAGCTAATATCTTATGTAGAGAGCATGGCATGCTGTAAACTGGGGCTAGCAAGGAAGTCAGATTCTGGTCATAGACACACTGGCCAATTGATTGTCATTTTTCTGTGTTCTGGGATGCTAGTAATGACCTTTTTTTCAAGCTGCCTTTTATTAAAACTTGATGTGCTGAATTTTGCCCTAGTTTATAGGACTGCCACTGCAGTGGCTTAAGGAGATAATCATTTTTTATTCCTTTTAAATGAAAGCTACATTTTTACTTAAATGACATAAGAATATAAAAATGCGAATCCTATTCCCTTTTTTACTTTTCTGACTGATGGACTTCAGTTATGGTCAGGAGCTGCTCTCTGGGGCCCGTCTGTCCTTACTAAATGCAGTAGTGCCCAATTCATGCAGAATGGGTTTTGTGCCATTGTTCTGGAGCGATGAAATGTGATATTCCTCCAGGCTTCATGCTCTCTCTCATACCACACACAGCATATCTGAGGCTCTTGCATGAAGAACTGTACAAACATGGAACAAGTTCAGCCACAGAACTGCAAATCAATGGTCCCATGGATCTGGAGGAATGATTGTGATGTACAGATATTTATCTTTATTCCTGGTAAGAGAGGAGAGTAAATTGGTATAAATGAGCTGTGAATACACTTAGGCTGGAAGATTTCAAACCATTAGAGCAGCAAGGTTCTTAAATTACATTCTAGTTGAAGTAATGTATAGAAAACCTTTTAAATACCTTTTAGTTGTAACTTGATGGAAGGGATTATGTGAAATGGTTGCCTGCAAAGGCAAAGCACTGAATTTGATAATCTAGAAAGTCTCTTTCAGTACTGAATACCATTTTTACTTTTCTCTGGAAGTTGCCTGGACTAAGGAGTCCCTTTGCAAGCGAGTGAAGATCTTTGGAAATACAGTTTTCCACATATCTCACATCAGTCAGATGAAAGCATATTTCTGCACTGTGCTGCACTATTATTTACACCAGCAGACTCACAAGCTCTGATGAACCTCAGGGTGAGTAATATACCTTTCTCACAGTGCAGAGCAGAGCTCTTTGGAAGTTGATTGAAGTTCAGAGGCTCCTTCTGGCCAAGTGGTCATGATTATATTACACCAGCATTGCAGTCTCTGTAGTACCAATAAAGATAGTGAACTATACATAAACTGATACTGCTGTTCTTGAAGTAGTTACTAGCACTGTTTCTAGTTTCCTTTGAGGATAACCTGATAACTTTGTTGTCTGGATTTCTCTTGTGCTAGCCAACACAGCTGCCCATGTAGAGATCCCAGCATCATGTGTGAAAAATGAGACTTGGACTTTCATTGTAACAGAATACGTGCTATTGCTGCCAGAATTAGATTTTTTTAAATAAATGTGCAATAAACCATATTCTGGTTCAAAGATGCTCCCACGGAAAGACTGCATTCAATTTCATATTCCCTTTTTCTCTCTATCTTTACGTTTATAAACTTATATTTTTCTTTTTTTTATGGTTTTGATTTATTTTCTACACTGGATGGCATTCAATTCCCAGTGTTCCTCAGTAATTCTTCTGTAATACATAATGAGCTGCATTTGGATGTGCCCTCTCCCACACTTAGTGTGAGTATCAGGACATTTGTACACGTAAGCTGAAACAGTATTCACTGCAGGACATTTCATTTGGTATCTAGACTGATTCCAAATGTTTATTAATTTCCCCTTAGTATTTTATATTACTAGGACTAATTGAGCAATAATCAATATTAAATAGAGGAAGAAAAATGGCAATTTTGTAAAACATGGATATTAGCAATATTAATTTCCTTTTAAAATTACTAATTTCAAAAAATGCACCAGGAGAAAATATTTTTCTGGAATTTTTTTTCCATTTGGTATTTTAACTTTAAATACAGATGTTTCCAAGTATCAGCAAACAGATACTTTCACTGCATTTTTATTGTGACATTAAAATTAAAACATGCATTAAATTATCTCACCTTACTGCTGGAAGAGACTGCCTGAGTGTCAGTGCAGATGTACATACTAATTGAAGTAGAAAATACTCTAATTTGCCTTTTTGAGAAAAGAAATATTGATTAGTTTTCAACGACAAAGTATTGATAACAGAATAATTCTTGAGATGGGTATCAAAGAAAGACAAGAAAATGTGAAAAAGTGTGTGTCAAGTCTGTGACAAATGCACTTTTACTCACACTGGGATCAGAAGCACGTCCTCTTGATGAAATAACTTTAAGTTGGATGTTAATTTTCTCTATCTGAGATTAAAATTTGTCCTTCTGGCTATGCAGGTCTGCAATATGCTATCGCAGAAAAATCCAGTCAGGATCAGCCTGACTGCAGGTAATGAAATTGGTTTTCATTACCTGGAAAGGTGTCTCAAAAGCGAAGTTATATCAGCCTTTCAGTTTCCTCATTCAAAATATGTATATATTAAAGAAACCATATGAAAAGGGCAAATCCATTCCTGGACTGGAATTGTTTCTTTCCCAAAATGCCCAGTAGTTCTTATTTATAATTAATCTGAAGCTAAGAAAAGAACACTTGCCCTTTTTTTTATTTTTATTTATTAATTTTTATATTCTTCCCTGGAAATTTGGCTGACAAATTTTATGTCTTCTGAAAGAGTTAATTATTTAAATAATCAAATATTAGCTACTATCAGTAACTAAAATAGTGCAGTTTACCCAAATAAATAACATTACCACTTTCCCAGTCTGTAAATCAAAGCTTACAATGCATTACTCAGTATGTTTTTATCTTCAAAGTACAATTTATATATATATTTTTTTAATACTACAAGGAAAAGAAACACGTATCTAGAAAAAATACTCTTAAGGCTAAACTTGTCTTACTTCAGAATTGAAAGTATTGCAAGCTGGAGTACTGAACATTTATAAACAATCAGAAAGCTGCTTTTACTATATTGTACTGCAGAGTTATAATTTAATTGTTGGTTTACAAAATACTCTGATTTGCAGAAAAAATTTCAGTGGATGAACAGGCTTCTTACTAGTGTCTGGAAACATATCAACAACTGAATTACATTGTTTAATTAATTATCAGGGATCATTTTGGGCCCTAAAACCCACTGCATTAACCTATTCCCAAGTTATTGCCCAACAAACCAGTGGAAAAATGTTCTGTTTAAGCCACTGCTTTGAATGGAATATTGTTTGGGCTGTGAAAGGGCATCAAAAATATTCCAGTAGTCAGGATAGCAATCTAGCTATCCCCTCCAGCTAGGCAAGGAAAATTTATGACAGGAGTTATATCATAAAATGAAGTCACAAGCACTTAATCTTTAATAATTTTGGCTCTACAGAAGATTTACATAAGTACTCTCAACTTATATTAACATTATGGAATTGAGAATTATAGGGAAAGGCAAAATGGCCACCAGTCTTCAGTGTTTCCTTTGCTGAATGGAAAACAGTCTTCCATGAATGTACTATTCTTCCGTGTAAACATACATATTTACATGGAAATAGCTTGTTGTCTCTCCTGGGATTTTTATCTCACAATACTGAGATCCATAAGTCAGAATCTATTTTTTTCCAGCTGGAGGAGCAGAAGTTCACGACAACATGTAAAGTCATTGCTCAATACCAAAAATGATTCTACTATTGGAAACCAGAGGGGCTTAAAATTCATACTGAGTGTCTGATCCTGCATTTGCAGGAATGACAAATTCTGGTTTCTAATCATACTGCTGTGTCCAATGGCATTATGTCTTACTTGTTGAAAGGCACACATACAATGTTTTAAGTTGAGTTGATCTGTCCATCTTTACAGAGTTGAGTTAAATCTATAGAAAATTGAGGGAAAACTACTGTATTTGGTTAGTTAATTTGGGAAGAAAACTTTAAAAAAATCAATTCCAAAGTGAGCTCATTAGAATGCTTGTTTTTTTTGACATTTTCATTTCTATGTGTGCACTAATGACTACCTAACTACACATATGGAAAGTGTTCTGAGTAATTTCTCTATGATTTTTGATGAAAAGCACTTAGAGATTAAGACACTAGTCTACCAAAATACTCAAAGAGTAATGCAATGAAGTATCTGACATGCCTAAAGTCTAAATTTAGACAGGAACTGTCATGAAATTCTCCCTTTTAAATTTTAAGATTAACCAAACCACTAAATAGGAAGTAACAACCAGTAGGACACCTATGCACCCTGGATAAGCTTAGAATAATATTTCTGTTTCTGCATGAAAGTGAGGGGTTTTTTTTTTTAATATGGTAAGTGTATTCACCTGTCCATCCTGGATAAATTTAGCATAATATTTCTTATATTAAATGAAAGTAAGGCGAGTTATTTTTTCACATGGTAAGTGTGTTCAATGAAGCTGAATCTTGTTTTACAGTAATGGTTCATTAGTACATAACTGTTACGAAAAGGTTTCTTCTGGGGCAACAGAGCTCTCGGGCAACAACGGAGCAAACAATTTCATTTTATCCCTATGTGTAAAGTCCTTTATTAGATCAGGTCCAGCACCTTCTGCATTTTCTGCACATGAACCCTCATCAGGGAAGGGAATTAATAGATTCTTCTGCGTCATTCATTTTTCTGCCACCAGTCCTACCTTCTTCAACAAGCAATGCCACTTTAGTTAAGCCTAGTTCCAAAAAATCCTTGCTATCTGTTGTTCCTACAGGAAACATTGTATATTTGTCTCCCCTTTCTTTTTTCCAGTTCTTTCCTGCTTAGCAAAACTATTTCTGCCACAACATCTTCTGGCCGTATGTTAGCCAAAGAACAAGTAAAGATTTTTTTACAGTGACAATTATGCATGTGGGATTTCTTTCTTTTACCAAGGGTTTCATAGGGTTTCAAACAATTTTAAAAAGGCATTGTTTTAGGAATGAGATTTTCGACATAAGTGTGATGGCAATATGACAATTTGCCAAAGCAGAGCACAGCACCTGTGACTACAGGACAGCACAGAGGCTGGCTTCTACCTCCTTTACATAAAGATTCTCTTTAGATAATAGTGTACTGTAAATACAGAAAAAAACTGCAACAGACTTATCTGAAAGCCTCCTGACCTTTCTATTTCTCTACTATGTTAGGCCAGGATCATGAAGGAAACCCACAAAACCTCTTAAGGAACTCTCTGAAAGACTTTGTAATGCTAATTTCAGTTTAAAGATTCTAAATTACTAATTTTCCATGCAAATTCAAATGTTTTCAACATTCTAGAGAACCTAGCTATAAAATGAAATCTATTTTGGTTTAAATTAATTGAATTTTTAGTTTGAATTTTTGCTTTCTATGAGTACATCAAATAATAAAAATGTCTGATTTTGTCCCTTACTTTCAGATAATCAAGCAATTTTACAATAAGGAAAATGTGTCAGATAAAATCAGCAGGTTTATAACACAGTACTTTTCATGAAGAAGATGTCATTTTTCTAAGGAAATCTCTCTGGTGATCTTTCTGTAGCTGGAAAGAAAAGCTATAAATGCTTTTCTCTCCAACCGTAGTTAAGAACAACATAAATAAAAAGTGCTACTGCATTTATGCAGTGGAAAAAAAAAGTGATTTAGACTAGCTGATCATCAAGAAGCAAACTTTCAAAGAACATTTTGTTTCACATGAGAATTAAAAAGCTCTTTCCATTTGGATTAGAACCCCATGTTGTAGGAAAAAGTTGTTTTAACAGTTATCATTTGGTCTTCATATGTGTTCAACTTTCCATTGACTTGAGAAGACCAAAGAAGACAAGGGAAGGAATAGAATGAAAAAGCAAGTCTTACATTAAAAGATTTAATTGCATTGCAGTAGGAAAGTCCCCATTCTTAAAGTGTATATTCATTAGCAGATAGCAGTCAAAATACTCCCTGAGAAATGTCACTTTATAGGCACAACAAGAAAAAGTTCCTTGCAGAGCTCTTTCTCTCTTTTATATAAACAATGCGACATCTTTCACCTTTGATATTGGGCAAAGGACATTGATCTTACAGTCCTGCTGAAATCCATCTTATCTACAGCTACATTCTTCACCTTGCATCTTTATTTTTGTATAGGGTGTCATCACTGAATAGCCTCATGGACTGTTAATTTAAATTGAGGCAAGGTTTTGAACTAAATGCATTGCCTGTACTTTATTGTTTTTTCACAATAACAATGACAACATAAACAGAGACATTGCCGTGAGCTGAAAAAAAAGAAAAAAAAAGAAAAAAAAAAAATCCATGACTGACCTGAAAAAAGAAAAAAAAAAATCCATGGTTTTACCTGAGGAAAAAAAAATTCAGGTAATTAATACACAGCATCTGACAATTGCTGAATTTTGTATCAGACTGACATCTCAGCAGGACATCATAAGACCTCAAGAAACTGGATCAGTTCAGATGCAATCAAACCCTCTGACTCCAGAAAGCAAAGGCAATGTCACACTGTTTTGTAAAATGAATGCTACACTAAAAGTTATAATATAGTAAAAAAATATCAACTAAACTTACAATTTGTGTCATTTCATGTAGTCTAATAATGCAACATGGTGAATATATTTTGCAACCAAACCCAAGACTGGAAACATTGGAGATAGGTTAATTTCTTTTCTGTGCATATTTTCAAAGGTAAACTGAAAGAGTTCACCAGCTGTGAGATTCTAATTTCATATTGCTCTGAGGGTAGATATTCAACTAGATCAGTTTTCAGAAGTTATTTTTCAGCCTTCCTATACCTTTTGACTGTTATTGCATATGCTATCTATAACTTAAATACCAACACAGCAGGCAAGTCATAAACACATTTGACAAAGAAGTTAGACTATGAAAAACCCAGTAAAGATAAGAGAGAACTCTGGAGATCCAGTGGTTAAATACAGGATCAGTGACATTGATTTAGTTAATGCTAATATACTCACATGTAAATAATTTATCAGCTGAAGAACATTAGGAGTTTAAACTATGAAAAGCATAATCTGTAACATAAGGTATTTTATTTAAACAATTTAAAATGCATTTTTTTCCCACTATATAATAAAATAAGTGATTTTATGTCATAATTACTCCGACCTTGTACTGTATCCTTCTATAAGAAAAACTTTTCAATTCTTCACCTGGCATATCAAAAATATTTAGGGAGAGCATGCAGGCTAACATAAAAGTCTGCACCTGAGCTTAAACTGGAGGCAGTGGTATGCCCATCAAGCTCACCTGCAGCAGCTGAACTAGAGCAGCTCCAGCCTTGTGCTAGCAGAGTACCTGCAGAAGACATAGCTAAGTCAGCACAGGTACAGAATCACTGTTTTGCTGACCTTTGCAACCAGACATTTCAAAATGAAGGGTATGAATGTATGTTACGAAAATTGCTTTGGCTTTTCAAGTAAGGGCAGTGTTGATAAACTGACACTTTAGAGGATGATGATAAGTTTTCACTGTTGTAGTTTGTGAAAGTAGAAAAAGCAGCAAAGGAGGCTTCATTACAGAATAAGTCCATTCTAACATGTAAAAAGCAAATATTTTTTTCTGTGCAGATTATGAAAGACTGGTTTTCTGAATCAGAAATTATCTTGTACATCTGAATAGTCAGAATTCTTTAATTTTTCCATATCCTCGTTGGCCATATGCCATAAGCAGATTAAATAATGCCATACTTCATTTTGTCCTCCTGTGTTTTTCAGTTAACACATTTTAAGACAAAGAAACATCATTAAGGTAATAGGGTGTTATGAAAAACATTAACAAATGAACACTTGTGTGCAAGTGCACCACATTCATATAGAATGATTGTCACTGCAGGAGATTCTGTGACCAGATCCACACAGAGAACACAAAAAAGTTATAAAAAACATTTGGGGAATTCTTTCTCCAATGTGACCATAAAGACTTACATGAGGAGTTTGGGGTTTTTTTTTGGTGATTTTTTTTTTTTTTTTTGGTGGTGGTTGTGATTTAGTGGTGGGGTGGTTTTTGGGTTTTTTTGGGTTTTTTTTTTTTTTTTTAGGTTTTTTTTTTTCTTTTCTTTTAGTTCCTGAGCAGAAAAAAATGTATAAAAATCTGTAATTTTTATTTTGGCAAAACTGAGGATTTTCAGGACTCACAGACCAACCATCGACTGAGGTTGCTGCTCCTCTGCAGTCACCCTGACTGGAGAGAAACAGCTCTATAGAGAAGGTCCTGGTGCTGCTGGTCATGGTCATGGGCAGCAGTGGCCCCGGCTGCAGGAAGCCCCCCCTGTGCCCTGGTCTGTGTGAACAGGAGCATGGCCAGCCGGCCGAGGCAGGTGATAATCCCCCTCTTCTCAGCACTCACGGGACAGCAGCAATGTGGTCTGTCCGGTTTGGGCACGCCTGGCCGGGGAAACACGCCGACAAACTGGAGCAAGTGCAGATGAGGGCACCGAGGTGTCCAAAGCTGCGGCGCTGTCCTGCTCTGCAGGCTGAGGGACCAGGGCCGGTTCAGCCTGCGGAAGACAAAGTTCAAGGGACACCAAAGTGTAGCCCTCAGCACCTACAGAAAAACCATAAGAAAGGTGGAGTTACACTCTTCACAAGAGTAAGATGCTGGGAGGAGACACAACAAGTAGGGGTTGAGAGAGTACCTTAGATTAGGTATAAGAGGGAAAAAATCATCCTGATGGTAATTTTGTATTGGAGTTTGTTTCTCAGAGAGAGTGTGAGAAAGACTGGGGATTTCACATCTATACAGGATAGAACAACCTTCTCTGGTGTCATGACTGACCCAGCTGTGATGAGCAGTCTGGACCAGAAACCTACTCAGATCTCTGCCAGCTGGAATTATCCTTTGATACTATGGTAATTTCTAAAGAATATCTGCAAAATCTCCCTACACGTTAGATCCGCTATTCTTACCACTCTGAAGTTTTCCTATTGTCTATTGTGAATCTCTTCTACACAGAAAGAACATAACCTCTTTTTTTCCACTACACTCTCCATCTTTGCAATGACTTGCTATGTTTTGAAGATTGATACCATGCTATTTCAGGACCCCTTAGAATTTTCATTTATGCTTAATACTTCAGGCCATTAAGTGCTCCATTTCAAGTTGTTCTATCTTTTGGGCTACCATATGTGTCAGTTTTCTTTGAGATTTCTGAGTATGTTTACAGCATACAGTGTAATAGAGCAGTAGTACACTCAGCTAGCTTTTAAAATTTTATTTCTCTCCTCCATATTTCACTGATTTTCTTAGTAAAAGTCTTCATAATGTATTTTTTCTCCTTGTCCTTTAGTTCCTAGGCTACATATAGTATGACTGTGCAATGCTTAAGCTGCTTCTGAAGTGGAACTTGCAGACATTGCTCTCTTGCCTTTTTACTTACAAGAAATTATTAAACTATAAATCTTATGGTAACTCATTCTGTGCAGTCATCCACAACTGCAAGCTCTAAGACTGTTCCAAATTTGCATGTCTGCAGTTCTTACGTACAGATTTATTCTTAGAGGAACAGCATTATGCTAACTTCTTCTCATTTTTTTTTCCAGCTATGCTTTTCCCTCTCTTTTTTTAACATAATGAGCTGCTCACTCATTTCCTTTGTTCCTCAGAGGGTTTTACATCTTCTATAAACAAATACATGAGCATTTTTTCTGAGGCGACCTTTTCTTTCCATTCCTTGAATTCTGCTGTCAGAAAAACAATTTTGCTTCAGTGCCTCAGGATGAACACTCTTATTTATCAATCTTTCCTATATTTAAGCAAGCCTCTCAGAGTGACAGTGAATGTAGCACAGGAGAGGTTGAAGGGGTGAAGCTGCCTTCTGCCTGAAGCCAGGCTGGATAGACAGAGCTGTGGCAGCTCTGCACTTTGCCTCAGGATCAGCATCCCCAGTTGCACTGGTTATTCTGCCTATGGTACGGCAGATGAGGAAGTACAACTCCTTCATCCAAGAGATTATGTAAGGACAGATGTTTTCAGCTTACTCAGACATTAGAATTAGGACACTATAGCATGCGCTGTACAAGAAAGATAACTGCATCAGGATATGCTTGAACAACAAATTGAAGACACTAGTGCAGCATGCATTCCCATAGCTTAAACCTAACTGGCATAATGAGCAACAGCATCAAAATGCAGAAACAGAAAATTTGGCATGAGCTTGCAACTGGAATAAGAGCATGGGAGGTCCACTAAGATCCACACCTCTGAAGCACCAGTATTGTCTTGCTGCTAGACAGGTAAAAGGTAACTTACAATCACCCCCTGCAATGCAGTGACTCCTTCTGCTTCATTGAAGCTTGGAGGCTTGCTTTCAAAAGGAAAGAAATTCTTTGGGTTGTTCTAGATTTATTTCTACCCAGGCAAAATTACAAAGGCAAATTTAATCACTTGGTGCCATTAAGGCACTTGGCCAAAGTTCCCTATAAAGACTGCCCATTTTCTTCAGAACAAATACAGGTGTAGCAAATTTTGCATTTTTTTCCACATGTACCCCTTATATATATCAATTTGCTCTGAAAAGTCACAATGCCCTATGCTTTCTTCACTTTTTAGTGTTCATTTTTAAAGTGATTATTTGCTTAAATCCCACTAAATATAAAAGGACTGTATGTATTGATGTGCTGTGTACCTATTGAGCCTCCTCTACTGGGAGGAAAAACTAATCTTCATTTTATTTAAATTAATTCTAAAACATCTACTGCTTGTAAACATGTGAATATTTTACCATTTAGATTATTTAAAATTTTTTTCCATATTTGTGGTCCTACTATACACACACAAATGGGTTTTGTCAGGGGGAATTGACTATGGGAACCACAGAATTTTGTGAACTTTGACGTATGTCCTTGCCAACCTTGGCAATACAAGCAACTAAAAGTGTTTTGAATATGTCTGCAGAACCTCTCTGATAAGTATAGCCAGTCTTGTGTCAAATATCATCTGCTGCAAGACCAATATTGGAATAAAGGGCAGTCTGAATATGAGAAATCTGAGTTCATCAAAATGTACTCTTTGACCTGAAATGCCAGTGGCAAAACACACTGAAGTGTGTTTTAACTCCCATGGAGTTAAAAACAAAGGTCAATAAGTGCTATTGCTGAATAATCCACAAATACATCTTAGTTGTCATTTAGAGCTGTAGTCCAGTCATAGTGGGGATAAATTCCTTAACTACTGAAGAGCTGGAATTTTCAGAGTAATTTACTGTCATACACCTGTACAGTGATCAATTGCAACTATTATTTTAGACCTATTTAAGATATAGAAAAATAATTCCCTTTTTACAATTTGTTCAGGTCAAGGCCTTGTTGAAATTCCCAGATGCAACTTTTTAGTTTTGTGAATATCAGTCCAGTAGGAAAAATACTGAAACACACGTTGTTAATTAAAAATCAGCTGTGAAGCCACAAAGTTGGTATTTTAATATCAGTCCAGACTGGATTGCAAACCCTAATTTACTACTGAAATAAATAATTCTGTAACCCCCTGAAAGTCTTATTGAACTAGTACAATTAGTATGCCATCACTTACATTACATTTATTTCTCTTACTGTGAAAGGTATCACAGCATGCACTCCACACTTGTACCTGTATTAATGTCTGTCTCCTTGTTTTTGTTGTTTTCTCTCCTAGGTTTTTTCCCTAGCTGAGCAAGTGACACACAGAGAAACATGCCTGAGCAAAGCAATGATTATAGGGTTGTTGTGTTTGGAGCTGGAGGAGTGGGAAAAAGTTCTTTGGTCTTGAGATTTGTGAAGGGTACTTTCAGGGAGAGCTACATCCCTACCATTGAAGACACCTATAGGCAGGTGATCAGCTGTGATAAGAGCATATGCACTTTGCAGATAACTGACACCACAGGGAGCCATCAGTTTCCAGCCATGCAACGTCTCTCTATTTCTAAAGGACATGCTTTTATTTTGGTTTACTCTATCACCAGCCGACAGTCCTTGGAGGAACTCAAGCCAATCTATGAACAAATATGTCAGATTAAAGGAGACATAGAAAGCATTCCAATTATGCTGGTGGGGAATAAAAATGATGAGAACCAAAATCGAGAGGTAGAAAGCAGTGAAGGAGAAGCCACGGCTAAGAAGTGGAAATGTGCCTTCATGGAGACCTCTGCCAAGACGAACCACAATGTGAAGGAGTTATTCCAAGAATTGCTAAACCTGGAGAAACGCAGGACTGTGAGTTTGCAAATTGATGGCAAAAAAAGCAAGCAACAGAAAAGGAAGGAGAAACTGAAAGGAAAATGTGTGGTGATGTGAAATTGCACTGTAAGGAATCAGCTATGAAGGATCAACTGACAATACACATGTAAGCCCATAGACAGCAAACAACCATGCAAGATGCTATTTATTAGTATCTGTTTTAAAATAAATACTTGGAAATTTAAAAAATGAGGTACTGTGATTGCTATGAAAAAAACCCAGAGAAATAAAAATATGTGTACTCTCACGATCAATTAAAGCAAATCGGGAAGAAAACAAAAGATGTCCCAGAATACCGTGTTTTGTAATTTATAATATCTGCATTTGCATATAATTGCAAGAGAAAACAATGTATAATATCAGAAGAAAAACAATGAAATGGTAGTGAAGAAACCTAGAACATACAAATACATGCTGGATGGTGTTAAACATTTCCTTCAAGAAAGCTGTGGATGAACAATTCCGTGCCATTTTAATTATTGACTGATGGGAGGATGTGCATAAGACAGTCTTGGATCACCTGAATAAATGACCTATTGCACAGTAAAAGGACGTGTGGGGATGGCACTTAAAAGGGACAGATACTGTCTCTATCCCCCCAGCATGCTACTTTCTAGCATGATGCAGTATTTTAACTGAAGGTTGTGGAAAAACCAATCCCTCTAAGACAGTTGGAGATCATCTTTTCTGGGCTCATTGTTTCAAGGATGACCTGAGTTTCTGGCCCAAATATATTTCAGAAGAACAGACATTTATTTGTGGAGAATGCCAGATGTAATGGTGTACATATAAAACCAGAAAGCTTCCCCAGAGAGAACTGAGTGGGTAGTTGCCTATGAAAGTCTCTGTGGGAGAGACTTAGTTCTAATGCTGCTGCCAATTAAATGAACACATGGTGTGGTTAGTAAATGAATGGAATGTCTTTTGAACTGGTGGTACCCTTGGAGTGGGGTTGGCATAATATACAAATTATCATATTAGCTGACTGATACTTTTTTACATTACTATATTTCAGTTAGAAGGGTTTATGCTCATGCCCTATGAAATCTATTGCCTTTATATTGTCTGAAGTATTTTATATTTGCCATTTAATCTCATGATTTGAACTGCTGTGACTATTTATAGAACCAAATACATATCTGAAGTCAGTGCCCACAAGAGTCTCTAAAATGAGGGTTTTCTGGGATAAGCACTATAGAATCTGGAATATTCTGCAGTCAGGACTGTGTTATAATGCAATACAAAGTTCAGAACAGAAAACACATTGTATAAAACATCCTGTCAGGAGGAACTGCTCTTCTCAAAACCTTTGAAAGGGGAAAAAGAGTAAAAATTGTAAGTTTTCCTGGATGTCTGTCCAAAGCCTTTTAAAAAACTAATATGAATGACTGAAGTATGTATCCTAATGATGACAAAGGCCATCTAAGGTAACATAAGCACATACAATTTTTAAAGGACACATTAAAATTGTGTAAGTCTCAATTTGTAACTTACGAACTTCTTTGAACCAATAAAAAAAGCCTACCATATTTTTAGTAAATGTTTTTGTCAAGAAACATGGGAAAATGAAGTCAAGTATTATGATTATTAACCTGCATGTTAGTGCATTATAAATATCTTCCAGGGGATGTTCAAATGCAGTGTTTGCATTAAAATTTGCTGCCTTGTTCCCTTCAAAGTTATTGCTTGCTTATCTTCCACCTTTCTAGCAAATGTGCAGGTATTTCAGAGGTAGAGTAATAGCATACACAGGAATTGCTACTAGCACTGTCTAGAGAGGAGCACAACTTCTGTCATGCAGTCAGAAGAAATGCTGGCACAAGTAGAATTGAATGTGAAACTCCTACTGATTTCAAAGAGACAATAATTTTTTGTTTATTTTATTGCGTTAAGAAGAGAAAACTGGAAAGAGCATGGAAAAGCTAATGTTCTTCATTAACAGTAAATTTCAGGCTCTTACACAACACTCTTTCTTCATAAATCTCAAAGCACTTTGCAAAAATGACAACATCATTTTCTTAACTTCTCAGGTGGTGAAAGTGAGGCACAGAGAGAGGAAACAATTGCACATAGATTGTCCAGCAGTATAGTGACCGACCAAGGAACAAAAGCAAATCTCCTCTGTCACAGTCCAGTGCTCATTCTGTGTTTTGTCAGACTGTCTCTTCACAGTCTTAAATAGTTCCTGAAACACTTAAAGAAGCCTGGTTTAACCTGTACCGCCAAGTGTATCTTTCTTGACAATCTGTCAATAGATCAAAAGATATTTCCAGATCAGGGACGCTAAACATTTAAAAGCACTATGTTTTAAGATTTTATAAATGTTTATACATTTACTATTTGTAAAAAAATTTGCTGATGATGCTCAACATCACAGCAATGGATTCCACAGATGAAGCTGGAAAATCAAAAAAATAATATCAACCTTAGGGCATAATGGGTCACTCACAGAGGTCAAAAGCAGAGAGTTGTCCTCAGATGCTAACACACCAGTGTCAAAGGTCATCATGTGTGGCACATGCCTTAGCAGCCAGCATAGAATTATGACAGAATCTCAAAGAGAAAAATAAAAGCTATATATAGACCCTTTTAACATTATTGCTTGAACTGGATGAATTATTTACATAGTAAAATATTTCGCAGAAGTACAATATAGGGGATCTAAATTACTTAAAATGTACTGACTGCAAATATATTACAGGCTGAAATTCAGCCCTGGACTTGTGTTTTTTTTTTGTTGTTGTTTGGTTTTGTTTTGTTTTTTGTTTTGTTTTGTTTTGGTTTGGTTTTTTTTTTCTTTTTTTTTTCTTTTTTTTTTTGAATGTGCCTCATAGCAAGAATAGAATAATTGTATAACAAAGATGGAAATAAGTAGCTGCCAATGTTAGGCTTGAGGACCATATTCCTTTAGTTCCCAGCTGACTCCTTACCTGCTATGTAATAAGCCATGAAGTACTTCATGGACTTGCATGTATCAAAGCAAGGCCAGAACAGAAGCAATATTACTCAAGGACCACAGTCTCAAAAGAGAGCATATTTTATACCCTTGCATTGCCATCCTTGTTTCTACTATTAGATTTTACATATCTTGCATACATGTGAGCTGGTTTAAAATGTTTTTTTTGCTATTACATATAGAATTATTTTTTTTAATACTGAAAAAATAAGGTAGAACAAGAAAATATAGAGCTTTATTACATTTTGTGTTTTATTTGGAATGTGGTATGACTGTAATAACCTGTTTAAAATGTATATGCAAAATACTTAAAATATGTAAGTTCAAAAGTGAATTTTAGCACCCAGAAAACACAATTTAGCCAAAACAAATCTTTTAAATGCATGACTTTTATATGTAGATATGAAATATTAAGGTATGTTGCTGTCATGAAAATGTATTGTTGCAATTTCATTAGTAAATATTTTGTTTTAAAGCTGAATAAGAAGTAATTTGTGTCTACTAGTTTCCATGTTTGTGGTGATGTTCTAAGCATTCAAAATAAAGTTTTAAATCTTAACACAAGTTTGGAAGAAGTATTGTTGGTGCCTGCATTTTGTTTGATTCATATTATATAGTTTTTGAAATTGCAAGGACAATTGCTAACAGATTCTAACATGCTAGGTAGTGTACTAAAGTCATCAGCTATTCAAATCATTTCTGAGAGAATTGGAGCAATATTACCTTATCTAATACTTCTTCTATTATACCCTGGCAAACACACCAAGAAATCTACCGCTATTAAAAACAAAAAAAACCAAACCAAACAAAACCAAACCCAGCTCATCACTGGGTGCTCCTTTTGGCCAACAAGAAGCAAAATAATTCTGGAAGCAAGTCTATATTTTATTATTTGCTTTAAAATAATGGCAGGTAGAAGTGTTAGCTTTTGAGAAATTGTTACTTAATGTATGGATCCTGCTATTCCTGCTCATTACTAAAAATATTCCTGATGGTCTTGCAAAACTTCTACTATTGCATTCTATATTACCACCTGTTGCAAGAAAATGTCAAAAATAATAGTTCATCATTTCTTGCAATTCAGAAGATGCAGCCACAGTTGTTCAGTTAAATAATTATTTCCATATGCAAACAATAGTTCATATTCAACAGAAGAAGGGATCAACAAACAATGTTGGGTACATAGACAGAACGATATGCATTTGAACCAGTGATGAAGTATTGAACATTGAATGTAAATTTCATGTCACTGTGAAGTAATTGCATTTGTCGGCCCACAAGGCTTTTTATTTTTAGTAAAGAGCTCTTATAAATTATTATTATTATTATTTTTAATTTTTTTCTTTCAATATGCTATCAGTTACTGATCTTGGTGCTGATTCTGACACAGTATGGTAATGCAGTGGATGTGCCAATTCATTGTCCTGGGTTTTATACAATACAGTTGCTAATTACTTTATAGATGTTATCATATTCCACAGAAACACCAGAAACGTTACAAAATTCTCTTGCTTTTAATATTTTTCCCATTGGTTACTACCTCTGTTTCCCAATGGAAAATATTTTAATTTTTAACTCATATCCTCACTCAAATTTGTGAACACCTGTCACGCTTATTTCACTGGCAATTTAACTGACATCTTTCACCCACCTTTGAGGCACACTTTCTAATTAATCCACAAATTTATTTCATGTAGTCAAGTGTGTCTAAATTTTAACTCCACTAAAACTGCAAAGAGAGGGAGAGGTGAGCTTTGAAAATACATACTGTATGTTCCTTGTGAAGGATACAGACTCTTCTGTAAATTAACCAGACATATATGCAGTTTAAAGAAAGTATTAAAACACTTCTGTTTCATATAATTAATCTTGGTTAAGTACATTATTTCATAATCGGTCATAGGGGTCCCACTGAAATCATAATGAAACTGAAGTTGGAAGGAGGAGTTGTTACTCAGGCTGTTATATTTATTTCACACTCAAATGGCAACAAGTGGCCCACAATGGATCCTACAAGAGCATCTCTATTCTTGGATTCTCAGATCATAATGCAGTTGGCAAGGGGAAGGGGCAAGGCAGGGATGCCGCATCACAATCCGCCCCTGTGGGAACCCTGGGGGGCATGCCCTAGAAGCTTCCCTCAAAACTGTTAAAATCCCTTTGGGTCCTTCCCCTCTTCCTATGTCTGTTCCTATGTCCCTGAGCCACTCCCTCCCTATTCCCTGATTGGCCCTTATCTTTGTACTGCCCCAGAGCAGGGTGACCCTGGGCCCTCGGGAAGTAAGTGAGACTCTCCGTGGGTGTGTGCCAGGGACCAGAACATCTCACCACGCGGCTGAATTAAACATCTGTGGATACCATGCAAAGGCCCTTTCTGCTTCTTTACCCTGGACTTTACTAGCAGCAATTCAGGCTGTAACACACCCCAAAATTAAAATCAGCTTCTCAGCCTCTACACCTGGTGCTCTTAAAGCTGTGGATAACAGCGTCTGTCACATGGAAATTACCACTGTATTTGTATTAATTTCAGTAGAGAAAGCAACAAATAAAGAAGCAGAATTGGTGTTCTTCCATAAGACATGTATGGCAAATATTTTTTTTACATGTAAGAGGAGAAAGATTGTTCTACATTATCTTTCAAAAAGAGATGGGATGACCATTGAGGGGCCATTCACCCCAATGTATATCTGCTTTGCTGCAATTTCTGTTCAGTGTTATTGTAAAGATACTTTGCCTTTCGAATTTGCCTTCCTTCTTTACTGGCTCAGATCTTGCTGCTGACCAGGATATTCCTAAAAAGTTATTCTTGGCCTATGAATGTCTCCTGGGTAGTGGGGGTCATTGTAACAAAGTAGAAGTAGGGGAATTGTAATTTGAGAGGGGAGGTAGGCCCAAGCAAAATGGGAATACCAGAAAATTTTACATTTTACAGAACTTATGGTTTCTCAGAAAATTCTGAGATCAGCAAGGACTCCTAATGTATTTTCAAAAGAAAAGGCAATATTGAGCAGTCATGCTGAGCTGCACTAAGGAACATGGCTCTTTGGAACATCACAACAGTAGTTTCCACAAGGAGAGCAATTGCTTCTCCCTCAGTGATCTCATCAAATCTTTAACTCCTTATAAAAGCAACTTTACCTTGGATGGCTGACTTACGTGCCTGCGTAGGAGAGCACACTCTATAGCCACAGGGTTTCAGCTCTCTTTTTCTTTCTCCTGCATCAGTTTTAGCTGAGGTAGAATTAATTTTCTTCAGAGTGGCTGGTATGGGTGTGTGGTTTGCATTTGTGCTGAACACAGGTTTGCTAATACAGAGATTATTTTGTTATTGCTGAGCAGGACTTACGCACAGTCAAGGCCTTTCCTGCTTGTACTGCATGCTGGTGAGGGGGTTAGGAGTGCACAAGGAGCTGGGAGCAGACAGTTGATCCCAACAGACCCTACCAGACCATACAGCATCACACTCAATATATAAAGCTGGGTGACGAAGGAGGAAGGCCAGGGACATTTGGGGCGATTATGTTTGTCTTCCCAAGTCAATATTACATGATAGGTCCCTGCTCTCCTGGAGATGGCTGAACACCTGCTTGCCCACGGAAGGCACTGAATTAATTCCATGAGAGGCTTTGCCTGCATGCACAACTTCTGCTTTACCTACCAACCTATTAATGTCTATCACATCCCATGATTTTTTTCATATGTACTTTCAAAATTCTCTGTCCAATCCCACTGGTTACAGGAGTGAGGAAGCAGCTGCTGTGGTGCTTACTTGCCTGCTGGGGGTAAAACATAATACCTGTTTAGTCCATGCAGTCCTCTTTCCCACTACATGGAGAATGACGAGATGTCCTTCACAATGAGAGAAGATGATCTCTAGATGACTTCTGCAGCCATGAGTACCACTACCTTTTCTTCTACAAACCTCACACTGAATCAAGGCTTGCCTTTTACAATGAAGTTAAAACCCAACTGGAACAACAAAGTCTAATACAGCACCAAGGGAAAGCAAGATAGTTCTACAGAAACATGTCTGTAAGTGTCCAAATAATAGTATCTTTATATGTAGCTCTAGAAAGTGCATGTTCATATGGCAACAAATGGTAAAACATTGTGTTAGAATACAGAGGCAGAATTACAGTGGCTTTTCTGGGGATGCTGAATGCAGAGAAAAGGTGAATGTGTTTAGTTTCAGGGGTAATATTTTAGAAGGTTGAAAAAAAACAAGGAAAAAACCAGTAACATATCCTTGGAATTATCTTAATGATAAAATCCATTAGGTCACAGGTGAATCACTCAGAGAAAGAGCAAGCAGCAGTCAATATGAACCTTAGAAAAAGACTGGGGTAAAACAAAAAGTCTTAAATTCTGTCCTTCCTTTTTATTGCCATAACCATATTTGTCCATGGTTGCTCTCCTGTTTCTTTTCAAACTGAAATCTGAATCTAAGGCTGCTTAATTCTGTAAGTTTGACCTACTCTTAACTGTTTCATCATCTTTTTTTTGCCTAGTGAAAAAATTTGAGTACCATTTTGCAAAAACACCAAGTTGCCCCACTGTGGTAGAGAACAATTTAAATTTGTTTATTAGTTACTAGAAAACAGTTCAAAATAATGCATTAATAAAGTAATAAGAATGGTCAGTAGGCAACCACTATTAAATCCTTCCCATGAAAAAAAATATTCTATCAGTTACATAACCACACATAAAGTGTGCCCAGATTGTAGATCAGGAAAATACCATGAAAGCCAGATGGATGCAAATTCACAATTTTATTATGGTGGGATGGTGGGCTGGCAGGCTGGAGGGAGGGTGGGGCTTGGACAGGGGAAGTGCATCTGTCTGTCTCTTCCCTGCCTCTCCATGCCCTGGGAAGAGCAGTCAGCCACACTGCCTTTGCCACAGCCAAAGCGCCCACTTTTCTGCTAGAAAAGATTTATAAAGCAGAGAGAAAAATCGGAAGACTACCATCTGTGGCATAAATAAGTGATGCTTGTATAATGTTGGCAAGTATGATGATGTGAGGGGATTAAAAATTATAAGTCAAAAGTAATATTAAACTTCAGCATTATGGATGGCCTCATTGCCTGTGTATTAAGACATAGTTCTTCATCTCTCAGAAGTTACCATGTCTAAACGTTGCTGGGTCCATTTGGTTACACGGCACCACTTTTAACTATTTATGGAAGCCAAATTATTTAATTTAAAAGAATCAGTTGTAGTCAAGAAAACATATAATTCTGCACTATGTAAATGTAGGACATAATATATTGTTAAATGCAAGCTGGTAGTTAAAACTGAAATCTATTTACTGTCATGATTTTTTTTAACATGTCAGTTGTGTTTCCTCAGAGGCTTGAAATTGGTGCTCTTTTACTGGTCCTAATATAAATTAGGTTAGGAAAATAAACTTTCATATAAATATTATTTTCAGCAAGAGATTTTTAAATTACATTCAATGTCAATTAGAATTTGTAATTCAACAGAAAATTTTAACAGTCATTTGTAGAGGCAGTATTAGTCATCTTTTTCTCCCACAAATATGGTTTATGGTTTGAAATGTCACTAAAAGAGGTATTTCAGAGCACCAAACAGCAGTCTGAATATGAACAGGTTTAGCTCGTATTTTAAATTTCAAATACATGGAAATGTGTGCAAGTTCAAATTTTTCTAAATGCTGGGGACCAAACTTATTCTTGGATTAGTTTGTAATAAATTTGTCCTGAAGTTTCCAGTTTGTTTTCAATAACACTGTATTTGGTGTGGTCACAATGCAAGAGAGATAAACCTGTAAGTTACAATAGGAGATTCCCAGGAAATGTTTTCCTTTTCTGTTTTCTAACTCAAATTTTGTTTGAACTATAGCAAATTGACTAATACCCATGCATCCAAATTCCTCTTATATACATCTGCAGCAACTTTTTTTTTTTCTTGGAGTTGCAGGTAACTTACAAAGCATATAAAGTGAAAACTGCATTTCTCTATGTCTTTTTAATACTGTTTTATGAAATAGGTGTCAATTTTTCAAAGTCTATAATCTCTTCCAAATATAAAGCATAGGGTGAAAATCCGTTCCCTTTGGATACACCAGAGCTTACTCCCATGGTTCTCATGCTCAAGTTTTGTTTAGTTTCTAAAATATGGCATTATTTATGTATTCTTTGCAAAGATTTTCTTAAAATAAAAAAAAAATCAAAGATGAAAGGCCATGCTAGATGAAAGCTTTCTTGAGCATTCAATTGAAGATAGCTTTGCTGAGAAAAAAAAATTGAGTTCTCATCTCAGTCTCAAAAGGAACAACAACAGAAACCTATTGACTTCTGTTTTCATTGGCATGATTGGCTTTGCATATGGGAAGTAAGACTAAAATAAGAAAATGTCCTAATTGCACCATGATGTGAGAAAGGGAGAATGGTAAAAATTTCCTGAAGGAGATGGCAGTGTCTATTGATTTTTCTTTTAATCCATCATGTGTGGGGAAAGAGGCAATATTCCAATTAGAATTGTAATGTAAATTGTAAATATTCAATATTTGAGAATATTTAAGCAGAGATAAGTAAAGTAGTCTTTGGCTTAGATTTGCTTACTGACTAGACATGGGCACCTACTGACCAATAGGTCACTTCTTCTTTGATGAAGACTGACTATTAAAAAAAATAAATTAATAGGTACCACTCCTCTTCTATTATCCTGTGACTTTGTACAGGATTATAAATAGAAAACCCTCAAATTATGGGAACAGGTCAGCTTTCCTTATTTTTGGAATATCATATTTCCAACTAGCAAAAGTAGAACTTCAGATGTACTGGGAAAGTTTTCAGTGTTTTTTGACACATCCATAGAGCTGACTTTTGAAGACAGACAAATGAAAGAACTTGAATGGGTATTCTTTCTGGGAAGAACAGTGGCCAATGACCTTCAGTGAAAATTATATATCAAATCTCTTCTCTTTAGTTTTTTGCTTTTGAATAATAAGAATATCAGACAGGCAATTTCTGTCACTATAGTTGAATGAGATATAAATAGCATAAGCACTTTTAGAAGACTTTTATAAAAAGACTAATAAGAAAATTTGTACTATTTATCACCCAGGGAAAATATGACACAAAGACTTGGTCTTGGTTTACAAACTAGTGAATAGTCAGCTGTAATTCAGCTTTTCTGTCTCAGTGTAATGCTTTCTCTCCAGTAGAGGCAACAGCTGGAGTGCTGTGTCCAGTTCTGATCTCCAAAGTACCAGAGAAATATGGAGCTCCTAGAGCAGGTCCAGTGAAGAGCAAAGAAGATGATTAAGGGACTGGAGCATCACTCATGAGGACAGGCTGAGGGAGCTGGACCTATTCAGTCTTGAGAAGTGAAAACTGAGAGGGGTTTTCTTTCCGTATTTCCAAAATTCTCAGCTGAAATTCCAGAGGCAATGGAGTTTAGACCTAGTTAAAAAGGAAAAAAGAAAAAAAAAAGAAAGGCAACTCTGAGACTCTATTATTAATGCTGTTTTTTCTTTTAAACTATGTTCATGTTGCTTAGATTTTTGCCCTTTTGTTTCCACCTTTTGTTTTCCAATTAAAGAGAAGATCCCGGGAAATCCTACTAACAGCTCGTAATTATTTTCCGTCTCTCTTTGCCCACCTCTATGGCTAAACATTGGAAAGATAATACATACAAGGTTGCTTTCTTCAGAAATTACAGTTTCCATGTTGCAGTGTTGCGTTCTTTTTCCCGGTCCCGCGCAGCTCCAGAGACCCCAGCTAAAGGCGCTGTTTCTCGGTGGGACCCGGGGCACCGCGGGACCAGGGTGGGACCCGGGTGCTGTGGCGTTCTGTGCACTGGGGTAGGCTGGCTGCATTCTACTGCTGCGCGCGAGGGACGAGGCGAGGAGGGAAGGAATTGTCTACTCTGTCCGTGTGGTTGGCTGGAGAACATTTTATTGTTGTGTGAAGCTGCGATGGAGAGGCACAACTCGCTCTCCACCTCAGCGTGGGCAAAATGGCTTCCAGCAAAGGGGGGAGTGGGGTTTTATAGGGGGTGGGCTGAGGCAGGCGCAAGCCCCCCTCGCCCAATGGGGGCAGGCTATCAAGGATTTACGTGGACCAGGGTGACCAACGGGGACGCGACAGGGGCGGACATGGGCTCTGGGGCGAATGGGGTTGCGGGGCTGGGGTAACCAATAGGGAAGTCTCAGGAAGGCACAGGGGGTGGTTACTGGAGTTGACCTGGAGCGGACCACCGCGGGGGGAACAGGGATGTGCAAAGGGATACACAGAACCAGCTAACTGACATACATCAGAATCCCTAATCTGAAACCAACCCCGGGATGCAACACCATGTTACTGGACTTTTTCTGGCATTTGGACATACTGTGATAAAGTAGAAAATTCCCCACCTGGCAACAGACATTGCTGGCTTGGCAGCAGTGTGGCAGGAAAATGCTGCTTCACTGCATTTTTTATCTTCCAGTTCATCATTGCACAGAGAAGTGTATCTGCCAGAGGATTACTTTCTGGATTTTTTTGGTTATCTTTTTTTATTTCCAGATATGAGGAAAAATAGACTGGATTTAGTAATTTATGAATCACAAATGTGTTTTCCAGCAAAAATGATCACAGATTTATTTTATGAAAAATCTGAAGCATGGATGAATAAGAATCTTAGTACTCTATAAATTACTTTAATGGCATATCCACAATATGATTAGTATAGCAAGCAATCTCAAAGGGAGATTAATGATGAGCAATTCATTGAAAAAAAAAATACCAAACCTGTAAAAACAACAAAATAACCGATCTAGAAACTTGAATGTCTCTCAAAAGTTTTGATAATTGGTTAGCTTTGTTTTTTGTCAAATTATTCTTTTGTTTCTTAACATCTTCAAGCATTCTTGGAAGGGACATTATGCCTGGAAGGGACATGGAAGATCTCATGGAATTTGAGGATGATAATTCTAATTTTTTAAAATTCTGCTTTATTTCAGTGACTGAGAAAATAAAGGTTTTGCCAAGGAAGGTAAAGAGCTGAGGAATGCTTGCAGCAATTACCAGGACAGCAAGTTTCTTGCTGGCGCAGGGAAGTAACTACATTTTAGGTTCAAGAAACTTTACAGAGCTTTCTTCTAGGAAACCATCACACATCCTGAGTTGTGAATGGTGCCTTCTTCAGGGAAGGAGAGAAATGGAGACGCAGATGCACCAGAAATGAAACTTCAGGTATTTGCAAGATATGACAACTTTATAACTAATTACTTTCTAAGGGGCCATTTATTGACAGATGAATAAATAAAATTATTAAAAGTTTGACTGAAAAATACTACCACTTGAAGTCCTGTCCTATTTGATTACATAGCATCAAGTCAAGTGGAGAGATGACAATATCTGACATGTAGAAGGTTTTGGCCAGCAAAGCATAATGCTAAATGTCAGGAAAAAGATAGAGTAAATCTGAAATCTGTTGTATCACACAGATAGGAAATGTAGTGTTAAAACTCAAGGATATATGTTCCAAAATCTTTGGGAAATGTCTTCCAAAATCTTTGGGAAATACACTGTGTGAATGTAATTGTCATGTCTTCCAAAATCTTTGGGAAATACACTGTGGGAATGTAATTGTTATTACCTAACTAAATACGTTTTTATAGATTTACTTTAACCCAGCTATTTTTAGTTGGTTGGGGTGATGTGAGATAATACAATTATTGCTGATATCAAGACAAAATAGTGGTGTCTGCTGCTCTTAAAAGGCAGCCTGGGCTTGCTCTGACAGGGGGAGGATCCACACGGAAAATGCCTGCAACATCTGGTGACAATTGGTCCAGTTTGTCCAATATCCAACAACATTTTACACCCTCCTGCAGGCTGATGTTTACCAATGTCAGTCCCAATCATCACAGCTCCCTCCCACCCCAGCAGAAGGTGTGTGTAGGGACATACACATGAAGACTTGACTACCTTTCATTGTGGTCACACCACGTTCCAGTGTGCCCCAGACTACACACTTCTAAAATAGTCCTAAGGAAGGCGATTCCACCACTTTCTTGGGAAACTTGTTCCAATGCTGGACCACCATTGCAGTGAGGAATCCTCTTCTAATATCTAACATAAACCTCTTCTGCTGCATCTTGGGGCCGTTTCCTCTTATCCTGTAACTCACTGCCTGGGAGAAGAGATTGACCTCCACCTGGCAACACCCTCCTTTCAGGTGGTTGCAGAGAGCAATAAGGTCCCTTCCCAGCCATCTTTTCTCCAGGATAAACATCCCGAGATCCTGCAGCTTCTCTCTAGCCCCTTACTCAGCCTCACTGCTCTTCAAATAATACTATGGGTATAGTTCTTGATGCACAGTCAATCGACTTGCACACTCGAGTTGTTGGAAAGATAAAGGATGATTATTGCAGAATATCTTTACTGTGGAAATTATATGTAAAAATCTCAGCACTAATATTAAAATCAAATATTGAACACAAATATTGGAAGTACTTGTTGGTATGTATAAATTCTCTGAGAGATGACCAGAGGGGATGATGAGAGGGGACCAGATTAGTACCTTTAGTTCTTATTGTGATTTGTCCTAGATTTTTATCACTATATCTGTGCAGTTAGAAAATATCTGGCACTGAGAAATTCCATTTGTTTTCTTAAAATGGATCATACTACATTGTTGCTTTTATGTTAGTCTTGATGATGTTGTTTTTTTTAAACTGACAACTTTAAAATCAAAAGCAAATTAACAAGGTCAAGAAATGCAGAGGAACATATTCTTTTATATAATACATCCAAGTGTTCATTTCATAGTAAATAAATTATTCTATAATTCAGATTATTAGAATGAATATGGACATCCTAGGTTTTAATTGAAGTAGCAAAATCTGACATATTTTTATATGAAATCTGAAAATGAGGCATTCATTAGAAGTTCACTTAGACGTACATTATTGCTACTATGCTTAAAGGTTTAGACTAAAAGTTTTCAATCCTTAAACATGAACAATAGTTAAGCAAAATACAAGTTTAATTTCCACTTTCACAGTGATGTTAACTAGTTTGTGTGGTCTTCTTATCAGCAACATTTTAAATGAGACATAAGCAAGTAATAGCAAAAATTAATTTCCATACCCAGAAAGCTTGTTGGATAATCCTACATAGGTATAATCCCAGATTATTGATGATTACAGACTGCAGGGTTTTAAGTAAAATGAAGAAAAAAAATGCATAAAATTTTTTAAATTAATATTCCTATACTGCATGCACCAATAAGTATGTTTAAAAGTTGCTATGACAAATAAATTTTAAAGATTTTAATTTGACAATCTTTGCCTTCACTACTGTTTCAAGGCCAGAAAATCATTTTCTCTTACATTTAAAATGGGTGACACTGCCTTACTTTACAGAATGCTTTTTAAAATATACCATAAAACCCCAGTGAGAAATCGCATGATAATCACCTTAGTTTAGGTTTTCCCCATATTTCAGAGTAATATATTTCTATATGCTTAATACAGATTATAAGATTTCTTTTTTGAAAATAAATAATTCTGCCACATTCTTAAGGAAAATCACTTCCTTTGATATTTTTCAGATTATTTTTTTCGTAAATGTCTTTGAGATTAAAATGTTAGCATATGTTAGCATATGTGACACAATGGTTTGTTCATATTGTTGACTGTCCAGGGACAGCCATAAAACTACAGAAATGTAGATAAGGATTTTGACATAGAATCTAGAAGCGTGTAATGAATCTTGCCAGCAGACTTTCAGTGTTGAACCAGCACAAGGCCATAAATTTTGTGCTAGAGCTATCAACTAAAGAAAAATTCAGTCTAACAAGATAAAAAAAAAATCTTAGAAACATAGTGCTTTTCAGATTAAAACTATTGTAACATAGTATGTTTGTGTGAGAGATTTTTTCCCCCACCTTTCTGTTTATTCCTTCATGTTATCAAGACTATTATTTAGATGTCTAGAACACAAGTCAGAGAATTTAGCTGTAGGAAAAATATAGGGTTTTTTATTCAATTTGTAGTGGAGGGAAGAAAATAAAGTCTTAAAAAAGCACTTGACATACTCATACAGACAATTTATTAAGCATCTATTAGCAAAAACACGAAGTGCATATGTACCAAAGATACATACCATGCTACTACAGTATGTCTCTCATAGCACTTTCTACTGAATGTAATCAGAGTAGAGAAACCCCATTACACTTGCTCACAAACAGTTATTGTCCTCTGGGCAGCGGACCAGCTAGCACAAACAAACTGTAACAAAGACAGGACTTTTACTGACATGATATAGCTACTTCACTAGTGGCTTACACGTTGTATTTGATTTCACAAGGGTAAAGAAAAAAATCAAAGAAAATTACAGCCACTGTCCAGCTCTGAATGGACTATGGTACCACAAATGTTTTATCTCCCAAAAAAGATGACTCCCAGATGTAGATGCTTTGGGCTTTGTTTCTGATGTACATCTACAGATTTAATTAGCCTTCACCCTTAAAGCATGTTAATCCTGTGCAAGCTGCCTGTGCTAATTACGTAAAACTTAGTCTGTTGACACTCAAGAAAAGGTAGAAGGTGAAAAAAGGTAGTCAAGGCTTTTAAAACTGTAAGTTATGTACTACATAGTTGTAAAAATATCTGCTCAGAAATTAGTATCCCAAGTGGAAGGATTATATGCTGGCCAGGTAATGGCTTCATTTGTGTATAGAGATTGACAAAGGATGAAATTACCTAATTTATGGTCCCGTCTGTTTGTGAAAACCTCCTTCTTGGCTGGTAGGAACAGTTCCAATGCTGAAGTTGGTCACAGCATACAAGTGGTAGTAGCACATGAGCTATGGAAATCTGTGAGATGGATATGGCAAAAGAACATAGGGAAATGCGGATATGATCAAAATTTTGGTTCATCCAGACAGTCACTGGCTATAGCACCAGGAGTGTGGTTTGATGGTGCTGCAGTGCATAATCACAGAAAGAATCGTTTGGAAGGCACTTCTGGTGGTCACTCAGTCCCATCTTCTGCTAAAAGCAAAAAAATCAATGGTGTGTTGTGTTAATCAAAACCTTTTTTCAGTCAAATCTCCATACCTCCTAGGTTAGAAGTGCTACAGTGGAAATTTTTTCCTTTTCCCTTGCTGTAACTTCAGCCTGCTACCTTTCATCCTGTTGCTGTGTACTTCTGCCTCCTGGCATGTCTGGCTTTCACTATACATGTCCTGCAAACCCAGTACTCTCAATCTTTCCTATTAAATGTACTTCAGTTCCCCAGTTATCTTGGTGGGCATCTTAAAATTTGTCAATATCTTGTTTGAACTGGGAGGCACGAAAGTTAGAATAATGATCCACTGGAAATTTATGAATACTGAATAGAGTTTAACAGCCACTTCCTTAAACCTGCTTCCTACACTTAGCCAGTGCAACCTAGTTCACATTTGGCCTTCATTACTACAAGGACAGAATGCAGACCCATCTTCCAATTTGTTGTCCACTAGGACCCTCAAAACGTTTTCTTCAAAGTCCCTTTCCAGCTGTCATCTGGGCGTATTGAATTTGTTCATCACATGGACATGACTGCAAGTGTTGTATTTTTTAATTCCTGTCTTCTCTTCAGATAATAGTCTTGAATTCCCTTTGACCTTAGTTGGTCCCTTTAAATAGCACTGCTCTCTAGTTTATCAACTACTCCACACAGTTGAGTCTCATTTGCAAACTTGCCAAGGAAATACATCCTATCATGTGAGTTGCTAAAGACATTAAACAGTGTTGGCTTCAGGATCAGGCTGTCAAATGCCTGACAGCATCTGTAACCAACCTTCCAGCTGCCAGCACTAGCCTTTGAGCATAATGAATCTGCCACTTTTTAACTCCCTACTAGTCCATTCATTCAGTCTGTACCTCTCCCTCCTTATGAGCATGAGAGGACCCTTCTGAAAAGCTACAGTGAAAGTAAAAAATAGCTACTGCTCTCCACCTGTCAGCAAACACACCAAGCAACAGCAGCAAGGTTGGTCATACATATGATGCCCCTTATAAATCTAAGCTAACTATTCCAGCCTTGTTATTTTTTGAATATGTATGCTTTATGGGTACAGATTCTGTCCTGCAGTGGAGCATATAATTAAAATCCAGGTGTCTTGATATTTCCTTCTAACAAAGCAGCTAAACTGTGTTCTTTGAGTGTGCCCCGATGTCAGGGCTCACCCCAGATTGGGGTGACCCTGAAAGATGGAAAAGTCTCTCCTCCAACCCGTGTCTCCAAAGAAAGACTCAGTAGTCTTCAGTCGTCCGGTCTCAAGGTAGTTTATTGTATGTTATCTAAAAGATTTCTCCCTGAGCTGCTGGGGTCCGTTCAGCAGTCAGGCAAGGGCACACTCGGACACCCAGGGGGCTGGTGCCCTCTTTTATATCATATATTACGTATTAAATGTTTATAGTTTTTCCCCAAAGCCCATCACCTATATTGAACAGTGACTTTCTACTCTAAACCAATCTGTGAGTGCCAACATCACCATGAACATGGAGGTTAGGAAGGAAAAAGAAGGAGGACAGGGCACACCCAAGTCCCTCCATCTTATAACTTCTGACCCCCATGTACAAAACTTAGACCTCTCTGCACAAGGCCTAAAACCCCCCTGTACAGCACTCAAAAATTCTTCCTCTCACTTTGTGGCTACTTCTACTGTAATATCTAAAGTTTTGTGATTTCTTGTTCTTCCTGCAAGGTTGGTAAATTGTTCCATGGATCAGGTTCAAAGCCACAGGGGTTTCCGGCTGCATGCCAGGGTCTCAAATGCTTCTGACCTGGGCCAGGAACATCCAAGAGTGTCCAAGGGACATTTTGGGTTCCGACATCTCCCCCTCCTGTTTGCACCAAGAAAACCTGCCTTGCCACTTTGCCCATGGCCTGCCAAATACATAGAAAAATGCATTTCAGAACAAACAGAAGAACTAGAAATCCTATAAGAATATAAAATGCTATTTTCAAAACCTCCCTCCCCAATGGTGAGAGACTAAAAAAGTTGATGAAATCATCCCACCAGGATCCTGTAACTTCTTGCAATTTGGTGATGCTGTTTTGTATTTGTTTTATATTTTTATTGATAGATTTTGAGTTATCGGACAAGTTCATGTAGCACATTCCCTCAAATTCTTCACACCCATGCCCATTTGACAGCAGCAAATAATCAATTGCCGCCCTGTTCTGAAGTGTTGCTTGTCTTGCACTGTGGATGTCTGTTAACATGTTACTCAGTGCAGAGGAAGTAGCATGAGTATGTTTGCTCAACCAACACGCCATGTGGTTCAATTGTGTCAAGGCCACCCCCAAGGCTGCTTGGGGTGAGAAAATTGCTACTGCAATTCTCTGAGCCTTGTTCCAGGTATAAACTTCATCATCACAACTTGGACTGTATTGTTCAATGGATCTTAGTCCCTGTGTGTCTGTTCCCTCAAAATTTTCAAATTGGGTGTTATCAATGAGAGTTCTCCAATGCTGCATGGACTGCCCTTGATTTTTGCTGGGATAGCAGGCCAAATTCTGTCCCCACAAATCAAGAACATCTTTTGGTAAAATGGCTGGACTTTGGAGGGATGGTTTGCTCATCATCTTGGTGTAATTGCACCAGGATGATGCATTTCTGTAAAAGAGCTGGTTTGGAGTGACATCTATTGTGTGGTTATCTGTCTCTCACTCCCAATGGATTAAATATAATGCAGAACTGCATTCTTGTTGACCCAAAGATGTCCAATTCCTGAGGTTTGAAATGAGCCACAGGAAGGAACTGTGTCCAAACACGCCATCCTTCCACAGGATCCGAAAAAGACTTCAGAACCTTTGGAGGGATGTTCTTTGGGATTGGCTATTCCTTCACAGGCACACCTACCAAACATGTTGAGAATGGTTTTCCTGGTCTTGAATGGGTCAGACAAATGCTGACCAGACCCGTTGCCTTTGCCAAAGTCTCCCACACATTTCCCTTTGGTTGTCTCACGGGAAAATCTGTCCTATTGCCCAAGACAACAGGCAAGAGAATTAAGCACATGAACACTATCTGTCTGAACCCCATGCCCATGTCCTCACTCCCTGTGAGAAACCTTGAAGTGCAGCAACACCTGAATGACACTCGAGTCCCAAGAAAAACCCCAAGTCTCTGAGCTGTCAGTAGTTGTCTGATGAGATATTTGCAGTGTCGTCATCTGCCTCCGTCTGCGTGCTTGCCTCTTTGTTTCTTGGATACGTGTCCGTTTGCATCTGCGTCCGATAAGGTTTCACGTGCCTTGCTGACACCCACTTCCGCCCTCACCCAGTGGAGACACAAGCGAAACCCTTGCCCCAAGTGATTAATGTGAATGGGCCTTTGATTTGTCCTGTCTCTTGGTTTCGTATCAAAACTAAAGGATTCTCCCTTTGTGTGCTGTTCGTGAAGTGTCTGACAATTGGTGGAGTGGGCTCTGAGAAAGAACCATTTAAAAAATTCAGCACATACAGAGCTTTGTTCAACCGCATATAAGGTGTTGCACCTGCATCAAGGAGCCAGGAAATAAAATGCTTTCAAAGATACCTGCAGGGCAGTGAGAGTTCCCCCTCTGGGCCAAGTCAGACCACGCTGGTTAATACATCCAGCTATGTATGACCCAGAAGTACTTCTTTCAGTTTAGACACCCTTCCAAATTACTTGGCCTGGCTAATGCAAACTGGATTTAGGCCATAAATCATGAAAGTGCTTCTTTGGGTTTTGGATTTAAAACCTCTCTTCTAAATGCTGCTGTCTCATACTTTGTTAAAATGTATAAATAGTTACTCTGATTCTCTATATCTTGCAGTATTCCGATTGCTTCAAAGAGTGCATTATTTTTACATGACCATGTGGAGATTTCATGAGGAGAGTGATTGCACATCCTGGACATGTTGCATTTTTAACATACTGACTGATGGATGGTGTATTTTCAGCACAGAATTTGGAGCAAGACATACTGTATAGGTGAGAACAAAATTTACAAAGCTTATAATGATTTCTTGACTTGCTTGAATTGCACTTGGGGCCCAGCCTGATGACTAAAAAAAAAAAAAAAAAAAAGCTGGAAAAATATTTCAAGATTAGGTTCCATGCAGTTTTTTCTTTCTTTTCAAATAATGCTGCTATTCCCATACTTGCTCTGAAAGGGGTATCTTTCCCTAATACTCCATAATTTTAAACCTGGACTATCACTGCTCTCAGTTAAATTACAAAATTGTTTGCATGGATTATTTTTGCACAATTAGTCTGTGCTGCTGGCATATACATTTCACATTTTGTTAGAATATTTGGGTTACAATGTTTTACAGGGTCAATATTAAACATTGTTAAAAAGAACATTATTTTTTCCTAAGTGCAATTCATAACAGCTCATTAAAAAAAAATAAATTTACTTTCATCTAGCAGGGGGATTACTCATCCATTATAGTAGTCTTCCAAGACAGACTTAGATGAAATGTGGTGTTTCTAGTTTGCAAGGAACTTATTTCAGTATTTTGCAATTTTCACCCAATTATCAGACACACACGCACGCGCGCGCGCGCGCACGTGTGTGTGTGTGTATGTGTGTGTTTCATAGAGTCCAGTCTATAAATATACCCTAGTAAGGATAAAGGAAGCTCTGTCCTGGGAACTTTAAGTCTTCTGGTTCTCAAGAAGGATCTAGGTCACTCAGGACTTCCAGAGAGTCCACTGTAGCCCCGGAAGCCAAAATTCTGAAAGCCAAGAAGGAATTTGAGGAGATCAGAGATTCTTAAACTATTTTTTGGAAATTATAGTTGTCATAAAATACTGATTCAAAAAAACCCTAACCCATAACCAAAATAAATATTATCTTCTATTTAACAGAGGAATCTAAATATTTAGACTTCATCTTAGGATCCTTATCAATAACCATGAAAATTATACATCAGTGTTCACTTTAACACAGAGTTGTCTACATTCACAAAAAAATTTTGTACTGGAGACATGACTCCAGAAAGACAACACTGATTTTACTGGGGCAGCAAAGTTAGGGGGAACACAGAAGCTCAATTAACAACATGATGAGCTTTGACATATGCACTGTGCATTCCACAAATGAGCTGTCCAAACCAGTTAACTCTAAAGCAGGAATGTGTGTAGCCAAATACCATAATCAGAGATTTTTCTGCCAAATTATTATTGAAGTCTCCTGCCACAAAGCAAAGGCACACTAATTTAAAATATTTTTTTAATGAAATTGTGTCCTGAAATGCAGAGAGATATTTTCATTCTACATGGGAAGCAGTTAACATTCCAAAGTGTGAGAAAAGAACTGTAAGTCTCCATTTAAGAAAACAAAAGAAATAATAAAGAGGTGAATGTAAGGTTGCAATATATTATCACTATATAGAACAATAAAGTAGTTTGAGTTAGGAGGGATCTTTAAACGTCATCTGCTTTAAACCATGCTGCCAATAGATCAGGTTGCTCAGATGCTCTAGCCCTCAGATCATCTTCATGGCCCTCCTCTGGACTCACTTATATAGGTCCAGATCCTTTTCATTCTGAGGAACCCAGAGCTACACCCAGTACTCCAGGTACGAGGGCAGAGCAGAGGGGCAGAATCCCCTCCCTCCCCTGCTGCCCACGCTGCTTTGGATGCAGCCCAGGACACGTTTGGCTGTCTGGGCTGGGAGTGCCCACGGCTGGCTCATGTCCTTCTCATCAGTGCTGCTTTGCCCAGACTGTATTATGTTTGCAGCTATCCTGATCATGGTGCAGGACCTTGCACTTGGCTCTCTTAAGCTTCATGAAAGAACCTTCTCAGAGACCTAAATCACAAGCCTATTGGATTGTATCCCTTCCCTACTGCATGCCTATTTTACCACACATCTTGTACAATCCCCTTGCAATGAGCAGGGACAGAATGATATGATATATGAAATCCTATAATTTCTAAATAAAGCTCCCCTTATTGTTTTACTACCTTTTACTTTTTTCTTTCTTTTTTTTTTTTTTTTTTTTTTTCTTTAATAGAAGCCATAAGGTTTCAGGAGCAAGATAAAGGAAAAAAAGATAAAAGAGCACAGTATCAAAAGAACAGTATCAATTCCAGGACTTTGACCTGCTTTTTTTACAAGTAACAGCCTTTCTAGAAGAAAAGGGAGAAGATTGTAAATTTATTATTCATCTGATCCAGAGTGGGAGGGAAATCAGCAAAGCTTATGGTCGTGCCAAGCAAAAACACTGCTTTCAGGTTTCAAACTGAAGAAGTACATTTTTTGCACAAAATCTTTTAAGTTTTAAAATAATTCTGTCATTCCAAAGCAAATGAAAGGGATAACTTCTCAGGGAAGTTATTACGTTTAAGCAGGCCTATCTGTATAACAGTACTGTGTTTTTAAATATCCTAATTTAAGATTGTGATGTGAACATTAATTTGTGGCTGAAGTGAACCCATGGGACAAGAAACAGAAAAATTATTCTGAATCTATTATGGAAGTTATCTGGGTGTTCTCCAGCAGGAATACTTAATGAACTCAAGTCACCTTAAGGCTTATGAACTCCAAGCTTGTGGTAGCAGAAATAGACAAGACACTTTGACATATAGTGTCATTATATTTTGTCTCTGTAGCGTGGTCTCAGCTCTTGAGCATTTCCTTCTTTTAATGTGACTGAGAACCTGCCCTGTTCTTTTCTGCCCATTGTTGCTCATTCTGTACGCTTCTGAAATGCCATGGAGATATTCCTCCTGAGGCAGGGAGCATAAAAGCTCTAATTTTGACAATAATGTGATGTAACCTGACAATGCGTCATTAAATGTCATCCACTGTAAATCTGGAAAAAAGCAAATAGCTCTAGCTAAGATTGTGTAGTAGCACAACACAGCCCTACTTTACTCTAGTGAAAACATCATTATCCTGGTCTACAACTGAATGTCGCTTTTTACCCTTGCAATGCCTTCTTAGTTAGGAACACTGAATTTCTTGCTGCCATAAAAACAAAAAAGTCCCGAAAGTGATAAAGAATTAATAAATTACTGGTGGAAAAATAAGCACATTCTATTAACAAAATACTTCAGCTATAATGAAAACTAACAGAAACAAATACTCAGTCTTATTTTTTCCCATCTGATATGCTTTACTTTCATGTTATATTTTTTTGCTGTTGATTTTACATCCTTTTCCAAGCTAAATGTAACTGTCATGTTTGGTAATAATGTGAACAATTATTTTTTCTTTTTTTTTTTTTTTCTCTTTGTATACATTAGAAATCTGTCAGAGGACTTCATTTAGATGGAAAGAGTAACTTTCTGTTCTTATGCACTATGCTACATTTCTCATCAAAACCCCTTCACTCCATTGTGGAAGGAGGAAAATGGCTGGTGAAACAAAAAATTCCTCTTTTTTTCTTTCTTTTTTTTTAGTAACTACTGCTTTATTCTTTGCTTTTAAGTGGTATTAAGGTTTTTGTTTGATACACTTTAAGCAGCCCAAGTGGAGATTATCTGGGAAATCTTGCCATAATAAACAGTTTCTCCTTCTATGAAAGACAAAATAACTTTTTTACTAATTCTTAGTCAGACTAAATAATTGCCTGAAATATGGGAGGGTTTTTTTTAATATTCTGAATTTCTACCAAAACTGATGCCAACTTGAGGAGATCAGTTCCATTTTAATGGTTTGAGTTCATTATTAGGTCAGAATTAGGCTGCTGTGTCCATTTGCTAGAAGAGTAATTTAGATTAAGTTTTATAAAGATTCATATTATCTTTATAAGATAAAGATATCTTTTATAAAGATGCATGTTATAAAATGGGAACATAGGGCTAAATCTAAATGTTTTGGCATAATTTTCATTTGCAAAATGTCTTTTTTTTCTTTTAATCTGTTCTGTTCCATCATGTAACTGAAGGGTTTTGAAACTTGGTTTCTACCTAATGAAATTTTACAAAGAATCAAGGACAACTGCATGATTCTGAAATTAATGAATAGCACTGATATTAAAAGCTTGTGCAAAATGCATTCTCCTCAGGATGGCAAGTGCACAGTGTCCTTTTCCAAGGAGACACCAAGTCTTATTGCAAGACTCCCTTAGATCTTGGGGTAATGACCTGGCTAGTGCCACCCAAGCTTCCCACCATACTGGAAATTGCTGGATGGGTTCTGCTGCAAGACCTCTTCCTAAGCCCAGCTATTGACCTGTCTCTTCTTTCTTTCTTCCCACTCCTTCCCTAATATTTCCCTTCCTGTTTTGTAGAGCAGGCACTCCCCCACGGACCCTAAGTTTCAAAAATGTCCCTGTCCTTCCTTGCAGTACTTAAGGCCATAGTGCTCTGTACTTCAGAAAATAAGGAAAAGATAACTCTTTTTTCTGAGTGCTATTTAATAATTAAATTGGAAAGAAGTATTCATCTTCTTCCTTGAAAGGAAGGCTGAAAGAAAAAACTAAAAAAAATCCAGAGGCAAAATGTGAAAAGAAGAAAGCTGAAGAGGTAAACTAAAAAGATCAATAAATAGAAAGAATTATTATATTATTTTGGATGGAAATTTTAAAATATAAAAAAATAATTTAAATCAAAATATTACTATTAATTATAATTGTTATTATTAATTAAAATATCAATATTAATTTAAAAATATGAAACCAATTAAATTACTTAAAATTTTAAAATATTAATACTTCCTCTCCCTCTGCTCTCAAGCACTGTGATACCTTCTTTCAGAGTAATATATCACAAGTATCTATCTTTTACAAATATGAATAAACCACAATATGTAGCAAATCTGTACACTCTTCTATAAAATAACTATTAAATATTGCATGTTAGGAGATAAATGCCTAAGAAAAATAATTAAAAAATAATAAAGTATTTACTGGTGATCAGATTCAAATATTTTAGAGCAAAATTAGAAAAAGTAATCACCTAGCATAATTAATTTCCATCTTTTGTTCTTAAGAAGTTTCACAAGCTAATGGATCATTCTATCTGAAGCTTCTAAATATTTTCATTCCCTGTATTGTAAGACTAAAGGACTTCATAAATCTTAATGATTAGTTGTTTGCTCTAGAAAGAACAGAGTGTAGGCGTATGGCATCCACACAGATGTGCTAGCTTTGAGGAACAGGACTTCAGGTTCTTTCCTACAACAGTTCATTTCAATCTGAGCAGCACTGATGCTTCATGAATATAAGAAATTAACTATAAGCTTCATAGTTATAATTTTCCTAAAAAATGGAATTTCTTGTTTAATTATGAAATAGACATATCCACCAGCTGTTAGTAGCAATACATATTGGTATAAAACTACCTTATGAAAGCAATGAAATACTATGATTAAAGCAGTATTTGTTTATGAGGTACTAGATACAGTTGATTTAGAGGTGAATGCATTTTAATTATATCATATATTTATATTTTACTTCGATTTCTTTATGACTGAGAAAATTAAAACTCTTCCTGGAATATCTATTTTATTTAGATTTGGAGTAGAGCTAAACTGTGACTGTTTTGCATCAATAAGGAAAAATAAGTAGGAAAAATTATTCGCTTGCAGCATGTTTGCATTTCAAGAGTGAATAATTTGAAAACAAGTAATTCTGAGACAACTAGTTATGAATCACCACCCCCTAGTAAACTTCAGTACATTTTCTTCAAATCTATATCTGTCATGGTAGAGGAAGCCTAAAAATGACACCTGTATATATCAGAAAAAAATTGTGGATTTTAAGTTGTATTTCTTAATTTAAATTCCTTAATTAATTACTGTTCCTCAAGAATTTATATTTAGCGACAATGTGTATAACCGTGTCCCCTAATACTTCTGACAAGTCATAACCTCTGTATTTGAGCTCAGTTACTTAGACTCTCTGAGTTAAACAATGATAGTTTGCCTCCCCAAGCAGTTAAGTTCCATAAATATGATGAGAAATAAACCAAAATGTAAAATCTGAAAAAGCCGTGTCAGAAAATATAAAGTAATATAAAGTCACATCTCAGCTACAAATTCAAGTGGGACTAATTCATTGAAATCATGACAGCAGCATCATACAGCAAAGTCATTATTAAAAGACTAGTTCAGTTCTACTTAATTCTATTTTCTGTACAGATCACATTCATTATTTTTCCCCCCCTGAATGAAACACACCTGTGGCTAAGGAAATATCTTATAGAGGTCTGATTATGAGAAGGACTTTGGGAATAAAAAAATATACAGCGTGAACTTTTTGCTGTGTAAAAGGAAGTGAAGATTTCTCTTCAAGACACAAAAAAAGATCTGACTGTTCTTCCTCACACAAGTTTTAAATTGAAGCGATGTCACTGAAGTCAGCTGGAGTCATATCTGTGTAGACATAATTTATACAGTGGAGTGAAAATTCTGGTTTTTATACTACATAAGAGACCTACAAATGATGGGCTAGTTTTCTATTAGAGAATGAGAATAAGAAAGGTAAATAAAAGAATAAAAATATTAAAATATCATTGCACTGTTACAAGGTATAGCTCTATAAATCTTGGTTCATGTGTATTAAAGGATAGGTAGTTTTGGGAATATCTCCCTACCCTATGATTCAGACTCAAAATTGATCATATCTAAGATCAGAAAAAGTGTGCTTAATTTTTATTTCCTATTCATTATCATTTTTTTAGCATTCCCAGTTCCAGAATTTAACCAGGTCCAGTAGGGAAATGCCAGAGTATCTCAATAGGCTCTTCTCTAAACATCTCCACAGTAAACAACTAGACAGAAAAGAAACCCAAACAACACAACAAAAAACTAATTAAAGCACATTTGCTTTTGTCTTAGATGATAGCCAGCTTTTACAGATCTGTATACCTCAGATAATTATATGAGCTCTTCAGATGATGGGAGATGTGCCCTATCCCAGCTCTGGGAGCTGCTGCTTTATAATCAGCTTAGGTAAAAGTCAGCATAAACATCCTTGATTCCTTCTTTGCAACTCAAGCCTGAGATCACTTTTACAACTTGTGGTCAAAACTAATTGCAAATTAATGAGTGAAGCTTCTTTTATGCTCATTGTTTGAAACACAGATCACATTAGTGCTTTCAAAGACCTTGAGGTATCTTGTTGGAAAGTAATAAGGATTCCTGAAATCACAGGAAGATACAGGTTCTGCAAAATAATCTGTATTTCAACAAAAGCACACAGACAACTTGAATTCTAGTTGCCTGGATGTCTCTAACAAGATGGTGGTTTGACAGATTTTGTCAGTGGTGGAGGATTTTAGCATATCTTGAAAATACAACCAGCAGCAGCTTGAATATGGCTTATGTTCAGTCAGTGGGAATCTTTCCAAAGTCAATGAACCTAGATTTGGTCCCATTGCAGAGAACAGACCTGCAGTACTCGTTAGATTTTGGCATGAGTATCTGCTAATACAAATTAATTGTATGCAAAACTAATGCTGAGTCAGCATGCTTCTGGTGCACAAAAACTCTGAAAATGGAGACTTGACAAATATTAACTTCTACTTCACATTTAATATGAAAGGGAAAAAAAGAAAGCTTTGCCAAATGCCATAAAACATCAGTGGCAGTAAGGTTTTTAAATCTCTCTGAAGAAGAGAAAGTGGAATATGAATTCTGTTCTTCCTATAATAAACTCTGATACTGCTAACATTTCACTGAAAAGGAATGAGTAAATGAAGTTTGTTTACAGTTATACTCATTTATGTATACACAGTCTTTTATGTTTACTAGTGTTTTCCCTAATATTCACAAAATGTTTTAAAAACCCAATATTTTCTTCCAAGTATGCCTATTTTACCAATAAACAGTATTTTTAATGCCATCAACAATGCTGGTAAATTATCATAAATTAGACTTAATTGATAAGATTGTACCATTATCCTGTTGTAACATTCCTGTATTATGCTGCTATGTCTAACTTATTGTTGACCATATTTTGTAAGTGTATTGGGTCTGACTGAGATAGAGTTTATTTCCCCGTGGCAGCCCTCACAGTGCTGTGCAATGCATTGGTTGCTGGCAGGGTGTTGACGCTTTGGCTACTGCTGAGCCGTGCTTCCCCCTGACATTCCCCCACATCAAGGGGCTGGGAGGGGACAAGGTCTGGGAGGGGACACAGCCAGGGTAGCTGACCCAAATTAGCCAAAGGGATATTCCACACCATATCACACCATATTCCACACCAAATTAGCCAAAGGGATATTCCAGCTCAGATAGAAAAGTAAGGGAGGGAGGAGGGATGGGCAGGCCTTTGTTGTTCTACAATGTTGTCCTTCCAGAACAACTGCTATGTGTGCTGAAGCCCTGCTTCCCAGGAAGGGTCTGAACATTGCTCGCTGATGGGAAGTAGAAAATGACTTTTCCTTCTGCTTATGAGAGCACAAACTTTTGCTTTTCCTGTTTATTGCTTTAGTAAACTGCCTCATCTCAACCTGCTTGTTGTTTTCCATCTCTGTCTCCCCTGAGAAAGGGAGTGATAGAGCACGTGGCACCTAGTGCTCAGCCAAGGTCAAACCACAACAGTAAGTAGTGACAAAATGTGTAGAAATATTAATATTTGCAAAAAATACAGACATTATTTTCAGACATTAGGAAGTGTCAGTAACAGTTTGGGAGAAGATGATCTGACTCCTTGCAAAATTATTTTCCAAAGACCTTTCTCCCTTCTGAGAGACTATCCTCACAACTTCATTTTTGCATAAGGTTAAAGAAGCAGAATTAAATTATCAGACCTACTGCAAGGTATGCCGTTTGCTCATTCCTATATTTAAAAACAATGAAACTGTCTTTTTAAAAAAATAATGTATTGTCTTTTAAAATATGTGTACATAATTCAAACTGTTTCTCTTCATGCTCCATGGAGAAAGATATCACATATTCTTTTGCCATTTTTTTTATCATAAAGGATGTAATTATATTTCTATAATATCAAGTAGGCTTTTCTTTCCCAGTTTTTTCACAAAATAATGATCTTTAATGAGAGCCAGTTTTACCATTATGCTGATTTTAATACCAACCAGAAAATAAACTCCAAATAGCCACTCCCCTTCACCCACCTCTTCCAGTAAGGGAAGGACAAAAGCAGAGACTGTGGGTTGAGATAACAATTTACTGAAAGCACAAAGCAATGGAATCAGATCCACACAATAACAGCAGTATTAATAGCAAAAAATATACAGAAAGAGAAGGTCCTTTATGCACTAAAAATGTTTTTACCAGTAGGAACACAAAACCAAGATGGTACATGCCCCCTGAAGGTCATGTCTATGTGCCTTCCCCACATAAAGGCCTTATGGCGATTGTCCCCACACACCACCCACTTGGCCATCAGGAACTAAAGCAAGATGGTGGTGGAGGCTCCCACAGTGTAGGATATTCCCTTTTTTGTCCCCTGTGATCACGGTATGGGAATCCTACATGGACACAGATAAAAGACGAAAGGCACTTTTCTCCTTGGGACTAAATCCTGTTTATTATCAGGAGCCACTTCACATCCAGGCAACACCTCAGGGGGTAACAGAGGCCGAGGCGTTTAATGGCATCCAAGAGAGAGAAAGAGAGCGCGGGAGTGTCCTCCCGGGGGGGTTTCGAGCCCAGGGAAAAATGGGTGGGGCAGAACCGGGGGGCCACATCCAATGGGACACAGGTGAGGAGAAGGGGAGGGGGGAGCAGGTCCAGAAGAACCCATCACACCTGAGACTTATGGGGGGGGAAAGGGAAAGGTGTGTGGAATAGACCAATGTGATATTGTGCAATATAAAAACTACTCAGTGCAAATTCCCAATCACCCAGTGCAAAACAACAACTAAATAACTATTTAATGCATCACAACACCACAGCTAGCGTTTCTCACCGGCCAGCCTGAAACAATGACAAACAGTGACAAACAAGCTCCCCCAAACCTAAGTCATCCCAAGTCAGCATGTCACCCCAGTCACACCACTGTTCTGTTGAGTTCAGTTCCATGCAGGTGCCCGTACCACCGTTTTTACTACTGTGCTGCACTGGACAGCAATCCCATGTGTGGCTGTCCCATTTTCCAGACATTCTGATGCACTTATTTTAGCTTGGTTTTTCTGGCCTCATCTAGGCTCCCTTCCACTTGGTTCAACCATCTTACCTGAGCTGGGGTCCCCACCCTCCACTCTTTTTCCTGTGGCAGACTCCGTGCCAGTGCTGTCAGTTCAGCACTGAATCAGGGACTCATAAAAAGAGGGTAAGATGGACAGGAACGAACGCAGATTCGAACCAATGTGGTTAATCATACATTCTCTGTTTATTGTTTATACGATGGCAGTTTATATACACTACAAGATAGTTTACAATTGTGAGCACACTCTCAATTGCAAGCAAACATTGTTTGTCTTTGTCTTAAGGTGGCTAAATTTTCACACTGAAGACCTATACTAATTCACGCCTAGATAGCTCAGTATACTGTGGTACACCTTAACATAATTTCTAACTGCTCCACAAACTTATTCCTAACTACGCCATAGGCTTCAAGGCCTCACCGAGGCCTGTATCTGAGGCCTAGGCTGGGGTAGCTCAACCTTCACTCTGAACATACAAATCATGATGTCTTTCTCTCAGAAATTCTTCTACAGAGCACTGGTGGGAATTTTCAATTTTTCTGCTCTCCTTTCAGCAATATGTCTTGTAGCCATGCTCTGGAGAAAAGGGGTGGGGAGGGGGCATCAGCAGTGGGAACCAGATGTTGAAGGGTCTGGTGTCAAGACCTTCCTGCTGGAGAGGAGAAGTCAAAATGATGCACTTTTGGTGGGGTACTCAGTTTTCTCCCTGAAACTAGGCTCCGCAGTGATGATGTGACAGGTATAGAATAACAACCTGGCCATGCCCACACTGCACTAAATACCCCCTCCCTCCCTGACACGAGGGCAGGCATCAATTCTGATCCACTTGAGATACAACCTGCTAAAAATCCTTAACCATACATCAATTTGTTCATTCTCACCACTTAAATTACAGATTTTTAAAAATTCTGTTTATCTTACTTTTGGCTGAATTAATAATTGTAATAAGGCAACCACTAAAAGCAAACCAAGATGTTGCAATTGCTGAAAGTTTGCTGACTCATTAAAACAGTCACTAAAAGGATCAAATAGCGACAAATACCATAAGACAAAACATGTATCATGACAACAAAAGTTTTTAGTAGAAGGTGTACCTCACAACTTCTATTTGTGACAGTCATTAAATACTCTTAGAGAGACAAGATGGGTCAGACAAATTGAACCAAACCTATTGTTAAATTCTCCCCTGTAAGAGTCATATACCTCTCACCATGCTTCAGATTTCACACTGGAAACAGAACTCAAGTAATTAATTAATTAACTCAAATAACTAATTTAATTAATTACTCTCACATATCATCTCCGTCACATCTGGTATGGCCTTGAATCTGCTACCATCAACCATCAGCTCTGTAACTTGAGAACAGGTACTGCCAGATAAAAGAAGAAAGTGAAACTGAGTGCTTTACTGAAAGCCTCTGCTGCAACACTCCTATTTAATTCCCTACCCCCACACACAGACACCTCTGCATAAACATCTAGTGTTTCAGGATTAAGTGATTCATGACAATGTATGCATGAAGGCATATTTGTGGCTTTGACTTTTCATTAAATTTTTTGTTCTTGTCCTGGCTTGTAAGATAAGCATATATTCTATTTGGCATCTGTTGGAGGTGGGCAGCTTTCTTATCTCTTCCAAGAACAATGTCTCCCTCCAGGGAGATATCTTCTGTTAATGGGCCATTGAATGACTCTCTGTATGACTGATGGGGTTGCATCATCCCATTGTGAGATGCTCCACCCAGAGGGACGAGCCAAGCATCCCTACCTGCATAAAATCAGCATTTTTTGGGACATGATCTCAGCCTCTTTGCTGGATTCCCAAAGGAGCAGCTTCTTTTCCACTGGATTCCCAGAGGAAGACCAGGCCCATCTACTCTATCACCAGACCTTCAGAGAAAACTACACCCTTCTACAGGACCACCACTTCAGCAGCATTTCATCTGCCACTCCAGGAGGAGCAGCCACCACTTAACTGGACTATCACTAACACCCTGACTCCTCAGGGTGTCAAGTTTCTGACTCTATATGTAGTTTTGTTTGTACAAATTACATTTTTTTTATTATTATAATTCAGCATTTTTTTCTAGTAAAGAACTGTTATTCCCATTCCCATATCTTTGCCTGAAAACCTTTTTATTTTGACATTGTTGTAATTCAGAGGGAGGGGGGTTTACCTTTTTCCATTTCACAGGAGACTCTTGCCTTCCTTCACAGACTCCTGTCTTTTCAAACCAAGACAGCTCTGTATAAGAGAAAAAAACACAGACAAAAATGACTCAAACTTTAGAAAAAAATAGCATGACAGAGCACCTTCCAAATTCTCTTTTCTATGGGAAAGATCTGTACAAAAACTTCAGGGACAAGGTTGAACCTGTTTATGTAAAAGACATGAAAGAATGAGCAAGAAAGCTTAGTGCAGATACACACAAAGGCATGTATCTCTTTAAAGGAAAAGAAAAATAGCAGCCTTTTTCTTTGCTGTGAAAACCTGTTTAATTTAGACAGTAGTACAATCAGTAAATCACTGAGTTTTGAATATATTGTCTCACAGTTACCTTTGAATGTAGCCAAATGCTCAATTTCCCACTTTAGGAGCGAAGTGTGGATCCAGTTACAACTTGTGGAACCCTGAGAGTCTCAATATGTGCGACCTGCAGCAGTACACCATCATTTCCATCTATCATCTACTCCTGGTATGCTATGTAACCATTGTTGTCTGAGCTTAACACTTGGTAGTATTCACTGAATTTCACTCATTTGTGCTACTTTTGCTAAATTCCTATCAGAAACACAGGACCTGTCTTTATTAACAGTCACAGAATAAATGGATGAGAGATGAGCAAATGGACTAATTCTATTTAAGGGTTTTGTGTTCATGCATGATTAATCATATACAAAATAAATGTGGAAATACAGGAGTTTCCACACTTCATTCATGCACACTCTTCAGTATCAACTTTGCCTATTATACTTTCTCAGGGCAGGAATACTTTATTAAAATATGTATGGTATAGAGAAACCCAGTTCTTAGGGGAATATGTAATGCCCATATTTTTAAGGCTGTTCATGAAAATGTATTCCCATAAAAATTAAGTTTGCATATGATGCAACCTTAATTGCACTTGCACTCAATCTAATTCTAAGTGTATGTTCACAAATATCACATAATGCCTTTCATAATCATCGCATTAAGTACATCTACTTACATGACAGATGAATTAAGTAAAGCTATGTGATACTTAAGTAAATAATTAAACATGAAATTCTCGACGATCTTTGGATTTAATTAAAATAATACAAAATAATGTAAAATGACAAAATAAAGTATAATTTTAATTTTGCTTTTATACCAAAATTACTTTCAGCATAGTAGCTACTGATGAATAGCTGTTATATACAGAACTAAACAGAAACGTATAAATACCATGTGCATTTCCATGTTACTAAGCTGGCCTCTGAGCCACTCTTTCTTCCTTTACTTCTTTTCTGCTAGATGGTGTTCAGAGACTCTATGTGAAAATGAAGGAGAGGAAAAATGAAAGGAAAAAGATATAGCATGAAACACAAAAAAAGGAGTTAACTGGATGATGCAGTCCTTTTGCTCTGAGTGGTACTCTCCATCTAGCCCACACCCTTCAGGATCGCACCAGGAGAGGTCACCCACAAATCTATTCTGAGATGTCTCTGGGTGGCGGTGCACACAGGGACACTTACCTCCTTGTGGCAGCAGTGGGTTCCAAGCAGAAAGGGGCAGAAAAGGTCCCACACTGAATATTGAAACGAAAGAAGCAAGAGGGGCCACTTGTTTGGGTTCCAAGAGGTTTTATTCTCCAGGTGAATCCAGAGACAAATGACCGTTTACAATGGGGGTACAGTTTTCCTTAAAGAGGGGAGGATCAAGGGGAAGATACAATTTATAACCAATGAGGGGATCTCAGAGGAGGAGTATACCACTTAATGCAACCAATGGGGTTTACACAGGGGAGGGATAAAACCTCATAAACTAATCCTCCACCCAGGAGGGGACAATTGGCAGGGAATATTCTGGAAAAAAAGGGGTGTAGAAACTCTGATTGACATGGGTAGTGGGCAGTGTAACTGGGATTGACATAACCATGTAGGGGAACAAGGGGAAGAACTGGGAGATTGCCAAGGGGATTGACACATCAACTGGTGGGAAAAACTGGGATAAACAACTTCAGGGACAAACCATCTGGGGAGCAGAAGAGGGTACATGGAACATGCCATTACAAACTTACAATGAAAATTGTTGCATCCCAGGTTTGGGTGCGTATTAGGGGTTCTGATAAAGGTTAGTTAGCCGGTTCTGTGTACCCCTGCATACCCCCATGTTCCTCCCACGGTGGTCCGCCCCAGGTCACTTACCATTGGAGCATCACCATGCCAGTCCTGTAACCAACCCCCTGTCCACTTCTAAGAGTTCTGTATCTGTTACCACGTCCCTGCATTCCCATTCGTCCCGGAACCCAGCACACACCCCTGTTGTGTTCTCCTCGGTTACCGTAGTCCACATCACTCCCCCGTTGTCTGTCCCCATTGGGCGAGGGGGTCTTCCGCCCCTATCGGCCCGCCCCCTATAAAACCCCACATGCCCCACGTGCCCCCCACACACCCCTGTCATGTTCCCCTCGGTTACCGTAGTCCACATCACTCCCCCGTTCTCTGTCCCCATTGGGCAAGGGGGGCTTCCGTCCCCATCGGCCCGCCCCCTATAAAACCCCACGTGCCCCTTTGTTTGGGGCCATTTTGTCCATGCGGTGTTAGAGAGCGGCCACAGTTCTCCATCGCAGCTCCACGCGACAATAAACCCTGTCCAGCCAACAGCAAGGACAAGGTGTGCCTTCTTTGCCTCTTTGCCTCGCCCCAGCAACACCTACCAAGTGCGGCCAGCCTCTGCCAGTGTGCTGAATGTCACAGCGCCCATGCCACGTGGCGCCCCGGTCCCACCGAGAAACAGCGCCTTTAGCCGGGATCTCCAGATCTGCCCGGGACTGGGGAAAAGAATGCGAAGCCGCAGAAAATACCTAAAACAAATCAACAGATCAAACTGTAAGAAACCAACTACCACAACTGGAGAAAGAAATTGCAGCATAAGTAACCAGGAGGGAAGAGCTGAGCCAGTCCCTGAGACAAGTCTGGCACACTATCAGTACACAAAAGCAGTGCAATAAGGAATAATTCAATCTCAACACCTTTGCTGTCCTTCCTTTCCAATAACTGCTCAGCCTGTACACCTCAGTTTTGACAGCAGAAGGAGTTTTAAGGAAAGCTGTGAACACTTCTCTCAGATCATGGTTACTGCTCCTCCTGTTCCTCTCTGAAGCCAAACTGTACCTGAAAGAATGGGTAGCCATGCCCAAGCCATCCCCACATATTAAGGATACAAAATGAATGGGAAAGAAAGATTGCATCACACACTGCTAACTATTATGTAGTTACAACTGAATTAGATTTCCAGCAGGACAGAAAGCAAAGCAAATGGAAATGACATATATATGAATACGATAAATAACTTATTATTGATGAAATTATTTATTCTGACTAGCACACTTGACATCAAGCATGGCACATTATCTTCGAAAATATCTCATTAATCGTTGCAGAAGAAGCCTGGACTGTCAAGAGAGAGGGAATACTTGCTACTCCTGAAATACTGTATACAGGATAATGTAGAAGAAAATAAAAATCCTGCAGACACCACATATTTTCTTACATTCTTTTTATTTCTTATCACAGCATTTCCTTCTGTGAAATAAGCAAGTTATTTAAATCATAGAATAAAATTAAAATTAAAAATTAAAATAAATTAATTAAATTAAATAACTTCACTTTTAAAAAGCCACACAAAACTGTGAAGGAAGTAAAAGCTCCTCCAGCCCTCTCCTTTTGTTTCATGATTTCCATTGTATTCCATCAAACCCTTCAACTTGCAATGCTAAATCACACTCCTGTATATGTATCTCTGTCTCAAAAGAAAACAATTGTACTTCAAACCATAATTACCAATAATTCAGCAAATTGCATGAAAAAATATCTGCTGATATGACACCATATATGCTTTAGCATGATGCAGTCTTTCATAGCATCCAGTCAATTCCTGTATGATCTCAAAGAGCAAGGCTTCTTTATTCTGAGGCACATTTTTAACTCAGAAAAATGTGGAAGAGAGTCTGGAAATCTGTATCTGAACTTATAGTTCTCATCTTGAGCATTGGGTAGATGGAAATTGTTCTGTCCCACGCAGCAACTCCTGGAATAATGTCTCTATTTGATAAGGACTTTATTCTTTAGTAAGAAATGTTGTGGTAAGAGATGGCAACAGAAACTTTTGTTCCTTAGTGCTTTCCAGACTTGTCTAGAGACTGACAGGTTTTCTTCTTCATGATACTGTTTACATTTTATCACATTTCTATTAAAGCCTGATTTCATTTGGAATAGAAACAGGTATTTCAAAATTATTCACAGGGAAAAATCTGCAAGAAAGTAACTGTGTCAGCTAAAACATTCTGATAAAATTTGAATTGACACTGCTTCACACTGTTGGGATTATTCCACCTTAAGTACTATTATGGTAATGTTGAAGAATTATTCTTTCACAAAGCCTTTATATATCAACAGAAGTTGGTTGAAAGATAAAACCACTGAATCTTCTTAGGCAGAGCTTCAATATTTTTCTGTCTACAGACTCAGTACTTCTCTTACCCATTGGAATGAATATTGTTTCCCAGAAGATACTGAAAGGAGTATGGACTCCATAGCAGTAAACTTATAAAAATAAATAGGAGTGGACGACTGATTCCAGCAGAGCTGTAAAAAAAAATTGTCATAGCAAGTGTGAATGCTGCACAGAGGAAGGAACTCACTTAAGTTGGAAAAGTTATAATGCATAATTTTAAGTTTAAAATAAGTTTTCTAAAATAAGATGTCCACATCATCTCATGTTTGAAAGGACTTCTCAAGCACAATGTTAAGTTACATCAAAACTCTGGAAGAATAAGGAGAACACAGAAGTGTTTTTTCATGGTTATTTAACATGTGTTCTTTGAACAAACAATGGCAGAGATGACGTGATGCACTGACCTTAACATAAACTAGCTAACCTTATTCTTATCCAAATTAGTTTCAGGGTTGCTCAGCCATAGTGATTCCAGAGCCATGAAGTGTTTCACCACTATGCCACCCAAATTAGTTAAACACTTTAAAAAAGTACACCTGTCTGTTACACTCATAATTTCAGTAGCAGCAATGACATGTTCTGTAATCAAATATTCCTCTTTTATTTTTTTTTAACTAAGCCAGTACTGAAATACCATTATTTACCCTTATATTATTTTTATGTCAAATGTACCTATCCTTCCTGCATCCATGGGAAAAGATGGATCTTTCTGCTGAAGGAGCACTAAACATCTCCATTAACAATGAAGAGCAATTAAATTAATAAAAGCTGCCAAAAGTGTTCTGCATTTTAAAAATTAAATTTTAATTAAAATCTAATATAATTGAATTAACAGATTTTAATGAAAATTTATAAACATTTAAAATTGTACAGTAAAAAGTGCATTAGAGACACTGAATGCTCAATTTTTTAGTTTTTGTATTTAAAGTAAAGTAACTTTCACAGGGATGGTGTAAAGACCATGTTAAATTTACTGAAAATATAGGTATATGTTAAGAAGACCATATTTATTAGAAATTGATGAGCATAGGTTGAAATATCTATAGTATTAAAGCAAAATTTTGGTTTAGGTGTTTTCATGTTCGCTACACATTCACATGCAAGCTTTTTAATCAGGTAGGTCCCTCAGAAACAGAGTTTGACACTTCTCATTTTCAGAACATATTTATTTAGAAAAAAGAAGGGGCTAATTCTTCTCTTGAATCTCTAACTTCCACTATTAGTCTGAAAGGAACATTTGAAAGCCCCGCTGGGTCTGATGTAGGGCTGTAGTTCATTTTTTGCATTTCAGTCACACCTCCCAACCTGTGTGGCACTCTGGTCCCTAACCTGCAGGCTTAGCATCCTCCTTTGTAGCCCTGTTTTGTTGCCTGTCCATGATGAGATTTGTTTAGAAACCTAGCAGATGCTATGTATTTGTAGCAAAATCCAGTTAGTTCGCAACTGAGAGAGGTGAAAGTATGAAGTATATTCTTTAACTATTGCAGCCGAAGCATTCTAGAGACTACCAGAGACAAAGATGGAAGTGGCATTTAGTAAAGTGCTGTAACTAAAGTGTCAACTTACATGTGAGAAACTGGTCAGATGACACTGCATTCTTTACAGTTCCTTCTATTTATATAGAGAAAGTGTAGCAAGCGCGGGTCTCCAGGACGGTTTGGGTGGATGAGAGATCTCTGAAGTCAGGTCTTAGAAGATGTGGTTTATTAAAAGGGGGAAAGGCCCTGCTTGGAGTTGCCAGGTGCAACTCGTGGCAGGCCCAGGGAAAGAGGGAGAGAGAGGGAGCGAGGGTTCCAGGTGAGGGTCCCAGGGGAAGTTCCAAGAGAGCGTCCGGTCCCTCGGGCACACCTTATCAGGGGGTTTCAAGGTGGGCTGGAACAGGACTTGGGCCAATGGGGTCCCAGATACCTGATACTTCAGGGGAGGGTCACAGGTGTGGGATGAACCATACATTGGGGGTGAGACAGAGCATTCCATTTGACCCTTGGACCTATCTGCAGGTAAAGGGCATTGTTTAATCAGAAGGGGGGATTGCTTTCAGCCTGGCTATACTGTTGTTTTCTAGTTATTCAATAGTCAAGGTTTGTAATTTCAAATCTAGTTCTCATCTCAATGTCTGTATTTTCCAAATCTTTTGCCAGGCAATCATATTTATAAGGTTTTCCTATTTCATCTTCCCCAACAGAAAGTAATGGCTTCCAGAGACCTCATGGGACTGAATGGCTTAGTCCCAAGGTTAGGCTGCTGTCTCTGGAGTTTCTATTTGGGGTGGACTATGCAGCAGCATCCTGAAAACAAACTTTTGAAAAATATTATTTTCTTTTGTGAGCATAAGCAGAAGTCCAGGCTTTCTAACCTGGCCCATCAGAAAAGCATTTAAATAGACTCAGCCAGTAACAAAGTTGAAGCCCTTTAGTGGCGCTAAATTTCTAACACAGAAGGTGAACCAACTAGCTGAATATAGCCTCTGAGTAGAAAACAGCTTTTAAGAAGTACCTTCACCTTCTATTTGTCTCTCTCCCTGAAGACATCACTAAAATCTTATGCACTGTGACATAGGAAGTAGGAATGCAAGCTCTTCTTTACAAAATGTAGCTGCTACTTTCTAAAAGGTACAGACAGTCTCTTATTTGAAAGAGAAAGGCCTTTTTGGCATCGTTTGCATTATCTACTGGTCAGCACTTTGTATAGCACACAGTCAGCTTCTTGAGGTTTCATATGCAAGTTTCAGATGAGGTTTCATATGCAAGCTCCCTCCATTGACAGAGTTCCTCTGAGTGAGTTTTAAGTAATTGGATTATACCGGGAATTAATTCTATTTGTCATTAAGTTAAAAAGAAGAAGTGCTCCTTAGAAAAATAGGCAAGGATATTATCAGCTGTAGAAAATAAAGTTAAGAAAAATGTAAAGAAGCCATTAAAAAAACAAGATATAATGTTAACCCAAGTGCCACAAAAAAGCAGCATAAGTTCAGATTTAGGAAATTTTAAAATCTTTATGCACACACTACTCAGCAAAATTGCTCTTGATGCTGCATCAACCCCTATAGTCCTTACATTAATAAATGAGTAAATAAGGAGTATGGTCCTTATTTTCTGTATATTTGTTATTCCTGTAGGTAAGAGTAAGCAAGAAATATTGCGTTTGGGCTAGATGCTAGCAAATTTTCTGGGATCACTGAGAAGTCAGAGCAAGGAAGTGAACTTCTTTGAGTTCTTTATCACCAGCCTAACTTTCAGACCACAAAACCATAAAAACCCATGCACTGAAATGTATTGCTTAAGTAACAGAAACCAGAGTGAAAAGCATGAATGGGACTGGAGAAAAAAAACAAAAAACAACACCCAAACAAATATATAGTCATGTGACTTTTATCTCAGCTTAACAATACAGCACAACCAACTTGCCTTCACCTGGCAATATGCTGATCTTTTATTCCTCGTCCCTTTATGGATATAAGACTGCACTACTAGAAAGTATGATTATGTTTTTTAAAATATGCACTATAAAATTCATGCTTAGAGAGAAAACAAGAAAAAATTAGTCTTTTGTTTGTGTAGCATGAATAGAAATATTTTTCTTTAATTACATAATTTGAGATTGTATCTGTTAAGAGTCACTCCTGTGCCCTAAATTTTTTGAAAGCACAAGAAAAGCTTTGGTAACGTATCAAAGAAATGAAATCCTACAAAAATTATCTTATAAATAATACACAGTAATTACAACAATACATAAGAAAAGTCCCTTTGTTGGAATAGAGCACAAATAATGTTACATTTGCAGAAGCACTCAATGGCATGTGCAATCTACCTCTCATATCCACATACAATATTTATATTCTGCTGTTTTCAACTCATGATAACTTCTGTCACAAGATATTTAGGCAACATAACTATGTTCACTTCTGTTTTTGTTTTCTGACTATAGGCTATTTGGCAGTTATGGGCAAAATGGAAGGGGTATGAACACAAGAGCAACATCTGACTTGTTGATACACATACTCATCTCACAAGAGGAAGGCAATGTTATTTAGTGCATCAGACAGAAGGGTTAGCTGGCCACAGGACTCCCACACCCTAAGTAAACCTTCTAATTACTGAATTGTTGAAAAAAATGGAAACCAGTCATGCAAATATTGCACTTGGTTTGTGTCTGCTCCCCTATTTTTCCAGAAAAATAACTTTTGATTTGATATAATTAAAACACCAAATACCAGGACAGGTGCTTGGACATTTGGAAGTATTGGGATTAGGATGCTCAGTGCACTCTCAGAAACAGACCTCCATGATAAATAACAGAGCAAGATGCTTAAACTCCTATGATTTTGCCGTTCTAAGTGTTCCCAGAATCGTACTGCATGACTTTCCATATTTCTTATTCTGTAGTGATTTTAGTGCAAGGAAGAATAAAACAGTCATAGCTGAGGCACCTAGGGAAGAGGACAATTGCAGCCTTTCTTTTTAAGGCCTATAATTTTCATGGTCTTGTATCAAGATCCTTGTATAGTAAGTGAATTCTCAAGAGAGTGATTCAGATTATACAAATTAGATACTTATTGTAAATATCCACTCTAGAGTGAGAAGTAGACAGCATTTGTGTGTCTAATTATTTGCAAATCTTCAGCTACCATTGCAATACAATAAGATGTCAAAATCATATACTTATTTCCTTTACCTTTATATTGAGAAGGGGGAAAGGACAAATAATTGCATTTACTTCTATTATCAAATTGGTAGTATAGAAGGTCCTAAAAAATTGAACCCTTGTTAAAACTGCTCCTCTTCAGATGCTTGTTGATACACAGTCTATTAGAACAGGGTTACTTTTCACTCAGCCTCTCCTAGGATACTTTATGGATGAATTGCAAAACAGATTTCTGTAGAAAATTGCAAGGCTACTTTCATGGTACTTGAAGAAAAGTTGAAGTGGTTTGAACTCCAAAACATAACTGAAGAATTGACTTTACAAACAATGTACTGGGGGTCCTTCAAATGTCAAGGGAAAATTATCGATAAATACTAGAGATTTTTACATCATTGTGAGTTACTATCATTTTTTCATAAGGCACTCCACACATAATGGAATAGTGTATTGCATAATATTTATCATCTTTCCCAAAGTGATTTTTTAAGGCTGTTAGGGAAAAAAAACAAAAGCCAGAACCCAACAACAAGAACCACATTTTCATTTATGAATGATGCAGAATAGATGTTTGTACTAAAAGAGAAATATATTCAAATCATGCCTTTATTTATCTCATCAGAACTTTTGCTTATATCTGATAGAAAAAGGCAAACTGACTATTTCTATACAAATTATAATGATCATCTTCTGGTAAAGTTCATGCACATGTTCAGTACAAGTAGGCTAACATGGATCTAGTAGTTTAAGTCAAAATTTAGGACTCAGTCAACTAGGATGCAGTTTGACATTTAGATAGCTGGCCTAATTTTTAAATGAGCTGCATGCATGCAATATCCATAAAGGTTAATGTTTTTATAAACAAACCTTCGGTAAAGAATTTTTATTATCATTAAGCATGCACAAATTCTTTATAAAATGGATTCAGAGCACTAAAGTAAGCATAAAAGAATTATGGCCTGAAATAAAAATCAGTTTCAGGAAAATGAACAGCTCTGGAATGTGGCATCTAGCCAACAGCGGGAGAAATCTTGAGCCAATTAGAAGAAAAAGTGGTGTCTAGGTCCTCTCTGTTGTCAACAGTTAAATGAAAGACTGAAATCCAGTTTGTGGTGTTATATTTTAGTTAAATGGTATGCATGGTTTATTCCAAGCCTGTGATCCTCCCCTGCAGTATCCTGTGTCTGTAATCCCATTGGCCCAATCAGTTCCGCGCCCACTTTGAATCTCCCTGTTCAGTGTGCCGGGGGGATGGTGCTCGCTCTCTCTTTGATGGCTCTCCGGGCTGGTGCTCTCTCCCCCTCCCCTTTCCCCTCTCTCCCCCTCCCCTTTCCCCCTTCACTCCCCTTCCCCCCCCTCTTCCTCAGAAACCATGCTGCCTCCCAGGGTAGGGCCCCCAATAAACCCTCATCTAATGAGCACCCTCAGAAGCCGTGTGGAGCCTCCTTGCCTGCCTGCTGCTACCGGCGAACTCACAGCCTAGGGGGATCCCCCTGGGGACACCCCCGGGGGGGTCCCCCCGGAAACATGCCGCTACACCAGTTGTCCCCTTGCGTGCTTTCTGATCCATCATGCATCATCCAGGCTTGTTTTAGCCTGACAAAACTGTTGAAAGATACCTTTAATAAAACCCCAACAGACCACAGCCATCGGGCAAGCCTATAAAGGTATAGAAATTTACACATTTTTTCCTCCATTGTACACAAATGTATCAGGAACCAACATCTGAATTATACAGTCCTCTGGCCATAGCCCTTGAGACTCTGATGACATGTTAGAAACTCCAGTTTCCAGACTGAGGACCAATATATGTCTTAGACTGCAGCCATGTAATCATTATTTTCAGTCCCAAGTCTTACAATGAGGCCATCTAAGTCTTAACACAGCTTGTAAATATCTCTATTTTTTTGAGATATATTGTCATCTTACACACACCTTTATCTCCAGTGCTGCAGATAAGGATGTCATACTCCACTAAAAATTATGTGGATTGGATTTGATCCAAACACAGATACAAACATCTATGACAGCATGCAGACTACTGATTATTTTAGCGACCTTCTATGTGCTTATGCAGGGAGGAAATGGGAGCATCCATTGCTACTCCTAAAGTCTCTGCGGGGAAAAGCATTCCTTTCTCTCTGTCCTGGGTAACAAGCAGATGGTGAAACTTTCCATGTAGCTCTTGCACAGAAAAAACCTGCTCAGAAACATAGATCCATAGAAAGTTATATAAAAAGACTAAAATGTTACTTCAGAAGGTGGTGTATACAGACATCTGCTCATCACAGAAACATCTTGAAACAACTTCAATCATTGTTTCTTTCCAAGAAATGGTATCAAACAAAATAGGAAAGTAAGGAAACACTCAACAATAAGAAGGAAGATCACACTCTTTCCTCAGCTGTTTCTCAGAGAAACCTGCTCCTGGGAAAAAGAACTCTCTATCCTAAATTTCTAATATAGCAAAAGATACTGGGTTTTTTATATTACTTCTGCTGGACTTTTTCCTGTCTTCAATATAACCTACTGGCTGCTGATCACTTTTTAAAGTTTTCTACAAATATTCAGAATTATATTTGTAGTATTTGGAGAGATGTAAAATCCATAACATGGTATACTCAATGACCTGCCCATATGACCCTCATCATGGTGTTTTCTGAGCTAGCCCAATTAATTTATTAATTATACATTTAGTATATAACTATAACAGTCTTGTACTCCACATGTGGGTGTTTTAAGGCAGTCAAATAACAGCACCAATAGCGTTAATCCCTTTGGTAATTATAGTGATCAAAGAAACAGAGAAAAATTGTAGGTTTCAACTGAGGAAGTAGCTGGTTAATTTGTTTGCTTCCTGGGATGTGTTGAGGGACTAATTAGCTAAATCACAGTGGGTTTTAAATATGTATGTGTTTCCTAGAAAATAATTAGTTGTTTCATTAAAAAAATAATGAGGTACCATGTAGATGGATATGCAACATTAGAAATGTGTGGACAACAGAATTAACGTTCTTGTTTTACTTATTAATGCAACTACATTCACATGATGATAAGTCTGCAGCTTTGCTCCCTTGCTGTCTCCCACTACAGCCTATTCTGTATCTAAATCTGGAAGTGCATTGGCTTCTGCTTACATTCTACTTTGACTCTCTTCTCAAAGACTGATTTTGCTCCTAGCTAATACCAGCATGCAAGTCACATGGCCTTTTCCCACTGCTGATTCTTGGATCAGTCCTGGCAGTTTTTGAGAATTTCAGAGGGCACAACCCAAAAGCACAGGTGTCAATCCAAAAATTTACCACCATAAGCAAGATCACCGCTCAAGCTGAGAGTCCAGAAATACGCTTAGAACTGGTCAGCTTGCTAGTTGTGATGTAATTTAGAAGTTTAGGTGTATTGAGTTCTGTCTGTAGTTGTGAGATATGTTTCTAGACCGCCTACTAAGTCTTTAGATACTAGAAATTTTCCTCACTGGTTAATGTTGATGTTGTTATAATTTTTGCATTGTGCATTTAAACATGACTAGGATTTTAGAAAATAGGAAAATAAATTTCAGAGAAGTGCTGTTGAAGACATAATCTGTGGAGATTGATTTGCAAGCAGTGGACTTCTGCTTTTGCGGAGGCATGCTCACTTCTGGTGAGAAATGTAAAAACACAGTAGAGCAGATGCAAGTAAGACACATGCGATATGTGCAAATAAAATATCAAGACAGGATTGTTATAAAATGATAAACATAGATGAAAAGTGGGGAATGAGGAAAAATGGAGTAGAGAAGGTTAGTACCCAGCTAGCCAAAAGAAAGAAATGACATAATAGCTTTCATTATAGGTGTAACTCTAGCCAAGGACATAACTTCTGGACCTTATATCTCACAAAAGTTAGAGAAAATGCATATGGATTTCTGAAGAAAACACAAATAGACTGACGCTAACAATGAAAACTAGGACCATTGTTTTGTGGCAGTTGTTGAGTGCATTTGGACTTATTTCTTACAGAAAGAACTGCCTAAGCAGTTATTAAGCCAACTGCGTTTCCTGTTTGTGTGAAACTTTTGTTATATATGCAAAAAGGAATTGTGTGAAAAGGACCCACATAACATGGATGATGTATAGTAAAATTTTTGTCAGGACCCAGAGTGAGAGTAACTAATTACACTCCTGAATTTGGACAGTGAAAGCAATGGTAAGAAATTTAAATATCATTCTATTTTGCATTAAATATCTAAAAGATAGAGGAAAAAAAAAAAACAAAAACAAAAAAAAAACAGGAGTCCTAACCTGGGGGTTTGAGGTTGACTGTTGAGTTTGGGTTTCTTTGTTAGTTCTGTTTGTTTTGGTGGTTTTTGTTTAGGTGTTTTTGTGTTTGCATCTTGCTTATTTTTGTTTGGTTTTGGTTAGTTAGGCGGGGTTTTTTACATTTGTACGGAACAGGGATTATAGGGAATCGGAGTAAAATGAAGTCTGTCTGGTTGAAAGGCCTCAGTTCTTCAAGATCGGTCTTGGCAGGTATGGGGGACTACTGCCTGACACTGCAAAAATGTGTAGGAATGTCTAAAGAACAGTCAATCGGAAACTATAAACATCATAGGGAATGAAAGTGGAAGAATAGAATTAAAAACCCCAAACTCTCAAGAGAAGCATTCAAGACATCCATATATCCATCTTTCTGTACCTCCTCTCCTCTCCATACTGAACTCATAGGAGTAAGTGGGTGGTAGAAATATCATGGCACTCTAGGATATTATGACTGCTCTGGATTATTTCAGCTAAGGTAACTTCTCTTTGCTAAGTATTCCTACATTAGATATCACACAAAATATGCTTAAATTATTTCATGCTACTCAGAGCAGAGTATACAATACAGTATTTCAGAGAATAGAAACTATTTCATACAGTTATTCATAAAATAATTCCAAGATAGGCACACACTACTTACCAAAATTAGATATACCAATATTAGGTACATTAGCAACTAAACATCAAACATCTGTTCTCTGCTCCTTACATATTCTTCTCTTTCATATTTGCTTTTTTCCTCTTTTTACTCCTGCAAGTGCATTGTTGGTTTCTTAGTAAGTACCTTTTCTCAGCTGTATGTGTCTACTTTAGATAACAAGAAATTAAAGTGAAATCCTAGTCTTGGCCCTTTAAATCTTTGTGAAATATTAATCAAAATTGTACAGGTGTTTGGGTGTTTCTTTCCCACCATGAATTCTTTACCTTTTCATTATAAAATGTAACTCACAATGCCAAAGCATCAAGGATTGCTCATTAATTTCTTGCTGGTACTGTGTTAGTACAGAATAAAAAAGGTTGGTGACAGCCTCAGGGGACTATTCATTACATTCATTACAGAAAGCACAGATTGCATTACAGAGTCTACAGCAAGGACTGCAAGGCTCCATTTGGGGAAAAGGATACAGGGAATAGTAACTAGCTCTGATCAAAGCAAATGACAGAAAAAAGGAAAAGAGGATAGGGATTCTCCATCATATCTTGGCCTTGGTGAAGATTTGAAGTTGTTTACTAGAAGCTTGTCTTACCAAGGGAGTAATACTGTAATTTTGTAATTAAATGCTGTGAAATGGCTGTTGATTTAGAATGTTTCAGAGTGTTGCAGAAAACAGCTGCTACAAATCCTGAAACAGCTGTCCTGGTTATGTTTTTGTACATTTGTACTTGAGTGCACCAGTAAGCTTCTGTTTAGGATGCAAAAATTTCCAAGACAAAAAGGTTAGTGGTCTAATTTCATAGCACCAGATGACAATGCACATGCACAAAGGTACATCACTAGTGTGGCAGGATAGTGTTGGAGGTTCTCTGCATGGTTGCCCATGACCTGAGGAGCAGTGGGGCATCATGTGTGGCCTATATCTTATTCCACCATGGATCTAGAACTCCCCTGTACCTGGACTGTTTCTGCTTCCCAACAATACCTCATACTGCAGATGTACAGCATCTATGAACAAATTAATTTCATTTTCCTGTTTGCTTGTGCAAAATTACTTCCAGCATTGTAAGACAGTATGCAGGAAAGTATACTTTCCCTTGCAAATAAGTAGGACTGTTTGCTTTGGCCAGTTTCTAAGACCACACTACAGAACAGTATGTGGCTAAAAATGCTGCATATTATATCAAAAATGCTTACTAGGAAAGCTGTAATGGTGCAGCAAATACAAAGTACTCATGGTGCATCAAAATTGCTGCTTTATGTCTCTTCCAGACCACTACTGGAGTTGCATTTATTGAAATAAAAACCCAGTGGCTACTTAGCACTCATATAAAGCCTACTCATAATTTGCTGGCTCTGTAGGAGTCTCTTTATGCTGTGCTGCAGGCTCAGGACTCTCTGAATTGCATGTATTAATTACATTGCCTACCAGGAAAGCAGGAGTTTAGCTGGGAAGCTGAGTTAGCAGAATTTATCCACAATGAATTCTTTACAGCACGGCAGTCTTGACTTCAGGGGCATATTTTTAGGTAATATATGTCCTTACACCAACATGGTTAAAGGCTGCTGCAGTAGATTTGGACTAAATCTGTTTCTAGAAATATGCTGATTATATAATTTTTAGAAAATCAGAGTAAATATTATTTTCTTTTCCAACTAAGGTAAAGTTGTATTCTTATTAGCTGGGATAACAAAACAAAACAACGGAGCAGATATTGGTTTTCTTTGGGGTTTTTTTCTAGTGAAAATTTAAATGAGCTTTATAGATGTTAACCAGATGTGAGAAGCTGGTTCCAAATGCACAGTAGGACTGCAGCATTGTAGACACTTTAACAAGGTGTGTGTATTTTATCAATCTTGACTTCTACATGCTCACATGCAAAGCAAGCAAGATGCTGCTGCACAGAACATGTTCTCAAAGCTTGTTTTCTAGCATGCATTCAAACCTATAGCAGCCAGACAGACATCCATGTACCCAGTGATGACTCATAGACCTAGACAACTGCCTTAATTTTGAAAGCTAAAAATCTAACAACATATCAGGGTGCTACTCTTAAAATAATTATTGTAGAGCTGAATAGACAGGACGCATTTTCAAGACAAATCATTTGGACATACTAACAAAGATAAAACCCAAACAGACATTGAACACTGATTTTAGCACCTTTTTGTAATTTTTTAAGCTATTTATGCATTACAGACAAGAACTGAATGCTTGCAAACACTTGAGTTTTTGTGTTCAGAATTAAGTCTTTTTAGAAAATATTCAAAGGCCTTTCCTCCCCAGTGATTGTTTTAGGAAAAGGTTGGACTCCGTATGAACTTTGGAGATGTAGAAGATGAACGTAAGAGATTGTCTCTGTAATTTAAAGTACCAGATTACAGCTTCAGCAAGTGCTAGCGAGCCCATGTGAATGTGCTGCTACAATGGTAGCACATTATAAAAGATGGCTATGATGTAAATGAACAGTTTTTTAGGTTTAGTTTAACTGTAGTGATTCCACAATCAATTAAAAAAAACAGTCTAGACTTTAATCTGGGTGTAGAAAATAAATAAATTTATCTTTTTAATTCTGTGCAAATTCTTCCTCCAACTGAAGGTCTAAATTTTGCAAAGGGATGATTGAAGATGATGTCCTTCTATACTACAAAAAACATGACAACACCGACTCCATGAAATTACTTCAAATACTTTCAGAACTACATGAAATACCTGGATATACATGGTAAACAAACTCAGAAGGGCAGCAATCCAGGAATTCTTTCTCATAAGAGTCAAAATTTAAGTTGGACATGAGATAAAAAGAGAGTGGTGGACAACTACAAACTACAATTGAGGGTTTAAATTAGGTTAAGTGAAGTTAAAGAACTAAAACCAAGAAAGACTCATCTACTGATATGCATTGGCCTATTTTGTACAAGAAGTCACAGGCAGTGAAAAAAAGCATGGAAGTTGCCAGAATTAAAAGGCAAAAATCTCTGTTGTGATTTCCATTTTTTATGTTGAAGATTGCAATTATTTGAGAATCTAATTGCTCACTATAATTCCCAGACAGCAACAAAATAGGCTCTGTGTCAACAGTTTCAAACCTTGCTTATATATCTCCCGAGAAGAATCATGCAGTCCTGCATGGATGTTAGGTGTATTTAAATTTTGCCACAAGGCACTAGAAACTACATTTCAAATCAATTTCAGGATTATTTATAATCCCTAAAAGTATAAATCCCAATAGTACTTCTTCTGTTTCTATTTTATAATCAAGAAGAAAATTAAGCAGTACAGTGAATATTTAGATAAGCTGCAGATATTTTTTACCCTATTAGCTCTTTACTAGCTAATCTATTGCAGAACTCAGAAAACAAAGCAGTTACCAGTATTTAGTGAGAATTTTGCACAAGAGCCAAACAATCAGCCATCTACATGCTTCTGTCACTATTTTCCCCTCTATCTTTAGAGTCAGAAAATCCAAGTAGAATGTGTCCAAAGATGAAACTAGATTGATCCCACTCAGAAGAGGAAATGTCTTCACAACTGTCTTACCTGGGAATTCAGAAAGTAGTCCCTCGTGTTAAATAGCACCTTTATATATAGCCAAAAGCTGAATTAATTGAACTTCACATAGAAAATTGTAAAAGAAGAAAAATACTAAATGTAGATAAATACTGAATGAGAATGAAAGGAAAACAAGTAAATATGCTCATCCTGGAATAGTCCACTATCAGAAGGACATAAGACACAAAGGCCAGGTAGCTATTTGCATGAGATAGTGCTAGCACATAGAATCTCACAGAAAATTAAAAGGTTTGTTCTATTTCCACAGCTTACCTGTAAAATAAGACAATTCCTTACAGAAAAATATTGTGCACATTTTAACTGATGAAAATCGATATTCACTGTCAAAAACTGTAACTCTATATGCATATAAAAATAATCTTCAGCAAAACCTTTAGTATCTCGTGGAGAAGGGAAGGTGTCTTCTGCTTGATCTGTGCTGTCTCTATCAAGGCAGCACGGTGAACAAGTGCTGAGGAAGTGTTCTGCTTCCCTTGCAACTCAACAAGACATGATAATATAAAATCTGTCCTCAAGGGTGGCCTGCTCTGTGGCAGCCATTCCAATGTTCACGGGCTTGTGAGATCAGTTTTTACTGAAGCAACTGATAACTTGTAGGCTGACAGAGAGACCTATAATCAAACTGAGTGAAATAACAATTATGTAAATTGAAAAGTATCTGAGAAAATAAGAGGGTTTTGGTCCCAATAGCTATCTGTAAAGCATATAAATCGTCATCTTAAAAGTTTCTTATTTAAAAGCACTAAAAGGAAACTATTACTTTGCCCTTTTTGAAATAATGTGGGGGTTTTATTTTCCATTTAGCTATAGCTGGTAAAATATGATGCAATGTACTGCAACAGCCAGTTCATTGTTATTCCAGGGTTAAAAATTATCTTAACTAATTTGATCATCATTTGAGTCATCTAAATTTATCATCCTGAATAAAATCATACTTGCTTGTGATTGTTCAGTGTTGACGGCTTAAAGAAATTAGAAATTACTGAGATGACAAAGCTAAAGTTGGTGCTGGTAATAGAAATATCAACAGTTTTCTCACAGGCTAAATGAGTACCAAAATAATGAAATGTCATTTGAAAATGTGTGATGAGTAACATCTAATCTCAGTGTTCAAATTATACATTCTATCAACTCTAAGAGGTGCAAGATGCAAAAAGGCAAAGCCTATATTTGTCACAGGGGTAAAAGGAATGCTATTTCTGAAATTAGTTTCAGACCTTCAGAATCAACAACTTTTACTTAGATTTCAGTATAAAACATGACAGTACATTATACAATCACAGAATCAGCTAGGCCAGAAAAGTCCTTTGAGGTCATCAAGTCCAACCTGTGACCCAAAACTCCCTTATCAACTAGAGCACAGCACGCAAGTGCCACATTCAATCTTTCCTTAAACCTCTCCAGGGACACCACCACCTCTCTGGGCAGCCCTTTCCAATGCACAATCTCCCTTTGTGTGGAGAAATTCTTCCTAATATCCAACTTAAACCTCTCCTGGCAGAGCTTAAGAATGTATCCTCTACAAACAGCAGAGAGCTTAACCTAATACAATCTTACTCAAGAAAAGTAAAAGAAACAAAATGACCTGACAAAGTCAGAAAGGAAGAAGGCAGACAGGTAGACAACTGCACCCACCCACCCTAAATCACAACCTTGCATCTACAATAAAAGAAAAGGCAACACCTCGCCCTATTTTATTAGACAGAAGTCTCTTTTAGCCTATTTGTCATTTATACCAGCAGTAACTTCTGTAGACTGCAATATCAACCTAATTTCTAAAAAAAAGGGAGGGTGCAAAACTACGATTTTATTTTATTTAGGTACTCAGAGTCCAGCATGAATGCAAGTGATAAATTTCAGAATAATTTTTTTAGTACCTTCTGCCCTTTGAATGTTTTAGTGAAAACATTCAAAGAAAAAAAGTACTTGCTAAATTACCAATATTTCATAGAAGAAAGAGAAATGAAACATAAGCCTCTTACAAAGATGTTGCTTTCAGGGATGTGTTATAAAATAGTCTTTTTAAACATATACCATAAGATTTTATTTACAAAAACAGGCTTCCTTCTTATTTCCTCAGAAACTTTGAAATTCTATAAAAGCCAAAATTCTTTTGAAAAGTGATATTCATGGAACAGATTAAGGTTTTCCTAAGACAATGAAAATTCCAAAGACATGCTTTTGTTAAAAACAGAATTATTTTTTTATGGAGCTCTGTCTGAGGGTCAGACACATATTTTGAAATTATTTTCAGTAGTGATATGAGAGAGAGCTGATAATATATGAGCATGAATACAGCCAATGCATTCAGAACTGCTTTAAAAGAGGCTATGGATATTTTCCATACATTACTGCCTTTTTCTAGGTAACTCATGACCTTCATTTTCCTTGCTATTTTTCCCCTGGACAAAGATCCCTAACCAAGCAGAAGTAACAATCATTAGGTGAAACACGATGAAAATACAAAACACAGTAAGTAGTTTTTGATTAATTTATTCTACAAATGCAGTGTCTTTTGACTGAAAAAATCCTCAGTAAAGGACACCACTAAATTTTGAGGTATTAGGCTGAGAAGTCCTTTTGGAACTGGTAGTAACCATGTCACAGCCTTCATTTAGAGACCCAATTTCCCCTCTAGATATTCACAAAAGAAAAATGGAAATTAAATATCAGCAGTCACCCTACAGCATACCCAATTTTTGCTCACCTAATTCTAAACACTGGAGAATTAGAAAGGAGCAACTACATTGGTGAGGCTGACTGAGGTGCTGCCACAGGGCCCAGGAAGGTTCCCTTTCCTTTTTTGGATCCTCTCTTGTAATTTGCCTGCAGCCTAACCTAGACCTCTTTGCTCTCTGAATCATTATTTGCTGATAGAAAAATCTACAAGTAACAAGAATGACGTAAGGAAAACCTGTTTCTGGAAGCTCGCATAAGAGACTGTTCACCCTATCTAGCCCCTTCTCATAGCTCACTGCTGCCAGAATATCTCCTGAGTGGTTTCTGTAAAACAGAGCCTTTGTAGTACAAAGTGGTCTGCAACTTTTCCTCACCAAGCACTTTCCTTTGTTTATTTGTCACATCCATTTTTCAGCAATTCATCGATACCTTTCCCTTGTTAAAAGGTATTCTTTAATGAAGGTTATTGTTTGGTGGCACTTTTTTTGAAGTGTTTTCTGCTGCAAGTCCACTTCTGGAAAGCATATTAGTTAATGAAAATATTGATAAAACTTACAACAAATGGAGGCTGTATATACACATAGATGACTGCCCTATTCTGCAAGCCAAAGTATATTGGTCCTCTTTCTTCCAGGGGGAAAGTATGTGGCAATAGAAAGAAAAGAGCTTCTGACTACAGAGGGAACAAAAAACTGGCAGAAGAAATCTGCCAGGCTAGGAGCCACCAATGACAAGTTCATCCTTAGACAAGGGAAATACCATGTCAGCCATAAAACTGGAGTAGCAATGCTGTGAATGAGTGTTTTATATCACTCAAAGAATCCCCTGAAAGTTGTTGGTGAGAGCATTTTTAATATAGTAGTGACAGCATAACAGAGTCCATTGCCAAGGTCCACTCTGCTGCTAGCTAGACAGTTAAAGTGTGCAGAGAAAAATCTAAAATCAATCAATCCAAACCCAAAATCAACTTCAATTGATCCATGCAGAGGCTGGGGATGGAAAAAGGATAAGATGGGAAAGGGTAAGGATAAAAAGGCAAGAGGAAGATCTTTCAATTGAATCACAAGTTTCAGATTTTGGCATGCTCTTGCCAAACTTAGCCCCAGCCTTAACCAAGGATTTAGGCCTAAAGGTTTTTAACTAGACTTCAATCTAGCAGCACTAAATTGATAGTCTAATTTAAATAATTTAACAAAATATTCTGTCAAATTTACTATAAGCACAACAGTAACTCACTTAAAGCCTAATTTACCAATCTAAAGTAAGAACCAAAGCCTAACTCACCAATATAAAATTAAGAACCTAAGCGTGAAATATTCATAGTACATTTAGTTGCTCTAGCACATTCAGCCTCACACATCCAGACGCCTAAAGGAAGTATAGACCTGTAAAAATTCCTCTTGAGTTCAGTGAAGTGCTCGCATCAGATTCATCTGCACCTTCTCAGTGGGTGAAGGGCTGCACTTTAAGGAGTAGGGGTATCAGTCCAGGCTCCATTGGGAGAGTTTGGCGTCAGTCCTCTGAGTATTGCAAACCTGAGAGTTTACTAGCTCTGATGTGTATGTTTTAACCTGGAGAAATCCTCTGTGGCCTTTTACTGTCCCACATGTGGTGAAGCCAGCTGGACTGGTGGAGCAGAGAGCAGAGTTGTTCCTGACAGAGGCTGTCTGGGTAGAAAACTTTTTTGCTGGAAAGTACAAACTTGCTCCTCTTCTTCATGTGTAAAAGCTTGCTGAGTTGCAGAGTGGGTGCACTGGGATACATGTTGGAGGAGGCAAAAGGGTATGCTGTGAGTCCCCAGGAGGGACTGAAAGAAGAAATTGGAAGAGGTCCTCGGGCACTGAGGAGCCATGGGGCGCAGGCTTCCTGCAGTGAGAAGAGTGGGTGCAGGATCCATGGGGAGATGACATTTCTTCTGCTGCTACCCCATGGCTGGGACACCATAGTCCAGAGCTTCCTCAAAACCTCTGACCAGCTGCAAGTGCTCAAGGAAAGGATGAGTTGATGCAAGCAAGGGAAAGACCTGAGGGGCTGTTGGCAACAGTGGGATCCAGGCCACACCTCCCGTGAGTACCATGAAGAGCATCACACATGCGGGAGGGGAGGAATCTCTCTCTCAGCATAAATCAAAGCAATCATGTATCTGATTTATGCCAAGGTACCTGCATTCCCACAGACTTCTCTTGTTACAGTCATCACCATGATGTATGTACAAGGGTCATTACTCTCTGCTTTCACCAAGAAGTAAAATACTCAAAAATATAATCTACAGAATTACAGAAAACTGCATTATTTACATCTGTGCCAGAGACATTCTAAATTAAAGCAATAACAGAAAAAAGGCCTTACACTTACAAAAAAAGGGCTTTCTAAATGGCATGTATTATTTGACCAGTGTATTATTATTTCTATTAATAATTAATGGAAATGTAGCAATTTTTTGCTAATGGAAAAGAATCACTGCAAAGAGCACTTTGATTGCATTATATTTATTGCTCAACTTAGGAACTAAATATGCACTTAACCTGTAATTAAAGGTACACAGTAAGAGCTTTGTAAATATTGCAGTTGAAAATGTCCTCTCAACACCACTTAGTACCATTAGGCAAAATATTTGCCCTAAGGACTTTCTCTTTGAAGCGCTGAAATTGTTTTTTCTGGAAGAAAAAAGGAAGGAAAAGAAAAAGCTCAAATGTAGCACTGCCTTTTTTCCTTACAGCTTTCACATCTTACAAATGCTCTGTGTGCAATCAACGCTTCATGTGAAAAATAGCAAAAAATACAGTCTGTGATGGTCTGAAAATTCCCTCTCTGCTGGGGAGCATGAGGAATGGATCCAAACAGGGAAAAAATCTGATGGGCAAAATCTGTTGACAAAAAAATTTCAAACATTTTTGCTTGGAATCTTTCCCATTGCATAACAGCATACAGTAAAGTGGGCAAGGATGCTTAGTCAGTGCTTTACAGAGGCTAGTCACTCTTGACTTTCCCCAGTTTCTGATCACCTCTGTTTCCCTTTGCCATAACACACTCAGTCCTGACTTTCAGGCTTTATGTCATGGAATAGATGGATGTTACTGTAATATGGAAAGCAGAGGTGATTTGTGCAAACATGGTCTTTGCTTGCTGTGGCCTCTGAAGAGGGCCGTGGCTGACCCCACAGGTACATAACAGTGACAGTGCTGCTGTAATATTAATATTCCATGAAAAGTGTTATGTGTTCCTACTTTATGCCTAAACTACAGCTAAGAATGCTTCTCATTTTTTGATAATTGTAAACACAGTTTGACCTTTGAAAAGCTTTATATTTCAGTGTCCAAAAGCGGAAAGAAGACTAATTGACATAAATAAACCTCAGATAACTTGCAATTTCTTTGCAGAATTTAAAAAACCTCTCAAATCCAAAATATATTTTTTCTTAGGAGTATTGATTACCAAAGCCTTAGGCTCAAATATTTAATCATCTAGAAGTGATTAATCTTCCAGGCATACGGAATTATTTACAATTATACAAATAAATCTTTAAAAAATAGACCTTCTAAAATTAATTTTTCACTTCTGTTTTTAAGATCTGGGGCTCCTACCTCATTGAATTGATTTATTAAATAAGCTTGAAATGCCATATAGATGACCAGCATGTGGCACATGCTTATAGAAGCAATTTAATTCCTAGTAATATTGAGGAAGGGAGGAAATCTTCATGGCAATGCCATATCCTGATATTATGTGAACAAGTAACAAGAAAGGGTTTGAGGTTTCCTGAAAGTGGGATTTGGATGAAATTAGCATTCGTCTAAATTACCCACTGTAACAGCTGTCCCAATGTTAATAATGACTTTGGCACTGCTTTTGGGAGATGCCCTTTCTAGTCTTTCTAGTCTATCTTTATTTCCTCTGAGCAGAGTTAGCAGCTGTAACTGTAAATTACTGATTCTGTGTTAGAATGTCTTATATGTTTTTTGGGTAGTGCTTCACCACTGGACATTCAGGGAGGGGAGAACAGCCATGTTGCTGCAGTTGCAACCAAGTGTTTCTTCTATTTAAGACCTTTGGGAGTCTAACAGTAAGACTTGCTGCATGCCACAGTCTGAAGATAGTTTGGAGCTGCCATTTCACACATTTTCTTTGAAAGTGTCCATCATATTTTAAGTGAAATAATTTGTGACTGAATCAACATTGACAATTAAGCTCAGAATTGGTGGCATTAGAGGGTAAGATTTTTTTTAGTCCTTAGATGCTATACCTGACCATGATCATGACAGTTATTTCTTCTACTCCCAGAGTGCAGTCTGTCTCTGAAAACTGCTCCTGATGCTGTGCTTGCACGGGATACTGAGTGCCATGACAAGGACAGACAGACAACCCAGGGAATATGAAGTAAAACAGAAGATATTACAGGAGGAATTTGGTAAAATTGAGGCAGAAATTTCTCAGTGTTTCTTGCCATGGCATCAATTCTAACTGAACTTCTTTTTTTGTCTACTTAAAGTTTTAATTTTAATCCTGTGTGTCAGAGAGCAAATTTAGTTGTTTGTTAAAAAAGCGACAACAAGCCCCTGAAATTAGCTCCATTTTAGATACCCCTGCTAGGTGTGAGACTACCTCCTGTTCTCCAGCCTGTACATTTATTGAAAAACAATGCCAGGCACATAGTCTCCCTCATCTGACCTTCTTTCCAAGTTCCAGCCATGTAGAAATGTTATGAATATTCAAATAAATAAACCCAACAAAAACACCCCTCCCCCCCATTTTAACATTCAAATTATAAAAACAACCAAAACCAAACTCATTAAAAAAAATTAGCCTTGAAACTTCTCAACTAAATCCAGCTGGCTTCAGCTGATATGCCTCAAACTCCTCATTTCCTCAGTAATCTGACTGCCATATCATGTTCTTGTTTCTCTTGACACAACAGGAACGTATTCTCCACTAAACAAAAAGACAGAATAAACAGGTGATATTTTAGTAAAATTATATGATTAGCATTATAACAAAAATTTATACTAGTCACTGTCTGCCACAGGTGTCAGAGTTGACCACAGAAGCCAGCTGCTCAGTCTGTCCTCAGTTCACGTGCTTCCCACAAGATGTTCACAGTCCTGCAGAATGATGATGCTAAATTCAAACATTTTGGATATTACTCACAAATCATATAATGCTAACAGTCACTCTGGCTTCGGTTTAATCTGAGCATTAGTATCATTTTTTCTCTTAAAGTTCTCAGCGGATTTGAGTGCTCCAATGTGCTATGCACAAAAGTAGAAACTGCTTAAATCAGCTGATATTTCTACAAGAGAACTAAAAAGTAGATGTGTAGATGGACCTGATACAAAGTTTTACAGAAAATGAGAAACTGGATATCAGGATGCAGATGTCTTCACTCACCATTTTCATTCCAATCTGTAGATGCAGACACATCTCTGGATTGAATGATACAGTCAAGATAAAGTTCTCTGTAAGTAGGAAAAAAAAGGAAAAAGAGGGGAAATTTAGCTCCCCAAATTATAAAATAGATAGCATCTAAACTGATCATTCTTCAAGTATCATATTCTGAGTTCTAATATATTCTGAATTCTAATATATTCATAATTAAGGAAAAAACAAAAACCTGTTTCATCCATAAAATTTCAGGGAATGTAAAATTTGCATTTCAGCCCATTTAAAAGATTACCTGCATAAGGAGGAAACTGAAAATTATCATCATTAAGTGTTTTCTGAGGAGAACAGAAACCTATATTACATAACAGAATTAATTGCACTTCATACTAATTAACTGAGAATTTTCATTGAAATTAATTAACATCCTATTGGGCATACAAGGTTAGCTAGATCATAGCTGTATTAACAGATTCTGATGATAATGAACCAAGAGGAATTTTAATGCACTGCTCTGTCATTAGCTGTCTGTCCCAGATGACAAGTGTTTTGCTAGATAATCCTAGATTCACAAAATTTGGAGTGTGATATGGTTTTCTTTTGTCCTTTTAGCAAAAACTAAAAGGACAAAAGAAATAAAAAAGGGAGACTGTTCATACTTGTTCTAACCTGCAATTTAATTTTTGAGTTCTTTCAACCTCACATTTTATGCCAAGTTTTCTTTTGGGGATAAATAGTCAGTCCATTATGGTAGGACTAATAAGATATGTTAAACAGCAATACACCTGTAGTGAATGTACACACCTTCAATTCTAACTTGATTTTCACCTGTTCTCGTCCCTTGATCTTCCATACCTTTCTAATTTCACCTTGTTACTATAAAATTCTTTCATAAAAAAGCAGACATCTGTCACATAAAAGCTGTCATGTGAGGCTATCAATCTGCCATTCTGAGCTGCGCAAAAGTGGCCTTTTCAGATGATCTTAAGGCTTATTTTTCATATATTATACAGAAGACTCAAAGAAACACTGTCACATTGTGACAATTCCAGACTATTTGCCACATGGTAAGCATCCCACTCAGTTGAGTGAAATGGTATTGAATTCCATTTACCACCACAAACACAGATGGTGACAGACACCTGTTGACCATGGAAACCCAGAAGATGTGGGCTTTTTAGAGTTTAGCAAAGCTTTTGATACTGTCTCACATAGTATCCTTCTGTAAAAAATGTCCAGCACTCATGTAGATAAATCCACAACAAGCTCGATGAACAGCTGACTAGGGGGTTGGGCTCAAAGAGTTACAATAAATGGGCTTGCATCAAACTAGAAGACTGTCACCACTGAGGTTCCCCAGGGCTCTGTTTTAGGTTCAGTGGTTTAAATTTTTTTTTATTAATCACACAGATGCAGAAATTGAATATACCTGTCGTGGCTTGACACTGGCCAAATCCCAGGCAGCCACAGCGCTGCTCATTCACCCTCCCCTGCCACAGCTGGGCAGAAGAGAGAAAAAATTAATGAGGATTGCATTAATTATAAGGATACAATGTGAGTTTATTATTAATGAAATCAGGGGAGGATAATGAGAAGTAAAATAATCCCTTAAAACCACCTTTTTTTCTCCCAGCCCCTCCCTCCTTCCCACCCACAGAGCAGGAAGACAGGGCATGGGGGTTTTGGGCAGTTACTCACTACTTCTTTCGCTGCTCCGGGAGAGGGGTCCTTCCCTTGTGAGAGCGTGGGGTCCCTCCCATGGGAGACAGTTCTCTGTGAACTTCTCTGGCATGGATCCACTCTCATGAGCAGCAGTCCTCCCAAAACTGCTGCAGCATGGGTCACTCTTCCACGGGGTGCAGTCCTCCAAGGACAGGATACTCCAACCTGGAAGCAGGGCCCCTCTCTCCACTGGGTCTCCACGGGATCGCAGCTTCCTCCAAGCATCCACCCACTCTGGCACCAGCACATTCCCCACGGGCTGCGGGTGGATCTCTGCATCCCCCTTGGGTCCCCATGGGCTGCAGGGGTACAGCTGTTTCACCATGGTCTCACCACAGCTCCAGTACCTGGAGCACCTCTTGCCCCACCTCCTCCACTGGCCTTGGTGTCTCCTTTGTTTCCCTCACATATTCTCACCTCCTCTTCTCTGGCTAGAACAAAAAACCTGTGCCTCCCTTTGGTTTGATTTTCCTCTTAAATATGTTAACACAGATGCATTACCACCCGCGGCTGCTCTTTACTTTGTCTGCCCCGGTCAGCTCCCGAATGCCCGGCTTGGGCTTCTCAGCTTTTCATCGGGGCCGGGGCTCGCCGCAGTTTCCGGGCGCTTTTGCTGTCGCGCTCCGGGGTGGGCTGATGGCCGCGCTTTGCCGTCGGCGCGAGGGAAGAAACAAAGAGGCAGGGAATTCGTCCAAATCCGTCCGCGTGGCGGCTGGATGCTTTATTGGCTGCGAGAGCTGCGATGGAAAGGCTGCAGCCGATCCCAGCTTCGCACGGACGCAAATGGCCTCGAGCATGCCGAGGAGTGGGATCAAATAGGGAAGGGACAGGGCGGACGGGGAGCCCTCCCGCCCAATGGGTACAGACATCGCGGTGATGACGTGTACTACAGCGACCAATGGGAACACGGCAGGGGCGGACACGGGGCTTTGGGGTGAGTGGCACCACGAGACCGGGAACACAGGCACGGAAATCGCAGGAGTAGGGGAAAACCCGGGGGATGCACGAGGGTGCAGAGAACTGGAAAACTAACAAAGGAAAAACCCATGTGAACCTAAACCTGGGATGCAACAACCACCATCTCTTATTGGCCCAGACTTGGCTGGAGGCATGCCCGTCTTCAGACCCATCAGGGATTTGCCCTGCCATGTTGTAGGTTGGGTTGGTTTAGTCAGTTATATTAATGTTAGTTAGGTTTTTTCCTTGTACTCACCCATTGTTCCCCTCACAGTGGTTTGCTCCAGGTTGTTTACCCTGAGATTTCCCACCACTCAGATCCACAGTTAACTGTCAGTCTTCTCACTTCTCTCTGTTTCCTCCTTGTTTGATCCAATCGGTCAGGTTTGTTCACTCCCCGTGGGTTGTCAATCCTGTCTTTTGTTTGTCCCCATTGGGCGAGACAGGTTTACACCCCTGTCCGCCCACCCCCTATTTAATATGCTGCCACCCTTTGCTCCCCATCATTTTGGCACTGCATACCCCCTGAGAGCATTTTTTTCCTACCATGCATGGGGGAATAAAACTCTTTGGGCTCGCAAACAAGTGTCCTTCTCTCGTCTCATTGTCTCTTCTCAGCGTGTGGACCTACCAAAGCTGCGTAACCCACGCCGCAGCACTCAGCACTACAAGGTTGGTAGACACCATTCCCCTGGATTGCCCACTCACGTGGCGGCCACCCAGCCTCACACAGGCAGTGCTAGCTGGCTCATCTCGACTGCTTGAGGTCGTGACGGGTAGCCGCCGCACTGCCAGACATGGTGGAAGCTTCCGACAGCTTCTCACAGAAACCACCTCTGTGGCTGCCCTGCTCCCAAGAACCAGGCCAACTAAAACCAACAAAATACATTAACTAAATTTGTGAATGATACTAAATTAGGAGAACTCTCAAGGGTGGACTCTCTCAAGGGTGGAGAGGCCTGGCAGAGAGATCTAGATAGACTAAGAATAGGAAGCTGGGCAATCACCAGCCATATGAAACATAAGAAAAGCAAATTCTCCACCTGGGATGGGGCAATGCTGTTTATACATACATACATACCTACCTACATACATTTATATGCATGCATGCATATACTACACACACCTACATATATACATATATATACATGTATAGAGATGCATATATATTTTTTTTTTCTATACATAGATACATGGCAAGTTGAACCTGAGTCAGCAGTGCCCCGGCATCCAGGAGGGCCAACCCTGTTCTGGACAGCATCAGGCACAGCATTGCCAGCCAGGCAAGGGAGGGGATTCTCCCCCTTTTCTCTGCACTGTGGCAGCCTCACCTCAAAAGCTGTGTACAGTTTTGGGCTCCTCAATATGAGAAATAAGCTATTAGAGAGCATCCAGAAGAGGGCCATGAGGGTGGTGAAAGGTCCATTCAGCCTGGAGAAGGGGAGACCAAGGGGAGATCTCATGTGGTTCACAGCTTCCTCAAGGTGGGCAGTGGGTGGGGAGGTGCTGGTTTCTTCTCTTCAGTGACCAGCAATAAGGCATAAAGAACTGGAACAAGGCTGTATCAGGGGAAGATTTAACATCAGGAAAAGGTTCTTCAGTGAGAGGTTGGTCAGTCACTGGAACAGGGAAGTGGTCATGACATCAAGCCTGCTAGAATTGAAGCACCACATGGACAAGAATTTTAGTCAGATGGTTTAATTTTAGATAAGCCTGAGAGGAGCTTGTAGTTGAATATAATGATGCTTGCATGCGTCCCTTACGTAGCATAATGAACCACAAAGAGAGACACCACATTCCAAAGACACTGCTTCAGTCTGGGGTGCAGATTCTGATCTTCTCTTGCCTCTGCTGAATTTGTTCTCTGATTTTGTTGGAATCTCCAATCTTTACATTGTAGAAATATTAAGAAGCTGTAATGATTGCAGTTCACCATGAAAAATTTCAAAATCATTTAGAAAGGAAATACTAAACTATACTAAATACTGACTGAGCTACGCTGCTCCATTCATCTATGTTGCATCTTCTTATCTGTCATTATCTGATTGATTCTGCCCATGTTGTCACTCATCCCAAGTTCTCCTTAGGAAACAGACTACTTCTTCTTAAACTTCTCTGCAGTTTTGGCCAATACTTTGGCACAATTCAAATAAATTAAGGGGGGAATTATTTGAATATACAGTATCTGTCAGTATGCTAATGCATGCACACTATATTTTTACATAATTATGGACAAATTGAATATTTACATATTGCTGATGTAATGTGTACATATTACTGATGTTTTCCTATTTTAATAAATTTATAACAAAACAAATGGGTCTTGAAAATTCGAACCACTTAGATCTGAAAAATACATAGAATAATATACAAAGAAATGAAACTGTTTATATCTGTAGCCTTTTTTGTGGAAGTTACAGCCCATGATCTCCCCAGGACGTAAGTGGTAAATATGCTTTCTTTGAACAAAATTCTGTCATCTTCCTAAGTAGACAGAGATATCTATATTACAGTCACTCAGTGCACCTAAAGCTGAGTAAAGCCTCCAACATTCCCATATGCCATAAAACCTGGAAAGCTCTCATTTTCTGTGCGAATACCAATGAAAACTTTGGGAAAAAAGGGTCAAAGAACAATGAATTTCTGCAGATTTGATTCCGAGTCCCAGTATCCAGTAGCTACAGCTACGAATTGAAGGTGCATCCTTCTCACAAATATTTGTTTCAAAGAATTGAGTTTGAAATCTGAGAACTTTAAAATCCCTCAAAAATTCATAGGTAGACTGTGTGGTCATTTGAACAGAGCATTTTTCAACTGCTATTATTGAATGGGTTCTAGTGCTATCTAAGAAATATTAGAAGTAAAATGGATCATAAGCCATGAGTTTTTGCTGGAAATTGGACGTTATTCATAACATTTCTCTGCAATCAGATATCAAAATAATAATTAGTGCAAAGAGAAATTTACAAGAGACTGAGGGACAGGAAATAATTTCTTCAACAAAACCTTTGGGCAGAGTTTCTAGTTTACATTCTGGAGTTCTGTAGGCTAGATATCCTCTGGAAATACAAGCTTTGTAGAGTGACTTCATGGAGGTACTGGAAATACAGTGCAGGGAGTGTTTTTACTGATCTTCCTAATTGTAAGTTCAAAAGTGCATTTCAGTAGCTCAGCCTCATTTGGCAGCTGGAGTGGTTAGTGCAGAGCTTGGACTGATGGCCCAAGACCTCCCTCCACATAACCTCTCAGGTCAAAACTGAGTTGTTTATTTCCTAATATCCCTGAACATAAATCCTTTTCAGTTCAAGGACCACTGTAAAAATTTCCTTTCTCACCAGATCCTGGCTTTGTAACAGTAAATACCTCTTGTAAGCCTATAAGCAGGGTGAAGAGAAGATAGATGTGCCTACAAAGCATTAATATAGTAATAATTAGAAGGATTTATGTAGTTTTTAAATATGAAGCCACTACATTACCTCTTGCAGCAATTAATTTGTAAGTTTTTAATTCCAAGCTGGATAGATAGATAGATAGATAGATAGATAGATAACATAATTTTGGTGGCTGAAATTAATTTAACATTTTAAAATTTAAAAATCCAATAGACCTCTCTGCTGGGTCTGGGTATTTCTGGCTTCAAATACACATCTAAATCACACACATATATATGTGTGATTATGCATATAATATGTGCATGCTGGTATATTCAATTTTATTCTGTCATATCAAAGATTATGCTAAATATTCTTAAATAATATTAAGTACTAAAGTTAATTTTCATTCCACTTGGAATATAACACAGTAAAATATATTTTCAGGGAGGTTGTGCTACTTACATACATTTGACTTCATGGGAAAAAGATTAATAGTTTTAAAAACTGACTAAAATATCCTCAATATAAGCTCTTATTTTTAGCCATGCTGTATTTGTTCACATTCAGTAACACAGCTTCCTCCAGTCAGTCAAAACAAAATGAGTAAGAGCAGCACAATCAAGCCCTGAATAATCTGATTTGAATAATTTTATTTTTAAGGACTTTGTTGTTATTCATGTCTGTCAAAATGGAATAAAAACATCCTTGTCATTATGGTCCATATACACAGTACTTAGCTTGTTCTCATCCATATTACTAGTTCTATTTAAAAAGCTAAGCAAGTGCAAAAATTGGTATTTGAAATAGTAACTATTTTCTGAGAAAAAGAAATTAACTGTAATTAATTTTATCCCTGGATAACTGTAATTAATTTTATCCCTGGAAATCCTACAGGGTCAGTCGGTCCACATAAGAGGAAAAATGGTGTATCATAAATATGGATAAATTCTTATGTGAATATCATTTACAGAAATTTCTATGGATCAAGCCAAAGATTTCTGGTAAACTTTATATTTGCAAATAATTCCAACCAAAATATAGAATCAAATACATGTTATTATAGAGTTAGAGAGGGAAACTGGAAATTATACCCTGGAGTGCAACGATTTATGTTTCTGTTGGCAGCCTAACCTCTATCACTGGAGTGTGTCACACCATTTTGCTTCCATATGTGAAGACCTCTACCTCTTTTAAAGGTCCAGTTCACATCTTAAGTTCTGGCTTTCCAGCATGGGAAGGTCAGCTCTGAATACTGAGGTCCTGGCACTTAAATTATATTTTCTATGTCAAAAATTAATTTAAATAAACCCGAACCACTAATAATTTGAGAGACTTACAGAATTGACAGCTCAGGGACGAAATTCTTTTTTCACCTACACATCCCTTACCTACCTTCTTTGGTCCTTCATACAGCCTACACTACTAATTCTTGAACCAGGATGCTTTGTGACAAGCTCTATTAAATCTTCAGGTCTCTGCTAAATCTCTATTCTTATTGCTCATAGCTCTGATCTTCTTGTATTGCCACAAGCAGAACCTAAAAGCACAGTGCCTACTTCCAAAACTTGCTGACAATTAGAATTGCTTTCCTTCCACTGATGGAAAGTAGTGGCATTATTAACTTGCATCTCACTGACAAGTAAAGCTAGATGCATAGACGTCTCCTAAAAAAATATAGGAAAATAATCTAATGCATGGAGCAAGAAACTGGAAAAAAATACTGCATTTGCATTCGGTTAATTGTTTTCAAGAAGCTTTTAGAAATTCTGAATGTAATGTTGCGAAGACTTTTTTATTTGTAGCAGCGTATTCAGCTTGTCTAGCTGAACATAATATAGCTCTGCTGTGTATGTTTTAGATGCAATCTTTGTTATCAACAGCTAAAAATGAACTGCTCTTTTACTGGCTAAATGTGTGCAATGAATGCCCTAGCCTTGTGACAGAGGAAACCTGAACACCATATGTCACCAGGTACAGAGATTGTCAATCTTCAGTACTTTGGTTAGAAAACTATTTTGTGCCCAGTTCATGGCCCTGGTTGTGAATGTCATAAAGGAGAAAACTTCCTGTCTTAATAATTGGCATTTTGGGGAAAAACTAAGGGGAAAGGCAGTCAATTTGAGATGCTCTGTATTGTTATAATAACAATTTTAGGGTATTCTCTGGTGTGAAAGTGAAAATTCAAACAATCATATAAGGTTTTCACCAGAATAAGTCTTCAGAGGCAGACCTTCCACACGCATAGTATATAAAACACAGAAATTAAGAGATACTTGAAAAGTCTATGTGTGGCGATTAAGCTACAAAGGAACAAGATATGTATGCAATGTTCATCAAATAGTATAAATGGCAGTGAGTCTTTCTAGATTTTGACCGAAACTTGGTTCCTCAGGGCTCTGATCTATTAACCTGTACAACTATGAAAATTAAAATTATGCTGGCTTTAGCCCAAAACCTCATTTGCTTATCACATCAGAGACATGCTGCAAAAATAGTTAATGAGTCTGTATTGATCCAATGACAAATGTGGCTAGAGTGCTGCCTCAATTTTGTTCAGACCCTTCAACTCCTTGCAGTCTGGGGCACAGAAAGCAGCTGACCATTCTGGCACTTCCAGCATAATTGTGCTGTGGATCTACCAATGGATGTACCAACGGAGCTTCCTCCTCAAAGCTGTAAGTGCATTATTCATCAGGATGAACACAAACACTTCTCAGAGGCCTCATTTGTTTAGCCTTAAAGATGGCATATTGATTGTTGTCCATACTAGCCCAAACCACAGTCCGATGATCCTCATAGATACAGCTCTAAACCTAGCATGAGCCAGAGGATACTGTGCTTTATTAAAATGTTTCCAAGTATTACTTACAATGGTGAGCTGCAACTGGAAAACTAGTAAAATATTTTTTTTATTAGGGACATGAAAAATTTTCAATACTATTTTCTAACAGTATCTTGCTAAACAAGCTATTAAAATACTCTTGATAGTGTGAAAAAAGCCAACAAAATTTAAACTCCAAACATAGTGTTGCAACTAATATTAACAAGAACTTCTGCCAAAGTGTAATGGATATGTTAGAGCTGATTCCACACAAATTTACACTTTTCTTGCTTGAAAATGTCTGAAGGGATTGTGGTATACAAGCATAGAAATACTACAAGGTAGACAAAAAATAGAGATATAGTGATCAGTATGTTCAAGAAATAGTCACATGGTATAAAAAGTGTTTAACAATGTTATTTTCACAGACTGATTGGGCCCTTTAAGATTATATTGGAAAATTTAGATTGTACTCCATTACTTTCTGCAATGTATTATAACAGGATTCTGATACTACCACTGCAGTAATCCCGTTGCTTTGCATTCTTATTTCTGGATTTATGATCTATTTATTGAAGTATTTTCAAATCTATTTACTTAGATAAGCTGTCTTCATGCAGAAGGAATGCTTCTCATATATTTGGGAGCATGAAATTTTATTGCAGAAATGGTCATTCTGTTTTAACACATTCTGTAAATAAGAACGCTCTACATTCACTCAGAATTCACTTTACAAAGTTTAAGCTAGACACATTTCTCAGATATTTTAAGTTTTCTTGATGCTTAACCTCTTCCACCCTGAGATTAATTTTAAAAATAGGACCTCATTTCACAGTTTCAATAGATGAAGGAGAGAAAAAGCAGTGGATGAGTTCTTGCCAGGTAGCATTATTGTCTTCATGGTCCTTATGTCAACTGTGGAAAACCTGATGCGGGGTACAGGTCAAGGTTGCTTTTCCTGAGCTCTTCTGGGACTGGAGAAGACAAGATGTTTCATGGGTATAAAAGATATGCCAGGTGGAGGAATAATTCTGATTATGCTGTTGCTGGGTGGGGAGGTGGGAAGTCTTCCAAAAGGTATTTCCAGAGAGTCAAGAACTACAAACTGCCTGCTGAGGAGCCACTATCCCCACTGCCCCCGCAGAAATCAGATCCAACTACATCTAAAATCAATAACTATTGCCATCTCCTTTAAACACACATGTAGATTTTATTATAAGATGCAAAAATAATATTCAGAAGAATTCAAAACATTCTTTTTATTTCAGTGAACATTTTTATTTTAAGGGACAACATTTTTACAATTAATACCAATGCTATGGACCAGCAGAGCCATTTTTGAAAGTGTAGAGTTAATTTCCCTTCTATATTTGTTCAATATATGTTCTGTGAATAAATAGTGTGAAAGTATAAGGTTATACTTAGAAACTAGATGTAACTATTTGCACTTGAGAACCTAAATTTCCCTAAGGTACAGGAAATTACAACTTTGCAAGTGTCTAACTGCAGAAAGCAGTGTGAAATTTTATGGGACAATATTCTTTAATTAGTGGTCCATAAAAACAATTGCTGAGCTAGCTCTCCAAATTATGATTTAGCATGCTTGCAAGTCAACATTTTTTTACTAAATGGGTAAGGAAAGAGTATAGGCATACACATTATAAAATGAGACTTTTCTGTAAAAAGCCCAAGGGTTCTGGGGTTCTGTTGATATGAAGTAGCCCTAATGCCATCCTTTTTCTCACAAACAGAAGTTTTCTGGTTAAGTCATGACTAAGTTCATCAAAGTTCAGAGGGAACCTTAGACTTTTCTGGACAAACTTTGTCCTGTTGCTCCTTAGATTTTTGATAAATTGCAAAACCCTTTCTCTAGATAAGCTAACTTTTGTTAATGTCTGTGGGGTTTTTTTTGGGTTTTTTTTTTTGGGGTTTTTTGTTTTGTTTTGTTTTGTTTTGTTTTGTTTTGTTTTGTGGGAATTACTTGAATCCTTCTCCTTCAGCATTTACCACTAGCATAGATGAACACCCATGATTAAGCAGGATGCCTGATTAGGACAAGATTAAGTAAAATCAGATTTAAAAGCAATTCAAATAACCTGCAAGTCATAGAAGAAAGAAAAGGAAACAACCATGTGTGAGGTACATGTTGATAACTCAAATGCATGAAACATCTTTTCCTTAATTTTTCATTTAAATTATAACTTAGATATTGGGGAGTGGTGTTAATGCAAAAACCAACGTAGAAAGACGTTTGTGTTTTTCATTGCAATAATCTAATTTCAGAGTATATTTTACTTTTTGTTTTAGAAACAAAAATATTATCTTTGTGTGGGCTTTTAGCAGAAAAACTGTCTCTGAATATGTTACTTCATGTTTTTCATTAACAAGAAAAATCTTAAAACAGACAGAATCAGTAATAAGTGTCAGTTTGCTATGTATTTGCTCTCTGAACCCATGTTAGAATCAGAAAGTTCTTCAGAATGTTTAGCATATTTTCACTTCTTACCTGTAAATGCCGTTAGACATTAATTATATTGTGGTAAGCTGCATATGTAAATAAATGACGTTATCTTGGAACACTGAATTTTTTCAAATGTGAAAACACTAATTTTAGAGATACTAAGAAAATGTTTGAAAACTATTCTGATGTCTGACTGAATCCCTGCTCCATTGGGTTAGTGTGGCCAGGGTTGGTGGCAGGGGACTACACTGTTGGTTTGTGTGAGAGGTTGCCAGAAGCTTCCTCCAGGTCTTGCACAGCCATTGCCAGCTTGCTCCAGGATGGATGTTCTGCTGGCCAAGGCAATCAGAAATTGTGGTAATGCCTCTGTGATTTAAGGAAAGGTTATGGTGCAGATGTTGCTGTTGCCAGAGAGAAGTGAGAACATGTGAGAGGAACAGCCGTGCCGACACCAAGGTCAGTGCAGCAGGAGAGGCAGGAGGTGCTCCAGGCAGCAGAGCTGGGATTCCCCTGCAGCCCCTGGTGCAGACCATGGTGAAGCACTGTCCCCCTGCAGCCCAGGGAGGTCCATGGGAATGCTGAGATCCACCTTCAGCCTGTGGAGGATCCCCAGGCTGGAGCAGGTGGATGCCTGAGAAGAGACTGTGACCTCTTGGGGGGCTCCTGGCAGCAACCTGCAGACCCATGAAGAGAACAGCCCATGCTGGAGCAGGTCTACTGGCAGAACTTGTGACCCTGTGGAGGACCCATGCTGGAGCAGGCTGTGCCTGAAGGAGTGCACCCTGTGGAAGAGTGATCCATGTTGGAGCAGTTCATGGAGAACTGTTGCCCATGGGATGGACTCTTGCTGGAGAAGTTTATAGACAACAGACTCCGTGAGAGAGACTCCACAGCAGAGTAATAAAAGGACTCCATTCCTGAGCAGCATCAGGAACATGTATCAGGAACATGTGATGAACTGAGTGTAGCCCTCATTTCCCCTTTCCCTGTGCTGTAGAATCTTGGAAGGAGGAAGGGGTGGGGAAAGGGCATTTTAAGATTTACTTTACTTCTCATTATCCTGCTCTGATTTTGTTAGTAATAAATTCAATTAATACCCCTAGTGGAGTCCCTTCTGCCTGGGACAGTATTTTGTGAGTGATTTCTCCCAGACCTCATCTCAACTCCTGAAACCTTTGTTATATTTTGTCTTCCCTGTCCACTTGCACAGGGGAATGATAGAGCAGTTTTGGGGAGTGCCTGACATACACCCAGGGTCAGTCCACTACAGAAGCTATCACAAAAAACATAAGGCACTGGAACCGGCTCTGCAGGGAATTAGTCACAGCACCAGCCTTCCAGAGTTCAAGAGACTTTTGAACAATGCTCTTGGGCACATGCACTCTTAGCAATGGCACTGTGCAGGGGCTAGAGTTGGACTGGATGATCCTTGGAGGTCTCTTTCAAATCAGCTGTGATTCTATTTACCACACACAGGCCTTTGGCTTTTGATAACTGAGGGAACAGACTTTAAAATAAGATTCTCTGCTGTTCTGGTACATAGTGTTTACATCAACGTTATATAAGCCTATATAATACAGGTCACTGCTTTTGAGGCAGTGACATCAGGGTGTGCTTCTTTCACCCAGATTTTTATAGCACCACCATCAGTGTAGTGGCTGTGTGTCTAAACAGTAAACATGGTATTTCTGCTCAAAATAGGAAAAATATTCAGTGTTCCTCACTAAAAAATCTGTCTTAACTCATAATCCCGATTTCCCTTATAGCAATAAACCGCAATGATTTCTGTGAAGTACAATGAGAAGATATCCAAATCAGATTGTCAGTTTCATGCAACAATGAAGCATTGATTAAAAGTTGCACAGCAATTAGTAGAAGCAAAACTGGCACTAATCACTTTATATGTCAATGGTTTACCAAGGTGACCTTAAAAGAAAATGCTGAAGATATTTGAGGGTTTCAGACAGTGGCATTTGGCCTCTTTAGAAGCAACACTTGATAGGATTGCTGTAAACTCATTGTTTGCCTCAAAAAGAGAAAAATCATGTGATTACATGCATGACATAGTTATTCTATTATTACCTACACATTCTGGACTGCTTGTAATAAGTAGTCTCTTAAGTACCTAAAAGGAACAATATTTTAATTCTGCATGGATAAATAAATTGCAGATGTTATGGGCTGCTTTCACACTTTTCAAAAAGCAATCTCAAAATTCAAGGTGCCTGTATTAAAATTATTTTATAAAAAATAGTTTTCTGTTTTTGCACACATGCATTGAAACTTTTAATAGCAGTGAGCACAGAATGGCTGAGACAAAACTGCTTGTACAACAAATGATCTTTCTTCACTGTCTTGATAATAGAGAACAATAATAGCAACCAATCTAACTAGCCTATTATCTGGCTTTATTGTTTCTTTTCAGGCCTGAGCGAGTGAAAATTTAGCCAAAAGACTAGATGCATTGTAAACATTTCAGAGCTTTATTCTGGTTACAATTCTACAAAATTTGCCAGTATGGACAGTGATTTCATTGGGTTTTACCTGTATAAGGTGAACCTGGAGAAGTGAAGTCTCCTGTGGATGCTTGGTTGATTAGGTTTTGTTTTCCTCTAAAGTAAGCTGCTTCTGCATGAACTTTAAGGGCAAATAACTGAAAGTAACTAAGTTATCATGGCTTAATGACATATCACTTGTGAACCAAGACAAAACAGATCACAATGTCTATGTCCCTACTTCTCTGCAAGAAAGAAATGAGCATGTTTGCTCACACCATCATTTCCTTCATTAACCCAGCCCATCATCAGTGTCTGGCAGGATCGTTTCACAGACTTAGTCGTGGATATTTTATAAACGATAACCTTGGTTCAAAATCTCATAGAATGAATTCTTGGTTTAACAACAAATCTGTATCTGTATCTATTTCATTTAATATACTGGTTTTTGTGTGGCAGTTATGGATATCTTGGGACGGTATGTTTTTGCCCATTCTCACAGGTGCTAAAAATACTTGGCTATGCATTCAACAGCACCATCTGTTGAGGGAAGACACATTATGAGATGCAACAAATATATAAAAGGCACTTAGAAAAGAATACATTAATGTTAAAAATTGAGGAGGAGTCTGTAAAAACAAATCATATTTTATAGGCAATGTGTGAATGAATATATCAGTGCTGGAAAAAAAAATTCCATAACACTTTAAAAGCAGTATTTCCCCTTTTTAGTTATCCTCTCTATTTCAAGCCACCTAATAAGTTAGAATCAGTCTGAATAAAATAAACTTTAAAAAGAAAAAAGAAATAATGAAACATATAAAACCACAAGTAGTCCTCAGAACTATAGCAGAATATTGCACATTCTAGCAACAAAGTTTGCAACAATTACAAGCATTTAGACTTTATATAAACCTGTAGGATAACCTTGGTCACCTTTTTTGCATGTTGAGAATAGTTGACATGTACAACAAAACAGCACTGTCCCCTTTACTAACACAGTACAGTCTATGTCTTCTCTGTGAGGAATATATTAAGGAGGCATTGTATATTTATTTAGAGTTCAGTTCAACTACATGCCTTTGAACAGGTTCACTATGTTTAACTGTTGAATCAATGAGATGGATTCTTTTTTGAGAAGGTTAATTATCTCCTGTTATATTATTATTTTAATAATATAAAACCAACAAAGAAAATGAAAAAAAGTATTACACATAGAATGCTTATCTTCATGTTACTAGCCAATAAAAAATTTAAGTCAATCATGTGTCTAAGAAGCACAATTGTTATTTTTATATGCATTTGAACAAGCCATTTCAAAAACAGCAATTTTAAATCTGGAATTGCTAATGAACTATTTCTCCTAATAATTTAAAACTGGCATGTTTTTAAATTTCATTCTTGTGGAAGCCTAATTAAATGTATAATACATTTCTAGTTTAAGTCCTTTTTAATTAAAAGGTTACTGATAATTTCTATAGCCTTTTTTAAAAGTAAAAAATGCGAAGAAAGCAAGAGAAAATTGTCAGAGTCCAGGACATCCCTCTGGCTGCCCTGGCTGTCTCAAGACCCTGGCAGGGGGCTCAAGGACCTTGGCATTAAGTCAAAAACACCTGTGGCTTCAAATTTAGCCTGTGGAAAAAGCTGTCAATTTTGTACGAGGAATTACAAGCCACAAGGATTAGATTAACACAGGGTGGAAAAGTAGAATTTTGGGGTTTTTTAGAATATAATTCAGGGAGTCAAGCTGGAGGAATTTGGGCATGTCCTAGCCTTCTTCTCCTTCGTCTTGTCCTCCATATTTTGGTGTGATGGTGACACTTTTCTGTTGGTTTAAGGTAGAGACATACTGTCCAACATAGATGTTAGATATTGGTGCATTGTTATAAACAGACTATACATAACTTTTGATATAAAAGGTAAACACCGTCCGACAGGGCAGGGCAGAATACCATGGCCTCCTTGCTAGGCAGAGCTCAGCAGGTCAGAGAATAAATGTTATAGATAAGAAGAAATAAACAACCTTGAAAGCGCAACTGGATGCATTCCAGGCTCCTTCTTTGGCTGCATCGACCTAGGAAGCAAAGACTCTTTACGATCTCAGGGTCACCCTGACCTTCAGAACCCCAAGAAATCAACAGAAATTAAACATTTCTTCTTGATCTTCCCTATCTCCCATGCCTTTTTTTACCTTCAGTCTACAGAACTGAAAAAAATCTAAATCAAAAAAAAAATACTTCTTTGGTGCTCTACGGTATAACAGCCATAATCACACAACTTTTTTCCTTTGCTTTTTGCCAGATCAATATAGAGCAACTTGTGAGTAAACAACATAAACAAAAAGCAGCTCTTACAGTAAGGATAATTGCCAAATGAAAATGAGATCTCTCAGATACTCAAAGCTCACACATACTGTTGCTTTGGGCTCGTACAACGAAACAAAGCAGGATTAGCTCGCAAGTTATTTACTTCTTAATAAAGCAAAACCCATGAGTGCACTGTAAGCATCATACAACAGGTATACAACCTGTTCAGATGCAGACCTGTGCACAAAAAAAACCAGCCACAGATGTTTTGGGAAGCCCTAGGATTATTTAGAGGGTGGTGGAGGTGCCAGCACATGATGAGAAACTGTTAAGTTGAAGCACAGTGAGCACTCAACACAGAGCCACCACTGCCACACACAGTGCTCAGGTGAGGTCAGGTCAGAGCACATCACAGACAGCTGCTGCTCATGGGTGTGCTTGCAAAAATGCTCTCAGCAAGCAACCTCTGGGCTATGCTACAACCGATAGCCTTAGCCCCCTAGCCAGTCATAGGAGAAGGTCAGGAGGTCAAGTAGGACCTGCCTTTCCTAAACCCACCCACAATGGCTGGACCAGTGTTTGTCCTGATCCCCTCGTTGTCCTGTAAGCGCTGCCCGATGTCCCTCAAGTTAATCTAGTACATAAATCTCCCCAGCACTGAGGTCAGGCTGACAGGCCTGTATTCCCTGGATCCTCCTTCCAACCCTTCCTGTAGATGAGCATCACACTGACCAGCCTCAAGCTGTCTGAGGCCTCCCTGGTTAACCAGGACTGAAGGTAAACGATGGTGAGTGGCTTGGTGAGCTCTTCCTCCCCTCCCTCAGTACTTGGGAGAATCCCATCCAGTCCCATGCACTTGTGAGTGTCCAGGGGGCACAGCAGGTCATTAACTGCTTCCTCCTGGACTGCATGGGGTCTGTTCTGTTCTCCATTCCTGTCTGCCAGCTCAGGGGGCTGGCTGCCCTGAGCATAACTGGGCTTTCTGTTAATAACTGAGGCAAAGATGGCATCAAGCAACCTGACCTTTTGTTCATTCTTATTGCCAATATTCCCCCTGCACCCTTGTGTCCAGTAAATGATGATTTTCCTTATACCTCTTTTCTTTTTTAATGTATTTTTAAACACACTTTTATTATCTTTCACAGCAGAAGTCAGACTGAGTTCTAGCTAAGCTTTCACCTTTCTAATTTTCTCTCTATGTGACCTAGCAACAGCCTTGTACTCACTCTGAGTTGCTTGCCCCATCTTTCAGACGTCATAAACTCTCTTTTTCCCCCCCCGAATTACATTGAAAGCTTCCTGTTCAACCAGGATGATCTTCCGCACGGACATGTTTATTAGCAAATAGGGATGGCCTGCTTTTGCCCATTTAAGATTTCCTTCCTAAGTATGTCCAGCCTTCCTGGACCCCTTTGTTATTAAATGCTATTTCCCAGGGGACTCTGAACCAGCTTCCTGAACTGGCCAAGGTCCACCCACTGGAAGTCCAAGGTCCAAGATTTTTGCTGATCCCCTTCCTTACTTCTCCAAGAATCCAAAACTCTTTGATTGATTCCATGGTCAGTGTGCCCGAGATGGTCTCTGACCACCACATGTCCCACAGCCCTTCTCTGGTTGTGAACAGCAGGTCTGGCAGGGCATGCCCTGGTAGGTTCCCCTACCAGCTGTGTCTGGAATTTACCTTCCACACACTGCAGGAACCTCCTAGACTGTCTCCTCTCCACTGCTGAGTTTCCAGCAGATATTTGGCAAGTTAAAGTCTCCCACAAGAACCGGGGCTAGTGATCATGAAACATCCACTGATAGGATATTTCACTTCATCCTGGCTGGGTGGTCTGTGACAGGCTCCCAGCAGGATCTCTGCCTTGTTGGCCATCCCTCTGACTGTCACCCACAGGCACTCAGCCTTCTGCCCGCTGTCCCTGAGCTCCGTACAGCCAAAACCCTCCCCAGTGTACAGAGCCACCCCACAGCCCCTCCTTCCTCCCCTGTCCCTTCTGAGAGCTTGTAGCCATCCACTGCAGCACTCCAGTCATCCCACCACAATCTCATGGTGATAACTGCATCACAGCTTCCTGCTGCCAACGGCTTCCATTGTTTGTTACCTGTGCTGGGTGCATTGGTGCATCAGTGAATCAGTGAGATGGATTGTTTTTTGAGAAGGTTAGTTATCTCCTCTTATGTTATTATTTTAATAACATAAGAGGAGATGAAGGTGCGCTTCAGCTGGGCTGTCCATGGCACCCACACCACAGGTGTGTCCCCCAGGCTCATCTCTAGTGAGCCTGGTCTTGTTTCTTTCCCCTTTCAAACCTGGCTTAAAGTCCTCTCAGCACTGCCAACTCATGGGCTAAAATTCTTTTCCCCCCTTTTAGGCAGGTGGATCTCATCTGTGCCCAGCAGGCCTGGTGCTGACTGCCCGGTGGTCCCAAAGGACAGAATTCTGGCAATGGCTTTAACCCACATGTAGATTAAATGGGGTCTCCTGTTATATATAACATATATATCTATATATCTGTCTATAAATATATAGAGATATAGAGATATAGATATAAAATAGACTAAACAAATGTAGGAGATTCCTGCAGAGTTCAGAGAGTTTGCTACAACACACTTTTCAAGGTAATTGAGGTTATTCTGTCTGGAAAACAAAAGAGTCAGATTCCTAGATGTGAGTTGTTAGAGCTGTAGATGGTAAATTAATAACATTCCCTCCTGCTAATTCAGTGGACAGCATAGCAATGCTAAAAATAAAACCCACCCTGAAGCAATTTTAGATTAATCACTTTAAAAGGTGTATGCCTTTCTGCTGTGTTGCAGGTAAATCAATGGCAGTTTCAATCATAATCTGTATTCCCCAAAACCAGATGTTTGTACAATTATCTCTTCTAAAACTGCCATTACAGCTCCTCAGTAATCCACCCATCCCATCCTTCTACAGAATGATGCATGTTTTAAATAAAAAAAATCTAAATTTAAATTAAAAAACTAAAAATAGTACTACTATTCTACTTCAGTACTACTGAAGTAGAATAGTACTACTCCTACTTCAAAGGAGTAGTACTATTTACCATTGGCATCTGTTTCTTTATTTTTTGCTTCTGAGACAGGTGATTGGACTAAGGATTAGTCTAAGATTGCTTTTGCAAAACTGCAAATATAATATGTCCAAGAAATTAGAAGACTACCTTCCCTTCAGGTTCCAAGTTGTACAGATCTATGACTATTATAGACAATTGAAATCCCAACCATATTAGCTCAGCTGTAGCCCACAAGGCCTTGGCATGCTTGTTTTCATAGAAATAATAAAATTATCATTTACATCTGAACTGTGAATATTTTCCACTGCTTAGATGTCTGATTCTATCTTCTCCATCCACCACAGATCAATCATTTAGGATTAACAAAGTCTCTGAAGGGTGTGGGAGAGTATATATATTTTTTTAATGAACAAAAATAAATCTTTTGAAAGACAGAATGAAGCTTAGACCTTTGAAAAATTCAGTGGTGTTAACACATGCCTTATTTCTCCCTTGTCACCCTCCCAAAAAAAAAAAAGTAAAAGAAGCAGCTAGGAGACAGAAATTGTTCTTGGTCTCTTTGGTTTGAAGGGTTTTAATTCTACATTCCATCTCTACAACATTGTCATTTTCAGGGTTAGGGATAGTCAAAACCCACTCCTTCTTTTTGAATCTGTGGCATAGTAAAAGATACAAGTTCAAATTTCATGAGGCCACAAAAATATTAAGGAAAATTACTGTAATCTTTCATTTGAGGCAATCAGATGGGAAAGAAGAGACCTCAGTTTTTATTTCTGCTTTCAGGCTTATACAAAATTTACAATAAATACACAGGAAGACTAGTTCTATAAAATTATATGTGACATAAAACTTTCACTGCTAACTTACCTCTACCACTAGAACCTGCACTTTCGAATACAGATTAAAATCTCTATCAAAACAGATAACTGAAATGTTGATGGATGTGATTGACAAGATCCAATTCTCAGCACCAGCCAAATGCCAATGCCCAGGGAAGTGCAGGAAAGTGCAGAAGAAATGTGCCAGCACACATGCTGCTTTTCTGTGTACTCTCCCAGCCTTCAACTATTCTTGCTCAGTGATAGAGTACAGTTTGTATGTCTTCATTAACTACAAGAAGTAGCTCCTAAAATTAAAATCTGTTAAGTTTAGGTACCTAAATCCTTCTGTGACTCTTGTCCTAGCTACCAGCTTGGTTGATCTGTATTATCAAGTCAGCATATGGGGTAGGCTGTTATTTTTGGTGTGAATTATTTTTAGGTGGGATGCTCTGGAGTATTCCAGTGGTGAGTCTCAAGAAGTTCTGCTTCTGGTGAAAACAGGCTGGATCTGTCCACATGAGACACCAATGAGAAGGCTAGAGATGCAGTGTGGATGTGCACTTAGTGCTCTGCACATCAGCAGCACATATTTAGGATCAGAAAACATGAATATCATTGCTGGGAAGGATGGTGTGAATGTGTCCTTCCTTCTGTGCACCACTCCAAATGCAGGTGTACCCACTGAGAGTGTGCATGGTCTAGTCATATACACCCCTTTAAAAACCCCACCTATAAAATCCATTTTTTCTCTATAATCCCCACAGACAGTGATCTTTTAACAGAGGAATTGCAAGAGGCCAGGAAAAAGAGAAGTTCAATGAATCACTGTAAGAGCTATAATTGCAGAAAAGCCTAAGCAAGTTAAAAAAAAAAAAAAAAAAAGAATGTAATTAATCAGAAGATCCTTTTCAATTAAAATTTAAATATTAGACTCCAGAGAGAGAAAATGTTCTGGGAAAGGCATTTTTAGAGCTATGTGAAGACTAAGTCATCTGCAGATTCAGACAATCCATGAGTAACTTGAATTATCTTATTTTAGAAAAGGTTAAAAAAAAAGGAGAATACTTTCAGTTTTTGTATGGATCAGGAAATACTAAGAGTCTGTTCACTTTAATATCTTCTCTGGTTAAATGCTGGTCACTGTGATCAAGTACTCTAGCTAGTGGGGGTAGAATTAAGCATGTAGTTGTGGGCTGAGTCATAAAAATTAGTCAGTGGGAACTCTGCCTTAGGCTGAACTAGGGTTACTCACTGAGCATCAATCCCAACACAAATTAAACATCCCTTAGGATAATAAGATATGGTGTTCATAAAACACCACATTAGCAGCATTTATCTTCTGATATGCTTTCAAAAGGACCTGATATATCTCAGACCTACTTTCCCTTGGCATTTGCAATAAGTTATGTTAGTAGAATAAACCAAACTAACATTTCAGTTCCCATACTAACATTTGTCAAAAAATTATCTAACGTGTTCCAAAATATTTTCGATTTCGGAGGCTTTTGATGTTTCAGCTGTCCTCCTTAAAGCCCCAGTCAGAACAAATACACGACTTAAAAACAGTGCTTTCCCATCAGATAACAGATAGACATTATCCCTCAATATTTCATATAATTAAGCCATAAAGTGACCTCTGTCAGCATAGTAGCTGGCACAACTTGTTCTCCAGTGGTTTTGCTTTCTTGGCGGTTATTTTGAAGTCATAAGCACAGTGTGCCTTACAAACAAACTTTTTTAAATAAAGTTACTAAAGAATCACCTTTTAAAGACCCATAATCACCCTTCAATTTACCATCAGGCTGTGTTGAGCAAACTAAATCTCATGAGGTGAGCCAGAGCACATAAGCCAGGCAATCATAGAACTGAAGAAATCCCACATAAGTAAGTAAGTCAGAAGAGTAGGAGTACTTGATTTTACATCTTGAAAAATAGAAACCACCCCCCTCACCCCCAAAACCATAGTCTTTTTTAATGGAGACAAAAAAAAGGCTTGTGTTGCCAATGAGTTAGCTGTTATATGGGAAATCAACAGAACGCAGTGTCATTTGTTAACAAGCCTTGGAATAATTACAGCTAACACCTGAAAATTTGTATGTAGTGTTGTAAGCAAGTATTTTTATGTAGTAAATAACATGAAAAAGGTGCGTTTCTCTTGGCTCTCTTCCATTTTTATTTTCCCCTTCTTCATGCTCAAATTGCAAGAAAAGCTTTGTCTTTATAGCTTTAGAGAAAAATGCAGTGCTGCACAGTACAGCTGTGCTGCAATGGTGCTCTTTACAGTGAGTAGGAAGAGAGATGAATCCAGGAAGCAAACCCAGCCTTTTCCTGCAGAGAGCTGCAAACCACAGAGTGAATATTTATTCTCTTACTTTTTCACCTCTCTTGCTTTCTCACCTCTGTTCTCCACAGAGAGGTACAAGGAACTTACATATGTCCTGAAATAAGCTAGTCAAAGGCCTTTATGGACTGTAGTCTTTAATGGTTTAAAGGGGGCTGTAGAGCCAAGGTATTACTCTGACCTCTCAGGAGAGATAGCAGTTATCTGTCATAGATTGCATGTAGGTATACAAATAAAAGGTATAAAGTGGGCCAGCCAGAGTTGTGGGATCTGAAAATGTTAACCATATAAGAGACTCATCCTACATGAACAACTAGATAGTAGTAGATGAACAACTAGAAGTTCATCTTCCTGGAATATTACCTTTCACCACATTAACTGTTATGCAGGAGTAAATCCACGTAACCTATATAGGTGAGCTTAATAATTGGTTTTCATGCCTTTGTCTGTCTGCCCCCTGTCTCACTGTACCCTAAGAGCAATAATTCAAGTGCAAATACAGGGAGCAGATGCCAAGTTACCTAAACAGACTAAGCTGTGCTGCAGAGGTCCTAGTATAAGGTCCATGGGCTTATAAATATGTAACAGTCTTTCTGCAAATGGCAGTGTTTTCCACCTATTCCAACATGTACACTTCTGTCAACACTTGTCCTATAAATATAGTATGTCTTATGAGCTTAATTAATGGCAGAGCACATTGGCATGTCTGGTCCATGCATCTCTTCTTCACAGAGTCATGTCCAGGATTAACAATGCCAAGTTCAAATCAGCTGGAATTAATAACAGGTTTATAAGGATTTTTGTTTTCACACACATTTTGGGAGGCTGGTTTAAAAAGACAGTGTAATCAGCGTGATAGTGTGACCAGCCTTTTTTTAAATTTTAAAAGTATTTGATGAAAATATATAAATCAAATAATTGCAACAAATCCATCAGTCCAAATATCAAGTTTGACATATGCTTTACACTGTGCTTTCAATAACAATCTCTTAATCCAGTGTTCCTACAGTTGCATAGTGCAATTTCCCTCTGTGATTCTAAAAAGAAATGTTCAAGGGCACTACTTTGAATATGTTGCTGAAATAACTCCTGCTTGACTTACAATTGGTTCTGATATAACTTTTCATTATGGTAATCCACAGGTCTGTTACCTAAGTCTGTAGTCTAAGCCACACAAGCTGCCTTCAGCCATGGATCAGGACTCTGATCCTGGCCTGTTTCTGACCCTAGGCACGGATCCCAAACAAGCTACTTGGCTGTTGAGTTGTCATCTCTGAGGATATGTTCTGACATATGAGACAGTGATTCTGCATAAAGTTATTCTTTAACTTTATAAATTAATGTGTCCTTACTCTCATTGCATTCATAAGCCTATATAGAAGTTGTAATGGAATTTGCAGAAAATCCGTCAAGGCTTTCAGTTTGCCAGCTTCCTTTATCTTCTGAAACATCCCCTGGTAATTCAGACTAGGCCTTATCTGGAAAATACATATCCAATCAGAGAAATTTACAGAGAAATTATTTATCTCACATTTAGGTCTTCATTTATTACTGTTCTCCCACAGCTACTTTCCTGCCATTTGTTCTCATCAGAGAAAATTTAGCTCTGAATTTATTGTTCCAGTCCATGCTGTTCTTCCAAGCTTACAGAAATAACTCAAGTCTGACTCCATCGTATCCTCTCTGCTAGTGGCTGTGATCCAACCCAGTGCAATGGAACGAAGCAGCAAGCCTTAGAGAATTTTCTGTGGATTCCTTCCTCCACATGGGATTTTGTTTGTCTTTGGTCATTTTCCAAGCAATTCAGCAGACATTCCCAGAAGAATTTTGATGACATTTTCTTCTTTTCTAGGAAACTTAAAAGATCATCTATGCAACACATCTTTCTAAGAGACATCAGTTTTCAACTAAAATAGAAAAGCATTCAAATCTGATTACTTTCACAGTGTACAAAGCTGTTTTGAATGAATAAATGAATAAATGAATGGATGAGTCATAAGAACAAGACCATTTTAAATTAACATTATTTTTCAACAAACTGATGTGAACTCTAGAGTCTTGCATTTGAGTATTTTCAAGCTCATAATTGATCCAGTTGACCTGCTAAAATTTTTGCAGAAGAAAATAATTATGGAAGCACAACCCAGACTAAATGTGTATATGGCTTCTATGCACCATACACTTCTACATGGAGAGGCACCTCTATCATTCTTGGCTTCAGCCAGTCACAAATCTGAAGGCTGATAACACATCTTTTTCCCCAATAGACCCTATTCAAAAAGCCCTGTAAGTGCATTTCAATATGGGGTTTATAGACATTGAAGATAAAATGCAAATAGGTTCTGAAATCCTACCTTGATTTCAATTTTATTTCCAGTACCCAATTTCAAACCAAACTCAGAGAGGAAAACATTCACATCTGAACAAGTAAGAAGCCAGTTTTGAGAGACAAGAGTACTGGACAAGCAAAAATAGAACTTAAATATAGTGAACAGTAAGTAAGAGAAAGCATACAAAAAGATACTTGATTTACAATTGAAATCATTGCAAGACAAATCACATAGCTTTTTTTTAAAGGTTGTTGTTTCACAATTGCAGTATATCTGCCAATGGTCAGTCTGAACCAAAAAAACAGGTATCACTATTTAAAATTCATTTTTGTTACTACTGCTTGTGATAGTTCTTGCCATTAATTTTATGTTATAATAGAAGTTCCATTAACAAATTTGGTGGCTTTTGAGTGCATAGGCTAAAGACTTTTACAATCCATTTCTGTAACTCTGCTTTTACACTGGACCTAAATAAAGCTAGCTTCACAGAGACAAACTTTCAGTGGAAATAAAAACTACAAAGTGCACGATTTAGGTTAACATAGTACATGGTTAATAATTGACTACAGTTTGGAAACATTTGTTACAGAAACTGAATTGATGCAAATTATAAAAGACAAGGTCTTGGGTAAATATTTATTCTTAACTGCATTCCAGAACACTTTTATCCCTATGGGCTAATTATGTTTTAGATACTTACTGAAATATAATTCCCACTATCGCCACACCACTGCACCTAGCATCATGAAAACCAATCAGTACTAGTGCAGTTAAATATAAAAGTATAGCTTTCCATTCATTCTTTGCAACTGCCAAAATATGTATATATATATACATATATATGCATATGTATATATATATATAAAAAACTTCTATTTCAGTGCAGCTTAAACCTTTTTAGCATACAAAAGGAATATAGTAACATGCCATTTTCTTATCTGCTGTATTATTGTATTAATTTGCTCACAGACATAGCACAAGTATATTTATAAAAAGGTTTGCTTTGAGTTGAAAACAAAAGCCAAGAGGAAACATGTCTAAACAACCTACTTTCAGTACTAAGAGTGTGGATTTTTTCAGCTTATTTGAACTGTACAGTTCCCTGCAGCAGTTTAAAATGTGGGTGGAAAAAAAGAGTTGCATACATTTTGCAGCCACTGCTAAGCCTAGTGTCCAGCTTTCACATAATCCCTCCACCCCGCTGTCTCCTGACAGTGCTTGAGCTGGAGGTAAAGGAGCAGTTTGGTGAAGATCAAGATTGGTGCTGTGGTTAGTCTGTGAGTGACTAGGGGGTCTTGGCTTCAACTCCCCCATTCTGTGACCCACAACTTGCCTGCAGTATTCTGGCTGCTTATATTCATTTCCTTAAAACAGGCTCTGATCTACAGATCCCACTATTTTATTCCATAACAATTTTGGTCCGAATCGTCAACACTTGTGGTGTTGTCTATCTGGTTAAGCCATACATGCAGTGCATCTTTCCTCCATTCTCCCACAGACACCTTTAGTCTTTATCCTGAAGGATCCTTCATGATTGACTGGTAATGGTCTTTCTGTCCTTATTTCTTCACATGTGTTAATTTCCTCTCTTGCTCCTCCATTTTCCCTTCTCTGCTCCCTCTCCCCTCTTTGGAAGACTTTCACCTTATTCCAGCCACAGATTTTTAAGCAAATGGTATATGACTGATTTACACATCTTGTTTTATTGCTGTTTCATCTTCAAAGAAATGTAACACTATGCATGAAAAATATCTGTTTTCATTTGACAACAAAATTGAAAGAGAAGCACAAAATAAATAAAATAAAGATACATGTAAAATCAGTGATACTTACTTTTTTCAAATGACTGATATTTCTAAAGAAAAAAAAATTATCTGAGAGCATGGGAGAGGCACAGCTTCTCAGTTCCACATCCCTGGGTCCAACCAGCAGTGAGGAGACACGTTCCCAGCAGGCAGATGTGCACAGAGCACGTGTACATGTCACATCCCTAGGAATACACACACCCAGCCACATGAATTAAACAAATACCCAAAGCACTCACATGGACACACAGTGTATTGAGGGCTTCATCCTGCTCCCCTCTCGTTTTCTAAAATCTCATAATAAATCTTATTTCATCCCAAAATGCATTCCCCCTGCATCCACAATGCATCCCCCACTCCTGGGCAACAGCGCACCCCTCACATTTCAATGTGATCTGGAGGCTGCTCAGAGTGACTTGAGGGTATTCAAAGGTGTTTTATCACATAACCTACCATACATATCTGAGGGAAAAAAAAAAGAAAAAAAAATTTTTTATATGTGTGTGTGTGTATATGTATACACACATAGTCACACACACATATGTGTGTGTAATACACATATATGTGTATTATTTCTTATCCTTTTCATGTACTTCAGAGTTCACATGCTGCAAAATCTTTGATACCACATGATACTTGTTACGGGGCTCAGCCAGAGCATGGTCCATCCTCCTTGACCCAAAGGCTGTGAGAGAACAAAGGTGGTGCATCTTGAATTAATATCTCAATTGTTAATCAATGGACATGCCAAAATGGATCACTGTGTCCTCTGATGTCTTAGCTCTTCCTTTTTCTGCTTGTAAATGTCTATACATCACAGAAAGAGGTAGAGATCAAGAGCCCTGAAAGGTTTAAAGAGGGATACTACTACTACTAGAAACACTATGCAGGCTTGGGGAAAATGTTTGAAACAAAATTAAACCACATGAGTCATAATGCATTATGTAAGTAAGAAAGATAAATTGGTGACATGAGGTTGAATAAACATGCAGATTCTCTCACATCTAAATATGGAATTTTGCACCTCCCTCCTAGACTATCTAGAATTGGCATCTGTTTGGAGGAGAATACAGAACAGATGTGATGCCGTGTGGCTAGACATGTGTTAATGTTATGTAGAAGTAAAAAAATACAACTTAATTTCTAAAATGTGGTAATGAGTTAATCATTGAAGCAAGTTCAGGAATTCTATAGGTCTTAAAATAAACCTACTATTAAAAAAAAAATTAGGGCAAAGTGCTAGGTTGTATTTTATTTCTTTTGATTGAATTGATTTACTTCTTTTGTGAGTATCTCTGACATTTGATTATATTTTTACAGGATTCTGGATTCCTGGCATACTGTTGAGTCGTGTTTGCAAACAGATGAGTACCCATACTGACCCAGAAATGCTGGAATAAGTATGTACTGCCTCGGGCTGTTTGGCTTAGTGCTGCTTCTCTCCACATCATCACATGTTTCAACCAGTCACGTGTTTCACTATTTCCACCTTATACTGCAAGATGATGTGAAAAACAAACTTTAAAGATGTATTTTTGAAGCAGAGTTTTTTCTTGTCTCACTGTTCCTATCAACTCATTTCCTACTCTAATATTCAGAAAAAACAAGTCTCCTCCTAGATTATTTACAGCCAGTAGTAGTCCCCTGTAGAGCTAAGACAAAGGAGCTATTTTTAATACTTCCAAGAAAACTATTATTGAACAAAAGAAAATCACGGTTCAACTGGTACTTAAATAGCTTATGGATAAATCTTTTCTGACATCTGTTTCATCAGAAGCTTAAGCAATCATTCAAAATCACCCACATTTTTGTACAAAAGACTGTTTTTTGCAGCAGATTTCCTTGATTATGTGAATCATGATTAACATTCTACTCTGTTGTCTATGCCATACACAGAATTTTGTAGCATGCGCCCACATACAGTATTTCTTACAAAGATGAGCCTATGAAGAACATACAGTTGCCATAGCAACATTTTTGTATTCTGAAATGCTATCATACTACATTTTTTTATCTTAAGCTTTCATAGACTGCAAATGCCATCTTTCCTCATTCAAGCTGTCAGTTAATCTCTCAAGATTCATTCAGGATTACTTTCATTTTGTGATAAAATCCCATGACATTAAATTATGGGCTGTTCTACTGCTATTGTAGGAGAATTTGTCGTTAACTGAAAAATAATGCACGTCTTCGTAGGCTTGAAGAGAAATAAAAAGTTACAGTTTATACAATATACATGACAGATTGATCAAAGAGATACATGTACAGAGATATTACAAGATACAATGGTATTGTAGTGACACATACATATTCTGCCAGGGAAACCTTTAATAAAGAGATTTTGGCTTTATTTAAATCACCTATGCAAAATCAGGGTAGAGGAGAAAAGAATAAGGTGATTTGCTTGCATTCACACATGATGATACCATAAAATCATAGAACGGCCTGAGTTGGAAGTGACAAGTCATTGAGTTCCAGCTGTGGACAGGGACATCTTCCATTAGACCTGGTTGTTCAGAGCTGTATCCAATCTACCCCTAAACACTTTCAGGAATAGGGACATCCACAACTTTTCTGAGGAAACTGTTCCAGTGCCTCACACTAAAGAATTTATTCTTTTATTGATTCTTAACATCCTAAACTTACAATCTTTCAGTTAATGCCATTCCCCCTTGTCCCATCACTACCTACCTTTGAAAAAGCCCCTCTCCAACTTTCCTGTATGCGCCCATCAGGTACTGGAAGACTGCTATAAGGTGTCCCCAGAAGCAGCAACTGAGAGTCCTCCAGTCTGAACAGCCCCATCTCTCTCGACCTTTCCTCCTTTCCAACCTTTCTTTATCAAGGGATGAAGAGGTTCTTCATCCCTTGGATCATCTTCATGGCCCTCCTCTGAATTAATGCCAACAGTTCCATGTCCTTCTTACGGTGGGGGCCCTTGGACAGAGTGCTCCAGCTGGGAGCAGAGTAGGAGCACCAGAGCAGAATAGGAAGTAAGAATCTCCTCCCTTGACTTGCTGATCACAAATCCTTTGGCACAGCCCAGGATATGGATATGATTTTGGGCTACAAGTGCCCGGTGATGTTGAGCAGCTCATCCATCAACACTATCAAGTCCTTCTCTCGGAGCAGCTGTCAACCCACTCTCTGCCCAGCTTGTATTGTGTTTGGGATTGCCCTGACCCAGGTGCAGCACCTTTACTGAACTTCATGAGTTTCTCATCAGCCTACCACTCAAGCCTTTCAAGGTCCCTCTGGATGGCATCCCTTCCCTCCATTGTGTCAACAGTTTACACATTTGTACTGCAGGCTTTGTTTTAACTACAGGGTTTAAATTTTTCTGATGCTCATCTGAGTCTAGTTTATATTTTCAACTTTTCTGCCAGTCATTTATATGTAGAACTGAAATTTTTCAATGACAGCTGATAGTCTGGCCATTGCAAAAAATCTCCCACTTTAAGAAATCTTTCTCAGTATATAGTGAAAGATATTTTAAGAACATCAGACTGGCAACCAGTTATTTTCACTGTTGTAACTGACAGTTCAAGTAAGAAGCAGACACTATGTGCAGAAGAGGCTTCTGGAAACTTACAGTAAAGGGAAAGTCAAGTAGAGTTAAATAATTTTTTTTCAAGAAATTCCTGGACATTCTCATCTTTGAAGTCTTTACTAATTCCAAACAAAAAATATTTTTTCCCACACTGCTTCATAAATATGTATTACATAAACCAACATGAAAGATATTCAGGAAATATATTCAATAGCCTTCTGACAGTGTGGAACAGACATTTCTCTAGACACATCAGGGGCCAGAGTAGACATATAAGTGACTAGCACTTGTTGTCTAGGCTATTCAAAATGCAAAGAGCTCTAACGAGCAGCTGAGGGCCAAGCATTATACACACCACCTCATGAAGGAGAAAAAGATCATACCTCAGCATGCACACCATGCTCACTGCAGTATGGCACACAAATACTGTGACAATCATAATAATTTTAACCCTAATGTTTCAAAGTAGAGTGTCCATTTAAAAAATAAAGTTATTTCCTAGATTAATCTTAAATATGCTTCTCATTGAGCTTGCTTATTTATTTCCTATATAATCTACTATTAACAAAGTTGATTTTTTTTTTGTTTTGTTTAGGAAGATTTGAAGTTTATCAGCTGGAAAGACCCTAGTGTTCCAACAGTAGAAGGATATAGTTTCAAATCTATCCATGCAGATGTTGCTTTTCTGTTGATACCTGTACACCATAGACTATCTCTGCTACACCACTAAACAAATTGCTATTATCCCAGTCTAGAAAATTTACAGGGAGGAGGTGGTCAAAGTGACTACTGAATATGACAAAAATATCTTGGCAAAAAGACAGATTCCTTCTGAAATTTCTGTTCTGAAATTCCTCCATTTCTGGGGGTATTCAATAAGAAATAAATTTTTAAAACAATGTTGCATAAAGGTTTTTGTTGGGAAAAAAGGAAAGGAAAGGAAGCAAAACACTTCAGACTTTCCATCTCAAAAAATAGGGTTTTTTCAATATTTTAGAAAATATTTTATATAATTACTAGACAATCTGATGAAGGCACAAGTCCATGATTTTATTTTAATGTAAAGGATATTTCTTCACTTTTTCAATGTTTATTTTGTAGTTATTTGTTGGATTTGCTTATTTTCCTGCTGAGAGGTTCCTCTGAAGATTGAAAACGAAAGCAAATATAAAAGCATGCAAGGGAAGTGCTACAGAAGGGGAATAAAGAAAAGCTTCTGGACGGACACACACACAAAAGACAGATTTAAAAGTGTACGGTTGTAGAAAACAGAGACTCAGATCTACACATGCAATATGTCAGTACCATGCAACAAAAGGAAAGCATAAGCATGGCATATATAGTACAGCCTAAAAACTGCACACTAAATACTTGTTTTCTTCCCATATGGCATGTCTGCAGTCACCAGATGAAATCCCAGTTGATAACTCGGCAGGCTTATTGCATAACAGGAACTGATCTGCTGATGAAAACCAAGAAGAGATTAAATAGAGATTTTCAGGCTCAACCCACTTTACATCCATTCAGATTTGTTGTAATTTCAAATGCTTTCTTTGCAGATATACAGCAAATAGCTTAGCTGTTGCTAAGCTTTAAACATGGCAAAGAATTATACCAGTCGGTATCCTCCTACATTCAGGTTTTGAAGTACTCTCATACTTCCATTGAAATTGCAGGATTAAGAACTGTAGTTTGTAGATAGTAGATGAGTCTAAACAATTAAAAAGGAGATATCTATTATGAACATCCAACTCCCTAGCTAGCAAGGTATATTAAATATCTTGCTTTAAAGGAAGTTATCAAGCTTTTTGGAAAAGATTCACAATAAATTAAATGTATATGTCTCCCTGATTCTAGTTCTGAAACACATGAAAGAATATTTTAATGTCTTAAAGATAAAATTTTGTATTTATATAAACAAACGGTGGAGCTGAAGTCATTGATGTAGTCCATGCAAAACTGGTATCTGCTTTTGCATGTGAAGCTGGGCAAAAATGCTTCTGTGAGTCATACAGCCCACAAAACCTTCTGTTTCAAAGCAGCTGAAAGTAACTAGGTTTTTCTGAATAGTTTCAGTTATAAAAAAGCTACAGAAAATCTTGGTAAATTTTGAAGTTGTTCATACCATCATCTTGGTTCTTGATTCACATAAAGGGGAGGAATGACTAATAGTATGACAGACTAAATTATATACACATAAACCACAAATATATATCTATATAGTATCTTTATACATATATATAAAACAGTTTTTCAAGGTTAGAGTTTTGGCCATACATACATACAGCACATCTATATGTCACATGTATATATCAATTAAACATCACAAAACTGTTAAATGTTGTAAATGCCCTATGGAAATATATTCACAACTCCGAGAGCCTATTAAAATATATTTCTAGGCTTACTGTCTCCATTCTTATAGGGGTCAGTAGGAAAGTATCTTTTCAATAGGAAGAGATCTGTTATCCCACATGCATTATACACTTCAACCACAATGTATGAGAAATTACTAATTCAGATCCTACAAAGAGTGCATGTTTTGTTTCTTGCTGTAGGATGCTGCAAGGTGTGCCTGTGAGAATTTGAACAATTTGAAGCTACTTACAACCATTCTTTTAGAAAGTCTTATGGAAAAAACATCTAATGGTTCTGACCTGGCCTATATCCAAGCAAGCACCTGAAATGTAAAGGGATATATTAGGAATTTGTCTCTTGAGATATGCTAGATTCATATCTGTCTTTCTGGAAAGTGTCTGAAATCCTGACCTGGAAACAGACCCTCCACTTCATGGCCACTTTGCCTGATCAACATGATCTTCACAGCCTCCTCCCAACTGTTAAATGAAAAGTTTTCATTAAAAAAAATGTGCTGCTAATATAAAATACTAGGCAATTGCCTGAGGAAGTTTCAATTAATTCATTAGTAGTTTCAGTACAGTTTTCAGGCACACATTAAAAAGGACTGGAATAGGCCATTATAAAAATTTGATGCATGTACTGGCACTTACTCTAGAAAGGGAATGACATTTTCAGAAGGTTGTCCTAAGTTTTTATTTGATAGATTAGATAGATAGATAGATAGATAGATAGATAATTATTGCACTGTATCTCTTTCACATTATTCGAGTCACAGTCTTTACAGGCTTTCAGCTACAAGAGCAATTTGCAGTAAAAGTATGCTACAGTCCTTCCATATCAGCTACTACAGGGACATCATAAGACAGAACTAACTTAGTGGTATAAGAATCTTGAATTTCACTCTTCTCTTCAGCATCTAAATGCACTGCACTCTTTATCAAGCTCTCTGAAAATTAACCACATATTAGAGATATGTCTTGTGACATTTACAAACTATTAGGTAGATATGAAAACCCTAGAGTTATTGAACTTCCTTGTTGCGTTCAAAGAGTAGTAATAAAAGGAAAGCTTTGAAATATATCACCCAGAATAGGCATCAGAATATTTCCTTATTGAAAAGTGGAAGAGTTTATTAAAATAAATTTATATTTTCTATTCTCAATCTTTCATTTTGCTTTCAAGATTACTTATCTTCTTGGATAATTTTTAATCCTCTAAAATATTATATTTGGGAGAAAAAACTATGACCTATGTGAAGATACTAAGTCTTTACAGCTTTAATACTGAAAATAATTCCCATGCTTCATCTTAGATTTTATAGCATTCATTTGTTATACAAGCATTTTTATGTCAAGGCTCCCTTGCACTGAGGGATAAGCTGTACACTTCACAGTAAAAACAGACAGATAACATTTTTTCCTTGTTCCTCTCTACAGTCATTGTAGATGTAGGATTTAAACAATGTAAAATAATTTTTTTACAGATAGATTCATAGAATCATTTATGTTGGAAAAGACTTCTAAGGTCATTGAGTCCAACCATTAACCCAGCACTACTTCCCCTCTAAAATCATAACTCTCAGTGTCACAACCACACATCTTTTGAGCGCTTCCAGAGTTTGACTCCAGTACTTCCCTGGGAAGACAATTCCAATGCTTAGCCAGCCTTTCAATGAAGAAATTCTTCAAGATGTACAACTTGAATCTCCTCTGGTGCAGTTTGAAGACAGTGCCCTTATCCTGTCTCTGGTTGCCTGGGAAAGAGGCCGATCCTCACCTGGCTACACCCTCCTGTCAGGGAGTTGTAAAGAGTGATCAGGTCCCCTCTGAGCCTCCTTTTCTCCAGGCTAAACAACCCCAGCTCACTCAGCCTCTCCTCACAGGATTTGTGCTCCAGACCCTTCACCAGCTGCGTTGCCCTTCTCTGGGCTTGCTTCAGCACCTCAATGTCCTTGAACTGAGGGGCCCAGAGCTGGACACAGAACTCAAGGTACGGCCTGACTAGTGCTGAGTTCAGGAGGACAAACACTGCCCTGGTCCACACTACTGCTGGTACAAGCCAGGATGCCACTGGCCTGCATGTAAACTAGAAAAAAATCCATGAAGTTATACTTGAATTCAAGAAAACCCTTGGAACACAGCTGGTGTGAAACCTCTGTTACCCCAAAACAGTTTAAAACAATTTTTGTTCTGTGTTTATTTTTAAATGTCCACTTCAATTTTTTATCAATCAAAACAAATAAATATTTTCTCATTGCAAAGCAGAAAGAAATTTTGATCCAGTGTAGCATAGGAGCAGAAGAAAACTGCAAATGGAAATAACAAAGGTTAGGGCATAATTTTTGTAGATTCTACTGAAATTAGAGTAAATAAAAAGAATAACCCTCTATGAGATCTTTCAGTATCTGTCTTCAGAACAACTCAAATCACTTACAGGAACCATCTGGAGAAATTCTAGAGACCTCAGCTATTTAGAACTAGCTAGGCAGCTGATCAGTCCATGAATAAAGTGACTGATGTCTTCTTTCATGCATTGAAGAAAGGTACTCTTAAATACTTGTCACCCTTAATTATTTATATCCATGTAACATTCAAGTTAGAAGTTCACATTAGAACTACTAAAGAATATTCACCTGAATGGTGTTATGGTACATCGATCAGCTTAAGCAATATTGTTTTCTGAAGCATGTTAAGCTATCTTGGTCACCTTCTATTTAACAATGGATTTTTTTGGTTCTTCTTTGTTAGCAAAATAGCAGAACTACAAAAATAAGTAAAATAGATTATTAAATAAATAAATAAATAAATAAAACTGCTGTGTTGCATTATACAAAAATTTTATCTACCTTAGTATGCAGAAGAATTTATTTATTGTCTTTCATTTCTTGTCTAGCCTCTTGCAGCCAAGAAAGCATGATCTTATTTAATTTTTTTTTCTCAATGGCAAAGATATGAAGGATCCTTCTAAAAATAAAGAAAAATTTTTTTTAAACATTTGTCTAGAGATCACAGAACTGACTGTGATTTATTTGTTATAGGAATCCCAGGTCAGCAGGGGAGCACATGAAAGGCAAAACAAGTCCAGCCACTCCAAACACTGAGCCATCATGGCAGGCCCAACATAAATTTCTTAAATACAGTTTACATTCTCCAGCATTATCAGTAAATAAACTCATTAAAATGAAGGGAACATTAATATAGGGTGTAGTTTACCAAAGTGAATAATAAATTGTCGTTCTGAAATTCCATGATGAAGCCAGCTAACGCAGACTAAACTTCAAGAGTCTTTTGCAATAACAGGCACCATAAATGTCTTTTACTATGGACAGTTCTAGGAGAGCAAACAAACTTCTTGATGACACTAACTTTTTCAATTTCAAGACTAGAGCAATAGTATCTATTTGCTTTTCCTGCACTCTTGGCTTAGTTAACAATGACATAGCTGTTTAAATAAGGACAGATGCAATGCATCTGGAGGATTCTCAGGCAAAACCTCAGCTGACAGAGCAGCCACCACATCTATCCACTCTTTTTTAGTTAGCTTGCAACAGTGAAATTTTTGTGCTGTACTCAGCTGAATCCTGCTCAACCAAATGGCCGAAGGCACTTAGATAAATATAAGTTCAGGTCCCTCACACCTGAGCTCATACTGCAGTCAGTTTTACAACAGAAGCACATGCTCCTGTCTGATGGAGTCAGTTGCTTCTGCTCTAACCAGCTGGCTCCAGAAACTGCATTCTAGTAGTAAACCCCTATCTGCAAGACTTAGAGCTTTCCCTAAACACCAAGGATCAAAATTTGAATTTACTTACAAGGTATTTATTGGAATGAAACACACACACAAGCAGCATACGTTTTCCGTCTGGTACAATCTGGCATGGAGGTGAAGGGAGGACAGCACAGAAGCAGAAATAATAATTAAATACCTTTATTATAGGTGAAGTGATAATGAATATTGGAAGTGACTGAAGTGAAAGCTGGAATGTCAGGCAGTTATGCAGGTAAGAGGCACAATCTGACAATCACTCCTTCAAAAGCAGGAAAAAAATCTCAACTCAGGATCTCAGCCTTCAGTCTCTCTCACCTGAGACCTGTTCTTAAACCACAGTAGTAGTGCTTAGAGGTATGACATCAATTTAAAGCACAGAAAAATGTCCTTTACTAGATTTTTCAACATTTCAGTGTTGAGGCTTTCCTACTATTTGCACAGCATTAAACCACATGGTAATATACCAAAAAAAAAACCCCAACATATTGTATCACAAGTGTTAGGTATGTATTAATAAATACAGACATATTTTAAGTGCCAAGGGTAAGGTAAGAACAGATGCATACCAAGAGCTAACCTATTTATATCACAGACTGCAGAAAAGACTGACAAGGTGATGATTTTTTCCCTGTGATGCTTTCATTAAAAATGCCAGTATGCTAACCTGACAAAACAACCCCAGAAACCAAAACCCAACCTACAGCTGAAGCAGAACTACAGTGAAAGAGCCTGAACCAGAACAGCTTTTCTCTGGGAGATTTCTTCACTCCAAACAAAATTAAGGGTCAAATTTAGAAGGAAATTAACTTAAAATCAGAGGAAGAAAAGAGATATATCCATCTATCTTCCATATCAGTCTTTCATGATAATTTACACATATAATATGCAATGAGAAATATAGAAAAGCAAAATTTCAAAAATATTTCAAGTCTTTTGAGTAACTAACTCACTATCTGCATGATGTCTACTAAAGAAAGTGTTTTCCTCTAGTAACTGTTCAACATAGAAGAAGTATGCTCCTTTGGGGCACATAAAAATACTTCCATACTGCTCTAAATTCTTGTGCCTGTGTTTCTAAATACACACTGGATTTATTACAAGTAAAACTAGCAGCTACAAAGATTCTGCATTTCTTTATATTCAGCAGCTCTGAAAAGTCTCAGTTCCTTATCTATCCAATAGTTCTGAAGCCTCAGATATACAAGACCAAGTCTGAATGCAGACATCCTCATCTTTGCTTGTTTGCTATTTCTGAATGAAAGTCACTTTTTAGTTCCCATCTCCTCTTTTGTCAAGAAAGCCTGATTAGGTGCTTAAAAATTTCTTATTCAAACAGGGTTAAAAAACAGCACTAAAATCTTTGACAAAGAACCATTTTCACAGTATGAAATAGTAGTAAATTGCCCCAAGGCAACAATGCTGTTCATGGTGAATTCATTGACTACTCATTGGAATTAATAAAAAAGAAAGGCTTTTATCCTGCTCCTTTCCTACTAGAAGTATTTGGTTATATTTTTTGCAAACTGTTAATGTGTCCTCCTTTATTAAAAGCAAAATTACTTAAAAAGAAGAAAGAAAAAATTATGATATGCAATTTCCTTAGATAAACAATAGTATAAAAATCTAATGGCTCCAAGGACATTTTGCTCTAAGGCAATGGTTTGCAAAAGAAAATCTTGGTTTGTAAACAATGTTGGTAAATTCACAGTTATAATACCATGATCAACCACAAGGTCTTCTCCAGACAAGAATGCAGACCTTACACTGGCTATTCAGGGAAGAGTCACATGAAATTTTGTGTACATCTGAAGAATACAGTCAGTCCCTCTCTTTACTTGTGCTTCAAGGGTGATCACAGTCATGCACACTGAATTATGCCAGCTGGTTTATGGAATTGTTTCCTCCATTAATGTTCCCAATTGATATTATTTAATCTCATTTTCCAAGTCTTCACTAAATTATGTTAGTTTGTCCAGCCAAACATATTATACTTTAATTGCAAGATAGTAGTATTTTCTCTGGATTTACTATCTTTTCACTTAGTTTAGGAATTTTAATTAAGCATGAAGTTACCCAATCCAGCACTCAGTTGTCCCAGATTGAAAAGCAAGATGTATTCTATTTGCCATCTGTATGGAAGTTGTCCTATGTTAAGTGGGCAGATTTTCCTTATCTCTTCCACAATCAATCCTCCCTCCAGGGAGACATCTGCTGATAATGGGCCATTGAGTGTCACTGCATGACTGATAAGAATGATAACATCCCACTGTGAGATGCTCTGCCCAGAGGGAGGAACCAAGCGTTTCTACCTGCATATATAGTCTTGAGATTCTGGCCCAGCTGTACAGCTTTTTCTGCGCTGGATTTTCCAGAGGAACAGCTGCCTCTCCCACTGCCTCTTCAGAGGAAGACTGCATACTTTTTTTCTACAGGGTCACTGCTCCAACAGAACCACACCTGCCAGTCCAGGAGGACTGCAGCCACAATTCCAATTAGACTGCTACCAACACCCTGTCCAACAGGGTGTCAGGTTGTATTTTGACTCTGTCAGTGTTGTTTTGGTTCACTGCATTGTTTATTTTATCTTTTTATCTTCTTCCCTAATAAAGAACTGTTATCCCTGCTCCCATATTTCTGCCTGAGAGCCCTCTTAATTTCAAATTTATTACAATTCGGAGGGGTCTAAATTTTTCCATTTCAGGGGAGGCTCCTGCCTTCCTTAGCAGACACCTGTCTTTCCAAACCAAGACATCAGTGCATGGCAAACTCTTCCAAAAACTATTATATTCCCTTAGAAATAAATAGATAACTGAACTTGTACTTCTAAGCACCTTCAGAAAAGATGATTCATCCCTGAAGTACTAATGTTTGAAGACAAATATCGGTAGTTTAGTGTCCAAAGAGTTCGACTCTCCCAGCTATAAAATGTCTTCAGAATACCATACAAAAGAACTGCCAGAGCTGAATATTGTTTCAAGCAACTGTCATTTAAGAGACTTAAGTGTAAGACAAATCCATTAGGAGAAATACATAAGAAGTGCCCTCTACAAAAGACTAGAAAAGGAGATGCTAGCATTTTATAATGCTAGTAATGCTAGTGTATTTTATAATGTTTATACTGTGTCAAAAACCTGACTGCATAGCAATGTTTTCTTAATTAAAATTAAGAATTAATTATTATGAGACCAATGGCAGCTTTTCTTGGTTATACACTGAAACTGCTGATTCCTTAACTTAAATACTGGCCTAAGCAAAATAAAACCTCAGAACATTTCTTTTTGGTGAGATAAAAAAAAAAAAAAGTTAATTGGTTTGAAATTTTTGTTTATGTACCAGGAAAAAGGTAAAATCCATCCAAAGATACACTTAAAAAAATGAAAATATGCTTTTCAGAGAATATACCATTACCAGATAAAGGCAGTATCAGAAATGTGATGCATCTGAATATTTCTATCAACCCCTTGCTTGTTTGCTAAGACATTCAGGTGAGCCAGCATTTGGTGAAATGAAAGATTTGTTCCTGTAATTAAAGCACTGGGGTGGAAGAGCTGTCTCTACCACAGAATCATTGTATAGCTTTAGGCAAGACTGCCTCTTGTTTTACCTCTTGTAAAACTGGGGTAGCATTTCTCTTATCCAGCCTTTTCAATCAACAACTGTTAATGCACATTTGTTTGTTGTTTAATACATAAAGTGTGTTTCTGAAGTGCCATTACTCCACAGGTTAATAAAATTTAATGGTAGCTTCTCTGAAAGGCCCCAAACTCCATCCTGACAACAATGGCAAAGGGAGGGCTTCCTTTTATATGCAGCCATTATGGTTAATTACAGTTATAGCCTGCATTGCTGAAGAACTATTTCCAGTACATAGCAATTCCACCACGAGGAAAACACATCTTGGTGCTGATGATGCCACCTGCTTAACTATTAAACCTCAAGTGCCTGCTTTTGTTCCACAAGCCTACCACAGAGACCTTCCTCTGGGACAAAGCGGCCGGCGTGTGATGTGACAGATTTTGTCTGACTGGAGGGCAAGCAGGACATGCCCATAGGGTAAACCTTGGTCAAGTGCATTTCCATTTCATTAAAGATACATGCTGAACTGATCCAAATTGTTTCAATACTCTGGAAATCTACGTCTATGACATTTTCACAGATTGAAATGTTTCCACTTGCTGGTAAACTCTGGATTAAAAGGTCAGAATATTAAGGAGTTTCATGATCTGGAAATAACAGGTTTTGACATGCTGTTCTAACAAAGCTACAATTCTCTTCTTTGACCATGATGCATGAAATTCCATTCTGTCCTATTTCCCAGAACTGGAGCTAAACAAAACCACATTAGAACGATACTTACAGAGGGCAGGATGCTTTCAGCAACGTTAGCATCAAGCTTTTATGCAGTTCAGACTTCTGAACCATGCAATTTTTTCTGGACATTCAGTGTGGTTTATTTTTAAATCTTGTTGATCACGGAAAGCTGTCTTCTACTTTCCTCTTTCATAACAAATCAAGATTCCTCATCCTCATTTTGATAGCTTTTAACCAAATACTAGCTTCTACTCTTGACAATTGTGCATTACAGTAATTGAAAATGCAAAACAGGAATATAGTAGCTGCAAAAGCAGACAGCTGAGATTCTCAGTTCTCTAATTACAGCTGAGCTGAATACAGTTGCTTCATAGATTTTTAAAGCATTTCTAATTTTTTTTCTCATCATTGAATAATGTGGATATCTATGAAAAGAATAATAGCAGAAAAAATAAAATAGAGCCTTCAAGTCTCAGCAATATGCAATTCAATTGAAATATTCCATAGCTTTGGAAAATCATACATCATTCTGTATTTAGCAATGCAAAAATACGTGAAATTTATTTTATGTTTAATTGTCTTCACGTTTCATTTTTGTTGCATCCACTAGATACTCAAGGAAAATAGCACTGTTTACTCGAATTAATTTATAAGCCTTGACACACAAGTTTCTTCCTTGTATTTGATCAGTTCATCATGTTTCAGGATATATTTTTGCGTAACTTAGCATGCAAAGACCACGTTAAGGAAAAAAACACAAACAAAAAAAACCACTTTGTAACTCTTACTTAACAATAAAAAGAATTAGATATCTGTAGAAAAGCATAAGGACAAGGTTCATTTACTCTGTAGTGGATGTGAAATTTCCGTCATATATCTTTTATCTGCCATCCAGTCTGCCAGATCTTTCAGGAATTTAGCATACGACTTTCTTGAGTAAAAAGAAGCAGTGGAGACAAGCACATGCTTTAATACTAACAGCATTTTAATATTTTTTTATATTCAGATTGATATTTAATAGGCTAAAGACATCACAAAGGCAAAATTTCTAGTGTATCTGGATCAAAAAACTTAAAGGACCACTAAATATTTCGTTGGCAAGCTTGGCTGAAAGTACATATTTTCTTTTTTTAATCTACAAGAAAAATTCACTGTCAAATAAATTTTTTCAATGTGAGTTGACAAAAGGCATCGAGGAACTTATTTGCCTGTCCATATGCAGTAGAGATAAAGGGATGATGTAGTTATTTATCTGCTGTTCCTATTGTCAATTTCACAATTGTGAAATTCTAGTCAGCACCCACAGCAGCTCAGACCAAAGTCTACCCCTGCCAGCTCAGTCTCCAACACAGAACAAAGGCAGATGGTGAACAGCAAGCAAATGCTGACACTGCCCTTGAATATACTCACATTTATTTGCCAGTGATCTCCAGCCCAGGGATGCTCTAAGCTATAAATAGTGGTTTTGTGTTCAATAGCTCTGGCTACAGTTTTCTTCTTTGTGCAGGAGCTTCTTTGTGAATGTGGATAATTGTGTTAATCTGGTAAACACATACATATCAATAGACTAAAATATCATGGACAATTCATGCCTCCACTATAAAATAGGTAAGGGACAGAAAAAAATGCATTCCTTTTTTTTAGGTTTGCATTTAGTAATCATTTACATTGTTTGAAGAGATATGCATCTGGAATATGACCTCTGTGAGAAGATAAAAAGGTATTCTAGAATCGATAACAAAAGCATGAGATGTTCAAATTCCGGAAGATAAAAGTAATATCTTCCAGGTGAAGGATCTACAATCAATATTTTCAACAAATAGAACACATTTATTGTGGATTACTACAGAAAATCTTACACAACTACTACTGCATTCATAAAAAAGGTGTAGAAAAACCTTAAGACCAAAAAACATCAACTTCTTAAGTCACATAAGAAAGTGCCTGTCATATACAAATGGGAAAAAGTTTGAAACCAAGTAATGATTTTTTAATCTGATACTGAATTTAAAAAACAGCAACCCCAGGGATTGCTACTTCAATCTTGTAGATCTGACATTCATTTTGTAGACAATTGTAAATCCCCAGCAGTCTGATCAAAACACAAACCTTGATCCTGTGCTAACACAAAGGTTGGTTATGAAATATTAAAGAATATTATCCATTACAGATGATTTGGTTGGATGAATGTTTTTTCTTGTATTTATTTAGGTCATGACAGAACTTTTAAGAACTAAATTAATCTGGGGTTTAACTGTGAGCTACTTCTATTTGTCAGTGTTGATAGTGATAGTTGATAGTTGATAATCTATGTTTTGAGGTGGTAATTTACTTTGCTTTTGCAACTAATGTACTCCTGTTTTGCATTTTTAATTACTGTAATGCATAATTGTCAAGAGCAGAAGATAGTATTAGGTTAAAAGCTGTCAAAGTGAGAATGGGGAAATAACTTTAAACTGTGTCCTCTCACACTGGGAAAGTTAAATGTTCTCTGCTTCCACCCATTGGTAAAAAAAAAAAAAAAACAAACCAAAACTCATCCATTAAGGTAGTCTGCCTGCATGCTCATCTACACATATACTTAGGGAGCAAAAATCCTCATAATTTGCTGCGACACATTTGCTGAAGATTTTCACATTCAAGGGAAGGCCACGCGAAGTATGGTGCACTGTCGATCCAACAGTCTCTTTTTTCTCACACATTGAAACCAATACACGTGTCCTCTATTAATGCTGCTAGAAGTCACTGTCCTTTAATTATCTAAGACCTTCAAAACACAAACACACATGATGAAACAGCAAGTTCAGTTAAAGGCAAAAAACCAAATCAAAATAGTGAGAAGATCTAAATTTCTGAGATTTAAAATGGAGATTACACACTCAGTTGGACTGCTGCTTCTTACAGCTGGCATTTCTTGTAAATTTCTTGAAATTCTTCTTTCAGCAAATTATCGATGTTCTGTTATCTGCAATTGCCAATGATGCTTTTTTGTTACAGCCTCCAGGTTTGCTGTTTTCTTGGAAAACTGTCTTTACCAAGTGTGCCCCTGAATCTTACCTTTTTATTAAAACATATTTAGGCTGTTCTTGCCTTTCAATCTGTTCTTCATTTTCTTCTCACCTTTTCAAGGTTTTCCATGTTATTAAAAATGTTCCTTCTGCATTTTGACATTGCATATTTCTCATCCCACATCTTCTTTCATTTTCTTTGAAGAGATATTCACTTGTTTGGCTTCCAATTTTCTTTGTCTCTGAACTCTTTTTTCTTTTTTCTAATCATTAATACTTCTGTACAATTTTAAAACAATGTTTAAAATTAAATATTTTCTGAAATACAAAGCTGAGAAACTCTATCAGCTTTTTTTTTAACAGTTATCAGGTTTTGACTTCTATGACAATACTAAAAAGTTTTAGTGTTCCTCCATCAAATCAGGGACAAAATTAGCAATCATATTTTGCACTAAATTCTCAAGCTACAGAGTTCACATAGAAATTCCAAGCATTTTGTCCACCTCATCCTCCATAGGTCATTGTTAGTTTTTTGCTAAGACATTGTCATGCATGTCATTGTCATTCATTTCTAACGAATTCCCATACCATTATATAAATATTATATGGTTTAAAGAACTAATAATAAATGTTGGAGGAACAAATAACAAGATTTTTATAGTGGGATACTATTCAGCATTCTGGATCAGGAAGAGAAATATAAGAAAAAACTTATTTAGGGAAATATGAGGGACGGTATTATTATGTAAGTACTGTTTTTCTATTTATTGAGCATACCTGCATACCTTACTTCCATTGCCTAGAATATAAACTATATTTTGGTGACCTGTTCTTTTCCCAGTCTGCTTTGGTCCTACAGCTACTAATTAACCTGTTTTCTAGCAGACATCTCACTTTTGACATAAAACCTTTCAGTGGTTTCTGGGAAGATCAGGGAAAGGTCATTAAATGGCCAGAAGAAAAGTGTGTACAGCCCTTTATCACTTTTAGGCATATTGAAATCCTACAAACTACTGTATCTTTCTATCACATGACATTTAATTATGTCTTGTTTTGTTAACCAAATCCCAGATAAAATGAAAAATGCTTTTAAACTATTATGCTGCACAGATATTGTGTATTGTTCTGCTAAGGCAATCCCTGCAACAAAAGCTTCTATCTCAACTATTTAAGTGTTTGTTTCTAAGGAATCTCAGAGGACCACAACTTGAACTTAAAACAAGTGACCTTTGTGTAAAAGTTCTGTGTAATATGTGAAGTATGTAACATTGCAGTAGTATTAAAGTGGCCACCAAGAACTTGTAGATCTTTAGTCCAGTTCTGACTTCCCCCTAAGCAGTCTGATTTTATAAAAAACTCTGGGAAAACAGGAAAGCTCATTTTGTAACAGATAGAGTGGCTGGGTGGCCAGTGTCTTCCAGTTTTAGAACGAAGGCTGCATAACAGGAATATGAAGGTTTTATTTCTAGCCAAATTTCAACATATGTAATTGAGCATTAAAGAGCTTTTCCAAGAGTTTCCTGCTAACAGCAGGAGTTTTCTTTCTGTGCCAAAAATGGCTTTTCTTTAATGAAAGTTGCATGATGTAGTGCAGAGAAAGCATGGAAACTAATCAAAGCAGGGTACTTTGAAGGATGTCAGATGAAAAGACCTGGCAGCATCTTTGAGAGAGAAAGTGCTCTAAATAGACATTCAGCTGTTCCACAGACAGTTCAAACAGGATGAAAAAGGAACACAGCAGAGCTCCATCCTGCCACTTAGACCCAAGTAAATAATCACTTATGTTGTTCACAATCTGCTCACCCAACAAAGACAATAAAAGAGTTTCATGTACGAAACACAAACTGCCAAAAAAACACTGCAACCATCCATATACAGAATTATTTATTGAGATATTTAACCATAACATGCTACTGACATGAACATATAAATCATGACTGCAGACTTTTTGCCTTCCTTTTTCTGGAAAATTTTCAGATCCACCTTGAAATGCCAAAGAAACAAATAATTTATTGTGCGTATCAAAACATTTTAACCAGTTGCATACTGTCTCCAGTTCTGGGCCCCTCAGTTTAAGAAGGACGTTGAGGTGCTTGAGCACGTTCAGAGGAGGGCAATGAGGCTGGTGAAGGGCTTGGAACATAGGGCTTGAAGCCCTATGAGGAACGACTGAGGGAGCTGGGGTTGTTTAGCCTGGAGGAAAGGAGACTCAGAGGGGATCTTATCGCTCTCTACAACTTCCTGAAAGGTGGTTGTAGTCAGGTGGGGGTTGACCTCTCTCACCAGGCAACAACTGACAGAACAAGAGGACACAGTCTCAAGCTTTGTCAAGGGAAATATAGGTTGGATATTAGGAAAAAGTTTTTTACAGAAAGGGTGATAAAGTACTGGAATGGACTGCCTGGGGAGGTGGTGGAATCACCGTCCCTGGATGTGTTCAAAAAAAGACTGGATATGGCACTCGATGCCATGATCTAGTTGAGGTGCTAGGGCATGAGTTGGACTCAATGATCTTGAAGGTCTCTTCCAACCCAGACATTCTGTGAATTCTGTGAATTCTGTGAATTCTGTGAATTCTGTGAATTTACTAAAGCTTAGCTGAAGAAATTTCACTCTGGGATTGGATAAGATTTTCTACCTGATCCTTGAAAAGCCACTGTTGGTGAACAGGAGGCAACTTTCTCTTTTATGATGTAAATCAAGCTGAAAAAGGTTTTTTCAGTGAGTACACTACTTAAACTGCAAACAGGCCTAGAGGCAACAACTGAACTGGACATTGTATAAATTTATATAGGAACAGGATATTTGTCCAAACACTGAATTAGGTGGAAAAAACCCTGTGTATTTCTGCTTGATAATTCTGACTAATGGTTTTTTCTGATTTCTTATAGGAATTAAATCAGTTTAAAATCTACATAATTCACAACCTTATTTAAAAGATGTTCTGTATGTCTTAGAGAAGTGAATATCTAAGCCTATCTAAATAGGCGTATTTCAGGTCAAGTAGTAAAAGATTCTCATACTAAAACTTCACCACTTCAGGTCTGTTCTTTATCCTCAGCCAAGATACAGCCGGTTTATTTATGAGAATTATTTATCTGCAAGGCTGCAAAGAAAGTAAAAAATAAACTCACGCAAACTGAACTTCAGATCAACCATGCTCTGCAGATACTATTGGTGTAGATTGAATAAAAAATGTATGAGATTTAGATGTTGGAGAACTGATGGGACAAACAAGAAGGGAAAAATCTACCCATTTATTTAATATTCATCTGTATTCTTCATGGATCAATTTAAAGTCTGAAACTACAAAAATAGCAACAGCAGTGGTCAGTCATTCTAACAAGGAAATGACCTCTGAGGACCTTGAATTCTGTTTTATATCCTTGGAGTCTAAGAGCATTTATGACACTCTTATTTAGGTTGGCTGCTGAAAATAAAATGTGATTTGACAAGTAGGACAAATGTAATAGTGTCTGCATGACATTTATTTTGGTTATGAAATGAGTGTCTGAGAATGAAGGATCAGCACCATAGCTCTGCATATAACTGGAGAAGAGTACGGGACACTAAAAATATAAACACACTGCAACATCTGAGTGGACTTCAGTCGTTGCATGCTGGTTTGGAGAAACATTGAACACGGCACACACTGGATCAGTAAGACACACCTAAGGTCTAATATAATAATGCCCTCAGATTTCAGTGCTCTCAAGTAGTGTCGTTTCAATGCGGAGCATCACAGTGACAATTTAAGTCGCTATGTGAGGGGGATTTCGTGTATAAGTAAAAAAATGGGAAAAGAGAAGAAACTGGTATTTTTTAACATCAGTAATCTGACATTTTATCTGACTTAAAAAACAATAGTCAAACTGCTAAGATGGCTTAACTGTACCAATGTAAAGGCATTTGTCTTTTTTACAAAAATTGAAAGACTCACAAAATTTTTTAGATAATGAAATCCAATAAATTTTAGTTTGTATTTTACATTATTTGTCCTCAAAGTAGAGATTTATGCTAAACCAATATATTTTTGATTAACTACTGCCTGTAGAACATACATACTGTCATTAAAAGCACAGAATTCAGAATTAGTTAGACACATGCTTCTGTTTCAAACAAGTTTTCTCCATTCAGTAGATGTGGTAAGTTAGGGCGGTGGAATCTAACACCCAGTGCTGGCATCACACAGAGCTGGAATGGCAAAAGCTTTCTAACCCATTAGCAAAAAAAGGAATTTTACTGGTGGCAACTTCATACTAAAAATCAGTTTTTTATATACTCCTGTATGATGAACCCTCACGTCAATGATTTCTGATGTTTATCAAATGCTCAGAGTCTGTTCTTGTGCATACTTTCATTTGACCATAAGGCAGTGAATGAGACCAGAAATCATTCACATTTGCAGGAGAACATGATGCTATTAGTAAAACAGAAGAAACAAAATGGAGTCATTAGATTTAGGAGAGATGAATGCCACCCTGCCAAACACTGTGCCAATCTCTTTGCCAATGCCAGATGGTTTCCTTAGGAGGCTGTTCAATAGTCTCAGAAATCTCTGAGATTGCTTTCAATCAGGCCAAATTTTAATTTGCATTTTCATCCACTATTTTTATGTACAGTTTTATGCCCATATACTCTCTGGATTTTTTTTTAATCCCTTCTGAGCATCTAACTTCATGCATCACAAATAATCTGGCTTCAACATCTAGCCTGATTCTAGACAGTTTTCATGTTACATTGTATTATTTCAAAAAGGGACACAGTTAAATCACACATTCAGGTAAGGAGTTCAGCTATTTTTGACAAATCAAAGTTAATATTTTTCTTCCAATAGCACTTAGAATCAGCAAGTCAGCCTGCAGAACCCTAAATTACCTCTGAAATCCCAATGCTTTCATATTTAGGAAAAGGGCTGAGAATAAGATTGAACACTGATTTTGCAATGCAACAACTGTGTAAAATTATGTCTCAGATTTATTTAATGGATTGGAAAGTCTGCTGCACTTTATCAGGACTGCTAATGAATCCTAACTGTATATCAGGAATCTAGAATATATAACAGCTGTCGAGTTTAAAACTAAGTCACAATGTGCTTTGATATGATTCTTTATTTTTTTTTGTAATGTGTACATGAAAAATCTTCCATCCATCACGTGTTAGTCATATTTTATTTTTCTTCCCAGAAGAGTTCTTTGTTGTAAGACTTTCTGTACCTTCTTTAATTTTTTCAGATGACATACAGTCTTCTTGCACTAATTGTTACAGCAAGCAGAGTAGCATGAATATCATTCAGTTTTTTTTTTAGACATGCTCAGTGGAAAGGAAGGTGTCTTAAAGAACCTAATCCAAGGACACAAACTGAAGTACTGCTGAGTAGGGACCATTCTGTAAGGTAAACAATATATAAATTAGGAATCATATGGCTGCAACATATACAACTGAAAAAATGGAATCAGGACTCATCTGTATGTCCAAAATTTGAAAAAGACTAGCCCAGGTATTGAGTCTTAGGTCTTTCTCCATTTCAGATGCTCTGTCAAAGCATTGAACTTATCAGAGTAAATAGTATCTGAGTATCTCTCGCCCAGCTAATACTGTTCTACCATCAGCATGAAGCAGAACTGTATCAGGACTCAGGTAAGGCTGAAACATCCCTACATGCATTTTCACACATGCTGATTATTAAATCCAAAAAAATCTGAAGGAAAAAGTAAAGTTTGAGACGAGCTTGAAAGTTGCATTATCCAATACTTTGTTCGCAAGAGGAAGAGAAACTAACACATTTGAGAAACAAGGATTATCTTTTTCATTGGGGCAGGCAGGAAATTTATAGAAATAAAAGAGGTGATTCAATGAAATTTCCTTTGCCATGATACAGGTGAAGCATGACCATGCACAGCAAATACTTTAAGATATATCATTTCTATGTTTCATTTTCTGACACACAAGAATCTGTCCTGACTCCGAAAGCTTCTATAGAAAGTCAGATAGAAAGCACAATTTCCTTGCTTGCATCCCTGTACGTTACCTTGATAGCATACTTACAATGAGTTCTTTTCAGTTCAAAATGCACATGTCCATAGCACCTTCCTTTATTGAGAACTACAGCCAAGAAAAGTTGGTATTATTGAAAATGTCAGGTTAGTGGCTGTTCTGTTGATTAGTAGCTGTTTCTATTGTGACTCATAATAAATTTAGACAAAATTCCTTATGCTGTTACTTTTATAGGCAAATACAGAATCATACTTTTCTTAGAAAAGGATCAATCATTTTTCGTATAAATTTCATAAAGGACCAGTGAGGGTGGTTGTGACTGCAAGTGCACACACACCACTTACATTGAAGTAAAGGTAGCATAAAACAAATTTAATCAAACAATCTGTTAGAAGGCACCTCCTTTGTGAACAAACACCCCGCTAAAAAAAAAAAAAATCACAGTTTTGCCTTACCCTTTCTGTGGAGAAAAAAGTCAAGAAAGCACTGAATTAGCCTAATTTTTTTAGCGTAGAACCGGAACATAAATCATGACAAAAACTTTACCAAATTTTAGGATTATTTCCTCAGTTTTCAATGCATCATTTTCCAGATAGTATAAATAGTACCTCATTTTTTCACAAGACAAAAAAGTTAAGACAGAGACACTTACATTTTCAAAACACTGCAAATGTTTAGATAAATTCTTCTATTTATGGTTTGAACAGCTATACTAGAGAAATCACAGGATACACTAGCTAGGAGGTTCCTTCAGGTGAGAAAATCCTGGATCTATTATTTGTTTGTTAGGCAGTAACATAACTTTTATGAATAATTCATGTTACATAATTGTCTTTCAGGTTTCTGTCAGAAATTCTAATTACTTTGTTATTATAGTGCCAAAAGTGTGATTAAAAATTTATTACCATAACACTCAAAATTCCTCCAAAGGAATGGCTAAAGATCGAGTCAAGTTCTTGATTTCCTGTTGGTGCATTTAAACTGCAGGAATATAAGCCAGCAACTGCCATGTATCTATGGTAAGTCTTTTAAATAACCTGCGTGGATCTTTGTTTTCTGCAGAACTGATGTGCTTAGTCACTTGCTAAGCAAGGTCTTGTTTTACCATTGAAGTGAAGAAGGTAGCATTTCATTTGAACAGACAATAACTGACTCTATGCTTTCAGAGCCATGTCTAGCATATTAAATCTCTGCTGAGACGGTTGCACAATCCTTTCCAAGCTTATGAAAGTATCACTCAGTCACTTGATTAGCTGTCAGATGCAGTAATCAGTTCCTTAACAGTTTATGAACAGTAAATCAAATCACTAAGAACATTCAATGCTAATTTGTCAACTTTCCCTATTCCCTACCACCGGAGAACTAGGAAAAAAAGAAAAACAATAAAGGAAACGGGATAGTGCAACATCCAGGTGCCATACAAGAATCATTCATGTTGCACATTTGCTTGTTCTAGGGTTGCCATGAAGAAAAAACATCAGATAAGACAGGAATTCAGGAAGATTCTTAGGATCACAATTGCTATGGGAAACAACTTGTAATAATACAAGTTTTCAATAATTACAATAATTACAATAATTTTAAACAAATAACTTTTAATTTACAATTATTTCTAGTAGACCGCAGTTCTTGTTTATGTAAAATTATCTCAATATTTAATTTCATAAAGTTTGATATTAGGATGGGGAAAAAATTTAAAAGGAGGGAAAAATTAAAAAATTTAAAAAGGAGGGAAAAATTAAATAAACCCGGTATAGGTCTTTTACTGAACGAGCAGCCTGTGATGTCTGTAGGAAAAGATCAGAAAAGTAAAGAAATATTCTTAATATACAGGAAGTATAGAAAGAGATTATGAAATTGCAAAAGCATACCGTTTAAAAATGTGATCTTTGTTGCTATATTTCAAAAGAGATGGAATGTCTTTCACTTGCTAGGCATTTATTTAAGTAATACATTATATCATAATAAAGCAGCTGTCAGAAAGGAAATTCATCTGTAAAGAGCTTTTCACTGAGAACAGCTTAGGTACAAAAAGGTATAAAACAACAGAAGTCAGAAGTCGGTTTACCATCAAGGATCTAAATCTCTCTTTGAAAGGATTCTCTAGAAATTTGCAGGATAAAAAAACTGATTACAACAGTGATATTACTTGAATATGTACACAAATTCTACTTCTATTTGCAGTTATAAAATGTGACACCATTCTGGCACAGGTTCAAAGAATCCAAATAAAATTTTATTTTATTTTATTATCGCCATTAATATTGATGTTGTCTCTCAGAGTTCCAAAGTCAGATACTTGATATATGCCCCAGGAATGTCTTATCTCTGACTATCTTCAGCAGTACTGAAATTTGTGAACATTAAATAAAAAAAAATCAGTAATTAGGACTTGTTTAGTTTTGGGCTGAGACTTTTTTTTGGTGTCTAAGACAAAAATAAAATTAAAATCCCATCGCAGAGGGGTTTGCTAGCAGAGGCTAGCAAGAGAAGTGAAACTCATACTACTCAGCTCAGAACACTGAAATAAAATCTGATGGATGAAAGACAATTAATTACCATATATTAATGTGTTGCTGAGTGCATCATTATAGCACATTAGCATTTCTTATATCCTTTCAATGTCTTGTCCAAACAATATTCCTGGGAGGCAGCATCTCACTGGGAAGAGAAATACATGATTAAGGAAAACCATTACATTTCCATCTATTTTCAGAACCATGACTACAGTCAGAGGCCATGCTGTCAATGGTAATTTTAGTAATCATTACTTATGGCACTGTAGCAAGGCAATATCAATACATCTTTCCCCTGACACTTCCTACTTGCAGTATCAAAGAAAATACCAAAAGCATTTCCTGTACAAGCCTGTGTTTCCTCTTATTTTCACCCATGTGACCAGCATTACCATCAATAAGTCAAGTCTCCACCACCTGTTTATAACAATACCATTGCTTTGCAAGTCGTTCTGAAATAGATCAGCCGATTTCAGTCGTTCCGAAATAGAAGTCACTAGCTAAAACAAAGGTGCCACACTGCATTTGATATTAGATGTGAACAATTTTAGTCTAATATGTGAGATACTTTTCACATTTGAACACTAAGGAAGGAAATTTCTTCACTGGTAACTAAAAGACACATCAGTATGTGAATAAACACATGAAAAAAAAAAAGGACAATATCATTTAAGTTTTATTACAATCAGAAATACTTCCTTAGTATATAGTTAAGAATTTTCCCTTGGTTTTGTTTTAGGTCTTTTTTTTCACTGCCATTCCTTTAATTTAAAGACTTGGAATTTTTTCCCTATGCAGTAGTATTGTGACATTAGCTTATTGCTACATTGACAACAGTGCCAGTTTTCTTGTTCAAAAACAATCGTATTTACCGCTTAATAAACCAAACAGTAGCATAAGAAAAATAAAACACTCCCGTATAACCCACAGGTTTTTGTTAAACATGCATAATTAAGAGATAACTAGAGACAACCATTGGCTCCATGGTCCTGGTAATGATGTGGAAACCATGACAGCAGTTGGAGAAATTCATGGAGGACTGTCTCCTGTGAAAGGGACCCCACACTGAAATGGGGGAAGAGTATGAGGAGTCGTCCCCCAGAGGAAGAAGAGTAGCAGAGACAATGTGTGATTGACTGCAACCCCCATTCCCATCCTCCTGTGCTGATGGAGGAGAGGAGATAGAGAATCAGGAATAAAGATAAGCCTAGGCAGAAGGGAGGGATAGGAGGAAGGTGATACCAAAAATGCTAATCCAATCTCTGCTGTAACTGTGAATTTTCAGTAGAAAGACACTGTGACTGGGAACTTCTAGCAAAGAAGACATTGTGTCTGTGGACCTTTAGCAGAGAAGCAAGGCATGGGGAAATTATTCTCCAAGCAAGGATGTTGGAACATCTGGCTTAGGAATGCAGCTACAGCCAAAACAAGGACTGAGTTTTGGAAACTGGGGAACACGGGGAGAGGTTTAATGGTAATAAGCAAATTATTATATGCATGTGTTGACTGTATATTAGTAACACACTCAAAAAAATCGGGGAGCATGTTAAGAGGAGTGATCCCCTCTGCCCTTCCAGGTTCCTAAATAAAGGATGCCTCTTTAACATAAAAATATGTTGTTAGGAGTCTAATTCTGATTTTCAGAGATTTGGTCACAAAGGTGTTTGAATATTTGGCTTTGTTTCTCATTATCCTACTTTAATTTGATTGACAGTAAATTAAACTTCCCAAGTTTAAATTTCCCATATTTAAGCCTCTTTTGCCTTTGATGGTAATTGGTGAGTTAGAGATCCCTGTTCCTCTCTTGACCCATGAGTCTTTCATTACATTTTCTCTACCATGTTCAGCTGAGGAGGGGAGTGATAGAGGAGCTTTGATTGGCACTTGGTGTCCAGCCAGGGTCAATCCACCACAGGTAATAGGTGCCATAAAGAATAAAAACCAGGAGGAAGACACAGGCAAGAACAAGGTAAGAAAGGAAGAATCTGATATGCTTCATGGTTAATGTTACCATCATCATCACCTTTATTAAATTTTGTTAGGCAGGTTCAAAGAGATGCTATACAAAAATGTATGATTATAAAGGCAGGCAGGAAATAAGCAAAATAAAAATCTACAGAACATACTAGAAGGATGAATGATCAGGGATAAAAATAATTAAGCAATGATTCTTTATTTTTGCCAGTACTGCAACAGCCAGAAGCCTGACCCAGACATCTCAAAGCCAGCCACATGCTGCATGAGAAACAGCTGAGAAGACCCCTCAGGCTTCTGCAAGAAGAACTTTGTCATACGTATTTTATGCCTTGAGCAAAACCCACTATATCTTTCTTCCTTCAACAGCATGCCCAGAAGGAGACCAGTGCATAGACACCTAAGACAAAAACAGGGGAAGGAGCAGGGGGAGGGCAGGGGAGGGGAGGGGAGGGGAGAGGAGAGGGATTTCTAACTGACTTCTTTTTTTTCTTTTTTTTTTTTTTTCTTTTTTTTTTTTTTTTTCATATTGCATATCACCAGCTTTGTCAGCCAAATCCATCCAACTGTCTATTATGTTTTGTTAGATTTAGGAAAGTGCTGTAGGCCATCAGAATAACAAAGTACATTTTGCAGATATCAGGCATCTCCGCTTGAAAGGATTCAACTCTTGAAATTCAGTCTTTCAGACATGCATATAGAAAAAAATTGCTGGCACACAATCTTTGATGTCCACAGAGAGATAATTTCTGCACGTATAATGATTAAGCTCATTTATTGCTATGTATAGTGTAAGTACAATTTTTAAAAATCTTCCTGGCTTTTTGTGTCTGCTACTGTTCTGTTCAGTTACTTGAATAAACCCTGTATCACAGGGTAAAAAATGTTAATGGCGTTAAACCAAATCAGGATCAAAGTGGTTTATTGGTTTATTATTGACATGCAATTAACTGGCAATCAGTGAGCTACCCCTTTGAGATAAGTGACAGCAATGTAACTCATGAACTCAGGACCCTTTCAGAAAATGCTGATAAACGCCCCCAACCTCTGAGCAGCCCTCTGTTACTAATCCCAGGAAGTGCAATCCCTGCAGCTCCTCTGGAGAAGCCCCAGGTGATGGAGGCTCGCCCCTCCTCAGCCCCTGGCTGCAAACCCTCCAGGGCTGGAGCTGCCGGGAGAGCTCCTGGCCAGCGGCCCAGCCCGGCTCCTTCTCCATGGCCCAGCACCAGGAGCAGCGGGCAGGAGGGGAGGAGAGGCTGCTCACGGCACCCCTGCGGGGGCAGAGGACACACCGGTGTGATTTGGGTGGTGTCAAACCGAGCTCTGATGGCATCTACTCCCGCAGCACCATCAATTCTGCTCACTGCTGCCCTTGAGCTCCTTCTAGATCTCTCTGGACCTCTCTTTAGGCTGACTTTTTTTTTTTTTTTTTTTTTTTTTTTTTTTTTTTTTTTCTTTTTTTTCCCTTTCAGAGATTTCTTTAATTCCCTAAGTGCTGTTTAATCCAGCCAACTGTCACAATCTCCAACCTGACCAGTTTTGGGGCAACACTCCCATAGCATTTCAAATTTGTGATTTAAATACACCACACTGTCTGAGAGTCTCACATTCCTACCTGTTCCACTCTTGTTGGCTTGCCAAATGTAGGTGCTGTGAAGATTCTGCGAGTCTGCAACAAAATTCCCATTAATCTCAGACAAAACTGGCAGCCTTTCTGGGTCTTGGAGTCCAGTCTATGCTGTTTTACTACATGGAATAATCTCTTCTGTACAGAGACAGATATTTGAATACTATTCTCAACAGAAGTTTTGGAGGCAAAAAGAATTGCAGATTCTTTCTTTTCATTAACATGTACAACTTTTCATTAATATATACAACAGGATATAAAAGTTTACTCTTTTTCTTAGTGAAAACACAGTAACTCATTGTAGATTGAAATGTGACATTCAACCATTTTGTTTCACTTGGGCATGTTTCATACACTTCTAAAAAAATTGGGACTGAGAAGAAAATTCAGTTTGTCTTTTGTTTGATTAATGATGAGATTCTTATTAAAAAATTAGGGACATGAAGTGGAAGAGAATACCTTTTACAGCCACACTATGAGTATATATAGGAACACTAGATAATTCTTTCCTTCAGTGTTGTAGTTTATGTACATAAAAGAGGCTAAAATGCAAAGAAATTGGATTGTTTTCCTTTGGTTTCATGCCTGTCCATTATAGCAAGCAAAACAGAATTTGATGTCAGAATTCTAAAAGTTCACAAGGAACATGCAAGTCATTGAACTAGTCTAGCATCAGCATACAGTGCCAAGAAAATAAAGCACTCTCTGAGGCAGTGACACTGTCACCATCATATTCGCTATTTTGAAACATTACTTTTTAACCCATTGCAAGCTACTCAGTAACACCAGCAGACCTATTCAGAACTTGTGATGGAAAACCTACGGTGCACCAAGTCTCAGTATAGGGACTTCAAGATAGACACAGAGTCTTCACTTGGCTGAAAAACATATGAACTAGATAACTGAATGTTCACCATCTAGGAACTGCCAGCCACTGTAGGATCTGAGCAAAGCTGCAAAGATCTTTTGCTAAGCTGATCTAAGCAAAAAAAGCTTGTTTTGATGTAGGTGCTAGAAACTTTAATGGGATTCCTCATATAGAAATGGTAAAATTATCACTTCTTGATAAAAGAAGTAGCAAAACTATTTGTATTCTAGTGTTGTTAATCAGCACACAGTGTATGAAAAATCAATGCATGCATTTGGAAAATTTACCTCTCTGCCTCACCATTCTCTTAACATTGCTAAATGAATTAAGGCCAAGACCAGCCTCTGAATAGGCAGAGAATAATCGGGAAAGAAAACAAAAGCAGATTTATGTTAAGTTTTTTCATCAATTGCTTTGCACCCCTTGGCTCAGTGTCACCTGTTGTCCATGTAACAGTGTTGCATGGACAGCTGTCACATTCTTCTAACCCAGATCACTGTCAGATCAGCACTTTATCAAAACTGTCACTGAAATGACAGATCCAACCCTGCTACTTTGTTAAGAACATACAATGATTTCGTTACCATGGTATATTTTATAATTGTATATGGATCATAAACACAGAAATCTAGCCATTAAATGCATACTAGTGTCTCACTCTACTGATTTAGAAAAGTTACAAAGTTTCAGCTGTATTATTAATTTCTCTTGCGTGCAGTCAAGAACTGTTAGGTTTTGCCTAAAGAATAGAAGGCCTTCTGAAAGCTGAAGAGCACAAATGTTCCTTGCCTTCTACAATTAATGCAGGATGTTTGCCAAAGCAGATGAAAAGAAGAATGTGCATGAAAAACCTCCAAGGTAAAGTCATCCAGGATGACCCAGATGGTAAAATATCTTTAGCTAGAGGCACTGCTGATGTACATGAAAATACTCCTCTCCCTGATACTAGCTTTAATCATAGTTGGGGTAACAGGAAGGTACTGGTAGCTTTTTTAAAGTGGCATCACATTAAAAATACTATGTATACTAGAATCAGGTTCTTAACACTGATACTCATCATACAGCAGAGGACTGTCATAATAGTTTCTGGTGTGCTATTAAGAAGGCTACTGAAGCCATTTTTTTGCTGTAACTACAAGTCTGGACTGCAATTACACAGAGCCGAGAGAATCATTGTCTCATGGAATCACTGATAAGTGTGTTTTGCCTGATAACACGCTACATTCTGTTTAGAACCAGAGCAAAACAGAGGGCTGGGTGGAAAGAAGCAGAGCTCTAGAAAAATGGATATACAAGTGAGAAAAGCTCTTAAAAATGAGTTTTAAGTATCTCTGACTTTAAGGAAACTGAATGAGGTCTACATATCACATAGACTCTAGTGTAGCTTTTTCTCAGTATTAAAACTGTGCTAGAATTCTACAGCTTTCTCTTTCCTTTACTCCACCCCCACCAAACTGAAAGATTTTCTATGCTTACTGGAGAAAAGTTCTAAAAAAGCTTCTGAAATTTCAGTTAACTTTCTGTAATCAGACGCCTGGGCCCTGGTTTAAGGCTGCAAAAATTCCAACATATTGTTGGAAGTGCCTGAGAGAACTCAGTTGCTCTCCTTTTTTGATTTGGTTAAATGCAGCAGGGGGAAACAGCCTTACTTTTTCCTTCATCCAATGTACTCTCATATTTGAGACACTAGAGACATCTGACAGTGAAAACATGAAAAGCCAGCAACATTCTAAACAGGTTGCAAGTTTGTACCTTTTTACATTTAAAAGTATTAAAAAAGAGGGAGTTGGCATCTGTAGCACATATTACTTCTCTCTTTGATCAATGCATGAAAACAATTTTCTGGAAAAGTTACATTAAACGCATTCAGGACAGGAAAATTCTGCCATCCCACAGAGACAACACTGCAGGAATGAAGATTGTAGGCCCTATTTTGCTTACATAATCCATAGTTTTCCTCTGAGAAGAAGGAAAAATAAAAATATTAATAACAATAACAATAATAAATATTAAGTATGTAATTTGCTTTTCTATGTTTGAAGTGAGTTTTTTTAGGGTTTTTTGGGGGAGTTGTTTTTTTTTTTTTTATTTTTTTACCTATCCTGTATGTCCTTGAACTGCGGTGTGATTCTCAGCCAATTTTACTTCAAATTATCATACGAGTGAATTTTGTTTCAGTCTGGTGTGTGATCTACATAATGTGCCTTTGATGGGCTGGGTGAGTCCTGCAATCTATCAAACCTGGGATGCAACAATCTATTGTTTCCCTGATGACCCAGGATATCTTAAACAAAGGATTTTCATGCCAGATAAGAGGAAAGCAGATCCCGCAGAGGTGGGGTAATGCTTTTTATCCTGCCAACTTCCTCCCTCCTGATAAGGCTGGCAGTGTAAAACTACCCCCTGCCCTAGGGGAGGTATCCAGACTCAGGCAATTCCTCCCTTCTGACTGGTGCAACTGCAGCTGACAGTGAAACACTTCTCCCACCTCCAGCAAAATATCAGGGTGTTCCCAGTAGGTGTGGATGTATATAATCCATCAAACTCTTTGTTGTGCTACCCTCACCCTCAGTGGATCAAGATTTCGACAATCACTCCAACCATAATTGGACATTGAAATCACAATTATAAGGTCTTGTTGCTGGATCTACTGGTGGTGATGCTTTCCCTCTCCTCTATCTACTCATGTTCTTTCCACTTCTTTCTTCCTTTTTCTTGTATATTTTCTTCATTATATTTTTTTATGGAAAGGACCAAGATGGCTATATGACTCTATTCTGTTGCAACCAAATTGATTTAAAAATAAGCCTGGTTCATATATACGTCTTGTCACGTCCCTGCAACGACCCCAAGGGATTTATTAATGAGAACCTCTGTTGCACTGACTCAGAGATAGGCTGTAACATGGTACATACAGGGTGACATGAGAACATATATGCAGCATTTGTTGGGAGAAGAAAAGATGTCCCTGAAATTGATGCAGAACACCATAATTAGGAGTTACTTTCTGGAAGAATATCTATCATTGCAGGCAAGGGAATCAAGCTTTCCTTATGTAGAATTGTAGGGTAACTTAGGTTGCCACCTCTAAGATCAAGTCCAGTCATTAACCCAGCACTGCCAGGACCATCACTAATCACCACATTAAGCACCATATCTACATGGGTTTTGCACATTTTCTGGACCAGCCCTGTTGCCCTTATCTGGACACACTCCAGCACCTCAAAGTACTCCTTGAACTCAGGGGTCCAGAACTGGACACAGGATTTGAGGTGTGGCCTCACCAGTGCCAAGTTCAGAGGGACAATCACTGCCCTGGTCCTGCTGGCCACACTATTGCTGATACAGGGCAGGATGCCATTGGCCTTCTTGGCCACCTGGGCTCAGCTGGCTCATATTCAGCCACTGTTGACCAGGACCTCCAGGGCCTTCTCCACCAAGCCTGTGATGTATGCCCATGGTTATGGATACAACTCATTGCCAATTTCATTTAGCCTCTCTTAAATAAGAGTTTTTTGTTGCTAAAAACAAAAGAGCAAAACAAAAGGGATAGTCTCCTATGTGGTATGTTTTTTGGAACTTTCTCATATTTCTTCGTTGATTCTTTTACCTCACTATTAACCAGACCATATGTTTTCCACATAGCTTTTGCAGGAGGAAAATATCACCATTAATAGGTCCAGTTTCATAATGCTTGTCTCAAGGAAGTGAAATCTGTGTGAAAGTATCTGTGTATTCAGGATTGCACCACCACAGGATTGCACCACCACACATCCCATCCCAGCAACAACAGCCTTTCCCACCACTCCCCAGGTTACAAACATTTACATTTACTCCTTGATGGCAAGGAGTCCCTGCAGTCCAAAGGATCTCACTGCCTTGGTAGCAAATGCAGGGACATTTATTGCAAGGAAAATACAATTAAAAACATTGAATAAATCCTTACTGGATGATTATCCTAAAGGGCTGAAAGATACCCATGGCTGGAAGTATCTTCAAATGCCAGCAGGAAGGAAAGAGACTCTCTTGTTTTGGTCTATGTCTTTCTTTCTGCCTTCTGAGACCTTCCTCAGCAGTGTCAGTGCAGGACACCTATGGTACACAGCCTTGACCAAATTACTGTTCAGGAATTGAATTTGACCATACTGCAGCAACACAAAAGCTCTGGCTTATTGTGAATGTACCAGCTCCATATGAGTCATCCTACAATGAGAACAAGAATGAGTAGCAGGAGGACCTGACTCCTGCCCACAAAGCTATTTCCTATAAACCATGCTTACTGCAGCAAATACTATTTTGTCTCTTCATATTGAACACTCTATTTCCCCCTTACTTCTCCAGAAGAAAAGGGGATTAAAAAAAAAAAAAAAACACCAAAGCCCCCACATGCCAGTATTTATAGGTTAAAAGCCCCAAATGAAATATGCCTTTGAAAAAGAACTCTTCATAATGCAAGTCAATCAAACCTGCATTGCATCAGTAACAGCTGACCTTGGACACCAGACTTTAAGGAACTGCACCTTCCCCTATGAAAATTGCCTCAATCAGTGAACTGAATCTGCTTATTTTTGTCTCAAGGCAGCCATGGTTTATGGCACAATGTGCCACTAGTATGAAAATTCAAATGACTGCAAACATCAGGGAATATTAAATCACACAAGTCAGATTTTATTTTCTCTAAGGAAGATTCCAACCCTCTCCAGTGCTCCAGATAAGATTAGCAGTATTTCAAATAGGTAAAAAGCTAACTCACTTTTTCAGAGTTTGTTGCCTTGGAACTTTAACATAATGGAAGGAATAACTTAAAATAATCACTGAATCCAAAAATTACTACCTATAACAGGTTGTATCCTTTTGCTCTTTAGACTTCTCTATAAATAAATTACAATCTGACTGGATAAGTTCCATATCTGAGCCTCAGTTCATTTATCTGTGGGATGGACTTTGATATGTGTGTTGCTGAGAATAATAACTATAATAACAGAAAGATATCTCGAATGAGGACCAGTCTCTTGGTTTTCAAGTAGAGAGAGAAACCAGGTGTTATTTTTGAAATTCAGAGCACTTGTCTTTATTGATACAGGACACCATGCCATTTGGAGGAAGGAAATCCATCACACTTTGTGCAAAGGAACCTGTTCACAATTGTATCAGAGGACAGTACGCTCATGTCAACGCCTTTCTTATCCACTCTATCTTAGCAGATACCCTGTTATTTTGAGGTATCCAGGCTACCCCAAAATGTCTAATGAAAGAATATAAATGAGAAAGCAGTACCTGCACTGCTACACTGGGTAGTTCCAACAAATATTGACATTTTAATAATATATTTTGCAGAATATAAAGATATTACTTGTTGATTATTCTAAGAGATAGTCAAATTCAAGTGTATGAATTTAAATTATTGCTATTGTTCTGATATTTCAAAGGAGATACTGCATTGCTAGCAATGTCTTGTCACTAGGTTTAGTCAAAAGGTTAAACAAATATGCAGATACACACTAAATCACTAACACCACTTGAACTGCCAATTAAGTTAATATTCTGATCATAAAATGAGCTAAGATAGAGAAGGGGGCAGCTCTGTATGACTGAGTTTTCTGTTTCAACTGTTGGCTTTTACTGGAGAACTGCAGGAGTGTGAGAGAACAGACACACAACAATAAGCAAAACTGATATCCTACAGGGAGAGATTTACAAGTCTAAAACAAAACAAATAGCTATTTTTTTTCATTAATGATGCTACTGCATGAAATTTATGCATCAAACCAAAGGATAGTGTAGTGTGTTGGCACTGGTTGGACACCTAGTGCCCACCAAAGCTGCTCTGTCTCTCCCCTCCTTAGCTGGGCAGGAAAGTGAAACATAATGAAAGGCTTGGGTGTTGAGATAAAAACAGGGATGGGTCACTCACTGATTACCATAACAAGCAAATTGAATCAGAGAAGGATAATGAGAAATAAAACCAAATTTTTAAACACCTTTCTCCTAACCCTCCCTTCTTCCCTGACTCAACCTCAGTCACAGTTCTCTACCTCCTCTTTTTCAGCACCAGAGGTGGAATGGGAGTTGTGATCAGTGGTCTCTGCTGCTCCTTCTTTCTCTGCCTCTTCTCCTGCTCCAGTGTGGGATCCCTCACACAGGAGACAGTCCTCCATGAATTTCTCCAAAGTAACTCCTTTCCATGATCTTCACAAACTGTTCCAGTGTGGATCCCTTCCATGGAGTGCCATCCTTCAAGAACAGACTGTCCTAGTGCAGGTCCCCCATGGCATCCTAAGTACTGCCAGCAGACCTGCTCCAGCCTGGGCTCTTCTCTCCATGGAGCAACACATCCTGACAGGAGTCTGCTCCAACATGAGCTTCCCAAATGGTCACATTCCCCTTGGTGCATCCACCTGCTCCAGCATGTAGTCCTCCATGGCCTGCAGGTGAATCTCTGCTTCACTGTGGATCCCTACAGGCACAGAGGCACAGCTGCTTCATGATAAGCTACACCAGGGGCTGCAGGGGAATCTCAGCTCTGGTACCAGGAGCACCTCCTCATCATCCCACCTTGGTGCTGTAGAGCTGCTCTTGTCACATCTTGTCACTCCTCTCCTCTGGCTGTAGCTGTGCAGCATTTTCCCCCTGTCCCACACAGGGGCCCTCTGGTCCCCCCAACCCCTTGCCCACCAGCTGGAACCCCTCAGTGAGCAGCAGGCTCTCTGCAAGCAATGGACCTCCTGCTTCAGGTGGGCACTCTGGACTCTCTGCAGGCCATTCTTGTTCTCCTGCATGGCAGGACATCTGGAAGATTAGTGCTCTCTGACAGCACCAGGCTGGGCCTGGGAGATGGCAGCTGGCTGGAGCCTGCATGGTGTCCTGAGGGAGCAAAACAGGGTGAGGATGATATCCAGGTGTTAGAAAGATAAACTACTGTCAGTAGAACTACCTGGCTAAGGTTTAGAGCTGGACATGCTTCAGTGGTCTCAGACCTAAGGTAAGGTTGACAAAACTTGGGGAGAAGGATGTACTATTTACTGATAGTGGACACAATGAATACAGAATTTACAAGCAGAACTCCCAAGATGAGGAAGTACCTGATAAAGCCAACTCAGAAACCGGGCTGAAATCAGCTCTGTCTGGGTAAAAGATAATTCTAGCAGGACGAGTCACAACTACTTACTCATGGCCCAATGACCCAAGAAAACCACCAGATCTGAGCATACAGATTAATCAGTATAAGAAGTGAGGGAATCTTTTAACCAATAGAATATAGAACACTAATTAATAAGAGAACCATACAACTTGTAGTCAATGAAGATTACTGGTTTTGCTAGAATTTATAGAAACAATGAAAAGTTGTGATAGTCATCATGCTAGCTTTGCAGGTGAGCACCCAGCACCCCTTTCTGCGCAGAACTGTAAATAAAGCAAATACCTCGACCCTTGTGAAGATTGGTTTCTTGCACATGGGATGAAAGAACCCATTTTGGGAAAAGTCTTGCTGAAGACACATTAATAAAATACAGTGATTTTCTAACCATCCTTGCCTGTGCCTGGCCCATCCTGGGAGCAAGGCAGAGGCAGGCAAGGCACCAGAGGTTTGAAATTCAACAGTACGTGGTTGCTGTGGCCCAGCAAGTCACCAGTCACCACTTCACCCATGACAGCACCGAAACATAGAGGACAAGATAAGGAAGAATCTCATGGATAAATGACTTGCTGAATTCAGGCCATCAGTCAACAACCACTAGAATTCTAAACAAGGAAAGGATAAAACAAAAGTGAAATAGGTCATTGCTGAATTTGCTCTGTCTTTAAAAGGTCAAGTTTTTTTCATGAGTTCCCAAAGTAACATTTTTATTTTGTCTAGTGAAAAAGATAGAGTGTACAGACACTTTTTACTAGAAAAAGACTCATTTAATAACATTGTATCAGCACATTGCACATCAAGAACAACCTAAACCTACCAGAGGCCAGGAAAAAATGAAGTCCTAAATTCAGATAGAGAATTGTACTCAGACTCCCTGGATATTATTTTAGGTTAGGCAAAAATGACTGTTGTAATGAATTATTTTACTCAGGCTGCATGACAAATTTATGCCCCAAATTACAGCCATTTGATATCTCTATGATGTGGGTATACCACATACATGTAGCTGGAAAAGGGACTTATCACTCATGAAAAAAGGTTTCACCCTTGAGGCCCTAGGAAGATCTGAACACAGTCTTCAAAGAGTTCATCTCTTTGAGTTCATTTTTCATCTCAATTCTTTACTCAACTTATACAAAGCATGATCCAAACATCTAGACAACTGCGGATTTTCTTGATGAAAATCATGTATTGCAAGAAAAAGATCCCCAAAGGATGATGCTTATAACTGATTTGTTTACTTTATTTACTTATGTTTCATATTTAAAACATGTTTTCATAAAAATTAATCTATTTTTACAAAGATAAAAGCAAACATCTATCACAAAGTATCTCATTTAAACCACAAACCTGATTCCCTTTTACACTCATTCTTTATAAAACACAAAACTGAGTGCACTGTTAGTGCTGGTATGATGGCTCCTTGACTAATGAGGACTCTGTGCTTATCTACTGCTCTCTTTAGTTACCTGAAATCAAAGGTAAAGCTCACAGTTATTTTATTGGTACAAAGGCTAATTCTTATTCTTCATTACAAAGAATTACTAAAGAAACCTGGGATATTTACCTTTGCCTCCATATTTAAATATGTATTTAGATAGATACAAAGTTAGGTTCCATTTTTGATCCTAGCTTCTGCAGAAGTTCATTCTTGGCAACAAAGCTTGTAATTATTTTCTTCCATTTATGCTGGGCATAATAACATTAAACATAGAGAATCATTAAAAGCATTTTCTAAATTCAACATTTCAATTTTCTGGAATAATAAAGTTATATATATAAAACAATACTTCCTATATTTTTATTCCTTACCTTTATTAATTTCTATATATTTTTCACAAATTTAGTAAAGTCCTGGCTTCTAAAGGTGAACTGGATGTCTCTTGTTTTTCTTCACAAGTGAGCTTGTATCAATTTTTTACATGCACAAAACATGAGGAAGGATCTTGAACTGCCTGAATTGCTTCAAAAATAATAGAATACATCTCACAGAATTAGTCTGGGCTTTTAAGACATCGATTTTCTGTTTATTTACTTCTGCATTTCAAATTTTAGAAATATGATGAGGTTGAAAAAAAATTAAAAATACTACTGATTCTTTTAATCAGTTTCTACTTTTTTTTTTGGTAGCAGAGAAAAATTTCAAATTTATTCTCAATTTATATTGTAATTTTTATTGCAAACTTTGACACAGAACTTCTCTAGTCATAACTGAGATATTCGCATAGGAAATGGGAGTAATATTTCCTGCCTGAACATTTCAGCAGACCTTCTTTATTTTTTTTTAAGTTTGGAAAAAGAAGACAGAAGAACTATCCAGATGGCCTTCATCTCAGGTGTAGTAATCACCAAAGCTTGCCAAGCACTGTTGGGAGGCAAGTCAGGTAGGTGAAGAAGCAACTTAATATAATTTCTCTTGTACTTCTTTTCCTAGGCAACAGGTCTACAAATTATTTAGGAAACCTAAGAAGTACTTTTAATTAGGTCAAACCTGACTAAAGCAGAATCATGTTTACATATACATACATATACATAAATATATGTAACTGAACACAGAACATTCACAAACAAATCACAACAACTAAGCCCACTGAATAAAATTATGTTAATATTATGAAATCTTTCTGGTAAGAGTTCTGTCTTTATAGGAGTTCATACATTAAATAAGCACCAGATGCCATATCACATTAAAAACATTCTAACATTGATGTTTATTATAGATTCCTGTTTTGATTAATATTTCCTCCTTGACTCTTCCTCTTTTTCCTCCATTTCTCTTCCTTTTCTACTCGTTAAAGAGAATATTCCTAGTATTCCTCTGGGTAGATTCTGCGGCCAACAGTCTAACATTGCTACTTAATTACAGCTCATTTACTTCCCATTTTTCATCTTGCATTTGTTGCAGCACAGAAACCATGCAGTCAGAAAAAGAGACTCTTTAATACATTAGGCTCATGCACTACTTTCCCTTCCTTTTCCAGTTTTCCTTAGAAATAACTTTGAAGCAGCAGCTTTGATGCAGATCAAAGTGAAGACTTTTGCACAAGCCTCAGAACTATTAGGTCCCCAGCGTTCCTTCTCCATTTTTTAATATTTTTGCAAATTTTTGCAGAGCTCCAATCAGTGTTTTTTTGCTGAAGCAGAAAGGATTCATGTTTACATGTATATTGAGAACAAGTATGTTACACATAGTAATCTGCACAAACTATTTCACACTAGAGAGTTTCACTTTACTATCCATATTCAAGCATCCACTATGGCTGTCTTCTGCTTCTTCCATAGATCTCTGCATACATATCTCTTCTATTGCCATTAGAGATCTGTTTACTAAATTGTGAAGTTAGTGCAATCTTCTGGAAGGCTACATTCTCCGTAACGTTACCATGTACTAATGAATTGGTCTTCAAAGTCTGTAGGTTTCTGTTGTTTTAATGGATTTAGTAGGTTTCATAATGATCTTATACAAAATTTGTAGCAGGAAAAAGTGAGAAAGCAAAGATAAATCATGGCAAACCATGATAATGCATTACCATCCATGGAGACTATGATACACACTATGCATTTGTTAAGGAAGAGGAAAAAATACAAGATTTCTTTGGAGATACTCAAGGGTGTAAGGACACTGAGCCAAGGAGGAGACTGAGACTGTATTCTGAAGCTGCCCTTATCAATTGGTCACTCAGAAATAAAGATTTTTCTGCACAACAACAAGCAGCCTTGGCTTGATGTTACGCTGCCATATGATATGCCATGCTTACACAACTATTGATACTGAAGAAACCTTGGATAGTTACTGGCAAATATTTGGTTCTCTCACACTCACAAAACTCCCCATGCTTAATCCTTTCCACAGCAAGGGAAAGACCTTAGTTTTCATTATACTCAAATTTTTTTAAGTGTTTCCTCAAGGGTTATCTGAAACCACAGCTTCAGCAAATTCCTACTTAACAGAGGATATTAAGTAAGATGCTAAAACGTACTTGCAGAAACTTCAACTGTTAGAATTGTGTGTTGAGAGCTTATGGAGCAATCAGGGAAGAATAAAGTTCTTCTCTTCAATAAAGTATGGTGAAAATTCATGCACATCTGTGTTCCTTTTCACATTCCAGAAATGCTGGGAATCTAGGCAGACATTTGTTGCTTCCTTTCACGGGTTCTCACTCTGCATCTGAGTGTTTGCTGTGACTCAGGTCACTACTTTCAGAGTTTCAGCCTGGAAATTTCCATAGCTTCATGCAATGCTGGTCCATCACAGGTCCTTGGCTGTTCTGCCAGAGAAATAAGATCTCACGATGCTTCTTTAATACAAAACTGCTCCAATCAGGTCATCCTTAACAAGCCTAGCTCACAAAAAAAGCCTCTTCTGGGGTCCTACCTGTCAACATGAATCTCAGTTTAAGCTGAGCCACACATGATCTAGAGTCAGAGCTCATTAACTCATTAAGTGTTTGCTATTTGTAACAAGTATGCTTCCTGTACAATTTTAGTTAATAAAAATGAAAAAACACCAAGTCTTTGGCATTATTTAAAAAATGTGGAAATGACGTATGTCTCAACTTCTTCCCCATCAATGTATTCATTTTCAGCAAAACATTCACTTTAGAACAGCACAACAAATTTCTTTATTCTAAAACATATTTCCTTATTGGTGTTAGAAAAACACATTTTTTCCCTGACAAATTTTATTCCAGGTAGTGTTAGGCTGTCTGTTGAAGCACACAACAGATATTGCCCACATAGTACCTCTTTAGCAAGAACATGCAGGCAATAGCTTATAATAATTTGCCTGACTACGAAAGGTGTGTCTGGATTAAAAACAAGTTCCTCTGAAACACGTGACAAGTAATAGCTAAATTCCAAGCTGGTAACTCTATTAGAAGGAAGGTTATGTTTTAAGTATATAAAACCACTGGAAGCTAAAAAGTAGCACACAGAAAGCTAAAATCTGAGAGAAACAAAGTGTGCTATTTTCTGTCCTTGATCCTATATGCAAATGAATTATCACATGCACATTCTCAGGGTTTGTCACTAACAGTTTCTAATCTAATTACTAGTTTTAAAATACTTTTATAAAATACTTTCAGCTGTGTAATCTTTTCCATCCCATCTTGCTCCTATGATCAGCAATGGTATAGACAAATTATATGGACCCAGATGAAGAGCCAGGTCTATTTCTTTTGTAGCAGAGACTCTTTGCAGCATCATAATGAACTGAATTTGTGATTTGAAATCTGCACTTAATAACTATGGCTGTTCAACCACTTTTAAAACTGGTATTTGTCACTGACCTGTACCTATCTTCACCCGTATGCATCTTAATTATTTAAATTGTGAACCAAATCTCGTGTAATGCAGCAGGTAATAAATGCTCTCACAGATACTCAAAGCCATGTGAAAACATTTGCTCCCACAAGGGTTCAGGCTGTGTCTTGACTAGCAGCATGAAGACACAGCATGAAAAAGGCATAACTCAGCTCTTTTGAACTTCAGGGTATGATTTATGTCAATTCAGATCTCACATGAATTCTGCTTGTCATGTTTATCTAGTTCTTTTAATCTGGTTTCACTGTCCTCCATTTCATAAAGCTCTGGTTATAAAACTAGTTTTTCCCCTGCAATTCTCAGCAGCTAATTTGTATAAAGAATATATATTACTAAAGGGAAGCTTAGGAACATTTGGAAAGGCTGTCTGTGATTTCAAAGTTTCTTTGCTAGGTTCATTGATATCCTTCACTAAACACTGGGAAGTATTTTATTTCCTAGTGTTGAGTTGTAAGACTATATTAAGTGCCCTTTGAAATGTGAAGATTATGGGTCTTTAGGGCCCAGGTTGACAGTTTTTTCTCCTTTCTCTTCATAGTGATACAATTCTTGAAAAATTTTCCCGTTCCTCCAAGATGGCTGGAGAAAACAAAGCCTACTGGAAATATGGATAATAGGAATGCAAACAAGTCCCCCACAGAAGCCTTCAGAGCACAAGACATGCCATACTGGAACAGACTGACATTCATTCAGGAGTAGTAAGGACAGAGCAGCACTTTTATAAAACAGCAAATACACTTGCTTGACAGGTTGCATGCTATCCTACTGGCTGAACTTCAGAAAAAGAGGCATATTCCTGAAGGTTTTCCTCAGCTCAGCATTAGTGAGAGAGTTTTGAAACTCAAGTATGGTCTGGCCTATCCTCTAACCTAAATTAAAGAATAGAGGATTATTCACTGTTATCAATATTTGCAACCTATTACACACTCAAGTCTTTACAGTAAATGTAGACATATTTAATCTCTCTTTAAACTGCAGATACATGAAATCCAAAGTTTCACCTGTTGTTTTCTATGTTTACTGGTTAATCTGTGTTTCAGTAAGTATTATAATTGATTTCAAGATTCCCTTTATAGGTAGATACTGTCTTCAGTTGTAGTCTATGGCATTCAGTACCCTGCAGGAGTCATATAGCAGAGACAGATTTTTCTGCTAATGAATACTAAAAGTGGAATGGTTGAGCCTAAAAGTGAGATACGCTGACAAGATTTTAATGGCAGGACAGTTCCACTGAGTCCACTAAGACTGAATATCACATCGATTTACATGTCTCATTAAAAGAATAAACTTAGGCACTCTGTTCAAAACACAAAACTTAAAACTTACGTTCAGTTCTCTGTATTTTCTATTTAATTTTACTGAAAATTTCTAGGTTTGAATAAAAATCAGAAAATACAAAAGGGTATTTCCAAAAGGTAATACCTCTTCCTGTCTCTGCTAGTCCACAAGGAAAATATTTGTATCCTTTATCTCTCATTGTTAAAGTCTCCCAAACCTTACTCGTGCTTCTAAATACTGACATAAGGTGAGCTGTTTTTTTGATAAATCTACAGTCAGGAGACCAGGGCAAGCACCAAGTTGCCCTTGATCCTCTTCTCTGATGAATACTGCATAAAGCCAAAATAACGGTAAGAAAGATATAGATTTTACTCTTCCTGCTTTGCTGCTATTATAGTGACATCTGCTGTCCCATTCTGCCTTTTTAGGTTAGAAAAGCCTAAGAAATAAAACCTGGCAGTTTCAGAATAAGAACCTTTACAATCATTTTAGCTAATTGTAAAAACATTTCCACAAAATGCATTATGCAGTCTGGCTCACGTACACTGTCACATTTTCAGGTGTGGTGGATTGACCAGGGCTGGAATCCAGGTGCCAACCAAAGTCAGAGGAAAGAGAAGGGAAGGAGCAACAGGGTAACACAGGAAGAAAAATATCCTTGCTGGTAGGATTCTTGTAGGAATATAAAAAGGTAAAAGACTTTATATAAAGCTGAGAAAGGCTGGGAAATTTCAAAACCTTCTCATGGGAAGCTAGGAAGTTAAGAACCAAGTGAATACATTTATGTTTATCATATGGAACAAGAAAGAACAAGAACTTATTTATAGTTCAAGATGTGCAAAGTCCTAGATATATGCTTTGCAAAGACAGAAAAAGTTTCAATCTTAAATAATGAATTATTGTATATTGTTTGAGGTTCATAGAAGTCCTTTTTGTTAATGTTAAACCCATGTGTGCCCTTTTCTAATTGGTTAGAGTATAATGACTTTACACCTTTTCTTTTATGCTATTGGTTCAAAGAATATGTAGAAAAAGGCTTTGCATGGGCTGCCATCTTGTCTCTGATCTGGATTTGCATGGATGTTGTTATTTTCCTGTCTCTTGCTTTTTGCTTGTATGACACAGAGAGATAATAAATCCTAAGTTTGCAACCAGTGAGGGTCCCATCCCGTTTGTGAGACATAGACCGATCCAGCAGAAACCCTGACCATTTTTGTGGAGAACTGATGCTCTACAGAAAATAAAAAATAATTTAAATAAATAAACAAATAATCAGCAACTGATGCTAAATAGAGGATTCGCCCAGAGCAGAAGCAGCAGTCTGTGGCTATTGTTCTAATGCACTGTGGCCTTGCAGTCAAGTGGTCTCAGCAGCGTTAATTACGGAACACACAAAACTCCCTGCGGGAGCCATCACCTCCATCCCAGTTATGGGTGTATAGCTCCACACGCCCGGGTCCTGCTGGAACCTGGTGGCTCTACACAAAATGACATCAATGCTCAGAAGGAAGTGACAGACACCTGCTCAGTACCCAGCTCGGGCCCCTGCTGCAGCCCCCTTCGCTGCCTCCTGCCCAGGGCCAGCCCAGCACAGAGCTCATCCGCAGCACCGAGCTGCCCCCACATGCCTCTGATGCCTTAAGTTTTAACTTTCATATTTTTTAGATTCTGTACTGCCTTAGTGTGTGACTCTGAACTTCATATGAAGTGTTAGTAAGTTCTCTTCGCAGTTTAGTTAGATAAAACAATCCTTTTCCAGCCTGAGAACCAAGGACAACATTTCAGCTTCAGGCCCAAAAAGCATAAACAACGGTGAACTGAAGAGAGCAAACCAGAAGGATGGGACTTCATAACCTGAAGCTGTAATTGGACAATTGACCCTTATATGCAAATATAAACTTATTTATAAAACTTATAAAACTTATAAAAGTGTGAAAACTCCTGACCTGTCGTCCATCTTGTGCCCATCTTGGGTCCATCTTGGGCACAGCCCCAGTCAGGCTCTTTTGCTGCCCAAGGTGTATCCTTTTAAGGACTTTTAATAAATCCTTATTTTATTTCTTTGACTCTGTCCAGCCTCTCTTCTATGTCAGCCTCTAAGGCATCACCTCCAGCCTCTGCCAGAAACCTCATGACCTCAGGAGTGGAGAGCTCCTGTAGCCTGGTGAAGGCATGTGCTGCCAGGGCACCCAACGTGGCTGGGCTTCTGCACAGAGGTTGAGCAGGGGGTAGAGCCATTGGTGCTTGTTGGTGGCCCCAGGTCCCGACACAGGAGCCCAGCACAGGCTCTTGCCTCAACACAACACATCATGCTTGTTCACTAGTACACCAGCACTGGCAGATTCCCTGCATGGGGACCTACCAGAGTCAGGCACAGAGGGCAGTTTTTGCAAATGCAGTCAGCAGCCCTTGCCTGCCCAGCAACAGAAATGCTGCAGACAGAAGTGGAGGCATACAGACTTGAGGTAACTGTCAACTTATTCTGTAATGTGAGATTTTTAAAGAAGTTAATGACAGTAAGCTGAAAAATGAATTATTTCTCTGGATTTCCACCAGTGGGATTCAGGGAGATGCTTGATTCATACAAAGCCCAACATATGTTCTCACACCCTTAATGAAGTGAGTTCACCATTCTCAGCACAATACAGAGCAGAACGAATGACAAGGATTAATAAGATAAAAATGTCCTGGGCCAAAGAATCCAACACTGGAAGGACTAAATCTTAAAATTTGGCTATTTGAGATATTACTGAAGACTTACTAACCCAAAAGCAAAAGAAAGTTAGTGCTGTACTATTCTGGAAAAATTATTTAAATTCTAGTTCAGTATCTCTTCTGAACACAGAATAAAGACTGGTAAGCCTTTATCTGAAGTGAAATTTTAGTACAATAAAAAATTAATCACTAAAAAAACCTACTATAAATATGAAAGTAATATTTATTCTTGTATTTCAAGTCAAAATTTTAATAATTGCCTCTAATTGAATCCAAATAATGACTGGGATGTTATGGCACAAAACCCCATATCAAGTTGGAGAATTATGACATTTTCCCTCATGAACTTATCCCACCCAAATATTTGTTATCAAATCCATCATCTGCAGTGATGTATTATATGTTATCTCTATAGAGAGCTGGCAACACAGAGATCATGGACTTAACAGAACCTGTGTATAAATTGTCATGTGCAGAGGCAAACATAAATATGTTAGCAGTTTTGTGTCAATGAAGAAGGCTAGACTGGGTAAATACATAGCCAGTTAAAAGAAAAGTCTTTAAGACAAGGACCCATGTGAAAATGAGCTATTTATGTCATTTATGTATCTCACCTTTGCTGACCAATTTTGAAGTGAAGTGGGGAACCCCACTAGCTTCCAACCTATTTCCATTATAGTAGAACCAGCAAATCAATCTTTCTGTATCCAAACATCAAAACCGTATTAGCAAGATAAGTGGAAATGAAGACTGTTCACAATACAGGGTCATGCTTGTAGGTGCTGCTGCAAACTCTGAGTCTGTTGTTAGCAATAAGTTAGAATTTTATACTAGTTCTGGGGCTTCTTGTTCTTTGTTGCAGCTTTTTTCCTAATTCTTTACATAAATACTTGAGTTTAAAAGACCTTCAGAACTGTTACATGAAGTTTTTCCTTCAGCAATGTTCAAACCTATCTGGATCTGGGAAAGGAGGTGAACCAAGCAAAGCTGAATATGCTTGCTGTCTCACTTTGTATCTCTGTAGAGACAGCAGATTCAACCACTACATGTGACCATTATGTTACCACTCAGCAGCTTCTTCTGTGCTTATGGAGCCCTTTCTCTAAATCCACACCCACAACCTGGCAATGTGGGGCTTGCCTTGGACAACACTAAGTCTGGAAGCTCTGTTAAGCACAAATCAGTATTTCTTTTTTAAGAAGCAAAATGAATAAACATCTTTCAAGTCAGGGGGAAAGTTTGGTGTAATACATGCCAGAGGCAATAGGTTCCTACATCTTTATTCACCCTCTTGTAATACCACAGATTTTTCATTTGCAGTCTCATAGGCAATCACATAGCAGCTTTGTCACCTGCAGCAATTTTGAAGGCATCAAATAAAGGAAAAGGTTCTGTCTAGATATCTCAGGTATGGAACAATTATTCAGAAGAGATTAAGGAAATTCAAAGATTGATGGTCAAACACCTCTCTTTTAAAAAGCATCACCAGTGATATAGACATCAATTTCCATTCTCAAATCTCATGCCAGCACTCAAAAAATGTAAACATAAAACTAGAATTTCACCTACCATTGAAATGCCAGAAGCTCCAGAGTTCAGAGCAGACCTCTGTACACCAAATAGGCACAGCCCAGTATATCAACACACTCTTCTCATCATTTTCCATTCTTTTTAGTGCAATATATTCAGCCTTTTTGGTGTAAAATTGTTACTTGTGACAAATATTCATCCTCCAGAAACAAAGCCCCCACCTGTTATTTCAAACTGGAGTAACAGGAGTACTTAGGCATCTTCAGCCTGTTGAAATCAATGCTAGCTCAGTTCCTATACACTCTTGTGAGTCTGACCTTCATCTCATTTTTCCTTTCATCCAAAGCTGACTGTGAAATTTGGTTCAAAGGAGTAAAGAAGTGAAAGACATTTCTGATCTGGATGACAGTGGAAGAACTTGATCTCAACACAAAATCAGAAGTCTTGGGAATTCCAGGGGAGTTTGAAAACCAGGGCAGACCTGATAGGTACTAACACTTGTCAGCTTGTCTTCCATACAAGAGCATGCTTGATATGGAAATTTTATGAAAAGTAGTGCCAGATGTGGATATTCTTATGCTAAGCAACTTACTCATCCTACTCCTTTCTTGGTGTCAGCTCCAGGAAAGCCAAATCTTTATAAACAAAACCAACTTAATACAGAACAAAGTTCTATTAGCAAGAAGTATCCATTTTCTGCATATTCTGCAAGAGGAAGACAAGAAACTGGAGTGTCCTCATAGGCCAGCTCATTGGAATTCAAATATATGCCAGACACTTGACTTCCTACCTTCAAGAATTTTTAGGCTGGGATACTTCTTCTGTATCACAGAAAAAGCCCTAAATAATTTGCACACTAAACATCTGACCCTTGGATATTCACTGGGTTACATTAATTGTGCTGAGGGCAACAACAAGACTATCAAGCATCAACAAAGTACAAATCAGAGGTGAGTACAGTAAAAGGGTCAGAGTATACAATCAGGGCTTCAGTGTTTACCCTTCGTGCTGCAGGCAGAAAACCTACACTAGTCAGAACATCTGCTCAATGGTCTTCACCTTCTCTATGTCACTATATGACATGCAGCCAGTGCATCTCAACACAGTCCAACCATCTCACAGAATTAACGTGCAGAAAAAGGAAAGCTGTTTCAACAAGAGAGAACTGTGAAAAAAGTGAATTGCGGTGAAAAATCAAGACTCCACAATTCCAATAGATTTGTAAGGCACAGTATGTTTTTATTACAGCGCTGGATGCATGCGAGGGATCTTTCCCCTTCAAAGGACATGCATGCCCCTGAAAACTCCCAATCCTTTTTTATTACTGTAGCTAATTTACATATTCCTAGAATTTCACAATAGGTTCATGCATATTCATTCTTCTGATTTCGCGTTACACTTACAGCTAGTTACACTTGTACTCAGTTTTTGTCCAGAAGTACAGAGAGAACTCCTGGGTCAAGAAGACAGACTTTGTGGAAGGCTTAACAACAGAACTTGAGAAAGGATGAGCTCACAAATAATCTGGAGCCTCAGAATCTGTCAGGATTAGTGCCTGAGCTGGAGCAGCATGATACCTGCAACCTCATTTCTGTCAAGAACTTTGCTTAAGCCATGGGAAGGTACAGATCACCACCTCTTCCTTTGATAAATTAAATATTTAGAAAATAAGATCATTTATATATTGAAATTATCTAAGAACAGTAACAACACAGGTAAAGAATAAAATCACTCACAGATTTTCTACTGCCAAAGTTGTAGTCATAAGTTAACACAATTCATCAAAAGTAATACTAAAGCAGTGAAAAGGAAAGATGATGGTAAGTCTACCACCTTCTCTGTATTTATGCAGGAAATGTAGTTTTACATTCATAGTTCTGTGCACAATTCCAGAAGGAAAAGAAAAAACTGAACAGGTTTAGACTACCTAAGATGACAAAAGAGTTCCTTGATTCACTAAAGTCAGGGAGGAAAATCTTTTATGTCTGTAGCAAAAAAGAACCTATTCAGATGGGTTGTTTCTAAATTAGGCTCTGATGTTTAATCAAATTATAAATCTATTTTCATATTTTGTGAATCCTCTTACATAGGATCACCCACAGTTTGATGAAGCCACCCAAGATCTAGGAAGGAGAACCAACCTGCTATGTCTCAGCTTTTGTAGGTTCCAGTTGTAGCTGTGATGCACAGCACTGCTAGTCATTTTCTCTCTTTTCTCCATGTCAGAAATGTAACGTGTTCGGGATTTGCGTATTTTTTGGTTTGTGGTTTTTTTGGGGTTTTGTGTGTGTTTGTGTAATGAGTTTTGTTGGTTGGTTGGGTTTAGGACTTGTTTGTTTTTTTTGGTTTGATTGTTTGTTGTTTTAATTTTTTCGGTTTTAAAGAAAACCTGACAATCTTAGTGAAAACCAAAATTACTGAAATGTTCTTTTTAATTGTTTCGCTCCTACATAAACACATCCGTTAGTATCTTATGCAGAAATATCCATTTCCATTTTTTGTCCGAAAAAGAAAAAGTGAACCGTAAAGTTTTTGAAGAAATTATAATGAATTTCTTAGGACTTCAGGGTATTTCCTGTACAAGCTGAAACGTGTAAATGGCTGCCAAATTCTTCTTTTCCTGATGTCAGACAGTTCTCTTTGTGCGTCTCCAGTCTTGATGGCCCATTAGCATTTTCCCTTCTTGACATTTTTACACAGAAACTTTGTATTACTTCTGGATCCCTCCTGCACAGCTAGGGTGTCTGATAAAATAGCCTAAATCATGAGATGCGTTGATTAAAAAGTATCGGGTAGTTACACAAAGAGAGCCTTTGATCTCTTGCTCTACCTGTGCCTACCAAAAAGTTCTACTGTGCCAGTATGTTGTCAAGTGAGTTCCTAAATATTGTTTCAATGTTGCATCAAAAACAAAGAAATGCACAAAGGTAACCACTATTCCTATGGCAGGTACTTTTACTGTAGGGTTTCTGTCCCTTAAAATTGGAAAAAAGTATTTAAAACCCTTTTTAGCTAGGAAAAATTCACTTCCATAATACAATAAGGACTGGAAAAACAATTAAAAGCTGCTGTAAGAAGGGCGGTGGACACGATAAAAAAAAAAAAAAAAAAAGAGTCAGCTAGATGGTCTACATTGAAATATCAACACAATATAGATATTTTCAGTCAGTCAAAACACTGAGATTCTGAAGGAGTTAGAAAGACATGTCTGGAAGTATAGACAGAGATGTCAAATTGCTGAGCTACAGTGGAAGCTGAGAATAGAGATCAAAAAGCACAGCGGCTGGGAAATACAGTACTGAAAAACACTGCATTTCCTGACCTCATGTTCTCACAGCACTTCTGCAGTGCCTGTCAGTATCTAGAAATGTAATTTTTGCTGGGAAGACATTTATTTTTTCTGGGAATCTGAATCACACATTATTCAGTCAGCAATATTTCAAAGACTAGCTTGAGAGAAATCACTGCTGAGAAGTAGTGATCCTCCTACAGCATTGAGGAAGTTAGTACGGCTTTTGGAAAAAGAGAAAGAAAATGGATGTTTTCTGCAAGCCATCTGAGCTTTCAGCATAATAATTACTAGGAAATATTTTCTGTAAACAGCAATGTATTCAAATTAGTAAAGTTCTAATAAAAAAAATGACTATGTTTTGATTGTGGTAGAAAGAAGTAAATATTTTAAGGGATTCATCATTGGTGATGAGACCTTCCCTCCAAAGCACTGCCTCAATTTTATCCAGCCTATTAAACAGTGTTTTCTCTGGACTCCTAAAATGTCTTTGTGACATTATGATTGACTTCACTGCAGCTTATTCCCTAAATATCAGGAAACCCTAGCACAAGGTACCCTAAAACATACAGCAGCAGTTTTTTTATGGAACAAATGTTCATTACATCCCAACGGTTTTTTCAGGCACACAAACACCTTAGTAGTGGTCTCGTATTTTCTGCACACTTAACATGAGCATTTTTTTTCCCTCAAAATTAAAATTAAATTCCCTCAGAGATTTATACCTCAGAACAATGTTAAAAGAAAGTACATGTACAAAAAGCACCAAAATACTGCACCCTTATCAGTTTCAGGGCAAGATACTTGTTTTCCTTCTGCCCACCCACTTTTCCTCATCATTTGTCATTCCTCAAGATAAACACCTTGGTTTGTGGCCTTGGAAAATATTTGCCTCCAACAAAAACCAGTATGTAACCAGAAACATGGAACAGTACTGGGGCTTAAACCATAAAGATATTGGCCCAGCCATCATGGAAAGTAAGGTTGTCCAGAAGAGGCCTGAATTTCTTAAGGTGTGACTGGGATAAGGAATGAGAAGTGGTCATGCCATGGTAAGAGGCCATTTTGAAATCTGTCATTAAAGTATTTTTATTAGGAGTCAGCAAATATATTAGCATCAAATACATTAGAGACCTATAACAGAAGACCCTCAGAGACCTATAAGAGAAGAAATTCCTTCTTTATGAAGAACAACACACTATCTAACATAAAAATCTTCATCCACGCCCTGACTTTTTCTATCTGTAAGGTTCTCACAGGAAAAGAGTAACTATTCAGTAAACATGGTTTAAAAAAAGTTCAGTGGTGCTTCTTGTGCTTTGCAAGTTCCTGCTTTACTGAATACCAGCAAATAACACATCTCCTTAAAGTTTTATCTTTCTTTGCCTTCATTCGTAAAGGCTGTGTGTAGATTTCACTTTCTAGTTTCTTACTGATATTTTAATACTTCTGTGGAATAAAGCTACTAGGACACAATGGAACATCCATTTTAACTTGTAAAACATGATGTGTATTATGACTGTACCAGGAGAAATATACAAGGTCAAAATGGCACAGGACAGGTGTTTTTCTTTCACTCACTATATTCTCAAATTTGTGATGCTAGAGAAAATAGTCTAGGTTCACAATTAAACAGTATTTAAATAATTAATGGTATCCTGTGTCCATGGGTTCCTACCCATTTGGCTGTGTTTCTTGATATTGATCACGTCTGGGTTTTCAGATGCACCTGTATAGTCCTTAGGGTTTCCAGTTATCAGCTTTTGAAAAGTAACATCCCAAATATTGAGTGAGACACCTGAAAAGGCTAAGTAAACCCAAAGGCCATCTGAGAAGTGCTGAGGACTACCAGTACAGGACTACTCACAGATGCTCAGTATCTTGGAGACATGATGCCTCTCTTACCTCACCTCCCTTCTCTTGATCAGAGTGGTGAACCCTCCTCATCTACACTTTAGTTTCTCAAAAAAAGAAACAAAAAAAAAAAAAAAAAAAAAAGAAACAAAAAACAAAAACCACAAAGCAACAACAACAACAACAACAACAACCAAGTAATTGCATATAGGTTGGGAAAATTTGGTGAAGAAATGTCTGGTTTGCTTCATTGTTCTCTTTAAATCAAATATTTAAAGAAAAATCAGTGCTGGCATACACTATAATCACAAAGATCTCCACAGAAGGAATTTATCTTATCCCAGAACCAAAGCCCAGTAATCAATGGCTCCATAACAAGCCTGCTGCCACTAGAAGGCAGCAAAGCTCCAATAGTAACATATATTTGCATTGCATGGCAAAGAACAGGCAGAAAATTCTGAAAATAAAATGAAATATTCTTTTCCCTGTGTGCATACTCAATGGTTGCTGATTTCCCTCATATTGTTTGCTCTGAGTTCATATGCATGACTGAAGAGTATTCATTTGTAGTCATTTATTTAAACTTCTGTAGCAGTGCCTGTCAGTGGCAGAGACTCAGACAGCTGAAAGAAACCCAAAGTAATTTCACAGATTAGCTGATGTAACTATAAAATGCGAATCAGAAAGCAGGTTATCACTTGAGTTCCCCTCAAGTAGTATCTATGTCTACATCCATAAATACCCAAAGACTTTATCTCTCCACTTTGTGTGCATCTTCTCACTCTACTCTCCACAATTAATCTTGTGGTGTAGGTATTATACTACTAAACTTTCCAAATGAAGAGTCCTACTTTTCACAGAGTGCCTGGCATATCTGAGCTCTGTGTTAGTCAGATAACCCTATATGCCTTTTGATATTAGTAAAACCCACTGCCAATGATATTCCCAGCTCAGATTTCCTCAGCTATCTACAAGCTTCTGCACAGGATACAAAAGCCTTCAGCGAAACCCAAAGCAGGCCAGCTGCTTATATCCTGTATTTCAATAGGCAAACTTAAAGTCTAGGAACACAGTGTGAGACTGATTATAAAAGCCATGGAGCACTGTTCTGTGTAAGTAAATCCTGGAAAGCCTTCCCCCTAGGGTATTGGTAAATGATGATAGATAAATGATGGAGGGAGGTGGCATTCACAAACCAGCAATCCTAGGGCACCTAAGACCAAAATGCTGCAGCTACACAGGACTCCAAGAAACATAATTTTTATTTTGTGAAATATTTCTAACAGAAAATTTTAAAGATTTAAAGATCTAATTGTGCATGATAATTCAACATGTAAATTGCAAACGAACCTAGAGATGAGAAAACATAGATAAAAAAGATCCTGTCTCAAGACTTATCCTTTCACCCTAAACACAAAGCATGCCTGAGCCACCAGTCAGTAATGCGGACATATCTGTTTGCATTAATTCTAAAGGGTAAAAAACAGTGCAAAACTCCTTCTTCTCTGAAGATTTTGAACAGGATCTAGGTAAAACATTTTTTTCTGTAGCAATATATTTTATTTCTACAAGACTTTATATGCCTCTCAATTTGGCTCACAAATTGTCTGTAGTAATACTAATATAATGCAGAAGCAGTAGGGATCACCAGGTGGTGTGAGAGGAGTGCTAGTGAGGAACTCTACCACCATAGGCTGACAACACCCAGTCGCTGAAAAGGGAAATGGGAAGCAGATAAATGCACCAAAGAAAGGTGATCCAAGTACCAAACCCCTTTACTGCAGCTGTGTTAGCCAGCCAGGGCTGCCAGAAGGGATTCAGAGGTAAAAACACAGACAGGCCAGTGCAGCCACACTGCATCCACCAGCATGAAGCTCAGCTGCAGTGCCACCCTGCATGTGCTAGAAAGCAGCTGGTAGAGCTTAATGGAATAAGGAACGGGCAATACCTTTTGCTGCTACATGCACATTAAACATTCATCCTCTCTTTTACAGCCAGCAGATTGCCTTCAGGCATTGCCATCACCAGTTTTTTTCTCTCTGCTCTATAAACAACTTAGAGGAGGTTCTGAAAAGGAAACTGGAGTCCTGGATTGCACTCTATCTCTGCTTAAAGGGCCATGTTATCTAAAAACTATTCCCAAAATTCCTCTACTCAGTAAGTAGAGTAAAAAATCTCAAAAGACTCTACTTCTGGTGTGCATGAAGAAGAAGGGGAAATTGATTTTCTAATTATTTTTTTACTGATAGCTGCCCTTACGTGTGTGTATTTACATATTCTGTCAAACTATCAGCAATACTAATCATAGTACATCATACACTATCCTTGGAAATATTTTCTTCTGAATTTCCATCAACATTTGTTTCTCTTTCTCTAGTGTGGTATTCTTTCTCAGAATATTGTAGCTGAACGGCATATGATAAAAGAAGGTGTAGAAGATGGCATCTCAGATGGAAGAACCAAGCCCATTAAAAGCATTTTCCTGACATATCTGCATGATGCTGATCAGTGTGGATTTAGCTGGACAGAAAATATATCTCTCTTGAAGGAATTTCAATACTCACTTAAAAATACCTGAGCAATGAGGTGTGTGTAACAAGTGGATAATAATCGGAATATATAGAAATATGTTACCAAGATTTACTGTTCATCAAGAGAAATATGTGCATGTGTGAAATGCTCACAGTTCCTTATAAAAAATTGACATCACTTGTTTGCAGAATGATAAAACTATGCCGAAGACAAAAGATTAATTTCCTTTTCACATTAGGAAAACTTCTGCTGCATATTATAGCAGTAAAAATCAAGGTAAAATCACTTTCTCTTTGGAAGTTTGGAAGTTATGCCAAATTTGTCATGGTGAAGCTCCTATGGTGGCTCTTTTTTACTGATTCTTCATCACAGTTGATTTAATAATGAACCAAATATCTGAAAATTAAATTCTGTTAAGTCTGTAACTTAGGCATATACAAAACCTGTGTGTTTTGCAAAATAAAACGGGGAAGAATTATCTGTTGGCAAGGCAAGAGCAGCTGGCAGACATGGGGGAGGAACTCTGAATTATTCCTGTTTGTTTTGAGGATGGTTTCCTTGGCTACTTAAAACAATGTAACTTTTCTGGGCATTTGCAAGCAGCAAAGTGCCATTCCTATAAAGAATCAATGTCTTCCACTAGCAGGAAAAAAAATAAAATAAAATAAAAAAATCAATGTTCTTTTGACACAACAGTGGAAACTCTGCTGCTTTTTAGAAAGACAAACTTTTCTTAATGCTAAACCAGAGCATACAGTGAGGTAACTCACAGTAGCCCCAAAGGCATCTAAGGTGGTTGGTGTTTACATGAATTCCTCAAAAGCACCTAATATTATTTGCACACAAATACTTATATCAAATATGTGATGATCTTCCTTTAAGCACTCTGCATTCCCTCTTCCCCAAGTACAGTTCTCAGCAGTTACTTTTTGATCAAAATGAGGCTTGCAAAGGTTCACTGTCCAAATCCCTGGCTGCTGCCTTTCCCAGACCATTCTACACCTTATTTTTATTCAGTTCAGGGGGTGAAATGGCACAACTGTTCTACAGAGGTGAGAGAGGGAGAAGGGGAGTGCCACACTCGTGTACCTTCCATGCTCCGACTGGTGAGCTGGCTGCAGCACAGCAGCTCCAGCTTTTATCTTTCTACAAGAGCTTCATGGCAGATCAGAACAAATAAACTTCTTTTCCTCATATGGCAGGAAGGTGGAAATGGTGTTCCAGCCATTCCAGTGGTGCAGCCAATAGGACCTGACTCCGCTCACCTATCATATGGACTTTTAAGGCCCTGTTTATTGACACCTTCTGAGCAATACTATTAAGTTCATTATCACAGCACTCTCCATCGCCTCCAAATCAGACTCATACCTGTTTACCTGCCCAGAAGTAAAGTCAATTTATGCAAAATGAGGGCATAGGTATTGTTTTATCAATTCTGCTTTGAAACATACTGTATGTACTCTAGCTAAATCCATACAGAAGAAAAGAAGCAACTTATCAACCATCTTGCAGCCTGAAGCATGCACTCATTTTGCTGTTCATATTCGCTGGTCCTGTTTGATCAGTAAGAGAAGAGAAACACCTGCTGGAAGAAAACAGAAGTAAAGCTAAAGTCTACGCCACTCAAGCACATGGATATTTTCCTTTTTCACAATGTGAACTAGCAAACATACAGCCCACTTTTCTCAGATGCCTCCTCTCTGCTCTCCTCCCAAGACAGCCAGATGTGCAAGCCTCTCTGGGTATTATTGTTGCGAGTCAGTCAGGCAGTCACTGCGTGTCATTCAGTGCACCAGCTGTCGCTGCACAATAGCATTCGTTCCACTGAACAATAAATTAAATCTCCCCCAAGTGCTAGGCGTACCCTGCTCTGAGCCTTACTATCACTTGACACATTTTACTCCACAGAGTACATGCAGGAATCCAGGGCTGGTGCTGCAGACATGGGGATTCTTACTTGAAATTCCTCATGAAATTAAAGTTTCAACTTTCCCCCCCTTTCAGTAACAAATCTATAAGAGTTTTTAGGAAAGAATGAGTTTGCAGGCAGGTGGTTGACAGAGAGATGCAGAGCAAAGCCAGGTCTGTTGCTGAAATTGCTCTGCAGAAGGTAGTGATTGGCAGCTCTGCACTGTTTGTGCTTCCAGGGGCCCCACTAGGAAAACAGACATATTTTGTGGGATAGGAAAAAGATGCATATATTTGCTTGTCCTTTGTTTTGCAGGGAAAATTACTTTCTAGCATCATGGACTGTGACATTTCTCACTCAAAAACTCCGCCGCGTTTGAGAATCTTTACAGTGTTTGAGATTAAGTATGAAAGTAGCCATCTGGAATGGCCAAACATCACTTCTAATTTATTCTAGATGCTCACTGTCCTCATCACCACTCCTTCCTTCATGCCAGACTGTTCCTTACTGCTTCTCCTTGGCTCCACTCCACTCACAGCTCCACTCCATTTTCTTAATCCAAAGCAAGCGCTCAGCTCTTCAGCCTTGGGCACTGCTTTGGCATTTTGAACTATGACCACCTGGGCCAGGATTAGTATCTTCATGCCTAGCTGCATCACAATCTCTTTTATTGCTATTAGAGTGGCATGAAGGTCCTCATGAATAGAAATTTGTTAAGGTCTGTATCATCCAAAATTAGGAAAGAGAAGACAACTGCTGGGTATTAATGGTCATTTCAGGATATCAAGAAAAAAAAGGGTTAGGAACTTTAAAGCTGAAAAAATAGAAGAGCTACACTTTCCAGCCTTTTTGGGTTTTGATTTGGCTTGGTTTGGTTTTGTTGTTGTTTTTTTCATCTCAAAACAACTGGACTTGAAACAACTGGGCTTGAAGCTGCCAACATTCTTGTGAAATGTAAGTTTCTGATCAGCTGTGCAGGCCAGCAACCTGCCGGAACAACTACACAGACTGTAACTATCGTCAGAAGAAATTTATTATGTTCAGTGTCCTGCAAACTCTTTTGCTTTTGGAGGCATCGCTCTGCTTTCTGTATATATTAGCCTTGAATTCATGCTCCCCAAGAGTAACAATACTGTTCTTTGTGCAGCACCTTATGCTGCTTACTGACTATTGTCCCAAAGAATAATCAGAATGCTGAAATAATTAACGTCTTTCCTAAGTACTTGCTAAATTACCACAGACGACTGTGCAAGTGATCACTGGGTGAAATACTTGAGTACCTGATTCAAGACAAAACGCGTTCAAGTGGGGAATGATGTGGCCTGGCCAAAACCCAACTACGTGAGTCTATGAAAAAAAAAAAACAAAATAAAAAATAAATTAATCTGGGAGCATTCATCTCTCTATTTCCTTTCATCCAAAATAAGTAATACCTCAATTTGAGTTTTGGAGGTTGGTTATTGCAATTTGTAAAAAGCATTTGAAAGATCAAGGATGATAAACAATTAATGCTATTAGGCAGATCTCTTATCTAATCATGTGCAGGCATTTTTTTTTAGCTCTAATGTTTATTTAATAAAATATTTAACAGGAAGCAATCAGTAACAAAAGATGAAAACATACAATAAATGAATGTGGTTTTTTTGAGCAGGATTGAATTCTAAGAGAGGGAAAGTGAGCAATTTTTCAAAGACCCCATATTCTATATTTAAATTAACCTGCTACCTGTAGAATAGATCAATTTATTTTGCTGCAATGAAAAGCTAGCTTCTAGGTGGAAATTCTTCTAGGATTTGGATTTGTATATCAGTTCAATCTTTTTAACTTTTATTATCCAGTCCTTTTGAATCACTTCATTCCAACATCTTGCACATCCTGTTCAGTTGATCACCAGAAGAATAAACAAGTATGTCTTGGTGAGTTCAGGCAGGTAGATTTTAAGCTTTTCCCCCCTTGCTTTTGAAATTATGCCCTATCAACAGATTACTAGACATACTGTCATATTTTATATGAAGATAAATCTGGAGGCTGGTTTGAAATTTTTATTACTTGTCTTATATACACCTAAGTTTACTTCTATGATTGCTTTTGATGAGTCCTTTAATGGGTACAGCAACATTGTCAGGCCCACAGCTGTGGACATTACTGGAGAAGGAGCACTTTAGCCTAGGCAAAACCAACAGTTTTGGTGATGCCGTGACACCCAGGTGAAAGTCCCAGGGCTTGTGGCACGACACGTGCAGAGACGCTGGAGATGGCAGCTGCTGCTGGTAGAGAGAAGAAAGGAGGTGCCATGCCATGCACAGATGTAACTGGACAGGCTGGTAATCCTTCCAGCCTGTCACTGGGACTTGTGGACAGGACTGCACACATGGTTACTTCCCTGATGAGCAACCCCTGCTTCTTGAGACAGATTTGGAAATGGCCTTAGAGAAGGGCTTAAAAACATTTATCTAAAGAAATTATGAAAGTAGCATGAACACCCACAGTATACTGTATTTATGACAGTGATCAAAGTGATTTTTTTTTAATATCCAGATTAGGATAGTAGATTGTCCAAAAGCTAATTTTCTGAATACCCCTTAGAAGAAGTAAGGAGAGAAGCACATATACTAGAGGCAGGGTGGTAAAACTAAATCAGGGTAGTGCTAAGATTGTTGTATTGGGGGATCCATCAACAGCTAGGAAAAGCTGTGAAAAGTGTCCGAATTTACAGATATAGAAGTTATTTTGTGTAAGCAGGACTACAGATAATTAGCCAGAACCTCAGAAGGTTGCTTCAAAGCTAAATATAGAGACGGGATAATGACAGATGACATTTACCACTGATGAATGTTGTACATAGGAGGAAATGTTTTGCTTGGAGTACTGAGTCCTAAGCTAACGGTAATGATTCAGGAAAAAAATATCTTCCCTTTGTGTGTACAGTGCAACATAGAAATTGTTAAATAGATGGTAATTTTTTTATTAATTAAAAAAATAAAAAAAGAAGAAAAAGAGTGGATTTCAGATTCCTTATATTTAATTAGTGCCCCAAAAGTTTGCCTGAACTAATTTTATTCAATCCACTAGACATGCAACAAGAACAAAAGTTTCAAAGTTACAAAAAAAGGCTGAGGTGTTCAGAATGGTTCAGCTGGGAAGAAAAATAACTAGAGGTGATAGCAAGGGTATATAATTGACAAATGTTCACTTTTTTTTTTTAATTTCTGCATTCCCAGGTAGATGTGGAACTTTAGCTGCTTACTTGCTTTGCCAAAAAAAAAAAAAAAAAGGCTTTGGGGTTGTGTTGATTTTGGTTTTTTGGGGTTTTTTTTTCTGATGTGGTCCTTCAGATGGATGGAGTTAAAACCTTCTGTGAAGCAAAAGAAACCAAGTTGGAAATATCTGAAATAGCCAATCCTTTCATGGGTAGGCATGGGGATGTAGAAGAACAATGTACAGAGGGCCACTCTGTTTATCTGAAACCATAGGCTATGGGAAAGTACTGTTTTCCCGCAGTCTAACAACATGAAGGAATGGAGAGCTTTCATTCTCTTTGATTTAGGTTGGAAATTTCTCTTGATAGACTTGTTTTGCTAAATTTTTGTGTCTCTTTCCAAAAGTAGTAAAGGGTTTTGGCAGAGTGATGTTTAGTGTCATGATTTTTGCTTCAAAAAATTCCTGACCATATCCAATAAAGAGAGAAAAAATACCTCATAGAACCAGGAAGAAATATTCTTAGAGGAATATACTTCATTTTCATAGCAAATCATTAGCCAAGGAAATTCTGTAAATACTTTAAAGATCAAGAGGGAAGTGGAAAGATGCTGTCCCTACTGCCATGACTTATACAAGTTTCAGCATATCAGAAATTAACATTACATCTCTGCTTTCATGTAGTCAAGAGCTGCAGTCCTAGCACAGCCTTACTCAGCAGTTTGGCATCAGACGTTTGTAGCATCTGCCCGTGTCAAAAAGCAGATTTTACACTTATTTAGAATTAGCTTCTCCCCCTGCTCAGTTCTTCTTGCCTACCTCTTCAGTGAGAGAGGTTGCACTGAATTGCAGCAGAACACCACAGGCAAAGCTACATAATTAATACACTAGAAAATTAATTAGCCTGGTGCTCAGTGAGGAGATTTGCTCTTGGTAACACGATTATGAATAATCATCTATCTCTTACTTTCCCTGAATGAACAGTTTGCAAGCATCAACAGCTATTGCAGGCAGTTACATCACTGATCTGTCATTCTTTCACGGCTGTACCATATGGACGATAGTAACTTAAATGGAGTCTAGCAGATGTTAAGGACATAGTGCAAGTCTGGGAATGCACAGATAGGACCAGTGTGTTTGCATTGAGATGTTTCCTGTTAAATTTTTTACTTAATAATTAAAAATATTTGTATTTTTCAACATATATATGTACATAGTGAAAATCTGCATTTATGTTTATTCAGAGTGATGAAGAAATTAAGAAAGCAGATGGCAGTACAGAGCAATATTTTCTATGAAGTTTATTGATTTTCTGAGTCTGCATGCTTTTCTACAAAGTAGGGGGAGAAACAATGAAAATAATTTTTTTAATCAGTTAGATTAGCAATAGAGTTTTTTGTGCAGTTACTCAAATAAGAGCAAGAGGTCTTGTTTAAACCCAAGGTACACAAATGTTAGTATCGTTGTTTCCCCAAGCTTTGCAGAAAGCATTCCATCATTTGTATATGGTACAGAAGAGACACTTTTACACTGCTCAATGCATATACACCAAGAAAAACAAGAAACTAAGAACATGTTTTGATCACTTTGTTTTTTCAATACTAGCATGCGTGAGGAGGGATGCCTGAGCCACTCCTTCAATCACGAGTTATATCTCCAAACGGCACTCTCTTCTACTCCCAAGGCCCTACAAAAAAGGGAAGTGCCACAAGAAAGACTGAATCCACAGGCACAAAACCCCCTGTTCTTCCCTTGTCCCCTTGCTTACTCTGTGAATTTGGAAAAAAAAAAAAAAGTAGTGGTGTCTGGGTGCTTCACAAAGGGAGGTGAAAATTTTCAAAGCAACAGGAAACACCATGCTGCAATGAAGCCAGCCTTGTGACAAGGGAACATCCTCTTATGAACAGAGCTTGAGAATGCAAACAATTTTACATGTAAGCACTTAAACACACAAACACACATGTGCATACACACACACACACACACACACACACACACACACACACACACACATATAACACCTTTCACAACTCCCAGAGATTAGAGTTTGACCCACTTGAACTTTGAGCTGGACCTGGACAATACCTCTGGTTTTATGACTAATGAAAATTTAAGAGCATTCTCAGAATTTTGAGAATAATCCTGCCCCTCTGAACTTTACCTCCTGAGCTTAAGTACTCTGTCTGAACAATTACTTCACAGTGTCAGGGTTGTGAGGGTTATTCTAGTTACTCAGAAAGTAAAAAGGATTAGGGCAATTGTCTTATTTTCCACCTGCAAGGTCATTTTTACAATAGTTTCTCTTCCTATTTAGAGCAGTGAAAGAGCATCTTTTTGTACTAAAGTTGAACTTGATAATATTATAGTTATAATATGGTAATCATATCAATATAATAATATTACTCTCATATATTAATTAATTATTTGTATGGTAAATTTACAACACAGAATTAGAAACTGCATCTCTTACTCAAAATGGAAAAAATGCTACCTTGAACAATAGAAAAATTTACAATAAAATAAAGAGGGAGGGAGGGAGGGAGGGAGGGAGGGAGGGAAGGAGGGAGGAAGGGAGGAAGGGAGGGAGGAAGGGAGGGAGGAAGGGAGGGAGGAAGGGAGGGAGGAAGGGAGGAAGGGAGGAAGGAAGGGAGGAAGGAAGGGAGGAAGGGAGGAAGGAAGGGAGGAAGGAAGGGAGGAAGGAAGGGAGGAAGGAAGGGAGGAAGGAAGGGAGGAAGGAAGGGAGGAAGGAAGGAAGGAAGGAAGGAAGGAAGGAAGGAAGGAAGGAAGGAAGGAAGGAAGGAAGGAAGGAAGGAAGGAAGGAAGGAAGGAAGGAAGGAAGGAAGGAAGGAAGGAAGGAAGGAAGGAAGGAAGGAAGGAAGGAAGGAAGGAAGGAAGGAAGGAAGGAAGGAAGGAAGGAAGGAAGGAAGGAAGGAAGGAAGGAAGGAAGGAAGGAAGGAAGGAAGGAAGGAAGGAAGGAAGGAAGGAAGGAAGGAAGGAAGGAAGGAAGGAAGGGAGGGAGGAAGGGAGGGAGGGAGGAAGGGAGGAAGGGAGGAAGGGAGGGAGGAAGGGAGGGAGGAAGGGAGGGAGGAAGGGAGGGAGGAAGGGAGGGAGGAAGGAAGGAAGGAAGGAAGGGTGTTTCATTAATAGACTATAAACATTAAAAACAAGGAAGTGGATTGTTTCAGAAAGCACAGTAGAGATGGACTGGGGGAAAAGCAATGACTCTGTATTTGAAATTAAGGAACTCCTGAGACATATTGCATGTGTATTTTTACTGACTTTTTGTATTGATTCCAAAACCCTAAAACTCAAAAATACCCTGCTCCTGTGTCACATAGGAAAAAGCCAATACTTTTAGGAAGAATATCTTGCATTTATATGAGGTCAGCTTTGTAGCAATGTGTGCTTCCCACCATAGGTTCAGCTTGGAGCTAAAATCAACAAAAGCAAATATACCAAAACATAACTTTATCATTCCATCTCCATGGATGCCAAAACAAACAGAAGGATATACTGCTGAAATCCCCAAGCGCTCTTGATACAGTAATACATTGCAGTTACACAGTAAGGTACAAATAAAAGCATCTAATCTGTTGTCTAAACTTAGCAGAAGCGGTGCCCAAAAGCTTCCCATAATTAAGCCAGCCAACATGTCTCACAGCAAATTTGTTTCCCCCACCCCGCCATGTGAAAATACATGTAACTGAGCAAAACTGAAGACACTTTTCTCCCTGGTTTTATGATTCCTCCACAGGTTACAGCAGATACATATATACCACATCTATCAATTTTCATTGTATCTTTGTCCTTTTCCACTGATTAAAAAGGCAGGGATGCTCAGGCCTATAGCTGAAATCTGTAAGAGCACAGTGTGGCTAATTCTTTTTTTCCCAGGGGAGGACAAGAAGAGGAGTGGAATGAGAGATGCCTCCTGACATTTCTGTCTCAACATGCAGTGCAGCATGCCTAGAGGGCTCTGGGGGAGAACATCAAAGTGATTCTGCTCGTAGCTCTTGTTCTCATCTGTCTTTTCCACCTTGGACTTGTAACCTGTAATTTTGTGAACAAACTAGGTGTTCCCAGATCTCCCCTCCATGTACTTTCAAGTTAATTATCTGTTCCAGCCTTTCCTCTTCCCGGAGGACCCACACTTACCTAATGAGCTAAGGAGGAAGAATAAGACACTAATGACATTTGCTGATAATTTTAAGCAGAAAAGAACTAAGGTACAGAAATGAGAGTGAGAAATCACTTACAGAGGCCCAGTATAAGTCATCATGACTCATCAGTAACTAAAAGAGCAGTAGCAAATCAAATGGAGTATTTTCAGGACAGACACTTCTTCTCATTTGCAGCAAAAAAAAGCAGAGAAGAAGGCAGGAGGCTATAAATGATTTTAATTAGTGGTTCAATTATGACCAGCACATCAATATATTAATTGAAACCAAAAGGCTGGTATCTGCTTAATCAGATCTGTATTTCTCTATGCATCAGTGTTCATTTCATCAGAATAAACTTAGCTGGAGACTGACCCATTTGGGAAGAAAAAAAACCCAGAACACAAAAAAACCCCCACAAAACTCAGCAGTAATTAATGCTGCTGATGTTGTTTCATGCTTTAGAAAATGTCATACAACTCATCAGAATTACAGAATGGTTAAGTGAGAGCAGGGGAGGAATTGTTGTCATATGCAGTTGTTTCAAAGGAAGCTGCTTGCCTGTCCATGAAAATCCACCTGCACAGAAACAGGTCACAGACCTACCCACTCAGTTTCAGGAAAGCTGCTTTATTTCATGGAATCACAGAATGGTTTGGGTCGGAGGGACATCAAAGAACATGTAGTTCCAATGCCCCTTCCATGAACAGGGACATCTTGTGTAGATCAGATTGCTTAAAGCCACATGCAACCTGGGCCAGAAAACTTTTAGGAATGGAAAGTTCAGTGCCTCATCATCCTCACAGATTATATAAAGAATTTCTTTAAAAGATAAAGAATTCCTCCCTAATTTCTAACCTAAATCTCCTCTCACTATAAAGCCCTTCTTTCTTGTCCTATCACTACATATCCTTGTGAAAAGTCCCTCTTCAGACTTCATGTAGGCTTTCAGGAACTGAAAGGTCACAGTTAGGTCATTCCAGAGCCTTCTCTTCTCCAGGCTGAACAAATACAACTCACCCTGTCACCACAGATGAGATGCTCCAGCACTCAAACCATATTTGTGGTCCAACAGGTCCATGTCCTCCCTGTGCTGGGACCCCAGAGCTGGATGCAGGGTTCCAGGTGGGCTCTCTCCAGAGCAGAGCAGAGCAGAGCAGAGGGGCAGAATCCCCTCCCTCCCCTGCTGCCCACACTGCTTTGGATGCAGCCCAGGACACGTTTGGCTTTCTGGGCTGGGAGTGCCCATGGCTGGCTCATGTCCAGCCTCTCCCCCACCAGTACCTCCAAATCCTTCTCCCCAGGGCTGCTCTCCCTCTGTTCATCCTCCAGCCTGGGCTGATACCAGAGGTTGCTCTGACCCAAGAGCAGCACCTTGCACTTGGTCTTGTTAAACCACATGAGATTCCCATGGGCCCACTTCTCGAGCTTGTCCAGGTCCCTCTGGATGACATCCCATCTTCAGATGTGTCAGTAGTGGCATCTCTGTATTTACTGAGTATGTACTCCATCCTTTTGTCTATGTCAATGACCTCTTCCTTCTCTTCTCTCTCCTTCCTTTTTCCACTCTTCCAGTCACACCATCACAGAAGGCCACTGGGTTGGTCAGGCAGGACTTGCCCTTGGTGAAGCTGTGGATGTCTTGGATCACCTTCCTGTCCTCCATGTGCCTTAGCACACCCTCCAAAGGGCTCTGCTCCATGACCTTCCTGAGCACATCAGTAAAGCTGATGAATGGGTAGTTCCCAGGCTTGTCCTTCCTAACCTTTTTTAAGATGAAACAATTTCTCCCTTTTTCCAGTCACCTGGGACTTCCTCTGACTGTTGTGGCTTTTTGAGTATCATGTAGAATGGCTTGGCAACTCCATTAGACAATCCTCTCAGAACTCTGGGATGAATATCATTTTTGTGGCTGTAAAAGTCTGAAAGCTGAACTGTGCTAAATGGCTGAGTCCAACACCACAAAAAAGCATGATCTGCAACCAGGTATTTTCCTATTTCCAGTATATAGAAAGTTACATCAAGACTCACAGAGTAACTTAATTCCACAAGATATCACTGGCTCTGTTTAAACACTCTTATGGTTTAAAGCATATGTGAAGAAAAGGGAAACATGGGTTTAAGAATTACTGGCTTTTAAGTGAGGCAGGGTAGTGTATGAATAGTGCAATGCAATGATGTGGTAACAACCCATATCTCTAGAAGTGGGATGAAATCATTCTACTTCATTTGGGTACTGGGAACTTCGAACACTCACTAGGAGAGTTCAAAACTCACTGAGAGCTACAAATTTTGCACGACTAACTTGGCAATGATGTTAAAAAAAATAAAGCAAAAAAAGAGCCACAAAATTGTTCACACTACCCAAGGCAAATGGCGATACTAACTTTATCAACTTCAGGCCCTTCATTTTCTAAGTGTGTAGTTGAAGATACATGTGCTATTCATTGGTTTTATCTCTTCTACTTTCTACTCTATCTGAGTCACATAAATTACTAGTTATTAAGTTGTCAGAAGCCCTTTTTTATATTCAAATCTATATTTAGAACTAATTATGTTTTTTCAAATAGCATGATAGGCACTTTTCAGCACTGATTACATTAAGAGACTAACTCTACATAGGCATTTGGAAAGTGTTTAAGCCAACAAAAAGATAGGAGTAGGCTGAAACACAGCAGGAAGCCTTGATAAGAGCTAAGAGCTTTAGCAGGTTGAAGAAGGCTTTTGGGGACAGTAAATGGATTTTTAAGTTGGGTTTTACTTCCCCTACTGCTTAGACCAGGAAGCAGCTAAACAAAAAACCAACATTCATATTCAGCAGTTTCTTTATTAAGATAATTTTTCTTACATGTTTGAAGATGTAATCTTATAGCTCCAAATCCCTCACAAACATACCATTCAAAGCTATATAGGATATATCATTAATTTTCAGCAACAGGACAATATGGATCTCTTTGATTCTTGATTCATGATGCCAGCATGTTAAAACTCATGCATAGCCAGAAGACATATTCTTTTCAATATGTATTCAATCCAAGAATTTTGTGACTGATGCAAGAAGATCTACAAGACCACAGACATGCAAAGGAGCATGTGTCCAAGGGATACAGAGTATAGGAATAAGCCATAGTGTCCAGCAAAGCACATAAACAAAGCTTAGAGAAATTGCTTTCTGTCAGGACTTGTACAATGTAGATGACAACTCAAAAGCAAAGCAAAAAATCAGAAAACTGCAATTTATTGGACAGAATGTTGAAAAATTCATTTCTAAAGAGTAAAGTTTAACCAGACATGAAGAGTTCTCTGGCAAAATTGAAAAAAACAAACCATAAAGAACCCGTGTTTTACAATAATTTTCCTTAAAGTGGAAACACTTCACAGTACTCAACAGAAAAATGGTAGATATTAGAAGGGAAGTTATATGTAGGTGTTTTCCTTTTAATTTTCCTGGAAATCTTCAGTCAATAACATTGCATATATATCCCTCTAATTTCCCATTGAAGGCCAAATTCTGCTAATGTGGAAAAACTTTTGCCTAGGGCATTTTCCCTGTGATCTTTCTTCAAAGCTAGGGGAGAGAATTCCTTGCAATGAATTGGCCACTCTGCTCCATACAGATACAAGCTGAGCTGGCAGCTTAATAGTCCTACCATTGAAGCACTACAGCTTGAGTCCCAGTGCTGTGAACTCATGGTGTACAGTTTCTGGCCAGTGGTTCTTGCTCTTTGACACCAAATTACTTTGCCTTACTCTTTGTTTATTTCCAGTATGTGTTTTGTGGGTTTTTGTCATTTGCAGGAGAGAACAATGAGATTTTTATAGAGAATTTCACAAGCTGTATGTTTTCCTTGGCAGGAAGGTTAAGGGCACTGGGTTAGCTGCCTAACAGAGGAAAGAAGCACATACTAACTTGAATACTGGATGCCCAGTTACCACACATCTAAAAAGGAAACAACTAATTCTAGAAGACAGCCATGAAGACAATGTCACACGAAGACCTATAAACTTACACAGCAGTGCAGAAAATTTCAGTTATTTCATGTGAATTTGTAGCAAGCCTTACTTTTCTCAGTGGGAGAAGGAAGAGACAGGGAGCAGTCTTTTGGCCAGGCTCTTTCCTAAGGCACCTGCCACTCTTGCAAGAAGTCAAACTCAAGTTGCACATTTCCTTAATGACTGAGCTTGGGCACTGAGTAAGGCTATATCTTGCTGGCGTTCCTGACCCTCTGACTATTGAGAAACCTGCCCAGAGTAATGGCCCTGCAACTCCTGTGTGACGCTGGATCCCTGTGCCAGCACTCCATTCCCCTTCACAGCATGTTCTCCAGCAACTGCACAGGAGTGTCCCTGCTGCAGTCACAACTTCGCTCTGCAAAATGGGCATAAGTCACTTCCCAGTGACATTGGCAGAAGACAGTTTGTAAGAACTTACAGCTTTCTTAATAGTCTTGGGGATTTTTAACAACAATATACTTTCTCCTCACAGTGTTTATGGGGCTTGACTATTTGCCTTAATTCCTAAAAATCTGAATTTGTTATTTTTAATACTGCGAATGGCAGAATTGTCATCCAAATTAATTTCTGTCAAAAAAGTCCAAGTGGGAAAGCCAAAGTCCTTACCTTATCCCTATGATTATTATGATATAATAAATGTCAAGATTAGAAAATGGAATAATGCTTATTTCAAACCTTTTTAAGAATTACTCATTTCCCATGTGTGCTAATATTTCACTTTTTTTGCATTTGCACCCTTGTTAAGCAAACACAATAAGCACAATCCTAATACTGTACAATCACATAGCTCCATCTTGTGCAGCCGAGCCATCAGTTCCACTGCTTGATGAACTGCAGTCTTATTTTGTAAGTTAACAGCACCCCTTTAGAGGTGCTGTTTATTACCTACTGTTTCTGAAGCTTGGTTTCTTGCTGGCATATCACAAGTAGATTCACTGTGCATCCCTGATGTGCACCCTGTTAGCAAAGAAAAATCATAATTATTTTTGTTTCTGTAGCCTGTCAACCCACAGTTCCCGCAGGTAGCAGGAAGTCTTGATAATATCTCAGAATTTTTCAAATTTTGTACATTTAAAAAGGAAATCAGCTCTTTTGATCACTTGAAAAGTGATTTGGAGGCGTTAACACAAAAATTATAACCAATATATCTGGAATGCAAATCGAAAGGATGCTATAGCACTGAGCTTCCTTTTTCAGGTAATTGAAAATTTAGCTTAGCACAAGCTAAATTGTATTTTCATTGGGAATGGAGACCCTCAGATATCTACAGAATTGTCCTTTCAGTAGCTACTCTGCATTACACAGGAAGCATTCTGTTGATTTTAAAAGATGTTCAAGCTGCCATTGAGATAAAAATCTGAAGTTTCTGGTGATTCTTTGAACCCTCGCCAGTCTTCTTGAGATTATTGGAAACAAAGTAGCTTTGCACTTTTTTTTGTGTGCTCCTGTTTCTACTTGCTTCACGCTGGACCAGAAAAACCTCCAAAACAACCATTTATCTCAGGCAGGGCTTTTCTGGGTTTAAGTTTTCTGGTTTCTGGTCCTTTATACCTACTGGAAACCTTATCTATGTACTACTGCTTCTAATGAAAGGCTGTACAGCTGGCATGGGACGGCAGAGGCAGCCATGATTTCAGACATCATCAGATAATAACTTCTGGACTCTGGAAAAGAGCGCCTCACCACAACAGGCAAAGAGTCAGATTCAAATTGGTCAAGTTAATAAGATACTTATATTTAATGGATGTGAACCTGATTATTTTTGTAATACTTCTGATCCCTGTGTCTCTGTGGGAAACTTCTATACAGATTATTTGTTAAAATAGGAAAACAGGAAAATTGAGTTTTCCTCCATATGGTTATAAGCAATTTCCAGCCAGGGAAGACAAAGGTTAACACAAAAGACTGCATATGGCATCTGATGACAAAGTCCTCCTACTTTAAAATGAATAATTAAATAAACATCCTTTCATCTCTGTGTTCCTTTTATTTCCCACCACATATGAGGCAAAAGCAGGGGGCAGATAATTCTAGGAGTGTTTTGCTACTATTTTTTTTGTCCTAAGTGACCCTCTTCGACAGTCAGCTGGCCAAACTAGTGTTAATATTTCCCCTCTATTCTTCTTGGGAAAGCCAATGGCCTGAAGTTTTCATGTTGTCTGTTTGCTTTTAACTAGTGCTTGACTGAAGCTAAGAACCCTAAATGTGTAAATAAAATAGCATATTTCTGTATTTCTATGTTGTTCGTACTGAGAACACCATGTGTTGTATTGAAAATCAATAAGTTATGACATGATTGTTGCCAAGTCTTTGATGAAATTCAGAATATCACTTTCCCCAACCAGACATTTTCTCTCTGAGTTCAAAGATTGTGCTTGTGGTCAGGTTTGTGGTAAGATCTGGGGTACAAAATGCTTTAGGCATTTTGTCCTTTTTTGGGATGAGCATATAAGGCTAGACTCACTCTAGTTCAACTAAATTGCTGATTTAGATAATTTTTTGATTCTTACTTGAGCATTTACTGACCTTGTTATCATCATATCTATACCCAACATTGTTGCAACAATAGAAAATGCTGTGAGGTCGGGTCTCTTGAGTTTTAGCTCTGTGCCATCTGTTTTTACTCATCATAGTCAGGATGAACAAACCCAGACCAATCTACAGCAGCCTGGAGAATGGCAGCTAAAAAATCCTGGCATAGATGTGCCTTTCAAGCAGGCATTCAGGAGTCAACTTTCCCAAGTAACAAATTATGAATATGTATGCCAGGTTGTGGGTGCATAACCAAGTGTACTTTAGCTGATGATTTGATAATTGAGCATATTGGGTACAATATAATTGCTTTAATCTCCCTCTTTAAAATCAAGGTGAAAATGTTTTGATTCACAGCTGCTGTGAATCAAACTATGATAGCAACAAGCAGCAAGTGACTAAGCTACAGACACTCAGTTGTATTGATTGGCTGCACCTTACTGCTCAGAGACCACACATGGCAGCAGTGAGACAGGAGTGAGTTTGCAGTGTGCTGCTTGATTGACCTGTGCTGCTTCCCTCTTGCACACATGTGGTGTCTACAGTGTCTGAAACTTTCAAAGAGAAATAATTCACACATGTTTACAGTTTCTTAAGAGTATCTGTGATTGGTGTCAGAAGAGAACCACTAAAACAGTTCACAGTCTGGTATACATACATTGCTTCACTTAAGAAAAGGCTCATACATTAAATTAGTGACAGTCTGTTATTCAGAAAGCAGGGTAGGTAAATATCAGATGCATTTGAAAAATCTGGAGAAAAAGACACCATACATAGTGTCTCAATGAGATGCATGTAATTAATCATTTTTTCTTGCTTTATGAGCAAATAATATCATGCACACATATTCAGAACTCTCCTCCAGTCATGTTATTATCCTTAGATTTTGATTGTAGATAAGAATGGCCAGACGGCTGTTGTTTAATTTATACAGTATCTTCCTCTGTTCATCCCACATAGTGCAAAAGTCATTGAAGTGTCAAATTTTAATAATGTGCATTTGTATCCAACTCTTGCAGAAACTGCAGATCTCTTATTCAAGATTGGTCTGTCACTAATATACACATAACTGCATTGGAACATGAGCATTACCAGGTAGTGCAGAACAGTGTAGCTATGAAAGTGTGTAGCTATGAAATGATATCATCATTTTTCAAGAAAATGAGCTGAACAAAAAGCCATATGTAGGCTTCAACCATCCTCCTTCTACCTCTTTGGAGTTTTTCTCTCCTCACTTAACCTTGTACTAACCCTACCTTTCCGAAATGCATTTTTGGACTGCCTTTTTATCCAGTCATACCTTCAGGCTAAGTAATGGGAATATTTATTCTATAAATTCATATCAGTTTCAATATTTGTATAGGATAATAACACTCATTCTCTGAGAAAAAAAATGGTTTTAATTCTATGGGAGTACAGCCAGACAAATTAGTTTCCCACAAATGAGGATGAGCAGGCAGACAGGTAGGTAGCTACTCCAGAGGATCCTTGTGCTTGGCATTATAGACTTTCACTGAAAAACCACAAAAAAACCCATGCAATAACTGCTCTATCTCCCCTGCTTTTGCTCATCAAGATCAACACAAACTGAGGAGAAAAGGTGCTGATTTTGAGTACACAGCCTTTAACTCTGAGCTAACCCTTATCTGCAACCCCGCTGCAGGTTTGTGAGACAGCTTTAGAAAACAAGAAATTCTCATTTCTACCTTTAGAATGTCCATATTCAGGCGTATAATCTGCTCATGGCTCTGTGCAGCAATGTTCCCCTTGGGACATATATACAATGAAGTTTTTGCTGAAGAACCACCTGAATATGGTGGAATACTCAGAGGCAATTACCATGTCTGGATAGCTGCCTGCAGAGTGTGGTGGCTATAGAAATTGAATTATCCATCCTTCCTAGAAACAGTCTGGCTGGCAGAGACCAAGGAGCAGTGACACACAATGTGCAATAGCCTCTTGTGTATCTCCTGTGGCTGCACATAAGGACTCCGTTCCCCTCAGCCCAGGGATTTTCAGTACATTCGATGTATGTTCAGATGAATACAGAATTAAAAAATATCATGAAGATATAGCCATTAAAACTTTATTTGAAGAGTCAACTTTTTTTTTCAAAATCTGAAATTCAATATAAAGTCCCTTATGGAGAATCCAGGAGTTTTTTTCACAAAATATGCAGTATACTAACACACACTTTGCCTGCATGCACTTACATGTTGGAGGTTTGCTCTTCAAACATCAACTGCCAAAGTCTCACTGTTCACCAAATGTATTTTTCCCTTTTTTGAGTACATCTGTATGTTTTTATATATTTTCATAGAACTGCCTCTGTGGTTAAGGGAGGTATTTATGTACTCCTTTGGCATACTCAGTGAATGAGTATGAATGAATCACATTCCTCCCTTGCTCTGAAACACCTAAGAATTACTGTGACAGTAACAGGAAGGTGATGAATTCAATTTTTCCTTCATGCTCAAGGCTGCACAGTAAATCATGGTACAGTTAGTCACCACAGAGGGGAACTGGCAATAAGAGGATTTTATGCATTTACTACCTCTCTTTCATTGTACATCATATCCTCTGAATTTTAGCCTACTGTCTTTTCAAAAGAATTCACTTTTTTTTTTTTAATTATTTCCATCATTTCCTCTTTTTTTCACCCTGATGAAACTACTTTGCACTGATAGTGTGTATTTAGCATTGATTACATAGGCCCAACATTATGACAGGAAGGGTTTGTAATTAACCATGCTGTTATGTTGTTCAGATTTGTGTTTCTTTAAAAGATGCTGTTATGCAGCACCATTCCCTATAAATCTTTGCAAAACAGTCATAAAAATATTTAAGTCTGACAGGAAAGGGGAACGCTCACATTCTTAATAATTTTATTTTTTTTAAGTCAAGGTGGCATTTAACCTAAATATGAAGTAGTCAAGTCACAGAACTATCACTTGTGAGAAACTGCTTCATATACAAGCAATTCCTGCATCATCTTTCCTTGCTTTTACTCCAGCCTACCCCATCCTTCTGTCCAGTAACAATTCTGGGTAGTAGCACTTGTCAAGGTGACATGCTAGGATGCAAGTGCCAACTTGAAGTTTCTAGAACACCCCAGAAACCATAGTAGATGTCAGCACTCAAGAATAAATGTGACTCAGCTTACACCTGCTACTGTTGCCAAATCTAAGACTATAGCAATTGCCTCAATTCATAGGGGTAAAAATCATAATGACGAAGATGGTGATGATGATGATGATGGTGATGATAACTAGTTGGCTTAGAGGACAAAATTCACAAGTCCAAACCATTCATGGGAACATACTAATAAATCCAGTCATACTGCAGAAAAGTACAAGTCAGCAGCACAGCACAGCTCAGCTTAGACGACCAGAAAACAGTGACCATTGATTTGGGTTGAACCACAGGTCTTCCTATATAAACTTTCCACTTATGCAGCTAAGCTACCAATTAAAGTGGGGGGAGAAAACAAAAACAAAACAAAAACAAAACAAAACAAAACAAAAAAAAACCAGAAAATACAGCACAATGACCATTTGCAGATGAGAAACCTGCTGTGACAGGGAATAGTGACTGAGAAAAAGAAATCATTATGGCAAGATGCTGAATTGGGTGACATCATGCCCATACTCTACATACTCTAAAGGCATGTTGTGGAGGCAAAGTACCAGAACTTACTAACTGAAATCAGGAAACTCAGTTCTGTAGCAAATATCTCATGATCAATATTAAATGCAAAGTGAATAAAACAAAGCCTTAGTGAGCCAAAGTTAATTGTTGAGCCAAGTTCATATCAGTATCAAGATAAATGTGATCACTAAGACTCACATTTTTATCCCAGTCTTTTTCTTTAATACTGATTGCTTATGTGCAGAAACTACTTCTCTTCAGTTTATATTAAATATAAAACCTGGACTCACATAATTTTTGTAATATGTGTCTGTATTTAATGTGCTTGTAATCTTGTTATTTATGAAATGGGTGTGTTCAAAGTACATTAGAGGTGCTATGCAATGAGGATGGGTTCTTTTGTATCTGATTTTATACTTTTATAATACTAAAACTGCAGTGCCATTTAGGTTGAAAATTGCACACATAACACTGAAATGTTTCAGGTTAATTTAATGTTTTTTTTTTTCCCTGATGATTAGAATTTGTTAAAGTTTCTAGGTAATTAGGGCAAGTTTAGGTCCTTCTTCATGTTACAGTAATCCTTACTTAGCTATAAAAATAGCAATATGTGTGTATATATATATATTATATATTTTATATATATATTAATATATAATATATAATATATACATATATAGGTGGCTCGGGGAGCATTCTCAGTAAAGTAGAAGTGTCAACTTTCTCTCTTTGTTAGACAACTAGGTGGGAAGTTCTGTTCAGAAAAAAAGGCATACCTTGCCTAAAGTGATGTTATCCCCAAAAATGACCTTGTTTATTTGAATCACAGGATCACATCTGGAACAGGAACAAGGAATAGAATACTAGGAGGCTTTCAAAGCAGGCAGAGCAACTATGCAAAGAATTTATTGCCTACCCTTTGCTAAGGGTAGCAAGGAAGCTAGACTCATCATCGCTGTCTGAGGTGAAGTTTTGACAAATGGGTTCCCACAGGGTCCACGTCAACACAAGCCACTGTCAGTCTTGCAGTGTTCTCCAAACTTTTGCAAAAGGGATTTTAAATGTGGGAATAATTTTAAAGGCAGGTTAGAATTCCATCACCAGTTATGGGGTTTCCCCTGTTTTTGCAGTCTAGAAGAAAGCAAGGGAAGGAATTTGTGTGCCAAGTCCCTCTGATGCCTTTTTCCAATGAAGGAAAAAATGCCATTTTATGCCATTCTTCCAATGAATCCATAGTCTTATTATTCATTTTATACAATAGAATACTAGAGAAAGAGTGGGAGGGTTTGGTTTGTATGGGGGAGTATGACTATAAATTCTTTCTCTGAATGCATAATAGAGATTTTCATTTTCATACGCTTTTTCTTTTTAAATCAATTTCAATGAAATTGGAGGAGAAGGACAGGAAGAAAAACATACCAATATAAAATAGGGTTCAAAAAGTACTTCTAAGAAATATGTATACAAAATCCAGCCAAGAAAGAGGAGGAGGAATAGCTCAGGTCCTAGCTTTCATTTATGCTAAAAGCAGTTCCAACTCCTCACAGACAGCATCAGCAACTTCATGCATATTGTCAAAACACTGCTGCACTGAAGACACTCAATTATCAAGTTAAAAATCTGCTTTTTCAGTTTACCTAATTCCTGAAAATATTTACCCAGTAATAATCTGTGTATGTACAAATCATAGGAAACAAGTTCTCCCTGCCTTGCTCTCAGATTCCATCAAGGGCAACCTCCACTGAAGTGAATGAGCATATTTTCAGGTTTAACAACCCACCGTGTTTGCAATGAAAGATTTCATAACCAGCAATGATCTATCAAAAAATGTAAGTAAAACTTAGTTGTTTGCGGTTTTCTAAGTCTTGGTAGGTGTTTGTACTCATTGATCTCAAATTTAGTTGACTATTTTACGTAATTTGGAGCAAGACTTTCTCCCAGTATTGCAGAGTTGGATTTTAAAAAGGGCCAACTCCATGACAATTAGCACTGGAAGTTACTTCCCTCTAGTAAGGGTATGTCTGTATAAACCTAGAGAAAGAGGCTTACAGTGCTCCTGGATTTTTCTGGTCCAATTGCTATCTAGAGTCAGTCCCATGTAAAATGTGAAGCTTGTCGTGGACTCTGTGGGAGGACATTAATACACTTCTGTGCTATTAAGATGTCTGAACATGAAACTCCTGGATCTCAAAAAATGTCCAGGCATTTTTTGAAGTCTGAGTTACTGAAGAAAGGACCCAGATCATTCCTGGGAAGGTAGGTGGGCATGGAAAACTACAGCAGATCCCACTTCGCTCAAGGGAATAGGCCTATAGTGAAGACCTATAGTGAAGTATCGCCTGTCACCCATTTTTCCTGTGCTCAAATGTCTGGAAGGATGCTAGAATAGTTTTTCCCACAATACATTTCTCAAATAACAGACGTAAAGACTATTGCTGTTTTCTTAAAATAATTTTTCAGCATTCCACTCCTTACATCTTCTATTTATAAACATGCATGAAAATAACCGTGAGGACCAATAGGTAAAATGCATGAAAAATCTTTTTTTGAAAACTCTTTGAAGCAACACAACATTAACTTAGTATTTTTATGCTGCAGAAATTAAGATGGACACCACTTGTTCCCACAAAGAGAATGCTGAGTCTGGGGAAGTGTTACTTCAGTCATTGGTCATTGCACAGGAAGCTAAATGCCTTTAACAAATTACAGCACAGCATGTGGTTGTATAGGCTGAGGGACACAGATCTGTTGTTACCACAAAAACCCCACAGTTCTGGGAATGCATCACGCCATCTAAGGATCAGGGTCAATGGGGCAAGAGACTGATAGCCATTGACTTTGTTAGAGAAATACAACAGCATCCTCCAAGACCAGTGCTTAGAAAATGTGTCAGATTTTTAAGTGTGGTAAACAGCGGTCTGGGTGAGACTGATCATCTAGGAAGGGAGCAGATGGCACTGGGGTATCCTGGCAGAGACAAAATCACATGCTAATGAGACTTTTAAAAACAAGAAGGGGTCTGGGAATGGGCAGATGGAGCAGTGTAATGGCTGGGAGTAATAGGGGAAAAGAGGGCTTCATTTTAATTACTAATTCTTTAATTGAGAGTATTACAAACATTAATCAGGTGGGACTGGGCAGTTGTGAAAGGACATCTGGGACAGGATAAAGGATGGTAGAGATTTTGGAAGAAAAAGAGGAACACTGCTCTGTGAGGGCGGTTGACAGCACTATGTGGTATCTGCCCAGGCCTGGAAGCCAGCTGGGGACTTCTGCCCTCTGCCTCAAAGACACTTTTTGTTTATTCCCTGGGTGAGTATCCCAGGCCAAGTGTAGATAGTGCCAGTTAGACAGTGCTTCTCTTCTGCATGTGTCATGGGGCAAGTCAGTGCCATCCTCTGTGCAGATGCCACACATGTGGCTTCTGTGCACTGCAGCCGCTGAGAAAAATAAGCACAAGAGAAAAGGTGAAATTAAGATTGTGTTCTCTGTATGCTTTTAAACTACTGATGCTATTCAAATATTGCCTTCCACATGGTTTTTAAACATCAGTATATTTTTTATTTTAACATCTTGTTTAATACTTGGTAGAAATAAAATGTCATTATTTATGCAGTGTCTTTATATCCATGTTTACTTAGGATTTTATGCATTTTGAAGGAAATATGGTGATCTGATGTGTCAGCCCTACTCTGAAAAATTAAAACTGAAACTTGTCATGTACTTAAAAACCTCAATGGTATGTTTCACTGGTCAATAGAAAAAAATCTTCTTAAATGACAGGAAATAAATAGGGTCAAGATATGCTGGCCATCATGGACAAAAAGGGTTCAATGTCACCTCCTATGAATTCTTAATTGGAATGTGGATGGCTCTAAAAACAAAAAAAAACTTCTCTATCTGTACAGTATTTCTGCAGAGTTACACCTTGCTCCTTATTTTAAAGTGTATAAAGGTAGTGAATAATTATATATTTTTTTCTCAATCATATTTTTCTTGGTGCTCATAGTACATTTAAAATCAGAATGAAGTGATATTCAGAATTTCTATTCTAAAATTATTTGCATGAAGAGATGTGGGCAGAGACTTCAGAACCCTGATGAGTCCACAGATTTTTATAGACATATATAGATATACACATACAGAAAGTATGAATCATCAGTTACCAGTAGTGCCTTTTGAAAGGAGTTTTCTGAATCTCTTAAGACCACATAACATTAATTGTGACATGAACAATTCCTTTTGCACCAACACAGCAGTGATAAGCATTTTTAGACAGGTGGAGTAAAAAGTTGCCAAAGCCTTAAATATCAATAGATACACAAAAAAATATTTCAGCCAGGGACCATGCCTGTAGTTGATGCCTTTGTCAGTAATATAGCTTCTCTTCACTTAAAAATATTTGCATTTATAGCATATGCAGTAGGAAGTTTTAATTCAGTTGATCCAAGGTGACAGAGTGTGTTAGTCCCCAACTGAATCTGCTTTATAAAATATTTAAGCAGTTGCACTTAAGAGGGGCAAACTCTCAACCTCATTAATGAGAGATTCGTAAAATACTCTAGTAGGGTAAAGATTTGCTCAGATCCTGCCATCTGAGCCGTGTGGTCAAATGGATGCAGTAAATTTTCTATTCTTTGATTTTGACTGAGTATTGACAGTCTGTGGTTTTGTCACTTTCCAAACCATTAAGCTGAGGATGTTACAACAAGGACTGAGAGAAAAAAAAGTGAGAAGAACAAAGAAGTTTGCTGATCAGTTTTCTCTCAATTTTACAGTATATTCTATGAAAAGGAGAATGGAATGCCTTCTAGTAATTCTTGTTTCACCTTGACTACCAAAGTACTCACTTTCAAAACTGAACATAAAACAGCTAAGGAGAGTTCTGCTCACATACATGCAGAGTATGTTGTCCTGGGAGAACTGACGCACACACAGGAGCTCATGTGCTCTCTAATCTCTTCTAGCTGGCTGTGGTGTCCTAACTGCACTGTTTGTCTTCCACAAACATGCCAGGCTTGGCTGTCAGCCCAGCAGGATTGATGTCTAGTTAGGTCCGATGTCTCAACTGCAGTTTTCAGAAGGGCCATAAAAATTAAAAGTCACAGCCATAGCACCATTGCATGAGACATGAGTGCACCAGCTTTTTGGAGCTGATGCTACAAGAATGGACCCCCTACTGCAATGGCAGTCATGCTTTTGTTCAAGTCCTTCACACATTAGTCATACTGTTTATGAATCCCTTAATTTTCCAGAGTCTAATGCCAGTTATTAGGAAAAAAGAGTAAATATGCTTACAGAATAAAAATAAAATAAATGTTTTCTTCCCTAAGGTCACCCATCATCAAAATGTTTCAAAAACCCTCTGTTGTTTAAAAAATAAATAAATAAATAAATGAGCATCAGAAGCCTTATACTTAGAGCAGCACCAGATATACTAGATAAATTCCTAACTGGTGTTTATCTGATGTGTTCCTGAAAAACCTACAGGAATACAGTTTTCATATTGTAATGTTCCACTAATAAGTTTTTCTTCTAACCTAAATATCCCTTGTGCTTTTTAAGCTTGCTATCAATTTCCTCTCCAAATTAAACTAATCAAAGTGTGTCATTCATTATCTCGTTTCCACAATTATTTTTGATGATCCAGGATTCTCTCCATTAGGTTCCTGTATAAGTCCATGCATTTTTTAAGTCAGCCTACAAAACTACAGAAGATGCTTGTCAGAACGTCCCAAATTGCAGTCACAGAAATGTGAATGGATGAATGAATTGAATGAATGAATGAATGCTCATTCCAGCATTAAAATCACAGATGAAAGTCTTAACAGTAGCAAAGCCAACATATATCTCTGGAATTTCACTTGATTTTCCTTTCATTTAGCAACTATTTTCTCTCCCAGAAACTCCATTTCTATTATAATTTCCCAAGTAATTCTGCACTTACCTGCAACTCTGAGCAGACTATCTAGCATGCTTTTAGGATATTGTGTGAGACAGTGTTAAAATATGTACTTTAGGCCAGTCATTGGTATTGGTTCCCACAAGTGCACAACCAAGGTTACAAGCCTTAATTTTAAAATTTTCATGCTATTACTTTATGACTTGTTGTAGTTATTCCCGCACTATCATTCCTTCCACTGCTTTTCAGTAAAAAACAAAACAAACAAAAAGCTAACAAAACTTCTCTGAAAGTCCACCCAGTTTTTAAAAAAATGCATTCAAACTCCCTCTTACATTTAGAAATATTAAATATGTAAAACCTGCAAGAAATTCAAATTTATGGTAAACTAATGGGAAACATTTATGGAAAACTAATAGCAAATCCTGATTTCAGCAGCTTTACACTCTCCAACAATAAGGAGTGCTCATAAGGCTTGCTAAGGATTACTTTCTTCAAATCAGTCTTGTTATTATTTGTATTGCAGAAACTGGATTTTTTTTTTCTGACACCAACCACATTTACTTTCACTGTTACAGGTACCATTATAATCTTTTCTTGGTTAGAAAGCTTTTTTAGAACTAGATTATATATGAAGCCATTTTTTTTTCGTGGTTTTAATTCTGTTTATTTTAAGCTAAATTTACTTTGCCAAGCAAAGAAAGACATCATCCATATGAATTAACCTCAGAGATGTTATTAGAATAAACAGCTGAACTTCTTTTCACAGAGAACAGCAAAATACTCAGAGAAGCTACAGCAGGTAAATATGGTCTTTGACTTGCTTCTATAAAAAATCTCTGAACAGGTGACAATATAAGGAAGATCCGTATCCTGTCTAGGTCACATGAGGTGAAGGGTTTGCTCAGTCAAGGACAACATCCCAAGTGAAGCAATAAACTGAAAATTCACAAAACTCTTTTTGACAAGACTGAGTTAACATTGCTCTAACCAAACACCACTTTCCCACACACTCCACACTTTTGGGCAAAAAACTTCAAATCTCAACAGCATTACATAAAAATGCATTGGGAATTCAAGGTCTGCCACGACAGCATGAAAAATTGCCTTTTAAAGTTAAAAAGGAAAAGTGCAGGACTAATTTGATTTAGTTAAATTTCACTGGAGGATATAATTTTTTAGTTCACTGCTCTCTGCCATTTACCTGCTTTCTAGATGAGAAGAGATTTACATTGACTCCAGTGAGAGTCTTGAAGTCCCCTAGAGTCTTTAAGTATGTTCATTTGCTTTTTTCCATCTTCTTCTCTCTTTCTCCTTCTGTTACTGTATTTATTCTACAATATATTGCCATGAAGCATAGCAATACAATAATCAAGCTGCATGCTACAGATCACTGCTACTACTAAGCCAGAACTGTAAACACTCCAGGAAATCCTGTACACTGATGTATTCTCAGTAGTTAATTTGCAGTGGGCTTCTTTAGACACTGGTTATTTTGGCCCTGCTCTTCTCTGTCCTGCTCTTCCAGAATGTTTATCTATAAGATAGAATGATCGTTCACTGGCTATCAGGTCTTTTTGCAGGCTGCAGAGAGGAGTCCTGCCCTGGAGGTAGTGTTTGCCCCTCAGGGCATAGGCTGTGTTTGCAGGCACTTCTCAGAAATGCCACAGGACACTCAGCGGAGATCATTTCGCCTCCTCCCCTGCCAGGAACTGAGATCCTCTTTCACAAGAAGCATACTAAATGTGCTCCCTTACTTGCTGGCCCAGAACACACTGCAGAACCAAACAGGAGGTTATGCTGCAGACAACATTTTAGAGGCATAGCCTGGTTTTTCTTTCTTTGCATTTTCATCACTGTTATTTTGGGATAGTTCTTAGCTGTGTCCTGGGACCTTTTCACCTTCTCATATGACAGATACATGAAATTGCATGGATTAATGTGACTGATTAACATTTTGGTTTTCCATGTCTGAAATGTTTGGTACATGTAGTACAATTCTGAATACTGTGAAAGAGAAAAGGGGGGGTTGTAAGTGCGAACGTCATACCCCAGGAAAAAGAGGGAGCAAAAAGGGAAATAGAAGGAAAATGTTGCCCTTAGTATTTACCTGACCTCACATGCTGAATTCTTGTTGATAGCTAGCATCTTAAATGACCATTGTTTTTGGCTGTCAAAGACAAATGCAATACCTTCATTTTATCTCAAACAGTAAACATGAAAGGAGTGAGCTGAGAACCTTGTCAATATCTCATTTAATTTACTTTTAGATCCTGCACAATATTAGCAAAATTAAATGCATGAAACTTGTGACTGCAAGTAAGATTTTAAAAAACAAAGAGGGTTTGTAGGAATAAGAAGTATGGGGTTTGTGCAAGTGTGGTAGTCTGTTATTTTACAGTTTGTTCTTCTGTAGTAGGTTTTGATATTTCTTGTTATAAGTTTGTAATGGTTCATTCTATGTACCCCATTTGGCTTCCCTGATGGTTCAGTCCTGAGCTGTTTACCAGTCTTCCCCGCCAAAATGTATGTCAATCCATATGTCAATCCACCTGTATACCTCCCTTGTTCCCTTGTCTTACCCCTGTCTGTCAAAGATAGCACAATCCTTTGGTTCTGGAGTGTTCCCTGTCTTTCATCCCTTCCTCGAAGCAGAATTGGATTGTAAGGTTTGCTCCCTCCCCGTGCCGGCTTCTGCTGGGGAGCCCTTACCCTGCACCCCTCCCCAAATGCCTTCCTATTGGTCAAAGGTTGTGTCCTCCCCGTGTTCCCCCTATCCTTTAAAAGTAGCCCCTTCAGGTTCAGATTTGTCACTTGCTCTGCCCCACTTAGAGATTAAATCTTTGGGGACTCAGACAAGCGTCCTTCCCTTATTCCTCTGCCTCGGTTTCCTCGTGCTCTGTGCCTCTGCTGCGCTACCCACGCCGCAGCAATCACCGCCACCCGCAACAGTCTCGGCAGAGACTCAGGGGCGGCCACTCGAGTGTCTGCCCTCCAGCCACCAGCGGGACAGTGCGTCCGGCAAACCTCCATCCCGTGGCCGCTGAGAGCCAGACTCATGCAAGTGATAATAGCCGGCACATAGCTCCTCTGCCACTCACACTTGCCTGCCTTAAATTATTCTCCTGTGATGGCTACAAAAGTATAGTACATGACTGAAAATAGTCCTTTGGAAACTTCACACTGGACCCTGATACAGGAAAACTTGTTGTCAAGTACCCACTAGGCATAAAGTGTATGTAAACTCTCAACTGCAATTGCAATACTTCTAAGTTATTCAAAGAACCTAAACATCAGAGCAGGTAATTAGAATGTCATACCAAAGCCTCACTTTCAGAAGTCCAGAGTATGATGTGCAGAGTCACAGCTGTATTAATGAATTTGATGAACGTCTCAGGTGCACTCATGCCAGGCTCAACAGGAATTTGGCTGTGTGTTAATGGGAATACTATTACGACTTATCATATAACTTGTGCTAAAGAGTAAATTACTCCACAGTGTGCTGAGCAATTATGCTAGAAGGACAGTCATTTTGTAGAAAATAATGCAGGTCTTTACTTACAGCTAATCAAATGTTGTTTTCTATAGCAGATAAATATGTACACCAGATTTTCTAAGTAGGGAAATGAAAATTCATATTAAGTCATTCTAAACCAGGTGAAAGAGAAGACACGTAGATACTCAGCTCAAAAAAGAAAAAGCCAATGAACCAGTCAGATACTATCACAACACAAATTATATTTCTCACACCAAGCAGAGAATGGTCTCCAGGCACAGGGGAGGGTGTCACCCTCACCCTCCTTGCTTAGAATCCATCCTGACACACAACATGGCCTTTTTGGGGTCACGAGTTCTTGAAATGCTAAATTCTTGCTACTCGAACTTGGTTTTGACACCGCCAGGCTGTTGATACACAATACCTCCTACAGTACACTAGCTAGTCAGCCTGGCACCATCTTTATCATTGCTTGTTTACTATAACCACAGGCAGTGTTTTGTGGTTGCAAACATTTGTTTTCGTAAAACGTGGTACAAATATGTCTATCTTTCTGTATTTTTCCCTTTTTTAGCTCTTGGAAATTCAATTTATGTGTGGTTTTCTTGCTTAATGTTTCAAATTTAGCAGTTTCAGTTTCTCATTTTTTGGACTTTGCCTATCATAATACTTCAAGATAGGTGATTGTTCAAAGTTTATCGCTGCATGAAAAGCCTCCTGGCATATATAAGCTGACCTGAATGGACTCACTCTTGGATGCGTGGAGGGAGGGTAATCTCACTTCTGATAACCCTATACAGAGTGATGCATAAAAATGTGGCAACATGACTTTAGGCTGAATTTTAGTCCCAAAGATGACTTTATAGCATTACTAATGCTCGGGTTTATATTGCTGACAAAGAGTTACATCACACACAGTCACATATTTGACTAAGGAGATTGTAATTTATGAAATAATATTGGTACTGTGATTTTAAGGTTTCTTCAAATCATTTTTTTTGCTACCAGTACTCAAATACTCCTGAAATGTCTCTGGTGGAATGATTTGCTGTGCTTTGCCAGAGTAGGAGAATAATTTTGAAAAGGCTTTTTGGCACAGATTCAAGACAAAAGTGTTTCTTTTATGCAGTATCGCAATTCCCTGAATGATTAACAAACCACATTTAGCATATGCTTCTAATGCTTTGAATATCTTTGCAAAGATGTGGTCATAACATTATTTTTTTATACTCTTAGGAAATGATAAAGGAATTAAATCTAATGGAAACTGGATTCCTCAGCTTACAGAAAGATCAAATGTGCTCCCTGGCAATTTTGGATGTCTTGAAAAATAGAGTTTTGATAATATATCTAAGATTAAGGCAAGAAATTATAAGGGAAATACTATTAATAGTATAATGTAAAACTTACAGCTTTATTTTCACACATATTATATATTGTAATAAAGGGAATCATACATAATATACCAAGATTTTTACTATAAAAACACAGTGTGACTTCCAATCCAGCTAAGTATAAACTTAAAAGAGGAAAAATATTGTAAACCCCTGCATAAATGTAGATCCCGAAGCTGGATATTTTTTTCCCCTTTAAGCTCCCTTTGGAAGGTATTAAATTGAATCAAGCATGTGCAAACCTTAAATTTAGCTCATCAGCTATCACAACAGCTGAACTGCTCCATAGAGGGGCAGGTGCCGTTGATGGTATACACATTTCTGTACTCAGAGCTATGCCCCTGGAAAGCGTATACGGTACATTCCAGCTTTGTGATGACACATCTGTAGCCCAGGATAAGCATTTCGTCACTGCGGATGTCCCTTATCTTCCATGACTGCTGAGGTGGTCTGCAAGCCCTGCTCAGACCTGGCATTGTTGCCAGCAGGAATGCAAGATGGGACACTACGTTCCTTTGCAGGGAACTGTTGTTTCTAAGTGCACAGCCTCATCATTCCTGACAAACAGCTGGTCATAAAATCCATAAATGAGTTCACAAAGATGTCCAGAAATATCCTTGATGGTCCTGGCATCAATTACATCAACTTTTCACAGGCTGTCTGCTGCTTAGACTTGGCTTGTCTGAAACAGGAGACAAGAACATAAGTCATTTTATACAGGAAGAAGTGTAAGCAGGATAATTTTAGTGAGGAGCCAGCATGAGGTCAAGAAGAAAAGGCACATCATCTCTTAACTAGAAGAGTGCAAGTCTTGTCTGTCAGCCAGGCAAGAGCTCTGCAGGAGCTACACTTCTGAGCTGGCAGATGTCATCAGTGTATCGAACTGGCAGATGTCATCAGTTTTCACCATTGTGACTACTGCTCCACGGATTTCTGGAAGAAACAAGTCTTAGGTCTTCCAGCACTCCAAGGACTGAGTCATCTAAATTAAGGATATACCCTCTCACAGTGAGTCATCTTACATACCCTTGCCTGGTACTCAGCTTTTCAGTTTGTTTTGACTTAGAGCAGAGCACTTGTCTTTGAGCGAGGTTAGTTTTGTCTCAGCATACTCCAAAGGAAGAGGATGCCATTGTGGAGGAATGTCCATCAGGAATTTAGATCATCATATTTCCACTGTTACTGGTTCTCCTGACAGAGCACACGTCTTGAGTCTGCCACCCCATGGAGATGGCTCTCAGTTCTTTACCACACTAGTCATTTCACCTTCCAGTTAACAGAGAGAAGGGAAAATGCCCCTTTAAAATGTGTTGCCTGACATCTATCGTGGCTGGTCATGACTTCCTATTCATATAGGCTAAGCAAGGAATCTTCTCTAATTAGCATTCCAAAGTGATTTTAAATGAATATATTCAGTGGACAAAAACCCCAGCACAAGATCTTTAAAAAGCCATGGGAAACATAGGACATGGAGAAAAGGTTGTTCAGGTTAATTATTGCTCAGTCCCTCAGCTGAGTGAGCAGAAAGCAAGAGGGAATGCTGCACATAAAGAGGGCATCCTCACCACAGAGGCAGAGCTTGGCAGGTGGAGAAGGAGTCATCTTGCCTGATGAAGAAGCGTACAGGAGAAAGAAACCCTGGAATCTATTTAAAGCTGAACCAGTTGCCATGAAGAATGTGATGTTTTCTATCCTGGCTCCAGGATATTAAACAAACCTTATATTAAAATGTATTAAAAGACGTATTAAAAGGGGCCTGGCAGCACATGAATATTGAAAAATACAAGGTTGGTCATGGAGAAAGGTGATTTACACGAAGTTGTGACTCCTGTCATGGTTTGACATGGAAGTGAATTCTTTCAGGAAGTTGGGTCAAACCAATCAGTGGTCAAATTTGGATATTGGCACCTAGAGCGACCACTGAAGATAGGGATACGCCTCTGAGAACACAGGGGTTAAAAGCAGGAACTCCCAAGAGCTCGCTCTCTTTGGTTCCGGTCAGGGTGCTGTGCAGATCTCCCCTGTCCAGCCATGGGGCTGGGTGGTAGAGGAGAAGCCATGCGGCCTGGTCGAGGTGAGCCGAGGGGTAGAAGGACTGGAACCAAGCCAGCTCCTGTGGACGGAAGGGTGGAGAGAAGTGGAGATGTCTTTGTCATCCCCCACCCCCCAGGGGGAAGAGACAGAGAGTGCGGACAGACGGCACCTGTAACTTTGCCGACACGGAGGAGAAGGAGGGGGGGGAAGGTGCCCAGCCTTGGCCTTGGGAATCGGCTGCTGGGCAGAGATATCAGCCATCCAGGGAGTCTGAGCTTTTAACCCTTTCCTGGGAAATGAAGTTTTTGTAAAATATTACTCCTCCTTGATTTGAAGTAGAAGAGAGACAGTCTGGGATCCGAGATGATGGAAGAGGAAATTTTTGAGTTGGAAGGAGGTGATGGAGTGGCTTGTGGCTGGACTTTTCTTGTTAGCCATAGACTGAACCAAATTCTCCTGACAGAGGCTGCACTTAGGGTGATGCGGTAGTGGGCCAAGAGACCTGTTTCAGTGATTACCAACAGAGGAATGGAGAGAACAGAGGAAAGCTGAAGAGGGTGTGGAGAGGCCCTCTGTTTTCAGAGAAGAAGAGAAGAAGATCTCTGTTCTCAGACCCTTGGCCCCAGGGGAAAATGGGGGGGACTGTTGTCCCAAAAAGGAAAAGCTGCTGGACCCTCGGCCCCAGGGGGGAATGGGGAGGACTGTAGTCCCAAGATGAGAAACTGAACTGTTGTCTCTTTTGGTCCATGGCAAAGCATCCTTGAAGGAGCCCTATGAGCAGTCTGTCCATGCACGGTGGTGAGAGCACTGTGACATGGAAAGGAGAGTGTCACCATGGCAGATTTTCTCCGGGTGGTTGCCATGTGTGACATGGAAACACAAGGGTGGTAATTGTGTTTCCTGGGGGGTCTGTGGCACAGGAGAGACTCCTGTCTCCCTTGATGGACTGAGTATCGATTATCTGAAGGGTGGCAACTTGATCAGGATCCTGGGTGGTGTCTCACTGTTGAGTTTGTTTAGAAATTAGGTAGGAGGAGGAGGAGTGTTTTGGAAGGTCTTCATCCTGGATTTAATGTTTGTAGTTTTTATAGTAGTAGTAGTTTAATAAAGTTTTTTTTTTTTCCCTTTGTTATCAAGCTTGGGCCTGCTCTGCTCTGTTCCTGATCACATCTCACAGCAATTATTTAGGAAAGTGTATTTTCATGGGGGCACTGGCATTGTGCCAGTGTCAAACCATGACACTCCCCATGTGGCTCCCACATGGACCCATGTTCGCAAGAGCAGCTGGTCTGAGTAGAAGGTGCACAGTTGCATTGCCTTGGGAGCTGGAAAAGTCTCAAGGGGGAAGTAATTAAGGGAGGAACCATCAAATAGGAGAGGTGAAATACCTTTTTTTTTTTTTTTTTTTTTTTTTTTGCCTGTTACACCTTTAGAAGACATAGAGTGTGGTACTGTGTGACCTTCACAGACTGTTTAAACTGCCTGAGATTCCCTCTAACATTTTTATTCTTCTTCAATTTGGCTTGATGTTTCCCAGGTTTAGGATGTGCTTTTTTTTCTCCGTTACAACTTCTGGCAATATTCTGCTCATTTGACAAAAGGAAAAAGAGTTCAGAGTTGTGTACCTGGGTTTAGTTCAAGTTTGACATCAGACACTGTAATGGAAAAGAATAACCCTGAACTTAGAAACTGACTGTCAAGAACGCAAATGTATTTAGAAGGCTCCAGTTTGCACAAACACCTGAGCCTCATGATGGAAACAGAAGAATCAAAACATATTTTTATTGTAGAAATGGCATTCAGACTCTTAAGTTACTCCTGTAAAAACATCTCTCATAATCTAACATTTGGTGAAATGTGGCCAAACAGTGGTAGTTTAACTATCCTGTGGGTGAAATTAATAAATCACACAGAAATGTTTCTAGAATAATACATAGGGGGAAAAAATTATACTTTTCAAATAAGACAGGTTTATTTACTTCTGTAAGAAAAAAAAAATAATTTCTTAACCACAAACTCACTGACACATCAAGCTGGTGACTGTGTTATTGAGTGTAAAATGTCATGGAGATGGGAGAAAGTAAAAGTGGTCTGTAATTTTATCACTGAGACAACTCTATGTAACTGCAATCCAACAGCATGACATAGCTGAACTTCACAAGGGAAAAAAGAGAAGTTATTGCAGACAGAACCTTCTTTTTCTATGTGTTTTTTTCTTCTATCACAGTGAGAGTTTAGTTCTCAAAGCTCAGAAAAAGTTCCTTTAAATACCTATGAAGGAATTTGTCAGGCAAAACTGCAAATTTTTTAAAATCTGAACTCCACTGTACTAGATATGGGTCACACTTTATTTGGCTGTCCACACTGCTATCCCAATTAACAACCCAACTGTGCCCTAAAGACTGAGTCTGACTCTTGCTACTTTGAGGAGGTTTTATGGCAATTTATTACTTTTATTTGAAGAAATTTTAAAATTAATTTATTTTTCATTAATTCTACCTTTCTTTACTTTTATATTGCATCCAACTCAAGTTGTTTCCTAGATCAACCCTAGAACCAAAGTCAAGCAAAGTCTTCCCATTGCTGTTAATGGGCACTACATCTGATTCTGGCAGTTGAGTAGTCACCATAAGAACAATCCAGGCAAGAGGAAGTCCTTCCTCCTTTGATATCCCTTGGGCATATCATGAGGTTCACATGCTACAGCACCTCTGTCCTGAAAAGCTGATAGGCCTCTGTGTGAGCACTAGGCACCCAAATAGTGAGCTCAGGCTACTCAGGACAAGGGCAGCAAGGAATGAGATTTGCTGCCTCTCTAGCTCTCTGGTGGAGATACATAGAAGCAGACTGGAAGACATACATTGAGGATGGACTATGCAATACCTATGCAATAGAACAGAGATACGCTTCCACTTGTTCAAACGACAAGGAATTTTTCCCTGGTGTGTATTGGATCCTGCTTATTTTCCAAATAAAATTCCTGTATAACTCCTACCAAATGCTCCTCTTACTGCTGTCATATGATTTCACAAAAATATTAATGCATTTTAAATTACAAAAATATAGGTAATGTGCAGCATGATTTTTAAATATAGGCACAAATACATCTGTGCTTAACTGCAGAAATATAGCCACAACAATCCCGTAAATATACCTGAAGAATTCTGAACCCATTATAATTATTTTGTTCTAAGCTTTGGACAAGCACTATGGGGCAAATTATAATTCCAGACTATTCTCAGCAAGGTCCATAACCACATTCAAAGAAGTTGTGCACTCATTGTATATGCCATTTGGCTTAAATTATAGGGAAGTTAAAAATGGAATAGAGAACATCCTAGACAATTGCTGATTTTTCATGCATGCATTGACTGAATAACTTTCACACAGGGCTTGAATACTTACTATTCTTCCAGAAATAGAAATGTTTAAGTGAGAGCAATGTTATAAGAACATTCTTTGCAGGTTTACCTTCTAGTCTGAGACCAAAAGAAGGCTGTTATTGGTATGCTTTGGAAGATACTGTTTCAGACGATCAATTTTGGCCAAAGCAGTAGTATTTGGCACACTAAAACACTCACTAAGCAGCTGGCTTTTTTTGGTAAATTTAGTTATTGATCCCTTGGTCTTAACAAACTGGAACACCTGTTGCAATAGCAGAATTGCAACATAAGTACTGCTGTGGTATATGCTACCAAAGCTGCTTTGCTCCACGCCTAATTTTTGTTAAATAAACTGATGCTTATGAGAGTTGTTGTCAAGTTGGAAATATTGGAAAATTATTTTTACCCCCTCCTACTTCCAGCAAAACATTTGGGCATATGCTTAGCATGTGCATAGTCTCAAGGATAAATCAGGTTGCTTAGTGAGCCTGGAGAGTTTTGTGGACTCATTCTGCAGCTCACAATATAGGTGTAACACTGTGCTGTCCTGTACTGCTGACAATTTCTCTCAAATCAGAAATGAAGGGTCTGCATGCAAGACAAAAGCGGTACCTTACTTCTTAGTCAGGTAGATATGGCAGCTGCTATATGTTCTCTGATATCTGACTGTGCACTGGACAGAAGTTTCAAAACACATGTACATACATCTCTATACTGCATTGGCTTTCCTCCAACCAACCAGGTCCAGAGGAGATCAGAATGAGAATGAATGGGCCCTTCAGGATTTCCCTGCTGGCTGACTTGAAGTAGAATTACTCTACTTAGGAACAAATCATACAACACATGCAGTATACTTCAGAAAATATTGGAAATGTGTCATTGACTTTTCAGAAGGGTTTTGGTGTTCAAAAGATACCTACCTAAATATTACTCCCAATATAGTGAGACAGAGTAAAAATTTAACGGGGTAGAAAATCAGTTTGGATTTAGGTGAAATGTGCCTCTTTGAGCTTGCTAACATAAGTAAAATAAGCTGTTTAGTCTGGTAACTCTGCAGCACTAGCAAAACTGCCCCAGCTAAGGAGAAAGAATACAAATTTCCATGCTAAAGAGATAAGAGATAGAGACTCCTCAGACCTTGAAACAGCACAGAGTGACCCAGGAGTTCTCTCTGTACTTTCTGACAAAACCTGAGTACAAGTGTAACTAGCTGTAAGTGTAACGCGAAATCAGAAGAATGAATATGCTTGAACCTATTGTGAAATTCTAGGAATATGTAAATTAGCTAGAGTAATAAAAAAGGATTGGGAGTTTTCAGGGGCACACATGTCCTTTGAAAGGAAAGAAAAGATCCCTCACATGCGTCCAGCACTTAGATAAACATACTGTGCCTTACAAATCCATCGGAATTGTAAGGTTTTGATATTTCACCACAGTTCAATAGCAGTAAAGTGCAAAGGTCCCACTCAGCAGAAATATCCGTGCTAAGAAAACTTGCACAAAGGCATATCTGAGAGCATCTGGAAGAGTAGCAAGAGAAGGACAAACAAGAATAAGAGCAAAGTAATAATTACACAGGATCAGAGAAAAACACTGGGGCAAATGTCCTCATGAGGTCATATTGCTATTCTTCTCCTCCCTGTGTCCAAGGCTGTCCCAAATATATGCAAACTATTCCTTACTGCTATTTGTCCAGCTTGTTCTATAAAATGTCTAGGGATGATATGGTATGCTTACCACAGGATGAAGGCATCACAGTCTCACAGACAAGTCATTCCAGTATTGCACTGTCCTGGACAGGCAAAACACACTGTTCCTTTGGCTTTACTGCAGTCTTTTACGCATTTCAAGACCAGTTACATGTCCTAGATTAGCCAAGAACCCTGATTCTGACTGACCTAATGTTTCAGGCAGTTATTGATTGCTGGCTCATGTCCTGTTAATTTTCAAACACTCTCTTATCTTCTTTTAGCTTGACGTGCTCCATTAATATAACTAAGGGCTCAGAACTTGCACATTTCACTCACCTAATTGCTCACAACCTCCCTCTTCTCTCAAACATGCACATTCAGACAGGAGCAGCACTGTGTGTGGAGCATTCCAGATGCTGATAGAGAGGATTCCAAAGGTAATGTCATCATCCATGGAGGGCCCAAAAGAAATACAGCTCAGTTTTAGACATCCATGCACATATGTTGATGCATTTTCTTTTATCTTAAGCAATCCCACAGTAATGAGAGTCTTGAGATAACAGTCATTATCTCTCTCAAAAACCTGCATAAAATGTGGACCATCTCTTGGGCAGACAACTTATGAAGTTGCTGGAATATGGTAAGAGCACCACCACGCCCAGACACCTTTAAGCAGGGTGTTAGAGAACCAAGAATTTGAGACAGAAATAGGGAAAGCTGGACAGTTGGGACCCCAGCCTTTCATGTGCAGCAGCAGTGTGTCCTATTGAAGAGTGAAAGGGGAAAATGTATTATCTTAAAACATGTTAGGAAAAAAGTAGGTTTGTATGTCAAATATAGACTATACCTGAATTGTTTTTAAGGTCAAGCGCAAAAGCAGATTCAAGGCCCCATCAATTCTGTGGTATGACAAAGCCAATAGTTTATGAAAATTCTTTTTACCTAGGGAAGTGAAAACTACAGAACCAAACAAGCAAACAAAACACCAATCTAACAAACAAAAAATCCCCACTATTCACTTTGCAGATGATGTTTTTTAATAACACCAAAAATTTTCCAGTGAAGGTTGATAACTTTCAGATATATACCTATCCAAAACTGCATTTTCAGGTAAAGTATTATTAATGGGAAATATTTTGGCAGTCATATAAAGACTCTTGAGTTTCTGGCTCCTGCTGTGAAGTATGGACCTGTTGTTGTGCAGTTCTCTGTGAAACCTCAGCTTGTCCTACGAGTCCTGCTTCTCTTCCATTATGAGCATGCTATTCCACAAATCAGTTGTCCTTGGGCTGTCTCCTGCCTTCCTCCTTTGCAGGACTCATACCCCTGCACTCCATCAGGTAGTCTTCCTCAAATGCAGCACCACCAGAGGGAGTGTTTGAGATGCAGAGAGACAAGACCTCTCCTCCAGCCATGCCTTCCAGCTATAAGAAGGGGTCATACCTGGAAGTTTCAGAACACAGCCTGGATGTTGCAATTCTCTCAAATTCATCAACCAAACTAATCTTCCTCATGTGGCTAATTTGGGAAAGAAAATCCAATCAGATTTCATGAGATGTATCCCTGACATGAAGGGATCTCTTGCTTTCACAGAAATCTCTCCTCCAAAGCATGGCCATGTCTAAACTGATAAATTTTGATTCTAATTTCTATGTAGAAAAATAAAATTTCCTCTTCCTATTATTTGGAACAGCAACAATATTTACAGTTGGAAATTATCTGAAAAGAAATCTAGACTTCGCAAGCCATCTGCTTTTGAAAATTCACTCCTTTCAGACAGGAATTGTGCAGATCCTAAAACTTCTCTCCTGGGCTTGGCAAAACCATGGGGAACAAAGATTTCATGAAATGAGCATGGACAGTCTCCCATATAGCTAAATACTAGATTGTAATGACACTCATTATTTCAAAAGCCAGAAGAAAAGCATATTATTCTGCAGAACTCTGTTTTCAGCACTCAGAAGCTTTCCATGTGTATCTGTTATGCATAAGATATGCATAAGATAATGCATAAGATCTTCAGATAATTTAAAAATTCATTTGGACAATCATTTGCTCTGAATTGCACTGCATATGTGTTGGCCTGAGTGATCAACTATGTGCCTGAATTGCCATAGAAAACAGTATATACAAGCCAGGTCAGTGTTTCCTTTAAGAAATTAGAGCATGGAAACAAATAGCTGTTTCTTGCTTATTTTTCCCATATTCACTAGAATTAAAAACAAAACAAAACAAAAAAAAAAAAAAAAAAAAAAACAAAACAAAACAAAACAAAACAAAAAACACCACACTAATTTCTGTGTGTTTTTCACAGAATCACTAGGTTACAAGAGACCTTAAAGATTATTGAGTCCAACTCATGCCCTAACACCTCAACTAAACCATGGCACTGAGTGCCACATCCAGTCTTTTTTTAAACCACCTCCCCAGGCAGACCATTCCAGAACTTTATCACTCTTTCCATAAAAAAACGTTTTCCTAATATCCAACCTATATTTCCCTTGGCCCAGCTTGAGACTGTGTCCTCCGGCTCTGTCAGTTGCTGCCTGGAGAAAGAGACCAAACCCCACCTGACTACAACCATCTTTCAAGGAAGTTGTAGAGAGTGATAAGGTCACCTCTGAGTCTCCTTTCCTCCAGGCTAAACAGCCCCAGCTCCCTCAGTCATTCCTCATAGCGCTCATATTCCAAGCCCCTCACCAACCTTGTTGCCCTCCTCTGGACGCGCTCAAGCGTCTCAAAGTCCTTCCCAAACTGAGAGCCCAGAACTGGACACAGCACTTGAGGTGTGGCCTCACCAGTGCCAAATACAGGGGGAGAATGACCTCCCTGGGCCTGCTGGCCACACCATTCCTGATACAGGCCAGGATGCCCTTGGCCTTCTTGGCCACCAGGGCACACTGCTGGCTCACGTTCAGCTGGCTGTCAGCCGCTACCCCCAGGTCCTTTCTGCCTGGGCACTGTCCAGCCACACCGTCCCCAGCCTGTAGCACTGCAGGGGGTTATTGTGGCCAAAATGCAGGACTCGGCACTTGGACTTATTAAATGTCATCTTATTGGACTCTGCCCATCCATCCAACCATTCCAGGTCTCTCTGCAGAGCCCTCCTACCCTCCAACAGATCGACACATGCTCCCAGCTTAGGTCATCTGCAAATTTACAATGAAAGACTCAACGCCCTCATCCATGTTGTCAATAAAAATACTGAACAGAACTGGCATAGACCCCTGAGGGACACCACTGGTGACTGGCCCCAGCTGGATGCAGCACCGCTCACCACCACTCTCTGGGCCCAGCTATCCAGCCAGTTCCTAACCCAGCACAGAGGGCTCCTGTCCAAGCCATGGGCTGCCAGCTTTTCCAGCAGTGTGCTGCGGGAGACAGTGCCAAAGGCCTTGCTGAACTCCAGGTACACAACACCCACAGCCCTTCCTGCATCCACCAAGCAGGTCACCTGGTCATAAAAGGAGACCAGGTTGGTCAAACACAACCTACCCCTCCTAAACCCATGCTGACTAGGTCTGATACCCTGGCCATCCTGTAAGGGCTGTGTGATGACACCCAATATAAACTGCTCCATTACCTTACCATGTACTGAGGTCAGGCTAACTGGCTTTAAATTACCAGGATCCTCCTTCCCAACCTTTTTGTGAATGGGTGTCACACTGGCCAGCTTCCAGCCATCTGGAACCTCCCCAGTGAGCCAGGACTGCTGGTAAATGATGGAGAGAGGCTTTGCAAGCTCATCTCAGCTCCCTCTTCACCCTGGGATGGATCCTATCTAATCCCATGGATTTATGAACATCCAAGCAGCTCAGCAGTTCTTTGACTGGCTCCTCTTAGATAACAGGGGGACCATTCTGTTCCCTGGCACCATCAACCAATCCAGGAGGACATTTGCCATCTTCTCCCTAAAGACCACCCAAGCAACTCAAAGCTGACCAGAGATGGCACTTTTCTCTGCTTACAATCACCATCCCATTCACTTTATGAAGCTTGACAAAGAAAACTACTGGATTTTGCACCTGGGACGGAGCAACGCTGGATGTACAGACAGACTGGGGAAGGAGACACTGGAAAGACATGCCTGTGATCCTTGTTGAGGGCAAGTTGAACATGAGTCAGCAGTGCCCTGGCAGCCAGGAGAGCCAGCCCTGTCCTGGGGTGGATCAGGCACAGCATCGCCAGCCGGGCAAGGGAGGGGATTGTCCTGCTCTGCTCTGCACTGGGGCAGCTTCATCTTGAGTTCTGAGGGAAGCTTTGGGCACTACAATATAAAAAACAGACACTAAGCTCTTAGAGAGCATCCAGAGGAGGACCATGAGGGCAGGGAAGGGTCTGGAGTAGATGACTTACAAGGAGCAACTGAGGACACTTGTTCTGTTCAGCCTGGAGGAGACTGAGGACAGACCTCTTTGCAGGTATAACTTTCTTATGAGGGGAAGAGCAGGAGCAGACAGGCACTGATCTCTTCTCTGTGTTGCCCAGTGGCAGGGCCCAAGGGAATGGAACAAAGCTGTGTCAGGGGAGGTTTGGAGTGGATATTAAGAAAATGTTCTTCATTCACTCAGTTCAGAGTGTAGTTGAGTACTGGAACAGTCTTCCCAGGAAAGTGGTCACAGAACCAAGTCTTTCTAGTTCAAGAAGCATTTGAATATTCTGAGGCACACAGTGTGATTATTGGAGAATCCTTCATAGGGCTGGGAATTGGACTTCCTTGTGTGTCTTCTCCAGTTGAGGATATTCTGTGATTCTTGACCATCAATTAGATTCTTTTCAAGAATCATACTATCAGCTGCTGCTTTTGCCATTTTTTGGTTATTGTGAAGGGCAAAAACTAAGTAAGACTTCACCTTCCCTTGTATGCTAGAGCAGGTAGGAGCTAAGATTTTCAAAAGGCAGATACTTGGCCAGATCTAGTCCAGCTTTTTTGCTATGATATTATCTGTCCATTATGGGGAGAAAGGAGAACAGCAAGCTGAATTATATGTAGGGCAGCTTACCCCAAGCCTGGCTATCCACATACATGCAGAAAAATGCATGCTCCTCTTTCTAGATTGTTTTTTACAGGTATGTTCTGGGATATATATTACTGTCCCTAGACTGAGTTTCAATTTCAGTGTTGCAATTGATGGTTCTTTAAATGTTGACTGAAGAACTAGAGCAGGAGTGACTATTTCACTCTGTGGAGCAGCATGAACACTATCACCTCAGTTTGACTGTATATGGAATAAGTCTATATAAATGCAGCTAACATTGACAAGATATGCATTCGAAGACTCTAGATCACTTCAGCTGAGTGAACTAACAATAAATGCAGTGAATAAATTATAAACCTCCTTAAGAAACTATCCTTCTGGAGTGTGCAGGTAATTCTAAAACATACACATGAGGAATACTTGAATCTTGACACAAAGGTGTGGTGAAAATGTATAATGTTCATTACATTTAATTGCAATGACATTCCTCTTCCCTGAAAAGTCTGTAAGCCAGGCATGCATAAGGAGACACAAGAACGAAAGGGTGGGGGCAGAAAATATAAAATTCATATATATCTATTGTGCTAGTTTGTTACAGAAAATCCAATTCTCCAATTAGTTGTAAGTTCCAGGATCACTCTGATGTGCCATCAATGTCAGCTCCCAGAGAAAGGTGTAATCTTAGGAAAGTGCAAAGTGAATGGTTTATGCAGGTTTGAAATCAGATTTGTATGTGACTTGTTTCCAATGGCCTTTAGTCTGGCTGAAGAGTACATTTTTAATAGATGTGCAGGAACACAGTAATCTCTCTTTGCAGGACATCTCGACCAACAGAGCAATGTTGTAATTTAAAATGTTCTTTCAAAATTATTATTATACTAATAAGTTACATCAGTACAAGGCAATATTGTACTAGTTCTGGTAATTATCTGGAGATTTGGTGGAGACAGAGAAAGCAGCCTAGTGCTCCTCTACCTTAAATTGGTTTAAAAACATCAATAGCACATCGAAAGGTAGGGTTTTGTAGTGGTGTATAAGTGGTATAAACAGTATGTAAGAATGTGTAGTCACTACTAGCAGCCCGAAAGAAATCCAGTTTGTCTGTCATTTAAGGGCAGGAAAAATAGAGTGGAACAGAACATTGCAAGCAAAATTGTTAAGATAATCACCCTGTGATAATAGAAAATATCTCCAGCAAAGAATGAACACTAACTATGCAAGTTCAAAAGTGCTACAATGCCTTGGCTATTTAAGAACTTCCACTTCTGAGGGTAGGTGTGATAGACAAGACAGGTGCCTCCTTCCTGCAGGACCATCCTGGCTTTACCCACCAGGAGCCTGCCTTTGCCAGTGCATGGGGCACAGCATGGTGGCAGCTGGCCAATGACAGAAAGCCTTCTGCCCCAGGATTCCTAGGTTGCTTTTCCTGCAAGGATACCCTGCAGGAGGCACTGATGGGGACAGAGGTTTCTCTGCAGAGGCTGTCTCTAAAGGCAGCAGCCACCCACCACTGGTCTTTGACAAATTTGGGATGGGGTTAGGTGAGGAAGGCAGGAAGGAGGAGCAGGGCCTCTGAAGGTGAAAAAAGGAAATGTGAAGGCTGGTGTTGTGTGCCTTGCAGTGGGGGAAGCACCCACTAAGGCAGCAGTGCAGAGGCTGGTTGATTTTATCTCAGAAATTCAGACAGAAATGCAAGAAATGTATTATCGTAAGTCTGAGTCAGGAGAAGAACTGATAGCCAGGAGGAGAAATCAGCCTTGGGGAGAAATCCCCAAATAGCTGAATTGCAAAATCTTCATGCTCTGGAGCAACTCAGTCTGTAGCAGCACTAAACGAACTGGCAATGGAGAAAATTGTCATCAGGACACAGCAGAGCTGTGCAAGTCCTACCTCTATCAGATGGAGCAAGCCACAGTGCCTTCATTATAGCTTCTCTGCCCTGTCCAGCTGCAGAGGGGAGTTACAGAGCGGCTTTGGTGGTTGCCTGAAATTCAGCTAGGATCAACCCACTACAACCTTTTTGGTGCACCACCTGGGAATTTAACCTAGGTTGCAAGAATGGGAATCTTACATGATACTATTACCATGCAAACTCATTATTACTACAGAACCACAGAATCGTTGGGGTTGGGGTTGGAAGGGACCTCTGGAGATCATCTAGTCGATCTATTAAAGCAGGTTTCCCTACAGCAGGTTGCTTTGACTATCTTCAGATAAATAGATTTCACATTCTCTCTGGGCAGCCTGTTCCAAAACTTAATCACCCTCATAGTGAAGAAGATTTTCCCCTCTTCAGTTTGTGCCTCTTGTCCCTTATCTCCTTCCTTAAAAAAAATTCTCAGTGTCACCATGGTTGGTAATATTTAAGTAGAGTGCTTTTCTCTCGCCTGGATTCTGTGCATAACCTAAATGCTGACTTTTCACTCCTATTTCTACCTTTTTGTCCTGTGGATTGCCCTAATTCTATTTCCAAAGGTGAAGTGGTGACTTCTGCTTTTTCAAAAATACTACAGCATCACTGCTGTTTATTCAGGTTTCTTAACAGTGAGGGTTTCAGTGTAAAATTCTGCATGCCCTAGCAGAATTTCAGAAAAACCTGCTGTGACTAGAGCAAATTTTTCAAGCTGTTATTTATTTAAAATAGGAACAGGAAAAATATGTCCTCCAATCTTAAGGAAGTGGAAGAATCCTTTTTGCATTTTCCAAGTTTGTGTATTGTTCAGAGTGTTCTATCATCAGATTAGACTCCTATTTTAATAGCTGTAGTAGGAGACTGTTGCTGAGAAACTCTGTCCTAGTAGAGAATGGTCACTGGGCATATGATCTCTCAAATCTCATTTTCTTTCCTCTGAGGGAATTACAGAAAGTGTCTCTTGCCAACTATGCTTAAGGTAAACTGACACTGGCAGATCCACTTAGAGCTTTCCAAGCTTGCTGGCAAAGGATTGGGAGGGTGGGGAAGCAAAATTTTTTCCAAGCAATGGTGCATTTGTGCCATGGTTATTGCAAAAGTGAACTAGGGGATGACAATGAGGGATGTTTTCTCTGGAGTTAGAGGCTATCTGGAGTGGCAAAATTGTTTAAATGCCAATTATTTGCTTCATGAAGACCTTTGTGCTTAATTATGACTACACAGGGGCAGTCAGCTGGGAAGAATGGGTGCAATACAGAAAACCTCCAATTGGAAATTTGTTGTGTTCCTCTTCTTCATTCTCTCTATCCTTCTCCTACAGGCACAATATGCATATCAGATGCCATTTCTGACATAATTTATGCTAATTTTTATCATTTACACTAATAAGAATTTGACCGTACATATTTCGTGAAAAACTTTGATTCCATTCATTTTACAGTACTGATCCTACTACTTCACTCAAGACTTACTGTTCTTAATGTTTGTGACAGCTCAGTTTTGATGATGTTGTGGTTTTAAGCCCAGCTGGAGATTAAACACCACACAGACAGTCTAAACTTCATCTTCTGAGATTAAGTCTATGCTATTTGAAACAAGGATACACAATCAGAGTGTTATTGCAAATTATGAGACTCTTTGTTTCATGTAGGTCTTTGATCAACTTTTTTCACAATCATGCAGATTATCCTTCTCCTCTGCTTGGCACTGGTAAGGCCACAGTTGAAGCACAGTACCTAGCTCTGGCCTCCCCACTACCGGAGAGATACAGGGCTATTGGAGAGAGTGCCACTAAAGACTGTGTTTTGATTAACAAAAGAACTGGAGTGTCTTCCATAAGAGGAAAGGTGGAGAGAGCTCAGATTCTTCCGCCTACAGAAGAGGAGGCTATGATAGATGTCCTCAAGATATATAGATATCTGAAAGGAGGGTGTGAATGCAAGGGGAAAAGGCTGTTTCCAGTGGCACCCAGTGACAGGACTAGGGGAACTAGGCACAAATTGAAACATGTAGGGGAGGCTTCTCCTCAACATCAGGAAATACTTGTTTATTATGAGGGTGATCATGTACTGGCACAGGTTTCCCAGAAAGCTACTGTACTGTACTCTACAGTCTTGGAGATATTCAAAGCTTTCTGGAGGTGATCCTGGATAATATGCTCTAAATGAGCCTCCTCGTACATGAACATTTGACAAGTGGCCTCGGCAGGTCCCTTCCAACTTGAACCACTCTGTCACCTCATGGACTTTCCTTCCAGAAATGATGGGTGCCTTCTATTCCTTTGAAGGCCCTTGCTGGAGCTACGTGAAGGTGCCCTGTTGGCACTGAGAAGGTCTCCAGAACATCCCCTTTGCATTGCAAGGCTGCCTATTGCCAGGCCTTTCTGCCGGGCCACAAGCTTTCCATCAAGGGACCCAACAAGCCTGGGTGTGGTAGTGGGATTTTGAAGTTTATTTGTTTAAGAAATTGTTTAAAATGTTGTAATGGTTTGTTCTATTCACCCCTGTTCAGTTTTCCTAGTAGTTTCTCCTCAGAATTGTTTACCACCCGTTTTCCCGCCTTTCCCAATGTCAATCCTGTTGTATGCTTCCCTTATTTCCAGGCCCTTCCATGTCTATCTTCTAAATCCTGCCCCTGTAGCTTGTCTGTCATTATTTGCTACACCCATTTTTCTAGAAGCTTCGTTGTCATTTATGATAGTTCCCTTCATTCATTGGTATATGAAGTATGCACTCTTCCCTTCTCCTTCCCTATTGGTTTTATGTTTACGTATATCTGAAACAGAGTAAAAATTTAACAGGGTAGAAAATCAGTTTGGATTTAGGTGAAATGTGCCGCTTTGAGCTTGCAAACGTAAGTAAAATATGCTGTTTAGTCTGGTAACTCTGCAGCACTAGCAAAACCGCTCCAGCTAAAGAGAAAGAATACAAATTTCCAAGCTAAAGAGATAAGAAATAGAAAGACTCCTCAGACCTTGAAACAGCACAGAGTGACCCAGGAGTTCTCTCTGTACTTTCTGACAAAACCTGAGTACAAGTGTAACTAGCTGTAAGTGTAACGTGAAATCAGAAGAATGAATATGCTTGAACCTATTGTGAAATTCTAGGAATATGTAAATTAGCTAGAGTAATAAAAAAAGATCGGGAGTCTTCAGGGGCATGCATGCCCTTTGAAGGGAAATCCCTGCGTGCGCCCAATGTTGCAATAAAGAACATACCGTTTCCTGCAAATGTCTATTGGAATTGTGGGGTCTTGATTTTTCACCGCATTTCATATCCACCCCATATTCCTCCTATCTAGCCCTTGATTTGTTGTTAGGCTATCCCCCCCTGGGGACAGCCCCCCCTTAAAAGCTGCCATTTTTCTCTGCTTTGTGCCCTTTTCCCTCTACCCCCCCTTCGAGTTGTTTCACTGTGTCACCTGTGCTGCTCCCTGCATGGGGAGAAATAAAGACTGCTCAGAGATGCAAGCAAGAGTCCTTCTTTCTTTCCTTCACCTTAATCCTTCGACATGGGTCCACTCTTATTGGCCACTTCTGTTGGTAAGGGACCACAGCCTGCGGCCAAACCATCGCCCTGTGCCTGCCAGTGGCTGAGGCAGGGAGCGGCCACTCATGGCGTGTGCCGAGGGGAAAGGGGTTGGAGCTAGCCGGCAGCCTGTGCCACCCCCTTCTCCTGCGACTGAGGCGCGGTGTCACCTGCATTTAAAACAGTCCATGATCTTGCTGCTTTTCAGTAGCTACAGCCTCTGTGCATGGACTCCAGTGGGCACAAATGCAAGGCATGCAGGCTCCAGAGGGATCTTCAGCTTGCTCTAGCAGCTCTCGCATGAGGGAGGGCAGCACATCTGGGCACTGAACAAAGGCAACACCTTAAGTGCTCCTCCATCCTCTGCCTGGCTTCATGGAGGAGTGCTGATCTCTTCTCACTGGGATCCCTTGACAGACCACATAAGGATTGTGCAAAACTGTGTCGGGCAAGCTCGAACTTGATATTAGGCATCCTTGCTGCTTACATTCAGTGCCAAGTTCCACTCACCCAGCTTATGCCAAGACTCCAGCTGAGCTTTTGGCAAGGTTTGGAATGCTGAATGAGGCCATTGGTACTGACACTGGGTAAAGACAGCCATTTGTAGCAGTTCTCCATGCCCAGTCCCAGAGATGCTGGAGGATTTTCTCCCTCCCTGCCAGGTTCAAGCATCCAGGACACCCAAGAGATGCAGTCACAGCAGCAGAGGTGAGTTGGAAGGGGACATCTCACTCTGGGAGGCTGTGAAGCTTTTCTTCCTGAAGGACCTGGGCATTTCCATCACCCCTCTCCAGGTCATATAATGGCCGAGGTGCCTTTTCCCTTGCTAGTGTGACACCCACTACTGCAGCAGCAGTGAGGCAGTGGAGGGAGCCACTCATCACAAGCTCCCTGCAGGCCACTGCAGCAAGTGGAGAGCGTGGCCATGGAGCTGGACAACTATTGTCACATCTTCCTGGACAGCTGGGAGGAGGCCAGCTAAGTGATGCATTGACTATCTGTTCTGCCACCTATGCATTCTCTGTGGGCAAAGAACAAGTCCATATGCCAGACATGTTCCAGCAATCTGCATGTCTCTCTTGTCAGGGCAAAGTACTGAGTGTCAAGGAAGCTGGGGGGAAGGTGACTGCTGTAAAGGATGACAGCCTGAGCCAGCCACCCCAGGTAGGGCCAGCAAAGGCAACAGCAGATCCCAGCGCCCTCTCTGCATGGGAGGTATCAAAAAGGCAGCCAATGTGGCCTGTTGCATGCACAAATTCTGCTTTGTCTTTATCTGGTGATGGGGAGGGGAAGGAAGGCCTGCAAGCAGTCTTGGGGGAAGCTGCCATACTCAGTGGGAGGGGGCAGCCATTATGAGGAGTATGTAGTTGGCTTGTCCGCCCTCCTGGACGGCAGATTACCATGGAGAGGGCCAGCAGCTAGTCCCTACAGCTGCACTACAACTTACACAGGGGGCCCACCAAAAACCACTCCTCAGCTGACAAAATGAGGCCTGTGGGGACTGACAGCACACAGAGGCAGTGCACAGAGGCAGGCAGAGCTCCAGGGCCCTCCAACACCCCCTTCCAGCAGGCTCCCACACCAGGCGCTTCCCTGGAGATAACTGTGCCAAGTGTGAGAAGCACCGGGTCAGACCTGCAGCTGCTCCAGATCCACACGACAGCAGGGTGTAGTTGCAGCCCCTCAGCATCCCCCTCTATTGCCTCCAATAAACACCATGGTGTGTACGTGTTTCACAAAGCTGTTGAATCCTCAAGAAACATCTGGCATACTTTTTATGCTATTTATGGGCTATCAGAAAACAGTGGCATGACTTTGACTGATTGTGCATGATCTATCTCTGTTTTTATATTTTTCCTCCTCTCTATGAATAGGTTGCACTACCCTGCACTTTCATGCCCTTCAGATAGACAGTATGTGCTGTCAACACTTAAAACCCTGGCTTTCCTCTCATGCAGTAAACTTCTGGGTGTAGCATTTTCCTTCTTCACAGTATGCCTAAAGTACTGCTTTCCTACTTAAATTTCTCTCAGAACAACTGGGGAACTTGGACTAGTTTCAGTAATGCACTAGTTGGTAAAAAATGTTGTCATATTAGCAGTAGCAGTTCAGGTCATTCACTAAAAGTGCTTGTTCTGGCTCTGTTACCATTTGCTTTGCCCTCTTATATTGTAGCTTATCAAAAGCCCTTGATAATGGCAAAGTTTTCTCTTATAAGATTGGAAGCCAGGTTATGATTACCGACAGGTACCTGAGATGATAAGTGCACACTTCCAAAAAGAACTTAGTAGGAGGTGGCTAGGAGGGAAAAAACACAGATATTGGGTTCCAGTAAGCCTTCTTATTAAAGGGTCATGTTCACTATAATGGTATTTAACAAGCGCGATTAAAGGTCACATGCAGAACATTCTTTTACAATGCAGCATCCCACAAGTAGAGGATACCTTTGCAAATGGGTACTTACACTTTTTTTTTAACCAGAGACACTGCAGGGGAAGAGAGAATTGGAAAAAATTCTCCCTGGCCCTAAAGTTAAGTTCATCTGTCATAAGTAAATAAATGGGAGCCTCTCCTGAATAGATGTGGCTCCCTCTGTAAAATTATCACTGCTTTTTCTTGCTACACCTCAGGCTGCGATTGGTATTGTGCTTAGCCAGCTTCTTTGAATTCTCAATGTCCATTTTATTGCATGATACTTTGTACTCTTCTTACTTTCATTTAAATACTTGGTGTTTATCTTTGTCAGGAAAGGGTGGTCAGGCATGGAAACAGGCTGCCCAGGGATGTGGTGGAATCATGGTCCCCGAAGTTTTTGATCACTTTTTTGATGCAGCTATGGTGCTTAGGGACATGGCTAAGTGCTGAAACTGGCAGTGCTTGGTTAATGGTTGGACTTGTTGATCTAAGAGGTCTTTCCTAGTCTTAACTATCCTACTAATCTGTGTCTGTGTAGCACAGCAATGACCCACCGTCCTTTCAGCCTCACAAAGCAGCTCTTGCCTACAGTGACACCAGTCTGAGCTCATTTTACTGCTACAAGAAATAATTCACTTTCATGACTTATTAGAGCACTGTAATGAAAGCTTCCTTAAGCAAAAGGCAATAAAGTGATATGGTGACCAGGGACTTAAACAATAATAAGATTAGGCTTGAATCATCTGTCTTGGTTCCCTCCTTTTCTGGAAGAATGTAAATTGTGCTTCTCTTTCCTCATGCAGCCTGCTCTGTAAGTCAAAGTTAGGAGTAAGGGAATGTCTCACCTTCCTTGTGCTCTATGGGCTAGCACAGCCAGTAACAACCTACCTTCAAATCAGAGGGGTAAGGTAAACTGAGGAGGTGCCTTACCACCCCCACAGAGAAGAATTTCCTCCTGGTATGTAATCTGAACCCATCTTCTCTCAGACTGACTCCTTTAACTCTTGCCCCCTTGCAGTCCCTCGGCAGCTCTCCTGCAGGCTGCCTTCGGGCTCCGGCAGGTCTCCATGGGGTCCCCTCAGCCCTCTGCTCACCTCCCACCACTGCTGCTCCAGGCCTGGCCCTGTTCTCCTCACAGCAGTGTGCTTCCAGAGGGACATGGCATACGGGGTGGTGCACTTGCAGGGGCTGAGATTTCTCATTTAAAGCAGATGGAAACTAAGGATAGGCTGTTCTATGGGAATGTTACAGACTCTGGCTGTGATTAGAGAATAGCTCTCTGAGCTTCCCCACATGAAACCTGTCCCTTGTGTTTTTCAGTGAAGTTGAATGTAACACAGAAATAAAGTGGTGTCAGATTGTGTTGCATTACCAATTATCATGTGCTTTTGAATGAAGGTATGATTGGTTGCATGTCCAAGTAATCTCTCAACTCTGTGTTAAGAAGGTGGTGCACCAAACATGGTCTTCATTTAACCAAACATGCTCATTCCTACCTCTGTCTTAAATGTGAAGGAAAGATTAAACATAAAATCTGGAGAATTTTTTTTACACTAATGTTTCAATTTAATTTCTAATCAAATCTTAAACTGCTCACTGACTCACAGATTTAATCTAAAATATCACTTTTGTTGTTTTCTTCATGGCAATAGCGTTACAGAGTTCTTTGTACCTAAGATACTTGGCTTCCCTTGTCATAAAGCACTCTGCTGCTGTTACTGTGCATTTCTACAGCTTAGCTCTTTGCCTTGCCGTGTGTTGTAGACTAATTCCCAAGAATGAAAGTACATTGCAAAACAAAAGAAGAAAAACATTCTCAAGGCTTTATCGTGACCTGAATGTTCATGCTGACTTATATGATGCAAGTTTTGAGTAATTAATGTACCTTTGACAAAGCGAACACTAGGGTCAAAAAAAGAATCCAATGTAAATGTTGTGATCATCATACAGTGGCTGCCTCTGTTTAATGTAGCTTCGTATTTCATTGTGTCAGGAAGGTTGCAAATAATTTTTTCTCAGAAGGTCAGAGAAAGAGGTGCAGTTGGACTATTAAAAAAAAAAAGTAAACAACTCCCTGGGAAACTAGTAAGAGAAGGCATATGAAGCTATAACCTTCAGATGAGCCTCAGACAAGGAACTGCAGGTTTTCCCAGACTGGAATTTCCTCATGAGAGCATTCCTTCTGCAGCCATAACATCCCTTGGCTGCCTTGTCTCAGTCAAAATGAGGGCAAGTGTTTTTTGTTTTCTCTTGTGTTAACTGAGGTGTGAGGGTTAGGGAGACAGACACAAGTCACAACAGGGACACAAAATTCTGATCAAATGTTGAGGGTTTTTTCCCCCCATGTGGTGATCAAACACTGGCAAATGTTGTCCAGAGAGGCTGTGGACTCTCCATCCTTGAGAGTACTCAGAATTCAACTGGATGTGATGGCCTGAGCAGATATCTGATCACGTGACCTCCAGAAATCCTGAGTTATTCTCTGAATCTCTGTCTTATAAAGGTGACATGGCATCTTCCTGACACAGAGGGACTTTAATGAGCAAAGGGCATAGAGAACATAAACAACTTCTCATATGAGATCTGGGAAAACTCAAAAGTGAAAGTCAGGGAAAATCAATTTGTGTGAGATACAAGATCACAAATAGAGATTTGTCTCTCCCACCAACCATATCCCAATAGTCTTATTCCTTTTGTTGATCAGGACTGTGGGGAAAAAAAAGAAGTTTATTTGTTAGAAGAGGACAAATTTTTCTCATGCTGTTGTCAGAACAAAATACTCTTAAAGTTCATGAGTTAAGACCTTCACATGCTTTTTTTGTTTCATATTTGTCTGAGTTTTTGGATCATTTAATTGCAGATATCCTTAAACCTCAATGTATGGGATCCTTGGTGGGCAAGGTGGCAATCCTTAGTTTTTTACTTGCACAATTACTACTTTCTCCACTCCGCCAGAAAATGTGAAATAGAATAATTTAAATTACAATAAAACTCTTTTCACCTCATCCCTATCTTCCTATACAATGTCCCAGTCAAAGAAAGCTGAAAATAGCTTTGTTCAGTAAATCTGTTTCTTTAATTAAAGTGGATTATTGTTTGGAGACAAGGAGAGTTTCTTTGAGTTAAAAATCTCAGATTCTAAGAAAATCTCTCTCTGGTTGTCCTTAGCTTCCATGTGTTCATTTCCTGCAGGGAAAAAGCCCAAAACCAAACATGCAAACTGGCATAACTCCACTCTTTGAAAGATCCACTGTCATTTTCAGTGTCAAAACCAGGTTGTGCTGACAATGTTTCAGTGAATTCTTTGCCCATTTATTGATCAAAAGTCTGATCATATTTTTGCATGTCTCTAGACAAAGGGAGATTAATTATTTTCTTAGAACTGTCTAGTTTTCTTGGGCTACACTAAATTGGCATCTAAGATATATATACACACAAGAAAACAAAGAGAGAGGAACTGCAAAAATTAAGGTGAGCATGTGCCAGAATAATGTGCTGTTATGTACTGCTACAGCATTCAAGCAGCTGTTTTGCCTCCTCCTCCCCCTCAGCTCTTGGGGCATGTACACTACATCTCCAATATTGGCCTCTTCCCCCATCAGGGAGGTCACTGACCTGACCCAGCTTTCACCAGTGTATGCTCAACACATTAAACATTTAACAAGGTGATAAGAGTTCAGGGAATTAGCATTTTGGGGAAAAGGGCATGACCTCTAAAACTAGCTCTTAATTAATAAAAATGGACATAAGCGATCTGTTTCAAAATCTCTATTTAGAAGGAATGGGATAAAAAGCAGATTCTATTTGTTTTTGCAGGAGGGAAAAAAGAGCACGGATAGGACCTGTGGTTGGATGAAAGTGGTAGTTTTCTTGGGGGCCAGTGTTAAATGTTAATGTGAGAAGAAGCAATGAACATTTTTTATTAACTGGAAACTAGTTAGCTGCAGATTAATTCAACTACCTGCCTCTTCCCACAGTTGCAGAAAGATTAATAGCAGGTCTCTCCAAAAAGGCATTATTTTCCATACCATTTGTCAGAGACAGGTTTCCTGCATGTGTGAATCTACCTAAAGAAGAGTTTCCTGCTCTTAGAATGAATATCACAGTGTTTATGTCTCCTTTCTAGAGAAAGGAGATCAGGGGATTTTATTGAGACCCATTATTTAAAGCAATGCACTTTCTTGTGGTTCATTATGATTTTTTGTAATATTTTAGTAAAATTTTGGGTCAGTATGATCTAAAACAATGTTTGAAAGAACCATGAATACTTTTTTTGCACACAAACACCATAATTGCAAAATAGAAATAAAAATATGTAACAAGTATATTCTTTTAACAATGCTTAATATGTACTTGGTCTTTAACACTATGGCGTTTTGATGGTTCATTATTTATAGTTCCAATTCTTAAGTCTGAAAAAAATTACTCCATCGTTATATTTCTGTTAATGTTTACATAATTGCTTATCAAAATAAAGCAATGCATTAGCTAAATGTTTTCAAAAGAGAATAACTCTGTGCAATTCATTTACCACTGGAAGTAAGGTAACCTTTTTTTTTGACTATATGGATGTAACTGGGTTCTGTGACAGTTTTTTGAGACTTGCTTATAAACTGGGTGCTACTGCCATCCTCTGATTTGTCTGCTGACACAGCTGGGTTTATGAACTGAGTGGAAGGTGCAGGACATTCTGACATGCCCCTGGTCTGACTGATGGTGTGAATAAAGGCATGCTGTAGCACTGCTCTGCAGAAATAACAGCAAACAGACTTTGTGATCCTCTGAAGCTTTTTTGCCCTTACTCAGGTTTCCTGGGTACTTGCAATGTCTCCTGAAACGACTTGTAAGCAGCTGTCAGAGATCAAATCTCAACTTTTTTACTTCCCTTTATGAAATAAAATGAGTGAACAGTGGGCATTCATAGGGCACAGGCACAAACAGAGTATCTGATGTTTGTAATGCAGAGCATTCATTAATCATGCAAAAAATAGTTCCCAGTATTTGTTTATTGATACTTAGAAAAGGTGAAAGTGTTTTTTCATGTCTGTTTGCTTGTTTTTTTTAACACACTGATTTTTCTACCTGGAAATTTTAATTTTCTTTTTGCTGTCATTTTCTATAAGGCTTTATCTCAACTCCCATGCAGATTCTGTATTACTCTGTTACTAATTACCTTTTATGACCTGTCCTAAGGAAATAAAATCTTGGTTTTACTAATGTCTGTGTTCAGTTTCCCCATGGAGTAATTTAATAGCATGTTACAAAAAACCCAGAATAGTAGTGGGCACAAGTGAAAAATGCATATATATTGTTTGCTTTTTGTCTGCTTTTTGCCAGGGATAATTACTAGATTCAGCTTTTGCCGATTTTATTTTGAAAGAACTTAATGGTTTGTGTTAGTGGAAATTAACTTGAAATGCAACTAGTATAGGTTGAGAGCAGCAAAATTGCTTAATGTACACCTCATTAATGTGAATTTACAGAGAAACTCTGCTTCGCAGAAAAGATGAACATTTCAGGGAAATAGCCATCCAGGAATAAACAGCTGGAAACAACCATAAGATGACACACTCCTAGAATTGTGGTTTGGGATCGAGGGGTGTGGGGGTAAGCTGGGGCTTCCGTGACTTATCAGTGGTTTTTACCATGTACCAGGAACTAAAGCGACTTTTACTTCTGTGAGATTTTCACTAAGGAATCATTTCTAAGGGTAGTGGCTGCAGGTGAAAGGTAAAACCAATAATGCATAAAAATAGTAGTAATGGACAAAACACTTAAGAGACAAAGAAAATTATGTCTCCCAGCAATATGCACCATCAAGTGGCACGAGTTTTCTTTCTTCTGGGAGCTGCTTTCCAAGCAGGTGACACTGAAGCTGGCAGAAATGACTGCCAGAAACAGCCTTGGATGTCAGAAGTCAGGTCGACATGTGGCAGTGCTATGACTGAAGAATGAGACCTCAAGCAAGGCAGGCAGACAACTGGACACTGCAGGAGTTTGAATCACAAACATCTCATTAGTCCATTTTTAAGCAGCATAGCAATTAACAGGCATAAGTGTGTCTAGCATTTTGCTGGTAGGCCCTGACAGCTCACCTTTTAGTCAGCTGTGGAGGTGACTCATCTCTAGCATTTGACTGCCAACAAGAAGTCTATGCTGCCTTATACAACCATGTATTAGCCTAAATGTCTTACTGTTCCAATCACTAGAGAAGAGCGAGGCTCATCCCAGCCAAGATACTGTAGGGAGATAAGAATAAAAAGATGGGCCAGGGGCTGTGACCACACACTAGCCTGGCAGTACTGTGCCCGATGTTTTAGGCCTGAGATAAGGAATGCTTTTGTCAAGCCATGGAAGAGGAATTTGAATGTTTTAAATCTAATCTAGTTTGGGAAAAGCCAGATTAGCAGCAGGGCATGTCTTTAACTAGAAGCATGAAAGCTCAAAACTTTTGACTCACCCAGCTGGGCATACTACTGCTGGCAGCTATGTCAACACGCAGCCTGCGATCAGCTCAGAGATATGCCCATCTGTTGGGATAATAGTGGCATTAACCAACTCTCTGTGTGTTTGGATAACTCCCAAACATGTTGTGCTCCTCTCTGCAGGGGGCAAACACCAGGCCAAGAGGTGCCTTTTATGGGCACCCAGGATAGTTCTGCATGAGACAGCTGTTTTCCAAGAGGTCCTGTGTGTCTAGTTTAGGGCACTGTTCATTTTAGCCACTGCATTGGGGTGGGGGAAGTTCGCATATGAGCCTAGCTGTCAACAACAGTGATTGTTTTAAGAGCATCTCAGTGTGCCAGAATACAGGCTGTAGGCAAATACTGTCTACCAGTGTTGCAGTGAGAGAGCTGTGGAGCTTACGAACAAAATGAGTCACAGAAAGGGGCATACGGCTGAAAACCACAAAAGCCTTTTGTGACTGGTCAGCCAGGAATTCACATAAACCTGAAAAGTAATTTGTGCCTACTAGGATAGAGCAAAATGGAAAATAAATACATGACTCTTGCGGGTGAAAGAAGCATGCGTATTGTAAAAGGTGTGTCAGAAGGATTCCCTTTCGGCTTGTGAGATTGACTGCTGTGCTAGCAGATGGATTGCAAATGGGTCATGATACCCTTACAGCCCAGGTTTAGTGCAGCCAGGCAAACACGAGTGTCCTAGCATCACCACGCATCCTCAACACGCCTGTACACGTGGGACTACAAACTGAGGTGTGAGGTGTATCAGGAAATGTGAGGCCTTGTGACATACATCAGTAAGTTTTCCTGCAGTAATTGATACAGTTCAGCTGTAAATTTGCTTACCTGGTAGCAGGTCATTCCTTTGCCTGTACCCTGCTTCTTCTGCTAGCTAAATTGCTGGATGATTTAATGGCTAAATTTAATGGCTTCTGTTATCAGTTTATAGCTGAGATGTGTATTAATGTAAAGAAAATAGACAATATATTCAAGTCCTTACTGGATAATGTAAACAGTGTTTGTCAAGTATAGCTACTATTTTTCTATAATAATTCTCCAAAACTTTGTATGTTTTAAGAAAAAAACAGCTTGTGTTTTTTATCACTTTGACTTTGAGAAAACACAATGTATTTGTACTGGAGCCATCAGTTTCCTAGATTCATCTTGTTGTTCGAAGCAAAAATAAAATACAAGAACTTTTGCTCCTTGACATTGGAAAAATGAGATTCAACACACAGATGAAAATGTAGACCTAATTTTCAGGCACTTGTTTCTTAAAATTTTAGTCTGATTGTTTGATCTGTTTTGTGTCACTCACTGGCTTGTAGTCAGCAAAGCTTAAAAAAGAGAAAAGAAAAAGAGGAACAAATTTCAAAAGTGAAGGAACAGCTGCATTGGTTCTCTACTATGGCAAACCTAAGCAAAATACCAGAAAGCATCAGATAATTTAATAAGGCAATTGCATATGAGGCTTAAGCTAAACGTATCAGACAGATATGAATGATACTATTGTGTTATGCTGCTGGTTTGCTAGGAAAGCATATTTTAAAAGACTGTGTAATTCTACTAAGGTTTAATTTGATAGAAAAAAGATCACAAACCCCCAACACATGAAAATTACTATGAATTGATTTATAGGATTTTGTATTTATTTTTCTAGAGCAGATCAGCTAACTTTTAAGAGTGTATTTCATTCTTCTTTACTTTGGCACATCCAGTGATGTTTCACAGACAGGGATAGTATTTTCAGTTTGAAGACTTCTTCCAGAAGAAGGTCAAGGATAGGAACATCTCTCTTAAACATACATCTCTTCTGATAGTCTGTCTACAGTGATAACTACATAGACTGCAGTATGTGTTTAAGTTGTAGAATTTTGTGTCCATACTAAGCATCAGAGTGAATTCCCTAAAGTGAATTCTGGTTTAAGACCTATGTTTATTTGTACAAACCATGTCAGTGAAATGGTAAAGTGCATAGCTGATTCTGAAAGGATGGAAACTTTCAGCTGAGTTTTACTTGAGTTCTGTTATTAAAGGAAAATGTTTAGAAAAATACAAGAAAAAAGTCAAAGGTGATGGCTTTTGTATATAGAAATATAGACCAACATGTCAAACCAATCATAATATCTCGGTTGAGGTCTATGTGTTTAATCACTAGCTAATCCCCTAGACCACGGTAGACTAAAGGAAGCAAATACAACCCCAAAGTCAAGAAGTGGCTGTACAAGTAAACAGCTTTCAGATGAAGGGAGCAACAGAAGTGCTTTCATTTTTGGACTTTGTGAAACAGTCTCCACCACTTACACACTTCAGTTTTATTACATCTGTACTAGATTTCCACAGCTTAGAGTATAATGAAGGTTTGAGTAGTTTTGTTTGGTCCAGAGTTAAGAGACTGGACTGCTGTGCTTTGACATGAGCATATCATCACTCCAGACATGAAGAGCACGGCTCTCAGGGGTCTTTAAAATATGTGAATGTACTTTACTTACTATATAACACTTCGGTTTATATTGTATGGTAGATATCCTTACTGAAAGGGTGCTGGGCAGCTTCTTGGAATGGGAATCCACGTAAGATTTCTAAATACACTGAGAACATCTCTATTTCAATAAATGGCCCAGGCACATGATGTTAGGAGCTGGGAGATCATGTGAGGCAAGTTCTGTGCATGCTTTTTCTGTGCTTCTTTTTCTGACTGTTGTCAATACTGATTGCTGCCTGTGATCACCTCTAGCTTCACATGCTGTGATACAATTGCACCTCTAAATCAACAGAAACTTTGATTTTCTTCCTCACTGATTAGCCAGAGTGGCTATAGGTCTAGTGGAGATATACATGAAAATATGAAGGAATGTGGATCTGAGGTAGGTCATGCATGGGCAAAACTGGATACTTCAGAAGGCGATTCTCAAAGTCCAGCAAGCTAATTAGGTATTTACTAAAGCTAATAAAGAATGGGTAGCCTGAATCTTCCTGAAGCTGGTTCATGTTTGTCATCTTGGGATCCACAAATCTGAGCTTCCTACTATAGGTAGTCACTTTGATCTGTTATTTTAATCATCTGAGCAGGGGGTCACTGTTTCTTTGTAGAAAAAAAAATGGAAAAGCATTACTCAGTATTTCTAGAATAGACTTATGATAAAAAATTTGTTTAGAAGTAGGAGACCTGCATTAATTTCCTATTTCCAATTAAAGAATTTAAAAACCACACTGCTCTTCTCTCCAGAGTAATGGTCAGACTATCAGCTGATTGGATATTTTTGTTTGGAGGGATCCTTCCTGCTGACATAGTGTCCTTCTGCAGGAAGAGCAAAAGAGTAAATAGCATAGCAAACTGAAAGCATGATCATTTATCCCAGTGGTTAGCCTTTTCATCTGAGGCAAGGGAATTTGGCAAATAATCTTAATTATAAGACCAGAATCACGTAATCTTTATTCAGTAAAATCTGAGTCATTTTCATTTGAAGAGTCAAGGTTGGTGCATAGGTGGGAGGCGTCCTAAAGGCTTACATGGAAGTCTGAAAAAATGGCTTCCCATGGGTTTGGTTATTCATTGTAGTTGAACGGGAAATAGACAAAAAGCTTCTCAGAGTAGATTTTCTCCTCAGATGCATTTAGTGCCTGGGGAATTTTGAGTCAAACAGATAAACACAACCAACATTGGGAAAAGTACAGGCTAGGTTTTCAGGATTAAATTTTTTCCCTTGTGACATATTTTCCTCCCTCTTTGCATTAGGGTATCAGTATGGAAAAAACACTCTGCAGCTGGTTTTTGCATGCAGATCTGAATCCTTTTATGATGTCAGAGCTACTGGTGGGATGAAAAAACCCTTGTGCTTTTACAAAGCTATCTCAGATCTGGAAGCAGCATTGCTGTGTTCACACAGTCCACTCTGCAGAGTCTGGTGATGTTGGCACAACATCTAAGCACAGCTGGACCTGTGCTAGTCTATTTACTAATACAAAGTATCTACATTAGAGGAAAATATCAGATGATAAAGACAACTTATTAGCTTTAATTCTTATGAAAAAGTATTGTTGCAATTCTCTTGAAGTGCACTTCAGTAAATGTTGAATGATGTTACTTGGTACTTGACAGTTATATTACTCGTGGTAAAGAAATTGTGGTGTATGTGTACAAATATTCAATTAGTAGTTCACAAGAAGAAATTTTTTGATGAAGTATCTATTCTTTGTTCTACTGAAGGTATGAAAGTCAAAGGAAAGGACATACAATACACTTTCTTTAAAGAGTACATCACAATTTACAGCTAATTAATTTTCTGGGGAAATTAATTGGAAAGTAAATACTGCAATCTGCAGGACAGATGTAAAATTTTGATAGCCTCAAAAGTATCTTCTTAATGTTCCAGCTGACAGAGTTTCCCCCCTGAATAATCAAAGTGTGGTACAACGCTACTGAGTGTGTGAAAGGAAAAATGGCAATAGAACTTGGTTCTGAAATAAGTCATACATGGGAAAAGATGGATACCACAGAAATGAATTTTCAAGGTCCAGCAAGCTCATTAAGCATTTGCTAAAACAAATGTAGGAAGGATACCTTAAGACTCCTTCAGGATGGTTCATATGTCATAACCCTGTGCGCCACACCATAGACAATAGCAAAACTACAGGTTTGTGCAACAGCTGCCTGACAGAAAAGATGCTGGGGGTGCTGGTCAACGGAGGCTGAACAGGAGCCAACTGTGCCCAGGTGGCCAAGAAGGCCAATGGCATCCTGGCCTGTATCAGCAATAGTGTGGCCAGCAGGACCAGGGCAGAGAATGGCCCCTTGTACTCAGCATTGGTGAGGTTGCACCTCAAATCCTGTGTCCAGTTCTAGGTGCCTCCCTACGAGAAAGATATTGAAGTACTGGAGCATGTCCAGAGAAGAGCAGTGGAGCTCATGAAGGGTCTGTAACACAGGTCCTGTGAGGAGCAGCTGGGGCAACTGAGGTTGTTTAGCCTGGAGAAAAGGAGGCTCAGGGGGGAACCTTATCTCTTCAGCTACCTTATCACCCTCTACCTGAAAGAAGATAGTAATAAGGTGGGAGTCAGTCCTTTCTGACAAGCAGCAAGGGATAGGAAGAGAGAGGAAATGGCTTCAAGTTGCACCAGAGGATGCTTAGATCAGACATAAGGAAAAAATTATTTTCTAAAAGGGTTATTAAGCTCTGGATCAGGTAGCCCAGGGATGTGGTTGAATCACCATCCCTGCAGATATTTAAAAGACATGTAAATGCGCTGCCTAAGGATATGGTTTGGTGGTGGACTTGATAGCTAGTAGTTGGACACGATGATCTTGAAGTCTTTTCCATGATTTCATGATTCTATGAAATAACCTGTAATTCTGAAATAGGCCTTGAATTTAAGGTTGCATATGTCATCCGCGTACTGTGCAGCAGTACAGCAGCATCTTAAAATGGCATTGTGCTCTGTAGTGCGAAGGATGCTGCTCTTTCTTCTTTGACAAAGGCATCCAGAATGAATGCTGAAAAAATAATTCATTACGACATTTTCTCAGGAAAAACTGCTGCTTTACATAGCTAGGCATGTCTTCCAGAATACCCAAAGTGTGGGACTGACCTTGGCTTTCTGCTTGAAAAAGAAAGAAGATTTTCATTATTCTGCAATCATTATTCTGCCTTTGCTACTGCATCATCTCTTTACACTCAGACACTGTAAATGTAAATTGACTGTTTTCCATTGGTAGTTTTTGTTCATTATTGTAGTTGTTGTTCATTATTGTAGGATTTTTCTTTTATTTTCTTTGGTTTTGCACATAATTTTCTGAGTTGTTTTTTATTCTTTAAACTTACATCAATACCTTTAGTATTTATATAGTGTATTAAAAACCCATTGTTTAATATAAAAAGGGAAGGTGCAGATACAAAACATTTCTCCATAATGTTCTAATAGTGCTGCTATAAAGAAAATTTACTTTGCCCACAACCTTTGAGTAGAAAATTTAATTTTTCCTACTCTGTTGGGAGATTTGGGCAGTGCTTGGTGGAGTATTTTAGCATGCATGCTAGCAATCTCACCCTGCACTCACAGTCATGGAACATTTATGCACTTTCAGTTTTTCAGTCCAGACATGCAATATAGGTAGGGTCCCACAGTGTTTTTTGGACCTCCACCAGCTTGTTCCCTTCATGTGCCTGACACTAAACCAACAATTATACAAATCTCAGTAGATACAGGACCAGTTCTGGCAAATACAACAGTGTGGACTCACTTATTCCTTTGTTCTGAAATTTTGATGCTGCTTCATTGTCTTCTGCATGATGTTGACATAATGGTACTTCTGTTTGACTACTGTCAGAGCTGAGTCAAAAGGGAGTTAAGCTTAATGAGGTTTAATTAAACTTGGAAAAAGTAACACTGAAAGATAAAATTCTTTTATGTTTCACTTGTAGTGAGAAGGCCTTTTATGCCAACCAACACCCGATCTCAAACTTCAAAGGCATATTTGGAACATTTATGCACACTAAAAATGGAGAACATAGTCAGCTGTCTTTTATTCCAACATTTCTTCCCTCTGCCACCAACAATGCTTGTCATTCAATTTAAATGCATTTTTATTTTATATTTGATACTAGCTCACACTGTAAAAGCAAATCTTCTGGCAAGTAAATTATATAATGGATAAGAATATTTTCAATCAATAGGATAAAAGGATGCTCTTTTATTTCCCCATATTTAGTTAATGTTTTGAGTAAAAAATTAGTAGCATAACAACAGTATTAACTACCAATCTGCTACTTAAATGCTATGATATAAAGGCAAGTGCTCACACTTCATTGTTGAAACAAAGCAGCTATTTTTTCACTCGCTAGTTTTTGTTAGTTTTTACTTTTTTGTTGAAAGGGCTGGTTTATTTTGAAATATAAGGTGAGAGACCAGATAGGAAATGCTTGCTCATCTTGATCTCTTTGCCTATCTGACCAGACTTTAAAAAATTATGTACAGAATTTACATACACAGTGTATGTATTTAGCACTGTCCCTTTCCACTGCAGGAACTTTCATGGGTTTGATGCTATGATTTTATCAAATGGGATTTGCCAAGCTAATTCCAAATGGAATCAGGATCCCCATTACATTAGCAAGAGATACTGAATTGGTAGCAGATCTTCTCCCAGGAGTGTAGGACACAGCAGGTTTTGAGAAAGGAATTGCAGAGAGAAAATTAGGGAAATCTCATACTGGTTACTCAAGATACCTCTTATTCACCTGGCTGGAATGACAGATTTTCCTGTCTAAATGACAGGGGCTAAATGACATTTAAACAGGAAGGTACTCTTAATTATCACATACTTGTTTCTAGCTTTGCCTGTTGTGTAATATCATGGGGAAAAGAAATAAAGTTATAGTTTGGTTTGTTTAGGCTCCAGTTCAGCTGTGGTTTGGTCTCCGTGAATGTTTCACTGAGTTGTAAAACACTGTTGCTGTGCACTAGCCCTTGCAATATGAACACAGAGTGTGTAGTACTCTGTTGTTTAGTATGCCCTTACGATCCCCATGCTGACTGAAGTTACAATCACCCTTGGGAAGACTTCAGTACAAAGGACACCTCCACTTCAAATGCATGCAACTTTAGCCAAAAATCTTCTGTCTGTGGTAGTACTTTTTTTTGGCACCACTTCTTTTAAGATTTTTCTGCTTCATGCATAGCACAACTTGTCTCTAGAGAAACATTGCTCCAGAAGGCAATTAATTTTCAACAGATAAGCAATTCCAAAGATATTTATTAGCTATCAACTCAGATAAACCTACATATAAAGGATGATGAAATCCCACTTCATACCCTGCCCTTTTTGTTTGTTTATGAGTTCCCAGGCATATGATTTATACTTCATTTGACTTTGCCCCAGAGACTTCTGAACAACAGGGCAGAGGCCACTCAGTTCAATTGCTGTGGCTTATATTTTGTTCCCCTGAGAATATTTTTAATTAATATGATGCTTATTCTCAAGCAAACATGTCAACTTCTCCATTTCACAAACATTTATGAGTGGCACAGCCCCATGTGTACCGCTGACAGAGATACTGTTTGTTGGCTTTATGTAAATAAACTCTTGTAGTTGTGAGAAGTTAGATGTGGTACTTGAGTGCTTAAATATAAAGAGACTTTGGCACCATTGTGAGCTGCTAAATGTGACCTAGTTCATCTTCTTTTACCTCTTTGGAAAGCCAAGCCCCTGAAGAGGGATTTTTGTCAATGGTGTAGTGAGGGGAGCTGTAGAAGCTCCTGAGGGTTCCTTGAGAGGAAGACTTTAAAATGATTTTTGAGATTTTTACATTAATTGTGCTTCCAGTTTTTGACTAAACAGTTCAATCACATGCTTTCTTCCTTCCTCCTTCTCTGTGGAAATAACATCCTGGTGTTAGAAAAGCATTTCACTGGTAGTCAGTGTTGATACAAGTTTGCAATAGCTATTTGCATTTACAAAATGGCATCTTTTTAAGTATATTTGGATAAAATATATATGAGTGCCTGAGAAAGAAGGGGAAAAAGTAGGTTTTCCAAGGAGCTTTTTAGAACATAATTTTAGAAAAATCTGTTACAAAATTCCCTAATGTGGACACCTTTAACAGCTTGGAGGAAACTTCACTTGAGTCCTGCTTTGTGGAAAGCTTTTACAGAAAGCTCTTTTTGCTCTTTTTTTAGGCCAAAGGTCCAAAAACGCTAAAATTTTATTCTTCTTAGTGTGTTGTGTTTGGTATCTAGTCTGATTTGTAAATGGTAGCTGTATAAACAACACTGATGGTAATACTTATATTTGTGTGATATGTGTCTTGAAAGGTAAATGCATCAAGATTTCCTTGCTCATATTTACAAATCCAGAGGGCTTTTTTTTAGTGAAATGTTGAGGTAAAAATGAAAATTTGCTTTTCAGGACTTTTCTCACTCTTCTCACAGGAGAGATTGAAAACTGGACTGGAAAAAGCTTCAGCCCAGCAGTTCAGCAAAAACAATCTGTAATGTGTTGTATAAATGGCACAACATTCAAGTGCTTTGTGAGGCTAAGACCTCACAAAAAATATTAGAATATATAAAAAAATATAAAAATCTAGGCATCACCATCTTCCTTAGGTGATTGGAAGTAAGGTAGCAGATAAGGCAGCTTAGACTAGGAATTCTGGCAATCACTGCTCCTCAAAATGTTTCAAAATACATTTTAACTATTATCCGATTGACTGTACTTTTTCTCTTCTATTTCTTAAATAGTATTGAGTCTTTGCATACTTTCTTCTTAGGTTTCTGCTCCGTTTGTACAAATGAATGCCACAGTAAAGGGTATGAAGTAATTATATATTAGTGGTTTTCTGATAGCCCTGTTACCCAACATGGCCCATGGGCTGGATCCACCCATCCAAGCAGCATCTTCCTGTTCAACAGTGGAAACAGAATATCTACACAAGCAAAGGCCACTAACTAAAACAACTTCTCCTCATAAACTACCATGAAATTCCCAAGGGATCCAGTGTGCAGCTGGTGTGTCCGTGCCACCCTACCATTGAACCTGTGGAAAACAACCTCTGTGAACTTTTGACGGAGAACAATGTTTGTTGCTATGCAATTAGGAAGACAGAAAGCCTCTGGGTAAGAGAGACCCCAGTATCGATGGAGCTGCTAGGTTGTTCTAGAAACCAAGGGGTCTGAAGGTTTATAACATGCTCCCCATTTCAGGTGCATTCCTTCTGACCTATTTGCATAGTCCATAGAGAACCACCTCCAACTTCTATTTTCACTAACATGCAAAGCCAATCTTTTCTCAGGTCAGATGATAGCAGAATCCTAATTTCCCTCATTATTCCATTTCACATTTCAGTCCCTCTGAGCATGAACGATTCAGATATGCACTGTACAACAGTTAAACGTTGTAAACTTAAATTGTAAAAGGCATGACCTTCCCTATTTCTGGTGGAAATACTACATTTAGCACACCCTGGTGCCACCTTCAATTTGTCTGTGTCTGTGTTATGCCTGTGATGCACAGCAAACCTCCCATGGGTTGATAGGTATTTACATACTTCTTTTTCTGAATCACTTTCAGCAAAAAGTCTTCTCCTTGTTTCAGAATACTGTGAATAATCACTTGTGCATGACATCCTATTTTCAGCTATTGAATTTCATCCTGTTTTTATCTTTTTTTTTCCTCAGAGTCCTTTCTGTATGATACCCCAATTTTCACCTGCCTTGGCAATTCCTTCCAAATCTGTCATCATAACAGCATACCTTGTTGCATCGACATCATGCTCAGGTTTCCTTCCTACAGTCTTAAACAATGATTATTGAAAATGTAAAACAAAAGTGATGCCAAGATCCTTGAGGAATTCCAGCACTGTTATTCTTCAAACCTTCTCAATTGCCACGCTCTTTAAAACCAAATTTATAGTAATTTTTTTAATTTTCCTGACTTCCAGTTTCAATTATTTACTATACAAATTTATCCTGGGTGCTGTTAATGTCTAGAACACATTTTGCCACATTTTTCTTAACTTAATAATTTAGTATTTTCTAATAATTTATTAAAATACATGTAAGGTCTGTCATAATTTGCCATTGTAAACATTTATTACATGTACAAAGCTGCTCTGTAGGGGAATGGTACCTTACCTTGGAGACCTGGGTGAGTCACACCACAAGTGCAAATAAACATGACTTCTGCTTCTTCCACACTGCCTCACTACAGGTTAACACCACATGTCTTGGCAGAAAAAATACTGTGGATCTAGAAAATCCTCTGAGAACAGAATAAAAAGGTTTTAATTAGCATGGCAAAGAATTTCCATGAATATTTGATCACATAAAAAAAGACTTGTTTTGGTTGTGTTTGCCTCCCTTTTATGTAATCCCATTGGAGTATTCTAATAAAAATGTTTGCTGGCAGCAGTGCAACAGAAAGAATGCTTTCAAAACAAATTTGAGAATATTCATATGTACCACATTTTGAATGTGCAAACGTGTATTTTTGCCATGACTCTGAATCCAGTCTTATTTTAGCAACATGCCTGTGCACAACTTCTGAAATAATATCTTTAGAGTAATATTCACTGGGACATGAAAACAATACAATGGCTTTTGTACACTAAAAATGAAGAACTTTTGTATTAAAAATATAGATTTTAAAACATTGAGGCCACAGCGTGTGTGGTAATTGCTGGTCGTGCTCGCCAAGAATTACTTAAGAAGAGTCGTGGCACTGCTCCAAAAGAGTTCTGGAAAAAGAATTAATATATGAAATGGAGTAACTTGCAGGAAAAAATGCTAACTATAATAAATTATTCTGTCTGCTGTAACTCTAAGTTAGGATTTATATGTTCAGTACAGGAAAATTGTCTTTGGAAGAGCATTTAGAATCTATGTATGTCTGCTCAAGGCAACATTATTTCTCCCTTTGTGACAAAAGGAGTCCACAATACACAAATGAAATATAGTTTGTTGCAATTTCTCAATGGATATCTCTGAATTTCCTTTATAGGCACATCAAAACATCATTGCAGCAATCAGCTCTGCTGTCAGAGTGGTTTTGGTTCACATAGTGATACTCTCTGGAAGTAGTTTTTAACAACTTGAACTATGGAGCCCATGGCACACCACCAGAAATGGAGTGTTTTGGGCTAGAAGTCAGAATGGAAAGCCTAGAATGCTGCTTTGTGTAAATCATATGTGGTTCATCTCATCTGTGGATGCCAGTTCCATTTCTTCAGGTAAAGATAAAACACAGTATAGACACTTATTTAGATTTTATTAAGATAATTGAATCAGTTCTATTATTATGTTTTAATTTAAAGTACATTGACTTTTCTGGTTTATTGAATTAATGAGCACTATGTTTTTACTAGTAAGTTCTATAAGTATTTGCTAAAAAGGAAGGCAAAAATGCCTCTTAAAAATATTTGAAATAGGTTTGTAAGTATTTGCTAAATGAAAACAGATACAGGAGTTGCAATTCTTTTACCATCATTGTTTTGAAAAGTTTTGTCCCTGCTCAGTGGGACATGTAAGGGGCTGAGGGGGAGGAAACATTTTTCACAAAGAATTAGGCTGGATTCCCTCTTTTTGTGGTTTGCTGCTTTGCTTGTTCAGATGAATGGATTGATATTTTTATCCGCATTGGTGTAACCCTATTAAGAAAGCAATAATACACAGAATACATTTAGGCCAGATTTTCCCTCTACTATACAGTAAATTAATTCCTGTGGTTTAGTCTAAGCCCAGTGTTGGCTACAATTTGAAGTCTAATAGCTATTCTCATGGCATGATCCCTCTAGAGTCATAGGCTGATATCCAGTGCCTGCCCAAATGCTCTTACTCAGGCACTGGCAAGTGTTTTTGCTTTCCACTCCCTGATGCTCTACTGGGAGATATGCAAGCATGTGCAGGCTATATAGACACTGCCCTTCTGCACAAGGAACTGAACAGGGCAGTTTTGTGGTCACAGGGTGTACACCCAAGTGTGTGCTGATAACTCCGTGTTATTGTGAAGTGCACACAACCACAGAAATGCAGATGCTGAAGGCAGATAAACTACTTAGTTTGAATGGTGGTATATTTAACAGTACTTCAAAAAGCAGAAATCAAGCATAAAATTAAAGTAACTTAAACCCAGAAAAACTGACTGAAAGCAAGTGTTTACCATCCTATTTCCAGTTTGGAAATATTGTCATCACACATTGCTTCACAAAATATTCTTGCTTGGACATCACATCTGGCTTTTTTCTTCCCATATTTCTTCACAGACTTGCAAGACTGGAGGAGGTACTTATGACCTTGTCATTGCTTTGTTCCTAAGCATGTGTCACAGACATGGTGTTCCCTATGCTTGCAGCTTTGTCATGATGACCTTAAGTGCATTAGGGCACCCACAATCTGCATTGCATCTGGCAGCATCAAGATCCCCATGAAGAGCACAGACACCTCTGAAGCGTGGGAGTCCCTAAATTCCTCTGCCTCCAGTTCCAATGCCAGGAAATGCATCCTGGCAATGTTTTAAATATTGAACCCTTCCCTTTGTGAGAACTCTTTCAGGGATGGGTTTGTTCAAAGCTAGACTGTCCTTATCAATCACCAAATCTCCCTTATGCATCAGGGACTTAATTCTGCCTTCCTGCCACTTCACTTTCTGCAATGCCTCTCTTTGGTGACAGAGTCTGTCCCAGCTCCCCAGTGTCCCAGCCCATGAGTTGAGATAAGGGCAGAGAGAGATCACTCATGAAATACTGTCAAGGGCAAAATGGATTTGAACTGTGGATATTATTGAAATAATTAATGAAAAATCAGAGCAGGATAATGAAAAGCAAAATTAATTTTATAAACCCTTTCCCCTCATCCCTCCCTCTTTCCCAAGCTCTACCTTTTTTCTCTAAGTGGTGCAGGGAGACAGGGAATGGGGATTACATTCAGTTCATCACATGTTTCTGCCTCTGTTCAGGAAAAAGTCTTTCCCTCACTCCAGCATGGGGTCTCTCCCACAGGAGACAATTCTCCATTAACTTCTCCAATGTGAGTCCATCCCATGGAAATAGTTCTCCACAAACTGCTCCAACGTGGGTCACTGCTCCACACGGTGCAGTCCTTCAGGCACAGCCTGCTTCAGCATGGGTCCCCCACAGGGTCACAAGTCCTGCCAGGAGATCTGTTCCAGCCTGGGCTCTGTCCACAGGTCTTCAGGCCCCTGTCAGGAGCTTGTTACAGCACAGCTCTCCCAGGGGGTCACAGCTTCTTCTCAGGCACCCACCTGCTCCAGCCTGGGGCTCCTCCATGTGCTGTAGGTGGATCTCAGCATCCCCATGGACCTCCCTGGGCTGCAGGGGCACAGCTGCTTCACCATGGTCTGCACCAGGGGCTGCAGGGGAATCCCAGCTCTGCTGCCTGGAGCACCTCCTGCCTCTCCTGCTGCACTGACCTTGGTGTCTGCAGGGCTGTTCCTCTCACATGTTCTCACTTCACTCTTGTCTGTCCACAATTACATCTGTGCAATAACTTTTCCTTTCTTAAATGTGTTATCCGCGAAGCATTACCACCAAGTTTGATTGCCTCAGCCTCATCCAGCAGGACATCTGTCCTGGCTCCAGGCCATGCCAGACATGGAGGAAGCTTCTGGCATCTTCTCACAGAATCCAGCCCTGTAGCTACCACTACCAAAATCTGGCCACAGAAACCCAACACATTTTGATACTGACAGACAATATGCCAGTTGTATATAACATATGTCAGTGTCTGTTGATTAGATTATAAAGGTTTAAAAAGAGAGAGAGAGAGACAGAGAGAGAGAACAACGATGGGGGAAAAGTTTTACCAGCTATATTTTAGTTTGGTTGCAACAAATTTTAATTTTACTGTCTATAAATAAATTGTATGATAAGGATGCAGCAAGAACATGTTATTGTCCTCTAAAAGTTGGTCTGTATACATTACAGTTCCTACACTTATGTCCTACTGGCTTTATAGTGTTTCAAAGCTATTAGCTCCTAATTTCCTTTTCGGACAATAGATTACAGTAAAGGAGTACCAGCAGCAATTACACTATATTCTAAAAACCATACTTTTTTTTTAACGTGGTGTTAATCTCTGAGAAAGTACTTTATAGGTAATCGACTGTCCATTCCAAATCCACAGTACTTCTGTTGAAATGGTCTTTTGGCTTAACTGCATTTCCTATAAGTATTGAGACCTGCTATCATTGATGTAGCATTTTAAAATAACATCATGATTTCATTTAGGCAAAACTTTGCAAAAGGCTTTTTCTCTGATTATTGATAAAGCTTGTCAAATTAGTCAATCAGTCTAAGAGACAAATAAGATAAGTTCAGTATCTCCTGGAACTTCCTCTTGTTCCCAGCTCAGCATGTTGGCAGGGTATAAGTATTGCCCTGGGGGCTGTGCCCAGAGAAGGCATGCTCTCACATGTTAAGCAGGACACAAAGCCAAGTACACAGCTCCCTTGAGAGAGGTAATGTGGTCAAGTGCTGGCACAGGTCATTAGGCACACCACCTGAGATCTTCTCTTTAATTTTAGACTTTTCCTCAGTCAAACATAGCCTAGGATTTACTGTAACACTTCTCAGCATAGTTTGGGTCGGGTTTGTCTGAAAAAAATGTCATGAGTAAAACATGGTCCAGCCTGCAAAAAATTACGTTTAAGGGGAAAAATACATCACTTTTGTATTCACTACAAAGAAGTGTGTTCAGTTCTCCAAAAGAGAGCTGCATATTCAGAAACAATATGTTTTTCATGAAAAACAAAATAATGATCACTATAGAGGCCATTTATCTAAGAGAGTTCTATAAGTAGGTCAAAATGATTGCAATTTCTTCCTGCCTTTTTGCACCATTTGAGGATGACCCTGCAGCATGTTTCCCTTGTGCTTGTCCTCTCAGACTGCTGTTTATTTCCTCAGTATTTCGTCGTCATTGGTTTCCACATCAATCCTGGAGTTTTGAACCATTGTTCCATTTCCTAAACAATTTCTCTCTTCTCTCTTTGAGATTGCTTCTCAGAAAGCCCCTCAGCTGGGTAAGATGAAATGCAAGCTGGAGGGAGCAGACACCTTGGACTGCCTACTTTGCCCCCTGCCATGTCAGAGAGGGGGACTGCCACCCAAGCAGTGTGTTTGTGTGTGCAGCGCTGGGGAACCCAGCACCGATGTTTGCTCCCATAATCTCAAGTTCTCTACCCCCTTGTCAAGGCACAAGATGGCAGGACACACAGGAAGCCCAGCCACTGTCCCGTTTTTTGTTTCTTTGCTCCCTGTAGCATGAGTGCCATGTCCCATACCAGCCCAGTATTCCTGTTTCCTTTCCCAATACAAACAGGAGTATCAGCTTCCTCCCAGCCAGCACTCACAATAGCTGCCCAGGAGGTTCAGGGAGTCAGGAGGTCATGGAACACTTGTGGGAGAAACAAGGTGGTAAGCAGATGTAGGAGAAGAGCAATTTCCAGTGGGTTTGGGAAGGGTGACTGTGTGGTGTGGTGCAGAAATCCCGTGAGGATTTGCACTCTCTTACGTGCAGTACAGGCACTTAAGCCTATACTGACCCTGCCAGCCTCCTCCCTTGTGATGGGACAATGCTACCTTTGCTGCTCTGCTGAAGGTATCAGATTGAGTTATGTTGTGCTCTTCTCAAAAAAGCAAATTTAGCTGTGCCTGCCTTGCTAGGAAGCCCTGTTGCAGGGCCACCACTGTGTTGCTCCTCCATCTTGTGGCATCCCAACCCAGAACTTTTTGTACCTGACAAGAAATTAAGTCCTTAGAGCAGGATTTTTAGGTAAGTTATTATCACTTTCTTCAGCCTTGATTTCATATTTCCCATTATCTTCCTGCTTACGAGCAGGCTGCCCTTTTGTTAAGAAAGTGAAGTAATTTCATCAACCTTTCTAGTGATACATGATCTCCCCAGCTATGTCTGTCCAGCTGTTGTGAACTTGGTTGCCATTCAGTCAGTATTTAATTTCAAAGTAAGCTACACAAATAGCTCAACTGATACAAAGAGGCAGGAAATAGCAATAAAATATTCTTTGAAATATATTAGAGGCACCTTGTCTGTGACAATGTCTTTAGAATTAGAGTCCCAGAAGAGTTAATTCCTATTCTTTAACTTCAATTCTCATCACCATTTACAAGCATTCACCATAACAGATTGTTTTGCTTTATCACAGTGATATCAACAATATGAGGAAAATTAAAACCCAGGATGACTCTATCTTCACACCAAGATAGAACAGTACAAGAATAGGAAAGAAGTAATTGAGTCAGTGTTTGATTTTACCCGTAGCATGAACTATTTTGAAAATACATGAAAAAAATGAATAAATCATTTTCAGAAAAAAATCTTGATCATCAGCAAGACTTGTTGAATTCAAACTTTAACTGAGCCCACACAGCATAACCATATCAGTTACACATCTGGGGCTTCCACACACTACCTCTTAATCTTATTTTAAGTTTCCCTGGAGTTCTGAAGTTCCTGTGAGTTCATTTTATTTCTTCTTTTTTGCTGACAGAGTCACCATCCCCCTTACTGGTTTGCCAGGTTTATGATCCTTCTTCAGTGTACAGAGATACTGCAACAACAGGAAAGCAATTGTAACCCCAGTGGCAGACCTGCTCCAGGGATGTCTACCTGATCCACTGGACCTCATGGACCTATTTAGACAACTGGGGTAGACTTTGGGATGTCACAGTTCTCTTTTGGGTGCCTTTGTCAGTAGTCAGAATTGGGGTGGAAGTATTTCTCACATTCTCATCATATTGGTAACAGCTGCAATACCAGAAAGAAAACATGGGGTCTTACTTCTTTAGTCAACTTCTATAAGGGCTCTTCATCTGAGTGTCTTGTTACAGGAGAAAAGTGGCTTGTCACAAGACAAAACTTTCAGAAATAGGGAATCACAGAAAACCTGATGCAGTTTGCCCCACTTATTCTCAAAGACATTTGTTCTGTGTTCTTTCTTTACATTTATCTAATATAAAGTATATATAAGCAAAAATAGTTGTCGGCCAGAATTATGAAAATCAAGAATAAAGAGACACTTCTGTTAATTAACAGCAGCCTGCAGTTAACAGCCATTTACAGCCTGCTTCCTTTCCCATAGCATATTGTAAAATATCTTGTTAAATATTTGCAAGAATAATATATTTACATAGCAGCTAAGTGCCAGTTTTCTCAAGTATTGTCACACATTGTCACATTTTGATCATTATACTTTCTTAAAGGTCTTTTTTAAAGTAGGACAAAACTCAGTTGGTGAGTTGTGTTTCTAGGAGACAGCAAGAGGTTATTGTTTCATAACAGATGTGTCACACTGCCTCTAGTTTTTCTATAACATCTTTTTTGACTATTCCTGACATATCCTAAAAGATAGATCCCATTCTACCAAAACACTTATAGCTAGGGCTAATTGGAAGATTTAATTCGCCCTAGACAATTTTCAGTAGAACTCTATATAGGAATCCTCTCCTACTGTTTTTGGACCAGTTTTTTTTAGATGTCAGCTAGAGGCTGAATCATTAGTTTGGAAAAATACTCTCAGACATATGCTTTTTCTCTAGCTGCCTGTGTTTTAAAGCCAAATTAGAATTTTGAAGCAGCTCTTTTCTGTTTGGGCGACAAAACACTTTTCATCTGAAACCATGTTTCACCAAGTAGATCTAAGTTTGAAATACCTTGATGCACACTTATTATTTGATTGGATCTTCACAGTGATATGAAATTAGACATTAGTCCTTTAGTGATAGGACAAGAGGGAATGGTCTTAAGTTGAAGGACAGTAAGTTTAGATTAGTTATCAAGAAAAAATTCCATACTGTAAGGGTGGTGAATCCCTAGAACAGGCTGTTTAAGGAAGTCATGGATGGAAGTCATCCCTGGAAGTGTTCAAGGCCAGTTTGGACGAGGCTCTGAGCAACCTGGTCTAGTTGGATAGACCTGGAAGGTATCCCTCCTCATGGCAGTGGGTTTGGAACAAGAGGATCTGTAAGGTCCCTTCCAACTCAGACCATTCTGTGATTCTGTGATTTAAAGACATTGATGGATGTTGGTGGAGTGCTTTCTTCAGTACAAAACACAGATAGTTTCAGTTGGCTTAGGGCGACAATGCACTTTTCATCTGAAGCCATTTCCCATTTCATGCTATAATATATTTTTTGGTTGCAAATTTACAGAGCTTACTCCACATAGAGAGATCTAACCCTGAGAGAGGACGATGAGAAAGTAAAGTAACAAAATTGATGTCCTCAGGACCCAACTGAATCGCTGTGTCTGCAAGCCTCTGCACTGGGCTGATCCAGAGGTAAGCAGCCCTTAGTGTCCTCCTTCATTCTGTCCCTCTGATGTATTTTCTGCTATATGTCCAGGATCCTGGATTTGTTGGAGAATAGTGCAGAAATGAAGGTGTCCCACCAGCATACACCCCAAGCCATGTCTTTTCTGTTGAGTATATTTCTTAGACTAATATCACCAATGAAGAACAGCAACAAGTATTTGCAGCCCGTGGTTGCAAATTCCTCCTATGTGTGGCAAGATTAGACAAAGTCTAAGTTTTGTGTGCTGCACTAAGTCAGTCCCTAGCAATTTATCACCAAGACAGTTTATAATATGGTGTGTTTTCTTTCTTCATGGCTCTCTGTCAGGTAATCTTGCCATCCTAGAGGAACACAGAATCCCTTCTGAGGGCCCAAAGAATAGCTTCCCACCTTGGGAAGTGATGCTGAGCACTACCTGTGGCATCAAACACAAGAGTCCTCATTTAGACAGTAGGGGAGTTGATCTGACAGAAGGCCATGGAACTCAGCTTGCAGGTATCTTTTCAAATGTAACGTCTTTCGTTTGGTAAGTACCAAAGTCTTTAAGAGTTGCAGATAAAAAAGGGCAAGAAAAATTATAGTAGGGTTGCATACTTTTTCTTAATTCTTTCATCTTGTTTTATTAACCTCTATAAAGGTTCATTAGATTTCAATCCCAGAAATTTGAATAGATGCTGACTGTTACATTTGTCAATGGAAAACAAATCTGCAATCCCACTATACTAGTGATACCACAAGACCTTCAAAGGACCATAACACCAAAATTTCCCAAGGGCACACCTCTTGAGAGACAGAGCATTGAGCTTTCTAAGCAGGAACTGATGATCACCAGTGGGAGCCTTTTAAAGGTGAAAGTGCAGTAGAACTGTCAAAGCAAAGGACAGCCTACAGGGTAGACCTTTCTATAGCACACCTCACCAGGCCTGTCCTTTCTTTCCCACCTGTATTGCAGGTGGTCCAAGTACCAGCTCAGGCCAAATTCTCTATGTGTGAGTGTAGATGAACAATCCCAGTCTGTATTTTCTTTAAATATTTAAATTAAAATCTCTGACATATTCTTTCAGAAATACTATGTCAAATATTTTTTTCTTGAAGGACTCAGCCAAGGTATGATAGACCTTCTGAAATCAATACTTTCTGTACATTTCATAACCACATGAAATACTAGCATATGGAAACAAATATTCTCATGACAGGATCCAGTCTCTGTCCTTGTTAATCATCATATTTTCACCTCTGCTGCATATTCAAAGTGCTCTTTTGCCTTAACTACAGTTGGCTTTAAATCTTCTTGAAGCATGTTCTTGCCCTCCTCATACTTTCTTTTGCTACTTAGCCTTTGGAGCCTTTAGAGATGAGCATAGGTATTGATGCTTGTATGGAAAGGAAAAAATAAAGCAGGGCAGGTTTGGAACTCTGTACTCCACTGTCACACGCTTATGGAAGAGCAGAGAAGTAGGATACAGAGGTACAGAAGGAGAAAAACATGCATGATATAAATTAAATGGAGTTTGGGTTTATACATTCTGTCCTACTGAATGACTTCCAGCCCTGGTAATTGTAATTCATTTCCTTTCTGCAGGGTGGAAATTACCCAGTAACAGCAAGAGTGAAAAGGTGGGTCATTTTTCTACTGTTTCACAAAAGGCCTCATAAGAAGTCACAGTCTTTATTGAAATACTCCAAGTATCACATTCATTTGTTTGAAATAGGAATTAAAACCTCAGACAGTGATTAAATTGGATGAACATTGATCCCGTGACAGACACCCCTTCCCATCTTCACTGCCACAACCCATACCACTCACAGTTTCATAACCAGCCACAAAATTACTACACAAAATAGGTGGAGAGGGGTCATGCACAAATAGTTCTTCAACTGCCGGAGTCCATATTGCAGAAGTAATGCTTAAGATCTACTTGCATTGACTACAGCCATAGAATCTGCATAAAGAACACACACTGGGAGTAAAAATCGATTAACATTTTTGTTTACAACCAAAGTAAATGGATCTTCTTCCAGTGTGTAAGTGTTGAGTGTTCACAGTGTGCTATGGTCAAGAATGTCCCCTTCTTTTTACCAGTTTTTAACCGAAAGCATACAGGTTGAAGGTTAAATTCGGAACAGAAGTTTGCCTTCCATGTTCTTTGTACCTAACATAATTTTTTTTAAGTTATTAGGCAGAAATTGATGTTTTTCTATTCCTGAAATGCAGTTTTTTGCTTTGTAAGAACGATAACTTTTATCACTTTCCATTGAAATATCTGGAAAGCAAACTAGAAGGAAGAAATTTGTTTACCAGCCAATGGATGATACAGATACAAAAAGACATTCATTGAAACTTTTAGGTTATGAGTGGAAGCTCACAGACTGTAGCATCAGGAAATGAATGAAGTTCCAAAAGGATGGGTAAACTAGTTACCATTTACATTGTAAAAAAATAACTTGATATTATATACAGTTTGACAGGACATTGAAGAATCAAGATTCAACTGTCCAGCTCCTTCATTCTTAAAAGCAGGTAACAAAAGAGAAAAATTGAAAGAATTTTAGATGGAACAAGACAATTTTTGTATGTCAGAAGGCACCCAAATTTGCTCCACTTACTTCTATTCCACTTACTGGGAGTATAAAAACCCCAGTCCTTTCATCTCCAGCAGTGTTAAACCCTGAGATGTTTTCAGACTTATGAACTATCACTTTTAAATATTGTGAGCATGTGCTTACACTACCAAGAAATTACAGAGGAGAGACAACAGTACGCTCATGCCAGCAACAGTACACTCATGCCAGCAGCAGCCAGGCTAGAAAGTTCTGCCCTGGATTGTTCTATATCTGGATGACTTACATCCCCAGGGAAACCACATCAGTGAAAACAAAAAAAGACCACACATGCCTGTGTAGATGGATAAAGTATAACAACATGTGTTGGTCAAAACTTCTCAAATGGTAAGATAATTTCTATAGGATTAAAATAAAATTTATTAAGACACAAAACTGCTTGGGGTTTGGAGGAAGTGGTATTTTGGGCTTTCTAAAAGAGTAAGCAGCAAAGGGCAGGGCTTAATGCCAACTTGCCATGGAGCAGGATAATATCAAGGACCAGATTGTTCAACACCTTCAGTAAAGACTTAGAAGAGGCAGTAAAAGGGGTGGTTTCTGAACAAGCTACTTAATTATTTGTAGTAGGGAAATGCTATGCCATTGGCAAAGAATTCTGTAAAGGCTTTACAAAACTACAAAAGTGAGGCTATATGGGCTCCAGTTTGAATACATATAAAGCATCTAGGCAGAAATAACCTAACCCAGAGGTAGCAGTCAGGGCAGAGAAAGGAGATCACAGAATCATAGAATGGTGTGGATTGGAAGGAGACCTTGAAGATCATCTAGTTCCAACCCTTCCACTAGATGAAGTTGCTCAGAGTCCCATCTAACCTGGCAAAACACCTTTGATGGAGCATCCACAGCTTCCCTGGGCAACCTGTTTGAGTGATTCACCACCTGTGGAAACCCAGGGCAAGGGGAATATTTCTCTGTCTGCCCTGAGGGGTTCTGACTCCCAGGGAAGCACTAACATTAACTTTCATTCATGGAGATAGCCTCCAAATCATCAAAACAAACTAGAGACCACAAAAGTGTGAAATAGATTATAGAGAGTAGTATAGTATGTCACTTGGGTGAGAAATTTAGGTTTTAGGATTTTTAGTATGTTGTAGATGGGGACGAGATGGAGGATACAGGGTGTTGTCTCGTGTTCCTTTTTCTTCCTTCTTTTTCCTTCTTCTTCATGGGTTTAGGTGGTATCTTGTAATTGGGTAGAAAAATCCACATTGCGGGTGTTTAGGGGTCAGCTATCGGGTTAGAAGGGAAAATAATCTAGGTGATATTTCTTAATTGGGCAACTTAGTTTTTGATTAGGCTTAAAAGGCCTTGTAACATGAGATTGTTAGCCATTTTTGTGCTGTTTTCATGCATGCAAGGTAAGGTGCAGATAGCGTGCTGAAGTTTTGATAAGATAACAATAAAATAAGAAGCTGAAGATCAAAAAAGTCCTGTGTGTCTCCTTTTCCTGACACAAAACTGCTCCAGGAGGGTTTCCCCTGTCAGGGGAGCCCTCAGGGGGAGGCCCGATGTGGGGCCAACAAAGCCATAACCAGTAAAGAACTTTTTCCTTATATCTAGTCTAAGCCTACTCTTTTTCAAATTCAACCCATTCTCCTTTTGCTTTCACTACTTGCCCTTTTAAAGAGTCTTGCCCCATCTTTCACATAAGTTCCCTTCAGGTACTGGAAGGCCACAATTAGCCTTCTCTTCTCCTAGCTGGAAAAAAACCAGTTCTCTCAGCCTTTCCTCACAGCCCTCTAATCAACTTGGTGGCCTCCTCTAGATTTTTCTCCCAACAGGTCCATGTCCTTCCTGTGCTGGGACCCCAGAGCTGGATGCAGGGTTCCAGGTGGGCTCTCACCAGAGCAGAGGCACAGAATCCCCTCCCTCCCCTGCTGCCCACACTGCTTGGGATGCAGCCCAGGACACGTTTGTCTTTCTGGACTGGGAGTGCCCATGGCTGGGTCATTCCAGCCTCTCCCCCACTAGCACCCCCAAGGCCTTCTCTCCAGGGCTGCTCCCCATCTGTTCATCCCCCAGCCTGAACTGATAGTGGGGGTTGTCCCAACCCGGGTGCAGCACTTTTAAACCTCATGATATTCCCATGGGCCCACTTCCCCACCTTGTTCAAATTCCTCTGGAAGAAATACTGTCCGTCAGATGAATAACTGCACCACTCCACTTGATGTCACAAACTTGCTGGGGGTGCACATGATCCCTCTATCTATGTCATTGGTGGAGAGATAAAATAACACTGGTCCCAGTGTGGGTCCTTGAGAAGCGCCACTCATCACGGATGTACATTGGGATTCTGAGCCGTTGACCTCTAGCTACTGGATGTGACCACGCAACCAGTTGCTCATCCTCCTAATAGTCTACCTGTTGAATCCATCACTCTTCAATTTAGAAAGAAGGAGAGGACCATGTCAAAGACTGTACATATGTCCAGCTAAATGACATCTGTAGCTCTTCTCTTATCCACTGACATAGCTACTCCACTATAAAAGGCTACCGGGCTGGTCAGTCAGGATCTTCCCTTGTAAAGTCATGTGGGCTGTCTCAAATCACCTCCTTCTCCTCCATGTGGCACTTGACATTATTACACTACTAGATTTTGCAAGTTCCTTTTCAAGAGAACAAACTCCATTGCCTTTAAAATACTGCATACAGTGTTTTCGGCTTTGCAAAGTGTATGTGATAAATGATTTCAAAGCCCTGTCAGTCAGATGCAAAGTGCTATACACTGAGGAGTCAGAGAAGAAACAATCCATTTTTCTGCTCCAAGCTTAATTTAATTTAATTTAATTTAATAATAATAAAAACTTCTTTACACATACTACTAGCAAGGCCATCTTTACAAGTATCATGTTATTCCATCGTACTCAATAACTGTAGTGTTTGCTCTGAACTGACCAAGTTGAGCTACTTGTTAGAGGTTTGGTCTTTCTCATGTGATATCTCATTATGAAATCAGTCCAGAGGACAATGGATGAGCAATAACGATTTCCTAGGTATTGTTCCAGCACTGGTGAACTTCTTGATATTGCACCTGACAACATATTAGTCATGTTACTTCATTTTAGCTAACCAAGTACAGAAGACTTTCTATACTTCCAAAGTGATCAAAAACAAAATATTAGAAAAGAGCTCCACGGTGCTTTTTAAGATTTTGGGAGGTGCCAAGACAGTTACAGCAACCTCACAAGCAAATGTTTCTTCACTACCCTGTCTGGAATGGGCATAAGGAACAGGATTCCTTTCTCACCATGCCTCTGTGGCTACATTTGTTGTAATTTGGAGCAGTTTAATTGACTGAATCTGATTACTTTTGTTCAGTGCATCTCTTGGTCATACTGCTCTTTTATTATACCATACATTATCTATATAAAGCCTGCTTATTTTAACACAGTGTATTGAATATTTTTAATATGCCTGTCAGATTTCATTCATTTGAGAAAGGAACAGTGTTTCCCATCTGAATAAGCAAGTAGAAGAGGTTTAAAAGGTGCTTCCAGCTGAGCAACAGTGAGCACTTCCCACGATGCACCTTTACCCTGTACGAGGTGATGCTCCTAGCTGAGCTACAGTGCAGTTCGCTCTGCTTCCCACAGTAGCCTTCGTTTTATTTTGTGTTTGTGTAGCACAGACTATGAGAAGTTAATGCACCATTCCAAGGTTCACAGATACTATGGTGAACTACTAGGCTTCCTGCAGCAGCTGTCACCATATTAAAAGAGGGAATTTCTTTTTACTACTGCTTTGTCCAAGTTTGTTTGATCCCCTGCAAGTGTCCTCTGAGAACATATAATTTATCCATTTTCCCCCAACTCTTTCACTCAACTCAGAGTACCTACTGCCTGGGCTGATAACAAGTCATTGCTCCTGACCTGCAGCAATATGCAATATGCAGGAAGTGAGTAAAGCAGATGTAAGCTCGCTAAGAACCATGCTTTTCATCCTCCTGTCTGCTAATCCTACCTGATAAGATCTGCTGTTTGTGAGCACATGCTGCACCATAGTTTCCAGCCTGAGGAAAAATGTATGGGTTCTGTAGTCATAAATTTCATGTAACAATATATGCAAGGAGAAGCTTGTTGTAGGCACATTTTGAAGAGTCTGCACACACAGAATCATTAGCAGAAAATCTTCCTAAAGTACCCAAAAGGAAAGGTAAAATAATGGCCAAGAATGATGGGGGAAAGAGGGAGCAGCAGAGTAAAATAACACGCGTTACAGACAGCCTTGACTTTATCAACCTTTCTGTAAGGACCCTAACTTCTAAACAATTTGAAAAATGCATGGAAGTGTTAAGCATTTCAAGTCTATGCAAACCTGTGTTTTTAACCTTCTCATTGCACATATGTTAAAAACAAAAGTTCCAGAACCCTTCAAGATTTTAAGGGTCTGAAGAAAACACCACATATTGCTAGATTTGTGCTAAAAATAGTGAGAGGTAATAGCATCTGTGCTTGTAATTGCTGTCAGAGCAGGCAACTCCAGCATATTTTTCATATGCCATCAAAGCAGCAAAATGCAACTGCATGGGATATGTCTCTTAAACAGTGAGGCAGACAAATCCTAGCAATATTAATGTCAATGAAATATATTTTTGCAAATCTACACAAAAACATTTTGGAAGCTTTTCCAATACTGGCAAAACTTCTGCCAAATTTGACCAGTGAAAAAAGCAAATATGTCTGAATCTGGCTTTATAAGAAGATAATGTGATACGATATCAAGCCCAGAAAAGCTAAAGAGCTCACCAAGATCACTGAGGGCACCAAAATTCCCATTTTGCTGCCCTCAGAACCCTTCACACCACTCTCACTCCTACTAACCCACTGAACCACCATCCTGGTACCACTTCATGGCTCATTTTGCTCAAATTGCTGAGAAGCTTGACACAGTTCTTCTTGCCTCAGACTTTGAAAATGGCTAAGCAGCCATATGCAAATGAACAAGAGGAAATTTTAAACCATACAAGGAGTTTGAGCCCCATGTGGAATCCCACCATGGAAATATGCTATTTAATCATCACTGTAGTTCTTCACACTGCTTTCACAAATATTTTCATATTTGAAGTCAGCAGGGGTTTAATTTGTTTCTTTAGTTCACTTTACACTCACATATACATATACATATACAATGCATATACAAAATTTGGATATTCCCTGTATTTGGATATTCTCTATATTAGCTGCATTCTACATATTAAACAGACCCATCTCATTGACCTGGAGGAATTGACCTCTTTTGTTTTGCTCTGCTCTGCTTTTGCATCATTGTACACCGAGCCTATGAATAAAATGGTAGGCCAGTATTGCAACAAGGGCTGATGGACATTTTACAAAATAGTGAGGTTCACAGTCAGTCTTAAATTAAGAATTTGAACTTATTGTCAGTTATTTCCATGTGGAAAGTCAGGTCACTATGACTCCTTTTTATCTTCTTATATATTAGCAGTTATTAACCGCATTAAGAATATTAATAAGTCTTGAGGTCCAGGAGCTCCTTACCAGCTTTTCCAACAGATGCTGTAGACAATTTAAGGAGAAGCTATTTACAACATATAATAAATGTAAAGTTCCCTTGTAGGCAATACATGAAAGATCCTGCTTTAACTTCTCATTCTTTGCAGACTACGTTGGCTTGAGAGTTTTTTCATTCACTAGGGCTACAGCATATTTCATGTAAAAGCATGTGCTGCTGTTATCACAGCATTTCCTAAAGCTGAGGTGAGGGTTTCAATTATGGCACTGATATCACACTTGGCTCAAGATGCTAACACGTGCCTCTGTGAGATAACTGTGCACTTACAAGATACACTTTTGGTGTGCAGCAGACTCTTAATTAAGCTCTCTTCCCAGCTGCTCACCAACATAAGAAGAAAGTTCACTTCAGACCATGGAACATTTTGTTTTGTCCGTGCTGGGACTGCCTTTGGGAGTGTAGGTTCTGCCAGCCTTCAATCAGCAGTCACAGTCATCAGGGAATATTAACCTTTCATAGACTGTAAACACAAACACTGTACACATGCCTTCCAAAGTATTCATTTGGCTTACAGGCTGGAAAATGCCATTGTATTTAAATCGTTGGCACTGATCTCATACAATCTAGGTATATACTGTCAATTTGGTTTAATTCTTCTCCTGATTGATTTGTGCTTTTTACCTTCACAATAGTTTGCCTACAAGCATATGCTTGTATATGAAATACCACTTCTTGGGGTAATCAGTCTAATACACAGAACCTTCCAAAGAAGCGAAACAGAATCTTGAGAAATGGAGAGTAATTCTAACGACAGCTTTAAATCTTAATATTCGTCTTAGATTTATTTTGAAATTATTTTTCTACATTATTATTTGATTAGCATGAAACATTTTATGAAGGCACAGAACATAATGGTTCTACATAAGCAAAATCCGATAATAACATAGGATCTGACAATTATAATAACTGAAAAAGAACTGAAGCTTTTCCTCCTGCCTAAGAACACAGAGGGAAGATAAGTGGGAACATGCTGGACCTAAAATCTGGATTATAATCATAACATGATGAGGTCAGGTAATGAATTAAAGAAGCTTGGACCTTTGGATATATAGAAGCAATAAATGACCTTAAATACAACAAAGCTTTCTTTCAAGTTCCAGATTCTCTACTCTTTTAAAAGAGTAGAGCTTTAGCTCATGCTTTAGCTCTCTGTGGTTAAGAATCTGAAATGTGAGAGCAGAAAACCAAGTGGATATCTGGACAAATGTCATGAATCTCTATAGTAATCTTCTTGTAAAATAGGGACGCAGGAACCAAACTTGTGGGAGCATCATTAAATGTCCAGGTGGTAACACATAGTCAGATGGTAAATGCTATGTAATTTTTAATTTTTGCTAGTAGGATTACAGAGCTCAGAGCAATCTGGTGGCATTTAACAGCATGCCCTGAAAAATACACCTATTAAAATGTTGCTGTCTCTTTTAAATATATCTATAGTGCCTGCAAAACCAAACACTACATTGGAATATGTTATCTGCATCCCTGAGAACAATAGAAGTCTTGATTTGTGTGAAGCAAGACTGAACAAAGTAATTATAAGGAAACAGAACTTTAAAGATCTTCAAAGCATAATGAAGTTTTTTCACGGTGAAGAAGGACAAGATCAGAAAGGCAAACATAGAATGTTGCTTTATGTAATTTTATTAACTCCATTTTATGAAAAGATAGGAAGTTTCAAAATACAAAGTTTGCATGGGAAGTCCTTATAAAAAGCTGTAATATATATGAGAAATTGAACATTAAAAAGTTGATTTGCAGTCAACTTTCTCAATAAATTTAACCTATAGTATCAGCAGTTATACTCAAATCTCTCATCAATATCTCAATGCATGACCAAAGCTCTTGATATTCAAGGTCTTGCAAACACATTCCACTAGGACAACTGGATGATACATTTGATATGGTTGCAATCTTGTTTATTTTAAAAGAAGCTAGGCAATGTACAGTTTTTTCAGGGCACTAGAAATCCAAAAATAGACAGTCATTTCCTTGACCAGAGGACAAGTGCTCTTCCAGAGTCCCAAGTGTTTTTCTGTCTGGTAGACACACCCAAAGCTTTCAGCTTTTACTCACTGCCTTCTTTTTCTGTGTGCACTTTTGTTGTGTCTCTTTTGATTGTGCTTGACTCTCTCAGACATAACCAAACACAGACATGTACACGTGGCTGCATGTAAGATTCCTGTAATAGTTCCAAATGTATGTGTTCATACCCAAAACCTTGCAGGGGTCCAGATGACTTCCTTCCCAGCCTCCTTACAATCTGTGTGCAGGACCACTAGTGTGTCCTGAACTGTAAGGGACTGACAAGGAACTTTGAAGTGACCCTGAGATTAGTTCAGTTGGTTAGAGCATGGTGCTAATAACATCAGTGTTGTGGGTTTGATCTCTGTATGGGCCATTCAGTTCATCTGGACCTGATGATCCTTGTGAGTCCCGTTCAATTTAGAATATTTTGGTCTGCAAAGTCCAGCTGCTGGCCCTGCACAGGACAGCACAGGAATGTGCTTGAGAGCATTGCCCAAGCACTAACTGAACTCTGTCAGGGTGGTACTATGACCACTTCCCTGGGGAGCCTGTTCCAGTGCCCAGTCACCCTGTGGGAAAATAACATTTTTCTAATATCTAGCCCAAAGCTCTCCTGACTCAGCTTCATGCCATTCCTTCAGGTTCTGGCACTAGTAACCAGAAGAAAGAGATTAGTGCTTGCCCCTCTGCTTCCCATTGCGAGGAAGTTGTAGACTGCAATGAGGTCTCCCCTCCATCTCCTCTTTCTAGGCTAAAGAAGTCAAGTGATCTCAGCTGCTCCTCATAAAGCTTCCTCTCTACATCCTTTTCCATCTTCAATTGCTGCAGTCTTTTACTTCAGGAAGTAGCTTGGTTTTCCTTTCACCTAAGTTCAGAACCAGGATGAGCTCTATAATGTGCCACAGAAATGTGTGAGAAATGGGGTGGGAGGGAGTATGAGAAGGTAAGACAGGGATATCTGTGCAAGGTATGCTACAGTGCAGCAAGGAGGGGATGGAGACAGAGCCCCATCCTGCTCTACACATCAGCTGGGCATATTTTGCAGTCAACACAGATGTGCACACAGGTAAGTGACAGAGGCACATAGCGCAGGCACACACATTCGTCTAAGTTTTCTTCTACTCATTATTTATGAATTCCTCTGTCCCCTGGAAAAATGTTCAGCATGTATTGCTGTTTTATATGTAAAGTGTGTTTATCATAGAGCAGTCTCATCTGCAGCTTAAGACTTATTGTGGCACCTCTGCTTCCTCTTGCTGTTCCGTACTGTGTACGGCATAAGTGTGGCGTATTGTATGGCATGTATGTGTCCATACACTTGCGCGTGCTGCCTTGGGTGTGTAAACCTGGTGCAATCAGGTGGTAGAAGCTGTTAAATACAGGATAAGAGCACTTTCCAGAAAGATGCCATAGCAAACGCTTATGGGAAATCAAAAAGGTTCCTAGATAGCTTTTTTATTTTTATTTTGAACATCATTAAGACCCTTGCCTGACCAGTAATGTAACTCCAAATCCAGACAAGCTCCTGATGAAATTGCATAGTTATACAGGATTGCTTTCTATTAACAAAACTTAATTACAGCAACTAGTTTAGTTGAAGCAGCACTTTATGCTCAGATATATTGCACTGTTAATGCTACTAACTGTCAGTTAAGCTTCACCTTTCTTATAAAGCTATGTATTTCTTCTCAAAACATTTAACAAAAATAAAAAGACGAGGTATTATTTCGCTTGTCTAACAAAGCAACACAAGTTCTGTAAGTCGAGCAACAGTCGAGTGCTGTCGCTACCTGAAACATGTCGAGTGAAGAATCAAAATCCACAGATACATCAGGTTTCTTTAAAGAAAAATAAAATTATAACTTCACTTTAATACTATTCTCATTCCATGATACTGCCTTTGTTCTATGAATACAACAGACAATGGTTAGGAAAACCAAAATAAAAAAAAAAAAAACCTTAACATTGACACACTTAAAAGGATAGATTTCCTAAGAAATTCAAGGAAAATAGAATGTAGTTCCTTCACTGAATACTCCTTATTCCCATGCTTGTCGCACATCTTTTTCAGGACAGGACAGAAGGGATGCTGAGTTGCTGCAAAACCCCTGTTATCCCTGCAGCTGCATTCCCATTGCTCCCAGCCCTGACCACGTCCCTTCATCTGCCAGGGTACCACTCAAGGTGTGTTACACAGCTCACTGCACTCTGCGTAGATCCTACCCAAGAGGTAGGCTGGCAAGCAAATGGATGCAAAGACTGATTTCTGATATGTAGTCCTGTGATGTTCATACTTCTATTTAGCATTAAAGGTGGTTAAAGCTGGGCAACAGCACAATCCTCACAAAACAAAGCACTGGTCACATTTAGCAATGACAAAACTAAGCTGCATCTTGTGGGCCATTACTCCTCTTCTTAAAACAGCTGTAGCCTATCAGTGCAGTCTTATTTCACCTGTTATGAATTTTTCAGATTCATTATTTTACTTTATAGTGTGTCAGTATCCACTATGTACCCTGAGATCACAAACCATTGCATTCATAAAAAGCTAATTTAATTTAATGTGTTTATTTCTACCTTCAAGAGTAGGAAATTTTCACATCACTACCCATGAGTCACTAGTGATCAGACTATTTTAACATCTACCCAAAATATTACCTCCCTTGAGTTTATTCTTTCCTCCTGCTGATCTTGATAGCACTGATTGAATTTACTGTACTAACAGATCTCCAGAGGTTGTTTCCAACCACATCTACCTGTCCTAGTCAATAGAGAATACATCTTTTGCAAATCCTTAGGAAGAACTACTCCGTGACAAAAAAGATGCATTTTAAGGAGGATGAAATCAGTGAGGTGAGGCATGGAGAGCAGAGAGTACTCTTTCACAGCCCTCCTGCTTTCTTTTTTCAAATTGAGTGATAAATCTTAGAGTACATAGAGCACACAGGTTATTCAGCATGCTGGAAGGTGATTATCCACTGGTAGAGGTTATGCATTGAGGTCTGTGAGGACAACATGCCACATTCACCTGGAGGATGAATCCCATTTGCTAGCAAAAGTTATCAGCCATGTTCTTAAAAGGACCACCTACCAAGGAGCCAGCAATACTTATTGAACGCAGTGCATCCACCAACACCTCAGAGAAAAGCAAACTCACAGAGGACAGGGCTGCTTGGTTTCTCTTGGTATTCATATAAAGAATGGTAGCAAAACACTCTCAGCAAGTATCCATGAACCTGTGTTGCAAATGCCATGTGGCACCTTGTATGGCCAGTGACATCACTTTGCTTCTCATTTAGGAAGAAATTCTTCACTGTGAGGGGGATGAAGCACTGGAACAGATTGTGCTTCTTTCCTCCTGCAACAGCTGCAGGAAGAAAGAAATAGTGGATATCGCATGCTTGGAAGTGTCCAAGACCAGGTTGGATGGGGCTTTGTGTAACCTGATCTTGTGGAAGGTGCCCTTGCCAATGGCAAGGGAATTGAAATGGGATGATCTTTACGGTCCCCTCCAGACAATTCTGTGATTCTATGATTCCTCTCTGGAATAAATCAGCTGGGTTTTTTTTCTGGTATGAATTCCATACAGTTCTGTGAAATGTTACCAGGGCAGTCAGCAGTTCTAGTGGACATTTTGCGGTTAACAATGATAAAGTAATGAAAGCGGTGAAGGAAGACAGAAAAATCAGCGTACCATACAATAAGGACAATTAATAAACACAGACCTGAATACAACTGTGGTTTTGAATACATGAATTTAAGCTGGTTTTATCTGTAGCAAGTTTATAAATATGAGGGAGCAGAATACATCTGAAACAGTGTCCTTCAATCATCCCAGGAGATTTTTGGAAAAGTCCATGGACTCCATGCAGGTATCATATCTGAGCTATATGTAGTTTTGTTAATGCACATGGTGCATTGCCCTCCTCGCTCTGTGGATATTTTCTTGAGGGAAAAATACAGCTCACTGGCCATTAAGAATAATTGAGTTTTCCTGCAAGACAAGGGCAATGGTGTAGATTCAAGTTTGTCAGTTGTTTGATGCCAGGGCTTACATAATGCTCATTTTTCAATATGTTTACCAGGACTCTGGCTACCAGTGGATAACGTGGGATCAGTAAAAATGAGACAGAATCTTCCATGAGCAAATGCAGTCAAAATAAAGGCTCAGAATCTTGGTTTCAATCAGGCATTACCTATCCACTACTACATCCACAAATAACTATGAAGTCATTCCTATAATTTAAGTGTCTGAGTACTTTGCCTGCAGGGACAATCACATACTTAAATGTCTTGTGCTTGTCAAACTTCTACAATTCCTGTTACGCACATCTGTAGCTGAAAAAAAAAAAGAGACCATTGTTTAAAATCTGCCCCTTAAAGTATATGTCCTCAATAGAGGATAACATCTGTTCGTTACATGTGCCACTGTCAGACAAACATGGAGGTTACAGACCGATCTGTATCCATTTCTGCAGATTGAGGCAGAATATGAACCCTTGAAATACTGGCCTGCTTCCACAATTATTTTTTTCTTTCTTTCACTGTCAAAAACAATTTTAGCTACAGACTGTCTACAACTGAAAGGATTTGACACAGTATTTGAAGAGAATCTGAAGGAATCAGATTCCGTTTTTTTTCTGAAGGAAAAGACAGACTTTTGCTATTCAGACTTTGCTCAAGGCTTGCTGAAACTGTGAAGCTATTTGCTGAGTATTTCCCTTTTCTCCTTCTAAAGTAGAAATAAATATTATTTGGCCAAGCAGATTGCAAAATGCTTTCAATTGAACAATGGCTAAGCAAGAGCATGAGATCCAAACTCAGTGATCCTCTTGGATCCTTTCCAAATCAGGCTATTCATTTTGCGCTGAATTTTCTTGGTCATCCTCATTCCAGATCCTTTTCTTTAATTAAACACCATGTAACTAGAAGAGAAATTGGAGTGAAGCAGATGACCAGCAGCATGTGCCCAGAAATGGGTAAAGCTAGTGTCCAGAAAAGCAGCAGCCCTGAGTACTGTCTTGAGAAGTACCCCAAAAGATGACAGAACTTTTGTAGGAGCCCAAGGATGCAGCTAATGCTGGTGGAAATGCAGCTAATGCTGGTGGATAACTGAGCAACAGCTGCAGGAGGAAAGAAAATCACCCAGTTCTGCAAAACACACTGTATATCAAATGAACTCAAATTTCAAACAAATGTGCCCACCATGATGCATTCATGTGGCCACCTGGTTCTCCAAGGGCTTGTGTGGAGAAGCCTGCCAGTAGTAGCTCCAGGAGCCCCCACACCACCATGATATTGGATACAGATGTTGCTAAAGTGTTATAAGGGATTACACACTCAATGGTGCCTACTGCATGGCCTGCACATCAACTTTTGGTATGAGCAAAGTAAAGACAAGGCCATTGGAGATTCAAGAACGCTGGCAGATGCACTATTTGATGTAGCATTTGAAAATTACTCTAATTATAATTAATTACATTAATTAACAGAGTGAAAGAGTAATGAGCCCAGAGAGATAGAGGTGAGAACACAGCTGCCTGCTACAGGTTTTATTTATTTTATTTACAGGTTTCTGTGTAATGCAAAATAAGTGGAGGAGAAAAAATAGGGTCATTTTTTTCCACCTGTGACCAGGAGACGGGTTTACTGAATCCTGTGTGATCAGATGAAAATGTTCACTTTATACATGGAACATAGAAATATTTCCAGTTAATGTCAGAATGAACATGTCTTGGAATTTATATTAGGTTTTGCTGGAGACTAGACATACAATATTCGTGTGACAAAACCTAGAATGGAATATATTTCAAATTATTTCAGGCTGGAAGTGTTAATTAAGTTTTGAATTTGATGTGAATATCATGCAATGAAATAAAATACAATCTGAAAAATTACTTTAGGAAAACAATGAGTAATTAGAAGCAGCTGTGGGAATTTCAGAGCCAGATCGTGAAATGGTTTCCATATACTTCTGAGAGCTGAAAGAGGACATGAAACAAGAAATCTGTACGTTCTAAACATGTCAGATAAGTAACAGAAGCAGAAACAGTCAGTTTATCAACACGTCACAAACAGACATGATTGCAGAGAATACCATCAAATGGGGTTTCCCAATCCAATTCTGTTTTGTGTTGGGTGACCCAGGCATCACCTACAAACTACAGTGGGATCCCATTAGGTGGTATAGTCCCTGGCTGCAAGCAAAGCCAGCACACCAGGAGGGAAAAAAGTCCTACATCCCAACCTAAGCAGTGAAATTAATACCAGTGCAGATTTGCTAGCTGGCAGGTGACATGCAGAGCAAAAGAGCACAAACCTTTTTTCCATCTTCAGACAAACCTGATTTTGGGCTGCCCATAATAGTCCCTGCCTACCCCAGATTGCACAGGGACATGCCTTTGGGCCTCCTAGCTCACCTCTGCAGGTCCTCCTGAGAGACTGACTTTGAGGCTGACTTTGGCCCAGAGACAAAGAGTTCAGAGATGGCAAGGACAGAGGTTGTGACCAAGTGCCTGTAGCGCACTAAACCTGTTCCACCCAGCTGCTCAGGAACAGAGATCTATTGTAGCAGGCAGAGGCCCTGCAAGGCCTCCCTGGCGGTCACTCGCCTAAGACGAGAAATGCAGAGTCACGATGAGTGGACCAAAGTAGCTCCTCTTCCGTCTTCGGACCCTTGTTATCTCTCTGTAAGGCTATAGGTCGTATTCTTCTCAACCCTGGCCATTGGACAATTTCCACCACCCCAGTAGCCTACATAAACCCCCATCTCTGCCCAGTTCAGTGGAAGAGCTGTCACTGGAACCCTTCGCAGGACCCTGATAATAAAGACACCGCTGCGGAACTCTACACAGGCTTCTCCTTCCTCAATCCCTGCGTCTACCGGGGCACCTTTGCGAGCACAGAGCTGCAATCACTAAGAGCTGAACTCACAGAGCTGGAATCACTCAATAGTGCTCGCTTAGGTTGCTTGCGGCTGGGAGCTAGCCCGAGGGACCCAGAGAGGTTGTGCCTCATCCGCACAGCGCTATCCGGGACACCTACGGCGGCAGCTGCCCGGGGGGCCAGACAGACCCCCGGGGCCCCAGGCCGTGATAATCTATAGCTCCATCACCCTGTCCCTGAGCAAAGCTGACTTGTCCAGGCTCTGAACAGAAAGCTGAACTGGCCTTGTGGGTTTTCAGGCTGTGGGGGACTACTGGAGAACTGGATATGTTCTCAGGTGCACACCTAGCCTCTTCAAAAAAGTCCCCTAAAGTGGAAACCATGTAAAAAGATGTAAATGGAGAAAAAAATAATCAAGCTGAAGTGGAAAGATTGAGGGGAATGGGAGACTCAAACTTTATTTTTATTGCTAATATATGCACCTTCAGTCCTCAAAGACACCCATTGCACTTTTTTTTTTTTTAATTAAGAGAGGCAGGTGAAAGCATTCAGACCTGCTAGTGAACACTGAATGTAGATAACTGTATGCAGTTGAACTGCGTGAACTGATGCTGTATGAACACTGAATGCAGCACCTAATAACATCAGTAGGAGGGAGATGTGATTTCCTCCTTCAGTACAGTACATACGTAAGTGTTGGGGTTTAGCAAGATACAACCTCCAACAAAACTGAGCACAAGATTAAGAGGCAGTGAGGGAGAAGGGTGAAAAAGAGGCTGTGGGTAAAGACTCTGAAAGTGCCTGAGAGGATGACTAGTAGACATGAACAGGAATTCTATTTTCAAGAGAAAATGCCATTTTGAGAAAATAAAAAACATTCATAAACATCAACCACAGTGGGAGAGAAAGCCTCTTGGTACCTGGGGAAATGCAGCTTTACAGACAATCCAGCTCATGGGAGAAATTAGGACATAAAACATGTGAACAGCAATTGCTGAGTGAAAAGAAATATCCTCGGAAGTGTAGTTTAATTTTTGAAATGACTCGAAATGTGTTGTTACACTTTCAACAGATTTAAGTGAAGCATTTTAATTATGAATCATTCATTCAGAACTTTTTGCTCCACTGTAACATTTTTTTTCCAGTTTTTCATAGAATCATAGAACAGTCTGGGTTGAAAGGGATCTTAAAGGTCATATAGTTGCAATTCCCCTGCTGAGGTTAGGGACACCTTCCACTGGACCACTCAGGACACCATCCAACCTGACTTGAACACCTCCAGGGATGGGCCATCTGCCCACTCTCTAGGCAAATTGTTCCAGTGCTTCACCATCCTCACAGTAAAGAACTTTTTCCTAATATCTAACTGAAAGCAACCCTCCTTCAACTTAAGGCCATTCCCCCATTTCCTGTCACTATATCCTCTTGCAAAAAGTCCCTCTCTATGATGCTTTTAGGCTCCATTCAGAAATTGGAAGGCCACAGTTAAATCACCCTGAAGACTTCTCTTTTCCAGGCTGAATAATCCCAACTCTCTCAGCCTTTCCTCATAAGGAAGGTGCTTCAGCCCCCTAATCAGCTTGATGGCCTCCTCTGGACCCACTTCAACAGGTCCATGTCCTCCCTGTGCTGGGACCCCAGAGCTGGATGCAGGGTTCCAGGTGGGCTCTCTCCAGAGCAGAGCAGAGGGACAGAATCCCCTCCCTCCCCTGCTGCCCACACTGCTTTGGATGCAGCCCAGGACACGTTTGTCTTTCTGGGCTGGGAGTGCCCATGGCTGGGTCATGTCCAGCCTCTCATCCCCCAGCACCCCAAGTCCTTCTCCCCAGGGCTGCTCTCCATCTGCTCATGCCCCAGAATGTGCTGGTACCAGGGTTTGCCCCAACTCAAGTTGGTCTTTGCGCTTAGTCTTCCTATTGCGCTTAGTCTTCCTATACTTAATGAGATTCACTTAGGCCCACTTCTCAAGCTTCTCCAGGTCTCTCTGGAGTCCCATCTTTCAGGTGTGACTGCACCACTCACATGCATCTGCTTCACACAGCTCAATCCTGGTTCATACAAGACAGAAATTTTGATTTTGACTATGTTTTATGCAGGCTTTAAGTCCCAATCTTTTAACAATGCCCTGAGAGGGGAGTCTAGCAGTATGACTTATATGAGTATTTCAGCAGAAAGGAAAGAGTAGCACTGAGAGAGGACTAAGCAGTTCAGATGCAGGGGTATAGCAGGGCTCCCTTACCCAGGAAGAGTGCCCTTTTAAAGAAATATTTAGATTTTGGCGTTATTTTTCAATGAGATTTGAGCTATTAAACATTTATCTTTGGTTAAGTGGGAGAGGAAAGCTGGCTGCTACATGCCAGGTGGCACAGTGGGAGAGGGGGCCACAGTCCTCCCACACCCTGGGATACTCCTTGTTTCAAGGCTGCTGTCATAAGAAGCACTGTGGAGTTAAATGTGTTGCAAGATGAGCAGCTGGAGGAGAAGTGGAAAGAGTACTTGGGATAGATGGGTATCAACACATCATTTACGGCTGTAGATACGGCAGGGAAGATTTTATGAGAGCAAGATGAATAAGAATTTGAAGCAGGCATTGTTATGCTGTAAGGGGAAAGTAACATATATATTCCTAATACATCTGTTTACACCTGTTTGAAGCAAACTCACAAACAATGGTAATTCTCACATTATTCTATCCAAGTCTGGACTAAATACAGGCTGCCTGCACTTTGAATGTCATGGAAGTCCTGTGATTCCCTGCCTGAACTGAATCCTTGCAGCCAGATGTACCAGTCTGACCCTGAAATATTTGGTCCTGAAAGGGATCTTTGTGGGATGCCTGTGTATAATATACCACCAATTCTTGAGATTTGGTTATGTAACTTGCTGTTTCCTTGTATGTAGCATGTTTGAGGACACCTCAAACCCAAGTGACTAAAAATGTCAGTCTATAATGTACCCTTTCAAAGAAAGGTATGCAACCCTGGCACTCCTGAGGCTGCAAATCACAATCCACACAGTACAACACTAATTTAGCCTTTATATTGTAACTTAGTTTCATATGTCCTTCCCCAGCTGGGTAAGTGAATCCCAAAATGGAATTTTCTAAAAAAAACCACTGGAATTAACTTTCATCAGTACTTTTATTAAGTACCTGGGTCACTGTTATTGCAAACGGTGAAAAACTACACCTCACATGATGTGTGACTGAATACCTTCTCCAATAATCATTCAGGTTAATTTCTTGATTGATGTCCTGCATTTCACTTAGCCTCTTGAATGAGCAAATCACATAGCTTCTGTCTTTTCTACTGAAAGAGCATCCATATCGAACAGTGATAAGGAGGAGGGTGGATATGAAGGAGAAAGGGTTACAGAACAGTCTGTTGCTGCTGCAAGGGAATTGCTTGCCTTCTACCTTCAGCATTTTTTTTTTCTGTAAGAAAGAGAGCAAAGGTGGAAGCACTCATTGTCAGGCATTCTAGAGAGAGCCAGTAAGTGGTCAGGAAAGAAAGACAGTCAAGGGAACAGACAGTGGCAGAAAACACATCGAATAGTATAGAAATACTTAGACACATGCAGCCTGTCTTCTTCTACAGAAATGTATCTAATTTGGTAATTAACTGAGCTTTTATAATGCTTGGTCTTAAAATAGGGCCCTGGGCCAAACACAAGCACTGAGGTCCTACCTAGCAAGTAGGTAGGAAGTTTTTCCCTTTTTGTGAGGCTTGGAAAGACAGCAATAGTCTCAGTGGTACTGATCTCTCAACACTACTGGGTAAAGCATTCCCCTGCTTCAGTCTGCCCAGGAATGCATAATTGCCCAGTCAGCCCAGTGTCATCACTTCCCATGCCTTACAGCTTTGTCATCACAAAGTCTAGATCTTTGTTCTCTGCCAACCAACACAACTGCAGAAAAAAAAGGAAGACTATTTCTACTACAATATCTCACCATTCAGAAACACGTGTTTCCTCTTGTTTAACTTTCAGCATATGCCAACATAATTACATAAGGCTGCATCAGCTGTGTAATGTGACATGAAGTTGCATAAGACAAAATGCCTCATGCAATGTGCTGCATCATCCAGGAAATATGAAGAACTTTAGTCAGGAAAACAAGTAATTCTCAAGAAGAACATTTAATCCAACACAGTCTATGCATCATTTTCAATAAAACTGTCATTCCCTCTTCACGTGGTCCATTCCAGCAAAATAATAACTATGATAACCAGTAGCTTTTTCCTCATCATGATCTGGACTTCACTCTGTGGTTCACACTGAGTAATTCTGATTCACAGGGCAACATCCCCAAAACTAGTATTATATTGGACAAGTGGATCTCAGCAGTATAGTAGTAATGTGTTATTTGTTAAGCCACATACATATCTATCCCAAATGCTCTTTTGTTTTTATATCCAGGGCCATATATAGTCATGATATGGATGAATGGGCCACTCAGCTTCTGTTGAATTCTGTTTTTTTGGACAGTTTCCAAAAAAAATGAGCACAGGAGGAATGTAAGCTTTCTCAAAGACAGGACCAGAGCTCAAAATGATCCCAAGAAACAGCTGAGGTCATTCGAAATCAAAGTGAAAAAACTCAGCAAAGAAAACTGCAAGGGCCTACAGATAAAGAAATGAAATGCACAAGCTTGAAACACATAATAAATGGTTGGTCATCAGTGTCATGATCTGGAGTTATGGAGGTTTGAAATTAAACCTGTGATATTTTTAATTACTACATTTCTTATTTTTCTACTACACGTAGGCAGTTCAGCACTTGTCTTAGAATCATATAACTGTTGGTCATCAGCTGGTATGGGCGTCCACTGTGACAAGAGAAAAATAGGCTTAAGTTAGAGCATGGGAGAGTAGAAAAAGGGTATTTAAAAATGGTAGTGAAACACTGACAAAGATTGCTATAGTGAATAGTTGTCTTTGAAAAAGTTAATTATCTGTCAGGCTACGCATCAACTTGCATGATCCCTGGAGGGTTTCTTTCTAGTCTTGCACTTTTATGTTTCAGATTTGACTCCTCCAGCTAGGGAAATTTATTTCTGTGTGAGTTGCAATTTGAAGGGCCTTGGCAAAACTAGTGGTTTACAAATGAGCCTAGGAGACTGTGGTGCAAAACCCTGTGGCTTCTTTCTTTATTTAGCATGCATGGGAACTTCATTTTCCCCTATTTGGAAACTGAAGTCTCTCCAGCTATTACAGTGTGATCCTCTACTTCCTGCATATTAATGGGACCTGGTCTAAGACATTACTAAAAATGAAAGTGATCAGTTAGGAAATCAAGACTTAAAAGTAACTGAACAAGATCCTGCAATATCAGGTGTGATAGCAGCTCTCAGTAGCTTCACTAGCCCAAAGCATGATCTTGGTTCATGCTCCTGCCTGGCAACACTGTTCACTAAATGCAAGGTGCTTCACCCATTTCTCTGAACCATTCATTCCTGAACAATCACCGTGCTGTAGGAACACACACAGGAGCAGCTAGCAAAGAGTAGCTGGCACACTGTGAAGGCACACCTTAATTTACTTAATTTACTTTACTTTGCAGTGGCACAATTGCTCCCACCTCTAATCCCATGGTATATATACTTTTAAAAAGGGACAAACAAAGATCAAATGCTCTTGAAACGCACAGAGAACCTGTGGATGCTCCATCACTGGCAGTGTTTAAGGCCAGGTTGGATGATCTAGTCAAAATGTCTCTGTCCATAGCAGGTGGTTGGAATGAGACAATATCTAAGGTCCCTTCCAACCCATCCCATTCTCTGATGCGATATAAGAACAAGTTATTCAGTGATATCAATTAATCTTATATTGGAGTTGTTAATGGCATATTTTCCTTTTGATGTGCTGAACTGAGAATTATGACACAGAAGTTCCTAGGTGTAAATAAATACCCCCAAATCCAGTATTTCATTGCTAAGGTTTATCCCCTAATAAGCAAAGGAACTATCATTTTCAAATATATTTGAAAATATAAAAATCAGTAAAAATAAAATCCTCTCACAGGTGAAGGAATCACAGTTCTGACACAGAATTTAAAACATTAATTTTTATTTCTAGGCCTTTTCCTCATCAGATAAACAGCATTCTCATGAATGAAACACTGAGTGTTTCAATTTTTTGAAACACTTTTTTGAAACAATTTCACTGTGTCAAATTCTTTCCTCTTTTCCTACCTTACATGCACAATTTGTTTTCTTCCTCTATGGAAACCTAGCATTTCTTGGAGCAGAATATTTTTTTTTCCAAAAGGAAGTGTTACAGCCTAGTTATGGTGCAAATCCACTGGTTTCATGGTTCATTCCGAGGCATATAATGCTGCATCCCTGTCCTCACCAGTATGTTGCATACTGGTTCTGCTTTCAGAGAAGGTTTGTAGGAGAGCCCTTGGCAGCATGGCCTGGATACTGGAGGTCCCCAGGCACTTCCCACAGGCACACTGAGCCATCACAGCACTCAGAGGCAGGACAGTCTCTTCCCACTGCCCACCACTCACCATGGAATGCATACTCTATCTGCCTTAAGGACCCTCCTTGGTTACAGCACCAACTGCAATGCTTCGCAGGGCTCTGAGGGATGGCATATCCCAGAAGCATTTGTGCCACCAGGAATGAAAGTGCTACATGGATCTAAGTCACAGATGTGACTTGACCAATCTCCCTTTAGACAGACTCTTTTCATTGTTTAAAGCCCAAATAAAGAGTCATACAATTTTTTGCCAATGACAGACTTCTATCTGTTTCGGAAATTCTCAGATAAATCTAGACATATATGTAATAATAATAAGAAAGCAGACACTGAAACTGCTCCCTCCTCTGAGCAGCACAACGTAGGTACACAGCACAGCAGCATACTGCAGGGACACAGCTCTGAGCTTACTCATTTGAATCTCAGTATCCCACAGAAGAAGGAAGGACAAATGCAAGGGGAAATTAATTTCAACAAGTAAAAGCTACACAAGATAGTTCATTACTTTCAGAAAGGTCCTGGCCATTACATTATTCCACGTTGGTATGGCAGTGGACATTTCCTGAGACTATCTTTTCTTCAGACTCCTCTGAAAAGATATCCCTATTTATGATGGCTGGAATTAAAAAAACTAAAAGTAGATAGTTGGGCATATTGGGCATAATGGAGCAGGCACCAACCTAAGGGTGTGAACACGTTCATAGTATTCAGGGAGATGTAGGATAATACAGACAACAAATAATTTGGGTCAGAAATGTTCACTGCAAAATAAATGAATACAAACACTCAATGCCTCCCATTTCTTCTGTGAATTGAGGTCATTTTGCTTTCTGTTCCCTGTAACATCCATTTCCTAGGAAACATGACTCCTTAGGACTCTCAGGGGTCTTAAAGACCTCAAGGCAACATCCCAGATTTCAAAGGCAAAAGTAAAGGATTAATATGCAGGCACAACCTATGTTCTGATTTCATCCCTCTGCTACTCATCCCATGGCTGTTGTAAGAATCATTTACTCTGTATCAGTTTCTGGATCAAAACCTAATTATTTTAAAAAAGAATCAGAGTCTCTTTTGTAAGTACCTTCACAAAAGATAGAACACTTTCATTTTGATAAAAGCCAAAATGTTTAGCATGAGCCTTTTCAAGAATCTATTCTCCTGAAACTGCCAAGAAGAGATGAAAAGCAAAAAAAACAATATTAACAAATTTCTGAACTGTAAACATAATTGTTTACTCCAGTCACTTGCAGCCAGCAATATATCTGGTAATTCAGCAAATCCCATATTTTCCTGATACCAAGAAATCCCAAATACAAACCCTGGCTGTGCCACAGACAGACAATGCAATCCTGGGTGTCTCTCTGGCCCTCTCAGCCTCATTTTCCTTGTTTGTGACATGAAAGCAGTGATCAGAGTTTTGTAACGTGAGTAGGATTACATAAAATGTTGCTCATGTAAGACCGAAAGTTCCTTAATATCATTATTAATTCATGTTTTATTATTCTTGTTCATTTCTGTAAGGTTTACCTAGAGCTATTGCAATACAACAGGTAGCTAGGAGAGCTCAGAGAGAAATACAGTTAGTAACCAAGCATGTTTGACTACAGACAGAATGCATGTAGACAAGAGCAAAAAAGAAATTAGGAGTGTAAGGAGGACAATTTCAAGGACAGGTTAACAGAGCAAGATGTATAGATAATACAATTCAATTTTCAAGCAAAAATGTAATTCATTAATAGAAGCAGAGAAAGGGGACTCTTTGCTTCAGAGTCCCAAGCCATTTTGAAATTAATATTTCTACCGGACTTCCAGTCCTTATTTTACAAACAGGTATTTGTTTTCAGTAGCTCTAAGAAGAGGTTTCTAGGTAAAAATGACAGAAATAAGTATGGAGTGTAAAATTAGAGAATGCAGTTTAACTTTTCTGAATATGAATGCAGCCTAGGAGCATCTGAAAGCACAGCATGATGCTTTGCTTTGAGCAACAATCTCATATGATGTTGCTGACCAGTTATTTCTCGAATTTCCAAGAAGAGAGTAATGTTTTCAGGAAACTGTAATTAATCAGAGGGAGAAGAAACGGGGCATAAAAGAACAATCTAATTGAGAACCAGAACTCTCAGTTATCCGTTAATCATTACAGGAAGTTCTGTATCACCTCTTAGCTTCTTAATGTGAACTGACTACTTGAAAATATGAACCTCTGTTGTGCTCAGTTCGGACCTCTTTTAAAAATCTGGTGGAAACTGCATTATATTTCAGCACTGCTTAATTATTTCTGATAAAGGACAAAGCAGTTGCTTTTCCTCTAATTTTGTAGTGATGGATCACTTGTAGATAATACATAACCACCAACTTTTTACACCAGGTTCATTTTTGAAGAAAGATAAATTCACAGGTGTTCTATGTTTACAAAATAAATACAAAAAGAAAAAAAAAAGGTGATAAAAAAAAGTTACTAATATTTTATAACACATAAGTCATTCGCCCCTTCTACCATAGATTTAAGCTATCACTAGGGCAAGATGTGAAAACATGAAGTTAATCTGCAACTGGTAAAGAGATTAAAGGAAAGAACCCTTTACTTTCCAGTGCTGCATGCAGCATTGACTCTACTTTAAAAATAATCTGTAAAATTCTCTACCTTGCAGCAAAGGAAAATAAGTTGACTGATACTGGTTCTGGTCCACTGTTACCACTATCTGCTCTTTTTTTTTTTTTTTTCTGTGAATGGGCAGTGCAAACATTAGTTACGGTGAATAGTGAATAAATAAAGCAACTGTATTCAGAAACATTGCTCTTTTTAGCATTACCCTTTAAGTTTTAACTCGGAATAGTGGTATGACCTGTTTTCTCCATGGACCCACCCAACTTGCCTCCTGATTGAGTCTGCAAGAGAGCTGAATCCACCAGAAAAACGTCCCACAGAGGACAATCCCATCTAAACGACCAGGTGGCCTGGCTTGTTGTAACAATGTTCCTACACTTCCTTATTAAACACTCTCTCATCCTATGCCAAAACAGTGTGGGTCTGAAAGCCCCAATTCTCTTTTTGAGGGGCTTGGGTAACTTCCAGCTGAAGAGATTGGGTTTTATGGGTTTGAAGTGCTGCTCAAGACTTAGCCAGTCTTGTGGCCTGTGCTAGAATTGTGTAGGTTATTAAGTTAAGTGTAGGTTATTTTTGTTTCTGCTACTGATCTTGTAGGTCTTTGTACAGTATGATAGTTTAATAATAAACAGCTGCACCATAGAAAAATCTGCTGGTTCTATTGTTAGAGCTCAAGAAATGGGTATGTGCTTCATGGAGGTTCGATGCAGGAAGATCCAGGCCTGTGTTTTGTTCAAACCTCCTCTTTAGATCATTTACCTTCTTCAGAAGGATAAGTCCCCTGCTGACTGTTCTTCCTGGGCTAAGATCAACTCTTCTGAACAGTTCCCATATGAGGGAGGCTTTCCACTCATCCCACAGTAGATATTCTCCAGAGTTATTTTCTTCCTCAGACCTTTATCTTTCAAATCACATTCAAGTATCATTTCCACAGCTGGTTTCTTTGGTCTTTTACTAGAAGAAAGAGACCAGAAAGCAGCATCTCATATCAGTAAATGCTTATAAACAATCTCAGCGTGGAGAGTTGGAGTTATTACATAATGTACTGGTAACAACATGTTCATTCGCTTAGGAAGATTAAGCTGTTTTTCTGACTCCTAAGGGCAGTCATGGGGAGTTGTAGAGCCCATGACAACAGAGAAACAAAACAGCTGAAGGGGAAACTTGGACTGACTGATGTTATTCAGGACAAAACTGAGAAAATCACCATTAAGTGATAATTTTCCCTTGTAAAACTTTTCTGAAAAGGCAGGGAGATATAGACTCCACAATTCCAGACTCTCTTTCCCTGACCCTATAAATTAAGTAAATTAATCTTGATCCTGTTCAAGTGGAAAGAAACATGGTAATCAAAGGGGAAGATATGTATGGAAAGAAGAGAAAATCTGTAGACTCGTGATACCTTTGATCTCTGGACCCATGTTTTATTTTGTTTTCCAAGCTCAGGGTTTTGGGAGGAAAGAAGGTTTTAAGTTGAAGCAAACAAACTTATTTTTGGGATGTTTCCTAAGCTTGACAACATAACATTTCTAGGTACAAAGTAAGGAAATTTCAAATTTGTTAAAAACTCTACCCATTAGGAAACCACTCTACCCTGCACAGAAATAAGCACATTTGCAAAGGAACAAACATAAACTATTTTGTTATTACTACTTGAAATTAATAATGATGCATATTTTCCAAGGACTTTGAACTCAAGTTTTCATATGATTCAACTAAAATCTATATCAATAAATGCCATAGTTACTTACATGCTACCTGTATGGACATTAAAGATGGTGTAAAGATTGTGCTGAAGGTCTGAGGAAGGCAGTGAATTGCCACATCAAGAATTTTTAAGCTCAGCACTCAATCTAGTCCAAATCTACTAGCATAGCATTTTTTGGTTTTATGCAATCCATAGATTTGATCCCTAAACACCCTTACGTTTTGGCACTGTCATTGCCGTCATTGGTTCATGGAGCTTGTCAGAGCACTTAATTAATGTGAGTTCAATACGCATTTCAGGCACATCTATTTTTCTTGGAAAAGTAGTTGTGGCAGAGATGTTGAAAATCATAAAGATGAGCAACTGCCTGCTACCATGGAGATGCATAAGATTTCCAACTTGTTATTTCCTGCATTATCTAGGAAAAACTCTGTAAAACATAATTTGTTCTGGAGTTTGTGTATTTGCAAATTAACTTTACTCCTGAATTCAGTCTTGCCTTAGGAACAGTATGACATTATTTCTGTTCATCATGTGCTAATACAATATATCCTTCCTGAAATGTCATTTCTTTTGGTAATGAAATGTAAAGCACTGAAGAGCATCTCACTACAAGGATGCATTTATATTAAATAATTCTTTTCATGGAAATCCAATTATTATTGGTCCTTTCAGTAGAAAGCTTAGCATGTTATTTGGTTAGAGAAACAAACATTTTAACTCACAGAGTTTCACAGAATTGCAATTCAAAAAACATTCTTCAGTAATGGTAAATTTTACCTTTACACTTCTTTTATTTGTCTAACTTTAAATCCTATGCTGCAACTAAGAAACTGAAAAACAACAAAATGACAGGAGAACATCAAATAAAGAAACAATGCTTAAAATACAACTTGTCTGTACCACTTTAATTTAATGTAGAGGGAAAAAAACCCCACACCATGGAAAATATAAAATTATTATTAAACTATCCAGAGAAGGCAAATCTCACTGATCCCTGCAAATGGAGAGAAACCACACTGATGGTTATCACTGCACATATCTTCCCATGACACCAAGCAGCAGGAGAGCTGCTGGGGGTTCACCAAATGGGACACCCAGCACTTAGACATCAGCATGGTGAAGGCCTGTCCCCACTGCAGGGAGAATGCACACGCCAGCACTCTCAAAGCAGCATCAGCCACCGCCCTTCCCTAATGAGTCCTGGTTTCAATCACCATCTGTGTGCGGGCTGGGAGGTGCAAAGCAGCCCCAGAGCAACCTTTACACTAAGACAAACCTGGACTGCATTCTTCTGCTGCTTTTTAGTGTTATTTCTAGTAATGAAACCATTAAAAAATAGTGTAGCCAGCAATATCTATATTTCATCAACAAGGCCTGTTTTTTACTAGGAAATTACTGCTACCTAGCACTATTCTGGAATTGCTAAAAAGATATCAGCAGAGCAAAAATAGCAAGCAAGTTAGAGTTTAAAATTAGTTAAGACAAGAAAACCAAAGAAGAAGCCCAGCTGCAATACTAGTGGGGGAGGCAAAAATCACAGAGAGGTATAAGCCAGCACTGAAGGAAATTACATTAAGTGTTTGACAAATTTCCACCACAGGCAGCAAACCTAATGACAAGTAGAAATCAAAGCAAATGCAGCGCTAGAATAAAAGTGAGAATTTTCTTTCCAAATATATCTTGGACATTCAATTGTAGGGACTGGAGTCCTGCCAGAGTGTTGGGCAGGAAACCAGGTGTCTCATAAAACCACTTCCTCCAAAAATCCTGGACAGGAGCCCGTAAGCCTCTGTTATCAGTGAGGAGTAGAAAACTTGCTCATTCACACCAGACTCTAAAAAAAATTGTTATGAATATTTAGACTACTTATCTGTGATAAGTACACAAGTACGCCCTGCATACAAACCTAGCCAGCAGAGACCATCCTGGATGAGTAAACAAAAGGAGGTAGAAAGAGCTCCTTTCCCCAGTTGTTGTGTCTTTGTGCTTTGAGATACTTCACAAATCAGGAAGCTGCAGACTTTGTTGTTGTTTTAAGCACTTAGTCAGCAGGCCCTGAACTTCAAAGCTTGCTCTTCCTGATTTGTCAATATTTATTTTCTCAACTCATGTTAATGACAGTTTATAGGTAAAGACCCTGGAAATGGAAGGCATATTTGAAGTCATTACAGGAAAACAGCAAGGGACAGTGTGTATTTAGATAGAACTACTAGCACATCTTCCTCTTAGATCCTGTCTTTGACTGGTGGAATCACATTTCACTATAAAAACTCGGTGGCCCAGGTGATATTACTTCAAATATTCTTTTATTTTTTCAGCAGAGTGTTGCAATAGCTACATCCTAAAAGGTCTGTAGAGATTTGGCAAAACTGACGCGGCACACAGCAATGTGGGTGCACACTTAACATTTACGGGTTAAGAATTTTATATTGTGCACAACTTGGAACATGCTGGACATGAACGAGGCACACTCATCACCCATTTGGTGGAGGAATGAGGTATAGGTGAGGTAAGAGAAACCTAAGTGGGAATTTGTGAGGAACGAAGTTAAAAAGGTTTTCAATTCCCACAGGAATGAGTTTGTTCTAAAGGGCTAAAGGTGACATTAAGCTTTTAAGTGCAAAGAGAATTTGCATTAATGACAAAGCAAAATAAATTCACCTGTAAATGTTTGCAACAGCTCCTGGGTCTGTGGTTTTCTAAAGGAAAGAACAAGGTCAGCTCATCCAGAAGAGCTTGAGAACTCACACTAATTCATAAAACAGAAGGTAGTTTTCAGATGTTACCTTTTACACAAAATTCTGCAATGCTGAAAGTCCTGTAAAATACCTGAAATGCCTCTGTGTTCTGGAGCTCCCTGACTCACTAGACAATGGTATGTTTTCACTTTTGTTAGCTAAAAAGAGATCACGACCAGAGGCTGCATTAAAGGTTGGATTCATTTCCACCTCTTTTCTTTCACCTCTGAAACTCCAGATTACAGAGCTATCTCAAAACAATTTCCTTCAGAAACGTAGGTTTTTGGTCTTAATTTTTGTAAGCTCATATATTACAAATTTATCTCATTTAATTATATGTGTTTTCCCACTTCCTAGAACTTTCAGTCTGACAAGCAACTTGGATCTGCAAGCTGTTTAAAATTCTTGCAGTCTGTTTCGAAGAGAAGTTTCCAAGCATCTTACAGGCAGGTTTAGGTAGACTGTGCTGAAGCTGTGCAAAATCACCCATCTCAGCATAGATATTATGTTTATGTTACCTGGCTGTATTCATTTCATAAATTATGACGAAAAACCCCTCAGACAACACTTCCACTAGTCACTTGCATACTGACTCTTGACTCACCAAGCCACATCACTATGTGGTCTCTGCTCAACAGTCTCTGCATTCTAGTGCAGAGTGTTCAACAAAACCATCAGCCTTTCCCAGTTCAATTAGCTCCTAAGGAAAGGCTTAATAAAATTAACACTGCAGAATCCATCCTTCTCAGAGCTCTCAGAAAAGGTGTTTTGTAATAACCAAAAGAGATTGAGATAAGAGGCAATTGTATGCATCACTCTCACTAACTGGTACAAAGGGATCATAAAACAAGTCTTTCTGCACTTCGTGTGTCTCTGCTGCCTTGAGCTTACTTCCACTGCTCTGCTCTGGCACATGACACTCCCAGAAATGCTCCCTCATCCAGCAGGATAAGGACAGCTATGTAACACTCACTGAGTAACTTGGATGAAACAAAAGGTGAACTTTTGTCAGGCAAAGTATTTCAAATACTGCCAGGCACAGTATTTCAAAGTATCCACAGCCACAAGGGTATTGCGAGGACCTCCACAACCTGCGCAATAAGCTGATGATAGAACAAGCAGAGACTCCCTTCCCAGGCTATTCCTAGGTGCCCATGAGTGCTTTTGGTGCAGGAAGAGCTCAGGAGACTGCTCTAGCTAAGAAAATACCCAGCAAAAGATGTAATCCCCTCTGTAATACCTGCTATTTCAACACTGTGATGATTTAGACCCAAAATGTTTGTGTGTCACATACTTAGAGGAGTCTAGACTCAGAATGATGTTTTAGAACAAACATCTGTGTGTCTAAAATGCCCACTTCATGGGCATTTTTCAATACTCTGTAGACAACACACTCAGGTCCTGCAATTACAGGACTCACCTGTATTTACACACCAGTGTGTACCTGGCTCTCATCTGTTTCTAGCACCACAAATTCATAAATCCCTGGAATAATTTTTTGTGTTTTCTTTTTATCAAAGTTATCAGAATGAAACAAAGTTTTGCACAAACTCATTAACTTCAGTTAAGAAGGCAGAATATTTCTTTCAATCAGAACATAATATAAAATTTGACTGAAAAATAGCAACAGAAAATGGGTCTTCACTATAACTAATCCCTTCTTCTTTGGCAATGGACAGATGCAGTAGAACACATGCCTTTATGCAGGCACATATACTGCTTTAGAAGATCCCAACTCACTTGTTTTTTGACTTTGAAATGTAAGTGAATGAACAGTTGTCTCTGCTAAAGTAATATGAAAGGACAAGTAGTGAGTTTTGGTCCAGGTCTTCAGCTCAGCAGTAGCAATGAACAACTAGGATAATGTCATCATGGTTTATTTCTTTAAAATTTATATGTTCCCTGCATGAGCAACATCTTCTTAATACTGAAAAATGAAAAATTTGTAATCTCAATTTCTCTTAAAATTGTAGAGGATTGAACGTTTTTATTTGTCAAGAAATATTAAGACCTTAGGCAATGAATTATGTCACCAGCTTGAAGGTAATGCCCTTCTTGTGAACTATGCCACAGCATTAAAAAACTGGTTCTTCTAAAAGGCAAGTAAGAAGAAACCTAGGAGAAGTATTTACAGTCACAACAAATACAGCATCTGCTACATGTAGAAGTGCAGTCAAGCATTTTTTCTCTATTTACTTGAGTTATTGAGACCCTACAAAAAAGTATCATCTAAACACAGTTAAGAAAAATTTACAGTTAATTAAAAGATCTCTCTGTTTCATAGCTCATATGGCTTTTCTCAAACTTCATTTGCATTACATCTGTTCCCATTAATAGATGCAGAAAGCCTATGGATATCACTGTTAAAACATTTTAACAATGCATTCTTGTTGTTCTTGTTTTGCATACCTAACTGAAAAAGAAGCAACACCCAGGAAATAAATTGGTTAAAAAATTATTAAGCCACGGAAATGTTTGCAGACATTGACCATTGAGTCTACAGTACCTCTTCAGGAATTCCTAGTCACTCACCACATAGCAATATTCTATTCTCAAAACCTTTGTGGCCAGGCATTAACATCAAGAACTATCACACTTACTGGGAACTTAAGGGGAAATTTTATATTAGTTAGTGGAAATAATAGCAGCTGAAATAATTTTTTTCAGCTGTTTTATATATGGAAATAAAATTAAATATATTTTAATGTGAAGCCTCACAGAAGAATGTTGCAAGTGAAGGAAATGTGATATAGCTGAAAAGACCAAAAAAACTAATCATGCAGCAGAAGTCGCTTTCCTCCTGAAGAGATGGTGAGAAGGTATACTGTACTTTGACAGAGGAGAAGGGAGTTCCATATGGAAATGTGCACCAGCGTACAGCAGATTCTTTTTGACAGACCCACACCAGTGCCTCCTTGGCCTACTCAGGGTGTCCATCCTCAATCCCTAATATGTCCACTCAGGCACAAAGCAAAACACTCAACTACAAAGTTTGAGTTCTTTAACCTGAGTGAAAAAAGGCCATTAAAATTACCAAATGGCTTTTCTTTGTATGCATGTTGTCAGTTCTATGCCCCAGCTGTCATACCCCTGACACCTCTTTGACAGACAAAAATATCTGATTTCTCCTAGGGTCCACAGCTAAGAAAGAGACCTATGGATAGAACACCATACTTAAACTGGTGAGGTTTTACATTAGATACTGGGAAAAAATTGTCCATAGAAAGGTGTCATGGTTTGACACCGGCGCAATGCCAGCGCCCCCATGAAAATGTACTTTTCTAAATAATTGCTATGAGATGTGATCAGGAACAGAGCAGAGCAGGCCCAAGCTTAGTACCAAAGAAAAGAACTTTATTAAACTACTACTACTATAAAAACGACAAACACTAAATCCTGGATGAAGACTTCCTAAAACACCCCTCCTCCTCCCACCTAATTTCCAAACAAACTCAACAGTGAGACACCACCCAGGATCCTGATCAAGTTGCCACCCTTCAGATAATCGATACTCAGTCCATCAAGGGAGACAGGAGTCTCTCCTGTGCCACAGACTCCCCAGGAAACACAATTGCCACCCTTGTGTTTCCATGTCACACATGGCAACCGCCCGCAGAAAATCTACCATGGTGACACTCTCCTTTCCATGTCTCAGTGCTCTCACCACCAGGCATGGACAGACTGCCCATAGGGCTCCTTCAAGGATGCTTTGCCATGGACCAAAAGAGACAACAGTTCAGCTTTTCATCTTGGGACTACAGTCCCCCCCCATTTTTCCCTGGGACTGAGGGTCCAAGAACAGAGGTCTTCTTCTCCTCTTCTTCTTCCTTGAAGATAGAGGGCTTCTCCACACCTTCTCCAACTCTCCTCTGTTCTCTCCACTCTTCTGTTGGTAATCACTGAAACAGGTCTCTTGGCACACCAACCCCTAAGTGCAGCTTCTGTTAGGAGAATTTGGTTCAGTCTATGGCTAACAAGAAAAGTCCAGCCACAAGCCACTCCATCATCTCCTTCCAACTTGAGAATTTCTTCTTCCAACATCTCAGATCCCAGACTGTCTCTCTTCTACTTCAAATCAAGGAGGAGTAATATTTTACAAAGCCTTCATTTCCCAGGAAAGGGTTAAAAGCTCAGACTCCCTGGACGGCTGATATCTCTGCCCAGCAGCCGATTCCCAAGGCCAAGGCTGGGCACCTTCCCCCCGCCCCTTCTCCTCCGTGCCGGCAAAGTTACAGGTGCCGTCTGTCCGGACTCTCTGTCTCTTCCCTCTGAGGGGGGGTGACAAAGGCATCTCCGCTTCTCTCCACCCTTCCGTCCACAGGAGCTGGCTTGGTTCCAGTCCTTCTACCCCTCGGCTCACCTCGACCAGGCCGCATGGCTCCCCCTCCCCCACCCAGCCCCATGGCTGGGCAGGGGAGATCTGCACAGCACCCTGACCGGAACCAAAGAGAGCGAGCTCTTGGGAGTTCCTGCTTTTAACCCCCTGTGTTCTCAGAGGCGTATCCCTATCTTCAGTGGTCACTCCAGGTGCCTGTATCCAAACTTGACCACTGATTGGTTTGACCCAACTTCCTGAAAAAATCACTTCCATGTCAAACCACGACAAAAGGATTCTCAGTTATTAGAATAGACTGCTCAGAGAAGTGGTGGAGTCGCCATCCCTAGAAGTGTTCAAAAAACATGTGAATACGGAACGTGAGGATGTAGTTTAATGGTGAACATGGTGGTCATTCTGGGTCAACGGTTGGACTAAATGATCATAAAGATCTTTTCCAACCTTAATGATTCTAGGATTCAGTGACCCTCCAAGATCCATGATAGTTTGTGGAGGAGTCAGCATCTGTTGAGAAGCTAGTGATCCAGTGGATTTCTACAGGCAAGATTTACTTCTTCTGCTGGGTCTACAATATGTATGGGACAGCCTTTAAAACTGACAGCAACTTGTCAATCTGAAAATAGCGGTTTGGCTTCATTCCAGAAGCAAGCTGGATTCAGTTGCAGCATCTGGATTTTTAGGAGTTGTTTGGTACCAGAAGAAGAAAGATAAGCAACACTGTAAATGTTTGTTGGCTCTTGCAGCCTGGAACCTGTGATGCAACAGAGATTTATTTTTCATTTTTAGTTCAGCTGCAGCTGATTCATACAACCATATTATTTCCCTCAGCTTGTTGCAGAGGAACAAAAATTCTAGTGAAGTCAATTAATCCATGAAGATTCACTCTGGAAAAGGTAAATTAATTTTCTCCAATTTTCTTAATGCATTCCCTAGAGTTCATCATTCAGTTCACAACTGAATGATTTCAATGATCATGACCTTTAAAGAAGAGACTGAAAACCTAGCTAACAATATGCAATCTGCCAATAGTTCAGGTGGGCAGCCCTTCAGTCGCCAAGGACTAGTTCACACAGCTGCCACTAGTCTATCTCAATCTGAGTGACATCCGGGCTGTCAAGACTAAAACACTCTGGACAGGGACATGAGTTCCTGAGCATTGCAGAATCTCTTCTTTCTTGTAGCCCTAACAGAAGTTGCTGTCATGAATTGCTTACAGCAGAACTTGATGTGGATGAAAACTGAGGTGCCCCATGTGGTCTCAGGGTACCCCAAGAGTTGAAGCCATGGGCAGGGGTACCTGCGAGATAAGCATCCTTCTGTAGCAGCTTTCTTCTCCAGAGCTCAGTCAGCACCTACAGAGAATAAAGCCGCATTTCCACCCAGACACTTCAACAGAAAAAAATCCAAAGCACTGTGTTTCTACCATATTTCAGTCTTATCAAACAACTCTTATGCAAACCAGTAGGAGTTTGACAATCACACTGAGGTACAGGAAAGATTTGCTCTATGGAAAAGGTCTAAACATGACTCCTTAAACACTATTGAAAGAGTATGTGTAACATTTTCCCATTAATTCAGGCAGTAATGAGTGAAAGGCCTTGGTAAAAGAGCTAATAAATGTAAAGGAAATTTTGGAACAGCAGAAACCACAAGTCTCATTTCACTTTTGCATATATTTTACAAGAAGCTGACTAGAATTACTCTTAATTGACAGTTGAAATGAGGATCAGAACCAGCAATATCACAACCTGGTATACAGAGTTTGCAGAAAAACTTATTTTAATGATAAACTTTTCAGACACTGGAGGTGATAGAAATAATTTCAGTTATGTTTCTCTGCATCTTAGGAGGTAAATTTCAGAGTCCCCCTGTGTCTACAGACACTTACTTTTCTTTTGTTCATTTGTTTTACTTCAAATCTCTCAATTGAATCCCTTAGACACACCACTGAACTTTTCTGCAGCACTCTTAACAATAAGATATTTATGATTGTTAACATTCAGATTTTTTTTTATTAAGTACTTATTCTAGCATCACATTTAATTTTCATTAAGGGAACTGTTCCCATTGAAGTAAATGGCACAATTCCAAAGTCAGTAGCATAATTCACAAATTGGTATTCTGATGCCATTTTTTATTTTTAAATGTTAAATGGACCTGTTTTTACACCCCAAATATAAAAGAGATACCCTCATTATCTAATTTTAGCTTAATTTAGCTGCAAAACTGCTATAAAGAAAACACCATATCTATTCATGCTGGGTCCTTTTCAACAATGTCTACTGGAAATAGATGAAATTACCTCTTCCCTCTCTCTTTCCATTCAGTATGATGTAGTGTCATTTATTCAACCTACACAAAGATTTTTAGTCAGCTTCTTAGGTACAACTTTGGCAACTGCTGCAGCAATTCCTATATTTCTGAAATATCTTGCTGTGGTCAGCTCTCCATTTTTGTGAACCATCAGATGCTTGGACAAGGGTTTTGGGTCGGGGACTGTCAGTCCTCATGTCATCACACATGAACCTCAGCACCAAGGTGCAGATGTGGCCTGCACACCTGGATGGGCGGGGAGTCCAGGTGCTCTGCCTGCAGCAGGGATGTTTTACCCATTCTCATGAGCAGCATAAGGTCACCTGCAAACCGAATTTTCAGAGCATGCACGACATCACCATCAATGCAGGCCTGTAGGGGTTAAATAGCTCCTCACATCCCTTCACTTGTTTTCCTCCAATGAGATGGTTTTCTTTTAGTTTGTGCAGGGTTTTTTTTTGGCTTTTCAGTGTCTTTGGGAAGGAAAATGAACAGAGTGGGAGTATTGCTTCAACTGCTCTAGTTTATGGTTTCATTCAAGGTGACTAGATTTGGATTATCTATTAGTCAGACAAATTAAACTCCAAGGCTTTGACTCAGACCTGCCTTCAAATGACAAGGTCACAAAGCATGAAGTGAAAATACCGTAGTCATAACACAGGATATCTCTTGGGGAGGTACACAGGGGGAGACTCCTAGTTTAGATGGCTCTCCAGCAAGCATCTGACACATTTTTATCTCCTTCCTCTCTAATTAGATAATAAAATATTTTAACTTCTCCAGACATTGTGTCTACAACTACCTTCAAACAATACTTTGGAAATAGAGTGGGATGGGGAACCTCAGAAAAGCTGTAATTGCCAACTCATATTTTATTAAGGAAAGAGAAATAGTGCTCGTATTGAAGTGTTGGACTATTTAAACTACCATCAGGTACTGGAGATTAAATTTTTCCTAACTGGGTCACAGCACGATCTGTCAGTCGCTTGTAAAGCCTAAATGTGCTGTAAATGATGACCTGGTTGTACTGCTCAACAGGCATAAATAATTCTCCTAAGCCATTTCATAACAGACCACATAGTGCCTTAACAGAAATCACCCCTCTGAGAAACTGATCTTTTCCGTTTGCTCTCATTTCCCCCAGTGACCTAGTTCTGGAGTAGAACAGCAATTTTCCAGACAATGCTGCGTTTTCTGAACTAGCAATATGAGTCCTTCTGAAGACATCAACAGAAACTGCAAGACGGTATGTGAGATGGGCTGTGCCATCCCACCAGACATGCCTTGTTTTGGTGCCAGCCCACCCAGAATACCCATTGGTAATACCCATTGGTATTTCACCAAATGTGGCAGCCAACCCAAAATCTCACCCTGGGAAAGGCAAAGCCGCTTTCCAAGCATGCAGAACCCACCCCTCCCACCCCCAGAAAACAGAAGCACAAAAGATTTGATAGAAAGTGGTTCCAGACTCTGCAGTCATGCCTACTGCACCAAGAATGGCTTTCAGAATCGAGTGCTGGAGATGCTGTAATATCAACTAAGGGATATTAAAATACCTGTATTTTAAATAACCAGCATACACAAAATGACCATGAAACTCTTGCAAGAGCAGGAAAATCTCATGACTCTGTGGCAGAACTTCATTTCATGTGAGATGGCAGCTTATACCCCTGCAGCAGCCTTTTTTTTCTGTCCCACCTCACGGCTGGTGCTATATGCAATGGTAATTTAAATTAAAATTGAAAACAAAAAGTAAATGCATCCTCTTGAAAAATTTTCATAGCTACCAGAAAACAGCATTTGTCTCCTAGTTTTCTGAGAAATTCACTGATGCCTCTACCTTTTTTTCAAAGAAGGTGTTTACTAATTTACACGTATTTCCATTTCCATTTCAGTCCATTACCCATATACCAAGCATCAGACTGCAGCAGCTGGTTGGAAAAGAGTTTAATCTCTTTTAGACAGCTAAAAATCCATGGCTTATAATTATATAAAGGTAGAGCCAGACGAGACATCATCAAAATATTAACTTCAAGGCAAATGGGATGTCAGGATGTCAGATGCCATCAAGAACTCAAGTTTCCAGGACACACTCCTAGGAAATTGCTAGTTTGTGTGATGTCATTCCATACCAGAGCATATTGGTACTAGGAGACTTCATGTGGAATGTGGGGCCCCTCCAAAGCACTTCCTGTGCTACTTCTCAAGCTGATAAGAATATTGTACAACGTATGCAGTAATTAATGGATTGATCACAAAAAGTCAATGTGGTCTGACAGGAGAGAGCCAGAGACCACACAAAGACAGAAGGAGGACTGCTGCTGTTACAGGAGGCCCAGACTGAAGGGCTGAATTACTATCAAAATGCTTGTTCCTTGGGCTGCTAAAGTAATTACTCCATTTCAAAAGCAGTGTCCACAGTGAAACTGACCTTTATGATATGTATCTTCTCTATTTCTTACAGGCCACATTCAGCCTGATAGAGAAAAAGAGTCTATTCCAGCTTCTCCTTTTGGTGGTACCTAGCAGCAGCAGCTTCACAAGGGTGTGCAAGAATTCTCACAACCTGTAGTCTGATAGCACATTCCTTATAGCAAAACTTTTCAGCATCAAGCACCTCACAGGGTTTATTTTTCAATGACAAGTCATGTCTTTGTGTGTGTTTTCCCATTCTCATTAAAACTTTCTCTCCAGTCTATCCAAAACGAAACTGATAAAATATGTTATTTCCCTCATCTTTGAATCTACAGATTCACTCACTTTGTCTCCTTTCCCCTTGCTGAAATTTAAAATTTTGCACAGTGTAATTCTCCTGTTCGCTGTTACAATATTTCACACTGTAGAGCATGTCAACAACTCTTTTGAGAGATCAAGATTTTGAGACATCAGAAGTGCCCTGGCCAGGAATGGAAGTAGAAAATTAAAATCTTGAAAAATTTATGAGCAGATAGTTTGGAAAATACCAAACTACAGCAACTAAAAATTAGAAGTAAAATCCTATTTTTTTAATTCAAAAATCATGTTTTATTTTTGACATTTGAACTTTTAATTATATCTTAAGAAAATTTTCAAAACAGATCATCCATAAAGTGTAAAGCCATATGCTTTAAAAGGCTTTTAACCAAAAATCCCCCCCACACACAAAATAACAAAACCAAAACCAAACCCATCAAAACAACAACGCCAAAACCTCATTTTAAACACACAGATGTTAACAAATCTGTTCTTGAAAGCAATTTCAGTTTCCTAAAAGGGCCCTCTCTATTAAAAAAAAAAAAAAAAATTTCTTTTTTTCGTGTTTACCAAACTTGGCTCTACCTCCTTCATCTTGGCAAGATGTTAATGGTTTCAGAAATACTTAGCCTTCCCTGTTTATAAATGTTATAGCTATCATTTTATCTATCCTTTTAGCACACTATGGGTGTACCTTGACCAGATGGATGATGCCTATTCTGTTGAAACCTGTGTCCTCCATCCCAGCCTTATGATTTGCCTGCAGTTGCTATGGCTGAAATTTAGGTTGGAAGCTCCTTGTTGAGCCTTCCTCTTTGGGATTAACCGAGCCTTAGTGAAGGAGCTGCACAGGCTTGCTGTGGCCACCACCTCCTCACCCACCTGCCAGTGTTAATGAGGACGTGGTCCACTCCTTTCACAGCCTTTAGTAAGTGTCTGTCTGGTGTTGTGTGTAAAGTGTTGATGCTTTTCCTCAGAGCTATAAAATAGCAAAATATTTTTCCTAGAGGATTATAACACAAATAATGGATTTTTGATGATTCCTTTAATTTTATTGTTATATTCCACTGGATTACTTCCAAACTTATTGTGGAATTGTGATTTCCTTTCGATCTCAAGAATTCACACTTCCTTTTTTTCCCCCCTTAAATATCTCTTTCAGGAAACATGATTTCTATAACTCCTTTCAGTCGGAATCCAGCCCATTCATTCCACAATTTAAGTCCTCCATGTTCTCAATTACCTACCTAGACTTCCCCAAACTCCTACAAGAACTATGATGCAAACTAACATTGATAGAAAAAGAGGACATTAACCATGGCAGCATGGAGTGCTAACCATGCTATTTGGTCTTGCAGAGTCCCAGAGCTCTCAGGGGAAGTTAAGTTTTGAGTGGATTCAGTGCTGATGATTCATGGGACACTCTGGATTTCACAGCCTTGACAGGCTGCTGGGAAGGGTATGTGTGAACTTAGTTGTCTTTAGGGAAGATGACTTGGAGCTGCAAGAAGGCCAGGCCTGGGGCTGGTGCTCAGCCCTGCTATCCCCACGCAGAAGATATTGCACAGCATGACTCAGTCCGATGCTCTTTTCCTACAGTGTGTGCCACGGTTACATCTCCTGCCTCGTGTGATCCTGATGCAATTCCAATTACATCACCCACATCATGTAACAACTCAACAGTAGATAACAGTAAATAGAGCTGAAATGAAAAAATCAGATTCACATGTTTAGTCACCCTTAAGGAACTTTTTAGACTAACTTAAAATTTACTAGGACAGCTTTCTTGTGCAAGCCAGTCTATATGATTGCTTTGCAATCATAAGTATACCTAGCTATTAACCTCCACTCCTACTCAAATTTTTTTTTGGCCTGTGTTCCTTGGTTTTCAGTTTAAATTTATCTGAGGGGAGGTTAGGGAGATGAACAGTTTAGGATTAAGCCCTATGCTGCAGCAGACTTAAACTCTAATGATCTGCCATGGGAAGCAGATTAGGGTTCTTCCTAGATCACAAAAGCAAAATGCTTAATGAAAACTCCTTGCAGCATAGATAATCTCTTTTTAAGAATGTGCATATTATTTTTTTAGTTTTTGGTTGTAAGCCACAGGACAATAACATAAATGAACCTCTTTACATTACTGGACTTTAGACTGAGCTTGAACACAAGTCAAATCAGGAAGGGCAAACTTGCTACATGTTTTTAATTCATCTCGAAAACACAAGATCTAGGTGTCCTAGATGAAACATTGACCTTATTTTACTCAGAACAGCAATGCCATGTATTTCAAAGCAATTAATTGCACCAATAAAATCCATTGGCTTTGATGAGAGAGGTTGTTCAATGTATGACATCTTAGTCCAAACTCTTCCTGTTTCCTGCATCTCGTGCTGCAATTGCCACTAAGATAAATTATCTTGCTTATTTAATATATGTATCTCATTACTTCACCTGAGGTAAAGACAGAAACTTTCCATATGTACTAGACCACACCATCCCTTTGACTTCAAGGGATGCAATAGCTTGTAAATAAAACCTAGCCATCTCCAAGACGTTAAGCATGCTTATTGAGTTGACAGGAAATGCATCTTCAGCACAGCTTTTACTTGGCAATTGTCTTCATGCGGCTAATTTACTATTTCCACTAGAAATAACAGCTCCCTTGTAAATTTTCTAATTAAATCTGTAGCTGCTTGGAACAGTATTAGCACAGCAAAGACTTCCTCTAAGCAATCCTTCTGGGAGCCTTCCATTGACCTTACTGTAGTTGTCAGCTGAACCAAGGACTAGGTAACACATTATGCAATTCAGAAGGAATCCTTATAGCTGCTCACAAGGAGGGAGAAGCCCTGTTGAGAGTAGGAGCCAAGGAGAAAACATTTGAAGTTCCCTGCTGGTTAATAAAGCCTTTTCTATACTTATCCTAAGAAAAAAGAGAGATGCAGGGAAAAACCCATCAGACTTGGAATGGACAGGAACTTGATGGTTTTGCATACAGAAACTATCTGAGGTTTAAACTCAGCATAAATAAACATGACCCTACTCACTCTGATCTCCCAGTTCCTCTGCAAGAGCCAGAAGGGGAACTGTTTCAGGTGGAGAATGTCTTGGAAAAACAGGAAAAGTCTGTCTCAACATTTTGTCCTCTAATAAAAAAATAAAAATAATCTGTACATCTGTCTTAGCCTAGTGCAAACTTTCATGAGTAGCACAGCCAAATCTGTAAAAATCAGATAAGATAACCAACCAGTCTAGTTTCAGAAGTGATGCTCTGAAAGCCTATGAAAGATTGACCTCTGCTTTTATCAAACACTTTTAATCACTAGACATGCAAATCCTGTAGTGTTTTGATGAATTGGGGGTACAGCACATCAATTTCTCATATGTTCAGCCCACATTTCATACTTTTTCTATATGTGCTTTTTGTTAAAACTTAGCAATAGCATGGCAATATAAGTATTAATAGCTGTATCTAGAGGTATAGCAAAATTTCTGGGTTAATCCGGTTCATTCTGGTTCATCAAGACAAGCGTAGCTGAAAACTTATTGGTCAGCAAATCTGCTATTCATAGCTCTGAGCACACAGCCAGTTATACATATTATCTCATTTATGTCTTTCTGTAAGAATACATAAAACAGTAAACCGTTTTGCTGTACCCTGCAGTCAACAGAGAACCTCAAGCAAACCAACAATGGGACTGCAGAGTACAAATGCTTGTACTCATGTGGTGTCCACATAGTCCCCAAACACAGAAAGAAGGATGATTAAACAGGTAAGTGAAAAATCTTTGAAAACCCTCTATCTGTTTTACTTTTCTTCGGAGTCATATGGTTGGAAAATTCTTAACACAGAGAAAAAGTCTGCAAGTGATGTCAAAAAGAAGTTTCTAGTGCAGGGTCCATCAATAGTAAAGAAACTGTGTGTATTTAGCACTATCAGTAGTGAAGAAATTGTGTGCATTTATCTGTAAATCCACAGCTCAAGTATGCAAATTTGTTTCATTTGTTTCAAAGGTATTAATTTGATGCCAAGGGATCTTGCAGCCCATCTCCTCTCTTCTTCCAAGCATAAAGAGATTTGTGACAATCTTAAATACCCCATTACAACTCCTCTCTCATACCGGTGGTAAGACTTTGTTAGCAGTTGTTCCTGTCAATTGTCTACTACAATTTTAACTCATTTTCTAGCACAAGTAGACCTAAAGAAAAAATACCCTCTTTTATGAAGCTACATACACTCTGTTCTTGAGGATCATTATCTAGTCTCCCTTCTCTATCTAGTCTTTTTTCCCTTTACAGTTTCCAATTCCATAAATTTGTCCTCACATGTGTTATTTCTAATTTCTTTACTTTGGATTTTATTGAGATAGTTATCTCTTTCTGGAAGTCCAGTGTCCAAATCAGGACAGCTGTGGGTTGAACACAATGCATCTTAAACAGATGTGGTCAGAAATCTCCTTGGGATGTTTACCTTTTATACAACAGGGTGACATTGTTGACCCATCTTCAGTGTGTCATCTGCTGTAAAAGACAGGACTTTTCCAAATAATTTTTTTTGTAACTGGCTTTGCTCATGTGATAGAAATACTAGATTTATTTCATACAACTCCTTCCACAGGTTTGCTGCTGCAGTGCCCTTAATAAACTGCATCTTATTTTTCAAAACCATATCCAGTTTACCACAATCATATCAAGCTCTAACCGCATCCCTAGGTGGAACTCTGTCTCTTCTCACTGGAGTATTACTTGAACCTGTCCAACATGCTCTCTATTCAACTTTACAAGTGATTTAGAAACACACTGAGAGAATGCAAAGCAGGGTGGGCTGCAACAAAATCGCAGCCTTCTGGCTCTACACAACGCAGCTAATCAGTACACTTAGAACTTGGTTTCCTAGCTGAGCACTCCCTTTGGATCAATTTTGCCAAGTTCTGTCCCTTCAACTTGTCTATGAGGATATCACCTACTTGTCAAGCAATCCTACTGAGAGATCAAGAAAACCGACTGCTGTACACAGAGCCTGACCTGCTGCCAGGGCAGAAAATTAGACAGACTTGAAATCGTTTGTCCTAAGAACATTCATTTTGTCTGTTGTTCATCCTTGTATTTATCTTCTTGGTATTTCAGTCTGAGTATTTGTTCCAGCACTTTTCTAGGAATTGAAATTGTGGTCAGAGCTGATAACATCAGCTCTTCATTTGTGTTTTTTTTTTTTTTTAAGCCATGGACTTTCATTACCTGTTACAGTCCCCTGCCTTCTGCAACAAGGACAGACGTTCCTGAAGGTGCAGCTGTGGGCTGGGCACAGCCGGTCCTCCAGGTTCAAGTCAGGTCCAGACATACTGGAAATCTCTGCCTCAGCTAAATATTTTCTGTTTTAGTCTGTCCTCAACTCTTACTTCTCTACTGCTGAGTCAGCTGGCCTTTCTGGTAAAGAGTTAACCATAACAAGCATCAGACATTTCAGCCTTGTCAGCACCATCTAGCTTTTCCTTTCCACCCAGTGATGGATTGCAACTTCTCTCACTCTACCTGTTACTAACACTGCCCTTATAGAAAACGGCTCAGTACTCTCACTTCAGTCCATGCTTGACCAGTCCATGCTTCAATTCATCCCTAACTCTTCATGTTTTTCCCTTATACCTATTCTTAGTAGCCTGAACATTTGCATCTCTTCTATCTCCAATTTCATAGTAAGTATTTAAATTGATTTACTTGCTACAACTTCCAGCTTCCCAAACTACCACAGGTAAAATCAGCATTATATTTGTTTTATGGGATTATTAACTCTCATTAGCATTTTTATTTTCACCTTTAAACAAATTTTCTATGTGATCATTCCTGAGTATTTTCCAAGCACAGTATTGTCTGGCTTTCCAAAAGCCTGCTGACTTTGCATTATTTTCCTACCTCCCCCATAAGTCAGTCTTTTGCCAAACATTCTCACCCTAAATATTAGCATGTTGCTGTTCTTTGATAGTTCCTCCCTCTCAACTGAAATTCCATGTGAAAAGGACCTGTCTCTTTGGGTACTTTTCCCATCTTTCACATCAAGTAGTCCTCAGACATAAAATATAGTTAACCTCTACCCCAATATACTTTGGTCAATTGGTTCTTCTCTCTCCCACATCAGCCCTTCCTTACCCTACACCACACAAAAAACATGACAGCATCTCACCATGCAAAAATCTTCCCATTAATTCCAAAACCATATTAGTCCAAGAAAGCCAAACTAGCCTTGTGACATTTTTGTTCATCATATATACCTACTGATCCAGATTGGGCTGGTGAGACAGCGTATAAAAGGGAAGCTGTCTGACAGTATCAAAAGTCTGTGCATCTCACAAAAGTCCTAAAAGCTTTGTACATATATTTCGTCTCCTTCTGATGTGGTTAGGGACTTTAAAGCTGTGCCTTCTGACTGACTGTGCCTCTGAAACATAAGGCAATTGAAAACATGTCTGATGCTCCAAAATGAGTGCTCATTTGCAAACCTCAGTCCTGCTGAAGTAGATTGTTCTTTTTTAGGAGACTGGTAGATAAACAGACATCAAACACAGCCTGAGAACAGCTCTGGTGCACTTCTGAAAAGAAAAAAATTTATATCTTCCGCCTCTCTGCAAATGGGGAATTAAAAGTTTCAAGACTAGAAATTGCAAATTCATCTGCTGTGGTAAGACTTCAAGGAATATATACATGTTATTTTTCTTCAGTATAGAAAGGAGTGGGGTTTTTGCTACCAAGGGGAATATTTAACTTTTTTTTTCTGTTTGTGTATTTTCACACTAAGAAAAAAAATACAGCCTGTCATTTCTAATTTTCAATAGTACTTGTCTGCACATGTGCTAAAATTACCACCTAAATAAAATACCACAGTGTTCCTCACAAGAAAAATCAGTGTAGTTGTCAGGAGCAGTGAACTTTATGAGCGTATTATAAATGGGAAAAAAAAAAAAAAATTCTTGCCACCTTCTTCAGATTTGCAAGAGGGCCTATTCATTATGTGCTCACACCACAAATTGAGTTTTATTAGATAACTAGTTTAATGTCCTTGTGTTATATTTAACTTATATGCACTCATTTCCTAAATAATATTTTGAAAAGGCTTGATTTGTAGCCATTCCTCTTTGTACTATAGAAAAATAATCAGGCATAGCAAAATACCAAGGCCCTGCAAGATGTTAGTTTGTCTAAATAGTTTTTATCTGAATATCAAAGTAATGTTTTGCCAGTGTCCCCTCACAAAGGTAGAAAACTGCATCTCTAAAAGTGCCAGGTACAGAACCTTTCTATTGCTGGGAAGCAGGTGGTTCAGCATCCCTGGAAACTCAGTGGAAAATACCTGTCCATACTTCAGAAACTCTGCTGATGGACTGAAGCACTTAACAGCTTTGACAGCAGCCACAGAAATGGAGCAGAGGGGCAGCTTCTCTCTGGAAGGCACCAGCCAGGCTGGCTGTGCCATACGGGTAACACGTGGCAGGCTTGTCCTCTGCACTACCATCTGCCATCACACAGCAACAGGGGAATTTAGGCAATTAATGAATGAATACTTCCTTTAAAGGTTCCTGTAGTGCTTTTTTCTTCTGTAGCCAGAGTAAGTTTATTAACTCCAGCAACCTGGCCATGTGCCAGTTTGGAAACTATCCTGTCATCTGATTTGTGTTTTTCCTGCACAGTCAACTGCATGCAGAAAACTTCTTCGTTTTGTGGTTTAGACCCTGACTCTAGAGAAAGATTTCTGTCTATTCAGATGCTGATATTGCACCTGGGAGTAATAAGGTAAAGGAAGTGTGGTACAGGTGCAAAGGCCCTCAAGGGACTGATTTCCTAAAGCACCCAAACCATGTTCCCTTTAGCAGTCATAGTGGTCAACTTTTGTCATAGGAAGTACTGCATTTTGTTGCTGGATAAATGGACCCCTTTGCAATAATCCTGAAAAGCATCCTATCAAATCAAGAGCAGCATAATCTTTATCTTTACAATGGTAGTAATAAACATACTCTGCAATACTTACACTGAATACACATTCTTCAAGAGTTTACATGTAAAAATGAATGCATTATCTTCTCTTAATACAACAATCCCAATTGTCAGTTTAGAGAGCTGTTACTTTTTGACAGTGTCAGTTTAATTTTACATTTGAAGCTTGTTGGAACTTCTGTAATTCAACTATTTGTTTATAACAAATAATTGGCTTCAGAGATTACATTCAACAAAACTTATTATGGTGAAAGAGGGTGATTTCACCTTAGGTTAAATTAGATTAGATAAATCTTTCAGAAGAAATTCTTTACTGCGGAGTTGGTGAGGCACTGGCACACAGAGAGAAGCTGTGGAAAACCCATCCCTGGAGGTGTTCAAGGCCAGGTCAGATGGGGCTCTGAGGAACCTGGTCTAGTGGAAGGTGTCCCTTTCTATAGCAGTCTGGTTGGAACTAGATGATCATTAACGTCTCTTTCAACCCAAACTATTCTGTGATTCTGTCTGATTTTTTTTTTTTTTTTAACTGACTGCACAGAGAAGCAAGACAATACTGCTTTTTCAAACTCCTGTTTCAAACTGTCAAGAAATAGGCACAATGGTTTGTCATGCACACACCTTGGCACATACAGTGACAAGAGGGAGGCAATCTACCTCCTTTCCCCTCCACAGCACATGGCCATGGCAAATGCTTCTCGACTGAGGAAAAGAAACAAAAACAGAAACAAAAACAGGAGCAAAAACAGGTTTAGAGAATAAAACATCACTGCATGTTGCAGAAATAAATAAAAACTGATTTTTATTTGATCTTGTTTACCTCTAAGCTCCTGAAACCGAATGCCAGGATGAGTACAGAGAGTGCTCTCCAGCTGGCCTGGACAATCTGCCAGCACACTCCCCTCTGAAGGGCATGCTGTCCCACTTCCACCCTATTCCTTCAAGCCTCCTACTCATGGAGGACCAGCAATGTGCCTGTGAATATGTGGCACAGGGGATTGCCATTTGAACTCCAGGTGAAATCACCAAGCTCCTTCAAACTTTCCAATATAAGAAATGAAGGTGTTTGGCTGCAGATCACAGTACTTAGAGAAGGGAAAACCTTTTGGACAACTATCACCTAATCACAAAGTGAAGTCTATGGTCTGCCAATGATGGTACAGGGGGTTTTATGCCTGAAAATAGAGCATTTATATTTCAAGTGCTTAAAATTGTTTGCATTCTTTAAATCAACCTTCCACATGGAAGTAAAACCAATAGTATAATTCTAAATTCATCTGTCTCCCAGCAGAGAGGAAGATTTACTTTTACTATAGCATAGTCCCTGTTCACATAAGCATTAAGTTGCAGTCAGTGCAGTTTACTACATGGAGCTGCTGTTCATCTCATGCCTGTGATCATCACATGTGAGGAAGGCACAAGAGTGTATGCAGAGACACAGGATTACATTTCCATGCCAAAAACTCCGCTTGCAACTGGGCAGCCTAGGAGTGATGTTGTGAACTCAGTGCTTTCCCCGTCTCACTGTGGCTCCAGATGGGGGGCACCCAGAGGAACCAGGGCAGACATTCCCAAGCTTCCAGCATGATAAGCCAGGAACAATTATGAGGAGTGTTGATTTAGAGGCACATATCTAAGGTGTTCCTGTGGGTCTCTATGATCGCTTGCCATCAGGGCAAGGGAATCATCATGAAATCAGTGCCAGAGGACACAGACATCCTGTGCAGGCAAAAGAGAACGCATACACAGGCTTTTTTTTTTTTAAATGCTGTAAACTAATAAAATACTACTCGGGTTTACACTTCACAGCAAAATACCCAATCTTTTGACAGAAAATCCAGCATTGTTCTTTTTCCCCAACTTGGAAATACATAAGAAAGAAAGATTCTGACAGCTGCAGATTTCACACATATCAAAGGCAGAAGCCCTGCTCTTACAGATGGATTGCACAGAAACACGCCTTTTGTTAAAAGACAGAAAATTAAAGGAACATTTAATCATGCTCTGACAGGCTTCTTAGCCCAAGGCTAATACCCTGAGTCCTGTAATAATTCCTGAACTCATACATTGGCTTACAGCAGGTGGCCACAGAGGTCTCAGGCAGTGGAAGTGCATTAATTGCGGGGCCAACTCTCTAGTTTAATAAGAAACATGTTAATACTACTCCTTGCCATAAAAGCAATAATAAGCAATGCAAGCACACACTCATAATTATTTTCAATTGCTCTGCAAATAGTCCCTTAGCAGCTCATTCTGAATTTTTTAAGTGCTAAGCCATCAGCTGCTTTTCATCTTTATAAAATAAATCACATCTAGAAATAGTTTTGGAATTAATATTTATTGGAAGCTATCGTTCCAAGAATTTTCAAGTGCAAAGATTAGTCACTTCAGAGATGATCAAGAATTTTGTTAAAGCTGCTCTTCCCAAACTTTTAGATTGCTTGGATCTTTGAACACTTTCAAGAATCTAATTCTTAGTCTGACTTTAGACATCATAAGTGTGAGTAAATATATCTTCATTTTCTCCTTCCCCATTTGCCTCTCATAACCCTATAGATTAGCTTTTATTCTCAGGAGTTGTTTTAGAAATCTCTATTTAGAATGTTTTAGAAACAGTACATAATTTCAGGAACATGGAAATCCCCATTCAAAACGAAAGTAAATGAAGAAAATAAAAGGAAAAAAAAAAGAAACTTGAAAGACACTTTCTACATGGGTTAAGCAAGTTCTCATAAATATTAAAAATGAAAAAAAAAAAAAAAGTAGGCCTTACATGTTTTTCTAAAAGCTAAAAATACCACTGCTTCACTTTGCAAGGATTTATTAAGAAATATTTGCATGATCCTAAATTATCTGAAGTTTCTAGTGTAAAGCAGAGAGCCACACATGACACATTATATAATCTCATTCAAGTACCTTGCAAACACAATAAAAATGAAGACTCAGAACCTTCAGATTTCATTCATACTCCTCTGCACAGTACATCAACAGTGATTTTAGGCATGGCATTAGGAAAAGAAATCTTGTACCCTAAACTTCATGACCTAGAATCAAACCAATCACAAGTGTGTAGGCTCCAAGCTTCCAAAGATTTGATTCCAAATTAGTGCATGCCCACACTTTGAATACAACCCTCATTTACTGCAGCAGATGCCAGCTAGTAGCTGTGTCACATTTAGATTAGAGGGGCCTTTTCTGACACCTGGCAGAAATCCTTGCAGATAACATGGAAATGGAATTGTTTGGTGTTTTGCTTTCCCTAAATGCACACGCAGTCAGAGGCAGGGGATTGTCAGGTCAGAGATTTCCCCTACACCCTTCCTTTCCCTCAGCCCTACACAGAATTTTTTTCAGCACCCCCTGGTGCTGTGAATCAGAAACAACACTTCTCCAGGATTCCCACTTACAGCCATGAATTCCAGAGCAGCCTTTTATGGGAAGACTTGGGTGGCAATTTCTAACCAGCTGGGAAGCTGGAGCAGGGTAGGGTAGAGCAGGCAACTGCTGGTCCCTGTACTGCAGGTCTGCAGGCATCAGGTTGCAGGCCCTGTTGATCACATCAGATCAAACCTTTCCCTGTTTCCTGACACTTCAAAAGGGGCGACTCTATGTTTGACAAGAAACATCAAACGTGGCAGGTGAGTTTCCTCAAGCAACTCTCTTTGATGACATCCTCTGAATGTTTTCTGGCTCTACGTCCCCAAAGAGAATTCTTTTTCACCAGCATGCAAAGAAAAGTTTACATTTACATTTGGAGCCTGAATATTTCTACTCCCTTTTTTCCTGGTGTGGGGGTTTGGGGGGATTGTTTGTTTGTTTGTTTGTTAGTCTTAAAAGGTCAATGCCAAAAGTAAATTAATATTACTCTAGCAATTTTTCCTTTGTGCTGGTCAGATCTAAATGCTCTGAATGCTCCCAAGGAAATCAGTGCAAGCATTAGGGCTGGGAACTTAAGTAGGAACAATTCCAGGATCATCTGGAGTTTGTCTCTTGGTCTGGTCTCTAATCACTTGTTTTCCTTACTTAACATCACTGCCTATTAGAGAAAAAAGTTGTGTGCAAACAGTCTGGAGGAAGACGTCAGCTGATTTCAAAGCAGTTACAACAGCCTGTGGGTCTAATTCAGGTGCTTTCCCTGAGTTGCACAAGCACTCATAGCAATCTGACCCTCTGTGTCCTGCAAAGTCAGGAAGCTTTGCAAGGGACGCCAAACAGGAATGGCAGTATGCCCAAATGCCTGTGTTTATAGAAGCCCTGGAGAACTGTTGGTCTAGTGCTCATGAGTCCAAAAGCTGGTTCATCCTTCCTCCTCCTCAGAGGAAAGAGTGTGCAGCAGAGCAGGCTCATACAAACAGAGATGGTGCCTGCACTCCATATGCAAAATGTGACTGTGGAAATGACATTTTCCATGCCTTTCTTGTTATTTCCTGCAGGAGCCACACAGCTAGCAAGACAAGAGGCTTCTCTTTATTCAGGGCAGAAGGAGAATGCTATGAGCCCATTAGGTTTGCATTGCCTGTGATGTGGCACCACTAAAATGGATGAGCACTGACAGCATTGTAAAAGGTATTTCTCAAGTTATTTCCGACCTTATGGCCTGGCTAGTGATAAAAGCACAGTCTCACTGAGTGACAGCCAACAAACTATTGCTGGTCCCATCGTGCCAGGAGCAGGGAGACAGCTGGCAGCACCTAAGATGGTGAAACAGCACATAAGGCTGGCATGTGGCACTCACCACTGTTCTTGTCCTGGTTTGGCAAAGCTCTGTATCTGCCTTACTCATATCCACATTTATGTCTGACATGAAGCACTCCCTTCTTGCCAACATAAATGGTCTGGGCTGAGGTATCACTTGTCATGCAGGTGAAACCCAATAAAATCCTTTCAGAAACATTTGCTGTCACTTTGACAACTGAGACCAAGGAAGAAATGTATTTACATCTTCATCAAAATTATTAAAAGCAGGTCTTCATTTAGTCGTCTGCATAGACAAGCAGAGTCTAGCCCTGATAGTTTATTAGAGAGAAATCTTATGAACAGTAAAGAGCCCTTAAAAGAAAATTGAGGGGAGGGCTGAATGCAGTATGTTTCTGTGTGCCCCCTAGGAGCTGTTATTTATATGTTTTGTAATATTTCTTTCAGAGTCTCAGGAGGTGCTGTTATTTTTATGTTTTGTAATATTTCTTTAAGAGTCTCAGGAGGTGCTGTATATCTGCAGCTTATCTTATATTGGGAAAAGGCACTAAACAAGCATGAAGTGGCAGGTGTAACTCATTGAAACAAAAATAGTTATTTATCTAATGTAACAGGTATCTTGATGAAAAATACATACGTTTTGAATCTCATAAAATAGAATATTTCATTATATAGTGAGTGTAAACATATACCAGGATGTGATTTTCTTTGCATATTAATAAGTAGTAATAAGTTCCTAAGTCAAACACCAACATGAACCAGCCATATGATGTTCAAAAGGCAGTGAGTCCCTTCAGAAGTGAGGCTAATTAAAACACAGCAGCAATAATAGGGAGCATCACATCCCCTGGGTCCTATCACAGGGAGACCCAACGCACCTTGCAAATCACAAGGCCAGAGGTGAAGATCCTGTCGGCTCCTGCGCAGTCTCTGGATTTTGCAGTGGCGATATATGCTGGCCATTGCAGAAAGAGTGCCCCTCCTGCCACAGCTCCTGCCCCATGCAGGGCTGACTTAGCAAAATTACCTCCTGCATATGCCCCGCAGTGATGCCCCAGCACACTGGATTCAATGGCCATGCAATGTGCCACTTCATGGCACATGAGAAGAACTGCTTCTCTTGGCTGAAGTCCAAACTAGGTAAATGTAATCGTCACCGTAGCCATCCTGACATGTCTCCCTGGCACCTGTTTCTCTGGAAGTCCCAGATTTGGGGGTAGTGGAAATGATAGAATGTGTGTTGCTTTTCTGGGATGTTTTACATATGTTGTAATCTAGAAGCAAAATACAAATGGGAGGAATCAAAAGCCAGTGAGCTCTCAAATATGTGCATGTTACACGCTGCCTTCTGATGCCCTATACTTCCTCCTTCACCTAGTAGCAATATGCCTTTTATGCCAAAAAAAAAACCTCATAGCAGCAGGCCTCACTCATCCTCTTGTGTTTCCCTAACTAGCATGTACCAAAGGTATGAGTATCTTCCTTTCAAATCAACCATTCAAAGAATGGTTGTCACCTGATTTTTTCAGTTGTTTGAAATGAATAAAAGATGATGATATATAATATCCATAGTTTCTACATACAACTGAGAACCAATAATATCAGTTTATTCACTACTATGCTAGGAGGAAGAAAACTAAGTATTCCTTCAACATTTAATTTAGGCACTAAAAATTCTTTAAGCATTATAGAACCATGGAGCCAAAGGTACTCCCCACGCCAAGGAACAAAGTCAAGTCAGTGGAAATGCATGCAGTAACTCGGATTCTGAAGCAGAGAAGCCTGGGCTTCTTTTCTTCTTCTTTTTGCCCCTCCTCCGGTCAGAATTTCTTCCCTTCTTTACCAATGCGATAATTTTTATAAGGTACCCTGAAATGGCTGAGGCACATCATCATTTCTCTGGCACTGGGTAGGTGCAGACACCCCCTTTTCAGCAAAGCTGGGGTGCCCCTGAAAATGCAAAGATTTCCTCCTAGGGACAAAGGAGCTGGAACCTCTTTGGAAACGTTCTTGTCATTAAAAAAATATCCTTTAAGCTGTCATTTTCACATCAGTCACGCAAAATGTTATGCTGACTTAAAAATTCATGGTGATTAGTTAGGTATTTTTTCTGACTGTCCTATTTTCACTTCTTTTAAAGAAAATGCAAAATGCTGGGTCATAAAACCAAGAGAGTTTAGAGAAGAAGAAAATAACTATTAAAGTGTTAATTTTGGATGTGCCAAAGAAATAATTTCCCAGTTGTACCTCTGCAACACTTTTCAGTGTTTATTTGTGGAGTAGCTGATAAAGCAGAAATCATCCATTTTGGAACAATGGGGCCCATTGATAGTGGTTGCACCAAATGAAAATGCTATGTGTATTCCTGGCTATTCTAACAGGTGGCTAAAGAAGAAATGCCATTAGCATGGAAGAATAGTAACAGTATTTGAAAATGGAACAAATGGCTTCCTTTTCAAAGGCTAGTCACTTAAGACTTCTTTGTGTTCTTCACTGAAATTAAAGATTTTGATCCCTTAGAAAGCCAAGCATTCTACTGCAAATTAAATGGTCCTTATAATTCTATACCCAAGCTTCGTGCAGTGACTCTTCCCTGCTGTTAACACATAGTTTTGTCGGAAGATAAGAGGGAGCAGGTATGCTTGAGGATGGGTCACAGACTGCAGATCTTCTACAAAGCTTAGGCCCTCCTTTGCCCCAAAGCTTTGCCTCCTCATAAGCAAAATGAGAAGTTCAGCAGGTTAAATCAGCTGAACCAACCCACTAACCCATCTAAAACCATGGTAAAATAAAAAGACATGACACATGACATTGGCTAACTCTAGCAAATTCTGTAATTTGATGCAACTAACAGAAAAAAGTATCAGAAGTGTAATGAATCTGAATACCCTTCCTCATAAAAAACAATGTACTTTTGAACAAAACATTTTTCATATTCATAATCAGCACCAAGTTCTATAGGGCAAGATGGCCATTTTCTTCAGGAATTTCTTAATCATAAATTGATATCAACAATCTTATTTCTAGCTACTAGACAGCAAATCTGAACTAAAGCAGGATGACTTTGCAGCTCTTTCAATCTGTGCATGCCCTCAGGAAAGGAGGGAACAGATATTTGCTTGTGACAAAGCGACAGAAAAACTGGAGAAAGGTAAAGGTTGCCATAAGCAGACACATAAAATGCAAGAAACCATGCTGCATGCACTTTGGGTAGGACACATAATTACAGCATCATCCCCTGTATTTGCTGAGGAGCACAAGACGTCTAAGGTGTGGCAACAAGGCTTATTTTTATTGAGATTACCCTGCTAATGTACATTTAGCAGTTAACATCTTAAATGGTTTCACACTTACTTTTGTAATCTGTAGTTTTTATGCTTCTTCTGTAAGCATACACCAGCCACATCACCCGCACAGCATAACTACAGCATTCTCATCCTGGCAATGGGCTCTGGTGAGATACAGTCTAAAGGCAGGTGGGATTTACTATCCCAGTCAGATATGTCATGTACTGGGATGAAAATAACTGTGTGCATCGTGCTACATTTATGATGTTGTCATTCTGTCAGCTTTTCTTTTGTCAGAATTAAAAGGTAAGAAGAAAAGCATTGGTGAGGAGTGATGCAAACCGTAGAAGAAAAGCACATGTAAAATCTCATAGAGAAGGTTTCTCAGCTCTGCTTCAAAGCTAACCATTCATTGTTCATGCACCGTACCTGGATAGTAATTCATCACTGGGCAAGGTACCTTGCAGGTTTTTTTATTACTACCCATTTTAACTCAATGTTTCACGCACCCTCATGAAATTTCACAGGGCTTTGTGTATTTGTTAACTTACATCAGAAATCACTGCTGCCAGCTGTTTTCTGACATCATTTTCCCCAAAATAAGTGTGTTGCATTTTATGACTTTCAGATTTGATACAACAGGTCTGAGGAGAATGAAAGTGATTCTACAGGTAATCATGGGTTGTAAGGTCTTTCATAACTCTATTCCTACCATCAGGATACAGGTACTCTGCAAAGGAGTCCCCTCATTCTGTTGGTCTCAAAAAGATAAATTGGTTTTTATACTGCTAAGAAACACACTTTACAAAATTAGATTGTCATAGAAGAAAAGGGGTGGGGGGGGGGAAGAACAGCTAGATTTCAAAGGTCAACATTTTCTCAGTGGTGGAGGTAAAATGCTGTGTTCATTTGTATTTAAAAGTTATCAGGTATCTACAGTTATGAAGTATTTAATTAGAAGTGTTATGTACTGGAAGTATTTTGTTGGTTTTGGATATATTTTATCATTGCATATTGGTTTTAAGTATCAAAAATTACTGCACCTGTGACAAGCATTCATTATGTGCTACCCTTAAAGGGGAATGTGAGCGTGTAGATGTGCAGCATTTGTGCATAAAAAATGCAGTACAGACATTATCTAAGTTCAAGTGCACAAGTTGCTAATTTTTTGTGGCTCTGTGTAAACCTGGACATGTTAGACTTTCAAACTCCAGAAGGCACCTTACATACTCTGGGTCTTGTTACAGAAACATAGTTACCTAACATTTTTTTAGTCTTTGGGGGTTCTCTGAGATGTCTGAATAGGCTGACAGATGGTGCAAGACCTCTGTGCCCTTCTGAGAGCAGCTGGGAGGCCCCCAGACAAGGCTCATTAGCATGTCAGATAGCACAGGATGACTGCATGGGGGGAATGAAATCCCAGCCTCCCATGTCCACCCGCCAAAATCCAGCTCTCCAACAACTGGCCTTTTCTCTTATTGACCTCTGATGCCCCCAGTGCATTAAGCCAGAGCTGAAGGGCAGACTACTGGCACTCCACATGGTGGAGTGGGATTGGAGAGCAGCCATTCCTGAGCTGGAGAGCTTCCTGATCACATTGTATTTATAGGGGAAGTTAGTCCTGGAAGCCTCAATTATGTAAACAAGCTTTTCTAATGAATCTGTTTCCGAGACAAACCTCTAGATAAGCCCTGAACTTTATTTTTACCTGTTACACAACTCAGAGTAAAGCTCAAATCCATTAAATTGTCTTGTTATAAACATTTACTGTTTAAACTTTGAAGATGTAACATGTTTAAATCCCTAAGTGGGAGTCAGGAAACCTTCTCCCTCTGAAGCCTCCAGACTGGCACATAGCAAGATAATACATACCTGCTCTCTGTACAGTAACAGGCCAGCTGAAAGTGTAACATGTCTTTTATTGCATTAAGGTATCAAGGAATGAAATTAAAATGAACACTTACATCAGCATAGCAAAGGCCCAAGACATAACTGCTCTAATTGGCTAGAAAAACAGCATTTAAAAGGCATCTCCTTTCTTCTCCAAGTAAGTGTCTATGGTATGACATGGAAGCATATTTAGCCCTTCTACAAAAGAGAGTCTGTGAAACACATGTCTTCTTGTAGAGATGGGTGAATGTCTCTACATAATGTTGAAAATTTTAAATGTTAACATATTACTGAGGGGTTCCAGAGAATTCCTGTTACTACTGTCAGTATTTTAGCATTAAGGACCTGGATTCCCTAAAACTGGGCTGGAGCATGGTTGTACTACTGACACAAAAACAGACCCCTGTTCATTAAGGAATCCAACACAATAAACATGCACTCTCAGATCCAGCCTGCTGAGCAGCAGACAGACATCCTCAGACTTAAAGCCATGGTCCTGCCTGATGCACCCTTAATTCTCAGCAGCCTTTAATACAGGACATAGATCAAGCAACAAGATGTTCTGAGGTTCTCATTTCATTGTTGTGGGCAGCTAGCCTGCTATGATTCCCATAAATGCCTTGATAGGGATGAACCTTTACACCATAAATAATCTGTAAAACCACGTCCAGTAGTTTTGGAACAAGCTCTTACCCAGAGGAACTATATTGTGAATTAAGATTACTCACAGAAACATGTTAAAATCGCGCTCTTAGAGAGAGTTAAAGTGGGCAATCTAAGATTACAAATCTTTGGGCATAACTTAAATAGTTCAGTTCTGAAGTCCTACCTACTATGATTCCAGTTTCTGACTTTGTCCTCAGCAATGGTTTTGCCAAATTTAGAATGGTGATATCATGTAACCCCAAGAGAAAGTAAAATGTGGCAGGTTTCAGCAGAAGGGTCCAGCCATTCAGAACATGAAATCCATGAACTCCTACTACATTCATTTTGCAAAGAAAATGTGACCCTCAACCACTGCTGTTCCTTGGAGCACTTTTGCTCCAAGAAGAGTTCCTTCCGTTTCCCCCTTAGGCATCTGAGAAGGCATATTTGCCAAAGTTTTGCCCAGGCTGCGCACACTGAACTCCACAGAGCACAGATGAGCCAGACACGTTAGTAATTTCACCTGTTATCTAATGGCTGGAAAGGCTTTCAGTAACTCTGTAGGGCACTAGGACAGGAATGTGGCGACCAGCACAGCATGGCAAAGGTAGTCCACAAACTGCTATTTGATCATACTGTCACATGCCTTGTGTGTGTACATGCAGGAGGGTACAGGAGAAGGGAGAACACACAGCCATTAGATAGGTTTACAATAACAAACCGGCTTCGTAATCCCCTTCTCAGATTGCAGCTACCAAATTTCCTACAACCGCGTTCTGACTCTTACACAAGCTGCAAATTAATGCAAATCCTGAGTCACTGTTTGGCAGGGTATAGTGTTTTGGTGTACCCTGCTGTGATTAATCACTGCATCTGAAATTCAGTTCTTCTTTGCCTTCTTCAGGAAGGTGTTACAGAAAACCAAATTTTAAACATGCAGCTCATTAGGAATCTGATGAAACACTAGCAGAGAAAATGTTGCTGTCTGATTGAGTAATTTGCATTGGATGTAAGAGTTATTAATTCATAGGTTTTATAAAAACAAGTAAATAATTAGATGCATGGCAATGCTATAGTAGTTGAAAAAAGACTCCTAGCATTGCTGTTTAGATTCAGAACTTCTTTGTGTGAGAGGACAATGGATTCAGCTGTGTTAAATTATCAAAAGTTGGCAAAGGCACACAAAAATTTTGCTTTTCTACACATCCGGGACATCATTATTTATTTGATGGAGAACTTAGCCAGGGAGCAAGAGACAAGTATTTTCAGAGGAACCTTCACTCAAATTCACAGACAAAAGAATGAGGAATTTGACTGGGTTGGATATAGCTGACATACATATTTGACCTCATCTGCTCTTGTGCTACACTGGCTTTTAAACATAGATGAGAGGCTGGCAAAAACTGCTTCAGTTCAACCCTAACCTATAGCTGAAACTACAGCCTGGGGCTCTCTGTCAACAAATAGGACCGGGTATCTTTTCCTGGAAGTTTTTTATAGAAGGATAGAACTCAGGCTACCCTTTGTCTCAATAAGATTTGATCAGTAATGTACTTTTAAGAAACAAACATTTTTTACAATAGTACTTGTTTTACCAACATTTTTTCACAGAAACAGAAAGCAGGTACAGCTCAACTAGGGGTTTGGAAAATAGCATCATCACCAAGGAGCAGTGGGCAGAGACCTGGCAAGAACACAAGTCTATATATTGCTTTTTATTTTCTTAAGTCCCACAGACCTTTTTTTATTATATGAAATGTCTCAAGTAATGAAAATCAAACACAAAGGAATACATAAAGGACAAGCTATCATGAAATACCCATTTTTTCCCCCAGCATAATTTTAATATCTATCACACAATATTAATATCATATAGTGTTCCTTGTACACTGTCTCATTTCTGTGGTACTTTCTAAAGGCAGAAGCCATACAGGACAGGAACTTATTAGATGGCCAATATGGTTGTTTCTTGTTATAATTTTGTGAACATTGATGTCCACAGTACATTCAGTAGCTCAAACAGAGCCATATTAACATGGGTAACGCCTCCACACTCAAGAAGGCTAGTGAAAGATACTTTCCCCGACCTCACTATCCTACAAAAGTTTGAATTCATTTATTCTGTCAGAACATAAACAGATATAATGGTGGCCCAGTCTCCCCCTGATCTCATGCCAGCTACATGAAGTCCTTAGTCTCTAGACAGGGAGAGAAGCAGTATCTCAAGCCACACCACAAGCCCGGAGACACACAGACAAAAGGACCAGTACCCCTGGGGGCAGGTTGGTCTGGCACTGCACACTCTGGAGGCTCCACAGGCACTTTCCAGCTGCTAGAATCAACATAAGCAGCAGCACACATTTGCAGGCTGGCCTCCTCCACCAATCCTATCTCATGGAGATAGTTCTGTTGCAGTTTTAGCTGTGCAAATAGGGAAACATTATTCCAAATGTTCCATTAACCATTTCATTTTCTATATTAAAATTGCCTGTGTGGATAGAGGGGAACTGGCAGTAAAAGAGGGTTGTGCTAAATAAACTTCTGCATTTAACTGCACTGACACTACACTAGGCTAAAGTGTTTTTGCTACTATTCCCATAGGGAGAGTAGAAAAGTCAGGATTTTTGCTCATATTTTAACCACTCCAGTTTGCAGCATGTTCATTTCAGCTGTTGATCAAGGTGGGTTGTGCAGTTACAGTACTCTTGAAACTCAGAGCAGCTGCACACTTTATCTGCTGCCACTTCAGAGGAGATGGTGAACAGTACTTGAAGAAGTGTGGAAAGCAGCTAGGAGTAGCTGCTTTTGAATACCTCTAGCTAGACCTACCTCTAGCTAGAACCTTTCTCAGGCTTCTCCACCTTAAAAACAGCAGAGACATCTGCAGAATAGTCCCCTACATTTGAACACCTCATCTAAGGCCATCTAGTTTGAAAACTCTTGCTTAAAATAAAAAGTTTGTTTAAATAGGTTTGATTAATTTAACAACCACAAAGCCACAAAGAAGAAAATATGTTTGCAAATGTCTATTCAAATTGTTACAAAGGCAGGCAAGACCAATCTGAATAGTAAACAAAGTAAATATCCTCTGATCTCACTAATGAGATTCAAAAATATGATACACATTATATTGCATAACATTGTTCCAGTTACACTGCTAAGCTCTTTATCAGGATGTCAGTTAAGGTGATCTTCCCATCTCTTCCATACATGTGCGACCCCACACAGGAAAGAACTACATTTGAAATCCCAGGTGAAATAAATAGAAATGTCATAGCAGAAAGGCTGAATGTAAAATAAATGCCAATAATACAGCAAACCTGGGTCCATTGGTAAAAGTTGTTTTAAATGACTGATTATTTTTTGCTATTTGTTTCCTGACTTTTTGCCTTCCTCCTTTCTTCAGATTTGCACTTTTACCACTGGTACAAACAACTGTCTCTGCCATGCAGTTACCATAATTATGATACTACCAAATCATTCTTCCCCATGGTTTCCTGGGGCTGCTGTTTAGTGACTCATTGTCACATCATGCCTCAAAGTAATTAAGTTCTTCCTATCAAACCTGCTAAGAATTTTTGGAAAGGTGAATCAGAAGATATCCTCTCCATTACTTAAGTATCCCAATATTTATTTCTCTCATAGATGAGTTATTGTCCCTCTAGTAATGAAATTAAAGTGAGTATCAAAGATCATTGTCAGTTATTTGTACATCAGCAGGTAGCAACCACTTGAGAAGAGAATGAAAATAACTGCTCCTCGACTGTTGTAATTATTTTTAAAGATCCATGCAACAGTCTTGCAGTGCCACGGAAGAGCCTTTGTGACACACAACACTGTAAAGACTGTCTGTCCCTAGCCCTGCAGAGTTCAGCTAGATCCTCATGGGTATTAGATACTCAGTTTTCACAATCTCAGTGGAAGAAGGTGAAAACTTTGAGAGGACTTAGACTTTTACAGGTCTTTTAAGATCTCCTGAACTCTGTAGGAGGGGGAAGCAGGGAGAGACAGACAGAGACAGATGGATAGACAGACAGAAATCTGGAGCAGAGGAAGGTAAATATTGCTGTTAGTTTTTCAAATAAAGAAGTCATGCACAGACAGTACAGATGAGATGTTAAAAAGTGGACAGTACTGATTTAAACATTCAACAATGTGATGGCAGAAGCTCCATTTTGTTCCAGTGGTCCTCAATTAGAGTAGCAGGATGAATTTTTCAAAAGTCAGCTATGGTCTTATGAAATAGTTCATGGCAGAAATAATAACTGAACCTAGAGTTTGAAGCTACATTCCATTACCTCAGAGTTTTATCAAGTTGTAGACTGTTTTTTATAGAAAGAAAGATTCTGTAGGAAAATTTATGACTGCTATTCAGCTTCTTCCTGCCGTGTGTTACTGACAGAAAGCCAGAGAGTATCTGTTGCAGTGGTTGTGTGTCATCTATATGAAAAGGCTTATCCAATAAGAATATCATTACAATAGTAGTGTTTGTGGCTTTGCAGGGACAGTTCGTTCTGTTAAACAATTTACTTAAAATGCAAAATCTGTTCCAAATGTGGCTACAATTTTGTAAATAACACTGCTACTGTTATGTAATTTTGTGTGATTTAATATCTACACATAAACAAAATCAACAGTGGAGTTTACGTTTTCAATTCCACTGATACCTTTGTTGTTGCATTAGAGTAGCCTACAGTCTTTTGGTCTTTCCCAACTCAGTTTTAAATTTCTAATGTTATTCAGCCTCATGATTTTCCATGCTGATATCCACTAACATTATGTCAGAAAACAAACAAACAAAAAAAAAAACTTGTTGCAGTGTCATCCCTTGCATATTCTGTGTAAATTCATCTGACATAGATTCATCTTGGTTTGAAAATTTAGCATGATAATGAGCCTCCCATCAAAATACTGTGACAACAAATAGTGTCACCAAAAAGCACCAGAAGTGTATTTTGATAATGCAACATGAAAATTTCGGAAGGTAAGAGGGCATATACAAAGTTAACCTCACCTCTGGAGCGAAACATCCTGAAGGAATGCAAAGCACTCACTGAAGGCCAGGGCATTGCAAGCTGAACAGTATAGACTGACTTCAGCCATCACTGCCCTTGTCGGTCCTGCTAGGGCACTTCTGCTTTCCCATGTCTCCTTGGGGTGCTGTGCCGTGTCTGTAAGCTCAAAAAACAGTTGTTCCACAGCTCTCTGTCCAAAATAACAAGAAATTACATCACAGTCCAGTAGAGCATTTTTTGCAGCATGATGGAGGGATCTGGAGAATAAATATCCCACCAGCAAAGTTTAAGAGTAGAACAAAAAACTGAATCAAACAAAGAGCACGACAAATTGACACTGCAGACACATGAAATGAGTCAAGCAGATTCCTTGGCAAAAAAACAGAACTTTAGCTACCAAAGTCCCCACCAGAAAGCACTCTGATTGGTAACACGTCCTCATGCATCAGTCTTCAGTATTAAAGGAACAAAGCTCAGAGCTTCATAAAATTCTTCATTATCAATTAATGTAAAACTTCTAATCTGTACATGTCATGTAGAGTAGCCTAAAATTATTCCACCTGACTTCTGACAAAATGGTGAGAAATGCACTGCATGAGGAACCTGTAGAGAGAGTATCTCTTTAGATACATCTGTTAGTGATCCACAGATGAAGGGATAGTTGCACTGCTCATTCTAAGAAAACATTTACACAGAGAGTCAAGGACCCTCTTTAAGACTCATGAACGCCCACTGTTCACCTCTAAGGCACCCAACATTCAAAAGCTAATACTGAGAAGCTTAGTGGAAGTTCATAACATCTGTCTTACAGACCTCTAATTAGGTACCTTTGTCAGCAGCTACAACCCACTTGACAGGCAATGGAGAAGAGCCTACCTTAACACAGAAGTATCAGTCCTATGTTAGGTCAGAATTTCATGTAGTAGAATATCCTCTTCCCACTTATGGTCATTATTTTATTAAGGATAGTTATGAGTACCACAGAACATGGACATCCCAGATCCTAGCACAAACTCATCATGGAGTTCCATTACTATCCCTGCCCCAGCAGGAAAGCTCACCATTCTCTGCCTCCCCAGCATGGTTACTACCCTTTAACTTATTTTTCATCTGTGCTTTCCCTGTACATCTAGACTGTTTATCTAGTGCATTTCAAAGACCTTGCTGAAGGAATTTTGCCAAAAGCCTTTCAGAAATCTGGGTAGTTTGTATCAAAAGGTCTCTCATAGCTAACATGTTTTGGCAAATCACTTCAAAGAACACATAGGTTATTGAGGTAGGACTTCCCTTTGCACAAGTTAGTATTAACTCTTTGCAAACACATTGTATTTGTCTGTGTTTACTCTTTCCATTTCTGTCTTACCATTTCTACCAGTTTTTCTACTATGCACTTTGTTTTTACATGCCCCTACCTCCCTGAGAACTCAACTGAAATGATGGAATTTTTAGTCTGGTGTGACATTTACCAGCTATGAAAACAGTGCAAAGCAAGTGGTTACACACCAGTGAAAATCACAGAGATGTTTCACCTCCGAATACCTCTAAAACTCTTAAGTCAATGCCATCTGCTTCTAGTACTGTGTTACAGTTCATTTACTGCTCCATAATTTTAATTTTGGGATGGTCATCTGATTAGCCTGTCACAAAGAAAAGCTCCAAGTCGGGAATCTCCCTGGCTTCTTCTACTCTGAAGGCTTTGTTTACTTGTTCTGCAACAGCTTTGTCTTACCTAACTTCTCCTTTGATACCGGTATCATCTATTTAGCCCTACAAACTCTCTGGCTTGGTTCCAGTATTTGATGCATTTGAAGAGAGATTTATTATGTCGATTAACTGTTTCGCAAACCCCTTTTTTGACATTGTATTTAGACACTAAATACAATTTAGATAATTGTATTTAGACACTGAAGCTGCCAGGGCTTATGATTCTTTTCATTTTATTCATCTGGATAGCACTTCAGCCTTTTGAAGTATTAACTTTAACGTGGGGTAAGTTTTCTCTCTCTGGTCTAAAAAATTTGGCTTCCTTTTGCACTCAATCCTTTTTTAGTAGGTGTAACCTCTGGTGTGTGCATTTAATATGGGTCTGCAGAAATCCTCCATTAAAAAGCTTTTTTTTTCACAACCTGAAAAAACAAAACAAAACAAAACAAAACAAACAAACAAACAAAAAAAAAAAAAAAAAAAAGTTAAGGTGCTGGATGCCCTACTTCTGATTTGCTCCAGGATTGTGTTATGCTTAAAGTTTGACAGCACCAATTTTATCTTTAAGTATAAGGTGGAGGAATCAGTCAAACTCTTTAAGAAAAAGTCTATAACAAACCATGACAAGATTTACAATTGAAAGTCTTGGATGGTATTAACCACTTATTTACTAATACTGCATTATTTAATTTGTAATGAAAAGTATTACAGTGGTAGAATATACCCATTAGAATAAACGCTTGGGGCACAGTCCTCAGAAATGCCAGACACACTTAATGATTTAGATTTGTTCGACTTTTACTGTCTTCTTCTGAAGGAAAAAGAAGGAGAGTAGTTCCCTTCCCCTCTGCTACTGGTGCTCTTTAATGCGCACAAGCCAAGGATCCAGCAACAGAAATGCACTTCTTGAAAGAGAAAGATTTGACTCTGTCTGATTAAAAGTCTCTGGAATTAAGTATTACGATATAGTAGATGGAATTGCATTATACTTCAAACTTTCAGCAAATGCATTCAAGAACAGAGTCAGTTATAATCTTTGAATTTGTCTTTGAAGATGCTGATCAATGGAACTTTTTTTGGTAACAAACACCTTTGAGGGTTTATTAATACAGGTCATTGAAAAATTTACTATCCTACTAACTAGAGAGAAGGGAAATTCCTCCTAGCTTTACATGTACATCTGCAAATATACAACACCCTAAAGGCAGCTCCCAGAAGACCAAGACTCCTTTCAATTTTCAGAGCAAAGTACCTTTTTCTTCTGCTGGTCTATGAATCCAAGAAATCCTACTTTCTTGTCCTTGAACACTGAATTAATAAGGACAAGTCACATTTCAAGATCGTGGCAAAATGCCAGCTAGCATTTCACAGCCCTACAGACAATGAAGCAAAAGGCTACAATCAGAACCTTAGCAGAAAATACTTTTTCAGCTAATTTATAAAAAGGACAAGTGCTTCATCTCTGACATTACTCTAAACCTTGAAAGATATTTGTACATTTCTTAATGCAGCTGCTTTCTTTAACAGACATCTCTCATATGTGCCTGGAGTCATGTTGATCAGACACGGGAGTGAGCTGGTCATGGGCACCTGCCATTGCTAAGCACAGCTAACACAATCCTGGAGCAAGCTGCCAACACTCCAGTCTTTCTGAACGGCATTTGGGAGTAAGGGACACAAGGAGAAGTGTTATATATAAGTACAGTTCAGCAGAGAAAAACCCACTTGACTGAGCCCAGTGTTTACAGAACTGCTTGAACTCAATCAGGCTCTGCAAATGTCACTCTGTCTTTATGCAGCATATACTATTGATTTTGTTAAACCCTGCAACATGTTCCTGGTGTTTCTGTTAAAGTTACTGCCTCACAGCTCTGCAAATGGCTGTGGCACGAAGACATCTGCAAAGGAACCAGAGCAATCCTCATCTTGTAACAAACCAAAATCATGCAGCAGAATGCAGGAGTTGACCACAGTGCTGGGCAAGTGTGCATGTCCATAAGCATGATCTGCTCCAGCTGGATGGCACTTTCTTGCTAAAGAAGGAGTAGAATTTAAATAAAACTGCAGAGGAGGGTATGATAGGAAGACCAGCCAAGCAGGACAGGATACTTGCACAGATCAGTGAGCACAGAAATCCCCTAACCTCTCTTCCCCTACTCCTTCACATGGGAGGCATCAAAGTTAGGTCACCCTGAAATCTGGTCCCCTTCTAAGTGCTGGGGGGGAGTGGGGGGTGGGGGCAGGGGTGTGATGGCAGAGGTCCTGGGAAAAGTCTAAATTACATTCTTACACGATCATGCTTTGAAGACTGTAGCCTGCTGAATGAGCAGCTCACTTTAATTTGCCATAGGAATGAAGCTCCAGGAAGGGCATGTGAGGACTTACAAGAGTTGAGGCATAATAGACCCTTCTCTGTTTTGTAGTTCCCAAGAGGGTTAAGGACCTGGGATGCAGGTTATAGGGATTACTCTTCTTCCTGGCACCATTGTTTCAAAAAGGAAACTGATTCAGCCTATCCGAAAACTAAAAATAAAAATATAAATAAAAAAAGAAAAATAGAAAAATAGCTCCACATAACCTATACAGCATAAAATAAAGAACATACAGAAACACTGACCACTCTGTAAACATTATTTTTATATGGCTCCTTCCAAAAACATGCAGCAATTCACAGATTGATCAAAGTTTGTCTACTTTTGCCAGGACTTTCCTTTGAAAAGGAACTGAATAAATAATATTTTTGTGCTGAGAAGCATATCTTAAGTGTTACTGAAAGTGAGTTAAATCTCCAGGTTGCACAAAAATGTGAGCACACATGCAGAGACACCAAGCAGGACAGTAAACTGGGAGTTTACTACAGGCCACCCAGCCAAGACAGCAATACCAATTGTGGCAAGCACACCAATGAATTACTCTTTAAGAAACTAAAGGTTGCCTCTAAATCAATAACCCTTGTCCTTGTGAAGGACTTCAGTTTGTCCTATGTTAAGTCAGAGCACCACACAGCTGGTACGAAGAGGACCAGAAGTTTTCTAAAACACATGGTAAGATTTCTAAAACGCATGGTAACATTTCTAAAACACATGATAACTTCATGGTACAGGTGCTAAGGGAGACAACTAGGAAAGCTGTCCTCCTTGATTTGCTGCTTGTTTATAGAGAAGGTCTCATGAATGAAGTGGTGATTGCTGACTCTCTTGATCACAGTGATCATAAAAAAGACCAGTTTAAACATCTCTGGTGACAGGATTGAAACTGCCAGAAAAGTTTCAACATAAGGAGAGCAGTCTTACTTCAGTGGCTGGTTAAATTATAGAGAAAATAATTCTGGTAGTTATTGAAAAACACCTGAAAGACAATTCAGTCATCAGTCACAGCCAGTATGGCTTCATGAGCGGGAAGTCCTAGTTGACAACTCAATTTGCTTTTATGACAATGTAACCCACCTAGATGATCAAGGGAAGCCAGTGGACATAATATTTTTGGTTTTCAGTAAAGCCTTCAATGCTGTCTCTCTCAGGATCCTCTGGGAGAAAATGTGCAGCCCACAGCTGGATAAACACATCATGTGGTGGGTGAGCAGCTGGCTCACGGGTCAGGCACAAAGGGCTACAGTGAATGGGGCGACATCAGACTGGTGGGACCTGTCACTAGTGGGGTTCCACAGGGCTCCATCCTTAGCTCTGTGCTCTTCAACAGCTTCATAAATGACTTGGACGTAGCAGTCAAAAGTACAGTAAGTTTGGCAATGATACTTGAAGACAGAGAGGACCTGCAGAGAGACTTCAACTAATCTGAGAGCTTGGCAATCACCAACCATGTGAAGTTTGACAAAAACAAGAGCCAGATTCTCCACCTGGGACAGTGTAACCCTAGTTGTACAGACTACAGAATGAGAGACTGGATAGCAGTGGAGTGGAAAGGGACCTCGGGGTCCTGATCAATGACGAGTTGAACACGAGTCATCAGTGCCCTGGCAGCCAGGAGGGCCAACTCTGTCCTGGGGTGCATCAGGCACAGCATTGCCAGCCAGGCAAGAAAGAGGATAGTCCTGCTCTGCTTCTGCTTTCTTTTGATGTTCTTTGTTTCTCTCGCAAACCTCTTCTTAGTTACAAGAAAACTAGTTAAAGAATATCCTAGAGTCTTTTTCATCTTAGAACAGAAAAAAAACCTAAAAGCAGAGCACTGTCTTTTCTAAACCACCTGCAAGCTCATGAAAAATCTTCACACTTAAAAGAAAAACTTGCAGAAGTGTTTAAACAAAACAGACTGAGAATCTACTGAAAAAACCACAAGAAAAATTCCCCTCTTATGTGGGAAGATTATTCAGCAGGGCTAAATATTAATGGGGTTTTCTGGGTTTTATTACAAATATCAAAGAGGAACTTGTTACATTAAAAAAAAAAAGGGAGTCAGAAGCAAAAGTTTTCAGGAAGTTATTAATTTGTGAAGCTTGATCATATTTTTATTTTTTAACTAGTATTTTACTTGTATCCCACACAATTTATTCAAAACCTTAAACTGCAGTGAATAAATTCCAGTCACAAATGTATCTGGGAATTTTTGCTCCATCAAAGATATTTTTGCTTGACCCACTTGGAAAGGCTGCATTTTAAAACCAAAGCAGTATTCTCAGAAATATGCAACTGACCCTTGCAGTCAAAACTGTTATGTGTTTTCTCAGATCCTGGGTAAGTGCAGCAAAATCAAAGTGCAACCAGCCTGCTAAGCACTGTTTTGCCTGTTCAGACATGTAACAGAACCAATAGATAGAGAGAGGAGAATGCAGAAGTTTGTTTTTATTTCATCCACAATTACTGTTTAACAAAAGCACATCTGAGACGAAGGTTACCCTGTACAGAGGGCATGACAGCCAATTTTTTATCAGATGCTTGGATAACCTGTGAGGACACTGCTCAGCTTTTATACTGTCAGTTGTGCCCCACTCCCCTAAAAAAAATACCATTTTCTCTGGATTACAAGCCCAGACTTTTGTAGGCTTTGATTCCATCCTGACAAAATAAATAAGCTACATATTTCCCACTAGTGCAAACACTGATGTAACACTGATGCAACTTTCTGACATCAACCAAGGCACAAGCCATTGTTCTTGTAGGCATTTGGCTTTTTGCGATGCCACATCAATTAGATCTGCCACTTGCACCCTCCAAGCTCCAGCATCCCAGCTGGTTCTCCTTTATTTCATACAAGCAGCAAGCTCCTTCTGTGATATTTGCTGTAACCCCCTCCTTCTCATCTTGGTAGGGAAAAAGATTTGTTGTGGTGGGTTTTCCATTTATATTACCCAAAAGATTCCCTCCAAACAACAGCAGTCCTCCCCTCCCCAAATGCAGACAATCTAATACACAGCAGATCCTGAAACTAACACTTAAAAACTGACTTGCAAGGCAGCAACCTTGGAAAATACTTAGCTTTTTTTCATATGCTTCCTGGATCATTTATCTCAATTTTGTCCATTCCTTGACAATTCAGAAAATATCTTCTACTTAATTATGTTTTAAAACTATTATTTAAGAAGATAATCAGACCAAGTATTATAACACATAAGGATAAAGGGAAAATTACAAAGAGGTAAAGAGAAATATTTGCGATAAAGCAAAATAAGCTAGGTAGAAAGAACATAAGGAGGGGGGGATGTTATATTTTTTCCCTAAAAGATGCTCTAAGATGTGAAGTTCCCATACATTTCTGCAAACAAATATGTCATCAATTTTTGTCACCTTTCAGACTATTTATCTGGTTGCATTAATAGGCATTTGTGCAAGTCCTTTAAAAAGTTAGCTGCAGTAGGGTAGCCAACTCAGTTCTCAGCAGAGCAAAGGAAGGAATTTTAGGCAATTCAGCTGTAAAATAACACCACCTGGTGAAGACCCATTCAAGGTGACAAGGTGGCACTGGCTTCTTCTACTGATTAGAGCAATCCCTAGTTTCAATCCAGGGAAGCAAGGTCCTATCCTTATGGGATTTTTCGTGCAAAATCTACAGCTGCTGTCTCTCTCTCATACCTGGGATAAAACCTCTGACAGTCCCCAAAATACAAACCCCAGCGCTAGTAGTGTTTCTCCCAGGGAGGATGCTAGGCTTGCAGGGTGAGCAGAGGCTGCCCAGAGGATGCTGCTGCCAGCAAACCCTCCCTTCCCAGGGGCAGACCCTCATCTTCAAAGTATTTGCCATCACTCACAACACCTGCACCTGTGGTCTGGCTGTAGTTCTTTCTACCACCAGACATTTTTCAGGAAGCTGAGGGGATGTTGTGGCATATTGTGGATGTTGTGACTTTAACAATTTTGGTGATTAGAAAGCTTTTCATAGGCCCTCACTATACCTGTCAAGGCCAGTACACAGCTCAGCTCCAAGGACTCTTTTTCTTCATCTTATGCCCAAAATCACTTGTGTGGGTGGATGAGGAGGGCAATGTTCCCTGTCCTGGTTTCTTGCATACATCAGGTCTGTCCTTGTTCTGCCAAATTTAAGACATAACTGGACTAGAAGGTAATACACTGACCCCAGCCTAACAGCTGAACAAACTTTGCAGCCATAAGTTATAAAAACACACAAAGAGAAAGGTCAGGAGGAAGTGTCTCCTCATCATGGTCAAGTGAAAAATTCTCACTCTCAATGTGAGCGCTGCTCATATGAGCAGCATTGGCTGGGTGGTTAAAGAAAAGCAGCTGGAAGAGAGAGAGGATGTGGTTACTGCTTAGGGGACTTAGAAATCAAATAAGGTATTTTTTCTTTATTTCCCTCCCCCCCTTTTTTTTCTTTCGTGTTTCCTTCAAAGCCTCTTCTAGTCCATAAAACGTGTGTCCTGTGTGTTGATATCTCTTCTGGCAGGAACTGTTATCACTGAAACTTATCTTTTTGTCTCCAATTTGTGGTTTGTTGGTTTGGAGGGCTTTTTTCCTTATATTTGCCCCATATCCTGTTTGGGGTTTTATTATCACAGCAGAGTTTTTTAGGGTCTTATCATGCCTTCTTGCTTATCCACTCCTGAAGTAGTTATAAATGGCTCCAAACCTGCACTCTGAGATAAAATGCTCTCTTTCACCATCTTTCCACTTCTTCTGCTCAAGGGTAAGTGCACTAGTCCTTAGAGCACTCCACTGCTCTCCTGTTTAGACCAGAAATTGGTGAGACAAAAACTCAACTTCACAGTTCCTCTTCCATCTGCATGGAGCACCCTAAACTGGGACACCAGTCTGCATATCACAATGCTTGGAGCACAGCAAGAGGGACTGTACTTTGAGTGGCCACCCCTAGCAGTGCTTCTCCACAGACTATGTGTGATGGTCTCTCAAATATGGTAAAGGCATAATGTTAAGGGTAGCTCTCAGGTAAACTGCTGCACCGTGGAGAGGAAAGAAAGAGAGAGGGAAAAATATTACCAAGAAAAATGTCACAGGAGAATTCTGAAAAGTCATTAGTAGCTTAGTACAGTTTCTCCCTAAAAGCTTTTAGCAATTTATTAATAAATACCCTCTTGAAGAGCAAGCTAATATATTTGCCTTATTTTTCAAAAGCCTTCAGTTTTGCTTAGGATGTTCCAGTCAACAACTAAATAAAAACATGTTTACTTTAAGAAAAAAATTGCACAAAACAAAAACATGCAATTTTTTTTTGAAACAGGAGCACCATCAGTGAGCTTTCTGCTTGTCCCTATCCTTGATTATAGTATTTTGAGGGCCAGTGAAGGCATACAGTACTGTGTCTGGATTCCCAAAAGGGACAGATAGGTTAACTCTCTAGCTGCATTACATCACCTCAAAAGCTCAATACTCTCAATAATACAAAGACTCAACAGTAAGTGGGTACACCCTGAATCAGTGCTTGGATGATTTTTCTATTAACGTTTCTGCAGCACGTATACTATCAAAGAAGGGTTTCCCACATTTAGGGAGGCCACTGCTTGATAGTGGAAATTCAGGACAATGAAATGAATGAAGTGGGGAAAAACCCAAACAAAATAATCCACTACAAAACAAACAAACAAACTACCAAAATACTGCCTTCTGTAGCCCCTATGCCAGTTATATCTGCAAGACAATCATTGAAAACTAGAGTTCAGTGCTGGAGCTGGAAAAAACACAGATGAAAGAAAATGTTTTTTCGTTCAATATTGCCTGAAGAATTGAAAAGAGAAAAGGCGGAGGAAAAGAGAATATAAACAATAAGTTACATCCAAGAAATCCTCTTATAAAAAGTCAGACTGTAATAAACCAGTGAGTTGCAACATAGCCTCTTTCAATCCATATAGGAGAAGATCCATATTCCTATCCTTCCCATGATAGAATCTGTTCACAGGCTATTCTTTCTAGCAGATTGTATTTATAATGTTCTCTAACTTGCAGGAGACTGACTGTTTCTATAGCTAGAAAAATTCAGGTAAGTGTGAAAAAACAGAAAAAACAGTCATCCACTAGGGAAAGCCTATTAACATTATTTAGTAAAGTTTTTTAACAGATAGGGTTTTTAAAACAGGTTCTCTCAAAAGTTATTGATGATTTACCCCATTTCTAAGCACTATGAAATTCTTTTGCAACAGTAAGTAACCAATTAATTATGATGAAAGTGTTGAAAGAACAACATGTTCCAGGAACAAAACATTACAGAAAACCAAGATTTTACACTTATGTTGAAGTGTAATAAGATAAAAATTCATTCTAATTATAGTAAGATTTATGCACTGGGGGAACAAACAGCTGACAACAGCAAGAGCTTTGCAACTTAAACCATTACTCATATTTATAAACTTTACAAAAGCAAAATTAACTCAGATTGGGGTTTTTTTCTGTCATTTATTGGCAGTTTCATACATAGCTATGAAATTGCCAAAAGTATTTGACTTAAATAGCTCAGCTTCCAAAGAGTTCAACTTGTCTTCTGAGGCATCTCATAGAAAACCTCTTTATTTTTGCAGGTATTTTTGTTTGTTTGTTTTGGGTAGGAAGTGAGAAGCCTGCTTACTTTCCAAGTTGTACTGGAATACCCAAAGCAGCCTTCTGTTTCTTTTTTTCATGCCTCTCAAACAAAATACAAACACTGTAAATTGAATTCTAACCACAAGGCATACCATTCACCGACACATTACTCTTGATGTTGCTCTTTTCATAATTACACCAGGAATACTCTCCATCATGGACAGGGTACAAATAAAGCCCATCCAAACCAAAGACCATTTGTTTGGATGGGCCTTATTTATTTGGGCTGTACCATTTAGTTCTTCAGCACTTTTATGTATTCATCCTGTATTTATGTACAATGTACCTGTACAATGGACTTCTCCAAGGCAAAGGGTTTTCACCAGTGGCCATATGTCATTTGGAACTGAGGAAAATTCTGATGCATGCATAGGTCTTCCCTCCCCTGCCTAGCAAAAGAAAACCCAAAAGAAAGCCATTTCACCATGGGAAACAGGTTGATAAACATGTTCAGAAGAGGACAAAGGAAGATGGTCTGCAGCAATATTCATTAAAGCAGATGGATTGACTGTAACCTCATTGTGTACTACACTCATGAGAGATCACTGTTAACAAAACAGCCCTGGAAAAGAGGAGGAAAGAGAGCTGGTTCGCCCAGATGCAGGAAGTCAGGTAGCACACTCACAGGAAATGCTGCTGATGGCAGTGACATCATTAAAACTCTCTGATATTTCCATTTCCCCTGCAGGATGTCCATCGCAGCCAAAGTCTGCTCCAAAGCAGTGATCCTGCCTGCCTTACCCCTGCGCCTGTGCACTGCCTGTGCTCTCGAAGGGCTGCTATGGTGACCCCTTGGCCAGGTCCCACCACAGCACCACCCTGCACAGAGGGCCCACGAGGCTCACCCTCTGCAAGGCACTGCCCTGTGTCTGCCTTAGGTCGGCTGCGTCCCACCACGTCCTGTGGCAGTGGCTGTTGTATCTAAAAGGCGACTGACACTCCCCTATCCCTGCCTGATTTTTTTTTTTTTTTTTTAATGAGGAAGTCAAACTGCTTTTCCTTAATCTCCCTGACTAATTAAAAAGCTGTGGTGCGTGCACTCCTGCCAAGGAACATGCTATGCGAGGACATCTCAGATCTCCTGACATTTTGCCACCAGTATTGGGCCTGCCTGTTTATCAGCAAAATGCAAAAGACAGTAGCTGCAGCTACTTGACTAAGTCGAGCATGTGAATGGCCATTCTTTGGCAGAGAGTAACCTGGGTCCCTGCTATTAAATCTCCCTTCTTTCAGGAGAGGGTGGCAGGATGTAAATGGCATGCTGGATGTGGGCCATGGCCCACACTAAATTTCAAGTAAGTGCCTGGAAATTTTCTAGGAGAGTTCTCTCTGGCAGGAGTTGAAACTCCAAGTGTTTTAGCAATTTAAGAGATTGCCAGGTTCCAGTGCCTGGGAACATTCCTTACACTGTATAGCTTACAAATGCGGACACAGCCATCACATGTTGCTATGACTGCCCTCACTCCCACAGGAGCACAGCTTGGCAGCCACAGGAGGGGATAGCTGGGGCATTGGGCTGCACTCTGCAAGGCACAGGGCATCACAGCTGAATCACAGCCTTCGAGGCTGACTCAGTGCTGACCTTAATTATACACATTTGATTTTGAACTGCCTGCTCCAAAAGCTAATAACTATATTTTTCCCTAATGCAGAACTGGAGAACAGTATGACCATAGGTCACCTGCTGTTCTGCTCAAGTGGGAAGTATAAACAAATCAGTTTTTACTTCAGGATCATCAGGGCATAATCTAGCCTATGTATTGAAGAGTATGCAGATGTTTCTGGAAGAGACTTGAAATAAAACATACAGGAAAAACAAGTATCTTGATGAATCAGTGTAAAAAGAAGAGAATAAAGACTGGAAATGTGATCATGATAAATAGTAGATTGCATACCATAAAGAACACTAAAAACCATACAGTGGCATGTACAAGATTATAAAGACACAAGTATAAAGAGTCACAAGCATACAAAAAAGTTATTTCCTGAAAAAGCAGGAAACAAACAACTACCATAAGATGTTTTGTTATATTAAAAGAGAAAAATTAGCAAGATTGTGAATATTTTTATAATTACTATTATTGTTGTTGTTGTTGTGGTTGTGGTGGTGGTGGTGGTGGTGGTGTTTTTTCTGAAGTTTCCCTTCTCCTTCCCCCTTATCAAGATGTCTCAACAACAAAACAGCACTAGGAAAACAAGAGCCCCCTACCCACATCAGAGGGCTGCATACAAGAGGGAGAGGAATAATTTCCTGCACAGTTTGAGAAGCTCCAGCAAGGACCACAGACCCCCTTCACTCTTTCTGCAGGGAAGGGAGGAGAAAATCCCCCAGAGTCAAAACCAGCTTGCAGCTACTCTCCTCCAAAGCAGCATAGCTCCCAGGAATGAAAGCTATCAAATACTGAAGGTCAGGACAGAAATGGTCCACAGGAAAATAACCAATTTGTCTTTGTTCTTGCAGAGAGAGAGAGAGACTTTTAATCAACCTCTTATTAGGGAATATATCTTATAGTGAACTCCGTGTCAGGGTTCAGAAAACAAAGAAGGCAGCAGGAAACTACTTGGAATAGGCATTTTTTTAAAAAATGCTAGGATTACAAATGGTCTGACACCAGGACATTCATTTCCTACATTTAAGTTCATCACCTCTACCAGTGAGCAGCAGGATTCAACTGATGGCTAAAAGCAAATGGATTACATTTCAGGAGTTATAAAAAACCTTTACATTCTAATGTTGCCCTGAGCACATTCTCATTTTTAAATAAAGCAGGTGTGAAAAGTTACCTTCAAAGCAGAAGCAGACAGAGAGTCTCATATGCAGTGTCATCTCCAAGGGGAAGATTTTAATCAATCTGTAAGTGTTCAGCTAGATGCAATACACAAAAGACCTCTCTCCACCATTTTTTACCTTTCAGGAAAGTGCCTGTAAAATGTGTGTGAATTATCTTAGGTTTGCTATCTCTGATGCAGCAGTGGGCTGGGAAATCCAGTATCCCAGACATTTTCTGAGAATATTGAACTTTTTATATTCAAGGCAGGTTTCAGACAGATTTTATATTGAAAAAATAGTTTATATTGAAAAATAACAAAACACAGAATCATAGCATCATATAATATTTTCAGTTGGAAGGGATCTTTTAAAGTCATCAACCCCCCTGGAATGAGAAGGGACACCTTCAACTTGCTCAAAGCCCCATCCAATCTGACCTGAAATGTTCCCAGGGATGTGGCATCTGCCACCACTGTAGGCCACCTGTTCCAGTGTTTTACCACTCTCATAGTTAAAATTTCTTCCCTATAACTTATACAAATCTACCCTCTTTTAGTTTAAAACCATTACCCCTTGGCCTACTGCTACAAGTCCTGTTGAAAAGCTTCACCCCTGAAAGTACCCCTGAAAGTACTGAAAGTCCACAACAAGGTCTCCCCAGAGCCTTCTCTCCTCCAGGCTGAACAATGCCAACTCTCTCAGCCTTTCCTCATAGTGAAAGTGCTTCAAACCTCTGATCATTTCTGTGGCCCTTCCTCTAAACCTGCTGCAACACGTCCACATCCTTCTAATGTTGGGGGCCCCAGAGCTGCACAGAGCATTCTAGGTTGGGGCACAGGAGCAGAGGTGCAGAATCCCCTCCCTCCCCTGCTGCCCACACTTCTTTGGAAGCAGCCCAGAACACATTTGGCTTTCTGGGCTGGGAGTGCCCATGGCTGGGTCATGTCCAGCCTCTCACCCACCAGCACCCCCAAGTTCTTCTCCCCAGGGCTGCTCTCCATCTGCTCACCCCCCAGCCTGACCAGGGGTCTCCACAGCCCAGTTGCAATACTTGGTCCTGTTAAGCCTTATGAGATTCTCATGGGCCCACTTCTCAACCTTATCCAGGTCCCTCTGGATGGCATCCCATGTTTCAGGTGTGTCATCCTTCAGCTGCACCACTCAGCTTGGTGTCATCTAAAAGTTTGCTGAGAGTGCATTCAATCCCTCTGTCCATGTCACTGATGGAGAGATAAAATAACACTGGTTCCCATACAGACTCCTTAAGAAACCATTTGTCACTAATCCCGACTGGGACTCTGACCACTACCCTCTGGATGTGACTGTCCAATTAATTTCTCATCCACCAAACGGTCCACCCATCAAATCCATCTCTCTCCACTTTTCCAGTTTAGAGAGAAGGATATAAAGAGGGAATGTGTCAAAGTCTTTACAGAAGTCCAGATAAATGAAATCTGTGGCCCTTTCCTTGTCCACGGATGGAGCCACTCCATCACAAAAAGCCACTGAGTTGGTCAGGCAGGACTTGACCTTGGTGAAGCCATGCTGGGAGTCTTGAATCACCTCCCTGTCCTCCATGTGCCTTAGCACAGCCTATAGAGGATTTCTTCCATGGTCTTCCCAGGAACAGAGGTGAGGCATCCCCATTTAACTTTTGCTTTCTTCCATGTCATGACCTCACCAGTAAAGATTCCCTAAGAAAATTGCATTATCTGTACTGTGGGAATCACGCAGCACAGAAGTACTTACACCCCAGATTTATCTATGCTGTACAGAACAAATTAATAAAATCATTTTTCCTCAACATAAAGCTTCATACAGCAGGTGGGACAAGGGACTACAGTTGTCATTTAACCACTTAAGAATAATTAATTGCCTTTATCTGGCAGCTGGATCCAGTAAAACCAGTAGACATCTGACAGCTGCCAGAGCTGGAGTCTTGACTGTCTTCAATGCGATATGAGCTGATCTGCTGCTTCACACAGAGAGCAGGCAAGGGTAAAAAAGCCTGGGTGCAAAAAAGGCTGAACATCAAAACTTTTGCCAGTGCCATTGTGTTAGCAAGGGGAACGACTTGTGATGATAACCATGTAACAGGAAAACATCTGGTTTATTATGCAGTTAGATATGCCAGAAAAGTACTTCCACCCTGTAGGTTTTTCCCCATTTAAGCTATAAAAGGAATGCATCTTTAAAGATATATACAGCTAAGACAAGCCTGTAAATACAGTTATCCAAACAAATCTCACCAATATAGACCACAAAAAAATAAAACAAGCCACACTTTCAGCTACTCCTTGAAAGTTAATCCAGACATCTTCAGTAAATACAAGTCAACACCAGTCCAGTGACTTTTGTGCAACTGCAGTTAATACCACTGAGAAATTGCATTTTCCAGATGGGAAGACAAAAGTTAAAATTGTCAAAGAGGACATTCTAGGTTTCATTTGAAACGCCACATCTAAGTAGATATTAATTCCCAGAAAACATTTGCTCTAATCTCTTGAAACAGCTGCAAAATGATGTATCTTTAGAGTTTGAGGCACAAGATATTTTCTGACAAGTTTTCTGACGATATTTTCTGAAACTCACGTCTTTGTGCCACAAGAGGAATCTCATTCTTCTTCCCTCTTTTGATTTAAAAGACATGTCAAGCAGAATAGAAGTGTTCACATTAAGAAGGAAATTCATTCCCTGGAAAAATGGGCCTGAAGCAACATGTATCACTGGGGATGCACTTAGCCCAGATCCCAGGCTGCTGCTGGGAAAAGAATGTTGTTCCTAAGGCACAGATGCCATCTCTGCTTGGCCATCTTCAGTGGGAAGAGGTGGTTTGCAGAGACCAAATACACACAGGTCTGACGCTGGCATTGTAACTCTGGGCAAAAACTTCCTTCGTCATCACAGTTTCTTCTGCTGCAATATCATTGCCTGCCAGGACAAGACGATTTGCTAATCATGGTTTATAAAACTTTAGGACAGTTAAGGAAATCAATTGAAATTGAGACAGCCCCCTAGAAATGCCCTAGGAAAGAAATTATGACAGAAAACAACAGTCTTCAAATTGTGTCACAGCAGTAGGTCTTGCTTTCCAATCTCAGGGACTTTGTCCCACAGCTCTGCAGGGCAGGATTCCAGGCTCCTCACCGAGCAGGGCAGTTGGCTGGCAACAGCACCAGCAAGGGAGGGAGCAGTGCATGCTCCCAGGCACACTTCTGGCTGTGCCACCTGGCCCCTGATCCTCCCACTGCTAAGGTAAAGAGTCCACAGCACCCACCCACCCACACAGAAAGACAACACTGGAGCATGGTGTCCCTCCTGTTTAAGGGTGTCCCTCCCTGGATTCTGGAGATGGTGTGGCAATATGTGCTCAACAGGTAATGGGGGTCTGGATGTGCTTTGAGCAGTCCCACCACCCCTCAGCCCTCAAAACCTCAATGCCCCCCTCCCCTGGTCTGCAGGAAGCAGTTTGGGGGCCTGCTGGCCCGGAATCAGCTGGTGCAGAAGAAGCAGGCTGGGGCTCCACGCCTGCCTGCACCTTGGCTGCCTCAAGAACAAGGGCAGGTGGGTGGCACTGTCCCCAGGGTTACCTGGGGAGTCCTGGAGGGAGTCAGTGTGTCCCTGTCCATGTCCCCACAGGGCTGCCCCCGAGCTGGTATCAATGCTGAAGCAGAACTCATGCCGGAAAGCACTCTACATGGCAAGGGACACACAGAACATGCTAGGGGACAACAGGATCTGTGGTGAGTTCCACATGATCCGGCATTTTGTGAATCTTGAGGCTGTCAACACCTATGAGGGTACATCGGGGACGGGGACTGGGGGTTCCCCAGGGCATCCTGGGGGGGTACTGGGGTACAGGCTGAGGTGTGGTGATCCCCACAGGAACCCATGACATCCACACGCCATCACCGGCATCCAGACCTTTGCCCCAGCAAAGGGGATGTAGGGGGGACACAGCAGCACAGGCACGGCAGGGACATGGTGGTACCAGTGGCACTGGTGGGGACCAGGTCTGCCCCTCATGGGAAGGAATGTGAGGAGATGGCGGCACTGACCAGACCCAGTGTCACCAACCAGACCCAGGTATCCCCAGGAGGGATCCAGTGTCACTGAGAAGACCCAGTGCCACTGATGGCACCTTGTGTCGCCTGTCAAACCTCATGTCACCAATGGGACTCAGTGTCATTGACAGGACTCAGTGTCACTCAGGGCACCCCAGTGGTGCTGGGCCATGTGTCTGGTGCCATCCCGGTGCCTTCGCCATCCCCATGGCCAATAAACAGTGGGACAGCCCCTTCCATGCCAGCTCTGCTTGTCAGCATTAATTAACCTGCCAGGACCCAGCTCCACCCTCGGGAAGGGTTCCAGCACAGCCCCCCCCCCTACATCCAGCTTTTGGGTCGGCTTCAGCCCTTTATTTGTTCCAACCAACAACAGCAATAGAAAAGCCCTTTTGGGCCCAGATTCTCCTTTGGCCTGGCACAGCCCCGCGGTCCCATGGGTTTTGAGGGGTCTGTGGCCTAGGGGGAGTTCTGCTCAGGTTTGTATGCGTTGGTGGGTGACACGTTTGGAGTTTTGCTTGAAACTCTTCCCACAGTCGGGGCAGCAGATGGGCCTCTCCTCTGTGTGAAACCAGTGGTGCAGGAGGAGACTGGAGCTGCTCCAAAACCTCTTCCCACATTCAGGACACTCGTAGGGCCTCTCCCCGGTGTGGATCATTGGTGGACAATCAGGTCAGAGCTGTCTCTGCAGCCCTTCACACACTCCCCACACTCTCAGGGCCGCTCTCCAGTGTGGATGCATTGGTGGCGGATCAGGTCGTTGCTCTGGCTGAAGCTCCTCCCACACTCCAAGCACTTGTAGGGCTTCTCCCTATCATGAAGCTGCTCATGGACCACCAGGTCCAAGCTCTGGCTTGATCTTTGGTCGCCTTCCCTGCACAGGGTGGGTCTTTCCTCCTCGGAGCACTCTGGGCTGGGTGCTTCTTTGGGAGCACCCTTCTCCTGTGGGATATCTGAGGCTTTTCCTCCCCATTAGATTCCTGAGCTGTGGAGTCACTCAAAACGGCCTCTTCCACAAGGTTCTGCCCAGGGGAATTTTTCCTCCCTGGACACTGTTTATTAGCTCAGCAGTCCCCCAAAACCTCTCCCCAAGTACACTGTCTACAATGTGATGTCTATCAAATGTCACTGTGATGGGGGAGAGAGAAAGTCACTTAAGATACAGCACAAGAAAAGGTATTTGAAAGTGTTCTCAATACAAAGTTAGTATTTTAACTGATGACTAAAGAACTATCCAAATACATTTTTTAAAATGCAAATATTAACAATTCAGTTACATGCTAAATATGCATCCACAAAACCTACTCTAAATATACAGAGGTCTACGATCAAACATTTAAACATTTCATCTGCAAGTGCAAGTGCATATTAATGAATGCCAAAGGCATTGTATATCCTGAAAGGAGACAGTCTTCAGAGTAGGCAGGACTCTTGCATCATTTATGTTTTGAAGATGTCATTCAAGTAACCACACTACATCATTGCAGAAGACTCAATCCAAATGCTACTTGAATTCTATTCTATCAGGGATTGTTAGTAATTTTGCAAAAACTACTTCTTTCCAGAATCAAAGAGTTATGTAAATTTTTGCTTCAAACTAGAAAAGGTGCAGGAGAGAATCTGAGGAAAAAAAGGGTTGCTTTTTATCTACACAATGCAGCAGGTTATATTGAAAGGAAGCCTATTTGAGAAAAACAAATGTAGATGCCCATTAGTTATGAGAAAAGACAAGCATGATAACTATACGTGTAATGAAGAAAACGAAAAAGAAGACAGTGTACTAAAATGATTTGTGTGTTTGTTTCTATAATCTTTAAATTTTTCCAAGGAATTTAGTCTTGTTTTGCTCATTTGTACAAAAACAAAAAACAAAAAATAAACAAACAAAAAAAAAAGACACTTGTTTTTTCTGCCCTTCAGAAAAGATATCAGTGTCTATAACAATTTTTTTACTTGAATGTGCAAGTGAAAATGTTGTTTCATTTGTTTAACTGATAAACACCACTGCCCAGCTATTCTACTATGATTAGACTATAATTGTTTGGCATGTCCTGAGTGATTTTGTAACCTTCACTCCAGTGCTTGTGTCTGGAATAACAAACAATAAAGAAAAAAAAAATTGGAATGGACAAGATGTTCATTTAGCACTGTGTTTGTCTAAAATTGTTGGGCTTGTTCTATTTAGTTGAGCTAAACCTCACATATGACACAAACAGATACTATCAATCTAAACTGAATTATTTAAGGTCTGCAGAAATTTTGTATAGGAGATCATGTCTGGTTTGGATTTTAAGTCTCTGTGTCCCAAACAACATATTTGAAGTTTTTGCTTTTGATGGGACTGTGCCATGTCCCAGATTTTTATAGAGCCAGTCTGGGTGAATGGCAGTGTTACAAAGAAAAGAAGAACCAATGAAAAAAACATAAAATCTATTCCAAATTACTTGTATTCAGAGACTGTGAAATGCTCCATGCCAGAGTTTTTAAAACTGCCTGCTAGTAAAGCCCATACTGCAAGACAGTCAGCCTGAAACTACAAACCCATTTGGTCCTGCTCTCTGGGGATGATAGGTCTATGCAGAAAAGCCACTTCTGGAAAGCTTGCATCTTTACTTCTCTCTTCTTCCCCCTCCACAGCATTCACTGTCAGTAAACCACTGCTTTGAATGCCTGATTCCTGCCTTGCTGGTTTATTCAAGCAAACCACTAAATTCATGTTAAAGAGGGCTTGCCTAACAACTGTGGACACACAAGCCAACAGAATTAATTTTTACGAATCAGAGAAATCTGAGAAAGTTTACACAGCCCTAATATAACCACAACTATTTTCAGCTTGGGGGAAAAAAAAAGAAAATCCCCTGGCCAAATGCACTTCACAAGTCAGTAAATAACACAAAACACAACTTTCTACCTGATCTGTATAAATTATTCCCAGCATGGAAACAACTCCAGTGCACAGCATGATTCATTGGAGTAGTAGTACTGAGTTTGCACCAGCTCCCAGACCCAGTAAGCAGCCCCTGAGAGATTTTACACACTTATTTCACATTCAGGCAATGCCAATAAAGAGAGCACAACTCTCCTCTTCACAGAGGAGCTCTCCCAGGCCCACAGAAAGAGCAAATTGAAGCATGCAGACACTACAGAGATGAGAGCAGCATGAATGCCCTAGTTCCACTCAGAGAAATTATAAAAACAGCGTAACACTGAACACGCCTACCCCAAGTGCTCTACTCTTGTGCTGTTATCACTCATCAGATTTCTAGTAACAGTGCTTCTGGCTCTTCACAGACATCACATCTGAGGTTTTCTCATTTCATGAATTTCCTTTTTTGTGGCGGACAGTGCTTACATAAGAGCAAAGTTCAGAATGGGGAAACTTAAATCCCTCTTTCCTGGAACAGATACCCAAGGCGGCCTGCAACTTCAGGTACCAGTGTGTGCCTCACTCACTCATTGTACAATTCAGTCCCAGCACTATTTTTACCCTCAGTCTCTTGTAAGTGACACTTGCCCATTTTTTGTTATGAAAAATAAACAGAAAGGGAGAGAAAAGCAACTTGTTTGGGAAGAAAATGCTAAGCAACCTCCAGCCAACATCAAACAACTGAAGTTCATCTGAACCAAGGGAATTGTGTTGAGGGTTGGAGTCTCCTTTTTGTGCTACAAGAAATACAAAGTTGCTTATGATTTTTTTTTCAGTCAGATCTCAATGGCTGATTACAGAGGAATTTGAAAGATTAAAGAAAGAAGTTGAAGTTTGGCAGTTGGCTGGCAAATTGTCTCAGCAGTAAAGCCTAATCAAGGAAGGCATGGAGGAAAAGTCACTTGCTGGGTTAAGCAAGCAGGAACTGTGTCAAAGACAGAAACAGAAGTCACTTGGGCCTGTGTCTCTGCTAAGGATTATGTACATCAGCTGTTGAAGGAAATCTCACCCAGGCCTCCTACAGCAAGAGCCTGCCAAAATCTGCAAAAGGCTCTTGCTTGTAGCAATCACTGCTGGAAGTCCCTTCCCATGGACAAGTCCTGGAGGGGCACCCTTATCCTGGTCTATCCAATGCCTCCAGGAAGAGGTAGGCTGTCATCTGCAGCCCTACTCTGCTGTTGCCTCTGCTCACAGTGGGTTCAGATGCCTCTGTGCTCCATCCCTCAACAATCTCCCAGACTAACCTTTAAAACTTCTTATAACAGCAAAGCCAAGGACAAGAACATCTGTCCCCACCATTGCAGGTCTTAATGCTGAAGTGGGGTACAGTCTGGGTTTGTTGATGTTAATTCTTTGGCTCTCTTACACCAAAACTAAATATACCACAATTCAGCATGCCCTAGGGGAGGAGCTGAGCATGTTCACTTCTGTAAGATCACTCACTTCTCCTATTTAAGTTCAATCACCAGCAAGTAAACTATGCACAGATGGACCACTCCATCTGTGGATGCATGCAGAAGAGAGGAAATAGGCATGACCAAACTGTCTACTTGATGGAGCTAGGTGATGAACTTCCTATTTTTGCAACTCATTAGAGTTACTTATAATTTCTAATGAACATCAAGAGTTGATTTTTTTTCTCCCCTACCCTTGTAGACACTATTTTTAAATTGTTCTCTTCTTTCTTCTATTTAATGATTGGAAACCTTTGCTCTTCATATAAGATCTTGTAATATTTCCCTTTGGTGAAGTCCAAGTTAAAACTGTTATCCTTTTGACCTTTGACAATAATATACTTAAGGAATGGGAGATGTCACCAGGTTGTCTCATAGTATGACTTGTAGACTGAAATTAACATGAACCCTCAGCAGTCACCAGCAATCACAGGTACTTCTTCATGTCATGAAAAAAAAAAAATTAATGTGCTAAGCAAGGTTCCATGTTTCAGACCCTGCAGATCTCATCCCAGGGCAAACATTTCCAGCCCTATACACCAGAAGCTGGTTTTCCAAGGAGATAGGGACTCTTTTGCAACAAGCTAAAACAGAAGAAGTCCTTGGGAAGATACTCCTTTTAAAGATCTTCTCTTTTGCAGGTACCCTGGCTGCCAGTAGAGCGCTGCTGCTTTTCACATCATCTTCTCCCCTGCTTGCCCAGGAGACTGAGGGTCATAGCAAAGCATCCCAACACCTGAGCATTCCAAGGATGATGAGCCCCACCACTGCAACACCTCCTATGCTTATCCAGGGAGACTGTGTGAGGGACACAAACATGCTTCTGGCATTCTGGGGGTCCTAAAAAATGACCCATCTATTTTGTGCTTAATACACTTAAAAAATAAGCTTTGCATATTGCATAAATTTTTTTTACATGAAGAAAAAAGTCACAAAGGACTTTTTTTTTTCTGGTGATTATTTAGCATTTTTCCCTATTTCTTGAAATCAATGTAGAAATAGGCTGCAAATAACTAAGAAAGACAAAACTGTACACTTTAAGCTCCAAGGGAAAAACTTAATGCAAAGGAAGTGGAAACCCATAAAGAGTGAGCAGTGCTGGAATACAGCAGCTTCTCTGGAGCAACACAGATGAACTAACAGGAAAGAGCAGACAATTCCTCAAAAATAAAATGAGATTTTATAGGGATGCTGAGTGGCTAACATATTTAGTCCCCATGCCTCTCCTCAGCCATGTGAAATGTCAAGCTTGGAAAGACAACATTTATATAACTGTGTGTGAGGGAATCACATGTATGTACAACAGAGTACATCAGTATTTTGACTGGGCATTGAGAGGAGCAAAAAAGGGATCAATTCTACTAGCTCACTGCTGCAGAAGCAGATCCTGATAACCAGGAGAGTTCATCTGGAGTTCTGCCAGTAAAATACACTGCCTCTGACACAACTCCACAAAAGTGGTGTTGAGAAACTATGCCTCTGTCTGTAACTAGATGTGAGATCAAGAGCACTGCTGCTGATATAATAGCAGTTTAGCTCCTGATGACAAAGTTAGTTAGATCTTAATTTGTGCCATTATGTACCAAATCACCTTTCAGGAGGTCTCCGGGCATTTAACCTGTCAGTGTTGCAGCCCAAATCTGAATGCAAAGGTGAAGTTTAATCACAAAGCCTGGTATTTTTGCTTTATCAACTAACACCTTGATAATAAAATATTGTAATCTAATGATTGTAGTAGAACCATAATTGTGCATTTAGCTGAAAACAATTATGTTTTCAAGCAAAACAATTGGTGGGGTATTTGTGACATATTTGTGAAAAAGATGGGAAAAGAGTCATGGAACAGTTTCCCAGGCAACTCCCAGCAATATTCTTGCACCATATTGTTGAGGCATTCAAACAGAGTAGAAGAAGGACAAGTATGGCATGGCCCATCTCAGATGGAAAGTAGCACAGGTACCATTGTTCAAAGACTATTTAAAAAAAAAAAAAAAAAAAAAAAAGATTAAAAAAACGAAGGAGTCACATGGTCACATGGATAAATGTTTGTTGAGAAGAGAATAAAAAGCTTTCATGCACCACTCTGCTTTGAGCCTGACCTAGATCAGGATTTTCTGTGTTTTAGTAATAATAACATACTTACGACCAAGATCCATACATTACAAGAGATTTTTAAAATCCAACCAAAAACAAACAAACAAACCAAAAAAAAAACCCAAAAAACAAATGTGGTTAGTACCTCAGCCTTTTACTCCTCTGTTACAGATTTTAGAATATTTTTGCAGAAGAGAGGCTGATGATGCCTTTGTTGGCCAAAACAAGGGCACACATGGATTTTGCTTCCATGTATCTGCACACCCCTAAGGCCTGCAGAAAGTACATTCACTGAAAAAACACTGGTGATGATCTTCTGATAAACAACATATTCCACTTGAAAGCTAAACTTTAACGTAAATAAAGCTGCTTCTTCAGTCTCTAGACTATATAGACAGCATTAAGGAAAGAAGAGGGAGCAAATCAATACTGCAATTAATGCTAGGTCTGTAAACAACCTTAAAAACAGCTTGAGAGATGTGTACTCCTATGATTCACCTCAATAAATTCTTACCTCAAACCATTAGCAGGTGATAAAAGAAAGGAAATGGACGACCTCTTATTGGTATGTTTCAACTTTCTCTTGAAATGCAGAATTTAATTCATCATGCCAGGACATGCTTGGTAGTTTCCGAGATCACTTCAAACAAATATGTATTATATTTTATTTATTACAAATTCAATCTCAGTACTATCACATAGAATTTTCCTCTTTTTTTAATGGGTGATGACTGTAGTTTCCACAGAATAATGGTGTCCATGATTCTACATTGATAGGCTGCTGCTCTACCACTGTGTGGGAAAAAATGTGTCCTTCTAAAAAAATATTAATCAACTTACTCAAATTCTTACTCAGCTGGCATCCTAGGAATTTTTATTGGCTTTGCTATGAGTTTTAGTTAAGCCCCTTAAGTTATTAGGGTATATTTTAAGGTGAATCTGAATCTCAAACAAAGCAGCTCAAAATTAGGTTTAGCACATCTGCAATATTTTGTATCACTGAACCAAGCACCCTTTAATACTGGAGACAATACCCCAGTGTTATCTAGTGTGGCTAAAAGCTTAGTCTTCAGCTGGAACCCATAGTTTCCTCTTATTAAAGTAATTATATAAGAAACTGTGTCCTAAAATCAGTTCTTTGGTGGACATTTCTTGGCCCTGAACATTCAGTTCACTCTTAAATGTTTCATCAAAACATCTCTTGCATAACAGTAGAAGTTTATGTGTCATTCTAAGTCTGTAGTGACTTTGTAAAACATTGGCTGCAGTCAGGAGTACCAAGCAGCATTTGTCTATTTTTACAGCTTTATTATATGGAAACAAGGAGGATGAAGACATACTAATTCTGAAAAAGGTAGGTACCTACTGATGGAAAATAATATTTCATCCAAGTATACTGAAGAAAATTACAGAGATTTTTAGAATTTGATCACAAGGACTCTAATTTATTATTAAGTTGATAGTGTTTCCAACTATAACTAATATTACTTCAGGGTAAACCCTGGTGATGAATGCCTGGCTGATGAAAATATGACTCATACTGGCATTTTGATTTAAAAATGTCCTTGATGTACATTCTGGGGCTCAAAGCAGAGGAGGCTTCCTGCTTTATTAATGTTCTCCTCAGCTCATACCAGCGCTGGTAAATTCATAAGATGAGGATGTGACCAAACTCAGGCCACTCCTTGCCAAACACAGTCTCCTTCTTGAGAATAATTTATAATTAATATACCAACTAATGAGGGCTGTACCTGACACTTTAGTCACTCTTCTGCTTTGAAGCACATGACATTTGGCAAAACAATTAATATACAAGAGATTTTAAAAAGTTTGTCCTTATCTACTTTTACAAATAAATGTACCATTGTATTACCTCATGAACAACCATTCACTACAGAAAACTTCACAAAGTTTCTGCTGCTGGGGAAGCTGGTTTCAGCAACTCTGAAAATAGTCTATTACCTTATCCCACACACAACCTTCCTCTTACTGTTTTATTTTCACAGGAGTTTGCAGAGCTGGAGGCTGGCATGGAGAACACCTGAGGTTATCAAACTGCTTCGCTGGTGTACAGCAGTTCTTTCTCCAAAGGATGAACTGGAAGCTACGACACATGACAATGAGCTGCATGATAGAATTATAATGAAAAAAAAAAAAACTAAAACCAAAACCAAAACAACAACAAAAAAGCAAACAAAAAACACACCCCAGAAAAAACAACAAAGACCAAGAAAAAAAGACAGAAAGGGAGGAAGGGAAAGGGAAAGGGAAAAAAAGGGAAAAAAGGGGGAAAAAAGGGGAAAAAAAAGGGAAAAAAAGGGGAAAAAAGGGAAAAAGGGGAGGGGGGAATAGGGAAAAAAGGGAAAAAAGGGAAAAGGAAAAGGAAAAGGAAGGGGAAGGGGAAGGGGAAAAGGAAGGGGAAGGGGAAGGGGAAAAGGTAGGGGAAGGGGAAGGGGAAGGGAAAGGGGAAGAGGAAGGGGAAGGGGAAGGAGAAAGGAAAAGGAAAAGGAAAAGGAAAAGGAAAAGGAAAAGGAAAAGGAAAAGGAAAAGGAAAAGGAAAAGGAAGAGGAAAAGGAAAAGGAAAAGGAAAAGGAAAAGGAAAAGGAAAAGGAAAAGGAAAAGGAAAAGGAAAAGGAAAAGGAAAAGGAAAAGGAAAAGGAAAAGGAAAAGGAAAAGGAAAAGGAAAAAAAAAAAAGGAAAAGGAAAAGGAAAAGGAAAAGGAAAAGGAAAAGGAAAAGGAAAAGGAAAAGGAAAAGGAAAAGGAAAAGGAAAAGGAAAAGAAAGACACCTGTATTCTGATATATGGAGTACAGGGTAGAGGCTGGGGGGGCTTTCTTTCTGGGCCCCAGTTCCCAGCCCCTCCCTCCCCAGTACATTACACCTACACTGCATATTCAACTTCTTCACACTCTGAAAGTAAGCATGGGGTGCTTTGGGGACAGACAGATTATCAGGGGGCATTCTCCAGGAGGAAAGTCAAAAGACCTCTTGGCACTGACTCCCCAGGCAGTGGTAGCTCCATCCAGGAGGGGAAATGCTACATTCATGTCAAATGCTGTCTGTGTGGGACTAGGAAAGTTCTGCTGTCATCTACCATTTCATTGACCTGCCTCACCTTTCCTCTCCAAACCTCTCTCTAATATCTTCCCGGACGGGTCTGGCCATTGCTCTAACATTAAGAAGTAAATTCAAGGACTTCTCCAATGCTCTGCTGCTAAGCCTGTCATTCAGACCCCTCTTTTTCCTGTCTACATCATGGACTTCTCTGGCAGCTCTTGATTTCCACATCCCCTATGTTCCACTCTATGGAAGAAGACAGATGCTGTGATAATTTTTCTTACTCACCACATAACATCATGTCATTCTTCTGTTTTGTGCAGCTCCTTTTATCCTTCCATGACCTCCACTTTTCTACTAATAAAGTTCAAATTTTGTAGTTTTTTTCTGGGAGGCTGAGAATATCTCTGCCCTTCTCCATCTCCTCCGCAAACCGTCTCATGGGGACAGTACTGCTGACCACCCACACACTGGTTTTGAGTTCACTGCGGACAGGGAAGGCTCAGGAGTACTAAACAGGTCAGCAAAAGGAGGGAGATTTCTATGATGCCAAGATGATTTTTTTGCTGTCTCTTTTATATACCTTTTATATAACTTTTATGTATCCTCAGTATTCTTAGCATGCATATTTGTAACTCCTTAAGTCTGATAACTTAGCATAGTCCTAGTATTTGGTTAGGCCAGGAGACCAAACATCCTAAAGGCCTCGTAGTAGGAGGCTGGAAAACCCTACACTATCTTGGGAACCAAGGTCGTCTCTAGAACATAATCTGTAAACCAGAGATTTGGCCCATCCAGGGGAGAATTCCATGGATAGGGGAATATCATGTCATTCATCTAGGCCCCCCATTGGGGCACCCCTGTTAGATATGCTAATTTGTAAGTTCTATAAATTGTATATGCAATTTATCCTGTGTGTGCGTTGCACTGCATCCCACCTTGGCAAAACAGTGCACCAATAAGGATCCTCATTAAAATACTGAGGTAAAAAACCCTTGTCCCCTAACTGTGTCTAGCTCTCAATTTTTTAAGACCGGGGAAAAGGCATCACCTACTTTGTTCATATTAGACATGGAAAGGTCTCCTTTTTTGTGTATGTCCATTGTTGCTCCACTAGTACTGCATGCATTTGCTTTTCAACCAATATACCTGCCTTTGCCACTGTCCTGACATGGGTAAGGCAACCATGTCTTACTAATACTCAAGCTGCCATGCCCCCCACCTGGGGCAGATACTCACTCATCCTAGGGCTCAGCCTTTGGCCAGAAAAAAATCAATGGCATCCCAGTTTCACTGCAATTGATCCTTCCCTTCAGTGAAGAAGAAGCATGGCTTTTCCCTACCTGAGGCAGGATTCAGCACCATTTGTCAGTAAATCTGAGTGCATGCAAGATCCTGTGACACCTGACACTAAGGATTGCACTGCTTCAAGGATGACTCATGCGCATTGACACAGCCAGAGAGGAGCCCCAGCCGCAAGGGTTTGGTCCAAGCATGAACCTTTACCTAGTTTCAATCTTGTCTTCTGAAAGTGACTAAGAAAAACAGTGCACTAACAGGTCTTCCCCTATCCACCCCGGAACACGGCACTCCTACGGAAAGCATTAACACTAATCTGGAAACTTCAACACGGCCCGGTGAGGAATTGTATTACTCACATTGAAAGGGGGATAAAGTAAAAAAAAAAAAAAAAAAAAAAAAAAAAAAAAAAGTAGCAGATCTAAAAATTAGCAGATCTTTCAGTTGTAGAAAAGAAGTGGGAAGAAGAACATCAGTTTGCTGACTGCCAGCAACAAGCAGGCTCGAACCCACAGTCTACTAAGAGCAGAGACATAAATTTCTGATGTGCACATGTTAGCATGACTTTGTTTATGACCCCAGTAACACAGAAAGTGCTGCAGCATCCGAAGCTGCTGTCCAAGGGCCCCACGCTTTGCCTGTCCCCACTAGATTAGACAGGGTGCGGCGTGCTACAAACACAGCTAATGCAACCCCTGCTGGAGAGCACCACCCAACAAACCTCTACCACTCAGAGGCCTGCGGCTCTGCAGAGCTGCCTTGCTCAACCAGACAGAGCAATTACTGAGCAGGATTTTCAAGTTCATGGAAAAGTACTTGGGGCAAGTGAAGGAAGGAAAGCTGAGTTGCTGAAAGAAGTGTAGGGACAGCTCTGGAGAAAAAAGGGAATTCCCAGATATGTAGAGTCACTCATTCCTAAAACAAGGATTGATGGCATTGGGTCAAAGTTGACTAAATGGTCTGTAATGATAATTAATGATAAGTCATTGCTTATGTTGTTTTAGGACATAGTGTATTTATGTGGCTGTATTCAGATAATGTTGCAATTTCTGTACTTGATATTCCCTGAGCTTTACCACACATATGTTTGCATATGGAAGCATGTAAACTCCCTTCCCCACCACCAGTTTTTCCACTTTTTTTTTCTCCCACTTTTCCAGGGTGTACACAGCCATCATGACAGCACCTCAGAGTATGCTTTCCCCCTCTCCTCTCAACAGCTTGTGCTACCCTTCCTTCCTCCTGTGCTCCAGCTTTGACTGCCAGCAGAACCCCAGGGCTGGAGGCTGAAGCATTCCTGCAGAGCAGAGGTGCAAGCTACCACACACTGGAGGCAAAGGGCATTCACGAGAGCTCTGCTGGATCCGAGCCATGGAAGCAGCACAGCAGGATTCTTGAGGGTCAGAGGAGTGCCCATAACCACTTTCATCCGTCTTTCCTCTGCTCAGTTGCAGGCACCACCTCACTAAATGCACACACACTCCACCTGCACACAGACACACACACCCACACACACACACGCACTGGGAACACAAAAGCTAGCATTGACAGTCACACTGTACCAGGGTGACACATGAGATGAGGGAAGGGACAAAACTCTTGCTGGCCCACAAACTGAAATGCAGCCAACATACTTGGTCACCAGGCCTGCTGCAAACATCAGGATGACCAAGGGCAAATCCAAATTGTCCAAAACAGAGTTTGTGTCTTTTCTTCTGCACGTTCCTTATCTTCACTTTTCTTCTCCTTCACTTAACCCACAGTTCATGCAGTAGTGAACAGTTTCTCATAGCTGTGCTTAAGCTTCTGCAGGAAAATAAACATGAGAAGAAGCAAAAAACATTGCAGCAGATATGGGACAATGGACACAGAAGTTTTTTATTCTGACAAAACCAGAAAGGAGAGAAATTTTATTCCAAGCATTGAGTAAGTTGAGAGAGTTCTGTATTTTTTTTTTTTTACTCTGGATTCTGGAGAGACAAGAGCAAAATTTCAGAAAGAAAACACTCAATTTTTATGCTTACAAAGACATTGTCAGTATTTCCTTTCAGAAAGTGTTGAAATTAACCTGGGGTAGGGATTGAGGGAAGAGATCGGGATATGCACATTGCATGTACTTAATAAGTCACGCACTCATGGAAAATGAAGTCAGAAAATCCTGGGCAAGCCCCTAGCCTGGCAGTACCCAGGCAGGGGATTTTGTTTTCCCACACAAAGTCCTTTGAGCCCATGTCAAGTGTTCAGGCTCACCTAAGGGGTCATATTTAACTCAGGATAGAGTAAGGATTTTTCCAGCAGCTGTGTGCGGGTTTCTTGCAGGGAAACTCACGGAAACCTCAATACATATCTCACCAGAGCTGATTTATCACTTCCACGCACAGTAGCTCTGCATATGTTATAACTGGCATCTGTTTTTTATGGGATGAGCACTGGGTTTTCTCTCAGAAGGATCTTTCTTCATTATCCATGATTGAGTAGAGGTGGGTAGTTGTAGCAGTAGCAAGTTCAAGCAGGTACTATACTCATAAAGATGCTTATCATAGTTACAACAGTTAGTTAGTTTCCGCTGAAACTGAGTCATCAGAGCTCCTCCAGACTCACTGAAAAAGTATTACAGACAGTGGGTGTTCAAAGCACAGAATATGGTACTACACAACCAGAAGAGCTTGAGTGAGTGTGCAGTTCACACTGCAGCAGCGTGGCAGTGGGTAGGCAGGCACAGAACTGGGTATGTCCTGGGCTGGCCCACAGTCTGTGCCTTCTGCTGCCCTGGGATACCAAATCCCCGTGAGCAGCATCATGCTCTCCAGGCTGGTTTGTTTTGGTCACAGACTAAATTCTGGCTTTTGGACATTTAAAGAAAGTGATGTCAGATAACACATGTTAGATAACACATGTTCTCAGCATCCAGTAGACTCCGCATGAATGGAATGTGCTCACCTGGTCCCAGAGTTCCCACTCATCTTTCCACAGAAGAATTGAAGAATGGGAAGTAATCTGCACTCGCTCCTGTTGTCTGTGCTGGAAATGTAGCATCAGGCTAGATTTGCTGTAAAGTTGGTATTTTCTGTTTCGAATGTCCACTACTCTCTTGTCCTGAGGACAACCACTGCTGTACAACATGCTATCCCAAACATGCACAAATCCAGCTGGAAAACAGAATAATTTTCACCGCCAATTCCGCACACATTTCAGCTTGCTTTCCTCCTTTCTGACTTTTCATGTTCTTCCCAAGCTGAAAAGAACAAAGTTAGCATGCAAGGAGCTTCACAGATTGTAACTACCCACACAGCACCAAGCAAAGTCCACATAACTATGCACTCTGTCACATTATGTAACATATATTGAGAGCAAAAAAGCCAGGGAAGACCACACATTAAGCAATTTTCACTGCCTTGGCAGCCACCACTTGAAGGTTATAGTGTCTATGGCCCTAGCCATAACAAATGCTCAATCCACGGCTGCAAATATTTTCAAGTATGAAAATATTAATGTGAAACACTGAGACATCCCCGAAAGGTTCTGTACATGGGTGTGCAACTGTTTTTCACAGCTCTCCAGAGCCTGTAGCTAAGATGTAGATGAATTCCCTTTAGGCAATGCTTGCCCAAATCAGCAAGACAAACAAATGCATTGCTCCTCAGCTCACTGAACAGTGCCTCCCAGAAGACCAGCTTGGAGATTGAACAGATTGAGCCAGCTGATATTCACCCCAAACGAGACAGCAAGAGACAGAGGGAAAAACAAATGGGACCCCATCGCTGCTGAACTGATGTTATCTGCAGGCAGCTGTGCCTTTTGTGCAAAGAGCACACAGTGCCACAATTTGCAAATGCCTCTGATGAATTGCTGCTGTCTCTGCAGCGCATTGTAAAGAACTGTCTGCTCTTAATTACCAGGACTGCTTTTGAGGCAGTAATGCAGTAATGTCTTCTACTAAGGAGTTAACCTAGTCCACAGGAAAATTAATGTCGCGTTAACCAAAGCCTTCTCTACATTTTTAATGTAGTAGCATATGGAGGAAATATTGCATGGTGATCACAGTTTTTACCTCAGACTCCTTAAATCTGAGGCTGGTATGTGTGGTGTGTGAGTATCATTAGAAAGGGGAAAGTAAAAGTATGGATGTACAGTATGTTTGAATACATCACAACAGAGGTTCTGTTGCAGATCATCATAGATTAATGGGTAGCCCTGGAAACAAGGCAAAGAAGTGACCTGGGGACTTGAGACTCGTCCTTCAAAGAGAGTTAAGTAGCTGAAAACACTTCTGGAGACAAGATACAAAAACCCAGCTGTGTACAATGTGTACATGAGTTCCAGTCCCCAGCTTGAACACTCTCATCTTGACACAGTTCTACTAAAAAGAACACCTAATAATTTTAAAGCATTAATGAATTTGTAACCATTTTTCACTTCTCACCTTCTTCTCTGGCTGAACATGGACTGCTGGTACTGAGGGTTTAACTTGATCTGTTGTATAGAGACAGAGGTCAGCACAGTGAGACCCCCTCATTCCTTTTTCAAAAACTAATTGTTCCAAAGGTTTCAGTTTTGGGCTTGTCTTATGGTTTGACGCTGGCGCAATGCCAGAGCTTTTATGAAAATATACTTTTTTAAATAATTGTTGTGAGATGTGATTAGGAACAGAGTAGAGCAGGCTTGAACTTAATAACAAAGGGAAAAAAAATGTATTAAACTACTATTACTATAGAAGACACACACACTAAAATTTAGGATGAAGATTTTTCTAAAACACTGTTTTTTCTTTTAATTGATTTCTTACAAAACTATAGTGAGACACTACTTAGGATTTTTTATTAAGTGGCCATTTTTTAAATAATTAATACTTAGTTCTTTAAAACAGAGAGAAGTCTCTCTTATACTACAGACTCCTTTAGGAAACACAATTGCTACCTTTGTGTTTCTATGTTATACATGATAACTGTCTGGAGAAAATTTGTTAGTGTGACACTTTTTTTTTATGTTACAGTGCTTTCACTACTGTGTATGGACAGACTGTTTATAGGGCTCTTTTAAGGATGTTTGGTCATGGACTAAAAGAGATAACAGTTTAGCATTTTATTTTAGGACTACAGTTTTTTTCTGATTTTTCCCCTGGGGCCGAGGGTATAAGAACAGAGATTTTTTTTTTTTTTTTTTTTTGATTTTTTTTTTTTTTTTAAGACAGAGGGCATTACTATTCTTTCTTTAGCTTTTTTCTGTTTTCTCTATTTTTGTGTTGGTAGTTGTTGAAGTAGGTCTTTTTGGTTCACCACTGCATCCCTCTAAAATGTAGTTTCTATTGTAGGAGAATTTGGTTCAGTTTATGGTTAGTAAGAAAAGTCCAGCTAAAAGCTACTTTATTATTTCTTCTTACTTAAAAATTTCTTTTTCTAACATCTCAGGTCCTGGACTGTTCCTCTTCTTTTATAAATTAAGGAGGAGTAATATTTTACAAAGCTTTTATTTTTTAGGATAGGGTTAAAAGTTTAGACTTCCCAGACGGCTGAAATCTCTGCCTAGAATTCTAACTTTTCTAGTGGGCATCTTCCCTCCCTTTTTCTTCTCTTTTGCTGGTAAATTTACAGGTGCTGTCAGACTTTTTGTCTCCTTCCCGCTGGGGGTGGACAAAGGCATTTTTGTTTTTCTCTACTTTTTTGTCTGTAGGAGCTGGCTTGGTTTTAATCTTTCAGCCCCCTCGGCTTACTTTGACTAGGTTACATGTCTTTCCTTCCTCCACCCAGCCCGTGGCTGGGCAGGGGAGGTTTGCACTTATTTGAGGACCAACCGGAACTAAAGAGAAAGCTCTCTTGGGAATTCTTGCTTTTAACTCCTTGTGTTCTCAGAGGTGTGTCTATACTTTTAGTGGTTACTCTAGGTGCTAATATCTAAACTTGATTACTGATTGGTTCGACTACTAACTTCCTGAGAAAATTTATTTTCGTGTTAAAATACGACAGCTTGCATTTCATGCCCCTTCACATTGTGCAAGGTGAACCATACACTGTCATAAAATCCAGTAAGCAAGGAATTAAAAGATGCTGCCTTGTGAACTGGCATTACGACTTCCTTTTGTTTAGAAACAGTTGTATTGCCACTTTTTTTTCCCTCTAAATGGCAAAAGAGAGTCCTCATAAATACCGGCAATGTTTTTTTGTTCTCCATATTTTTCTCAGTGAATTCTTCATTTAGGTTGGTTTTGGGTTGGGATTTTTTGGGGGTTATCTTTGTGGGTTGTGGGGTGTGGGTGATTATTGTTGTAACCAAGTAAGAGTGATGTGACTGCTACACAAGATCCCAGACAGGAGTCCCTTGCTAGATAAGAGCATGGCATTAAGCCAACTGCATTTTTTACACTTACCACTAAATCAGATAATTTTCACGAGGCACCATATTCTAAATCCCCTGTCCTTTCTGCAGCTTATGTTATGAAGCAGGTCTTTTTCTCTTTCAAATGCTTTGCAGAAGACTGGCCCCTGCTTTAACTTTTGAGAAGTTGCCTGTGATTACTTTGAGCGGGACACAACACGAACACTGTGCAAGCACCAGGGATGGCAGAGTACAGCCTCAGCCCTTGCTAGCTAGGCAGGGCACTAGGACTACTAGTATTTCCCCAGGTTAACTTCAAGAAGATTAACCTCTTAATTCTTGAACTATTTTCTTTGATTGTTTGAAATGATAGATTGTATCCCCTGTGACAAAAATCTGACACAGCTGTGCTTCTGGCAAACTGCCAAGGATTGGCTTGACACCTGTGTTGTATGCACAAGAGTGATTCAGGTTTTACTACATGGTGACTATGGCCCAGACTATCATCTTACACCTGTTTTACATTGGGTTGTTTCCACTGCCATCACTGCTGTCTCACCAGCTGTAATTTTTTGGCTAAAGAGAAGCCTGTGCTATATAATTATCAAAGGACATTCTTCCATTTCTAGTTCGAACAAGAAAAAAATGTATATCCTTACACTACAGAGTTCCCCTGTGCATTATTTTTCCATCCTTTGCACGTTTTTTCTGTACTTTATATTCCATTTTTTCAGACATGGTCCCATGTTTTTTTTATCATCTAAACATCTATCCTTCTGTTCTGGGGAATAGAGTATAATAATTAGGTAGAATATAGTTTCTCTGATATTTTAGCACCAATCCCACTTTTTAAACTTTGAACAAGTGGAAAGTTTCTCAGCGAAAAAAAAGGCATAATCCAAGTAAAAAAACTGTACATGTTTTTACTGGGTTAACCTATATTGAATCTTTTTACAGAAAACTGGGAAAAGTCTAAAGTGCAACTGGAGGGCTTGAATATATGCTGTAAATAAAACAATTGCTTCTATTTGATAACAAAAAGGTAATCCCATGAAACAAAATTTTTTTTTTCCTGATATGTTGGATTTGTCAACAAGATATATGGAACTCTTACACTTACACCAGGAGTTTCTATACATACCAGGCAGGACTGCAATCCTGTTCTACACAGTGACTACAAAAATGTCTACCCTGAAGGAGTCACACTATATCACACCAATGACAATCCAACATCTGCTGTTAAAAGGAGCCTTTTATATCAGTGTGATCTAACCAGTTCAAACCAGTCTATATCTTTCCCAGTGTTCTCCTCCCTCCCCCCCCCAAAAAAAAGACAGAAAATTAATTTTGGGGAAGAGTGGGCTGTCCAGTGAGCCACACCTTTCTCTGTGCATGGAATAAAACAGAGCCAAGGAGCTCTCTGTCAGCAACCGAACCATGAACAATGCAACCACAAACTGGCATCCCACTCTGTTTCAGCCACTCTTCTGTATTCAAAGCACCACAGATTTCAAGTAAATTACCTTATCTACCTGGAGGTGTGTTAATGACTAAAGGGCCATCATCAGCCGGCTGTCTTTTTATCTTTTGCTTTTGTCAATTGCAAAGTCATCTTTAAAGTATAAAGCAGTCACAAATTCCCTACCATTTTTGTACTTTTGCTGCTTGGTCCATATTCTTCAAATTATCACTTCGAATGTACAGCGTTACCTCCTTCAGTTACTTCCTTCTTTGACCATAGCACGATCCATCACAAAGTCAACCACATAACAACTTGCCACTGAATTGTGCAAAGGCTGCTGACTCTATTGCAGAAAGTTTCAGTGCCACTGCAGAGGCTGACCTTAAAAATCTGCACCGCTGTCCCGATAAATTCAGTAAACACATACTAACAGATTTCATAATGATATTCAAGCACCACACAGCCAAAAAGCCACATGGGTAAGTGCATGAGTACCACTGCATGAGTACCTGCCAACTTTACTGACTAGCTGGAACCGTCTGGAAAAGGACTACACTAATATTTATTTGTCATTTATTGAAGCTCATATCCAGCGCAGAGAGTCCATACCCTGACCTTGGGAAGCAATAAGGATGATCCTCTGAGAGGCCTTTCTTGTGTGAAATTATTTCTACTCCCTGTGTGAGGGCTTTTTTTGTTTTCTTACAACACAGAAGTATTAATAAAGTTATGAGAAGCCACTCCTGGCAGGAATTTTCACAGTAGTATCTGGGGCAGTGATTGGACAGGGAGGAAAATCAGCACCATGCTCAGTGTAGCTCTGCTGTCTTCTGATGTGAGTGGTCCTGTCATTTCTCAAACAGATGCAGGTCATGGTAATTTCAAACAAACTACTCCAACCGTACCAACAAACAAGATTCCAGCTCAAGGCCATCAGCGTGGCAAAATGCCACAGTTGAGATATATATATATATATATGTATATATATATATAGATAGATAGATAGTCGTGTACGTACGTGGATGCTTTCCTCCATAATGCTTATTGTGGACCATAGCTGTTGCATAAACTTTTAATAACAGGGCAGGGATTTACTTCCCCTTCTGGTTTGTGGCACACTTTTCTGCTGTTCTGTGGTGTACTTTGACTAATCATTTCCTAGTCGTCTAGATGCAGACCTTTAAAAACACTAGGAGCTCTCAGTCCCCCTTTTCAATTGCAAACGATTCACTTTTGGTGAAGTGTGCCTCCCTATTCTTCTGCCAGCCGTTGTGTTTGTGAAAGGACCGTCTCAAATTTCTTATGTGGGAGCAGCTGTTGCTGGACCAAGGCAGCCTTTTCAGAGCCCTGCCGCAGCCGCTTTTCACGTCTCCTCCTCCTCCTCCTCTCCTTCCTCCCTCCTTTTGTCTCCTGCAAAGCAAGAGCCCCTCTGACCCTTCGCCTCCCTCCAGCCTCTCTCTTTTGTCGGCCGTTGCAGACAAGTTCCACCCTAAATCAAGCATTGTCTCCGTCTCCAGAAGCCAGCACGTGCCCACATCCCCCTAATCTTTTAATTTCCCCCCAGGAAAAGGCAGCTGTTAGCGATACACGCAATGCACAGCTGTCAGCTGGGGCCTGCCGCCTGCCTGCACTGAACAATGAGGAAGACAGCGCCGGGGCCGAGGAGAAGTAATTTCTGCATAGATGTGCCTTTGGCAACAGTTGGCAGCACGTGCTCTGAAATGCGGCATTGTCAGAAAAGCCACCCCTGCCTTCCCCCACCGCTGCTCCGCACACGTATGAGCTTGAACTTTGGCTGATATCAGAACAAAACACCCGACTTCAAAGGGCAGGGCTCCCCGGATAGCTGCATTATAACCTTCGCTGCTGAGACAATCCCCTGCAAAATTACAGGGTATGAAAAGGACAGGCCTCCAGTAGCCTGGCGCGTGGTTCCCCCATTCTCCTCTTTTACACACCAGTCGTTTGAGAGTTTTGTCCTGGAGAGACAGCAGCGTAAACAATCTGGAGGGGCAGAAAAGACCGATACATCACGATTTTACCTTTTTCCCTGTGTGGTGAGGAAGGCCTACATTTCTAAGTAAAGCAGGGACATATGCATATAAAGTGCATTAAAGTGTACATGGATGAACCGGTGATCTTGCTGCCTTAAGGTGCAAGGGACACTTCAGATCAAGATGAAAAGGGTGGTGCTTTAGTACCATAGAAAGGCAAGGCACAGTTGCGTCTGCACAAGCATAAGCGCAATCGCATGCCAAATTTCTGCCTGCAATGACAGCAAATATGCACACAAATGATAAATTGCACACTGCAGTACAGTTGCCACAAAAAAGCTCGCAAACATAGCAGTACCAAATCCCAATTGGTCCTGTAAATATGCTTACCTCTTCCCATGTACCATGGTACATGTGACTTTACAAAAATCATATCTCTGTGCTTCACGTTAGCTCCTGACAAAACACAGAGATTCTTAATTTTGCAAATTAAGAATCTGCAAATTAAGAATTTGCCTAATTCATTTTGCAAGTGTATGTGTTGTGGAGAGGGTATATAAAAACCTCAAACCCTTAAAACTGTTTCATTTCCTTTTCCCATGCAGACTGCTTTAAAGTATACATGTATTCCTCTCACCAGCCCTCTGGCTAATCATTAAATGGGAATTTGATTGATTTCTACACGCAGTGGCTCCCAAAGGCTGAATGTTTAAAAAGGAACTGTCTCATCTGTTGCTTTTGCAGAGATCTCTTGCATAGTTTTCTCTCTAAGCAAAGGAGCAAACAAGCCTCACTCCCAAGCCTTTCACCACCATAACCTTTTTGAGGTCAAGTGGACAATCCTGGGTTGACTTCACCACTCTCAGTCATTTCACATGATAAGGAATAACTTCTGTGTTACTGGTGCATATTCCCCAGCCTGCTCTGTACATGCGTTTTTACTTACTTTATCTTACCTGGCCTCTAATTTAAAGAACTTAAAAGATACACTGTTGTAAGCAGACCATATGGCATATGGTACACCTGACCCACGCTTAGCACCTGCTGAGCACACTGTGAGCGTCACAGGCTGTTTGACACAGCACTCCTGGCCAGAGGGCAAAAACATATCCATGCATTTGCATTCTGGCCGGAGGAGGAGGCCACGGTGATCTGACACAGTATCCTGACAGTTCTTCCAAGATTAGCAAATCTGTAGAAAGCAATAGGCTTAACCAACAAAGGAGGCACTGCATTGCGGAGACCTACACACATACAGACACCTTGGGGATCCTAATAGCCTTGCCCTGGTGAACAGGGATCTTCAACAAATACAAACATGCTTTGCATGGGGAATGTCAGCATTAATTATTGGGATGCAGTCAGGGTATTCCTAAAGTACTCAGAGAAAGCACAAAGAGATGTGTTTTTATATCACTTGGGCAAATATAAGTGCCATCCTGACTACCCCCATGTAGAACCAATAAGGGCAGGAAGCAACATGCAGTCAAAAACAGATGTCTCAAAATAAAAATAGTAGGCATCAAGTAGAAAGATGCCTTGAAACTTTAATGCTTATAGGGGCTTAGCAAGCATGAGCCTGAAGAATGGCCTGCAAGATCCATTCTTTCGTTGCTGATTCTGCTGGCCCATGACTCACTTTTTCTATATACAAACCAGTCCATTAAGTGCTCTGTATTTTTAGTGCAAAGTTCTGAGAGATTTATAGAGCAGGAATAGCATGCAGAAGTATCAGGAGATGTAATTTGCACTAGGTAATTTGCATAGCAAAATCTCATATCGGCAACAGCAGCCTTTGTCAAAGCAGACCAGGTTTCCAGCAAAGGCAGAAGACATCTTATTTGTCCATATGGGAGTTGTAGCCTCTTACACTGGGCAGCTGGACAAACACAAAGAATGGAGCAGCCAAAAGGATTTGTCTCTCTTACGCTGCTCAGGGAGAAAAAATTATGCATGTGATCAGCAAGGGGACATTTGTTGTAGACAGCGTGGCAGAGCCCTGGCTGTGTCCTCAGCAGTGGCTGGTAGGCTATAGAGGAGCTCAGTCTTGCACCAATGGCAAAATTAGACCTTGTGCAGAATTAGTGCTAGCTGCAATGCCGTGGACATCTGTGGGGACATTGAAGGGTTTCTCTTTTCCAGTAATTCTCTAACACGGACTTTGGAATTGCCCAGTTTAGAAGATTTCCATTTTACACAGTGCTGCCTCTCAACAATATGCCTTGATTAATCTATTTGAAATAAATTTGGCAGTAATCTTTCTGTCTTCACGTTGGAATGTTTTCAAACAAAAAATAGAGTTATTATCTTCTTTCATTTGTAGCTCTCTCGCCTGTTACTGGAATAAAAATTCTCTGGCTGGGAAGAGGTTGTCAGGCTGGAACTGCCTTTATGTTCCAGGCTAGAAGAATTTCATGATTGCGTAGGCATGGGGATGCCGACGACCTTCTAACGGGCATATGTTTTTCCTTACTTATCTGCAAACCTACCCCTCGCAGCAGAGGAAAACCTCACCCTCACAGGACAGGCTCTTTCTTCCTTCACAGCACCCCTGAGACTCACTGTCAGGGGTTTCTAATCAGGCCACAGAACAGATTCTGTCGGGATCTGCTCGTGCGTGGGGCTGGGATACAGGTGGGCTGCTCTGCCCGGTGCAGGGAGCCCAGCTGGGAGGTCCTTCTCCTGCCTTACTGCTCCGTATGGTAAATCTGTGGCGAATTGAGCCATGAGTGCTCCAGGCTCTAGTCTAGCCTCGAACTACCCCGGCTCCATCTGTCACCTTATCTGGGGCATCTTTGCTGCATGATTGGCACAGGGCTTGAAAAGGCAGCACAAGACAGGCCATGTGGCAACCCTGCTGATGGGGAGGAGGCAGCGGGGGAGCAGGATGAAATATTGTGACAGGACACTTCAAGCCCCAGCTAATCACAGCTGCTGAGGGCTGAAGAGTGCTATACATCCCCTCGTATCAGGCAGTGCATTCCTGGCAACATTATTAATTCAGAGGAGTCCCTTTAATTTGAAGCAGAGATTAAGACTTTCCCCGGTTGGCCTCACTGCGGCTGTAAAGGCAACAGGCAGGGCTATTGTAAGGCCATTAGGGAAGAACAATAGGACGCTGAAAGGGGGATGCGGGTGAATAGGGGAGCGAGGGCTGGCTTGTGCCAGAGGCCGGCTCGCCTCATTACGGGAGCGGCAGATGGAGCGTGGCCGGGTTGCTGGGCAGAGTCGGGGCTGGCAGCTGGCGGCGGCTCCCCCGCACTGCAGCGCATCCCCAGCGCACCCCGCCGCGACCTGCGCTCGGCCACGGCACAACAGGTGGATGGAGGCTGACGCCCTTAACAACAAATCCCAACATTAAAAAAAAAAATAAAAGGGCTTCCCTTTTTTCGTTTCTGCCTCTTCCTTCTGCGTTTGTTCCGATATTCCTGAACCCTACCAAACAGACATCAGGATGGTATGGAAAGCACATTATCTTGTCCCATTCGTGGTCCTGCCAGGCATTGCTTCCTTCTCAACATAATGACAGCAGAAACCTGGTGGCTGTGCACGAGATGGTGTTATGCATCCAGGTCATTAGACACGGTCAGGCACCAACTGATTCATCTAACCCCTCACTAGATTTTTAAAAGCACCCATTGGCTTTACTGGCTTCAGAAGAAATTCCCTACCTTAAGCTAGCTAAGGTTTTTCTTTTCCTTGATGTGCTTGAGCTCATAGGAGGAGTGAGTACGACACTGATGGAAGTCCAGCCTTGCAGTCTACCAGGTGCTGTGGCATGTGCCAACCCCCAACAAACCAACCTCTGCAGCTCTCTGACAGCCCCTGCCAGCAAGCCCATGCAGCTCTCTCTCCAGCTGGGGAGCAAGGACAAAAGTCCTGCTAGAAAGAAGCCCTAGAAAGCATCACAGAGGCAGCAGGTTCTTTACTAATTTTTTGGGGAAAAAAAAAAAAAAAAAAAAAAAACAAAAAAAACCCAACACCTTTTTTTTCCCAGTTTTGCCCTACTACACCCCCCAGAGCTTGTAAAGTAATGATTCTGGCAATCAGAGTTCCTGACTGGGGGCCTGACAACAACCAGGAGAGGCAACTCTCTCCCCTCTCCCCAGATGTGGCCCAGGGACAAGTGTATGAAGAAACCTGTTTGAATTTGACAGTCCCCTGATACTCTGGGGAAAGCCATCCAAAAGATGCTGCTGAACATGACAACAGAAGTTATTTTATAAGCATCTGTTGTTTTATGTTTGGATCTCTTAAAGTAGTTTACAATGCTTTTGTGCAGTTCTAGGTTCTTCCCTCCCACAACCTGAGCTAAGCTTGTGGCTGAGCAACCTGGACTGGTCCCAGGCGAATGCAGGACACACAGACCAGGCACTCTGCCTTTAACAAACTGATGTCCCCTGGTCCTTATGGTCTGTGTTCCCTTCCAGTTCATGGCCATGCATGTAATTGTTGATTAAAGAGCAACTGCAATTTCTTCCATGGAAAAATAATTTTAGGGAACTGTGGAGATTATTTTGAGTTACAGAGGTAAAAACAAGGAGAAAGACCCAGCACCCTGTTAGCAAGTTGCTTTGTGCAGACCATCATCAGGCCCTCTTTGGACCACTCACACTACACAAAATGCTCTTTGACAGCAGTAGGATTATTAAAGGTGACACCTGCAATGGCAGCATGCAGAAAGAGGCCACAATATTCAAAACAATACTGTTTAGGCCTTCTACAATAATCTTTTCCTTCTCTGTACCATGGAACACTCACCTTAGTTTCTTATATCTTACCTGAGTTTTTTTATTCATTTCACACTATATGGCCTTCAGTTTATCCACGGTGCAACTCAGTTTTCATAAAAAAAAAGAATGTATCAGAACTGATTTTGAAAACTAATTTGATTCCTTTTATTTTTACCACTGCTGAGCTATGGTCTTTATCTTGATTTCTTATGGATCCAATGAAGACTAATCCAATCCTGCAGCACAGAGTTCACTGCCATGTAGCTGCAGCTGCTGGTAGGGAGCTGCTAAGTGTGGCACAAGGTGTTTAGTGGCAAAAACAGAGGGCAGGGACTGGCATCGGCTTACACTGGTTTTGCCATTGAAGAGACCACAGCTGAATGAGGCTCACTGACAGGGTAAGTCGTGCACACTGTCCTGATTCTGAACTCAGACCCAGCCATGAAGCACATTTCTGAGTCAGATTCATTTGTACAGATATAGAGATGGTTAGCTCTAACTTTTCAATTGCAAACACAACTACTCTACACTCACTGAAACATACAGTGGAAGGGCCTAATGCTCCAATAAAACCTTCTGAGAGCTGAGTCACCTGATCTGCAAGAATTTGTTAACAGCCATGGCACCTTCTCAAAGAAAAGACAAAAAATCTTTTCTAGATATTGAGGCAGAAGCAGATGATTATACAACCCATCCTTGGGTATCACAATAATTAAAAAACAGTAAACAATTAAACAAACAGGCAGATGTAGTTCCAGAAATAGATGCAAAGTGGGAAAGCAAAGCTTTCATATGTGTGTCTGCAGATGTTTTGTCCGGTGCCAAGATCAGTGTTACTTGCCCATCTCAGTTTTCAAATGTGCTGCTTATCATTTGCAAAGCTTGTCAGAAAATTGAGAGAAAAATAGGAGTAGCTGTAAGAAGTCTTGCTTTGCAACCAGCTGATGCTCTAGACATGTGGACTACCATTTTCTGCATAAAGACAAAGATTGTGCAAGGAAGGATCTAGCTGTCAAAGGGACTTAAAGCTGCTGCAGAAAGTTGGATAGTTTAACAAGTGGAGAATCAGAAATTATTGCAGTCTTTTCACAGAAGAATTTTTAACTGCCTATGTGCAGCAATCTGCTTGCTTGGTATCAAGCACATTTGAGATAGGTCTCTGAAGGTCTTTCTATCTTTCTGTTATGAAACCAGGATATTTATTGCTGTTCACAATAACTCAGGGATTCAAACCATCAGTGCCAGGAGATGTAGGCTGCTTGAACTGGCCATTTAGTAACAGCCTGGTATCTACATTCCCCTATCTTATAATTTCATGTCAACATTAATTCCCTGAATAATGACATTGGAGGGTCTGAAGAGCAAACACTTTAATTGCCACTGGAAACTCATGGGATATGGGGAATAGTGAAAAATAACCATCTGTCTCTGACACTGTGTTCCCAGCACAGGGCTATCTGTCCGTCACTGTGGGTGAGTTCATGCCTCCAACGACAGCAGCTTTGCTCTCTGACCCAGCAGCAGATTCCCAAATGCCAGCAAACACAAGAGGCAAGGCAAAGTCAACACACATACTAGCAGTGTCAATAGAGAGCTTCTTTCTGAGGAGGAAGCACAGGCCATAATGTTTTGCTGCTCTTTTGCTGATGTATTTTAGCCTGTGAACTCTGACAGAAGTGCTAGCTGCCAGGGGGGCAATGCTGTGACTGTGCGTACACACTGTGCAGCACTTCTCTGGAGAGCAAAGGGCAAAAATGCTGAAGGCAGAGGAGATGAGCCACATCTCACAACCCTGCAGTCTCTTTAAAAACATGGAGAAAGGTCAAGAACTGCTTGTGGATGTGTTTTTTCAAAGATGCATACAGCCCACCTTAAAAACCTGGAATTCTGTTTAGGTTATTCTGCTGTTCTCACAATCTGAAAAGCTCAAATCAAGCATTTACAAGGTTTGATTCACAGAAACTAAGATATACAGAGAACTTCTAACCAAAGTAGCCATAGTGCTATGTGCCACTTAAGTGTTTCTACAGACAAATCCCTGTTTGCAGCCTCCGTTTGTGCACGAGAATGGTTTACACTTTTAGCTCTGGAAGCAGTGACTGCAAACGAAGGTATGCCTTTCACATGTGCTCTTGTTTATGGGACATGGTGTTCACTTTTTTAAAAATACAGTCCTAGGTCAGTGGACTGAAGGAGATCGGTCACTGCCAAGGGCTTTAAAATGTGTTTTGTCAATAAAGGTTACCTTGACCCAATGCGTCCTCTAACAAGGCAATAAGATCAACATAACTGTCTGCCCTGTAATGCTTTTTCATGCAGCTACTCAGGGTGAAATAAGATGCAATTAATTTCCACCTGTGGTAAGTAGACTGTAAAGCCAGAAAAACAATCTTATTATGTAAAACCCCATTTGAGAGAGTGTTTGCCATCTTCTTGTGTTTCAGCCTAATTACATGAGACCAAAGGAGATACATTTATTCTGGCCCTAGTTTCCAAATGTCAGACTGTGCTCCTATCATTTTTTTGGACCAAAAGTTGTTAAGTCCCTTCAATTAATTTCCAGAATGAGTAGACTACTCATCTTCAAGAAAAGAATTTCCTGAGAATCTCAGTTTGCAATAATAAAGCCGTTTTCTAGAGGATATCTATTTACCTGGACAAAAATGAGAAATGGGTCCACAAGAACCTCACAAAATTCAAATAGTCCAGGTACAAGGTGCTGCACCTGGGTGACGACAGTCTTAGACATGAACACAGACTGGGAGAACAACCCATGGAGAGTAGCCCTTCAGAGCAGGACTTGAGAATTATCGAGGATGAAAAGCTGGACATGAACCAACATTGTGAGGTCACAGCCCAGTAAGCTAAACATGTCCAGGGCTGCTTCCAAAGCAGGGCCAGGGAGGCAGGGAGGGCAGCAGAGTCAGGGAGGGGATTCTGCCCCTGTGCTTTGTCCTGGTGGGAACCCACCTGGGACACAGCATCCATCTCAACACAAGAATGACTTGGACTTGTTAGAGTGAATCCAAGGGACATCACAAAGATGATGAGAGGGGTGCAAGCTCTCTACTAAGCTCTCCTGCTAAGACAAACTGAGGGAAATGGGGCTGTTCAGTCTGAAGAAAGAGAGGGCTTCAAGGAGACCTAACTACGGCCTTCCAGAACCTAAAGGGTGCTTATAAAAAGGAAAGAGGGACTTTTTATAAGGCCAGATAGTGACAAGGCAGGAGCCAATGGTTTTAAACTAAAGAAGAGCAGGTTTAGATTAGCTGTTAGTTTTTTACTCAGATGATAGTGAAGAACAAGAACAGGTTGCCCAGAAGAATTGTGGATGCCCCAACCCTGGGAGTGTTTAAGTCCAGGTTGAATCGGGCTCTGAGGAACCTGATCTAGTGATGAGTGTACCTACCCATAGCAGGGGGATTGGATCTAGATGATTTTAAAGGTGCCTTCCAACCCAAACAATTCACTTTTGGTTCTATAATTCCAGATAATAGTTCTGTAATTCTACTTGCACTTGGTCTGCAGGACAATCTGTGGATCTCAACAAGAAGCACCATGCATTTTTTCTTCCATTCCATTCTGAGAACAGATTTACCCATAATGCTAGTGCAATTTGCATGTGACAGTACATTTGCAAATGTAAATCACTGCATGCATACTTGTGCCTTTATACAAAATGAGCACATACCTGCAGGTGATCTTTCAATAATCTGCATCTGTAAATATGTGCATCTGTATGTCCATAAAATCAGCACATGTATCTGCACTCTAGTGAAGGTCAGGGCAGAGCTAGTGAAGACTCCTTGCAGAACCCATCTCATGAAGGTGAAAAATTCATACTGGTAAGGCTCTGAGAAGTGATTTATCACCTATTGTGATTTTTTTAGACAACACTGTCTAAACTGAGTGTCAGGTTACAATTCACATCTCTATTTTTTCTGAGTATATTTGGTTAATTCAAGTTCTGTAAGATATACTCAAGTGGATGAGATTTTTGCCTGACCAAAGCACCTTGAAAACTATTTTGCTCTCCTCCCTGGCTGCTGTCCTCAAGCAGGGGTGAGCCATGGGTGCCTCCTCTCTCCATTTGATAAGACTTGAGTGGGCATGAGGACTGTGTCCAGACTCATGCAGTACAGAAGGAAGTTAGACAGACCTTCACAGTGGGCAGAGTGACAGCTTTCACAGTTAATGCTGCAGAACTTCAAAGGGTGTTAGTGTAGCTACTGAGAGATTGACCTCCAAATTCACATTTACAAACAGCTTCCAAACACATGGTAATCATGCAGCTTACACAGTAAGTTCAGCACCTACTGCCCAATGCCAGTGTGCTACACTGGGAAGGCTTCAATGAGGTAAACAAGGAGAGGGTCCTTTGTATTTTGGATTTCAGCTCTTGCAGTGTATTTTGTGCCTGAAAAGTCAGCACTGGAAACAGTTATTGGGATGCGAATGATGATGGTCCTGCTGCCCCAGTACCCTGAGCAGCACACTGTCTGTGGCCAGTACCTTCTGTAATTGCAGAAGGTTATTTTGCAGCATGTTACTAATCAAGTGCCAGCTTCCTTGTATGCTTGCAGAAAAGGAAACCAAGATTTGTTTTCTTCCTCTCATGATCATAAGCAGGCGTTGTTTTCACAGGGCTCTCGAGGAAAGGGACAAACAACTATGTAAATTGTGCAATTTTCACAGTATTACTCTGTCATTCCCTCAGCTGCCTGAAACCTCTTTTGCTCTAAAGAGAAAGCAACAATGTAGGACAGTTTGTACATAAACAGGACTGTGCAGTGTTAGATGAGCAAAAGCCAAGCTGAATATCGTAACTAGATGCTGTCCTAATCACCAGTTACTGTGGGAGGCAGAAAGCTGTTTTCTCTCTACAAGCATTGCTGCTATTGGGGGTTTATTTATCAGCACTTTGTATCCAGGAATAAGGAGCTGCTCATTGAAAGAACTGTTATTGTTTTCTAGCTATCAGGATACTACCTTAACTTATTCACACCCTCCACCCCCCTTCCCGCCCTTTTTCCCACACCATGCCCCTCCTACCAGCATGTTACCCTCATCTCTTGGACACAGCATTTTGCCTGGATAAAGTTTTGTCATTGACCCAGGGAGAGACTAAGATTTCACCAGAGTACAAGAGTAGAAGGAAATGGTATCATTCTCTCATGCCAACAAGTAAAGTCAGCTTCAAGTATTTTCCCAATTAGTGGAAACTAATAAATATAAATATGATTTCTCAGGGCTCTTCACAAATGCTGGATGTACTCAATAAGATTAAATGATAAACAACAGTACTGGCAAGTTTGCATTTGGTCTGCTGTAGCAATAACATGGTGTGCTGCCAGCAACAGCACAGAATGCAATGCTGGGAGAACAGGAAGCTAGTGGGAAAGAAAAAAAACATATGCAAGCCTTGCCCTTTATGCTTTGCTGACGAGGAAAAATAAATAAAGAGCACAACCTTTTACAAAGGGCTGACCCTGGGATCAGTCTGAAGGGCTGGACCATGCATGAATCAGTAGAGCAAGAGGTGAAGGCTCAAATGCTGCACAGAAATAACCCCTCAGCAAAATGAGCACTGGTGCTTTATCTCTTCGTTACTAATCCTGCCACATAGATCTGATATCATAATCCCTTTCCTTCTTTTATGTCTTAATTTCTTCCCCAGCTTCCAATCTCTAGTAAAAGTACATTGGCCAAATGGATGGGAACCTGGATTTGGCCTAAAGAGACCAGTAGCTAAATGAGCAGTCTCTGATTTCCTAGAAGGTGTAGCATCCTTCTCCTCTGTAAAGTTGTTTCTGCTTTAAACCAGTAAAAGCAAGAGTAGAAGCATGACAGTCAGTGCTGAGTATGGGCTTTCTATTTTTAAACAGGTGCTCTCAAGAGACTGATCGGTTTGTGTCTAACTCTTTGTTCCCAGAGGTCAAGGACAAGTGAAAAATATCACTACGCATCTTGCAAGAGTCTCTGGCCTGTAGAACAAGGAGGGTAGAGAAGTAAGAAAGGTGGACAGTGCATGGCAGGAGACAACCAGCACCACTGGGCTGCCAGTGTGCAAAGCACTTCTCAGTTGTACTCCTGCAGGCCCGTGACGCCTTGGGCAGCCTCACAAGGAACATGAGGATCTTGGGATTCTTGCCAGCACTAGATTCACACTTCCCTGCAGGCCAGCAGTGCAATGCTTGAATCAGTAATTTTTAAAGCTGTGGCAGGAGGAAGGGTTCTCTCTGGGGTCACATCAAAGCAGTGGTGCTTTTTTTCAGCACTGTTCTCAAGACATTGGGAAATTTATCCTGTGAACTTGCATAGTCGTGGACTCACTCAATTTGAATAAACATTGTTCTTTTCTTACTTGGATTAGCTCTGTTCACTGAAACCACATCCACTTTTTATGCTGTCTGCCTGTCCTGTAAACTAACACAGAGATGTCTTAAACAAACCTCAGGGGCCCTTTAGTGAGTAGCCTGCTAGTTACTTTCTTCTTCCCCATTCCTATAAGAACAGATGACAATATCCTATGAGGAACTACTACTGAAGTCTCATTTTCATTTTTGCCTTCCTTCTCTCACCCTCTTCAGTGCACAGCATCTCTCTGTTTATACTTCCAACCATGTCACTGTAGCAGTCAGCTATCTCCCCCACTCAAAATAGCCATGACAGCTTTTTCTCCCTTTTCTATTAACGACTGCCTTCATGCTTCACTCTAGCATCACTGGTGTATCATGTACCTCTCAGTGTGTGGTGGGCCATCTGAACATACACATGCTATCACCACGTCTCCTACTTGTGGAGCTGTGATGGCTGAGGCTTGCCATGGCAACAAAATGCACGGGAACAGTAATGCTTCCTTGCAAGCTGACAGTCATTGGAAGTGAGTTAGACATCACAGCCACACTCACCTCCTCATAAAGTCCCAGATTTGCACCCCATAAGCAACACAGGGGAGAAATCCAGCACAGAGAGATTGTAGACAGGTGGGAACAGTCAGTGAGACTTTTCCTTCTGGAAATGGCATATTTGTGGTCTTCCTTGCAAGGAAATATTAATCTAACTTTGCTACCCACCAAGGTTTTCATAATCTATAAGAAGACTTTTGTGTTAGTGGAAAATATTCTTGCACCTCTTCAGATGGGCTAGGCTAAGCGAGTCTTTATTGGCCCAGTGAACAGGTGAAGTGGCTTACTATTCTGTCCCTTAAAAACACAGCTTAAATGTACAAGATGTAAGTCATAATAATGATCTATTCATCAGCAACAATCAAAAAGGCCTTAAAAGAAAAATACTGTCAGCAAAAGTTGGCGTATTGCTATTTACCAGAGTTACCAAATAACAAGCTGTACACATAAGAAATGCAGTATTCCCTCCATAAATAGTCAGCTAACAGCCATGAAGACCACAGAAATGGTTTCATGAGGGAGAAATGAGCCTTTGTCCCAAGCCTTGAGGAGAAGAACTTAATAATGTTTTTTTGCATGTCCCCATGGAATTCATACGCAGAGAAGATGGGTCAGGCATCTGTGTAGTTGGATATGTGGCAAAGACTTTGTTAACAATCTCTGCCCCAGGTCATTTGTAAAGGCAGATATTTCAGGTACTAGTTAGAAACTGAGAGTAGGTGACAGGGTGTACGTTGGTATTTTTTTCTCAGACTAATTAACGGGCTTATACATACAGGTTAAAAAAAGAGTTGCTCTTGGAAACAACTCAATATGAGATGGAGGCTAGCTTGAGCAAAACAGCAATGTGTCTTGTTGCCTACCCTGCAAATATTGCCAATCAGTCTACACCAGAAAATCAGGCATTAGGCTCCAGTGCCTTGACATTCTCCTTGCTCCAGCAGTTTTTAGTTTCCTGTGCAGTAATAGAATTTAAGAAAAATCACTACCTCCCATGGCAGTTGTAAGATCCCTTTTCAAAGGCCCTTCGCTTTCACTTCCAAGTGCTTTTACAGGCTTTCACATTGCTCAGAGCTTGCATAACACTGTCAAACTGTCACAGGTGGAGTGGGAGCTTCAGATAAAGTTTATTGAGAAGCTGTGCTGCTGAGCCACAAGGACCCCCTTGCATTCTAAACTCCTGCTCAGAGAGGAGCCTGGGTCCAGTTAGACCCAGTCTTACCCATAGACTTTATCACAGTTTAAGAAACTTTAAAGGATTTAAAGATAGCAAATCAGATATAGTTATATAATACAAATTATTTATGATTAGACAAAAGATCTTCATCAGAATTATTTACTATACAGTATAAAAGCTAAAACTGCTAGAAAGATTAGGATAGGATAGGATAGGATAGGATAGTGCCCTATATTAATGCAGTTGTATTAAAATTATTATATTAAAGCTGGAAAAAAGAACCAATTATTAAATAGAGATGGACGTAACTAACCTATATCAACACTTGTGGGCAGGTCTCTTTCTCCTAGCCTTGAGGAGTATCTTTGGTGGGCATCCCCTTATCCAAGGGAGGAAACTTCATAAACACATTCCAAGAAGGAATACATTGGAAGAATCTAACTGTACAAAAGTGGACTGAACTTTTACAGTGTAAAATGTGATGATATGACTCCTAGTCATATGTCTTTAAGTCATTTTAGGAGATTATCTGCCAAATATTTGTCTCACTATCAGGATGTTAATTCGGAGTCAGTTAGCCAGGATGCTTTTAGCATAATTCACCCAAAATAACACATGGCAAAGGCATCACATCAACAAAGTTCAATGCTCCACCTGCAGTACTGTGTAAAATAACCAGAAATCCTGAAGATGCAACCTGGGAAACAGACATTGTTTCTACATAAAACATAACTTCCCTCACATATTTTTCAGCTTATAAATTTGCTACAAGATTTTTGGCTAGCCATGATATTAAGGGAACATCAACAATTGCCCCAAAACACAGTCAAATGAACCTAAGGTCAGCATGGTCATTGCAGCGCCATGGCCTCTTTGGGACTGACAGACTCCTGCTGAAATATGCTGTGAATTTCCAGTGATACTAGATACTAAGATAGTTGTGAGATGTTTTCTTTAGAACTCTCAGCTATTTTAATTAGCCTTTAACACACTTTACTTCAGAATATAAACTTGCAAAAGCAGTGGTTACAGTGCTAAGAAGAAGGAAGCAAAATTAAGCTAATAAATTATACCCAGTCTAAATAATCAGACAATTGTCAGACATGTACAAATGAAACCACTCCATGTTAGACTTGTACAAGCATTGTCACTACAGAACAAAATTAGAGCTACCACATTACTGAATTTACATTGGTTCATAAAAGAGTTCTTACAGTGGGCCACTAGTTCCATCTATTTGAGTATTCTTCTCAATGAAATATATTTGCAGAAATGCCCTTATATAGTAGTGAACTTTATCAAATGGGATGTGTGCTGCTCTGTGAGTGTCTCAGAATAACCAGCCTAACTTCCATATATATGTGATAAAGGCTGTATACTCACTGAAAGCATTGCCTGGTTCTGGTGGCTAAGATGTGAGAGGAAAGAAGGCTCTGATAGTTTTAATCAAAGCCATTTATGAGAAAATGAATTAATGTTAACACACATAATCTTCGTGAAGTGCAGGGATCCTTTTGTGCTGGAACTAGGTAAAATTTAAAATATCTTAGTTAACTGCTAAAATGAAGGGATGGTCAGTCTTAGGCAACAGATGATTGCCCCAACATACTCATCTATCTCTAAAGTGAACAGAAAATGTTAGGCAGCTTGTGACAGGCATTGAACTAAGACCTGAGATGCACTGAGGAAATGTGTTTCACTTCAGTTGGCAGCTAAAGAAGGAGCCCAGAGTGGCTGATAAAACACCCTCCGAACACCCTCCTTCGGTGTATCAGGTGAGCTAGAGGGTGTCAAGCTGTGGTGGCATATAGTGAGACAAACAAACCTTGCAGCAAGGCCGGAGTGCAAAATATTTAATGATCCAGCCGTTGTTTTGGCACTAAAGAGACCAAAAAACATGAACTGGTATGCTGATATTAGTTTGTGGCAGAAGCTGGGCAGCAACTCCCAACAGTGCCCACACTACCCACTCAAGAAAAGGAATTAATTCCCTCTTCTTTGCACCTTGTTTCTCAAGACCCTGCCAGTAAAATTCTTGGCTGAGAAGGACATTTTGGACATTTTCAGAATCTGTACATTTTTGAAGTGCATATTAGCAAAACACACATTCAGAGATTGTAAAGATAACCATTTAGACTGACAACCATTGTAAGTTGCAGGAGCTCTCTTGATAGAAAGAGGTGGGTGACAGCATTAACCCAATCAAAACCAGACAACACTGTTAGCTAACACTGTTCCAAAAGAGATCAGCTCTTTATGAAATACAGAATACGACACACCTCTCATCTCAGTTTACAAAGAAAGGCTTTGACCTGTCAAATAAATGAGTGGTAATTTAACTTCTCTCACTTTGAGCAATGACAGCCACTGGGGTTTATGATGCTGCCTGATATAGACATGTACAGTATTAAGACTGGTGTTTAAAGTCCTAATATGACATGTGAAAACATGGTGAAACCAGTGACAATCCTCATGCTCACTGAGCTGAAGAGCTACATAAAAAATATGCTTTTGCTGCATTCCAGGGAAAGACAGTTCTCTCTAGGTTGATCACATGTAGCTGCTGACAGACTTTTTGCTGTGCTGATTGAGCTCACTTACTGAAAATTTGGGTACCTGCACCTCACATGTTTCTCAGCTTTGTAGACTGACCTGTATATTTGCAGGTGGCTGCAATAATGTCTTTCATTATACTGTCCATAAAACCTTTTAAAAATCACTGGATGAAATTGATTCACTACATGGAATGGTAACCGAATGGTAACCACTGGATTCATTGGATGAAATGGTAACCAAAAGTACACAGCATGTGGAGATTGCTGATTTTTAACCAGCCCTATGTTGTGATCATGAAACACACTATACCTTAGCAACTAAGGCTTTGAGTGTCTAGCAAGCAGAGCACACATGTAAGAGCTGCATGCAAGAGAAATTGAGTTTGACGGAAAAGATTGAGACAGCCTGATGAAGAACAGTGAATAATAACAACACTGAATAGAATATTCACTGGGGACATGAGAAATATAAGTCCATGCTCTTTTGTGAATAATTTCTAGACATTCATTTGTGTGGTCTCATTAGAAATTCCCCAAGTGAGGATGATACATATATCTTGTGTCAGAAATTGCTTTTTGCATGACCTAGAAGAGGCATTTCTTGGGTTATAATTTCTGCAAGGAAAAGGAAAATAAAATGTCACTTTGGATCAGTCTTGAATTTCTCTGACAGTTTTATAACCAAATTAAAAAATCAAATGTTCAGACACAACCTTCTACTAGAATACTACTGGTCTTCAGCAAACAGAAGTGATAAATATAACTACTTACTGAAAAAAGAAAGCTTACTGAATGTCTGCTTAAATGCCATTATATTCTCATAGAATATGTGATTCATCTCCCTTTTATTTTCCCACAGAATATGTAAATTTGGGATGCTTGCTGTTCCCACCAAAGTCTCAATTACAGGGTACAAACAGTTAGGTTCTGTAAAGTAAAATCATATTGACTTATGAACTGTCTCACTCATTGTGCTTCTTCATACTGTAATGAAAATAAGGCCCATTATATCCACCCTTTTCTTTCCCCCTGCCCCCTGCCTTTGTTGCATTTACTTCTACCAAAATCTGATTTTCAAAGATCACCCTTCCCTCCTCATGGCTGAGCTGACTTTCTGTAAATGAACCATCTGTAGGGACTGATTTGTACCCTACTGGAGTTGTACCCACTCCCTGCTCTGCCCACAGACAAAATGCAGGAAAGGAAGCCTGGACTACTAACACCCTCCTAGCTCCATTGTTTAGCCAGGGTTTTGTCCCTGGTACTTGGTTTTGCAGGGCACTCAAACAGATTATGAAGGTTCCCTTCAGCAGGCTTTCAGCATGGTCAGGATGCCTGGAAAAGGAGATGACTTATAGGTATGACTCAATGCCTGCTACAAGTCATCAGGAGCTTTTCCAAGTTGGCCTCTAAGGGGATTATGATTTAAGACAATTGTCCAGACAGTTTATCCTCAGTAAGCCACCACAAGTGAATCTAGATGGGTCCACAGCCTCCAAAACTAGCTGATGGGCAAGTTTCCATGGACTCAGAAGGTGAAAACCCGGAGACAGGCAGCATTGACCACCAGGCTCCTCCTCACACCTCACCAGACCTCCACAAGGCAGGAGTATTTCTGGAGTTTTTGTCTGTGTCCCCTGGGCCTGCTGGTGCCAGCAGTGCAGAGGTGTTGGCTCTGCCTTCTCCACAAGAGCAGCCAGGCAAGCAGTATTCCTGCTGCCCCTGGCAGGAGCATCCAGCAGCAGGGCTGGCTAGTGGAAAGGACAGCTTTGCCCCCTCCTCCAGCAGTGTGCCCCAGCCACTGTGCTGGGGTTATGAAGAGCTGGAAAGCGGTCAGGTATGTCATGCTCTGTGGTTGCAAGTAAAGGTATTAATTAATGTTTGGGATATGTACAAGATCTTGAATTTAGCAGAAGGCACACTTACAATAAAACAGGAGAATCTGTGCCCTGGCAGACATACTCAAAAGAAATAGAGTGGCTGTGGGTAAAGTCCTTAGTGGACATCTCATTGGCCTCATCCTCAAGAAACTTTTGTAGCACCATGACACCCCTTTGCACAGTGGAGAAGCCCTGCCCTTGTACCTGCTGGACAGAATAGTACTGAGCACTCATGGAGGATGCTGAGAGGCTTTCTAAGTTACCTGGAGATAGTGACGGTGTGAGGGGCTGACAGCAGAAAAGCAAAATACATGGAAGATTCTCAAGTTTGCCTGGCACCACCTCCCACACAGCTGTGGTGTCCTGACAACCTCATGTTAGTGCAGCCATGGCTCAGGAACAGAGCAGAGGACACTTGGGGTGCCATGACACCAGCAGCCGCACAGAGACCTGGGACCTTCGGCAAATAGGGCAGTACTCCAATCACACCGAGCCTTTGCTTGCCTTGTTTTGTGTCCTCACCTTTTCCAGTCCTTTTCCAAAATCTGCTGAATAGACATTTCTAGAAATAAGCAAACCTGGAGCTCTTTAAGGAGTGTGCAGTGCCAAGCCTGAGAGCCTTGAGGTGGCTGGCAGCAGCCAGGGACCCTGGGCAAGCCTTGGTGGGAGGGCCAGTGGTGTGGGGCAGCCAGCTGTCTTTACTGGGACTAGCTTTGGCCCCACACAGCTGACCATGGTATCAGCCTTTGGTGCAGCTGGCACACCAGCGTGCCTGGGTCCCTGGGCCAGCCCATTCCCAGAAATGCCATCTGCCTGCACAATGCTTCCAACATATGTTTGTTCCACTGTCCCACTGAGCAATGTTTCACAGCCATGAGCCTGACTGCAGTGCACACAGAGTGATGCAGTGCTCTGGATAAATTTCAAAGGGAAGGGGAAGGGATTTGGGACATTAAGAAAAAAAAACAACAAAACTTTCATTTTGCAAAATAAGATGATCTCAGGGAAATCTAGGCAACGAGTGTTTGTCTTTTGGAAATACCAGGTTACACTCTGGTTTGTGGTGGATGCTTTTTTGAAATGTAAATTTTTGAAAATCAAGCTATGGGAGTTGTTGCTTACAAGCAAGGCCAAGGAAATCACAAAGAAAGATAAAACAGATAGGACATACAGTTACCTTCATGAAAGCAAATTTATCATTGAGATAAGTTACATCCTGACAATTCTAATACAAACCCAAAATGGTCCTAAAACAATTACTACACATCTCTGACTCAAATACCACACATGTATATGTGCTTTACTGTTGATACATTTAGCCATCACATCTCAGACACTCATTTGAAGGGAAAGTTCCTCAGGAAAAGTAGCCAGAGCTGAAATAACCTCAGCAAGGATGAGAAACTGGCAGCTTTCCATAAAGCTTGCTTCAGCTTACCATTTGTTTCAAGATGCTGTCCTGATGACTGATCACAGGAATGCTGAGGACACATGATCCAAATGGAGCTGCCACAGACTCTTCAGCCAAAGGATGGAAAAAACAACCAAGCTACCAGTCCAGCTTTGCTCTAGTCTGTATTTATGCTCAGTTTTGAGGAAGGGAGTCAGCTAAGTAATTGCAGACCTTGTTTATGTATTGTTCTGTTCATGTGACTTCCTGGATCCAGCCTTTTTATTCCCGAACAACTGTGGTCTCAACAGTGCTGGCTGCTGCTGAGATGTGTGCCTGCCTGTGCAAGGGGCTGCTGCTGCTACTGTGTGGAGAGAGGGCCTTGGCTGGGCTGCCTTTGGGGCAGCTCCCCTTGGGCAGTGGAGCAGCTCCGTACTCCCCAGCAGCCTGCATGTGCAGAGAAGCCAGCCTGAATGTGGAAACATGCGCCTACTTGTCCCACAGAAAAATCCCATCAGGAAAATGGAGGGAGCCTACTTCAGAGTATCACTTTCCATATCCCACAGTTTTTCAAAGATGGGCCAGCAATGACATAACAGTGAGACAGAAAAGCCACTTCAACATTACGCCAGATGTCTTTCCTTTGACCCTCCCCTTCTTCATACTTAAAACTTTCAGAGTATCAGCTTTATGTCTGTGCACCACTCTAGTGGCAATTGGAAACCTTTCTAAGGGTTTGAGCAGAATGCATATCACAAATAGGTTTCTATTGGCAACCTGAACAGAGTGAATCTCACTTTTAAGATGCAGCCCTTTATTAAGTTATAAGCCTCCCATCTTCAGCAGCGCAGCATTACTGATGATCCTGCATAGGTTCAAGCTGTGTAAGTATGATGCAGGGAGCCTAGGCCAGAATTGCAAAGAGATCTTCTGTTTTCTTGATCCTCCTGCCAGCAGGGGATTTCTTACATGCCTGGTAGTGTGCAAGCACTGTCACATCGTACTTCTTTGTGTGTCTCTCATAGGTCTGTGAGCAGGGACAGATAAAAAGACCCCAAACAATGCCGTGGAACTGAAGATCAAAGATGCAGAGTTTCCAGAATGAAACTCCAGAAACCTGAAAGATTTTTGATAACAAGGAAATGGGGTCATATTTGGAAATGTGGTAAAGATGGATTACAGGAGGGTATACCCTGAACTTCTATCACTTATTGTAAGAGAAAAGGCAAATGAATCCATAGACACACAGTAGCAGTGAGCAAAACTCAGTGACCTGCAACATAGGAAAAACATTAAATCCATGATTTTGCTGTGGCTTTTTTCTCCCCTCCAGATATCTTCTTCACTGAGCCTGCATTTCACCCTCAGTAAAACATATTGCAAGCTTAGCAGTGTGCCCTGCTTATGAATTGAACTTATCTTCTGGCTACACCTTAGTAATTCACAAGTATATGGTAAATGGTTCACATGACAAAGCCATAGCCTTTAACTGACTCACAGATTATTTACAACAATTTACAATAGCAAACACCTTAAACATGTGTGCTTTGTTCTGTGATTGGATGATTGCCAATTTTTAAAGAAGACAAACACAGCCAGAGAGTGATCCAGCACCTGACCAAGGAATCACTGGCTCAGGGAGACCACTGCAAAAAACTTCTGCATCTGGCCGACATATGAGAGCTACAGAGATTTTTTTGAACTATATCAAAATAGTGAGTCTATGAGTTTATTCCAAAAAAAAAAAAAAAAAATTAAAAAAAAATTATATTTCATGATTTGTCCTGGGCATGCTTTGCTGCTGAAAAAGTCAACAACCTGAGCTAATTTGCTACCTATAAATAAGTGCAGATCAGTGCAATTGTGTCTAGCGTTGTAATGAGCCAATAACAACTGGTGTAATGGACCAGTAATGGCTCAAGAAAGGCAACGTGTGTTTTCCTATAGAAGACAGTACACAGTGCAGCTTTTTGAGCACATTTTGGAAACCCCAGACTATAGCATGTAATATCATTGCACTGTCTGGGACTGACAGCATCCATGGAAATGTGAAATGATTTAAGAGTAAGGCATGCAAGAGGAGAAAGAGAAAGAAGAATGTGGTATAGGCTTTACAAAAGCTCCATATCTGCATTTGCAGGGGCTCTGCCAAGTGAAGTACATCTCTGTCCTGGAGCCAGACAAGCATCAGGGGACAATGTCAAGGAAGAGAGGAGCATGCATCAATTAAAATAGAGTGCATATGGGTTTCATGTGAAGCTAAGACAGCCTTCACCAAGTGGGAATGCTTAGGGCACAAAAGACTTTTAATGGTTTTTGCACAAGCAGACCCACACACTGCAGCAGGAAACAAGCACAGTGTGGAATGTTCTCTGAACATCTGCACACCAGTCACTGCTCTTCACCAGAAACACTCTCCAGTCACCCAGTGGGTGGGAGCAGCATAAGCCAAGAGAAGTGTATCTTTCATGGGTACACACCTGAAATAAATTTTCAAATGCTTGGCCAGCTCCTTCTACTATTAGCAGGTTCTGTTACCTGATCCTCAATGACACTGAGAGCTGATCTGTGTTTCTCTGGCCTTAAGTCTGTCTTTACAAGCCATTTGGGAGCTAAGATGAAAGGGTGAATTAACTCGTGGCAGCTCCAGGAGGTTAGCAGAGGAGGATGTGACCTAACAAGGCTTTCTCCCTCTGTCCATTCTGAGTGGTGACCAAGCAGCTGAATTTCCCTTGAGTATCAAGGTCCAGAAATACGTATGTCCTGAGAACACCTGGAGAATGAGAAAGCTAATGGGTAATTTATGGGATAAAAGATGGGGTAAAATTTAGACTTGAAAAGTCTACTGGAAGGCATCCAGTCTACCATCCTTCTCAAAGCAGGGCTAATAAATTCTGAAGTGAGACCAGGACCATTTTCTGTCAAGCTCTGAATATCTCCTAGGATGGGGACACCCAGCCTGCCCAGTGTTAAACACCCCCCAGGAAAAGAACTGTTTTTCTTTATAGGTTGCTTCAATATCCCATCGCTGAAATTTGTGGCAGTTTGCCTCTCATCCTCCTGATGTGCAGGGCCCAGCAGAGTTTGGTTCCCAACTTCTCTACAGCCACCCATTAGGGAGTTGACAGCGGCAATTGATCAAGCACTCCAGTCCCCTCATTGCCTGGACTTGCTCCAAGTTATGGGTATCTTTCATGTGCAGGATGCAGGACTCCAGCTGCAGCTTCACCAGTACTGAGAAGAGAGGAAAAAAACACATCCCCCGAAGCAGGCCAGGGTGCAATTTTCTTGCTGGATGGCCCACCCAATGTGCCAGCCAGCAGCTGGCAGCACCCTCACTACCCTTTCTGCACAGAAACTACTCTGGATTATCAACCCCCAGCTCACAATGTTGCACGGAGCTATACCATCTTACATTTATTGCCACTGGGGATTGCTGTGAGCTCCAGCTTGTTGGTGTGACCCTGCATGGCAGAACTGACCTCCTCGCCTCCAGGCTGTACCCTCAGACTCAGGCTGTTCTCATCCCAGCATGCTTAAACATTGCCAAGACTGGGACAAATGTCCAAAGCTATGGATGGTGGAAATGAGATCCACCACACTTTTCCCATTGGCTTCATATGTCCCTTCAACACATAACAACTACAGATCAGCCCCTCCTCCAAAGGAAAAGGACAGGGGAATTTTTTGCACAATAATGCTACTTTTCTTACAATAAATGCTCGATGGAGCCTTTTCCTAAGGAGGATGGGAGGGAGGAGGGAAGTAGGAAAGCACGGACATGTCCCAGTAAGTTCACAATTCTTTCAACTGTCATTGTAAGTACTTTCTTTTAATTTATGCAATCTTACAAGTAAAAAATTCCTACAAAGTATTTGTTGTCAATTTTATAAATTTGCTTCATACTCCTTGAGGATTTTTGCTATACACAGAATGAAAGTCATCCTTTTCAAAAACTCCTCCTAAGTAAAATGTGTGTTAGTTGTCCATCACTTTTCCTTCCTTTGAGGCACAGCATCCCTACAGCATAAATTGTTTTCTGCTGGCTAATTTCCTTCAGTATTGCACAGTTAGACAGTTAGATTTATCATTTATCTTTTTTTTTTTTTAGCAATTAATTTCACTTTAGCAGTGCCCTCATAGTTTCAATATATTTCTACAATGAAATTTTAAAGAAAAATTGTAGAAACTGTAGGCCTGTGATAGATGATAAAAGTGTTCTGGATCTCAATTTGTCTTTCTTTCTCAGGTCAAATAATACATAGGCAAAACTAATTCCTAAACATAACCAGTAGAGATATTTCCTCCTCACAAACTAGTTTAAAAACTTAAGATGACATGCATCTCGCTGTGTCAAAAGACAGAACACAAAGAAGTTACTTTCCTCATTTCTCCTTTCTTAAGATGAGATAAAGAACATGGCCCATAGTAAAAATAGCTGTGGACCACTACTCTCTTCTTTAGGTCAAGAGTTTAATTCCTTTTCACAGAATATGGTTACAGAAGGATATCAGAATCTGCAAGTATGCTTTTGCTCTGAAATGCTGTGTCCAATTTTGCTGATGGAAGGCTTCAAAAACAGAGATGAAAAAATTCCAGACCTTGACCTGCAGGCATCATCCACTGAGCAGCTGATTTTTTAAGAAAAGTAATTTTGTCTTTGCCTTCAGCTTACCCTAAAGACAATATGGCTGGTGGTTTTGGCTCACAGAACTCTTTTTCTGCAGAAAGACTACAGTGACCCAGGATTTTGTTTAGGATTCTCAAAAAGTCAAAGTCAGCCAGGACACATTTCTCTTCAAAGCATCCATGTTCTTAGGGCAAGCAATATACAAGTGTCATCCAATACAGTTCTTTTCCAAGACACTGGAGAAAGTTATACCCAATACTTCACAGGAGAAAAAAAGAAAAAAAAAAAAGACAGCAATATCCTAAGGAAAGCACAATTGTGGAAATAAAATTATTTATGCTTTACCAAGACTTGCCAGGACATTGTACCTTTGCTAAGTCCTCCAAAACCTTTGGGGGAAAACCCTTTCATTGTGGGTAAAATATTCCTCTATACACAGCTAGTTAGTAACACAAAGGTCAGATTCTGGGCAGGGATATAATAATAATAAAAATAATAACAATTACAACAACAACAATTCCAGACTAGACCTGTTCTAGATGAGTGTTCCTGTACACGTAAAATGATGAAATTACCAAAATAACATTGCCTCTTTTGTATGATTTGAGTGGGAGGGGAAAAAAATCCACCATGTTTATTCAGCTTTATTTGACATTATTTTGTCAGCTCTTGGCTCCTCAAGGTGGCATTCCTGAACATTTGGGGTTCCCTGCTTACTTACCAACTAACAGCCTCTGCTCATCTTCAGCCCTCAGATGTTTCATTGCATGCAGCACATGGAGCAGGTCTGCCCTACACTTTTATTTTGTGAAGGGCAAACAGTCCCTAAATTTATAAATAAATAGCTTCCCAAACTTCATGGTTGTTTTTTTTCTTGAAGAGGGACACATCTGTCAAAGGTCTTGCAGGTTCTTTGAAGAAAACTGTGAATTGCAATCAGATGCACAATGGCTACATTTCAGTTTTATGTTTCTTCCCTGTTTCATTTTTAATTTTGACTGCATTACTGCCATGCCAGGAAAACATGCCTTTGTCTTTTTCAGCCTGCGTGACTATGAGTGTGGGTGAGTGTGCATAGCTGGAGCAACAGCCCACATGCTTACAAGATAGATAGACTTGTTGGCTAATCATCCTGGCTGTGGAGAGAGAGAGAGAGAGAGAGAGAGAGGGAGAGCAAGCAAGAGAACAGCAGCTGAGGTAACTGTGCAGGAATGCAGAGTACCCAGCACTGATGCCATGCTGAGTTTCAGTCCCTCACGTACACGCAAAAAACTAAAACTGCATATTACAATCATCATTAAGGTAGAAAAAGTAGACCATAAGTCTTGGAAGAGCAGTATTCCCTTTCCTACAAAAAGATGTGTTAAGATTCGGCTGTAGAATCCGAAACCCATTTCCATACTTCCTCTTTCACACACTGTAGAAAAATCAGTAGTTGCCTTGCTAGGTTGGTTTTCTTGTGTTGCTGTGATTTTTTGAAGCAAGCTGCACACAATGCCTCCATAAAGGAATCCAGTATTTCAATATGAAGACCTAGGTGCTGCCTCTTATTAAAAGTACATAGCAAAAGCAAACGCAGAAACATTTTCCTGGAGGAGCAGAAGCTAAGCAAAGCTGAAGACACTTAAATCATAAGTGAGACATTTTCATCCTACCAAGCGAAGAGGGATGTATCTTGGCTACACCATGCCCACACCTTCCAAAAGGGCATAGGTACTGTGTGTTTCAGATCCTTCAGCAACATGAGCTACACTGGCATGATGCTTATAAAATCTTGAGGTCGCAGTTCTCATTATCATGCAAATACCAGGGAAAGTCAAGGGTGAGATAAATCTCAAAGGACTCCAAAGCATTCATGCAGCCTCCCAAGGGAGACAGTCACAAAGTGATAAATTTAGTTCTTATCTCAGCACATTGAATTGGACAGAGCTACCACCACAGCAGTTTGGTCTAATGTTTGTACTTTCCTATTAAAGTTAAGCATGACAGCCCTCCTTTCCCAGCAGCAGCACCATCTCTGTGAATTATGTAAGGGTGGCAGTTTGTAAAAATGCTTTCAGTGGCTTCTTTTTCTCTCTTTCTACTCTCTAACAATATCCTACTATATAAACACATCCACAAATAGAGGCCTTATGGTTCCTTAAGCCTCTAAAAAAATTAATATTTCTCCAGTGATATTGCATGTTCCTGATGCAGTAACACTGTATGCAGAGGAGAGGTTCTCCTAATCCATGCTAGGTTTTCTGGTTCTCTCGGTGGGATGCAAAATTCAGCTGTTTCAGATGTCCAGACCTGTTCTGCTTATGCCTGAAAAATGATGGTCAAACAATGAAATGTTCCTAGAGAAGGGGCAAGAGTTTTTCTGTTTGGGGGAATTTGTGACAGCAACAGACTGATACTCCCCACAAAAGGGCCAAGTTAGTGTTAACTCTTGTGCAGTTTCATTTGCGTCTCTCTTCAAGCCACACAGCAATGACTAATATGACTAGTGCTTGTGTACATGTAAAGTGATAGGGCCCAAACCAAGGAAAAAAACCCTTCAGGTTTACTCAGCTTTATTTGACAGAATTTTGTCAGCTGTTCCTGAGCTTGGGATTCCTGAATGTTCAGGGTTCCCTGCTTACTACAACACCAAGGACCTATGAAATAATACTGTCTTAGCCAAATACCTAAAGATGAAATTGTTTCTTGAAAACTAATACAGATGGCATTTTGCTGCAGGTAAAACCTAATTACGGTTTCAGACAGCAGCTGTTTTGTGCATCTTTGCTCAGGTCCACAGGCTGAGCTCAGAATTCAGGAAACGAGTTGCAGCCTTTGCCTTTAAAGTCTCCTTTGACCTCTGTCCCACCACTACCAAAGAAACAAGTGCCGGTCTGGATACAACCCTGTGTATTGAGATGGGTCAGTAGGCAAAGGAGGCTGAGAGCCACTTGATCTCCTTGCCAAAGTGACTTTTAGGTGGTGTAAAGCCTGCATCTCTGGGGTCTCTTCAGTTTGTATAAGGTAGTACAACCCTCTAGTTGGTGAAATTAGATGACACTGGAAAACACCTGGACTAGAACCTGGATTTCAATAATTGACATTTGTACTTCTGTTCAACTTCTAAGTTGCAAGATTTTTATGCCTCTTCTTTGAACACACCCATATCCTCATCTTGGATACATCCAAGCATCCAGCTTCTCACAGAGAGCATTCCCTGCCCAATCACACCAAAACCAACCTTTTTCTGACACACACCTAGAACTTCACTTGCCATGTCTCTGAAAGATTTCTGGTTATAGTTTTTTTGGTTTTTTTTGTTTTTTAATTTCTCCAAATGAAGTTTAATTGTCTCTCTTCCTGTAGTTTAAGTGTACAGATTACTGCACAGATTATAAATTACTGCATTAATCAGATATCACTTAACCATATTACTCAGCTTTGGCATTAATAAGGTGGTTATGGTTGCTCTTTTTCTTTCATGAGTGGCAATAGCAAGCACTAAAAAATTCCAAAATACTACTATCAAAAGCATACATTGAACAGCAATATTTTTTTTCCTTAGTAGGCACTATAGCCTTGACTGGGTTCTAAAGTATAACTCTAATCAGAATAAAAGGCCTTTCTTCTGGACTAAATTAATGGTGAAGACTGCAATCTGCTTTTGGAAAAGTCATACTCATTGACATGATTATTGGACTCTTCCAATGATACCTCTGCCCTTAAGCAAACAGAATATGCATCTTCCCCTTTCACTCTAATGAGGATGAAAGGATCTACAGAAGTAGATCGCAGGGAGCAGAGCAATCTCCTTGTCAAATATCTTTATACACTCCACCTGGGAACTCTTCTGTATTTACAGAACATTTTTACTACGACTTTGATAACACACGTGCTATGTATCTATCTCCAGCACCTGAATTTTAAGAATTCAGCCTCTAAATAAGTTATGTTGAAAACATATATTGTTACTACTGTTCTAGACACAGAAGTTCCCAGGGCTGCAAGTTTCTTAGGAGCTTCAGATTTGGGAAGGATCCCTATAGGCTTGCCCTTTTCTGATGCCCTTCTCTAGACATCTGCTCTTTGTCAGGAACAGAAAAAAAAAATATTAGGCAGGGTAGACCTTTGTTTTGAACCTCTGTATGGTTATGTACTTTGATGAACTTTGTCCAAAAGTCAAGCTATATTACTCATTGTTCAAAATGAATGTAAATGCTGGAAAAGGTATTTATGAATGATCAAGTATTGCTACAACATTATCTGTAAGAAAGAAAACACGGGTAACATCTAAACGAAACCAGCAAAGTCAGTAGTGACAGAGATATATTACCTAATCCATCCTGCCAATATCCAGTATACCCTATGACTTTTTGTATGGATTTTCTGGTTTACTTTTAAAAGTAAAAACTTTGCTGTAAGGCAGCATAGCAGAGTCCATCATTGGTACATCTCATCTAATTGGTATGTACAAAAATAATAAATACAAAGAAGTGTTAAAATAAAAATACAGCCCAAACAACTGTAAGCAACTGGAAGGACAATTCATCTTTCAGGAATAGATCAGATCTCAAAATTAACATTATAATTTTTATCTTTTGTTTTAATGATTTTTTTAAAATAACGGTTTAGGAACCAATAACTGCATCAAAGAGGGACATTAGATAAGAAAAAAAAACATATATTCTTAAATATTGCCTGTGCTTTCTAACTGTGTAAAGTCAATCTCTGCTACTTGGAAGCAGAAAGTCAGTAAGAAGTGCAAAAAAGGAGAAGGGCTGGTATTAAGGCACTTCTAGCAGGGATGATTATTACAGGCAATTAGGCTACATAATTGCCCCAGGAGAGGAAATCATCTGCTGCTAAGAAACAAAGAAACCTTAGTTTCTAGAAACAGCCCCTACCAGCTGATAGGCTGCTGCTGTGGAAGGCTTTATGTAAGTATGTTTGGTAACCTCAATTGTGGCTTATATTCAGTTTTCATTTCAGTAAACTATATGCCTGTGGAAGATTAGAATGTTGCTGCAGAAGCTGAATCAGGTGGCTGCTTTATTCTGCACTTATCACTAATGGAAATTTTATCTCCAGCTTGTGGAAGGAACTGCTGCTTTTGAAGTTTCCCACTAGTCTGATATTCTTCATAGCTTCAGGGAGTAATGGGGGACTTGTCCATGTTACACTTTTAGCAGACAAGCAATTGGCTCAGTGTAGATAAATCATCTGGGCAATGGGGAGCTCTGTGAGGCTGGGGCAGGGAGGAAGCCCATTCCCTTTCTGTGAGGCAGGAGAGAGGGTGGACTGGGTGCTTTGGCCATGTCGGGATCCCTGGGTCCGAAACACCCCTGAGGCCATTACACCTTTGGCTTCTCAGAGAGTGACAGCAGTGACATATTTCCTACCCTGTCTTGCTTTAACTTCGGCCCCTGCCAAAGAGGTACTGCAGAAACCTCAAGAGGACAACCAAATCTTACAGGAAGGCCCCTAGAAAGCCTGGAGTAACCTGCTTCTGGACAGGGAAGCTGCACGGATGTGTCTGAAGCTGTGGGCTCTGCAGAAGCAGCAGTACAGGATGTGGGCCTAAAGGGGAGAAATGCAGGTTTGGGAGGTGGGGAACCAGTTCTTGCAAAATGTCCTCAGCCAGCCAAGGCTTGTGCAGTAACGTCAGCACTTCTGGGAGCAGAACACCTTCTCCACGGGGTCCTCCTGCATCGGGCCTGCACGGCTTTATTATCATAATTATGCTGCAATTTGCTTCAATGACACACTACAGTAAGTTATTAGTAATTCAGGTGAAGGTACAGAAAGGCCAGTCAAATATTTACCTTATAAACAAAGCATCATGTTATTCTTCAGACCCATGTGGATGCTCACATGTAACTTGCATGATGCAGCAGGGCTGTTATAATGTCCACAAGCTCTGTGCCTCTTTTCTCCTGGATGCCTACCTTAAAATCTGATTGTGCACACTGTCAGATTCTGTTTCTGAAGCTGAATCATTCAGAAATCCTTCCTTCAAAAATGATTTTCTGGAATATGTCATAAGTTATGAGCACATGCAGCAGGCTTGGCACCAGACAGGACACTGAGCTGTTGTCACATATCTGGACAACAGCTTTTATAGATCTTGTAGGACTTGGCTATTTTCCAGAGTTCTGGTCCAGCTGGTTCAAATATTCATTGTAGAACTTAATATAAAGTATTCTGTCCTGCTATCATAGGCATAGGATGTGTCTTTTTGCCACCAAACTCCAGTGTCTATTTCCATACCTGATGCCTCCCACTCGGCCATCTATCTACAGCTGTTCTTTCCCTAAAAGGGAGTTTTACGGCTTCTGCATTCAGACTACATAGAACACCACTAAGCTCCTCTGGCAAGCCAGATACAGAGCAACATGTGTTTCTTAGTGGTTAGATATAAAATAATTAGGAACACCAAAACTTTATTATGCCATTGCTTTGAAAAACTCCATGTTACTTTTACCTGCTTGGTAAGCTACTCTTGCACAGCTCCTTCCTTTCTTGCTGGAATAAATTCAGTGCTACCTCATTGGCTCCTGCATATCAGATGCCAAGCCATGAGCCCTAGACACCAAGTGAACTGACAACTGTTGAAAAAACAACACAAGACAAATAGTTATTTGAAAATGCAGTCTAGAAGTATGTGTAGAGGAGGTACAAGAGTCAAGAAACCCTTTGCATAGTTTTCTGAGAGTTGCTATTGTTTTTCCACTAAGTGACCTGCCCCATGGGAACTGTACAACACGAGCAGACATTCATAGCACAGTATCGAATTTGTTGGTTTGTTTCTTCCATTGAAACAGGCTGGCTTGCTGAGAGAGGAAAATCAGGGAATTCCATTCTCCAGCAGTGTTCTAGTGGTAAATTTTCTTCTGACAAAAGATGGAGCAGAGCACACAGAGACAAAATACCAACTGATTTATATAGTGTCAGATTTGAATCATTCTGCATCTTCTTCCTACGTGTATATGAACCAATGCTTATGTGTGAGAAGCTATTTGCATATACCCTACAAGAATATGTATACTATGTTTAGTGAAACGCAGTGTTTCTCCTCTGGAAATATGTCCAAATTATTTTACAAGTACAACTACCATAATTCAGTGCTAGTGTTATTTATCTATTTTTTTTAAATTTAGCCACCAGCTCCTCCAGTGCTCCTCAGGGCTTAGCTCTAAATTAGGAATTATTTTACATATTATATATATCTTGAAGAGAAGAAAAATATTATAAAATTCAAGATGTACCTTAGCATAGGGATAAAAACACAACATATTTTCCAATTAAACAATATTTTCACATGTGTTATAGGCCATGGAGATGGCTATGTGCCTGAAAGCGGATTTAGATGCTATAAAAGCAAACAAGTGGCACTTAAAAAAAGTTATTTATCTCAAAAAAAAAAAAAAACAGATTCAGAAATGGAAAACGTTTCTTTCCAGAAAGCCATGCAATCTGCCTTTGCTGTAAATTAGACTTGATAGCCAGATAGTTGGAGAGACCTGGAACAATTTCTGTCATCACATTTAATAGGCAGAAAGCATGCTTCTATTACCTGTGGCCCCATAACACAATCAAAAGCACCTGGTTTTACACTTGTACAATACAGTCTGACTTTGTGAGGCAGGGACCTATGGAAGGCTAAGCCTGGTATTAGTGGGAGTGAGTGATTCCAATCCCAGACAAGATAGGCTGTGTACAGCCTTTCTATCATTCCTCTGCAGGAGGTGTAGCTTCCAGATAAGATGGTAATTTAGTACAAACCATGCAGTGCTTGTTATTGCTTTCTTATCCTCAAATTGTTTGAAGAACTGCAAAACATTTGTAAACAGAACCAGAAACAGAGCAGAATGTGACAGAGAGCATCTTTGCATTAGCAAAAGATGCAACTGATACTTCAGAAAAAGGGAAGTGCTTTACCATACTTCCATTTTTAACCACGTACAGCTTCTCTCCTCACATACCATAAACATGCCTTCAACAGCACAGAAGCACCTACTGACATAATGCAATTTTTTGTTGCATTAACTCCTATATCTGGAAAATAGTTTAGAGTAAGCAGGTTGCTTTAAACATAGGCAAACATGAAGCACAGAAATGTTGTACAAGACCAAAGGCAAGACCAAATGTGGCACTGGTGTAAGATGCCATAGTCTCTCACTTGGGAGCAACAATCTCCTACTATGCAATGAGATGCATCACCTTGCACTTACTATATTTTAAAAATTGTTTGTGACATCCCTACAACTTAATTCAGGGATTCGGATCTTAATGCAAGGTTTTCTCTTGGAGTATTCATCCTTATGTCATCTGGAAATCATCTGCAACTATTTTGTTCCATTGCACCTGTGTAGAAAGTCCAGCTGCATGAGTGGCAGCTGCAGTCGATAGGTTCCACATGGGGTAGCCCCTGCTTTGGCCAGCACAGGATTCATGCAGTGCCTGCCTGTACTATGGGGTTGCACAGCAGCAGGGCGGGAGCATCACGCATGGCTCATGAAGCCACCTGCTCCTCAGGCACAAAGGCATCAGGCCAGGCAAAGCTGTCCTGACGCTGCCAGTTGGGCAGTGCTGGCCTATTACAAAAACTACCTTTGGCAACCACTTCTAGAAATAGTCCCATTCATCATTCTTGCCTCAGAAACAATTAAATTTAGCAAGCTGCTGCCAAAGCAGATTTTTAACCCTGTTAATTCAGAGCATGCAATTGTTTAAAACAAATTGGTATGTGTATTACACTAAAATCACTTCTTTTGTGAAAAGTAGGCCAACGTACTTCTCTTCTTTGACTGCCAAGACTTGCCTATTTACTCTTAATCAGCAAATAATTGTGCTGTATGTACCTCAAGTGTGGTCCCGTGAACTGAATGCGCAATGGCAGCTGGAAAGCATTAGGTGGTCCCTTAGAGTATGTCTTCTGGCTTGGTTTCTTCCATGAGAAATCCTGATTGCATGGTCCAGCTCTGTTCTGCTGTGTGAACCAAAGCAGGCCAGCAGGAGAAGATCCACAGGTTCATTCCAGCCACTTGACTGATCCAAGCTAAAACGATTAATGCAGATGTGCCCTTACAGTACACATTCTTAAGAAGAGGAGCAAAGCCTCAATCAAGGCAAGTTTATGGCTATACAGCTAAATAGGTTTAGCTGTAAGCTGGAGAGTTTTGGCTCTAGGCTCACAGTTAAGTATATTGGTATCTAAATGCACTTAGTACATGTCTTGTTTCTGAAATACAAATTTGAAACTTTGGGCCTTAGCTATGTATGCATTTAAAGAGAAGTTACTAAGCACCATTGCTTCATGCTGGCTTCAATAGGATGTGAAAGCTATGTTGCTATAGCTTAGATACCCCCAAAATGAGAATAGGAAGTAAAACTCAAATTCCCCACGCTGAAAATTCTTTAATTCAAGGTCTAGTGGGAAAGAAACTTCTTGTGATATTAAAATTCATATTACATGTTCTTTGTTAAATTTTGTCACTATTCTGCAATGGATTATAATACATGAGACTTCCTACCAGGGTTATAACAGCTTTTGTCAAAATAATATTAAAAAAAAGGTAGCTTTTTTCTTGCCAGTAGTAGCTCAGAGGCAATATAAAAACAAAAACTAAACTTCATGTTATTTTCTATAGCTATCTCTCCAATCCTAGGGAGAAAAGCAAGTAACCAACCAACCAAACCAAACCAAAAAAAAACCAAAACAAAACCAAAAAAATAGCTGAACAAACTAATTTTGAATTAGTGGTGTGTGTTGATACTAATATTGCAAAGTCATGATTTCAAAGTAAAGTCAGCTCTACAGAGAGCTGACACACAGAATGAAATAACAGAAGGAAACAACTTTGTATTATTTTCAGGCATAAAAAAAATAAGCATGGCAAAATGATTACATGCCAATGCAATGGAAGGCTGGAGGAGATACTATAACCACTATAACTATGATGTATGGGATCTGATCGTACTTTTAAAGATACTGATACATTCAAATCAATATTTTACATACATTCCAATAGTCAGAAGGTTGTATATAATGCTTATTGCAGAGCAATGCATAATAATACAAGTATTCACTCATTCAGTATGAAATAATTTTACAAGAAATAGTAACGCAGGTTTTTTTCAATATCCTATTGCTGCATTTTCAGACTTTACTAAGTACTCACTGTGTGAGTAAATGGATGATGAAATGGATAAGGAATAAGCAGGAATGAAAAGCAGTTTTCATAAAAACCTGTAGAATGAATGGCTCTGGTGGGGTGGTATGTTCTGTCTGTCCAGCACCACCCCTCTGCTAGTCTTGGATTCTGCCATTGCTGCTGTGCAGTGAATGAAGTCTTGTGGATGCATAGTCATGAGCCCAGCTGTCCACAATGTGTGCCCCTACAAGGAATACAATGGTCACACATCCTTCTCCATACATCCCTCTTCCACACACATGTGATGGCATTTGCTTCCACTTGTAAGATACTGCCTGCATACTTGCTTTGTTTTAACACAGGCACACACTGCTCTTTCCTCCTGATGTCAGGGGATCTGAGAGCTGGCATAAATAGATTTGCTGAGATGAGCCAGGTCTCCCTTATGTGTCAGAGAACAGTGCTGTGGCATGTTCCTGACACTAGCAAATTTGCAAAGATCTTTTCCTTACAGAACACACATTAATTCAAACAGCCTCCACCTATAAGTAAAACTCCACCAATTTGCAGAAATCTAAGCTCCTTCCCTGAGCATCCAGAGCTATAAAGACTGTTTATATCATCCAGCACATGCACAGATTTTATGCAAACTTTATTTTGTGCAGTAGTTTGCCTTCTTCTTCATAATATTCCTTTTATTATCTTCATTTTTCCATTTTCTACTCCACAGGAAAAGAGGAAGCATTGTTTGTAGCAACTGCATGCCAGTATTCATACATATATCCTGATAAGATGATAATGCAGTTAATATAGCACAAAGTAAAACTCTCAGATATCTGAAGAGATGACTATCTATAACCCCAAAGGTAAAGTGATGCACAGAATTGTAACAGGAAGAAAATACTATTAAGAGAAGGAAACCACATATGACGGGAAATTCCTGTCAGTCGTTACCATTAGGTGGTGAAATAGATACACAGAAAAAAATGCAAAGTTATTGCTCAAAAAAATTTAAACTTTATACATCACTTCATTAAAAAATATACCTAGAAATATAGTCAGCACAACACCAAAGCTATGATAATATTGAAATACACAGTAGTTATCACCTAGTATCACACAAGTGAAGAGCCTGAAGGAAAGCAAAGCCAGAAGCACTATCAATCCGTTAACTCCACTCCATGTCCTGCACCTTGTGCCATGTCCCTCAGCTGATCATATCCTGAAGAACCACCTTTATTATGAGCATCTATTAACTTCAGTCTCCTCCTCAGAGCCCCCTGACTTGGCCACCATGGCACAGCACAAACCAGCCTGTGCAGACTATGCAACACAGCTGGGAGGGGGGCACCTTGGCAGAGCTCCCAGTGGTTCTGGAAACCCACAGTGCCTCTCTCCCAGGCACATCTGTCTTCTGGGAAGGCAAAGTACATGCATATTGCTCACAGACACTGGAGACTAGTGTTGCAACCTCCAGATCTCCCAGGTACTTGAGAAAACATCCTGGACATCCGATGAGCCAACCATCTCCCAACCAGCTGTTCCACTACAGTCAATAATACCCAAGCCTACTCTCTAACAAATGTGTAGTTGCTCTTTGTGCAGTTATATATCTGAGCATGTAAAGATGTAGATACTAGCTGCTGAATTTTTGCTACATTGAGTAGTGTTGATCATTACATAGACTTGGAGCAGCACATAACTTGCACGTCAGAGCTGCCTTTGGTTGCAGCACTGCAATAATAACATTTGCAGGCTAACTCAGTTTTGTACAATTTGCATTACAGTGTATTTGCAGTGATCAATAGGGGATTTCAGTAGAATCATAGAGGTCACTAAAATAAGAAATTGTGTACCTCTCATGGGGCACAGCTTAGTTTCACAAGGCTGAAGGAGAAGGTCGCCCTCCCATCTTTCATAAGACTAGAGGAAACATCCTCACAAGAGTATTTTGGTGTTGCCCAACTAATTTTCTTGTTTGCTGCATAGTATACTTCCATAAAAACTGGGAAGTTAAACTTCCCACCAGGTACTGTCTTAGTCAACAGACCAGTTACACTTACTCTCTGCTATCCTTTAATGATTTTTGTAATTGTATACATACATGAGAATTTCCTTTAGTCTTCTCAGGCCCGTTTAAACCACTCAAGGCTGTAAAGTACTGCTTACACTTTACATGAAAGTTGAATTCAGGACAGTCCACTTTAATCTGTTCTTGGCTCTGAGTACTGATTAGGCCCCAAGCAAAGAGCAAAAATATGTTTCTTGGCTGTAAAATGAAGAAACTTGCACTTGCTACGAGAAAAAAATATAAAAACGTCTAATAAAGCACCCACACTTGATACGTTCTGTGTAGCAGGGCAACTGCCTTAAAGGCAGTTTCTGTTATCACAGCTGCCAGAGTTGTTTATTCTCTTGCTTCTCTAATATGACTTTTCTCAGAGTCCTAGACAGACACCAGTTGCCGAGTGCGGGTTAAGTAGAAAAACAGGCTGTGCAGAAACTCCTGTATCTTAAGTGCAAAAATGAATACTTACAGAGGTCTGAGACCCCCATAGTGTTTACTTAAGTCTAATCTCTGGTTATGCTGCCAGCCCACAGCCTCTCATGACACAGTAACAAAGGCCAAACACTGCTAGATACCGCCTGTACAGGGAAGCATATTCCAGGAATGCTGGAGCTGAATTTGAACTTCCCTTATCAGGAACAATGAAACTGAGAGCAAGCAGCTTCCTTGCTCAAGTGGAAACTACCACTTTTCAGCAAGTGCTACTGTCAATCACTGCAAGCCAGCCCAGAGGAAATGCAATTGGCATAACTGAGTGGTTTTAGTGCCTATAAAGGAAGTGAGTAGTTTAGCTTTCTTGCTCTGTGGAGAAGGGATTATTACTGTGCCATTTTAATGTCAAGTCCTGGAGTACATGCATAGTTTGTGCACAAAAATGGGGTGAGATGTTTTCCCTTTTAACATAGGGCCAAATCAACCCACCCATATTAACTTTTCATGACAGAATCTCTAAAAAGGGCCACACCATCCTTAAATTGTCTTGGACTTAATTTGGTGTTGTCATGCAATTAGGTTTCACAAAATTGGCTTCTGGACTGACAGCTTCCATTGTTACAGCATATGGCAATCGGAGAGCAGCTTGTGGCAGATGTGATGTTTATTCACCATTTGCTAGTTTTAGATTTAATTATGTCATTCTAATCAAAGCAAATGTTAGATGTGTTTGACATCTAGGGAGTTTTGCAGCCCCCCCATCATGTTTAAGCCGCTTCTGTCAAGTGGAAACACGTCAGCTCTGAATGCATCCAAGTCATATTTAAGAACCAATGATGCAATTTACTGGAGGGCTGTATTTCAAAAATCCATGTTTCTAACATGCATTGTGCTCCTCCAGCAGACTACAAAGACCTCCTATTACAATAAGTGAGCTCATCAGGCATGCGACTGCTTTGTCTTGAAAGCAGTTGCAATAAGCAGCTGTTACAAGAGGGTAAAAGGTTGAATTATCAACTTGGACAGTACAGCACTTCAGCCAGCCCAGCAAAGTATTTGAGCAATAACTCCATTACTGTGAAGTAGATCTTTGACTACAGCACACAAGCAAAACATCAGCGGTATTTCAGTGACATGCTTCCCCACACCCAGCAAGCAAGACACTCCCAGAAATTAATTGTCAAAAATTTATTATGAAAGCTTCAGTAGCAGCAAATATTTCAATAAAAGTTATTGCAGTATTAAAACAGATCTGCAGAGTGACCCAAGAGGCCTGTTGAAGTCTGTCTGCTTTGGAATATCTGCATTTGTCTTAGTAACCAATCCCCAATACTCCATAAATATCGGTACTTTCTCCTGTGTTTTGCAGACAGCACCAACAGTTCCTAGTTACAGTACTCTATCCAGTCCTTCTGGAAAGTTTTGGCCCACTTCCCTCAACTTTCCCTCTCCCTTCTGAAACAGCTCCACATAGCCAAACTTGCAATACTTCTTTCAGTTCCATGGTATGTCAGCCTCTCCACGGTTGCAGCCTACTGAGGCTCACTGGTGAGATTAGCCGTTTTCTTCTTTCTCCTCTGTAAGAGCCCACTGCATGCCAGTCTGAGGCACTTTAATCCAGTCTCTTGACCAGGCTAATCCATGGAATCAGCAGCTTGTTGCACATTTTGGTGAACGCACAGCACGTTGAGAATGCAACAAAGATTTCAGCCTTCCCAGTGCACCAGATGACCATCACTCAGGCAGGGTGATAGTTGGCACCCAGTCATTGACATTTCTGCTCTCTTCGCAAAACAAATTCAGCTTCTCCAGAGCTGGGTCCTTCCAACCTTCTTCATTTGGGTTCTGCAAAAAAGAAAAAAGTTCCACACCATGAGTGCTGCCCGCCAGCTGAGGTCATCATAATATTTACAGAAGCATTAGCTTAGGACTGACTTCCAGACAGTTTCTGTCCTGACACAGACAAGACAGGAAGCAGAGATGCTGCCCTTGTGGACAGCGGAGGAAATCCAGTTACGCGAAGTTCTGCCTACTCCTCCTCCTCCTACTACTACTCAGCTGGCTCGCTGCGTGCCAAGCGCTCTATCCGTGCCCAGCAGTGGACTCGACCACCCGCAGCGGGAGAAGGGGCCGTCCCTGGCAGGCTCCGGCAGTGCGGGGCAGAGCCGGCAGCGCCGGGGGGACACGCTGGCCACCCGCAGGACACCCACCGTGATGAGGATGCAGTGGAGATCGCGCGGCTCCCCGGAGTCCTCGCTGGGCCCCACGATGGCCGCCAGCTTGGCCACGTCGTTCACCCGCACGATGTCGATGTCGTTCTCGCAGCAGAAGGCCTGGATCAGAGTGAAATGGATCTGCAGGGCGATGTCCCCCTCGTCGTCCTGGTCCGCAGCCAGTACACAGAACGCGACGTTGTCGGGGTCGCTGCAAGAAGGGAGCGGCCCGATGAGTCCCGCGGTCGGCACCAGCCGCCCCACAGCCCCGCCGGGCTGACTTACACACTCCCCCTGCCCCCGCCGCCGTACTTACACATTCATCAGCTTGGCCGACTCGTAGACGCCGGCGGTGAGGCAGCCCCGGCGCTGCGCCGACACCAGCAGCTCGTGGAGGGCCGTGCCGGCGCCCTGCATCCTGCGAGCCGAGGGAGGACACGGGGTCAGCGCGGTGCCGCCGCCACAGCCACCGCCGCCCCGAAACCGCCCGATACCCGCGTTCCTCGGCCCCCCAGTGCCCACCCGCACGTACCAGTCGTGGCCCGCAGGCATGGGCTGCTGTCCGTGGATCTCCTCCAGAGTCATCGCAGTTAGTCCGCGCAGCCCCGCGACCGCCCCGGCCCCCTCTCCGCGCAGCCCCGCGATCGCTTCAAGGCGGCAGAGCCCCGCCGCGCGCTACTTATAGGCCTCGCGGGCGCCTCCCGGCCTCCCATTGGCCGGCGGGGGAGAAAGGGGCGGCTTTATTATGTTAATCGGCGCGCGCCGGAGAGGAAGCTTGCCGGGGGGGGTGGAAAGGAGGGGGGGGGGGGGGGTGCGGCAAAGAGCGGCTCGTGCCGGGAGGCCACGTGGGGCGCGCGGGGGGCGCGCAGGCACGCGCCGGCCCGAGCCCGCCGTGCCCGCGGTGCCCGCGGTGCCGGCCCGAGCCCGCCGTGCCCGCGGTGCCCGCGGTGCCGGCGATGCCCGCGGTGCCCGCGGTGCCGGCGGTGCCCGCGGTGCCGGCGGTACCCGCGGTACCCGCTGTGCCGGCGGTGCCCGCGGTGCCGGCGGTACCCGCGGTACCCGCGGTGCCGGCGGTGCCCGCGGTGCCGGCGGTACCCGCGGTACCCGCGGTGCCGGCGGCGCCGGCGGTGGCCCCGCCGTCGTGGCCGCTGCCTGCACAGCGCTCGCCGGTAGGCGCTGGCAAGTCCCCAAGGGCGAGACTTGGAACGCAAAATCTGTACAGTGCAGGGGAAATAAAAACAAACAAACAAACAAATTTAAATGAAATATTTTATTAATATGGATTCTGCAAATGTGTGCGCCGCGAAGGGACAGCCCCTGTAACCAGGGCTTAGGGCATCTCTCTAGAGGTCCTGGGCTGCACTGGGCAGTCACCTGGTGATGTTCAGCAGTGGCCCCGGCTGCAGGAAGCCCCCCCTGTGCCCTGGTCTGTGTGAACAGGAGCATGGCCAGCCGGCCGAGGCAGGTGATAATCCCCCTCTTCTCAGCACTCACGGGACAGCAGCAATGTGGTCTGTCCGGTTTGGGCACGCCTGGCCGGGGAAACACGCCGACAAACTGGAGCAAGTGCAGATGAGGGCACCGAGGTGTCCAAAGCTGCGGCGCTGTCCTGCTCTGCAGGCTGAGGGACCAGGGCCGGTTCAGCCTGCGGAAGGCAAAGTTCGATCGGCAAACTGCAGTCTCCAAAACCTGTCGAGTGATCATTTGGAAGATAATACCAGGGTCTACACAGCAATGCCTAGTGGAGCAGGAGACAATGAGCTGAGTGTAAATCAAGACTCTCAGAAGGGATGTAAGAAAAATCCTTTCTCCCTGAGAACAGTCAAGCAGCGGAGCAGGCTCCCCGTCCAGGGAGGCTGTGTAGATTTCATCCTTGCAAGATTGCCCCGATGCAGACCTGGTCTGAGGTCACTGGTAATCCTTCTGCAGGATGTACTGGCCTATGATCCTGGGAGAGTGGGGTAGTGTGAGCAAACAGATTTTTTTTTTTTTTTTCAGTCGGGCTTTATTAAAAATGGCTGTAATTTGGACAGTGTTCATAATTGATTCAGAGTGAAACGAGTGTGATTGCTGAACTCAGATTTGAACCTGTTTGTCAGCATACCAAGCAAGAAAAAAACACATTTTCCCGCTGTGAATGAACACAGATAAGTGTTAAAAGGCAAATCACTTTTCACGTCCCTTCAGCGTCTGACACGCTTAGGCTTAAGCTCACTGTTAGCATTTGTCTCCACCGAGTCACCGCTTCAGAGCAGCCCCAAGCAGTTTCACAGAGGTTATAGAGAGCCACCTTGGGGTAACCTGTGCTACTGCGACCCGTCCGGACCCACTCCAGCGGGCTGCACAGGCAGACCTCTCTAACTTGTCACCCTTGCTGTTCACTAGCCTGCAGCCGCATCGTCCCCATCCGAATGTGTTGAAACACGGGGATGTCCTTTCCAGTACTTCACTGGGAGTCCTGGATGAAGCACGTCTTATCTGTGACTGTATATGCTATACTCTGCTCAGTTTCAGTCTCTTTGAGCACCACAGTTTCCAAAATGCCTCTCAAACAGAGCCACTTTAATGAGCTGCCGTGTTTCTACTTCCAATTGTTTCTAGTGACCCTGGTGACACTACAGGTGACAGCATTCGACCTGGCAGTAATGACTTAGTGAGTTGCCATTTTAAACTAGTGACAACATAGGCATGATGTCTGCCAGATACATCCAGCCTCTCTAAGAACATTTCTCTGATGTCTACAGAGCTGTCAGTACTGGGGAGAAAACTCTTCATTGTAAACACCAATTCTTAAGCCTCACAATCTTTTTTACCCTACTAACGTGCAAAGACTTGGAAACCAAACCAGTGACCTGTCAGTCTGAATTTGATTGAGAGGGGCATAAATTCTTACTTTGCTTTCTCTAAAAAAAGATGTGAGAAGTTTCCAGAAAATTATCTCCTAGCCTGTATTCAGGCAAGTGCAATTGTCTCCAATTGCTGGAATTAGCATAGTGTACATAGCATGTACCGTTCGTTCTCAAAAGATAAAAACCCTTCATACATCTGCTTCTTTCTTTTTTCTGTTTTTTTTTTCTTTAAGTATATAAATGGGGATGAATGCAGAAGAATAGCTTGAATGGTAAGACACATTAAGTGGTATGTCTCTTAGAAATATGCAAGGGCCTATTTCTGATGAAATAGGTGGAAAATCCAGAACTGACTCACAGCTTTGAAAGATACTGATATCAGCTATGACTTTGGTGACTTTCTCATTATAGTAGAAGGGAAAGTTACTTAAGATGCATCCAGATTAGTAAGCCAAAGTAACTCAGTGTGGAGAACAGAGTATATGTATATGTAATAGCAAAATATACATAATCGTCTAGATAAAAAAGTGATATATTTAACCTTATTAACACATTAATCCTTCGACATGCAAGCTTCCAGTTTCAGCTTAATGATGCAGCACCCCAGAATTAAGGCTTCTTGACATCACATTTTCAGTGTGCCCCGTTATTCCCGGGTCTCCTAGCACAGATGGTGCTGAAGGCCATGAAGCATTCACTACCGGATACTTGATCCAGCTTATTTCAAACCACAGTATCAACCCCAGGCCTCTGACGCAGAAGAGGAGGTGTAGAAAGTAGCGCTTCGCAGCCCGCGCCGACCTCTCGTGGCCGCGCGGCGGATCGCTGCTGGCTCCCGGAGCAGCCACAGCTCCGAGGCGCTAGTCCCCTCCGCTTCCCGGGCCCGGAACGCTTACAGCAACCGAGACACAGGAAGACAAACAAACAGACAAACAGCCAAACCCAACAAACAAAAAACCCCGCACACAAAAAAACCACCACAAACAACAGCCAACCAACCAACCGACCGACCAAAAAAGTAGACCTTGACATGCCCTACACAAAGGAATCCCCTAAAGTGTGTGTTACCTGATCCATAGACGTGCTCGGGGGAAGGAAGGATCTACAGAAATCTGGACAGACTCAGCCAGCGGGCCAAGGACGACGGCATGAGGCTCAATAAGGCAAAGTGCTGGGTTCTGTACTTTAGTCTCAGCAAACCCATGAAGCACTACTGGCTGGGGCAGAATTGGCTTAAGAGCTGCTCAGTAAAAAAGGACACTACCTCTTGGCCAGTGTAAGAGGAGACTCAAACCTTACACATCAGAAAAGGCTTGCAAGCCATGGTAATAGACACCCCAGCCATGGGGCTCCTACACTGCACTCACCTGCCTAGTGCTCCCCTGGCTTGTGCTGCACATCCAGACTTTCCATCAGAAAGACTCTACCAAGACAGACTAGTTCTTTCAGCTCAGATGGAGTAGTCCCTCCTCAATGTCTTTCCAAATCCATCTCCCTCTCCCTTTCCATTTCCATTTCCCTCGCCCACTCCAGTCCACCATCTAGTTCTCTTCCCTTGCAGACCTATTGTAATCACCCAGCAAGATTCTTTCTCCAGGTGTGGCATCTCACCAAATAAAAAACAAATCAAAAACATTTCTACTGAACACAAGTTTTAGGAGGCTCTACAAATGCCATGGTTAAATTCAAGCTGATTTTGTGTTTCCAGCAGATCAACAGGTCACCTAACTAATCCTCATATAATTTCTTTCTACTGAACCTGAAACAGATACTGCTGATCCCCACACCTTGTAAACCAGGTAGCATCCTCTGTACATAAACTTTATTCTGTGACACTTTTGCCACAAAAGTGACACCAGCCAAGACAAAACATCCACAATCTGTATGAAACAGAGATGCTTAACTTACTGAGAAAGCAAGGAAGTAAGGCTTTTCATAGCTTCTTCTTTAAAGAAAACAACAAAAACCCCCACCCAGACAAAACAAAGAAAAAGAGAACAAAATAAAACCAAAACCAAACCAAACCAACAAAAAAACCCCCTGCATATCACAAGTCTTGGTTAATTAGAAAAGCTGTGGTAATAGAAGCATCAGTCTTCACAATTAACTGTTCCACTGTTTAGTTAAAAAAAATTGAGTATTCTCACAAATGTAAGTGAAATGTTATAGAATGGAGAGCACGTAATTGTTCACATAAGCTTGATTATTACAGAATGTTGTGCAGATGAGCACAGAGCCCTCACTTCTGTTGTCTTTTCAGGCTTTGCACTAAAAAGGGCAAAAGCACTTCTTGCATTAATTTTGAGTGTTTGAGTTTTTGCACCTCAAAACACAGTGCTATTTTCCCCAGCAGGTTTGCTTTCATTGCAATACTTAAATGGAAATATTTAGCAACTTCAAAGCTTTTTTCTCTATATAAATGATATCGTTACTGCTTAGATTCCTATACAGCATTCATCTAGCCATGTGAGCCCTCAATAGACACATATAGATCACCATAGAGTCATTTAGGTTGGAGAAGACCTTTAAGATCATCAGGTTGAACCAGCTGAACCATTTTCCCAGCACTGTCATGTTAATCATTAAACCATGTCCCTAAGTGCCACATCCACACATCTTTTAAATACTTCCAGGAATGGTGACTCGACCACTTCCTTGGGCACCCTATTCCAGTGCTTGACAACCCTTCTGGTGAACAAATTTCTCCTAATATCCAATCTAAACCTCCTTTGGCACAATTTGAGTCTATTTCTTCTTGTCCTATCACTTGCTACCTGGGAGAAGAGACAGGTCCACACCTGGCTACAGCCTCCTTTTAGGCAGTTGTGCAGTGATAAGTTCTCCCCTGAGCATCCTTTTCTCCAGGCTGAACACCCCCAGCTCCCTCATCTGCTCCTCATAGGACTTATTCTTCAGACCTTTCACCAGCTCCATTGCCCTTTCCTGGATACACTCCAGCACCTCAGTGTCTTTCTTGCAGTAGCACTACATATTTGGGTTTCATATTTTAAACAAGATCATCTCCACCAGGAGTGACTAACGGAGTTACAGACAGGAGATGTTTTTCTTTTCATGCTTATCTCCATTGTTACACTCCTGAGAGACCCACTCTAGTGTGCATTAAAAAGGGGGGGAAAAGCCAAACACTCAGACTATAGTGAGGTGCAAGAGTCTGGAGCAGCTTCCTCTCCAGCCCTGTGCTAAAATCTGCATAATTCACATCCTACTGGAGCTGAGAAGGGCAGTTCAAAGTAGCATAGCAGTTTGTAGGGGATAGCTGATTACACATGATTACACATCAGGGAACCTTCTGCATTCCCCCAGCTCACAAGTCTCTCAGGGAGGCATAGCAATCTTTTTTTTGTGTGGTTTTTTTTTTTTTTTTTTTTTTTTTTTCTTTTTTTTTTCTTTTCATTAAGAACTGCTGAAAGCCAGGTTTTCTTGGCAATGTTTTCTTTCCATCAGATGAGAATTTTATCAGGGCAGGATTTTTCAGGATTCTCTCCTGGGATTTCTGTGAGTCTGTAAGTCCAGCAGCTGAAAACTTATTGTGCATTCACAGCAGCTCTGACTGGCTGCTGTGTGACTGGTAATCCTAGACACATTCACAGCCCATATGCATTATGGCTGCGAAACACCCACCTCAGTACATCCTATGTTTTCTGGCCAAATTGGACAGATTGTGCATGCATGTTCAATTGAAGCCTGTGTGCCAGGAAGTCTGCAGCATCAGATTTACTATTCCTGAGCACACACCTTGTCCAGGCTTCCAGGAATGCCTGGAAATCTTACTTAATAGGATGGCTTCAGATGGAAGGTTAGAAAATTACATAAGTGACACAAAAAATGGTATTTGTTACTAATTCAAGCCAGAAGAAAGGGGGGCAAATAAAAAAATCCCAGATTTTGTCTCTCCATTCACTCAGCACTGTCTTCCAGATGCTGCCAATTCACAGTCTTCCAGATGCTACCAATAATAATCTCAAGTAAGGCTCAGTTACAAATAAAAATGGGAGTTTTTTATAATGTAGCTGTTTTTCATCCCCACTTACATTAGTTCCTTATTTTTTTTCTGCCATATCTGATAATGCCTGCATATGGGCCCCTCTTCTCCAGCAGAATAAAACTGCTGAAAACCAGCCTTGTTTTCCTATTTCTTCAGTCCAACCAGATGACATTAAAGAGAGATTTGAATGATGGTGTTGGTTTTCCCAGTGAATGGCTCCATACAATGCCAATGTGATTTTTTAACAGCTTTACATAACATGATCAGCAATTTTTTTGTTGTGTACTGTATTTTGTAGAGATGCCCAGGAAAGTTAAAAATCAAGTGCTTAAGATGATCACTGAAGAGCTGTCTGTTTATTAAAAGGAAAAAAGAGCAAAACCTTCCCTAAGCCCACGTGCTGTCAGAATTATTTGTTTCACTGGAAGTTCTGCAGCATGAAGAAATGTAATTCACAAAGAAGGCAGATCACAGAATCATAGAAGGGGTTGGCTTGGAAGGGCCCTTTGAGACCATCTAGTTCCACCCCCCCTGCCATGGGCAGGGACACCTTCCATTAGATTAGTTTGTTGAAACTCCATCCAACCTCATCTGGAATTGGGCAAGCTGTTCCAGTACCCCACAGTAAATAGTGTCACTACCCTCATAGTAAATAGTTTCTTCCATATATCTAACAAAAATTTTCCCTCTTTCAGTCTGAACCCATTACTCTCTGTCCTCTCAGTACAGCTCCTGACAAAGGATCCCTTCTCCAGTATTGCCCTTCATATACTGTAAGGTTACTGTGGGGTCTCCAGACAAACTTCTCTTCTCCATGACGAATGCCCCAATTTCCTCATTCTGTCTTTGTAGGGGATGTGCCCCTGTCCTCTGATCAACTTAGTGGCCCTCCCTTGGATACACTCCAACAGGTCCATGTCCTCCCTGTGCTGGGACCCCAGAGCTGGATGCAGGGTTCCAGGTGGGCTCTGTCCAGAGCAGAGCCGAGGGACAGAATCCCCTCCCTCCCCTGCTGCCCACGCTGCTTTGGATGCAGCCCAGGACATGTTTGGCTTTCTGGGCTGGGAGTGCCCATGGCTGGGTCATGTCCAGCCTCTCCCCCACCAGCACCCCCAAATCCTTCTCCCCAGGGCTGCCCTCAATCACTTCTCTGCCGAACCTTTAGGGTGACTTTAGTGTGGAGAAAAGGAGGCTCATGGGAGACATTATCACTCTCTACAGCTGCCTGAAAGGAAAGGGTATCAAGGTAGGAATCAACCTCTTTAGGAGGCAACCATAAGAAGAAATGGCCTCAAGATGCATCAAGGAAAGTTCAGGTTGGACATCAGGAGAAATTTCTTCACAGAATATTCTGAGTTGGAGAGGATCCTCAAGCATCATCAATTCCAACTCTTAAGTGAATGGCCCATACTGGGATGGAACCCACAATCTGTTATTAGTGTCATCCTAATAGCTGAACTAAATTCAGGGTAGAAAGAGTCATTAAAGATTAAAATTGGCTGCCCAAGGAGATGGTGGAATCACCATGGAGGTACTCAAGAAATTACTATATGTAGCACTCGGTGCTGTGGTCGAGTTGACAGGGTGGTGATCAGTCAATGGTTAGATTCGATGGTCTTAGACGTCTTTTCCAGCCTAATTGATTCTGTGTGATTTGGTGATTCTGTAACTTGCAGATGTGTTGCCCTATGTCAAGAGCCTCTCATATCTTAGCAGAGATGTGACTATCTGAGCGAAATACTCTGATCCTTTGTTAATCCTTTGATGTCTTCTGTTGTAGACGTAAAAGAACAGGTGACTGGAGAATGAAAATTCTCCAGTCTAGACTCTTAAAAGTGCAACTCTAGCCTAGACTCTTAAAAGTGCAACTCTGAATTTTTCCATATGCATTTTCTTGCCTTTAAAAAGAAAATCTATGAAACTGGCTTATATCTAAAAAGGTAAGAAATTATATCTGATTGAAACAGGGTTATCTTCCCTTCACCCTTTTCTTTAAAACAAATGAAAGGTAAGAACATCACAAATCTTTACTGACCTTCGTTATTTGCTGAGACACCTCTTCACTGCCAATTTTCCTTGCTCACAAGCAACATCAAATCAAAACATTTGTATCCAACAATCCTTGTAAAAGTAAAAATCGAAAAAGCTTAAAATTAAAAAAATGGATTATTCTTCTCTTTCCTTTTCACCCACAAAGATGAGCAGAGGTATTCTCTTTACATATAAAGAAGCACATTAATTAAACTACTATGTAATGGTATCTAAAAGTTCAGACTTCCTCTTCGAGATCTTGTTAATCAAATGCTCCAAATATCATAGTGAGAAGTGAGCCATGAATGACCCCATAAAGTGAAACCCAGTTGCATTCTTTGATGGATAAGGTTACAAAAAGCAAGTGATGACACTTGATGAATGTGCAGAAATACAACATAACATTCAGATGCAGTTTAACACTGTATAGGACAAAAGGCCAGCGGAGAGCTATTGAGTATGAAGGAACTGCAGGACAATTATTCCTTGCTATTATGTTTTACTAGTTAATTGTCCATCTTGAAATTCACTGAGATAGCTTTAACTAATTTAATTAAATTATGTGTGTGCCACCTGGCTAAATTGTCACCATTGCTCTGTTGGTTTTTATTTCCTTATGTTGCTGTGTTTAATTCCTTGTTATTTTCCCATATAGCCTGATACCTCAGTTACTGAGTATGGGATTTTGGTTCAAACCTAAATCAACAGGTTTCCACCTAGACATTAGTTGTTCATCTGGTGTGGGAATTGTGTGGCAGACAGGGCACAGATTGCGTACATAAGAATTGGGGTAGCAGGCAGCCTACTCTTGAGGCATGTACTGTGATCAGTTACTGTCTGGGGCATGGTTGTGACACTGTTTTCAGAAAGTGTGAACATCTAGAACTTCTCTGATTCCAGTCAGTTGGTATATGACCCTGGACATCAGGTAGACACTCTTATTGACAATTAAAAATTCAGTATCCACACCAACAGCATAAGCTCTGTCAGCAGTGACTTATGCCTAGCCCCTGACACCTGATGTCGTTCGTTATCAACAAGCCTTAAGTGAAAGATACGGGGGTCCTCCACATGGAACCAGAATGCAGCTTCACCAGTCCCAGCTACCTCCCATAAGCAGTAGAAGCAGAGTGTCTGAGCAGGACTCTCTCAAGTGCAACACATATGGGGGTTTGGTGAGGAGTGGAGCTCCCTACTGGTAATGCTTGAAGAGAGAGGGTGTGAAGCATGGCCTGTGGCAGAGGGATGTAGTTCCAACCAAAGATATGCCCAGGGAGATCTTCAGACAGCCCTGACAGGGAATGGAAACTGGAATGTAGGACATCACTGAGCAAAGATTTTTCTGCCCAGCTGAATAAACAAGGGCAGAAGCAACAGCTCTGCCCCCGGTCCTGGGTTTTCCCAGGCAGAACCGCTGCATTTGGTGCTCAGTCCAGTTTTACAGATGCAGACTGAGCACTCTGGACTCTCAGGGCTTAGTTATAGGAGACAGATTGGGCTGAGCTGCAGAAAACCAGCATCGAAAGAGTGAGATTGCTCTAGACACTCACACTGGCAAGAATTCAGTTTGGGGTACATGCCTGTTGGAAGCTGAGGCAGACATACAGACATGCTGGAGGAATAGGATCTTTGCCCTTCAACTTGCACCCATTGAGCCCTACCCTTTGGACTCTTTCTGTACTTGTGTACCCAAAGCCATGCACAATATCTTTGACAGAAAGGCTTCTTAAAAGTCACAGACAAACTTATTAAATAGTGACTCCTCTCCTCACAGCTCTTCTTTTGATAATTCATTTTCAGGCACAGTGTTTCATTTCCTAATATGGTGCTCTGTCTCGGTAATTTGTCTAATATAGATAAGAGAGGCCATTAGCAAACTCCTTTGACTTGTGCCACCAAACATTCTGAGAAAAAGATAAGGGTGCCAGAGTGGGCTTTTGTGACTTATCTTGCACAATGACTTCATCCTCCATATTTAGGAGTGAGAAATCAGTAAAATTACCAGCAGATACACACTGGTATCTTCTTGTTCAATATTCTTCAGTAATCTGCTGAATAAATGAGTTTTCAAAAGAAGAAAAAAAGATTTACCTGTCACTGCAAGAACCACTTGAAAACAAAAAAATAAATGTTTTCTTTTCAGTCTCATATCAGTCACTTAAATCAAAATAGTTTAAATATCTGTTTAAATATTTGTTATAGCAAGGCTTTAAAATCTTGGTACTAATACAGAATACTCTATTCTGAAAAGGACTTGTGTGAAACGCACCTCTAGTGGTTAAAATGGGTATGTCTTCAAACCCTCAGCGCCCCACGAGGTGCCTCCCACCCTTCTGGGCAAATCCCCCATTCGGGATCCTGAATATATATTTCAAAATCTAAGAATGACGTCACTTTTTTAGAAATAGTGCTTAGTTTCCCTTAGCTCCAGTCTCTGTGGATACAATAGGAGGAAGATGTGAAACTCACCAGTTTTCAACTTAACTCTTGTTTCTATTCAGTGTTTAAGATACATACATTTGGAGAAGTGGCCCACTCCCAGCTGATCAAGAAAGTCTGGGGACATTGACAATGACATTTATATAAAAATAATAAGACTGAATTTGTTACAGTGATCTTTTTGATTGTACAGCACTGTGTGACAAGCAGTTGTCATTCAGAACACAGAAGCAACTGTGAAACAATAAATTACTAAAGAAAAGTCCATATTGTGGTTTGAAATAGGGAATATGATATTTTGTCATCTCTGTTTTTCAAAAGAGGAAGACTTATTTAGTAATCTGGACATCAGCACATCTAACTCTGAAATTATATTAAACCCTGGACAAAATGGCAAATCTCTCTGTGCCTGGCCTAGTTACACATGTGCAAAACAGGATTAGCAGACTGGCTGAAACCCTGCATGTTTTCTGTAATTTTAAATCTCCCAGTTCCGGGATTCATACCACTAGAGAGAAGCTTTATGTATTTTGAATTAAGGCTTTTTTGCCCTCACAGCTTGAAGTGAAAGAAATATATAGACTGACAGTAAAATTTTAAAACTTTGAAATAAATAAATAAATAAATAAATAGTCTTTAAACCAAACTTTTTGTGGGTGTGTGGGCCTTGGTAAAGCAGAGCACATAACAGTCATTGACACTGGCAGTTTTCAACCTTCTGAAGGAAGGGTGACAAATATCGGCACCGATATTTGGGCAAGACCACCCTGAAAGAAACCTGCTCCATCCCTAACAATATATCCCTCTATCCCTGAGGCAACTCATCAGAAAAGCTGAGGACGACTCTAGCCAAAGACAGTTTTTCCTCAGTGGATTCCACAACCAGGCAGAGTGCCAGCACAGGCTCTCCCCATCGCTAGGTCCCAGTGGATGTCATGGGGACACCTGTTTCTTTCCGTCCATGTGCCCATGGCACACACCTTCATTTTCACCAGTGCTGCTCTCCCCACACTCGTGGCACGGGACAGATAATAAAAAGAGGCAGCCCTGCTCACGCAAGATTTGCTCCGTGCACCTGCAGTTCTGCGTAAGTAAGGAGCTTCGCAGCAGAGACTTCACCAGCTTTGCTCACAAGATGTCACCCACGGGTTACACTCGTGCAGATCTGCTGAACACAGCTCCTTAAGTGACTTTTACAAAGCTTTGGAAAGATTCACATTAGCACTGTTTTTTCCCTTACAGCCAAGGATGGGCAGGTCATCCATGTCTCATGGTGAAACCAGACCGAACATGTGCTTACTGGTCACTGCTACACTAAGTACACCTAAAAAGTTTCCACTGACATCACTTTTCTGAATTAATTACACAGCTTTCTCTTTTATTCTTATTAATTTATTGTCTGCATAAACAGTGGTCAAAATAGGATAGATTTTGCATACCTGAGCCCAAACAATGCTTTGCAGAACCAATAGGAAATAAGGAAACAGGTTCCCCATTTCAAATATAAAGCCCTTGACTTTCAGAGAGCAAAGCTTATGCTGAATATTCCTCTGGCAGGCACCTACAGGAAGTATTACCATTGAAAGCTGAAAGTAGCCAGGACTTTGGAAGCATGAAAGTGACCATGACTGGGAATGAAAGAACAACTGCTATGGAAGCAAATCAGCCATCCAACAACGTCAGTCTGACTGATGCAGTATCCTACTGTCACAATTTAGAATCAAATATAGTTAGTATTCCAGTACCTGAAGCCTTCCATATATTGTGATGAGGTGTATTAAAATAATTGTTACTTTTCAGGATACTGCTCCTTCAACCATTTCTGTGCCTGGGTTAGATTATATATAAAAGTGACTTGAAAGCGCTGTTGCAACAGGACTGTTTGCAAATGCATCAGGCTAAGCATGGACTAAATCCTTGCTGAGTCAGGACCTAATGGTTTGCTACATCACACAGATTTGGAGTGTTTTTAACACTGTCCTGACAATTTTCTGACACATCCATTAACAGACAGAAAGAGGTTAATAGCATCCCATCTGCAGTCAGACAGTCTCAGATCCTTGCAATTAGAGGTTGTTGTTGCATTTGTGCTTGTAAAATGTCTGGTGGATCCTATGATTTCACTAATTTGCAAACCCACAAGTCTGGTTGAAATATACTAGAGTAAAAGCTGAATAAATATTTGCAATTTTACACAACAGTTAGATGGTTATGCTGATAGTAATAACTAATAAAGCTGAAGGTTTTACACATTGCTCTTTTCCCAGTGTCTAATCCCAGGAAAGGAACATCTGAAACACTTAAAGGCAGCAAAAACAAGTTTCACACTTGTGCACCCTTCCCCCTGCAAGACACACACTCCCTTGGGTCGCCCACTCTTCCTTCTGCCTCTGCTCGCAACAATTCTCCCGGCACGCAAAGAGGCACCAGCCTCTTCCAAGGGTCATTACATTCTCACTGGAGCCTCTCCACTCCCCAGAGAAACACTCTAATACCCTTCCCCCTAATTTCCGTGGTAAATCCATCAGCTGCATATCCCTGCTCCTGCCTGCACAGCTGGCTGACACACTGTAAATGCACCGTTTGTGAAGCACAGACCTTGCATCAGCATTCAGGAAATTGAGAATGAAGTTTGCGGCTTGACCAAAAGAAAAAAAAGCAGGAGCAGAGGGGCGGGGGTGGAAATCACACTTGAAGTGAATAATGTAAAGACTTCTGCTTTCTCATTCAGGGCTCTCAAGCAGCAGAACAGAAACAAAATATTTTAGGCTCTCTTTCCGCAAATTTGAGGCCACCCTTTGACAGCATGTTCTTCATGACAGAACATGGTCTGTGTCCTGTCATATTTCAATGTACAGTATACCCCAGAGTCCACACACAGCCCTGTTGGCTGCATGCTGGTCCTATGGAAGATTTCCGGCATATGGCTTATGACCAAAAAATAATACCACTAATATGCACTAATAGCACTAATATGCTTCCAAATGTCACACCATTGTTTCACAAAGAAACCTTCAGAAAGCTGTGAGAAATCTGCATCGATTCTTCAGATCAAGTTTGCTGCCACACCAAAAACTGTACTGCTTTTACACCCCATTTCTAGTGCAAAAGGAATAAACCTTCACAATTACTTGGGTGCTTTTCAAGAATATTTGTGACCTCAAAATGCCCATTGCATTGCCAAGCTGCAAGAAGAAGTTAATCTGAATTCACTCCTCTTGCCTCAGTCCCAGTCAACATTGGCCACAAGAAAGATGTTGAGGGAGAAGACCAGGGCTGGCCAAGCCCTGCTCCATGTCCCTGTAACACCTGGGCCACACAGGCCCTGCTCTTCAAGTACTGCAGAGTCCACTGCTGGCAAACAAAGAGCGAGAGCCAACTCCGTGTCACGCATCTAACATGGGGTCTGCTGCTGGATTACACAAAATGGACACTGCATGAACACAGACGGACTTTGTATAGGAGCAGAGGCGGGGGGAGCATTAGATGGGAATGCATGAGATGTTCAGTTTATTTTAGACAACCTGAGCCAGCAAGTCAAGTCCCTTGTGTTACTTAACAAGACGCACTGCTCACAGTGCAGACGTAACAGCCTTCACAGAACATTAGAACTCATCTTCTTGTAATGGATTCAGATAATTTTGTTAAACTAGAATTGCAGACAGCCCAAGGACATACACTGAATTAGTTCTGGTTGGTGGATACATTTAGGTGCTTTGTGTGTCTGAGAGCATGTCCTTACCTCCATTCACATTATGAAACAAGCACAACAAATGTGCCTATTGACTGGGTATCTGCATTTGGTCATTTGAAAAATGTGCCACCATAAAGGTCACTTGGATGCTTGAGGACAGGAGGAAGGAAGGTGTAAGTGTAGAGGCCCATACACTGTACAAGGGCTGTCAAGTGACAGGAGCTGTGCACAGGCTCTTTTGCACTCTGACAAAATCTGCTCCTCCACACTGTACTGACAGCAATGTGTTTACTTTTTTTTAACTCAAGGCATATACCTACGCTCAGTCAGTTTCAAATTATCATTAATCAGCACTCCAAAACCACCCTGAAGTCTTCACACACTTGTTGCTGTAAGCCAGTCAGCCAGAACACAGAAAAAAAATATTGCGTGATTTAATTTTCTTGATGTGAAACATCAAAAGGAGTGTTAACTATGTGGACAAAAATCCTATTCTGATTTATCAGGACTTAAATACATGTTTTTAAATCACTATTTGCATTTTTCCCTAAGTATATGTCCAGTTAGCCAGTTAGCAGAAGAACAATTCCTGCTTGAGTGCTGGCTACACTTGTTTATGATAAAGCGACTGTCCAAGAATTACCAGTAAAACCTAGAATATGATAGAGGTGGAATTGGCAAAATTAAGGAAAAAACTGTGAACATTCTAAATAATGCCATTTTCATCTGTCATTTCCTTCTATGGGAAAGCACTCTGAAGAGGGCTGTGTTTGTAGGGATTTTCACAAAGCCTGCTGAGAAGGGAGGTGTTACCTGGGAGGAACATGTTGTCCTCCACATGTGTATTTTTTGCTAAAGATGAAGCAATTTGCCCTGAAACTTTGTTCCTCCGTATCACGTCAGGATTTTGCTCAACTTGCTCTGGTGCCGAGCTGAGCTGACAGCACACTGCTGACACTTGGGAAAAGGGGAGAGGGGCTGTGGTGCTACAAAACCCTGAGAAAAGGGGAGAGAGGTAATGACACCGAGGGGCAGCCAAGTCTCCCTTGTGCCCACAAAATGCAGCATGGCAGAGGCAAGTTGTCTTGCATCACCCTCTGATCAAATTCAGTTGATGATCAGAGAGCTGAGAACAGTTGAGACCATCCCACAGAAATTTTTGTCCAGACTAAGATTTGATGACCATGAAGAGGATGGTCTTTCACTTCTGAAGAGATGAGCAAGTGCAATTAAAAGGCCCAGACAGGAACTTTGCGTAAATTCTATTTGCCTTCTCCACTTAATTAAAAACAAAGTAACTGGCAAGATTCAACAAGGACACAAGAAAATAATGCCTCACAACTAGGACATGGTATTAATAGGCTTAAAAACCCTCACAACAGCAGTTGCTTATCCCATTTTTAAATGTATTAAATAAGTACAATGCATGAAACTTTAATGATACATGGTACGAGTGCACATTGTGCCACCAGTCCATTGCATTGAGATTGGAGATAATTTGGCTTCTCAACTTGGCCTGCTGTACCACTGGCACTGTTTTCCCCAGCTCCTACCACTGGTAATTTCCTGCACAAATGGGCAATCCCAGCCTGCATTTTGAATCTGTATTTAGACTTTGGAAGATCTATCACTTAGTGTTGGTGAAAGTATCTGTTATTTTTGCAAAAATAGCAGGCAGCTTAACATGTCTGGGTTTTGGCTTGGCTTACTTCTTTCTTTGCTTCACACAGAGACTCAAGAACGGCTCTTTTGATGCCACTGGCTTTTTCAACATTACATACTATCTATTAATTTCATACTACCAGACTTTCTTGGCTGTTATGTATAAAATGATTTCCAGGTGACTAACTTGCAGACAAACGAGGTTGGGCTCTGGACCAGGTAAGGGACCACCAGCCAGGGTGTCTGGCACTGTGTTTGTCTTTGCCTTAAAATGATGGGACTTCATGTGGAAAGAAGGCAGGAGCATCTGTATGAAGTGTGACAGTGAGCATAAGGTGCTGATATCATTCTGACCCCTGAATTCTATTCAGACAGTCTTTGATCGAGCTATTTGTGCAGCTGCAAGGTCAAAGAAAAAGTGGGCACAGAAAGAAGTAAATACCATTTCTTTATCCTTTGTTGTAGGGTCATTTTTTGTTGTAGGGTATTTTTTTTCCAATAAAGGAGAGTACACAATAGATATAGACTCAATACATAACACAAGCAGATTTCCAGTGACTCTAAAAAGCATTGCTTGTAAATGTCTGTCCCTAGGCATATTACTCAATGAATCCCAGAAACTGGAAACTTCAGACTTACCCTAACATTGAAGACATATAATAACCAGAAACAACAGGCCTTGAAAGCAACTTCAAAACCCTAGGAAATCTGGGAGTGAACTTTCTTTATTGCTCCTAATTACAGAATATTTCTTATCTTTCCCCTTATCTCAGTGGAAAAACATATTTTAAATGTGAGAAACATATAAATAACAGGCCCAGCTAAATCATTACATTTTCCTGATATTTTTCTCTGATCTTTTTTTCTCTACCTCTTTTTTTTTTTTTTATCTTGCCTATTTCTCACTAAAAATGCTTGCTTTCTACTTGACTTTCCTTTCTCTATTTTCATTCCTAAAGCCAAAACAAAGAACAGTGGCTGTCAGCTAAGGTCCTTCATAATTCCTTTGTTGACATTTTTCTTAGCTTTCTTCTTACCTCTCTTAAACTAAAATAGAAATGTTAAGCCTTAATCAAAGAAAAACAAAGGGTAAACATGATGTTCTCCCAGTTCTTCTAGTTTAATCCTAAGTAGTTAGTAGCTCTAGCTATATCAGCCATACCTGATTGAATGAGGCAAGAGTCAGGGTTCCTCAGCAACAAGGTATAAGGAACAGGTTCCACTTTTGTCCAGGACATAAGCCCAAATGTGCAGTACAGCCCCTCCCATGATCCTTCCTGCCTCCCCTTTATGCCAGTGACCACGCTGTGGCAGATGGAAGAGAGACAGCTGTTCGGATAACAAATCACTTTAATGTCACATAAAAGAATGCAGAACCAAAATCTGAGCTAATAGGTTTTACTTATCAGTTTTGCCAGGCTCAGCACAGGTAAATTAGTTACCAGGGCTCAGCTTCTGGATGGCAGAGTGCACGGGTGACTGTAGCCTGCATCTCTGACATCTCTGAGATGTAAACCTGAGTGACCAACAGCCCTCTACCATCATTATTTCCTATCACGCTCCATTACCCTGAAGACTACCAAGAATTTTGGACACTTCCTTTCTCACCTTAGAATTTCCCTTGATATCAAAGCATTGCAAATTTACACCAGAAAATCAATAGAGAAATTGTTCCCAGAGAAATGGTTAATCAAATTGTTTCATCTGTAATTGAATATATGTATTTTTTAGTGTTAATTAACAAACATTAATTTTCAAAATGAGAAGACCTTCAGGAAAAAAAAAAACTTTTGGTTAATGGATAAAATTTTGATCAACTTGTTAATTTTAGTTACAAAATCAGTGTTTAATCACAGGAACTGAATCTCTTTTGTTGTAAGTAGTTTTGTTAAGCGATGGAAAATTTTCAGGATTATATAAAAATAATCTCAATTTGCTCTGCTATAAAACTTTTGCTTCCTCTTCTTCCCAAACTTTTTTTTTTTTTTCCTGTATGGTTTGGCAGTTCGGCAGAAACATGAATAAAGAACTTCTAAGGAGGGGAATGTTTTAGACAGATAAAAGACATCTTTTCCTGATAGCCAAACCTCTTGATGCATTTTGAAGGCAGTAATCATCAGTCTTCGCATTTTTCTTTCCATTTCAGGGAGGACAGCAAGATGGAGATGATTAAAATGACCTGACCTTTTAAAATTATCTTTGTGAGTATCTTGTCAAAGACTAGCCTGGTTCCTTCCAACCCATCTTTTATTTTTCCTTTCATTATTCCCTGGAACAGAGGTCTGTGTTCCCAAAAGGGTTTTGATAGTAGCAAATTGCTCATATGAGCTTAGAAAAACTCATCCTCTCCTGTACTTTATGTCCTTTTATTTAATTTATAATAGTGAGGCAAGTGGATCCTTTGCTTTGTTCTCTATATAAAGTAACAGAAACGTTAGGAGCAACCAGTGGAAAGGAAAACCTTACTCTAGGGCAGGAAAAAAATGTCCCTGTGAAAGACATCACAATGGGAAATCATGACCTGGTTTAGCTTCAGCCAAAGAGGTGGTTATTAGGTTATTAGGGCAACTTAGTTCAAGAAGCAAGTTACATCAGGTTTTTGCATTCTTTGGGAGTGAGAAGGATGCCAGCCCAAAAAAAAAAAAATTCACACAAAGAGAGGAAAGCAGTCTGCTTTCACCTTTTATTCACAGTGTATTTGCACTGCTGACTTCTCATTTTGCGGATTCATGGTTGTCTGAGTGTTGACAGGAATCAATTGGCTTGTCATTACTTGAGATAGATGCCCTGTACAAGAACAGGAGCAACTATGAGATTCATACTTTAACACTGTTGTTCTATCGAGGTTCAAAGCTGGGAGTCTACAGGTTTTAGCTGGGTAACTAAGCTGAAGTCAAAGGTAGTTACGGACATTGGTACAAGTTAAAGAATCCCACTAGTCTTCTGATCCTCTCCAAGTAAACTGTGTGCATGGAAAGTAACTGAACTAAAATGCTATTCTGATTGATAAAAGGCAGAGTCTTCACTCAGTGCTGTGGTGATGCATTCCCCTCTTCTCAGGCCAGATGACATATGAACAGAGACATGCATACATAAAAGAGACAGGTCTGTGATTACTATCTTTTACAATCAAGTTTGTCACCAGAAAAATCTCCTATAATTTCACTTAATTTGTTTTTGTAAAGCATCATATTAAGTTATTCCTCTATAAAAAGAAGTAAGAAAAATAAGAAAACATCATAAAATATTGTAATAATGCAGGCAAAAAAAATGTAGGGTCCATACAGGAAGAACACAAGCTTAGTATAGAGTTTCTAAATGTCTCAATCTACTACTCTCAAACCCTACATTTGCTTTTCCTGTATTAACAAAAGAACACCTTTGTTACCTCTCTGGTTTCATATTTATTCATGACTAGCTCATGTTACTCCATACCAATAGTTTGATATTGGTATTATATGTATGAAAAACATGTAATCAGAAATGATTCCTGTGATTGGTGATGACTCCATTAAACAATTTTCATTACTTTGGTATTTTTGGAAATGTAATTGCATTTTAAAAAAATATGTAAACAATATATTGAGTTTTAGTTTCTTCATTATTCTTAATGTACTGCATTATTGATGTTGCCTCATTGACCTTGTCCCCTGAGGTAAGCACTGCTGACACCTTTTTTATTATTTTTCTCATTAATAAACATGTGCCTCCTTCACTAGCCCATGTACTTCTTCCACCATGTAGAGTAGATAAAGTGTCTTTTATCATTCATTTATTATTCATTGACTGTTGATTCTAAGTCTTTCCATGCCATCTTCCTATGAAAAGAGCACTGGAGTGGTTAGTTTCTTAATTTTGTAACCATGCACATAACTTAGCTGTTTGTGTAAGAATTACAGGCTCTGTATTTGGACACTGCTAAGTGAAAACATAAATTATTTGTTGTTGTTTTACCTAGGAGCAAAGTATGTTATTAATGTAATTTGCTAGTGATATCTCATTGTCAAATGCAAATGCTGACCCTACATCAGAATGAGGGGAATCCCTACCACTTTTGCCATCCTTCCCTAAATTCACCATGTCCCTTATCCCTTTAGCAAACTTTCTAACAGGCTGTGCTGTGACATTTAAAAGACTAGACTACAGATGTCTAACCATAGACATTAACCTACAGTGTAGCTCCCCTAAATCTGTTATTCCAGATTAGGAAATAAAAAGAAAAGGAAAACATTTTCTGTGACCTTTACAGAGTTCTTAGCCACACAGATCCATCAAAGGCAGAGAAAAAGACCTTCCTCTGCCATGTCATCCAGACATGCACTTCCCCTACTCTACATCATCTAAATGTAGATTTCTCTGTAGCATTTACTTAGCTCCCTCTCCTGTCTTAGGCATACAAACATGGTAAATACAGGGACAGTTTTAAAGTCGCTGAGTGTATAATTGCCATGTTTATCCATAATGATATAGGAAGTGTTCAGTCCAAAGAAACTCAAAAAACCCCAAGGTTTCACTGCCTCTGTAATTGCAAAGTGAAGTCAACGCATTTCTCTGCCTGATGGGGAGGATACAAAAGTAAAAGGTCAAGGCTTTATCCATCTGTGGTTCTGTCACTGACTTAGAGTATAATCTTGCAAAAATCTCTTTGAGCTGTCGTGTATCAGCTTCTTAACTAGGATAGTTAATGGCATCTTCCTGCTCTGCAAATAATTTTAGGTCTATGTCAATTCTAGTAGCTTAATGATGTTAATCAACATTAATGTACTGGACAATGCTTTTAAATGCCTTTTGTGTGTTTATTTTTCTATACGAATGTTTCCAAAACTGTTTTTATTGTCATGACTGTAAAATCTACTTAAAATCCTTATTTTTATTATCTTCTTTTCCCACAACCGGTAGTGAAAAGGGATTTTTTTCAGCAATGTGTGCTGTTTTCCTCTAATGCTGACTTACATCAATGATGAGTGATTTGAAAAGTCATGCCATCATAGCAATAAAAAGGTAGAGCTTGAAACTTTGACTTTATTCGGAATTGTTCACAGTTGCATTCATTCAACCCAACTATTTATTCTTTTATTCTCTCATCCATTCATTCTCTCATGCACCCTGCTACTGACCTATTCCCTGCATTATGTATTGGTTTGCAAACCTCTGGGCATCTTCAATGCCATTTTCACTGACTTAGTAAAAACCTACCACCTGTTCACTCACTCACTCTTGGAAAGATCTGCCCTCAGTCTCAGACCTGGCTTCTGAGACAGCTTTAGTCTCTCTCAGTCCTGACTCTGCTCCTGTATCTTCTACCCTGTGGCTTATTTGTTTGTCAGTTTAATTAAGGACTGCAGGTTTAAGAGCACCATCAGTTGTTACAGCTTTCTTTAACCCCTTTTTCTTTCTTAATTGCTTATTTATTTTTTCCTGGCACAGATTTGACAGCTTGCCTAGACTTAAAATACCAATGTGTATATTCAACCTCAACACATTGTCTGAAGTAAGTGTGTTAGGACTGAGACAGTCTTTATATATTACTTTGCAGAAAGTAATATATGGAAGAAGAAATTTTATATATTACTTTACATATTACTATATATATTGCTTTGCAGAAAGCATTAGGTTTCCTTTTGAAGATTTGACTTTATTATGGTTATAGTAAAGGTTTTTAAAAGCATGTTTCCTCCATGTCCTTGGAATACCCATTATGGAATTGATGTGGACATGAATAAATAATTGTTCATTATTTGATCTCATTGCCACAGCAATGAGAAGAAGCATTTGGAAAATTATTATCTTTTTTTTGGAAAACAAAATCAGTTATAATTACTTGGAGGACCAGTGTCTTTAGCCCTACACCACTAGCTCACATACAACCCAGATTAATATTACAGACCTCTGGAAAATGTCTCAAATCTGTGTCAGAGGCCATTTATTTTTTAGTCCTGTGAAAGAAATTACTTATAATTGTAACCAAAAGGAATTTTCAGTGGTGCAATTCATGGTACCAGCTGTAAGTTCCCAACACTGTTATTGCTAGCGTTTTCTTTTTCTCATCAAATCCCATTTGGTAATATATACCTGAAAGAAGGTTCTAAATGTGATTGAGAATCTGCCATTTGATAAGGTACAAATATTCTTGTTTTACCTCCAACCTTCAAGTCTGCAAAACTCTCCAGGTTTTGCTGAGAATGGAGATTGAAAGCTACTTTATACAAATTAACAATACAATTCTTAAAAGGTACTGACATATAACCTGGATAGAGTCAGAAATAATGGAAATTTTGTCTTGGTGCTAGCCTTTGCTCCAGTTCCCTTGTGCCACTCCTGGTTTTTGGAAATTTGTGCAGTCTGCAGGCTTCATGGGGAAACCTGACAAAATCCCTGTGATTTTCCTACTCAGAGCTAAGAATTGCCCAAGCCTAGATTTTGTAAAATGAGAGATTAAAAAATCATCTTTATTTCTTCCCTTGTAATATAATTTCATAGTTGTATCCCTCAGGACATGCTTAAAGTCTTGTCTGCACTAGAGGGTTTTGCTAGCATATTAATACCAGCAGTCAGTCCCAGTGGAGATGCAGATTAATCTTCTGATGGTATAAATTACAGCAATATCCCAAATACAATATGATAAGGATTTTTTATCATGCTACTGTATTTTCAGCACGGATTTTCTGGCATGGGTTCATTTGTTCATTTGACCCTCTCATTTATGCCCCTGTAAGACTCAGGTTAATCATCAGAAGTGGTTCTGCCCCTTCCTTGCAGACCATGGCTTCTCATCCCCTCCTGCTGCCGTCCCCCAGAGCTGGGTATGACTACTTTCTTCTCAATGCTTCATATCCAATGTTTTGATGGCATTACGGCCCTATTTGATGTCAATGGTTGGATGAACACTGGTTATCCATTGTTAAGGTAGACTGTTACCTCACCATTTTGAAAATGTAGTGCAGGAAAACTCATTTCCCACTGTTTACCACACAACAGACTGTTTGCTGCTTATGCTAATACCCTTCTTCATATGCTACCATTTTGTATATCCTGAAATACCAAGGTTGCTTTGCATGTAACTTCCTTCATGTGAAGTTATTATCATGTCTCCATGCTCTAAGAGGCTCGATCTCCTCAATGATTTCTTCTTGATGTTATTTCTTACCTACAGCTAATGTGAATTATTAGAGATTGACTAGCATGTTATTGTAAAAATACAATATTGTGTAATGCTGGAATTTAAAGGTCAGCCAGTAAAGCAAGTGCTATTATCTGACAAACTAAGAATTTTGTTCAGTCTTGCTTCAATGACTACTGCTAACCAAGCTATGGCAATCTCATGACACTGGTATCACCTGTTCCACAGCAGTAAAAAAAACCCAAACCAAACCCCAATCCAAAACCAGACACCCACGTGTTGGTCCATGCCATTCATCGGAACAGTCGCACCAGGCGTGCCCAGACACGATGGTAATCACCAGCTCATCAGTGACTCAGCAGAATGGTCACGGGTGGGATCCGTGCATTTGCTGACCTATTTTCTGTCCTCCTTTTATATACCGCCAAGCAGTCACCTAAGCGAGCCTATGCTTTTAAGGTGCAATAATTCCATTAACATTTGTTTATGGTACGAGTTATTTCATTCCCATGGTACCGAGAGGCTGGATCCCAGGTGCGGTTTTCCCTGGGGTCTGCGGCGAGCGGATCTATCCTGCCCGCGACGAAAAGGCGGAGGGGAAGCAGTGGGATGCGACAAGTGGCACTAGGTGCGAGGAGCTGCGGTGGCTCTTGCTCGGCCCGGCTGAACTGCGGGACACCGCACCTGCTTTCGGCAGAGGCGCCTCGGTGCCTTGCCAAGCCACGAAGCCCCGGGTGGCGCGGGAGGAGCCTCTCCGCCGGCGCCGTGACGGGGCTAAGGTCACCCGGCGGCGCTGCCGTTAGCGGGGCTGCGCCGAGCGGGGGGGAAGGGACGGGCAGTACCGAGGACAGGGCGGCTCCGGCCCCTGCCGGACCCCCGGCAGCGAGGGCCGGGTCCGCCCCCAGCACCGCTCGGCCCCAAACTTGTTACACACGGGCACCAACTCCTCCTCCTCCTCCTCCTCCTCCTCCTGCTGCTGCCGCCGCTGCCCCTCCCGCCGCCGCCACCCTGCCCCCACCGGCGCGGGGAGAAGGGGGCTGCGCCGGCCCAGCCCCAGCCGCGGGGAAGGCGCCGAGGCAGGCGGAAGCCGCGCGAGGGGAGCGCCGCAGCCCCCCGCAGGTAGGCGCGCCCGGCGGGGCGGGCTGTGCGTCGGCCAGGGAGGAGGAGACGGCGGCGGCGAGGGAGCGGTCGGCGCTGGGGCAGCGACCGTCCGTGCCCGCTGCGCCTTCTCCTGCCGAGGTGGGTGCGGGGCTGGGGGACCCGCGCGTGGGGGCGGGCGGCGCGGCCGCACCTACGGAACGCAGTCCGTCCTGCCGGCTGACAGGGCCCGCGCCGCCGCTGGGTTCGGGCGGGGGGCGAGGGCGCTGGTAGCCCCCGCGTGCGACGCGGCCGGAGCGAGACGGAGAGGAGGAGCCTCCAGCTGCAGCAAATGAGCGAGGGCTGTCAGGTTTTTAAATCTGCTTTTCCTCCCACCGCCCCCGAGCCCCGCTGACTCCGGCGGCAGCGGCCGCCGGCCCTCCGGCTGCGGCTCCGCCAGGTGCGTGCCCGGGGTGGCGGTCGGGCCCCCACCGCCCGCGCTTGCCGCACCTGCCGTGGAGACGGGGGCCGGGGGCGCGCCCCAGGGTGGTGAGTGTGGATGTGAGGCGTTTTCGCCTGGCTGAGAAGCAGTCGGTTTCCAAGGGCCAGTAGCTCAGGTTGCCGGGAGTGTGTCCCGGCGCTTCGGGGAGGCCGCTGTCTGCTGGGAACCGCCGTCCCTCACTGAGCGAAGAGCAGTACGCAGTACTGGGTGCTTGCTGTCGGGGAGCCGGCTGCATGTGTTCAGAAGAGCTGTTATGTGCTGCTTTATTTTTTAGCTGTCAGGAGAGTTTAAATCAGGTCTCCACAGAGGTGCTGAGTTTGCAAGGTATGGGTGAAGGGAGAGTTTTCTGTCCCCATTTGCCCCTCCGCTAATTCTGAGGGGATGTCTTCACTGCTTCCCGGAGGTGTGGGTTATTGCATGGTCTTTTCCGCGTATACAATATGCATCATGGGCGTTTAAGGGAGTGGGATTGACTGGATGAATGCAGCCGCGGTAACCTCATTGTTGCAGCTCCTTTCTATTACATGACTGCCTTTAGCAGGGAGGGGAATAGCAGCTTGATCCTGCCCTGGTGTAGGACGGAACCTGGTGGATCTGTAGATTGAAGGGATTTTTCAAGTCTGCTTTTTGGTTTAATGCTGAAACGTTTTCCTGTCTTCCTTCATGTCTTTATTCTACCTCTTATGAGGAGTTACTTCGGCTGAAAAATGTTTAAATGTTTAACCCTTTAAGTTTATAGCACCCAGGTCTTTCTAGTAGCTCTGGAAATCAATGTAGCAATAAAGCCTCTTTTTTAAAGAAAATTAGAATTCTCACAGTAATAAGCACACGTCTGTTGAGTGCTTTGTGCCCATCAGGCTCAGAAATAGCTACTGATCTCATACTCCCTTTTGGATACCTGTATGGAGGTTTTGTTAGAGAACAGTTTAATGATTTCTTTTATTAGAAAGCGTGCGAGCTCAGGCAGTTACGCAAGTGCGCCTAAAGAAGGCCGTGCTGGCTGCATGGATAGCGAATGTGGAGGCCGAGCCGGAGTGGGAGTATCGTTTACAAACTGAGTTAGAAAGGGGCATTGTAAGAGAGAGCCGAGTCGAGTGGCTTGTGTCGGGTGAAACACTGTACGTACCATGTTCCCTGCTGTGCAGGGAAGAGCGTTTGTGCTGTGTGCTGCCTGGGACAAGCAGGCTATGTATGGATGGCCACTCATTCTTCATGGTAGCAGAGATGAGGTATAGGTGACTTTTTCCACTGGAAGCAAACGGATGGCACGGGAATGTGTTACTGCGTTTATATTCTTAAAGAAAAAAAATAAGGCTTTGTAAATGGGGAGCTGGATTGACAGATGAAGACTGTCTTTACTATCATCTCTTGGCTTGTAGAGGAAGTATTTCACCCTCTCTCCCCTCTCTTCTGAAGCAATTATTTTATATACCTTTTCCAATGGTCCAGGATTGCTACAGAGTCTGCTGACAAAAACTGCTTGCATTCATATCTACCAAAATAGGTCTATAGCTGTTTTTTAAATTTCTCTCGTGCTTTTTCTATTTTTAAGAAACAAAAACCATTGTAGCTAGTGGGAGGGCAGTTAGCTACTTCCACAACAAATTAAGTGTTTGATGTGAACGTTCTATTTCAAAACTCTTAACGCTGATACATAGGTTTTTCTGGACACTCTTAAGTACAGGTGTGCCCACAGACTTAATTTAATATGCTGTGTTGCCATGTCTTTGCTGGTATTATGATTCAGTCTCCTCTCCTCCCTCCATCTCAGTCCCTGCATAAACAGCTATTACACTGAACACTCGATAACCTTTTCTTGTTAACATGGATACACCAGTACCCTGCCAAAATGTGTGGATTTATACCACTAAGAGGTCCTGCAAACAGAAGAGATGTTCTGGATGCCCTGACGCATCCCATGTTGGCCTGCCTCCTGAGCAGCTGAGCCTCCAAGTTCCCTGCTTCATGCAGCCTTTTGCTGGGGAGGAGCTCGAGAACTCGAGAGGATCTGTCATCTGCTGAAGGCCACTTGGGTGGAGTTGAAAGCTGCACCGTGCTTGCTCTGCAGCACACTCTTGTCCTCTCTCCCAGCTGTCTTAAGGGGTGTGTGCAAAATGAATATTTTCGTTTTAAAATACATTTTCTTAGCTGTTTTCTTGCAGTGAAGCAAGTGGGAGGTCTCTTTCAGTCATGTCAAAATCAGTTCTTGTTCTGGGCTGCTAGCATTAGATATAATACTTGCTTATGTCACCTACTTTGCAAAAGGTGTTGAATAAGTCGATAGGTGGTTGTGCCATAATCTGATTTTTAAGGATGACTTTTTTAAGTTGGACTCTAAAACAGTAGAAATAAAATTCTGGAGCATTTCTATCACCGTTACGTTATCTTGGAACTCTTCTGATTGCTTTTAGTTTTGGTTTTCTCCAGGAAAAAGGCAATCCCAAGCTAGCTGTTGCAATAGGGATTTTATAGATAACAAGAATATAAAGTATTTCCCCTGAATGTTCAGAGGTGAAGTTACTTATGCCAGGTTTTGCTGTGCAAAGGTAATGAAATAATTGCCAAAGTTGACCAACATGTCTTGTAAGCCCTCCAGTGCTTCCACGTGTTGGATCTTGTTGAATTCACATTCTGTGATTTAAATGCGTTGAAAAGTAGCTTCTGAAGGTATATGACCATGAAAGCATTATTCATGAATGGGTGGTAATCTACTATGAGTCTTACTAAACTAAAAATTAAGTACTTGTAGACATGACTGAGACAATTTGTCACAGTATTTTAAATTCTGGGTAGCATGTGAGAGTAAGGTTGAAGATTTAAAGATGACAACAAAAACAAGTAAAGCAGATAGGAAACTTTCATTGTGGTAATATTAAACAGTTTGGTGAGGGAGTGTTCTCTGTTGTGCCCTATACTCAGTTGCTGTATGCTGTGTTAATTAACTGAAGAAAGGTATGCTTATTTGGGAACCTGCTTAATAAACAAGGAGCTGGGAAGTGCTTTTGGCTTTTTGTTTGGTTGCTTTTTCTCTGAAGTTTTCTGCCTCCTTTTTTCTAACTAGTAATTTTGCTGATGATAAAGCAATATTTTATAAGGTCTTCTTCATCTGGCTTTGCTTAGTTGTCCTGTGCTTGAGTGTCTAGGTAGATAGGTAAAAGAAGTGTATTGAAAAGAATGAGAAAAGTCCCACATAACTTTACTTGTGTCTTGAGCTTGGGAAGATGAAGTGGCTAAAGAGCTGCTTTTCAGTGGAGCATACAACTGGTTGAGTACCAGAAGGAGCTTGGGAATGCCAAAAGGTACTGCCAAAGCTTCCATTTGCAGTTAACTTGCCTGTGTGTTTATATAGCTGTGCAGGCTAGATGTGGAAGCTGTTATAATTGTTTTCCTTCTGATATGGAGGTTTTGTCCTTGTTTTTTGGATGAATTGATGAAAGGAACGAAGAATAACTTTTTCTGTTCCCATAGCTCTTCAGCTACAAAGAAGAAAAGTAGAACCTCCAATTTAAGATTCACGTGTGCTGCCATCCTGGATTGGGAAGTTACAGATCTTGCTGTCCAGAACTGGATGGTCTTATGTTTAATTGTATTCTGGCCAAAAAGATTTTATATTCTTTTATCTGCCCGTAAAGTTCCAGGAATGCAAAGGCCTGTTTAGCTTTTGGATGTGCTGCTGTAGCCTGGCTTCACCATGAGGGAGGATATTGCCTGCAGTAAGAAGTGTGTTGAGCTCCTCTTCTAGCCAAGGGTGTCCAAGAGCTGCTCTGTTTCCTCCTGCTCCCTGTAACACCAAGCTGTGGTGCAGCAAGCTTTTAGGTATGTCTGTGTTTCTGAAAATAAAATTAATAAATAGACCAGAACTTACCTTCAGTAAATGTAGTGCTTTCTCTTTTTTTTTATTATGGGGTGGAAGAGGAAAAGAAGACTTGTACTGAATGAAAAGTCATGACTGTTTTTTTCAGTACTGTTAACTCTGAGACTTTTGACTCATAGGTCTTTTAAAGCACCTGACAGCAGCCTTTACTTCAAGAGTGTGTTGTTCTGTACTGAGGGAGCCAGTTCTTGTGGCCTGGAGGGGGGAACAAAACAGATGACAAAATAGTAAAGAACTGTAAACAGATGAAAATAATAATAAAAATCTGTAGATGTAAGCAGATAAGGAACTTAAGAACCTTTATAAAGACTGTACATATAGTTAATTGGAGACCATGTTAATTGAAGACCCAGTTTTTTGGTACAAGTTATAGTGGACACATTTTTTGTCTTTCTGTGCTCTTCCACCTATTTCTTTTTGTCTCTGTTCATGTACAGCAGTGAACTCATAACCCACTAGGCATTTTCTGCATTGATCCTCTTAAAAAATTAGTATTAGCCAGTATATGAAGCAGACTAAAGAGGATTGAGCACTGCTACAAGATTAGTACCTGTTGGCCTCATTGCAAAGAGAGGCAGGTTCCCTGTTTCTTGTATGGAGCCTGGTTGTGTGTTCGACTGCATGGTTGTGCAGGCTGAGCAGATGTGTAGGTGATGAAGCACTGGTGTGGAAGTGACTCGGAAATATATGGAATTAGCAGACTGGGAAATTGTGATGTTGTTACTGCATCTGATTTCTTAGCTGAAAGGAATATGCAAAGCAGGGGAGGGTTTCTGGAGATGGCCAGTTGTACTGGGAAAGCAGGGAGGAGAGGAAAAACTTTTACATACTTGGTTAGCTCTTTGCTGGCGTGCAACAGAGAGACCAAAGGTTGTCTGGAACCTAAAGCAGGTCTGACAGAACTGCAGCAAGGTGAGACAGTAGGGAGGCTGGAATTCCCTGTGCCTGAGTGAAACCTCCAGGTCCATACAGATTTGCATACATTGCAAATGGCAGAGCCGAGGAGTAGGGAGACGAATGCATGAAACGTGATTATAGTTCTTGCTTTGTTGAAGAGTATCACAGCCAGCCTTTAACAGTATTTCTGAGTTTTTTACTTCTCCTAATATAAAGCAGGCATTCTTCTTGCCCAAATAATTGATTTATAAGTATATGCTCAGTTGTGTGTGTTTTTTTTTTAATAAACAAATGATGCTGTATGAACTTTGTCATTGAATACACAAAGAGATGAATAGAAATGTGGAGGATTTTTGTTTTTATAGAATGTCTTTGTTCTCATTTCCACTGAAAGAGATGAGTTACAATTGTGTGTTACTGGAAAAACAGTGCAAGATGTGGGGAAGGGACCTAGAGATGTGGAAGCTCTTGGATTTGTATGTGAATTCTCTCTCTGTGTAAATTTTATATGTTCTGGGGAGAATGGAGCAATATAGACTTTTTAAAAAACAAAGTGCACATTGAATTGATGTCTTAAATCAGGTCATTGAAGCTGTGCTTGACATTGGTTAGGTTTGTTGTAATTAAACTCATAATTCTGGAATACTTCAAAAGGAGACTGGTCAAAGTTTGTATGAGGACACAGTTAATCCCATAATTTATCTCCATAAAATGCATTACTTTACCTTTCTGGTTTGCAGATCATTTCTTGTGACAGTAGGAAGGACTAAACTGGCAATACCATGTAGTGTTTGGGACTGTCATATGCACATGGATAACACTAGTTTGTTTGCTGGAATTGCAGTAACTTGTAAGAATGTATGTCAATACAGTATTTTACATATACTTTTCTCTGTGCTTTCACCTCATCTAGTAATGCTTGAATTTATTCAGAAGATATTTATTAAATCACATTTAGGAAATAAAATCGCAGTTGTTAATGCAGGCCGAGCATTTGACTATTCAGTAAAATCAGATGGGACTCCTTTTGTTTGTCTGAGAATGTAAGGAAGACAGTTTGTGGAAGGGGGGGATCGTTGGACCAGCTGATACAATGACAGGCTTTGGTACAATCAATATTCTCTCAGCCTAATCTTATAAAATATTTATTGCCCTTCTTTCTGAGCCCCATCTTGGATGTTCTCAGTAGACTCTGTAATTCATGCCAGACATTGCACTGTGGGCCATGAGGTATTGCTGTGTCTAAATCTGTACTTAGTTTGAGTATGGTAAGAACTGTCTGCAAAGCATTTAAGAAGAGAAGAGTGGTTTGCACACAGAAATTAATAATCATGCCCTCATCTTGCCAAGCAGGTTTGTGTGGGTGGAACGTAGCTGAAGCGGGGCATATGCCTGCAGAGGTTGCCCTCTAGTACAGGGACTTGCCCAAGTATGCTCTTCTGACCTCCCAGAGTAACGACAAAAATCCAAACCAAGCAAAGCGTCCCCCAAGACAACAAGACGACAGCAAAACAATCCAAACCAACCAAAAATACACATACACAAACGCACGACCTCCCAAAAACAAACCCCCCCAGTAACAAGCTTTAGTTGTCTGCAGACTTTAGGAGTCTGCTGGACCAATGCTGTGCTCAAAGCTTTTTTTTCCCCCCCATATACCTGTTTTTTCTTTTCACTAGAAGTGCCTAAAATGGCCAGAGGCAAGAAATTCAGGCATTCCTGTTTCCACTCAGCAATTGCATATAATTACTAAGGATTTGCTGTAGGTGCTTATGTATGCGCACACAGATCCCCATCTGTGTATGGCTCTAAACCTAAAATGTCCATTTGTCAGAAAATTATTCATTGATCAGAGCTGTAGCTATAAAGAAAATAAGTACCTTTGATGGAATTAATATCCCACCAAGAAAGCAAAGCTACAAAAAACCTTGCAAAGACATTAAAAAGTGTCTGTATTTTGTACAGTGGTAGGAATTAATTTTTTCTTTCCTGTTAAAATCTAGTCTTATTTAGATGAGAGAGCGACTGCCTTTTTCTTCATTAAATTATTGGGATTGTTGAAAATCTAAATGCTTTAGATGCTTGGCCCTGTGGAAATAAATTTACTGCTCAGTTAAATCTTACTTAGGTTTTAGTCATCATCAGTGAAATTGATAAAATGCCTTGAAAGGTCACCCTGATTATCTTCTAGGTAAGTGAGACATAGAATGTAGTTTCATTTCTTTTGTACTGGAATTAGTTGTGAAGGATTGTGTAATGAATATGTGAGCCCTTTCCATAGGCTTAAGAGCTTTTATCTTTACAATTTCCTCTCTCTAAAGAATTAAAAAATAAAAGAAGCAACCCATAGGTATACATCCACAGTATATTAGCTGTTTAATGTATTTGAGTGGCTATTTTTTATGAGGGTGAATACTACTGAAATATTTTTTCTTCAAATATGTAGAAAAATTTGTTCTAAGTGCATGTTGAATCTTATCTTTTATGTGTCTAAGGGATTTATTACTCCAATATCAGAGGGTTTGTGACACAAATCTACTTCATACAAAAACATGACTGTATAAATGTGTATATTGGCTCATGTGTGTATTAAGATGTTGATAAGAACACATTCTTAGATGGTTGAATTTGCCTCTTTGGAATTAATTTAAAATAATATTTTTAAAAAGCATCTGTTTTGTATTTGCCTTGAAATGGGCTTCCTATGTGCATAAAGTGATTGTGCATCAAATGGTACATGCTGATATCCAGGAATTTCACTGAAGTTTTTAAGAACTTTTTCCCTCTTTAGCATTGACAACCACCAGAGGTAAAAGTAAGTGTTATTCAGAAGCTGTCTTCTGTTCTCTAATTTAATTGTTGGCTTTTATGAGAGTTCAGTTCCTGTTGCTGCATGTCTGCCTCTGTTTTTCTTCATATCTCTGCTTTCCATCTTCTGGAATAGGATGCAGATTTATTATATGTCAATTGCTTTGGAAAAAGGAATTTCTCAGCAGATTATGAAATGATGTTCTTGATCAATTGAAGCATCTGATGGCCTGTGCAACGTCTGGTTTCTGCTTCGTGTTTGCTGACAGAGCAGTATACTTTGAAGATGAATTTGCTGTAGTGTGATGGAGGGATGGTGCTGAAGTGGGTTTGAGAGCGTGTCCTGGGAGAATGGGTGAGTGCAGCAGAAAGTCAGTTGAGCAGGAGTAGTTACTGTTGGTCTGTGGAAGGTGAATGGAGTCAGCTGTGCTAATTTCTATGCAGTTAAGGGCCTTTGAGAGTGAAATGTGCTAATGTGGCCCTGTCATTACAAGGCACCTGACAGTGAAGGGAGCTTTGAGGTTCCCACAGAGAGATGTTAGCCTGCATATTTCCATGGCAACAGCCATCCCCTACACATTTATAACCTTTGATTAAAGATACAGAAAGGAGGAGGAAATGTTTTAAAAGTTACAAATACATAGCTTTAACTAGATCTTTAATTTTGACAATATCCCGTATTTACATTCCTTGGAGTGTGGAGATTTTCTAAGGAGCAGAGCTGTCCTTTTCCCATTTGGTAGACTTTGAGATGACATTTGGGGGCATAAGTGATGTTCTGGAGATGAATATCTGACTTTGATCGTAGCTACACCAACATCACTCCACCATCTTAGTTGCTGTTGATTTACATTAGCGTATTTTGTACCAAAATTGTGCTCAAAGTTTATTATGCAAGGGGTTTGTTACTCTGATAAAAGTGATTGTGGGGATTTGTGAAAGAATTCAAAAGAAATTAGAGGCAAAACTTATAAATTGTTTTAGATGATGTGATTTTTTTTTTTTTTTATATTTCACATAAGCAGGAAAGGTGAGTTTAGCTCACATTCTTACCACATGGCTTAGAAAGTCACAAGACTTCTAGTTACAAAATCTTTTAAAAATGTATTAGCTAATAAAACACTACTAATGAAACAATTTATGCTTTTAACTTAATATTTAAATATTTTCTTGCAAAGATTCATGCTGCATTGTAAGCTTTCTTAACTAATCATGTTGTAACTCACAAACCTACAATACTATACTCTGAAACTCTAAACTTTCCTCTACTTAGTGTGACATGTTTCTACTTTAAACTATAAATCCACATTCTCATTTCTAACACCTAAATTTAGAAGATTTTTCCAAAGTCTCAGATCAAATACTATGTTTAATTCTAAGCTTTGCCTTACAAGCCCCAAGCTCTGAGAATTCTCTACATTTCAAATTCCAACATTAGAGGAAAAGAACTGCTAAATCTCTGTTGAATAAGACTTCCTTTCAAAGAGGAGGAATGTGAGATAGCCTAAATTGTAGTTTCTTAAGCAGTATAGTGGCTGATGCGCAAAAACCTTATGCTGGAGGGGAGAGCAAACTGTTCCTGCACAAACTTGGGCTTGCTCTTGGCTTGCAAGCTATGTGGAAGAGCATATTTATGCTTGCTGCATCTTCAAATCTCTCCCTCCTTTACCCATCTCTGTGTTCTTGACAGTATTTTTCTACATGCAGTAGTAGTGGCCAGGTGTCAGGATTGCAAAACCTCTGTCCAGGTTAGCTATTCTCACTTGTGATTCTCACGTGCACCATGTTGTACTTCTAGGAATTTTTGTTACCAAAAAGCACCAGAATTTTGCCATCCATCACTTTCCTTGGATCATCCTTGTGAAGAGATAGTGAATTACTTTTGGGTTTCATGTTTATGCTAGAAGAAGTTGAGCTATAATACCAGAACTAATGGAGTGGGACCTTTGCAGAGGGATGAAATAAAACTGTGATTTTTCTATGCCTTTACTTTGGACAGCTAGGCTGTCTTTTTGCTTTGGACTAATCAGTATTGACTCTAGGTGAATCTGTTGCTATTTTGGTGAGGGAAAATGACAGATATTTTGTTGTGACTGCATGCAGAGTCCCTCCAGCATTTTTCCATCATGTCTTTCAGAAGGAAGAGGTGTACAGATGCTACTAAGTTTAGTTGGTGATTGATAGTTTAAATGGACAGAGTTGCCTAGGGTTGCCAAAACAGGGAATTTTAGTGCTACAGGTGTATTGTTCCATTGGAATTGCTAAGGCTGGGCAGACTGTGGTTACTACAAGCCTCTAGTAGTGCTTCTGCCTTGACCATGAAGCAAAGCAGCCTTCATGCTGCTCTTGTACGGATTCCTAATGTTTCTTGAGAGAGTTTTTGGTACTGAACGACCCAGTTGGTTACTGTGGAAAGTTCATGATGCTGGGATATTTAGAATGATAGTCTGCATTATAAAAGAGATAAGAAAAAGAAAACTTGGAGGAAAAAATTGGAAGATATTGCAAACTCTTTTTTTTCATTTTGGCTGCAAAGCATATTGATAGTGTTACTAATCTGTGCATTTTTTTATTAATTCTCATGTGTTTGGAATGGTTTACAGTGACTGTTCTGATACAAATAAGTATTTCTTGTCACTTTGAAGTAAGAGAACTGTTGTCTGCTAGGGATCTAAATAAAAGCAGAAAACAGGTCTTTCTGACATCAGGACCACATGTCAAATGGACATGGCAGCATAGTTACAGTTACAGCATTTCCATCCATTTTCATGAATTAGAAAGGTGAGGTTTAGCACTAGTCAGTGTGGATGATTTTTAAGTAGACAGAGGATGAGGCATTGTTTTGACAATATTTGGTTTTAACCAGAGTTAAACAGGTGCATTTTAAAGCCAAAGTAGCTTTTGGGTCAAGTTGCCTTACTGTCTGAATGCAAGATGTTATGCAAGTGAGTATAGGTACATCCATGAAGAGCATGATCATTTGTCTTCTGAGAGAAGAGTGCTGTCAGTAAAACAGCAGTCACAACCCCTCTTTCTGAGGTTTTGTTCTGCCAGTTACTACCAGAGAAGAAAGTTGTGCTGTTTTTGTCAGCTTCTGCAATGTGGCAGAAGAACATTTCCCATAGCAGTTTTACAGTGCCAGGAGTGGATTGGAGTAATGCTTGAGAGTAGAAAACATTGTTAGCTAGCTTCTCTCTCAATTACAGCTAAGATTCTAACCACTATTTTAGGGTCCTGAAAACTTGTTTGCAAGTTTTGTGAGAGTTTATGTCCTGTGTCGCTAAGAGAGGATAAAACCAAGCAAGATCCAGATAAATAACATTAATTGAAACTGCCTAAAAGGGATAGATAGAGATGTTTAGAGGTGGAACTCAAGTGGTCTAAAGGATACTGAAAGCATGTGTTGGAGTTTGAAGATAGGTACTTAAAATGCAAAACAGACTCTGATGATCTGAACATGCACTTCTGATTGGGGAGGTGCTGTGGCAGCTCTGAACTTGAGTGTTCAGACCATGATGACTGAGCAGTCTTTGAACAGTTCACCCTGATCCTGAAATGTCTGCCTGGATAAAGCTCAGCTGGAATAGATACACATGTAGAAGATATTACTGTAGCCTTTGTTTGGGATTTGCAGGTTTTTATGTTGGCTTCTGAAAAATGTTTTAATGATCTCTCTAGGAAGAGCAGTGTGGATTTTTAATGTAGTTCTTACATTAAAGCCAGTAGCACCATAAAAATGTTTGGTTGGCTGTCCTTGTGGGATTGCTGCCGCAACTTCAAAACTTCTTCAGATGTGATCAAATGACTTCAGCAGGCTCTTTTGAGACCCTTCATGAGGTGTTGAAAATCCTTTGTGGTTGCATGAGTTCAAGATGTTCAAGCCTTGGGATTTAAAACTTTATAGAGTCGAAAATTGTAAATGTAGTTGAGATTCTGTATATGGTTACTTAGGCAACATGCTATTAGTTTTTTTCTTTATACATTGCCACCCCTGAGCATGCCCTCTGTTCAGATAGATGAACCCTTTGGTTAGGGTTAAAATTAATCAAATATTGGCAGTAAAGCCACAAGCATTTTTTATATGCCATACTATCTGAAGGTGGCATATATTAAGATTCTTGTGGAAAGCAAGAAAAAATGAAGTTTTATTGCTGCGACACTGACAATGATACAATTTTAGCATTCAGAGAGGGAAAGTACGGTTTTGAGCCATGGTGTTTGTTTTAGCAAGTCTTTTCTTTTTTTTTTTTTTTTTTAATGCATTGATGTAACTGTTTGTACTTTTGTGAGCCAGAACAATGTCAGGTGAGTACTGCATGTACTGGAACAAGCAACTTTAGTGTTTCCTGAATCATCCTAAGTAGAGGAATGTGAAGGACAAAACTGTAATAAAAACAGATTATTACTGCTTTTCACTGAAAGAGAAAAGCTGTAGCTAAAATTCAGTTTAGTTTAAATTCTTGATGTTTCATTTCCTTTACTCAAAGGAGTTTATAAAAGCGTAGTTGATACCTTGTTTTTGAAGACAAATATATTTCATGGGACTTAGAAGTCAGGCTTCATTAAAATTAAAATCACTTTAGACTAAATTTTAATATCAAGCTGCTTAGAAATTGTTTTAATCTGAATTTTAGATTAAAACTGCAAAGACAGTTGGTGTAGTGTGTTTTTAATGACTGATAAATTTATCTTGTTATATAAATCAGGTTACATATTTAGGTATTTCTAGTACCTAGGACAAAGAAGTATTGTATATAAAGCTTGTTTTTCAGTTGCCTTAAATTCCTAATACTGTCACGTACGTCAAATTGCACACATAGCTGTTTGTTCTCCTTGCACAATGGCACAGATATTCCAGACTCATCATGCCGAACCAGCAGTGGCATTTGTGCCAAAGGTTTAAGTGTATGGAATAAGAGGCAAGGCATGCAGTATCCAGGACAGCACCAGCAGTGTGATGATGGCCTTTTCTGGGGCTCTGTTGTGATCTGTACAGTCTGTGTAGCAATGGTTCAAAGCCTTGTATTTGTATTAGTACTTGGAGTGCCTGTGTTTGTGGCAGAGGCAGGGAGTGGGAAGGTGAAAGCTGTTTACTTTTCGTAAAATGCACAGCAAGATGCAGAATTTCTCAGAGGCTGTGTCGTGGCCTAGCTGTTAGGCAGCAAGTTACCCATAGTAATAAAGTACTTTTGCTTGTTTTGGGGTTGAACTTTGTGGCAGGTGGAAATAGGAGTTCACTAAAAGAGCGGAGTGTTTGCTGTGGTAATTGTGGCATGTGTATGGGCTTTGGCTGTAACTCCCTGCTCAGCTCTGGCCAGAGGACAGTGTGATCCGGTCCAAAGCCTGAGGTCTTGGAGAGGCATGTGGAACAGCCTAGCTCTGAAACTGCTGAAGGGGGAGAAACTGTAATAGCAGGGAGGATTAGTAATGAAGCTTAATGCTTCTTGTGGCCATCTGCAGAGTTGAAAATGTTTTAGTGAGGTTTGCTGTTCATTTTGTAATGGCTTTGTGCTTGGGGGTCATATAGACATGCATCATAGCGAAATACATTGATTAATCAAGAAAGTGTTTCTAGTGAGAACAGGAAACACTTTAAAACCTGAGCTTTTCATTAGTACTTCCCCTTTCCTGTCCAGCCTCTCTGTTTGATGAAATACAGGAGTTTTACTTCTGGAATTGACTGCCTTAATTCACAGTATTGGGTGGCAGCAGCGATGTATGGGTATGTGGCTGTGTCTGCTTTTTACCTATTCCTTTCCCATTTTAATTTTTATTTTAAGCTAATGCCTCATGATGCTGTCCTGCATAGCTCTCTACAGCTTTATTTATTGAGGCACTTGAGTACAGACTGTTATTTTGTCTTTACTTTTGTTCCTATTGCTTATGTGGTAATTAGTTTTCCTCTGAGCTCTGAAGATGCTGCCAGAGAGGGGCAAGGGCGCCAGTGCTGTGGGGCAGCTCGGGAGGTCCTCTGCTGACCTGGCAGTGACGGCTGCTGTGGGAGCCTCACTGAGGCTCCCGCCTGCCTGTTGGCCATGCCTCCACTCCAGGCCATGGGCTGCCCTCTCCAGGAATAAAAGCACTGGAACAGGCTGTCAGGGAACCTTCACAGAGGGAGCCTCTGGGCTGCGCAAGGTGTCAGGGCGTAAACCGCAGCTGGTCGTAGCAGGTGGAGCTGAGAGTGTTCCTCACGTGAAAGTTGTGTCCTTCTCCACTACTTCTCTCATTTTACACAAATCACATTTTGTCGTTGTTTCTTTTCTTTTTTAACGCACAAAACAATGAATTTGCCAGATAATTTTCATAATGCAGTTTTTATTTATGTGCTGAGAGTTACTGCTTTTTAGTCACAGAATTGTGCTGTAAACTTCAGCTGAAAAAGTGTAGTTGCAGATTAGAAGTGGACAGTGTTCAGGTTTTCTTTCTCATTATTCTGTCAAGGACGAAATGGTTAAAACAATGAGAAGTTTCTGGTTACTATGTTTGTATCAGCTGACCGTGTGTTTTTCTTATTAATGAACTATAGTTGAGTAGTTGGCATCTGCTGTGAGGGAGGGTGAATGGGAGAGGAAAGTTATCAATCATCAGTTTTGTGACTTTGCTTTGCAGACCAGCTATTTAACATAGTGCGGTAAAACTTAGCAATTTTGTCAATTCAGAATGATGCTGGCAGTTTCACATTTTTTTCTGTGTGAACAAAGTAGCTGTGACTGTTCTGGTTGTTGCTATTGGCCATCATCAGTGTAAAATGAGGTCCAGGAAACCTGCTGTGAAACTAATGATCTCTCTTGAAAAATTACAAATGTTTGGGATTAGTGTGGGCACTTCAGCAGAGTGACCAAGGACCAGAATGGGGGCATGTAGCGCAGCGTGCAAGAGCAGAAGCCAGTGGTGTGTGCTGGCTTTTGCAGTTAAAATGGTTTGCAGAAATAGTGCTGACAAAGTCACCCCATTGCGTGAGCAACCAGAGTTGCAAACAGTCAGGAGGTTTGGGAAGAGCTGCAGTGACTGAGTTGCCATGCTTTATTTGGCCTCTGAAAAAGTCATTGTATGAAGTGTAACTCAACAAAGAAGTTTGTTTTAAAAAGTAGTTTGTTCTAAAAAGTTTTAAGTGACTTTGGGTGATGGCATCATGATCTTGAAATTAGTGTATGTGGGCAATTTAAATTTGCTGTTAGAATTTTACAAATGAGAGGATTTCAAAAAGCTCAGTAAAGTAAGGCGCTTACATTTGCTTCAAAGACCTAAGTAAAATGACTGCATAGCCCAGTTTTCATTACTGTTTTTTCATTTTATACTAAATATTGCTATAAACTTTAAAGGCATCAGTCAATGAAAGAAGTCTGTACTTTCCAACATTCTTCTAATAAATAAAAGTAATTATAGCACTGTATTAATATATATTGTAGTCGCTAGCATATAATATATACTAATATATTATTATAACTAATTATAGTAATTACATTATTAATCATGTAAATACAGATTTTCTTGTCTGGAAATCTAGTGCAGGTCAGGATCCTGAAGGGCCCTATTTGCTTGAAGTTCAGTGTTTTTCTGAGGATGGATGAAGAACTACGGGAAGGAAAAACAAGTTATACGTGTTTCTTTGATTAGAGAAGCCACTAGTTACAAGCTTAGGAGCGTTTACTGCTTGTGTTATAGGATCTGCCTTCTTGATTTGGATTTGTGGGTGAAAGAAGCAGATGAAATATTTCAGGACATTTCTCTATTCAAGAATGGAGAAGGGAGGATACTTGAGCTGAGCACCAACTGGCTATGTTTTGTCCATCTTTGTGATTGATAGGGATTCATTACTTCCTGAAGGGACCACCTGTGCCTTCAGAGGCTTCAGACATACAGGGCTTCTGGGAAAAGGGAGTATGTTTAACTCTGTGTCAAGAGTAGCACTTCAACACCAGGCACTAGATCAGTGGTCCTCCTCTGCTTAAGAATTTGTAGTCTTGTGAAGGGAAAGACTGGTGTAGGAGGAAAGATCCTTGCTGGCACTTGCTGTTGACTTCAGTTTGGCAGATGATACGCAGAGTAAGGTGTTCTGCTAAATCCTTTGGGCCATAATGCCTTCTTCAGAGTAGAAACAGTATAAGCACAAATACTCTGGTCAGTTGAGAATTTGGACAAGATGTGTGATACTGAGGGGGATGAGAGAGTTCCTCCAAACAGTGTTGCTACTGTAGGCAAAACATGACATAATGCTGCTTTTCTTTTGCTCCAGACTGTCTCAGACAGCTTCAGATCCAATGTCCTACTTTCAGAGAGAGTTTTCTGAAGGCTAGCATGTATGTGGAATGTACAATGTCTGGAAGCTGAAATTTTCCCATTTATGTGATTTTACAGTGTATCATTTTGCAGTTCTACAATGAAATTTTTCTTCACATGGGATTTGCCATGAAGGCTCTTAATTATCCTGTGCAAGCTGCGGAGTTCCATTTGCATTGTTACATTATATTTTACCTTGTGTTGTAATTGCTGTTTATGAACTACGCTATGCTAGAGTTTTTCTAGAAATGGTGAAGTAAATGGTGTAGCACTGTGTAAGCTTAACATGTGAAATAAATGTGTACTGAGACATTTCCTTTGCATGGCATGAAATTTCTCAGTTAAATATGTAAAAATATGCAGTGAGAACATTTGTAATTAAGTCATGTAAGGTTAAAGGAGTTAATATGGAGAACTTGTGTTACAATGATTCATGGCAAATAAGAACAGGTTTAGAGAAGTGTGGCTTTGCTACAGAAACTTTTTAAAAATCTAGGTGGGATTTTTTGAAGGTATGTATATATGCAATGAGAAATGAGGAAGGATTTTTCACAATAATTTTCATATAGGTCACTGAGCAGGTCACATTGTTTCCAAAGCACATATGTACTGATGCTAGAGTTTTGCTTCCATCTTGACAGTGGGTTGGGCAGATTGATAATGGAAAAAGATCTGTGCTGAAATTATAAATTACTGTTTTTTGGTGTTATGAGGGGCTTTTTTGGATTTGTGTTTTGTTTTAGTTGAAAAAATAGAGAAATGTTCTTAAAACAGTCGTAAGACTGATTGCTGCCTTGGTCTTTGTTGTCTCTCTCAGAGGTACACGTATGAAGTCTTTCTGAGCTCTGCATGGGATGGTGAGACAGCTGCATGTGTAGCAGCAGACTGCAGAGTGGGTTTTGCCCTGATAAGGGGCTGTGCTACGAAGCTGCGGGGCTGTGCATGCTACTGCTGCAGCTGTGCTCTATCCTTCATTGCTTCTGCAGCTTTATAGCATGGCTACATTATACACCTGTGTAAAAAATGTAAAAGATAGTAAAATTCTTGATAGAGCCCCAAAATCAGTTTTTTTTTTTTTTGTAGCACTCCAGAATTACAGCAGCTGGTGTCCTGCCTACTCTTTCAGTGCCCACTCTCTTGTCTGAGATGGGGGACAAGGGGGGAAGGTAGGTTGGCAAGCTTCAGCTAAAAGTGAAAACATAACCTGGTGAAAAAAGTGAGCCACTGCTTCCCTGAAGAAAAGCAAATTAGAGGTGTTACCTTAGTCCCTGAGTAACACAAACCTCTGGAATGGCTGAGTGAATTTTTTTAACAAGACCTGTTCACTATTCTCATCTTCCCCATGTAGAAAATAGATCTTTCCTCATTTTGATTGTAATGATTGCAAATCCCCTATGTCATCTTATTTCCAAGCATTAATTACTCTCCTCTGTGAGAGCCTGCACATTTTGTTGTTGATCATCAGTTTCTGGCTGGTGGATCTTTTCATACCTTATTAAATTAATGATCATGCTATCTGATACCACCTTCTCCTATCAACGTGATAAAATCTTAAAATTGCTTGCATATTTCTTAGACTGTAGTAGGTGTTTCATAGGCAAATTGGTTACTGTTGGAAGTGTTGATCTTTGAGGACAGAACGTCCACAAAGTAGTGGACTTGTAGTGTTTGTAGTGTTAACATTCCAGAATATAGTTTTGCAAAAGTGGTACACTTCAAATACTGTAAAATGAGATCAATAGAAAACAAGTTACTGAACAAAATCAGTAATGAATCTTACTGGGTTTTTCCCCATGGATTTACAAAATGTTGTAAATACAGTGCTGGATAGTTCACCATCTAAAAGCACAGTCCTGGAACACTCAACCTGATCATTTGGTTTTAAGTAAATAAATAATTTGCCTGCTTTTACTTTTCTATGTGAGGGTTGAAGAGGTGGATGAGTGATTATGTTATTGAATGTACTAGTTAAATATCCTAGGCTGTTTACACTGTAACTAATAATGCTGAGTAACTCTGGGAGTGAATCTGTTTTTACTTTGAGTAGACAGCTGTAATAGTTGCATGCTATATTAAACTGCAAACAGCTTTTAAATACAGGTGGAGTAGCAATTTTTGGACCAGCAAATGCAGTAAAACTTGAATTGAGCTTCTTGTTCAATTACTTGTATGTTAGTAAGTGTATGTTTGTCTATTAACCTGAGTGGCATGGTCTGCTGCCTGTCCACTCTGTAAAAATGAAAGCAGTACCCACCTTCAGCAAATTTAGGCTATGTCTGCCTTAAATCCTACTTTTTTGAGCAAGTGAAAGGGTGGTGTTTTAAAGAAAAAACAGCCCAGAGGGCAACAACAGAGGCTTGGGGAACCCTGCAGTAGACAGTGTACATGGTGGTTGGAGTCCCTTGGAGGTGTGAGTTGGGGCAAAAGCTGCTTTGTACATTGCCTATAGATATGCTTTGCCAGTGAAACAGACTCAGCAGCTGGAGTCACAATCCTGGAAAAATAACCTTTTATTCAGTTTTCCTGTAATACTTTAGCATAGGGAACAGTTGCTCACTTCACACTTTTCTTTTTCTGTTTGTTGTTTTTTTTTTTTTTAATCTTGATGCATCTTTCTGAAGCTGGAACCAAACTTCTTAAGTTCTTGAAAAGCTTTGTAGGGAAGTATGTACAAAATCTGTTTAGGAGGAGGAAATGGTTGCTACCAGTTACATGAAACTGTTCATGCAGATGATGCTGACTTGCAATGAAAACGTGTGCTCCTGAATTTATACCCTTAACTTCACGATGCTGATGTGCTTCAGTGGCGATTCTCATGAGGTGTACCTATTCAGTCTCAAGCATGTCCCTTTACAATAGCCTTTTGTGACATTGTCTGTTTTTCAGCACAATTTACTTTGACATTTACTTGAGTAGGTTTTACTGTTGAAAAGGGTATTTCAGATATCGTACGGTAAGATTTGCAAAAGAGTTGGATCTAATTGCTCAGACTGAAGTGCTCAAGCCTCCTGGCTTGCACACACTCTGCCCGTGAAACATGTTAATCCCCTCCTGCCCTCCCCCATTGAAGAAGCCTGATACACTTCCTTTTGCATTAGTTGGGCCTTCTGGGAAATACATGCAGAAATAAAAGACTTTTCTGTAGCCCTTTCTCCCTCAGGAAGGCATAGAAACTAGCTCTTTGGATGTGGTCCACAAACTTGAAACTTGATTGGGGGTGGGGGAGGGAAGGAAATCTATAATCCCATGCACGTTACTGAGAGAGTCCTATTAAAAACTGAGGTAAAGGTATAGAAGCTCAGAAGATCTCATGGTACTTTGCAAATAAAGAATATGTTTGGTTGGGGATTTTTTTTAAACCTATGTGTTTTGCTGAGGTTTGCCTCCAAAGCAGGTATTTAAAACTCTCTTAGCTTTGTGACCTTTGTTTGTCCTTTATCTTCATTAGCAGTGTCTACCTAGACAGTCTGCATCGAAAAGGCTTGTTTTGTTTGCAAAGATTACTCAGGTGTGGTGGTAGTTTCTCAACTAGCAGTGGTACTCAGGCATTTTACCTTAACTATAGCCCTTGCCTTGGGATAGTTATTTGTGCATACTGGTTACACAGGGCTGGAAACCCACAAGAAAGGTGTCAGCAGTTTTTTACATGGTATCGCTGTGTTGGTAATTGATGTCTGTAGTGTACTACAGGCAGAAAGACCATGCTGAGATTGGTGAAGTGTTTGGTTGTATAGGAGTGCCTGCAGCTTGGGATGGGCTGGCTGTCACGCTGCAAAGGACCCTGAGTTTTGAGCTGCCTGTGTATGGCAGTGGCTCTTGGGGCATGCCAGTGCTGCACCTTTACAAGAAGGACCTTGTGAGGGGCTTACCTGGGGTTGTTTAGCTATGGAGGTGCAGTGGTGCTGCCAGGGCATAGAGTATTGTGTGTTGTGGTTGCCTGTCCATGTTGTTGGGTATGGGGCAGTGTCCATGCTGTCCTCCTGCCTGAAAGAGGAGTCTGTGATTTGAGATACGTGAAGCACAAATGCAGCCCCTTATGGGCAGGACAGTGTGGTTGTTCCCAACATAGGCTTGCCTGTGGGTTCATCTTTGCTATGGGCAAAACCAAAGTTGCCTCTTTCTCCTCCATGATTATATTTATTGTTTTAATGTAGCCTGAAAATTGCACAGTAAAACTCTCTATTATGAATACATATGCAAATATCTAACGTCGCCATTTGCTCATTAAGGTCAACTCAAATATAGCAGCATTAATGATGCTTTATGTGTTTCTCTTGGTCATGGCATTCATGGAGACTTGTGCCTCTCAGCGTTGGTGCACCGCTGTCATTGCATATGCCAGGAAAGCCAGTGAGAGCTTCTGCCAGTCCCCACTCTCTCTCCTTGCTCCCTTGCAGCTTCCTCAGAAGTGGTAGTGCCTCTGCTTAGAGGCCTGATGCTGCATCACATCAGTGCTGCTTGCTGATGGTGTGTCCCCACCAGTGACAAAGCAGCACTGCTGCAGGGCCAGGAGCTGCCTCAGCTGGTTTTGCCAGTAAGAGAAGTATTGGTGAAACCGTGGTGTGATCTGTGCTGTGGTGAGTTGGAGCATGAAAATGGGCCTCAGCAAATTAAGAGTAAATCTGACAAGGAGGAGCAGCTGCCAAGCCCTTCCTTGCTTTCAGGTAGTGTGACAGGAGAGCCATCCCTGTTTAGCATCAGACTCTGGGAAGGGCTGCTGGAGCTGAATGAGGCCAGGAGGAGCCTGTTCTGAAGGATGGGTGGGAAGCACTTTGTTTTGCTTTGCCCTCAGTTAATGGTTGAGAAAGTTACAATGCCACAGCTCCTTTTGGCAGCACTACAAAAATGGCCTCCGTCTCTAGTTTTACGCTTCTCACCAGGTTTTTACATGCAGTGTTTTCCATGGTGATCACTGCCTCTGTCATCTTCTTGCCTAGCTGTATCCCCATCTGCCTGGCTGCTCCCTCCCTGCCCCCTGTGCCTGCCAGAGGGACCAGGCTCTGAGTCTCTGGAAGCTGTATCCTCCATCTTTTATCTTCTCTGTGGTTTTTGGGGAACAGTGCTGTGCAGCATGGTTTGGTTTACATTGCAGACAGTTGAAATGGTGGTTTGTGAGCATACGGGTCCACACTGGCTTCTGATCCAGCACCAGGGGGAGAGCAAACCAAAGCCCTCTGGCACAGGGCTTGCTTTGCTGGCCCTGGGAGGTGGAACTGGGCCTGCCACACCAGCTCCATGTCTCATTTAATGATGGTAAAGAACTGTGAATCACCTCTTTGTATCTGTAGAAACTGAATTCAGCAAAAATGGCAGGTTTAACGGGTAAGATACCTTTCGAGGGTATTTGTATTTGATGATGACAGCAGGATCTATTGTGAGGGTTGGCCTCTGTCTCTTCTTGGTAGTGATGATGTTAGTAAGGTTTTCTAATGTGTAATCTGGGACTATTCTTTGTCCAACTGATCTGTTTTGTCTGAATGCTAACTGATGCCATCTGGGTCATCAGGTTTCTACAATTTCCAGGACTCACAACACAGTATTGGATTGTTTTTTTGGGGTTTTTTCCCTTTTTTTTTTTTTTTCCTGTTTTGGTGTTGCTGAACTCTTCTCTGTAATGTTCTCAATTCTGAAGGTATCAATTTTTAAAGTATTTTTGCCTGTTTGTTGAGGAGCTTTCTAGAGCAGATGAGGTAGCCACTACCTTTAATTCCCATGGTCACTGCTGTTCTGGTGCCCTAGAGTACTGAACTGAGATGACATCAGTTGCTTCCCATGTAAGTCAAATTCTAAAAAAAATGGGCCCCTACACCAGAAAGTCAGCTGGTGGAGAACACAGGATCCTTTCTCTGGCCTTGCTTTTTCTCCATTGTTTTCCTCCCTGTGGTTGAGCAGGGCACTCACATCTGAGAGGACAGGAGCCAGATGCAGTGGTGGCCAGACTGGCTGAAGGACATGGGGAAGCAAAGATATGTTGTGGGGCATATGCAGCACTGAGCATTATAGTGTGAGGGAACTCGTCTTCCCTGGTGTTGCAGCTGTGTGGCCCTCCCCTTGCTGCTTCTTTATACCCATCCTGAAATCTCGCATACATGTAAGGTTTAGCTCAGTTGAGAGGAAGACGCTGGGATTCTCATTGCCTAAAGAAGGTGAGTTGGGATTAAGCTGAGTGATTTCTGCTAGAAGGTGAAGGTAAGAGGTTTGTTGGCTTGTAGTGAATGAAAGGGGAAGAAGGAAATAAGTAAAAATGTTTAATTTTGTTTTTATGATCCCATATGCTCCTTTTCCTCTTGCAAACTTTTATGTAGGTCTTAGTTGATGGGAATAAGAGGTTGGAGGGGATTTTGTGTCTTCTAGCAATTTAAGAATGGAACTCAGATTGAAGAGAAGTACATGTATTCGTGGCATGGCCAAAGTTGTACCACGAGACAAATCTGTTGTTGTTTAGTAGCTTATCTCTGTTCCTTACTTGGTTAGAAGGATTTCTACCTGACCCCCCTCCTTTACCCCCATGAAGTGATGTAGCTACAGTGGAAAAGGAATGCAGAAGTGTGCTAAGGCTTAACTTTATGCTTCTTAACCTTAGGAACCGTCCTGAGCTGACTAAAGTTGTGCAACTTACTGAAAGACCTTTGTTTACTGAAAAGGAGCTATTTTAAGAAGGAAACAAAAACAAAAACAAAAAAACAAAACAAACAAACAAAACAAACAAACAAAAAAAAACAAACAAAAAAAACCAATAAATGGGTTTACCTATGCCCTCTATGTTGTAACGAGTATCTGTGTCTTACAGATTCTGGAAAGTAAATGGTTGCTGTAGGCTTCTCTTTTCAGTAACTGTAGAGCTACCTAAATTGACATCTGAGGACTCCACTGCTGACAGCCCCCAGAGGCTGCTGGTCTCAGTCATGACTTTTGTCTCTGAACCTGGTTCCTTTGAAAACAGGGGGTTTTGGACAGACATTGTCTGAATGTCTCAAAAAACAGTTTTAAAATTCACTTGCAAGGATTTATTTGAAAGTTTGGAGCTTTATTGTAATGTCTTAGCAATTGTGAACAGATTCCATGTATGTTTTTAATATGTGATGCTTGTAATGCATTTCAGTTTAGTGGAACTCACAAAAGCTTGGTTTAGTCTTCTTCCATTATCTTATTTGCCTGTGAAGGGAGTACAGGATATTACCTGAGACATGGAGGGTTGATAAGTACTAGAAAATGTTTACTGTGAGATAAATTCAAGAAGCACTGCCTGGGTGACTTGTCAAAGAAAAGGTAACGGGCATAAACAGAATAAATACAAATGATGAGGAAGAAAAATTTAGCTGACTCCTTAGGCTAATATATGTAAGACTGCAGTGTTTGGAAACTGAAAGCGGGTATTTCAGATTAGTAATAAAGCACATTTCCATAAAAGAAAAGTGGCAATGGATTCTACCACTGCAGGAGGCTGTATGTTGGGAACTCCTTTTCTAGGAGCAGATTTTCACTTCAGCGGACTTGTGGAGGAGTTTAGCAGCCTCTGTTACTCTGAAGGGCAAGCCAATTTTCAGCAACAGCTTTGGTTTTGTTAACTGTGTGGTTTTTTTCCTATCCATATCTTCCCTTCTGTGAATGCTTGTCATGTAGTATTTGTTCTTTATGAGTTTGTTTCATTTCTTACAGGCTTCACCTGGTCTGATTCACAGCACTGTCTTACTGACTTTTGTGTTTTGACTTCATGCATTGTTTCATCTGTATCCTAGTGCAGAAGCAGATATATTTGAAAACAAGAGAAGTGTTGGTAGTTGGGAGAATTACAGCTTATATCTAGTATCTAGTTTCTTTTGGTTGATTTTGAAGATAGCATTAAGGCATGTTTTCATAAACTTAAGGTCATAAAAAGTAGTGAATTTTAAGACTTTGTTTAAGGTATTCATCTGTCATTTTCATGAGATTATCACTTACAGGCAGTTGACATCAGCGAACTCACATCCATTTTGCTAATTGAGAAACATTATCTCCCTGTGTGAATTCCTAAATCATGTGCGTTCCGTTACATGTCCTGGCACTAACAGGCTATTATAGAATAAATCAGTACTATTAGAGGCCCTTTACTTGTCTCAGCCTACTATTTCATTTTATTCTGGGATTTTTTTCTTTACTTGTTTCTGAAGCTTTGTATGTTCTTTCATAATTTTTCTCTTCTCATGAAAATTGGTATGAAAGTATTTATTCTGCTCTTTTCAGTTGGTCCTCACATTGTGCCACCTGTGATTGCTGCTTGTATTTAGTGTGGTTGGTCAAACATCACAATTTAGAAACAACATTGATACGATTGATTTTTATTTTAAATTGTGTTATATATGTTAATGGAGCACCACCAGAAGCTCAAAATCCTTCTTACCTTCCTTTATGAAAGGAATTTTCTCCTTACCATTTCCTTACAGTGTTTCTCAATTTCTTACGTCTATTTTTACTGAAAAATAACTGTCATATCACAAATGTTTTGAAAGAAGTGAGTAACTGATTTTTTTTTTATGAAAAGCTGCTGTTTAGTGAAAAACTGTAAGAGGAAACTTAGGGGAAACTTCTTTGTTTTATTTTTACTAAGAGTTTTCACCACTTTTTCAGTGCAAAATCTTTTTTCACTGTTGTGTTTGTTGAGAGATGAGAAGTGGAGCTACCTGCAGAAGTTCAAGTCCTTGTTGACTGTACAACAGTCACCTTTTGTTCTCCAGTTGAATATGTAAAAGACTGACTAACAATGGTTTTGTTATGTGATGGCTCCTGAATGCTGTTGCCTCATGGGCAAGGAAGCTTCAGCTTTAATTAATGGGCAGTCTGTTAGTACAGTTTGTTTGTTTAAACTGTGCTAGGAGGCTCATTGCTCAGTGATACACTAATCTACAGAAACATTTAGTTGTCTGCATTAGAAACCTTTTAGACTGGTATATGAGTTGCAGCATCTAAAACTCATTGATTGTCAGAAAAGCTAGACTTGTGCCAGTAGCTGTGAATTATGATTTACCTGTTTTGAAGCTCTGCTTCTGAGAGTGACAGGCTTAGTATCCAGTTCTTCTGACAGGGAAGCAAGTGGATGCCATCACACTTAGGCAGGGCTTTAATCACAGACCTGGTTCTATTTCTCAAGATGGCAGTACCCACCTAAACCATTTTAGTAACTGCAACGCTTTCTTTGGGAGCCCCTTACATTTACAGTAAGGTAGACCTTTTAAAACAAAGTTTCACATACCCTTTGCTCAAGAGTGCATAGCATGAAAAAGCAAAGGTTAATGAAGTGCCTGTGTGTGAAAGCCTTAGTTGTATGTTAACTTTTCTTGGCAGCTTTAAACTACCCTGATTACAGCTTTTGTACAAAGCGTTTTCTGTCTGCTGCAGCTGTCGAGACTATACCGTGTGTCATGATGAGTCTGTCACTGTTCATTGATCTGGAGGGGGGTAGCCATTAATTACTCACTCCCCTACCTCCCCTACCTACTTCTCTAGCAGTGCTTTTAGAATCTTCTGATGAGAGTACTGTTCTAACTTTGTTAGGGTGAGAGGGCAGAATTTGGTTAAACTTCAATGTATTTCAAATTAGTTTACTTCATATGGTTTCTACACAGAACTGTTTCTTTCAGATGGATTTTTTGTTCTTGCAGCCTTTGTTTGTTGTCTGATGTTGCATTAGGCTGAGGGCTGCGAGAGTTTGTGTTAAAACTGTAAAAGGAGTTGGTTTGTATTTGCCATACCCATTGCCTTGATTTTCTAAGTGATGTTTATGGTACATTTTCTGTCTTCAACATATGGCAAGTAAATTTTAAACATGCTAACAGTGCATACTTTTTTTGTGCTATCCAAGTAGTGAAACCAGCTTGTGGTACAAATTATACTTGCTGAACTTGTCATCAGGCATTTATCTGCTGTATCTCACAGCGCTCAAAATGGCTTTTGGCGTTCTGTGGTCAGTGAAGTTGGAAGACAAAAGTAAATAAACAGGCTTCAGCATAGGTGACTTGTCCTTTTCTCTTTTTCCTCAGTGTTCATTTTTGGGTCCTGCTGTTGACCACTTGTGGTGCATCATTATATTCTCATAATGCTAAATCATTACATCCCTGCCAGAGTCTGCTAGTTTTCATGGGAGCACAAGAGGACTGTGGGGCTGCTGTCATTCAGTGACTTATTTATTTATTTATTAATATTTTGGGAGCAGCTCACATTTTGGCTGGCAGTGAGAATGGAGTAATGTGGGCTTGGCATCTCCCATATACTGCTGTAGAGAGAGGCTTTGGAGGCAGCTGAAGCCCACATTATCTGTCTGCTTAAGGAACTGAAATGAGGTCTAGGATTGGAAGAGAGCAAAGGTAGTGGGATCTGCATTGAGTCCTGCTATTCGGAACTCGGGATCTTCCACCCTGTAGTGCACCTGCATGACAAGCTTTGACACATTGTTGGTACTATTGTAGATAAGAATCCTGTCTGTAGTTGTGTGTTTCAGTGATGCTCAGGTTGGTGTTTCTGAAGTGCTTTCCCGTGTATGTGTGTGACAGAAGCTCATCTTGTGCACTTGCACTTATGCCTGTTCAGTCCTCTGGTATCAGCGCAGAGTTTTTAGAGCCTCTGAGGTCCAGCCTCTCTGTATGCTTCTCACCTTCACTGTAGCTCAAACACAAGTTAGCACAGAATTCAAATAAAATAGGCTGGTATCCTGCAGTGCTTTCTCACTTGGTTAGCAAGAGCGTTAACCCTGTGTGTGCTGTGAGCTGAAGAGGCATGCATCACAGTTTGTCAAGTGGAGCTGCCAGAAGGAAAATTACATAAAAGAGATTCAAAAGATACACTCATGCAATTAGAAATTGAAGAGACAGGTGGATCAGTGGAAACCTGAATTTTTGAGGAACACATTCAATGTGCTTTGTTCCATGGCAGCAACTGGTCTGGTAGCTTCCAATGTGTTTTCTCTGGTTGGCAGAATTTCAGTCAAAACCGCAACACTTTCCAAAACTGTAGTTCTGCACTGCAAAAGAGAGCATATTCTTCCTGAAAATCTGCAGTTAAATGAGCTTTTACTTGTTTTCTTTCATTAGTAATGGCTCTATATTGAGCTGCAGTTAGAAACTGATCTGGTTGAAAAGTGATGTCACACCTCCATTTCTCCATATAAAAGCAAATAGCCTAGTTTTTCTGCTGCGTAAGTTTTTTGAAACTTTAAATCTAGTGTTTACATTTGTCTGTAAGAACAAGGGGAAGAAAACTATGCATGTGTAGCTTTCTGCATCTCTCACACTAATGCGTATGTTACATATATACTGCTGGTAAAGTGTCATTTCAAGCACTATATGTCTGGTGGTTGTATAAGGCCTGAATTTTTCCGCTTGGGTGCCTGATCCTGTTGTTTTTGTCCCTTGGGTGATGATATTCTGTTCCTGGTTGGTGGAGGTGGAGAGAAGACTGTGTTTGTTGCTGGCAAATCTCTTTATCTCCATTAAAACACTGCTAATATTTATTCAAATTACCTTCCATCCTGATACTCTTCAAACGTTTGAGGGCTTTTCCAATGGAGCAAATTTCAAGCACTTGATAGTTTACTTTCTCTTTAATCCTTGGTAAGTAATACTGATCAGACAACAAGGGGGAAAAAAGGCATATGTGCAGATGTGACTCTAACAATATCCTGGAAAATACATTTTTGCTTAACTCTTTTTAATATATATCCTAGAAGTATATTTTGTATATCCCAGAAGTATATTCTCCAGAACATGGCAGGTCTGAGAAGTGCTGAAACAAGCAGTAGTGTGGATTCCTGGCTTAGTTCTTTCAGCTAGGATCCCTGGTTTGGGAGAGTGGTGGTTGGGGGAGTGATGTTTCTCTTTTTGCCATGTTTGTAGGGAATGCCAGTCTTCTCTCCATATGGCCTAGGCTGGTTCAGTATGCAGTGGGGGATGATGCTGGAAATTTCCATTGAATGTGGGAAGGAGCTGGATGATGGTGCTGTTTGAGCAGTAATTTCCAAAGTAGCCACTGACAGCCAAGTGCAGACTCCCATACCACCTTTGATAGGAAGAACTTCTGCTTGCCCTTTGCACAGTGATGAAGTGTGTTTTTGGGTGTCTGTCTTTTGGCCTGAGATGAGGGTGTGTAGGGATGGTGGGCACAGCATTCTGGGTGCATTCACAATAAGGCCCATCTTGCCATCCCTCTGTAGATGTGCCTTCAGTGTGGCATAGAGGGTGATGCTGATGCAGTTCAGTTAATAAAGATTTTGCTGTCATGGCACAAATTCTTGGGCCAGAGCAGATGAGGAGAAGCATATTTGTGTGTTTTAAATCAGTGAGTGTAGCAAACACCCTACTTACACCATTTTCCTTTGAATTATGAACTGGTTTTGCAGCGTAGAACAGGAGATGCTGTGTGTTTTCAAAACTTATGGCACTGTCTTAGTGCTTTCTGATTTGATATTCATGTATCTTGTGCTTCAGTCACTTTAACACACGCAGAATGAGGAAATGACACCATTTGGAACAGGAGAACTGGCTTCTATGAGAAGTTTAATTTTGGCCTTATGGAGGCCCTTTGGTAGCTTTGGCCAAGTTTGGAAGCCATCTCTGTCAGCCACTTGTTATTTTAGATGACTTACGTATGGTTGTGACCGTAGATGTGTGATTGCTTTTGAAGAATTTTTGAAAAAAAAAAATGCTGCTTGATCATTACAGTACATTGCAGTTCTACTTCTTTTTCTCCATATATAAAACCCCAAAATTACAGCCTTGCTTTCCTTACTGTATGCTCTTTGATTATGAAAAGGCCAAGTTTGGAAGGTGCAATTCTGGTTTTATTACAGAGAAATCTGGGAGAAAAAATGAAAACTGAGTTTTTTTTCCCCCCTCTTTCTTCATGCTGCAACAGGCTTGGCTCTCTGAAAAAGCAGCTCTTTGACAATATGTTCTGAACTATAAGCATGGAATTTTGACACTCAGTGGTGTGAGAACAGAGCAAATGTTCGCACACAGCTTTTAGTGTGGAATTTTGCTGGTGTTTTTTTTTTTTTTGTTTTTTTGAACAGCAGCTTTGGTCTGATTTTTGCCTTCCTGTGCTACTGCCATAACTTTCCTGGGCACCAGATGATTACTGAAATTTGGATATGCAGTGTATCTTAGTACATTAAATGTGAGTTCAACAGAGAAACCATGCTTTTTGGAAATGGCCATAAAAAACATTTGAAAGACGTCTCCCCTTCTTGTTGCCAGTCTTCCAGAAAGTCTCAAATGTAGAAACAACAAAACCCAAAACATGCCTGCTGTATATTCAGGCTGCTACTGTTGTTGCCTGAAGGCTCTGTTTCCCTGCAGACAAAGTAAGGTGTTACTATTGTGCCATTTACAGGTTTTTGGTTTGGGTCTTTTGTTGCTGTTTTTGTTAGTTGTTGTTTGGTTTTTTTTTTCTTTTTTTTTTTTTGCTCATGGTGTTTTGTTTGTAATGTAGCATAACCATTAACTGCGTTTGAAAGTGATCTAGAAGAGACAGGCAAAACTGAAGGTCCCGTTGTGTTTGGACCATGATAAATGCATTTTCTGTTTCCTAATGTATTTGCAGCACTGTTGATTTCAGAGTTGTGTTGGATGCACAATGAAACAGGTTTTGAACTTGTGGGTAAAGGGAGTATTTTTCAATTGGAAAACCATGCTTACTCTTATTTGTACTGCCAGATGCAGCAGAAGTTAATCCTTTCCTGCAATGTATCTCCTTGAAAAATCATGTTTTAAGCTGCTGCCAGAGAGATGCTAACTGATGGGAAATTGGAGAAATATGCCTCTAAGTTTGTAGTGTGAAAAGTCAGTATATGTTCTCTATCTGTACTATGTGTAAAAGCAGTAACTTCACATAGGAGACTGACCTCTGGTTCATTCTTGCCTGGTTATGCCACTTCCAGTACTCTTGTCCTGTACATCCCACATGGATAGGCAGCATCCTGACAGCTGAAACCAGCTGTCACAGGTGTATGGCAATTAAACATGGCATTTTCCTGCAGCGCCTACAGCACTTGTTTTAAATCTGTATTTCCTGATAGCTATTTTACAGATGCATTGGATAGAGTTTAAATGAACATAAGTTCTTAATTTCTTGCTTGTGCTTATATGAGACTCTAACACTGAGGTATTTTAAAATTGTCAATCATTTAGCTTCCTCGATTGTACATTGTTTACATTACCAATTAATCCATTCAAATATTTAAAAACAAGCATACCAAGGTTCAATTTGCATTCCAATTTACTAGTCTATTGCCTTTCTTCAAAATACAAGTATTGTCAAAAATGTTGTCAGTAACGTGCTATCTGCATATGATACATGCAGATACTGAAGTATTTTAATGTAAATTGTAATATGAACAAAATATTTTCAGGAATTTTTGTATGCGTCTTGCTTTGCTTTTTACAAAGGTTGTAGCCTTGGGATGCTAGCCAGACTTTGAACTGTAAAAGAGAGCATAAAGAATGCAGGATGTTTTTAGAATACACTGAACTGTGAACAGATGGCTTCATTAAATTATTTTCAGGCAAAGAAAGCAGTTGCTGCTTTTGGAGCAAAATTGGCTAGAGCAACTGCTTGTACATTGCCATTCTAAGTGTGTGGCAGGTAGAATATTTGTACAACTCTGTGTAAAACAATTGGTCCATGTACCTTCAAAATATAGATGTAAGAGAGTGGTGCCTCTGTTCGTTGAAATTATAGGTATGAATTAGAACAAAAAACTGAACATGTCATCAGTAAACTTTCTGTGCATGTTTCTCTGCTACTTGATTTTTTGCTCCTTGACCCCCAGAATTCTGTTCTTCGCCAGAAAATCCTTTGTTTTGCTCTTTTTTTGCTTCCTTTCTGGAGAGCACAGTGGAAAACTACATTGGTAACTAAATATAACAAAACGGAGTTATAAATGGCTTTTGAGGGACAGTGATACCCGAAAGGTAATTTACTTCTTTTAGAATATAAAAAACTGGCAGAAATGTATCAAGAGTATGGTTGCTCAGGGTTTCAGTGTTCTTGTGTTGATCAAAGTTTTGTGTGTGCAGTGTGAGCAAATTTTTGCTTTGCTTGCACCTAAGCTGCCATTAGGTACTTGATGCTCAATTTTCTCCCAATCCTTCTAGCTCCAGTGTTAAAAAAGAACTTCTAAAGTTTGGGTCAAGGCAAATACTCTCAAGTCACAATATCTGAATATCCTCCTACAAGAAGAATGTCTGTTGAGCTTCAAAGATAGCTTTAAGGAGGGGAATTTGAAGGGCTGTTTGGTCCTTTCAGAGTTGAATGTTTCCTTTAATTTGTTGTCTTTACAATTAAATTTGAAGGCAATAAACGTGATATCTGGCAAGACAGTGTCCTGCTATAATGCTAACTTTATTGGTATTGATTGCAGCATATCCATTATTTTCCCTGCGCAATGCCTCTTTATTACAAATTAGATATTAGCTTGTTTTAAGTAGTGGAGGAGGACTGGTGTGTCTGCTGCTGGTAGGTCTGAACTTGCATGTTAAGGCTTGTCTGTTGCTATACGATTTATTCTGGGGAATATAAAACAAGGGCTCTAAACAGGCTTCTTTGTTGGTTCCAGCTCTGTTAAAATGCCTCTAGCAGATAATCTGGGACAGTAGTATTGGGATTAATTTGTTGTTTATGATTGAGTCAGGGGAATGCCTTTATTTATCAAGGTACTTGTGTAGTGGTTTGTTTCACCATACTGAACCAAATAACTCAGTGTAGTAATTGTGCAGAAGTTTGTTGCAAATGTTTACATGTATTTGCATAATAAATCAAGACCATAGTTTTTAGCCAGGTTGCTTTTTTAAGGCTAAATTTGTAATGTACACATGAATTGTGGAAACTGCCTGAGCCAGACGACCTATTGCTGGAGGAAATTTTGTGCTTAATTAGAATCAATACATTCCACCATGAGAGTAGAAAGTGACCTTGAATTTGGGAGGATGAACTACTAGCACGTTACTGGCCTTGTTTGAAGTTTTTCCCTGTGTTATTTGCACCCTGGATTCTCCTGTTAAGCTTGGTATGTCTATGATAGTTTCTTTTAAAATGCTGTCTTTTATCTGTGTGTTTTCCGGAACTGTATGTGGTACTAAGAGAGCTGGGCAGTGCCACTATTGTGATAGAAGTATCTGAGCAGATCCACTGTAAATGCAGTTCTAGCCCTAGCTATCTCATGCCTGCCACTGTCCATAAGACAAAGCTTTTGGACTTAACCTGGTACATGTTTATGAAAGCAGTCATGGCTGTAAATGGAGCAGTTCACCCCACCCAGTGGTGTATCAGGTATTCACAAGATTGGCAGCATTTTTCTTACCTCTTTTTTCCTCTCTGCCTCTTTGTTGCCGACAGGTGTGGCGCTGCTTTATAAGGTTGTGGGGACCCTAATGGGCAGGTGTTTTAGATTCTAGATTGCACCCATTTTCACCTTTCATTTGAACAAGAACTGAATGTTTTATAACCATAGTTCTGGTACATCACTGTGTTAGCAATATGTGCTACGAAGGACAGGAACTCAATCCTATATTTGTGTCTATCATTCTTTATTGATGTTTTGCAAACAAAGACTGCTAAGCCGTTCGAACATCTGGGCTGAATCACATTTAACCAGCTTATGTGAGCAAATGTTTCTAGCCATTCATGTGGTGAAATGTTAGCTGCAAAGGCTAGGATGTTCTGCATAGAGACAAATGGCTTAATGTGGTTATGATATAACTAAATTCATGCGGCTTGTTCTAACTATGGCCTTTTCTTCATAAAGGCAGAAATTATTGCCACTTTGCAGTCTATGTTTAATCTTTCAACCCATGGAAATTCTCTGCTTTTGCTCTTGCTCTGTTTAGCTTCTGTCAACCGCAGATCCTTTATAAGCAGAAGCAAAGGAAAGGATGTCTGCAGAAATTTTGCAGATCAGATACCTCTTGTGTCTGGTCAGCCTTGGTTTGGACCAAATAATACACAACATCTGAAAACAGTTTTTTCTAGTTTGGTAGTGCTTTTCTCTGCTGGTGGAGTAGGTTTTCAGCTTCCTTGAAACTGGAGATGTAATAATGATCCATATTTTAAGATAAAATGTCTGCTAAGACTGGAATGCAAATAATTCTTAGTTGGAGTCTGCTTTGTTTCCATATTTTTCCTAATACATAGCAGAGGAAAATGGTGTTCTCATATTCACTTCTGCAACTTTCACCTGGTTGTCAGTGCTGTAGCTTATAGGTGCGAATAGCTTCACACTACTCTGAGCTGCTGCAGAAAGGCCCAGGAGCAGGGTGGGAGGAAGGCCAGTACTCCAACGATACAGCCCTTAAGTCATGGCTTCAGGTTATTCTTAATTGAGTAACTGCAGTTTTCTCTTCCATGTCCTTTTGCTCCCTTCCACTAACCTCTTGTGCTGCTGGTGCTGCTTCTCTCGAGTGAGATCTTTATGATGATGGGACTGTAGAGTGTCCTGGTTAAAAATTTATTCTTTGTCATATTCCCCTGAGATAGCTTTCTTCTGAACAGCTGTCTGATTTTTAAATTTTATTTTTATTTTTACTTTTTATCACCGCTGTACTATGTGGCATGTTACTTGCCCAAACAAGCTGTGCCTGTTCTGTTCTTGTATTGTTCTCTTTAGTGCTTAATGCAAATCCTGCTAATCGGTCATTGTTTCTGTTTCAGGTACAAAAAACTGAGTCATTGTTACACTAACATCATCAGGTCCTGTTGATGGGCAGCATGCACTGTGTAGATTAAGAGTCTGAATGCTGTGTAAACCCTGGCCTGACTATTGCATTGTTTGCAGAGTGGACTAGTAACTTGACTTTCAGGCCTGTAGAATTGCCTTATCCTCCCTCTGCTGGTCATCAGCCTTCTGCAGTCTCACGGATGTAATTGTCACAGATGGGCTTCTAAAGGTGACATGTCATCCTTTCTAATCCAATAGAGTTTAATCTTTTGGGCTGCGAACAATTGACATTTATCGAAATGGGATTTGACAATATTTTATATTCTCTAAGCATTTTTATTTGCTATTTTCTGTTTAAATTTGCCAGGCTAGCAGCAGAACAACTCCATGTTCCTCCATAGCTTTGCTGCTATGAAGACCTCTCCTTTGAGAAACAGTTTTTAACAATTTTTGTTAAGTCTTCCAGTGTGCTGCAGTAACACACGGAAGTGTTTACTTTATCTGCTTTAATAGATCACTTTAAGGTCTTGTAATCTTATTTGTCTCAATTTCAAGATGGGAGGGCAAGGATTGGAGGACTACAGACTTTTATTGGATGAACATTTCATGTTCACGAGATTGTCTTGGCTGATGGTTGTTTTCTAAGCTTGTGTGTAAGTACTGAAAGTGTGGTTGTGCTACCCCTGTGGCTGGAATGGGTCGTCAGTGCAGTTGGAAGAGTCCTGTGGTGGCAAAGGAGTGGCTGCTAGAATGAGGTAGCTCTGGTAGGTGTTGAGGTAGCTTTGAAGGAGTGTGGTGAGTAGCTGTTAGATCCTCACAGAGGAGGATGAAAAGTGATGGGAGGTGCTCACAAGCAAGCTATGCTACCAGCTCCTCAGACTGTTAAAGGGACAGATAAATTATGTTTATTAAACTTGTTTTCCCCCTGAAGCCTTATGAAGTGGCTTAGTAGAAGAGAACTATTTGGTGAGTAACATAAGCATTAAGATGTGTAAGCTGAAAGTAGTGCGAACTTTCACTGAATTGCTGAAATTGTAACTTTTACAAGTCACACGAAAATCCTCACTAGGCAGGCTTCTCACCTTCTTTCTTTTGGAGTTGCTGAATTCTTTCTGATTTGTAAAATTTTGGTTTTTTGAGCTGTTGTTCAAGTGCCCTACTACCAAGAAAAGGCTTTCACTGAGTCCATTGTGACATTTTGGTAGGCTTCCTGAGCCAGGCTTTCACCAGCAGCCTCTGTGTGCCACAGGAGCTGGAGGAGTGCTCTGCTCAGTAGCTGTTTTCCCAGGCATGGTCACCTGTTTTTGCAGTTACCGTGTCCTTTGGAGGTGAAGCAGTTGATCCCAGGCTCTTGCACTCTTTCTCAGACATGGAACTGGCAACTGCACTGTCGTGTATCAGAGAAGCTTGAACATAACCCATGTCTCTGAGAGCTGGAAAATGTACCAGAGTACTGGAGAGATGATAGATGCCATTGACAAGTTCTGAGCCTTGGATGGAAAAAGACTCATCGCTCATGGACTGGTCTTGAGCAATTGGTAGTCAGCAGCTCATCTTCATCAGGACCTGACCAGATTGTTTTCTGGACATGTATTCTCAGGAAGTGTCCTGTGAAGCCTCTCTCTTGTTAAACAGGAAGGACTCCTCTAGGAAATCTTGCAAAAAATCCTGTAGTAGATAGAATGAAGCAACCAGTTTTCGTAGTCTGAGTAGCAGCGGGAGATACATCTTTGGTCCCCTGTGCATCATGAGTAATTTGGAGAACTAAGGTGAATGTCAGCAAGATGAAACTTTTATATCACTGCTGAAACATATATGAAATAAACCTAATTCTTTACCTTGTCATAAGTTTGTCATTGTCTTGGTGAAGGTTCATTTTGAGCAGTACTTTCAAATGTTTACATTTTAAATTTTTTGTTTCATTCTAATACAAAGTAAGCAGTGGCTTTTTTTCCTGCTGAAGGGTGATGTCATTTAACATGACATAAGGTGACACAGCATGACAAGTGTTTTGTTTGCAGTCCTGAGGGAGGGGTCAACTGTTGTGAAACTGCATCACCATTTTCTGTCACTTAAACGTTGGATGTGCCACCAGCCTTTCAGAGCATGTTAGAATTAAAAAAACTTTAACTATTCAGATGTTTTTGAAGTGCCATGGCTCAAAAGAGCTAATGCTAAAGTGCATAATCCCCATTGTGTTAGAAAGATAGAGAAGCTGTTTGAGCATAGATACTCTGGTACCTATATTTTTTCTGCAGAGCGACTACTAGTTTTAGATTTTCTCAGAGAACAATCAGGGAAATTTTGTAATCAATAAGGAGCAGCTTAAGTTGTGCCTCGACGTGTGCAGTTGGCTGACCTTGCTGGTGAGAAACTTAGACCATTGCATGCAAACTGTAGAGCAGTTCCTCATGTGTCACTGAACAACAAATCTGTTGTTAAAGACAGTGTTTTGCCAAGCAGAAATATGTGTGCAGCCTGTAAGAATAAGGAGGCTTAAATGAAGCTTGCTAGCAAACAGTCCAGCAGGAGACAGGATTCTTAGCAACAAAAATAATGAGATCTGTCGTTCTGTCTTAAATTGTAGAGGAGCAGTAGCAAAGCTGCTAATACATGGATGTTAATCTGGAGTACTGACTTCAGTTTGTAGTGTGTATACTCTTGGTTACCTTGGATGACTTCTAATAGATCTGCAAAAGCTACTTAAGAAAAGCAAGCTGATTGTTAGTAGACTTAAATTCTCAGTGCAGGTCTACACATCCTATAGGAAACTTGAAGGTTAGTGGGTTTCAGTTAAAAAAAAAAAATCTGGATTCAAAGAAGTCTAGATAATAATTTGCTGGAAGAAAACTGTATGTCAGAAGCTGCTCTGCAAATAACATTATCTAGCTGGGTTCACATTTTAGTACTGGGACATTGTTTTGTGGGTTTTTTTGGGTTAAACTCTTGCAATAGTTTAAAGCTAATATTTCAATTAGATAAAATTTGAGAAAGTGTCAGCGGAGAGTGAGAAGGAAAACAAGACTTTAGTAAGAGTCATTCATTTGTTTACTGTATTAAGTCTGCCTTTATCAAACAAGAATAAAAACCAAAACAAACCACCAGACTTTTAGCAAATGAGCTGTGCAGCAATTGAAATTTAAATTTAGAAAATTAATACATCCACAAAGAACATTAACCTTTAAAGTTTAATTAATTTGAATTAATGTAGAAGGATGATACTTGTTTTGCTTTGTAGAAAGAGCCCATTTATTTTATAGGCTGTATGGGGGCTTTTGTTAGTTTCTTGCTGTATTAAGCACGCTTTAGAAGAGAAGAGTATTTTGTGGTGTAGAATGATGCTTGGAATATAGACAATGGAGATGTCCTCTCGGGTCCTGTCTCTATTTGTTCTGGATTGTTCACCAAGGAAAGGGGATATAGCAGTCTTAAGGATGTTCTTCTTTGGATGTTTTCTGGTAACGTCTTACCAGTGTCTGACGACCTCAGAAAGTTATAAAGGGATACAGGGAAGCAGCTAGGGGCTTGAACACCTCTGCAGAGCCTGGTTCACAAGTAACATTAATTGCCGCTGAATTCTCTGTCATATCTTTCTTGTTTGGGATTAAATTTTGCATTTGGCTCAGCTTAACCTAATTTTTGAACTCTGACATTTGAAATGTGAAAGCTGTAAGTGTTCTGGGGGGGGAATCTCTGGTTTGAGATAAAACATGGTTGCTGTGGCATTTGGAGGTCAGCATTGCCGTGGAAAGCTTTGTTTCTCTCTTGTGCCCCAAACCTTGTAGGAAGCACATAAATCTCATCTTGCCTCTAATGCCTTTGTGTCATTTTCCAGTTCTGCTTTTCTGTAATATTAAAACCCCTCAAATTTAGCTTTCAATGGCTAGAAACTTGTACTAATTGTCTGTTTTATCAACAAAGTTTGAGGCAGAACCTCTGTGGTGTGCATGTCTCCTATCTTTCCTGTTAAAATATCTATAATGATAGTGCAAACAAGATTTTCAGAGTTAATCATCGAGTGTTATAATGACTCTCTCTGCAGCATTTCATTTGGCATAAGAAAAAGTTCATTTTAGGCTCTGCAGGAGTTAAAATCCCAGTAATGCTCATGAGAATGTTCTGCGAGCAAAGCTTCTGTTAATCCTGTTCCTGACATGCTCACACATAATTTGATGTGAAACCTGAAGCACTTGTACTGAAAGATCTGCACCTGTGTTTTTGGATGTACGGAAAGCAGTAATCTGGGCACAAACTGATACCCAGTAACTAGGTAAAGGTCAAAATGACCTTTGCATTATTAATATCAGTACAAGGGTTGTATTGAGGCAGGAACAGTTATGATCAATGCTGTATAACCCCATAGAATAGATGTAACAACACATGATTAATCATTGCTTTTGTGGAAGATGTCCCAAAGTCAAAGGGTTTTGTTTTTTTGTTTTTTTTCAAACTCCTGAGTCAGTCATTGCTGAGTTGTTGCTGAGTTCTGCTTATGTTTAACAAGTTCTGTTCTGTGCAAGCATTTTTGTATTTGCTGGTGTCTGTAATTAATTTGTATAACTTACAGAAGAGTACAGACTCCCTGGCGGTACATAGTTTAAAAAACAGCAAAGGTTATTAGTGAGCAATGGTAAAATAATCTATGGATGATCTGTAAAATCCATGTCTGTGCTGTCTGTGGAAAGCGCTAGGAGAGTATTTCAGAAGTATGGTTCTGTTACTTTTAAGCATAAAATATTGAGAGGGTTGATGTATCCTTTTTTAATACAATAAAAAAGGATAATTCCTTTGTGACCTAGTTGAATCTTAAACACAGCAAAATCCCAAACCTTTTAAAATGCTTGCCACTGAAGCTATTTGCATTAGCTATATCTGTTAATGTGGGATGATGATTTCTTAAATTTCAAGGCTATTTTACTGTATTTCTTGCTTGGTAAGAAAACAGAAGTTGCATTTTGCTGTTGGAGATAATCTCTTGTGAAGATCTCAGCTATCTAAAATGACTCTTGCAGTTTGTGGTGAATTCTGAATTTTGATCCTAGACCTTGTATGTCCTGTTTTGAGTGAGGTTGGCTGGGACATGCAGTTGTGCCATGGGATGTGATCTTTGGCAGTCCTTAGGGACAGTGGAATTTCTTGAATATGCAAGCAAATGTAATGGTAACACACTTTGTGGCAAGGGTTTAAGCTGATGAGAAGGAATTGTAGTTGCTTATCACTGGCAGAATAAAGTAAGTTGTTGTCATAATGATGTTGCAGCAGAAGAGCAGTGTGTATTCTTGGCGAAGTGGTGTTACCCTTGGGTGGACTTCTGTGTCTTTTCAACATCTTTTCCAGCAGTAGTCCTGCAGAAAGCTGTGTACCTGGTGGGTGCTATATAGCATCAGAGGGGAGAGCTGTATTATGTCTGTCACAGGCCTAGTCATATACAGCCCTCAGACCTTCAGGGTTTTCTTTTACGGACCAGGATCTCTCATCTCTTCCTCACTTTTTCTTATTTTGGCCCTGAAGGAGGAGTCCAAGGAGGACTTGGAGTGAGTCTAACGCTTACTTGCCATTCCCATTTTTTCCCCCCTGCCCAAGGAAGGCCCAGACTTATGTCTCCCATAGTGCTACACTTCTATTTCAATCTGCCACAAGCTAGCATGGCTGCTGAAAGGGACACTATGTGTGGATTTAAATTCCCTTGATCCAGCACCTCCCCAGAGCAGATTTTTAGCCTGTGGAAGCTGATCAGTTGACCTCCCTGATCAGTTTTACACTGGTGTAGGTCTAGATGGGGAGTTATGGATGGAGACCAGAGGACACACAAGTGACCAGAGGCAGGATGGCTTAAGTAAGCAGGCTGAATGCCTTGCAACTGTAAGGAAGAAGAGTAGTTATCTTGCTTGTTTTTCCTAGCCCAATTTGAGGGACCCAAGAAATAATTGTTTTAAGCCATTCACCCAGGCATTGCTAAATTTATGATGAGTGTCTTAAAACTCGGATGTTCATGTAATTAATCGGCTGGTGTCTAGGACCTACAGAGACTAAATGTGCTGTTTTAACAAGAGTGAATTATCTCATCCTGCAAGTGGAATACTGAAGGAGAAAGAGGAAAAAAATTGTTACCTGGTGGTAGACCAGGTATGAAGGCTGAGAATGTCAGACTCTACTTCTATTAGGGCAATGAAAACTTGAAAAACTGCATTGCTTCTTTATGCTGTTGCTGTGGTATATGAAAATAGAGCTTCACATTTGTTGTCTGAAAGTCAGATATCAAAGAATGGGTATGGAAAGTAAAAATAAGCCATTTCTGTTACTTTCATTAATGCAAGGATAAGCAGACCTGAGGGAAATTACCAGTTTTATAGTATGTTGTTGTTGTTAATTCTTTATTCTATATCAGGTTTTCAGTGGAAATAAGTTTAGAAGCCAAGACTGCATTTGCTTCGAGAAGATTCCCTATATGACTTTATCGCATGAATAGGTGACAAGAAAAAAGGAATTGAAGTTCTGAGTAAGTGTTGATATCCCTGTCTTCTGTCATACGGAAACCTGAGTGGTGAAACTTGCTGCTGAAAAAGCGCTTACCAAACAGCGCATGCATAGAGGCACTGGCTTCAGCTTGGAGCTTTGGAAAGAGAATTGACAGCATTTGATGGTGACTCTTCAGCTAACTGCCATAGAAATACAATTAATTGAGAAAAAAGTGTTTTGAGAGGGGGCTTTACTGCACCACCTTCAATATGTGTAATGCCAGGTGGAGGAAAAATTGCACAGATTTTACTGTTCAGGCAGTATGATTCGTGTCAAATACAAAGCTGGATTTGTGTGGTTGGCAGTAGAAGCAGATCTGTGGAGGAACAGATAAAGCACCTGGGAGTGGTGATGCTTCTGTTCCCTTGCTGCATCCAAAACTGAGAACTCAAAATTATTATCACAGACCTCTTTGGCATTTTGTTGAACTTCTTCATCCTGAATGTAACTGGGAATGTGGTACAAGTGGATTCAAGAGGGTATGAATTTCTTGTGGTCCATTCTGGTTGTCTTGCTGTATTGAATGGGCATGTTTTTGTCATGCTATGAAGTGTTGTCCTAACCAGTTCTTGTGACATTCTCATTATCATTTGTGCAATTGAACATGAGAGGAAGATAGTTTCAAAGTGGAATGTGTGACAAAGCAGGTGTGATGCATGACAGTAAGATAAAGATACTCAGAACTACAACAAATTTTACCTGTTCATAGGTCAGAGATGTCCTTGCATAACTTGTAAGGCTCAAGGAAATCCCTTTTTATAGCTTTTTAGTGTTTTTTTTGGACACAAGCAGTTTTGTTTTGGTTTTACAAAAAGTGGGTGCATTCCACCTGTGAATTTTAATTGGGATTTTTTTTAATAGTAGGTACCGCTGCAAGGTTCAATTTCTGATTTTTATATAGCCAAAGACAATTAAGTTTTGTTTTCGTTACTTCTCCACTGTTTTGAATAACTTGGTTCAAATTCCCTACTTCAGCAACCTTGTGCATCTCCCTCAGGGAGGCTGTGCTTGGTCTTATGCAACCAGGGAGCTGACTCTGGCTCCTTGAACTGAAGTTGCCTCTTTCTTCCAGCACAGAAGCTTTTTCTCAGGACAAACAGGTAACCTCTTCCAAGGCTTCTCTTTAAGGTGCAAAATATTTTGCTGTGCAGTTAAAGAAGTACTGGTTTGTAATTTTATGTGTTGAGGTGAAAATTCCTCCTCTTTTTCCTTCTGTTGCACTTAATGCCAAATAAGTTTAGGGAATTAAAAAAAAAAAAGGAAGGAAGGCAGTGTTTTGAACCTGCTTTTAAAGCTAGTTTAAGGCTGGTTTTGCATACGGTCCCTGAGCAGTGCATGGTCTTGACAGTGGGTAGGAATATGTACAGCCTAACAAGTTGAGTGTTCTCAGTGAGCACGCTGGCTCAGAGATGTTTGGTACTGAAAACTCCTGCTGTGTGGAATTTTTGTTGTATTTGCCTCCTCTGAGAGTCAAGAAACTTCAGAATCTGGAAACTGTCAGTAACTGGCATATTTTGTTAAAAACTGTCTTGAAAACCTGAAAAACTAGAATCTGATACTGAACAACTGGGTTTTTCTGCACTATCAAGATAGTAAAATACTCAGTCCTAAAGAATGTGAAAGATTCTTCATGTCTTTTCCTTGTGTTTTTTTTTTCTTTTTTTTTTTCTTTTTTTTTTCTTCTGGGTGGGGGTCGTGTATTTCTCAAGGCAAGAGAGAAAATACCAAGACAGTATTGAAAAACACTAAATATGAAACACTGTAAAATCTAGGTGTTTTGTAATCTATGTTCAGATAACTCTTAAACATATTCAGACTATCACCTGTCAACACTGCTAATGCAGTTTATGTAAACAATTCAGAGCAATAAAACCAGGAAATACTATAGAATTACATAGTTGAAAAGGAACAAAAGTTCCTCTGAAAGTGACAAAATTAATTTGCTTATTTGATCTAAGCTCTTAAGAGAGTAGGTGGTATAATACTGTATGTTGATCTTACTTAGCTTTCCTGGGTTGGCATGTTGTCAAATGAAGATGGAAATAGGTAGCTTCCCTTATTAATGTTTCCCCATAATTGGCAGCTGATAGTCTTTTGGGTAAGGTACGTATTTTTGTGGGTCTTTGGGGGCTTTTTAACTCTTGATTTTCCTTTAGGGACCTTAAAGAACATCTGATAAAGAGCAATAATGAAAAATGCAGGCAGAATTTAAACTTTTGTTTTCGGTTACTTTTCATTGAAAAGCAAGAGTAAGATTTAGAGGCTTGTCTGCTGTTTCTTCTTGTTCAAATTTTTTAACCAGCAAATAATTTCCAGGATTGCTCCTTTTCTGATGGGAGACATGCATTACATGGGATTTTATAACAAGAGGGGTAGTAATTGTCCCCTTTATATTGATCTTGTTGAAGTAGAAAAATTGCTGATTGTGGAAGTGGTCACAGTGATCTCTGCTCTTCAAAGACTATGTTTCTTTATTGACCAGAGTATTGTGGTGATCCTTCTGAATTTTTTCCTTCCCCAAGTGAAGGCTGTGTGAATACATAAAGATTTTACATATCCCTGAAATGGTGCCTTAAAAAGATTAATCTCTAGCAAAAGTGCTGTTGCTTGTTACTTTTTTTATGCATTTGTGCATCCTTGTTTTTTTTCTCATGCACTGTGGCTGTTGGTCTCACACAGCTGTGTTGGTGTTCTCTAACTTTACTGGAATTTGATTCAGAACCACTGCCTTATTTTTTTTATTAAAATATTCTTGTGTTGATATTTGTACAGTATTGTAACTGGAAGAAAGCTGAAATTATGAAACCCACTCAGATCCTTTCCTGAAGGGTTGGGATGCATGGATACTATCATGAAAGCTCCCATTCAGTTTTATGGAAGTTGCTTAACTACAGATTCTCTCAATATCCTTAAAAATGGGATAAACTCTCATCACAGCAGTAGCTGGCCCAACTGTGATATTTTTATTTTGCCATTGGGGTACAGGAGGCATATGTAGCTCTCTGTCACCAGTTTAGTTTCTGTATTTTTCTTGGCTTTTTTGAAGATGCTTGTGAGATCTGAGGAGTGCTGAGGTGACAGGAATTAAAACTGAGGATCCCAGCAGAGTTTGGGTGAGATGGGGCTGTCTTTTCAAGATCTAACAGGGCTTTTTTTACTTCACTGTTTCAGAACAAGGTTTATCATGGGCCTCTGCTCCAGCTTAAAGCTCATGTACTTATTTTTCCTATAATGTTTAGGAAATGCAGATGGGTGTTGATAGGCCAGTAACTGGGTCTGTGAAATTAAGATGTTTTTTATGCAAAGTAAATTTTGCAGGCAGGAAAGGGGCGGAAGAAATTTGAGCTTTGCTCTGTAAGTATTGTAGCATGTTTGTTACTTAATTTTTCACCCCCAGTGTCTTGCACAGGTGGTGCAGGTATAATCACCAACCCCATCCAGAGTGGGTGGGGGCAGTGTCAGCAGCAGTGATTTCAGTGTTTCAGATCAATTATTTAAATATAGTGATGGGAATGTGTACTGTTCTTGAAGTTTGTAGTCTAGCCTACCTTTTCATGTAATTCAAAACTCTGAAACCACACATAGCATTAACAGGAAAGTTCTTAGTCACAGACACTGTCTGTGGGCAGCTGTCTGTGCAGTCTTACTCATAGCTGTATGTTGGCTTTATTGTGGCTTCCGCGTAAGCTTTTAAAATAGTTTTTTAAGAAAGCCAGTATGTATAGGTTGTGGCTGACTTGAAATAGAGGTAGCAAATAGAGCTCTAGTTGTGATTATCAAGGTATTTATCTGGAAATGGTATTTCGGTTAGGTCGGTGTATAGTGCTGTAGCACTAGAAATGTTCCCAAACTTAAAATTTGCCCCTATGGGCTCCCAAAGAGACTTCCAAGTAAAGAAAAATGTGTTTATAAGCTAGTTTTCTTGAATTTCCTTTCTTTTTCTCTTCATTTAGAATCACAGGGACCTGGTTACAGCAGGATGTGCTTGAATAGAAAATGAAAGAAATACTCCTGATCTGGATGGTAATTGATGTGCACAAGGAAAAGTAATACATGGTAGTTGTTCTTTGGATTTTTAATGTTTTTTTTTAAATGCAAGTAGGATGTGACAGCCAGAAGTACGTTGTAATACATTAATGTGGTTTGGAATTTGACAGATTAGAAGGCTTTCAAATAAATAAAGTGTATGCAAACACACACATATGAAGGATTGTGGATCTTCTATGAAAAATTTTGTTCAGGGGACTATCCCTTTATTCTACATAATGTATTCCAGGCTGTCTTTCATTTATAATCCAGTAGGTGTTTTCTTTTATCTTTTGAGACTTAGTCACACTTGTCAAAATAATGAGCTATTCGTGGTGTAATTTTTCTCCCCAAGCTTAAGTAATCATTGCCAGAAGAAACAGTTCAGAGATTTTTTTTCCCCATAAGTGTAGACTTAAGTACTCTTAAAACCTGACAGGGCATAAGGTTTGTTCAGGATCTTTTGCAGTACCTTCTGTAAAGGATCACCTGAGGTTTGGGTCAAACAAGAGTACCTGAAGGATGTCTGCCAATATGCAGTGCTCACGTGGATATTTAATTTCATGCTCAAGTCCTAGTAGGATTAAAGGGCTTAATTATGTCATAGCTTCTGGCAAACTGGGAGTAGTTTCCTGTGTGTAGCGTGGCTACGTGTGGTGTCTTGACAGGCAGGCAGTGGCAGTGTGACCAAAGGAGCAGAATGAGCCGCTGCTTGCAAACAACCCTGCACCTTAGCCCAGCCACCCTCACACCCAGCCCCATGCCTGTGGGCTTCTCTGCTGGAAACACTGATGGTTAGTGGCCCCTTCCCAAGGCCCACACTGAGGACGGATAGACTGCTCTTAGGAGCAGAGTTACTGAGCTGAGGTGCCAGAGCTTGGAAGTCCTAGCAGCTCATCTGCTTCTCACCATCTCCGTGGAGATCTAGAGGCTGGCTGAGAGGTGGCCTGGCCTCCAGCCATCTGCCACCTGTCTTTCAGTCCCCAGTGACCTCAGATCATAGGTCAGAAACCTGGAGCTATCTGCTGAGACTCGAAAACCTCTATGTCAGGTTGTTTAAAGTAAGCCAGGAAAGTATACAGGTCAGCTGATTTGCTGCTAGGCTTTTCAGAGGAGTTTCACACCTACTGTAGCTATTCATTTAGATGCAAGTGCTTTGTTGCAGTGAAAGTGCTTGTCCAAGCTATAGGTGCTGGAAGCTCTTTCTCAAGAGAGGCAAAGGAGAATTTTCTTTTTCCCTTAAGGTACCTGAAGCTAAAATAGTTTACTATAGTTGCTCTGGGAGTCTAAGCTGTAAGGAGGCATACTTGGATCTGCAAACTCCAGTAGCGACAGAGGCTATGTTGATTGATAGCCTCTTGTGGCAACCAGGAAGTTTCTGTAAATTTTAGCTATTCACTTTAGTACTGAGTAGCTAAAGGCATAGAGATGATCTGGTGTAAGTTGGTTTGTGGAGAGCTTCATTATTGATCAGATGATTTACAGATTATTTACTTACCTGCTCTAGTTTGTTTTCAACAGAATGAAAGGTGAATTTTTTTTTTTTTTTTTTACATCAAAAGTAAGTCAACTATATTCTGCTGCTGTTTGTGAAAAGTAGCCAGTTGTAATAACATGGATGGGTGTAATGGATTTTCATGGGGTAGCTTCAAAAACGATTGTAGGGAGAATCAGACTACCTTGCCCTCTTTATATAGCCTAAAAGATAACTGAAAATACTGTTTTGAAAGCAAAAGTGTGCTTGATGTAGCTGTTTGATGCCTTTTACTACACTGGTAACCACAAAACATGCACTGTTTAAGATCTCTGGAAAAGACCTTGTAGAGGCTCTCCTCTTAGAGAGAGACCTGCAGTGTTGAGCTGTTTCCTGTAATTTTCTCTAGCCTGTTTCTTTTGAGGCTTCTGTCTTGTGAGTCATTATAATCTTCTGGGACAAGAATGAAGCCTTCAGAAGTGCAATGGAGATTTTTTTGTCAGATGCACCATCTTACCACTTGCATCTTTGGGAATCCTTTTACTGTTGACTATAGTGAAATCTACTTCAGACCATCAGTGACTTGCATTTAAAAAACAATGTCCCTTCACATGGCTTAGCCTTCTAAAAGTGCTTTGATGAACATTAGGAAATACACGCTAAACAGAATCTGATGTAACAGTGTTAAGACTCTGCATATTGGAAGCATGTTTCGTAGAAGAGTCTTGGGAAAAATGCTATGTTGTGTGCCCAGTTGTGATTGCTTCAGAATGGCCCACTCTTGTCCTGTGATTACAGCAAAATAAATATAAGCATGCTGGGTTTCATTGTCAATATCCAGAGCCTCTTTCCTAAGCTTGTGCATAATGCAGTTCTTTCATAATGCAGGAAGGTGTTGGAACTGCCTTATATGAATTTAGTAAAGGTAGTTGTTTGTAAGGCTGGGTGGTGTCTAACCTCTCTCTAGTACATCCCATACCAGCACGTGAGGGGTCCCAGACTCTTACCCAGTATCAGTAATTGCTACTGCAATGCAAGTGCTGAATAATTTTGTGCTTGGTAGGTATGAGCCAGCTTGGGATAGGAGAAACAAATTGAGTTTTAAAAGGCCTGATGTGTCTGCTTTTTATCAGGTCTGCTTAATATTTTTTTTGTGTTAAGTGCAACATCAGGATCTTGGCTCATTGGATGCAAATGCAGCAGTTCTGGTTTTTGACAGGAATACTCTGCCCTGGAAATCTGGAAAATAAAAGCCAAACTGTTGGAGGAGGATTTATTATAATTCCCATGTCAGAACTTGCCCTTCAGGATTATGTGGTACTGATGTCAAAGCCTGTTTCTTACCTCTTTTCAGAAAGGACGTTTTTCTGACAGCTTCCCAGCTCTGGAGTGTGCAGGAGGCTCCAAAGGGTGGCAGGTACATGCACTGAAACCAGAGGTACATCCCCACAGTAATGGGAGGCTGTGTTGGATTCTTGGTGACTCTGTTACAGGTGTCCTTGTTAGCAAAACAAATAAATGCACTTCAAGAATACTGAGGGCTTGGTGCATACCGAAAAATGTAAATTGGGATTGGATTATAAGTTTGATTTATTACATTCTGTTGCTTCAAGACCAAAATACTCAGGAAATGTACCAGGAAAGGACTTCTTTCACTCAGGAACATACTCTGTATTTACCTGTTCTTTAGTTACCACTAAAAGGTCATGTTCAGGGCTGCACCTTCCCTGTGTTATGTGGTTTATGTGTATGAAGGGGTTGCTTTTGGAGATGTTTGACTCTGAAAGTGTTGCTGGACACCAAGGATAGCTTTTTTTAAAGCACACATACCTGTTAATTTAGACATGCAGGTACTTTCGTGTCTGCCAAGCGGCATTTTCAAATAACTTCAAATTACTCATTCAGTCCTATAAGCCCAAGAAAAAATGAGTAAGAAACTGAGCAATATTTTTGATTGTGACAGTATGTTCAACTAGTAGGAGAAGAGTACTTCAGGAACTTTCTTTCTTGCTTGGTTTTAACTGCAGTGCTGTCACTGTCACAACGCAAGTTTAGTATCTGGGAGTACTCAGGCAGAAGAGGGTCTTGGAACATGCAGAGGGCAGCTCTCAAATTCTGTATTTGGCATAACTCAGCATCAAAGTTAGCTCTTTCGTGTTGCTCTTTAAAGTTGAATCTTATTCCTAGAGATCTGCCCACAACAATCTTAAAAATAAGGATTTTAATGTGTCTTGTCTTTTTTTTTTTTTTTTTTTTGCACAATACTTTATCTTCATGTAATCTTTGCCTACAAAAAAAGAACGTAGTAGTAAAAGAACAGGAATGTGAGTTTTAAAAAGTAACAGATTTATAGCAGTATCCCTCTGAAGATAAATTCTCTTCTTCAAGCACAAACATTAGTTTCCTGAGAGCTTCTTGATGACATATTTATCATGCAGAAACAGAAAATACCAATTTCTGGCCTAAAACTGCCAATTTGTTTCCTCAGCTTTTGTATTTTAGCACTAGTGCAGCAGGCTTTGTGCTAGAGATAAAAACCATACCAAATTATCTTAGGAATCTTCATCTAATTTGTAATCATCTAGCAACTACAAAGTATTTAGGTTACAGTTCGAAATGCAAATAATCCCATGCTCTTTATGTATGTTAATCATAAAGGGCTACTGTTTGCTAGTTTGAGGCTGTACCTTACCTCAGGAGAAAATGAATCCATATGTTTTATAATAAAAAGATTGTAAATAATGATGTTTTATACGAGACTGTATAAAAATGGCACTGTGCTTGAGGTTTTTAAAAGGGTGAGAACTAAAGCAAAAGATATAACCACTGTCTTTACTGGTCTGAAATTCACAAACTGTATAAAACTTAGGTGTCAAAGGTAGTTTGTACACTTACCATTGTGCAATTTTGATTACTTAAAATATAAATATTGCTAACTTTTCAATTTTGGAAACAAAATTGAAAAAGAAAACAGGTTTAAGCAAAATCTCATTGTTGGATTTCTCTGGTTTGTTTTTCAAGTATGGAGCTTTAGAATCTGTTCTAAAATAGGCATCAATAAATATTAAAGCAGACTTGTATTCTGTTAAAGCTTCAAAAGAAAGTTATTTAGGGAGAACTTGGAATTTATGCTCTCTGACAGTTGAATCCTTTAACTCACCCTTTTCTGCTGGCGGAAGCAATTCACTCATAAATTCGCTTGTCTCCACATATTGAGCTTCATGTCCCTCATCATTGTAACTTACAAGTTACTCCTTGCAAGTTTTGCAAATGTTGGGTTTTTTGTTGTTTGAGGTTTTGTTGGTTTTTTTTTTTTTTTTTTTTTTTTTTTTTAACTATCTAAAAATATCAGGGTAGACCGCCTGGCAAACCTGCCATGGTTGTTTTACTCCTGGCAGTGGGAAGGAAGGGTGTCTTGCAGTTAGTTGTTCCTTACTGTGAAGTCCTCATTTTGCTGTCCCTGGACTATGAGTGGTGTGCAGTGATTTTTATGGAGAGGTAGGGAAGTATGTATTTTAAAGGGCCTTCCTTTAAGGAAGGTGGTCTTTTGTCTGGCAGCCTCGCTGGGGGGCTGGCATCACCTGTGGTCATGGAGCTGTGCATTGCTCGTGTTGGGGAAGAAAAGTGGATGATGGCATGAATAAGTACACAGTAGATGAGGGATTGCAAGGAAAGATAAACCGTGTGGAGGAGAATAAAGTGTAATAGAAAAAGGGAGGAAAATTATGGAGGCATTTAGTATGGCTGGGGAATCATGAAGAGAGTGACGGAATTAGACCAGAGTGTCTTTGGCTTTCTTCAAGGGAGAGGCTGGATCCTTTGTGATGGTAATTATCATTTGTTGGGAATCACAAGAATCCCTGCTATGATGCTGACTGTTTCTGTGTGTTAATAAATTCTCCTGGTTTTAACCTTCATATACAAAATAAAACTAGATCCACTTAGCAGTTTATGTAATACTGAGAAGTATTACATAATTACAAACAGAGAAGTTGCACAATGCAACTAAATGTTTATCAGAAGAAAGGTATTTCAAAATAAGTGTTGCAAAATTGACGATTTCCTAGCTTTGAAATTCCAGAATCTGGCTAACTTGTGGTATTTGCTCATACGAGATAGATACTTGGATCCAGCCATACCATGCTGACTGGGGAAGAAGACACCTGTCTCTGGGTTGCATTGCTTATTAAAAAAAACTGGGTACTGGCAAGGGTTGTGGAATTGACATCTCAAAGATTAAATTTTGTGTTCACAAGAACTTGTGTGTACTTTGCCTCTGTGTCCTGGAGGTTGAGAAGGATGACAGTCTCCTTCCCATGGCTGGTTTTCCAGCTTCTCACACTGCATGACTAAGATTTTGCATTTTTCCAGAAGGTGGACTAAAGTACTGCTTCTTTGATGCGTAGTGACACAGGTGATGTGAAAGAAACCACTGATGGTTTCTGATCAGTATTTGCCATTGCAACTCCCTGGCTTCAAAACTTGCGTTAGTGTTTCTTACTAGCAGTTATGCAGCCTGACATTTTTCTAACAGCTTTGAATTTCTGTCCTTCAGGAGAGCAGAAGATTGTTTTTACCCATTTCTCTTTCCATGCATTACAATTTTACGTGTCAAGGGGAATGTTCACAGCTTTGAGCTTCCAGCTGTGTTCTGCCAAACTGACAGGAGCTGCGTTGATTGCTTCTACAGTTGCCCTGGTTTTAGTCACCATAAATATAAGCATCACAGAAAACTCATTTTGCTCCATTTCATCATTACACATTACATCATGGATGTAAAATTATCATCAGAGTCCCTAAATTACGGATTTACTGATTATTTACCTCAAAAAAATTTTAACAGTTTTACAGAAATACAGACCTGTGGTAATTTTAATCAGAACTTAATTATGTAACCAAATATTTCAGGTTACTTTCTCCTTTCCTTCAGTTGTACTTGTTTCCAAGCAAATTGTGGCTTATTCTTTTGGGAGTAATGCTCAAAGTATTAGGACACCTAACTTTTTAGAAATTCAAAGCACTCAGATCTAATCAAAGCTAGTGAACACTGATGGAACTGAGTTAATCTGGGCCTTTTTAAAAAAAAAAAAAAAAAAAAAACAAAAACTTCTTGTACCCCTTGTGTTATGTAAAAGAGGTTTATATTAGATTATTAATGACCTCTCAGTGGATGTCCATGAAGGATTTATTCCAGATTATTTTCAGCACATGGAAGGGAGGAGCAGGGGAGAGTAACTAAATTGGAAGCTAGATTAAAGGACAAGGTTCTGAGTTCATTTTCATCTCTGTTTAAAGTTATAAGAATGAGAACAGAGTGGATCAAAATTTTGCCCTAGATCAAGTAGTCCAACGAGTCTTACTAATGTGAAAAAGGACCTTTCTTGCAATCCTGTACAATAGGAATGAAATCTCAGATTTCCATTTTGTTTAGCCAAAGCAATTCTCAGTCCACACAGCAAAGCAGGCACTAAAGGATTCAGCCAGACGCTTTGTTTCTTTCAAAAGATAATGTAATTTATTTCAAGCTTCATTGTCATTTTGCATTTACTGAGGTAGGCAAGCTAGACTAGGAATGTAATGTGACTATAGGAAAACTCAGGATTTTCCTTTACTAGGGCTTAGATTTGCTAATCCTATTTGAAAGTCCAAAAAATTTACAGGACTTCAGAAGTCTCCTCTGGAGTCGTTTCTGCTGTATGGTATTGTACATATGTATGGTATATGTATGGTATTGATAGCTTTAAGGTGTCCTTGCTGTATCTTTAAAAAATAAATTAAAAATAAATAAATAAAAACATTTTAAAAATTAAAAAATAAATTCAGGAGTTAACAGGGATTCAGATTTTTACATGCAGTCTTTTCAATAACAAAAGGTAGCATTAAGAAGAGGATTAGCTGTGTTCAAACGGCTGTTTTTCTCCTTACATTTCTCTTAAAATAGCTAAACTGCCTGGAACTTAATAACTGATTGTTCCCTTTTTAAACACTTACCTGTTAAGCTGTTTGCTTGCCTCAGAATATTTCATGCCTTGTAACTCAGATCTGAGTGGGCACTTATTAATGTATTGGAAAGCAAAACCTGGAATTGCTTGTATATGATGATAAACAGGAAGGATGAAAGACACACAAAAAAACCTAACTTAAGTAAGCCTAACTGAAAACATGATTAAAACCCAAAACGATTTATATGTTCTGCTACAAACAGTTGTATTTGTGTTTACCAAGACCAGAAACACCAGAAAAAAATATAGAGTTACAGGTTCAGCTTGAGCAAGTTACAGTCTTGTATGGATTTTTTTCTTAGTAAATAAGATATTTATAGAAATAAATGAGATTTCTAAATCTTTCTGTTTTGCCTGTGATTATTTAGTAAAGCAGGTGTAAACACTTAGAATGTAGTTGCCCATCTTCTACTTGGCTACCTTATTTAAGATCCACTGGCTGCGCTTATGAGAGATTCCTTGCCTTTCCCTGCTTAAAACCAGGTCCTCCCAGAGGAATCTTGCTTGTGCTTAGAGATGTTCTTGCTGCAGCTTTCCCTTAGTCTTTTTACCTCTGTTTCTCAGGTACTGGCTCTTTCCCTTTCAATGTTACTAATGATTTTGTAACCTTCTGTCATGGGTTGACACTGGCTGGATGCCAGGCTCACACAAAAGCTGCTCACTCACTCTCCTGAGCAGCTGAATAAAGGAGAGAAAATTTAAGGAGGGGTTCATGGGTAGAGATAAGGACTGGTGGAGATCGCTCATCTAATATCATCATGGGTGAAGCAGGCTCTAATTAAAGATACGAATTGAAAACATTACTAACACAGAGCAGGATGATGAGAAGTAAAAAAAGACCTTAAAACCAACTTCCACCCCACCCCTCCCTCCTTTCCAAGCTCTACCTCCTTACCCCAGTGGTGAAAGAGGACAGGGAATGGGGATTATGATAAATTCATCAGCCATGGTTTATCCTGCTGCTCAGGGGGAGGAGTCATTCCCCAGCTACACCGTGGGGTCCCTCCCACAGGAGACAGTTCTCCATGTACTTCTCCAACATGAGTCCCTCTCAAGGGCAACAGCTTTTTGTGACCTGCTGCAATGTGAGTCCCTCCCATAGACACACAGTCCTCCCAAAACTGCTGCAGCGTGGTTCACTCTTCCACGGGGTGCAGTCCTTCAAGGAAAGACTGCTGCAGCAGGGGAGCAGAGCCCCTCTCTTCACAGTTCTCTCAGGGGGGTTCATAGCTTCCTATAGCATCCACCTGCTCCAGCCTGGGGCTCCTCCATGGGCTGTGGGTGGATTTCAGCATCCCCATGGACCTCCTTGGGCTGCAGGGGCACAGCTGCTTCACCATGGTCTGCACCAGGGGCTGCAGGGGAATCCCAGCTCTGTGCCTGGAGCACCTCTGGCCTCTCCTTCACTGACCTTGGTGTCTGCAGGGCTCTTGATCCTCCCACATGTTCCATCTCTGCTTTTTTCTGCTCACAGCTAAAACTGTTCCACCAGTTTTATATTTTGATTTCTTCTTAAATATGTCATCACAGAGGCATTACCACCGTTTGTAATCGGGCCAGCCTCGGCCAACAGCCCGTCTGTCTTTGGAGCTGCCACAGGTTGGCTCTACTGGATGTGGTGGAAGCTTCTAGCAGATTCTTCCATGAGCCACCCCTGTAGCCCACCCGCTACCAAAACCAGGCCATGCAAAATCAGTACAACTTCACTTGCCCTCCTGCAGCATGACCTCTAGGGATTACGGTTATCTTGTATTGCAGTGTGTCTCTTACTAGTCACCTCAGTGTCTCAGGCAGTGGTGGCACAGTGAAAATCTAGCATCTTGTGCTGTGCTGCAAAGGACAACATGTTTTTTTCATCACTACCCCAAGTGTACAGGCCTCAAAACCGATTTATAATCTAGTAATTGATGAATGCACTCACTGCTTCTGGAGTCTTCACCTGGGAGTGGTTGTAGGAAGACAGGAGGAGCGGAGACTTCTGGAAGATGGTGTAGAAAGCAGTGAACAGTTTTGTTTATTAGGACGGGCCTTTCTGAGTCTGAGAGTAATAGTTGACTTAGACACGCAATGACTTTCATGGTACTGTCTGTCTATCAGTTTCACTGTTGAAGTCTTTTCGCAGTGCATTATCCCTTTGTTTCTATAGCTGCATTTCTACCCCCTGGACATCGCACACCTTGAGTGAGTTAGTAGCGTTACAGAAAACTTCACTAAAAAAAGACTTCTCTAAGATCCCAAGTATGGGAGGTACAGCAGATTTGTGTAACTATTCTTACTATTAATGCTGCACGTCTCATGTTCTTAGTGGTTTCTCTTTGTTTATTATTTGTTAGAGAGGTGGGATTTTCTTTGATACACTATTGAAAGAATAGACTTGAATCAAGTTTTGTGCATTAAGCATAATTGACAATTCAAAGTATTTACACTTGGAAATTCTAGATTGAAATGATTGCTTTCAATTATTGTGCATTTGCCATGTAATGTGTGTCTTGTTTTTAAGAATATAATTTTCACCAGTTAATATATTTTGTATCCAAATTAAGATATGCAGACAGCTGTAGAATACTGCAACATCAATGCTGTTTTTTGCAGTATTCGGTTTGCTTTATCTTCTACTTCTTGCTTCCCTCCTCTCTCTACAGCATCATTTATTTCTCTGGCAAACAGAAGAATGCACTCAGTAACATTTCTCAGCAGCTCTACAGCCTGGGGAGTGTGTGGGCAGTCTTTGTATGCAGCATCCTGGAAAATGTGCATTCTCTTGAAGTGATCTGCTGAAAACCACGTACAGTTGTTCCACCCTCCCTTGTTGTGTTGCTCTCAAGAGCGGAAATGCTTGGTTTCTAACACTCTCTGGGGTCTCCATTTCATCTGCCAAAGAAACACTACCTGCTGCAGTTATCCGGTGAACCCCGAAGAGCAGGGACACTGAAGATGGCTCTGTGTGCTTTTTATGCAGTTTGGGGTTTCTTGCTAGAAGTGGCAGTAGCATTTGGCCCAGTGCCAAGGATCACTTGGAAACACAAAGGTAAGAACAGAAATTTAAGTATTGTAACTTGAAACATTGCCACATCCTCAAGGTTTCTGTGGGATTTGAAACTTGCCGAGGCTTTAGGTTCTTTCAGCCAATTTCCTGTGAATTGGTCAGGTGTTGCTACTTTGCTCACCTCATAAAATGCTTAGGACGAGAATGTTCAAAAGTCAGTCTGGCACTAGGTTAACTGATTTTGGTTCCTTCAAGCAACTTTGAAAACAGCTGTTTTGAAACAAAGGAGGAATTCCAAATTTGGCATTCTCAGCTGAAGGATACTGCAACTGAAATTTGTTTCAAGAGAAAACCACAGTAGGTGTATTTTATTTAAATAAAATTATTTTTACCTTTGTCAACAGACAAAGGAAAAATAAGCATTTGGCCCTCTTTTGACACTGTTTTATGGTGTCTAGATATGAAAGTTTTTCACAGAACAGTGCCTTTCTTGCATTTGAAATTGCAGCACATACTCATAATCTCCCAATGCAATAATCAGAAGTCTGCAAATAAAAATGCAAAGAGAACAAAGAGAAGTAATAGAAATCAGAGAATCCCTAACTTTTGGTTTAACAATTTAGCCTGGGTCTGAAAAGAAAAAGAACTTCAGAGCAAAGTCTATAGAGTAGTTACTTGTAAATATATGCATTTTTCCCTTTTTTCTGCTCCTCCCCCCCCCCCCATGCTTTAAGAGTTTTTTGTCTTTGTGTCCTTCTTTAATAAGCAGCAATTGATTACTTACCCAAGTGTACAATAACTGAACAAACCCAAACAAATACATTGGCTGTATAATGAAAGCAATCTTAAATAAGGATGTTAAATTCTGAGCAGACATTCTTTAGGAAAAAATTGATGGAGATTAAGAATGTAGTAGGAATAAGCAGATTACAGGATGACTGTAGAGGAAGTGTTTTTCCCGATTGTTAGTATAGCAATTAGTGAGTTGCTGACACAGCCTCTCAGAAATGGTGGCCTAGACAAGTTGCTGTTTAATGGTATAGTAAGGTACTGCTGACTCACATCCAATTTAGTCAAAATAAATGGCGTTTATTTTCATTCCTGCTATTTCACTTATCTGTCTGCTAAAGATTGTTGCATTTAAATGTTGGAAACCTACTTTGAATAGGAGAGGGAATTTAGTTCAGTGGAGTTGTATGAATCATTCCATCCATTTTGGGAGAATTTTCCTGCCAAGTAAAATATTTCAAAATTACATGCTTGAGAATCTATTTTAAAATTAATGTTTCTGGAGTATTACAGTTGAAAATGTGCAATTACTAATGATACAATTGGAAGTAATAGTACATTGTTTTCATCTGTATCATAAAAAGCCATGCTTAATTAATCCTGCGTCTTCATGTACAAAAGCTTTCAGTCATTTTTACATTATAATTGTACATTCAGAAAAAATACTCTTTTGTATTAATCAGTTTGTGTCACCTTTCTTCAAGCCTTTCTCATCCATTCAGCACACTTTGTCAATCCACTGCCTTTTCTCTCATATCTCCCTCTTGTTTTATTTCTATTCAGCTTAATTTTTTCCCTCATGCTCTTATTTTGTGGGTATGTTGTGTATTTCATCTCTAGTTTTCACTTCACAATCAGCTGCAAATTATTTGTTACTTGCTTCTCTGTCTTATTTTTGTTATGTCAGTATGCTGAAGAGTTGTCTTAAGGTGGAGGGTATTTTGTAGGATATGTTCAGGGTAGTTGCAAAGAGATGTGGTGACTGACCTGATTTTCCACATTAGATTGGGATATGGAAAGGAAAAGGTGAGGAACAATCTGACAGTGGATGTGGAAAATGCAAGTTTAGAAAAAGCAGGTAGAAAAAAAAAAAAGAAGAAGTGAGTTACAGGGATCACCATGAGAGGAAATACTTGAACATTTGAAATTGAATGAGAAAGTTGGGACAAGTGATTTTGATGTTGGTGGAAGCTGCTGTTTCTGCTGAATCAAGCTTCTAAGGGGTCCCTTGTCTTTTACACAGGTTGTCTGAATTAACCTTTGTTGTTTTCTAATTTTCCAACAGCTGTTTAGACAACTTAGAAAAATTATTTATGAGCTTGTCCCTAAGTGATTGTGTTTCTTCATGAAGTGCTGTAATTTTTCCATTTCAACAGAGGTCCAGCTAATACATTTTAATGAATCGAAAGTATCAAACTATTCAACCTTGCTGTTAAGTGAAGACAAAAATGTTCTATATGTAGGAGCCAGGGAAGCGATCTTTGCCTTAAACGCAGTGAATATTGCTGAGAAGCAGCACGAGGTATGCCATTTAATAATACATTATCCTCCATGTAAAAATTGTACTCTGAATTTGACTTAATTTCCTGATATCAGTAGCATTACATTTTAAACAAATAGGTACCTAGAAGAGAAATTGTTCTGTATGGCCTACTCCAGCATTATTTCTAGAAGATTTTACAGAGTAAAAGTGAGTAAGAAAGAAGAAGCTGGATATAAGCAAGTAATTGGAGATCTCCTTGGGTATTTTCTTCTTGGGAGCAGGATGGATGAGAGGGACTGTGGGTATCACCTGTAGTAGTAGTAGTAGTTCTTACATGTTTTCTTAATACCAGGAGTGGACCATTTTCTGTTAATCTGAGTCAAAAAGTAAACTGGAACAGAAGCAAATCTGAGACTTGCTTGGAGCAGACTGCAGATGTGCTGTAAAAGAAGGCCTGTCCTTTCAGTCTCATCTTCTGTTTTGTGTCTAGGTGTGTCTGCACAGCAAGGGGTGGTGCAGACAGGTCTGATCAGCTCGCTCAGAGAAGTACTTTGAATGTATTTGTGCTGGTTTCTCAAAGTAGATTAGCTTAGGCAGAAGTCTGCTAATGTTATATTGCTTCCAGGTCCTTCCCAGCCTCCTGCTTTTCATCCCATCAGCAACACAGGCTGACATGTAGAGGTACAGCATGGACTACCACCCAGGGTGCTTTAGAAGACGCTTAAAGGATTTTTAATCTTGAAGAACGTGTTCATGGGTTGTGGTGGGCACTTTCACCAGCATATACATATACAACATAGCTATAAAGTTGTACTCAGTATAATGCAAATTAGTTGAGTAAATTTTCTTTGATTCCTTTCCCCCAGTGTTTTTTATTCAAGTGTTAATGAAATAGAGAAGTACTTCAGATTGAAAAAATACATAAGCCAGTTACAGTTGCATTTCCCTAATACATATATTAATGAAAAGTTTATTAGCCATTCATGGGGAATCATCATTATGAACCCAGAAGATGGTAGTTTAGTTCTGATTAAGGCACGTGGATTTGAAAATGTCACCTCCCTGGGAAAAAATGGCTTTGAACCTTTGAATGCTACTTGCAAAATGTCTTGCATTTCCTCTAGATGGGGTTGCCTTTTCTTGCATGTATTACTGCAATATTTGCAGACCTTGCATTGAGTTAAAGTTCTTTCAATGTGCTTTTTTGTTATATGTTTTTTTACATAGTTACACTGGAAGGTCCCAGAAGATAAAAGGGCTGAATGTGTAATGAAGGGCAAATCAGAACAGGTATGTACTTTTATTGAACTTTGAGAAAGATCTTGCACATTTTACTTCAAGAGGAGTGGCATTAAAAGAAGAAAGTCTCCAACTGTTTGAAATTAAAATTTTTAAAAATCACCTAAATTTTTTTAATTAACTTGAGTGTTAGAAACAACAGCATGCTTAGTCTTTTTTTTCTTAGTTCATTATTTTTGTTGTTGAATATTATTTGAATGTTTGAAAACCTGAACACACCCTAATGTGTACTTAATGTTAATGGTTTTCCATTAAGATAATACACCAGTATTGCTGTCACTGAAGTAATTGATAGCAACTGTTGTGTTTTGTTATTGCAATGATTCCTTCACAGCATTTGATTTTATGGAGTGAATGATTAATTTTGTGTGCTTTCCTTTAGGGCATAGGGGGTTTTTTATTAAGCCAGTGTATTTTTTGCTAGCTTTGTATATGTGTATTTTGTGTTGCTCGGTGGTGTGACTCAGACAGCTCAGAGGGCACCTGAGCAGACAGACCTCCTGTCAGCTTGGCAGGGTCCCCTCGTGTTTCTGGGAACCACCAACTCCTCATGACTGCCAGGGCACAGGCTGGCCTGTCTTGCCTTCCTTGCCTGTTTAGTTGGAGTAGTTGACTGCATGTGGATGTACCTTTTTGTTTGTGTAACATCATTTCATTTAATGATGCAGTAAAGCAAGGATTTGTTGGGAAAGACTGATGGTCAGGCCTTTAACACAGTTTGAAAGTAGAAGTCTGCAAGTCCTCTGAATACAAAAAGCAGATCTGTTCTGCACTTGGAGGGATGTGATCCATGAAAGTACAGCCTGTTTAGTTCGTACTCGTAAAAAAAACCCCAAATGCTGCATCCGGGACTGATAGTTATCCTGCATTCATGTGGTTCATCAGGATGGGAGTGGGCTGTCTCCCTTTGACTAGCTACTTCTTTTCCTTGACTGACCACTGATGACCATCAGTACATTATTTGAACATGAGGTGTGACAGATATTTAAGGTGTGTTTCCTCCTTGTCTACCTCTGCAGGATAGGATCAGAGAATACTTTTTTTTAATGGACCAGTTGTGGTTGCTATTAATAATACTGATACACAGCCATGAAGAATATGGGATATAAGTTTCTCTTGTGCGTGTGCGTATGTTTAGCAGACATGTATGTGAATCTTCAAAAGTCCTCTCAAAAATTTTTATTGGGGTATAATAGACCCCATAAATATGTACTTTGATAAAGCTCTGAATCCATTTTATTTTCTCCTGCTCCCAGTATAGCAGCTCATACTTACTGCTAGCCATGCTTCTTCCTCACTTTACTTCTAACCTTCTACTAGTCCCATTTATGCTGTAGCTGTAGTGTTTTCCACAGTGCAGTAGTTTCAAAAGGGCCAATGTATTAAGCCACTACTGCTATTTCTTAAATGGGCAGTTCTCTTCCCTACCCATCAACACTGTACTGTATAATGCCAGCAGAAAGCATTCATACAGGTTTTCAAGGGCCTTATGTGGCAGAAAACTGGTTTTACACTCTTCCCTCTGCTTTTTTCTCCCATACAGTCACAGAAATACCTAATTTGTCTCATAATAAAGAATAGTAAGGTCAGTGCTTAAACTTGATTAAGAAGTTCTTGGAACAACAGGTAGTGGAGGGATCTGGCAGTATATCAGCAAGAATTAAATGGTGTTATTGACACTGTTTTTTTCTCTCTCTTTAAGTGGTTGTTTAGAGTTGTTTCACTTCATTATTCTGAATTTATATTGTATCCTTTATTAAGGATTTTGGTCCAACTCCTTATTCTGTTCCAGAGCTAAAGATATTATGAAGCTTCCTTGGACAGTATCAAGGACTGAAAAAAAAGAGAGCTATAGGCGACAAAGCTTTGTGGCTAATTTAAGGGTTTTAGAGGTTTTGCACTTAACAAACAACCTTGGATGTCATTGTTTCATCTAGATGTACAAGGGATGGCAAAGTCTAAAACTTACTTCATGTTTAACTAGTTGTTCCCACGGACTGCAGGTGTGTTTGGAACTTGTCCTTCCATAAAACAGCTTGGGATGGACCCTGCTGAGCATGCTGTCCGGCTAGGACACTGAGGCAGCTGCATACTACTGGCTTTAGGAAACCAGCTGCTTGCAGGATTGATTAGAGCTCCTGGAGATTCTAGGGAGATGGTGTCCCAGTGTCTCCCATGTGTCACCTGGGCTTGCTAGTGTAATGTGGCATAAGTAGTGGCAATGGGCAATGTTTTTTGTTTATGTTGGAATGTGGAAGCTGTGGTTTATTAGTCCTTTCCTCATCCTCTATCACAGACAGAATGTCGTAATTATGTGCTCGTCTTGCAACAGCTGAATGATACTTTCCTCTACGTGTGTGGAACTAATGCATTTACGCCAACATGTGATTACCTGGTAAGAAATGTACACATGTTTTGACCAGAAACAGCTGTAATGTAAAAGCAGCTCAGGCAAACAATGACTTACTCTGCTTTCCTAAAACTGTTGGATCTTCGCTGCTGGCTGTAAGGTCCAGAGCACTTGTTGCACTGTCCCATCATAATGGCAGAGTATACTACTCCTTTTGCAGAGCACTTAATGAATTATTGATTTATCTTGTCTAGCAGCAGATGTACTTTTTCTTATCTTTTATACTTCTTCCACTATTGTGTGTTAGCATGAAACCAGTTACTAAAACTGAAATTATGTTGTTTGCAACTACCACTCATTACTGAATCTCCCTGAAATTTCTAAGATTCCTGTCTCTGCTCCTGGCTGTGTCAAAGATGTGTAGTGCTGAATCCGTCAGAGTAAAGTCGTAGCACAAAATTAAAACCACTGACTCTTATATCATTTCCTTACTGCAGTGCTCAGCAATTTGAAAATTGAGAAATCTTGTAATTCTTTGTGCCTTTAGCTTCCAGTGCTTTCATTACATACTATAACTGATCACTTCCCAAATACTGTAGCTACCTTTCAGCTTTCTGATCCTCATTCTTTTGGTTTGCAAGGGATTTATAAAGTAGCAGCAAAAGTACTCTGTTGCTTTTTTAAGCCTAATTGGATTATGCCCTGTCTCACAAATTCACCATCATCTCAAAAATTACTTAATCCACCTCAGAAAGCCTTTTTGATTTCTGAGTCTGCATTTTTTCAAGCTAATTGACTAATCGCTGGTTCTTTCTATGTATTGGTTAATTTATCTGCCTTTCTTGCTGTCTTAGCTTTTTTGGGTGCTCATTCTTGAGGTCTGTCTGGATTTAGCTTTTCATCTTTTGCTCTTTTCTGCTTCCACTCTCACAAATTATAGGATCACATTTTTTCTCTGTTTTTGGGGCTTGATTTTCTGAAAACACATATGCCTTCTATAATTTTACACAGAATGCCTTTGATGCTGGAAGTTGATGATATAGCCCATTATTTAGTGTTTAGTTTCTAGCTAACTTTGCACAAGTTGAGTGGCTGAAAGAAAAAATTGCTAATAGTTGTTTTGTGGTTTTCAACAGAATTTAATTTCATTTGAACTTGGAGGTAAAAATGAAGCTGGTAAGGGCAGATGTCCATATGATCCTGCTCAAAGCTACACTTCTGTTATGGTTGGTAAGTTCAGATTTTGCATTCCTCATTCTGATGTTTAAAAATGTTCTGTCTTTTCCACTGTCACCCTCCAGTCTGTCATTATCAAAATTGTGGCTTGCCATCCATATTTAGTCATCTGTATTGTGTATCTGTATAGATGTTAAAATACTTACATAGTCAACTTAAGTATGTTTCTTAAAAGGAGGACTTCAAACTCTAGGTTGTTTGGAATCAATTTATAAAATACCAATTTTCAAACTGTATTTCTTGATGCTAAACATATTTAGTCTGGACAGTGTAAATGTACTTAGACTGCCCTTATAGTATCGATTACTGTAATTCCAGTAAATATAGCAAACAGTATTGTCCTGAAGACATGCTACAGAACAGGGAAGTGAAATATGTAATGCAAGTGTACTTACTGCATGGAAACACACCACTGAATCTTAATTTGGGGAAGCCAGAATTTGTAGCTTTTACCTACATCTATCAAGATCATAAAAGAGAAGCTCAACATCACATGAAACAGGAAATGAGAATAAAAAAATAGGCTGCCCGCATTGTGCCTAAATCTGTACAAATAGAGTTTGAGTAATGGTGGCATAGAAAGTGAGGAAAATAATTCCAGACCTCTGGTGCATTTAAGTAAATTTGTATGTTTGAAGATAAACTGTAGGCTTTCATGTTAAATGTTAAGATGCCACAAAAACAAGGTTGACTTTTGTCAGTTCATGTGTTAGAGCAGTAATAATAATAAACCCAAGTGTGGAAGTGTTCGCTTGAGAATGATTGACAGAAATGTAAACATAAAGGACATGTCTAGGAATTGGGAGGAAATCTGTGTTTACCTTTTCTTGTGGGAAGTTAAAACTTGCCTAGACTCACAAAATATTTATGTATCCTTTTTGGTATACAGTCCATAAGTTCTAATATATTTGTTTTTGTGTTGAAGATGAGGAGCTTTATTCTGGGACTTACTACAGTTTCCTGGGAAGTGAACCTATTATTTCACGGCACTCGCATCAGAGCCGTCTGAGAACAGAGTATACAATGCCTTGGCTTAATGGTAAGTGAGCATGAGACCTGGCCCAAACAAGTTACTTTTTCTTTTTCAATATCACACGTACAGAGTTTTAGTGTCTTATGTGGGTAAAGAGCAATTGTCTGATGTCTCAAAAGAGGTGGATTTGGTTACACTGGCATACACTGTGAGCGTGTGCCCTCATGCATGCCACCAGGAGATTTTATTTTGAAATGTCAGGGTTTTTATCAGCACTGATGATGAAAACAGCTTCAGAATATACATGTTTCAACTTGACATTAATGGTTTCTTATCTGCTTGTGTATCCATGCAATAATGCAGTATAATTATGATACGGTTTGGAATTGAATGGTTTTGGTCTTGAATTGGTTCTTAAATTGAGCTGATCATGGTTCTTGACACTTCAAGTTCCTGAATTTCAAAATTCACTGAATTTTGTGAATTTTCAGGGGTTTGAGGCTTTGTGCCAAAAAGGACCAAAATCATGACCATTGTCCAAAAAGTACAGGATTCTGAGTTTTGTAATACATGTTGTAACAGCACTGTCATTTTAGTGCTTCGGCTAATAGCTGAAATAGAGAGGCAGGCAAGGAGGATTACCTCTCCAGGCCCATTAGAAAACCACATTTGAGTGTGGACTGAAGAATGCTGAAGTAATGAGCTGTCAGATCACAGAGATCTCTCGGTATCTTAGTGTTTTCACATAGGTTTTGTGGTGTTCTGGGTTTTTTTCTGTTTCTGGTTGTTTTTGTGGCTTGGGTTTTTTTAGAAATCCTGTTCATATGATGTACAGCAAACTGTGTAAGTAGGTCAGCAAGTGGAGAGGAGGTAAATGCAGTGTGGAGTTTGGGTGAAAGACAGCTTCTGAGGGTCTTTGAGAGAATCAAGTTTGTAGGCACATATATAATAGAAAATTCTTCTGTTTGTATCTGTAGAGCCCAACTTTGTTTTTGCTGATGTGATAAGAGCAAATCCAAGCAGCACAGATGGAGAAGACGACAAGATATACTTCTTTTTCACTGAGGTGTCTCTGGAGTATGAATTTGTTGGAAAATTGATGATTCCAAGAATAGCTAGAGTATGCAAGGTGGGAGATAGTTCAGTTTACTTTTACTGTATCTCAGAGAATATTGCATGTGCATATTAAAAAGCATTCATTATTCTGGACCTATTGCCAGGTAAATGGAGGTGTTTGAGTTTAGTAGACATTAATAAATAAGCTGTTCCAGTTAGTGTGTTGGAACTGAGAAGGCCTAGTGGTTTGTTTGTAAATAAATACATTTTTTGGTTTTGCAAAGTTGTGAAATTTCAGTACATCTGGGGGTTCTGGTCTTGTGGGAGAAAACAAAGCAACCATGACAAAACCCAGCAACAGAAAAAGTGTTGCTTCAGTTTTCATTTAATTTTCATTTAATTTTTTTAAACAAGTACAGCTCCCTGTGAAGAAGTGACTTTGGTTGGAGCTAAGCAGATAGGATGTGTGTCAAGTGACTTTGAAGTAGCTGTATGCAAACACAACCGTAGCCATGTCCACAGCAAAATAATTCTTGACTGTAGTGTAGCAGATGGGACTTCTATGAAGCTGCTACAGCTGCCAGAGCCTGAAGGGAAATGGGTCACCAGCAGCCTGATTCTGTCACACTTGCTGTGCTTAAACCTCAGTGTGTTAAGCTGATTCAAGTACATCCTCAGGAGTGCTGGTTAAAAGTCTTGATGGAAGTTTTTTCAGTTTAAGATGTTTATTTAACAAAATTTTTTTCAGTGGAATGTATCAATTTCCTTTTTTTCCAACAGGAAATTTATCTGGCTGTTTCATTTTTATGAGGTTGAAAGTTTTATTTTGACTTTGCTGTTTGGTATTTAAACAGGGAAGTCAAAACATCAATAACAAGTGAATGCCCTTGAGATTTCCATTAAACAAGGAGCTGGAGGCAGGTTTAGATGGGGCTTGCTATTGTGGCACTCTGCCCACAGACAGCTTGTGCACACTTTAAAAGAGGAGTACAGTGGAATATGAGAGCTTCATTTAGTATATTAGCATATATTTCAGGGTGTTTGAAACAGAAATCAGTGACAGATTGCAAATCTGTAAGCATTTATGCTTAATTGTTTTAATACATTTTGCAGATTTCCTTTAATACATTGCATACACAATTGGATAATGAATGGAAATATTAATACTGTTTCAATATGCCCTTTTATAAGGGAAATATCAGAGCTACAGCTCAATTATCAAATATTTTGAAATACATTTCTAGTCAATATCTCTTAAATTAAGCCTTGGTACCTGGCAATCCTTAGTAAAGGTGGTAACTTCTAGAAGGATTAAAGAATTGCTGAATTTCTTCTAATGAAATTATTAGTGTCAGGCAAGTCTTAAGGCATATTGCAGCGTTAGCATTTAAATCAGTTGTGATGTCACTGAACAAATGCAGTATTACGTATTTCTATTGAAGGACAGTATAATACTTCCATGCTTGGTTTACTTTTTTCCTAATGTTACATTGCCCATCTCGGTTTTTCTGAGTGATGCTGAAGTATGGTTCTTCATTAACTCATATTTCACCTTCCCTGTATGTGTGATAGAAATAATTTTGCATTATTTTTGTTGAACCAGTTTTCCTGTGGCTTTCATACTGTTCTGTTTGTGAATATGATAACATTTATTGCTGTTGCTAGAGATGAAATAGATGTTGCTATAGATGAAATATTATAAAACACCAGAGCTTTGTAATTGCATGCTATATAGCAGTAGTTCTTAAGTGCAAAAATGCTGCTAGTTCTCCTCACAAACACCTTTTTATTTTTTTAATATCATAAGAGGGACCAAGGAGGATTAAGGATCTTGCAAAAAAAGTGGACTTCGTTTCTCAAGGCCAGACTAATTTGTACCATTCCTGATAAGAATTTTATTTTCAATGTTATCAATGATGCTTTTATTCTCAAATCTCCGACTTTGAAGGAACCAGTGATATATGGAGTCTTCACCCCACAAATGTAAGTGTGCTATAGCCTTTTCCTGGATAAGTACCTTTAATCTCAATTTGTTACTACAAGAAAATTATATTACTCCTATGTTTTGTAGGGTTTTGTTTATTTTCCTAATTTCTTCCTGAATCAATAGGAATAATGTGGGGTTGTCAGCAGTGTGTGCATACAATCTGTCTACTGTAGAAGAGGTTTTCTCAAAAGGAAAATTCATGCAGAGTGCTACAGTGGAAGATGTTTCTAGAAAGTGGGTACGATACTTTGGGGAAATTCCGAATCCTCGACCTGGTGCGGTAAGTTTCCATAGTCTTGGGTCTCATGACTTTTTCAATGCTCAGGAGGAAACAGACTAGGGAATACTAGTAACCTACTAATGTTTGCCCTCACCTGGTTACTTCTTATAAAAACTTCATAGGAAAATACTCAAGGGATATGTTCTGAACTTTCTATCTGGGAATCAAAGTCTTTGGGTTTTTTTTAATTTGGAATTAAGTTGTTCGCTAGTTCTGTATTTCATTATTTTGTTAATAATTTTCTCATTGTGAAATAGAACTCAGTTTACACTAGCAACATCATACGCTTTTTGTTCAGATGAAAGGAAGTATAGCAACTGTTGCATTGTCTCAGTAGAATCAGCATATTTATCTAATGTAGTGCACTGCTTTGCAAACTCAAATTTTCCTAGTGCTGGGTCTCTTTTCAGACTTTTTTTACTTCCTTATGCTTCTTACTGTCATACTGTTGCTAGTGCTGAAAGAGGTGATGGTCAAAAGTACTGAAGGTGCGTGAGAGCACAGAAGGAATATTATCCTAGAATGTATTTTGGACCAAGACAAAAATGTAGTCCAAAGCTCAGGGATTAGCACATCAAAGTGATATGAGGACCTTCTTTGGTACAATGAGTATAGTGTACAGGTGTGGTTACTGGCCAGAATAATGTGGAGAAGAAAATGTATGCACCTGCTGTTAATTGTCTTTATTTTGTACAAGTAAATGGTACAATTTGGCTCTCTTCTTTCTTTTTCACTCGCTCCCCGTCCCCCATTCTAGTGTATAAACAATGAAGCCAGAGCATCAAACTACATGAGTTCTCTGAATTTACCAGACAAAACATTGCTGTTTGTTAGAGATCATCCTCTAATGGATGACTCAGTGACTCCAATGGGAGACAGACCTCGCCTAGTAAAGCGAGATGTGAAGTATACACAGATTGTAGTTGACAGAGTCAGAGCACTCAATGGCACCATCTATGATGTTATGTTCATCGGGTCAGGTGAGTTCTGCAGAACACCTGGTTTTGGTGATGCACTGATTCTTAAGTTTTGTTAGAGAAACTCTTGAGATTTCTATATTTACAGGGCTTTTACAGTAGCTGATGTAAAAAAAAGTAAGGTGTCACAGTAAGTGGACAATCTTAGGTGCTGTGAAAAAATATTGCAGGAAAAGAACTACAAAGCTTCAGTGAATTCAGCAAAGCCACACAATATAATTCCCAACTGGTCATTCTGTGCCCCAAAATGTTATTTCCTGCTTAGAAGTCTAGATCATGGCAAGTTTAATGGTTACCTTTGACACAGAATTGTTCTGCTGAACAGCAAGCAGATTACTGAGGCAACTTAAAGCAGTTGTGAAGGCTTTTTTCTTGCCTTTTTATTTCAAAGCTCTTATTTAAACGTATTGCTTTTTTGCTTCAGATCGAGGAGCCCTGCACAAGGCTATCAGCTATGAAAATGGAATGCATATTATTGAAGAAACACAGCTTTTTCCAAATTTTGAACCAGTCCAAACTCTCTTGCTTTCATCCAAAACAGTGAGTGTTACAAGCATCACAGCATTTATCACCTTTTGTTTTTTCACAAAACTTTTTTTGCACCACTTTGTGACCTTGTGACAAGAGACCATCGCTGTGCATAGAGCCAGCCAAAGGCTGCATTTATAACTCAGCATGCTGCAGCAATCACGTATTGCCTGCTGCATTTCAGTATGTTTGGTAGGTGGTAAGCTTCTGGAGATATTTAGACTTGGGGAATGGCTAGAGGAGCACAGGGTCTTCACTTGGTTTCCATGTGCAGAAGCAGGAAACTGTAAGATGTTTAAGAAACTAGTTTCAGTTTTGCAGGGCTGTAAGAACCTGACCCCTTGTGGCCACTGCAGATTTGTGAGGAAAATTCCCAGGGATTGAGGTTAGCAGAGGAGTGTGTGTAGTTTTGAGGAAATAGACCTAAGAGAGAACAGTCTTCTAGCCTAGGGACTCATAATTGTGTAGTTGACTTCTGCTGTCCCAAATCTCTCAGGCTCCTGCATGCTAGTTGTGTCATGAGAGCAGTCACGTTGCTGCAGCTGTGGGTGAGGACCTCTGGTGAGGTCCCATCTGCCCAATGGGGCACCAGCTGCAGCTCCGGCTGCATGGCACAAGAGCTGCTGCACACTCCAAACCTGGCAGCTGTCCTGCACTGTTTATCAGTTGTTTGGTTTAATCCTAGAGTGCTTTTGTGACAGCAGGAGGATGGTCACTGTGTGTAGTTTGTTCATGAGTTAGATTTCTGCCCCTGCTTGCTCTGAACTTCACATCCATTAATATATCTGTCTATGCCTAAAGTCACTTATAGCATCAGCATCAGTGAGGTGTTCTGGGTTTCATAAAGATTGAATGCCTCTTTTGAAGTATCTAGTGGTAATACCAATATTCAGTAGCTGCCTAGTGATCCATACATAAGTGCTCTGCAGCTTAGGTACTTAGGAATACTTTGAAACAGCTTTTATTTTTGTGTGATATTTAATAAAATTTTGCATGTCAGCATGATCAGTTCAGTGGAACTGAGGTTTATGCCATAATTTTTACAAGCTCATTTTGTGTGCTTATTTATCCTTTCATGCTTAGAATAGAAAGAAAGGACAGAGTGTGTTTTTGCTAGACAAATGGAAAGCAAGATTAAAAACATCTGTGCTTAGTTTTCCATAAATATATTTGTATTATTTTTGTATGATACGTCATACTGACAACTTGCTTATGTATCTGTGCAGATATGTATTATGTGTGTGTATATATACACATACATACACACACAAACAAAATATTTGCTTAATCTGCAAAAAAGGCTCAAATTACTTGCTTTGACAGGAAGTTTTGGAATTTGCCCTGTCATAGAAGATAATGATTGATAGCTCTTCTAATATATATGCTAATACCCATTCTTTTAATTGTGGGATCATTCCTACACTGGCTTAATTATGATTTGCCTATTTCAGGGGAGTGCTAAGAAAGAGGTGGGCATTAAGCCTGATACAAATACACATCATGTAGCAATTTCAGCATGCACTTGGAAGGCTGCTGTAGGAATAATGGTATTGTATTTATTCACTCTATGTCCAGGTACCACATTCTCACTGAAGTAATGATGCCCAGTACATTCCCATAAAACCAAAGATCCTTTTCAGTGATGGGGAGTGGGAGTTTGGGTCAGCTGCCAGAGTCATGGTAACTGTGTAGTCACAGTACCACCCAAACAGGGATTCCTGCCGTTCCCCAGCCTGAAAACACAAGTTTCTGCCTCCACAGTCAGTGGCTACTGAAGTCCATCACAGAGCTGGTATTGTGTTACATGTCATGGCATCTCACAGTAGTGGACTAACCACAGAAGGGTAATAATTACCCTCATGGTGGGCTTTAGACCTCTCTGGAGTCAGAGTCCTTTCTAAGAGCATTTTTCAGTCTCTAGGTTCTTCCCATGGTGTGTGGAGGGTGGTGGGCTGTCAGATGAGCCTACAGTAGATCACCTTAATTCCTGCTTGACTGGAAGGTGTGTCTTTTTAAAAAAACAGTTTGCTCAGCTCACTGCATGTTCCCTGGAATCTTGGATGTATGAGCTGGGAAACATGCCAAGACACTGCAGCCCATGTGCAGTGTTGCACTGTTGCAGTGTTACCCAGCAGAGCACTTGAGAGTGAGCAGTGCTTGGTGCACTGCTGGTGGAAATCCTTGAGCAGAATGGGAAGCTTTTCCTAGGAAGTTGTATGTCTCAAACACTGGAGACTTCCTTCTATGAGCACTGCAGCACTTCCCTTTCTTGAGGTTTTGTCTGATGGTATGTAAAGTCACAGTGTACCTTTAGCTATCATTTTCCCTGAGCTCTAAAGCCAGATGAGTGAGATAGGACAGCTGCCTGCCTTTTATGATGAGTGTGGTCTCTTCCTGCTGCGCTCAGAGTCAGACTGCTTTGGGATCCCCAGAAGCAATCAACAGCCATTGTGATTATTTTCCCCTTCTTCTCGGTGTCTTGCCAGTACTGCTTCCTTTGAGTACTACCAGTGTTCTTTCTTAAGAAGCATTTGACTCTCGTAAGGATGATGCTGATGTGGCTGCAGAGACTTGGCTGGCTAAAGAGCTGAAGGCAGTAGGGCTGCTTTGGGTTAACAGGAGCAGCCCTACTGCCTGCTCAGTCTTGCATGTGCCAACTGCAGCCTTGTCACCAGCACAGCCTTGACTTGGCTCATAGAAGGATTATTGCATTCATATTTCTGGGAAAACTGATTAAGTCATAGTTAGACATGGTTACTTTCCACATACCTGTTCCAGTTTTTTGTTGTCTTTTTTGCACTTTTCAGTATTGCTGCAATATTTCCAAGATAACTTTCTAGAAACAAAAGCTAATCAAATGCTTACTCTCCTGAGGCACCACTTTTTACAAAAAAGGCTGTATGTATGCAGCTCTTTAATAACACTTAAATTGTTCCATGAATTGGGTTGTTTGGGTTTGAGGCTGTGATGTTTTTTTCTTGTGTTTTGTTTTCTTTAGGGCAGAAGATACCTCTTTGCTAGTTCAAATTCTGGTGTGGTGCAGTCTCCAGTGGCATTTTGTGACAAGTATACCACTTGTGTTAACTGTGTTTTAGCAAGGGATCCTTATTGTGCTTGGAAACCTCTTGAAGCTTCCTGCATTGATATTTTTAAAGAAGGTGAAATGGAAAGGTAATAGTATCCTTTGATGACCTTATAGTTACAATCAATATTTAATCAGTCTTGTCCCATACTGATAATTGGAATTTTAAAAATTGAATGTTTTCAAATACAAACTTTTTCCTATCCATTTATGTCTGCTACTGCTGTTTGGATGACCCTTATTACTACAAGGGGATGGGCAGACTTTAGGAAACAAGGTTTGAAGTTTTAATGGTTGGACTTCCTTTTACAGGAGCTGGATTCAAGACATAGGTGGAGATGCATCTTCTTGTTCTGGTGAGTTTGTCTTTGAAGAGCTCCTTCATATGTCTGGGTGGAGCGGTGAGAGAGTTCTGTTTAGTTCAGCTTTGCTTTTGTGATTATCTGGACATTCATTTACATTGTAATAGGTATGGGATTCTGCCTTGAATATTTGAGCATCTGTACAACCTGCATGTTGTCTTAAAAACTGTCTGTGTTTGTATACATTTCAGTGTGCAGTGCACAACCCCTGAAATGAATGGGGGCACCTCAACAGTGACTTGTGAGTGAAAGCAATACCAGAAGTACTTCTAAGGCAGAGGCCCCTGTCTCTTTGATGCAGCATTTGACATTCTGCTTTGAGCTTTGACAAGTGCTTAGTTATTGCTGCTAGATCAGATTAAATTATTCTGAAAAAAGTTGGTTTTATGGTGAATGGGGAGGGGGAACTTAGAACATGATATAGAGTAGCTGAAGTACTTTCCATAGTGCTTTAAAGAAAGTAACCACAGGTCCTTTCTTTGTCCTGTGTGCTGCTGCCACCAGATCAAGCAGATCATAAAGTGGAGTAGAGTTACAGGAGATTTTAGCTGCAAGTAAAAAAATCTCTTAAGAGTTTGATGTACTCACTTTTTATTTATAATCCAAGCAAAGTGTGGACCACCATGAGAGCTTTGCTTGTAATTTTTTGTATTAACCTATGGGATGCCGTAAGTTGCGGGTGTGCCACAAGTGCAAATATCCTTTTTTTCAGAAGAGAGTTCCTAGTTCAGTTTTCTCTTGGATACTTTGTAGTTGCTGCTTTACTTAAAATGCACTGATTGGATATAAAGTGAGACCAGGTGCAGTATCTTTCCTGAACAGTGACTTCTCTGTGACACTCACCGAGTGGATCAGTGAGGTCTCACCTTTATCTAGAAGTGGAGGCTGTCTTAGAGTTGAGGTGTCCTATCTCTTAGTTTGTCTTGATGTTCCACATGCAGCTTGGTATTCCACTGAGATTCTTGCATGCTATCCACCTGGTCTTGTGAGGTGAATGCCATAATCTTCATGCTTCCAGTAAGAGTAATACAGTCTGGTGAAGCTGTACAGATTACAGCAAACTGGAATCATTGCTGATACTCTGCACGTTTATTTTGATGTTCCAGATAAAGTAAGAGAGAATCCCTTACAGCATACATTCAAGCATGGGAGCACAGCAGAACTCAAGTGTTCTCAAAAGTCCAATCTGGCACAGGTAGTTTGGAAGTTCAAAGATGATGTGCTGAGAGTGGAGAGTCCCAAGTACCGTCTGCTGGAGAAGGCACTGCTCATCTTCAATTTATCAGAAGGAGACAGTGGTGTTTACCAATGTTTGTCAGAAGAAAATGTGAAAAATAAGAAATTTTCTCAAGTGCTGGCTACGCATGTTTTGGAACTGAAAAAAATGCAGCATACCGCTGAGGGGTCCACTGCTCACATCTCGACCACTCACATGGTACCAGTAACCACAGCAAGGATGTTAACAAAGCTCATTGGCCCCGTCCTAACAAGTGTAGCTTCCAACACAGAGCTCTTCAATTCAATTCCTGATGCAGTCCCAGAAAAGACAATGTTCCTCAAGTCAAATGATAACTTCCTGTTGATGTTCCTCTTCCTCTTCTTTTTCATTCTCTTTTTGTGCCTGCTCTCCTACAACTGTTACAAAGGCTACTTGCCAGGGCAGTGCTTGAAATTTCTCTCTCTGATGCAGCTTGGTAAGAAGAAAACGAAGTCAGATTTTTCTGATTGCGAGCAAAGTGTGAAAGAGACGCTGGTGGGGCCTGGCAGTGTCAGCCACCAGAGCGGGGAGCAGCCCAAGCCTGCGCATGACACTGGCTACGAGACGGAGCTCGACTGCGGGAACAGCCAGCTGCAGGCTGGGGATTCACAGGCGTCCCGCGAGGCCAAGGACAAGCCCTTCGACGTCAAGTGTGAGCTCAAGTACGCTGACTCGGATGTGGAGGGGGACTGAAGGAGCCCGTGGTCCCTCTCAGCGGCGGAAGTGAGCTGTGCTCCTGCAGCTGGCTGTTAGAGCACGGAGACCCTGGGTGTAACCCCATAGCAGGGGTTACATGCTTAAGCTGTACAGCAAGCCAATTTTCATTCAGATCTCAGCAGATTAAGAGAAGTGGTGTACTTGTCTGGAGACCACAGCGTCTTGTGTCGTACTGTCTTTTTTTCCGTTTTTTCAAATGGCCAGTTTCAGATCACCACTTGTTTGTTCCCAGTTTTCCCCCCCACTGAGCACTTTGCTCTAGTGAAGCTACTTGCTTGTTCTTTGGCCCTATTCTTCATAGAGTAAAAGTAACTTTATAATTCACTTGGCTTTAAAAAGTACTTCAGTCTTCACGTATTTTTAGTTGCCACTAAAAAAAGATCTAGTTCCATTTTAATTCCAAATTGGAAATTGAGTTTAGTTTATCAGATTGGTAAATTATAGACTTTTGTCCAGATTGGGACATTTTTTTTCTTTGCTTCTAGTGATTGTTTTTAGTTTTATGCTTTGTGTTTTGGCACACTAGGTCTCTTTAGTTGGTTAAAGTTAATTTTTTTAACTGCTCTACAAGTATCTTAGATTTTAAGGTATAATGGGGATAGCATTGCCTTGATTTGTGTAAGACTCAGGGATATTCTTGTTTAAAGGCTCTTTTCTGCGCTGCTTTCTAGAAATGTAGGTACAGTATCAGTACAAAACATGGAGTAAGTGGGGAATGGGGAAGGAGGAAACAAATGCTTCTTTGGTTTTTTTCTCCCCCCCACCAGCCAGCCAGCTGGACATAGTCATATTTTATTTTCTGAACAAAACTGGATTTATTTTTTTTTCTTTAGTTAATAGAACAGTACAGGCAAGCAACTTCCAGTTAGCAGTGACAAGGAAAGAGGTTTCTTGCATTGTGGAAGCAAAACAGGCATCAAGAGGAATTAACTCCAACAATTCAGCTAATAACTCGCTGGAATGGACTGTTAGGACACAGCCCGATGAGAAAACATTGCTGATTTTTTTCTTCTTTTCAGATTCAGAAATAACTCAGCTTCTTTTTGTGACAAATACTTGCAGCGTCACCCTTTCTGGATGATACCTTCACTCTCCTGTGCAACTGGAGACTGAAACTGGAGCTGCTTAAACAATCAGTCCTTTGAACTGTTTATGTGAATCATGCCTGCTGACGTGAAAGTGTGCATTTGTTCTCAGCCTGGTTCACAGCAGCACTGTTTGTCTGTAAAAGCATTTTATGTGTGCAGTACAGTCCTGAAGAATTGTTCCTCTCACTGCTTTGTTCTGTAAATATTGCTAGAAGTAGAATACATTTTAACAGTAAATAGCAGTATGCCTGGGCTGCTTTTCTGTGTTGAACCTTCATGCAAACATAATTTAGACCATCTTAGTGTAAACAGTTTATATTTTATAAGATTCAGTTTGGGTTTATTTTTCTATTTTTGATTACGTACATATAACAGAATAAATATTAAAATAAATTGTGTTACATCTTGGATTTTCTGAAATGTGCCACAACAGTGCTTTCCATTTGGCAAGCACTAATGTTACTTGTGATTTCCTTTGGGGGGCATATAAAAACTTCACATTTAATTTGAAGCAGCCTCTCAGCTTCAATTGAATGGGTCATAACCCAGGGTGGGGAGATGGGACGGACAGGAGAAAAACAGTGTGGGAGAAAGAGGAGAGTGCTCTTCTTTCTCTAGGGCCCTAGGGACACTTCGTCTTACTACCTTTCTAAAACTCATTTGTCTTTTTGCATTATCTTTCCACTGAGTGATGTATTTCTTGCAACTTCTTTCCTTAGTGCCCTTTTACTTTCTTTTCTGTCCTCTTCTGTCACACAGCCTCATCTCCTGTACCTTTCCCTCCTACTGGTACCTCCTTTTTGTCCTGTGTGGGAAGTGATTCACCTCCTTCACCCACCAGTACCCAGCCTGATGTTTGGTCTAGCAAAGACCCTGTAAAGGTCATGTTGTTGCCACCTTTCCTAAGTGACCAGGCACAGCATGTTAGTGTCTGGGGACCCTTCCACCTCTTCTGCCAAGCCACAGGTAAGTTGGAGAACCCCTGTATAAGCCAGCACTTTCTGCATTAAAGGTTTAGCTGTGTCACCATGTACTGAATAATCTTCCTTTTATGATGTTTGGGGGGGGGGAAACAAGAACAAAGAGAGACAGTATCAGGATGTCAGCATGCATCAGGATGCCAACATGCTCTTACCAAGAATAAGTCACTGCGAGTACCATACTGTATAATGGAGGCTCTGATTCAGCAATCCACTTTCGTATGTTGATAGTGGATTTTATTAGGCTCACTTGCATGCTGAAGGAACTCTGAATCAGGATTGCATATGGATGTTTAGCAGGTAGATATTTTCATTGTCCGTGTGTATGCAGTTTAAAAAATACACTTCTATTGAATTTGAACTTAGCATATTTTGTGGACCAGGTCAGTTATTCCTTTTCCCATCTTATTTCAAGTGGTGAAGTATATACACTATTAACTTCCATTTTATAGCAGATATATTATCTGAGGTGTACAGGAGGACACGGCGTTTCTTTTTTCACAGCAATTCAGATTTTTTTTTCCAGTTTTTGTTTGGATTGTTACAAATTACAATTTGTAATTGCTAGTTTAAACTAAGTATGATTTAATGGATCGAAACAGGTCTTCATACGTAACCTTATTCTTTAAAAGAAGAAATTATATAGCTTGAATATAAGAAATAGTGTCGTTCCATATTGGCATCTATCTCGGTTAATGTTACATGGAATCAGATGGAAATGCACGAGTCTTTATTAGCATAGATCTTAACAAAGGCACTGTTTGTATATCCGTGGCTAAAAGGAACAACTGTGGGATGAAGGTTCTTTCATAGACTAGAATAATTCAGATTGGAAAGCACTACTCAGCAGTAATTTGTTCACTTTAGCGATAGGCAATTCAGAAACTTGGTAGTCCACTATGAAAAAAAAGTTACAATAGCACAAAAGATGTAAACAATTTGATAATTGTGCTACAGACCTATTCTTCATTTTAGAATTGCTTTTTTTCATCCACCAGTACCCATCTTAACATAATGCTGCTGCTGCTCTTAAAAATTGTCAGTAATTATATTTGCCTCGGTAATGAATTTAGGAAGGAAGGCACAGTGTCCTAAAGTCAGCACGTGGACTCCACTCCTCAGGAGGTGTAGGGGTGAATAGTGGAAGAAACTCTTAACAGCCAACTGAAATCCAAGGGATACAGTAATGGTACAGGTGGGGTCAAAGTGACCCAGCTATAGAAGCGCTTCCAATGCATGTCAAAGCAGGAAAGGACTGGACTTTGTATTATGGATAGAGTTTTTGCTCCCTTTGGGAAGCGAGGCAATTGGCTGACACATCACGCTCTCTCTTACACAGAATTATGATTTCAGTCTCTTGATTTAAAAAACATGCAAACCAGCAAATGCAGACCAGCACATGGAACTGGTGGAGATTTGCATCTTCCTGGGTCCTGCACGTGAGGATATATTAATTAATCCTGGGTGGAGGGTGGCTAAACAATTGCTTTTGCAAGGAAGGTCTCTGTTTGGATTTGTTCAAGTTTGTTCAGTGTCGGTTTATATTTCTTTATATTAACATAGCTTTAGTGGAACTTGATTTCTCTCAGCTGTGAAAAAAGGTAAAATGTGTTTGCAAGGTGCAAAAGGGTTAAATGAGACTGGCAGAGAATTAAATGTTGTGCCTTGTTGTCTGCAGAAAAGGATATGGCATCAGTAAATGAATGATGCAAATACATGGATTGCCACATCATCCAGTAAAAACCTCAAAGCTTATTTTTAATTAAGTTTCTAGCTTAATTGTTATTTTATCAGAATTACTGAATCTCTTCCTTTTTTTAAATTGCAAATATCTATTTCAAGCTGTCTGGAAACTCAGCAGGAGTTGGTGAGTTTTTTGCTCATCTCTTACTCATCCCACATGTTTTAACCTGAAAGCTCACCTAAGGATAAGACTTTACAACCTTGTAACTGGCTCATTTCCATAAGGTAAAGTTAAGTGGATACAGCACAAACAGCATTTGTGGCAAATTGCTACATTTTTTCTGAAAAATAAGTTTTTTCAAGCATGGAATACTTCCACTCTTCTGGAAAAGGGAGGAATAAATCTCCATTTGCAAATTTTCTCCCAGTTTGTCTCTTTTCCCCCAAAGAGCCTCACATTTCTCCAGAGACCTGTCTGCTCTATGTGTGTGGACAAACATCAGGTTTCCTGTGTACTTTCTCTAATAGAAATTTTCTCTCCCATTAGAGAATTTTTTAAACTTCTAGAGGCAGTTCAGGCAAGTTTCAAGTAAGTTGAACAAAGTACTACACCATCTAGTTCAGGGGAAAAACAGTGATTTGGTGGTGTACGCATCTGCTGTATAATTTCTCTGGTGTGCTCTGTTGAAATCAGGCATAGTAGGAACAGATTTTTTCCAGAGTTTTGATTCTGCTCGAATATGTTTTACTGGGACCTCCTCCCCCTGCTTTAGCTCCATGTCCATGATTTCACAGACAAAACTAAAATACAGTGAGTGTGCTGTGTGATAGTTTAAATGCTTTTATAATCAAATGCTGCAAAGCACTGTGCTTCACCTGCAGATCGAGCCTCTTTGTGTCCATGGTGTCAAGATTACTCCCCCATTTAATTCATCTGTAGCTGGAGATTTTACATATTGGATTGTTTTCATTTGTGATAAAAAATCCCCAGTTGTGTGAACATAAAAGTTCTGTGAACTTGGAAATACACTTTCAAGGAATTACTATTTCATGGAGATACTGAGATGGGTATCTGGTAACGCGTACAATGCCTGTTCCCTGTGGTTACACTGTTTTACAAGGAGTACAAGAAAGTTTCCCACATCGGTGGAAGAAAAGATCCATAACTTCCAAGAATCAGAGTTGCACGTGGCTCACTAGAGATTCCTCTTTGTTGGAGCCTGAAGTTGCACTGAAAAGCATGCCGAAGGGTGGGGAAATTTTTTTCCCCTAGGAGGAGGAGGTCACCTGTCAGAGACTGACTTACCCATGGAAATGAGTAAGTCATTCTTGGGTGAGATTTTTTTTTGCATCATTTGCATGATTGCATCAGCCATGGTGCCCTGGGGTGGTCTGGTCTGGTGTAGAGCTCAGTCAGGTAAGGCATGGAGGTGTGCATCGGCCAGAGCAGAATGAGCCTGCCTAGGAATGTTCTTTGTGCTGGACAAAATGTTTGTCCGGAATGACAAATGACATAATTTAAATTGCAGTGTATCAGTATCTTAGAGTGGACTTTACTTGGGTTGTTACTTTTCTGTTCTTACAAGAACACTAATATCAAATAGAAATTTTTCATACACTTGTGTTTTATAACAAGTTGAAGTTCATAAGTGGCTCTTAATTACAGCTATGGAGAGATACAAGGCTAGTTTTTGAAACGTGGTAATAGCTGAATTGGTAGCCTTGAAAGGAAAAGCTCTGCATCTTCCAGGACAAATCCACAAATATTTCAAAATTTTAGAAGTTTTTCAAATTTTTATGCAGTATATTTTGAGACTTACACAGTGATGCTTTCCTAAGCCATACCCACGAATTTAATGTGCAAGAAGAATACCTTTTCGGGTTTTTTTTTTTGTTGTTGTTGTTGTTTTTGTTTTGTTTTTTTTTTTTGCTTTTGGGCTTATTTTTTGTTGCTGTTGTTTGTTTGGTTGTTCTGTTTTGTTTAGTTTTAACATTAAATTAGTTTTCCAGTAAAGACTAGGATAAGTTCAATGTAAAAATAATTTAAGCTTAAGGGAAATTAAAGAGCATCAGCCATCAAATTATAAAAGAGGAGAGAGAGCAAGGAAACGAAGTAGAACCAAAAGTGTCTTGATATTTTTTCCTCAGAAGATTTAGTTATTGTTTTCCTACATTTCACAGTGTGCAGCTGACTGCACTTGTACAGGTTTTTCCTGCGGAATGAGTAATAAGGTGCAAGTGGGGAACATCTTGTGTGGCTTTTGGTAGTTTATAAATGATTAAAACATAAAGACCCTAAGGTCCTAAGGGAGACCCTTAGAACTTGGGAGATTCAGTTCACCTAGGACTAACAGCTGCAGCCTGCAGTAGTTACTGCTTTTGTTATGTGCATAGAGCACTTGAGGCTGCACACCTGCTGCAGCATGTCCTGTGCACAGCAGCTGGGGTTTTGTACACTCATCGCTCAGTCTTACAGGCTGCATCTCATGTCAGCAGAGGGCTTGGGGAAATAAAGCCCTTGCATGGTTTTCAGAGCTTTGCACTGGTAAAAAACCTGGTTTTTTACTAGTTTTTACCCTCACAGTTTGAATAAGCCACCCTTTTGAGAGAACAGCTTGTCAGAAATTCTGGTGAGGCCAAGGCAAAGAGCTGGCACCTCTGTGCAGGAGTACCTCTGTGAAGCAGCAGCTTTGCTATTCAGTTGTCTAGTTCAGCTTTTCAGCTTGCTTGAGGATTGGGTGCTGCATAGGTTGTCAGCAGAGATGAACTGCCTGGGTCACAAAACAGGCAGTATTCTCCATTTGAATTTAATGTATGCAATTTTGGGAGACTCTGAGGGAGTAGAATCTGCACCAGCTTTTGTAGTGTGACTAGGTATCTATAAAAGGAGAAGCTTGCTTCACAATGGGGACTTTGAGACACAAATGCCTTTTGGAATGCCTTCTCTCAGGAGGGAGAGGGATTAACTTAGGTGTGTATTTTATTCTCTGTACCATTTGTTTGCAGTTTACCTGGCCTCCCAGTTTTTTTTTGTTTGTTTTTTTTTTTGTTTTGTTTTGTTTTGTGTTTTTTTTTTTTTTTTTTTTTTTTTTTTTTTTTTTTTTTTTTTTGCAGTTCAGCATAAATATTTCAACTTTTTCTCCTTGCTAATACGGAACTCTTGATTCAGTAATGTCTCAGCTTGAAGCAGTACCCTGGTAGTAACTGCTACACCCTGGCCATGATCGAGCAGCTGTATTTCCCAGCCCTGCCTAGTGAGATGTGATGGGTTTGGACTGGTACTGGAATCTGGACCGTAACCACAATTTTATGCCATTTTCCTCAGAACATCTTGTTACCTCCTGCCAGCCAGGATTGCAACCTGACTACCCATACACTTGTTTTTCTTCCCCATGAGGCTGATAAAATGAGTTAGACCAAATAATTTAGACCAAAGCTGTCATCTTTTTTTAACTATTTCAGCAGAAACTGCTACCAGAACTATCTCAGTGTGCATTGTCCCCAGAGTGGAGATGAAAATGTCATTTCCATCTCTTCAGTCATCTTCCTGCTAGATCTACCTGTCAAACAAAGCAAAAGCAGTAGATTGTGTTCTCTGGAGAACAGAAGTGATTTTTGGAGAGCATGTTACTCCTTAAAATATGTTGTCCAATTTTCTTCACTTTATTTTAAAACTTAACATAGTAGCCTTGTTAGCTGATAGGATGGTAAAAAATAATTAGGCAAACACTAAGTGCCAGGGGAAGTTTAGGCTGGACATCAGGAAAAAGTTCTTCACAGAAAGAGTGATGGGGCATTGGAATAGGCTGCCCAGGGAGGTGGTGGAGTCACCATCCCTGGAAGTGTTTGAGGAAAGACTGGATGTGGCACTTAGTGCTGTGCTCTAGTTGTTAAGGTGGTTAGTTTATAGGTTGGACTTGAGAATCTCAAAGGTCTTTCCCAGCCTAGTTAATTATGTGATACTGTGACAGTGGAACCTATTTTTTTTCCACGGACAATTATCCAGGTTCCAATTGTAAAACCTTTTTCTGGACACTCTCAGCATCTGAATAAATGCATGAACAGTTACAAGTTGCATTTTTATCTAATGGGCCAGTCAGCCATTTTCCCAACCTGCTTTTAAATTCCACTCCGAGAAGAGTGGAATCCAAGAAGGTGGATGCCTTGTCCTGCTTGCCACCTACGTGTGCTGTGTAACACCTCCAGTGACTGGTTGCTGCTGCCAGCTCTTACATGGTTCACGTTCCGCAGGAACCACTTCCTGCTGTTCATCTGCCGTAATAAGGCTGCATCAGCTTGTGGTGTTGATGTTACACAAAGGGATGGGTAATTTAATGAAGCACCCAGTGTCTGCAGGACCTCCTGCATTCTTCAGTGTGAAGTACTTGCTATTGGAAATAATACTCTTCGGCATTTCAGAGAGGTCTGTTTTCTTGGCTTTCTATTGGCTTTTTATTTCCATTGCTGTCAAGCTTGTCTTCTAGAATGAATTGCCCTGCTTTAACAATCAAACACCAACCAACAAAACTACCCAAAAAATGCACCCCAGATATAGGGGGTACAGGCTATGTAACTTGCATACTATTTGCAGAAAACTGCAAAGATGCTTGTCTCAATTTAAAGATTTTTTCCCCCTCACTTTTCCAGTTAGCTACCCTCTGATGGCTTCATTTCATACTGATTTATTATTTTGGTATCTTACCAGCAGCAATGACTCTGACTCCTACAACTCAAGAAACTGTGACCAGCCCTAAATCTTTCATTCACATACTGACTAGTGCTGGTAATAATGTTTCATATTAATGATTGACTAACCTCTTCCTGGGCTAACTTTGATGTCTGATTTAAAAGAAGACCTTCCTGCATCCAGATTATAGTGCCTTTTTAAACCTTAATCCCTGCTCCAGATGAGAGCTTCCTGTATGATCTTGGTTTTCAGAAATCTGGGATGTTTGCTTCAGCAGAATACAGCAAAGCTGCAAGCTTGGTAACAGGCATTAAATCCAGATGTCGTTCTTAATCTGATGCACATGGTGAGCTTTGAAAAAGGTTTTGATGTATATTAGTTATACAAGGGAGGCTTTTTCATAAACTTTAACTTCCCATCCCTGTGGATAGCTTCTGGTAGCAGTTCTTTGTTTAGATTATAGGAATTCATGTAAAAGACTTTTTGTTACCCTGGTAGAATTTCTCTCTGGGATACCTATTGGTTTATTTTCACTGGATTTCAATTTGCTTTCAATTTGCAGAAATTACTAGCTGGGGTGTAGGTTTTCTGATGGCTCCTGCTTTTGTACTAACTCCACTGTCTTGGAAGTATTTTCATGAATTTAGGGAAGTCTTATTCAAATGCTACCCTTCAAAAACTGGGTTAGAAATGAGGGAGACCTTGTGCTGAACCACCACCAGTGATTCACCACTGCTCACATTTTAAAATGCAGCTTCACTGGGCTGCTTTTGAAGTGTCTCCACAGCTCTCTTCACATGGCAGCACTTGGCAAAAGGAGCCAGCTTGGCCAGTGCTCCCTCTTGCTCCCCCTACCTTATGTCGCTGAGCTCTACTAAATCCATAATCTGCTTCTTTTAAATTAGTGTCTCCAAGCTGTCTTGAAAACCATATGTCTTTTAGGATGTGATACATATATGGCAAATGCTTAATTTGGTCCAGCTTAGCAGGGTGCATCCCCATGCTGCTCTGAATCTGTAGGTTTATACTTTATTTCTTTAAGTCTGGTTTTATTTACTTAATTCTTTTAACCTTAGGTCAAATTTACACCACTAACCCACTGAATGCAGTCAGACTGTGGGTAGATTACAAGCAATTGCAGTTGTTTGAGTTTCTATGCTAAGAATGGTGATTGAGTTTTTTTTTCCATTTTTGTCAATGGAAAACATTGAGAAAAAGTCATCTGTGTATTAAATATGTGGTTTTTGTAACTCAGCCTGATTTGACACAAGTCAGAGAACCCATTCTGCTGGCAGAAACTACCTGGGGCATTACTGCTCTGGCTTTTACTACCTGGGCATTATAATTTCATTCAAACTACTGAAAACAGAGAAAATGAAATCTATGTGAGAAAGAAGCAAACACTTCCAGAGACACTGGAAATTTTGAAGGCCTTATGCAAAGGAAAGGGTAGTTCAGCTACTGCCACAAAGTTTCTTGTATTTTTGTTTGATAACTGTTAATTCCCCTTCTGACATCATCAAGGTGGTGAAATTGATTTTATTTAATCATGTGTAACTAGTGTAGTTTATTGAAGCAGCATTTTTGAAGTTAACTGTTTGAAATATATTTCATGGCTGCTTATGCATAGTTACTTATGTACCTGTCCTCTAGTGCTGTTTAATTCTCTGCTTGATTATTATGTTTTAATAAAATTACTTTCTTAAAATCTTTCAAGCATTCCTAACATGGATGGCAAAGTAAGTAGATCAGGTCAGAAACTTGTATTTTAAAGGCTGCACTAGACATGTAATTAATTTTTATTATAGTGATGTTAAAAATAAAAGCAGATATATATTTTTATTATTTTCCTTTATCTTCAAAAAGTATTTCCCTAACCATTACACTGAAGTCTGAAGTTCTCACCAGGGAGTTGTAGAAAATTTGCATTTAACAAAAGTGATTTAAAATTTTTGCAGATGAAACTTTGTCACAGTGTATTTTTTTGTATTGATCCATCCTGAAAATGAAATCAAAGTAGAGAAGGTAATTGCCTGAAAATTGGAAACCAGCTGCACTGAAACAGGATCAGGAAAACCCTGAGTACTGCTTGCATCTAAATTTTGCTGTCAACCAGTGTAAGTGGGGATGAGTGTGTATTTCTGGGGATTTCAAGTGCTTCTGACTGCACAGAAAAATAACTGAAAGGTAAAATTGCCTAGTTGCGCTTCATAAGGGGCCAATCTGGACCAACACAGCTTGCAAAATTTCATGTGTGAGGAAATTGCTACATTTTAATCTCTCAGTGAAATGTGGATGCAAACTGAAATTTTGTCAATTTTCCAGCACAATTGGGATCTTCAGCACTAGAAAATAGAGCAGGTTCTCTGGTGTGAATAGTACATTTGATGCAAGTTTAGGGAAGTGTCCTGCACTAAATATGCTGCTTCCTTGCATGGCTCTATAATGGCAGTTAGGGATACTGATTTTTTTGCTGTGCTTGCACTTACCATCCCTCACATTTGTTGAAATTCCAGTTTCAGCTTTAGGTTACTGAAGTAATTTGTCCCTGGTTCCAGACTTCCCATGAACTTAGTGACATGTAACCTATCTGCTGTTAACTGTAGAACGAGTACAATCATCCATAAAACACCTTTGAAAAATAAAAAGGGTATGTGCTAGACCAGCTGTTTTCAGTCCAAGGTATGCTTGCCCTTTCTGCCTTGTTAAGAGCTGCTGACAGCCCTCCAGATTGTGCCACTTCCCTCAGAGAAACTCTACAATGCTTTAACTAGATCACGTTCTCTATCATTCACACTTACCCTTACTGCTAATTTATGTGCCCATATTTGTGAGAGATTTGGAAATAAAACTTAGGAGTTAAGAATTTGCCATGATCTCCTTTTTGCACAACATTAAAATGTCTACTATGTACAAATATGTAATATGTACACAAATGTAAAAACTAGTTGTTGGTTTTGTTTTTTTTTTTCCTGCATGATTATCTAAAACTTAATGACAGAATTGTAGTTTTCTAGGGAAAAAATGCCACATCAATTTGCAATATGAAGTGCTCACAGTAAAAACCACAGTAGGCTCTGTCAAGACATATATGCAGCCATAGTTAATTTTCTTTTTACCCCAAATTTCTCTTCACATCTTCTCTTGCTAAGGCTAGTCTGGATCCTAGGCCCAGAGGGAGAAATTGTCATGTTTTAAACATCAGAATTACCAAGTTCTCACCTTGGCTCAGATATCTGTATTTTAAATGGAAAGGTTCTGATGCTGCCAAATGCACTCCAGCCAACCTTCCTAGCTAATTTTCTGGGAACAGCTGTCCTGTCCTCCAGGCTACTGTCAATCTCTGATTTATTAAAATGTTTCCCTTGCAGGTTAAGACAAATATTAGTAACAAAGGTAAAAAATCAGATTGCTCTTTGTTGTTGATCCAAGGTTCTTTCAAGTTCTGTCTTGCTTTAGTGCCTGCTGTGACTACTGGTTCTGTGCTTTTTTCCAATTCTACTTCTCTCATTACTGGTTCCAGCATCTTTGATGCACTGAGTTCTTGAACTTTTCCCCTCCTGGCCTTTTTTTCAGATTCTGTGAGGCATGTCTCAGGTGTTTCCAGCTTTGTACCAGGACCTAGATTGTGCAGCAGTAGGCAGTATGTCCTGGTGGTACAGGAATTCACACAAGCAGATGGTGCTGGTTCATCATTGGCTCTAACCATGTGTGCTAAGTTCCCCATTGTGCGAATCCACACAGAATTCCTCAATACAAACCCTCAGCTTGGGCTTGAACCTAAATGTCCCGTGCTAGCTCCTCTTAATCCCAGGTTTTTGGTACCCAGAATTTCAACTGAAGAAACCTAAGAAACATTTCAATCAACTATTTATATTTTTAAGCCTAATCTTGACATGATGAGGCTTATTTTCTTTTCAAAGACTCATCTTCTATTTTCTTACAGAATAACCTAACATTTTTACAGGTCCGGATAACTCCTACTTTGTGTGGAGGAAGAATGGACAAAAGATGAAAGCATGCATCATGGAGCAATCTCACATGCTGCTTGATGGCAGAGGGCATGTTCTCAGCTGGGTGAAAGATTCAGTATCAGAAAACACTGAATACAGATGTTCATTCATCTCAAAAGTTGGGAATGTAACATCAGAAGTGCTGATCACAGTGGAAAATAAAGGTAGGCTTGTTTCAAGAGTATGCCATTTTTTGGCCTGACCCTGATATGAGTAAAGCTCTGTAATAGTCACCCAGAAAACGTGCATATCTAAAGATGGTAACTTTTGCCTACTCTATTAGTATGCACTTCATCTACAGAAAGGTTTTAGAGGCATAAAAACTCCTTCCTCTACCTCCTCTCTCAAAGGACTAATGTAAATTAGCAGTTAAGATCTAGAAATTCAACCAAAATCTGATAAACTAATTCAAAAAACCTGAAAATCAGATGAGTAATGGAAAGCTACAAATAAGTATTCTGATGGAATTCTACAGGGTAGAATTCTAATGGAGAAAAATTCTTTAATTTATAAGGACTTAAGGAAGTCAGATGGTAAAGAGAAACCCCCACTATGCTGGATTTTTAAAATTGCATGATTTGTAAACCACTTATGGTTTGGACTGGGCAAGGTTAGTTTCCTCTGCTCCATCTGGACACTTACTAGGCAGGAGGGCAGTTAGGTAACTTCAGCAGCTGCAGGATTTTGGGGTGTCCAGACTACCTACTGCAGTTAGCTCTTAAGACCTTACCCAGGTGTAGAGAAGGTCTGAATAGTCTTTAAAAATACAGCAGGAGCAATGAATATGATACAGCAGGGATTTTCTTGGCAAGATGAAGGAAAAATTAAGAAGCTGGTTAATACCAAATGTGAGTCTGTCAAGGAAGGCTCAATACTTCTTTTCTCAATGCCAGAGAAAAGCCATGCAATCACTCCAGTTACTTTGAAGTCTTTCTCAGAAGCAGAATTAAGAGCATCTCAACCAAACCGGTGTAAATGTAAAACAGACAAATACAAAACACTGTGCTCTAAAAACATACATTGCTACTGTCCCGAAAGATAAATAGAAAATATGTCACCATAAGTCTTACATTCTACAAAAAAAGCTGACAAATAGACCAAGATACAGTAACATAGCCCTTCTTAAATTATCAAAGTAATGAATTATAAGGACTTCTTGAGTGAAATTACATGGCATCTACAGATGGCTGAAGGATCAGAAGCAGCCAGCATGGGTTTAGGAGGGGTAGGTTGTGTTTGACCAACCTGGTCTCCTTTTATGACCAGGTGACCTGCCTGGTGGATGCAGGAAGGGCTGTGGGTGTTGTGTACCTGGAGTTCAGCAAGGCCTTTGGCACTGTCTCCCGCAGCACACTGCTGGAAAAGCTGGCAGCCCATGGCTTGGACAGGAGCACTCTCTGCTGGGTTAGGAACTGGCTGGATAGCTGGGCCCAGAGAGTGGTGGTGAGCAGTGCTGCATCCAGCTGGGGCCAGTCACCAGTGGTGTCCCTCTGGGGTCTGTGCTGGGACCAGTTCTGTTCAATATCTTTATTGACAACATGGAGGAGGGTGTTGAGTCTTTCATTAACAAGTTTATGGATGATACCAAGTTAGGAGGGAGTGTTGATCTGTTGGAGGGTAGGAGGGCACTGCAGAGAGGCATAGATTGATGGGCCAAATCCAGCAATATGAGGCTCAGCAAGACCAAGTTCTGGGCCTTGGACCAAGTCCAAGTCTTGTGGCCACATTTTAGCCACAATAATCCCTTGCAGTGCTACAGGCTGGGATCAGAGTGGCTGGACAGCGGCCAGGAAGAAAGGGACCTGGGGGTGCTGGTGACAGTGGGTAGACACGAGCCAGCTGTGCCCAGGTGGCCAAGAAGGCCAATGGCATCCTGCCCTGTATCAGCAACAGTGTGGCCAGCAGGACCAGGGCAGTGATGCTACCTGGTACTTAGCAATAGTGAGGCCTCACCTTGGGTTCTCTGTCCAGTTCTGGGCCCCTCAGTTTAGGAGACGATGGAGTGTGAAGTCGAGATGCTTGGAGCATGTCCAGAGAAGGGCAACTAGGCTGGTGAAGGGTTTAGAGCACAAGTCCTCTAAGTCTGTCCCTCTGAGCTGGGGGAGCTGGGGTTGTTTAGCCTGGAAGAAGAGGAGGCTCAAGAAAGACCTGATCACTCTCTTACAACCACCTGAAAGGAGCATGTAGCCAGATGGGGAGGGGGGGGTCAGTCTCTTCTCCCAGGACAAGAGGACACAGGCTTAAGCTATGCCAGAGGAGGTTTAGGTTGGACATTAGGAGGAATTTCTTCACAGAAAGGATAATTAAACATTGGAATAGGCTGCCCAGGGAATTGGTGGAGTCATTGTCCCTGGAGGTGTTTAAGGCAAGACTGGATGTGGCACTGGGTGTCATGGTCTGGTTCACAAGGTAGTGTTGGATCACAGATTTGATAATCTCAGAGGTCTTTTCCTGATTGATTCTGTGATCCTGTGATTACTGAAAAATGGGGAATACTAACTGGACATGTTCATTGTGTTAACTGGTCCTTTCCAACATGTCACTCTTCTCTCCAGGCTTATGACCTACCTGGAGTATTCCTGTGCTTGTTAGATGGGTTTGAACTATTAATTTGTCCATCCTACCTTCTATATCTCAAATCACAGATAATGGCACTAAACCTGTTTACTCTGGAGGCTATTAAGTTTGCTGTACAGTGTAAGAGACATAACCATTTCAACAAAACTTACTGCCAAATAACATGAAAGGATTTAGAGCAAAATGAAGGATGGGGGTTCCTTCTAGCCCCCTTCCTGCAGGACAGGCAGTCCTGAATCTCATCAGGTACTGACTTCTGACATTACATGGTTATGCAGTCATCCCATTTCTGTTCTCAGATAGTTCTGGTCAGGATGCATGGACCAAAGAATTTGATACCTGGAGAAGTGCCATCAGCGAACATGACAAGATGATGCAAAACTGGAGGAAAACATGGGTAAGACTTTTATAGACTGCTTCTTGTACTTCTGCAACTGCATGTATTAATATAACAAAATGATCAGTGTTCCTGTACATTCATCATTCGTGACCCACTCACTCAGCAGTAAAGTCTGTTCTATGTACAACATTCCTTGCAGTTGTGTCAGCTTATTCCTTCAGTCCACTAACCAAGTGCTCATCAGTCAGTAGTTGTGTTCCTGCCCAAAACAGTAAGTATGTGTATAGTGAGTGGAGTAGATAAATTCCATCACATCTGTAGACTAACTGGATTACTGGATTGCAGAGACTACTGGACTTCATAAATGGTACTGTGTGTAAAAGCTGACTTTTTTTAAGAAGTCCATACCCATCTCTTAATATTTTCTCCAACAACTAGAAAAAAGATCACTTTTGAAAACCTTAGATATTATGTGCTTGCTCCCTGTGGAACAGTTACTATAGGCAACCTTAAGCCCCATTTTCATTTTTAGAGTGGTATTAACACATCATTCTGAAATTTTTCCTCAGGAGACCTGCAACAAGAGAAACAGCCTCTAATGGACAAAGGAATTAACAGGCTAGAAGGAGAAATATATACAAGTTAAGAGTACCTGTTACTCGTATTATTATAACATTTGGAGATGTCTTTGCAAGTGTTAGTGCTGACATTAAAACTGGTATTCAGGAGAATCACCTCAACCATGAAGTGGAAGGGGATATTCTTACTGCACCAAAGAATAACTAAGCTAAGTTACATGGTACAAGAGAGGCCACCCATCCCATGCTGCAACTATCTTTGGTTTTCTGATGTCAGCTATTTCAGCTTAATAAAGAACAAAAGTAGTCTCAGCAAGATTTGTGCTATTCAAATAATGTAATATGATGTTTCCTGTTTTGAGTTCATTAAGCCAACCAGATAATTTTGGGTTTGAGGATCTTGGCATAAGATTTAGAAATTAGGATGTGGATCACATTTATTTACAGGCATTTCAATTTCTACCCTTTTTTTTTTACTATGTTTACCCTTATGTTGCCAGTGTTTTGAAGAGCATTCCTTCCTAGTGTGAGCATGCTCATTTGTTCAAACATATTTCCTTTGGTAATTGTGCTGGGTTTTAGTTAATTTTCTTCACAGTGGTTGGTATGAGACTGTTTTGGATTTGTGCCGAACACAGGGTTGATAATAGAGAGATGTTTTTGTTATTGCTGAGCAGGGCTCACCCAAAGCCAAGGCCTTTTCTGCTTTCTGCACTGCCACCATGGCAAGGACATTATGGTTACAAGGGAGGTTGGGAGGAGACACAGCCAGCACAGGTGACCCAAACTGACCAAGGGGATATTCCAGACCATATGGCATCATGCTCAGCATATAAAGGCAGGGGGGCATGTATGGAGTGATGTCATTTGTATTCCCAAGTAACCATTATGTGTGATGAGCCCTGTTCTCCTGGAGATGGCTGAACACATGCCTGCCCATGGGAAGCACTGAATGAATTCTATGTTTTGCTTTGCCTGTGTGCTTGGCTTTTGCTTTTCCTATTCAACCGTCTTCACGGTTTTCTGGATTTTACCCTTCCAATTTTCTCCCACTGTGTGAGGCTGGGTGGTGCTTGGTTGCTGGCTGGGCTTAAACCATGACAGTAATAAGGTTTCTATACCAAATAAAGAAGTTCTGACTAATGCTTAAAATACAGATAGATTACAAAGTATGCAAGAAGACTCTAGTTTTTGCTAATTCTTCTTCTATATTTGACATAATGTAGCTTAAAAATTCTATGCTGAATGAATTCAAAGACCATTCCTTATGATGATCAAGTGTGATGATCAGACTGAAAATGTGAAGACCTACACTATCCACAGTAAAAGTGTTCTACTCCATTACTGCTCAGAGTTTTGTCCTTTTGTCCTTCTGCATCTAAGAAACAAAAGTCTCATGTATAAATTAAATTTTCTCTATTATCTGCTTAATGGATTTCAACAATCTGGAAGCAAGATGCTCCCTAATAATCAATCAGCCCAGGCAGAGAGCTGCTTCGAGCAGTATCAGAAAGCTTCAACTCGTCCCTAAGCTCTCTCTTAACTGCTAAGATATAAATTAGAGTGTTTCTGACATTAAAGAGAGCAGTCTCCTCATGCTAAGACTTGAATGATCCTTTTTTTTTCAGTATCAAATCATCTTGTCACACATGCAGGGTGAAAACTCATTTTTTTCCAACTTTTCTTAAGCATTTTCCCTCTTTTTCACATAGGCATTTCATTAATGCTGATGCTGACTTCTGATACCAGCAGAGATAATTTTTTTCTCATTTGTTCTCATATTTTTTTTCTTCTCAGGACAACTATCAATATACTTTTCGATTGTTTCTCTTCCATTTGTTCAACTGATTTGGAGCACACTTAGTTCTGTGCTCCAAAGTTTAGTTCTGTGGAGCTGAGTGGAAATATAAAGTAAGAGAGGGGTCAGGGTTATGGATGATGTAGCTAAGCTTTGCTTTGTTTCTACAGGAAATTACTGCAAGTAGTAAAAGGTTGCCAATTTTTTTGTTCAGTTCAATTTTATGGGGAGGAAAAAAAAAAAAAGAAAAATCTGTTTACCAGCATTAGTAACCATGGCTGTGAAACCTTATAGTACATTTTTTTATACTCTCTAAGAACCAGAAATAAATCCCCTACGATTATGAACAACCTCTGATGTTTCTGAAGTTTTATGCTCTTCTACAGTAATACAAAATAGAAAACATGGTCAAAACCCAAACTTCTTTACCAACTGGTCATTATTCCATGCAATGACTGGGTTTATCTGTAGATATTCTCTGTTCAGTCAGAGAAAAAGAGAAGGTTTTCTAACCAGGCGAGAGCCTGGAAGACAGTTGGAAAAGCATGTAAGTAATTCTCTAATCTTGTTCACATTGTTTATAGATATGTTCTTCCACCGTGCGTCATTCACTGCACACCAATGGTGTGAGATGTTTTTACTCTAAGACCAATGAAATTAGTCCGCACGATGTTCCCTATAAATGAAGCGGTGCATTTGAAATAAATTAGAGTTCATTCTCTAGCCTTCAACTTACAGTCATTCTCGTTCCCGTCCTGCTCTACAGTGACATTTATCAATTCCAGAATTTTAGATGTGTATCCAAGTGCCACAGGTACAAATGAATAAATCACAACTTACCTTTGCATCAAGGGTATATGCTGGCCAAGAGCATGTTTTGTCACTGGGACCTTTCACCCCCCATTTCCATTTAAGATTAGAAGGAACTAATACAAAAAAGATCATCATCATAACTAGCGCATTTGAGCATAAGGCTCCCCTTGTCAATATTCTTTCCCAAAAGTGACATTTCAAGTATCACTAAATTCCCACAAGACGAGCTTACTTAAGTCACAAGCATTCTTTATAGAATCAGTATATTGTAACAGATTTTATACAATTTATAGTCTACAAAACTCTTTGCATTTCAAAATTATTTGAAGTTTTTATACCACTCCTATCATCACAAGGCAGCTACTTTCCAAAGTATTGCACTACAAATGCTCAGTATGGTGAAGCGCTTGCAGACACACCTCAGAGATGCTGAGCAGCATATGGCATCTGTATCACCTTTCAGAAAAGCTGACACAAGTTATATGTGCATCCCTCCAATTACTTTCTTTAGGCTTGTCCTCAAAAAACTCTGTATATAGACCATTCCTACTGAGGTGCTCCACCACTACTATAAGCACATTTTATTTTTAAAATTTTATTTCCACTAGGGTAAAAACTTCATTTCTTGTAAGATATAAATTTTTTTCTATTTAGATAAAAACTGGGATTTCTCAAAACCTCAGAGATTTATATACCAACACATCTCCAAACTGAAGGAATGAAGAGTCTCAGCAAGGAGATGGTACAGATAAGCAGGCTAGCACATTTTCTGTCCTGCAATATCCTTTAACTTCAAAGCAGGATGTATAATAAACTACTCTCAGTAGCAACAGAAACATAAAATTTATAAAAAGTCTAAACAAAGCACATTCACTTCAGGAATTTAAGACCCTTGTAGTCTGTGCTATCTCCTTCACACCTGATCTATGATCCCCAAAGACCAACACAGAAGAGCTAACTAGGAACTTAGTCATCATGGCCTTCCTTAATTAGTTTAAGTCAAGCTACCTGCCTCAAATTAATTTGTTGCTGATTAGAATAAAGTGACATTGATAGCTGCCCGCTCTTCTGAGCAGGCTTATTTAAAAGAAAAACTAAGAACAAGGCCACAATCAAACAACAGCTGAAGTTTTTTATACAGGAATTAAAAATTAAGGGCAACTCTCCTTTAGCCCCTTCTGGCTCAAGGAATCTCTTCCAGAAGAAGATTGTTTTTCTATCAGATTATTTTGGTACATTCTACCCCAAGAAATCAATGCTATTCAGTAAAATCATTAAAGTATGCCAAGCCAGTTCAAGTGGTTTGGGGCTACAACAATTTGGTGTTGTCATCTGCTATAGTAATCAGAGAAACACATAAAATACAGAGACATTAACCAGTGCCTCATGTGTTCCTGTGTGTATTTTGCTTAAAGGGATTCAGAAAAGTTTACTTAGCTAACTTCAGGTATATGTTTAGATTATGTTATTTTTGCTACCTTATTCCTAGGGATCTAACAGAAAAAAATTAAAAGCCCAATAGAGCTGGATCTGGATTTACTGATGGTCTTCCAAATTCAGTATCGCCATGTCAGCAGTTGCACTCTTTTCCAATTCCAGTGCATATGGGTTATATTCTTCTTCAAGTTTTCTCTTCCAGACTTTAACTAGGGAATATTGGGAGGGAGAAAAAAAAAAAACAAAGAAAAAACAACAACCAACATGTTACCATATAATACTTGAGGAAAAACTTAAAATGAAAAGTCAACCTAATTTTTTACTTCCCCTTCAAAATACGCGCTGAGATGAGCTGACACACAGGCATGCAGGCATTTACATTATGCAACATCAGATGACACACAAAAGAATAACTTAAGAGTGATGGGGTCCACTGAGCTCCTTGTGTCCAACACTCTTCTCAAGTAAGGCTAACTCTGAAGGTGCTTCCAACTTTAAAAAAAACAGTAGGTTTTCAAAACTTTCTATCTACAATACATTGCACTGTCTGTTGACTTAAGAACAGAGCTGGAGGAAAATGTTTCTACAAACAAGTGCTTGTGGACAGGAACATGAATCTCAAATAGGCTTCTATACAAAAGTAAGTCTACCGTAGTCATAGAGTATGGACATCCACAATCTTAAAAGGATGTTTTAAACAAATAGAAATATAATTAGGAGCTCTGTTAAGCCTCCTTGAGCAAAGCAATGAGTACTGCCTGCCATTTGTGGATTTCAGGGAGGAACTTTCTTTAATACTTTCTCAGTGAAAATTGACTTCAGATTTATTAAAAAAACCAAGAACTCACCCCCACTTTCCCTCCTTACTAATGACTACGGCAGATGTCATTTGTTTCAGTGAAAATCACAGAATTAATGAGCACTATAAATGAAAATGGAACAAAATGCAAGTCAGTAAATACTTACTGTAATTTGGTACATCCTCATCTGAGTCCTTGGAAGATGTTTTACAAGTTTCTAACAAGCCTTTTTCTTCAGTTTCAGGAGTTAAGATGCTGGGTTGGGTTTCTCTTTGTCCTGCTTTAGCTTCTTCCTCTAAAGCTGCTATCATATCTTTGTAGGCCTTCCTAGCCTCTGTTGTCAGCTGTACCATTCTATGAAAATGGTCCTATGGCAATATAAAATACAAGAGTTTAAACCATGCAGGAAGTTTTAACGTCTCCTTGAAAATATAATGAGTATTCCTTATTCAGAATGTGTAGGCTCATGTATAAAAGCTGAACAGCTTTGTATGTATGAAGACATGAAAGACACAGCATTTATAAAACCAGCAGTTCTCTTGAAAAAAATCATCAATGGAGATAAAGATGAAGAGGATGTCAGAAAAAGATGGCAAGAGTAATATTTTTTTTAACAGTGCTCACTGCCTGTACTTCTAGAATCAGTTTTTCATACAAGAAATGTATATGACCTGTGATGAAGAGTGTAAGTCTGCAAAAGCAAAAAGAGTGTAAGTCTGCAAAACCCTTAAAAATCACAGTATTTTCATCTCCTCTTCCGAGTAAAAAGTGAAGCTTTTTGAACAAACACATGAAGTGACTTATTTCAGCTTAGTCTTGTGGTTTGACATGGAAGTGATTTTTTCAGGAAGTTGGGTCAAACCAATCAGTGGTCAAGTTTGGATATTGGCACCTGGAGTGACCACTGAAGATAGGGATACGTCTCTGAGAACACAGGGGTTAAAAGCAGGAACTCCCAAGAGCTCGCTCTCTTTGGTTCCGGTCAGGGTGCTGTGCAGATCTCCCCTGCCCAGCCATGGGGCTGGGTGGGGGAGGGGAAGCCATGCGGCCTGGTCGAGGTGAGCCAAGGGGTAGAAGGACTGGAACCGAGCCAGCTCCTGTGGACGGAAGGGTGGAGAGAAGTGGAGATGTCTTTGTCATCCCCCCCCAGAGGGAAGAGACAGAGAGTCCGGACGGCACCTGTAGCTTTGCCGGCGCAGAGGAGAAGGAGCGGGGGGGAAGGCGCCCAGCCTTGGCCTTGGGAATCGGCTGCTGGGCAGAGATATCAGCCGTCCAGGGAATCTGAGGTTTTAACCCTTTCCTGGGAAATGAAGGCTTTGTAAAATATTACTCCTCCTTAATTTGAAGTAAAAGAGAGACAGTCTGGGATCCGAGATGATGGAAGAGGAAATTTTTGAGTTGGAAGGAGACGATGGAGTGGCTTGTGGCTGGACTTTTCTTGTTAACTATAGACTGAACCAAATTCTCCTAACAAAAGCTGCACTTAAGGGGATGCATTGGTAGACCAAGAGACCTGTTTCAGTGACTACCAACAGAAGAATGGAGAGAAAAGTTGAAAAGGGTGTGGAGAGGCCCTCTGTCTTCAGAAAAGAAGAAGGGAAGAAGAAGATCTCTCTTCTTGGACCTTCAGCCCCAGGGGGAAATGGGGAGGACTATAGTCCCAAGATGAGAAACTGAACTGTTGTTTTCTTGGGTCCTTGGCAAAGCATCCTTGAAGGAGCCCTATGAGCAGTCTGTCCATGCACTGTGACATGGAAAGGAGAGTGTCACCATGGCAGATTTTTCTCCGGGTGGTTGCCATGTGTGACATGGAAACACAAGGGTGGCAATTGTGTTTCCTGGGGGGTCAGTGGCACAGGAGAGACTCCTGTCTCCCTTGATGGACTGAGTACTGATTATCTGAAGGGTGGCAACTGGATCAGGATCCTGGGTGGGGTCTCACTGTTAGGTTTGTTTGGAAATTAGGTGGGAGGAGGAGGGGTGTTTTAGAAAGTCTTCATCCAGGATTTAGTGTCTGTGTTTTTATAGTGGTAGTAGTTTAATAAAGTTTTCCTCTTTGTGATTAGGCTTGGGCCTGCTCTGCTCTGTTCCTGATCACATCTCACAGCAATTATTTAAGAAAGTGTATTTTCATGGAGACGCTAGCATTGCGCTAGTGTCGAACCATGACACTTACCTGAGCCCCATCATAACTGAAAATTCCCACCACACTCACAGGCACTGCTTTGTTCACACAGCGGCCCAGGGCCTTGCGATTAAGGGCAAAAACAAACGGGATATTCTGCTCACAGGCACAGTCAATTATGTTGTGTAGGGTCTCATCCAGCCCACCTGGAGCAGACAATACAATCACGCTGATTGGAGCTAAAGAATCATACTGTTAACACATGGCAGAAAATATCCCAAGATTATGAGTGCATTCTGAAACTACACCTAATAGGAAAAAAACCAGAGATCACAACAGTAGCGTTGAATATTCATTTTTAAAGGACAACTTGACATTTTTTTTCTTAATTCTTAGTTAGCATTAATTTTAGACTGCTTCTATTCCATATTTTACTATATATGTAGTACAGTCTAATCTAGTATCAGGTAACTTCTCCCACCCCAGACAGTCTTGACTCAGCTCACAGTTCAGCTGCACAGCAGTAAACAATTGGAGCAAGGAAGGCAACTTTCTATGGCTGGATTTCAAAGGATACTCAAATAAATTCCTCCAATAATAATAATATTGCTGTCAATATACTGAACCTTCTTTTTTGCATTTCTTTTATTAAAGAGACTTTTTTTTTGTTAAGAACTTATTTACCCTTTGACTGAATCTTTTCACAGTTAGGAGAGATGATGACACACTTCAGTTTTTTCAGCTTCAGATGTTTCAGAACTTCTCTAAGACCCATAACAAGCCTGCGTTTTATCTTGGCCTTTACTGGGTCTTTCTGATACAAGCGATCTTGGAAACGAACCAGTTCTTTTAAGAGATCTGTCACACAGCTGTCAACTTCTTTACTAAGTACCTGGCTGCAGTAACTGGAAGAAAGGAGTAAAATGGTTAGGTTCACTAAAATTACAAATATGTAACATTTAAAATTGTAATACATTAAATATACATTTAAAATTCTATGTCTTTGTGTTTTTTTCTGTTTCCACTCCAAACACACTTGTCATATACACAAAAATAAAAATTTACTTCTTTTTAGTGTCTGAAAATTTGAGAGGAAGAAATTTTGTTCCTTGTGTTAGCTGGCTTCCTAATCAAACTCTACTGAAGCATTTTTCGGAGGGCATTTATTTTGACATATATAAATTAAAGTACAGCAACCAAAGTACAAAAATCTAACTTATTTCTGTAAGTTCAAGGCTATGTGTACCAAACATGGAAAACTGGATCACATTCCTCCTCTCTACATTCATGTCTGTCATCCTTTTTCACTTATCTCACTATGGATTTGTGGTGTTCATAAGGAAAGGGTACAAAACTATGTAACTCACCCTCCTAGTACACTCTGGGGCAGATCAGAGTTAAACATTATTTCACCCCACCCCACTTTTACATAAAGAATTTTCCAGTGAAGACGGATATCAAAAACTAGAGATGTATCAACTATATTGTAAACAGAAAGAATTGCCAGTGGCAAATTCACATAAGATAAAGAGATCACAACATCTATCCTGAATTTTAGAGATACAATTATTTCTGAATTTTATTTAGGTTACAAAAATTTTTACTTACTATTTCCTACTGGTTTCACTAAGTCTTGAAGACAGATCTACTGGAACACTAAAAAACCTGATCTAAAGAAAATAATCTAAGCTTTGCTGAATGCTCTACATCCTGTAAACTGAGTTGTCCTTCACATATTCAACCCAAACTGTGTTCTCAGTAAAACACTGTTACACAGACACAAATTAAGCAATTTTTATTGCAATTAGAAGTTAAATTAAGAACTAACATAGCAGGAATGGTTGTATCACTATTAACCATTACTATGACATGAACTGCAAAAAAACTGCCAGTGGTGGATTTATGGGATTTATGGATTTATTTCCCCTCCTTTATGGGAGGGGAACTAAAAGTTAAGACACTGCGTTCCTCAAGAAACTGTTTCAAGCTTTCATGACTGGATCTCTGACATCTTCACATGACTATTTTGACTATTGCGACTTCACATGACTATAATGACTATTTCTTTTTTATAAAGAAACATGTATACACATCATCTTAAACATTTGGCTGAAACTGCACACAGTAACTCCTAAGAATTATCTTTATTTCTTTGCCCAGACACAACATAAAATGTCATCTAGTTACTTTGCATTTTTGCCTTTTGGTTTGGCAGTAGAAAACCAAACTACAACTAAAAATACTATTTAAGAAATAAAGTAGCACACCTGTTGAGCTGTTACCCCATTATTTAATATAAAGTACTTATATTTTAACAGCAGCCTCTTTTCTTTCCTTAGCCTCTAGCGAATTTGTTTTTTTTTTTTTTTCCTTCAAGGAACATGCATTTTCAAGTGAGAATAATAAAACACACTAAGTTTATAATTTGTTTGTGTGTCACCTTACAGAAAGACCGAAAGAAAAAAATTTAGAGTCTTCAGTCTAAACTCCAGTTAGTTTTGCAGAGCATGCAACTGGATTACTTTGTTTGAAAAATGCCACTTTGGTGGTACTGTGCAAAATGAGCCATCAATACAATCAATACTTACTCTCTAAAATTCCTGCTGTGGATTTTTGGAAGAGTGGCAGTTAGCTGCTTTGTAGTCACAGAACCTTCTTTAGATTCCTTGATCCCTGTGTGCTCCGGAAACCCTTCATCAGCTTGTGTTACAGGAACAGCTATCATGTAAATCAAGATACTTTCATTGAAAAGACAGCCTAAATGCCTTGTGAAGAGATTAATCTGTCAGGTATGTATGGAAGAGTCACTACTTTAGTAACAGAACAGCCTGTGGTAGTAGGGAAACAGGTATAACTTTTTTCTTTAATCTCACAGGGCTTTTTTCTCATTTCAAACCTCATTAATTGCCAAAGGTAGGCAGAAACTCTCCTTACAAGACATCATAAAACCAACAGGCACAGAAGTGTGAAACAGTAATCAGAATCCCTATTACTGACTTCCAGCTTTGGCCCACTTTACAGTCAAGATAAGCCTGAGGTGAATCTCAGAAAACTCTGAGGTTGAAGCCTTCATTTGGCAGTATTTAGCACTTGTTTTCTAAAGTACTAAATGTGCTCAAATTTCCAGCTACATACTGTATTACAGGTTTCCTCAAAAGATACCTGCTTGACTATCCTGGAGAAGTGTAGAGTTTTCAGTAACATTTCCTTCTGTCTGACAAATGTTATCTTCATCTTTCGGTGCTGCTTTCTGTTCTAACAGGTGCTGCTGTTTTCTTTGTTCTCTCTCTTTCAGAATAATCTAAAATATGTATCAAAACCAAACCAATTTGATGTCATGCAGGTAACAAAGCATTACTTTTACCACATATTTACACAAAAATCATTTATAAAGAGGTTCAGTACTAGCATCTGAAGTTTACAACCTTTTCTTTCTATTTGTACACAAAACAAGGAAAGATAATTCCTAGATTTACATAGGAAAGGACTATTACCTTGATTACCAGTATATGGGTGGAAAAAAAAATTTACTAGGGATAAACTACAAGGACAGAACTAAAGTTAAAATATCTTCTGTATAGAAGATGCGACAGAAAGCAACATGAATGGGCAAAAAGGAAAGACACAACTGATATCATCAGTTGGACTTAACACCTGTTGCTGCACAATCAGCTAGAGTTCTGGCTTGGAAGAGCACAGAAACATTAAACATGACCTCTGTTTGATCCATTCTCCCCAGTCCTGCAAACAAGGTCAACTTTGCCAAACCAAGTAATATTTCCTTGCATGTTTCCCTGTATCAATGATGTGTGGACACTTTTGTAGTGGCACTTTATCATCTATCAATTGATTCAAGGGAGAAAGTGTATTTTTTGGAATTTGTATATGCCATTTAGCAAGACTACCCTCTTCTACCCCTCCCCTCTTTGAAACCAAGCAAAGCTAAAACTGAATTCAGACAAGTGGACACTAAGATGCAGATCTCCATATGAGAGGGCTTAACAGACTCCCAGAGTAATATATTATCCTACAGTTTTATTATTTAAGGTAAAAAAAGAGGACCTTTTTAAGAGGTGTTGGTCTCTTTGCTTTAGGTACTTCTCTCTGTTTCCCTTTCTTTACCAAAGGAGCGCTGGAATCCAAGGGATTATGAGGCATCTTTCCTTGGTTTAAACGGTGACTTCTTGTGGCAGTAGCAGGGTCTTTAGATAGCAATGGTACAGCACCACCAACTGAGATTTAAGAAGAAATTTGCATCAGACAACTAAAATGAATAACTGAACTAGAATCCAATTTCAAGTTTAAGACTGGTATACACATATTAAAACTGTGTTGTGTTGCTATTAAGAATATTTACAGGCAATCCTGTATCATCGAACAATGTTATTTTTAAAAGATACTCCTTACAAAAGACTGCTGTGTCCCCTGCTTCTATTATACCCCTGGAATCACAATCTCTGTCTCAAAAGCAGAATTTGACCAAACACTGCAGTCCAAGCTACCTTCAACATCATGCCATCCCGTCTTGGTAATCCTTCAGGAATTTCTGTTTCATGGTGGTGACACTTTGTCCTCCCTAGATTCGGTACTGGCTTAAGATAAATACTGAGTAGCAGTATCACAGATTTTAGATTTACTTGCTGTAAATAAACTTAAGCATTTACGGCCTACCTTTTGTTACACCTTAAGGAAGCTGGATGAAATTCACTTGCAAATGGGTCATGAGTAATGCAAAGCTACAGCTAAGTCTCTTTTGCTTAACCTGCAAAGCTCGCTGAAGATGTCCACTTTACTTGCATTTTTTTCAGAGGGTTTAGAGCACAGCAGCCTTAAGTGACTGGACAAATGGCTAAACCTGGATCTTCCACACCATGACCTCATACCAAATAAACTACTCTCCCTCACTATCAGTAGGAACTGCAGTATCCTGTAGAGCACTTTGTCAAACTTCAGTTACCTGTAATATAAAGCAGTTCACATTAGCAAGTCAATGGAGAGGATGACTAAGTCAGTATCAGTGGAACCAGCTCGACATTTCCCTCTGTGCCTTGGGCAACCTCTCTCCCCTAAACACACAAAAATATTCTGGCAGCTTGTCTTAAGCCATCTTCATTTACTGCTTCCACAGTATTTATATGCAGATCCTCCCACATCACATCCAGTACTCTTACCATAAACAGTTTACACTATAAAACTGTTACACTGATGTCTCTTTTTCTGCTCTGTATATCAAAGGCAAACTGAGAACACTGCCAAGAATGTGCAGCATAGGTAGCTACAAAAATCGAAGTTGGATTTGCAGCAATAAATAAGCATACATCCTGCAGATACACATTTTCTTAATGTGTACATCATCATTTCAAGTTCAGTTTTCATGTTCCTAAACTTGATGACTTTATCAGTATTATCTATCATGTGAAGTAGTAACTGGAATAAAAAAACTGTCTGTGGTCACACTCCTTTCCATTCTTGTTCACTGTCCTCTTCTTGGTAACAGAGGTCAGCATGATGCCACTTTGCAAATTGAAGTCGTACTTTGGTACACACTAAATCAATGGTGTACTAAATATTAAAACAGTGTAAAGCTAAAGTAACATCAGCCTTATGCTTCCAGGATACAAACATGACACATCAATTTCTCTTCTGCAGTAGATTCAGGCACAGGAAACTGAGTATTAGAAAACAGGTATTTTGACCCATGCCTTTTTGGCCCACCATCTACTCATCAATCCAAGCACTGTATAGTTTTATAGAAACAAAACTGGTTATTAGCACCTCTGCAGTATTAAGTCTGACTGACCCAAATGAAAATAAAAGGAGATCAACTGAAAAAAAATAAAGTATTTTAAAAAAGCATCTCATAAATTCTCTCAGCTTAGTGAAGGAAAATCTCACCAATGCTTAGCATTTTGAGCTTCATATTTAAAACCTCAGCTATCACATTAAGTATTTTGAGATGAAATCTCTTGTGATTAGATCTCTTTCTGAAATAATTACTAAAATAAAAAAGCCTTTGCTGAAATAAGAAAAATTTTACTGTCATTGAATGCTACCAAATATCATGGTTCGTTTTGCAAAATATACTACACCAGCATAATCAAGATTAAATTTTGACCTATAATGAGTAAGACAATGGCTATATTTTCCTGCTTCCATCATGAAGGACTGAAAGATCCTCTCCATTAACAAAACCTAGCATTTGTTAACATCAATTATTTCACAATTAAGAGGTATGTCAGAACTCATCCTTTGGCTTGGGCTGCCTGACTCTTGTGTGCTTGCAAAGGAGCTTTTTCAATCAAGCCTCAGCTCCATGATTTCTAGCATCAGAGGAGATTTAAGAAAGCCTTTGTTGCTGTGTAGCCCCTTCCTGCCTTTTTAGATCAGAACAATAACACACATGCATAGGGGAGAGCAAAAACCTCCACAAACATTTGTATTTCTGTCAAAGCAACATTTCAATCGTGCCTCCTATTTATACAAGGCACTCTTTCACAAATCAGTGTTTCTTTCCGTAAGTCTTCCGTCAAACAATTCAGATCGCCATGCTTTTTAATTTTCTTTTTAAAGAACCTTAATGTTCTCTTGTATCTGGTGAACTGTACTCTTGCCTGCATAGAGATCATCACAGATCAGAAATCAGACTACATTTAATGTCTGAATACTTAAAAACAGCTTAAGCTGAAAGAAAGGAAATTTCATAGTAAACAATACCTGAAAATACCACAGGTTTAGGAGACTGTTTTGACTTCTCTGTTTGCTGCTTCTGCTCCAAGACTGCAAGCATGCCACCCAAATCCAACTGCACTGGAATTTGACTCTTCTTACCACTGCTCCTGGATGTTTCCTGAAAAAGTTCAGCACCAGTTAGTAACGCCCTCCACTTCAGACTGTAAAGACCATTATTTTTTACAGTATAATACACTCGTTTAACATCTTTATCCACAATACTTCTGATCTTTAATGTCACTCAGTGACTTTCAAATAAACATCAACTTTAATGTCAAAAAATATTAAAAAATCAGAAATAGTTCAGGTAACTTCAAAAAATGCTACTGCAACAAAGCATAAAGTCTTCAATAAAGGAAGGCCTTTATGTCAGGGTCCCACTTTGGTCAGACTAATCTATCTTTGAAAGAGATAAAAGGCTCATCAGAATTTAAAGTTTTCTTAAAAGTATAAAAAAACTACTGTGATTCTTCCAGAGTATGTGATTGCAACACATACAAATCATTATCTCCAATGTCTCACTAAAAAGAAAGGTCATCATCTTTGCACCAGCTCCTCATAAGCACTCATCTTTCTCTCCGCTTTGAAGAGAAGGCAAAAGCCATGATCCATATTTAATAAAGCAGAAAATAAAAGGCTAAAATTGAATAGTGTGGTGAAGACTATGAACAAACTACCACAGCAAAACACGCAAAGGAAATGACTGCCAGATTTGGCACTTTTAAAAGTCAATCAATTCATTGTAATTTCTGTTACAAGAGGGTTACAGAACATGACTTCTTCAGTCTTCAACTGGGATCTCACCTCACATCAGAGCTGTGCCAGAACCTACTCACCAACACGAAACTACTTCCTGACCTCACTTGTTGCTCCATATTTCTCCTCCTTGCCCCAAGACAGGGGGATCTCCTTGCCTCTGTGTTCTGTCAGAACTACTTTTAGGAGGTTCACAGTTCCTTACGACAATCAGTTTGGACTGGATTTATGCCATCATCAAGTAAAACAGATGAAAGAAAAATTCCTGATATCTGAAACCCACAGATATTAATGAAAAGTTCGTATTTTTCCTTAAACACTGTATCAAACCCTGGAGGTTGGCAATTATTACCAGTGATTGCTTCTAATTAGAGATTAGAAAAGTGACCATGTCACTTACCTCAAAGTATGAATGCAGAATCCCTGATGAGCATGGACTTAGTCTTATATTTAAATAGGCTCATTTCATTTGTCTGTTTTGAGTTGTGATCTTCTCTTCAACATGAATTCACTTACCTGAGTTTTCTTTCTTTCAAATACAGAAGATGAAGTTTGTTTCCCATCCACCTTGGGAGGTTCATCCAGAAAGGGAGACTGACTATCACAAGGCTCTTCGGAGAGATGGACCTTAGGAATTTAAAGACAGAAGGTGACAAAAAGGAAGAAAAAATATATAAAAACAAAACACATGGCAAAGGGTGAAGATGATATTAAATTCAAACCAAATGCACCTTCAGCATGTCTGTGAATGGCACCAAGCCAAGTAGGCTTCAGGGAAGTCCTTCAGGGACGGTATGCCAAGCAGAATGACAAATGGCATTCTTTACAGTATTGAGGGATGTGCTTGTGTGAAACTCATGAAGTTCAGCAAGGTCAAGCGCAAGGTGCTGCACCTGCGTTGAGGCAACCCTCAGTACCAACACAGACTGGGGATGAACAGATGGAGAGCAGCCCTGGGGAGAAGAACTTGAGGGTACTGGTGGGGAGAGGCTGGACATGACCCAGCCATGGGCACTCCCAGCCCAGAAAACCAAACATGTCCTGGGGTGCATATAAAGAAGTGTGGCCCATGAATTGAGAGGAGTAATTATCTCCCTCTACTCTGCTCTTGTGTGCCCCTACCTGGAGTACTGTGTCCAGTTTTGGGATCCCCAGAACAAGAAAGACATGGACAAGTTACAGCAGGGCCAGAGGAGGGCCACAGAAATGATCAGAGGGCTGGAATACCTCTCTTATGATAAAAAGGTGGAGAGAGTTGAGGTTGTTCAGCCTAGAAAAGAGAAGGCTTTGGGAAGACCATATGTTGTCTTCTAGAAGGGTGACCATTTATTGGCTGCCACACCACTTAATCACATTCAGTGGGCTTTTATTTTCAGATTTGGAAGAAAAAGATAGCAAAGCAGCTTCATTTTCAAATATTTGTTACAGGCATATGAATCATGTCTCTAAAGTTTATGTAAGCTTTGAGGGGTTATATCCCACTTACATCTACAAAGCTAAGGGGCTGCTTTCATCTGAGTTTCATGTGCGTACAGCACCTTTCTTTGTAATAAATATTTTTAAGCAACTGCTGTGCCTTTTGCTACTCACTCCTCCTTGTCAAAGCTATTTACTGCCTCAAACAAAGCAAACAAGAGTTTTGTTTTCTTGTGTTTTGAGGTTTTTTTAAACCACTAAAATTCACAGGGAAATAAAGCCAAGGACCAAAATTTTCAGTAGCAAAACTCATTTCAAAGCAACTGAAACCTGGAATTTTACCATTATTGTTTACCCTACTTGCTTTGACAGAACAATCACATTTTCAAGCCTTGTCATTTATGCTTAGGATTCATCTGCATACTGAATGCAGTTCCAAATTAATTCTTAAGATTTATTTCACTCATGTAAAAAAACTCAAAAAAACCAAACAACTTGGATTCATATTTGGTATTTGACTCATGTAATGTTGCAAGATTACTTACTTCAGACTGCTTTCTGACTGCAGAAGTAAAGGATGGTTTCTGAGGTCCTACCCTGTTTCTCTTATCAGGAGCAGCTGCCAGATGAGGAAACTCCTCAACATCCTAAACAAATAACACAGATGATGATTTCATAAGAATAATCAAGTCTGTATTTTTAAAACTTTTCCTACACTCCAACAATTTTCTCCCTATTATCAAACATTTATCGTAACTTGTTCCACTGTACAAAAATACAGAAGGCAAGGGTAGTGCAACCAGCAATGACAAGTACAACAATGGTTAAATCTTCCATGCAGCAGCTAATTCAGGGCTGAAACAGCTTGTAACAGAAATGCTTCCAAAAGCAGCTTGTTATGGTTGTAAGTTGATAGAAATCATTAGAGGTAAACACCTCCTAAAGGAGTGTTTTTCAAATCATTTAAAAGCCTTGCAAACAACTTCCCTCTTCCTCCAGAACAGTCTCCAGCTATGCAATTCTGTCCTTAACACGTGAATGGTGAAGAACAGAACAGGCAGTATGTACCGGAGTACATAAATAAACGAGTAATTACTCAAATTATTATGGCTTACACAGAAGAGGAAGTTTTATTAGCAGAGCATCCATTGTGCAGAATCTGGATTATCAAGTGCAGACAGGCTGAAGTTCTGCCTATACTCGCCACCCTATACCCACTGCCTCCATCATAATGATCCCAATCCATCAGCTAGGTTTTTGCTTCTCCTCCCACTTTCTGAGAGGTCTTTTTAGCTGTGATACAGTACCACTGAACACACCAAGACTTTTTCCAGCCTGAAAGGCTTTATTTAAATACCCCAAGCTAGGAAGCTCTAGCACAAGGAGTGACACACTTCAACCAATGAAGTAATTTTGAAGAAGCTTGCAAGTAAGCCAAAAAGCAACTGCAAGGAAGTGGAAAAATATTTCACAAATACACTCTTTTCAGCTTATAAGATAAGTCTGTCCAGTTGCTTCTGAAATGCAAATAGATTTCTGACATATGCAACATCCTGTAGCAAACTAAATAATTAAAATGGAGCACTCAGTGAGATGTTACACCTTCCTGTATTTGTTCTAACCATCTGTAAGAACATCGAACACTAGGAGAAAGGTCAACTTCCTTTTTATTTTCTTGCAACTGCTATATTGCCATTTAGCCATCTCCTGTACGTACTGAGAAGTCCTAATTTTGTTCAGTCCTGCCTCCCACAGAAACTGCTTCATACCTTTGATTATTTTTGGAGCCTTTTGTCTATCTTTTTTAGTTCAAATATGTGTATTTTTTAAGAAATGGGAGGAACATAAGAAAACAAAATCCACACTATATTTAGATCAGACATGCCCTGAAATTCTGTGTTGTCATAATAAATTTTCCTTTTTATTTTCCTAGTAATTCCCAGCACTGTTTACATGTCTGACCAGTACTACTAGCACTGACCTGATTATCAATGGCAGCTTCAATATTTAACTCAAGCAAGATATCAAGGTCAGGACCTACCAATGTGTATGAAATGACAGGATTGGTTTTCTCCAGAGGTATCCATTTACGCTTATTAGCCGTGTCTATAAATGACTGACCTATATAAAACTAGAGAGGAATCCAACATATGGCTCTGTTGAGCTGCTGCACATAAACAGAATCTTCTTAAACCTCCTGGGTGCTCAGAAGCTCCATGTGTGTCCTCTTTTCATGGTTTATTATTTCAGGAGCATCATACAAGCATCTCACCCATTTTTCAAACTGATGAGGACACAAGCATTCCCAGCAAACCAGGAGGGTCAGAAAGCTTTCCCCCACTGCCACAACAGATGCTGCATCCATATCACAAATTTCAGTGCAACATGTGTGTCTTGTTCCATGGTTCTACGCAATGTCTTTCAAATTTTGACTTCAAAAGTCCCAGTACTATTCTGCTATTTTCCATAACTTCTGCCATCCTCTTTCAGTTTAGAATGCCCATTCATAGCATATAGCATTTATGGTAGCATATAGCAAAAATGGGGATATTCTCCTGAAGAAAAAACTAGCAGATCTTTGGTTTTACCTATAATCCTCTAACAAAGAGGTCTGTTAATACTCAATTCTTATGCCATTCCTGGACAAGGAACCACACAATGAAACCACACAGACATAGTTCTGCTTCATGTTCCACATTGAAATGTACAGAACAGAAGCCAGCCAGGAAGGCTTCTTTATGCTGTCATTTCAGAGACTGAGTATTATGTGCACCAAATCAAACATGTAAATCAACATATGCACATGCTGTACAATATTAGGCCTACAATGAAGCACTGTTCAACCACATACCAGCAACACTCTTTTAATGTGGGAGAGGCTCATGCCTTTGCAATACTGATACACAAAAGTATCAAAATACGAATATGCCTATTACAGTTACATGAATTTGGAAGGAAATTAAAAATCAGAAATGTAATCACTGTCAGCTGTGTTACACAGAAATTGCTTCCCGCTGTGAGACAACTAGAATTGTAATACCGTACCACAATCATTAAAACCATGGTACACTCTAGCACCCAGTATATTATTATATTAGAAACAGAATATTTCTAATTTAGGAACTTGTGCTCACCAAACGTGTGGTAATTTAAAAACTACAATAGTTTCCTACCAGTAACCTCTGACAAACATCTAAATTGAAAAAAAACTGTACCAACATCCCCTACAAATAGGATTTGAACTTAAATTTGTACAAAGCTGTGCTAACATTTAGTCTTCTAGTACACTTTACTTTAGTCTTCTAGTACACATAACACTTAAATGAACAGCAACAAAAACTTATTCAGTTTACCTCAATCTTCGGTGGTTCCTGTATTGTGTTAGATTCACTTTGAGGTCTTTCTACATCAGTGGATGACTTTAGTTTTTTCTTCTTTTTCTTCTTTTTCTTCTTCTTTTCTGACCCTTCTTCAGGCTCAGTTTCACTTGCAATATTTTTTGCTTCTGACTGCTGCAAAAGACCATGAGGCATGACCTTTAAAACCTTTTTCAGTATCACCTACCAAAATATATGCAGTGACTAGCCTTACACTACTAAAGGATATCTTAATCAATCCAGGCTGGGACATTAAGCAGACAAGGAAAATTCAGTATCTCTTAGAAATTCATAGCTACAGCAAGAATTCTTTAGTTGCAGCATATGCATTGTTATTAGAATGTACTGAGACTACTGGGATTTAATTAGGAAATATTAAGCCAAATAAGACAAGAGTTGTATGTTTCATGTCTTATTCTAAGGGTCAGGAATTTGAAAAAAAAAAATCAGCCTCAAAGTTGAAAGTTCTTATTCCTAGGCTAGCACTATCTTTTTGATATCCTGTGATTCTTTTCCATGACAAGAAAAATTCTAGTAAGAACAAGCTGATTTCATATAACCTCCTTTCAAAAGTGGATACTGCACAGAGCCCAGGGAAAAAATGACAATAAAGAGACACAAACACAGTGACAGGCATTAGTTGAGAACAGAGAATTCTCAAGTACCTTTGGTTCACTCTCCTGCTTCCCTTTGCCCCTGGAAAGACCTTCAGATGCTGGTGATGAAACAATTTTCTTTGGGGGCTGTGAAAGTACCAAGGCCCAAGACACATGTGGCTGAGCAGAGCCATCTGCAGGTGCTTCAGGAAATGACATTGGGAAAAAAGTAAACACAAAGATATCTCAAAAATAGTCCTCAAATACTCAAAAGAAAAAGGATCGGTAATTAATTAGTCAAGGCCTAGCAAATAAAGCAGAGCCATATTCTTTCTGAGAAAGGACTTGAATAAAACATACATTTTATTTCTCCAGCAAGCTTTCCTGAATTTTAACTACTCCATATAGCCCAACACTTTATACATAAACAAAATTAACTGGTATTTGGAAATCTGTACTGTATCATACTAACTCCACACTCTCCTGCTCATCTTCAAAATACTGAAAATTCTGCTATGTTTATATACACAACTCCTTTAATATTCCTCCCATAAAGTCATGCAGAAGGCCACATCGATACTTTTCACTTTCTGAAAACTTCCTGGTGTTACAGGCATACAAAAAAGCTGAAATACTTCCTATTGTGCCTCAGTGTACAAGAATGTCACTCCCTACCACTAAGATGTATCAGTGTTTTGAAAGATATTTTGAAAAACATAATTAATTTTGTAAATATTCCTAACATGAAGCAAAGATAGAACACAGTCTAGATAGAATGAGAAAACCTTCCCTTGAACAATAAAAGAGCATAATGGGTTTAGATGGCTAAATTTTGGTAGCAGGGTGAGTTTGCAGTAGCTGCTGTGAAGAGATGGACACGGCCAGCCCCAGAGAGCTCCAGCACAGACCCATGGCCAACCTCAGCTGGGCCAACTGCTATTTTTTTCTCAGGGATAGGAATTGACATTGGTATTGAACCAAAAACTCCCATTATCAGATGACTTTAAAAGTTCTGGAATAGCTTTATCTTTAGAAGGCCCTTCAAGGCATTTCAGCAGATTAATCTGTCTTCTCTGAATCCTTACTGAAGTTACTGGGAAGATAAGGACCAAACTGTTCAGACTGGTGCATGTCTGTGTATGCACATAAATTGAGTGAGAGGCACTCAGACAATTCAATCTTAATGTATGTGATGCCTCCAAGACAGTCCTGAAGAACAGAACTCTTTTCACATGAAACTAGCCATGTGATAGCTTACAGCAATTTTAAAAAATCTTTTCATCCCCACAGCCAGACAACAGGCAAACAACAACAACAAAACCACAACAAAACACCAAAAACCCCAAAGCCCCTCTTCCCCTCACAAATTCCCGAACAAAATGAACAAACACAAAAAAACAGAGGTGTTTCGGCATCATGGTTCTCTTAACAGAAATAACACAGGACACAGAAAAATTTTATGTACATACTAAATTCTGGGTGCCAGTTATTTAAAACAAATCTGCATATAAAGACTAATCAAATATCTGTCTCTGATTTATTCCTGGAAAAATCTGCATATGACTAAACAGACTTCCAATAACCAAAACATGTTCCTTTTCTCACCTGAAACAACACAAGAGGCAACTACAGAAATATTTTCCCTTGAGCATTAATGACACAACAAAATGGGACTCAATACTGGAGACAGTGTTCTTCACTTTCCCCTGTGCTCAGTACTGGGGCTAGTCCTGTGTAATGTATCAATGACCAGGATCAAGTCAACAAGTTCACCAAACCAGGCAGGAGTGCTTTCTGTTAGGAAGGTAGGAAGGCTCTGCAGAGGGATCTGGACAGGCTGGATTGATGGGCAGAGGCCAACTGCACGAGGTTCAGCAAGCTGAAATGATGGGTTCTGTCCTTCAGATTGTCACAACAATCTCATGTGGTGCTACAGCCTTAGGGAAGAGCAGCAGGAGAGCTGCCCACAGGAAAAGAACCCGGGAATGCTGGTGAACAGCAGCTGAACATGAGCCAGAGTGCACCCAGGTGACCAAGAAGGCCAATGGCATTCTGGCCTGTGGCAGCAATAGTGTGACCAGCAAGACCAGGGCATTGGTACTTGGCACTGGTGAAGCCACACCTTGAATGTGTCCAGTTCTGGGCCCCAGACATGGAAGTGCTGGAGCAAGTCCAGAGAAAGGCAACAGAGATGGGAAAGGGTCTGGAGAACAAGTCCTGTGAGGAGCAGCTGAGTGAGCTGGGGGTGTTCAGCCTGGAGAAAAGAAGGCTCAGGGGAGACCTGATCACTCTCCACAACCACCAGAAAGGAGTGTTTAGCCAGGTGGGGTTGGCCTCTTCTCCCAGGTAACAAGAGACAGGACAAAGGGAAATGGCCTGAAGTTGTACCAAGATGGTTTCAGATTGAACATTTGGAAAAATTTCTTTACCAAATGCATTATCAAGCACTGGATGGGCAGCCCAGTGTAGCAGTTGATTCACTGTTCCCGGAGATATTTTAAACATGTAGAGACTTGGCACTTAAGGACATGGTTTAGTGGTGGATTTGGCAGTGTTAGTTATGATCTCTTCCAAACTAAATAATTCTTCAATTCTAAAATTCCAGCTGATGAAATATGAGCAATAATGAGTGATAAGTGGTCATCTCATTTGAAAGAAAGTGATACAGCATTATTTCTGGGTTCTTTTCTTTTATAATGAGCTTGCTCCTATTTTTTTTTTCACTTTAGACATCAACAGCTCCTCAGAACACTTTAGTTTTCCAAATTCTGAGATACAAGCAGTTAAAAATGCAGGCAAATAATTTTTGTTTTAAGCACTTACCCCTACCATCAAGTGAAGAGGGAATTAAATTGGGTCCTGCTTCATCTGAAGCTTTTGGTGAAGCTTTGCTTTTTGCAGAAGTATCCTCCTGCAAAACAGATGGTCAGGTAATATAAAAGGATTAAAATCACTGACCTGAACACCGCTAAACATGATAAACCACCATAAACTAAAAATTCTCAACCCATCTACAGATAAGGGCGTAAGGATCTTTCCGGCCTTTCTGTTGCTTATCTTAGTGGAACCATCATTTCAGCCCTATGGTATTACAGAATTTGAGGAGGTGTCTCTTCACTGGTGTACAAGCAAGATTATGCCTTCTTATATTTTACAAAAGCATCGAAACAATGATCTAACAATAAACAAGAAAATATTTTGATATTTCATGTATGCTAAAAACAAATTCTATCATCAAACTCAAACAAATAATGAAAAATGACACTCAAGGGTTAGCAGAAAGGTCTTTTTTCATAACAGACAGTTTTCTACTCAGAAGCATCAGAAATATTATTCTGTCTGGATCCTTCAGAATTATTAATCATTAATCACTACTGTTTGATTCAATATATGTGATACACTGCCAAATACTTCAGTATTTTACTTACAGACAAACAGGGAGCCAAAGAAATAAAGAATGACATTCAACAATATTTCTTCTGCTTCTGCAATCTAGTTTCTTATTTTTAACCTTTACCAGAAAGCAATTACGTACAACAACGTCGACTTTTTTTTTTTTTTAAATGTGTGGAAACTATTGGATAAGTGACTGCTTACTTATTATTTTCAGGTGAAAGAGAAAATAGTAAGCTGCTAAGTACAGCAATATAATGTGGTCCCTACAGGCAATCTAGACCATACCAGTACATATTTACATTTATTTCTGGTGGTACCTGGCTTTCCTCTATCTAAGGGCAGCACAGACAAGGAAAGAACAGTAAGAAAGAGTAGGAGACAGCAAGCGCTGACACCACCATCTAGAAGAAGAGCCCTAAAACCTCTAGCTCTGAACTCCCTTGCTCGCAAGGTATTTAAATAGGTCTTAAACTGCCATACTAAATGCAAAATACTTGCATTAATAATACTTGTATTTTTGACAAGTTTTATTTTTACAAGTCCTGCAACATGGGTTATCCTTGGTGTCCAGCAGAAGAGACACATGAGGTTGACTAAGGACTTAGTGTTACTTTCCACCAAACTTACTGGTGTATTTTTATAGTGCGCATTCAGTACTTCACTGCTTCCCAAACTCTGTGACTTGTGGAAATCCAGAATGCCAGCTTCAAATGTGGGTACAGGATGAGACTCTGGTTTTGGAATTTCAGTTGACTTCTTGTTTGTAGCTTTATTGAACCTGTCTAAATAAAGCATGTAAAGCCTAAGTAATGAAACTTGCTTGAGATCATTTCTAAGTATGTTTTATACACTAGTTAACGTAACTGCAGCAATCATCATGAGGACTGTTGCTATGAACAGCTCATATTAAATAAAAAACCTAGCAATTATAATCAACATGCAAACACAAAAACACAACACTGACTGAACAAGCAAGTATAAATTCAGATGCTTGTTTTAGAAATATTTTATATCAGTTTACATTAATTTGTTCAATCAGGAAAGGACAGGTCACCATTCCTTCTCAAAAGTCACAGAAAAGGGTACAGAAAAGGGTATCTTTTTCCTTAACTATTCTAGATTTAGACATATAGTCACAAACAGCAGCATATTGCACAGACACCGATTCCACATCTATTCCACGTACTTATAACCAAACAACATGTTTGTACCTGGCTTTACGGAATCTCTGCTGCATGCAGAAGTCTGGAATGAAGTCCTGTTCACAATTCTGACAGAAGCTTCACCTCCATCATGCCTTTTTTTGTCCAGTTTTTTCTCACCTTCTTTTGATCTCCTCTGCTGCAAGTATTTGTGACATGTTTACTAAGCTTTACTGAAACTTCGTAAAGCTAGCAAGTTTGCCGTAAGTTACAGTTAACCACCTCTGCATCTGGAGTCTGACCATCAATTTAATACAAAACAAATAGTAAGTATATCATAATCACAAGTAACCAAAAAAAATACGAACAGCCATGTAAAGATACGGTATTTAATTTCATCTACCTTGTTCCCCGTGCCATTTTTAGCATATATTACAGCCCAAGTAAGATGGATATATACATATACTTCTAGACATCTGCATTTTTGCGATCTGAGTTTTTAATCAGAGCATTTCCGATAGTTTAAAATTGTTTGGTATTAAATCATCCAGTATGATCATCTAAAACAAAATTTCTTCTAGAACAGGGCTAAAATCTTAAAAGCATGCTATCTTTTGACTAAACTACGTATCAAGGGCAAACTGTTCAAGACAGATGTCACAACATCCAAAAAACTTGGAGTAAAGTAGTTAGAGAAGATACACCTACGTGATCCCTGTAAAGGACACACATTCACCCATTCTACACAGTCATGAAAATCTTACAATTCTTCCACAAAATACAGTTTGGCAGAGCTGGGCTTAGAAATCAGCAAGCAAGGAACAAGCACCGGGTCTGCATCTATGCAAACTATACCATACTAGCCTAGATGAATGGCTGAACTCTGATCACAGGATGCTGGACTAAATTCACAAGACATTCGGCAGCAAAATTGCTTTCTTGGGTGGGAGGACAAGGCATTTCTTGACATCCAAACACAAATTATTAAAGCGTTAGAATACATGATCCAATTAATGCAAAGCTGCAAATATAAATCACTTCTCTGAAATTCACAAAAGAATATATGACAGGGAAAAAAGACAAAAGTACTATAATAAGAAGTACAAGGCCCATACAAAGACCACAGAATGCTCCCAGAAGCTTAACTAAGTTTCTTCATATTACATCACTTGTGCTAATGCTGAGCTCATCCTCTCCCCAGACAGTTTCAGCACATAATCCTCCTCTCAGCAAGAAAACTAATAATTTTAGGTATCTAAACTTTGTACCTTATGTCTAATAAAGCATGTTTAGGACCTAGTCCATGCAACTCCTCTACACAGGCTTGATCACAGTGAAGTTACTTAGGTCGCTGCCTAGGGAGTAAGGTGCAGCAAAAGGATGTGACTGCAGAACAGATCAGATGAAACTACTGGAAACAAAAGCAGTTGTACAAATCTAAGAAACACAATGTCTAATCCCAGAGGGAAATGAGCTTATAATACATTAGAGGTTTTTCCCTTTTATATTTTGAGAGGTTTGTCTATTCTTTGTTTGAAAATATTTCGCAAGTTTCAGGAAATTTATCCCCAAACAGACAGAGACAAAAATGACTGAAGATATTTATAGAACATCAGTATATTTCTGACTGAAAAAGACTACATTTCTAACATGAACCTTTCTTCCCTCTCCCCAGCAGCACAAGTTCCTCCTTTCTTGTCGATTGTCTTCAAGCTGCAGCAAGTCCTGGAAATCCTTCAACAACAGATGTGGCCTTCATCAGTCAAACATATGATTACAGATACCAGGTCTGTCTTAAGTCAGGCTAATGGAAGCTGCCATAGGGCTTGAAAAAAAAAAAAAAAGCCCTTCTCCCTTCCCCACAAGTCCAAAGAGTAAAAAATGAAAGAACAGCTCACAAATGAATTGTGCTCCCCACCTCCTCCCCCCCAACTTTAGATGCTTCTTTCTTAGAGGAAAAAAAAATTATTTCCCCTCATGTTTCAAAAATGCTGCTTGAAAAATTGTATTAATCTGAAGTGTACAATTCCATGAACTTTTCAGTATTCTGAAGCTGGGCACACTACACTACTATCCTTTTTAAATATCATTGATAATCACTACAAGAAAGAGAGATTATTCACTTTAAAAATATGAACCAAACATTTATAAAGACTGATTTAAAGTAAGAACTTAATATTAATTTTTAAGAAAACAAGAATTTGCTCACCTTTGAAAGACTCCTACTTTCTTGTCTGACTGGATATGTTTGTTCAGCAGATTCACTGACTATTCTGGAACCCTTATAGTGTGTTGAGTTGTTAGACTGATACTGTGAGCCAGCTATTGGATACACATTTGCAACAACATCAGGTGAGTAAGAGCAGCTGGAGTATTCACAGAAGGCAGGATCTCCCAGAACACTATGTGATGGATATTGAGAAAGAAATTAAAGTCATCCTGGGGCAAGTCTTCAGCACCTACTTGTTGCCTAGACAAACATATTCCTTGTCTAAAGAATTTGTTTAACAAGAAAGCTCTATTTCAAAAGAAAACTATACCATGTTATTTCAATTAGGTATTTACTAACTGCTACAGACTTCTTTAAAAGAAATTAAGTTTGTTTTGGGAAAACATGTAGTTAAGCAAGTGTCTTAAAACACACATTATCCATTTCCAAGTTTCAAAGCTAGTCTGCTTTGCAGTTATAGTTCTCATGCCTGTTTAAGGTTACTGGGATTCTTCATGCTTATTTTCAGTAAGCTTTTTCTTGTAAAACAAACCAAAAACACAGTGTAAGGACATGACATGCATCACATACTTGACTACAAAAAAACAAACATTAAAACCTGTCTTAAAATGACAATAAAAAAGTGGAAATATAACATTTTATGGAGTATAAAACATGTATGAAATACAATGCAGAATTATAAAACAATAATTAACTGACCTGCATGTAACCATCACAATTAATGAAAACACAGCATGTCTGGGGCATGCCTCTTTCCTTCAAATGTATGCTCAGAAGTTCCCTTTCAATTTCCTTCTATACTTTGTCCAGAAAATACATAGAGTTCAGATTTGATTAGGGAGAATAGAAATTTCTCAGTTCCAGAAAGTTGCACTCAGTTTTTAAAGCTGCCAGCCTCAGAATTTTGTGTAGATAATGACAGAGAAACTTTCCCATTGGTACAAAAGACTTCAGATAACACACTTTATACTACCTGCTGCAATTCTGACAGAATGTACTCAAAACAATGCTTATGATCAGTTTACACACAAACAAGAAATATACCAAATGAGACTCAACTATAACTATGTCTCAGTCCCAACAAGGCAGAACACTCATTAGAAGACTACTGTTGTCTGGGTTGTGGCTTTTTATATAGTAACTGATTTAATGCTAATGCGGTGGGCTTTCTCTAATGCATAGAACAGGCCATACTCACCACAATGTTAAATTTCTAGTACTAATGAAAATAGGTTGAAAATACTAAGATTTCCTGTAGGACAAAATGATGGCCTACAATGATTGTGTTCACTAATGCTCTGAATTTTTAAAGAAACACCATTAACTTTGCAGTAATTGTATAATCAATCCAATGCTTAGGGTGCTAAGAAGAAATGAGAGAACAATGTAACATCATCAGATTCTTACAAGACTCAATTATTTCCTATTCTGCTATGCAGGCTTTTGTGAAAAATGCGTATTTTATGATTGGCTTTTCACAAATATTACATTGAATACTATATGTGTTATGTTATATTGATTAGAAGTGCTGTATTAACATTTTAATAGTATGGTAAATGTAGTTTTGTAGTTAAAATAGAACCTATGTATGTGGAGTTTTTTTTTACTAGCTCAAGCAAGAGATGAGATAATGAAGAAACTCTTGGCACAGAGATGGCAGTGATGGGGGCCCATAAAGAATTACTGCCTCCTTATCGGAAAAGACATTCTTCCACCTTCTCTCCGTCTTTATGGAATCACCAGGATTAAGGGGAAGAAGTTGACAAAAACCAGAAAAGTTCTTAATTTGCAAGGAATTTATGCATCATGTATGAGATGTATGAATATGCAACAGGCTACTGCTTTTAAAGATTATTCCTTTGTTCACAAGGCATGCTTATCGGGCTTAGGTGCCCGAGAGCATCCGGACGTCCGTAATTCTCTGCTTTTTATTGTCTTGTAATTGTCCTGACTCTAAATTTTCATTACTCTAATTGTATTACTATTTTTATAACTATTTTATTATTAAACTTTTAAAATTTTAAAAACCAAGTGATTGGCGTTTTTCACACTTTTTTCTAGTTTGGTCCTTATAAAATATTTTTATAAGTCTACCACAAATACCATTCCTGGGCTCTAATAGAAAAATCCCAAAACTTTCAGAAACCCGTAGCATTTTTAGTAAAACTACCTTTCTGGAGATGCACAGGTTTGTGGAGTGGAGATACAGGAGAGACCCCATACAGTGAATATTTTACAGGTTTAGAAACCTTCTTGAAGAATCATTTTCCTTGTGTACAACTACATCTACCTCAGCCTGGTTGCATCACAACTATTTTTTCATCCAAAGATTGGATTCAGCTCCTTCCAAAACATACAACAACTACACCAATCATTACAGAACATCAAATTCTCCTTAACACTCTGTAACAATACAGGCCCTTGTGAACAAACAACCAGGTACCTTGTATACACCCAGAGAACATAAATGCACAAACTAAATAATGAAAATAATGCAGAAGCATTTCTACAGCTGGACTAACAACATATTGGAACCTTTAATCTTACTTCTTAAGAGTACTCAACATCCAAAACCAGAAGGTTAAAATCCCCCAAAAAATAAGATTCAGAAAACATACATACTTATCCAAAGATGGTTCCTGCACAAATGGGTAGCATGTAGTTAAGTACCTAGGAAAGACACATGCTTCTGAGGATTCTGACCATGCCACAGTTACCGCCACATGCTTTGGAACAAATGGTTTGACCTCTGCTGACAACTTGATGCCCTGAGAAACAAAACGTTTTTTGGCTACATGCATTTGGAGATTACTGTTATTTAAGTGAAAAACACTCAGTCTCGTGAGCTTAACTGTCATTGGAATGGGTTAGTTTGCTCTCTTCTATCAAAACATGGAAACAACAAAGCTCACCAAAAGGAAATGGAGAAATAAAATGAAAATAAAACTAAGGAATTCAAAGAAACATCTAACTGCTCTGTAAAGTCATTAATACCCTCATTCATCATGAAACACTCACAAAGGTCAGTTATGTAAAGGACAGAAGCCTGCTTAAAACAAAATGCAATAAATGCAAATATACAAATTCTTACTTCGTATTTGAACAGTACAAACTAAAATTCATAAATATACTAACACTACTGTTAATCAACTCTGTAACACGTATGTAACAATAATGACTTTGTGCACATCTGTATTTTAAGGTTGAAATGAACACTTCATTTTATAGCCTTCTTGTTTCTAGCACAACACAAATTAAGACGAGCTTTCCATTTGTTCTGATTTACCATCGACTTAAACTGGATATGTATATGTGAAAGGACAATGAAATGAAATTCGAAGTATTTACTGTCATGTCATCAAAGCATTCAGGAAGCAACGGCGACTGTAGCCTGATCACTGAGAGCCCGAACCTGACCAGGTGATAAGGCTATGTGCGTAACACTGCCACTATTGGTTAGAACCTGGTCACCCAGCCCTACGCTGTCTGGGATGTACTCCGGTTCTTGCAGCCGACCCTCCACTGTGAATGAGAAAAGGTTTCCGCACTTGAGCTCACTGGACGTTAATGTCTGGAGTTGCCCATCCCAACCGGTGGGAAGCGACTCGCCGCGCTCCAACCTGAGCGACCCACGGCCCCCGGTTGTGACCTTCTAGAAGGACTCTTCCCCCAGTCCCGAACCAAAGGCTGATCCAAGGAGCGGGGGGAGTCACCCTGCCCGGGGAAGTGTATGGGCAACCGGAGCGCTCGGCCCGGGCTGGTGAGCGGCCCCCGGGGCGGGGAGCGGCACCGAGGTGCGGCCCGAGGCGATCCGCCCCCAGGCGGCTCCTGGAGAGCGACTCCGCGCCGGGAAGACCCGGGGAAGGGGCAGGGGACTGCAGGTGCTGCCGCCGCCCTTACCTCGCCGCCGCGGCCTGAGCGCGGCCGCCTCTCAGCCGCCATGGCGTGGGGGGCGCGGCCCCGCTCGCGCCGCGGCGCACGGCGCGCCGCGATGACGCCACGGCCCCGCGCTGCCGGCGCGGCGGGCGCCGCTGGGGCGGGCAGCGACACGGCCGGCGTGCGGGGCCCGAACCGTGCGGGGCCCGAACCGTGCGGGGCTCGAACCGTGCGGGGCCCGAACCGTGCGGGGCCCGAACCGTGCGGGGCCCGAACCGTGCGGGGCTCGAACCGTGCGGGGCCCGAACCGTGCGGGGCCCGAACCGTGCGGGGCCCGAACCGTGCGGGGCCCGAACCGTGCGGCCGCTCCTGTTCCGAAGGAGCCGGGACGGCACGGAACAAAGGCACGCCTGCACCCGTGACAACCAGCCAGGACTCGGTGGTCACACTCTGGGCAGAAGCATGACTTAGGAAGAGCTCACAAGATTCTTAGCGAAGGTGCTTGCTTCAGACTGCTTGGACAGTCCTGCCCTAAGCGGGCCTGGTACAGTCCAGCACTTGAGACAGACATTTCTGGCAGCTTTTGGAGGAAAGACTACAAGGGTTCTTCTCCTCACCAAACTTTCCAGGTTACTTACTTGGTCTGTCTCCACGACACGTACTTTTGTTGTATGTAGTTGTACGAAGGCCCTGCTTTTGTTAGCCTTCCAAATTGTGCACAACCATAATGCAATTTGCCTTTGAAATGAACCCGTTACTCTCCAGAGTTACTCAATACACAGAACCACCTCCCACAAAGCCACAGTGGCAGTTTAGATGCAAGACAGGAAGAGCAGGCTAAAACCCCAGAGTAAAAATTAACTGGTATTGGCAAAGTTGAACAAAGGAGCCTAAAAAGCTCTTCGAAATATTGAGTACTACTCAACGCTAAGTTTATACCAAGTAATATCAGGTTCATCAAATGAACCTTTGTTTTTTGAAGTAGGCACTCTTAAAAAAATATTAGACAATGAATATTTGTTTTGTCCACTAAATCACAACTCCAGACACGTTTCATCAAACAATTTAACAGTTTATTTCTAAAGCCTACTTACTACTAAACAGCTGAACTACTGGATTTGAACATACTACACTACAGCAGAAAAAGAGTGCAAAAGTTACAGAACACTAACAAGTGATGAGCTAATCAGAACATGCAACACAACACAATTTAAATCAGAGGCACTTACTTTAACAGCAAAACATAAAAGTAATCATTCTTTGAACATTATAGCAGCCTGGAATTGCATTTGACTGAGCTTTGTTGCTGTGAATAATACAATTCATGCACAGGTTTGGATGTAAGTTTTCTAATTTAAAAGTAGTCACTGAATACTACCAACATATATACACTCATATACATAGTTCCAGAAGATTCAAAAGGCCAGGACTTATTTCTGCTCATCCTTTGGAAGCGGTCTTCTGAAGAGCAGAATATGTGGTTCTGCAGAAAGAAAATTGAACAAAGTGTAAGTAAGTCCAAATCTTGATTAAAGGGATTTCGTTAATCTTGAACAATAGGTGAGGCTTAGTTTCAAATAAATAATTAGAAAGCCCCAAGTATGGCCCCACATGTAATGTTAACAGACCAAGTTTGCAGCACTCTTACAACAGTCAAGTTCTTACTTTTATACCCAATGCTGGTAGTATCATAAACTTAAGATCCTTACAGGAAGGAAGTACTGGGAAAATACAGTTTATAATGTCTCTTTACATTAGGCTATGTGATAAACACTGTTACTGTAACTTAGACTAACAAACTGCTGATACTGTCTTGTTAGGCACATATCAAACACCAACAAAATTCACTTTGGCTAATACAGCCAGCTTATATTATCAGTCTTCTTAATTTTAAATGCCTCCAAAAATGTCTAAAATATCAAAGGTACCCAAATAAGGGAAACTCTGGAAGGCTATGCTAATTTCTTCACCTGATTCTTCAGAAACTTGGAACTTTGTGCTGCCACAACTTATCAATCAACCTGTCACTTTTGAGTCAGGCTTGTCAATGGTACAAGCCTGGAATGGCTGTTCCTGCAATTCCAACGTCCTAGTTAGTAAGGGTCTTGGGGCTTTGCACCCCATTAACTGAAATACTAATTTTTCAGTAGAAAATTCTCTAGAATTTTCAGATTAATAGAGGACCTTGTCTATATGAGCATCTATTAAGTTGTTGTACAAAAAAGTAGGTGTGTCAGCTTTACGATTTAAAGATAGCTGCTATATTAATACAATTTAAAGATATCCCACTATATTAATTTTGTTTCAGTCACTGCATACTCATGTTGTTTAAGAGCTCATAAAAAGCCTGTTTCTATGGGCAGAGGCAGGAACAATCTCCAGTCTGATATTTGACTTTTTCGTTTGTCTAACTGTTCATGTGTGCTCACCTGGCTCATGGATCATATAGTGAACCCAGCCAAGACTCTGCTGAACACCAAGTCGTCTCCACTCTTCTTCAGACATCAGATGAGATTTTGGTACTTGTTTTGAAAGTTCCCGTGGCAGCATCACATGTCTGTAGAGGTTTAATTATTAAACACACACACAAAACACTATACACTGGAAAACTGGAACACAGCTGCACTGAAAGATAGTAAGCATGTTATGAATACTCACTTTGCCTATAAGGAAAACAAGAATACCGACTCTTGGCATGAATTTGATTGTGAAACCCGTCCCAGAAACGAGTTTAAAATCATGACTATTAAACATTACATCTGTAAAGCAACTGCATACTGGGAGCCAAACTGTCTTCTAGATGAGATTGAGACCCCTTCAGAACCCAATGACTATACACTCAGAGAAGCATGCGCTCCTGGAAACAGGCTGATACATCAGCTACTTGAAAAATAAGAACTTTGGACTTATAAAGTATTTGTAATACCGCTTTCAAGTAAGCCTAGAATAATTAAACTTCAACAATCCCCCGTCGGCAGGGGACGACGCTGCCCTATCCCAGGCTCTGCCACAACCCCTTCCCTGGATTCAGCGTAGCGGGTGCCGCCCCTCCGCCATCACCCCGTGGCCAGGGCTTGTGTTGGCCTCTCACAGAGCAATCTGTGCCAACCGACAACAGCATTCGGTCATTCTTCCCCTTCGTCCCGCCAGTCCAAAGCCACGCGGAAACCCCACCATGGAGAGGCTCGCCAAAGCCCCTTCCCGGTGGCCTTGCGCCCTCTCTGGCTCCATTCTCCCGGCGGAGCCGCCTCACTCCTTGAGAGCGGCCCGCACACCTCAACCGAGGCGCCTGGCCGAGCTGCCCTCCTACGGAACAGCTCTTCCTAGTCCCTGCAGCTGGCCCTCCCGCTCTCTCCTGCAGCTTCTTACCGGTACTCGTACTGCTCGTCGGAGTACTTATCGGAATAGTAGATCTGCTTGTGGGCCATGGCGGGCGGCAGCACAGGCTGGGGCAGCGGCACGACCAACATCACCCGGTCGCCCCTCACGGACGCCACGCGCCCCAACCGCCCCCTTCCGCGCGCCGCACCGTTGGAATCCGGCGGCTCGGCTCCCATTGGCTCCCGCCGGCGCCGGCCAATCGCGTGCCGCGCCGCCGCGCCCCCCCCCCCCCGCCCCGAGCCCGCCGCCGCGTGACTCGCGCGCTCGCCGCCCCCAGCCAATCCCCGGCGGCCGCGGCGGGCGGGCGAGGTAGCGTTACGTAACGGGCGGCGGCGTTCGGGCCGCGCGGGCACGAGGCGGGGAGGCGGGGCTGGCGGGGGAAGGCGCGCGGGGGGCGCTGATTGGCCAGCGGCGGCCGGGGCGCGCGCGGGCCCTTCCTGCGGACGGCGAGGGGCGGGGGGTGGGGCGCAGCGCCCGGCGCCATTGCTCTGGGCTGCTCCACCCGGCCCGGCCCGGCCCGGCCTTGCTCTGCCCGATTTGGCGGGCCCCGGCTCGGCTCGGTCCAGTCCCCGGTGTCCAAGGGGCCTGCTTCTTTCAGGGTAGCGAAAGAGTGATGCCTTCGTCCTTGTAGCTGAGCGCCGTGTTCACATTGAAATGGTTTATCCCTGGGTATATCTGCTGTAAGCCCGTGGTGTCCTAGGGTGCCAGCTGTCAGGAATGGCCGTACCGTCGGTCGTATTTGCTCAGGGTGAAACCAGATAAAACGCGGAGTGCAGGTGTCCCCAGGGCAGGGTGGGAACTGTGGACAGCACTTCAGTTTACAGACATCCTTACCCACAGAAACAAACCATCGAATGCTTGCCTGGGAATACGTGCGTAGCAGGCTGCCAGGGTTTGCTGAACGGTGCTGCAGCTCCCCAGATAAGCGTGCTGTCTCTGTCCCGTGGGATGAGATAAGCGCAGTGGGAACGTGGCCAGAAAGCGATCTCACGGTTGCTTTCTCAGAATCATGGAAGGGGCCTGGAAGATCATGCAGTTCCAACCATCCGCCGTGGACAGGGACACCTTTCTCCAGATTAGGTTGCTTAGGCCCATCTAACCTGGCCGTGAACACGCCCCGGGATGAGGCATCCACACCCTTTCAGTTAAGAGTTTATTAGTGTCCAATTATTCTTCTCGTGCCTCATGCCCCCTGCCTGTAGTATGCTCCTCTGTGCTCTCCTTTCTGGGCCTCTGCAGAAAAAAGGAGAAAAGTCTTTAAAGAAGTTTCTGCTTCTTTGGTGCTGCCAGAAACGTGGGTACTGCCCGAGGTTATGTAATACGTCTGTCTGAAAACAGTTCTGATGGAGGAAAAAAACCATCCAAATCCATGTGATGCATGACTGCTGATACACATGCGTGGGTAATAGGTATGATTTTTTTAGTAGCATTGTTTCTGCTGGCACTGCAGCTTGCCTTAAACAAAAAAAAAAGTTTAAGCCAGTCTCACACCATGCAAGTGCTTCTCATAATCTCGCAGTAATATTTTTCTCTTAATTTGACTGCTTATTAGAGCTTGTTGGACACAGGTCATTTACAGGCAAAATGAAGTCAGTGTTTTTGAACTGGTGTAGCTAAATGTGTGAAATTCATGTAATAAAGGAAAATATATTCCAATACAATTGTAAAACTACAAACCACCTGCAAGTTTTCTGAAGTTTTGGTTAGGTTATTCAAATAGAGAGGTTTGGAGTTTTTAGCTTGATTTCAAGTAGCACAACTCTTATTTTTATACGCTTGAAGCAGAATGTACATAATGACTTGTGTTAGGAATGTCATTGTGTAATAATGAGAAAAAAAGATTAAATCACCATGATGGTGGATGAAGGGCATTTCCTCTCTCTGTCTTCTTTTATAAGCTTTCTGTTTATCTCGTGCATACTGAACGTGAGAGAAAATTGATCTTTATGTAAGGCTAGGCGTAAGCCTTTCTCCTTTGAGTTTGTTCAGAAGTGAAAGGGGACATCGGGCTCTTGACCAACCTGTTAAAGAGCAAGGGAGAGAGCAGTCATTGTTTTTGCAGACTTCAGCAAGGCTTTTGGCTCCAGGTAATACCTTGAAAGAGAAGCAGTTGATGGATGGACGGGGTGTGTAGACAATGACTTCAGGTGAATGGCCAGGCCCAGAGGATGGTGACACATGACACAAGTCTAGTTGGAGACCATTAAGTGTCCCAGGGGTCAAAACTGGGCCTTAGGCTTTTTAACCTCTTCATTAATGACTTGCATAGTGGGGCAGAGTGTACTCCCAGGAAGTTGGCAGGTGACACCTAGCTGGGATGAGTAACTGAGAAACCACAGGGTTGTGCTGCCAGGTCAAGGAACTGCAGAAATAGATTGAAAGGATCTTCATGAAGTTGAGGGGAACAAGTGGAACAAGGTGAAGAGCAAAGTTCTACACCTGTAGAGGAATAACCACAGGCACTAGTACATGGTGGGAACTCCCCAGCTGGAGATGTGTTTTCCAGAAAAGGACTTAGGAATTCTGATGAACGCTGAGCTGAATGTGACCCAGCACTGTGTCCTTGCAGTAAGGATGGCTAGCAATGCCTTGGGCTGCAATAGGATGAATGTTGCCAGCAGGTTGAGGGAGGTCATCCTGCCCTTCTGTACAGCACAAGTACAGCTTCTGCTGGAGCCCAGCTTTGGGCTCCTGAGTGCAAGAGAAAGATGGAGCTGCTAGAGAGATTTCAGTGAAGGGCTACAAAGGGCTATGTGTGAAAACCTGAAGGCAGGATGCAAAGAAGACCAGAACCAGGCTTATTGCAGTGGTGCCCAGTGACAGGACCAGAGGCAGTGTGCACAAACTGAAACATGGGTTGTTCCTTATGAACATCAGGAAGCCTTTTTTACTGTGAGGCACTGGCAGAGAGCTGCTGGAGTCTCCAACTTTGGAGGCCTTCCAAAGCCATCTGGACATGATTCTGGGCAATGGGCTGTAGGTGATCCTGCTTGAGCAGGAATGGCAGACCACATGACTTCCAGAAGTCCATCCTCAGCCACACAGTGTGGTACTGTGTGAAACAGGCTCCTCATCACTGTCTTCAGGATACTGCTACTTACAAAGGCTGTGTCAGTACATTGCAAAGAAGGAAATAAACTGTTCTGTACAGTTTGGAGAGAACAAAAATGCTTGAACTTTGTCAAGGCAGCTTTGTCTACACCTAAGGAAAATTTCCTACCAGTACATAATTTAAATGTCTTAGAACATAAAAAAAAAAAAAAAAAAAAAAAAAAAAAAAGCTTTCTGCAGTAATGTTTTAGGTCAAACTGATCCTGTCTCTGATCAGTGCTTTCTTTGCGGCTTGCTTTCTTATGGTCAGTTATGCTTTCCCACTGAACTTTTGCAAATACAGAGTGTAGAACAAAAGTAATTTTTTTTCTCTCCAGTGCTCTAGAATGACATTTAAATTGTAATTGTTGTATGTTTTCATATTCGAAGAAGTTAGTTTCTGGAATTAAGATTATCAAGTGGTGAACTGAATACTCACTCCAAAGATTCTGACCCAGGTAGGAAGTGAGTGAGACCACAAATACCCATATTTATTAAAGAGAGAGCTTCCTGAGAAGCTTTGTCATTCACTTTTGCCTCAGCGTGTTGAAAGTGTGTATTAAAGCATTTATGAAAGAAGTTTTCCATAGCACAGACTAAAAAGTATTTCACATAGCCTTAGGTTTGTTAGGAGTAATGTGAGCGAGTTACGCAACTGGAATGTAAGCTCCTGCTCAGAGACCCGTCTGATTAGCACAGCAGCTGTGATTATGTTGCTGTTGATACCCAAGATAAAATGGCAGAACACAAAGAGGATATTCTTGAGTGTCCCTCTCTCCTGTAGCTGTAACACAAGCACATATGAAATGGAGCACCGGTATTCTGCACTATGTGACTAACATGACTAGTCAGCATAAAGGCTCTTCATAGCTAAAGATGGATTATGAACATTATTGTGGGGATGATTTTCTGTATCTAGACAGGAGCAGATTTAAATCCCCTGTATAGCTTGTTTGCTTGTGACTAAGACCATCCACAGAGATATGTGGGCTATGATAAAACTGTTACAATGAAGGGCTCATGTGCACCATAACTATTGCATATACAGAGTTCTGGAGGTAAGTTATGGTACATGAAAATATTGTCTGTGTTTTTTGTCAGAAGGGGGAGATGAAAAATTTCCCATCTGTGTTGTGCATAGCAGTCTCTGATTAAAAGTCTCTGCAGCTTTTCCTGTTTAGTTCTGTGAGATATTTAAAAAAAGAAAAGTTTTATGTACTTTTACTGTGCTTCAGTTTTCAAACATGTCCATATAAAACACTAATGTCAGATGCTTTAAAGTATTTTTCTGAATAGAACAGCAGGATCAGCGTCAAGGAACCTTTTGTACTGTCTTCATGAGTCATAATCATACACCCAGTTAATAACTTTTGATTAATTTGAATGTGAATCACATTCATAGCACATATAGATGAACTGATATCTGTGATTTTATATTTTCAATGTTTCTTACAGAAGCAAGGTGTACACAATTGTACTTCTCATGAGTTTTGATCCTCAACTAGCTTTTGAACCTATTGGCTCAAACTTAAGACAAATGCTGATAAATTATTGCAGGTTTCATGGTAACAGGCAGGCAAATAGAGCAGAAGAACTCTGATGTGGGATGATGTTACAATTAAATTTGCACCTTATTAGACAGAGAATCTGTCTAATGGGACAAAAATCTTTGCATAAATGCTTTAGGGATAAATATTTTTTAGCATTTGGTGTACGTGCCTTCTGAGACTGTAGAGCCACAAACCATGAGTCAGTAGAAAATAAGTCTCACTTAATTCTTATATTCAGTAAGGTAACATTCTATTTTCTGATTTTATTTGCTGGCTTTATATGGTGTTTGCCTAGTATTCCACAACACTAGTTGTCCCCAAAACATTCTCAGGCTGCTTGTATGTGTAATTTTAACAATTTGTCTGTGAAGGTTTGATCTTCAGAATTTATATCAATTGAGATAGTTAAATTTGAATTTACTGCATTACTTAATTTGAAGGACTTTCTCCTAAGTGTTGACTTGTGTGCTAATTAAAATTCACTTAGTAGATGCGAAAATGGATTATTTTTGTTTTGTTTTGGTCTGCACAAAATTGTGGAGAGACTAAAGAATGATGCTATGGTTTGACGGTCTAGCTGACTGTGAATAAAACAATGTAAGTGTTGAAAATAATCCAGTTGAATTGCTGAGGTTTGTCCTCTGAGAGAGGATAAACTCCCTGGAAAAGTAGAGCCAATTTTGATACATGCTTCATGCAGTTCCTGTGCTACTTCAATAATTGCATTTTAAAGGTATTCTTGAATAGATTATTGAATAAATTATTCCCAAGTCATAAAAGTGCCCAGCTTGCAGGATGAGTATAGAAATACAGAATGTCTGTGATCCATTCAGATCATTGCAGAGGTTGGGGGCTAATTTTGATCTGTGTCATTTCATTGAGATTTAATTCTCTTATTCTGGTTTTATGGATCTTCTTGTGGAAGTAGTGATCAGAACCTACTCAAAAGACTACAGCTTAGATCTAAAAAGTGACTCTGATGAGCCTGGGGGTGACACGCCAGTGTTGTGGGTGGCATGGACGGCCCAGCTGAAGTGCATCTGCACCACTGCACCCAGCACAGGTAACAAACAATGGAAGCCGTTGGCAGCAGGAAGCTGTGATGCAGTTATCACCATGAGATTGTGGTGGGATGACTGGAGTGCTGCAGTGGATGGCTACAAGCTCTCAGAAGGGACAGGGGAGGAAGGAGGGGCTGTGGGGTGGCTCTGTACACTGGGGAGGGTTTTGGCTGTACGGAGCTCAGGGACAGCGGGCAGAAGGCTGAGTGCCTGTGGGTGACAGTCAGAGGGATGGCCAACAAGGCAGAGATCCTGCTGGGAGCCTGTCACAGACCACCCAGCCAGGATGAAGTGAAATATCCTATCAGTGGATGTTTCATGATCACTAGCCCCGGTTCTTGTGGGAGACTTTAACTTGCCAAATATCTGCTGAAAACTCAGCAGTGGAGAGGAGACAGTCTAGGAGGTTCCTGCAGTGTGTGGAAGGTAAATTCCAGACACAGCTGGTAGGGGAACCTACCAGGGCATGCCCTGCCAGACCTGCTGTTCACAACCAGAAAAGGGCTGTGGGACATGTGGTGGTCAGAGACCATCTCGGGCACACTGACCATGGAATGATAGAGTTTCTCTTGTTCTTGGTGAAGTAAGGAAGGGATCAACAGAACCTCTGCCTTGGACTTCCAGAGAGCAGGCTTTGGCCTGTTCAGGATACTGGTTCAGAGAGTCCCTTAGGAAACTGCCCTTAAAAACAAAGGGGTTCAGGAAGGCTGGACATACTTTAAGAAGGAAGTCGTAAAGGTGCAGGAGCAGGCCATCCCTATTTGCTAAAAAGCAAGCTGGCAGAGAAGAAGACCAGCCTGACTGAAGAAGAAACTTTCACTGGAACTCATGAAATAAAAGAGAATTTATATCCTTTGGAAGATGGGGCAGACAACTCAGAGTACAAGAATGTTCTTAGGTCATGTAGAAAGAAAATTAGGAAAAAGCTCAGCTAAAACTCATTCTGGCCAGTGCCGTGAAAGATAATAAAATTGTTCTTATAAATACATTAAAAAACTAAAAGAGACACAAGGAAAATTGTCATCAGGTTGCTTGATGCCATCTTTGCCTCAGTTATTAACAGAAAGCCCAGTTATGCTCAGGGCAGCCAGCCCCCTGAGCTGGCAGACAGGAATGGAGAACAGAACAGACCCCATGCAGTCCAGGAGGAAGCAGTTAATGACCTGCTGTGCCCCCTGGACACTCACAAGTGCATGGGACAGGATGGGATTCTCCCAAGTACTGAGGGAGGGGAGGAAGAGCTCACCAAGCCACTCACCATCATTTACCTTCAGTCCTGGTTAACCAGGGAGGCCTCAGACAGCTTGAGGCTGGTCAGGGTGATGCCCATCTACAGGAAGGGTTGGAAGGAGGATCCAGGGAATACAGGCTGGGGAAGGTTATGAAACAGATTATCTTGAGTGCCATCACACAGCATATAGAGGACAACTAAGGGGATTGGGCCCAGCCAGTGTGGGTTTAGGAAAGGAAAGTCCTGCTTGACCAACCTCATCTCCTTTTATGACCAGGTGACCTGCCCAGTGGATGAGGGAAAGGCTGTGGATGTTGTCTACCTGGGCTTCAGCAAAGCCTGTGATACTGTCTCCCAGAGCATTCTCCAGGACAATCTGTCAGCCCATGGCTTGGACAAGGGCTCTGATTGCTGAGTTAAAGCAAAGACTGAACCCAGAGAGTGGTCATGAATAGAGTAACACCCAGCTGGTGGCCTCTCACTTAGTGGGATTCCCCAGGTCTCAGTATTGGTGCATCTCCTATTTAACTTCTTTATCAATGATCTGGATGAGGGGTTGAACGCACCCTCAGTAAGTTTGTAGATTACCCCAAAGTGGGCAGGCAAGTTGATCTTCTGAAGGGTAAGAAGGCTCTGCAGAGATATCTGGATAGGCTGGATTGATAGGCAGAGGCCAGTTCCATGAGGTTCAATGAGGTGAAGTGATGGGCCCTTTTGTCACAACTCCAGGCAATGCTGCTGGCTGGGTCAGAGTGGCTGGAAAGCAGCTCAGTGGGAAAGGACCTGGGGGTGCTGGTCGACAGTGGCTGAACGTGAGCCAGCTGTGCCCAGGTGGCCAAGAAGGCCAATGGCATCCTGCCCTGTATCAGCAATAATGTGGCCAGCAGGACGGGGCAGTGATTGTACCCCTGTACTCAGCACTGGTGAGGCCACAGCTTGAATTGTGTGTTCAGTTCTGGGCTCCTCACTGCAAGAAGGACATTGACATGCTGGAGCATGTTGAGGGAAGAGCAGTGGAGCTGATGAAGAGTCTGAAGCACAAGTCCTGTGAGGAGCCCCTGAGGGAGCTGGGCGTGTTTAGCCTGGAGGCTCAGGGGAGGCCTTATCCTTCTCTAGAACTGCCTGGCAGGAGGGTGTAGCGAGCTCAGGGTCAACCTCTTCTCCCAGGCAACCAGTGACAGGACAAGAGAACATAGGCTCAAAGTGTGCCAAGTGAGGTTCAGGTTGGACATCAGTAAGAATTTCTTCATGAAAAGGGCTATTGAGTCATTGGAACGCTCTGCCCAGGAAGGTGGTGAAGTCACCAACCCTGGAGCTGTTTGAGAAACAGCTGGACATGGCGCTTAGTTCTGTGGTTTAGTTGGCAACATCAACTTCTGTCAAAGGTCAGACTAAATGATCTTGAAGGTATTTTCCAACCTTAATGGTTCTATGATTCAATTCCCCTGTTAAGCAAATTCAATAATGCAGAATTTAACAGATGATTTCCATAGCAACCAATACTCATAAAACATTCAGGATGATACTGTATAATAACTGGAGAATCAAGCAGAAGAAGATTCTGTCAAATGAGGCACAGTCCTGCTCAGATTTTTCGTGTAGGTTGCATGGAGTGAAACATGACAGTGTCTTAGAGTGGATCAAGGGCAAAGAATCTGTAGTGGAGAGTTCTTCAGTTACTGGATATTTTTCATATAGTGTTTAAATACTTTAAGTAAGGTTTTATTTAAACTTGAATATGTCAGTGCTAGATCTGAGAAAAGATATGTTCAGCCAAACTTATCTTTGCAGCTTTCTCTAGTGGTAACTTTTGTAATGGAAGAATGTAAGAGTTGGAAGAGTATTGTGATGACACATTCCCAGTTTGGTCTAGATTCTGTTGAGGGATTTCTTTGCCCATATGGATTTTTGCTTCATGAATTTTCAGGTCATCTTTGGGCCGAGTGTCTTCTCTCCACAGTATCTTGTTACAAGTAGTTCCATAGCTGAACAAGTGCCTTTATGAGAAGAGGTATTTTTTAATTTATGTTAAATCTGCTACATGCTGGGTTTTACATTGAAAAAGCCTGTGAATGTTTATTCACTGTCCCAGATGTTTGTAGTACCAAGTGATAGGGTGTATATCCTACAGGATTATTGGCTAAGATTTTGATTTTGAGCCCAATGCCTTGATATTGCCCCAGCTCCCTTACATAAATATTGCTCACTGACTTCTGTGAAGTTACTCAAATGTTTAAAATATATCACTTATAAATTTTGTACATACACAGGAGTGAAAGAAAGTGTTTGTGAGCTGAAAATATATCTGTTTGCAAGTATTATAAAGGGTGCCTTAAGTGTTGTTTAGTTAAAGTGGTAAAAGATGACAGAATACAAATGAAATCAAATGTAATCTGAGTAAACCATATACATACAAATATTTTTTCTTATTGTTATTGTTACACTTTAAGGTTTAAAATAGCCACTGGAGGGCTCACTGATCTAATGGTAAATGACAAGCTTATCTTTCAAAGCCAGTAAGTGTGGGTTTTGGTTAAGGCAGTGTATTTGTCTTGGTTCAGGGCAAAATTGGGAGAGTACCCCCTAAAGGGGTTCCTCTAGAAAGCAGATTCAATTGGCCCCTTCCCCCCAACTGGTTCAGGAAAAAAAGTATTTCCTTGGAGGAAAGTGGAAAAAACTGTTTATTAAACAAGAAAACCTAAACAATATTAAACAATAAAAACTTCTTGCCACTCTAAAAGAGGGACAAACTCAGGAAAATCTTCACACCCCCCTACCCCGGCTGCAGCTCGGCTCGCTCAGTCCCTTTCAGTCCCTCCGGCGCTGGAAATGCCGCAGCCCAGGCTCGGCCCGCTGGACCACAGGTGCGAGCTGCCGGTGCTCTTCTTGTGTTCAGGCCAGAGCAGGTTTGAGCAGGTCCAAAGAAAAGGAAAAAAAACACAGTCCAGGGAACCTCTTTGCCTCAGCTAGCTAAAACTAACTAAAAAGCAAAGGAGAGCTCTGTCTCGCTGTCTGTCCGTCCACAGACAACACAGTCCAGGAGAGGAACGTGGAGGAGTGAGTGCAGTTTCTGGAAACAAACTCCGTGCTTCTTCTCCCCCCACTTCACTCTTGGAACAAGTCTTAAAGGTGCAAAACTTATTATTCAATATAAACAGAACAGACGACTGGGGATATAAGCATCATACGTCAACCTAGGACACATACTCATAAGAACATGATCCTTAAGAGCTTCCCCTTTCAGGCTCTTCATAAATTACCATATTTATTTACCTCACATAAGGTAAATAAATTACCATATGAATTGATATATTAAGATCATTGCTAAGTCTTTGGTATATGTAGCTTTCCAGTGGAGTATAATTTTACTACCAAATCATGCAGCTGTATGCAGAAAGAACTGGGTTAGGTGTTGTAACTGCTCTTGGTTTGCAACTGCAGTAGGGTAAAGCCATAAATCTGGAACAGTACTTTTTAAAGAAGCCATACATCTTTGAGAATGTGCTTTGGTTTTGGACTTAAAAAATCTGTTTTGGGAAGATGCAAGAAATAAAAATGGGAGTAAGGGAGGTGTTTCAGGACATTGAGTAAACTAACTGTTGCTTGAGATGAAGTCACTTTATTTTTTTGGCTGTGTTACACAGCGTGCTTGCAAAAATGACTCTGCTTTCGGTAGACAGTGTTGTGCTTGGAGTTTGCATTGTGACAGATAGGAAACATTTCATTTCATTTAAGAAGAAGTGGATTTGAGAGACCTTTTTGTTTTGAGGTCTACCATTTTTTACATATGCACAGTGCAAAACAAATCTGAAATTAGCCCCATTGGAAAAATGCAGAAGACACTGCTATGTTATTACTATTATATATTACTATTACATGTGGGGTAGGTTTACAATTGAAAGAAAATTAAATAATAAGTGTGAACTCAGACTCATTTTCCAGTCTGAACACAGGAGATGGAGTTCTTTCTCCGTGGACTCCAGCTAGCAGAAATGTGCAAGCATAGTATGGATTTAGATGTGTTCTTGTGAGATGAAAGGCTGCCTATGGGATTAGTGCTCTGGCTTGATCATACTGTTTTCTGCTGCTTGGTATCAGCTAATAATCTGTGCTGCTGCAAGGCAGGCCCCAGTGAAGATAAGAGTTAGTTTGATTTTTAAGGGTCTAAACAGTTTAGCTGGTCATCCAGGTCTTTGATGACAGAGGTGGACTTTCATAAACACAAAACCAGTATGTGCATTTAAATTTTCAATCTGTTGTCCCTCAAAATTAATCCGTATGTGTATCATTTGTTTTTTGATGACACTGATCATTTATGTCAGTAGTTGGATGCTATGTAGTGAAGTTTAGACTTCAAAATTGCCAGTTCATACTTTGAGAGCACTTGAACTGTATTTTAAACCACAAAATATGTTGCGTCCATGAAATACCAAATTTCTTTACAATAGTGACACTTTTTCCACTGTGTATTATAATTTCTTAATGTAAAATATATATATAATTAACAAGTCTATGAAATCTGAAAATAGTATCTCTGGATACTAGCAAAGTATCTCTGGAGTATTTTTCTGACATTATTGTGCATTTTTTTAATGTCTTAGTTATGCCTGAGGAGTCTGAAAACTTTCTTCAGTATGTCTTATAGCAAAGCAAGCGTTACCATGGTACCTTTTAACATTTTTTCAATCAGCATATGGAGCCACAAGGGGAGAAAAAAGACTTGAGAGAAGAATTTTGGAATGGCATAATGCTAAAATAAACTTGTTATAAAAAATGGTCCGTATGATTGACGATAAATTAAAGGAAACAGTCCTGTAATGTATCATCTGTTAGTTAAACATGTGCTCTCATTTATCTAATCAGTACATAACCAAAGCCAATTTCTACAAATTAGCAACAACAAATGACAGCCTTTAATTAACTTGAAGCTATATCCCCTTATTTAATCCTTCAACCCAATATCTGGAAAAGTGGAAAAAAATTAACCTTCAGGGTGTTCAATATTGTTCTTTCTCAAAAGGTAAAATCAAAATGGAGACACAGGACTGAATGTAGGGATGTGGCTGTTGCAACATTGTCACAGAACTAGTTTGCCAATGCAGTCAGCTCCTTCCTGAAGATGTGGGATGCAAGAGGGAAAAGATTTTCCAGAGTGGTATTAAGTGGTAGCAAGGCTCCTCACAAATCAGTTGAAGACTGATAGAGGTGCTTAAAAATCCATAGTTCACCCCTATTTTCCGAAGCACATATTCCTCATGACTGCCAAAAATAGCACTTTGCCCTCCTTCAGAGTACCTTACAAAATTTGAGTTTTGTGAAGCTTCCAGGAAATAAGTTGGGTGGTAAAGGCTTTAAATATGTTTAAATATGTTTCTTTTTAAAAATACAGTCAATCATGTGATTGAGCTTTTATAAATACATCATGTTAGTTGAAGACATATGGTTTTACCAGTAGGGAATGTTTTGTATATTCCAGTTTCAACTTGTTACAGGTTAAGGATGTGTTTTGCTCCAACTGTTGTTCAAGATGAAGTTTTTAAAGAGATTATAAATTGCAGTACGGATTGTACAATCCAGCAACCAAATGTTGAACCTACTCTACTATGGCAATTCAAAACACAAGAGTATTTAGACAGTAAGAGGATCACATTATTTTTGCCCTTGTGTTTGCCTCACTTTTATGGTGACCAAAATAAAGATAGAAGGGAAGAGCCTGAAGCTTAATTTAAACTCAGCAGCTCTTCAGCATGCATTTTGGTACTGTCAGAGTTCTTCCTGCTGCATGAAGCAGCTTCAAAGGAAGAAGCTGGATATTTTGCAACAATGCAAATATAAATACACGTAAGTGTACCTCAGATTTTAAAATGCAAAAATGTTTGCTTGAACCCTACTTTCCTTGGTGATTTGTTTTACATTAAAGTGCTGTTGCATTGGCTATTAGTGCTGTATATCTTCTGTGAATGAACAGAAAATGTCAGTATTTAGGGTGACATCTTTGGAAGCATTAAATGCATATGCAAGCACTTTAAAATGGCAGAATATAATTAGAGCTGTGAGTTTGACAGTAATTACTACAAAATTACAATATTTTTCACTGTGCAGAAGGCAAAACTAAATGAAATGGATGTGTTAGCATCTGGTAAGCCTGAACACAGTTTCTTTGAGATAGTTGAATGTCATATTTGTGGCACTCTGAGTGAGATCTATGGCTGATTGTTCCATACCATTCAATTGTTGCATCTAAATCTGCCCTGTTTATAGTTGGAGGATGCCTCTTTCTGCAGCTTGAAAATATGAGTGGTGTGGGGAGGAGGTCACGTTCTCTTTAGTCATTCAATCAGGAGTGCTCCAGTGCAATCATGCATGCAGCCATATTCTCAGGACCTATTAGTTGGGAAGGCAACTGTCTAGTACTTTCCCAGTGCAAATAATTGCCAGGGACAGAAAAGGCTTTTTGAATGAAATTCTCCTCCTCCTTTTAAAATCAGGAAAAACACAGCTTTAATTCTGTTCCTGCAGATACTCTGTGTTCTCCTGTTACACACAGTACTGAGTAGAGTATTAAGTACCAGCTTTGGTGCATGTATGAAGTATTACCATAGTTTTCCTAGTGTTGAAAGAAGATTCATGATTTGAGACAGGTTATATGCATAAATTCCTTGCATTCTTAGATGTCAGTGAATTTATCTTAATGGTATTCTAAAGAGTATGCACACATCATAAGGGTGAATAAGAATATGTTTGTTTTTTAGCCTATGGGTCAAAACTTCATTACTTTCTGTACATTCCAGGTATCCTTTCAAAAGGGTTCAGCTGCATAGGATTTTCTTTGAGTGCAAAGTTTCTATGGTGTTTTTTTTGTTTGGCATTTTTTTTGTTTTGTGTGTGTGGGTGTTTCCTTTTTTTTTTCTTTCTGTTTTCATGCAGTGTCTTTTACACTGTTATTGTTTTGCATGGCATATGTCACTGCAATATGAATAATGAAGATGATGATAATTAGAAGGAAGATAATGGTAGCAGGATTTGAATTTGGTTTTAAATGAATCTAGACATTTTGCTTTGTTGAGTTTAAAACAAGCCTTAAAAAGCAGATGAGAAAAAGTCCTGTAATCTTGCTCTGCTTCTATATTATTAATTAATGGGCTTCATTGAACATAACTTACTCCTTAAAAACATTGTAAATTAGAGAAGCATGTATTTACTTGGTACTGGTCTTTGTCTTAGATAATTCTACAAAGCATATCGTATCCTAGGGAATAATGAGCAGTAGAAGTTTCATAAGAGAACTGAAATATCATTCCATTTTATAATTGCATTAAATGTATTTTTATTAATTAATGTGTTCATTTATGTATTACTTCACGTCCAAAAGTTTTGATTTCTTCTCACAATGTAAGTAAGAAAATACAGTACCTCTTCTGCAGTATTTATAACAGTGTTTATAGTATCTGTATAAATCCACAGTTAGTTCTGGTAAATGTGGTGGGGCCCTGCACAGGTTAAAATCAAGGACTGCTGCATGAGTGATTGTGGAGGTCCCTCTAAGAGTCTCCTAGGATGTAATAAAGAAGGAGAAGTTTCATGATTTTTTTTTTTCCCCAAATGAAAGCAGTATATTGCGTGTATGACAAATACTTTAATATGCAAGGCAAATACCTGGAGGATCTTATGTATGGACTTCCTAGAATATCAAACTGGTAACAAGGAAGGCTCTGCAGATTTACTTCTGAGTGGCTGTGATGGCAAGTAGAACTAAAAATGTAGGAGTAATTTTTTTTAAATCTCAGGATATATGTCCTTTTGGGTTTTTTTTTTTATTTTTCTGAAACAAATATTTTAATCAGTATGTATTGAAACTTAGTAATCAGAAGATAATTATATATAAAGACATTTAAAATTCAAGTAGGTTTGAGTTTGTTGGGTTTTTCCCCCTACATTTCCTGTGTTCTATTTTTGCACTTGCAGCCCATGTTTCTGCCTTGATTTAGTCAACTATATTAGGCTTGGAAAATGTATCGTTACATTATGTACACTGACTATATGGTTTCCTGTGTTCATATTTTTAAGTTGTTGAACTGCAAAAGGCAATAAATGCCCTTACATTTCCTATTACCATTTTCCAATACTGTTTCATCCTGTAAAAATGGTTTAACTGTGGCTGTCAACACGTTCTTTGTCAGAGATTTTGCTTTTTGGAGCAAAATTGATGAATAATGATACCTTCCCAGACTTCCAGCAGAGGCTTTGGCTGTGAGAATAGAAAATTATTGAACACTGATCAAAGTATTTGGGAGCTATGGGTAATTTTAAAGTAATCTAAGCCATTAGATGGACAAGTTGCTCATTCATCTGTAGTTATAAAAATAACCCAACACTGTTGTGCTACTTTCTTAGAGAGTAGTTTTTACTTACTTGCTACCTCAGGAAAGAAGAGGAGAAAGGAGGAATAATTGTCTGTTTAGGAAGATAATAAACAGAGAAAGAATGATGATTAAAAGGCCAGCAAGTTGCTGTTCACAGAAGTAGCTATTGAGGAGATTGAATAAGGGGAGAAAGTATACAGCTCATTTAATGATTAGATGGAATTTGTTTGTTCTGAACAATATTCAAACATTTGATCTGCTAATAAGCAGATAGCTTCAGTCTGAATACTGAACAGGCATTCACTAGATGTAATTCATTTGCAGTAAAATCTTACCAGCCCTTTATTACTATCTTTCCATAGCCTGTAGAGAGAGTTTAGGATGACTTGGTTTCTAACTTTAGCTCCTCCACTAAGTGCCTAAAATTAGGTGGGTTGAAAATGAATTTTGGGAACATGGCACTCAGTGGAAAAATTAGCTTTGAACCTGGAAACTCCCACCTGCAATCTGCATATTAACGTGTCAGAAACATGTGCTATATAAGGGCGGGATAAAAACAGTTGTACTGTTTATGGACATGTTGCATTTCTGCTGAGATTCCATAATCATACTTGAGATAGCTTTCAGTGGCTGTTTAAAACACATTGAATTCTCATTGGCATATTTGAACTTCAAAAACAAACATTCATAGATTTCATTCATCACCTTTATTTGTTGCCCAGAAAGGGCTTGTGTTGGTCTACCTCTTGATATCTAGGAACTGAATTTTCACAAATACCACAAATGACAATAGTGAATTAAAAAAGCCATATGATCTTAGCCAGTTGAAAAGCTTTATCTTTCTTTTTTTTTTTAATCTATGCCATGAACATTGAGAGAATTTTCTCTTTTCCATAAAATATGCAGTCAAAAAATCCATCTCACAGCAGTATCAGAAATGCCCTTTTCCCAAGTAACTAACCTTTCCTGAGATAAGCCCTGAAATGAACCTATCGTGGATATGACCAGCATTTCATGACCTGGCCATGATAAATGGAGAATTAGTACTGTGATACTCTTCTATTCAGTTAATAATTTTTCAATTTTGAAACTGCAGAGGGAGATTATATTACATTCTTTATTGGCATTAGGAAAGCTGTTTTCTCCTGAGTAATGTCACACAGTTCTTAACATCATACAAATGTGACGTTACCTAGGAGCTCAGTAATCTTGGTTCCCAGCATTAATAGTGTTTAATTATATAATATGATTTATCACAATGTTGATTAATTTCCTTCAAAATGTAAGGCAAATATTTTACAACAATGGTAACCATTAGCACTACATCATTGGGACACAGGAAAATTTTATGTTCCTTTGATTAATTACATCTCATGTTGTCCTGTCCTGTCCTGTAGCAATATATTTTTGGACTAGAGTTTCAGTGAAGAGGGTGATCAATGAAGAGCACAAAAGACAATCTTTGCCATTTTCAATTTCCTACTTCATGTGCTCTGCAATGCTGTCCTTAGCTTTAATAAGGGTGGAGGAGAGGAGGAGTGACCTGCTATCCAAACTTCCATGCTGTTTTCTGAGTGTGTCTGAGCAGTACTTTTGAAAAGACTATTCTCAACTCAGAGAGCTTATCCAACCTCTCTAAGTCTGGCAGTAGGATAAAACACTTCATGTTTTTCAACAAATTGCTTAATGTATTTCCTTGAGGACTTTGCTATTTTCAAATTTACCAATGATTTCTAAATTAAATTTGTGCTATTAAAACAATTAATATATATGTACAAATTTATGTTTTCATTTTCTTCTTCTTTTTCTTGACTGCCTAGATATGATTTTCTTTTTTCGTACTGGGAGGACCTTAATTCTTTTTCTCATGTGCACCAATTTTTTTCTGCAGATGTAGCATTTTATATATAATATATATATTTTTAAATTACATTATATATTTAAATTGAAGGGGTTTTAGTTTTTAAATCCCCTTTGGTTTTTTTTCAGTTTCTGTTTTGGTTTGTGATAAGAAACTAATTAGTTTCCCTCATTCCTGTATGCTTGAAATCTGTGGAGAGTTCTTTTTTTTATATAATAATAAAATGAGTTTTTATTCTGATAACATTTTCAAACACCCAAATTTGTCATTAGGGAATTCTGCAGCATTCAAGCCTTTCTAAAAGACCATTATTTTTCATTATAAATGAGAGTTAAAATCTTTTGTGCATATGCTTGGATATAAGATATGAAGCTGTTACATCTGCTACTAAGAATGATGTAACTGATCTGGTATTTAAAAATGCCAGAGTGAGTAGGTAGTTGTGGGAGATGGTATGAACACTTTTAGCAGGTGCCTTGCTTTCCAGTAACCACGGACCTTAATGAATGTTTATAGATACTCGAATTTTTAGCATTTATGGGTTGTTTTCTTTTCACTAGAGTCTTGTTTGAGTTTCACGTTTGTATGTGGTATACAAATATTCAAGCAAATAAACAATCACATGTAAAAGTAGTTAGTTAACAGGCATATGAGGCATCAAGCCAAAGATAGAATTTGTAGTGAGTTAACATGGGACAGGAATAGCAATGTGAAGGTGGAGGAATCTATTTTGGAACACGGAGTTGTTCTTGTGCTTTAAAAACCTTCAGGAACTTATAACAGGCTTTTTTGAGCTTCACAGCTAAAATTGCTTTGTAGATTTTACACCTTTCAGTATTCACTTTATTGAGATACTTTGTGTCAAAAGTTTTGTACCACAGATACTACAAGGCATTGCACTTGTTTTGCTTCACCAATTAATTAATTCTTTTGTTTGTTGGTTGCTAGGAGTTTGGATTTTTTATCTGATAGTTGTCATCGACATGTGGGAGATACATGCTGAAAAGAAAGAGAAAAGGTCTTCTCCCATAAGGCTAATATTTGCTACTTTTACTGCACCCAAAGAAAAATATTCTATGAGAAAAAGTATTTTTGTGTCACTCTAGCATTAGTCATAAGAGCTAAAGCATTAACCAAAGGCTTCATGCTACACCTACAATGTAGCATTTTGCTCTTCTGTGCTGGTACTGTTGGAGTTCTTTCTTCATTGCCTTGAATGCCTTGAATTCAGCACTGGATGCTGCAGTCTTCTATTGTGGTGCAGGTCACGTAGCAGTGAATGAACAAGGTTGCATGAATAATGTGCTTTTTATTCAGCGATTGGATAAAAATTAATGCCCTCAACACCTACGTACATCCAATCTCCACTGTTTCCTGTGTGCTTATTCTTTTAGAAGCTTTAATTATTTATCCTTGGAGAGAATTTGACAGTTACAAGTAGTCACGACTCAGCAGATTAACCATACAAACACCAGAACCAATCTCCATGTCAAGTACACTCGAATGTCGCATGGAATCAAATGTTGATTTTGAAGTGATATGACTCTTAATAAATTAAGAGGGGAAAAAATGGCATCCCTAACTGCTGCATATTTTTTAATCTAACATTTTCTTTAATTAAATTAAAGTTGGTTTAATATTCTTGCTAATTTCAGGAGGTAGTCTGAAGTGTGTGATATGCTCTAAATACTGACACAGGCATTCTGCAATGGATATATATTTTCAGGAGAGACTTGTGGGAAGCAATATTAATTAATAAGCCAAAATATGTGCATGGTTTCCCATCATGCAGTATTGCATAGTGATGAGGGAAAAAATGAGTTACATAAGATACCTGCAGCATTTGCTACTTGATCTTTACAAAATATGTTCAAATTAAAGCAAAACTACAGGCATAGTAGGAGTCAGTACAGCTATATACACTAAGAGGAGAAATAGCCTTGGAAATAAACTGTAACTTCTTTATACTAGCTAGAGACAGAGAAAGGGGGAAAAGCATATGTGTGCCTGTGCATGTATATAATTAAATTTATAAACATATTTTGTCTCCTTGCTCTGAGTGCAAGAAGATCATCAAAGAAACAGTAAGATAATTTTTCATGTGACTTCTTTTATGCTAAATATGCTATGTGGCTGTATTTTGGAAGGCAATTCCAGAAGGGCCAATATTAGACCACCTTGCTGCAGCTTGTTGAATAATGCTACTGTATTATCTGACTGGACTTCATGAATCACAGCAGGTGGGAGCAAATCTGTCTGCATCATCAGACTGCATAATGTAGGAGTATGCCCAGCACTGGTAGCTACTGATGATTGATTTAAGCCTTAAGAATTACCCAGAAAAACTATACCTAATGCTAGCCTTATCTCCCCTTGGTTAGAGACTCAAAAGAGTAATATGCAGTAGTTTTGTTTGGTGCTTTTGCTTACAAACAGTGAGAAATTGGGTGACTGATTACAGCAGCAATTCGCCCAGAGTTGTGACAGCCTCTTTGAAGTTTTAATAAACACCAGCTATTTTCCTTGAAAGTAACTGACTAGTCTAATGAAGAATTCACTCACAGAAGACATGTTCCTTGTGTTAAACAAAAGAATAGAGGAGATTCTAACAGCAGCTCCTTTTTACCTTTTGTTCTAGGAATTGTAAACTGTTAAGCTTACTTCAAGCCAGTTGGTAAACTGCAAATTGCACAATATCATATTTAGTTCTATTGAAATGAATATGCAGCTGAACATCTGGACCAGTGGTTGAAGTTTGCCTACCTAGTGAGAAATCATGTGATGTGTATTCTGTCTAGGGACAATAATCGTGGTCATGGTGAAATGAATGTATGAAGGATTAACTGAACTGGTTCTAATTGCTTTTGTATGTGGAACTTGGCAAACTCAGATCTAAAATTTTTGAGTGTTAGCTTGAGAGTTACTAAATGAGATAACCATAATAAAAGCAAGTGTGCTGAAGTATGATGATATGCCGAGGTACTCTCAAGTGTCTCTTTTAAGAATTTGTAACAGGTTTATCCCAGTCTGCATGAAGATATGGGTGACAGGCACATACATTTTGAGATAAATTAAGGGCATAATGAACAGTCTTAAGATTTCAGAGAAAGGAAAATGTGTAAAATTTCAAACTTTCATTAGAAAATCATTAATGAGTTTATGATTCTTAATCACAGATGTAAACACTGCTCTGTGGCATATACAAAATCTTTTTCCTCCAGTTAAATGACAGCAAAACAACTCCTGCAAACCATGTGGGTTATACTGCCAGTGTCTTGACATTTATCTGTGAAGTTTTGTGATACAGGTAATAGCTCAGATAATATGTAAAGCATCTTCATTAAAAACATTAGACTTTAAGAAATACAGGCTAATATTATGATGCCTCCCTCTCTGGAAACATCAATTTAATTTTACCTTTCCTCTTCCTGCTTGTCCCATGAGTGCATTGTTACTTAATATCTTCCAAACCTCCCCTTCTTTGTAGTTTTTGGTTGAATTTTGTCAGTGGTTTCATTAGCTGTCGATCTAACAATGATATGCAGATAGAGGATACTGAGCAGCTGCAGAGGTAACCAAGGAATGGAAAACAGGCTAAAGGGTCATGAATCTCATAGTCACGGTGTATATGTAAAGGAGGCTTTTATGGTAGATGCTTTGTATGGTAGGAACTAATTTTTAATTTTCTTTGGCCAAAGTTCTATTCAAAATGAACAAATTAATGATAGTTCAGAAAATCAATATCTTTCCCAAAAAAAGCACTTAACAGCCATTAAAAAGTATTTTCATTTGGTGAAGTTTAGTTACATCTCTAGTGATGCCAAATTAATATTCTGCTGGTTTAACCCAGTGCTTATTTATTAATCGGATTATGGTCATCTGCGGTACTGAGAAGTTTCAATTTTTTAAAATCTTGAAGTAAAAAATTTAATGATAAAAGGGAAAACCTGAAACAGCCTCTTTTTTTTTTTTTTTTTTTTTTTTTTTATTATCTGTGTTACAGGAATTTACCTGTGGGTTTTTTCAGTCATCCTTTTGATCTATTTGCAGCTTCATAACTACAAGATGTTTTTTTCGGCATAATTACAGAAAGACCAACCAAATGATCCTCCCTACACTGCTGATATGTCATGTGCATCACCTTTCCTGGCAGCATATATCCCTTCTTTTCCTTAAATGATGGAGAGATAATTTCTGCTGCAAAGGACCACCTCAAGGGTGAGCCAAGATGGTTTATCTACTGATGACATTTTTTAGACTGCTTTCTTTCATGAGCACAAAAAGATGAAGCGGGAATAGAAATTGGGTTGCTGGTCATTACTCTGTGCTTCTGTCTTTTTAAACTGTGGTCTTACTTTTTGATGAGATCCCACACTCACTGCTGTAACATGGTGGTGTGGTTTAACCCCAGCCAGCTACCAAGTACTACGCAGCTGCTCGCTCACTCCCCCAGCAGTAGGATCAGGGAAAATTGGAAAGGCAAAAGGTAGGAAACCTGTGGATTGGGATACAGACTATTAAATAGGGAAGGCAAAACTGTGCACACAAGCAAAGCAAAACAAGCAATTAATCCAGTGCTTCCCATGGGCAGACAGGTGTTCAGCCATCTCCAGCAGAGCAGGGCCCCATTACTGTTAAAGGTTACTTGGGAAGACAGACACCATCACTCCAAGCATCCCCCCCTTTTCCCTTCTCTCCCACTTTATATGCTGAGCATGAAGTCATATGGTCTGGAATTTCCCTTTGGTCACTTGGGGTCATCTGATGTGGCTGTGTCTCCTCTCAGCCTCACATGCACCCCCAGTCTCCTCAGCAGCATGGCCATAGGAAAAGCAGAAAAGGCCTTGGCTCTGTGTAAGGCCTTCTCAGCAATAATAAAAACATTTCTGTATTATCAACCCTGTGTTCAGCACAAATCCAAAACACAGCCCCATACTGGACATTGTGGTGAAAATTAACTCCACTCCAGCCAAAACAGCATGTGTGGCCTTGCAGGAACTTTTTCTTGTTCCATTTGTGAGTGTGATTTGCTGGGAGGTTGTGTAGCTACCTGTAGATGCTAATGCTGTAGAGAGAATTAATGTGCTCTGTAGAAAGGACGAGCTCCTTCCAGCTTTGTTAGCATCTTGGACAGCAGAGGGCAGGTGTTAGTTTTGTGTGACTGAAAGCTCATGTGGAATGGTTGTGTGTACAGATTTCCATCTGCATACTAGAAAGGTTTAGGAAGATGTAGTATAGAGCAAATAAATATAGATTATGCTTTTTGTGTATGTAGGAAGTGGTTTTTTAGCAGAATATTCTTTTGCTTTTTCTTAAAAAAAACCCCAACTATTGTGTTGGACAAAAAAAAAATGTAAACACAAAATTAAAATGGTATTGGCAAGGTAAGAAAGAGTTTCAGTCCAGGAACATTACCATCTATGCATCACTATATTGAAACCTTCCAATATCCTCCTGTTTTCTCATTAGACTCTCATCATGGTGGTCTGTGTATTTGCTCCATTACAGACATGTATGTGTATTCTGATGCAAAATTTTATGTAGTTGGCTTAATTTTGCCTTAATTGTTGAGTTTTCAATTTAGTTGCACCTAAGGATTTTTTTGGTTCATGCAGTCCTCATGCTTGTAGCTAAACAACAGATTTCTTCTGGTTTAGATATTCCAATCAAGCATATGTTGGTAAGCCGCTGTTCAAAAGCAGACTTAGTATTTGCGCACTGTTGGGTGCAAAGTTGTGTTTTTACTGGTAAAGTTTCTTGCACTTGCTTAGAGGAGCAGCTTTAGTAGGACAAAGCATTGCTATGACACTGTCTTGATAGTTCTAGGCAGATAAAGTGCTGCTAGTTTGCAAAAGAAAGTCTTAGTTTAAGGATAATTGCAGTTCATGGTGGTCAGTAATAACTGTTAGAATAGACACATAACAGGTTGCTTCAGTGGCACATGATAATTTCATAACAGTATGGATCCTTAGTCTTTCATATCCTAGTCAAAGTGAATAGTAACAGCAGACAATCAACATCTATGCAATGCTAACATGTTGACTGCAATGATAGTGTGCAGTCAGTCTCAGATGTGCTGTCACTTGAACTAACTGGAGACAACAGCACTACTGTTGCCACTGGGTAGTAAGGATGATTGTTTTCAATGCACTTGGTAGGATTTTTCCTTCTGCTTTACTTATTGCTATAGCAGACCTCAGGCTGTCTAGTGGCTTCAGCATCCCTTTTCCCTCTCTCTGCTCTGGAGCTGTGAGCTGTCTTTGTGCCTCTGCCAGTGGCATTTCTCCACTACCTCTTCATCCTGGCACCAGGGCTTCATTGTAACCAAATTCAAAGTGAGCACTGGGCAGTTCTGAGATTGGGCTGTTAATGTAAGATTTCTCCACAGATCCTCATAGCTGACTATTTCTCCCCATTCCGATATCTCCTCTGACACGGATACCCATCAATTGCCTTTGCTTGGCCAGTGGGCTCTGGTTTCTGCTTGTCTGTACAAGCACGTACCATGTTTTTGCTCCAGCGTTTCTACTGTACGTCCTTGCTAATTGTCTTTGCTGTTACTGAAATCTGGTATTAGTGCATATGCCCAAAGTCCTTTGGGGAACTGCTGACCCTCAGAATACCAACAGTTTTCGTGCTAACTCAGCATTAATTGTACTGAAGCTTCTCAGGGGCTTGCCCTGCTTGAGCAAACAAAACACATTTTCTGAGGGTACGTAGAGAAAGTTACTATATACTTTTGCTCCAGCAAAGAAATGTACAGGCTGCTGTGTATGACAGTAGGGTGCTAAACACATGTTTATCTCCATTTCTCTGCCATTCTAAACAGTTTTTAATCTTGGAGTCCCTTTTAGAATTCAGGGTGCTTGCCTCCCTACTGCTCTGCTTCAGTTCATGGAACTTAAAACAGAATTTCTCAGTCTTCACATCTGCAGCCATTTCACTTAGTGCCTTTCCTTACATTACTAGCAATGTAATTTGTAAACTTCAATCTAGTTAAGTGAACATTTAAACAGATGTTTAAATCCCTCCATCCATCCCTGCCTCATTATCATGTCTTTCACAGATTTACCATCCTGCTTTCCATATGTATTGTTTTATCTAAGGTAGGCCTCTCAAATGCAAGGAAGAAAAGCAAGCCAGCTAAGAAAAGAATGCATCCTTAATGCATGCAGGCATGTGGGCATACCTGCACATATACACTTGTCTGCAGATGCATCTTTCATTTGACTGTGCCCAGAAAGAAGTGAACCATTACTTCAGGTCAGATAACAAGTAGCATTAGCAAAACAGGTATGGTGGTTCATATAATCTATGATATGCAGAAGTAGTCTTTATTTTTAATTCACTGGGAATGAGTGCTGTGAGTGCTGCTGTGAATAACCCTCCACTGGTGCTGTTATCCACTACTGCAGAACTGCTAGAATCTTTTAGTACTGAAGCTGGTCAATAATGGCTCTGTGTATAGCACCATGTTTGCCAAGAGCGTATTGTTTGGTGACACAAGTAAATGGGTTCTGTTTCAGGGTGAAGTGGATGCAAGTGAGTATTAGACACTTGTCCTGGCCTGTGCAATTCATTTCCTCTCCCTCTTCACTGTTCATGACTGAATGATTTGGAGTCTAGAATTGAACTAGCTGAAAGTAACCCCCAAAACCCCCCAACAGTTTTTCTATGTTATTCTTCAGCCAGGTGCCACACACAGCATGCACTTTGTGATAACGTGGCAAAGGTGATGCAGTCTGAACAGCTCTGCTGTCCCTAGATCTCTACACATGCTTCCAGAATTTTGGTCTGATGTGTGGCCTAAGACAAAGATGGTAATTTATACTCTCTCTTGGTGTTTAGTTCTTACAGTTTTGATGATAACCATTTAATTAGGGGAGGGGAAACTAATGTGTTTGGGCAAGTCTGCATTTTTTTAATAGACTGCTATTGTATAGTTAGCCCTTCCTGATGCCAAGAGTTACAACAAAGTGCACTATGCATTTTTTCATATATCCTTTTCATTGCTGCTCTTCTTGCCAGTATTTTGCCATCCTAACAAGTTAGTAGATACTAGAGCATAACTTTTCTTATGGTGGTAAGGAACATATTTATATCTATACTGTATAAGTAATAAATATTTTTTTCATAGTTTTCAAAAGCAAAATATAAATAAATCCATTTGCATTTTCATAAAAGTAAGCATACTTTATGAGTGGCAAACGATCTAAGAAATATTGTACAAAAAGTGAGACACAATTAAAATTACCAGACTTCCATTTGGATTTGGAAATGGAGAATGAAATTTGATGCCTCTTGGAATCAATAGGAAATTTGTGAAGTCAGATTTCCTATACTGGTGTTTTTTTAAAATCAACTTTGCAAACCACTCCTAGGGAAAAAAGATATGAACAAAATTAAAAGAAAATACTCAAAAAATCTATCAAAACTAAAAGACAGACACCTTATTACAATGTAGAAAAGAAAACTATTGAATTATTAAATACATTTGATGAATGAGAAACAAAAAGGTGCTAGGTTAACAAATAAGTAAATGACTGGCTTTCAATATGAAGATGACAGCAAAAAAAGTTTTTGCATAACTTGTCAGTGAACTAGGTTGCTATTTGCTTTCTCCTCCAAATCACAGGTTTTTCTGACTGTTTAAAATAGAAACACTTGGAGACACATGGACATTAATGCCTATATGCCCACAAGAAGCATCATTTCCATCAGTATGAATGAATCATGGAACCATGTTATGGGCCTCTCATTACATTATTCACAATGCAGTAAATTTTGTACACCATGCCACGGTTTGTGGACACAAAAGAAAATGTGACTGGGATATATTTCTTAGGGCAGAATCCCTCTCTAGGGTGAGGCTCCAGCTGGAGTGAGACTCCTGGTGCAGAGAGTGGAAGCTTGGGACAGGGAGAAAGAGGAGAAACTGTAGAAACACAGGATTATTTAGGATGGAAAAGACCTGTTATATACAAAGTTTTGAGGTGGGTGCAGGCAGCCAAACAGACATGGCAGAGCTTTAGATTGTCTGGTTTTTAGGATATACAGTTATGTTACACTGCTGCTAATGATCTAGTTTCAGTGTCTGGCTGAAAGAAAGAAATAATTAAAATTGGGGGGTTTGTAAGAGTTGATGTAGTGTTAGTTTGTAGATTTTAGTGCAATTCACTGTCTGATCCTTCCTTACAAAAAGCTCAGTGTCATGTTCAGATTTGGGTATTATCTCAGATCTGTCTTTTCTGTGAACTTTTGTAGGGTGTTGACTTTTAGCAGTAGGCTTAGGCACCACTAATGGAGCAGAAGGAATTACAAATTTCATTTTCTTCCAAATATTTCATGTCATATTTCAATGGGTGAACACGTCTTAAGACAAAATTGTTTCAGTATTTCCAACTAACAGAAAAAACAGCCTCCTGAACATTGTTTAGGGTCTGCTTCTGGTTCAAAATATAAGCATCTGCTCAAAAATTTGTAGGCAGATTTGGGACCTTGATTTTATACTTCACTGATGCAATTTAAGTTGCATCAGTTGATCATTAATGATTAATAATCACTGATCTTGAATAGTAATGCTTTCAACAGTATGGTTTTCCAGAGAGATAATTTGCAAAACCACGGATAATGCTCCCATTTCCTGGTGCAACCCACCCTTAGCAATAATGTTGCCACGGAAACAGCAAAACTCTGATACAGTGAAAGAAAAGGGATAAGGGTGAAAGGGAGATGGGGGCAATTTATAGTTTTAGGGTTTTTTTTTAATAAATTAACTGGAATTTTTTAGAATAGTTTTGGTTTCAAGTTGATTCTTTTGGGGAAAGGGGGTGTTCCTTGATTTTGGATTGGTTGATTGGTTTTTCTGCTACTGGAAAACAGCACCCTTTACCTACATGCCTTCAGAGTTTTTTGCATAGGACAGTAAGCTCAGGTTGAACTCAAACATCCATTAGAACATCCATTAGAAGAAGAAATGTCTCCACAGGATATTAGAAATCTTTGTATTACGGAAATGCTATCTTTTTATTTGAGGAATTGACCATTTGTTAATATTGAAGATTCACCAAGAATATTTACTAAAGTAGATTGTTATAAATGAAAAATGATCCAGCCAAATTAAAAAAATAAAAAGAATTTATTTTAGCAATAGAGATCTAACTTAGCCAGCCACAAGGTAAAGGACAGTGCCGAGCCCGGGAGCGGCGCTGGGTGCAAGACACAGAGATCAGCCTCAGCAGAGGTTTCACTCTATGCTCCCACACCACCATCCTGGTACAAGCGATTTTTATAGGGAAAATTTTGCCTGAGGCCAGGATTTCGGCATTCAGTGCTTTGTTTCATTCAAAGTCCCATAAGTTGATGAGATTTCCTTCTCAGGACAAGGCAGAACAATTCGAAGTCCGGTGTTGTAGAAACTCTTGATGAAATTCACGGGAACAGAGCATTCACATGTATCGGCCCGGGGGATGTTCCTGATGTCCATCTCGGGTCGTTCACACGATGATCAGCGCCTGGGTGTCTCCGTATCGCCTTGGATAAGGCCCATCTCCTGGCGAGCCACATCCCCTTGCTTGTAAATCAGGTTTCAACACACACTTGGTTTTGCCTGAGAAGGGGGGCTTCTAATGCCAAAGGGTACATCCTAACAACTATTTATTATTATACATATATCATGCAAAAAAATGGCGCAAATAATACCTGTTACATATAACAATCCCCCACCTTTTATATTAACCCATTAATTCGCGCCCTACTTATTATATCTACTAGTTTCTATAGTTTTTATTTTATCTTACGGTTACAGAGCCTACAACGAGTTTGATATATATATATTCTTTCCTTACTTCCCCATGTTCAAGTCCTCTCGCGGAATTTCGTGGTAGTATTTGTGTATCTGTTCTCTTCCCTTTATTTGTTTTTCGAATCTGGCTAGGGCTTTGGCTACCCTGCTATGTGGTGTCTTCTCTTTTAGTGTCATCAGTTTTGATACCTGGTTCGTTTTTCTGAGAGCGGATTCTGGATCTGTGGGTAATGCTGCCATCTGCATCCCCTGTACTACTGAGTGTATGCGCCTTATGAAACAGGGGATGAGACAGGTATAGAGTAGGAATATGACCCCTGCCACTGAGCATGAAATGAAGAAAATTACCTTTTTCCACCAGGCCCCGTCAAACAAATGGTCCCACCACGATGACTGGAGCAGGGAGTTCCACTTTTGTACCGGGACGTGGGCCACTCGTTTAATCTCTGTGGCCATGTCTCTAATAGTCTCCCCGTAATCATCTATTTCCACAGAACACTGAGATTCGTTAAATTTCCCACAGACACCCCCTTCCTCGGCTAGTAAGTAATCGAGGGCTATCCTTGTTTTGGTATACAAAGGCCCTCATCTGAGAGTGTTGCTTGGATAATAATTCGAGGGCATCTGAGGTGTGATTGGATACAATCTCTACCACAGCCTGCAGTTTTATTAAGTGGTTCAGCAAATAGATGGGGGTCCTATATCCCCATGACCCATCCTGTGCCCACGTTGCTGGACCATAGTATTTAATAATTCTTTCAGCGGGCCATTCGTCTTCCTCCCAGGTTTGTCCCCCACCAATGAGAGGGAATTTTTCCTTTAAGATTCTCCTATCCCGATTTAGAGGTTCATACAAGGGGGCCCCCAGTGAGTTGCTTTCTGACCTGGGTAAAGTGAAGAAAACAGGTCTGATTAGTCCTACCGTGCAGGATCCCTTCCAGCGTTAAGGTAACTCGCTGTAGGCCTTTTTCCCACAGATCCAGTACAACCCATTTGGTGTTTTCCATCTATTCTTTATGTTCTCCGGTTCATCCCAGTACTTAACTCATTGATTGACCGGTATGGGTTGGTTCTGGGGCCTTTGTTCCACCAAAGCCCGATTTTATCACTCCATTTGCACTTATCCTTTTTCTCCTGGCTCCAATACCCAGTAGGGTTTTTGGGCTGCCAGGTCTTAATTTTGCTGGTAGAGTTAATGGTTAAAGTGGATACGCACGGAGTGTAGCCTACAACTTCTGAGTATTCTCTACCTTCTCTGCTGAGACAGAAAGTTCTAACTACCCGTTTATCCAACACCCACCCCTCTGGTCTTTGAATTATTTTGGGGGTCCAGTCGGCATTCCACTTCAGTATTTGTTCAGGACTCAAACCCTTGCCCTTCTAAGGCCATTTCTCAGCAGATTTTAGCCCCCCACAGATCTAGCAATTCGACAACCCTAGTTCCGTGGCAATTTCCTGCATCAGATCCACAAATAGATTCTGATCTGAAGCAGGTAATCCCCATTTAGTGTATTGTTTTTCCAATTCGTCATATTGCTCACTTAGAGTTTTCAATCTTTCCTGTTCCACCCTCTTTTTCTCATGTCAGCCTCCTGTCTTTTTACCTCTTGCATTACCTGTTTCATCTTGTCTTCTGGGTCCATTCCCTCTTTGTCTTTTGTGAAGCAGAATATCTTGTCATACTGTAAACAAACCCTGTTGTCCTGGTCCTCTAAAAGGTCCAGGATAATTGGCTCAGTTTTTAGAGGTATCCTATTTTCATACTTCAGGTTATTTCCCACCCAGTAGGTTTTTCCCCCCATCAGACACATACCTAGTTCATCAGGGTTATAACACAGTGAATTACCTTGAAAGTAAGCAACAAAAACTGACTCTTGCTTCCCACCAATCCATACACTATGATTGCATTTGCTACAGGCTGGGATGGAAATTTCCCCTGAGCTCTTTCGGTGTAATTTATGTGCTGACTGTCCATTTTTGAGGTATTTTAATTTTTCCTTGAATTTATATGCCCCCTGTTGAGTGTTAATTTTAGAACAAGGTTTATTAGGCTTACTCTTACTGCAGTTCCATGGGGTCAGGGGCACTGGACCTCCTGGGTACCTGCCACCGGATTCCCCTCTTTCGGGGTTAGGAAGGTTACTGAGGCATGTGGCTAGACTCAGGCTCATCAGGATTACTCCAACTGCTAGGATTCCTCTGCCATTCCCTGCGCCCACTGGGGTGCCTCCAGCGGCGGGGTAGACCATCTTCTTGGCAGCAGGAATCTTCATCAGTGGTTTTGTACCAAGACCGAGCTGCATACCTTCGCTTAAAGGTGCCCCACCAGCGTAATTCAACAGGATCTGCACTGCAGGGTACCTTGTTCAACCTACGGCACTCAACAATAATGGTTTTAGCTTTTGTTTGTAATTTCCCCCTCAATCCATTCTGATATAGACGAAACCAAATTATTGAATCCAATTGAATCAGTCTCAGCCTGGTGGCCAATACCAGAAAATGGCTAGTCAGGTTTTGTTCTTGTTTAAATCACTTTGCACACAGCCCACTAGGTCTTATTCCTCTCCAACAGTGAACAGCCCACTTCTTATAACAGTATTTGCGAATGAAATATGCAAAGGGGTAACAGTTACAATCTGGTACAGAACATCTGACCAAGTTACTCTCGGTCATTTACTAGGTTGGCGCAAAGTTATTTTCAAATCTCCAGGGTAGGAGGTGACTTTCCACTCCGGGGCTCGGTCCTGAAGGTCAATTTTCTTCACCCTTGACGCGTGTGTCCACCCCTTCTCTGCAGTGCGTATAGCAGTGTCTGTAGTTAGAAGAACGATATAGGGTCCCTCCCAATGAGAGGATAGTGGAATTTCCTTCCATGTTTTTATGAGAACCCTGTCCCCAGGCTGTATCTTATGTATTGAGAAGCCAAGGGGGCTGTGCTGCATGATTACACCCTGCTTTCGCAATTCCTCGAGATTCTTATTTAATGTTATCAGGTATGGTTGTATTTGCCCATCCTCTAATTTCGGATGCCCTACAGGCATACCATGAGTATAAGGCATCCCATATAACATTTCAAAAGGTGAAAGCCCCGTTTCGGAATGAGGCATAGTTCTTATGTTTAATAAGGCCAATGGGAGACATTTTATCCATGACATTTTTGTTTCTAACATTAGTTTGGCTAGTTGGGCCTTTAATGTTTGATTCATCCTTTCCACTTGCCCAGAACTCTGAGGGTGTCACGGGGTGTGATAATCCCATCTGATACCTAAGGTATCTGCCAATTGTTTGATAATTTTTGAAGTAAAATGTGTTCCTTGGTCCGAATCACTGTAGCTTGCTAACCCGTATCGAGGTATAATTTCCTCCAATAAGAACCTTGATACTGTCTGGGCTGTAGCCCTGGAGCTTGGAAAAGCCTCCACCCAGTGGGTTAGTTTGTCTACTATGACTAGTAAATATTTGTATCTCCCAACCTTAGGTAGATCAGTGAAATCTACCTGGATTCTTTCAAAAGGTCGGTAAGCTGCTGGGCAACTCCCCAGTGTTAGTTTCCAGAAGTTTGCCCTATTTATTTTTTTGCAGATTATGCACCCCTGTACCTCTTGCTTAGCCAATTCATATATCCTTTTACAACCAAAGAATCTCGGGAATTGCTCGGCTAGTGCTTGGGCCCCCCAGTGTGTTTGTTGGTGCAATCTCCTTAGAATCTTCCTAGTGTATTCTTTCGATAATAATTCCCTCCCGTCTGGCAACTTCCACTTACCTCCTTCCAGACGCCCCCAATCTTCTGATAATCTTCTATCTCCTTTTTGGAGGGTTGGGGGGGTGGTTCCTGGGTTTCCTCCCTTTCAACCTCCGGGATACTTACCTTTAACAAAGCTGCACTTTTTGCCTCTTTGTCGGCTAAGTTGTTCCCCCGAGTTCGGAAGTGCATCTCGGCTTGGTGTCCTTTTACATGGACTACAGCCACTGCCTTTGGCCCTCTGATAGCTTTTAATATTTGTTTAATTATTTCTTCATGAATTAGCCCCTTTCCACGGGTATTTAGCAGTCCCCTTTGTTCCCAAATTTTCCCAAAGGTATGTACTACCCCAAATGCGTATTTGGAATCAGTGAAAAACGTCCCCTTTTTCCCTTCAAGTCCCAGCAATGCCCTGTATATGGCATATAGCTCACAGGCTTGAGCCGACCATCCTGCATTCAGGGGTCCGGACTCTATCACTTTTCCCATTTGCCCATCAATGACCGCATATCCCGACTTTCTTTTGCTTTCTATTACCCTTGCAGAACTGTCCACAAACCATTTTTCCCCTTCCTCGAGCTCTTCTTCCTCTAAATCCGGTCTTATTTTGGTTTGTAGCTCCACCATCTCAACACAATCATGAGACAGGTCTCCTGGAGCGTCCCCAAATAGGAATTGGGCCGAGTTTTGTGCTGGGGTGGTTTTTAGCTCCAAGTCGTGGGAATGAATTTAAATGGCTTAGTATTTCAGAAGCCTACCGTCTGTCAGCCACTTGTCAGCTTTTTGCTGTAAAATGCTCCTTACATTGTAGGGGGAGTAAGTGGTCAATGAAGCCCCGAATGTTACCTTTTTGGCTTCTTCTACCAATATTGCCACAGCCACAATTGCTTGTAAGCAAGTGGGCCACCCCCTGCTGACAGGATCCAGGAGCTTGGATAGGTATCCGACCGGTTTCTTGGCCCCTGCCCAGTCCTGAGTTAGAACTCCATGGGCAGTATGATTGCTAACATCTACAAAAAGCTGAAAGGGCCTTTTTATATCAGGGAGACTCAATACAGGGGCTGCCATAAGGGTTTCCTTTAATTCCCTGAAGCCTTCTTCATTTTGTTCGGTCCATTTGAGCCTATCTGTGGTAAGTTTGTCATAGAGAAACCTTACCTTTTCACTGTATCCTTCAGTCCATTGCCTACAGTAACCCAAAAGTCCCAGCAACTGCCTAACCTCCCTTTTTGTTTTCGGGGGAGGCAGTGCAATTATTCCGGCCACCCGGTCTGGATCTAATTTCTTTTTCCCTTTTGTTAACCAGTGCCCTAAGTATTTCACTTCGGGCTCCGTGAATTGTAATTTGGACTTTGATACCTTCAACCCCCGTTTTCCCAGGAAATTCAATAAAGCTATAGTTCCCATTCGTACCTCCTCTTCATTAGAACGAGCTACCGATAAATCATCTACGTATTGTAACAGTTTGGTCCCAGGAATTGGCACAAATTCACTAAGCAGTCTTTCAAGGGCTTGACCAAAAGGATTAGGTGAATCCACAAACCCTTGAGGGAGGGAAGTCCACCTCAGTTGCTGTTTTCTTTGTGTGTCCGGGTCCTCCCATTGGAAGGCAAAGAAATCCCGGCTCCCCTCGGCTAGGGGGCAAGTCCAGAAGGCGTCTTTCAATTCAATCACACTATACCATTTATCTTCCGGGGAGATATTATTCAATAAAGTATACGGATTAGAGACCGTGGGAAATAGGGTTTTTGTTCTTAAGATTTACTGCTCTTAAATCTTGTACCAATCAGTGACTACCATCTGGTTTCTGAACTGCCAGGATAGGTGTATTATGTCTTGACATGCAAGGTTCTAATGTGCCTCTCTTTATTAAATCCTCAATTATTGGTTTCAATCCCTTTCTTCCCTCTAAAGGGATGGGATATTGTTTGATCCTTATGGGATCTTCTGGTCTCTCAATTTTATGTGGATTGGTTCCATGTTTATTTTTCCAGCTTCCCCCGGAGTGTGCCAAGCCCTGGGATCAATCTTTTCCTCATCCTCGGTGGTCAGCTTATATAAACTTACCATGAGTCTTGAGTCCTTCATAATTATGCTTATTCCTAGCATTACAATCAGGTCTCTTCCCAGTAAATTGTATTCTGTTTCTTCTACTAATAAGATGTCCCCCACACAGATTTTATTCTCAGATTCTATTTCTACATCCCTCAAGACAGGGACTTGAAAGGGTTCCCTTTTTGCCCCAGTTACGGTCATAGAATCCTTACCTTTTGTGCACCCAGGAGGTAGTTGCCGGACTGTGGTTCTTTCTGCTCCTGAATCAACCAAAAAAATCAACTCCTGCTTTTGGGGTCCAGCCTTTAATTTTATCAAGGGCTCTCCATATGTTCACAACCCCAAATTATAAAGCCCCTGACACCTCTATGGGGGTTTCTGAATTCCCAATCCTTGATGGCAGCCTGCCTTATCATATCTCGTTCCTCTGCATTAAACAAGGATCTTAATATGGCTGAGATATCATCGTATGAGTATATACTATTTCCCAAGAATTCATCCAACCTCTCCGCCACCCCCAACGGGTCATCTATTAGTTTCCCCTTCTCCTTTTTAAAAGCCCTTACATCCCCCGTATTGATGGGAACATTTACAAATCTGATGACTCTGGGGGCGGTTGGGACTTCCCTTAAAGGGTATAGATTAGGTCTGTCCCTTTCATCATCACTGTCCTCCGTATTTTCTCTCATTTCTTTACGCCGAGTTCTACTGGCGGGAGGAGATGAGTTTTCCCCAGTGTGAAGCGGCTGTGTGTGTGTCCCCGTGTTGTGTGGGGAGGGGGTGTTGAGAAGGTCCCGGTGCGTCTGCAGCCAGTATTTGGGCATTAGGTGGCGATGCAGACTGAGCTGGAGGTGCTGTTGGTGGGGCGGCCGGGACCTGTGCTTGTGATGGAGGAACTTGGTATGGGGGTGGTAGGTTTTCCAGGGGTTCCCAATTTTTACCTGAACTTACCTTGCTGCTGGAGGTCTTAATAGGGAACAGCCGCGCGCTAGCATATTCCCACAGCCTGGCATACCCCAGCTCCTCATCATCCCACTCCCCTTCTCCGTATAAGTGATCAGAGAGTGCTTGGCAAAACTTACTTTCAAAGGTACCAAAAATGGGCCAGTATAGGAATTTTCCAATTTCCCTGTTTCCCCATACCTCTACACAGTAGTGCATCATTTTTTTCTTTGGACTTCCCCCGCCTCAAGGAGCAGTCTTCCCAGTGTTCTAACATCCAGCCCAGGGGACTTTCCCTCGGAATTTCGGGCAACCTGTCCTTTTTCCTTCCTCCCGATTTATTTTTCCCTGATTTTAAGTTCTTACCTTTTCCGGGTTTAGAACTCTTCTCTTGAGTTCTCCCCTGGACTTTACTGTTCCTTTGTCCCATGTTTGAAGTTTTTCCTTACCGTGTTTCCGAGTCGGTGTCCGTAAGCCGTTCCAAGAAGTCAGTAACTCGCGTGCTAAATGTATACTCCGGTCCTGTCCCGGACCGAGTGTTAACTCCAGTCCTGTCCCAGACCGAGTCTTAATTCCAGTCCTGTCCCGGACCGAGTCTTACCAAATGTTTAAACCGGTCTGTCCCCGACCGAGCCTTGCCAACTTAGTAGCCGCACAGTGAACCGCTCTGTGGGTTTTCAGTGGGAAGAAGGGTGAGCTCTCTTTTACCTGTTTCCCTGGACTCCCCGACTCCAGAAGTCGGTGAGGTTTACCAATTTCTCGAACCCACGAGAACGTACCTTCCCTCCCCCGACCTGTCCGTGAGTGGATCCCCGTAACTCCCCCAAGTTTCAGGTCGTATGAGTGTTGTGAGTGTACCCGAGTTCTTTCGCTTCCCCCGTAGCCGACCATTTCCCTCGCGGGATAGTGAAACTGCGGTTTATTGGGGTCCGCTCTCGCTCCATGACGAGGTCACGTCTCACACACACACCCACTCACGCCTCACTCAACCACGCGATTCTTACGGCTCCTTTTCCCGCGTGGATTCTTCATGCACGTTGATTTTATGAGTGAAAAAATTTCTGCTGCAGCCTTGGAGACTTAGGCTCCAAATTCCGAGAGCTCTGGGCCCACCTTTTTTTCCTTACCGTGGCTTTTGCAGCTTTTCGTAATCCGGTTGGTTCCGTGCGATTCCTCCTCCCCGTCTGGCCGCTGAACTCAGGGAGGTGCCACCCAGATGGAGCATAGGGAACCCCCTGGATACCACAAACCGAATCACATCAGGGTCACCAAGATTGTTATAAATGAAAAATGATCCAGCCAAATTAAAAAAATGAAAAGAATTTATTTTAGCAATAGAGATCTAACTTAGCCAGCCACAAGGTAAAGGACAGTGCCGAGCCCGGGATCGGCGCTGGGTGCAAGACACAGAGATCAGCCTCAGCAGAGGTTTCACTCTATGCCCCCACCCCACCATCCTGGTACAAGCGATTTTTATAGGGAAAATTTTGCCTGAAGCCAGGATTTCGGCATTCAGTCCTTTGTTTCATTCAAAGTCCCATAAGTTGATGAGATTTCCTTCTCCTCAACAAAAGTGTTTTTTAAACTCTTGATGAAATTCACGGGAACAGAGCATTCACATGTATCGGCCCAGGGGATGTTCCTGATGTCCATCTCGGGTCGTTCACGCGATGATCAGCGCCTGGGTGTCTCCATATCGCCTTAGATACGGCCCATCTCCTGGAGAGCCACATCCCCTTGCTTGTAAATCAGGTTTCAACACACACTTGGTTTTGCCTGAGAAGGGGGGCTTCTAATGCCAAAGGGTACATCCTAACAACTATTTAATATTATATATATATATCATGCAAAAAAATGGCGCGAATTATACCTGTTACATATAACATAGATCATTAACATTTGTGTCTGTCATATTACAGTGTAAGGAATAGCATCCTATTTGCTGAAGGCTTAATGTTACATCGCACCAACAGTAATTGTTTAGAACTTGTCATAAGGAGAAATGTTAACTATGATGCCCTATGGCTGCAATTTATGAAGTATTAAAACTCTTAGCAACTTCTATATTTATGTTTGTCTGACATATTCAGTGTTTCTTATAACTTAGCTAACCCAAATTCCATTTGGAGGGTTTTTTTGGTCCAAAGTTAAGGTCTTTCTCATTTGTCCTAAATTCAGTTTAGTCTGCAAGCGATTTTACTGCTACCAGGCAACAACTCTGAAAATGCAAATATTTCAGCAGAATTTCAACAGTTTCTAGCACTTATTTGTTGTATAGAGTACGTACTTGACCACAGTGTGTTATTGGAATGAGGTATTTTTGCCGACTCTGATTATATATTAATATTTCTCTGAATATGATCACTGAAAGTCACATTTTTGCATTCTGGAGAGTTTTTTACTATAGGCTGAGGAACGTAGTGGTTGTATTCCCTGTATTTCCTCTTTATGGTGGTCACATGATCCTACCTGGTTTGGCTTGTGTATTGGCAATGTCTCCTACATTTGCAGCAATTTAAAACCATTTAAACCTCAGCAAAATGTACTTTCTCCCTCTAATCATACCCCCAGCATAATTTATTTTCTTACTCTTTGTGGTTAATAAAAATTAGTAGCTTCTGAAATACAGGCTGCAGAGGTAATTTAGACACAGAAGGAAAAATTTGACAGCTAAGAATAAGCCCCTAAGAGGGGGAAGAAAAGGACATGAAACAAGAACTGAATTAGGGTAAGAAGAGTATCCATAAGAAAACAGAGCTGAAAAAAACAACAGAAAAAAAAAAGTCAAAAAAGAAAGAATGATCTAAGATGCCAGAATTACCTGCAGTTTGTAAGAAATGCTGTATTTTATCAGAGGCAGTGTACACCCCCTCACTGTGTATGTATTTCTAGGTTTACATATTATTTTTCACTTACTGACATTGAATTTCCACCTGCCATTTTATTACTCTGTCGACAAAGGAGTAATTGTTCCATGGCCATTTATTAAACATGTTGTAGTGTCTGGATCACAGGCCTGCAAAAAGAAAAAAGAAGAAAAAAAAAAGGCTCATTTTCAACTTGGTTGAAATTCAACATGCTGACTTGGCATAGGTTGCTAAATAGAAGTAAGAATATAATAGTGCTCTGAATGTCTTGCTGTCTTGCAAGATAATAGCAGCAGCAAGCTTGTTTAAGGCCGGCATGGTAAAGTCAGTGTGCAAACTCCAGACACAGTGCTGGAAATGCAGAAGACATTATAAATACTCTGGTAATAGCTAGAATGATCTAGATCCTAATTTAAATTGCAGTTTATGCCTATTACACAGTCTCCTAATTTCATTCATTATTTCCTGGAGTTGGATTTGTACCTGCTGCCTGCAGGGCAAAATTATGTACTGTTTCTAATCCCTGGAACTATAAAAGGCAAGGTTTTGAAATATTCAGTTCTCCTACCCAAGGACTGGATTTGTAAGGGAGACAGTTTCCTGATCAGGCACTAAAATTGGCACTGGATTTCAAGCACTGGGTAACTCAGTGGCTTCTACTCCTCTGCAGTGTCTAGTATCAGATTTGAGGTAGAGCTCTGCATCCATTGGATGCCTTGCAAGCATTTCTCTGTCCAGCAAAAGTTTCAAAATTAGACCTTTTGCTGGTGCTCTGGGAAGCTTTCATCCTCTAGCTTTCCCTTTGTCAACCATATTCTGGAGTGACGATCATACTGCTTTTAAATATCTACTGTGCTAACAGGGTAAATAAGGGAGAAATAAGTATATGCAATTTTCTTTTCAAGGAGAGCTTTGGGTTTGTTTTTTTGTGGTTATTTTTATGAGGGAGTTTGTTGATTGGGTGGGGTTTTGTTTGTTTGTTTTGTTTGTTTGTTTGTTTGTTGTGGGGTTTTTGTTTGTTTTGGTTTGGTTTTGTCAGAGGTCTCTGAAGAGAAACCTGTAAAATCTGTGAATCTGCGGGTGCACAGAGAGCAGTCGAATATCAAACAAAATGTGCACATTCATGTTCCTATCCTGGATGTAAATGAATTGGCTGAATGAACACAGTCGGGGAGAAACAGAGATCTGACTCCACTGTTTTCCTCACCTGCTACTCCTGTGGACACCCCAGGCATTTCTCCGGCAACACCCTGTCTTCCGCAGGGGCTTCACGACTCACTCCCGTCTGCTGACACTGCGGCTTCATTTTCTGGTGCTGCAGCAAAAAAGGAGCCGCCTGTGCTGGAAATGGGATCTTCCACTATTTAGCAAGGCTTTGCTGAATGAGTCATCAAAGCCGGCTGGTATTGGCTGGGCTGGTGAGCACCCAAGGGATTGCCTGGCAGAGGCTGCGAGGCCTCGCTTCATTCACAGAAATGTGGGGATGCTAGCCAGCCCTTTCATTCACTTGCGCAGCATCTCATTCACATTTTGCAGTCCTGCTGGCCGCTTCTAATGAAGAGAGCCGTTCGGGAGCTGTAGGGTTTTCTGGGCAGTAGAGACACGTAAAAATAGGCTATGGTGTGTATATTTGCTGTTGCTGTGCTAGGAGGATGACGAGAGGAATGAATGCTGTGAAGATGCTGTAGCAGGTTTGCAGCATGGTGATGAAAGGCTCTTCTGCAGATCAGTAGAAAACTGCTTTACATTGACTAGGACATTGCAATTATTCATCACTGCTGGGATAAGAGGAGCTGACTTAATTCAGTATGTCATGAATATACTAATTAAATACCTGTATTTAAACTGGCTGTTCCACTGTGTTTGCAGTTTTGGTCTTCAGAGAAGGAAGGAATTCTATAGGCTTTTTTCCTTTAAGTTGTGCTGCAGTTAGTAATTTATTTTAAAAAATTGTACTATGCAACTTCTCCGATCTGAATTTGTTTATAATGCAGTGTGTTGTCCTACATCCAAAAAATGTTTTACAAAGCAGATTGATTTATAGGAAAAAGCCATATGGCTTGTGATTGTGTATCACAATGCTGTACACATTTGAACTTCTAAAGAAATTGCAGGAGAAATGAAATACCTGTTTTGTGCATGTTTTGCTACTTCTCCAGATCAAGTGTTTGTGACTGACATTTATTCTTAATAAAGGCTTTTTTTTTTTTTTCCTCACTGCAGGGTGTCAGTTTGCTGCTACCTGGACTTTTTAATATTCTCTCAGGGTTCTTTCAGTTTTTCAGAATTGAACCAAACATTCCAGTGAATTGAAGATCCTCTTCGTGTCTTTCTTCGGAGTGAATATCATTTGTGAAAGAAAAAACATCTATTAAGCCTGTTTTTGGACATCAGAAAAATACTTTTCTTCACACATAGGTACTTATGTAATTCCTGCATTAAAATAGAATGTTCTTGTGAAATAACAGGGAAGAAGGATTTCTTTCTCTGTCAAAATTTGAATATAACAATTTCTGTGAGGGACGGCGTTGATAAAAAGGCACTTTTAGGCTGCTTTTGTGGAAAAAAAATATATATTCTTTAGTTCTGTTCATCTGTTCTGAAAACCTTTAAGGTGTCTATGTTCTGCTGCAGGGGCAGGAGAGGAGGATTATATGTATGCAAATATTATCCAGATATTTGCTATCTAATTGTGATTTCTTTATAGATTCACAAATATGTGAGGTGGAAGAACATTTTAACAGATGAATAAAGTGTGGTGTTTCATAAAGGCTATTAATTCAGTTTTAAAGGTAATTGCCTTTGGTACTAAAAGGGTGGTGGGAGGGGATAGGAATTAAAGGTTGGGAGGAAGTATCTGTTTGAGAAGATAGGAAAAGGGAATTTGAGAATTGATTGGTGCTAGTGTGCTGTAAGTGGGTGGATGTGTTTTTTTTTTTCCTTCTCTCTCCTTTTTTTTGGCTACAGGAAGTGATTTGCAGTGTTCACAGCCTTTTGTTGAAAAGGGTCCTTCTCATTTGTGTGAGTCATGCTTTTGCTGTGAGCGAGTTGGCAGCTTTAAGCAGGACTGGGATCTCAGTCACAGAAAACTGTTACTTCACCCAACCTTAACAAGGAACCAAAAGAAATCTCTTAAAAATATATGTTTTTTCATTTTTCCTTATACTCTTTTCTTTTTTACCCTAAACTCTTGTTAACCCTCCGTGCCGTTATGAATTGCTTGCTATGTTAGTACAGGCATCTCCTGCACTGGCATCAGATTTGCCAGAACATATGCAGGAAAACAGATAGAAGGGCATGCTTCAACGTACCAAGTATAACCGCTTCAGGAATGATTCTGTGACATCTGTTGATGATCTTATTCACAATTTGCCCATGAACAGCAAAGTCTCAGCAGTTGCTACAACTTCAGCGTCACCTTCGTACCTGGTCTCACCAGAGGTTCTCCGCAAGGACCAAGAAGATGGACCCACCACCCTGTGTACCCTCATCCATAAAGTGTCCCACTTGAAACTCTCTAGCACGGGCAGCCTTTTGGGTATCAAAAACCTCTCCTCTGCAGTAAAGGAGCTTGCTGTCTCCAAATTGCAGGGAAGCTCGAGTGCTTCTAGTGCAGCAGCAGGGGCTTCAGACAACACATGTAACCTTGTCTCTGCCACTTCGTGTTCTCAGCAGGACATGAGCAAGATGAGTATGGGGAAAAAAGCATGGTCAGAGGAAATGCACCTGGGAAGTGAAGATTGGAATCAAACTAGCAGTTTTGTCAATAAATCCTCTCGAGGATGGCTGCACTCGAGTGAGAAGATCCTGGGACCTGGTGTGACGTACATTGTGAAGGTTGGTCTGTTTTCTTCCATTCTCTGTTTTTATCAATGAATAATTCTCTGCTGGTTTTGCTGACAGGATAGTCAGGCTGAAAGGATCTCTATTTGTATTTTTTTTGTTGTTGCATAATACATTAAATGTAAATGCAGGAAGGAAGGGTTGGGAAGCTGAGTTAATTTGTTACACTAAAGCAAACCTGCAAATAATATTCTACAGCTGTATAAAAACCTTGTTCCTAAACTTAAAGTTGATTTGATCTGGATTTTTTAGCCGTCTTATAATTGAATTTAGGTTTTCAGTGTTATTGAGCATACTGTATATATCTTGAATACGTAGCTTTCAATATGTCTGGTGCAATATACAGGAGGAAAGAGAGACTCCTTGATTTGAGGAGAGCTGTTAATCATGCATGAATTTTTCAGTTTTAAAATCCTCTAAAGGCAAGTGTTTTTTTTAAAGTGAAATGATATTTGAAATCTTAGACCAGTAAGGCAGAAAGCATAATTCTTTTTTTGTTTCACAATTATAAATAATGTTGTGGGTAGAGCAGGAAAATGCAGCTTGTTTTACATAATGAGTATTCAGCCACTTTAAATGTTATTGTTCTTTTCAGTTCATTGATACAGCATGTCAAGAGCAGAGGACCTTAAATTTACAGGGTAAACTTAATGTTTCCATATGCTTTGAAAACATTTTGAAACCACCTGTTATAGCAGAGACTTAAGATAAGTGTATGTGCAATGTTTTTTGCAGTTAGGTAAGAGTCTGGTTACACCTTTCAGCATAGTGTGCAGAAAGTGCAAAAATGACATTAATGTCCAGAATTCATTCTTCAGTTGCCATGTTTCATTTGCCAAGAGGCTTTTGTATCTTAAGTGTTAAACTGTTTTGCAGCAGGCTATTAATATTACAGGTCTATTTTTAGTGTAATCTTATTTTAGGTGTAAGAATCACAGGTGACTTTATTTTGGGAGGCTTTAAAGCTGAGTGACAGCCTTGTTACTTAACTCTCACTGCTTTTTCTCGAGTCTTATTATCAAAAGCAGAGTGCATATTTAGCTGTTGGGGGACTAGGAAGCAGTTTTCATTTCTTTGTGTTAGTGGTGATAATAGATTTAGCAGGTGGTGGTAGATTGAGTAAGTTGGCCAATTCAGAGCACTATTGAAATTGTACTACCTTTTTTACTACTCTGAAATTTACTGGGACTACAAAGGAGTCAGTGCTACCTTTCAAGCCACAAACTGCTGCTCTGTTACTCTTCAAGAAGTGTCTCAATAAAAATAACCAACTGATGCTAGACATAGTGGTCTTGAGACTCTGATGTTCTTTTGCACAGAAATACTCTGGTTAACAGAAGGTCATTTACCATTTTCACATTAGCTCAAGCAACTCAACCATTTTACTTTTTATTTTGCTTAGGATAGTATAAGCCCAATGACAACTGTGGGAATACACTGCTGCTGTTAATTTTACCTGAAGTGATCATTATGAATCAGAACAAATACAGCATTCAATTTCTTAATCCTTTCAGTAGTTTACCTACAATATGCTAGAGGAAGCTGATATCTTTGAATTGAAAAGAGAATTAAAGTTATATAGAGGTGGACTAACATTTACAGTTAGTAATTTACCCATATCTAACTGAGATAGTAGAACAAATATTTAATTAGTGCAATTGATGTTGGGTATATGAAAGTGTATTTATACACACTGTATATATCAGAATTTTCAAAGTCAATCAAACAACTTACTTTTAGGTGTTTGTTAGTAGTTTGTTAGTCATTAAATGTATGAAATCTAGTTTATTCTTTTTTTTTTTTAAATAGGACAATTACTTTAACTTTGTGGTTTCTGGCATAAGAATCACAGCACAGTGATCTAAATGTAAAAACAAAGATTGAAAATGGATACCAAAATAAGTGGTTAATGAATGAATGAAAATAAACTGATGCTGATTAGTTCCTAATTTGCTTGCTTATTAACTACCTCAGTTTTCCTTGGCAACTGCAGCATTCATATGGATAAGAATAGAAGTGCAGTTCCCAAATCCTTAAACATTGCTTGCTACCAAGGTTTTGTTCAATCAGACCATCAAATCAATATACTGAGGGGAAACATTCCTTGGATACCTCATGGCTATACTGACTGTCTGGGGGACTAACAGCATGTTTAATTAGTACCATATGCATTTCAGAAAATTTCATATGCCATTTGTTAAATGAGACAAAAATTAGATTTGTTGTTAAGCAGCAAAGTCTTTTTTTTTTTTTTTTTGGGCAAATGTGCACTGGGTTGCAATTTTCTCATTAATCCACATTTAAAAGAGAAAATTTGTCATGGGACAGGGTTAGTTGTAACTACTGGGCAATTTGATAGCTTATATTGGAATCTTCTGAAGTAAGAGTAAAATTTCAAAATTCCTATGTGCAATGCATGAAAAATCTGAAACTTCACAGCTGTTCCCACATTTTTACATATTACTTCTTTTTAAAATAGGCAGTGTAATTCTAGTGCTTAAAAAGGATGCAGGTTTATGGTAAACTGTAGCTATATTCTGATCTCCATGGTCTGCTGCAATGGAATTGTTTTCAACCATAAAAGTGCTGGCACTTTCTAAATCTTTTACTCCCAATGGATTTCCTGTTGCATTTTTATATATTATAACATAAAAAATTTTCTCAAGAACAACTCCATAAAACATTTTAGTAGCAAATTAGACAATGACCATAACCATACTGGGGATGTAGTCAGGTACGATATCTTATTTACTACTACTGATGGGCTGTTTAACAAATAATGAAAAAACTGGGTAATATTGTAGGCATTTTTGAGTTTATTTAAATAAGAGCACAACAGTCAAGAGGCAAATGCATTTTTGTCTTTAGGTAACTTGTGCCTGGATTTTATAACAAGTGTCAATGCATTTGACATGCTGTTGTTCAGCAGTTCAAAACCAAATAAACCAAAAATGGTGTATAATTTTATATACCTATATGAAGTGTATCTGAAAAAGCCAGTAAGATTTAAAGCCAACACAGTAGTATAGAACAGACCTGAGCAAATATAGTGTTAAAAACCAGATAGAAATATAGTATCTGAAAAAGAGGAAGAACTGTTTCATCCAAAAGAATCACTGCAAGTCTGGCAAATAATATTTCAATAAAAAGGACACTAAATTATTATTATTATAGCAAAGAATTTAAAGAATATAATTCTAATTGCAATTATTTCTTTAACATTCTAACACTTTCATTCCTTGTGTGGGAATAACAGCAGTTCATATCTGATGTGGAAAACAGACATCATTGTGAAGCTGTTCAAACACATCACGAAGTAAAGGCTATAGTTCTGCAAACATTCCTGCATGACACTGTTTACGGGAACATTCTCATTGAAATAATTGAGGCTACCTTTTTACACTGGAAGTTAAGTGTGTGCTTAGGGATGAACTGAATTGCTGTGTCTCTTTAGTGGCTAACCCAGACTGCAAAGTACAGCCTTAAATAGAGCTAACAGAGTAGAAAATGCATCATATGTCTCATTCCCCTAGAAGATTTCAGAGCTCTTTGGAAAAATGTTTCTCTTTTTTTTTCCCTTTCTGTTTTAGCCAGAATTAATTTACTCTCACTTAAAAAACAAACAAACAAACAAACAAACAAACAAAAAAAACTTTACAGCAAAGCTTTTTCATTTCTCTTTTAGGTTAAATTTATCTTCTTTATAGAAAAAAAAAAACTTTTACAAGTTTGTATGGGTTTCTTTTAATCAGATTTAATTTCAACTTTTGGCAGTCAGATTGAGGTAGTACTGTTGGTTAATCACTGATCATTTGGCATGGCCTGACTAAAAACATACTCAGTAGCATTTTGTGCATCTAATTTAAAAAAACTCAAACCACAATCCCAGAGCATCCTGTTTGTAATGAGGTTTACATGTTTAAGAAGTGTGTTGTGTGTTTAAACCATATGGTAATAATAGGATAGAACACTGACTTTTTAATTCAGAGTCTGCTACCCTCAACTCAGGTACACAGTGTTAATAAAGACTAATGAAACTGGCTTATCACTGTGGGTTTTAAAGTTGCATCCATGCAAATAGGGGAGAGAGAAGTGACAAAGACAGCATTGGTTTAAATAATTAATCCCTCCTATTGTACCATATTCCTGAGAGATCAGTTAGCGTCCTTTCCATTTTCGTTCACTGTTATTTGAACTATGAAAGAATGATATTGATGCCTGTTGCTCTTTCAAACCTTTCTTTTGATCTTCATGGACCTGAACTACTGAGGGTCTGTTGTACAGCCCAATAATAGGAAAAGAGCATTTCTCAGAGACATTAGATCAGATTCTGCAAGCAGAAATCATACCATAGAGTCTTTAATAATAATATTATTCTAATTACATGAATCAAGTACTATTACTGTACATTTGCACACTTTTTTTCTTTCTGTAGAAAGCAAAGGATGTGTTGATTTCAGAGTTGAAGGATTCAGCTGTCAACATGAATGTCTGTTCTCCAGTACATTTGGAGTGTTTGCATGGAGTATTTTTGTTTAAAACAAAAATTATACTCTTGCTAGTTATTTATCCTGCTAGTTATGTATGCCCTACAGTTTAAAAATCCCTAGATGAATTTAGCTGGTCAGTGTAGGAGGTAAAATTGCATTCAGGCAGAATTCCTTCTCTGTTTTTCCTTGGAAATTGGATTGTTGGTTTCTTTATTTGTCTTCCAACAATGTTTACAGTAAGAATATCATGTGCCCAATGTAAATATCTTCCACTACAAACACAAAGAAAACACACAGATGAATCAAGATCTTTAGTGAAAACTCATGCCCTTCTGTGCTGCTGGAGACAAGGCACTCCTTTGTCCCAGGGTATTTTTCTCCCCTAGCCGAAGAGAAATCTTGTCTCCACTAACCCAACAGCTATACTTGTGCTGCAGCCTGGCTTCATTTTATAGCTGAAAGTTCAAGTGAATGCACAAAGTATCAATATTAAATTTTCTTGTTTACAATGGGAAAAAGCTTGAAGCTTGGATCTGCTTTAGTGTAGTGTCAGAGACAACCAGTCTTCCCAGCTACTAATGCTCTTTCAAGGTGATTTACTCCCCCATGCAAGGAAACAAATTTCATACAGGAAGAGGGGTTCAGTATTGCTTCTCTGCAATTCTACCTATTCATGCAATATTAATTTCATTTGATCCTATATATTTATGACAAAATGTAATGCAGTTCTATCTTTGTCAGCTGCAGGCAGGTCTGAGGCAGAGCCTGGACATTTGAGTTGTGATGGGAATAATGATGGGACTTGGTGCAAGCACATTTCCAGTCATCCCTTGTTTTCTGGAGGGATCAGGCACAATTCAGTAAGGATAATCTAGAATATTTATTCAATAAGTTAGATCTTCCCCTTGGTTTTTCAAATAAGTTTTCATAGGGCCAGGTAAGATTTCAGTCTCAAAAGGCTGAACCAGACAATACAAGTCAGTGCTAAAAGTTCAAAGACTGAAAAAAACATGTCTGAAATTAGACAGAAATGGCAACCAAAGCCATGAAAAATAAAAATAGACAGGGTATAGGGTGACACAAAGAAAGAAATGTGAGGTAGACAGAAAAAGCTGTCTAGGCTTTTTTTTTTTTTTTTTTTTTCCCTACAGCGCCATTACATTGGATTTACTGATACAGGTATTTTTATCTTCTTTTTTTTTTTTCTTTTTACCTCAGAATAAATCCTGAAATTAGAGACATAAGTTGAACAAATACCTTAAATAACAAGGACACGACCAAAAGAGAGAGATTTTATCTTAAGATGTTGTCTAAGCTTGCTCAGCACCATTTCCATCCTTTGCATATATTGTTGCACTAAGATACCTTTATTTCCATTTTTGGCTCCTACTAATTTAGGAATTATACAAGGGAGGGAATGTCTCATGGGACAACAACATTTTTCCTGACTGACATTTGACACTGCTTACCTGTGATAAAGTAATTAAGAAATATAATAAGAAACAGAATTGTCTCTTTTTTATAGACAAGCTGCTTTCATGAACCACAAGACATTTTAGAAACACCTGTAACTTCCCAAAAAATTGAAATGTTTCAGAAACACTGCCTTTGTCACCAAATCTAGGGGCCATGTTTTGTGTCCACATGTTGAATGTAGATGCTACACTTCTACTAACTTTTTTGGTAAATTAATTGTGTAGAAAAGCTAAGCAGCAAGCACTAAGTAACTGGAAACATTGTATGAACTCTCTCTTACAATATATTTATTTCTGCCAAGAAAAGAAAAGATGGAAAACATGGCAAGGCAGGGCTGCTTGGTATTGGGCACCAACTGGAAGCTGTAGGTGCCAATTCTGAGCTGACCCTGGCCTTGGAAGTTGTAGGAGTGGTGGTAAAATGGGGTCTCAAGTGAGCCTGCTTGGGACCATTGAGGACCTGGTGGTACCCCCAGCCTCCCAGAGCTGCTCTGCCTCTTCATAGCTTTTCTGCTGCAAGGAAACTTTCCAGAGATTTTTCATTATTTAAATCCAGCTTGAAAATTTCTCCCCTTATCCCTTTTTTCTGCACAGTGGGGGTTATCTTTTGGGCACTCTAAGTGAGAAGACAAGAAACGATAGCTTCAGCATAGGAGAGTTAAATATTGATGAAGACTCAGAAAAGAATCTGGTTAAATTGCTGAACTCTTTCGATGAAGACCAGAGGTATATATGGCATTCATATAAAAAAATACTCCCTCTCCCTCCATGCATGTTTTGGATTTTCAATTTTAACAGTGACAGGTCCTTCCTACATCACACCTCCAAATGCACAGTTTAGAAAGCAGAACAGTACATGCATTTCAGATACTTAACATGGGTTTTTGTTTGGCATACAGGTGAAAAAGCACCTGTTAGATCTTTCGTCTCCTGAGTCTGTGCTTTAATGATACTCCTCACCAAGAAGTTCTACTTGCTAATGACTCTCTTACTCTCTAATGACTGAGGAAGAACAAGTTTTTTAATAATTAGATATATTTACAGTGTCTATATTTACAGTTTCAAATGTCTAATTATGATTTCCAGCTATTGAAGCATATTGTTTTGGCTGCAGAAGCATTTGTGTGTTTGTGTTAAAGGAATTCTGATGCAGAACATAAGCTGTGGAACTAATCTGCATGGTGCTTTAAAGGCAAATATATCTTAGTGGATATTCAAGGTAGCAGCAAAACAGTCTGGAAAGTATTCACTGAATTAAAGTATGCAGCTGTGAAAATGAAGCAGTTCATCTGTGCTACTGCAGTGCATACTCTAAGTGGATCACACTGCAATAACTGCATTCACTATTATTATGTATTTTTAAAATTAAACCTAAAAAGTTTAGAACTCAACCTTGTGGTGTTTTTTCCTCAAATGTAGCTTTTTTAAGGGAAATATTTGTCCCATACAAAAAACTGAGGCTTAATGTAGAATGTGTTTACATTTAAAATAATAGAATAAATCAATGTCCAGTCTGAGCTTCTGATTCTAACATTCCTGATGTTTTGTGTGCAAAAACATTTATCTGTAAGATAAGAACATAAGAAATATTGTTCACGCAAAACTGCCGATATGGGATTTTTCTGAAATCTTGTGAAGGCTCTGTTCATTTAGCATCTTTACTATGTAAGTATTTTGGGGCATGATGTTTGCAATCTTGTTTCAGCCACCTGCAAGTAAGAAATAAGAAAAAAGTATTTTATTTGAAGATGTTTTGTTTTCAACCCCATTTGAGATGGAGATTAGAAAATAGTCAGAAGCAAAATTTGTTTCTCTGTTATATCTTTCCCCTCTCTAGCAAGAATTGAGACCTCAGAGTTGACTTAAGAAATTGCTTTTTGAGATAAGATAAAATATCTTCTCTTCCTAACTGAATCTTTTGCCTTTTTAAAGAGATTCTGAGTCCTTACTATTGAGTTGATTGTGAGATGCTGCCAGAATGCTTTCACAGGGTTAAGACAATTCATAGGAAGGGTTGGCTATCATTTGCCACTTAAGAATTGTTAGTCTGAATATATTGAGACATATAATCTATTTTTGCTACAGAAACAAGTTAGTGTACAAGAGGAAATAGGAAGGTGTTGGCCAGAGTTGGAGGTATTCTTGGGAGAACTGTGTTCTCACCCATTGCTGTAGAAGCAGACCACATGTTTTCAAGAGGAATGCAATTGGCAGTCATATCCATCATCATTTCTACTACTATGAAAGCTCTGTTGGTTTACTTGTCTCATGGAGGATCATGATAAATTTAAACTGAGTAGTTGAGGCTTATCTGTAGTTGAACCCCAAAGAAGATTTTCTTTTCTGTTTCCACTCAATGAATCCTTAGAGTTTTCCATCTGTATTGGAACATGCATTCTTTAATGAGGAAAAAACCTTTGGGGGAAATTTTGATTCGCTGTGAAGTTCTGTACATGATTACTTACTGGTGTAAAAATGACCAATTGCAAAAGTATAAAAGCATGGAAGAGAGCCTTTCTGTTTTTCATGGCAGCATATGTTTATGACACATTTTTGGTGCTGGATTCTGATGGTGTCTAAATATAGGGCCTTTTCCTCATTCAGAACAAGGCTGCCAGTGCTTCTTTCACACAGGATTGCTGCTTCCACAACCATGTTTGCTGTTCTGCATATAACAGGAAAGCACAGGGCAGAGGTACAGACTGTGGGCTTTGGCATTTACTGTTAGAGCACAGTCACCAGGTGCCCCCAGAGACCTGCATCTATATCTGAAGGTATATCTTCCCTCCCCAAGAGGAGGGAAGGACAGGGGGCTATGGCATGGCTGGGAGAGCATGTTAGCTAAGCACCCATGTTAGATAAGATTTCTAATATGGTGTTATGTGTTAAGCAGACGATTTAAAGGCAAATATATTTATATTCCGAACTATTCAGACTTTTCAGAGAAACTGAAATCTCTAGTAGCTTATTTAAAACTCTGTGACTACTGCTTATGAAAATTTACTTCTCTCTGAATATCTAGCCTTGGTTCTGCCCACAGCTTTTTCTAATATTATAACTTACTCTACATTAGAAATGTCACAGAACAAATTTTCCATTCCCTTCTTCTACTGAACGTGCCTAGGTAAACTAGCATAAATGTGAATGATTTTGTGCATGCAGGGCCTCCTTTTAACCACACTGCTATCTGTTCAGCTGATGGTAGCCAGCATTTTCAAAGGCTGCCTCTTCTGCTCATCAAATGCTTTGTATTTTCAACAGCACCTGAAGCGAGAGGGTGTCCTGCAGACTTCTATGATGTCAGAGTTTGGGGGAATTGTTTGCCATGATAATGGCAGGACAAAGGGTTTCCCTGGTGTTTGACAACACCCTCTTAGCAATGGGCAGTTCTTAAAGTAAAAAAGAAAATGAACAAAGAAACAAACCCCCACAAAACAAAGAAGCGAAGCCCTACAAAACAAGAAACAAACAAAAAAGCCCACAAAAACAAAGAAAAAAGGTTTTTGCACATTGGAGTGCAGGTCTTGCTAATCATTGAGTCCAGAAAGATTTTCCAGATTCCCAAATCTATGTCCCAGTTGAGTAGCTAAGCCACATCCGTGGGTTAATGATTATGATGTTATAAGGGCCCTTTACATATACGTTTTTTCAGTATGAATGCAGTACCTCTACATTTAAAAGATTTCAAGTGTTAATTCAATTAAATCATATAAATCATATACATGCAACTACACTATGGTTTCCATATGAAGTAAAGAAGCCAATATATGTTTTGATAAGCTAACTTCCCTTTTTGTGCCCATGTCTTGCTGATTAGCAGATTTAAATAATTTTGTTGTGCATGTCTCAGTCAAACTAGTAAGGTATTCAGGGTAATTAAATGTTCTTGTAAAGCACAGTTAAAAAACTAGGAAGCATTGTGGCACTTACTATTTTTCTTTAATGTAGTTTATTTTATTAAAGGGAACACCTTCTGATTACAGCTCCTTCTTAGACTTGTATTTTTTTTTAGATTTTTAAAGAAATTTTAAAAAAAAATTTTATGTGGACTTTCTTTCTCTACTTCAGTGGTTTAGAAAGTGGGTATTGTAAATTCTGTTAAGCTGGGAATTTCATCTAATATGATATCAAAGGGATTGAAGGATTGAGTTTCATATTAACTTGGTGAAGAGAAAAATTCATTTTATAAAATACTTATCAATCTTGCAGTCTCTGGCTATGGGTTGGGCTGCTTTTGTGTTGGTTTTTTTTGTTTTTTTTTTTTTCTTTTTTTTTTCCTCTTCTCCTTTTCACACATCAATATTGTTACTAAAAATCCTGCCTGTATCTGCCATTACATGTGGACAAACTTAACTACCTTGAAATCAAGTCCTGGGCTATTACTATTTTTGTACCATGGCCTGCTTGTTAGTGGGCATCTGGATTTGAATATTAATATGATTTAGGGTAGATAGCAAACCTGAAAGTAATTTTTCAGTGTTGTGGTACGCTGGGGAACTCCCAGTGCACATTACACAAGCTCCTTTAGCTGTTAATGGTAATACCTGAAATCAGAGGAAACTGTCCATTTGATGCATAAATAAATGCATATTGCACTAGTAGCAATAGAATCTGAAATAAAAGCTCTTATTTTTATATAAGGGAGTCCTCAACCATAGTTAACTAGCACTAGTCAATTCATACTGACTTCTCATTTACTTCCATGGCATAATGTAATTCTGGAGTAGTTCTTTGGTGAATGAGAATAAAATGTAAACCAATAAAACCTTCAAAACCAAGCAAACCATTTCCCCCATCCCTTAAGAAATGAAAAGAAAGAAAATGTAGGCGTATGACTTGAGATATACATGAGAACCAGATGTGGCAATTAAAAAGATACTCACTTTTTCCCTTTTGCACATGCCAAGTAAAAGCGCAGCCTAAGCCCGTGGGTGAGAAAATTGCAGTGAATTGCCCAGCTTATTTTATTTCTAAGTTTGAAACTTAGATCTCCATACAACACCCCAAGAATCAGAATCTAATTTTTGAGCCCCCAGGCTATTATCTGCAGCTGTGCCATGTTAGAACATCCTTTGGATACATCAGTAGTTGAAGGACCAGGCTAATTTTTGTCTAGTAATAAAATTGTTATGTCTGTTTGCTGATGTAACCCTGTTATCTCTCACGTGACTTGTACAAGGCAGGTACAAGCTGCAAAGTAGTGAACCACTCAGATCTGATGATGGTCATCTGGTTACACAGATTAAAACCAGTAAATCTCAATTTGCTAAGAATACCTATGCAGTTTTGATGAGCCAATGATACTCGGGTAGTTTGGATTCAGAGGTTAGGAGCTCTTATTTTGTTTGAGAGTAGGTGATGGGTATATATGCTATGCACAAGGCAGACGCTCATCTGCTAGATGTGTATGTAGGTTGGACTGCTTCAGTGTTGTATGGAGCTACATCCTGATGGAATAATAGAATAAGTCTTGCTACATTTTTATAAAACTATTTCTTGCTGTTAGTGTCAGCTTCTCAGTCCAACAAGAGAGAATTTCTTGGTATTTTGAAGAGCTTGTTAGAAAGCACCAAACAAGGTTGCTCATATTTGTGGAGCGAAGGGCTTCTCTGACAGTGACTAGTCTCTTTTCTTTCTTTTCTTTTCTTTTTTTCTTTTCTTTTCTTTTTTCTTTTTTTTTTTTTTTTTTAATCTTGGCTCCAAGTACACAAATGCACTCAGCCAGCATTCATGTCGGTTCCTGAGAAGTGTTGAGAGATCTCAATATCCTCTTTTATACAGGCTTCACTTAGAAGTTTTAGTTGCTGTACAGGAATTTTCTGAGTCATAAAGAAAACAGGTCCTTTAGGGTGTATGGAACAAATATTCGCATATGGGACAAACCAGAAATCTGAGACATATAGCCTTCTCTTACACTAACCTGTCAAAATCATAACTAATAAGGATATTGGAACCACATGGAATGAGAGCTGCATGGCCCCACCAGAATGTGGCACTCTGCTACCTGCAAGGTACTGTTTAGCATGCAAAGTACAAGTTATGAATCTAAAACCTCTGAATGGGAAGGTATTCATTCATATGAAAGAATTTTTTGCTTGGGACATAGTACCTTTCAATGTACACAAGCTGGAGACTCATTCAAATATTAGAAAGCCAACAGAAGGTAGAATGTTATCTGAGAAAGCTTGGAACTGGTAGTCCCAAATCCTCCTACTTCAAGGTGGGGGATATATTTGGTTCCTGAGCAATGAGAGGGATGATGATAGCAGGAGCTCATAAATTTCACAGCGCACAGTTGCTGATTGGTTAGAATATACATTAAGTGCTGGGTGAAGAGGAGCTTTTTTTAGAAGTAGACTGTTTCATAACTATATTTTAAGTGTTTCATGGAATGCCTAAAGCAAAAGATAGCATTTCTTTTTAATCAGGGTATTTATTTGTTGAAATAAATGAATAATTTATTTCCTTGCTATCTTGGTTGTATGTCTTCTTTCTGTGGATCCTTGTCAGGTTGTACTTCAAATGGATATTTTTAGACAGCAGTGTTGGTCTTGGGGAATAATTGAAGCATAGCAGTAGGTGAGTTATATGTCCCTGTAGTTGGCCTTTGGACCTTTTGAATGTCAGTTTTTATAGTAATTTTGTTACTTGAAAACATGCCGTGGTGATTAAGTGTTCACATCTTTTATCCCAGCAAATCAGTTGCCGTCTTTACATTGATCAGTCAGGAATACTGCAAGCCTTACTATGTTGTGTTCAGCTGTCTTCGTGATATACATAAAATAAGTATAGGGTAATTTTTCCATCTGACCTTCCTTCAGTCTGATCTTGTCTCTATTTTTGTTAATGCAGATCAGGTAGTGTGACTCAAAGGGGTCTGAATGCATGTCTTCTAAGTATGTTTATGGGTTTTTGTCTACTTATTCATCTGTTTATTTTGACAGTGGCTTGTGTGCACATGTTTTTGTGTATTTATTTGCACGCCTGCATGTACTTGTCAAAATACCTTCCAGAGTTTGCTTCCAAAATGCTGGACCTGGTTCTCAAACTTGTGCAATTACTTTGCTTTAAAAGACTTGTGGCAAATATAGGTAAGTGAAGGAACAAGTGCAATCCAAGAGTGTTTTAGTACTGAGAGGTCTAAACTAACAGGTTGATGAAATAATGAAATTTCTTTAACAAAGAAATTGCAGGGATACCTTTGAATAGTCATACCATTTACAGCATATTTAATTACAAAAGCATCTCATGTGAAATAAATAATGGGCAAAATTAATCTATGAAAGCATCCTGGATTAAAACAAAATGTCACAGAAAGAAAACAGGAAAATATTGATCATTGCTGTTTATTGGCATAAGTTAAATGATTTCAGCTGATTATCTCAAGTGATGCTAAAGAATTTAATCTCCAAGAAAATGAAATCACCCTCTGAGATAATTAAAAATAGACTTAATGGCTTAACTTCCTTCATCAGAGCATAAAAATGTAGTTGTATATATTTTAAGTATTCAGGCAGAAGTATATGTAAAAAAGGGAATTTATTTGTAGTAAGGTACAAGGATTGTCTAATTTTGCACTGATAGATGACAGTTTGAGAGTATAATCTTTAGGTTGAAAGCTTCATGTTCCAGGATCTCTTTAGACAAGACACTTTTTCAAAAAACACATATTTGCAGATTTCTAAAATATTCTAGGAAATGGATCTTGAGATAACCCTTTTCAGAAACTGTGTGCTATAATAATGCAAGTTCAAACAATTTAATGTATAAGAATCAGTTGATGATCTAGGTAATTTTATTCAGTGTTGTGATGACTTCATAGCATTTGATGAAAATAAATTAAGTAATAGTTGATATGTGAAAACAAACTAGATATTCCCTCAGCCTGTAAACATTTTATGACATACATGTTTCTATGGAAAATCTTTGCTGAAATTCTACATATTACAGTTACTGATGCAGTCATTCTCTATTTAAAAGATTATTTTTTCAACAAAAATAAAATTCCCAAACAGGAAAAACTGTGGCCTCACTTGATTTTTGCACTAGTTTCATCCCAAATAGATTGTATTATGCTGTGAAGATAGAAAATCTGATATAAAACCGATATAAGAGCTGATATAAAAACACAGTGCTACAATAACATCATGATCATCATTATCAGACTCATGATGTGAAGACTCCTCCACAACTCCCCAGACTTTCAAAAGTCAAATGTATGGTTAAATACTTAACCTACATGCAAAGATACTGCCATGGGTTATGCCAGTCATGAGGCAGTTTGTGTAAAGACACCATCCAAATATCTGACAAGAACTTTAGCTCCATTAGACTTTAGCATATGCAAGTTATGCCCACTTTTGGAAGCAAATCTAGAAGATTCACCCCAGTTTTTTCTCACTCCCAGTGATGGATACTGTTGAATTTTAACATCTTTCATAATGGTACTTCCTTTTTTCCACAGAGATGCAGGGCAGAAATCTTGGTCAAAAAGTCTGATCTTGTCTTAATATTAGCTAACCTTCATGTAATTTCTTTCTTGTATGACCCTGTTAAAGCCATTTCCCAGCATGGGTTATTGGTATATTGTATTAGCATTTTCCACCTTTTTACTACTATAATAAATGAAAATACTAAATCATATCTATCCCTGAACTGTTTATTAAGAAATTTGGTTGCTGGTGTTCTTTTCAGCTTTCCCTGTTATAAGTTGCTTTTTTTGTTTTACTGAGACTTAGTTCTTTCCCTTTTAAATAACTATCCTATTAACCAATAGCAGATAAATTCCCTTTACCACACTTCCTTTCTCATTAACATTATTTTTTACTTTGATTGTATCTAAAGTGGACCAATTAAGATAGAAGGAAATGAAAAAAAGCACATCAATGCATTATAAATTGAGTGTATTACAGTGACCAGGCTAAACATAAAACTATATGTTGAATGAAATGTGACACTTAAATAAAACAAAATATTTATGGAACAAATCTGTGACATAGAACAGCATAATCACAACAACCAACTTTAGACATAGGACAAATCAAATGGAAAAATAAGAATTGCACATTGCCTTTTAATGGTTAGTTGCACTACTCCCAGAACTCAAGCCTAATTATAATACATTTTCCAACTCTTTTTTTTTCCTTACAGTACTTGGGCTGTATAGAAGTCTTACGGTCAATGAGATCTCTTGACTTCAGTACTAGAATGCAGGTTGCAAGGTAAGATTTTGTACAACTACATTTTTTTAAAGTAACTTCTGAATCCTGTCCTCTGAGTGAAATGTCCAGAAAGATGGCAAAACACATAGTAAAGTCCACTTTTAAATTTTGCTTTAACATGTAAATCCCTTATGAGATTATTATTAATATGGCTTCAGCAGGACTTAAAAAGCTATTTTCTCTGTGGATTTTTGATATGCCAGGAGCTACTTTAGAAAATTTTTGCCTGTTCATTATGCCAAGAAAGACGCTTATCTGGGTACCAATTTAATGGCTTTTAAACCAGTGAGAATTAGAATACACTTTAAATCTATGATCTCAGAATTAATCTAGGTAGCTGGTTTGGAGCCCATGTTTATGGGTTTTATAGTAATTTCTTAAGAAAAGTTTTCAGCTAATAAACTATATGCACAAAGAAAGGAAAACATATCACCACAATGATACCAGAGGCAAAAAAAAAAAAAAAAGAATGATTTCTTTTTCAGACTGTGTGTAAGAAATAATAAGCTTGTAGTAGGTTCTTATGACAGTTCCTTTAAATGCATCATGGTATTTCTGTAAGAGAAGTATATATGTACAAGACTAAAGAAGTAGAAATGTCCATGAATTAATTTTTTTCTATGAAAAATATTTTCTGAGAACTACAGGAATGGTGTTTTGCAGGCATTTTCTCTTGAAAATCTGAGTAATTGATTTCAGAGGAATGTAGCAATGATGTCTTCTAGCAACTGGAGACCACTTTTTCAAATTCTGGAATTGAAATGATAAAGAAATCCTTTTCAAAGAAACACATATAAAGTGATATGACTGTATACAGTGCTTGAATTTCAACACTTTGAGGCATCTTACAATTGATAATAAATAAATCTGTCATAAGCCATATATCATACCATAAACAGCTAAATATTTATTTTATTAAATGAGAAAAATAACTTGTTTTTAGACTTGGATGCTAATCATATGCTCTGTATGCATTGACTTTGAGTAACACCTGCATACAGCAGCTTTGAATTGGGTCACGTAAGTCCTCACAAAAAGTTAACCATTGATTTGTCAAGATGCTGCACTGATGAGAGGCATAGAAGCCAAAGGACAGATAAATGACAGAATCCCATTTTTCAAACAATGTAGACTATGGAGGCATTTGATAATTTTACTATAGTATTTTATGAAACATATCATATACATTTCTGATGTATTTCAGCAGTGACCTTTGAAAATTATTTCATATCCAAGCAGACTTGTAGTTCCAATGTAGGTGGTACATTTATGTTTACCACTTGGAAATTCAGTGATACTGGCTTATGAAACAGTTGTGATAATTATTTGATTTGTTTTCTATATGTGGAAGTGAATTCATCTTAATTTTTCTGCACAGTTTCCTTCACTGTATGCCTTCTTTGTAATATTGTTGTACTTTTCTTATTTTCTAGCTTAAAGGCACTACTTTGACATGAATACATAAGCATATTTGGTGATCTGAAGCAATATGGTCTATGTAAACAAAATATCTTTGCCTTGTAGTTCGTCCAATAAAAAACCAAAAAGTTTATTGGCTTCTACTGTGAAACAAACTTGGAATTGTATTTTTTTCTGTTGAAGTTATAGCATATATCACTACATGAGATCATTTTGTTATTCCACCTTCCTCTAATTATATCTAGAGCACAGAATATTTTTTTTTCCAAGCAGGAAGCCGTATCTTCCTGGTTGGCTTTTTATTTTGCATTTACGGTTTTCTATTTATCATAAACCAATGAAATCTCGTAATTTTCATAATGTAGTTCCTGATCTAAAATTTTTAGGTTTTTAGGTAGCTTTGAATTGGGACCTAGAATCTTAATCTGCATTTTCTTAATTCATCTGGCTCTAGAAATCCCCTAGTCATGTCCTAGGTTTTCAGTACTCACATGCTTTGTTACGTAGCATTTCACATACAAACCTGTTGTTTATTAAGAACATATTAAGGAATTGCTAGAATTCACACATGCTAGTTAATTTTCTGGTGTATTTTAAGAAACATAACGTAGGCCTCATGGTATGTACCGAATTAATAAGGCTGATGTTCTGATATTGCAGGCACCAATTCCCTCTTCAGAAGGCACCTCGTACCAAATCATCTGTGCAGACCTTTGATTACAAATAAAATAAAAGCACCTGAAAGTTACATTTATGTCTACTGCATCATACATGTATTTTTAGGCATATTCATTGCTGATTTCTCTGCAGCTTGCCTCCACTAAAAAAAAAAAAACTGTCCTGGTAGCCTGATGGCTTCTGATGTGGTATGGCCAAGGCTTAGGTCTGTAGTGTTAGCTGTGACTGCAGCAGCCAAGGAGCCAAGGTCCATAGCTGAAGTAAAAGCTTCTCTGTGTAAACCTCTCTGTGCTGTTTCCTCTAACCAGAGCAACAGATGTCACAACAGCTGCGATCCCTTTCTGACCCACAACTTTATAAAATTATCCTACTGCATGTATCACAGTTGTTGGATCTGTTATTTTTTCAAGACCTTTCAAAACCAGTCATAGGAGAAAGTATCTGTCTTGGACTGCTATGACTCCTGGCATTATGCAGTATTTACTAAGTATGACTAAAAAAAGAAAAAATTAGTCAAGTTACTTGATTTATTGTGAAAACCTGGATACATTTCTTCCTAATAAGTAGGCATCATGTCTGACACATATCAAAGCACTTACTCCCTTTCTAGCACCGCATCGCATGCCTGTCCCTGCTTCCTATCTTAACCTTACTTTTTCTCCATGTTGCACAGCTTAAACACAGGCAGTCAGTTATTAGAAATCCTATATTTGCCTGTTTTCTGCCTTCAAGTTATTCCATATGTCACTTTATGTCTCTTGTCAGCTTTGAGGATGAGCAAATCCCCAAAAATAAAATAAGCAGCATCAGTTCCTAGAAGAAAAAACTTGTGGGGCTCAGTAATGGGAGGATAAGATGTAACCTCCTGCTCTGCTTGAAAAATCCTGGTGTTATTTTAGACAAACTGTTAGTCCCAGTCACAGACAACTCTATGATTAAATGAATTAGTGCTTGTAAATGGCACTTAAATTGTTGAGTGAGTACTTAGAAATTACTTAAAAATTGGACTGAGAATTCCACTTATCTGGTGAATTAGAGGTAAGAAATTCATGGGAAGAGGTTGTGTAGATAATTTGAATGGCTTTGAAATCACAGCTGTTATAATGCATTAGGAAAGTATATACACAGTGTGCATGCATAGACATATCTGACAAGTTAGGAACTTTGGCTTCAATTTCAGGAGCTGCATCAAAGCCCCAGAGTAAATTCTTTGGTCAGCAGCCTTTCCTTCCTTATTGCAGTCCTGTGAAATATCAACTTGTGCCATCTAATGCTGTCTTACCTATCCTGTCCTGTAACTTGTATTTATTTTGCCTTATCATTTTTTGTACAATATAATGTTAAAACTTGCAGCAATACATTTATCTTCATGTGAGAACAGTGAGCAAACACTTTCACTTGGCATATTCTTCATCAGATCTTAATAACCTTGGTGGTTCCTTGCAGTGGTATTACTGCTCTAATTTTGAGTTGACGGAAAAATTAAGTTATGTAAAATTTCTAATTGTTTTTTGCCTTTATCATTACACATATGAAGTCTCGAGATTCTCTCACTACAGGAGTAGTACTCCTGTTCAGAAGAACTAGAGTAGTATTAATCAGTCGTATTGTATTTATTCTTTCCTTTAATGAATGTAATATCATGTGAATCCTTGAGCAAATAAGAGGATGCGCCAGACAGCGGTCAGTGTTACACATAATGAAAAATGAAAGCCAGCTGAATCCACATGTTACATCTTTAATTACCCAGTGATAATTCTTGTAACTCATGTGAAGTCAAGATGACTTTCTTGGGCAGCAAGACAGACAAAAGCATTTCATTTTCAACATAGTGGAGGAACAGGAGTACTAGCAGACAAGACTACTGAGCTAACCACGGGTGGCAAGTGGTTAAAGTTCATCTGAAACCTACCATCATCGTCATTGAAAGGGGCCACTCTTAAGCTTCCTTGGCCAGGATTTGGCCAAGCCTTTGGCTTTTTGTAAAAACAAATGTTAAAAATCAGGTAAAATTATTTTGCAACGTGTGCAGTGTTTGCAGTTCATGTAATATGTTTGTATGCTTATTGTTAAAGCTATATTTTTGTTGTATGCATGAGTGACATGCACTGGTTTCAATTAGATGTTGCATGCACTATTTGTTGTACATCTGAGTCTGAACTACAAGGATGCATGTTCATTGGCATTTAATTGAAAGCCATCAGTTTACTGCATGCGGCATCATAAAGTCACACCTTCCCATGCCCAGTAAAATATTACGTTGCATGTTTTAATAGCAATAGGTCAGAGGCTGGAAATACCTCATATCAGCAGTGGACCCAAATCCAAACTCTGATGCCAGTACTCTACATTAACTCTATTGGGGTCAACAGCTTGAAAAATATTCCTCTCCAAATTTGAGGTCTGAACTTTATTAATGAAATTATTAAACCAAATCCATTTATGGCAATATCCCTGGAGGAGAGATGGTGGAAATCCAAAAGTTAGAGTTGTATTTGAGTCCAATGCTAAACAATATGAAACAGTTTAGTTGATATAGTGTTTCACCTATATCTATGTTTTTTGCAGAAATTGTCAGCAAGCATAACTGAAGAAAAGGGTGGAAGGCATTGAAAAACAAGAATGTGTCTCCTGTGATTCTTGAAGACAGATAGGTAATCTGTTATCTGCAGTGAATTCTGTGTTCAGTGTCCTCCTTAACATGCTGTCATGCTTAAAGGTGAGTTAAGGTGTTTTATCTCTGCCTTCTTCCATGTGAATTCTGGGTGTGGGGTGGCGTTAGGAGATGGCAGAACATATAGACCATTTGCAGCTGCAGGAAGAGGTGGGCACAGTTACTTCAGAGTCAAAGCTGTGGGAAGCATGAGGTGCTAGCTGCTATTTGGTTCACCAGGAAGCAGAAGTCTCAAAAATGGATGGAGACATCCTTATAATTTGTACAGCATACCTCTGAGCAGGACAATGACAGCAAGAGTGCCTGATAGTTCAAGAATAATTTACATTTGCTAGTTAAGCTATTATTAGCACAGAAATGGGGTAGAATAGAATGGGGTAGGTTTTTGTATGCCTAAGACTGTAATCTTTCCTTTTTGATGCAGTATTAGTTGGAAATTATTACCTAATATTTGGAATAATTTTACTAATATATGGTAATGTCAAGCCAGAATGAGAGCAATTAATTGAGCTCCCCCAGTCTATGTGCCTTTGTAAGAAAACAAAGAGCCTCTTGGAGGATGGAGAAGGTGGAAAGTTGGAAGCCAAAGTCAGGGAAGCAGTGACAGATATCACTGTATCCTGGATTTTCAGAAAGATAGTGACTCCTCATGGGTCTGCAGATGCAGGATCTGAAGCAGAGTGGTCTTAATATGTTTTAAATGCAAATTGCAGTATGAAGTTAACAACTGACAGAAATCTGTAAACCAAAATACTCTCAAGTTCTGCTAACAGCACCTGGCAGCTTGATTACACAAATGATTGATGGCACAAGGAATTTGTGTGTGTTGTTCGCATGACATGTCCAGTCACACAAGACACTTCATCAATGCTGAACAGTCCTTTTTGGCAAACACAGCCCAGATATTTACAAAGTGTCGTATATCTTACACAGAACTCTTGTAAGATACCTCTCCAAAGTCGTCCTTTAAACATGAAGTCAGTTAGGCATTAGAGAAAAATATTTGTTAGACTAAATGTTTTCACTCTACTTCTGTAAAGTTTCCTGTGTCTGCCTTTGATATATCTGCTAATATCTACTCTTTGAGAGAAAATACTTTAGTAAATGACCTGAGGCTGGGACCAGTTTGGAGATTACAATGAACCTGATTTTGCAACAGGAGACAGTTTTAATTTCGCTCTTCATTTCTCTGACCAGGACAGTAGCTAGAGACCAGGCTGAGTGGAAAAGAGCCTGAAGGTCATAAAAGACATTAAGGGATTGAGCTACTTAGCAGATGTAAACCTTAAAGTACCTTTTTTAGGTATTTTTGGTGTCATGGACTATATTCTTGACAGTTAGAAGGTTGTCTATAAGGAAGGTTTTGTAGCTGTACATTTAAAACCACAGTTTCATATACCCTTACTTTATGTTCAACAAAGCTGTGTATGCATGCAGAGTTAAGAGATATAGTTAAGGTGTTCCAGTAGGATAACCAAGTTTCACTCTACATTTCTTAAAATAAGACCATTGTTCAGAACATTTGAATTGGAAGAAATCATCAGGATCAGGTAGATTTCTATGTTACTGGTGAATGAAGCTGGTTTTTCTGAAACTTACTTGCATGTTATGGAAGAAGGTATAAATTGTACAGAAATTGTGTAAAATATTCCTAAAAAAGTTAGGTCGTCTGTAAATACTGAGAACAGAGCACTGAGCATGCCAATGGATAAAGAGTTTCTTTGCCAATGAAACCAAAGAGTCCTTCAAACTGCATTGGTTTCTCTTAGGAGATTAATGGAAGTCTATCACTAAAGATGCAGGAGCATAAGAATAACTATCATTAGATAGATTGCATACTGCATATTTAATAATGTGGCATTCAAAGCCAACCACTTGAGTGTATAAAGTTTATTCAGTAAACCAAAAATTAAGTTGGCCAGCTTCCTTTCATTTTCTGCTTTTAGATTTTCTCCATGTGAGAAAACTCCATTTGAAGAAACGGAAAGGGGAGCTGATGAAAAAGAAGAGTTGTCGTCTCCCTGCTCTACAAGTGACATCAGCTTGCTTACCACATCTGCTTGATGTCTCCTTGTTCCACAAAAGTTTTTTTCCAGGTTTCCCATGAAGACAGGCTTCACTTCGGTCAGGATGGTAACAAATGGCACGACTTGCTCTCTGCACCAGTTTCTGTGGGGGTTTCCTGTCAGGGGTGCTGCTGGATTCATGGCAGTAGTGCATCTTCACCACAGTTAGCCTTACCTTTCTTTCCATAACCTTGATTCATCCTCCTTAGCTACTTCTTTGGCCTTGCATCCTCCAGACATGGTCAATCTGCTGCCAAATACTGGTTTAGTCTTCAGAGGTTGTGGATGTCCCCTGTGCTACTTCAGACAGCGCATGCTCATTTTGCCTGTTTTGCAAATGAACAAAAAATATATCAATTATTAAACAGACTTCTAAAAATGTATTTTTGGTCTCTGATTCTTTTTATTTAAATTATTTTCTCTGAAGCAAGTTATTTTTAAATTTAGTACAGACTTTGTTTCTTCTCGGCAAATACTGGTACAATACTTGGTAATGATTAAAATTGACAGGAACTTAGTACTGTTAAGAAATAACTGTAAACCTTCTGAAAGTTCTTCCATTTAGAAAGTCAGTCTTTTGCCATCTGTTTTTCAACCAGTGAAGTCCTAAGCTTTTGAGGTGGGGAAAAGTAAACTCGGGAACTACAGGACACTAGAATATCTTAACAAGTGAGTATTAGTAGGTTTTAAATATTTTGATACAAAACATTTCAGACTAAAATGTAGTCACATTCTCTCATCTCATTATTTGAGATGGTTTTACTTTTTCCAAATATGCTGAGAAAATCTGTGCTTTTTCTATGTGTATGTAATTTCCCTGAAATATGAGCTCCAAAATTCTGGGGTTTCATCAATTAAATCATATTAATTAAGAACAGGAACAGCACAGTCATAAATTGGAGAGTATTTTCATGTGATGATGTTTCATAGAGGAACACAATTTGAACTTCCTGAGTGGACTACACTGTATAATAGAATAAAATATCACTAAAGCTATTAATGATATCAGGGCATTAGCCTTTTTAATGGAACTAAATGGCAATGTAAAATATCCTTTTTTCTTTCTCACATGTCAAGCCACTTTAAAGCAGTACAGGTCAACCTCAGAAAAATCGGATTTTTTACTGAATGCACTTGAATGCTGAAATTATATTCAAAATACACAACATGTTTTGTGCCAAGAAAGTGACTCCACAGTATGACCATCTGCAAAGCAGAAAATACTCTTGGGCAGATTTGGAACTCAGCATGTGGTCCTTACTGCAGACAGCACAGTAACTAATTTTACAAGAGATCAGCATATCTCTGCACTGATTTTTATCTGAGCCTAACTAATGAAGCAGGATGTGGCTTAGAAGGGTGTAATGTGTGTCTATGTAAAATATTTTTCTTATTAGAAAGGAAGCAAATGTAATCACATCCAACTTTTCCAAATTGTGCAATATTTAGCCATGCAGATATATACAGAACTTTTGCTTTTGCCTTCCTTAGGCAAGTGTTTCCATGCACAAGTCAGGTGATGGCACGCTCACCCTAGTGTCAATACCTGGTCCTGGGTTTGATTTATAGATCAGGTGTTTGTGCTGCTGAAGCATTTTCAAATTTGTTTTGCTGAAAAAAGAGGTTACATCTACCCTGTCCTTCCTAGCAGTGCAAGCTGAAAAGAAGTCTTTAGGACATACTTTCCACATCACTAGGCTATCTGGCTATCTGATCTGTCACAGAATCATAGAATGGTTTGGGTTGGAAGGGACCGTAAAGACCATTCAGTTCCAATCCCTTGCCATCGGCAGACATACCTGTCAGTGGATCAGGTTGCTCACAGCCCTGTGCAACCTGGCCCTGAACACTTCCAGGGCTGGGGCACCCAGTTTCTGTCAAAAACCTATTCCAGTGCCTCGACTCCCTTACAGTGGAGAATTTCTTCCTAATATCTTGTCTAAACCTACCATTTCAGTTTGAAGCCATTCCCCCCATCTTATCACTAAATGCCCTCATAAAAACTCTCTTTTCACCTTTTTTGTAGGCTCCCTTCATCTGCTGGAAGTCCATGTTAATTCACTCTAAAGTCTTCACTTCTCAAGGCTGAACAATCCCAATTCTCTCAGCCTCTCCTCATAGGAAAGGTGCTTCATCCCTCTAAGCATCTTGGTGGCCCTTGGATAAAATGCATATTCAGTGCAGTGACAGATGTTCAGTCGTCCTTATTCTTCTTATTTTCTTCAAATACTGCTTTTAGACTCCTTAACTCCCACGCATGAAAAGTACTGTGCCTTCTGTTGCAGGCATGCAAAGAGTTGCTGCCAGGACACTCTGACCTTGATTACACAGAATTGCTCTATGGATGTGTTTTCTGAAGTTCCCAGCATTTTCACTAAAAGCATTGTTAACGTGAACCCTGCAGTTGCTTGAATACATTTAGTATTCACAGAGGTTCAAAACCAAAAGACTCCCAGTCTTCCCACAACCTTTGGGAACACTGAGTTCTGTAAAACCAAGATATTTTACCAAAAGGAAGACAGATGGAAATTGTATAGTGCTTTTTTACGGAGTGAGAGGACGTGTAGCCTAGTTGTGTGGGGTTTTTTGTGTGTTTTTTTGTCGTTGTTGTTGGTTTTGGTTTTGGTTTTGGTTTCTTTTTTTTTTGTGGTGGTGGGGGGTTTTTGTTGGTTGTTTTTGGGGTTTTTTTGGTTGGCTTTTTTGTTTGTTAGGTTTTTTTTAAGTCTTCTGTGCTCTGCCAAGATGGGGCATGCAAGGAGTAGTCAAGGCTGCCTTGTGAAGCCTTGCCCTGGGCTTCAGCCTTTTCACCTAGTTATTTCCTCTTCTATCTCAAGTGCCAGTGTTGATCAGCTTGGGGTTGATCCTTGGTCCTTGAATCAGATGAATCTATTGAGTAACACACTTAATGTCTGGTAATCAGGTGCTGGCAGATAGGAGAGGTAGTAGCAAAACTGCTACAAGATCCAACCCTGCCCTAGAAAAATAACAAGATTGCACACATTTTTTGTTGAGTGCAGTGGCCTGAAAATCCCCTTGTCTTTCTGTAAGTTCCATGCTGCCACCAGAGAGAAAAGATGACAGGGGCAAATAGGAAGAGAAAGGAAATGACAGACTAATTTATCCCTCAAGCACATATCTCAGAAATCCAAGTCCTTTCTGTGAGAGGCAAGACACACAAGGTATCTCAATATACCTGTTGAACCACTGGAAGAGACAAAGAGGTAACAAGTGTTGATGATGTCTCTGTGAGAGCAACTTGCAGTCAATATGCCTGGGAAACTAAGACACACCTGGTAAAGCAAGAGGCATGGGTCTGAAAGACTGAAGTGGGCTGGAGACTGCCACTGGCCTGAACTTCTCATTCTATTACCTCCAAAGGATTTGCTTCAGCAGAAGAAAGAGATGAGAAACCATGAGTTTTAGCTCAGTAGCCAGAGAGGATGACTCTGTAAAAGATGATGCCTGCTTGTTTTTCTTGAGTCAAAGAAAAGCATTTTTGGTGAATTTTCCTTTGAGAGGTGTACTATTTACTTTTTCCTAGTTACATTTTCAGGAATAACCCTTGTCTCAGTATCATGGTGATCATTGTGTGATGCTTGCTGTGCTTTATTTCTAAGATGCATCAGACATGTTCTTTTAAATGAACTGCTTTTTACTTGCTCTGTAAGAAAATCTAGTAATTTCTTTAACTAAAACACTTGTTTGGAGTAAAAAAAAATGTGAAGGTGGGAACTAAATACAGGTGCTGAACTGTGATATGGGGTATTGTTGTAGCTATAATGGTCTGAGTGCATATGCAAGGCAGGGTTTGTAGTAAGACACAATTTTATTAAATAAACAGATGTAGGTGGGGGGAAAAAAGGGCATAAGACAAGTTACGGAACAAACCACGTCTCCACTAGACCTGAAGAAAAGACAGTGTGCTTGAAAGATTTTTTAACCGTCTCTTGCTATAAATCTCACACTTCTTCAAAATGGCAGGACTGTAAACTTGTTTCAAGGTGTGTACCATTCCCCCAACCACCCATCTCCCCAAACCAATAAAATGTGATTCTTCTGGGTGATTCCAACTTTGAATTGGGTCTAAGCTAAGAGCGCACAAGGCATGACTATATATCAATTACTGATTGCCACCTGATATAATCTATCACATTTGCTGAGCCATGATAAGTTGAATGCTGATATACATGTTCTCCTGACTCACTTGTTGATCCTGTGAGTAGTTGAAATATATAGCATATGGCATAAAGTTAACATCATTTATGTCTTTATCCAGATGATGTTTCAAGGTTTTGATTATTTTGGCTGTTCTTTATCTTGTAGTTCATTGTTTCCCATTCTTTTGTTTTCTGGTTTGTTTTTTTTTTTTTTTTTGGTTGGTTGATTGGTTTGTCAGTTGGTTTGGTTTTGAGTTTTGGGGGTTTCTGCATAAAATATGTGTTATTTGCATGGTTTTGGCACTAAATATAATGTGCTGTTGATTTCAATACATATAAAAAATAGATAAACAAAGTTGGGAGTCACCTTTGCTCATTCCTGTGAAATCATTCTCTCTTGCAGTGGGACAGGCCTATTAAAGCCTTGTACCTAGTGGTCAGAGGGAAGGCATTTGTGTGTACAGGAGCAAATTCTAAACACTGACCAGGATGACCATTCAGATAATAAGTTGCTAAATTACTGAACGGAACTGTAAGATTTATTTGGAGAAGTATGATTTCAAGAGTTTTTGTGATGTAGAGTGTCTCTTCTATGAAAGGGTAAAGATTCAAATCAGTTTTGGACATACATTTCTTTCAGTCAACCTAAGTGTGATGGGAAGAATGAAGCAGTGTTAAAATCTGAAAAAAATTATTGTTTCAGGCAATGATTTTCCCTATAATATAAATGTAAGGCCACTAATAAACTACTCAGACTGTATTGAAATAGTATAAATTAAAATGTTGTACTTCCCATGTACTGTATAGAATGTACATTACTAAAAGTATTTTAGGGTTCTGATACTATCTAAATCCTGGTGGTTTTGCTCTGACTGGAAAAGTTCATAGTATAGTAGTAAGAAAAAATGTGCTTTCTAAGTCTCACATTAAAAAAAAACACATTTTTTAAAATAAGGTGTTAAGCAATGTACAAAAGTGAGACTGGAAAGATGGTATTATGAGCAATATTCTAATTTACAGTGAGAAAAGGTCTTTTTAATAGTGTGAGGAAACATTTTCCTTTTTAGAGAAAAGCTAACTGACCTACTAACTATCCTCACTTGTGCACAGAAATATAGTTGAAACTGTTCTCTCTAGTGCATTTCAAGCATAATAAAGAAATCCACACATTCTTTTGCCATAAAGCTTTTTCTGTCTCTTCAGGGAAGCAATCAGTCATGTTTGTGAAGCCATGCCTGGTGCCAAAAGAGCCTTCAAGAAGCGAAAGGTATTTTTTTTTCATGTAGTGCAGTTGACTGTATTTTCTCTGTACAACACAGTGGAGACCAGGCACAGCAAGCAGGAGACTTTTAAGGCAGCTTTGAGAATTGCAGATGATTAATCATTTAAAGTATTGGCTGTTTTTACTCACCGTATGTTGTCACTTGCCCTTTTGGTCAGGATCTGCTTTTGTGCTCATCTGGAAATATAAGTACCTCTAGGATGAAGATTGTGCCTTTATGTTCCTTCCATAGAAACCTCTTCCTTTTACATTCTTTCTTTTGTAGATTGCAGGTGGAAGAGTTAAAACCAACAAATGGGAAGCCTTTTCATAAAATTCATGAGTAAATTATGAAAATAGGTGCTGGAAGATACAGCAGAAGCCCAAAACATATATATTTTTGAAAGTGACTAGATTTATTGAAAGATAGATATACTGATGACATTTAAAGAGTTTGGTTATCACTGATTTCTGGAAATGGAAAGAGCATATGAGATGATCCTTTGTCCCTCTGCTTTTTCCATAAACGCTTCAGTGCCCAGTGCTGATGCTGAGTCCAGTATCTGACATCATTACTACCATGCTTTTATTTTTATTTGTGTGCTGGGAATTAGAGTCTTCATACAGGGAGAGGAGGAAGCTTTGGCTCAGCTCCTGCACTGATGGCTCTCAACAGTCTCTTCCAGAGGTCTGCTAGCAAAGTTGGGAGGTGATGCTATATCTAAGGGAAGAAGCATAGAAAATAGTTAATTATAGTTCTTGTGTGTGTTCTTGGGCACAGGAGGAGAATCCGCAGGTGAAGGAAAAGGCCTGCTTGCTTTCCCAGCTGCTCCACCATCTAGGTAGAATCTTAGCAGAAAGGAACACAATGAAATGCCACTTGTTTGCAATGGAGAATCATATCCTGGTAAAATCAGTCATATGTGACAACATGTGTCACAGTGTAATTGGAAATTGTCTTGGAAAGTAAGGCTATGGTTTCACTTCCACCAAATTTATCTCACTGGCATTTCTTGGTTCTCTGGCTTTTCATTTTAAATTCGAAAGTAAAGATGAAAGTATCTTTCCTCTTGAAAAGCAAAATTACACAAAATGTAGTTGAAAAAGTTAAACAGAGTTCCAAGCACCTAGTGAGACACCTTGCTGTATTAAAGGTTTTAAAAGTAATGTTACTTTTAAGTTATTGAAAAGAGCAACAAAATTTCAGATAAATGCCAAAGACGTGTCCTTTGCTGCTCTGTACATTCATAATGTTTCTGCCACTAGTGGCAGATCAATTTGGTTAAGGTGACATGTAGCTTCCTGAAGTCAAATTTTCACACTTTACCTCCACTGTGGGTAGGTGATCCTTAAGCATGACTTGGGAATCATAAAGGATTAAGGAAAGAGGAGATACAAGAATATTCAAAAGAGTTTCTTCAAAAGAGAAGTAAATTAAATACTAGCTCTGTAACATGAAAGGGTTGAAATAGTGCAGCACGTTACATAGGAGCAGTATGTAAGTAGTGTATTTTTAGTCAGTTAAACAGAAGGAAAAGAAGATAAAATTGAATGTTTGTAAATTTTCAGGACTACAAAAGCTCAAGTGTGTCCATCCTACTAGGAACAAAACCATCCAAGCTTGTAGACAGCTTAGGACAAGTGCAAACATAATGGCAGAAGAACACTGTCTCCAGTCATTTTGTGTTTATATCCTAATGACTAGCATGAATATTCACCACTGCAACCAGAGCAAGTTAAAGGGCTTGGTCTGTTACTGCTGGGCAGCCTTATTTTTACAGGCTGTGGTTACTTGAATGCATCTGCTCTCATGCAGCTATGTGGTTCCCCATTAGGTCAAAGGTGACAAGTTTATGAATTTTGCTTTGCTAGCATAACTTCTATTGCTGCAATACCTCCTAAGAGCTGGTGAAATGCCTATAAAAGTTTTCAGTACTGTTACATCCCCTGCATTACATTCTTAGACTTATTATCTGATGATCTTTAGATGCATATTTTACCCCAGCATAAAGAGGTTTTATTTGTCTATATCTGGCTTTTACCTACTCTTAAGTCTACAAGCAAAGTCATAGAATGGTTGGTGTTGGAAGGGACCTTTAGAGGTCATCTTGTCCATAATATTCTGTATCCCATTTTGTGAGCATTCCATCGGTATCACTGGAGTCCCACTTTCCATGTGGAAAGGGGTAGAACAGTCAGTAGATGTAGAGCAAACAGTAAACTTCGAGAGTTGAAGCTATTTTTATAGAACAAGTACATCATCATATTAAGATACTGACTGAAGGCATTCACCTTAGTTACCTTACTTGGTCCCTTGGTGAAGATAACACTGGTGCTGTCTCACAAAACCCCTTTTTTTTTTTTTTTTTTTTTTTTTTTTTTTGTCAAGTGTACATGAAGAATTGCTTGGCTATTATTATTATTATTATTATTATTATTATTATTAATAGTAGTAGTAGCAGTTATAGTAGTAGTAGTATAAATGAGAAATAATATCCAGAGGAAAACAGCTGTTGCAATTAAATGATCTTTGAAAAGTCATAAACATCTTAGAAGCCTTTAAGATCACCACTAACCCTGCATACAATGAAGGTCATTAAAAAAAAAAATCAGAGAACAAAAATCTGCTTTTTCCCCCCCTCCTCACAGCCACCAAGCAAAGTCCTTTCTAGCATCTTGGGAAAGAGCAATCTTCAGTTTGCAGGAATGAGCATAATGTTGAATATCTCCACCAGCAGCTTAAATCTAATGAATCCAGATACAAAACAGGTGAGTGTAACTTCTGTATTAACTTGTGAGGCTTTTGATGAGCAGCCTGCTGCACAATTATTTGCTGTCTGCCAAATACTCAGTTGCTCAAAGTTATTATTCCTCAATAATGTCATAAAATGAATGAACTCAAAATATAATCATATTGGAAGTCAGCTTATTTCACCATTCAACATAACTTTAATAAATTATTTTCTTCTTGTCATGTTTCAGGTAGATTGGTTTTGCTCTTAAAAGACCTGTGATGTGAAATACCATTATCTGGTTGTGGGAGTTCTTATTGAATAAAATGACAAACTTTCAGAGTTGTAAAAGGGGTGTGCTTGAAGCAACAACTAAAACACTGAATGTGCATCCCCAATTTTGTTGTTTTCTTCCCATTTAGATTCGTAAAGGGCAAACTGTTCCTAAGGCGCTGCCAAAAATACAGCCTCAGGGATTTTGAAGTGCAGTGAAAGGCCAGTCTTTTAGAGTGACAAGGCAGCCTTTTTAAAGTAGCTCATTTCTTCTTCTTTGCTGTGCTGAAGGTACAGACAGACTTTGGGGAATCACTGCAGTGGTTTGTGAATGATGTATGAGATGAGAAAAATCCTTGCTCAGGGTATATATAAAAAGGAAGCAGACAGACGTGTAGTCACTGCTGTCCTATTTGCTGTGAACCACATATTGCATTAGGGCATGCAACTTTCTGCCCAGATACAGACAGAGAGAAAAAAAGTAAAATTCCTACTGTCCTTTGGGGGCTCAGGGTTAAAAAATAAGAAATAATATATATCGTTTATTAAAAAGCTTGCTGTTTGTTACTATGTTTTCATTCGTATATCTTCATTCTTACACTTATTTAGAAAGCATCACAATCCTCTTCAGTGAGCACTGAGAGTGGGGGCGCAGGACTATGACTGGCTGCAGTGGTCTGCAGCCTTACTATGGAATACACACAACAGTGCTTTTCATAAGGACAGTTACTCCCCGTCAGAAGCATAAGAACTTGATGTTAATTAGCACTATTAAGGAAGTGCCAAACCCTGAAAGTCAGCTTGTCATCAGCCAATGGTAGGGCAGAAATGCAGTTAAACTCATTTATTTCAAAGAGTCATCCTCTACATGTTTTGCCTTTTCTCTGAATTGACAAAACTGTTCATCTTCCTCTTATATCATTCTTTTTGAAGAATGATATAAGAGGAATTATATTCTTCTTATATCTTCCTCTCAGATTCTTCTGAGTGCTGCAGGCCTGGGAAATGTCTGGTTTCCCAGAGATCCCTAGTCTGGCCGCAGCCTCCTCTGTTTCTTGTTCATGCCAAGGATTTGATTTGCAGATAAGCATGGCCTAGCAGCTTTGCCCTTTGAGGCCCCACACAGGAGGATGGCTGCAAACTTCTGTAATAGAAGGAAATAATCTTTTTCCTGGCAGATCTAGAAGGAAAGAAAAGACAAGCCAGGGTTGTTGGCCCTTGTGGTAGAAGGAAAGCAACTGCATGTACCCCTGCACAACAGTTCTGTGAACATATTTAGCAGGGATGAGTGGAACATGATTTTGTTTTGCTTATTTCTTTAAAATGAAGGTTGGTGTAGATTAAAAGTTTCTGAACTGTATGCCGACATTAGTGAATTGTTTTATTTTAAGCAATGCAAGGCATTAATAGTTTGCTGTATCTTTTTTCAGTATTTTGATATTGGTAGAGGTGAGGTTGGGAATACCCCTACTTGAAACTAAATCAGCTGTGGAATTAAAAAAAACCACCAGACTTGAACTAATTAACTAATTGTTTCAAGCACTTTTCAGCTTCCTTAAAATTTGGAAAAAATTACTTTAGTGACTATATGAAATATTTTTTCTTTTACATGCTGAAATAAATGATTAGGTTATTTGCACAAGTCAAGATAGTGATAGTATGAAATTACATAACAGAACTTCACTACTTCATTGTTAGGATAATCTACATTCTACTTCATACTACTTTATTTTTAGGATAATCTACATTCTATATGTATATATACATACCCCTATGTAAGTATATATAGATATATAGGGGTATTCTATATGTATATATAGAATGTGTGTATATATACACACATACATATATACATATATATATATACTATATTTATATATAGAATGTATAGATGTACTATATATTCTATTGTTACTTCTTTAAGGGGAGAAAGAGAAGGAAATCCTCACTGCTGAGTAGCAGAACACTAATTCACAAGTGCACACTTTAAAACTAACCACATCTCTGGAGGCTGTTGTGGGCTATAGCAGGGCTATTGAAAATGAAGTGCTCTTTACATAAAAGAAACACTACAAATAGTAGTCACCTCTTGCTGACTTAGTGAAGCAGCAAGATCCAGAAAAAGTTCTGTCAGACTTTTTTCTTTCCAAGGAAGGTAGTTGATAGTTCAGGTCTTTTTGAAGCAGGTTAGTGGAAACAGCACAGAGAATATTTTTCTAGCCTATTTTGTTTTTTCCAGAATGGTTTTTTCGTATGTGGTTCCCTCTCCAAAGTGAAAAATCAAGATCCTAATTCTTATTGTCAGATGCTCTGAGGCACTTAACAGCGGCCTGTCCCATGCCAGATGAATCCATTGGCATGGCTTCTGTGACTCAAGTATCAAGTGAAAATTTATTTCAAATTACCTTTTCTTTGTTGGTTGTTACATGATTTCATTATTAAAAGATTTTGTAAGTTGATTCTCAGAATAGTAGACATGTTCTGCTTTTATTACAGGTTCAGGACAAATTGTCTTTTCCCAGAGAAATATCATATTAGTTCAAATCATACATAAGAAATTTGAATTTCAAATGCCCTGGAGTGTGCCTGTGAATTTGTCCACAATGCTACAGCGCAGCTAGATTCAAAATTCTGTTTGCATATTGTAAACATGTTGATGTTTGAAACATATAATGACACTGGAGGTGTTGGGGGCAGTATTATGAATCTTAGCTGGTGTAGAGGTTGGCATGGTTTCATTGATTTCACCAGAGTGGCATCAGCAGAAAAATGGTTTGATGAATAGGACCTTTTGTTTCATTCATCATTATCTGTAATAAAGAAAGTGAGTTTTGCAGACTAAAATTTCACCAAAGACACTCTCTGACAGGTCTGTATGATTTACTAGAGATCTGAGTACATTTAGCAAGTTTGCAGTGTCCTGATAAATTTTAAAGAACATCAGAATAGCATCATTTATCCTTAAGTTTGTTTATATTATCATGCTACTCTTTGAAATCCTTGTAGGTAATTTTGATCTTGATTTTGGATTTTCACCAGCATGCAAGCAAAAACCAGAAATCAGAATTGTAAACTGTAAGAAACCCATCTGACTCACACTTATTCTTTCTGATCCATACAGATCATAGCAAATCACCATATGCAATCTATCTCCTTTGCGTCTGGAGGTGATCCGGTAAGCATTTCTGTAAAGCCTTCTCCCACACAGATACTGCTTTACGAGGGCCGTGTGACAAAATTTAAAGCATATCTTACTGAAAGAAAAATACAACCACCACAGCTCCTGTTTCTTCTTTCATAAATTTTTCTTGACTGTTGCCATCAAGCTCTCTTTGAGGGGAATGGCTGACAAGTGTTCATGGATCCTCCCCTTTCAATGACAGTAACAAAAAGAATCAAGGGGCTGTAAGCATTCATATAGTAACTAATAAGCAAGGCTTTGTTTTTCAGAGTAATGTAGAATAGTTATATGGGCATTGTATGGATTTTTATCCTGTTATCTTGCACTTTTTACAGTAATAGAATATGTTGCAGCTATATTTATAGCATATATAGTATTTATAGTAATGTATGCTTTTCTTTTTTTTTTTTTCTTCTCAACTGAAAGTGTGAATTGAGAAGACTGTGCTAAGTTCTGCCTGCAAGTATATTTGCTACAGTCATGCACCTTGAAGAGAGGCTTTCAGGAAAAGCACAGATCTTTCTCTCCTGTTTTGCAAAGCTTTTCGATACACCTACTTTTTTTTTTTTTTTCATTTAGATCAAAGGGCAGATTCCTGCTTATTGTTCTTTTCCTTATTTTTATAACCTGTTTATCCAAAGGTATATTAATAAATGAGCTTCAAAAGTATTTGTCACTCAGGAAGCAAGGGGAAATATATAAATTAGTGACAGTGCTCACCTCTTAGAGGTTTAAAAGCTTTTAAACTTAGAGTAATTGAATAAACACATTTTTCTTCACCATGTGATTATGTGTCATATATCAGTCATGTACTACAAGTAAGGCAATTTCTAGCCTGCTTTGTGAGATAATTCTCTCAGTTCAACTCTGTTAAGGTGAAGATGCTTGGTGCTTTCTCTGTTCATTATGTTTTTGTAAGAAAACATAAAGACATTCTAGTCTTAGTATAGCTTTGCTGAGCTCAGTACAATTGTAGAAAGGAAAAGGACACAATATCACAATAATTTGGGGAACAAAAAATGGATCAACAGCAGCTTGGAAACACAACAGATTGCAATGGATGCTGTAAATGAACAATTCCTGAAGTGGGCAGAGGAGTGATTAGCACAGTTCCCTGCCTTCGTAAGAAGATTCTTTGCTGCCCATCTGCCATCCCAAATGCTAGGTCCTGGAAACACCATTTCACACTGCCCACTGATTAAATGATTTACCAGGAAAGAGGAGAGGAACAGCAGTAGAGTTCTGGATTTGGAGTAAACAAGCTCATCCAAATGTTTTAGAGAGATGAAAATCTCGCTAGTGAGTGAGTGAGCTACCAGAGAAATAAAATTGCATGGTACAAGGGAGCCTACAAGGTACAGTGAAACTATGAATTTGTGTTCCAAATAAGACTACTGCATGAATTAATTCTGGTGTTGGGAGGAAGAAAGTAGGTATGAGTATCTAATGTATATCTTACAGGCTTATCTCTGGTCTAGTAAGAAACAATTTTAACTCAAAAGCTTGTTCAAAAAGCAGCTAGTTCATTTGTCCTGAGTGCATGTAGAAGGTGACAAAATGCAAGGATGTGATTTAGTTCACAGCTCACAGCTTTATTTACTCATCAGAGAGCCATCTTGACATAACTTTCATCAGCCCTTAATGATTTCTATTTGTTAGTGGACTGCCACCACAAACTGCATCTCCCAACCACAGCTGGCTTCCAGACCATTAATGTATCTCCTTATATGACTTTTAAACAGGTTGGAGAAAGGCCATAGTGACCTAAGAAGCTAGATATGTGCCCATGTTTCTTCAGGAAGTGATTTCCTTATTTTGAAGTTACTTTGGTGTTTGGTTTATTAGGAGGTGAGACTACTCTCACTTCTTTATCCTGTCAGCAGTTCTGCTCTGGATATCTGTATCCCATTTGTCATAGAAGTTAGGTTTACAACCTTCCTCCCACTCCCTTACCATTAATAATATTATTCAAAATATAACCCCTGAAGAAGTGTTCCACAGTCCTGGAGAAAGGCTTGAATATATACTTTTCCAATATTCCCCTTTGCAATGAGTCAGTTTCTGGCTGTGTCAGAATATGGGAACTTAAAAATCTCTATACCAAATCCTTTTACGTGCCATTTCAGAACCATTTTTATTTCACTTCCAAGGCTGTGTTCTCAATCTGCTTTAGCTCTCTTCAGCCTATCCTATGATACTCTAAACAATTTTGCTCCACAATAATTTCAGGTGGCTGTTTCCAGGCTGCCAGAGAAGACATCTGTTTTTGGAGATATCTGCTGGAATTTTGGAGTGCAGGATGTCATAAAGTCTAATAAGGCAGGTCTCTCAGAGATCCCTGAAGGCAGTAGTCTTTCAGTTTCAGCAATATCTCCTATTTTAACACCACAATGCAATGTCTTTAGGCTTAAAATTATAGCTCACTCATACTTGTTTTTAGTCCTTGAATGTCAAGGATCACTTTGCTACGTCAGCCAAGTCCTGTATAGTTTTTGGATGAGGGTCTTCTAACTTAGCCACAACTGAAATGTGCTCATCTTAGGTCCTTCATGGTTTGTCTTAGTCAGCTTGAATCTCAGAGCTTTAAATTAAATAAAGAGTAGGTGTTTTCAGATTGTCACACCCATGCTAGCTATGAGATAGATCTATGATTTACTCTGGCATAAATGTATCCATTAGCTATGCCTGAAGTAGTAAATAAATTGATCTGTGGCCCATTTTCTAGTCTTTCTGGCCCTGAAATAAATAACACAGTGCAATTTGCACCCACACATTCATTCTCTTCCCTTGTAATGGTCTCTTGGGATCAATGCCAAGTATGTGCTGGTCCCTCAGAGAGTTTCAGGGCATGCTGTGAGAAACTAGTACAGTGAGACAAGGGCTCTGTATTATTTGATACTATAGACATAGTTACCTTTGTTTTCCCCTTACTTGTTGATATGCATCCTTATTTCTACTGTAGTCACTGCCCAGGTACCGTGCCACAGGATGTGTAAGAAATTGTGAGACAAAATGGTAGGGCTATGCTTTTTTAACAGACCAACCTCACTGCTGCTATGTCTGAGTGCCTTTTGATGATGCATTATGTGACATGGTTACACATCTGTCACCAGAACCCATGACTGTGCTTCATCATTTCCCTTGCTCTCTCCTTAGGAAGGAAATTGTGTAGACATTCAGTGCAGTGATTTGTTTTGGGCGGCTGGTGGTGGTGTGTGCTTGCACTACAAAAAGCCCTGCTGAAGAAGTCTATATTTTAACTGAAGATTGATGTTTATTATGACATTAGATTTTGGCATAATTGGCAATGATCTTGGATCAGTTACCTGAAAAGGCTTTGGGTAGATTTACACAGCCAGCTGTAATGTATCCTGTATACCCCTTGGGTTTAGCATACTGGACTAGCCAGGCATGTCAGGAAATTCCAGATCTAACCAGGACTTCCTGATTACATCAAAGCAATATGGCATTTTTCAGATTTATCAGCAAGCCTAAGTGTTTCCCAGAAACACAGGTGTTTCTGTTTCATCTGCATAATAATAGAAGTCTGCACCATTTGTGCACAGGAGCATAGGAGTGGCAGGAGAAGAAGGAAAAAACCCACAAGGAGATATCTGTGTACTCTGGCCAGAAAATTCACCAGGCATGGGGCAACAGGTGTGGCAGGGAGCAGCCTAAGGGCTGGGGGAGGGTGTGCAGGGATACTGCTTGTCAGAGCCAAGCAGTGGCTGAGCACCTCTATGCCATATGGCACTGTAGTCAGTAAACACCTGCTTGTCACACATGAATAAATGCCATTGCTCAGTATTTCTGAAGAGCAGCGCTGTTACTCCCACTCTTTCTGCCACAGAACCAGATGATTATTCATGTTATGAACCAAAATCTCTGAGTAGTTTGAAGATAAGGACTTGTAATTCTATTCCCTCCTAAATGAGGCCTGGGCCAAATCCTATGCCTTTTGTTTAATTGATAGAAGAGATTTTAAAATTCTGCTGGATTAGATCACATTCTATAAAAAGGAAAGTGGTGTCTGAGTACCAAAACCCATAAACTTTTATATGGGGTTTAAGTAGTATGCATCTCTAGAGCAAAATATGTCATTTGGGGCTCTGCCCACCGGACTGTACATACTCTGGATTTGATATTTTGCTGTAATCAGTGCAAATGTATTTTTCATTCACTGTTGGTATCTTAATTTTTTGACAGGATACTTCAGACTATATTGCGTATGTAGCTAAAGATCCTGTTAATCGTAGAGGTAAGTTATAAATATCTATCTTATGTCTGTTTTTCCTTTGGGAAACACTAGTTATTCCTGGTTTAGGTCAGATTCCACCCCCATGCCCCACCTTCCTCCTGAAAAACATAAATGTAGAATGTAGCCCAATCAAAGAATGGCCTTTGACAGAGCCATGGAAAGATTGTGTAGCAATAGGAAGCAGCAGATTGTTTCTCTTGGAATAAATAGGTCTTGCCACTAAGTTCATACCCAAATATCACTTTGATTCTCTTAATCTCTTAAATCAAACTTGCCTTACTTGGCTGTGTGAGCTTCTAGGCAACAACCAAGTGTTACCTACAGCCAATCACTGTGCAAGAGCTAGGCAGTCTTCTGATTAAGTCATCTGATGAGGCAGCTGTGTCTGATAGGTCTTCCCAGTACATGCCTAAGTCTTCCTGGCAGAATCAGATTCTTTATCAAATAACTAGCTTTACAGCCAGCTTGCTGTAATTCTCTTTCTCAGTAAAATTTTATTCAATTTTTTATTGCTTTAGTAGCAATCAGTCAGGGACAGGGACCTGCTTGTCAGTTGTGTTCACTAAGTCTTAATGCAACATATAAAGTATTTTGTAATGTGCCTGAGAAACTATTTACTATTCATAGATCATAGAGAGAGAAGAACAGACTATCCCCCCAAAAAATATGACATTAAGTACTTCCAACAGGATTTCTGGAGAATTCACACACTTTAACTCCAAAATGCCAATCCTCCAAACCCTCAGCTGCCCACCTTACCATTGGCACAATAGACCCAGTAGCTTCCATATGTAGTAATCTTTAATGATACCCAAAGAATCCGCTTTGTCCATGTGCAGACATGAGGGTATTAGCTCATAAAAAATACCTGCACTAAGCATACTAATATGCTGAATGTAAGTGAAATACCTAGAAAACTTAAAGGGAATGGGAGGTATGGAATAGTCCCGTTCTTTGCAATGTGTTTCCATTATAACATCATGTGTCCCCTGTTGGAGAGGCTCCGGTGTCAAACTATGGAATGCATGGTGCAGGGCTGCTTTCCAGCCCACCTGCTTTAGCAGTACACTTCTGTTAAATCCAAGACTGATTTAGTTGTTCTGAGAGATCTCAGTCCATGTAGGGACTAGCACTGTAGACCGGATATTTGCTCTGTAGGGTTTAGAGGAGCCCTGTGCTCTGCCTTCTGTCATGTTCCTTCTGCACTATGTTCTTCCTGTACTATGTTCCTTCTATCTTACAACCTTAGCTTCCTGTGACTGTTCCTTGTTGAGCTAGGCTATCCTAGACTGAGAAGTCATCTGAGTGCCTGATATTATTGTCTTCCTTTGGTCTCTTCAGGTCGAGTAATTTCTTAGTTTTCTTTATAAAAAGATTGACTGAATGTAGCATTCCAGCTGCAGTGCAAATCCTCCATTCTTCAGATAATTTCTGTACCTCCTTCCTTCATTTTCCTTTTAAAAAGGTATATGATAACTGCATAACAGGGACTGCCACTATAGCAGAGAATGCACCTTCCTATTTTTCCTTCCTTTTGTCCTCTTCGTCAGCTGGTTCCTTCTAAGTCCTTTTTGCTGCAGTGAAGCATTGTTACCTCATGTGAAATTCTTTCATGCTGTGATCTTTAAGCCTTCAGCATTATGGCTTTCCCCACTCATCTGTATACATCAGTTGTTTGCAGATAAGTGACTTTGTATGTCTCCTGTATGAAAACACATTCTTTAAAAGGGTCTAATTTACCAAGGGACCTGAGTTGCCGTCTTTCACCATCACTTACCGTTCTGCCATTCTTTATGTTGTCTGCAAATTACTTTAAAAGGGAATTTGTCTTTACATCTGTATCTAGAAAAAATGTCACTGCTGCTGTTACTGATGCTACCCTACCACCAATGCTGTAGTATAGCTTGCATATTAGACTCATTTCTTCACAAGGATGGAAAAGCTGTCTTCGTGCTTTGCCTTCTGGATCTAGCAAGCTCAAGGCTGTCTATTTTCTACTGTAACATTCACAAGAAATCATCTCTGTGTGAGCCAAACCTTCTCATCCTTTTATAAGAAGCATATCTCCTACCTGCTGAAAGTCCATTCACGTATCCAAGGAAACATGTTACTCATTATGTCTCCTACTGAAACTACTTAATGACTCATGCTTCATTTCATCTCCAGAAAGGTTTAGCAGTGAGCGATATCGCCTCCTTAAATTCGCACTCTAGTTACAGAGTGCAAACATTTTAGCTTTGTTTGGCCTAACTACTTTTGATCCACGTTTTCAGAGATAAATGTGCACCTTCCATGGAGGCTGATTGTTCAATGCCAATAGCAGTGTTGCAGAGGGCATAAAAAAACAAACACCTCACTGCTAGTCAGGGATGTCTGCCTCCATCTGTGGACACATAGAGGTCCTGTTTTTATCTGCTGAATCCACTTTCAACATGTAGCTAGGGGCATTTTCCCTGAACAAGGCATTTCAGCTTGCTGCTTGGCACAGCAGATGCTCTAAGGTGAGAAGAGAACACCACTGTATCTTTTTGGCACTGTGACTGGTGACCTCTCATGCTGAATAATGTGCTGCTGCTGCAGAAGAGACAGCAGACATTCCATACTAGCACAAGTTCAGGTTTCTTGGCCCTTTATTTGGCCTCTTCAGAAGTCTATCCAATATTTCAGCCTCTGAAAAAGTCATAAACCATAAACTAAAGTCATAAATCATAAACTAGACCTACATAGTCCCCTTGTATTACTTTAACTAAATGTCACAATCAACCCTTATTTATAGGACACTGGCATCCAATACACTTGGTTCCAGTGAGTTGGACATTGGGCATGTACTAAAATGCAGTTTTTCAGCTGAGTAGCTTATATTCAGGTTATTAAAGCAGTCAGGGGGTGAGCAAATCAGTAACTTTAAGCAAGAACCCACTTTTCTGTGGCAGGACTTGGAAAAGAACCAGTTTGAAATCCAGACTGTAGCCACTAGACAATATGCTTGTCCAGCTCTGAGTATGGAAAATTAATTCACCTGGGCTTCTCTGTATATCACTGAGATGTTGTTCATTGAGATCTTTAGCTTCCACCTCTTAGCACCCATCTGTGCTGCTGCAATGTTGAGTAAGCTCTTCACAAGTTCACCTGTTTGTGTTTTCACATATGATGAGACCTCCAAGCCATTCTCTGATTTAAAACCAGGACAGATTTTTCTGCTTAGACAGCTGATAAAGGCTTCTCAATCTTTATAGGAAGACAGCTTGTGTTGCTGTCCTCCACCTTTACTGCCACAGTGGGCGTAGAGAAGTTGCACATGGAGAAGTGCTGGAGCTAATCAGGTTGCTGGCTCTGCACTCCTCAGCAGCCCCGCAGTTTGCTGGGAGTTTCTCCATGCAAACAAGCAGGAAAAGGTAACAACCTCCATATTCCTGGAATAAGATCAGGGCTCATTATCTAGGAAGTATCTTGTGGACACTGCTTCTCCCTCAGACTGTAATGTGGGAAAAGAGAGCAGCTTGTGAACTCGCGGTGATGAGACATAAAAGTGAAGTAATTAAACTGAGAAAAGCAAACAAAGCTTTTGCTGTTATTACCATCTATTAATATTTTTGTAATTTCAATTTAAAGCTTAGAATTCTTACATAATCTATTGCATTCAGGTAATAATAAGTGAAATTTTATACGTTTTTTCCTGTTCATGGACTCGTTAAAATAGTGGAACAGATTTGTAACCTTGTCTATTGCAGTTGCACATCAGTCCAATTTTATGTAACCTTGAAAAAGTTGTGATTGTCTGAAATTCACTGTATCAGAATTTGGTTTTACTGAAATAAGCACACCACTAATAGAACAACTAAGCTTGACATGTAGGTGTTTTGTCATAGGTCATTGCATCCCACCATGACATAAACAGTGATTTGCATGTGTCAATCTTTTTTCATTTAGCTTGTCATATACTGGAATGCTGTGATGGCCTGGCCCAGGATGTCATCAGCACCATAGGGCAAGCGTTTGAGCTTCGTTTTAAGCAGTATTTGCAATGCCCCTCTAAGACACCTACTTTATCTGATAGGTAAGTGCAGTTGCAGAAAGCAGCTAAGGACCTTCTTTAGCTTTCAGCTTACTTGATAAAATGTGGACAGTGTTGCCTGGCACAGACAGGACTCGAATACTTAAAAAGGATTTCTGCTGTATTAGCAAAACAGTGTTTAACTAATGAACATGAAAGAAGTAGTCAGTTTAAGATAGGCTAAATATGGATTTTACAATGACGTTAAAATGTTAGTGCATTTTGTGCTGTAGTTAGTAGGCAGAGATGGATGGCCAAGAATGGTTGTTATTTGTGGTATTTCCTCATTACTGTCACAGCAGCTGTGTCAGTTTAGATGGAGTAGGTCAGAGTGCTGGGATTCCAAAATGACTAATGATATTTCAGTATTTCTTATATTAGGGTGATGTTTCTAGGAATGTGATGTATTGCAGGGAGGTTTGATTGTACTGATATCTGGAGGATACAAACTCTCCTTGTATATGTTCAAAAGGCTGGGATATAGCATTCTGTTTTCTTTAGAGACATGGATTTCTATGTGCTTACTAACATTACTAGAAACCCTAGTGAACTTTTACCCTCTGTAATCTCTTATATCAGAGCAAAAACAGGCATATAGGGAATATACAATGCTACAATCCTAATCTGGAAGCATGCTATATTCACATCTCTTGACTTTGTGAGGTTCTTGCAGAATTACATTGGTGATAGAGCGGTCATAACTAAAGACAAAGATTTAGAGACTAGTCAATCAATCAAGTCATAACATTACAAGTTTTATTTTAAGGTTAGATTAAGTTGTTAATGCAGTTTACAATGGTATTTAAAGCCAAGTTCAAACATACTCTTCTCAGTATAAAGAATTTGGTCCATCACAAAGGAGGTTTATGTCAGTTTGCCTAAACAGAGAAGATTTGCCACATGATCCATCATTGCTTCCTAACTTAGAGTGGTGCTGAAGTGTCCATACAATATGCAGTAGTGATCCCCTGACAGGCAGTCTTGACCTGCTGAAAGTGTCTGTAAGTGCATTACAAGCAAGAGGCAAAAGAAAGCACTCTCTTCCTTACAGGATGCAGAGTTTTGAGGACCCATGGACAGAGGAAGATAACGAGGCAACAGAGCATCCCTATTACAACAACATCCCAAATAAAATACCTCCCCCTGGCGGATTCCTTGATGCCAGGCTCAAAATAAGGCTTCCTACTGCTACAGACACAGCTCAGGTCAGTATAATTTCATTTCTACTCTCCTGCTAATTTATCCAAAATTTTTAAAAGACATGTGTTTTATAGTGGATACCTTGGCACTGCCTATAATTCACAGCCCTTCCTGTGTGGCCAGTTTCCATCTGAATGGCCCCACTGCAGAGGGGGCAACATATTAGGCAGGTTCAGAACAAATTAAAGGAGGTGAAATCCTCATGGTATTAAAAGATTAACTGGGTTCAAGGAACAGAAATCCACAGGGGCCTACTACATTTGCAGAAAACAAGTCTGCTTCAGAGAGTATCAAATAGAGCACATTAACTGGGAATTATTTAATGCAGAATCATTTAAAAAATCTAGTGCAGCCATAATTAACAGTTCATTATGTTAATGACTTGGGAGTGATCAGTATTCAGACAGGTTCCTAGGTAGGTTTTCCACCTCATGTTGTACTAAGGTCAGCTTGAATGTTTCTACCAGCACTCCTGTTGAAAATTTGACTGCATCATCAGTATAGCTTCCTAAGAGGTGTTTTCGGATCCAGCATAACTTTGCTTGAATCCAGAGGAGTCCTGTCTGTAGCCAACATCCTTCCCTCAGTGCCCAAGTGCATCCCCTGGTACCAAAGTGAAATCTTTCAGCTTATGGTGTGAAGAGTGCTGGGGCTGTCTTCTGGTTCCATGTGTGTTTCTGTGGAACTCTTTTCCCAGTAACAGGTTGTCAAGACTCACTATGTGAGTACAAACTAAAGAAATTATGCATCATTTGGTATCATGGGGGTCACTAAAAGCAGAAACCAGGGAAGAACACCTGAAGGACACTGGTGATATCTTACTCTTAAACAAATGTATTTGGGATATATATATTCTGAAATTATGATGAATTGGAAAGAAAGAGTGAGAGTACACAAAATACATCCAAGGAAATTGTCAGAGCCACTTGCAATGTGTCTGAGCATTTTAAGGGCAATTTAAAAATTCCTTGCACATGTGTCCTTTCTAGTCTGCATCAGGAATGGGAGGAGAGCAAATTTATTATCAGAGCCATCACTTAGGAGAAAAATTCAGTGAAGAACGGCATCATGAGCATCTTAAACAAGGTGAGTTTTGCTACTTTTAGCTGTAATACTGCAGGTGATCTTGAAAGGCAAAGCATGTGAAAGTCTGGTACCTCAAAGTCTTAAGGCAGTGAATGGAACTTGGTTGATAGGTTCCCTTTGTCTGAGTTTTAGTGTGGATACCAGTGAAAAGCATTCGATAATTACCTCTAGATAGATTATTAAATGCACACCTCCATTAAATATTTTCTTCTGCAGAGCAGCTAATAAATGGAATTACCCAGACTTTCAGCTTTCTAACTTTCTATATCTTAAAACCCCATGATATTTAAGGGATTGCTGCATGATCTGTTCTGAAAATGTGACCCACTAGGGTATGCAAAATAGAATTTTCAAATTAAAAGCTTAAAGTGAGAAGTTTCATTTGAAATGTGAAGCAATGTTCTCTGCTCAACAAATAGCAAATAGTGTATAATGTTCCTTTTGTTGTCTTTGAATTTCAAGTAATTTCAAAACACATATAAAAATTTCACCCCATCCAGCAGCTTTATGTGATAACTTTACAGTGTTTCTGGGGACAGTTTTGTTCAAATGCCAGAATATATTTTCTATTGTTAATCTGTACACATTTGAGGATTTTAAACCTTCTCCTCCTCCCATGACGCCCCAACAGAATATAATTTTTGAAATTTACAATCTTTATTTACAAAGATTTCCTTTCCTTCTGGGAAATAGCCCCACCATACCCTCATTGAAACACAGATCTGAATCCATTAATTAACACTTTTTCTACTAGATCCAACAACTATTGACTTTACGTCTCCCAGTCCAGGAAATTTTAAACCTATAGTGATGTGGTGTGATGATAATTGGTCAACTCTGTTCTGTCGATTACACAAAAAATGTCTTGACTTTTCTAGGATCTCTGGATATTTGTAGTATGTCAGAAGATAAATCAAAAGAAGCACCAACAGGAGAGCTGCCAATATATGTAAACACCCAGCATATAAATAGGGAAGATCTATTGGTACTTCAGGCAGATGCTGAAAGTACCTTCAGTGGAACAGCAGAGGATGCTGAAGCAAGCAGCCCAGGAAAGGATCTGTTTGACATGAGTGAGTACCCTTCCTATTCACTTTCTTTCTAATAAGTGACCAAATATGTTTGTGCATTAGTTCTGTATTAAAAAAAAAAAAAATCAGTTTTCAAAATTTAGTGTTCCTGGTGTAATTATGGTGATTTTTAATATCCAGTGTGGTTTCATATTGGACTGAACTAAAATAAGAGTGGCTAAAGACTTGGAGCTAGTCTGTATGACATCTGTGTTAAGGTTAGTTGCAGTCCATGTTATCCCTAACATCACAGGCAATTATGTCAGAAAAAAAATTAATCAGGAAACTTGCCATACAGGAAGGTAAAGGAGGGTGAAGATATGGATGGGTGAATTGTCTTCAGCCTCTTCTGTGAGTATGTTATGAGGAAGTCAATGCATATATGAAAAGCTCTGTGCTACAAGGAATCTAGCATGGAAATTAAATTACTGACTTACGTCTTACTCTGGGTAGGCCTACTGTCCTATCTCTTCCAACTTTGAAGGCAGCTTTTCCTAGATCAGAATCATCACCATAGCTGCAGAACCACAGCTTAAGCATCAGCCATAGTTTGGTATTGGTGCTACTAGTATACATTGTTTTCAGCCTTGAGAAGATACATAAAGTGAAGAAATGGTGAAAGCATTTGATGCACAGAAAATGTTCTTGGGTTTTTTTACTCTTCTTACCTCAAATAAATTTCTTATCCATGCTTTATTTAATCCAATTCACATAATTGAAAGGCAGTGAGACAAAGCAGTTGGTGCCTAAAAAATTATTTGTAAAATAAAGTATCTACATTTCTGTTATCTTAGTATAGGAAAAAAAAAATTTCCTGGCATGATTTTGCTGAGCTATGGCTCTATTTCCACAGCTTAGTGAGATGTTCAATTGAAAGAAAGGGGGAGGGAAGAATGTTGAGAGAGTATCTATCTGTGAATATAGATCTGAAAGGAGAAAAATCTGCTGTTTGAATCCAGGGATGTTAACTGTTATCAGCCATTGGAACATCAGATAAAAGTAGTATTAGAAAATGTGCCAATTAGCCATAAGATAGTGGTTTGTTGAGATAAACATATGTTGGACTTCATGCAGACTGTGCTATAGGGAAGACATTTGACCTAAACTAGCCTCTCTGTGGCCCCATGCAAACAGGGCTTTGTACTCCTTGCATCAGAACAATCTATTTAGAGCTGGTGTATTGCTTCACTGTGCTGCCCTCCAGATGTCCTTTTGTAAGCCTAGGGGCACAGAACAACATTTCTTTTTGATACGTACTGGTGGGCCAGATGAATGTCCTGCTAGAGCAAATAGCTTCCAAGAGGTCAGTACAACATGTAACGAAGCACCCTATGTACCCTCTTTGCTATTTCTGTAAGACTGTTGGGATCCATAATGACGCTTCTTTCCACTCAACTCTACAATTACACTGAGTTCAGGACTCAGCTGAAGTTTAAAATATGCTTCTCTAAGGCTGATTTTAACTAGGGAAATGGTGTTAAATGTGTAAACCTGTGTCTGTTTTGTGAAGTTCTCTTTCTAGATGGAGGGTAGGGAGTAGGCTGAGTGGTAAGGGTGAATGTTCCCTACTAGACATAGCCTTGGGCTGGAGACTCAGTAATGGATAATTTTTAAATGAATAAGTTCTTTGAACAGAGACAGACAGGAGTATAATGATATTAGATACCCCTAATATGCAATTTATTTGAAATTAAACTGTCTGACATACCTAGAAAGACTGAAGGAAAGATTTGCCTCATACCAGATCATATAAATACAGCTGTTGACAATAGCCACTACTGAAATAAACCAGTACCTTTCAAAAGATCCTGCCAAGGCTCAGCCTGATTTTAATCAGTATCGTTCTGTGCATAACACACATTTTAAACACATTACACTCCTCAGTCTTAATATATTATATAAGTCAGTAAGCCTATTAGTGTATCTTCCCTTATTTTTTTTATAAAGAGAAGTAGTTGTAATGAAAAATAAATCTAGTTTAAAATGACCAGAAAATCACCATTTGGCTACATGATTTACCTCTGAGTGATCCTGCTCTTGTTTCTATTTCCATAACAAGAACCTTTTGAAGATGCTCTCAAGAATCAAACATCTGAGGCTGTGTTGAAGAAATCCACCTCCATGGGGTGCACCAGTCCTCCTTTATCCAGAGTAGCTGTGCGGACTGAAGCTGAAGACCTGAGTACAGAGCCATGGTATCAAGGAGAGATGAGCAGGAAAGAAGCAGAACAGCTATTAAAGAAATGTGGAGATTTCCTTGTGAGGAAGAGTACCACGAATCCTGGTTCCTATGTGCTGACAGGCATGCACAAAGGACAAGCCAAGCATCTTCTTTTGGTGGACCCAGAAGGAACTGTAAGCACTGATTCCTCACTAACAGATGAAGTTTCTGACTCTACTCATTTTCTCCAGATGCCTTTAATCTTCTTTACAGTTTATTCACATCTTATCATAAGCACCACCTCATATCTCTGATGTGCCATCTCATCTCTAATTCTTTCCCTGATGCCTAGCAGAAGACCTAGCACATGATTTCTGCACTTGCAGGGAGCCTTAGGGACCTGTTTCCCAAGCAAGTTCACACTTCGACCACTGCTGTGCAGTCTTGGTCAAAAGTGCAGCTAAGCCACTTCATCATTCTTGCTAAAGGAAGGAGGTTTGGCTAACCTGCTTGGCATCTCTGTTACCTGAGATATGGACCAGGCCCTCAGTGTCTTCCTGCATGTATGCCCAGGAGAGAATTGGGGTAAGCCTGTTCCATTTATTTGCTGCACAAAGACTCCCTCAGCTGATGAAGAGACCTTCCTCACAGCAGGGTAGAGGGGGCAAGGGAGCTCTAGTTTTCTGTAGCTGTCCTGTCCTGCTTCCGTGGAGGCATAAGCTCTTCAGAGAGATTGAAATCACTTCCATGAGTTTTATTCTTAGCTCCTGGTAGCTGCAAGTAGGCAACTCCTTTTCCTCTATAAAGGACATGTTAGATAACCAGCCCCAAGGTAAGCGAGAAGCTCCCATAAAGGAGTTGGCCTTTTGGCATCTGAGCTGAGAAAGCTGCGGCAGAATTATATCAGTCCTGCAGAGTCCACATTGCAGCGGTGAGGAGCTTCCATGGTACTTGTTGCAATTAGTTACATTTGCCACATGAGGCCAGTCAAAGAATTATTTTGCACTTTTGAGGTGCCAGCTGCCTAGTCCTGGGTTTGATGGGTACACCAGCCCAGGGGAGTGGCTTTATACCTCTTGCAGGGCAGCCTCCTTTGCTAAAATTTGCCAATAGTTTTATGACTCCTGCAACAAGGTAGCCTAATTCTCTTTTCCTCATGAACCCACAAATAACTGTTACAGGCCACTGCATGGGAAACACTGCTGTGTGACTGGCAAGTGCAGGAAAGCTGTGTCCCACCGGGAGCTCTGCTGCAGTGCTGACTGGCACGGAATACTCAGGTCCTGTGATGACTTCCAGGGCATTTTTTTCCTGTACAGGTTGGAGGGGCTCCCTCATCTTTGCTGCTCTACCTCTAATGCATCTCTAATTTGCTGGCCTCCTTAGTTAGGAACCTGCTTGTTATCTGCACCTATCCTTCCCTCAGCCTGCTTGTATCATCATGGCCCAAATGGCTCTGAGATGCCTGGCTCAGGAGGCACTGTTCCAGAACAATGATTTTATGCAGCTGTGGTTAGTTACAGACAGCTGTGCTGTCTGTTTGATTTGTGGAATCTTGACACAGCTTCTGAGCAGCCCTATTTGCAACTTGCCAAAGTGGAGAATCATCAGTAAAATGCCAGACTGTGGCCAGCCGCCACAGTGTGCCAGTGCACACTTGCATTTCATCTGCATGGTCTCAGCGGGATTGTTCTTGAAGACTGATTCACACAAAAGTTGCCTGAAAATTAATTTCACACACAGTACCTAGTGACACATAGCAGGTCTTAAGGGTGTGTTCTCAGGGCAGAGTTAACTGTCCAGTTGCTTCTGCTCTCATCCAGCTAACAAAAAAGGAAAAAAAGGAAAAAGAGATCCCTTGTTCAGATAATGGATACTTAAAATGGAGGACTGCAGGATTTTTCTATATTTTTTTTCCTTTTTTTTAAATTTTTTTTTATCCTGTGACATACTGTGTTAAGCTTCTAGCAATTTTTACAGAATTTAATGTTGAAAATTATTTCAGGAGAAGTGTCCACCACAGCATAAGTTGACTTGGGAAAGTTTTAACACAAGTTGTTCTGTCTTCCTGAGACTAGATTAAGGAAAATAGATGATATTTCTTACTCAGAGCAGTGCTCACAGGCGTTTGCTTGAGGCAGTGTAGAGCCAGCCCTATACAAAACTTTAGTGCAACATGCTTGCCTGAGGTGGATCTGTGCTCTGCCTGTAGCAGTTGTATGCCTAACTCGTTCAAAACAAAGGAAGGAAGTGTTTTGTGAACATGTGGCTAAATAATTAAAGATCACTTTGTAATATAGATTAGTTTTTGGATTCTCATAATTTTGACTATTTTATCCTGCAATATCAGTTTCCTCCTATCATGGGTGTATTTTATACCAGCAGGATGCTGCTACAGAGGGCTGGCATGTGGGTTAGAAAAATTATTTTTCCTGCCCTGAAGTTTTTCAGTTCCGAAGGCACAGGGATGTATTGTGCAGCACGGGACAAACCCAAGCTAAGCACATATGGTGGATGGATCACGTTCTAGGAAGGGAATTTTTGAGTAGTGGAAGCAGAAAAGCACAAAAATGCTGAGGTGTACAAAGAAGCTGTTTTCTGATGTATCTGGCATGATAGGTCTTTCTCATTAAAAAGGTGCAAACACCTCAAAGAAGTAGGTGATCCTTTGAAGGAGAAAAATCTGACTTACAGTGGAACAAAATCATGAACAGACATTTTCAAGCAGACCTATTCAGAAAGAGTAATAAGAGTAGGCTTGTCCGTGGAATTTTATGCAAAATATCTATTTGGTGAAGGTAGGGGGAGTGAGAGAGAAAACAGAAGCCACACTGGATAAGTGCCAAATTTCCACCAATTTTGATGGAAGAGGGACCAGTTTCTAAAATATGATTTTGTCATTTTATTCTTAGACAATTTTAGTGTTAAGTGAATGGGGACAGTAGCTTACTCTTTAATCTATCTTCTTGCATCCTTTTTTTTGAAGGTTCGTACAAAAGATCGTGTCTTTGACAGCATAAGTCATCTCATCAACTATCACCTTGAGAATAATTTGCCTATAGTTTCTTCAGTGAGTGAACTCTGCCTGCAACAGCCTGCTGAAAGAAAACACTGACTCCAGATAACTCTTTTAGTTATTGCAAATTGAAATAACTGGTAGAAATTGTAGATCTGAAAAGAAAATGTACTTTAAAAAACACCCACATATTCACATACATTTCACAAGTTATGTTTTATTTAAGTTTAAGAAGCCCCATTTCATATGGTCCACTTGAACATTTTCAATGCTTTATGTGACATGAAATCACATCAGAAGACTTTCTTAACAGTAATTTCAACAAAATTGTTCAGATTCTCTAATGTGAATGTTGATAGTGTATATACACATTATATATATAAATATAGTATATATTTATATTTTTCAAGTCAGTCTGTTGACAGTATAAAACTATCTTCTGTGCCATGTGTTTTTACCAAAAGAAAAATGACAAGTGTGATTGTTCAGATAAAAAAATAGAATTCAGCAGTCTCAATTTCTTGAGAAATTTAATATTACTAATCTTATTTCTGATTTTACTGAGGAAGCACAACTATGGGGATTACAGATGGATTATGCCAGTTAACCATGGAAGGAATCTGAATTCAGTAACTAGTATTACAACTCAGAGTTTAGCATAAAATGTTTTTTAAAAACATTATTCACTGTCACTGATATCAAAAGGATTTTATCTTTCTGATGTCAAGTTTGAATTCTTATATGATGCTATTCAAAACATTTGTATCTTACTTTAGCAATGATTTGGTGTGATCTCTTTGTGTATGAGGTGTGTACTTTGATTTTTCTAATGATATTGTAACAGTATACTGTAACTTCAATTTTTTAAATTTCTGTGTTGAGGTTATTTATAAGTAGTTCTCTGTTTATGGTGAAGATCTAGGTGTCCTTGAACTAACAGTCTCAATGAGATGTTGCATACTGATTAGACAAGTTCAAATAACTTGTGTTTAATAGGCTTAATACAAGATGAACATGACTGTTCAAAGACATATCTGAAAAATCTTTTCTCTTTGCCAGCAGTGAAAACTATCTGAACTCAGTGGTCAGTTTTGCAAATTATGTCACTTGCATTTACTTGCCAAAGCATAACTTCATTTTGGCCTTCAGCAAGTGATAGGTATTGGAAATATACTGTTTTTCCCTAAACATCAAGTTTAAAAAACACACATACAATAAAGACACATTTCTGGCAGCAATGCCCTTGACTTTTGGTACTGGGAAATGCTTTAAGGGATGTTTGTACTGTTCACATTTAAACATTATATAAAGTCATTTTCTCATTCTATGAATCTTATTATGAGTCAAATTCAATAGACACAGTTCCTGTAAATGCAATGCTTGTGCCAGAGTCAAGATTTAGCCTTCAGTAATCCAAGGTCTTCTCTAGCAGCAGTCTCTCAAATCAAATCTTCGGACTTGATTCATAAAAACTCAGCAGGGTAAGTCTAGGTTAAATATCTGCCTACCCCGCAGTATACTTAGTTACATTTGGTTCTAAGAATTTGCTAAGTTTAAAAATGTGTCAAACCATAACCAAACTAACTGAAGTATTCACTTAGAATATATTCAGCAGGACTATCATGTTAAAATACTGAAATAACTTTCTTGTACCTTTTGCTTTTAAATATGGTGAAGTTGCAACTTGAAAGTTTGATTTTGTGTAATCTCAAAACTGAAAATTATTGAGACACCAAAAAGTAATCATGCATCTATGTAAAAATACACTTGATTCTGTAATTAGGACACCCAGAAGCCAAACAAAGACATTAGTGAACCAAATGCTTGTGATTAATTTTACTGAAGATAGTTATTATTTGATATTTCTAGTTCTGAATGGGAGCTGAGAGCTAAGGAGAGCAATTAAATGCTAAATTCAACCCAGATCAGTATGGCACTGAGTTTAGTGGAATTCTTAAAATTTTGTTTTACTAGACTGGGAGTGGCAAGGAAATAGGAACAGATCTTATACCAAAGTAGCATCCATCAAAATTACTTTGTTTGAGAGTCTCACAAAATGACTTACCCATGTCTCACCATATTCCAGTTTAAATTTTCTCAGCTGCCACTTCTTTTTTCATATATAATGCTTGTTATTCCATGCTCTAACCTTCCTGTAGCCATGTCCTGGAAAGTTTTCACTGTGATATCACGACCTATAAGACAAGGTGTCTTTTTATCTTTGAATATTGCACATAATTTCAGTAAAAGTCTGCTGCATAACCCTCTTGCATGTCTTCAAGAAGCCCACCTGCTCACTATGTCCATTTTGGATTCCTAAATATCCTGGAAAAATATGACAAGATTTGGGTGTATGGATTTAAGGCACCAAACATACACTGAAATAGATATTTTACTTTTTTTACCACTGTCCTATCTGTAGCTTTAATAACTTAGCAGCCGCTTAACTGCGTGTTTTGGAAATTAAAGCTGATGCCAAGGAGACACAAAATGAAACTGCTTCACAGAAATACTGAATTTCCCTGACTATATTTCACAAACGGTGCCTCCAGGGGAATGTGGCTACTTTGAGCTGCTCTGTCAGTATAGCCAATTTGCCCAGCTCAGCATATCCACTGATGATGTAAAGGTTACATACATCTTGTCTTGATGCAATGTGGTCCAAGACAGCAGTAGTGCCATTGCACTGAGACAGTGCCCTGCTGACACGGTGGGCCAGCAGATCCTGCCTGGCCACACATGAGGATACAGAGGCTTTTCTACATCACTGGGAGCTGTGGCAACACATTTCTCTCTCTCAGGATTTTTCATAGAGGTGCACAGAGAGAAATGTGCTGCCACAGGGAGCCACACAAGTCTCACAACTGCCCAGAAAGGAAGAGCATGTGTGCCACTCAGTACTCCATTTTTGGATCCAGCCATGTTTTTGTCCCTGTCACTCTGGTAGATTTGGCTTTCTCCTTCATGAAAAGGACAAATAAATTGTAAAGCTATTTGTATAGCAGCTCCAAACCAGTTGTCATTAGACCAATTTTAAACTGGTTTCGACAAGAACTAATTGAACCTGCTAGAGTGGCTGGGCTCACTTCTGTGAGGAGCCAACACTGCCACCAATTTAAGAGAAGTAGAAGTAATAAGATAAATTTAAATGCTGAGACGTTAGCTGAAAACCTGGCAATGGATAGCATAATAATGTGAGTCTTTTGATGTTCACATTTGGTTTGGAGTACCTCACCTTTTTTATTAATTTTTTACGCTGTCTCAAGGACTAGACATTTACTTGTGGTAAACCATGACTTCAAGAAATGGGATTTTACTGAATGAAAAACATTTCTAGACTCAATAGAAATCACCGAGATTAGGTGATATTATAGTATCTTTTGATGTTTTTTCAGCGAATAGCTGAGAAGTCAGAACTGGAACTCTAAATATCCTGCCAGACTGTCTACATTGGTTTTGAGTCCTACCTGATTAACAGTTTTGATTTCAGTCATGTTGCAACTATAGGAACGAAAGACAATGAAAATACATTCAATGCCTTTAAACAAAGAACATTTATATGTGAACCAGATGATTTTGATTTTTTTTTTTTTGCAGATCTAGACTAATTATTAAGTTAATAAAATTAATCCAGTGTTGCTGGCAGTGATAGGTTGCATATCTAGGTACAATCATGTTCCCAAACTTTTCATTATTTCAGATGCTTCAGAAGCAATGAAACCTGAAAATATTGTTTGAAAACTGAATTACCTTCTGACAAATGGGAGTTTGCTCAGAGTGAGAAGTTGCAGCTTCCCTTTCCTTAATGCAAGAAGAGAATGTTCAAACTAACCCTACCTGGCTGGTCACCATATGAGAGGATGCAATTTCCATGGCTTAATGCCTGCCTTATTGCCCAGTTATACAGCTGTTTCACTCCACTTCATTTCCTACAGGGTTCACAATGGGAGGTAACACTGGTTCTGCCAAAACCTGTCTGCCAGACATTCAATAAAAGCTTGAACAAAGGACGAAGTCCTGGGACCAAGACTTCAGTGCAAAATGTGCAAATGGAACAAAATGTTTAACAATCTGGTAAATGTCATCTGCCAGCAATAAGTTTTCTATAGCCTATATTCATACTTTTTCTACACTGTGGAATAATATACTCACATTTCTTATCACCATGGTCCCCAGGCATCATATGCAGTAAGAAGAGGAGAATTAAAAAAAAAAAAAATTATACTGTAGTGTGATTGCTGCTGGCACATCAATACCAGATACCAGATATAATGTATTACTAATAGAATTGATGCACATTTTGACATTAGTCAGTAGATTTGATAGCCAGCAAAGTTTTGCACCTTCTAGGAAATTTGCAGTTATCAGAGGGATATCTGAAACTTGTGAATACTCTGAAAAAAGATTACAAATCCTGATTTCAAAACTTTGTTTTTAGCTTCCAGTGTCTATCCAAAGCTAGTGGTAAAACCAAGAATTTATATTAAGTAAACCATAACCCATATTTGCATAAATGAAGTCTAAGCTGCAGTAAGAGACATACTTCCCTTTTTATCTGCCTGACAGTTTCAAAATAAGTCTGCATAAAGTCTAAATTCAGACATACTTCAGTGTACTGTCAAAACTGCTTAGACTTACATGGTCTTTTTTGCTCAAGCTGAGGTTTGCACTCTTCACACATTGATGTGTGTTCAAAGCTGTCAAAATAGTGGGTGAATTTCCACTTAATGCTCCGTGATCAGCTGGACTTACTCTACTCACTCACATACAGTGTCTGTGGACCTCGCTTATATCTGCATTGGATGCAGCTGGAATGAGGGCAGGCCCGTGGAAAAGATAACATGGACATACAATTTGCCTGCAGTTAACCAGAGGCTTGGATAGAGAGTGAAAAGCTGTCTTGAGAGAGAAAACTTCAGGGATAAGAAATGTGAAGCCTGGAAGCATGAGCCAGTAGGCATTTAAGCCACTAATGAGAATAGAGAGTTGTTGCCAATAAACATGCTAATTGGCTGATAGAGTTAAAGCAGAACCTCTGGGGATACAAAGCCTACTGCTCATCTCTTATTGAGACGTTTATGTTCACAAGCCCTGATCTGTTTCTTTGCACACTCCAATGTAAACATCTCCTAAGGCTTCCAGGGAGAAAATACAGGGCTGCTATTTTTTTTTTTTTTTTTTTTTTTTTGTCTCAGTAATGGGGATAAGATTTTGGAGCTACACATTTCTAACAAAAGCACCATACAAAGCACCATGTTTCAACTTTGTTTGACAACACAACAGGTCATGGAAACCAAAGAAAGAAAGAAGCTAGAACTGGGTGACTCATTCTGCTACCCCACTGTGTAAGAGACAGTGCAGATGACTCAGAAAACAAAGGTAGCCTCAGAATTTGAGATTAAGATGTAGATTTACACTTTATGTAGTTATCATGAAGATAAAATAAAGGCCAGGTCAACGAAAGCTTTTTCCAGCAGTCCTCCTTTTTCTTCCATGAGGAATGGGGCACCAAACACACCCAGGCTTACATTAATTCAAAATTAAGTGAAGTTTTCTATAAAGTGAAGAATGTGAAGATTATTAGTAGTATATATTTGTGTCCTTTTTGTCTTGATTGCTGTGATAACTGCTTCTTAGTAAAGTCCTGCAGAGTTAAAACTTGAAAGAAGCTAGGTTTCTTCTTTTGAGGTAAATGTTTTTCTTTGCATTGTGTGGGAAGCAACAACAAAACTAAAAAGTGACTATTTTGCTGTAAAAAGAAGTTTTATTGTACAATTGTTATTTAATAATATTTATTACTTTTAGAAACATTTTTAACTGAGAACTGCAGGAAAAATAATGTATGTGGAAATATTGTGATAATTTATATTCCTAACCACTTCTGTGAATCTCAAGTCTTTGCCTCTCTGCTGACTGTGATATTTTAGCTATAAAGACAAATTTTGTCTCTGAGGAAGTCCTTGAGCAATGTAGTTTGGAATATAAGTGTCATGCAACTGTTTTCTGATTATTCAGTTTGTATATGTTTAACCAAAGTAATAAAACAGTGAGCACTATTACTAGATTGAAATGCATGTAAAGTGGGCTTGAGTCTATTCTCTTAATGAAGTTTATTTGCTGGGTTTGGGATTGGGCTTGGGAGCCCAGTCTGTGTCTTGTGCCTCCCCAGCCTGAAGGGAGGCACATTTTGTAGCAGAATGTGTGCCATTCCAAAAGGTTCGCCTGGATACTGAATATTAATAAGTCAATCAATTGCTTAACCCAGTAGAATCAGAGATTAAATATGTCAGAGGACCAAATGGCCCATGAGGACCTGGACCTCAGCTACACTGACCTTATACCATCACAGGAGCTCCACGTTCTTTGACAGAGACAACACACGTGTTTGTTTCAACTAATACTATTTACGTGAAAGCATGAAAGTGTTAATACAGACCCTCCTTCTGAGCCAGATGCTGCCCTATCCTGGAAAGGTAGCTTTCCTGCTTGGCACACTGAATAGGTGAGAATAGAAAAGTGTAGTCCACTCCATGATGCTTCCATGGAGAATGACTGCAAGGACAAGAGCAGCCACTTTGTGTACTGTGGAGAGGACAATGTCTCCATGCCAGCAGGAAGCTTAGCTCTGCTGAGCTCTAACCCTAGTCCTCTTCCTCCATGGAACGTATCTTCTTGCAAACATACCTTCCCTTTTAACCACTTGGACAAAAGCTGAGCCTAAGCATGCCCTAGGAAATTACACTGCCCTTGGGGAGAAGAAATGCAACTCTGAATGCATCAGGGGCATCTATAAACTCTGCATGCCTCTGCATAGTGCCTCCAGCCTTCTTCAGGTCCTGGGGGGCCACAGGACAACAGCAGAAACTCCCAATCATTGCTGCTGTACCTGGCCCCCATGAGTCTGGCCATGAGAAGGGAGTTTCTCCAGGCCTAGCATGGCCTACATTCCCAACTCCTGCTGGGAGTGTCCTTGTGTTAGCAGGTGAAATGGTACCTGCAGGTGAACACCAGCACATCTCTGCTCAGGAGCTGACTGCCTACTTTTAGGACCCAAGATTTTTGGTGCCTGGCACTTTCACACAGGTGTGTTTTCCATTTCTTTACTAGAGCAGTTGGAAACAAGCCTTGAAGGCAGCACAAAGCTTCACTACAGCTGGTTCGTCAAAAATGTCTCTTTCCAGAGAGCAGCCGTGCCTGGCATAACTGGAGCGGACAGCCCTCCAAGCAGTTAGGCCAATGGAGTTACCCTACTCCCATAAAGCAAGGACAAAGCCTTCCTCCAGCTCTGGGGATGGCAGATGCAGAGCCTGCCACCCTCAGCTCCATAGCATTCACAGAATCATGTAATATCCTGAGCTGGAAGGGATCCATCAGGATCATCACGTCCAACTCCTGGCGCTGCAAAATACACCCCAAGAATCACACTGTGTGCCTGAGAGTCCAAATGTTTCTTCAACTCTGTCAGGCTTGGGGCTGTGACCCCTTCCTTGCGGAGCCTGTTACAGTGCCCAACCAATCTCTGGGTGAAAAGCCTTTCCCTAATATCCAACCAAAACTTCCCCGACTCAGCTTCATGCTGTTTCCTCAAGGTCTGTCACTGGTCATGACAGCGAAGAGGTCCCCTCCCCTCATGAGAATGCCGTAGACCACAATGAAGTCTTCCCTCAGTCTCGTCCAAGCTGAAAAGACAAGACTCAACTGCTCCTCACACAGCTTCCCCTCCAAACACTTCACCACCTTCATGACCTTCTATTGGACATTCTCCAATATTTTAATCTTTTTTTATATTGTAGCGCCCAAACCAGCCCCCTGCACATAAAGTGAGGCTGCCCCGGTGCAGAATGGAGCAGGACAATCCCCTCCCTTGCCCGGCTGGCAATGCTGTGCCTGATGCACCCCAGGACAGGGCTGGCTCTCCTGGCTGCCAGGGCACTGCTGACTCGTATTCCACTTGTCATCTAGCAGGATCCTGAACTCCGTTTCCACACTGCTGCTCTCCAGGGTCTTATTCTCCAGCCTTTCATTCCCCAGTTTACACACACAACCAGGGCTCAGCCATCACAAGTGCAGAATCCAGCACTTGCCCTCATTAAACTTTATGCAGTTGGTGATTGCCCAGTCCTCAAATTTACTGAGGCCTCTCTGCACGGCCTCTCTGCCCTTAAGGGAGATGGCAGCTTCCCCCAGTATAGTATAATCAGCTAACTTGCTTCGTATTCCATCAAGTACTTCATCCAAGTCATTTCTGGAGATGTTGAAGAGCGCAAGGCTGAGGACAAGACCCTGAGGAACCCTACTATTGACAGGTCCCCAGTCTGATGTCACCCCATTCACTTGTAACCCTTTGTGCCTGACCCATGAGCCAGCTGTTCACCCATCACATGACATATTTATCCAGCTGTGGGCTGGACATTTTGTCCAGGAGGATTCTGAAAGACATATTATGAAAAGCTTTGCTGAAACCCCAAAAGATTACATCAGCTGGCTTCCCTTGATCAACAACGTGGGCTATGTTGTCATAGAATGAAATCATGTTTGACAAGCAGGACTCTTCCCTCTCATGAAGCTGTGCAGGCTGTGACTGATGAATGCATTGTCTTTCAGTTTTCTAATACCTCCCAGAGTAATCTTGACCATGATTTTACTGGGCACTGAAACAAAACTGACAGGCCTGTAGTTTCCAGAGTCCTCCTTCCTAACATTTTTGAAACTTGAGAAAACATCCTCCAGCTTTCAGTCAGCTGAGAGCTTTCTGGATTCCCAAAACCCCGGGAATACCCTTGAGAAAGACTTTGCAATGACAACAGTAGCTCTTTGAGGATTATAGAATAAATCCCAGTCAGGTCCCATAGATTTGTAGGGATCCAGCTGAAGCACCAGGTCCCACACAATTTCAGGGACAACTGGGAGTTGATCATTCTTGCAGTCACGGTCCTGGAAGCTCAGGGCACAGAGCCTCCCTTGGTCTGTTACCCGTGCTGAAGACAGGCAAAGAATGCATTAAACACCTCTGCCTTGTCCATGCCCCCCTTTGTGAGGTGACTATCCTCACCCGTAATGGGCTGATTTTATTTCTAAGATGCCTTTTATCACTGATATTGAAGTAACTCTTTTTATTGTTCCCTACATTTCTGGCAGCTTCATCTCCAATTGAGATTTAACAACACAAATTTTCTCCCTACACTGGCAAACAGTATCTCAGTATTCTTCCCGTGTCACCTGACCTTGCTTCCACTTGGCACACACCTTCCATTTCAGTCTCATTTCCAAGAGAAGATCACTGCTCAACCAAGTCAGCCTTCTCTGGAGTACTGCCTTCAGGCACAACACCCAGAGTTTAAATGAATGTTTTCCATAGAAGGCCAAAACCGTTTCAAAATTCTTTGAAAAATGACTGCTACTTGACACCTTTAGTTTAAAGGTCTGAGTTTTGTTTTTTTTTATTAGAAGTTTTCAAAATGTTTCTGGTACCTAATGATTTGAAAACATTCTCTAAGACTGTTGGCAATAAAAGAGTCTTGGAAAGCAGATTGTGAAAACCTTTATTTTCTCCATAGGTGACTGGATTTGCATTTATTTAATAATCCATAATCAAAACAAATATTCCAATTCATTAAACAATATAAATGAAAGGCTTTGTAACCTTTGCTCCATGTAAAACCAATTGGAAAGGAAAACCAAATTTGGTTTCCTGTATGCTCAAATCAGCCTGGGTGATAAAAGATTATATTCTGGGATGTGTTTGAAGGAATTTTCTAATATTTTAGGGTGAAAGAAGATATTCTCCATCTTTTTCCAGCTTCAAGGGTACGTCATCTTCCTGGCTGTTTAAGGTCTACTGCTGTTAAACTCTTGATTTGTCCTAATTTAAATTCTGCTCTGAAATCTTCCACAATCTATGCCTTATCTGGTACTTCCCAATGGAATGGACTCACTGAAGATTGTATTGACAATAGTTTTTTTTTTTTCTCCAGTCATAAGTACTTTGTAAATTGTATTAGCAGTGTTACATGTGAAGCCATGAATCTTAGAAACCTGCTTCAAGTACAGCAGGGTAGTGAACTAACAGAATATCCCCACAGCTCCAAAATAAGAGAAGGAAATCAAAGTAGAATGAAAGGAACAAGCAATCACATGGCCTTTAACAGTGGAGTTCTTTGCATTACTTGTACCTTGCACCAATACTGACAATAGCTAAGGCTAGAATGCAGATGTTAAAATTCACTTTTATGTACATCATCTTGGACTTTGGCCATCAAAAATTTTTATTTTTCACCTATATAGCAAGAATCATGTAACATTCTTGACATGAGGGTTGGTGTGGGTTCAGCAACCATGTTTTCTCAAACCATTGTATTCCTAAGACCTATCTGCTCTACAATAGCAAGGAAGCTGCCACATGCCACCACTTTAGCAACTAACACAAGTATACAAATATTTAAGTTTTAAAAGCCTCAGCTTCAGGGGAGAACTTCCAAAGTACACCCCAATAGCAATGTAAAATCTAAAAACCTAATCAAGCCATGGCAATGCAATATCACCAGTTCTATTTCTCACAAAGCTACAGAGCCTGCAGCCTCATATCTACAATGATATTGTAGATATCCACATAGTTGTATCATGCTTACCTTGGTTTAGCTTTTTCTTCTTCTCTAAGTGCACTGCTTTTCAACATTTTTGGTAGAAATGATTTCATATTTACTACTTTCTTTCACAATTATTTCATTCAGATACAATTCTTTGTTCTTATACAATTTTCTACATTAACAGACTATTAATTTGTAAAAGATAATCAAAATGCAAACCTCTACATTTTAAAGGTTTTCTGCTACATACAATACACAACTTATACACTATACATACTTGAGAAGAGTAATGCTGCTGCTTTAAATGATTAAGATCAGAGTAAAGCTAAGGATGAGCTCTTTCAGTCTGTGTATTAAAAAAGCCTCAACTACTTCTGATTGTGCATAAGTCAAAGTGTATTTTGAGACATTAAGCACAAATCTTTGAAAGAGCCTAATGAAGTTAGATGTATACATTCTTACTGACACAATGGGAACTTGTCTCAGAATTTCCCACCAAACTCCACTGAAGCCCCCAGCCATAAAGTACAATTGATGGAAGTACCACAGGCCACTTCCAAGAAAACCTGAAACGAGATGTCTGTGAAGTCTTTACTGCTCCAGGACTCATGAAACCGCTTTGACACTCAACATCAACCTGTACTCAGGCTGGTAAGGGAGTGATGAACTATAAAGCTGTTGTCAGGTTTCTCTGGAATGGGCTCTCAAAAGGTTGGGGCTGGGGCTCCAGGTCTTCCAAACTAAATAAACCTTCCTTCCAGATCCAAGGCAGGGTTGGGTATAATTGGAGGTATGCCCTTCAGCATGACCCTGTTGTACCGCATCTTCCCTCTTGTATCTGCAGAAGTGTCCAGAAATGGTAGAAGCATAGGATCCCACTGACAGAAAATGGGACATTGTCCCACTCACAGAACTTCCCAGGGAGAATTTCTAACACAATCCCACACTGTGGTACGGCCTAGAAAGGAAAGAAGGGACTCCACAGGAACCCACTGTGGTTCACTGCTTTCTGAAATGATACATCTCTGTTTCAGAACAGAAGGATCTCTGCTTAGGTAGTGCATTCACAAATACACAGGTTTATATAGGTTGGACATACATTTTTAAATATATTGAAAATAGTAAGCAAAAATATATCATTGAAACAGCACATACACTTGTTACACATGAATTGAGGGGTCACATTTTAACTACTTAAATAGCAAACATATATCCTCTCTCAATGGTTTACTACTGCTTACTTAAAATATGTTGTGAAATGCCACAGTGACAACTGTCATGTTGTCTTTCACTAAACATGAAAAGTTTGAATAACAATGGAAAAAATAAAAATACTGCATTGATACGACTTGTTAAAGTTTCAGACAGTTAAAAGCTACTACTTCATTTTAAATATCCCCATGGAAACGCATCTATTTGCACAATTAGTCACACTGTATACTGCAATACAATGTTTAGCATGTTGTAAACTTTTACCAATGACTTTTTAATGAGAAATTGTACAAATATACAGCTATTTATACCAAATACTTATAAGGCCATTAACACAACAGCAAGATACATATAGAAAACTATAATCACCAACTTATGCAATGAATTCTTCTCCCAGCTGGCAATAATTGGGCTCATCTTACAATCGTCAGCAGTCTTTAGTGAATGCTGAGTTTCTAACAGGTTTTAAGGATGTCTTGCAAGAACACAAGGTGCCAAATGAAGCCTTAGCTTGCAATGCCATTGGGGCACATGATGTCCTTAGCTGTGCATGGACTCTGTCCTGGCCACTGGGCAGCATGAAAGGCTTTTTCTGAATCAGGTGTGTTATTGAACCAACACCCGAAACAAATGATTGTTGATAAATAAGTTCTCAAAGTTAAATAAATGGTTAGTGTTTTCTCCTGTGACTGAAGTGCATGAATATTTAAACTACACCTGTAGCTTAAACCTAAAAACCACAGAAAAGTACTTGTCTTGAATAGTCCCTTACTTACAGAAGTTTCCATTGTGAAATGAAGATTCATTTTTCTCAGCAATACATGAAGGAACATTTATTGGTGGAAAATCTTCTTTTGGCTTCTGGGTATTGCTGCTGCTGGATTTACTTCGACTGTGATCTGGAGTGTGTTGAATAGGCAAAGATCTGGCCACCTTGGATTTCACCAGGCAGCCGCAAACAAGGCGAAAGAAAGCCCGACGCATTTCCTTACTGGCCAGGGTATAGATGATGGGGTTCATTGCAGAATTGATGACTGCCAGAGCAATAAACCAATGGGCTTTGTACAAGATGGAGCACTCCTTGACTCTGCAGGCCACATCGATGAGGAACAGGATAAACAGTGGAGACCAGCATGCAATGAAGACACTAACGACAATCACAACAGTCCTAAGAAGTGCCATGGACCGCTCCGAGTTATTGTGGTTGGTGACATTACGACTGCTGGACTTAACCAGTATGTAGATACGGGCATAAAGGATGACAATGGCGACCAAAATGGCTATGAAGATACTAATGCAGAACACAACATAATTTTTGGAGTACAGAGGCAAAATTGTTGAGCAATCTGGTAAGTTGTTTATACAGTTCCAGCCGAGGATGGGGAGGGCACCCAAGGAAATTGAAATAAGCCAGCATGTACCAATGAGAAGGAACACTCTGTATTTTTTATTTGCGTCATAAGGCCTCATTTTAATCATGGTCAAGTGCCGCTCAATAGCTATTGCTAGCAAGCTGAAAGTGGAAGCTCCCAGGGCAACAAACATGCTACCTTCCCTAATGAACCAGATTGTAGAGGACAAGCTCAGAGTTTTCTTCCCAGACATAAGAATGTTTACTTTGTAAACAATCCCAGCTAAAAGATCACAGAGAGCTAGATTGCCAATAAAAAAGTACATGCGGTTGTGAAATTTATTGTTTTTCCATATGGCAATCAACACCATCAAGTTTTCCAGGACTATGAAACTACATAGGATCAGAAATGAAATAGTGGGCAGGTCTATTTTATCAGTTGCTTTTTCCCTTAAAATAAGCTTTCCTGTGTAATTATAATGCAGTACAATGAGAGAGTCTACTTCTTCATTTCCTTGAGGGCTGACAAGAGCATCAGGTGTCATGGTAACTGCTGCCATCATTTGTTTCCTGATGGATGCTGGACTTTTTTCTTCAGTATCACAAGAATATAGTTCCAATAATTTTCCACAAGAGGGAGATCAAGCCACGTTCCTCCCAATGCTCCTCTGGGTAGGCATTGTGTATCCTCACCTCCAGCACTCTTCGCATATTAACTTGGGAGAGTGACTTTCAAACTAGGCTCTGAAAATAAAATCAACAAATACAACATAAATATCACTGTCTTCCCATGTCACCCAGTGCTTAAGCTGCAACATACATCCAGGAACCAGGGGCGAGGGTCTGTGACTGACAGGGCACTAAGGTCGAGCACTGCTGCATGCCTCTCAAGGTAGCGGTAGGTAAGCTCAGACACAGCCTGGATGCAGAAGTACAAGGAAAAAGTCACTACAGTGTCACAACAGCTCAAAGGTGTTTTCCCCCTACAAAATTTCCATGCTGAAAAACACAGAGAAGAGCCACTGGCAAAGAGACCCAGCAAGTCATAGTGCGCACAGTAAGCAGCTCACTTCCTCTCAAAAAGACTTAAGTGTATACTACACTACCAAAAGACCACCCAACCATCACTGCCTCCACATCAGCAGGGCAAACTCTATGCTTTTAAAGCTTGTTCTTGTTTGCCATGTAGACCCAAGTTAGGAAAGATCCTGAGAAAGTTGGTGTCAAGTCTTGATGCCCATGTGCATGTTGCCAGTGCTTAAAATAACTTCCCCCACTTAGTGGTATGAATTTCTGCTATTTACAATTGAGAAGATGCACTGAAAGCCAGTCATCCTAAAGCCAATCCTACCTCCCACTCAAATTAGCTGCATTTTTGCTACCTTTTTTTAAAATAAACATGGCAAGTCATGTTTTTATAAATATTGTTTTTCTTTATAGCTAACTTTACTTTTTTTTCCCTTTGTGTAGATATGCAGGACATATATTTAACATCCTTGGGGTTTTTAAAAAGTAAAAAATAGCTACAACAAATTTGTCTTTCTCAGAAATTCTGATTTTCTTTAAGTTACAGCTTAGATTTACCGCAATATCTTCCCATGGACTTTGAGGTTCCATTTTCACAGCAGATGTTTCAATATGTCCTTTTTTTTTCAAAACATCAGAAGAGATGTGCACAGTAAAAATATCAGAAGATGTCAGAAGCACTTACTGTTTTACCAAAAATGTAGCAGTTTAGCTGCATACTCCAATGACAATCAGTGCTCATGCCCCAAATGCATGCACTGAAGATGAGCAAATGGCCAATTTTTCACTTTTCTAAGAAAACAAGGATGGAGATGAGAATAGAACTTGTTTCATGTGAACCAAATTTGTACCTTTTTTTTTTTTTTCTTGGAAAGGTAAGAAAATAATTGTACTGGATGGGTAGATGCTTCTCATGGGTCCAAAATTAAATATCTTAATTCAGGGAACTTTTTAAGAGCTGGAGCTCCTGACCATAGCATTTATTTGACCATATCAGGGGTCATGAACAATTTCCAAACACATTAAAGACTTGATACTTTCAAAGGACAGGTATCAAGGTAAGGAGGGATAAAAAAAGATGATCTTTAAGGTCTCTTCCAACCCAATCCATTCTCTGATTTCATGATTCTGTATACAGGTTTCTTAAGATCAGAAACACATGTGAGCCACTGCTGACCCAACAGATTGTTTTGGGCACTTGAGAAGTCAGAGATGCATTTTCAAGTGCCTTCTGAGGATGAGGGGAGGAGCAAACCACATCCCAGATGGAAATAAAGGTATTTAAATGGTGACCCACACCCTAATTTCCCACCCTTCCTTTTCCTGTATTCCCTTCTTCAGAAAAGAAGTTATCTGATAAAAGTCTACAGTGACTTGAATTCTTTAGTACATTCAGGATGTTCTAAAATTACTTTCTGAGAAAATAATTTGGTATTTTCCCACTGTTATTTCCCCATTTTAGTTCATAGGTCCAAATTACTACAGTTGAAGAGGCCCACTGGGAAAGACATCCAAGAAACACAGTTGCTGCTGGGTGTCTTGGTCCTTTTTTACACTGAAGATGACAGCAACCACCCCATTCCTTTCCCAGGAGCTGAACTGGGCCTTGAGCTGTTAAATTCTTTTCTGAAGCATGGTAAGAGTGAAGCTCTCAACAGAAAAACTTCACCTCAGCTAAGGTTCAGTGTAATTGCAATGCTGTTACAAGTGCAATTGCAATTCAGTTACAATCTGCGCACTGTTATCACTTTAACTGTCACAGCCTTTCATTGTATGGGCTTACAACAAACCTCACTGTGTCCACATGAATTGCAAGTGCTTTCCACTGTAAAATAAACAATTACATTTGACTAGAAAAGTATTTGTTAATAATAGTTCAACCAGCAATACTCACCAGATTAGCTGATGACTGCCTGAGAGAATAATATTCCTATCATTTAAGAGCACCACATGCAACAAAATAAATATTTCTTTAAGACATTTTCAAGCGTGTTATCACACTCGTCTATCAAAGTGCAAATACAATCCTTTCTGTGAAGGAAATTATATGCTAGACACAGGAGTTTATCAGCACAACTCAGCAGATGTAAAGTGTCATGACTCTACTAAAAGTAATGGCAATATACCAGATCCTCTGGCTGCAAGCAAGGATGATGCACTCACTCAGCAGAAATCGTACAGCCTCTGTTAGTAATTACTTGTCTTAAAATTGTTATAGCAAACTTAGTATCACAAAAGTAAATCTTTGCCTCTGACAAGCTAGTAAGAAGACAAAGAAAGTTGTAACATTATTATTTACCAGGACTCTCACTGACAGAGAATCACACACAAGACGTTTGAAAGTTAATATAAATAATGTAAAAATTAGAATTTATTTCCAAATAATATCATTCAGCCATAGTCTTCTTTTGTTCACCTCCTGCTTTGTAGCCAGTAATTCAGAAATCACATTCTTTCTTTAGCAATTAGAAAAATTAATGTTGGATATGCATTACAATAACAAGAAAGTGACAAGGCAGGTTCAGGACAACATGTGTCACTGCACAGCCAGGGATGGCTCAACAATTTACTCCTCAAAACAAGTTTGCCCCAGTCACATACTAGCTACAAAGTATGGACCTCAGTTCAAAATATTTAAAAAACAACCCGAAGAATCTGTCTGTGGCATGTTGCCTCTCAGCACTGCTGTGGTTAGGTACCTTAGCATCCCAGACTGTTGAAACCACTGGAAATCAGTTTTATTTACTCTAAAGCAAAGCAGAAAATACCTATTTCTACACCAGCAGGTACCAATAGAAGGTTAAACCTCTTTGCAGTGCAGGGGCAATCTGGCTGCAGTGCAGGGGCAATCAGGGGCAATCCAATCATGGATGTGCTGGCTAAAAGAGTGATCACTAAATTACCAAATTAAGGCAGTGATACAATGTCAAGAACCACGGTCATGCACAGGTTAACCTTTGTTGTCCCAGCTGCAAGGATGGAGAGAGCATCTGGGGTCCAAGCTGGGAGCACCAAGATATCCCCCCTTCTGTGCAATCTCCTCACCCACCAGCAAGCTTCAGAGTTAAACCACTAGAGAGAGGTTAATACGGACTCCTGCAGAGCTCAAGGATTCTGGCAGGGTGAAGCATCCTTTCAAATTAAAGCAGGGGCTCTTTACCATGGATCACATCACTGGGGGATAGGGTCCTCCAGTGTCTGTATGGTCCCTCTGCCCAACACACCATGAAAGAAGCAATGCTGTGTGGAAGGCCACATCCCCTTGACTTGCCCTATGGCAAGACAGAGCTCCTCTGTCTTCTCCCATTGAACCACAAAGTGGTGCAGGTAGAAGCTCAGGGTCATAGCTCTCACTGGCTCCCCTGGCCTGCAACTTTTCTCTGGGAACATGCAATTCTCAGTGCCAGAAGGTAACAGGGAACATGTGATAATGGGGATGCCAAAATCCTTCAGTAACCATCTCCATCCCGTACATCTCGACTCTCCAGTGGGCTCTCTGGTTATGAGTCCTTCAGGGAGCTGAGGGCTTTTACCCTTTCACAGGTAACTGGGCACTTTACATCTAAAAGAAATAAGAAATTTCTGTATTCAAAAGGCAAGCCAAACTGTTCTCAATTTTCCTGAAGTCGAAGCAACAAGTGAGAATAAAGTGAGCACAGAACTCGACCTTCCACTACATACTTCTGCCTGCAGAAGAATACATGAAACCACACATTTGGTAGACTTGTAATTTGGAATAATATTTTCCTGTTGTCCAAATAGCCACAAACAGACTTGACCAAAGAAACCTGATGCCCCTTTACCACACACACTGCAGTTCTCCCTCTTGCTTCCATGTACAACACAATTTGGCCAAAAGAGAGAATTTTAAAACCAGCAAAGAGAAAGAAAAGAATGCAAATCTGAAGCCAAAACCTTTTCTATTTTATGTATCTGTAAAGCCTTTCCAAATGAAAAGTAAACACACGTAATTTATCAGGCACACCCTGGTAGTCTTATTAACAGAAAGAACTTTTGAGAAGAGCAGTACATTTCAATGCACATTTCCATTGAAATTAAGCTGTGCAAGGTGCAAATGAAGCTTAGACAATAAACAACTTCTACAGAAAAATGTCCTAGAGAACTCAAATAAACTTATAAAAGATTTTTCCTTAAGTGAATGTGCTGGCAGTTTACAGCCTCAGGAAAACAAATAGTTACTTTTTTTGGCTTGTGTCTTTTAGACATCAGTTTGAATTTTGTAATACCGAGTAGCACACATGTACACCTCACAGGGGAGCTCCCGGATGGTTTAATTCGTCGTCGTTAAAGGGAAGTAAGTCATTTTGACTTCTTCCTCCGTCTCCCAGCTCTCCTGACCCATTCCCCCCGCCCCCGCCCCCCACTCCAAACTTCAGTACTGTTCTCAGATTTCCACTAGCGCTGCGGCCTGAGCCTTCTGGGGTGACAAACGTCTCGTGTCAGTTACCCGGCGTGTCCGCCGCGTGATGATCCCACACAGACAACACCGTTCTACCCATGGGGTGGAAGGACCCCTACGCCCGGGGCTCCCACACGCCTCGATGCCGCTCCGTGCCAGCCGCCACTCCTTTGCAGCGCACCCCGAGCGGTGGCTCCCCGCTCCGACAGCCGGACCGGCACGGCACCTCGGCCGCGCCGACGGCCGGGCTGGCAGCGGCGGGCGCATCCCGGGCAGGGAGAGGGGCACGGGCGGGCAGGGCGCGGGAGCACGGGTACCTGCTGCGTCCGCGGCGCTCCGGGGCCGCCGCATCCGACCTCGCCGCCCGCCTGCGCCCCGGGGCTGCGCTGGGCAGGAGCGGGCCGGGCCGGGCGGGGCCGGGATCGCCCCGGCCCTGCCCTACCGCCGCCGCCAATCCCCACGGCTCCGCGCTGCCCGCCGCTGCCCGCAGCCTCTTCGCCCGAATACCCCCGACTGACCTCCCGGCCGCCCCTCCGGTCTCTTCTCGGTCCCTGCGTCCGCCTGCCCTCGGCTCCTGCCTCCGGCACGCTGCTCCCGTACCGCCGTCGTCACCGGACGGGCTCCGCTCCCCGCTCCGGCGGCCCCTGCCCGGCCCCGTCCCGTCCCACCACGCCTCACTCCGCCCCTTGGCCGCTCACCGTGCCCCGTGCCCGGGGGAGCAGCGCCCCGGGGCTGGATGCTGCCGGCAGGGCACGGCACAACGCATTTAAAGCTTAATGCCGGCGTTTTGGGCAGCCGGCGTGAAAATGTGAGGCGGCAGAGCCCACCGCCGAGTATTTATAACGTCCAGAAGAATGCGAGGTGGAGGGTTACTCGGGTCGGGCGACTAGAATGTTCAAGTGAGATTGTACGTTTTCTGTCTCGGCTCCTTTGTTTCACTGCGTCCAGTAATGCGACCTTCAGAGAGCTTGAGTCGAGAGGTACAGGGTAAACATTCAGAAGTTCTCTGTAAAAGTACTTCTTCTGCTTTGACCCAGAACTGTCGATTACAGCACGCTCCTGGGAAGGTACCTCTTGACAGAGTTATTGAGTGAATAATAGCAGCCCAAGGACAGCGATAGGCACATGGATTGTGCCGGTGACGGGAGCAGCACTTTGAAAAAGAAGTTGGAACCTGGATCCCACAAGAGTCTTATTTAAATGTAAGATGCTTGTGGGTACAGCACATCTTTCTGTGAGAAGTGCGTATGATAAGCTGGCAAACAGAAGCACTACGGTAACCTTGCTAAGCAGGGGCAGACGTGTAGGGTTGCCTATCGTCTCACAGCAATCAGTGTTTTTCTTGGGAGTCTCCTGTCTGGACCTGAGCATCATCACTCTTGGAGTCATGCCATGGGCCCGGCTGTCGGGTTGCCTGCACTGCTGTTCTGCAGGGAGGAAAAGTCCTGGAGGAAAGCAGAACTAGGCTTTTTATAGCCAGAAGTTTAAACTGATATAGCAGAGCAAATGGTTGTTTCTGTGACTGCTTTTTGTCTCCTGAAAAGGAGTAATAGAATTTTTCTGGTTTAGGACTTTGGTAGGAAATAAGGACTACACTGAGGGAAATGGTAGTAAAATTGCTTCCAAGCTGATGGACCCAATGGATAAGGCCCCACTTAGCTATGGATAGGACTGTACTGCAATCTGTAGTGGTCCTAGCCTTACCTCCTCTCCTCCTGTGTTGTGTGCTGTGTGAAAGCTGCTCTTTTCTGCAGAACAGGAGTGGAAAATTCCTTCCATGTCCCATAAAGGTACACACCACTTTTTGTCAAAGGGGAGCTCAAACCTGTGAATTACTACTCTCCCATTGCTCAGAAAAGCCTTGTTCTACAGATTCCCTGAAAACCACCCCAGGAAGCTTTGTGGTCCTCTTGGCAGCTACTTGCTGCTCACTAGCAAGACCCTGTTCATGTATAGTGGATGTAAGTAGCCCCTATCCTAGCTCTCTGTTCTGCTGTTATTCCTTGTTATTTTCCTCTCTCTCCCTGTTTTTCTTTTGCCACCTTTTGGTTACTTAGAGAGGGGAGCCAGAAGAAATAGTCACTCTTACAAAACTGTTGTGGATGAGGGGACAAGATACTGCCACCACCAAAATTTTTTGTCAATAGTTCCAGGAGGTGGCAAACTGTGTCCTGCTGCTCGTAATGGCTCACCACCACCAGCAACCCACAAAAGCAGCTAGCAACAAGGCTCTACTACAGTACAAGGGAAGTGGTGTGTGATGAGGATCAGATGTTATTTCTGACTGAGACTTCTGATGATGTCTGACGTGGTGGTGTCTGAAACCACCTTGGCAGCAAAGCACTGTGAGCAACACAGTCCCACCAAGTGAGCACAGCAATATCATGCCCCAGCTTTCCTATCCATCATGGGAAATTGACTTCACACACAGCTATGTGTGAAGGGGCATCTAGTTCATCAGCAGGCAGTGGTTTCTCGCAGATGCCTCTTGGCCCCTGTGGCTGCAGTGGCTGCTGATGTCATTGAAGGAGGTAGGTGGCAGGATACTGAAGGGCAGGCTGGAGAAGCCACCCAGGAACAAGGGGCAGTAGGGAGTCCCTGTTCAGAGGCTGCAGGGGATTTGCCTGGTGTGGCATCTCAGGCCAAAGTAAATGTTGGCCAAAATCTTCTGAGAGCTCAGCCTCTTTGGCAATAGCTGATATAACCCACTGGTTCAATTCCAAATGTCATGCAACAGCCAGTGAGGCACCCATGGAGAACTTTCCACAACGATCTCAACCTTAAAAGAAATTACTTTTTTGTGGGGTAGAGAGATTAATGACTAAGAAAGACATAGAAAGAGAAGGCCGGGAGTAGTGATGAATTTTCACAGCAACAGAAGGTTAACAGCTCAGTTTTCTGAGGATGAAGAGTCCTTTCTGCCCTGGAAATTCCTGAGTGATTGGGCAAACAGGATGAATAATGAGGAAGTATTATTTACTGATGTTATTGGGAGTATTTGACAGTGAAACTAAAACTGAGAACAAGATATTTCCAAGACTTGGAGGTCCTGAGTGACGTGCTGATAAAATGCAGTATTCATTTCCATGCTGCTAAGTGAAACATAGAAAACCAAATCTAGTAATAGATGTACAAGTTTATGTGGAGTGTTTATACTCAAAAGAGAGGTCTTTGTGGATAGTGCTTAAAAAGCAACTGACATTCATTAATTGTCAAAGAGAAACTGAATTTTAGGAATGAGTAAGGAAAGAAGAACTAATTGGAAAACATGGTTGAGCTCTTCTGTGAGCTTGACACCTTGAGTACCATGAGTGTCTATGGTTACTTCATCTCCTGTTTTGTAAAACACAAAAAGGCAAAAAAAGACAATGGGATATCTAGAAAAGCTACCTGTGCAGGGAAAATTCAGGTTGGCTCTGGCTAATCAATGGTCAAAAAAAAAAAAAAAAGATGGAAAAACACAAGATGGGATACTTTAAAACACAAGGACACAGATTTCTAACAACATACTGTTGAGTCCTGGAAACGAAAGAATATGAGAGAAATTGTGGTTAAACAAAGTGATGAAACCACTTGGAGTAAAGCGCTGCCAATAGCTGTTAAGTACAATGAGAATGCAGTGCAGGACACAATGGCTGGGAGTCACAAGCAGGGACAGTACTTGCCCTGAACAATTCTAGGTCCAAAGTTGCCATGGGCCGAATCCTGTCTGTGCTCTTTTCTTCTGTGTTGCAATTAAGTGTGGTCTTGACTAAGGGGCAAGCCACAGCACATTTAAAAGCATGTCTGTTGTCCACTTCAGTGGGTATTGAGTAAAGGAGATGTTTCTGTAGCACAGCAGAGAAAGTCAGCAGAGGCACTCAGAGAGAGAAGGCTAAGTGAGTGCCATGGGCTCAGCAAATGTCCTAGTGAAGTTATCTGAGTGCTTCTGGGCCTCTCAGCACCCTGTTACAGCCAGTGAATTTGCTTTTCTGTCTTGGGTTTTACATGGAGAATAACTGATTAAAGAAAAGGTGCTTTTTTCCAAATGCTTTATTTGGTCCAATGAATGTAGTGCATGATGAGTGCCATTGATATGGATGGCTTTTCAATACATGCTTTAAAGTCAGAAAAGTGGTTAAAGTCACTTCTACTTACAGATAGACAAAATACATAAACACGCAATAAAATCTGAAGTTACTCTCAGATAAAATATATTGTGGTTTCTCTATAGACAAAACAGATAAAGTTTCAAGATTAATATTGACCTTCTCATGTAGTAGTTACAATTAAGTCCTCGAAGAATCTCTTTTTTCTGTTAACTGTTTTGGGCATGATAAAATCTTTGTCATATCTGTCTGTCAAGATCATGCAAAGTTTTATTAATATGTTAGCTGTAATTTCTTCATACTGACATTCATCCAATGCTTTACAGGTCTGTCATTGATTTACTTGCCTGGAGTTCTTGAAGTAATGCTTCATCATTTGGAAAATCAATACGTTATTTTGAATGTTTCAGTATGAAAGCTAAACAGCAGCAAAGCAACTTTAAAATTACAAATCAAAGCAGTGATATTCATCTGATTCTGTGATAGCATATTTTAACTCTCTACTTTTCTACTGCTGCTGAACTATCATCTTTGTATTAACAAATGTATTGCGCATTATTCCATCTAGAAGATGGAAATGGTGCAACATATTTTTTTTGTAACACCATTTTTCTTATTATTTCTATGATTCTAATTCAGTGTTAAGCCACTGTTAAATGTAGGACTGTTTAAATTAGAAATCATTGAAAGACAAGTATGATTAATTAATATTTCAATTGAATATAAAAAATAAAACCAAAATGGGAGAACATTTATTTGGAGTGCTTTTAAAGCATAATCCGCAGTGATTGAAATACATTTGGATACTACATCAAAGAAGAAATCTGTCAATAAATAAAAAATATAAACAGAGGATATTTTGGAAACTTCAAAAACTATGACTTTTCTCACCTCCTTGTGCACTACCATGGCATATATGCAAGTAAATATATGCTCATAGGACATATTTCAGTTGCAAGTTTTATATTAACTACAGGGATCATGTGCTTAGCTAAGATGAACTCTGTCTGCCTCTGCAACTGACGCCTTCCTCTAGGGATAAAGGGGCAGATGCTCAGAGCATGGCCAGATATTTATTGGTATTGTTAATGTTAAACTGACTCAGCTCAACGTACATCACTGTGCAGACAGCACATGCTAAAGGAAAGATAGCTGTTATCATAGCACTTCCAGCTAGACATGATGTAAAAAGTGAAATACAGAAAAAAAAGGAGGAATTAGTTAAGCAGCTCCTTGGGTTTCCCCATCTGCACTCTACAGTTCAATACTCCAGACATGAAGACATGAAGATGCCTACATCACTATCTGAAGGCTTGTCCCTCCTTCCTTTTCTGCACATTATTCCCATCCTTCCCCTGTTGTTGTCATCTCCTCCTGTACAGTGAGCCTCAGGGTACCAGAGGGAGATGTCCAGGGTGACCTGCTGAAAACGGATCTCTTTTGAGACAGCAAAAAAGCACAAAGCAGGAAGGTTTTCCCCTGACTTCGTACTGACACAATGCTTTTGTAATGCTGGAAGATTGTACTTTGTTTTACTGTGATGCTTGATGTGCTGTATTTAACTCTTGTAATAGTGGGGCATGATTTCTTGCCCTGCTGAGCTAAGTTGAAACTTATTGCTGTCTATAAGAGAGACAGTCCATAGCTTGGTCTTGTTTCTTTAAACCACAGGCCACCGTGTTGTACTCTGGTCTGCAAAGTGCTGTGGGTTCAAGTGGGTTTAACATCAGCCTAGCTGTCTCCGTTGAAAGGCATGCCATGCCACACCTCAGACAGGTATGGTAGGCTGTGATTACAAGATCTTTTGTGTCTGGGACCTTGGAGAGGGGCCACCTCACATGGCCTGGTCCTCACCTCTGGGTGTGAGAAAGGGGCAATGCAGGGGCTGGTTATGGGGTCATGGCCCCCGTTGGTACAGACAGGGAAACAGCAGGAGATGGAGCTGGAGATATTCCTCTCCAATGAGTAGTGCCCCCATTCATTGTCATGGGGCATAATATGCCCCTGAAGGAATCATAGGTTCTGCAGAATCACCTCTGCTGAACCTATGAGGGGTTGTAAGCTAGAATTCTGAAGTATGCTGTGCTTTAAAATTGTGTGGCTGTGCCCATATCAAATTTATTCAGTTAATGAGTTACCTTCCCTTTTAACGTCTCCAAATTCCCCCAAAGCCTATTCTGGAAAATGAAATTCAAGTTGCATTTGAGGCTCACTAGCGGTGTGCAGGGACTGTATGGCCAATAATATCTTGGCTACCACCAGCTTGGACAAGTCACTGCTGACAAGACACAACAGGAGCCAAGGAGGAGATTCATAGTGGGACATACGGAAGTAAGCTGTGGAAACCTTACACGTATTCCCTTAGCAGCAGAAATAAATAGATACCTAAACTAGACCTAAGTTATCCAGGTAGAAGAGCAATGGAAAGAAAGAGGCCTTTAAGTGTCTCTGTGTCTGCAGAGCATTGTTGCATATCTGTCTGCAGGCCATATTGCCATGTGGGCGTTATTTACACAGACCCTTACTGAATACTGGGTAAGACTACTTACACCACCCCTAAAACTTGCTTGGGAAGATCAGAAACTCCTAGGAAACATATGTTCCCTCATAAGCCAGTTTATCTGTTCCAAGTGGCCATGTGACACAGACACAGAGGAAAAGCACTTCAAACAGAAGACACTATTTGTATTAGTAGCACACTAGGCTAAAATCTGTATCTGAGTGTAAAGGCATTTCATTGTAGGCACTGGAATTATAGCTGTCTCTGCCATGACAAATGTATGTGCTGGAAAGAAAGTGGAGGTGGGTAGAAAAAGAATTAACATTTTAAAAGAGATAATAGACTTAATTTTGAAAGCCATTGAGAAATTCTGAGAAATTACTGGAGCTAAGAGAGGCTGAGAGTGCTCAGAAATGTTAAAAATCTGGCATATGTATTGACTTTACAATAATGACTCAACATTATTAGAAAAGTAGAAAACAAGCACTGTTCAGAAAAGAACCCTAGACCAGTCACAGCAGCCCCTTAATGTTCTTATGTCCTGCTCTCCTCTACATCTGTTTCCCTTTACACAGGAGATAAATTCCTCCCATACCACTTAGCATTCCTTAAGAAGTGTTATTACTTGCTGAAACAAGAAGTTCCCCAGAAGCACTGCGTGCCACTGCTGTCAGTCAGTCTTTAAGAGCTTTTTTGGAGCTAATGGATGGTGTGTTTGTTGCTGTTTCATGAAACATGATGGCTGAAGTGTCACAGTAAGGGTCTGTGTAAATAACGCCCAGATGGCAATATGGCCTGCAGGCGAGACTGAGGATTGTGTAGCTGAATGGAATAGGAGGATTGCTGGTGGAAGAAGACCTGAAAAGAGCGAGCCTGCCAGATGCTTTCACACATATTCACATGATGCCATCCATACCTGTACATAAAATAGTGGCAAGTTGTTTTAAAGTTCGGAATGTGTTTTTCACTGTTTCTCTTGAGAGTGTCTGTGGTGTGAGGCTGTGCTGTGTGGTAACACCCACTCACACTGTCACCCAGACACTGGCAGCCTTATTGCTTCTCTGGCATGGGACACTGCTCTGTCACTGGCTCTGCCAAGTAATGCATATTCTTGGTGACATTCTTGGTGACACCCTACTACCTCTGTAGTACTTAATACTAGTACCACACCAACTACTTAGTACTGTCTGTGGGATTCTCAGGGCTGTAACTAAGGCTCATGTCCTTACTGCATGCTGTACACTTAATTTACTTATTTTTATGTCAACACAACACAAAGATCCCCACTGATATTAAAGGTCCTCCTATTTCTTAAGGCTCCTCTTTTTCTACTCATCTTTATCTTCTCATTTATGTTCTGTCTTACACTTTACCTTTTTATATGCTTTACCTTTTTCAGAATGCCAGGTTCTCCAGCTACTGAATCTTTTTTTACTATTCAATTTCCCACACTAAGTTTTCTTATATTTCTACAAATCTCTATAACTCTAATTTCTTCTCTTAGGCTTGAAAGCTCTGAATATTTTGCCAGTATTCAAACTCTCAGTGCCTTCTGCCTGCATTTTTCATGTGTTTTTTCTGCTTATTGCTACTCTTTTAAAAAAAGTCTTCTAGGGATAGCAATATTTAAAACATCAGTGGTACCAAAAATTAGCTTCTTGTTGGTTTAGTACTACAGCTCATGTGCTCCCAGGTGTCTGCTGAAGGAAGAACAACTTGCTTAAGTGTAAGGGTGTCTATCAAACTTTATCTCAGGAGTCTTTGGCAGAGCTGAAAGTAAATAGACATGGAACTAGGTGCAGTTCATGGGGCACCTGATATCTGAGGTGGTGGATCTTTCGCCTGAGAAGAAACATTGCTGATAATAATTTTTGCCACCTCCAGAGAAGAATAGGAATGTGTGTCTCCAGGGTATGTTATTTTCTGGGATGTTTTTGGAATAGTGTTATTTATGCCCCACCCATTGGCAAGCCTGGGAAGAAAAGGCATAATCAAAGCCTTATTTAGCCTAAATACAGAGCTCTCTGGTTCTGGAACACAAATCCTTCATTTGCATCTGTACTGATGGTCATGTAGCATGTACGGACACAGAATAGTTACCAGTGGCATCCTTCCAGTTGTTACTGGGTAACTGTGCACACACTGGGGAGGGCAGTGAAAAATGCAGCTAAATACCCTCACTGCAGCAGGACCATCATTGTTGTAAGTTGATGTAATACATTGCAAGTGCAAAAGAAGCAAGTATATGTCTCAGCATCCACGGCTTTCGGCTGCATGCGATTTCAGATCTCTGCCTTGCTTAGACACCTCCTCCACCCACGCTGCTGGGATAGGCACCATAGGAAGCGGAACAGCATAGGAAACAGAATGAACCCAAGGTAGAGGACTGCTTGCACATTTATACCGCAGCCCCAAGCAGCTGAAAGCCTCAGGAGCTCAAGTTAGGCAGGGAAGACCAGAAAGCAGAATCCATAGTTCAACATGAAATTAAATTCAAAATCTGTCATATTTCTCTGTATTTTCTTCAATGCTTTTTCTGTTTTCCTTGGAATTGTGTAAAGGCCTGTAAATCTTCTAATGCTTTCACTTCATACAAATAATAGTCTTCTAAAGAAAACTGAGTAAGTTGTATATAGGAGAAAATTTTACATAATGAGATAAAGATGTAAGAAGCTGTTTACATCTCATTCTGAGCACTGTTTGGTGTTTGCGGCATTTATTTTTGATGTTTGTGGTATTTATTTTTTTAAAAGTACAAATATACACTTATAAGAATCTCTTATTTTACTATTTAATTGGCAAAAATCAGTTTCTGCATTAAATTACTACTACTATATCAATTTTATGTGTATCTTTATATTAAGTATTCATTTTCAATAGCTAGTGAATAAGATGTCATTACAAAAAATTGAGGGGTTTGATGTTACAGTACTCCCAAGGTCTGTGGGACCCGGACCAGCACAAATTTATAGTCAAAGACCAGTGTGTCTAGGAGTGGATGTCAACACACAGAGTTGTGATTTATCAGGAGATCTGCGACATGATATTTTATCTAACAGCAACATGGTTTTTGGTCTACATGAGCACAGACTCTCTGTACCAGACACAAAGAGAGAGATCGGTAAATGAATGACTGTATTCTGTTCTCATTTAAAGCACCATACCACTATTAATTACTGATGGAAACTATAGGTGCCCATGCTCGCTTGCATTGCACCTAGTGGACAGTGGCTGTGTGGCTAATCCTTGTGTCTGTATCAATCGCCTTTTATTTGTAAATGCTGGTTCTTATCCATTTTGTTTCTTATAGGTCATTGTCTCATGCTGCCTCCAGACAGAGCTGTCTTTGTGCTGGAAGACAAAGAAGTAACACAGGATAATGGCTGTGGAGCAAAATAATTTGCAGCATTCCTGTTTATTTTCAGACTTTGGAGATTTGTATAAGGAATTAATTCTGGGGGATTTGCACTTTTAAATCAATGTACAATTTTCACTTAATTTCCACAGTCACTTTATGAAACAGCAAGTGAAATGTTCTGATTCTCAATTATTAATTTGATTATGGTCCAGAAAGGATGCATTCCAGCTCTTAATTGCCGGTCAAAATTTCAGCTGGAAGACACTGAAACTGGTAGACATTTTCCTGTTGACTGGGGCCCACACTATCTGGCTTCAGCACCTAACGCTTCTGCAGAAATTATATTTTGTTAGTGGTGTTACCTGGATGTCCTATGAATCAGGATTTTGAGGTGCAGCGAAAGATGCAGGAAAGACTGAAAAAGGCCTGACACTTTTGTGATACCTTCCTTTGACACATACCAGATTTCCAAGAACTCTGAGCAAGTAGAAACACCATTGAAAGGGTATTTTGTCCTAAGAAATCTCATCCATAATGTATGTATACAGCAATATACAGATGAGCTTTGGAAACAAAATTTGCATTATTTTGAGTACTGTTTGGTGACTTCAAAATCTGCTTTGTATTTATGTGTTTACAAGTGTTGATTTTGTAGCCTCAGTGAAAATAGCTGTGTTACTGAATTTCTGTGTGTATATCTCATACCTTTTGCATCCTCTCTTGGTTTCCTTCCACTGTGTTTAGTCAGTGGATTGCCAACAGTGACCAGCTGTTGTGTCACTAGATAGTTCATATTTCCCCTTAGAGTAGTTTCATAAGGTTTCCATGAGCAGAAGTTTTCTATATGAGCAATTTTTAATTCTTCTTTTTGAGTTCTGGACAGAACTAGATCTTTGTATAAATTTGTTCATTTGAAATTATATATGTCAGGTTTTTTTCTGATATTTTTTTCCTCAGCTGTCTATATAGAAGAAATGAAAAAATATGTTGCTTGTTTTGGAATTGAATCTGACGGACCTTGTGTCTCTTGCTTTAAGAAGATTTTGAGCATATTTTTGCAGTCCTCAAGAGATATGCATATGATAAGAATGTAGACTGTAATAACAGATACCAGAGGTACATGAGGTGAGACAGCCACCTACCACTATAAGCTCTGAAGACACCCATGATTTAATTTTGGAGAATTTGCTGTCCTGCACTAACTAATGGTCATGCTGACAGTGGCTGATATTTTTCCAGGCTTGTTTGGTGAGTTTTCTATTGAACCTTGGTTATTGTCCTATAAGTTAAGGCTCTCTAATATATGACCAGCTTAAAATAGTGTGGCTTAAAATAGTTTGTTTGATATGAATTCTTCCTTTACAAGACTGAAGAATTGGGCATGATTCCCTAGCACAGAAAGAAAAAAAATGGCACATTGTCTTAATAGCTGTTGTGGAATCTGACATGATTCCAGGTATAGCTATGTGGCCACTAGTTAGAGATAAGAGAGATAAGAGAGAAGCTTTCCTCACAAATGCTGTGCTCTGGGTCACATGAGGCTGCAAAGGCAAAGCATCCGCCTGTACTTTACACAAGACTCTATTCCTTCTCTTTCTCTTCCCCAGGACAGCTGGAGAAGTACCTCACTAATTTTATTTCATCAAATACTGTAATCTCAGCAATATCCTCTTCAAGTGTCTTCTTACAGCAGTGAAGACATCGCCACTCAGCAAATGAGGACCAGAGTATTTGTGTATATTAGATCTGCTTCACAGAGGGGGAAAGGATGTGCCGACCCACTCAGCTGACTATTTTTAGCTATCATGAATAATCACAGGATGCAAGGGGAAGCATATCTCAAGAGATCACCCACAAAAGGAGTGAATTAATAGCAGAAGTGCTATAAATATACAGGGGTGGGTGACTTGAGTGAGAGTGGCTACTTTAATGGATGAACTGTGGAGAATTGCAGGAGGGGGATGTGTGTGTGACAAAGCAACAGGAGTTTTCATGAGCATATTGTCTCAGAGATAAACTCAGAAGGACTTATTGGTAGAAAATGTCTCTTAAAAGGTGTTGTGGTTTTTGCTCCCTTTTTTATAGCATATATTCTTAATTCTTGTGTTCTGCTTTTTCTTGACTTTTGTGTTGCTTACCTTTTCCACTATCTGTGGAGTATCTTCTTTATCGCAGTCAGTCATTATTCTTTTCTGTCTTTCATTAAGAAAGCAGCACAAAGGCAAATGGATTCTTTAGGCTCCTTCAGTACTAGTCTGAGTGGACTGATAAAGGAGCTTGAAACCAAAGAGAAAGTTCTCCCAGGCTTTTCCCAGAATCGTTGCACATTCTGAAGATATACTTCTGTGTTTGATTGAAAAGAAATAGCATCTGTGGCAGAATGAAGGAGAAAGAGGCAGAAAGACCTGTCACAGTGAGCAGGAACAGGTCGATTTCTGAGCATCAAAGGCCATGTTACTGGTGATATGCAAGACTTCTTTCAGCGTTGCCACAATAGACACCTTCACTAGAGCCCAGCTGCCTGTGAAGTAAAGTGCAGTCATTGTTCAGAAATGCACCATTTCTGGTTATAATTAGTTATGAACTGGTTCGGTGTGAGTAGTCAGCACCATGGTTCTCTGCAGCTCTGGGTATGTATTTCTCCTTTTCTGGGTAAGAGTTCTGTTCTTTCACTCCAGAGCCTTAAGAGATTTTTACAGTGGGAATTACTGAGTAGTGTGTCCCAGCATATTGATACAAAACATATGGGTACTCTTTGCTGGGAAACATTTCTTTGTATACCAAAAAGTTTATTACCTCTTCCTATTTTCAAGAGTGTTTGATTGCTTTGAAAAATGCCCTAATATGTATGTTATGGTTATGGTTATGTTATGTTTATGTCCTAGTGTTAGGACATCCTAAATGGTTTATGACACCAGGAACTTTGAAAGGGTGAGCTGCTTTTTTGGTTGCAAGTGGAAGACTTACGCTCAGAAATATCTATGGCATTGAAATTCTTTCATTCCTTCTAGGGCAGTGGACTTGTATTTTATTTCTCCAGCTTATGAGTCATTTTACTGAGCACTCGGGTGAGGGAAAGGAGCGAGTAATGCAGAAATAAATGTGATTTTGGAAGATGGACAGGTGTCCCTGCTTGTCTCTGTGCTGTTCAGAAATATCTGCCTACTAAGTCTGCTGCTTGCCATTGTTTGCAAAACACATTTTTATGCAGAACACCTCAGACTGACCAGGCAAAAAAGTCTAAATAAGCCTTAACTATAAAGTTTGTTTAAATTGCTGCTTGTCTACTGTGAATCAGAGGGGGTTCCAGTTTAATTGTTAATCTGAGAACAAAATTAGGTGATGTTTTACAAACTAATGCTTTATTCACTCAAAGTATTTTGTAAATTGTGTTGAACAGTAGAAAGGTGCCAAGATGTTTGTATTTGTGACATATTTTATTTTCTCTTTGCGATTTCCTACATGAAGGTTAGGTTCCTATTGTGTCGAAAATAATAGCACAGGCAGTTCCACTGAGCCTTTTCAGTTTTATTTTAAAAAATTACCAGTGTGTTAGCATGCAAGGTGGCTGAGGTGGTATGACAGGAGTTTCATTGCAATATGATGTAAAAAATTGATTTACCTCAGCTTTCATAGTGCAGCTTTTGAACAAACAACATCAAACTACCACAATCAAGGTTAAACATCTAATGCATCTTTGACAATTACAAGAAATGCTGTAAAAATAACTAGGATTAAGCACAGCACAATTGGTGGCCCGCCCCAGTGCCCTTGCAGGGAGCACTGCACACTGCTGTGGGAGAGGGAAGATTTTTGCTTCTTGGTTTCATTGCATCCAGTTGGGATTGTGGAGGGGAAGTGCTAAAGGGTAACCCTGAGATTTCTGGGGTGGAATAACACAGCAGCAATGTTACTGGGGCACCTTTCTTGGCCACCTTGAGCGCATACAGTCAGGACTGGCTCTGAAGGGGCTGCCGGCCCAGCCCTCCATGCCTCATTGTGCTGGGACAGCCAGAGGCATCTTCAGACACAGTCCAACAGGTATCAAATGTGACAGCATAACCCCATGTAAAGGGTGTGATAGGCAAAATGCAATCAGCCAAGCAAATCTGTGTTAAGGCTCACTTTTCAGGTTCCCTGCTTTGTACTTCTATCTCTTTAATTCTGCCTACATCTGGCACAGAGGCAGCCTGTGAGAGAAGCCCGTGTGGACATGAAATATTACCATGTTTCTCATTGCTGGGATCCTTGGCACAGGAAAAAGTCTTGTCTGAAAAAGAATTTATGCTCATTTTTCTTTATTGGGAGCTGTTTGATCATCAATTTTAAATAGCATAAAAGAAGATAAAAATCAGCAGTCATGAGGCTCTGAGAAGAAAGTGCAACATATTTTGTCAGTTTCTTTAACATGCAAGTTTTCAGGTAGTGAAATACCTTTGTTATATTTTTGAGAAATAAATTTTGCTCTTGCAGTGGGTGTGCAGAGTATGATTACTTTGGAGACAGACTTTAAAATGACAATCTGAGGTGCCAGCTGATAAAAAATTTCAGGCATAAAGCAATTAAAGCTGAGTCTCTTTATTCCTGGTAAGCTGCCTGAAATTAATATTTAAGAAATTTGATTTCAGCATGAACCACAGTTGTTACAGGCTCACCCGCTGTCCTGTAGTCAACGCCTGACACAGCTTGGAGTAGTTCTCAAAAGGTCTTCAAGTGACAGGAGATAGTGGAATGAGTATTGAGATGGAGTACAAATTCCTAATGTTCCATAAATACTGTATGGAGTGTGCTTCATGGCTAGCAAGGAGTTATTTAACAGGAAACTCCAATAGTTCTGTTCATGGAGTCATGGCAAGAAGAACTTCCTTTCATATTCTTGTAAGCTGGCCTGGCTCACACATAAATGAAGCCCCCAGGCTTCACCTCCTTTCTTCTGTTTTGGGATTTCCACTGGGAAAAATTGCAATTAATGTGATCTAAAGCAGCTACACCTGCAACTGAAGCCTTCCAGTCCTGGGAGTGCAGTGGAGCTGTGACGTCTGGGCACATCTCTAGGATATGTTTGCACTTGCACGAGGCCATGCCATTCCAAAGCCGCTCCTATCTCATTGTCCTGTTTTCAGCTAGGATAGAGCTAATTTCTGCTCAGCAGCTGTTACATTGCTGTGTTTTGTATTCAGAAAAAGAACAGTGTTGATAACACTCTGATGTTTTGGGTTTTGCCGAGTTGTGTTTATCCTGAGTCAAGGACTTTTTTCTTCTCTCATGCTCTGCCAGTGAGGTGGGATGCAAAAAGCCTTTGAGAGAGCACAGCTGGGACAGGTGACCTGAACTGACCAAAGGGATGTTCCACATCACAGAACGTCATGCCAATATATAAACTGGGGAGATTTATGGGGAAGGGGAGGGTCTGTCTAAGTTCAGGGTGGGGGAGAGATCGTCACTGGTCAGCTGGTTATGGTAATTGCATTTTGCACCACTTGTTTCCTTTTTATTGTCACTAATATCATAATTTACCATTGGTATTGTATTTTACTTTATTTTTCATCATTAAACTGCTATTATCTTAACCTATAGGTTTTACTTTGATTCTCCTTCCCTTCCACCACATCAGGGGGTGAGTAGAGAGGGGGTATGAGTGACTGCATGGCACTTTCTTTTCCATTTGGTATTAAACCACAACCATCCTTTTGGATGTGCAATATTGAATATAAAGGGTTGAGGTAATAACATATCTGACCAGAGCATGTAAAAAGAAAATTATTACAAAAATTCATTGTATTGGTTTAGTGGTTGTTAGTTACAATGCAGACGTATTTTCTCTCATATTTGTTTATGTCTCTTATTCTGGCAACACCTTACTTGCAGTTTGTGTTCTCTGTGGTATTTCACAGGATGGGCTTATTCTGTGACAATGTCTCTCCTCATGACACCAGTCTGGTGTCTGTATTCAGTATTGCAGACAGTTCTGTATTTTGGGAGTCATCTACTGGGAGTGATTAATAATCACATCTTTGTTTTTTTCTTCTCAGAGGAACAAACCAATACATAGATACCTTCCTATATTTTCCCCTCCTTTTTTTCTTTCCATGTTCTCCAGGCTGGTTACAGTAGTTGAGAATTTTAAAGATTTTGAATATACTTTGACTACCCTTGAAACCAACCTGGTCCTTTTGTTAGGAGCCAGCATGTTATTGCATATGGTTCAGGTCTTGTTTAAAGTTAGACAAGTAATTCAGAATATTACCCAGAGATCTGCACAAAGGTTGGATAGTTTGAAGTGGCAAGGAGGGTGGGATTGTTTAAGCAAATACCTGGGGCATTGGACACTTCCAGTGTGTTTGTACCTTATCCTTGAACAAATTCAGAATCCTGAAAAACTAGTAAAGTGTTTCTTTAAAAAGAGCGCTGGCACTCCAGAGAGGACCCAAATCTCTGCAAAGTGTTGGGGTCTGGCCATGGTTCTTATTGAACCATGTTCAACACTGCTTGATGGCCTCAGAAGGGTCTCTGAACCTGACAATGAGATGACAGCAGGGCCTGCAGCTGCTCCCACCACCATGACAGACACTGCGGCTGCTCCAACGCCAGCAATGGGCACTGCCACCAAAACCACAGAAACAATCAACAAGTGCTGCTGGCAGTGGGCCCTGCAGAGAAACAGAAAAGTACATGAAAGTCACCTGGTGAAAAAGCTTTAGCAAAAACAGTCAAGGACGGCAGGGAGAGCAAAGAGGAGGAGGAAGCAGAACCATCATGAGGTGATTTTCAGGTCCATCATCGAGGCTATCACTGGAACTGGAAAAGGAGACAGAAGAGACAACCACATCTTAATCCTTATCTCTGAGTGAGCTACAGGAGCCAAGAAAAGATTTCAGCCATCATCCATGGGAGCATTTTACTGCCTGGCTACTCCAGTGCTGGGACAATGGAGACAAAAGTGTTGAGTTAGAGGGTAAGGAAGCCAGGCAGCCGGGATGACTTGCTGAGGAACCAGGCATTGACAAAAAAATAGGGAAAAAAGACACGAGCCCTTAGTTGCTGAAGGAAACTCTTATCAAGTGTGAGGGACAGGTATTCCTATATAGATGATGTTTCATGTAACTCAGGCAAATGGATTACGATAAAGAAAGGTATTCAATAACTGAGGGAAATGAAATATGAGAAATAAATGAAATTTTTACCTAGAAAATGTGCAGCTCCCCACAGATCCAGATGACCTCTTCTATCAATGAACTTTGTGGAGGAAATGTATACAGAGTGCACCAGCAGTACATGCCAACCCCTTGGCAACAATTTTTTGGAAAGGGGATGCACCACCAACAGTCAGTGACGTGATCTGGCAATTCTGGGAATATGAAGAGAGTATTTCTTTCTCCATCATTATGGCTGTGGGGAAACTGATAGATAAACTGACAAATAAGCTGACTCATGAGTTCCAGCAATTCAGAGAGAATATGTCCTGCTCCCCACCTGTACAGGCCGATATTTCAACAACAGCAGGTGTATTTTTGTGCAAGAGAGAGGCTATAGAAGGAACACCACAAGGTACCCTGTGTCTTTACCTTTGGGACCACAGAGATGATATGAGGAAGTGGGATGGACAACCTTCCTTGATCCTAGCTGCACAGGTGCAGGAATTGTAGGGAAGAACAGATGGGTTTTTTCCAGGAAAGTTTCTGCTCTGGTCTCCAGTGGACAGTTTTCCAAGACGAAGGGAAGCTTATGAGACTTAGAAAGATTGAGGCATATTGCTCTTTCAGAACAGAAACCAAACCAAACCAAACAACCAAACAAAACCCCCAAACACCATAATTAAATCGTTATCAGGGACATCTATTATCCTCCAACTTATTTTGTAGAAAGTACAAGGAGGTTTTATGAAAATAAAATGAATAGGTAATAAAACAGCAATTGTCCTGTTGCATAACTATTCATGGTCACTTGACATGGAGGTAGTATATCACTTGATAAAGTGGAGTTATCTAGCACATTCTAGCAGTATCTTGCAAAAGCAAAACCATAGAAGCTTTTTACCATATCTAATCTAGTTCCTACTTCTAGTTGTAGTATTTTGTCTAACTGACTGGGCACAGCATCCAGCCACATCTAATTCTCCTTGAGCAATCATATGTTAGTCAAATGGGGAATAACACAGACAGATGCAAACTAATGATTAGATTTTGATTGCTGATTTTGTGAAGAATCAAATCTTGTACTTCTGGCCATTATTTCACAGACATTCCAAATAGGTTACGCCAGAATATCTGACTAGAGAAGGCTCAAGGCTCATCTTTTGACACGCTGCTCTAAGAGCAAGGCTGAAGTAAAAGACTTTGGCTGCTTGCAATACCCATCCAGTTGTTTGGGCAAATTTTTGTCTCAAGACTGTTCAAGCTGATGCAATTTGCAACCATATGTCAGGGCTGTGAAGGGTCATCTGGTATGAAAAGAAGTCTCAGCATTTTTATCTTGTAGAGGAATAAATATAGATCTGTAAACTGTGTCTGTATCCTTCTGCAGACTCTTAGGAACTGCCAAGTACATAAATATAAATCCAGTACTTATCTTCACATAATTCTTAGCCCTGTTGTGTCAGGAAGGACCCTAATAACCCATTGCTGAATTTGTGCCCCGCCTCAGTAGGCACTTAGCTGAGGTGTTTGTTCTGGGAGGGCATCCTTTTGGAGAGACACATGCACACAGGCACATGTATGCACACGCTCCTGTCCCAAGACCTGGTCAACAACCTTCCCTGTAGGGCTTCTCTCTCTATCAATCATGGCAGGACAGTCTCAGCTGAAGATGCATCTCCCTTAGGTACCTCAGTGAACTGTAAAACATTAGCTGGGTCATAATACCACTTCTTTTTTCCCTTGGTCTAAAATCTGCAAAATATATTTGTCTGAGGTATTGAAAATCCTAACCTAAATTACACAAAATACAAACTCTAGTTGAGGTGCTGGGCAATGGCTTCCTCTCCTGCTTCCCACTGAAGGCCCCTTCATCTGGCAGTAGAGCAGGAGATTTTTAGAAACAGGCTGGTTGCAAAGCAAATACGGGTTGCCAGGACACAGCTACCCTTCTGAGATTTTCAAACATATATGTACCTCTGTGCTCTTGGCATATAGCCTCATTCAGTTTTCAAAGACAAAGTTGAAATTTTGTCAAGATGGAGAGAATATATGTATGTAATTTCAGGTAAAGTATATTGTGGGATGTTGCAGTTCAAATAATAATGCTTTGTATAGACAGGAAGTTTTCAGCTTAAATAAAGTTTAATAGAAATCCAAACAACTTTAATCCTTTCTTGTATATATAGTTAATATTGTCCATAAAATAATGCTTAGTTACTGATTTTAATGGCTTTTTTTTTTTTTTTAAGTGCAGTGAGTCATATAGTGGAAGAGAGGCAAGGTTGCTCCAAAATATTCTGGAATAAATATAAGGCATAACTCTTACTCATTAGCAACATTTTTTTTTCTTGAGTGATTCAACATCCCCAGAGCAACTGTGACTACATAAACACTGCTCTGAAACTGGTCCCTCTGGAGTGATCTTCCTTCATTGATGGAGTTCTTTTTTCTAGAGAGGAGAACAGAATAGATGGATGCCAGGATTATTTACAAACAGTCTAATCTCCCTAACACCTCTCACAAACCATTCATCTGGTTCAGAATATGAAGGATACTCAATTATTCAATGAAAAGGTTAAGCTTGTAGTAATTATGCATAGTCAGTAATGAAATGTACTTCCCCTGGGTATTTTTTTAAAAGGATGCAGGCCAACAGATGTTTACCACATCCTTTCTGGCAATGTTTTCTGAGGTTTTAGTTTGTGACACTGTTTATGCTTATTTTCAAAATGCAGTTCATTGTCTTTAATGCTTTACTGAAGTTGTAACTGGGTGACAGTGAAGTAAGTCAGCACAAAAATCTGTGTGCATCCAAGCCAAGGCAATGCTACTTATACCATTTTTGTGTAAGTGTGAGTATTCTGCTGCATACAACGGATCAGGGAACAGCCTACCTAACTGCTGGCTCCACACTTTCATCCTTCCTTACATCTATCCATCTCTTTGCTTTCAATATAACACTTTTCTTGCTAAGTATTTTGTACATAGCCATAAATTATGATACATATGTAGGAGCTTGTAACTGTACTGCTGGTGGCATATTTGGCTGTGGTGCTTGGATATGAGCTGGCTTTTGTCTTCAGTAATTGCTGAAGGTTTGTTATGTTAATAAAATCTTACTGACAAAGCAGTGGGACTCTAAAATGATAAATAACTTTGCTAAAGACATCCTCTACCTTTAACTAAAGCTATTTCTATCAACATCTTGCCTTGAGTTAAAAAGGTTAAAATTAATACCTTTACTGAAATATGGATCATTCACTTATAGGAAGGACAGATTTAAATAATCCAACACCAGTTTGAGTAACAGTTAAATGTTCCTTGTATCTGATTAGTCTCTTTAAAGGCACAGAGAATAAGAATGTGCAAAAAAAAAGTTCTAAATTCAGGTAAATGCTTCATAGGCAGAGAGCTGAAGTCTCCTGAAGCTGATATTAACTATAGATACATATATATAGATGCTTTTATTGCTTTTTACTACTCTTTAACATTTTTGTTACTGTTGTCTGTATTTTGACTGTGTATTTTTCACTTCATCTATGGTAATGCTGGTTTCTAAGTGACAGGGCTACTTGACTGCTTTCCAGTGCTGCTATATTTTTTTTTATTTGCCCCTAAAACCAACTACACCATTCCTTCATTAGCTGCACAGAAGCTGTCAATGGACAGATGCCTGTGCTGCAAGCATTTTAGGGTAACTACTGTTATCTGGAAGAATCATGACTACAACAGGACACTGGGCAGTGTGGCCAAAGTCTAAGGGCTCCACAGTTCTGAAAATAAAATCCTACCCTCTCTCTGTTTGCTCTCCTGAACTTTCATGGACTGAGAGCAAATCTGCAATACTGTCTGATTGCCAGTGCACACTGGGCCAGTCAGAGTGTGGAGTTAGTGGGAATGGATGTGAGATGTCTTAATGTTCACAGAAATCTACAAAGAAAAGAAAAACATGTGCAATTAATTCAAGGTAATCTGTGGACTGTGGGTTTGGAAAGTTGAGTGGTTTAAGAGATTATTTACAGTGCCTTCCTTTAAGTAACACCACTTGTGCTGCCTTAATACTTGCAAGTATTTGCTCTGAGGGCTGGTCACGAAGGTCCTTGGTGTCATCTGTTGCAGACTAATGAACCAAATTTTTTTAATACTCATTGAACTCCCATAAAAAAAGAAAAGAGTTCAGTTAGACCATCACATCAAACTGCTGATGGTTTTTCTTATTTCCTCTGGAATCTTTAAGTGGGTAAATGTCTTTCTCACAGTGTTTCAAGAATATTTGTTGTGGAGGGACAAACCTACTATGTATGATTGGTTTTCTATTCTCCCAGTTTGTCCTTATCATCACTTAATGTTTATGTTTCAGTAATATCCTCCGTACAAACTGAGGATGGCACTGCAATAGGAAAAAACAAGGACCCAACCTTTGGCCTGAAAAACTGGTGAGCCAGTTTTTGTTTGCTTTTTTTCCATCTTATAAAAAAGGGGTTTTGGGAGCTCAGATGACAAATGCAGCAGGGCGGACTGTTTCTAGACTAAGGTGCATTGTGCTTCAGCTGTGGGACAGTCAAGGAAGGCCAGAACACAAGTATAACTAGAACTTCCTAAAGATCCACTGCCAATATAGACATGCAGACATGGTAGTAAGTATGTAATGAGCACAGACATAGGAGGAGAGATAAACCAAGAGAGGTATTTAAATATATGTTATTGTTTAAGCTCTTTTCCATGAAAACTATGAAATTTGAAATTGGACTCTATTTTACAATAAGGCTGAGGTTAAAGGAATTATGCTGTTGCAAAACAGCAGGATGTGGTTCACAGGCAAGGAAGAAATCTCTGGAAACGGAGTGCTATGGAAATGAGAAAGAGAAAGATGAGCTATGTGTCTGAAATTCACCATGATCTTTGTCTCTCTTTAACTGATGATATGCCATGCCATCTCAGTTCTGGAAAAGAACAACAATGGATGTTTTCACATAACCAGTGCTGCTGCATGAGAGGTTAAAACAGCTTTGCAGTTGCAGCAGTGGAAATCACCATCATATTGCATCAAAGATGAGAGGAAGTGGTTTTCTGAGCAAACCCTGACCTAAACATGAAGTTGATAGCTTCCTTTATCTTGCAGCATATTGGAAAGATGCAGGACTCCCTTTAATAGGTATTGCAAGCTGGCAGCGGAAGACTTACTTAAATAGGCAAGGAAGAGATTTGAGTGTAAAAAAAAAAAAAAAAAAGCTGATCCAAAGTTTATTGAAAGATTGGAGTGTTGCATCATTACCTATCAAAATGTATAAAAATAGAGAAGAACATGCTAAGGAACAAAGCAGTGCTCAGCGGGAAACTATTTGCAGTTCATGAACACTAGTTGCACTTCACAGATATAATAATCCTGTGTTGTGACTCAGATGCCAGAGTTGAAAATGTGAGGATCAAATTTGAGGTACCACTAATAAAAGATTAACTGAAACTCTCATCCAGAGGTTTAAGAAAATTAAGCTAAATTACTTGCTGCCTAGTAATTAATTTTCCCCATTTACAAAGTCCCCATTCAGTTACTTTAGCAGTGTCTTTTTTCTCCAACTATTGAATTTCTTTCTGAAAACTCCCTATAGCACCAAATCCCTTTCTCTATTAAGTGCTCTGAAGACTTATAAAAGTATTTTAATTTTATTTGGTTTTCTTTTTCTTTTCAGGCCTCAAGGCAAGGAGCTTTTCCCCAGGCAGGGAACCACTAATGCAGGGCACATGTGCACATCCGCCGGTGGCCCAGGTTTCTAACCATGGCTGCTGTAAACTTCCCACTGCTCCTGATGTACCTCCATGCTTTTCCTTTCTTAGAAGTGCATCCTGATCCAGCTCAGCAACTTCTGAAAAATAAACAAGATTTGGGTCTGGCTTTTGGTTCCTTTCAGCTCATCTGGCACATCTTTCTGTCTGCCAGATGTGGATAGAGGTCCTCTTCTACAGGGTGAGCTGGTGGGGAGAGGAGGAGGGCATGAGAGAATGAGCTCTTTTCTCTTTTAACCCCACATAGGCCTTTTATTTGGCTGCATATTTACAGAGATTTACAGAGTCTGAAATATTTTAAAAGTTTGCAAATTTTTTGAACATTTCCTCTTCTTTTGATTATGCAACATATGTATATCATGTTAGTTCAGAATGCAAAGTCATATGAGCTGGGATTTTCAGGCACAGATAAGGAGACTTCAGACAAAGCGTCTGTGCATAGCCCAGAGTAGCAAAAACGTCCATCCAGTTGCTTTGGCTCAGATTAAATCTTTACAAAACAAACTTTGCAAACATGCATGCAACCGCAGCCTAACTACCAGTTTGGCTACAATCTCTTCTGTTCCCGGGAGCATTAGCAGAGAAAGTTTCCCTAAGACCAACTGACGAGGAAGCACTGCAAAGTAAGTGCAAGGAATGCAGAGGTGGTAGGGATGGAAATACAGGGATATGTCCCAACTTTTAAAAAGAAACAGAAAATGAAGACCTCCGGGATTGCTACTTTTAGCAGAGCCTGGGAGAGCTGGACTTGGTTTAAAAACCTGTGAAATTTAAAAAAGAGGTTTCTTTGGTTGGAGTAGCTAAACCTGAAGCCCCATTATGCCAGACCACAGATGGCTGGGATGACAGTTGTTTTACGGCTGCCCGAGGCAAATCAGTTGCTGTATCTAATTTCGCTGTATCTATGCTAAGTGTAGCGGTGCCACAACAGTTATGGGGCTATCCAACTTTTCCTTCTATTCAGATTTCATCAGTGGAGTGGCAATAGGGAATACAGTGACTATATAGATATTTACTTAAGTTTCCACTTTCTTAGCAATAGCTTAGCTATAGAACTGACACACAAAAAACCCCCCAGACCCAAGCAGTGGAGTCATGCGTTAAAAGCATGTGATTTATTTATGTCACTGAAACTATCAAGAGAATTGGGAGAGAGAGGTTAAAAAGTCTACGCTGGTGTTTCTTAAAAAGCCAGGAACACAGGAACATCCAGCCCTATTTTAAGATAAAGGGGTAAAGGCTGCCTGGAGGAGAAAGGTCCTTTTTGAGTTGTTGACATGTTAGATGATGCTGTGCTGCAGGGAGATAACTGTAACATAGTGACTTCTCCATGGATATTTACTCTGACTTCAAGTCAGTGAGGCTGTTAATGGTCGTTGTCTCCATTAAATGTGAGCTTGGGGGCATTTTTATGCTATCAGCCTGTGCAATTATACTGAAGTTTCCCCTGCTAATACTGCTTTGTTTCAGTTAAAGTCTTAACCCAATCACTAATGTTATTATAGGGCTTTTACAGATCTAGCTTTATTTTAAAAAGTCACAGTTTTAACCCATATGGTTACTTAGAATTAAATCAAAGTCCATGTGAAATGTTAAGAAATGGCAGGAAAATAAAAGCAGTACAACATCACAAATGCTTTTCAAATGCTTTTCAAGCCCCACAGTTATTCTGGGCATGATTCATAATTTCTGTATGTCTGGTTAGCTATAGCTCATCTTTATTTACTGCTTTCTCTAATCTGTGTATCTACAGTGGGATACATCTAGGCCATCTGGCTAACATCATGGTGGGAAGAGCACCCACGACTATATAATTTTGTCAGTCTGTGCTGTGCTTCTCAGTGTGCTCCCTAGACTTTATGAGCTCAGCATTTTGTATGGACATCCAGAGCACCTCACAAGGGCCCAAATAAAAATAAGGACTATGATATTTCCCACTAATGCATTGTCTTGCAGTGAGCGTCTGGGATAGAATGGATTTGTGTACACCTGGTTGCACTTATGCAGCCCAGGAGCCATTTTTTCAAAATCTCCATGGCATCAGGGGGACACTCATTTCCTTGCCTGTCAGTATTCTCCCCTGCTCTGTGCTGACCCAGGCTCAGTATCTTCCCTGGGGTAAGGGCTCTGTCTCTCTGGTGGCTTTCTCCTCCCTGCCACAGTAGTTCATGTGGCAGGTAAACTTGGCTGACATTTGGGTAGCCAGCATGTCTGTAAAAATGCAGTCGCCCCTTCAGGGGCAGCTGCACCAGGAAGGCAGCTGAAGATGGGAATCAGGTACTAACTTCATCCTGTGCATTGTTGCGGTGCTAGTCTATTCTTCTCTTATGTAGACTGCAAAGTACTTCAGTTTTCCCTGGGTAAAATGTCACTATTTAAACAATAGCTATAGTCTCCTGGAAGCTTGTTTCTGGAAAACCAAAGAAGTTCCTTTATAAGCACTAGCATCTGCTGATCCCAGGAGTCAGGTCCATCCTAAGAGCAAATACTGCCCACAGGCCCAAGAGCAGATGGATAAGTGTCCCACAGCAGCTGGGTGTGAGGGGCACACCATGCTGTCCCACACTGCGCTGAGGATGGGGTCTTCCATTGAAATGCCTGATGTTCCAAGAGGAAGAGAGGCAAAAATAAAACAGCATGCTCTGTGCCATGTTTCACAGAGCCTCTGTGCCTGCCTTGGCTGCTGCTCATGCTGGCTGTGAACACATGCAATGGGCATGGCCTGGGGCTGTGTAACAATGATAAAAGCAGAAGTAGCTTCTGGGTCTTTGGATGACATCAGGCTCATGTATAGGAGCCACAGCAGGGCAAAATGTCTGGTTTTCTGGGACTGGAGAAGAAAATGGCTTAGGACTGCAAACTGTGTTTTTTCAGAGGGAGTCAAGCTACAATGTAGGTGTGTCAATAAAGTATTGAAAGGCTAGGTTCACCTCTAGCTAATTATTAAATAAAACAGTTTCTCTTGATGATTGAGAACCTTAACAGATAGTCATGTGCTTTGGGGATACTTTGGTGTGGGTTCCTGAAATAAAAGTATAATTTCACAAGACAGGCAGTGGAAAGAGGCAGAGAGCTCTGAAGACCTATAGTGTGTATTGAGATCAAGAAGAGATATGAAGAGCTTTTACCCTTTGGATCTAGGCCGAGTGAGGAGAGAGTGGGTTCCCTCATGCCTACAAGAGCAGCCCCTGAGTGGGTTCAACAAAACGGTGGCAGAGCCCCAGTGTCTTCAGCACCCAGTATTTTCTGCTCCAAGGAGGTTATTGTCTAACACAGGTATTAACAAAGTATGTTTCATTTACCTTCTACAAGTCCCTCAGCATTCATTTTTCTGTCCTTCATAAAGAATTACTCTTTATTTTCTGACCCTGTGTACAGATTATTACTTGGTGGGTTTTTTTTCGCTAATGTTCCTTTTGATTCCTGATGAAGAAAGTTTTTGCTTTGGAGGCGCATTATTGTGTATTGAAGAGCCCAGTTGTCCCAAGAAGACACACAGAAGATCAGCCACCTGGCATCAGTGGAAATATCAGGAATAAAAGAAAAATGTGTCTAGGGACATGTGTGAGCTGGAGAGAGGCCAATTGCGGACAGAGAGACTGTGTGAACTTGAACATCAACCCACATTCTTATTTTATTTTTTTCTTTCTGCAGCTGGTTTTGAGGAAATGTGGGCTGAGGCTTCAAAATACAACAAAATATGCACTTTATTCTGAAGTAGAAGGATCTTGAGAATAACTGAGTAGGTTGAATATATTATGAAGTGCTAAGTTTCTTTTTGTTTACTGTATTTCAGGGAGCTATAAGAAAGAACAAAATATGCAATTTCAAGCAAAACAAAAGTTGAATACAAAGCTGTTCACAAATTCAGATGGTCTGGGCAGAAAGGATTGGACAAAACATTTTGAAGAAGAGAGAAGGAGTGAAAAATGTACAAAGTTTCAAAGAGAGGGAAAATTTTTCAAAGCTTCGGGAAAAACACAAGTTTGGCATTAAATAACAAAGGACTTTTGAGTCCTATTTCCCTGAAGGAGGCAGAAAGCCATCCACTGGAAAGCTGTTCCTGGATGTTGGGTTCCCTGTGTGTGCTGGAAGACATGACTTTGTTTATTCATGTAAGTAGAGGGATTTTTTAGTGCCCGAAGAATCCTGTGTCCTTTCACCAAATATTCTTTTTAATTAAAATAAGTGCCAAACCCCCAAATGCTGAGCAAGTCAGGAAAGTCAAGAAAAGTAACATTGATGTTTCACAGTTATCATACTGCAGGTAAGAGGGGAAAACCCCCAAGTTTTATTGAGTGCATAACAGTAGGGGGGAAAAAGCATGTGTAGGTAAGTGATGCCTTGGACACCTCCTCTCCCTCTCTGCGTATTTGGATGCAGATGCCCTGTGCCGATGTGGGGTGCAGATCCTGCCTCCAAACATGGCCTGAGCCCAGGCTGCCAGTTTTGCTGTGACAAGGCAAGTTTAGCTAAGACTGACATGCTGTGCAATGAAGATGTTTTGGTTGAGGGGTACTGACAGAGAAAGTAGTCACTGGTTACACCAGTTTGCTACTTCTCCCTGTTCTCCTGGGAAATTTGAAAACCAAATTTCCTTGCTTACCTTACTGCTCAAATTGCACCATTTCCCAAGGCAGAGTTTATCCGTGCGTGCCTGGCTGGCTGCTGGCAATGGTTTGCTTCAATCATTGCTAACTTGGATGATTCCAGCCTTGAGTCAGGGAAATCAGTTCATAACCATGTTCAGACGGTAATGTTACATACCCTTTTCCAGATCTTACTATCTCCCTGTTAGCCTCAACAGCCTAACACTTTAAGAAAGACCTTGGTTTTAATAATTCCATTTTAAAATAGATTCACTTTAGCATCTGGTACCATTTCTTGATGGCAGCTCTTCTCTTATTTAGGCAAGGAAATTTTGTAAGTCTCTAGTTCCACGTAAAGACAAATGCATTAACTTGGCTCCTCTGGATACATTTTTTGCCCTAAAAGTCTATTCTACTTCCGTCATATCCATGTAGTTCCACATTATTCTATTTCATTTGCTATTTCCTTTACTCGCTTTAACTTTCTCTGTCATGCAGTCTCATTTGGGAGGTTTTCTTGTGCAAGACTGGTGTGATGCAAGTAGAAAATTATTGTGCAGGTTCCATTAATGGGTATTTTTAAATGTTGTCCATCTGAGACATGAAATGCTGCATTTAGTTTTCATGAAAGCTAAGAAGGGAAAAAACATCACGAGGCAGAGCAATGGTAGATGCACTAACTCATGGCAGAGATAAGATAAAATGTTTGATATTGCTGATCCTCAGTGCTTGAGCCTATGTATAGGACTCTGTATGAAGGATGTGGAAAGGTGGAATAAATACAGTCTCATGACTTTAAAACAATTACAAACCATTTTCAGAAAGGCATAGCAAAAAATGTCAGCTTATGGAAGTCTGCAGTACATTGTATTTTTTATGAAAGCCGTCAGAAGGTGTTTTTGCAACAGGATGATGATGATGATGATGAAGGTACTGATATTTACTACTTAAACTGGTATTGGTTTAAAAGAAACCAAACAAAAGTACTTGATCCACTTTGTAGAGATGTTGAATGTTTTGTGCCACAAGATCTGTGAGAGGTTTTTGCCTGCTGGAAGCCTTTGTGAGAATTTCTTATTCTTGGATCTTTGACTGAGAGTTTAATGTAGAAAATTGCTTCCTCCTACACACTAATAAAAACACAGTAAGGATTTTACAAAGGAAAAAGGGGCTCGACTGTCCACTTCCCTTCACTTTATGCAATTGTCCAGACTGTTGCAAAAATTATGTACTGTTGTACTTACTGGCACTGATGTATGCAAGCTCAGCACTGATGAACTTAGCATGCAGTTATCCAGAATAACAAGAGTGGAGTATGCAGGTATTTGCTGGTTTGTAAACAAGGCTGGTAGTTTAGTCTTTACATGGTGTCTAGACAGCAGCAATTAGTAGTAATTAGTAAGTACATCTGCTGCCCGCTTAGTCCAATGCAGCTCACGTGCTATGGAAGTAAGGGATCTAAGAGTTTTACTTCAACATCAATACCCCATAAAACAGAGTCTTGTATTAGATTCCCAAATGTTGAGCCTGCTTTGCTCTGATGATCTGGTTTACAGTTTTTGGGGTGCTTATTTCCCTGGTCAGGAGCCAGCCTGCCAGATAAAAATGATGGACTAATAGTAAACACTTAGCCTTGTAGTAATAATTGTAAACCAAAAAAAGTCTTGAACTGGATTCCTGTCATATAAATAAGATGCTGCTTCTAGGTAAGACTAAATTTGGTAGGTCAGAGCTTCACAAAACATACTCCAAGGTATAAATTTGTGCCTCTGCTAGGTACTTGAATATGGCTTTTACTTGGCTTGACTTATAAGAAGGCAGCTTTCATCATGCCTTCTTGCCACCATGTAGGTGCTAGCTGTGTTCCTGCCTTGTCTCAAGGCAGAAGGGAGGAGGCAATATTGCAATATGCTCTGTGTCAGAAACATATGAGCAATTAAACACTGGATTCTCTGCTATGGCTATTGCAGGTTCTCTGACACCTGAGAAGAGCGTTATGTTTGACTCTCCAAGTGGAAAACCACTGCTAAACAGTTGAGGAAAATGCTGTTGTCTACTGTTCATGTGAAGAGAGGAGTGTAAACAGAAATTATTGTTGGTTGGGTTGGTTGGGTTTTTCACTATTTGCTTTCAGATGTCTATGTAACACCCACATGGGCACTGCTACTATTGCACACATACTTCTGATAGCATTCACTTGTAATATGGTTGCTGCTAACTACACCAAGTAGTTGCAAGATTAAATCAGCCTGAGTCACAAGGCCTCTCAGCTGTGCCACATATGACGAGCAGCATCACAACGGTGGAAGACGGGTGGCCAAGAGCCTTTGAAACCTCCTGGTTTTTTTTCTTTGACACACCTATCTCTTCATTTCTCTCCCCTAAGATGACAGCTTGTGCTTCAGGGAGCTGCTAGAATACCTGCCTATTGTCAGCCCTAGCAAGTAATGTTTCTTTTGTGTATAATAGGCAGAAGACCTGAGCGAGTTTTAAAACCAAATAATTTTATAGTCAGTAATTGTATTAATTCACAAAAAGCCAGGACCTCTCTATTCAAGGAAAGCACCCTGTCTGCTAGGCTACAGAATGTTGTTTCTCAGACTTTCCTAATAAATCCTCTATGAAGAAGAGCAGAGTATGGCTGTCCCAAGATTCCCCCAAGACTGATACCTTGCATATGCTGTAGGATGAGGAGCTGCAGCCACCATATCACAGGCTTTGTCTGTCAGTGCTCCTGTCACATTGCAGCTCTTTGATGATGAGCACTTAGTGGAATTTTAGGGAAAACTTCTGCTAGGTCTGTCTTCTTTCTGACAAATTACTGTGGCCTAAGAAATTTTAGGAGGGTTTAGGAAAATGATTGCTCTTGAACCAAGGACTGTCTCCTTGCAGGAAACTTCATCCTATTAGCATGTTGCTCTGGAAAACCCAGAAAGCTGTAGTGCTAAGTATAAGACTGCTTTCTGAAAGCAGACAGAGGAACAAGAAAAAGAAAACTGGGTAAGACTTTGCCAAACAATAAAGGTCTGGTTTATTGCTGATGTTTGGATCAGTTGGTCTAATTGTCCTCAGGGAGTACATTTCTGAAACAGCTGCAGTCCATAATGTAAATCAATATTTTAACATCACAGTCAAAGGACCTCTATTGCATTAAATCTGCAAGTAATATCAGATCCAATTTGTTATTCACCTTTGGGGATTCCCAAAGTGTCCAGAATGGATTTTCTGCTCTTCATATAAACATCAAGCCACATCTGCGACTGTTCTGTTGCTCTTATAAGAGAACTAGCCCACAATAGATTGATGAATCCCATTAAAAAAAATCTACTAGGTTTTTGTATTGCATACAAGCTGCAGTTTCTTGGCTGATTTCATGGCTAGGCTAATTCAGGTTGTAGAGCAGTAATACAGTCTCAAACTGAGACATGGTCATGTGAAGCTGTCAAAGTCTACCAGTCTGACAGAGATTAAAACCCATTCACTCTGATCTTTGTTGCAACATGAATATCTAAAGACATTTTTGCATCCCGGAGTGTTACCAGAAAGTGAAAACCTCTGAAGGATAAATGAATGTATTTCCTCAGTCAAGGAGGCAGAGACAATCTTCACAAGCATGTTCTCTGGACTTTATACTTTTGCTCTGGTTTGTATGCATGGGGATATGAATCAGAAAAAGTACTCTGTGATGAAGCTGAGTTTAATTTCATTTACTTGCTGAATGTGAGAAAAGCTCATATTTTTAACACTGAAAAATCTATATGAAATGAACTTCCAATAAAAAATAGTAATTTTACCCATTTAAAATTCAATTTTATCCAAGACTTGAAAGTTCATATGCAAATAACCTTTGGAATCATCAATGTCATTTAAAGAAGAAAACACTACAGATAAGTACTTGATCTAAACTAATTATTTTTAACCAGCTAATGCTCAGAAAATTTCTATAAAGCCCGTAAGTAAATTCTGCACAAAATTACTTGGTCTAGTGGTAAACATAAACAGACTTTGCAAAATTAAAAGAAAAAGGGCATTCTTCAATATTTTGTCCAGTAATGGAGACACAAGCATCCACAGGCTGGAAAATACATAGAGTGGGAGCATTATTTTGAGATGTGTGAAATGTTCTGTATAATTTGTTTAATATTCATCATTGTCTTTGTGGCTAATGAGGGATGATGACTCCCAATATCTCATTAAATTTAACCTTACTAGAGAATTTATCTTCAAACACAATTTTGGCAGATTCCCCTTTTTCTTACCATCTTATTCTCCTTTTTTCCAAAGACTTTATTTATCTACTTGAAGGCCTCTATCTCCTTCTGTGGGACTGGAATACTTGTAACTGGCACCTCTGCTAAGATGATGAAAGCATTTCTATCATTCTTCCTTAATACATGAAGAAAGTTAATTCCACTTCTGATTTTTTTTTTCATTTGTGTTACTCTTACTCTAAATAGTGGGAATGCAGTTCTTTGCTTCTCCTGATCTGGTCAATTTGGAGACAGCTGGACCTGTGGACACAGTGCTTTGATGCAACTCTCCAGTGCCTGAAAATACAGTGCCTTTGTCTCAGTCAATAAACACAATAATGATTTTAGCTGCTAACAAGACAAGCTTTGCTCTGGTCTCCTACAGAGAGGTATTCTTGGGGCTCTTTTATGGGTAGATGTGGATGATATTCTTCATTCTGTATGCTTGTGTTCTACTATTTCCTTTCAAGAAGCACTGACCCCTCATCTTTATCACCTGGTGTACTTCAGTCTAATACTCCTATCTCCCATCACTTCCAGCATCTCTCTATTTCCTGTCCCATGTTTTAAAATTTTGACATAATGCAAAATAAGTGACTGGTACAAATGGCTCCTATGTGGCTCCCATCTTTGTGAAGACTAACCAAGGGCTGAGGCTGGCAGCTCATCAGATGCAGGTGTAGCTGGAGGAGGTATTCCCTTCCCTCAGTGGCCATTGCACGGCCAGAACCACCCTATGTCCCAAGTGGCTGTTACTGGTCACAGCTGCTTTTGCAAGGATTTTTGTCTTCTTGTAGCTGATAAAAAAAATCTCTGGCTGTTGATGAGAAAACTTAGGTTTCTTCTGTTCTCCTTTCATCATTTAGCTTTATAAGGCTATTCTTTGTTGGACTCAGGGGGTTCTGAATCTTATCATTCCATAAAAGTGCAGTACCTGTTTTTACAGCACGTATAAGATAGCACTTCAGTGTGCAGACACTGAAGTTTGTAGTCTCTATAAATTATGTTTCCCATGAGCGTCACTGTTGCTACAAGGCTGAAAAGGGAGATGTATAGTAACATTTCTTGATAAGGCCCCACTTATAGGCTGTGAAATATTCACATTGTGAAGGTTGGTGTTTAATTTTTACCATCCGATATCACTGTTCATGCTTCTCCAGAAGAAGTAAGAACAATGGTTTTCTGTTCTATTTTTACAAAGTTGGGACAAAAAATCCCTATGTGCATAGATATTACAAGGCCAGCCCTTCTCTCAAATCTGATGCACATAGCAGAAAAAAAGCCCCACAGGATCTGGGGCTAGATTAAAGGGGTGGTGATCTGGTGCAAGTTCATAGTTCATATTTGGCAGTCCTAGGAAATTTTGGAAGAGATTCCTAGAAATCTGGAATTGCTACAATTCAGATTGCTTAAGAAGATTAAGTCCTTAGCTGAAATCAAGAATGATCGCCTGATGTAAGGAGGCTGTAAACTGTTATAATTACGATGTCCTTTTTTTTCTGGTCTCTGATTGTGCAGCTCTTTTTTAAAATATAGATGCTGCAAAAGTCTGGGATTCAGTTTTCAGGGGTTCAGGATTGATTGCTTCATTTATAAAAGAAAGTTAATAGAACAGAAAAATTAATATCACTCTTAAGGCAAGGGGAAATCCCCAAATATTCCTACCCATCCATGGAAACACTCTGTTTTATGACTTTTTGCTTTCTGTTACTTACCCATCCCAGTACCTCCTCCAGCTCAAAGTGATACATGAGAAATAGGACAAGGGAATAATATACTGCTGTTTCTGCATGCTCTTATATCAAGTGTCTCATCAAATTATTTCTCCTGTGTGACCTGTGTACTAGGGAGATCACAGCCCCCTGCTCTGCCTTTTTCTCAGGTCAACTACTATGTACGTGGGAAAAAGTGTCTCTTGACTAGTCGCCTGTCCACGTAATCTTTTCATTGCCCACTATTAAGCTGAAATTAAAAATCTAATTATTTTCATCTTGTTCTGTTGTTTCTTTCTTTCCCTAGGCTTTAGATGCTTTTTTTTAGATGCTACTACTTTTTTCAGGTTTTTGCCCTTATTTTGATAAATTTTGAGAGAATAGCAATTCCCATTTCCATGTGGGGTCTATAGTTTCTACAGACTAGCTTTAACAAAAATATCCCAGTTAAAAATGATGTTGAGGATTTTATTTAGTGGTTAAAGAATGGGATGTAGTTTCCCAGGTTTTCAGTTCAGTTGTCTTTCTTAAATGAAAGAAATTTACCTTGGTTCAGTTTGGTGTTATGCAATTGGTATTATTTAATTTGCTCCAGAACTGCTTTGTTTCTGTATTGCGCACATTTTTACTTCCACTTCTGTTGCAAAAAGCCTGCTCCAAAAGCACCACAGTTATGTTTATCTAACTTACATAACTTTCACATAACTTATATGAATATTTGTGAAATATTTCCAAAACTCTCTGGATAGCAGACTTGGTAGAAGCATCATCTATTGAAAGATTGACTTTTTAATGAAGTTAGTCAAGTGACTACTGAAATAAAGATAAGACTATGGAAGCAGAAACCCAATGAAATATTTTTTCAGTAAGACCTATGCTTTTCCTCTTGCATGGAAATGCTATGAAAATCGTGATAATGAATGCCTCTTTGCAAAAAAACCCTGTAAGTGAACACAACAGTAATTAGGACATCTAAGAAATATTGCAGAAAAGTGATTAAATATCCAAGGTCAACACAAAGGAAAACAAATGCAAAGTTTAACCCAGGACTTCAGTGATGAGTAGGAGTATATCCATCTTAGTACAAAGTGCTGCTGCTGTTTCCTTTGTGGCCTTTTCTTCTTGTTGTCATGACTGCATTAGCTGCCTCTTTATTGAAGTGTTTTTATTCCAAATACAAACATTGCAGTTCTCATCTAGCATTCATTTCTGTGAGTCAGGATCAAAGCTTTATGCCTCTTTATAACCCCTTCTGTGAGTTCTGACTCAAGCCCAATGTGCTTAATTCATCTATATCTCTTCCTAATGTATACTTCTATGAGCACCGATAGTTATCTTATGCTCACTAAGAGTTTCCCTGAAAGCATATCTTCTTCTGTGAGTTTGAAATTACTAAGAGCAGAATGACTTTGCATCTTAGAAATTAAAATATATCCTTAATGCATCTGAGCAGGATCCTGGATAGGTAAAATGTGCTGTATGTGATGGATGGATTTTTAATCTACCTTCTCTGTCTATTTTGTAGGCACCTTATCCAACAGGGATGCTGCTGAGCAAACTGGCTTTCATCCACCAAACCACTTAAGCTCATGCTCATCTTGGGACATGAATCTTTCCACTGAGATTTCTGAATAACAAGGGAGCATTGCTTGCTCATTGGAGCCACCAGTCCTGAAACCCTCAAGAGACAAACACAGGACCATTTCTGGAAAAACAATTAAAAGTAAATATTCCATCTTGTTACTTCAATATTCAGTACTGAAGAACTTATCTCACTAGCTCCTGCTGGAGCCAGCAGGATTTTAAGGAGCTGTTCCAGGGCAGCCCAGCATCCCAAACAGTCAGGCATGGGGAGGATTTAAATGCTCATTTCTGAGTGGAAGCTGTTGGTGTCAGTGTAAATGGTCCCAAATACACCCTACACTCAAAACTACAGTTTCCAGAAAGGACAATCACTGCTTCTTGAGCCAGCTGCACTGGGCTCTGCCTCAGGGAAAAAGCCCCATCAACAAGCATCACTGTCTGTAGTGTATCTCAATCCAAAACACTCATTCAAGAAAAACTGCCATGGGTCTGAGGGCAGCTTTCTCCACATAGAGTGGGAAGCTCAGGAGCAAGCTCTTGGTAGGTGTAGCAAGGACTCTGCCATAAGGAGGGAAAGGATACTGTCATGCTCTGTATGTTTCTGCTCAGTCCCATGTCCTCCATGCTTGGTTAACAGACATGCTTTTTTTATGCTGAATTAATGATGTCCTGGATTTGCCTGAGCAGCATCAAAAAGCTGCCATCTCCAATGCCCCTGTAACCACTCATGGCTCTGTTTGTTCCTAGAGCACCTGTGCTGACAAGGACCATTTATCAAAATTAGTTTGGGAAGCAGCTGCACCTAAGCATTTCCATGTAAGCAACAGTCTCCAGAGATTGGGCAGCAAATGGGGCAGAAGGAAGAGTGGAAACCCAGGAAGATGATCAGAGCCCACCTTGACTTGCATTGATTTAGTCTTCAAATGCTTGGCCATATTCCAGAAGGCTGTAGAACAAAAGCAATTCTGTTTTTACCTGGAGCTCTGAAAAACTGGAAGAAATAAAGGTGTGTCTTGGAAAACAGCTTTTAAAATGCTGAGGAAAACTGCTTTAAGTAAAAAGCTTGTACCTCTGGGGACTCTATCTGCAGGTGGATCATAGTATTCTGTAACATTACGGCAAGTCAGAAAATGAGAATACGTCATATTAACTACCAAATAGACAGTAACCCTGTCTTATGAGCATGAATTTTACTCAGCTGAAAACTATTGTTTTAAAGGGGGTGTTTTTTCCTTTTACTGATCTGTGAGGAAAATCTAGTTTATGCCAATATAATAGAAAACTTGTTGATGCTAACCATCAGAAAGATTACTTCTGGTCAAGGCTGTCAAGGTCCTCCTGAGATTATTACTCACAGGTTTTGTTACATTATGATCTCAATCAATTTTATTGATATTATTTTCTGTTATCCATGGGATAATTTGATCCATGATCCATGGGATCATTTTCTACTCCAGCCTGACCAGATCTTACTATTGGTAACCTTTTCGTGATTTTGGAACTCAGCATTCTGTTCTCTTTTCCATTAAATTCATCCTACTAACTTTGACAGCAGAAAAAGTGGGATCTTAGTTGATAAGCTTAGTTATAGTCACAGCACAGAAGTAGGATGAATCATACCAAGTAATGCTTCTCTGATAATCTCTGAAAAATACTCAGTACTGTTTCTTTTTTATTAAAGGGGCGTAAGGTAGATGGGAACACCCCCATCCTGTGCTGGCCTGTGTGGCAGGGTCAAGAACAAGGACGGGAGAGGTCCTGACATCTCTTTTGCTATGGTGCTGGGAATGAATTTGTTCTCAGGGTTGCAGCTTGACAGGAAGAGACAGGGAAAATCTGGTATCCTAACAAAACTTCAGGAAAAAAATAACATCCTTATTTTTTGTCACAGTGCCAAGATGGCCCCTGTGCTCTGGGACTATCAAGCCAAGCTGGACATCTGGTGTGGGGATTCATCTGATGGAATGAGGATGACTACATCAGAGTTAGTCACCCCAGGCTTGCTGCAGTGTCCACAGGGAGAAATGGGTACTTCCAAGGGTGTGATTTGCCTTATTCTAAAGAAGTTATCCAAACCCATATTACATGAATTATGCTCCAGATATCCCTACATTTCTCTACTGAATCAGTTAGCTCATTCCATTTTCCTGACACCAAAAAGAAATGTAACATTTATTATAAATCTCTATTGTAACTATTCAAATTTACTTGCCTTCCCCTATGGTCATAAAAGAACAGTAGGTCACCAGATTCTCAGCAACAAAGCTTTATGTACCAGAAACTGTTATCATATCCATGTCTTCTACATGAAATACATGGTTTTTTTCTCCTCAACATTTCCATGCAGGACATCTTTCTTCATTTCTTATTACTTCCACTGTTTTGACTGGACTTTCTCCAGCTTGCCTTCAACATTTAATATGTTCTATAATGATTCAATAACTTAAGCTAAATAATATCTCCTGTTGTTCACACTATAGCCTCTAATTAGATTATCTCCTTTTTTTCTCATACTATAAACATTACATCTTTATCTATATTGAGTCCCATAATAGATTTGAGATATACATATCTATGTCTTTCCTCCTGAATCATGTTCGTACCAAACTTTGAACATGAAGACATACTGAAAAATTCAGTTATTGCCAGCCCAGCAAAGGGGAGGAAAATTAAGATTAGCAGCCATGACTTTGACTTCAAATGCCTTCCAGGGAACTGGCTGCATTTGGGTTTGAATTTACATCTCAGCAGTAGACAGATTTACATTTCAACCACTAGATTTCTGTGAGAAACTTCTACACCCTGTGCATCTGTGATTTTTCTAGTTCTTAGTTAATGAATACACATAGATTTAATACTAGTGGTAATGAAGACACAGGGATAGGATAATGAGAAGAAGGAAGCAGTTTCACACTGTTTCCATGAATGAAAAGTTTATGTGGGTATTCATAGTACTCAGATGGAGCAGAAAACTATGGAGATCAGTAAAAATAGATGCTGTTGGATTATCCCTCCTAAAAAACCCTTCTAAGAACAAATACTAACTAGAAAATCCCTGAAAAAAATCCAGCCATGGATTTTTTTCAAAACAATTTTTTTAAATGTTATTTTGGTCTTCTGTTCTGCATAGCCATGCTGTTGATTTTAATGGATCAAGGCTGTGAATATGCTTTAGATATGCAGACAGACAGAATGGCAACCCATGTGCTGCACATCACTTTCCCACCTTTCTGTGTGCAGCTGCGAAGGGGAGAAAAGCATTTATTAGTTTCTGTAAAACTTTCCTGAATTATGAATAGTTCTTCACTTTATTTTAAAATGAGGCCCTATTTTTTTTTTAAATTAAGCATGGGTAATTTTTTTTGTGGTCTAATTTTAGAGTTTTTTTCTCAAGTGCTGTTCACCAGTCCAAATCCATTCTTGTTTTTAGCTGTCACTGTTCTGAACAAGCTCACTCTGTGGACTAGTGCAGCATATGGCACCAAAATTCAATGCAAGAAAAGAAGTTAGCTTTTAATTTTTGTGTCTGTGACCCTTAAAGAATACACGTGCTGTGAGAAACATTAACCAGCAAGAACTTGTATGGGCAAGGCTGAAACATCAAAAGCAGCAGTCAGGTGGTGCCCAGACCTTTCTGGGCTTGTCTCAGCTCCTGCTATTTAATGTAAATTATGTCATTTCACATATGCAGATAGTGGTGGGATCCTACCTCACATCTTAGTCTTCCTTCAGGGAGTCAAAAGCAGCCAAATATTTTGAGGAACCCAGTTCCCTGAAGGCAACCACTAACTGTCATGGTGCAGCACTTACTGAGCAGTCACTCACATGGGCAGGCCTGGGCTAAAAATAGTTTGTGTCTTTGTAAGGAATCGAGCACAGCCAGAAAAAGGGAATGAGGAGAAGTGTGATACTCGAGAAACAAGCTCTCTCCTGCTCACTGGGGAAAGAGAGAGGACACCTAGAAAGAGAGGGCTCCAAACCAAAAAATAAGTGAAATTGAGCCAAGTTAAACTGAAATGCCTGCAGTATCAAAGCCCTATTCCCTTTTCCACTCCCCAGCAACAGCAGCAAATAAAAAAATTTAGCTGGAAGCAGAGAAACACAGAACAGATGCTTTGCTCTAGATTTCTCCTTGCAAGTGGTGCTCAAAAGACAGTGCTCAGTCTTTAAATCTATATTCTCACTGATCCTTTTTACATCACTTTTTCCATTCAGCCTGTTTCTTATTCACTGCTCTCAAGACCCAAGCCATGTCTTTTCTTTCCAAGTAAGTGATTAATATTCTCTTTCCTTTCCTAAGTCCTTGCTTTACTTCTTTGTGGTGTTGACAACTTGGACTGTGATCTCTTCACACAGCTGACACTTAATAGGGAGTCAGGTTTCCCTATGATGCTCAAGCAGACATTTTTGGGGTGTCAGATGGAACCAATATAGTTAAAGAATAACAGAAAAGTTTGAGGATTATTTATATTTTTATGGCCTTTAGCCATGTCTCCATATGTTTCAACATCTGTTGTTTAGCAGACATTAAATGCTGCTTGAGCAGTGAGATAAGTTCATGGGTTATATTTGTACTTTTACCAAAGGGCGATGTGCTTTTATATGTATTTTAGAATACATGGGTGCACTTAGTCAATAACAAATCTTGTTGGACCATCTGCTATTTAAAAGCTCTACAACTTCTTACAGTGAGGCTTTTATCAGTCTTATCATGTCATTTAGAAAAAAAAATCATCTGCCTAAAGAGACAACTTCTTCAATAAAGATTCCTGAAGCTTTCCTTAAGTGCTGGTTTAAAGCAAGGGACATATGGTTACCATCATAACGGCAGTCAATGATTGCTGACTGGTAGGACAGTGGTGAGATGAGCTACTAAAATTTACTAAAAGAGCCCAGCTTCCTAAGGCTTTTTTTCCACCTGGTAAAGGTGAAATTATTCAATCATTTCCATGCTGTTGAATTTGTATCTCTAACACAAATGTGTCTCACAAATGAATTACAAGATCTACAATCCAGGCACCTATTGTGAAGTACACTATGTGAGCATAATTTCAGAACAAAAATTTACAAGAATTTATAGATACACAAACATCATGTTGATAAATGTGCAAATGAGCACTGAATTTAACCAGCCTTTGTAACAGCTGCTCTTGATAGCTGGTAGTCATCTTTAAATAGTATAACTTACTATGATGGCTGTCACAAAATCTTCAGAAAAATATTCTTCTCCATGAGGTTTGTAAAAATTACACAACAGAACTGATTCTGACACAATTTTAACTTCTCTTTTTAAAAGTCTGTCTTTGCAATCTTTAAAATGTGTTTCTGTATCTTCTCTCTGATTTCTCTTTAGAACTGGAAATATTCCTCCTGTGAAAAAGGTGAAATAAACTTCTTTTTCACCTTAAAGAAACATGACTTCTCTAAGAGAAACTACAGAAAAGATAGGGAAAGGATTTTTTTTCTTTGACAGAGTATCATTTTCCACATTGTATGCATACTTGCACACCTCTTGGAGAGTGCATTGAAGGCATGTTTCAATTGCAGGAGTACTGTCTAAAAAGAACATTTTCCACTTTTTCTTCTTGAAACCTGTAAACCTTTAGAAAAAGGTAGTTCTTGTTTCCTGTTTGCTTTCTGTGCATCTATGCAAGAAGCAGGAATAAAGCCAATGGTTCGACCTGACTGCTTACATGCATGTAGATCCACAATCTGAGTAGCTTATGTTGCTCTGGGCAGCTGGGATTCTTTCTTTACTTGTCCATGCATAACCTCTAATCACAGCCTAACTTTAAAACACATCTGATTGCATCAACCAAAAGAAAATGTTCTTTCCAGAAGCCTAGTTGACCGCATTTTTTTCTTTGCTTGTATATAATATAAAACAAGATATATATAATTGAAATTTAAACACAGTGTTTAATATAATTTTGGAAATTTAACAGCTTTCGTTTGCAGCAACCACCCCCTATTCTCTCTCTCTTTTTTTTTTTTTTTTTTTTTTTTTTTCCCTGAGAAAGAAGAAATTTTCAGATTTTTAAATCAGGACAGAAAATGGAAACTGTGTGTGAGGTATTTGGTAAAAATAGTTCCTGTTTCCCAAGATGGAGAGAAAACTCCAGAAAATCAAACAGCATAAGCAGAAAAGCAGTGCAGCCCACAAAGAGAGATTTTGGGATGAAACACTGGCACAATGATTTGTGAAGCACTGAGAACTTACTATCACAATTGCTGTAGATTCTTTAGAAAACTGGTCGTGTGTATGTGTGAGAAGAACTGCAAGACCATGGCTACTGAGTCCACTGAGGGAGGGATGGCCTCTCCAGGGCAGTTGAGCAACAGCCTGGTTTTCCTTACAGAAGAGCTGATTTTCCTTCCTCCTGTAGGGGCTTCTGATGATGGGAGATGTTTGGTGCAGTGTTTCCCTATCCCATGAAGCTGGCAGCTTTATGAGGGTGCCTGTTAACTAAGATGGTTAACACTGGCTGTTGGCTACAGGAGAGCAGCCTCAGCACTGCAAAAACTGCTGTTCACCAGACTTCCTTCACAGAGCCGGGGGTACCAGAGACACCAAGGCAGCCAGAATGCCTCTGCATTGCAAAGCACCTTTCAGAAATACTGAGGTGCAGTGTCAGGAGAGGTTTTTCCCCCACAGCTTATCAGCCAGATAAGTGACTCCAGAGCCTTCTGGCATATTTATGGGTGTAGGGAGGATTTTTATCATTCTAAATAACTGCCTATGCCTCATGTTCACACCACACCTTGAGGTTCTTTAGAAAAGCATACTTGTATCACAAGCCCCACACATCACCCATTAATTAGAATGGCTTGAAGGATTTTCACATTTTTCTGAAATTTAAGGAAATGCAATAAATAATAATTTGCAATATAATTTTGTGTTTTCAAAAACAGTAAAGGTGGATGAATGGACAACTATGAAATAATTTTTGAACTTGACAGGAGTTGGGATGGCAATCTGCCCTATCATAGGACTTACCTCCCTATATTTTCCAGTTGAATTTTTTCTAAATAAATCACATAGCTATGCCTCAAACGTTTTGATGAAAGACGGCATCCCTCCTAGCTAAGTAGTCTTTTAACGCAAGGCCAGCTGTTGCTTCTGGATATTTTTGTGTTTGTGCCATTTTTTGCTACCTTCATTGAGGTAGCAAAAGACTCTTTAGGGCATCTTTGCAAGATTTAAAGCTGAAGCTAATGAGTAACTCTGACGTCAAGCAGAGTTTGAAAGACACTGTAAATTGTCAGAAGGGATATTTGACATCTAGTGATTAGTAGATTGCATTTTGAACAGTAGATTCTGTAATGCTAGCTGTTAAGAAGATATACAAGATTCAAACATATAAATGTAGTATGATATTCAAGAACTGTTGCTAATTATTTATCAGATGCCCTACATAAATATACATTTGTGCTACATTATATAAACTTAAATATAAATTTTGACTGATTCTAGAAGTCCAAAAAAATCGACCTTATTCTTGAAAGATTTTTGCAATCACTGGAAACATATTTTTAAGTGTTTAGAACAGAGCTAGCTTAGTTATTAATTGGGAGTATTGAAATCTGACAGCTGGCCTTACATGTGTGTAGACTGTGCACCTTATTCAAAACATTTGGACAGATAACTTCCAGGTCTCAGATAATCAGCATAAGTACAAGACTCTGAAAAAGGAAAACCATGGGCTTGGGTTCCTGTCTTTTATTTCATGAAATGGTGGTTATTTTGTTTTAAACAAGCTCGTTATAAGATATAATTGTTTTTTAGGTGAGATATAATTATATAACATTTAGAGATAAAGAGTCTCAGTGTCCAATTTTCCCATAAAAATATTTACTTTTTTTCAGTCATCAGTTGTCAGCTCTCAAAAGGACTGAAAGCACCTTGTCAAAATATTTCAGAAATTATTAATATCCTACAATTTAAGATTCACTTTTACTTTTACAGCTCTGATCATTCAGTACCTCACCATTGTGAGTCTGTTAATCAAAAATCAACATTTAACTCATTTTTGTACTTTGCTTTACTAATTCTTTTGGAGGAATGAGCTTAAAGTGAAATGAGAATTCCGTTTTCTGCCAAATTATCCTTACAGGTGCCAGAACCTGAGGGCATTCTGAAGTGCTTTAGATAATGAAAGGAAGGAAGGGGCTTGGCAGGGAAGGGCTATGTAAAGAGGTTTTCTGTGTAAAGGTCCAGGAAATGGAATGAGCACTAAGTTGATATGGCGGCTTAAAGAAGACAGAGAAAGCATCTGGTAGTCTGGAGAATGTCAGAGGACAGTTGGGTTAAGGACCAGGAAGAGTTAGGGTATGGACCAGTCAGTTCACAGATGTTTCAGACATATTTCAGCTAAGTTGAGGTGAAGAAAGGCTCCACACTTTGACAACTGCCTCTACAATGACACTGCTTGGTAAGAGCTTCTCAGGACAGCAGGTCTTCCAACTATTGCAGGGGCATTTCAGCATAAAAATACACATCCAGTGCAAACCACTAAGACCCACCTGATGCTGGTTGATATTGTGCATGTAGGTTATGATGTAGATTATGAAGGCTGCTCACTTCTCATTACCTTGATTTTCCATAGACTCTGAGCATCCAAGGCCATTAAGACCCAATAAAGGCCTTAATTTTCTATGGGAAATGTATCACCACTGAAACAAAAATCGAGATAACAAAAGCACAGTGTTTGAGGTCCTGCAGATCCATTGAGGCAATATTTAATTTTTAGTCAGATGTCACTGTAAGTACAAGATATTTATTTATTTATTTATTTATTTATTTATTTACATAGTGTGAGAAATAACAATTTTCCCAGAAGGCAACACACTGGAGGGCTCACCATTATGATGAAGAGAATTGCCTAAGAGGCAAAGGACATTTTGTCCTCTAATAACCACATAGCTTATTTCTGAGTTGGTGGGAACTGGGACATATTGTTCCTTGTATTGCTTGAGCTGAAAACTAATTTGTCAAGATTTAGGTATCAGCTGATATACATGACTTGTGATTTAGGAATGCATGCTTTACTAACACCTTATGAAAGACTGGAAGAAATGGCAATATTTAGAACATTGATATTAAAGTATGTAGAACAACTTTCAGAAGGAAACTAAATAAATACAGTTCACTGTCACCATAATTAAGTGAGAAAGAATACTTTCCTGTTATGAATAACTTCTTCCCATGAACACAGGACATGCTGAGAACTGAAGCAAAACTCTTTGCTAACAGAGTCCAGCAAATGCTAGAACCTGTTTTTAATTGTTTCCCTGGTAAGCAATAGCATGTATGCAGCTTTGATTGATTTGTGTTTACCAATCAGCACAGGGTATTTAAGTGTAAAATATAAATCCCCTGGTTTTCTGAGTTAGCTTGCAAATCTTGACAATTTACCGCTGTTTACATATGCTTTCCAGATGCTGCATTTCTATTAGCGAGAGCAAGGCCAGAATTTGAGACAGTAAAAAGACTCATCTTGATTTCCACAGGCTTTGAATGATTCTCTTTGAGACCATGGATCTATGTTAGGAGCAGACAGAGACCCACCAGCCACATAAATGTATCATTTATCACTGAAAACCTCACACCAAGAAACTTTATAATTGTCTTAGACTAGCTAAGACAGTAGGGTTTTATTGTTTTATATTCTTCATGCCAGATCAATTTTTAAAATTCACTAATATAATTCAGTTTGGTGTTTCTCTGCTAATGAGACTGGCATGCATGACCTGGGACTTACAATACTCGTCCATATTGATAGGTCTGCCCCCACTCCATCAAAAAGAATTTTTACATAGATAAAAATAAATACCAAGTGTTTTCAACTAACAGACATTATGTTGAAAATATCTACTTCTGCCAAACACTATAAGGGTAAGAATAAACAAAACTTGTGTTACTTTGGGGGGGAAAGCATAAGAGAAATGAGGCAGGAAGATGTGTGGGGTTTTTGTAGAAATTATAATATAATCTGTCTAGTGTGATGAGAGAACTTTCAACACGTTTTTCACTCAAAGCACACAACTTCTTCTGGTTCTTCTCAGTTCTGCTGTAAATGAAATATAAGGGATCCCTGCTTCTGTGTTCTAGACTGTTCTTCTCTATTTTCCCCATTAACGCCCATGCTTTTCACTTTCCTTCTTTCTTTGAACTGATTGGACCACTTTTATAATTTACTAGTGAGTATCAATCACAAGTGATTCCCAAGTACTCTCTTTTTCCTTAATTCATAGCCCTTGATATATCCATAGCCCTGCTGCATTTGGTGTCTCTGTCTGACACGATGCACAAATATCAGATTGTATTTCACATGGCTTGGATAAAATTGAAATTTTCCTGAGGTTTTGCTTCCTCCCATGGATTCTGAGATTTGATATTAAGGTAATATTCATACTGCTGGACATGTGGGTCATTTTATCTCCCTGATCACTCCTCTAAACTGTTGTTGTCCATATTTATTTTTAAAGATCTGATCTTGCCTTTTAGATAGTGGACCTGTAAGTCTAACCAGAGCTCTATCATTCCATATTCTTTCATCTCTTACTCTAAACTTGTTTCCTCTGTAAGTGCAGCAACAAAATTATCTTTGCAGCAAACATTATGGGTATTTTTTCCTGCCTATGCCTTCCTTTATATCAGAGACTAGAATGTAGAGAGAGGTCGGCCCAAGAGGCAATGAGGACTTAGGTGTTGAAATCCTGTCTTTTGCCCTTCTTAAAATAGGAAAAGAAAGAAAGGGCAGGGACAACAGCAGTGTGAACAGTTCACAAAACATCCCTTAGAACTCATCATTGATGGCTCACAGAACAAATCTCTGTTCTTGACTGTATTCTTGGGGGAACTGAGCCACAGTTTCACCTCCTACCTGTTTCCTTCTTTGCAAGCTGCTCATATACTCCAGTGGTCTTACATTCACTTGTGCCCACTGGTCTTTTGTTACCACTGGTGTGTGTGGCAAGACCAACAAAGCTCAGTTGTAGAAGTTTAAAAATCACCTATGAAAGGAACAGTTCAAAGAAGAGACAGAAGGATTTAATTAAAATTGTGACTGACTAATCAGACTGTATTTGAACAGACCCATATTCTTCACAGAGACTGGCAGTTTTCTGGATTTACAACCTTTCAAAGGAATGTTCCATGAAACAGTGTTGGAAGATTTTGTGGTTTGCTGCTTGCACCTCCCTGTCCCCAGAGAGCAGAAGAGATTTCATGAGCATAATGGTAATGTAGGGGGGCATGTATCATTACTCTGTCAGCAGTCCTGTCCTGAAACTAACCAGAGACGGGCAATAGAAAACAACCAGGCTGTGTGAAGAGAACACTGTGCTGATCCCATATTACATTACTCTGAAATTGAAAATTACTTCTTCTGAAAGTATAACTTGTGAAAGGTTTGCTTGCCACATACAATACCTTAATGGGAATGCATCTATTTACAGGCTGCTGGAGAATATAGACTATAAAGTTCATTGTTTCATGGATTTCAACACACTGACATTAATAAACTAAATTAATTTCTCTAAGAGATGAGTGTGGCCTTCAAGAGAACCTCTCGACATTATCCTAATTCCTTTACCAAAGCGCATACTGCTAATGTGAAAGTTGCCTTGTACATAAACAAAACAGCTCAACTCCAAAGTGTAACTTTTGAGAGAAGAACTTTAAACAACTTCTGGTATTTTGACTTTAATAAAATTTCTCTGGATTTAAACATGTGAAACCCATGTTGAATCAGATCTTATAATTAAGAAACAAGTAAAATTAATGCTATTTATGCCATTATTGCTTATATTTTTATTTTCTTTTGGTATTAAATCTTGCCTGTAATCCTCTTTCAAAACTTGAATTTGTCTCTCATTATGTTTGGCTTATAACAATAAGCAAGCTAGAAGACTGATTTATTTTTAATGAGATTCATCAAACTGATTTAAGTAGAACATACACAAGCAAAAATAATGAAGTAGGCTGCATGCATACTGCAGCATATTCAGCACCAGTTTGCTGAGTTTAAAAACACATGTGAGAGCAGTGTTAAAAGCACTAAAGTATCTCCATAAATAGGTAATGAACAATCTCCATCATCTGGAATCTGAAGGATATGCCGCCTCTCTATAACAGATTCAATAGCTAAGGGATAATGAGTAGGTTCTAGTGGGGTCAGCTAAGCGATGTCTTTTGGTGAACTGCCACTGTGAACCTTGAAAATGTGTATTGCAGCTCTAAGTTCTCTACAGTGAATCACAGGTGAAGGACACTGCCATCAACAAGCTTCAGAGCACAAATATTTGTAATACTCCTTGGTGGGTTTATATGAGGCCTACTTCTTGTTAGGGGTTTTGAGGAATCCAATAAATCTGTACTAAATTTCAGGAAAAACGGATTTATTCTGAAGTTTTATAACTGATGTTACTGAAGGTAGCACAAAATATTTACAAAGGCAGTGGTTTGTCATCAGAAGGGAAAGTTATTAACAATTTAAGCATCCATAGCATGACTATTAATAGAGATAAGTATATTTTTAATTTACTTCCCTCTGTCAGGCCTCATCAGTGATAGCGGTTGGCCAAAGCTCCCTTTCATATAATTCTACTGCCATTTCTGTCTTACTAATATGTGACAGTGTGAAGGTGATCAGAGAGTCTCTGTCATCCCTTTCATTTTTCACTTCAGAAATTTTTATAACAAAAAATAAAGCAAAGACGTTCAGACTTTTCAAAAGTAGCCCTTCATTTTGACACCTCAGTGCCTACATAATTTTTCATAGATATCTGTGATACTTTAAGAATCTTCACCATGAAATTACAGCTTATTCTGGAATACCTGTCTGCAATACTTGAAATCTCACCTACTGCCCTGTGACAAAACTTCAGTTACCTATTGTCCTTCTGCTATTTTGCTGTAGGGAATACAGAACATACAACACATTCTCCTGAGTTTTAGTTTTGCTTGTTCAAAGTTGTACAGCATTTCATCAAAGGACAACATTTGAAGTACTTGCCAAAAGGTGAGATAAAACTCCAGCATTTTATACTTAAGCAAATCCCACATTTATCTCATATTTAAAGGTAAAGTGAAATATGGTAAAAGACTTCTGTGCCCTTCCAACTCTTCTGTGACACATCCAATTTATGTGGAGCCAATCAGATACTCTGCATGGCAAATGTGTTATTCTAGCAGATAGAGCTGCACTGCTCAAAGAAGTCTATGTTAACGGCTTTTGCAGAAGTTGGAACACACTATGGGAATGTTATCTTAGTCAATGAGGAGTTCAAGACTTCCTCAAAAAATATTAATGAAAATTGTTGTCCGGAGATTTCCCAAAAGATTTGAAGATTTTCCCCTCCTCTACTTAAACAGTTGCTGAAAAACTGCAGACATTGCAGTGTTCAGAATCAACAAAATACTCAACGGATGCTGTTTCTGTCCCAAAATGAGAAGTTCAGGGCTTTTTTTTTTATTGGCAGCCCCATCCTGTGTTCATGGAGTTCACACAGCCTTCCTCAAAGGGTGATCCGAGGTGGAAGGGGTGCCGTGGCAGACGACACACACCAGCCCTGTGAGAAAGCTCAACTTGCCCTGCTCCTCAATGCTTCCCACCAGCCAACACACGCAGCACTCCAGCTGTGCTGGAGCTCTAAAGAAATGCTCATTTGTTCTACGGCAAACCTTGCTGTCAGTAAAAATTAAAGCAAAGCTTCTTGTGAAGTAATGACAATGCCTGATGTTGCACCTCAAGCACCCGTTTCATGCCTGCCCTCAGCGTAGAAGGTTCTGCCAGACCTTTGTAGTGTAGAAATTTCAGTGCAAATCTTTAGGCATAGGTATGGATCAGGTTTGAGCACATAGGTAAAGGCTGGGTAGTGACACAATATTCCCAGGAAGGAGACTAACAGTCTTGGTTTGGGGACAGCAGTGATGCAGAGCAGGTCCTCATCCCTTACACCAGTCAGCCCAACAGTCTCAGTTTTGCAGTGCTCTTCACAAGAGTTTGTTTTCTAATTCCTCACACTGATGCCATCTGTCCAAATGATTGTGGCATATCAGCAGCTACCTACATCCTTTCTTGCCTTCTGTGATGCTGTATGTGCATTCCTATGAGACCTTGTACTGTGTTATAAAGACATATCGCACAAGCTCAAGATTTCTACATCATGTGGGATAGACACACAGAGAAATAAGCTAGGGAACAACCTTAATATCCAGGGTCCTAAGTGGTTACCTGGTTTGTCATATCACAGTATCGTAACCTTTAGCTATTTTGCGGCTTCTTCTTTTCTGAAAATTACTTAAAATTATCTCTAATTACATTTTGAGGTGAGAATGTGTAGTCACTGCCACCTCCATATTTAAGAGCTTAGATTTCTTCCTCTACAATGACATAAAAATCCTTACAGTCTAGCAAGTACTGTAACAGGCATATTTTTCCTTGCATATCTATACAGAGACACCCTTTTTTTTTTTTTAATGGATGTCAAAGTAAGTCTGGGATTGTATAAATGTGATCAGGAATTTCCCCTTTCAGTTTTCTTTTCTGTCATATGACATCTCTGGGAATCTTCTGGACTGCTGAACAAAATAAAACTCCTAGCACTTACTTTTGACATGATATTTGTTTTCCAGCTTTTTTCCCCCCAAGTTATGTTCTAACAGTTATTATTCTTTTTGCATTTCTGTATCATCTGCATGCAGAAACACAAAAGATACCCTGCAGTGTTTTCTCTGCTTGACGTGATCTAGTACTGCTTCGGACCTCCAATTAATTAATTAATTGGCTCAAATTTAGTCCAATGGAGTATTGCTTGATAGTCAATTTACTCAGCATGAAAGAAATTAAAGCCTTGCATTACAGCCCTGAAGCCAAAGATAAGCTAAAGAATGCATCTCCCAGCAATTCACATGTGCACAAGGACACACATATGCAGGGAGTAAATTCCTGTGATGGTACGTCTGGCCTATATGTGGGCTAGAAAATCTCTATGCTGCTTCTGAAATTTTTTTCTAAATTTTCTTTCAAGATAAAAAAGTAATGTTATCAAAATACTGACTGATCTTCTATTAGGAAGAAAATCAAAGTGGCAGCAGCCATGGCATTTCTCAGAATCGTGATTTTCTTGATGACGATACTTCTGTGATAGCAACACTTACATCTGAGTGTTTAAAAATCCTGAAGCTTTTATTTCATCTTTTGAAATAAGATTTCCTGCATAATCTTTTTTTTTTTTTGCCTTCAGTTTTTGCAACTATTTTTTTAGAGGGAATATATTATGTAGAAACTAAACTATTTTAAAGTAAATCAAGCAACAAAAAGTTATATCCAACTTCTCTTGAAGACAGAGAATTAAATGGGTAACTCAAATGATTTGGTCTTTTTCCTGTAACACTATATCAGCCAGTGAGACAGTTCAAGTACACACTGTAATTCCCAGTTTAAGTAGAGAGGATGAGTTCAGAACTGTATTATTTAGCAAGAAGAAAATGGTCAGTCATATACTACAGTCTGGTATATGTTGTCTCTAAAGCTGCTTAAAAATCATACATTTTCCAAATAGTTGTCTGCCGTCTGCAAGTGGCTCATGTGGTATGAATTGAAAATAAATTGGTTGCATATGCATTTTATCAATCTTTTTGATCTTCCAACAGGCAACAAAACAGGCAACAACTACCAAAAAAAACTGTGAACTCTTCAGATTACAATGGGAGGAACACAAACTGTAGGTGTAAATATAGTGTGATACACTTTTGATTTACTGACATGGTTCTCCAGGCCCAGTTTCTGCTAAAGGAAAAACCTATAAGAATAAATATTCTTTCATTTTGACAAATGAGGCTTAGTTGCCATAGAAAACAGTATCCAAAAGATGCAGAAATAGAGTGAGCTCTAGCTTTTCCTTCAACAGTTTTGTTACTCTTCTCATTGATTCAAAAACCACAGAGATTCATCACACCATTAAAAAGATACGGTTTTTTACACTACTTTCTACTTTACTTCATAACAAAGGAAGAGCTTGAATTCGCCAAAACACTTCTGCTGCACTTAACAATGAAGCAAGTACCATGGCCAATAAAAACTTCAGGTTTTACCTGTGGTGTTTTCAGTCTAATGCAGATTTGAACCTTTGAGACGCAGCAGGGGAAGGTGAAGGGTGGCTGTAAGGGAACCACAGCTGTCGCTGCCCAAGGAAGTGATGCTTCATGTCCTGCCACATATGAAGAGAGAGAGAGAGAACATGCCAGTCACAGGACATGCCTCTTGCCAAGATCGAATGCTGCTGAGGTATTTCCAGCTTATGTTCCAACAAATCACTATTTTCCTAACCACCTCACAATTAGATATGAAAAAAACATAGTAAATACCTTATCTGTACACAGTGTCAGGAAAAGAAATGTAGTATAAAGTTGTTCGAGTCATTGCATAGAAGGAGGTCCACAGCAGAGTCAGCCTGTGAAACATGACCAGCACAGGACCCAGATACTCTGCCGAAGGTCATAGCCCGAGAAAATGTCATGTAGGACATGGCAGACTCTTCCTTCCATAACCCTGTTTTTCTTCTAATTTTTCTTTATTCTTTTCCAAACAGTTTCTTAGCTGTGGCCAACAACTGGGGATATGTTGAGTCACAAGGACCTATTTTCTCACTTACCTTGGGCCAAGTTCAGAGGATCTGTATGTCTCAAACCATACATGCAGTATGCATTAAGGTATGACATACAGTATAACATTCTCAAATAAATATGTTATTCTCTGGTCCCCTGTTCATGCTAATATGGACAGGGAGCAGCAAAGCAAAGCTATGTGCAGCAGTCAGGAATTCACTTCTCCAGAAATACCTCATGCCTTTTCTTTTACACTTTCTCATGCAGAGCAGGAATTTCTTTCATGTCTCTTTTATGTTCTTGTCCCTTAACCACAACACTATTCAACTAAGACATCTGGCACCCTGTTTACCCTGGGGAACTTTGCAATGTTATCTTTTAATGTGGTTTTTTTAGTAGAAACAGTGGCTGATTACATGCGTGTTGTTGCCACATCTTAAAATTACTTGTTAGTGTGTCTATTGCTTCATTAATATTTCTAGTGCCATTGAATGCAATATTATGACACCATTCTTGCCTCTTCTCATGTGCTGGTTTAATTAAGGCATTTGTTTGCTTTACGGTTATTACTTCCTGTACCAGGAAACCAAACACACTCTTAAGAGGTTAACAATGGATTCAAAGTTGTCCATATGAAGCTTGAGGGAATAATTTTTAAAAGTCCATTAAAGGGATAAGAGTAGTTTCCTATATATTTCTTCTATTCCCTGGAAGGTAGTAATTTGATTGTCTGGCTTTATCTGCTGCATATGCTGATATTTGTTTACACTGGCTGTTTGCCTAAACAGCTCAATTTCCTACATTTCCAACTCAAGGATAAACCTAATGGCACTCTATAGTGCGCCCCACTGCAGCCAAAGGAATATCTCAATTACTGAACTCAGCTGGAGAAATTCCAGCAAAAAATCAAATCCTCTTTAAACCCTCAGAGTGCAGTTACTGACTCACAACTGTGCAGGAAATCCCCTTGCATGCAGATCCCACTGAAAACACCTGGCACCCAGCAGTCAGAGTGGTTTTGGAATGATGAACTTCTTTTGCATTACCCTTGCCTAGGGAAGCCATTGCCCCAGTTCTGAGGGTTGCCAGTGATTGTGCCTGTGCCTGATTATCAGAGAATTTAGGGCACGGTTTAAGGTCACACGGCCTCTCACAGAGTAAGCAGGCACTAAGAGAGCCAGGTTTGCCCTTGCTTTGGCCTTCTCTGGGGTCTTGATAGCTGCAGGGGATCATTGTAAACTTCACTTTTTCTCTCCATAGCTGCCTACATGGAGGTCACACTCAGCAGAGAGCAAAGTGTAGGACATAGGTTTTTCCAGCTCCACCAGAATAGGCACTGGCACAGAAAAAACATCAGGACAAAAGGGTCAGTGCTCTCCTCCTCACAAGAAAATAACTGTGGGAGACACAGCTCAGTGACCCTCACAGGAGCATCAGTGGAAAACCTCTGCTTCAGGGCATAACTCACATCACAGGTATCAGGGACTGTGCACCCATACCAGGACATTTGGCTGCTGTTACTGGCTGGTCCGGGAACCCCATATGTCCTACCTGAACATGCCACTGGGGTTTATTTTCACAAGGATGAGCTGATCAGATATGAACAGTTGAACATAAATGAAATGCAGTCTTCAGTCAAGATCCTAATGAGCCACAGCTGGCTGCTGGTCTGAAGGGCTAGTATATGCACTAATTACATCATGATGAAATATCCTCCCTGACATATCACCATACTGATATTAGTACACAGAGCACAACTAGGAAAAAATGAATCTGCTAACTCACTAATTCATCACAATAAAGTAAATTACAGAAGCACTAATTACTCTCACAATACATAGAGGTGTCCCTGAGCTCCAGCCCTATCTGCTGAACTGAGGCAGCTAGGACTAAGGAGACCTAACAATCTTCTGCTGGGGAAAGAAGTACAGGGAATCAATTGTCTCTCCCACGTGCAAGGGCACTGACCAGAGAAAAAGGTCCCCAGCGATCTTGACTCTGGCAGCTGTGGCTCTGTCTCCAAGCCAAACCTAAACTTCCATCCTCTTCCAGTCCATGGCCTCTGAAGAGATGGTTTGATTGCACCTTTTATTTTTTCATAGACTTGTATGAGGCCTGGACTGAGAGATAAGAAAAGGTAGTAGTCCAGAAAAGCTGCGTAGTAGTCCAGAAAAGCTGCCACTAAAGAATGTAGTAACAGTGGCAGTTAATACTGGAGCACCATCTACTGTCTACTAAATATCTATTGACACATATGTTTAAGCACCTGTCCTGCATGCACACCAAAACCCCTCTCTGATCACCTTCCTCTGATCTGACTTTTCTGCCTGCCTCCTAGGTCTCTGGTAGGAAGGATGGCCATCTTCTTAGCTCAGGCACATATGTGTGTGCCTCTGACTGAGGACTTGGAGAAAGCAAGGAAGAGATGAGCTACATTTATTTGATAAGCAGGGAATGAAGCTGGACAGGACCGAAGCAAGGCAACATGCCATCAAACACAATAGGTGTCTGATGAGACACAACAGCCCCACATATACAAGGACAATAGTATCGATCTCTCACCAAGACAGACATAGAAAACAAACATTTTCCAAAATTCTCTGTGAGAAAAAGCAGCATTAGTTCTCCTCATCTTCCTGCAGGGAGGAATATGAGGAGAACTATCCTCCTCCAATGTGGAGGCAAGACAAGGAACAAAAGAAAATCTTCCAGACCAGTATTTCACACTTTCCGAAAGTTCTGGCAAATATTGTAACACCAATTAAGCTGGTTGCATCCATTAAAACTATTGTACTAATTACAGCAATATTTCACAACTCAGGTCTTTTGGCAATGACTGTGCTAGAAGTTTAGGAATGTAAAATAAAAGTTTCATCTAAAGTGCCACGACTTATGGTCCTAAATGGCAACCTGTAATGCTTATCTTTCACCTTCTGATTACAGGAAAATAAAGAGGCGAGAAAATGAGGTTACAGAGAGGGAAGAAAAAGAAGAGCAAAAGAAATTGTGGCTAACAAAGGTGAAAAACAAGGAGCAAAACCATAATTAAAGTAATAAAACTGAAAAAGTATGACTTTTGACTACATATGACTACATAATATAGAGAAAAGTGTTGAGAGAAATCTATAGCTGCAAGAGAAAGGTGAAAGAATGATTTATGAGAAAAAAGTATGGGAGAGTATGAACGGGGGAGAAAAATAAATAATGAATGTACAAAATGTTAGAAGAAAAATGCAAAAAGAATAACCTAATTTGTGTAATACAGGAAACAAATTGCAAGTATTTAAAATGAAGTATTCTGCTACTCCATTAGATCAGAAGTGTATGCTTTCAAATTCAGGTAGGACAGAAATCTAAGGTTTACTCTCTCAAACATACATTTCACTGCCTTCTTTAGCCACCTCCAGCTAAAAATTTTTAAAACCCACAAAACTTGTTTCATGGGCCTTTTTGAAGTTGTTCTGGGTTTTCTTCATAAAGTTACATCTGCGCATATGAGGCTGTGAAATGACTGAGGTTATCATTCTCAGTCATTACAGTTCTACAGTTATTACAGTTATTACAGTTCTCCTGGAATCTACAGGAGAGCTCTAAAGCATTTTCTGTAATATCCACCTTCAGCATTACTGAAGCATTATTGTCTAGAATTCTGGATGCAAGAGTCAAGAAACAAGCAGATTTTTTTTCCCAACACTTATTGAGAGACAAGGTTCCTGGCCCATTTCTCTGCCCAGAAGAGAAGCTCTGTGCACACTCAGTGGGAAAGTAACTCCTCTGTTTCACATTTTAAAAGTTTAAGCTGTTCTTACAATTTCTATTTTGTTCTGTAAAACAGTTGGTTACTGTTGAAACAAGTGAGTGTTTTATAATTGCCTTCTGTGGATTTGACCCTTGGAGTGTATTTGGAGAACAAGAGGTTCCAAACTTGCTGTAGAAGAGAGTTGCACCAAACAGCCAGTCTCCAAAATTTTCCAAACAAAGAAAGTGTTTACAATTTTATTGGAAAAAGAAGGCATTTTGCTGCTCCTCCAGTTTTTCCCATTGTATTTCTAAAGATCTTCCTCTTAAATGCCATCAATAGCCTACTGGAACTTGTGCTTTTTTGATTGCTGGTCCAGAAACATCACAGGAATTTGTTGGGCTGTCTATGAAAGTGGTGACAGAAGACAGGGTTGGGGGGGGTAGAGGGTGGCTGCAGGAAGCTGCAGTCTAGGACAAAAAGCCTGATCTCTCCCTATCGGATGAAAGCAGAGGAGTTATGCAGCAATTTGCCATTAATTCAATGTGGCTGAGAGCTCCTGCTGGGAAACCCTCTGAGATCAGAGCTATGTGGTACTTGACATGTTTCTTTTCTAAATTTATTTTATCATGCTGTAAATGTAATCTATTTAATTTGGAAATATAACTATACTGCATAATCTTCCAAATAAATGCAATGGGTTTTCTTTCTTTGGGAACTTGATTTCTATTAAAAAGAGACATTTTTAAAGCTCTGAATATGTCTTTGTTCTCTCTTACTGTCTCTTGAAAATACTGATGCTGTGCCTCTTCAGAGAGTACATTTTTTTGTGTAAAGCGGCACCAGAAAATAATCTTATCAGACAAAGGATGTAGAGGTTTAGACAAGATCTATTTAGGGGCTTAACTGATTGTCAGCAGCAGCAGCAACACAAAATGTGAAACCTCTTGTCAAAGAAAGGTTATCTGAAGGTGGCTGGGTTTAGAGAAGAACATGTCTCTCTCTTCTTCAGCCACCCTCACACACCACTCTGGCATGTACTGTTGTAGACAGATGTTGGCTTCTTCAGATAACACATCTATCATCATGCAAATCAGAGCAATCAGTGACACCTTAGTTCTCAATAATTCTGTTATTCAGGGCAAAACACACGCAATTTCACCAGCTTTGGGTCAAGAAGTGGCATCAAAAACATGCCTTGGATCAAAAAAATGTTTAGAGATGGTGGAATGCATGAACATGATCACCTTCACCTAGTACATCACCCATCTGAGAATGATCAACTGCTATTTGATTGACATAATTCCATAGGGTTATTGCTCATAATGACACCAAAAAATGGAAATTATGTAGTTTTCTAACTAATAAACTAGGATTTTTAATTTAAAAATTTAGATAACTAGATGTTTGGCTAGCTACAGATGTCCCTGTCTACACTTCTGAAAACTGATTTTGACTTTTAGTCCAATTATACGGTATGAGATTACCATTTGAAATTGATGCCAGCAACATCTTTCTCAGCTGGGCCTCACTGTGCTTAGAGCTATGATATTTCAAAAGTAGTGGCTTAATTTTGTAATCTCAGGCCCTTGGGACACTTACAGTTTTAAGTGTGGAGCCTAATTAGGTGACCCGGATTGGATTTCTAGACAGCATAAAATATTTATCCATCAATATGCAGTACTTTTCATCATAGAATCATATCACAGACTGGTTAAAGCTGGAAGAAAAATAATCCAAACTTCCCACCATGGTTGGGGACACCTTCCACCAGATCAGGTTGCTCAAAACCCTATCCAACCTGGCTTTAAACACTTCCAGGGATGAGGCATTCACAACTGCTCCAAGAAAACTGCTCTAGTGCCTCACCAGCTGTACAATAAAGAAATTCTTTCTATTATGTAATTTAACCCACTCTCTTTCATTTTGAGGCCATTACACCTTCCCCTATCACTCCATGCTTGTGCAAAAAGTTTCTCTCCAGTTTTCCTGTAGGCCCCCTTTAGGGATGACACTGCCAGGTCTTCATGGAGACTTCTCTTTTCCAAGCTGAGCAACCCCAGCTCTCTCAGCCTGTCTTCATTGCAGAAGTTTGTCCTCATCACCAACACAGATGTTAAAGAGCACTGGTCCCAGGACTGACCCCCAAGAAACACCACTGGTCAATGGTCTCCACTTCGACATCGAGCTGCTGAGTTCAGCTCTTTGAATGCGTTCATCCAGACAATTTCTTATCCACCAAATGTCCATCAAACCCAAGTTGAAAGACCAGGATGCTGTGCGGGACTGTGCCAAATTATTTGCACAGATCTGGATAGATGATGTCAATTGGCCTTCTCTCATCCACCAGGCCTGTAATCCTGTTGTGAAAGGCCACCAAATTTGCCAGACATTATTTTCCCTCAGTGAAGCTGTGATGGCTGTCACCAACCTTTTTTTTTACATATTTTTTTCTTTTGCACAGTTCCGGTGCTTGCATTCCCACCTTCTGTATGGATAAACTTATGTACTTGCAGAGTGAAATACTCAAAGTGAAGATGGGAGATACATGCCTTTGACAAAGAACTGGATACCAAACTACTGATTGACAAAGAACTGGATACCAAACGTCTGAAATCCCAAAGTACACAATACATATTCACCAGTGCTTGCTCAGGTTGTGTACTTGAGTGAGGGCTTGACATGGTGGGTAAGTACAGATTGCCATGAGGTGATCAAATATTCCCCCAGAGGCATCTGTGGGCAAGCAGACACCTTGTGGGGTAGAGCCTCACTACAAAGGCATGTGGCTATTTTCTCATCTGCAAGGGCCTTGTGGGTGGAGTGGTGGGAACAGCTGGTATTGCAGATCCTTTCCCTGTGTTCTCCCACAGGAGCTGGGAGTACAGACACAGATGAGTACATGAAGCTGAGGAGTGGTTAGACAGATGGTCTGTCTCACAGACTTACAATGGACACCAAAGTCTTGCGACAGTCATTTTGTTCACACAGTGGCACTGCATGTACTAAGTTAAAGATCAATGCAAGCTTCTCCTTAAAAAATTTCAGTGAGGTTGGGTTTGTCTTAGTACATTCACCTCCTTCCCATTGTTCTCATGGACATCTGACAGCAGTCTGCCTCTGTTTCCAAGACATAGGTCACAGTATGTGTCATGGGGAGAGAAGTATAGGACATAGTACAAAAATAGTCTTGTAGTTACTTTTCAGCAAGATCATGTTTGTTGTGTCAGTTTCTCAGCTCTCATAGGAAATTGCTGGGTTTTGTTGTGTGTGTTTGTTTTGGTTTGGTTTTTTATGAGTACATCTGTTTAGCATCTGAATTTCTAAATAACAAAATTAAATAAAGCACAGGGTTAACCCGTGTGAGGCCATAAGTCTGTGGGTCCTTAGGAAGTGAATTCTGAATTGCTTCAGTTGTTCTGCTCTATAGCAATGACTATTTCCACGTGGCTCTTTAGATATGATCTGAAAACATAGAAATGTGGAACTGAGATCAGCACAATCTGCAGCTTTATACATCTCTCTCAACTGTACTTCAAAATGATCAACTTTAGAAACACACCTTCAGCAGCTGAAGGGAGTATAAATGATCAGTAAATAGAAATAACCACAGGAAAATAATATGAAAAAATGCAAGTAACTATTTTTTGGGTCACACATATACTGGTGATTGAGCTACAGAAACTCAAAGCGTAAGTTTGCAGACAGCACTAATACTATTGCTGCAGTTTGGAAGATGACACCTCTACGTCTGAGCTGTGTCCATGCAAAGATGAGGATTCTCTGGGCTGTGCATCCAGTTGCTGTATGGCTGCTCTCTACCCTCTGTGAGGTGACAGACACGCAGCCACAGGTTCACAGCCCACAGAGAGGCCACAGAATCACAGCTGAGTTGGAAGAGACCCACCAGGATCATAGAGTCAAAGCCCTGGCTCTGCATACAACAATCCCCAATCTCTCCTGGCCTGTGGAGTCTGAGGCTGGCAGATGCACCACTGCCTGAAGCCTCTCTGGTCAGAAACGGGAAGGTACACAGTGATTTTTAAGCAAATACCTGGACCAAAAATGCATACAACAACATAATAAATTATATATTCCTAAATTTCAGGATTGTTTTGGGTTTTAACACATCAGTTACATCTTTTTCATTGTGGTTGCTTAGATACTTCTGCATTAGGAAATGCTGCTGGTGAGCATGTCAGACTTCTGATTCCAGCTAATATAAACTAAGGTATCTTCACTTACAGTGTAAAGTTTCCATGACCATATAAAGTAATAGAAAGTTTAGTCCAAGACATGTAGAAAAAGTAGCTGACAATGCACTACAATGCATAAACCTTTCAAAGAGTCTCTAATATTACTTATGTACTACAGGTTACAAAAAGTCCCAATTAACTCCTACCTATCCAATAAAATATTAAGACAATTTGTTTCATAACTTTTACCAGACTGCGAGTTTTCACAGGGAATAATTACGACTGGCAAGAAGCAAATATCACCCTTGACTACTTTCTAGGACTCAAGCTAGTGACGTGCTTCACTGACCTCTGATGCCAGATTAGAAGGTTTAACTTTGTGACTTAAACCTTCATGACAGCTCTGGCAAACAAAATAACTGATACCTCAGAGTTCACAGAGTTAAAACATACTCTCCCAAAGGCAGTATCAGATTGAGCAAAATTGTCCCTGAGAAGTGTCATTGACGATGAGAACTTTGCATGTCCATCTATGAAGCCTAATTTTGGACCACTTATAAGTAACTTAAAGTACCATCTCAATTGTAAAAAGCAATGAGAAAATATACCTTAAGAAAAAAGAAAAAAAAAAAAAGAGGAAAATCTCAGCTAATGCGCAGACTTGGAAAAACCCCTAGAGACATATTACTCAATTCATATGTCCAAGATCTTAATACACCACAAAATGTTGTGGGGGAAAGAATTTCCTGTTATTTTCATCTGTGTGTACACATGTAGAATGTAAAAAAGTTCAGTTTATAATAATATAGCAGCCTATTTAATAAGCAGAGTTATACTAAAATAAAACTGTGTTTTTATTCATGTGACTGTCTGCTATCCAGGCAGGAAATTCTGACACAGGAGTTCTTACTTTCATTTCTTTGTGTACATTCAAGTTCTGATTTTTATCTTGGAGATCATAATAACGTTCAGCAAAAATGTACCTATTTTCCTTACACTCCAGTTTGTAAAGTACACTGAATTCTTCAGGAGTCCCTCAGGACCTACTATGAATTGGAAGCATTTTGTTTTTCCAGATAGTCATGTAAAGCTTGTTCTGCATTGATTATTGATGATCTATGGATTCAATCACAGAAAGACGTGCTCATAGGTTCATAACTTTTTTTTGGCTAAACTGCAATGATTCTTTTCTACCCAGGAAAATCAAGCTACCACAAAGGGACACAAGCCAATTGAGCATATTGTGGATTTTTTTATGTGGGAACATGCATTTTGATGAGTGTCACACAGAGGTTTCTAGGCCAAGAGCATCTCTGAGATGGTGCTTGAGCCTGTGGGGTACACCAGGATCTCTTCTTACCCTGTGAATGGGAATGTGCAAACTCTGTTTGCCTTTTATACTCCAGAGAAAAATTCAGCTGCCCTCTTTACTCACTGGGATTTCCCCAAAATTCCATTGTCCTTCTTCTTTCCTTTCTCCCTATCTCCTAAGTCCTGCTTTGATATGAAATTTCCCTGCAGTCATCTAATCTCTTTGCCCTCTGAGTGTTGAGCAAATGAATATAAGTGATAAGCTGACCCTCGTGCAGGCTCAGTTTGCTGTAAAAGAAGAAAAACAAGAAAATAACACTGTAGATGTTCTCACTACAGCCAGGAGACTTTGGGACATACTCTCTAAGATCATTGTCTAGCCTGGCTGAATCTCTCATCCTTTTTTATATATACACACATGTTATTAGAAATATTTGTCTATAGAAAGTTGTCCAGACCCCTGTCCAACAGCTGGCACTTTGCAGCAGCAGCAACTAAAGGCCTCAAGCCTGGTAAATAATTTTTAAATATTTCCATGAAGGACTGTTAGTTTGTTTGAACCTTTCAGCTGATTCAGCACTGGAGCAATGGAAATTAATGATTAATGGTTTGCTTATTTTACAGACTAACAGCCCACAAGCCAATTGCCCACTAATATTTCCCTAATGAGCACAGGGTTATTTCTGTGTTGCAGTAGGCTGCTGAGAAACTAAACTCCTACATTCTCAGACTGTTCATGATTTTGGTAATAGCTGCATGAAATGGACTGCTGTTATTGTATTTAAACTTAGCACGTAGCCTTGTTTGTTTACCATAGGTCATAAAGTTGACTGAAAAATTACCCAGAATTTAATTTCAGCACAAAAATAATTTTGAAATTAAATTCATGGGGAAAAAAATAAAAAAGAGATTGTTTCATTTAAGGACAAAAGAGATGGAAGTAAAATATGGGGGAAAAATAAAATGAAAAAGCAATACATTGGCTGTTTGACATAGGCTATTCTTACAGTACAGTTTGTACAGCAAAATATTACTTTCCCAAACAAATAATTTTCTTCACTTTTTTTTAATTCAGTAGTGTTAAATTTTTTTTTCTGCTTTCCAGATATTTAAAGTCTTTCACTGTACAAATACAGACAGAAGGTGGTTTTGAAGTTCATTCTAAGGAATGAGATAAAAAGGTGGTAAAACTTTTCATCTCTTCCAGAGCTGAAGTTGAAAATTTTACTTATGTACTAGTCCAGTGATCTCAGAGTTTGAAGAAAAAAGTTTGACTTCCTCTGAATAAATGCAAACAGAAATATGGTGCTGCAATTTCAACCCCAAATGGAAAAGACAGAAGGAGGGACTGGGTCTCATTATTTACATTTTTTGTTCTTTTTTCAGGTTCCCTTTTGTCTAAAGAATTTAGAACTTCTTAGAAGATAATGGAATACTAAAATCCCATTTTAAATGCATTTGTAGCTCAAAATGACTGGGAGGGTGTCAGTTTGGGGGGGGGGTGTTAGGTTTGTTTTTTAAACATCAACCATTTAGGCTGTATATCAAGTGTGTGCTTACTGAAACTGTCATTTCAAAGGATGGGGATGAAAAAAAAAGCTGCAAATCTCTCTGAAAGCTTACAGGCCATATGTTTGTCATATTTATACTTTTATCTTGATCATCCAAAAAATCACAGGTGGAATTCTTGGGCCACTCTTCCTCCCTTCTTGTTAAGACTGAGGAATTCAAGTCCATAAATTTCAGTTCTCAGAAGTACAGTCCAACAAGATATTGACTGCCATCAGCTCTTTCCACGAACTCAAGGGAACTGAAATATTCAGCGCTTTGCAGAAGCAGGTTCATTGGTACAGCAGGAACAGGATAAGCCCCACATTGAAGTCTAAGGAAATCTCAATTCACTCAGGCCTGTTGATCACCCCAGCCATGGAAAAATAATGAAATGCCATTTGCCTTGAAAGAAATCTTTCAGTCATGCCCACAGCTGGCACAGAGCAGAGAGCTGAAAACTGCAGAGAGGCAGTGTTTTTCCTAGGAGAAAAATTGCAGAATCATAGAATTGTTTAGGTTGGAAAAGACCTAAAGATCATTGAATTCAGCCACTAACAGAGCCCAGACATGTCCACTATAAAATCATATCCCTAAAACCACACCTAAACATCTTTTCAATATCTCCAGCAATGGTGACTCAACCGCTTTACTGGGAAGCATTTTCCAGTGCTTGAAAATCCTTTTGGTGAAAGATTTTTGTAACAGCCAATGTAAATCTCCTTCATGAAATTTAGAATTGTAGAATCATAAAGTGATTATGATTGGAAGGGACCTTGAATATCAGGTAGTTCCAACACCCCTGCCATGAACAGGAATATCATTCATTAGATCATGTTGCTTAGGGCCCCATCCAGCCTGTCTTTCAACATTTCCAGGATAGGGCATTCACAGCATATCTGGGCAACCTGTTCCAGTACTTCATCATCCTCTGAGCAAAAATTTCTTCCATTTTTCTAGCCTACATTTTTTCTCTTTCTGTTTAAAACTATTGCCCTTTGTCCTGTTGCTATCTACCCATAAGAAAATTTTCTCTCCCTTTTATAAGTCTCCTTATATAAGTACTGGAAAGTCACGATGTGCTCTCCCTGATGCCTTCTCCAGGCTGAACAACCCTAGCTCTCCCAGCCTGTCTTCCAAAGAGAAATGTTCATCCCTCTGATCATCTTCATGCCCTCCTCTGGACCCATTGTAGCAGGTCCATGTCTTTGTTGTGCTAAGAACCCTGGGGCTGGATGCAGCATTCCAGGCAGGCTCTTACAAGGACAGAGTAGAGGGGCAGAATCACCTCACTTTCTCTGTTGGCCATGCTGCTTTGGATGCCACAACTGGCCTGCTGGGCTGAGAGCTCACACTGCTGACTTTTGTGCAGCTTTTCAGTGGCAAGAACCCCCAAGTTCTCTTCAGTAGGGATGTTCTCAATGAGTTCTTCCAGTCTGTCCTCATGTCCAAGATTGTCCCAGCTGAGGTGCTGTCCTTGACTTGGACTTGTTAAATTAAATTAGGTTCTTGTGGGTCCACTTCTCAAGCTTGTCCAGGTCCTTCTGGATGGTACCCTCTCCATCTGTTATGTTAACTTCATCACTCAGCTTCATGTCATCTGCAAACTTGCTGAGGCTGCACTCGATCCCACTGTCTGTGTCATCGAAAAAGATGTTGAAGAGCACTAGTCCTGAGAGTGAGCTCTGAGTTCTGTGGACAAAGAGCCATTAACTGCAACTTTTTGGCTGTGTCCATCCAGCCAATTCCTTATTCACTGAATAGTCCATCCACTAAATCATATAGGACTGTATCAAAAGTCTTGCAGAAATATAGATGAATGATGTCTGTTGGTTTTCTGTCACCATTGCATTCACTCCGTCCTAGACATGGACGGAGCCTGACCTAGGCTGGTCAGGCATGATTTGCACTTAGCAAGGCCATGCTGCTGTCCTGGCTGCCTGAAATCACCTCCTTGTCTTTTATGTGCCATAGAACAGCTTCTAGGAAGATCTGCTCCATAATCTTCCCAACCACAGAGGTGAGGCTGCCTGATCTGTGGCTCCTCAGATCTTCCTTTCGCCTCTTTTTAAAAATGGGAGTGGTGTTTCCTTTTTTCCAGCTACCAATGACTTTGCCTTGGCTTTTCAAATATGATAAGATTGTCTTGGCAACAGCATCAATCAGATCCCTCAGAACTGGAGAAAGTATGTCATCAGGTCCCATAAACTTGGAGCTATTCAGCTTCATCCAGTGGTTCTGAACCTGCTCTTCACTTTCAGTAGGAGGGACTTCACTTCTCCTGCACCCACACAAAGGATCTTGAGAGACATAGGAAGCCAGATTGCCAGTGAATACTGAGGCAAAGAATTTAGTACCTCAGTCTTCTGTTGCTGCTTCCTTGAAGTAATTTCATGTTGTCCTATCGCTTGCTACCTGGGGGAAGAGACCAGCTTCCACTTCCCTACAACATCCTCTTGGATGGTTGTAGAGAGCAATAAGAAAGCTGATATTCTGAAATCTGGAAGTGAAAGGAGTGTGACATGTGAAGAGTCTCTGTGCAGCAATACTTGGCAGCTACAGCTGCCAGATAATCAAGGAAGTATGTGGGTTAATTACAACTGAATCACTGACCGCAAAATTATGCACCATCAAAACCAGAGAGTGCCAAGTGGATTGATTTACAAAAGTTGCAAATTTCTGGGAATTCCATTTCTACTAAGTGTCAGAAAAACAGAAACTGGGAAAAATGGGGACATTCCAGCCATTAAATCTTCTGGAATTGTTAGCCATCTGTTCCCAGAGAAACGGATGAGTCACTTATCAGTTGTCATCTGCTCTAGAACCCCATCACTACCACAGCCCTCAAGAAATGAGCAAGCTAGTAATAAATCCTGTATTTTAAACAGGAAATGATTCTTCAGCTGGGGATGTCTAAAAAAGAAACAACCTGCTCTCTTCCAAATGGCATGTAGCAAAATGACTGTGCTCCTCAGTCACCCCTAGAGAAGCTTTATGGCTTGACTCTGCTGACTTCTTGTCATTATGAGATCTATTGGGGCAGGGGCAGGTCATGAAGCCAATGTTATACAACTGAGATGAAGATTAGACTGTGTTTGGACTCTGGGGTGTGAAGGGAAGTATCAGGGACGCTGACCTGGTTGCTTCTGAGATTTGTTTTGCCTTGCTGTAGTTCCTGGCTGCAGCCTCGCAGCCTCTCTGCTCCTGATGCACCAAGGGACAGCAGAACAGCCATGTAAGGCAAAAGCCATGGCTATACTTAGGTCAACAGAAAGCAAAGCAACTTATGAAAAAGTCCTTCCTCTGCCTTGTCTTCCCTTCCAAAAACTTTGTGCTTTCCTGACATACAGATTACAGGAAAACAGAAAGGACACATGGACTCTGTCAATGGGATGAACTGATTCTAACAGAAGACAAAGTAGGGGATAGAGACAATAATTTGATTATGTGATGAATAATATGCAAATGATAGGTGTCTGCTGTCAGTTAAAAAGGAGTGAAGCAGAGCTATTTCCTTGCTTATAAATAGTGGTGTCTAAACTAACCTTGAACCCAATCTCTCTCATGCACAAATCCTGTGTGAAACAGTAAATGTTTTGAGGTGGATTGAGCACTATCCTGTTAGGTCTGCAGAGATGGGTCTTTTCTCTGCTTGTGCTAAGTTCTCTAAGGGGATTACAATCATCAGTCATTCAGCAGCTTTATAGACTGGGAGACACATTCTGCTGATCTTGCTTAGGGTGATTCTCTGTTAAGGACTCTTCATCATCCTAGTGCTTAGATGTTATGCCATATCAATGTGGACCCCTCTGAATCTTTTCCTGGGTGGTAGCTTTCAAGTCTTTAGAGTATGTTTGTGTATTCCTACACTTTGTTGCTAAAATTATAACAAAATACTAGCAATAGAAAATTAGCTCAAATAGGTGAGATGTGCATCTAATTCTTTTTTTAATGCATAACACTCTCATTCAAAAAACTGAAACCCAACAACCAAAACAACCAACCTAAGATCTGTTTTCAGAACTGACAAAATACTCATTTTGAAAGTCATCATTCACCAGTAAGAAAGGTGTTAGGACAAATTGCAGAACAGCCATGCACATCAAAATTTTAAGTAAGAGACAGACCTTTTTGAAAAGAAGCTGATTAGTATTGAGAACAAAAAAACTGTGCAATGTGATGGATTCTTAATTTCTGAAAATTCACAGTCAAAAATGAATTTAAAACACAAGTTTTAACTGAATGTGAATTTAAAAATGGATTAAATATCACAGCTTTTGATAAAAAGAATAGGAGCCCAATGGTTCTTAGTGGCCTGGAAATCTGTAATGGAGCACAATATGGAAAGATGCTAGTTTTCTTAAAATACTTTTAAACTACCAAGTCTGTTTCAGCTACATTTGCTGTCAGTAGTACATGACTGACTCAGCAGCCTCTACAGAGTACAGCATTGTATAATGGAGATTCTCTCTGAAAACTTGCCAGTGGCAATATTTCTTTTTTTTTCTCTTTTACTCCTTATACTTCACATTTTTCTCTATTATATTACTGCATTTAGACATGCTGTTAGACTGCTCTTAATTTTGTTGCTCTTTCAGCATTCATCTATGTGTAAGGTTCTTAGGGCCAGAGCTTTTCCTCAAGCTTTTATCTTTTTAAATTGGCAATATTACAAGTTTGGGCATGCTACTGCAAATCTTTCTTTTCTGACAACAATACTTTGCCAATAAGAGTAAAATTTTCTGGTTCAGTTCAGGAATCTTTAATCTGGACCCACTTATTGAGTTCATTGGATTAATTGCAATTAAAAGAAAACAAGACAACTGTCCAGGTCTAAAGCACACGTGTAGAGAGCAGAGCTGAGTCCTGAATGAAGAAATAATTCAACAGGGATTAGTTTTCTTTCATTTTTCAATAATCTGTCTTTGTCTCAGTCTGAAAAAAAAAAAACCCAGCCTTTATAAATTCCTGAGTAAACTCTGATTGGCACCTTCTCAGAATGCTTTTATCTTGTTTTGTGGGGAAATAATCTGTTTTAGTGTTTGAGTAGAAACTTTTTGGTAAGTGTTCCCCAGGTGGGATATTTAAAAACACGTGCACGCACACACGCACACACGGACGCGCACACATACACACACAAACACACGCGCACACACACACACATGTACACATACACCTGGATGCAAACACACATACACACACAAATGCACATGCACGCACACATACACACACAGATGCACACACATGCACACATTTTCTGACAATTGTGGAAAAACCCAGGCTGTATGTGATCAAAGCTTGTGACACAACACTTGATGGAGACAGGTGAAACAGATTAGAGACAACTGTTACAAGTCTGTGGAACTGCGCAGGCAGCTGTGTCTCTCTGGCATTTCCTCTGCCTTTAATTTTAACATCACTTTTTCCCAAGCAAGTTCGGAATTGTTTCAGTTTATGTTGGTGCCAGCTGAGCTATGCAAAATTTTTATTTTCAAATACAGCTTCATTACTTGCATTTGGATTTCATTAGAAGCATGACCTGGAGCTATTGCTTGTACATTTTCCTAATTGCATAAATCACTTAAATGAGCTTCTACAATATGCATTTCCAAAGAGCACCATGAGAATCTCAGTTTCTCATGAAGTCAGTTGAGACAAAGCACAACGGCTATTGAGGAATGCTAGCAAAGGAGAAAAGAGATACAAGTACAGGAAATAATAATGGGCTCAATGAAGACATAGAAAGAAGTTCTCATCATGTTTTCTTGTGATATCAATGTGGGCAGGGTAGTTACTTTATAAACATAATTGAACAAACTGAAAAATCATGAATAAAGATTTAATGCTCACAAGACAAATTGAATCCATGCATTTAACTTTAAAAAGTTATACTGAAACAGCTTAGCACAATAAAAAGCTTCAATTAGAGAGTCATAGCATGTTAGGAAAAAATAACCACAGTTTTTAAAGAGACAGAAACTCTCCTTATTGAAGTGATAACCCAGCCTAGAACACCTGAGACTACAGAGTACCTAAGCATGGTGACAACTTAACTATTAAGAGTAATGTTCTTGTTCTTAATTTTCATTTCCCAGTTAGAAGTGAAGTTCAAAAGTTAGCCAAAAATCTGTGTGTCCTTTGATCTATATTATCAGCAGCCAGCTGCTGCCTTGGATTCCTATTGCACAATCTATTCTTCTGAGGGAACAGATAACACCTACTCTTCTTCAAGAAACAGGACTGCTACTGCTACTCAGGGTAGCATCAGTTACGCTGAGGTCTAGGTATTCATTTGGACAGCTAAATTCCTTAAAACTGAATTAAATGGATATCCACAAACTGGCTAGCAGCAATTCATCAAAAACTCAGCTCTACTGAAGGCAAGAGAGATATGAAGGAAAAATATATCTTTACCAAAGCCAAGGAGAACACATTCAGAGCCTCTTTGTACAATCATCAGTCTAAGACTTGCACCTCAAATATATGTAAACTCAGTCTTTTCCAACACAGGCAACTTCTCTGCAATCAAATTTTTCCTCTCTGGCCTCACTGCAGAAACTGTCTGCAGAGAGGCTGATATTGGAAGGCAGGGGCTGTGTTGTCACTGTATGTCAGATTTCCTTAGCTTTGCAGTTTGTCCATCCGATGTTCCTAAACTTGTGGAAGTTGAAGTGATTTTGAACAAGGCTGGTCTTACACTCCCTCCTATTTTCTGTGTTAAACAGCTTGGCTGAGAGCAGCTGTTGAGTGGAACAACTGGCAGTGGCTTGATCCACACAGCTGCCACTGGCCACTGATAAAATCAGTGCAGAAGGAAGGCTGAGTAACACGTGTAGAGCCACACACAGAAATGAAAGCATAAGTGAGTTTGTCAGAAGTCTTTGGGGACTGCTAGATGTGAACAGATTTCCCTTCTGTCATGCAAGTTAATGTGGAACAATGTATGGATATTTTCAAACTGTGCTTCCCAGAAATCAGTTTGTAAATGTTGACTGGTGTAGGGTAACGTGAACAACTAGTCACTTTGCAGTAAGCTAACATGCACTAGCATAACTTTCCATTAAGGTTTATAAAATATTATGGATGCAAGTTAATATAGAAATGGCAGAGCAGCTGTATATCATTGAGTATTCAGAGAGTTGTTAACAATCAGAGACCACTTTTCCTCATCATTAGTTCTATGACTGAAATGTGGTTATCTTTCGAACAGGTGTCTTTTACTAGAAGACAGCATATATGTATGAAGGAGCAGAGGCAGATACCCCTAGAGATGAAATGTAATGCCCCTTAAGGGAAAAATTAAAGGTCATCAAGGGGAGATTTTAATTGCCATAGCTATAACATATTCAAGATGGTGTCATTTTCTACTGAATTATTTTGAAATGTAATGTAAGAGACAATTAAAGAAAAACCTACTAGATACATTCATTAATAGTCTGTGTAGGGGGTTTTCTATATTTTCTTCTTAGTCATATCATAGCATCATTAAATCATAGAGTGGCCTGAGTTGGAAGGTACCTAAAAGTTCATCATTCATACCCTGGCTTTGGGTAGAGACACCTCACACTAGACCAGGTTGCCCAGAGCCCCATCCAGTTCGGCTCTGAAACTCCCAGGGAGGTGACATCCACCACTTCTCTGGGCAAATACCACCTAGGAATTTAACCATCCAGTCATCTTGCATCTCGTCCTCTTAGGAAACATCTTTACGTATGGATATCTACTCTTCCTCTAGTCTTCTGAATTTAGCTCTCTGTGCTTTTTTTTTTTTGGTATGGTCACAGAGTAGATATCCATAACTAGGACTTGAACAGAAATGTTGACTCCTTTAGGAACAGAAACAGGAAAATAACATCAACTATTCCCAATTAATCACTGTTGAAAAGCTGGAACACATCTTCCTATGAGGATATCTTTGACATGGGCAGATTAAGCTGTCTAAGAGTCGAAGAAAGAAGCACCTTAGATACAGGAAGAGAGTATTTTATTCTTGTTCTCCAGTCTAGTTTGCTGAATTTAACACTATGAGATTTGCTGGTCTGGAGTAACTTGAAGCTTTGCAGTACCTGGGTAATCTGCAGAGAAAAGAAGGGAGACATTATTCTGAATAAAAAGTCACCTTGTAGTTTTTGTCAATAGATCAAAAGACTACAAAATATAGTTGACAGGCTGTCTTGATTTGGCTGAAGATATGATTTTCTGATTTGAAAAAACAAAGGCAAAGGCATAGAAAGTTAGCTTTTATCCTGCCTAATAAGGTATAAATAGTTTGTTTTCTGCAAAGCCATTTTTGGTTGCAGAATGTCTGTACAATATATTAGAATGTGCAATTTTAAAGGTTGTCATGATATAAAAAGAAAACCTGCTTACAGGGGTAAGGCTTTATGTGGTTAGGGAGTCCTTTTCTATTTAAATCATCACAATGGCCTAAACCCTCCATCAGCTAGATCAGTGACACCACCCTATCAAGTGTAATAATTGACCTTACAAAAACCTTTCTCCTCCCAGAGATTTTGTTGCTCTCCTATGATCAAACCATTGATGCTGCAACAAGGTAGCGAATAAAGGTTATTCACAGATGAAAAATCCAAAAGGCAGTTTGAGGATAACAAACAGTATCAAACTGTATTTTGGATACAGTGTCTGTATCAGAACAGACACTTCATCCAAAAGCAATGCTCATCTGTTTCATCCAGAAGACAGCTTGTCCCTTTCTAACACATATTTTTTCCATAGTGTCCATGAACTGATTTTTAGTATGAGGATTATGGCCACAGTACTCATACTCAATGGTCCAACAGTTGTCAGGTATTAGCCAAAAGAAGATGAATTTTCAGTTGGACTCTCACTGGAGCCAGAAAAGAAATTTGTAGTTACAAGCTGACCAAAAGACTCCAAAGAACAGGAAAAGATCGTTGACTTTCACCAGTTTTATTTCAGAGGTGAGCCTTAGCACCTGGCCCAGATAGAGATCTGACAGAAGAATTAGAAATTAACCTTTTCTGGGTAGGAAATCTGGGGGAGTTGGATAGCTCTTAAGGTAACTATTCCCTTAAATGCTTCTGGGGATACTGAGGTCTTCTGCTGATGTAGTAGGTTTGAGGCTGCTTGCATTGGCATTTTATCTTCGCTGCAGCCCGTTCACCACCCTGCATGTGGCATCCTCAGATTTCAATCTCCAGATTTAAATATAGAAGAACAGACACAGGAAGATTTGCTCTACTTGCTAGAGCAGCTCCTCATTAACAAGACAACGTTTTCCAACTAGGTTTTGTAAGATTACAATCTCCTGAGCAAGTCTGTCCCACCTTGTTCTTGCAAAGTTCTCTCATTTCAAGAGAAAACGTCCTCTAAAATGCACCAGTATGCCATGTTTCATCTTTTTCTAGGGAAAGTAAACTTTACAACCCATGGTGGTTAAAGCTGTTTCTATTGTATTCTGTCAGACTACTGAAATATCTTCTGAAGAAAATGAGTGGACTCATAAAGATATTTTATAATCCTAAATTATTCCATCACTGCAAATTAAAAAATTCCTGTGGTACTCAGCTGTTATTCCTGCAGAAGTTCTCAGACTGGCCAGTAAGCATACTCCTCTGTGCATGTTTTTAGCATAAATATTGTTGATTTTAATATGAACTCTACCTTGAAGTAATGGACAGTTCATAATGCAGCAGTGTTAGAGACAGTATATGTTTAAGACAATTTGGGAAAAGACGTTGTTTGGGAAAACTGACGTTCCTTAAAAATGACCACCAGCAGTCTTAACATCAAGAGAAAAACTCTCAGTATTCAAATAAATCATAAATATATAATGTATTTGGTATAACTGTGAGTGGCCTGGAAATACTGAGCAACAGAATATTTCATTTGGTGAGACTGGTCTCCTATATTTCCCAACCTGTAGCAGTTCCTTTAGCAGCTCTCTCACTTGCACAGACTTCACCTTTAATGTATTTTGAAGCCTAGCTGTCTGTTCTCCTCCCAGGTTCTCTGTTTCCCTCAGGCTGTAGAAGGTGCAGCATGCCAGTCTTCACCCAACTCTTCTACTACTGCTCTTCTACTACTGTGGAAACTTGAAGGCTTTGCCTCTGGCACTATGCTACAGAAAAAAATCATGCAAGATATTTGATTGCTTCATTCTGCCTTCCAGATGATAAGAGAATTTGCAGAAAGCACCTACTGCTTCACACAGGTGATAAATAAGGTGCATTTAGGCACAGTGTGGTGGAACATTGGGGCCCATGGAGGGAGTCTCACACAAGAGGGGAACCATTGGTGAAAACATGAAGCTGGGGCCAGACGGAGAGCCAAATCCTGTGGTGATGATCACAGCAAGCTCAGTGAGGTCTGCTCCAGGCTCCTCGCTTGCATGTCTCAGGAGGCATCTAAACCACAGCAAAGCAGGAAGCTACATGCAGCACTTGTAACATAGAAAGAGGAAATACTTAAAAACATTTAAAAGCACCAGTAAACAAATTAATGGAAATAATATTCTGAAGTAAAATTTGTGCATGTTTGAATGTTTCCATGAGAGATTAGCTCACTTTGCAGACTAAAGATTGAGGTTTTCAACTTCAAGTTATATTGGGACTGGACAATAAACCTACATCCTTTCTCCAGTTTATATCCTTGTCAGAAACAGCATGATCTCAGTTATCCAAAAGGATGCCACATGTGGATGGAACCACATGAGATGGAACAAGAGACACATATTGGCTGATTTAGTTGCAGGGAGCAATTTTTGTTGGAAAATTTTACAGATGTGATATGGGAAAGTGTGATGAGGAGAAAAGAGGAGGAGAAGCAAACAGAAGCCACAGCTTCTGCAGATGACGACTGACAGGCCAGTAAGGTCCCACAGCTTCATGTCTCTGGAGTGTGTTTAACTAGTGGGAAAATGGAATTGGGTTCATTGATGCAGTATTCTGGACAGAACAGCAGCAATGTTGCATACACCTCAGTTGTACAAGATTTTTACTTATATTTATTATATATCCCCCTGTCCTTTTGCATTTGGGCTTGGGTTCTTGTGTGTGCTGAAAAACAGCTGCAAAATCAAGGCCTTACCTTTGCAGTGGAGTTAAAAACAATTTGTCTCTACTCTTGTGGATTTACAACATACTGCAAAAGGGCTATGTTTTGAAATTCAGTAGAAAAGTACTGATTGTATTTATTTCCTGAATATAGGACCTTTTTTTGAGGTTTAATAGGAAAGAAAGTTGTAATGGTTAGAATATTCATTTACTGAAACAATCTTGCCCAGGCATGTGGTGGGGCCCCATCGCTGGAGGTTTTCAAGATGTGGCTGGACAGAGTGAAAGGTAATCTCATCCAGGCTGTATTTCTGATAAAATGTTGGACCAGGCAATCTTTTGAAATCCCTTTCAGCCTGGGCTGTCCTATGAGTCTGTGTTTCACTGATTTCTTTTTTGCCCACCTACAGATCCCTGTGACCAGCTTTGGCCCTTGAGAAACTATGTCTGTTGTAACTACCACTTTTAAAAAAGACAGGACACTTGGTTTCAATTTTTAATTTTGTGTTTGCTTACTTGATTCTTTGCCCTGTTCTAAGCATACCATGCTATATGCTGAAGAGAAAACAAACAATGAGTCTTTTCCTATGATATCAGAAGGGATTTGTTTTAGGTCCTAGGCCATTGTGTAATTTGTGCTTGAGCTGAAGATCAATACAGTTGACTTCCTTTTCTAGCATGGTTTATGAGAAGTACTGACCATTCCCATTTCATCCAACAAACAGCCTCAGTACTCCTTGCAGCAGGCCTGGGAGGCTTTGTGGATGCAGCCTTCGTGAGGCCAAGTCTGCAAAACATCATCTGCACATCATTTCCCCTTTAGAGCAGGAAATTCAATATTGAAAAAAATTAGATGTTTTTGAATCTTTGCCATCTGCAAATTGGGAAAAGCAATGCAGGCCTCTGCAAAGCTTGAGAGAAGCTATTGTATGGGAAGAGATCTCACACTGTTAAATCTGAAAGACAAAGAAACAGAAATCAGTCTCTCTCCAGTATAGATCCTGGTACTTGTGCCTGTCACCTCTTTGGCCGGTAATGTGGTGTCTTCTTTTGCAAAAGGTACATAAATCCAATTGGAGCAGCCCTACAAAACAGCTCCTGGGATGCCTGTTTCCTCACTGGGTACCCCATTAAGAAAAGTGTGTCAAGGCTTCACTCCCAGCTTCTTTAGCAGTTCAGCAATGCCTGTTAGCAGCTATTGTATTCTCAGAGGCTCCTTCAAGCACCAGCCCATCTAGAGCTCATTTATTCTGTTCATTAAATGCTGAGAAAGCTTCTGTAATGATTGAAGTCCTGTCACTAGAAGGAGGAGTGGCAGCAGGGCCGTTTGCTGACCTCACACTCATAATGGGTTTTCAGTCCTTTGTTTGTCACATTATGGAAGTTAAGTCTTACTGGGTCCTCACATGAGTAACCTCGTTTTGTTGTTTGGTTTGCTGTTGAGTACAATTTACTATGTCTTTTGGTAAGTTGATTCAGCTATTACCTATGCAGTATCTGACCAAAATAAAAATTATCTTCTGGACATAAAAAAACTAAATACATTTTAAAAACCCTTGAGATCCTAATACGTTGTTAAAAACTAGTCAAATAACAAAAACTGCAGTAGCTGTCTTTTCTGGAATGGTTCTGTTCTCACTGATTCTACCATCATTCTTGATAGATCTATTTAACACAAAACATTGTTTTGGCTGAAATTATTTTACTTCAGGTCCTGTGTTTCAATTAAATTTCGCATGCAGGTTAAACAAAGAGATCTCTTGTCTTCTCTCCTGTGTGCCTATTTACTCAGATCTCTTCTTAGTGTATTTAAAGCAAAGCCCTGCCCTAAAATGACAGGACATTTTCATCTAGACACAAAGTAAAATTTTGTGTTATTGAAGAAGACAACCTCATTAGCAACATTGAGATTTATCACATTACAGTTACCTTTTCACCAGCCAAATAAATAAATAAAAAAAATTAATCTCTCAAAGATTGATCACTCAGTCACCATCAAAGTTTTTACACTGCTATTCCAAGGATCCCTTGGAAACAAATCTTGCAACACCTTTCCAAGTTCCTTTGGCTGGTGGGGACAGAAAGCTGTGGAGTCAGGGAGGCATTCCTGCTGCCACAGGCCACAGCTGATAAGATGCAGTGTCTCCAGGGCCACCACCTGCATGGCAGGTCCAGGAGCATTTTTAGGAGTCCCACAATCACTGTGCCAGATTTAATCAATGCTGTTATCCTTACTGGAACACTCTTCATGTTCAGAAAACCTTCCCTTTTCTTTTCAGAATGTCTCCAGCTGTTGTTTGCAGCTTTAACACTATAACAAAGCACAGTTCTGTTTCAGTGTGCATCTGCAGCTCACGTATGAAGTATGCATTTGACTCTGTCTCTCTTATACACACACACACACACACAGACACATACATACTTACATACATATGTATGCAGATGCACGCACTTCTAGATATCCCCCTTCACATACCCACCCCTCATCCCCTACTGTGGAATGAACCTGAACCATCTTTTGTGCATCTTTTCTGCATTCTTTCAGCAGCTTCTCTTTCCCATTACACAATTCAAAGCTGTGTTGGCATCAGCGTGGAAAAAGTCTCAAGCTTCCACAAACAAATGTCACCATTCAGAAAGCTCTGGCTGCATCCCTTTCTCCACTGTCACTGCTTTATTTCCTGCTGTCCCTGCCTGCATGCTGCCAAAGCCTGGTATTAGACATGCTAGATATCAGCCTAAAAATGTTCTAGACTTTGTTTTGACATTTTGCTGTTATCATTCTTAAGCAGTAAGGTATTGTACCTTGAACAAAGAGTTAGATTTAATAGAGCGTGCAGCACATGCATTCCTAGCAGAGAGTGACTGGATTTTGTTATGAAAACACCCCAAACTAAAATTGACAAATGCTCAGCTTCAGAACTGCTCAAGTCAGCTGTGCTTGCTGTTAATGCATTAGATGTTTCCCAGAACACACAATGGAAGAAGCTTCCAGGAAAGAGATAAGTGTAGGAAAGATTAAAGACAGTTTCTATAGGCTGTGCTGGTGTTCAGGAATGACAGTGAGGGAGCCGATAGATCAACAGTCAGCAGTTGGATTTTACACATGCATGCCAACTCCCTTTACTTTTTAAGAGTTGGAAGATACAGAGACAATTGGAGCTAAAATATTGGCATGACACCTGGTTACAGCCCATGGCCTTTTTTTCTTTGCTTATGGCTTTGCAATTCTTTTACCGATGAGCTGAATTACCCCTTGCTGGTTTCTGAACACAGGCTTTCATTTGGCAAGGCAAAGATCAAGACCTGAAACCATTTTATCAGGAACATGCCCATTCCCACTTCCAGGAAAAAAAGGATCAGTGTTTGTTTGTGCTATTGATTGCTGCACAATTCTTGTTTGCATATATATCCAAATGCTTCTAGATGCTACCACAGACTTCAAGGTGCAGGAATCAATGTAAGTTACACTGTCTTTGACTGCATGGCAACACAGAGGAAATTCAGACACTTAGCATACTACACAGGGATGAAATTAAGAACTAGGTATTAAACTAGGAGAAGAAAAACATCCCTGTCATGAATGCCTTCATGGAAGTGAGCCCTATTGTGTTGCAAAACGATACTTGAGATTTTCAAAAACAATGTGGCATGCATGATCTTGTTGTGAGGAGGAAATAAAAGAGCAGTTCAAGTGAAATTTTATGCATTTTCCGCTTTCAAAATTTATACTCCAATCTTAGACAAAAGCTATGGGACAAGTGAGTTTGAGAGTACATGTTGTCAGCATAAGGTAAACACATAATGTAAGGTTTCCAGAATTATTCCAAAGCAAGAATTACAAGCCCAGAAAATTCAGATAATGACTTTTATATGTAGTGATACTCCATGGTTTTTATCATGTGGTTAAGATTAAGCCATGTTGGTCTCCCAAGCCCTAAATTAGATTAAACTATTTTAAAGACAGATTCCTTTCAGCCCTTGAAATAGTGCCTAAGGCACAATGAAAGCTATTTCAATAACACAAATATACCTGTTTATAATTTAATAGAAAAAAACCCTGGAAGTTATACTTAAATTTGTATTTCTCGGGTTTTCTACACTTTGTCCATTTGGCAAATGTAATCTACTGTGCCTCAGAACAGGATTTCAGAGTTATTATTTGCTCTTTCAATGTCTGTCCCTGAGAGGCTCTAGAATTGTCTGGACTAACTTGCACACCTTATGATACACATTCACATAATTTCTGTGAGTTATTGCTTTAAGGAAGCCTTATGTGTATGGTTATTGAATAGAGAGAGCATTCCGGAGAAAAGAAGTGTTGTATTTTCTTTTAAAAATATTTTTAATTATTTCCTTTATATGTTAAAAAGATCTGTACAATCTTTAGTGTAACTAGCTTAATCAGAAAACTTTCAGGGAAGAAGTTCTTTTCACAGACAAGAAATGAGCTGCCTTGGTCAAGATCTAAAACTAAATTTATTGTAAAAAGAGAACTGAACACAGCTCAAAAAGTTCTGGACTTAATATCTAGATTTAGTAACTTTAACTTCATGGATTTATGGATTTCCTTTGTGAGTTAAAGGAAAAATAAATCTGCAAATGAGTGTTCTGATGGTCATACATTAATATGACACATTCTTAAGTAAAATAAAAGGGTAACAATGTGCACCCAGCAAATGCATAACATAGAAGAAGAAATAAAACAATTTTTGACATGTATAAAATAGTGTGTTCTTCCTCTTTTAGGGCACAAAGACTGTGTCATGACTGCAGAATTTTTTAAGCCTCTCCTTTCGTAGAGTTTTATAATTCTGCATCTACAGATAATTCTGAAAGCTCACATGAGATTTGTGTTGTACATATCAAGTCACTTGAGCTCATGGTGCTGAAGATACATTGGCATTAGATGCTCCAGACACTGGCACTGTGAACATATTAAGAATGATCGATTTGGAAGGCAGGAAAAAACACCATCGACATTCTCTAAAGTCCAGTCCAGTCAGGGCATTACTTTAAATTTCAAATCAGCTCAGGAATGTTTCAAACTTCTTTATTACCCAATATTTTACATGAGAGTAAGGGACATGTCCTTCTACACCTCATAAATTTGACATACTGTAGTTTGAAATCTCATTAGCCTTCAGATGCAGCTTACAAACATTAAAGATCTTATGGACATGTTTTGATACTGTTACTCTCAACCAGTGCTATTTTTGCAAGCATGTGTTTTGTATTTGTCCTTTCCATGAACTCTCAATTTTGTTTAGCAACAATATTAAACTATTTTACTATAAATCTAGGGTTTTAACTACTTTGGGGTTCTTGAGATGACTAGTGCATGCTCAGAGAACTTGTAGACATAATTTTTCCTCTGGAAGTACATAAAATACCCATAAATTATAGTGCAGTGTCTTGTGGAAGAATGCCTGCTATTCTGCTGCAAAATCTTAACCTGTTTATAAGTCGGTAGCATATGGCATTTTAAAAGCCATGTAAAGTTAAAGCTGCGGCTTAACTTGTAAATGCAAACTAAACATCTTATCCTCAGTCCAATGGATGTGTGTACACTACCGAAAAGAAGATTCTGCAATTACCTACTAGCACTACTTCATTAATACAAACTATCAGCCTATCTGGTAAGTTTGATGTTGTATTCTCTCTGCTCTACAGAAGTAAAATCCAGTTCCTCCAGGTTTAAATGGGGCCAAAAGGAAGAAAGTTATTTTTGCATATACAGGATCTAACTTGGAGATTCATACACCTATGCTGCGATCACTGGTTTGTGTTTCACCACTATGCATATAATGTATTGTTTTTTATTACGCATTTTTAAGTGAAATGTAAGTTTTATCTTCCCACTGTTGCTGCCTTGAGCATTTAAGAGCCATGTAAATTGGAGAGAATCTCTGCTGTGATCTGGCTAACATGGATACTGGATTGAGTTAATGTGGAATGGCATGAATGAGAAGTGTCAAGAGGTTTTATAATAATAGTCTCCATGTTAGAAAATGCAAACCATCAGTGATAAAAAATATCCATACTATCTATCTGCCTCAAGGAAAAATCCATCTGAACTTTGCCCGGAGACAAACCTTAAAGAATATAAATTTGTATATGTTCACTGCAACAACCTTTGAATTTAGCAGTTTTACATGGAAAGGTGCTGTCCTCCTCCATGCCTGAAGCCTTTGATTTGAGCAATTATGACTCTGAAGGTGCTGACCTCCTCCTCCAAATGCCTGAGTCTCTTGTGGACTCCAGTGTGCCGAGCATCTCACTCCAGGATTTTGAGGCTCAGAAGGACTTCCCCGTTGATGGCTGTGCTCAGGTCTTGAGGCACAGTGCCTGTTCAAATGGTGCCAAGAATCAAAGACTCATCGTTTATAAAAACTGGTGAATGTTATTTGATGAGACGACACCAAATTTTTCTATCAGCTTTTACAGTAAAAAATTTGGGACAGATGTATTTTCTCTTTTCTGCAAGGCAGAGGGAGTTTCTCCGTAGATAAACCTTCTTCCAACTATTTCTGTTTCCTGTGTATATATTTGTCTAATTCTCTGATCTTTCTCCAATGTTTCCAAAAAATAAGACCTTTTTCAGTACTGTAGCCAAGGACTTTGCAGGTACGTACTGGGGGAGGCAATATTAATTTCCTGAAAAAGCAGTTGTTTTTGAGAACATTCTCTGTTCTGAAATTTTAATATGAAACCTTTCTCCTAACTCCAACTTATTTCCATGGGAAGAATCATATATCATGAAAAATGCAGAGCAAAGTCCAATCTGCATACCCTCTGGGGCTAACACTTTACCATATGCTCTTTCCTTATGCTCCTGATCCCTCTGGTTCTCAGGGAGAAAATACTTTTCCAAATACATCTGCAAGCATGTAGCATTTGTGAAAATAGAGGAGGAGCTTCCTTAGTAAACTGATTCCTATGGGAAACACAGATTTCTGCCTTTTTTAGATAAGAAGCAAGCTTGTAACTGAGCAGCCACTGGTCATACCATTGCCTTTCAGGTAAAAGGTTATCCTATAATAACCATTTTGTTTCATTTGTTGACATTATTACTCTAAGATTTTTGTCAAGGTGTGCAGCAAAACCTTTTCTCCGTGGATTAATTATCTTGGCCTCAGAGCCAGACAGAGCAGATGTCATTCACATGAATCATTGCACAGATTAAGATTTGGATTATTTCCCCTCTTTTCAGTGTTTTACAGATTAAATTCCTCACTTAGACATTATCCCTTGCTACACGGCCATTTATTTCCACTGTTCCTGAACATGTTCCTGAACACTGTTCCTGAACTATTGGCAAGCCATGTAAGTAAGTAAGAACATGCCGGCCAGATTTGCGTAATGGTTTCTGAAGTCAGCATCTATTAGCAGTTTTAGGCTTTCTGTGGTGAGATAGGTGTGTGGAAATAATTAAGATTGACTGAGGATTCTTCAAGTGCTCTGCACTCAAGTTGTCCTCTGCTATTGACCTTTTGCCCTGACACCTCAGAAGAAAAGGGGGTAGAATCATCTGAGTTTTACTGTTTAGGGAATCATACTCTTCTCTGTTCATCTCTGCCTTTAACAAGATGCTCTCTGCTCTCCTTTTCACCTCTGCAGCACAAGATGGCTTTGCTGTGTGCAAGCACATATGGTGGCTCAGTAACTAGCCATCCTACAGTTCCCTAAATCTTCCGTTTTCCCCTTAGAGTTTTTGTTTTCCTGAACTCCTTCTCTGCTATGCCATTAATACAACCCTGAAAAAAAGGTTGCCAAGAAAATCCCATTGTGTCACTACAGGCCTTTTATTTTGGTTCATCAACCTGTCCCATATAACTTGGTTAAAAAATATTTTGATGTGTGTTGACTGACAAAGCCGGATTAAATATCATCCAGGCTAAATACTTATTAGAAAAAATAAAATTTGTGTTTTCTTTTCTTCCTCAGATCTGTTTCTTTCTCACTACTTTCAATTCAGTGAATATAGAGTTGGCTAGATGGGAAGACACAAAATGAGTTATGCAAAATATGAAATATCACAAACAGCATGAAACCCTGTCTATGTGAATATGCATCAATCTTGTTATTTTTTCAAATAAAACAAAGAGATCTTAAGTATATGCAACCAATTTGTGTTTATTTTCTAGGGAAAATAATCATGATTGTTACAGTCGCAGGTTTGTGGGGGTCAAGGTGAAGACAAAGCTTTTGTAGTTTGTATTCTAAGCAGAGTCCAAAGGTAAGTGTGTACCTTCCACTCAGCTAGATATGCTTGAGCTTTTGGCTGCCTGGGTCTTTTTACTAGGCTGACTTTGCACAGAGCCGCATTGTACTTCTATGTATGCAGAGGGAAGGCACAGCAAACTCACTCTTGGTGGCAATTTCACTGTGGGGGGGATATTATCAAAGAACCAGAACATTAGCTCTCTGCTTATATTTGAGAAATGCACTTTATATATCTGTATGTATAGCATTCTTGACCCTCAGTCTTGGCTCCAAACTTTCCAAAGTGTCCAAAACATATACATAACAGATGTTTCTTTGTTTCACACCAGCCACTGTAGACACAGCTGATACTCTTCAGTGGACATGTTTATTGAAACTTTCAGGCAAAATATCTCAATCACCTGGTAAGCATTTTAATTTGAAATCTGCCTTTCTTCTGCACACTATGAAGTTTGCCTATTGCCTCACTCATTCCCACTGGGTTTTTTGTTTGTTTTTCCACCCCTGCCAACCTTGAACTGTGTTTTCCTGGAGTTTTCATTTTTCCCTGGATTGTGAAGCCCAGACATTTGAACCACCCTTTTTTTTTTTCTTTTCACCACGCGAAATAACAAAAGGGGGAAATGGTGTCCACTTCTGAACAGATCTTTACCACAAAACTTAAGAGTTTGAAACTGATGATTTCCAATACAAGATCAAAAAACCTTTGGTGTGATGAAAAAAGAAGACTTTAGCCACAGATTTCTGTAATTTTTCTTCTTCTTTCCTAGATCTGTTTGGTCAACTGATTTATTGAAGTTGAAACCATGGTGGCTTAAAAGCAGTGTCTACTAATCTAAGAACTTTGTATGGCAGACAAAGAGTTTCCAGCCCTTTATTTGTGGAGTTTATATTCTTATGTTTAGAGAACCCTATTTTAAACTCACACCTTAAATATCAGGATTACTTTTCTCTAAAGCAGCACAGTACACAGCCAAAAGACAGGCACAGGCAAGCTGAGTGAAAGACAGGCATGCAGTGTGTTGCCACAAGTGCTTCCTCACTGCACCCACCCAGCTGGGGCATAGCATGCACAAAGAGTCCTCTCACATGTGAAATGACAATGTTAATTCCTCTATTTTCTCCAGGGAAATTTTGGAGAAATGACCTCCTTACAGAGCTAGAAATGGCCATGTCACTTTCTGAAACAATTAGACTTGCTGCTGAGTGTGCAAAATATTGATAGAACTCCCTTAGCTATTTCTCTTCTTACGGAGTTCATTATAATTTTAATTCCACTCCAGGTGTCACAAAAATAAGGCAGGAGTAAACTCATTAGGGAAATAGTGAATACACAGGCATAATTCAGGCAAATTTTCCTCTCCTTAAAGTATGACAGTATAAAAATTAAGAAGTCACAAACTAAACCAGATACAATTAAGATTGCAATACAATTATTTTTTGCTTTTAGACATCCTGTCCCTATTTCATTAGAATATGCCTCTGTATCTTGCAAGACTTCACTTTAAAGATAATATTTTTTTACATCTATTCATTCATATTCACTCAGCAAGAATGGGTTTCAGGTATCACCCTTTTTCCTAGGTGAAATGGCTTTTCCAGCAGTCAAGAACCAGTTCCTACACAAGAGAAGCATTTTTTTACCTCCCAATATCTGTTGAAAATGCTTATTAAAAGCTTGTACTAGAGAACCTGGGTTTGATTTCCCTTTAGCGGGGCTTTAATGAATGTTTAGAGTTCTTTTGCCCTCAGGCTTTGTCAAGTGTGCACACTTTAACACAAATAAGTGCATCTTGGCACCCTGCTGCAGTCCTGCACACAAACTGAAACATCCTCTGCTATGTTTTAAAGCTTCACCGATGTATTGAGACCAAAATATAGCAGAATTTGTCATTATTCAGAGGGTGGAACTTGAAAACTGGAATTCAAGAGAGGAAGGCTGACATTTGAAAAAAATGTTAAGGGTGGTGTTGGTGAAGTTGCAGTTTTCTGGAAAAGGAATTCATTAGTGCCATTTATTCAGACATATGGCCTTTCTATATTATTCTTTGAAATTAAGTGCAATATTTATAAGTCAATTCTTAAAACTGAGCTGCGGTATGAATGTCTTTGTTCAGGCATTTTCTCCTTGCTTTGAGTGTGCAGAGCTCACATGTACTCAGCTGTTCTTTCAAAGCAGCTCACACTAAAGGCACCCTGACCCCAGAGTTTGTAGCTCTGGCCATTTCCATCTGACTACCTACACCTGAGATATTTTGTTCAACACAAAGAACAAGTGTCCAACTATCCTCACGCAAGTGAGTAGTCCCAAGATTTGGCCTCAGTTTCGCCTTGTGAAGGATGATTGTCAAGGCCATATCAGAGCTTGCATCCAAGGTACTGATATCTAGGAAAAATCCCTAAATTATACATCCATTGAGAAGGTGTGAGAATAAACTGGTTCCCAACTCATTCTTAAAGTCTTCCTGAGGATACGGAGGGTGATTGATGAGAAAAAAGACAGTTGATGATGTAATTTGCCTTTCTTATTTTAGTTACTTTAGAGTTCAAGAAACACATTGCTCTTGATAAGAATTTACTCTGAGAAGGGATTTTTGTCTGCATATAAATATTTTCTTTCAGTGCAAGCTGGGCTCCACATATTTTGTGTCTTAGTGGTTCTACAGCTAACAATAGGACTCGTTGGGAAGAAAGATTGTTGAAGTTTTCAGCCTACTATTTGATAATCAGGCACCTTCCTGTTATGAAAGAAAGGCACTTTACTGGCAGCTAAGGATTTAGCTGATGTTATTTCAGCCTTGGATGAAAACTCTCTAAAACTCTGCTTACACCCCTCAAACACAGAGAGGTAACTAAACATATTCAGAGAAGGAACAGAAAAAAGAAAGAAGCAAATCCTGTTTTCATTTTTTTTTTTTCATAATTTCACACCTTTACAGATCACAAATTCTGTCAAACATTATGCCTCACAAAAATAGGAATACATGAGTAGTTCAATGAATTTTTAAAGGGAGAATTACATATATCCACATTTTTCTTCATGCAAAAAAATTTTGGTGAGCTCTCTATAGCAGGTCCTGATCCCAAACAGAAGGGCATGTTAGGTTAGAGCTGAGCTGTGTGCCTGGAAAGAAGAAAGGATGAAATAAATAATGATATGAAGCCACTCTTGATCCTTCTCAGTCCCATCTGTCTTGGATATGAGGACAAATGGTTTAGCTCTGCGATCTTGATCTGTCTGAACAACCAGCAGGCCATTTAAAACAATACTGAACATTGAATAACTATCAGTCAATGTTTACATTGCAGAGTTTGTTATCATTATGTTTAATGCTCCTCGAATACATGGTACAATTATTTTAATATACCTGTCACCCATCTCAAAAGGTCTAAGGACAAGACCCAAAGGTTGCCCATACACAGAGTTGTCCTGGATCTGTACTAACTAGAAATGCGTGTCTTGTCATCTCCATCCAAGCACTTTTAAATGTGATGTTCCTCTGAGTGGATGGTTTTCCACTGAGCTTCAAGCAGTGTTCACGTTCCCCTATCCATAGGAGTGACACTGGTGCCAGCAGTATCCGGCTTCTATGAAAATACATTTTCTACACCCAGTGAGCTGTATTTGCATTCCTGTGAACACAAGAAATTGCCTCTGCAATTGCCTCTCAGAAAATACAGCTCTCTAGTCAAAACAGATATGGTCCTTCCCCAGGTTTCACAGCATCTGTTTGGAAAACAGGCTCTAACTGTATGACTCTCTCTGTGAAAGGAAATGTGGGAAACTTTGTAAGAAATGAAGCTGAAAACAGCTTGTGTTGCATGCAAGGTACTTCTTTCTGTGTGCACCTAGGAAAAGGAAGGCAGAATCCCATAAGCTACACCAAGGTGCAGTTTATTCAAAAGGCAACTAGAAAGCCTATAAATTCGTGGCAGACAAAACATTGCAAATATCCTGCATATTTATTTTAAGAGAAACCATAAAAGAAAAAAAAAGGTCAGTATCACCAAAACACATGTTGAAAAGGAGACCAAGGCATCAGATAAATTGCAGTTTTTGGCCTGTATTGGAGAGATTTTCCTCAAGGCTCAGTAATTTCTACATTCTGCTCTGTTAGGAGGATGGCAAGGAAACAGGTGGGTTAAATGCGAGAAACTATCTCTATTCCCTACAAAGAAATTACACTCTTGTGTAAAACCAAGGCACTCTTTCTGGAAGGTCTGTGTATATTCATGTAGAAAGAAAGAACCAAACATAACTACTTGCAGTTCTACTATGCATATAATTACAGTTGTGAAAATATGTGAAATGAGACAAAACATTTGCTGGGCTGTTCTCTTTAGAGGGACACAGAAAACTGCATAATAATAACCCTGCCAATCTAGAAAAGGGCAACTTCTGCTCTGATACACGGACATTGCTTTAAAGAAATTTTGGCTGTCCTGTCAAATGAAAAGACACTTAGATTTTTTAATGCTCTCTATCCTAGGTTAACACACAGCATGAAGAGTAAAAGACATGCTTGATTTTTTTCTGAAATATATTATTCATCTTTGCTTTCTTAACTCTTTTTCTTCTAGTTCAGTAGTTTTCAATATCCTTCCAACATATGAATGCCAGAAATATTCCCAGTGGGAAGACAGACCAACTTCTTCAACATTGATTGTTATAAAGCATTTACAGATTTGCTTTCTTTTGTCACATTTCACTGACCCTTTAAAAGCAGACTCCAGTCCCCCACAGTTTTGCAGTCCACAGGCTGAGAACTACTGCTCTAGACATGTTCAGGTTTGATATGTTGTTGACATGTTTATTTGCCAACTATGTTTTTAAGCAGTTGCTGTTCAGAATTAGATCAATATGTGCCAGCAGCTCGTGATCTGGAGGAGAGGCGACACTTTGGATCATCCCTCAGCATGTCATGTCTGTGGGAGTTCTGATCCAGTGACAGTCTGTTTCTCAGATCACACAAGTACACAGACAAACACACATAAGCAGAAAGGACGTCATATTTTTAATCATGAGCAAATATCTGCTGCCTATTTACAGATTTACAAGCTGAATAAGCCATCTGTGTTAAGTGGGTTTTTGCAGAACAAGGAAAAAAGAGAGTTTTTGGGGGACAGCAGGACTAAAGCCGCTCTCTAATGAGACCTCTCGGCTTCATCTGCAGTGACCTTCATGGCAGGCCTCCCACAGACTTCGGTCAGGTCAGGGTTTTGCTTTGAAAACTGTGCACGGGAACATATCTCTTTGGTCAAAGAGTGTTTACAATTGGAGGAAATGGAACCTGCCCATTTAATGTAGAAGGCTTTAAAATCTCTAAGCATTTAATTTTCTAGTGTTAATTTCCCCACCATAATGCACCTCATTGTAGCCTCACAACCAGGGGTTTAACCATGTGTCACCATGACCCTGATTTTCAGAGAGTAACAGGGCTCTGAAATTACATTAAGTTACACTTATTACAGTACTACAATACTTTTGGCTTAGATGTGCACTTTTTTCCCCTGAATTAGGGGGAAACATAGTTCAAGGTTGTCCAATGTTAAGACAAACAGAGCAGCAAAGCCATCTCTGCTGTTTTTCAACATGTGGTTACTTTCTGTGCCCTCAAAGGACTCCCTATCCATATCCTTCCGAGACAAGCATTAGCCACATGCTTATGTCTAATGCTTAGGGGATAAGTGGTTTGACTACTATAAGCATTCTGCTTAATATTCTAGGTCATGGAGTTCCACCTGGTGTTAAAGATAAAAAGATTTCATCTTTGTTGGTTTGCTAAAAAGATGCCAGATGTTACAAGTTATCCCCACTTTTGTTATTAGAAAAGCAACAAATGGATATATTATAAACTTGTAATCTCCATGCCAAAACAGGTTTGTTATAACCTAGTTACTTTTCAGCGATCACCAAAAAAGTGTGTAAACTCCCATTCAAGCTCAAGCAAAATTGACTGCTGCTAACATCTTTAAAACATGAATCTGTCATCCTTCACCAGAATATTAAGACAAAGGGGTTTGTATGGTTAGCAAAGCAATTATATTTTGATGAAGGGATTTTTAACCAAAAGTGATAATTTCTCCTGTTTTTGAAGGATCCTTTCAAAATGAAATGAAATTTTCATTCCTCTCCACTAGGCTTTTTAATGGCATGAATGCCATTATCCCATTTCCTGCTGAGTTTTCCTGAGGTTTTAATACCAGGAATTACTTGCTACTGTGGAGCAAATAACTATGCTAAGTAACACAGTACTATTGTTAGTATAATGTTCCAGATGCTCAAGTTAATCAAAAGAGAAGAGAAGGTGTCTTTTATAGCAAGATTAGTAAATCTTGCTATTATGTCTAAACCTGTGCATTCCATTAGTACTAAGCAGAACCTCAGCAATAATAATGCTGTACATTTTCACCTTGGAGTTCTAAAGTTAGGGATTTAAAGGCAAGAAAAGATCACTTGAACAGAACAATTCTTTCATTATTTTTTATAGATGCATTACTGTTACTAACCATGATTGCAAAGATGAAAAAACTCTCTACTAAAATAAGGTGAGCTTTACTTCTAGATTGAGCTTGTCTAGCTTCAAATCTGATCTTTAAGCTGATTTTGGAGTACTGGTGCCTTCTAAAGGTTCTATCAAAGACAGGTCTTTTCCTTAAACCTGAGAGTTCGACTCACCACACAATTGCAACATTTCTGTGTTCCTGTCTCACCACAATAAGATCTTCTACTTTCTTAGAAGAGAAAAAACTTACAAAAATTACTGCTTATTTAGTCACTTTAATGTGTTTCCTAAGTAGGAAACAAATTAAAGTGCACATTTTGTACATGTTGCGCTACCTTTGCTTTCCTGCACTCAAAGACAGTTCTGGACATGAAAACACTCTTTCCTGGAGTGCCATCGTATGATCTCCCAAAGCACTCAGGTATATTCCTGATTTACTCCTCTCAATAATTTTTATCTTATGAAGCTGTTGCAGTGATACAGCATTAAAGGGTTTGAGTTACAATTTTGGCATCTTCGTGGGCAGCAGGGATTTGAATTTCTTGAAAGCAGCCAAGACAGGAATCCACCAAACAAAATCCTCTAGCCATTGAGCTGACATCTGACAATCTGCTCCCTTTTGAAACAATATTTTAGGAGGATGAGCAAATGCTCTGTTCATTTTTCTGGAGCTGAAAAACATGATTTCATAATATTCTAGTCAGAAGTTCATGTAATCTGGGGCTACTTCATGTAGAGGTAACCAGGCATTTCTGAATTACAAGGCCTTATTTTTGAAAGGAGTCTCTCCTCCTCAGCTGAATGAAAATCAAATACCCTGTGTACCTCAAAGGACAAATAAAGCTGTGACTACCCTATCCTGACAAATCATGGAAATTGCTCAACAGTGAACACTCTCCATCTTTCATGTCTTTTTTCACATGTGCAGCAGTATAGTTTCTTCCAGCTGTGATTCCTCCTCTGTTTATACTTTTAGAAATTCTGAGAAAGGGTCCTCAGGATTAAATATGAAAGGGGATGGGGGAAGATATCATTCCAATGTGAAGATTGTGGAGATTAATGTAATGTAACAAAACATGCATAGAAATATGCACTCAGGCATTTAACTAAAGCAGGCCATTTCATAGCTTTTATTACACTGGGCTTCTGCCAGTAGATAAAAATCGCACAGAACATGCAACTTTAACAAAGAGATTTTTCCCTTATTAAACCTTACTACCAGAGACAGCAGTCACCTCCACTGGTGCTCTGCCTCTGGCCCCCTTCTGAGGTTCAGGCCATTAAATTGGTTCCACATGACAGGACTTGGAATGCTGAAAATCAATCTAACTTACAATTCTGAAGTTTAGTTTCCCTTAAAGAGTCGTATTTCAAAAGTTTGCAGTCCAAGCCCTTTCTCTTCCATCTTCAAGCAAGGACCATTTGAAGCTAATTTAAGCACTGTAAGAATGTACATTAAGGTCTGTCTCTGCATACATTTATTTTTCCATATGAATTAATTAAGAGAAGAAAAAGCTATTTAAAAGTATCAAGCACTAATATTAAGGTATTAATTGTAGAGAATATCAGAAAGAATGAAGATTACCTGATTGCCGTTTATTTTAACAATTTACTATACAATTCAACAGCTCATTTTCAAGCTTTTCTCTCTCTGACACAAATTACAGATTAATGATTTAGTTACTGACAAACTAGTGGTGTACTGAATGTTGCCTTGAGACATCATCTGCCAGTTTTAGCAAATATTTCAGGATAAAGAAAACTAACCTTTTTTGTTTGTTTGTTTATTCCAGCCCCTCTTACACTGAGATCTTACCTAGGAGAAAGATTATATCCCAGGATTTAAGTGCTCTTGATATATTTATTCCCAGTGGGCATGGAAGAGCTGTGTTTATTTCTTTGCTAATTAATTGTTTGTGATCGTTTCACTGAAATGAGGCTTACTCTCCATTTTAAAGGTGATTTTAGTAAGATTAAAAGCAACATAATGAAAGACATATAAATATTTGGATATTATCCTGTTTACTAGACAGAATACAAGGCATTTGCTTTTTTCTGTTGAGCCATTTTTTGCACTATCCAGACAATTTATGGCTGGATGGTTAATATTATGCAAACAATCATTTATTTCAGAAGAAATGTGATCATTACTAAGCTATTCCATTGGTTAACAAGAACCTCTGCTTTCTTTATCCCAGCTGGATTGAGGTAATTGCCTTAGGCTGTGGGCAGGAGAATGGGAAGTAGGTGAAGCATGTTGAAGATTAACCACACAAAGAAATTGCCTAAACAAAGAAAGGGCTCCAAGAGGAGGAGGAGAAATTCTCTCAGCCTAGACAGGCATACTGGGAAAGAAACTGGTTGTAGCTGCTCTCTACTTCATATCCACAAAAAATGAGGAAGAGAGTCATCAGCAATTCCTGTGGGCTGTGCATGTGCATGCAAAATGTGCTTGCCAGCACTTTCTGGTAAGAAAGAAAATGCAACTGTGACAGCCCATGAGTGACACCAGTCATTAACCCAAATGCTGATATACAAAGTTGTTTAAAGGTGAAGCTCCTCCTTACTTTGGTCTGTTTACAGTCACACTGGAAACCAGAGGAGTCTATTTAATCATGTTAAAGACTCAAATTAAATCTGCAAAAATCCCCCCAGCCACATTAACTCTTCACATTCCACAACCCCATATGTCCTAAACACATTAATGTTTTTTTTTCTTCTGTATTTTATATGGGATTCACCTTATTCAACTGAAGAAATTAAAGTTTCAAAAAGTTTAAACTTGATCAAAACTCACCCTGGCTTCATTTATAGGCAAAGGAAAAAAAATAAGATGATTGCATAAAGCCATAGAACAGAATTATAGAACAGCCTGGGCTGGAAGTAACCTTAAAGACTCTGCAGTTCCAACCCCCCTGTCATGGACACAGACACATTTAATGTTGCTCAGGGCACTATCCAATCTGGCCTTGAGCACTCTCTGGGATGGGACATCCACAACTTCTCTGGGCAACCTGTGCCAGTGCCTTACCACCCTCACAATAAAATAAAGTTTCTTCCTGAGTAGAGAATTTCTTCCTGAAGAAGAAAACTTGTCTTAGCCAACTGTCTTAGAAATAGATGAACTCTCCTGAAGATGCTCACTTCTTTCTACTGTCTGTAAAAGAAGATTGTTTGTGAGTAGTACAGGCTTCAAAGCCTAACCCTGAAGCACGTAACTGAGGAGAGAAGACATGCTGGTATGCAAGCAGGCATTTCAATTTCTGCTGGAGAAAAGTCTGTCCTTTACACTTCCAGGAGAATAGCAGGGTCACCACAACAGTGTGTTTCCAGCTGGCAATCTTAATTAAGAATCACAGGAGTGCTTCCTATTATTATTTTTCCCATGAAAAATCTCTAATGCCTTGGCTGAAGCTCACTGCCAATGATACCCAGCCAAACTGAAATCACGGTCAGCCTTGGAGCACCATGCAGCACAAAGTGTCCACCAGCAGACACAAGGAGACTCCTTTGGAAGTTCTCCAGGTGGAGACAAACCTTTGGAAGTCCTCCAGTGAACATCTCCTTGTTCTCTAAAGAAGGACAATGCATGCCAGAGACATGTAGTCATGCTCCTTGAATTTGGTTATTCTTATGGATTCAATCACTAGCTACAGGATAGATCTTGATTTGAAAAATCTTTACTTGCTCCAAAATAAAGAACCAGCATTAATTTTTTTTTTTTAATTATTCCTGTTTTGACATAGCTTCTAGATGTAAATCATGATTGTTTACACAGCCAAACAGCATTGATGGACAAATAAGGCTGGTTTAAAGGTATTAATTCATTTGCTATTATTATAAAATAAATATGAGCTAAGCTAGAATATGAGTAAGAGTGATAGTCTAACACTTCATTAGCAACCAAATGAACTAAATTTTACACATATTTCTCAGCTGCAACAATAGAAATTTTCACAGACAACTAATGCAGATTTTTCAAAGTTAGGCTAAAAGTAGCAAAGAGTTTAAGTAGAGTTTTGTGACTTCTAACCAATAGTTAAAAACAGCAAAGCTCTATCACATCTATGTTAAGAAGAAAAAAAAAATGAACAAAATAGTAGTTCTACTGAAATCCTGCAAATGCCATGAGTCTGTTCATGGACTTTAACTATCTCTGGATCAGGCCATCATTAAACACTTGGACATATGTGCTATTACACACCCTTAACTTCTGACTTTATCTCTGTTTCGATGACTTCTGTGATATAACTGGGCTGGACCCATCTTCCCTCAGACTTTAGTTTTTTGCACCAAAGGACACCGGATTTAATCTGTCTGTCTAACTGGGCTATCATCTGGATGTTACGTTAGAAGGAAGAATTTTTAGAAGTTTTGCCACAGAGTAGGTACATATCAAAATTATATAATCTGGGGATTTTCAGTGATCCTTATGACACAACATTCCACTGAGACAGTGAGCACTCTGAGATAAGCTCTGGTCTATCCAAGGTGAATGACAAATCTGTTCAAAACAATGGGATCAGAAACATGTACCTGGATTCATTCCTCTAGGAAGAAGCTGGTTGGATAATGTTATACCACTAAATACCTAATGTGTCAGTGAAATGTTTTCTACACTCAGGCCTTGTAGTGGTATGAGTTTTTCTTGTGCTTGTTTAAAAATGTGGTTTAGAAGTGTCTGTGATCAACATTTCAAAACAAGGTTTACCATCTTCCTCTAAAAGCTGCATCACCTGAATAATCTCTTTTTATACAATGGGTAAATTCTGTCAAAACATCTAACATCTTTCTCCTCTTTTCTTGCTGAATACACATTTCCGACTTTTATTCAGGAAAGAGCTAAGGCAAATGTGAGCAGTCAGCTGACTTTTTATTAGATCAACATAGCACATTACTTCATGAATTTTTCAGAGTGCAAATATCTCAAACATTTGAGCAAATGAATGAAATCACAAATCTTGCTACCCAGTAGCAATACAAGTTGATATGATTTATAAACGTTAGCATCAACCATTCAGGAACACCAAAGATGTATCCAGTACACAGTCACTGCTAGGAGTATCAGAAAAGTTAATGATTTATCTGTCAGAGGTGACTATGTTACTTTGGAGAGCAAACACTCATTTGCTTTTTTAATAATTGTCATAAGTTTTAATATTAAGTGTAAATATTACACACTAAAAATTTTGCTTTCATTTTCAAAGACATGAAAACTATTGGTATGCCTTTCCAGTCTCACAGTGATCTTCATTTGCTGTTTTCTTTCAGATTGCTAATAAACTGTAGATTTATCTCTTTGCAAAGCCAAAAAATCTTACTCATCTGTGGACTATTACATAAATGCTAAAATGATTTTGATTTATAATCCCCAAAATGTAAGATCTGAGTGCCTAAAAGTCTTCTTTAAAATTGCTTGTGCCTGAGTATGCAGTTCTCCAGGGATTTGTCTATATCTAACTCATGCCTACCAGTTATAGAACTGTTCTATGGCCTACTTTTTTTCTAGTTCTCCAAAGTTATGAGGCTTCTCTTTCCTGCCACAGTGATGTTTTAGAAAGTTAAACCTGTTTCTGTTGTACATTTTCTTGCTGCGTGCCTTTATTCCTGTTTGGAATTATCCAGCAAAGATAACATGTTTTTGATTTTGATTTAAGGACACACACTATCTATTGCATCATTGTTTTGCCTGGGGCATTCAAAGAGCCCTGCCAGATGAATGCATACATGCTTCTGACTCTTGGATATGAGGAGAGCCATTTGAACAGCTACAGCGAGCTCTATTATGTTCGGAGCAAACTCTGTGAAGTTCCTTTCAGCTACACGTCACTTTAAATGTTGTCTGAAATTTTAACAATGATAGATGGCACTAGGCTCTTTTCAAAATTCTTGCTCAACCAGAAGCTGATATCCAAGCATGACTGCACACAGTTTTTTTTAGGAATAATGACTTTTTCAACAAGTGTAAAACAATTTTCATAGGCACATTCAGGTCATATTTGGACATTCAGAACTTTTACTCTATACTGTGTATTTGTCACTGTTATTCACCTATGTGGAAAAAAGAGTGATCTAGACAAAGCTGCCACATGAAGAAGATGCAAATGAGAGTTGCCCAGTGTTTTGTTTACAGAGAATAATACTGTTCTGTTTCATACCACTGTCAATTTGACAGCTCTTTACAAAGACTGGGACTGCTTGTTTTAAGAGAGAAGTTGGTCTAACTAATCTGCAATAACTCCCCCATGTGGGCATTTCATTTTACTCTGTATTTTATTTTCAGAACAGGAAGGCTGACTCAAATATTAGTCTTTCTTTCATTTATAGTGGCCACACACAAATTTTTCTGGCACGCTTACGATGTATGGAAATCTCGGTTAGTCACCCTGTGTCAATATATGCCTCCCTATTGTCAATATTGGTTGCATCTGACACCTCTGGAGGCTTCAGCTGACCAGACCAGCTTCACCTCAGTCTGTTTACTGAAGTTAGGCAAAGCCTGTTTGCTGGCAAAGCTCCAAGCATGTCAAAGCTCCTTAATCAGCTCTTTGTAGCAATGGTCAAAGATGACACCTATCCCTTGCTCATGCTGCCAGCATTCCTCATACCCATGGAGCTGAACTGGCAGTGCAAACTATTTGTATGGCATGTAAGACTGCAGAACTTCAAAGGACTGTGAACCATCCAAAACTGTCTAGTCAGTACAGCTATGAAACTTTGTATCAAAATCTTAATGCAGTTAATTCATAGTTTCTAAGCAGCTCAGCCATAATAATGTAGTTAATTAATAGTCTCTAAAGAGATCAGTCACAGTAATTCTGATTGCTTTCCTATTTCTTATCTAGAAATTAAAAGTGTCATCTAATTACCTAATGGAATTTGTGAAATAAACAAACACTGATAAACACTGATTTTTTTCTTCACTTTAACAAATACTATAATCTAAGTCTATTAATTGACAGATAACCAGAGTATGAAAGACCACCATGCCACGTTTCTGTTGCCAGTAGGTTGTATTACACAGCATCCCAGACAGGTTTTAAGTGGGTACAAAATGTATGTTGGCATGAATAGGGAAAGCAATCCTCCAGTTTGTTTCCTTGTTTGAGATGGTTGACTAACAATGGGCAAGAGGTAGACAGGAGAGAGGTCATTTTCAGGCTGAGTAAACAGGGCAATTTCTCACCCAGAAGTCTCCTCTGTGGCAGCTGTCTGAGCCATAAGAAACTTGTCCTTCACATAACCAGGAAGAAAATTGTGAAACAGCTCTTCTTGTCTTGTCTCTTTAACTTATTTAATCTGGGACCTAAGGAACCAAGAGACAACAATAAAGGCAGTTTACATCCATCCTCTTTTCAGATGGACTAATTCCAGGAAATCCTGTCACTTTTTTGATGTGATTCCAGACCGTATACAAATGTCAATCACTTATGTCTTCTGTTCAGGAGAAAAAAAATGAACCACCAGCCCCTATACCTTTGCTTCTCTAATCATTGTCCAAACTTATTCCCTGGATTTGCTCTTGGATGTGTCTAGATTACTTGTTGAAAATACACATTTTTTAAAACTGTTAATTAAATACATATATATATTATTACTATCAATATGCAGCTTGCATATTGATAGATATTTTATTTGTTTATTTGTTGGTTTATTTGTTTAAATTTTCTAGAGGTCCAGCTTCTCTAAACTGGAATGGACCCTTCATAAGTCCTTGTTTTGTTGAATTGAATTCAATCTTTTTTCAGAAATGCTGAAAACGGAAGTTCCCTACTTCTTAAGATTTTATTAATTTGGGAAATCCAGGGTAAGCATTTTTCATTCTTCACAGACTAACTACTCTAATGCATTTACACTTATTCCAGCACTTGAATTTTCCAGTAAGTTCATGAAAATATTGGAGCTCCCCTTGTAGGGACTGAGTGTCTGAAATATCAAACTGAATGTTAGGTCCAGCTCCTTGTGTTTAGCTGATCAGTGATGTAAGGAAATCTGGCTGAGGCAAAAAAAAAAAATCCTAATTTCTTAATTAACAGATGCATACAGCAGATCTCCTTTCATCTGGGTTGGATGTGTACTGCCACTGGATAGGATAAGCATTGAACTTCTTATTGTAAACTTCAGCAGTATTGCTGTTTTTCAAATGATAGCAGAACTGCTAAGTACACCTGAATAATCACTTATTAATTCCTGTGATTAAATAAATAATATCCATTGCATCTTTATATAATTTGTTCTTTAAGAGTATTGAAAAATTCTCAAAAAAATTTAGGGAATTCTTTGTTATAGAAGTGAAATAACAGCCTAAGAAAGCAGATTTAGTGAATATGTTGAAGTTGGTGGGATATATGTATTCACACTTGCTACTTTAGCAGACAAAAGGTTTCAGAGGAAAAGCTGCCTAAGTGTCCTTGGAGTCGATGAAGATGAATGCCTTTGTAGCCTAATTCAAAGCACTAAATTTAGACCCCTGTACACAAACATCTGTACATCCCCCAAACCTTTCCCTTTGCATTGTATTGATGGGTCTGGTTTTGCACCAGCAGGAAGATATTCTTAAATGAGTTCCCTCATTTCTCATATTTGATTCATTTGTTTTTCAACTGCAGTCTGAATTTTCTTCTCCTAACATTTGAATTTATTTGGCCTAGTAAGGCTTTTGACTGCTTCTTATATTTTGACATGATCTTGATAAAAATACTTACTGTGTGTCCTTATCTTTACTTGTATTTTACCCGTAGTGATGGGCTTCAATTGACGGTTATACTATCTGACTTTCTCAATCTTTCTAAGTCTTGCTACGTTCACAGCATCACAGAAAATTCTGAGTTTGAAGGAACTCATCAAATCCAACTCTTAAGTGAATGGCCCATACAAGGATCGAATCCACTACCTTGGTGTTATTAGCACCAAGCTCCAACCAACCAAACTGGGCTAATGATTTTTATATATATATATATATATATTTATTTATTTATTTATTTATTTATATGTATATATATCTCCAAGTTTTGCTTGTGCTAGTACAAGTCCAAAGAAAATCTCTCATTCAGAAACAGACAGCAAAGTCTGAAGGAGCTCTTCTTACTGCCTAACAAATTCTCTCTCTATTTAAATATCCCAAGTTTTCTGGTGTGAAGGCCACCCATGTCCTGGGGTGCATCAGGTGCAGCATCACCAGCTGGGATGGAGATGGTCCTGCTCTGCTTTGCACTGGGGTGACCTCACCTGGAGGCAGTTTTGGATGGTATAATATAAAAAAGATATTAAACTATTAGAGATTGTCCAAAGGAGGGCAACAACAACACGGAAGGGTCTGGAGGGGAAGCCTTACAAGGACCACTGGAGGTCACTCGGTCTGTTCAGCCTGGGGGAGACTGAGGACAGACCTGACTGCAGTCTATGATTTCCTCATGAGGAGAAGAGGAGGGGTAGACACTGACCTCTTCTCTCTGGTGACAGTGACAGGGCCCAAAGGAATGGCCTGAAGGAGGATGGCCTCCCCTGTGTCAGGTGAGGTTTAGGTTGGATATTAGACAAAGATTCTTCCCTCAGAAGGTGATTGGGCACTGGAACAGGATCTCCAGGGAAGTGGTCACAGCACCAGCCTGACAGAGCTCAAGAAGTGCTTGGACAATGCTTTCAGGCATGTGGTGTGATTCTTGAGCTGCTCTGCACAGGGACAAGGGTTGAATTCAATGATCCTAGTGGGTCTCTTCCCCCTAAGCATATTCTGTGAATCTATGAAGTTGCATTTGTCCCTTTCATATTGAGCTACAGAAAAAGATCGGTGTCCGCAGACAGAGAAAGCTAGAGGTCAGCTGGGACAACTTCTTTTCATAGATTGCAACTTTTCTGTTGCTTGTCAATGAACTCAAGTGTCTAATAAAAATGTTACAGTTTATAATGATTTCAAGTGGATTAATCATATTCTAAGTTAGAAATAATGGCAGAAATTGTTCATGAAAATTATACTAAAATTGAGAAGAAAGAAAAAAAAAAAAAACTGTGATCCCACTTTCAGATAGTTTTATAGCCCAGGGACTATAGAGCTGCCTCAATCACTTAAAAAAGACCTGATTGTATTTTCTCAATATATAGAGTTTATTTCTGTCTTTTCAAAATTCACTTTTCTGCTGTCTCTTGGTTTTACCCTAAAGAAATAAATCACTTTCCTCAGCATCCCTACAGTCATCTGTTCAGAAAAAATGTTAAAAACTCTCACTAAAATAAAAATATTCAGCAGTCATCATTTCAAAACAGCATGCTAGGGTAAAACCAGATTTTCTCACTTATTCTTAAGCTCCAGCACTTGTGTGACAGTTTCAGCTTCTTCTGTGGTCAATGGAGAGTGACAAGGGCTTTCCATCATTGCAGAGAAGTCTGTCACCTAACTTTTATGCCACTGATGCCCATGCAACAAATGTCACTCATAATGTAGAGTTTATTTAAGTCCACATTGGCTTATGAAGCAGTGTAAGAGCAATTAAAAATACATTTTTATGCTTGCTCATAGTAACAGTCTCTGTCATCTTCTTGAAACACCTGTAGAAAAAGAACATATTTTTTCTACATATTCTTTTATTTTTCCTCTATCTACCACATTGGTATAATGAGCCAAACTTTAGGTTATCTGTAATGTGACCTTACATTTTTTACTGTCATGGTTGTATTGTGAGGATTCTTTTTTTTTACCCTAGGAAGTGTTGCCAAGACCATACATTACACAAACCATTTTTTTCCCCTCCTGTATGAATCTGCCATTAGGGTGCTTAAAATACCTATTTGAATAGCTGGAATTCTCTTGGATTCCCAGAATATTTGCTCTCAGCTTTCTCTCTTCCTGAAACAGAAGACTAGATTTTGTTAAAGCATATAAATATCTGTAAAGAATATGGTGTTTTAATTAATTTCAGTGTGGGATTTTATGTACTTTCAGAAATGAAAGGATTTTATGTACTTTCAGAAATGGAGAGCAAGGAATTAAATAACTCACACATATTACACCTCTTAACAGATTCAACAGTCATACTCAACATCTGAGGGCTCACAGATTTGTATACAACTCTAGCCAAGCGTAGTAATATTGTGTTACAAAGTTTTGCTTCTTTTTTAGTTTCAGGACTTGTACTCTTGGCTGCAAAATGTTCCACCATCGACCATAGGCTTGGTTAGTATACAATCTGCTAATTATAGCACTCATTTTCTTAGGAAATGAAAAAGATTAATGAAAATCCCTGAGGCTGAGATGAGCGTGCAGTCCAGCTTTCCTGATGCTGAATGAGTGCTCCTGCCACTACAGGAGTGAATGAAAGGTAAGAGTTTAAAGTCCATTTAAAGTACCACAAAGTACCTTTGCATTTCTCCCATATTTCTGACAAAGTTGTAATAATTTATTGATAATGTTGAATACTGTGACTATTTTCTTTTCTTTTTTTTTTTAATTTTCTAATGGAAAATATTCACATTTGCAATGGTCTCCAAAAGTGCACAGGTGACACGGGTTTTTTAAATTATATCTGCTTGTGAATTTTAAGACAGGTCACTTTTTCTCCCTAAACACTTTACTATACCCTTCAGAGACTTTAAATCATAAAGCTGTGGTGCTAAAAAGCATTGACTTTTTTTGAACTTGTATGATTTAACTTTGTCATAAATAATATCACATGGTTTACATAAGGCAAAGTGGTTTTGTATCTTTGTTATCCTGGTTTATTTTGTTCTTCAGGCCAGATTCTAAAGGGCAGGATCATAGTGGAGAGTTACAGAAAGTGCAGAAAAAGACCTAATTGGCTGATTTTTTCAAAGTTCATATGACATCATAACAATTTCACCTCTTTCAGATGTGAAACTTGAAGTGCTAATTTAAAGATTTAGTCAATTTTTTGCTGTTAAAATAGTCATAACAATTACCCCTTAAACAATCTCAACCCAAATTTTATTCTTTGTTGCTTTTACAAATTAAGCATGCATTGTAATAATCACCCTGCCTACAGTGTTGACTTTTGTAGCACACATTATTTGGGAAATGCTTCATCTTTGACAGAGAAATTTTAGGAACTGGTAGAAAACTCACAGGGGAAGCACTGAGGATTAAATTTTCTGATGGTATTCATCTGACTAAACTAAATGGAAATGTCTCAAGATTAGAGTTCTGCTTTATATAGAGGAATATATGAACTCATTGAACATGATTCCTCTCATCTTCAAGCAGATACTAAAGTAGTGCTGATAGTCATGTTCTGCTTTCCCCTGACTGGTGTGACTTGGTAGATGTTCAAATAAAAATGTGTATAATTAGGTGGGACAAAACCTAGCAACTGCCTTTACAGATAAATCCCACAGAACGGGTCCACAGTTCACCAAAGTCCATGCAAGGCTGTTTATTCAATTCTCTGGGTCAGAGATCATTCTTTTCTTAATGAAAGATATAATGAAATAAAGAGTAAGTGTTGTATTTCTTGAGCTTAGCTGCCAGAACTTTCTCAGAATTCTGGCACAGCTATGGAAATGCATTAGGGATATAAGAAAGTATTTTCTCACATTAGTCCATGGATGTACATTTGGGTATTTGCCAGTTTCATTTCAAAACTTGATTTAGCAAGAGAAAACCAACTAAATCAATTATCTTTTATTTATTTAGTAAGGGAAAGCACTGTTTTAACATATGGAAGCCTTGGAAACATTCCAGGAAAGGAAAAGGTTTGACTGAAGACAGGCATATACAGTCTACACTTCCGAAGTATAGCCTGGGTAGGGATGTGTGACTCTGCTCAAAAAAATGTACCAATGCATGTGAAAAGGCAGTACTCACTTGTGTTATCAGCAGCGTTACAAATGATTCTGTGTAAACATTATACATATGGCTCTTGGGTCACACAGAGCACAGAAAGCCAAGGTTTCAACAGAGAGAAACAGATGTTCTGTGTCACCAAGAAAGTTCTCAGAAACATGGCATGGCCAGGGCTCTATGAAGAGATCAGGAAAATACATGCTAGTACCAGCCAAAAAAAAAAAAATTCATCTGTTTCAAACCAACCTGTGTTTTGAATGGTTAAATGTTATTTCCACAAAGCAAATTGCTGTGGATTTCTGTACATTTCAACTGTAGGTAGTTGGAACCACCAATTGCAAGAAATATTTCAAACCTGAAGACTCTTGCGGGATTACTATCCTCAGGTAGGCTAGGTGGCACTTCTAGCTGCTGTTTCAACATTTAATCACCCAAGCATCTTGATCTGGATTTGGAGAAGTGAGAGAAGGTTGTTCATACAGAACTAAAGTCTTATTTCATCTTGGTATTGCTGTATCCTTCTGAGACCTCCAGGTCACGTATCTTTGAAGAGGTTCTTTTCATGTTAATTACAGATTTGAGTACCAGTATGACATTGCACTAATACTGGTTGTAAGAGATCTCTAGATCCTTTAAATTGAGATACAATGGCTAATAGGAAAAAACAACTAAACCTGTCTTATTTTGTTAACAGAATATATACTTGATAGAGTAGCTATCAGTTGTAAATAAATCTCTTTGTGCAATTTTCCATATCTGATGATAGCTCTCATCAATTTTGTTTCAAGATCGCTACACCCCATATGTATCAATAGAATACTGTCTCTATATGAATAATTATTACTTATTAGTGAATGTCATTAATCAAATTTTCAGCTGCCTAACTAGAATTTGTAAGCATTTGGCTCCAATTTTAGTAAAAATTCATGGAGACTGTACAGAAGTTCTGTTCCTCATGTTTTTATTAGATAATGTTGCTGCAGTGTTGAGAGAATATTTGTGTGGAACGATATGACAAATGTCATCTATCAGCTACAAATATAGACTAATAAATCATGAGGTTTCTTAGCTGTGGGATTAGTAACACTGGAGAATCTCAACATGAAAATTAAGATCTCATAACTAAAAAATGTAAATAGTAGGAAAAAAATAGTAGAAGATGCATACTTTCCAGGAATAGCTTGGAATAGCCTAAAACAAGTTCAATAGAGTAGCAGAGTAGTCTGCTTTTCTTGCTTTCTTGCTTTTTGAGATCAACAGTGTATCCAAAACATGAGACATGAGGTGAACTGCTCTGCTGAAACTCTTTTGACTTTCACCTAAAAATTCAAATGTCTGCATACAAAGTGAACATATGAAAGACCCAACAACAATAATGAAAACCCAGGAAAAAGGTGTGAATTTTAAAGAAATACTAATATTTTTATCTTTATAGCCTTAATTAAGTCTTTTTGTGTTTTCTATTCATTATGAAGAGTTACGTACTGCAGTCACAATCAGGCAAACAGTTTTACAGGTAAATTTGTACAGGTAAATTTGGGTGCCGTGGTCCACGTCATCGCCACAGTGCCTGCCGCCATTGGGCGGGAGGGTCTCTGCTCTCCTCGCTCTTTCCCCGATATGATCCTGCGCCTCGGAGTGCCGAAGGCCGTGTTTCCTCACGCGCAAGCTGGGAGCAGGTCGCGGCGCCTCGGCACAGCTCCCCACGGCAATAAAAGACTTTCAGCCTTGCACGCGTGGGGAATCCAGATGTTCCTTCACTCTTTACTGGTATCTCTCGCTCGTAGTGGCGAGAATCCGCTGGCAACCCCGCCCGGACTGCGGCACGGAGCCGAGCTCAGAAACACGTGGCGATCCCAGGTCCCAGAGGGAGGCGGCACTGCTCTAGGTGACAGAGCTGCCTGGGGACCAGGAAAACACAGCAAGACACCGCGGTGATGAGTATCTTAGACAAAAATCTGTCTGCATGCAAGAATATTTGCATGAGGATGTGTTAAAAATCACAATTCCTATACTTGACTCTCCTGAGCTCTCTCAGTCATCAGGGAGCCCAAGAGGTGAAAATATCAGCTATATCAAGCCCTATGCCAAAAAACAGAACTGACTTCAGATGGGACTAAGATTTCGCTTGAAGAGGAGATCCGTGGAAGCGTTGATATATTAACCTCTTGACGATCTGAATGGCTCAAAATAACACGTTTCCTTGTTCAAAAGACAAGTGAAGTGTAGTTTGTAAATAAATCCATTAAAAGGACCTAATAGATGGTCATTATCTTCTTAATAATGTTCAATTATTCATGCAAATATACCATCAGTATTATATGTTGGTCCCAGGAACCAAGGCCATGATTTAAATAAGCAAGTAAGGGTTTGGAGTGTCTCTACTACTGTGTGCAGAGCCTAAGAAGCATCGCAGAACCTTGCTGTCACAGGAAATGTGTTCAGACATTTCTGAACATCATGCATTGCTGGCGAAGATTAAACAGGAAAGCCTTATAAATATGATTGCCTGGCAAAAGATTTTGAGAATATGGAAACTGTAAGCAAGATTGAAATGAAAGCAAGCTTTGAGATACCAAGCCTTAGTTACTGAAAACTGGACAGCAATGTTATGGTCAGCTGAAGGTAATCCGTTTTGATAAAACAATGCCCTCTGCTTGCAGACAGGTCCAAGGGCCACAGCAGACCCTAGCAGCTTGGCAGAAGTCATCCAAAGGGTAGTTTTAGAGTAGTTTTTAGGGTTTAAAATGTAACACAGTATGGTAATATCATGATTCTTATAGGCTGTATGTAAATGCTATAGGATTTGTATCTTGTACTAGATTGGTCAGTGAAATTTAGAATATTCAGCACAGAAGAAGCTTTATTGTATTGTAACGGGAACTACCCTCTCTTACTCTTGCTCTTACTCTTACTCCTGCTCTTACTCTTGCTCTTACTCCTGCCCTCTCTTACTCTTACTCTTGCTCTTACTCTTGCCCTCTCTTGCTCTTGCCTCTCTCTCTCTCTTGCCCTTACGGGCCGGCTCCGAGCTGCGCCTAGCAGCTCTAAGCAGGGCCCCTGCACCCATGCCCTTTGTAATAAACTGCATGTTCCAAGACCTGACTTCAGAGATCTCTCCTCTCCATCCATCCCAACTGTCCTACCAACCAACGCTCCGACAATGCATGACCAGAGCTTGGCAGCTGTCTGTCCGAGCTCTGTTCCCTCTATGTGATCAACAGTCTTGGCTATTTAGGTCAGTAGTTTCTTTTCCAGGAGATCTGACATGGAATTTTAGCTCCTCTGCTGGACAGAGTTACACTGTGAGTTACGCTGAGCAGTATTTGTTAGCTTATTATCTTTTCCAGGCTGGTCACTTTATGTGGCAAAAAGAGAGAATGAAACTGATGTGAATTTATATTAGAAACACTGGAGAGCAGAGAAAGCTCACATATAACGCTTCTTGACATCCTGTTTAAATTTCTGTATGGAACATGAAACTCCTTGGATAGTTAGGGCATTTCTGGTCTCAAACCAATAGTACCTCCAGCTGAGGCACAGGAAATCCAAATTGCTCTTCAAATTAAATCACGGGAAACCTTGACTCCTTGCTTGTCTCAAGCAAACTTCATGGGAAACAGACGCACATTCCTGTCAAAACACAAAGTTGTGTATTTATCTACTGCTGGCTTATCTTTCAGTGTACTGGGCTAAAATTATAATATTCACTTCCCCCCACCCCTCCTCATCCCCCTTCCTTAGTATTTCATTTGGTTAGTACCCTTTTGCAAAATACTAATGAAAAAAATTATCAATTTTTATTAATATAAAATAACTGATCATTGATCATTACTGGAAAATCTGGATCATTAGTTTTATCCAAAATGAAATTTGTGTGCTCTGAGAAACACAGTGGCAAAAGTACCATTCATAATCTAAATTGATACAAAACAATGAAAATCATAATCATCTGATGTAACAAAATATTCAATGTAGACTCAAATAAAATATTTGTGTTTGACTCCAGCTAAAAACATTTTGGTAAAAGAAATACAAAAATAAGACATATCTATGTTTTTAACAATGTGCCTGCTCTCCATTCCACCCCAATATGAAACTATGCTATGCATCAATTGAAACTGTCATTCCAGTTGCAATTTAAGAGGCTTCTGGGTATCCTTTATCAGAACTTTCAAGATATGTTTTAGGTTCAACAGTTAGATGATTATATGCTGTACATGTGAGCAGCTGCCAGTGGCAATATCAGGAAAAAGTGCTACTTTCAAGCTGGTCTGAGTCCATGTACCCACTCCTTGTTTTTCTTCTTTGCATTTCACAGCACTATTATGGACAAGATTAACATCTTTCTCTTCCCTCCAAAAAGGGGTAAAAAAAATTGTTTAAAAAATACTCTTGCAATGTTAAAAGTATTTTGTAAGTTTCATTGATTGTTCTCCTTTACTAGAGTCAGCAATGATCAGACACGTGCCATAGAGGAAATCTGGAATGGAAAAAAAATTTCTTCATAATGAACTAAGCTAGTTGGCTTTTAACTCAAAGTCTTTGTGTAATAGTTAGTAGCTGGAAAAAGAGAGAAATCTCCGTGTCCAGGTTAATACTGCATTTTATAAGTGTAGTGCATGCAGCTTCCAGCTGTAGATAACTAATGGCCTGAATTCAGCGAGATCATCCTCACCTGCAAGCATATAACTGAAAGATTAATCAGGCCTATTAATATCTTCTTAAAGGCCAAGTCAGGAACTGTTCAGAGAACCGAATGTCTCAGTGCTGTCCTTATATGTGTTTTTAATGTGATACAAAAAGCCAGTGTTTAAAATTTGTCACTTCTATAAACCTGACATTCAACAAGCTGTATCAATCCACAGCATGTTGGCTTGTGCTTCTCCTCTCATTACTCCCCCCATTGTGTCTCCCACATCCTCAGTGCACTTGGGGTTAGTGAGTTTACAGTTTACCTGTCACCTGCCACTGAAGAAATGCCTTGGCAAATGACCAACCCTACCTTCCTGCTTTGAAAGGGATATGCTCATTCTCCAGTCCTTTCTACTTCCTAAAAATCTATGACATCTTAGAAGAACAGTGCTGGCCTGGAGAACATATGCTGGTCTCAGCAGAGCCCAGCTCATGGTCACACTTATATTCTCCCATGCTTTGACTGAGTTTACTCTGAGTTTATACCCATTTCACTTCTTTGCATCTTAAAAACATTGGCTTAGTCATCCCTAGAGACCTCGGGCTTTGCAGGATGTGGAGGAGGAAATGGACTAGTAGAGTTAATAGCTCCCTTGGAAGGGTAGAAATTTCTCCATGATCTTGATGAGGAAGGAATGAAAACAAACAGCGAAGCAAGGAATATTTTTGAAGTGCTGTCTGCCTCTCAACCACCAGCATGCACAGGCTCACTGTGAGCTCCCTGAGAAGACCTCCTCACCCTTCCCAAGGGCTATCTAACTTGCCCTTGGCTGACTTCCTTCTTCGTGACTCTGTACCATGGACTTTGAGGCAGTGACAGCATTAAAAACTGAACATACTCTTGTATTATTGTTTATATATTGTTCTTTCCCAATCTCCTTCCAGAATGTATTTTTATAATCTTCTGCTGTAATAGCCTGGCTTGCTAAATGAAGTTTTTTGCTTTCAGCTACAAAGTAATTTTGCACTTAAGGAAATTAAATAGAAACTGTTAAGTTTCATATCTTCATTGCCTTACTGGCAGTAGGCCTAATGTAGCAAGTGAAACACTTGTCATTAGGAAATGCCATGACAGCAGTTTAAGACAATCCTTTGTACATTGTGCCACTGAGGGTGAGGACAGAAGAGGACTGTAGTCATCATGTCATTAAATGCTTGCCCTCAGAGAGACAAAGCATCACATCAGCACAGGTCTCCTGCCATTAAAAGCGCAGCGGTTCAAACCATGCTGGAAATGTAGGGAGACAGGGAGGCAGGCAGTGAGCAAAGTGATAGAAGTGCCAGCGGTCCTCATTTGGGAAGGAGTAGAAGTGCCAGGGATGCACAGCATGGGCAGTCAGAAATGCTAACAGGAAACTGGAGCAAGCTCGTTTGAGCAAGGGGAGAGAAAGTGGGGCCAGTTTTGATTGTATTTGTATTCATGTCCTGTGCAGAGCCCCTGCAAGCACTTCAGGCTGATGACAGATGAGGGCTATTTTTTAAGATGGATATATCTTGCCAAAGGAATGTTTCTGGTACAGCAAAGCACACATACCAGCCTTCGGACTTTCCATGTGATATAAAACCATGCATAGAGTGACTTAAACTTTATTTAGATACATTTTCTCAGGCATTTGAGCATTGTCTGGGAGCAAATCTTTGGTGTTTTGTTGAGGTAAGGTAAGAACATATTATCCTGTGAGGCACAGACAGATGTGCCCACAGATAGGCTGTCATGACTAACTCCCAAGCAGGCATGCAAATTACCAGCCCATTTTATCCCTGATTCCCTGTACCTTGATGTTGCTGGCCACTGAATAAAGCTATGATCTGGGCTAATAGCTGGTGAAACCAATAACCTCGTGGTAAAATTTCATTAAACAAGTGCTTCTGGGTTAATTTAGCACCAGTAAGTCCCAGCACATTAAGCTGCATTTCTTACTGTGCAATCTTGTCCTATCCTTGCAAGCGTCATTTTCTAGCTTTTGCCTGAGGGTCAGGTTCTGCTCCCAGATACTGCTGGGTAGATCTGCTACTACAGAATTATTCAGTCTGCCTTTTCTTTCCTTGACTAGGCCTTAATTACACATCTGATTGTGTATTTTATACACTGACATCCATTTTATCCTTTTTCTTTTACATTCAGACTTTATGAAAAGTTGTCTTTTGAAAATGCAAATGCAAAAACAATTTCTTTTTTCCTTTCTGTAGACACACTGTTGGTCTGATATAACTCTAACATGATTTCTTCTTGACTAGTTCTTAATTAAATTAAGGTCAGAAAAAATAATTTCAAGTAGTGTGTGTGCTACAGCAACACACTGAGGCAAGTTTATGTATTTTTTATGCCACAACAATCTCTTAACATCTTGTACAAATGACTCATTGCAGCTTCAGCAGGTTATTCCTTTCCTGAAATACTAGTAAATTCAGTCTCTCTTCCTCACTTGTTGAGTACTACCCTAAATTTCTGTCTATTTCCCCTCAGAAGAAAAATTAAAGGAATAATGCTCATAGAAGCAGGAGTGCTCTCTCACATCTAATACCACCCTGCTCCCTCACTGTCCTTTTTTGGTAATGTTTGGGCTAGGTTCTGGATGTGAAACAAGCTGTCTGACAGAAAAGTGCCTTGATGTTTGCATTGGTGGAAAATTCCAATTCTTCATTAGTTTATTTACTGTGTTTTACTGGGGTAGAATTGTGGGTTTAAATGTTGCGGTTATTTTTAATTATATTAGTAAGAAAAGGTCCAGCTACTTGGAAATGATTGATTTTTTTTTTCAGAAATTAAAAGTACTTTGAAATATCCAAATGAAAGCCTTAACAGTAAACCTGTCATAAATTGACCATCTGCTTTTCTCAGAAGTGTTTCAAGGAGTGATTTATTCCTGATGCCACAACATCTCTTGCAATTCTTGCTGGAGACCGAATTTTGCTGACACAGACTCACTATGTCAAACACAAAAGACTGTCTTAATTTAAGTGTGTTTTGAACCAGGCCCAAAGGAAATAGAAAAAATGACAGAAGGAAGAGGATTACCATTCCAGCTGTGCAATTGAAAACAATCTGACTATGCAGAGGAAGGGAAAGAACAGAAAAGAATAGCTTCCACTCTTCCAGGGTGCCCTGAGAGTAAAAAGGAGAGGGGTGGGAGTATAAACTGATGTTCTGCTTTACATATCAAATGGGCTTCCTTTTGCTTATGTTGAAATTTTATGGGATTCTCTTTTTTCACTTTCATTTTGAGAGCTACTAGGAGTTTTTACCATTCTCCTTTCCAAATTTAAAAGGCCAGCCAGGCTGAGCTAGGAGTGGGGTTATAAGATTGCTCAGTGCCTGTAAGAAATGTAGTCAAGATGAAGAGGAGACTCAAGTGAGGCTGAGTTACTTGAAGAAACAAAGAGCAGTCAGGTAAAAGTGTTTTAAGTCCCCTGTTAAAGCTCTTGTGAAGAACAAAATAATAAGTTGTTTATAATTTCTGACATCAGGGAACAGGGAAAAAATCCAAGACAGAGAGCTATCTTTGCCTCTAAGTTTCTTATTGAGCACGAGAACGCAGGTTTCTATCCTTACAGCTAATGCTTTACAGAAAAAAAACCTTAAAAAAAGAAAAAAAAAACCACACCAAAAAAAAAAAAAAACACGAAAAAACCCCCAAAACATTTTGAATAAAAGAGTACCCAGGGATTGTCTCATACATGCTACACATAGCAGCAGTTGACACCCAGGGTGTTTTACATCATGTATCCCCCTGGACATGGGGGGCCACCCAAAACCCCACAGTCTGTGACTGGCTCTCCTTTTCTCCACAGTGACATGAAGCAGGGAGTATCATCCAGTGTGGTCCTTGCAGAGGAGTGTAGCAGGGTCCCCAGGCAGGTCTGCAGGAGGAGATGGCTGCCCATCTGCTCGGCTCCCTGCAGGTGTGGGCAGGTCCAGATGTGCCTGCAGAGATGCACAAGTGTCGGCAGGATGTCTTTTTCTGTATGTGGCTGCCATAGGACTGTAAGCACCTCTAGGAGTGAGTAGGTAACAAACAGCACCAATCCTGCTCCAGGTGCTGCATTTGGCCAAGAAATCCTGGGTGCCTTTGCTTTTTTAAAAGCCTTTGACTGACTCAACAGCTTTCTGTGACTGTGATCAAAGGGCTTGAGTTTGCTGCATCCACACAGCTTGTATGAGCAGAGACCCTGCTTTAAACCAGGTTTGCCTTTTACTGTAGTTCTCCTGCTTTGGGCTTCATTGTGGGGAACTAGTTAGTTAGGATAGAAGGGGCTTGGGGCATCAATGCAGGATTGACCCTTAATGGACAAGACAGCAGTTCTCAGAAGTAATACAGAATCAAGTAGGCTTCCTTTTCCAGCTATTTACCAGTCTCTGTTGCCTATCAGACTGGGAGCTTGGTGGCAGAGACTAGTTCTTAAAATAGATTTCCATGTTTTCTGGCTGAAATAAAGTACAATGCAAATCATAGGGGCAGAAATTAAGGTATTCAATTCTTACTCTTGCAACAAACTTATCTGGAGATAGATTACGCCTGGTAATCTATACGCCTGGAGCTAATGTGCACTGAAGTCAATGCCACCCTGCCTTAGCTGCTCTGAAGTCAAGCTGCATTGATTTGTAATGCTTGCACATGGTGCAGTTATTCCTTCCACTCAGAGCAGGGCATGCCCTGTGTCCCTTTATCTTATTACAGAACATTGCTTCATTATTATGCTAAATTGCAGAAACATCATGACTGTTTCTTCATCATTCTTAGTAGCTGATTAAGTACTTTTATTTTTACATGCTCTGGCAAGTCTGGTTTAGCAGGGCTGGGTGTTAGCTAATCCTCATGTAGCTACTTGGGTATAAATTTTTTAATGAGAATGAAAGACATCTGTTATATGGAGATAGTAAATCACTTTAGAAGTTCCAGTAGAAGATAAGACCCACCTACACTGTTGGCCTGTATCTATCAGGCAGCCATAGCTTTCTGTGCAATCAGTTTTTGTCTCGGTACTAAACTGTTTGAAGATTCATGGTTAAATACAAACTTGATCATAGAGTTTACATTCCACAAGCGGCTCAAGCAATTTAAAATGAACTCGACCTGACATTTTAACCTCCTTACCAAGTTATGCAGACTGTTTATACTGGCAGGGGGATCTAATAAATGGGGTGAAAAAAGGAGAAGGGGAGTCAATCATCTTATCTCAGCTGAATCACTGATTCACAAGTGTGACCTATGCAAAGCCCTGGGTCTCTATTGCCTTACAGATTCTTTTAAACAAGAGTACTCTGGGACCCAAATATACCACTTGAGATGTGATTTTTCTTGTTAAATGTATGTCTGTTTTCAGAAAAATTGTCTAAGCATGGAACATTTCGTACCATGCTAAAAACAACACAGAAATACTGGACATAAATTATTTGCCAACTGTTCATAAACCTTTGTATTAGTTCACAAACCTTACATTTAGAGCTGCCAACAATTCTTGAAAGCCACTACAGTTTGCATGGGTTTAGTAATGACTTTTATTTTTCTCAGAATTACTTGAATTTTCAAGTACTAAGAGTTTCAGCCAGTTAATCTCAATTTAATATCTCTTCCTAAAAGCTGAACCATAAAGATTTAGAAACTTGGGACACTTTGAGACTACCATCATCTGGCCATTCAACACAGGCATGTCCAGTCCAGTACCACTTGCCTTTCTGATACTTGTCTGTCTGTCCCGAGAATCACAGTTTGAAGAAAATGATTGAATCATAGTCTGTATGGTAGAAGCAGTGTCATGGAGATATAAATGATTCGTAAGTTCTTCAAAATCTTTCAAACAGCAGCTGCCATTTTGTGTGCTGTTTCACACCCAGAACATAAGGGAAAAATTTACTACTCTAGTGTTCTTTGCAATAGCTCATTCTTATCCTTGAATTTATATTGAGGTAAAACACATTGCAAATGAAAAGACTGCCACCTAATCTCTTGGTCCTGATTGTGCCACAAGCCTAGGGCATTCCCTTAGGCAGTTGTTCAGTATATGTTGCAGTGCGCTGTCGTGGCGTGCTGGGCAGCGTTGGCAGGGGCGCGAACTTCCCCCCATGAGCTCTGCCATTCCCAGTTATTGCTTGGTCCGGTGCAGGAACAGATAACCACGACACGGGACTTGGGGTAGAACTGGATGGATTTATTAGGTCCACGGCCTGGGACCCCAAGACAAAACTTAGGGGGTTTGCAGAGGTTTTTTATAGGGGGAGTGGTATAGGGCAACCAACCAATGAGGGCATGGCAGGGGAGGGATCTAGGGCAGGACTAACACTCTATAAACCTATCAGGGAGAGCAGGGGAGGGGGATAATACAAAGTAACAAATGGGGTATTGAATACTACAAGATAGACAAGGAACACTCTGGAAAAAGGGGTAGGGATAGGGAGGATTGCCAGCTTGGGAGGGAGGAAGTTAGGGAAGGGCTTGGGAAGATTGGCAACTTGGGAGGGGAGGAGATTAGGGAGGAGAATAGTGGGCAAACACAAAGCAAAAACCACACCACAGCAGATTTATATGCCACATTTCTTTTAGTCAGACTACATTCCTTGAAAGTGTCGTCCACATCTTGTCATTAGGTTGGAAAAGAAAACACACCATGGATATTATCAATATATGATGATAAGGCACTTACAAGAAAAGAATTGTTGCAATATCAAGCATCACAATTGAAATAATTCTTTCATTTTCCTTTAAAAGTAGCAAGAAATAATGTTTTACCCACTTTTCTTCTAGAACTATGCCATATGGTGCCTAGCAAGGGGCAAGGAAGAAAAATTCCTTTGCTTTCTTCATGTCAGTAGCAGTTGGGTACCTGTGGAGATATGGAGATGGTCTGAAATCATACTTTCCATTAAGGTTGCTGGCTTTCCAGTTCTCTGAGGGTTTCTAGGGGAAGATTGTCTGTATGTGCAGCTCCACACTATCTCCCACAATACAGACCAGGTTGCCCTCACCAGGGATGGACTGGCTGTAGAAAATTGTAGCCTGGATAAGGAAAGGGGGAAGACCACTGTGGAGCAAAATAGCTGCTCCCAACAGACTTCCCAGCAGAGGAAGAAAGCTCTGCAACCTCTGGTCAGGTAGAAAGAAAAAACAGGAGCGTGTTACTTCAGACTCTGTACTTTATTGAGACACAGATTTCCCTTTTAGAGTGTATTCACTTTGCTGGAATTCAGAAAAGAACAAAATGAAGCAGCTTGGAAGTCAGGTAAGTAGGAGTGAAAAGGTTGGTCCCATGAGCACGGTGCAAGCTTCTTTACAGCTACTCAGAGGATAATTAAACCTGCTTGCACAGTATGGGCGGAGTTCATCTCTATTCGTTCTGTATATGTAAGATCTGACAGACCCTAAGGCATCATGAGATCTCCTGAGGGCTTTTAACATGGAACACAACACAGATATTTACTGGCAGCTGTCAAAGTTCAAATCAGCTGCAGGAGAGGGCCCGATCCCTTGTCACCTCTTCATGGAGCAGATAAATCGTTGATTGGACAAGTCTGTTCTTGCTGTGGCTGGCAGTCCAGGGGGCTTCCACCAGCACCTAAAAATCTAAATCAATGAAAGCAGAAGGGGAGGGGTGATGTCAGTGTCACTCCTGCCATAAGCAGCAATCAGGACCATCTCCTTCCCATAGATAATAACTTCCACAGGAACCAAGGAACAAGAGTAGAGCACAGAGCCCTCTCCCTAATTTGCTGCAAGAAAATCATAAGTGTTGGCATCACACAGCCTGGCTATGGCTGACAAGAGAATCCATCTCTAAGAAAATGTTAACTGTCCAGGCTCATCCTCATTAGTTTCCAGTTAGACAGAAGGCAAAGGGGTCCAGATATTATTGCACGCATTTTGAAACTGGGGTGATTTTTTGTAACTTTCTTGTTTTAAACTGTGGAACTATGCCACATCTATGCCAGAGGCTTCAAAATAGGTCTGGGGGAGTGAGAAGGATAAAAGGGGTTAAAATCTGAGAAATAAAAAGAAGGAAACTCCTCACAGCACTATTGTAGTCTTAGTCATCTTAAACTATGGGGAATGATAAGGCCTACATCTACAGTACCCCATCTGACCACAACAGGTCACCTTTCTAAGATGATTTCCATGGATTTTGGTATCCTCTCATTTCAAAGCATTTTTCAATTAAAAAAACATTGTCTGTTTAATTCATGGTAACCAGCAGCTGTAAGATTTGTTCAAGATCACAGAACAAATGAATTTTGGAAACTGGAAAGAAAATAAAACTCATATGTCTGTGAGTATCTTTCCCTCCTCACTGGTTCATGCAGCTTTCCCTTAGGAGACAATGACTCTTACTGCCTCTTCAGTCATAGGACAGAATCTCCATATAAAGGAATTTTATATATATTTATTATGTGTATCTATCTAATATCTATATCTATCTATGTGTGTATATATGTATATGTATATATATATATATACACAAAAAATACATAATGGAAACAGTTTTCTGTTTTCATCCCACTTCAGCCACAGCTTTTAAACCTGAGAGTGTCATACACACTGCAGAACATACAGGATGATGACCTCACTACTTTCTGTAAAAACTCCCCAAGAAAGAAAGACATCACATTATTGCTGTAAGTAAGGATCATGACACAGCTTTCTTATATTCACACTGTATTTTTTAAGTGCTTGCACAGCACAGATCACAAAAATAACAAATCTCCATAAGAATGTGGAGGCTTCATCTTGTAGGCCATTTATCTTGTTAAGGTACTCTAATTAGTCACCCTAATCAGAATCAACTGATGATTTTAACTGTTAAGTGTAATCCATCTGATCCATATTCCACAGGCTAGCAATGAAATTTGGATGGCTCATCTTATTGCATTTGCTGCTGCAAGCTCTAAGCAGAGAAGTGATCCTTGGTGCACAAAACACAACAAAGAATTGTCCTCTCCCAAACTTTGATTTTTTTAAAGAATTCTCCTACACCTTGCATGATGAAGGGTTCTTGAGTGCACTCCTGGATGCTAACCCTACTGCATGGATGTCCTCATCAAAAAAGCACTGAAGGCCAGAGCTCCTTTACCATGATTAATGTTGCTGGGCTTTCTTTTCCCCAGGAACCTGATGCCTGCTCCCACCCTTCATCCCTCAAGCTCTGATTTCTCTGTAGGGGAATTGCTCTGTTGTGCTTCACCAGAAGAAGTATCCCCCAAGTAGAGAAAAGAAGCAGCCTATTCTCATGGTTCAAGTAATGCTCCAGCAAATGGTAAAAACTCATAGGGGCCAAGCCACTGAAATTAAACATCTGGCAGCACATGACAGAAAACTATTCCTCTGATGACCAAGTATCTCCTTTTTTACTGTCAATACAATATGTAATTGAAAATTGCTTTCTAATTTTAACTAATAGGCACTGTCTGTTGTGCTCTACCCACTTTTGCCCAGTGGTGCTCTGTGGCTCACCATCTTGAGGATTACAGTTGCCACCTTCTTCATTTGAAACCCAGTAGAAAGGGAATATGCTAACTCACACAGTTCCAGCTCCCAGACACTGACGTGTCTTCTGCATTGATCCAGAGGTAACCACTTACCAGTTATGAATGGCAAAGAGCATCACAAACCTATCCTGTAGCACAGCCAAACACACCAGCTGTAAGGAGAGGAAGTAGGTAGTGGGTTAAAAAAAGGAACCATCAGTGATGTTTTAGGAGTGCACATGATAAACAAGAGACAGGCAGGACTGGGGTTTGGCGAGAAACAGACTTGTCTCCCTTGTCACCCAGTTTTCTCATAGGATAACAGTGAGTTATGCCATTTATCATATGGCTGGAATCTTTTGGTATGTTGCTTTTGGAGGATAATGGCACCATTTGTAGGGATAATTGCACAAGTAACAATCAACAGCTAATCACTGCAGGCTGAATATCTGTTGTATAGATATTTTGGGGTATTTTACTGCAAATGTGCTGAAGAAACAAAACTTCTATCATGTTCTCTCATTCTGTGCATGGCCTTTCTCTTTTAAACCCTTAGAGAAACAGTGATGTAATTAAAAGGAACAAAAATAAAATTCAGAGACTTCAGAAACATAGAACTATAACAATATACAGCATTTGCAGGCCTATCAAATGCATTTGTCTTTTTTATATATATACCTCTTTTTAAATCATAATTTTCAAGCTATTTCCCAAGTTCTCTGCTTAAAGAAAAGAAAAAAGTGCACATTTGAATTCTTCTGGTGAAATCTGTGAAAGATAAAATGAAAACATGTCAGTTTCTATCAGATAAATGCAAATAAGAGTGATTGACACTTTTATCTGGATTTCTGTCCCAGCAACAAAGAGGTTAATTAAGGATCCAATTAAAAAAAAAAAATCACTTGATTCCAACTGCCAAAGTGCATTTAGGGTTCATTTCAAAAGGTTCTGTTTCAAAGCATACCCATGTAGTCTAGAAAAATGACAGTGGCTTAAAAACCATTCAACCAAACCACACTGTCACTATTTGGACTGTTCAGTTGCCTTGCTTAAATATTTTTACAGTAGCATGACTTGCCAAATCTAGCTGAGAGGCTCTTATAATCATATATGTCATGGTCTATATTTTTATGACACAGGCAATGTAATCTAGATTTATTAAAACAGAATCCCCCATATGTAAAACAAAATCTATTCCCAATATATCACACATCCCAGATCTCTGAACCAGGGTCCCAAAAACTAGAATACATGCTATGTGGAAACAACATGCTTTAATCCCCAAACACACACTTTAAAGCTTCAAGACTGCAAGGGAGGGACAGTAAGTTAGTTAAGCTGTGTTAGAGACATGGTTTATTTCATGTGGACAGAGAAAGCTTTTAATTGTACCTCTTATTCCTTCCCATCAATCTTATTCCAAATGCAAGCTGTGAGGGTCAGTGAACACACGTGAACACGCGTATTTATGCCAAAGGTGTGCTGCTGCTGCACGGCTGTGTGCCATGCAGTACAGTTAAGCTCAGCCCAGTTGCCAGGGCACTGCCTGCCTCAATTTGGCAGTATTCCATAGGTATAACTGCTGAGAGACTGTTCAGCTTGTTCAGTTAGAATTGCATTTCATTGCTACTTTTTTAAGTACCTGGACAAAACATGAAACTAACAAACAACTGTGGAGCTGCACTTAAGTAGCAAAAAATAATCTTTGCATTTTTTTAATACATGTAACAACAAAAAAAAAAGCCCAAAAACCCCAGCAAAGAAAAAACCACCACAAAAAACGCCCAACTAACAACAAAAAAAAAAAAAAAAAAAAAAAAAAAAAAAAAAAAAAAAAACAAGTAAACAAAGGGGAGAAAAGGAAAAAAATGGTGGAGAATTAAACTAACAAATAATCTCTAGATAAAGCTGAATGGCAATTTTAACATGAACTGTGTGGATGTTTATGACCCTCTTCTAATCCTTTTACACCATTCAGGTAGCAGAAGAGACTCTGGATGAGTCTGGAAGGATGTTCAGACAATGGAAACCACAAAGCTGCCAAAAGAGTCCACGGCGTATTTATTGCTCATAGTAGGCAGCAGTGTTCCTTTTCCGTCATACATCTCCATCAGCAAGTGAATGCTCCAGAGAGCATCACCACTGCAGCACATGAATAATCACACCAGCCAAGACTGCACTGAAAGAACATGATCTACAGTGGCAGGAGGAATGCAGAAAAGGCATCAGTGGGAACATTTTCAAAACATCAACGGTTTGAATTTTTTCATCCCTGAAATACCAAATTGAAAATGTATCTCAGAGAAAAATAAAATAGTCCAATTTTATTATTTTCTTTGCTTTGGACAGATGGTTTTGGCTACTAAAAAAAGGTCACTATTCAGTTGAATAATGAGAATGCTGCAACTCAAACTGGAATGCTTTTCCCCCCTTGATATTAGGGGCTTAAAACTTGCAGCATGCACATTTTGAGTAAAGGAAAGTATTTGTGTAAGCTACACCAGTTGCAATTCTGAAAACTTACCAGTTTCTGCTGTTACCTTTTGAAAGAGCTGTGTCAAAACAGAAGGCCTGGAGCCAAGAAGCTCTGATACCTAGCCCTGGACATGACGCACACTCACTTGGGTAATTCACGTAGACTCACTCCAGAAAGATATTAAAGGCTTCCTGTGAGATGCAGAGATGTAGCACTGGCATGGATTTCTGCTGAGATGTTTCTTCTGGAATACCATTTATCTTTCCTGCTGCTGTGGTGAAGAGAGAATGATGGGGAGGAGTTGAATGTTGCAATATTGTGCTTGCACTGCTGACAGGCCAGATGGCAAAACAACTGATATCACTGGGATGGACAGTGCTGCTAGTTTGTCCTGCCTGCCTGAAAAGGCAAAAAGAACAAAAACCAGCTATAAAAACTGCTCTTTTTAAACAGACAGTTGCAGGGGGAAGGGGTAGGGCATGACTGTCTCACCTTGGGTTTGAAACAACAAACACATCGTTTGCTCCTGATATATATGAAGAGCTCTTATAGCAGATTATTGACACATGAGGTTGACTTACAGGACAACTTTGGCACTGATGATTTGCCAAATCACTAAACAGTAATTACCCTCTTCTTCCTCAGAACTTTTCCCCCCACAGCTCCCTTTCAGTAACAATTACACAAAAACACAACTCCCATTCATCTGCTTGCTAATCGTATTGCTTAAAGATAGCCAGCCAGCACTAATGTCTGAAGCTGCTTTCTTCGTATAAATCTATATAGAAAGTAGATTACAGTATTTCAAAGGAGCACGCAAGTTCAGGGCTCACACAATGACAGATAATTTTGGAGCTAACAGTGACTTAGCCAGAAAACAGTCTCCCAGTTACTTGTATTTCCTTTGCCAGCAAATGGTAGACCAGTTATGGACGATTAATAACTACAATCCTAAATAGATCCATTTATATGAGAACAACGCAGCAAACTGAGTATGGCTCGGTCAGCAGAGGGGGCAATGTGTAGGCTGACACAGCTCTTGAGTGTTCTGCTGCTGAAGGGTGAAAAATAGGGATGACATTGCCATCTCGTGGGAAAACGCTGAAGTGGAACGCGGCAAAGCTGCAGCCGGCTGATGCCGGCAAGGTTTGATAATCCTGCGGGTCTCGTTACAGCAGGCGCTTAAACCTCCTGACATTTTCGTTCCGTATGCTCAGATCACTCAGAGTTTAGAATGTGTGGCATGCTACAGGACCAGGAATAAATCTTTTCTAAAAAATTCGGAGTGTTGGCTACGGCTCAGAAGCATCCCCTTGAAAACCAGGTGTTTGAGGTCAGGATTCTCTTTTCAGAAAGAGCAGAGTGAAAAGCTAAAAAAAAAAAAAAAAAAAAAAAAAAAAAAAAAAAAAAGAAAAAAGTGTTTTAGCCTAAGAGCCCTGACACAGAGCTGTGCCTCTGAGAGTCAAATCCTGCTAAGACTGCTTTGCTTTAAAAATATTCCCTCTGTTCTGTCAACAAGCAGTTCATATCTCCTAAAAGTATAATTCATACTGTACAGAGTGATGGGATGGAGGTGATTTAGGGTTAGTTTCAGAGGATTTCTAAATTATTATGGACTTTATTGAAAAACATATTGTAGAGTGGGTTACTGTCCAGCCATGATGGTTGTGGACATTTAAAATGGGCTGTCCTGAGGAGTTACATTTCATAAAGAAAGTTGATTTTGATTTTTGCTCAGATCTCTTCAGAGAATCTAGTAAAAGATGAACTATTCAATTAGTAAACTCGAGATGAAGAAGAATGAGCAAAAGCAAGGAGGAGACAGGTTGGAGACAGGAAGGCCTAGGACAACCTAGCTTGGTTTTGCCTTAAGGAAAGCGGAATATTACTGGTGCCCAGGTATGTTTCTGATGTCTACATGGTTGCCCTGATAAAAATGCAGGACAGTCTCAGGATATCTTTATGAAGGACGCACACAGGCCTACAGGTGGGTCACTGTTAACAGCATATGCAGGATTGTTGTAGTAAGCATGGCTGCCAGAATATTAGCAAATAATAAACATTTTATTCTCCACACAAGAAAAATATTCCCAGCACTTGTCATCCACTGTGGGGAGCAGCTGCTAAGAACCATGGCAAAACTACAGAGGAATATATTAAACTAGATGTGTTCTGAGTTTAGAATGGATTGTTTTTCTTCTATTCGCCATATATATGCATGTACAAATGTGGGTAGGAACTGCAGTGGCTAAGTAAATCTTACACTCTCAAAGTCTTTGTTTAAACTGTCTCAATTTCAAGTTATTTGGGATGGAGGACACATGATGAGAGAACAAGCCATACCTTGCTCATACACCAGGTAGTGTTTTGAGGATTGAACTGGCTGGTTGTAAAGGTGAGATGGGCAATAAGAGGACTCTAACTGACCCATGCACACAGAAAGAAACTATTCAGACAGTTTTTGTCTTTCAGGATAACACAACAGAGAAGAAGGCAAGCACTTTAAAAAAAAAAAAAGCTAATTTACAGTGTTTCACCAGTAAAGTGTTTAAAGTGAGAAAAACATCAGCAATAATGATAGATAACCCAGGCAGATAATGCCAGCTGTCTTAAAGTTAGGAGCAAGAGGAAGTGTTTCAGGTCCACTTCTATTCAATTGCCAGAGCTCAACTAGAGGAAAGACGTGGTGCTGCAGTGTGCAGAGCAGTGCCTGGGTTTGGTGTGGTGCTAACCACAGCCCAAAGGCGCGGTGCCGTACCCCAGCCGCCATCCACCCTCGCCGTACCGCCGCAGAGCGGTGGTCAGAGCAGATCGGCTCCAGCTGCCGAAACAGAGCTGCCCTGCAAGCTCTCTGGTGGCCGCCACAGTCTCTTCTGAGTCCTCAGGGTCCATTCACAACATGGCAAACAGCCATAAAAATACCCTCTGCGTGCTCAGTGGCTGTTACCTGGTGCAGCAATTACCTTGTGGCTCCTTCTGGTATATCTCCTGGTGATAGAACAAGGTTCCAGTATCAAAAGAGAAATGAAGGCAGTACCTTGCCTCCCAGCTTTAACGGGTGTTTTGTCAAGTCTCTGGCTCACAAACCTTAGAATGCCTAGTTATCTGAGTCAATGGAGTGGAGCAGCTGTTCCAGTGTGGCCCCATCCCTCCTGGATTCTCAGGTAACATGCAGCGCCCAGCCCCTTCTGCTCCAGTCTCGGCTTATCCTTAGAATCCCAGTGTATCCCAACTCAGAAATACATGGCTGCAAGAAAAAAAATCTATTCCTCCTGCTCTGGATGATCCCATTCCTTTCACATGTCTCCCTAAATTCCTCATCCTAAATCAGCCATTTTCCCTTGTCTTCTCACCCCAGCCTAAGGTCTCTGTCCAGAAGCCAGTTGGTGCCTGCTCAGCTTTTCCTGCTCTACTGACACAGATACTGCTGCTCTCCCTCCCACACAACTACGCTGGCTCCTTCTTTCACAGAGGTTAAAAACCACAGGCATGAACTGCTTTTACCAGAAATCTGCCTGGGCAAGACACTGAGAGCAGGAGAGGAGAACATGTCCTGGAAAAATGGACACAGTAGCCACAGAACGAGAGGATTTAAGTATGTCTTTAAGAAAACCACCCAGTGTTTCTGTCTCTTTAAATGGGCTTAGAAGGTGACTGTAGTGACTATGCATCCTTCCTGGGTCCTATATTATGTCTGGTGTCATGTCTGCTCTGCAACTTCACCATATTTCTTGGAGTAAATGTTCTTTTCCTATACTGCAACTACATAACTTTTCTTGTAGTAACTATTTTCTCTCTTTTTTTCTTTTTTTAGGATATACATACATTTGTTGGTGTAAGCATGTAGCACAATTTGTTATGATGGCATTTTTCATTCATACTTCTCTGAAGAGAAAAATACAGATGTATAAAGGCTCAAGCTTATTTAGCAATTAAAGCTACAGGCCTTTTGGCCATATTTTTTCACAGTCACAGGAAAGTACCAATACTTTCTTGGTATTTCAGACCAAGAGAGCATAACTTCTCACAGTTTCTTACAATCAAATTCTCTAATGGAAAAGGCAATATGATTTTGTGAATTATCTGTAGACTCTTTAGCACAATTGTGCAACGAGTGCTAGCTGTAGTTTGGTAACCACTGGCTTAGGAATCAAATCACACCACAATTTGTGTTCAGGTCCTGGCATTGCTACAAAATTCACAGGAAACTTTTCCAGACACTTTCATTATGTCTTGTTTTCTCTCTCAGTAAAATGAATATAGATCACATCAGCTGCTTCCCAGGACTGTTAGGATGACTGGTGTTTTGATAATGGTGAAATCTGGGTGGATGTGACCAGAGAGGCACAGAGTGCCATTATTAGATTTTGCCATTAAGTAAACCCTTCCAGATTAAAATTTCAGCAAAATTTAAGGAAAGAAGATTAGGAAATAAAAAAAAAAAAAAAAAAAAAAAAAAAAAAAAAAAAAAAAAAAAACCAACCAATAACAGAAGAACTAAGAATGCTCATCATCTTTCATTAAACTATGTGTTTAAAAAAAAATTACCTAATGGTCGCAGAAAACCAGCAGATTTACCTACAAGAGAAGAAAGTCAAAGCAGTTATGCAGAAGAAAATAATTCTGCCTTTAGCTGCTGTCTTGCCTTCCATGAGCTGGTTAATGACATAGTCTGTCAAAATGTTTTAAAAAGCATAATGCTTTAACCATTTTGCTTGTGAAATTTTAAGCATCTCCCAGTCTAGTTTAGAGCTTTTCAGACTCTAATATTTGGAAGGAAAGGCTTGTTTTACTAAAACTAAATTAAAACATCGATTGCTTCATTGTTTCTCATAACAGATAATTTTTCCTAGTGGGCAAATCCTATTGTTTATTTGGAAAATGAACCTTAAAAACCTAACCTGTAGTCTGCTATTTTTCTTGTGCTTACTAGCTTCTATTTGTGAATCTATTACCTACTTTTGTACTAAACCCAATTGCCTTCCATTTATTTTTGCAGTTATGAGTCCTAAAAGAAAAAGCATTCTGCTTCTTATCATTGCTACTTCCATCAATTTGCCTTTTCTGTTGTTTTTGTATATAGCAACACAGCTCAAAATTTCCACTTGGTGCAAAATAATGCAAGAATATTGCTGTTCCACACTTGCAATAACCAGTTAAAAGAATCATAATTTCTGAACATGTAGATCAAAATGCTGATACTAGTACATTTTACATGGGAAATATAGTTTCTTTGCAACACTATAGGACCTATTTTAAAATGTATTTTCATCTAAAACTATGGTTAATGTTTATGTAAATTGTAGAAATGTTTCAAAGAGAAACAGGGTATAAGCTGAGAAAATGGTGTCCCTGGAGATCAGTGTAATGATTGTGGTGAGATCAGAGCCAGAGAGAAATATAAATTTCTGTGCTGTGGTGAAAATCTTTCTTCAATTATTTAAATCTCCCTTAAATCCTATTTTTAGATCTAAATTTAATTTAAATGGGGCAATGGACCTTGTTCAAGCAAAAGGGAGAATTTTTCTTCGAGAATCTGTCTGGTCTCATTTGGACATTTGTGCACTGCAGAGATGTGTAAGAATGTGATTTAGTTTTTCTCTGGAGACAATCACCTGCCTGTGACAGTGGTGATGAATGAACCTTCAGAATACTCTCTACAGTTTCAGATATGCCTATAACTAATAATGTGTTATCTCATCGTCTGAACTAGAAAGAAAAGAGGGAAGTGAATAAAAAATATTAAATGTTAAATTAATTTTAAATAGAAGCACTTTTTTGCTGTTGCCTTGGTTTTACACCAGAAACGTTTCCTGCTATGATAAACTTGAAGGATGAGAAATCTTAAGCATTCACACTGGGATCAGACAGTTACCTCGTAGAGCATCATGTCAGTGACATATTGCTTAAATATTTTTCATCCAGAGACATAAATTAAAGACTGACAAGCAATTCTCAAGTTTATTATCAGTTTTAGGCAAGGCAAAGAAATTTGGAGATCCATGAAACCTCATGGTGGTAGTACAATATTTCTTTAAAGAAGTGGTATTTTATCATGGGTGATCACTGTTAGGGAAAAAAGCCTTTGTGTTTCAAGGCTATTAAAAACCTAGCAACATGTTTTTTCTGCCTTTTTCAAATTTCAGAAAGCCATAATAAGGTGCAAGCTGTGTGAGTCTGTATTATCTTTTCAATAAAATAGATTATTAAGTGAGAGGTTAATTTTTCAAGACAGGCTCAAAGATAGAGGGATTCTTAGTGTGGTGTGTCAGGAATAACACCGGTAAGAGTGGAACTTTGCTAAAAAAAACCTGATAAACTTAGTAATAAATGAGTCATGAAATCAGCATGAGAGACAGATGACCAATTTTTAACTTTTTTTTTTTTTTAAGTCATGTATTTGTTAGCTTCCATTCCATCCTGGGTAACTGATATGAACTAGAAATGCTTACCTGTCTGATCAACATGCCTCTTTGCTTTCTTAGTTCTCAATTATTTATGGCCAATCATCAATTGTTTTACATCTATTTTTGAGGTCCTATAAAAGCAATTTAAGTCTAAAAGTAGTATACTGTTGGATAACTTAGTTTTTGTTTGCTTTAAGATTATCACCTTCTGGGGAGGTCACTTGGTATCAAGTGATATAAATCACTCAGTTCTGCCTATTTAAATCAGATACTTACATATGTATTGAATTTTTAACTTAATTTTCCATCCTAATTTCCCAATTGTAACTCACTGATTTAACTTTATATGTTCAGTTTTTAAAAGGGAGTCCATTTTTTATTTTAATATGCATTGTAACTTTGTGAATACAAATAAATGTCTGCTAGATTTTCTCTTACTATGCATGAAACTTTAGGAGATAATGTACTTCAGTTTAAAAGGGTAAGTAGAAGAGTGATAAATATGGATGACAAAAACTGGAGAAACAAGTGGAAAAATAAAGATTTTATGCTGAAAACTGGCAGGTTTCAGCATAAAACTACTAGGCCAGGGATAACCCCTGCATTAACTGACCCTGTGTTTAGCAAACTGGTGAGATTAAAAAAGCCTTTTCCTGAGTCCTCGGGAACTGACAGTCTCTTCTCTAGATAAAGCATTTAGGTGTTCAGAGAGGAATCTGAGCATCTTGGAGCAGCTGAACAGGTAGGATTTCCTAGAGGGCCTTAGCACAGAGTAAGGAGAGAGAGGGTGTAACAAATGCAGTTTACAATCTTTTTGTTCCTTAGCCTTCCCTAGAAAAAGACTAAGCCTGTCTGTTACTATTTGACAAGGACTCAAGTTTGGATTCTGTTGCTGGATTTCGGCTTCTCTGTACCATACAGAAAGCAGAGCCAATACAGAGGGGTACGGCTGGTCCCTCCATTCTTCATCCCTGCTTGTAGTTTGAGCTACTTTTGGTCTTTGGTCTACAGCAACAGATAGCAGCCTGAAGGCCAGGTTAATAGCAACTCCAGGTTAATGCATGTTCCCCCTCTCCTCTCTCCCTCCTAGTCAGGAGCAGATGCAGATGGCTGTGCCTCTTGCTAGCTTGCATAACTCTCAAACACCCCCTCCCTTACTATTTTAAGTAGAAGAGACCCACCCATGTTCCACTTCAATAATCACCTGAGCTATATCCAGCATGATAATTACACCACCCTCCTGAAGACAGAAGAATGCTTCTGGAAGCCCAGCAATATTGGATTACCTTCATGAAATGCAGCTGGACTGTAGCAACAAATTATTTGTCAATAAGTACAGTTTATCATCAAGTACAGCTGAAAATAAACTGTGGCATAACCAGACTGCACATGAAGGTCCCATCAAGTTCTCTTCTTTAAGCTCTTACAGATGAAACAAATACTTTCTAACATAGCTTCAAGAGCCCTCTCTCTTATACTGCATATTGTGTTTTGGCATCTGACCACTGTACAAGAATGTTCTAGATTGAGATTGAAAATAAATACCTCAATCTAATGTCTTCCTTCAAATATCAAGTGCATCATGACTTTTTAAAACACATCTGGTAAGCAGATTACAAACCACAGCTCAATTTGTGAGCAAGAAACATTCTGCATGGACTCACAGAGTTGAGCTCATTTGGTCAGAAATTTCCAAGCTTAAAGTGCAACAGAACATAAATCACTAAGCAGTGGCCTATTAGAGACTACTAGAGGCCTATTAGAGCCTAAGAGGCTACTGCACTTTTGTGCATTCTTACACAAAATACCTGTCATACTGCAAACACAGTCTACTTTACAGATTCTGGTCAGGCAGGAGGTTATAGGACAGCTATAGGACGGAAAGGAGAAAGGCTCAGTCCTCTATCAGTACAAACCATGACATACCACAACTCTAGTAGAGTTTACATACATATACAGCAGATACAAACTGCTCTGTGAAGGGGATTGATATGTCAAAGCAGCATCATCTGTATAGAATGATGTTCAGCATCATCTGTAGAGAATGGTGTTTCAGCAGATGTACGCATTTCTTCCTGATAACCCAGAAACTGCATCCATGTGAACTCACAGCCCTCTGTCCAGCTTCTCCATCTCTCACTTGTGATGCTGCTGTGTCCTTGATCCAATTTTGACCGCACCAAGGGCTGCTTCCACATACCAGCCAGAAAGTAGTTTAGTTTTGGACATTGCTAGAAGATTCAAAGTTGGCACTTTGTCTCTCCATTTAGCAGAAAGTCAAAGGTTTGAAGTTTTGAAATTTATTATCATCTAATTGAAGGGTTTGAAAGGGGGCTTGTTTTGGCCAATCTTGTTCATTTTTAAAGAAAGTCACACCATCTTGAATGCAGGATAACTGAAACAAATATAGTAGAATTTTACCATCACAACCCCACAATTGTTGCAGCCAAGTTTCACCAACTGCAAACTTCTTTCATAGTGTTAGAACTACTTCAGCCTGAAGCAGTTAGTTCTGTCTTTCTTCTTTTCACATGTGGGATATTTCTGCCTTGGTCTCTGCAGCTGATCTCTCCCTGTGCAACGCACACAATAAAATCCTCCATATACTCAAATTCTTGCATGGTCTTAAATGTGGAATTGTTTTGATTTCTTTTGGAGGAGGTGATAATGTGTCAACTTCAAATATACATGGAGATACGTGTTAATGTGAATACTCTTCTAAGGATAGGTGTTAAGGTATCACTAAAAGCAGCACTCTTCACAAGCACAACTAGCTGCAGCATATAGTATGGATGCAGGGAAGAGAGTATGTACTCTTCAGTGTTGATAAGCAAAGCCAGGACTGGGACCCCAGGATTCAGTCAAGATCTTAACTCATCCCCCTTGCCTGCCCGTCATTCTCCGCTGTTTTTACCAGACAGGACTATATGTGATAGCAGCTTCGTGAAATTGTAGAGAGGAAGTAGCTAGATGTAGATCATAGAATTTTGCTTTGGTGATGCCAACAAGATACAGCTGCATTCCAATTTATGTAGACTGCACTGGGTCACAACTGTGTATGCATTGGCATTGCACCAGCATACCTGGAGCTTCAGAGCACCCTTCAAACATCTCAGTCTTCAGAGATGTATTATACTGGGAGAAGCCAGGGGCAGAGAGGCAGAGTCGCTCGCACAATGAAATAGAGATTATAACCCCCAATGTACAATCTGAGGCTGGCAATATTGCTATTAATTTCCAAGTAAGAAATAAGCATAATCAGTAGATGGCTGCATTAATGAAAAATGATTAAAAACATCCTCTTCTGTGCTTAAATAGGCTAGCTATCTGTTGAAGAGAACTTAAGATTTTGACAGTCCTTCTAGAAACATGGATGCCTTTCAAAACCAAACTGAAGCTACTGCCAAAGAAGAGAATCTCAGTAAATGGCCTTGTTCTGGGACAAAGACCCACTTATTCAAATCAAATAACTTCCTTTGAAAATAATTTTGATCCAAGCATAACATATTAGTAAATTTTACGTTTGCATGGGAAATGTGCCTTCAGGAAATGTGCCCTCATGTTATACTTGGGAAAACAGTAATCTCTGAAAAATATGTCCTTTGATGTCCTGTGCATGCACTTAAGATTATTTGTACAAGAAGGATTGGGGAGGTTTGGCTACTGCCTATGTAAAATGGTTGTTTATTGTTCTAAGAATCTATTGATTTTTCAATGTCTTATAAATCCAAGTAGGTAGAGTTACTGGAACAGCCAGTACAAACACTTCTAGGACAGTGCTTGTATCTATTTACAACCTGCTTACAACTTTTGTTTATCTGTTTGATAAGGGCTCCCATTTCAGTTCCTGCCCAGAGAGAAATCTACATAAGAACACTCCTGTGCCAAGTTTCTTCAACTTCTCTTTGAAGTATTTCTTTGGGACTGTACCACTATGCTTAAATGCAGGGTTTTTTGATAGAAATAGCACCTTCCATAGCAACTTCTTCACCTGACACTGACAACATTAATTAATATCGGAGAGTCATGAGATTGATCATTGAACCTCATCTACTAGAGAAATTTAAATGACATTGAGGAGTTTCTATTTGTTATTGGTCATTTATATGTCCATCTTCACAGAAACTGACAGAAAAAAATTTAGGGTTGCCCTTTTTTTAAATATTGCCTGCAGAGAGAACACATAACTGTTAAACTTTTATCAGTGTCTGGTTTTAACAAAAAACTCAGCTGTGGAAAAGGCAAAACCAGGCTGTGCACAGGGTGGAAATGAAATGAAAAGCAATAAAACCCTGTCATGTATGTACCAATTACTACTTGGGTTCTGCAGAACATATGTTTGCAGTCTAGATTTAACTCATATTGCAGGAAGAGCTACTGATATTTTGTATGTACTCTCAGCTGAGAAGAAAAGTGAAAGATTAAGTTAGTATTAAAAATGTATATCAAGATATCATAACAGCATTTCAAGGAATTTTCAAGTATCTACTTTAGGTTTTTTCCTTTAGCCCAAAATATCATAATTGAAGAGTTTAGGTGAATAAACAGAGATTAAACACTCCACCCCACCTCCTTTCTATGCACATATATATATATTTAAACATATCATAACAGTATTAAATTTGACAACAGCAGCTCTGGAGGAGGAGGAAGAAACATTTTTTTCAGGAGCACAGTTAAGGAATAAAAGGAATAAAAGATTAACAAAGAGAGAGATGTTCATTGCCTTTCTGATGTTTTTTCATGTCTGAATTTGCCACCAGTCTGCTTTGCCTTTTCCTAAAGTAAGAGTCAAAGGACAGCCTGCAGCATTCACCTTCAGCAAGGCTCTACCAGATTCAGGCTATCTGTGTAATTCACAAAGTATCATCTTACAATCCTTGCCATTTTTCATAGTAAAGTAATTGTCCATAAAGTCTACAACAAATTTAACGTCACTGGATCTTATGCAATCTTAGCATATATTGATCCATAAATGATTTACTAATAATGGATAATGTCTTGTCCAGTGGAATTAGGAAGAATGATCCTCCTCTTAACTTTACAGCTTTTTTTAGTTGACTCCTTTAAAAAGGTGCAGCATCAACCAGTATCACTATGCTACTGTCTATTGTTGTATTTTAAAAATGAGGGGTTTTTCCCCATTCCACGGAAAATTCACTAATATTCAAGGTGACTGTAACTAAAGATAGAGGGTAAAAAGTCATCAGTGAACTGAAAAAAAAATTTAAGAAAGTAAAGGGACAATTCTGTACATTCTAAGATGAGTACACTGTAAAGAACACACATTCCAAGTAATAAGAAGCCTTACAGATGACCCACTAGGATTTGCTTCTCTAATTTCACAAGTTATTGCTAATAAGAAAATATTTTCCACTACTTCATCTGTACTTCTGCTACATCTGTACTTCATCTAGGTCAAACATGGATTATTTCCACGGACAAGGAAAACAATTTTCTGGTATTCCAAACACTGATGTGCAAAACCAACAGTCCTTGATTGAAGTCACATCAGGCTTTTTTTACAGTATATACCTTTGTTTCATCATTACAAATTCTAAGCTGAATTTTATTTGGAACTTGTGTTACTTAATTTGTGTTAATTATCCAAAGGGCCTAAGTCCATCTCTGTTATAAAATACTGAGTTCTTTCATATATGTGCATATAGACAAACAATTAATCAAGATATCTTGGCTGAAGGAATGCCTGACACCTGGTAATAGGGTGCAGTGGATACCTTTGCTATATAAATTATTCCACATTCAGGTAACCTATCTTAAAACTTTTGGAAAAATTTCAATTAATTTTTTTCTCATTTTATATTTGAAATATATCTGTTAGGTGGTTTCATACCAGCAGGCAGACCTTACATCTCACTTGCCCAAAAAATTTACTAAGGAGCTTAGCATTCATTAGGAAAGACCATGAATACTACTTATATGGTGAGATGGCAAAAATTAGAAATTGTCTGTGGTGTACCCAGATGTAATTTTAAAGGTGCTCAGAACTCACAGATCTGCTGAAGACTTTCTAGAGTTATTATTTTTAATTTAAAAATCAGTTTCTCTGGTGTACTTGCTTCTTACCTACTCACACACATTAAATTTCGGACCCACTCTGTTAAGTTTTCTCATGGTAAGGCAAATGTACCTCAACAAACCATAGAGACAGTCATGGATGGGGTCAATAAGCCAATAACTGCAGATGGGACATTGCAATCAACAAAACAAGGCTGAAGTGGTAACCCTTCAAGGACAGGCATGCAAAGAACTGTCTGCAGGACAAGAACACTCTGAGGAATCGGCACTCTCGGGTGACTCACGGAAATGTCTCTACACTAATGCACATAGCCCAGGGGATGGACAGGAAGTCAGAATTCTCGGGGCAGTTAGGGGACTGTGACCCCCTTCGGGTCACAAAGACTTGCTGGGACACTACACACAACTGGAGTGCTACAATTGATGGATGCAGGCTCTCTTGCTCCAAATTGAGTCAACCAGACTTCAAGCTTAGTAACGTAAGTGCTTGTAATGGAAACAATAACAACTGTGTTAAAGTCTTTAAATTCTAATCAACAAACACTTGTCTTGCATGGGGAAGTGGGTTTTTTTGGCCTATTAATTGCATGAAGGTCTGGGCTGGGACCCCAACCATGAAGAGACAGCAAATCAAGCTGTGCTTTAGATACAATATGAGCATTCATCAGAGACACCTGGTATAATTTCTTGATGTCTCCTTCTACATATTTTGGCCAAAGAAAAGATGGAAAATGGTTTCTTCTTAACCTGACCTGATGTTAACTTGGGAGCTAACATCATATAACCATAGAATGGCTTGTGCTGGAAAGGACCTCAAAGATCCTCTAATTAGAATCCTTTACATAGCTTATAGGGCAACATTTTAAAATCCAGGGGTAAGGAAAACTGAGCAGAACTATAAATAAATATAAATAAATCCCATAAAAGTAAAATAAAGTAGAAGAATATTTCTTCAGTACTGACAAATGTGTTCTATTTAAAATTCTTTACATTTTCCGATTATTCTTGTTAAGATAGGTAAGGAAATACATGAGACATATTTCATAAACAGTAATTTATTAAAGCACACAGTTTCATTTTCTTAATAAAATGCGTTAATCGCCTGAAAAAAAACTCATCAATAAATAGATTTTTTGCATTTATTTTTACTGTGTTGACTTTGTAAAGTAAGTGTTTGCATAGATTTCACAGGTTTCTATTATTACTGTCGAAACAGCCTATTCTTCTGAAGTTCTTCAGTATTATCTGGAACACTGTGGTTCATATTAAATACCACAGATATAACAATACAACAATGATTGCATTTTATGATACTGGAATAACTGGTCCTCAAGTCAAACCCAATATTTGTTTACAAGCAAAGATAAATAAATCTTACCCTTCTCATTCTGAACAAAGCAAGAGTCTTTTCAGAGCTCTAACAACTTTTCCACAATGCTTTTTCTTGCTTTTATTTGTCAACATTTTAGCTAGAAAAATTCTGAAAGATATCTGCAGCTTCAAGCCAGTTCCGGAAACAGGATAGCCCTTTGTCTCTGATCTGTTTTCTTCCCTTGTCAGTAATGACTTCTCCTGTTTGTTTCACAATCACCAGTTTAGGAATTGCTGTGATGTTGTATTTCTTCTTCAGATCACTGTGGGAAAAAATAAAAATAAAACACACCATTAGGAGCATTTTAAGAAAACTCCTCGTGTCTTTACAAATGCTACTCTGTCCAGGACACATGGGAGATCAGAAGTGATAAGTGCCTGGGCTTCCTCAGAGTTTGAGGCAGAGCACTGGGTAGTGTAAGGAGATGAACATGGCTGTAGCTGGAAGCCTACACTGTGAAATGTAGTTCTGAGAGTTCAGAGAGCTGCAGCATCCTTCCTGTAAATGCTCATCACTGCTGCCTGCAGTTTCCACAGGAGCAGAGGCTCTTGGAGATGTAAAAGACGTCCATAGAAGCAAAGTTTGATAAACTCTTTCACTTTTTTTTTACTAGTCCAAAACAGATGTCATTCTGGGCCCTTTTTACAGGACAGGAGAAGGATCTCACTTAGATTAGCATTTGATATTCATTCCCCTACAAATACATGAGTGTCCCATAGTGCTACTTCCTGCAATCACCATTAAAGAAAGCATGATGAATAATCTTTTTGTGTAAATGGAAGAGACTGAAAATATTCCTTAAACTCCCTCAGTGAAATGAGCATTCTACATACAGAAAAGTGAGCAATCAAAATATTTGGAATAAGAGTCACTCATTTGTGTGGTCAAAGAAAAAATTTCTGCTCCTCCTCTGCACCTTTAGAAGAACCAGAGGACAAACACAAACCAGGCAATAAGAGAATAGTCAAATTCCAAAACACTAAAAACATCTCTCTCAAAACATACTTGAAATACCAAATTTAAGTATGCTGCCTGAGCGCTATCACCACAAGCAAGAACATTTGCTGTATGAGGTTCAAAAGCCAAAGAAATTTGAATAGAAAAAAAAAATGAAAAATGTCGACATAGTTAAAAAATGCTTGACACTAATACATAGACATCCTCAATGATTTCCTGGGACAAAAAAAAAAAAAAAAAAAAAAAAAAAAAAAAAAAAAAAAAAAGACTTAAGTGAAATACTGAGCTAGATAAGGCATTCCTGAAACATGCCTTCCCTTCTGTATTTTTCCTTAAGGGAAGAAAATCAACAGGTGAAGGACACTGCTCTGCTGTTATGTTGGCTGAGCAATAATGCAGGAAATACTACGGAAGCAGCAGTAATGGGTATGGACCAGGTTTGCTTTCTCAGTGAATTGTGACATACAAGCAATCGATCAACAATCCTCATATACCTTTCCAAAATCTGCTAAAACAGTTGAGGAAAACACATTCCAAAGCAAGTAGGCATAGAAGCCATGTAAAACTACTATCACCTCATACCACCTGTGGTAACAAACAAGACAAACAAGATGGTGGAAGACGCATTTTATTGGTTCAGTGAATGATAAACACAATTGTAGTAGAGACAGAGCACTAGGAGACTGAAGGTAATTTGGTATGGAGACTAGAATCTTACACTTTACTTTCCTAAGGGAATGCATATATCCAGCTCAGCATGGCACCTTGTTCACACAGCCTTAGGGCGGAAGGTTGCTTGCATCAAACCAGACTGAAGCATGCACAGATTTCGATTACATTTGCGTGGAGCTTTCAAAATCGATGGACCTGAAGAAGGCTCAGAAATAGTTCTGCAGACAATTCTTCTTAATCACTGTGTACATAGGTACATGTGCTTACAAAAATGGCTTCTTAAAACTTATTAAGATCATTGTCTCCAACAGGGACCTAACATCCCATGACTCATCTGCACAAATCACATATGTGCCATGGGACTAACTCCAATGGCAACTCATGGTATCATTAAACCATAAATAGAAATAAAACCCAATGACATTAAGACTCAGGCAAACTGGAAGTCATAGCCATTAGTCAGATCTTTTTTTTCTTATGAGAAGGCTGGATGAAAGTTTCTGAGAGCACAGATTTTGTATTTCTGATAAATTATTTCAGATAATACTGACATTGGCTGGGAGCTAATTTTCTTCACAGCAGCTCACATACCAAAACAGCACTGATACCACACCAGTGTTTTAGCTATTGCTGAACAGTGCTTATGCAGCATCAGGGACTTTTCTGTTTCTCCTGCTATCACGCCAGTGAGTAGGCTGGTGGTGCACAAGAATCTGTGAGGAGGCACCACTGGGACAGCTGATCTCAAATGCCCAAAGAATGTTCCATACCACCTAACGCTATGATTAGCTGTAAAAGCTGAAGAAAGAAGGGGGAAGGGACCAACATTCAGAGCCAGAAGATGTATCTTCTCATGCAATCATTACAAGATGAGGCTTCCCTGTGCTGGAAACTGTTAAATATCTGTCAGTGAATGGGAATTAGTGAATGAATTTCATATCTTGCTTTGCCTGTGTATCTTTACTTTTGCTTTATCTATTAAACTGTCTTGATTTCAACCCTAAATGTTCTGACTTTCACCCTCCACATTCTCTCCCCATTCCATGGGGGCAGGGAGTCACCCAGCAGCTGTCTGGGGCCTGACTGCCTACCCAGGCTGAGACACAGCACAAGTATCTTTATATAAGGGTTTAAGACCTATGTGCAAGAGCATTCTTGAGATGAAGACAACACGGGGCAGATATAATATAATCTTGGGAAAATAAATGGTAAATTTTATACACATGTGTAATGTGATATCTGACAACACTTATATAACAGCTTAATTATAACAGCTTTATAACAATTATAACAGCTTTCACTTGTGAAAGAGATGGGCATCTTTCTCATCTGCTTCTAGTAGTATGCCCTGCAATACACAGCTGTAAGTATTTTCTTTTAGCTGTGAAATTCCTGCATTGTTAAATCTTAGTCATAAGCATGCACGTCACATGCTTAGGATTCAATTTTAAAGTGTCTGCTGAGATTTTGCAATAGCAGTCTAAAAAGTCTAAGAACTAAGCAATCACTCTTAACTGCTCAGATACTTAACATTATTCTACCTTTGTTTTTTAACACCCCACCCTCCCCAATGTTTCTACAGGTGCCAATCCACCCTCATACATAAAGCTTCCTAATATAAAATGTACATAGAACCTTCTAGTTTCCTTTTATGGGCATTTTCTATGATTCTAATTTTTACTGAGCTGTATAGGCCAACTCAGTAAATACCTGCCTACTTGGAAGCCTGCAAGAACTACTGTACACAGCAGGCACCCTCAAAAAAACTGATGCCTTCCACCACAGGGTTCAGTACAAACACAGCAGTATGTCTTTGTGGGCCATTATCAAAACATCAGTCCTTTCTAACAGTCTTTGTTGTTGACATGTTCTGTCCAACACCTGCTTTTCCTCTCTACTACCCTCTTTCTCTTCCAAGTCCTACCAGACTGTCTTCACACTCCAAGAATCAAAATACTGTGTTTCAGGCAACAAAAAAATTTTACATTAACCTGCAGACAGTAAAAGGATCAGGAGCAGTATTTCCTATTAGTCATGCCACAGACCACATGAAGTGGTAAAGGTGCAGTCACACCTCTGGAAAGTAGTCATGACTGACATCATGGAAGAGTCTGGATATCCTGCTTTGACTTCAGTATTTTGCTTCTCTGAAGGTAGGTTTGACACTGCAATGTTAGGCTCTACACACTACAAGTACGAGTGCTGGCTATTTCTTAAGACAAAATTCACCACCAATGCTTCTGCTGTTGAAAAGTATTTTGGATTGCATACTTAAATTTGGCTCTGTTGTGTCTAGAAGAGACATCAGTCTATGCTGCAGTTATGTACCTTAAACACTGAAGCAACCAACTAGGATATTTTAAACACACTGAAGATATTAAATGCCTTCTTTACACAGTCAAAAAACAATAGCCAATTCAATTAATTGCTATGAAACTTTTAAAATATTAATAAATTTTAAAATATTAATAATACAATTATCTTACCCACTTATGAAAAATCATATTCTTAATTAGAACTAGTATCTATCCAGAATTATAGTTTGGATTAGTGACTACACATCTGCTCTAAGTCTACAATGATTCACCAATACCCCTGACACCAAACTACCAGTTAATCCAAGCTAAGCACCTTGAACAGCTCCACACAGTCCTTTATTGTTACACGCAAGAAACACAACTTCAAAAACATTACTTGTTCATATCCCTCTCCACTCAGTAAACCACTGTGATCTCACAATCACCTGGCAGGAGAAGCCATGCTTCTCTACAGAACTGTGAAGGACATTACAGGATGCCACAGAAAAGCCAATTAAACCATCTCTTTCCCTCCACTCCGCATTACTTGAACAAGAGCAGTCAGAAATAGACCTCTAATCCACAGAGGATGAAGCTGTAAGGACATTCCTATGGGCCATGCTGAACAGCTTGCTGAGTGCAGGGACTTCAAGTGCTATGTTTCCATCAGGAAATTTGCCTGCATTCTATTATGATTAGTAGATATCAAATACAATTACTGCCTGGGAAGACGGTAGAGAACTATGGAAAACAATATTTAAGCCAGTGGGAAAAAGGTCTAACATAAATTGGCAGTGGGCATCCAGAAATGAGCCAGGTAGCACACTGGGATGGATCTATAATTAAAAGGAAGGATAGAAGTTACTAGAAGCACTAGAAAAGAGTTCTTTCTTAGAAGAATTAATTTGGCTGCAAGTTTTATTACCCAATCTACATTTAAAAGTCATATTACTTCTTGGTTTTGGTACCACCTGGAAAAAAATTTTCCACAATCAACTCACTTAAAGAGCGGGGAAAAAATCCCTTTATCAATAATTATATGTATTTCAAGTGTCCAGTTACAGCCATTTCAGTAAACCTGAACATCTTACTTGTCCTCCTGTAATCCCAGTCTATACTTATAGGAGCTAAATCAGATTTCTGAAAGTCATCCAAATGAGTCTCCATCCTTGACTTAGGTCATCCAAACATTTCTTGGTATCATCCTTCACCCCGTTACTTATATACAGTCATGCCCTTTTCCTCTGTTGTCGTGAGCAAGCTGCCTACAGGAATGTCATTTTGGAAACTGAACAGCACAGGAATTTTACACCCCAGTTACCAGGTGCAGTATGCCACAGCTAAACTCCAGTTGATACTGTATCTGTCTGAAATTCTCCACAGTTTGCTCTACTCCAAGTAGTTCAGTTACAAGTTTTCCTGCATCTTCATTTGCCTTTTCCCAGTGCACTAACATAGACAATGCAGACCAGCCTTAGTAACAATTACCACCGTGCTGAAAAGCTATCATTTGATTCTTACTTGCCATTAATTTGTTTTTACCTCACGCATCTCTTTAACATATGACGTCTTTACTAACTCTTGTTCAAAGATCTTTTAGTTTCCAAACGAGGCGCACAAAACCGCGTTCTTAACGTATGGGACGGGCCAAAACCAAGTGAGCAAGCAGTGTGAGAGCCAGCGGCAGCCGCGGCTTGGGGCGGGGGCACGGCCGGGAGACGCTGCAACCTGGGCTCCAGGGACTTCAGCGGGAAGGCAGGCGCGGGCTAACGGGACAGAGGCGGAGGTTCCGGGAAGCTGCTATATTTCGGCTGTTCGAGTGCCCCCCGCCTGCCCCCTCCCAGCCCTCTGTCAAGGGGCGCTGGCCGTGCGCTCCCGGCAGGGCCAGACCGCCCTGGCCGGCGGCTGCCGCCCGTACTCACTGCTTGTAGGGGTCATGGAAGGGCAGGGCCAGCCAGTCTCCGTGCATGGCGTGCATGTAGCCCGTCATCTCCTCGGCGCTGTGGTCGGAGGAGATGAAGACGACCTCGAAGGGGGCGGGGGGCTCGGTCTCCTCCAGTAGCTCCGTGTAGAAGTGACAGAGTACGGGGGTGAAGTCGCGGCACGGCGAGCACCAGCCAGCGGAGAAGTACAAGCCCACGACTTTGTTCTGCAGGGCCTCTTCGGGCTCCACGCTGCGGCCGTCCTTGCTTACCAGGAGCCGCCCACTGAACACATCCACCATGCTGGCACCGCCGGACCCGCGACGGGCACCGCGGCGGCCGCCAGCCCGAGCGCTCCCCAGGCGCGCCGCTGGGCGGGACGCGCCCTCCTCCCCGCAGCGCCACAGCGCTCGACAGACACGCCGCGACACCGCCACCGTCCCAAGGCGCCGCCGCCGCCGCCGCCGCTTTATAGCGCCCGCCACCGTCCGGGCCCGCCCATCGCCCAGCGCAGCCAGGGAGACGCGGCCCCTTCCCCCTGCTCCTCTGAGCGCCAAGGCGGCTTTCAGAGGAGCTAAGTACGGCTCGAGGCTTGCTGTAGATGCCGAACTTGCGATAAATTTAAACAGTAATCGCGTGCGCCAGGCCCCTTCAGCTTGCCATAGAGCTCGCTGCCTCTCTCCTGGAGGTCTCATCACAAGGCTTAGACAGTTTTGGCAATAAAAAAAACCCTTTCCTTTTTATTATCAGACGTCCAGCACTTTTTTTTTTTCCCCAGCATGGAGAATTATCTGAATTCTGGATGTAAATGGGGCTGTTTATTCTCTGTCCCAGTAGATAAGAGGAATTCTCATTTTATTCCATTGAAACTTATCCTGTGCTCGGGTTGAATTATGTTTTTTTCCTCCAGCTGACATTGAGTTAGAAATTAATAAAAATTGTATTACAAATATGCAACATTTTTTTCTGCCTAAAGCAACCTGCAAAAACAGAAATGAAAGATGATTTGGTCATAGAGGTATTACTGTTTAATTAAAGGATCATGATAGGGTGATAATCAAACCTAGTACATTTTGTCCTTTCCATGAACTGTGCAAAACCCAATTAAAAATAATTTATCTTTTAAAAAATCAGTATTCCCCAAAATAAACTCTAGTGTTTATAGTGGATACTTCAAGTATTTAATGAAGCTAGCTTTAAAATATTTCACATTAAAAGTGTGTGTACAAGTGCATTCCAGGATTCACTCTTCAGTTTTCCTCATTTTAATCTGCAGCCTCTCAAAAATCCGTCAATTTTACGTACAGAAAAGACAAAACTGTGACAAGTATATATTATGATTCAAATACTGAACACTAGAATGGAATGGACATTAATTATGATGAGTGCTTGGTTGGGTAAGTTGCAACCAAGTTTATAGTGAAATTAAAGTCCAATTTCTACATCTGATCATCTTCTGACCATATAGTATGAACACTGAGAACAGCAGTACTTCAAGTCAGAATTCCAGTTTAATTTGTATTGAAATACACTGAGCACAAGTATTCTACCCCACATTTATTTCCTTTTGAGGTCTTTTTGAAATGTGCTTTTCTTCCATTGACTTGCCAAAAAATTTTGTTTGCCTATGTTCTGTCCTGAGTGAAAAAGAACATGGTATAATTTAAAATAGTTGAACATGTGAGAGAAAGCACAAAGATGAACCTCAGATGTAACACAGCAATCTTGGGGGTTCTTTAATAGGCTCATCAAAACTGGTTGTAGGGTCAGTTTGAATTGGGAGCTGCATTCCTGCCATTTCTCTTACCCCTTTTGCCTTTTATTATGAAGATATACTGCTAATTAAAAGACTGTTTCTTGTGCAAAAGTTCACACATTAAAAAGAAAATAGTTCTTTCATCCTTTTCTAAGAGATTCTTTTGCATTAATCTTTACAAAGCAGGCCTTTTTATTTATTTTCAAGTATATCTGGAATAATGTTACTTCAATTCTGATATTCTACTGGAAAACCAAAAAGAATTGCTTAGGTTTTTAAAAAGTAGCTTTTATTCAAATACTGTATTTCTCCATTTTTCATGGAGAGTTAAACTACATTGTTTTCAAACCCAGATACTCATCTGCTTCCAATACAGAACTGCCTTTTAAAACAACGTAGTCCTCCCATGTGTCACATCTCCTATCAGTCCTTTCTCCAAATTTTGAGTGCTGTTTTGTGCAGTTCCCCAGTTCAGAACCTGGAGACGGATGTCAAAAGTAGAAGACAAAAGGAGCCATGAAGGTTGCCTGTTCTTAAAATAGCACAGGTGAGAAATTAGGCTCACTTGAGTTTTTGATTTGCCATTCTGCCTGCCTTTGTGAAACCATTGTGAACAGGATGGAGTCAAAGCATATGGAGCCTGTAGAATCACCAAAAAATGGAAAGAAGTTTCCATACAAGTTCAGGCTACCATGGGTACATTCTTGATATTCCAACCAATTTCTCCTTCCATTGGTGGTGAAAGTGTATTTTCTCAGGTATTATGAGCAGAAGCAATGACACAAGGAACCTGCCAACTGTTCCATCTATACAGATTAGAAAGCTGGTTAGCCAGAAATAGGGCTGTGCCATGAGAAAAGAACATACTGAGATTGTCTTTGAGACTTCTAGGCATGGAGAAAAAAATTGATAACTACATACATCTCCCTGGGGGGGAAGAGCTGGACATACATGACAGTGATATTAAACTTCTTGAAGCTCTTTGAGGAGCAGCTACTAGGCATGAGGAACCAGATACATTCCCTCAGGAAGCTTAAGGTGATCAACTCTCTAAACATATCAAAGATTCACTGAAAATGCTGCATAACACAGAAAATCTTGTCTTGCACCTGCCTTTGATTTGAATCCAGAGACATTTCTCCGTGATACTAATATGGACCAATAAGAAATGTCTCACTTTATGATTCATACCAAAGAGACTTAAGACCTGTTTCAGTTAGAAATGTCTTCTAGGATTGTCTTGTTAGAGGTGTTAACACCATGGTGATTTATTCCATCCCCTAATCTCCACTTGGACTGAAAATAATGGAGCTTCTTTACACAGAACCTGTGGTCCTGTCTCAAGGTACTGTGTTAGCTCTGATGTGACACTATCAGAAAATCTGCACACAACATTCATCCAGTGGAAGCCTCTGGGGAATTCCAGGATAAAATTAAATGAAAACTTCCTACCACAAAAAAAAAAAATGCATTTATGATTTTGCTCGAAAAGAGTTTTTTATTATTGAATTTACTTTACTATTTCAAGATAACAGTATTTAGTCCTGTCTTTAATCTGAACCAAAGACTTTCCATTTATTTGTGCTTCCGTTGCAAAGATTATCCTACTTTCCTTGTGAATTTTGCTTCAATTAACACTGAAGTTAATTTTATATCCAGATTTTGACACATAATTGAGAATTTAAATAAGAAAACATGAAGAGCCTGAATCATAAATTCTTGCTTTTCATTATCAAGGGCAGCATGCTGAGAAAGAGCTGTAGGAGAAATGAACTGGAAGTAAAAAATGTTCAGACTAGATGACTCCTAAATAATATAAGAAAATACAATATGCGCTGAAAGCAAAGTAATTCCATATACCTATTGTGGCAGTGTTAATGTCTCTATAAGCTATACGTGAGATAAATTGTGAGAAGGTTCTGAAAGCCTGTCTAGGTCTTCAAGGAGGATACCCATTGCTCTCTCCTTCATGTACCTTCTTCACAGCTGGCACAGGTCTGAGTAGTAAAGAATTTGATCCAATAGACATTTGCAATAAAGAGTCTCTTAAAACTTGTGTTATATGCATGATGTTGGATTTTTAAGTGAAAATGTATAGAACACCAAGTCTCAATCTGCTTATAATTCTTAAGCATTCTGTAGGAAATGCATACCATCATAACACAGTTGATGTTGGCAGGCTGTATATCCATCCAGTGAGAAGCCATAAGGCAAAGGCTGACTAAGTTCACTCAAAGGAGAGTGTGACCTGCATGAGGGCTTGTTGGCTCTATGTTCAATTAATCATTAGCGCACCACCTACTTAATTATACCCTGATGAAAACATGTAAGTGACAAAACTAATGAAGATAAACTCTGGTTGGGCAGTACTGTATGTAGTGCAATCCCTGAAGAAGTCATATTAGCCACAGGCCTTGGTGAATCCCATTATGTGTCAATACTAACCAGACAGAAGATCAGACACCAAAGGAGACCAGAACACACAGAATAAAGGAAATACATCAGTGGATTGAAGAGTTAAATTTGCAGCAATCATTGATAAAATTTTGTAAAGTAGCTGGGTTTTTAAAATTCATTTTCATAATACATAAAAATGTGCTTTGCAAGAGAGAGTTATAATCTGAGATATTAGTGAGAAAGCAGACAAAGTTACTTACCACAGTGTATACAGTAAAAAAAAAGGAATGCCAAGTTTCTTGATCTCAACCCAACACATTAACCAATGAGCTGGGGAAAGGAGCAAGTCCACAAAGAATTACTGAGCCAAAAAAATTAAATTTTACTATATACAACCTGCCAACTAAAGTAGTTATTGCATATTCATAGCATTCCTTAGAGCTGATGCATTTGGAACACCTTTTCCTCAGCTGGGTTCAGGGTCTTGTGACACAGTCATCAGTGAGAGAGATATGTAGTGAATGCTCCTTCGTGATTGCTCTTAGAGCTGTTTCCCCTACATAACCTGCAAACACAAAAGAAATAACACTATATTTTCTCAAGTAGGAAAATTAATCAAATAAATATCACACTTTTTTATTTTTTAAATTACTATTTTATTAATTTTATTTTAACTCTTTGGTGCCTATTGCAGCAGATATCAAGGGTTACCTGTTAGGGAATCTTACTTTTCCTTCCTAAGAGATATTGGGATGTAGCTTAGCATTCTTACCACAAACACATCTACCATCATCAAGACTGATGATACAGTACAGAAGATACTGTAAGGTATATCTCCTTTTCTTTTGTTTTCCTTTTTTGAAGCAACAGATTGTTAACAATAAGAGGCAATAATTATCAGAGAGCAAGCACTGTGCAGGTGAGGCCTCACTTTGGGTCCTGTGTGCAGTTTTGGATGCTACAATATAAATAAGACATTAAGCTATTAGAGAGCATCCAAAGGAGGGTAACAAGATTGGTGAAGGGCCTTGAGGGGAAGCTGTATGTTGAGTGGCTGACGTCATTTGGTCGTTCAGCCTGGAGGAGACTGAGAGGAGACCTCATTGCAGGAATGGCCTGAAATTGTGTCAGGGAAGGTTTAGGTTGGATATTAAGAAAAGGTTCTTATCTCAGAGGGGCCTGGGCACTGGAACAGGCTCTACAGGGAAGTGGTCACAGCAGCAGTCTTACAGAGTTCATGAAGCATTTGGACAATGCTCTCAGGCACAGGACAGGGTGTCCTGTGCAGGGCCAGGAGATAGACTCAATGATCCTTGTGGGTCCCTTCCAAATCAGGATATTCTGTGGTTCTACAATAACTATTTTTTAAGTAAAAATTTGCAACATTAAGTCTGGGTCCCAGTTTAATGAGCATTATTGGTGTAAATAAATAGCACATATGGAAAGGGTGAAAGAACACTCTTACAAATATTCAAAAATTAGCTGGATTTGAGAGTTTGCAAGGAATATTTTTTCTTTTAATCAGGAAATACTGCAGCCTATTAACGGATTCATACTATGCAAAAAGACTGTTATGGGAAGTGCAGCAATTATGGGTACATTCTTTCCATTTTACAGATTTTGAATTTAGCAAAGGTGTATGAACTCCTTGCAGTACAAAAAGCCTGATTCAATGAAACTTTTCATCTAACTTTATCCTGAGTAGTGTATCTCAAATAACCAAGTACTAGATAGCCTAAATATCAGAGCTGTAACTTTTCTGACTTCCAAACAGGTATGCCAGGGAAACAATGCAGTGTCACCTAATATAGCAGCAGCTGCATGGCAAAAAGGAACAACATTTGCACCTGCAGAAATGGAAAAATACTGTGGTAAAATTCTGTTCTGGTTCATTTGCAGCCTTTTGGCAGTTTAATGTAGGAAAGCGGACATTAAGGGTTTTGGGTTGTGTTTTTTTGCCTGAAGAGACTTCTGACTAGATGCATTCCTTTCAGGGTCAGAGCCATTCAACATAAGATCCTGCATTTATGTGCCTTATGAGAAGTGTAGAGCTGCTTTTGAGTCTTCCTGCAGAATCTAGCTCAGTCCTCTACAGCTGCTAGCAACTATCACCTAATTCTACTTTTTTGTCAGAGTTTTTGATTGAAGAAAAAGGTCAGATTGCCAGAAGCACTGTGCTACAAGGAGGGACTCCAGAATTTTAATAGCAGTTTCAGTTGCTTTGAGTAATTTGATAGCTGCATGCAAAAGTAATTGGCATCTGCACAACCTCTTCTGGCAAAACTTGAATAGTCTTCAGTTGTGGAAGGGAGAGTCTGCATCTACTCCTGCCCACCTTGTTAGCAGCCTCTCTTCTAGCTAGACTGACTGAATGATTTCATTAAACCTTGTATTTTAGGTGATCATTTATTAGCAAAAATAGGACCGGGTCCTAGAGAAGCCAGTTTAAGTTTTACAGTGCTGAAGCTAGAATATTTCTGCCAATAACGAAGCTGACAATGCATCTATGCTGCAGCTGACAGCAGGAGTAAAACTGTTAATAAGAGTTTTGGCAGAGCATATTGACCTCACTGCAGTCACTTGTCTCGCAGGTTTGCAGATAGCTTCTTAAGAGTTTTCTGTCTCCTTTTCAGCAGAAATGCTGAAAAGCATGCTCCTTTTCATAAGAAATATCTGGTTTTGCTGTTTGAATTAATGGAATATTCTTTTAAGGCTGGGATTCATTGTCATTTATATTGTACATGTTTTATCTAGACACTATAAAATCCCAAAGACCTTCCCCTTGCACAGACATACATAGAATATATAACATTCTGTAGCCTGTAGTATCATGTGCTCTGATTTTAAAATCATTAGAAACACAGAAATAATTGAGAAAGCAATGTCACTAAATAGGCTGAAGACTTCACTACAAAGTCCCCCAAAAAGTAGCCTAAGAAGGTAAGACCTATTTCTTTTGTTGACAATGAGTTAAAAAAACCAGTGATTGTACTTTAGAACTCTGAAATGACCACTTCAAGGAATGACAGGTGTCAAAGACTCAGGTTTCACATGCTAGCTTCTGTGCCTCATGAACATTGACTTTCATGTAATTTTCATGGGCATCCCTGCCCAAGGTGGGGGTTTGGAACTAGGTGAACTTACAGTCTCTTCCAGTCCAAACCATTTTATGATTCTATCATTTTCAGTTACATAGAAAATAATCTTGGGCAAGGAAAAGATAAATCATACATAATGTTGTAGTGTAGAATAAATCCTTATGCTATTATGGTGAGTTAACCTTGCATGACTGTCAGAAGCCCACTCAGTTGCTCTCTCAGTCCCCCTCCTCAACAGAACTGTGGGAGGAAAAATATTCATCAGTTGAGATGAAGACACAAACATTGCTTACTAAGTACCATTGAAGGTAGGACAGACCTAACCAAGGGAAAATATTTTTTTGCGAATTAAAAATAGGAGTAGGATGGTAACAAAGAAAGACCAAACCAAAAATATCTTCCTCCTTGTGTCAGCTACCTGCTACGACCTCAAGCAGTCGAAATGCACCGGTCAGCACTGCCCGTATGAGACCAGGTGGCCAACATGGTCCGGGTACTCCAGGGGTTGGCAACTGCCTCCCTGGTAATGCTGATCGCTGCGGCGTGGGTAACGCAGCTTTGGTAGCTTCACATGCTGAGAGTGAGACGAAGGGACGAGAGAAGGGACTCTGTTTGCGAGCCCAAAGAACTTTTATTCCCCCATGCGTGGTCGGAAGCAAAAGCTTTCTGAGCAAGATGCAATTCAAAATGCCGGAGAACAGAGGGTTACAACTGATTAAATAGGGGGTGGGCGGACAGGGATGGAAACCCATCTCACCCAATGGGGAAAAACGAGATATGGTTTCACAACCAATGGTGACATAACAGAGGTGGGCACAGCGTTCTGGGACAAAAAGAAAGGCTAAGGTGGGGTGATTGTTGCATTAACTTTCATGAAGAAGCTGGGAGTGGTGGCATGATTGACACCTGACAGGAAGTGAACAAACCTTGACTGACAGAACCAAATAAGGAGACCCCCGGGAGGAGTGAGAAGATTGACAGTTAACTGTGGATCCGAGCAGTGGGAAATCTCCGGGTAAACAACTTGGAGCAAACCACTGTGAGGGAAAGGTAGGGGTGTACAGGGAACGTACCTACTAACATTAATTAAACTCCTGACTAAACCAACCCACACCACAACACTCCTTCCTCTTTTTCCCAAGATCAACTTCAGTCCTGAATTTTCTACCTCTTCCTCCTGCCCAGGTGGTGCAAGGAACTGGAAAATAGGGTTGTGATCTGTTCATAATACTCCATCTCTTCTGCTTCTTCATGTAATCACAAAACTGTTAGAGTTGGAAGAGACCTCTGGAGATCATCCAGTCCAAAGCCCCTGCCAAGGCCAGTCAGCTAGAGCAGGTGAGGCAGGAATGCATCCATGTGGGTTCAGACTGTCTCCAGAGAGGGAGACTCCATGATGTTCCTGGGCAGCCTGTGCCAATGCTCTGCCATCCTCAACATAAAGTTAGTCGTTTTGTTGAAGTGGAGCTTCTTGAGTTTTAGTTGATGGCCATTGCTCCTCATTCCTCCTCACACTTTTTCACTGGTCCCCCCTGCTCCAATGTAGGTCCATTCCATGGGCTGCAGTCCTTCAGGAACAGATTGTACCAGTATTGGTCCTTATTGGGCTGCAGTTTCTGCCAGAAAAACTGCCCCAGTCTGGGCTCCTTTCCACAGTGCCATGCGTACTGCCTGGAATCAGCTTCAGGATGGACTTTCCACATACCACAGCTTCCTTCAGGACATACCCATCTGCTGCAGCACCAGGTCTCCGGTGGCTACAGTGTGGATATCTGCTCTTCAGTGGTACTCCATGGGCTGTGGGGGCACAGCTGCCTCACCATGGACTGGACCACAGGCTTGTCAGAAACTGAAATATTATAATTTATGACTTAAACATCTTCATGAAGGACTTCTGCCTGTTATAGCATAACTGTATCACAAAAGCTGCAGAGAACCCCACCACACCCTGAGTGGGGCCCTGACGGAGGCCCTACACCACTAACTGATGAAGAAAAGTAAAGGAACAACTCAGGGCTGGGGGAGAAGACTAAATTCACAGAGCACAAGCTCAACACCTCGGGAGCGAGGCCGCGGCCCCAGGGCTTTCAGCTGCCGGCCGCACAGGCCTCACACACGGGTGGCGGCAGAGGCTCTGGCTGTGGGGAAAAGGCCTCTGGTGAGAGGCCGTGACCGCCCATCCTGCGCTGTGCACAGGGCTCAGCTGAGCGGCCCCTCGGCCCGGAGGAGCTGCAGCCACACGGAGGACACAGGGGGGCCATGGCCGGCCACAGGATCCCCCAAGGGACCCCGACCCCGCAGCAGGGCACAGCGGCACAGTGCAACACGCCCGCAGTGCTGCAAGGGACGGTGTCAAACTCCCCTCTCCTCCCCTCCCCTCCCCTCCCTTCTACTATTAAATATTGTTTTTACACCAACATCTAACCTCATTTTGTTTTAATCATGTTTTTGGTAGTATTTCCAATTTTCAAAGTTCTTTCCACTTCATACACAGAGACTTAATTTTCTTTGCTCTTCTGGATTTAAACCAGATTGCAACAGGGCTCCAGGAGAACTGCTCCAATGACAGGAGCACCTTCTTCCCCTTCTTTTGCCCTGACCTGACCTTGGTGTCAGCAGGGCTGTTGCTCTCACATAATCTCACTTTTCTCTCACAGCTGTCTTGCAGCATTCTGTACCCTTTCTCTAATATGCTTTCCAGAGGCGGCACTAATAGCTTGGCTAATGTGATCTGCAGTGTCCTGTAGTGGGACTGTTCAGGCTGGCTGTGTCCTACGAGGCCATCCCTACAAGTTCTCTACTGCCAATACTTGACATGTACACCCAATACTCCCATTTTAAACTCTTGCATCCCAGTAACTTCACCCCAAAACTTCTATAGTTGAAACAATTCAGAAGAGGAATTACTTGAACACAATCATCTTCATATTCAAGCTAACTCTGAAAAACTCTGAGGCTAAGCCACAGGAACAGATCACTGTGAACAGGACATGGTGAAGATGCAGAAAGTTGGGTCCAGGATGCAAGGACCTCAATGCTGTTTATGTCATCTGCCACTAGAAGGCTAGATTTGTTGTCTAAATAAACAGAAAGTATTAAAGCCTCAAAGCAGAAATCTTCCATGTTCACATTAAAACCACATTTAATCCTGCACCTCCAAGTGGCTCTGACAGAAATTCTTCCTGTGAGATGGCCCTGGATCTTGAATAGAAGTAACAGAGTCAGATAGGACTTCCCCAGTACCAGAGCATCAAGACAGAGCCTTCCTTAGGTTGTTAATCCCATTGCAAAGAGAGCACTAGAGCATGGGTCAGGACCAACCTTAAGCTAGTCCAGTCAAGAAAGGATTACTACTTCAGAACTAAGTATTTATACCCTTACAGCTCTAGTCCAAAGACCAGCAAAAAGCAGGTTAATTTACTGCCATACCTTGCAGGAGCCTCCTACCCCAGTGCCATCCCAAAGGCAGTTCAGGATTTTTGTCAGTTGGACAGGTCATTTTTCACTCCATAGCATGATTTTCTCTGGTGCTTACTCTGCACATTTACTCTGCCGCTCAAGAGTATCGACTGATCCCAGTACAAAAAAAAAAAAAAAAAAAAAAAAAAAAAAAAAAAAAAAAAAACAACTTTGAAACTGCATTTGTTCTTTCCAAAATGTTTTTAGGGATATAATTAGGTAGTTTACAGAAAAGCAGATGTCTGAAGAATTCAAATTTAAATTTCTGCCTCTGGCAGCACAGTGTATACTTCATTTCTTATTAATTGACTCAAAAGGATACAGGTATCAGCAACTCTTATCTTTGCAATCCTGAACCTCTATTGAGTGTAAAAAAATGTTTATACTCTACAGAAAAGCATCTCAAAACAAAGCATGAAATGCATCACAGGTTTTCTGCAGTAAGGATTTTAGCACTCTTCAGATATTTTCTTCCTTTTACACACATGTGGAAAATTGAAGCAATTCAGATCTCTATTTCATGTTTTTGTATTATCTGGAGGAGTATGATTAGATAGTATCAATTAGTTTTCAGTAGTTTTAGTAGTTCAATTTAGTTTTGTCATCTGCTAGAGTGATATTTGTTGAACAAAAAATTCAGAATTTGGAGAACATATAGTGTTACTTTGGGCCATTTACCTGCATAATTTGATTTGATTTTATTTTAAATATGTCAATTTTCATGTGTTAAACCCAATCTGTGGAAGGCAAAATGCTAAGAATCTTCTCCTGTGTACACTGCTAATCTTGTAATATCAAGTTAAAGGCCAGGGTAATATTTGGATTTACAACATTAGAAAGCACTACCTATTGTAGTTAATTTTCTTTTCTTCTCACTAAAATTTAACACATTGCATTTCTCATATATTATGAGCATTCTCCTGTTAAATCTTCCTGCCAGATTTTAAAATGAAATCTTATTCTCAGTTCCCAGACAGTAGATAATGGATTCTTATATTGTTTGGATTTCCCCCCCGCTACCATCAGAAGTTCTGATTCAGAGTGGTTAGCTCTTCTGCCTTGCTTTTTCAGAAATCTTCACTGTAACTCCCTTTTTTATTTTTTGTCTATGAGCTACTGATTAGACAATATACTGAGCTGCACTAGTAATAATAGAAGAGGATTTTGTGTCAGGCAGAATGACATCCTTTTAAGGCATAACCTGAATTAAATGAAAAATGCTGGAGAATATTAAGGATTGCTAGCAAGACAGAGTTTGAAATTTCCATAATGAAATGTGTGGCATCCTATCGAAAAGTTACTTGTAAAAATTGCTGTTGCCATTCTTCCAACACTTTAAGCACCACCTTTTAATCACTTTATCTTCCCTAGTGCTTCTGCTGTTAGTGCCGATTTGTTTTGTTCCTACAACTTAAAAGGTTAAGGTTTTGTAATTCATTAAATTAATGGAAGTCTAAGTTAGACATCTGCCTCTGTAAGCTAAAAATAGCGAGGAGATAGTGAACAGTGTTGTGAAATCAAATAAATTATTGACTGTTTTTATCCAGTGGTAAAGGTCTTTATGAAGATAATTTAATCAGGTATCCCCCAGTCCATTTCAAAGCTGAATATATCATGTGTAGCTAGTTAGTGCCACAGGACTAAAATGAATCAGCCCAAAACTCAGATGAGTGCTGCCCTGATACTGAGCAATCTTCCATAAAAGAAAGAGAAAAATAAGACCAATCTCTCCTCAGTGGCTGTTTACAAGGATTCACTTTGATCAACAAGAATGTGTGTTTAAAGTAGTATAAAGTTGTGGGGGTTTTTTTGGTTTTTTTTTAATTTAAAAAAAATTGCCTCTCATCTGTCGGATCTGGGTGGAACATCCTTAGGAAGTAACAAGATTATGCAAATCAAAGTAAATGTGAAGATGTCCATGTCCATTACTAAAGTCAGCTTTGAACAGATTAGTCCATAGACCTGAGAAACAATGGCATCAAAATACTAAAAAAGAGCCTGTAAAAATACTAAAAATGGGCCTGTTTATATTCAATATCCAATGAATATAAACAAATTTAAGAATTAACTACCTGGGAATGGGTGGAACCAGTGTCAAAACATAGAGGTATTTAAACTGTGAGGTTGCAAAACCATTCACACAAGTTGCATACAAGTGAAGTTAAGCAAATCATAACTGATTTCAGAAGAAAAATGTGCAGAGATCTGTAATGAACATCTATGTAGAATAGGGAAGTGTTGACACCACCTCACTTACACTGCTGAGACCTCAGCTGCTTCCCGTTATATATACACAGGTGTACATTGTGCATATGCAGCTCTGCACCCAGTTTGGAAATCAAGAAACTCACAAGGCAGTGGGAAGAACAGAGCTTAAGAAAAATGCTGAGTAGCTTGATAACTTCCCCAGGCTGTAAACCCTAAAATGAATTAAACTGATAAGATACTGACACTGGCAAAGAGGTTAAGTAACGTAACATGGTAAGGCAGGAACTTACTGAAAGAAAAACTAGTCAGATTGAAAATAATGCTTTAAAGTTTGTAAAACAGTAAAAATCTTTTATTACATAGTGCTTGAGGACGAAAGAACATACCTGTAATTTCCTTGACCTATTTTTACTTCTCCTTTTGTACCCTAATGATCTTAGATTGCAGCAGCCCAACCTCCTCCAAAATATCCTTACTGAACTTTATCCTTTCTAGAAAGCAGTTGAGTCCACTGAAGTCATCAATGGCTCCACTGCTAACAGCATGAATATAAAAAAAAAAAAGGGTGTCAAAATAAGTAACTCACTGAGCAAGGAGCAGCTTTGTTTTCTTTCCCTGAAAATATAACCCGTTTATATTGACAAGGAGGAACCTGACAGATGTGAAAATACAGTACAGTAGCATTAAAACAATAGCTCTGAGTAGGACCCCTTTGACCCTCTTAAATCTGAGGGACATTACTGTCTACACAGCACTGACATTTAAGATGCTTTTAAGTGAGCTTGTAAGTAACCAGCTCTCAGGAGCGAGTTCATTACTGCAGCAACAGACAACAAAAATATCTTTGCTTTTATAAGCCTTCTCTTTTTCTCTGTACAGAGGAAGATGCCACCAAACTGATGGTGGTTTACTAGTGGCAATACAGAACAGGTTCAGGCATTAGTCACAATGTGTTAGTGTATCTATTTTTAACTACAATTTAACAGACTGGTCACAAAGATAAACACCTAATTTTTGCAGGTGGCACTCCTGTTACAGCAAAGGCTTAGACTCTCCTTAATCACAGAGGTACACAATATAAATCTTCGCTGGGAGCAGTATCAGGGACAACCGGATACAATAAACTGGATGATGAACTAAGGGAAAAGGCTTGAGTATGCATGCTGGCAGCCTCCATATTCTTCAGTATATGACAAAATAAGCTTGGTGCCAAAAACATGTTTTAGAATCACAGAATCATTTAGGTTGGAAGAGATCCTTCAGATTATTGAGTCCAACTGTTAACCTAACACTACAAAGTCCACCACTATACTACATCCTTTAAGTGCCATGCACTCTTTATTATCAGAAAAGAGGTAGTAATAAAAAAAGATCTGTTCAACATGGAAAGCCTACCTCAGTAATTTAACCACATAAAGTCTTCAAAACAACTTAGAAGACTTTAGAAAATCCACAACATGGTGATGTTATCTTCTTTCCTCATCACCTCCAATTTACATCAACTTTGTTTTTTATCACCAGTAAAATACACTTCAATAAATTTTAAATTGCTTTAATACATAGCAAATTAATGTATCACCAAAACACTGTCAAATGCTTCTGCAGTTCCCCACTGCCAAGATATTTTATGTGCTCTGGAAATAAGAGACTGCTTCACACACCTGCACCACCCCCCGAGGGAGGGCGGGAGTTTTCTGTGTTTAGTTAAATACAATTTAACAGTATGCTTTTCTTTAGGCAAGTTCCATCTTACTAACACTTATACTTACTTCGTAAAAAGAATAAAGATTTGGCTCTGCAAGCAAACATATTTCATAGAGCAAGTATTATACCAGCATACATGGCTCAATATTAAAGTAATAAATCCTTTCAATCAGAAAAATGAAGAAACTGCTTCTTCATAATCTGAAATCACATCTCTGTGTTTTGCTCATGAGAACAAAGTTTACAGGCATAAGTTGCACATAAAGGGTTTATTTTAAATGTTTTAAGGATAGAGTTACATCATAATTATAAAAATTACTTACAGAATTAAGTAACAATTTAAAGTGTTTATACTTCTAAATGCAGAGAACAGGGAACTGTCTACATTGTTCAAAATAAAATAAAAATAAAGAAATCAAGCTCTAAAGATGAATTCAATACCTAATTTAAAAATGTGAACACGAAGACCTCTGAACTATACACATACCAAGAACCATCCAAATTGCACTAATGATGTAAAATACAAAAACCACAGCATTTTCAAGGAACCAGAAACTGTTTTTACCATAATTCTTTTTCCTGACGCAACTAGACAATTCTCTCTGAAGACAAAGCTCCTATGTTTAAACAATCCACTTAAAGAATGCTTCTACCTACTCTAACAAAAAGGGTTTTCCCCATCTCTACTCCAACATAGTTTAGGGTTTGGCACTCAAAAGAAATAAGAAGAACGTAGTGTTCTGCTATTCAACTGAAATTTTATTTTTTTCTTTAACAGAATACATGGTCCCTTCAAATGCTGTATGACACATACAACTGGAAAATTACCTTCCGTTGGCACTATGCTTGTCTCACCGGTGCATTTAATCCTACTAACAACCATTAAAACAGCACAGTAAGCAAATTCACAAAAAACTGAACACAAAATAAAAACAGAACAAAACAAAAACCTAAACATATTAACATGCAACTTTAGTTTGTTACATTGAATGTTCTAACCCTCTAAGCATGCAAAAAAGGATGGTCTGCATTTAAGTTTGGTTTTTTTTTTCCCTTTTAAGTTTTACATGGCAGCCTGACATCACACACACGCACACACACAATATACAACAATACTACAGCAGGTAAATGTGAAAGGTGAGTAACTTTTATACAAAGATCCATGGCTTGTGCCATCACAAGCCCTATGTGATTTTGGAAAGCAATGTTGAACCCCTATAACAAGGAACCAACATTTAGTTACCAGGGTAACGCAAGCACTGCATGCAGATCTGAAACATGAGCCTAAAACAAAGCCCAAAGCAGATGGGCAGGGAGTGGAATTAGTCTCAAGCCTCAAAACTGTGGTTTAAGCTATCAAAAAAAAACCAAACCCAAAAAAACAAAACAAAAAACCCCAAACAAACAAAAAAATCCCCAAAAAACCCCAAGTGAAAATATCCACGCAACACACAAACGGGGACATCAAAAAACAACAGTGAAATTTACAGTTTGTAGATGATACTCTAATTGTCAGAATACATAGTGTATTCGATAGGCTTGCAGAAAACCCACAAATGCAAGCCTAATGCTAAAAGTGTTTCAGTAGACCTAAACCTCAGATATTTCAAAACAAACCTCTTATTCCTCAGATATATAGCCCCAAGCTCAGTGTACTAGGTAATCCATGTATCTTGTGTGTAATTAATACACTCACTCATTCTTGTGCCACAAATATCAACTTGGGCTCATGGAGCCAGGCTCAGCTTTGAGATTTACATGCAGGACTCTTAAGAGTCAATAGAAAACACAACAGATCTGCAGGATGAAAACACTGTGCTGCAAATCTGCTCACTTTGTTCAAACACAAGAAACATTTACGACTCAGGTACTTACTGCATAAGGACTGCATCGAGAAGCTATTCACTGAAAGACAATAGCCTGCCTTTGGTTGCCCATGATGAAATACGGGACATAATGCAATATAGTAGCAATGGACAAAGAATTAAGGTATTATATTTATACGGAGAGTATTTATTACCATTCAACAGCATAATGAGGCACAAGCCTTAAGGCTAAAATATTAAATCAGGCAAAAAAATGGACAGAAAGGGGCTTAAACCACTGAGTCTTCAATATCAAGAATACCCACAACAGAGGTCATCTGCACCTCTGATTAACAGCTCCTGCACACAGTTGGATATCAGGGTATTTGTTCCTTCCATCAACAGTGTTAACTGTCTTCACGTTCTGTACTTCTGTGAAGCAGTTCTTTGAAACTTGCAGAGCTCTGCCTTATTGTAACATGACAACCTTGCTGCTGTGCTGCATTGTTGTTCCAATTCCATATTTTAAAAGCTGCCACACTTAAGGAAACCCTAATTTTCATTTACAACTATCTTGCAAGATTATAACCATGAAAAGATTTTGCAGTTGTGGGCTGCTATTTACATCCACAATCTAATGCAGATGACTGAACCACTGAGACTGCCTTATAGCTTCCATTAGATAGTACACCACTGGCATGCAGAACTCTAGTGTTCATAGAATGAAATTAATGTTAACAGCATACCTCAAAGCAAGTACAATGTACACCACAAAAGGCAACAACAGGTTTAAACTGTAGATTTGTCCAGACACTCCTTAAGTGGAAAAGCCAGAAAAAGAATAAACTGGGAAGATGCCTTCTTGAAGCAAAATTATTAAAAGCAAACCAAAACAAAGGAATGCAACAGACTGAGCAGAAGGCAACAAATGCTTCTCCTTCTCTAAAGTTACATCTTCACTGTAAAAGGACACCCCCTCCCACTCCCCTGGTGTGAGACTGTATTTACCATGTAAAATTTTAACTACTGTTAGGCTTCTAAGTCCACACACAAACATTCAGGTTGCTAGGTTTTGATTTTAAATGAGAGACTACTGATGCCAATGCGTAGTCTAAAGTCTTCTGAAGTAGCATATATACTGTTACAAGTTGTGGCACCAAGCACTTGGGTTTTGCTAAGAAGTGTGTATAACAAACAAAGAAAGAAGTACAACATTTAGGATTGAAGGCAGCCTTGTTGCATGTGTTTTACTGGTTCCTACAACTTGTAAATATGGGCCATTAACCTGCATATTCTAATTAAGTGGTTATACAGATTAAATGTAATTTTATAGTGTAAAGCCTTTTCACTGAAAGGTGAGTAATCCAAACACTTGATATCTTACTGCCCTGTGACTAGTAAAAAATGCACAAGCATTTCCACGCACTGCAAGTTCTTAAAAAGCTAAATTTGAAATAAAGTGTAGAAACACAGCAGATTGATGTTACTTGGGTTAGGCACTCCTTGATACTGCACAAATTGTTTAAACCTTTCAGAAAAGTCACCTCTGTCCCAACCCTGAAAACAAGGACTGCCAGTATCCAAGAAATTAAATTTAATGTCACAAAAGAAGGCATATCAAAATATCAAACTACACTTGCATGTGGCAGTTGAACAAGTGAGTGCAAGATTGAAGAAAAAGTCAAAATCTATGAAAAAATTTAGATTAATGATTACAATACTAGATCAACTTTACACAGCTTGAATTTGCAGCTGTTCTTTGCTTTTAACTCCCTCCTGCCCAAACATACTGACTTCCTTCAAGAAAAGGAGTTCTCTTACACAAAATGTGTCATGTTTGTATTACTCAGAACAAAACAGTTTTGCTGGCAGAGATTGTGGGTTCGCAGGGACATTTAAGCTTTCGTTAAACTGGAAAGCAGTCAAGTCTTTGTGTCTACAAATTTTACATTTAATAGTTCCACAAATTTGGCAAAAGTTCATGATGACGTCTAGGATGTCTTCACCAAATCGTAGACATAAATATGGAAATCATCATCAAACTTGATGAAATAGACAGATGGTTTGGCTTCAACTTGATGAATGACCATGCCAGTCCTTTTTGAGCCATCTTCTTTGGCATATTCCACTTGTTTGCCTACCAGGCTGTCCACAACTTCACCTGGTTCCCGTTCTGCAGGAGGCGAATCATCTGTAACATAAACGCAGTATGCTTTAGTAGACATTAATAAAATTTTGCACTATGGAAGACAACTGCACAGTCATCTTTAAAACTCATACAAAACAATTAAAACTTGTAAACAGATTAATTAATTTGATTCAGACAACCTAACAATTGCCATGCTTGTAGAAAGTAGCTGCAGAAAAAATTTTCAACCAATACGGTCTTCAGGTTTATTAAGACAAAAATAGCACTTTGGTAGGAGAAGTAAAACTTTGACAGGAAGGTGTATACACAAGTTGCAGCAAATGGCTGTAGACATCTGAATTTAAGCCATGAGCAGAAAAAGGCATTGGACCTACTTACCAGAAAGCTACCCTAACTTCCCTCTTCTCACACACATTATTCAAAGGTTCAATGCATGCATTTGACTACAACAGAAGCATCTCTTCTGAAATGGTAGTAGTTGTCAACTCCTTATTAAAAGGGACTTTTGACTCCATATTGAGTAATTTTGGTAAAGTCTGACTGTATTATTTTCGTCTCTGGCAAAACCTAACCAGACAATCCCTATGCTAAATCTGGATTATGAAAGGTGTGATTTGTAACATGCCAAGTGTTTGGCTACAAGCCAACCACAGAACATGATAAAGGGTAAAAAGTACTGTATGGAGAACTGGAAGCTGATCACATCTTCTTTCTCAGCTCCTCTTCTTTGATTCCTAGTTCAGATACACTTGTAGTTTGTATTCTACTGGAAAATATTCTAAAGCCATTGTAATATCAGATGTGGCTTTTTTTCTGGAAATCGTAAGCTTTTAAATTAATAACTTAGTTACAAATTTGTATTAAGAATCCCTTACAGATTCTGCCCATTTTATTTTGAGTTTTGAGAGCTGTGAAAGAACTCTCAAAGGAGAAAAAAAAAACAACAGGGAATGAATAAACTGGCTTGCATTTGCACTTAGAAATTCTTGCAAACAGAAGTTTCTTTTCTGTGTTTCAGTTCCTCTATAAATGCATTGTCACACATAGTTATTATCCTCTTAGTATGAATTTTATAGGAAGAGTCTTTCTGGGAAAGATGCAAGTTCAACTCCTATATTTTCACTTAGAAGTGTAGGCCAAGTTTTAGTATCAGATCCAGCAATATATTTTCCCCTTACAAAAAGAAAAAAGGTTAAAACAAATTATCTATTATTTGGTCTCCTCCTATATACAGAACCAATATTGATAAGGGACAGTACCCTAGAAATTTTATTTATAATATTATGGCAAGTTCCACCACATTTACAGAACTATTTGCAGATATTCTAAAATCTGATTTTGAATAATACTATTCCAAAATACTAACATCCAACTGTTGACTCAAGGACATGATTCAAAATATCTGGAAAGCATTCACGTTCAGGAAAGGAAGCAAGTGTTTAGAAAATCAGTAAGCAATAATCTTTTGGCAAGCACAGTGTAAAGGGCACTAAAAGCAATTAAGATTTAAATGGAAAGAAAGCATATAAACTTTCCCTATTCTCAAGGTGGAAGAAAGCAAAGTAGACTTAAAATATATTCCTAGTCCATTTTGATGGTTAATACAAAGAACAAGTTATTTTAACATTTGAGTCTGAAAGAGTTTGCTTTATTTCTTTAAGAAGAGGAAGGTAATTTTTTTTCCATTAACATCTGTGGTTCTTTAAATGCATCAGAGATGTTGCTTTTTGCTACGGCCAGAGGAGAGGGTAATCTGAACACAGATTGTTATCACAGAGATGATGCAAATAAGTGCCACATTTTTATTCTGCCAGTAGATTATTACCAGTGGTGCATCTGAAACAAGATGATCTCAAACTCAACAAATTACTAATTGGATAACTGTAGTGGTTGACTACATAGCTCTCTGCATATATATTAGTTACAATTAATATTCTTTAAATCCCAGATGGCTTCTATCAGAAAGGGTTTTCTTACACAGAAGAAGTAAACCCAAAGTATTCTTTATAATCTCTTTCTTTGAACTGACTATCTAAATCTCTAGAATAATACTGATTCTGTGAAAATCCTCCTAAACTAATAGAAGTCCTGAAGAAGATTACTTCATCCAAAATGAGAGGAAAAATACTAAGAGGAAATATTTTTCCAACTAGTGTCAGAAAATGTGAGAGAAAATCAATTTTCAAAAAACAAATACTTTTTTCCCACAGGCAACTACTCAAGAAGTTTTCAACACTGAAGACACATAGCTCAGTGAAATTGTTCTTACTATATCAGTTTGACCCAAAATATTCATTCCCACAAGAACTGCTTCAGAGATACAAATCAAGAGCCAAATCCACACGACATGATACTTCTGTAAGAAAACAGCAGTGGAACACTTTTGGCTTGTCAATTTCCACTAAAAAACCAAAACGTAAAGTCTTTCATCATAGTACACCTATATTTTCAGCAGAATTAAGATTAATTATGAAAAGTGTTACCCTCATATGCCACTGCTGAGAAAAGTTAAATATTTCAGCAGTTAACACAGATGTTCTTTGTTGTATTACCACATTTGTTAGCTGTAATACTTTAAAAAAAATTAAATGGAGTATCAAATATGAAGCTTGTTTGTCAGCACTCTTGACCATAAATAAATCACAGCTAAATGTTTAATACAAAAAGCTGCCATAAGAAAACAGTAACTGGCCTACTTACTTGAATCAGGCATAATGCGAAGGTCACCTTCTTTATAATCATCTAAGAGCTGATACATGTACAAGACGGGATCTTTCTCATACGTAATATAAAACCATGTGTTCATAATAGGAGCTCGAGCCAAAACCATCCCCCTCCATTCATCTTTTGAGCCATCCTCTGTCTCAAACATATGTTCCACAGCTTTACCAATCATTGTGTCTGCAAGGTGGGCATCACTAATTCGAGACGAAGCTGAAATGAGACAGCATTTCAGAAATTCATTCAAAATCATAGATATGTATCCTTGTAAAAATAATCTTTACGCTGATTAATGCACAAATCTGATTTACAGTTAGTAAATTCATACACAAAACAGTGTTCATTCCAGAGAGTTTAGTGCTGTGGAACTAAGAACTTCATAATGTTGTTAAAATAACAATGAATTCTTGTACTCCCTGTGATCAAACAATCACAATGCAAGCTAATAAGAGATCAATCGAGCAACAAAGATTCTGAACTTTAGACACTGGACAGAGAGAGGTAGAAACAAAAGGCCTGTCTCACGGCAGTTCTACGATGTTATTAATTCAACTTTGGGGTTTGGTTCTTCATAACGCAACCCTACAGACTGTAACCATTTCCTTTGCAGTTAAAAGACGATTTTTCTATTTTCAAACTAGTGTTTACTTGAGTAGATATCAAACTTAGTGGATTGAAAAACCTACAGTTTAACAATTCAAGTGCTAATTCTGAAAAACAAAAAGCATTATTACTAATCAGGTTAATTCACTTAGAAAATGACTTCCAGCCATTATTATAAGTACATGGTGGTAGTACAAGAAAAAATGTAACCTTATTACTGTTAGACACACAAAACAGACAACTAAGTCTAGATGGCTTAGAGTTGAAATTTTAACAGAAATATCAATGTTAATCTGAAAACTACAGAATGTACTATATACTACTTAAAGACACAAGACAGCAACTGCACTCACTAGCATCATCAAAATTTTGTGGAATAGAAAAAAACTCAAAGCATTTAGATTACCTGCCATGAGACAAGAATTAAATTGACCAGTAACACTTAAGTGGTCATGGGTTTTCCTGGGGGAAGTCTGGAGGGATTAGGGGAAAACATTTAGTGATACGTGTCGGCCAATATGTATATTTATTTAGGAGAAAAACCCCAAACACTTACCAACTCTGTCTGGAAGAACTTCAAGTGCTGAAACTCTTTCATCTTTGTGAAGTTCTAGTCCGTACACACAATCAAATCCATCATACTTTATGAGATAGAGCGAGGGATTTACAGGAACTTGATCAAGAACTGTGCCCTTCCATTGTGTTACAGGTCCACTTCCTTCTTTCCATCCGTGCTGTATCCTGCAGCCTACAATATTTCTTCGTGGCTGAGAAATAGGTTTGCTTGGTCCCACATTGTTTCTATGTTTTCTGTACACAGATACAAACATTAATATTAAACAAGTACATACATATTCTACTTCAGAAAATAGCTGTATGCTTTTACATGAAAATATAAATATAAAATATATTTAATAGCTTGCCACACCTTATTCAAATAAGGTCATAAAGCTTATCACACTTATTGGAAAAAAGAAAAACATACTAAGAAGTAGTGACACATTTTTGACATGCTGTATAAGGTCAGTTTCCTAGCAGTAAATTATAAATGTAGTTTGCTCAAGCCAAAATAACTGTTCTATCCCTTGCCACACTGAGTGTCAAAAGTGAAACTCACCTCAACAAAAATCAAAGCACAAGGTTAGATGGCAATATTACAACTTTACTACCTTGTTACTCTCTGGATAACAGTAAACAACTCCTTCCCAGAGGGAAGAAGTCAGTGCAAGCATTACATGGCTGACCAAAATTCTTTCAAAATGTTTGTTTTCCTAAAACAGATCTTTAGGTTTTCACCTAAAGAAAATTTTGGCTCCTTCGTTTACAGGTAATTTTGACTCCAAGTAGTTTTAAAGACACATGACAGCAACAACACTTCTGTATTTAGTATGGAAAATGAAAAACTGCATGTAAATGGCCATAGATGGGACATTCCTTTATGTGGAAAACAGATCAAGTAACTTTTTTGTCCTTCTGATATTTTCATGGAATTAGCATGAACATTCCCTCTGTTACTGTTTCAGTTACTATTCTGATGAACTGTAATGTAAGCTATTTGACAGTTCCAAATCACTGAAAAGTGTTACACAAGTTTTGTTTTATCCAGCTATTAAAAACACAGTTTTGAACACAAATGGAAGAAACTAAGGGGCATTATGACAATATACAAAATTGTCCTGGATATCAACTAGTTCTAAAAAAAATTTTTGGGCTACTTCTTGTAGCACACATCATTTCAATGGCAGTAATATATGCACACAACTAGCTTAAAAGTAACATCTAAAAGACGATCAGTTGCAGAAGGCAATATTTTTCCTTAGAGTAGAGACAATGATCAAAGAAACAGGTCTCCATATATGATTAATGCTCTCATAGAAGTCCGTATATGATCCAAAAAATACAGATAACAATCATACCACTGAAATCCTGGAAGCAGTATTTCAGAATAATACACTCACAATATGATATTGGAATGTTTAACGCTGAACCATAATCATAACTATTAAAAACAAGATACACAATTAACTTCAGTACTTGTCCCACCTCCAGACTTTATTTCACCATGAAGATCTTAGCAAGGGTGTTTTCAAATTTTACTTTTGTTATCATTTGAGGTTTTCGAAGATCAGACTGCAGTTTTGCATTCCTAACCTTGACAGCACAGAAAACTGGAACAGGCTGGAGTTCCTGTAAAGAGAAACTCTCCCACAAAGCTGGTTCTAACTTTATTAAAAAAATAGAATGTATATTCAAATTCTAGCTCTGCTCAAGTATATATGTGTGTTTCTAACTGTAATAAGTGTCAGTAATGCTTACTAGTACAAAGTAAGTTCAGAGATCTGGTTCTCAGCACAAAATTGAGTTTGTTTTGTATACAATCAATTTAGTTAGTACTAATGGAAAACTGCTTCATTCTGAAGGGAATAAAAACTATTAGAAATAAAAGAAGTTTAAACTGACATTGCTTTGTCTAGTTTAAGCAGTTTATGTTGCTCATCATTTCATCTTTGAAAAAGATTATAATGCTATTGCATATTCAACTTCACAGTCAACTTTACTTTACAACTTTACAAAGCATAATCCACTTTAATTTGGAAAAATAAAGTAAAAAGCTTTACACTCATTCTAAAAAAGATGGAAGAAGACAACATAATTGAGTACAAACAGGTTTAAAGAGCAAAGAGCATTAGGAATTTGATTACAAATCAAGTACCCGCTAGGTTTACTTGCAGTTCAAATTTTTCTTTGAAGGTTGCATTACTGAACAGCTGCTCACTTCTCATTTGAAATTGTTTATACTATAAGAAATTAGATATTCAAACTAGTATATTACCAAGGAAAACCTACTTCTTGCATCTGAACATGGTAGGAAAGCAAGCAAGTTTCTAACTATTAATAAGTAAGTTATAAATGTATTTCCATGTAAAACAACCAAGTAACCAAACTCCTTTCCTCAACAGTGTGCCATTTTTGTAATAAATCAAGTTCCGCAGATAACCTTCTATGATGTTCTATCCAGAAGGTCCAACAAATGTTTCCTTCTCTTTCATTAAAACAGTCTTTAAAATTTCCACACATTTGCTCTTCCAAATATTTGAAAACAATTAGACATGTAAGAAATGAAGCCAGGATAAACAGAAAATAGCAAGTCCTGGAAGTAGTTCTTGACACATCAGACACATCCTCATTGTAAATGGCCCTTCGATTCCCAAAAGTTTCTAATCCTCTTCTTTATCTTGCAGGCTGTAAGCTGTTAAGTAAAACCTAATGCGAAAAAGTTTCATTATCAGAATCAGATACTTTGGAAACATTCTAAAGACTACACAGCCAGAAGGAAATCTGCCCGATATTAAAGCTGTGTTCACATGGTCCTTACACAAACTTTTATTTGGCTACTGCTACCTGGGAAACTAACATACTTCAGATATGCAGAGGACTGGTAGCAGAAAAATCAGCCATTACCAGAGGGTTGTGCTTAAAACACAAACTAGCATTTACAAAAACAGGAATGGAATGGCAATGCCCAGTAACCTATAAAGTTACCCATTTAGGTTTGGTTGTTGAATCGTTTTTTACCCTGACCACATCATCTCAGAAAAACAACACAAGGAGAAAAAAAACCCAGAAGGATGAAAGAAAACCACATCTTTCAGATATGCAAACATGGAAAACTCTGAAAAACTGGAATGAAAACGATAAAACACTATAGAAGCAGTACAGTAGCAGTAGTTGGTATGCTTTCAAATCTCTCATGGTACCAAACAGAAAAGTTATTGAAAATAGGATACAAAACTTAATACAACTGATCTTATTAATGTCTATGACTAATAACATAATGGTGATCTGAGAATTGTTATTGGCTATTTTCACAATATTCAGACTATGAGGCACATTAAGACATAAGTTTTAAAGTACATTCTATACTCCCTCAAAAGTAAAAAAAATCATTCAGTTGTGAATTTCAGCTCTAGATGCTGCAGAAGCCAAGAGCATGTTACCTTAAAGTTGTATCAAAATTTCAAAATGTTTAACTTCACTTGTAGTTGAATTGAAATTATAACCCACACCTCCAAGTCTCTGAATTGCTGACTACAAGAAATCTGGAGAGCCTATGAAGAAAGGATTGTTTCATACCTGTGCTAGATCTTGCACTATCCTTATACACTAAGGGTGGAAAAAATGACATCTGTGACTTTTTTGATTGATCTGATGCCAGTGAGGTCAGCTTCATATCGGCAGAGATCACCACTACCCACTGACAGAGCACTTGGAAGAACTGTCCTATAACCACTGGAACCATCTCCAAAAGGCTCAACAGTTAACTACTATTTAAGGAGCTCAGAAGGCTCATCCACACTGCTCATTCTATTGCAACCTCACTTACTGAGTCATGCTTTGCTCTTTCCTCTGCCACAAACCTTCTGAAACAAGCCTTTAAAATCTCAATGGCCTTTGAGTACCAGTAGGCTTCTTTTTCTTTTTCTTTAAATGAGGACGTAACTAAATATATAGCTAAATCAGTGACAAAGTATACATTACTAACTCATAGTCTATCATGTTGGCTCAGAGTAGTATCAGCATATAGTATTAAATCATATTCATATCCTACTAATTTATGGTAAACTAAAACAATGTTCTACTACTCTACCTCATTCTCAGACAAGTCAGAGAGCAGCAAACAAGAAGTCACCTTGGCTTGGTACAAAAAAACCTAAACTAAATAATAAAAAATTGAACTAGGCTAAATGAACATAAAACTAAGCTGGATGCTTAAGTTAAATACCTCAAAATTATGTCACTTAGGATCAAAACTTCTTATATTCCACAAAAGCTTTTATGCTAACAAATTTACAGCCTATTTAGTTATTTAAATAAGTGTATTATTAACACAACAATAAAGACAAATCTAGCCACCCTCAAGTACAAAAGGCAACCCACCTCTGATAGTCTTCCCATCATACACTCCTTTCTCTGAGCGTTTGAAAGAGAACAAGAGAAATTAAAGTTTAACCAACTCTACCTGCCCCTAGACAAAAAAATGTTTCTCTTTGCCTTCTATGAAGATAGACAAGAATGGATAATGATGATCTGGTAGAAGGCATCAGAATAGTTTAACACAAGGTGTTGTCTCTGGGAAACAGTTAACAATGTTAATAGTGATTAACTAGATTAATTGTGGAAAATACACCTGCCAAACAAAGTGCTTGTGATTGATACACACTATATGACTTTACACTTACAAACAGCTAGTAACATTTTAAGTTTCCCACTTACCCAGCTTAGCTATCTCTCACCAGATACAGTCAGATATGGTATCTTGCTGCATGACACTAAGACCAATTATATCCAGAAGGTTAACTCTACTTTCACACAGCTACTCACCAGTGTTCAGCTGCCACTATTTAAAATCTTGAAGACGGAAAAATACATGCCATGAAAGTGTAGCAAAAGCAGGTATCCTTCCTTCACATACTAACAGCAGCTTCCTTACAGAAGTATTTCAGTACATTCTTTATTTTTAAAAATGAAAAATATTTTCCACACTACAGTTATAGTGCATACATGATTAGATATATCTGAGATTCCTTCCTAACTGGGTTCTTTGTAAGCATGATTTGCAGTTTTTTTCACCTGGTGACTGCATGAACTGTGCCAGACAAGAGACGTCCTACAGTAGATGTCGCTAAGCTTAGGTTTGAAAATCCTTCTCTACAGATTCCAGGAAGAATTTCAAAATTATATTAAAAAATATATATAATGTTAACAGTCAAAACAATGTTTAAAACTTTATGTGTGGGGCTTTCCTTCCTACTACTCTCCTGAAAGGATTAAAAGTCTGACTCTACACACATATACAGACTGAATATTATTCCACAATTTTCAAGAACAGAGTGGAACAATAGAGATATATTTCTTGAACAGTACTTCCAGTTACTGAGAGCTAGTCTTTAGTAAATATATTAACAACTTACTTGTGGGATGTTCTTTTCTTCATCATGCTGGCAGACACTCCTGCATGACCTACAATAGAAAAGATGTTGGAATTACTGAAAACTAAGTTTAAAACTTACATAAAAGCCATCATATTAAATGTCAAATCCAAACACTTCATGTTATGACTAATCAGTGACCTGCTAAAATGGGAAAAGGCTCTAGAGGGGTAGACATTGGCTATCTACACATGAAGCTGTGGTATGCTGACCTTGGCTGGATGCCTGGTAACCACCAAAGCTGCTCTACCTCTTTCTCAGCTGGACAAGGGAGAGAAAATACAACCAAACATTCCTGGGTCAAGAGAGGGACAGAGAGGCATCATTCACCAATTACCATCACAGGCAAACCAGGCTTGTCTCGGGGAATATTAATTTATTACCAAGCAAGTCAGAGTAAGATAATGAGAAATAAAGCTAAATCTTAAAAATACCTTCCTCGCAGCTCTCCCTCCTTCCTGGGCCTAACTCCACTCCCAATTTTTTTCTACCTCCTCTCTTCCAGGTAGCACAAGTGGACAGGGAATGAAAGTGCACTCAGCTAATCACTTTTTGTCTCTGCTGCTTCTTTCTTTCTCCTCATGGTTAGGGTTAGTTCTCCCTCCTCAGGGCAAGGAGTCATCTTACTTTTTCCCCACTGCAGTGTGGGGACCCTCTCACAGGAGCCACAGGCTGCTTTGCAGTGAGCCCCACACAGGGTCACATTGTCCTGCCAGCAGACCTGCTCCAGAGTGGGCTCTTCTTTCATGGGGCCACACAGTCCTGCCAGGAAACCTGCTCCAGTGCAGACTTCCTGCAGGCTCACAGACTCCTTCGGTCACATGAACCCGTCCCAGTGTAGAGTCCTCCATGCACTGCAGGGGCACAGCTGGTTCACTATAATCTTCACCAGAGTCTGCACTGGACCCTCTGCTCCAGTTCCTGAAGCACCTCCTCCCTCTTCTTCTGCAGTGACCTTGCAGGGGTGCTATGCTATGCTCACATAGTTTCACTCCTGTCCTGCAATTGCTGTAGGGCAGGATCTTTCCCCTGTTCTTAAATACAATATCCCAGTGGCACTACCACCATCACTGACAGGCTCAGCTTTGGCCAGTGGCAGGTCCATCTTGTAGCCAGCTGGCACTAGCTCTCTTGGACACAAAAGAAGCTTCTAGCTCCTTCTCACAGAAGTCACCCTTGCACCCTCCTGGTATCTTGCCATGCAAACCCAACACAAAAGCTCAGTGAGAACATAATGAGTGACAGCAACTATTAAAATGGAAGTTGAACTAAACACAACAGAGACAGTAGTTGCAATGGTCAATCAGCAACAAAAGTGAAAATATGCAAGAACAAAATGACAGAAAAATACTTTCAAAAGAACACTGTACATAAAAGGTAATGTGCACAGGTAGAAAAATTTAAATTAAGTTATTGGAATGAAAACTGCAGCCTCAGATCACAGTCAAAGGCCACCTGCATACGGACCATTTACTGGAGTTGACTGAAATAGCCCCTGTTAAAGTGATGGCTGATGGTGACTACATGGCTACAAGCCAGAAGATATCTGGCTTGATCCTGATTATCCTCGTCTTCCTCACTATACTGCTTTTTAATAGTATGGAGTTAAAATTTCTTCACAGTAGCTTATTTTGGACTGTTTTGGATTTTTTCTTCTTGGTTGCCATATCTAAAACAACTTGGTCACAGTGCTGGACTGAACCATTTATAACTCTAACGCCTCATGTTTATGTACAAACATGCCTACAATTTTAACTAGGAATGCTTGAATTAACACTTGCAGAGAAGTGCTTTAATTTCTCTATAGGCCTAAAAAAAACCAATTCTTTTAAATTTATACTATGTGCGTGTTCCAAGCATATCTAGAATTATATACATATTGAAGAGAATCACACAGGAGTCAAGCAGTGACAGTACCAGTAATCTTCCAACTCTTCATAAGTATCTTAATTTTTGTATGCAAAATTTAAGAGGGCATACACAAAGTTACAGAAACGGCAGAATTAATATAATTAATTAGTAATTAAAATAATCTTATGTTTAATATATTCAAGCTTGCATCAGATCTTCAGGAATCTGGATTTCCAACAGTAATGATATCTGAAATGTTCCTAATTTTTTAAAATTAGGCCTTGTCTGACAATTACTGCAGTAAAGATCCTACTTGCAATTTTTGACTGTTACAAAACCAAATAATTAAACTGAGTATTTGTAAGAACTTAGCTGGAAAACCAAAAACAGCATCACAAAAAGTTTGATTAGAAACCCGTAAGACTTTAAGACTTTATTACAACCTGTAAAAAAAACTTTCTAAGCATAATTTCAGTTACCTCTCTGTATATGAGGCTGTGTTCTACTAATATATAATATAATAAAACACATTTTATTAAAAATATGGTGATGTTTTATTTTTAAAAAAGTAATTTCTTAAAATCCAGTAACTGTTTTTACAAAATAGAGAAACTTCATCACCAGAAGATTAATATATGTACTTAACATTTTAGATTTCCAGCTAATCAGAGAAAGTAAGATTTTGGCTAAAGTACCTCAAGTAAAAACCCAGCAAAACAACAGAATAGTGCAGCACAAGAATTTGCTTTCTGTCCACCTCTCAAGGACTCTGTAACCTGTAAGAAGGGAGGTATGAAGGATTTGGCTTTCAAAGTCAAGAACAGAAACACTAGATTGACACAGAAGGAAGATTTACTACAACACTTGCAATTAATACAGAAGAGAAGTTATGCTGACCTCTGGGAATGGGATTTTGCTTTTTGCTAAGTTCTCACTTTGGGATCTTCAAATTTTTTATAAGATGCAACTTGTTCACTGATGTAATGAGCTCTATACCAAAGACAGCACAGACAGCTAAGTACTACTCATCATCTGACATCAGTCTCTCAAGAAAGCTCCCAGTTTAATACATGAAGTAATGGCATTTGGACGTCAATAAATATATCAATAGCAAGTATTTGAAGATCCTCAGTTAAACACACTCTAGTACTAACCAGATGCCGATTTGCCACAATTTGCCCTCCTAATTTGCACAGTCTGAATTCAGATAGGTCTCATAGAGATGTAAACTCCTTTTAAGGATATATCAGGTTACACAATTGAATTGCTTGGCTACTGTAGTGGGTCTAATGCTGGCCAAACGCCAGTGCACCCACTAGAATTACTTACTCATTTTCTGCTGTGAAATAAGGATTAGGAGGAGAGCAAAGCAGGCTCAAACTTTTAACGGGTATAAAGAAAACTTTATTAACAGAATTAAAAGAAAAATAATAAGAAATCAGAAAAGGCCTTCAGAACACTTCTCCTCCCACCACAGCCTATTTTCTTTTCCACTAACAACATGAAGGGACAAAGCCTGGGACTTTCAATCACTTTATCGCCTCTAAAATAGTCTTTCTTCAGTTCTTTTAGGGAGAGGAGTCTCTCTTGCCATACCATGGAGACTTCTCCACAAGAAGCAGTTCCCTCATGGCTTTAATTTTCACAAATGGCAGCCGCCTGGAAATCTGCAAGCTTGAAGTCCCTCCACGTTTTGGTAGTTTTTTCCATAACTATCACCATGGGTGAGTCATTTCAGCTTATTGGGGTACAGTTTTAAGGATTAGTTGTTCTAGTATAGAAACAAAAGTCCTCTTCTTTTATCTCTGGAAATAGAGGTTTTCTTCTTCCACCTCTAGGGCAATGTTTCTCATCTCTCTCATCTCTCTCTGTTCAAACTACTTCAACAACTAGCTTGCTTCAACACTGGTGCCTCTGCTCACTGTGGCTAGAACGCTACATCCCCCAAGTGCATTCCCTGAGTTACAGGGAAAAATAAAAGTCTGATGTATCAATTATATCTTCACCATAGCCTTACAAGAGAATTTCAGCCCAAGACTAAGGCATCTCCTCATTCTCCTCCCATCTGGAATTTGACTCCTTCTTTACTGACCTTGGTGTCTCTATGTCGTTTTCTCTATGTGTCTTCATTCTTTTCTCTCACTCAAAAGAGGATTGATGTCTGCGAGTTTCATCTATACACTAAAAATGTTAATATTTGCCCAGGCTGTGGATAGCTATATGATCTTTGCCGGGCAGTGGCCACTCTGGCTGCATGGCTATTTTCTGGTCCCTGCTGCATTTAATTCCAATCACAGGGGCTGCTTTCTGCACAAAGCTGCAGAACCATCTCTGTCCTTAGCCACATGATTTTTCTGCGGCACCAGCAGAATGGCTTGGTGGCTCACGGCCGGAATGGAGCCTGGCTCAGCTCCACCCGAAGCTGAACAGAGCCGGCCTGGCCCACCAGCCGTGTCTGGAACTCAGCGGTGGCAGAATCTCAGCCAAGCCACACTGCGGTCTGGGCTGGCCGAGCCGTGTGGCAGAGTGGGGACTGGCCTGGCCAGTGCTGCAGTGGAACAGGGCCTGCACAGTGGATGGGGCCTCACCCGGCCAGCGTCTAGTTACCTGTTGAAAGGCTAGAAGGAAGAAAGCTTTACCCAGGATTTGTTCATTTTTAAATATGTTTTCCACAGAGGCATCTTTAGCTCTTTTAAGTGGTTTAACAGGTTGTCAATATTCAAACTAGCCAACTGATTGATTTTGTCAGGTCCAAAGAAGCTACCAGGGTCCTTACACGGAATCACTTCCATAGCTCATGGATTATTTTCTTAACTAAAAACTAAACTATGTTAAACCATGACAGCTACACAATTGTAGAAACAAGAGTTTCTCTATCCTCTATAGCAGCTTTGGACATAGGGAGAGAACAGCACAGAATCCTTATGTTTGACATATTCTAGTAAGAAGGTCAAAATCAGAACTATCTGCCTCCTGACTTTGTCTTGGTCCACGATGTTATGTTTATATGGGATAATTCATGCGTATAAAGAATATTATATATATCTTATATATATATATATATTGGTGAGAAACATTCTTATAAAAGATTTTTAAGCACACAAGTCAGTGTTGGGGATTGCATCACAGTGTCCAAACGACCTGGACAGGAAGAAGGAGAACCTCATTTGCAATCGAATGAACGTAGCCAGCCCAGAGATGGATCGTTCCTCAAGGTGAGGTGATCCGAGGAACGCCTGGACGATGAGCACGTGATAAATAAGATTGAGATAGCAATCATGGATGTACATCACTCCTCGGATGTGGTTTTGTTCAGTTCCTTCAGTTTGTCGCAGAGAAAGAACTCCACATAAATATGTGCAGTCCTGAAAGGAAGAAAAGAGACTCTGCCTCGGGCAGAATAAACTGCATAAAAATCGCTTGGGCAGGACAGTCGGTGTGAAACATAGGGGACCCTCTGCTGTAGCAGTCGGACCTGTGTCTCACCCAGCGCCGATACCCGGGCTCAGTACTGACCCTTTTTGATTGGATTGTGGCTATCTCAGACCGAATTTCAGTTGCATAATAAAAATCTATTTTTATTAAATATTAAATTTGGCTCGATTAATTTTTACTTATAACAAGAAGAATGGAGCAGCTGGATGAAATGACCCAGCCATGGGCGCTCCCAGCCCAGAGATCCAAATGTGTGCTGGGCTGCATCCAAAGCAGCGTGGGCAGCAGGGCCAGGGAGGGGATTCTGCCCCCTGTGCTCTGCTCTGGTGAGAGCCCACATGGAACCCTGCATCCGGGGGATCTAGCACTGAAGAGGCCTGCTGGAATCAAGTCATAGGAAGGCCACGAAGATGACTGGAGGGCTGGAGCACCTTCTGTATGAGGAAAGGTGAGAGTTGGGATTGTTTGGCCTGGAGAAGAGAAGGCTCTGAAGAGACCTTATTGCAGCCTTCCAGTACGTGAAGGGGGCCTATAAGAAATATGGGGACAGACTTCTTAGCAGGACCTGTTGCAACAGGACACAGGGTAATGATTTTAAAATGGGGAAGATTAGATATAAGAAGTTTTTTTATATTGAGTGTGGTGAAATACTAGCACCGGTTGCCCAAAGGTAGTGGTTGCCCCATCCCTGAAAGTATCCAAGTCTTCAGTACAGCTTCAGTACCCTTGTGTCCATCCATTGGTTCAGAGAGCATAGTGAAGCACTTAATATTAAGTGCTAGCAAATGAATTGTGACTTCAAAAGAATTGTGAATAAATTTTCTGTCTCTGAAGCAGGATTTCAAATTTGGGGCATAGTAATGATTGGGGATATTCTATTAAAAAAAAAAAATCTGATCTAGTTGAAGATGTCCCCGCTAATTGCAAGAGTTGTACAAGATGACCTTTAAAAGGTCCCTTTCATATCAAACTATTTTATTTTTTTATGACTAAGGGCACAGAAACATATTTTTTGTAATAGAAAGTGACCACAACCTCCAGCTTCCAGACAAGAGCAACAGAATTAAGAATTCAACTGCCATATGGTGTTTTGTCATACTTGTGTTTTCTGAGGCTCATTAATTCTACCCCTTACATTAAACCCTTAAAATTCAACAGCAAAACTAGAAATCATGTTTCTGAACTTTACTCCAGACAAAGATAAAGAAACAGGGTATGACAAGACTAAAAAAACCAATTGTTCAGGATGTTGGCTTCAAGGGAAATAACATGTCATTTCAGCTGGGGCTATAGAAGAATAGGAAGAAGGATGGGACAAAGATACTGGCAATGTTCTGCTATTGTGACATGAGCTGGTAATCTCCATGCAATCCATGAAAATTAGACAGGCTCTACAAAAAATAGCAACCATATTTTACTTCTCTAAATATCTCCTATGTTTACAACAGGCAGCAAAACCTAGATGTTTTAAAGTTGTATTCCAGAATCATCTGTGTGAACAGCAGTAATTCCACTCCATGTGGAGACTGTTTCAGAATTACTTTCAGGGACCCAAGAAACACTTCAGTGTGCTGATTCACACCTAGTATTGCTCAACCTCAAGTTAAAAGAGTTTGAAGAAAGGAGGTCTTTTAATTGAAGTAGGTCAGAAGTACAGACATAAACCGAATTCTAACTCTGCACAAAAGATTTCACTGCAATTCTAAGCAATTCACATCCATGATCTCTTTTCCCAGTTAATAAAGAAAATACTAAAACAATTTACACTTGCTTTTACAAGTGAAAAAACTACAAATGCTCATACATGACTCAACTGTTATATGCTCATATATGTGTTAAAAGTTTTCTTTACTAAGAGAGTACTTTTATGTTTCAAACCATCCAGTAAAGTATTTACAATTGTTCCTGACCATCATGCAGCTTGGTAGGATTCTGTATCTCTAGAACAGAAAGAAAAAAGTCTTTCCCTGCTAAGAAAGACTCCAGAGGACCATGCCTTTCAATTATACAGCATTGTACAAGTGATCATTAGATTGAGAAGGGTCAATTGTGTTAACGCAGGGTAATCACATCTTACTTTACAATCAAATATACTGCATAATAATTTTTTTAAACAGCTGTATTTCTCCTATATTTGGGACAGCATTACACTAATAAGAGAGACAGGCAGGCACACCGCCAAAAGCACCTGTCTGATTCATGGAAACTATACCATGGAAAGCAACTCTATACTTTGACAAACTCATAGTCTGTAGCCACGTACTCTACTGTTGTGTAAAAATGAAATGTCTACCTTGCCTTCTTTTCTCCACCTTCAATCCTACCCTTTGCTTCTCAAAAAAGAACTACGTACTAAGTGTGTTTCCCAGAGATATTTTAAAAGTCTAGATATTATAAATCACATATACCTCTTCTTTACACCTACTTTACAACATATAAAAGCATTTCCTTCCTAAGCAGACAGACAGGAGAGCTGAGAACTGGCTTTGTCAAAGATGCTACCAACCTGTAGTGCCACTGATCGAGAAGTCTCTACAACAGGATGAAATTAAAGTCAGTTGAAAAATGTTTTGCTAATGCATCAAATTTTGCCTTATATGAATACCTGACACTACCACTGGAGACCTCCAGATTGTTTTTTGCTACCCATACATGATCCAGAAGTCTCCTAGAATCCAACGATTTTATTATTTTACATTATTAACATATCAAATATAAAATACATAGACTATTTCCACTCTTTCACTGTATCTTTTATTAATTTTTCCTCCTGATAAAGATCACATTAATGCTTTATTATTCAATCCCAGATGACAGCAATTTTATAGGCAAGACTTAAAATCCTAATTTCTACTTAAAGTGTAGCAATTCTGGAACCCCATGTGCTGTTTGCAAACTTTCTTGGCAAGTGGCAACCACCATTAAAAACGGAAGGCAGTAAATAAGATATTTGTATCCATAATGCTGTAAAGCTCAACAAATCTGATTTAAAAGTTACTTCTTTAAGTACAAGTTTTTTCTTTTTTTACAGCTGCTCTAGGTAATCTCACAGATTCTCTTAAGGTTACCTAGTTTAGCCCTGTGATGGGGGAAGGCACTTTTCACTAGATCAAGTTGTTTAATATCCCTTTGAACATAACCGTAAACATTTCCAATGAGGAGTCACTAACATTTGGGTAACCTGTTCCTGTGTTTCACCATACATACTCATCGTAAAAAAATTCTTCTATATATTCAAACCTAACTGTACTCTCTGTTTAAAACAATTACCCCATGCACTTTCACTGAAGGCTTTGGCAAATAGCCTTTCTCTGTCTTCCTCGTAAGTCTCAGTTAAAAACGAAAAGGCTGCTCTCCCTGGAGCTTCCTCTTTTCCTGGCTGAACAACTGCAACTCCCACCCTTTTCTTATGAGAGGAGCTCCAGCCCTTTAGTCACTCATGGCCATACTTTGGACACACTCTCTTTCAGTTTGAAGCCATTTCCTATCTTCCTGTTGTCATGGTTTGACATGGAAGTGATTTTTTCAGGAAGTTGGGTCAAACCAATCAGTGGTCAAGTTTGGATACTGGCACCTGGAGTGACCACTGAAGATAGGGATACGCCTCTGAGAACACAGGGGTTAAAAGCAGGAACTCCCAAGAGCTCACTCTCTTTGGTTCCGGTCAGGGTGCTGTGCAGATCTCCCCTGCCCAGCCATGGGGCTGGGTGGGGGAGGGGAAGCCACGCGGCCTGGTCGAGGTGAGCCGAGGGGTAGAAGGACTGGAACCGAGCCAGCTCCTGTGGATGGAAGGGTGGAGAGAAGCGGAGATGTCTTTGTCATTCCCCCCCCCCCCCCCCTCCCAGAGGGAAGAGACTGGGAGTCCGGACGGCACCTGTAACTTTGCCGGCACGGAGGAGAAGGAGCGGGGGGGAAGGTGCCCAGCCTTGGCCTTGGGAATCGGCTACTGGGCAGACATATCAGCCGTCCAGGGAGTCTGAGCTTTTAACTCTTTCCTGGGAAATGAAGGCTTTGTAAAATATTACTCCTCCTTGATTTGAAGTAGAAGAGAGACAGTCTGGGATCCGAGATGATGGAAGAGGAAATTTTTGAGTTGGAAGGAGATGATGGAGTGGCTTGTGGCTGGACTTTTCTTGTTAGCCATAGACTGAACCAAATTCTCCTGACAGAGGCTGCACTTAGGGTGATGAGGTAGTGGGCCAAGAGACTTGTTTCAGTGATTACCAACAGAGGAGTGGAGAGAACAGAGGAAAGCTGAAGAGGGTGTGGAGAGGCCCTCTGTCTTCAGAGAAGAAGGGAAGAATTAGATCTCAGTTCTTGGACCCTGGGCCCCAGGGGAAAATGGGGGGGACTGTAGTCCCAAGATGAAAAGCTGAACTGTTGTCTCTTTTGGTCCATGGCAAAGCATCCTTAAAGGAGCCCTATGAGCAGTCTGTCCATGCACGGTGGTGAGAGCACTGAGACATGGAAAGGAGAGTGTCACACTGGCAGATTTTCTCCGGGCGGTTGCCATGTGTGACATGGAAACACAAGAGTGGTAATTGTGTTTCCTGGGGGGTCTGTGGCACAGGAGAGACTCCTGTCTTCCTTGATAGACTGAGTATTGATTATCTGAAGGGTGGCAACTTGATCAGGGATCCTAGGTGGTGTCTCACTGCGGTTTCATGTGGGAATTAGGGGGGAGGAGGAGGAGTGTTTTGGAAGGTCTTCATGCAGGATTTAGTGTCTGTGTTTTTATAGTAGTAGTAGTTTAATAAAGTTTTCCTCTTTGTTATTAAGCTTGGGTCTGCTCTGCTCTGTTCCTGATCACATCTCACAGCAATTATTTAGGAAGTTGTATTTTCATGGGGGCACTGGCATCGCGCCAGTGTCAAACCATGACATTTTTGGTTCCCTGACCGGGAAATCAAGTTCTGGGCAAGATAAGATGATGATAAGATGAAGACTGTGAGATGGGATCAAAAAGGAATAAGAGCAAAGCAGGTATTAGGTTATAAGGTAGATAGATGGGGAAAATTCAAAAGTAGAAAGTTAGTGTAGGTTAATGTTTTATGTAGAAGTGTGTTGGATGGAATTTTGATATAATTTTAGACATGTGTGTTCTCAGAGGCGAAGGGTGGAGTGTTGTGGTTTGACATGGAAGTGATTTTTTCAGGAAGTTGGGTCAAACCAGTCAGTGGTCAAGTTTGGATATTGGCACCTGGAGTGACCACTGAAGATAGGGATACGCCTCTGAGAACACAGGGGTTAAAAGCAGGAACTCCCAAGAGCTCGCTGTCTTTGGTTCCGGTCAGGGTGCTGTGCAGATCTCCCCTGCCCAGCCATGGGGCTGGGTGGGGGAGGGGAAGCCACGCGGCCTGGTCGAGGTGAGCCGAGGGGTAGAAGGACTGGAACCGAGCCAGCTCCTGTGGATGGAAGGGTGGAGAGAAGCGGAGATGTCTTTGTCATCACCCCCCCCCTGCCAGGGGGAAGAGACAGAGAGTCTGGACGGCACCTGTAACTTTGCCAGCGGAGGAGAAGGAGCGCAGAGGAGAAGGAGCGGGGGGGGGGGAAGGTGCCCAGCCTTGGCCTTGGGAATCGGCTACTGGGCAGACATATCAGCCGTCCAGGGAGTCTGAGCTTTTAACCCTTTCCTGGGAGATGAAGGCTTTGTAAAATATTACTCCTCCTTGATTTGAAGTAGAAGAGAGACAGTCTGGGATCCGAGATGATGGAAGAGGAAATTGTTGAGTTGGAAGGAGATGATGGAGTGGCTTGTGGCTGGACTTTTCTTGTTAGCCATAGACTGAACCAAATTCTCCTGCGACAGAGGCTGCACTTAGGGTGATGAGGTAGTGGGCCAAGAGACCTGTTTCAGTGATTACCAACAGAGGAGTGGAGAGAACAGAGGAAAGCTGAAGGGGGTGTGGAGAGGCCCTCTGTCTTCGAGGAAGAAGAAGAGGAGAAGAAGACCTCTGTTCTTGGACTCTGGGCCCCAGGGGAAAATGGGGGGGGGACTGTAGTCCCAAGATGAGAAACTGAACTGTTGTCTCTTTTGGTCCATGGCAAAGCATCCTTGAAGGAGCCCTATGGGCAGTCTGTCCATGCACGGTGGTGAGAGCACTGAGACATGGAAAGGAGAGTGTCACCATGGCAGATTTTCTCCGGGTGGTTGCCATGTGTGACATGGAAACACAAGGGTGGCAATTGTGTTTCCTGGGGGGGGGTCTGTGGCATAGGAGAGACTCCTGTCTCCCTTGATAGACTGAGTATCGATTATCTGAAGGGTGGCAACTTGATCAGGGATCCTGGGTGGTGTCTCACTGTGGTTTCATGTGGAAATTAGGTGGGAATTAGGTGGGAGGAGGAGGGGTGTTTTGGAAGGTCTTCATCCAGGATTTTGTGTCTGTGTTTAAGACTTTGCACTGGATCTCTCCTTTGATCCTTGATCTCCTGTAGCACTCACTTGAAAGGTAATTCTATTACTTTTGGAATCGGTACATGTTTCAAAAAGTGACAGCAAATTTTAACACAGTCTCAGATAAAATACAAGTTCAAAAGTCTCCAAAGGGATTCTGGGAAATCCTCCAGTACCAGTTCAGTATTCAATGAATCAAAAGTGTATTTGGAAGCACCCAAATCATCTATTGCTAAGGTATTTTAAAAGTTAACTGAGCTTTCCGAATTACACTTGCCAGTTGGCTCTTGAGAGTTTCATAAAAGCTACAATTCACAATGGTTGGTGATAAAAAATATGTTGCTTTCCCCACACATGTCACTGATTAATAACTTTTGACACAACACAAATTAGGAAGGTCAGATCTGTAGTGCTAAATTTACTTTTAAATTTATTACTTAATTGTCTTTTCAAGCCATGATCTTCTAAAATAAAAGCAAAATTTATTTTAAAACAGGAATTATGACATCTAATATTATTAACCTCTGCAGAAAATCATTCATATACTTAAAAACTCAGTAAAGTAAGAACGCTTTTCATCCATTAAAAGCAAAGAAAACCATCCAAGAAGAACACTTCACCTGCATCAGCTCTGGACCGCTGACCTGGTGATTTTCCAAATGGGGTCTTCATTCATCTGTGTTTAAGTGAGCAGCAAAGCTGCTTGACTAGGGTGAAAATCCAGTTCTTTCCAACTTCCAGGATATCTTCTTTTTAGTCTTAGGTTCAGACAACCACTTATTAATCCACCATTCAATCAACAACTTGTCCTTCTTCAAATGTAGAAGATAGTCTTTCAATTACAGTACTCTGAAAAACAAAACAGGTGAAGTTTATAAGTGGCTTGATGTTGAAACAAAAATATTCTATCTTAACCAAGTCTCACTTTAATGCTTGTTTTCATATGTAATAGGATAGTCCTTCTGTTATTCTGAAAACATTCAGCAATACAGGACATATAAGGCCAAACAAATACAAGGGCTACTACTTTTATCTCCTAATCACAGTAAATTTCCAGGTCACTATGTCAGTTACAAAGAGAAAGGAAAGCTTCTTAAAAAGTATTGAGCTTAACACAGGGAAGTATGACTACTTAGAGAAACTGTACTACCTTTATTGGGTTAAAGCACCAATCAAACAATCTAATCAATCTATTTGGTTAGAAATATCATGCTCTCATATAGCAGAATAACTTTGCTTCACAGAAGTTAAAATAAGACTGTTGAAAAAAATGCAACACAAGAGCTTTTAAAAACATTGATTTCACTGCAACAAATTTGTTGAGCAGGTCAACAGTTCATAGAGCTGATGATCCACAGATCTCTTAAAGTTTCTGGCAATTCGTTCTACCTAAGATCATTGAATTCCTAAAGCATTTAGTCATCACATTCCTCTAGATAAGGGGGGTAACTGAGGACAACTTTTTAATATCCTTTTCAGGATTTAATAACAGAAAATTTTGACCATGTGAAAAAAATCAAAGCATTACAGGTTAACTTATTTCAGAGTAACATTTCTGGGCCAGAAACATTTATGTATTAGAATTCACTACTTCAGTGTTGCTCACAGAAGAGGCAAGTGAGATCAGATCACTTCCTTAAGAAATGTCACTGATAATCTGTGAGAGACAGGGCCTGGCTAATCTGTGAGTCAGCACTGTCTTCCCTCTTTTACTTCAGTTTTGGAAACTGTTGTCAATTTTCAAACAGAATGCCCCTAACTAGTCATCCAGAGAAAGGAAAAAACATAGCTTAAGATAGTGCCTTACTGAATAAGGGAACATAAAGGTGATATACCTTGAGGTATGGTAAAACTGTAACACAGAAAAATGCATTTACATCTAACTTGAAAAATTCTTTCATGAATTTTACCCATTAACTTCTTGGAACAATACAGCAACAAAGAGCAATACACCTAGGAAAAATCGGTAGGAAGTAATCTGCAGTAATCTTTCTTTTTAGAAAGAACTAAAGCAATTTACAGTCAGGAATTCATAAGAACTTGTGAAATTAAAAAATCATTTACAGAAACTTACTAGTTTCCCACATTTCATCTCATCCTGAAATCAACCAGTGCATACCCAACAATGGTAAATGATACCATGGCAACAATATTCAACATTATTCCAATGGGAAGCAATTGGTTTGCTTAACAATTTTACTAGAAATACAGCATAAGGATTATTTTTTCTACTGAACTCAGATTTATTCTCCTGTGGATCAAAACACAATAACATAGAATCATCACAGATTATGAAAAACCAACTCTAAATTTGTAGCACTGCTGTGATATACTACCATACTCAGTCTCACAGGTATGGCATAAATATACAAGAAATCAACTGTTCTCCTCCAGAAAAGCTATTAGTTGAGAAGTAACTGTAATCTTGTATTATATCTTCTGATCTAAGAATCCCCACAAAACTAAAAGAACAATCCCTCCAAAACATAAGCCAAATCACCAACACCACCTGCACAAATCCAAAAAATGTGAAAATTCTTCAGATTTAGAAAATAATACACCCTTTTACAGTAAGCTGTTGAACTGTTATTCAAGGGAGGTATTTTGTAACACCTGTAATATACATTTCTCCCTCACAAGATTTCCAATTCATAGTAAAAATATAAAGTACTAGATGTTTTGATTGCACTGCTTATACAGTTATGTATAGAAAAATAACTAAACCACCACAAAAGATATGGTTTTCTACTAAAGTTTTTTTTTTCTTTAAATAGAATATCCCCAACCATTACTATGATCCAAATCTGAACTCATGCTTTAGAGAGAGAAAATTTATTCCTAATCCTTTTAAAGTCACAATTCATTTGCTAGCACTTAATAAAGTGCTTCACTATGCTTTCTGAACCAATGTATGGACAGAAGGGTACTGAAGCTAAAACCAGATCCAGCTGTTTAAACTGATTTTCTAGAAACTAAGCCAGTAACTGTTACCAGTTCAAAGCCTTACTGAAGAGGAAACTCATGCTTTCCTAACACTAGTATTCCAAATTCAATTTACATTTCAGTTGCATAATGACAGTTCTGAAGTTACTAACAAGGAGGCATAAAACCTCATTTTCTGAAAACAAACTTACGCACTTTAAGAACACTTTGAATTTTATGAATATATAAGTTAAGACTTACTGATTTGATTACAAATACACACGACCCTGTACAACTTAAGGTTCTTAAAAGCGATAAATGACAAAATATCAGACAATGCCAACATGCAAATATCTTGATCTCCTAATACGGAAAAACAAAAAGAGAAGATCATTAACTCACAAAATGAAAAATTTTTTACTGCCAAGTATCAAGAAATGTCCTGCTTCACATAAAGGTAGGAAACACAAAACCAAAACACACTTCTGATGCACTCAGCAGCAATAATCTGTTCTGTGTAGAAAGAGAAGATATTCCTTGTTTGGCAATATGTAAGATGACCTATGAAACAATCAACTTTTTAAAGTCATTCTGTTGACAGTGGCAGATACACTAAAGCAAATCCAACATAAGTAGGGATTTTTTGGATACAAAGTGACACATCCAAAGCGACTTTACAGACTGCCAGTAACTTTTGGAAGAGAAGTGCCACTGCCTACTTGTCAGACACCCATTTCCCCCAACACCCAACAGCACAGGTCATGATCAGTGCAGCTGCAGGTTTCACTTAAAAGACAGACATTGTTTTGACTTGTGAGCTGCTTCTCAGAAGCCTAGGTGTGTTGTTCATCTATTTTTACAAGCCTTTCTACACAAAAGCATACTTTAGGAAAAAGTGTGGAAATTAGATGACTATTTCATCTGATAGTAGTCTAATTACTGCATAGTGTTTCAGAGGCTATTAAGTGTTAGATTAAAAACACTAGCATTACAGATTGTCAATCATACCAGTTCTATTTGAGAACAGTAGAATCATACTGTCAAAATAGGCAGAAAGACATAACACAAAGACAGAAAAATTAAAACACTCATGGAAAAAAAATGTTTGCAGTATAAAGGGAAATTATGGAAAAAACATGCACAGACTTCAGTTCTTACTGAGAAATATCTTATCCCCTTTCTATAAACTTGTTTACAAATATTAAAATGTTTATATGAGCCTTTAACTCCATTAAAGTAAGTCTAACCACCTAAAATAATTCTCTAGCTTAAATTTTACCTAACTTTCATGTCTGTAATTCCATGAAATTGCATGCATTTCACTGCAACACATGGCACAATGCTGTTTACAGCATTTTTGTGAAAGCTTCATGGCTCTGCTATCCAGTGAAGAGGGATGTTAGCAGACAAAACCAGTGATAATTAATGCTGAAACCAAGCTCACAATTTCAAGTGCCTCACTCCTAACCAGCATAGTTAAATTTTACCATCATGAACTCAGAAGGAAGTATTTGCTGAGGAAATGCTTCAGGGGTAGAGAAGTTTGGAAGGAGAGGAAGGGTAATAGCATGCGTTGCTTGCATTTAGATGATACAATTTCAGCCAAAAATGGCAGGCTTGCACCTTCTCAGCTCTGTTCCAACTGTCAGAGCCACCACTGATCAGGCCTTCTGGCACCACCTGGTGGGCTTCAACATTTTTACTTCGCTATCTAAAAGACTTCTGTATCCAACTTGCTGGGAACTTCCACTGCTAGCTGCTCAGGGGAGGACCAGCACTTCACATAAATGTTCTGGGGAAGGAGTCATTTTAAACTGAAATGCATCAACTAAATTCCTTGGTAAGCAATTGTGACTTCCATAAATTAGCTCAGAGCTACTGCTACATGTTTCAGATGAAGAAGTAGTATAGTTTATTCCAGCACTAACAAGCTGGATGAAGCATGTTATTCAGACTCCCTAATCCTTATTATATGAGCAGAAAGGATCACTCCATGCACCTGCCTTCCAAAAGGCAGTCTTACTGTTAGGATATCTCCTAAATAATGGTTGCAATAAAAAGATGCTAGTTTTAGTTTGTTACTGTTGGGTCTCTTTTTTCGTTACCTAATAAAAAAATCCCGAACGCTTTCCTGTGGTAAAAGAATTCAGCAACTCAAATGACAAATTTTTGAAATATCCTACCAGCTGAATCAGTATATTAGTTATTAAGAACTTCTTTTATTCCATACTAGGAATTTGTAAAGGTAGTAAGATCTGATGTCTGAGAAGAAAGTACTGTTACAGTACATGAAGTCTGAAGATAGAAGTGACTTGCAGCTGATAGCTACAAAAATAATACTTTTCAGAAACATGTTTATGAACTGAAAGAAAAATCAAGTCAAATCAAGTATGACTACCTCTCCACTATCATGGCCTCTGCAGTTTGACCTCTACCCAGAGAGGTGCTGTCTACAATTGTACAAGAAACAAGCAGCACTGGTGTGGAATTGTGTGTGCATATACACAAATACACCCTTACCACTGCACTGGGACTGGCTGTATGGGGCTTTGACCTGGTCTAGGGAAAGAAGTTCCTGCCAATGGCAGGGCAGTTAGACTAGATGATCTTTAAAGGCCTCTTCCAACACAAACTACTCTCATGACACAAAATCCAAAATTAACTCCACATTGCAATGCCATAATGATGAAACTGCAGATTACTCAGCAGAAGACTAGAAGAATCTGAAATTCGTGCACACTGTCTTTTGTTAACAAGGTGTCTTTAAAATTTGAGACAGCACACTGCAATTTCTTATTATTTACTAAAAAAATTTAGCATAAGCAAACAGGCAAGTTATTTACCATAATGAAAAACAATATAAAAAGGCTCGCTAATAAGTTATTGTGGTTGTAGGGAGGGGGTGGAGCTCAGAACATGGGCGTGGCTTATATTGCTATTCTATACCATCTACATGAGCACTACAGGGCACAGCCATGGAGGAAAGAAAAAGTGAGTACCATGCAGCTCTTCCTCTGAGAGGTTGCTGGAATCAACTGAGTGGACCCTGCCCTCTCCTGCCACTCCTCATCCATTCCTGTCCCTCAGGAGAGTGCAGCTCTGGGTGGCGAACAAAGCTGAGCCCAGCGGAGCAGTTAAAATCCCTGGTGCTGCTGGGAACCGAGCCCTAGCAGAGTGAAAAGGGCAAAAGCAGAGGTGTTGGGGTGGGAATCAGCCATGGGGAACAAAGCAGTGGCATAGCACAGTGTGAGTGATCTTGTTTTCAGGGGTCTGTCATTATTTTCCATTGTCTCAGGCCTGCAGGACAGGGAAAGCCAACTGTGGGGAGTGCCTGCCATCTTGTCTTTGTCCCAGCTGCCACAGAGAACTACATGGAGGTGGTGAACACCCGTTTTTGTCTACAATGCACCTTCTCTTCTTGTATACTTTTGTTATTAATACTGCTGCTATTACTGTGCATTTCTTATTCCACTGCTGCTCGCTTTCACTAAACTGTGATCTCAACCCATAGTCTCTGCCTTTGTCAGGAAGAAGGGGAGAGGATTATTTGGAGTTCAATTTGTGGATGGGGTCAAATCATTACATTCATTGGTGCCCACTGTGAGCCACAAAAGGGCAGGGTAACTTTGATCTAAGAATCTGTGTATTAGGCACAGAACTCCCTAGTTACAGCTGCTCTATTTGTTCATGGAGGTGTGATATTCAACCCTGCATATATTCCTATACATGTTTCCCATGATGCTATTTTTTCAGAGTAGGGAGAAGGATCAGGATTGCTTTGTTGCTGTACTGTGTGGTATCAATCTATGACGTGATAACGTCAACAACAATAAAGGTCATCTGTGATATGTGTTCACTGCTGTTCACCTGTCCTGGACTTGGCTGCTACCTCTGAGGATTCATTAATAATAGTACCCAGCCTGAAGAGGGGTCAGAGGACAATGATTTTTCTCAACCTTTCACCTCTTTTTCCTCCTTTGGACCTGCTACAACAGTTTTTGAGAATCTTAAATTCCATTTGGATGTTAAAGAAAGCATATTCTAATTGCAATGTCTGCTAAGTTTCTTCAGTGCAGCCTAAAATAAGTGAAATTTAGAATAAGTCTACACAATGTTTTGAGTAAGCATAGACACATCTAAGGAAGTTGTTCAGTGAACTGCCCTGGACCTGAACAGTCATGAGTAGCATGGGGTGGCAGAGAAAATAAGCCAGCTTTTAAAGGAGTATGCTGCTCCAGTGGTTTGGAAGTTCACCCCTGAAAAATATAGGACCTTGATAAAGTGGCAAAATATTTGAAAGAAAAATGCTGTGACAGCTCCAAAGAGGCGCAAAGTTATGCAACTTGTTGAAACCTGTCAGACACTGCTTGTGTGTCTGACAGCACTCTCAGGGGAAGGAAAGGAAAGCAGAGCAACAGGCAGCAAGGTGACTCAAACTGGAGCTGAACCAGAGAACAACCCATGTCACTTGCAGCTGGCCCTGTTCAGAAGAAAAAATTCAAGAACAAATCAATTTGCACGGTGAGAGATGAGGACCCTCAAAACCAGAGGGAGAGACAGGGCTGGATCCTGATCCCTACCCATGGGTGAGCTCTGAAACACACAAAAAGATAACAGCCACCAGCCTGGTGAGCCCTACTGACCTGGCTGCTTGATGATGGGATATCGTGGCAAATGGTGCAACACTAGACAGCAATGAAGGCAAGCAATTAGGATCCCTGTCCTGGAATGCAGGCATTGACCAGGGGATTTCGAAAAGACCAGAAACTCTTAGTCTCTGGAAGTACCTCCTGCCAAGTCTAATGCACAGATGACCTTTTAGTGCACCAACACAAGTGGAACATGATGGAAGCAATGTATCCAGTACCTGAGAGAATTAGTTGTAATGGTGTCATGGTTTGACACTGGCGCGATGCCAGCGCCCCCATGAAAATATACTTTTCTAAATAATTGCTGTGAGATGTGATCAGGAACAGAGCAGAGCAGGCCCATCTTAGTAACAAAGGAAAGAACTTTATTAAACTACTACTACTAGAAAAAACTACAAACACTAAATCTTGGATGAAGACTTCCTAAAACACCCCTCCTCCTCCCACCTAATTTCTAAACAAACTTAACAGCGAGACACCACCCAGGATCCTGATCAAGTTGCCACCCTTCAGATATTCAAATACTCAGTCTATCAAGGGAGACAGGAGTCTCTCCTGTGCCACAGACCCCCCAGGAAACACAATTACCACCCTTGTGTTTCCATGTCACACATGGCAACCACCCGGAGAAAATCTGCCATGGTGACACTCTCCTTTCTATGTCTCAGTGCTCTCACCACCGTGCATGGACAGACTGCTCACAGGGCTCTTTTAAGGATGCTTTGCCATGGACCAAAAGAGACAACAGTTCAGTTTCTCATTTTGGGACTACAGTCCCCCCCATTTTCCCTTGGGGCTGAGGGTCCAAGAACAGAGGTCTTCTTCTCCTCTTCTTCTTCCTCGAAGACAGAGGGCTTCTCCACACCTTCTCTGTACTCCTCTGCTGGTAATCACTGAAACAGGTCTCCTGGCACACCAACGCACCACCCTAATTGCAGCTTCTGTTAGGAGAATTTGGTTCAGTCTATGGCTAACAAGAGAAGTCCAGCCACAAGCCACTCCATCGTCTCCTTCAGACTCGAGAATTTCTTCTTCCATCATCTCGGATCCCAGACTGTCTCTCTTCTACTTCAAATCAAGGAGGAGCAATATTTTACAAAGCCTTCATTTTTCAGGAAAGGGTTAAAAGCTCAGACTCCCTGGACTGCTGGAATCTCTGCCCAGTAGCCGATTCCCAAGGCCAAGGCTGGGCACCTTCCCCCCCCCTCTTTCTCCTCCGCGCCGGCAAAGTTACAGGTGCCGTCCGGACTCTATCTCTTCCTTCTGGGGGGGGGGGGGGGGGGGGGGGGGGATGACAAAGACATCTCCACTTCTCTCCACCCTTCCGTCCACAGGAGCTGGCTCGGTTCCAGTCCTTCTACCCCTCGGCTCACCTCGACCAGGCCGCATGGCTTCTCCCCCACCCAGCCCCATGGCTGGGCAGGGGAGATCTGCACAGCACCCTGACCGGAACCAAAGAGAGCGAGCTCTTGGGAGTTCTTGCTTTTAACCCCCTGTGTTCTCAGAGGCGTATCCCTATCTTCAGTGGTCACTCCAGGTGCCAATATCTAAACTTGACCACTGATTGGTTTGACTCAACTTCCTAAAAAAAAATTCACTTCCATGTCAAACCACGACAAATGGAGGTAATCTATAAAGATTCAATTCAAATAACAAGCAGTTCCCTATAAATACAGATGATATCCAATGTACATATACAAAACATGTGGTGAAGTTCCTACAGAGTGTGCCAGTGTCAGGTGCCAACTCACTGGCAGAGAAGTCATAGAGGGAAGGAGAAAAAAAAGTGAACAATTTGGCTACCAAACTCCAGCTATATAAAGAAACTATCTCCATCCCAATTCAGACTGCATCTCATCTGTGAAATGACTGACCAAGGACTTACAACAATTTAATGGGGAAATTACAGAGGACCAACAACAATTTTAAAAAGACTACCAAAAATTTAGGGAGGAAATGTTCCATGCCCTGCCAGTACAGATCAAAGTTCCTGCTATTAGGCAGCAGATGCTCCGCAGCTAGAGAAAGAGGGTACACACCACAAGGTAATCTGTGGTTCTACATACGTGACCACAGAGAATACATGAGGAAGTGGGATGGAAAACCCACCTCTGCTCTAGCAGCACCTCTGTTGAGACGAAGGATAAACACCACATTAAACTCTTTGATAATAAATGCAGCTTCAGTTTTCCTTGTGCAAGACCTTAGAGAGATTATAAAGGTTGATGTTATTCTGATCCCCCTGAAGGTCCTATTTACAAGAAGTAACAAGTACCATGACCAGACCAAGAGATGCCCTGCCTCTAAAACAGAAGGGGGAAAGGAATAATCACTACTGGAATGTGGATCTGATACCCTGGCACATTAGACCCATAAGGAGGCTTTAGTTGGCACCAACACACCATGTCCCCTGCCATCAAGGTATGTAGGGGTAGAATCCATCTCTATTTCTGGGGTGACAGGGGGATCCCAACAGCTGACTCTACTGAAAGATTAAGTAAGCACGACTGGAAATGAATGACAAGAACATTCCCTCAGGAAACTGTGGGTCTGGGTGCCAAGCACAGCAGAGTCCAGAGCAGTTGAGTGGAGACGTCAAAAGTAGTGTCACTGGTTCAAGAAGCCACCAGGAATGATACAGTGGTGCAGTGTGATGGATGGTCTTGCTTTTGGGGGTTTGTCTGTCACTGTTTTCTGTTGTCTTGGGCTTAGGGACAGGGAGAGCTGGCTGTGAAGATTACCTGCCATCTTGTCTTTACCCTGGTGGCCAAGCAAAGCTAAGTCATGGTGGTGAATACCCGCTTTTGTGTGTAAAGCCTTCTCATTTTCTATAATTTTGTTATCAGCATTGCTACTATTACTGTGTGTTTCTTATTCCACTCCTGTTTGCTTTCAGTAATTGTTATGTCAATCCATAGTGTCTGCCTTTCCCTCATCTCTTACTAGAAGGGCAGAGAGAAGAGACGTGGCTTATTTGGAGTATCATTTCCAGCTGGTGTTAAACCACCAGAGTTATGAAGACAAGAGTGAACCAGGGAAGCTGACATAACTTAGGAATCCTAACAAAATTTGGTAACACTATAGCAGAACAATAACTATCGACAACAATTATGTTGAAGAATTATCCCAAAGGTTTAGAATTAGATGGGTAGCTTTAAAAAGGACACTGTTCTTTCAGCCAATGGTTTGAAAAAGTTTCATTAAACCTATAATCTTTTAACACATGTCCTTACCATAGCTCTCTTAAAGTTAGGAACAGTGATCAGGATGAAAAGTGGATTTATTTTGTTTTAGTTCATTAACTTGAAAAATTAGTATAGTCTTACAAGATCCCATGTAGATAGTAACCAGTGAATACTGCATTCAAAAGTTCTTACACACATGAAAAATAAAGATGAATGGAAAGAACAGCCAGAGAGAAATCCTAAAATTGCAATTTCCATTGTTTTCTACCCAGGCTTGTTTTTTACTTTCTGAATTAGCAAAATGTAGCTGTTAGAGAACCCAGTATAGTTTGTGCTTTACTTCCATTACATTTCCTTCATGTTATATCATTAAAGCAGCCTGTCTCACTTAATCCAATTCAGCATTACAACGGATGTAACTTGAAATAAACTCTGAGAGTGTATATTTGGGTTAATTTGTAAAGGCAGCAGTAAAAACTTTATTAGAGATGGTACTATAAAACAATACTTTAAACAAACTTACTTATCTTTTTTAATTTCAGAGACTTAATAACATCTTTACAGGATTAGAGCATTACCTTGCAAGACTAATTTTCAGAACTCCCTCACTACACTTCTAAATTGCAATAAAAGCACCAGTGAAGAGGTCAGGAGGGCACAGGATTCTCAGTCCCCACATTAGAATGCAGCTAGTTCTGATTTAAGAAAAAAAGTGTTATCAGCTGAATGATAAAAAGATGTTGGTTTCTCCAAGCTTATAAGTAATTTTTAGTGTCTACATCTACATGTATTTCAGCATACCCTTATGTTTACATATATTTGTATGCACATGTATTTGTAATATCCTTTATCATTGTCGGAGATTCAAGACACTAAAAATAAAGAGTTTTCTTATCTGCATTAGAGCACCCATCTGTCAGTAGCATGAAAAACCAAAAATCCCAAGGATATAGGATCTTTCACTGTCTACTGAGAAACACTGAACAAACATCCAAAACAGAGAGCAATCATGTTAGACTCTACCATGCAGGAGAACCGCTTAAAATTACGAGAAGAACACATTGTTTCACATTTGATGGCAGGAGTGGATGTTCCTTGAAAAGCCCTGGATTCCTGGGAGAAAAATCAATTTCAGAATTCTAAGCACTATGTAAAGAAGGATATGGTGTTTGTCTTAAAATATGCACATATAAATATGTTTTGTAGTTTAAAATGTGTAAAATCCATAGGTGAAAAAGTATCTGTGAAATGTGAAACTTCCCAAATGTTTTCCAGCCCAAGCTAAGAGTCAACAGACCTAACTAGTGCCACATCACTGAAAGTGATTATTGAAGTTCAGCTTTAGGAGTCAAGGTCTTCCAGACAGCAAGAAGTACTTTCCTGAAAGTTTAGGTATCTAGAATACAATGCCTACTCTTCTGAAATATACCAAGGGGGTCACTTTCTAAAGGGTGTATAAATCCTACTGCATACAAAGAATTATTTCAGACTCTCTGGGCAACTACAAATGAAGATTATGTCATCTTGATTCTCCTCTGACTGGCTTGATATTTTATGCCACCCCTCAGGACAATAGTAGAACATGAGTGTGGAATTCTGGCCTCTGGCTACCGTTTTCACTTGCCATTTGGGTACTCCTTAAAAAGATCATAGGGCTTGCTGCCTTTGTGGGTCCTTCTGTGTGGAAGGTTAACATTTTCAACATACTCGAACACAAACCAAAACAGTAAGTATGTATGACTACGAAAGAACTACTTTTTAGCTTCAGGGTTACAAAGGCCCAGGTTGTACCAGCCTAGGGTTTTGGGTTTTTTTCCTTTTGTTTTTGTTCTTTTATAATGGGGAAGAAAAAAAAAAAAAACCTTACTACAAATTGCCTAAAGAATACCAGCAAACAAAACCAGAGGTTGAAGCCTGATCCATCAGAGATCTGGAATTATCAGTTCCTTGCACATGGGTAAGAATCTCCACATAACCTGTGAAAACCTCCATTATTAACTTGGACAGTACATCTGTCCATGGACTTGATCACTACGTAGGAAACATTAATATGCAGTTATTGTAAGGAAACTCTAGTCTAGAGGTTCACAGAACTATGAGCTCCATACACAGAAGTTCTTCTCACAAAAAGATTCCTTTTTGAGGGCTCTTGTAACTCAAACCCAGATGGAAATTAAGCTCCAAACTGCCACTTCCTTTCTTCCAACTGCTCCACTGAGAAAGGGACAAAAAGGCAGAGATTATGGATTGAGACAACAATTCACTAGAAAAACAGCAATGAGCTAAGGAGCATAAACAGTAGTAGCAACAGTACTAATAACAATAGTGAATAAAAGAGGGCGATCACATGCAAAAAATGCTTATAGAAGTGCAACTGACCCAGAGTTACTTGTGTCCAGTGACACACAGATTCCTGAGACAAAGGAGAATATTGCAGACATTACCACAGCCACCATCTTCTCCCCTGAGCCAGAGACGATGAAAAACAATGGCAGACAAATCGTCTTGGGAAGTTTAGGAAGGACACTGAGACACCTGAACACATCCAGGGGAGAGCAACAAGGCTGGTGAACAGCTTGGAACACAAGCCCTATGAAGAACAGCTGAGGGAGCTGTAGGTATTTGGCCTGGAGAAAAGGAGACTCAGCGGTGACCTTAGCACTCTCTACAACTTCCTAAAAGGTGGCTGGAGCTAGCTGGGGGGTCGGTCTCTTCTCCCACAAGAACATCAGGACACAGTCTTAAGCTGCACGAGGGGAAGTTTAGGTTAGACATCAGAAAAAAATTCTTCCCTGAAAGAGTGATTGGACACTGGAATCATTTGCCCAGGGAAGTGGTGGAGTCACCATCCCTGGACGTATTTTAAAAAAGACTGGATGTGGCACTCTGTGCCATGGTTTAGTTGATGAGGAGGTGTTAGGTCATAGGATGGACTTGATGATCTCAAAAGGTCTTTTCTAGCCCAGTTCACTCTGTGATTCTGTTTCCATCCATGCTCCTTCCCCAGGCCTGAGACAAAAACCACATGTACAAATCCTCCAGCTGGACTGCGCACACACTACTCTATTGGCTGCTTTGCTCTCCTGGAAAAGCAGAACAAAATAACTGCTGTTCTGCATCATTCCCTTTTTCTCCAATTTAAAGCCACGCCCTCTAATAATGATGGGGCTATAAAATAACCTGGCCCTGCCCACACAGCTACAGGCTCCATCTCCCTCCTGGCAACTGCGATGAAATTAACTCTGTCCTAGCCAAAATTAGGATAAATGTGAAATTAAGATCATAGAATAAGGATGAAGAATTACAGATCAGAAGTTTAACTGTTAACAACAGAGGGAGTGAGGGAGAATACAGATAATTCTGTATTGGCATGCTGTAGAGGAATTTCTTGTGGAACAAGGACATGCTATCCTTGATGCTATTCCTTTGCAGGAACTGGACAACCCTGGCCTGCAGATTACAGAGTTACTTTAGTTACTTTAAAGTATTTAGGACATCCTTGAAAAGACAATAAGCTTTGTACAAACATAATAGTCAATGCTGGATGCTGAGTAGTATATGAAACCTGTCACGTTCTATAACCTGATCAGACGCTTGTAGTATAACAGCCAATCAATAAGTGACTTGTATATGCAATTGTATTACATTAACCAAAAGAACGTTATGTAAACATAACATTCATTTAAGGTGATAAAGGTATAAAACATGACAAAATCAGACAATAACAGAGGATGACATTGAGTGTCATTACTCCAGCCGGCTCTCCGTGGGACCCTCTTCAGCTCTTCCTTCTACTGATGATATGTATATGAGCATTGCTTCCCATAAACTTTACTACAGTGGGAATTTTCATCCTGATGCATTAACCAGGATGTGCTAACCAAATTTTGCCTCTGACAGGTGTAGAATTAGCACTTTCCTGTCGCAAATTCTTCCCTTCTGTCCCTGACCTCAAGTTTCCACTGTGATGCCTTATCTTACGGGCAAGTACCTTCTGTGACCTTGACAGTCTGAGACAGTAAACTCTGCTCCTTAAGTCCTTACACCACCCCATGGCTCAAATACTGCCCTCCAGGGACTTTGTTCTTCAGCTCATGGGTTGGCCACAAGGGCCATATATGAAGCAATAGAAGGAGAAAAGACAGAAGCAATAACATGAGCAATAGTACAATGTAAAACAGCTATCCGAATAATTAAAAATGCAAATCCAATGGCAATCATCAACCCAAGTCTCATTAACCATTTCCCCTACCCTCTCAGTCCCAAGGATGAAAGTACTAACATAATCCAGGAATTGGGGCTAAGTCCTAAAAAACTGTCTTGGGCTTGGAGTGATTGGTAGCAATTTCTTCAATTCTGCCTTGGGCTTCTTCAATCAATGCCACTGCATTGTGATCAGTGATACAACATTCACTTTTATTATGATTTAACATTCCACATAGCCCTTGCTCCCTTAATAATAACATATCTAAAGCCCTTTTTGACACTTTTTTTGGACTTGCAAGTTAAGGTCTGTGAACTCATACCTGATCCAGTCACTGAGAGTATGTATCTTCAACATAAAAGGTTCTCATACAAAATAGAAACCAGCTATCATACAAAAGGTTCTCATGCAAACACATCAGTCCATTGGGCCCATACTCTATTTCTCCAGGGGACAGAGTACAGCTCTGGAGAGGGTGGGAGGAAGATAGGGAGAGGGATTCAGTGGTGTCCCATGGGTCCTTCCTCACTCTCGGCTTCTTGATGGTGGGCATCCCCAAGTCATTCTTCCACAGGTCCTACCTATACAGTCCAAGTTCACACACAGAATCAGACAGAATCACTAGGTTGAAAAAGACCTTTAAGATCACAGAGTCCAACCCATGCCCTAACACCTCAACTAGACCAGGGCACTGAGTGCCACATCCAGTCTTTTTTTAAACACATCCAGGGATGGTGACTCCACCATCTCCCCAGACAGATGATTCCAGTACTTTATCAGCCTTTCTGTAAACCTTTCCTAATATCCAACCCGTATTTCGCATGGCGCAGCTTGAGACTGTGTCCTCCGGCTCTGTCAGTTGCTGCCTGGAGAAAGAGACCAAACCCCACCTGACTACAACCATCTTTCAAGGAAGTTGTAGAGAGTGATAAGGTCACCTCTGAGTCTCCTTTCCTCCAGGCTAAACAGCCCCAGCTCCCTCAGTCATTCCTCATAGCGCTCATATTCCAAGCCCCTCACCAACCTTGTTGCCCTCCTCTGGACGCACTCAAGCGTCTCAAAGTCCTTCCCAAACTGAGAGCCCAGAACTGGACACAGCACTTGAGGTGTGGCCTCACCAGTGCCAAATACAGGGGGAAAATGACCTCCCTGGGCCTGCTGGCCACACCATTCCTGATACAGGCCAGGATGCCCTTGGCCTTCTTGGCCACCAGGGCACACTGCGGCTCACGTTCAGCTGGCTGTCAGCCGCTACCCCCAGGTCCTTTCTGCCTGGGCACTGTCCAGCCACACCGTCCCCAGCCTGTAGCACTGCAGGGGGTTATTGTGGCCAAAATGCAGGACTCGGCACTTGGACTTATTAAATGTCATCTTATTGGACTCTGCCCATCCATCCAACCATTCCAGGTCTCTCTGCAGAGCCCTCCTACCCTCCAACAGATCGACACATGCTCCCAGCTTAGGTCGTCTGCAAATTTACAATGAAAGACTCAACGCCCTCATCCATGTTGTCAATAAAAATACTGAACAGAACTGGCATAGACCCCTGAGGGACACCACTGGTGACTGGCCACCAGCTGGATGCAGCACCGCTCACCACCACTCCTCTGGGCCCAGCCATCCAGCCAGTTTCTAACCCAGCAAAGAGTGCTCCTGTCCAAGCCACGGGCTGCCAGCTTTTCCAGCAGTGTGCTGCGGGAGACAGTGCCAAAGGCCTTGCTGAACTCCAGGTACACAACACCCACAGCCCTTCCTGCATCCACCAAGCAGGTCACCTGGTCATAAAAGGAGACCAGGTTGGTCAAACACAACCTACCCCTCCTAAACCCATGTTGGCTGGGTCTGATACCCTGGCCATCCTGTAAGGGCTGTGTGATGACACCCAATATAAACTGCTCCATTACCTTACCATGTACTGAGGTCAGGCTAACTGGCTTTAAATTACCAGGATCCTCCTTCCCACCCTTTTTGTGAATGGGTGTCACATTGGCCAGCTTCCAGCCATCTGGAACCTCCCCAGTGAGCCAGGACTGCTGGTAAATGATGGAGAGAGGCTTTGCAAGCTCATCTGCCAGCTCCCTCTTCACCCTGGGATTGATCCTATCTGGTCCATGGATTTATGAACATCCAAGCAGCTCAGCAGTTCTCTGACTGCCTCCTCTGGAAAAACAGGGGGACCATTCTGCTTCCTGACACCATCTACCAACTCAGGAGGAGAGCTGTCCTGAGGGCAAGCTGTCTTCCCACTAAAGAAAGAGGCAAAGAAGGCATTAAGTACCTCTGCCTTCTCCTCATCTGAAGTTATTAAGTTCCCTCCTGCATCCAATAGAGAGCAAAGGTTGGTCTTACCCTTCATTTTACCATTAATTGTAAAAACATTTTAATTATCTTTTTAAAAAATTGCCAAATTAAGTTCACACTGAGCTTTGGCCTCCCTAATTTTTTTCCTACATGCCCTAGCAAGCCCCTTAAATACTTCCTGAGAAACCTGACCCTCCTTCCAAAGATGATACATCCTCTTTTTATTCCAGAGTTCCTTCAAAACTTCGTTGCCCATGCAGGCTGGACATTTGCCTATCAACTCATCTTTTGACACACAGGGACAATCTGTTCCTGTGCCCTCAAGATCTCTGTTTTGAAGCACGCCCACCATTCCTGGACTCCTTTGTTTTTAAGGGCAGCTTCCCAAGGAGCTCTCTGAGTAAGTCTCCTAAACAGGACAAAGTCCGCCCTCCTCTGGAAGTCCAATGTAGAAGTTCCACGTATGCATGGCAGCATACCCCCCTGAGATCTGTGCTTCACCAATGATAACTGTATGAGCAGTTGCCTCCTTTCACACACTTTGCTACAGTAGGAATCTTTGGATACATTAACCAGGATGTACTAACAAGGTTTTGCCTCCTCCAGGCCTAGAATTAGCATCTTCCTGTTGCAACTTCCTCCATTTCCTGCTATCTAAAGTTGCTGCTGTGCAAACTTATCTTACAGCAAGTTCTTTCTGAGGCCTGGACAGGCAACTGTGCTCTTTATGTCCTTACCTCTGGGTTATATCAGCATCACTTTTTACATTAAAAATTACCTAAAGTTGTGACTTCGCAGTCTCTTAAGAAAATAAGGGGTGTTAAATGGAAGTAGAAACCAAATAGCATGTTTTTCATCAAGTAACACATAAAGAATCTCATTTCATAACATGTATGTTAAAACTATGAGACAGTTTTCCCTGATCTTATTTCAGCTCACTCTGTGTTAAGAACACCGTAAATAAAACACAGCCCACGATCAAACATTAGACCTTAACCAGGAACTGCTGCTGCCCAAGCTATTGAAACTCCAAGACAGCCATGTTTTGATTTTAGATTTCTTATTTCAGAGCAATAAATTAAATTGCTCAAAGATACAAAAACTAAACACAAAACAAAGCAGCAGTGTACAATACGGCACATCCTAAAAACAATCTGAAATACCTGAACCTGGTCTAAATATTACCTTTGAGAAAAATACAATTCAGAGATGAAATCCCTATAAACAGTAAAACTCAAGCTTTTGCCTGCAGACCCCTGCTTGATAAGTTAAAGAAGGCTTCTAAATTACTTTTACATTTTAAAAGACTTTTTCTATAGAACTCAAGGAAATCTTTCTGTTTCTCCAAAACATATAAGTCAGTATTAGCACTCTCCTAGTACGATCTTTCAAACTTGCTGTGATGCATTGTCATTTAATAAGAGTTCAACAACTATTAAAGGCAAAGTTGAACAACTCTTACACTTGCTTCATTCTAATTGCATAGCTTTCTTTATAAAAGCACAGTTCATTATTTCCATATTCACTTGAGCTCTGCTCCTCTCACATTCACAACATTTTAAGCACACGCATAATGATGATTTAAAAGATGAGGTAAGCCTTAACAAGTACACAACAGCAGTTGCTAGTGCTAGCGATATCAGATATGCACATTCAAATGCTTCTACCAAGGGTATCAAGTTAACAAGTCTGTGGTACTAGCAGCATGTAGGCTTGCCTGGCTGCCCACATTTACCATACACTGGTTACCCTTCCAGACTGGCAGGGTCTCTTTACCTCTCAAAACCACTTGTCACTCTACAGTTTCTAAAGCTATCTGCCACTATGAAATATTGAACTAAAATAAGCCAAGAATTTTCTCACTTCTTTTAAAACACCTTACTCCTCAACCACTGCCTTACACTCTTTCTTTACCCCTCTTCCTGACTTCAGCCTTAGGTCATTCTTGCGTTTAAGTCATTCTACCATTGCTTTATAGAAAAAGCATGGTCATTTGGCCATTAACAATTTAATCAGTCGCTCAACTTTTTTTACATAGTTCCTCATACCAATAATCTTGGGATTCCTGCAGTATTTTTTTCTATCATAGGCTAACACAATACGCACTTCTCTGTGGCTTCTGGTTTCTCACTGAGGGCTATAGCAAATATTCACTTCATCAGCTAATAATGAAAAAACCCCACAGAATCATTAAGGTCAGAAAAGATCTCCAAAATTAACTGTCCTTTGACAGAACACCATCTTGTTTGTCAACAAGACCACAGCACTAAGTGCTACATCCAGTGATTTCCTTCATAATTCCCTGGGCAACCTGTGACTATACTTCCAAAAGTATTTGTAGCTTAGTTCACATACATGCATCATAGTGAAGTACTGAATCAAATATGTTTGTCAGAAAACTGGTATCTGACAAGTCATGTCATGCATCATTTTCACTAATGTATTCACAAGTTTTAGCCAGTCAACAGCAACATGCAGGGCACACATAGGCCTGCACACTGCAATTTCTTGAAATCTGAAAGAGAAAATGTTTTTAAATATTATTTGATTTATTACTTAAGCTGTTTTATTGCTTTTGTACTTTATATGAAAACAGTATTTTCCATTACTGTACATAAAACTCAACTGATTATAAACTTGCTCTTATATTACTACTTGCAACTTTTAGAACAAAAAAAGGCAGTAGAGGGCTTAGAAGCATTTTTCAAATTTCCTTGCAGTCATCATCTATCAGGAATACAGCTAATTAAAACTAATACTGGTCAGAATGTAATGCAAGCACATGCATCTATGCAAGAGAAAGAAATGCACACTGATTAATTCAAGTGATCTCTTCATCTGGTGGCTTTCAAAGGCAGAACAACTCTAAGCCCAAAGAAACTTATCTACTATAGCTGACCCCAACATGCAATTATCACATTTCAAAAATTATACACTTTGCACACATTAAGCAAGAGACAGCCTGAAGCTACACAGAATTAGTAAGATAACAAATATTTCTAGATACAGAGGAGTTATTTTGCCAGCAGAATAATTAAAGAGGATTATGAGCTTTAGATCTTCAGGAGATCCATTCCTTTCCTATGGACACAGAGAATAGTTTCCCTTTTACAGGAAGCAATCATAAATTCGTCTGACTTGCTTACTACTCATTGCTTTACTGAAATATAGTCACATATCTATACTACAACTACTAACTACACAGGAGTTTCTTTGCTGCTTTTTTGCAGCTAAAGATTTCAGAGCAGAAAGAGCGTATTTTATCACAGTTAAACCAAGACTTTTTCTGCTCTATAAAGCATGTAATCTGTGACAATAAAATCTACTGATATTAGAAATGCTTCAGGCATTTTCAATATCACTTGAGAGGCAAATATTCCAGCTCTGAATAGTGCACTGCACATTTAGCCCAGTTTTCCAGCAACTCAGCATCTTCCTGCTATTTTTCTGTATTTTTAAGATCTGAAGATTTAGCAAATGTCCCTGCTCTAAGAGAAAGACTAGGTTGAAAAGAAACCTGACTTCTCTTCCTCTAATTTCCCAGGACACTGGCTATTAAATTACAACTTCCCTGACAAGCTGGTGAATTTTATTTCCTCTACTACATTCTGTGCTAGGTTTGGCTGGGGCAGAGGTAATTTTCTGGCTGGTATGGGGCTGTGTTTTGGATTTCTGCTGAACACAAAGTTGATAACACAGCAATGGTTTTGTTATTGTTGAGCAGACTTACACAGGGCCAGCGCCTTTTATGCTTTTTGTACTGCCATATTGTTGAGGAAATTGGGGGTGCATGAGAGGTTGGGATGGGACACAGCCAGGACAGGTGACTCCAACTGACCACAATGATGTTCCCTGTGACATCATGCTCAGGATGTAAAGGTGGGGGGAAGAAGGAAGGGTTGGGGGATATTGGAGCGATGTCATTTGTATTCCCAAGTAACCATTATGTGTCACATGACCCTGCTCTCCTGGGGAAGGCTGAACACCAACCTGCCCATCGGAAACAGTAATTCCTTGTTTTGTTTTGCTTTGCTTGCTTGCATGGCTTTTGCTTTCCCTATAAAACTGCCTTTCTCTCAACCCATGAGTTTTCTGGTTTTTACCCTTCCAGTTCTCTCCCTGACCCTGCTGGTGTGGGAGTGAGCAAGTGGCTGCATGGGGTTTGGTTGCCAGCTAGATTTAACCATAACACAAGCCTTAACACTTAGTTCTACTAACGTGCAGGTAGTCCAGTGACCCAACACAGGAAAATAATCCTGGCCCTCAAAGCAAGATGATCATTATTCACACCATAATGAATTTATTACTTCATAATGTCCAATTCTCTTCAATATTTTAATTGATGGCTGAAGAAAAACATTATAATGGCTTTTCTGGGTAGTAGTAGAGGATTATCTTCACTTCAACAGTGGACAATAACCAAGGGCAAAATAATGACTGACAAATCTAGTGGCCTTCTATAGCATTGGTGCATGAAGGAAGAGTGACTAACATCATCTACCTGGACTTCCGCAAAGTATTAGATACTGTCCTGCACAACATCCTTGTCTCTAAACTCAAGAGACATGATTTGACAGATTAGACAGCTTAATGAGTAAGAAATTGGCTGGAGGGCTGCACTCAAAAATGTTGTGGCAAACAGTTCAATATCCAAGAGGACAGCAGTGATGAGTGGTGTCTTCAGGGGTCAGTACTGGGATCTGAATTGTTTGTCATCGTTGTCATCAACACAGGCAGTGGGATCAAATGCACCCTCATCAAATTTACTGAAGACACCAAGGTGTGTGTGGCAGACCACAAGCTGGAGGGAAGTGCTGCCATCCAGAGGGACCTGGACAGGCGTAAGAGCTGGGTCTATGGGAAATTCATGAAGCTCAAGAGGGCCAAGTGCAAGGTGCTGTACTTGGTTCGAGGCAATCCCAAGCACGAATATGGACATTGTGCAGACAATCAGTTGAAGAGCAGCCACAGAGAGAAAGACTTGGGGGTGTTGGTCAGATCAACATGACTCAGTAATGTGTGTCAGCAGTCAAGAAAATCAATCCCATCCTGGGCTGCATCAAAAGTAGCATGACCAGCAAGTCCGGGAAGGTGGTATTACCTCTCTAGCCCACTCTCACAAGACCACACCTGGAATACTACATCCAGATCTCTGCCTCCTAGCAGAGACAAAAAGACAGACATGAACCTGTTGGAAGAAGTCCCAAGAGGGCTACTAAGCTGCAAGATCAGGCTAAGAGAGTTGAGGTTGTCCCGCCTGGAAAGAGAAGGCTTTGGGGTAACTTTACAGCAGCCTTTCAGTACCTGACGAGGACCAACAAGTAGCCTGGAGAAAGACTTTTTATCAAGGCAAGTAGGAACAGGACATGAGGGACTGGCTTCAAAGTAAGAGAGAAAAGGTTTAGATTAGGTATCAGAAAGAAATTCTTTACTGCGCAGGTGATGAGGCGCTGGAACAGGCTGCTCAGAAAAGTTGTGGAGGCTCTATCTGTGAAAGTGTTCCAGGCCAGGCTGTATGATGCATCCTGGTCTAGTGGAAGGTATCTCTGCCCAAGGCAGGGGGGTTGGAACAATATGATCTTTAGGATCCGTTCAAGTACTGTGATTTTTAAGATCCATACAGCCTTATACCATAAAAAACCTGCTATGCCAAAAACACCTTAATTAAATCCCTCTAAACTAACTAAACTCAATTCTCAGCCCAGTTCTCTTCAACATCTTCATTAAAGACTTGAATGCATGACTCAAATGGATACTAAATAACACTAAATTAGTTATTTAAAACACGTGGACACTAAATTAGGAGATGTTGATACCCTCAAGGACTGAGAGATATCTTGACAATTAGAGAGGTAGGTGATCACCAATCCCATTAAGTTTAACAAGGGCAAGTGCTAACTTTTGCACCTGGGACAACTGTGGACATGACTACAGACTGAGGAATAAGAGTCTGGAGAGCAGCACTGTGGAAAGGGACATGGGGGCACTGGTCAAAAGAAGTTGAATATAAGTCAGCAGTGCCCTAGCAGCCAGGAGGGCCAACCTGGGGTCCATCAGGCCCAGCACTGCCAACAGAGGAAGGGGATTGCCCCACTCCACTCTGCACTGCACTGGTTCAGCCTCACCTTGAGTGCTGTGTGTAGTTTTGGGTGCCACAATATTAGAAAAAGACATTAAGCTATTAGAGACCATCCAGAAGAGAGCCACAAGGATGGTGAAGGGTCTGAAGGGGAAGCCTTATGACAAGTGGTTGACATCACTTTGTCTGTTCAGCCTGGAGGAGACTGAGGGGAGACTTCATTGCGGTCTACAACTTCAGCATGAGGGGAAGCGGAGGGGAAGGTACCAGCCTCTTCACTCTCATGACCAGTGACAGACCTTGAGCAAATGGCATGAAGCTCAGTCAGGGGAGGCTCAGGATGGGTATCAGGAAAAGGTTTTTCACCCAGAAGGTGACTGGGTACTGTAACAGGCTCCCCAGTCATGTTTTCATCTGAAGAAGTTTAGCTGACTGATGAAAACAGTATCTTTTCTGACACAGCACTCTTACAATACTTCACTGCATTTAAGAAAGAAACTTCTAAGACATTAAGAGTTTTGTCTTCAGTTACAGATGCTTATGGAGAATCTCAGCTCTTATGACACAGCACACCTTTACTGGTAAACTGAATCGCCCTGGGATTTAGGAAGTAATTACAAATTGGCCTGAAGGATGAAGAACAAGAACCAGTGACACGGGCTGAAGAAGCTCCAGCACACAACCAATTGCCAGCAGAGGAAACGTGCTACATTCTTTTCACTGATGGTTTGGGTCGCACCATAGGCATGAATCAGAAGTGGAAAGCAGACGTATGGAGCTCCACACAGCAGATCGCAGAGGCCACTGAAGGAGAAGGTGGATCAAGCCAACTTGTGAAACTCAAAGCTGTTCAACTGGCCCTGGACACTGCAGAAAGAGAGAAGTGGCCAAAGCTCTACCTCTACACTGATTGATGGATGGTAGCCAATGCTCTGCGGGGATGGCTGGAGAGATGGAAAGAAGCTAACTGGCAGCGCAGAGGGAAACCAATTTGGGCTGCTGAAGAGTGGAAAGACATTGCTACCAGGGTAGGGAGGCTACCTGTGGAAGTCCGCCACGTAGATGCCCATGTCCCCAAGAGCAGAGCCAATGAGGAGCACCAAAACAATCAGCAGGTAGACCAGGCTGCACAGATAGGGGTGTCAAAGATAGGCCTAGATTGGGAACACGAGGGAGAGTTATTGGGTCCATGATGCCTCAGGCCATCAGGGTGAAGATGCCACCTATAAGTGGGCACGAGACCAAGGGGTGGATCTAACCATGGACAGCATTTCTCAGGTTATCCATGACTGTGAGACGTGTGCTGCCATCAAACAGGCCAAGCGAGTGAAGCCCCTATGGTATGGTGGGCGGTGGTCCACGTCCAAGTATGGGGAGGCCTGGCAGACTGACTACATCATGCTGCCCCAGACACGCCAAGGCAAGTGCTACATGCTCACAATGGTAGAAGCCACCACAGGATGGCTGGAAACCTACCCTGTGTCTCATGCTACAGCCTGTAACGCCATTCTGGGCCTTGAAAAGCAGGTCCTTTGGAGGCATGGTACTCCTGAGAGGATTTGAGTCAGCCAATGGGACTCATTTCAAGAACAGCCTTATCAACACCTGGGCTAGGGAACATGGCATTGATGGGGGTACCACAACCCCAACCATGCACCAGCTGCAGGCAAAGTGGAGAGGTACAATGGACTGTTAAAAACCACCTTGAAACCACTGGGTGGGGAATCTTGCAAAAACTGGGAGCAGCATTTAGCAAAGGCCACCTGGCTAGTTAACACCCGAGGTTCCACCAATGGAGCAGGTCCTGCTCAGTCTGAGTCCCTGAATAAGCTAGACAGAGACAAAGTCCCAGTGGCCCATGTCAGAGGTTTGTTAGAGAAGACAGTGTGGATCAATTCTGCCTCGAGTACAGACAAACCCATTCGTGGGGTTTTCTTTGCTCAGGGACCAGGGTCCACATAGTGGATAATGCAGAGACATGGAACAACACGATGTGTACCTCAGGGAGATCTGACTGGAGTAAGACTCATGCAAATATCAGTTTGCTGTATGTTGTTACTGCCATTGTCTGTACATTAAACCACAGAGACATGAAAAAGAAGGAAATGTCTAAGTGCCGAAGATCTCAGCAAGTGAAAGATGGAGTTTTGAGTGAGTAAAATGAAAGTGGGGAATCCTGCAGCTGAATCCAGGCCATAGTTGGGGGCCTGGATTCAGTGGTTCAGTGTGGGGACGCGACAAGGGCATGATGGGTATTGCTTGTAATTTTTGGGGGGAACAGATGGAAGTTTTTACATTAATAAAATGCATGATGTTTGACAATAAGTTGATGATATGGGGATAAGGGGTGGAATGTCCTAGGCTGACATTATGATGCTTGTATCCCCAGTCGTGTATTCTGTTTATGCTGGATATTCTGTTCTGTGCCTTCAAGACAGGCTCTGGGAGCGAAGGCAGGGAGAAGAAGCATGGAGTTTTGTTGTCAGCCTGCACTCACTTCTCCACAGTCTGCTGGACACAGAACACCACTGTGTTGTCTGGGCAGGGACGGGGCAGAACACCGCGCTTCTTTGTTTTTTAGTTCATTTAGCTAGCTGAGGCAGTCCAAGTTTCCCTGGACTGGTTTTCTTTCCTTTTTCTTGGATCCATTCGAACCTGCTCCGGACTGGGGCCCACGGAAACACCAAGAGCTTGCACTTTGTGGCCCACCGGGGCCAACCGTGGGCAGCAGCAGCCTTTCCCAGTGCTGGAGGGACTGATAACAGAGCGACCACCCCCAGAGAGACTTTCTGAATTTGTCATCTCTTCAGAGCGACAAATGAGTTTTGTCCCCTGGTATTGTTCATTTTGTGTGCTGGGGAGTGCTTTGCCTGTTAGATAAACAGGTTTTTTCGCACTTCTCTCCGAGGAAATTTTTTTCCCAAACAGGTTGGGGGGAGGGGCTGTGTGGGTTGGCTTTTGGGGGTTTTCTCCCAGATTTGCCCTAAACCAGGACACAGGGTAAAGGAAAACTGCAGAACTGCCACTTTAAGCATTCATAAATAAATAACCCAGAAAACAAAGGAAGTTCTGCAGAAATTCATTTCAGAAAACCTTGTAGGCTTAGTCTGGCTTTTTACAAGGTATCAACAGTGAAGCTGCGCAAAAGTAGAGCATTTTACTAAAATTAAACTGATTAAAATGTAATAGCTTCTTATTTGATCTGCTTCCCACATAGGCAATATTACAACTAGATTAAATATTTGGCTAAGGACTCACTGACATTTTGACATATGTTTGCCCTTTGAAGAATTCCTTGCTTCTCTCTTGGTTCAAAAAATAAATTCCAAACATTGAACACAAAAATGCAAAAAAAATTTCATAAATCTGGAATTAAAACACACACATTTTGGCTGTTCTACTGACTAGGAATGAAGCTAATGCAGGGATAAGAGAACTGATTCATGCCAAATGAGCTTACAAGAGTTTCCTTAAAAAAAAAAAAAAACAAACAAAAAACCCAACAAATCAAATATGTTTGTCAACACAAACTTTCAAGTTCCACACTAAATCCTGCAGTGGTTTTTAAATAAATGGGTTTCTAGTCTATTTTCTTTCTAATGGCTAAGAACAAATATATCTGTTTTCCTATACATACAGATGGCAGAGCACAACTAATTTTGAAAAAAAAAAAATCCCACTACTGCAACATTATGCACACTTTAGTACGAGGACAATAAAGACACACAGAGCGCATTTTAAAAGACTTTTCTTATAGCTCTTGTCTACTCTTCTTTCAAGCAGCATGGACAAGCACCACCTTTTTTATTACTGAATTATTTGTCTATGCTAAACAGAACACAGGGTTCAATTTCAATACTATTCCATCCTTCTACTATGGAATCATCATCAACTATCAAAGTTTAGCCGAACAGCTTTAAAAACAGTGACAATGTTTACAATATAATTAGTAACATGAAAGTATTATTTTTTTCACTATACTGCTACAATTCTTCCCTATGACTTTGCACAATATACCAAGACTCTGAAGTACAATGATTTCTTTTTAAAGCATCCTCTTACAGGCAATGCAAAAATACTTGCTGCTTTAACCTTGTGTATGTTCTAACCTACAGCCTGATCATTTGATACTTACATGGTCCTCCATGCTTAAAGCAGTCTTACAAGATAAGGCTTTAAAAAAATATATATAAAGAAGAGATCTATCTAGTACTTATTCAAAGTCATGATAACCTCCCTTACATCACTTTATCCAAAGGTAAATTTTAACCCACTCCTAATTGTTCAGTCTACTACAAATAACTTTGCATTTAACCACAGGGCAAGAACCTCCACCAACGGCACAAGAAGCTGTCAGAGGCTTGTGTAACCATCCAAAGCAGCACACTTTTGCATCATGGCAAATATGAACTGGTATAGCTTCTCAGTTGATGATCACATCTCTACAACATCAGGTTGAGAGCTGGGGTTGCTCTGCCTGGAAAGAGAAGGCTTTGGAGTAACTTTACCTGACGAGGACCTTCAAGAAGGCTGGAGAAAGACTTTTTATCAAGGCAAGTAGCAATAGGAAATGAGGGAGTGGCTTCAAAGTAAGAATGAATAGGTTTAGATTAGGTATCAGGAAGAAATTCTTCACCGTGCAGATGGTGAGGCACTGGAGCAGGCTGCTCAGAGAAGCTATGGATGCCTCCTCTCTGGAAGCATAAAGTCTGCCTGAATAAGCCCTTGAGCATCCTTGTCTAGTGGAAGGTGTATCTGCCCATGGCAGAGGAGTCAGAACTAGGTGATCTTTAAGATCCATTCCAAACCAAACCACTCTGTAGTTCTACAACTTTCTTTCCTGGTAGGTAACTATTCTCCCCTCCCGCGAATTAAAAAAAAACAGAAACCCATGTGCAAAAATAACAGCTGCCCAGAATATGACAGCAGCACTGCACAATCACTGTGCTTGCTACCACTCCATGGTGAATGCAAGCGAACTCTTAAGTTTTACAATGCAATTGTTTTCTTCTTAGTCACGCTCTTAACAGACAGAAGTGACCCAAATGATTTATTACAACTCTAAGCAAGTTTACTCAATTTGTTTTGGAAGCATTTACAACAGGTCTCTGGAAACCATGGAGGAAAATGTCTATTTAAAAAAAGTAAGGCACTTAAAATGCTGTCTGCTCGTGTCTCCTCAAGTCAGTTTTTGTCAGAAGACTAGGTTTAATTTCTATTGCACTAGTCAGAGAAGGATTGCTCCAAAGCCAAAAGGATCACTCCAACATTCTGGAAGAGCAATCCTAGGGCAAACATACCTACCCTTCGGTTAGAAAGTAATAGAGTGGTAAGTTACTGCCCTTACAAGTCTGTTAGGTTGAGTAATCATGGCAAATCAAACTACTGCATTTACAGCTCTTGAGAAGGCTGGCTGATCTTTCTGAGTGTCATTTTAAGTACATCACAACCACTTCTTCACAATCCAGTGATGCTACACACACCTTCAAACATGGAGGGAATACAAGCAGCATATAGTTTTTAGGGTCAGGGGGATGACCTCCATTAGATGGACCACTTGCAAGCTCTTTAGTCTGTGCATTATAAGTACCAAATTATTCTTTGATGTGTTTGAGTATCCTGAAGATGCCCCTGCAGAACTAAATTAAACCTAGGTAAAATAAAAGAAAAATCCTAAACCAAATATAAGAATTTGTGACACAAATACTTGTAAGAAAAAAATACTTGCGCAACACAACAAACAACCACCTAATGCAAGCAAAGCATATAAACATTCTTATAAGGACAAGCTATTATTCACAGTATTGAGCAGAATGTCAAAATTTAATTGTTATGAACCCCAACCTAACTAACCAGTGAGGATATTGACATGTAAGTGGCAATTCAGCACTTAAAAAAGGAAAAAAAAGCAGGACCGCAAATTCATGAAAAGGGAAAAGGTTAGAAAATATATACCTACATTAGCTTTCTATACACCCAAAACTATGACAAGATTTGCCACAAGATCATTTATTCAAAGATTTGAGACACATGTATCCAAACTTCTCCCATAACCAACATCACAGTAGCTACAACCATAACAGACAGTTTTTAATAAATCAGATATTAACTTGGATTTCCACGGGACACAAACACTGATTGCCCCTATTCTAATAAAAATGTTGTTCTGCTTCTTAAATCAGCTGACAGCAGGAAGAGGAATTATAGTGTTCTCGGACTGAGAAAATCCAAAGCACTGAATAAGAATGTACTAAATGTTTATTACCTTTAGGATTGTATGTTACTCGGTAATTTCATAAATATTTAGAACTACAGCGAGTCATGATTTACTTGATTAAAGATTTACTGGAAAGCATGCCTGCTTTAAAAAAATAGTTAATTTCTAACTCCTTCCAGCAAACTGATCACTGAGACTGCATTTATTGCAGTCTTCCTTTTCCTCAGTCTCATTTGCCAAAGTTTTTGAAAAGAAGGTTTTACTAGTCTCAGGTTTTTAATTTGGTGGAATACAGCCTAGCATAATTCACAATGGCAAAAACACTGGAGGGTCTTCACTAAGTGAAGATGCAGAGATTTGGTAAGTTCTTCAACTACATCTGCTCCTTTTGGGATTTCAAGGCCCACAATACTGATTTTTAACTGAATCAAGACAACCAAGACAGAAAGAAAAACCTTCTGAGTGTCACAAAAAAGAATACAATGAAAGGTGAAGTAAAGATGCTACAGACAAGAAACTTCACAAAGATGATGAAATAGAGACAAATTTTACAGAATAAAATCTTGCTCTAGCAACAAAACTGCAATGTAACAGAGTCAAACTGCGTTGTGGATGGCTTATTTTTATTCTATTTTGCTCTTCATCCCAAGAATTGGCTTAAGTATCTGAAGGCCTATTCTGAGGGAGGACCTGCATACTTCAACGCATTTCACATTTTGAAATGTGAAATGCATTATGCAAGGTGAGCATAATTTCAAAATGCAGTAGTTACCACAATAAATGACAAATTAACTACAACTGGTAAACTATTCTAGTTTAGGCAATATTGCCTTCAGACTGAAAAATTAAAAAAAAAAAAATAAAAAAAAATAAAAAAAAATGGTTGCCTGTTGCAGGAACTAACTGATGTACCAGGCTATAGACTTTTGCTCTGACTTTTCCATTTAGAATTAAAAAAGTTGCCCCAGAAGCCATGACGTAGATACACATTCCAAAATGATACTGTAATTTGGATGACTTCTTTTAAGTTTTATGTTGTAGTAAACTCTTTCTATATATTATTTTCTCCATAATCAATGTTTGCTAATCAGTGCTTATTAATGGGGATGGAAAAAGCATCAGAAATAAGTATTCATGTACAGTATTTATTATATACAGTATGTAATTTGCATATTTCTATCTCAGTAAAAGCTGCAAGATTGTGCCATTCCAATGCTTCTCCACTAGAAGCTTCCAAAGCAAAGAAGACAAAAGACGACATAGCTAGGACATTTGTTACTTAAAAGCAGTGCTCAGAAGCTATGGCTATCCACCTGTACAAGTAAAGACCGTATCTTTAAGTATGATCCTTGAAAAATTAAACACTTGGAATTACAGTAACATGTCTAGAAAGCAAATATAAAGCATCATGTCTTCACACATTCATCAGTAGCCCTGAATTTACAAGCTAGAAATAAAACCATTTCATGGCAGGTCACTTTAGATATGCTAGAACTACCTTCAAGTGTTTTGGTTTTACGTCACAAGCAGCAAAAAAATAAGCCATATTTATCAAAGCCAGAAGGGGGTGCTCTGAATAACTGAGGCGGAGGGTAGTGAACTAAGCATTTGCCTTGCACTAGTAAAGAGGTCAAAAGCATGCTGTCTTGTTTTTATTTGGGAGCTCACTTAACTTCATGTTACCATGCCTTTTTTACCAAAAAAAAAAAAAAAAAAAAAAAAAAAAAAAAAAGCAATAACAACAACAAAAATCTGAAAAGCACTCCTTTCAGGAAAAAGGAAATGCTTCCGTTTGTACTATTGCCATCACAAGGGCAAATTAATTTGTGACAGAAAGCTTGCAAAACGAAGACCTGATAAGTGTAAATTCCGGTTTTGTGTTCCATGTTTTGCAAGCTGCTTAAGATACTAACAAGGAGATACAGGAAATGCAAAAAAGCCAAAACGCCTGTTTTACGGGTTTTACCTACACAATGCCTATTCTGACATAACTAGTTCAGATCTTTTTAGTGTGATTGTCCAGAGCTGACCGCTTATACCGAATTGTCCTGAAACGAAAGAAAAGGCCCTAGTTTATTCTGCCAAGTGTAACACAGTATTCTCATCTCTGCCAGCACTTTGGTGCATCAGACGCCCCCCACCCAACACCAGAAAATGATACGCACATTCTAATCAAGCCTCTCTCAGCGGAGCTCACCCAGTTCCCCCCTCCTTCCCTCCCTTCCTCCCTCGCCCCAGGCCTTGCCAGGTTCCCAAATCACCTCTGATTTTAGGTTTCATTTTGTTGTAAATAGCAAAACGAAAGGAGAAAGCGTCCAAAGCGAGGATCCTTACCCTTGAAATCCCGCCATGCTCGCAAATAAGGAGGGTGAATTGTTTTTCCTCTCCTTTTTTTTCTTTTTTTTTTTTGGATGGGCGATGAAGGGGGAGGGGGGAAGAAACAAAAGCCTACACGGAGGAGCGGCTAAGCAGCGGAGACTGAGGGAGAAGGCGGAGACCCTGGTGGAGGAGCAGGGCGAGCGTCAGCCATGTTGTGTGTGTGTGTGTGTGTGTGTGTGTGTCTGTGTGTGTGTGTGTGCGTGTGTCGGTCCAGTATTTACAAACCTGCAGCTGCAGCAGCGCTTGGAGCCTGGGAGAGAGAGGGGAACGCAGGGAGGGAGAGGGAAGGGAGGAGGGAGGAGGGGAAAGCAGCACAGCAGACAAAGGATCGCAGCAGCGCAGTGAACGGGGCGCGCACACACCGCGCCGGCGCTGTCTCCCGCGGCCCCGACTCCCCCACCGCCCTCACGCCCCCCTCGTTCCGCTTTCCCGCCTCCACCTCCCCCGGGAAAGGCCTATCCGCCAGCAGCCCCTCGGCGGGCCCCAGCCCGCACACAATAGCTCCGCAGCGGGGAAAGGGGGAGGGCACCGCTCCCCTACGAGTGGATGCGGCGCGGGGCCGTGCCGGGGGAGGGCGGCAGAGCCCCGGAGCCCGGAAGGGCGGAGGGGTTGCCAAGCAGCCAGGGAGCTTGCGGGGAAAGGGAGAACAGAGACGACACCTCCAGACCGGAGCCTCCGTGGCCCCGATGCCGCCCGCGGCTTCCGGGCGGGGAGGGCGGGGGATCCACGATGTGAGAGGCCCGAGGGAGGCGAGGCGAGGCGCGGCCGGCCTGGGAGCGCCGGTCCCCCCACAGCGACTCCCTCCGGCTCTGCCCGGTACTGGGCCGGGCCAGGCCAAGGGCGGCGCGACGGGCTGCGCTCCCCCCGTCCCCTCCCTCGCCCCGGTCGCTCACCTGCCGGCGGGGCTGGCGCCAGGGGGTGCCAGGGCTGCCGCTCAGCCCCTCCCAGCCGGGCCGCTCAGCTTCTCTGCGGCGGCGGCGGCAGCAGCGGCGGCGGGCACGGCCGCTCCCCTCGTCTCGCTTGTCCCCCTCCGCCGCCGCTACCTCCAACTCGCCTCTGCCACATTTGGATCCCCCTCTCCCTACGCGAGCTCTGCCGCCAGGATAGAGGCCTCCTCACCTTCCTGCCAAATAGTGAGCCACCTGCATCGCGTCGTTCAAAACACAGGGCCGGGGCCCGCCCTCCTCCCCCGCGCTGCCCCCCGTCGGCGCGCAGGCGCACTGCGCCGCCCCGACTGCGGCCGGTGCGGGCGGCCCCGCCCGCCCCGCCATGGGCGGCAGCGCGGCCTGCGGGGCCGCGGGGGCGCACGGCGGGTGCCAGACGTGCCCCAGGTCACCCTCCAGCCTTCTGCGTGCACGGAGAATCACCGAGTCACCTCTGAGTGTCCTGTGCTGGGAGGGACCCACAAGGATCGTCGAGTCCAGCTCTCAGCCCTGCACGGGACTTCGCCAGGAGTCACACGGTGTGCCTAAGAACACTGTCCAAACGCTTCTTGAATTCTGTCAGGTTTGGTGTTGAGGAAGGTCAAGAGTGTAGTGCCGCTGCCAGAAGGCAGGCTAGCACTTCACCTGAGCAGGGAAAATACTTGTAAATAATACAAGTGAACAACTGCATTCTGTGTGAAATTGTCCTCTCATTTCAAGAGAGGCAGCATTACTGGGAGAAAGAAGGTGTAGTTCCTTCGAAACCTAAAGGTTTCATTGCAAACATCTTGATCTATGCAATAATGGCATGAAAAAAGGTAGGGAGGCCTTCAAAAATCCGTGCTGAACAAAAGCAGTAATTACAAATTCTTACCCCCTCTTGAAGGGCTGTCCTGCGTGCCCCTGGCAGGCCGAGAGACAGTACTTGATGGAGCAGTAATGGAAAACCTGTAAGTAATCAAAAGTTGTTCAGCAACTGACGGACCACTGGTGTCATCTTTTCAACTGATAGCATTAGATGCCTAGCAGAAAAGTAGTACGTTTCTTGATCCTAATGGGGATTATTTTCTAATTCATGAAGCGTGCATGATCTAGATGGAGTGGAACACAAGAAATTTGGTGAGCCATACCAAAAATTTTCAGATGAAACTGTCTAAGGCATTAATTAGACGGGGGAAATAGTAAAATCATCTGGAAATGTATTGATGAAAATATGATACAGTGTCATCAAATCCTAGTCTGTCACTTTGGTATATCATTAAAGCACAGACCTCTAGGATCCATTCATACTGTCATGCTGACAGCAAAATGCTGACATCAGTAAGATTGTGTACCCTCTGACAAATTTGTCTAATATTGAAAGCAGGTGGATAGCTGATCTGCCATAACAAATCATACTGGTACCTTTTTCTGAAGCAAGGCTTGGCAAGAAATTAAGTCAGTTTGGGGAAGGGAAGATTTGGTTAAAGAGTGGACATTTGGGATTTCTTAGTTCAACAGTAGCAAATGCACAGGGTAGTATCCAAGTTTCTAAGTCGCGCTTACAGATCACATCGTTCATGGATTCCGTGCTTGTGACAGAAAATAAAATATGGGTATGTGAAGGTGCAGACATACATAATTTTGCTTAAAATTCTTATTGGCAGAACAAGAGAAGAATCATATTTTTTAGTTTCTCCTTTGTTGTTTTCACATCTCTTAATTTCATCAAAGGAACTGTGTCCCCAGTAATTTCTATGATAAAAGAGTCCTGGGATTCTGAGAGATTATTAATTCGCAATTTAAAGGAAGAAATTTCTGAGAAAGAGAATGAGAAACAATGAAGTAGGGGACAGAGATTGGTAAAGATGAGGGTACAAGTTAATAACGCTGTACCATCCGAGTAGGATTGTAAAATCCATAACCAGCTTTGCATATCATTGAGATAAGCCATCATTGGTTAAATTTTCCTGAAATTAAAATAGACATAGAATCATAGAATCATGTGGCTAGGAAGGGACCTTCAAAAGTCATGTAGTCCAATGCCCCTGCAATGAGCGGAGACATCTTCAACTAGAGGTTATTTCAACTCAGGTTGCTCAGAGCCCCTTCCAATCTGACCTTGAGTGTTTTCAGTTTTCTCTTCCTCAGGCTGAACCATCCCAAATCTTTCAGCCTTCCTTCACACCAGAGGTGCTTCATCCCTTTGATCATATTGGTATCCCTCCTCTGGCGTCAGTCCCACAGTACCATGTCCTTCTGTGCTGAGACCCCAGAGCTGGATGCAGGGTTCCAGGTAGGCTCTCACCAGAGCAGAGCAGAGGGGCAGAATCCCCTCCCTCCCCTGCTGCCCACGCTGCTTTGGATGCAGCCCAGGACACGTTTGGCTTTCTGGGCTGGGAGTGCCCATGGCTGGGTCATTCCAGCCTCTCACCCACCAGCACCCCCAAGGCCTTCTTGGCCGGGCTGCTCTCCATCTGTTCATCCCCCAACCTGGATTGATACTGTAGGTTGCCCTGACCAAGGTGCAGCACCTGGAACTTGGTCTTTGTTAAACCTCATGATGTTCACATGAGCCCACTTGTTGCGCTTGTCCAGGTTCTTAAGGAGTGTATCTTATCCCTTAGTTGTGTCAGTTGCACCACTCATCTTGGTGTTGTCTGCAGATATGCTGAGGGTGCACTTGATCTCACTCTTGATCTCACTGTCTGTGACATTGATGAAGACATTAAACAGTACTTCTCCACCTACAGATCCTTAAGGGACACCACTTGTCACCAACCTCCATCTGGACACTGAGCTGCTGAACACTATTCTGTGGATGCAAGCATCCCACCACTTCCTCATCTGCTGAACAGTCCACCCATCAAACCATGCATGACTGTTCAGACAGAGAGAATACCTATCTGAATATATGGTGTGGGACGTACTCCATCATGGAATGATATTAACAGCTAGTTAATATCCTAGCTAGTTATTAATAGAAGGGTAGTAACAGCTTCTCAGTAGTGGCTGTGGTGCTATTTTTCTGAAAGGATTTAATGGTACTCGGATGTATTTGTTCTTTTGAGCTGTCATTGATTGTAGTAGGATACTCTGCCTAAGTGGGGGTAAACAGGTCAACCCTTACTCTATTTGCAGAAGTTATCAGTGATAGATAGAGAAGGGGTTCATGCTGCTTTTGGAAGCAGCCTGAAGCCACCCTGAAGTAAACATTCTGAGAATGTTAAAAACAGTGTTCTGACAGCAACTGGCATTACTGAGGAGGCTGCAGACAAAGATACTGATAAAGAAACCAGCAAGTGATTATACTGTAATAGATTTAAAGGTGCTGAGCTAAAGGCTGCTGAGCTGACATAGCTGGCCTAGAAATATGTATTTTACAGTCAATGACTTTATACTATGAAAGCCCAGTCCCTCTTCTTCCAGGAGGGACTTGCAACACTCCTTCTAGGAGTGCATGTGGAGATTCCTCCCTTGAGTGCTGATGCCCTTCAGGGTTACTTTGCCCATAGTCATTGGTTTGGATAAGTAGCATCAGTCTCATTTAATAATTATTAAGCTAGCTTCAAAATGATTGATTTAACAAATAGTGCACTCTGCTAGTAGTTACAGTTCTGACTGAAGTCTTTTAGTTTAATCACTATCATAATTTAAAATAACTGATTTACTTTCTTCATATAGATGTATTTGGTTTGCCATCCTCAATATTGCAGGACAAAGTCATATAAAGGTTCAATCATACCTATGAAGTCCTTTAGACATAATCATTGGTTAAGTCTGTGACTAGGATTGGTTCCAGTTGCACCTAGACTTCTCTCTGAGAAGGAGTTCAGAAAGTAAGGGGGTCTTTTCTTAGGCCTCTCTCACAATAGCAAGGTCTCTCTGTTAAACTTGGTCTGAAGCTTCCATTCAGACCACAATGTATAAGAACCAATTTTGGACTTCCTACACTTCATCAGTTCACATGTTTCGGTACCCAGGAAGCCAGACTAAAATGTGCATTGCCAATAACTCCAGTTACCATGCCCACCCAGCAGCCTTCACATTGTACCACAGGGCTTGTTCCTCAGTTTGTGAGCCACAGAACATAAATGGGATTTAAGCTGCTTTTTGAATGAAATAGTGTTTGAGTCCAACGGGGTCTTTTTCCTGAAGTCATCAGACCGCATGTGAAATCAACAGTTTCCCAGGAGCAAGAACTGAATTCAGTCCTGCACACACTGCTGACATTGTAGTTTTGTTATGCTGTTGGAGTGGGGAGGAGCAATTTAAAAGGAAGACTGTAACTGCTGTTAATCCTGAGCTGTGTCATGGTTGTGGTTGTTTTCTTCTCTTGGGAACAATGGGAGAACCATTCTCATGGAAAACCCTCATAGAAAAGGATCCTCAGTGCTATCAACCCATTTCTTGCTTCAGGATCTGAGGTGTGATGATCCCTGAGGCATAGGAGATCACTTGATTGAGAAGCTCTTGAAACTGACTGCCTATCAAGGCCATTTGTTCTTTCTGAATTGCTAAGAGCTCCTGCCTGAAGGTAGGCAAGGCAGGGCAAATTGAACTATGTAACCCTTGCAGCTTTGGATCTGACCTTCTGCTTTAGCCAGACTGTGAATCTATGGATTCTTTGGCACAAGCTTGGAGCTCTCGTGTCCATTCAAGTTTTCTGAGGAAATGCTGGGGGTCATGTCTGTACAGAGAAGCCCAAGTTTGTGCAGCTGTCTGACAACTAATTAGGCTAGGCAAAGTGTGACCAATACAGGCGCTCAGATGCTGACAAAAGCAATCCCAGATACTATATTTTGTACTAAATAGTCTTCCTTATGGAAGTCTCTCACCACTATTTCTTCAACTGTAGGAGGAGTAGTTCCTTCAGAAGTATTCCTTTAAAATTGTCTCCTTCTTGTCATCTGTGAACCAGGGAAATAAAAAAGAGGGTGGGGGAACATATCAAAATTCCCTGCTAAAAAAAGCATAGGTGGCAAGTTCTTTATGCAGACCTGATGGCCTTGGTGAACTGTTGTTTCTGCTCCTAACTTTTTGGTTCCATTCAGCTAGAAAATCTTCCACTGGAGCATGGCAAGTATAACATGACATAATGTGACTTCTTTTGTTACAACATAAACCAAAGAAACTTTAATTCCTGAAGACCCATAAAACACTCTTAATCTGGCTTCCTTAGGAGTACCTTAAGAGGTACTTGAAGAGTTCAATTTCACACTATCACATTGTGAACTCAAAAAGCAGCTTCGTCCAGTTATTAGTATCCTGGGTTTTTACAAAGTGTTGTGCAGAAACATATTAGAATTTTTAATGCTCTAAATGCTGCCTAGTTTGTCTGGGAACAGAATGGCAGAAATCTCTCACAAGCTTTGAATGCTGTTGGGATGCTCTGGGTAGGAACCAGGCTTCCTCCAGTTCCAGAAACATTTTCTTTTCCAACATCCTCCTAGCCTAGGAAGGATCAGCCTTAAGTCCTGAAGAAACAAATTGATTATTGACTTGATGGTAGAATCAATACTCTTGGAATCCAAGTTGCTTGTTGTGAATTTGAAGGGGAAATGCCATCTTGCCTTTGAGCCTGATTTTCAATCCACATCCTTAAATACTGGGATCAGTCAGCCTGTTGTTTTAATTTTTTTAAGGGACTAAAGGGACTTAATTGCTATATTAAAGGGTAGCTTTAATTGACTCTCTAGTGAATTTGTCTGTTCCAAGCTAGTTGTTATAAAGCTGATACAGAAGTTATTTAAAATTAAAGGAAACAGAGGCCTCCTAGTGTGTTTACTGAATGACATAATTGCAACATTTGTGTATTATCACATCTACAGGAACCAAGTACCTGTCTTCTAACAATTTAAGTAAAATAACAATAAGGTTTAAATATTGGTGATTTATATTAAAACTTGTCTTTTTAAAAATTAATCTATGTGTGCATCAGAACACGGTGAATAAAGCTCAGCCTAAAGAGATTCTCCAGCTACTACAGAAATGAGGCTAAGGATATATCAGACATGTCTATCATGTGCTAACAGAGAGAGTGACTTCTGAGCAATGTGTTTAATTTCTAGGACTGGCTTACAGTGAATCTGCTTAGAATTGAAATATATAAAAAGTAAAAAAATATAAATGTTCAAAATAAACTAAATTAGAACTTCAGTTTGAAGCAAAATCCAAAAACGAACTGAAATTTTAGAGGTTTGGTAGGGAAGCTTTTGTAGCTAAATTAATTATTTTTCTTATAGCTCAGTTTCACTTAATGATTACATTTTTCTTAGTATTAACAAACGCTTTCATTTTTACTGCTGTAGTTACATCCCTTTTATAAGTGAATGATCTATTACTAAGTGTCAAGGAATGATAAACTATTGAAGGGGAAAGAGTCTAATGAATGTGCTTGGAGAGAAGAATCATAGTTATTAACCCAACAGTCTTTTAAAACAGATAAATATTTCTGTCACATAAGATGAGACCCTGCTTCACAGACTTACTTTGGTCACAGCAAGAGAGAATGCCAAATGGATCATACTACTATTGCAGAAATTTAAACTCTTCTCCCACTCTTGTATCTTCCCTCCTCACTTTCACACACATATATCCAAAATAAGTAGTTGTCAGCCTTTTGCAGGACAAATATAGCATTTTTTCCTCTAATTTCCATATAGGTAGGAGAAATGAATCTCTGTGACAGAAAAGGAAGATACTTACTCCAAAATACACTTTTTCTTCATGATTTCCATTATATGGGCTTTGAAACATGAGTAGTTTGATGAACAACTTATTTTGCAAATATATGACAATCATTTCCATTCTGATAATTTTTATTTTAAAGGAGGTACACAAGCACTTGAGATACATGTGGTCTTTTTGTAATGTTCTTTAAAGCTTTCCAGGAGAACCAAACAATAATATTAAAAAAGTACACAGCAGGAAGAAAAAGAAAACTACTGTGACAAATCTTGGGGAATAAAGGCATGTCACCTCAATGTATTAATAGCTTTCAAGGAAGATAGGAAGACTGGTCTTCCAAAGATTTAGTACTGAAAGGAGAAGAAAAATTATGAAATACTGTTATATTTTTAAAAAAGACAAATGTATTTCTATGTAAGATAAAAAATCTGATGTAGATAATGTTGTGTGATTTTCTTCCCAGTAGTGTTGGACTAATTAGGACTTAAAAGGTATTTTCCAGTTGCATTCTGTTTCAATTTTTCATAGTATTTACGTAACTTGTACTTTGAATTTATTATTTTCATTTGTTCACTTTTTATGTGTACTATCTTCATTACTTTTTTTTTTTGTTTTAATTTCAGCCATGTCACTTCCAGTTCAGATGTGTTTGCTAATTCTTATGCATGGGTTGTAAAAAAAGGAAAGTAGGCTTTACTCTGTTCTGTATTGACACTGAAGACGGAGTCTGTACAAAACTTGGTAGGATGAATATTTTAGTGGTCTCAGCTATGATGGTCTAGGGATACAAATTAGTCTGTTTTTATAGTGATATTTATCCAGTAAGCTTTGAGTAGGATGATGAACATGAAAAGAAATAGCAACCTGTGGACTACTATGTGCACTTACACTCAGACATAATGTATCCACCTTCATAAAACCTGCAACCATCTAAAACAGATGCTTGCATGTTATGTGTATTTTGAATAATTCGTGCATATGAGAAATAGATGTATGAAATATATTAGAAATATTCCTGTAAGTTCTCTTAAGCACTCACGCCGGGGGGACGGGAGGGTTGCTTCACAGTATTGCAGCTGGCAGCAGGGAGAGAAGGACCTAATTTGCGAATAAACGTGGCTCGAAGGGAGATGGATGCTTCTCACTCAGAGATGGGTGCTTCTCCAGGGTGATCCGAGGAGCACCCAGATGGTGAATGCTCGATAAATATCTCAGACTGAGATAGCCAGAGCCAGCAGGAAGACGCATTTCAATGCCGAGTTCGAATAACTCCATGATCGGCATACATCGCTTCCCTTCACCATGGCTGAGGCGTTTTGTTCAGCTCAAAAAGAAACTACATGAATATGTGAACTGTTGAAAAGAAGAAAAGAAACCCTGCCTTAGACAGAATAGACAGTATAAGAGCTGCTCGGACAGAACATTGGGGTGAACATAGGAGACCCTATGCTGTAGATATTGGACCTGTGCTTGATCATTTTTACTTACAACATTGCATAAAAGCCTCAATTACTTTACACTCAGCTGCACTTTGTTATATGTAACAGGTATAATTCGCGCCATTTTTTTGCATTATATATATATAATATTAAATAGTTGTTAGGATGTACCCTTTGGCATTAGAAGCCCCCCTTCTCAGGCAAAACCAAGTGTGTGTTGAAACCTGATTTACAAGCAAGGGGATGTGGCTCTCCAGGAGATGGGCCGTATCTAAGGCGGTATGGAGACACCCAGGCGCTGATCATCGCGTGAACGACCCGAGATGGACATCAGGAACATCCCCCGGGCCGGTACATGTGATTACTCTGTTCCCGTAAATTTCATCAAGAATTTCCACGACACCAGACTTTGAATTCCTCTGCCTTGTCGCCGAGAAGGAAATCTCATCAACTTATGGGACTTAGAATGAAACAAAGGACTGAATGCCGAAATCCTGGCCTCAGGCAAAATTTTCCCTATAAAAATCGCTTGTACCAGGATGGTGGGGTGGGGGCATAGAGTGAAACCTCTGCTGAGGCTGATCTCTGTGTCTTGCACCCAGCGCCGCTCCCGGGCTCGGCACTGTCCTTTACCTTGTGGCTGGCTAAGTTAGATCTCTATTGCTAAAATAAATTCTTTTTATTTTTCTTTTAATTTGGCTGGATCATTTTTCATTTACAACAACCTGCAACAGAACCTGAAAAGAAATTAACAAAGTAAGAGTAATACAGAAAAAAGTAGTTTGCGAGGCTCAGCATGGCAAGAAAAAATTAAGAAAAACCTATGAAGAATTAGTACAATATGAAGTGATAATACTCATACAGATATTTTATACGACTCTGTTTTGAAAATTCTATAAGAATTCATAAAATATATTTAAAGCAGGAACTCCATTTCTCCACAGCCTTTTGAAACTCACTGGGGTCAAGCTTCCTGGAGACTATACAGCAAATGAAACCAAAGGCACCAGAACAATGGATAGAAGGCATACCCACGGAGCTTCACAGCTATTTCAATAGGTACCTCCCAGCACAGAAATATCAAAACATAATAATTCTATATATTTATTTAGCAAAATGTAATCCACTCCATTGCATCCATCATATGTCTTCATGGAAACAGTATGCTGTTGCACTGAACAAACACTGCTTTTCAGTATTGAACCAGTTCATGAAAGATGGAGACATCCATTTTGTAGTAGTAGTATTTTCACAAAATAACTTTCATTCGTGCCTTAATATTTTTCTTCTGGGGAGATTAGAAAAAGTACCTTCCAAACCACACTTGGGAGCAAACATTTATACAAGGGAACTAAAAGTTCCTATCTGAATTAAGTAAAAATATTGGATTTTTGGCATAGTATCAGAATTATTTTGGTTGGAAAAGACATTTAAGATCAAGTCTATCCACTAGCCTAGCACAGCCAAGTCCACCATTAACTATGTCTTTCTGTGTCACACCTACAGTCTTCTAAAAACATCTAGTGATAGTGAATCTACCATTTCCCTGGGCAGCCTGTTCCAGAGCCTGACAACCCTTTTAATGAAGAAATTGTTCCTAATATGTTTCTCTCTATATAGGTAATCTAAAATTTCACTTTAAATACTCCCTACTAGCACTTACTTTCCTCTATCACTTGCTATTGTTTGCTGGACTCTTGATGCAAAGCATTGTTTTTTCTCTAGTTTTTTATGTTGATGTGTACAATTCAGATAAATTTAGTGTAAATGTTCTTAACATGATATGTGCAATTTTTGTTTGATTGTTCAAAAGGTCTTAATCTGGTTTGATTTTTCCCACAACTTCCTCTTGCGTTGGTAAATGCAGTAAAAGAAATTTGTATATAAGCACCTGTTAGTGGTACTGTGAATGAACATTCTTGTGGGCACAATTGCCTAGATAAAGATTCTTAATGCTTTCCTGTGCTTCTTGTGAAATTCTGTAGTCTACATCTAAAAATAATTGTTTCCAATCAGTTTATATTTAATGATATTATTGGAGGAGTCAGCCTGAGCACTCTTCCATTTTCTGTAGTCGATGAGTAGCAGTCAGACTATGTGTATTTCTAGCACACAGTTAATATGGAGAATAAAGACCACTTTGTAAATCTTGTGAAGATTTAAGGGAGCTCGTTAACTTACAGAGATTCTCAGCACATTCATTTAAAATATTTTCCTTCCCTCTTAACTCTAAAGGAGACTATCAAAATTTGACATGTAGGTTAATTCCAGAAAGCAGATAGTTAATGATCACCAAAATCTCCAATGATAGTATTTACTGATCATTACAATTGCAGAACAGTTTCTTCTATCTTTTTTTTTCCCTGTGGCTTACCTGTGCCTTTTAAACATATTGAATATTTCCAGGTACTGTATACATTAGAAATTGAAATTCACGTGTACATCTCACAGGTGAGTGGATCTCTCTAAAATGCATTTTCTTGCAGCCTTCCCATGAATATGTGTTTTTGCAATATGCTGAACAATGTTTGACAAGATTGCACTGTGTTGTTTCAGATCAGGCATATGAATTTGTGATCTGGGAACATATCTCTTGATATCAGAGTTGATTAGTTTACTCTTTCTACTATTTTCTACACCCTGCAGAATCTATAATACAGATGGTTACAAAGCAATCTGTCATGTTTTAAACAAACACAAAGGATTGTCATTCAAATATTTCATTGTGGAAAACATATTCCTGTCTAACCAGAGTTAGATTTTCACCTCTTTTTTTTTTTTTTTTTAAGTTTTGCTTTAACTCTCATTCACAGTGATAAAAAAATATACACTAAGAAATCATGCAATCAAATGCCATGGAAATTAAATCAATATTGAAAAATACAGGAAAGTTGCTTCAAACTGTTCTGGCTTGAGGTGTTAATGAATCAAATGGATCTGAAATAAGCTAGCCAGCTTACCAGCAAAGACACTGCAGAAAGAAAATTGTTAAAAAAATACTGAAGTAAAGTTTTCCTGGTCTTGATCTAGAGTGGATTTGCTTTCATTAAGAAAGAAAAGTAATTTATAAGCTCCTGCTGTTAGGAGATGTTCAGAGTTAACTCCCATAAAAGCTTATAATTCATTGAAGTCTTAACTGCTTGCAGAAATCATCAGTCTTTGCAACAGAATTAGAATATCTTGGGATTTAAGACATGATTTTTATGTACTGTAGCAGGATTGAGGAAGGTGATCCACGAAGTTTGTTTATCTGTGGTTTCAGAGAATCCAAAGATAGCCTTTTTGTTCACTTAGGGAGAAAATAAATCTTGTTACTTGTGTAGACAACTTATGAATCAGAAAAAACAAGTAACATGGATTGTCCAATAGCAGCATCAACATCTGTCCTATTTGGGACGTGGGGATGCCAGCTGGGGATTTAGATTGCAGCTACTTGTGTCAGTAGTGGGGCTGAAGCAATTGCTACCTCTGTCTTCATGCTCACTGTCAGACAACACAGACAATACAAAGGATAGAAATTTTCTGTTTTCCTTGCAGTTACTAAAAAGAGCTTAAAGAGTAACTGGCAAAATAGAAAAGAAATTTAGAAGTAGACACACAGATGCTAAACACAGCTGGAACCAGTGGATAAATAGATCATGAACAATACAGTGGCTTTTGTGGCAAAGGAGGCTTGATAGTCTAGGTACCTTGCCCTTTGCATCATCATCTGAATCCTGTAAAGACACCACACAGCACGCTAAGTGGCACCTGATGCTTGACAGATGACACAGCTCATGGACACACACTTACTGAGGGCGCTTGTGAGTGCATGAATATGATGGTGTGGGTGAAACTGATTTTACTGTAAAATAAATAAACCATTTCTTCTTATAAGGTTTCATCTTGAGCTTTGCAGCAAAGGTTGCATAATTATTTCAAATATAGAGATCTATGTAGGAATGAGAATGTTGGAAAAGGAAAGAATATAAGAAGAAATTAGACTATGAATAAATAAACTGAGGTCTCTTATGTCTCTTAGTTCACTTGCCTGAAACACAACTTCCTTTAGGCTTCTCCATTAAGTCTGAATTGCAGTGAAAGTGTAGTTGAAACAAATGCATGTTCTACCATGATAACTAATTAAACTTGTCTAACCAACAGTGGTGTTGTGTAAAATGGAGGTGCTGAATGAGCACAAAAGGGATGTTGAGGTTAAAGCCCCTCATTTCACCAGAGACAGATCTCATAATCTATTTCCAAGATACCTATTTACTTAGATAAGGCCTGTGATGAGTTATCAGATTATTTATGCTAGAGTATACCTATTGCAGTGTAACTACTTTCTTGAAAATTTGCTTTGGCTGTTCATAATGGAAATTGAAAAATGGAGGAACAATTAAATATTGAAGAGTCACTTTTGGTGGGTGAGGTAAATACAACATGATTTACTGGGAACCTGTTGTTTTCCTTCACAAGTGAAGTCTTTTCTTGCCATATGTGCTTTGTTTCAATTATGTGGTATCTAAACTTGTGCTTGTAAGGAGTTTCTTCAAGGTGATTGGGTGTGTTGTAGTTTTAATCACCCAAACACTTCTCAGAGGTACACAGTGAAAGGACAAGAGACAGCAGTCATAAATTAGAGCAGTGAAAATTCTAACTCATTATAAACAACAGCCTGTTTCTGGTAAAGGGATCAGACCCTGGAATGAGCTGCCCAGAAACTGGAATTTCCATCTTCAGAGATTTTCAAAACTTGACAAGTCCCTGAGCAGCTCTAAGTCTGAAGTTAACTCTGCTTTGAGTATTTCAGAGGTCCATCCCATGTAATTTTCTCTATGAACATGTTAAAAATTTCTCCATGATCATGTTAAGAAAATTCAAGTTATTTAATGTCTCCATTCTGCTCCAAGGCTGAGCATCCTTCTCTGTGGAGGCAATTCTGAGCTTTCTTAAACAGCTTCTGAAAACTGCTCATATAAATCCTTGACACAGAAACATTATTTTTCTATAAATAAGAAATATCAGGGAAGTGTCACCCTACAATTTTCTAATAAAGTCAAAACAGTACTAATATTTTAAAAAATGTGTAAAAAGACAGGAAAACAAAGATTGTTCAGAAATATTTCAGATCATTAAACTGGAGTCTTCCATAAATTCAAATAAGATGTAACTTTTGCTTTGTAGACAGCTGTTCCTTTCTTCTGCATCCTTTTAGGAAGGTGTTCACAACAGCAGACTCTCAGAGCAAGCAGGAGGATGCATTAAACTATAGGCAACCACATTAGGTGAAGAGAAAAGATGTCTTCCCTTCTGTACCAACTCTTTAATTATACATGTGGGAACCAGTTTCATCCTTCTGCTCTGAGCTGCATGAAAACCAGGGCTTGGGTTCACCTCATCTGATCAAGGAACATGAGATGCAGAGGAAAAGAAGAAGTAATGCAGTTAATTAGACATTTTTAAAGGTACAGTGCTAGTGCAGTTAATTTGCATTTGTTAAGTAATTATTTTGTTACTGGTAGCATATAATTTGAAGTTCCTGCACAAGCTTATTGAAGACACAATATCTTAATTAGAGTTTGTAATTATTTGTGAATTTCATCCAGAACCTGTTATTAACACTTACAGAATATAAGGAATTATATTTTCCTCAAATCCTTAACTTCAAAAGAATCACAATCCTATGATAAACAGGTTTTAGTAAATGCTCAAAGTCAATTCTCATGCAGGCCTGAATAACTTTAGACTTTTGTTAGGTACCTGTTGCCATCAATGCAGAAAGGTTTAAAATTTTTTAAGGTACTTCTATAGTGCTGAAGCAGCCCATTTTGAAAATCTGAGGAAAAAATAATTTTCCTTTGACTCCTCCTTAACCAGGTGGGTCAGATGATTAGTGAATGGATGCACTCTCTAGAGATTGTAATTTTTCATTAAACTTATAATCAAAAATTTTAATCGTAATTTTTGATTAAACTTATAATTAACTTACAGGTTGGTGGGGGGGTGGCAGTGTAGCTTTGTTTATTTGTGTGTTGTTTTCTTTTTCTGCTTTTACCAGATTACTCTTAGGAAAATAAAAATGAAATACATTATGACTTGCAGTAAGTGGATTTATCCATAGTGTAAGAAGCTGAAGTTATTTGGTAAATATTAATTCAAGGTTTGTTTTAAGAAAATATGGATAATGGACTGGTTTAAATAATTCTTGAAGTTATTTCAGTTAAAAAAATAAAAAAATCTTGTCTCCATCCAATTCAAATTCATATTATCTGATGATCAAAGATGGGTTCACTGCCATTAATCTAATTGTGAGATTCTATGAAATATGATGATTGTTCATTTCCCAGTTAGAGTCACATTATGAGTATCATATGTTTGTGCATCAGAAATAAAATTTAAAATTCACTTTTCTTTCTTTATAATATCTTAAACTAACTTAAAATAAAGTTTAGCAACTTCTTATTCTTGGACATATGATTAGACCTATAGCAGTTTAAGAAAGCTACTCTACATAAACAAGATTTTACCAGAAGCATTTCTTTTCTGGGACTTTTGAGGAACAGTAGGTAAATAAATATCCATTAACAGCCAAGAAAACATATGAAAGTCACATATAACAGCAATAGACAGTCTCTTACTGCATACAATGTGAAATAAATATGTAAATTCAATACTGAAAACGGTATTGTTAAGGTTGAGAATTTACCTCGGAATCTCTTCCAGTCTGAATTATTCTATGATTCTGTGACAGTGAGTCAGCCTATTGGGGAGGTAATTTCACTGGGTATACTTAAATTGCAATAATAAATTCTAGAGAAAACTTGGGCCACTTGCAGATGAATACCTCTGAAGAACAGAGTTTAGTGACAGAGAAACATCATCCCTATACCTTTTATCTGCATATTATTTACACACAAGTACCTAACCTTTAATATGTATGTGGACATTATTAACAGCAAATTAATAATCTGTGTGAGGAAAACTTTTTTTTTCTGTTTTGCTTTTAAGCTATCTTCTGACTCCTTTCAGAAAACCTTAGCTCATTTCTCAGATACTGTCCCAATGTCTTCTGGTCCTCTTACTTCCAGTTAGCCTAGAAAAGACAAACTGTGGCTATACAGCATAAAGCTTTGCTGAAGTTCTCAGCACATTGGAAATAGATACATTATCTAGTGTGAACTGATACATTAATTAGTATATAATATTTGTATCATATCTGTATAATTTACATGTACATAACTAATATACTAATACCTGTGTAATATGCTCAGGTGTCTTAGTAGGTAGTTTATGCATTCTAGAAGTTACAGTTGTAGCCGGAAAGGTTCAGTCAAATGGAGTGATGGGTCCTGCCTTTGGTTCACAACAGCCCCAGGCAGTGCTGCTGGCTGGATCAGAGTGGCTGGAAAGCAGCTCAGTGGAAAAGGACCTGGGGGTGCTGGTTGACAATGGCTGAACATGAGCCAGCTGTGCCCAGATGGCAAAGAAAGCCAATGGCATCCTGGCCTGTGGCCAGCAGGACCAGGGCAGTGATTGTCCCCCTGATCTTGGCACTGGTGAGGCCACACCTTGAATCTTGTGTTCAGTTTTGGGCCTGATGTGCTGAAGCATGTCCAGAGAAGGGCAATGGACCTGGTGAAGGATCTTGAGCGCAAGTCCTCAGATGGCAGCTGAGGGAGCTGGGGGTGTTTATACTGCAGGAAAGGAGACTCAAGGGTGATCTTTCTGCTCTCTGAAAGGAGGTTGTAATTAAATGGGCATTGGTCTCTTCTGCCACATAAGAACTAACAAAACAGGAGGAAATGGCCTCAAGTTGTGCCAGGGGATATTTAGATTGGATCTTAGGAAAAATTTCTTCATTGAAAGAGCTATGGAGCACTGGTACAGGCTGCCCAGGAAAATGGTTGAGTCACCATCTCTGGAGGTATTTAAAAGACATGTAGATGTGGCGGTTAAGGACTTGCTTTTGTAGTGTACTTGTTAGTGTCACATTGATGGTTGAACTCAATGACCTTAAAGATGTTTTCCGACCTAAATAATTCTATGATTCTAAATTATAGATGAGACATCATATCTTTTGTAACAGCTTTAAAAACAAAATCTTTAAATACACGTCTGTCTCCTAAGCCTACCTTCATTTACATATTGTTTGTGATCTATACTATGTAGTAAAGAGGGTACTTTATGAGTTAACAATAGTATCCAATCCCTTCCATTAGCAGCAGATCAAAGCTTCATCTTGTAAATTTTTTTTTAAAAGTAGGTGTTGGCATGAGACAGCATCATTATTTGTCTTGTGTAAGAGTACTCACTGCAAACACATCCTTATCATCTCATTGTTTCCCAGCTCAAATTGATGCAGAAGTGTCTGCCCAGGTGTATTGGATTTTCACCTCAGTAATAAGAAGATGTACTATTTCCATGGCTGACATACTAAACCTCTATGCCCTTTTGAAACTAATGTAAGTTTTATATCAATGCCTCTAATTTTCGATCTACAAGCTGAGTAATGTGGCCAACAAATACATATGTTGCAGGAAAGTAATCTTCTTACCCCTAGAATAGAGAACTCTTATAATTGTGTTAATGAGAAACAATTGTGTAAGTTCACAGTTAATTTTTGTGCCTTTTTTTTTTAAAGTAAAATAACTGTAGAGGTAATTGTAGAGTCTTGTACTGTTACTGAATTATGGAAAGTTAATTGCTTGAATTAATCATCAAGACTCAAGTAAGGAACAGCCTGTCGATAATATGGAGAGATCTGAGAAGTTTCGTTTATTTGGAAAACAAGGTCTCAATACTGCTACTTGATTCCATTTTTGTATTCAGCAGTTGCTTGATGATAACATGATAAAGGACAGTTACAGTTTCAGTAAATTATTCAGTAAATATACATTGAGAAGGGCTGGAGAGGTGTTTGGATTCAGCTCATACTCCCTTTTCTCAGGAAGGGCCTGAAGGCCTGAAAAGTGTTTGCACAACAAAAGTTTATGACCAGTGAAATTGCACAACTTCTACACTCAGAATGTCCACAGACTATTGGTAAACTCAATAAATCTGAGAAGTCTACAGGCTGTCACTTTCCTAGGCAGTCAATAATTAATCTGAACTTGAAAGAAAATAAAAAAATGAGGGGGAAATATCCTATTCACATCTTTCATTCCCAGAAGATGCTTCAGGACTGGTTCAAATTAAGCTGAAGTAGTGCTGTTGCCAGTTGGTCCTGCTTTTTTTCACCTTTTCATGTGCACTCCTCCTTATTAGCCTGTGTTGGATCTAGTGACAGTGAAGTTGTGTGGTGAGTGGGAGCTGCATTTTCACTGAAAACATATATGTACAAAATATAAAGTTTTTTTATTTGGATCATCATACTGGGAAGGGTGGGGAGGAGATAAGAAGAAAAATAAATGGTTGGACTGCTCCTTCTGACAGCAGCTGTGTATCTGGTTCATTTAACTACAAAACTGCATGAAGACAAGAAGGAAAAAATATATTTTCAGTCAATATTTTGAATAAATGTGCAGTTACCAAAGCGTCTTTTATTACAGTATGCTGAATTTAAAGGAAGGAAAAAATATTTGTATCCCAGAGCAAATATTTGTAACAGCATATAGTGCTGCAAAAAAACATGTAAATAACTTGATCTAATTATGATCGCACTCAGGGTAAGAAGCCTAAGAGGTGAACCAAAATGGTGAAAAATGAGACATGTTTTTCTTGGATTGGACTAGCCTTGTTTATCTGTAAAGAATTTTTAATTAGCTCTTAAACATTTAACCTAATTGTGAAGACTAATTTGCACAATTTGCAAATATTTGCTCCAAGGCATAGTCATCTTCACTTAGGTGCAATTACATCTGTTTTGGAAATAATGGACAGCCTTACTGTGGAGGTCACTAGTGGTTTTCAATGTCATACATAATAAGATCAAAAAGTATATCTAAAATATCGTTGCTTCTGAGAAGATGCTAAGGAATTACATATTTCTGAATACAAAAATCCCTGATTTTGATGTTTTCAACTGTTGCACTTGGAAAAACATAGAGGAAAAGTACACAATTTTAAAATATTTATTTACTTCAGTATTTAACTTAACTAGCACATCAATCCAACATGGTCTAATCTAATCCAAATACTATTACAATTTTGTAATTTTACTTAGGTCAACATACACATATTTCAAAAACAGTAAGTTAAGACCCTACATGCTAAATTACCTGGTCTCACAAAAGGAGTATGGGAATTCAGCAGAAAATGAGAGTCCTTAAGTTCAGAGATCAGAGGGCCTGGGTGTGGCATGATTATAACCAATTTAGCACTGTAAGTCCAGTGGATTTCAAAAGAAGCATTTGAAGCATAGGTGCAGTTCACCAGTCCAGCACTATAGGTCAGGCTGCACTCAAAAAGCAATGTTCACAATCCAGATTCACAATAATGAGGTTTTTTGAAGCAACAGAAGAGCGTGTTCAGGATTGCCAGCGATAAGTGCACTAAAAATACAGAGTGGTAACATGTGTCACATCAGAAAGTTTTGTAAGAGATATTCTAATAGTGGTGTATATATATACATATGTATGTTATAGATGCATATTATATGATTGGCTTTTCGCAAAAATTAAAATGAATACTATATGTGTTATGTTGTAAAGTTATGCTGTATTAATCTCTTTTAAGTAGTGTGGTAAATATAGTTTTTAGGCAATAGCACAGTATTAAAATAGAAACTATGTGATATAAGATACCTTTTGTAACTAGCTCAAGGAATGGCTAAGATAACCAAGAGATTCTTTGCATAGACATAACAGCAACAAGACACTAAGATCCCAAGAGAATTATTGCCTCCTTATCGGGAAGACTCAGACTTCGAGGGACCAACACGACTGATTTACAAGATGAGTGGGGGAGTTGAAACTAAGCAGAAGAAATCCTTTGTTTGAAAATAATTTTTGAATCATGTATGAGATATATGAATATGCAACAGAGTATTGCTTTTAAGGGTTAATCCTTTGTTAGCAAGGTATGCTTTTGTGGCTTAGTGCCCAAGAGCATCCGGACGTCCTAATTCTTTGCTTTTCATTGTCCTTTATTGTCCTAACTCTGATTGTCTAAATTCTTATTGTTCTAATTTTTATTATTATTTTTTTATAACTATTTTATCATTGTTAAACTTTTTAAAGTTTTAAAACAAGTGATTGGCGTTTTTCACATACATATACATATATATATATATGTATATATATATATGAAAATTAATATTCTCAGGTGTGCTACAATGCAGTTGGAGGTATTAAACTCACCTAAAGCCATCCCTTCAGGAGAGGAGAAAGAGAAGAGACCCTGGCTATCAGGGTCAGAGCAGATAGAGATATTTTTCCACTCCACCGATGTTTTCGTCCTCCAGAAGTTTTTTCCACCCCCCGACATGTGTTTTCCCCAGTCCAGCCTTTTCTGCCCTGAAGTCCACCTTTATATTATAAATTTTGGCCCGTGTCTAGGGGATGGAACAATCACGTGTTGGGGTGAGGTTTAATGGCTTTGTTCACACATGCATTGGACAACACATGCATTGCATAACATCCCAAAGGATGCTTAAATTAATCTGTTAATGGGGCTTAATGAGAGTCTCAGTTACTCAGGATTTATAGTTGACAAAAGAGGTAGAATAAATACTTCGGTCCTCCTTCACGTACTGAGATTGCAGAAAAGGCTGCCTGACCTTCTTTAGAGGGTCTTTGTGCTCATCCTTATCTCCATAATGAACCAGGGCTTGTTTTTTTTCCTGGTGAAGGAAGTGTGGCATTTGGACGGTATAGCGGTGCCGTATTTTTTCTATGCCTCCCTGAAACAACATGGGGTGAGAGTCTCCACTCCAGACGTCATTCTGTTGTTAAGCCTTGCTCGAGCCAGATCCAAGATAAGCAAATGGCCCAGCTCATGTTTTCCTCAACCAGCCTCATCAATTCTTCGCCTGTCTTAAAGCCACATTGTACAACTGACTATTTACCACACCTGGGAACAGATTTTAAAACCACACCAGAAATCTAACAAGATAGTAGGATTTTCATTTACTGCAAGACTCATGTTCATACTTCTTTCAAATTTACTAGGTGCTAAAAGTGAATGATTCAAAACCTTGCAAATAAATTTAATTATATTGAATTACCACCATCCTACATTGAAACCTGACAGGACTGCTTCTAGTGTGTAATTACTTTAATGACCCAGAAAATAAATACCAGTTCAGGTGATGTGATAAGCAAAGTATCAAGTCTCTTGCTCCTTTATCCCAATGGCACTGTGCTGTATTCAACATGGTACATTTTTTTCCGTACAACATTAGTATTAAGAGTTACAAATACAATATAATTTCCAAATATTGCAGAAAAAGGATAAATAGGATCAAGTGGTAATACATTCTACTTCATCTTGTATGACTGCCAGAGGCCCTCGCTGCTGCTCTCACTCCTCCTCAACAAGACAGCAGGAGGAAATAAGATGGAAAAGTTCATTGTCTGAGATAAAGGCCATTTAACCAGAAAAGAAAAAGTTGCACATGGAAACAAAGCAAAAAAGGGGAATTATTCACTACTTCCCATTGTCAGGCAGATGTCTGTCCATTGCCTTGGAAGCTGGGCCTCAACCGTAGGGTAGCTTTGAAAGCCAGCACCATAACACCTCTTGCTTCTGCTTTTCCACAGTTTTATTTCTGAGTAGAGTTTCACACCATTCAGGATATCTCTTCCATCAGTTGGGAGACTGTTGTCCCTTGAAATTCTTGCCCAGCTGCAGCCTACTCTTCTTTGGTAGTAGTTGAAGGCTGTTGGAGAGATGACCTTGATGCTGTTCAAGCACTGCTCAACAGACCAAACACCGGTGTGTTTTCAATACTCTTCTAACCATAAATGCAAAGCTTAGCACTATAAGGGCTGTTCTGAGAAAAACAGCTCTGTCTCAGCCAGACATTGTACATACATACTCTTCCTTTCTCTTCTGTTCTATATTTTAAGTGTCTACTTAGACCAAGTTTGATTTGAAATACGTATTTTCATTCAGTGTATATAATTTTGTGTAGTGTATTTGAGAAACTATGGGTTTTGAATAGTGCATAAATACTGTTTACATATGTGCAAAGTTTGATATCTTTTGGGGTTACTGAGAAACGTGTGACATCGAAAGTAAGATGAAAAGCCCAGCTTTATCAAATAAGTTACATTCAGAAGTATAGACAACATAGAAGTCTCAACTTTACAGGCTGAGACTTTTCCAGCTGAAGGGACAATTTTTCTCAAACAATAAGGCTACTTGCCATGTGATTTTATTCTGCAGAGGATATGTTTATGTCAGCAAGTTACTTAGGTATCAGTATTGAGAAATTAACTTTGCAATTGTAATATGTAACATATGTTATAAAATAATCCATGCTAAATGAAATTTAAAAACACAGCATTTTGTGTACTAAAACCAGTGTCCTGTCGGGCAGCAAGCAAGCTAAATGATAGAAATTCAAAACGCCAGGAAGACACTGCCGACCCTCCGCCCCCCCCCCCCCCCAAATGTATGATGCATATTCCAAGGGATTTCTCTTGTCTGACAAGACCCCAGCAGGAGGCATTCTTATGGGCATCATCAGAAGCTTATCCTGGAAGTTTTCACCTGAAAGGATTCCAGGAATTTTCCACAGTTCCGGGAAAACTCTATAATATGCTAAAGAAGACCCTCTTCCAAAGCCCAAGACACTGTATAAAAATGGACCCCTTAGAACTGAGCCTCTTGGAGACCTGCGGGGACTTTGGTGTGATAGAGGCCAAGTCCTAAGTCTCCTGGGCACTGATCGCCTGGCTCAGAGTTGAATAGCTTGTGGGGTATTTTTTTGTTTTGTTTTGTTTTGTTTTGTTTTTTTGGTTTTTTTTCCCCAAATTTATACTTTGATCATTTAATAAATTTCTTTAATTATTAAATCAGAGCATTCATTTATAACAAAATTTAAATTTATTAAAAGGACTCACAGAAAAAAGGATAAATTATGTAATTTCTAGTGTCAGACAATAAGATGTCCATGAAATCCTAACTGATTCTGTGAACGTAATATTCTCTTAGTCAAGGCTAAAACTTGTCATTTTTTTTCCTCCACTGTTACAGCAGACTTCCTCTCCTTGGTTATTATTAATGTATTCACCTTTCCATGAAAATTGTTACCTACATCTGAAGATTAACTTGCAAAATTCGTCTATTCATATTGCACACTCTTTGTGCCACCTTCTGCTTTTCTTGTCAGAGTATAACATGTTGTAAGCAAAGTTTTGCTTTATTCCATTTCCACTACTTGAGAAACCAGGTGCAAAATCTAGCAAAAGCTACAAGTATAGCTAAGTGCAGCATAGGGTGATGGACACATTTGTGTCTTAATGCTTAAGTAAATACATGAATGCAAATTCCTTCTTGAATGGTCTCACACAGGGCCAAAATGGCCAAGTGCCACTGGGGAAGAAACAAGTGAGAAATCAAGATGTAAATTATTTGGATTGCAGCAGATTAGGATTATTTGGGGAATATTAAAAACTTGGATGTAGGTGAGCACAGAAATAACTTGATTAAGAAGGTGGTGGAATCACATAAACACCGAAGAAAGTTGCAAAAGAAAATTGCAAAAGAAAAATGTGCCTGCCAAGAACAAGCTAAGTACAGCATAATGGTTTTTCCCAGACAAATTCTCTACAGTTCAGTGGAAAGTGTTTGGAAAAACAGAGAAAAATTTTAATGTAACACAACAGAAAAGTGATGCAAGTGATTTAAACTGCCAACAAAGTGTTACTGCAGTGTATTTTAAACTGTTCTGAATTGGCATGAATTAAGTAGTAATTCAGGGAGATTAGGCTGGTCTCCACTTCAGGTGGTTCTCAAGCAGATTTCCTCTGTTAGTCACTGAAGAGAACTTTTGTGAGCTTGCCCGTCACTGAAATTTTCAGGGTGGATTTTGTTAATCTAATTCTATGACTGCATTCATCATGATTTGCTCAAAAATATCTACAGGTATTATACTTGACAGCAAAAGTATTGATGAAACTTCATGGTGAAGCTTTTCCAGCAAGTTTTATTTTACATAACTGAAATAACTGCCCTTATTAGGAATGGATATAATAGTGTTCCTGAATGCCAGAAAAAAATTATATATATATTTATGTATTTATATATATATATCTACTATTATATATCTGTGTATATACCTATGCTGGAAAGACAGGTAGCTGTTTAAAAAAAAGGAGGGCTTAGTATAGAAATGAAATCCTTGTTTTCCCACAAACACCAGAAAACAGAAGAAAGGAACCCCAATATACATCTTCAGATATAAATTGGAAGAGAAGCAACATTTACCACTTGAAGCCAGATTTGTTGTGAAAATACAGCAAAGGATCACTATCAGTTCTGCATTCAAATGCTATTCTTAGCGTATAGTCATTAAATCTGGAAATCCACAGAGACATGAGGAGACGCAGATTCATATATGTATATGCTGATCTGAATTACCTGCTCTGACTCATGCTCCTTCCCGAATATGCTGTGATATATATCTCACATTGATAAAGCTCAAATACTGGAATAGGGCGCTGGAGAAAAGCAGAATAGAACTGAGAGGCACAGGCAAAGTTGTTCTAGTAACTTCCTGTTCTGAGTTGCTGAGTACAGAAACATTTAGAGGAGAATATTGCAAGGAAAAGCGAGCATGTAGTGTTAGTCATCAACACACCTCTGTGAAAGAGCCTCTTTCCATATAGAAGCAGTAAAGGCTGTGTCTCATTACAGCAATAGTAGGAAAAATTGCAATCTTGAAAGGTAAAGCTACAAGTGGATATAATGGCAACAGGCACCCAACAGACTTGAGGAGCATATCTAATGGAAAAGTGCACTCATTTGACAGAGGCAAAGTTATTTCTCCACTTCCTACATGTCTTCAGTGTGCAAATTTAATGACTCTTTGAAATGAGTAATGCAAATACAAGGAAATAGAGCATCACTTTTGCAACAGCATGGAAGAACCATTCAGCAACAAATGCCTTTGCAGGAATGTCTCAGTCCTCTGAACAAAAGAAATGTCTGAGAGGAGGAAGACTGTGAATTCATAGGGATGCTACTGACTCTCATACCTGCAGCTGTGCCTCTTTTGTCTTGGAGGTGAAGGTGTAATGAGATACAGCGGCTGTCAGATGGTACAGGAAAGTTAATGCAGGAGCCACTGTTTTAACCAGACATAATTAAACTTTGGAACAAATATGGGACAGCACACGTCTGAAGACATAATAGCTCATTTCAAGATTAGATGCAGGACTTACTATGTGAAGCTTGTGGCTTGCTTTATTCAGTGAGTCAGCCTAATTGCTGATTAATTAATTCTGATCTTTTAAATCAGAATACTGTTGCTCTTTGGTACATAAAAACAAAACCAAAAGCAAAGCAAAAACAAAGAAACAAAACCCCCAAAAAAGCTCCCCCCCCCCCCCCCCGCAAAAAAAAAAAAAAAAAAAAGCTGGGGAAGAAAACACAGCCATAGACAAGTGTGCAGAAAAATGTTTGCTAAAAATATGTAAATCAAGGAGCTGAATCCTGTCTGTGTGCACTTTGCCTCTCTGGCGCACATTGGTGAGCCTCAGAAAGAGAACTGTAAACCAAGTGGAGACCACCAGGGAAGCTGAGATTCCAAAGATACTGCATCATTCCTGTACTCCACAGTGTTTCTTTGTTTGGTTGGTTTGTTTTGAGGTTGGTTGATTCATGGGCCATACTGAGCCTTGCATCTTGACCATAGCTGAGATGGCTTTCTGTCACTGTGATCCAAGGAAGAGGTTTTTGTGGACAAGACACTGGCCGCTGTAGTTTGGAAATACTTCCAGAACAAATGCATTTAAATTAGAGGAAATACAGAAATTTTGGCTCTAAACAGAAAGTTTTAATCAGATTCTGGAAAACTGGGCTTTTGGTGGAAACAAGATTCCAGTGAACTTACTACCATGAACCCAAAAATAACAGTGTGGGGTTTTCAAACTACATAGCTCCAGTTTGTATTAACTCCCTGTCCCAAACTGACAGCATCTCTTGAGAAAGAGTGATCAAGTAGGATCTGGAGGATTTTTATTTTATTATGAGAAAAAGAAAGTTAAAGACTTCTGCAGAGGATGTTTTGTTTCATGTTTTTCGGCTGGGGGAGGGGGAGACGTGACAGGCCAGCATAATCCCACTTAATTCCTGAGAATTCTTTACTGATTAGTCACACTCCTATCCAGGGAAGGGTCTCCTGCTTTTCCATTTGTGAAACAAAGGGAGATCATGACTGTAACCTGAAAAGTGACAGCAGTGTATCTCCTGTACAAAGGCACGTACATTCCTTCTCTTTATCTTCTAATTCATGGATGAAATATGCTTGTAAGGATCAGTGTGAACAGAAGTAAAAAGAGCTAAATACAGCTGAAAACTACTGATACATAAGTAATATATGAGTATTATAGCAGTTTGTCCTACAGTTCAAGGATTAAAGAGAATTTCAAAATTATACATGACAAAATTTCACACTTATATTCACAAAATTAAACCGGTGTAACCTTTTCAGCTAGTACCAAGTCCTGTATCATCATAGGCAATGGGAGGTTTATCAATCCCATCGTTGTCATCTGTCTGGGACTGTAAAGTAAGAGCAAACCTGTAGTAACTATCAAAAGTTTCTCTAAATATATTTCAGTTCCTAGGTGCAGAATTTGGAAACTGACACATGCCTAAATGTTTAGGATGAGTAAACATTTACCTTGAATTCTTGAGAGACAACACATGGAATGTGATTAATTTCAAAGCATGTCAGTGTAAATAGAAAAAGAAGAAAATGGTTCTTGCTCAGAAACTGGAAATGTACAGTAATCCTAACCACTCCATGATCCATTTTGACTGAAGTAGCTGGTCAGATATTCAAGTCTTCACAAGTTTTGGGGAAAATTATGTCAGAGATTGAAGACACAGTAAGGTAACTTTGGTACAGAATTATTTGAAAATGCTAAATAAAATATCTTTCCCTGAATATGAGAAATTAAATGCTATGAGGAGGTTGTTCTTTTAAAGCTTATTAAACTTACTGGTTGATTGGATCACTCTGTAAGATTTTTTTTTTCCTCAAGGTTGTGTTTCATCTGATTCTGTGACCACTGACCAATGAAACATGCTGTCTACACAGTTCTAGCTCTGAAACAGAATTGGGTTTTTTGGATGGGAGACTTTGTTTGAGACCTCTTGTATTTTCAACTTAAACAATAACTTTACACAAATGCAAAAATGCAAGTGTAGATATTATCTGTAGGACGTTTTTGCTTTGCAATCTTTCTGATCAAATTTAAAAAGTAATAAATCATCTTCCAATCTCCCTAGAAACTTCCCCTTCCCTTCCCACCCCCCTTTTATTTCTTTTTTTTTTTTTCTTTCCCACATCTTGATATTTTGTGTGAGTGGTTTGTGGGTCTAAGCAGTCCACAGCAGTCTGACCACCAAAGTACAAAAGGCAGCATTTAGCAAAGAACAGTGGCATAGGGAAGAGCAGTGGCATGGCTTGGAGGATCTTCAGTTGAGCCTATTTGACTAGACACAGGCAGAAGGATTACTCTAACAGTAAATAATCTCTTACAAATAGCTTACTAGAATTGTGCTTTGTGAGATTGTCACAATTTTGGAAGTTTTCAAGTTATCAAAATGTTGATGTTTCAAGCAATGTTTGTAGCCAAAGGTGTATATTGAAGGATTCTATAAATGTTAGGGACAAAAGATTGGTGGAGTTTATTTGGCTGATTTAACAGCCAAAGTGATAGCTTCCTTCTAGGGAACAGGCACTTCATCCAAATGTGAGACATGTGGTCTCACCTCTAGAAACCTTTGTTCTGTCTCTCCCTCTTCCATGCTGTACTTTTCTTTGGTTTTGTTCTCTACTTTTTGTTTTCTCTTTGTGCTTCTATTTTAAGCAAAATGTTTGGTCCATGCAAACAAAACTGAGTAAATCAGTAGGCTGCCAAACCAGGAGGAATGGAGTGATGTGATGGAAACAAAATTACTGCATAACTTAATGACACATAACTAGTAGTACTTCACTGTACTGAATTTATATATATTCATAATACAAATTCTTCATTATTTGGCAAAGATGCTGTAGTTCTGAACTTCATTTTTCCATCTTCTGTCTTTTTTTTCCTTTCATGAGAAAATAAACTAATTGAATAGTGAGGAGAATCCTCATTTAAATTATTAGCATCATTTTAGCGATCTAAGTTAAACAAAACAAATTTTTCTGCTCCTTCAAATCAGCTTAATTAATCCTGTGAGAACTAAATTAGTCTTTATGTTGACTGTTAAGGCCTCTTGTTAACTGGCAGAATCATAAGCTCATTATATGTCTGTATTCATAAGAAATACAGAAATATGGTTTCCAAGTACAGTTCTGAAAGTAGGAAAACCTATCTGCTTCACAAATACTTATTTAAAAAAATTAGAAACAAACACCATAGTCTTTTACATCCTATGCGTCAACATTTTTTCTCTACTTTTTTAAAAAAGGAAAAGGTTTAACCTTTTTCTCTTCCAAAAATGAAAATCAGTTTAAACTAAATTTTTAAAAACCCACAAAACAAACCACAAAACAAAAAAAAGCAACACTTTTTTTTACTGCTTAGAAGAATTGCATCTGATGAATGGATGTGTTTGCAACTGCAGCTAATCAGGAGCTCTGTCTCAAATTTCTCTCATTGTCATAACAGAAGGAAAGCTGGGTCACTGAGATTCTTTTTCTTTATCATGGTAGTCTTATCTGGACTACTAATGAACTTTTTCTGCTGCTTCTGCTGTTTTCAATCATTGCTTTCACAAAATTTTTAGAAAATTAGTTTTTAGATTAGAAATAGTAATTTGAATAAGCCAGCAGGTCCAAAATTTGTTTGGGATAACAGGATTGACAGATGGGCTTGTAAAAAAGCATACAGAGTAATCAATAAGTGTAATTTTCATAGATAATCATAAAAAAATCACCCCAGGTGATCTCTTTTTTTCTTATCAAAAATATTTCAGATGAAAAAACCCTCATTTATTTGAGAAATATTCTGAAAAAAGGAATCAACCAGCTCTTGCTGTAACCTTCAGACTTGATGTGAGGACAAAACTGACAAGAGAAATGAGTTGATGCATAGTATTTGAATGTTGTGAAATTATAATTATTTGTGTTCAAACTTGTTTCTTAGCATTGGAGTTATTCTTTGAGAAACAATGGATCTTTGGCTGAGAAACAGGAGATTACTTGATAAAATTAATGCTACTCTCACCTCTCAGTTCAAAAGATTTGTCACTTGCATTTTTTGTGGCTGTTACCACCTGGAGCAGCTTTTTTTGCAAGCTCTTGGTGTGTGGGTAGAAACAAAGAAAAAAAAAAAAGTTTAATTGTGGCAGTGTGATTTATCAGACTTGTGTATTTTCTGAAACAGTACTGGTCACAACAGTCATATATACATGAGGCCAAATTTAAGGGGGCTTAAATTAGTAAGAGTCGAGGCACATCCTGTTTTTCAAAACTGACACTGAGTTTAGAAAGAAGTGTTAGTCTTCCAGGGTTTAAATTTGAACAATCTGTGAGTACTTATAGAACCCTAGAATCATAGAGAATCTCAATAGAATGGACCCATAAAGCTCATTAAATCCAACTCCCTGCTCCCTGCAGGACTACTGGACCCTAGAACATATATGCGGCCTTGTTCCATTTCCTTGTGTTCTATGCTGCTCACCAGAGAAGGGAGATCAGCACATCCCCTGCATTGCCAACCTCAAGGAAGCTGTAGATGGTGATGGCATCACCCCTCAGCCTTCTGTTCTTCAGGCCAATTAAACCAAGTGACCTCAGCTGCTCCTTGTAAATCTTGCCCTTGAGACCTCCCACCACCTTGATAACTCTTCTCTACACTCCTGAATAGCTTAATGACCTTCTTGTATTGTGGCAACCAAACCAGCCCCCAGCACATGCAGTGAGTCTGCTCCAGTGCAAAGCAGAGTGGGACAATCCCCTCCCTTGCCCAGCTGGTGATGCTGTGCCTGATGCACCCCAGGACACACTGGCCCTCCTGGCTGCCAGGGCACTGCTGACTCAGATTCAATTTGCCATCAGCCCAACTCCCCCCACCCCATCTCATTCTGCAGGGCTGCCCTCCAGGGTCCCATCCCATAATTTATATGTATAAGCAGGATTACCTTGCCCCAGGGGAGAATCTGGCACTAGCTCCTGTTCAATTTCAAATGGTTGGTGATTGCCCAGCTCTCCAGATCCCTCTGTACAGCCTCTCTGCCCTGGAGGGAGTCCATGGCTCCTCCTATTTCAGTATCACTGTCAAAGTTGCAGATGACATTTGCCTTCTTTGAAAAATGTTTCTGTGATTCTTGTCAATTGGGCGTGGAGTCAGCAAATGTTTGTATCTGCTGTGTCAAAAGTGGACACATTCCCTGGGATAACTACAGAGAAAAATTTTGAAACTTTCTGACTGAATAGCCAAATAAAGCATCAAACAAGAAATTAGAAGAAGTATAGTAGAGTAAAGAGATGAGGTAGCAAGACAACTGATGCTTATAATAAAATAGAGGAAGTTGTGGCAAAGCTAAGGGATATTGCAACAAAGCGACGAAATGCTTATGTATAATAAAAAGCTTGATGCACTTGTATCAGATTAAAATTATGTAGCAGACACTGGTGAAAGGCCTCTCTCCAGACGGCCACAAGAAGGACAGGAAGCCAATGACAACCTGGAAAGATTATGAAATTGCTGATTCCTAGCTTATTGATATTTGCTGATAACACAAGCACACTGGAAAATGCTTTGTAGGCTTTAAAACAGTATATATATTTACCAAACTTGTAAGTGGTGTGTGCTGTTAGTGGAGCGGTGACTCCCCAGCTACCCAGCACTGCTTGCTTGCTTTCTCTAAAATAAAAGATATAAAAATAAAATTCAGTTTGCTGATCGAAATTTTATATCATTTCTGCATCCAAATTACTTCTAAAAACACTGAAAAACACTGACCCAAATACTGAGCTTTGTAGAATCCCACTGGTGACTGAGCATCAGCCTGGTGTAACCCCATGTACTCTGTGAATCTGTCCTGTCAGCCATTTGTTCACCTGGTGTATTATGGACTTGCTTAGTTATCTTGCAGTTTATGATGTTAGATGTCAACCATAGTGGCCTCCACGGGGAAGTGGTCACAGCACCAGCCTGACGAAGTTTGAGAAGTGGGCTGTCAGTCACACGGTGTTGTTGGAAATGGCGTAACTTTTAAAATTTTTATGTAACTTTTGTCAAGGGTTTGTTCACATTTGCCCGGGAGGTGAGGCATTGAAGTTTCTCTTCAAAAGACTCTGTTCACTGAGGTCTGAGGAGTTTAAAATCAACAGACTGGGAGTAGCCAGAAGATATACAGGAGATAAGCGAACATTAGGGAACATTACCCCCTGGAGTGGTCACCTGGTCTGGGAAAAGACTGATAAGAGAACCAAAGAATGAGGACCAAATTAGCATGGAAGCAGATGGATCAATAACTAAGAGGAGATGAAATACTAAGAATTGTGTAATTTGGAACAATGAATGAGAATTTATTTGGGTTTTGTCTGTATAAATATGTGAAAAATCAGGTTAAAGAAGCCTGTGTGATGCAATGATTTTTCTGCACAACCCGGGCATATGTGGATTAAATAATTTCTGTGGCATATCTTGGCCAGAATAACATCCTGGCCAGAATAAAGTAATGCCTGAATTCTCTAACACTGAAAAGATTTTGGGGAGTTTCTCTTTTTCTTGCTGTTTTGGTGACAGTGTGACTCTTAGGGTTGTCTTGTGTAGGGCAAGGATTTGGACTTGATGATCCTTGTGTGTCACTTCCAATTCAGTGTGTTTTGTGATTCTGTGATAATGCTTAATGCTTTAGTAGGAGACACTCTTTGGTCTCAGTAAAAAATGCAGAAGGCTATGTATCACATGCAGTTGATAAACAGACGTACAAAATTACATGCTCTGCCTACTATGAAATGTACAACAAATCAGTTGCCAAGAACTTTGAGTTTCAAGACAAGATGCTGGTTATACAAATAAATAGATAAACAAATAAGACAGACTTTCATGTTTGGAAGTCAGGTCAATTCTAATGATGGAAACTCTGAAGTTAGTTGGTCTCCTATACATTCTAATAGTATAAAGGAAATTTAAAGGAAATCTGAAGTCTGAAGGAATATCACGTAACTGATAGATGGTGTGAAACTACTTTGAGTAAAATACTTTGGGTTTAAATGTCCTGGTTATCACAGACAGTAATCAAGGTGTTGTTAAAATAAACATGTATAGTGGGAGCCCAAGTGAATACAAATCATATTTTAAAATAAAAGGAATTGAAAAAGAGTTGCCGGAGAAGGCAGTGTAGGTAGAAACACTATCCTGTGTTGTACTGCTTGGGTTTGCTGTTTACTTTACATTGTGAAAAACAAGGTTCACTCTCCTGTAAAAATTTAAAAGTTTACTAAAGGACAATAGGAGACAAAGGCTATAAAGCAAAGGTTTATGGCCAGGTACCTCTTGGCATTTAGCCAAGAGCACACCTGCTATTTTGGAAACACCCTTTATATACAATTTCTATTGCATCAGCCTGTTACATATTCATAAATAATTATGCATAAGTAAACTTTTCCCCAAACTAGTTTGCATGTTCCAAGAATTGTTCAGCATGGCTCTTCCTCAGGTCTGCCTTTTTAGAGCATGCATATTCCTTGGCTGTGTTTTTAGTCCATTCTTATAATCACCTCCAGATTTGGTCCTTGTTCCCTACTGTCTTCAGATAGTGAGTGCTGATAGTTGGCATATCAGTAGCAGGGTCCTCATCATATATTCCTTGGATAGTGTCCCAACCAACAGGCATTTTAACACAAGCATATCTTTATCAGCTATTTCTAAGTTTTAGTTAACAACAGAAATAAAAAACTGTATCTTTATAGCAAAGTTACTTTAACACCCCACATATAGAATCCATTTTAATATTTGTGAAAAGCTAATATTATAATATGTATCTATATTTTAATATGTATCTATAACAACATGCCAGTAAATCGAATGCTACAGCTTTGGATGGTCTTCAGGCATGAGCAAGGGCTTTTGTGGCAATGGAGTCCCAGGACTGATAGACAGGGACCTTCACCTATCACATTCCATCCTGAGCTGCAGGCATTTCCCTGGTCAGCAGTTGGGCTGTGTGAGGATCAGACCAATGAGCTGTCGAGACGCAGCAGTTTTGAACTCCCTATATAGGAATGCTCTCAACAATAAGACAGGCTGTTTGTCCCATGGAGCTTTGATGTGTGTGTGTGTAGTCCCTGTCTCTGACCACTGACCCCACGGAACATGTGGATTTAATGTATTAGGCTTTAACACAGAAAAATTATGCTCTTGATGATGAAGATCATCTTGATGCTAAAGTGTCGCCCTGATTTCTTAGGATTTCTAAAGCCTTCTGAATTTACATTCTTGTAGAGAACTTTCTCACGCAACTTTCTCTAAACAACCTATTGTTTTGCATTCTTTCATAGAGGCGGAGAAATTTGATAGACTGGTAGTTTGTCCAGTGTCGTTGGAGAGGTGGCACGTTCACCTTCCAATCCACTGGCACCTTTTGAGAACTATAAATGATTGGAGTCAGAAAAAATAAATTAGTCTCTTCATGGTGACCAAAGCTGTGGTGCATCGTTTTTCCTTGTGTCCTCTGGTGACACTGAAGATCCCAAATTAACAGAGTGCAAGTGCCTGACAGCATTTCTCTGGTAAATTGTTGGTTCAAGGATTCATTATCCTTGGGAGTTAAATTCATGTGGAAATCAGTGAACAGCCCTTTTGCCTTTGGGGATTTTTGAGTGCAAGAAAGCCAAATCTTTATTAGGAGATAAATTTTAGCAAAAGCAGAAGGCTATTGCTTCCTGAAAAGTAGAATTACACAAAAAATAATGTCATTAGTATTTGCATGCCTTGAGCCTAGCCATAAGCACATCAAAATAGGGTAAATTATAGCAATATGTAAGCATTTTCTAGCACTGTAATACTGCTAATGACATAACTGGTACCAACCATGAAGCATCAATACATAAACAATACTAAGCTACAAAGAGACTTGCAATAGAGTTGCACAGTCAAGATGCAGGAATACACCTGAACAGTCGTTCAGATAGAAAACCCGGGAGATGAGCACATGGAGACTAAACACAGGGAAAACAGAAAATTCTGTAGAATAAAGAGGAAACCTGCCTGGTGAGACCCAGCTCCCAAAATCAGATTGTCTTGGTTTGAAAAGACAGGTGTCTGCTAAGGAAGGCAGAATCCTCCCCTGAACGGAAAATGTAAACTCCCTCCCTCTGAATTGTTATAATTTTGAAATTAAAAGGCTCCCAGGCAAAGATATGGAAATAGGAGTAACAGTCTTTACTAGGAAAACTGAAAATACAAATGTAATAGTACAAACATCAACAAAAAACACTGACAGAGTCAGAATGCAACCTGACACCCTCTGGGTCAGGGTGTTGGTAGCAGTCCAATTGAAATGATGCCTGCAGTCCTCCTGGAGTGACATATGTGGTTCTGTTGGAGCAGTGATCCTGTAGAAGTGTGTAGTCTTCCTCTGTAGGTCCAGTGGTGGTGTAGATGGGTTGGTCTTCCTCTGAGAGTCCAGTGGAGAAGACAGCTACTCCTCTGGGAATTCAGTGGGAAAAAGGCTGTCCTGGTGTCCCAGAATTTCAGATTATATCCAGGTAGGAATGCTTGGCTCTTCCCTCTGGGCAGAAGTTCTCGCAATGGAATGATGTCATTTTATCAGTCATGTAGTGACACTCAATGGCCCATTAACAGAAAATATCTCCCTGGAGAGAGGATTAGTTGTGGAAGAGATAAAGAAAGCTGCCCAATAAACAGAAGATAACTGCCACACCTCTAAGAGATGGCAAATAGAATACACGCATTATCTTGCAGTCTAGGACACAAATCAACAATCCCGGGTAAAGATGATAATCCTCAGCTTTTTATTATTGTGCTGGACGGATCAAGGAACACAACACTGGCAAAAGTGTTGAAATAAATATGAAGCATGTTGTCTTCTTTTGATTTCAGCTTCTTTCCTCTTCAACAAAGGGCTTTCAAGCCTAGGCAGCTGAAACTTGATTACTAAAACAGTGGAGAACTATAGTCATCAGTGCTATAAGCATGGCATCAACTCTTCATTTACAGCTGATTTCAGACAAGATTATTAAGAACTAATTTTGAAAATGCAGTGGTATCGATGGAGAGCAAATAAAAGCTAGCCATTGGCAAAGTGTATTTTTAGTCAGTGTTGGTATATTATAGTTTTGTTATGAAGACTAAAACAGGCCTGATTTATTGATCTCCTTTGCACCATAGTGAAAGAAAGAAAGAAAAATATAAAGGAAAGTTAAAGATGGAGGAGTATCACATATCTGTGTACGATCACTTCGGCTGTCGTCTGTATGTTGCATCCTGGGTTTGGGTTCAAATTATGGGTTTTTTCTTTGTTAGTTTGCTGGTTCTGTGTACCCTCGTGCATTCCCCATGTTTCCCCCCACCCCCCACCGTAGTTAACTCCAGGCTGCCTGCCATTGGATGTTCCCCATGTCACTTTTGTGACCATTGCCTGCCTACTCCTGAGGATTCCATGCCCGTCACCCCATTCTCACAGCCCCACTCGCCCCGAAGCCCCTTATCTACCCCTGCCGTGTTCCCATTGGTCACTGTAGTACACATCATTACGACGACGTCTGTATTCATTGGGAGAGAGGACTCCCTGTCTGCCCTGTCCCACCCCTATTCCATCCCACTCTGCTCCATTCTTGTGGCCACTTTCGTCCGTGCGACTTTGGGAGCAGGCTGCAGCTTCTCCATCGCGGCTCTCATGGCCAATAAGGCATCCAGCCGCCAGGCAGACAGATTTGGACAAATTTTCTGCCTCTGGTGGTTGGCACCTCTGTGATGTCATGCTTATTATAGAGTTTATAGTTATTTATAGAGTTAAAAATGACATACAGCAGCTCAGAGAGAGTGGATTGTAAAAAACGCGAGGCTCTGCTGATACCTAAAGCATAGGACTGTGGTGGTGCAGGTTCTTTGCCTGCAGCTCACTGAGGAGCATGCTGGAACAGATATTCATGCTGCAGACCTTGGGGGCACCTGTCATGGTTTGGCCTTGGTGGCAGCTTATGCAGGTGCTTGCTTGCTTCCCTCTCCCCTACACCACTCTCTGTGGCATGGAGGGGAGACTCATTAGTTCAGATAAAAATGGTTTAAGAACTGAAACAAAATAAAATCAAATTATGCCCAGACTGTCCCCCAGAAGCAATCAGCACCTCTAGCCAACACCTGCCATATACTGGGCATGATATTTTATTGTATAGAATACCACTAGACTTTCACCAGTCTTTGACCCACCTTGGAGAAGTCTGTGAAGGACTGTACTCCATGGAAGGAACCTCTTCTTGTAGCAAGAAAAGAGCATGATGAGAAAGAAGTGGCAGAGACAAATCGTAACAAGCAGACCACAGCCCCTGTTAGAAGTGGCAGAGACAAATCGTAACAAGCAGACCACAGCCCCTGTTATTCTCTACATGGCTTTTGTGTGTGTGTGTGCATGTGTAGGAGTAGAGGAGCCAGGAATGAGGGAATGGAGATGAGCCCACAAAGAAGAGGAAGGTGGGGGAAAGGTTGTTGTTGTAGTCTTGTTTTTACTTCTTGTTACCCTACTCTTAATTGGCAACACATTCAGTTGATTTTCCGCAAGCTGATTCAGTTTTGGCCATGCTGGTAATTGGTGATTGCTCTCCCTGTCCTTATGTCAACCCATGGTCTTTTTCTTGGTATTTTGTTCATCTGTCCTGTTGAGTAGGGGGAGTGGGAGACAGTTGGGTGGGAGGCTGGCAGTCAAGGTCAGCCTATCACATGTCTCACATAGCCTTATTCTGTTATTCTCACTAACACCAGTGGAACCACAGCACTTGCAGCATGATAAGAAGCCAAGTATATTGCAGGCTGGGCATATTAGAAATACAAGTTTTCTATAGAAGACAGAAGTAGCCTAGCTATGAATGCACTCATTTGCTGAGAAGAAAATAGTTTGTAGCTGCAAGCTGATTTTTAAAAGCTTGCACTGCTGTGAAAGTTAGCTATTGCGACACACAATTGTAGTAAAAGGATCCTGTTGTACCTGCCTTATTGTAGTTAGTTAAGGTTAGGTCCTGCTATTGCGATATACTGCTAATTCACATGCTTCTGAGAACACCGTTAGCTACAAGATTCAAAATACCAAACCTCACCCCCCACACACACCATTCCTAGTTATTTTTTCTGATATAAAGACCCACTTTTTCATAGCCATGATCAGATGATTAAAATCCTCTTGTATGGCTGCCCTGGAGGCAGAAAGCTTACAAAAAACAGTGAGAAAGGAGGCGAAGCACAGACATGTGTTTGTTAATTTCTGAATCATCAGGCTGACCGAACTCACAAAACAAGGAAGAAGCAATGACCAATGTGACTGTACAGACCTGAAGCAAAACTTAGTGGTCACCAGGTCAGATTTAAGAGGAGTCCCTATACATCAGCCTCCAGTTTTCATCTACCATTATACTTTGTCCAAAGAAACAATAATAATAATTAAAACCACATAACCTTACAAAGGGTAGTTCAAGTTTAAAATTACCTTTATTTGTAGCATAAACAAGTGTCTGAAAATCACAGTCATCTGAAACTTCCTCTTTGAATCTATCATAACTTTTGAAATGGCTGTGGTCTGACTCATACTTGGGAGGGCAGCCTTCTGCCCTTCTCAGTCCAAAAATGAATATACTATTACGGACAAAAAGAGCAATATTTTATTAAAAATCCATGTTTATTGGAAACAAACAACCCTGTAATAAGGTTTTCTACAGTCTTATCTCACCACTTATACAGTTTCTACAGAGGAATTTGTTTAAAATGGTAAGCAGTTCTTTAAATAGCTGGTTAGTTACTGTCCTGTTAGGATTATATTTTACTGTTTTGTGATCAGTTGCTGACAAGACACTTGAACTTGTTTTACCATCTCAGAGTAAGATATAACCCTTTTCATAAAAGGAACTAAATAATTTGCTTTTCCTGCAGCAAGATAACATTTAAAATCCTAATTTAAATATCTATTTTTTGATTTCTTTGAACTGTAGTCCTCTCCTCTTTTGTGTTTTGTTTCTGCCTCGTTGAACACAGCACAGTCTGAGGACAGATAAAATCTGAATTCCAAAGGCAGCCAGCCAGCAGCAAAAGAGACTTTTGGAGATTTGATCTTCCTGTTCCTGGTTTACTTGTTCTATCATTGCCCAGAAAAGTCCTTGCTATCCTTTACTGACACTGATCATTTAAAAAGTTCAGGAACTCCTTTCTGCAGCAAAGTGAAATGGAGTTTTTCCCTGGCTTAGAGAAAAGTGTCGTTTTGGTTGCAACAAACTGCAAAGTGTAAAGAACTTCGTGAATATTTTCTTTGAAAGTGGTGCTTTTTACTTTAACAATTTGGAAGCACTTCATCTGTCTTATTTAAGGATACTGTTTACCATTTTTGCTCATTATTTTTACTGACCAGACGGTGGAGGTATCAGAAATAAGCTTTTAATTCTCAAAGGCAAGCTGCTATGTTGCAATTATGCACTTCATAGAAGAGGGCGAACAGATATAGACCCCCTTAAGTCCTTGTGATCCACAGACTATTAGGTGTAGTTTAAATCTCTACTATGCCCAACACAGAATATTTTTGTTCTATTTTTTCAGATCTACCATGGTTAAGTATAAAATGATTATATTATATTATACTATGTTGTTAGTGTGCAAATAAATACTAGCATAAAGTACACATATTAAAAACTTTAAAGAACAATCAAAATATTTAATTCATAAACAGGACTTTCCCCTTCATGACAGATAACAAACATATCATATAATAAATAAATTCCCCTTTACAAACATTGGAAACTGTCTACTAAAATATATTTTCAATTAATAGGGGTACACCACACACCATTTATTTTCAAGGCCAGATTTAAAACAGTAGTGAGATGGCTTGACACCTGATGGTATAAGGCAACAATTTTACATTCAAAAGGGAGACATTGCTTAACGCAGAGAAAGAGATGACTGAGATGTCTGTCCTTATCAATTTGAATGTGGAAAAGGAAGAGGCCCTGAAACTTCTTCTCCAGAAAAGAAACAGAAATTATTCACCTGTTACCAAAATATTGCAACATAATTTATATCTGGACCCTTCTATATGATGCAATAATTACTTCCTTAGCCTTTCCTAAATCTCTGCATTGCAGGCAATTGCTATGATTTTTATTTTTATAATGATTCAGCTTAAGTACCCACCTGTTTTGTTGTATATAAGACCCATTCCTGTCCCAACCCTGCAACACAAAATCAAAGAACTAACATACAAGTAAAAACCAACAGTCACAGATTTCACATGGCAGATAAGCATTTTTTGCCATTCTTCTTTTTAAAGCTCACAGAGGGCAAAGAGATGAATTTTCAAGGATCTGACAAAAAAATATTCAGTGGAAAAGAAAAATGTGCTAAATATGGTGATGTGGAAATTTAATTAAAATATTGTTCCATAGTGGAAAAACAGCCATCCGGGCAACCTGATGTGATTAAAATCCTATTCATCATATTTGCAACTAGACTTCCACCATGTTTTTCTAGCTGGTTCTTTGTACGAGCACATAAGAGCACGGTTGTTCATTTGGCTCCGGGTTGTTGCTGTGATCTTGGTCACATGAGGAGGATTTCAGCAGACTGTTCACATTCCTTTAAACTCTTGCATAATAGAAAGCAGTTGCTGAGCATGCTGCTGGATATTTTGCTGTTCTTCTAGCCTCTCCTCAGCATGGAGAATCTCCTCCTGCAGGGAAACTGGTTGTGAAGCCTTAGATGAAGCATTCAGATACAGCAATTAACATGGAGAATTACTTATAACTCACTATCCAGTCATCTTCCACCCTATCATTTACAAATTCTGGAGAGCTATCACTCTAGTGAGCTGAAGTGCATGCAGAGTGCCCCCTGCACTGCAACAAACCCAATGAAAAAGCCAGAAAAATACCGAGAGACAGAACTTCACAAAATAAAACTATATAGTCAAGTGGCAGAGTTGTAATGCTCAGCATGCCCTGTGCAAAGAAACACAAAAGAACAGATAATTAGTTCTGGTTTCCAGTCGTTCATCATGTGATGCCTCTGCAAGACAGAAGATGTTTACCTCAGGGTGATTACTAGGACTGACAGTGGATTTAGTTGAGAAGATTGCAGTCTTTTCCTTTACCTACTAGTGCTGCCCAGTGTTCCAGGTCACATACCATAACGGGACAATACATGTACAGACAGCTCCTCTTCTGTACAGCCCCACTCAACCCCACAGGTACCTTCTGCCTTGCCAAGAAATAGCCCTTCATCATCCTCAGAAATAGAGGAGGCAACACCATGAAGAGATAGCTGTGGTTACAGGATGGGAACAATCCTGTCTCCTGTCATCACAAAGTACAGGCACATGTCAGGTCATGGGACTCAAACACAGCACTTTACTCCTCCACTGCTGTCTCCTAGGGGAGGGTTGTCACTTCCCAATGTTGAAAGACTGAGTGAGATAGGCTGGGAAAAATTCAAGACAGTAGGCATGTGGTTGTTTGTCCCATACACCAATTTTATAATCCAGGACAGAGCAGTTGACTTAAAGACTCTCTTTGTTTATGCTGGAATATGAGTTTATAATGTGTGACTCTCCTTGCCATCTAAGGTGTCAGCAGGTGTATTTTGTCCTTGTTTTCTGATGAATCACAGGCCCAGTAAGTCAGTCACATCTGAAGAAACTCAGGAGGAGACTAACTAATTCATGGATCAGCATGACGTCCTGGTGATGGAACAGTACTGTCTCAGTTGAAGTTCCTGCGTGTAAAACCACTGCCAAAGAGAGAATGCTCCTTCAGAAGGCACTTGACTCCCAGGAAGCTTTTTTCTTTTGCCAGAAACCTGTCATGCCAAAACCCAAGAGGCTGAAGAAGGGTTTGCATTGTTTGAAGAAAGGTTTGCAGAAATCTGCAGGTGAATGGTGAGACCCATCAGGGAATGGTGAGGAACAGCAGGTATGATGGCACTACCAATCCCCTACTCCAGCCCAAGTTCTGCTTCTGTCTGAAAAAAAGACCCAAATCCATGTCTCATCTTGAAGGGCCTCTCCTTGTTATAACTGCAGAAGGCTGTGCCTGCCTTTCCTGTGATAAAAGAAAGATGTCTTAGTAATGATAAGGAAACCTCACTTCACATGGATCAATTATGATACTTTAAATATATGGGGCTAATAAAGCAATAGAAGGAAAAGGGGTTTGTTATCTTCCTACAAAACAAGTTTTTTTTGTGCGTTCCTAATGTGGGAGTTTCATAATAATAAATTAGGGTCAAGTAGAGCTGTGGTGAAAAAAATGTTCTTAATATTTATGCAACTCTTCCATTCCTCCATGTCCACAAAACATAACTGAGAAGTTGAATAAAAACCCAAGTATAATATTTAAAAACAATTAAAACTGTTACTTAGAACAAGCAGTTAAATTGTTCTAAGAGTTTCCTGGAGTATTTAGGTAGTAGAAGCTGTGTATCATGTTGGTATGCAGTATGCAAGAAAAAAAGAAAATAGTTTTCCAGTAAGAACTGTGTTCAAAACACATATGAAAAGGATTCAAGTGGAATGTGCAGTTATACCCACAGGTGTACAACCTCATTTGGAAGAAATTTATCCTTAGTTTATGAATTTCTCTTCCTTCTTTCCTTATCATTCTCCAACCTGGCTTTGAGCCAGGCTTTGTTTTGGGTTTTTTCTTTCTGATGATCCTGTGCAGTTCATGGTTAAAAAAAAAAAATTGCAAGAATAAATAAACAGCCTAGTATCTATTTAGTTTAATAGGTTTGTCCATGATTTAGCATAATCCAGTGTCTGAGAGACGTCAGTTTTCTGATTAAATTTCTTGGAAGCAGATTCCCATTCAAATTGGTGTCTTTCTCTACATTGTATTTCACTTACTTTTCTGTTTAGTAGGCAACAAGAAACACTGCAAAATGTAGGCATTTACTATTTAAATGTCTGGTCCAAAATATCCCAGTCTACATTCATTTGGCTAAGTTTTGCTTGCATGATGTATGGTAATCAGTGAATGTTTGTACATGAAGGGTTGAACTTGTGAGTGAAATCTAAAATGTCTGTTCAGCTGTGCTGAACATCTTTCAATATCCCAAAGAAGAGACATAATCACATATGAGATCATTGGCAGGGGATTCCCAGAACAGATCCAATGCAAGTCTGAAGCTGCACAAGTAAGGATTATTGTAAATTTGGTCTGAAAATTGAACTCCAGCATTGATGAGTATATAGCTAACAGCCTAATAATGTTGCTTGAAAGAAGTTGTTCATATATTAATAGAAAAATTACAAATGAGAATTAAAAAACACCAAACTAGCAAGTTAGGATATGGGAAAAATTATTAGAAATTATACAGTAATATACGGGTACACAAAAACTCACAAGAAGGGTATATGGCCATGGAAATGAAACTATTGTGCTTGCTGAGGTTAAGTTAATGAACCATACAGACAGAATCTGCAAATGATGTCATATCACAATGATTTGTTTCATTCATTTCTTAAAACTAATTTTTTTTCTGACCACAGTTTGGAATCTTACATGTGTGTTGAGCGATTAATCATCAAGCAATTATAGAAAATGGCATCTTAGAAAATGTATGTAACTTGCTACATTCACTAATAGACACCTCCAAGCTGAAAAGGTCAGTAGTAGATGAAAGAATCAACTAAATATAAGCAGTCAAAGAACTTAAGTAAAACTAGATTAAATTTCTAATTGGATAGCCTCTTCTAGTAGTAAAATGAGCTTTGAGCTTGCCCACGTAACCAGGTCCTCTACTGTTTATTCTCATGAATCTTACAGACTAAATAAAGCTAAGAGGAGCTAAACTGAATTTGTGATTCATGTACCAATACAGTTAAATCTTTGGATATTTGTTGTGGCCCTGCAGCTAGTGAAAGATATTTTTTCCTTTCTTCTTCTTATAAACTCTGTATGCATTCTTATTTGGCATTTATTGGTGGAATCATTCAGGCAAAAGTATGAAGGCCCATCCTTTACTTGGCTGTGGTTTGTCTGGTTAAAAGAAGAATAGAGAAGAAATATGTAAGAGCATTAGAAAAGAGGTTAAACAACTGAACTCAAAATAATGAAGGAAAGAGGACTGGCTTTTAAGTTTTCATAGTCAGTGGACAATGTTCTGTACAAAAGCTTGGTTGATTCTAATGCCATTATTTGATTCCAAATATTTTTGAGATAAGTGAGTAAGTGATTAAGAGAATAAATGCTGGGAAATACAATATTTCATTGGAGTGGTAAAACATTGATGGTATCTGGCAACACATTATTAGAAACAAGGCAACCGGAGAGGATATATTGACAATAAATAAATTTCAAACTTCTTCCATAAATAGCAGAAATCTTTCAATGGAAATTCAGTCTATTCTCAAAAGCTGCAACAACTCATTTGAACAACATTTATTAAACATCACTAAGACTTTAACAGGAAATCTCTTCAGCCCTGACTGAAGAACTGTTTACATAAGGAATATGTGCTTTATCAACTCATTTTACAATGATTATTTCTTCAATATTCCTGCTCAATTCACAAAATTATTTTTTATCAAATACTTATCTGTAATGCAGCTGAAGAATCTTCCAAAAAATGCTGAATCAGTTCATTCACTTCAGTTGCTGTTCAGTTAATACTTTAAGCTGATGTAAGCCAATCCTTCTGTCAGAAGAGTCCCACTCACAGTTACCCACAACTGGCACCCACTCCCTTGTTGTCTGAGTAACTACTAGGAACTAAATAAGGAACTTGTGCATATCAAAAATAACAATTTTACTAATTTCTTCCTGCTACCTAGTTCCACGATGGACTTCACTGCATGGCTGCACAAATACTGGTGCAGGAGGAATGAGTAGGACTCCTTCTCTTGGCATTGCAAAACAACTATGGCCATTCAAGCTTTAATAGTTTGCTCTGATTACTCTACTGAAGGTTTCCCAGTGTACACATATTTAGAGTAGAGGTTGCAAAAGCAGAAAAAGAATGTGTTTCTGCTGTTCAATATGAAGTCTGGACTTCTACCTAACTTATTATTATGATCAGTTTAAGACAATCCTCTATAGTTTCCACAGACGCCTATATTCTTCCCTCCATGAAGGGATTTAATTTCTAGTTAAGGGGTGGAGTAGTCATTGGACAAGTAGGATGGTTTTAGCTTCTATATCTTTCTATCAGTGCTTTAGATGCAGGAAAACAGAAATAAGAGTGGAAAGATACTAGTGAAAATCTTGTAGAAAACAGTTATTACACAACAGCTGTTCTGAGATGGTTTTGAACATAGATGGGCCATTGAACATGGTAACAAAGACAAAACCCCAATGTGTTTAAGGAATAAAAGGGGATCCCAAAAAAGGAAAGGAGAAGAAAGACCTGCAGAAACATAGTGCAGGGACTTTGAAGCCACAAACAACTATATGTGAAATTTACAGCTGTGGTGAGGCAGGTTAAAACCAAATTCATCCTGACTGACACTGGTAAAAAGGAAAGAAGCCATTGAGATCAGGAGTATTGTCAGGCTATTTTTTATGTTAAAGTGAAATTTAAAAGCATTCTATATGGTTAGACTCAAGCAACATCTTCAAGTGTTCTCCAAGAGAGCACAATGGAAGGAAAAGACCAAACAAAGGGGAGTAAAGAATTGGGAAATCATACTCCCAGGATAACAAAACCTTACCACATGTTGCTGATATTCCTGTTGAAGAAGATAACTCCTTTCACTGTAAGCACCTCTGAATGTCTTTATAACAACATGCAAACCATTACAACGCCACTGCCACAATAAAAAACATAATGTGGAAGAGATGAAAAATGAAAGAGACATCATCAGGGACGATAAAATTGTGGGTGCATTAGTCTTGTTCGAAGCACAGAAGTGTACAGTGAATTAGTTACTACTGTAATGTTTTTAATGAATTGCACAGGCAGTCTGTAGGAAAGCCATCTAGATCATTACGATTTGCAAGCTTTTTGAGAGAGAGAATTATTTTGCTGCCCAGGCTATTAGCTCATATTAATAGCAAGCAGCAGCTCAACACCAAGCTCAGAAAGAAAGAGGCGATTATACAGAAAGAACCTTGCTATTTAAGGTTATCTTCATGAAGATTTTTCCTTCCCCTGCTCCCACACCCAAATTTAAGTCAGCTCAGTGCTGAATGAAAGAGTTGCTGCAGGGGACAAAAGATGTCAAGAATAAACATTGTAATACTATGTGGAAGGCCAGGTTTACCAAAAAGAAGGTTACATTTAACTATCTATAGTACTGCAATGAAAAAAATGGTATAAAGCATTGTTTGAATACCTGGGGTTGCCTCAGAGAGGACATGGATGACAAAATTGCTATGATATACTGAAAAACTGAACAGTGAAAACTGAGAAAGTGATTAGTTGAAACTCAAATTCAAATGCACAGTGGCTGTCTATCACAGCACCAGAAAAGATTAAATTTTCAGAGCATGAAAATGGCCAGTGAGTGGTCTCTATTTATTTGAGAGATAAGGAAATTCTTAAACACTTTAGTTGTTAAGATGGAATTAATACTTGTGGGATTTCTTTCAGTACCACCTAGTCTTCAGAAAAGTTGATTCTACTCAAGGCCCACAGTGTAACAGCACATAAAACCTAGTTCCAAAACTTGTAGTGGTAAAGGAAAAACATTTTTAGAAGGTTACAGAATCAATGGTTTATATAAATAAAAATATACACGTATATTCTTTAAGGAAGATCAGTACAAAACATACAGAGCCAAGTCTGCTACCTCCAAGTTGCACCACAGAATAAAAATCTGGTGAAAAGACATTGTATATTACAGAAAGAAACACAGAAGTTTAATTCTTCAGATAATCAGGTTGCCTTGGAACTGAGTAACCAGTAAGGGATGTAACAGCTGGTTAAGTTATGTAGAGACATATTACAGTGTTCTTTAAGGTTAGAAATAACCTTCAACACGCTGTGGGAAATTGTTGCTACATTTTCCATCTTGTCTTTTGCAGTGGTAAATTCATATGCAGAGCAAGGGATCATTTCACTCCATTCAGCAAAAGGTGCAGCACAGAGCAGGTATTCACGTTCTAAGGAAAAATCACAGAAAACAAACTCCAACACAATAGAACTGAGAAAAAGTTCTTGAAGGAGTTTGCTAATGCAAAATTTTCTGTAAAAGGGTATTTAGGTATGCACAGGATAAATTATATATATGTTCAAATTTCAGTTGATTTATTCCTATTCCTTCCTGGGTACTGACTGTTACTTCTTGAAGACTCATGACAGATTCTTATATGCTGCCTCAAGACTCTGGATCGAAAAGCATGTTGTAAATTTGTCATTGCATTATAATTAATTGTCTTGAAATAAAAACTTACACAGTATCCATGTGGAATTTATTTATTTATTTATTTGTTTATTCATTTATTTATTTCAGCTAGGAAAATGAGGAGTGCAGTCCATGTAAACTTAATTCTCAACTGAATTTATTAATTCCTTGCCTATCACATTTTTTTTTATCCCAGGGTTGAGGAGAAAAATTGTATCAAGATGTCTGTTACCAAAGAAACTTCCATCATGTAGCCCTTATTTAAAAGCAGCATTTTCAATTTGTGAGGTAATGCAGAAAACACACTGGAGGCACATAAATATACAGAATCAAACAAGGAACGTCCTTGCATCATACAAGGAGCATGGTAAGTACAGAGGAAGGAATGTGTGGCCATACAATTCACATGGTACCATATGATGGTACCTCCAGGACATTCATATCCCGAAAGTTTTCTTCAGTCAGTGACCAGGAGGGGGAACTGTACGTGTGAGTCTCAGACACCACAGGAGATTCCTGTTCACCTCCATATGTCAATGAGCCAAAGAGTAAATACTGTCTGTGAATATGGAACCATTATTCATTACATTAGCCTGCCTGGAAACCTACCTGCTGCTCTTTTCTCTGTAATTTCCAAGCTTCATTTTTCTAGTGAAAACTAATAGTGGGTTGAGACTGTTCAGATTTTCTTCCTAAAAATTCTAAGAAATAAAAAACCAGAATACTTCTTCTATTGAAGTTTTGTAAGTCCTAATGCAAAGATGTTAATGTTTTTAATTTTCTATAACAAAAGACATACTATTATTTGAAGTGGATATCTATTTTTAGGAATCTGACTTGGGGCACCAGTGTTTCTGGTGGGTGCACATGCAGGATGGAGCAACATAAAATAGGATAAGACATCTTATGAAACATGGTCAGCTTACAGCCTGTTCTAATTTTTTGAGAATGCAGTAACCATAACCCACTTCTTTTCTTTCTAAGAAGTGGGCACATATATTGTAGGTTGGGTTGGTTTAGTCAGGGATTTAATTAACGTTAGTTCCTTGTACCCCTTTTTTCCCTCACAGTGGTTTGATCCAGGTTGTTTACTCCAAGATTTCCCGCCGCACAAACCCACAGTTACCTGTCAATCTTCTCACTCCTCCCAGGGTTTCTCCTTACATGGTTCTGTCAATCAGGGGCTGTCACTCCTTGTTGGGGTGTCAATCATGTAACCACTCCCTGCTTCTTCACAGAAAGTTCTGTGTCAATCACCCCACCTTTGCATTCCTGTTTGTCCCAGAACGCTGTACCCACCTCTGTTATATCACCATTGGCTGTGAAACCCTATCTCAGTTATCCCCAATTGGGTGAGACAGGTTTCCACCCCTGTCTGCCCACCCCCTATTTAATCTGCTGTAATCTTTTGTTTGTGGCCATTTTGCCTTGCAATGATCTGAGAGCAATTCTCTCAGACCACACATAGGGGAATAAAATTCTCAGTTTCGCAGGCAAAGTGTCCTTCTCTCGTCCCTTCACTTCCTCTCAGCGTGAAGCTCCCAAAGCTGCTCCCCCACACCAGGGCACTCCACAACCCTGGAGTGGCCGTAAACATGGTGGCTGTTTACGGCAGCGCTAGCCAGCGCTCACAAGGCAGCGCTAGCCAGCGCTTTTACTGCTTGAGGTTGTAATGGGCAATCGCCGCACCCATACAGAAGAGGTGCAATAGCAACACAACTCTTTTCTTAGTACCAAGGATGTACCTGAAGAAGACTCAAGCAGCATGTCCTGAGCTGGTTGTAAAAGTGTAATTCAAGATGAATATTTGAGACCATGATGATACATAGCACATCCCCATCTGATGAGTTTATCCATTCTTAACAAATTTGGAAGAGTATGTTTAGTTGTGTATTAGTATTATGTGACATGTAGAGGTGAATTTTCCAAAATAGGAACTCGGATGTTTCAGGGGCTTTCCAGACAGCTCTTAAGGAGACTTCTCAGTCTGACCGTTCATGAAACTCTGGCAGTCACACTCTGACCACCAGAGACTCTCACTGCTGGGACCAAAGCCCTTTCACAGCAGGTGGCTCCAGTGACACTCTGGGAGCCTTGCCTGAGTCCCTGCTCACCCCACTCTCACAGTCAGAGGAGATTTCCCAGGGCAGAGTCTGAGATTTCTCATTCCACAGAACAATTTATTCACAGCGCAGTAACACAAAACCAGCCCGAGCTGGTGCCTCCAAGGAGGATCTTGAGCAAAGGAACCCCTGGGCTTTTACACCCTCATAGTCCAAGTGAGCTCAAGTCTCACTCTTCCTCCTGAGTCCTCAGCTCCTGCTGAATCTCCCAGTGTCCATTCACCTGGCTGGCAGCACTGGTACCTGCTGGCTGCTCTTTGTTATCCAGAAGGTTGGCACTTCACAGCTCCCCTTTCACCGGGCTGGCTAACACCAGACTTCATGCCCTTTCTTGTGCAAAGGCTCAGCAGTTCAGGGCCTCTTGTCTTGAGTTCCCACCTAGAGCTCAATCTGCATCTCAATCTGCATTTTGCAAATCAAGTTATCTGCACCAGATGTATTCCTCAACACATCTTTCCAAAGTTCTTTTGTTCTGTCATTCTGGGCATCTCAGTCATCTGACACCACATCAACCAAGACTGCTAGAATTAACTTCTAATGCCATGGCCCATACTGAAATATGGATACAGAAAGAAGTCTGTCAAATCAAGTAAATTCCACAAGGTAGAAAATATAAGTAAGTTTTGACAGAAAAAACCTCCATGGATTAAGTTGTCTGGAGAGGCCATACCTTCAGGAACAAAGAAGATGCTTGGATGCTGGGCAACCATCTTTGGACAGAATGAAGCACATTCTTCCACATGTAGCTGCCAGCACTGTTTAGCAAAAGTTGTGATGTGGTAGAACACATGGCACCCCAGCTCAGTTCCTCAGTCTGAGCAACCTTCCTTCTATTGAAGGTGCAATTACATCATCTTCCCCTATGACATAAAGCTCCTCGAGATGAGTCAGGCCAAATCCTTCTTTTGTCAGGACTTCTAGGGAATTCTTTCAGCACTTCTTCAACCTCTGTCACAGCAGCTGTGACTACAACAGGCCAGATTTGCCTGTGTAAAAAAAATTGTTTTGCCTGTGTAGAAAAACATCAGTAAACACAGCTTGAGCTACCACAGAAGAAGATAAATAATTTAATTACAATGAGCTTATGCTTATCTCTACTATGGTATGTCAATATCAATCCAAATTTTCTCATCAAGATCCACTGTTTAGATAACCCATTTTTACATTCTGGTGACAAGTGGAAGCAGGTTTGACTGCTGCACTCACCTGTGTTGGTCATTATTCCACAACAGCCACTCACCTCAGAACCTGTACCTTATTCAAATCAATTACTTTCAAGTTTTTTCACCTCATCTCATTGCATAGGCACTTTACTTTCTCTGTTCCCAAAAGAGATTTATTGTAACATGAGTTTTCCTTGTTTATTCCCTTTTATAACTTTTGTTATTAAATTCCAGTGTCTCAAGTAGAACAGGCATCTACTACTGGTCCTGGAGGGAGGGTTGCAACCCTGCTGAAGTTCAGACTTGAATCATCTGCAGTCTTCCCTAAAGAGAATGACTCTTCATTTGAACTACTAACAGCAGTAAAATTGTGCACCCATTCTGCTAATACCTCATAGAGAATTTTTTAGTAATTTCAAGCCATACAGGATGAATTAATTCCTTTACTGAGCAATGTTTTTATTTAATACTTGAATGCCTATTATATATTTTACTAAGAGAATTAAGTACTTGGTAGTTTACCTGTTCAATACTCCTGTTTTTGGATAATCTAGAAACTCTCCCCAGGCAAATAACTGAAGGATAATGTGACCCATTTAAATTGTTCTCTCCAAATAATAATTTATTATTCTAAATAATACATTTATAATAATAATAATTTATATAGTAATTATAATTTATATAGTAATTATAATAATTTATATAGTAATTATACTGTAGCAAAAGTTTTGAAATTATGTTCCCAGAAGACCCCATGCAGATTGTACACCAAGCCTGCAAACTCAAATTTTCTTGAGATACCATAAAGATATATGATATTGACCTGCTTTTTACCAAATAAGGATTTTATAGGTATACAATTTGAAAGTTGTTGCTCAAACTTCCCTGTATTTGACAATAGTGATGGAAAAATGCCACGTGCTCCATATTTGCTGTCCAGTAAAAAAAGCCCTTCTGAAGCTTTGTAGAACCAGGATCCTAACCAGAAAAACATGAAAAGAAAAGCATGAAACTTGTCTTAAAGACAAGCAATCTAAATGTCACTCGTTTCATGTAGAATGGAGACTACCCATGTTTTACCCCAGCCAAAAGCATATATTGACACTGTTGGGAAAGCATGCGTCTAAAAAGGATACCAAAATGTGTCTATTCCATGCTTTGTAAAAAAGTTTATGCTAAAACAGACTCCTAGCTCAATGCTGGGTTCAGCCTGAGCACATTTACTGTCTTAGAATGGGCCTTCCTTTTCTTGTTATTGGTTCTGGTTTAATCAAGTACTGATGCATCTATCCAGCACACAGATTCAGATGAAGGTATGAAGATGTTTTTTGAGTAGCAACACTGGAGTTTTTTCCAGCTTGCTAAAAGTCCTTCACCTCTCCAGGGATGTTTACAGAGTCACTTCTATATTTAATATTACCAGTTTTGACATGTGGCACTTTCTGGGATGAAAAGAATATTATTTCCCTTTGCAACCTTAACCCTTCCTTGACATAGATGCTTATCCGTGGGACTTCAGCCTGCTTCTCATTCAGCTTTGTCTGGCTCATTTTGCAAAGTCTAAGAACAGAGGAGTGGAAGGGCTGGTGTCTTGGCCAGCCTCAGGTCTGCCTAGCAGACATCTATCTGTCTGGGAGCAGATACAGGTATATTAACTGTCTCTGAGTCAGCTCTGCAGCTGCTACTGAACAGCATAGATGGGCATCAGCCACTAGTAGTTCAAATCCTTTGGAAGTCATATTGCCAGAGGCTAGGAAAGCAGAAAAGCAGCAGCCACTATTGCAGGACAACTCTGGTTCTCAATAAATACACTGTAAAGAAGAATCACCCTTCCTTCCTGTCCTCTCTGAGTGGCATGCAAGTTCTGAGGCAGAAATGTTTCTCCTGTGATTATTTCTTTCTCAGGCAGAGATGTCTGTATAAAACATGCACTTAAAAAATAAAACCCAGCTCTGAAAATATAAACAAATAGGAAAGTGTATCTGTAGGAAAGCCATTTTGCATTTGGCCAGTGGCATAAGATACAAATCATGCCCAGTGGATTCAGGACACCTGTCATTCTTCCTTGTAATAAACCTGAGGGTTAATGTCATGGAGAATGAAATAGATGCAATACTTCACTTCTTCCTGCTTTACTTTCAGGTAAACATGCACTTCCTTAATGTGTCTAACAAACATATAGGGCTGCTAAGAGAAAGAGATGAGAATCTGTCTTTGCCGATAAGGAATTGAGATGCTTATTGTGCTGCAGACAGCTGTCCATGCTGGTGTGCAGTAGTGATTCTGTTGTTTTTTGGGTATTTTTTGGGATTTTAGAAGGAGTAAACCTCCTCAAACACAAACACACACACACACACACACACTCTGCAACTGGACAGATTTCAAAGAACGAGAAAATTCTCTGTAGAAAGTGATCAGTGATCTCCCTTTGTTTCATCTGGAAATCTGGTTTCGTGAATGGAAGCCCAACTGTTCATATCAACAGAATTATTTGCTATATGTGGATAAAAATTAATAAAGCCATTAGCCTAGCACAGGTATTTGTCTACAAGACTTCAGCCTGCTTGTTTTCAACAAATTAGCAATTTCAGAACCTGAACATACAGCATTGAATTCTATTTTCTTTCTTACTACACCAAATTCAGTGTCCCTGGTTTGCATTTTATATCATTATTGTGTCCTTAATTACTAATACCAGTAGATATTACCATTGGGTCAAACCCTGCTTATTTCACCTAACTACTCACTTTGCACCAGAAGGGGCTATAGCCAGGAAAGCAGGATTTATTAACGGTATTTTAAGTTCCCAAGTACTGAAAACTGTTAGAAATTTGAAAATGACTGTCCCTGAAGATTGATCATGCTTTCAAATTATGGAACTTTGTATGCAGCAATGTAAATTGTATTAACATATCCGGATTGTATTAACATATCCGGATACATAAAAGTATCTATTACAGATCCATACATTAATAATTGAGAGAAAACAATTATTTTGTTTTAAAAATGAATAAAAAAAGCTAGTTTAAATTTTAAATATGTGACAACACCTTAAAAACATTTCAGTGGACCGAGGAGTAGAACATCAGCTTTTTTTCACTTGCCTGGTTTAGTATTTTAGCTGGAGGAATAGTGTTTTGCTATATGATCCCTGTTCATTGAATTAGTCTGAGACCTCTGAGCAGGTTTTTGACTAGTCACCAATTTGGCTACATCTAAGTCTGACAGGACAAATAAATGAGCTGCTGACACATTGTCTGTCACATTAACACACTGAGAAGTTGGTTTGTGGTTTGTCTTAGTACACAGTCAGAATTGTCTTAACACACAAACAGCTGAGCAGCAACCTTGCTACAGATAGACATCTCTTGAGCAAAAAAATAGAGTCCTTCAATTTGGTACATTTTGAAAAAATGTACATTGTAAACATTTTAAATGTTTTGGCCCTGTATAAGTGTGTAACACCTAAGAACACACCTAAGTTTAAATTCTTATATTTGTGAGTGTTTTGCTGAGTTTCCATTTGGAAGTTGAACACTGTGCACAATGATACACAATGAAGGTGCTTTTGTAACAGATACCACCATTCTGCCTGTAGTTTGCAGTTCCCTCTGCATTGAACAAAATCCTTCTATTCAACGCTGTTTTAACTCTAGAAAACACACGTGATCCATTTGTGCCCTCACATTGACTTCTGCAACAAAGAAAAATATTTACTCTCTTGATCTGGATAAGTGCTAGTTTTCAGTTATTTTCCATCTGTTTTGAGGGCATCGTAGTTACTTGACATGATAAAAGAAACCCTACTCTTTAAAGTCTCAATAGATGTTATGGTTTTAAGCAAGCTTCTTTTGTGTATGAAGGATTAATGAAGATTAGCTGAGTTTATCTGCTCCAGGTGTCTCAGTTCAAGCTCCTGTTTCAAAAAACCTAGTTTGAAAAAGATGACAGAGAGTAACGAAATCACTCTTGATCCAAACATTTAGTTGCTGCCCTCTCTGCACTCCTTCAGCTTGACAGCTTGCCCATATAGAAAGCTAAGAGTTTTCTCTCCAGCAGCAGGACTAAACACTCACAACCTTGATGGGACTTACACCTCTTTGAGTCTCAGAATGCATCAACTATGAGATTGCACTTGACCCCTGACTTCAGAAAGATATATAAAAATGCACTGTAGGATGAAAAGCAGAGGAAATCACATGGGGTTGAAGAGACGCTACCAGGAAATGGACTGTGCATACCTTAAGACTCATCTAGCTGTTTCCTTCTGTGAGTTGCAGGGTTCTTAATTTAGGGTTTATACATCTCTAAAAATTACAAGACCAGTGAGGGGACAGAGGGCTGGGCAGAGGGGTTTGGTCTCCAGGGGAAGGGGGGTGGCCACCAGGGATACCAATCCAGTGAGGGGACAGGGAAAGGAGGAACCAGGGGAAGTTACAAAGGGGAAGTTGCGGCACAGAAGTCCAAATGGGAGACTGTTTTTCTCCCCAGGACTGACTCTATGTGAGTAGTTACTGCCGTTGCCAGGGCCAAGGACTTGAGAATTGACCGAGGTGGGAGAGTTCATGAGATACTACAGTGCAGGCATCCTTGTCCTCAAGAAAAAGGATTTGCCACCAAAATGGGAGAGTTGGTCACATCACTAGAAAAAACTCTGTTACCTCTGGATAGAAGAGCACATGTCTAATGAGTGACAGTGCTTTGTGACAGGAGAAAGCAGAATTGCAGCCTGCTCAGTGGTAAGTGGTGATCAGTTATAAGTGGCCCAGAGCTCAGAGTTTCAGCTCACACAGTGATGATGTACTTGCTGATGTACTTGCTAATATTATTGCTGAGTCTAAAGCAGAATTGTGGTGTGCATGCCAGTAAAATGCCCTATAAAAGCAGAGGGCAAGGGCAGCTGGAGCATGCTTCTTTGTTGGTATCTAAGGAGTGGCATAATGTGATGACATTCCATTACAGCTGAGAAAATTGCTCACTCCTTAAAATGCAGTTTCAGGCTAGAAGTACAGTAGTTACTGTATATACTGTATTCCTAAGGTGTTGGTGATTAAGGTCTGTAATTGACAAAAAGGGAGATGTACTGTTATGATCCATCCAACTTTCTATGGATGAGACACAGAACTTAACCTCTAAGATCTTGCAGTTGTCTTTATAATGAGTTAGAATCATTACACCATTGCAAGTGAGCCAAAGCCACTAATTACGTGTGTGTGTTTCTGTGTGTTTACAGACATAAATATTAATATTGTGTACAACCTGGACATTATTTCTCAATGCAGAGAAAGTGGTTTTGAAAGACTGCTGACATTTGTATTAAATACATTCTTTGCCGTGAAAATCAGGAACAATCAACGTCTTCAGGAGTGAGCAGAAACTGATTTATTAATGCTGTACTTTTAATTGAAGTAGAAGTCTACTTGTACAGACTTGGAGCTTAGCAATAGAAGAAGATCTGGAAACAAAGAGATAACAGTGGCCAAAGCTTAATCTTTTTTTAAAAATCTAGTGATTTTAAAAGATTAATACTGCAGAGGCATTTTAATAGCACTTTTTTGATCTTTCCTGTATTTGGAGATAAACAGGCTTTTTCTCAGCACAGTACTACAGGAAGGACTAATTTTTGCTATTTTACCTTTACTGGAACTACTTGACTATTTGAAAATAAGTGTGTCTTGTTAAATTGCTGTGCTACTATTTTAAAAGGTGAAATCAATCCAGCTTTACTATGATTAATTTTCTGTATGCGGGAAGAATCTTCTCCCCAGAAATAATAATTGTAGTCAGTAAGACCACATGCCATGGCTCTTGTAGGCCAGAACTCAGCAGAACACTCTCATATGTAAACATTGGACTTAAACACTGGACTTAAAGTTCTTGAGACTTACACCCTTACAATAGGGCTGAAACACATGTTTACAAAGCCTACCAAATTGAAGGAGGGTTGTCAGTAAGATTTAGGCTGCTTGGAGCACTGAAAAGACATGGCTGTTTAAAGCAAGAGAAGACAACAGTCAGAAGACAAAGCATTCCACCTTTCCAGCATTTCTGTGTACTGCTGACTGGGCTGCAGTAGGTAGAGGATTCCTTATTTGTCCCTGGCTGACTTAGAACCTTAGGCATAGCCAGAGTTTCCATGGTGTTACTGCTGTAACACGGGGTCAGTGCCCCACCAGTTTAAATTTGAGGTGGTTTATATCATTAGTAGTGATGATCTACACTTGTTAGGGCCCAAAACTCATGTTGTAGCTTTGAATGGAATGTTGCAAAGATGACAGAATTCTTGAAACCCTGACACATTTGGTGTACTACTTCTCATACTTGGCAGCTACAAAGTAATCCTCTGTTTCTCCTCACTTTACAGCCTCTTCAGGCCCTCACTGGAAGACTGGACTTTGATATTGTTATACTTCCAGTTTTGGTGTCCTACACAGAAAGTGGAATATTCTTAAGGTTCCCTTGACTTAGGGCTGAGTATGTCTAGGCAAAGCCACACTTTCTAGGTTTCCTTCTCAGCCTCTGTTTGGAGGACTTGCCGAATTTCACTGAGAGATTCAGTGGTTCTCTTTCCAGCTCTTTTAAATCAAGTGTCAAATATTGTATTGGTGGTTTTTCATGAACAGGACGGGACTGCTGGGTTATGTTTCTTGAGCTTTATTGCAGCATCAGCCTCATTACATGGTTGAGACAATAAAAGATGACAACTCATGTCCTGCCAGCAGCAGTCAAAGATTTCTTTGTTACAGAGCATTTAAAAAGCTTTTTAGCCAATAGAGTATTGCTAAAGCTTACAGACAAATGTTCTAGCCAGTTACTAAAAGTACATGCACTCCTGCTTCACACAATGCTTGCTTGTCTGCTCTCTATCAACGATACACAATACTTCATTATTGAGCTTAAAACCTACTATCTTGCTAAGGATATTTTCTGCAGTCTTAAGGTCTCTCTTAGCCAAGCCTAAAACTCAAGTTATTGTTTCATGTCCTTGCTAGCTGTACTATTGTAACTTTTTCTACTTTCAAACTTTGCAGCTGTAGCTAGTTCTGTTTTCTGTTCTTTCTGTTTCTAAGGCTTGCTTTTACAGCTTTCTGGAAATCATTTTACCGTCACTATTTCCCACATTATATGGAGGCAGAACTCGAGGCTTCAGTTGTTCCTCTACAGCAGGTCTTGTGGAAAGACAAACATTTAAATGGATTTGTAGAGAGAAATAAATGGGCAAAGGTGTATTTGCTGTTCTTTCACTGTTAAGGATAGCTGGAACATTGCTAAGTTTTCTGCCTGGGTAACTGAAACTGAAACCTGCAGTTGTTTCTGTCTTTTTTTCTGGAAGGTACTAAATGAGAAAGCATTACAAGACACTTATTGAAATTTTTTCTAACAAAGAATGAAGAACATGCATGCAATTTGCATCAGTAAATAATGTTGACTTGTTCAAGCACTCGGCTCAGTCTATGAGTATTCTACTCTTTCACATGGGAATCTGTATAAATGCCTTGGGTTCTATCTCCTGGTTTTTAAATTGGTTTGTTTTGGTTTTTTTTTTTTTTTTTTTTTTTTCTTTATGGTTGTAGTGTTTTTTTTTTTTTTATAATGGGGTTTGAGAACATTCAAAATGAGCTCTAGAGTTCTTTACTTTCTATATAAGTACATCCATTTCTAGCCTGAACTACAACTTGAAGTCAGAGGCCGAGTTGGTCTTTTCCCACTTAGCTACAGAGTGGTGTATGTGGTAGGAAATGAATGAATGAATTCTGAACAGGAAAGAAATGCTGGAGGAAAGAGGAAAGAATTTAGTTTTAGACAAGAGCAGGGAGAAAACAGAGATCTTGACTTACTAGTTCAACTTTAATTTAGGAATTCACTAGCTGTCCATCAGAAGGATGCATAACTGTCATCCATTATGTTATTGTGCTTTCCCCTGTTGCTCTGCCAAACATTAAAAGGTGGGGAATTGAATCAAAGTGAGAGCATATGTCATGAGTACCTAATAAAATCAGAATATGTTGAATACCTAATTACAAAAAAAAAAAAAAAAAAGTGAGTTAGAGTTTGTTGATAACCTCTGTATTCATTTGACCCTGCTGATACATTATCACTTCAAAGTTTTTTGGATGAAACCCATATAAAAGTTATTCAAGGCCTACTTATTCTACAGCCTTAGAACAGAGAGAGGAGTTCTTAAAACTGATACAGCATCTATCCTGCCCAGGAAGTGTAAATGGATGTATGGAAGGTGTCTCCAGTCTTTCTATCTCATGTCCCATTTGGTCATACAGGATTCTTGTACTCAACTTGAAGGTAAAAAGTCATTTCATATGTGAAAGGGCACCTTCAGTACTTAGTATGTTCAGAGCAGTGAAACACTAAAGTAACAACATAGTACCAAAATGGATGTAAGTTCCAGGGAAAGTGATAGCCAAACAGATAAGAAAAAGTGATGAGAGTTCACAGGTGGCACTGTGGAAAAGAAAGCACCTGCACCAGATTTTGCATTCTCTGGGCAGTAAAAGGCATCAAGAAATCAGAGCAATCAAAACAGTACAGAAAAAGACCTCTTAAGATTAAATACTGGAAAAATCTATAGAAGTGCCCTAGTGAAATATTTTTGTAATCTAAAAACAGCACCAGAGATGAGTGGAAAGATAATGTACTCTTGAATACCATTATTAAAAATCTCTTCCACTGGATAGACAAAAATAGATATTGTTGGGATCTGGAGAGAAGATCAAACACGGCCTATGCATTGCAGACCCTTCCAAGGACTCAGTTTCTATCTGCAGATGTAAAAGACGGACTATTTGGAACCTGACAGCAGAATTTCAGAAGTGGTGATGATGCCACTAAATCAAAAGCATGGTTATTGTTATCTTTTAGATTTGAAACTAACTCCTAAATGAAGGATCACAAATTGCTAGTGCTGTTTGGATGTTCTTTGATATAGTTCCAAGCAGATGCAGAGAGGAGTACAACCTTGTTTTGTTGCCTGAGTGGATGTTTATCTAGGATACTTCTGAAGGGTGTGCCATTCTATCCAGTAACTAAAAAACATGCTTTCTGACTAATCCATCATTGTAATTTTATTTGTCAAGATTCAGATTTCTTATATAATTCCTTGGTACTTAATTGAATCTTTGGACCTATATAGTCCTCCAAAGAGACAGGATATAAAATGGGCATGTCCCCATACACAGATCAGCATCTTTCACTGATCTAAGTCTAATAAAAACCAGTTCTTGTAGCATCACAAAAATTTACCTTTCTCTTATGCAGGAAAAAAATTTTAAAAGTGGGTGAAATAATGAAGGAACTCATCAGTTACTACCTCTTATTATGGTAATACCATATGGCTACCTCTTATAAGGTAAATGTTGAAATCGAGTATGAATTATTTAAGTAGATCTCATTTACTAGGGAACTCCTTGGGTACAATCTAATATACCAATCTAATATCCCAAGTCAACTTCAGAATGTCCTTAGACATCCTAGATGTTTCCCATATTTCTCACGGTGTAGTGAAAGAAGAAGAAACCTCTAGCTCTTGGGAAGGAAGTGAGGAGCATTTGGAACTGCAGCTAAAAATAGTATTCCATTTTGGCACATGGAATGACAAGGGATGATGACAAGGGCATGTCTGTATTTTCAGAGGAATGCACCTGCCAGTCAGCATGCTCAGAAACACTTCTACAGGGTGATTGGAGGTGTGGCAAAAGATAAAATCACAAAGCAAACAAATGAGCAAATCATGGCTTCTTTTCTTCTGATGTGAACTTAGTGCTTGCAACAGTGCACACTTGGAAATCAATCTTTCACTTATACAGCCCTGAAAAGTAGTGAAATTCAAGAAATATCCATGTTGTGTTGCTTGGGGCCCTCACCTTAGTGCTGGACACGTCCCACTGTATAGATGAAAACAGTCTTAAGTTCTTCTGTTATGTCTTCTGGATGTCCTATAATGTTGCTGATTTTAGGAACTCCCTAAATATAAAGAGTCTTAGAAAGGAAATATTTTTAATTCCGTGCAGAGTGAATGGTGGATGTTTTTCACAGAGCACGCATGTCAAGGAGTAAAAAGCAAGAGAATTTATGCATTGAAATCTACATAAACTCACCTTCTAATACATAGTTACACCTATATACTGTGTAATTGTTTAGCTTGGGCCATTTTATAAAATATGAGTCACTGTGCCTGTGTGGGCTTCTTCGGGGGTCTGTGGTGGTCTCTGGTTTGGGGAGGTTCCCCCTACTCAGTTTTGAGCAACATTCAGTTCAATATGCACAGAGCTCCAGGTTGAGTGCCAAAGAAGATGTGATCTGTAACTCAGCACCACATCTTCTAAGACAATAGCAAAACAGGTCATAAAATACAAAAGCTTTCCATAAACATTGAGCAACATCTGCTTAATACACCTGATAGCATCTTTTTACATTCAACAGAGAGGTTAAAGGTAAGAATGATATCATCTGGTTCCATCTGCAACAGAGTTCAAAAGAAGGGACAATGAATTCTGCCTAAAGACTCGGATCTTAAAAATACAGAGAATTCTAATTAAAATACAGAGAATTCTGCTTAAAGACATTGGTAAGTCTTCCAGCTGCTGGTTATTTATTTATATAGACAATGGCTGACTTGACTGATCATTTTTAAAAGTCAAAGAGCCAGTAAAAAGTAATCCTACTCAGTCATCATTCTCTTGAAGTTCTATGAATGACAAAGTTTGGAGACCCTTTTTGGAAATCTAGGTCTAGGAGTTGTACCTAGGGCTGCAGTATGGCTCAGGGATGTCAGAGTGAGGATCGGAGTGCAGGACATGGTGTCTCTTGCTTCCCCACTCCGGCTGCCCGAATACACTGCTGTTTGGCAAGCCAGAGATGGCAGGCTATATAGACACCCTCACTGATGTTGTCTAGGTTAGCACTCTGCAAATGCACTGCTAATGTGTTGTAGATGTCGGCGAACCCAGTGGGAAGAATGATGATGTCTGAGTTATTTCAGAAGGCTGAATGAATTCTTTATTATAATTATGCTATGATAATTACTATACTATATAAAAGAGGATACTAAAAACTACATGCTACTCTCTCTAACTATCATATCTAACTACTCCCAACTCGTGACCCTGTTCTCCAGAGTCCAGACACAGGTGGATCCGATTGGCCATCAGGCCCAAACAATCCACAGTGATCCAACCAGGCATTCGCTCCAGGTAAACAATTCTCCAAACACATTCCACAAGAGAAAAACAAGGAGCAGAAATAGAAATTGTTTTCTCTTTCAATTATCTCTTTGCACCTTTATAAAAATCCTGAAAGAGAGAGAAATGTGCTTGCCACACTAATGTATTCTTTTACATGCCAAAAGGAAAATAATTTTGAACAGAGAGATGAAATCAGCCGTTACCTTGTCATGGTGTACTGTAAACATAATTATGAATCCTTGCAATGGGTTTTTCTCCTTTGACTTTGCAGTGCTGCCACATCACCTGAGGGAAAATGGATTAGAATAAGTATGTAATTTCCATTACTTCCTTCCCTGTCTGAAAACTATGTTTAAAATTCTTCCTCCTCCCCAACAAATCTCAGTTCTTGGAAATGCAGCTATCAAGAGGAAGATAACCATAAATAAGAAACAGTACTGTCTCCAGTCCAGGGATTGATGAAAAATAGAGAATGATTTCCCTCTACTTCTTTCTTAGACTCCTGCCTTCTGAGAAAGATTAAGACAGGCTGTCTGAACTGCAAGGAACACATTGAGATTCTGCTGTGACCCTTTGACAGACACCCAACAGGGCAACAGACAATTTTTTTTTTTTTTGCCAGAGCAAGCTTGTTTCACTGTAAAAATGTAAACATGTCAGGAAAAAATGACTAATTTCCAGATGAACCACTTGAAATGAAAGTCGGGGTAGGAGCAGGAAAAGTGGGGAAAAAATATTCCAGTAATAATCCTCAAAAGACAAATATTTCATGGAAGCATAGCAAACTTTAGGATCAGTGTTGCTCGCAAAACTCTTCTGCATCTCTGGGGTTGATGAGTTAGCAGGGTTGATTGAGAGGGCTTTAAGCCAGGTTTGAAAGGGGAAAGAAAGACCAGGTTCACTAGAGATGAGCCTGGGGGACACACCTGTGTTGGGCATGGCATGGACAGCCCAGCTGAAGTGCATCTGCACCACTGCACCCAGCACAGGTAACAAACAATGGAAGCCGTTGGCAGCAGGAAGCTGTGATGCAGTTATCACCATGAGATTGTGGTGGGATGACTGGAGTGCTGCAGTGGATGGCTACAAGCTCTCAGGGGACAGGTGAGGAAGGAGGGGCTGTGGGGTGGCTCTGTACACTGGGGAGGGTTTTGGCTGTATGGAGCTCAGGGACAGCGGGCAGAAGGCTGAGTGCCTGTGGGTGACAGTCAGAGGGATGGCCAGCAAGGCAGAGATCCTGCTGGGAGCCTGTCACAGACCACCCAGCCAGGATGAAGTGAAATATCCTATCAGTGGATGTTTCATGATCACTAGCCCCGGTTCTTGTGGGAGACTTTAACTTGCCAAATATCTGCTGGAAACTCAGCAGTGGAGAGGAGACAGTCTAGGAGGTTCCTGCAGTGTGTGGAAGGTAAAATTCCAGACAGAGCTGGTAGGGGAAACTACCAGGGCATGCCCTGCCAGACCTGCTGTTCACAACCAGAGAACATGTGGTGGTCAGAGACCATCTTGGGTGCAGAAACCATGGAATGATATTTTCTTTGCTCTTGGTAAGGTAAGGAAGAGGGTGAGTGTGGCAAGCAAATTTCTCTCTCTTTCAGGATTTTTCATAAAGGTACACAGAGAGAAATGAAAGCGAAACCAATTTCTATTTCTGCTCCTTGTTTTTCTCTTGTGGAATGTGTTTGGAGAGTTGTTTACCTAGAGTGATCACTTGGTTGGATCATGGTGGATTGTTTGGGCCTGATGGCTAATCGGATCCACCGGTGTCTGGACTCTGGCGAGCAGGGTCATGAGTTGTAAGTTAGTTAGATACGATAGTTAAAGAAGCATGCAGTTTTTAGTATCCTCTTTTATATAGTATATTAATGTATTATAGCATAATTATAATAAAGAATTCATTCAGCCTTCTGAAATAAGTCAGACATCATCATTCTTCCCATTGGGTTTGCCGACATCTACAACAGGTGAGTAAAAGCTCTACCTTGAGTATAATGGGGGCAGACTTGGTCCTGTTCAGGACACTAATTCAGACAGTCACTTGTAAAACAGCCCTTGATAACAAAGGGGTCCAGGAAGGCTAGACATAATTAAGAAGAAAATCTTAAAGATGCAGGAGCAGGCTGTCCCTGTTTGCTAAAACACAGCCTAACTGAACAGGAAGTTTTTGCTGGAACTCAGATAAAAAGGAGGGTATGCCACCTTTGGAAAAAGGGGCACGTAACTCAAGAAAAGTGCAAGAATGTCAATAGGTCATATAGAGAGAATATTAGTAAGACAAAAGCTCGGCTAGAAGTCAATCTGACCAGTGCTGTGAAAGATAATTAAAAGTGCCTTTATAAATATACTAATAAAAAAAGGATGGCCAAGGGAAATCTCAATAATTTATTGGATGAAGAGTGGGAAAATTGTCACCAAGGATGTGGAAAAGGCCAGGTTGCTTGATGCCATCTTTGCCTCAGTTATTAACAGAAAGCCCAGTTATGCTCAGGGCGGCCAGCCCCCTGAGCTGGCAGACAGGAATGGAGAACAGAACAGACCCCATGCAGTCCAGGAGGAAGCAGTTAATGACCTGCTGTGCCCCTTGGACACTCACAAGTGCATGGGACTGGATGGGATTCTCCCAAGTACTGAGGGAGGGGAGGAAGAGCTCACCAAGCCACTCACCATCATTTACCTTCAGTCCTGGTTAACCAGGGAGGCCTCAGACAGCTTGAGGCTGGTCAGTGTGATGCTCATCTACAGGAAGGGTTGGAAGGAGGATCCAGGGAATACAGGCCTGTCAGCCTGACCTCAGTGCTGGGGAGTTTTATGTACTAGATTATCTTGAGGGACATCGGGCAGCGCTTACAGGACAACGAGGGGGTTGGGCCCAGCTGTTGAACATGGCACTTAGTGCTGTGGTTTAGTTGATGAGGTGTTTGGTCAAAAGTTGAACTCAAAGGATGATCTGGGAGGTCTTTTCCAGCCTTAATGATTCTATCATTAGGAGTAGTCAAGAAACTTCTTCTTTAACCTGACAAAAATGTAAGGACATTAAATGTCTTCTGAAGGGAATAATTTGTGAAACTGAAAAGTACCGAAATTCAATGCATACACATCAGTAGAGTATGTCTTTCATCCATCTTTCACCCCAAACAAAATATGTCACGCTGTAGTAAAAGCACGACCTCAAAAGAATGAAATAAGTGCTGAATCTAAGAATATTTGTAGAGTTAATTAAATTAACATCATTATTGCATTCAAGGAAATCAGAGTATCATTAGATGCACTTGAAAATAATACAGCAGAAAATATATTCTGTTTATACTGTTGTCAGTAGGAGTTCTTTCCTTTTTCTTAAGAGGTTCTGAATCTTATTTTTGTATTTCCAGTTTGTTCAATTATCACTGAAGTACTGATTCTTCTTACTATGGAGTTTCCTTAATCCACATTTCTGCATCTGTGAAGAATAAATCTCCAGATATACAAAATGATTGTTTTGAGGGTGGAAAGTATTGTGATTCAGGCTTTGTTTGAGATTAAGAGACCATGTGATTCCTCCTTGAATCAAACATGAAAGCATACTCCTTTGTTATGAAGTATGTATATGAAGGCGTATTCCTTTGAATCATTTTGAATTGAATGAAATCAATTTCCACATAACATTAAAAAACTCAGAAGAAAAAACATTTTATAAAATAGTCAGACCACTCATCCATTTGAACATCTATTTAATATGTGCAAGACTTCAAAAGAACTTTTCAAGTCTAGAGTAAGAACATAATAGCACCATGTAGTACCTTTTATTAATAACCTAAGGTTCTAATTTTCCAACAAAATTTATTAAATTACCAGAAGGTCTGTCCTATATCTGTGTTTGTAACAAATCTATTAGTCAGAAGTGTGTGTTTTCGCCTCCATAATGGAATTGGGAGAATCCATTATGGTACTACCACAATGATTACTTCTTCTCTGTACTGTGGGTTACCACTTACGATCTTTTCTTATAAACCAAGACTACCTTATGCTGGATAACACGTAAGCACAAAATGAAAAGACAATGCTTATCCCTCAATATTGCAGTCTGTAGCACAGCAGGTTCACTAACTCCACTCTCTCCTGTACAGTAAGTAAATGTGTGCATCCAGCTGTCACACTTGCCTGATCCTGATAGATCAGCAACAGCCCTGGAAAAGCTCTGGTGTACATTCACTGTACTTTCGGAGTAGGATGCTGATCACCTGCATACCTCCTTTCTTCAAAGTCTGTTTAATCAAGGTGAGAGGATTTAAATCTACGTACCAGCTGTGTTTTATTTGTAGTGAGTAGTACTTCATAATGGAAATGTAAATCTGCAGCCAAGGTCAGAATGCACTCCATAGGACAACCTGTTCTTTCATAACCCAGACCATGTGATTTTTGCTGAAAAGCTTTCTACAGAAAAGGTGGAGGCATGAGAAATATTTTTCCATGACAACTACAACTCCGAAAAACTGCAGAAAACGGATAGCTGATTAGTGTTTTGATTAGACAGCTGGAATCATGGTCGTGAACAACTCTAGTCACAATGTTCTTAAATTTTGCATTCCATATGAGTCCAAATTCCTTCAGTAATGCAAGTGCAAAGTGTTTAAATTCTATCATGGTGTAAGCAGGGAGCTGTAAGGACTGTTCTGTTGCTGACAGATGTAAATATGACCTACAGCTATTATCTACGATTTATAAAGTGTAATTATTCCTAAACAATCATGTTTGCTTCTTCTATTAACCATGATAATGTAAACATGTTCATGCCTGTTCATTCGATAACAAATAAAGCTGAAATGTAAAAGGAAGATGGCTAACAAAAATCTTAGTATACTATTAACAGAGCTGCATCTTTCTACAATTTCTTGTACCTATGATTCTGTCAGCTCTTACAAGCACATTTAACTTAAAACAGAAGCAAAGAACAGAGGATGACAGATGGTTATGAAAATAACTTCATGACTAAACTCCCTTGATTCTCTAAGCAAAAATGCAAGGAAATAAAGGTATCTACACTTCATATCACCTTTGTGCACTTTACATAATTTCATTTTACTTGTACTAGAAAACATTCCATTAAAAAATATCCTCAACCAAGATGTTTTTTGGAACACTAAGGTGTTTGCTTTTGCAACCTCATGGAGTTGCAGTGAACTTTATTTTTCAAGGAGTCTGAGGCTTCCGATTAAACAGTAAAGACCTCTTAATGTCATATTTCTTAATATGAGTATTTCTAAAATACAATTCTTGTCACAGATTATTGCATGAGACAAAGAAAAGGACTTTAATTCACATGTGCCCTCATTTGCTTCTTTTATGATTATGATGACCTGCATAATAAATTAAACTTGCAATGCTAGGAAACATTTAAACATTCATTTTTAGTAAGAAAATACTACACTGATAGTTGTCCGTAGTATTTTCCAAACTGTCTAAACATTTAGAAAGCTTGCCTAGATGGATTAGCTTATTATCCTCCTCAGAGAGAATTTTATTTTTATGATAAATTTTAGGATTTTTAAGATCAAACTATTTATTTTATTTTATTTATATTTGTATTTTTATTTCTATTTTTTTGCTTCTAAGAAGAGATAGGAACATTGAGTTTGCAGATTTTAGCCATCATGTTTTAAGCTGTGCCCTACTGAATCAGTGTTGGATGAAGATGCATTTTAATATTCCTGTAAGTCCTGTAAGATCTCTAAACAACTGGCTTTCCTTGTGGGGTGCTAAGCAGAAACAAATTTGTTCTTTAGGGCATAATCCATTACAAAGACACTGGTAAAGCCTCAGTTGTGTTCAGAGCTTTTTATAAAGCTGAGATTCAATTACATATATGAAACTCAACATATCTTCCCCAGAAGTTTAGCACTTTTAAATTCTGAATTATTTATTTCAGAATTTACATATAAAGAAATAGACTGAATAATGGATTATAAGGAGCTAAAAATGAGTCAGAATTTTAGCATCTGTGTAAGCAAGTTGTTTGTCCAGAATAATCCAAACAATGGAACAAAGTAACCCTTTAAGGGTCATTACAAAAACTAATTGAGATTTTGTATCCCAGTTGTATTTGAAGGCACTGTTTTAGTTGCTATGCTTTTTTAATTGGGAAGACTGGAAGAGGTAATCCACTCAGATGACTTTTAAAAGGAATTGATGGACCGGGTTAACTAATGACTATTCATTCTGGAGAATTAACTGAGTGGGAAGGTCCTCCTGGTTTTTGTGATGTGGAGATAAGGTTGAGACCAGATAGTCGAGTTATCTCAGTACCGGATTACACCCAGTATCCCTGCCTGTCCTTAACGCTCCTGTGGCTGCAGACCAGCTCACACGTCTGATGGACACCGGGGGGCAGCAGTAGCTTGCTTGTAAGCTGGTTCAGCCTAGGTGTTTTTCTTACGGGTGACGTTGCATTTATTAAACGCTGAATTGTTCGGAATTGTTCAATTTGAAAATTAGACCCTAATAAACACAATCAGCCCCCACCCCTGACAGCTTTGTTACACGTACATACGTGGCTGTGTCATACATAATTACACCAAAAGGCCACAGCAGAATCTTCAACATGTAACAAGAAAATGTGAGCTTGGACGAGAAAATTGGTCAGTCAGTATTTCCACAGTTTTTTGCTTCTGCAACAAGAGTGTTAAGAAAGGTGGTTTTTGTCTGCTGAGAAAAGAACAGAAACCCTCAAATATGTTCCCCATAACTATGTTATAAAACACATTGTGGTCATTGCTAACATGAGGCAGGAAAGCAGAAGTGAAGGTCTGATATTCTATTTCAACTCATGTGATCTTGCTAGTTTCCTGCATGCTAACATATTGTAAAGAAAGGAAAAGCAAAATAAAAGTTTATTTGGGCTGAGAGCAGCTCATAGATTGTTCAATATGTTTGATTTTGATTTTCAGTCTTTGGAGAAACTACATAAAGGAAAAAGTTTTAAGAAAATTGTTAACATCCCCACACCTCTTCCCTCAAACCGTTGTAAATCTACCTGTTACTGCCTTCAGAAATTGAGGTGAACGTAAATATGTTCCCATGCCACCCTAGCTGAAAAGTCAGAAAATAAATGGGATTAATTTATCACTCTTGAGCACATACTTTGATGTAGTTTGTAACTTCATGTTTGCCTATTTTTTTCTTCTCAAGATCTTTGTTTATTTCAGTGCATAGTATAAACATTGCACATCTCATGGTGAAGGAAAAAGAAAAGGGAAACCAGAAATACCATTGCACAAAACCATAACATCATCTATTGAGGTAATAAGAAAATTCTCTGAACAGACCTTCATGCTGGAACTAGTATGGTAATGCTGTGACATTTTGCCAGCCTGTTTGGACAAGCCCTAAAGGAAGCTACTCCTGTGGCTTTCAGTGTCAAATAAACAATGAACCAGCAGAAATGGATTTACCTTAAGGTGCCTTTCTCCTTCCTGACTCAAAATGCTGGGAAGGGGGAGACTAAGAACACATGTAAATTAGATAAACCTTAAATCATAGAATTATTGATGCTGGAAAAGATCCTTAAGACCATTAAGTCAAATTGTAAACCTGACCATGCCAATTCCACCCCTAAACCATGTGCCACATCTATGTAATTTAAATACCTCTAGGGATGGTGACTCAACTACTTCTCTGGTGAGCCTGTTCCAATGTTTTGCAAGCCTTATGGCAATAATTTTTTTCCTATTATCCAGTCAAAACCTCCCCTGGCATATCTTGAGGACATTTCCCCATGTACTGTTGCTTGTCACCTGGGACTGGGGGCCAACCCCCACCTGGCTACAATCTCCTTTCAGGCAGTTGTAGGGAGCAATAAAGTCACCCCCGAGCCTCCTTTTCTCCAGACTAAAAACCTCACCTCCCTTAGCTGCTCCTCATATGACTTGTGCTCCAGACCTTTCACCAGCTCCCACTTCCCTTCTCTGGACATTCTTCAGCACCTTGATGTCCTTCTTGAACTGTATGCAGGATTTGAACCGCAGCAGCTCTTTGGTGCAGCCTCACTGGTGCCGCGTACAGGGGGACAATCACTACCCTCCTCCTGTTGACTACACTGTTGCTGGTATAGGCCAGGATGCCATTGGCCTTCTTGGCCATTGTGACGTTGCGTTCTTTTCCCTGGCCCCATGCAGCTCCAGAGAGCCTGGAATAGCACTGCTTCTCGTCAGGACTTGGGGATGCTGCTTGCTTCCAGGCGCTTCTGCGTTCCGTGCGCCGGGGATGGGCTGGCTGCATTCTGCTGCTGGGTGCGAGGGGCGAGAAGAAGAAGGAAGGAATCATCCACTCTGTCCATGTGGTTGGCTGGAGAGTTTTTATTGGTGCATGAAGCTGCGATGGAGAAGCGCTGCTGCTCTCCAACACCGCATGGACAAAATGGCAGCGAGCAAAGAACGGAGTGGGTTTTTATAGGGTGTGGGCCAAGGGAGGCGCAAGCCCCCCTCGCCCAATGGGGGCAGGCTACGAGGGTTTGACGTGGACTGGGATGGCCAACAGGGACATGACAGGGGCGGACATGGGCTCCGGGGTTGTGGGGATGGGGTAATTGACAGGGAAGTCTCAGGAAGGAGCAGGGGGTGGTTGCTGGATTTGATCTGGAGCTGGACACCATGGGGGGAAGAGGGGTGTACAAAGAAGTACACAAAACAGGCTAAGTAATACATATCAAAACCCCTGATCTGAACCCAAAATTCAGGATGCAACAGGCCACCTGGGCACAGCTGGCTCATGTTCTGCTTGTCAACCAGGATTTGCATGTTCTTTCCCACCAGACACCTTCCCAGGCAGTCTATCCCAAATCTGTAGTTTTTCATGGGGTTGTTGTCACCCAAGGGCAGGACTCGTTGCAAAATTTCCAGTTATGTTCCAAACCTAAGCTTTCCAGGAAGAATGTTTGCCAGAAGGTTGCAGAATTTTGAACCTTGAACAAAACAAAATAGCCTACATAAGTGGAGAGACATAAGACTAGTAAAACTGAAGTTACAATGGTTTTGCTTGTCAGAGTTGTAAGACATATTATAGTGAGAAGTGATAATTGATCTAATACTACTGGATCTGCTTGAAATATTTATGTGTATGTATATGTATGTTTGTGTTGTAGATGTTTGTGTGTGTGTGTAAATGTTTTAAAATTTGTATAGTTCACTGAAAGAAACAAACATTTCAGATACTGCAGATTTAATAAGCACAATGATTCTTGCCTTGTTTCTGTAGAGTTACAATCTCCAAATGACAGGTCAAGACCTTCAAGCAAGTCATGAGGTCTAAGGGTGTAGAAGACAGAAAGCAGCAGAAGGAGCAGTTTATGTGCCTGTGAGGTGTCCAGAAGCTCAGCTTCTTTGAGGTGGGAACGTGAGAAAAGACCATAGTGATCGACAGCAAGCATTTGTCAGCCAAGGACCTGCCTTTCATTATTGGCAATCAGTCAGTTATTCCCATTTTTCATGGCTGGCCATCACTCCTTGACAGTTATTCACCTTTTTACTACACTCTGTTCTGGACAAGCCAAGTTCCTAGCATGAGGTCACAGACTGTGCCAAGGACAGAACTTGCAAAGAGTTAAATCACTAATGGAAAACACTTATACTAATATCCAAATACTGCCCACACTAGAAAAAAATGAGAAAATCACATTACTTTCAAATTTGCAAATTCCATTAAACAAAGCTTAAAAGACTTATGTTTAAACATTGTTATCATATATGATCCTACAGTTATCAGCACACCAAGAGACACAAGCAAAAACTCAAAAAATCATGATGTGGCTTTGAAAAGACACTAACAAAAATAAAAACTTCATGTTATGCCAAATGTACTTTAGAGCTTGAAGAGTCTTGCTCTTCAAGCATTTTCCCATGGCAGTAGGTGATAAAGGATAGTTTTCCCAGCATTTCACAAACTGAATTGCAGGGTTAGAAGCATTAAATTTTACATATTTTTGACATGTTTAACAGAATTTAATTTTAATTTTAAATTATATTAAAATCTCACTCTGAAAGTAAACTAACAATGATGCTGTTTGAGCAATGAATGAAGAATTTTACCTTTTGAAACACCATACACAGTAACCTTTAATTTGTCATTTTCTGTTTTGTTGTACTGTCACTTTTAATAGTTGTTACACTGGCTGCACATTTGACAATAACATATTTCTTTTGCTAAAATGTGCATTGAAGAATGTTAATATCAAAAATATTCTCTTATTCTATGAGAATAAAAAATTTGGAGCATTCCAAAATAATATGTATGAACATACTTATGGAGGCAGCACAGATTTACATTTGCAGCAGCACTGAAAATTTCTTCTTTCAGAGTTCTGACTTTTTTTTTTTTTTTTTTTTTTTTGAGGACAATTGAATATTTTCTGTTCCTTGAATAAATACTTGGAGAAGATTATTTTCTTTACTTTAGATCTTATGCACCAGTGTTATAGTTCTCTCAAAGAAACTGCTGTTTTGTCTTCAATTTGCTCCATCTTATTGTCTGGAATATAAACTGCTCAAGCCAGTTAACTGAGTTTTCAAAGGAAAATCATTTTAATAGCAGAGTTGTATCCTACTTGTTTCCAAAGAAGTGCTTCTTAATTGTGCATCTTGCAGTACTGTGTCTCAGTCTAAAAATAAGAATACATTGTTTCTGGATGCTCACATATTAAAAAAGTTACATTTTCTAGGGACAACTTTGATAAAGTATAGAATTGTATAAAAAATACAGGCTGTTCAGTGCTTAAATTTCAACTTGAAGCTGAAATTTGTTGGTAAATCATTCATGAGCTCACTTTACTTCACAACTATGACAGTCTTAAAAAAAATTTCATCATTAATCTACTATCGTGTGCTGAACTAGTGGTTGTAGCAGGGGTCTAATTGAAAGATTGTGACACACAGTGTGGAATTTTAAACTGAAAGTCATAGTAACATCAGGATAATTGATTATAACTCATACCCTCTGCAGGAGTTATAAATTGTACTGAAGAATGAGAACTCCATGTAACAGTACAGAAAGGATTTTAAAAGACCCAAAAGGTATTGTCATTCATTACTTTAGCAGCCTTAGGAAAGCAATATGCAATATAATCCCATATTTTGCCAAGACCAAAAATATGCCTAAAGTTATCCAGCTGTGTAATTTGTCTTTTTATACCTCACGATAACAAAAATATTTCCAGCTGACTAAATGTAGCCTGTGAGTGTCCACTACATTTCGAGCTAAGTTATTTTCTTAGGGGGATAAATATATTGTTAAGTAAGGTATATGAGCAGAAAGATGGTGTGTTAGATGTAGGTCCTTAAGTCTTACATTATATTGATCTCAGGGGAAGCAATAAGAAATCCATTGAGTAATTCAGGTTTATATAGCATATGCATGAAGGTTTGTAAGTCTGATGTTTAATCATATTTTTGTATAATGCAATGCTGCATGTGCAAACAGAGCTTTCCACTCTCTAATCATAATTTTCCCTGAAACTGCACACTCTTTGAAACTCATATATATTGTTTTGAATTGTGAGATATGTTTCCTAATCACAGAGATAGTTTAGGATGCTCTTTTACTTGACTAAAATCATACACATCAGGGATCACTTTCATCATAATTAAGACTATGATACACAGAGATACTTTCTTCTACCAAAGCTGAGTTTTGTCTTGAGTACCTGAGGTGTGATGCTAATAGCATTTTTATCTTCTGGCAGGTTGGGGAAAAAAAAAGAAAATAAGGCAGGAAGTGCATGGTAATGTCATGTGGTCAACACAGTATGGAGCATGAGCAGATGGAGAGCAGCCCTGGGGAGAAGGATTTGGAGGTGCTGGTGGGGGAGAGGCTGGACAAGACCCAGCCATAGGCACACCCAGCCCAGAAAGACAAACGTGTCCTGGGCTGCATCCAAAGCAGTGTGGGCAGCAGGGGAGGGAGGGGATTCTGTCCCTCTGCTCTGCTCTGGTGAGAGCCCACCTGGAACCCTGCATCCAGCTCTGGGGTCCCAGCACAGGAAGGACATGAATCTGTTGGAAAGAGTCCAGAGGAGGGGGCCCAGAGGAGGCCACCATGATGATTGATTAGAGATCAAGCACCCCTCCTGTAAGGAGAGGCTGAGAAAATTGGGATTGTTCAGCCTGGAAAAGAGAAGGCTTCAGAGTGATGTAATTGTGGCCTTTTGGTACCTGAAGGGAGCCTGCAAGAAAGATGGTGAGAGACTATTTACAAAACCATGCAGTGCTCTTAAACGGTGTAGTCAGTCAGTTTGTATCAAGCAAAGTCAGTGACTTCCCATATGCCGACCACTATTTTTTAAGTCCCACAGTTAATTAAAAAAATCCCTCACAATTCATTTTTATTTTATCAGACACAAACATCAGACAGAAACATTTCATCAGAAACAAACTAAAAATAAAAAGATGAGTCTGTATTCCATCTGGCCAGGCTGAGTGCACGGTGTTTGCAAAAGAATGGCATTTTTGGGATCCCAGCAAATGACTGTAGAGTACTGACCTGTCTATCTTTCCTTCTCCAGAAATGCAGATTCTTGAACATATGTCTAAAGAGACTGAGATATTAATTTAATCCCATATTTCTTTTTAATAAACAACTAGAATGACACATCAAACATCAAGTTTGTCAAGTTTAACCTCATAATTTTATGTCACCTCTTTAGAAATGATAGGTTTGATACATGTTGTTTGATCTTAGAATAACAATTAATTAAAAAAATCAAGGACAACATAGCAAGGGATATAAACAAAAATGTACAAAATATCACCTTGCATGAACAAAGCCGATGAAATTCTTATTCTCAAAGACTGATGTAAAAACCTGAAAGCAGTTATAGCTTAAGTAGTAACAAGAAAATGCAAGCCCCCAAATTTACATGTATGTTCTACCTCCTCATTTCCCCCAAAAGCTAAGTGAGCCAATACATTCTCTCTCATCACTGTGAAGTACCAATTCTAATCTGGGTCATAGAGAAAATAAAATTTGAGGCAAGTTCCAACTGATCCAATTAAGTTGCTGGCCTAACACTCTGTGGGTTGTTCATCCCACTAGAAATCACAAACATGGTGAGCAAAAAAAGTTTGCACAGCCTTTTCTGCAGTATCAGAAGCTTCTAAGTTGCATTCACAGTATCATGAAATTGGCCAATGTATGAAAGGTTTTTTGTCAGCTTAAGCATCCATGCTGTTGTTTTGCTGAAAAATGCATTCTCACATTGCTCATGTAATATAAAATAAATGCCATGAGAAGATGGAAAATTTTAATGCTGCTCATGATCGGGGAGTAAACATCCACTCTTTGTAATAGCCATGGTGACAGGAAGCAATCTAGACTTCATAGGTCTTATCCTGATATATGTAATAATAAGTAATTCATCTTTTAAGAAATCAGGAAAGTTGAAAAGAAAAAGGGTTCTTTTAGGGTTTAGCCTTAGATTTGATCCAAAGTTCCCATGCTTCACCCCATTCATTTACAAAAGCAATCATATAGGAGTCCTGATTTTGCCCTCTGGCCCTTCTCTTGCCATTTCTTCTTTCTTGCTTAAGTGGTGATCATCCCACTGCCTGTCTTGTGACTGGCCACTCAGCAACATCCATCTGTAGTGACCTTTCTCTTCCTGTCTCAAGCCAGACCCGTGGGCGCCACTAAGCATTGCTGGGAGCTGGATCTCACCCATAACTGCTCCATGGATGAAGCAGTCCAAAATGTATATATATCTTTTCAAATAAGAAGTTATCCGATTCAGTGACACTTTACCTGTTGGAGTTGTTTTACCTTTCAGTTTCCCACTGTATCAGGAAATACAAAAAAGTGTCAGTTTTTTTGTGTTTTGTTTGTATGTGCCTTTCTCATAGAAAAAGACAGATCTCTAGCATAGAACTAGCATAGATCTCTTACTCTTTCCTGCCAGAGTTGTTCCATTTACAGTAATTGTCCTCAATTTACACACAGAGAATTAGAAAAACTGTGAATAAATAATCTAGTGGGTATCTCAGCTGAAGATCACTTAGGTTCACATACTTGTTCTTCCAGGGTATCCCATGGAAATAAATATCCTCTCCCATATTCTTAGCTCCTCAGGTTGTTGGGGTTTTTTTCAGGGGATCTGATTAAGGTAACGGAAACTTCAAAATATATTGTTTCCCCTGATATTGAGGCAATACTTTGGAAATTATTAACATATTTCTTCTACCAACATCTACACACAATGTCTGGAAATACTTTTCAATGTGTTTAAAGTTCCTGTTTTTATATGACCAATGAGAATGATACAGCTAAAAGAAATGCGTTGAGCCTCCATTTTGCTCACTGTTTCAAGCTATGCTCCTCTATGGAGCTAAGAAGTCTGAAGTGGGACCTGAAATGCTGTACACTGAGAACTAACTTTGGGACAGAATTAGCTGAACCTCAATCACTGAGCCAAGCCTTCAGAGAATGAACTAAGGAGATAGGTAAGAGGCATTCCTAAGTAAGATAGATGCTAGGTAGGTCTCTCTGCTTCTTAAGAAATAAACTCTAGACTTAAAGAACCTACTACATCTGAAAAGAAAGCTAACCTGTTAGTATATCTATCTACACTCAATTATAACACCAAGAAACACATTACCTCTGTAGATCTGTCTAAAGTCTGATGGCAAACTTGCCTGAAAGCATACATTTTATGAAAAAAAAAATGTCCACAAGTGCGTTATTTTCAGAACCCAAAATGGATTTTTTAAATTTTTCATATTTGTAAAGCAATGATCTTCTAAGGAAATTGGTAGACTTTTTTTTTTGCCATGTAGTATAACATGCATTGTAAGTATTTAATATTTTATTTTATATAGGATATGCTAAGATGTACCAATATAATACCCATAATATACCTTTGGTGAGTGTAGAGGTGATAAGGATATAGGGAGTTCTACTAGGGGGCAAGCTGAATAAATGAGTCTTCATCACCAGCTTACATTACAAAATCACCACTGAACAAAATAATATCTTTGTAAAGAAAGAAAGAAAAAAAAAAAAGAGGCCCACCCATTCTATTTGACATTACCTTTGTTAAATCGTGTTCACTTTGAACTTTTCTTTGCTAAGATCATAGCTATGGATTCCTGACAATCCTCATCATCTTGCACTGCACAACCTGCAAATAAATGTAATTTTTCTTCTACTGCTCTGAAAAGAAAAATAAGGATTGAATTACTCCAGCCAACTCCACCCAGCTGGTGTACTGGGCATGATGTTCTATGGTATGGAATATCCCTTTCACCAGTCTTTGACCCACCTTGGAGAAGTCTGTGAAGAACTGTACTCCATGGAAGGAACCTCTTCTTGTAGCAAGAAAAGAGCATGATGAGAAAGAAGTGGCAGAGACAAATCGTAACAAGCAGACCACAGCCCCTGCTATTCTCTACATGGCTTTTGTGTGTGTGTGTGTGTGTGTGCATGTGTAGGAGTAGAGGAGCCAGGAATGAAGGAATGGAGATGAGCCCACAAAGAAGAGGAAGGTGGGGGAAAGGTCGTTGTTGTAGTCTTGTTTTTACTTCTTGTTACCCTACTCTTAATTGGCAACACATTCAGTTGATTTTCCGCAAGCTGATTCAGTTTTGGCCATGCTGGTAATTGGTGATTGCTCTCCCTGTCCTTATGTCAACCCATGGTCTTTTTCTTGGTATTTTGTTCATCTGTCCTGTTGAGTAGGGGGAGTGGGAGACAGTTGAATGACTGATTAATGGTGCAGTTCCTCAGTTAATATGTAGAATAATTATAAAATGCAGCATGTTTTCAGATTTGTTCTTTATAGTAAGTCAAATATGTAGAACATATGTTGAATTCAGGCATAGTAATCTGATGAAAACTGGAACTTTAACATTGCTTGAATCTAAAACTTCAGTTTGCTCTTCACTGTATTAAAAGGACCTCAAATAATTTTACAAACTTCAGAGGTTTAGCAGAAAAATATCTAGTTTGATTTTTTAGAATTGAAATGCATTTCAACTAATTATTGAGTAACTAAAAAGAAAATGTTGTTTTGAAACATCTTTATGTAATGTGCATCCCCAGTTCACACATGACAGTGTCTGTAATGAAAGATACAAAGTGCATTTTCTTGTCAAGTTTCCAAAAAAGCATTACAAAAAATGAAAAGTATTTCTAAATCAAGGAAAGTAGAAGCAGTGCCTCTTACCTTAAAAATTATAAATCTGTCAGTGCATTTAAAGAAAATTAGGATAGATCGAAAACCTGGAAAGCAAAGTACAGCAATGCAAGCTTCTTTACCTGCAATTGATTAATGCTGTTGAAATGCAACTGTGTTATTTTCCCTTCATTTTAACTAATGTGGAAATTTCAATTCTAGCTGTATTTCCCCAGATTTTGTTCTAGTTTAATTTTTATATTGATTTCAACATTTTTCATTTTTGAATGGATACCTATTTGACACCATCTTCCTGGCTCTGAGATTTTATATTTGGTGCTTTGGAGCAATCAATACATTTAAGTACATTAATGGAGGCTTTCAGTAAGTTTTGCTTACTTTGGAAGTTTATGCTATTCTCCTATGTTATGTATTACACATATCTAAGCATTGGATACTTTTTTCCTGATAAACATTGCATACTTCCATATAGGTATATAGTTTAAAATATGCATATGTCATTTTAATATATTAATATTTGAAAAATGCTAGGTATAATATTTGGTACAGTTTTCTGACTAAAGCACCTATGAAACAGGGATTAATAATAAAAGGGTGGCTGTACAGGAACAAACGCAGATCCAAACCAATGTGGTTAATCCTACGTTCTCCCTTTATTGTTTACAGACAGTAGTTTTTATACACTTCCAGATAGTTTACAACCGTGAGCACACTTTCATTGGCAAGCAGACATTGTTTGTTCCTGTCTTAAGGTGGCTAAAGTTTCACGCTGCAGACCGATTCTAATTCACAGCTGGATAGCTCAGTGCTTTCTGTTATACCTTAGCATAATTTCTGACTGCGCCACAAACTTATTCTTAACTGCACCACGGGCTTTCAGGCCTCCGAGGCACACATCTGAGGCCTAGGCTGGGCTAGCTCAACCTTCACTCCAAACATATAAATCATGGACATCCAGATCGTGACCCATTTCTCTCAGAAACTGCTCTACACACCCATCTTTGAAACAATGATACACTAGTAGAGAGACCAAAAATTCAGTTAGTTACTTCTTTTGAGAATAGGTTTTATCTATTTAATCTATGACAGTTATCTCATATGTCTTTTCTATCTACAATAGAAATCTGAAGTCTTTGCAAGGAATGGAATTCTTAAAGACTACTGCTACAGGCCAAGTGGCTCTCTGGTATAGTGATTATATGGATTATGAATATGTGCTTCAGAAAGACATGATTTCAAAATAGAGCAATGTCAGTTTTCTTCCTGACAGTCCTTTTGTATGTCTCATATTTAAGGATTCCCTTCCATGAAACTATTTGGCTCTCATGTTTTTCATTTGTTTTTGTGGCTGCACCACATGAAATCAATTCCAAGCAACAAAATAAAATATTTCTGAAAGTAGAAAACAGTCATGAGTTTTATCTTTTTACTACAACTCTGTTATTTACAAAAAAACATATTAACAATTACAAATAAATGCAGAGTCCAGAAAGGGGTTCTGAGAATCAAGGGTCAAAGCTTCTGGGCCTTATATAACCATAATATTTCAAAAACAGTCAACCAGTTTTGTTTCTCACTCTTCTCTTTTAAAAGGAAGTAATAGTAAGCAACTTCATAGGAATGCTGCAAGTTTTGTTTACTTGATACGCTAAAGAATTTTAATATTCTTAGAAGTGACAAAATGTTGTTATTTCTTTTAAGATTAAGATTTGATTTTTTTTCTTTAAGAATGTGTGTCTCTCCAGTAGATTAATTGCCTCCATATGGAAAAAGCCTCTGCAAGAGGTACTGAAGACAATGGCATAAATCAAGGGTAATTAGTTAAAGACCTTTACAAATAATTTCAAAATTGTTAAGAAATGTGATCTTTTGCTACAAGACATTTTCTGTGGTGCATTTCCACTTAGCACACAGATTGTGTACTACATCCAGACATATGCAGTTCTCTTGATGTGCATTTCCTTAGAAACCAATGCTGAGAGTAGAGTTTGTTTAGCTTAGAAACAGTTGCACCAGCAAATGCTCCTCTTCACCTTATGCAGTACATTGCACTAGAAATTTGCTCAGGAATACATCAACACGACTGTACAAGAACAACTCTCTCTGACTTCCTCATAGCTGAAACTTCACACCACATCATCTACATTTTATTTCCTTACACCATAGTTCTTCAACATTTTTAATTGACAGATAACCTGACCTTTCTGAAATACACATACATAGCTGCGTGTCTCTACTCTTATGCAGCAGGCAAGAGACCTGAGCACTGCTTTGTGTCATGCATGTAAACAAAATGTTATTAGTGTATTAAAGTGCATTTTATCTCAACATTAGGAGCAACTAAGCGTACAATTTAACTACAACAACAAGACAAACAAAGGTGACAGTTGGTCTGGGATGCAAGAGGATACCCACAGCAATCATTAACTCCCTACTTTACTTCAGAGCACTTGCTGTTTCTCTGATTGCAATATTTTTATAGATTATCATCTCCTGCCTTACTATTAACCTTTGATTTACAGAAATGTGATAAATAACACTGCAGATGTACTAATGAGCTTCCCATCAGAGAAAGAAAATACAGATAGCATTTGGAATCAGGTGGCAGTGGGGAGAGGGATTTAAGCCTGTTGGAAGGATGGAGGCACAGGAGACAATTACAAACAATATGTGTTTGCTTAAGGGAGGTCCATACTGGTGTCCTGCAGTCATTGAGTTGTTCAGCTGACAGCACTAAGCCTCCATAGTTTTCAGGACATGTTTAGGCTTGTGCTTCCACCAAGAGGAAGAATTAGTGTCCTCGGGGGAATTCCTGAGGCTGCAGCCTATAAATCATATTAGTTTGTACAAAATGCCAGGTTCAGTTCTCGGGATTCTTAGGGGTATTGGAGGAAAGTCAGGTCTACTGTGACATAAAGTGTACATTATAACATACAGCATACATCTGCCATGTCAGCAGAGAGAGCACACATTTGAAATCTCTATGTGGAAAGGGTGTCCTTTGTCATTTTTTGTGCCAAATGGGTACCAGACTCTCTTTTTATAAAAGCAGCTGTAATGTTGCTCCCTTTTTGCTTCCTTTTTTGGAAGGAAATAAGTCATAAATGGTATCACTTTGTGTATAGACTCCTTCTTCATTTGCTTGAAAAGGGTTGCAAATGCCTGATTTTGTTTGCTCTGCTGCATTTCTTGCTATGGAGGACTGTGAAGAAGAATACTTTGAAACAGTGCCTTGAAACAACGTTTTTATTCCTGGAAAAAAGCATTACCATTATTCATTTGTTATTTGAAGAGGAAGCAGCATGGAGCAAACCTGACCTGTTGTAGCATTTATTACATGACTCTATGAACTGCAAATGGGAAATGGGAATATGTGCAAAATGTCTGCTTTTCCTTTCTCTTTCATTATACCTGTGCAAATTTAGAGAGGACTCAAATTCTCTGCAGAAGTGAAAATGCTTCTGAACTGACTCTAAAATATCTACACACTTAAGCACTTCTATGACTATTTTTGTTTTTGTCCTTTCTGAAGCTCAGAAGGCAAGACCCAAAGCTGCATATTCAAAAAAAAAAAAAAAAAAAAAAAAAAAAAAAAAAAAACCACAAACAAACAAAACCAAAAAAAAACAAAAACAAAAAAAAACCACCCAAAAAAACCCCCCCAAAAAAAATCCAAAAGAATGTGAAAGAGAAACAAATATTAATATAAGGGGGAATTCTGAGATCTGATATAGGTGTAAACACAGCTGCAAGGGAAATAACTGACTTCACTAAAGCTTAACGTTCTCTGTACTGGAGGCACATAGTCTCAACTACTAAGTTTCTCAGAAAGTGCTATAATAGGGTATACCACTAGAATTCACAATTTCCCTGTACCTGGAACTTATATGGCTATAATTCCTAAGTGTGCTGTGAATTTACCCATCAATTTTCATTAATTACATTGATTCTTTAAAATGCTACTTTGTTGATCACTGTCTGCTAGTGATATTTTTTGTCTGTTGAGTATTTTGAGAGCTATTTTCTTCCAAGTGAAAGAGGGGTTTCAAATTAATCAGTAATTTAAAGAATGGCATTAAAATTCCTGAAAAAAAATTAAAAAACTGAAGATGTACTATTGCAAGGTATTTATATGATCATGCACTACAAAGTGAAAACTGAAGCCAGTTATTTTCTGAATGGGACATTGGAAATTGGAGTGAAGGGGTGAGCAGCAGTAACTGCTATGACCATTCCTGTTGTGGAAAGCTACCAAAAACTGCTCTACAGTGCCTGGGGATATGTGAATCTGTCATTCAAAGTGAATTACTGTAAATTGTTCAACCTCTAGGCCTTTTCAAAGAAATTAAATGTCTGTTATAGTTAATATTTCATTATTTTAGTAAAAAGGATAAACAGTGAGAACTTAATTCTTCTTGATAATTGGCGACATATGCAATATGAAGGGTTGGGGACATAGACAAGTCAAGACATTAACAATGGCTTTTCTACTGCTTAATATGAGTGGAATAAACTTTTGCTTCACACCAGAGAAGTGGAAGAACAGCAGTCTCCTCAAAAGATCTAGTTAAGTGGCTAAGGGCAATGCCAACTGAAATTTCAATAGAGAAAATATCTGGTATGCAGCTGTATACATTGGAATTTTAATATGCAGAAATTCTGTTTCTAGAAAAAATTCAGGCTTAAGTAAGTATGTTCTGTCACCTTGACATTTTTAATTTACTTCAAGTTGACTATCCTATACTTTTTAGTTCATCTTTTACATTGTACAAGCTTCTGCAAACTGTTAAACTGCAGCTATTTGGGGTTGAATGATTGTTATAATATAAAGTGAGTAAGCAACACTCATTACAGTTATGCTTGAGTTTTGATTTCCAACCCCCACGTGTAGCCACTAAATTAACCTAAAATTATTTAACTTAGCTTAAATGAAGGAGGATCTGTGTTGATAAAGGTCAAACACCATCTCCCATTTTCTGTTTAAGTTTGAAGTCTTGCATTTGGGTTTTTAGCACTGACAGCATAACTAACCTGCCATTTTCTGCTGACAAGGATTCTTCATCATTTTAATCTGGTAGCATTTTTTAATAATTTATTTCTACTACTAAATGTCGTAAGCAACACAAGAGATAGGCATATATGTATTTAGTAGATGCACTTTTAAAATACAGAACAATGAAAATGAAAAATGTTCCATATTTGTTGCAAACTCAATCTCACTTGATGAAGCCATTTTTTACTAATGTAATTTTTATTACAATTCTTGTCCTTTGACTACGAACTGTTCCCAAGATCTAAATTCTAGCACACTGATATATGAGTGTCTGAAATATGGCATCAATGTCGACCTCACTGCATGCCTGAAGCATCGCTGAATATGTTTTTCCGTTTCAGACTAAGCAGAGAAACAAGAACCTAGAAAAACTTTCTTCTAACGCATTTCCCATCAAAATCAGCTAAATGATCTCCTGAACCTCTAAATAGTGGCTCAATTTTTTTTTTCAAGTGCTGCTGCGAGCCAGCAAGATTTCCCATGTGGCCCCTGTATTCCTGGATGCCAGCATCCTTCTGCAGACTGAAAGTATATACCATTTTGATATACAAATAGGTTTACTGGTTCCTTTAATCCTCCTCATTGATTAGTCTGACACTATTACAATGAGCTAATTTTCAATATTGTCCCACAGACTTGGCAGACTGTATACTATGATCTGAATCAATCTGATTAATTTATCTGATCAGTTCATTAATAATAGGAATATTCAGCTAATCCTTGCATTTTATGATTAAATTAATTATTTTTGACTTTGCAGAAAGTAATGACTATTTTAATTAAATCAATAAAAGGATGGTTGGAATTATTAATGTTTTAATAGGATAATGTCTCCATCAGTGACAGAGACAGGAGGATCAAGTACACCCTACACCAAGTACAGATGACGCTAAGCTGTGTGGTGCAGTTGCCACTCCTGAGGAATGGGATGCCATCCAGAGGGACCTGGAGAAGCTTGAGAAATTGGTCCATGAGAACCTCACAAGGTTTAACAAAACCAGGTTCAAGGTGCTGCATCTGGGTTAGGTCAACCCTCAGTATCAGCACAGGCTGGGGAATGAACAGACCAAGAACAACCCTGAGGAGCAGAATTCAGGCGTGCTGGTGGGTGAGAGGCTGGACATGACCCAGAAATGTGACATTTACCTAAATTTGATTAAATTAGCTCAAATGTTTTCATATACTTAAAAATAAAGAACCTTGTGAAGAAGCATCTCAAGACTACTTTGAGCAGAAAACCTAAATTAATGTCTACTTTTTGATGTACTGCTATAAAAAAGGGGTAAAAAGTGCATATCACCTTCTTCAATTCACAAAGAATAAAATCTTGATCTTGAATGACAACTGGCTATCAAATTTTCATATAATCTACTTGAAAAGTATTGATAGAAATGATGGAGAGCTTATCATCATTGCACTGATAAATCTGAAGCAAACCCTTTACAAACCTTTTAAATACTCATGTGTAGCACTCTTACGGCTGTATAAAAACTAAATGCTAATAAAATGGAAAATTGTTTCCATAATTGCTGGCAAAAAGTAAGAAATTATCAATATGCTGCAGCCGAAAACTTACCAGTAGTGTCAACCACTCCTGATGAAGTGGTTGTCATTTTACATATCTTTAAGTCCAAAGGTGTGAAATACTGCCTTTAGGCAAAACGAAAAGCCTTTTTCTTCCAAAATTTAGACTTCAAATATAAAAGTCTTCGTATCAGGTATCACAAACATTTAATGTCATGCAGTGAGTTGGATCTGATGAATCTGAATTATCTTTCAAACTTTGTTCAATGTGCTGCTCTTCAAAATGCTGCTACAGCTAATTATTTTCCATATCCAGCATTACCCTTTCTTGAAATATAAATTATTTAATTGTTCCTTCTACCTGGACACGGGGAAGGTAACAGCCATGTCACAGTGTTGCAGAACTAAGTCAGTGTGCCTGCTGTGGTGTTGTCCCAGAAGGCAGTCTCTGTCTTCTGGCACCAACCCTGGAGATGTGGTGGTGGTGCCATTATATGCAGAACATTGGCGATAGCATTTGGTGACAGTGAAGGAGCAGGATTGTCATGGAAAGGGCTGTCCCAGCTCAGTCTAGCAGGGGAGCTGCCAGGTGAAACAAGGAAAGGAAACATAAGGGGGCAGGGGCTGCCCATGGTAATGGAGAGTGGCTGCTCTGGACTGCAATTAGAGAAGCCACCAGACCACAACACACTCCTGTCTTCTTATTCCTCTGCCCCTGAGCTGTACCGTTGCCAATAATCTACAGACAGATAAGAAGGCAGCAACCCCCACCCTGTAGTGCTCTCACAGGGAGCTGAAGCTCTCTAAATCCTTGAGCAAAGAGACCTCTGTACCTTTTTTTCACTGGGCGCCCTGGGGCTGAGCTGCTGACATGACCTCTAGTGCGGTAGTGGCCATTTCAGAGTGGGTGGAATGCTGGTGGCAGCCAGCACAGTTCCCTCAAGATTGGTGTCTCTTGGTCATCATGAAGGCATATAATAGACAGCTTTGGTGTGAGGCTGGGAGAGCTGTGGGCACAGTGGCAGTGCTGCTGGCAGCATCAGAGGGTGGTTGCTTCATTTAGTGGCTCTCCTGTCTCTGACAGCTGAAGCCCTGGACAGGAACATGAGCAGATCTTCTGCCCTCTTCTTCCTTCACCACTCAGCCAAGGAGTGTTGCAACTTTCTGCAGAGATATTTACCTAACCATAAAGAAACATCCTCTCCTGTGCCTCTACATCTTATCTAGTATCCTGTGATAGATAGCACCATGGTCCTACAAGCAGCTGGAAGTTCCCCAGAGTTGTGGACAGAAGTAACTCTCCAGCATCCACATTCTTTTTTCTTTCACAGAGTGAAATAAGTTTTTAAACACAAATTTTCTGACTCAGTAAGACATTTTTCCTGAACCTAGTTTCCCTGAAGTCTAGTAAATATATTCTGCTGCAACCAATAAAGTAAAACAGTATGTGGCTATGGGATATTTTATTCAAAAAATACAGAAACCACCATAAAAGCACCTTATACATTTATTCTGGATGTGTGTATATACACATTTCACAATGCAAGTGAAATTGAGTAATGGTAAGAGCTGGTAAATTTTTGGATACAACACAAGATTTTGAACAAACCACAATGATAAACTACTTAATAGTGCCATAACTGTACTGAATGCATGATCAAAAAAAAAAAAAAAAAAAAAAAAACAAAACTGCAGAAGGGACTTCTAGTTAATTCCAATATTAAGCACAGAGAAGAAAGAAATGTTACATATATGCAAAAGCTGAATTTCTTATTCATGAGTTAAGTCAATTAGCAACACAAATGAAAGTTTCATAAGAGCCGAATTATAGTGTAATGCATACACGAAATTGGAAGATGTATGGCAAGCACCATACAAATTAACATAATGTATCTCAGTAGTCAGCAATCTCTAATAGTCCATAATACAGTTTCTACTTACTAATGCCATATATAAATATCCTGGGGAAGAAAGTATTTTTAAGTTTGATAAGAATGCTCAGAATTATATAAATGAACTCAATTATTTCACTTTAAGAACTCAGAAGAAAACAAATTGTCACTTTATATTCATTATGCTTTTTTTGGTTTCATACAGTAAATGACAGTACTCCTGACAGCTACCAAGCTGGAAATCTCTTTTGCTGGAAAAAAGACAGGCAGGGTTCAAATATTGAGAATCAGTGAGACAAAAGTAAAGTAAAAACCCCACGCTTTGTTATTTCTTCTTTTTTCATCCTATAGTCTTCTCAATTTGTCACACCTGTTGTTTACACTCCTGTTGTAATGACTGACTAACTATGGGTTCAATGTAAAGTCAGAAATTCCATGCTCAGAATTTGAACTAAATGAAAACTCATACTATGGCTAAGGAAGGGAGATGTTACATCACTTCCAAAAACAGAGTTTTGGTAAGTTTTAGATAATTTTTAAAGATGCCTGATTTAAAGATGCTAGATAATTGATTAAAAATGCTTGATTTTTAAAAATGCTTGCCCCTTACTGGAATTCTCAGCATTTGATATTAGCAATAGGTTACTCTTAATTTCCCTGCATTTCTTTCCTTGCCCATTTCCCCCCTTTTTTTTTTCCTTCCAGTGGTTTTAAAAGATAAATTTCATTTGTCATCTTTTGTATCAAAAACCATAGCTAGGAATGATTCAGTACTAATCTAATTCAATTAAATGCATTAGAACAAGGATGACCCTTGACATTCCTATCATTATTCTGAAAGTGTAAAATGCAAGGCAGTCCTATGAGTATTAATTAAACTGATGTAGGAATTAAAGTGTTCTAAGCATAACAACAACAAATATATGATACAAGAATGTTATTGTAAGTTTTTAAATAATCACAAACCAGACAATATCAAAATTAATCGTCTTGTACTCTCAATTTGTTTTCATTGGATTTTTGTGCATGCATTTTTTTCTTTTGGATACTACTATATTTAATGAATACTCATTTGAGAAACTTCTTTTAAAACTGAATAGTAACAACGATCTAAGAACATTTATTAGAATAATTATTACTTCTATTCAATGTAATTATTTAGTATTGACTTCAGGAGAATTCAAACCTAGTATACCCAGCATCTCTGTGATAACCAGTTTTCTTTCACAAAATTAATAAACAAACAAACCTCTGTTCCAAACAGTTCATAGATTATGGCACCAATGACATTACTAATGCCAAATTAAGATGATTTGTGCTATTGTTTTCTTCTGTTACTGCTTTATGGAATGGTAATGAAGTAGTGTTAAGGACAGAAAAGAGAAATTTCAGCCACTTAAATCTATGAACAGTGGCAACACTGCCCCAAACACATCAATAGTTTACTCATATAAAGCTACTATAGTTTGTGCTGAATGTAGAAATAAATGGTCAAAAAATCTATCCATGAACTGAAAACAAAAAGACAATATATTCTAAATTCACAAGATTATGTTGCCAATTTGAACAATTAAGAAGCAAAAAAAAAAAAGCTCCTCCTCAAACTAGATGAGAAAATAGTCTTCCTCTGAAGCTATAACCCCATCTAGTGGGACTTCTTTTATATAGCTGATAGGATTTAATCTTTTCATTACTCTGAGTATTGTGTATTAGCAAAGACTATCAAATGAAAGGGGGAGATTCCTAGGTTTTGTTTACTCGAGATTTGTCCTTGAAGGATTCTGTCTTTGCTACTTTTATGATTACCTCATCAATTACAAAGGGCTGGCATGGGAAGGAAGCTCTCTACTCTATTATCTAGATAAGCTCTAAAAAAATTTACTGCAATACTGGAAAAAACATGGTTTATGAGATATTTGATTATAAGTAGAAAAGTGCAATGTAGAAATAGTGCTGGTCAATGGTTCTCGGAATACCTTACCTGCATGAATTTCCTTCAAAGTTGTCTTCCCTCATTGAAATGAATAAACCACAAGGGGACCCAAGAGCATAAAAGAACATAGTTGTACTGTAGTGAATGTTGGGTACTAGGATATGATGAATTTAACTAAAACAGTAATGAATTGTTGCAGCGTTCACACCTAAATTGCAGTATGAACACTGGTTTTATTCCTTGTCTTTAATGACACAAAGAAATTGAGGAGTAAGATGGCTCATTGGTTCTAAACTCTTCTCACTGGGAATGATGATGTATAGAGAAGGGAGAGAGTGGAGGGTGTTTCTGGTCCCTAGTACTTATAGTTTATCATATTACTGTAACATATAGCTCAGACTCAAGGCAGAAACCATGACATGTGCCTGCGCTGCAGAATAAGCTGGCCCACCTCTTGCACACACTATTGTGCCATTGATAGAAGCCTTCCTGTTGTTTTACTGACATCTCACTGAGTAAGGCTATCTTCATCAGCACCCTGCCAAGACAGACCACTCTCACAAGATGCTGGGATTGCTTTCACAAACTCTGTTGACCCAAACAACATCATCTTCTGGATTCAAATGATTCTGTAGTCTATGGTATTCGTTTGATCAGTAATTATGGTTATCAGCACTGAGTCTGTAAGTCTCAGAGCACTAAGGCTCTGAGTCTGTAAGACTGTCAAGACTTGAGACTTAAAACTGAAGAGCAGATATGTAGAGCTACACCAAACTTTCACCTATCCTTGTTCAGAGACAGCGTATACTTATGCATATAGTGAAAACCACAATCAACAGCAGATTGACACCTGACAAACTCCCCCACCTTTCTGCAGCCAATAGCTTGGAAGACTATGTATTGGTTAATAGCTCCTAATAGAATTTTACTCCATCAACTTGTGTAAATATATTTTAAAGCACTTGTAGTTTTTTAACCAAAATATCCTGTAGAAATGAGTTTAATGATTTAGTTACAATTTGACTGGAAAAACATTTGCTTCTGTTAGTTTTAAACCTGTTTCATGATAATTCCATTTAATGCCTCCTTTTCCTGCCTAACAGAATATCAAGTAACGACAGCACTTTCTCCATGCCAGTCAGGATTTTATTACTGCTATTGTATCATTCCCTTCCCTCTGTTATCTCTCATATACAAAAGCCATTCCCTGACTCTTTTGTTAATTCCTTCCTTTTAGAGATGGGGATACAACAGCAAAAAGATTTCATGGATTCATGACATACTGTAGTATTTTCATCTTCTTTCTTATCTAGCTAATTCCTATTATTTTAAAAATGTCTATTTTAATTTTCAAACACTTCTGAGCGTTCAGAATCAATCACAGAATTGTTAGGGTTGGAAGTGACCTTTGGAGGTCATCTAGTCCAACTGCCCTGAAGCTGGGTCACCTAGAGAAGGTTACAGAGGAATACGTACAAGTATTCCTTGGATTTGGAATGTTTCCAGAGAGGGAGACTATGACCTTTTGGGCAGCTTGTTCCAAGTGCTCTGCCAGCTTCAATGTAAAGAATTTCTTCCTCATGTTGAGGTAACACTTCTTGGGTTTTTTTGTCTAAGGCCATTGCTCTGTGTCCTGTCACTGGACACTGCTAGAAATCTGGCATCATCCTCCTGACACCCGCCTTTGAGATATTTACATGCATTAATGAGATGCCTTCTCAGTCTTCTGTAGGATAAACTAGCCCAGCTCCTGCAGTATCTTCTCATAACAGACATGCTCCAGACCCTAAATCATCTTTGTGGCCTCTACTGGACCCTCTCCAGTAGCTCCATGTGTCTCTTGTATTGAGGAGCCCAGAACTGGACACAGCACTCCAGACGTGTCCTCACCAGGGCCGAGTAAGAGGGGCAGGATCATCTCTCTTGGTCTGCAGTAAGGAAAGAGTTAATGACATTTGTAGTATATGCCTTAAACAAACACTTGGTTGTAAAACTTGTTGCAGAAGATATCAGTGGTCCATAAGCACAAACAGCAAAATAAATAGTTACTGTTCTGTCTTTGCCTAGGCAGGACAGAAATGGATACTTTTCACTGCAATGTTCTACTACTATATGCCATATAACTGCCAGAGTAGATCTCAATGACCATTGAATTAAAGCTTGAGCATGAGTGATGGCCAAAGCTATTCCTCCTCTCTCTCTCATGCTAATGAAGAACTGACAATTACTCCTACTAAAGAGGAACTGAAAGCCACTCCTACCTGTGCTTCTTGTGAAAATAAGGTATGATATAAAAATTAATCAGGAAATGAGCCAGGGGTGGGTACCCAGCACCAAAAGAAGCTCAGGGCACTGAATGACTAATGGGATGATCCCGCATCCATGGTGGTAACTATCTTCTACTTGCACTATCTCTTTCCTTCTCTCTCTCTGTTATACAAGCAATTTTGCAAAATAAAGCCTGTACTGTTGGACTGATCATGTTGCATATTTGATCTCCTATGCACCTTAATTTGGGCAGAGGACTTCAACTTCCATTGAATCATAACACCTGTTGGCAACACTTTTCCCAATGCACCCCAGGATATCCTTGACCCTCCTGGCCATAAGGGCACTGCCAGGTCATAGTCAACGTGCAATCCACCAAGACACCCAAGTCCCTTTCTGCAGAGATCCTCCCAAGTCCTTTTCTTGCTGATAGCCTTTTCTGCAGAGCTGTTCTCTTCTGCAGAGCTGCTGGCACTTGGGGTTATTCTTCCCCATGTACAGGACCCTACACTTGCCCCTGTTGAACTTCATCAGGTGTCTCTCCACCCAACTCTCCAATCTATTAAGGTCCTGCTGAATGGCAGCATAACCTTGAGTTGTGTCACTTCCCCAGTTTTGTATCATCATGAAACTTGCTGAGTGTATACTCTATGCACTTCTCCAGGATGTTGATAAACAAGTTGAGTAAGACTGTGTTGTGGTGCACTTATGACGTTTATATACCCTCGGAGTTGATCATAATGTGTCATCTTTTTATCCTCCTCTCTGCATGCTAATGGTACATTCTTAAAGTTGCCCCCTCCTAATGTCAATTCCCCTAAAAATCCCACTTATTGTCTAAAGTTCTGTTATTCTCCTCCCCTTAGTTGTCAAACCTACCCATTCTTGTTCATACCTTCCTCATACCTAAGCATTCTTCTAGAAAATTCTGTGTCCATATTATGTTCCTAAATGCCCCATTGGTTTATGTGAGTTATCCCCTCCCTTGTCATCCTCTCATTGGGTTCTGTTTATTCTTGCCTTAATCTCCTCTCTTAATCTCCTCCCCCATAGTACCCTCATTAGTTGATCATTTGTACCCTCTGTCATGGTTTGACACTGGCACAATGCCAGCGCCCCCATGAAAATGCACTTTCCCGAACTAATTGCTGTGAGATGTGATCAGGAACGGAGCAGAGCGGGCCCAAGCTTAATATCAAAGAAAAAAACTTTATTAAACTACTACTACTATAAAGCACAAACACTAAATCCTGGATGAAGACCTTCCAAAACACTCCTCCTCCTCCCACCTAATTTCCAAACAAACCTAACAGTGAGGCCTCACCCAGGATCCTGATCAAGTTGCCACCCTTCAGATAATCAATACTCAGTCCATCAAGTGAGACAGGACTCTCTCGTGTGCCACAGACCCCCAGGAAACACAATTACCACCCTTGTGTTTCCATGTCACACGTGGCAACCACCCGGAGAAAATCTGCCATGGTGACACTCTCCATGTCACAGTGCTCTCACCACCGTGCATGGACAGACTGCTTATAGGGCTCCTTTAAGGATGCTTTGCCAAGGACCCAAGAAAACAACAGTTCAGTTTCTCATCTTGGGACTACAGTCCTCCCCATTTCCCCCTGGGGCCGAGGGTCCAACAGCTTTTCCTTTTTGGGACAACAGTCCCCCCCCTTTTCCCCTGGGGCCGAGGGTCCAAGAACAGAGATCTTCTTCTTCTCTTCTTCTTCTCTGAAGACAAAGGGCCTCTCCACACCCTCTTCAGCTTTCCTCTGTTCTCTCCATTCCTCTGTTGGTAATCACTGAATAAGTCTCTTGGCCTACCACTGCATCCCCCTAAATGCAGTCTCTGTTGTGGGAGAATTTGGTTCAGTCTATGGCTAACAAGAAAAGTCCAGCCACAAGCCACTCCATCATCTCCTCCCACTCAAAAATTTCATCTTCCAACATCTCAGATCCCAGACTGTCTCTCTTCTACTTCAAATCAAGGAGGAGTAATATTTTACAAAGCCCTCATTTCCCAGGAAAGGGTTAAAAGTTCAGACTCCCTGGATGGCTGAAATCTCTGCCCAGAAGCCAATTCCCAAGGCCAAGGCTGGGCACCTCTCCCCCCACTTCTCTTTCTCCTCCGCTGGCAAAGTTACAGGTGCCGTCTGTCCGGACTCTCTGTCTCTTCCCTCTGCGGGGGGGACGACAAAGGCATCTGCGCTTCTCTCCACCCTTCCATCCACAGGAGCTGGCTCGGTTCCAGTCCTTCTACCCCTCGGCTCACCTCGACCAGGCCGCATGGCTTCCCCTCCCCCACCCAGCCCCATGGCTGGGTGGGGGAGGTCTGCACTGCACTCTGACTGGAACCAAAGAGAGCGAGCTCTTGGGAGTTCCTGTTTTAACCCCCTGTGCTCTCAGAGGTGTATCCCTATCTTCAGTGGTCACTTCAGGTGCCAATATCCAAACCTGACCACTGATTGGTTTGACCCAACTTCCTGAAAGAATTCACTTCCATGTCAAACCACGACACCCTCCCATCGAACCTCCTCAGTTTATAAGTTGCTACGCAGCTGTTTTTGGTGTCTTCTGTCCCTACATCCTCTAGATATTAAAGACTCTCTAGAATTCATATAGAAGGCCTCCTTGCCTCTTTGCCTCTTCTTAACCATGCCCAAGCACTGTAGAGCAGCCACTCTAAAGCTATCTCTAGGAGAAAATTAATTCCTAGGGATACCCACTCGTCATAGTGAGGATTGAGCTAGCCATCCACTCCAGTGCTGCAGCAAGACTGGACTCAGTATTGATCCCAGGAGAAAAATCACTGACTGTAGGCCTCCAACTGGATGGTACTCCACTGGTCATGATCTTCTGAGTTCTGCCATTTAGCCAGTTCTTAATCCATCTCACTGTCTGTTATAAATGAGTGCTCCAGTTTATTAATGAAAGAGAATGTATTAAAATATCCAAATATAAATTTAGAGAAAAGCAATGAAAAGCCACAATCCAATCAAAAAGGGTCAGTGCCAAGCCCAAGTATCAGCACTGGGTGAGACACAGGTCTGACCACTACAGCAGAGGGTCCCCTATGTTTCACGCCGACTGTCCTCCCTGAGTGATTTTTATATGATTTTTCCTGCCCAAGGCAGAGTCCCTTTTCTTCCTTTCAGGACAGCACATATTCATGTGGAGTTCTTTCTCTGTGACAAAGAGAGAACATGTCTGGAGAGTAATGAACACCCATGATCGTGTTCCTGGAATTCAGTACTGAGATGTATCTCCCCAATGGCTCCAGCTATCTCAATCTCAGATATTTATCATGTATTCATCATTCAGGCAGTTCCTCGGATCACCTTGAGGAACGATCCATCTCTGGGTTGGCCACGTCCATTCGTTTGTAAATGAGGTTCTCCCTCCTCCTATCCAGGTGGTTTCAGCACTGTAATGCAATCCCCGACACTGACTTGTGCGTTTAAAATTATTTTTATAAGAGTATATGTTACCCGTACATATCTATAAAATATATGACAATTTTCTCTACACGAATTATTATATACACCCATAACACTGTCCATTCATCTAGCCCACATTTTCTGATCTTACCTATGAGAACGTTATGGGAGACAGTGGAAAAAGCTTTGTTGGAGTTAAGGCAGACTACATCCACTGCTTTCCCCTTGTCAACCGATCTGCCATGTCATCACAGAAGACTATCAGATTTGGTCAAACATAATTTCCACTCAGTGAATCTATGCAGTTCTTAGGTTCCTAATAATACAACTGTAAATCGGTATATTTATGACTATTCTGCAATATTAAAAAAAAAAAAAAAACAAAAAACAAACTGTACTGTTGCATCCTGGGTTTGGGTTCAAATTATGGGTTTTTTCTTTGTTAGTTTGTTGGTTCTGTGTACCCTCGTGCACCTTCCGGGTTTTTTCCCCCTCTACTGTGGTTAGCTCCGGCCTGCCTGCCATTGGAGTTTCCCCCTGTCACTCTTGTAACCACTCCCAGCCTAATCCTGTGGTTTCCGTGCCTGTCACCCCATTCTCGCAGTCCCACTCACCCCAAAGCCCCGTGTCCGCCCCTGCCATGTTCCCACTGGTCGCTGTAGTACACGTCATCACCACGACATCTGTATCCATTGGGCGGGAGGACTCCCCATCCCCCCTGTCCACCCCTATTTCATCCCACTCTGCTCCACGCTCGGGGCCATTTTCGTCCGTGTGACGTTGGGAGCGGGCTGCAGCTTCTCCACTGCAGCTCTCATGGCCAATAATGCATCCAGCTGCTACGCGTATGGATTTGGACTAATTCCCTGCTTCTTTGTTTCTTCCCTCACGCCAACTGCGAAGCACGGCCAGCAGCCCACCCTGGAGCATGGCAGCAGATGCGCCTAGGAATTGCGGTGAGGCCCGGCCCCAACAAGAAGCTGAGACACCCAAGCTGGGCACTCGAGAGCTGACTGGGGCCAAGAAAAGTAACGCACTGCCGTGCTGTACCTGAAAAATCTAACCCAAGAGCAAACCACACACACAGACATGTCAGCTTGCAGCCTGCAAGAGTTCACTGGCTGCACCCTTGCTGACTATAAGCTCATCTTACACAGGATGCCCCAAATGGCAGTAAGAGCCATGCACAGCCTCCTGGGATGGGATGGGATGGGATGGGATGGGATGGGATGGGATGGGATGGGATGGGATGGGATGGGATGAATCAGCAGCTCTGAAGCAGCACAGCTCACCCAGCTGCCATAGCACCATTGCCTCACAAGAAATTTTCCAGTGATGCCGAAATCAGCCAGATAGAAACTTTCCAATATAGTTTTGAGAACTAGAAAGCAAGAATTCTTCATTGCAGCATGTTGCTCACCTGGGGGATCCTTCCTCCATTCCAGTGTTGGATGAACAGAGATTTTATCATACACACTGATTATATATTCATTAGGTATCTCCACCTCCTTGACTTTATTTCCCATAGTCACACCTGTTATCGGAAGTTCTTATATGATTATCTGGGATCTGTCTTCAACATCCAGTGTCCTTTTCACGTGGCTATTCCTCTACCCCCTGCTTTTAAGCACAGTATCTTTGTTTTGCATGACTTCTACTTTGTCAGAGTTACAGAGCTGAGCTGGCATCCTGCTAGCATTTTGCATGAGCTCTGTTTCCCTAAGTTAAATCCTTTATTTACTTCTCCAAAGCTGAGCAGTTGTGTTCTGGGGCCCTTGATAAGAGTAAAGGTTGAACTGTTCCACTATTCCTATTGAGTGAGTAAAATGCTGTTCTAGTGTCCTTATTAGGAGGAGAGAGGTCAATCTGACCTGGAGCTTGTGCTGCCCTTGCTTTATTCTCTCTGTCCCTGCTAGGACATTTCACAGGTTGAAGGCAGCAACTTTACTTTGATCCCTGTGTAACACCGTAAGCTCTCTGAAACCAGAAGACTAAGACATTGAAAGCAGTTTCCTGTAAAAATGTAAAAACTGAATTGGAAGGGATATTTCTCTCTCTTTTCTGTATTAAAATAAGAGGGAAGATGTGTGACAACAAGCAAGTGTCCAAATACAGGTATTAAACTTCTGTAATCTCTTCCATTAATATTATGCATGACATAACACCAACAAAATTTTAGAAACATGTCATTGAAATAATAAAAAAAAAAATCATATTTCTCTTTACAGGTAAAGCATTGTGCTCTACATGACAGTTACCAATTTCTACTTCAAAACCATACTACTTTCAAGTTGAGAATATTTGAGCCAAATCTCCTTTTAACCTCACTAAAACAATTGCAGTGAATCCAATCACAGTGCAACTTTATGTCTGCCTACCCAGGCACATAACTCTCACTGAATGCCAAAAGTATTGGACATGCTCAGAGATAGGCCATACTCAGCACCTTCAACTTGGCTATGACCACAGTTGCACTGTGTACATCAAACAAGCAAGAAAATCTTTGAGAGAGCAAAGCTTCTTGTACATGGCTCTAATTTCCATTAATCACAGGTAAATCAACTTTTCTGTCCTTCTTCAAAGAGTGCAAGGTCTGCAGATTTCTATTTCTTGTCTGCTCACTTGTGCAGCTACATATATGTTAAATTTTTTCTGAAACCAAAAGCATTCAATGTCCAAAACTAATGTTCTTCACGATTAATATATGTAAGAATGGAGGATTTCATTACAAAAACTCCAACCTTTTTAAAAGGTGCTCCAAATAAGGTTGGTAAAACCCCTCCATAAAATAAGATGGCACCCGTCAAGTTTCCCAGCAGCCAATTTGCACAGCTGTACTCCACTGCAAAAGTTTATGTCCACCTTGATCCTCTGTACTTCTAAAAGTAGCTGGCAGCATGATTTCCTATTCGAGATGGCATTATCTCCCATACTGTGAAAATGACAAATATGGAACTTTGGTGGTTTTGATGGATTGCTGTGGCAACTGTTATCAGACACTGTGTCTGGGATTTAGTGCCACTGAACACCTGCATTGGGAGTGGCTGCTGGGGTCAGCTGCCAGGGCTCTGTAATGCCCAGAGACCACTGTGATGCTCTAGGGCCTTGACCTGGCTTGTGAGGGCACTGAAGGAAGGCAGAGCCCTTGGATGCTGTCCTAGGGTGACGTTATGATGCTCATATCCCCAGTCATGTGTTCTGTTTATGCTGGATATTCTATTCTGTGCCTTCAAGACAGGCTCTGGGAGCGAAGGCGGGGAGAAGAAGCATGGAGTTTTGTTGTCAGCCTGCACTCACTTCTCCACAGTCTGCTGGACACAGAACACCACTGTGTTGTCTGGGCACGGACAGGGCAGAACACCGCGCTTCTTTGTTTTTTAGTTCATTTAGCTAGCTGAGGCAGTCTAAGTTTCCCTGGACTGGTTTTCTTTCCTTTTTCTTGGATCCATTCGAACCTGCTCCGGACTGGGGCCCACAGAAACACCAAGAGCTTGCACTTTGTGGCCCACCGGGGCCAACCGTGGGCAGCAGCAGCCTTTCCCAGTGCCGGAGGGACTGATAACAGAGCGACCACCCCCAGAGAGACTTTCTGAATTTGTCATCTCTTCAGAGCGACAAATGAGTTTTGTCCCCTGGTATTGTTCATTTTGTGTGCTGGGGAGTGCTTTGCCTGTTAAATAAACAGGTTTTTTCACACTTCTCTCCGAGGAAATTTTTTCCCGAACAGGTTGGGGGGAGGGGCTGTGTGGGTTTGCTTTCTTGGGGGGGCCCTTTTGGAGATTTTCTCCCAAGTTTGCCCTAATCCAGGAGATGCCCACTCTCCTTCAGGAGACAGCATCTTCCCTGGAAGGTCTGTGGCAGTGGATGCCAAAGGCATCAATGGAGATGTGTTTTGGAGAACACCAGTTTTCAGCCTCCCAGAAGATTGCCAAGCCTGCAGATTAAGGCTGTGCAGAGGAGCAGCTGGGCCTGGCCCAGGCAGAGGGCTCAGTGGAGCAAAGTTATCCTGCAGTGGCAGCAGGACAGTCTGCAGAAGGAGCTCCTGCAGCAGAAGGGTGAGGACAGTTTGCCTCCCTGAGATGGTCTTGGCAGCCCAATGACAGACCCAGGCAGGTGAGTGCCAAGGATAAGATGGGATGGTAAAGGGGAATGAGCCTTCCACTTCCTGAGGCCAGCTGCAGGGTCACATGGCTGCAGTCCCATCATCTCATGTCCTAGCGGCCACCACTGCCAGGTCCCCAGCAGACATTTGCTGGTGGGAGCTAGGCAAACCATACAAATCACAGAATCACAGAATAGCTGGAAATGACCTCTGGAGGTCAACTAGTCCAACTGCCCAGCAAAGGCAGTGTCACCTAGAGAAGGTTACAGAGGAATGTATACAAGTGGATTTGGAATGTCTCCTGAGAGGGAGACTCTGTGACCTCTCTGGGCAGCCTGTTCCAAGTGCTCTTCCAGCCTCTATGTAAAGAACATCAGGAAGAACTCTTCAAGAATTCCTCCTTCTCTCAATTCTCATCTACCAGGTGAATACATATTTCTTGACCTTAGACAGCTGGAGCTGACAGGCCTGAGAGGGGACAGAGATCATCCAGAGCATGCAGAAGGTGCTGGAGCATGTTGAAGCCCATGTCTCTAGTGAGCCAGGGACCTTGGCTGCAGAGGAGGATTGGGAATGCAATATTGACAAAGAGTTGTCCTATGAGAGGTCTGAAGAGAACCAAAAATGTCTAGTGCCCTTAAAAGAGGTGGAAAGACTACAGCAAAAGCCAGGTGTCCTGAGATATGTTGGAAGACCACAGTGGCCAAGACCTGTTTCAACATGAAGACGATGAGGGCACAGAAGCATTAGGAGAGAGTTATAAGTGCTGTAGAAGGCAAGGGCCACCCAAGCTCTTGTTAGAAGATCCTTTGGTTGAAATGCCATGAATAACTGGTGTTTGTAAATATACACATATAGGGTTTATTATAGAATGTGAAAAACAATGCTCACTTTTAAAATTTCAAAGGTTTATTAAACCGTAACAGCACATGACCAGCAGCCACATGCTCGTCTACAAAATGAATGCTTGCTTTTTATACCTTTGGTCCCTCCCAAAGTTTTGTCAGTCAACTCTTTTTCTGCCGTCCATTGGTGGAGATCACTTTCTTACAAATTGATTGGAGGTCAGGTATTGCCTTGCCGTGCCTCCTAGTAACAAGCTCTCCCTCCCCTAAATGCCCTGACTAATGACAACAATACAAGGGGGGGAAAGGGAAAGAGGACTATGGGGAGAACATATACCAATAACATAACTATTTATCTATAAAACTTCTTTTAACATACACATAATATTAATTTCTTAATTGTGAGAGCCAACCATTGCATTACCCATTTATAACATAGAACATCTTGGTTGCAAAGGAGAACAGGTATGTAGCAGTTTTGGTTAATATTATCTCTAGTTATATAAAAACAAGGAAAAATTGCAATATTAAAATGCAACATCATCCAGGAACGTGCACACGGGAAAAGAAAGAGAAAGCACAAGAGTGTGAAGAACAAAACAAAACAAAACAAAAAAGGGACAGCACAAGAGTGCGAAGCCCTCACCACCCATAGGCCCTTCAACAAGACTTGGTTGCTGAGCAATCTCAGTCAAAGTGGTGGTTGCAGAACTGACCTGTTGGGTGCTGGGAGAAGTACCAAAAAACTGGTGGGGAAAAATCCCCAGGAAAATCTGCTGAACACAAAATCTATCTGGTTTATAGTCAGGTTCAGGTGGCGACGCCCAGGTGCCCAGGTACCTTCTCCAGGCCAGGGAGCTTCTTGTCATTTTGTGGATCACTGGACACTTTGGGTGCCCTTGACACCTTCAGAGAAAACACAGCTGCCCAAGACAACATGGACATCCAAGACAACACAGTTGCCCTGCCTGGGCAGTTGAGTCAATTACGGCCCATTATGGCCCATCAGCCATATGACCCTCAGGCCACATATGAAGGTCCCTGGTACTTGGGGAGGTGTGTGTGGGGGTGATGAGAGAGGAAGGAGGGAAGGGGAAAGTAAGGGGAGAGGCAGGGGACATGGGGGGGATGGTGGTTTGTGCAAGGGAGAACAACTTAGCATGACAAGAGGCCCCATCCTATCTCCACAGGATTATCTCCTATCTCACTCCTAGCCTATCAGTCACTCTGTCTTATCACATCAGAGGTTAGCTATTACACAGCCAAAAACTCGACTCTTCCATCTTCAAGCTGGGCTTCAACAAAGCTCCCTCGTCTCTGCAAATGGGGAGTGTTCTGAGTCATAATCCAGTGGCCTCAGTTCAGTTCAGTCTGCCACAGAGAGGCAGTAGCAACCCTCAGAGCATAAACCTGCTGTGGGTGATCACAAGGACACAAAGGATGACCCGGCCACATCCAAGAGTTGAGCATTGCCCCAGCAAGTGCTGGCCTGGCCCAGCTGTCCCACAGAGCAGCATCCAGCTCAGGCCAGCACCATCACACACACCAATGCTGGCCATACACCATATCTACCACTCCTTGGGAAGAGCCCTCAGTGCCATCCAGCTCCTTGGCATTAATGCCCTGCCATGACAGCAGCAACAGTCCCTGTTCAGGAGGGTACTCGTGACTGTGTGCAGGGTGTTTGTTGTGGTCCATGAAAGCTGCAGTGCCTGGCTGCCAGCACTGTGCCAGAGCCTGGAGATGACAGCTCCCAGCACCACAGTGTCTGTTTGAGAGAGCAGCACAGGGCAGCATGACATGGATGAATGTAGGGACAGCACCTCAGGCATCCAACCAACTCAAGGACATCATCCTTGAGATACTCTTGGCCATGATTTATTGAGATCAGCATATGATTCACCTTCAGACAATTTTGTTAATCCAGCACTTCATTCTTCTGCTTAGAAATACTTTGTTCAAACAGTGTTGCAGACAAAACCTCACTAAACTATGTGAAAAAAATTAGATCTGGTTCATATTTTTACCATGAATTATTGTCAGCATTTTACACTTTTTCTTCAATAAAACAGGTAATTTAACTCCATTAACTACAAAAAAAAATAGATTAAAATACATAAACCTTGCAGGTAACTAAGGTGAGATAAAGTACAGTTTTAAATTTCAGAGGATATTTTTTATTATATTTATTTTTTATTATTTATATTTTATTTTTTATTATCTCTTAGCAGGTGACTAGCTACTGCCAGATATAAGAATTATCTCAGAAAACTATCTATACAGTTTCTAGTATCTTTTTAAAGTAGAAATAGCTAACTTAGAAGTCTACAAACCCAATGACTAATTAGAATTCTTTTCCCCAGAATGACCTATCTTCATTTACCAACACTTTCAGCTTACATATCAACAATCACTCAAGTTTATTGTATTTTTACAACTCTTTATAGTTTTGATTAAACTGAATAGCATTCTCTAATAAACTCTATATCTTTGCTATTAATGACCCCTCCAGATAGCTTAAAAATATTGCCGAGTGTTGTATTGTGTTTATATATCTCTGTAACAGTTCCGCAATGGTTTGCCCCTTCACCCCCCATTTTCTCCCAGTGGTTCCACCCTGAGCTTTCCCACCTTTCCCTCAATGCCAGTCTCCCTGAAAATGCTCAGTCATTCCCCTGTCCCCTCCCTGGTACCCTGTCCATCACTCAGCTCCTCATCCCACTCTCCCAGAATCTTCCACCTTGGGCGTTGAGTGAGTGGATGAGAGCCAGGGGTCCCTCCCTTGTTGTTTGTTGACAACAAACATTGGTTTGTGTGTCTGTCTGTCCCTCCGCCTTCCCCTCCCCCGAATCCCCCCACTGGGTGTTGGGTGTCCCTTCCCCCTGGTTACCACCCCGGTACTTAAGACGATTGCGAGAGCCTGGAGGCCACTTTTTGGCTGTCTGGACAATGACATTCGGAGTTCCCCGGGGCTTGCATTAAACCTGAGACTTTTTTCCCCAGCCTTGAGTCAACTCCCTCATTACCTCCTCGGACGCCACATCTCCTCCTTGCAAGGCAGACAGCGCAGCGCTCTGTTTTAGCTGCTCCCCGAATCTCATCGAGAAACGGGGAGTATCCCCCTCTGCTGACCGTGCCTCGGCCGGGCAGGCAAAGCCGGGGAGCTTCAGGGCAGGCACGGCGGCAGCTAAGAATACTCTAAAAAGCATAGAGCACAGAACTGGGAGGAGCTGTACCAGTAAAGTCTCTTTGTAAACAGAGTATTTATTTCTTTGCTTTGTTTCCACTTATTTGGATAACCAGCTCCTAATAAGGGTTATATATGTAGCTCAGCATAAGAACAAAACTGTTCTAACTTTTAATTCTGTATGCAACCAGGACATAAAGTAGTGGTCTGCTGAGCCCAAATCAACAGCCATTACAGCTGATCATTTGATAATGGTTTGTATATAAAGTGGAATAAATACTTCACTGATATATGTAAATATTTTAATGGTGAAATTCTCAAAACACAATGATGAATTAAAGTAATACATTTTACATGGACCTCATGTGGTAGACAGGTTTCTGGCTGATACAGTTTCTGGCAGACTGAGGAATCTGTTTGAATTTAAGACGTTCACATTCCTTGGAAGCCTCTTAATTAAAAAAGCCAAAACGAACCAACAACAAAACCCAACACTGAAAACTGTGCAGGATAAAATCCCTTGCCTTTCAAGTCAGTAGAAGAATGGTTAAGTCTTGAAAAGAGCAAAAATATTATTATATTTAATGGTGACTATTTTTGAAGAAATGAAACGTTTTGTAAGGGCTTCTAGGCTACAGAACAACAACAACAACAACAAAAAGTGGAAAGCAAGCATGAAATTCTACATACAATGGGCTTGGGCTGGCAAGGAAGTGTAAAGAATATTTATTGACTTACTAATCCCTATCTAATAGGAAAAACAATTTCGTGCATCCATTTAGCTCACAATAACTTGTCACTGGCTGAATGAGCTGGGGGTGTTTAGCCTGGAAGAAAAGGAGGCTCAGGGGTGACCTGATCACTCTCTACAAACACCTGAAAAGAGCGTGTAGCCAGGTGGGGGTCAGCTGCTTTTCCAGGCAGCCGGTGACAGTTCAAGAGGACGCAGACTTAAGCTGTGCCGGGACAGGTTTAGGTTGGACATCAGGAAGAACTGTTCCCAGAAAGGGTGACTGGACATTGGAATGGGCTGCCCAGGAAAGTGGTGGAGTCACAGACGCTGAAGGCGTTTAAGGGAAGATTAGATGTGGCACTCACTGCCACGGTCTAGGTGACAAGGTGGTGTTCGGCCGTAGGTTGCACTCGGTGACCTCAGGAACCCCTTCCAACCTCAAGGCCCCGATGCCGGGCGGGAAGCTGGCCGCTGCGCGCGCCCCCATTCGAACCCGCCTCGGGGCCGGGCGGGGAGGGCGGGGCCGCGCGGTCACGTGAGCCCGGCGGAGGCGGCCGCCTCAGCCGCCGCCGGCCCGGCCCGGCCGCTCCGGGAGGGGCCATGGTGGGAACGACATGATCCCCAAGCCGGAGCCGCCGCCAGCCCGGGACCGGACGGCAAAGGAGGAGGAGGAGGAGCAGCCGCCGCCGCCTTCGTCGTCTTCGTCGTCGTCGTCGTCGTCGCAGCAGCCGTCGTGGGAGGGCGGCGGCGGCGCCAGGTGGGGCGGCTGCATCATGCTGGGAAAGAGGGTCGGCCTGACGGCGGGCGGCTGTGACGCGGTGAGTGCACGGCGGGAGCGGGGGCTCCGCGGAGGTGGCGGCGGCGGCTGCGTGCGGATCCTGCCGTCGCTGAGGGCGGCTGTGCGTTGCGGGCTGGGTCAGGCGGCCCGTGGGTGTCAGCGCCCGGCCCGCCCGTGAGGGGTAGTTCCCCCTTCAGCTGCCCGCCGAGACGTTTCCTGGAGCGTCCTGCCCCCAGGATGCCTTGTGGAATTTGGGGTGCGGCCGGTTCTTCGGCTCAGCCCTGCCCGTCCCTGACAGCCCCGGTAGATTCCTTACGAGTTTGTCCCGGGCGGAGTAACCTGAGTAACGGCACCTGTGAGCAGGTGGCTGTAAATAAGTTTTCTTTTAAAACACATGAATGCGAGGTGTCAGGAAGTTAAAACTTCAGTTTTCCTAAGGAGCTCTTGGAGGTGCTCCGTGTTGAACCTAACCCACGGGGTTACCGTGTGCAGTTTTTATAAGTGGCTGTGCTTTCTGTTTCGTCTTTTCACACTAAGCGCTGAGATCTTGTTGTGCCAAAAAACGAGCTGGAATGCAGTGAGTGATCCGTGCTCTAGTTGTAAAGTTGTGTTTGTAAATGTGGTAGCCGTGCCTAATTGTTTTCTGAAGAAAAAGGCTTAAGCCTTTCTGTCAGTATGTCAGTGTGCTCACAGAGTGCCTTAAACCAGATCAGAGATCACATCCCTTGAGCTTTCTGCCGTAGATGACAGGTGACTTGTTTCAGGCAGGACGGTACTGGTTGAGGCTATATAACTCATCCTGTTTTGCTGGAGTTAATCCAGTAGTCAGGATGGGGTAGAAGAACCCAGGGGAAGATACAGAGTAATAAAACAGGTGATCCTGACGCTAACCATTTTTAAAGGGGTGCAGGTGCAAAACAAGGCAATGCCTTACCACGCCGAATCTTTTTCAGCAAGTTGAAATCACAGCTTGCAATGGTGATTTTTTTTTGTGTCCGAGTTGCAAGCTGTTAATAGCTATTCTTGAGGTATATTTATGTTGCTGTGTACCTGAATAATTTAGTATTAGTTTACTCACAAACTTGGGTGTGCTGAAAGCTTTGCATATGCCAGAAGTTATAAAACAGTGCTAGGTTTTTGTCAGGGAGCCAGCATCTCCTTTGTGTGTTACCTGTCCTCCCACAAATAAGCATCTCTGCTATCAGAGAGAAGATAGTGGGCTGTTTTATGTGGAGGTGAAGAAGTATTTTTAGCTTTTATATTTAATATATTAACAGTGTAGCATTAATGTGATATCATGGCTAGAGCTGAAGAATATTAAAAAAAATATTCAAACCATCTGTTTGATGCACATACATTCTTTCTACCGTACTTGTATTTGATGAAGATCTTAAGGCACTTCTAGTTCATGATTAATGCAGTGAAAATGTAGAAAAATGTTGTTCTGTGGAATTCATTGGTAAAGTAATTTCTTTTATGTAATTTGATTCCAAAATGACTGCTTCACACTTCTTATAGTGTATCACTTCTGTACTTGAATCTTTTCATTTATCTTTTAGAAATGGCTATACTCTTCAAAAAGCAGGTTGGATTCTTCAAGAAGTGCAGCTGATGTCTGCTGTATGGTAGAATTGCTGTTCAGATTTGTGTACAGTATCTCTGTTAAAGAGTCTAGTGTATATGGAATGCAGTAACCCAATCTGAAGTCAGATTACAAAAATATCTCTGAAAGAATTTTGAAAAGTTAATGTTTTTGTTAAGAAACAGAAGGTTTCTGTTTTATCAGCTCAGAAGATGTGGTGAAAGAAACAGAGGATTGATCTCACTATATAGAAGAAAAGTAGTTGAATTTTTTGATGTATGAACAGAGGCTAGGAAATGGAAGGTACAGCTAGGGAAATTTAAAAAGAAATCAAAGAACTGATTTCTTTCTCTAATTTTGAAAAGTAAAACTAAATAGAAATTAAATCCATAACTGACAAAGGCGCTAACCCATTTTTTTATTAATGGATGGAATGTCTGATAAATTTAGATTAATTGTTAAAAAAATGCTTTTGAGTACTTAATATATGCTCTTCTATAAGTTTGAAAATTTAGCTTCAAAATGACATAAATTCTTAATTTTGTAAAATTATCTGAGGTTTGGTTTTCTGAGTGTATTTTTTGTCCTTTCCTGTTAGTTGTGCCTTTGGAGGACTTTGTGATCCTCTAAAGCATCTCGTAGAGGACAAGACTGCGTGGGCTCTAGCCTTAACTCAGTAGTGCAGTTATATCATGTTACAGTCTGCATCTGTTCCTGACTGAACAGTCTGTTTTGTAATTGCACTTCCTACACCTCCCTGTGATTCTCACATGGTTGTCATATTGCTACAAATATTGCTACAAGTCTCTCTGCCTAGGCTTTATTGAAAGAGCTTATTCACAATAAAATATGAGGGGCTGGATCATGGCTTTAGATGTAGTTGCAGAGATCTGTTTGATTTCATTGGGAGTGCTGATGAAGAAATAAATGCAGAAGTGAAATTTTTGTGAGCTGCTTCTTTGGTCTCTGAAGAATGTCTTAATTTTTCATTTTTGTTTTTACTCTTTCTTCACATCAGATCAGTAAGACAAAGCACAAGAGTATGACTAAGTCTGTCAGGTTGTGCAGGGCTTTCTCCTTTTACCCCTCCAGCTTGGGTATAAGAAGCTTCTGTTTTATGATGTAGCTGTAACTAACTTCACCTTGCTGAATGCATTGGCTTCACTGAACTGAAGAGCTGAAATACATATGCTGAACAAATGACTTCTTATGAATTGAGTTACTGCCTCAAAATTAATAAGAACAATAGTATGTTTAACTAAATTCCAATGGAATTAATAATTTTTCTTGGCTGTATTACCGTGACTTCAGTGAGCCTCAGAAATTTAAGTAAATTATGCCATGGGACATTTTGTTAGCTCTTGTGTAATCTTGTTAACATCTGAATTAGGGATGCTGGTAGTATAAGGCTTAGCATAGTATTCAGAATATTTGCGCTATGCACCTCATTTCTGTGCAACATGTTATTGGTAAAATGTCACACTAAGGAAACTTTTCAGCAAAAGAGTGATATACTGTCTAAATAAAGTGTTTTTGTGGGAGAAGTCCTAAATAGGGTATGAGAAGAAAAGTCACACATGTGTACCTCTTTGAGAATTAGTCAGACGTTAGTTTCATGTTCTTGGACACTGCAGAATGCCTCAGCTATTATTATTGTTATTATTAAAGCCCGAGACCTTTATATATTTTGGAAAGATAATATAAAAATTCTGAACTGTACACCTCAGAAGTTTGCCAGCCTTTATTATTTAAATTTTATATTGGTTTACACAGTGAAGCACAACTGGTGTGTACCTAAAGTATTACATGTTCTTGCCCTTAGCGTTAGCATTTTTCTTTTTTATACTCCATAAAAAATACACCACAGTAAAACTAAGGCAGCATGATTTAATGTTACGAGACTTTACTGAAACACTTCTGAATTCAGTAAGCTTGTTTCTTAAATTTATTGCTTATAGAATTTAAATTGTATTGCTGGTGGTAAAAACATAGTTCATTTGTCAGTTTGGGTGTTAAGTCCTTTGTGGAGCACTGTTTTCTCCCACACAGGTTATTTTTACTGTTAACTCTGAATAATTAGAGATGAACATTCTCAAGACTGCCAATGTCATTCTGAATCTTCCCATCCTGTTAAATTGACATTCAGTCTGAACTGTTACTAGGAATGTTTAGCTGTTCTGTTTAAAAACAAATCACTCTGGCTTATATTTTTGCTGAGAGGGCACTTCTGCTGTTACAGATCTACTGTTACTGATGCTCTGGGTTCTATCAGTGTGGATGATGTTGCATTCCAAGAGAAACACTGTAGGCTAGATCAGTAAAAACTTAAATTATCAAGTCATAGTTGTATAATTAGTTATGAAGATCCAAACCTAGCCTGCTGGACAAGGAGTTTAACTAACTGTCTTCAATGTGGAGAAGCATGTGTATTAACTAAGCAGACGGGGCTTTTTAGAGGAATTTCTTGGTGGTGTACATATTTGTAAGTTTTACGAAGAAAACTTAAACAGATAAATTTGCTTCCAACTTGCTGTAGTGTAATTTGCTGGTTATATGTTATTTCTGTATGAAGTATTTTAATTAGGCAATGAGGTACTGTCTAGAACGGAGCTTTCAGAATGTGGCAGGATGTATGGCAATTGCTTTCTTGGGTGGTCTTCCTCCCTCAGCAGCTTCAGCCATGAAGACTGAACCAGAAATGGTCTTCATGCTTTACGTGCCTTAGAAGATTCCTGCTTCTAAACTTGCCCAGTCTAAACTTAAACAGGAATGTGTTCCCAGTAGGAAATACAGTATGGCAAGACATTTTAGACCTCAAGAATAGATTGTGTAAGTGTCACTTATTTTCTTGTATTTTAGTATAAGGAGATAGTGGCAATTTTTTTTAACACTCTTCATGTCACTCCCAGTTCATTGAAACCCATTTGCAAATATGTTTATTGCAGTTTTGAGGAAGCTGTTTCAGCACTCCTCCATACCTTTAGTAGTGTTCTTTTTGTTTCCATGGGCCTCTTGTGCTTCTGTAAAATAGATTATTCAAAAATGAATATTGCTTAAAGCTTCTGAACAAAACAGTCATGGGATAAGAGAAGAATCTTTATGTAGAGCTAATAAAAATGGTCCGAACATCAGAAGAAGAGGATTAGCTAGGAAGGCACATCACATGTTAGTGCAGTAATGTAGTGATAATATTTTTCCTAACAGGGAAAGTTCTTTTGAACATGCGTTAGTAAGCCACTGCTGAATGCTAGACTCATTTCTTTCATTGAACTCTTTTTTTCCAGGATCACATTCCTATGTTGTAATCATCCTATATGTAGATTTAAAATTGTTTCTTATTGTTTGCATTGCTTAAATTAATATACATTAATTTCAGTCTGCCATTTAATTTGTTACATGTATTCCACAAACTTTTGTTGTTTTTTACCATTGCCCTATAACTCTTCCAAAGTGAATTGCATTTTGTTATCAATGAACTTCATCACTTCACTTTCATTCTTTTTTACAGCTCACTTCTGAATGTGTTGAACAACATAGGTGCTAGGACAGAGCAGTAGGAGTCCTCTGGTAATGTTGCTGTGCTGTATGAACAGATTGCAGCGGGTTTATATTTTTTCAATTGTCTTGGGGTTTTTTTGGTGTATGTTTTGTGGTTTTTTGTGATTTCGGGTTTTGTTTGTTTTGTTTTTTTTTTCCCTATGTTTGTGCATGGGTTTGTTTGTATGTTTGTTTGCTTTCCTTTTCTTTTCAATTCCTGTGAAAAGTTTACTTGCTTTAACAGCCTTTAGTGAGCATCTTTGAGTGTGTTTACTGAATTTTCAGAAGGCTTATTGATGTGATTTCCCTTATCTATACATGTGCTTTTGAGATCTCCAGGAGCACAATTTCTCTTTGCAAAATCTGCACAGCCTTTTCCATTTTGAATGAATTGTTGTTCTGATGTTCTAGACCTGTGCAATATGATTTTGCCTAGCTTTCTGTTGAGAAAGTGTGTCATGATCTTCAGGTCCAGATACAGATCTGCTTAAGGTGTTTGTTTTGCAAATTAAATACAAGTTAGGAGAATGTATGATCTGAATTGATTATGATTTGTATTGCAGCTCACAAGGCATACCTAAAATGCTGTACTGGATTGGAAAACACTTTCATTGGTGTTCTATGTATTTTTGCATTGAATTTTTGCTAGCTCCAGCAAACAGAACATTTGTGATGAACAGTTGGAATTAAGATGGATCCAAAATGCTTCTGTTTGAAAATTAAAGAAAATTGTCACTAGAAAGAGACAAACATTCAATATCCCCAGAAAACTACCTGGGTAATATGTGTGGAAGAAAGAGAATCCATCATGAAGTGATGTGGATTGGTGGCATAATACTTGTGCCAGAATGAGCTAAAGTGATTAAATAGGCTTGTAGTGAGACATACCAGGAAAAGTTTGCATTTGAAATGGTTGTATTTTGGGGGAAACTAACAAAATAGTAATGAAGATAAGTGTGTAAAGGGAATGAATTTTATAATTTGTCATGGACTTCAAGATCTGAATGATTCATACTTGAAAGCATGTTTCTTGGAGTGTTTTACTGATTCAGTTAGTTCAGTTCTTTTTTTTTTTTCTTGAAAATATCAGAGTTGACATAGGGAACTGCAGTGCAGGTGGTAGTATAAAAATGACTATTTGAATCAGTTAATTTTTGTAGGGGAAAATGTTTCTGTAGGCACTTTAAAAAAAGTAATTAAACTCATACTAATTAATTTGAATGTTGTTTTACATAGTGTAGGACAGTGAGTGCTCCTTGCAAAGGTATGTCTGTACTGCAAGCAGAACAAGCAACTAGCAGACTCTTCTGAGTGATCCTAGTGCCTGGTGGGAAAGAATTTCCGAGAAGATGGTGTAAGGGAACAAAAGCAGTTCCTGTGGTGTCAATTCAGAAGTTCAATTTGAGTTTGGTTCTTATCTGCCTGAAAGGTAATAGGATTATGTGACTGGAAAGGTACTTCAGGGAGATACCTTCCTCTTCAGGACAGGATCAGCTGTGAGGCCTGAGCAGGTTGCCCAGGGCTTTTCCAGGTGGATCTTGAAAAAAACACTTCATGTCCAGCTCTGCTGCTTCACCCTTATGGGAGGAAAGAAAGCCTGCTGTATTTATCCAATTTAATCTTTCACTTAATTCGCCTAGGGGACTGTGTGGCCCTCATCAAAACAGAAAAAAATTGAAAAGGTGCTCTGGAGGACTTCAGGATTTAATAGTGAAAAGTGATTTTGTTCTCAAAAAAGCGTATTTCTTCAGAGAAATAAGCAGGTGTTCTTGAAATTGATGTTAAGGTGCTTTTGCAGGCATTCAAACAATTTTAATTATTGCATTATAAATTTGAATTAACCGATAAATAGTTATCTAAAAACTGTATGAATAATAAATACTGCCTGTTCCTGGCTTGCTCTGAAGATCTGGGACTGGCTATAAGATTGCATTTTGCTGCAGAGTATTTTAGGGTGAATTGTATTAGCTGTTCTTCAGAGTGTCTTAGATAAGGTATTGTTAATAATACTAGAATGTGTTTCCATCCTCCTTTTCTATGAGCAATTATTACCAGCTGGATTTATCATTTTGACATTCTTTCATGGATTTATTAATGTTCAACAGCTGTTTCACTTTGAAAAAAAATTGTACTGCCTCCCAGCAATTATCCCAGTTTCCTTCAAATTAACTTTCGGATTTATTCTGATTCCAAGAAAGGCAGAAGAAAAAAAATGGTTTTTTTTTTAGAATTGGGCTGTGAAAAGAGGCATTGAAGGAGCAAAAGTGTACAACTGGAGAAATAACAGATGTTTTGTTAGAACTTTTAAGACTTCAGATTTTACAATGATGGTCTTAAACTTGTATTAAGTATTTGAGATTAAGTAATGTTTTGCTCATTAATGATTATGCAAGTATAAAACCTTGACAAACAGCTGCATTTGAAGGCTGTTACAATGTTCATACATAGTTTCTCAGCCCACACACTGTTCTGTGACATAAGATGATCCATGTGAGTAGCAAATAAGCCCTTGACAATTTTTAAGGCTTTCCTGAGGGCACTTGAAACACTTCCAATTTTGAGGGCAGTGAATGAGGCAAGCAACTTGTATGTTGACCATATCTGCACTATTTCTGAAATACTTTTAAAATCTTTTTAATCATAATGAATTCAGTAGCTTATTCCAATATTGCTTATTCAAAGTGCCTAAAGGTCCTTGTGTTTCAAGGTTTACAACCATTTTTTTTGCATAGTCAAAATTCTTTGTGTAAATTGCATGGAGTTTTGTTGCAGAGTGTTTTCTTAATGCAGAAATGAACCTTGCCCAATAGTTCTGATACAGTTTTATGAAAAAGGCAAGTGTGAAGTGTTTTTAGAAAACGCTTTGATTTTGAACTGAGTAAAGAGTTTTCGTTGAATTTTTTTTTTTTTTTTGTTTTAATCTGTGGACCAGGCTGAGTACATGATCAATCATAAACTATTTTGGTTTGTTAAAAAATAAGTTGATACTTGGTTAAAAATGGGAAGCTTCTGTGATAAAGTTTTTGTGAGCTACAGTAAAGATGAACATTCAGAAGTAACTGTCTTCATCAGTTCATTTGATAATGCCTGTAAACTTTCCTGGTTTCATGATCTTAGTTTTCCCAGTGCAGCCCTTAGCAGAAGATTTTTAATTAATCTAGGGATTTAGGACACCGTAAAGGAAACTGAAAGAAAATAATCAACTACAGTCAATGTGGATCATAGATTGGTAGTGCTAGTATATTTGATGTAGAATGCTTGTTTTGTTTTTTACAGGTACATGTTCCTTTCAAGATCTGAATTTTAGTTTTCCAGGTCATGGCTTGAATCCAAAAGGCTGTGGTGTTTTCTGTTATTTTTAGTTGGTCAGTGCAGCTAACTGTAAGCTGCATGATACTGCCAGAAATTATTTGCAGACTGTATTAATCTCCATGCTCATCTTTGAGTGTGGATGTACATCATCTTTCTGTTAAACCATATAAATCTCAGATCACATTTGTGTGTAATAAAAACACTATTAAAAAACTCCAAACACTCCAAAACTTCATTTTTCATGGCATTAGAAATGTTTGCTAAATGCAGACCCAATATTTATGGTGCAGCAACATACTTAGTGATATAAAATTGTGAGGGAAGTAAAGTAGAGGCAGGGGAAGTTCTGGGGAGTCCCTTACCTACTCTACTGTAAAATTTGCTTTTTTCAGAGGAAACTGCTGTGGAAGGATTCTTCAGACTTCAGTGTAATTAGTGTTAAGTGCTAGTCTGACAGACATCTTGGCAAAAAATATTCATAAAATTGTTATCCTATTACCTTATATAGAAATACTTACAGGCATCTTACATGAGGAGGATTTTTTTTTTTACACCCATAACCTTTGGAATCTTTGCTATTTAGAAATTAAAAATTGTGTGTTAATAATGCTTGAAAGTTCTTAGCCTTCCAGAGATAATTTTTGATCTATGATGTTATATTGTTTCCCAGGAGAGAAAGAATTGTTTTCTTCAAATCTTCATGCTTGGAAGCAAGCAGCAATGTAGAAAATAACTTGAATCTTACTAGCTAGAATACACTGCTGCTGCAGGTTTTGATAAACTGATGGATCTAAAAATTCTTACAGATTTACTGTTCAAACAATAGGAATTTTGTTACAGTTTTTACTATAGACAGGTTAAATGAATCTTGTAATACAAGCATTTTCAAAACATGTAATTTCTATCCAAAGGTGTCTGTACTCTACCTTCATCATAGGTTGTCTTCACCTTTTTTGTGTTCAGTAGGAGGTCCTGAGTTTCATGCTCATCCTGGTATCCACTTGCTGAAATGAGTCAGGTTGATATTTATCACTGGATAGTGTCCCTTTAACTGGAATTCTGCATTATTAAATAGCACTCTTCTGTTGGAGAGAAATGACCTTGGATTGGCTGGAAACACTAAAAAACAGTCTTCTGCAGGACAGTTGATAGGAGAAAAGCAAAAAGTAATTTTGGAACACAAAAACTATGTAAAACAGTTAGTATGCCAAGGGGTAGTCAGAAATGAAAACATCACTGAATGCTTTTGATTGGAAGGAACCTCAAAGATCATCTAATTCCAGCCCCTCTACGAGTGGAGAAGATTCCACCCACTAGATGAGTTGCTCAGGGCCCCATCCAGCTAGCCTTTAACACTTCCAAGTATGAAATGTCCACAACTTGATGCAGTGCCTCACTATTTGTTGAGTGAAGAATTTCTTCCTAATACCTAATCTATATCTCTCATTTTTCTGTTTAAAACCATCCCCCTTCTCCTATCGTATTCTGCCCAAGTAAAAAGTCACTGTTCCTTTTTTAAAACTCACTCTTTTTCAAAAGACCCCTTCAAGCAGTGAGAGGCCACAGAGGTCTCCCTGGAGCCTACTCTTCTCTTCCTGGAGGCTGAGCAACCCCAGCACTCCCAGCCTGCTTTCATAGGAGAGATGCTCTAGCCTTCTGATAACTTTGTGGCCTCCTCTGGACCCACTGTAACAGATCCATGTCCTTCCTGTATTGATGGCTTCGGAGCTGGACACAGTGTTACAGGTGGGGTCTCATGAGGGCAGAGTAGATGGTAAAAAATCTTCTCCCTTCACTTGCTGGCTACTCCTCTTTTAATGCAGCTCAGGATGTGGTCGGCCTTCTAGGCTGTAAGTGCACATTGCTGGCTTATGTCCAACTTTTCATCCACGAGAACCCCCAAGTCCTTCTCAGGGCTGCTGTCTAATTCTTCTCCCAGTCTCTGTTCGTGTCTAGGATTGCCCTGACCCAGGTGCAGCACCTTGCATCCAGACCTATTATACTTCATGAGATTCTTGTGGGCCCAATTCTCAAGTTTGTCCCACTCTCTGTGGTTGGCAGCCTGTCTTTCCATTGTGTCAGCTGTACCGCACAGCTTTGTGTCATCTTCAGTCTTGCTGAAGCTGTACTCTGTCCCACTGTTTGTGTCATGAGTGAAGATATTGAAGATCACTGTTCCCAGATTAGAGCCCTGGGGGACACCACTTGTCACCAGCCTCCAGCTGAACACAGAGCCACAACTCTCTGGTTGCATCCATCCAGCCAGTTCCTTATCCACAAAATAGTTCACACTTCAAATCCATTTGTCTCCTCTTTGGAGGTAAGGGTGTCATATGGAGCTGCGTTGAAGGCTTTACAGAAGTCTAGCTAAATGACTTCTGTCAGTCTTGTCAACACTGCAGTCGCTGCAGTGGAACCCACTAGATTGTTCAGCACATCTGCTTAAATCTCTTCTGGGAAGAAAGCAAGCAAGAAGCAGTTCTGGTGATATATGCCTTTCTCAAGGGTTCTGCCCATTTAATCTAAATAAAAAGATTTCATTAATCTCATCTTGGATCAAATCCTTTGATCTTGAATGGCAGCAGTTTCACAGAATCATGAGTACTTTGACAGTTTGCTAATTCTTTCTGGAATTACTTGTTGACCAGTAGAATAGTTCCTCAGTCTGCAGTCTGTATTTGCAGACACAAGCGTAGCATCAGTTGGTCATCAATCATTAGAAAATAGTTGTACAGATGACATAAGTAACTCCTTGTTTGCTCATATTTTGGTATTTTCATACAAAAATTGTTGCTTTTCTGATTATGTACATTGTCATGATTTTGTTGAAGCAATGCTGTGATCTTAATGAATTGGATGTGTCTTGTCACTTGCAGAGAAAGCAGGGAGAGGTGTACCATTTGTCACCTTGTCATGAAAGGATTGTGAATAATGCAGGAGTGGGAGAAAGCCGAAAGGCATGTTGGAGCTGAAAGCAGTACAGGACAATGTCAGGAATAGGGCCAATAGTTCTTTTCAGTCAGCAGGTGTTCAAGGGAACAAACTTGAAGTTCCCTAGAGATCCTTGGTTTGTAATACAAAACAATTTCTCCTTCCTTGTTTGGCTTATTGTTGTTCCCAAGGGCTTAGTTAGTAGGTCATGCTGAAAAGTGGTTATGCTCAAAACATATTTGGAAGAGATATTTGCACATGTAATGAACTGGATGTGTACAACCACTGCATTTGTTTTTTCCTTCTTAGCAACAAGGTATTGGTCGGCCGAGTGTATACCATGCAGTGGTGGTCATATTTCTGGAATTCTTTGCCTGGGGGCTCTTGACAACTCCAATGCTAACGGTAAGTATCACTCATCAGCTGTTGTCTTGGTATAGACAAATGTTAATTTGCTAATTTCTAGGGATTTGGGGTTTAATTTGCTTTACATCAATGCATATCTCATTGCCTCAATTCCAGAAGTCTAAGCAGCTGAGATCTGGACTGCTGAAAGACTAGAAGATAAAAAAAAAGAAATTAATTCTGCTGTACTGCTCTTTAACTCTTATTTGCCTTTTAGACTAACACTTGTTTAGTCTATTGATTAAAGTATCTTTGGAAATTCTGGCTTTTTCAAGACTTCATAGTTAATCTTCCTGTTGTAACAACTGAGTACACTATGCAACCCTTCAATAATTATGTATGCTCCCATGGGCTGACTGTTTTGTCAGCATGTAACTTTAAGTGCAAAGGCATTCATGTAAGAAATGGATTTCATAAGTATTTATTATGTTCTGGTTATTTTCCAGATGAACAGATAATTTGAGTGTTTAGTAATAGGATATGAAGCATTTCATTTGAAGGCTTGGATCTCATTCATTTTAGTGGGGCCTGCCTGTGAGCAACTGCAGGAGGACTACTAGGCTGGGTTTTCATTGCCTAATACTTGAGACCACTTTGAATACATGGCAAGCAAAGTTTTGTGTGATTGAAAGACTTTTTTCTTTCTCCAAGTAAGATAATGTAAGTAAGATAATGTATATAACTCTTGGAATTTGTTTGCCTAACTTTTCTAAAGACAGTCGCTGAACTTCTTAACATAACTTAGTAATAAAAAAGTTTACATAAGCAGTTTACACATTTCCATAGAGCAGCTGTCTTACAAATTGACTGTTCTATCATCCTGTCTTGCTGGTGTCAAAGTATAGGAAAGCTTACTGGGTGGTCTTTCTTATATTTTCTTTATCTTTGCTTTTTTCTCTTAACCAAAGTGCACAATTTCAACTTGCCCAAGTTTGAAACTTCTCATTTAAAAGGATAAATGTGCAAATCATAATTCTTACAGATCTGCAAACCCCCACCAATTTTAATAAAACTATGTGTTAGGTGGGTTCTTCAATAGTTGTCCAGAAGTGTACTCCATTTGGAATAGGTCCATAGTTGAGGGTGATCATCTTCATTTGTAATCAGCTTTGTAAACACTGAATGGCTGTTGTGTGGCTTATATAATTTCAGGTAAGTTTGATACTTTGCACCTGTTTTGTGATGTACCTCTGGTAGTTTACATTGGCCTGCTTATGACGCAGCAGTACTAGATGTTATGTAGAGATATCTTATGAGCATGATTCAGCCTTTGAACTGCCAGCTGCCTACTTCTGCTCAAGCAGGTTTGTCAGGTAGGAAGGGCAGAAATGGAAATGTCTGGCCTGTTTATCAAAGGTCGTGGTTACTCAATTTTTGATGGGTTTTTTCTTGATTCTGTAGGTCATTGTCCACTTTCAGTATAATTAAAATGTTGCATACTATGAAAATAAATTGTTTGTATTTTTGAAGCTGAGCTTATTTAAAGTTAATTTTTAAACTGCTTTTTCACTTATTTTGACATCTGTCAGCAAAGCTCTACTGTTTGTTACCTGACACTATAATTGGAGAAGAAAAGATTTAAAGTATTTATAAAGCGCACAAAGGCTATTCTAGTCAAAGATTGCCCAGAGCTTATGTACATTTTTTTTATGGACTTGTAACCAATGTTAGTAAATTACCATAAGCAATATTAATTACTTAGTGACATGTTCTCTCTTCAATATATATCTATATATTGAATATGTATCTATTGGTAGAACTTGAGTAAAGCAGTTCCCTCTACCATTTTGTCAGCTTGCATTTCTCTTGTCTATAAAGTAACAAATTAATATAAAAAAAAACCCCTTGAACTTAATATCAGCAGTGGTTGCCTCTCAGGAACAAATACTAGAAAACAGCTCACAGGTAATTAGATTTGGCTCTCTGAGTTTCGTATTTTTTGTTTTGTTTAACTTAGAAGACATCTACTTTTAGATCTATAATTTGAATTCTGATCTTTTTTTTCCTCAGTTCATAAGATCAGTGTTCTAACAGGTGAAAAATTGTTTTAAATACCTAATCAAAAGATGATGGCAGTAGGGAAGAGTGATGTAAATAAGGAGAATTATCTGACCAGTAATTAGTAAGGGAACCACTACTTTGATTAAACCTATGATTTGAGAATCTCAGTCTTCCTATAAAAATAATCCTGATACTTTTCAATGGCACTTTCTCAGTACACATAGAAGTAATTTTTGTAATTGGTGACACTTATCTATAAATATCAGGAGCAAATGAATATGAGTTTTGTTTGAACATGAATTTTTGCGTATATGTGCTTTGAACATCACAATAAGTTTTTTTAGTCAACATGGTGCCACCTGTGAGGCCCCTTAACTCTCTGGCATATTTATGGTAAATCTGTTTAGCATAGATTAACATTCTTGCCCTTGAATTAGGACTGCTGGTAAAGCATCTTAAATGAATTCGTAGCTGTATTTAAACACTCAGAACTCTTGCTGGTATTTATAAGCATCTACTTACTAATTGGAAGGGTTTCTAACTGTATGGCTATTTAATAGCTGCTATGTGTTCAGATGTGAATATAGCACTGTTTTTTCCTTGTCAATGTAAGTTCTGAATCTTATTTTCAGTCTTAAATATTGGTAGTGTTTGAGTCAACCTGTTAAGAAATTAACTGCATAAAAGTTTAGTAATTTGTACTGCATGGAGATGGTTTTTGTTTACACTGATCTTCTTTTTGAGCAGTGTCCCAAACTAGCTATCTCTGCATTATAGTAGTTGCCAGCATAGGAATTTGTGCCAATAAAGAGATATTAAATCTTGTTTACATTTTCTTGTGATGACAAAAAATAGGTAGATACTACTTTTATTCTGGTTGTTCCAGGGTTTTTGGTTTTGGTGGTTTTTTTTTGTTTAGTTTTTATTTTGGGATAGGATCTTTTTTTTTTTTTTTTTTTTTTGTAACAAGTTCTCAGAGACCTATCCTGTTTTACAAATCAAATTTAACCTTAGAATCAACTCTCTTCTGTCTCTAATTATTAAAATAGTGCTTTTTTTCCCCCTGGTCAGGTCTTACATGAAGCATTTCCCCATCATACATTTTTAATGAATGGTCTTATTCAAGGTGTTAAGGTAAGATGTTTTTTAAAGCTCTGACCTAAATATTCTGTGTGTTCTCATATTTTGACTTGTCTCAACTACATTTTCCATAAGAACATACTAAACACTGAGAATGTAGTTAATTCTTAAACCATTTTTTCACTGTAGTGGTTGTTTCTTAGTCTGAATTCAAGTTTTACTGCAGAAGTGGCAGCATCTTGAGACAAGTGGAATGTTTCTTAAAAATTTAAATTCTTCTCATTTGAATAGGTACCACTTGTAGCTATTTGTAATTTTGTTAAGGATCTTTCTGAGAACAAAGCTAGGTTTTTATTGTCTGCTTCCTAATGTTAAATGATTTATATCAGAGGGGAAATTAATGCAATCGTGATGATACCATTGAGATAGAAAATGAAGCACTTAATCACTGTGATTTTGTCTTAAAATGGGGCATAAGAGTTAATTTTCATCAGGTTTGTTTTATTTTCTGGTCCCGTTTTTTTAATCAGCTCTTGAACATTCTGTGATATTGAAGATACTCAGGGCAATTTTCAGCTTACTTACACCACTGCAATCACACAGTTATGCTGGATTGTGGCCACAGAAAAGCTTACAAGAGTTTTATAGCATAACGAATGTAAAGTGTTTTCTTTGATAACTGTTGTGCTGAGAGGCTGCAAAGCCCTTGCTGTAAATTATGACTAAGGTATTTATAGCACTCAGAAATTATTTTTTTTATGCTGCGTAACAAATCTAAGGCATTGCTTTTAGTTGTAAGAACGTAACGTCTTTAGGATCACCTTGCTGTCTTGCTGTCTTTCATGATGGACTAGCAGAACACAGTGCACCTGGGATGTTGGTTTGTCTCAAACTGAAAGAGGAAGTTGTCTTCTCATTGTTCTCATAGAAAAACAAAGTTCATGTTCCTCTTCCTGTTTTAAGTTTTTCTCTCACACTGCAATGTAACTGTGCATTAAAAGTAATAAATAGAGGATTTCCCATAGATTTTGTACAGAGCATGTCTGTAGAAAAGTGCAGTAATGTAATGAATATTTGGATTGCTCTAACAGTTCTAATAAACTGGGGATCAGAGACTAGAGAGAGCTTGTACTTCCATGTCCTTTTTCTTTAAAATTTTGTTTGTGAAACATTGGAAGTGTTTTTGACAGCAAAATATGTTAGTTCATGTGGCACTGAAATGTGATTCTAAGGAACGGAAACACTAATTTCAACTGAGCAAGACAGCTGACTTTCTGAGGATCTGGTAGTCTGGCTTTACAGCTTTTGCTCTCAAATCTACTTACTGAAAATGTTGAAAATCAGGATTTGTAAGGATTTGGCAGAACAGTTATTTAGTACAGCAGTCTGTATGCATATTAAACTTGTGACTATATTTGAATGAGAGAGGTAAGCTAAAGTTAGTCAGAGTACGCTTCCAGGGTATTAAAGTGCTTACAGAACCATGCATTTACTAATGTTTGGACTTATGGCACAATTGGATTGATAAATGAAGAGTGTACTAATTAGGAGGAACTGTTCCCCAATTAACAAACCTGTGAAATACTTTCCTTATTTTAATTCTCCTGTGTAATAAAATGGATTTGAGGCCTAGATTTTAGGTCTTAATGAAATTCTGGAAAATCTAGTATTAGTCAATTTTTACTGTACATGTGAGTCTGACCTTTGCCACAGGAATCTCATTATGGTGTCCCATCGTCTCAAGTTGCCAGGCTTGCCCAAATGATTTTCATAGTTCTTGCTCTTTACAAATGTACTGTGCAGGATGAATATGTAGTATAAAGCAGTAAGTGTTTAATTTCATTTAAGTTGTTAAATTTGTTTCAGAGAGCAGTTGTGTTACCCAAAGCTGTCTCCTAGGACAGTGCAAATTAGAGGGTAACTTGGGTTTGAAATCTAGCACAGAGTCTCTTGATAGAGGCTAAGATAATGTTTTTTGTGGAACTAGACTGTATTTTGGAGATTTTAAAGATTTAGCAGTCTGTGTTACTTCTATATTGAATCAAATGGACCTTGAAAAAATGTATGCTGTCTCTTTTTTTTTTTTTAATTCACTCGGGTTTAATAGATTTGAAACATAAAACATCAGAATCACAGAAAAATATACTGTAGAAAAAATAGTGTGAATTTTCAGTTATGTACAACTTCTGTGTTTAGTTTCAAATCAGTTTTCAATTTTATTCTTTTCTTATATTGTGGTTAAAGTGAGCCTTGGAAATGTAGATGCAGACATATTAATTGTTTTTCTTCTGTCACAGGGTTTTTTGTCATTTCTCAGTGCTCCACTAATAGGTGCTCTCTCAGATGCCTGGGGAAGAAAATATTTTCTTCTTCTTACAGTTTTCTTCACCTGTGTCCCAATTCCATTAATGCGAATAAGCCCATGGTAAGTGGCACAAACTGCCATAGCAAGCTTGTCAGGAGAGAACATATTCAGAGGAGATATTTGGGGAAATGGAAGAGAGACAATAAGACAAGTAGAAAGCAGCTTTCCTTTCAAGACATGATTGCATTATTCAGAAGCTTTTCTGTTCAAGATGTATTCAAATTCTGTCTCCTAAAAGTGGAAATAATGGAATGTCAACTATATTCATACAAGTAAAGTAGTTCTTGTAAGGATTTGATAATCCTGTCTAACTCTGTTTTAAGATCAGCTGTTAATTTTTTCCCTTAATGACTGACAGTAATAAACATGTTTTTAAAGCTAAATGAACCTTAGTATTTATATGCTAAAAAAAAGTATAATTGTTGCAAGTGAGATCTTTTATGTCTTTGATTAGGACTTTAAAACCAAGTCAGTACTGCTCACTTAAGACTTCAGTTGCATTTACATTAATTGTGGAACTTGGAAGAATTACAAAAGAATTTTGTATACACTCTGAATACATTCAGAGGTCAGGTTCCATATATTACATTTATGATAGTTTATTCCTTAACTGGCTGATGAAATGATTTCTAAGATAGTTCATTTTTCATAACTTGAACTAGAGAGTGTAAAAATCTATAGGTACCATGTCCACAAGGGACCATTTCTTCTTTTAGGTTGATGTATAGTAAACAGAAGAATATAAAAGAATTTAAATGCTGTTTTCCAGTATTTAAATGAGACTGTACAGTCATTCTTTCATCTCCAGTAAAGTTCTGTGTTAGTTCTCAAGGAACCGTCCTTCTAGGCTTAAACACAAACTTGCTTATTAGTAGGATAAGAAGCAAGAGATCTTAGTTCAAACTTTCTAATTGTTGCTTTTAAATTATTAGGTGGTACTTCGCTATGATTTCAGTATCTGGAATCTTTTCTGTTACCTTTTCTGTAATATTTGCCTATGTAGCTGATGTAACACAAGAACATGAAAGAACTACAGCCTACGGACTGGTAAGATATGCTCAATTTGGGGAAAAAGATCAGATTATGACCTTCATATTGAACTTGTGTTTTCTTGTACAGATTATTTCCTGATTAGTGTAGAGAGTTTGATAAAGGAATGTACCATGGCTCAAGGCACCGTGTTACAGTTCAGGCATGGAGTACTGTGCGCTCATTGGAACAGAATTAATATTTGACAACTTGCATAGAGGGCATGTGTAAGAAAGAATGTCTTTAACTTTTACAAACAGAACATTAAATGTTAAAGACAATGCAAGTAATTTAATCTAGCAGTAGTTTTCCATCACCTGAAAGTTGCATATCTAGTTAATATGGTTTCTTTTTGATTTAGGAGGGCCTTTTCTAATGTCAGAATGGTAAGGAAGGATGAAACCACATAAAACAGTATTTTTAATTACTTACACACAACCTTTCTTAATGATCAAAAGATGAGGAAAATAATTTAGTTAGTACAAACTAGTCCTTTCAGTGGTAATATAACTCCTGCTTAGTTTGCTTTCCTAATATCTATATTACTTTAAGTTTTGGAGGTCTATTGATAGACATCCTTAGCTTTTAAACTTGTTTTAGGCAGGCATTTAAATTTACTGACAACTTCTGCAGTCAAATCACTTCAAATTCACAATTAGAAAACAAAATAAAGATTTTAGTCTATTTGAAAGTAAGAGCCATTTTCTTCTGAGCCAAACCTAATCTTGGAGTGCACATCATGTCTAGTGTGGTGTGCTGTTGAAAAGGCTGTAGAAACTATATTTGGGACCCATACTTACTGTTGTAAATGGTATGTGGTTTATTTACTTTCTTGTTTGGTTTGGGTTTTTTACTTGAATTGTTACTGGTGTGTTTTTTAAATCACACTTCTAGGGAGGGGTGGTAGTGGTGAGCAAGTTACTTCCTTTTTCTGTAATGGGAGAATAAACACTTTGATGAGTTTGTAAACTGTTGTTGTGCATAGGTATCTGCCACCTTTGCAGCAAGTTTGGTAACTAGTCCTGCCATTGGAGCATACCTGTCTGCCAGCTATGGGGATAGTCTGGTTGTACTGGTGGCCACGTTGGTGGCTGTTGTGGACATCTGCTTCATCCTGCTAGCTGTACCAGAATCTCTGCCAGAAAAAATAAGACCTGCTTCATGGGGATCTTCTATATCGTGGGAACAGGCAGATCCTTTTGCAGTAAGATGTACTTCAATAAGTAATTATTAAATATTTGGTGATTAATAAGTAATAATTATTAGTTGCAGTTTGTAAGCTTGAGAAGTTGTCAGCCTTACTGGTAGCTTGACTATTCGGTATACCATAGTCTCCACTTTCTGCTCTTGCCCATAAAGATCTAACTACATTTAAAAAACAAAATCAAACCAAGCTTTGTGGATTAAATAATTCTAGATTTGAAAATAATGTTTGGTGTGAAATCCAAAGGGACAGTACTTTAATTTTCTAACTTAGGTACTCTATTTTATTCCAAACAGAAATGCTGAATTCTTACGCCTCAAAAGCCAATATTTTAAGGTTTTACATGCTCACTTTATGACTGTACTTTTGGCAGTATCTCTCCCCACCCTTATATCCACTTTTGGTTATATGTGATTTCTGTCTAGTAGAGAATGGATGTATAAAGCCCGATTTTTTTATAGGCATATGTAGGAAGGGCAAAAACATACCGTGCAGCCTTTGTAGTAACTTGTTCACTCACTCACACATACTCAGTTATTTTATGTTTTTGTTACACCTTGGTGTCTTAAGAAAAGAAGAAGTTATTTTTCTTCACGAGATCTGTCCTGCTGGGAACTGGTTGTGAATATTGAGAGATGAATGGTATGCTTGAAAGACTGCAGTTACAGAATTTATTTTCCATAATTTATTTGTTCCTTAAAGTAATTAATATAATTGGTGAACAAGCATAAGAAATGTATATTATTTGCTAGTATCTTTCAAAACAAATTATTACTATGGAGGTCCATTAGAATGTATTAGGTCCATTAGGTATTATAGTTATATAATGCTGATTTTGGGGAGTAGTTTTGACTTGGCACTGAACAGTAGCTTCAAAAATCTTAATGGAAACTTTACTGAAGAATTGGGTTCTCCAAACTATATATGAAGAGATTGTTTGTGACTTAAGGTTCAGCTTAACAGTATTCATGTGTAATTGTTTTGATGTGTATGCATGCACATGAAAATGGAATCTACTTTCTTCTTTCTTTAAGCTTTCATTAGACTATGGAGAAATGTTTGAGTACCTACCTTGTTCTTTTGTTTTACAGTCTCTGAAGAAGGTTAGAAAAGATCCTACAGTTCTCCCGATCTGCATTACAGTGTTGCTCTCATATCTGCCTGAGTCTGGCCAGTATTCTAGTTTCTTTCTCTACTTGAGGCAGGTAAATATTGGTGTCTTCACATCTTACTGAGGATGTTTAAATAAGTATTCCCTATGACCTCTTTCTTGTTACAGACTTTACTTAGAGGCCTGCTTTCTGACAAAGTAAAGCTTTAAATTTAAAGGCAGGGTACTTTGTTAAACCAATAACTGAGTAGCACTTGACTCCTAATGCATAAAGCCTACAATATCTTAAGCGTGTGTTTACCTTAAGGATGCCTTTGTTCTCATTCAGTACAACAGTTTCTGAGTCGGTCTTGAGGTGGGATCTTGCCTGTCAAAGACCTATTGTGTTTGGAGGAGGGATAGAGGATTTCAGTTTCCAGATCCATGAATTCTTCTGTCTCCTTTTTTTAAGGCAGATTTTTTTCCTTTATACTTTTCTTGGCAGAGTCAAGAATTATTCTTGAAAGTGGACACTTCCTGAATGGATCCTGTATAAATTTAGAGTATAAGCAGGGATGAGTGTTTTCATTGAGAAGATAGTCACTGCTAGTAATTGCCCTGGATTGTGTTTGGCATTTGTTTCACACAATTTCTGCTTCTCTACAGATTATAGGCTTTGGATCTGCTAGCATTGCAACATTTATAGCTGTGGTGGGCATTCTGTCCATAATAGCTCAGGTAAGCTTTGTTTCTTGGTGCTTCATTTAAGCTTATCTAAAAACTTATTAAAACTTGCATTCACTCAATGTTGTGTTCATGATACAGGCCATGTAAATTTCTTGTTTTGTATCAGCTTTCCTTAGAAATACTGGATCTGGACATCAGAAAGATAAAATTTGCTAAACTTGGATCAGTAAATTCACTGGAACTCTGACTTAAAATCATTAGAATTATACAGGAAATTTGTAACTAAATTCAAGGCATTCTGAAAGGGAAATGCCTTATTTTAAATAAAAGTCATGCTACTTGCACCTGTTCACTTGGCTTGTGCTATCAAATTTGCATACAGGCAGGCTTTCCAGGGTTGCTTAGGCTCAGCTTGGAGGCTGAGAAGCTGTGAGACCTTGGTATCTTCTTGTCCTATTTCTTAACTGGCAACAGTGAGCTGATTTTTCAGCAAATCCTTTATGTCTTTTGTAAATCAGAGTTTTTATGAAAAGATTTTTTTGGTATCTTTATCGATACAGTTTGTCTTCCTGTTCTGATAACAAGAGGAGGAATGGCATATAGAGTATGTTGTACCCTTGCTGCCAGTCTCAGCAGAATGAAGGTCTTACTGTTTTGATGTAAACAACACATTCATCAATGTTTACCAGTTTTACTGTTGTCAGTTGTGGCCTTCATTAGCAATTCAAGTAATTATTTTAATCTTTGTGCTCTGGTTTATTCTGAGGCTATTGTGTGCACTCGCATTTGCCAGTTGTACTTTATGCAGACCAGTATTTTTGCTACAAATCTCTAAGATGGCTTTCCTTCTGTTTTATAATTTTCAGTGTTAAAATGAGAAAAATCTTTTGATTTTTGAGCTTTTTGAGGAGTGCAGCTTACTGAAATAATCTTTGTTTATTGTATAAGCTTTGCTTCTTAAATACTGATTTTGTTGGCATGTTGGATATCTCCAGAAAGAACTGAACACATGAAGGTAGAATTACTGTATTTTTTTCTATGTAGCATTCAAACTAGAAATGAGAAACAAGAAAGCTAGGGTGAGCAGTTGTTATTGGTTAGATGCCAAATGCCCACCGAACTGCTCCAGCACTCTCCTTCCCAGCCAGACAAGGAAGAAAAATTAAGGTAAAAAACAACTCTTAGCTGAAAATAAGACAGTTTATTAAAGCAAAAGCAAAAGTTTAGGCATGCACAAACAGGGAAAAAAACAATTTATTTTCTACTTCCCATGAGCTAGAAGTGTTGAGCCACTTCCCAGGAAGCAGGACTTCCACACATATAGCAGTTGCTCTGGAAGGCAAACATCGTAAATAACAAATGCCCCATTTCCTCCTCCTTTCCTCAGCTTTTAAATCGGAGCTAATACCATATGGGATGAGTTATCCCCTTGGTCAGTTTGGGTCAGCTGGCCAAGTTTTGTCCCCTCCCAGGATCTTACCCATTCCCAATTTACTGTGGGGGGAATGTTGAGAGACAGCACTGATGCTCTGCCAGTGCTGCTCAGCAGTAGCCAAAGCACTGGTGTGTTAACAACACCTTTCCAACTACCCACAGACCAGTGAGAGCTGCTGTGGGAAAATTAACTCCATCTCAGCTGCGGCATTTCGCTTTTCTTCCCCCTGGTCCCGGGCAGCAGGTGTGTCTGGCTGGCGCGCTGCTTCTCGGCCGGACTGGGGCCGCCGTGTGTGTGCGGAGCTCTAGGGCTGTGCCTCCGCGTGGGTCTGCTGCGCCGTAGCCAGACGCTGAGGTGAGACAAAGAGTGAGAGAATGGCGTACCCTGCTCACGTGAACTCTTTGTTCCCACATGGCTGCAGCGGTGGATAATGCAGCTGTTCTCAGTCCAGCATGGGCAAAATGGCCCCAAACAAAGGGGCATGTGGGGTTTTATAGTGGGCGGGCTGACAGGGGCGGAAGCCCCCCTCGCCCAATGGGGACAGACAACGGGGGAGTGACGTGGACTATGGTAACCGATGGGAACATGACAGGGGTGTGTGCTGGGTTCTGGGACAAATGGGAATGCAGGGGCGGGGTAACAGACACAGAACTCTTAGAAGTGGACAGGGGGGTTGGTTACAGGACTGGCATGGTGATGCTCCAATGGTAAGTGACCCGGAGCGGACCACCGTGGGGGGAACGTGGGGGCACAGGGGTACACAGAACCGGCTAACTAACATATCAGAACCCCTAATCTGCACCCAAACCCGGGATGCAACAGTCAGCCAGACTCAATACAATCCAGAAGAGAGACAAGAGAGGAAGTGTATTCTGCTCTGCAGTCCTGGTTCCTTTTCTCTGTATTTTTACTGAGGCATTGTCCTGTTAAAGAAAAATGTGTGTTCCATTAAATGAGTCAAGTTGTCCTTGTGGACTTTGCTTTACTAGGAAGTGTCTGCTTCTTGCGCTGAATGTCTTGTTGTATCTGAATTCGGATCTCATTCCCCCTCAGCAGTAACACTTCTAACAAATGGAAATACTGATCTTTGGTTGGGATTAGCTTCCATGTGCAAATGAAAAGGTTGTATCAGTGGTGTAAAGAGTCAGTAGAAAATATAATTAATGGTGCCTAGGAATTGGCCAGATTTCAGTGTATGTGATGAAGGTGACAATGCAGCAGGATTTACTTGTAAGTTTAAATGTAAATTTGCAAAATAATTCCTTAGCTGACCTAAGGAGTTTACCTTTTTTCTGATCTAATAGTCTTTTTTTCTCTAGTTTTTGTAAAATTAAAGTCATGTCCAGCCTGCACTGTCTTTGCTTGGTAACAACTTTTATTTTGTGGAGTGCTCTATTCTGCTCTATTCTACTATACAGTAGCCTTGTAGAGGTGAAAATGGAAGCCTGTTTGCATTGGAAATAGACACTGTCTTCTAATATACTTAGAGAGGGCAATACATATGCTTCTGGATCTCCTGAAGTAGTAACCCTTTAAGAGTTAAGAATATTCATACATTAAATACTGAAATTACTTACCTGTATTTTGGGCTTAATATAGGAGGAGAAAAAGGACAAATGGTATGAATTTCCTTATCATTTGAAAGGTCTTCTGAATTACTTTGCATGGGAGAAATTACTTTAGCAAGTCTGACTTTTAAAAACTTTTTTTTCTTGAACTAATTTCTCTTGCAGACTGTGTTTCTCAGTATCTTGATGAGATCTATAGGGAACAAAAACACAGTTCTCCTTGGTCTTGGCTTTCAGATATTTCAGCTGGCTTGGTATGGTTTTGGATCTCAGTCTTGGTAAGCATACATTTTGCTATGTACATGCTTGTTAAGGAAGAGTAAGGAACTGGAAGGTTTTTTTTCCCCTAAGAAATTCTACTATTAATTCTGTTGTCATGGGTATTTGAGTGCTCTGTGAATTAAGTATTCCCATTTTCATTGCACTACCAAAATTTGGTCTGTATTTTACATATGTAGGAATGATAGAATTTCCTGTACACACAGCCGTTTTGAAAAGGAAGTCTTTGCAACATTTTGTTCCACTGACTATTATGTCTATGAATGTGGTTAAAACTTTTTCTTAAACTCACAAGCTAATAAGTAGCAAGTTCTCTTTAGTAATTCCAGTAGATCTATTTTACCTATTAGGTATTGGACTTATACTTGTTTTTGTTTTTCTAACATATTCTCTTACTCCAACTATAATCACTCTTAGAAGCTATCTAGAGTTTCTTCTGTTGGAAGAACTATGTTTTGAACCATAAGCTAGAAAAACTTCTTTACAATGTGTGTCCTACTGAGAGGGATGAGTTCTCTCTTGTTGTTTATCAGAGTAGTTCCTAGTCAGTTGTAGAAGCTAGAGAATTGCATCACTGGGACACCCTGGGAAATTGTTCCTCCTTGCAGTGTTAGGAGAGGAAAGCCCACTTCACTCCTCTTCCCCTCTTTCTCTGCTAGGATAGAATCAAATCAAATGTGCTTCTATTCTAACTAGTTCAGAATAGTATATGGGAAGGGAGCAGGAAGATAACCAGATAATTTCCAGTTCTTTAGGTGTTTTAATAAAAATATTTTGATAGGGAATGAAGTGTTAAATAAGGGTGCCCTTGTGGCTCTTGTGAGAGTGTGGGGAGTAATTATAAGGGCAGTCTCATTTTTAATTCGAATTACATGTTTAACACAGGATGGTGTGGGCAGCAGGAGCTGTAGCAGCCATGTCAAGCATTACATTCCCAGCAATTAGTGCTCTGGTTTCACGAAATGCAGAGGCAGATCAACAAGGTGAGTATTGGAGAAATTGCTGTTTATGCATCAGACTGCTTTTTTGTCTAGAAAGCAGAAGAGTTATCTAGGTGTACTTTTCAAGTTCTCTTTGTCTGTTTTCACTTGGTAGTACCTGTGGAAGTATGCTAGTCTATGAAGAGAGTGAGGAAGTGCACAAATTTATCATATTTGCATTGTAAAATACATAATTTCTGATGAGCTACTTCTTGTCATTCTTTCTGTAAAAGTACTACAAAGGCAACAAAACATTCTCTTTTTTTCTCTTCCTTTCATTATATGCAATATTCTCTAAGTAGACAGTGAGGATTAATGTAGCAGTACTACCTTTTTAATTACACATTTTACCAGACTGAAATAAATTGCGACGTTGCATTCCTTTCCCCGGCCCCGTGCAGCTCCAGAGAGCCTGGAATGATGCTGCTTCTCAGTGAGACTCGGGGACGCCACTTGCTTCCAGGTGCTTCTGTGTTCCGCACACTGGGATGGGCTGGCTGCATTCTGCTGCTGGGCATGAGGGATGAGACAAAGAAGGAAGGAATCGTCCACTCTGTCTGCGTGGTTGGCTGGAGAGTTTTTATTGGCGTGTTGGAGAAGTGCTGCTTGCTCTCCAACACCGCGTGGACAAAATGGCAGCAAACAAAGGAGGGAGTGGGTTTTTATAGGGGACGGGCCGAGGGAGGCGCAAGCCCCCCTCGCCCAATGGGGGCAGGCTACAGGGGAGTGACGTGGACCGGGATGACCAACAGGGACACGACAAGGGTGGACACAGGGCTCCAGGGCGAATGGGGTTGCAGGGACGGGGTAACTGACAGGGAAGTCTCAGGAAGGAGCAGGGGGTGGTTGCTGGAGTTGATCCGGAGCTGGACACCGCGGGGGGAACAAGGGTGTACAATGGGATACCCGGAACTGGCTAAGTAATACATATCAAAACCCCTAATCTGAACCCAAAACTCGGGACGCAATAATAAATGTAGGGAAGAAGCTTTATTTTTTTTGTAGAAAAGTTGGCCCTATTTGATAAAATACTTCAGGTTTTCAAGGAATAGAAAAGGATGCCAAACTAACCAATTAATCTGAGAAAACACAGAATTTACTGGTTTTGATGTGAAAAGCAAGGTACAGTAAGAAATTACTCCTCCGTTAAAGCAAAATGAGAAGTCATCACAAAACACTGGTAAAAAGACTTAGTATTGTTCTTGAATTGAATTTGAATTTAGTATTCTCTTAAAAAAAGCGCTGTACGTATGCATTTTAAGTATCATTTATACTTTAGCATTGTACAACATGAAGTTAGGTAAATGCACTTAATCTGAGAAGTACAAAGGAGATGTTGTTCCAGGAGGTGGGTTTCTGTTGAAAGATGCAAAAGATAGTATTTTACAAGGGTTTTTTTAATTGTTCCCTTCTCCTCCATTTTTTTTGAGACATTTTAAAGATTTTTAAAGACTTGTTTTCTGTTTACATTAGGAAATTACTAGTTTAGTTAAGCAGATAGAAGCCACTGAGCTTTGATTTTACGTAGAGGAAACTGGTATTAATAGCTAAGGCTTTCAAGACTGAGGTTTTGCCACCTAGTGGTATGAAGATTTTAAACTTTCATATCATCAACCTATGAAATAAAAACTTGGACAGCTATCTTTTTTGCATGTTTTCTTTTCCTCCCATTTTACAAGTTACTGCCTTTAGAATGAAGCGGATTATTAATATTGTAAAATTGCATTTTTAGACTCTTATTATATGAAGTTAATATCATCCAAACACTTTTTGCACTGTTGTCACAGTTGACACAGTTAAGTTGAAACAGAAATATATCTATAACACTTTGATTAATCAAGTTTTAAAAAGAATCCAGTGTAAAAGTGCAGTCTGTCAAGTATTGAATTTACTGCTGTATACTTAATTTACTGCCCTTAATAAGTTACTTGGTATTTAAATAAATACTGGCCACAATTTGTGCATATTTTCCCAATCACAGCTCTTAACACTTAGGTAAATTACTCTAAATTTCACTTGAAAATAAATTGAATGGGAACCACATTTAAACTCTATCTTGACTGTCTTCATTGTAAGCTTTGGGTGAAAGTGGAAGAACTCTAATATTAAAAATGGAGCTTTATTTATAATAAATTATTATAAATTTCTTTATCATAATAATGAAATATTATCCAATCATAAAAATAATAATTCTTCCAGTAATCTGTAAGTATAGTGACAGAACTATGGTATGCAGAGGATTATTTTAATCCAACAGATTTTTCTTCAGTATACTTCTTACATTTTAGAATGCAGAAATAATTATGATATGCTCTATTTTGGATCAACTATTAGAATACACTCAGAGCTCTTGGCTCTGAGCATTTCTTCCTTGCTTAAAAAAAATCCTACTTTTTTTTTCCTCATTAGGTGTTGTCCAAGGAATAATAACTGGAGTAAGAGGACTGTGCAATGGCCTGGGACCAGCATTGTATGGCTTTATTTTCTTTCTCTTCCATGTAGAACTCAATGAATTGCTACCTGATAACACTTCTGAAATAAAAACAAAGCAGAATCCCAGTGATAAGGTTAGTTCAAAATCTGGTGTGGAGCTTGCTGTGTAGAGCTCATAGGGCCAGAAATCTGTCTTCTTGGTTGATTCAGAATTATACCTTATACTTAAACTACTTAATTCTCACTTTTCAGTTCTATTAAATAATTAAGATAGCTCATAATTTAAATGTAATAGTAAATACTTAGATTTACAGTAGTAGCAGCATTGGTTTCAGTATTGTAACAGTCCCGGGTAACTTCTTTTGATGTAAATTTACTGGAACTATAATTTAAGTGAGGTTGCATCATTATGATTATCCACAAGAAGCCCTTACAGCAAAGAGTGGAGTTGTAGGCTGTGTTGGAGAGTTAATAATAACACTTGGCAATGCAATGACAAAGGGCAGCTTTTGAAAGATTTTTACTCCTCTCAGTGAAACCACAATTATGTAATACTCAAAAGCTGCTCAGATGAATTAGCTGTTATACTGCAAATGAGGGTGTATTAATTTGTGGAAGTTCATTTCTTCTTTTGAGTATTTGTGTGTGTATCACCTCTTGAAGATTTAATATCATTAAAATATATTTTTGATATGTTTATATTCTTTGTATGTACTGATCATCAGCTAAAAATTTAGGCCTCTGATTGTAACAAGAATTGAGGCAAGAGAAGCACCCGGTTACTGTATAATTATGTTCAGCTATTTTCCCACTTCATTTGAGAATAGCTTCCTACATTTCTTTTGGTAGAATAAAAGTGCCCTGGATTGACAAGTTTCACCTTCTGTTTTATCTAGTTTTAGTTTACACAGATACAGAAAAGTTGCTAAAGATTAAAAAAAAGCTGAGTTGTTGACATTTTCCTTTTGTACAGGTTTGTCATCAAACCTGGCTGATTTATAATTTATCTTAAAACCTTTCTAGTGTTTGTTTTCATTTGGGGCTATGAAATGTGGGTAAGTTTTGTTTTTGAATTTTAAAATAAACTGCTTAGAAGCAAGAGAGAATAACTCCAAATACTAAGTTATCATACATAAATAACATGTCTCTGCAGTGGGAATGGTCTCACTGTTATTTTGTTCACCCATATATTGATTTTTTCTTTTTTTTTTTTTAGACGCTTGTTTATTTGGCTAACTTGATTGTAGATATCTCAGCCATGGAAAAGTGAAGCTAAGGTTTATTGAGTGTTAGTACTTCTGGGTGTTGAAATTTTATTCTATTAGTGTTCAGAGGAGTCTTGTTGATTTAACAGGCATGCTGCCTAAAGCAAAAAAAATTACAAAAAAGCATCAAGTCAGAATCTGTTTCATTAGCTAGGCAATCATACTTTCAATTGAAAATTTTATGTCTCTTTGGTTTTTAGATCAATGTGGAGATCAGGTGAGGAATTTGTGGGGATTTTAGATGTAGAAAATTTAATTTACTGTGCACATATGAACCTGTTTGCAAAAGTTTTATAGTTCCCCATAAATATGTCTCTCATGATCTCCTGCCTTAGTGGTGTAGTTCATAGTGCAGAATTTCACACTTCTGCACATTTCAATGTCTGAAACATGAATTCTTTTTTTATGCTTGTTTTCTATAGAGAGCAATCATTCCTGGTCCCCCCTTCCTGGTTGGAGCGTGCATTGTTCTCCTGGCTTTTCTAGTTGCCTTATTTATTCCTGAGAACAACAAAGCCAGCAGTACCAAAAAACACAGCAACAGCATCAGCAGTAGTCTGAGTAACAACTTGGACCAAAGTAATGAAGAGGACATTGAACCATTGCTGCAGGATAGCAGGGTATGAAGGCTAAATTCTGAGGGGCCAGTGGAACAAATTCATATGCTGAATTGTGGCTCTGGAAACTTGGTGGGAGGTAAAGAGTATCTTGCCTTTGGGGAGAAGGCAGCTGTGACAGGAGGTCACTTGCTGTATGCTACTTGGAGTTGATGTCATGCTTGCAGGAGTGTTTTTTTAAAACAGCAGGTCACAAGCTGGTGTGATTCTACCCAATACTGGACTGCAAATGCTGTGCCAAATTCTGATATTGGGTAGAAACCTGTATAGAGAGACAGAATTTTTTTTCAAAGTTTGACTGTTTAGTTCCCAAAATTGCAAGATAATGTGAAATAAACAGGTTTGAGTCAGAACAATTTCTGCCATCACTATAATAGTTTATTTTGCATTTTTATGCCTTTTTGTCTGCATCTATGCCACGTGTAGTCTTCACAGTATGGAAGGCACTGCTTTCTATATAGTTTTGCTACCTGAAATAGTGGTTATCAATTAAATTCTCAAATATTATTTACTAGCAAGAAGTCCAGTAGTTACCAGAAAGCAGTGATGAAAGTGAGATGGCAGAATTGTGAATATGTGTGATTGCACATTATAGTACTTATCCATAAATGAAGGTCATACAGAAACCCTAAACCCACATTCTGGAATAATCAGTTGTGTGCAGTTAAAGCAAATCCAGATGGCACCCAGGTGCCATTAATATTTTGCATATAAAAAAAAAAAAATTAAAATGAGCAGTGTCAGAAATACAGACACTTCTGAGTGGGTGCCAGAGAATTTTACATCAAAATATATATGTATGTACTGCATTTTGTCACTTTATCTGCCATACAAACTTATTTTTCCTATTAATTCCTTTCACCGCTGCCTTAACTCTTTCTTAGTGTTCAGTTATTAATCATATTCAGCCTTCATGTCACTGTTTTACCTGCTGAATATCATGGATATATTAATATATATATTTTTTTAAAAGATGCTTCAAAGGAGTTATGAATTATAACAAATGTGCTAATTTTTAGAGACATTTTATGAAGAAGACAGAGATTTGTATGCATTTTGCTGCAGTCTAAATGGACTATTAAACCCAACTTTGATGAAGTACTCCTATGAATGTTTTGTATGTATGCAATATATGTAGATATTTGTAAGGAGTTTTAATTTTTCCAGATGTGGTGCTGTGTAAATCATGTATTTATAAATGTAATGAGGGTACAGACAGTTATACAGTTTTTTTAAAAGGATTGTGTATTGACTGAACAAATTTTAAAAATATATATTTTGAAACTTGTTCCACACTGAGCACAGATAAGAAACCATTTGTACTATGCAGGTTGATTTTCAAGTTAATAAGCTTCCTAATGCATAATAAATATAAATATCAAGCTTCCTAGGTTTCATGAGTAAGTGTGTTTTTCACTGTTGTGCCTTCGCTGCTTCAGAGCAGAAGTGGGTTTATCCTAGTGTTGGATGACAGTACCTGAATTCCTGTTCTGTTGTGTTGTGTCTGTGTTATCAAGTGGTGAAAAGCAGACTTTGCTTAGAAATTCCTTTGGTATCTGACGTGGTATCCACTGGGGTAGAGATATGGAGAATAAAGTACAAAAAAACTCCCAAGAATAATTTCTGATCTGAACAGTACTGCAGAATTAATATGCTTTTTCTGAGGAGGCTTGGGTTGCTGTTCTTTGAATTTCTTGTAATTCAAGCCTGGGCTTTTATGCTGGTTAATATTTTTTTTTTTTTTTTTGCTACAGGCCAGACTGCAGTTGGGTAGGTTTTGTGTGATCCCAGCTTAGAATGTCTTAAACTTGATATATGGAATAAAATACAGTATGTTAGTGTTTAAAAGTAGAAGTTGTCAAATTTATTACTGCTTATAGTATCCCAGCAACAAATCAGATTTTTTGATGTAGAATCTCAGAATCACAGAATGGTCAGAAGGGACCTTTAAAGGTCATGGGACAGGGACATCTTTCACTAGAGCAGGTTGATCAGAGCCACCCTGTCCAACCCGACCTTGAACATTTCCAGGACTTCCAGGAATGGGTTATCCACAGCTTCTCTGGGCAGCCTGTGACAGTGCCTCACCACCCTTATTGTAGACATTCTCTTCCCTATGTTCAATCTAAATTTAAACCCTTTTCATTTTAAAACTCTTGCTACATGCCTTGGTGAAATGCTGCCTCCTTTCCTAAGTCTTTTTTATATATTGAAGGGCTCACCCCAGAGCCTTCTTTTCTGCTGGCTGAACAACCCCCGCTCTCTCAGCATGTCTTCACAGGAGAGGTGCTCCAGTCCTTCAGTCATCTTTGTGGCCTCCTCACTCCAACAGGTCTATGGTTTCCTGTGCTGGAGAATCCAGAGCAGATGCAAAAAAAAAAAAAATTAAGCATGCACCATTACTCTATATAAATTATTGTATGTACTACTCTGCTAATTAAGTATACAATTAAAACATCATAAGGTAAGCTATAGATTAGATAAACAATTTTCAAATATTTTTATGAGTAGTGTAAAGTATTTTTCTGTTCCCAGTAGAAGATTAGTAAATGATACTCAGAAATACCTGATGCCTCATTATTTTTAGAAATTTTTGTTCAACACAGTGGTACAGAGATTCTAAGTTTGGTTCTAATTTCAATTTATCTTGATTTTAAACTTCAATATGTATTTAATATGTTTTTAGTATCTGTCATTACTGAAAAAGATATCTCACAAAGACATTGATTAACAAAGTGTGTTGAAGGCTGTGTTTATTAAATCACGATCTGCCTTTTTCAGTCCTGCCCACAATGTATGCAAAGATGTATTAATATTCAGGTTAACACTCAACTAGTAAGTTTCCATTTTCCATGATGTCAGTCAGTTGGATTTGCAAACTAATTGAAAGGTCTTGAATTTTTTTGTTCTTAACAAATGGATTGAAAAACTTCCCTCTGGAAGATTTTTTAAATGGGTTAGAAAGTTACTTTGCTGTAAAAGTGTACAGATATTAGAGGTTTTTATGGGTGAGACTTCTACACTTCTTTCTGCAACAAAATTGCATGATGATGGAAACATTTTCAAACTTCTGTTTTCAAAATCTTCCTGCCATACATTAACTTTATTTTAAAAAGAAAGGTGTTAGACTAGTTGTTAGACTAACATCTTTATCTTGAAGAGACACATTGAATGTTTTTATTTTTCAAAAATATTGGCATAGTACTGGCAGGCCCTTTTTATCACAGGAAAGTGAACTCCTGTAGTATAAAAGATTTTCATGGTAACTCCCCATCTGATTCCAAAGTATTGTAAAGATTTTAATATTGAAAGGTCTTGTTTTTATACAATTACCACATTGATGACAACGTAGGACTCTGTGTGCTTGTCTCCAGTTTATTTGGTGCACTAGTTTGCCCAGTGATCAAGTGAATAAATTTCACTCTTGCTTTAACCTTATCCTTAGATCCCTTTATTCTAAGGGATTCTATTCAAAGCAGCCACTTTATCAGTGGTTACACTTGTACAGTTTTTTCACAAAACAGAACTTTAAATAGAGGAACTTTAAATAAAATAAACTTTAAATAAAGCTGCTTACTGTTGAGCAGCTGCCTTTTCTATTACTTCTTTTTATTAGGGATTGACTAAAAAACTGTTCTTTATGAATTTAATAATGAAAAAAAATCTTGCAAGTACCTTAAACTGAGACAGGTTAGGAATACTTGTAGTTTCAAATCTCCCACAACCCACAACTTGTTCTAATATTTTTGTACTAAAAAAATATTTCTTCATTTTTCTTCAAACTTCAAAGTGTTTTCTGTGAAATTTGTGAAATACTGGATTGAATATCACAGGACTTCCAAACATTGCTGAAAAAACTTAGAAAGGTTGTTTTTCATGTTCTGGCTGGCTAGTTTGTAAATGCCCTGTTAATCCTTGTGGGTCTATACTATTGTTAGATAATGCCTAAAGGTACAATATACACTCAAAAAGAGGTTCATTATTAGCAATAACACTTGTAAATTTGTATTTCAAATTCTTACTTTGATTGTTTTTGATTTTTTTTGGGCAACTTTTTCTTTTGAAGTTTGACTACATTATCAGTGATAATTACCATGCAAAGTGGTTGATGAAGGTCTTGCACAAGGAGCAGAAGTATCACCTCTGGAACTTGTCTGTTTGTGCTTGTATCATTTGTGTTACCTTTGATCTGCATGGATTCTTTTTCAGACCATTTTTGAGAGACTGAGTCATTTTGTGAAGGTTAGTTTAGTTGCAAATAGGAAATACAGTCCACAGATCCACTTAACTGGGCACATGTAAATGTCCAGACACTGAAAATGAAAGGAGTGAGGGTATCACTGTCAACTCCTTTCTGCATTGTGAAGCACCTAGTCTTCCTTAAGGGTACCTTGTGTTCTGTCTACCTTAAGTGTGGCCATGTGGCGTACACACCAGATAAGAGTGCAGTGTCAAGACACGTTATGTATTAGTTAAGTTGTAATTCTTTCTTAATACTTTCAGGTGGTAAATAAAATACTTTTATTTTAGGAAAAAATAAACAATAACTAATGCTTTTCTCCTTGTTCCCCTGAGGTGTGCTTAACCTCCAGGCAGGAGACCATTGCTCCAGAGCATGTTTTATTGCAATGTAAGAACATGCAGTAAGACAGTGCTTCACTTCCTCTGTGTGGTAATGGGCATGCTTCTTTGGGGCAGCTGCTGGTCTCTGTCTGTGTGGAGCTGTGTTTCTGATCCAGAGAAACAAAGTTCTAGTTGTTCTGATAAAATGTACCTTTCTTATTTTTCTTTTTTTAATTTTTATTTATTTTATTTTATTTTTTTCAGAAGAAATCAAACACAGTTTTTCCCCAAAAAAAGCAGGGAAAAACATCATGAATTAACAGTACAAAGATCTGGGAAACTTCTTTTCCTCTGTCCTCAGAGATTTTGCTCTGTTGTGTACATGCATTTATTGTGAAAATAAAACCCGTGATAAATAAACTTACGACTTTTGATTGTTTTAACAGTCATTCTAAGCAATCTGTTATATATATACTAGCATCGTTATGTCTCCTAACAAGAAGATAATTTGATTTTAAAAGTTGTTTAGAAATTTTGGTCATACTTTTCTGTTGTGGTCCAAAAGCTTTCACTCACAGGATCTTCCAAGCTCAGTTGGCTATGCTGAGACACTTTCTGGTCACCCTGAAAAAGCTGGTGAACCAGGATGAGTAGATCAGCAGAATAGCCTGTTTTTTATGTAATTGAGGAAATGAGCATGACTTCTAGCCCTCTATTTAGTGGCATGATGTCTCATGGGTTCCATTTCATGAGCTTAGTGGTAGATTGATCTAAGAGTAAAATCTTGAATCTGGCATGTGTAAATAATTAAATTAAATCAGATTTCTATTTCCTGGACAATTTTTCCTGAACAAGTCTTACAGAAAAGTAGTTCATCTTCTCCCATTGCCTCAAAAGAACAGTCTTGCTCTGTTTTCTAAAAGAACACTGCAGTAACAGAATGGAAGATGTTTGGCATGGTTCAGGGTACAATCCCAGGCCTAGCATTGCTACTCTGCTGCCCTTGCAGTCTATTTTCTGTTGCTGTAAAAGTGCCTTTATATATTCCATTTTCAGCACTGGCACCTTAAAGCAAATGTGTTAAAATCCTTCCTTAATTTGAAAGTCAATGCTGCATCAACAGCTGAATCTCTGAGAAGTACAGAGCTGCGTGATTTAAGTGCAATTGACTGCATTATGTGCTGGCAGTTTGGAAGTCAGTATTTTTATAGTCCTTTTTTCTGGTGACATGAAAAAATGGCCACTTCTGACTGCATACCCCAGTGCAAATTTAGGCTTATGGATTTCAGAAAATTGCTTGTATCTGAAGTGTCCTTTAACTGATGCCTGATGCATGCCTTAATGCTTGTGTGTCAATATAATTGTGTAAGAAAAAGGCTATAAAGAAGACTGTGCTACTAGCTCTGCTCATCTTAATGTAGGCAAAAATCTGCTCAGCAGGACTTTATTTGATGATGATGCAAGAAAAACTATTGGTGAATAATAGGTAGGCAACATAATTAATGACAGATTACTTTTCTACACATGTGGAAAGAGTTGATCTTTAAAACTTTGCGGTGGTTTTATTGTTTTGTCCAGAAAATATGTTTTAAAGGAGGTTTTATAGGCAATTATTTTTTTTCCCTTCTTCTCCTCCCAGACTTGTTGAAGAGTATTTTTAAGCATGTTTTACACTTTGAAGCAAGTCAAAGTGTAGTTTTTTACTGCAGACTTTTCTGAAAGTCCTGATGAGTTCTCTTTTAAGTAAGAGGAACTTAATCTTATATGGGTGTGTCTGCTTTATCATATGTAGGTACCATCTTTGATAACTTAATGCTGTTTCTCAGTGCAGTGGTTCAAACATCCTCTGAAAAGCAGTGAAGGGGAAAAAAACAAAATATGAAAATTGTTTTAGTAACAGACTGAAGTGTTAAGCATTGAAGAAAAAAGTTAAACATGCAGGTCTAAGCATCATTCCATGTTTCTTAAAGCCCAAAACCAGCTTTTTCTTGCTGTGTTTCTTCTTTATGCCTGCATAATAAACAAAATGTGTATTTTTTCATCATTGGCATCATCTGTAACTGGCCTATAAATAGCCAAAACATCAAACTTGCCCAGCTTCCTAGTTCTTGTATGCTTTGTGCTCATGCTTAAATGCATTGGGAGTGTTAATTCAGTGCAGCAGTTCCAGAAAGTTCAAAACATGTATTTAAGTAGAATAGTAGCATATTTTTAATACGTTTAAAGATACATTCAAAAGGTGTACATCATATATTTTTTCTAACACCAAAAGAAAAATAAAACTGAAAAGGAAGATTGAGAAATATAAATATTCACTAGACTATGCCACCTAAAGTGAATTGCATTCTGCATATCCTTGTCAGGCACACATTTTGACCTCAGAGAGATGTTGCAGGCCTCTGTGCAGTCCTTAAGGAAAAAGCTGTTTGCAGAGCTGATAATTTGTGGCTTTAACTGAGTGGTTAAGGATTTAATCTTCTTGGACAATAGATTTCCATTTTTCCTCAAGAAGTAAGCTCTCCCTACCAATGAGTTCGCTTTCATTTTTCAAACATGAAGGCATGTTTGCGAAAGCACCTTGGGAAATACAGAGTACTATAAACTCTTAATGATCCTGGAACAAAGTAATGAAAAATAAATTGCAAAAAAGAGATGTTGCAAGATCAAGAGAAGAGCTTAATTTTTAGTATTTCAGAATAATTCTGAAATTATTTGTCTATGTATGAAATACATCAACAGCACCACAGCTGCCCTTCCTGAAGGTGACAGGAAAGAAAAATGTGATAAAGGTCAGACTGTCAGGCAGCCTATTATGAGCAAAACACTTTCCTAGGATAGAGCCTTGCCAGGAGTGGGCTGGTTCCACCTTGACATTACAGCATCTGTCAAAAGGAAAATCAACTCATGACTCCAGGTAATAGCTGAAGGTAGTAAAAACAACTCATTTGCCCTATTTCTTCCATCTCTAGGGGGAAAAATACATCAAGCTACCATGTAGCAATTTTTAAAAAAAGTTCTGCACAGTTGCCTCAAGCAGTTGGTTGAGGACCTTTTACTTTATTACAAAATACACAAAAGTAAAAGCTGATCTCTACATTTATGGAAGGAGCCCATGATAAATATATTTGAATTTATTTTGTTTTATTCAGTGTTGAGCGTAGTCATATTTGGAGAAAGAATAATAAAAATGGAACAGTACAGGTGTGCACCTTTAGAGGTAAATTTATAAAATTCTCTTTTAAATTTTTTCTCTAATTGCAAAGGCTCCAGAATCAAACTAAGAGTTTCAGCTTATGTTACTGTATTTCTAACATGATTACCAGAAATGCCAACCTACCTAGAGCAGAGTGCAGATAGGGTAATTAAGTGTATTGAAAGTTCATTTGAGAAAGTGTGGTATTACTGGAGAAAGAGAAGGAAAGAAGACAGCATGAATTTCTAACCAACTGTATTTTCAAACCTGATAAAAAATTCTCATGAGGTGAGCAAGGTTTATCCGTGTAAAGCTACATGAAAGATTAGCATTGGTTGCAGAAAGTTCTGTTAATATAATTTTGATAGAAGGTGTTTTCCTTGAAGACCTAGCTTTGAATGGAAATATTTTTGACATTACATTGATCAATGATTTTGGAAAAGTTTATATCTTAAATGTACCTAGATTTTTTTGTTGCATCCTGGGTGGGTTCAGCTAGAAGTTTTAATAAATGTTAGTTAGATAGTTCTATGTACCCCTTTTTGCCCTTAAAATGGTTCACTCCAGGTGTCTGCTATAGGAGCTTTCATATGTCAATCTTGTAACCACTCCCTTCTTCCCCTCGGAAAGTTCTGTATCAGTCACCCCACCTCTGTAATCCCATTTGTCCCAGAATGCTGTATCCACCCGTTATGTTCCCATAGGTTGCTGTAGTCTGCATCACTCCCCTGTCATCTGTCCCTATTGGGCGAGGGGGGCTTCCGCCCCTGTCAGCCCGCCCCCTATTTAATCCCATGTTCCCTTTGTCCCAATGGCCACTTTGCCCATGTGGGCTCAGGAACAGCTGCATTGTCCACCGCTGCAGCCATGCGGGAATAAATAGTTCTCATCCACGTGGGCAGACTGTGCCTTCTCTCTGACCCTTTATCTCATCTCAGCGTGAGGCTACGGCATGGCAGATCCATGCAGAGGCTCAGCCCTAGAGCTCCACACATACGTGGCGGCCCCAGTCTCGCTGAGAAGCAGCGTGCCAGCCGGGCACCCATAGCTGCCCAGGATGGGGGCAAAGAAAAACGGAACGCCGCATTTTTAAATTTAAACCTATGAATCAAAAGTTATAAGAAAATCTGCACAGTGAACTTGATCTCTGAAAACTGAGAAATGGCCTTTAAAGAAGAGAATTCAACCCCATCTCACATATCCATTTTCCTGTCATGCCCTATGTGCCACAAACTTACAGGAAGCAGGAAAACTTACACCTTCAGATAACTTGTTCTTTAAGACTGAAGGCTCCAACTGCCAAAGGTCTCAGGTGTCCATTTTGCAACTGATTCCAGTAGGATACAATTTCTTAACTAGAGTGCTGCAAAAATGTCTTTTATTTGTTTGTTCATGATGCAGCATTTCACCCTTGGATGACAATTCTTTTCTGCCCATGCAGCTTTTGAGAAGGTTTGTTGCAGTTGGTACATGAGAGCATTTAGCAGCAAATACCCGTGCTTTAATTGTAATGTTCAGCTTGTTGTCAAAGGAATGTTAGTTTGATGCTTTCTTGTGTAGCTTTTATCCTGCATAAAAAAAAGACCTAAAAGTCTATGGAAAGGCTGTCACAGCAGTCCTATTTAGAGCATTGAATGTGCTGATCACTTAAGACTTGACTGCATTGTTTCTTTACTGCCTAAGGTTGTGGTGATAATCCCATTGGCAGGAGGGACTGAAAGTGTCCGTCACTGCTAGATGCAGATGTCTAGAAAGCCTACTGTTAACAGCAAAAAAAAAAATACCAGAAAATCTTGGCTTTTGTTTTCACAGTGTCTACTTTCATGTCATGGTCTCAAGAGTACTGTAAGGTGCAGGTGTCATTGTAAAAAGATAGTACCACTTTATTCCTAAGAGAAATTAGTCATAAAATAAAATCTTAGTTGAGGAAGTATTACATCCATCCACAAACCCCAGAGTGATATTTGAGTTAGAAAGTGCCTTAAGGCACTGAGCTTCAAATACTTGGGTAAAACATCATACACTCTTCTTCGATGTTAGTCTGAGACCTTGTCAGCTCTTTTAGACGATAAAACACCAGTGTTATATCAAAAAGGTACTGAATTATCTGATAAAATTATATCTGGCATCACCCTTAAACTCGAAGGACCACAAAAAGCTTTACCAACTGGAAGGAAACTGTGGTTCTAATGCTAAATAAAACAACCCCGAGGACAGACATACTGAGGAAGTGAAAAGTCCTTGTTGGCTCTTTGAAAGTGCCAGTTGTGAAATCTGCGATCATTTTCATTAATACATCCTGTGGATAGACTAAAAATCCTCACCTATTCATGCACAATCTTTTATAGTCTTTGTTGTTCAAGTCTTGCAAAAATTTTAGTAAGCTTGAGCAGTTGTCTTACGTTTGTGTACAGATTAACCTGGGTTTCATTAACCTGAAAAAAAATTAATTAAATAATTTCCAAAAATACCCTCTGTGCAATAGAAATGTGTTTGCTGAAACAGGTGATGGCAAGTAGAACACACATGTTTTATAATTAAATGTGGCAAACATCAGAATACCTTTGCAAGTGTCAGCTGTTGTGTTAAATAAACTTGCAATTGAACGTAGTCAGATGTAGGAGGAGTCATGCCTCTGTGAGGTTAGATGGCTAAATTATGACAAATGGAAACAAAGATAATTGACTTAGAGAATTAAGAGATATTTATACCAAAAATATTAAGACTGGTGTAACTGAAGCGTTAACAGAAGAATGTATTAAAGCCTTAGAAACAGCCAAGCAAGGGTGGGGTATGTGTTAATTGCTACGGAATGCTGTATATAGTTTTTCATTCATATTCCTTGATCGTGTCATGCATTGACACTTGCTGGATGCCAGGCACCCACAAAAGTTGCTTGCTGGACAGGGGAGAGAAATGTAACAAAGGATTGATATAAGGACTGGGAGAAATGTTCATGGATTGACATAAGGACTGGTAGAGATCGCTCATCTAATATCATCATGGGTGAAGCAGGCTCTAATTAAAGATACGAATTGAAAACATTACTAACACAGTCAGAGCAGGATGATGAGAAGTAAAAAAAGACCTTAAAAACAACTTCCACCCCACCCCTCCCTCCTTTCCAAGCTCTACCTCCTTACCCCAGTGGTGAAAGAGGACAGGGAATGGGGATTATGATAAATTCATCAGCTATTATTTATCCTGCTGCTCAGGGGGAGGAGTCATTCCCCAGCTACACCGTGGGGTCCCTCCCACAGGAGACAGTTCTCCATGTACTTCTCCAACATGAGTCCCTCTCAAGAGCAACAGCTTTTTGTGACCTGCTGCAATGTGAGTCCCTCCCATAGACACACAGTCCTCCCAAAACTGCTGCAGCGTGGTTCACTCTTCCATGGGGTGCAGTCCTTCCAGTCTCCTGTGGAGACTCCACAGATCTCTCACAGAGCCACATCCTCCTTTCAGGCATCCCTCTCCTCTGGTGTGGAGCTATTTTGCAGGCTGTGGGTGGATCTCAGAATCCCCATGGACCTCCCTGGGCTGCAGGGGCACAGCTGCTTCACCATGGTCTACACCAGGGGCTGCAGGGGAATCTCAGCTCTGGTGCCTGGAGCACCTCCTGCCCCTTCTTCTCCACTGATCTCAGTTTCTGTAGAGCTGTTCCTCTCACATGTTCTCACTCTGTTCTTCTTTGGCTGGAAATAAAAATGTGCCACCATTTTTGTTTTGATTTCTTCTTAAATATGTTATCACAGAGGCCTAACTACCATTTATAATTGGCTCTGCCTTGGCCAACAGCACACCCATCTTTGGACCCACCAGGGATTGGCTCTGTTGGACATTCCAGCAGCTTCTCAAAGAAGCCACCTCTGTGGCCCCTGCGCTACCAAAAAACCAGGCTGTACAAACCCAACACAGATAGCAAGAAGGGAGAACTTGCAATTATTAATGCTGTCAAATGGAGAGATCTGGAGCCATAAAATGTTCATAGAGGAAGTGAAAAGAACCACAAGTCTTAGGCATTTGCTCCTGCACTGTCCACATTAAAGGATTATGTTTAGCATATGCCCAGTCAGTGTGCAGGATTCAATCCAAACGAAATCAAGATGTATGAGAGTTGCCTAGACAGCAGTGTTTGTACTCCGTGGTGAGCCCAAGTGATTCTGGCCAGGCTGCTTAGGTGTCATAGAACTGTAGTATCATGGAATGGCTTTAGTGGGACATTAAAGATCATCTAGTTCCAACCTGCCTACCATGACCAGGGACACTTTCACTGGGTCAGGTTGCTCAGAAGTTCATCCAACCTGGCCTTGAACACTTCCAAGGATGGGGCATCCATATCTTCTGTGGACATCTTGTTCCAATGCTCACCACTGCCCTAGAATTTTTTCCTAGTGTCTAATCTAACCGTGCTGTCTTTCAGTTTGAAGCCATTCCCCCTTGTCCTGTCACTACATGCCCTTGCAAATAGTCCCTTTCCATCTTCCTTATAAGGCTTCCTTCAGGTACTGAAAGTCTGTGACCGGGTTACCCTGAGGCTTTCTCCTCTCCAGGCTGAACAATCCAAGTTCTCTCAGTCTTTCCTCATAGGAGAGGTGCTCCATTCCTCTGATCATCCTGGTGGCCTCCTCTGGACTTAACAGGTCCATGTCCTTCCTGTGAGACCTGTCTTGTCCTGTGGGACCCTAGAGCTGGATGTAGGGTTCCAGATGGGCTCTCACCAGAGCAGAGGGCAGAATCCCCTCCCTCCCCTGCTCCCCACACTGCTTGGGATGCAGCCCAGGACACGTTTGGCTTTCTGGGCGGGGAGTGCCCATGGCTGGGTCATGTCCAGCCTGTGACCCATCAGCACCCTCAAGTCCTTCTGGGCAGGGCTGCTCTCCATCTGTTCACCCCCCGTCTGTAAAAGAAGAACAGAAACTGTTCCTTGGTACTTCGCAGAATGCAACTGCATGCACAGTGTATTTGAGATAATTTTGTTGAATGAAATCACCTCCCTCTTCTGTAACATCTTGCATTGAGTTTTGCTACACTAACTTCCACAAATATAGGAGTGAGTTAAAAGCCTGCCATGACTGTTGGCATTTTAGTAGAGTGGATGATGACTGGAGAGCATTTTGCTTTGTATTGTCAAAGGCAAGTGGTGCTACCAAGAAGGAAGTCTGTCAGAGGATCATTGCTGGCAATGCTATTTCTGAAACAGTTTGGTTTTAGTGTCTTTCCTTTATCTCAGGCAGATGATCTAGCTGCGCAACTGCATTTGAGAAAATTTAGGAATGCTGCTTTCTGTGCAAAAGTGAAGCATACTTCAACAAAAATTCTAAGTATATTAAAAAAAAATAAAGCATATATATGTGTATTGATGGTAGTAATTGCTGGAAGGAGGAGAATGAGTACCTGATCAGGTAGTGGTTTATGTGGGACAGAGTGTGAAAAGTGGAAGCTGAGATCAATTAGCCTTTGGCTGGTGAAAATTTTTGTACTGTAGAGAACTGGAGGCTGTGGAGTGGATTATATAAAACATTGTAAAAACTGGGTAGTGGTGGTATAGCATAGAATGATCCAAGAGGTAACAAATGTGCTTCTGCAGTCATGGACAGTACTGGAACTGTAAGACTGTTAGCCTTGAAGCTGTCTTACACAAGCTGCTTGTAGCTGTACACGTTAGTTACTATCAAGCTAGTTGGAAAAGTTTTGCCAATACCTTTTTCGCAAGAAAACAAAAATATAAACTTCCTCGCACTGGAAATGGGGGAAGAAAACATGACGTATAGAACTAGATCATAGCAAGACCAAAGCTGCCAAGTCTGACTCATGGGAAGCTGGAGTTGCAGAGCATCCTTTGGCTGGAGGATGATATGTATCAGTCACTGATACAGAGCCTGAAAATGTAATGTGGATATAGGCATTTCCCAGCAGGTTGGTACTTTTGCAAGTACTGAAGGAGAATCTAAGAACTCATTCAAGAGATGAGCTCTGCAGTGCACTATGGTGGTTAGGAAAGTCTAAGTAATCCCTCTACCCTTGTGGAGATGACTACAGCCCATCTAGAGTTATTAACTTCAATGCTTGGACAGGAAGTTTTCTTGCACAGTCAGAAACTAGGGATGTGCAGTACCTGGCACTCCTAAGGCTGATAAAATAATTTGTTAACAAATGATGCCTTTGTGTTTGAAGGCCTACATTCTGTTAATTGTGACTAACAATGTAAAAAGAGCTTGGCTTTGTTTACCCAATAACTATTTTTATATCTTCATTAGGAGATCATATGGTACATCAGAAAGGGATTGGTATTCGGAAGCTTCTCGCTGTGTTTTCCTAGTCCCCGGGCAGCTCCGGCGCCTAGAGCGGTACCACCTCTCTCTGGGACCCGGGATCACCGTGTGTTTCCGGACTCGGGTCTGTGCCGCAGTCCGGGCGGGGGTGCCAGCGGATTCTCGCCACTGTGAGCAAGAAACACCACTCACTCGCCACTGTGAGTGAGAGTAAAGAGTGAAGGAATGTCTGAATTCCCCATGTGTGGAAGGCTGAAAGTCCTTTATTGCCGCAGGGAGCTGTGCCGAGGTGCCGCGACCCGCTCCCAGCTTGCGCGTGAGGAAACACGGCCTCGGGCACTCCGAGGTGCAGGATTGTATCGGGGAGAGAGCGAGGAGCACAGGGACCCTCCCGCCCAATGGGGACAGGCACCGTGGCGATGACATGGACCACAGCACCCAACAGGGACACAGCCGGGGCGGACCCCAGGCTCTGGGGAGGACGGGGGATGGGAATTCGGAGTGAGGGGCACCAAACCCTCCGGGAAGGACGGGGAGTGGTCACAGGAGTGGCTCTAACAGCCAGGGACCCGGAGTGAACAGCCGCAGTGGGGGGGGAAAGGGGAGCAGACACAGGGGGTGCACGGGGGTACACAGATCACGGCTAGCTAACAGATCAGAACCTCTAGCCTAAACCCCAAACCGCGATGCAACAGAAGCTTTTTCTGGACTTCTGGTTTTGTTTACACTTACTGTTCAGGGGTTTTACTCTGAGTTACATCTAGCTTGATCCCCTATGCCAAAAGTCTCCACCACAGAAGTAGTTTGGAGATATCTAAAGATGAAATGTTTAAAGGCTGACTAGACTTTGTTGTGAAAGAGAGACCAATTGCAGTGCCCAAAGCATTTGTTCAGTGTACCAGAAAACCATCCTGTGTAAGCAACCTGTTTAATAGGGTCACTTAAGGGAAGGGCTTCAAAACTGCTCTGAAATAGCTAGTATGGATTCAATCTAAAGGGAACGAATTTTCTTTATCTCCTCTTTAACTTCTCTTTCAGATTAAAAGGTGAAATTTGCCTTCTCTCCTATTTTTAAAGACTTCTTCTAAATTAGGTCTTCCATTGTAAGTAGTGGATAATTTTAAAGAATTCTGAGTAAGGCCTCTTTGGTAGTTCTCTGCCTTTGTTGACAGAACTGTTCCTCTAGGGATAGTCCTCACATGAATTTTAATGGCAGTGCAATTTTCCAGACAACTAAGGACTTGGCCCTCAGACTCAGTATCTCAGGTCACACCTTGGAATTATCCCGACTCTGAGAGTCATTTGCAAAGCTGCCTGCTATGCTTGTACTTACCCATGAGTAGTCCTGCTGAAGTCAGAGTAAAATTAAATGGACATGTAAGTCTTTGCAGAATGATGTCCTGAGGCTGGAAGGACCTTAAATAGATTGATTCTGGTATATGTTTGCCCAATCCTTTACAGGCAAAACCAGCTTGGTCCTGCTGGTGCACACTGCCAGTATGAGCATGATGTGTTCTCATTCTGAACTGTCTGGGCCCCATAACCACAGCAAACTCTGAAAAGAAAACTGCACAATAGATCTGTCTGAAGGGCAGGATGAATTAACACAGATTTGTAGCAAGGGGATCCAAGTCTGAAAAGTACAATTTTAAAACTGTCTGCAAATGATGGCATAGATAAAACCTTTAAAATATTAAGACCAGCAATGACTTAATAAGAACTCTTTGGTGATAACTGTTTACACCATCATAGGCTTGCCTTTAATTTCTTTTAATTAATTCCCTAAAATTTTCATTTTTTCTCATGTTAGTCTGAAGGAAATGTCAGCTTCCAGTATGTATATTCTGCTCTATGATCTTTACATACTGACACACAAATACCAACTGACTTAATTTTTGTAAATGTATTATAGCTAGTGAAGCTATCCATAGAAATATTTAAGACTATATGTTTTTGCAGGACATAACATTTATGTTAGGATCTGTTCTTTCTCTCCTCCTTTACATTCTTACTGTGTATTATGCATTACTTGGTGTTCATGTACCTTTATATCTTCATAAAAACAGCTTGTTTGAATCTAAACCTTAGATTACAGAGAGAATCTAGAAAGATGCATAATTAATATTTTAAGTGTAATTATTATAAATGCACACCTTGTTATAAATGCAGATTCCTGAATTTTCTTAGTCTCTTTTGTATCCATTACATGTTTGTTTTGCTGATGTCTGTGCCTTTGTAAGAGTTCACTTCTAATGAATATGCAGTCTTTAGCAGCAACAATTGTGAAAAAAAAACCACAAAACCATATTATTATCCAGGTGTTAGAAGATACAGCTCAGAGATTACATAGAAAAGTTAAACAACATTAATCAGTGCTGGTATAAACTTAAAATTTTCATATAATTTTCAACTGGAAAATTAAACATAAATGAAGGACCAGCATATTCATGAACTAAATATTACCTTCATGCAGAATTTTATGTTCTGATGGCTAAGGTACAGAAATATGTTTGCAATTTATTTGTCATCTCCTTAAGCTACAACTATAAAAGGTTTTATTACATTTCAAAAATATTTAAACTGTGCTAGAATTGAGTTATTGTGCTCTGAAGTCAAGTGACCACTAGCTGGCAATGTTATACAGCTCTTCCTGTTACAGATTCATTGCATAATACATCGTGGTTTGAATCAAGACCTTTAATTTTAAAAATAGAAAAAGAAATTGGATTTCAGTGGGGCTGGGCACTTCTGAATATTTCACCGCTCAGACTCCAGTGCAGATTAGCAAGAAAATAGGAAGGGCAGTGAACAGAAATAGTCTCTCTAAAGTAGTAACCTTTGCTTATAGGATTTATTTTGTTTTTCTCCAATTCAGTGTTTTTAGTTTTAATTTTGATTTTAAATATCTTTCACTTAGCTCAGACCATCCAGGGTGTTGAAAATGAAGCTTATAAAATGATCTGCAAATAGCCTGGACAGTGCTGTCAGCTCTTTGAAACTCCAGTGTAGGTGTCCTTCATTGCACTTATTTCAAGTGCCTTTCCCTCACATTCAAATGTCTTAAAACTGTATTATTTCATGCCTATCCACTATCCTTTGCTTCCTAATGCATAATTTCATGTCTCCTTTGACTATTAATCAAGGGAGAAAAACAATTAAAACTACTCAAAAATTAAGGGTACTGAGGATGGCTACCAATGGCAGGACAAGCTGACTACATTTCCAATCTCATTCACCAGATACACCCACTGCCATTATTCACTGCACTCTTTTTTTGCTGCCAGATCTCTTCATTGCAAGTAGGTGGAGTCTCACACATGTATGAAACACAGTGGTCAGAATCCATTATTTCCTAGTGTAAGTGAATGAAGCAGTTAGACAAATTAATTTAAAAAAAACGAAACAAAACACAACAAACAACCAAAAATGGTCTTAGTATTTTGCACTGTAGTTGTACATTTTATCCTGGAAAATGCCAGACTGGGGTGACATAAATTCCTGCTTTCAATTCTGAGAGGGTTATGGAAGAGAAATCATGGTCATGTCAGAAATTATTTCATGTACATTTATTGCATGAAGAGTTTTGAGATTCTCATATCTGTAAGATTTTTAGAAACATATTGTTTGCCATTTGTTCAGTTAGCAAATAGTCTTGTGTACATTCAGGCCTTGTGTTCACTTTCCTTACTCTAGTTAATGCTGCCATTTGGTAACTTCAGAAATAAGTAAAGAACAACGCCCTGGTGAAGACAAAACTGTTAAAAGGAAAAAAAAATAGAATCATTTAAACAGGCATTCAGAAGGCAGAGGTGCAGAAGGAGGATGTCTTGAAGTCAGCTTCAGTATGGAGTAAGTTCAGCATAAAGAGCCAATCATTTCACAGAAGGGCAATTCTTTGCTAGTCCAAAGTGATGGCCCAGCACCCTCTAAATGCAGGGGGAAATCTGGGTCACAGTGACTGAACTCAGCTACTAAAGGACTCCTCTACACATGAATATTCCCCTGCTTTGAGAAAATTGCTACCTTTAGAGGGAATAGATATGTGAAAAGTACAACTGTACATTAAACATAGCAAGCTTTTGTCTGAAAATAAAAGTGACTTCCAGCCAGTGATTTTCCTAGTGGAGTTTGGCTACAATTGGGATGCTAGCAAGAAGGCTGAGGTTTTGGCATTTAATTACTTCTATATTTCTTGGGTTTTCATGCTATTGATACCTGCCAACCAGTCTTTAGTATGAAAACTCTTTCTTTGATCATGGACTCTCTCTGTCCTTTGATCTTTTGTCTGAAAAATGCCTTCTCTCTTAGGAGAAACTATTCCTTTTAGAAAGGTTAATGAAATGTTTGCATTAGGAAACTATCAAGTCAGTAGATGTCTTCCTCTCCAGAATAAATTTTCAGGTGGTGCTCACTGAGAAACAAAGGTGCAAGCTGGAGCTCAAATTGTGAAAAGTATGCTTTTCTTCCTGCATAAGCCTTCATTAACAAGGGAAGATTTTTAGTGAACTGATAGAAAAGCTTTCTTACTAATATAATATAACTCTATTTTCTAATATTTAAAATGGGCTTAATTTAGAGTAATTACAAAGATTTTTTTTGACACCAGGATACCTGAGGTAAAAATCTTCTCCATTTATAAATGCTGGGATTTGTTTATATTTTTTTTCTGAGTATGTCCAAAAATGCTAATGATCTCAAACTGTAGTAGTACTTAAAACTGAGACACATACTCCCAAGTTTTTTGAAGTTAAAACAGTCTGTTCTCATGGAACAGACCACAGAAGAGATCAAGCCTAAACAACAGGTTGCTAAATTACACTCTTAAAGTAATGTACTGGGCAAAAATTGCTATTACAGGCTAGAGAAGTTTTATATCATCATAAAATGACAAATCTACTCATCCTTTGGTACCCAATATCTTCTAATTTACTTCTCTTCAGATCACTGCAGCTGCAAAAAAAGATTACTAGTGCTAAATTAGTATTTTGAATGTCTATTTTCTCTCCTCTGCCAGGTCCTTAAGGCAGCACCTTTTCTGAAATGGTGACATAGCAGCTAATCAGGGAGGTCATGAAAAGATTTTGTTTTGAGAGGTTGCTGAAAGAATGAAGGGTTTGCCAGAAGTATCTTAGCAAAAATGACATGCTCAGTTTTGGCAAAGAGCTGGGCCAGCACTCACAACAAAAATGGGTGGAATTATGGTGATCAAATATTGAATGCTGTTGCATTTATTAATAACAAATGTCTGTTACTGTTTTACATCAGTTGTAGTTCTCCACTATTTTGTGGGTGTTCATCTGGATTTCTTGGAAAAAAAAAAAAAAAGAATGGAGGTGTGGCAATAAGGGATCTCTTAAATTAAAAAGTGATCAAAATTGCAGAAAGAATGTGTCGTCTATGCATGCTGTTCTCAGAGAAGTCCACATTATAGTATAGTTCTAGTTCTATAATATTTCTGGATTTAGTCAGGGTTTTTAAACTGTAATGATGATGGTGATGATTATTAATGATGATGTTTATTGTAGACATTATCTTGGAAAGGCCAGCAAATGGAATAAAAACAGGAAAGGCTGTTTATTTCTGAACCTCTTACTCTTTTTATCTTGTTTACTGCAACAAGAATTTAGACAGATGCAAAAATGATGTTGCATGATAGCTATCTGGATTTTAGTGTGTTGTGCAACTATTTAACTTGATGGGAGACTTTTCTAACAGGAACCATGCCATTTGCACATTTACTTTCTTGAAATACAGACCTCAACAGTAGGCATAAGTTATGTAAGCAAACTGGTTCCACTGCACAAAATTATGTTAGTGGTTGTCATTTCTGTGAAGTGTAATTGGTTCAGATGGTCTTACCTTTTCTACACTCTGCTTAACTGCACTCAATCAGTTTCTGAATCGATTTTAGCAATATCAAATCTTATTTAAAAAGTTTCCTTTGCAATTAAACTGTTTGCTGTAGCTGGTAAAGAAATAAGATCTTTCTTCTTGTTCTTTCTGTTTTGAGCATGAAAATATGAGAATTAGAAAATGTAATTTTCTTGGCTTGCATCAGAAAACTTACCAGCTAAAAAATTATTGGAAATTTAAAATGATGTCTTCAGATATGACTCTCCAGTTTCCATTTTATTTATTTTATAATCTGTTCAACATCTCAGATTGCTCAACACTTCCTCTGTCCTTTTGCATTTCTAAGGATTGTTTTGTTTCTCACTTGCAGCTGAGCACACATGCATGCAATACAGCAAGTTTTTCTTCATTATTATTACAGTGCATCAGACTATCTTAAAACAGTTGTGAGTGATAAAATGTTGAAAATAGACAACTTTTGAGAATAGCTGATTAATTATTTCCTTACCAAGAGTAATTCCACAAAACTCAAAAAAATTTCAAACATACCCACCCCCCCAAAAAAATCAAACCAGGAGTCCAAAATACTGGGATTACTTTAATTTTTTTTTTCTTGGCCCATTATCTTTTCACCGTTATCTGTGATACTTGAAAATTAACAAGTTATTGGCTAGAGTTTAAATCATCATTTTAATACCACCCATGAAGTACACTTTATCCTGATTCTGCATCTTATTAGTATTGACAGCTTTGTATTTCCCTAATTATTTGCACTAAACTGCAGTGTATATCAGACATATATAAAAAGAAAACCAAAAGATAGGTTGCTTTGTATTTAGCTCTAGAGCAACTTTTTTCAGAATGTTGGATCTTTTTTGAGTGTGCAAAATTCAAAATAGAAGTTGCTAAATCTGAGAAAATTCAGTGAAGAGTCAAAAAAAGAATGAGTTTGCTGTAAATTGAGAGATTCCAGGAATATATGGAATTTGGCTGGTAAAAGAGAAAGAGAAGGAATTGTGATTTACGGGTATCTGAGAAGGGACAGATGTCTTCTAAGAAATATATGAGAAGAAGAGATTGAAGTTATAAAAGATTCAAGTTTTGGGAGTTGAAATTAGATGTATTCAGATTTAAAATGAAGACTGTCACCAATGTCAATAAAGTTGTGGAAAAATGTAGTAGCTGGTACAGTGTATTTTCTGTTCAATTTGTTTGAGATTTAGGGGGTTTTTTATGTTCTTTAATTAAAGCGAGCCCTTAGGTTCATGGCCTATGCCATGGTATAGAACCTAGGAGCATAGCAGTAACTTTCAGTAGTTCCTTCTGCCCTTCTACTCTAAAATTTCTCATGAATAAAACCACTATTCTACTGTTCTAAGATTTAATACACCATTATCTTCTGGGGTTGTTTTTTTGTTTTTTTTTGTTTTGGTTTGGTTGTTTTTTTTGTTTTTTTTTTTTTTTTTTGCTATAGCACTTCCTATTAGAGCTAAATTTTAAAGGACTGATATTGATTACGCTTTCAAAAATACATTTCCACATAGTGTAACATGTGGGATTAAGAAGAGAGCCTATCATCTGAGCTGTGTGTGGACAGGATGTATTTTACTGAGCTGTGCAATCTTTTCAGCACAGCTTAATTAAAAAGTCTGTGTCAGCAGACTGAGAGTGTGGAGAGTGTGGACTGCACACCTCAAGAGCCCAAGTGAACCCATTTCATTATTAAATGGAAGGGCCAGGATGTTCAGCACCTTTGCTGTTGTCACATCTGAGTTATGATGAAGGAATGAGCACAAGCCTGCAGTGTGCAGGATCAGCTTCTCTTGAAGCTGTGTCCATCTAGTGTGTGGGGAACAGGGGAAGCACCAGGCAACATATTCTCTCTTAGAATTTATAACATTTTGGCTTGACTGATCAGGCCTGTGCAAAAGAAGGTAACAGCTTCTAAGAGGAGGAGTTCTTCTGTGGCCTTCCTCAAGGGTGAAAATTGCTGAATTCATAAGATCCTTTACATTGATTGAAGTCTGGTTCCTGGGTTGGATTCTGTGGCAAAGACATCCTATTTTAGGGGCTGATAGCCTTGCAAAAAACAACCCCAAAGTTAATAAAACACTAGTCAATTCATGGCTTTTCTGTTGTGACAGGCCATATCTGAGGAGCTGGGTTTCCTCGCCATCCTGAGGTAAAATTCTGACAGAGCAAATGGCAGGATGAGATCTCAACATTTTTTCACATAGGTAGGGTAAAGATGCAATTATACATTGATAAGGATGGAAACCCCCCTTTATCTCCTCTGGAAATGCTGACTTTGTCAGCAAAATTTTTCAAAGGCCTGGAAGGGCTTTTCTTATTTCATATTTATTAGTTGTTTGCACCTGTATTACTGCTTAAAATTTATTTGCTGAATGTATTGAAATGATCAAAAGTAAATTAATTTATGACTGAAAAGGATTTCTTTTTTTTACTTATTTATTTCTTTTTGATGGTGGTGGTGTTTTGTTTTTGTTTGTTTTTTTTTTTTTCTTGCACTATTGCTCTGTCGAGGATTTCCTGTAATTGGTTAAGGGTTATTGTGGAAATTGAATTTTCAGGAGCACTTGTTTTAAATTAATACTTGTTTTGTGGAAGTCAGTGGTGCTGACATAACTTATTTATCTGGGAGCAACTGAGAAGATATTCTGTACTTTTCATAATTGCAATTAAGTTTGTAATTGTGAAACACCTGGAAGATGTGAAATTGGTGGTTACAAAATACTTGGTACACTTCATGGCTTGTTTTTGAGGGTTGGCTCTTTACTGTGCCTGGAAAAATTCAGGCATGCATTCACATTTGAAATCTAATACCAGAGGTCACATCTATTTCCCTAATTATTTACTTAAGTATAAATATCGTGCAAACAATATTTTATTGAACTCTTAAACTCTCAGAGTCATTAACTTGAGTGAAGGTGTGAGTATTTTAGGAATCCTGTCAGTGTTCATCTTTATCTGTTCCAGATGAAAGTTTTATATTGCTCTTTTTAACACATATGATGTAGAAAAATGACAGCAATATGGAATTCATCTTGAAATGAAAGTTCTCATGGATTTTTAAGTATTGATGCATTTTGGATTTTATTATAGCTATTAATAACTTTTTTGCAATGCAAAAGTATTATTTGTTTTGCTTTTGATCCTGTCTTAGGTTTTTTTATATTTATATTGGAAGGTAGCTTTTATAACTGTCACATTCACCACATTCATCCCTCTTGAGAGCTTAGTGAAATCAGGAATGAATTTGTTCACAGTGACGTGAATTTTAAGACAAAATACAGAGAATGACCTGTCCCTTTGTCCCTTGCAGTTTTCTCATTTAAATAGGAAAAATATTCCTTTCTTCCCTCTAATGAAAAAAGATTTTTGTGTTGAATTTAGAAATTGTGTTCAATAATATACAGGGTAGTTTTTCTGGTAGTATTTTCAAGACATATGAGATATTTTTGTTAATCTCTAGGATGACAGAAGCTGCAAAATACCTGCTTTGTTCATCCTGAGTATCATCAAAGATTAGGAGACTTAATTATTCTTTGTGCTTTTCTGCTAAACCTGGGATCTTTAAAGTAATGTGAGACAAGTTAACTGAAAAGATAATAAAATGAATGGAAATTTTCTCACATTGCTAATAGTAGTGCTAATAGTAAGATCTACATTTATCGTAGTTGTTATTTTAGAGGAGTATGTTATCATAAAATCATGAAACAGTCAGCCACTGATATAAACTATTAATACAAAGCATATAAATATTTTTCTATCTGTTTCCCAAGGCACACTTTTTCTACAAGGTGCTCTTTGTATGGTATTAACTTAACTACACAATTAAACAAAGCAGAGAAAGTAACTCTTGCTGGCTGCATATAAAGAGTGGTAATTTGACTGACTATAAGAATGACATTGGGACGTTTGAGATTTTTCTAGGCCCAAACATACTCTCTTCCAAAGTGACCTGTGCATTACATATAGTCAGTTTGCAACCTTTTCAAACTGTACTTCTTTACCCCCTGTTTTACTCTTGAACAAGAAATAATGCACCTGTGACTAAATGTCCCATCAAACCATCAACCTACATTATTTTCCAGGCTGCAGCAGTTTTTTGTATTGATTATTTTGTGTCTGATTTCTAGAGGACTAAGCTTTTTACTGTAGCTGCGAGAAACAACAAAACTAGTGTTTTCCTTTCTACTTTGAGTGAATTCAATGTTATTTTTCTGAGAACACATACAAGTCTAGAGGGAGATTTTTCTTCTTAAAAATTTTTTCAGAATATGAGAATCCTGTCTTTCTAACAATTTAAATCAAAAGTGAATTTTGATTTGTGTGCTTTTACTGGAGGCCCATGAGTTTGGAAAACAGTTGGAGCTGGTTTGGGAAGTGATTAAAAAAAATCTTGCATTTTGGGCTTGATCTAGCTTCTCCCTGTGGAGCAATTGGCGTCTGCAAGGTGAAGTCTTTTCCTCACCAATTGTATTGTAAGTGGCCAGCTTCCCCAGCAACATCTATCCCACTGTTGCCTTCTATGACCACAATGGCAGCCAGATATATGTAAGGGTTAGATCATGATCACTTAGGTCTCTGGAGACACCTACTCCAAGCAGCTGTAGACTTTGTTGGCAGAGCCTGCTTTCTAATCCGTACGTAATGCGTGTATGAATTCCAGTTCTGGCAGCTAAGTAAGACCTTAAGAGAAGCAATCAGCATTTATCTCTCATCAGAAGGAAAGCACAGGAGATCAGCCTTAATTCTTAATATCTAAGAAGGTATTAAGAATTCTTAATTCTATTAGTAAGAAAATTGGAGCGATTTCTAATTAGTGTTTTAACTTTAATTATTAGGATACACATCTAACATTTTTTTTTCCATTGTGAATTTCCTTATATGCATGGTTGTTGAATACTTCTCTTCATTTGGAAATACTCTGATTCTCATGGTTTGGTCACACATCACCTTTGTGGAAGACTTTCAACCTGATATCCTTCAGCTGGGTTGTGTTGGGATTACAACAATCACAGAATGAGTCACACTGAAAGGGACCACAGCAGGCCATCCAGTCCAATCTCCATGCTCAGGCAGGGCCATCCTAGAGCACATGGCACAGGATTGTGTCCAGACTGTTCTTGAGTATCTCCAGTGAGGAAGACTCCACACCCTCTCTGGACAAACTGTTCTGGTACATGGTAGCATGCACAGTAACGATCTTCCTTGTTTCCATGTGGAACTTCCTGTGGACCAGTTTGTGCCCATTGCCTCTCGTCCTATTGCTTGGCACCACTGAGCAGAGCCTGGCTCCATCCTCTTGACATTCTCCCTTCAAAAACTCACAGACATTGATCAGCTGCCCCCAGTCATCTTTTCTCAAAGCTGAACAGGCCCAGCTCTCTCAGTCTTTTCTCATAAGAGAGATGCTCCCTAGTCCAATAATTTATCCTCGTAGCCCTGCACTGGACCTGGTTCAGGAGCTCCATGTCTCTCTTGTACTGAGGAGCCCAGAACTGGACACAGCACTCCAGATGTGCCTCATCAGGGCACAGTAGAGGGTCATAATCACCTCTTTTAACCTGCAGACAATGGTCTTCCTAATGCACCCCAGGATCCCACTGGCCTTCTTGGCCCCCCAAGACACACTGCTCATGGACAGCTTGTTGTCCACCAGGAACCTCCTTCTCCACAGAGCTGCTTTCCAGCAGCTCAGCCCCAGCCTCTGCTGGTGCCTGGGGTTGTTCCTCCCCAGCTGCAGGACTCTGCATTTACCTTTTTTGAATTTCAGAAGTTTCTTCTCTGCCCATCTCTCCACCCTGTCAAGGTCCTCTGAAGGGCTGCACATCCTTCTGGGAGCCACTGCTCCCAGCTCCATGTCATCAGGGATCTTGCTGAGATGTTAACTCTGTCCCTTCATCCAAGTCACTGATTAATAAGTAAACAATGCTGGGCCCACTCTTGCACCTTGTGGGACACCACTAATGACAGACCTCTAACTACATCCTTGTGCCACTGATTACAACCCTCTGTGATCTGCCATCCACCTCACTGTCCACTCATCCAGCCCACACTTCCTGAGTACCTCTGAGGATGTTGTGGGAGACGGGATTGAAAGTCTTGCTGAAATCAAGATAGACAATATCCACATCTCTCCACACACATATCCACTGAGTTAATTGCTTCATTTAGAAGCAATCAATTTGGACAAGTATGATTTACCTTTGGTGAATCCATGCTGATTTCTGCTGATCACCTTCTGGTCATCCATGTGGAAAGAGATAGCCTCTGGAATGAGGTGCTCTGCCTCCTTTCCAGGGACTGAAGTGAGGCTGAATGGCTGGTAGTTCCTGTGGCTCCTTCTTGCCATTTCTGAAGACTGGGGTGCCATTTGCTGTCTTCCAGTCCTCAGGCACCTCTTGTGGTTGCCATGATCTTTCAAAGGTGATTGTGAGTGGCTTTGCTACAGTGTTCACCAGCCCTCTCAGCACTTGAGGATGCATCCCTTTAGGGCCCACAGACTTGTGGATATCAAGTTCATAAGGGAAAGTACCTCCCTCCCTCCCTCCCTCCATCCCCCTCCCTCCTCTGTCAGAGATTCGTGATCCCTGGTTGCATCGGGGAAGACTGATGCAAACAAGGCATTCAGTAACTTTGCCTTCTCTGTGTCTTCTGTTACCAGGGGTCCCCCTCCATTTAGTAATGAGCCCATATTATCTTTTGTTTTCCTTTTGTTGCTGATGTGTTTGAAGAAGCTTTTCTTGTTGTCTTTGACATCCTTGGCTACATTAAATTCCACATTCCTCATCTAATTTCCACTTTGCAAATTCTCTATATTCATTTCAAGTGGCCTGAGTGCTTCCATACCCTGTGTATTTCCTGCTTAATGCTTGAGTAGTGACTGGAGTTCCTTGTTCATCCACACAGACCACTTGCCTCATTTTCCCCATTTTCTTACTTGTGCAGTCAAGAATGAAATGTCTTTCTTACTTCAGTCTCTTTTCTTTTTACAGTCAGAGTCATCCATAGGGTATGGAAACGGGTGTCTTTCAGCCAAAATAGTCTTTCTAGAACCAGCCTTGAAACAGCCTTAAAAGAACTGGAAAAATAAAATTTAAGTGCAGGAATGTGAATCTTGAGGAGGAAAAAATAGGAGAATATTTCCCATGCACTAATTTTTTATGTGTGTTTTCTGACAAAAATATTGGTCAGCTGAATTTCAGTTTTATTGGCAAATACAAAATCACAGGCAACTCTAAAGAATTAAGAACTTTTACTGGGCTTTTATGACTGCCTTCATAGTCCCTTGAATTTTTTTTTTCCTTTTGGGAATATTTTGGTGTAAATTCCAGTATCACACATTTGTTTTTCATGTCTGTTTTGAGCTGTTCAACATCTACTAAAGCTCCCTTTCAAATTTTCTTTTTAGGATTTCCAGTTTCATTTAGATTCTAAATTTAGGGTTTGAAGAAGATTCTAAATTTAGGGTTTGAAGAAAACTTGAGGGAATGAGCATGGCTTATTTCTAAGGAAATCATCTGCACTTCTACAGTGTGTGTAAGAGATTTAGATAATTAATTTGTTTCTAAGGTTTTGACCCTAATCAGGAAAAGAACTGTAGGAATCCCTTTTTACTTATCTTCTAGTGCTATGGGACTCTAATACCACATGGTTTGTTATTAGCATGACTTTTCAAAATCACCATGAAATACTTCATATAAGTTTCTCTCTAAGTGAAAAGCTTCATATAGTTACTTTTCATAATGGAATAGAGAGACTCATTCCCAGAGGACTCTTCCATATTTCTTTATCTCTTGAAGAAACAATCAGCAATACCTAAGTATGTCTGCAAGGCACTGAAGGGAAAAAACTCTCCACATTTTTGACCCCATCTTTTAAGTGGAAAATAGAAAAGATGGAATTGCTTTAAATTAATCAGAGAATATCTTGCTGAATATCTTGGAGTCTTTTTCCTCCAGTATTGTCTCTCCATATCAAGTCTTGCTCCCATCATGCATCTTAGACACTTTTGTGAGGCACAGCTTAATTAAAGTGTGAATTGGTTATGAGTATTTTTGACAAAATGCTTTTTCATGGGGCTTTAGCAGGTGTGACTGAACTTTCAGAAAGAAAGTCCATTGGATGTAATCTTGTATTAAAATCACAAAAAAGAAGGCCACAGCACTTACTTCATATACAGCACTCAAGTTCAATTCTCACATCAATTATATAACTATCTGTAGAAAGTAAAGTGCTTCTAACAAGAAAATATTAAATGAAACTCACTCCAGGATAGAGAGTATGTGAAAGAATTTGAAGCTGTCATGGTTTAACCCCAGCCAGAAACCCAGCCCTATGCTGCCACTCACTCACTCCTCCACCAGCAAGGCTGGGGAGAGAACCAGAAGGGTAAAGGGCAGAAAACTCACGGGTTGAGATAAAGACACTTAAATAGGGGAAGCAAATACTCTGCACACAACCAAATCAAAACATGGAATTAACTCCCTGCTTCCCATGGGCTGGGAGGTGTTCAGCCATCTCCAGGAGAGCACGGCCCCATCACGTGTAATGGTTACTTGGGAACACAGACATCCTCACACCAAATGTCCCTCCCTTCCTCCTTCTTCCCGCACTTCACATTTCTGAGCATGATGCCATATAATCTGGAATATCCCCTTGGTCAGCTGGGGTCATCTGTCCTGACTGTGTCTCCTCTCAACCTCCCCTGCACCCCCAACTTCCTCAGCAGCATGGCAGTGTGAAAAGCAGAAAAGGCCTTGGCTCAGTGTAAGGGCTGCTCAGCAATAAGAAAATCACCTCTGTGTTATCAAGCCTTGATGGGTCTCACTCCCTGATTGGGGTGGACTAGAAAGGTGGTAAAGTCTCTCCTCCAACCCATGCCTTCAAAGAAAGACTCAGTAGTCTTCAGTCATCCGGTCTCAAGGTAGTTTATTATATGTTATCTAAAAGATTTCTCCCTGAGCTGCTGCGGTCCGTTCAGCAGTCAGGCAAAGGCACACTCCGACACCCAGGGGGCTGGTGCCCTCTTTTATATCATACATTACGTATTAGATGTTTACAGTTTTTCCCCAATGCCCATCACCTATACTGAACAGTGACTTTCTACTCTAAACCAATCTGTGAGTGCCAACATCACCATGAACATGGAGGTTAGGAAGAAGAAGGAAAAAGGACAGGGCACACCCAAGTCCCTCCATCTTAGAACTTCTGACCCCCATGTACAAAACTCAGACCCCTCTGTACAAGGCCTAAAACCCCCCTGTACAGCACTCAAAAATTCTTCCTTTCACTTTGTGACTACTTCTACTATAATAGCTAAACTTTTGTGATTTCTTGTTCTTTCTGCAAGGTTGGTAAATTGTTCCATGGATCAGGTTCAAAGCCACAGGGGTCTGTGGCTGCATTCCAGGGTCTCAAATGCTTTTGACCTGGGCCTGGAACATCCAAGAGTGTCCAAAGGACATTCTGGGTTCCGACAAACCCTGTGTTCAACACAAATCCAAAACAGCCCCAAGCTAGACACTCTGCAGAAAATTAACTTTACTCTAGCTGAGTAAAGCTACTCAGCTTTACCAAAGATGACCAAACTTAAATGGGAATATCTTAAAGGTCACATGATTCCTCTAGATGCTGGGATGTGGGATGTTTTTAAAGAAAAACTTAGAAAGGTCTGTTTATTTCACTGCAGGACAGAGCAGAAAAACTTCAGAATTCAAATCTCACATGAATTGTTATCAGGGAAAAGTTTTCCTGGAAATTTGCTTGGTATGTTTGGAATTTGTTAAAATGGTCTATTGCCTGTGTAAGAAATGAACCTTTTATCACACTATACAGCAGAAATACCAATATTCTTGGGGGAACTGAAATGTTTTAACAGTTTCCTTTGCTGAGACAGACCTGTAGATATCTGTGGGACAGGTGCAGATATAGCCTGCCATTCTTCCATGATTTGTGAATGAATCTGTGATCTTCAGTCTTCAGGCACATTGAGTTGCAAAACAGTTCCCAGTTTCCATTATTTGATGCTTGAACATAAGTGTTGGTAATGTTCTACTCATATTTCATTTTGGGATTTGACTCCTGTGGCCAGTAGACTACCAAGATAACTGATTATGCAGACAGATATTTGGTATGCACTGAGTCTACCTATTTTGCTCAGATAGAGGTTTATTCCTTCATATCACTGTACATGGAACAATCTCATTAAGCAGCTGACACTTGCATCTCTTACATTGCACTGTGTTCACCCTATGTATTTGCGGTGGCTATCCACCACGACCTCAAGCAGATGAGATGCGCCGGCTAGCACTGTCTGTGTGAGGCTGAGTGGCCGCCATATGAGTGGGCACTCCAGGGGAATGGTGTCTGCCAACCTGGTAGTGCTGAGTGCTGCGGCGTGGATTACGCAGCTTTGGTAGGTCCACACGCTGAGAGGAGATGAAGAGATGAGAGAAGGACACTTGTTTGGAGCCCAAAGAGTCTTTATTCCCCCAGGCAGGGCAGGAACAAAGTGCTCTTGGGGTGGATGCTTTCTGTGATAAAAGACATTGGGTCTTTCCTTGTAGTTGTTTTCCTAGTTTCACTATCCTTTAGCATTCTGAAAAGAATCATCTCCACCACCATCTCCAAGCCCTCTCCATCTTTGAAAGCAGTCGCTGCCGCAGTCACATCTGCAGAAGAGATTTGGTGAGGAGGCAACCGTACAAACAGCGATGAAGTTTAAAAAGCTGCCTTCTTTATGTAATAAAAAGGGAGGAGATGTTGTGGTTTGGGTTGATTCAGTCAGTTGTTATATTAATGTTAGTTAGGTTTGTTCCTTGTACGCCCCCATTTTTCCCCTCACAGTGGTTTGCTCCAAGTTTCTTACCCCGAAAGTTCCCGCCACTTGGATCCCCGAGTACCTGTCAATCTTCTCACTTCTCCCTGTTTTCTCCTTATTTGGTCCAATCAAGTTTGTTCACTCCCTGTGGGTTGTCAGTCCTGTCTCTCATGTGTCCCCATTGGGCGATCCAGGTTTACACCCCTGTCCGCCCACTCCCTATTTAATCTGCTGCCAGCCTTTGTTTCATTGGCATTTTGTCACTGCATCCACCCCAAAAGCACTTTGTTCCTGCCCTGCCTGGGGGAATAAAGACTCTTTGGGCTCGCAAACAAGTGTCCTTCTCTCGTCTCTTCATCTCCTCTCAGCGTGTGAAGCTACCAAAGCTGCGTAACCCACGCCATAGCACTCAGCACTACCAGGTTGGCAGACGCCATTCCCCTGGAGTGCCCACTCATGTGGTGGCCACCCAGTCTCACACAGGCAGTGCTAGCCGGCGCATCTCATCTGCTTGAGGTCGTGGTGGATAGCCGCCGCAGCCGGCGCCCACCGTGGAGACATTCCCAAGTCATGGAGAGATGCCGCTGAGCTGTAGCAGATGCTGCCGTCTCCGCGTGGAAGTACCCCATGCCGGACTGAAATTTAGGGCATCAGCTCTAAGGAATACAGTCAGTGATAGCACCATCGCCGTTGAGGGAGCATGCAGATTTTTGTACTGCAGTGCCCACGAGGGAGGAAGGTGTAACTTCTCACCGGTCACAGACAACTATGGGAAGCAGCCTTCGAGAGCGAGGGCCCTCGCAACAGTTTTATTTCCAAAGCACACCAGTTGGGTAAGTTTCCGGCGGCTGGGGTGGACCTGGCCGAGGCTGCCCTCACTGGGAGTGGTCTGGCCATGCTCCCAAGGATAGGTGACACACTGTGCACAGCGTAAGTGGTCCGCCACTGACAACTTTGTCCCTTTTTTCTTTTTATTTGTTCTTTTACTGCGGTGAGTGGGTGGGATCGCGTGAGTGAACAGCGTGGGAGCCACGCTGTCCACTCACCGGAGAGAACTTTATATCCAAGTTAAAGAAATCCTAAGGGAGGGCTGTAAGTTGCGGGTGGGGGGTGAAGGTGTTCCTAAAGGTTCAGTTAAGAATTTCATCCGATGGTTGTTTTTTGCCTTCCTGGGAATCTCAGCAGGGGAGGTTAGAAAAAAGGAGTTTTGAAAGGGAGTTGGCACGAGATTAACGGAGGGAATCAAACGTGGAGATCCCTCCGTCAAGGATAGCTTTATGAAGCTATTTATGTTGATTTGGGAAGTAGTTAGAAGAGAAGGCGCGCGAGATGCGGACTGTGGCGGGGGGGGGCTGGAGCGTGACCATTGGGCAAATCCCCATTTTTTCCTAAACCCATTTCCCTACCCACCTCTCCTTCCTTCTCTTCCCCTAGTCTGGGCAGGCAGGGGGTAGAAATCCACCATTCGCAGGTGCAGGGAAGCTCCCAGAACGCAGACCGTGCTCCTGGCTCCCCCAAGTCCCCCTGGTACCCTTGCCCTGATGGTGCTGGCCGTGCGGTCAGGGATCTTATTCCTAACCCTCACCCCAATCCCTCTTTCCCAGTTATAAATCCCAGTTTCGGCACAGCCCAATGCAGTTCTGTTCCCGTGAATCCTTTCCTTTGTTCCCCCAGAGAGGCACCGCTGCCTGCGTGGCGCAAAATGGTGATGGCTTTGATTCAACAAAATGGAGGCCAGGCATTCATGGGCATTCCTCCTTCCCCTAATCCCTTTGTTCCTTTTCCCGCCTTTGTCCCAAACCCCTCCTCCTTCCCTGCTGATGCGGGTGCCACCCCTTCTGGAGATCATGTTGTTCCCCCTCCCATCATCGGCCCTGCCCCCTCAGACCACGGAGGTCTCTGTCAGCTCTGCCCCTCAGCCTCATGATTTGGACAGCACCCTTCCTGTTTCCCACGCCCCACCCTCAGGTTCCCACAGTCCCAGGGGATCCGAGGAGGGAGGAAGAGGGGGACCGGAAATGGGCTTGTGTAGTAGATCTGCCATTTTTCGCTCCTACAGTGCAGGAAGGGAAAACCCTAGATGGGAAGCCCTTTCCTATGCATCTGTAAAAGAGATCTGCAAAACCCAAAGAGATTTCGGCTCGAAAAGTCCATTTTTCAGGAGCATTTTACAAGCAACTCTTACATCAAAATCATTGGTCCCTGCAGATTTTAAGCACCTGTTTAGTTGCTTGCTCCCCACATCAGAATACAAATTGTGGGAAAAAAGTGGAAGAGATTGGCAGGGGATTTCCTCCCAGACATCTTGGAGGGCCCATATAGCCTCGATTTTGCAGAAGAATACATCACTTTGGACCACCTTATTGGTGAGGGAGAGTGGAGTGAAGCCCGGCTGCAGTCTAGGGGGATTCCAAGCACAGTGCTGGACATGTCCAGGGGTGCAGCAGAGCACACATTCCTGGCCATGCCCACCAAGGAGCCAATGCAATCATACACAGCGATTACACAATCTGTTGCTGAGCCTTTTATAGACTTCGTGGACCGAGTGAGGGCAGCTGTGGAAAAGAATGTGAAAGGACCGAAACTCCAGGACAAGCTCGTCCTGGAAATCGCCTCCATGAAGGCCAATGAAGTGTGCAAAAGAATCATCCTGGCATTGCTGATCTCACCACCACTGACCTTTGATCAAATAATAGAAGAATGCACACAGAAAGCACAGCTCATGACAGAAGAGATACCAAAGAAGCCTCAAGACAAAGTGGTCACCCCGGCTGCCACGCCTCCAAAGAACTCAGCTCCAAGGCAGTTTCCATCTAAGCGCCGGTGCTTCCACTGCCATCAGGAGGGCCATTTCCTAGCCCAATGTCCATTTTTAGGGAGTGCACCACCAAGGGCTGCAGGAGGCAGGAGGGAGGGAAACCCCCCATTTCAAAAAAACTAAAGGGGGAGCACGGACCTACCTCACGCGTAGACGAAAATGAGGTAGGTCACGGCACTGCATGAGGAGCCGCGATCCATCATATAGTGCCATCAGTAAGCGGCTGCCACTCAACAACTGACAAAAGGGACCGGCTTTGGCTCACTAACCCTGTCCATTTTTATTCTCAGGACTGGCATTTCCTTATAGCAGATGCAGAGCTTCTATCGCACATCTGCCGCTGCGAAACCCGACGAAGAGAAGACCTCCTGAACTGTAGGTACCTCGTTGTCGGGGACACAAAACACACTCCACTTGAGAAAGAGATTCCCCCTGTGATCTCCACACTTGACCCGAGGGTCTTCTATCCCACAGCACGCTGTGTCCCCCCCACCCTTTCCTACCGAAGAGCCAGATCATTGCACAGGCCATTCCCATCCCTCGTGCCCTGTGTAGTGATCTGTAACTCTCAGTTTTTTATGCTGAGAAGCTGGGAGAGGAAAAACCCCTCGTATGGTGCGGCCTTAAGTGTGAGGGGCATTCAATAAAACTACAGGGGATGATGGACACCGGAGCAGATGTGACAGTTATTCCACTGCACAAATGGCCGTCACAATGGGGGTTGCAAAATGTGGGAACACCAGTTTTAGGAGTAAGCAGACCTAAATTCGCAAAAGAATCTAAAAGCATAGTGCAAATTATGTGACCATATGAACTACCTGACATTCTGCTGGAAGCCTGATGAGTTAAAATTATCTTAATAGCTTTATTATCTGAATTGGAGCCAAATGGAATTTAATCTCATTAAAACAACAAAAAAGTCAAATTTTAATATTAATTATTAGATAATTAAATGAGAACCAAATGCAACTCAAAGTTCAGACTTTCCACAGTTTTGATATGAAGCAAAATTTTTAATTTTTACATGTTTTTGGATTGACATAGGCAATAAATCTGATTTTTATCTAGTATATAGGGTTTTATTTTCCTGCAAAAATTACCATCTTTTCTAGTCTACGATAAAGTAACATGTAGGATTGTGGAGTTTTTCACAAAGCCTTTTTCATTCTCGGCAGCCTCTTGAGTCTGATTCATTCCTCACATCCAGAACAGCTTCCATCCCTATGGAATGGAACAAAAGTTGTGTCAGATAAGCAATGTTCAACATTATATCCTGTTCCCAATTATACCCCTATGATTTTCCTGTGGTTTCTCCTTCTGGGGGCCCATTTGTCCTGAAAGAGAACACTCAAGCTGTAGTAGTTTCAGTTTGCCATGTGAAACAGGTCTTTCACATGGCAATAAAAAGTTATTTGTGAATCTACTGTCAGAATTTGTATCTGCATTTAACTTGTACTTTCATGTCACACACACACACATGAAAATCGAAGAGGGTTTAGAGCTTTTATCATGAAAAATACAGGGTTTTTTGAGTCACTCAAATAGAGTGGTTTAAAGGGCATACCTTATTCCCCCCCCATAATCCTTGTCAGAAAATTTTTATCATTTTCCCAATATATTCCATCAAGTCTTAAACCAGATCAGGAATAGTATTTACTGCAAGGAAAACACAGTGCATGACTAGGAAAATTGTGCTCTCAAAGGGACATGCTCTACTTTGGGTCAATAGCTGAAGTCCAGCTCAACTCCAAAAACACTGCTGACAAGCTAAAGTAGGGAGATGTAGATGTGCTTTTGAGGGTTCTCTCTGCATGATGGTGAAACTTGTGGTGTCTTTCTTTTCTCACCACTCTGCTTAGCTGGCTTCCCAAACATCAGTAAATCACAAAATCTGGTGGTTTTTTTAGTATGAGCTCTGAAAAATTATTTTCCTTCTGTGTGTTAGAAAAGTGCAGCAAGTAAGCAGGAAAGCATCTGTGTTTTGAAAACAGGAAGGTGAGCTGTGAAAATTCCACCAAGATCATGGTCTCAAAGCAGTCCTCAGTTTGTATGGCTTTCTGTTTTCCCCAGAAGCTATTACAATGGTTTTTTTCCACATGGAGATTCTTCTTAGAAATCATCTGCTTTGAAACCTTTGGATTTACCAGGCCCTTCTTTTTAACTGGCACCTCAGGGCGAGTGTGTAAATAGACATGTACAAGAATGTTGTTCCTCAGATGGCAATGGCTACTTTTCTCTCTTTGCCAGCACAAATACACTAAATTCCTTTGCTAGAATTTCTTTGATTCTGACCAGCCTATACTGTTTGTTTGCCACTGTATTATTCCCTTAAATTTCTGTTGAGATTTACATGTGCAAATACACAAATCACCACAAAATTTCTGTCTAGGTTTCCATCAGCTGCAGAGCATAACAGCTGCCTCTTGTTATTAATCACACAAAACCTGACTGTTTGGACTTCTCACTCCAGAGTGCCAGTTTGCCTGCTCAGTTTTTGAAGAGTATGAGACTGGCTACAAGTGAGACCAACAGAAAGCCAAACTTCTCACTGTTACTACAGTTTTTGATATCTGATCCAGCTACTGAGTCAGTGATGACAAACCAACTGTGAAATAGTAGCAAAACTGAATGAAAGCCTAAACTATATATGAGGCTGCTAGTTTTTTCCCTTCTCTTTCTCTCCTCTTCCTTGCTGCTAGTGTTGCCTGTGCCAAGTCATTTAGCAGTCCTCTTTTTCACTGCAGATGGAGCACAAACACTTCTAGAAGTCTCTATTCATGCCCACAATGATGCTCAGAACTCAGCTACTCGTATCAGGAATATTGTAGTATTAAAGTGTAATGCTACTCACCATTGTGCCTCTGTTCAAATGACTTCTTGACCAGTAATCAGTCCCAGCATCATAACTCTGGTGCAAACATCTATATTTTTCCTCTTCATAATGAGAGGGTTAAAGAGAGAATTTTATCACTACATTGCCAGTATAAACTAATCACCTCTACTCTGAGAAACATACTAATAGCTTTTCTGATGAGAGGGGAAAAAATCTGCTCTGTGCTAGCTATATTTGTCAGGATACTTTAATAGCAAATAATTTATCTTTTGCCAAAGTAGCCACGAGGGACAGAGAGATAAAAATAGTGGGCGATTTTGATGTGAAACTGGACAAGAATTAAGAACTTATTTCAACAGCTACAATGTACTGAGAAATAAATATATTCTCAAGCCATTGAAAGTCTCAGAGGGGCCTGATGGCTGCTGGTGACAAAGGTCTGTGACTTTGATACATGCACCCTTGTCCAACAGCTCTTCAGAGAAAACTGAGAAATTTCACAACGCAAACATTCTTCCTTATAATCAAGCAACTCAGATCACTTTGTTCCATGGGATGATGAAGTTTGCACCTGACCACTTTGATCCTTTCTCTCTTTCCAGTCTTTCTGATACCCTACAAGGTTATGTGAAGGAGCTGGTGAGCTAGACTGCCAGGCCTGACTACAGGTGGTTACAGCTAATGGAAAAGCTCTTTTCTGCAAGGCTGAGGTCTCATACCTGGGGCCAGGGGCTAGCTTGTTCAAAAGCCATCAGCAGCTGCTGGGAATCTGGGCCCTCAAGCCTGGATTTGCTGAACAAAAACTGCAAGGAAAGTCAGTCCCTCTCACAGGAGTAGAGAACTGACAGAGCATGCGATGGCCACAGCTACAGCAGTGGCTGCATCCTACATGGCCCCAGCCGTCAGCTGCCGCACAGTTCTGTGAGTGCCTCTGGCATATGCAGAAATTGAATGGGGAAGGGAAAAACACATCCTTGGTTGCTCTGCGCTCCTCATGCTCTCACCTTGGCCATAGCCAGAGCCAAGAGGCACTGGCTCCTCTGCCAGCTGCCCACCACCCCAGGACAAGGGTGGCCGGTAGGGTCCTTCCTTCCTGTGCAGGAGCAGTGGGGCCATAGGTACAGCCAGTGTGATGTACAAGTGTGCTGTCCTGGGGAATTGTGCTCAGGACTGTCCCTGTATGTGCTTGAATTTGTTAGTGGCAATGTAGCTGTGGTGTAACACTATTTAGCCCCACAAGGTTCTCCTCAGCTTCTGGAGTTACAAAAGCAAGCCTAGTGCTTCCCTGCCCTCACATAGCTGTGTGCAAATACTGAACGTATGTGAGAGGACTCTTCAAGACTCTTGTGTCTCTCCCTTCTTGAGACTTGTTTTCTTGAGATGTTGTGGTCAGAATTTGAGATTAATGAGATTTTTTCAGGGGTTTCTAGCAAAATTTGTAGGGATGGAGTATTTGAGTACTCGTGTGGGCTGCTGAGATGTTCTGTCTCTCAGAGAAAAGTGTATTGCTCCTTACAGCTGCAAGATCTCATCATTAGGCTGACATGCAGGATCTGGTGGCCATGAAGAATTGCAGCTCAGACCTGAGCACAGCATGGTTTTGTGTTTGGACTCAGAAGATATCTGTCACTCAGCTTCCTCCATCATCCGTGACTAGACACAACTTTCATGTACAGAACAGGAGATCTCCCTAACATTTTAACGTCAAAACATTGCAGACAAACCAGGGACTAACTTGCTTTAGACAATTAGCATATTCTTGTATGCATCCATTCCAGGTCTTCACTCAAGGAAAACCAATACATTACCTGAAGGTGGAATTCAAATCCTTTAGTGACAGATTTAAGGTAGAACTAGTTCTTGCTGGTGCCTTTAATGTACTTGGATCTGGTCCATGCACAGAAATGTAATTTAACTTGGGCAGGTATCACAGTAGCACAGCTGAACCACTCCCAGAACTGATAAGAGACACTGCCAGGGCTAGCACTGTGCTTTGTAAATAAACCTGCATGCTAGCAACCACTCCATAAATCGTTAATACAGCAAGACACACTGTAAGGCACAGATAAAGCTTCAGAGGCAGATCTCATAAAGCATCCAGCACACACAAGGAACAGCTGTGATATACCTTCAGTTGCTTCCCTAACCAGATTAGAAAGCCAATACTAAAGTATTGAAGACATGCGACAGACTGTGTCGGTCTTCTGCCTTCACTTACTAGTTTAAGCACATTGTGAAAAGTTTTGCATACTTCTCTTCAAATCAGCAAATGAAGCATGAAGTTACATATATGGATCTTACTTCCTTAAGTTACCCCTACACAGAATTGATATATAAATGTGGTAATATTCACAAAGGTTTGGCATTCAGAGTTGTTCTGTAAAAAAAATAGAAACTTATTTTGTATGTAAGTATATGATGATTCTTAAGATACCTCAGAGACACCTGACTACAGTGGTTGAAAATATGGTTGCTCTATTCTGTTCAGAAAAAACGTTTGATCCTGTTAGGTGCTGGTTGACTCCAGTGTAAGCACATGCCATTGACAGCATGGCTTTCCAAGGTGAAATGAGCTTCATTTTGCTGCTATGGGTGAGCCCCAGCCCCTGGCCTGTGAGCACAAATGGAATTGCAGCAGTTCTAATGGGCTCACAACAGGATGAGTCATTTGATAGTCAGGCTTGTACTTTCTATCATAGCCTGAAAATCTGCCAGTCACTGACTGAAAGAGGAAAAGAGAAGGCTGGGGCAGGATTTGCAGGGAAAAGGAAGTTCCTATTTGTATGACAAGTGGCCTTTGGTCCACAAAGACCTTCCAAAGATCTTCCCAAAGATCTGCCAGGTTACAAGAAATGAGAAGGAGCAGTTCCCCTGAAATGCCCCACAGATGCAGAAGATTGGCAGAAACCCAACACAACAAGATGTGGAAGGACACATCAGTACTGGGTGAAGGTGTCTCTAGCTGAGAGAAGGCATGCTCTACACATGTAGGGCATGAGCAATCATTGCACACTTTGTACAAGCCCACACGAGCCAGTGCACACAGTTCTGTATGTTCCAAGTTTACTGAAAACATTTGTCTCTGTTATGTAAGATTTCAGCTCCAGACTGTTTGGAGCTTTTTTTTTTACAAATAAAATGGTAGGGCAGCTTGAAATCAATCTTAGCTATAATAAGTTGCAGAACTTTAATGTCCAGTACTCCATGCAGAGGTTATCAGTGCCCGTAACTCATGTTTTCAGTCACCATGGTGATGGGTCATGGTAATGCCCCACAAGTTATGTATGTTTCCCTACAGCCAAAAAGTAACTATGCTAATAAGATGCTTCTGCCTAGAAAATCTGATCAAGTAAATGTCTTTCCCTGCAGTGGTTGCTCTATGAAATCCTTTGAAATAATTTTATTTTTTTTTTTAATTTAGAGGCTTGTAGAGTTCTTTGGGTGATGTTTCTTTCTGGAATCCACTAAGGCAGCATCTGAATTTTTCTGAGAAGGTTTTTGGGTGAAGTGGACCATAAGATTGCCCCAAAGTAAACATTCATCTCTAGCTAGAAATGGCCTCATTACTCAGCAGGTTGTACATTCATTACTGGTTCTCGTCTGGAGATCTTGCAGAGTCACCTGGAGCCTCGTCTAAGTGTTTTAGCATTGGTGAAAATGGGTATTAATGATTGGACCTAATAGGGCCACATTGTAAGATTTGATTTGAATGCCACTGAGTAACTGGGCCACCTGGAGTTGACCTGCCTGAAAATGTCAGCACAGCATGTGACTATTGAGAGGGTTAGGTACTGATGTTTCGATTAGTCATTTTATGACTCTGTCCCTAAATCCATCCATTCAGCCTTTTTTAGACTTAAAGCCAACCCCAGCTGCTCAGGCTGGGAACTGCCTTCTCTTAGGAAGACCAAAGGAAATTATTTATGCTGTGTCTATTTGAATCAAAGATCAGCAGGGGAGACTTTCTTCCTGTCACAAGTGAGTTCAGGGCTGTGGGTGACAGGTAGGCCACCACTGTAGCTTATAATGACTCCAGTTAAATCCCCAACCGCATAATTTAACTGCAAGTTAAATTAGGATATTGTACAAAGAGGGTTCCAGATGTAGGTGTCTTGCTTTCTTAAAATAATCTTTAAAAAGCAGTCACATGCCTAAAGCTCTATGATGTGGTAAAACTTTTCTGTCAAGCCATGACAGGTACCCATGGGCTATGCTGCATCTGAATGCAAATCTGACTCCAATTCTAACACTTAAGAGATGCTGTCTTTTGAGATAGCCATCTCTGGAGTCATCCTGCTTATTAAGAAGTGGAGTTATACACTAAATATAGAGATCAAATTTATAAATGAAGTGAATTTTTTTAATTGCGTGAATTGTGGTGACTATTTTCAGAAAAAAAGAAAGAAGATCTCCACTTTTCAGCAATAATATCCATACAGGCTGTGTCTGATTATAGGATTGAAGGATAATTCAAGTCATAAGGGACCTTCAGAAGTCCTTAAAGCAAATTCCTGCCCAGAACAGAGTCAGGAATGAGGTCAAACCAGATTATACAGGATTTGTCATGTTACTTCCATCAGTCTTCCCTGCCAGTTACTTCCATCAGTCATCCCTGCCCTTACCTTCTTTCCTCCTGCACAATCTGAGGATCACATTCAGCAATGTGGATGGACTTGATTATCTTGGAGGTGTTTCCCAACCTCAATGATTCTAGGATTGTATGCGAGTCTCCCAAGTTTGCGCCAAATAATGTGAATATATGTTTAATATATATATGTTAGGAATGGAGTGAGAGCTTAGGTCCTAGCTTAGGCTCAGATATCTAGCAGTAGCTTTATTTGAGGCAACCTGCACACCAAATTGCTCTCACTCACAAGTTCTTAAGGATGGCCAGTTAGGTCTATTATAAAATGAATTATGTATTGAATACACAAGATTAACAGATAAAATATTTTAACAGGCTATTTACTACACAGGATAAACAAAAGGACTACTAGTACATACATAAACAGTGCATGATAAAGGTACCTATATTACAGCTAGCGAAGAAATAGCATAGACTTAGGAAATCAATGTAACTTACCACTGAATTGATGATGGAGCACATGACTTTCCTTTCATTCAGTTCCCAGAAAAGTAACTCAAGACAGGCGTCCTCATTTTGAGGAGATGTCCCCACACACTTCCAGGAAATGTGCAGAAGACTTCTGCTTTGTGAAAGTTTTGTGTATCTTTTATAGTTTGTAAAGTGAAGTGATGGTCAGTCAGAAATGCAAGTCTTACCTCCCTTCAACTTGCTCTTGAGAGATAACTCACCACTGAAGAGCTGTCCAGCCTTGGTTATCTTACCAGTTAGCAGATTCATGTGAGAGGGAAAATGCCCTGAGTTATTGCACCAGCTGATAGACAAAACAGATAAGCTCTTCTGTGGTAGAGGGGAAGTTCTGCCACAATATCTTAGAAAAATACCAGAAAATGGAACCCAAAGTGCCTCTGTACTTGTTCACACCTTATTAAATTCAGTTCATCCCTAGTTTTGATTCCTGTGTGACCATCTTTCTTCAGCATTAAACAGGATCTCACAGAGTAATGTTCAATTTCTGCATTAAAAACATTTACAAAAATGTGCCATATTTTTGCCACATAGCTGTCACTATAATAGGAATGTCTCAAAAAATCATTATTTTATATGCAGCAGAATTATATTTCTAAGTTGCACACTAGTCACAGGTTTGTTTCAATTGGCTTGCCAGCTTCCTCACGTATGTATTTTTCATGTTCATAAATACAGACTTCCTTGTTTTGGTGTGTGATAAAAGATGTCTGTTGTTGATACTACAGTCCAGCTTGTCAGTTGATTACAAGGTTGTATGAATTTGCTACCACATTCCAGTACACCATTAATTTTCCTTGGAAAGATCTTAAACAGATATCTTACTCTCTTAGGCACTTTGGAGAGATATCTCCATTTATTAATCTGTGAATGATATACCTTTAATGAAATACCAGCAGAAACATTTCCAAATCATCATCACTCCTTCCTGTCTGTGCAGGAGTTCATCTTTGACTAAAATGGAGAATGAGCTCCAAACTGAAGCAGCCTCGGTGCTCTCTCCTCCTGCTTCAAAGATGCCTTCAAAGACTTGGCTTCCAGATGCTTGCAAATAAGTAGTGTTAATGCTGAAAATTACTAGTGCTGGAAGTTAGGAGAAAGCAGTCACACAACTTCTTTTGCCTGTTCTTCAGATTCTATTTACCAAGCAAGCTCTCATCTTGGGCTGAAAGCATGACTCAGACCTATGTGAAAAAGTATTTCAAGAAGCTCATGAGTCTTAATCATTATCCTTCACCAGATGTCAGGGAGCTCTTAAAGTTTTTCAGAGACAAAACTCCAGTTCTTATCCATCTGCTCAGGACTAATTAAAATATGGTGTGGACAAGACAAAAACGCATGTTGAATAACTTAGCACAGAAGAAAAAGAAGTGATAGCAAGACAACTTCTGTGAAACAATTAGCACTCTGCAGGCCACAAACACTCAGAGCCGTTGTTGCCATCCTTTTGCACAGTAATGTTAACAGGCAATCTTTTTATCTCTGTGCTTATGAGGAATGACTATAAATTGTCCCATTAATTTTAATATCTATCTACAGGCCCCAAAAATCCATTTTGGACAACCAGGACTGAGCTGGTTGGTGGCTTTTGCATAACTTTGCTGCATTGTGGTACAGGCTGGTATGGAGAAGTGTTGTAGGCTTATCACAGTGCAAAAGAAGATGGTGTTTGTCATCATTGCCTAAAGGCAGGAAATGTAGAAACAGCATTCAGAAAAAAGGGAACAATTGCTGAAACAAATCATCTAGAGGAATTGCATTCAAAAACAGAATAATGGAGGGTTAGTTTTTCTTTAATATGATTTAAAGAAGAGGCTTATGTCTTTAATTGTTAGTGATAAATTAAAAAAAAAAAAGTTTTTATGAAGACCTGTGAGAGCAAGTAGTCATAATAGAAATCTTTGCATAAAATCCAGGTTCTAAGAGTAGAAATATATAAAGTTGTTTAGCCTGGAGAAAAGGAGGCTAACAGGACACTTTATCAGTCTCTTCAGCTATCTGAAAGAAGATTTTAGCCAGGTGGGTGGTGGCTTTCTCCTAAGTAAGAAGTAGTAGGATGAGAGAAAATGGCCTCAAGTTGCACCAGGGGAAGTTTAACTGGATATTATAATTTTTTTTTCTTGGAAAGAGTTGTAAGATATAGAAACAGGCTTTCCAGGGAAGTGGTGGAGTCAATACTTCTCTGGTAGTATTCAAAAGACATGTAGATGTGGCACTTGGTGTACGGTTTAATGGTAGACTTGGCAATGCTGGGCTAATAATTGAATTTCATGATCTTAAAGGTCTTTTTCAACCTAAACAATTCTATGATTCCATGGTTCTAAGTAACTATTCAAAGTTAAAACAATCTGTATTTTTCCATACAGTCGGCTAAAAAATGAAATATAAATCATAGGGGATTCACGCTGAAATTTCATTCCGGTGACTCAGATACTTGTTTCCAGAAGAAACTCCATACATAAAATGTATGATAAGAGAAATAAACAAATCATTTTTAAAACCCGTAAATTGTAGAGACTCATTTTCCCCTCCTTCCCTTATCTGCTTCGCCAATGCCATCACAAAGCTATCGCCCAGCAAGCAGAGAAGGTAGCACTGCAGAAAATATGTACAAGGAATTGGGAAGCAGGTACTATGAAAAAATGTCATTATCCTATGCAAAAATACATTTCTTTTGGGACATTCATATTAAAGTGACAGCTGCATCCTAAGAAACACGGGCTATTTTTCTAAAATGTGGGAGTTAAAAGTTTCTCTGCAAGATTCTATCTAAACCTGAAAAAAACAGGCTTGATTTCTAGACTAGCTGATGAACATAGTAGTAGTTTTCTAATATGTTTTATGGAATGGTAAGACTTTGGCATAAAAGAGCAAAACCAGAAGATTAATTTGGTAGGTCTTGGGAAAAGCTGGTGTGAGGGCCAAAAAAGGGAAATGAAGGAAAAGCTCTGCATTCCTGATGTGAGCTCTGGGCCATTTTATTTGGATTCTGACTGATGAGGTTTCATACTTTCTACACGATCTTTCTCCTTAAGGTACAAATTGTTAAACCTAAAGGATTTAAAAAGCAAAAAATTATGTCTTCCACTGTATAACTGTTGTGATGTATTTAATTATGTGAAGTTACAGCCTTAGATAATTAATTGACAAAAATACAATTTTTAGAACTTTTCCTCTAGATTTTTTCATGGAACTATGGATGTTTGTTTTTTCTTTAGCCGCCTAATAACAAAAGGCTTCAGGAGATGTTCATCAAGAGAACGATGACTATTTGGACTATGCATTTTTCTTTTGAATCATCTTTTCAAGGGAAACTTACATGTATCTTGCCAAAACACTTCTCATGATTTCCCATGGGGAAAAGTTCACAGCTGCATGTGCTGCCTCTACAAAATTGCTTGTATTCAGCTCTTTAGGGAACTAAAATTGAATAGATCAATTTCAAGGATACCTGGATGACTGGTAATATGTGAATATCAGTAAATATTTTTCTGATTTAAGGGTTTTGTCTGCTGAGAAAAACAGCAGATATATAAAAATCCAAACACTGTGAACTCATAAACATTTAGTCTCATGAACATTGGAGTAAATTCAAGAGACAACATTGGAGAAGTGGGCTTATATCATACTTGCAGGGTTTTATTTCATTTCAGTCCTCATCTGTTCTTGATTCTTCAGAGAATCCAAAGACATCAGCTTGGATCTGTGGGCTTTGTCATACCTACAGCAAAGTGATTAATTTGAAATTTGGAAGGACTTTTTGGTTGAGTCATAACCTCCAAAGGCATCTCTTCTGCAATGCCAACAAGCATTTCCACCTTCAGCATGCAGCCACATAATACCATAACACTGTGAACCTCCTGTTTGAGTCTTTCCAACATTTTCTAGCAATAGCTAGGAAAAAAAAAGAGGTCACTTTTATTCTGCCTCATTTTCCTGTTCTGCAGTACAGTGTTGTCTTTCTGTCACTGGGTAGTGGGAAGTAACCGGGTGAGATCTCCAGTATGCCATCCCAGGTGAAACACTCAGTCAAGCCCTTCCTCAGCAGAAAAGATGGATTTCAAAATGTTTTTCCCTAACAGCTGCTTCTGCTGTGATTCAGCCAGGCAGGAGCTTAGATAGGTGTCTGGATCAGTTACCAGCGCCAAGTGTTGCAAGAAGTCCCAGCATACACCTATGCCCCCAGGAGGAGACTTGTGCTTACAGCCATAGGCGCATAGAAGGCAAGGGCAAGTGCAGTGGCTCTCATCTTGGGGGACCATGCTATTTGTGACGTGACTGGAGCCAAGGGCCTTCCTCGCTTCCCAAGGGTAGCCAGAAAACTCCCATGGACCTGGGGAGACTGGGAAGAAGATGGGAAGTGCAGTTATTCTCAGCTCTCAGCAGCTGCCTCCACCATCCCTAATTTCTTCAACCTTGACTGTCTGTTTATTAAGCCAATTTAATTTAGTCTTAAAGTGTAACTAATATTAAGATCCGTTTCCTGTGCGGAAGTTAGCAGGTCCCAGAAGTTATCGTACTTGGAGAAGCATGATTCTGGAGCCAAAAAACCTCTCCATCACCATGGGCTTCTTGCAACATGCAAAGTTTGGTTTGCGACTCAGGAAGGTGAGGTGATGTCACCCTTGCTCCAAGAATGACACAAGAACAGACGAGAGACTGAATTGCAAGAAGAGAAAAAGAAGCTTTAATACAAAGGATTCTCTGGTTCATATAGAACGATATGATACATTCTAATTGACCGGTTACTTAATACAAACATCTTTCTCACACACCATCCTTGAGAGGAACAGAAAAGCAAGGTGGAAAAACACCACCTGCAGATTGTTTAGACTAACAAGTTATCACATTCCTACAATTCCCTAAAAATTCTCACAAGCCACTGTGAGAAACGATTGCCATTTCTCTCTCCCAGACCAGGCTGGCATCCACAAGGTGTGGTTAGAAAGAGGATAAAATGGCTGTTTTCCCATCACTAATGTCAAGGTCATGGCTAACGTTTTCTTCTCCAAGAATATGGCTTATTTGTCTTCAATTTCTTTTCTCGGTCTGTTCTAGAACTATTATAATGGTGATTTCTGTTACTTTATTAGTGACTCAGTGGCTTTAAAATGGGACTTTTACAATGATGTTATACTAATATCTAATGGAAATGTTTTAGTTGAAACCTGAATCGTGTTGACATTTTAACTTCATCTCTGACTCAAATAATTAATACATTAAATGGGCACTGAAATATCATGAACAGCCAGTTTTGAAGTAAAGTACCTTAAATTGAAAAAAAAAAATTAAAGCTAATTGAACATGACATATCTTTCAGAAATTTGGAGTAACAGCTAAGATGCATTGAATACCAACCCCCTTCCTTCTCCCGAGCACAAAAAGGATTTGTTTCTTTTAAACATCAAAATGTCATGAATGTGCCTTTCAACCACATTTGTTAAGAAATGCACTGAGCAGTGGTTAGAAGTAAACATGAGTTTTAAATGTTCTTAATTGTTTTTCCTGCCCATTGTACAGTCTTGGAGCTTATTCACCCCAAATGAGAAAACAAGCAACAGTTATTTCCATGACTCACCAGCACTCAGGAAAAAAAAATGGAGTGTTTAGATATTAATCTGAGATTTTCTTGCTCCTTGAAGTAAAAACATATTCATAGCCAGTAAAAAACACTTTAGTCAGCTCTGGACTAAAGGACTAGTAGTAATTGCATTCAGGAGCTCAAAATGTTGGTGCTGCTGTTGGCTCTCTCTGTTTTTGTACCCTAGTCTTGGTCTTTGCCATGTAATGGATAAGACATAATCAAGTTTTTCAGTAAGAGAAGTAGATTGTTCTCCTCCTTTGAAAGTTAAATAAGATTTAGGGGATGGAATAGAGATCTTTACTAGCTTTGTAATTTGAAAACAATTGCTATTAATGAACAGCTTTCTTACAAAACACACAAGCTACTTTTCATTCCCATTCCCATACTACTAATGCAGTAAAAGGCATCTGAAATGTCAAGAATTGTTTTAATTTAATCAGTGTTAATATTTATTCATAAGTTGAGGGATTTATTAAGGAACTGTCCCTAGAGGAAAGATGAGGTGGGCAGCTGATGCATCCTTTTGACTGTGAAGCCTTAAAAAAGACAAACATGCAGAGACCATGAGAGGGAACAACAGCAAACACAGAAACCCCAGTTACATTTCTGGCATCTCTTATTCTTAGCTTCATTGCAACCAAAATTCAGGTGTAAAACACTTAAGCCTGTTTTTCTGACTTTCTCTGGTATCACAGGGTCATATGGAACTTTTAAGTTCACCCATTTTATTAATTTCTGGGTCAAAAGCTCAGCTCACTGGCAAAAGATACAGACTAGGGCATGCTCAGAAGAACAAGAAAGTCAACTAATGCAATAAAGAAAAAGGATCTGTGATGAGAGAGGACACTCAGATCTCCCACCCCACTGAGGACACAGCTGTCTCTACAGGAGCTGGCCGCATCTTGCTGAACACAGTGGCCAGTTCTGCATAGCTTCCATATGGTCACTGAGGCCACCCCATTCTGGGGACACCCAGGCCATCTGGGCCTCCAGGTCCTGGGTCTCAGTGACCTCTCCAGAGCATACATGGTACCCCCCAGCAAATTTGAATATATGCTCCAGCATGTGACATCAGCTTCTGCAGCATTCTCAGCAAGTCTGGTGTAAAGGGAGCAGCAGAGGTGGGGCAGCATGGAGGTAGCACCCTTTGTTGACCTCAGCTGGATGACATCTTCCAGCCATATATTTGTTGTCTGTTTTAATACTGGAAATGTCAGTTTGACCCACAATAACAACGTGGTTTTACAACTCTTGTCCCTTGCGTTCTACTGGTGTCTGATTTTTGGCAGAGTAAGTTAGTCACATGCAGGCTGATCCATGCTGCCTGGAAGAAACTGCTCTCTGAAACATGCCTTATCAGTGCCCAGGTTTTGTACAGAAGAGATCTGGTACAGAACAGAGGTTGGCAGCAGGTCTACACTTGCCCAGACTGATGGTTCATCAGCCCTTTTTGGTTGCTGGCACCCTCTGGTTAAATGAAATAAATATTTACATTGAATCAGAAGAATTAACATCCAGGATAACAAATCTGTGCTATTTCATTAACATATCCTCCTGCTTTATGAACTGAACTGACAAAAAAAAGGAGGAAATTACTTCTCTGTGTTTTGATCTCCCCAAAACAGCTGTATTTCAGCATACAGTTTTGACCCATAGATTTTCTCAACTTGTAATTACCTTATTTGATGCATGCAAGCTCATGTTGTGGCTTAGAATAATTCTATATTATCTACTTGAAGCCTCTTTGCTATTAAAGTCCTGTACCGCTTCCACTTCCTGTACATAAAGTACTATCTCCTTCTACTTTATTCAAGTATCAGTAAAAATAAACGGATGGAAAAACCTAATATCACTACAGCTAAAACATGATCTCAGTATGTATCCCTGCAATCATTCTCTCCACCAGCATGGAGGGAAGAAGGGTGAGGGATTTTGGATCCTTGCCAGGATTCCTATTAAAGGCTAATTTATTCTTCATTATTTAATAGACAATGTTGAAAACACAAATATCAGAGGGATACAAAATGGTTTATGTAAGTAGCAGTGGGGAAACTCTGCGGTAAACCAAAGGTGAGACTAATCCCCTAACAGAGAGGAGTGAGTAATCACAGCTGAGTCAGACAGAGCAAGGTTTCACTGGGTGCTGAGTGCATCCATGAAGAGCGGAGCATTTCTTTTCCTGTGACAGTGGTCACTACAGGAGAGGCACAACCTATGTGAGCACCACAACAATTTGGAGAAGACAAGAGAAAGGGCTGCTTGAATTTCTAGTGAAACTGGAACAAGTGGATTTTTACTATGTGTGTAATGAGAATTAACACTGAGCAATTCATTACTGGGGGTAAAAATGCTCCATGTCAGTCCTGCAAAAAAAAATTGAAAAAGAATCATTACTATGCATTTCTTTAAAAAGGCCAGATAACCTTTTCAAGAGTGCTATTAAGCCAGGAACAGCATGATCTAGAACAAGAGATGTATTTCCAATGCTGAGCTAAGATCGTGCCACTTTATAGCTCTTGTTAAAGGTGTGCAATACCAGGAGAGAATTTAGTATGCCATTTCTCAGGGGAGCCATTTGCCTTATGGTATTTGCAGCTTGCATAAGTAGAGGATGAGAGGGATGTTGATTCTGAGTCTTTTTCCTAAGTATTAATACTGAAGAAAACAAAACAGGTGGGTGACTAGTCCCTGGAGTGTGCTCGGAAGATTGCAAAGGGAAATCATCTCTTTTAACATATCCATTTGCAAACTTCTGTCTAATGGGTTGTCCCTGGAAAGCAAAGGTGTGTTCCAAAGCAATATCAGATCCTTAGCTAGCTGTTGTCTCAACAAACTGGGAAGTCTCAGGCTGTTCCAGCAACCTGTCACTGCAAAAAAGGGGAGATTGTGTTTCCACCCTCTCCCAGCCTCAGTTACTCATGCCTGGCCCCAAATCACAGCGGCTCACTGAGTCCTTTGCTAAGATGCACTGTCTCACTGGTTTGGCAGGGAATAATGTGACAGGTTCTTCATGTGAGCAGCACAGAGGAAGGTCAGACACACTGGAGAAGCCAGAAGGAAGGAAGAGGAGGACATGAGTGGTGTGACTCCAGCCTCAGACACTAGCATCCTCTGACATCTCAGCAGAGCAGAAAAAATCTACTAGTTTTCTGTCTTCTTTTATTTTTAAAGAAGTAAACAGGTTTAGACCTTCCCTTCTGCCTGTCTCCACCATCATGAGGGATGATGGTGATGATGATATGAACACAACTTACCTGCTGGCTTCATTTGCTGGTGTGTCTGTGTAGGCTTCTAGCACCTACCTCCCCTTGGATAGTTTGAGGTCTGTGTGCTCCCTGGCAGAGTTGTGGTGCTTGTTTACCTTCATGACTCTTGAGGCTTATCTAATCTTGAAAAAGCAAAAGGGAGAAAATAAACCATGCTACAGATTTCAGTCAGATGTTCACTTCTAAACACAGGCTTAAAAAATAATGCTCTATCAGTATCAATGCACATCAGTGAACATATTGTTCAGTCTTGCATTTGGGAGTGCTTTCCAATTAAAAGCAAATCACTGAAAGAGACTTTCAAATTTGTTTCATTGAAGAAGAAGAAATGAAGGGAAGCTACTTGAGATCTGACAATAGCTGGAGTGATTTGTAAGCATGATGCACGCAAGATAACATTTAATTAACAGCAGCAAAAATAGAACATCACTTTGAATTTACGTAAGTTCTCTTGTTCTACATATGAGCAATGCCCTTTCTTTAAGTTCCTCTTTTCAGAAAAATTTATTAACCCTCCATTCCTGTAGATGATACACCAGTCACAGGCTGGGCAGCATTTCCCCTCCTTTTTTTAAAGATTTCAATACTCACATGTAGCGTATCCAGACAGTTTGTTTCAAAAAAATCTCAATCAAAAAATTTTCCCTAAAGCAGTGAAAGCAACTAGTTGTAAAGTAGAAGTTACAAATAAATCCTTGTATCTAACTGTGCAGAGACTTTTTTATTAGCTGCTGCATGAATTTGAAGCATCTCTGTGACTTAATCGAGTATTATGTCCAGAGCATATGGAGAAGCTGGGATGCCTGCAACTCAGGTGACAGTCCTGGCCCCCTGATCAGCAGAGTCAAGCAAACAGGGTTTTGGTGCCAGTTGCCTGATCCATTTTGGATGCCTGCTGTTCCAGGCACTGGGTTTGTCACTGCTGACCAGCGAGAGGTCCCTGACACTGTGGATGACTCCAATTGCTCAGAGAGACAGATCTCAAGAGAGTCTTGGCTCAGAGCATACTTGCCAGCCCCATTATTACTCCCTTGATTCCTATTAATGGGATCCCACAGCCTCTACTCAGCGCACAGTGTGACAGTGTTGCTGTCTGCATCCAGTTTCTATCCTGCATCAGTATGTCAGTGTTGAGACACTGAAATGGTCATTAGGTTTGCTCCAAAACCCCCTCCTACCCCTCTGGCCTGCTGCATCTCCCTTTTCAGTGGAGCTGGGCAAGTTGCCTCTAAGGACACTGTTCTTGCCCACCAGCTTTGAGAGTCTGTGATGGTAGGCTGGTGACAGAACAGCAGCTGTTTAGTAGGACCCATGGTGCTGGACAGTGTGTCCACCTTATTCACTGCTTCTCGCAATTCCCTTGTGATGGAGAGTGTGTTTTAGACATAGAATACAATTAGAGGGACCATATAATGCTGAGTAGCCAGGTTATGGCCTCTCTGTCCATTGAGAACTCCACCCTTCACTGGCTAAGGCCCTGAGCAACTTGGTGCAACTATGGAGCAAGTGCCCAGATGATCTGTTGAGTCCTCTTCCAGACAGAACATCTCTGAGGGGCTGGGCACTGCAGTGGGCACACGGCTCACTGGCATTTGAACACACTAGGTTTTACTCCACTTTTGAGTTTTGCAAGTTTATTGCATACTTTACTACACCTCTGTAAATTAGAAAAAATCAAAGAAACCATATCCCAATATGAAAACCAGCAGAAGTTAGTAGTAATAGCAAGCTGTACAGGAATTTGTAGTTAACCCACTAGTAATAAATAACTAATTATGCATGGCAATTAATAAAATCTACAAGAAATATGAGTGTAGGTATGAAAGAGCTACAAGAAAAATCAACAAGAAATATGAGCATGAGTTCTATATCTGTGATCTTATTATTCAGAATTAAGCTGTGCTCCATTCTTTGTGACAGTTGTTTTGAAGTTGCTGGCATAACTGATGGCTTTTCAATGATGGTGTCTCCTAATTGTACCACTGGGTTATGATGAACAAGCTTGGTTTTAGAAATTATTTTCCTTTTTGCATTTGATACAATACAGGCTCCAAAATCTACTTGACTTTGATGTGTCCTCTATAAAGTATGCAAATACACACTTGTCAGAACTTTCCCCTCCTGCTCCACTTTTCCTTAATAAGATGGTAAGAACAACTATCTAAATCAGCCAAGAGATGGGAACACACTCTGATGGATCATGCTCCTCAGTTAGGCTGGGTTTGGATAAGAGCAAGCCACAACCCCTGGGACAAATCTCCCAGGATTCAGACTAGTTCATTCTTCATTTTTGATTAGATCTTCTGAACACCATTGCCACAATATCCTCACCTCCCCACAAAATGATACCATTTACTGCCTACAGAGATTGACAGCTCAGATGGGCTGGGAATGAGCAGGTTTCTTATTTTTGTAATCCCTGTTATCTGTGTTCAATCTAACCAGATTATGATAGTACACATAGAGCAATTTCCAAGTTTTGTGAAGAATCTCTTTCTAACATGAAAAATAGTGTATTTGGACAGGTAGGGCTGATATAGCTGTAGTGACAAATAGATCAGCCAAAAGCAATCTCCTTCCAAAAATAGCTACATATTTGGATCTAATGAGATTATAAATGTGGGTGTCAGCTGCATTAAGAATGGACTTTATTATGCAGGGATGGCTCTGTGAAGCTTTCCAGATTTACTTTTTTTCTGCCTCTTATTTTGAGGATCCAATTCTTCCTGCTTCTAAGCAGGTCTTTTTTATTTTTTGTCATCTCACCTACTTAAAGGAGTGTACTTGAACAGGAGTCTTTTTTCACCAGTTACAATAGTAATATTGCTTCTTCCCAAAGCTTCAGCTCAGCCCTGGAGCCTGCAGCAGCATGAAGACGAAGGATTTTTAGTACAATAACAAACTTCCTACACATTCCCAAAGGTGAGGCTGGAGCTTTACTGATTAAACAGTCAGACACCCTGTTTGGTTACCACTTCATCTGGGATACTTAATTTTTGGCTTCCAATGGATTGTTGTCATTGGCAGGACTGAAGGAGGATTTCCTATAAATCAAATTCAATGATGGCCATGTAAGAAACATGCCTTATCAATCTCACTCGCTTTGCAAACTGGTCAAATTTCCAAACTGAAGTATTTTTAAGAGAAACCAAAAACTTGGGTCTCCTTTGAAAGGTGTTTGGACCTCCTTTGAAAGGTACCCAGTTTAATGCTCAGTTTGCTATAATACCCGAATTTGAGCAGGAATGAGACCAACAGCTACTTAGAGATATTCTTGAATTTGTCATGTCTTGTGTCCTCACAGAAGAGACAATGAAGTGTATCCTGGTTGAGGGCCAATTTGGGAGAGAACCCCCAAGGGGCTCCTCTAGGAAGCAGATTCAATTGGCCCCTCCCCCCAACCGGTTCGGGAAAAAATACCTCCTTGGAGAAAAGTGGAAAAACTGTTTATTAAACAAGAAAACCTAAACAATATTAAACAATAAAACCTCTTGCTGCTCCAAAAGAGAGAAAAGCTCAGGAAGTCCCGTCCACGGGTTGGAGCTCGGCTCGCTCAGTCCCTTTCAGTCCCTCCGGCGCTGGAAATGCCGCGGCCCAGGCCCGGCCCGCTGGACCACAGGTGCGAGCTGCCGGTGCTCTTCTGGGTGTTCAGTCCAGAGCAGGTTTGAGCAGGTCCAAAGAAAAGGGAAAAAAAAACACAGTCCAGGGAACCTCTTTGCCTCAGCTAGCTAAAACTAACTAAAAAGCAAAGGAGAGCTCTGTCTCGCTGTCTGTCCGTCCACAGACAACACAGTCCAGGAGCAGGAACGTGGAGGAGTGAGTGCAGTTTCTGGAAACAAACTCCGTGCTTCTTCTCCCCCCCTTCACTCTTGGAACAAGTCTTAAAGGTACAAAACTTATTATTCAATATAAACAGAAGAACAGATGATTGGGGATAAAAGTATCATACAGTCAACCTAGGACAAGTGCTTTGAACCTGCTTGTTGTCCTGTCCAAAGAACTCATCAGAAGAGAATTTTTTCCCTTGTAATTATAGACTTCTTAATTCAAAAGGTTGTGAAATCTTTCCAGAGAGGTTAGGTTTTGACTGTACCCCTATACACCTAGCTCCATATTGAAGGGCTTTCTGGGACCTGCAAAATCCACATGCACATAGTTCTGATATCAAGAGGAGCCTGGTTTGGGTTAAAGTAGGTGACAGGAGTAGGTCGTGAAGCTGCATGTGTCCAGCTCCTGCTGATCCACTCACCTCGAGTGACTTCTCACCACCAAAGGGGTTTTGGTCTGGGAAAAAGCAAGGTAGGATCAGTTGAGACTCTCAGAAAGTATCCCCATCACCGTAATTGAGCTTCTGACATCTGAACAGAAGAAGTCATAACCACCCAGGTTCTTTGAGTTCTACTGTGCTGTACATATTTGATGGTATCTGTCAGTTAGTTAAAGCTGAGTTTTCCAAAGACAGTGATTGTTCTTCAGACAAATTATTAGGATTTTTTATCATCTGCCATTATGATAATGCTATAATTTTTTTTGTTATGTGACAAGTACTCAGTCATCCCCTCTACTATTGCCTCATATTGCTATAATAACTGAACTTTATATAATGTTTTATTTAAAATTTATTTAAAATTTATTGCATGTCAGTGCCTGCCTTTATCTGCACATGTCCAAGGTATGTGCAGTGGTCAGTGGGCCTTTGATAATGGTCAGACTGAATGATAATGTAGTTACTGCTGCTATCCTCCACGAAAAAGATCCCTCCCTAAGCACCTCCTCACCACCAGCAGTGGGAAGCATCCCAGAGTAGGAGAAATCCTCTGGGAGAAGAGCCAAGATTATCCTCAATTGACAAGTGAGAGCCAGGCATTGCAGTGGGGCAAAGGAGGAGAGCTGGGGTGCTCTGCCTGTGACCTTAAAGATCAGAAGATGTTTCTTCTCCAGATTTGAGGCATGTAATTTCCTCGCAGAAGCAATAACGCATTCCTCATATGGCTTCTCCTCTAGGCCCTTTCCTTTCTTCATAGCCCTCCTCTGGATGCTCTCTGATAGCTTTATATTTTTCTTACACTGTGGCACCCAGAACTGCCCCCAGCACTCGAGGTGAGGCTGCCCCAGCTCAGAGCAGAGCAGGACAATCCCCTCCCTTGCCCAGCTGGCCATGCTGTGCCTGATGCCCCACAGGACACGGCTGGCCCTTCTGGCTGCCAGGGCACAGTGGATGCCAAGTGGTGGGACATCCCTGAGAAATGTGCCCTTCTGTGAAACAAGTATCATGTGCTTGACTTGAAGGACATGCTAGGGGCTCTTCAAAATGCTGTGTGAATCCTGATGAGGGATACAGAGCACCAGCATATGGATGGAAGGCAAATTTTGGTTTTAAATCTGCTTGCTTTCCTGTTGAGGGGCAAAGTTATAAAAAAACTATTAGTCAACACTGTAATTGATGGTTTGATGGTAATTTGCAGCAGCACGGTACCATGAATATCAATTTTATTCAAAAGAACAGATAATGAAAACTTTTCATTTTGTAGTGACTCACGTGTAATACACTGCATTTCCTTTAATAGGAAATGATGTGTGTACAAAATCCATAGTTGCTATGATTAGTTGTTGCTGATTTTTAAAGATAAGAAGTAAAGTGGGGGGAAAAAATTGAAAACTGTGTCAATTTATCTACAAGAAAGTTACTCAGATACCATAAGTAATGAGTCTCTGAATAAAAATGACTATAATGAATCACTTCCTTGAAGTATAATTTAGCTGTGTTTAGAACTGAGTAAGTACAGCTTTGAGGTCCTAAGAAGAGAGCATTTCATGAAAGCCAGCAAAATTTCTTAGAGCCATTAAAAATTAGCTTGACCTCTGTAACATAATTGGTACTACATATATTCCAGTGAAGGATAATGGAATCTAGAGCTTATTGAACCCTATGTGAAAGAAATAATGTAGTCCCTGCAGATACATAAAATCTAATTGGCATGTGAGGCCAGCGCAGAGTGATGGCACAGGAGATGTATTTTAAATTTGCAGGAGCAGACATTGGGTGGGAAGGAGATCATACAGTCAAGTAGTTAATATGTTCTGCAAATCTACTTTGCCTACTTTTCAACTTTCATGAAACTCCTCCCTGACTGTTGGTTGAAACTTCACCACAAAGAAAGCAGGGCATGATTTCACAGACTCATTGTCAGAGCAGATATTTAGGAGATGTTTTAGAAGTTGCTTAGACTGCCATTCAGAAAGACCAGACATGTCTTGCTCTGAGTGCTTATTATCATTGTCAATTGAGAAAGATAAAAACCAACACAATTTTAGCAGCAAAACTTCAACTTTAAAAAATATTGTTCATTGTTACACATTACTGCCAGTAGCACATTACTGCCAATAAATCTATGATTTTTTTTTTGTTTCTGCTTTATGAAGAAAAAAATCTAATTCTAGGAACATAACGGTCACTTCCCAAAGCAAAAAGTCATTGTAATATCTCACTGTTGCCAGTCTTTCTAAGTTACAATTGTTCTTCTGAGTTTTCACCTCCGAAGACAGAAATCAATGGAATTGAAGAATCATAAAATATCCTTAGTTGGAAAGAAGGCACAAGAATCAAAGTACATGTCCTGGCCCTGCACAGGACATCCCTGTGAATCCCACCATGTGCCTGAGAGCATTGTCCAAATAATTCTTGAAGTCTGTTTGGCTTGGCACTGGAGAGCCTGTTCCAGTGCCCAGCCACCCTCTGGGTAATAAAACTTTTTCTGACATCCAACCTAAACCTTCCCTGTTAAACATCCAGGCCATCTTCTTGGGTTGTGTCACTGATCACCACAGAGAAGAGATCAGTGCCTGTCCTTCCTCTTCCCCTCACAAGAAGAAGATGTAGACTGCAATGAGGTCTCTCCTCAGTGTCCTCCAGACTGAACAGACCAGGTGACCTCAGCTGCTCCTCATACAGCTTCCCCTCACAGCCTTTCACCATCCTCATGGCCCTCCTTTGGACACTCTCTAGCCTTACATTAGGCTATTGTGGCACCAGAAAAGCCCCAGCACACGAGGCGAGGCTGCCTCAGAGCACAGCAGGACAATCCCCTCCCTTGCCTGGATGGCCATGCTGTGCCTGATGTCCCCAGGACATGGGTGGCCCTCCTGGCTGCCAGGGCACTGCTGATCATGTTCAACTTGCCATCAACCAGGACCCCTAGGTCCTTTTCCACGTTGCTGGTCTCCAGCCTCTCATTCCCAGTCTGTCTGTACATCCAGACTTGCCCCATCCAATTGCATAATCTGTTTCTTGCCCTTGTTAAGCTTCACACGGTTGGTGATTGTCCATCTCTCTAATTTGTTGAGGGCTCTCTGTGGGTTCTCTCTGCCTTTAAGGGAGTCAACAGCTCATGCTAATTTAGTGTGATCAGGACAACTTTGATAAAAGATTTCTAATTCACCTTACTTATTGAAAATAACCTTTAATTTCTAAGTGTTTTTTTTCTTTTGTTTTAAAAATCCCAAACAGCTTGAACAAATTTGTGTCTGTTCCTGTATCAAATCCTATTTTATAAGGCTCTTGCTGAGATTTTCTCAGTTTGTTAGAGCATAGTGCAAATAACACCAGGACTGTGGGTTTGATCCCCGACTGGAGACCATTCAGTAAAGAGCTGGACTTCGTGATCCTTGTGAGTCCCTTTCAACTCAGAATATTCTATGATCTGTGGTTGCTCTGTGTTGGTGGGTCCCACAACAATGTTCCCCTTTCCATTGCCAAAAAATGTGTGACAAACCTTTTTCAGTTGACTGATTCTTTCAAATGCCTGGAATCATTTCTAGGGACAGATTTTTTCCCAGTACCTTCAGAATACTTCCATCTTCTCTTCTGAATAATTTGGACAACAAAGACTCTGCACTCTCTATTAAATCTCTGCATTATAATTCACATATTTCATTTATACCTGGTATAGATGGAAAGAAAAACCCCAACAATTCAGCTGAAGAGTTATTGCACAGTTTTAAGTAAAAGAGTTTTCATTGTCAAATCTCAGTGGATTTGAGATTTTTAAGGTGGGAAATTCAACTTCCCTCTGGGCACTACATTATTTTTTCTGAACAGCCACCCTGAATTTAATGTTGTTTCATGTCCTGTATCCCTCTGTCTTTGAACAGTTTTTTTGCAGTTAGAATTGTTGAGTACTTCCTTTCCCTGCAGACAACAATTCTTGACAGTAGGCTCTTCAGTAGCTTTTGTGGTGCTGAAGAGTTTTTCAGTCACTGCTTAAGTGTTGGCTCACTTACCAGTTCAAGGCTTGTTTTTTTCTTTCCAAACCTAGCACAGTGCTCTTGTGCCATGTGCTATTGTGGTATCATGACCCCTTTTATATCACTTCCCTAAAAAAAAAAAAGTCAGTGGTGATGCTAAGTAAAAAAGATGAAGAAAACTGGTTTATTCTCAGATATCAAAGTCTGCACTAACACTATCACTCACACCTTTCCCCAAGGATTTTTTGGGTTTTAGCATTAATTGTGAGATTTGATGATTTTGCCTGCAGCGATGGATGACAGGGTGTCTAAATGCTGGACATACAGTTTGTTATCAAAGCAAACATTTCAAAACACTTCCTCTTCAAAGACTTTTATTACATTTTTATTGTTAGGGGCTTGATTTCTTTCTTTATTCTTAGGAGGCTTTCCATTTCTTTTCATTGTCCGGGCTACAACCTTGTTAATTGAGAAGTGCTTTCATTTTTTCTTTCAACAGATGTTCAAGTTATTCAACTATTTCTAATCCTGTTTTGTTTTCACTCATTTGCAAAATTTCCAGTTGTCTTTTTTTTTTTTTGCAGTGCTTTTATTGTATTTTTAATTTTTTTTTCACTTATGAGGATACTCATTTCCTTATTTCTCCAGTACTAAACCCTTGAGGATTCATGCCATTTGACATCTAAGAGCTGACTTCTTGTGACTGAAGTTCTGCAGCTCCTGAAATGATGAGGGCCTCCATAAATACACATACACAAATTGAAGTGACTTGATTTTTTTGCATGAGGTAAGTGTTAAAGCACGGACCAGAGAATGCCTGGTTGTCTGGGATCCAGGTTTGTCTAAGACAGCCATCAGAGAGGAGTGATAGAGGAGTGATACCATTGATGGTGCTGCTTAAATTTATGTTGATTAAAAGACAGACAGTTCTAAGAAAACCACTAAGTACTGGAGTACTTCACATAAAACAGGATCAACAGGAGGTGCTGCCCATCATATACTCTTTTTCATTTTCCTTTATCTATAAGTTTTCTTACTAATAAAGTCCACTTCTGTACAACATGGAAGGTGAAATCTCAAATCTCTTAGCATTAAGAATCTTTTCTACAAGGCCTTGGTGTTTTGGAGGTATTTAAGCCATGTTAGCATTGAAAAAAAAGTACCACAGGAAGCTGAAAGGTGGAAAATCCCACTATGAAACTCTGAGTTTACCTTCACCAGTGACTTAGTCCTCAGCTATTGGATCTGAAATATTTTGTTGAAGTTTCAACTCTGTTTCCTAGTGACAAAGGTGTAGTGTTTTAAAGACCTCTACCTCTCCCCAGTTTGAAGGGAGGCATATGAATGGGAACAGTTTGACCTAAGAGTTTATTCCCAAATGGTGCAATGCAGAAACTGCCCTGGTTCACTGAAGGGTGCTCGGAAAAGGCCAGTGGGACTACTCGCAGTTAGGGCCACCCTGATAGTTACAGGCACCCAGAAAGGATGAACTGAGCAAGATGTCTGGGGACAGAGATGATCTGTCACTTCAGGATTTCTTTGGAAAAAAGCTTTTTCATTGAGCCCTGGTTTTTCTTTCCCTGACTGACCAAATCAGTGGCCTTCTATGATGGAGTGACTACATCAGTGGACAAGGGAAGGGTTACAGATGTTATTTATCTGGTCTTCTGTAAAGCCTTTGATGCAATCCCCCACAACATCCTTCTCTCTAAATTGGAGAGAAGGATTTTATGGGTGGATTGTTAGGTGGATGAGGATTGGCTTGATAGTCATATCCAGAGTGTAGGGTCAATGGCTCAGAGTCCCAGTATACAACAGTGACAGGTGGTGTCCCTCAGGGGCCTGTACTGGGAACAGTGTGATTTATTATTTTCATTAATGTCACAGATGAGGGGATCAAGTGCACCCTCAGCAAATTTGCAGATGACACCAAGCTGAATGCATCTGATACCATCCAGAGGGACCTGGACAAGCTCTAGGACAGGACCCATGGGAATGTCACAAGGCTTAACAAGACCAAGTGCCAGGTGCTGCACCTGGGTCAGAGCAACCCTGGTACCAGCACAGGCTGGGGATGGGCAGATCACAGCAGCCCTGCCCAGAAGGACTTGGGGGTGCTGGGGTCATGATGAGAGGCTGGACATGACCCAGCCATGGGCACTCCCAGCCCAGAAAGCCACACTTGTCCTGGGCTGCATCCAGAGCAGTGTGGGCAGCAGGGCCAGGGAGGGGATTCTGCCCCTCTGCTCTGCTCTGCTGAGACCCCACCTGCAGTGCTGCATCAGCTCTGGGGTCCCAGCACAGGAAGAACATGGACCTGCTGGAGGGAGTCCAGAGGAGGCCACAAAGATGATCAGAGAGATGGAACACCTCTCCTATCGGGAAAGGCTGAGACTTTTTCAGCATGGAAAGGAGAAGTTTTAGGAGTGATCTAATTTTGGCCTCCAGTACCCAAAGGGAGCCTACAAGAAAGATGGAGAGAGACTTTTTGCAAGAGCATGTAGTGACAGGAATAGGGAATGGATTCAAACTGAAAGAGAATAGGTTTAGATTAGGTATTAGGAAGGAATTCTGTTCTGTGAGGGTGGTGAGATACCGGAACAGGTTGCCCAAGGAAGTTGTGGATGCCTCATCCCTGGAAGCATTCAAGGCCAGGCTGGATGGAGCTCTAGGCAACTTGGTCTAGTGAAAGGTGTTCCTGCCCACAGCAGGAAGGTTAGAACATGATGTTTAAGGTCCCTTCTAACTCAGGCCATTCTATGATTTTATGATTATAGGATGTGATGTTTCTGTTGTTGGATGGTGACACCGTCACTGCCAGCACTTGGAAAGGCCACAGTGGTTTGCATGAGGCTGAAGTGGGGATGTAGTGGCCAAGAACCCCCCAGTCAGAGACCCAAGTTAGGGTTGCTACATGTTGTGGAGTAGCCATCAATACTTCTGGTTTCCTTGGAATGAAGTGAAACATTCCCACAATTACCACTTTTTCCATAAACTCAGCCCTGCAGGTGATTGCAGGGGCAATCACCTGAGTCTGACCAGTCTGCCAAAGACATCCATCTGTTCATGAGTCAATCACAAAAACAGGGCTTCCAAAACCAAAAGAGGGAGTCTGAGGCATCCTGTGGTTTTCACCCCCTTCAGCCACGGAGATTAACTGCAGAGCTGCTGAATAGTCAAGACACTTGATTAATGACTGTGAGATTAAGAGCCATAATTTAGAGTGAAAAATTTCAGTAATGCAGCTGGATTAATTAGGTTTCATCATTAATTGAGCCGTGGAGGAGGAACAGTTTACTCTTGTTACTGGCAGGTACCAGTCCCAGAAAACATACCAATCAGACCTTGCTCTCAAAGCTAGGACACAGCTCTGGTCCTCTACTGTACTTGTCCTTCCCTGAGTTCTTCAAGGCTGACACTCCTTTCCTGGAAAGGCCTGGAAAAAAGGCAATCTATATTTTTGTATCCTTGCCTTCACAGGGCAGCAGGACACCTGACCAAAAAATCTGAAAGAGGGAAGGTACCTCAGAAGTAAGTGTACTTCTGAAACTTATTCTGTGTGGAGGGGAAACCAACATACAGAAACAAAATTTTTGCTCATAATAGTTCATGGTTTTTCAGCAACATGCATTCAAAATTTTAATTTCCAGAAAACTGCACAAGAAGTTTAATCAGTATGTTAAAAGATAACTTCAGGAAAAATACAACATAAGAACTCTTTGCCAACTCTTTGAATGTATTTATTTATGTTTGGATTTGTATAAGGAATTCTCATGCTATAAATTTTTATTAAAAACATGTCATTAGAAATAAATAATACATTTATAGTCATAAGTAAAACAGTACTTTTTATGCACACAAATGTTTGGCTTCCTCTTACAAAACAGGAATTGTATTTCACCATCTTTTTTTTGTTTATTTGTTTATACTTGATATAAAAGGATAAAGCTGCTGCATGAAGTTTATATTTATTGTAGGTTTAATATATCCCCAGACTAGGGTTTTTGTCTATTTTCCTAATAATATTTATACAGGAAAAATACCCTTCTATTCTTGCTATTGATTTTTGATATGGTGAATGTGCTTAAACATTGCAGAAAGAATATAATGATAATAACAAAGAGTAATACATTTGTTGCTTTTTCCTGCTTGCTGATGGGAATGACTAACTTTTATGAGAAAAGAATTATGTTTACAGAAAGGCTCGACATCACCACCTAACTAAAGGAAAAAATACATTATAGAACTTTATTTTCATTAGCTATGTGAAGATGCATGTCCTGGTTTCTCAGATACTAGGAAAGCAGAATTCCTCAATGCTGTTCTCCTTTCTTGTTTCTGTTTCCTGCAGATCCAGTTGATGATACTCAAATGTCACACGGTTGATGTGTTTGCCACTGGAGACCATTCGCAGCACAGTGTTGTCACAGCCAATTTTCATTTGGGCTATTTAGGGAAAAGAGATATAAAGACACATTTATATGAGAGAAAGTGAGGGAAAAGAGATATATAATGATGGGAATTATGAAGCACCAATACATGCAATTTTGGAAATAAAGCAAATGCATGTGTCATGATGACTTGCTGGTGTTGATATTGTTGATTAACTTTTGTGTTTGTTAGTTTTGCTTTACAATGCTTGGGTATTTAATCAAGTATTCTTCCCTCATCCAAATGCTACTCCATGTCTATGTGCTACTGTTAAATAGCATGAGTGATGGGTAAGGGTAATGGCACTCTATCCTGGAGATAGCCAAAATTAGCAACATCAAAATGTTTCCCATTAGAGGGATGAGTGGATTTGTGTGTAAGGACATCCTTCACAGGAACAAAGGCATGTGAGAGTCCCATCAAGACAAACTCAAATGGTAGTGCCCAGCACGTGGTCCCACTCTGAGGGAAATGGAGTGTCACTAACTGCTGCTTTAGGTAAGCCATTTGAGTGGGAGCTTGGCAAAACCTTTTTGTTCGGGGAACTTGGAGGAACTTCCTCACTTGAGGAGAAATCTGGTATGTCACCAGGAGAGCAAGAGCTGCTGCGATGGATTTTCACTTCCTTCACACCACCAGGAAAACACATTTTAATCTCATTCCATTGCTCAGTATTATCATTCAACAGCAGCAATTACCACTTAAAACTTTGAAAAGTGCCTGGACTGTTAAGTTGTGGTGTGATGAAAGGCAAGAGAGACCACATGGGCCAGGCACATTCCTGCCCTGCAAGTCTGTGGAAATGCCACTTCTCCAGTGCCCTGTTGGTACTCCTGAGATATGACAAGTGTGCCACAGGGGTTAGTCTGTCATATCACTGCCACACTTTGCAGTCTGCTATTGAATATTAGGGAAACTGGAAGTTCTTATCTTTATGGGGAGAAAGAAGGCACTGGATCAGCATGATAGTGAAACAGATTCAGAGTCCCAGCAGGTTCAAAGTATAGAATGGGAAGTCTGAGGCTTTTGGGGCATGTGTTACACCTGCAACAGAAAAGGTCTTGGGAACACTGAGTAAATGAGAGAAAAGCTCTTTAACTGAAAATGTAACAATCTGCCTTTGTTTTTTGTGAATTTCCAGACCTTTTTATGTGCTGACATTCTAATATTTATTTTTGTTATAGGACAAGAATTTTTTAAATATGTCTAATTCAGCCTTGTCATAATGATTACTAAAGGGGCAAATGAAGGTGGTCATGGGTGTGCTGTGACACATAGCCAAACCGCAGGCTTGAATAGCTTTAGCGCCCATGTTCTGCTAAATGTGAAGCTCACCAGTCTAGCAGGAAGTCCAGATGTGTGTGGGGGTCTCCGCATGTCTTATTATGGTTAATTATCTTATTATGTGGAGGTAATTGGAAGAAGTTCTTACCAGACCCATGAAAGGAGTGGCAGAGGTCAGCTAGTGGAAACATCTTGGATGGGTCTAAGCCAGCTCCTCCAAGAAGCTCTACAAAATCTCCCACTCCTGCACAGCTTGCGGATGGTTTCTTAAAAAGGCAGAGGCCAAAAGTTATTTACCATTAATCTTCAAAATGTAGTAGTTCTGCAGACATTACTGGAGCTAACAATAGGTTTTAGAAATCCCCTCTGCTTAAAGCCGTGCAAAATCGCTTTCTCATCCTGAGCCGTACTACCTTGATTACCATTATTAAGTTAATCTTCTTAAGGCATTCCAAAGAAAGACCTAAGTAGACTGTGAAAATTACTGACAAGTAGAAAAGGTGTTGATTCAACTGTTTTTAATGCAGATAAGTAATCTGGTTCTGGATACTTAAATATGTAATCAAATTAATGCAGGCATGGGCTGTATGTATGCCAATATTCCGTTGGCAGGCAGGAACTCCAGTTCCACTATATCATTCTCATTCCTAAAAAAAATGCTAAAATGCATCATTGTAGCAAAGTTCAATTAAGGTAGAAATTAACAAAAAGAGTAGTTTTCTTCTGAAAGCAATGGCTTACTGTATATTAAACACACAGTTTTCCTGAAATTATTGCTGTTTGCCAAAAATATCTTGCATGGACACCTTGAGCACCTGTCATCCTGTCATAGGCTGTCATCCCTATGCTGCTGTTTAAGTGCCTGGTTTCTTTACCTTCCTTTGCTGTTGTCCTTTTCTGCTCACCACTGAATAAGTCAACTAATTCACTTGTCCATCTCTCAAAACCTGGCTTGTTCAGACACTGGCAATCTCCTTGAAGAACTCAGGCTGTCAGACTCAGTGGCAGGAGAGAACAAATTTCCTTGCTCTATTCTTCTGAATATTTTGGAATTGGCACCTTCTTACACCTCTCAGGCACAGGTATCACCAATAGCTCCTGTCCTTTTCTCGTGGTTTGTCACTAAGGACCAAATACCCTAGATCAGAGCAGAGAATGCTCAGCATATGGAGCAGGTAAACAGTTGTGAGCATGTTTGTATTTTGTCTGTGATAATACCTCACAATCTAGTGGCTCCTTTCTCTCTTCAGAGCATTTGCTGCTTTCATTAATTTAAATACAGACAGACAGCTCTCAGAGAGAGTGCTCCTTTCTTTATAATGAAATCCTTACCCTTTGTTATGGCAAGCAATTGTTATATTCATTAATGGTACTTTGCATAATTTGGCTGCCATTGCAATATTACAGAGACAGTGGCGACGAGGCAGCCCTAGTTCTCCTCTCTGGGAGAAACCAGAGCTCTCAGCGTGCACACAAGAGATCCGGAACACCCATGCCTAAGCAGCCAGCACCACAGCCTATCCATGTTTTAACCCTTCCCTCTTCTGTGCCCACAGAAATTGCACATGCTAGTATTTTCTTAGGAAATAAAGATCTCACCTTTAAAAAGAGACCATTTAAATGTCCCAGGATAAGATCAGATATTTTTATCACCACTGGGTAGATTATGGAGAAGCTGCAGTTTCTGTGCTGGTGAGGAATGACCATGGTAAACCTTCCTGAGGGGGTCTGAGAGATGACATTGCAAGCTGGGACACAGGAAAAGGTACAAGAGTTACTTGTCCAGTCATCACTGCATGTAGCAAAACTACATAATTAAAGCACCAAAAAAAGCCAAGATAGTTTAATTACTGGGAGTTACAACCAAATGCTGAAAAAAACGTGTGGCATTTTCTGAGGTTCTTGCAAAGCATTTGTTCTTTAAAAATTCCCTCCCCATTTTTACTATACAGCATGAGGTCTGGCAGAACCTGAGGGTGAAGCAGTCAATAGAAGAGCTAACACCTAAAATCTGTACATCAGGGCCTCATGCTATGAAGTGCTTATACAGTTGTCAGTTTGAAGGAGGCTAAACATGGGTGGAGGGAGAGATTGTGTTTAGTCTTGACAGCTTATTGCTTGACATTGCCAGCAGCCCCCTAAATCCTATTTTGCTCCTCAGAACTGGAGCTCCTTACACGGCAAAATATCTCACTGAAATGAGGACGTGATTTTATCTTCAAGCTCAAACTTAAGAATTCAGGTAAAGAAGTAACTTATCTTCTATGTGAGCGATCCAAGGGATTCTTGGCATAGATCTGGAGTCCTGCAGTTGCTTTAGCAGGACAGTGAAAGACACCAGCCACCTCCAGCAGTTGAATGCAATAATCACATCCATGGGTAGGAAGCCACTCCAGAGTGGGGACCTAACTTGCGGGCCCAAGTCTGAATAACTCGGAGTAAAGACGTAGCAGACATAATGTCACTGTTTTCTGGTGTTGGGGGCTTTTTTCTTTTTTTTTTGGTTGGTGGCTTTTTCTGTTTGTTTTGGTGTCTTTTTTTTTCTTTTTCTTTTGTTTTTTGGGAGGGGGTCTGTTTGTTGTTTAGGTGGGGGTTTGTTTGTTTGTTTTTTGCTTGTTTGTTTGTTCTGTTTTTGTTTTGTTTGGTCACTGAGTAGTTATGAGATAAATCAGACTGGCCTGAACAATAATTGCTAAATGTCCTGTCCTCTTTGGAAAACACAATTCATGTGAAGTACTGGACAGGTTGCCCAGTTGTGAGTGCCCAACTGCTGGAAGAGTTCATTACCAGGTTGGATAAGACCCTGGATAACCTGGTCTAGCATGTGGCATTCCTGGCCATGGTGGGGGTGGGGGGGTTGAAACGAGATGATCTTTATGATCTCTTTCAACCCAAGCCATTCCATGATTCTATGATAATTTGTGCCTTGCCAGCTCAGAGGCTTAGGCAAAGAACTTGCAGATCGATCTCTGTGATCATATATCTCTCATAACTACCACATAGCCATTCAATACACTGATTTTACTGTTGAATGTTTTCAAATATTTTTCCTCATTGTTCACTCAGATCTAGAAAATGCTGAGATTGAAGTTGCTCAATTAATACTATTTGTTCTAGCTAAATGTGTTGGAACATGCCAATATTAGATTGGAAAGGATCTTATTTGAAAGAAAGAGCCTTATGGTCTTGCATATTGAAGCCTGTGTGATCTCTTAAACTCCTTTTTTCCTTAGGGCACACACTGAGCCTGAATCAAGCCCGCAGGCATGCAGGTGCACATGCCTCCACCAGCCTTACCACAGCCACGTCAGTGCATATAACCACAGTGAGAAAACTCAGTGCAAAGCAGCACATTCTCTTTTCTTCCTGCCCCAAATTCGAGCCCCTTTGGTGGTATGAAATGCAGACTTACGGAAGAGATTGCTGTTTTTCTTGACTGTGACAGTAAATCCATTGCCTGGTAGCTGAATCTTGAAGAAGATCATTGCCACGTTCTGTGATGATCTGATGCTCCTCTGAATATTCCCACTTTCACAGAAGTCTACATATCTTTGAGAAGTGGTGAGCGGATGGTCCAAGGAACTGGGAAATTTCTCTCCCTTGAGTATCCATCCATCAAACACCTACAGAGGTTCAATAATATAAAACCAGGTTTTGATTAATACTCTGTTAGCAGAGAACAGAAACATGAAGTATAACAGACAGTCTTTCCTTTCAACACCATATAATCTGTTCAAAGCCACAAACTGAAAAAACATTTGTTGTATTTATTGATTTCCTAACATTTAACTAATTATTCATGCTTCAATGGATGTTTAGGAAAGGGATATATATAACTTTAATGTTGTTTTTATCTCCTTCAGGTGACAACTTTTGTAATCTAATTTCTGTTTTGAGGGAAGTATCCCTTTTTTCTTCAGCATCATTACATTCTTTTTGGTTTGTTTTTTTTTTTTTTTTAATTGCATTGTCACTATGAGAAGTTTTTGACCAGCTTGATTTGGATGCTTTACAGCTTGTCGTTAATGGTCCCAATGGTCTTGCAGAGATATTGGAATACAAAAAACTTTGGGGAGGAAATATTGGCAGAGGTATTGCTCTCACTTGTGTTAGCTATTTTACTTCATCCTAGCCACCAGAAAACAAAACAAGTTCTGCATTATTTATCTGGATCTTAAGCATCAACTTCTACAAATCTTTCCTTCATAACAAAAAAGCAAAAATCTTCCCTCACCATCTTCAGATTAGAAGCAGAAAAATGTATTAGTTCTAGCATAGATACTCAGCTGCCTGCCTTGCTCTTTCAATTCCCTCCTAGCTGCTCTCACATGGTAATTCCTTGAACACTTCAGTCAATACCCCCAAAATTCAAGGACAAGGTTCAGCCATTGCTTCAGTCAATAATTCTGATGTGAGACTTCCTGATTAAAAAAACATCAGGATTTGTCTCTGGATTTGCCAGAACTATAAGTTTCTGAAGTAATGGGATGCAGGTGCTCAAATTACACGAGGAAAAAGTTGTTTATATATATATATATAAAATAGAAAAGTTTGGGACACCATTACCAAATAAAGGAAAACTCAATAAAACAGAAAGATATCCTGGCATTTTTCTAGCATCCATGAGTGACCATAAGTGCAGGTACAAAAGCCTTAGCCCCACAAGAGACTGAAATCAGTCTCCCTGTAGCCACGTGGGGAGACATCTCAGTCAAGATATGGAATGAAAGGACAGAATTGTGAGCAGGAGACAAGGAAAGGGCTGAAGGGCAGCTTTTCTCCTTCTCCCTATTCCTGGACCTCAGCTTGCCACTAGATGGGATGTGGTCTGTTCTATGCCTTGCCAGTTCAGCACAAAGGGCAAAGTGCAAAGCGAAGGGAGCCAGGGACCATCGAGCCTCCCCTTCTCTCTTTGACCAAGTTCAGATATTGGTGAATGCTCCTGTCTGCCAGAGAAATGTGCTGGTAAAGTTTTTTAACACTGGAATAAAAATGGCTCTGAGTCACGAGCCTCTTTCTGTTCAGAGCCAATGTCCTGAAAAGTTCTAGCAGGGAAATTTTAAAGAAAGCTTGCAATGATCCAGTCACTATTAATATGATACTGAGTGACCTGAGAGCAGAGGTCCCAGAGCAGTAACAGTGATCCAGAGATCTATATCATTATCTGCAGGGCGCATGTGATTCACAGTGCAATAAGTAAATCCTACTGACCAAATTTTTCAGCCATCCACCCAGGTATGGACACTCCATAGAGGCGCTTCTGGAAAAGTTCAGAAGAGCCAGTATTGTAGGCTGGAGAGGGATCCTCATCCTGCACCTGCCTTTGCTTTAGAGGAGTGGTGACGGGGGGAAGACACATACTCAGAGTGCCTCAGGGAGGAGAGAGAGCCATCCCGGAGGGGGCTGCTTTGTGGAAGCCTGTTTTTTACACACAAACACACACAACACAGATGTGCACGTGCACTCGCCCGCCCCTCGCACACACAGCAAACACCTCACGAGTCAGAGGAGAGCAGAGACTTGCAGCTTTTTACCTTCAGGAAGTCCCCCCCTTGGCAGTCGATGTTTACAAAGTCGTAGTGTATTGTGATGAGCTCCTCGGGCTCCCCGATGAAGAAGGTTGCGCAGTGCAGCTGTGGTTGGTCTGCGGTGAAGGTGAACTGCCCCTCTATACTCAGCATGTCAATGCACCCTGGAGAAGCAGGGACAAAGGGCTGCTGCCTCTGCCTGCCCTGAAGGAAGACCCCGTGCCAGCTCCCACTGTGCAGGGAAGGAGGGGGATAGGAGAGAACCTCCGCACTGGGATCCGGCTGGCCGTGAGGACAGGGAGAGCCAGCTGAAGCAATTTAGGAGCCTGCTGAGCATCAGAGGATAAATAGTGACTAGCAGGGGTGAGCACAAACGTGCGACGGGGGGGGATGGTGTGTCAATGCATCTCTGAGCAGAAAACTCCGTGTGTACATGTGCACAAGTGCACAAACACTCTATTCTTTCGGATTTCGCTCCAGTCACAGCTGCTACACCTGCCCCACCCCTTAGCAATGTGACCCTGCCTAGGGACATGGGTGGGGAATCCCCATCCTACTCCAGTTATTTGGGACCATTAACTATGAACCCCACCCTCTGCCTTAAACCACAGGTTTCTGCGGGTTTAATGCTTTGTCCTTCTTCTCCCTAGTCTTGCAAAAAGCTGCTGCAGCTCTGTTACTCCCAATTAGCCCCTTCCCCTCCCTGAAGTATGCCCAGGATTCTCCCACCTGCCAGTATTCCCTACCAGAGCACCAAAGAAACTCACGGAGCGACCGCCGGTAGATCTGTCCTGCAGACAGCTCTCGCTTCAGATCTTCACTGAGTAGTAGGAAGGGGTCATCTTCACCAGCATCCCTCACCTGGTTAAAGATGGAGGGCAAGAAGAGTCTGGGGCAAAGTGAAATGCAGCTCTCTCCCTGCACCTCTCAAGAACAGGCACAGCATATTATGTCCCCCCTCCAGAAACAGTGCAGCTGTGGAAGAGCTCAGGCAGAAAGCTGCCAACCTGCAAGAGAGGGGGAATAAACCTGGGATCTAAGAGGTAAGCCCAGCAGCTAAGTGCACTGAGAGTTTCTTAAATCCTCAGAATTGCTGAGCATAAATAAATGGAGGGGTAGTACAGAATACATGGGACTGTTGCATTAATGTTACCCAGGTGTAAGTTTAATGCAGAAGAGGGAATAGGAAAGGGAGAGAGAATAAAGCACAATGCTGGAAAGGTGAGAGCACAAGTTAGAAGATAGCAGCTAAAAGCACAGTGAGATGTTTAATCATCAGCCCTAATGCTCACCTCTAGGTATCTGGTTTCTCCTTTGGAGGCTGCCAGGAAGATGAGAACGAGGTGGCATTGAAACTGGAAAGCAGACGGCATGCTGACACCTCCTCTGGCAGCCGTCCCCCAGTGGCCAAGTTTCTCAGGGATTGTGCCGGTATGCAGAAGCCGCCGGGGTGTCTTGGAGCGACTCTTTTTATAGAGCTGTTGGGAGGGGAGGCACTTGGTCCCCGTACTGATAGGGTAACCCATGGTAACTGAATTCCTCTCACAGTGACACAGTACGTGGGCATGATAAGGGTCCAAATTGCAGCCACAAATTTTCAAGACAGTTGAATTCCCCTTTGTGGCAGATGTCTTTCCTCCTAATCTGTCTGGTGAAATAGCTGAAATCCTCTGGGAGAGAGAGCCCATCCCTGTGCATATGGGGCACTCATGCGCTGTGTTTATTTCCAGTTATTCCAAAGCAAGAAATGAGGAGCATCTCTCCCTCCTCCTGGGGCAGTCACGGGGTATTTCTGACCTGCAGGGCTTTCTGCTTTCCTTCTGCCTACCTCTGCTGCTCTGCAGCTCTCTGCAGTGCTTGTGCCTGTGCTTCCTGCTGGCCAGGCCTGGGTGGGCACCCCTGTGTCCCAGGCAGGCTTGCAGCCTGTGCCAGCATCCCTCCAGGGCTCTGCAGCAAGCACACAGGCAAAACCAGACAGCTCTTCCCACCAAAACCAGCTTTCATACAGAAATTATGAAAACTTGGTCTTCCCAAGGGCATATTCATCACAGAACTCCTGATACTGCTTCAGCCTTGATCCTCATGTGAAACCTGAGAAGACCTTTAAAAGCTGAGCCTGTGAGTGAAATTTTGTAACTCTGCGGAGTACTACAAATCAGGAACTCAGCAGAGGTGATAGATGTAGGGTATATACCTGAAATCCATTGAGGTTCCTTGGGAATTACAACTTTTGTTGGAAAACTGCAGGGTTTAGTCCCAGTTTGCATTAGAGGATGGCTGGAACATTAATCAGGAAGGTGAGAGGTGCCTTGGAGACCATGAAGATCAGAAGGGGCTGCAGAGGACCCCAGCCTTACTTGCTATTGTTTCCCTCACTCTCTAAAGAGATTGATAAGGTTAAAATTATAGCTTGACCCCTCCAATCCCAAATTCTGGCTGCAGTGTCCCGGTTTGCCCTGACACTCCCCAACCTATACCTCAGACACTGAGTGTTGAGGAATGCAACAGGGAGCTGAGTGTGCAGCTGCAGTGAGAGCTGCAGATGGAGGTCTGAGGGGCAGGAGCCCGAGCCCAAAGTAAGAGGCTGTGAATTGCTGACCTTTTGAATTCCAGAAAGCCCAGGGACCTGTGGCACCAGCCAGGTGACCAGACACTAGGAGGTACAGCAAGAGTCGAGGACTCAGCTGGAAGATCACAGACCTTCATATACATAGACTGTGAGGGTGTAAAAGCCCAGGCATCCCTTTGTTCAGGGTCCCTCTCTGGAGGCAGTAGCTCAAGGCTTCTATTCTGTTGCTGCACCATTATAAAATTACTAAAGGAGACAGAGGTCTGAGGCTCTGCTGTGGGAAACCTGGGCTTGAACTGGTGAGGAAAGCTGGTCTGCCTGAGTGAGTGTGGGATGTGTAGGGAGTTGAGTGGGGACCCATCGGCTCACTGGAGGTGCACGCTATAAAGGGGCTTGGATCCCAGCAGTTAAAAGCTCTCGTGGTGGGAGTGTGACTGCCTGAGTGCCTCCTGAATAGTCAGACGGGGACATTATCTTGCTGTGAGTCCTTGAAGATCTTCAGTGAAGGACAGCATGATCGATTGTGTGTGAATTTGTTACTGAAGATTTCAAATTCCATAATTCAACTCCAAAAATTAGTGAAGGACACATGGCACTGCAGCTAAAATATTATGACTCTGTTAAGCCAGATGTGAGGTGACCTACTCAGAATGAAACATACAGCAGTGACATCACCACAGTTTAAACTCTTGCCTATGAATAGCTGAAATCTGGACTTAGCACAACATCCACCGGTGGAAGAAAAGCAGGAAGCTCCACAGTCTGAAGGACATCCTGGCAGATGAAGTGAGGGTACTGTCCTCCAATAAACATGGTAGTGGGAGGGACAATAGATGCCACCTCCATATCTGCTGTAATTTATTGCTCACACAGGGCCTGTGCTGTCTTTGAAATTCCTATGCAACACCTTGGAGTTTGTTATGAATATACAGTTATTCTGTGTAACATTGGTGCAAAAGCTGACCTCAGATATTCTTTGCTGTTGATGTGGAAATTAATTTTAACAGAGGTGCTAAGATGGTTTTTTTCACCCCCACTTTTCAGCTCTGGGCTCAGCAGGAGCTGATGAAGCCCGATGACATCCTGACCAGCCTCATCACAAAGCCCCCCAGTGCCTGGGGTAACTCTCTGTGTCTTCAAACACAGGGCTGTCCTCCGCCCCCAGTCTCATATGCCTTCTTTTGTGCAGCTCTAATGCTTGGGGAAGGCAAGTGTTTGGGATGGAAAAGGGAATCACACGCAAAGAGATGCAGCTGCTGCTGCTGGCTGGGGCTCTGCTGCCTCAGGTGGAGCTCAAGCAGATAAATCCCCAAAAGGGACCACTCAAAGGGAAAAGAGGAGGTTCATCTCCTAGCCATGCATCTCAACTGCCAGAGGGTGAGAGAGGATGTGAGGTCATCTTCTCACTCAACTCTGCTTCCTCCTTAGTGTATCACAGGTCCCCTTCCCCTCTACCCTCCCTTTGCCTGCTGCAGCACTGCTTTTGTTAAAAGTCACTTGCAGAAATGGAGATTTTCAGGAGATGAGAATGTGACTAACAAAGTAAAGAAAAATCACTTTGAATTGGGTTCAAAACACCCCTGCAGCATTTCAGAAGGGAAAAGCACCTTCAATGTGATACAAACCCTTGGTGAATTGAGGAGAGTGTCATTTTTCTTTCATGGAATTGAGTCATGATAACACTCTGAAGGACAAATTTTTTTGTTAATATCAAATTGTTTAGCACAGTGAAATGCCTTCCCAGTGACACCCTGTCACAAGCTAAATAATCCAGTTGATTGGCATCTTGATCTGCTAATAACTGTAAGTTACTCTGGGAGCAGCCCCTTTCCCTGGCAGAAATGATGGAAAGCCATGGTGCTTGGTTAGAGTCTGGGCTGAGTGCAGGGCTTCACTCACTCTGCTCTGCTGCAGCTCGGGATGCTATTGTTTAGGCACCCCAGCCTGTGCAGAGCCTTGGGCTGTTGAAGCAGTGCTCATGGATGGGCTTTTCAGGAATGTGCTTTGGAGGACCTGCCTTCCCCACTCGTGCTCAAAGCTTGTAGATGTCTTGTCAAATATTGTAGAAAAGAAGAAATCCCAGCTATAGTAAGGAGAGAAGAAAGTAAAGCTGAATAAAGACAGTAGTGAAACAAACTCCATTTACCCTCCCCCACAGTGATCAAATCATGCTCTGTCCTATAATACAGATGGTAAGTGCAGCTTCTTCTCATAAAAAGTAAAAGTAGTTGTCACAGGAAGACTATACATGAAGTGCTCAGTAGTGAGATTTCTTAGTGAGAAGTGCTTGAGCTACAGACAATCCTTAGAAATTCCTCCATGTAGCAAAGAGGGGCCAGGTGTTATGAACCCTTTCTGCTTTCAAAAAGGATCCCATGGGTGCCTATCTCTTCTTACCTCAGCTGCAGCCTGACTTCTTGCACAAGCGGCTCAAGCAGACCAAACCCCTCACTAGTATCAGGATCTTAAACATGAGTTAATATTTTCTGTATAGACACAGTTCCAAGCAAGCTTCACACCACAGGGGTCAGCCTGGCTGCTGCATGTCCCATGGGGGTTCCTCTGCTTGTGGTTTCTTGAACTGAGAGGAGCAGCAGTGAGACTACAGTACAACTGCTCCAGGGAAGAGGAGCAGTCCTGCCTCAGGCACTCTGTCCTCAGCTGTTCATGCTGATTTCTCACTACTGCTCAGTTCTGGCTGAAGAGATGCCATGTGGGGTCATGCACAGTGTGAGATATCTGACTGGACTTTAAACTTCATATTGTGTCAGCTGCTAAACATTGTGCTGAGCTACATTTATTTCCCTTATGCTTTTTCCCCACTGTAACTGAGAATTCATGCAGGGGTTAGCTTTTAATTTCCTTCATGGTGTCTGTGAGATGTAGTGCTAGTCATTCCTGTCTTGTTATCACGTGGCTGTAGGTCTCATATCAATATCAGTGTCTTTGAAGAGGAGGAGATTGCTGCACATCGCTTCTAGTTTATTATACCTGTTCAACCGTTTGTGAATCCTTCAGTATAATGTTTCTGAATAATGGGATCAATTAGCCCAGATTAAAGTGAGAAAGAAATCTAGTGCCTATATAGTGTCACAACTGCTACAGTGAAGGCTAAATTTTTTGTCCCATCTTTGCTAAATCACAATCAGTCACTGCTTTGAAATAACACCACAGAAAAGAAAGCAAGGGGAAGACTGTACAGCAAGTCACAGTCCTGAAAGCCATAAGGAAACCACATCTTTGGTACAGACACGTACAAGATTTTGCTTCAAACTCTGAGCTAAAGACACATGTGTAAGAAGCTCCTGTTCCTGGCTCAGTTTAAGCACCTGGACTATGGACATACAATAGGAAAGACAGAATTCACCATGGCTAAAGTAAATTGGCCCTGTCAATGGCCAATGGTTTGAAGATATGCTCTTTTTATAAAAACAACAATCAGAGTTGTTATGACAGCTTAAGGAGAGCATTTCCAGCTGCAGAAACACAAAGTCTGAGATCACATTTTGTACTTCAATCCTTTACTGTTGTGTTTGTTTCAGTATCAGGCAGGTGTCCCAACAGTCCATGATCCAACCTGAGCCCAGGACTCCTTTGTAATCACTGCATCTCCATCACTGATTTCTGTTGTTGCCTGTCTGCCTCAGCTTTGTGCAGGGTATGATACGCCTATTCCAAACCTCACCACACGTCTCTCTGTAATACTACTTCTATAACTTCTCTGTGTGTGTCTAAATTGGCTTTAAATGAAGCTGAACTTTCCATAAGGTGAAGTAAGAGTGACTTGTTAACTCTGGGCAGTTTGACACAAGAGATGGTGTGATTTGTCACATTAAGTGGCTTAGAGAGATGACAAACACATGTGATTTATGAACTGAAAGCCTATCAGCATCATGCAGGCTTGACGATAAGTGTTGCATTAACTCTATTTATGGCATTGGCTAAAAGCAGAGATTGTGAAACTCACAGTTTACCGGGTTACAAATAATCAAGCAAACATTAATTCAGACACTGAGATTACCCTGAGGGCTGTTATCTCTACCAGCTCTGCCTGTGAGTCAACCAGCATCTACACAAAGTAGTCAGGACCAAGAAGTGAGAGAAAAGTTTTTCTCAGGAAGGAGAAAAGAGATATGAGAAGGGGTGACTGGGAAAAGCACATGCCATTGCTCTGGTGTTAGGAGAGGTGCCGGATGTTTGTTGAGCTGTTTAATTTTAGCATGGACTTTCCTCCTCTGTGGATCCTTTAAACAGAATCTCTGCCCTCAAGGGTTGCTGCAAGGCCTCAACACCAGAGCTGCACACAGGTGTCAGCATGCCCACCCCCGGCAGCCTCTTCAAGCCCATCATATTTGCCTTTGCCAGCTGCAGCAGCTACTCTCATCAGTACCAGTGCCCTTGCAGAAGAACAGTCTCCTTTCCAAAACATGGCACAGTTACTGCATCTAGACTTTGCTTGGAAGTATAACCCTCATGGACCAGGTCACATCCTGTTCTAGATCTCTCCCATGGCTGCAGCTTTCTCCCAGTGACCCTCACCAAAGCAACAGCCCCTGTTCCTTCTCTCCCAAATTTCCTGTTCAGCTTGGGGCTACTAGAACATCTATCACTCTTTTCAATACTGAGCCAGTTTATTACATAGAATACAATCTCAGATGTGTTGAGAAATCCCTGTATTTCCACATATCATGTTTTAAAATTTGTTTAATCTCTGAAGTATAAACTTTACCTTTGACAAAGCACCACTTTCATAAGTGATATTTTAAGATATTTTGGGTTTTTTTATCCAAGAAGGACAAGTATTTCTTAGATGAAGTGACTCTCCCTGAGGAGAATCATTCTTATCCAGAAAAAACTGTAATTCGACACAATTCTGGCAGTGTTAGACATTGCAGTAATGGTCCCAACTTCAGAAACACTGTGAACTTTTACACAATTCAGGCAGTCAGTATGAGTCAGATAAGAGATGTCAGCATACCCAACATAATGGTATATTTATCCTTTCAACTGCTCCCTCGGCGTAATCCTTTGTTTTTCATGTGTGTGATTCCTTACCAGTCATCCCCAGTACTGTGCAGTCTGTGGTGCCAATTTGATCAGTTAGGCTCCAAATGCTTTTCGGTGAAAGTACAGGAATATGTTGTGTTAGTGTAAAAATCACATATGTTGAAGGACCTTGGCTCACCTGGTCAGCATTTTTCCACCTCCTGAAGTCTAAAGGCAGTTTCACCTTTGCTAGCAATGTCACAGAGCACCTTTAGCTCAAGTGCAGAAATGGGCTTTTTAATTTCAAATATAAACTATTCTCCTTCTTGTAATACTACTCCTAGGGCACAAAAAATGACCCAAAAAAAACCCCTCCCCAAACAAGAGGTTTTTTGTAAAATTGCAGAATTAGGTCATTAGTGCAACGGCAAAACCAGTTTTGCTCTCATCTACCAAAGGCATCAATAGCTCAATGGGATGGAACTCTCCAGCCCTGTGTCTCATCCAGACACATCACTCAGCACCAGGGATCTGTTTGCTACTGCCACTTGATGTCCCCAGCCAGAGCTGAGGAATTTACATCTTTCTGCAACATTCTCAACTTCTTGCCATTTTTCTACTCTGAACAAAACAATCTTAAGTAGTGCTCCAGGTGGTTCGGTTGCTTTTCTGCCCTTTATAACTTGTTTTACACACAGATCTTTTTCCTGCCATAGCTTTATTCTATAGTGCTTTTCTGAGTTCATACAACTACTGTGAATGTAAAATCAAAGCAATACTAGGAGTTTTAAGGCAGAGTCCACTGACAGATATTTGAAAGCTATACTGTGATGATTGCTCTGCACCCCATGCAGTCAAACAGGATTTGAGAGGGCAGCTTGGAATTTAAAGCAAATGTGTAACAGGAACATTTTCCAATGATTTTCCCCCAAGGACCTGGGCTCTGAGAAACTACTTCTTCTGTCTTCCTCTTTACTGTCTTGTTGCAATATTTGCAGTTTTATAGACATGTCCTTATTTAGCCAACCAGCTTACAGAAACACAGCTTTCCATTGCAGGCTAATTTAGAGTCTCGAGCACATGTTCTCAGCTGCTGCAAAATTATGCCGCTGAGTGCAATAGGCTCTGTCATTTTACATCAGCTGAGAATCTGCTTGCAAGGGCAAAATAAGTGGATGCAGCTGCAGTTCTCTTCCTTGGGAGTTGCCCCTTATACACAACTGATAGCAGGTGTCTGAGAGCTGGTATTTAAAAATGACAAGTTTTTTGGTGTTTCTTTTTTTTTAAATATTTTTGCTGAAGTTCATTCATGTACTCTCTTTGATGGCTGCCCAATACCTACAGCCCACCATCCTCCAACTCAGAGGGAAGGATGTGGACAGAATTCATTTCGAAAACAGATTTCCAGATCATAAATTAAATATTCTCCCTCATGCCATATCATGTGGCAGAAGAAAGATAAAATTGAAAATGTTACCCCTTTTTTCTTCAAATAATATAGTGCTATTCAACAGACGTAATTATCCCTAAAGACACATGCAATAATTGATGGCCTGTCAATCAAAGCCCTTATTAGACATGTACATGATGTCACATCAGAGTCTAAATCTTAATCTAAATCTAAATTTTCCTGCCAGTCAAAAACCTTTATATAGATTAATCTGATTTCAGATACAAGTTTTCTGTGTGACCTTTTACCCAGCCTTTTCAAGGCTGTGATCAGAGAGGAGCTGGATCTTTTATCTGTGCTGTTGAGCTTGTATGATGGACTCTGGGCTGTCCCAGAGAGTTTTTTGCCTGGCCCCGCCCTACTTTATGTTCCAGCATGGAGCATGGAAAAGGGATCTGCCTTGGGTGGCTGAGGGACCTGGGGCGGACCTGCTCTGCTGCAATCAGTGGATGGCAATTACTAACATTACTGGCTACTGGAAACATCATCTGTTCTGCTGGGGTCTCCTGGGGTCTCTTCTCTTTCCCTTCTCACAATGCCAGGCAACTTTGTCCCTCATCTTTACAGGGCAAAAACAGTGTTTTGGAAGATTGTTATCCCATTGCACTTGATGCCTTCCACACTGCTTGGGATTATTATCCCATTGTACTTCCACACCTTCCATTGAAAGGTGGTGCCTTCCTACTGGACCTAGGTGGTAAGTCACCACTTGGAGACACAGTTCCATTACAAACTCCTTGTCTTCATGGTGATGTCATACACAGCTCTTTGGGATTGGTAGCTGGATAACAAATCTGAAGTTATAAATTTACCAACAGTTAAAGCATCAAGCTTTGTGTTGCCAGTTGCACTCTGGCACTTCAAGTCTCTTTCGAGCTGAAATAAAAGCAAATAGAAGAGGATGAGGCTTTCAAGATAATGGAATTTGTCTTCTGCAAATCTGCTCTTTAGATGTCAAGCAAAGCAATTTCACAATATATAGAAAATATCTTGTCTGGCATTTTTGTATTTTTATTGGTCTTTGATGTAACTTGAAAATATTAGACCATGTTTTGGTGTTCAATTTTCTATAGGTTTTTCAGACAGCCTGATATGACAAATGGAAAAAATGTCTGTAATTAGACATCATTCCTAACACTGAGGCACTCTGGAGAAAGCCACACAGCAAGCTTGATCTGCATCTATAACTTCAAAGTGCTCCCTAGATCCATGTACTACAAAAAGACTTGAAGTCAGCAGGAAAATAACAGTAAGCAATGAGAAAAAAATATCTTGCCTTCAGGTTTGAAAGAGAGACTGAAAATCCAAAAGGTTCACATCTGCCAGATATTGTGTTCATAGTGAGGTTGGCTTGAATGTACTGTCTTGCATAGCCAATGTCAGTGGTTTCAATGCCATTTTGAACAGAGGATTGCTCACAGTTTTGTTCTGGCTCAGAGACAATTCAAAACTTTCAGGTGATCCTCATATATCTTTCTTAGAAGCAATGTCTACTGGAACAACTAATGTTCTAATGGAACATTAGTTGGTTCCTGCAGGAGAGGGGTGAGAGAGGGCCACTGGTGCAGTGGGTCAGCCCATAGGTAGGCCAAGAAAAGGATGGCTAGTTTTACCCCAGGGCCCCATATTGTGTGAAGACTTTGTGGGTTTGAGCTTTTGAATGCGTTTTGTGCATTTTCTTACTTTTCTGCTTGGTTTCCAGTCTTTGTACAAAAAGGTTTCTTCTAACAGAACAGAGTTTAACATTTGCCCTTGCAGTTAAAACAGCAACAAAGAAACACCTAACAAGACAAGCCAAAAACAGTGATTTAAGTGGTTTTATGAAGCTTTGTTGGAGAAAAGATAATTTGAGTCATTCTCCTCTGATTCATCTCAACCACAACTCATCTACAAGTAAGCCCCTTCCACAGAGCAGTTAGGATGCACACAATGCCCAGTAAATTCAGCTGATGAGGTGGCTCCACTGGCCCTCTCCACCACAGCAATGACTCTTGCTGCCTGACTCCAGGGCATATTGTTGTTGCCAGCTGTGACCCAGCATAATTCTGCTACACATATGGGTTGCTACATGTACAAGAGTTCATCAGGGATGGGCAGAGCGTTTATGAAATTTCTGGAGCTTCTTTCCAGAAAGATTATTGTTCAGATTTTTTAAAGAAGGAACAGTTTTTTACTGGGAAAATCTTAATTCTTTTAGCTTGGAGTTGAAGCTTTAAACAGCTCTTCTTTCACGTCCTCTTGGATGACAGGGAAAGGCTTAGAGGCTAGCAATGGTCTGGGACCCATGAGAAACCATAAAAACGGCCTTATGTTTTCTGGCTGTTGCATTTGCCATCCTGGTCTAACACTTGCAATGATATTGAGGTACATGACATTAAAGTACTTTTTTTTGTACTTTAGTTGTACAAACTAAAAAAAGTTGTCCAGTTGTTGCCAGTTTTACTTTTGTACATTTTGTTGTGTTGGTCTAGATGATATTTTGTGAATCCTGTAGAACTTTGTCACTGAAGGGTTAAAGCATGCTGTGGCACTGTCACCATTGCAAAGTTTGCTTTTCTTCTGGGTTAACACCATTTGGTGATGGTGCTGTTCTTAGGATGATGTCTGCCCCTTGTTACATTTATTACACCCTGCAAAATCCCCTGCTTATAATAAATTACATATTCTTAATCATATATAATTTCATTCAAATGTACACTTCGCTAAATGATGCTTGGATGCCTGGGAAGAAGAGACAAGTGGACTACATTCCTCAAATGTTGCCCAGCAGGGCACATCTTCATTGGAGAGTGGCTTTTTAATAATGTCTTACACAAACAACAAATCTTCATTTAATTCAGATGCCCTCAATTATAGCTTGAAGTTACCAGAAAATAACAAGGAAATAAGAGAGCTCTCCATGCAGGAAAAAAAGCCACAATATTCTGCCACCAAGGATTTGCAGTGCTTCAGAAGTATGCTTAATTCAAACAGGAGTGTGTAAATACTCTTAATTCAACCCAAGAGCAAGCTAACACTGGAGGGGTTTGGCCTACTCTCTCTTTGTCTGGCCATGGGGTTCAGGGAACCCCTGCTTTCATACAGGGTGGGGATCAGTGTAAGATGAAATAATAGTTTTTCCATAAAATTACTCACATTATAAAGTTGTACCCTGGAATTTCATCATTAAATCTTCCACAAGTGGTCTTAAAAGGCCTCCTTTTAACCATGCCAAAGTAGTGAAAGCAGAAGTCAATTACATATTTCCCCCAAAGACCCAGTCCTTCCATCAGCCCTCCCTCCAAGCAATTTGCTGACTAAATCTTCTATGTACTTGAATAATTTATGATATGAATAAATTCATTTATGCCAAGTGAAGAGGTTGACTACTGGGATGCAGCAATGCCAACAGAACAAAACTGAAGCTGGAGACATGGAGGAAATGAGCCCCTAACAATGGCAAACGGTATTGTATGCTCCAGCAGCAAGACACAGCTGTGACCACATCTGAAATATGAGTGCGGGGAGCAGCAGCTAACAAAGGTTTTAGAATAAGCAGAACTGAGCTAAAAAGAACCTGCTGGTTTTGAGCTGCAAAATAAGATTATTATAAAATGATTGAAAACTAACTTGCAAATGTTATGTCTCATTCAAAATTTTTTTCCATTCAGAAAGTATATAAGTAACATTCCTGTGCCTTTTACTTTCCACTGACATTGAAGAAATGGAAGTCTCAACTCGTGCCAAATGATCTGTCACCCCAAGCCCCTGACCTGGGCAACTGATGAAGGCATGTTACAGATGTATGGACTGCAAAGACTGGAAATATTACACATCTCAAGTAGTGTAAGCTGGCTGTGGTCCAGCTTACACCAGCTGCTGATTAGCTCCATAAATGTCTTAGAGCAGTAACAGTTGGAGGAATTATGGTTTGCATTCACTAAACTCCAAGGAGGGCTACCTAATTGGGCATGCTTTGCTTGCATTTGTGGCCAGGAGATTGATTACACCAAGGATTTTTAAAATTCCTCTTTCTTTAGCTGTTCTTCAAAGAAATCATTACATGCCACGGTCAAAGCAGCAACCAGAATTACAAATTCATTAAAATCCACTTCATTGTCCTTATTGGAGTCCAGGTCATTCATAATTTTAGAAAATTATCTACTGTGTATCCATTTTATAAAGCTGCTGTAAAAGGAAATCTTTTATGCCCATACCTGAAAATACAGGAAAAATTAAGGCATAAAGAAAGCTCCACATCAGTTTAAAGGTGGCCAGAGGAAGATCACCTGTAATAAGTATCATCTGTCAATTTATTTGGTTTTGTTTGCTTGGGCTGAGCCTTTTTCCTATAAATTGTCTGCAGCAAACAGGTGTGAGCTGGTCATCCCCAAGGTTTGCTTCATTGAACATACAATAAGAAGGTACACAGGGAAGCAACAAAAAAAATCCAGATGGAAATGTAATTACTTGCAAAATAGTGGACTCCAAAAGTAACTGAAAGTAGAAATCAAGTGTAAGTGAAACATGTTGAATAAGCCCCGGAGAAAGATTAAAAAGCTAGAATGCACTTCAGGGTAGGACTGGACTACTGAACTATATTGTCATGTAGAGGTTAAGACTTACCTGCTTTACAGGCTAGTGGAGGTGTACGCAGCAAAATACCCAGATCGCAGAAGGGGATGGTCACCTTTCTTTCAAAACCCATGCACACGCTCTTGTTTATCAGGCTGAGGGGGTGGATTACACAAATAGAGACAGACGTATAATTGTCACAGGGATGATGGGTCTTCTGTTTCCCTCTGCATTTGCCTACTCTGTTCAATAAAAGCCTCTTGCTGTAACTGGGTCACTAAAATATTCACCAGGCAGAGTAAAGGCTGCATTTGGAACACATGGGATACTTTTTATCATTTGACCTTTTACAAATACTCGCATTCAGGAACTTCAAGGTCAAAACTAGAAAAATGCTAAAAATCACCAAGTCAACATAAAACAACTTTCCAACATTTCTAAAAGAACACTTTCTCTTCTGTCTTTCAGCATTTCTACAGTCTAAGTGCCTCAGTGCTGCCAGCCAGCATTCAAAGGTACCTGGTTACCTGGGGGTAGGCTTCTATGTGAGTTTGCCACAAATCCCTTGAGATGTCTACTTTAATTGTCAGATATCTCCATACACCTAAAACATTATCTCTTGATGAATTAAATTCTTGTGTAGTAAATGAGTCCTCAGGAGGAAATCGGGGAACTAGTTTCAGTGGGAGGTGTGCCTGGAATGACAGTGTACACTGAACAACAGTCTTGGCTTCATTTTTACAGTCATGCACAAAAACTATAGTCCAGCATCTTTCTCTGAATAAATGACCTGGCCTCAGAAGGGCAATAAACATCTTGTGTCCCAGCTCCAGGAACTTGTTGATGCTGGGAGTGATGGCTGAGGGATGCAGGAAACAGGAGCTTCACCATGGTAGGGCTTACCACCCCAAATAACAAATAACCAGGGTTTTCATGACAGAGATTCGAAACAGAAAACTGCTTGTGAGTTTGCTTGAGGGTTTAGTTTCCCTTAATAAAGCCTTGTACTGCTGCACACATTTGTCCAGCAAGCACAACTGTGCAGGTGAACAGGGCACGGAGCTGCAGCTCCTTCTTTGTTTCATTCCAGCCGGAGGGAAAGAGAATTAGATGGGCATTGTTTTTAGCTCTGAAATCCTCCAAGCACTCCTAAATTTGACTACTACCATATATCTCAGCCCACACCCCTACCTGCCTCCTGTGCCTTCAGACATGTTTCTTCTGCCTGTGCTGTTGTGACAAGTCTCCACAACCCGGGGGGTCTTGTGTGGGCCTCTGGGGAAAAAGGGAGGGAAGAAGAGGGGGTGGAACTCATAAAAATACTGGATCCCAGTGATAAGGGAAGTAACTGTGTAAAGTGTCATTTCCAAAATAGGCAGGCCCTTCTGGCTAGAGGTCCCTGTGGGCAGGCATGGTGCTATGTGCAGGGCATACACCTGCAACTGCCATCCCTGTGGCCAGGAGGACTCACCAGGGAAGGGCAAGCCAGCGCTCAGGGAATTATTATAAAAGGTTAGGTAGAAACCAGAGGAACAAGAGGAGCATATCTCTCCTGGAGACAGAGGAAGGTGAAGACGAGAGCTGCTCTCTATGCCCCTTCTGTATTTGGGGAAAGCTCATGGGTGCCTGATTTTGTGCAGGAGCTGTCCCTTTGTTTCTGTCCTCCTGTCAACACTGGGATCTAGCTAGATCATATAGAGCATATGAGAGAAGAACATGAGTGATATCAGGCACAGTATATCTCTCCCGCTCAGTTCTGGGAATCCTCTGTGTCTGCAGATGAGAAGAAAAAGCACGGAGCTCCTAATGTAGCTACAGTCACGGTGTTCTGTCTTGCCTGTGATTCACTAATGATTATAACTATTGCACAGAAATATTATACTGATAAACATGAAAATACTTTGTTGTTTTTTGTTGTTGGGTTTATGTGGGTTTTTGCCATTTATTCAACAGCAGCTTCACCCACAACCAGAAAAAAAAAACACAGCTGACTCAATATATAAGCATGAAATCCTTCTGTTTGTCTATATATTATTACACTGATCCTTTGGCTAATGAATATTGCAAATTAATTATCTAAGCAGAGTCTACAGGAGGTACAACTTCCAGGAAGCAGGTGTAAACTTTCAGAGTTGCCATCCTTCGGACAGAAGAAAGAAAAGGTTTACCCTATTATCTCCAGAACATCAGGTCAATAATTTATACAGTGATATAAAATGTGCAGATTCTTTCTACAGATACTTTCACTCCAGCTAATTGTGCAAGGAACCTTCTTTTCTACCCACTAGTGGGTGACACACACAGGGAACAGGTACACTGAGCTTGTTTGTCAAGGGGTCCATGCAATTTGATGTGTCCAGTCCTTTCCTACCTGGCTAGTGAAATCCTGCCAGTGGCTCCAGTGACAGCAGATGTCTCACAACTTCTATGAAGGCAAGTCCCAGCACTGTCTACTCAAAATTCATGATTATCAATCAACTGTTATATACTTCCTCATCAAACACTCCAGCACAATCTGTTTTAGTATAATATCTAGTTGGCACTGAAGATAATTAAAGTCAGCACCGACTGCAAAGCAGTTCAGTATCAGGCCAAGACCTGACTGTGTCAGCAAACACCATTCTCCCATCAGTCCTCACCCTGCACTCTGGTTTCCAGCAGGTTAAGCACAGGAGCAGCCCCAGATGTGGTTGACAGAGAATGTAGGACTGCCTGTAGACACAGTGAAGGATGGTGTCTTCCTCATTCATACCTTAACTTTGTCCATTAGAGCCTGCCAAATCACAGCAGTGTTGGTGGGAAAGAACTTCTGGAGATGCTTAGTTCCACTGCCTGCTCAAAGCTGGATAATCTTCAGCATTAGACTAGACAGACGCAGTTTTGTTAGGTAAACACTAAAAACCTCCAAGGACAGAGATTTCACAAGTCATTGGGTAACCTGCTCAGGTGTTGCACTATCTCCCTGGGGAAGATGGCTGCCCTAACATCCACTCTGAGCATCCCAAAATACAGTTGTGAGCACTGGCCCTTTTTGCATCACCCACCACTACCACAAATACTTTATAAACTACCTTCAAATAGTGTTGACTCTTCACTTAAACTCAAATATAAATTTGGAAGCAAACTATCTATCTAGCAGTCTACCCTGACTCACCCAATCTATTTCCATGTTTTACTGATCCTTTCATGTTATGTCCTTGACCCTTATATACTTTGCCAATGAGTATTTCAACAGTAAAGTTCCACATTGCACTGTGGAAGCGATGGCTGTCAGAAGGGGAAGGGGTAGAGTCTCCACCTGGCCCAGAACAAGTAGTCTACAAGGCTGAATTATGCCATCTTTTCTCAAGCAAGTGATAGACTTAGGCTAGCTAGGCTTACACAATGAGTCAGTCACCATGACTTCCAGAAGATGATCAGAGGGATTGAGTACCTCTTGTGTGAGGACAAGCTGAGTGACTTGAGGTTGTTCAACCTGGAGAAGAGAAAGCTCTGGGATGATCTAATTGATCCTTTAGGCCTTCCAGTACCTAAAGGGAGCTGATAAGAAGGCTGCAGAGGGGCTTGTACAAGAGCATGTAGTGACAAGATAAGGGGTAATGGCAGCAAACTGACAGAGGCCTGGTTTACATTCAGTAGAAGGAAGACATTCTTTTCTGAGAGGGTAGTGAGGCACTGGCACAGGTTGCCCAAGGAAGTTATGGATGCCCCATGCCTGGAAGTGTTCAAGGCCATGCTGGATGGAGCTCTGAGAAACCTGGTCTAGTGAAAAGTGCCCCTGGACACTGCAGATGAGTTGGAACCAGGTGATCCTTAAGCTGCATTCCAAACCAGTTTTCTGTGATTCTATGATTTCACTGGAGGCTGTTGAGAGAAAGGGAGGTTGTTCCTTGCCCTGTAAATCTGAGAAAGAACCCAACATGCAGGACTGATTCCTTTTATTTTAGTTAGGGTAATATAAGCATGCACCCAGCTGGGAGGCTCTATGATAGCTGTTCCTCCCCTCCTACTTGGAGAGGGGCAGTCAGATCATAGGCTTATCTTATTACTCTTTTTGAGGTCTTTGCTCCTCAAAAAATGAGCAGAGCTCTGAATTGTTTGAAAGTAGTCAGGTCAGCATAGGTCAGCAGTCTTCTTCCTCCACAGCTGGGAAGGATCTTTGACTTATTCACCAGGATTTCTCCTTGATCTAGAGACAACATGACACGAGCTGCCTTTAAGCCAGAGCAGTTTATAAATTGCCACTCTAAGCCATAGTAAAATACTACTCAGCTTAAGTCTGAGAATCCTGTACTTAGGGCATTTGGTTTTCAACATTTGCCAGAATGCATGTGGGGAATATTTTCTCAAAAGTAATTATTACGCTAGGAAAGACAAGTCAGCCTCCCACCCACATCCTGTCATTATTTATTTTTCCCAAACTCACACAGCTCTTGGTATGCACATATTTTGAATCAGTGTTGTAGTCCCAGAGTGGAAAAAGGTGAGATGGGAGGCAAAACTGCAAGGCTCATAAGGACATTTTTACTACACAATAAAAATCCTGTATTGGATTAGAGCCTAGATTAGACTAGAGTGTATTAAATAGATTAAGGAGTTTATGAGACTTACATTTGAGTTAGAAGTTCTTGTTAAATTATAATGAGCATTTTCTCATTTTAGGATTGTTAGCATTTTCATTGGTGGTGTGTTTCCATATCTGGGTGGCTGATTGATCTATTCATTTACATAAGGAATATCTCCCGTCCCTGCAGGTTCCAGCTCACATCTTCAAAGCTGTTCTAACTGCTGTAATCCCATAGGCAGCAGAATAGCAAAGAACAGTTAAATGTCTTGCTAGTAGCTTTTACCACCTAGATTTGGTGGTTTACTCTCTAGGTATCTTCTTTAATGGGTTACACTTCAAGGGCTGCCCATCTGAAGTGGGTCCTTATATTCTCTGTCGAGTCCTGTTTTGAACAAGTTACACACCTCTTTTCCAAAATACATAAGTGACTTTTTCACTGAACTGTCCAGATCATTGAACCCTGCTTGTTCCCATAGTGGGAACATTCCTCTTGTGATACCCACTTAGCACAGAAATTGTAGCATTGTCAGTATTTGAGGTACTGACTTCAGTTACCACTTACTGCTTTCTTCTCCTCCTCACAGAAAATTGCTCACCTCTGTGAGTAATGATCCATTACTAGCCTGTGAAAGCAACATCTATTGTATATGAATGCAATGTTATCTGTAAAATATGTAGAAAACTTCCCTTAACCCTAAACTGGAGTTTAGAAGCATTTCTGGCTACAGTTCTTTCTTCCTCTTACGCCTCTGAAGCAGATGGATCTGTCCAGCTGAGTATCAGCCAAGAAATTTATGAATTTAACGTTGTCTATCTACGTCCAGGAAGGATGCCAATATAGCATAAAATATCTTGGTGTAGATGGAGAATCTGAGCCATTTGTGCCCCAGGTAGTGGCAGAGGGTCCCGTTACAGAGCAGCCTGGTAATCAGAAACCACACACCCGGTGCCAGCTAGCTGTGGCAGCTCACATTACAGCTAGAACTTGGCAATACATCACCATCTGAACAAAGCCAAGATACTCATTTGCCTTATATTAGATCTGCTGATCAGTAGGGCAAACCCATCCCTTGGAGATACGGTGGCTCTGACTGGCTCATGCTTTTTCCTAATTCAAACTCACACTAACATGCAGCAGTCTTCATCCTGATTCAATGTCCGGTTCCTTCCACAAGGGTTTTGCAGCTAGGTTCAGGTTACATTTCATAACTATTGTGATCTCTCCTTGCAGGCAGTGGTTCTGTGTCCCAGGATGGTGACCAAGGCACCTACTAAGTTGCAGTGGTAACAAAACCTTACACAGATTTTCCATGGTCTTAGGTACGTTGTTGATTTATTCCTGCCTCAGTTCCTCCTTCCTGGTTTCCAAGAATTCATACAGCAGCTGCTACTTTGGGAATGGGGCTCCAGGGCCTTGTGTGACTAGCTTTCTGTTGCCAAGGAGCATCTCTGAGCAGTGAGGGCTTCTGCCCCATGCAACTACGCAATGGTACATGTGTTTGGCTATGCCATGGTGTGTGAGGTGGCCACCATACCACCATAGCTCCAGATGCAGAGCTCAACACGTTTTTTCATTTTCTCTACCCTCCCTTTGAGCTCAAGTAGGCCCATTTGCAGATGACTGGCAAATAAACTCACACCTTCCTCATCACCGGTGCCAAACTAAATAGTAAAAATACAACAGGAAAAAAAACATTCCAGATGAACTTGATTCAGTATTTCTGGGCACTACTGATGTTAAATCAGTATATAGATTTTTCTAAATATAGAAAAATGAGGAAAAAATACTGTTCTCTTAATTTGAGTGTATATAAAAAAGTAGGAATATTCCTTTGGTCTGGAGCTGCCCCTTAGTGTCCTGCTGAAGAACTGCTTCTTCCAGATCTCAAGCTAGCAACAACTGCCAAAGCTGCGGGAACCAAGGGAGAGAAACTCCCTCCTGTCTGCTCCAAGGTACACAGAGGTGTTTCACTACTGTTTCACTACAGTAAGCCCTGTATAGGGGTCAGCATTGTCAACAGCACACCAATCAAGAAGCATTATCATTAAAAATTACAGAGGAAAAAAATAACCATTGCAGAGTCCTGTTAGCTAGAGGTATAAACTCTGCAGAGAATTTAAATACTTAATTTAGGCCGGTGTTAAAATAATGGAATTTAGGCACATGACTTACTGAAGTCAGGCTTTGTATTCCACTATTGGCCCTTAACAACTCATCCCAAACTTACCAACTGCAGAGGGAAAAAGAAAGTTCAAAAGCACTTAAGGTCAATGCTCCTGTTTGGAGGGTAAATGTAGGAAAAGCCTAGAGTAATGTAATGCTCTCCAGAAATATAACAGGAGCATTCTGCAAACAGCCACAAATTCTTGTCCAAGTGCAATGGGATCAAGAGACCTCAAGAAGGCATTGAGAGCCAGTAGATGGTGCAGGTATAGAAGGAAGGCCTTAAAAAAAGATAAGGACATGGCTGAAAGCCTAAATAAGTATTTTGCATGTGTTTTTACTGTGGTGGAGATTGGAGACATTCCCAGAGGATAAAGAAAGAGATATGTTGAAGGATCTGTCTTAGTCTGAAGTGAAGGTAGAACATGTTATAGGACAGATCCTCAAAACAAGAGGCAATGAGCCAGGACAGGATGGAATCCAGCCTGAACCTCTAGAAGAACTTGAGGTAGATGAACAATGGAAGCTCTGGCTCAGGACCACAGCAAGGAAAACGGACTGGTACAATGCCAAGTACTATCCAGAGAGCTGGTGAACATTAGGTCTGCTGTCATGTTGGATAAAGAGGAGAGACCCACCTGAAAACCAGAAGGGTGGTAACATGACTTAACACAGTACACTGGGGGAAAGTAAAAAAGAGTCACAATGTAAATCTGCTGGCACTCCCTGAAAGAGTTTGTGATGAGTGACCTCCCTGATTACTGCCCTCCTTGTTCCCAGAAAGCATTCCTCACTCTTAAGGAAATTAGGCTGCCATGGGATACAATGAAAGGAATCACACAGGAAATGTCTAACTGGAAGATAGGTAATTAAGAATAAATTATTGGGTTTACAAGGGAACTGAACAAGCAATGGGGTCTCACATGCACATGTTCTGGAGGCAGTGCTAATCAATATGGTCATTGGTGATTTCAGAAAGGGAAGGAGAATGAACAGATACTTTTTTTTGTTGTTGATACAAGTTACACAGAGACGGAAGTTAAAGTTAAAAACATCCTTGTGCTGTGAAGGATGCAAGAGGACATAATGAAATTAAGTGATACATAAATATAATAAATATATAGTCAGATAAATTCAACATAGATTAAACACAAAGTGTCATGGGGACATTATAAGCTCTGATTTGATGATGAGAATTCATGAGAGAGATCTTGGGGTTACTGCAAGTGAACATGTTGGTTCAGTAAGAACCTGAAAACAAACAAGGCTAGGAAAGAAATAGAACACAAAAAAATGGAAGTGTTTTTATGCCAATGAGTTCAAGGGAAGCCTATTTATTCAACATCATGGCAGTCTTCCCACCTTCATTTTACTCTCAGTACAGCAGAATTATAACAGCAGCAAAGAAACAGCTTCTGTGTTAGAAAGAGCTAAATACACAACATATCTCAGCCTGCAGAAGTATGTAACTGGGATTGTCAAAAAATTATGTGTATTCAACAGTGGCACAGAGAAGGTAAGAAGTAATTATACATTATGCTTACAGTATGCTCTGGATGTTCTTACAGCTGACACAGCTGCAGTTGCCCTGAGGGATCTGCTCCAGAAAAGTGAATTTCTGATAATACTAGGAAAGAAGCTGGACCAACCCTATAGGAGCAATGCATGTCTCAGCGGGAGCCAGTTTGAGAATTAGAGGCTGATGTGAATTAGGAGGCAGAGGCAGAGGTAGTTAAGGTAAAATTGATTTATTTGTCTTTAAAAGACAAGGAAATGAGTTGGTTGTTCCTGGTTTAATGAGCACCATAAATGGCCCAGAGATATTTTGCATGCATGTGAAAATCAAGAATAGCTGAGATGGTGGATGGAAGTAACATAGAAAGTCAACAGGTATAATTTCCTCTTCACACCTTAGAATGTGGGGCTGCATTCTCTGCATTTGGAGGAGAAATTGATAATACATTACGGTATGTACCCCATCTGTTGTGCTTCTATCCCTCCCTTTGCAGGGCAGTAGCAGGAGCTCCTGGCTTCCAAAGCCCTGGAAGGTACCACACGCAAGCTGTACCTCATGCAAGCCGTACCTCATGCAAGCCATACCTGGCCAGTCAGGGAGCACCTTCCTGTCAAACAGTGTGATGGTCCCTGGGCTTCCTGTTAGTCTCCTGGCTCACACCCTGGCAATCTCATACTGTCACTCTCATCTCACTGCCAGTCTCATACCACAGCCCTGTGCCACCTGACATGTCTGGTGCCAAGAGGCTAGGTATAAGCCCAGTATGGTGACAGAGAATGTACTCGCACTTGTGTTTCCCTGGAAACAGCACAAACACATTCTCAAGCCTTTGCCAGCACTTGCTGGGTACTGCTGTTCTGATTCCTCTGTTTCACGTCCCGTTGCTGTTTTTATCCTTGCTTCTGCACCTCCCATGAATAAAACTTGAAGCCTTTCAGCCCCTGCATTTGCAAAGGGCTCCCCTGGCTCTAGTAGCTTTCATTGCATCTCAGTCTGCAGCAAGACTCATCATTTCCCATCATCCCGCTACAGGAAGCCTGTTTCCTGTGGGTGATCAGTTAGCTCACTTTCAAGTCTGCTACACTGGATGCACAAAATTAGCATGAACAGAAAAAAAATTAGCGTTTCAGCAAAAACCTTCTGTGTGTAAAACCAAAGACACAGATGTTGGAAGAGACAAAACAAACACAGGTGATTGCAGAACTATTACTCAACCAATACACATCATGTTTAAAATATATCATCAAAATTTGGAAAAAAAAGGAAAATAAAATCACCAAAGTGAGTTAAAAGGGGTGAGTAAGAGTTTTGAAGGATAGAAAGGCTACAAAGCAATTACACTGAAATGTGCACTATGTCCCACTAAAATAAGTCATCATGTCTGCTGTAGAAAACAGAGCAGTCATCCACAACGCCTTTGCTCTATTGCCTTCTAAAAGGACATTTTGTTTTATTGCTCTTGCTCCATTTCCCAAGTACTTCTATAACAAAGCCTTGAAAAAGCTTTACATTCACAGCTTCCTCCTCATCTCCTCCCTGCCATGCTGAACAGTATTACACCTTTTATCAATGTGTCTTTACTTCGAAGAGTGACATAACACTGTTTAAACTCTTTCCTAACCACAGGACATTGTAAAGGTTGCATTCAAACTCTCCGATTGCAGTGAGTTCTCCACATCTCTTATACCTGAGAGTTTAATAACATTAATATTGTACCTTCTAAGAAGCATATATCACTCTGAACAGAAATTCCTTTATAATCAGATTCATATGAATTTCTGTTATTTGCTTTTCAGATATTGGAAAATATCAGAGTCCCTGAGCTATGAAAAGGAGAACGTCAGTGACTATTAAAATGTGCAACATTTTAAAACTTATGCTTTTACTTCCACTGCAAGTTTTTGTTGTTGTTGTTGTTGTTGTTGTTGTTTTGGTGTGTTTTTGTTTGTTTGTTTTTTGTTTTGTTTTGTTTGTTTGTTTGTTTGTTTGTTTTAATTATTTTTTTATTTTAGAGTGACATTAGATTTTACCTGTATGGAAAGTCTTTTCCAAACTAACTTTTTTGTCATCATTTAAAGGTTGTTTTAAAGTTCATAATCTCTCCATTATTTCCAGTGAAAGCAGGACAACTGACACATATGCAAAGACTGGTGCTAAATGAGGTTTTAGGTGTACTTTTGATGACACAAAGCACTACCATCCCTGAATTAAAAAGCTTAATGATATCACCATCCCTACTTGTTCTCTTTTTCTAGAATATTCTGGTTTCTTGGGGTAATTGTCAGATATAAGAGGCTGGTGGTTTTGCAGGAGCAAGTTTATGCTACTATCTTCTTTCTATTGTGTTGAGTTTGATATTTAAATATGTTCCTTTTGGTACAAAAGGGAAAGTATCCTTATTTTCAGAAAAAAAGAAGCAATCTCAAATAACTGAGGCTGTTAAGACTACGTAGAGGCATACTCTGGCAGAAGTAAGTCAGAAACTAGTGTTATATCATTAGAGACTGCTGCCTTAATTGTACAGCCCTCTAATTATGGTACCTTTATTAATTACACATGTTGTATCTTCCAGTGGTCATTGAAAAAGAATGGGCATTGATGTCTTTTATTGTAGGGATTACCTATGTAAAATTATGCCACTCGCTGAACTTTCCAACTTACCGATGTTGCTGATCTGTGGAAAGTTACTAAATGATATAACAAAGTATGTATTTCTTTTGTCAGGCAACTGAGCCCAGGCATTCTCCATTCTTCATTCTTCAGGTTACTGTCAAGAAAAGTCTGCAGTACAAGGAAAGGCAGATGCTCTCATTTCCTCTAATGATGCAATCCCACTAATGGGACAGGTCCAGCACTCTCAGTTGTTCCTGACTCACCTACACAATAGGTTGCAGCTCAAGAAACACATCCCAGCCTATGTTCTGCCTGTGATATCAAAGAGATGAGCACTTGCAGCATCTTGCAAGAGTATTACAATTCCTCATTGAGGAATCACAGAATCACAGAATCACAGAATGACTAGGTTGGAAGAGATCTTCAAGATCATTGAGTCCAACCCATGCCCTAACACCTCAAATAAACCATGCCACCGAGTTTTTTAAACACATTCAGGGATGGTGACTCCACCACCTCCCTGGGCAGGCCATTCCAGTACTTTATCACCTTTTCCATAAAAATATTTTTCCTAATATACAACCTATATTGGATATATGAAGATCTGGCAAAACCCAGTATATATCAAGCTCTGCTTTTGCTCAAAGATTGATTTCTTACTTAAGAAGTAATTTTTTTTCTTGAGTCCACTCTTGTGAAGCAGCCTCAGCCACCACCCTCAGCAACACAAAGTTATTTGTAACTACAATGGCCATGGTAAATATGCATTATTTTACAGGTAGAAGTTGAAGATGAAGCAACATTTCCACAATGGAAAGCTTCACATGGGCTCAGATGCTCTGGAAATAAAGACAGAAATCAACTATCACTGACAATAAACTTCTGCATGTCATACTATTCCAGAAATCTGGGGATTACAAGACTTAGACAGCAACACCTCTTCTTGCTCAGATAAGCTTATGCTTTGAAGATTTGGTTTTATCAGTGTTACAAATCCAAGAAAAAACAAAGGAGATTGAAAGATATTGTGAGAATATTCTGCTTTGAAAGTTACACTCCAGCAATCTGCTTCCCTGATCCCAAACCTAGCAGGGATATTTAATATCACCTGTTAAGTCCTTCTTCTCTTACATCAGATATGAATGTGTATTTTGAAATGGGGAATTACAAAATAAAGCACAGGACACGGAAACCAGATTGTCTTTTACGCTTGTGTTTGTTAAAGAGTGTGCAGTAGCAGTTAGAAACAGAAGAGGGAGCCTTTAATCACTGTATCAGCTCTCTCTGCCGATAATCGGGAAATCAAACAAAGCATGATCCTGTAGGTAACGTTCTTTCCCCAGATGATCGACAGAGTCCTCACCTAGTTCCTGAATACCACCGACCTCCTTGGGCTTGGACTGACAGTTTGGTTGGCATGCGACACGTACCTCTCCCCGTTCGCTGAGAAGCCGCGTCCCTTTTGTCTGCTAAGACGGCACCATTTCCCAGCACTGCAAGCCTCCTTAAGCTAGGAGGCTGATAATCAACAGTATGGGTGTGATCTCAAGGGGGGCTGTGTACGCCACGGAAACATCAAGAGCCAAAGACCTTGCATCTCTGACTTTAGTGCAAAGGCTTTGGCTTCTCATGGGGAAGCGGGTGCTCTGGGAGGGAGGAAAGAGGCCGCCAGGCAAGACGAATTATCTTCTGCAGGTGTCTGCCTATTCATTTAGGATGCTTAGATACCAAACAGAGATGTGTGTCTTGAGCTGACTTCTGATTACAAACAGTGAGGAATTGTCACTTTGAAAAATGAATTAATTGCTCAGCAAAGAGGTGCCATGAGTTCATGCTAAGGGAAACTCTGCATCAGCTAGCATAAGATGTGTGCCATGTGCACACTTGAGTGACACCACTACCTGAACAAGAAAACAAGATGGTCCTCAAGCCACAGTGTCGTGTGGAGCCCTTGTTCTTCCCAATCACATCTGACAGGTCTGGTTCAGTGTCTTTGAGTGCTGCAACCAGCAGTGATTGTAGGGTTGGTGTTCATGCCAAACACTGTTTAAACTTAATCCACACATAGAAGATAAAAGACTGTTGAAACAAGAGGGCTGCTTTCTAAAGGCCTGCTATCTTGATTTGAGGTGTAAGCAGTGGAAGCCATGACCTCAGCAGCAAAGTCAGGCACCGCCATTTCCCCATGTCTGGCAGAGGTGTCTCCACTCTGTGCTATCCCATGTCCTAGAGATACCTTCTGTATCCACCTGCCCATGCCCTGCTATAGTTACAGTTACCAAAGTGGAGGTAGCTGGCAGTGGACTCTCTCTTGTCATCTCTTCCTCAGCACCTTGTTGGTGCAAACTGCAGAATTTGATTACACAGAGCTCACTGTGGGCTGACTTTTGCTGATGCTTGAGCCAGCTCCACATCCTTAATAGCAAACCTGAACAAAGGCACCTGCATTCTTCAGAGACATCAGACCAAACAGACCCTTGACAAACAGTGCACCAGCTATCACCTTTAGAGATTTCCTTTGTCATCTCCATTGCTGACCCTGCTAACCAAAATGCCATGCTTGCTGGGAGTGCTGCAAGGCTCCTCAGCCTCATCTGCTCACCCAGGGTCTGGCAGTCACTCAGACATTTACTGATGATCATCTTACTGGCTATTGTTGTAGTATTCACATCTCTGCCTATTTAGTCATAGTGACACAGGGAGCTTCCAGGCAACCAGCCTAATACACAAAACACAGTCTTCATATATGATGACAGAGCAGTTCCATAAGTTCCTTTCAGAATTTCATTTCACCATCAAATCACTCTTAAAAGCAATAGCACACTTCACCCCAGCTCACAAATAATATCACTACCATACAGCCACCCCGAGCATTTCCAGCTCTGCTCCTGAAATTAATGGAGATACATTAGTAACTTCAAACCAAAGCAGGCACCTTCATTTGAATGGGATACAGCACCACTTGCCTCCAACATGTCCTGAATTAGTACTAGAGGCTTGTCCTAGATACTTTTACACTTTGAACTATGTTGTTCAGCTCATCCACTCACAGAAAGCCAGACAGGTTTGCCAGACTGGGATTTGAAGATGAAATGTCAACGGTCGTGTTGTGTCAATCTGAAAGTATGCGCTAGTCCCGAGTCACTGCCAGATAAATCCAGGAACACCACAGTGTGGCGCTTCTTCCTGAGATAATGTCATTTTGGCTTATCGACTGCTTCTTGTGTTTTCTTTATATCCTCCTGGGTTTTATAAAGGCACGACACAGGACACTCTTCAGTACATTAAGGAAATTCCTTCTACCCATCACATTTTAGCTTTTAATTCATGTTTTTCAAGTTAATTATTTCATTTATTTCCTCTTATTTAGTGGGTTAGCCTCTCCAAAGCAGCAGCATATCCCCTTGTTTTACCCACCTAAATTACTCTTTTTCCCGAAGTGCTTACATATGCAGACACAGGCTCCATCCAAATGAGCTCTACCTCTCCACTTGCTGCAGTACACAGGATTATGTGATAGAGCAGTCCCCACTGCAGTCATTCAGCTGGGGAAACATGGACCCAGCTGCTAAACCACCACACTATGAGTACATACTCTCCTGAACTCAGACTCTATGGAGAAAGCATGATGGTGTTCTGCACTGCTACATTGCCATATAATTAAAGGCTGCATAGCTCAAATGTTCCAGACTTCCCTGAACTAAGCTCTTACTAACAGGAACTATATACGTACCATGAACTGTGGAAGAGTATTAATCTCCTCTCCAAGACATCACATGGAAATTAAAAGCCTGGTAAATGCTATAAATTGGAGAAGGGAGGGGAAGGGGTATTTTCAAATAAACTGCACTTCAGACTCAAACATGCTGAACTCTGTCCCCAGCAGTTTGCTTCTTGAAGGTGACGCACAAACCTGGAGGGCAGTTGCTGAACCAAATGTAGTTGATAACTGCAACAGAGATACTCATGCCACTCATGTTTGTTCTGATAGAGCACTCACCACTCAATGTATGCTTGACAATTAAAATCCTACCAGCCTTAAGAATTACTATACATTGATATTTAGAAGTATTTTAAAATACAGACATCCCTCCTGCCCATTGTTTTACCAGAGCTCTCTGCACCAACTGACAACTGAGAGTTGTTATCAGGGCATTTCTCAAGTTCCATAGGTAGACTGGTAAAATTTAGGCTTTTCTTCTCCCACATTTTGTTGCCTTGCTTCACTATACAAGTGCTCATTCATGCTCTTTACTGCATATTACTAACACTTTTGAAACAAAGGATTGAGGCTTAGTCTATGTGTGCTACCTGCAGACCATGTTGTTGACATGCAGGACTCCAAACAGAAACCTAACTTTAGCAGCAGGACTCTGCTCTACAACACACATAATAATCCCATGGAGACCAGGTGTAGCAAGTTCCACCACAAAGGTGCAGTCTCTAGGTTACAGCTACATTAGGGCTCTAGCTATGGGTCAGGTGATCAGAGATTGCACTTGTTCTCTTCTGTGGAAACTTCTATACTCTGGCAAAAAGCAATATCCAGGTGAGCACCACACTGACACAAGTTGCAGATAGCATTCAACAGCTATGTGGCAGGGAAGCAGAGTACCCAGAAACATGGGAGTGGACACACTAGCTATCTCTGCACTTGGAAGGCTGCATCTATATTGAGGCACACAGTGGAGATTGACTCGGACAGGATTTAGTCACAAATACCAGGTGGTCCTTGGTACTACTGAGCTGACTCTGTACCACAGGTGCAATCCCAGGTTCTTTATGAACTCCAGAGCAGCTATGAACCTACCCATCTCCATATTCACACAAATAGGCCTTTTTTTCCCTTTTCCTGGCCTCCAAAGAGCTGGCCAGACCATCAGGGAAGCTGGTTGTAGACACACTTCAATGACAGAATAGTCCAAGTCACAAAAGCTAGCACTGGATCAGTGAGTCCTCATGGATTGAGAGAAGTTGTCACAGTATCTCTGCACAGCATTCCATGCATCCTTCACAATCTCTAGTCTTTTTTCCATTATCTGAAGTATCTCCACCACCCTTGGCCTGGATGACAGAGAGCTGACTATGTAGCCAGCCTGTTGTACTGGTCCTGCTAGCAAACAGTGCCTGGAGAATGTTTACCTGCAAACCTAAAGAAGGTTATCACTCCTGAGACAAAACATGTAGGTAATACATACCCTCCTGCCTGTTGTTGAATCAAAATGATGATGACTACTGTGCTTATGCTGTATTTAAGAGTGATGCTGTTTATTAACCATGTTCAAAGAGCCTATGACAGATCAAATACATCGGTAATGAAACTTGGGTCCCAAATGGCTGTTATTGTAAGTAGGCATTATGCTGCTTGATTCCCAGGGCAGTTACAACATAATGTGCTAAATATCTTCAGTCATCATACCACAGTCAGACAAAATGAATGCTAAACTTGGTGGGCACAGGTGGTATTCATTAAGGCGTTATGAAAAAAACTTAGACAACATAGCTGAATTACTAACTGAAGTGTGTTATCTCTTGCCAGAATTATACCTGACTACTGGGAGTCAATGCTGTAATCAATAAAAGGTTCTGACACATCAAAGAAAATATAGTTCCATGAGCTCAATATATGTACTGAGCAGACAGTGAAGAGTCTAAGAAGGGACATCACTATGGAACTTCTTGGCCTTTCTGGTAAAAGTTGCCACTGTTTTTGTTAAGAGAATTCTGGACCTAAAAACTTCATGGAGTTCTTGGAAGAGGCCAAGCACAAGTGGAGATAAGGGTGATCCAGCATTCCAGTCTACCTGGATTTCCAAAAGATTTTTTGGCAACATTTCTGATCAAAGACTTTCAAATAAAGTAGTCAGCCATGGAATAAGAGGGAAGGTTGTTTTAGAATAAGTGATTGCAAAGAAAGAAACACATGGTAGCAGAAAAACAGTCAGTCTTCACTATGCCAGTAACTCACCAGTGTGGTGCCAGACCTGTACTGTTCTGCACGTTTATAAATGGTCTGAAAAGGGTAAAGCACTGAGGAACAAAAGTTTGCTGCTAATGTTCTAACTTGGCATACAGAACTATGGCTTGTGAAATGACTGTAACCAGTCAGGTGAGAGATGTTATTACAGGCAGCTGTATGTACATGCCAGCTCATTGCTAAGGAGCAGGAGAAAAAAAAAAATAAAACCAACATTGAATAGCAGGGGCTATTGGAGAAGCAACAGTGCAAAACAGAAGTCATCACTGCACCATCCATAGCTCGAATATTATGTGTCACTTGGAGACAGTGTATGGAAATGGGAAGGTCTCAGAGAAAGGAAACAAGACCTTTGTTGAGAGTGGCTGACTGCGAAGGAACTGGCTATGACACCTCAATGTGCAAAGTACCTAACAAGGAATATGATAGTGGCTTACAAAATTTCAAGTGGATGGACAAGACAGTTAAGGACTTATTCACATTATCTTCTCCTTTAGGAATGAGGGGACAACCAATGAAGACTGTGGGTCCTGATTCAAAGTGAAAAAAGTGAGGTTGACAACCTAACACTCAAATGAGGCCAGCCAAATTAGACTTAAGGAAATTCTAATGCTGAAGGTAGCAGGATGTTGAGACAGTATGATGGGGGATGTGATTCTTGGCTGTGCTGGTTTTACTCCTACCTGAGTATCTGCCTCTAACGTCTTTCTGTTGCTGTTACACATGTTCTCTAGTCAGATAGTCCTGCTTGGCAGCAGCTTTCCTCACAGCTGGCAAGGACCTTAACTGCCCCAGCCTTTCTCTCCTTTTTTTTTTTTCTTTCTGAACTTCAGAGCACATTTCAACTATACTCCAAAGTGCAGTACACAAGTGGTGCTGGCCACATCTTCTGTGCATCTAGTACATTGGCCAGGTGCCTTCTGCAGCAGTCCTGCTGTTTTCTTGACATGTCCCTTGATGCCTTGCTGTCTTGTTGACCTCCAGAGGAACAAGTGAGAAGATTACTCTGGCAGAGTTGGATGTACCCTGAGCCAGAGTGAGCAGAGCCATTCCTATGGTCATGGGTGGAGGCTTGCTCCCTGCTGCCTGGGAGGCTAGGCAGCTACTGTGCTTTCACTTGCCTTGCAGTTGCACAGTGGAACCATGTTCGTGGTGAGACAGTCTGAGCCTCTCTCTTGTTCTGAAAAAAGAGCTCATCTAGCAAAACAACCAAATACTGTTCCAAGCCAGAAGTAAACTTTTCACCATTCTCCTGGTTTAACTTTAACCCAGAACTGATCCAGTCCACCCCAAGGTCACGCTTGTGACAGTATGAGGAAACACCATGATCACATAGCTGGGTTAAGGGAAAGGCTAATCGACTTCTCAGGTGTGGCATAAGCTTGAGCTTGTGAAAGCTTGGCACGGTGCACATAAAATACACTGATTTTCAACTCCCTGATGCTTTTATGAATATTGCACTGATTACTTTTTTAGCATCTAAACCTTTAATAACTAATAGGTAGAGTTTTTGGTTCTCTAAGTGTTTGAATTGCAGAGATGGCACTGTTCAGGAATGCATTTATTTTAAGCTGAAGACAATCACCTACCCTACCCAAGAGTACAGCCTCCCCTTCTCCACTCCCCCACAAAAAAAGATTTAAGCAACCACCTCCACCCTCCTAGGCTATATGTTCTTACCCTGCCACTACCTGGCTGCACAGGCACATAATTGCCAATTCAAGGAACTGAATCAAATCGAATGAACAACAAGCCTAGTCTAACTGCTTGGTTAATTGAAGCAAACTAATTCATGCTAAATTCAGGATTAAGGATTTGCAATATGGCTACACAGAGGGAAAGCTTCACTTAAATGACTGCGAGCTCTATGAATAGTATTCTCCAAAATCTGGCACACATCGTAGAGTCCTATTTTAAAAAGAATCATTCTATTTATTAGAACTTCTTTCTCAAGAAGTTTTCAACATACTGCAGTACCATCTAATTCTTACTTGTGCCATTGGCAGACCTCCACTGTTGCCACAGGTAAGAAAGATCCTTCATTGCAGCCTGCTTTGCCAACCTGCAGGTGGAGGCTAGAAGGGAGAAATGGTCAAAAGGATCAGCACTTTCCTTCACATGACCTGCAATAGAGTTGTCTAATTATTTGACAGGAATGACAGGAAAGAAACAATGAAGAGAGTATAGATATACAAACAGTGCTTATGCACTTCTGATTAAATAATGATAAGAAATAAATCTTGTTCCCCAAAAGACAGGCTATATTAAGCATGTCATATTTTAGACATTTAACAGTCATCTGTGAATCATGAGCAGTCTCTTTGTGGTATTATACAGACACACACTGACAATTTATCATCTTTACAACAAATAACCTGTAACCTTTGTACTCCTGACACAGCACAGGTAGGTCTGTAAGTACATGAACTGGATGCACTTTCTTCATATTACTCACTACTGCATATAGAGCAGGAAGCATACTGCTTAGCAAGATAAAAGGAACAAGATACAGAAAGAGTTCAGACAGCCTTTTGTGAAGACAGTGTAATTCTCTTAATTTCAAATTCTTCCAGTGAACTGTGGCCTCTTATGTACATTCATTTTCCAGTAAGGGTGCTAACACCTCCAGTTCAGTAATAAATATGTAATTATTTCCCTGCATTTGTCAAGAAACAGGAAGAGAAAACTGTTTATGTCTCAGAAGCATTTGTGTTCCATCTCATCTAGAGCTGGAGTAAACTCTCCCTCCACTCCTTAATGAAACATATGTTAATATACATTGCTATTTTAGCTTGGTCCTCTGAAATACTATCACAAAACATCCTACTTTTATTGCTCTCCAAACAAATGTGTCATTAGGTAAATTTTACTCTACCCATTTAGAGATTACAGCTACAGTTGTCATGCTTATAATTAATTGTTAGGAATATCATCTTTGTTATGTGAAGCCAGGCAAGTTGAACTATCAAGTCGAACTACTTTTGAAGTGCATGTAAAAGAACAAAAGAAAGCACTCAACTCAAATGTGTTATAAAAAAAATCTTATTTAGATGTCTTAAAAAATACAAGGCACATTTTATAAAATCAAATAGCTATCCATCAAAACTTTGTTGTATATCCCCATATAAGATCATGTACTGGCAAATGTTAAGTAACAGTGGATAATCTCAACTAACATTTTATCCCAACACTAGCTGATGAGATCAGCTTGTCAACTCAAACAGGGTAACATTATAGGTTTTTGCTATGTTAATATTTACAGCACAGTAACTTGGAAAACAATACATAAATTATATTATACCAAAGATAATAAGCAGTCTAATCCAAGATGGTGAAATGGATTCTCCTCTACTTCTCTCTACAGCTTCAAATGATGTTCAGTGTAAGCAGGTACACAGAGCAAGATCCTATACACACAATCTGTTCAGATGCTTAATACATTACAGTTGCAGTTAAACAAAACAGATTTTTCTGGTAATTAAAAATTCTAAAAAAACTGCATAATATTCCAGAGAAATTTTGCTTTTTAGCAACTTTTATATTCAACATGAATGTCTTCAGCCTCACTTCTAGGTCAGCAGCATTTTTGCACAACATCTGAAATGTCTTCTTTTTTTTTCCCCCTGTTTCCCAGGAAGATTTATCTGCTTATGATTTCTACACAGAACAACTGTCAATTCCAAATTCCAGACTTCAATGTAATTAAAATGCAGAAGTGTTTCTTCAGACTCTCTTGTACAAAATAAGTCTATTGTCACTCACATCCTTTCACCAGTAATAACAAAAGTTCATTTTTCTAACATTAAACTCAGTAGGTTGATTTATTGGTCCTACTTGAGTTTGAAGAATAAGAATTTGATTTCTTGGGGTACCTGCTTGATGAGAGAGACACTTGCATCCTCTGTGTAGTTCGCACACTTCGGCAAAGAAGAGCATATTTAAGGTTGTCTCTGAAGTCTTTTGAAATATAATAATAGATGAATGGATCAATACAACTATTCAAAATGGAAAGACACAGTGCAGTTATGTACCACACATAGAGATGGCTCTGGCTGTAGGCCTTGAGGAGTGAATAGTGCACAATAATCAGCACATTGCTAGGTGTAAAACAGATGAGATACATGGACAAGACAACAATAATGAGTTTGACTGCTCGTTTTCGTTTCTTCCCAGTGCTTACATCTATGATGGAAGCACTCAGGGTCTTAATCATTAGAATGTATGCAACAGCAGTGATGATAGCTGGGATTAAGAAGAGTCCAGTTGCAAGTGAGAGGAAATAACTGAACATGTCATGAGCCGAAACATTTTCAGGCAACACATCATGGCAGGTTGTGATGTTAAGATTTGAAATATATGCTGTCTGATTAACAAGATACAATGGTATGGTGCCCAACAAAATCAGTATCCAGATAGCAATGGAGATGCCCAAAGCAATTTCTGATTTCTTTTTTGAATGCACTATGGGGTTCACTACAACCCAATACCGTTGTACACTGAGACATGTCATGAAGAGGATGGAACAGTACATATTTCCATAGAAAAACCCAACAAATACTTTGCAGAGACCTTCACCAAATAGCCAGTTATTGCCATTTAGATGGTATGAAATCTTCAGTGGGAACCAGACAACAAAAAGAAGGTCTGCCAATGCCAAGTTAACCATATAAATCACAGCTGGATGTTTCTTCTTTGTGCGGAAAAAAAAGACCCAGAGGGCCATGGCATTGCTTGGCAAACCAATTATAAAGACAAAGATATAAACAATGGGAATAAAAACTGTAGTCAGCTTTCCTGTGAGGACTTCTGCTACAAATTCATCCACCTTGTATAACTCTTCAGAATTATTTGCATTTTGAACCTTATGGCCAATGAAACTTCTTCCTTTTGGTTTGCCGGAGCCATCATTCTCTAAAAAAAAAAAAAAAAAAAAAAAAAAAGTTGTTACTGTTGAAGTACAGACTTTTTGCTCTTTTAAAAAATAAACTAGGTATAGCGATTTGCTCTGAACATTTACAGACAGCCTTATCAAGAGAAAAATTAAGACTGATGTTCAAACACTTGATTTATCTTCCCTTTCTTTTAAATTTATTATCCAAAAGACAACCTTTAACCCTTCAAGAATTCAAGGACTCTACAGAAACCAAAACACTTCTCCATGTCACCAGGGATATTAAAAATGCCTTGTTAGAAGTGCCTTTTTAAAATGGGCTGTCGGGTGCTCCTACCACCTGAACAATTACAGTAGAAACTACTTCAACTACCCCAGGGCACCATTTTCACATAGCAGTGCCAGATCACCTGAGTGCTGGGACTTAGAGAACTTCACAGCAGGCTAATTTAATTGCAGTAGAAGCTTTGCCAGTTTAGATGCCCCAAAAATCAGGTGTGCAGTAAAAAGAGAACATACTACCTTCAGTCAAGGTAAAACTGAAAGTCAGAATGCCATGTCCAAAGCCACGCACAAATAATCTCCAGGGCACACCACACATTACAGTGTATCTGAACAGAAATTTGAACACACTAACTCTGTGCATGAAGTTTCAATACAGTCTTCATCTGGGACCTCCTTCAGGAGAGTTGCTCCCTGTGGTTTCTACTCGAAGTATCAGGTGGTAGAGCTCACATCTAAGGCCGCTTCATACACAAACTGCTGTCTCTACAAGCCTTGCTCTGCCTCTTCAAATGCTGTGGGAGCTTACAAACCATATGGGTGAGGCAGGTGCTCCTAACTCAAGTCCTGTAGGACAGACTTTGAACAGCCCAGTTCATGACTCCTGCACACACAGCACAGTCCTCCTCTGCTAACAGGCTAAACTGCACAAGCAATGTCCTGGAATGCACACCATTCCAAAATGTCAGACATTCACCTACAGACATCCAGCTAAACTGTATGGACATGGTAGCTGACTGGTTTAGGGAGGATTATTTCTAAACTTTCTATCAATATTTGTGGATTTATTTAGCCAAAGCCTTCCAATTGTAATATAAAAAGAGTCTTTTTGAGTACCTGAACAGTGAGCAGCCATGAACAATGCTGAAGCATGGCCCGCCCCTTTGTTAAAAAATAATTAATACGGTTCCAAATGAAAAAATGCTTCCACCTTCCACATTTCAAAGAATTCTTACACAAGAAATACGTAAATACACAAGTGTGCGTTTCTCAGTACAGATTTCACAAAGCAGCCCACTTTAGGTAGCTGTTCCTTTCAAATTATAACTGCAAAAGTCTGATGTACAGCATTAGATTTCTATCTAGACTCTGCAACCTTCTGAAATTGTATACAGAAATATTGACAGTCATCAGAGTCTTGAATTAAGTTAACTTAGATTCACTTGAGCACTTAAAAATCTTTAGGTCCAGGGAGCCTTCACTGGAAAACTGAGGTGCAAGAAAACTTTTTGCCTGTACAATAACATGGACAAATCTTTGCAGTGCACTGCATGAAGACAGAGGCTTAAATTATACTAACAAAACCACCATCCTAAAGAAAATTAATTCAAATGCCAAATAGTCATTTTGGTCTATATGTGGTATATTTGCAACAAACAAAGCAGAATTATAAAAATAATCCGTTCAGACATTCAAGCCCCATGATCACATCAGCAATACCGTTCAAGACTACAAAATTGAATTATAATGCAGCAACCCTAGTTACCTAAGATGAGCTTTGAATAGGAGAACCCATAAAACCACCCTAAAGGACACAGCTTGCAGATACCAGATACTGAAGTGATAATGAGCTAAGCAACACTGATTTTCTTAGGCTCACAGCTTAGCTGAGAAAGATCCTGGATATGCTTGGAAGCAGACCCTATAGACTAAGTTGATAGCAGTGATCAGGATACAGTAATAAAATGCACCATATAGTGCTATGTTAAGCCCCTGTCCATCAGAAAGTGGTCGATACTATCAAATTGCAGTCATGCTATTTTCATTCCATTCCTAAGACTCAAATTATTGTACGGAACCAAAGGAGTAAATACTGCCACTTTGTTATTACTGAAGTTTTGTGATCAGATATAAAACAATGATTTGCAACTGAAGTTCAGAGGTTAGGTAGAAAAAAAAAAGCGCCTCATCAAAAAGTCCTAAAGTGCTAGTATGAGACACTACAGTAAGAGGTACACTAAAGTGGAAGCACAGATACCTGAACCACAGACAGGACTTTGTAGTGCTAGAGTGTCAGAATAGAGACAAAGGTTTGCTCTATTCTACTTTGTAAGACATAGTGATTTCACAGACCAAGTCTTGTTTTTATGCTGACTTTAATTCGAGCCTCAAAATATACTGGGCAGCTTTTTTCAGTCCAACTAGCAACTGTACATATAAGGAAACAGTGTCCTGTTTCCCTGCAGTTAACACTCCCTAAGGAACCGATCCTTTGTTAGGTATGTGCATTTCTACATGCTTTCCTTACTCATTCACCACTTGCCGTTTTCCATAACAATCGGGCTCTTTTCCAAGATGAGTTTCACCCTGCTTGACTCACATACAGAGAATGCAGTTGACTTGCTAATCTGCCCACGAGAAAAGCGTACTCTCTCCTCCCACAAAAGACTGTTTCAACACCTTTGCCATTTGTCCAGAAGATACAACCCACTACATACCAAACACAGGATTATGCCTACCTTGTAGACACAAAAGTGACAGCAGCACGGAGTATTCAAAAGTTAACTAGTTTACTCATGGCAGTAATACTCCCAATAGGACTAAATTTAGGATTACCCTGGTTTTTTGATCTCCCTTGTCCCTGAGAATACCAAATTCCTCACTCCATCCAGTCCAGACAATTAGGCTATTAAATGGCAGCTTAATTTCAGGACCTCTGGTCTGAAGAACACAATTTACAGCTACCTAGCATCAATCCCTTGAGAAAATATGACATTTGTTTGGCTTCAATAAGTATACAACGTATATCCTATGCTTCGCTTCAATATTTATACAATCTTTACGTGTATGATTGTATTAGGTAAATAAGCCTGGTAAATGAAATATGGAAGGACACAGTGAAAAGGTATGCACAGATATGGCAATGAGATTTATTATAAAATGTGGTGAAAAATTAACTTCATGCAGTGGAGTATTAATATGAATGACTGTTTAGGTTTTTTCCTCAAACCTCATTTATATTCAACAAGCAATAGCACAGACTAAAAATTTTAAAAGAATCCTAGCTTTTTAGATCAGGGAAAAAAAACCACAAGAACATGATCTTTAAAGTTTTTTTCATGTTTATGGCAAGGGGAGGCGGGAAGGAGACTACAAGAAAGTTGGAGAGGGGCGTTTTACAAGGCCACTAAGTGACAGGACCAGACGGAATGGTTTTAAATGGAAAGAGAGTAGATTTAGACTAGATAGTAGGAAGAAACTCTTTATGTAAGGGTGGTGAGGCGCTGGAACGGGTTGCCCAGAGAGGTTGTGGATACCCCGTCCGTGGCACTGTTCAAGGCCAGGCTAGACGGGGCTCTAAGCGACCTGGTCTAGTGGAAGCTGTCCCTCCCTGCCCGTGGCAGGGTGGGGAAGCGGGGTGGAATTAGATAGGAGCTTTACGGTCCCTTCCAAGCCAGACCATTCCACGGCACGCTACACGGCGGGTGAAGCCAAGCCTCACGCGTCCCACAAGCCCGTAGGGGGCTGCTCGCCACGCCCGCCTGCTCGCCGAGAAGCGCTTTCCTTCCCGGCCGGGGAGCCCTGCCCCCGGGTCCCGGCAGCCACACCGCCACCCTCACGTGCTTTCCGACCCCCTCGGCTCCGCGGAACCCCGCCCCGTCCACTCCGGACTCCCCGAACCCCAGCCAGGCCAGACACCTGCAGCAGCGAGCGCCCCGCCGCGCCCCCGCCCGTGGCTGAGGGGCGGCCGAGCCCGCCGGGGGCGCCGCGCTGGCCGCCCCGCTGATCCCAGCCGAGCTGGCGGGCTCACGCCGCTCCGCTCACCTTCAGCAGTGGCGGCAGCTCCCAGCAGCGCATAGAACAGCAGCAGGCACAACCCACGGCGTGCAACCATCTCACCGCGCTCCAGCCGCCGCCACTCCGTCCGCACTCGGGACCAGTTCCACCTGATACCTGAGAGGGGCGGGGCGGGGAGCGCGGCCGGGCCCAGGACCAGCCCCGCGGCGGGCGGGGCCGGGCCGGGGCCTTCCCTCACGGCGGGTGGTGGCGGCGCTGTCCCCGAAATGGTGCGAGTCGCTCGCTGCTGGCTCCGTTCCGCCCGGCGCAAAATGGCGGGTCCGCCGCAGCCCCCGCCGGCCGATGGTCGCCGTCCGATGGTCGCCGTCCGGCCGCGCCCGGCTGCCGCTCGGGCGCTGAGGGGCGGAGCGGCTCCCGGCGGGCCCGGCTCTTAGCCTGGCCGCGCTGCACCCGCGGGCGGCCGTCCCCGAGGCAGCCGGTGGGCCTGCGGTGTTAACGGCCTCTGGCTGCCCAGTACAGCTGAGCAGCGCGGCTGCAGTCCGTGCCAGGCTGCTGCTGGAGCGGAGCAGGAGTAGGAGTGTTCTGGGTCACACCGGCAGGACTCAGGAGCGTTTAGTGGGAGCATGTTACTTCAGCTGCCTCCTAACACACTGTGTTGTGCGTTCCAGGTTTCTTACCCTTCCGTGTTATATATAGCTTTACAGAATCACAGAATCGTGGAATCTTAGAACAGGTCAGGTTGGAAGAGGCCAGAGAAAGTCATCTGATCCAGTCTACCTGCCCAAGCAAGGTCTCCTGGAGTGCATTACTCGGGCTTTTGTGCTGTCCAGTCAGCTTTTGAATACTTCTGGAGAAGAAGACTCCACACCTTCTCTGGTCAATCTGTTCAGTGCTCTGTCATCCTCACAGTGGAGAAGTTCTTGCTCATGTTCAGGTGGAACGTCCTGTGCATCAGTTTCTCCCTGTTATCCTATTGCTCGGCACAACTGTGAAAAGCCTGGTCCATCTTCTTGGCGGCCTCCCCTCAGATCATTAAAGACATTGATGAAGTCCAGTCTGTCATGGGCACTCTGGATATCAGACACTCCTCCCAGCTTTGTGTTGTCAGCACACTCTCTGAGGAGGCATCTGGCCCTTCATCGAAGTCATGGATGAGCACGTTAAACAGCACTGGGCCCAGATATGTCATATATGGGTTACATGTGTCATATGACAGATGGGCAGAAAACTGTAATTGCTGCTTAACCCACATGCATTTGTGGTACTGTGCTGGCATTATCCACTAAGAAAGGTTAAGTAAGATGTTTTCACTTGGCAGCCCAACTTCCCTTTGGTTTTGCGAATAGGAATTTCAGGAACAAAATTAAGCACAAAGTAATGTCATCAGTATTTTCTGTTTATCTGCACAGATAAGAATTTTGAACATTTTCATGGTCATCAGCTCAAGCACAGTGCTTACCAAATTCCAGAATTAAAACCAGAATGTGTTCAATTAATTCCAGTATGTGTTCAACCCTGGTTCACACCTGCAGACAGGAATGCTCTCTGCTTTTTTCTGCAAAATGCTCTGTGTTCAAGCAGTGATAAAATTGCCTTCTTTTCCTCTTTTTTGAATGAGCATTATATTTATACTCTGTTTTACATGGTTCTGAAAGAGAATAAATTTTTTGGTTTTCTCTTTCTGTGATGCTCGTGAGATACAGTTGGGAATAGATGTCTAGGAGTACGGAGAGATGAAGGTAAATGGCACTGGGAAGTTTTGGGTGTCAGAATCGACATTAAGGGCCTCTTATTTTTTAGTCTTTATTATAAGTTACTGCATGCTTAAAGCACAGATCCTGTTTGTCATCCACACAGTTTATAGATTTCTCACCTGAGTCCCAGCCTTCTAGCTAAACACTGTGAAAGTCATAGCCCATCCCTCCAGCCTCCCTCCCTGTCTCACTTTCAGTGAGACATTTGTTTACTTTACCATTATAAACCACTTCATAGGCATTTAATCCTGCTTTTAATCACCTTGTACAGCAAGCTGTAGTCTTCTCATTTGGCTTTTTATTTAGCCTCCCTTTACTGGTCTCCAGAGTTTTTTCTCTCAGGCCTCTATTACTAAGGAGTGGTCAGTCTTTCATCCAGTTTAGCCAGTGGTCTCCTGCCAGCCCCCTGTTAGTTTTCATTCTTAGTTCTGTCTTGATTTATTCCATCCAGTCCATCTTTTTGTCCCCTTTACATTCAAAGCAGGCAGCTCCCTCTCACTTTTGCTTGGATCCAGCAATAGTGGAAGGGACTAAGCACACATGGGAAAAGTATTTATTGCTGTTGCTAAGTAAAATCTGGTCCTGGCTGTCCCATGACAGACCAGAGCTACTATTGGAGAAGCTCTGTGGCTGTGTGTAGAAGCACGTGTCACTGCAAGTTCATCTGCTGGAAATGCAGCTCTGGACTTTGCTCCAGGTGAGTGTAAGGAAACTATACCAGCATAGGTTTGTAATTTGTCTAGTTTCTTGTAGAGGTGTCAGAAACATGTAATTGATGTGAAGATAATTTCCTTCAAAATTTTATATTAATATAAAATAATTAGATTCTCAAACAATTTAAAATGGAGCTTATAAGAGGGAATGTCAGGTGACTTTAATATTAGAGAACTCTATCAGCCTGTCTTATAAGAGAGACCTTATTGCTGCCTTATGTAGAGGGGGCTTTTGGGAAAGGTGGGGAGAAACATTTTACCTGTAGTGACAGGACAAGGGCTAACATACTTAGCTAAAAATAAGGTAGATTTAGATAAGAGATAAGGAGAGAGTTTCCTTACTGCAAGAATGGTGGGACAGCAGAATAGGCTGCCAAGAGGCATCTTGGACAGGGCATTTCTGGAAGAGTTCAAGGCCAGGTTGAATGGGGCTTTGATAAAAGGTATCCCTGCCCATGAAATGGCATTGTACTAGATGATCATTAAAGATTTCTTCCAACACCAATTACTCTATGAGTCTGTAGCAAACTAATGGTCTTTGGCACTTGTAAGCAGTTCCTGGTGCTTTGTCTGTGCAGAGCCAGCCAGGCTTTTGTTCTGACTTTGTTCTACTCAATTTATTGAGAAATTAGAATTCCTAGTTTTCACTTTCAGAAGGTATAATATTTGTTACAAAAAATCTCTACATATACTCTATAAATTAGTTTTTCCTCATGACTTAAAAAATATTTAATAGAAACTAGAAATTGTCTTACCCCTGCTCAAATCACTCAGACTTCTCAACAGAACAATGTCAAAACTTATTTATTTTAGATGTCTTTATTGAAGACATCAAGCTGATTTGTCAAACCTATTTGCAGTCCTAGCATGTCTAGTTTTCTTTCCAAACTATCAAATAGTTTGGAAAGAAAATTAACAATTTGTAATAAACACAAAGCAACTATCTTCTTGTTCGCACTTGTTTATCATTGGATAATAATTGAGATAAATACAACTGCCACAGGAAAAGTAACTATGTGATTGTAGAGGCTTATGAAACCTTCATTCTCTGTTACAAATTGGTTTCTCAATTTTCTTGGGTTTTCTGTGTATTTTTCTTTTTCTGTTACATATCCATATATATCTGTGTGTGTCTGTGTACATATATATATATATATAAAAAATACATATATATGTATATATAAATATAAAAAATACATATACTCCTATGTTATATTATAATGAGTTGGGGAAAACATCTTTAATACAGTGGCTTGAAGGGAGCTTTGACCTTGCACATCATTGCTTATCAAAGCATACCCAAAGCTGACATAAGATAAGTGAACAGCAGCTCATAATTCCCTGCTCTGTCAATGTTTGTTTGGAGCATGTTGTCATGAGAGTCTTGTGCACCCTGGGACAAGGGCCATTACTGGAAATGTACCCTCCCTTGCACTTTGAGTAGCTGGTGAGTGTGGTTTTCACACAGTCTAGCACAGGGGCTCCAAAGAGGTCCTTCTGTGATATACTCCTTGGGCCTTGAGTCTTTTAACAGCATGGTAATGTCATGTAATCATGAAGATATGCTACTGTCAAAGATAATTATTGCCCCTTTAGTAACTGAGAAATGAACTTGGTTTCATTGCAAGGCGCTTTTCAGTACTCGTGAAGTGTGTGCTAGAATAAATGTGCGGGAGCATTTTTATTATGTAGAGTTGGTTGTGCATACTTTTTTGCTTCATGGGAGTTTCTGAATTCAGATGGCAAATATGTTTTTAGTGTGTGGCTTATTTTAATTATATGGCATGTGTGTTGTGGCAGAAGGTAAGGGATAGTTGTTTGTGCCATGTATCTAACACAAATATATGTTTTTGTTTTTTTTTTTTTTTTTTTTTTAAGAAGAAGAACTTGGTTTTGGAAGGGAAAAGAAATAAAAATACCCTATCTTTAAAAATCAATACATCTTGTAGGGCTGGCACAACACTTAAAATATCCTTCAAAGAATGTGGCCAGTGCAAGTATTCTCAGAGGGAGGGTAAATTTTGGGTCAAATGAAACAATGTGAAGAATTTAATTTTAAAAACGAATGTAATTTTTGATTCAGAAGAGCTGATGTGTTATCTCTCAGTGCTTTAGCCTGCCCTCAGGCTAGCCACCTGTCTTCTTGGAAACTTAGGGGAGTACCTGGGTACTAAGTTACAGCAAGGCTTTGCTTTAGTAGTGCAAGACGAAGACTGTGGATATAATAAGCATTTTTGATGACTAATTTCAACATGAAGAAGTTCTTTATAGTTCCTCCTTCTGTATCTCATTCTTACAATCCTCAGTGCCATCTTGAGTGGTCCCTCCTGCTTATTTTCCTGAGCCTTTGAGATCTCTATTTCCTGCTCAGTTGGTTGGCCTTGCTGGTAGACTTGTTAGGTACTACATAAGGGTTGTCACTATTGCCCTTGCTCTATGTGTGTCCAGCAAGGAGCCCAGGGAATGAGAAATTATGGGCAGCAGCTGTATATTTTCAATTTCTCTGTGAGCAAGAGTCCATTTTATTTCATTCTCAATTTAGGAAGTCTGTTCCATTCCCTCACTTGCCCCATCTACCCCAAGATTCTTGCAGACTTTTTAAAATTCTGGCCATGGAAAAATATGTTCTTTATAAGCCTGTTGTGCTGATGTGTTATTATGTTGTTTCTATGTGAGGTGCCAGTGTGGTTGGCTTAGTAATTTATGGCATTTTGGGGTCACTGTGTTGGCAGAACATCTAGGTAGTATTGGTTGTTTTAGGTGATCTCTTAATGGTTACTGGGTACCATCCTGATTTTCCTTTCCTGACCTTCTGCCAGCAGCATCCTGTGTTTGTTTATGTCTTTGGCTTTTAACTCTGTGTGTATTTTCACTTTTCTCAAAAGCAAGATCCAAGGATGGGGCTGGAGGCATAACAAAGAAATGTGGTTAAAGATCTAGATTAAAATGTTAGGTATGCTCAGTGTTTGAGGGGTAGAAACATAGATGGCCCAAACCAGGCTTCATGCTGACATAGAAGTACAGAGGTGACTCCAGTTCACCATGGCGAGGACTTGCGAATTTAACAAAACAGTTTGGTCTCAGCAGAATGTAAAGCAGGGCTTCTCTACTCGTGTTGACAGTTGTTTAGCATGAGGTACATCTGTCTTCAAGTGTCCTTGCAGCTACATGAAAAAAGCATGTTAAGGTATTAAAATCAAGCAATTGAAAGTTAGGAGATGCTCTCATTTGGGCTTCCGTTCAATCGTATAATTTGGCATTCTTTGCATATGCATTTTGAAAGGGATTTAGTTATGACATCATACTCAGTCTTTGTGTTGTGCACTTCATGGAATGTGCTTATGAAAACACAGATAATCTTGTACTTGCACCTCTACTTATATGTATATATACACTTGAAATACCACTATTTATCTAGTTATGATCCTGCTGCTATTGAAAACTGGGTAAGAACTCTCTCTGTATGGATAGAATACAGAGAAAGGGATGTGCAGATTGCTCACAACTCATCAGCACAGCCACTAGTTTAGGCTGAGTTTGTAAAATTGTCTTGAAGGAAATTGAAATTTATTTTCAGTATGGGTTTATTACAATTCTTGTCTTGTTTATACCTCTGTGCTGGAAGGAATATAGGGTGGAGTGTATAAAATAACAATTCCTCTTCAGGTAATCTGAATCATTACACAGTGAATCACAAACATACTGTGTTCTGACAATGTTGCTGTTTATCAAAGAAGTTGTCTGTAACATATTTCTATGTAGTTTGTTTGCTGTTCCATTGAGCATCAATGTATTATTTGTTGGATATTCTTTACTCCATCTAAATCTCCCCTAAAGAAAACTAGACAAAGTCCAGAGATGATGTAAACAACTGGAAAACCCAAAGAACGTTTGTATTCTAAACACTTTGTTTAGTCTAAAGAAGATTTGGAGAGACTTGATGACATACCTAAAATATGTCCAGGGCTGCAGCATATTTTCAATGTTCACTGAGTTGACTGAAGTGTTGGCAAAGCTAGATATTAGGAAAAATGTTTTAACAATCGGGACCAGTTTTACTTAGCGCTCATTTTCTAGAGAATCTGTAGGACATCCATCACTGGCACTTTTAAAGTTTAGACAAACAAGAATGATGTAGGTATGTCTAGTTCATCTTGGCAGGAGAATTAGGTGATGCCTTGAGCACAAAAGGAATGCCTCCAGCACAGCCATTAGTGACTCTACAGCAATGTTTCTAGCTGAATCAAATCCCAGTCCTTTATTGCACTGACCTCAGTGGTCTTACTTTTTGTTTAGAATCTGAATACAATAAGATTTCGTGTCATTTTCTGTGGCAAGCACATTTCTCTCTCTCTCAGGATTGTTCATAAAGGTACACAGAGAGAAATTAAAGCGAAAACAATCTCTTATTTCTGCTCCTTGTTTTTCTCTTGTGGAATGTGTTTGGAGAATTGTTTACCTAGAGTGATCGCTTGGTTGGATCACGGTGGATTGTTTGGGCCTGATGGCCAATCGGATCCACCTGTGTCTGGACTCTGGCAAAGAGGGTCACAAGTTGTTAGTAGTTAGATATGATAGTTAGAGAAAGTAGCATGTAGTTTTTAGTATCCTCTTTTATATAGTATATTAATGTATTATAGCATAATTATAATAAAGAAATCATTCAGCCTTCTGAAATAACTCAGACATCATCATTCTTCCCATTGGGTTCGCCAGCATCTACAACAGTGTTCTACCTTGTGATTCACCCTCAGTGGTTTCACAGAGATGCACTTCTGTTCAAAAAAAAAAAAAAAGCTATTGAAATGCTTTTGAGACCCTGTCTAATCTGATTCTGGCTAGGAACATTTCAGATCTTTAGGTCATGCTCAACATTACTGAGCAATTGTGAGTCAGGCAGCAAGGAGGAATCTTTACCTTTTGGGAGAGAAACTTGTTCAGCCCCCCTGCATTCTTGCTTCCCCACCACACAGATGGCATCATTTTTCCCAGTCAAATTAAAGACTAGGAGCCCAGAGGGAGAAGGATCAGGTGGAGCACAGAGGAAAACCACCACCAACTAGGTTTCAGAGTAGCAGTAGACCTCTGAGGAGCTCAGGGGATTTGTACCTATTTTGAAGAGCTAGACCACAGGTGTGGAAAAATGCCAATCGCAAACCACAACATTTGGTGAATGCTGGGAATAACTGCCTTTTGAGTTTGAGATGAAGAGCATGGAGAGAGTGACATTCAACCACACACCTGGTCACCTTCAAGGAGCAGTACTTCATGCATCTACTTCCACCAGCCATTTCATGTTTCTCAGTTTACCAGAAGTATATTTTTGAGTGTTGTTCTGCTACCCCACTGTTACTACTCCTCACATCACAGTTCTCAGTATTTTTGACTCCTTCTAACTCATCTGTAGGGGATGCCTGTGGAAAAGAAACTCACAAATCAAGGGAAAAAGCGGTGATTTATGAGTAATGACTTGGTGATGCTTTTTTCTTTCCCTCTCAAGACCCCTTTATCTGCTTGCCAGAACTACATCATACTGTGCAGCATTTAAGTAAATCTCCAGCAAATCCACAGAGGAGAAAAATGTATGTGGAGAAGCAGGGATGGGCTAAGGAGAAGTTGTGTGAAAGGAAGAACAGTCTTCCTCAGAAGAGTCTCATGAAACCTACACCAAGTTAAAATTGTAAACTTGCTTTAACCTAAGCCATAGCCAATAAAAGGCAAAGTGGTGCTTTACTGCTGAAGTGAGCAGCCGATACAACACGAGTTGTGATTTAGTCAGTGCATTCTGCACGTGGCAGTTTCAGATGATGTTGGTTTCAATTACCTCAGTTTTGTTGACAATATGTAATTATCACAGTGTAGATAAGTCCTGAGACAGCTGTAGGGATTGATAAACTCTGAGAATTATTGATGATTCCTTCAACTTAGAGTTTGCCCAAGAGGTAATGCCATTCTCAGTTGTGAATGAATGCCAAGGGTCAGCACCCATTTAATGGCAACAATGAAATCCTGTGCATACCGATTAAGCACTTGCTAATGCTGGGATCTGTCTAGTCTTTTTAGATTCCAAATTATACTTTCAAAGAATAAAATAGAAATTAATTCTCAGAGCTTTATGGAAGATATCTGTGCCAAGATTCTAGTTCAGTTGGACAGATAAACATGTGACATTCATTTATGAGAGGGCTGACTAATGTAAAAATTATATGAACAATATGAACATTGTAAAATAAAGGAGGGCTAAAGGACAAAATTCCTAAATCTGAAAACTCTCCTACTCTTAACAGTTTTTTCTCTATGTAGTTGCTAGGTTAACTTTCTATTTTTAGGACCCATCTCTTATTCATCCTTGAAAATTGACACTTGTAATAAATTAAAAGTCATAACTTTTAGGAAAATATGATTTATTGAATTACAATATCATGTTGTAAAATTGAATGATTCTAAGGTTTGTAGTGTATCTGATTATTTCCCCATTTTTATTCTGCAGCCTTTAGAAGTTTAGAATAGCTGCTACTTTGAATTGCCCTTTCAGTTGCATGTATGAAATACAACATTTTGGCCACATCTCCTAACCAATTGTGAAAATTTAACAGAATCATGCATATATTAACTACTGACCATGAAGATGACCTGCTTATTTACTTGGTATGTCAGCATATCCATGTTATGTACATACACTCCTAATTTATCAGTGATCTAAAAAAGATATGAACAATTTTAATATTTTTAGTCATTATGATAGTGAAATATTGCAACTGGCATCTGGCAGAAGGATGGAGGAAAACAGAAATACTTGGAAGGCCATAGATTTTTTTCTTTCACAATGTACATTGACTTGTACTACCCCATACAATCCCTGTGGGTTGGCCCATAGGCCAGAGTAACTACATAAGAATTATGGCACACTTATCCAAAGAGAAGCAGAATTTTAACAGCATCCATTCTCCAGTCTAGTTGATGCCTGTATTGATGTAAAAGAGAGTGTTTCAGATATGTGCTTTAAAAGTCCAAGGGCAAAGAGTGAGTCAGGCAGTTCACATGGCAGCAGTCCCAGTTTATGATATTTAAAGAATGCGTGATGTTAGAGTTCAAAAAAGGCAAGTAGAAGAAATTATTGTTTTGGCTTTGTGTGTTTTAGCAGGGACTAATATCTTGACTATTGTAGTTTTGTGCCAATAAATTCATATCAAGGAAGTTAAGCAATAGACATACCAATGACTCTTGCAAACTACATTGAACAGGATTAAAGTTAACTTCTACAGCTCAGCATAACATACAAAATGGTCACATTAACAATTTAGGCATTGACAAGAGTCCAACAGTATTTATGGCACATGATAGAAAGTACTGAATCACATTTGTATCTTACCTGACTAGGCACCTGGCAACACTTCAGTCTATTCACAACCTGTTCTACACAACCAGGGACTGGGGTCAACCACTCAAACACTCTGAACCAGGTTCAGATATAAAAATCATGGCACAAAGGACATCTAGCTGGTAAGAGATTTGTGAAGTTTCTTGGCAAATGATGTTGGGCATGCAAGAGGTTTCCATAAATTCTCTGAAGATGATGCAACTCTTGTGGATTACTAAAGAGACAAACCATAACTAACCGGTGAATTTCCCTGAGCAGAATGTAGTATTTGAATGAGAGAGTAATTGGGGAAATACCATTAGTATTTGTCCTCTTTTTGTTTTCTGTGCATCTGCTTATGGTGACTGTTGTGGCTGGTATCCAGAACAGTGGGTCTTCCTTGGAATTGTGTGGTCATTTGCCATAGTTCTCAGGCTCTTCTGAGATGTAGGTTGAACTGTAATATGGCCATGTGTCATTATGGATGTCATTTAGATTACACTTGGATGTCCTCCATCACTTCTCTGTGTTTCCTTCTGTGTGCCAGCAAAACCACAATTTGCTGATGGAGAGGTCTCCTGGAGCCATTCTGTGCTCTCCAGGGAGACCGACTGTGGCATGCATTGGCAGGATCTGCAGGTTTGGCTGGGCAAGCGCCCACCACAGTGGACTGCAGTAAAGATCACCATTTGAGAGAAATGCTGGCACTTCATAACTTTGCAGAATTCCCTGCATCAAAGGTTATCTCTGGAAGGATAGGGCAGGTCTCTGTACATGCTGCCTTGTGATACACCTTCCTTATGAACAGATATTGTCAGTTGTGGCTTCGGGATGGGCAAATTAGAAAGGCTGAAGGAAAAATCTCTGTTTGGACCCATGTATCTCCCAGTTCTCTAACATGGAAGAGATGTGTCTGTTTGGTTTGAGCATATATGGTCTTTTCATAGTTTTGATGTCATCCCTCTCTAACTCCAGTTAATGCTGTTTCACCATAATTCAAGTGATTTGAAGATAACTTTTTTGGGAATTCTTGCTATCATAGTCATTAAGGTGAAAGGGGGCTGCTTTTGTCCTACTTAGGGATCGTTTAATAAAAAATGCAGAGATTTGAACTATTTCTAATTAAATGCAGAGATTTGAACTATTTCTAATTATTTTATCAGTGGGATTGTGGTCTATCTAGAAGCAGAGCCCAATGTCCACAAAGAAATCAGTTTAATGGAAAAAGCATGTCAGTTGACCAGGATGCCTGAAAATTATTTGGAAATTCCCAGTACTAAGAAGCATGTGAGGAGGAGATCCACGCAGCTGTGCTGAGTCACAGGCTTCCCACACAGGCATCCTGTCTGTTCTCACAGTGTTTATTCAGTGTGGCAGGATACACCCTTGTCCCCTCCTGGTGTCTCAACCCACCT